>NC_137328.1:89905886-94905886 GCF_965287045.1 Carcharhinus amblyrhynchos | reverse complement strand
TCACACCTATCCCTTTTGATGTACACATGCCGTTCCCAGCCTAACTAAATTCATCAAACACACACATAGACAAACACACACACACACACACACACACACAACAGACACACACAACAGACACACACACACACACACACATAACACACACAATCCTGCTTTATAGAATACCATGTAGACTACACAAATATTAAAAATTACCAGATGGAACAAATTGAGGACTGAACCAGATGGAACTGAATGAGGAGAGGAAGTAGCTTCAGATGCTGATATAGAAATGTTGTTGGTACAAATCAGAGAAAAAGAGGAAGATCATTGTTGAATCAGCAGGAAGTGATCATCATATGCAGCAGCACAGGGCATGTGTATGGAGGTGGCGATGGCTGTGTGTGGAACCTACAAAGCTTTAATAATCCCATTGCAGTGTTGGAAGAAATCTAATGACCTCACCAGGCCAGCAATTGTTCAAGTTCTTTCAGAGGAACAACAAGAGACAAAACTGAATCAGAGAAATGCACATGGGTATTCATTAGAATAATCATCAGATTTGCCCTTCAGGGTATCACATGACCCTTGTCCAGAGCAAGGTCATTTGGCAACATTCACTTCAGTGTTTCACATCCTGTAATACACGCTCACACATGGGAATACCCTTAATCTCTGACACTTATCCTTATGAATGTACATTTAAGAAATGCTGACTACAGGGTCAGTGTACTGCAGCAGCCAATTAAAAACTGCATTCTTCCTGCAGGAGAGCACAGCATATAATGCCAGACAGGCAACTAAAGATGGATGTGCCAACATCTAACATCTGACAACACATGAAGCAATGTCCATCATTCACTTCCATTCTGGTCTAGCAGCTGGAGGTGGAGGTGTGGGGAGAGGGGGTGGGTTTGTGCTATCAGAGGGTTAGGGCAAATATTTTTTCAATTGTTACAGGAGTAAGATTATTTTTAACTAGTCTTGATTTCTCCTCTAACCTCTCCCCCTCCTCCCCCACCCCCCCACCCGACCCCCATCCATAAACAGAAAGGTGTTATGCTTCTGATTTTCTCCTTTAGAAGTGGTGGTATATATTCCCCAACCTCTCAGGTTCAGAGTGATCCAGTTTTGATTAAAAACCTCACAGCAAACTCGAGGTAAGGTAAAATCAGAGGGCTGATTAACTTGCATGTGCCCAAATGTGCCCCCAGCCCCCCCAGTACATTCATGAAAGAAAAGATGGGTTGGGAATAAAAGAGATACAGAGCAAAAATCAGAAAACAAATAATTATTATTTCACATGAGGCCAGAGTCTAGAATGAAAAGTCAGTGTAGTATTCTGCAACGGAATCGGCAAGCTAAAGATTGATACTGGATAATTCACTTTTCCAATAGGGATGACTGCCATGATGTGATGGGCACATAGTGGTGAATTACTTGGGGGGGGCGGTGGTGTGGTGGTGGCGGTGGGAGGCAGAGAGGGTCAGAGCATCCTTGGGGGAGGAGGAGGACATGGGTCAGAGCATCCTCTTGGAGGCGGGGGGGTTGGGGGAAGAGGGCTGATCATTGTCTGGTGGTGGGGGGGGAGGCCCGATCACTCACTGATGGTAGGGGGGGGTGTGGATGGATCTCTGGCGGGGGGTGCAGGGGGCAGGGGGGTCCGCTGCCACTCTGTGGGTGGTCGGTGGGGAGTAGACATGCGGCCACTCTAGGAGGAGGGATTAGTTCCTCCAGTGGGGAGGAGGGGTTGCCCGCAGAGAGGCAGTGGCCAACTCGCACCCCCCCAACCAGAGATCCATCCGCCCTGCCTCCCATCAATGAGCAATCGGGCCTCCCCCCACCACCAGACAACGATCAGCCTTCTCCAACATCCTCCCCGCTCCCCCCCCCAACTCCCCCCACCACCTCCTCCTCTTACCCTGGTTTGGACAAATGGTGTATATTTCTTTATCCGCATTCCTAAGATGGTTAATGTTTCAACCATTAATAATTTCGAAGAAAAACAGATTCCAGAGTCGTTTATCCTCTCAGACTGAGCATCTCTGATTGCCAGGGCTTTGCCATATAAATGTAAATGGGCTTTGTGCAATTCTTTGTGATTTGATCTCTCCAGTCACAGGAGGCATTAGTGTTTCTTTGGAGATAGTGGCAGCTGTTCTGGATGCCAGGGTGTTCCTTTTATTTGAGTCATAGCCAGTCATTGCTTTTAAACCTGTCTTTATTCCTTTTAAATAATTTTACAAATTAATGAGGATGATATGATTTTTTTTAGTCGCCCGATAGTACGGAACTGGAGTATTGCTGAAAAAGCAGCATGTCAAGGCTTTTAGTCTTGCACTCATCAGGTCACTTCACAGGACTACCCATATAAGGGGAAAACAATAATTTATACTACATGAGAAGAAAGTGCTGGTTAGGCCTCAACCAGAGTTTTGCATGCAGGTCTAGTCACCACACTTTAGGAAGTATGTGAATGTCTTTGAGAGGCATTGGTGAGACTGCACTTGGAATATTGTGCACAGTTTTGTCCCCTTACTTGGGGAAAGATATAGTAGCATTGGAGGCAGTTCAGATGAGGTTCACTAGATTCAATCCAGAGATGAGGGGTTATCGTATGAAGAGAGATTGAACATTTTAGACCTGTACTCTCTGAAATTTAGAAGAATGAGGGGAGATCAAATTGAGGTACATAAGATGATAAAAGGTATGGATAAAGTAGACATAGAGTGGATGCTTCCTCCTGTGAGGCATTCTAGGATGACAGGTCATAGACTTAGGCCAACGGGTAGCAAATTTAAAATAGACGTGAGGAGAAACTACTTCGCCTAAAAGGTTGTGAATCTGTGGAATTTGCTACCCCAAATTCAGTGGATGCTGGGACAATGAATAAATTAAGGAGGAGTTAGACAGGTTTTTAATTGGTAATGGGTTAAAGGGTTATGGGGAGAAGGCAGGAAAATGGGGATGAGGAGCATATCAGCCATGATCAAATGGCAGAGCAGACCCGATGGGCTGAATGGCCTAATTCTGTTCTTCTATCTTATGAACTTATTAGAGATGGAGGAGATCTACCAGAATGGTTCCAGGGATGGGGCGGGGGGGTGGGGGGGTGTTGTTGGTGGTGCAGGCGCGGGTTATAGCTACAAGATTAGGTTGAAAAAGGCTGGGGTTGTTCTCCTTGGTGAAAAGGAGATTGAGGGGAGATTTGATAGAGGTGCACAAGATTATGACAAACTTCAAAAATGCAGGCAGGGAAGAATTCTTCCCATTCGCTGACAGGAGAGGGACTAGTGTACTCAGGTCTAAGATTTTGGGCAAGAGATGTAGGGCAGAATGTAAGGAAGAACTTTGTTATGTAGCATGTGATAATGACCTGAAACTCATTGCCCAATTGGTGATGCAAGCAGTAATAATTAATGATTTCAAAGGGAAATTAGGATGGGCACTTGATGGAAATAAATCTGCAAGGCAGTGGGACTGACTGGATTGCTCTGTAGGGAGCCAGAATGGACTGGATGGGCCAAATGACCTCCTTCTGTGCTGTAACTGACTCTGATCTATAGTGATGGTGGTGACCACTCCAATCTATCAGCAACAAGCTCCCTTGCACTCAGCACTCCTGAAGTGAATAGTGTAAACAAGGTATTGAGATGCAGTGAGTCAGTAAGTCAGAAGGTAAGGATGTTGGAAGTAGAGCCTCATGTAATTGAGTGGAGGCATTTGATACATCACTCAGTGATACTTTCCATATGTCAGTGACATTTGTCCATTTTACAGCATAAATAAAAATCTTTTGAGTGCAGTCTGAGTCTAGTAGATTCCCAACAGCTTTTGCCCTCCCCACCAAAGACAAATTAGTCGCACTGAATGCAGCACCACATGAAAAGAAGTAAAAAAGTTGACTTTTTTATTGATGAACACAATCAAGCAGAAAAGCTCATATAAAACATAAATGTTTCCACTTGTGGTGGTGAATCCTCAATTCTATTTACAATTTAATATAAATCTTATGGGTAAATGTCTGAAAATGGGACTGTGTGCTGGCTTTTAAACAGTTATAGTGCAGGCCTTTAACAGATCAAGTACCAGAGAGAGACTTGAAAACCACAATGCTTTTTCCGACAATGTCTTCTGAGCTTTTGTGTTGTTGAAATGCTCACATGAACATTGGATCATGAATGGTGGATCAGCCAATTACATGAACAGAACAACTCACCCCAGCAACATTCTGGTTAACTTCAGAGGAAAAAGTCTGACAACACCAGGTTTTAGTCCAACCGATTTATTTGATAATAGACTCACAAGTTTTCGAGGTTTCCCTCTTCGTCAGGTGAATGGAAGAGGGAAACCTAGAAAACTTGTGAGTCTATTATCAAATAAATCGGTTGGACTAAAACCTGGTGTTGTCAGACTTTTTACTGTGTTTACGCCAGTCCAACGCCGGCATACCCACATCATAACTTCAGAGGAGCATGGGATGTTTAGATCTCACAGTGACTTTTTTCAGTGACTCAGTAAAACCACAAACCTCTTTTTTAAGCTGCAAAGTAAACAAGTGACACTGACTGATGTGTCAAATGCCAATTATTGATGTATATGAGTTCCAAAATATTTTCCTTAATTCAGCTGAACAATATACACCTTCAAATACCCTAAATCATGATAACGCAATGTCACCAAAGGTAATTCAATCAACTGCAGTGAATGGATTCATTCTTATATTGTCACTGATTGTTATAAAGAAAATGATTCAGCTGAAGAGATAGGTCTGTGAGTTTTTGGCAATGAAAATAATTAGTGTAATAACATAACTGATTGTGGGTGTTTTATTTCAAGGATTTTACGACTCAACACCAGAAGATTAAACAATTTTGTTTCTTGTTCACTTGAGGCTGACTAATGTACCAGGAATGATATCCATTGAGTCAGACATTACCTACGTAAACTTTCATTTCAATCGATATAACACCAAAGAGAATAAATGCTTTTATCTTTACTTGTCCTAAACAGATATGCTGAAAAACGCAGCCAATAAATTCATCCTATCTGCACACTAATTGTAATGATGCACGCTACAGACTTCGTCAGGGACACAAAGGGTATTTATTACCAAAGAAAAATTCTACAAAGGCCTGCAGCCCACCGACTGCGCCAGTCTTCTACATGGCTTCTAGAAGTCTTCTGCCTAAGATAGGAATCCACTCCCTGGGCTGATTGCCCTCTCTCAGTCCCAATTCTTCCCTCAAACCAGAGGACCCTTTTCTACTGTGCTGCCCTTAAAGGGGACATCACCACAATCACCACATCCCTCCCCCTTTAACTGTTTTATACAATCTCCAAAATGAAGATACGCAAGCTCAAATTCTAACTAAATATTATGCACATGACTTAGACAATTAAAAGTTGAATATTTGGTGGTTTTTTTGTTTCTTGTAGAAAGGTATAATTCTGTAGTCTGAGGTGCTTCCACAGGATCAACATTAACACAGGTGGAAAAGGTAGTTAAGAAGGCATACAGCATGCTTGCCTTCATCGGTCGGGCATTGAGTTTAAAAATTGGCAAGTCACATTACAGCTTTATAGAACCTTAATGAGGCTGCATTTGGAGTATAGTGTTCAGTTCTGGTTGCTACACTACCTGAAGGATGTGGAGGCTTTGGAGAGGGTACAGAAAAGATTTACCAGCATGTTGCCTGATATAGAGGGCATTAGCTATGAGGAGAGGTTGGAGAAACTTAGTTTGTTTTCACTGGAATTACAAGGCAATCTGATCAGAGTCTACAAGATTATGAGGGGCACGGACAGAGTGGATAGTCAGAAGCTTTTTCCCAGGGTGGAAGAGTCAATTACTAGGGGGCTTAGATTTAAGGTGCGAGGAGCAAGGTTTAAAGGACATATACGAGATAGGTTTTTTACACGGAGGATGGTAGGTGCCTGGAATTTGCTGCTGGGGGAGGCAGAGGAAGCAGATATGGTAGTGATTTTTAAGGGGCGTCTTGACAAATACATGAATAGGGTGGGAATCGAGGGATGTGCTCTCTGGAAGAGTAGGGGGTTTCAGTTCAATCGGGCAGCATGGTCGGTGCAGGCTTGGAGAGCTGAAGGATTTGTTCCTGTACTGTAATTTTCTTTGTTCTTTGTTCTAATAACAGGAGCTACCTCTTTTGGCACAGACAATTCATTGCTACTTGCTTCCATGGAGCCATCAGTTATGTCTATAACAGGTCAGTGAGGTACTCAGGTGCTTCAGTGCTTACAGGTTCAAAAATATTTCTTGATGGTTCATTGATAACATCCTGGGGCTTGTGGCTCCAAACATAAACAATTTGACTGGTAGGCTTTAACTAAGTACAGTTCCAAATACAAGCTTGCATAAAACACTTCCATACAGCTTGCGACCTTTCCATTTGCTACTTTTCTATTTCAGCGTTCTTGTTTTGGCAAGTAATCTCATGTTTTTTCTCCATCTGAATTGTTAGTTCTGCTGTCAATTTTAATGTTTTTACTTCTTCAGTTAAGTTTTCATTGTCAAACTTCCTTGCTTCAAACTCTTATTCTCCTGATTCAATTCTTCCCTGGACTTAGAATTGTAATATCCATACAGTGCAGAAAGAGGCTGTTCATCCCATCGAGCCTGCACTGACAACAATCCCACCCAAGCCCAATCCCCATAACCCACTTAGTTAACCTGCTAATCTCCCTGACACTAAGGGACAATTTAACTTGGCCAGTCAATGTGACTTGCCCATCTTTGGACTGTGGGAGGAAACCAGATCAAGCAGACACAGGGAGAATGTGCAAACTCCACACAGACAGTGACCCAAGGCCAGAATTGAACCCAGGTCCCTGGCGCTGTGAGCCAGCTGTGCTAACCACTGTGCCACAAGCTCTTATTTTTTAATGGGGTTCAACGTATTCTACATTTTCACGTTGTTTTCTATATATTTCTAAATTTCTGACTGTACCGACCGATTTAGATTTGCCAATTTAGAGCTGTCCAATTTAGGGTCTGACAATATCTCAACATCTCACTACTCACTACATCTTGGGCCACAGGCAGTGCCCTCATGATACATCCCATCCTCATTGCCATTGTAATAGTGCATGCTGCAGTCTTTTGTCAGGAACACAAAAGGTATATATTAACATGGAAAAACTCTGTAGAGGCTTACAGCTTCACCAGTTGCCCTGGAGCAGCCCACTGTCTGTCCCAGTCTTACATAGAACATAGAACATTACAGCGCAGTACAGGCCCTTTGGCCCTCGATGTTGCGCCGACCAGTGGAACCAATCTAATGACACTCTAACCTAAACTATTCCAATGTTATCCATATGCCTATCCACTGACCATTTGAATGCCCTTAAAGTTGGCGAGTCCACAACTGCAGCAGGCAGGGCATTTCACGCCCTTACTACCCTCTGAGTAAAGAACCTACCTCTGACATCCATCCTATAATTACCACCCCTCAATTTAAAGCTATGTCCCCTCATGTTAGCCATCACCATCCGAGGAAAAAGGCCCTCACTGTCCACCCTATCTAATCCTCTGATCATCTTGTATGCCTCAATTAGGTCACCTCTCAATCTTCTTCTTTCTAATGAAAACAACCTCAAGTCCCTCAGCCTTTCCTCATAAGACCTTCCCACCGTACCAGGCAACATCCTGGTAAACCTCCTCTGCACCCTTTCCAATGCCTCCACATCCTTCTTATAATGCAGCGACCAGAACTGTACGCAATACTCCAGGTGCGGCCACACCAGAGTTTTGTACAGTTGCAACATGGAGTCTTAGTCTCTATTGGCCCCTCAAGTCAGGTGACCCTCTTCTACTGTGTTGCCTTTAAAGACACAATCACCACAGCAAACATAGACACATAGAAATGTGGAAGATAGGACCAGGAAGAAGCCATTTGGCCCTTCGAGCCTGCTCTACCATTCATTAAGATCATGGCTGATCATCCAACTCAATAGCCTAATCCTGCTTTTTCCTCATAACCTTTGATCCCATTCGCCCTGATATCCAGCCACCTCTTGAGTACATTCAATGTTTTGGCATCAACTACTTCCTGTGGTAATGAATTCCACAGGCTCACCACTCTTTGGGTGAAGAAATATCTCCTCATCTCTGTCCTAAATGGTCTACCCTGAATCGTCAGACTGTGACCCCTGGTTCTGGACTCCCCCACCATTGGGAATATCCTTCCTGCATGTAAATTGTCTAGACCTGTTAGAATTTTATAAGTCTCTATGAGATCCCCCTTCGTACATCTATTTCACTCCAGTGAAAACAATCCTCACTTAGTCAATCTCTCCTTATACATCAATCCCGCCATCCCCAGAATCACCCTGGTAAACTTAACCATAAGTAATCCTTACCAGTTTAAGTGAAACCAAAATTATTTTATATATTCATTGTTGTTGGTATAAATTCAATATTCTCTGCAATCTGGTACAAACATTAATTGATTTAATTTGAAAGAACTAAGCTCTCAAATTCAATCGGTAGTTTCAGCTTCTCCACATGACTAGTCTGGGCTACATGACTTACTCCTCTTCCTGTTCAATTTTATTTTCATTATTCTGTCACCTTTTCTCTTTCTAACATGTTACTGTTTTGTTTCCTATTGTTCACCGTTTAAAGATTCAGGCAGAAATTTCACATTTTAATTTGCAGATTTCAGCCCCTTTGCCTCTGGTTTTTCAATCATCTCAGTTGGGTTTCGGCATGCCACTTCCGTCTGGGAGGACTAGGTTAAAATCAAACCCTGTGATTTATCAGCAAGAAAAGCAAATAATCCAGTTACTCCAACCCTGCAATAGCACGAACGTCTGCCCTGGATTAACATTCTATAAAACTGCACAGAATCATATATTCATGAAATGTCATTTGATTTACACTGTCACAATCAGTAATTGAATAAAATTTAATCAACCCCTTTAAAGTAAGACTTTAAAGTATTGCTTTAAAGGGGTTGTTTAAAGTTTAAAGTTTAGTTATTAGTGTACACAAGGTGGAAAGTAAGATCACTTTGAATATGAAATGGAAATACCTGCATTTTTTTAAAAAATTACACAAGCAAGCAGGAAAGATTGGCAGGGTGGTGAAAATTACGGAAACACCTCTTGTTAAAGTTTGTTTATTAGTGTCACAAGTAGGCTTATATTAACACTGCAATGAAGTTACTGTGAAAATCCCCGAGTCGCCACACTGTTCGGGTACATTGAGAGCAAATTTAGCATGGCTAATGCACCTAACCAGCGTATCTTTCAGACTATGGGAGGAAACCGGAGCACCCAGAGGAAACTTCTGCAAACACGGGGATAATGTGCAGACTCCGCACAGACAGTGACCCAAGCCAGGAATCAAACCCGGCACTATGAGGCAGAAATGTTAACCACTGTATCGCCGTGTTGTTAATGACAAGGTGTTGAGTTATCATTTCCATTCAAAAATAGTTTTGAGGTCATAGTTTGTGGAAAAGGGGTAAACCTTTTAGAACTGAAGTGAGGAGAAATTTATGCACCCAGAGGGTGATGAATGTGTGGTATTCACTGCCACAGAAAGTAGTTGAGACTAAAACGTTGTCTGATTTCAAGAAGAAATTAGATATAGTCCTTGGGACTAAAGAGATCAAGGGATATGGGAGGAAGAGTGGATCAGGATATTGAATTTAATAATTGGCCATAATCAATGGAATTGTGGTGCAGGCTTGAAGGGCCAAATGGCCTCCTCCTGCTTCTAGTTTCTATGGTTCTAAAAGTACAAGGGACAAGACTACCTGCAGCCCACGCACCCCCCCCACCCCTACAAGTGACTGTCAACATAGTTCATAGAATCTACAATGCAGACAGAGGCCATCTCACCCATCGAACCTGCACTGACAACAATCCCAAATAGGTCCCATCTCCACAACGTCATATATTCACCCTCCTAATCCCCATGACACTGAGGGGCAATTTATCTTGGCCAATCAACCGAACCCACACATCTTTGGACTGTGGGAGGAAACCAGAGCAGCCAGAGGAAACCCACGCAGTGGTAACCAGTGTACCACTGTGCTGCCCAGTTTCATAAGAACATAAGAAATAGGAGCAGGAGTAGGCCACCTAGCCCTTCGAGCCTGCCCCGCCATTCAATAAGATCATGGCTGATCTGAAGTGACTCAGTTCCACTTTCCCGCTTTCTCCCCATAACTCTTAATTCCCTTGTCTATCAAAAACTTATCTACCCGTGACTTAAATATATTTAACAAGGTAGCCTCCACCACTTCAACTGGCAGAGAATTCCAGAGATTCACCACCCTTTGAGTGAAGAAGTTCCTCCTCAACTCTGTTCTAAACTGCCCTCCCCTTATCTTGAGGCTGTGCCCTCTAGTCCTACTATCCTTTCTAAGCGGGAAGAATCTACCTCTACCCTATCCATCCCCTTCATTATCTTATACGTCTCTATAAGATCCCCCCTTATCCTTCTAAATTCCAATGAGTACAGACCCAGTCTATTTAGTCTCTCTTCATAGTCCAACCCCCTCATCTCTGGTATCAGCCTAGTGAACCTCCTCTGCACTCCCTCCAAGGCCAAAATATCCTTGCGCAAGTACGGCGACCAAAACTGCACACAGTACTCCAGCTGCAGCCTCACCAGCACCCTGAACAGTTGCAGCAAGACCTCCCTGCTTTTATATTCTATCCCCCTCGCTATAAAGGCCAACATTCCATTAGCCTTCCTGATCACCTGCTGCACCTGCAGACTGGGTTTTTGCAACTCATGCACAAGGGCCCCAGGTCCCTCTGCACCGTAGCATGCTGCAGCTTTTCACCTTTTAAATAATAATCCCTCCTACTATTATTTCTGCCAAAGTGGATAACCTCACACTTGCTAACATTATACTCCATCTGCCAGGTCCTCGCCCACTCACTCAGCCTACCCCGATCCCTCTGCAGACTTTCCAACCCTCCATGCAATTTGCTTTTCCACTCATCTTCGTGTCATCAGCAAATTTTGTCACCCTCCACTCAGCCCCCTCCTACAGATCATCTATATAAATGTTTACCATTTATCATTCATATGATATGTGGTATGTTTACCATTTATATAGATGCTCTGGAGGAGGGGGCTGAGTGTAGGGTGATGGTAAATGGTAAATTAATTTATCCCTCATGATAAATTATAATATTCTATTAACTTTCCTAATTAATAGCTGTACCTCCATGTTAGCCTTTTGTGATTCATGCACTAGAACACCCAGATCCCCTTTCATCTCGGAGCTCTGCAATCTCTCACCATTTAGATAAGATGATTCTTTCTTATTCTTCCTGCCAAAATGGACAATTTCACATGTGCCCGTATTATACTTCATTTGCCAGATCTTTGCCCACTCATCTCACCTATCCATGTCACTTTGTAGCCTCTCTATGTTCTCATCACAACTTGCTTCCCCACCTACCTTTGTGTCATCAGCAAATTGAGCAATCATTCCTTTGATCCCTTCGTCCAAATCATTTATAACAGTTGTAAAATATTAAGTCCTAGCACTGATCCCTGTGGCACACCATTCATTACACTTCGCCAACTAGAAAAAGAGACAGTGGGTTGTGAACTTGTGGATCTCGCTGCCCCTTTGCACCATGGAGTCTGAATCATTGAATGGCTTCAAGAAGGAGACAGATCTATTTCTAATAAGAAAAGGGATGAAGGAGTATGGGGAAAGGGTGAGGATATGGATTTGAGACCAGGGAGAGAACAGCCATGATCTGATTGAATGGTAGAGCAGGCTCGAAGGGCTGAATTTGCCTACACTTACTGTTAATTCCTATTACTGTAAATATAAAAGATGCCAAAACTATCCAGGCATTTGAAGATACAGAAGCAAAAAATAGTATGATAGTCTTTCAGAATTGAGATATAATTTGAGTTAGTTTGTCATCTTGGTTTTTAGTTTCAAGCCTCAGAGTCATTATTAAACAGAAAGGTGTTAATTTTACCCTCACGGAGTTGGCCTCAATAAGGGGTTGGTAACCCATTCACTCCATTAACAATGATTGACCCACTGTCAATTTTACAGTGCCCTTTCATTGGATACCAAAGTACTTGCCTGTCTCTGGCCATAGACCCACTTTAATCACAAATCTGGGGTCCAGGAAATATGTAGGACTGTGATTACTATTTTAGGATAGAGATGATTAGAGTATCCCTACAGCAATCTGTAGTGGAGTCAAAAAGATCCAGGAAAGGTAAGTTTGGTCAGCCATTTAAAAGTTAAAATCTATCCCATGAGAATGAAATGCTTTTCAGAAGTTTTAACACTTAGAACATAGACTATTGCTGAGAAGAGAAACATGCTGTTAAAGCTTTTCACCCTGCACTCACAAAGACAGACACAAGAATGTCAGCTTTCAAAAGAAGCAACAACTTATACTGCATGAGAAAAGGTTGCTGATTCATTGGCAAGTTGACTCTGATGGGTCAAGGTGTTGCCATAGAGAAGGCACCAGGGAACCATTATCCCCGGGCTTTGGTTTTATTCAAATAAAGCATATTGTCCAGGCTTTTTTTTGCTCATAGAAGACCTATCCCTGCGTATGAATAAATGTAGCTCCTAACAAGTGCAAGTGAACCGTACTGCGATCCCAAAGGACAATCTTCAATTGGCCATTGGTGTAACATTCAGAATTGTTCAACGAATGATGTCTAAACGCAGAATCAAATTTAACATTTGACATTGAGTATTACTTCTGATGGAACGGCAATTGAGTCAAATTGCCACCCATTCAAAAGTTTTATATGTGAAAATCCAATTGATCCTACCTTGCTCAACTTTTCAACTCAGGCCAGGTGAGATCTGGACTGTGCATCATTTCCCCAGGACCTAGCCTCATGGATTGTACACTTGAAGGGAAGTAAGCCGTGCCTCCTTTCTTATCACACCAGCTGCTGTAAACCAGGTTAATAGTCCAGTTAGGTTAAATGTCTTTGATGATGGTTTGTGATGGGATTAGTCAGGAGTTAGAAGATGTTTCATTGGGGGTGGTAGGGAAGTCTCTGTGTTGCGTGTGGGATGTCCCATGTAGGGAGGAATCCCCTCAGGGTTCGGGAGTGTGAGGGGAGTCCCATGGGGTTTGGTGGGGGTCTGTACAATAATTAGAAGCTAGAAGTGGTTTAAATTCTTCTAATTTTTATTGGATAACAGTTGATGTGAGACAGTCCAAACTAGAAGAAACTTGTGATTTAAAGTGGATTTTTGGAAAGTTCCAGTGCAGAGCAATTGCCTGGCAGAAGTTTGCACTTCCAGACAAATGCCATGCAAACCTTACCCAGGAATCTCGGGGTGGAGGGTGGGAGGGAGGTAGTCCTCAATGCTTCTTTGGTGTATCCCCCAGTTAGGACACCCTTCAGGTCAAAAGTCGCAGCCCATTATGTTCTGAGCTTTTTAAGCATAGGGGTTTGGTTGATTATGGTCAGTACTATTGTGAACAACTGTTTGCTATAATCTGCCAGTCATTGACAAGGTGGCCTATATATCTATCACCTGTTGCTCTAAACTTTCAGACACCTTCCCTTTCTCAGGATAATTTGAGGTACACTGGACACTTTATAGGCCTGAAGGCCTTAGGTCCATTTGTGAGTTTGTGCGATGATCTGATTACGGTGGCTGCAATCCTGCGGCTTTGCATGATGGGTGAATGGATCGGGCCCTATTTGTGAAGCTGTCAATAAAACCAATCTGAGCTGCAGGCGAGTGGTAGATAGTGGTAGAGAACCCGCTGGCAGATTTCTCAACTAACACATCCAGGAAACGGAGCTTGTTAAACAGCTTCATTTCAAAAGGTGGCTTTAAGTGAGAGATGGAGACAATTTTGCTTTGTAAATAAATTTTTACTGGCAACTGCAGATTCAAATATAGCAAACATATCATCCAAATAGCAGAAATATGCAAAGGACAAGAGATTAGGGAGTCATTCCATCAACAACACATTTCTTGTGAAGCCAAAACCCATATTAGCAGGAGCTGGGCCTAGAGGGGATCCCATGGCAACACCATTTAGAACACTTAAATAATGTTACATATTTTTTAAAATTTAATTTGCTGTTGACATTTCTTCGCTCTATTATGTCTTCCTTTTATCAATATTCAATAAAGTTGATTGGATACATAAGTGAATATAATTAGTAAGACATAAAATGGAAAGAATGTGAATCTACACAAGTACTTTAGTTGAGAGGTTATTCAAGTAACTATGGGTAACTACTGTACACTAAACAATTCTCTATCACCATAGGAAATGGTCACAATCATACAGAGGAACAGAATGTAACAAGCAGCTAGTCCCATTGGATGTGGCTAGATCAAGACCACTCCTGATATTTTCCAGCCCCCCTGCGGTGTGTTTTCCAGTGGCGGAGGCAGTTCACCATTGGACACTGGCAGAATCTTCTGGTCATATCAAGCATTTTGCATGGCTCACCCTTTCCATCACCTGAGAGCTCACCGCGGGTGGTCACCTTCAGCAAAACCGGAAAATCCTGCTGGTGGGAAGGGCTGGAAAATCCTTTAACTTTGTTTCAGCTTCTGATCACTCCAGTGGTTTACCGAGTAGTGTAGTCTTTCAAAATATGAAAATGGTCTTCTGGGTGAAGTGAGCTTTGTGATCTGTGGCTGTGATTCAATTAATTGATTCATTAGCTTGTGTCCACTCCAAGGCTGGAAAGTGTTCTTTGCTGTTATGGAGCGTCAAACCTCCTTGGGAAACCCAAAGGAAAATTTTCATCACAAAATGAATGAGGAGAAAACAAAATGTTGTACTTTAATTCATCAGAAAAGCTGTGTGGACTGATGTCTTCCTTTCCAAAATCTGACTATAACCCTTGGTCTGCCATCAATTATTCAAAATGAAAGGCCTTCACTGTCCAAATATTTCCTCAAAGTTTGCCAGTTGTTTCATTTGCTCTACCTGGACTGAATGTCTCCTGAACAACATCTTTTTGCTTTTTATGTCCGCCCGCTTTTGACTGTTTGGAGCTGCTGGTATTAGAGGCTTTGCAGCACTGGAAAGTGACACAGGCCCTTTGCTGTTGGCTCCAATGTCAGGAATTGGACGATGGGGATTTATATTTAAAGGCGGTAGGTAGCCGGGCCTTGTTTGAGAAATGTGGTCTAAGAGCAGTGTCCCTGAACCTCGCCTCTCCAGGATCCCAGCAGGTTTCTTGCCTGCAGCATTCAGAGAGCCAGTTGGCAAATTGTCCAGAGACTCTTTAGAACTGGTCAGCGCAGTGATCGGGGAAGAGGCCATTTTTTTACGCTCCAGCAAGACTTTGCTTTCATCAGTTACCGTTTGTTTTGGGCAGATTGTGAGTTGGGAGTCAGAGTTATAGTGATCAATGCCCAAGTTTCTTTTCTGGACAATGCTCTGTAAGCTTGACACAGACATCGATTGTACTGAATCTGGATCCTGGTCCACAGGAACTGTGTTGTTACGACAGAGGCCAGACTGAAGAGGTTGGGATTGTACTTCATCACAGGAAAATTTCCTCGCTGCAGTTAAAGCTGATGCTTGACCTAATGTTTTTAATAAAGCGACGGTGTCTTTTACATCAATACTTTGATGCCTGGTGAAGAGTCGCTTGGGTAGAGTTAGGCCATTGATTTTCAGGGAGAGGTCTTCTTCTGTGGTCAGGTTCTGCACATCTTCATGAAATGAAGATGTTTTGTGCTGAGAGGAGAGTGAAGGGGGAATGGCCAACCAAGGTTCAGAGTGCAACCTCTGCAGCTGGGCAAAACTGGCCCCAGGTTGTGGCTGGCTGGACTTGCGTGTTGGAGAAGCTGGCTCAGAGGAACCTTTGTCAGTAAAGAGCTGAGCTGGATCTCTGAAGCTAAACACCTGTTTCTCTTTCACTGTATTGTTTGCCAGGGGAGGGGATGATGTTTTAAGCTCGATATCTGAAGGTGAGGTGCAAGGGAATGGTGAATACCGATCTTCAACATCTGGAGAAGGCGGAACATTGAGATACTGCTTGGTTGTCTGCCTCCCAGAGGGCGATTTGTCCATTGTGATGATAATTACTTCTTTTCCTCTAGCTTTGCAGGCATCCAGCAGAACTTTAAGGGTTTCCTTGTCATCTGAATTTACGGAATAAACCAAAGCAGAACCACCTGAATGATCTTCCAGACTTGGGTCAGCTCCACTTTTCAGCAGCAATTCTATGACCTCAGCACCTGCCCGCTCCCTGCATGCATGCATTAAAGCTGTCTTTCCGGATTTGTCCTGAATATTAGGGTCAGCATGATTTTCCAGAAGATATTTCACCATTTTCACTTTGCTAATGCTTTGTTGGTCCACATGTTTTGTCTTGCAGGCAATCATTAGAGGAGTTTCACCTCGCTCATTGCTTTCATTGATGTAAGCCCCACCTTCAAGCAATAATCTGGTGAGGCGCAATCTGCTCAGGTAGACAGCTTTTAATAGGGAGCTACCATCTGTGCGCACTTCCATGGTGTTGTTCGTCTCCCAGGGATCAGCAACTGATTACAAGTTTCTAAATCTGACGCTCAGTCGCACTGCAATGGTAAAAGAAAAACATTTCATTAAGATGCACAACTCACATCACATTACAACACTACATGTTGCAAATGTTAATAGTTCTTTACCACCCCCGGTTACATCTGCCAAACTTGCAAGTTTGGAAATAAAGTTTTTATTTTGAGCAAAATTATAGAACTCCATTTGAACACGACTGAGAAAAAAAGTGGTGAGACCTTCTTCTCCTCTGGATAACATCCTCGATATTATGACACTATTCTCTGCAGCAAACAGCGAGAATCCAGATGGCTGTGTTGCCTGCCCGGTAAAAAGTCTGACCAGTCCAACGCCGGCATACCCACATCTTGCCTGCCCGGTGCCAGGGTTTGGGACATCAGCTCCAGGCTGCAGAGGAACTTGCTGTGGGAAGGGGAGGATCTCATTGTCGTGGTCCACATGAGAACCAACAACATAGGTAGAATGAGGAAAGAAGTTCTGCAGGGAGAACTTGAGGAACTAAGCACTCAATCAAAGCAAAAAGGATACGGCAGCATTGCAAGACAACTATTCAGGTAATGATACCCAGAGTGTGAAAGGAAGGGACAGAGTGTACAAACATAAAAAAGTAGCAAGTAGCATCAAACAGGGAAAAATGGTAAAAAGGCAAAATTAATGGCTCTTTACTTAAAAGCACATAGTGTTTGGCACAGAATAACTGAATTAAAGGCACAAATTGATGCAAATTGGTGTGATCTTAAAGCCATTACAGAGGTGTGGTTACAAGGAGATCAAAGCTTGGAACTAAATATTCAAGGTTTCTGGCTTTTGCAAAGACAGGCAGGAAGGAAAGGGTGGCAGGATGGCTTTGTCAGTATGAGATGGAATAAGTACAGTAGCATGAAATGACCTTGGATCAGAAGTTGTAGAATCCATATAGGTGGAGGTAAGAAATAACAAGGGGAAGGAGACACAAGTGGGATTAATTGATAGGGCTCCTAATAGTAGCTATATAGTAGGATGGCAATTAAATCAGGAGATAGTGAGAGCACGTAAAAAAGGCAGAACAATAATCATGGGTCACTTTAATCTTCATGTGGAGTGGGAAACTCAAATTGGCAGAGGAACCGTGAGGAAGGATTCATAGATGCATTCAGGACAGTTTCCTAAAACAATGTGTTATGGATCTAACCAGGGATCAGGCTATTTTGGATTCATAATGTTTAATGAGGCAGGTTTAATGAACAATCTCAGGATAAAAGATCCCCTAGGCTACTGTGTCCATGACTTAGTCAAATTTAGTATTCAGTTTGGGAGTGAGAAACTTGGTAAATTTTGGTAAAGCAGTGAATTTACAGGTCCAACTGGCTTTAATAGATTGGAAACAAGTGTTTTATTCTGTTAGTTTTCCTTGGCACAACTGTCATGATTTTAACGTATTTATGAGGTAAATTTTATTTATTATGCGCTCAGACTCACAGAGGTTCAAGGTTAAACAGGCAACCAACAGTGATTAATGACTTCATTATATCCCCCACACTCAGTGAGGAACTTGTGCTGAGGTGTACAGTTGCTTCAGTAATTTCACAGGGCAAGAGTTGAGAGCATTAAATATCACTAGGCACTCCAGGAGTGATTTCCAGCCTTAGTTCAGGAAGCAATCTCCATTTTTACCATTGTTCTTTTGGGAAAATTGGTTCTGACTTACGATGTTTTGACTTACAATTTGATTTTCAGGACCCAATTTTGTCAAAGGTCTGAGCAATGCCTGTAAAATGAACTGGAGACTCCCGAGAAGTCCACCAGTGCTGATGATCACTGTAAGTTCAGTTCAGAATTGTCCTCACTCTTTGCACTGACAAGTATTCCAGTTCATTTGCAAGTGGCAGAAAATGCCCATCAAACCTTCAGATAAGCACCAACATACTTAAAATAGAAGATACCAAGGAGAAGCAGCAGAATGTTGAGCCCAAGCTTCAGAGTCAAACAGTTGCTGGGACAGAAACAGGAAAACTACAGCAATAAAGCTGCAGATTCAAGCTCACACACACACAACATGAAGTTGATCCCGGAACAGGAGAGAAGCGACGACTAATTCACCAAAACCATCGCACAAACCAACCTCCCATCCATCGACTCTGTCTATACGTCCTGCTGCCTCAGAAAAGCAGTCAGCATAATTAAGGACCTCACACACCCTGGACGTTTTCTCTTCCACTCCTTCCATTGGGAAAAAGATACAAAAGTCTGAAGTCACATACCAACTGACTCAAGAACAACTTCTTCCCTGCCGCCGTCAGATTTTTGAATGAACCTACCTTGCATTAAGTTGATCTTTCTCTACACTCTAGCTATGACTGGAACACTATATTCTGCCTTTCTCATTTCCTTCTCTATGAATGGTATGCTTTGTCTGTATCGTGTGCAAGAAACAATTCTTTTCACTGTATACTGATACACGTGACAATAATAAATCAAATCAATAAAACAAAGCTCAGGGAGGTACAAGTGGCCATGAAGAAACAGAGCACAACATTAAGAGTCAAACTGCAGGCTGAGCTCGAGGGTGAGGAACATAATAACGTAAGGGACATTAACCTTCAACTTCCGAGAATAGCATGGCTGATCCCACTGCAAAAGAAAATCTGAGTCCATTGTATGAATGAATGGAGCAAACATTCCCTCTGGAAGGAGAAGAATAAGCCCATGGTATTCAACCAAGGAAGATGGATTGTCCGCAGAAAAATACAACTCTAGGGAGCACAAGAAGTACATCCAGATGTTGACATCCAAGTATATGAAACACCAAGACTACAACTTAGGGCAGCACGGTAGCACAGTGGTTAGCACTGCTGCTTCACAGCTCCAGGGTCCTGGGTTTGATTCCCAGCTCGGGTCACTGTCTGTGTGGAGTTTGCACATTCTCCTTGAGTCTGCGTGGGATTCCTCCGGGTGCTCCAGTTTCCTCCCACAGTCCAAAGATGTGCGGGTTAGGTTGATTGGCTATGCTAAAATTGCCCCTTAGAGTCCTGAGATGTGTAGGTTAGAGGGATTAGCGGGTTAATGTGTAGGGATATGAGGATAGGGCCTGGATGGGATTGTGGTCAGTGCAGACTCGATGGGCCGAAGGGCCTGTTTCTGCACTGTAGGGTTCTATGTTCTAAACTTCAAATTCAGACCAATAAAGTCAGCCCAGAGCTGTTAAAACTAGCATTCCTATAAACTTGAAAAGAACAAGATCTGGAAGAGTCCTAAAGCCTCCAGACCATGTGAATTTGTTAAGTCAGAGAGTTGGGGGATAGCATATACATAGTATTTTAAATACATCTGGGTAAAGACTTGCGGGGAGATGTAGGATTAGAGCGTTCGTGACTATAAGGTTAATGTGGAACTGGGAAAACAGTACTGCCCACATTATAATGTAACGAGTCACATGTGAATTGTAGAGTTATATAATCATAGAGGTCTACAGCACACAAAGAGGCCCTTTGGCCCATCGCACTTGAGCCGCTCAAGGACAAAATCACCCAAATATTTTAAACCCATTTTCCAGCACTTGGTCCATAGCTTTGTATGTCTTGGCATCGCAAGTGCACATCTAAATACTTCATAAATGTTATGAGGGTTTCTGCCTCTACCATTCTTTCGAGCAGTGAGTTGCAGACTCCTATTGCCCTCTGGGTGGAAAGGTTTTTCCTCACATCCCCTCTAAACCTTTACCTCAAATCTATTCCCCCTAGTCATTGCCCCCTGTAATGATCTGGCAGAAGCCCACATGAAGATAGTACCTAGTCGGGACTATATCCTATATTTTTTTTGGTTATTTTGGTCATTAATTAATAGTTATTGTTCAACAATACAAGCCTCTAGCACCCCCCTCATGAGACAATACACAATCTTACAACAATTGTAAGATAGTCACTAATAAATTCAATAGGGAATTCAGGAGATATCTCTTTAATCAAAGAATAGCAAGAACGTGGATTTCATTACTGCTTTCCAAAGCAGTTATGAATAAGCAATAAATTCTGGCCGTGGCAGCAATGTTCGCATCCTATTGAAAAGATAAAAAACACAAGGAGAAATAGCATAGATGTGTTTCGAGAAAAACTAGATATACACTTCAGTGAGAAAGGAATGAAAGGTCATACTGAAAGCTTTAGATAAGGAGGCTGGGGTGGGGTGGGTGGGTCTCAAGCTGGGTCACATGGCCAGTTTTAGTGATATAGACTTGATGTAACTCAGTATCTCAGTATGAGTCTCACACTTATCTCTTAACGGCCTTCAAAAGTGGCTTATTGATTCATTCAGTGGGGCAACCAGAAGGTAGCAAATAAATGGCAGCCTTGTCAGCAACACTGATGCACTGAGCATTAATTAAATAAAAATCATGTGCCATTGCTGCAATCATTTACAAGGAGAGAGGTTTGATTTATAGGCTGTGATCAAGAATTAGTTTCACCCACAGCTCCCTCCTGCTTAACAACTTGGCTTACCAAAGAATTCCTGTGCATGAGGCATGTTGAACATTCATCCAACTGAAGCTGAACTATCATTTGTCAATCTTCTGCCAGAACTCCTTACCTAATCCAATCCAGTCCACCTCCACACCATTCCCCCATTTAGCTACCTGACCCTTGCTGTCCAGTTGCTCCCAGTAACACATTCTGCTCTCTCACCTTTTGCCACTATTAGCACTCTTCATCCCTAAATGGCACCATTAACACTCCCCTTTGTCTTATGTTCATGAAAAATTTGTGAATCTCTCCTTTGCCTCAGTCTATCTCTGTTCTTCTAATCTGCCCCACCTCCTCCACTCCCCCTTTCCAACTATATAAATCTTATAAAATCAAATTACTCTGGATGCTGGAATCTGAAACCAAAAGAGAAAACGCTGGAAAATCTCAGCAAGTCTGGCAGTATCTGTAAAGAGAGGAAAGAGCTGACAAAGGGTCATCTGAACATGAAACATCAGCTTTTTTCGCTCCTTACAGATTCTGCAGACCTGCTGAGATTTTCCAGCATTTTCTCTTATAATTCATATATTACTACCTTTCTTCAATTCTGTAGAATAACTGTTTAGACCCAAAATGTTCAATGAGATTGTCTGATCTCCCAGCCAAGTGTTTCCCGCAGGCGGAAGGTGGCATGTTGTTTGCTAATGGCAGAATTCTCTAGTCCTGCCACTGTGAATGGGCATTCCAATTGACATCACGCCAGCGGGAAACCCGCGAGTGGTGTCGCACTGCTGGCGGGACAGGAGAATCCCGCTGGCATGAGCGGCTGGAGAATTCCAGCCGCTAACTTTGTTTCTCTCTACAGAAGCTGCCAGACCTGTTGAGTTTATCCAGCATTTTCTGTTTTAATTCCTTACCTTGCCACGGTAATAGCCAACAAACGCTGGTCCGTTTGAAAAGATACATTTTTATTTTACAATATGATCTAAGCTCCACACCTGTACTTGTCTTACGTCTTAAACAAATGCTGTCACTGAGCAGGAGAAATTGCAGTGTCAGATTGGGGTTAGTTGGTGCTCTGTTGTTAACATGGCCTTGAACCTGGGGTGCAGTGTCGCTCAATGTCTTACAAGAGCTGGAAGAGTGGCCAACCAGGGCTGTCAGTTCACAGCTATCCCAGGCATTTCCTTAATATTGGAAAGGTAGGCACAACTTCCTTGTGAAGAAGTCACATCTTCTAGCCAATCCCCTGGGATTGACAGCTCATTGAGCGGTCAGAAATCTGCCTGAGAACAGTCAAGAGGAATATCTCTAACCTGAGAAAACCTGGTGCCAATGCTGTTCACGTTTGTTCCAAGCGCTTCTTCCCCATTGCGTTAATAGCGTCCTTTTTAAGTGGATTTTGCTGTAAGATCAATTCTCTCAAAGCAACAGCTAATTCTTTCCCGAGTGAAACACACAGAGAGGCAGAGCTTTGAAATGGCCTCTGCGGGAGGGTTTTGAATTCTAAAGATCTTTCCTTTGAAAGTTATCAATTACACATCTTCTTTTTAACTATGTGGACACTCTGATCTAAGGTTTAAAAAAACTAACAGCAAAAAATGGGTCTGGGAAATAAAAGATAAAAATAATGCAGAAACTAAAGTAACTGAATGAAAAGTGGCTTAACGAAATGTTGAATAAAGTGGGCAAATATCCAAAGCTTTCAGCAGCTGACCTGAGCTTTGCTAATGTATATTTGGTTTTCTTGCTTTTTGTTTCACATAATGGAGTGCAGGGTCCTTCACTATGTAAATACAGATAAGTGTTAAATTTGTTCCCAATGAGGCAAAATTGGAGTGCAATGGTTCCTATTGAAAGGTTATTGTAAATTTACATGTACTTAGTATAAAATTAGCCTTTTTTTAGTTTGATATTCGGCGTCGCTGATTTTCAGCTGATTTTCCATCTTAATAACCCATTTCCTTCATTTAAATGACATTTTAATCTGCTGATTTCTGACTGGGTATATTGTGAGCCTGCTCCAGATGTACTAGGAGCCACCAGATTCTGCCCTTTTTCATGTCCTTCCCCCACACCCCCCACCCCCCCCTATTGTCAATGTGCAAGAAAATTGTGCTTCCAGCGATAGGTTTTTCAGCTATTGTGCTCCTAACAATTCAGATGCAAGGTTCAGCACCACTCTTCATGGTGTTCCTAATGCAAAAGAAATATACTGACCTTGATTATGTGTCGATTTCCCAAGGACTAGAGGTTTCTAAGCAACTCCAGTTTAACAGCTAAATGTCCATGCTATTCTTTAATCTTCCCACTAATCTGCAATTTCATGATAGATTAGCTTGTAGTAAATGGTGCCAAACTTGGTTAGCACCTGACGGCCACAGTGGGGTAGTCAGGCAGAGGACAATGCTTCCCCAAGTTGGTATATGTTGCACCCTTTTAAGGGCCAATAAATGGCTGCAATACATACCAGTTTCTCCCCCTACATACCAGTTTCTCCCCCAATATTGGTTAAAATAAGCTTAAACCGACCATAGCACAGCTTTGCCTAAGCATGCACCCTGTCTAATCTAATTTGAATAAACTACACTTACCATTTTTCTGCAAAATAAGGACATCACGATTGCTAGTCGATGACTATCATTGCTCTGCAGAATGCTTCTATGATCAGACATCACCTGAGCAATAACGGAGAACCTTTCTATTCACATAAAACATGGGATTGATATGATATCTTCTGATGGGATGCCATCTAAATGGGATTTTATCAACTTTATTAAAGTTGTGAGCTCTGTCCGGTTGACAATTCCTTTACTCAGGTTACATTGACAAACTAAGGGGCAGCACGGTAGCACAGTGGTTAGCGCTGCTGCTTCACAGCGCCGGGGACCCAGGTTTGATTCCCGGCTTGGGTCACTGTCTGTGTGGAGTTTGCACATTCTCCATGTGTCAGCATAAGTTTCCTCCGGGTGCTCCAGTTTTCTCTCACAGTCTGAAAGACGTGTTGGTTAGGTGCATTGACCCGAACAGGCACTAGGCTGTGGCGACAGGGGGAATTTCACAGTAACTTCACTGCAGTGTTAATGTAAGCCTTACTTATGATTAATAAATAAATAAGCTTAACACAACAAACAGCACTCATGACTTCCCTGATACATGTGAACTGCAGACAGCTTAATGTAACATGTGCTCTGGTGAACTGGAAATGTTAATGGCATGACAACTTCTTTCTGTTCTCAACGTTGCTACTCTGGAAAGAGCCATTCCTGCTCTAGAATGACTTATAAAGCGTATATCAACCTAAGCTTTATTAATAGAGTACAAAAGCAGGGAAGTTATGTAAAACCTGTACAGAACACTAATTTGAACGCAACTGGAGAATTGCATACAGTACTAGGCACCACATGTTAGGAAGGATTTGAAGACATTGGAGACACTGCAGAAAAAAGTTCATAAGATGGTTCTACGAATGTGAAACTTCAGTTACTTCAATTGATTGGAGAAGTTAGGACTTGTTTCTTGTAAAAAAGAAAGTTGAGAGAAGATTTAATAGAGGTATTCAAAATCTAAAGGGGTCTGGACAGGGCAGTTAGGGAGAAACTGCTCCCACTGGTGGAAGGATTGAGAACATGAGGGTGCAGATTTAAGATAATTAGCAAAAGAAGCAATGACAAATGAGGAAAAACATAGGATAAAGACAAAATACTGCAAATGCTGGAATCTGAAACAAAAACAGAAAAATGCTGGAAAATCTCAGCAGGTCTGACAGCATCTGTGGCGTAGAGCAAACGTTTCGAGTCTAGATGACCCTTTGTCGGAGCTGTACTCTTTCTCTCCACAGATGCTGTCAAACCTGCTGAGATTTTCCAGCATTTTTTTCTGTTTTTGTTTCAGATTCCAGCATTTGTAATATTTTGCATTTATCTTAGTGTTTAACTCACTACCACTTCTAGGCAGCTCTGATGAAGGGTCATCTAGACTCAAAATGTTGGCTCTACTCTCTCGCCACAGATGCTGTCAGACCTGCTGAGATTTTCCAGCATTTTTCTGTTGTTGATGAGGAAAAACATATTTGAGTGAATGGTTGGGGTTAGCCTCTGAAGTGTATTGTCTGAGTATGTGGTGAGGACAGGTTAAATTGAGGCATTCCAGAGGGAACTATATTAATTGAAAAGGAAGAATGTGTGGGGCCACAGGGAAGAAGCTAGTGAGTGGCACTAGATAAATTGCTGCCTTGGAAAGCCACAGAGAGGTCAGACCACATGGCCTCCTTCAGCGCTGCAACATTCTGCAATGGATGTTCCTGCAGGTTTTGTTGTAACCGATGGTGCAACATTGTGATGGCATTGTTGTGAAGGCAGGGTGAAAGGGGTACTGTTGTGGTGCTGAGAAATCACTGTAATCTCACACAGCCCCTGAGCTTTCTGTATATTGCTGACTTTGAGGATGATGTGCCCTAACAAATATAGTATCATCCTCAAAGTCAACAGTACAATGACAATGCTCCAAATGTTTCCCATCCACTCAGTGGCCAAGACTGCTTAGTTTATGCTGTGACATCAGTAAGGGATGATTGCAATTAACTACATCTTGAGCAAACACTTATTCCGATACAAATATGTTCCAAATACATGAGAGCTAAAGTTCAAGCTTTGTTTCAGTATGGGGCTGAAAGATGATAATCAACCCTTGGCCCTTGTTGAGAAAATAATGTACTTCAAGCCATTCAGTGCATGGAGTGTGCTGTTGATTGACCTGTTCAACGTCTGATGTTACTTCAGAACTCATTGAAAAATATCAACACCTACTGCAGTATTTCCATTTTGTGATAACCAGTTAAACCAAATTAAACAAATTGAGGAACTAAATAAAGGGGCAGCCACTTAAAGGGATACCGCATTAAACAAGAGACAAATTACAAAGGAAACTTAAAATATCAATCCAAGATGTGTTAAGGGGGTTAATAAAGCACGTCAACCCCCGTTGTTGCTTGATGACTACTGGCAGGCAAAATGATGTTTCTCTGATAGGATCACATCTGAACATCAAATCAGTGCATCCCTTCTGTTCTTATTGATGTTATGGCCACATAGGCAGGCCTTTGATACTTGCATTTGAGGGAAACCTGTAACCACCTCTGATTAATCTTCCCTCTCCACAAAGTAAAAAAGGCGGAACCAATTTCAAACTTAACATTTGTTTTATATTTGACAAATGCGTGTACTGCAGACATATGGAGAAGTTGGAAGGGTCCAATAACATGAAAATTTCATGCTGTGCCAACCTTTGTTTCTATGGAAAGAGGCACCCCTGCTCTCGATGTTCTTTTAGGTCATTCTGCAATTAATGGTATCAGTTACATTTAAGTTTAAGTTTATTTATTAGTGTCTCAAGCATGTTTACATTAACGCTGCAATGAAGTTACTGCGAAAATCCCCCAGTGGCCACACTGAGGGAGAAATTAGCATGGCCAACTCATCTAACGAGCACATCTTTCAGACTATGGGAGGAAACCTGAGCACCTGGAGGAAACCCATGCAGACACGGGGAGAACATGCAGACTCCGCACAGAGAATGACGCAAGCCGGGAATCGAACCTGCTACTGTGAGGCAGCAGTGCTAACTACTGTGCCACTGTGCCGCCCCTTGTGAAGCCTACTTTGTGGAGCAGAGGTAAATATAGATGTCTTCTGATATGTCCAGGGAGAGGTGAAAGGATAGATTAGTGCAGATTCTGTGGTAATAATAAGTGTAAAGAAAATGTCTAAGGTGTTATTGCAATTTTACATTTTAACCCCCTCATGAACTCCTCTTCCTCATCTGAACCATGGTGAATATTCACAATTCCTAAGGAAACACCTGTCCTTGCCAGATGTAAGTGGGAGCAGCAATCAAGATTGGTGGAGGGAAGAGTTGGCAGGAAAAAAGGAGCATACAAAGATGACAGGTCCTCCAGCAAAACCAATTAATGCACGACGCAAAATGCACCAAAATAAAATAGAAAATATACAGGA
Source organism: Carcharhinus amblyrhynchos (assembly GCF_965287045.1). Classification (NCBI taxonomy): domain Eukaryota; kingdom Metazoa; phylum Chordata; class Chondrichthyes; order Carcharhiniformes; family Carcharhinidae; genus Carcharhinus; species Carcharhinus amblyrhynchos. Next base: position 94,878,918 of record NC_137328.1, on the reverse strand, counting down.
GACAAAAAAACCTTTTACCAGCAATTAAAACTGTCAGGTATGCTTACGGACTTTATTTGATGAGACCAGGTCCCACAACTCCCAAAGTTCATATTCTGTATGGGCAAGGTGCATGAAGTGAGTGCAACATCACCCACTAGGAACTGAATTTAATAATGCATTAAAATGTGTCTCTCACACAGTCGTAGCATGGTCTACCTGTCTCTTATTTTTTCAAAATATTCAAGGGAACCAGTAGAGTTGATATTGGAGAAACTATTCTCACTTGTTGAGAAATCAAGGACTAGGCGACATAGAAAAAATTGAACCAGCTTTTTTTTGGGAATTAAATTAGAAATTCTTCATATACAGGATTGAAATTTGAACTCTCCTCTCCAAATGTCAAGTAATTCCGGATTGTTTATTGAGTTTAAAACTAAGAGTAATAGATTTTTGTAAGCCACGGGTATTAAGGGATATGGGGCAAGGGTGGATATATGGAGTTACATCACAGATCAGCAATGATCTCATTGATTAGCAGAACAAGCTCTAGGGGATAAATATCCCACTTGTGTTCTTATATTACGCATGGCAAAATGTGAAGATTGAAAAAATCTTACTACAGACAGCATTCTAGGCAGAGAAATATGCTACCTTCATATGCAACTGTCTGATCCAAATTTGTCAGAAAAATATCTTGCCATATTTGGATGTTTAAAACAGAACAGACTCAAATTGTGTAATTTTCTGATCTTACAATGCCAATGGTGAACCTTGTTCACGTGGGAAATGGGGTTATGGATAGTCAGGAATCTACACTCAGCACGTGCCAATATTTTCTGTATTCTAGTATCATTGCAGTGCAGAAGGAGGTCATTTGGCCCATCAAGCTTGCACCAGCCCTATCCCAGTAACCTCATGTATTTACTTTGCTAGTCTCCCTGACACTAAGGGGCAATTTAGCATGGCCAATCCACCTAACCCGCACATCTTTGGACTGTGGGAAGAAACCAGAGCACACAGAGGAAACCCACACAGACACTGGGAGAATGTGCAAACATCATACAGACAGTGACCCAAGCCTGGAATTGAACCCAGGTCCCTGGTGCTGTGAGGCTGCAGTGTGGCTAACCACTGTGCCACCATGCCACCCACCAGGTGAAGCTCAATACTGGAAAATTGTAGCTTAAATGAAAATAATTTGGCTACTACCATGTTAATGATTAATTTCATTTATTTGATTTGTTTATGCAGTGGGAAATCTTGTTCATTAGAGTTCAAGTGTTTACTGCCATTGGAAATAATTGAATTGGGATTTCATTATGCAATTAAACATCACAGAATAAACTCCCAATGGGAGCTTGTAACGACACATCAAGGTATTAGAATGAGCTGAGCTGACAGTACTTTCTTACACTTTTATAATTTTATCATCCATTTTCACATGGAATTTACAGCACAGAAAAAGACCTCTGATACAACAGATATATGCAGATGTTTATCTCCATGCAAGTCTTTTCCCACTTCATCCCACCTCACATTATCAACATAATCTATTCTTTTCCCCCTCAAATACTTATTAGCTCACCCTTCAATATATTCATGTATTCATCACAAACGCTCCATTTAGTCGTAAATTCCCATTCTCACCACTTTCCTAAAGTTTCTCCAGAATTCCTAATTGAATTTATTAGTGACTATCTTATATTTTTGGTCCCTAGATTTGGTTTACCCCTCAAGTGAAAACATCTTCTCTATATGTACCCTATACAAACCCCAATACTTCCCATAATTTTCAAGATATCTATCAGAACACCTCATAGTCTTCCTTTCTTTTAGAGAAAAGCTCTACAGTCTCTTGAGTTTTCCCTGATACCCTCTCAAATCTGGTATCATTCTTGGAAATCATTTTTCTTTAATTTTAACTAATGCTTCAGTATATTTTTGTAATATGAGTCCTAAACTGTGCATAATACTTCAAAGATGGTTTAATCAAGCTTCTATATTATTTAAACCTAATTTTGTTGCATTTCAACCCTATTCCTCTAGAAATGAATCTCAAGACTTTGTTTGCACTTTTTGGAGCTTTATTAATGCATATTGTTACCCTTAATAATTTTTATCCCTTGATTTCTTTGCATGATCATCCCATTATACTCTTACTTTCCAAGGAGCAAATAGCCTTCTTGGTCCTCCCTTTAAAATGCAAACCTCAACTTATCTATGTTAGAATTCATTAGCCATTTGCTTGCCCATTCTAGAATCTTGTTAATGTCTTCTTGTACATTGTTGCAGTCTTCCTCAGTATTAACTATGTCCATCAATTTGGTGTTGTCCACAAATATCATTCATGTAAATGGTGCACAACAGTAGTCCCTGCCCTGATCCCAATGATAGACCACTACTCATCTTCCACCAGTTTGAGCAATTATTTATTGCTCCCAGTCTTCGTTTCCAGTTTTACAGAGCTGTCCAATCTGTTACTTGCCTCTTGACTCCACATGATCTGATTGCAGTCATGAGTTTGCAATGCGATACCTTTAATGTCTTTTAAAATTCCATGAATATTACATTAATTGCATTACCCTTGTCAATTCTTTGACTGCATTGTACTGAAATAATGCAGTGGACAGGCAATGGCAGGTATTTAACAAATGAATAGATGAACTCCAGAAGCTGTTTATTCCTGTTTTGCACAAAAGTATAAGAGAATTGTGGCCAAACAATTGCTTACAAATTAGAGCTGGTATCAGATTCAAGGAAGAATCATACAAATTGGCAAGAAAAAGCAATAGGCCTAAGGAATGGGAACAGTTTAAAATTCAAAAGAGGACCAAGGAATTGACTAAGAAGCGAAAAATGGAGTATGAAAGTAAGCTAGCAGGGAACATAAAAACTGACTGTTAAAGTTTCTATATGTATGTAAAGAGAAAAAGATTGACAAAAATGAACATGGGCCCCTTACAGCCAGAAGTGGGGAAATTCATAATGGGGAATAAAGAAATGGCCAAGGAATTAAATTTGAACTTTGCTTCAGTCTTCACAAAGGAAGATATGAGTAATGTACCAGAAGAGAAATAAGTTTTAGTAAGAAGCTAAAGGAAGTCAGCAGTGGTAGAGAAATAGTTTTCGGGAAATTGCTATGATTGAAGATGGATAAATCTCCACGTCCTGATAATCTTCATCACATAGTACTTAAGGAAGTGGCCCTGGAAATAATAGATCCATTGATGGCTATTTTTCAAAATTCTTTGGACTCTGGACTGGTTCCTACAGATCGGAACATAACTAATGTAAGCCCACTATTCAAAAAGGGAGGTAGAGAGAAAACAGGGAACTATGGAACAGTGACCTAACATCGGTACTGGGAAGTTGCCAGAATCTATTATCAAGGATTTCATAACTCAGCACAGGAAAGCAGTGGTATAATCAGAAAAAGTCAGAATGGATTTATAAAAGGGAAATCATGCTTGACGCATCTATTGGAATTCTTTGAGGATGTAACTAGTAGAGTTGACCAAGGAAAACCAGTGGGTGTGGTTTATTTAGACTTTCAGAAGGCTCTCAACAAGGTCTTACCTAACTACTATGTAAAGTTAAAGCACATGGGGTTGCAGGTAGTGTCTTGAGATGGATAGAAAGCTGGTTAGCAGATAGGAAGCAAAGAGTTGGCATAAATGGGTCTTTTTCTGATTGGCAGTCAGTGACCAATAGGGTTCCGCAGGGATCTATGTTAGAACCTCACCTGTTCACATGTATTAATGATTTGGAAAAGGAAACTGAATGTATTATCTCCAAATTTGCAGACGATACAAAGTTGGATGGGAGGGTGAGCTGTGAGGAGGATGTAGAGATGCTTCAGCATGATTTGGACAGGCCGAGAGTGTGGGTATATGCATGGCAGTTGCAGTATAACGTGGATGAAAGTAAATTATCCACTTTGGTAGCAATAATAAGGAGATAGATTATTATTTGAATGGATGTAAATAGAGAGAGATGGATACTCAGAGTGACCTTGGTGACCTTGTGCATCAGTTGCTAAAAGTAAGCGTGCAGGTACAGCAATCAGTAAAGAAAGCAAATGGTATGTATAGTAGGAAGATTTAAGTATAGGAATCGGGATGTTTTGCTGCAATTGTATAGGGTCTTTGGTGAGGCCACACGGGAGGCATTGTGTGCAGTTTTGGTGTCCTTATCTGAGGAAGGATGTCCTTGCTATAGAGGGAGTACAGTGAAGGTTTACCAAGCTGTTTCCTGGGATGGCAGGTCTGTCATATGAGGAGAGACTAAATTATAGTCTCTATAATTAAGATTATATTTACTATAGTTTAAAAGAGTGAGAGCTAATTTCATGGAAACTTATAAAATTCTAACAGGGTTAGACAAGGTAGATTCAGAAAGAATGTTCCCAATGGTGTGGGGGTCTAAAACTAGGGGGGCGGGGGCGTCATAGCTTGAGGATGAGGGGTAAACCTTTTAGAACTGAGGCAAGGAAAGATTTCTTCACCCAGAGGGTGGTGAATATGTGGTAAATTCCACATATTCACCACATAATGTAGTTGATTTCAAGAAGAAGTTAGATATAGCTCTTGGGGCTAAAGGAATCAAGGAATATGGGAGGGAGAGGGGAATCAGGATATTGAATTCGATGATCAGCAATGATCAAAATGAATGGCAAAGCAGGCTCGAAGGGCCGAATGGCCTACTCCTATTTCTAGTTTCTGTGTTCCTATGTTTACCCTTATCAAATCTTTCTGTAACTTCTTTGAATAATTCAAAAACAATGCTGATTATTCCTTATTATATTTTCAGTTGCTAATTTTTAAATTATTTTTTGAGTAAATATTCTCATCTATTTCTTAACACCAATGTCTGCAATCCCCCAGATTTGTTCTATCTTTTGAATACAGGAATGACATCAGTTTTCTGTCAGTCCTCTGGAGTTATTTGGCAGCATGGTGACACAGAGGTTAGCACTGCTGCGTCACAGCATCAGGGACCCGGATTCAATTCCTGGCTTGGGTCACTGTCTGTGTGGAATCTGCACATTGTCTCCATGTCTGCATGGGTTTCCTCCAAGTGCTCCGGAATTCTAAATTCATGCTACCTATATATCAACAGGTAGCAAGATAACATGCTACCTGTTGATATATAGGTAGCATGAATTTAGAATTCGCAATAAAAGTTTAGAGAGGTAGGCTAGAAGTTTTTTGTTCATATGAACAACGATATCTAGGAAGGAATTAGATGGTCTGTTTCAAAGAACAGTACAGCACAGGAACAGGCCCTTTTAACCACCAAGTCTGTGCTGACACAGATGCCTCTCTAATCTAATATATTCTTGCCTCCATGTGATCCACATCCCTCTATTCCCTGCCTATTCATGTATCTATCTGGATGCCTCTTGAACATTGTTACAGAAGCTGCTTCCATCACCTCCTCTGTCAGCGCGTTCCAGGATTCACCACCCTCTGTGTGAAAACTTGCCCCTTACATCTCTTCTAAAATATCCCCCTCTTACTTTCAACCTATGCCCCCAAGTAATTGACCCCTCAATTCTGGGAAAAAGACTCTGACTATCCAGTCCATCCAAGCCTGACATAATCTTGTAAACCTATCAGGTCTGTCCTCAGCCTCTGACACTCCAATGAAAACAATCCAAGTTTGTTCAATCTTTCTTCTTTCATGGAAAAATATTAAATGCTATAAACTAGAAATGAGTTATTTATTATATACACATGTATATAGTTCTGATAACACTGGTAGAGACACCATGGACGGAATGACCGCCTGTGTCATAAATCTATGATTTGATTTCTGTTACATCCAAAAGGAACATCAAATGCTTCATTGAACTCTTTGAATTACATTTGCTTTGGCATAGCTTTTCAATCGGTCACAATGTGTCAGATTTTTAAAAATGGTGATCTCAATGCAGAACTTCAAGTGATAAGAATATATGGATTGGGTATAAAATTTACCTTATTTATTATCCCCATGGTGGACTCAGCCTTGGGAAGGTGACCGTCACTGCGTTAAGTGTGAATTTTTCTAACCATTACCCTGAATGGCACCGACAATTAGTAGACAGTTTTGTACAGTTTCTCAATGTAATCAGGCTTCTGATTATCCAAAGATATTCTGAGCCAACAATGTGTGAGCTGGTTTCAAGTTCAAAATTCACTGGGGAAATTATAGTGTACAAACTCACACCAGCAACCTGTCCACGAACTTCTAATACAAAATCTAAATTCTTTTAATTGGACCTGTGAGAATTTGTCAGAAATCAAAAACAAAACTGTCGTTTATTTTGCAGTTTTTACCAGTAAAGTTAAAGGGTTAGTCAAGAAAAAGAGATAATCCATCATAATGCACAAGAAAAATACATACTCGTGGACATAACTCAGTTGAATGTGACAAGCAATACAGTGTTAAGACATATATAGCTTTGGAGAAAAACATTATTGTTACAAAGCTGACACCTCTAATCCATTCCAGTAAGGCGCGAATCAGGTAGAGTTTGAGTTCTGAAGAATAGACAGCTTTCTGCATCTAATATTTCGAACTCAGAAGATCTTGTCTTATTTATTTGTAAACCAATCTTAAGAACACAAGAAGCAGAAGAGGGTGAGAGAATAGACAGCAGGGACAATCAGCCACAAACAAAACTGGAATCAAAATAGAAGGGAAAAGACCAAAATAAAAAAATAAACCACCACTAATAAAGATTTTAGAAATGATAGAATTGCAGAAATTACAATTTTTAGGTAAAGGTTTCTAATGAAAGGTACATGTCTAAGTCTTTACATTAAAGAAAGCATTAAAAAGTCTTACCCAATACAGGTATGTCTTTTTTCATATATTGCAGGATGCCAAATTAGTAGGAAATGCTGTAATCTTCAGGAAAATGTCAACGTTCGTACACTCCACTGCAGTGTTCATACTGAATGTGCTAATGACAACACATTAGGAGACTTGTACTTTCTAAAACATCTTCATTATCTTTCTTCAAAAATGACCTGTTCTTTAGAGTTTATAATTTCCCTCATTCTTGAAAGACAAATAATTTTTTTTTAACTGACTGGTGCGAACATGAGTGAAGTGGAAATCACTCCCCGGATTATCATAGTACCTGACAGCCTGAAAGCTGGACTTTGTGCCACCCTTCATCTGATAAAAGTCTGTGTTGGTGATGTCTTGATGGACAGAGCCAGCAGCCAGTTACACGAAGGCATCTGGCGAACAGAGGGGCGTTACTGAGCAGGCAAAAGCATCTTCATCACAGCGCGCTGGTGGAACTGCAACAGGAAACACCATGGGGACAGCAAGGGAGTCTGCGGGGTATCTGATTACTGTGCACTTCAGAATAAACTGTAAAGCAAAACCAGTCATCTGAGCGATTGTAAATACTGAGCACGGAATGGAAATGCTTCATTACGGCATTCTCGGGTTTAGTGTGGAACAGCACAACATTGCACGGGCAAATACCTGTGGTTTCATGAATTTGATTAAGTTGAGGACTGCAGGTTGACATTGAAAGTACTGTAAGCTGAGGGTTTGGTGTGGGCACTGATTCACAATGGGACATCAGGGGGAAGGAAGCTGTTGCATTTACTCCACTTGGCTTGGTGGGAAGCCATAGCAGAGTGACAGGGAAAGACAGGGAGGAAGACACTGGCACAGTTCACATCCACACAGGCGGACCCCACTTTCCTGTCCTCTCTATTGTCCCAAAGGAAAGATAACGTGCTAACATTTGTTAATGTAAGGTGCTAATGTGGGTCTGTAGCCTCGATCTTCCGGCTGCATGCCTGAAGGGATGAGCCCGGTGTAAGAGGTGCAGCAGCGCTGCTGGACCCAGGAAATAAAGCGGGGTGAGAATAAAGAGGGTTCTGGGATGCAGATTTCATTCAGGCGCAGTCAAGGTGAACAACTTTGTGTGCTGTCAGATGGAGGGTTTGCAAGGCTCCAGCCAATATCTTTCACAATATTTTGTTGTCGCCTCATAGACTTCCATGTTGTCTCTCTGAACCTGCTGGGATGTTCAGTTCCCCCACATCTTGTGCAGCCCCGACCTAACAGGGAGAGAGATTCCCAGCTAAGCTCACTCAGTCGGCTCCAGTTGGAACTGGGAGCCCGGGAAAGACACCGGGAGAACCAGGCCGCTTAGTTCATTGGGTTAGAGTGGGGGGAGAGAGGTTGCAGCATGAAATTGGGATGTTGGTGATGCTGCTACCAATCAAAGTAGGTAAAGACTCTACTCCGTTAATTATCGACCGGATATGGACATTTGAATCTTAAACGTTAAAAAAAACAACTAAGCCTCCAGAAGACGCGGTAATATAAATACTTCAGTTCAGATCTCTTGTATTTTTCAAAATGCGTAATACTTTATGCTACTGCTTTCTAGTTTTATATATCAGAAACCTCAAAAGCAATTAACTATAGTAAAACCAGGCAGAATAATCTGACATCTTTGCAAACACCTCATCAAATATTTTTGAATTCCTTAAAATGTGGATAAATAAGAAAGTTAAAGTTTATTTATTATTCACATATATTGGCTTACATTAACACAGCAATGAAGTTACTGTGAAATTCCCCAATCGCCACAGTCCTGCGTCTATTTGGGTCAATGCACCTAACCAGCACATCTTTCAGAATGTGGGAGGTAATTGAATGTGGGTGCCTGGAACTTGTTGCCGGAGGAGGTAGTGGAAGTGGATACGGTAGTGACTTTTAAGGGGCACCTTGACAAATACATGAATAGGATGGGAATGGAGGGACTATGGTCCCTGGAAGGATAGGGGGTTTTAGTTATGTTGGGCGGCATGGTTGGTGCAGGCTTGGAGGGCTGAAGGGCCTATTCCTGTGCTGTAATTTTCTTTGTTCTTTGAAACCAGAGCACCCGGAGGAAACCCGGCGATAGTAGAATGGCAATGAAAACACACACACAGTTTGGGCAAGAACACTGATATTGGTTGAAGATTGTTAATAAATGAAAAGGATTACATAGGAGAGATAGCAACAAAACAGCCTCTCCATCCAATCAATCCATGCCAGCGTTCATGCCCTATCGTTCTTCATCTAAGTCTATCATAGTGGCCCTTTATTTCCTTCTTCCTCATATGTTTCTCTGGGTTGCCCTTAACTGCAAGCGTGTTATTTGCTTCAACCACTTGCAGTGGCAGCAAGTTCCACCTTCTCATCATTCTTTTGAGTAAAGGACTTTCTTCTGAATGTCCAATTGGATTTATTTCTGACTATTTTAGATTGTTATCAGAAGAAACCAAAGAATTAACTATGGGGAAAAGGCTTGAATGAAATGAGAAGAAAAGATTTCACTATATTGATTTTGAAATGTTATAAGCAACTGGCCAGTGTGACTTATCTGGCAGTAAGGAAGGATTGAGGAAATATGAAATCCTGTTTCAAACTAATACAGGGAGGAAAAAATCGATTCCACTTGAACCTCCCTCCCCACCCCCCCACCACTAAAGTGGTTCCCGGTAGCAGAGTTTTAAATCACTTGGAGGCAGGGCCTCCAACTCTTAGGTTTCAGAGAAAACAATGATACCCACATGTTTGTGTGTGCCACTGTCAACAACTAGTCCGCACTTTTTGTCATTGCCATAACAATAGATTTAAAAAGAAGATGCTACTCATTCGGGGTTACAGTCTCAGAGGATTTTATACCCCAAACAAGGTCTGCCACTACAGAAAGCAGTTAAGCCCAAAACATTATATGTTTTCAAGAATGAGTTAGATATGGTTCTTGGGCAGAAGGGGCTCAAAAGATATGGGGAGGAAGGTGGCATCAGACTATTGAGTTGGATGGTCAGTCATAACCATAATGAAGAACAGGCTTGAAGGGGTGAATGGTCTGCTCTGCTCTGTTTCTATGAGTGATATCTTGCCCTAGTTTTGCCAGCATATACAATAGTGCCTCCTAGCTATTTAACTTAAAGTTGCTCCTTTTTAACCAGGTCAAGTGGAGAATGCAAGGTTTATGACTTTACAATACTGGATGCAAAGTTTCACAAAATTCATTCTATTCTATCCAGAGATAGATCCTGTCATTCACAAATGTTCTTAAGAGTGCAAGAGGAATTCCTCAGAAAAATTGGGAAGGAGAGGAATGTCAACCTGGACCTGTTAATAGTTTTCAGGACTGTTAGTATTTCAAAGGTTCCTTGAGGAAAGCTGATAACATCTTCATTTCCATTAGATGTTCCAGAGTCACTTAAATCCTAATTATAAGAGTCCATTTGTGACCTGATATCTAAGCTTGTACTTGTCTGGTGTGTAACAACAATGATCATGCACTCCCAGATATGGCTTGACCATGAGAAAAGTACCTTCCCCTAACTGTGGCTAAATTCTTATTACTCCAGGGTCACCATGGAGAACATGGACAATCTCATTCTCTTCTCCACCAAAAATTTCAACTTTGACCTCCATCTCAAACCCATCCACCTTCACTCCTGATGTTAAGACTGAGACTTTCTTTGTCGATAAAATTGAAATTTTCTACTTTATTGCCTTACTCCACAACATCTGTAAACACCAGGATCCATGTGTTAATAGCTTTACCTCAACTTTGTTTCTGTGATATCTCATCATCTTTACAGAACTAAATGATGGGTAAACAAAACTTCCTTGAGCTTAATGTTACAATATTGATGAGGCTAAAACTGCCCTGTTCACTTCTGCCAGAAATTGTATCCTGCTATCTCTAAGACCGCCTACATCCATCTTCATAATATTGCCTGCTGCCATCTCTGTTACTGCTAAGACCCTTGACTCTGTCTTCAACATCTTCATGCTTGACTTTTTCAGTGTGCGTATTACTGATTTCCCCAGCTCTGCACTACAGAAATTTTATTTCACTTAGTATTCCTCTGGCTGTATCATATCCCAAATGAAATGCCATTCATCAATCATTTCCTACCTTTACTAACTCCTGAGTCTCCTCAGTATCCATGTATTAATTTCAAAATCCTGATTTTCTGAAAACCCTCTTCTCCATTCTACCTCTGCTGCTGCCTCCAACCTTGTGCCTCAGTGTGCCTCCTTATGCTTCTCCATTTCTGCTCTATTGCAGACAACCTGGGGTCATCAGTCATATCTTGCTTGGTGTTTAATTGGAATGATTTTTTTTGTTTATATTTACATAACGTGGGGCGATGATGACCTAGTGCTATTATTGCTAGATTATTAATCTACAAACTCAGCTAATGTTCTGGGGTCCTGGGTTCGAATCCTGCCATGGCACATGGTGGAATTTGAATTCAAGATAAAGTATCTGGAATTAAGAATCTACTGATGACTATGATGTTGATTGTCAGAAAAACCCTCTAATTCTTTTTAATTAGTAATGGCTTACTAATGCTTTTTAGGGAAGGAAATCTGCTGTCCCCTTACCTGGTCTGGCCTACATATGACTCCAGAGCCACAGCAATGTGATTGATTCTCAGTTGCCCTCTAAACAAGGGCAACTAGGAATGGGCAATAAATGCTGACCAGCCAGTGACGCCCATGTCCCACAAATGAATAAAAGAAAAATCGTCCTCTGTAATCTCTGAGAATAATTAGAAAATATAGAAATTGTTGGAGTTTTTTGAGGATGTTACTGACAAAATTGATGAAGGAGAGCTACTGGACATAGTATATATAGATTTTCAGAAGGCCAATAGGCGGATGATTAGCAAAACAAAAGCATGGGATAGGAAGCAATATACTGGCATGGTTTAAGAATTATCTAATAGGCAGAAAACCAAATAGTAATAAACAGGCTGTCGCTAGTGAGGTACCACAAGGATCAGTAATTGGGTCCCAGCTGTTCACAATATATATCAATGATTTGAATGTGGGGGCCAAATGTAATCCTATCTCCAAGTTTGTGGTTAAAGAACAAAGAACAAAGAAAATTACAGCATAGGAACAGGCCCCTTGGTCCTCCAAACCTGCACCGATCATGCTAGGTTGATGCAAAGCTAGGCAGCAATATGTGTTGTGGTGAAGATGTAAAGCAGGATTTGGATGAACTTAGTGAGTGGACATGGCAAATGAAATATAATGTGGCAAAATGTGAGGTTATCCATTTTGATGGAAGGGACAGATGTGTAGAGTATTTCATAAATGGTAAGAAATTAGAAAGTGTGGCTGTACAAAGGCACCTGGATGTCCTTGTCCGTAAGTCATTGAAGGCTGACATGCAGGTGCAGCAAACTATCTTGAAAGCTAATGGAATGTTAGCCTTTATTGCAAGAGGATTTGAGTACAGGAGTAATAAAGTCTTACTTCAATTGTATAGAAGCTTGGTTAGGCTGTATCTGGGGTACTGTGGACAGGTAGGTACCTCAGAAAGGATATTCTTGCCATAGAGGGAGTTAACAACAGACATGTTCTGGGAATGGTATTACGAAGTGAGATTGGGCAAAGTGGACCTGTAATCTCTAGAGTTTTGAAGAATGAGAGGTGATCTCAAAGAACAAAGAACAAAGAAGATTACAGCACAGGAACAGGCCCTTCTGCCCTCCAAGCCTGCACCAACCATGCTGCCCGACTTAACAAAAACCCCCTATCTTTCCGGGGACCATATCCCTCTATTCCCATCTCATTCATTACTTGTCAAGCTGCCTCTTAAAGATCACCTACTGTATCTGCTTCCACTACCTCCCCTGGCAACGAGTTCCAGGCACCCATCACAAGACCTGGGGGTGCAAGTGCACAAGTCTTTGAAGGTGGCAGTACAAGTGGAGAAGGTTGTGAAGAAAGCTTATGGTATGTTAGCCTTTATAGGAAGGGATATAGAGTATAAGAGCTGGAGTCTAATGTTGCAGTTGTATAGAACGTTGGTTAGGCCGCATTTGGAGTACTGCGTCCAGTTCTGGTCGCCTTACTACCGGAAGGATGTGGAGACTCTGGAGAGAGTGCAGAGGAGGTTTACCAGGATGCCAGGATGTTGCCTGGTATGGAAGGACTGGGTTATGAGGAAAGATTGAGCAAATTGGGGCTTTTTTCCCTCGAAAGACGGCGACTGAGGGGGGGGATCTAATAGAGGTATATAAGATTATGAATGGTACAGATAGAGTAAACAGTGTTAACCTATTTCCTATGTTAGAGACACACAGTACGAGGGGCCATGGGCTTAGGGTGAGGGGTGAGAGGTATAACACAGATATTAGAGGGAGGTTTTTCACACAGAGGGTTATGGGGGGTATGGAATGCTCTGCCAAGTAAGATGGTGGAGGCAGGCACGCTGGAGTTGTTTAAGAGTAACTTAGACAGGCACATGAGTGGGTTGGAGATGGGAGGATATAGGAGATTGTTTTAAATAAGGTTCATTAGCATTGGGACGTCCTTGGTAATGTATAAGGATGTGGAATGATACTTAATGTTTTTCTCTTTTCATTCACAGGTTTTAAGTCGGTCCGCCTTGTTGTCCAACGAGGGGCATACACGTGATGGGTCGTACAAGGGCTGCTCTTGGATGTTCGAGAATAGCCTAGTACATCATGTTGTTAGTGTGCGCTTAAACTGGACCAGGTGCTGGGCAACACGACAGCTCAGTGACTATCACTGTTTGCTGTGCAGACACATGGATTTGGGCCGGTGTCTGTGGGAGTTTGCGCATTCTCCCCGTGCTTGCGTGGGTTTTCTCCGGGTGCCCCGGTTTCCTCCCACACCCCAAAGATGTGCTGTTAGGCTGATTGGAGGTAATAAATTGTCCCTAAATTAGTTTTCCCTCAATGTGGAATGCCATAATCATAGATAAGGATCATGGGTGGAGGGGGGGCTGGTAATGTTAAAATGGCAGCGCAAGCTCGTTGGGCCGAAGGGCCTGTTTCCCGGGCTGTTTTTGTTCTTTGTTCTTTGTAGCACTCCGTGTGTAAAAATCTGCCTTGTACATCTCTTTTAAACCTTGCCCCTAGCACCTTAAACCTGTGCCCCTAGTAATTGACTCTTCCACCCTGGGAAAAAGCTTCTGACTATCCACTGTGTCCATGCCTCTCATAATCTTGTCGACAAGATTGAAGCCATTAAAATCTACAAAATACTTAAAGGAATAGACAGGGCAGATGCAAGTAAGATGTTTCCTTTGGTCGGTAGGGAGCACGATTTCAAAGTCAAGGGAAGCCACTTAGGATTGAGATGGGAAGACATTTCTTTGCACTAAGTGTTGTGAATCTTTGGAATTCTTTATCCTAGAGGGCCATGAAAACTCAGTCATTGAATGCGTTTAATGTAGAGGTTGACAGGTTTCTGATTAATGATAACCAAAAGAAAGACATTGAAGTGTCCAGTCTTCCATGATCCTATTGAGCAGATTTGATGGGCTGAACGGCCTAGTCCTGTTCCGATGCTCCTAAATAATAATATTCAGCTCTTGTTAAGGGAGCATAATTGAAGGTAATGGTATTCAGCAGCCAACAGCTGCTTTTCAGTTTATTTCTATTTTCATATAATTAAAAGTGTTCCGCTAATTTTTAGCAGTCACTAATCAGCCTAGGGTTATTGATATTTAAAAACCTGCATCCTTCTGTGTTCAAAGAGCACAAGAAAGAGATCAAAGTGTATAATCACCATCCATTTATCAAACAAATGTCTCAGTAATTATTAGATTACTTTATCATAAATCTTTCACTTTCATTAGCTGTTGCTACGGAAAATAAACTGAGTGCACTTTTGATGATGAACTCAACCATGTTTACATAAAAGGACATCTCAATCATCCACCCCACAGGATGGGGATTTGATGATCGGTGGATTAACTGTGGTGATATTATTGCTTTCCCCACTACATGGCGGTTGTTAAGGTGAACAGGTGGTTATTACATGTCAAGAAAGAAAAGCATCATGATATAAAGATGGCATTTCCAGGAAAGTCCACAGAAATCAGCTCCACTAGCAATAAGTTGTCTAGTTTCACTGTTGCTTTTTATTTTGATTTCATCTTTTAAGCTTAATCCACGATTTCTATTGCAAACATCTTGTCAAAAAAACCCAAAATAATTATGTGTAATAAACCCTTGTATTATGTCTAGTTATCATAAAAGTCTTGCACATAGCACTTACTTCCTGTGTTACACCTGCTTCCTGTAACACTTTTCCGTAACACTTTTATTGATTACATCTATTATTGTCACAGACCAGCCTATCCTCTGACTCACCAACTGCTATGAATATAGGGTGATGCTCCATTTTTGTACATTATACCAATATGACAGGGTGCCATCAGAGGTATCATGCAGAGGTATCACAAGGTGGTTGTGGCTGAGCGCATAAAAGGTTTTGAAGGGTGAAATTGTGGCAGGTGACATCACTAACAAATGTGTCAACACTTTTAGAAATGGAATTTGAAAATGAGAACGGCACTGAATGTTTTAATGTGTTTGTTATTAATATCGCATAGTATGATTTCACACACCATTAGAAAAATTGCACCGGGTGTCAGCAGGCAAGGAAAGATTTCCTGTGTTCTCATGTGTGCTTCACCAACCCTGATTAAGAAGTGATACTTAAATCTATTTGTAATGGAAAGAGTTACTGTCTTTATCCCACTCCTTGTCAGTCCCCTGTTGCAATATAATGGAACTTTAATTTTTTTACAAGCTATAAATAAACGTTGAAGAGTGATTACAGAAGAATGATGGTACACTTCTGGCAAATGCTATTTACTTACAGCATTACATAACTTTGATGGACCTCTTACTTCTGATTTTTTGTTTGGAAAATCTACACATTGATGATTTAATTATAATCGGTACAATCATTTTCAAATTCAGTGAAGCTTCTAGCTTCCCTGTAAACCTGTAAGGGCTATTGCAACTATATTAGCCAGCCCTCAAGAACCTCCTCAGAATGGTTTATCAAAGCCAAATTATGGAAGGAGACTGGGACAGAGTCTTCTGCCTTGTGGTCAGCCAATGCGTTAATGAAAAATATATTGCAGCCTGTCTTAGGCCAGCAAACTGAGTACAGTCTGCGTATTGAACTGAGATTTTCCAGTCTTCCTAACTCAGGGCAGGCAGCACACCAGCTAATGTGAGCCATGAGAGGATGGTTTATGTAAAATATTTGTGCAACAGAACTGTAGGCAGTAACTCTTCAGTACCTCACTTACAGCAACAAATTAATGTCTGGTTTTCAGATCCTGAACACTGAGTTTTTGTGGACTGTTGAGGGTTGAGGACAGGGAGGAGTCTGCTAGTCTCCAGCAATAATTCTAGCCTGCAATTGGTGAAATCACCAGGAAAATAATGTAAATAGCCATTTTTCAGTCTGTGGTGCCAGTTCTTTGGGCGAATGCACAGTTCTTGACGCAGGAAGCATGCAGCGTATTTGCCACATCTGCCTGAAATTATTTTAGCTGAAATTGTTCTGGTCGATAGAATGAACACAAGTTTTATATTTCTATGCTTAAAGCGCCAATAGGCAGAACTTAGAAATCATAAAAATCTAGGCATTTGGCCCATCAGGTAGGTGCTATTGATGAAGAGCTGGCCAGCCTAATCCCACCTTCCTGCAGTAGATCAGTAGCTCTCTGGGCCACAGATCTTCAAGTAGACATCCAGGTACCTTTAAGTGTGGTGCAAGTTTTGACCATCACCAGCCTTTCAGCCAATGAGTCCCAGGTCCCTCCCACCCAGTAAGTGAAAAAAATGTTTCCTTATCTCCCCTCTAATATTTCTGCCAAGAAAATGTTAAGTCTATGCTTGCTGGTTACCCTTTCTAAGGTAAATAGATCATTCCGAATTCTTCTATTTTCTTCTTGAGTTTACTGCCCAAAGGCAGGTCTGACCCACAGTGCCATGATCTCCACAAATAGAGCAAAGAGACAGGTTCCAAATCCAGCCCAACCACAGCGGGGATCGAACCGCATGTTGTTGGCACCAATGTGATTCACACCAGCCATCCAAACAACTGAGCCAAGGAGCCTGCGTTGCTGTAGCAACACACACTTTTACATGCTTGTTGTATCTGGAATGATAGATGTTAGAGATAACAATTTCTTTCCACCAGAGGATATTTCCTGCCCCCGTGTTGGCAGGGAGGGGGTCATGGTGGGGGAATGCAAGTGGGTGAGTGCAGATGTTGAAAGCCAGATTCAAGACGCTGGGGCAGAGGGTTAGTGTAGAAGAATGACCTTGTGGGCATGCCTGTATTGGGGCAAGAGACCCCCAAGGGATATTCACCAGCTCCCCCCTCAACTTCCCCTCTCCCGTCCACTCATGCTGCCTTGCCTTGTCTGAGGGCAGCATGGTGGCACAGTGGCTAGCACTGCTGCTTCACAGGGACCCGGGTTCAATTCCCCAGCTTAGGTCACTTTGTGAAGTTTGCACATTCTCCCTGTGTCTGCATGGGTATCCTCCGGGTGCTCCAGTTTCCTCCCACATTCTGAAAAACGTGCTGGTTAGGTATATTGACCCAACAGGTGCCAGACTGTGGTGACTAGGAATTTCACAGTAATTTCATTGCAGTGTTAAAGTAAGCCTTACTTGTGACTAATAAATAAATAAATTTTAAACCAACCTGTGCAGTTAAAGATACTTACGCAAGGATATTTTGGCCTTGGAGGGAGTGCAGAGGAGGTTTACTAGGCTGATGCCGGAGTTGAGGGAGTTGAGCTATGAGGAGAGGCTGAATAAACAAGGCTTGTACTCGTTAGAGTTTAGAAGAATGAGGGGAGATCTCATTGAGACGTATAAGATGATGAATGGGATGGATAGGATAGAGGTGGAGAGACTCTCCCCGCTCAGAAAGGACAGTAGGACTAGGGGGCACAGCCTCAAGATAAAGGGGGGGCGGTTTAGAACAGAGTTGAGGAGGAACTTCTTCACTCAAAGGGTGGTGAATCTCTGGAATTCTCTGCCCGTTGAAGTGGTGGAGGCTACCTCGCTAAATATTTTTAAGACGCGGGTTGATGGGTTTTTGATAAGAGAGGGGATTAAGGGTTATGGGGAGAGGGCGGGAATGTGGAACTGAGCAGCGACAGATCAGCCATGATCTTATTGAATGGCGGGGCAGGCTCGAAGGGCTAGTTGGCCTACTCCTGCTCCTATTTCTTATGTTCTTATGTCAAGCTTTCTGCTTGTCACGGACATTGGTGAGGCCACGTCTGGGGTATTGTGTGCAGTTCTGGAGTCCTTATCTGAGGAAGGATGACCTTGCTATGAAGGGAGTACAAAAGGCTTACCTGGCTGATTCCAGGGATGGCAGGTCTGTCATATGGAGAGAGACTAAGTCGATTAGGATTGTACATAGAACATAGAACACTACAGCGCAGAACAGGCCCTTTGGCCCACGATGTTGCGCCGACCAGTTAAAAAACAATGACCCACTAACCTAAACCAATCCCTTTTCGTCCATAAACCTATCCACGGATCTCTTAAACGCCCCCAAACTAGGCGCATTTACAACTGCAGCAGGCAGGGCATTCCAATCCCTCACCACCCTCTGGGTAAAGAACCTACCCCTGTATTCGTTGGAGTTTAGAAGAGGGAATCTCATAGAAACTTATAAAATTCTAATAGGATTATACATTCCTAAAGAATGTTCCCAATGGTGGGGAAGACCAGAACTAAAAGTCATAGTTTGAGGATAAAGGGTAAACTTCTAGGGCTGAGGTAAGGAGAAATTTCTTCACCCAGAGAGTGGTGAATCTGTGGCATTCACTACCATAGAATGTAGTTAAGACCAAAACATTGTGTGATTTCAAGAAGAAATCAGATATAGCTCTTGGTGCTGAAGGGATTAAGGGATATGGGGGGAGGCGCAATATTAATTTTGATGATCAGCCATGACCGAAATGAATGGCGGAGCAGGCTCGAAGGGTCGAATGGCCTACTCCTGCTTCCAGTTTCTATGGGTTTCTCCCTACCAGTGGGTAAAATACCAGTGAGGGTTAGATAAGGCAAGGGCTACAAAATTGTCCCAAGAATGGAAGTGCCACTTTATGTCTACAACGCCCCACCCTCCACCACTCCCACCAATTTCGTAAAATGGAAGCCAGGTTGGGTTCAGGTGGTCATGCCACCCACTGGATTTTATGTGCACCTCCATCACCTTTGAAACTCACTGTCAATGGAGTGTAAAATCCAGCCCAGTACGTGTGAGGTGGATCTGTGTGGTGACAGTGAGATGAATAGACTCCTCTTTTTATTTGTCATTTCAGTAAGTAATTTATCAAAAGAAAATCTGTTATAAAGCCAGGATGAATACAGATATGTAATGTGGATTGAATTTGAATTGTTAAATGGACCCAGCAATTGGTTCATGTCGAGGACAATTTGTGGAGAACATGATCCAATCTCTCATATCAGTCCTGTTGTCATTGGTAACAAAGCTGTAGTTCTTGTTGTAAGTTGGAAGGACTAAATATTCCACTGAAGATTTGAGTGACTTAAAATTCAAAATGTATATTTTATAGTGAATTACTGGCTGAGTCTGTAATGAATTTGATACTGGACTACACGGTAATGGAAGCTGAAGCAGTGTGAAATGTATTTATTAGATATTTTGTGTAAAATAACCAGGAAAAAGATCTAAACATTTCATCAGCTAATTTAAGATTCTTTTGCCCCTCAAGAATTACTCACTTTGTGCTTTAAACTTCAACCTGATCTTTAATTGTTAGAAATGCTTTTGAGGTGTGAGATCAAGCACTTTGGTCAGAGCAATCAAAGATTGTTATCTAAACAGAGAGACTGCAGGTGAGTGAAGTACAGCGGGATCTAGATGATTTTGGTTTGATTTGATTTATTATCATCACATGTATTAATATACAGTAAAAAGTATTATTTCTTGCGTGCTATACAGACAAAGCATACTAAACATAGA
This sequence comes from Carcharhinus amblyrhynchos, assembly GCF_965287045.1. NCBI lineage: Eukaryota > Metazoa > Chordata > Chondrichthyes > Carcharhiniformes > Carcharhinidae > Carcharhinus > Carcharhinus amblyrhynchos. Next base: position 94,859,094 of record NC_137328.1, on the reverse strand, counting down.
GAAGGAAAGGAGAGAGTGCAGAATGTAGTATTACAGTCAGAGCTAGGGTGTAGAGAAAGATCAATTTAATATGAGGTAAGTCCTTTCAAAAGTCTGATGGCAGCAGGGAAGAAGCTGTTCTTGAGTCGGTAGGTATGTGTCCTTAGATTTTTATATCTTTTTCCCCCACCAAAAGAAAATGGGAGAATGTCTGGGGTGCGTGGGGTCCTTGATTATGCTGGCTGCTTTTCTGAGATAGATGGAAGTGAAGACAGAGTCAATAGATGGGAGGCTGGTTTGTGCGATAGACCGGGCTTCATTCATGACCCTTTATAGATTTTTGCGGTCTCGAATGGAGTAGGAGCCATCCCAAGCTGTGATACAACCAGAAAGAATGTTTTCTATGGTGCATCTGTAAAGTTTGGTGAGAATCATAGCTGATATGCCAAATTTCCATAGCTTCCTGAGAAATTAAAGGCATTAGTGGCCTTTCTTAACTATTGCATTAGAGTGGAGGGACCAGGACAGGTTGTTGGTAAACTGGACACCTAAAAGCCTGAAGTTCTCTATCATTTTCACTTTGTTCCTGATGATGTAGACAGAGGCATACGCTTCCTGAAGTCGATGACAATCTACTTCATTTTGTTGACATTGAGGGAGAGATTATTGTTGTCACACCAGTTCACCAGGTTCTCTATCTCATTTCTGTGCTCTGCCTCATCATTGTTTGAGATCCAACCCACTACAGTGGTGTCATCAGCAAACTTGAAAATCGAATTGGAGGGGAATTTGGCCACACAGTTATAGATTTATAAGGGATATAACAAAGGGCTAAGGATACAGCCTTGTGAGGCACTGGTGTTGAGGATGATCATGGAGATGGTATTTTTGCCTATCGTTACTGCTTGAGGTCTGTTGGTTAGGAATTCTAGGATCAAGTCACAAAGGGAGGAGCCAAGCCCCAGGCAACAAAGTTTCGAGATGCATTTTGTGGGAATAATGGTGTTGAAGGCTGAGCTGTAGTTAATAATTAGGAGTCTAATATAGATGTCTTTGTTATCCAGGTGTTCCAGGGTTGGGTGTGGGGTCAGGGAGATGGCGTCTGCTGTGAACCTATTGCAGCAATAGGTGAACTGCATTGGACCCAGGTAGTCCGGGAGGCTGGAATTGATTCATGCCATGACTAACCTTTCGAAGCACTTCATAATGATGGATGTCAGAGCCACTGAACGTTAGTCATTAAGACACCTAGTGCCTATATGTTCTAATGCACGAATCACAAAAAGCTAGCAAGCAAATCCAACAAGTAGTCCAAGGCAAATGGCATTTTGTCCTTTATTGCAAAAGGGTTGGAGTTTGAAAATATGGAGCTTTTGTTGCAATTGTTGGTGTTGGTGAGACCTCACTAGGAATACTGCATAGTTTTGAACAAAGAACAAAAACAGCCCGGGAAACAGGCCCTTCGGCCCAACGAGCCCGCACCGCCATTTTAACACTACCAGTTCCCCCCCCCCTCCACCCTTGACCCTTATCTATTGTTTTATGGCCATCCACACTGAGGGAATCTAATTTAGGGACAATTTATTACTGCCAATCAGCCTAATAGCACATCTTTGGGGTGTGGGAGGAAACCGGAGCACCCGGAGAAAACCCACGCAAGCACGGGGAGAATGTGCAAACTCCCACAGACACCGGCCCAAATCCATGTGTCTGCACAGCAATCAGTGATAGTCACTGAGCTGTCGTCTTGCCCGGCATCTGGTCCAGTTTAAGCACACACTAATGACATGAAGCACTAGGCCAATCTCAAACAACCAAGAGCAGCCCAAGTACGACCCATCGCGTGTATGCCCCTCGTTGGACAACAAAGCGGACTGACTTAAAACCTGTGAATGAAAAGAGAAAAAACATTATCATACCATATCCATTTACATTACCAGGGACGCCCCAATGCTAATGAACCTTATTTAAAACAATCTCCTATATCCACCCATCTCCAACCCAGTCATGTGCCTGTCTAAGTTACTCTTAAACAACTCTAGCGTGCTTGCCTCCACCACCTTACTTGGCAGAGCATTCCATACCCCCACTACCCTCTGTGTGAAAAACCTCCCTCTAATATCTGTGTTATACCTCTCCCCCCTCACCTTAAGCCCATAGCCCCTCATACTGTGTGTCTCTATCATAGAAAATAGCTTACCTCTGTTTACTCTATCTATACCCTTCATGATCTTATATACCTCTATTAGATCCCCCCTCAGTCTCCGTCTTTCAAGGGAAAAGAGCCCCAATTTGTTCAATCTTTCCTCATAACCCACTCCTTCCATACCAGGCAACATCCTGGTAAACCTCCTCTGCACTCTCTCCAGAGTCTCCACGTCCTTCCGGTAGTAAGGCGACCAGAGCTGGACGCAGTACTCTAAATGCGGCCTAACTGACGTTCTATACAACCGCAACATTAGACTTCAGCTTTTATATTCTATACCCCTTCCTGTAAAGGCTAACATACCATAGGCTTTCTTCACAACCTTCTCCACTTGTACTGCCACCTTCAAAGACTTGTGCACTTGCACCCCCAGGTCTCGCTGCGATTCTATACTCCTTATGGGCTTGCCCTTTATCATATAACTCCCCCCTACATTATTCCGGCCAAAATGCATCACCTCACATTTATCCGGATTAAACTCCACCTGCCATGTATCTGCCCAATATACCAGCCTATCAATATCCCGCTGTATTGCCAGACACTGCTCCTCACTACCTGCCAATCCAGCCATCTTGGTGTCATCAGCAAATTTGCTGATCACACCACTTACTCTCTCTTCCAAATCATTTATATACACTACAAAGAGAAGAGGTCCCAGTACCGAGCCCTGCGGCACACCACTAGTGACAGACCTCCAGCTAGAAAAGGACCCCTCCACTACTACTCTCTGTCTCCTCTTTGCAAGCCAGTTCTCAACCCATCTAAATACCTGGCCACGTATCCCATGAGCCTTAATCTTTTCTACCAACCTACCATGAGGGACTTTGTCAAACGCCTTACTGAAATCCATATAGACGACATCAACGGCTTGTCCTTCGTCGACCGTTTTTGTCACCTCCTCAAAAAATTCTACCAGATTCGTAAGGCAAGACTTCCCCTTTACAAAGCCTTGCCGCATATCCTTAATCAGATCGCAACGCTCTAAGTGCTCATACATCCTATCCCTAAGAATCCTCTCCATCAGCTTGCCTACCACTGACGTTAAACTCACCGGCCTATCGTTACCCGGGTTATCCCTCCTACCCTTTTTAAACAACTGTTTGGTCCCCTTACCTCAGAAAGAACAAAGAACAATACAGCATGGGAAACAGGCCCTTCGGCCCAACGAGCCCGCGCCGCCATTCTAACAATGTGCTTTTCCTCCTCCACCCTTGACCCATGTCTATGCTTACTGTACCCCCATTGGAAACCAGATTAAGGGGAGAATAATTTAGGGACAATGGATATAGTAACATTGGAAACAGTCCAAAGGAGAATTGCCAGGCTAATTCCTGGGATGAGAGGGTTGCCCTATCAAGAGAGATTAAGTAGTCTGGGTTTGTATTCCTTGGCGTTCAGAAGGGTGAGAGATGACTTTATTCAAACATATAGGATCCTGAGATGGCTTGACAGGGTAGATGTTGAGATGTTTTCATTAGCAGGAGAGGTGGTTCGGTGGATTGGCCATGCCAACTTCAGTGTACCTGAACAGGTTCTGGAGTGTGGCGGCTAGGAGATTTTCACAGTAACCTCGTTGCAGTGTTAATATAAGCCTACTTGTGACGAATGAATAAACTTTAAGAGTCTTGGATAAGGGAACATAGCTACAAGATAAAGGGACAGTCATTTAAACCTGATGTGCGCAGAAATTTCTTGGTGAATCTCTGGAATTCTCTGCTCCAAAGGGCAGTGGAGGCTGAATCATTTGAAGTATTTAAAGTGGAGGTCAATAAATATTTGATAGATCAAGGAATATGGGGAGATGGCACAGAAAAGGCCAGCATAGATCAGCCATGAACGTATTGAATGATGGAGCAGACTTGAAGGACCTGATGGCTACTCCTGCTTCTATTTCTTGTGTTCACAAGTGTATCCTGCTTTGCAAGTGATTCTCCCCAATTGTTTTTTTTGTGTATGTATGAAGTTAATGCAAACAAATTAATGTGCCTCTGCAACTTTCAAACACATTCATGCCCATAAATGTTAAGATATAAACACGGACTGCATTCGCAAATAATCATAAATCACAATGAAGCAAATACACATGCCAGCACGTGTCCTTATAAATGTGTACTACTCAGAAATGTCAACCACCAGACTCACAGTAACAGGAACAATGTAACTTACATAAATATTAACCATGTATACTTACAGGGAAATACACAGAAATATGGGCTGTTATTCAGATAAATGTGTTTTAATTCATGCATTTGATTATCCTGTATGCACTAAATTCTGTTTTAATGCTGTATTTTATCTGTTTATTTTAAATGGGTAACAATAGTGTAAAAATAAGCAGACATGTATTCAAAGAAATTATATTAAGTAGTGACCAGATGGAATAAAGTAAATTAAACATTTCCCAGCTCCCACAAAATGTTTTATTCACTCCCTTTCTCCCCAACCCTAATTGATCATTTTATCTGACATTCCTGAATATTTAAAAAATTAAATAGAAACACATTTTTCCCCACAGTTTAACAATTATCATTTTTTCAGTGGAATGGCTTTACATGTTTCCCTGTTTCAGAATTTCTCAATTGACTGACTGGCTCATGACCCTTACTTCCCTGTGACTCCTGTGCTGGTTATCTGAGTGAACACATGCCGGTAAATGGAAAAACTTAAGCATCTTTTCCATGTGGCAGCCAATATTAAAGTACTAAATCCTTCCAATGGATATCCCATGTAAGTGCATTCTGCAATTATCTATTCTGGAGCAAAATTGAAGCCCGTGGGATTAAAGGGATATTCCTGCATGCCTGTAAAATTGGTAAAGGAACACAAAGCATAGAATAGTAGTGAATGGTTGTTTTTCAGACAAGAGGGAAGTGTGCTGTTTCCGCCAAGGAATTAGTAGCATTGTTTTTTTATTATAAATTAATGACCTGGGCATATTGGCCATAATTGTAAAGTTTGCACATTGCACAAAACTTGGAAATATTCAATATTCAGTGAAGAGGATAATAACTTCAGAAGGACATGGAAAGCAATTTGATTTGATTTGATTTATTATTGTCACATGTATTAGTCTACAGTGAAAGGTATTGTTTCTTGCATGCTTTACAAAGCCTACCATTCATAGAGAAGGAAAGGAGAGGGTGCAGAATGTAGTGCTGTGGTCGACTTTTCAATATACAATTTGTATTATATAGCAGCTTTAACATACAATATTCTAAATTCTGCCCAGCAACAAGCCTGTGTGGCTTGGTTTTAGAAGGTTAAGTGGTTGGGGGGGGTGGTCCAGGATGTATATTTGGGAAGAATATGCAAGATATTTACATCTATAAATAATGACTAAAGCAGCTGTGCTTACAGTGCATAAACTGTTAGTCTCCAACTCCCTCAGGGAGATGTGAGGAATGTCAGGTTTTGTAAACAATTATCCTTTAAACTGTCTATTTAATTCCAAGATAGAATGGAGTTGGCAGTCTAAGGATAGCTAATTAACATTTCCACCTGGATGCAAGACACACGTGATTCACATTGGCATGGACATGGGCTGAGAGAGGGGAAACATGTGCAATGAGGCATTGATATCCCTGAATCTCACAGACAGATCACCCTGCAAGAATCTGAGAGAGAGAGAGAACAAAGATAGAAGTAGCCAGTCTTTATTGTTTACCATACAGAATATGGGTGGGAGCTCAAGCTGGCATTGAAAAGACCAAGGACAGGAGTTTTGTAAACCACCCCCCACCATCATATATGTTGTAGCATTGACAGTAGTAGGATCCAAATCCTACTGCTGTCAATGTGTTTTTCCTGCTGCTATGCACCAGGTTTCCCAGCAGCAGGGGTTCACTGGTGGCTGGAAGATTCTGTCCCAAGTTGATGAGAATTTAAAGAAGGCTGGAAGATTTGCCTAGCTTTGGCAGGAGGAAGGGATCTCCAGAATAAACCTCACTGTGAAAGTCTGTTCATGGGTTAGAAGTTATCTGGCTGGAAAAGAAAAAGGGAAAAGAAATCATCACCCCTAACCACCTCCCCCCCCTGCCGGGAGCTGAGAGTACCTTTGCATTTGGATGTTAAGAGACAGAGTAAAGAATTACTGAGAGGTTTTCAGTCCTTTTTAAATTTGAATGGAAGAAATTTTCTGTAACTTTAAGCAGAGTATAAAAGTAGTGTTTAGACAATTTCTTGAGTCTTAAAATTTGAAATCTGCTGAAGTGATTCTGCCAGTCAGTTACTGGAATACAAATATCTATGAGAAGGTTATTAGTTGCTATGGTGATTAGAATAGTGGCAGATGGGTAAATAACCCAAGGACACAGATTCAAGGAAATCGACAAAAGATGTCTTGAGTGATTTTTTTTTATTCAGTGCATGGTTATGGTCAGGAATGCACTGCATGAAAGGAAGCTGATTCAATCATAATTTTCAAAAGGGGATTAGGTAATTATTTGGAAGGTAATGTAGGGAAAGAGGAAAGAATAGAATAATTGGGTAGCTTTTTCAATATGCTTCACTGAATGGTCACCTTCTGTGCTGTATCATTGATCTCTGCAATTGTACAATGTTCTGAAAACAACAATGATTAAGTAATCCATGCACAAAGTGGGGAAGCAGAATAAAGTAATCACAAAGACTTCCACTTGCATAGTGTTTTTTAAGATCACCCGAAGTCCCAAAGCACTTTATTGTCAATTAGATGCTTTTGAAGCATTGGCATTGTTTGTAATGAAAGAAACCCACCTGCAAATTTAGGAAATTCAATTGCAAATTTCCACACGCATGCCCTCACAAACAGCATTGTGATAATGACCAGATAGTCCGATTTGGCGATGTTTGTTGAGGATGTTAGGGATAACTCACCTGCTCTTCCGTGAAATAGTGCCATGAGATCTTTTATAGCCACCCAAGAGAATTGATGGGGATTTTGATGCATCATCTCACTTGAAAGACAGTGGGTGGGATTTTCTGGCCTTGCTTGTCTCAAATCCTACCAGCGGTCAACAGACCTTTGCATGGTCGTGTCCTGTCTGCTAAGATTCATGTGGCAAGAGGGTCTGGAAAATTTTACCCAGTAGCCTTAGCAGTGAAGCACTCTCTCAGTACAGCACTTGGGGGGGGTCATCTCAACTTCTGCTTTCAAGAGCTGACGTGGATCTTGAACCCATCACTTTGGATTCAGAGGCAAGAGCTTCTACCAACTGAGTGACAGCTGACACTATTGGGGCTATCTCAGAGATGGCAATATACATTGCAAGAGAAGCATTTCCCCAATATCTACAGTGTATTTTCTTTAAGGCAGGCAATCCTCAGGACATAAAGTAGAACAAAAGGTGAAATCAGAGTGCAGCTTGCAGGCAGGCCACTGATAGGACTTGTCAGGAAAGTGTAGCAAACAAACGTTATAGACAAGATGTGAAGATTTTACATTACATATCCCTTTGAATATAGAAATACTGAAATGATGCATAGTTTTACACTGCACTTAACATAATGTTACCCCTACCTCATGATCCAGTACTGAGGGAACGCTACCTGAGATGTTAATTCTTTGAATCAAATATTGAACTGAGGCCCTCTCTGTCTGTTGTCCATGGTACCATTTAAAGAAGAATATGGATGTTCTCCCAGTGTTCTGATCTATAATTATTCCTCAGCCAAAGAGATTAGATAATCTGGTCATTTTCATTGTTGAGAAATCTTGCTGAGTACAAAGTGCAAGTTGATCTTTCCCTACACCCTAGCTATGACTGTAACACTACATTCTGCACTCTCTCCTTTCCTTCTCTATGAACAGTATGCTTTGTCTGTATAGCAGCAAGAAACAATACTTTTCACTGCATGCTAATACATGTAACAATAATAAATCAAATCAAATCAATATTTGCTGCTGTGTTTGTTATGTCTTTCTAGCATATCTTTAAATTGTAGATATTTTGTTTGAAACAAAAACAGAAAATGCTGGAAAATCTCAGCAGGTCTGACAGCAGCTGTGGGGAGCAAATGGAAGCAATGTTTCGAGTCTAGATGACACTTAGTCAGCATTTTCTGTCAGAGATTGCACAAAGGTGTTTAAGGTACAAGACAAAGGAAGTGTCAATGGCAGTGTTCAGAAAGTGCTGATAGTCACATAAATATAAAATAGCAGAATACGTTAATAGAAAAACAAAGGTCATTGCTGAATGAAAACAAAACCTAAGAAAAAAATGACAGATGGCCTGGGCAGGGAGTGTAGGGGGGCTGGTGGTTGTGTTGAAATAAAGCATTTTTTGCATTAAAAAAAGGTCAAGCTGTTTAAGTTTATTTATTAGTCACAAGTAGGCTTAAGTTAACACAGCAACAAAGTTACTGTGAAAATCCCATAGTCACCACACTCCAGCGCCTCTTTGGGTAGAGAATTTAGTATGAACAATGCACCTAACCAGCACATCTTTTGGACTGTGGGAGGAAACCAATGCAGAAAACAACTGCTGGAGAAGTGTAAAGTTGCTAATCTACAAGAGTGCAAAGTGCCAAATTGGAACACGAGGTATTGTTCCTTCAGTTTGCACTGGGCTTTACTGGAATATTGCAGCAGGCCAAGGATGGACATTATAGCAAGAGATAGCGTGAATGTAGGTGGATAGAGATGGACAAGGGGAGAGGAAATGGAGTCAAGCCATTGCTAGGGACTTCAAGGTGAGTGCAGCAAAGCTTTTTGCCATGGTCCTGTGCTGCTCCTGATGCGCTTTCCAAAACTTTGCCTGGGAAGAGTCGTTCCTGCCCACCATCTCCAGGCTGAAATGGTCCTCATGGACAACATTGCGTGCTGGATCCATGGACTCTCCTGTGTCATCAAATTGGGACAATACTGCACATGGTGTTGGAGGGAGAAGGGGGCCCTGTTCTCACCTGGTGCCGCACACCAGTGTCTATCTGGACAGCACTATGCTCTGGAATACATACAGCCACAGCAACAAATACCTGACCAAGGGTGGAGTTTGAGATGAGGAAGGGTGGGTGGCAATCTTAGGAAGACAATGTAGAAGAAAGATTGTGCAGAGGAGATGTGGTGAGGGCTCATGATGGCAGCAGAGAGGTAAGGAGGTAGATGAAGATGAACAATGGAAGGTGGTGGGAAGACCAAGGGGAGGGAAGCTGGACCCCAACAAACATGCATGAAAAACTCACAAACATGGGGATCAAAGGGATAGCACATCAAAAACTGGAAGGGGATGGAGGAAGACTCCAGAAGTAGTGAGTAAGTCTAAGTGGGGCATGGGTGCCTTGCAGGTTCGAGAGGAGGGGGGGGCATACTTATTTAACCAAGGAAGAGATTTCTTTTCCCTCTGGGATTGCTGACATTCTGTAGGGTCTGGTGAAGATTGGTGGGCTGGAGTGTGATATGAGTGTAGTGGACTGGGGATGAAATATGGCACCGGACCTTTAAACCTGTCAGCTGACGGCAGGTGATTGAATCAGTAGTGGACTGCCAACTCACCTGTGCATAATTAATCTGTTTCAAGCACGGAATCTGGTGTGGGGATCCCACCATTCTGGTTGGCAGCACAGGCACCCGAGTCTCCCACCAGTGCAACCTTAGTCTCAAAATGAGAGAATAAAGCCCTAAAGCAAACCAGAGGTAATGGCGCAGGAAGAGAAATCCTTGCAAGCAATTCCATGGCAATGACTGGATAGATAAGAATGGAACCATGTGACAACAATCCCACTCAGCTGCATAATAGTGAGAGGCATTGGAGGAGGATCCGGGAGTATTTCATCCCCAGTCCTGCCTTTTTAAAGCCAGGTCTCCATTATCACCATGTCATGTTCCCATTTAAATATATGGTCCTGCAGCTCACCAATTAACAACTTTCATTTATGTGATGCCTTTAACATTACAGAACATCTCAAGACATTTCACAGAGGCGTCATCCAACAAAGAACAGAACGAGATATTAGGCAAGATGAACAAAATTTGAAGTCAGACCAGTAGGTTTTAAGTAGTGTCTTAAAGATGGAAAGTGGTATAAGAAGGGAATTCCAGAACACAGGGCAAGCAGCTAAGGAAACCAGCACTGGTTGTGAAACGATTAAAATTGAGATGCTTAAGAAGTTGGAGTTGAAGTGACAACGGACAGAGAGAAGGGAGTTTGGCTGGCACGGTGGTTAGCACTGCTGCCTCACAGCACCTGGGACCCGGGTTTGATTCCTGGCTTGGGTCACTGTCTGTGTGGAGTCTGCACGTTCTCCCTGTGTCCACATGGGTTTCCTCTGGATGCTCCGGTTTCCTCCCACACTCCGAAAGAAGTGTGGTGACTAGGGGAATTTCACAGTAATTTCATTGCAGTGTTAATGTAGCACGGTGACTAATAAATACTTGTGACTAATAAAGAACATTTCCTTTACAGACAGGCACTCTAAATGGCAGATGTGCCAAGCAGTGCTCTGCAAGGACCCGTCACAAAACCTCAACCATTCATAGTATTTGTTAGCACTTAGCTGACAGGATAGGAAGCCATATATTCCTGTTTACCAAAGATAGACAACATTGTTAGCAGTGTAGATGGAAGCATAATTTAGTAATAGCTCTTGGTAATTTTATGTGAACGTGCAAAACTGGGCAAATGGATTTCAATGTAGGAAAAGGTAAGGTCATTTATTTTGAACCTAAAAGAATGGAACAGTGTATTTTCTAAACAGTGAAAAGTCAGAAACAGTGCAAGGCCAAAGGGCCTCAGGGGCTGTGGGATTCAGGTACCTAGATCATTAAAATATCATGACAATGTACAGAAAATAATCACTCAGGTTAATGGAATGCTGTTCTTTCTCTTTAGAGAAGGAGAATTTATGTGGGTAGAAATTATGCTTCAGCAATACAAAGCCCTAGTTCGAAGGTCAATCACAACTATGTACTGGAATCTTGTTAACATGCCTACCTCAGACTCATTAGAGTCTTCAACATGTGCAGCATTCTCCTTCAACTTATTGCAATCCCCATGCATTAGAGATGGGAAAGCTGCTTAATAGCCAGTTCAAAAACCCAATAGTGCACGTTGAACTAACACTGGCAATTTTTTCATCAGGATCCCTGAAAGAGCGGTGAACTAATATTAGCTGTAGTTGTGACTGTCAAAAAGATATACTCACCCAAGGTAAAACTCTCCCCCAAACACATGAAAACAAGGTAAAAGTCATTTTGATGCATAAAATTCAAATATAATTTAACTGTAACATTTTAATTTTTATCCAATTTTACATACTGACAATGTCTTGGGTTAAAGCCACACTTTTTGCAACAAAGCTTTTGGCCAGTAATAAGATTACGATTCCTGAAATGTACATGGAAGTCTAATTTTAATACAAGCCAAAAAATATTGCTGCAGGGATAAAGGCAGACAGATGATATAAGGACACATTACTGAGTTCTTGTACTGAATTATTTCATTTCCTATAATTGAACTTAGATAATTTTTGTTTTCCTCTTAGGTATAGGGATGATTTGAGAAACACAAATTAAGCTGGCATTTACTAAATATAATGTGATTTGTTTTTAAGAGAAAGTTCTGAACCAGGCTTTTGAAATTGGCATTATCACTAGCCTAAATATCAGGCTTTGACAAAGAGTCATCTGGACTCAAAACGTCAGCTCTTTTCTCTCCTTACAGATGCTGCCAGACCTGCTGAGATTTTCCAATGTTTTCTCTCTTTGGGTCCTAAATATTAGATTTAACTGAATGAGTATGGCATTGAGAACAACCAGTGTGGTTTGTGAAAGGTACAAACTAAATGATCCTTGCAACCTCTGCCTAACATCACTGCGGTAGTATCATCACCAGAAGGAATGTATCAGTGAAAACAGAAAGTCCACCACACCACTGACTTCTCTGAGCAACAAAGATAGACAATTCTGAGAACAAAAAACATTTTGAATGGTCCTATCATACATTAAGCTGATCTTTCTCTTCACTCTACTTGTAACTGCAACACTAGATTCTGCATCCAATCCTTTCCTCTATGTTCTCTCTGAACAGTGTGTTTTGTCGGTATAGTGTGCAAGAAACAACACTTTTAATTGTACATCAGTACATGTGGCAATAATAAATCAAATGTCTTTATCATCAATTAATTTGCATGACAAAAACATCCTGGTGACCAATTCTGAAAAGCACGTTTAACATCATACCATTTGTTGAACAAATATTTCAGAGGCTTAGTTACTGAAAATAGGGGCAGGATTTAATTCAGCCCATCACATCTTGAGGTGATGTTTGCACGTTCCTGCTACCCCATCCTTGTAGGTTGTAGATGCTGCAGGTTTGTAGATGGATCAGCCATGTCGCTTTGTCTTAGGTGGTGCTGAGCATTGTTAGATTTCTGGTGGTCACAGAAATGAGGTGGCTGGATAGTTGAGTTTCCAATCAATGATGTCTCCCCAGGTTGTTTATTGTTGGGGAACATGGTGATGGTTATCGCTACGACAGATTTACGACAAATAATGTCCATATTCTTTAAGATTCTTACAGAGATTTTTATTTATAAACACTTTCCATTTCTAAAGGTCAAATCACATAATCAGAGCTTTAGACATTTCAGAAACACAACTCAAATCCACTTATGTGCAGCATTTCTCTAAGTTATGCTTGGGCGATCCTTTCATAAACCTCAAATCTGTACCGAATCCCATTGTCTTCTTGAACATCAGTAGGAACATCCGGGAACCTGCGTAGGAGCACAAGACAACTCAGGCTGATTCGTAACTGCCGACTCAACAGAGGGAAAAAGTCAGCTCCAATCTTCATTCATGCAAGCAAAGCAGTACACCTGTTCATGTCTCGGAGAGGGATAAACTTGGCTGAACCAAATTCAGAACACTTATCCCAAGGTTCTTTGAATTGTTTTAATGTCATATGAGTTTACAGCGTGGAAACAGGCCCTTCGGCCCAACTTGTCCACGCCGCCCTTTTTTTAAAATCCCGAAGCTAGTCCCAATTGCCTGCATTTGGTCCATATCCCTCTATATCCATCTTATTCATATAATTGTCTAACTGCTTTTTCAAAGACAACATTGTACCTGCCTCTACTACTACCTCCAGACACCACCCTCTATGTGAAAAAATTGTCCCTCCGGATCCTTTTGTATCTCTCCCTTCTTGCTTTAAACCTATGCCCTCTAGTTTTAGACTCCCCTATCTTTGGAAAAAGATATTGACTATCTAGCTGATCTATGCCTCTCATTATTTTACAGACTTCTATGCTCCACAGAAAAAAATTCCAGTCTATCCAGCCTCTCCTTATAACTCAAACCATAAGTCCCGGTAGCATCCTAGTAAATCTTTTCTGCACTCTTTCTAGTTTAATAATATCCTTTCTATAATAGGGTGACCAGAACTGTATACAGTATTCCAAGTGTGGCCTTACCAATGTCTTGTACAACTTCAACAAGACATCCCAATTCCTGTACCATTTTTTTGAGAGTTTGATACTCAGTGCATAGGATGTCATGCAAGGTGATAGAAACATTTTCACAACCAGGAACCTCAGTACTAAGAAACTGCAGGTCAGTTAAATGTAAAGCTCAGCCTCTACAACCCATGAATCTTTAGAGTGAAACTACCAATTCATGCTGAATTAGCCAGTCCTTTTGTTTTCTGGTCACTCACACACACTCAGGACTACACTGAGACCTTCATTTTTGAATCTTATGAGCATAAGGAAGCTCCTCTTGTCAATCTGGATGAATTCAAGCCCAGGATCCCAGGAAGAAAATACAACTGGCAAGAAATCAATTCTAAAATTAAGCATGTAACCTTTGGGCTTCTTAGCATTCTGGCCTGATTGATTTTGTTGAAACACTTAGGATTTAGGGGTACGGTTATAGGGGTCTATAAAATAATAAGGGGCATAGATCAGTTAGATAGTTAATATCTTTTCCGAAAGGTAGGGGATTCTAAAACTAGAGGGCATAGGTTTAAGGTGAGAAGGGAGAGAAATAAAAGGCTCCAGAGGGGCAATTTTTTCACACAGAGGGCGATGAGTGTCTGGAACAAGCTGCCAGAGGTAATAGTAGACGGGTGCAATTTTGTCTTTTAAAAAGTGTTCAGACAGTTACACGGGTAAGATGGCTATCGAGGGATATGGGCCAAGAGCAGGTAATTGGGACTAGATTCATCGTCAAAAGAAAAGGATGGCATGGACAAGTTGGGCCAAAGGGCCTGTTTCCATGCTGTAAACCTCTATGACTTCTGCAGTAACATTGAAATAAATTGTAATATTACAGTAACAGAAATGCTTAGACATCAGTACTGTTGCTGCTACAGTACACCTCTGACCCTAAAATAAACACCTTTTTAAAACAATTGATTTTTGCTCACCTAGTTTTTTGTTCCTTTCCCCATGCCTTCCTATATTATCTTCTCTATTTGCGACAGTCATACTGAGGGTTGTTGAATTTGGTTGGATGTGTCCCTGGAGAGGACCCATGACCATATGGTATCTGAGAATGTGACATATGGTCACGTAATGGCAGATCACAAGACTTCTGCAAAGGTTGCTGCATTTACAGTTGGGCCACCTGTTGTTGAGTATCTTTGCTGGTGATTTTGTGTGAGGAAGTGTTACTTGAAAATGTCACAGACCCATGAGACCACCGTGAGCAGGCAAGAGGGGAGAAAACCAAAGATGGGGAGGGAAGAAATCAAAGACAGTAGGAAACTTGATTCTACTGATAACTACCACCGTGGGGCAGCATGGCGGTTAGCACTGCCGCCTCACAGCGCCAGGGACCCAAGTCCAATTCCCAGCTTGGGTCATTGTGCGGAGTCTGCACATTCTCCCTGTGTTTGCGTGGGTTTCCTCCGGATGCTCCAGTTTCCTCCCACAGTCTGAAAGATATGTTGGTTAGATGCATTGGCTGTGCTAAATTCTCCCTCAATATACATGAACAGGGTGTGGTGACTGGGGAATTTTCACAGTAACTTCATTGCACTGTTAATGTAAGCTTACATGTGACTAATAAATAAACTGCAACTTAATAATGATGCACTGAAATACAACTAAACTCTCAGATTTCTCCTCATAATGAACAGAAATATAATAACTCACTGGCATTTTATTGGTGTAATGCTTGGATATACTACCGGTAACCAAAAGTAGCCCCGTAACACACTGATATACATCCTACTCACCACTAACAGTAGCTCGCTGCACTTCACAAGATCCAGCCATGTACTCACTTTTCACAGGCCAACCTTTCTCCTTGGACTCCAGCTTCGTGTCAAAGTGGCAACTCTGAGCTAATTTGTAAACCCATCTCACACTTCAAAACCAGGCAGTACAAACTGACCGCATCCAAACTAAGGGATCGCACAAAGCACAGTGAGTTGAACTGCAGAGCAGACTCAATGGGCTGAATGGCCTATTTCTGCTCCTATGGCACTTTGTTTCAAATTCAGTTCAACGACGTTGCTAGTACTCCTTGGGCTCGGTCTTAATCAAAGGAGTCTTCACAGAATAGAGATTACAAAGCTGGAGAATGCTCAGTGCTGGAGCTCTCTCCTGTTCCCACATTCCCCACTTTATATATTCTCAAATATTTATTCCTTTTCAAATGATGGTCAATTTTCTGCTCTTGATAGCCAACTTGTGGTGAAACATTTCATGGACTTCAAACCTTCAGCTGAAACACTTTCTTTCTTGCTTTGTTTCCATTCCCTGTTCACCCACATAAAAACATTCTTTTGTTCCTTATCCACAATTAAGTCTTGAGGCTTCACTAACCTGTTTACAGACTACTCCTCTCCATGCTGCTAGCCCTAACTCTGCAGGGATGCCAGAACCTACCTATTTCCCCACTTTCTATCTCATATGGATTGAAGAACTAAGAGCAAGAGTAGACCATACAGTCTGGGGCGAGCCTGCTCCACCATTCAGTATGATCATGACTGATCTTTGGCTTCCATTCAGTCTACTCCTCACATGTCTCAGTTTCCTGAAACACCAAAAATCTGTCCATTTCAGTTTTAAATATATTCATGATGTGGAGATGTCGGGGTTGGACTGGGGTAGGCACAATAAAAAGTCCCACAACACCAGGTTAAAGTCCAACAGGTTTATTCGGTATCATGAGCTTTCGGAGCACTGCTCCTTCATCAGATGAGTGGCTATAAATATATTCCATTATTGAACAGCTACAATACTCTGGCATTGACTATTCCAAATTATACACCATAGATCAAAAAATTTACTTTCATCTCACTCCGAAATGATCGTCCCCTTATCCTATGTCTGTGCCCCATGTACTAGAATCCCTAGCCAGGGGGCACAATCTCAGTTATCTACCCTTCAGAGTTTTGTATATTTCAATGAGATCACCTTGAAATTTTCCAAACTCCAGAGAATATACACCCAATTTACTCAGTCTCATCAGAGGACTATCGGTGGATGGCACAGTGATTAGCACTGCTGCCTCACAGTACCAAGGACCTGAGTTCAATTCCAGCCTTGGGTGATTGTGTGGAGTTTGCATGTTCTCTCGGTATCTGTGCAGGTTTCCTCCAGTTTCCTCCCACAGTCTAAAGATGTGCAGGTTAAGTGGATTGGCCATGCGAAATTGCCCCTTAGTGACCAAAGATGTGTAGGTTAGATGCAGTAGCCAAGGTAAATGTGTGGGGTTACA
Organism: Carcharhinus amblyrhynchos; assembly: GCF_965287045.1. Lineage (NCBI taxonomy): Eukaryota > Metazoa > Chordata > Chondrichthyes > Carcharhiniformes > Carcharhinidae > Carcharhinus > Carcharhinus amblyrhynchos. The sequence goes on along the minus strand of NC_137328.1, from coordinate 94,842,262 downwards.
AACATGGAGCAAAGGGGAGGGTTAGTCTGGAATGGTCTTTTGGAGAATTGGTGCAGATTCGATGGGCTGAATGACCTCTTTCTGCACAATAGGGATTCTATGGTTCTAACTCCTCACCATTGGAGCCCCAAACCCCCAGTCCCCATCTCTCCCTCCCCATCCCTTATATCAGCTCTGAAGACTTTAAGCAATAAACAGAGTATGGTTTATATATAGAGAACGGTGTTATAGCATTTTCCCAGATACTGAATTCACAAATACCATTCAAAGGCACAAAATTAGAATCATAGAAGACTGAAAGACATGAGCTGCTAAAAGGCCTGATTAGCCCCATGGTGATTGCTCCAACTACTTTCAATTGAACATTCACTGCACATTTATAGCTTTAATCGGGAACTGATCTGATTGAACCTAAAATTTACTGAAGATCTTGATTCTCTGTAGGTTAGAGGCCACACAGAGAGCAATTCCATGAACTGAATATTTACACCATTTCAGCCAGGGGACTTCTAAAGCTATTTAGTACCGGAGTTCTGCCACAGAATCACTTACTTAGAAAGAAGTTTGTACTTATTTAGATTGACCTCTGGAATGAAGGTATCGCTCTCAAAGTCCTGAAGGATACGAGTGATAAAAAGACGATATAACATTGGACTTTCCATGGCCTCCTGGGGAAATAAAATTTTTAAAAATGAACATTGGCCACTGTGTCGATACATTTAATTACTAACCTTTGTTATTTATCCCTCAATCATCACGAAACTGATTATCTGGTCATTATCACATTACTGTTTGTGGAAACTTGCGGTGTACCACTTGCCACTGTTGTAGGAAACACAGCAGCAACACTTCAAATGTATTTTATTGGCCATAGAACACTTTGGGATGAGACTGTGAAAGGCATTTAAGAAAATGCCAGACACAATTAATATTTTTGATTTAAAATTATAAAAATACACATTATCAATTTAATAAGGCTAGTGTCTTTCTTGTCTGGACAACATTACTTCTGGTGTGCCAGTTTACCCTGGTATTGTCCTTGTTGTATATGACAATGCAATATCATTTAACAGAATTTATCATTTTTACTGAGAGTAAACTATTTAAATCTCATTTGCCTGGTTTTCCATTGTTTTAAAAACAAATTGGTGATCCTGTACCAATCTTTGCCAAAGACACTGGCTTTTACACAAAGGCAAAATACTACAGATGCTGGAATCTGAAACAAAAACCGAAAATGCTGGAAAATCTCAGCAAGTCTGACAGCATCTGTGGAAAGGGAACAGAGCCAACATTTCAAGTCTAGAAGACCCTTCCTCAGGAATTATGGAGTTTTTGTTTAGAGTGAATTTATACTTGGAGCTTGTTGAGCTCAGGAAGTCTACCAGATATATCTAATCCAGTATAGGATGAGTTTTGTGCAGATCGGAAAAGGTTAATTCTGACAGAATTCACCTGTAATCAACCTTGTCTTGTACCAGTGAGACATTGCTGTCGCCCACACTGCTCATCCTTGATGGCTCAGAGGGAAAATATCATTTTAATTGAAAATTCCTAAACGGTTTTGTACTGCATTTTAAATTCACAAGCAACACTCCAAACTCATGAAATTTTCATCCATCATTTGAACTTGAATTTAGGGTTTAGAAACGAAAGAACAATGTTTGGAACCGAGGCAGCCAGTGCCTCCTCCCACAGCGTACAATCAGAAACAAACAATATCACACTGAGGTTTATGTAACACATCCTATTGATACTTTTGAATATGGAGCCACTACATCTCATTAAAGGATGCCATTTCAGGTAAGGGCCAAAAAGTTCTCAGAATGAACAACAATATGCATGCAACTAATGAGAGCTGAGACAAGATGATAACGTTAATATTTATTCATTATGCTTAATTTCAGAAAAGCAGCCAAACTCAGTGAATGCCTTAGATAATGAATTACATGCAGATGAGATGTAAAACATGAAGAAATGAGGCAGAACGGTGGCACAGTGATTAGCATGGTTGCCTCACAGCACCAGGGGTCCAGGTTCAATTCTGACTTCGAGTGGATTTTGCACATTCTCCCCATATAACAGATGTGTGGAGTATAGGGCTAACGGTAGGACTCTGAATAGTGTGGATGAACAGAGGGATCTAGGTGTATGTGTACATAGATCCCTGAAAGTTGGGAATCAAGCAGATAGGGTTGTTAGGAAGGCATACGGTGTCTTGGCGTTTATTGGTAGGGAGATTGAATTTAGGAGCCGCAGCGTCATGTTGCAACTGTACACTACTCTGGTGCGGCCGCACTTGGAGTATTGTGTGCAGTTCTGGTCCCCACATTATAGGAAGGATGTGGAGGCTTTGGAGAGGGTGCAGAGGAGGTTTACCAGGATGTTGCCTGGTATGGAGGGGAGGTCCTATGAGGAGAGACTGAAGGATTTGAGGTTGTTTTCGTTAGAAAGAAGGCGGCTAAGAGGGGATCTTATTGAAACATATAAGATGATTAGAGGTTTAGATAGGGTGGACAGTGATAACCTTTTTCCTTGGATGGAGAAAGCTAGCACGAGGGGGCATAGCTTTAAATTAAGGGGTGGTAGTTAAAGGACGGATGTCAGGGGTAGGTTCTTTACCCAGAGGGTGGTGAGGGATTGGAATGCCCTGCCTGCTGCAGTTGTAAATGCGCCTAGTTTGGGGGTGTTTAAGAGATCCGTGGATAGGTTTATGGATGGAAAGGGTTTGGTTTAGGTTAGAGGGTCATTGCTTTTTAACTGGTCGGCGCAACATCGTGGGCCGAAGGGCCTGTTCTGCGCTGTAATGTTCTATGTTCTATATTTGCATGGGTTTCCTCCCACAGTCTAAAGATATGCAGGTTAGGTGGATTGGCCAAGCTAAATTGCCCCTTAGTGTCGGTGGGGGGGGGGGGTTGGAATTAGCAGGGTAAATACATGGGGTTAAGGGGATAGGGTCAGTGTGGGATTGTTGTTGGTGCAGGCTTGAAGGACTGAATGGCCTCCTTTTGCACTGTAGGGATTCTATGATGCTATGACCCCGAGTGGGGTGTTCCTGGCTCCGCCTGCCAATGGGATCGTTGGTCCTGCGGAAAGTCAATGGATTTTTAGATGGGATTTCCGAATCTCCCACAGCGGGTCCCTCCAGGACTGGGACAGAAAATCCCGGCCTCTGTGTAATATTTTCAGCTGGCATAATGTTCTGGACAATGTTCCTATTCTAAGTAAGATTACTTGCTGTGCATAAATTACCTGCTGCATTTGCTTACATAACAATAGATGTGCTTTAAAAGTGACTCATTAGCCATTATATCCTCTGGCCTGAGAAAGTGAAAGGCATATTATAAATGTTAGCTTTTTAATTTCCCCCCTCCTCCAAATTGGAATTGGACAAAGCTATAAAATAAAAATGTATTTGCAGAAGTTATCAAAATAGGAAGCAGTGTACATAACGAGAAATAATGCATCCAAAACATGGAGGAGTAATTGGTCTTCTAGATGGCTAGGCCAGTAAGGCCTTTGAAAAATTTGTTCATGGACATTTACATTTCATAGAAGCAGACCATTCAGTCTTCTACTTTCCAGCTTTTGGTCTGTTTTTATAAATTGTGGTATATGCATATTCCAGTATTCTTTCAGGATTTCCACTTTTACTAGCTTTTCAGGCAGTGAGTTCCAGATCTCTGCCACCCTCTGGGTGAATAAATTTCTCTCTAAATCGCCTTTCCCCTCCTATCTCTTACCCTAAATATATGTCGCCAGTATTGAACCCCACATTCACACACTGTCATAACTTAAATCAGATCACCCTCAGCCTCCTCTGTTCCAAAAAAAAGCAATCCTGATCTATCCAATCTTCTCTCATAGAATCATACAGCACAGAAACAGGCCCTTCAGCCACCAGGTCTATATCGACCATCAAATGCCAATCTATACTGATCTCAGTTACCAGCACTTGGTCCATAGCCTACTATGCCATGGCGGTTTAAATGCTTGTCCAGAAGCTTCTTAAATATTGCAAGAGTATCTTCTTCCACCACCCTCTCAGTCAGTATGTCCCATACTTCAAGCACCCTCTGGGTGAAAATCTTTTTCCTCAGATCTCTAAAGCACTTGCTCCTCACCTTAAACCGATGTCCTCTGATCATAGACAGCTCTGTCATGGGGAAAAGATTATTATGATCTACTCTATGCTTTTCATAATTTTGTGTACCTCAAATCAGGTCCCTCTCAGCCTCCTCTGCTCCAGGGAAAACAAACCCAGTCTCTCCTCATAGCTGAAACTTTTCGTCCTAGACAACATCCTGGTGCATCTCCTCTGGATCTTCTCCACTGCAGACATGTCCTTCCGATAGTGTGGTTACCAGAACTGAACACAATACTCCATCTCCGGTCTAAGCAATGTTTTATAAAATTGTTCTCTTTTAGTTCAAAGTTCTCTTTTGGTTTTATAAAGTTGTACCAAGACCTCCCTGCTCCTATATTTTATGCCCTGGCTGATGAAGGCAAACATCAGCCATATGCCTTCTTCACCACCCTATCTACCTGTGCTGTCACCTTCAGGAATTTATGGACACCAAGGTCCCTTTGTTCTTCAATGCTCCCTAGGGACCTACCGTCCATTGTATACATCCTATTCTTATCAGCCCTCCCAAAAAAGCATCACCTCACACTTATCAGGATTAAATTCCATCTGATATTGCTCTGTCCAATTTACCAGCTGATCAATTTCAGTCTATAGCCTAAGGCTGTCCTCTTCACTATCAACAATACCACCAATTTTCATGTTATCTGCAAACTTACTAAATATACCTTCTACATTCACATCCAAGTCGTTAATGTATATAACAGCAAGGGTTTCAGCACTGATCCCTGTGACACACCACTGGTCACAGGCTTCCAATCACAAAAGCAACCCTCCACAATCACACTTTGCTTCCTATTAACATGAAATTTTGGATCCAATTTGCCAACTTGCCTTGGATCCCATGGGCTCTAACCTTTTGGACCAGCCTTCCATATGGGATCTTGTCAAAGGCCTCACTGAAGTCCATGTAATCTACATCAATGGTGCTCCCATTCCCTCACGCATTCCCCTTGGTTCTGCACTTTATTTCTCTCAAGAGCTTATCTAATTTCCTTTTGTGATCATTGATTGTTTCTGCTTTCAACACCCTTGTAGTCAGTGGATTGCAGGCCATCAGTACTCAGAGCATAAAATCGTGTCTCGTACTCTGGTCCCATCCTCCCCGCCTCCCCGCCCAAAACACTTTTGCCCAAAACCATAAATCCGTATCCTTGTACCAAACAGGAACAGCTTTTCTTGCTTGTTCATTAAAAATGTTGCAAATGTCAAACAGAAATTCTAATAAGGTTGCCTCCCTGCAATATAAAAGACTATTTACATTCCTTTTTTCGAGTCAAGATTAAACTCAAACATTGTGATATGTTAAACAAGGTATAAAGCAATTAAAAGGTGGAAGCCATGGTGGGCTGTTTATAATAGGAACTGCAGCTGTTGCCCACATTGCAAACTCTACTCTTATAACTGTGTGCTTCATCTGCTGGGAGTGCTTATCAGAAATTCAGACGTAAAGGTAAGCAGGCCACAAATGTCTACCAATCTACAATGCCCACTGAATTCCTGACATGTTCTGATAGGAAGATTTCCACAGTGGGAGTGGTAATTAAAAAAAACTGCTCATTACTATTCACAAAATATCAGTCAAGTTTTAAAGGCTGCATTTATTTTGTAGAATAGTTCCCCCCTTCCCGTCTTACCTGCAGGAATAACAATAAGAGGTTTCACTAATTATATTTTAAAGATGGGACCATTGACAATTGGTGGGTCTGAATAAGAAGTGACCACTTTCCAACCGGTCAGGTTTCCTCCATACATTCCAAAGATGTGCAAGTTAGGTGGGTTGCCCATGTTAAAATTGACTCTTAGTGTCCAAGGAGGTGTAGGTTAGAGGGATTAGCCATGGTAAATGTATGAGGTTATGGGAATAGGGTGGAGGGGAGGGCCTGGATGGGATGCTCTTTTGGAGAGTCAGTGCAGATTCAATGGGCTGGTTGGCCACTTTCTGCACTGTAGGGTATCTATGGTATTATTACATTAGAGCAAAGCACATAATGAATGGCCAGGGTTTTTCCCACAAGCTTCAGGACCTTGCAGTGTGATTTCCCCCTAATTGGGAAATTAGTAGCCTGAGGTTAAGCTCACTTTCCAATGAAGAACGCATGCAGTCTCTCAAAGCTTTTTTAAAATTCATTCGTGGGACATGAGCGTCGTTGGCTGGCCAGCATTTATTGTCCGTCCCTAGTTGTCCGAGGGCAGTTGAGAGTCAACCACATTGCTGTGGCTTTGGAGTCACATGCAGCCCAGACAAGGTAGAGAAGGCAGATTTCTTTCCCTAAAGGACATTAGTGAACCAGATGGGTTTTTCCAACAATCGACAATGATCTAATGGTCATCAGTAGATTCTTAATTCCAGGTTTTTTTGCTCCAGTTTCCTCCCACAGTCCAAAAGACGTGCTTGTTTGGTGGCACTGGCCATGCTAAATTCTTCCTGGGGGACCAAGAGGAGGTCTCCCAGCTCGGGAGCAGCGTGATGTGATCTTTCTCGGTAAGTGAATGAAAGGGTGCCCCAAGATAGATGCTTTTTAAAATTAAGAAGAAAAGATGGCCTCAGCAACTGGGTTAGCATTGTAGGTGAGATTAAGGAGTGGGGTCTCCACTGGCAGCCTGTGGCTGTAGCTGAACGCAGTAAGAAGTCTCACAACACCAGGTTAAAGACCAACAGGTTTATTTGGTAGTAAATGCCACTAGCTTTCAGAGTGCTGCTCCTTCATCAGGTGAGTGGAAGCCAGGCAGCCAAAGCGGGACTCTGTTGGAAACACTGGCCCCCTGGGCTGCTGCCAGAAGGACCTCCAAAAGTCGCCCTGTCCTGTTATCCCTTTGCCCTGGTGACTGGTGGGACAATTCTGGTCAACCCTGTTGTATTTCCATTCGACTATCTCTGAATTATTTTTTCAATTCATTCATGGAATGCAAGCGTCACCGGGCTGGGCCAGCATTTGTTGCTCATCCCTAATTGCCCTTTGAACTACAGCAAGCCCATTTCAGAGTCAACCACATTGCTGTGGATCTGGAGTCATATGTTGGCCAGACCAAGTTAAGATGGCAGGCTTCCTTCCCTAAAGGGCATTAGTGAACCAGATGGTTTTTTATGACGATGTTTCAATTCCAGATTCTGTTTTTATGGAATTCAGATTTCATCATCTGCGTGGTGAGTCCTCAGAATATTACTGTGGTTCTCTGGATTGCCAGTCCAGCAACAATTCCACTACACCACCGTCTCCCTAAATAATGGCCTGGGGAGGAGTTATGAAAGCGTTCCATAGAGCAGTCTGTGGCTTTCGCTCAAACCAGACAGGCAATGGCCTCATGGTATTATTGCTAGGCTATTAATCCAGAAACTCAGCTAATGATCTGGGGACCCAGGTCTGAGTCCCACTACAGAAGATGGTGGAATTTGAATTCAATGTCAAAAAAAATCTGAATTGAGAATCTACTGATATGATGAAACCATTGTCCCTTGGGGAAGGAAATCTGCTGTCCTTCCCTGGTCTGGCCTACATGTGACTCCAGAGCCACAGGAATGTGGTTGAATCTCAACTGCTCTCAGGCAATAAGGGATGGGCACTAAACGCTGGTTAGCCTGCAATTCCCATGTCCCACGAATGAATAAAAAATAAATTTAAAGAGGGCAAATTCCATGCCCAGCCTCCATTGAGGGTCTAAAAGTCCTCCTCATAGAAACTGATTCCCCGATGAAGCTTGTGCCCAACTGCAGCAAGGAATCAGAAAGAGAGCACATTCTAAAAATATTCATGGCCACTTTGAAACATTTTAGTGGTAATTTCAGGTAACAGCTCTTGTTTTGATGTTTAGTAAGGTTGAAAGAGAAAAAAAAAACAACTGTGCAAGGAAAAGTAGCTTCCAACTGTCACCAATAAAAATAACAGCAGTGCGCTCTTTCAATTGTATTCCACAACATCGCCTTTCAAAACAGAAAAAAATCTAGCAAATGGTTGCAAAATGTTCCCACTTAATTCCCCTGCCCCTCAATTATTAACGCCCATAGGATTTTCAAAGCAAGTCAAAAATTCTTGGACTGACAAGTGTGACAGCTGAAAGTCAGGCGAAATTTCTACTGGATAAAAGAACTGCACTACTTCTTAGGGGCAGCATGGTGGCATAGTGGTTAGTACTGCTGCCTCACGGCGCCAGGGACCTGGGTTCGATTCCCAGCTTGGGTCACTGTGGAATTTGCACCTTCTCTCCAGTGTCTGCATGGGTTTCCTCCAGGTGCTCTGGTTTTCTCCCACAGTCCAAAAAGACGTGCTGGTTAGGTGCATTGGCAATGCTAAATTCTCCCTCAGTGTACTTGAACAGGTGCAGGAGTGTGGCGACTAGAGGATTTTTCACAGTAACTCTCATTGCAGTGTTAATAAGAACATAAACATAAGAACATAAGAAGTAGGAGCAGGAGTAGGCCATCTAGCCCTTCGAGCCTGCCCCGCCATTCAATAAGATCATGGCTGATCTGAAGTGGCTCAGTTCCACTTTCCCGCTTTCTCCCCATAACCCTTAATTCCCTTGCCTACCAAAAACCTATCTACCCGTGACTTAAATATATTTAGCGAGGTAGCCTCCAGCACTTCAATGGGCAGAGAATTCCAGAGATTCACCACCCTTTGAGTGAAGAAGTTCCTCCTCAACTCCGTTCTAAACTGCACCCCCCCCTTATCTTGATGCTGTGCCCTCTAGTCCTGCTGTCCTTTCTGAGCGGGAAGAATCTCTCTACCTCTACCCTATCCATCCCTTTCATTATCTTATACGTCTCTATAAGATCCCCCTTCATCCTTCTAAACTCCAACGAGTACAGACCCAGTCTATTTAGTCTCTCTTCATAGTCCAACCCCCTCATCTCCGGTATCAGCCTAGTGAACCTCCTCTGCACTCCCTCCAAGGCCAAAATATCCTTGCACAAGTGCGGCGACCAAAACTGCACACAGCACTCCAGCTGCGGCCTCACCAGTACCCTGTACAATTGCAGCAAGACCTCCCTGCTTTTATATTCTATCCCCCTCGCTATGAAGGCCAGCATCCCATTCGCCTTCTTAATCACCTGCTGCACCTGTAGGCTGGGTTTTTGCGACTCATGCACAAGGACCCCCAGGTCCCTCTGCACCGTAGCATGCTGCAGCTTTTCGCCCTTTAAATAGTAGTTCCTCCTACTATTATTCCTGCCAAAGTGGATAACCTCACACTTGCTAACATTGTACTCCATCTGCCAGGTCCTCGCCCACTCGCTCAGCCTATCTAGATCCCTCTGCAGACTTTCCACACCCTCTGCACAATTTGCTTTTCCACTCATCTTCGAGTCATCAGCAAATTTCGACACCCTACACTCAGCTCCCTCCTCCAGATCATCTGTATAAATGGTAAACAGTTGAGGCCCCAGCACCGATCCCTGGGGCACTCCACTAGTCACCAACCGCCAATCAGAATAGCACCCATTGATACCAACTCTCTGCCTTCTATTAGGCAGCCAATCCTTTATCCACGCTAACACCTTACCCCCAACTCCATGCCCCCTAATCTTCTGAAGCAACCTTTTGTGCGGCACCTTATCAAACGCCTTTTGAAAAATCGAGAAAATGTAAGCCTGCTTGTGACAGTAATAAAAATAATTTAAATCGAAGTTTCAAAAAAATGTACTCCCCAAGCTGCAAATAAGAACACAAGAAATAGAAGGCAGGAGAAGCCCAGAAGACCCATCAAGCATGCTCTGTCATTCAATATGACTTTGTGCTTCAACTCCATTTTCCTGCCCACTCCTCACTAACCCAGAATTCCCCACGACATCAAAAATCTGTCTATCCAAGCTGTAAACGTATTCATTAACGACAGGCGTATTGAATCTTTGAAATTCTCTACCCCAATGAGTGAAGAAATTTCTCCTCAGCGCTGTCACAAATAATCGGTCCCTTACCCTATTACTGTGCCCCCATGTTCCAGATTCCCCAGCCTGAGTAACTGACCTCTCAGTCTCCACCCTGTCAAGCCCCTTCATAATCTAGAATGTTTCAATGCGATCATCTGTCATTCTCCCAGGGAACCTGGACTCAATTGACTCAGTCTCTCATCATAGGACGAACCTCTCTCAATCCTGGGACTAACCTAGTGAATCTTTGCTGTATTGACTCCAATACAAGTATATCCTTCCTTAAACATGGAGAAATCATCCTTAGTTTTCCAGGTTTAGTCTCATCAAAGCCCCATACATTTGTAGCAAGACTTCTACCCCTTGCAATGAAAGTCACCATGCCACATGCTTTCCTTAAACTTTCCAAATTAACTTTCCAAAAGTTAATTTGCATATTAACTTTTGGTGTTCCTTGTAATAATCAGATAGCTGTTCAAAAAGCCCAATTGTTAAATAAGATGTTAGAAATCAGCCTGAGATAAATCTAGTATACACTGAAACAAATGAACAAGTTCAACACTGGATTTTCTAGCTTACCTCTATATGGGATTAAGACAGGAAATCTGTGGTCCCACTTCAAATTGTGGATTATTAGTTCAAAAGTGTCACTCTGTTTGAATGATGAACCCTATCGACTGTCAACAGCTGTACACTGAACAGCGATATTTGCACTGGCAGATGTGAGCCATAATGGCGAACATCACTGTAGTACAAGCACATGTGTACACCCATTAAGGTTATGTGATGCATGCATGTGTTTCCTTATTGTGTGCATCATATAGAATTATAGAATCCCTACAATGCAGACGGAGGCCATTCCAGCCAAAGGAGCATCCCACCCAGGCCCTCCCACCTGCCTTATCCCAGTAACCTGCATATTTACAATGGCTAATCCAATTAACCTACATATCTTTGGACACCAAGGGGCAATATTTTAACATGGCTAATCCACCTAAGCTGTACATCTTTGGACTATAGAAGGAAAGTGGAGCACCTGGAGGAAACCCATGCACACATCCAAACTCCACACATATAGTCAACCAAAGCCAGAATCAAATCTGGGTCCCTGGCGCTGTGAGTCAGCAGTGCCAACCACTGTGCCACCAAGGAAACAGAGTGTGAAGCATAGTTGAAATAGCTGTTGGTGGTTTGTAATGAATATTAGTAGACAATCTATTCTCAGAAATGGACACAGAGAAATTAAGGAAGGAAAGTGAAGGATCAGAGGTGGACCATGTGAAAGTGACAGATGGATGGAAGATGATTTATTTTTTTCCAGTTGTATAGTACCTTTAACAGAGCGGGAAGCGACAACAATACAATCATCAATATACTGAAAAAAAGAGTTGTGAGAGGATATGTGGAATATTCCTTGTTCCAGTCCTACTCAGGCTCCCTCCAACAACTCTTGTTCTGGCCTCCTACACTCTTCATCAAACAAGGGACAATTCCCTAGCTTGAAGGGAATGGTAGAATGGGGGGGGGGGCGGTAGCGATATGCCAGGTTATGAAGTTATTGATTCTGGTTGCATACAATTTTGTTGCTGCTGCTGGCTCCCAGAACCCCATGTAAGTCTAGTTTGGAACTGCTAGATCTGTTGATGATCTCCCAAGTCACAAATCATCCTGCCGTCCTTCACTGGATCAAAATCCGGCAGTGGCGTACCTAGCACCACTGCAGCAGCATCATCAGAAAGGCTGCAGAATTTCATTCTCTACTTGCCTTCGAAGTGACAATGATAAGTTCAGCTTGTTGTATTTCCCAATTCCAAAAAGATTTAAAAAAAACTCAAAGGTCAAAGAGGAAGCACAATAACAGAAGAGGCCATTTGCAATGCAAGTGATCACTTAGTAAATTTTGAATGCTCTGGCTCTTGGAGACGGCTACACTTGTGGCCAGATAGCCTTGGAGAGGGAACATGTGGTATCCGTGGGAACCATTGAGGCCCTCCATGCCTGTTGGGCACCACAGGGACGGAAGTGTATTATTGACCCTTTCGGTTTGATGTCTTAAGTTTCATTTCTGCATTGTTTGAGGCGGTTCCCCTTTAAGGGGCTGCCCTTCTTGCTTTGTCCTTCAGTTTGTTTAATTTAGTTTCATTGTTTTGCTAAAATGATTGACTCTCAAAGAAGGAACCATTTGTTGAAGTAACAACTGGTGGGATGTTGAGAGATGGCAGTTTGTACAGTAAATGGAAATCTGTGACATGTTGATTTTTGGGGATTCACCCGCAGTTCTTGTGAAGGGGTTAAAGTAGTACATACTGGAAGCATGGCTACTAGTCCAATCATTCTATTAGAGCGAGAGATTTCCCCATTTTCCACAGTTCAGTTTAGTTCTAGACCATTTAGTTCTCAATCTCTGCTCAGTGACTGCTTCTAAAAGCGTGCCTGTAAGGTGTGAGCTAAAGAATGAACACTGATCAGTTGTGATGCACTCCATGGTCGGATAGTCTGCTAATGCTCACTCATGCACATTAAGAATGAAAGTTGGTGTTTTAACTAATTACAGTAAATGAGCTGATGTGGCAACAGAAGAGAAGAAGATTGAAAGGGGCAAACATGAGCTCATTGGTTTTTACTGCATTACAATATAGATTTTTAAAGTAATAATTGGTTATAAAACATTTTGGGGTGCTCCAAAACCATAATATTGATAATGTAATGAAATAGTTGTATATACGTATAAATAAGATGCTTGCACAAATAAAAGTAAGAATAACTTATTTTAATAGAGCTACATCACTAACTTAGCTGATAATTTTATTTACAATCGAGGTTGAATTTGATTTCATCTTTTCTCAAGAGCTGCCTTTCAATCTCTGTATGAAAGGAGACAAATTACAGAGATGCAGCAAGATGGTACAGTCACAAGATAAAAGCAAAACTTCAAGGCTAGTCATGTTTATTCCAAAACCTTATCATAGATCTAATTTAAATAAAAATCCTCCTTAGATATGGAGATGGTGCCAAAGGGACGGAGGATTGCAAATATTGCTTTTTTCTCAGTTCAAAAAATAGCGGGGATAAATGCAGTAACTGTGGTACAGACAGCTTAACAGCAATGGCCTCCTCAGACAGCACCTTGCAAACCCACAATCGCTACCACTTTGACGGACACCAGCAGCAGATGCACAGGACCACCAGCATCTGGAGGTTCCCCTCCAAGCCACTCCACATCCTGTCTTGGAAATACATCACCGTTCCTTCGCTGTCACTGTGTCAAAACCACAGAATCCCCACAGCGCAGGAAGAGGCCATTCGGCCAAAATCCTGAAACTCCCTCCCTAACAGCACTGTGCATGCACCTACACTACATGGACTGCAAGCATTCAAGCAAGGGGCTCACTATCACCTTTTTCTCCAGGGCAATTGGGGACGGGCAATAAATGCTGGCCTAGTCAGTGACACCCCCATCCCAAGAATGAATTAAACAAAAAAAAGGAACAAAATTGATTGACTTTAGACTAATAAAAGTCAGCAAGATTTGTTATAGGCAACCAGTTCTTTTAGGAAGTGAGAGGAAGTACGATAGCTATTACTACATATGTGGACTTTCAAAAGGAGTTTCACAAAGTACCACATGATAGACTTGATTTCAATGGGCTTTAATTTAGTTAACAAGGGAAAATGTCAGCATGAACACAAAATTTCCAAAGGGTTGGAAAGTAGAGGAGTCGTTACTATTCAGACTGGAAGGAAGTATCCAGTGGTCTTGGTCTTAGTGCACTGCACTTTTTGATGCGTATTAATGACCAGGAAACATCTTACAGGGCTTGATTTCAAAATTGCCAGAAATGCAGCGAACAAGAATAGACGTCAATGCACTGCCTGAGAGAGAATGTTGGAAGCAGTGTCAAGAACATTTTTTAAAAGGGAATTGGTAAATACTTAAAGGAAACTAATTCACAGGGCTGTAGGGCTAATTGAATAACTATACCAAAGAGCTAGCATGAGTACAATGGGTCAAAAGACTCCTCTTGGCACTGCTTCATTCCAAGATTCAAAAATGACTTACTGGCCCAGCACAGAATTTCAAGAACACTATTACCACAGTGAAAAATGTTGAAGACAAACATTGTAAAGGATAGTGTTTAAATAAACCAGCACTTACACTACTTAAAGTGACATTACTTAAAACCATTTTTGGTAAAGTTTAAAGCAAAATCGGAGAACAACTTATGCATCATTTACAAATAGAATGCGTGATGCTTTAAATATTAATTCTGTCTCTTTCTCCACAGATTTGGACCCCATGCACCCTGGACATATTCTCTCTTCAACCTTCTTCCATTGGGCCAAAGATACAAAAGTCTCTGGTCACGTACCAACTGACTCAAGAATAGCTTCTTCCCTGCTGCCCTCAGATATTTGAGTGGACCTATCTCGCACTAAGTTGATATTTCTCTACATCCAAATGTTGACTACATTCTGCACTCTCTCCTTTCCTTCTCTATGAACAGTATATCTTGTCTGTATAGCATGCAAGAGACAATACTTTTTATCACATGCTAATACATGTGACAATAATAAATTAACTCAAAATCAAATCAGTTGCTACCAGAGCCCAGTGTTTCCAGGTGGCATTGTGGCCCAGTGGTTAGCATTGCAGCTTCACAGTGCCAGGGACCCAGGTTCGATTCCTGGCTTGGGTCACTGTCTGTGTGGAATTTGCACGTTCTCTGTGTCTGCATGGGTTTCCTCCAGGTGCTCCAGTTTTGTCCCACAGTCCAAAAGATGAGCAGGCTAGGTGAATTGGCCATGCTGAATTCTCTCAGTGTACACGAACAGGCGCTGGAACGTGGCAACTAGGAGATTTTCACAGTAACTTTATTGCGGTGTGAACGTAAGCTACTTGTGACTAATAAATAAACTTTACATTTTCCGTTTTTATTTCAGATTTCCAGCATCTAATGTATTTTGCTTCTGTATTGATGCATTTTTTGGGGCTGTTTTGTCATCCAGCTGTAATCCAAATGATTTTCCACAAAGAATTAACAGTTGCATAATTCCTCACCAGGGGTCTAAAGAGCTGCAAGGGTTTTTTTAAGCCATTATTAATCAGGTGCAAAATATTACATATACAGCAAATTAAACAGCGGGTATGCTGACTGCACAATAGGAGGACATCAAAGTGACTTACCACAGTGCCTGACAAGATCAGAGAGCAAATTACAAAACACTAAATCCTTTTATCTTTCTTTTTAAAAATACTTGCTTTATAGAGACACTGGTTGTTTGCTACAAAAGCCTGGGAGTTTTAAATTGCCGATTATATCCAGGCTTGGAAGAAAAGACATTTTGAAGTCTTGGTTTGAAAGCAACACCTTTGTATTGAGCAAATACAATTTAAAAAACAGCATACTAGATCAGTATCTGTTACATGAAACACCATAAGAGAAGAATGGAATGAGAAAGGCTATTCAACACACCAAGTACAAACAAGCTGATAATCTACTTTTATGACCATAGCTGTTCAGAGACCTCATATTTGACAATCTCCCACCAAAGTAATCTTTTGATACCTGCTCTTAATCAGATATTCTTCCAGCTTTGAAAAAGAACCTACAATCATCACGAACCAGTCTTCTCAGCATTAGCAGCACTCTTCACTGTGTTTTCCAACCTTTCTGCTGGTAAAGTGTTCAGCAACTGAACACGATGCATGGGGACATTTAGCACTTCAATTCCAGATTGTACTGCACTACCTCAGTTCAATAGTTGACTGTGAGGATTAGCTTTAATACTCCTGGCCTAGGAATGGAAGGTGTATTCAATAGTCGAGCACGAAGATTAGTTTTAATACTCCTAGTCCAGAATCAGAAGGTGTATTCAATAGTTGAGTGTAAGTGAAGATTAGAATGATAGAATCCCGACAGTGCAGAAGGAGGCCATTTGGCCCATCAAGTCTGCACCAACACACAATCCCACCCAGGCCCTGTTCCCATAACCTCACATATTTACCCTGCTAGTTCCCCTAACACCAGGGTTCATTTAACATTCCTATCAACCTAACCGCACATCTTTGAACTGTGGGAGGAAACTGGAGCGCCCAAAGGAAACCCACGCAGACACAGGGGGAATGTGCAAACTCCACACTGTCACTGACCTGAGGCTAGAATTGAACCCGGGTCCCTGGTGCTGAGAGGCAGCAGTGCTAATCACTGTGCCACCATGCCGCCCCTAGATTAGCTTTAATACTCGTAGCTGTAACGAGATAGGTATTCCTGAATGTTGTTCAGTGCCCCACCTGGAAGTTCACTTGTGTAAAGATCAGTGCAGGACAGATTTGGGCTTGACGGAATAGGTTGCACCATCACAGTTCAGAAACAAAATAGACTTCCCCAGAAAGATAGCTGGATAAACCACAACTGGAATAAGTGACTAATTCTGGGCACCAAACTTTTGGAAGGATATGTAGGCCTCAGAGAAAGTGCAGTGTAGATTTGCAGTGAGTGCTGCCTGAACTGCAAGGGTCAAGTGTCAAGTTTTGCAGGTGTCTGCTGTGGTCTTTCATCCTGTGTTACTCTCTGACACACCCAGCACTAGTTGACATGAACCAATTTTTGCAGCAAGGTTGTATTCCAGTCTTTGCAGATTCTAGGAAGTTTGACAGGGACAATGTTCAAAGGATATCATTCTTGTTGAGCTGATAATCAGCTCCCATTATCTCCACAAAGATTGCTATTAGTTTCTGTGTGGTTTTTGTGTTTTTGATGTATCACTGTCTGGAAACAGTCTGTGTTGCCATTGTCGCTTCTTTACTGTCACCCATCAGCAATTCAGCCAGTGACAGAATTTACATCCTTATCCGTAAAGAACAAAGAACAACACAGCACGGGAAACAGGCCCTTTGGCCCAACTAGCCTGCGCCGCCATTTCAACATTATGATTCCCCTCTCCACCCATGACCCTTGTCAATGCTTATGGCACTCCACATTGGAAACCAGATTGAGGGCAGACTAATTTAGGGACAATTTGTTACACCAATCAGCCTAAGAGCACATCTTTGGGGTGTGGGAGGAAACCGGAGCACCCGGAGAAAACCCACGCAAGCACGGGGAGAATGTGCAAACTCCCACAGACACTGGCCCAAATCCATGTATCTGCACAGCAAACAGTGACAGTCACTGAGCTGTCATGTTGCCCAGCATCTGGTCCAGTTTAAGCGTACACTAACGATGTGAAGCACTAGGCTACTCTCGAAACATCCAAGAGCAGCCCTCATACGACCCACCGCGTGTATGCCCCTTGTTGGACAACAAGGCGGACCATCTTTGCCTTGTATGTCCATTTTTTAAACCACAGGTCTTATTTGAAGTACAATATTTCTTTACAGTAATTTGGGGTTTCCTCCATTATCATGACAAGTGAAATGGGGCGAAGGTGTGTATATATAGAGTTAGGCTGCAGATCAGTCATGATCTCACTGAATGGTTTAACTGGCTCCTGTTTCTCTCTACTAGAGGATATTCATTGCTGCTGCTAACAAGTCCGGGCAGAGAATTGATCATTTTAGAGAAAGAAAGGAATTGGTACTAAATGAAACAACACTGCATTGGAAACCCCATAGAGAGAGAGAAAGACAGCGAGGCTTTTCCGCCAAGAAATTCTTCCACCTATAGATTTAAACCTTATATGTGTTTCTCTTTGAAACGATTTGTTTTTAAGAGGGGCATTGACGGTGTGAATAGTCAGAAGCTTTTTTCCAGGATGGAAGATTCAGTTACTAGGGGGCATAGGTTTGAAGTACGAGGGACAAGGCGGTCAACTCTTAACTGCCCTATGAATGGCCACTCAGTTCAAGGGTAGTTATGGATGGGCCATAAATGCTGTCTTTGCCCACAATGCTCATATCCCACTGAAAAATAAAAAGAAACACTGGAAATATGATCAGTGATGTTTGATACATTGGGGATGGGGTGGCACTGTTTCCTGTGCTTTTATGGCATATATATGCAGTCTGGCAGTAATAATTTCCCATATATCCCAATGTGGGCCGAGTAGTGTGGTCCTTGCCACTCGACTTATAATTTCCAGATTATGCTCATTTAAAACGGACACTGATCCAACACTAAAGACCCTACCCTCAAGTCCAACAAAAAACAAGAGTGGGGATCCTAGCTGATAGTTGCAAATGTCATCCACAAAGACCTACAGAAGGTAGAATTCTATTAATTCAATAAAATCATGGAATCACAAAGATTTGTCTGATCATGCTGGTGCCAGTTCTTTGAACGATGAATCCAGTTAGTCCCAGTGTTCAGTTCTTGCACCAGTGCGCTGCAAATCTTTTTCACGTACATGTTCAGCTTCAGATAATAATCCTCAACAAGTCAAACGTTATAGAACATACATCCCCCTTGCCTGGAAAGATTTTACTACAATTTCTGAACCATTATTACCCAAAGGATGAGTAAATTTGTCACTGTACCTTGTAGAGGCTGCTGCCACCTATTATCCACACAAGATCCACATTGTCCTGCATCTCCGGTGAATCCAGATAATCCAATGCTGACTGCAGATCACATGCTATGTAAGTTGCTCCTTTTGGTGGCTCCCTGAGAACCATAACAATGGAGAGGTGCCGACATTATTACACGATTACATGATAAATTAACATTTACACATTTGTGAGCTCAAAACGGAGGAAGAATATTATTGCAAAGTGAGTGATGCTAATTTAAGGCTTGGGCAAGGTAAATTTGCAGAACAGGGATAGCAGGGAAATGGGACTGACTGGATTCTCTACAGAGAGTCAGCATGCACTCAATGGGCCAAATGGTCTCCAGCTGTGCCACAATGACCCTATGGCGGGGATTTGTTTGTCTTTTCTTAATTCAGTAAATCATCAAACTATGGTATAAGGCAGGCTTGTCCAAGGTATGGCACAGAGGCCTGACGTGGCCTGCATAGTCCACCTACGTGTGGTGTCACAGCAGGCCGAAAAAGGCGATGTCAAGTTGGGCCTAGCAAAGGTTGAAGTTTTGCCATTTTGGTGGGACTAGGGAGGAGACAAAGACTGAGTCATGTGGGAGAGAGTGCGAGTGACTGAGTGGGTGTAGCCATGTGAGAGAGAACACACGTGACTGCGTGGGTGCAGGTGCGTGACACAGCGTGAGTGACTGAGTGGGTGCAGGTACGTGACACAGCGTGAGTGACTGAGTGGGTGCAGGCACGTGAGAGAGCGTGTGTCCTCAGGCCTGCTGCAAGAACTGGAATTGCTGTCGATGCCCCATGCAGTTAACTAGCCAGCAGACACTCAATGTTCTCATTAATAAAGAACAGCCACTTGGGTGCATCATTGTTCGCACTGATCCCTAAATATTCCTTGATGAAAGCAAGAACGCTTGAACTAAGAGCAGGCGTAGGCCATTAGGCCCTTGATGCTTGCTCTGCCATTCAATAAGATCATCACTGGTCTAACTGTAGTCATCACACGACATTCCTGTCAACCCAATTACCTTTCATCCCCTTGTTAATCAAGAATCGATTTAACTCTGCCTAAAAATATTCAAAGACTCTGCTTCCACTGCCTTGTGAGGAATCGAGTTCCAGAGACTAAAACCCTCAGAAAAGAATTCTTATCTATCTCAAACGTGTGACTCGCTTATTAAACAGTTCTCCCTCAAGAGAAAACAGCTTCTTGCCATCCACTCTGCCTAGACCCTTTAAGATGTTAAAGATTTTAGTCAAGCTGCTTCTTACTCTTCTAAACTCTAGCAGATACTAGTCTAACTTTTTCTCATAAGACAGTCCATCCATGCCTGATATTAGTCTGGAAAACCTCTAACTACTTCTAATGCATAACATCTTTCCTTAAGTAAGTAGACCAGTATTGTACTCAGTACGTCAAATGTAGTCTCACTAATGACTTGTATAAATGAAGCATAACCTCCGATCTACTCTATTCAATTTCCCTCACAATGAATTATAATATTCTATTAACTTTCTGAATTAATAGCTACAGCTCCATATTAATCTGTAGTGACTCATGCACTGGGACACCCAGATCCCTCTGCATTTCAGAGCTCTGCAATTAGATAACATACTTCTTTCTTAGTCTTCCTGCCAAAATGGATAATTTCACATTTACCCACATTATACTCTATTTGCTGGACCTTTGCCCACTCACTTATCCATGTCACTTCGCAGCCTCCCTATGTTCTCATCACAACTTACTTGCCCACTGACCTTTGTGTCGTCAGCAAATTTAGCAACCATGCCTTTGATCCCTTCATCCAAGTCATATATAACAGTTTGCAAAACATTGAGGTCCTAGCACTGATCCCTGTGGCACATCACTCATTACATTCCACCAATATTAAAAGACACATTTATGGATCAAAAATGGAAAATGCTGGAAAATCTCATCAGCTCTGATAGTTCTATTCTCTCTCCGTAAATGCTAACATTTCAAGTCTGGAGGACTCTTGAAATATTAGCTCTAGAATCTTCCTGACTCGAAACGTTGGCTCTATTCTCTCTCTGTCAGACCTGCTGAGATTTTCCAGCATTTTTGGTTTTTATTTCAGATTCCAGCATCTGCAGGAATTTGTTTTTGTCACATTTATGGCTACCCTCTGTTTCCTATTTGCTAGCCAATCTTTGGTCCAGGTCATCAAGGAAGACAAAATCTAAAATAATTTAGTGTCTATCACTTTTCCATCATTTTTCTTTTGGTTTCCAATGTTACAGAGATAGAGGGAAAGAAGTTCCATGCAGGAGGAGACTGAAAATCCATTTTCACCACAGCTTTATTATGATATTAAGTCAACATAGAACTAGTAGAATTCAAAACTGCAGCCTGGTACATGTCACATCACAGCTCAGACATCGAGAACTGAAATCACTCTCAGAGAAATGATGCTCTACTTAGAGACATTTCTCCCACGCCTCCCCGCAGGATGCTGTACTCCTGCAGACACACACATCACTTCAAATGTAGTTCCTGACTATCACCTAGGAAACTCAAAATGTGACATTTAAAGAGCATCTCCGCAGGACTGAACTAACTCTCTCCTATTGGTTAAAGCACAAGATTTCTCCTTTTATTCCAATTATAGCTTTTTGAACCTCACCCCACCCCAGAATTAACAAAAGATACCTGGCTATGGTTACTTCAAGCTCCTGCAGAAAAACAACCAGTGGAGCAAGGTTCACCGTGCACATAACTTAGAACATAGTACAGCACAGTCGAGGCCCTGTGGCCCTCAATGTTGTGCTGAGCTATGTCCAAACCCAAGATCAAGCTATCCACTCCCTATAATTCTGGTGTGCTCCGTGTGCCTATCCAATAACAGCTGGAAAGTTCCTAAAGTGTCCGACTCCGCTATCACAGCAGGCAGCGTATTCCACACCCCGACCTCTGACTGAAGAATCTACCTCGGACATCCCTCCTATATCTCCCACCATGAACCTTATACTTATGCCTTCTAATAACAGCTACATCCACCCAAGGAAACAGTCTGTGCACGTCCACTCTATCTATCCCCCTCGTCATCTTATAAACCTCTATGATGTCGCCTCTCATCCTCCTCCGCTCTAAAGAGAAAAGCCCCAGCTCCCTCAACCTTTCCTCATATGACCTACCCTCCAAACCAGGCAGCATCCTGGTAAATCTCCTCTGCGCTCTCTCCAATGTTTCTACATCCTTCTTATAGTGAGGTGACCAGGACTGAACACAGTATTCCAAATGTGGTCTCACCAACATCTGGTATAGTTGCAGCATAACCCCACGGCTCTTAAACTCAACCCCCCTGTTAATAAACGCTAACACACTATAAGCCTTCTTCACAGCTCTATCCACTTGAGCGGCAACCTTCAGAGATCTGTGGATATGAACCCAAATCTCTCTGTTCCTCCACATTCCTCAGAACCCTGCGTTGACCCTGTAATCCGCATTCAAGTTTGTCCTACCAAAATGAATCACCTCACACTTATCAGGGTTAAACTTCATCTGCCGCTTTTCGGCCCAGCTCTGCATCCTATCAATGTCTCTTTGCAGTTTGCAAGAGCCCTCCACCTCATCCACTACTCCACCAATCTTGGTGGCATCAGCAAATTTACTAACCCACTCTTCAGCCCCCTTTTCCAAGTCATTGATAAAAATAGCAGAGGACCCAGCACTGACCCCTGTGGTACACCGCTGGTAACTGGCCTCCAGTCTGGAAATTTTCCTTCCACCACCACCCTCTGTCTTCTACCACTCAGCCTTGTATCTAAAAATATTGCATGAAGCACTCAGTTCACTCAGGAAGATGCTCTCCATCAGGAATATTTGTTACCTTATTAGCTTAAAGGATTGCCTAATGCCCATCAATCGAAACAGCCCCCATGATACATCAGCACACTCAAAGTTTGGAAGCCTTTTATTTTTGACCTGGTTTCACCTGTTTAAACACAACATCATTATGATGGGACTTAACCCACTCTGCTCTTACCAGATCAAAACACACTGTGGTCATAAAAACTAACCAAGCCTGTCTTTTAGGCATGTTGCAAACAACATTTGATGCTCTGGCAACGTAACAAGTTACAGGAATCAATCAGAATGGCGCAAATAAAACAAGAAATCATACTAGCAATACCTAAAGATCAAACAAGCTGCCCATCATCCTTCTGGCGAATCTCAATCTGTCCCATTTGTTGATAGCAAGATGTAATGAGTGGTTTGCCACAAGCATCAGTGCTGGGGCCTCAACATTTTAAAATATCAAAGACTTGGATGAAGGGACCAACAGTATAGCTGCTAAATTTACCGATGATACAAAGATAGGTAAGAAAATAAGATGTGAAGAGGACATAAGCAGGTTACAAAGGGATATACATAGGTTAAGCGAGTGGGCAAAAATCTGACAAATGGAGTAAAATGTGGGCAAATGTGAAATTGCCCATTTTGGCAGGAAGAATAAAGAAAAGCATATTATTTAAAAGGTTGAGGAATTGCAAAGCTCTCAGATGCAGAGAGACCTGGGTGTCCTAACGCATGAATTGCAAAAGGTTGGCATGCAGCTTCAGGTAATTACAGTAAGAAGTCTCACAACACCAGGTTAAAGTCCAACAGATTTATTTGATAGCCTGAGCTTTTGGAGTGCTGCTCCTTCATCAGGTGAATGGAGTTTCCACTTACCAGATGAAGGAGCAGAACTGCAAAAACTTGTACTACCAAATAAACCTGTAGGGACTTTAACCTGGTGTTGAGACTTCTTACTGTGCCCACCCCAGTTCAATGCCGACATCTCCACATCATGGCAACAAGTAATTAGGAAAGCTAATAGAATGCAATTCCTTATTGTAGGCGGGATTGATGACAAAAGTATGGTAGTTATGCTTCAGTTATACAAGGCATTGGTGAAACCATACCTGGAGGAAAGTATACTGTATTGGTCTCCTTATTTAATGAATAAATGCATTGAAAGTAGTTCAGAAAAGATTTACTAGACTAATATCTGAAAAGAGTGGGTTCTCTTAGGAGGAAAGGTTGGACATGAGGGCATGGGATCCAAGAGGCTGTTGCCTTGTGGATCCAGAACTGGCTTGCCTGCAGAAGGCAGAGAGTGGCTGTGGGTGGGTCTTCTTCTGCACGGAGGTCAGTCACCAGTGGAGTGCCCTAGGGATCTGTTCTAGGACCTGGATGAGGAAGTGGAGGGATGGGTTAGTAAGTTTGCTGACGACATGAAGGTTGGTGGTGTTGTGGATAGTCTGGAGGGATGTCAGAAATTGCAGCGAGACATAGATAGGATGCAAGACTAGGCAGAGAAGTGGCAGATGGACTTCAACGCGGATAAATGTGTAGTGGTCCATTTTGGCAGGTCCAATGGGATGAAGGAGTACAATATCAAGGGTAGGACTCTTAGCAGTGTTGAGGAGCAGAAGGACCTTGGGGTCCGAGTCCATAGGACTCTTAAATCAGCCTCGCAGGTGGAGGATGTGGTCAAGAAGGCGTATGGTGTGCTAGCCTTCATTAATCGAGGCATTAAGTTTAGGAGTCAGGAGGTAATGCTGCAACTTTATAAGACCCTTGTCAGACCCCACTTGGAGTACTGTGTGCAGTTCTGGTCGCCTCACTACGAGAAGGACGTGGAAGCTATTGAGAGGGTGCAGAAGAGATTTACAAGGATGTTGCCTGGGTGGGGTGGCATGCCTTATGAGGATAGGTTGAGGGAGCTAGGTCTCTTCTCCCTGGAGAGATGAAGGTTGAGAGGTGACCTGATAGAGGTTTATAAGACGTTAAGAGGTATAGATAGGGTGGATTCTCAGAGGCTATTTCCCAGGGCTGAAATGGTGGCTTCGAGAGAACACAGGTTTAAGGTGCTGGGAAGCAGGTACAGAGGAGATGTTAGGGGTAAATTTTTCACTCAGGGGGTGGTGAGTGAGTGGAATCGGCTGCCGTCGGTGATGGTAGAGGCAAACTCATTGGGGTCTTTTAAGAGACTTCTGGATGAGTACATGGGATTTAATGGGATTGAGAGTTATAGATAGACCTGGTAAGTTTGGATATGATCGGCACAACTTGTGGGCCGAAGGGCCTGTTTGTGCTGTAGTGTTCTATGACATGCCAGGCTCGTATAAACTGGAGTTTAGAAAAGTAAGATGTGACTTGGTTGAAACATACAGGGTAGATGTGGTAAATATGTTTCCTCTTATGGGAGAATCTGGAACTAGGACATCACTATTTAAAAAACAGAGGGACATCCGTTTAATACAGAGAATATTTTGCTCTCAGGGTCATGAGTCACAGAATCACAAAACTGTTATGATGCAGAAGGAAGCCACCTGGCCCATTGTGTCTCCTCCAGCTCTCCAAATGAGTATCATGACTTAGCCCCATTCTTCAGCCCCCTTCCCCTGTGTTTCAAGAGTCTTTGGAACTCTTGACCTGAAAAGGCAGTGGAAGCAGAGTCCTTGAACATTTTCAAGGCAGATCTAGATAGATTGATTAGAAGGAAGGTTTAGAAGATTACAGTGAGATCAGCCATAATCTCACTGAATGGCAGAGCAAGCTCGAGGGGTCGAGTGGCCTACTTATACTCCTAATGCACACGTTCATAATTTACTTCGCTTTATCTCCCTCTGCTTTTTGACCCAAATTTTTTGCTAACGGTAAAGCAGTTTCTCAAATATCCACTGGCTCACAAGAAGCATTCCACAAGCTGTGGGAATTGGACGGGACTACTCCCTTAGCTAACTGTTTAAACCACTGTTTATTTAAGTATTTACTTTGGATGAGGCATTTGAACAGTTGCTTGAAGTAGCACTGGGCTTGCCTAATGCTACCTACTAAAATTAACTAGAGAGGACAATTTTCAACTTCCAGGTACAAGTGAATAAAAATTTTGCAGTTCTTGTAGATGGGTGACATGGTGGCTAGCACCGCTGCCTCACAGCGCCATGGACCTAGGTTTGATTCCCAGCTTTGTCTGTGCATAGACAGCATATTCTCCTCGTGTCTGTGTGGGTTTCCTCCCACAATCCAAAAGACGAGCTGGTTCGGTGCATTGGCCGTGTTAAATTCTCCCTCAGTGTACCCAAACAGGCACCAGACTGTGGCAACTGGGGGATTTTCACAGTAACTTCATTGCAGTGTTAATGTAAGCCTACTTGTGATACTAATAAATACATTTTAACAAGGGGTGTGTCTGTAATTGCGACCACCCTGCCAAGCTTTCCTGCTTGCTTGTGTAATTTTATTTTATTTTTTAAACACAGATATTTGTATTCCATATTCAAAGTGATCTTACTTTCCACCTTGTGTATGGTCCTATTGTCTAAGCATCCTGCCCCTTAATTCTACTTCACCACAGAATTCCTACAGTGCAGAAGGAGGCCATTTGGCCCATCAAGTTTCCTCTGACTCTCCCGAAGAGCATCCCTTCTCCTATCCCCATAATGCCATGCATTAACCAACATATCTTTGGACACTAAGGAGCAATTTAGCATGGCAGATCCACCTAACCTGCACATCTTTGAACTGTGGGAGAAAACCGGAGCACCAGAAGGAAACTCCCACAGACACTGGGAGAACATGCAAACTCCACACAGACAGTCATCCAAGGCTTGAACTGAACCCAGGTTCCTGGGTCCTTCAAAATGTTGGAAAATGCATCAAAATGTATAAGAAAATCAAAAGTTTAGTCACAAAGAAGAGGCAGACATATCCTCTTAGCTGGCAATTATTGTCTATATCCCAGGGACAGAGGAAAATGGAAAAATGGCCAAAGTTGGAGAGCTGAAGGGCCTGTTCCTGTGCTGTACATGTCCTGATCATGCTCTCCCTCCAATTACGCTCTAGAACTGCATGGAGCATGTTGGGAGAAGGCAGGATTAGGCTTGGGTGTATTGCTTTCACTATTTCTCCTTCATGACCGAATGGCTTGCACTTCAATAAATGCTACTTGGGAAGTACCCATGGAAGTCCCCTGTATGGGGTCAACAACTTCTAGGAAACAGAGCATGTCATAGGGAGGAAAAGAAAAAGTTAGGCAAACACTGATAAGGATAACAGAAAAGGAAAGAACACCACATAATACTGCAACAGAGGGCCATTATTCTGGGTTAATTTATCCAAATAATAAAGAAGTGTTGTTCTTTAAAAGTAAGGAAGTTGTAACTGCATTTTCTTGAACTAAAATAATTAGGTGACTTAAAGTCAAAAATGAGATTGTGATGAGATGATATGTGGAACTAATTAAGATTAAAACAGCATCTAACAGGCTTCAGTTTAGTCATATTAATGCGATGTATATTCCGGATAATTATATAAAATGTTGTTCTCAGGTGCAGCTTTCACTTACTGGTGTAAATCAAATATGATGGATAATACTGTTGTTTCCTTTTATCAGGAACAAATATCACCTCTCAGATACTTACTTAAGTTCTCTGCTTAGTACAATATTTATCCGGTCTTTAAGGGGCCTGAACTTCTCAGGGATAGAGAACCACGTTTTCCTTCCCATGACGACAGCATTACGTTTCCCTGCCCAAGGTTCAAACATAGCATGTGTGACTTTCACAGGATAAGTGTGAACACATTATAAAAAGTAACAAATGCAGCTGATCCCAGTCAGACTCGGCTAGACTCTGTCCCAGCACCGCTGCCCAGCTCAAAAATGTCCTGACTTTAAAATCTCCTACTCGACACAAAACATTTGAATCGATATGAAGTGTCAGGGCCATGATCAGCTTGGCAATAATTGCCCTGTCATTTCATACCAGCTACAAGAGTATCAAACAGCATTCAATGTAAAAAGTACTAAACAAAGGATGTAGTGCAACACTGACACACAGTGGCAGAAGAATCAATGCAGCAGAAAATATTCTTAAACAGGGCAGCTAACCAGGGCACTGGCTATTCAACACTTAACGGCTGTTCTGCCATTCACTTAGATAACTGGTCTTTGCCTCAACCCCATTCACCTGTCATGACTCCATATGCCATGACCCATAACAAAAAGATCTATCGATCTCAGTACTGAAATTTCTAATTTTTCATCCACAGTCTCTGCGATGTTCATGTAAACAGGTGCTTCCCAATTTCATTCCTGAATGTCTTGGCTCTAACTTTAAGATTACCCCTCCCATTAGTTTTTTAAAAAGTTCATTAATCTACTCTATAGAACATCTATTTAAGCACTTCTATTAGATCACTCTGGAATCTTCTGAACACAAGGGAATATCAGCCAGATTCCTGCAATCTGTTCTCAGAATTTAACCCTTTTATGCCCTGGTATCATTCAACTGCAGGTTTTAGTCTAACCTGGTGTTGTCAGACTTTTTACTGTGTTTACCCCCGTCCAACGCCGGCACATCCACATCATTCAACTGCCCATAGAACTTTATTTAATAATCAATGAATGCAGGGGATCGGAGAGATACAGAATGAAGAATTGGTAATCCTACTGGATACAACTGTCAAATTCAACCATTTATGGCTGAGATAATGAAGAGCTGTAACATGAGACAGTGGTCATGACCTGGATACTGAGTATGACAGAGACATTTTTGGTCAAAACTTTTCATCTTGGATTCATCAAGACATTCTCAAGAATGTGTTGGAAAGGAAATCAACAAATTAATACTGTATGAGAAAAGAGTGCTGATAGATTGAGGAGTGGACTCTGATAGATAGAAGTGTTGCCATGGAGAATGCACCAGTTGATGATGACTAAGTTAACAGCCAAACATGGCTTTAACTCGATTGGTCAAAGCAATACCCTAAGGAATGAATCAACAAACTGCTGTAACTTATTCTGTTTAGACGAAACAGGTTTAGTGTGTCTACATGTTATTTCTGTCTGCAAAGAACAGGGCCCTATGTATTGACATATGTACCTTCCAATACACACAAATGTGCCACACTGCAAGCCTGACTAACAATCTTAAATTGACTGTCAGTGTAATTCTTAGCAAACCAAAGATTATTTGGCAAATGTTGTCCAATCACAAAATCATATTTAATGTTTGACACTGTGTTTTTAGTTTTGCAAGCATGGACTGGTTAGGTATGGTCTGTAGCTTGCCTGTGGCGAACAGCAGAAGGGATGTGCCATTTGATATGATCCATATATTAATACAAAGAGCCCTAATCTTTGCAGACAGACAGAGCGTACACATATTGCATTGTTTTAACTAAACGAAATAGGTGACAGCCATTTGCTGGCTCATTCCTAAGGAAAATGCCATGACCAATCAAGCTACCTTGTTTAAATTGCAAGCAATGGACAGTTAACTGTGTCACCATCAACTAGTGCATTCTCCATGGCAACACTGCTACACTTCCAACCAATCAGCACTCTCTTCTCATACAGTACTAATTTGTTGATTTCCATTATAATACATTCTTGCAAATGCCCTGATGAGTGTAAGACGAAAAGCTTTGAGATAAAAATCTCCATTTCTCAGCAATACTAAGTTCTGTACTATCAAATGGCTACCTGGCTCTACCATATTCAAGAATATTTTTAAAGCGTTGGTAATACCTTCAACTGATGGTGTGGTGGTCATCTTCTGGAAATACTTGAGTTCTTTGCTAAAAGTTGAAAGAGCACAATTAGAAACAGTCCCTTCAATTGAGTTAAATAACAATTACATTTAAGCCATTTATGCACCATTTGGTATGAATATCTGTAAACAATTATTTATTAATTTATATATATTTCTCAATTACTGTATATCACTATAGTTCCCAAGCAACTCATCTCAATCTTCCCAGAATACAATCACTGAATCTTTGGATCCACAGATAAAAAACATATCTGGGAAACTTCACTGCAATCAAAGCAAGTCCCAGGAGACCTAATAACCGACTCATTGCTCAATCCCTCAGCTACTTTTTGTCAGTGAAGTCTTTGAGCACTTGCAGTATATCCATTACGCAAGTGAGGTCAATGACCTTTTGTACCCAACCTTTTTCTATGTATAGATAATCTAAACATACTGTTAATATGTTGACTCCAACCTATCCAAGTAGTCTAGCTACATAGGAAAAGAAAACACTGTATGTTATTTTATGGTCTCGCTCGTCCCGAAACCGTAAAATCCCACCCGAGGTCAATTTTCATTGTTCGCTCCTCGCCCACTCCGAATCCATGGCGGGCAGGGTGGTAAAATTCCAGCAGACTCTAAACGTTCGCTCTATTCTGTCCCCGCAGACACTGTCAGACCCGCTGAGATTTTCCAGCAATTTTCTGTTTTTGTTTCAGATCCCAGCAGTATGTTGCCTTTATCTATGGAATATCAGTCAGTACTTTGTGCCCAGTGTAATTAAGGTAGGCAGAAGGAAATTTAAACAGTAAGAAAGACAAGTAATTGTCAGGTAAAAGACAAGAAAGACAAGTAGGGCACCCTCTTTGGGCACTTGATGTCAGCAAGAACAAGGGAGGGCAACACTCTTCCTGCTCTATAATGTAACGTGCAGAATCGATATGTACAGAACTAGGTTAGATGCAGGGGGCTGATTCTATAAAGGACAAGGCGGAAATCCCTCTCTCAGTGCCCTAAATCTCTCTGGGGCTGGCGGGGTAAGAAAGTGAAAGCTGCGATGAGGATTCCCCGGGTAAATGCCAAATGTACCTGGGCCAGATGTACCTGGGCACTTCTCTGCCCCAGTCACTCCTGGGTTACTTACTTCAATCTAATCGGGTGCCAGGGGAAGTTTCCGTCTTTGCCGATGCCCATGTTGGGGCAGACTGCAACGATACAGTTGATGGAGCGGGGCATCTTTCTGCTTTGGGAGCGGAACTCAGGATTCAAAGCCAGCCACAGACTGAAATTAACATCTCCAGAGCGCGGCAAAAACAGCGCGCCCAAATGACGTTAGCCGGGAGGGCCAATTGAGAAAGTTATCGCCCGGAACTGTCGCAATGATCACTGGATCCCAAGGTCCTGCGCTCATTCCACACTACATTACCGTTAGGAAACTTCAACAGAATGACTGGTTTCTTCATTTCTTTCCTTCACTTATGTACCACAGATGAAGAGGTTCATTCTAGGAAATATAAAGCATTAGCATCCTTTTTTATAATGCAAGTTAGCTGTGTTTCAGCTGCACGCTGAAATATTTTGCAATGTTTGTTAAATGCAACATGCTCGTTAGGAGAGGGTATAGCCCAGCTGTATTATCGCTAGACTATTACCCCAGCAACTCAGTTAATGTTCTGCGGACCTGGGTTCAAATTCTGCCACGGCAGATGGTGGAATTTGATTTCAATAAAAATACCTAGAATTAAGAATTTACTGATGAGCATAAAACCATTATCAATTGTCAGAAAAGCCCATCTGGTTCACTAATGTCCTTTAGGGAAGGAAATCTGTCTACAATTGACACCAGGACCACAGCAAAAGTAAAATGTATTTATTAGTCACAAGTAGGCTTACATTAACACTGTAATGAAGTTACTGTGAAAATCCCCTAGTCACCACACTTACGGTGCCTGTTTGGGTACACAGAGGGAGAATTTAGCATGGCCAATTCATCTAATCAGCACATTTTTTGGATTGTGGGAGGAAACCCACACAGGCATGGGAAGAATTCCACACAGACAGTGACCTAAGCTGGGAATGAAACCTGGATCCCTGGCACTGAGGCAGCAGTGCTAACCACTGTGTACCATGCCACCCCAATGCAGTTGACTCTCAACTGCTGTCTATGGGCAACCAGGGATGGACAAAAATGCTGACCAGCCAGCCTCACCCATGTCCCACTAATGAATAAAAAAACAGCTTTAGTAATACTGTGGCATTATTGTGAGATGATCCATCTCGGCCCCCTCCTGAGGTTCCCGACATCACAGTCTTCAGCTAGTTAATTCCTTCCATGTGATATCAAGAAATGGCTGAAGTTACTGTTTACTGCAAAGGTGGTGGTCGCAACAACATTGTGGCAGTCCAGGTGATCAAAATTATATAAATAAACATCCCGTACCTGAGCCCATTGTTCTGCTTCCCAGCCTGAATGGTGGCAGGATATTGTTTGTCCTATGACTTGGCCCTTTAAAACTCATGCATGTATAGAATCTGCTCTCTTCCTGTCTCCATGCTTATACAGCTCTGGAACCCCCTCCTACACCTACTGTGCTCATACAGCTCAAGAACTCCTTCCCCCCACCCCCCCACCTCACCCCCACCACCATTGTCTATCTGGACAGCTTTGAGCTATGGAACTCACTCAGCCATTGTAACAAAGGTCTAAAGTTAGACTGGGAGTGGAGTGCAAGGTGGGGAAGAGGGGATAGTGGTCTGACGAAGCCAAGGGAGGCAATCACAGAATCTCTACAGTGCAGAATAAGGCCATTTGGCCCATCAAGCCTGTGCTGACAACAAACTCCCTGACACTAAGGGGCAATTGAGCATTGCCGATCAACCTAACCCACACATGTTTGCCTTGTGGGAGGAAACTGGAGCACCCAAAGGAAACTCAAACAGACACGGGGAGGATATTGCAAACTCAATAAAGATGTTACCTGAGGCCAGAATTGAATGCGTCCCTGGCGCTGTGAGGAAATAGTGCTAACCATTGTGCCACTGTGTTGCAATGTGGAAGGAGGTCATTGCAAAGGAGGGGCGGGGGTGGTGGGGCTCATATTGGCATGCAGAGGTGGATGAGGAGGATTAACAATTGAATGCAGAAGGAAGGTTAAGGGGAATGAAGTTGGACACCAACAAGCCTGCATGAAAAGTTCACAAACATGGAAGTCACATCAAATACTGGTAGAGGCTCAAGTACTGGTAGAGGGCATCTTGCAGGTGTTGAGGGAAGGTGGTTGAATCGAGGAACAGACTTCTTTTTGACACTGCTCATCTTTTCCCTTAGGGTGGCTGATATCCTGGTGAAGATGGGGCGGAGGGGTGGGTTGGAGAGAGTGACATGAGTGTGCTGGACTGGAGATTAAATATGATGCTGGGGCCATCAAACCCACTAGCTATTGGCAGGCGGATGAATCAGCTGACGGCTGACTCAGTGACTTGCATGGAAAGCCATTGTGTATAATCAATGAGATTCCTAGTGCAGAATCTGACAGATTCCACCAGTCTGCAGGAAAGACACCCTGAGCCATCCACCATCACACTTAGACTCAAAATGGGAGAATTCCGTCCCATGTTTTTCACCAAACTTTCTTCCTATGGCTCAGTCATCATTGTGACTTGATTACGCTTCTTGGTGTGTTTTCTGTGTGAAGGGTCCCCTATGGAGGCAAGTTGATACGTTCTCTTCACAAGCATCAACATTTCCAGTTTTTGCAGCCTTTCCTTGTAACCTGGTAACTAATATAAGAACATAAGAAATAGGAGCAGGAGTAGGCCATCTAGCCCTTCGAGCCTGCCCCGCCATTCAATAAGATCATGGCTGATCTGTCGTGGCTCAGTTCCACATTCCCGCCCTCTCCCCATAACTCTTAATCCCCTCGCTTATCAAAAACCCATCAACCCGCGTCTTAAAAATATTTAGCGAGGCAGCCTCCACCACTTCAACGGGCAGAGAATTCCAGAGATTCACCACTCTTTGAGTAAAGAAGTTCCTCCTCAACTCCGTTCTAAACCGCCCCTCCCCCTTATCTTGAGGCTGTGCCCCCTAGTCCTACTGTCCTTTCTGAGTGGGAAGAGTCTCTCCACCTCTATCCTATCCATCCCATTCATCATCTTATACGTCTCAATGAGATCTCCCCTCATTCTTCTAAACTCTAACAAGTACAAGCCTAGTTTATTCAGCCTCTCCTCATAGCTCAACCCCCTCAACTCCTGCATCAGCCTAGTAAACCTCCTCTGCACTCCCTCCAAGGCCAAAATATCCTTGCGTAAGTGCGGCGCCCAAAACTGCACACAGTACTCCAGCTGCGGCCTCACCAGTGCCCTATACAGCTGCAGCAAGACCTCCCTACTTTTATATTCAATCCCCCTCGCTAATGAAGGCCAGCATCCCATTAGCCTTCCTGACCACCTGCTGCACCTGCAGGCTGGGTTTTTGCGACTCATGCACAAGGACCCCGAGGTCCCTCTGCACCGTCGCCTGCTGCAGTTTTTCGCCACGTAAGTAATAGTCCTTCCTACCATTATTCCTACCAAAGTGGACCACCTCGCACTTGCCAACATTAAATTCCATTTGTCAGTTCCTGGCCCATTCGCCCAGCCTATCTAGATCCTTCTGCAGACTCTCCACACCCTCCGCGCAATTTGCCGTTCCACCAATCTTGGTGTCATCAGCAAATTTGGACACCATACACTTGGTTCCCTCCTCCAGATCATCTATATAAATGGTAAATAGCTGAGGCCCCAGACCGACCCCTGGGGCACTCCACTAGTCACCAACCGCCAATCCGAATAGCACCCATTGACCCCCACTCTCTGCCTCCTATTTGACAGCCAATCCTCTATCCACGCTAACACCCTACCCCCAACTCCATGACCCCTTACCTTCTGCAATAACCTCTTGTGAGGTACCTTGTCAAACGCCTTCTGAAAATCAAGAAAGACCACATCCACCAGCTCTCCTCTATCCACCGCCCTAGACACATCCTCATAGAACTCCAATAAATTTGTCAGACACGACTTCCCCTTAACGAAACCGTGCTGCGTCTGCTCTATCAAGCAATTCCCCTCAAGATGCCTCGCTATTTCCCCCTTGATGACGGATTCTAACATTTTACCTACAACAGACATTAAACTAACCGGCCTATAATTCCCTGCCTTTTGCCTGCCACCCTTCTTAAACAACGGCATAACATTAGCCGTTTTCCAATCTTCTGGCACTTCCCCGGAATCCAGCGAGGTTTGGAAAATAACCACCAATGCATCCACTATCACCTCCGCCATTTCTTTCAGAACCCTCTGATGCATTCCATCTGGTCCTGGGGACTTGTCCACAATCAGTCCCTCCAGTCTGTCGAGCACCGCCTCTCTAGTAACAATAATGTCATTGAGACCCTCCTGTCCTACCATCTTTCCATCGCTAACACCCGGCAAATTATTCACATCCTCCTCCGTGAGGACCGAAACAAAAAAGTTATTCAAAGCCTCAGCCATTTCCCCATCCCCTACCACTAAGTCCCCCCTCGCATCCTCTAAGGGTCCAACGTTCACCCTGGCCAGCCTCTTCCTTTTTATATATTTATAAAAACTCTTGCTATCTTTTTTTATATTAAGCGCTAGCCCAGCTTCATAGTTTATCCTACCCTCCTTTATCAACTTCTTTGTCAATCTTTGTTGACATTTAAACCTCTCCCAATCCTCTTCTCGCCCACTACTCTTAGCTACTCTAAACGCCTCTGCTTTTAATTTAACACTTTCCTTCACCTCCCTCGTTATCCACGGCTTATTACCTCTCCTCCTACGATTCTTTTTAACCATCGGAATAAATTTCTGCTGAGCACCAAGAATGATCTCCTTAAAAATCCTCCACTGCTCCTCAGCAGACCTACCTTCCAACGCGCTCCCCCAATCAACATTCGCCAATTCTTCTCTCATCCTTCCGTACGCCCCTCTGTTCAAACAAAGGACGCGTGTCCGGGAACCCACTTTCTCCTCCTCCATCTGCACCAGAAACTCCACCATACAATGATCACTCTCCCCAAGAGGATCCTTCACCACAAATTCCCTAATTCTACCCACCTCGTTACATAACACCAGATCCAAGATAGCTCGCTCCCTTGTCGGCTCCAACACACACTGTTCAAGGAAACTATCCCGGCAGCATTCCAAGAACTCCTCGAGCCCATGGGTCAACCAATCAATATGTAGATTGAAATCCCCCATAATTATTGCCGTTCCATTCCTGCATGCCACATTTATTTGTGCGTTAACAGCCCGCCCCACCTCCAGATCATTATTCGGGGGCCTATAGATGACACCCACCAGCGCCTTCCTCCCTTTGCTGTTCCTAATCTCCACCCACAACAATTCCACTTTCTGCTCTTTGGTTCCTATATCATCCCTTGCTACCACCCTGATGTTATCCTTAATCAGCAGAGCTACCCCCCCCCCCCCCCCCCCCCCCCCCCTTTTCCCTCCCGCCTATCCTTCGTAAACACTTGATACTCCTGGACATTCAGCTCCCAGTCCCTGTCACCTTGCAGCCACGTCTCTGTAATGGCCACCAGATCATATCCATTTGTGCTGATCTGCGCCACCAGCTCATCCACTTTATTCCGAATGCTTCGTGCATTTAGATAAAGTGCCTTCATCCCAGCCTTCACCTGGACCCTATTTGCCAGAACGCCACCAACCATACTCACGCCCCCGACTCACTTTATTATTGGGACATCCTCGGCCTCTTCCCTTACCTGTATTCTCTCCTTAACTTTAGGCCTCGTAACGTCACCTACCCTCGCACCCCCCCCACCCCCCCCAATTAGTTTAAAGCCCTACCAACAGTCCCATTTACACGATTCGCCAGGACTCTGGTCCCAGCATGGTTCAGACCAACCCCATCCCGCCCGAACAGGTCCCACCTACCCCAATACTGATGCCAATGCCCCATAAATTCAAACCCATTCCTCCCACACCAATCCCTGAGCCACCCATTCACTTCCTTAATCTTATCAACCCTACGCCCGTCTGCACTCGGTTCAGGCAGTAGTCCAGAGATAACCACCTTGTCGGTTCTACTTTTTAATTCCATTCCCAGCTTTTCATACTCCCTCCCCAGATCCTCAGTTTGCATTTTGCCTATGTCGTTGGCACCCACATGTACTACAACGACTGGATTCTCACCCTCCCATTCCAGGTTCCTCTGCAGCCCAGATGTGACATCCTGGACCCGAGCACCAGGCAGACAACACACCCTTCTGTGCACTTTGTCATTGTGACAAAGGACAGTGTCAATACCCTTAACCCCACTGTCCCCAATTACGACTACGTTCCTTATCACCTTCTCTTTGCCTGTATCCTGCGTCTGCATCACTGTACTGTGTGCAGTTTGCTCACAAACCTCACCTCCCTCGTTCTCGTCCACACTGGAAGCAAGAACCTCAAACCTGTTATGCAGATTGAGAGGCTGAGGCATCCGGTCCCCACCCTCTTTCCTCCGGTCCCCACCCTCCTTCCTCCGGTCCCCACTCTCCTTCCTCCGGTCCCCACCCTCCTTCCTCCAGTCCCCACCCTCCTTCCTCCTCTCAGCAGCCCCCTCTTGTTCCTGACCCTTAGAGTTAGCCAGTCTAGGGGGGGTGGATGTCTCTTGCACCCCATTGACAATGGCACCCTCTCTCCCCCTGATGAG
The DNA here is from genome assembly GCF_965287045.1 of Carcharhinus amblyrhynchos. NCBI lineage: Eukaryota > Metazoa > Chordata > Chondrichthyes > Carcharhiniformes > Carcharhinidae > Carcharhinus > Carcharhinus amblyrhynchos. The sequence continues at coordinate 94,805,494 of NC_137328.1, read as the reverse complement.
CCTCAGTGTCTGAAGCTCAGAGGCCAGCTCATCTATCTTGAGCTGGAGCTCCTCCAGCAACCTGCACTTACTGCAGACGTGGTCACTGGGAAGGACCCTGGCTGTCAAATAGGAGGCAGAGAGTAGGGGTCAATGGGTGCTATTCGGATTGGCGGTTGGTGACTAGTGGAGTGCCCCAGGGATCGGTGCTGGGGCCTCAGCTATTTACCATTTATATAGATGATCTGGAGGAGGGAACTGAGTGTATGGTGTCGAAATTTGCTGATGACACCAAGATTGGTGGAACAGCAAATTGTGCGGAGGGTGTGGAGAGTCTGCAGAAGGATCTAGATAGGCTGGGCGAATGGGCCAGGAAATGGCAAATGGAATTTAATGTTGGCAAGTGCGAGGTGGTCCACTTTGGTAGGAATAATGGTAGGAAGGACTATTACTTACGTGGCGAAATCCCAGCTATCAAATTAGTTGTCCTTCACCGCACCTTTTCTTTTGGCTTTATCAATTTCTCCTAATCTGGTGACCAGAATTGTGCCCACTATTACAATGGTTGTACAAACTCTTCCTGAGATTTGTACTCCAAGATAACCCCAAAATGTGATCGTATTCTTTATGACTGTTGACATTGAGCTGATGGTTTCAGCAAATCTCCCGCCAAATCCCTCCCAATATGTTGTTGTATTTTGTAGAATAATGCCATTTAAGTTTAAAGTTTATTTATTAGTGTCACAGGTAGGTATATATTAATGCTGCAATGAAGTTACTGTGAAAATCCCCTAGTCGCCACACTCCAGTGCCTGTTCGGGTACACTGAGGGAGAATTCAGCACGGCCAATGCACCTAACCAGCATGTCTTTTGGACTGTGGGAGGAAACTGGAGCATATGGAGGAAACCCATGCAGACACGGGGAGAATGTGCAGTCTCCGCAGAGACAGTGACCCAAGCTGGGAATCGAACCGAGATCCCTGGCGCTGTGAGGCAGCAGTGCCACAGTGGTAATATTGTCCCTGCCCATTCTCCTTTCTAAATTTTTTGTGTTTGTTCATATGGTCATGTAAGATCTTCAATCAGTCTCCCTCAGGTTCGATGCAGTGGTGCTTAATTGCTGTATCTTTGCGAAGAAACATAGAAATATATTTTTGTGAACAAGGTGCCCCTTTAAGGAATACCTTTTGTTACTAATGGTGCAAAACAGGTGAGAGGAAATGGGCCATTTTGCAGGCAGTAGGCAATGTGTGTGATACATTGTAGTGAAGTGGAGATATTCATTGTTGCCCTGCCATGGTGTTACAGTGAAGAGGGTGCAGCTTTAAGAGCAGAACAACAGCAGCACGTGGGTCCCAGCTCCGGCTTCAGTGCTAAACACTGCCCCTGACGTGCCTCCGCCGACACTGCCGTAGCAGCTCCGGAATTGTGCCGATCTGGCTGCTGAATTCCGGCTTTACTCAGGGACTTTACCCGCGGGGGGCCTGCTGGATATTTGTAATGTCCAAGACGAAAGGCCGCGGGAAGAAGAGTGCTGGGAACCAGGCTGTAATAAGCAAGTTCTTCCGCCCTGTAGCCAGCAATGATCAGAGGCAAGACAATGCAGCAACAAGCTCCCTCACCTCAGAGAGAGCAGGGCAGCAGGTCAGTCATTGCTGGGTTATGGTGTGCCATTCATTTACAAATTGGTTAATTAATAAAAGCAGTGTGATTTTGATATGTAGTGCATGTGTGCAAAATACATGCTCTGACATTGAAAACAAACTGTGATAACTTGATAACATGAGTAATTTTGTTTTGTCAGATATCCACTTCCTGATGTCTTTGTTTCTAAAACATTTATTTTTAAAGGCTAATTTTTTGTATGTTTTATTTTGTTGTTGCTAGTTTTGGGGTATCTGCAGCCTGAGGTTGTGTAGGAGTGTTGTAACTTTCTTGTGTATCTACTCTGAAACTCTAAACTCAAGGCCTGCATGGTGAGGACATTTTGTGGTTTGCATTGATGCAGAATTATTGAAAGTGAAAAAGCCACCTGGTTTATCAAACCCGTTTCTTTCACAGATGTAATGTAAGATCTACCAGTAAGTTTACATCTGCATGGGATTGTCTTGAGATGGTTAGCAGATAAGAAGCAAAGCATAAACAAGTCTTTTTCTGATTGGCAGTCAGTGATTAGTGGGGTTCTGCAGGAATCTGTGCTAGGACCTAATTCCAACATTATATGTTAATGATTTAGAATAGAGAACTGAATGTATTATCTCCAAATTTGTAGATGATACAAAGTTGGGTGAGAGGGTGAGCTGTGAGGAGGATGCAGAGATGCTTTAGCATGATTTGAATAGGTTGAGTGTGTGGGCATCTGCATGGCAAATGCTGTATAATGTGGACAAATGTGATGTTATCCAGCTTAGTAGCAACAATAGGAAGACAGATTATTACTTGAGTGGGTGTAAATTGAGAGGTGGATACTCAAAGAGACCTCGGAATCCTCATGTGTCAGTTGGTGACAGTAAGTGTGCAAACACAGCAGGCAGCAAAGAAAGCAAATGGTGTGTTGGCCTTCATAGTGAGAGGATTTGAGTACAGGGATAGGGATGTTTTGATGCAATTAAAGTGGGGGGGGGGGGGGGAGAGAGCTGTTGGTGAAGCCACATATGGAGTATTGTGTGCAGTTCAGGTGTCCTTATCTGAGGAAAGATGTCCTTGTTATAGAGGGAGTACAGCGAAGGTTTACCAGGCTGATTCCTGGGATGGCAGGTCTGTCGTAAATTGGTTAGGATTATGTCCACTGGTGTTTAGAAGAGTGAGGGGAACTGGAGTTCATAATGTGAGGGTAAGGGTTAAACTTTTTAGAAGAGGTGAGGAGAAATCTCTTCACCCAGAGAGTGGTGAGTGTGTGGAATTTACTACCATTGAATGTAGTTGAGGTCAAAAGGTGGTGTAATTTCAAGATGAAATTAGATATAGCTCTTGGGGCTAAAGCGATCAAGGAATAAGGGAGGAAGGGGGATCAGGATATTAAATTCTGATCTGCCATGATCAAGATGAATGGTGGAGCAGGCTTGAAGTGCCGAATGGCCTACTTGTTCTTCTAGTTTCTATATATCTTATAAAATTATAACATGGTGAGACAGGGTAGATGCAGAAAGAATGTTCCCATTGGTGGGGGAGTCCAGAACTAGGGGTCATAAAGTTAAAGTTTATTTATTAGTCACAACTAAGGCTTACATTAACACTGCAATGAAGTTACGGTGAAATTCCCCTAGTTGCCACGCTCCAGCGTCTGTTCGGGTCAATGCACCTAACCAGCACGTCTTGCAGGCTGTGGGAGGAAACCAGAGCACCCAGAAGAAACTCACACAGACATGGGGAATAGGTGCAGACTCTGCTAAGAAAGTAACCCAAGCCAGGAATTGAGTTTGGATACCTGGAGTTGTGAGGCAGCAGTGCTAACCACTGTGCCATTATGCATCCAGGATAAAGGATAAACCTTTTAGAACTGATATGAGGAGAAATTTCTTCACCCAGAGGGTGGTGAATGTGTGGAATTCAATACCACAGAATGTAGTTGTTTGATTTCAAGAAGAAATTAGATATAGTTCTTGGGGCTTAAGGGGAAAGGGAGGATTAGGATATTGAACTCGATGATCAGTCATGATCAAAATGAGTGGCAGAGCAGGCTCAAAGGGCCGAATGGCCTACTTCTGCTTCTAGTTTCTATAAATTACCCTGAGTAAAACCTCAAGTAAGATAGAGAAAAACAGAAACATACTAAAGCGATAGTCAAAGCTAGAGCTTCCAAGATGACAAAAGATATAGAGATTAAAATGTGATAGGATAAATAACCCCTTATGACAAATGTTAAGCTCATAATATGTTGAGAAACATGTTTAATATGTAAATACAGAGAAGATTTTAAAACAGGATTAAGAGTGAAGACAGAATTCCTGAATAGAATGTTTATAAAGACTTTGAGCTGCCTTTGTGTTGTAAGTAGCTTTTTGAAAAATCTTTTACGGAATGTAGGCATTGCTGGTAAAGTCACGCCAGCACTGTTGGTAGACTTACAATAGATGGACTACAGCGGTTCATCTTTGTAAGGAAATTAGAGATAGGCAACAAATGCTGGCCTTGCCAGCAATGCTTACCTCTTGTGGAAGTATTAAAAAATGGTTGGATTGCAGAGATGACTCATCTGGTCTACCTCAGCAGATCAGGATCTATCATTTTCTACAGAGTATTTGACTGCCTCTCAGCGACCTTACATGACCTTATCTGTACACTTTGTTCTGAAACAGAAACACTTCTTAAAGAGTTGATTAGCATGAAATTAATTCCTTTTGTTGTGTGCCCCTTCCCTTTCTGCTCCAAAGAGGTGTAGTCTAGGCTGATTGGCCATTGTAAATTGCCCCTTAGTGTCGAGGTAAACATATGGTGTTATGGGGATAGGGCTTGGGTGGGATTGTTGTTGGTGCAGACTCAATGGGCCGAATGGCCTCCATTTGCACTGTAGGGTGATACATAATATTCACAGTCTGAGTTGAACAACTTGTTCCTAATTCATCCATATTTCTCAAATTCCATCAAACTGTATGATTTGCTAAAGTGATTTTCTGTGTGCTTAATAACATGATGATAACAGTATATCATTAATCCTTTTAACATTCCTTCAAAATTGTAAAACAAAAACAAGACCGTGTTACTAACTTAAAATTGTTGAATTTTAATTATTCCTTCAATATTTCTTTTAAACCATTTAAGGAGGTTCTTGCACTACCAGTGTTTCATACCAATGCTCAAATTTTGTATTGACACTAAACGGACTGTAAACCTGGAGTCAAGAATCCAACCCAATTTCTGTGGAAGAGAAAATATCTCACTGCCTAAGTTTAAATAGAATATAAATCTAATGTCACGACAATGTTACACTGGTATTCCAAAATATATTTTAGAAAATTACCTGACTTCAATTAATTTTTGTTAATTTCTGCACAGAAAGAATCTTTGTTAGTTACTGAGAAATGTACTTTTAAGTTAAACCTTGGTTAATGGTGTTTGGGTAATGGGGTTAAGCTAATAGGATAACAGCTGTTGGAATGCTCAAAACATACATACATCCTTAGACAATGATGGATTATTTGACATTTCAATAGTAAGTGCTGCTGCAAGAAGTCTAATTCATTTGAACTTAGCAGGGGTTATTTGTTCTTAAGAATCCAGCACATTGTGGCAAAGAAGAGATAACACCATGGGATCTGATTCTCCACAGTTAGGTTCACAGAAATGGGAAAAACAAGTCTCTCTTTGGGCCTCCTATAGTCTGAGTTCAGTGCAGAACGGAGTGAGTTTTCAATCAGCAATTCATCTTGGCATAATTATCTCTGATTCAGAATCTCACTGACTGTCCTGGCTTGAGACAATTCACACTTCTTTACCCTGTGCTTAACCCTTTCTCCATTCACATTGTCTGCATCAGTAAAGACATGATTACCTGTTAAGACTCGCATTCCAACCATTATCTTCTAATTGAGTTTATGTTTAAATATGCCGTGTTTGTGAAAGAAATCCTGCACTCACGAGATGAAGGTGCAGCATTCTGAAAGCTCGTGCTACCAACTAAACCTGTTGGACTTTGACCTGATGTTGTGAGACTACTTATTGATCCTGATTAGTAGACTTCAAGAATTTATAACTGTTACCTACATAAATTTCTCTTATCACCTGCAAAGTGGCCTTCTAAAACTAAAATAAAGGCCATCAATGTTTGTATTTGGAGAGTTTCAATCTGTAATAAAGGCAAAATTCTGCAGATGCTGAAATCTGCAACATAAGAACATAATAAGAACATAAGAAATAGGAGCAGGAGTAGGCCATCTGGCCCTTCGAGCCTGCCCCGCCATTCAATAAGATCATGGCTGATCTGTCGTGGCTCAGTTCCACTTTCCCGCCCTCTCCCCATAACCCTTAATCCCCTCTCTTATCAAAAACCCATCAACCCGCTTCTTAAAAATATTTAGCGAGGCAGCCTCCACCACTTCAACGGGCAGAGAATTCCAGAGATTCACCACCCTTTGAGTGAAGAAGTTCCTCCTCAACTCCGTTCTGAACTGCCCCCCCTTTATCTTGAGGCTGTGCCCCCTAGTCCTACTGTCTTTTTTGAGCGGGAAGAGTCTTTCCACCTCTATCCTATCCATCCCATTCATCATCTTATACGTCTCAATGAGATCTCCCCTCATTCTTCTAAACTCTAACGAGTACAAGCCTAGTTTATTCAGCCTCTCCTCATAGCTCAACCCCCTCAACTCCGGTATCAGCCTAGTAAACCTCCTCTGCACTCCCTCCAAGGCCAAAATATCCTTGCGCAGGTGCGGCGCCCAAAACTGCACACAGTACTCCAGCTGCGGCCTCACCAATGCCCTATACAGCTGCAGCAAGACCTCCCTACTTTTATATTCAATCCCCCTCGCTATGAAGGCCAGCATCCCATTCGCCTTCCTGACCACCTGCTGCACCTGCAGGCTGGGTTTTTGCGACTCATGCACAAGGACCCCGAGGTCCCTCTGCACTGTCGCCTGCTGCAGTTTTTCGCCACGTAAGTAATAGTCCTTCCTACCATTCTTCCTACCAAAGTGGACCACCTCACACTTGCCAACATTAAATTCCATTTGCCATTTCCTGGCCCATTCGCCCAGCCTATCTAGATCCTTCTGCAGACTCTCCACACCCTCCGCACAATTTGCCTTTCCCCCAATCTTGGTGTCATCAGCAAATTTCGACACCCTACACTCGGTTCCCTCCTCCAGATCATCTATATAAATGGTAAATAGCGAAAACAGAAAATGCCGAAAAATATCAGCAGGCCTGACAGTATCTGTGGCGAGAGAAGAGAGCCAATGGCCCTGATTTTACCAGCAGGTCATAGAATGGCATTCTTCGTTAGCCTCAGGCATGATCTTACGAGCCTTGGGTGGGCGTGCCGGTAAAATTCTGGCCAATGTTTTGAGTCAGGATCTGATGAAGGGTCATCCCAACTCAAAACGTTAGCTCTATTCTCTCTCCATAGACGCTGTCAGACCTGCTGAGGTTTAACAGCATTGAGAGTTTCAGTCTGCATGATTGGGGAAATCTTTCTGTCCCTTTCACTCTGCCTCTGTCTCTCCTGTCCCTCGTTTTTTTCAGACTGAATTTGACAGAACTGACTTTGTCGGTTTTTGTTGATACATTTCCGACTCCCACTACTATCATTCTCAAAATTTGTCAGAATATATTTATGTCCAACTATAAGTTGTAATTAAAAGCAAAATACAGCGGATGCTGGAAATCTGAAATAGAAACAAAGTGCTGGAATAACTCAGGTCTGGCAGTATCTGTGGAGAGGGAAATTTAATTCACATTTCAAGTCTGGTATGACTTCAGGACTGTTTATATAAATTGTAATGATTAGTTTTTAGTTTTTTAAATTGTGCTTTTGGATTTGAGATTCTAAACTTGTGTGTAAATGTTAGTGTACATTACTAATATGAATTCATACTCCATATCTACTCATTCACATTTTGGTGAATCTCCCCATATTCAGTCTTGTTGGTGTTGTCCCATTCTAGTCTAATTTCTTTCTGAAGTAGTAATGACCTGGAGGTGATATTTAGCAATGTCTCAGTAGATGCTGTTGGAATATACAGAAGGTTACTGTATGCAAGTGCCCTAAATGATATCATAGAAAGAAAACTATACAAAAAGAAGTGAGTACTACATTGCAGGAAAAGCCTCATACTTTAATATGTAAAAGAAACACATTTGTTGAATGAATTCTTAGACTTGGTCATGGTTGATTCCTGAATATTTTATATGTGAGTAGTAAATTGAAGAATACACATGGCAATATAAAAATAGATGCCTTGGATGAGGCTGTACCTCAACGTGTAATTATGTACCATGAAAAGTTTGGAGGAACAGGGCAGCTCTTTCTTCATTTTCCCACCCCCCACCCCCTAATGATTTTCACCTGTGTACAAAAATTAGTGACACTGTGCTGAGGCGAGCAGACTGCAGTTCTGATTATACTTCAGTTACATAAATTGGAGCACAGAGTGTTGTGAGGAAATTTGCTAGAGATATTCACAATCATGAGGGGTCTGGACAGAGTACATATGGAGAAGCTGTTCCCTCTGCTGGAAGAATTTAGAATTGGGGGTACAGATTTAAGGTAATTGGCAACATGAGGAAAATCTTTTACACACAGCATGTGATTGGGATCCAGACGGCATTGCCATGGTGTGTGCTGGATGCAGATTCAATTATGGTTTTCATGAGAATTGGATTGTTATCTGAAGAGGAAGAATGTATCAATGTCTTATTAATCACATTGTTGAGGTCCAATGGCAATCACTTTTAGTGGCAATTAAATTTGAAAAGTTTAATGGCAATTTCATTGTTAAACAGATGATAGGTATTGGTCTCATGCTGTGGATAAAGGGGAACTGGTGGATGTACTGTACTTATTTAAGATTAGACCAGTATTGTGTGCTGATCAATATACACTGCTGCTTATTGAAGACTTATTTGCTGGACTACCTGGCGTCTGAAATTCAGTAAAATAGATCTGTTCCTAGTGTACTTACAAATGAATGTGGCTGCAAGTTTACAACCGTTATTCACTACTATGGCACACCAAGGTCTGTTTAGATAGCAGAGACTGCCATTTATACTGCCATGGATAGGATAGAGGTGGAAAGACTCTTCCCGCTCAAAAAAGACAATAGGACTAGGGGGCACAGCCTCAAGATAAAAGGGGGCGGTTTAGAACGGAGTTGAGGAGGAACTTCTTCACTCAAAGGGTGGTGAATCTCTGGAATTCTCTGCCCGTTGAAGTGGTGGAGGCTGCCTCGCTAAATATTTTTAAGACGCGGGTTGATGGGTTTTTGATAGGAGAGGGGATTAAGGGTTATGGGGAGAGGGCGGGAAAGTGGAACTGAGCAGCGACAGATCAGCCATGATCTTATTGAATGGCGGGGCAGGCTCGAAGGGCTGGATGGCCTACTCCTGCTCCTATTTCTTATGTTCTTATTTAGGATAACATCCACACCTGCTCTATTCCAAAGATCCATGGATTAAGTTCTGAGTGGGCAAAATGGTGTACAACCTTTTCAAGAAGGCAGCTGCAGCTTGAAGTAAAGACTCAGCTGTACTCAGAAGAGCAGGACAAGAAGATATAAACATTAGTGATGTCCAAGCTAAATATCTTCACGATCTGATATTTATTTATTTCTTGCTTTGATCATGAAAATTCACCTGCTCCAGACATCGGATCCTGGCAGGAAAAAGAAAGCAGATGTCAATCCAGGTGAACCCAAGGCAAAACTCAGGAAGGTGGCAAACCAGGAAAAGAATGGAAATGGGGAAATATTCAAAAAGGGTTGCGGTAAGTACATAATTGTCAGATTATTTTTATTGGTTATCAGTATCAAAGCTGGCATTAGAGTCAATGTAATTAATAGTCGTCATTTCCTCATGCCTCTGTGACCTTGGGAGTTTATTCTACAATACAGTTATTTAAAATCCAAACCATTGCTGCTGATTGGGTTGTGTTATGTAATGTTAGGATGTTATTAAAATTAATGTATAGTTTTTTTTGCACAAGTAATATCAAATTGCCATGTATTTTTTAACCATGTCTGGGCGGCAGCTAAGAGAAAGGAAAGAATAGGGAACTGGGTGTTCTTTGCAATTGATCCAATTGCTGATCAGAGTCATGAAGCAGTTTAGATACAGATGAGGTGTTGAAGAAGCAGCAGCAGACAAAAAGGGACAGCCACTTTCAGCTAGAGCCAGTTTGTGCAAAAGATAATTTTCTTCATTGAATTGAAGACCTTTCCTAAATCCTTGCCACCTGAGCTGTACAGAGCTGTGTCACTGGCTAGATTTAACAAATAGATTTATAGTTATTATTTTAGAAATGGGGTCTGAGCAGAAGTTAGGATTTTGAGGGAAACAAATATTTTCAGTTTTGGAGGGACTAAATGCTTACTGTTAACTTGCTGAAGTATCAGATTGTTCTCTTTTTTTTAATAAATACTTTTATGAAAGAGAGGTCGAGTTCTCACTGTTTCCACAAATGTTTCACTAATGTCTAAAAAGAAGCGCTCTATAAAATCAGTGTTTCAGATTGGAACTCTCTCGCACATAACCTCGATGGGATAATACTTGTAATTGGTCTGATAACCTCAATCATCCTGCTCTGAGAGGGAGAATCTTTCTTGTCCTACCAAATGACTGCATTTGACATCAAGGTGATATTTGACAGAGTTTGGCACCAAGAATCCTTTCTAAAACTAAAGTCAATGGGGAAATTTCTCCACTGAGTGGAGTCATGCTTTTCCCAAAGTAAGATGGTTTTGTTTGTTTGAGGCTAGTATTGCTTCAGGAATTTTTCTGGGCACTTTCTTATCTTCAACAATAACCTTCTTGCTGATCTGAGTGTGGACTCAATTTCTCCTTCCTGTCTGTCTCTGACACACACACACACACACACACACACACACACACACACACACACACACACACACACACACACACACACACACACCTTGAACTCCCTCATCAATGAAAAATCTGTCTAACTCTTCCTTGAATATATTCATTGGCGCTGCCCCCACTGCTCTCTGGGGAAAAGCATTCCATAGATCAACCACTTTATAAGAGAGAGAAAAATATCTCCACTTTAGTATTAAATGGGAGACCCTGATTTTTTTTTTAAAAACAGAATCCCCTAGTTCTGGATTCTCTTAACAAAGGGAAACCTTGTCTCCACACCCACCCTGTTAGGTTGCCTTAGGATATTATATGTTTCAATAAGATCATACCTCATTCTTCTGCATTACAATGGCATAGGCCCAATCTGTTATTGTGTGTATGTGCGTGTGCCTTCCATTTGCCATCCTGATCACTCGCTGCATCTTTACCTGCATATTAACTTCTATCTTTTTTCATATGCTAAACCACATATCTACTGTAGCTACAAGAGCACGTTGGAGGCTAAGAATCCTACGGTAACTCAACTTGTGACTCCCAAAGCCTATCCACCATCTACAAGGCACGTGGCAGGAGTGTGGTGGAATACTCTCCACTTTCCTGGATAAGTGCAGTTGTAACAACAGTCAGGAAACCTGACACCATCCAGCCAGCTTGATTGATACCCAACCCACAAACATTCACCTCTTCCACTCTCGGGCAACACAGGCAAGAGTGTATGCCATCTACAAGATGAAATGCACCAAGCCTCCTTAGACAGCATCTTTCAAATCTACGACCACTACCATCTAGAAGGAAAAATGTAGCAGAGGCTGGGCACCCCACTATCTGGAAGCTCGCTTCCAAGCCTCTCGCCATCCTGACTTGGAAATATATTGGGTCAAAGTCCTGGAACTCCCTTCCAAACAGCACTGTAGGTGTACGTGAACTGCAATGGTTCAGGAAGGCAGCTCACCACCACCTTCTTTAGGGCCTTTCTGGGTGGGCAGTAAATGCTTTTATCTTGCTAATTTACCAAATCAAATCCTATTCTTCTGCCTGATCCCCCATGTCTTTCAATGTTTAGTTTAATGAATGAAATAAGACTGTGAAAAGTTCCAAGTGATGTAAGATCATCCAAACCAATGGGCTCACTCTGGCTTCAGTACATGTCTGAATAATTCATGGCAGACATTACACCCACAGTATCTGTTGGTTCATCTACTTTATTAAACACTAAGTTCGTTTTCAAATTTTCAAGCTAAGGTATTATTGTCTAACACATTTCTTGCTTCGTGTACAAGATTCTGTGAAATATCTTTTCACCCTCCTCACGATGCTGAGGTGATTGGAGAATATAATAGAAAAATAAAGAAAAAATAGTGTACGATGCATGTCAAGTGAACTCTTGAAGTGAGAACTAGGCCAACACAGTAAATTGAGAAGGGAAGTGAAGAGGAAAATATGATAGCAAAGAGAGTGTGAAGATACATTGGTAGTCAACTTAAAAAGAAACTTACAAATTTTTGATGGCATGTGAACAGCAAATGGGTAGTAAACAGTGAGATGTGGCCTACTTGGGACTAGGGATGATAGATGATTTAAAAGTGCAGGGTGAGGCTGGAAAACTCAATGAGTACTTTATATCAGTGCTGTCAAAACATCAGTAAAAGTGGAGATAGACGCAATGATGTAGTGAAAATTGATATGAAATATATAATGGAAAGGCTACTGTTACATTTGTATGAGGTTTACAAGATTATGTTTTATCTAATATGCTTTAAACTTAGGTTTAAAGGGACCTGGCTTCAATTCCAGCCTCGGGTACATTCTCCCCTTGTTTGTGTGGGTTCCCTCCAGGCGTTCCAGTTTTCCCCCACACTCCAAAGATGTGCAGGTTAGGTGGATTGGCTGTGCTAAATTGCTCCTTAGTAGCAGGTGGATTAGCAGGGTAAGTAGATGGGGTTACAGAGATAGGGCCTGGGTGGAATTATTGTCGGTGCAGATTCAATGGGCTGAATGACCTTCTTGTGCAATGTAGGGATTCTATGATGATTCATCCTTTTTTATTTAAGCTTTTGGCTGTGTAATTTGATTTTAATTTGAAGAATTTGTTTCTTTTCCTCTCTCTTTTGAAGGTGAAGGACAAGTACGGACACATCCTGGTGTATCTTCATCCACCATGGACCGATTGAAGGGGTTCTCTATCGATAGGCAGTTGGAGCCACCAGATACTAAAGACCCAAGTGTGGACTCCCAATTCAAGAGATTTAAATGTGCAGAGAATTATGATCTAAACCCTGACAACATTTGCACAGAACTTGATGATTTTGTGCTTACCAAGGATGCAGACAGAGGATTGTATCAGGTAGATTAGCACACTTGGAGACTCCATATAATCCACTTGTACAAGTGTCAGAACATTGATAAAATGTTAAATCTTTCTGTATCCCCAGAAAACCTTTTACTCAAATCATTAACAACTTAAAGCTCGAGTCAATACAATTCTTCTTCATAAGTTTCCTGAGTTTGACCATGCTGCAGTACCACCTGCTCCTCTGTCACCTCTTTCCTCAAGACATTCTGCTGCTTCCCAGTTTAAGCACTTGCATGACGTTTGCACATTTAGAGTTGTAGTGTTAGAATTTTAATGTTCGTGTTTAATGAAGATGGCGTGATGTATTAATGGTGTTGTTAGTCTCAACTACACCGTATTGAGATTATGATACAGCATAGGCACAGAACTGTAGATATGCACGTATTTCCGTATCTAATTAACAAAAACAAAATCAAAAAATTGCCCCTGAATTTTGATTGCAGTTTTTTTTAAGAACAATCCTGACCTGATCTCCCCTTCACTTTGATAGTCTCGCTCTGAAGAGATTGTAAGTCTGGATTGGAGTCGGTTTTCAGCTTCAGGCAGGGGAAGCAGTGTGAAGACTCCTTTCGAGGCAGGCACGGTTAACCGCAGGACAAAGAGTACATACACTCCACTAGAACAGCAGTTCCTGGAGATCAAAGAGCAGCACAAGGATGCAGTGCTTTGTGTGGAGTGTGGATACAAATACCGGTTCTTTGGTGAAGATGCAGAGGTAGGTCAATTCTGAACCAAAGACTTTGATTTGCTGGTCATTAGAGGAGCTTCCAGTCTTATTTCTCAAAGCTTCAGGTACTTTGAGATATCTAGTGCACTGAAGGTCATTTCTGCTTCTGCTATTGGTTTGGATCTCAGTCACACATTAACCATTTTAACTGGAGTTCTCCAGTTCATTCTCCCAAATGGTTGCTTGAGTAGAGACTGGACCCGTATAACACGTGACACTAAGCCCAAATGGTGTGTCACTGTGGAGAGAGTACAGGGCTAACATCTCAGAGCTCTGACGAAGAGACATCCTGACTCTGTTAGCTCTGTTCTCTCTCCCACAGGTGCTGTCAGACCTGCTGAAGTTTCCCAGCATTTTCCATTTTTGTTTCAGATTCCAGCATCCACAGTAATTTGCTCTTTTTTTTGGCGTGTCACTGCTTGCTTCGGGGGATTTTATGCACTTTTCTCAAATCTGATCAGTCCTGACCCCATATTATACAACCATAGTATCACCTGTTGCACTAAAATCCAAAGATTTCTGATAAGACATTCATCTTTGGTAAAGAAACCAACTTCTCTGGGTTTCAGAGCTTGCACTCACACGTACAATACTTAATGTGAGGCTCAGCATCATCAGCCCTGCACACTTACAATGATTTTACTTTACAGTTCCTGTCCAATACTCAGTCAGCCTTTTGAGGAAAGGCTGAGGGACTTGAGGTTGTTTTTGTTAGAGAGAAGGTTAAGAGGTGACCTAATTGAGGCATACAAGATGATCAGAGGATTAGATAGGGTGGACAGTGAGAGCCATTTTCCTCAGATGGTGATGGCTAACACGAGGGGACATAGCTTTAAATTAAGGGGTGATAATTATAGGACTGATGTCAGAGGTAGGTTCTTTACTCAGAAGGTAGTGAGGGCGTGGAATGCCCTGCCTGCAGCAGTTGTGGACTCACCAACTTTGAAGGGTGTTCAAATGGTCAGTGGATAGGCATATGGATAACATTGGAATAGTTTAGGTTAGGGTGTCATTAGATTCGTTCCACTGGTCGGTGCAACATTGAGGGCTGAAGGGCCTGTACTGCGCTGTAATGTTCTATAACATGTCCGCAGAGACTAACACTAAAACAGTCTGTTCTAGGGATTGGATTCAGTAATTGTGTAAGTACTGAATGTGCTCCTCAAATCCTCCTACAGACTGACTAAAGCCAAATGTAAATCAACAATCCAGTTTTTTTTCAGAAACGCAAGCAAAATATTGCTTATTTAGGGAAGTTTGACACTTTCCTAAATAAATACTGCTCCCAAGTTTAGGAGCTTGCTCTGCAGAGTTCCCTGACAATTTCCTTCTGTGGCCAAGCAACCATAAAGTTGAAGTTTATTTATTAGTCACAAGTAAGGTTTACAGTAATACTACAATGAAGTTACTGTGAAATTTCCCAGTCCGCAAATTGACAAATGTGACTTATATTCTGCTTCCAGAGGATGTCTGCTATGGGAGCACTGTGCCTTGCTTGTGAAAACAATGTATTATTCTCAGTAATTTCAAATGTACATTTCTATTCCTTATTTGTTTGTGAGCAGCTTGTATTATTCTCAATTGGTAAAGACCCATGGCTGCTGATCTTTCCAAACTTCAGTAGTTGATGGTGTTGAATAAGATATGTCCCTGTATTGCCTCGTGCCTCTGAACTAGTCATGGATTCCATGCATCGTGCAGTGACATTGTCCGTGTGGTCTCTGTAGCAGAACGCTGGGCCTGTCCATTTTGCCTGTAACTCGGGGCGGCAAGGTGGCACAGTAGTTAGCATTGCTGTTTCTTGATGTCCAAGACCTGGGTTTAATTCCTGGCTTGGGTGAATGTCTGTGTGGAGTTTGCACATTCTCCCCATGTCTGTGCAGGTTTCCTCTGGGTGCTCCAGTTTCTGCCCACAGTCTGAAAGACGTGCTGGTTAGGTGCATTGGCCATGCTAAATTCTCCCTCCGTATACCCGGACAGGCGCCAGAGTGTGGCGACTGGGGGATTTTCACAGTAACTTCATTGCAATGTTAATGCAAGTCTACTTGTGACTAATAAATAATAAACTTTAAACTTAAACTTAGATGTTGTCACTTGCTAGGGGTTGTTTGTCACCTCGTCAAAGCCTGTGAAACACTTCACTCTGCTCCCGGCTGTCTGGTATGATGGATTGCATGAGCTAATAAGGCTATTTCATCTAGGTTGAGGTGTGGCACAGAACTGTTTTTTAACCAGCTGATGCGATTAGGAACTCTAGGGAGTTCCTTTTTTTTAAAGATGTGTTTTTTAAATGTAGGCTGTGAAGCAAGGTGTGAGTTTTCTCTCTTTACTGCTGCCTGAACTCTGTTTTGAAAGCTGCGTCCCCTGCTGCCTCCCCTTCAGTTTCTCTTTAGCTGGGCTTCTTTGGGCTGTTAAATTCTGATAATCGTTTTTCTGATTCTCTGCAATGCTGCTGGACTGACAAATCCTCGAAATGCAGTTGCATTATCCCATGGTGTCTCAGAAAGCCCTGGACCTTGTGCCAACCCTGCAATCGAAAGGAAATCCTGATGTTTGTTGAATTGTGCGGACTGCTTTTCCCCTCAACTGTTTGTCACCAGTGACAACTACAACAATCCTTCTCGAGATGTTCAGTGGCATGGATGAATAGATTCTGACTTTGTTTGCCCCAAACTGCTGTATATTCTGCTATTTAACTACAAATTATAATTCAAACTTATAAAATGCTGAGTACAGACATATGCCTTCATATGGGAACCACACTATATCTGCATTCCCTACTCTAAAGATTGCTGCCCTCTAATTCTCTCTCTCTCTCTTCCCCACACCTGAGGCAGCTCTTGACTTTGACTCCCTGGCTTTGCCTGTTTGAGTAGCCTTGGACACTGGCGCAGTGGGTGAAGTGCCAATTAGTCAGCTTGCTGCCATGATATTTTGCCAGCGGACGGGGATATTGTGCGTGACCTCCTTGCCCAGAGACCAATTATGCTGCCTAAGTTACCAATTAAGGGCCTCTTCCCACTGCCACTTTCAATTTGCCAGTGGCGTGACAAATGATAGCCGGGTACATTGTCTGATAAACCATGACCACCTTGTGGGCTTCTGACATGGACCCTCTTAATTGGTGATCCAAAGAAAAGCCACCTGTAATTGCCACATTCGAGGCAACACTTCTAACCCTCACCAACCAGGCCGTGTCCTCCACTTGAGACAGTAGTGATTCACCCGTTCACCTTCTGAGATTGGCAACCATCAGTGAGTCTCTGTCTGGATGTAATCTCAGTAGTGACCTCTGCTCTCCGATTAACCAGCAGCTCTTAGAGGCAGGATCGTCCCTTTAAAGGATTGGATGCCCCAGATGCTGAATGATCGACATTGAATCTGGTTGAGGCTCTGCCAAACAGCCATAGCAGGATTTACTCCAGCTTTCTGCTCCAGCCCACTGTATGCAGTGTCCTTTGTTCTTGGGACATGGGCTTCGCTGGCTGGCCAGCATTTATTGACCATCCCTATTTGCCCTTGAGAAGTGATGGTGAGCTGCCTTCTTGAATTGTTGCAGACCACATGCTGTGGGTTGATCCACAATGCCATTAGGAAGGGAATTCCAGGATTTTGACCCAGTGGCTGTGAAGAAACGGTGATATATTTCCGAGTCAGTTTTAAAATGGTGATGAGACTGGTTTACCACAGTGACTGATCATGATGCCTGATGAATAAATCTTTTAACACCCTGAGCACGTTTACACTATGTGGGTGATCAAGGCACCAGTGATTTAAATAGTGCAGTGCACAAGTGCCAGATTATCATAATTGGCAGTGCTGTTATTTGAGTCAGGAGGCCATGGGTTCATGTCACACTCTAGGACTTCAGCATATAATCTAGATTGATATTTCATTGCATTGACAACAACAACAGCCTATATTTACACGGCACCTTCAAAATAGTAAATCATCTCAAGAACAACTTCACAGAAGTGTTATCGAGATTTGACACCGATCCATATCAGCAGATTTTTGATCTTGATGATGAGAAGCTTGGTCCAAGACACAGGTTTTAATGAGTCTTAAAGGAGGAAAGTGAGGAAGGGAATTCTAGAGTGCAGGGCGTAGGCAGCTGAAGGCATGAACCTTTAGAATCCTACAGAGCAGAAAGAGGCCATTCGGCCCATGGAGTCTGCGTCGACCACAGTCATGGAGCGGTTAAAATCAGGGCTGCGTGAGGCCAGAATTGGTGGAGTGCAAATATTCTGGAGGATGATAAGGCTGCAGGAAATTACAGTGAAAGGGACAGGCTAGGCCATGGAGGGATCTGGCAAGGATGAGTGCTTTAGAATTGGTGTATTGTTTAACTGGGAGCTAAAATAAATTAGGCATGGGGTTAATGGGTGAATGGATTTGGTGTGAATTGTAACATGGGCATCAGAGTTTTGGATGAAGTTAAATTTACCAAAGGTGGAATGTCAGTGGGCAGTCAGGAGTACGTTGGATTAGTCACATCCAAAGGCATGAACAAGGACTTCAGCAGCAGACCAGTTGAGACAGTTGAAGTTGGATAACTTTATGGAATTGGAAATAGGCAGTGTTACTGATAGCACCAATACATGGTCAGGAATTCAGCTTGGGGTCAGATTGTGTACTGTCTGGTTCAGTGTCAGACAGTTGCCAGGCAGAGGGATGGTGCTGATAGAACATAAGAAAGAACATAAGGCTACCTCGCTAAATATATTTAAGATGTGGGTAGATAGGTTTTTGGTAGGCAAGGGAATTAAGGGTTATGGAGAGAAAGCGGGAAAGTGGAACTGAGCCACTTCAGATCAGCCATGATCTTATTGAATGGCGGGGCAGGCTCGAAGGGCTAGATGGCCTACTCCTGCTCCTACTTCTTATGTTCTTATGTAGAAGGCAGCAGGCGCTTGAGAGTAGCCCTCCAAGTCGCACACAATTCTGACCTGGAATTATATGAAGATAATGTTTATTTATTAGTGTTACCATTAAGGCTTACATTAACACTGCAATGAAATTACTGTGAAATTCCCCGAGTTGCCACACTCTGGCACCTGCTCGGGTCAATGCACCTAACCAACACTTCTCTTAGACTGTGTGAGGAAACCCACACAGACGCGGGAAGGACGTGCAGACTCCGCATAGACAGAGATCCAAGTCAGGAATCGAACCCAGGTCCCTGGTGCTGTAAAGTATCAGTGCTAACCACTCTACTGCTCATGTAACCCAGAACTCTCTTCCTAACACCTATACCACATGACTGCAGCACCTCAAGAAGGCTCACCATCACTCTCTCTTGAGTTTAATTAGGACTGGGCAGTAAATGTTGATCAGATCACACCTGGAGTATTGTGTGCAGTTTTGGGCTCATTATCTGAGGAAGGATAATGAGGAAGGACGCAGCAAAGGCTTACTCCTTCCCGGGATGGAGGGACTGATGTATGATATTGAGTCAGGTTAGGATTATCCTCGCTGGAGCTGAGAACAACTCTTAGGAATCTATAAGATTCTAACAGGAGTTAATTGGTTTCCAGGATTTCTAATACACTGCTTTTACATTTTCAGATTGCAGCTCGAGAGCTGAACATTTACTGTCACCCAGACCATAACTTCATGACTGCCAGCATACCAGTGCACCGGTTATTTGTCCATGTTCGTCGGCTAGTTGCTAAGGGATATAAGGTAAGTTTTCTTAATTTTGAGTATTTCCTTTTTTTCCTGGAAAAAGGTTATAGGACAACGTGTTTAATTTCAGTTTGGTATATTCCGTACACTGGCTATCCTTGGAAGAACAGCGAAGTGTACAGTTACCACCACTAACTTGTAACCTGCTTGAGGAGATGCCAAGTGTGTAAGGGGCATGGTGGGATTGGGGGTGTGGACTCTTGTTCCCAAATGTTGCTGTCTCTCCTTCTCATTGTGGAAGTCACCAGGCTTCCACGTAACATCTTCAAATTGTGCATCTGATTTTGCATCATTGATATGCGGATGTTTGGATGTAAGCTTTACAATCCACTGAAGCTCCATTGTACTTTGCCCATAGTCTCATCCTCTACAATAACTCTGGGTAAATTCATCTGACTGCTCTTTTTAATAGCTTCGATGAAACTGGGTTGTTGGAGGCCACCGGAGGGGCAAGATGTGGGAAGGAAAGGTTGGCAGGAATTAGATACTTTCAGTTTCCCCTTCTTCCCCCTCCCCTCCAATTCCTACTTCCACTCACTGGATTGATATCTTTGTCTCATTCAGATTTCCAGTAATATCTCAAAGATCTTTCACGCAAAGAATGGGGGAGTTTGTTGGGTGAAGGTGAACAAGGGTGGTACTTGTTGACACCAATCTCTTTGGCTTTTGTCAACACCTGTGTACCTCTAATCTGGGCCTTAAGAACTCACCGTCTGCCGCCATGGGTCTGCTGCTTGACCTTGAGATGAGCTTCTTATCCCACTCCCATTCCCCCCTCGCCTTGCACTCAGTCATTCCATTACCAAGACCAGTTCCTTCCATCTTAACCAACATTGTCCTACTCTGCACCTTTCCATTCCACTCCCATTGAAGCTATAACCCATATCTCCACCTTGCCACCACCCATCTATTTTTAAAAGAAATGCCTTGCATTTATAATAGCACCTTACGTGACCAGAGAATGCCCCAAAGTGCAGTAAGCCAAGCACTTCTGAAGTGTAGTCTCTGTTGTAATGTAGGCAACAAGGAGACAATTTTGTGAATCCCAAGTTTCCACAAACAGCAGCGTGGGGATAAGTGTTTTTCTGACGTTAATTAAGTGATGTATATTGGGCAGGACACTAGGAATAACTTCCATGCCCTTCCTCATAATAGGGATGGAATCTTTTACATCCATTTGAGAGGGTGGACAAAGGCCCTGCTTTAACATCTGATCCAGAATGTGATGTTTTTGACAGTTCATCACACCCTCAGTTTCACACTGGAGTGTTGGCTCTTCTCTTCAACTGTCCCTGCTGCCCAGCCTCCCAACTCTCTCCACTCACCCTTTTCCCTCCTGCTCCCGTGTGAAGTGCCTTTGAGACACTGTAATAAAGAAAATTACAGCACAAGAACAGGCCCTTTGGCCCTCCAAGCCTGCATCGACTATGCTGCCTCTCTGAACTAAAACCCCCCACCCTTGTTAGAGGCAAATTGTTTTTCAGGCGAACAGATTCTTTTTGCACCAGTGACAAAATAATTCATTTGCCAGTTTGTTTATACTAAAAATCCACACACTGGGCCGTTAACGCTAGGACTGTTGAAAGGGAGGCTCTATATTGGGGAAGAAGTTTCAGCAGACGTTGATTTAAATTGACAAACACAATTCAGTCAGTTAGGATTTTGTTTTGACAGCAGTGTAATAAATGAAAGTGAGTGAATTTTTTTTGTTTGCCAGTTGCATTTCTCTCCTCCTGCCCACTATTCATACAACAATGCCAGATCTTATTGCAGGGAATGCATTGTAAAGGTGATATATTCAATCTGAATAGAAAAGAAAAATTAAATTTTGGGGCAGCACGATGGTACAGTGGTTAGCACTGCCTCACAGCGCCAGGGTTCAATTCACGACCTGGCTTACTGTCTGTGTGGAATTTGCACGTTCTCCCTGTGTCTGCACGGGTTTCCTGCAGGTGCTCCGGCTTCCTCCAAAGGTGTGCGGGTTAAATGGATTGGCCATGCTAAATTATCCATTCGTGTCAGGGGGACCAGCTACCGTAAATGCGTAGTTTTATAGGGATAGGGCCTGGGTGGGATTGTGGTCAGTGAAGATTCGATGGCCGAATGATCTCATTCTGCACTGTAGGTTTCATGATTCTAAAAATTACTGTGTGTGTCTCTCTTCCAGGTGGGAGTAGTGAAGCAGACTGAGACTGCGGCTCTCAAAGCTGTTGGAGAGAACAAAGGCAATCTGTTCGCTCGCAAGCTCACTGCTCTCTACACCAAGTCTACACTCATTGGAGAAGATATCCTTTCAGCTTCATTCTCTCTGTGAATGAGTTTCACTTTGCCCGTGCACCACCACCACTTGATGGTCTGGACAGGATATTCATGGAATTATCACGCAGAGCTTTAAACTGCTTTAGAACTATTCAGGTCAGGTGTGAGCACAGACTTTCTGTAGCTCAGAGTGGTGACGCTTTGTCTGGGTTCATGAGCTATGATGTACCTACTTGACCAACTGTTGTGCTGCAAATTCCCAAGTGCCAGCCTAAATAATCGTGTTTGCTTGTATTGAGGAGGTGGCCCTAGTTGGGGTTTTGGGGAAATGGTTTCTGCTGACCTTGGACACCACCAACAGTAGAGTGGAAAGGATATTTCTAGGTTATAAAAAAAGTGTTGTAAATTCCTGTACTTAAAAAAGCCCTGCTATTATTTTCCACTGTTAGTTTAAAAAAAGATATCAGGGTCAGTGGATGACACAAAGATTAGTGGAGTTACTGAGGATGGCAAGAAGATTGATGGAGTTACTGATAGAAATGGTTGAGGACTCTGGATTAGTACTTGTTGGAGTTTACAAGGATAAAGGGGGATCTTATTGAAACTTACAGGATACTGCGAGGCCTGAATAGAGTGGATGTGGAGAGGATGTTTCCACAAGTAGAAAAAACTAAAACCGGAGGGCACAACCTCAGGCTAAAGGGACGATCCTTTAAAATCGTGATGAGAAGGAATTTCTTCAGCCAGAGAGTGGTGAATCTGTGGAATTCTTTGCCGCAGAAGGCTGTGGAGGCCACATCATTGAGTGTCTTTAAGACAGAGATAGCTTTTTGATTGATAAGGGGATCGGGATTATGGGGAAAAGGCAGGATAATGAGGATGAGAAAAAAACTCAGCCATGATTGAATGGCGGAGCAGATTCGATAGGCCGAGTGGCCTAATTCTGCTCCAATGTCTTATGGTGCCGGAGATTGGAGACTTGGGCATAGAAATGGCAGGTGGAGTTTAATTTGGACAAATGCATTTTGGAGGATCAAATTTAGGTGTGAATAATATTGTTAATGGCAGAACCCTTAGGAACATTAACATATAGAGGGATCTGAGCTTGCAGATCCACAGTTCCCTAAAAATGGCACCACAGGTGATCAGGGTTATTAGGAAATCATATGGCATGTGTGCCTTCATCACCTGGGGCATTGAGTACATGA
Organism: Carcharhinus amblyrhynchos; assembly: GCF_965287045.1. NCBI lineage: Eukaryota > Metazoa > Chordata > Chondrichthyes > Carcharhiniformes > Carcharhinidae > Carcharhinus > Carcharhinus amblyrhynchos. Next base: position 94,782,749 of record NC_137328.1, on the reverse strand, counting down.
GTTGGAAATCATGCTGTAGCTATATAAAACCTTGGTTAGGCTGCATTTGGAGTATTGCGTGCAATTCTGGTCACCACAGTACTGAACGAACATGGAAGCTTTGGAGAGAGTGCATAAAAGGCTCACCAGGATGTTGCCTGGTGTCTGTTGGCTACGAGGGAAGATTGACTAAACTAGGATTGTTTTCACTGGAAAGATAAAGGCTGAGGGGGAAATCTGATACAGGTCTACAAAGTTATGAGAGGCGTAGACAGGATGGATAGTGGGAGGCTTTTCCCCAGGCTGGAAGTGCCCAATACAAGGGGGCACAGGTTCAAGGTGAGAGGGGGAAAGTTTATGGGAAACGTGCAGGGGAAGCTTTTCATGAAGAGAGTGGTGGGTCCCTGGAACATGCTGCCAGAGAAGGTGGTGGAAGCAGGCACATTAGCAACATTTAAGAGGCACCTGGATGTGTACATGCACAGGGAGGGAACAGAGGAATATGGACCGAGTAAGGGCAGAACGTTTTTCCTTTCAGAAGTTTAGTCAAATCATGATTGGCACAAGCTTGGAGGGCTAAAGGACCTGTTCATGTGCAGTACTTTGTTCTTTGTTCAAAATTAGAAACATTGAATTGGTTTTGTTTTAATCTTTACCAAGTTTCTACATTTTTGGAATCTTTTATCTGTACCCTTGTGTCATTCCTCACTAGCATCAAGCCACATTGCTCAAGGATATATATCCCACCTTTCTCTTGGTTTTATGTATTTTGGCCAGATTCGTGCTGTGAAATCCATTCTGTCTATCAGTTCGATGATGGTATCCATGCCCCACACGAGCATCCTCCCAGCTTTTATTTATCTAACCCCATCACTATATTTTCTTCCTTGCACCATCAAGTATCTTTCACTTGTTCTGAAAGGCATCTGTGCATTTTGTCTTAAATGCTCCCAGTGGTTCCGTATTGTTTTCATTCTTTGAGGGAGGACACTTTCTCCAGAATAGCTTGTTGAATTTACTAGTGCCTGACTATCTTACCCCTACCTGGCCCACAAGTGGAAGCACCTTCTCCTTGACTGCCAATCAGACTATTTTGTCATCTTAAAAGATCTCTATCAGTCACATTCTTTGTTGTCCCTTTCCTCGAGATAAGAACCTCGGGGTGATTTAGTCGCTGTCCTATTTTCTGGTCTGGTAGAGTAGTGATGTTACCGGAATAATAATGATCAAATCCATCCCATTGATTTTTAAAAAAGAGAATGATCTGTCAATCAAAAACTCATATCAGTAGGAGTCGTGGAGTTGTCTAGTTAGTGTATAAACCTGACAGATTCAGTAATTGAGGCTGCAAGGAATGAGATGTATTGATGGGGTTAGATGAAAAAAGATGGGATGATACTTGCATGGAGCGTAAATGCCAGTATGGGTCTATTGGACTGAATGGCCTGTTCTGGCCCATATGTGACTCCAGTCTCTCTCAAATGTAGTTGATGCTGAACTGCCCTCCAAAATGGTCTAGAAAGTCAGTAATATTAAACCACTGTAGTCGAAGGCTCAGAACTACTGCCTTGAGGAAAGTTGCCTTGGGAAATAAATGCCAGCTTGCCATTGATGCCCGCACCCTGAGAATATGTAATAGTAAAACGAAAACATTCTGCCCCAAGGACAACATTCTGTAATTTGGTCTTGGCTATTTTGGTCCAACTTTATTGGACACTTGTTGCCATCAGCCTACGCTAACTTTAGGTTTGGTATTCTTTGAGTAGATAGGCTGGTGAGACCTCCCCATGAAATGGGAAGTTTCAGAGGAATCCAATGAATTACATTTTAGGATTAAAATAAATTTCTGCCCAAAAAAATGGGGGAAATTAATCATTAACATAGGAGGCAAGAATCAATCAGATTCTCTCATTCACTTCCTGATTCAGAATGATCAAACAGAAATCCAAACCGTAACCTGATGGACATTCATAAAAGACACCAGCAACAACTGATGGTTGAATTTGATAACTCTGTATCAGGCTAAGGACTGTGGGAGCAACAAAGAACTGGATGTGCAATTGTGGAACAACATTCTGTTGTCCTTGAACTGGGTCAGCTGACACCATGGACAAAGATACTCAAACTCTCAAATTATTGTACAACAAATCTCCTTTGTAATACTGTACCAAGTTACCACAACATTACATCAGGGCATCAAACTTCGTTATACATGAAGTAACTAACCGCTGACCTACTCTGTTATACATACAAGTATTCACAAGGCACCAGAACCTTGTGGATGGGCAGCACGGTAGCACAGCGGTTAGTACTGCTGCATCACAGCTCCAGGGTCCTGGATTTGATTCCTGGCTCGGGTTACTGTCTGTGTGGAGTTTGCACATTCTGCTCGTGTCTGCGTGGGTATCCTCCGGGTACTCTGGTTTCCTTCCACAGTCCAAAGATGTGTAGGTTAGGTTGATTGGCCTTGCTAAAAATAAGTTGCCCCTTAGTGTCCTGGGATGTGTAGGTTAGAGGGATTAGTGGGTAAATGTATGGGGATAGGGCCTGGGTGGGATTGTGGTCGGTGCAGACTGGATGGGCCGAAAGGCCTGTTTCTGCAGTGTAGGGTTCTATGATTCTATGAGAACTTTGCAAAATATCCAAGCTCATGAATTGGACTTAAGAGACAGAACCCATGGTGCGGTGAACTGATCAGATTCCTTGCTGATGGTTTTTGTTCAGATTCCTCTGACTCCCAAACTCGGGGTCATGCTTCTGCAGTGGTTAATTCTAGGTCACTGCTGCCAATCTCTTTTTGTCTCTCCTTAGAGATCCTGCTGGTACTGATCATGCTTTGAGCCGTGTATTCCAAGGACAGGTGTTTATCAATCACTGTCATTTTGATTATGAATACTAAGAGTTGTGCCTCTGTCAGGGGGTTGTAATTCCCTCAAGAACACGACACATCGGCATCTTTGTTCAATCGCTCTACATTCAAGATATAGCAACAGCCATTGTTCAATCAACTTCTGTGTTCATTCCACAATTGCACATCCAGTTCTTTGCTGCTCCCACAGTCCTTAGCCTGATACAGAGTTATCAAATTCAACCATCAGTTGTTGCTGGTGTCTTTTACGAATGTCGATCAGGTTACGGTTTGGATTTCTGTTTGGTTGTTCTGAATCAGGAAGTGAATGAGAGAATCTGATTGATTCTTGCCTCCTATGTTAATGATTAATTTCCTCCTTTTTTTGGGCAGAAATTTATTTTAATCCTAAAATGTAATTCATTGGATTCCTCTGAAACTTCCCATTTCATGGGGAGGTCTCACCAGCCTATCTACCCAAAGAATACCAAACCTAAAGTTAGCGTAGGCTGATGGCAACAAGTGTTGAATAAAGTTGGACCAAATTACTTTAACAACCTCCTGATAATTCAGTGTCACCAGTTGGGTTGAATGGCTTGTTCCTGTACTGAGTCTATATCTAAGGAATATATACATTTCAGAATTGTCTGAAAGGATTACCGAGTGCAATTGAGTCAGATTTGTGATTTCTGAACTCAAATTCGGTCAAGATTTAAGTGAAACCTCTGACTCTAAATGCAGATGTATAATTTCTCATTTGCGCTATGTTCCTTGACGATTGTTACATATTAACCCACTGCTGAACCTGGATAATGACTCCGTTGAAGTCGGAGATGTACCAAGTGAACTTCCCAATAGCTACCTGATGTGTATCTGTGAACAGACACAGAAGAAGAAAGACCATGTGAAGCGAGGAGTTCAGATCGGGCTTGTGGTAAGAATCCCCTCACAACAAATGTATCCAAATATAAATTGCTTCTGAAGTTATAAATGTACACTGCAGGTATAAAACCTAACCCAGACTGGCGTTTTGTGCACAATATGTTTTATGTTGTTAGTGGAAGTTAATATCTGTAAGGCATACTTGTAGGAATTATGGATTAAGATTTAATTTTGTGTAGGGACTTTGTGCAATGCCTACATTCATGCGGGAACCCAAAATTAGGAGCTGTAAATATAAACTTTATCTGGTTTAATGTTGCATTTATTTGTTCAGATAACAGTTTAGTTATCATGTACAAACAATTTCATTTCTCCATGCAGTGTTCCTTACTTCCTGGAAAATTGTCTGTAGTTGTCTCTTATGACCTTGTTTCCTTGTTTTAAATTCACTAATTTTATGCATTTAATTATTATATTGTGCTGTAATTTTAATGTCAACAGTAACTGTTCATGACTCCTCAGGCACTGAAGCAGTCCATGTTCAAATGCAATTGATCTGGACAATATCTGGGCTTGGTCTGACAAGTGGCAAGTAACATTTACACCACTCAAATGCCAGGCCACGACCATCACCAATAAGAGACACTCTAACCATCACCCCTTAACATTCAATGGTGTAACCATCACTGAATCCCCCATTGTCAACGTCCTTGGGGTTACCATTGACCAGAAACTCAACTGGACTCGCCATATAAACACTGGCTACAAGAGCAGGTCAGAGGCCAGGAATACTGTGGTGAGTAACTCACTTCCTGATTCTCCAAAGCCTATCCACCATCTACAAGGCACAAGTCAGGAGTGTGATGGAATACTCCTCACTTGCCTGGATGGGTGCAGCTCCAAGAAGCTTGACACCAGGACAAAGCAGCCCGCTTGATTGGCACCACGTTCACAAGCATTCAATCCCTCCACCACTGATGCTCGGTAGCAGCAGTGTGTACTAGCTACAAGATGCACTGCAGCAATTCACCAAAGATTCTTAGACAGCACCTTCCAAACCCACAACCACTTCCATCTAGAAGTACAAGGGCAGCAGATACATGGGAACACCACCACCTGCAAGTTCCCCTCCAAGCCACTCACCATCCTTACTTAAAAATATATTGCTATTCCTTCGCAGTCGCTGGGTTAAAATCCCAGAATTCCCTCCCTAACGGCATTGTGATTCAACCCACAGAACATGGACTGCTGCGATTCAATAAGGCAGCTCGTCACCTCCTTCTCAAGGGCAACCAAGGATGGCAATAAATGCTGGCCAGCCAATGATGCCCATGTCCCACGAATGAGTAAAAAAAATGCTCTCTACGCTGAAAGAACACAGTGGCACAGTGGTTAGCATTGCTGCCTCACAGCACTAAGGACTTGGGTTCAGTTCCTGGTTTGGTTCACTGTGCACAGTCTGCATGTTCCCCCTGTATCTGTGTGGGTTTCCTCTGGGTGCTTGGGTTTTCCTTAGTGGCCAAAGATGTGTTGGTTAAATGGATTAGCCATGATAATTGTGTAAGATTATAGGGATAGGGTGGGGAAGAGGGCCTGGCCAAGATAATATTGTCAGAGGTTGGATGCAGACAGGATGGGCCAAAATGACCACTTCTGCACTGTAGAGATTCTGTGGTGACTTGCATTCATACAGAGCCTTTCACGACCTCAAAACATTCCAAAGGACCTGGGTTTCACACCTGGTTGCGCATCTGCACATTCTCCCTGTGTCTATATGGGTTTCCTCCGGGTGCTCCGGTTTCCTCCCACAGTCCAAAAGATGTGCTGCTTAGGTGCACTGGCCATGCTAAATTCTCCCTCAGTGTACCCGAACAGGCGCTGGAGTGTGGCGACTAGGGGATTTTCACAATAACTTCATTGCAGTGTTAATGTGAGCCTACTCCTAACACGAATAAATAAAAAATTAATTACTTTTGGTGTGGTCACTGGTGGAATGTAGGAAATGGGGCAGCCAGTTAGCTCACCGCTGATTTTGAACACCATCTAATGTCCATTTCTGTTGGCATTTTTTTTCCTTCAATGTTTCTCACTACTGCGGAAACTAACTTTTAATATTCATACCGGATTGCGTGTTTTATTTGATGCATACTAAAATCAAAACGTTAGCGTGTCAAATGGAATGGAGAAATTTTGCCATCATTGCGGATGTGTCAGGGCAGCTAGAGATGGGCTAAGGTATCTTTGTCAGCATTATGAATAGCTTGTGGAAAAGGTTTTTTTGAAAAAAGAACCTGCTTAAGGAGATGCTACTGTACATTTTTGAATGAGTTATGAGAAACTTTTTCTTATGTTTGCGTGGCCACTAGATGGCAGCAAAAGGCAACAATGCCCGAGCAAGCTTGTCCATTACTTGATTGAACAGTAGGACACTTACAGCAAGGAGCCTTCTACTTAATGTAACAAATGTACAATTCACGACCGGTAGCAGCAACTGTTTAGGTATGTTGTATATTCTTTTGAATAGGGCAGTTTTCTTCACTGTGTTAACTGACTCTTCCAGGAAACAAATGATCCCTCATACAAATCAAAGTAGTGTGGATGCTGGAAATGTGAAATAAAAACACACACAAAGGTAGTCAGAGAATTAGTGAAGAGAGAAACCGAGTTAACATTTTAGGTCAATGATCTATGATCCTTCAGAGCTAAACTTCATCGAGGTGAAACATTGACATGGATTCTCTAATCACGGATGCTGCTGGACCTGGTGGCTATTTGCAGCATTTTCTGATTTTATTTACCACGCTTCTTTGCCAGAAGTTATTGAATGGATATGAAGGCCGAAATTCTACCAACTCGTCTGCCACGGAAATCTCTGTTGGCCTCAGGCGGGAATTTCTGGTCTCACCTGAGGTGAGGCTGTAAAATCCCACCCATGGTGTATTTTTCTGCTGGGAGTTTCTCACACATTCGTTTTAGGATTGGTAAAAGATTAAGGGCATAATTTACAATCATACACCAGTGGTTTTTCTTTTGTTCAAATGCAAACTGATTTCAACAGTAAGTGTTCTGTTCTGACATTTAGAAGGTTGTGGAAGCATTAGGGACTAGATTTTACTGCCAAAATAGTGGTGAGATAAATGGCACTCCCTTTTTTTATGTGTAAGTGGTACAGATGTGCGTGGTTAGTAAGTTTGCAGATGACACCAAGATTGGTGGCATAGTGGACAGCGAAGAAAGTTATCTCCAACGGGATCTGATCAGTTGGGCCATTGGGCTGAAGAATGGCGGATGGAGTTTAATTTAGACAAATGAGAAGTGATGCATTTTGATTGAACCAGAGCAGGACTTACTCAGTTAATGGTAGGGCACTGGGGAGAGTTACAGAGCAATGAGATCTAGGGGTACGTGTTCATAGCTCCGTGAAAGTGGAGTCACAGGTGGACAGAGTGGCGAAGAAGGCATTTGGCATCCTTGGTTTCATTGGTCTGAATATTGAGTACAGGAGTTGGGATGTCTTGTTGAAGTTGTACAAGACATTGGTAAGGCCACACTTGGAATACTGTGTGCAATTCTGGTCACACTGTTATAGAAAGGACATTATTAAACTAGAAAGAGTGCAGAAAAGATTTACTAGGATGCTACTGGGACTTGATGGTTTGAGTTATAAGGTGAAGCTGAATAGACTGGGACTTTTTTCTCTGGAGCTTAGAAGGCTGAGGGGTGACCTTATAGAGGTCTATAAAATAATGAGGGGCATAGACAAAGTAGATAGTCAATATCTTTTCCCAAAGGTAGGGGAGTCTAAAACTAGAGGGCATAGATTTAAGATGAGGGGTGAGATACAAAAGTGTCCAGAGGGGCAATATTTTCACAGAGGGTGGTGAGTGTCTGGAACAAGCTGCCAGAGGTAGTGGTAGAGGCAGGAACAATTTTATCTTTTAAAAAGCATTTAGGTAATTACATGGGTACAGTGGGTATAGAGGGATATGAGCCAAATGTGGGCAATTGGGATTAGTTTAGGGGTTTTTAAAAGAAAAAAGGGTGGCATGGACAAGTTGGGCTGAAGGGCTTGTTCCCATGCCGTAAACCTCTATGTGCAGTTAAAGGCAAGGGATGCGAATATCTCAAAGTTGCCTCAAATGTCCTTTCTGCTGTTACTGAACTTGCCAGAGAAAGTTAAGTCTTGTTAAAAGTGTGAATAGCCTTTTAATTGTTAATCGCTGCCAATTTTCTCTGTGGTACTGAATATTAACTATTAGTCATGTGGAGACTCATTTCTACAGGTATTAATTGGAGTCAGATAGTTTGCAATGTCAAACAAAAACTACACATTTTAAAACTCAGAAGTGGCAGTGAGCTAAACACTGGATAAAAGCAAATTACTGGAGATGCTGGAATCTTTGGCAAAGGGCCATCTGGACTCGAAACGTCAGCTCTTTTCTCTCCCCACAGATGCTGCCAGACCTGCTGAGATTTTCCAGCATTTTCTCTTTTGGTTTCAGATTCCAGCATCCACAGTAATTTGCCTTTATCGACATTTTAAATCTCTCTCTTTCTGACTCCTTTCCCTCAATCATCAAATTATAATAGAATCCCTACAGTGCAGAAGGAGTCCATTTGGCCCATCTAGTCTGCAGCGACAACAATCTCACCCAGGCCCTATCCCATAACCCGTGCAATTACCCTGCTTAACTCCCTGACACTAAAGGGCAATTTAGCATGACCAATCCACCTAACCCACACATCTTTGGAGTGTTGGAGGAAACGGGAGCATCCAGAGGAAACCCATGCAGGTGTGGGGAGAACGTGCAAACTCCACACAGACGGTGACCCAAGCCAGGAATCGAGCCCGGGCCCCTGGCGCTGTAAGGCAGCAGTGCAAACCACTGTGCCGCCCCAGTTAATCTTTCCCTCTTTCTCTTTCTATACTGAATTTGGCATTGAATTTGCCCACATTAATTTACACTTTGTTTCCCATCGTATGATTTTCTCAATCCTTCTCAGTCTGACTGGGGATGCAGTTTGCTTGCTATGTTGGGTCAAGTCCCAGACGGTGACACTATCCTCTCACATTTTTCAGCGTGCACAAATTGTAAATCTAAATCTAAAGGTGTAAACTAATTCATGCCAGAGTCTGCTGAACGCAGAATCTGGGCCTGTATCTTTGAATTCAGCCCTCGCTCAGTAATTGGGATTGTGTTGCACAATAGTAGTGTCACAACATTGTGCGCACTCGTAAGGAATTCTCTGTCCGCTCTTTCAACCCATTTAAAATAAACAGGGTAGTGGCATGGTTAAAGTATTGGATGCAGGGATTTTATACTAAGATGTTAAAACACTCTCTCTGCTCATTACCATCACAATTTGAATTCTGCTGTGTCTTGTGATGTTCCTTTATTTATTTCCTTCACTTTGACCAATGAGTGTAGGTGGTGATGAGGACAGTGATATAGAATTTTCATATCCCTGAAAACACACAGTACTTGGCAGCTGTAGCACACACAGCAATATTTAAAAAAAAATCCCAAGTAAACATGAACTCATCCTCTCAACAAAACTTCAAATACACCGCCTGGGGTCAGTATTTACTCTTCACACAGACAGGAGAACTCCTTACAACAGACAGGAAAGAATTAGCAGTTAAAAAACAAAAATTACTGGTATTAGATTCCTACAGTGGCAGATGTACCAGCCACAATCCCATTCGGCACATGGCTTAGCTACCTAACCCCACATTTTGGACTCTGGGAGAAAACTGGAGCACCTGGAGGAAACCCACATAGAAATGAGGAGCACATGCAAACTCCACACAGATAGTGACCCAAGCCAGGAATCGAATCCGGGTCCCTAGAGCTGTGAGGTAGCAGTGCTAACGGCTGTGCCAACATGTTGCCCTATCTACAAAGTAGACATGGTAACAACTTTCCCTCCTGTGGATGGGTCTGGAACTGGTGTTGGGAGGGAAAGGTGGGGTTCGCTGAATATTTTAAAGGCCGTGATAGATTCTCGATAGGTAAGGGAATCAAAGATTATCAGGGGTAGATGGGAATGTGGAACTTAATGCAAATCGACCAGCCGTGATCTTATTGAAGGGTGGAGCAGGTTTGAGGGGCTGAATGGCCTACTCCTGCCCCTGATTCTAGGTTTGTATGACTTAATGTGCCCAATCCCATCCTTATTGTGTGCCTGCTGCCATTTTTCTGGTTGTATGTTGCCTGTGTCCCACTCTGAAGAGTTGGGGACCCCTTGTTAGATTACTTAAGTCAGGTCCCCACAGTACAGTTGGGAACCTGATTGAAGTTTATTGCTGGCTGGCCATGTTTCCCTGGTGCAGGAGACAAAATCCATGTTGCACTAGGGTGGACAAGATGAGAGGTCAAATGGCAACAGATTATAATCCAACAGGTTTATTTAAAATCCCTTCACCTGACGAAGGAATAGCTCCGAAAGCTTTTGATTTCAAATAAACCTATTGGATGATAACCTGGTGTCGTGTGACCTCTCATTTCACCAGTATTGGTGCTGGGTCATTGTAACTCCACAATCCCCAGCACACAAGGCAAACAGATCCCTTCTGCTAACTTCAAGGTGAAGTCTTAATGAGGCTTTAAATGTAGCTCCGCTAGCGGTGGTGGTGTGCTTTAGTTTTAAATTGCTGTGGATTCAAGCCCCCAGGCTCTCACTCCTGTGCTGTGTGGGTGGAATGCTGCTTTGCAAGTGGTGCTATCTTTGAGGCGTTCAACCTGACTAACGTCTGACGGTCATTCAAGATTTCACGGCATGTTTCAGAAAAAGATCTAACCCTTCTGGTGCCTGAATCAGTGTTCCCCTTTCAACAGAACTGATTAAACAACCATTCATCTAATTATAGTTTACTTAATCTTTTATGGTGGCACAGTGGTTAGTGCTGCTGTCTCACAGCGCTAAGGACCCAGGTTCAGTTCTGGCCTCGGGTCACTGTCTGTATGGAGTTTGCACTTTCTCCCAGTGTCTGCGTGGGTTTCCTCCGGGTGCTCCAGTTTTCTTCCACAGTTCAAAGATGGGTTAGGTGGATTGGCCATGCTCAATTAACCCGAGTGTCAGGTGGATTAGCAGGGTAAATATATAGGGTTTTGGGAATAGGGCCTGGGTGGGATTGTGGTTGGTACAGACCTGATGGGCCGAATGGCCACCTCTGTACTATAAGGATCTATGGATCTAACAGTTACTTTAGGAATAGTGAGTGAATATTTACAGAGTGGTTAGTTTCTTTTTCAGAAATGTGATACTGTGTTATGTAAGCAATTTGTCAGATCTCTGGGCCTTTTGGATAAAATGAAGCTCAGATCAAGCATTTTAGGGAGGTGCTGCTATCAGCTTGGATCTTGTTGGTTGAACACAAGGCAGGAAGTGGGGAATCTGTCTTGTCAGCATGATCTGTAATGTCTCTCTTGTGGGGATTTTGATTGGATTTAATTGGATTTTGATTGGGTAAAACAAAAAAAACTGTCAGCATCTTTGTATTTAAGTTTTAGGAAATGTTAATGTTAAATTATTCTTATGTAATATCACAAGAGAACTCTGATGGATTGGCAGATTAATGTTTCAACCAGAATGGAGTTGACATTATTGCAGTAGAGTATCTTCCTCCTCCCCCTGCCCTTCTGGATGATACAGTGCCTAAAGCTTGATTCAACAATGCCTTGCGCATGAGGATGAAGACAATAGAAGTGGAGAAAAAGATCTCATTAACTAGTAAAAGTTAAAATTTATGTATTAGTCACAAGTGAGGCTTACACTGGCACTGCAGTGAAGTTACTATGAATTACCCCTATGTTACTGTGAAATCGTAGAGATGGTGAACAAATAATACATGTGAGGACGGACTCCATTAATTTCATTGACTATCTGAGTAGCTTGCTGGTTACTCTGCTAGCGTGTTACAGATTCTGTAGGTCCCACGGGCAGTTTCTCCAGAAGCATGTAGATCCGAGTTTGGTTTAGAATTTTGCAATCCTTCAGTTCAGTGATTTTGAAAATATTTTATAAAATGCTCAGTAGATACAGAGAAAAATGGTGCATGTTGTTGTGTTTTGCCTTTCTGAAAAAAAAACAATTTACTATTCTTGGCCCTTTAAGTCCAGTTGCACTACTTAGCTGTTTAAAGTAACAGCTGCCATTTAAATGTATGACTGTCTCGACTCAATTTTTCCCCTAGCTGAAAGGGGTAAAGACATTGTTAAAGTCCCTGTAACCATTACCTGGTATACTAAGAATCATAGAACCCTACAGTGCAGAAAGAGGCCCTTCAGCCCATCGAGTCTGCACCAAACACAATCCCACCCAGGCCCTACCCCCATATCCCTAGATATTTTACCCACTAATCCCTCTAACCTACACATCCCTGGACACCAGGGGCAATTTCTTAGCACAGCCAATCAACCTAACCCGCACATCTTTGGACTGTGGGAGGAAACCCACGCAAACACGAGGAGAATGTGCAAACTCCACACGGATGTTTGCATGTACCTGTACCTGATGTTTCGATTCTCAATGACCACAGGTGATCTCCAATGAATTCCAGTTTGTTAACCCCCTTCCCCCAATCCCCTTCCTATTCCTTCCCATTCCCGTTCCTCCCCCCACCCCCACTCGCCTCGTATTTCACATCGTTGCATTTACCTGACTTGCTTGGAGAAGAGCTTCAATCATTGGAGTTACACAATCAAAGTTTTAAAGTTTACTTATTAGTGTCACAAATAGGTTCACATTCACAGTGTAATGAAGTTACTGTGAAAACTCCTGAGTTGCCACACTCCGGCGTCTGTTCGGGTACATTGAGGGAGAATTTAGCATGGCCAGTGCACTTAACCAGCACGCCTTTTGGACTGAGAAAGGAAAACAGAGCACCTGGAGGAAACCCACACAGACATGGGGAGAGCATGCAATCTCCATACACTGAGACCCAAGCTGGGAATCAAACCCAGGTCCCTGGTGCTGTGAGACAGCAGTGCTAACCACTGTGCTCCTGTAGATTTTACTTCTTGTACAGCTCACATGCAGATGAAATGTGCTACATACTTAGGGGATTATGTTGCAGCATGTCAGTAGAATTTAGAAGATGGGTTTTGCTTGCCACTGTTCAGTTTCACAGCTCAAAATGTTGATTTGGGTACAGCTATACTGGGGAAAAAAAGAAACAAGAAGGAATGTTGCGATGGGCGGTAAATGTCATGGCAGCTTCCATGGCGGAGGAATCATGGATCTTGTCAGGCCTATATTTAACCTGTTAAGGCTATTGTAGAGATTCTGATCCTGGGAGTGGGTTTGAGTCAGTTTGGGCTTGTAAACTATAATTTATAATTAATACCTTTCTTTATTGTGAATAGCAGTTCAGTGAAATAGATTCAGATTAGTGTGATCAAGGAATTACTAAATCAGTCAGTGGTAACAACTGTTAATAGCTGAAAATGAATCTGGACACGAGGCCAAGATAGATTTTTGATAAGGTGCCACAGAAAAAGGTTACTGCGCAAGATAAGAACTCATGGTGTTGGAGGTAGTGAATTAGCATGGATAGAAGATTGACCAATTATTAAGAAATTGGGTCTTGATCATTGGTCATTTTCAAGTTGACAACTGAGTTTCACAGGGCCTCGGCTATTTACAATTTATGGTAATAACCTGGATGAACGTATTGTGTACATTTATTAGTCATGAGGCTTACATTAACACTGCAATGAAATTACCGTAAAATTCCCCTAGTCGCCACACTCCAGTGCCTGTTCGGGTCCATGCACCTAACCACGTCTTTTGGACTGCGGGAGGAAATTGGAGCACCCGGAGGAAACCCATGCAGACACAGGGAGAACGTGCAAACTCCACAAGAACAGTCACCCAAGCCAGGAATCGAACCTGTGTTTCTGGCGCTGTGAGGCAGCAATGCTAACTACTGTGCCACCCTGCCACCCACCATTTTCCGCTATTAACATTTCTTGATCACAAGGTGTACAAAAGTAGGTAGGAAGAAAAGTTGTGAGGAGGTTGCCGAGAACCTGCAGAAGGATGTAGACAGGTTAAGCAAGTGGGCAACATTTGGCAGATGGAGAATTAAGGGGGAAAATGTGATGCTATCTACTTTGGTAGGGAGAATAGAAAAACATAATTTATATAGTGAGAGGCTTGCAAAATGCTGTGGCACAGAGGGTGTCCTTGTATATGAATCACAAATAGTTAGCATGCTGGTACAGCAAGCAATTAGGATGGCAAATGAAATGTTGATCTTTACTGCAAGGGGAAATGGTTAGGCCTGCTGCCTCAGTGGCAGAGACCCGTGTTCAATTCCAGCCTCAGGTCACTGTCAGTGTGGAGTTTGCACATTCTCCCCATGTCTACATGGGTTTCCTCCAGGTGCTTCACCAGTTTCCTCCCACAGTCCAAAGATGTATGGGTTAAGTTGATTAGCCATGCTAAATGGCCCCCTAGTGTTGGGGGATTAGTAGGGCAAATGCGAGGGGTTATGTGGATAGGACCTGGGTGAGTTTGTTGTTGGTGCAGGCTCCATGGGCTGAATGATTTCCTTCTGCACCAAAGGGATTCTATGATTCCATGAAAACAAAATAGGGCAGTGTTGCTGCAACTGTACATGGTGCTGCTGAGATTGCAGCTAGAATACTGTGTACAGTTTTGATCTTATTTTAAGAGGCAGAAACATTGCATTAGAAGCAGTTCAGAGAAGGTTCACGGGGCTGATTCTTGGGAAGAAGGGATTGTCTTCTGAGGAAAGGTTGAGCAGGGTTGATTCTATACCCATTGAAGTTTTAAAAGAAAAATATGTGATTCTATTGAAACATAGAATTCTAATGGGTCTTGACAGGATAGACACCGAGAGAATATTTTTCTTTGTTGGAGAATCAGGAACTAGGGGCATCAATTCTTAAACTGTAGGAGAGTCGAAGGTTATGGGAACAGGCAGGAAAATAGAGTTGAGGCCAAGATCAGATTAGTCACGATCTTACTGAAAGACGGATGTGTGCTCTATTGCTCCTGTTTCTAATGTTTATATATTTGAACTGTGGTTCAGTACCTTGGCTAGTGAACCATCTTGTTAACCTTTTATTTACTGATTCGCAAAAAAAAAATCATCATTGGGGCTGCTGCGTCAATCTGCCCTGTCGGTGTATTTGAAAAAACACAAAACAACTGGAAAACATAATCCATCTGGAATTCCAGACAATTTAGATTTTACATTTGGAGCTAATATTTGATTCAAGAACAGCTTCTTTCCTGCTGCTGTCAGACTTTTGAATGGACCTACCTTGCATCAAGTTGATCTTTCTGTACACCTTAGCTATGACTGTAACACTACATTCTGCACTCTCTCGTTTCCTTCTCTGTGAACGGTATGCTTTATCTGTATAGCGCGCAAGAAACAATACTTTTCAATGTATACTCATACATGTGACAATAAACCAAATCAAATAATACTTTTTTCATTTTGATTTGTATTTTGCAGGCAGTCCAGCCCAATACCGGTGATGTGATTTTTGATTGTTTTCACGATTGTAAATCCAGATCCGAGTTGGAAAGCCGGATCCTGTGCCTACAGCCAGTTGAGATTCTGCTCCCGGCGGAGTTGTCGGAGAACACGGAGAAGCTTTTGGCGAGCATCACTGCTTCAAGGTACATCTGCCATGTGAGCAGCTTTGACTTTTCTGAAAGGGAACTGCGCATTTGAGTCAGACATGGGGGTAAATTTTTGTTCCAGCTCACCTTGGGAATGGTCACGGGTGGTACAGACAATCTGACAGCTCGTTTTAAAGTTTGTTGAATTGGGTGGGAATTTCCAGTCTCGGGGCAGGCGCAACTGGAAAATCCAGCCCAGTCTTCCAGATGATGCTTGAAAATATCCAACCCACGCTCATTCTATAATGGTGGAGTCAAACCCAGGGGCTGGCACGGTGACACAGTGGTTAGCACTGCAGCCTCACAGAGCCAGGGACCCAGGTTTGATTCCTGGCTTGGGTCACTGTCTGTGCGGAGTCAGCACATTCTCCCTGTCTCTGTGTGTGTTTCCTCCAGGTGCTCCAGTTTCCTCCCACGTTCTCAAAGATGTGCAGGTTAGGTGCATTGGCCATGTTAAACTCTCCCTCAGTGTAGCCGAACAGGTGCCGAGTGTGGTGACTAGGGGATTTTCATCATAATTTCATTGTGGTGTTAATGTAAGCCTGCTAGTGACACTGATGAATAAACTTTAATGAACTCTTCATGGTGGGCCTGATCTGATATTGTTGCACTCAGTGAGGGGCACATTCAATAGAATTTAATTAGATGTTCTGAAGTAGGAATCTGTATGTATTGCTGTGTGTAAAATATTTAGAACCGGGGGTTGGCAAGGCTTCTGTCATGTTGGTCCCCACTGCTTTTTAGATTGTAAGGTACAGTGTTTCAAGGCATAAAACTTTCAAATTTAAAGAAACTTTAAGGTTTGAAATTCGAATGCTAGGGTCCTCAGTTGTGCTTGACCTGCAAAGTACAAAAAAACTAATACTTATAAATCAAGTAGAATTTCGTAAACAAGATTTTGCATTTGGAATCATAGAGGCCATTCAGCCCTTCAAATCTGCACTGACTCTCTGACAGAATATCCTTCCCAGGCCCCCTCCTCCTGTGTAACCCCACACATTTACCATGGCCAATCCACCTAACCTATGCACCTTTGGACTGTGGGAGGAAACCGGAGCACCTGAAAGAAACCTACAGGGACATGGGGAGAATGTGCAAACTCCAAAAGTTTGCACACAGGTCCCTGGCGCTGTGAAACAGCAATGCTAACCACTGTGCTACCATGCTGCTTAACAAGAAGCGGTGAAGACAACGTGGAAGTTTCTCATTTCAAAAGATCCCAGAAACTTGTATCTCTTTCTTTGTCTTAGAAGTGATGGTGAAGTGTGTTCAGAAAAGTTGTTTCCCCCGAAGCCATGGTATCATAAAAATTGTGATTTCTTAACTTTTATCCCTTAACCTTCCATTCCTCCTTTCTTGTTCCTGGAAGATGCATTCTGCAAGCTTTGACTAGTGTTTTCTGTTGGGGGCCTAACCAGCAGTCTGTATAGGGATCACTAGAGGCTGCTGAGCAAATGGTGGGGAAAGAGTGCCTCCACAGCAGTATTGTGAGCTGCTGTTACCTGGCAACTGGTCCCCCTGTATTTTCCTCCACTCACATTTCACCAGTGAAGCAACAAAGCTGCAATTTGATTCTGGTATTGGGGGATCTGATGTTTGAGGTGAGATACACGATGCAGTTCACCTCTACTGTAAGTAGGCCTGAGGCTCACTTTTGGATGAGGCTCTGGATCTAGCTCCTTTGGAGGCTAGAACTTTTTCACCAATTCTGGAGGACTTGAAATGCAGTTCTTCAAAACAGCTTCTTCCAAGAGTTGATTTAATATTTTGCAGATAATCGCATCTTAACAGCAACGTCACTGCCATGATGAGAATTATAGGACCTTATTTGCTCCTTTTGATTGTTGCTGTTTAAACGGTGGTGCTAATTTAGAGAAGTTATATATCCTTCCTGTGCACTTGCCGTATTCCTCACCATGGTGTGCGTCAGTGTTTTTGAATGTTTTATTCTTTAATGCAGCTACCTGTTGCTTGCAAATGCAGCTCATGGGATTTTCATTCGTGTCAACAAAGAAACTCAGAATTAATTTCAAAATTCGCCTGAATGTTCTGGTGATTTATTCAGCTGGCGACAGATATGTTCTGGGATACAAATTACACAGTTTAAAAGGGAGAGCACAAAGATTTCTGCAAAGGGTATTGTCAGAGTTTAAAGGCCAATTATTTTCTTTTTCGAAAGTCCCACGTTTTCTTTTGTCAAAGGACACAAATTTGATGTAAATGATTTTCTTGAGTGAATTTTACTGATGCAGAATTTACACCACAAAATAAATCATTTTCTCCAGATGCACTGTGCTGGTGCCTCATGGGCCTCTTGCAGTGCTACTTCACCTCATCCTGTTAACATTTCCTTCTATTCCTTTCACCTTCCTATGCTTATCTAACTTCCCCCTTATTAGGGTGGCACAATGGTTAGCACTGGTGCCTCACAGCTCCAGGGACCTGGGTTCAATTCCAGCCTTGGGTGACTGTCTGTGACATTTGCATATTCACACTGTCTGTGTGGATTTCCTTTGGGTGCTCCAGTTTCCTCCCACACTCCAAATATGCAGGTTAGGTTGATTGGCCATGCTAAATTGTGTCCCAATATGTGTAGGAGAAGGATTGGTGGGATAAGTGTGAGGTCATCCGTTTTGGTAGGAATAATAGCAAAATGGACTATTATTTAAATGGTAAAAAAAGTTGCAGTATGCTACTGTGCAGAGGGACTTGGGTGTCCTTGTGCAGGAATCTCAAGGAGTTGGTTTGCAGTTGCAGCAGGTAATTAAGAAGGCAAATGGAATTTTGTTCTTCATTGCTAGAGGGATGGAGTTTATAAACAATGAGATTATGTTGCAGCTGGATAATGTGCTGGTGAGGCCACACCTAGAGTACTGTGTACAGTTTTGGTCTCCTTACTTGAGAAAGGATATACTGGCACTGGAGGGGGTGCAGAGGAGATAAGAACATAAGAAATAGGAGCAGGAGTAGGCCATCTAGCCCTTCGAGCCTGCCCCGCCATTCAGTTAAATCATGGCTGATCTGAGGTGGATCAGTTCCACTTTCCCGCCTTCTCCCCATAACCCTTAATTCCCTTGTCTATCAGAAATTATCTACCTGTGACTTCAATATATTCAACGAGGTAGCTTCCACCACTTCAATGGGCAGAGAATTCCAGAGATTCACCACCCTTTGAGTGAAGATGTTCCTCCTCAACTCTGTTCTAAACTGTCCCACCCGCCCCTTATTTTGAGGCTGTGCTGTCTAGTTCTGGTTTCCTTTCTAAGCAGAAAGGATCTGTCTACCTCTATCCTATCTAGCCCCTTCATTATCTTGTGTCTATAAGATCCCCCCCCTCAGCCTTCTAAACTCCAACGAGTACAGGCCCAGTCTATTGCACATTCTCTGTGTGTCTGCGTGGGTTTCCTCCCACAGTCCAAAGACGTGCGGGTTAGGTTGATTGGCCATGCTAAAATTGCCCCATAGTGTCCTGAGCTGCGTAGATTAGAGAAGTTAGTGGGTAGATGTGTGGGGCTATGGGGGTAAGGCCTGGCTGGGATTGTGGTAGACTTGATGGGCCAAATGGCCGCTTTCTGCACTTTAAGGTTTCTATGGTTCTAAGACTTATACCCATTAGAATTCAAAAGAATGAGGGGAGTTTTATAGAAACATATAAGATTATGAAGGGAATAGATAAAATAGAAGCAGGGAAGTTGTTTCCACTGGCGGGTGGAAACTTGAACTAGGGGGCATCGCCTCAAAATAAGGGGAAGCAGATTTAGGACTGAGTTGAGGAGGAACTTCTTCACACAAAGGGTTGTGAATCTGTGGAATTTCCTGTCCAGTGAAGCAGTTGAAGCTACCTCCACTGAGTGTTTTTAAGGCAAAGATAGATAAATTTTTGAACAGTAAAGGAATCAAGGGTTATGGTGAGCGGGCAGGTAAGTGGAGCTGAGTCCATGAAAAGATCAGCCATGATCTTATTGAATGGCAGAGCAGGCTCGAGAGGCCAGATGGCCTACTCCTGCTCCTAGTTGTTATGTTCTAAATGCACGGGGTTACGGGGCGAGGGCCTGGGTAAGATGCTCTGTCAGAGTCAGTACAGACCTGATGGGCCAAATTGCCTCACGCTGCATTGTACATAGAACATAGAACATTACAGCGCAGAACAGGCTCTTCGGCCCACGATGTTGTGCCGACCAGTTAAAAAACAATGACCCACTAAGTTAAGGTTCAGTTAGATAGGCACATGAGTGAAACGAGGATGGAGGGTTATGGTAGGGGTTATTAAATAAGGGTTAGAACCTCGGGAGACACCGGAAAGGCAGGCTTGTGATTAACTTTTTTGTCTTTTCACTCCGCAGGTGGAGGTCCACCTCGTTGTCAAACGAGGGGCATGCACACGGTGGGTCGTGCGTGGGCTGCTCCTGGAGGTTCCGGGAGTGGCCTAGTACTTCGTGTCGGTGTGTGTGCTTGATCCTGGACCGGTAGACGGGCGCCGCAACAGCTCGGTGACTAGCACTGCTAGCTGTGCAGATACATGGATTTGGGCCGGTGTCTGTGGGAGTTTGTACATTCTCCCTGTGGTTGCGTGGGTTTCCTCCGGGCGCTCCGGTTTCCTCCCACACCCCAAAGATGTGCTCTTAGGCTGATTGGTTTTACCAAATTGACACTATTCTCCCCTGAATCTGGCTAAGTCAGGGGTTCTATTTGTAGATACGCAGGGTAGAATAGGTGTAGGGTGATGCGGCGGCGCGGGCTTGTTGGGCCGAAGGGCCTGTTTCCCGTGCTGGGTTGTTCTTTGTTCTTTGTTCTTTGTTAACCTAAACCAATCCCTTTTCGTCCATAAACCTATCCACGGATCTCTTAAACGCCCCCAAACTAGGCGCATTTACAACCGCAGCAGGCAGGGCATTCCAATCCCTCACCACCCTCTGGGTAAAGAACCTACCCCCGACATCCGTCTTATAACTACCCCCCCCTTAATTTAAAGCCATGCCCCCTTGTGCTAGCTTTCTCCATCCGAGGAAAAAGGCTATCACTATCCACCCTATCTAAACCTCTAATCATCTTATATGTTTCAATAAGATCCCCTCTTAGCCGCCTTCTTTCCAGTGAAAACAACCCCAAATCCCTCAGTCTCTCCTCATAGGACCTCCCCTCCATACCAGGCAACATCCTGGTAAACCTCCTCTGCATCCTCTCCAAAGCCTCCACATCCTTCCTGTAATGTGGGGACCAGAACTGCACACAGTACTCCAAGTGCAGCCGCACCAGAGTTGTGTACAGTTGCAACATGACGCTGCGACTCCTAAATTCAATCCCCCTACCAATAAACGCCAAGACACCGTATGCCTTCTTAACAACCCTATCTACTTGATTCCCAACTTTCAGGGATCTATGTACACATACACCTAGATCCCTCTGTTCATCCACACTATTCAAAGTCCTCCCGTTAGCCCTATACTCAACACATCTGTTATTCCTACCAAAGTGAATTACCTCACACTTCTCCGCATTAAACTCCATCCGCCACCTCTCGGCCCAGCTCTGCAACCTGTCCAAGTCTTCCTGCAAACTATGACACCCTTCCTCACAATCTACCACACCTCCGACTTTGGTGTCATCAGAAAATTTACTAATCCACCCAACTATACCCTCATCCAGATCATTAATAAAAATTACAAACAGCAGTGGCCCCAAAACAGATCCCTGAGGCACACCACTCGTAACCGAACTCCATGATGAATATTTACCATCAACCACCACCCTCTGTCTCCTATCTGCTAGCCAATTCCTGATCCAATTTCCTAGATTACCCTCAATCCCATACATCTGCATTTTCTGCAGAAGCCTACCATGGTGAACCTTATCAAACGCCTTACTAAAATCCATATATACCTCGTCAACTGCCTTACCCCCATCCACCTCTTTGGTCACTTTCTCAAAAAACTCAATAAGGTTAGTAAGGCACGACCTACCCGCTACAAAACCATGCTGACTATCTCCAATCAATTCATTACTCTCCAAATAACTATAAATCCTATCCCTAATAATTTTTTCTAAAACCTTGCCCACAACAGAAGTGAGACTCACCGGTCTATAATTCCCGGGGAAGTCTCTGTTCCCCTTCTTAAACAATGGGACAACATTCGCTAACCTCCAATCTTCCGGTACTATACCAGCGGCCAACGACGACCTGAAGATCAGAGCCAGAGGCTCTGCAATCACTTCTCTTGCCTCCCAGAGAATCCTAGGGTAAATCCCATCCGGACCAGGGGACTTATCTATTTTCAAACCCTCAAGAATATCCAGCACATCCTCCTTATCAACTGTAATACTGTCTATTCTACTCCCCTGCAACCTAGTGTCCTCCTCAGCTATATTCTTGTCCCCCTGCGTAGGATTCTATGATCCTATAATTCACCTTGTCTACTCCACGTGGTAGTGAGTTCTGCATTCTCACCACTTTCTGCTTTTCAATTCCGTACCTCCAGAAATAACACTGGCGGTCTGTTTCATTTTAATGGTTTTGTTAACATGCATTACAGCTCTCATTGTAAAAGCAAAATACCGAGGATGTTGGAAAACCTCAGCAGGTCTGACAGCATCTGTGGAGAGAGAACAGAGTGTCTTTCTCCACAGATGTTGTCAGATCTGCTGAGATTTTCCAGCATTTTCTGTTTCTGTTACAGTTCTCACTGATTTGTGAATCCAGTGTCTCTAGATTCCTTTGCTCTCATTTAGACTTATTTTCCTTGGGGGGGGGGGGGGGGGGGTTTGTGACCTCCTTACTCCTGTCAATCAAAATGTAACCACTTTATCCTTCATCACTATAGAGGCTTATTTGCCAGCTGCATGCAGGTTTATGAGCATCTTTCATTTGTTGCTGCTTAGCGTCTCTGTCCTTGGCCCCATACACTGTTCCAATGAAGCGCAACCTAAACTGGGGGAACAGCACCTCCTCTTTCAGCTGGACACCTTGCAGCCTTCTGGACTCAACATCCAGGTCCAACAGTTTCAGACCATAATCTCTGCCTCCACTTTTTTTGCTGATTTTGGTTTAAGTGCCAAACCAAAACAGGGTGTTACCGTTCATTTTGCGACCCTCAACAGCATTGTTCAGCTGCTGATTAGAATACTTTGTGGAAAAATTGAGAAGTTCACCCAAATGATAGCAGTCAGTCAATATTAAAATGGGAACTTTGTCATGTATCTGTTCTGTCAATGTGGAAATTTGCCTAGATATAGCATCTGGGGTGAATGGGATCAAAGGTTATGCAGAGAAAGCAGCAATAGTTAGACAATCAGCCATGATCATGATGAATGATGGAACAGGCTCAAAGGGCCAAATGGCCTCTTCCTGCTCCCATCTTCTATGGTTCTATGTTCTGTGTACAGAATCAGGACAAATCCAACCCGGCCAATTGTTGCTCTATCAGTCCATTTTCTAATATCCTTAAAATGTTGGATGGAATCATCAACAGCGCTATCAAGCGTCACTTGCTTAGCAATAACCTGCTCACTAGCGCTCAGCATGGGTTCTGATCTCATTACAGCTTTGGTTCAAACATGAATAAAAGAGCTAAAATGTAAACTTTATTTATTAGTCGCAAATTAGCTTACATTAACACTGCAATGAAGTTACTGTGAAAATCCCCTAGTCACCACATTCTGGTGCCTGTTCAGATACACGGAGGGAGAATTTGGCTAATACATCTAACCTGCACATCTTTCGGACTGAGAGGGGAAACCGGAGCACCCGGAGAAAACCTATGCAGACGTGGGGAGTAGGTGCACAGACAGTGACCCAACCCAGGAATTGAACTCAGGCTCCTGATGCTGCAAGGCAGCAGTGCTCGTCACTGTGTCACTATGCTACCCATAATGTTGGGTAAGTGCAGCTTCAACAATACTCCAGGAACTTGACACCATCCAGGATAAAACAATTGCTTGTTTGGCACCCTTTCCACAAACATTCAATCCCTCCACCACTAATGAACACTTGTAGCCATGTGTATCATCTACAAGATGCACTGCAAGAACTCACCAAGACTCCTTAGATAGCACCTTTACAGATCCATGACAGTGACCAGCTGGAAGGACAAGAGCAACAGATACCTGGGAACACCATCGCCTAGAAGTTCCCCTCCAAGTCACTCGTGATCCTGACTTGGAAATATATTACTGTTCCTTCACTGTCGCTGGATCAAAATCCTGGAATCCATCTCCTATCTCCCTGAACTGTACTGTGGATGTACTTACACCAATGAACAAAAAGAGCTGCAATGGAGTAACGTAACTTTGTTCCAAGCATGGACAAATGAGCTGAACTCAAGAAGTAAGATGAGAGTGACTGCCTTTGACATCAAAGCAGCATTTGACAACTGTGATAGGATCCTTAGCAAAATTTTAATCAACTGGCTGGAGTTGTACCCAGCACAAAGGAAAGTGGTTGTAGCTGTTGGAGCCAATTTTCAATGACCTTCCTTCCTTCCATCCTAAGGTCAGAAGTGAGGGTGTTCACTGATGATTGCACAGAGTTTAGTTCTGTTTCTGATTCCTTAGGTACTGAAGCAGTTCATGTCCAAATGCAGAAAGACCTGGACAATATCTAACAAGTTGTAAGAAACATTTACATCACGCAAGTGTCTGGCAATGACCATTTCCGATGGAAGTGAATCTAACCATTGCCCTTTGACATTCACTGGGATTACGATCACTGACTCCCCCACTATCAACATCCTAGGGGTTAGCGTTGACTAGAAACTGAACTAGACCTGCCTTTATACATACCATGGCTTCAAGAGCAGGTCAGGGGCTAGGAACTCTGCAGTATGTAACTGACCTCCTGACTCCCAAGAGCCTGTTCACTGTCTATAAGGAACAGTTTAGGAGTGTGATCCTTTCCACTTGCCTGGATGAGTTCAGCCCCAGCAATACTCAAGAAGTACTACCCCCCCCACCCACCCACCCTCCTCCTCCATCAACCACTCACACACCATCCTGACTTGCAACTACATCCCTGTTTCCAATATTCTGGAACTCCTTTCCATCAGCACTGTAGGTGCATCTGCACCACATTGTTTGCCATGGCTCACTGCTACCTTCTCAAGGACAGTTAGGGTTTGGCAGTAAATGCTGTGCGCTTGATATCCCGTGGAAGAATTATTAAAACTGCAAGACTGGGATTGAATTTGATAGCTGTTTTTTAACATTAGAAGTACTGGTTGTTGCTAGTATATTTAACTGTATAAAGCATCCAGCCACAGCTTTCGCCAAATGCTTCCTGCATTCTCATCTGTCTCGAGATCTTTCACAATGTCTGGGCAGATTTGGAAATATCTCAGAATCCCAGGTCTGAACTTGCACAACATCACTCACTCTTCCAGAATTGTTGTCTTCTAGAAGCTGTTTATCGCTGGCAGTCTGCGACATTTTCTGTATTTTGCTGCCCGTTCATTGCATATGTTTCTGATTTGCTTTTTCTCAGAACACAACTTGTAAAAAAAAAATCAGCTGCTTAAAAGTATCCTTTATTGTGAAAAAAAGACCCCACACTGCGATTCTGGTGTGCGGAACCAGCGAAAGCAAATTACCAATTGGAAAAACATCAGGAGACCTTATCAAGATGTGGCTTCACGTGGATCTTTCAGCACTGTTGCTGGGAAACTGGAGTTGTTTATGTTAATCATCTTTATGAATGGATGATTTTCAATATCATACCTATTGACTCCATTTCAGCATTACATAAGCCATGTGTATGAACCCTTGTATGTGTGGCAGGACAAAATGACCTAAACTATTCTTAGCTTTTTTTTAAGATGTGTAAACTGGGAACAGGGTGAGGTATTTTATCTCATCATTTACGATTTTGACCCAGTTTCTCCATCCTTGTGGCGTTGCGAGGAAGCTGTGTATGCGCTGTTACCTAATCCTTGCCAAGGCTGCTGCTGTTCCACCAGGCAAACAGCTGTTTTTTTGCATCTTTTAATATTGGCCTGTCACTGTAACTTGGGAACCTAGGAATAGGAGCCAGCCATTCAGCCCATTGAGTCTGTTCCACTATTTAATGAGATTTGATTTGATTTATTATTGTCACATGCATTAGCATATGGCAAAAAGTATTGCTTGCATGCTATACAGACAAAGCATATCGTACAAATAGAAGGAAACAAGAGAATGCAGAATGTAGTGTTATAGTCGTAGCTAGGGTGTACAGAAAGATCAACTCAATGCAAGGTAGGTCCAGTCAAAAGTCTGACGGCAGCAGGGAAGAAGCTGTTTCTTAAGTTGGTTGGTTTGTGAACTCAGACTTTTACATCTTTCTCCTGACAGAAGGTGGTGGAAGAGAGGATGTCTGGGGTGCATGGATTGATGCCTAGCTCCATATGTTTGCCGTTGTTCCATATTCCTTAACACCTTTGCTTAGCAAAAAGTTGTCTGTCTCTGATCTAGCATCAGTTGTTGCCCTGTCTCTTGTAGGGTTAGTCTTATGGATATAACTAGCATATCCAAGTAATTAAACAACAGGCTACAGAGACTATTTAATCAGGGCATTATCCCGCAAGTGGCATGCCGCCTCCCACTGTCAAGAGAAACGCAGTTGGAAGACCAGAGAACCTTGCCTGTTGGAGAGTGGGCAGCATGATTGCACAATGGTTAACACTGCTGCCTCACAGTGCCAGGGACCTGGGTTCGATTCCTGGGTTGGGTCACTGTCTGTGTGGAGTTTGCATGGGTTTCCTCTGGGTGCTCTGGTTTCCTTCCACAGTTCAAAGATGTGCGGGTTACGTGGATTGGCAATGCTAAATTGCCCCTTAGTGTCAGGAGGACTAGCTAGGGTAAATGCATGGGGTTATGTGGATAGGGCCTGGTTGGGAGTGTTGTCAGTGCAGACTGAATGGGCCAAATGGCCGCCTTCTGCACTGTAGGGATTTGATGTTTCTATGTTGGTTAGTCAGTGCCCAGCTGTTCAGCAGCTTGTTGATGAATGCCACTGCTTGTGTTTATATAAAGACAACCAGTGGAACAGAAATACAATTCTAGCCATGATGCAGTGTGTTCTTTAACAGGAATAAACTACTATAGAATTTTCGTTTGATTTGTGAATTTTGGTTTGCAAACTAACAGTGATGACAGCAGAACACAGATTAGAGATGGCTTTTTAATTTTAATGTCTTGAAAGATTATATATTGCAACACTTTTCTAAAAAATAATTGGTGTTTTTCTTACAGAATGTTACATTAAATATATTTGGTTAGCTAGCATGTACAGAATGGGTTGAATAGTCTGTTCCTGTGCTGTATTTCCTCTGCACTGATTTTAACCACTCATAAGTGAGCTTTCAGTGAGTTTGTGTTTTTCTTCGTATTTAAAATGGTTCAGGAACTGCTTCAGCTTTTGATCCCAGTGTCAGCAGCAGGTCAGCTGCACACAGCTGACATAAGAACATAAGAACATAAGAAATAGGAGCAGGAGTAGGCCATCTGGCCCTTCGAGCCTGCCCCGCCATTCAATAAGATCATGGCTGATCTGTCGTGGCTCAGTTCCACTTTCCCGCCCTCTCCCCATAACCCTTAATCCCCTCTCTTATCAAAAACCCATCAACCCGCTTCTTAAAAATATTTAGCGAGGCAGCCTCCACCACTTCAACGGGCAGAGAATTCCAGAGATTCACCACCCTTTGAGTGAAGAAGTTCCTCCTCAACTCCGTTCTGAACTGCCCCCCCTTTATCTTGAGGCTGTGCCCCCTAGTCCTACTGTCTTTTTTGAGCGGGAAGAGTCTTTCCACCTCTATCCTATCCATCCCATTCATCATCTTATACGTCTCAATGAGATCTCCCCTCATTCTTCTAAACTCTAACGAGTACAAGCCTAGTTTATTCAGCCTCTCCTCATAGCTCAACCCCCTCAACTCCGGTATCAGCCTAGTAAACCTCCTCTGCACTCCCTCCAAGGCCAAAACATCCCTGCGCAGGTGCGGCGCCCAAAACTGCACACAGTACTCCAGCTGCGGCCTCACCAATGCCCTATACATGGTTTCATGTTTGAGAGGAATTAGGCTCTGAAGATTGCTTGGGTAACGTAGTGAAACCGGCCCAGTAATCCAGAGGTGCCTGGATTATTGCTCTGGAGACCCAGCCATCTGGGGTTAAATTTAGTTCTGACATTCGGCCCGACAACAGGATTACCAGCCCAGATTCAGCGCTCTGTGGGATCCAGTGCCACAAGTTGTCAGCAGCAATTGAAAAATATTAAGGATGGCTGCATTCCCCTAAGGGTTGCTGGCCCATCACTGAGCTGGCAGGTAAGCAGTCTCAGCAGGAGCAATGGCCACTGCTGGGTCTGTACATGGAAGAGCAGCGTGGTGGAAAGAGGACGAGGCTAGCCCATTGCACTTGGGGTGGTGCCGACGCCTGCGATTGTGGTCTGCCCAGCCAAGGCAAAATGGTGCAAGGGTAGCACGGTGGCGCAGTGCTTAGCTCTGCTGTCTCTTCAGCGCCAAGGTCATGGGTTCGATCCCAGCTTGGGCCACTGTCTGTGGGGTGTTCGCATTATGTGCAGGTTAGCTTGATTGGCCATGCTAAATTAACCCTAGTGTCGGGGATTAGCAGCGTAAATGAGGGTTACGAGAATAGGACCTGGGTGGGATTTGTAGTTGGTATAGACTCAATGGGCCGAATGGCCTCCTTCTGTACTGTAGGGATTGTATGAAATCAGACCACACGCCTGCTCCCGGCTAACAAACAAAAACTGAAATGGGAGAATCTGTTAGAGAAAGTCGTGCGATGTTGTTCTGAGCAATTGGATAATCTCCTACCGGGCTGCTTGGAGTCAGTGGACTGGTCAGTATTTAAAAACTGTGCCCAGCCTGAATGAGTACGCCACTACAGTAACTGTCTTCATTAGTAAGCGTGTAGAAGACTGTGTCAAAGAAGCAAATCGGTGTGTTTCCCAACCAGAAACCACAGATGAACAGAGATACCCACTGCTTGCTGAAGTCTCTAGGTCTGAGGAGTTCAAGTCAGGTGACACTGACCTATACAAGAAAGCCAGATATGATCTACGGAGACCCATCCAAGATGCCAAAAGACAGTACCAGACCAAGCTGGAATCCCAGGCCAGCCACACTGACCCCCGTCGACTGTGGCAAGGCCTGGAAGAAATAACAGGCTACAAGATGAAGGCATGTAAAATCACTGACTCCAACGCACTCCTCCCTGATGAGCTCAATGCATTCTATGGCCATTTTGAGCAGGAGGTCAGCGAGAGCACATCCTCCACTCTGGAAGCTTCAGACAAACCTGTATCCGAGGTCAACATTGCAGATGTCAGAGCAGCCTTCTCGAAAGTCAACCCATAGAAAGCGACTGGCCCGGAGGAGTACTGAATAAGCGCTCAGATCCTGCGTAGACCAGCTGCTGGGGATATTTGCAGACATCTTCCTCCTTTCTCTTTGCACCCAATCTGAAGTTCCTGTCTGTTTGAAGAAGGTGACCATCGTTCTGATATCAAAGGAAAGCCAGGCAGCGTGGCTCTGACATCCATCTTTGTGAAGTGCTTCAAAAGCTTAATCATGGCCAAATCAATTCCAGCTTCCCAGATTGCCTGCCATTTGTCTATCGCTGCAATAGGACCATAGCAGACTCCATCATCTACCTGGCCCTGCACTCAACCCTGGAACATCTAGATAGCAAGGACACCTATGTCAGACTCTATTTATTGACTACAGCTCAGCCTTCAACACCATTATTCCTACGAGACTCATCTCCAAACTCTGTGGCCTGGGGCTGGGCTCCTCCCTCTGCGACTGGATCCTGAACTTCTTAACCAACAGAACACAATCAATAAGGATGGGCAACACCTCTTCCACGATCATCCGCAACACCAGTCGGTGCCTCACAAAGTTGTGTCCTCAGCCCCTTTTATTATACACCTATGACTGTGGCCAAATTCCCCTCCAACTCGATTTTCAAGTTTGCTAATGACACTGCTGTAGTTGTTTGGATCTCAAACAGTGATGAGACAAAGTACAGGAATGAGATAGAGAATCTGGTGAACTGGTACAGCTTCAATAATCTCTTCCTCAATGCCTGCAAAATGAAGGAGATTGTCATTGACTTCAGGAAGCATAGGAGGACATGTTCCGAGACCTTCAAGTTTTTAGGTGCCTAGATCACCAACAACTTGCCCTGGTCCTTTCATGCTGATGCTATTGTTAAAAAAACCCACCAATGCCTCTACTTTCTCAGAAGATTAAGGAAATGTGGCATGTTCACTATGTTCTCACCAACTTTTACAGATGCACTCATAGAAGTCATTCTTTCTGGTTGTATCACAACTTGGTATGCGCCCTGCTCTGTCCAAGACCACAAGAAACTACAAAGAGTCTTGAACGAAGCCCAGTCCGTCAGGAACCCCACATTCTGCACTCTTTCTCCTTTCCATCTCTATGTATGGTATTCCATGGACAACTAACTTTTAAAAATCCTGTAATTGTCCCCAACCCTGAAGGTCCCAAGGAGACCTGTGAATAATGTATCACTTTCCTTCACCTAAACTATTAAGGTTCCTTAATATTTGTTCTGCGCTGCAAATTGCCCCATTCCACTCTTCCCAGCGACACCCTATTGATCACAGGAATCCTGTCAGGATGTTCTGAATGATCAAACATCCCAGAAGTCTGAGATGATACACAATCCGGGATGTCAAATGGCGAGATATAGATCATAAAGGTTTTCAGAAAAGGGCTGTTTGATTATAGCTAGTGAAATTTTTAACGAGAGGATTCTGATTTGAAACTCCAGAAAACCATGTGAAAATTGAGGTCATTTGAAATGTCTTCTATAGAGTAATGACATTCTTCCTAGCACAGGCTTGGATTTGCATACAAACACACAGTTGGAGCAGGAGAAAGCCATTTGGCCCCTCATGCCTGCTTTGCCATTTGATAAAATTGTGGCTGATCTGATAGTGGCTTCAGCTCTACTTTGTCTTACCGTGCCCCCCCCACCCCCCGTTCTACTTTGTCTTTATCCACCCCCCAACCATTGACTACCTTGTTAATCAAGAATCTATCCAACTCGGCCTTAAAAATATCCAATGACCCATGGAATCATAAAAGGAGGTCATTTTAGCCCATCAATTCTATACTGACTCCCTGAAAGAACATCTTACTCAGGTCCACTCCCGATCCTATTCCTTTAACCCTGCACATTTAGCATGGCTAATTTCCCAAACCTGTATGTCATTGGACACTAAGGGACAATTTACCATGACAGATCCACCTAACCTACACATCTTCAAACTCTGCCTCTGCTGCTGTCTGGGGAAGAGAATTTCATATACTAATGACCCTCAGAGAAAAAAATCTCCTCTTCTCCATTGTAAATGGGATACCCCTTTAATTTTAAACTGTGTCCCTTTTACATCTAGTTTCTCCCACAAGGGGAAACACCCTCTTGGCATTCACCCCCAGGACCTTGAAGATCACCTCTCATCTAAACTCCAATGGATACAGTCTCGACCTGTCCAACCTTTTCTCATCAGATAAGCTGTTCATCCCAGGTATTAGACAAGTGAACCTTCTCAGAGCTTCTAATGCAATTATATTCTTAAGGAGAACAAAACTGTACAGATTACTCCAGATGTGGTCTCGCCAGTGCTCTGTAGAACAATAGCAAAACTCCTATTTTTAAATTCCATTCCACTTACAATAAGTGCAAAAAAAATTCCACTTGTTTTCCTAATCACTTGCTGTATCTCCATACCAACATTTTGTGATTCATGTACTGGGTCACCCAGATCCCTTGGTACTGTAGCATTCTGCAATCTCTCTTCATTTCAATAACTTATTGCTTTTCTATTCTTCCTGTCAAAGTGGACAAGTTTACATATTCCCACATTATGCTCTACCTGCCAAATTTTTGCTCTCTCACTTAACCTATCTACATCCCTTTGGAGACTCCTTGGGCGAGATTTGACATGCAATCCACCGCCTGTTTGGCAGTCCACCATCGGCCAGTGGTGGGATTGTCACGTTCCATCATTGGCAGCGTTGTTTCCTGTTGAAAGCACTCCTCGTTGCTGTGAAACCTGTGGCAGAGTTACACTGATGGTGGGATCAGAAGATCCCACCCACAAGAATAGCCAGAAAGTTCTGGCCCTATTGTCAACTTCACAATTGATAATCCTACCTTTTGTGTAATCAGTAAGTCACACATTCCTAAATAGATTCTAGCATTTCCCTTGTGACTGATGTTCGACTAACTGGTCTGTAATTACCCACACTCTGCCTCCCTCTTTCTTCAGCAGAGGAGTCACACTTGCTGTTTTCCAATCTGATAGGATATTTCCAAAATCTGGGAAATTTTGGAAAATTGTAACCAGTGTATCTATCTCCTCAATCACTTCTTTTAAGGCTTAGATGAGGTCCATCAAGACTTGGAGACTTGTTAGCCTTTGGTTCTAACAGTTTTCTTGGTCCTCTTGATTTATAATTGTTTGAAGTTCTTCCTTCCTTATCACCTGTTGATTTATAAGTATTTCTTCTACAATGAAGATAGACACAAAATATTTGTTCAACTCTTCTGCCATTTCTTTTCCCATTATTAATTCCCCATTCTCACTCACTAGAGGACCAAACTTGGTTGCTCTTTTGTTTTTAAATACTTCTTAAAATCGCCGGCTCCAGTGCACCCCTCCCTGATGAGCTCAATGCATTTTATGCCCAAGAGGTCAGCGAGAGCACGCCCTCCACCCTGGAATCCTGGATGAACCTGTGTCTGGGGTCACTATTGCAAATGGCAGAGCAGAAGGTCAACCCATGGAAAGCGACTTGCCTGGGTGAAGATCCCGGACAAGCACTCAGTTCCTGTGCAGATCAGCTGGTGGGGCTATTTACAGATATCTTCAGCCTCTCTTTGCACCAATCTGAGGTCCCTATTTGCTTCAAGAAAGTGACCATCATCCTGGTACCTAAGAAAAGCGAAGCAGCGTGCCTTAATGACTATCAGCTGGTGGCTCTGACATCCATCATTATGAAGTGCTCCGAAAGACTAGTCATGACACGAATCAATTCCAGACTCCTGGACTTCCACACATCTAGACAACACGGACTCCTCTGTCAGACTCCTATTTATTGAGTACAGCTCAGCCCTCAACACTATTATTCCCACAAAACCCATCTTCAAACTCCATGGCCTGGGCCTCGGCCCCTCCCTCTGTGACTGGATCCTGAACTTCCTAACTCATAGGCCACAATCAGTAAGGATAGGCAGCCATCTTTACAATCATCCTCAACGCCGGTGCCCACAAGGTTGTGTTCTCAGCCCCCATTATACTCCTTGTACACCTATGACTGTGGCCAAATTCCCCTCCAATTCGATTTTCAAGTTTGCTGATGACATCACCACAGTGGGTCACATCTCAAACAATGACGAGACAGAGTACAGGAATGAGATGGAGAATCTGGTGAACTGGTGCAGCAACAATAATCGCTCTCTGTGTCAACAGAATGAAGGAGATTGTCATCGACTTCAGAAATGGTAAAGGAGAACGTGTCCCGTCTACATCAATGGGGCCGAAGTAGGAAGAGTCAAGAGCTTCAAGTTTTTGGGTGTACAGATAGCCATCAGCTGTCCTGGTTCCTCCCCCACCCCTATCCTCACGCTGACGCTATAGTTAAGAAAGCCCACCAATGTGTCTACTTTCTCAGAAGACTAAGGAAATTTGGCATGTAAGCTACGACTCTCACCAACTTTTACAGATGCACATAGAAAGCATTCTTTCTGGTTGTGTTACATTTGGTTTGGCTCCTGCTGTGTCCAAGACCACAAGGAACCACAAAAGGTCATGAATGAGGCTCAATCCATCACGCAAACCAGCTTCCCATCCATTGACTCTGTCTATATTTCTTGCTGCCTCGACAAAGCAGCCAACATAATTGATGACCTCACGCACCCTGGACGTTCTCCCTTCCATCACCTTCCTTTGGGAAAAAGATACCAAATGTCTGAGGTCACATACCAACTGACTGAAGAACAGCGTCTTCCCTGCTGCTGTCAGACTTTTGAATGGACTTACCTTGCATTAAGTTGATCTTTCTCTTCACCTTAGCTATGACTGTAACACTACATTCTGCACTCTCTATGAATGGTATGTTTTGTCTGTATGGTATGCAAGAAACGATACTTTTCACTTTTTAATGCATGTGACAATAAACCAGATGTAAGCAAATGTACTTTTGGACACTCTTACTATCTGTTTTTGTATTTCTAGCTAGCTTTCATTTTTACTCTAATTTCTCTCTTATGTTGAATAATTCTTTGCCGTTTTTAAAATTCTGTCTGATCTTCTGACCTACTGCTAATATTTTGCAGAAATGTATGCTTTTTTTTCAACTTGTTACTAACTTTGACTTCCTTCATTAGCTACAAATTTCAGATTCTTTTTCAGGAGTCTCATTGGAATATATAGTGATGAAATATCTCCTTAAATATCTGCCACTAGATTCAGTGTGCCACACGTGAACCAAATTTCCCAGTGCACTTTAGCCAACTCTCTCATCTTTAATGTGAAAAAGTATCTTTTTAAGTTTAAAACATCAGCCTTAGGCTCATTCTTCCCATTCTCAAACTGAAAGCAACCTAAGCATGTTATGATCACTGTTGCCTAGAGATTCCCTTCAAGATGTGATCATTAATCCTACCTCATTGCATATTCCCAGGTCCAGAATTTCTTGTTGCCTGGTTTTGTCTGGAACATGCTACTCTTATGAAATTCTCCAGACAACACTGTCAGTTAAATTTCCGTTGATCAATGGCTACTGAGTTAATCAAATACTCCAAAGGTTGTTTCTCTGCTGTTGGGCACTAAGGTGATATTGCTTTTGGAAATTAAAGGTCCACTTGATGTTGATTCATATTTTAAGGATATCTAGAATTTATCTTGAATGGACAGATAAAAATAACAAAGGACCTGAACAAAAAGGGGAAAGGAACTAATTTCATAATACAAATTGCTGAAGAATTCAGGAATGTTTAATGTAATTTTGTTAGAGCATTGATCATGGTGGCTCTGTCTTGCTGAGAAGAATTTCACTTGTGTAGACCTTTATATTGGAAAATCAATGCAAAGTTAATTTTAATTTTATTGTTTTCATATCGGCTAACCTACAAACGGTACAATCCATATTTTCCAATTCCTGAATTCTGTATATTTTTGGAAAAAACAGCTTTAATATGTTTTGCCACTAGGCAACAGAAAGGGAGCTAATCGCAAGACAACAAAAAAAAAGGCCTTGGAAAGATAATGTGCATTCACTAATTTATAAAGGACCTTCAATAATAAACGGATTACCTCCCAAAGTGGTAATGTAGATTGTGTTTGTTGATATTAACCATTATCAAGAGTCTTTTTTTACTATGAAAACTTCTATAAAAATTTAACTAGCTGCATTTGTCAAAATGACACCCAAATAAGTGATATGGATGCTTCCTGTCCTTTTGCACTTGTTCCCAAAATCTGTAGACACGTATAAACTCCTACTAAATGGAAATGGCCTTCCAACTATATGCAAGTAAGAACAAAGTTAATGGTATGATATCAAGAATTAAAGTCACATGGACATATATTTGGCCTAGGCTCATAATTCTAAATACCCCCTCTTTCCATTGTACGTAATCTTGAGTTGAGCTATAAGTGAATGTATGTAATCAGGTCAGCATAAAAATGTTCATGGTTATGGTATCTGTTCCTGCACCCTCCCCCGCCTTTATTTTTTCTCCTCATTCTTTGCAAAATGCAAAACAGTATGTTTTGTATTTTTGTCCATATTCAGTGGAAACCGTGTTGAAGAATTTAGAAAATAATGGAATTAGATAATAGGAATTTACTATTAATGCAGCCCAATACAAAGCTGGAATATTACTGAGGGGGCTGATATCTTGTCTGAAAGCTTTTCAACTGCTGGTCAATAAATGTAAGAATAGATGTGAAAATGTGACGATCCGTTTGCAAACTTGTTGGCTTGTGATCCGTTTGCAAACTTGTTGGCTTGTAATCTGCAGAGAGTCCTTTGTTTACAGAGGCCAGGATGTCCCAGGTTTAGCTGCAGTGCAAGAGTCAAGACCAAACACTGCTTGCACTTGTTTTTCTTTCATATTCCCCATCAGATTGTATCTTTGCCACCCCATCTCCACAGGTGATGAGTGGGTCGTTATGGATTTAAATGGTTGTCCTTTGCTTGGATATTGTCAGCACCTGGGGAGAGGAGGACTTTGTAATTATAATTAACTACAGCAGCAGTTATTTCAGCTTCATGAGGTCAACATCATCCTTTCACTTTTGTTACGATTGAAGTCAGCCGCAACAATGATGTCATCCAGTTCAAATCCTGCACTGAGACCTAACGACCGTGACACTGAATTGCTGCAAAACACTAATAGCTATTTTGTAATGCACACTGCTAGCAGTTGTTCACAAAATTGGCACAGGTGAGGAAGTCAAAGCTATTTGGCTCATCTTAGCTGATCCATTTAAATCCACAGTTCTTTCTGACTGCTCTCCAGTAAATTGTTGAGTGGCTGCAAAGTTTTTGCCTTAATTGAACTCTGTAGAAATATATTCCAAACATTGTTCATAATCTGCAGCAATAATCCTATCATTATTGAGCTGAATGTGCAAACAATTTTTCGTTTTTGATCTTTGATCCCACATCTTATTGTCATTATTTATCTTGAAGCAATGCTCTAGATGTACCTCCTATACTGTTTGTTATCTTAATAATTCCAAGGTATCTCTCCCGTTGTTTGGCTTCAAGGTTGGAGCCAAACTGTTGCTGATCTTTTTTCCTTTCGTAGTTCTCTGACTAGGGGTCAGCTCAGTGGCTCCTCTTTGCATCAACCCCAGTTTCCCCTGTGCCTTTGGGATTGAAGTTTGATGGTGCTCAGAGGAGAACACTGGTCTTAGCATGACCTCTTCTGACTTTACTGATGGAATAACTTTGTGCAGCACTGCTAACTTTGTTGCTGCTTCATGGCGAACAGGCGTGTTAAGGGTTGATTCCCACGTCCTAGACCTCTTAATAACAAATCAAATCTCTTAATAATACATGTTAATAAATCAAGTCAAAAATCTTCAGCTTCTTCCTTAGCTACTGATCAGAGAAGAATTGCCACCCGTTTTGTCTTCATACTTGCAGCAGCCATAGCTCAGTGATATCACTTTCATCTTGATGTCCAGAGACCTGAGCACAAAATAAAGGTTGACACTTCAGTGTAGTCATGATGTGGAGGTGCTGGCGTTGGATTGGGGTAAGCACAGTAAGAAGTCTCACAACACTAGGTTAAAGTCCAACAGGTTTATTTGGTAGCAAACACCACTAGCTTTTGGGGCTCTGCCCCTTCATCAGGTGAGTGGGGAGTTCTGATCACAAACAGGGCATATAAAATCACACACTCAATTTACAGAATACTGATTAGAATGTGAGCCTTTACAGTTAATCAAGTCTTAAATGTGCAGACAATGTGAGTGGAGATAGTATTAAGCATAGGTTAAAGAGATGTGTATTGTTTCCAGACAGGACAGTAAGTGAGATGTTGCAAGCCCAGGCAAGTCACTGGGGTTACAGATAGTGTGACATGAACCCAAGATCCTGGTTGAGGCTGTCCTCATGTGTGTGTAACTTGGATATCAGTCTCTGCTCAACGACTCTGCACTGTCGTGTGTCGTGAAGGCCGTCTTGGAGAACGCTTACCTGAAGATCAGAAGCTGAATGCCCGTGACCGCTGTAGTGTTCACCAACAGGAAGAGAATGCTCTTGTCGAGTGGTGTTCATTCTTCTGTTGTTGTAGTGTATGCGTAGTCTCCCCAATGTACTGAGCCTGAGGACATCCTTTCCTGCAGCGTAGCACAGTAATGTAGCACAGTGGGAGTGGGCCGAATGGGCTACTCCTGTTTCTAAATCTTAAGAGTGATGCAGTGCAGGCGATGCTGGCTGGAACTGTTTGCACCGGTGGGATCCTCTGGTCCACCCGCTGCTGTGGATTTCCTGGCAGCATGGGGAGGAGTCAGTGCAAAATCCCTTTGGCCGAGGCAGGACCAGAAGATCCTGCCTACAGTTTTCCTGATGAATGAGCAGCGCTCCAAAAGCTCGTGCTACCAAATAAACTGTTGGGCTTTAACCTGGTGTTGTGAGACTTCTTACTGTGCCTACCCCAGTCCAATGCCGTCATCTCCACGTTGACTGCCACAGTTCACTACCACCTTCAGGATTTTTAGGGGTATGCAGCAAATGCTGACCTAGCCAGTAATGCCCACATCCTGTGAATAAATTAAATTAAAATTTGCCTAGTTTAAGTTGATTGTTGATAATATCACCAGAGTCTATGAAGTGAGTCACACTCCAGCCAGAGACCAGCCCCAATCTTTCTTTGCTTTGATTTATTATTGACATGTACAATAATTATTGGCATACAGTGAGAAGTATTGTTTTTTGCATGCTGTACAGACAAGGCATAACCGTTCATAGCGTACATAGGGAAGAAGGAAAGAAGCGGATGCAGAATATAATGTTACAGTCATAGCTAAGGTGTAGAGAAAGATCAACTTAAAATAAGATTTATATATAAGATAAGATTTGATTTGACGGAGCATTGTTAGAGAGTTTAAAAGCTAACAGGCTGAAATCTCTTTCTTATATGAAGAGAGACTCGGCTTGCTTGTCAAAATACAGACTCATTTCTAAATTATTAACATTGGAAAGAAAATATTGAGACGTGATACCTGTAGTTTTCCTTGGTTTGGGAATGTTTGTGTCATAAACTTAAGTTATGCACAATGTAAAAAAATTTTGTAATTTAAATTTGGATGTCGTACTAATATATCGACACAAAACCATGTTTTGTAATTCATTCTCACTTGCCTTATTGATGTTTAAATTCACCTCTGTATTTTCAAACTGCTCCATTGCCTCAGACCCCATTGTTTCTGCAAACCCCTCAAGCCCCATTGCGATCTCCACATTCCACTGGCACTGGTCTCTTGCCCAATTTTATTTGCTGCTCCATCCATTCTGGAATTTCCTCCCTAGACTTTTCCCCTCACGACCTTTACGTTCCTGCACAATACCTACCCTTTTCACACTTTCTTATATCTTCTCCTCTGTCTGTGTCAAGTATTATTTGATAATTCCTCCTATGAAGTATCTTTGAATGTTTAAGCACCTTGACAGTACTATAAAAATGGAAGTTGTTGTGACATTCCTTGCTTGACAGGCTGTCATTTGCTTTTGGTAATCTGCACAGATTAGACCATTTAA
Source organism: Carcharhinus amblyrhynchos (assembly GCF_965287045.1). Lineage (NCBI taxonomy): Eukaryota > Metazoa > Chordata > Chondrichthyes > Carcharhiniformes > Carcharhinidae > Carcharhinus > Carcharhinus amblyrhynchos. The sequence continues at coordinate 94,744,073 of NC_137328.1, read as the reverse complement.
GAAGAAAGTTTCTTGGAGCTAAACACATTTTCAGTTTTGTCTTATATTTATTCAAGGGATGTAGGATTTCCTGTCTAGGCCAGTGTTTGTTGCCCATTTTTAAAGAATAAAGAAGGTTTGAGTGAGCCATGATCTGGAGTTTCAAAATGCTGGGATATAAGTAATGTGGAAGTACTGTCTATGCGGATTCTGCACATTCTCCCTATGTCTGCGTAGGTTTCCTCCGGGTGCTCCAGTTCCCTCCCACAGTTCAAAGGATGTGCTAGTTAGGTGCATTGGCCATGCTAACCAGGCACTTTAACTTGAGTGTAAATGAGAACTGGGAGGGGGTAGAAGTACAAAATCATCAATCCTCAGCAAAACCCGATCAAAAGGTCCACCTTTCCACCTTTTTAAGTGCTCGTCATCATGGTGCTAATGTTCTTGCATTGATAAGACTTGAAAAAGAAAAGCTGGTTAAATTAATTGGATTAAAGTTTGTAAAACTAAATATAGACTGGGATGATCACAAGCTGGCTAGAATCTGGTGGCTTAAGTGCTGTTGAAAACAGAAATAGTCCTTCAGTACAAACATGCGAATTGAGATTGAAAGGTGGATACAGGTATTTTGCAGTTTTGTTCCGTTTCAAAAGATTCCACGCTGATTAAATGATCACATACAAATGTACATGTGATCGTACAAAGTCGGAGTATGTCATTTGGTTCATAGAACCTGCACTGCCATTTGATAAGATCATGGCTGATCTGACTATGGGCCCAGCCATACTTTTCTGTCTACTCTGTATACCCTTTGACTTTGTTGTCATTTGAAGAATCTAACTTGGCCTGAAAAATATTCAAAGATTCTGCCTCCAGTGCCGTGAATTCCACAGATTCTGTAAGACGTGCATTGATCCAAACAGGTGCTAGAAAGTAGTGATTAGGTAAATTTCACAGTAACTTCATTGCAGTGTTAATGTAAGCCTTGTGACTAATAAATAAAACACTTTTTTAAAAGACCAGTGACCCTTGACCCTCTGGGAGAAAAATATTCTCCTCATCTATGTCTTAAATGGGAGTCGCCTTATTTTTAAACTGTGTCCCTTAGTTCTAGTTTTATTCACAAGGGGAATCTCAGTATCCACCTTGTCAAATCCCCTCAAGACCTTGTATGTTTCATTAAGACCAGCTCTCATCGTTCTGATCTTCAATGGATACAGGCCCAACCTTAAGATACCCCATTCATCCCAGGAGTCAGTCATGTGAGCCTTCCCTGAATTGCTTCTAATACAATTATATCTTTTCTTGAGCAAGAAGGCCAAAACAGTACTCTAGATGTGGTCTGTCCAATACCCCATACAATTGTAGCAAAACCTCTCCACTTCTGTATTCCATTCCCTTAACAATCAAAGACAACTTTCCATTTGCCCTCCCAAACATTTGCTGTACCTCCCATACTAACCTTTTGTGATTTAATTTGATACTATCTTTAACTTCCTTAGAGTCATAGAGCAATACAGCATGGAAACAGGCCCTTTGGCCCATCTGGTCCATGCTGACCATGGTGCCTTCCCGGCTGGTCCCAATTGCTCGCATTTGGCCCATATCCCTCCAATCCTTTCCCACCCATGTACTTATCCAAGTGCTTTTTAAATGTTGCTATTTTACTTGCCTCAACCACTTTCTCTGGCAGCCCATTCCATAAGTGCAATATCCTCTGCATGAAGAAGTTGCCCCTCAGGTCCCTTTTAAATCTTTCCCATCTCAGCTTAAATCCATGCCCTCTAGCTTTCAATTCCCCTTTTCCTGGGAAAAAGACTGTGTGTTCATCCTGGCTGTGCCCCTCATGATTTCATACACCTCAGTAAGGTCATCCACTAGTTAGCTCACGATGGTGCATTTGACTCCTAGAATGTTTTTTCTCAGTTCATCTTAGCCAGCTGCATCTTCATATCATTGTAAGAACATAAGACCTAGGAGCAAAAGTAGGCCATCTGGCCCCTCGAGCCTGCTCCGCCATTCAGTAAGGTCATGGCTGATCGTTTTCTGGATTGAGCTCCACTTACTCAGCCGCTCACCATAACTCTTAATTCCTTTATTATTCAAAAGTCTTGTGACCGCCATACTTATCATAGAATCCCTACAGTACAGAAGGAGGCCATTTGAGTCTGTACCGACCACAATCCCACCCAGACTATATTCTCGTAATCTCATGCACTCACCCTGCTAATCCCCCTGACACAAGGGGCAATTTAGTATGGCCAATCAAACTAACTCTCACATCTTTGGAGTGTGGAAGAAAACCGGAGCACCCGCAGGAAACAACGCAGATATGGGAGAACATGCAAACTCCACACAGTGACCCGAGGCTGGAATTGATCGCAGGACCCTAACGACATGCCACCCATCCTTTCCGCTGGAACACTAGTCCCAAATCGGTTCAGGTAAAAACCGTTCCAGTGGTACAGATCCCTCCTGTTCCAATGCAGATGCCAATGCCCCATGAAATGGGACCCCCCCCCCTCCCCCTTTCCCGCATCACCTCTTTAACCACATACTTACTTACCTAATTTTCTCATCCCTATGCAAATTGGCATGTAATTTCTTTTATTTAAATTTAAAACGCTAGTTTTGGACCTTCTAGAAATGATTCATCCAGCCTATATGTTTATTAAAATCACCTCTGATAATTGCAGTGCCTTTTCTTGGAAGCCCTTATTATTTATTCCTTGTGTACACCATCCTACAGCATTGTTACTGTTAGGATAAACAGTGCCAACAAACAACTCTCTACTCAAACTGATCATGCATCTTGATCTTTAGAACTAGGGTCAGCTCTCACAATTATACCAGGGTCATCCTTAACTAACAAAGCAACCCCACTGTCCTTTCCTTGCTTCCTGCTCTTCGGAAGCGCCAAACAACCTTAAATAACTAGATCCCAGCATTGGTCACCTTGTAGCATGTCTATGTAATGGGTATCATGTCATATGTGGCTATTTCTATTTGAGCTGAAAATTCATTTGTTTTGTTGCGGGTATTCTGATATGAAGGCTTTAGTTCTAGCCTTTTATTGCTTTTGTAAACTCTGGCCTTATTTCTATAGTACTCTTATGTTGTCCCTTCCTGTCATGCTCTGATTATTGTTATCTTGTTCGTTCCCTTTAATTTCCCACATTTCTTACATGATCCCTCGCCTGGACTATTTAGTTTAAATCCCTCTTTACTGCTTTAGTAATAACTATTCACCAGCAAATGGATTCCAGAGTGGTTCAGGTGAAGACTGTCCCAAAGGTACAGATTTAAAGATTTATATATAAATGAAAACACTTCGTGAGGTTGTGGAAGTGTCTCCCTGATGCGGAGTAATTTTTTTTCTACCGATCCCTTCATTTGTAAAGTTCAGGAAAAGGTTGTCAACTCGATTAAATGCAGTGCAAACTTCTGAACACATGGCTACAGGGCGAAATTCAATCAGTCAGGATGCAACTGTTAAATTTTGCAGAAAAAGAAAAGGATGAACTTCTCATCTTATTTGACTGATTGCTTCTGGCAGTTCAGAGCAAAGGATTGATGAGCACTGTAAACAAATCTGTCACTCCGGCAACAAATTATGGTGTTTCAGACAGTTGTAAAGAGCATGTTATCAACCAGTTCAGTATGAAGGCTGCTTAGAGTGTATGAAATTGTGGCTTTAGTAAATGGTTAGCAAAGCTACAGGAGGTAATGGTGAACCACAACATGAATAGTCGAGAATTGATGGTTAACATTTAACCTTGCAAATTGCCTGATATTTTCAGCCGTGGCTCCATGCCACAACATTTGCATTTCTAAAATCGTTATTCATTGTTTATGATCAAGCCAGTAATTTATCCACGGCCAGGATTTTATGTTGATCCAGTGCATGCCTGACCTGGAAGTGTGTGAGAAGAAGTCGGGCACATGTCTCAATCTCATTGCACTCGTGTGCAACTTCACAGCCATTGGATGGTCACTGACAATTAAATGGGCAATCCAGCCCCCTTGAGGAAGTAATTGGGGGTGATTTCGTATGGCCCGTCCATTTTTGCAGTTGGCGGATTGGCCAGTCCACCAGGCGGCCTTCGTATTTCCGCAGCAAACATGTTTGAGGGCGGAATAAAACATCCGGGATGATGTTAAGTGAAAGAAGACATTTGAGGGCTGAGGTGTTATGTGACCTGTTGTCAAGTGCTTGAATTTGCAGTGCAGACACAGTTTATACATTTCTTTTGAGATCATTTCATTAATATAGCACTGTAACTCCACAGCAGCTGTCAGGGAGCTCGCTGGAAATGTCCACTCTCACCCTCACCTTGCTCGACACTGGCCCTGTTTTTCTCCCCCAGCAGCGCCAAGACGGTTAATTGGCCAACCAGCATGAAATTGCGGTTGAGGTCTGATCCTGACTCTCAGTGCATATGGTGTCTGCTTCTGGGCCCACTGATCACGTGTATCCAACAAGCACAAGATTCAGTCCCATTATTTGCTTTGGAACCTGTAAGCTGTCAGGAAAACAAAGGTAGTTTTAAGGGAACTGTATTGGTAAACATTAGAAATAAAATACCAAAAGAAAATGCTGGAAAATCTCAGCAGATCTGGCAACATCTGTAAGAAGAGAAAAGAGCTGAAGTTTCAAGTCCAGATGACCCTTTTAGCCTTGACAAACATCAGCTCTTTTCTCTCCTTACAGATGCTGCCAGACCTGCTGAGATTTTCCAGTGTTTTTCCTTTTGGTTTCAGATTCCAACACCCAGAGTAATTTGTTTTTATTGGAAATAAGATATTGTTTTTAGTGGGTTTAATTAATGTTTCTGTAAGCTATGAGGTTACAAATTGTGTTGAGTACAATTTTGCTGCTGCTGATGGCCCACATCGCCTCATGGATGCCCAATTTTGAGTCGCTAGATCTGTTCAAAGTCTATCCCATCTAGGCACAGTAAGTAGTATCACAGGCGAGGTAGACTGATGAAGGGGGAACACTCCAAAATCTCGTTCTACCAAATAAACCTGTTGGACTTTAACCTGGTGTGGTGAGATTACTTACTGTGCCTACCCAGTCCAACGCCAGCACTTCCACATCATATCCCAATTAGCACAATGGTGGTGCCGAAGAAAAGATGGAGGGTATTCCTAATGTGAAGACAGGACTTCATCTTTGTCCATATTGTACAGAAGTGAAGCTACACATGCAGCTTTGCTGGAGACCTCTGAAGGTGGTGTATAAATATTAAACAAGATTTGACATCGTGAATGAGAATGGAATTGAAAAAATAAAAGTTCATAGGCAATTTTCAAAACTTCAAGTCTTTACAATGAGAATATAAATTAATGCTGTTTATTGTGGGGATCTCTTGCCCTTTACTCAAGTATGTTTCCACAAATTCTGTGCTTTTCAGACTTGTGTTAGGAATAATCAGACATTTGAATAATTTTGCCATTAACCAGCTTTGTGGGGACTTGTAGGGATTTGAGAAAATGATGGGATGCAAAATCGCAAATAGTGTATAAGCAAATTTTTGTGGTGGAGATGGTGGGGGAGTGGTGTCTGAGAGAAAGCAAGAAAAAATTTTTTTGAAGTAATTTAGAGTTGTAAAAGAAAATGAATGCCACATGTTTTACAGATTTTCATATTCATGCATTTTATGGGGAGAAGGCGAGTTCGAACGAGTGTTTTTATTGCTTTTTTTTCTTGTACCTTTGATCTATTTTAGAATGTTACAAGAATTACAAAATATTTGCTGCAGCTGTGAATCAGGCCATTTGGCCAATTGGCCAGTGCTGGTCTCTGTGTTCCAGCTCAGGCCCCTTTCGTCCTTCCTTTGATTTGATTTATTATTGTCACATGTATTAGCATGAAGTGAAAATTATTGTTTCTTGTGTACTATACAAGAGCATACTGTTCATAGAGAAGGAAACAAGAGAGTGCAGAATGTAGTGTTGCAGTCATGGTTAGAGCGTAGAGAAAGGTCAGGTTAATATGAGGTAGGTCCGTTCAAAAGTCTGATGGCAGCAGGGAAGAACCTGTTCTTGAGTCGGTTGGTATGTGACTTCCTGAAGGAAGAAGGTGGAAGAGAGAATGTCTGGGGTGAGTGGGGTACTTAATGATGCTGGCTGCTTTGCCGAGGCAGCGGGAAGTGTAGACAGAGTCGCTGGATGAAAGGCTGGTTTGCATGATGGTCTGGGCTACATTCACAACCTTTTGTAGTTTCTTGCGGTCCTGTTCACCGATCAACCCATGTGCACGTTGACCTATGTTGGTTCCCAGTCAGGTAATGCCTTGAGTTTAAAATTCTCATCTTTGTTTTCAATTCCCTCCATGGCCTCACACTGTCCCATCTCTGGAATCTCGTCCAGCCCTACAACCTTCTGGAGATATCTGCACTCATCTAATTCCAGTTTCTTGAGCATCCCCTCTTTTTATTGCTTCAACTTTGATGGCTGTGCCTTCAGTGCCTATGCTCCAAGTTCTGTAATTCTCTGCCTATCCCTCTCTGCCTCTCTACCTCTTTCCTCCTTTCAGGCACTCGTTAAAACCTAACAAATGATTGTACCTTGCTTTTTCGTCATCTGACCGTATATCTCCTCATGTGACTCAGTGTCACATTTTCTTTTGTAGTACGCCTGTGAAGTGCCTTGAGATGTTTTATTACATTAAGGCACTACTTTAAAGCTGCAGTTGATTTTGTTTTATTCTTTCACAGGATGTGGACATAATTGGCTAGAACTGCCCACCCCCCAACCTTAATAGCACTTGGGCATGTGGGATGAACGATTGCCTTCAACCGCTACAGCACATGTGGTGTCGATACACCCACACTGCTGTTAGGAAGGGAGTCCCAAGATTTTACAGGAAGGATGTGGAAGCTATAGAGAGGGTGCAGAGGAGATTTACAAGGATGTTGCCTGGATTGGGAGGCATGCCTTATGAAGATAGGTTGAGGGAGCTGGGACTCTTCTCCCTGGAGAGACGAAGGTTGAGAGGTGACCTGATAAAGGTTTATAAAATGTTGAGAGGAATAGATAGAGTGGATTCTCGGAGGCTATTTCCCAGGGCTGAAATGGTCGCTGCGAGAGGACGCAGGTTTAAGGTGCTGGGAAGCAAGTACAGAGGAGATGTTAGGGGTAAGTTTTTCACTCAGAGGGTGGTGAGTGAGTGGAATCGGCTGCCATCGGTGGTGGTAGAGGCGACCTCGCTGGGGTCTTTTAAAAAACTTCTGGATGAGTACATGGGAATTAATGGGATTGGGAGTTACAGATAGTTCTATGGCCTGGTAGGTATGGATATGATCGGCGCAACTTGTGGGCAGAAGGGCCTGTTTGTGCTGTAGTGTTCTATGTTCTATTTTTTTGGAACATAGAACATTAATTAGAACATTACAGCGCAGTACAGGCCCTTCGGCCCTCGATGTTGCGCCGACCAGTGGAACCAATCTAACGACCCTCTAACCTAAACTATTCCAATGTTATCCATATGCCTATCCACTGACCATTTGAACACCATTAAAGTTGGCGAGTCCACAACTGCTGCAGGCAGGGCGTTCAGGTTAATTAGAAAATTCTGACCCAGCCACATTAGAGGAATGATGATCTTATTTCCAAGTCAGGCTGGTGTGTGGCTTGGAAGGGAATTCCCAGGTGGTGGTGTTGAATACATCTGCTACCCTTCTCATTTTAAGTCGTAAATGTTGTGGGTTTGGAAGTTGCTGTTGAAAGAGCCTTGATGAGTTTCTGGAGTGCATCTTGTAGATGATATTCATAGCCGCCACTCATCATTGGTGGAGGGGGAGGATATTGAAAATGGTGTATGGGACACTAATCAAGCAGGCTGCTTTGTCCTGGATGACGTTGAGCTTCTTGTGTTGTTGGAACTGATGATATGCAGTTCTGGTCACCACTCTACAGGAAGGATGTGACTGCACTGGAAAGGGTGCAGAGGAGATTCACCAGGATGTTGCCCAGCCTGGACTCTTTCAGCTATGAAGAGAGGCTGCTTAGGCTGGGGTTATTTTCCTTAAAGCTGAGGGGGAAACCTGATTGAATTGTATAAAATTATGAAGGACATGAATAGGGTAGATAGGAAGATTTTTTTCCTCCTTGGTCAATAACCAGGTAGCATAGATTTAAGATCACAACAGAAGGTTTAGAGGGATTTGAGGAAAATCTTTTTTACCCAGATGGTGATGGGAATCTGGAACTCACTGTCTGAAAACGTGTAGAAATGGGAACCCTCACGTACTTGAAGCATTTAGATGAGCACGTGAAACACCATAACATACAAAGCAATGGACTAAGTGCTGTCAAATGGGATTAGAAGAGATAGTTGTTTGATAGCTGGTGCAGACACGATGGGCCCAAGGGCCTCTTTCCTTGTTGTTAAACTCTTGGACTGTTTGGCTTGTCCTCACAAATAACTCAGAATGCTTTCTAAAAATGTTTTTGAAGAATTGTTTCTAATTTCCAAAGTAAGGGTTTAAAGAATGTGTAAACTTCACCATCTCATGATTAACCCATTGGGTGGGTTAAAAGTTTTTACTTCAGCCATGCACAAAAGCCTAGGCTTGAATTTGCCTTGTTTGTTTAATCCAGACATGTGGCACTGTTGACCTGAATTTGCATAAGTTTAAATACATTATTCAGAATTGGGTGAGAGGCTGACCTCGCCGGAAATCCGGCTCCCATCCTGATTTCTCAGCTCTCACACGCTTCTACCGGCTCACTTCACCCATAGATGGCCGGGGTGATCCGGTAAAATTCAGTCCATTATTTATTTCCATAGCTTAGGGACTGAGTAAATATTTGCACAGTTGACAATGTGTTGGTGCATCAATGCTGCAAACTGGACCCACTGGGCAAATTCAGGAATGAACGTCACTTACACAAAACACTGTGCTTTGATTGTAATTCCAGCATTTGAGGTTGGGTTTTTGTTGGCTTATCGTTACTTTATTTTCTGTCAGCCCAAGAAGATCTTTTAGAAAATGCTTTGTGATGTGACTGACAATATGGTGTCCTACCAGCAGTATTTCACCAATGTCTTTGATGTTTACTCTTTAAAAAGGAATTGGAAAGGAGGCAGTTATTGCGTCCTGTTCCCACCAAAGCTCTTCACTCTGTTTTACTTTTGACAACCAATTGCAACGAGTGAATAGGACTGCATGAAGCATTAATTTTCAAATATGTTGTATGCTGTTGGCCAACTCAAGATATGACATGTACTTCATGTCTTTTGACCTTTTCCTGTTTCTCACCTCTAATTAGCCGGGAGCTGCCTTTGCTGAGAGTTTTGTATGTCATTCAAATACTTGGGATTAAAATGAAGCTGCAGCCCTGTGGTACAAATGTGCAGCAAAATGGTTTTTAACCTTTTTGTCTAACTAAAGGGCAGGTTAAGAATTGATTGACTAGTGTGGCTGTAATTTAAGTTTTCTACCTTCTTGTTATTTTCTTGCAAGGCAGAATTTTGATCGCCGCTCTAATGTGTGGTTGGAGTGAAGCCACGGGAACTGCTTTTCTGAATTATGTCAATGTGCTATTGCTCTTAAAAAGGTTTTCATTTTAACGAGAGCCATTATATAAAATAATCCTTCTGTGCGAATGATTCTCCACAGCTGCTGCATTGTTGTTGCTTATCTTTTTTTGAAAGCTTGTGTGTTTTCCTGGCAATGTCCACTTTCTAGTTCTTTCTGAGTGCTGCAGTTCTGGAGATTTAATTTCATTGGTGTTTATAGACAGTTAATTAGCCGGATTCTAACAGTGCCATAGCAACGTTTGAGGTTGATTTCTAATGAGAATGTGGGGTGTATTTAGCTGATTAAAAATCGTCTTTTAATATCTGAATAAATTCAGTTTCCGATGCTGAGCATCTGCCTCACAAATAGCCCTTAAATCATGAAATCTTTCAAAAGGTGGAAGAAAGCTTTCAAATATGATCCAAATGTGATAAGCACTTGGGATCTCAAATCTAAAACAAACTGCCTCTAACTCGTTCACTTCCAGTTTTATCAATGCCTTGACTGGACTAGGGAGATTGGGGAATTAACCTCGATGGAGATAAGGCACTCATTTTCATGAGGTACCATGACTCGGAGTTTACCTCCGTTTAAAATGTTACATTGTGCAGGCCTTGGGAATCTTGGAAACAAAAGAAATGTGAGGCCCATGGTGTGGAAGAGGTAAATGCCCTTCAGATGCTGCTTGTAGGCCAGGAATAGCAAGAGTGATTCTCCTATCTCACCAAGCTAGCCACTTTTCATCATCCTCTTCGCCTCCTTCCCTCTGATTCCTCTAAGGGTGCGTTTGGCGGGGTGTATAATTTGAATGGATGGGATTCTCCCTGGGAACCCACCCACCCACCCAAACCCAAACACTGTTACGTGCTTGGGTGACAAATCCACCCATTCACCTATTAAGGTCATTAACTAGCTGTTTTCCGTTGAGGTATTTTCCGTTTTCACATTGAGCTACATCAGTGTCCTATTTATGTTAGAGCTTTGCTTCAGGAGGCAGAGATGCCACCTTGTCAAGATAGTTTTGAGTTCTGTGCCAGTGAAGTTTCTTAGATTTCAGATTAAAAAAGGGTGAACCTGTGGCACTTTTCATAATCACTGAATGTCTTGATGTGCTTTACAAACAATGGAGTGCTTTTCCTTTTCAAAGTGTAGTCGCTGTATAAGGTAGGACACGTGGCAGTCAGTTTGTTAAACGCAAAATACTGCAGATGCTGGAATCTGAAACAAAAACCGAGAAATGCTGGAAAATCTCAACAGGTCTGACAGCATCTGTGGAGAGAGAATAGAGCCAACATTGAGTCTGGAAGATCCTTCCTCAGAGCATCTGTTTTTGCAGTCAATTTGTATTCAGCAATCAAGTGGGTATATAATGGTGACCAGATGATTCCACCTCCCCGATATTGATTTGAGGGATGAACATTGGCCAGGCTCCAGCGCTAACCTCTCTTTCAAACAGTTTAATGGGATCTTTTCCACCTACCTAAGCAGGCTGATGGTTTAACATCTCACCTGAAAGATGGCACCTCCGACAGAGCAACACTTCCTCAGTGCTGTGCTGGGGTGTCGTTCGGCCTCGATTTTTGTACTCAAGCCCTGGAGTGGGACCTGAACCCAGACCTTGTGACCTACTGGTGAGAGGGATACCGACTGAGCAACCATTGTCACTCAACAAACCACATCCGAATATGTTTGAAAAATCACTGCTCGTGCATCGTTTGTGCGTGCACACAAGTGGTGAATCATTCTTCATTGTAAAAGTGTGAATTCAGAATAGAGGTAGTTGCATTGCACTGTGGATATAAATGGGTTATCAGATGACACAAACATATTTCCATTCATAATATAGCCATGAGGCTCTTGTGGCTGAGACATGAAATTTTGAACCCTTCTAATTTCTTCACCGGAGAGTTACCAACCTGAAACAAACCTGGCCTGCCATCGGTATTCAAGTATTTCTACGCCTCAGTGCAGATTTGTTATTGTATAAAACCGTGTAATTGATTGAGAAAGATAGTGCTCATTGTTTAAAACTTCATCTCTTGCAGTTTACGTGACGATAGAATTCGTGTTGAGCGCATGGACAGTATCCATTTTGAGTATAGCAATGCTTTCCAGGTGACCTCTGAGTTTTATGCACATGGAAACTCTGATCTTTCAGGTACCGTACGTTACATTTTTTTTAAAAGAAAGACTGTCAACGAAATAGTGTTGAAAACAATTGTGTCAAGCGATAGCCGTTTAGTCTCCTGAATGTTAAAATGCCAACAGGTGGGACATCTCAACATGAAGACATGTGTTTGCGATCTAAGATTTTTCTCTGGCCTATTTGTCATTCAGAGGTGCTTAGCAACAGGGAGTGGGAGGCAGGCAGGTCACTTCCATAGACTACTGACAACAGCAATTTGCATTGCTATACATTTCCATGTGGCTTTAACATATTTAAACATCCCAAGATGCTTCAGAGGACCCATATTAAGAAACACTTGACAATGAGGCACCCGAATTGACATTGACCACGCTTTTGGTCACCTGTGTCAATGAGCTAGCTTTTAAGAAATTTCATGAGAGGAGCGAGAGGTGCAGACAGAGAGGATTAGGGAGGGAATTCCGCAGCTTTGGGCCCAGGCATTTGAAGGCTACCGGTGGCGCAGCAACAAAAATCAAGGCTGCGCAAGTAGTGATAAGTGGAGGTTCGTAGAGATGTGAAAGTTGTAGGACTGGAAAATATTTCTGAGACAGCAAGGGACCAAGATCATGGAAGAATTGGAAAACAAGGGTAAGAATTTTAAAATGAAGCATTTGCAGGATGGGGAGCCGTTGTAAGGTTAGCAAATTGATGGATGATGGGTGAACAGAACTTGATATGAGATTAACATATGGGCAGCAGAATTTGGAATGAGCTCGAATTTATAGAGAATGCAAGCATGAAGGTTGGCCTAAGGGAGCACTGAAATAATTGCTGGATCGGTTGCAGTTTTATAGCTACATCTACATGAAAACAATGTCATGCTTCAGGTATTTAGATTCCTGAATGTGCTAAAGCCAAATGGGATGAGATCACCTCCAAGAAATAGTCTGTCATAATGCAACCTGAGGAAAACTGAGCTATAAATGAATAAGTTTACAAACATTCCCCAGTAGTTCAGTTGGATCACACAAGTCCCCATGTTCAAAGTGTCAGTTGCTGGGCAGAGCAAGGTGTAGCTGATATGTCATTGTTCGGGATACAGTCAGTGTACTTTCTCCTTTGACCTGTGTATTAGAAAATTGGCGCTAACAATGTTTAATGATATTTACTTCAATTCTACAAACCATAAAAATGCATCATTATTGTCCCTATTGATTATTTGTATTTAGTTCTTTTTACAGTCTGTATTTTAATAAAGAACAGTGGAATAAATTGAATGATCCCAGTAAGAGTGCTAATGAGGTTGTTGTGTGTGTTGCCACTCTGAGCTGGATTCTGGGAGCCATGTTCATGACTAGAACTTAAGTAGGCCCTTGTACTGTTTCAGGTTTGTGCAGGGAGAAGACATATATTGAAGGTAATTTAATCCAAAGGGCTTCAGATCACATTTGAAAGGGTATAGTTCATTAAGCTGCAATTGTTGGTCGTGCCTTGAGATGGCTAGAAAGCTGGTTTGCAGGTAGGAAGCAAAGAGTTGGAAAGTAGTTGAGGCCAAAATGTTGTGTGACTTCAAGAAGGTATTAGATATAGCTCCTGAGGCTAAAGGGAAATAGGACAGTTGGTAGGACCAGAGTGTTGAATTGGGTGATCAGCCAGGATCATGTTGAATGGTAGAGCAGGCTTGAAGGACTGAATGGTCTACTCTTACTTCTATCCTTTATGTATGTTTCTATGTAAAGCATATTGGTCTGGATCTTAAACATGCTGCATAAAGGAGGAAAAAAGTGGGAAGGAAACAAAACTGCCCAATAATAGATGCTAACCTACTATTAATCTTCAGCCTCTTGAGCTCCCCACAGGATGTGCACTCTGGCCTGCATTTTGTGGAATCGTAGGGATTCTGCAGCATGTTCAAAAATGCCGGACAGAGCCTAGGTCCAGAGGTCTCATCCTCAAAACTGGCAAAAACCATTTTCACCAGCGGGATTTTCTCTGCTTTTTACGCAAATTCGGCACTTAGAATTTTTATAGGAGAGTTTCACCCAATACAGAAAATTACAGTCACATCATTCTGCTCTGAAGACTGGTAGGAAAGCAAGCAGAGTAATGTAGTGAGAAGGAAGAAAAAAATTCTGAAAATACACTTTAAAAGATCCTTAAAATTGTAATCTTCCCCAACTTTCACCTCACCCATCAGCTAGCATATTCACTCTCATGCTTGTTTTTTAGGAGCTTGAGTCTTGGCATCCTAAATGCCATTTTGCACCCACTGGCTCCAACCTCTATATGCCCTTCAATCCCCATTAAAATTCACCCTTTATATAAACTTTCCCACTCAGTCCACAAACACACTTCAGCTTTGTTCTCACTCAAGGCCTGTAATATCAAAGCCACCACTGGCTATTTTTATCCTTTGCTAACTACTCATAACCATCTGTGTTCCTCAATATTATACCCGGCAGAGAAAAAAAACTTCTTGATAGTACTCTTGCTAATTCATTTTCAATGGAATGCATTCTGTTGGTGACAGACTTCTGAAAAGGCACAAACTTTGGATGACCTTTAATATTAGCTTACATAGAAAATAGAAGCAGTCCTTCAAGCCAGTTGCACCATTCGTTATGATCATGGGTGATTACCAAACTCGATACCCTGATCCCACCATCCTCCATTTCTCTTGATCCCTTTATCCCCATGTGGTATATCTAATTCCTTCTTGAAGTTGCACAACATTTTGGCCTCAACTACTTTTCAGTGGTAATGAATTCTACAGATTCTCCACTCTCTGGGTGAAGAAATTTCTCCTGACGTCAGTTCTAGACGTTTACCCCTTATCTTCAATGACCCCTAATTCTGGAATCCCCCACGACCTGGAACATTCTTTCTGAATTTACCCTGCCTAATCCTGTTAGACTTTTAAACGTTTCTATGTAATTCCCCTCTCACTCTTCTAAATTCCAATGAGTATAATCCTAACTGACTTAGTCTCTCTTTGTATGTCAGTCCTACCATCCCAGGAATCAGCCTGGTAAACGTTTGCTGCAGTCTTGTTTTAGCAAAAACATACTTCCTTGGATAAGGACATCAAAACTGGACACAGTACTCCAGGTGTAATCACACAAGTCCTATCCAATTGCAGCAAACATCCCCATACCTATACTCAAATCCTCTTGCGATGAAGGCCAACACACCATTTGCCTTCTTTACTGCCTGCTGTACCTGCGCGTTTACTTTCAGTGACTGGTGCACGAGAACACCAAGGTCTTGCTGAGTGTCCATCTCCCTCGGTTTGCACCCATTCAAATAATTATCTGCCTTCCTATTTTTGCTACTGAAGTGGATAACCTCACAGTCTACGTTATATTACAACTGCCATGCATGTCCCCACTCACTCAGCCTGCCCAAATCACACTGAAACATCTCTGCATCCTCCTCGTAGCTCACCCTCCCACCCAACTTTATTTATGGATAATACATTTAGTTCCCTTGTCAAATAATTAATATACAATGTGAACAGCTGGGGTCCTAGCATAGTCCCCTGTGAATAATATACCGGAAATTCTGAAAAACACACATTTTACTGAGGAGCTGAAGGAAATTAGTATTAGTAGAGAAATGAAAAATCCCTGCCTGCCAATTGGAAAAAGACCCATCTGTTACCGTTCTTTGCCTCCTGTCTGCCAACCGGCTTTCTGTTCATCTCAAGACATTACCTACAATCCCTGCAGTTTAATTGTACGTAGTAATCTGCTACGTGAAACCTTTGTTGAGAGCCTTCTGAAAGTCTAAATAAACCACATCCACTGATTCTCCCTGGTCAACTTACTAGTCATGATGTGGGTATGCCGGCGTTGGACTGGCGTAAACACAGTAAAAAGTCTGACAACACCAGGTTTTAGTCCAACCTATTTATTTGATAATATACTCACAAGCTTTCGAGGGACACCCTCTTCGTCAGGTGAATGGAGAGTTCTGGCCTCAGACAGAGCATATAAAGCACAGACAGTTTAGAGATTACTGATTAGAATGCGAATCTTTACACCTAACCTGCTGTTCAAGACCTGAAGTGGCTGATAATGTGAGTGGAAGGAGCACTGATCACAGTTTAAAGAGATGTGTATTGTCTCCAGACAGTACAGTAAGTGAGGTTTTGCAAACCCAGGCAAGTCACGGGGGTTACAGATAGTGCGACATGAACCCAAGATCCCTGTTGAGACCGTCCTCATGTGTGCGGAACTTGGCTATCAGTCTCTGTTCAGCGACTCTGCGCTGTCGTGTGTCATGAAGGCCGCCTTGGAGAATGCTTAATGGGTAAGCATTCTCCAAGGCGGCCTTCATGACACACGACAGCGCAGAGTCGCTGAACAGAGACTGATAGCCAAGTTCCGCACACATGAGGACGGTCTCAACAGGGATCTTGGGTTCATGTCGCACTATCTGTAACCCCCGTGACTTGCCTGGGTTTGCAAAACCTCACTTACTGTACTGTCTGGAGACAATACACATCTCTTTAAACTGTGATCAGTGCTCCTTCCACTCACATTATCAGCCACTTCAGGTCTTGAACAGCAGGTTAGGTGTAAAGATTCGCATTCTAATCAGTAATCTCTAAACTGTCTGTGCTTTATATGCTCTGTCTGAGGCCAGAACTCTCCATTCACCTGACGAAGAGGGTGTCCCTCGAAAGCTTGTGAGTATATTATCAAATAAATAGGTTGGACTAAAACCTGGTGTTGTCAGACTTTTTACCCAACTTACTAGTTACATCCTCAAAGAATTCCAGTAGATTTGTCAAGCATGATTGCCCTTTTGTAAATCCATGCTGAGTTTATTTGATTATACTGCTGCTCTCCAAACGCCATGCTATGAAATCCTTGATAATGGACTCTGGCAACTTCCCCACTACCAACATTAGGCTCACTGGTCTAAAGTTCCCTGTTTTCTCTCTACCTTCCTTTTTGAATATGGGCTAACATTAGCTATCCTCCAGTCTGTAGAAACCAGTCCAGAATCCAAAGAATTTTGGAAAATGATCACTGGTGGATCTACTATTTATAGGGCCACTTTAAGAACTCGGGATGAAGATTATCAGGCCCTGGAGATTTAGCCGCCTTCAATCCTATTAATTTCCCCAAAACCATTTCTCTACTAATACTGATTTCCTTCAACTCCTCACTAAAGATTGTGTTTTTCAGAACTTTCGATACATTATTTATGTCTTGCTTTGTGAAGACAGTATGGATTTAGTTTCTCAGCCATTTCTTTGTTCCCCATTATTAATCCCTCCATTTCTGACTGTAAGGAACATTTATTTTTGTTAATCTTTTCTCTTTACAAATCTATTGTAACTTTTAGTCAGTTTTTATGTTCCCTGCTAGCTTACTTTCATACTCTATTTTCCTCTTCTTAATCAGTCCCTTGGTTTGCTTTTGCTGATGTAAGATCAATTACTGTCTGGGCTGGTTTGCTGTGATGATGGAGACTATTGTAAAGGGAATATGAATTTCAAATTAAATAAATCTGAACACTTTTTTTTACAAAAGCAAATTCATCTGTGGCTTGTCACATGAATGAAAGTCCAAGTAGAGTTTTGAATCAATTTCAGTGACAGAAAATGGTAGATTATGATAAATATTGCCCCTGAGAAGCACATTGGGATGTTTTTCCATGTTAGATACTACATATATGCAAACTGTTGATGTAAAAATTTTTAGAAGGTTACACACGAAGAATAACAAGCCAAGTTTGAATTGCTGAGGCATGGACAACGTGAATGCACTCAGTCTTTTCATCAGGGTTGGGGAGTTGAGAACTAGAGGGCAGAGGTTTATGCTAAGAGGGGAAAGAACTAATGGGAGGAGCAACTTTTTTATACAGAGGGTGGTACGTGTGTGGAATGAGCTGCCAAACGAAGTGGTTGAAGCAGGAACATAACATCTAAAAGGCATTGGACAGATGTACTTGGATAAGAAAGGTTTAGAGGGTATGGGCAAATGCAGGCAAATGTTGATTAGCTTAGATGAGCTGTTTGGTTGGCATGGACCGGTTTGGGCTGAAGGGCCTGTCTCTATGCTGTAGATTCTATCATTCTATGAATGGAGATGGAGAATATTATTTGATAGTGTTAGGAAATTTTCATCTTGGAAGTCTCAGTAGATTATGGAAGTGCACAAAGAGTTCAGTGGTCTGTGGGAGGAACAGGCTGAATGTTCTTTTCTCATTTCAATGCTTTTGTGTGTATTTAACTGTTCCTCAGAGAATCAGTTGCTGATTATGATCCAATTCTCTATCTTCTGTTGCTGGACTCACCCATTCTATCGAGGGAGCAACACTTTTTATTCTTTTTCTTTTAGATCTTTGCTACTTCATAAATACCCGACAATGGGTGTGGGGGGAACCATATCATTTGGTCTGTCAGTTTCATCTTTCCTCAAATAAAATGTTTAAAAATGAAGTGAAGTTGGGAGCTCACTGGGTATCTTTTAGTTTTGAGTCTAGTTTAATTTCTGAAGAAGGAACAATGAAGAGTCACAATTAATTACTGGGGGCTCTTGATCTGCTTAAGTAGCTTTGGAGAAGTTTGTGTTCATAGTGTTACTGCTTACTGGAGATGATCTTCCAGCTTTCTGTTTTTAAATGCACTTGTGCAGAAGAACCTACTTTTTGTTTTTTAGAATCTCAGCAGTTGTCCATCATCTTAAATATGGAGATACCGGTCATTTCATGTCTGGCAGCAGTCATCAAATACCTTTCCGAATTCAAATTGGAGAAGATCCTACATAATTTGAGGTGAGCCCAGGAAATGACAGAACTGTGTTTTAACTTCTCTTGAGCTTCACAACAATATTTGAGTATATTGCATTTGGATCACTTCTGAAGCTGCTTAGAACAGTTTGTTTATTTATTAGTCACAAATAGGCTTACATTAACACTGCAGCAAAGTTACTGTGAAAATCCCCTAGTTGCCGCACTCTGGCGCCTGTTTGGGCGCACAGAGAATTTAGCATGGCCAATGCACACTAACCAGCACGTCTTTCGGAATGTGGGAGGAAACCAGAGCACCCGGAGGAAACCCATGCAGACACAGGGAGAATGTGCAAACTCCACACAGACAGTGATCCAAGCTGGGAATAGAACCCGAGACCCTGGTGCTGTGAGGCAGCAGCGCTAACCACTGTGGCACTGTGCTGCAAGGATATAGAAGCAGAATTTGATCATTCGGCCCATCATGTTTGCCCCACCATTCAATCGTGGCTGATATGTTTCCCAGTCCCATTCTCCTGCCTTTTCCTTGTAACCTTTGACCCCCTTACCCATCAAGAACCTATCTATATCTTTGCCTTAAATGCACTCAATGACCTGGTCTCCACAGCCTTCTGTGGAAATGAATTCCACAGATACACCATCCTCTCTCCTCATAGCTTAGTAGTTAAGCGCACAGATTGGTATATTTACCCACCCATACCGATCACCAAAAGCTCCAGATTTGGTCCTGGGTGATGGAAGGGCAGCTGTGATTGGTGTCTGCACTGAGGTGGGGAGCAGGAAAAATCAGCCAGCGTGAGCACTCCTGTTTGCTATCCAGTAATTCATACAGGAAAGATTATATATTTGTTCCAGCTGAGGCTAAGATCAGATTCACCAGCAATGACTCTAGCTTAGATACGAAGGGCAGGATTTTCCGGCCATGCTCACCCCGAAACCAGAAAATTCCACCCCAGGCCAATGGACCTTTCTATGGTCCGCCCCTAGCCTGCTACGATTCCCCTGAATTAGCCCTGAAGACATTTTAAGTGGCACTGGAGGGAGGCTGCAGAGAGCTGGTGACGGCTATGGAACTCTGCATCTACACTAACCCTCTCTTTCCACATCTTCACCCTCAGGTGCTGCCTTAGTGTTTAATGATTTTAGTTTTTTTTACTTTAAAGCAGCTGATTTGGTAAAAATTGGTCAATGTATTTCATGAGGTGAGAAGTTTGCAGTTTTAGACTCTGTGTACGTGCAGAAATGATCATTAAAATAGGAGCAAGGATAGGCTATTAGGCCTAACGAGCTTCATCTACTTGTTCAATAACCCACGTCTCCTCACTCATTAGTGGCATCTGAACACAAACCACATTTCTTAACCAGCTGTATCTAATATTTGCTGTTAAAACAAGGCATTACAAACTGGGACTTCAATCAATGTGTGGCAGAATGCAACCTAATCCTGATGATCCAAAGTTGTTCTTTTGCATTAAATTATCAAATAATTTGAATTAAGCAATACAAATAACAGCACACATCATGAATTTCATCCGAAATGGTGGATTGCCAGGTAATTTGAATTGAGCAGTTTTGAATGTCGATCGCAGTTCTGCAGTTCCTTTCATGAAAATAATGAGGGTGTGAGAAAGCTCAAAACCAAGTAATAATTCTGTGATTTTAATTGCCATGTGACCTTTTACCATGTTAAAGATGCAATATAAATGTTATTAATTTAGAAACTTGATTTTTTTTTCCCTGAAAGAATACATCAGATATTTAAAACCCATGTAAATGAATGGGATTAACAGAGGTCTTGATAATTGAAATTATGCGGAATGATTCCAGGCTTCTAACGTATTTAATAAATAACAGAGTAGAGTCACTACAGCATAGAAGGTGGTCATTCGGCCCATCGAGCCTGTACTGACTCTTTGACGGGCATCTTACCCAGGCCCATCCCCCTGCCCTATCCCTGTAACCCTGCACATTTACCATGGCTAATCCACCTAATCTACACAATATGAGACATTAAGGGGAAATTTGGCATGACCAGTCCAACTAACCTGCACATCTTTGGACTGAATTTTCACCTAAAAAAGAAAATGTTGCTAATCTGTGACCTTACAGTCAATGCTCCAACTGGCACAGCTCTGGTTGGGGGGAGGGGGTGGGTAGGGGGAGTTGTGGTTGCTGGAGATCAACCACCTCAGCCATGAGCATCAATGCAGGAGTTCCTCAGTATGGTGTTCTAGGCCCAACCATTTTCAGCTGCTGCATCAATGACCTTCCCTCCAGTACAAGATGTTTGTTGCTGATTCCAGTGCATTCAATACTATTCACAATGCCTCAGATACTGAAGCAGGCTGTGTCCAAAATCAGCAAGACCTGGACAACATTCAGGCTTGGGTTTACAAGTGGCAAGTAACGTTTGCATCACATTTGCCCGAAGACGATCATCTTCAACAGAAGAGAATCCAACCATTTCCCCCTAACAATCAGACTCCTTACCATCACTGAATCCCTCACCTGTCAATACTCCTGGAGGATTATCATTGAAAGGAAACTCAATTGCACTAGTCATATAAACATGGCTACAGGGAATTCTGTGGCAAGTAACTCGCTACCTGATTTCCCCACAGCCTGACTAACATCTTCACCGTACAAATTAGGAGTAATCTCCAATTGCTTGGGTGAGTGCAGTTTCAACAGCACTTAAGAAGCCTGAGATCAGGCAAGAAAAATCAGTCCTCTTGATTTGCACCCTAACCACCACCTTAAACATTCACTGTCTTCACTAATGATGCACAGTAGCAGCAGTGTGTAACATCTACAAGATGCACAACAGCATTCAAACCCATGACCTCTACCACCTAGGAGGACAAGGGCAGTAGATGCATGGGAACACCATCACCTGGAAGCTCCCTTCCAAGCCACACACCATCCTGACTTGGAAATATATTGCCATTCCTTCACTGTCACTGGATCAAAATCCTGGAACTCCCTTCCTAACAGCACTCTGGGTGTCCCTACATCAGATAGACTGCAGCAGTTCAGAACGGTTGCTCACCTTCTCATTGGCATTTTGGAGTCAACAAATGTTGGTCTCACCAGTGATGCTCATACCCCATGAACTTGCACCCATGGAAGAGTTATGAATTTAAAAAAAATACTGCTGGCTGGGTACAGCTGTGCCTCGCTATCAAGCCTTCCGTGTGGTGGTGAGCAAAGCATAGCGTGGCTAATCCTACAGAACATGCTATAATAAAAGCCAATGCATCTGAAAGGTAAAATGTGCAAGATAGAACTGTAATGGCTATTTGGGCAAGTAGTGAGAAACCTAACGGCACCACTTGCTGGAGAGCTGCTGGTTTTTTTAACCGTGTGATTTTTAGCTGTTGAATTCCAGCAGCTGTCCAAGTGTATACTTTTGAAGTTTTTACTCTGCCCTGTTGCCCTTAAGCTAACCAGACTTTGATAAGTGGGGCAGGAGGACATGCGCCATACTGGGCAAACAAAAAGCTGGCCTTGGGTGAATTTCTTGGCATGGAGGATTCATAAACTAGAGCAGGGGTCTGTGTTTACGCCAGACCTTGACGTTAGGTGAATTGAAAACAAGTGTCCAAGGGAATAAAAACATCAAATCTGCAAAAGTTCAGCAGTTGGGCAGTGTCTGAAGAGGAAAGATGAGCTAATGCCTTGGATGGGAATCCATCAGTGATAATAGAACTCCCCTCCCTGAAATTCTTAGTTCATCTGTCATCTTCAAATGCTGACAACCTACTGCATCTTTCCAACACTTCCTGTTTTCGTTTTGGATTTTGTCACTTATGAGAAAAGTCAGGCACCATAAGGCCAAAGGATCGTATTTTCAAACAAATGAATGGCTTCACTGCAAGAATTCGACCAGATAACTGAGAAATGATGTGTGTGTTTGGATTCTTCTGGGTGTGTGTTCAGTACTTTATGCAGGCACTTCGTATTTTTTAACTCTCTCCAGCAAATTGAGCCAATTCTCTCAGGACTCCGCCAGCATGTCCATCAATGGAACAACTTTGAAGAACTTGGAAATTTTACAGAATCAGGTATGTGTAAAAAGTTAAATGAAGTGACAGATCACATCTGGTAACAGTTTTCCTGGAGCAGCAATGAACAGACTGCTGTTATTGGTTAACATGCCAATGAGCCAGTGAGTGGATGTTTGGTTGGTTTGTATTCTTACCTCAGCTTGACCTTTCCACCCAGCGGTGTTGTATTAAAACGTCAACCTGATTTTCCAATATCATAATCAACCAAACACAGCAGAAGCAGCAGCAGCGGTCAGTGAGGAGTACTTACTCGTCCATCCCAGTGTAAAATTGACACAAGTTTGGGGCAGGGTGGACCCAGTGGGAAGGCCACCCAAGATAAGCAACCCCCTTTAAAAAAGACTGCTGGCAAGAGAACATCAAATTCTGCCCAATAAATTGGATGAGGAGACTGATGACACAAAGCTGGATGGGAAAATAAGTTGCAAAGGTGATGCAAAAGGGTGGAGTTAGGTTAAGTGACTGGGCAAAAAGGCAGAGAATATTCAAGTTTATCCACTTTGAAAGGATGAATAGAAAAGTAGAGTATTTTTTAAAAGGTGAGGAACTGGTAAATGTTGATATTCAGAGGGACATGCTTGCACTTGTGAATCACAAAGTTAACATGCAAATACAGAGAGCAAATAATATGCCATCTTTATTGCAAGTGGATTTGAGGATAAGAGTAAAGCAGTGTTGGTGCATTTATGTAAGACCTTGGGGAAGCGGTGCCTAGAATGCTGTGTACGGTTTTGTTTTGGTTTACCAGTTTAAGTAAGGGCGTGCTTGTTCTGAACTGATTACTGGACTAACAGAATTGTCCAATGAGGACAGACTATAAGTAGACGAGGGCCATATTCTTGAGGGTGATTAGAGATGAGCAACAATTGCTGGCCTTTATAGTGAAGCTGACATCCCATGAAATAATAAAAAAAAATCCTGGAGTTTGGAGAAGAATGTCAGCCTGTTGAAATATATAAAATTATTAATGTGGCAAAGATTCTGAGAGTATATTTTTCCTGGCTGGCAAATCTAGAACAGGGGGTCACAGCCCTACAAAAAGGCGTTGGCCATTTCGGACAGCAATGTAGTGAAATTTCTCCACCCTATCAGCAGTCAATCTTTAGAATCCTCTACTCAATGTGGCTGTATAGTGATTGATAGGCTTTGGATAATAAGAGATGGAGGAATAAAAAGAAATTTGGTGATAGTGCAGGAAGGTGGAGTTGTAAAGTAAATGATCATCTGTGATCTCATTGAGTGGTGGAGCAGGCTGATAGGATCCATTCAGCCCTATTTCTTATGTCCTTTCTCTTGCAAAATGCATACTTTTGTCTCAACCCTTTTGTCATCCCAAATTTTCTCTTCACATTTCTTGCATTTATATAGTGCTTTCCACCACTACTGGACATCTCAAAAATGCACTGCAACCAATGCAGTACTTTAGAACGGTAGTCACTGTTATAATGTCAGAAATATTAGCATTAACATCTCACCAGGAATGATTCCACAGGCAGTGGGCACCCTCTGGTACATTGCCTACTGATGTACAAAACTTGATATTTTGTATTGGCAGGCTAGTTGACACTGAAACTACAATGTGGAGTCTGATTTCTGTCCACTCTTCATCTACATACTTACGCATCCAGCAGGGGTCAGTAGTCAGCAGCAAGGTATCTCAAACAAAGATTTCTGCCAACTAATGCAAGGGCTGTGGGATTACTTGTAATGTCTCAGCTGTCAAGATTGAGATCAACAAATATCGAAAAGATGGAGGATCAAACCTGGGACTCTGCTGAGCTCAGCTAATTGCTGAACAGACTGACTTAACCATTTGGGAAGCCCTGGTTTTGAACACATGTATTTATTTAAATCACCCTTACTACTATTAAGGAGTTGGGGATGGTTCACTTTTATGGTGTGAATCCAGATTCATCTCTCTGAAAAATGATCACTTTACATTTGCTCAACTTTTCAATTGTGGGCTGAAAACTCAGTTTAGTGGTGAAAGTAAAACGAACCTCATTTACAATAACCTCGGAGCAGAATCGCCAGTCAGTAGAAGCGTATTTGTTTTAACATGGACAAGCTAGTGTCTAATTTTCTCTCTCTTGGCAGACCACTGGCACGATAAAGGGTAGTTTACTTTGGGTCCTCGATCACGCCCGGACTTCCTTTGGGAGACGACTTCTAAAGAAATGGGTGGTGCAGCCCTTAACAAAAGCAAGGTGAGTTTCAGTCTGTTTGTCCAGTGCTGCTGGCCGTTTTGAGAATTGCAGCTTAATGATTGCATTCCCTGCAATTAAAATTCCGAATAAAAGCCAGCAGTGCGATGAAGGTTTATGACTACCAAGGACTGATGACAAGGATTGTGATTGAGCTGCAATCTTTTCTAAGGACTTGTTTCTGATTTTATTTAAGAATTGATGAATGCAACTGGATTGGTAACTTTGGAGATTAAGACTGTTGTGTGTGGGGATGATTAAATTGCAGATTAACCTTTTAACATTTTAAGACCTACTGTTCTGCTACAATAAATATTCTGCAACTCATTCCAGCTGTGCGCAGATGCCTGTGAAAAGGACAAAACTGGTTGAAAACAACCGTAGGTGGTGGGCGCTTTGGCATTTTGAAATTTTCTTCCCAGGTCACGGCACGCACTGCTTATTTTACATTATTTGTGATAAACCCAGTGCAGTTTCATTGATGGAGTCTAATGAAAATGATATCTTATCAATAATATCTGTTGTTGGTGGAATGATTTTATTGTCAGCAAAGGGCAAGATAATTCCCTGAAGAGGCTCTTCTGTATTTCCACTTTTCTGTCATTGTGACCTCTATCATAGTTATAATAGCAGCTTGTCTCCAATTTGTCATTCGTTTTTATATACGCAGGATTGAAAGAAGTGTCCTGTAAGAATTGAATACTAGATGTGTTTGCTATTTCAGACAGAGATGTTGCGCCCATTTCTTTTTGGTATAGCAGGGAAAGTATTATGTGCATATATATATAATACGCAACAATGGGCTATAAAGAGAATCACTTCATATGTCTTCATAAATAATGCATATTAGGCAAATAAAAGCTAGGGGAGGTTCTATATGCACAGTAACAAGATATTGCATCTGTTTATTTTTATGTTTGTAATGTAAAAACGAAGGGTGGGTATTCGATTCAAATATGGCATTTGCTTATTTACAAAAGAACACATTTGCAAGTAGCTCTGCATTGTGCAAATAACATGACTACTTGATATCCCTTTCAGGAGTGGGTGGAGAGAACAGAGTTGATAATAGCAGTTGGTGTGTCAGCCATTGGAATGGCAGCATTTCTGTTGTTGGTCACTAGATTAATAGGTTTTCAATAGCTTAGCACTGCTGCCTCACATCGCCAGGGACCCAAGTTCAATTCCAGCCTTGGGTGACTGTGTGGAGTTTGCACATTCTCACCACGTCTGTGTGGGTTTTCTCTGGGTGCTCCAGTTTCATAAGAACATGAGAAACATAAACATAAGAACATAGAAATAGGAGCAGGAGTAGGCTATCTAGCCCTTCGAGCCTGCTCCGCCATTCAATAAGATCATGGCTGATCTGAAGTGGATCAGTTCCACTTTCCCGCTTTCTCCCCATAACCCTTAATTCCCTTGTCTGTCAAAAACCTATCTACCCGTGACTTGAATATATTCAGCGAGGTAGCCTCCACCACTTCAATGGGCAGAGAATTCCAGAGATTCACCACCTTTGAGTGAAGAAGTTCCTCTTCAACTCTGATCTAAACTTGCTGCCCCCCCCCCCCAAAAATCTTGAGGCTGTGCCTTCTAGTCCTGCTGTCCTTTCTGAGCAGGAAGAATCTCTCTACCTCTACCCTATCCATCCCTTTCATTATCTTATACGTCTCTATAAGATCCCCCCTCATCCTTCTAAGGTCCGACAAGTACAGACCCAGTCTATTTAGTCTCTCTTCATAGTCCAACCCCCTCATCTCCGGTATCAGCCTAGTGAACCTCCTCTGCACTCCTTCCAAGGCCAGTATATCCTTACACAAGTGCAGTGACCAAAACTGCACACAGTACTCCAGCTGCAGCCTCACCAGTACCCTGCACAGTTGCAGCAAGACCTCCCTGCTTTTATATTCTATCCCCCTCGCTATGAAATCCAACATTCCATTTGCCTTCTTGATCACCTGCGGACTGGGTTTTTGCGACTCGTGCACAAGGGCCCCAGGTCCCTCTGCACCGTAGCATGCTGCAGCTTTTCGCCTTTTAAATAATAATCCCTCCTACTATTATTTCTGCCAAAGTGGATAACCTCACACTTGCTAACATTATACTCCATCTGCCAGGTCCTGGCCCACTCGCTCAGCCTATCCAGATCTCTCCAGACTTTCCACACCCTCTGCGCAATTTGCTTTTCCACTCATCTTCGTGTCATCAACAAATTTCGTCACCCTACACTCAGCCTCCTCCTCTAGATCCATCTATATAAATAGTAAACAGTTGAGACCCCAGCACCGATCTCTGTGGCACTCCACTAGTCACCAACTGCCAACCAGAATAGCACCCATTGATACCAACTCTCTGCTTCCTATTAGACAGCCAATCCTCTATCCACGCTAACACCTTACCCCCAACTCTGTGCACCCTAACCTTCTGTAGCAACAGAAGGTTGCTCCCACAGTCCAAAGATGTACGAGTTAGGTTGATTGGCTATGATAAATAGTGTCGGGGGAATTAGAGGGATAAATGCGAGGAGTCACAGGGATAGGGCCTGGGTGGGATTGTTGTTGGTGCAGGCTTGATGGGCCTTCTGCATTGTAGGGATCCTATGATTCTTTGAATAGAGATGTTACTATAAGATCATAAAAAAAAATTGGAACAGGAATGGGCTTTTCAGTCCTTTGACCCTGCTCCGCCATTTAATAAGTTCATGGGTGATCTAACGATCACAAAGTCCACTTTCCTGCCCTATCTCTTTAACCCTTACCTATTGATCTCTGCCTAGAAAATGTTCAAGGACTCGGTCTCCACAGCTTTCTGAGATAAAGAAACATAGAAACATAAAACAGTACAGCACAGTACAGGCCCTTCACCCCTCAATGCTGTTCAGAGCTATGTCCAAACCCAAGATCAAGCTGTCCCACTCCCTATCATTCTGGTATGCTCCATGTGCCTATCCAATAACCGCTTGAAAGTTCCTAAAGTGTCCTAACTGCACTATCACAGCAGGCAGTGTGTTCCACATCCCTCCTACATCTCCCACCATGAACCTTATAGTTATGCCCCTAGTAACAGCTACATCCACCCAAGGAAATAGTCTCTGCGTGTCCATTCTATCTATCCCCTTCATCATCTTGTTAACCTCTATTAAGTCGCCTCTCGTCATCCTCCGCTCTAAAGAGAAAAGCCCCAGTTCCCTCAATCTTTCCTCATAAAACCTACCCTCCAAACCAGGCAGCATCCTGGTAAATCTCCTCTGCACTCTCTCCAATGCTTCCACACCCTTATAGTGAGGTGACCAGAACTGAACACAATATTCCAAATGTGGTCTTATCAAGATCCGGTATAGTTGCAGCATAACCCCACAGCTCTTAAGTCCCCTGTTAATAAACACTAACACACTATAAGCCTTCTCACGGCTCTATCCACTTGAGTGGCAACCTTCAGATATCTGTGGATATGAATCCCAAATCTCTCTGTTCCTCCACATTCCTCAGAACCCTGCCGTTGACCCTGTAATCTGCATTCAAATTTGTCCTACCAAAATGAATCACCTCGCACTTATCAGGGTTAAACTCCATCTGCCACTTTTTGGCCCAGCTCTGCATCCTATCAATGTCTCTTTGCAGCCTGCAAGAGCCCTTCACCTCATCCAATCTTGGTGTCATCAGCAAATTTACCAATCCGCCCTTCAGCTCCCTCTTCCAAGTCATTTGATAAAAATCACAAATAGCAGAGGACCCAGCACTGACCCCTGTGGTACACCACTGGTAACTGGCCTATAGTCTTTTTGAGTAGAAAAGGATTCCAAAGGTTCACCTGTCTGAGAGAAGAAATTCTTCCTCAACTCTGCCTCAAATGAACAGCCCCTCATTCTGCAACTATGCCCTTTGGTCTTACAGTCTCCCATGAGTGGGAACATATAGAAGGAGACATATAGAGTTCCTACAGTGCCGAATTAGGCCGTTCGAGTCTGCACTGACCACAATCCCACCCAGGCCCTATTCCTGTAACCCCACATATTTACTCTGTTAATCCCCTAACACTAGAATCAATTTAGCATGGGCAGTCAAACTAACCCGCACATCTTTGGATTGTGGGATGAAACTGGAGGAAACCCATGCAGACACAGGGAGAATGTGCAAACTCCACACAGACAGTGACCCGAGCCAGGAATCGAACTTGGTTTCTGGTGCTGTGAGGCAGCAGTGCTGCCACTGTACCACCATACCATTCTATTGATCCTCCCAGCAGTTACTCTTAAGAATCATATATTTTTCAGTTTTATCACCTCTTATTCTTCTGAACTCCAGAGACTGCAAAATTAATGCAGTGCTCTTTTAATATGCATTTATTTATTGATTTAAACTCTGTCCTACAGTGCAGCTACTTTTCAAGGGCCTGTACAATACCTCTACCACTTTTCTCCTCGCTTTGGTATTTGTCACTTTTACCCAAAATCATTGCCATTCCTTTGAGCCCAGATTGTCCCTCAGAACTGTACTTATTTCATCTCTTATTAGCAGAGCCACTCCTTTTCTTCCTGCCTGTCCTTCTTAACAGTCAGATAACCTTGAATACTGATTTCCCAACTTTAATCTCATGCAAGTAGCAATGGCTATCAAATAATAGCCATTTAACTCTATTTGTGCCCCCAGTTCATTTATTTTGGTTTTTGTTATGTGCATTTAGATACAGAGCTCTTAATTTTATTTTCCTTACACTAAGCCCATATCTGGAGACAATCGAGCTACTGGCTGTTTTTTGCTTTATATTCCCATGTCTTCCTCTTTTGCTTTCACGTTTTCTGCCTTTTGTTTCTAATCTAGTTTCTATCTCCTGCTCAGATGTCGAGCCCCTGCCATACTAGTTTAAAGCTTCCTTAACAGTCCTGGTGCTGTTGAGGTGTTAGCCATCCAGTTTGTACTGGTTGCACCTTCCCTAGAACCTGTCCCGATGCCTTGGGAATCTGAAACCCATCCTCCTACACCACCCCTCTAGCCATGCATTCGTCCTACTTATCCTCCTCCTTCTGCTTTCACTAACATGTAGCACTGGGAATAATACTGAGAATACTAGCTTGGAGGTCCTGCTTCTTAATTCATTACCTAACTCCCTATATTCAGCTTTCGGGATCTCGTTCTTTTTTTAATCTATGTCACTGGTACCAATATATACCATACCCACTGGCTGTTTGTCCTCCCCTTTCAAAATGCTCTACAGCTGTTCTGTGAGATACTGGATCCGAGCACCAAAGAGCATGCCATCCTGGAATCACTTCTAAGGCCACAGAAACCCGTTACAACTGTCCCCCTTACAACTGAATACCCTCTTGCTATAGCTCTGGCCCTCTTTTTCCTCCCCATCTGAGCAGTTAAGCCACCATGGTGTCATGGACTAGGCTTTCACTACATTCCCCAGAGAAGTCTCCAACAGTATCCAAAGCAGCAAATCTGTTTGAGAGGGATATGATCCCAGGGGACTCCTGCATTACCTGCCCACCCCTATCCTGCTTGGCAGTCACCCATTCCCTTTCTGCTTCTGCAGATTTAGCTTGGAATGTGACTGCCTCTCTTAAGTCTGCTATCCATGAAAATCTCAGCATCAAGGATCCTCCAGAGTGACTCCACCTGCCGCTCCAGCTTGGATACACAGACTTACAATAGCTGCAGCTGGAGACACTTCCTGCTGACATGCATCCTGCACCCTGGAAGTATCCCTGGTTTCCCACATAGCATAGGAGGAGCATTCCACATGGCCAACCCATCTTGCCAGTAACTTTAAGAATCACCCTCCACTCCAGATACTGACTCTGTAACAACCGACCTTATGGTATTCTTACTATACTATCAGAGTGTAGAATAGATACTCACCAGCTCTTACTTATCAATCAGCAGATTCACAGACTGCTTCGCTGCAGTGCTGGCTGCAGGACACTTGTCTCAGTGTCTGAGGAAAGATGAGGAAATTGAATGTCAGATGTGAGGAGAGAAGGGAATGTGGTAAAATCTCCAATTTTGAAGATGTTGTGTAAGGGAAAGCAAATGGGATGAAAAGACTGATTTCAGTATCTTGTGAGTCACCATTAAATAGAACTTTGCATGGACCAACCAAGAACAGACAAAGAAAAGTGGCTCACATTTTGAACTCAAACCCTATAAATGTTAGCTATCATTTCCAAGGTACGTGCCAGGAGTGTGGTGATGCACACACTATATTAATCTAGATGGAGCACTTACAATAACATTTCAAAATTTGACCTCATCCAGGTCAAAGCAATTTTCTGATCTGTGCTCCAGCAACTGGACTGAATATCCACACTTTCCCCAGTTACTGTAGTGCGGACAGTCTACACACTGTACTACAGCAACTTCCCAAAGTTACATGGACTGCAGCTCCCTTCTTTGCCATGTCTTTATTATGGATAGTAACAAGAGCAGCAATGTTGAGGTAAAACCATTAACTTGAAGTAACTTGCTGACTTGACTTGGACACATGTTGTTCTTCCTTCATGGTCACTGAATTAATATCCTTGAATTCCTTACCAAACAACATTGTGTGAACACTATCTATGTAAGGACCACAGCAGTTCAGGAAGGAGGTCCACCAGCACCTTGCTGGGGCAAATTAAAATGGGCAATAAGATCATCTACATTTGGGGAATGATTTTTTTTTAAACTTGGAAAGGGGAAGATCATTGACATGTTTCATGATGCTTTGTATCGTTGAATTGACAAGTTGACTGGAGATTTGTGGTGCTTTTCAACTGTTGCTTTAACTTCAGTTGCTAACTTTCTTGGAACAGAAAAGCTTTGTGAGCTAAATATATTTTGATAGGCTTTGCTGTCTATTTACCCTCACTGTGACCGTTCACTAACTCATGAATCAAACTGACCTGGAGGATGGTATATGTAATTTTTGCAGAAATAAGAAAGTTCTTTTCCAACAGCTTCTTGAATATATTTTCTGTGCAGTTACGCTGAGACATTGGTAACAATGTCTCGCCATGGTGTGACTCAGAAAATACAGAACAAGTGCTGAAACAATTTCTGCAGTGAGTAAGAATAAATGAATCTACATTTTCTATACAATTACCAAAAAAAATGTTTTTTAAAGTACCCGTGCAGTCAACATTAATGCACTTTGCATTGGATGGTCAGTACCAAAACGTTTAAATAAAAATTGCTTTAAAATTTGATTTTATTGGGGCTTTAAATTCCTCCTCGCCTCTTGAGGCCTATCTTTGAACTGCTATCCCAATATGAGAAATATCAATGAAGCATTTGTATCATGCTACATAATTAACTGTCCTAATTTAAAAGATAGGCATAAAGCCTGAAAGAAAATATCTTTCTGGTGTATTTTCAGCAGAGACGGCTGGTAGTACTAGCCATCTGATTTCCCGGTTTTGATTCATCTGATCTCCGGCGGTGGACTGATATAGCTTCAAGCTACCATTGACTTTCTTCATTTCTCTTTGTATTTCCAGTGAAATTAATGCTCGGTTGGATGCAGTTACTGAAATCCTGTCATCAGAGTCCATTGTCCTGGCAAAGACCCAACATCTGCTGTCTAAGCTCCCTGATCTGGAGAGAGGAATCTGTAGTATTTATCACAAAAAGGTATAGGCACAAAATGAGTGTGGACCAATGTCAGTTCGTTCTTAGGAAGAAACTGAGAATATAATTTTTTTTATGTATGTAAGTAACCGTGAGCACATGGCTGAATTTCTACATCAGTCCCACAGCCCCACCCTATCCCTATTGTACTCCCATTGGTGAAGAATACAATTGAAACCCATCTTTACACAGTCTTCCAAGCTCTGAAAGTGATGAGGGAAAGGTTTTCCACTTAGCGAATGGTTAGGGTTTAGAATGCACAGCCTGAAAGTGTGGTGGAGGCAGGTTCAATCTGAGCGTTCAAAAGGGAATTAGAATGCTTTCTGAAAAGGAGGAATATGCAGGGTTCGATTCTGGATTTATTTGCACACTTCAACAGAAGAGCAGAAGTAAATCCTCAGTTAATGCCAACCACCTGCCTCCGATTAAACACAATTAGATTACAATGAATATTAACATCCCTTTATTCCTTTAATGCACAAGAATCAGGCAATCTCATTGTTGAGTGTTCTAATCAGGATATTAACAACCCTCTGGGGTAATGAATTCCAAAGATTCACTGCCCTGTCCAAAGAAACCTCGGTCCTAAATGGCTGACCCATTATTTCGCGTTTATTAGCCTGTAGTTCTAGATACTTCGGCCAGAGGAAACATCCTTCCAGCATCCGCCCTGTCCTGCCCGTTCAAAATTTTGTGTGTTTCAGTGAGATTGCCCCTTGTTCTGCTGAACTGCAGAAAATATCGGTCCATTCTGTCCAGTCTTTCATTGGACAATTCTCCCATCTCAGGAATAAAGCCGGTGAACCATTGGGTTGGATTATCCGGCAGTTCATGCCAGCGGGGGTCTCCCATCCTGCTGCAGTGAACAGAGATTGAGCTAAGCACCAAATTGTCTGTCCTTGCTGGCGGTAGTGGTGTGTGAAAAGCTGGAGAATTCTGGCCTTTGCTACATTTCCTCAAAGGTAATTATTTATTTGGCGATTAAGGAGATCAGGACTTAGGTTAAAAGTTAAAGTTTATTTATTAGGCATAAGTAAGGCTTACATTAACATTGCAATGAAGTTACTGTGAAATTCCCCTAGTTGCCACAGTCCAGTGCCTGTTAGGGACAATGCATCTAACCATTTAAGATGTTGTCTCTTCAAATCCCTGCATAATAGTAGCAAAACTGCCTTACTCTTAGTCTTTATTGCAAGCAAGTTGGAGCATAAGATGCCATTTGTCTCTAACTGCTTAATATACCTGCTTGCTAACTTTGTCCTTTGTGTACCAGAATCTCAAATTCCTTTGCATTATCTTCTTAAAAATATTCTGCTCTTCATTCTTCCTAATAATTGGATAATTTCACAATTCCCCATCATATATTTGATCTGTCATCTTAATTCTCAATCATGTAATTGGTCTAGAACTATTTTGCCACCTCTTTGCATCCTCCTTAACTTCTCATCTAGTTTTATGAATGCAAATTGCCGAGTTTATTCATTCTTCAATAACTTCCCAGCCCCCAGTTTCTTCCACTGAAGGATGTCAAAACAGCAATTGTCCTGCACTTTGTCCAAAGCACTGCCAAATGTGTGGTAGCACGGTGGCACAGTGGTTAGCACTGCTGCTTCACAGCGCCAGGGACCTGGGTTCGATTCCCAGCTTAGATCACTGCTTGTGTGGAATTTGCACATTTTCCCGTGTCTGCATGGGCTTATTCCGGGTGCTCCGGTTTACTTCTACAGTCCAAGGTTGTGCAAGTTAGGTGAATTGGCCATGCTAAGTTGCCCCTTTTGAGTCAGGGGGACTAGGGTAAATGCATGGTGTTGTGGGGTTAGGGCCTGGGTGGGATTATGATCAGTGCAGACTCAATGGGCTAAATGGCTGCCTTCTGCATTGTAGAATTCTGATTCAATGTAGCAAATTACCACTGTCTTTCGTTTGCAAGATTCACTTGTCACTGTGCCAACAATCATTTTTAAGAAACATTTCGTATGGCCTCGTGGTAATGCATAGGTGGTAATTCTTGCTTTGCAACACCAGCATGTTTAATTGACTTGTAAAAGGATTCTGTGGCTGTTATATTAGCAGACGCGTTATCTTGTTTTAACTGATAGCTAGAGACGTTCTGTAGTGTTAGGTTTGAAAGTCTATTGGTGTGATTTTATCCCTGTATAACTTTCGATTAAATACAGCTGTTTGAAATAAAACTACATTTTTGAACCTTGAATATTTTGGATAGTGTGTTGGGTGCCCGGTGGTGATTGCTAATTGGAATAAGATGTCATGCATTGCCTCTGGCCTGTCCCCTCATTCCCCATTTCAGAGAACTGCAGAGTGGAATAGATGTCTGCTTACAGACCAAGGGACGTCTGGATTAAAAAAAATCTTCCAAGCCTTTTCTTTCCTTTTTGGTATAAATTTATATTCAATAAAACAATTAAGCCGGCCTGCTTTTGATCTCAAGTGCTGATTGAAGGCGACTGTGCATCATTCAGGCAAAGCACCGCAGCTAATCTTGTGTTTGCCAAAGTTCCTAACCAATGATTTCTCTTCTGTTTTAGTGCTCCACTTGGGAGTTCTACCAGTTGGTCCGCACTTTATCAGATTTGGAGGTGGGCTTCCGGGCACTGCTTCCAGCTGCAGAGACCCAGTTAAATTCATCCCTCCTTCGGAGTATTCTGTTAGAGCTGCCGCAGCTGTTAGACCCTGTGCATCACTATTTGAAGATTTTGGATGAAAATGCAGCCAAGTATGTTCAGCTGGAAAGATTCAGTCCTTGTAATTTAGTATTTGCACCCTGGTTATTGAATTAACCTGTTTCTTTATTGTCGCATATTGCGTGCGAGTAGAATTTTCCTTAATGCCTTTGATTCTTTTGAGGTAGAAATTGGATCTTGTTTCTTTGTTTTGTTAGGCAGAAAGTAGCAAACACAACAAAAATCTCTTGCTGCAGGGACAGTCGAAATACATTTCATTCTATATTGTTCTTTCAGGCAGTACAGCACTCCTCGGAGCCCCTAACATTAGCAATTGCCCTTTCCATCATCTCCTTCATTCTCCACTCTTCCAGCCATGATGGCTTCCAGTTCACTTGGTGGCACAGTGGTTAGCATTGTTGCCTCTCAGTGCCAGGGTCCCGGGTTCAATTCCAACCTTGGGTCACTCCCCGTGCCTGCATGGATTTCCTTCGGGTGCTCCGGTTTCCTGCCGCAGTCCAAAGATGTGTAGGTTCGATGGATTAACTATGGGGAAATGTGTGGTGTTACGGAGATAGGGTGGGGGATAGGGCGTGGATAAGATGCTCTGTTAGAGAATCGGTGCAGATTCGTTGGGCCAAATGGCCTTTATTGCAATTATTGGATCAAGTTTTGGACCAGCCTTGAGCCTGTCTGCATCTGTACACGCAAAAATTTGACATGCAAATCCACTCCACCCCTGCTTTTCTTTCTTTTGTCTAGTCTGGAAGCCCTAATAAATATTTATTTTGTCGATTTATGTTTTGGTTGGTCTAATTTCACTAAGTTGTATTTCCTGTGATTGTGCATGATGTTGAAACAGGGCGGAGGAAGCTTTGTTCTGTGTCTGGACATGCTGTACCTGAAGTCCTTTATTCCAACAATAGGTGCATACGGTAAAAGAAAGCTGTTTATTTTTGTGACCCTGCTTTGTTCTCTGAGAATAAAATCCCTGAATCTCACTATCAGCCTGCTCACTCAACTGCCTTTCCTCACTGTCCATCCAGCACTTTTTCTATTTGTTGTGCAATGTGGGTGTCACTTGGATCCTATTTCCGGAAAATAATAGAATCCTACTGTGCAGAAGGAGGCTATTTGGCCCATTGAGCCTGCATCAACAGCAATGCCACCCCATATATTTACCCCACTAACATCTGTGACACTGAGGGGCAATTTATCATGGCCAATCAACCTAACCTGCACATCTTTGGAGTGTGAGAGGAAACCAGAGCATCCAAAGGAAACCCACACAGACATGAGGAGAAGGTGCAAACTCCACTAAGGCAATCCTTCCTCTTCTTTCCCTATCTTCCACTTTTAAATGTATTCTCAAAAACCACCTCTTCAGCCTTTTCAGTCGCCTCTCGGAGGTGTGGGGGGAGGGTTGGGGGGGAATAGGGGGTTAAAAAGACAATAAATTTTGGCATCGTTATGCAACGTCATAGAATCATAGAAATAGAATCATAGAAACCCTACAATGCAGAAAAGGCCATTTGGCCCATCGAGTCTGCATTGACCACATGAAACACCTTAGGTGCATTTTTTGTATTTAAAACAAAATAAAAGGAAAAATGTGAATTCATTTCCGTTGTCTTAGCGAAGATGGGCACTAAACTGTGTGCACCAGCAGCCTGGGGGCTTTAAGGATTGATATGATCAGGGCAGCTTTGGAGATGAATTTTATGGAGCCAATTCAATCAATGCAGAAATGCTTTCATTATCTTTTTGAAGTGATGTTTTGCTTTTTATTTTAGATAAACACATATCTTGCCAAGGCTGCCATTTTAGATGCAGGGTGGAAATTTTGCTGCTTTGCTTTCTTCTCTCTTCCTCCCCACCCACACAATCTCCAGATCTGATTGTTTTTCCAAAATAATCCTGGCTCAGTTTCCCTAACAACATATGGCCAAAAATATTAATCCCACTACTGCTTTTGGCCTCTAATAACTTTGATCTGGCAGAGGACCAGCTGTGCTACTTAAAAAAAAATTACAATGGGAATTTAAACTTATATTAATCATGGCCAAAGTAAGTAAAATATTGTTCATTTGAAAATAAATCCCTTTGTGTACCCCTCTTTGTTGACTTGAGCAGTGATAAACCTGTTAACAGAAAACAATTGACATATAGAGTCATAGAGTTTATAGTATGAACACAGGCCCTTTGGTCCAACTTGTCCATGCTGCCCAGTTTTTACCACTAAGCTTGTCCCAGTTGCCCACATTTGGCCCATATCCCTCTATACCCATCTTACCCATGTAACTGTCTAAATGCTTTTTAAAAGACAAAATTGTACCCACCTCTGCCACTATCTCTGGCAGCTCATTCCAGCCTGTAAGTGTGAAAATTGCCGTCTGGACCCTTTTGTATCTCTCCCACCTTAAACCTCTGCCCTCTAGTTTTAGACTCCCCAACCTTTGGGAAAATATATTGACTATCCAGCTGATCTATACCACTTATTATTTTATAGACCACTACAAGATCACTCCTAAGCCTCCCATGCTTCAGGGGAAAAAGTTCCAGTCTATCCAGCCTCTCCTTATAACTCAAACCATCAAGTCCTAGTAGCATCCTAGTAAATCTTCTTTGCACTCTTTTTCTACTTTAATAATGTCCTTTCTATAATAGGGTGACCAGAACTGTACACGGTATTCCAAGTGTGGCTTTACTTATGTCTTATACAACTTCAATGAGATGACTCAACTCCTGTATTCAGTGTTCTGACCAGTAACACCAAGCAGGCTGAATGTCTTCTTCACCACTCTGTCCACTTGTGACTCCACTTTCAAGGAGCTATGAATCAATCCTCCTAGATCTCTTTGTTCTATAAGTCTGTCCAACTTTCTACCATTAACTGAGTAGCTCTGATTTGATGAACCAAAATGTATTTCCTCACATTTATCTAAATTAAACTCCATCCTCCATTCATCGGCCCAATTGATCAAGATCCCATTGCAACCCTGATCACCTTCTTCACTGTCCACTATGCCACCAATCTTGGTATCATCTGCAAGCTTACTAACCATGCCTCCTATATTCTCACAATGGACCCAGCACCGATCTCTGAGGCACGCCACTGGTCACAGGCCTCCAGTTTGAAAAACAATCCTTTACAACCACCCTCTATCTTCTGTCATCAAGCCGATTTTGTATCTAATTGGCTATCTCGCCCTGGATCCCGTGAGATAGGTGAGAGGAGAAAGATTTAAAAGGAACCTGAGGGCCAACTTCTTCATGCAAAGGGTGGTGCGTACATGGAATGAACTGTCAGAGGAAGTGGTTGATTCAAGTACAATTTGGATAAGTACATGAATGGGAAGGGATTAGAGGGATATGGGCCTATCATGGGCAATTAGGACTAGCTGGGAGGGCACTATGGTCGGCATGGACTGGTTGGGCTGGAGGGTCTGTTTCCGTGCTGTGTTGCTCTATGACTCTATAATATTATCCACAATAGTGAAATTATTCAGTGTTTGATAATTGTTTTAGTGTACTTCACATTGTGTTGAAAGAAAATGACTACATGATCATTGCTTGTGCCTCACCATCTTCACAGGGCAGGTGATAAGACGCAGCTTTTTACAGACCTCACTGACTTCCCTGTAATTCAACAGCGAAAGCTGGAGATTCAGGAGGTGCTTTTCCTACTGCAGGAGCATCGCAGGGAGATCCGATTGATGCTGAGAAAACCGGCTCTAGATTATGTGACAGTTTCGGGGCAAGAGGTAAACTGAGCTCAATTTTAATCAGGTTGGAAGATTCTGCTGATTATTTTAAACGAATCCTCAGCGGATGAAGTTGCATTAGTTTCTCGTTACTATTGCGGCTCGACTTTGTGCGCCAAATAGGACAAAGTCACAAGGTAGGCTTTCAAAGAAATGCCCAATTTGACAAGTAACTTCTAGAAAAAGGCCCACGATTGTCTTATAACGGCAGCTAAGGATGGCCAATTAATGCAGTCTTGCTAGCATCAGCCACCCATATCTCCAGAACAAAGGAATTCAGAATCATCTGCCTGTCATCCTGATTTGTATAATATAAATTGCTGTTTGATCGTTTAAGCTCGGAGGCATTTGGCAAAGACATCAATTACATCCCAGACTATCGAGGGTCAGCAAGACCTCAGAATGGCACCACAGTAATTTTGTGGTGTGTTTGTGTGCACTGCGTACTGTGGCACTGGTACATTCTGATAAAGGTTAAGACACTTTGCTTTGGCGATTTTTTTTTTCTGTCTGCTATTACTGCTTGTTGAGATCGTGCAATTGTTATTAATCCTTGTTCTGTATGTGATGGTAACATGGGCAGGGATTTTGGTAGTTATACGGGGCACAGGTGTCAATAGGAAAAGAGTTTCACTGGAAATAATTTGTGGGAATTTATTATGTTTCTATGCTTTGTGAAAAATGCAGAAACCAAATTGAAGGCCTTTTAGCAAACCTGAAAGTTAAAATAGTTATCAATTCCAGCTGATTTCAAAATATAAATATGAATTACTCATGTGCTTTGTTCCTTTAAAAATGTCCTTTAATAATCCTGTTATTTGCTATTTAAGAAGTCAAATAAAGCAACAATCTATTGCATATATATACATTATATTAATGTTTCAAAGAATGGCAACTTGCTTAGACATTATAGTAAGTGTTGCAACTATCTACCAATAAAGGAACAGATACTGGGTTTATTTAAAATACAATTGGAGAACTTAGAGGAGTGAACTTTGTGTGGAGTAAGCACAGATAGAATAGCTACTGGTGGAATTGTATAGATTCATCGTTGTTTGGTAAAGTTGATTGAGCTATGAGGATTTTACTATCTAAATCCAAGTACCTTTTTAAAGAAAGCACTTTATGTTTTGTTCCTGGTAATGATTATCGTGTAACTGTTTTGGCATGTTCAGAGGCACTACATGTTAGGGCCAAAATGTTCAGCTAATTCCAGTGAGGAATGTTACCTGTGGCTGGGAATGCATCCTGTACTGTGTCGTCTTTTCCCCATGCAAGCTTGGGAGGTAACAGCTGTGGAATAGACCTGTATGTTTCATTTGTGATAATCTGAGCATGAATTAAAACTTGCACTTGGGGTGGAGGTCTTGGTAGGAAGTTTCCTGCTGTAATTTTATGGGAAGTTCAGAGGAAACCCTGGGAAAAATTGATAGCTTTCAAACTCAGCACTGCAAAATAAACAGGCAATAATAGTGACCACGAGGATAACCAGACTGTCATAAAAACCCAACTGCATCACTAATGAGAAGGAAATTTGCCATCGTTACCCAGACTGGCTTATATATCACTGGAATCCGCAGCCAGTAGTTGATCCTTAACTAACCTGTGAAGTAGCCTAGCAAGCCACTCAGTTATATTCAATAAAGTAGCTCATTGCGAGTTTCTTAAGACAAATAGGGATGTTATTCATTCATGGGATATGGCCATTAATGTCCATCCCTAATTGCCCCTAAGAGGGTATTGATGCACCATAATCTTGAATTGCTGTGGTGTATAGGCATTGCCAATGGTGCCCACGTATTGTGAATGAATTTTTAAAAAAGTTCCATTGCCAAATTATTGAGAGAGTCACAGAAGTAATATATGATATGCTACATACAGGCCCTGTAGAGCTACCTGCCTCAAAATCAGCGGGTTTGGCAGAGCTATGATTGAGACATCCCTAGGTTGGCAGTGTGCGAGTACAGGCCACCCTACAGATTACGCTATTGGCTTTCAGAGACATTTGTCACAAAATGGAAAAAGATCTCATCCCTCAGTGACCATCCACACCATTCCCTCCCAGCTCCCATTGGTGAGTCGGAGTGGTTGGTCATTTACCAAGTCTTCCCCAGCACTGATAATCTGCCTGACTTGATATCTGATTGGAATGTGTGTGAGCTCAATTGGTTCCAAATGGTGCCCTGCCGCATCTTAAAAGCATTCTATAATATGTTCTTTAAAATATTCAATGTAGTTGTCTTTCACAACATTTTATAATAAACGTTCATAATGTTTGTTATTATGTTTATGATTAAGAGAAGTGTGCTAACAATAGCTAAATTAATCAAAATGTGTAATGCTCATGGGTTGAGGAGGGTTTAAATAAAATTGGCGAGGTAATTGTAAAACTAGAAGAGTAAGTAAATGAAAATATTGCGCTAGTACTAAAGAAGGAAGTAGCATCATATTAGAAAACTGACAGAAAAGGACTACGAGTAACTAAAAGCACAGGTTTACACCGAATGTACGTAAATTCGCAAAGTTTGGTGAATAAGGTTAGTGAGTTCCGTGCACAAAGACTTGTGCGAATATGATGCAGTGGTAGTAAAAGAAATGTGGTTTTAGCATGTTGAGGACTGGGTGCTTAATATTCAAGATTTCAGAAGTTCAGAAAAGCTAGAGGCCAATTAAAGGAAGATGGGGTAACAATGCTAATTAGGTAAGATATGGTAGCAGGATCTATTTGGTTAGAGTAAAAAGGGGATGATCACGCTACTGGGAGTGTTCTATAGACCTCCAAATAGTGG
Organism: Carcharhinus amblyrhynchos; assembly: GCF_965287045.1. Taxonomy (NCBI): domain Eukaryota; kingdom Metazoa; phylum Chordata; class Chondrichthyes; order Carcharhiniformes; family Carcharhinidae; genus Carcharhinus; species Carcharhinus amblyrhynchos. Next base: position 94,702,556 of record NC_137328.1, on the reverse strand, counting down.
GAGAAAGTTAGAGGAGCAAATCTGTGAGGAAATCGCGGATAGCTGCAAGAGAACTCTAGAGGACTTTAATGACCCAAATATTTTTATTCATCCATTCAAGATATGGAAGTGTCACTGATCATGCCAGCATTTATTGCCCATCCTTGAATTTGAGCTCTGACAAAGATCATCCAGACTCGAAACATTGGCTCCATTCTCTCTTCACAGATGCTGCCAGACCTGATGAGATTTTCCAGCATCCTCAGTGTTTTGCCTTTACCTTGAATTGAGTGATTTGGAAAGCCATTTCCGAGGTCAACCAGCAGGGAGGGATGGCAGATTTCCTTCCCTAAAAGGGCATTCCTTACAAGAATTGACAATGGTTTCATTGTTGCCCTTAGGCTTTTAATTCCAGATTTCTTCTTGGACAAGATTAGGATGGGCTTAGATAAGGTAGACAAAGAAAAGCTGTTCGTATTAGATGATTGTAACAGTTCTAGAAGACACATTTTAAGGTTTTTGGCATGGGATGTGAGGAAGACCTTTTTATTGCAACAAGTGGAATGACTATGATTCTATGCTTTTATGACCTGTGAGCACAGTGCAAGTGGAAGTGGAGATGATGAATAATTTCTGCAGCAAATTGAATGGGCACTTGAGGGAAATAAACTTACCTGGCTATGGGAATAGTGCTGGGAAATGCGAGAGGGGTAGCTGGCATGGACTTGATGAGATGAGTGGCCTACTTCTGTGCAGTTATGACTTCTTGATCCAATTGCACAGACAACACAGGCCCCAAGGCCAGAAAGCATGCCTTGTTTCTGAACTTCACTAGAATTTTAAAACCAACATGTGATGTGGATTAATATTATTTCATACTGTGCTAGTGTTCCTGTTGCAGAATTTATGGCGAAGGGGCCATGTAACTGTCCATTTCATAATAATGGAACTTTAAAGAGAGCCTTCTGGTTTGTGCAGCTCAGTGGTGCTTTATCCACCACCCTCTATTTCAGGATTATTTTCCTCAACCTTAACCAATGTCGTTTTCCTTGCCTCTTTCGTCACTCTCCATCTTAAAGGAACCACTACATCATGTTGAATTTTAAAACTGGAATTGTTACTTCAATGATGTATCAAATTGATTCGAATGGTGCCTGCAAAATTTAAGGAGATCGTAGAACTTCTTGAACTTCCTTTGTTAACACTAGCTGCCATTAGTTTAAATGACCAGGCAGATGGCGGCACAATGATTAGCATCGCTACCTCACAGCACCGGGAACCCGGGTTCAAATCAAGTCTGTGTGGAGCCTGCATGTTGTCCCCGTGTCTGCGTGGGTTTCCCCTGGGTGCTCTGGTTTCCTCCCACACTTCAAAGATGTGCGAGTTAGGTGGACTGGCCATGCTGAATTGCCCCTTAGTGTTAGGGGGACTAGCAGGGTGAATAGATGGGGTTTTGGGGATAGGGCTTGGCTGGTATTGTGCTCGGTTCAGACTCGATGGGCCAAATGGCCTCTTTCTGCACTATGATTCTAAATTCAGATGAAAGCAAAACTCTGCAGATGCTGGAAACCTGAAATAAAAATAAAAAAATTCAGGATGAACTCAGCAGTTCTGGTAGCAACTGTGGAGAGAGAAACAGAGTTAATGTTTCCAGTCCAATATGATTCTTAGGATAAATTCAAATGCTGTGGTTCGAGTTCTAAATGCTAGAACAGATTTTTGTGTGTGTGTACCTATACATGCAGGTTTCTCTGAAAGGAGAATTGAAGATCCAGCTAGTCCGTGTGAATAGGACTCTGATCTGTGAATAGTACAAGTTGTGGTACAGAAACCACATGAATCTGGCCAAATGATGGTGCCATTAGGGAAAGATGCAATAATTGTGCTACTGTGCAATAACATCAGTATATTTGAATTACTTGTAACATTTCTAATAATCCTGTTTTATCTTCCAGTTTTTGATAGAAGTCAAAAACACTCTGCTGTCTATCATTCCAACTGACTGGACACAAATTTCAAGGTATGTGTTGAAATAGTTCTATTATTACCGTTTAGAAATGGAACATTTTGGCTTTCGTTCACTTTCCACTATCAGGTTATTTAACAAACTCAATGTTGACCATAACCATTGACTGGAATTTATGTAGCGCATAAGCACATCCTCATGACAAATGAAAGCATTTCTGTTATGTAGGCGAATGCATCATTCACTGAAAGGTAGCCACCCCAGACAGTGCATATCCCCTTCAGTATTGCACCAGTGTCTACCAATGCGATGAGCTCACATTAGTAATGATCGGAGAGTAGCTGGACTAAGGTGTATGTGTCATAATGTATATGGGTACAATTTTGGAAGAGGCCATACGAAAATGGAGTAGCAGACGAGTTTTATGAAAAGTAGGATAACCTTTGTCCTTGAAGCATTATCTAAGACGTGTGAAAGAATCATAAACTATGCTGCTGTTAAGGTGGTCAGTTGAATCACCACTTTTTTAAGGCGCGTTTTTGTTCCATGTCCTGGGGTTTCCTTGGACACAATCTGGGAACCTATAGAATCATAGAATCCCTACAGTGCAGAAGAAGTCATTCGGCCCATCAAGTTTGTATTGACTCAATGACGGAGTATCTTACCCAGCCCCTCTTCCCCATCCTTTCCCTGTAACCTTCCACATTTCCAATGGCTAAATCCATCTAACCTACAAGTCTTGGGATACTATGGGACAATTTAGCATGACCAGTCTACCTATCTGCATATCTTTGGATTGTGGAAGGAAATAGAGCTCCCGGAGGAAACTCACGCCGACATAGGGAGAATGTGCAAACTTGCATAGTTGTCAGAGGCTAGAATTGAATCCGGGTCCCTGACGCTGTAAGGCAGCAGTTCTAATAATTGTGCGACTGTGCCATCCCCACTTGCCTGCACATCTTTGGACTGTTGGAGGAAACCGGAGCACCTGGAGTAAACCCACGCCGACACAGGGAGAACGTGCAAACTCCACACGGACAGTGACCCAAGGCCGGAATTGAACCCAGGTCCCTGGAGTTCTGAGGCATCAATACTAACCACTGTGCCACCATACCGCCCATGATGGGCCCATTTTATGAATATGAAGTTATGCCCAGGTATATTCTTAATTTCATTACAATATGCTTGGTCTTTAAAATCAACATAAGTGTATGTAAATCATCGGAGCCTAAAGGACAGCAGTGGATCCACATAATATATTTTTTTCTTTCAGTTTCAGAATATAACTTTTCAACTCATTTAATAATTTCTGCACATCAGGGACATCATGTTTAGAAATGTTTGGAGAAGCTTTTCCATTTAAATGTGACTTGCACTTGCGCCATAAAAATCCATGTAAGGAAACAAAGTCAGAGCAGGTATAAAGGAGCCCAAAACACTCCAAAAGTTTATAATTCAACACCAGGACAATGACAGTGCCTGTTCGGGTACGCTGTGGTGGTAGAATTTAACATGGTGGCCAATGCATCTAACCAGCATGTCTTTTGGACTGTGGGAGGAAACCCACGCAGACACGGGGAGAACGTGCAGACTCCACACAGACGGTGACCCAAGCCAAGAATTTGAACCCAGATCCCTGGCGCTGTGAGGCAGCAGTGCTAACCATTGTGCCACCATGCCACCCTATTGTGAAGAATCCTAGTAGGAACTCTTTTTTTTATTTGTTATGGAGAGTTCTCTAGATGAACGTGGCAAATACATCAGTTGAAAAGTCCTAATTGTCTTGTTGAGGATAGAACTGCCAGCAGTTTCTTTTTAACACGTTAATGGGAGAATACTTAAGATTATAATGAAACCAGGAAGCACTTTTTCACACAGAGGACAGTAGAAATTGGAATTATTCCCTTCAAAATGTCGTATGTATTGGTGTAATGTTCAAAACTGGGATCTGTTGTTAAGTAAGGGGATTGAAGGAAATAGAGCAAAGACAGTTAAGTAGAACTGAAATAGAAATCAAAAAAGATCTAATGAATCACAACACCACAATTGTACTTTTGTTTATTTTGTTGATAACGCAGAGATTTGCATTATGCAATCTACTTGATAACAAGCCATAACTGGTTGCGTCATTCAGCAAATTATCTATCACTTGGGCCTGTTTTTTTTTGTAAAACAATTTTGTAGCTCCAAGTTTGCCCCTTTTCGTGGTCAGAAACACTGCTTGGGAAATGGTAGTCCCAGTGTGTCTACTTGGTGGTTGTTTAGTTGAATTAACAAAGGCTGCTACGATGTCTTCTCCGGAGTCTTCAACATGTCATTGATGAAGACGAACATTTCACCAGGGCCATCCCCACACTCCTCACTTCTTGCCTTCAAAAAACCACACAACCTCAAACAGACCATTGTCCGCAGCAAACTACCCAGCCTTCAGGAGAACAGTGGCCACAATACCACACAACCCTGCCACAGCAATCTCGGCAAGACATGCCGGATCATCGACACGGATGCCATCATCTCATGTGAGAACACCATCCACCAGGTACATGGTACATTTTCTTGCAACTCGGCCAACATTGTGTACCTGATACACTGCAGGAAAGGATGTCCCGAGGCATGGTACACTGGGGAGACCGTGCAGGTGCTACGACAATGGATGAATGAACACCGCTCGACACTCACCAGGCAAGACTGTTCTCTTCCTGTTGGCAAGCACTTCAGCGGTCAAGGGCATTCGGCCTCTGATCTTTGGGTGAGCGTTCTCCAAGGTGGCCTTCACGACATATGACAGCGCAGAGTTGCTGAGCAGAAACCGATAGCCAAGTTCTGCACACATGAGGATGGCCTCACCCGGGATCTTGGGTTCATGTCGCACTATCTGTAACCACCATGACTTGCCTGGGTTTGCAACATCTCACTTACTGTCCTGTATGAAGACGATACACCTCTTTTAACCTATGCTTAATGCTTTCTCCACTCACATTGTCTGCACCTTTAAGAATTGATTAGCTGTAAAGACTCACGTTCTAATCAGTATTCTGTAAACTGAGTGTGTGGCTTTATATGTTCTGTTTGGGACCAGAGCTATCCACTCACCTGACGAAGGGGCAAACCCTGAAAGCTTGTGGGTTTACTATCAAATAAACTTGTTGCACTTTAACCTGGTGTTGTGAGACTTCTTACCAAGCGGGACAATGCCAGGGATCCTGAGCTGCTTTGGGTTTTTGTGAAACTTGTTGAATTCTAGGTTTTGTCCTGGAATCATGCTCATACCTTGATGTTGACTGGATTGTTGATGATGGTGATGAAAAACATTGGCTTGGAATTTCCTCCCTTGTCACCTTGCTTGCAGTACTGTGTCCATGTGAAGAGCAACAACTACTCTATTTTGGTGGTAGAAGTCTTTTTCTCTCCTGGCCTGGCATTTTTGGATAGGATCAGCTTTGTATTGTTATTTGAGGATAGTTGAGTTTAAAGGTCACAGTTGGGCATGTCAGGAAGCGCGTCCTCCTTCACTCAGCTCCTTTTTACTTTACCGCTTGAGTCATAGACATGCTTCACCTCGGTCTCACCAGGCCTATGTCAGGAAGGCCAGGCGAGATAGTGGCTTTCTGCTTTAGACACAGGTAAGTCACCTTGGAGTGGCAATCCACTACTGATCGCCACTGTGAGAAATTTACGGACAATTATGGTCGTTATCCGACCTCTGCTCCTTTTATTTTCCAACTCAATGGAGTTTCAATCAAAAAAGTCAGTTCTGCTTTCAAAGTCTCAACAGATCTCTAGACTTCAAATCAATGTAAAACTCTCAAACTACCATGGCCTGATGACCTATTTAAATGAGATTCCCAATACACAAGAGGACTGTATCCACTGGATAAAGTGCTAAGATGTATGTGAACACTTGCATGATGCTGGTCAATTTAATGATCACTTACCTTTTTAAAAAAGCAAAGACCTTTGATCAATCACAGCATTAGAAACATTCCGTTATGACATTTGAAGTTGACAAGGTCTTTTAAACTTACTTGTCAAAAAATTCCTGACTCCACAGCAAGCATTCACCCAAGGATCACAAACTGACTCGCCTGTCCTAGCTCACACTGCCTTCAGGAACCCATCTGCCTCAACAAAAGCACCAATGTCGGTGAATGCAGCAAGCATTCAAACGGTGATCCTGACGTCACCTTATGCTAATGTCAGTCGCGACCTGCCACCATCCCGCCCTGGGAAGATGACAGCATCAGGAATGGGCGGCTGAGTTTAAAATTGCAGCCACATTTTCCTCCTGTTTAGGCCTCCCAGTGCGGGTACACTTAGTATGAGAGATGAAATTTCAGCTTAACAGCTACATTCTTCCCCATGTTTAATTGGAGGAAATTTCTGCTCCTCCAGCTCTGGGTGTTGGTCAGGCTGTCTGATGTTTGAACAGTCGTGGAGGAATTGAGTGAAGGGGTGGCGAGGTAGAGTTGGGTGCCATTAGTTTACACATTACAGTTTGGATGATGTTGCCAAGGGGCAGTGTGCTAATGAGAAATAGTGTGACGTTAGTGTCCCTTTAAGAGATGTTTTTTAAAATCATGATCACTGCAGCTCACAGCCTTACGTGATGTCGTTGATGGGAGGAGAGAGAGAAAAAAAACCGTGCTGGTCAGGTGACCAGGATTGCTTTTAGTTTTGTTTTGGCTGTAGTGTTAGGAGCATTGCTGAAAGTAGTCTCTCTCTTTTTGTTTTTAAAGTTTTACCAGTTAGCTGAAAGCACATCTTGTTTGCCATCCTCCAGTAAAAAATCTATGTTATTGTGTTTTGAAGACTACAAGCTGCTGAGTTTTCAAGATCATTTGAAATCGGCATTAAATCCAAGGAACTGGATTCCAGTATTATGTGAGCTTTAGCCTGTGCAGTGCTTAAAGGGTTTTGTTTATTGGATTTTGGCTTTAATTGGAACACATTAGAGATATTCATTAAGAGCTATACATTATAGTGATTGTTTTGTTTCTTGTTTGTAATTGGTAAAAGTTCTTGCTAATTTTCTTACTATACATGTTAACTATATTCTTAAATGAACTTTGTTTGATAAAAGCTCCCTACTTGGTCATTTGAATCATATCTGAAGTGAAGCATCTCATGCTTATCCTGGCCAAATTTAAGATGCAAAACTTATGGGCTTCATAAAACAGTTTGAAGTTTCTAATCTGAGCCATAACAATAGGAAGGTTCAAGGATAGATCTTTCAGAACCACCAGGTAACAATGTGGGAGAGGAAGGAGAAGCTATTTCAAGTGATTCCCTGGCAATGATTAGATAGATGTGAGGTGAGTGTAGTGCTGCCAGTTGACTGCAGGTAAATTAACTTTAACTCAGTTGTCCAAAATGCTCATTCTTTGACAAGCAAGTCAGAGAGGGAGAGAAAAAGAATGAATGTATGAGAGTGTGGCCTTCAACCAAACCCAAGGTAAAAAGTTAGAGAAAAATAATTACAACCAGTTTCAGTGCTTTTGTTACAGAAGATTCAAAAAGTTAATTTCAAATGTTTCAAATTTCTGACAATAGGCTTTACTGTAACCTTTAGACTTCCCCTCTTAAATTGGCGCAGTTTGTATCCCAGCACGCATTAAGTAGGTAAATTATCAGAACATTCAGATTAATTATGAATTTAAGTTTATATTCCTTTGTGGACATAAGTGGAAATCCCAGGAGCTTGATTTGTACCAGGTAGCTGTGGTGAAAGATTTAAATGTTCAAAAGCACTGACGCACACCATGATGAGGGATGTGGCAAGTACACAGGAAGGTTATATAAAAAGATAAATGTTCTAAATTGGCTTCATTGTTTAAATAATAACAATTACAAATAATGATTAAAGTAAGGGTTTCTAATGCTCGTGATGTTGTTGTTAAGACTGGAATTAGTCATGAAATATCCATGATGCCAGTTCCATTTTCGGAGCAGAAATTTTGAGAAATGTAATCCTCTAGGAATAGTGGAGAAAGTCAAGCAGATGTTCGAAGCTACAGGTTTATCCAAAACTGGGTCTTGCACCCCAGTTCAACACTAGCAGAGAATTGTGGCACTTATCTTGCCCCTTGCAGCAGCTCATCTAATTACAGGGAAAAATTTTGGGCCTTGCAACATTCCCAGGAAGCCTTTTAAGTTTTTAATGTTTATTTATTGGTGTCACAAGTAGGCTTACATTAACACTGCAATGAAGTTATTATGAAAATCCCCTAGCCGCCACAGTCCGGCGCTTGTTTGAGTACACTGAGGGAGAATTTAGCATGGCCATGCACCTAACCAACACGTCGTTTTGGACTGTGGGAGAAAACTGGAGCACCCGGAGGAAACCCACGCAGACACGGGGAAAATGTGCAAACTCTGCACAGACAGTGACCCAAGTTGGGAATTGAACTCGGGTCTCTGGCACTGTGTGGCAGCAGTGCTAACTGCTGTAGGAGATGGGTGGAGGAAAATGCTGGAGGGCCAGGTATAGCCTTGCAGTCAACTCTATTCCTACTATTTCCTCACACAATCCTCCCTTCAAAAGAGCACCAAAAGACAGTTTTACACCAGGCCTTGGCTTGACCCACCAGAGGTGGTGTTAAGTAACGGTTGGACTTTAACCTGGTGTTGTGAGACTTCTTGCTGTGAAGTAACGTACGGCCAGGCTAGACTGATCTTGGCGGTTCTCAACAGCAATCCCAGATTTCATGAAATGTCACGTCATCAGCTCAAATGTGGCAAGAAAACCACTTGCTGCCCTCCCTCAACTGATAAAGTGGTGATTTTCCACCACAAATTGAAAGACGTGCAGAGGGTGGCAAGAGCACAGAATGCACTCTGGGTGGGGGAGTGAGAATGCCCATCACCCGGAGTGCCTTGTTATAGGACTAATGACCAAGCTGACACACTTCTGAAGGACACAAACTGCGATGTGCTTCATGGGGGCATTGCAAAACAAGGCACCACATTGAGCCACATGTGGAGACATTAGATCAGAAGACCATAAGCATGGTCGAAGAGAGCGATTTTAAGGAGTGCCTTGAAAGAGGAAAGGAAGCTGGACAGGAGACAACGTTTATGGAAGAGATTCCAGAGTTTAGGACATTGGCAACTGAAGGCCACCAAGTGTGGAACAAATTAAAATTGGCAAGAGGCAAGAATTAGATGAGAGTAGATACCTTGGTTGTTTCTGGAACTGGAAAGGATAACGTAACTGGTGAGAAGTGAGATAACAGAGATTTGAAAAGAAGAACAAAAATATTAAAATCCAGACTTTGCTTGACTGGAAGCCAATATAGATCCATGAGCACAGAAGTGATAGGTTTGAATGAGGACATGAGCAGCAGAGTTCTGGATGTCCTTGAGTTCACAGAGGATAGCATGTAGGAGACATGCACTGAAATGGTTATGTTCAGCTACAACAAAGGTTTCAGCAGCAGATGAGCTGAGAACTCAGGCCACATTAAGGAGGTTGGAAAAGGCCATTTTATGATAGTAGTACAAATAGTGGTTGGAAGCTCATCAAACAAAATACAAAGCTTGCAAACAGTCTGGCCTGTTCTCAGGCAGTTGCCAGCAAGAATGATGAAGTTGGTAGCTAGGGAATGGAGTTTGTAGCAAGGCCAAAACCTTTTGAAAACAGCATACTTGCTGCAGCAATTACATTCATCTTCACATGAAGGACATTCTCCATTGTGTTGTGTGGGACTGCCGAAATGCAATAGATTCCAAAAGAGAAACATTGCGGGGAGAGGCAGTGAAGCGAGCTGCAGTATGCAGATGACTCCAATGCTTCAGTGCAGTCCTTGGATGTCTGAGGAACAGAGTGCTTGAAGCCTGAGACCTCAAATCCAGCTCCAAGTTCATAGAGCAGTCGTGGTCCTGGCCCTGCTGTATGCACAGTAAAAAGCCTGACGTTCACCTGATGAAGGGACAAACCCCGAAAGCTTGCGAGTTTTTACTATCAAATAAATCGGTTGGACTTAAACCTGGTATTGTCAGACTTTTTACTGTGTTTACCCCTGTCCAACGCCGGCATATCCACATCATGCCTGCTGTATGCACCAGAAACATGGACACTGTACAGGCGACTCCGCAAATCCCTGAAGTAATATTACCAACAATGCCTCCTCAAAATCCTGCAAATCCATTGGCAGGATAGGGGCATCAATGTGAGTGCCCTCTCCCAGGCCAATATCCCCATAACTGAGACATTGGTCATGCTCGACCAGCTGCGATGGGCAGGCCACACTGTCCACATGCCTGACACAAGACTCCAAGCTATGCAATGGCAAGTGGTCACTAGAAGAACAGAGGAAATGCCACAACAACTCTCTGAAAGCCTCCCTCAATAAATGCAATATCTTCATCGACACATGGGAATCACTGCAGTGCAGAAGGAGGCCATTTGGCCCATCAAGTCTGCACTGACTCATACCCAGGCTTTCCTTGCAAACCCACATACTTACCTCGCTAATCCCCCAACCTGTATATTTTAGGACACTAAGGGGCAGTTTAGTATGACCAATCGACCTAACTTTCATTTTTTTTGGACACGTTTTGGAATCGCTTGCCTTAGAACGCTCAAACTGGAGAAGAAGCATCCGCGAAGGTGCCAGTCACCTCAAGCATCACCAGGTGGAGTACACACAGGCAAAGTGTAAATGGTGGAAAGAGGGCGCAGAATCCAGAGCGTCCCACCAAACCACTTTATAAAACACCACCTGCCAAACCTGTGACACAGTCTGTGGCTCCGGGATCAGACTGCTCAACCACCGGAGAATTCATCTCTCCGCAGTCAAACCAAATCATCCTCGATCCTGAGGGATTGCCAAGGGGAGAAGAAGATTCAGAACACGTTTAGCAGCTCTAAACTGGGCAGCCATTAGATACCCTGGGATATCAGCAACAACAGAATTCCATTTCACCACAATCTGTATCCTCATGTCCTGGCATATCCTTCACTCTGCCATTAACCATCAAGAGAGGGGACCAAACCCTCATTCAGTGACACTGGAGGAGAACATACCAGGTGCAGCAGGAGGCATAGCTAAAAAAGCGATTTGATTTAGCATACAGTGAAAAGTATTGTTTCTTGTGCGCTATACAGACAAAGCATACCACTCATAGAGAAAGAAAGGAGAGAGTGCGGAATGTAGTGTTACAGTCATTGCTAGGGTGTAGAGAAAAATCAACTTAATGCGAGGTATGTCCATTCAAAGGTCTAATGGCAGCAGGGAAGAAGCTGTTTTTGAGTCGGTTGGTACGTGTATCTTTTTCCTGATGGAATAAGGTGGAAGAGAACATGTCTGGTGTGCATGGAGTCCTTGATTATGCTGGCTGCTTTTCTGAGGCAGCAGGAAGTGTAGACAGATTCAATGGATGAGAGGCTGGTCTGTGTGATGGACTGGGCTTCGTTCACAACCCTTTGTCGTTTCTTGATTTGATGAAAAGTATTGTTCTTGCGCACTATACAAACAAAACATATTGTTCATGGAGAAAGAAGTGAGAGAGTGCAGTCATAGCTATGGTGTAGAGAAAGATCAACTTAATGTAAGGCAAGTTCATTCAAAAGTCTAATGGCAGCAGCAGGGAAGAAGCTGCTCTTGAGTCGGTTGATATGTGACCTCAGGCTTTTGTATCTTTTTCCAGATGGAAGAAGGTGGAAGAGAGAATGTCCAGGATGTGTGGGGTTCTTAGTTATGCCGAGGCAGCGGAAGTGTCGACAGAGTAACCAGAAAGAATGCTTTCTATGCTGTATCTGTAAAAGTTGCTGAATTGAAAGTTGTAACAGACATGCCAAATTTCCTTAGTCTCCTGAGAAAGTAGAGGTTTTGGGTGGCCGTAACTATAGCATTGGCATGGGAAGCCCAGGACAGGTGGTTGGTGATCTGGCCACCTAAAAACTTGAAGCACTTGCCCATTTCTACTTCGTCCCCATTGTCAAGCTGCTGAAGCAACAACAGGATTACATGCATGTTAGCCAGTGGGAGCAGCATCTGATAGACAGATCCCAGTCATCCTGTAAGCAGTGGAGCAGATCAAAACTCATGATGATGGATGATTAAACAACAAACAGGAAAACTAAGAGGCAACAGAAAGGTGTATCTCCTCAATGATGGCAGTGCCACATTGATCATCTCAATATACACACGTGGACATTGAATGAAGACTGATGACAAACACACATCATAGTCTCCTACTCTATAAAGGAAATGTCTAAATTTCCCTGCAGTCATCAGTGATTGCCAACAATGAGGCATGTGTGTAGTTAGACCTCTGCCTAATCAAGAATCTAAAAAGGATAATGATACGTACATGAATACACTGGAATAATATACTATGTGCTATTTATATGAGACAGTGAATTTTATAAAAGCACCCAAGCCATCTTTGTACTGTCAAAAATTCTTGAGCTTTCCCTTCCTGCCATTATATTTTGGTGCCAACCCAATATCAGCAGCTGTAGTGCTGTTGAATGTGATGTTCCGATGGCTGCAGTAACTTTGGCTTTTATCCTCTCCGGCCTACTTGGGGTGTCCCGCAGGGGTACAGAGGCAACCTCCTTGATCGTGCTTACTGGGACAAAGGGGTCAATGGCAGAGGGGAGAATGAGATCCTAGAATCCCTACAGTGCAGAAGGAGGCCATTCAGTCCATCACGTTTACACACGCTCTGACAGAGTTCCTTTTATCCTTTATCCTTTATCCTTGTAACTCCATGAATTTACCCTGTTAATCCCCCAATGTATACATCTTGGGGCACTAAGGGGCAATTTACCATGGCCAATCCACCTAAGTTGCACATCTTTGGATTGTGGGAGGGAACCCACACAGACATGGGGAGAATGTGCAAACTCCACACCAGCAGTAACCAAGGCTGGAATTGAACCCAGATCCCTGATGCTGAGAGGCAGCAATGCTAACCACTCTGCCGCTGATGACACTCACGGAGGAAGGACCTGGGGCAGCTAGTGCATGCTCCTCTTCCATCTGGGTGACTGTCGCACCTCCTGGCTGCTGGAGAGATGTCAAGGCAGCTCATTCCCATTTTTGCTTAACCACTGCTGCCTGGAGTCAATCGCTAGAGTGACTGAGTTCAAATCTGGGCACGTATGAGTTGATTGCTCCAAATGGCTGTCCAGCCCTCCCTTGGAGGGAGCCATGCGCTCACATGGCTGAGACGTGGCAGAACTCATAACATGCAATGATTTCTCTGTGGAAAGCTGCACATGATCTCTTGCATTTCCACTCTGTGACCCCCAGCTGCACTTCTGGAAAGGTTCTTATGGCCATGGCCAGAGGCTTGTCATCAGTGTGGTGCTCATTGGGGGTCTGTTCCATGAACTCAGTTGTGACAGCTTTCTTCAACTGTTGTGTCACGTCTGTTGTTCACCAGAAGATGGCTGCCAGTTCTAAATTCAGTCCATCTCTGGCCTAGATGTAGCTGTGCTGTTAACGTGCATGGGAGAAGCAGATGACATTGCATCCTCTGCATCATCAGTACCATGGTACCCAGAGATGGCTTATTCAGTCTCCAATGGCTGAGACCTGGGTCTGCAGAGTTGTAAACCCTGTTGGAATTGGCATCCATCTCCTGGTGGCTTTTTAGAAGCTTTCTAGGACATTTTACACAAAAAGATTAACATTTACCATGCTTTGCACAAGTTACCGGCAAAAGAATGATCAAATTGATGACATAAGCATAAATTTGGGTTGTTGAAAGATGCACATTTCCGAAACAGTATAATTCACTTCGGTGCTTAGAAAATCTCAGACCAGGTCACATGACCGAGTGAACTTGACAACTGTCTGTTGGTGGTGGAGTGAATGTTTTTAGATGGGGCGTCAATTAAGCTGGCTGCTTTATCCTGGATGCATTGTGCTTCTTGGAGCTGCACTCATCCAGGCAAGTGGGAAGTATTCCCTCACACCCCTGACTTGCGTTTTGTAGATGGTGGACAGGCATTGGGGAGTCAGGTGGTGAGTTATTCTCAACAGGATTCCTAGCCTCTGATCTGATCTGCTGGCAAAATATTTATATGGCTAGTACAGTTCATAGATTATAGAATCATAGAATCCCTACAGTGCAGAAGGAGGCCATTCAGCCCATTGAGTCTGCACCGACCCCAATCCTACCCAGGTCCTATCCCCATAAACCCACGTATTTACCCTCCTAATCTTCCTGACACTAAGGTGCAACTTAGCATGGCCAATCAACCTAACTTGCACATCTTTGGACTGTGGGAGGAAACCGGAGGAAACCCATGCAGACATGGGGAGAATGTGCAGACTCCACACAGACAGTGACCCAAGCTGGGAATCGAACCTGGGTCCCTGGTGCTCTGAGGCAGTAGTGGTAACCATTGTGCCACCATGCTGCCTCGATCGGTTACTGCTTCTATTTCCTGTGTTCATATTATCTATAATGGACACCTTTGAACTTTTCAGAATCAATTGGAATGTACAGGAACTCCCTCTCTGAGCTGCCATGGTTATGGCTGGCTGAATGGCCTCCTTTGCTATAACCATTCAGTGATTCCAATAGAGACCCAGATTTCTAAAGGTAAATTGTTGCAACCTAAAATTTTAAATGATTGGTGCAATTTTTATTATTTGTACATGAAATATTTTGGAAACATCAGCTTTATTACCATGTGCTGAGTGGCTTGAACTTGTCAGTTCAGGCACTGTTGCTATTTTTAAAGTTTTTAACCTCTGTTCACTGATGAATTTGTTTCTCTTGCCAGGTTTAGTTTTCACCACTTGCTGGCTTTGCAAACAGTATGATGGTGTTCTTTCTCTGACAATGTTCATCTGTTTCTATTATTGTTGCTGCTCGAATGTCTTGCTTTGGATCGCGCTGTGAGCTTAGGGGCTCTGCTGCAAACTGGTCATTGGCTTCTTTTCTGTCAGAGCTAATCTTGCTCAAGAACTCATAGGGAATAAGGCTGTATCAGATCAGCGGCAGAGTGTTCTTATCATATTTATACAGTTACTGCAAATATGTGTATAATTAAACTCAATGGCGAGCTTTTATTTTGAGAGAGATTTTAATGTTATTATTGTGCAGTAATTGTGAGCTCTTCCTGCTTGCAAAGCATGCAATGGGACAGTGTAATCTCGGTCTTTAGCTTTACTGGCCTACAGGGATTACGTATGAATTGAGTTCTTGTTTGTGATTATGTATTCCAAATGCCATTATGAAAATAATAAAATTAAATCGTATTCGGACAATGCTGTTTCCTCTTGTACATTTTAAACACGAGTATTTGAGAGTGCACAGTGGTTAGCACTGCTGCTTCACACACAGCACTAGAGACCCAGGTTCCGTTCCGGTCTTGGATAACTGTATGGAGTTTTCATGTTCTCCCCATGTCTGCGTGGATTTCCTCCGTGGGCTCTGGTTTCCTCCCACACTCCAAAGATATGCAGGTTAGATGGACTGGCCTTTAGTGTCCAAAAATGTGTAGACTAGGTCGATTGGCCATTGATTCACCATGAATTTATGGGGATAGGGCGGGGGGTGGGGTCGGGGGATGGACTTCATGGAAATTTGATTTAAAAAGTCAATAAATACCTCAGTAAGTCTGTTGTTTAAACCGTGCACCTTCATCTTTAATGCGCTATGCCGTCACTCACCTTCCCAGCAAGTTCCAGTGTATTATATAACTCCTAGTTTTGTTGCTGTCTTTCCTAATAAAGTACAGTTTGAATTGTCTGATCTGTTGTTGCTTTGCTCCTAGCATTGCAATGGCTCTAGCCAAAGTTTGAACTCTATATTTGCAGTGCGCACAGTCAGTGTGTAATTTATTTTTGTCCTTGTCAGATGTTTCCGGAATGTTTGAACATGTTATTTCCTCCATTGCCATGCTTCTGTTATCCCAATCCGTAGCACTGCTCCTGAGCTCCACCACTTGCACCTATCGGAACACATCCAGTGCTTTTCTTTGCTATCCTGCACCACCAACTCTGGAGTTCAGGGATCTAATCCTTGGCCCCATCTCAAAGCCCCACTCCCAATCCTCCATCACGCCGATCTACGTTGCATCTTAGTAGCATCATCTTTGGGCAATGGACCAGCCTTCATATCCATGCTGCAGACGTCCAGCTGTGCACTTTTATGATTGTGCTTGATCCTATGGCTACTTTCAGAATATTAAAAACTCCATTTCCTTACTTCTGACTCCAGCTTTTAACAGCGGAGTGAGACATGGATAACATGACATCCATGATCAATTTGCTTATTTCTGCCTCTGCTGAATCTTTATTCTCTAATATCTTCCTTCCAGGCCTTTGGACTTTATAAACGTTAAAACTGGCCCAAAATCAATCACTTGCGTCCTACCTTGTGCTAACTCCTTCTCTAAACCTCTTCTGCATCCTCTTTTGAAATCTTTTGTTTAAACCACATTTTCTGACCAAGTGTTCAGCTCTTTCCTTGCATAGCTTGGCAGCTATTCTTCCTGTTGATTTTGTTTTCTCCCTGCTGCTCCTCTTCCTCCTTCTCCTCCTCCTCAAGATGTATTTTCTTTAAGTGCTTGATTTGTGCAAGCTGAGTTTTTCATGTATGGAGAAAAATAAATGCGTTTCCTCCTTTTTCATTCTGTCTTTTTTTTTTCTTGAACCATTTTGCCTTTCTAAAGATCATCATCTTGTAAATGAACTTGCGCAGAAATCTTAGACCATAAGACATAGGAACATCGAGTCTGCTCTGCCATTCAATCATGGCTGATTTTTTTTTTCTCATCCCCATAACCCCTGACCCCTTTATCAATCAAGAACCTATCCATCTCTGTCTTAAAGGCACTCAATGATCTGGCCTCCACAGCCTTCTGCGGCAAAGAGTTCCACAGATTCACCACTCTGACTGAAGAAATTCCTCTTCATTTCAATTTTAAAGGATTGTCCCTTCAGCCTGAGGTAGTGCCCTCTGGTTCTAGTTTTTCCTACTAGTGGAAACATCCTCCCCACGTCCACTCTATCTTAAGGAGAAGGTTGGAGGTTTTGGGAGAATACTTGTTTATGCGATGCTGCCTTTAGCAGCGCCAAAAATACACTCGTACTTTGTAAATCAGAGGTTGTAGACCAATGTTCTGACATGTTTATGACAGTTGTTTTTACTCAGAGCCTTGGTGTTGTAGTGGCCAACACCACCGAGTCCCCCATTCCCCACCAGTCCACCCTCTGTTTGATTGATGCTTTTCCAGTCTGTATTAGGAGAAACTGCTTATTTTCAGTGAGACTTATATGACTTTCAACAAAATGGAATAGATACTGATCCATAGAGGAAGAGATTAGAGGGATGATCCACTAAACGAAAACTCCATCTGCTAACTCAGGTGGATGTAAGAGATCCCATTCACTATTCACGAAATAACTATGGAATGAATGTCAGCTCATTGATACTGAAAGCTCTCAAAGCCCTCACCCTATTGCAGCAACCTATTGACTTTTAAATAAATCTAGAGTTGTTGCCTCCAGTATTCTACTGACGAGTCCATCCTATGCAATGATCACTGTGTAATTTGATGTTGTGAATTTGCCTTTTGCTAGTTTAGATTTGTCATCCTCTCGTGATGTTTCTGTGTTTAACGTTTCTGTAGTGTTTAGTATTGTGTATACCTCTGTAGGATTACCTCTCAAAACTCCTCAGCTTTTCCCCACAAATTTGCATGGTGGGCGTTAAGTGCTGACAAACCTACTCCGTGAATGCAGGGAAGATGGGGTTAGTGTTAGGAGGTGCAGGGTGGGGAGGAGTATAGGGTCAAATTTTGATTGTCTGGAGTGTTGGAGGAATTGGGACAGAATCCTATTTAATGGGAGATCAGGGAGGTAGTACCCACACCTCCAAGAAAAAAGGAAGTAAGCTCTGGACCTACTGCAGAGCATGTAATCTGGGTAGACGTTGAGTGCAGTATTGAGGGAATGATATGCTGTTTGCAAGCTCTCCCCGTGTCCATGTGGGCTTCCTCTGGGTGCTTTTGGTTTTGGTTTGGTTTATTATTGTCACATGCATTACACAGTGGGAAAGTATTGTTTCCTGTGCGCTATGCAGACAAAGCATATCAATCATAAAGTACATAGGGGAGAAGGAAAGGCGAGATGAAGAATGTAATATTACAGTCAAAGTTAGGATGTGGAGAAAGATAACTGAATATAAGGTAGGTCCATTCAAAAGTCTGATGGCAGCAGGAAAGAAGCTGTTCTTGAGTAGATTAGTATATGACCTCAGATTTTTGTATCTTTTTTCAATGCCAGAAGGTGAAAGAGAGTATGTCCAGGTTGCGTGGTGCCCTTATTATGGTGGCTGCTTTTCTGAGACAGTGGGAAGTGTAGACAGAGTCAATGGATGGGAGGCTGGTTTGTGTGATGGACTGGGCTACATTCACAACCGTTTGTAGTTTCTTGCAGTCTTGGTCAGAGCAGGAGCTATATCAAGCTGTGATGCATTTGGAAAGGATGCTTTCTATGGTGCATCTATAAAAATTTATGGAAGTCATAGCAGACGTGCCGAATTTCCTTAGCCTTCCACGGTTTTCCTCCCACAGTCCAAAGATGTGCAGGTTAAATAGATTGGCCACGCTAAATTGTCCCTTAATGTCCAAAGATTAGGTGGATCCGCCATGATAAATGTGTGGGGCTGCATCTATGGGGCAGAGGGGAGGGCCTGAGTGGCTTACTCTTTCGGAGAGTGGGTGCTGATTGATGGGCCGAATGGCTTCTTTCTACACTGTAGGGATTTTGTGGTACTATGGTGAAGTTGGATGAGATATTAAACCAAGTTCTTTTGGCTTGAGTGTAAAAGATCCTATGCTGCTATTTGAAGTAAGGATGGAGTTGTGGTGTCTCAATATTTACCCTTCAACCAAGACCACTGAAAGAGATTATCTGGTCATGAATCTCGTTAGTGTTTGTGGGTGCAATTGGCTGCCTCAATTCTTCACCTTTACAACATTGTAATTTCCTCCCAAAAATATTTTGCAAAATTTCCCTTTGATACCACAGATATCAAAAACAATATTTCTGAAAAAATTGAGCAGTCACCGTTTCTAACTCATTTCAATTAATACAAAATGTCCACATTGGAAACTTTAACTACTTTCTCTCCATAATTGGTGACAGACCTGTGTGTTCCCAGCATTTTCTGATTTTGCTTCAGTTTCAGAAACTGCTGATTGTTATCATTTATTTAAACAGAACAATGTTTTGTGCAGCGTTATGATAAATGTAGAGTTGATTCAGAGATGCCTTTCATCAGGGAACAATCAATAGTTCATGCATAAATCCAATTAAGAACAGTCTACGTAACGTGCCGTCAATACAACTGACTGCTTTCCGCAGATACAACAGTCTCTAGTGAGAGATAAATGATTCACACGGACAAGCCAAACAGATTTGTTGGTTAATTGGCTCAGTGTTGTCACCATTGAGCAAACAAATTCTTCATTGCACAATGATTCCCTTCTGGTTGAATCATTGAGGGTACAGACCGACACTTTAAATTAGACACCGTTTAAGTGCAAGGAAACAGGCAACTATTATGTCACAGTAGATATATTTACTAGATCATATCTTAGTGGGAAAAAAATTCATTTCCAAAAAATTATGTCAGACATACTGGGTGGGACTTTATGGCCTTGCTCGAGTGAGATCGGAAATTCCTGCCTGAGGTCAACAGAGATTTCCGTTGTCGGACCCTTGCCCATGCCGATTCCCAAGGATGGTGGTGGAGCTCCGACCACTATTTCTGTACTAAATTTTATATAGAAAATTATAGTGCTTTTCTCCTACGAGAGATTGAAAAGTAAAGTTTAAAGTTTAATTATTAGTCACAAGTAAGGCTTATATTAACACTGCAATGAAGTTTACTGTGAAATTTCCCTAGTCATCACAGTCTGGTGCCTGTTCATGCCAATGCACCTAACCAGCACATCTTTTGGACTGTAGGAGGGAACCAGAGCACCTGGAGGAAACCTGTGCAGGTACGGGGAGAACGTGCAAACTCCACACAAACCGTGACCCAAGCTGGGAATCGAACCCCGGTCCCTGATACTGTGAAGCAGCAGTGCTAACCACTGTGCTACCATGCCACTCTTTTTCCTGGGCCCTTTTTGGTGAATTACATTACTTGAGGTATCCAGGATTGGATGACAAAAGTCAAAGGTTGTGATTTCTATAACTAGAGAATATTTTGTTGCTTTATGTCTTAATACAAAGATGGGGAGCTTTATGCCCACCAATGATGAATGCCCCGCATTCTCACCTGTGTGTATTTTTTTAATATCATTGAGTGTAAGTCAGAAAATGTTGTTTCTGAATTGGGAGATGAGGCATCCTTCAACCTAATTACACTTGAGGAATGAATAGCTGATTAGAGGAGGATTGCAAATGATACATCACTGCTTAAAAATAGGGAAAATAATAACTCAGACCAGACAGCTTGACATCATGGTGGAGATTCTTTGGGGCAAAATTAATTGGCATTATGATAAAGCTTTACAGAACATTGGTTTATCATTGACTAGAGTATTGTGTTCTGTTCTAGGCACGTGTTTTAGGCACAATATCTTGGACATTGTGTGGAGGCGATTTACTAAACTGGTAGCAGGGATGAGGAGTATAAATTATCGGAGACTGGGATTGTTCTGCTCAGCAGAGAAGGTTAAGAAGAGATTTGATAGAGGTCTTTGGAATCCTGATTTTGATAACATAAATAAAGAGAAACTTTCTGTTGGCTGGAAAGAATCAGAGGTGACGTGAGGAAACTTTTTTTAATGCAGCGAATCATTATGATCAGGAATGTAATGCCTGAAAGGGTGATTTGTTAGCAACATTCGGAAGAGAATTGGATAAATATTGAAGGAGAAACAATTGGAACAGAGCAGGGGACAGACAGTGGGACTAATTGGATACCAAAGAGTTCACACAGGGCTGATGGGTGAAATAGTCTCAATTGGCAGGATTTTATGGCCTAGATCGACCTGAAACGGTAAAATCCTGCCCAAGATCATTGGACCTTCACATTGTCTGCCCCTCGCCCGCTCCGATTCCCGTAATGGATGAAGCAGTAGAATTCTGGCGAAAGTGTTTACAACTTAGAAAACATCATGAATAAATAAGGCAAGGTTACGCAATTTTATTTGACCTGGAAGTGGGGGTAATAAAGTGGGGGCTGCAAGTCTCCCATCTGGCTGCGCTGATTTTTTAGCGCAGCGGGGCTTCAGCCCAATCTGGCTGACTAGCAATTGGGAGGCCAGCAGACGGTGCAGTGGTCCACTCAGCACTATACTGCCGGCCTCTTCAGAGAGATTAGGTCCTGCCCATTTAATTTTTAATGGGATTTATTCTGAGGCACTCTGCAGTGCACAGTGCGGGAGATTCACTCTTAAACTCTCGCTGAAAAAATCAGCACGATTTACTCCAGTTCTCACACGAATTTGACGCTTAAAATTTTTTGAGGAGAATCTTCCCATTGATATTCTGGGAAGATGATGTTTCAAATAAATACTAAGGTTAATGGAATAAAGATGAAACAAAATAAAGACTAATGAAGGAGTGCTGTTGGGGGGAATGACTGGGTAAGAACCCCTGGAGGGCTGTTCTTTGCTGGGAGAAGAACAGTGAAAAAGGAACCACTTATCTTTCTGTTTGAGCACACCACATTTCCTGTTGCACTTGTTCTGCTGCCTAATCAATGCACCCATCCATTTCTGTAGATGAAAGGAAGGCTCTGATATTAAATTGGGTTGCTTCTGCAAAACTTATCCATTCATTGTGTGCTGCAGTGTGTGTACACCTTCGTTACTAAATGCTTCCTCTAGTATAATGGACAGTACAGAGAGTGGCTCTGTGTAACGGCGCTTCTTTTTTTTTTACTCATTCTTTTCAAGGCTAATTCAGAAAGAAGTCTTTGAATGTGACTTCCTCAACTACTGACGTAACTGATTACTTTAGTAACCTTGGTTCCATTTCTTCTTATCTGCAGCACAAAAGCCGTCATCCGTTTCCATACCCCATTCATTGTGGACAACTATAAACGTCTGTGCCAGCTTCGAGAGCAGCTTATCCTTGAGTGCAATGCAGAGTGGCTGAAGTTGCTGGAGTATGTCATGACTATCAAGTCTGAATTGAAACTGCGTATGGTAGAAGCTAGATAATAGAAATGGAATATTAAATTGCAACATTGATCAACTCCACCTACTTTTTAAAAAATGTCTAATTTGAGATCCCAAACGTATTGCTGATGCTTTGTGTTTCTGCTGCTCATGCTATGAAGCTAGGCATTCAATAAGCAAATATAGAGAAATTAGCACTTCAGGCACTGGATAGTTGCAGCTTATAGATAATTCACAGCCAGTTATAAAACTGACTTATACCTAGCAGCTCATTTGATAATGGGGAGGGGGGGTGGGGGGAAGGCTTTTGTTGGAAATTAATGATCAGAAATATTTGACCAGTTACATGAATGATTGCATTATTAGTAACTGGAATGAGCTGCTATTAGCAAATTTATTGTCAGGGATTGTTAGCCGAACAGTGCATGCTGAAGAAGCAAGTTTTACTAGTTTTGGTTTAAGTGCAGCGTCATGGTATTGCAGTTTGAAATACAAATGTATAGACTTTTTTTATTTGTTAGCATCAGTTGATGTGAGGGTAGTTTGCCCCTTTGACGTGGGTGATTCGGGGCATGAGAGAAATCATAAAGATGCATGCCTTCGCAACCCTAACCCCAACGCTGTAAATATCCGCCAATGTCTTCAGTTCAGCCTAAATTGGGTTGGTGTAGTTATGATTTCATAAAGGATTCTGCTCATTCCATTAGTTCAAAAGTACACTTCAAAAGTATCAATTTGAAGAGATTTTCATGTCTGTAAATTTGCTATCATTGTTCATGAGCTTTGTTTATAAACACACAACATAGGAATGTCATCACTGGCACGGTACATCATTTAAGTTGTTAAAATATAATTTAGGTAAAGCAAAAATGATGCTCAGTTCTTTCAGACAGGAGTGATTGACTTCCCTCCTCCTGAAATATCAGCAATGATATAAATGTTTATTGAAAAGGATCATGAAAAAATTATGGCGACTCAATATAGCAGAGGTTATTTGGCCATTTAGGTAATCCTTCAAAGAAATATGTAAACCTGTCACCAGGACACTAGACTGTACAGCCTTGTGAATGAATCCACTGTTTCTTTTTCCGTTATTCTAACATGTATTAATCACTGTTTTTATGATGGCTGCTTCCTGATGGTCCTGAACTTGCTGTTTGTTAGTTTGTATCCAGTTCCTCTTTGCAACAGCCTAATGTGAATTTGTCCAATGGATTAATCTTTTCAATTCTGCTTGGCTTTTCATACATTAGCAACCTCCTCATCTTGTATTTTACTTGTTCTAAGGCTGAAATGTTTAGGTTGGTAGAAATGGGATTTTATTTCTTGTGTAGTACCTGTGTAAAATGACGCTGCACTGTTGTTACCTCTTTGTAACATTGATGCTCTAAGGTTAAATTAGTGACAGCACAGCTAATGCTTGTAAATGGTCACGTACTACAAATGTTTGAGAGTGTATATTTGGAAATAAATTATACAAACTAAAAGAAAAGGGAAGCAGCCACTTAGTAAGGCAGGGAGAGCAGAAAATAACTGTGGCATCTTCCATACCCTAGGTTTTAAAGTTCTCTGTAACACCACTACATAATGATGCATTCAGCAGTTAAGCACACCACTTATCTCCAAGAATGACTAAAGGTCAGTGTTGACCAGGATGCCAGACTTCCTGAAGAATTAATGTTCTTTGAATAGTGGCACGAGATGGTTTTTTTTTCCCACCGTAATAGTCAATTTTAAATTCCCATCAGAAAAACAATAGCTCTGACAACCGCAGAAGTGTTTCTTTCCAAGTGCTGCAGAATTTTAAAAACTGGAATTAAGTGAATGAGATTTGAAAAAAAGAAAGTGAATGGGTTTTGTTTTCAGTTAAATGTCTAATTGAAAAACCTTAAGGATATTTCAAAATTGAGCAAAAATCATTCAATTGTTGTCTTTACACATTTGCAAAATCCAGTAGGCTCTTGTATAGGATGGTTTTACAGAATCAGAATTGTTACAGTGCAGGAGGAGGTCATTTGGCTCACCATATCTGTGCCAGCTCTTTGCGCAATTCAATTAGTGCCCTTCTCCTGCCTTTTTCTCGTAAACCTGCACATTCTTCCTTTTCAGATAATTCCCTTTTAAATGTCTCAATTGAACCTTCCTCCACCAAACTCTCAAGCAGTGTATTCTGGGCCTTAACCACACGCTGTGTTAAAAAGTTATTTTGCATCTTCGGCCAACTATTTTGAATCTGTGCCCTCTCGTTCTCGATTTTTCCAAGAGTGAGAACAGTGTCTCTCTATCTACTCTGTCCACAGTCCTCCTGATTTTGAATACCTCTATCAAAGCTCCTCTCAGCCTTCTCTTCTCCAAGGAAAACTTTCTTTATAACTGTGCGGAGGGTGTGGAGAGTCTGCAGAAGGATCTAGATAGGCTGGGCGAATGGGCCAGGAAATGGCAAATGGAATTTAATGTTGGCAAGTGTGAGGTGGTCCACTTTGGTAGGAAGAATGGTAGGAAGGACTATTACTTACGTGGCGAAAAACTGCAGCAGGCGACGGTGCAGAGGGACCTCGGGGTCCTTGTGCATGAGTCGCAAAAACCCAGCGTGCAGGTGCAGCAGGTGGTCAGGAAGGCGAATGGGATGCTGGCCTTCATAGCGAGGGGGATTGAATATAAAAGTAGGGAGGTCTTGCTGCAGCTGTATAGGGCATTGGTGAGGCCGCAGCTGGAGTACTGTGTGCAGTTTTGGGCGCCGCACCTGCGCAAGGATATTTTGGCCTTGGAGGGAGTGCAGAGGAGGTTTACTAGGCTGATACCGGAGTTGAGGGGGTTGAGCTATGAGGAGAGGCTGAATAAACTAGGCTTGTACTCGTTAGAGTTTAGAAGAATGAGGGGAGATCTCATTGAGACGTATAAGATGATGAATGGGATGGATAGGATAGAGGTGGAAAGACTCTTCCCGCTCAAAAAAGACAGTAGGACTAGGGGGCACAGCCTCAAGATAAAGGGGGGGCGGTTCAGAACGGAGTTGAGGAGGAACTTCTTCACTCAAAGGGTGGTGAATCTCTGGAATTCTCTGCCCGTTGAAGTGGTGGAGGCTGCCTCGCTAAATATTTTTAAGAAGCGGGTTGATGGGTTTTTGATAAGAGAAGGGATTAAGGGTTATGGGGAGAGGGCGGGAAAGTGGAACTGAGCCACGACAGATCAGCCATGATCTTATTGAATGGCGGGGCAGGCTCGAAGGGCCAGATGGCCTACTTCTGCTCCTATTTCTTATGTTCTTATGTTCTTATGAAATTTCTCACCCCTGGAACCATTCATGTGAATCTTTCCTGCACTCTTCCCAATGCCTTCATATCTTTCCTGAAATGCAGTGTCACATCTGAGTGCAGTACTTCAGCTGAGGCTGAACTCAAGTCTTTCACAAGCTCAACATAACCTCATTGCTCTCGTACTCTATGCTCCTATTAATAAAGCCCAGGATACTGGACTTTCTAATCACTCTCACAATCTGTCCTGTTATTTTCAATGACGTGTACACATATACACTCAGGTTTCTCTTATCCTGCAACCAAATTGTACCCTTCTGTATTGTCTCTGCATTCTTTCTGCCAAAATGAATTGCTTCGCATTTCTCTGCCTTGATCTTTATCTGCCACCTGCCCGTCCATTCCACCAATTTCATACTGCGATTTTCCCTTTTATTCCATAAGATATAACAATGCTCACGTTGCTTGGTTGCCTCATATCAAATACCTTTTGGAAATCCAAGCACATCACGGCAACAGATCATGCACATCAATCCTCTCTACCTCCTCAAAAAGCTCCAAGTTAGTCATGAGAGATGTTAGCTGGCTTTCCTTAATGAATCCACATTTTTCCATTTGATTACTAATTTTGTCCAGAATTATTGATTTAGAAATTTCTCCAGCACTAAATTTTCGATGATTGCTCTGCATCTCTTGGGCTTATCTTTTTATATCCTTGTTCAAATAAAGTGTGTAAACATTTGCAATTCCCCAGTTGGCTGGTATCAAGGCTGAGAAAGACTGAAAAATTATGGCCAGTGCTTCCGTAGTTTCCACTCTCACTTCCCTCAGTATTTTGCGATGCATCTCATCCAGCCCCTGTGCCTTATAGACAACCTACGCAAAACCTTCTTATCAAATTTTAAATCCGTCTAGTTTCACCATGGCCTGGATAGCATCATCTTCCTTGCTAAAGGTAGATGCAATGTCTCAGCTTTGTTCTCCATTTGTAAATCCCTTTTATGGTGCCTAATTAGCCCTACTCTTTTTAACCACGCTCTTTATATACCAATGGAAAATTTTGTGATTCCGTTTTATGCCAATCTCTTCGTATTTCCTCTTCGCTTCTCTCATTGTTTTCTCACCTCCCCTCTGAACCTTCTATATTCAGCTTGTTTTAAACAGTGTACCAGGATATATGAATGGTTAGTAACTTGTTTGAGGAATATTTATTGTGCTTTGGTAACTGATTTTTCTCTTGATATGTTGTCATTCTGTTCATCTGCAGTCAGTTTTGCGAACACTATTATGGAATAAGAAATGCAATCAGTCACCTGGCAACCATTGACTGCATCTTTTCATTGGCAGCAGTTGCTAAGCAAGGAGGATACACCAGGTAATAAAAACTGATTTATAATCTTGTTGTTGTCTCTTTCTGCTATTCATTTAATTTTTAAGGTTTTGTTTAAATTTTCTTCTCATTCTAGACTTCCAGTGCAGTTTTAGCTGACATTTGCCCACTCGTACTTTCCTTTGCAGTTCCTGCTCTAGGAAGGGGAAAAAAAAACTTGCCTTTATTTAATACCTTTCACAGCCTGATGATGCCCTCCCTATACACTTCATAGCCAACAAAGAATCATGGAAACCCTACAGTGCAGAAGGAGGCCATTCAGCCCATCGAGTCTGCACCAGCCACAATCCCATCCAGACCCTACCCCCACACCCCTGCACATTTACCCGCTAATCCCTCAAACCTTCGCATCTCAGGACTCTTAAGAGGCAATTTCTAGCATGACCAATCAACCTAACCTGCACATCTTTGGACTGTGGGAGGAAACCCGCGCAGACATGAGGAGAACATGTAAACTCCACACGGACAGTGACCCAATCCAGGAATCGAACGCATGTCCCTGGTGCTGTGAAGTAGCAGTGCTAACCACTGTGCTACTGTGCCTCCCAAGTAGTAGAAATGTAGCCGGAATTTTACTGGCATGCCTGCCCCAGAATCGAGGCTCGCAGAACAATATTCTCTGTTGACTTCGGACAGGATTTTACGAGCCTTGCCTCAGCGAGGTTGTAAAATTCAGGCATTAGGCACTGTTGTAATATGGAGATATGTGAGAGCCAATGATGTGCACAGCAGGATTCCACAAGCAGGAATGGAATAAATTGCCAGATGTTCTGCCTTAATTAGATTGATTGAGAGCCAGGACACCAGGAGCACATTCTGGAATGCTGGCATGAGATCTTTTATTCAGCTGAGAGGAAAGATGGAACCTTAGTTTAACATGTGATCTAAATGATAGCATTTCAGCAAAACCTTTTCATTACTCCACTGAGATTTCAGCCTGGATAATTTGATTGTGTCCTGGAGTGGGGCTTGAATTCACACCCTTTTGGTCTCGTCCCTGAATAAATCTGTTTGATTTTAGTCCATTGTGAAATGTGCATTTCTTCCAAATAGTGTGTAATTTCACAGTGGTACCTGTTATTTGAGAATAGTATATTGTAGTTTTACATTCAACTTAATTGTCCACAATCCCTATGGTTGTAGATAATTGTGTACGATGCTGTGTATAGGGCAGCCTAGATGTGGCGGTGAGGCCACATCTAGAGTATTATGTGCAGTTTTCATGTTCTTAGCAAGGACATACTTCCTCAGGTATAGGGGGAATACAGTGAAGGTCTACCAGGCTGATACCCGGAATGGCAGGTCTGTCATTGAGGAAAGACTAAGTCAGTTAGGATTATATTTGCTGGAGTTTAGAAGAGTGAGGGGGGATCGCATAGAAACTTATAAAATTCTAACAGGGTTAGACATGGTAGATTCAGAAAGAATATTCCCAGTGGTGCGTGATCCAGAACTAGGGGTCACAGTTTGAGGGTAAGGAGTAAATCTTTTAGAACTGAGGTGAGGAGCAATTTCTTCACCCAGAGTGTGGTGAATGAGTGGGATTTATTACCAGAGAATGTAGTAGAGGCCAAAACGTCTGATTTTGTGAAAAAATTAGATATGGCTCTAGGGGCTAAAGGGACCAAGGGACATGGGAGGAAGGGAAAGAGGAATTAATGGCAGAACAGGCTTGAAGGGCTGAATGGCCTACTCCTGCTTTTTGTTTTTATGTTAAGAGGACAGATGGGATCTTGGTTGAACATTTCGTATGAAAAATGGGACTTATGATATTTCAGCACTCCCTCAGTGTTGCACTGAAGTAACAGCCTGGATTGTGTTCACATCCCCGGAATGAAACTTGAACCTACACCTCCTGATTCAAAGGGGAAAGTGTTAACAGTCTGTCAAAGTCCTGAGGTAGTCTGAAACACAGAAATCAACAATATCTAGACTAAAAAAGTCCATAACGTCAACTTTTTAAATTAGTGAAATGTTGCGTGGCATAAAGAAAGGCTGTATGTTGCGGAAAATAATTTAAATTCCCATCAATTTGTTCTAGGCATGGTTATTCAAATACTCTGTTGATCAGCCTTCCACTCTTTTTGTAGATTTGAAATCACCCTGAATCATAGCTTGCTCAAGATCCCATTGTCCATGTACTCACTGAACTGCACTGTGTTGAACCAGCAAAGACTTGATTCTAAAAATGTCATGCTTGTTTTCGAATCCTTTTGCGGTATCATTGATGAAAGTAAGTGCGCAGGTACTGCAGGCTGTGAAAAGGCAAATGATACGTTGGCCTTCATAGAGGATTTGAGTATGGGAAGGGGAACGTTTTGCTGCAATTGTAGGGCATTTTGAGAAGGCTGTTTCTTGGGAGCTTAATGCACATGTTTAATGAATTGCATTTCCTTCTCCCATCCCCCTAAAGATGTTAGATTGTTTTCTTCAGTGGATCCATTGGACACTGCTGCCCAAACTCATAATTTTCGCCCTTTTCTATAGTCTCAGTATGGCCAGTTAGGTCAGTTGGCATAATATCTGCAAAGGGGAAGATGTTATAGCAAGGCACGTGGAAACATTCAAGGCAATCAGGCCGATTCAACATGGGTTTGTGAAAGGGAAATTGTGTTTAACCAATTTATTGGAGACCTTTGAATAAGTAACAAGTGCTGTGGATAAAGGGAAACCGGTGGATGTACTGTACTTGGATTTGCAGAAGGGCATTTGGTAAGGTGCCACATTCAAGATTATTATGAAGAATAAAATCTTATAGTGTAGGTAGTAACATATGGCATGGATAGAACATTAGCTAGCTAACAGGAAACAGTTGGCACAATTTTCTTTTGCTGGTTGGCAAGATATAACAAATGTGCTGCAAGGATCATGCTTGAGTCTCAACTTTTCAAAATTTATGTAAATAACTTGGATGGAGGGACTAAAGAAATGGCTGCTAAATTTGCTGATGGCACAAATGTGTGTTGGAAAGTAAAACGTGAAGAGGATGTAAGGAGGTTACGAAAGGAAATAGGTGGGTTAAATGATTGGGCAAAGATCTGGCAAATGGACTATAATGTGAAAAAATGTGAAATTGTCCATTTTGGCAGATAGAATACAAAAGAAGCATATTTTCTAAAAGGTGAGATATTTGCAGAACTCTGATGTGCAGAGGGATCTGGGTGTCTTAGTGCATGAATCACAAACAGTTAAGATGAAAGTACAACAAGTAAGAAAACAAATTGATATTATCATTTTTTGCAAGGGGCATTTAATACAGAAGTAGGGAAGTTGTGCATCAGATATACAGGTCGCTGGTGAGACCACATCTGGAATAGGGTGCATAGTATTGGCCTTCTTATTTAAAGGGTTAGAAGCAGTTCACAGGTTTACTAAACTGTTACCAGGAGTAGACAGGTCATCTTAGAGAATGTTGGGCGTGCTTGGCTTGTAATCTCTGGGGTCAGAAAAGTAAGAACTGACTTGATTCAAACATATAGAGCTGTGGGGTCTTGATGCGATCAATGAGGAAGGAATATTTCCTCCTTTCAGAGAATTTAGAACCAGTGTCACTTTTTAAAAATGAGAAATTGCCCATTTAAGATTGAGATAAGTTTTTTTTTCTCTGAGGGTTGTGACTCTTTCTCTTCCTCAAAAAGTGTTGGCAGCAGCATATTTCAATATTTTTAAGGCAGGGTTAGTTAGATTCCTGGTAGGCAGGATTAGTTAGTCTCCTGATAAGCAAGGGATGAAAGGTTATTGGGTGGGGGAGGGGGGCAGAATGTGGAACATAGAACGTAGAAAAACTACAGCACAAACAGACCCTTTGGCCCACAAGTTGCACTGAACATCTCTCTACCTACTAGGCTTACCTGTAACCCTCTATCTTACTAAGTCCCATGTACTAATCCAGAAATCTCTTAAAAGACCCTATTGAACCTGCCTCCTCCACCACCACCACCGGCAGCCGATTCCACGCACCCACCACCCTCTGGAGTTGAGATTGTAATTAGATCAGAAATTTAATGAGAGCAGACTTGAGGGGCCGACTGGCCTACTCTTCCTAATTTGACTGTTCGTATGTATGTTTTTCAGAGGATGTTAATTGTTGTTTTCTGCCTCCAAACGGCACTAGAACAAGGAGATCTGTTTATACCTTGAATTCTTTGCAAAGATGCAGTTAGAATTGCATTTGGCTCTGAGCTCTTTATTCCCTTCCTACCTTCAGATTTGAAAATACACTTGGGCAATGTGGATTCAGAATAACCTATGGTGAGAATTCACCAGTAATGCTGTCCTCAGTGATGACTTTCTTCTGAGAAGAATTGGTTTCTTTAATATTACTTAACACTGCTTTTTGCATTAATGCAAAGTAATCTTGGGTGCACATGAAGACATATTAATACTGAGAGGGTAGAGAAACATATGGGATTTTTGGGGAGCATGGGAAAGCAGGATTAGTGTTGAATTGCCTGAGCAATACAGATAGAATAATCCTCCCAAGTGATTTTGCAACGGTTTGGCATGTTTTCCTCTGAGTTTTAACAGAAGCAAAAATTGTTTCCCTGTTACTCTGATTATTTTTTACAATCACCCTCTCTAGATTTATTTTAACTTGTCCAATATATTTTTGTGAGGGAAAACTGCTTTCTACCCTATCTAAAAGACAATTGCTCCTTTTATAGGTCTTCTGATATCTCTTTGGGAGTGAAAATTGCTGAACTATTTCCATTGGAAGCCTTTGTAATTTTTTTTTCCTCATGTACAGATTTTCTTCTTAAAGTGATATGCAGCTCCCTAACATTTCAGGATCCATCCCTTTTTTTAAGTGCTTCAGTTGCTTGTGCCAACCTCTTGCCACCTTCCTCTCTGTCTCTCAGTCATCCATTTAAACGTTAACTTTCTTTCTGTAAAATGATTTTGGTAACATTGCTGTGCAGAAGGAGTCAATTTGGCCCATCATGTCTGTACCGGAATGGCATCCTCTCTATATATGCTAAAGTTTTATATCTTATATCTTTTATAATGGGGTGATCTGAATCCACAAGACACTCTCCTACCTCCTAAGCTCAATTCTAACAGTTTGATGAGGGCTGTCCATTCATTGTTGTGGTGCAGCTGTTAATTTATTTCTGATACTTCTGGCCTTTTATATAGAAGCATTCAATAAGATGCCTTGATGATTTGGTATAACTTTGCTGATTTATTGTTGGGGGTGAACTGAAGAAGTGAGTTGTATTTAATTGTCAGAAGTTGTGTTGACTGTGGTCGGACTTGGTTCATTACTTTGTACTCTGGCCAGAACACTAAAAACAAAACCTGATGTTTTCACCATCTTGGCAGCAAAAGGCTTTGCACCAGCTTTGCTTGGTCATTGTTCTAAATTCAAACTCTCTTGTTTACTCCGTTTTTAAAATCTCTATGTAGTAGCGGCTACTGCTTTGAACTCTTAGGTATAGTTGCTTCACGTTCTTTGGAAGTTTGGGGACAATACTTTGATATAGTATGGCACTCCCTGTAATGATATGGTGCATGTTCCCTATCCATTAGTACCACTCCATGTGTCTTGATTCTGAATCGTGCTTTCCATAATGCATAACGTTGAAACTGCTTCTGTCAACGTTTATAGTGCAAATACACAAGCTTTTATAGTGACAGAACCTCGTGTTAACATGCCCACTTGTTTCCATTGTGGTTTGTGACTGAACCAATCGGATCACTCAAAATTTTTTTTTGCGGGTGGGATTTATCTTAGTGCATTTGCTAATTGCTAATGTCCAAAATTAAGTTTCAAACAATATTTTTAAAAATCAAAAACTTGTATTTTACACTTTGACTAAATTTAGCAATTGAATATTACGTTATTTAATGTTTTAAAGATTTAAAGCTTTAAAATTAAAGTTTATTATTGTCACAGATAGGCTTACTGCAATGAAATTGCTGAGAAAATCCCGTAGTCACCACACTCCTGTTCGGGTATGCTGGGGGAGAATGTAGCATGGACAAAACACTAACCAGCACATCTTTCAGACTGTGGGAGGAAACCGGAGCACCCCCAGAGGATACCCACACAGACACCGGGAGAGCATATAGACTCTGCATAGCCAGTGACCCAAGCCGGAAATTGAACCTGAGTCCCGAGCGCTGTGAGGCAGCAGGACTAACCACTGTGCCATCCTGCTGCCATGCTTCACAGAGGCAAAGTTTAAGCATTGCACAAACTCCAAACAAATCATCTACCCAGTCCTTCAAACATCACCTGCTCTGCCAGTGGCAAAACCTACATTGGACTTAGCAGTCATTTTAGACTCTATTGAACTGGGTGGAAGCAATTCATCCTCAATTCCAAACTACTGCCTGAGAATCAAAGCATTCAACCGTTCTCTGTACGGCTTGTATACGTTGCCTTGTTTTTTCAGAACTAAAATCAAAATATATTGGCAACGCGAGTACTTTCATATGAGAGCGCCTAGTGTTTTATTATTTAATAACCACTTTAAAACATTGTTTTATCTGTACAGACCAACTGTGCTGGAAGAAGTGAGGCAAATAGTAATCAAAAATGGCAGGCATCCTGTGATTGACGTTCTTATGGGAGAACAGGAGCAGTATGTCCCAAATAGCACTGAACTGCATGTGAGTATTCAATAGAATCTTTTAATGCCCTGAGCTCTGATGAAGGGTTGTCCTGACTCAAAATCTTGGGTCTGTTCTCGCTTCACAGACGCTGTCGGACCTGCCAAGATTATCCAGTATTTTCTGTTTTTGTTTGTTTTCCAGCACCCACAGTATTTTGCCCTTGTCTTGGTGTTTAACACACTGCCACTTCTCTTCCAGAAATGCCTACCATGAAGAAGTACTGTTCTTCTCTCCAACAGAGTTTCCATTTGTCTCTTTTACCCTGCCGCCTTCACAGCTCTGATAAAGGATCATCCTCACTCAAAACGTTGGCTCTATTCTCTCTCCATAGATGCTGCCAGACCGGCTGAGATTTTCCAGCATTTTCTGTTTTTCTCGTTCTGTGCTCGACTGTGCAATTAAATTGCTGTGTGTGCTTGGTTGATTAGATGACCTTTGCTCTAATGATATGTTTCCTCTACTGTCACGTCGCAGAAATTATAATATGTTATAATATGTTTTCTCCAAGTTTTCTTTACAAATGTGAGGGGGTGGGGAAGGTGTAGGGGAGTGTGTTCACTGATACATATTCATACTGAATTGTGACAACAGCAGGTGAAGGTAAACATATCTTAAAGTGTGAAGTTAAGATATATATTGAAGTCGTTTTCTTAAATATAACCAGATTCGCAATTTCTCATCACAACCTTTATATCTTGTCTTTCTACTTTTCACTCAGAGGGTGGTAAGAATCTGGAATGCATTGCCTGGGAAGGTAGTGGAGGCCAGAAACATGACAACCTTTAAAAAATATTTGGATGAGCACTTCAAAGATATGGGACAAGTGCAGGAAAAAGGGATTGGCGTGCCTTTAGTGGTAGTTATTGTTGGGATATTCGATGGGCCAAAGGGCCTTTTCTGCGCTGTATTACGCCGTGACTTCTCTGCCCCTTCCTTTCACTTTGTTTCTCCATTTTCTTTTTCTTTCCTTTGTGTTGGTAAAGATGAAGGTGGCTGATGTGGCAGGGTAAAAGAGGCGCCAATATTACAGCTTACATTTTGGATGGGCTTACAGACAAGGTTAACAGGAGAACTGATGCGGATATTCAAAAATATGAAAGATGTGATACAAGTAGGAAGGAACTGCTTGCAGGGTTTGTTGAAACAGTAAATTAGAAGTTACAAGATCATTGCCAAAAGAAAGAGTGGTGACGTTTGGAGAATTATTGTACATTTAGAGTTGTTGAGGTAGTACGTGTCCACTTGAGACAGTGATGGCAGCAGAATTGCTAGATCCAGAAAACATATTTAACATCTGGAGTGTTTCACATCTGTCGGTTCTGCTAACAGCTTTTATTTCTATCCATCGGGGTTTTAAAAAGATACGGATTTAATTTTTGTGGGAAGACCGATGGAAAATAATACCGCACAAATAAAGTCATGGCATTTCTTATGCCAACTGCTGTTGATAGTTATTGAAATATCCAGGGAATATAGTCAGGAAAACCCTTAGTAGTAATAACTTCTCGACCCTTGTTAATTGTGATGCGAGTACCCACAACTGCCAGGAGGATTGCCTGTTCTTTTTTAAAAAAACTGACGAACTGTGGTTATTCAGAAACCTCACGTGCTTTGACCCTTGATTTGTGCTTGTGGAAATTTTCAGACACGTTTCAAACCTCAGTCACTTTTATTGTTTTCTTTTTTTATCGAGCACAGGTCAGTAGGTGGGGTTGAGGTCAGTAAATACATTTGAGAGCAAAACAACTGAATGACTGGAAACATGAAGCTAACTCCTCCCTTCCTGATATGTTCGTTGCCACTTCTTTAAAAATGGGCTTTAGCGTACCATGCTGAAAATAGGTTGATAGCACAACACTCATGTCTGTATTTTCTGTCAGATAAAATGGATGTTATTTGAAACAGAAGCAGCAGAAAATGCTGAAAAATCTCAGTAGGTCTGACAGCATCTGTGGGGAGAGAATGGGGCTAATGTTTCAAGTCTAGGTTTTTCATTTGATTTATTATTGTCATATGTGTTAGTATACAGTGAAAACTATTATTTCTAGTGTGCTACACAGACAAAGCATACCATTCATAGACCCTTCGTCAGAGCTCGGATGGACAGTATTGGGTTACAATGCTTGAGTTTGCCTGGCTAACTTGCTGTATTCCAATTCATTTTGAATAATGACTGAAGTTGATTGTATATTTGCTATGATGATGGCACTGTGAAAAGGTTTCCATTTTTCCTATCTTTGCCAGCCCGTCCGTGTATGTCCTCCATTCCGCTGTCATTTACATGAAATTATCAAAATTGCACAATCTCATATTTAGCTGGTATGAGCCCTGTTATTACCTTGACACCCAGTGCATTAAAATTTGACCAGCTCATTAGTATGCTTGCCTGTTCATATTTTGGATTCCAAACATAGATTTCTGAACCTCTGGTACTAGCATTTCCCCATGTGTGTAGGAGCGAAGGGGAATTTTCTTTGCTCTGATTTGGAAAGCTTCGCAATGACTAACTTGTTTAACGCCTGATTCATGCTTATGGCTATTAGCACAGCAGTAAATCTGGATCAATAATTAGAAAATACCAAAACGTAGGTAAAGTTCATGAGCATGACTGCCCATGCCATGCTTTGAGACTCCTGTCTCCTAAGCTGCCTGCTGATCATTAATTTTGATGGGTATTGTTTTTCAGGGTGACGGACAGAGAGTTATGGTAATTACAGGGCCCAACATGGGAGGAAAGAGTTCTTATATTAAACAAGTGGCACTGATCACTGTTATGGCACAGATTGGGTCCTATGTCCCTGCAGAAGAAGCTGTGATTGGCATTGTGGATAACATTTACACAAGGTATGACTTTAATTTCTCAGAATGACCAAATACCTCTCATGAGAATTCATCTCTGGTGTTTTCCCTAATCTCCCATGGCCATTAAACTGTTTTAAATTGCTAAAATACTGTCAACATTTGATTTTGCTGTTTGAACTAAAATCACATTGTTTTGTAATAATGAAGTTTAACTTGCATACTTGGGGAAAAAAGGAAATTATTAACTAAATTTGGGGATAAATTCCTCTATATGTGCTATCATTAACACAATAAGATTGGTGAACACTTCTTATGCGCGCTATTTTAACTAAGTCCTCCTTACTTTTCAAATTAAAGGAGTTGAATTGTTAATTGGTGCACTAACAGTATAACCAGGATTCGGATTCAAATCCAGGCCAGACTGATCATTGCTGGTGCATTCTTTCCTTTCTTTCCCCTCTCCTCTTTGCTGTATTTTTCTCCTCGGCTGTAAGCCCAATGTGATTTTGAGGAAGCTTGGTCCAGTTCTTAGAAGCTGTGGCGACACAGCAAGAATCTGCCTTAATTTCTTTAGACCATAAAAGAATAAGCAGCCAGACTCTGTTCACTCTATTTGGCTGCGGGCGCTGGCCTGTTACTTGGTTTTAAATAATTATTGACAAGGACTATTATAAAACCAGAAGGCTGCCTATATTGGCGAGGGTGAGCTGTGCCTGTAGTTATTTTGAAAGAGAATATACAAAGAGCTTGTGATGCTGCAGAAGCAACAGTCGGTAGCAAATAAGTGTGCCAGAGATGTTCAGGCTGCCTGCTGAGAGAATATATATGTTTCTAAAGGTGGGTGGTCTTGAAGACACATGTTACGAGCCCGCAGCAATATGCAGCTTAGAAATGGTGTAGAAACAATACTGGCACCTGGATATTTAAAAGTATCCTCTGCTGTCCCACCAATGTTTAGAAGTTACACTATATAAAGTTTGTTTATTATTCACAAGTAGGCTTATGTTAACATTGCAATGAAGTTACTATGAAAATCCCCTAGTCGCCACATTCCAGCGCCTGTCTGGGTACACTGAGGAGAATTTAGCATGGCCAGTTCACCTAACCTGCACATCTTTTGGACTGTGGGAGGAAACTGAAGCACTCGGAGGAGACAGCAGTGCTAACCACTGTGCCATCGTGTTGCCCTATAGCCATGTGAACTGTGAAGCTGGTGAAGCGATTTCACAAGGGGGCACGGTGGCACAGTGGTTAGCACTACTGCCTCACAGATGCAGGGACCTGGGTTCGATTCCAGCTTGGGTCACTGTCTGTGTGGAGGTTGCACATTCTCTCCGTGTCTGCGTGAGGTTCCTCTGGGTGCTCCAGTTTCCTCCCACAGTCCAACAAAGATATGCAGGTTAGGGTGATTGGCCATGCTAAAATGCCCCTTGATATGCGGGATACATAGGTTACAGGGTTTAGCGGGGTAAATATGTGCGGTTATGGTGATAGGGCCTGGGTGGGATTGTTGCCGGTGCAGACCTGATCAGCTGAGTGGCCTCCTTCTACACTGTAGGATTCTATGACCTTTGTTGGGAATGATAGATCCCTAACTTCAGTCTATTGGTCTAGGGAAAAAAAAACAGTATGCAGGTTTGAGTATAGAATCCAGCCTTTTGATACTTAGAGTTTACTGAAAGATTTGATACTTTATAATTTTGTGTGAATGTTGACTGGTATGGAAGCCACCCTGGTGAATAGTACACAACTGCAACCTTGCAGACATTTATTTCAGCAACACCAGGAAAGCAGTAGAATTAACTGTCTAAACACTGGACCACCAATTTTACGGAAATTACGTGGCAATGAGCAGATCTGATTCTTGATTTGGCACGAGGTGGAAGAGAATTTTTCACAATCTAATTGTACAGTCTTGTGGGATTCAGTTCTCCCTTTTCAGAACAAGTAATTGTTAGACCTAAATGTGGGATTTTAGTAATCAGGGGACAAATACCTCTGTGCTTATGTATCATAGACCCTTGTCAGGAGAAAAGACAGTGGGCAGCGTGCCCCAAGGCCAGAATATCCCTGAGGTCAGTGGATGTTTGCATGGTGCCTGTCCCGCCTGCCATGATCCCCATGGTGGGCAGGATGGGAAAATTCCGTGCAGTATCGCAAAATCAGGAGTATTATCACAAAGAGGAACAAAGAAAAGTACAGCACAGGCCCTTCGGTCCTCCAAGCCTTCTGCATTTACTTAGTCCGATCCCCTC
The DNA here is from genome assembly GCF_965287045.1 of Carcharhinus amblyrhynchos. Taxonomy (NCBI): domain Eukaryota; kingdom Metazoa; phylum Chordata; class Chondrichthyes; order Carcharhiniformes; family Carcharhinidae; genus Carcharhinus; species Carcharhinus amblyrhynchos. The sequence goes on along the minus strand of NC_137328.1, from coordinate 94,664,179 downwards.
CCTACTCATGTCCCGATCCAGATGCCTTTTAAATGTTGTTAACACACCTGCTTCTTCCATCTCCTCAGGCAGCACGTTCCTGGCGTCCACCACCCTCTGCGTGAATAACTTACCCCGCACACGTCCCTTAAACTTTACCCCACTCACCTTGAACCTGTGCCCCCTTGTACTTGGCACTTCCACCCTTGGAAGAAGCTTCTGCCTATCCATCCAGTCTATGCCTCTCATCATTTTGTAGACCTCTGTCAGGTCTCCCATCAGCCTCCTTCTTTCCAGTGAAAATAATCCTGGTTTATTCAACCTCTCCTCAGGGCCAACACCCGTGAGACCAGGAAACACCCTGGTGAACTTTCTATGCACTCTCTCTCCAAAGCTTCCACAACCTTCTGGTACTGTGGTGACCAGAGCTGCACACAATGTTCCAAATATCCCAAACAAGGGAACAAAGTTCAGGATTAATGATGAACTGCAGTATACTATAACCATCCTCTGAGTTTGAAAAGGCCAAATCCATGACAGGATTGTCGAGCAACATCCAGAGTTTCGCTGAAGCCTTTGTAGCTCCTGAAGCTCCAGTAGAGAAATGTAGTTACTGACAGGTGACGAAGACCTATCGTGTCTGACCAACTTCAGCCCTTCTCAGGGAACACTGAGGGCAAGATATTGTAAGACCAGTGGTGAGAATCTTCGACCGACTCCAGGCCTCGAAGACCAGATGCAACGTGCTCGGTCGAACTCGAGATGCCCAGCCTTCATATTGAGATTGTGAAAGCATGGCAGCCAGTTTGCTTGAGAATTCATCCCCAGTGCTCCTTGGGAGACTGAGCACGCAGATACTCCTTCTCCTCAATCAACCAGGATGTTTGCAGCAGGAATTTCCCAGGACTGAAGGTGAACTGCCTTTGTGACTGACAGGACTCTCTTCTCAGCTACATCCACTCTCTTTAAGATATTTCGCAGTTCATCACTGTGAGCACCATCTGTGCTGGGGAGCTGAGATCGTCTGCCACAACTTCACTCACAATGGCAGCTGGCATCTCAGACAGGGCAGCACAGTGGCACAGTGGCTAGCGCTGCTGCCTCACAGTTCCAGGGACTTGGGCTCAATTCCCGATCTCGGATCACTGTCTGTGCAGAGTTTGCACATTCTCCCCGTGTCTGCATGTGTTTGCTCTGGATGCTCTGGTTTCCTCCCACAGTAAAAAGTCTGACAACACCAGGTTTAAGTCCCACCGATTTATTTGATAGTAAACTCACTAGCTTTCGGGGTTAGTTCCTTCGTCAGGTGAATGGAGAGTTCTGGCCTTAGACCATTCACCTGACGAAGGGGGTAACCTCGAAAGCTGGTGAGTTTACTATCAAATAAATCGGTGGGACTTAAACCTGGTGTCATCAGACTTTTTACTGTGTTTACCCCAGTCCAACGCTGGCATATCCACATCATTTCTCCCACAGTCCAAAGCTGTGTGGGTTAGGTTGATTGGCCATGCTAAATTGCCCCTTAGTGTTCCGGGATGCGTAGGTTAGAGGGATTAGTGGGGTAAATATGTGGGGTTATGGGGATAGGGCCTGGGTGGAATTGTTGTCGGTGCAGACTCAATGGCCTCTTCCTGCACTGTAAGGATTCTATTTTACGATTCTATCTCAATGCCAACAGCATTGCTGAAGTGTAGGCACACTCACTGGCAAAACTGCCACTGTGAACTGGGTCTCACCCTGGCCATTTCTGACTGCCTCAATTAATTAAGGGTTTTCTTGATTTTACTCAGCTCCCTGTCACCAAACGTTAACCAGGATCTTCCAGAGCCAGAGCTCAGATTATGCACATCAGGGTCAAATTATGTCTTGTGCAACAGGAACATAAGAACATAAGAAATAGGAGCAGGAGTAGGCCATCTAGCCCTTCGAGCCTGCCCCGCCATTCAATAAGATCATGGCTGATCTGAAGTGGATCAGTTCCACTTTCCTGCTTTCTCCCCATAACCCTTAATTCCCTGTCTATCAGAAACCTATCAGGATCAAAATTAAAATTAGAACATGAGCAGCACCCGAAAACATAGTCCCTCCTATGCTGATCTCACATGGTCCTGTAATCGTTTTTGTGAATGCCACATTTTCAAATTTATTTTAAAGATTGCAATAATAGAGGAAATATAATGAACATTGTTATACAAATACAGCATAATCTGCATGAGTAATGGTAGATACCTTATCAAAGTCTAAACTGGTTTAATATCCTGGAGTGAGCCATGTGTTCCATTGCTTCAGTTAAAATATCATAATTGCAGGAGTAGTCAGTATGATTGCTCACTGATGATTAATGTGTCATTGTTTGTACCCTCAAGCCTGTTCCCATTCATCACTAATAACAATCTTTTTAGTAACAGCAAAGAACTATTATATCGAACAAATCTGTCCCTTATTCATACATCAGTTTCACTCCCTTGCTGTCTCATCTTAACTCTTAATCTTTCCTTTCTGTAGTAACACAAACATGCAAGTAGGTCACTTGGTCCCTTGAGCCTGCTCTGCCATTCAATAAGGTCATAGCTGATCTGATTGTAACCTCCTGCCTACTCCCAATAATCTTTCACTCTCTTGTTTATCAAGAATCTACCTACCTCTTAAAAATATTCAGTCGTCTTCTACTGCCTGTTGAGGAAGAGAGTTCCAAAGGCACTTCCCAGAGGAGAAAAGATTTGCCTCATTGCTGTTTAAAAATTAGAAGTCTCCCACTTAAGATGGTGACTACTAATACTAGATCTCCACTTCTTCTGATAAGACCCATTTATGCCTATCTTTGTTTCCATCCCCTACACCATGAGCTTCTAGTTTCTGCAATGCCCTTCATTGTGACACCTTATCAAATGCCTTCTGGGAATCTAATGACACTGGTTCCACTTCATCTAAAGTACATGTGACTCCCACAAGGAACTCAGAGCTGACAAAGGTTCACCCAGACTCGAAGTGTTGGCTCTATTCTCCCTCCACAGATGCTGTCAGACATGCTGAGATTTTCCAGCATTTCCTTCTCCTGTTGGTGCGTTCACTACGAGCTTGCTCCGGGAGGCTGCAAAAAGGAGCACATCATGGCCTTTTTCAGCTAACTCCCTCTCTCATCAAACTCCCACTTCACACTCTACGCTCCTTGAAACATAACTAATTCAATCTTTGGAAAAAGCTGTTTAACCTAGATAGCTGCTGCAGCTCTTAGAGAGCTTGTATGTCTCTGTTTTAAGGCTGGAATAAAACTTACCTTCTAATTTAAGTAGTAATTTTTACTTAATTGCTAAAGAAAAAAAACTTTGGACAGATATTAACCCTTAACCTTTCTCACTAGCTCATAGTGCAGACTAGAACAGCATTGTGGCAGGTCTCTTTTTGTGCATCTGGTTGCCTCTTGAATTCATTCATACTGTCCATCTCCAGACCTTCCTTGAGGGCAGCACTGTGTTACAGTCATTAGCACTGCTGCCTCACAGTGCCAGGAACCCGGCATCGATTCCTGGCTTGGGTTGCTGTCTGTGTGGAGTCTGCACATTCTACCTATGTCTGCATGGGTTTCCTCCAGGTGTTCTGGTTTCTTCGCATAATATAAGAACATAAGAACATAAGAAATAGGAGCAGGAGTAGGCCATCTAGCCCTTCGAGCCTGCCCCGCCATTCAATAAGATCATGGCTGATCTGTTGTGGCTCAGTTCCACTTTCCCGCCCTCTCCCCATAACCCTTAATCCCCTCTCTTATCAAGAACCCATCAACCCGCTTCTTAAAAATATTTAGTGAGGCAGCCTCCACCACTTCAACGGGCAGAGAATTCCAGAGATTCACCACCCTTTGAGTGAAGAAGTTCCTCCTCAACTCCGTTCTAAACCGCCTCCCCTTTATCTTGAGGCTGTGCCCCCTAGTCCTACTGTCTTTTTTGAGCGGGAAGAGTCTCTCCACCTCTATCCTATCCATCCCATTCATCATCTTATACGTCTCAATGAGATCTCCCCTCATTCTTCTAAACTCTAACGAGTACAAGCCTAGTTTATTCAGCCTCTCCTCATAGCTCAATCCCCTCAACTCCGGTATCAGCCTAGTAAACCTCCTCTGCACTCCCTCCAGGGCCAAAATATCCTTGCGCAGGTGCGGCGCCCAAAACTGCACACAGTACTCCAGCTGCGGCCTCACCAATGCCCTATACAGCTGCAGCAAGACCTCCCTACTTTTATATTCAATCCCCCTCGCTATGAAGGCCAGCATCCCATTCGCCTTCCTGACCACCTGCTGCACCTGCAAGCTGGGTTTTTGCGACTCATGCACAAGGACCCCGAGGTGTATGGTTGGGTGGATTAGCCATACTGAATTGCCCCTTAGCATCAGAGGGATTAGCTAAGGTAAATGCATGGGGATAGGGTCCAGGTGGGATTGTGGACGATGCAGTCTTGAAGGCCCATTGGCCTCCTTCGGCTTTATTGGATTCTATGATGATCATGATTTTTTTCTTGGATAGATATGCAAAGAACTTCCACTTTTGCTTTGCAGTCAGCATGCTTCATTGCTGTTCCCTTTAAAATGTACTCTTTTAGTTAATTGCTCCTGTACTAATTATGTTGCGCATATCTATAAGAACCTCCTATTCTTCATTCTTTGTAAATCAGCTTATTCAAAACTTTGCTGTCTGTATCCATGCTAGCAGCAGATCTGTTCACCTGTCGCCTTTTGTGCTTACTGATCCAGCGACACCTCAACTTTAGTATTCTCATCAATGTTTTCAAGCAGCATCCTTGAAAGAGAGAGTTAGTGTTTCAGGGCAATAACCTTTTGTCAGAACTGAAGGAAGATAGAAATCTGAATTTTTAAGCCAAAGCAGGAGGAAGAGCAAGAGGAAAGGGGTGTAATAGAAAGGAGAGCAGGAGAGATTAACTACTAAAAGATTTCATGAAGCAGAATCCAAAGAGAGTGAAAATAGATAAAGTAAAGAAGCAAAGATTGTCCCAAGGAAGGCAGAGGATATGATCTAATTTTTTTAATTTAAAGTCTTAAAGTTTATGTTTATTTATTAGTGTCATAAGTAGGCTTATTAACACTAATGAAGTAACTGTGAAAATCCCCTAGTTGCCACACTCTGATGCCTGTTAGGGTACACTGAAGGAGAATTTAGCATGGCCAATGCACCTAACCAGCATGTCTTTCAGTCTGTAGGAGGAAACTTGAGCACCCAGAGAAAACATGGGGAGAAAGTGCAAACTCTGCACAGACGGTGACCCAAGCCAGGAATTGAACCAGGGTCCATGGCGCTGTGAGGCAGCAGTGCTGACCAACTTGACATTGAATTCAAAAGGCTATAGAGTGCCTATTTGAAAGATGAGGTACTGTTACAGAAGCCTGGAGTGAAGGAAAGTGAGGTCAGGTCTCACCAATGCCAATTGGACTGTTCCTGATAAGACAAAGATTTGAGGGGGGGGGGGGGGGTGCAAATGCAAGGACCAGGGAGTGCCTTCCAGCCAGGATGGCATTTGCTAAGGACAGATCGTCCTTGTACCACAGTGTGTCTGATCAGGAGGGAAACGCCCCCTGCCCCAAGCTCAGAGGGAGGTTGCCAGGAATAATAGTAGGAGGGATTACTATTTAAAGGGCGAAAAGCTGCAGCATGCGACGGTGCAAAGGGACCTGGGGGTCCTTGTGCATGAGTCGCAAAAACCCAGCCTACAGGTGCAGCAGGTGGTCAGGAGGGCGAATGGAATGCTGGCCTTTATAGAGAGGGGGATAGAATATAAAAGCAGGGAGGTCTTGCTGCGACTGTACAGGGCATTGGTGAGGCCGCAGCTGGAGTACTGTGTGCAGTTTTGGTTGCCGCACTTGCGCAAGGATATTTTGGCCTTGGAAGGAGTGCAGAGGAGGTTCACTAGGCTGATACCGGAGATGAGGGGGTTGGACTATGAAGAGAGACTAACTAGACTGGGTTTGTACTTGTTGAAGTTTAGAAGGATGAGGGGGGATCTTATAGAGACATATAAGATAATGAAAGGGATGGATAGGGTAGGGGTAGAGAGATTCTTCCCGCTCAGAAAGGACAGTAGGACTAGAGGGCACAGCCTCAAGATAAAGGGGGGGCAATTTACAACGGAGTTGAGGAGGAACTGCTTCACTCAAAGGGTGGTGAATCTCTGGAATTCTCTGCCCGTTGAAGTGGTGGAGGCTGCCTCGCTAAATATATTTAAGACACGGGTAGATATGTTTTTGGTAGGCAATGGAATTAAGGGTTATTGGGAGAAAGCGGGAAAGTGGAACTGAGCCACGACAGATCAGCCATGATCTTATTGAATGGTGGGGCAGGCTCAAAGGGCTAGATGGCCTACTCCTGCTCCTATTTCTTATGTTCTTATGATATATTGGGCATGGTGTGCAGCCTCTTTTCCTCATTGTTTTCTTACATTTGGTATTTTACCAACAGTAGTAGGAAGAGACCTATAAATGGTGACTAATTGGTCACTCAGTGGCCTTACTTGGCCTAATAGTGGGTGGCTGGGTCACTTGCCACCTGGCCTGCTGTTGATAGAATGCCAGTGATGGCAGGATGGTGATGGGCATGGTAGACCCCCACACGCCAGCCTGCCTGGCTCCTTTATAAAATATCAAACCTGGTTTCTGCGTCTTAAAATATCATAGCCTCTCTAATTTGAAGTATTGACATTGTATAAGTTAGTTATATCATTGGTTTTAAGTTGCGTGAGAAGTGTGATGGTATAACAGGTTGCTGGCTTCGCTTGTTGTAGGATCCAGTTCTAATTAATACAGCTGAAGTAAAATTGTGAAGGTGGCATAGGTGGTGCGGCGGTTAGTGCAGAAAGGGGTGGCCCCAAGCTCGCCCTGGCTGTTACTAATGACTCCGACCTGCGTCTGATTACCTTCTGGAAAAATGCTCAGGAGGAGCTGACTCCTCCCAACTCCAGGAGAAATCCCAATGGCTGCTGAAAGCTTCAAGGGCCATGTGGCATCACTTAATGCTGGGCATTACAAACAGATCACTGTCAAGGGCGCCCTGAAGAACACACTTGTGGCCACAGAAATTGTGATGTGGTCCTACGTTGGTGAGGTCACTGGCCGAAGAAGCCTGACTGGGTGTAATATCTGAACTTTTCCTTGTGTCGGACCAGCATTCCATTGTAAATGAATAACACTTCCAATTAACGAAAGCCATTATTAGGATTTAAAAACAAATAATGATCTCTCACTTATGGATGGGGCGACATCCACTAGTTTGCCAGGAAGTAGCACAATTTCAGAGCTATTCCCAGATGCAGCATGCTGAATAATAAGCACAATGACCTTGTATCAGCTCTGTCAAAGCGTCATCTTGGCTCTATTCTGTCCCCCACGGATGCTGTGATGTGGAGATGCCGGCATTGGACTGGGATAAACACAGTATGAAGTCTCACAGGTTTATTTGGCAGCGTATGCTTTCGGAGCCTCAAGCTGCTTCTTCAGGTGAATGAGGACTCGTGTTCACAAACAGGGCATATAAAGGCACAAACTCAATTTACAAGATAATGGTTGGAATGTGAGCCTTTACAGGTAATCAAGTCCTAGAGGTACAGACAGCGTGTGTGGAGAGAGCATTAAGCACAGGTTAAAGAGATATGTATTGTCTCTAGCCAGGTTAGTTAGTGAGATTTTGCAATCCCCCATGACTTGCCTGGATTTGCAAAATCTCACTAACTGTGCTGGCTGGAGACAATACACTCCTCTTTAACCTGTGCTTAACCCTCCCTCCACACACATTGTCTGTACCTCTAGGATTTGATTACCTGTAAAGACTCAATTTACAAGATAATGGTTGGAATGTGAGTGTGTCTTTATATACCCTGTTTGTGAACACAAATCCTCACTCACCTGAAGAAGGAGCTTGATGCCCCGAAAGCTAGTGCTGCCAAATAAACCAATTTAACCGGGTGTTGTGAGACTTCTTACTGTGCCCACAGATGCTGTAAGAAGTCTGACAACACCAGGTTTAAGTCCAACCGAATTATTTGATCGTAAACTTGCAAGCTTTTGGGGTTTGCCCCTTCGTCAGGTGAATGGAGAGTTCTGGCCTCAGACAGAGCATATAAAGCACGGACAGTTTACAGATTACTGATTAGAATGCGAATCTTTACACCTAACCTGCTATTCAAGTCTTAAAGTGGCCGACAATGTGAGTGGAAGGAGCATTAAGCCCAGGTTAAAGAGATGTGTATTGTCTCCAGACAGCACAGTAAGTGAGGTTTAGCAAACCCCGGCAAGTTATGGGGGTTACAGATAGTGCGACGTGAACCCAAGATCCCTGTTGAGACCGTCCTCGTGTGCGGAATGCGGCTATCAGTCTCTGCTCAGGGACTTTGCGCTGTCGTGTGTTGTGAAGGCCACCTTGGAAAATGCTTACCTGAAGGTCAGAGGCCGAATGCCGTTGACCTTCGTAGAGTCGCTGAGCAGAGACTCATAGCCAAGTTCTGCACACATGAGAACGGTCTTAATAGGAATCTTGGGTTCATGTCGCACTATCTGTAACCCCCATAACTTGCCTGGGTTTGCTAAACCTCACTTACTGTACTGTCTGGAGAAAATACGCATCTCTTTAACCTGGGGCTTAATGCTCCTTCCACTCGCATTGTTGGCCACTTTAAGACTTGAATAGCAGGTTAGTTGTAAAGGTTCGCATTCTAATCAGTAATCTGTAAACTGTGCTTTATATGCTCTGTCTGAGGCCAGAACTCTCCATTCACCTGACGAAGGGGCAAACCCCAAAAGCTTGCGAGTTTACTATCAAATAATTCGGTTGGACTTAAACCTGGTGTTGTCAGACGTCTTACTGTGTTTACCCCAGTCCAACGCCAGCATCTCCACATCATGCCCACAGATGCTATCAGACATGCTGAGATTTTCCAGCATTTTCTGTTTTTGTTTCAGATTCCAGCATCTGCAGTATTTTGTTTTTATGTTTGAACATATATCCACGTAGATACTGCCAACAATGAAGCAGAGAAAACTGCAGAAAGTAAAAGCTGTTCCGTTCACATGGCTCATCTCCAGCCCTGTGGAATAACTGCTTTGACAGACTCATGTTCAGGTCTTTGTTTTCTGATTGCATTGCTCTGTAGATTAGATAAATTATTGAGCCTATCATAAGTTATTTATTCAGTCATAAAAAGCAATTATAAAATAATTCCTCCTCATTGCATAGTCAATTTGCTGTAAGCTACAAACATTTCTCATGAATTTATACTTAATCAGTATCTGTCTTGTGATTAAATCTACGACAGTCATGCAGCGCTGTAACTATTGTGAAATCTGGGAAGGCGATGGCCCTGTGGTATTATCGCTGGACTGTTAATCCAGAAACTCAGCTAATGATCTGGGGACCTGGATTCGAATCCTGCCATGGCAGATTGTAGAATTTGAATTCAATAAAAGATATCTGGAATTAAGAATCTACTGATGACTATGAAACCATTGTCGATTGTCGGAAAAACATGTTTGGTTCACTAATGTCCTTTAGGGAAGGAAATCTGCTGTCCTTACCTGGTCTGGCCTACATGTGATTCCAGAGTTACAGCAATATAGAATTGTAGAATCCTGCAGTGCAGAAGAAGGCCATTTGGCCCATCAAGTCTGCACCGACCATAATCCCACCCAGGCCCCATCCCCATATCCTCATGCATCCACCCTGTTAGTCCCCCTGACACTGAGGGGCAATTTAACATAGCCAATCCATCTAACCTGCACATCTTTGGACTGTGGGAGGAAACCGGGGAAACCCACACAGACATGGGGAGAATGTGCAAACTCCACATAGGCAGTGACCCAAGCCTGAAATCGAACCTGGGTCCCTGGCACTGAGACAGCAATGCTAACCACTGTGCCACCATGCCACCCCTATGGTTGACTCTCAACTGCCCTCAGGCAACTAAGGATGGACAATAAATGCTGGCCAGCCAGTGACGCCCATGTCCAACAAACGAATAAAAAAAAGTTACAGTAAACCACACAGTAATTCTCATAAAAATTGCACTTTTTACTTCTCACCCATAAAAGCATAGTGAGTGTGAATAGATTATTCAGGATGAGTGGAGTATGGGTAGGCTGCCTGACTGACTCACCCAGCTAAAGAATTGGTGCCTTTTTTCTTGATTATCCACACATGGCCACTGCAGCCTGTTTTGCTTCTTGTATATTGCTTTTAAAACAAAAGGCACTCTCGATATCTTACGGGACCTTCAGAGATACAGGAGAGAAGGCCCCTGATCTGTGAGCAAGGACCAGGGTTTGAGATTGGAATGAGGAAGGAGCAAAGATTTTCTGGATTATTGGGTTGATTTGTGAGGGAGTGAAAGATGGTTGGATGCAGGAACAGCTTAAGCAGGTTTATGTGGATGAAAGTGGACGTGTAATTGGAACACATTGAGAGGAGTGCATAATGTGCTTAGAAGGGAAAAACAAACATTTACTAGCTCTTTGTGTAGAAAATACAGAATGAAGGGTGAGAAAAGAATAAGATTCATTAAACTTGCTCCATTCTTCAACAGTGTGATTCTTTGAGTGGTTCAGCCAGAATATCTTTTGGGGGAGAAAGAAAACTAGCCAAGTGATAAAACAAAACATTGATGTAGGCAAATTCCTCCCTGGCTCGCTACGGTAATCAAGCAAGCTCCCGAGACTGCTCATGATTCATCACAATTACCTTGCATCTTGCTTTCTTCATGCAGAAACTTACCAAGTTCGCTCTTCATAGTATTTTTCAGATTGTAATGACTGCGCTGAGAAATGTTTTGGACTTCTAGCTGAATTTCTTATCTATGTATTTTATTGGCATGGTTTCCAATTGGACTATATCTAATCACTTCTTCATTTTTAAAGTGAATTTTCTCCTCTCTAAGGCTGGTGCTCCATTTTTTAAGTAATCCTGATTCTTGGATCTTGTCATGGTTGTTCTCCCCAGCACTCTATCAGGTGCATCTTTTAAAAAATCAGTCATGCATAGGAACCACAACTTGGTGCAGTGCACCAAATGAAAGCCTACCAGATTCTCATACAATATGAGCAGAGAGAGTATCAATTGTAATTTGAGCACTGTTTGCTTTGGCTGCAGATAGCTCACACGTTTGCTGTTGCTTACTATCCCAATCACCTGGCATTTTATACACCACCCGAAGGCATACTCAGCATGAGACTTTAAAATCCACCTCGTAATATCTCATCAATGTCTCTATACTCTTTTGAGCGCTACAATAAACAGATGGACAAATTAACAAATTAAATTGAAGTGATAGCCCCTTAAAGGAGCTCAGTAACGGAAACAAAATTTCAGAGGAAGCTTATCTAATTAAATCAAAATGTTGTTTTGAGGGCACATGTGTCTCTCTTTGTAAGTGTTCTAATCATTTAATTAAAGAGTTATTTTACTTTCATCTGTGTTTCTTAACATTACAGCTAACATATCAATTAACAGGGCTCTGTGGTGTTAATATGATTGGAGTTACCTAACACAGTGGTTCTTGAACTTCTTGCCTGTAAAACACTTGGGCAGGGCAGAAGACCATTTATCACTCCTACCCCACTTGCTTTGGCTTGCTATCAAAAAAGAAAAACCATTTGGATTAAGGAGAGCGATGGTGCTGCTTTTGATGAGACACCAATGAGATGATGTCTGTTTTCAAGCTGTAGAATCTTGTGTCAAACACCACATTCGACTAATCCCTCCTCTGTTTTCAACCCCCACGAGAATTGAAAATGTGACCTCGCAGTTGCATGTTACATTGAAACTCGAAGCAGGAGTAGCCATTCGGCCCTTTGAGCCTGCCCTACCATTCATTTTGATCATGGCTGATAATCATATTCAATATCCTGATCCCTCCCCCTTCTTCCCATATCCCTTGATACCTTCAGCTCCAAGAGCTATATCTAATTTCTTCTTGAAATCAGACAATGCTTTGGCCTCACCTAAATTCGATGGGAGTGAATTCCACACGTTCACCCCCCTCTGGGTGAAGAAATTTCTCCACACCTCCTTTCTAAAAGGTTTACCCCTTATCCTCAAACTATGATCCCTAGTTCTGGACTCCCCCACCATTGGGAACATTCTTTCTGAATCTACCCTGTCTAACCCATGTTAGAATTATATAAGTTTCTATGAGATCCCCTCTCACTCTAATCCTAACCAACTTAGTCTTTCCTCATATGACAGACCTGCCGTTCCAGGAATCAGGTTGGTAAACCTTTGCTGTACTCCCTCTATAGCAAGGACCTCATTCCTCAGATAAGGACACCAAAACTGCACACAATGTAAATCTTGCCTGTAAGATAATGTTGTTATGTCAAATCGTGCAGGACCTAGGGAGCCAGTACATGAAGTCAAATGAGTCTTGGTTTGTTTTCCCATTTGGCCTCAGTTGAGGCTTTGCACATCAGTGGCATGCATTTTGGACCACCTCGCAGATCACACTGAGAGAACCAGTAATCTAACAGCAAGCCTATGACTACTTGTTTATGTTAAATGATATTTTACACAGAATGGCCGCTTCTCTATCTGTAAATTGGACTGTATCAAGGAAATTCCAAAATATAAACAGACAGGGCCAAATCTTAAAAGCTTTGAAGCTGTTCAAGACAATTCATCTCTAAAGTAGTCAGTGGTAGAGTTACAAAGGTGAATGGCCATGAAGGAAATGTCAATGCAGAAATCATACTGATAATCATAGGATTGGCAATGAACAGTTTGAGTGAACAGCAGCTTTGGATTTCGGAAAATGCAGTTGTGAGGATGCAATGATAGGAGGATAAAATGAACATGAGCTAGTTTCCAAGATGGAAAATTAGGTTTGGGAATAAGAGACTGAAAAGTTGGCATTGATTTGCAGAATGATCAGATTGAGATTTAAAGTTGTTTGAACAATTTATTTTTTTGCCTGGTCTGTCCTCTCAATTCAGTGGAGTCTTTTAACAAATGGCTTTTTAGTACTTGCGTCAAAGAGACACATGTTCCAAAGATTATGACAATATTTGTTTGCAGTCCAGTGATCACTGGGCTGAAGCTCAATACAATGAGAAGTCTCACAACACCAGGTTAAAGCCCAACAGGTTTATTTGGTAGCAAACGCCATTAGTTTTCGGGGCTTTTTTTTTGCCCCTTCGGCAGGTGAGTGGGAAGATGAAGGGGCAAAGCCCCGAAGGCTAGTGGCGTTTGCTACCAAATAAACCTGTTGGACTTTAACCTGATGTTGTGAGACTTCTTACTGTGTTTACCCCAGTCCAACGCTGGCATCTCCACATTTAAAGTTCAATCCCAGTCAGGAGCTTTGGACAGTTTAGAGCAATGGCTGGAAGTTATTTGGCAAAAGCATCAAAATTGGAGTTGGCATGCCAGTATTGATTTGGAATGTAAATATAGTGCTTCAGTTTTTAAATCCATAGATACAAATGGAACGCCAATTTTGTTTCACTTGCTCTGATTCAGAAGTATCCCCACTGACAGATAGAATTGAAAACAAAGGTATAAATGGAACTCATTGTGCATGTTTAAAATAAATATGCAATTTTCAGTTGTTAAATGCATGGTGCATGATTCCAAATCTTGACACACATGGTCAGAATTTGAAGTGTATTATCCAATACACGGAGACACACACACACACCCCTAGAGCTGTGAGGCAACTATGTTAACCACTGCGCCACCGTGTCGTCCACTTTCGAGTGCCATTTCTACTTCATGTTTCTTTATTTTACATTTGACTAGTTGTCTCTCTTTGAACTGGCTCAGGTACACAAAGATAATTTGTTGGGAACTTAATTGAATTTATGGCACTGACTTGGCATTGATAAATAGATCTCAACAGATGGTGCAACTTTAAATATTTATGAGATTTGACAACAGGAAAGAAGTGATTTATCCAGCAAATATTATTGTGCGTGGCTCAGTTTTGTTGGCTGACGAAGAAAAGATCACAGGGACAGTTTATCAGGACTCCCAGCTGGCCCAATATTGGCTTTATCAATCACAATGATGGGCTGGCTTATAGATTGCCTCTCAGCCCCACATTTATCAGTATTGTCTTTGTGGCAAAGAACTAAACTGTAATGTCATGCAGTTGCAGATGATGTATGAATAGCAGTTTTTCCCTACAAGACTGGATCTTAATGTGTGAAGGAATGAATGAAAAAGACACGAAAACTTCCAAAGTTTTCTTTCATGTGCTTTGTATGTGTGTGCAGAGGTAATATGGCAGTTGCTTCAGTAGTGAGCTCTTTCTCTGTACACTGGCACCTTTCTGGACTTTGTTTCCTTTCACTGACCAACTTGCAACTAGAAACTATTTTCCTTTTATTTCAAAGAGCTATTGGCTGTTCTTTGAACAGTGAAATGCTGCTGATAATATCAGTACAGACATCAAAGCTGGACGATTTTGAAGCATAACTTTCATTTGAGAACTTTGAAAAGCCCCTGATAAAGCATTTAACTTTATAGATCTGACTTTCTGTATCTCCTGGCATGGAATAATTTTAACATCCCCCAGTATTAAACACTATCAGAGAAGAATCAAAATTATGTTTGAAACAGTTGACTTTGTTTTAGAATTTATAATTCTTCTGTATAACTAGTAAGAAATTTTTACTTCAAAAGCTTCTTTATTGTTCTGATAATTAAAGCCACACTAGCAACTGTTTATACAAATGATGACAGTTGACCTGGTAAGGTGGGGGCAATTATGTACCAATGGCCAGTTTTTAGTATAAAAGCAACCTTTGAATATAAGCACAGAATCTCTTTATCTCCATCTTCTACTGCACGATTGGTGGGAGGGTGACATAAAGCCTGGATAATTATGAAAGTGGGGAAGTGCTTCCAAAATTCCATCTTCACAGCATAATTGTCAGGTGCATCATTGTAGGTATATGAAAACACGAATTAGGAGCAGGTTTAGGCCATTTGGCCCTTCTAGCCTGCTCTGCCATTCAATAAGAACATAAGAACTAGGAACAGGAGTAGGCCATTTGGCCCCTCAGGTCTGTTCTGTCATTCAATAAGATCAAAGCTGATCTTTTTGTGGACTCAGCACCACTTACCCGCCTGCTTACCATTACCCTTAATTTCTTTACTGTTCCAAAATTTATCTATCTTTGCCTTAAAAACATTCAATGAGGTAGCCTCAACTGCTTCACTGTGTAGGGAATTCCACAGATTCACAACTGTGTGTGAAGAAGTTCCTCCTCAACTCCGTCCTAAATCTGCTTCTCCTTATTTTGAGGCCATGCCCCGAGTTCTAGCTTCAGCTGCCAGTGAAAACAACTTCCCTGCTTCTATCTTATCTACTCCCTTCATAAACTTATGTGTCTTTATAAGATCTCCCCTCATTTTTCTGAATTCCAATGTGTAGAGCCCTAGTCTACTCAGTCTCTCCTCATAAGCCAACCCTCTCAACTCTGGAATCAACCTAGTGAAGGTCCTCTGCACCCCTTCCAGTGCCAATATATCCTTTCTCAAGTAAGGAGACCAAAACTGGATGCAGCACTTCAGGTGGGGCCTCACCAGCACCTTATCCAGCTGCAACATAACCTCGCTGTTTTTAAACTCCACCCTTTTAACAATAAGAAACAAAATTCCATTTGCCTTCTTAATTACCTGCAAACCAACTCCTTGTGATTCCTGCACACGGACACCCAGGTCCCTCCACATAGCAAGCTGCAATTTTTTACCATTTAAATAATTGCCCATTTTGCTGTTATTCCTACCAAAATGGATCAGCTCACATTTACCAACTCTGTACTCCATCTGCCACACCCTTACCCACTCAGACTGTCTATGTCCCTTTGCAGACTTTCAGCATCCTCTGCACACTTTTCTCTGCCTCTTATCTTAGTGTCTGTCATCTGTGAATTTTGACAGACTACACTTGGACCCAACTCCAACTCGTTTATATAAATTGTAAACAATTGCAGTCCCAACACTGATCCCTGAGGCACACCACTAGTCACTGATCGCCAACCAGAAAAACGCCCATTTACCCCACTCTTTTTGCTTTCTGTTAGTTAACCAATCTATCCATGCTAATATATTACCCATAACACTGTGCACCTTTATCTTATGTAGCAGTCTTTGGTGCGGCATCTTGTCAAATGCCTTCTGGAAATCGAGATACACCACATCCACAGGTTCCCCACTGTCCACTGCACATGTAATGTTTTCAAAGAATTCCACCAAATTAGTCAAACATGACCTCCCTTTCATGAACCCATGCTGCGTCTTATCAATGGGACAGTTTATATGCAGATATCTTGCTGTTTCTTCCTTGATGATAGATTCAAGCATTTTCCGTACTACAAAAGTTAAGCTAACTGGCCTAAGTTACCCACTTTTCATCTACTTCCTTTTTTAAACAGTGGCATCACATTTGCTGTTTTCCAAACTGCGGGAACCACCCCAGAGTCCAGCAAATTTTGTAAATTACCACTAATGCATTTGCTATTTCTCTTGCCATCTCTTTTAGTACCCTGGGATGCATTCCATCAGGACCAGGAGATTTGTCTACCTTTAGCCCCATCAACTTGCCCAACATTATCTTTCGTGATAATGATAGTTTCTAAGTCCTCACCTGCCATCGCCTTCTGTCATCAATTTTTGGCATGTTATTTGTGTCTCCCATTGTGAAGACCGACACAAAATACCTGTTCAATGCCTCAGCCGTTTTCTCATGTCCAATTATAACATCCCCCTTCTCATCTCTAAAGGACTAATGTTTACTTCAGCTATTCTTTTTCATTTTATATGATTGTAGAAACTTTTGCTATCTGTTTTTATATTCTGAGCTAGTTTATTCTCATAATCCATTTTACGTGGCTTTTCTCGTGGTTTTCTGTTGATCTTCAAAGATTTTCTAATCCTCTAGGTTCCCACTAATCTTTGCCACTTTGTATGCAATTTCTTTCAATTTGATACTCTCCTTTATATCCTTTGATATTCATGGCTGATTATCTCTTTTTCTACAGTCCTTCCTTATCACTGGTATATAAGTTTGCTGAGCAGTGTGAAAGATTGCTTTGAAAGCCTTCCACTGTTCCTCAAATGTCCCACCATAAAAGTTTTTGCTCCCAGTTTACCTCAGCCAATGCCTCCCTCATCCCTTTTATAGTCTCCTTTGTTTAAGCACAAGACACTGGAATTGGATTTTACCGTCTTACGCTCCATCTGTATTTTAAATTCAACCATACTGTGATTGCTTCTTCCAAGAGCATCTCTAACTGCAAGATCATTAATTGTTCCTGTCTCATTACACAGGACCAGATCTAGGATAGCTTGTTCCCTTGTAGGTTCCATTACATACCGTTCGAGGAAGCTATTGCAGATTCATTCTATGAACTCCTCCTCAAGGCTGCCTTGACTGACCTGGTTTGACCAATTGAAGAGTAAATTAAAATCCCCCATGATAATTGCTGCACCATTTTTACACGCGTCAGTTATTTCTTTGTTGATTTCTCGCCCCACCATGATGTCATTATTTGGTGGCCTATAGACTATGCCTATCAGTACTTTTTCTCCTTACTATTTCTAATTTCCACCCAAATGGATTCAACCCTTTTTTCAGAGAACCTATATCATCTGTCACTACCACCCCAATGTCATCCTTAAATATCTGAGCTATACCACCCCTCTTACCTTCCTGTTGATCCCTCCAAACAGTTTGATACCCCTGGATATTCAACTCCCAGTTGTGACCATCCTACAACCCTGTGTCTGTAATGGCCACCAAATCATACTCATTCACAATGATTTGTGCCATCAACTCATTTGCCTTGCTTCGAATGCTACAAGCATTCAGATAAAGTGACGTTATGCTAATTTTAGTACCTTTCTTTGAATTGTAACACTTCCATTAATAATATCTCCTGAGTTCTCCTTCCTTTTAACTTTTTATTCTGATTTTTAATGTAGTTGGAACATTCTCCCCACATTTTGTCCTTGCTCCCTCTTTCTCAGACTCCTTACGTAAGTCCCAGTCCCACCAACACCCCCACCCCACCCCCCAGGAATATTAGTTTAAACCCTCTCCAACTGCTCTAGCGAACATGCCCCCCAGGACATCGGTCCCAGTCCTGCCCAGGTGGAATCCGTTAAATTTGTACAGATCCCACCTCCTCCAGAACCGATCCCAATGCCCCAGGAACCTGAAAGTCTCCCCCTGACACCATCTCTTTGTGTAATTATCCAATATATCCTATCATTTCTACTCTGACTGGCACATGGCATCGGTAGCAACCCTGAGATCACTATCTTTGACGTCCGATTTCTTAACTTTCTTCCTAGCTCCCTGTATTGTGTTTTTAGGAACCTCATCCCTTGTTTCACTTATGTCGTTTATACTAACATGTACTATGACTAGTGACTGTTTGTCTTCCCCCTTCAGAATGTCCTGCAGCTGCTCCGAGGTATCCTTGACCCGAGCGCCAGGAAGGCAACATACCATCCTGGTGTCTTGATTGTGGCTACGGAAATGCCTATCTGGACCCCTTACAATTCAATCCCCTATAACGTTTGCACTAGCACACTTTTTACCACTCCCTCTGCAGCAGAACCGACCGTTCTGCAACGAGTTTGGCTGCTTTCCCTAGAGAGATCATTCCCCTCAACAGTATCCAAAGCGGCATACCTGTTTTGTAGGGGATTAGCCACAGGAGATTCCAGCACTACCTGCCTATCTCTCTTGCTCTGTCTGGTGGTCACCCATTCCCTTCCTGCCTACAGAGTCTGAGCTTGTGGTGTGACCACCTCTCTATATGTGCTATCCATGATACTCTCTAACTCACGGATGCTCCACAGTGTCGCTGGTCTCTGCTGGTATTTTGAATTGCACATTCCTGCCTACCCTCATTTATTGTCTCAGTATTGGCCAGCAGCTCCTTTGGAGAATTAATTTGTTACTAACTCAATCGGATAGAATTGGTTGTTGATCTTTGGGAGGATGAATGGAATCCATTCTGTTGGCCTATATTAGGCAGGCTCGATCTACCATCAGTGAGCAGCATTTAAAAGTTAAAGTTTATTTATTAGTCACAAGTAAGGCTTACATTAACACCACAATGAAGTTACTGTGAAATTCCCCTAGTTGCTACAGTCCGGCACCTGTTTGGGTCAATGCGCCTTTCCAGCACGTCTTTTCAGAATGTGGGAGGAAACCCACGTAGACACAGAGAACATGCAAACTCTACACAGACAGTGACCTAAACCAGGAATTGATCCTGGGTCCCTGGTGCTGTGAAGAAGCAGTGCTAACCACTGTGCTACCGTACCGTATTATATAATACAACTTTCTGAGATGACCATGTAAGCCAGCTATTATGGTGATAATTGGATGTTTAATTCCTGAAATTGTTTTAGTGACTTGTTCAGTTGCGATACAACGACTCAACCCAAAGGAAAGTAATGTACTACATGTGCGCACAATTAATTTGTCTCTAGACTAAAGACTTTTTGACAGCAACTCATTGTCACTCTGGTCATGTACCAGATATCTGGTTGGATGCTGAAGATTTTTAATTGAATATATAGCAAGCGTTCCAGTAATGGCATTGAACTAAATCTTTCATTTCCGAATCATAAGAAAAATCAAATTATGCTGTCAGCTGGCATTTTGGATGAGGTTGCATGAGGATGTTTTGATTAATGGTTAAAACCATTTCTTTTTTTTTGCTGGCTACTCATTACCTTCAAGCCATTATTAAGGCTGAGCGTTTTGGAACCTGGATGGAAAATCACAGTCCAGAATTTGGTTTCTGAGCTGATTTTGCTTGTGCGAGACAAGAGGTTGCATTATTTCCTGTCAGGGGTTATGTTAGGCTAGTGTTTTACAAATAGGCCTCATCCCGTTCAGTTAATGAGTGAATGAAACTGGGGGCTCAGTTATTTTATTCTCTGAAAGTCAGAGTGTAGCTAGCGAAAGCTACTAAAACGCCAATAGAATATTAGGTTTTCTAAACAATAGTACAGTGTCCTAGTCAAGTTACCACATGGTACGTTGTTGCATAAGGTTGAATCTCACGGGATCCAGGGTGAGGTAGCCAAATGGATACAAAATTGGCTTGATGATAAAAGACAGGAGATGGTTGTAGAGGGTTGTTTTTCAAACTGGAGGCCTGTGACCAGCAGTGTGCCTCAGGGATAGGTGCTGGGCCCATTGTTATTTGTCATTTATATTAATGATTTGAATGAGAATTTAATAGGCGTGGTTAGTAAGTTTGCAGATGACACCAAGATTGATGACATAGTGGACAGTGAAGAAGATTACCTAGATTTGCGATGGGATCGTGATCAATTGGGCCAGTAGGCTAACAAATGGCAGATGGAGTTTGATTTAGATAAATGCGAGGTGATGCATTTTGGTAAATTGAACCAGGGCAGGATTTACTCACTTAATGATATGACGTTGGGGAGAGTTACAGAACAAAGAGGTCGAGGGGTACAGGTTCATAACTCCTTGAAAGCGTGATAGAGTGGTGAAAAAGACATTCGGTATGCTTGGTTTCGTTGGTCAGAACATTGAGTACAGGAGTTGGGATGTCTTGTTGAATTTGTACAAGACATTGATAAGGCCATGCTTGGAATACTGTGTACAGTTCTGGTCACCCTATTATAGAAAGGATATTATTAAACTAGAAAGAGTGCAGAAAAGATTTACTAGGATGCTACTGGGACTTGATGGTTTGGGTTATAAAGAGAGGCTGGACAGACTGGGACTTTTTTTCTCTGGAATGTAGGTGGCTTATTGAGGTCTATACAATAATGAAGGGCAATTGATCAGCTAGATAGTCAATGTCTTTTCCCAAAAGTAGGGGAGTCTAAAACTAGAGAGCATAGATTTAAGGTGAGAGGGGAGGGATACAAAAGGGTCCAGAGGAGCAATTTTTTCAGAGGGTGGAACAAGCTGCCAGAGGTAGTAGTAGAGGCAGGTACAATTTTGTCTTTTAAAAAGCATTTAGACAGTTAGATGGCTAAGATAGGTATAGAGGGATATGAGCCAAACGCGAGCAACTGGGACTAGCTTAGGGTTAAAAAAAAAAAGAGCAGCATGAACAAGTTGGGCCGTAGGGCCTGTTTCCATGCTGTAAACCTCTGAGCCTATGACTCTAGTCTACGGTAATGATGTATCTTTGCAAAAACATTGATTAGCTCACAGTGAGTGTTGCATGTGCAGTTTTGACCACTCCATTATGAAAAGATTTTGGTTTGATTTATTGTCGTCACATGGATTAATATACAGTGAAAAGTTTCTTGCACTCTACACGGACAAAGCATACTATTCGTAGAGAAGAAAAGGAGGGGGTGCAGAAAGTAGTGTTACAACATAGCTAGGGTGTAGAGAAAGCCAACTTAATGTAAGGTAGGTCCATTCAGTAGCCTGATGCAGCAGGCAGGAAGCTGTTCTTGAGTCGGTTGGTATGTAATCTGAGACTTTTGTATCTTTTTCTTGGAATCATTGTGGGTGGAGATTAGGAACAGCAAAGGGAGGAAGACGCTGGTGGGGTTTACAGGTCCCCGAATAATGATCTGGAGGTAGGGCGGGCTGTTAACGTGCAAATAAATGCGGCGTGCAGGAATGGAACGGTGGTAATTATGGGGGACTTCAATCTACGTATTGATTGGTCGACCCATGTTGGACGCGGTGGGCTTGAGGAGGAGTTCTGGGAATGCTGCCGGGATAGTTTCCTTGAACAGCCTGTGTTGGAGCTGATGAGGGAGCGAGCTATCTTGGATCTGGTGTTATGTAATGAGGCGGGTAGAATTAGGGACCTTGTGGTGAAGGATCCTCTTGGGAAGAGTGATCATTGTATGGTGGAGTTTCTGATGCAGATGGAGGAGGAGAAAGTGGGCTCCTGGACATGTGTCCTTTGAACAGAGGGGAGTATGGTAGGATGAGAGAGGAATTGGCGAATGTTGATTGGGGGAGTGCGTTGGAAGGTAGGTCTGCTGAGGAACAGTGGAGGATCTTTAAGGAGATCTTTCTTGGTGCTCAGCAGAAATTTATTCCGATGGTTGAAAAGGATCGGATGAGGAGAGGTAATCAGCCGTGGATAACGAAGGAGGTGAAGGAAAGTGTTAAATTAAAAGCGGATGCGTTTAGAGTAGCTAAGAGTAGTGGGCGAGAAGAGGATTGGGAGAGGTTTAAATGTCAACAGAGAATGACAAAGAAATTGATAAAGAAGGGTAGGATAAACTATGAAGCTGGGCTAGCGCTTAATATAAAAAAGGATATCAAGAGTTTTTATAAATATATAAAAAGGAAGAGGCTGGCTAGGGTGAACGTTGGACCCTTAGAGGATGAGAGGGGGGACTTAGTGGTAGGGGATGGGGAAATGGCTGAGGCCCTGAATAACTTTTTTGTTTCGGTCTTCACGGAGGAGGACGTGAGTAATTTGCCGGGTGTTAGCGATGGAAAGATGGTAGGAGTGGAGGGCCTGAATGACATTATTGTTACTAGAGAGGCGGTGCTCGACAGACTGGAGGGACTGATTGTGGACAAGTCCCCAGGACCGGATGGAATGCATCCAAGGGTTCTGAAGGAAATGGCAGAGGTGATAGTGGATGCCTTGGTGGTTATTTTCCAAACCTCGCTGGATTCCGGGGAAGTGCCGGAAGATTGGAAAACGGCTAATGTTACGCTGATGTTTAAGAAGGGTGCCAGGCAAAAGGCGGGGAATTATAGGCTGGTTAGTTTAACGTCTGTTGTAGGAAAAATGTTAGAATCCGTGATCAAGGAGAAAATAGCGAGGCATCTTGAGGAGAATTGTTTGGTAGAGCAGACGCAGCACGGTTTCATTAAGGGGAAGTCGTGTCTGACGAACTTATTGGAGTTCTATGAGGATGTGTCTAGGGCGGTGGATAAAGGAGAGCCGGTGGATGTGGCGTTTCTTGATTTTCAGAAGGCGTTTGACAAGGTGCCTCGCAAGAGGTTATTACAGAAGGGCAGGGGGCATGGAGTTGGGGGTAGGGTGTTAGCGTGGATAGAGGATTGGCTGTCAAATAGGAGGCAGAGAGTGGGGGTCAATGGGTGCTATTCGGATTGGCGGTTGGTGACTAGTGGAGTGCCCCAGGGGTCGGTGCTGGGGCCTCAGCTATTTACCATTTATATAGATGATCTGGAGGAGGGAACCGAGTGTATGGTGTTGAGATTTGCTGATGACACCAAGATTGGTGGAACGGCAAATTGCGCGGAGGGTGTGGAGAGTCTGCAGAAGGATCTAGATAGGCTGGGCGAATGGGCCAGGAACTGGCAAATGGAATTTAATGTTGGCAAATGTGAGGTTGTCCACTTTGTTAGGAAGAATGGTAGGAAGGACTATTACTTACGTGGCGAAAAACTGCAGCATGTGACGGTGCAGAGGGACCTCGGGGTCCTTGTGCATGAGTCGCAAAAACCCAGCCTGCAGGTGCAGCAGGTGGTCAGGAAGGCGAATGGGATGCTGGCCTTCATAGCGAGGGGGATTGAATATAAAAGTAGGGAGGTCTTGCTGCGGCTGTATAGGGCACTGGTGAGGCCACAGCTGGAGTACTGTGTGCAGTTTTGGTCGCCGCACTTATGCAAGGATATTTTGGCCTTGGAAGGAGTGCAGAGGAGGTTTACTAGGCTGATTCTGGAGTTGAGGGAGTTGAACTATGAGGAGAGGCTGAATAAACTAGGCTTGTACTCGTTAGAGTTTAGAAGAATGAGGGGAGATCTCATTGAGACATATAAGATGTTGAATGGGATGGATAGGATAGAGGTGGAGAGACTCTTCCCGCTCAGAAAGGACAGTAGGACTAGAAGGCACAGCCTGAAGATAAAGGGGGGGCGGTTTAGAACGGAGTTGAGGAGGAACTTCTTCACTCAAAGGGTGGTGAATCTCTGGAATTCTCTGCCCGTTGAAGTGGTGGAGGCTGCCTCGCTCAATATTTTTAAGACGCGGGTTGATAGGTTTTTGATAGGCAAGGGGATTAAGGGTTATGGGGAGAGGGCGGGAATGTGGAACTGAGCCACGACAGATCAGCCATGATCTTATTGAATGGCGGGGCAGGCTCGAGGGGCTAGATGGCCTACTCCTGCTCCTATT
This sequence comes from Carcharhinus amblyrhynchos, assembly GCF_965287045.1. Classification (NCBI taxonomy): domain Eukaryota; kingdom Metazoa; phylum Chordata; class Chondrichthyes; order Carcharhiniformes; family Carcharhinidae; genus Carcharhinus; species Carcharhinus amblyrhynchos. Next base: position 94,640,085 of record NC_137328.1, on the reverse strand, counting down.
TCTTATGTTCTTATGGACAAAGATAAAAGAGAGTATGTCTGGGGTATGTGAGGTCCTTGATTATGCTGGCTGTTTCTCTGAGGCAGTTGAAGTGTACACAGTCATTGGATGGGAGGCTGGTTTGCCTGATGTTAAAGCCATAGAAAGTCTATAACACAGATTAGTAGAATGATACCAGTGATGGGAAACTGTTATCAGGAGAGACTTGAGATACTGATGATAATAAAGTAGAGAAGATAAAGAAGGGACTTATTAAATGTTTCTAAAAATAAAAGGAATGAGATCAGGATGTCAGTGACATACAAACATACAAAGATAGTGGAGCACAGATCTAACCCTTTCATTACCTACCCTGGTAATTGTCATTCTTGTCCAGTGTTGGATCTTATCTGTGGGCTACTCAAGTGTAGACATTGTCGCCATTGAACCTCCTAGTATCTTTCCCCGGCTCCAGAAAGAAACACTGGAGATGTCCATTTGAAGACCAGGAACCCTACCTGATTTGCACCCCTACCCTCCCGGAACTCAGGCCAGTTGTTGCTCCCTGCGATCACTGTGGTTGATACATTGACTACCTCTGTATAGAGTATGATTTGAATCTGAAACCTTCTTGATCTGTTAAGACTCAGTGTCAAACTTTGCAGCACCTGTTCCAGAGAAGCATCAGGATAGCAAAATGGTTCTTGTATACTAATTAAAAACTGAAGCAATCCAGTCCAAGTTTACTCATGGTGCAATTGTGGTTTTTAAAATGGAGAGTGTGACAGCATTTCTTTTGCAAGTATTCAAATTGTGAAATGTTTACTTCATTGAAACTAAGCTCATATTAGTATATCAACTGCTAGTAATATGACAGGAACAGTATTCACAAGTAAACTGGATAAGTCTTTGAAATGGATACCAAAAAATGGGTTAAAATAGATTGTTATAGTGGCTGAGGTGACATGAGTGGTACAGTTACAGAACTGGGCAAAATGACCATCTTCATTACTCCAATTTGAATGTCTCTATGATAAATTTTGAAAATAGTTTTGTTACTGTGGACATTCACTTTCGAGTAATCATTTAGGTATTCCTTCCTTGCCTCTGAATCCCAAGGACTGTTTAGTATTAAGAGTAATGTTACATCCATTCAGGAAGGGTGATGCTTTGATTTGTTGCATTTCTTTCTGCCTCCAGCCTTTGCTGAAATGATAGTTGTTGAATTTGCTAGTTCTTCTGCGGGCCCCTCAGAAAAACTGAGATTTTGAGAGGACTGGATTGCTTAAGTGGATATTGTCTTCCTTCCTGGGCTGTCTTACTCTTGAAATTTAGAAAAATGCTTCACTTCAAATACATATAAAGCAGCAAGTGGAAAAAGTGTCCCTTCTAACCTCAGAATAATAGGGCGATTTTTCCCAAAAAATTCTAAGTGTCGGGGGCAGTGGGGGAGTGGGGAACTATACTAAACCCCACTGGAGTGAACCACTCATGGTGGGGGGAGACATTAGCAGGCCCAGAGAATTCAGTCCTAGGTCTGCTGATGATATTTAAAATATATGGTAATGAACGTTACCATAATTTATGCAGCTCGCTGATGGCACCAGAAACCTGGCTGCTGGAGACTCGGGGAGGTTGTGGTGTCCAGCGGGGGATTCTGTGAAATGGCCCCCGCTCTAGTCTCCCAGCCTGCTGCGCCACAAAAGCAGCACAGTGGGATGGGAGAATCGCCCCCAGTGACTTTACAGCTAGAAATTGTCATTCAAATTCGACTGGAATGTGAATGCCAGACATATCTGCTTTCATCCTGCAGATAGAAAATCCAACTAGTATTTTTACAGCAACTTCATTGCAGTGTTAATGTAAATGAATATACTTTAAATTTTTCCCAGTCTAACTCTTTGACTTAGATGTTGCAGTTTTCACATTTGGGGCTATTTTTGAAGAATCCATTTTCTTTTCTTCGGAGGCATTTTTTTTCCTTTTGGTGTTTGCTAGTTTTGTCAATTTGGCGAACAATTGGTGCAACTTTTCTCCTCAGTGCCAAGCCATGTCGGTTAAAACCTTTTCATGCATTTCTAGAAAGAAAACAGCCAGCCTGTTCAATATGTCCTAACCTCACCATTCTGGTATCAACCTTGTTAAAAAAAAATTAAGTTTATTTGTTAATGTCACAATTAGGCTGACATTAACTCTGCAATGAAGCCACTGTGAAAATCCCTGCATCTGTTCGGGTACACCGAGGGAGAATTTAGTATGGCCAGTGCACCTAAGCAGCACATCTTTCGGATTGGGGGAGGAAACCGGAGCACCCAGAGGAAATCCACGAAGACGTGGAGAGAATATGTAGACTCCGCACAGACAGTGTCCCAAGCCAGGAATCGAGCCTGGATCCCTGGCAGTGTGAAGCAGCAGTGCTAACCACTGTGTCACCGTGCCCTCCTCCACTACCACTTTATCTTTTTCATAAAATAGAGACTGCAGTTGCGTACAGTACTCTCTAGTGTGGTCTAATCAAAGTCAGACGCAAGTTTAGCGTAACTTCTCTGCTTTTCAATTCGATCCCTCTCGAAATAAGCGTTGCTGTTTCAGAGAATAGATCTCCTACAGTACAGATGGAGGCCATTCAGCCCATCGGGTCTGTATCGACCACAATCCCACCCATGCCCTATTTCCATAACCTCTCACATTTACCCTGCTAAGCCCTTGTCACAAAGGTCAATCAGTCAACCTAGCCCGCACATCTTTGGCCTGTGGAAGGAAACCGGAACACTTGGAGGAAACCCACGGGGAGGATGTGCAGACTACACGCACACAATGACCCAAGCCAGAATTGAACCTGGGTCCTTGGCGCTGTGAGATAGCAGTGCTAACCACTGTGCCACCATGCTGCCCTTGCTCCTATTTTCTATGTTTCTATGTTTGCAACTGTAAGCCTAAATCAGTTTCAGCTTTTCCTGTCTGCTTCCCTAGCAGGCTTGACTCAGTACATATACGCAAATTCAGTTAAACACCTCTATTTTAGTGTCTCTTCCATGTCAGCATGGAGTATGACTTTTGCCTAGGTACTATTTATATACCTATTATGAGGATGAATTTGAGTTATGATACTTGAAACACAGAGGAATTCTTGCCCCATGGTGAATGTGTTTTACTAAGATTAGGGTTTTATCTTCAACTGGCTCAACAACAAGGGAATTGTTTGAGAAATACCAGCAATCCATAAGTTGGCTTATTAGCATTAGTACGTTGATTGTTTGGAGAGATCAACAAACCTGCTTTCTTTTTGTTTGACTTGTTTTGTGCCAATCACAGGCCTTTGATTCATTGTACCTATGGAAGTAGAGGGACTTCTCCCTCAAGATTCTAGTAAAATTCTGAACAATGTTTTTTTTTAATAATTGGTTTACGAAACATTTGATTAATAGTTCCCTCCTTTAAAAAAAAACTTGTATTTACATAATACCTATCTTGTCCTAAGAACATGTTAAGCAGTTGCATCGCTCAAAGTTCCTCATATGGGGTCTCCGTTACACTGATGAACTTGGCAGCTACTCTGTTCACAGGAAGTTCCCACAAACAGTTAACCTCAGATAACCAGATGACCTGTTCTTGGGTGAATCCATGGTTGCCAAATTTGTATTTTTTTTCGGACAGGCCACTATTGAAAAAGGAAGTGGACCCTCCCAGTTTCTCAGGAAAACAAAACTGAAACCAAAACATATGGACCCATTAAAATAGATTGAGGTTTATGGTTGCAAACATAGAAAATAGGAGCAGGGGAAGACCATTTGACCTTTTGAGCTTACTCCACCATTCATTATGATTGTAGCTGATTATCCAGCTCAGTAGTCCGATTTCACCTTTTCCCCCATATCCTTTAATCGCTTTCATCCCAAGACCACATATAACTTCTTTTCCAAAACGTAATGTTTTGGCCTCAACTGCTTTCTGTGATAGCGAATTCCACAGGCTTACCATTCTCTGGGTGAAGACATTTCTCCTCCTCTGAGTCCTAAAAGATTTACCTTAAGACAATGACCCCTGGTTCTGGACATCCCTGCCATCGGGAACATCCTTTCTGCATCAAGCTTGTCGCGTCCTGTTAGACATAGTGGTAGCAGTTGATGAGTCCAGTGGTGCAGTACAGACAGGCCAGATCCAGAGGCTAGGAATAAGCAGAGAGGTGGTTGCTGCAGCAGTTTCTCTTAATTGAAGATAACATTGATGGATCTGTCTAGACCATTGTAAGCAAGTTGAGGAAAATATGCAGACATATGCCAGTCTCGGTGAAGACCATGTCTGTAGAAACTTGGTTGGTTGTGCACTGCTATTGGCTGGGGATCAGGCAAAATTCTTGAAGAGGAAGGACTGAAATCCTTTGTCAGGAAGGTTACGTTTTGAGGAGCTTTGTGACTGAGTTTGGTGACATATATACATGTAGACTGCTAAGTCAATTTGTAAGACTTGGTCGTATCTATCATTTAATATGTAATTTAGAATTTATAATCTACTCTAATTTACCTGGAATTCATATTTTACTAATGTTGACTTCAGCTTTTAGAATATAGTTGATTAATTTTTAAAAAATTCATTCAAGGGATGTGGACTTTGCTAGCAAGGCCAGCATTCATTGCCCATCCTTAATTGCCCTTTTTAAAATGCTGCAGTCCATGTGTTGTAGGTACATCCATAGTGCTGTTAGGGAGGGAGTTCCAAGATATTTTACCCAGTGACAGTGAAGGATATAGTTCCAAGTCAGGATGGTGAGTTGCTTGGAGGGGAACTGAGATAGTATTTGGAGTTTTCTTTCTTTGACTACTGTATAGTAAAAATTCTTCAGTTTTAAGCTGTGTAATCTTTTTGGCTTCATTCTTTTAGTAAACAACTGGAATTTCAAATTTCTTCTACTTTTGAAAAGAAACGTTACCAGCCTTCACAAATGGTATTACGAGGACTGATAAGTTTTAAAGCTAACACAAGTTCGATTCAGTGGGATAATGTGAGGAATGGTGAAATGCTGATTAAAGAAGATGCTTGGACTGGAACCACAAAGAATTGGGGATTCATAGGATTATAAAGTGCAGGAGGTGGCCATTTGGCCCATTGGGTCTGCATCGACCACAATTCTACCCAAGCCCTATCCCCGTAACCCCATGTATTTACCCTGCTAATCCTCCTAACACTAAGGAACAATTTAGGATGGTCAGTCCACCTAACCTGCATATCTTTGGTGTCTGGGAGGAAAGCGGAGCACCCAGAGGAAACCCATGCAGACATGGGGAGATTGTGCAAACTCCACACAGTCACCCGAGGCCAGAATTGAACTCGGGTCCCTGGTGCTGTGAGACAGCAGTGCTACCCACTGTGCCATTGTGTCGCCCCCTTAATGCAGTGCCCTTTTCAAAACAAACTGAAGTATTTTGATGGAGCATATGGGACGAGACAATCTCTGTGGTTGAGGAGTCGATGATGAGGTAATATCACTTTGAAATGATCACTAAGAGGATCATTTCAGAGGTTGAGAGAAATTTCTTTATGCTGTTATTTGGGGATGAATGCTTTCCCATAGGTAGCGGTTGAAGAAGCAATTGTTGCATGCTTTAAGGGAAAATTAAATATACAAAGGAAGACCTACAGTTGCATGATTCTATGTAGGTTCTATACATTGCTAAATGAACTGAAAATCTTTCAGATTCCAACCGTAGGTTTGCTTTGATCTTGTTTTTAGATACTTCAGATTTTGATGAATAAATTGGAAAAGGTACAGAAGTTCTTTATTCTTAATTGACAAGTTTCCCTCATTTTACACACAATTGACTGAATAGCCTCTTTTTGTACTGTAGATATCCGTAGTTTCCTGGTTCATTGTGAAAGTCGATATTGTTTGAATATCCAATTGTGGGTGTTGACATAGAAAGCGTAACACAAATATTATGACACAGGTCATTTCTGTGACTTTTAATATACAGAGGTATAGAGATTTATCTCCCTCCTGATAATCTGCTCAACAGCGTTTGGTCATTCTTTATAAGTCATCCATGACTGATCTCTTATGAGGTACTGAGGTCATCAGTAGATTGATTACTGAAATCCAATTAAATAACCTGGTCACAGATAATAGATGTGCAAGAAATAGTATTGGAAATGATGTAGTTATAGCTGAGGGAAGTCGCACTGACTGTCAAATCTACAGAGCTACAGAAGGTGATAAATCTGTGCAGTAGGTTAAAAAGAAACTCCAAACTCTCGCAATCTGACGCTGCAAACCATATCACTCATTTGCTTTTTATTGCTGTTAATGGTGTGGTTTTGATGCCTGCAGGCAGTAAGCCAAAATAAACACTGTTGTATGGTTTGTATATTTCAGAAAATGATTTCAAATGGCAAGGCCTAAACAGGCAGCATGCAGAATGAGAGGCAGCCATGAAGTTGGACATGGTTTGCAATGTGATTATCTGTTACATTGGCTATGTCACTGATGGGTGACACTGATTAGTCAAAGCCAAGGGAGAGTCACTTCTGAGCATCCTGTGTTTAGACTGTATTAGGCAAAAAGCTGTAAGTGCTTTTTTAATTTCTAAAGTGGCTATCGATCGTAGGTGATATGGGGAAGCCCAAACTGGCAGAAACAAAAATGGGCAATTTTCATTTTAGCATTTTACTAACCTGGACAATTTCCTTTGGCGAGACGGTGGGCAAAAGATCATTATCGATAGTCAAAGTATGGATGAGTGGCTGAAGTGTGACTTGTTTGAGATGGAAGTAGAGAACAAAGAAGAGTTGAAGATGTGGTGGAAGCCAAGTTTTAAATCAAGATTTTTTTTTGAACAAGGATAGTTGGGGAATACTTAATTAGGGATTTTCAATAAATAAGTGATCACTAAGGGCATGTGGAGTTAGGGTTAGGAAATGATTCTGCAAGCAAAGCATTGCTAGAGCATGGTGTGCTTTGTGAAAATGATGAGTTATACCAGAAATAATCACAGCTTGTAAGGGAAGCATAACTGAACATTGGAAACTGACGAAAGTTTAAAGGCACATGAAAGGAATATGGTGGTTGGGGCAAGGATGGGCATTAGTTTGAATTGCTGGGTCCTTCCTGTCTTGTCCAATAACTCTGATGTAGCATTTCTTTAACACTACCTGAGGTTAAGTCAACTCTAAGTGTTTGACCAAAATAATCTGCCCTGTTGCATGTTGCACCCCCCAGTTTAACAATCATGTTGCAGCATTCACATTGACAGTGTAGTTACAGTCACTTAACATTGGGAAGGAAACATTCTTTAGCCCTATTCTTCCCCTTTGCTTTTTGTCAAGATCATGCCAATGATTCTCTGCAAACAAAGGACAAAGAAAAGTACGGCACAGAAGCAGGCCCTTCATCCATCCAAGCCTGTGCCGATCATGATGCCCAAACTAAACTAACGAAAAACCTCCTGCCCTTACTTGGTCCATACCCCTCCATCCGCTCCCTATTCATGTATTCATCCAGATGCCTCTTAAATGTTGCTAATGTGCTTGCTTCCAGCACCTGCTCTGCACTTTTGAGGCATCCACCACTCTCTGCATGAAAAATTTCCCCCATACAAACTTTACCCCTCTCACCTTCAACCTGTGCCCCCTTGTAATTGACACTTCCACCCTGGGAAAATGCCTCTCAGTATCCAGCCCTGTCTATGCTTCTCATAATTTTGTAGACTTCTATCAGGTTTTCTCTCAGCCTGCTTTTGCCCATCAGTGGCTCTGCTGGCCTCTGAACAACAGCTCTTATCAGGTGCAACTTTTACCTCTGGGGTCCTTGGCCCTGGGGTGTGGCCTGCTGGGCAGGCTTGTCACCTACCTGAGTGGAATGTGATACAACAGGCCTACACTGAAAGAGGCAACACGGGACTCTCGCTGGCCCATGAGTGGCAACCAAAGCTCCTAGGCCTCCACAAGATTCCAATTCTGATCCTGAATGGCAGCAGGTGCCATCGTCCCAACCTAGGCAAGTCAGGACAGTCCAAGAGGAAAAGAAAGGCAGAAGAAATCAGCACTGTGTGTGGGAAAGCTTCATTGTGTAAAACCAAGCTTTTGTTTTCCCTCGTGCTTAAAAAAATGCTAATTGTTGCATTGGATTTTGCATGTTCCTGGCCTCAAGTGACCTGAACCTTCAAAATCCATTGGAAGCATCTCAGTGCAACCTAACCTTCATTTAGTTTCTGCAGAAGTCCATTTTTGGCCTGGTCAAAGTTTTAAAATCAGTTACTATCAAGATATTTTTAGTTGTGGATGGAGTAATCCCTATAATCCTCTTCTGTAGCCTAAATGGACGTCAGTGGTACTTAATTAAGTATTTCTGGCACCAGCTTTTCTGTGTCTGCTGCACAATGCCTTAATTATTCCATACATCAGCTGTTCCATATTATTAGGAAAAAGGAGGATGACAGACTGTGGGCAATACTACCATGTGTCAACTGGTAATCCCTTTCACTTGCTATTTTATTTCAGCAGTTAAGTGAGTAATATGAGCCAGTAATAAAAACCTTAATAATAAATGGGCTGAAATATTCCATGCACCATTGCGTTAGTATTTGAGTATTTTGTTGGCAAGGAACTAGCCTCTGTTAAGCTGGCAAAAATACTGAAGTATTTTACACCATGTAACATAGCAACAGACTTTTGATTATAATAAAGCTGTCATAATGAATGCTGCTAGCATGGATAAGAAATATTTGGAGAAGTATTACTGAAAAACAGATACACATGCATTTGAAAAGAGTTTGATTTTTGTTTTTGCTTATTTGTGAATCTTTAATCCACTTTCGGAGGACACGGTTGCTGAGTGCTCTTCGAAGTTTGCAAAGTGTGCATCTTTACATCCATAATGTTTTGTTAAAAACAGTTTACATAAGAACATAAGAAATAGGAGCAGGAGTAGGCCATCTAGCCCCTCGAGCCTGTCCCGCCATTCAATAAGGTCATGGCTGATCTGATAGTGGTTCAGTTCCACGTACCTGCCTGCTCCCCATAACCCTTAATTCCCTTATTGGTCAGAAATCTATCTACCTGTGACTTAAACACATTTAACGAAGTAGCCTCCACTGCTTCAATGGGCAGAGAATTCCAAAGATTCACTACCCTCTGGGAGAAGAAGTTCCTCCTCAATTCTGTTCTAAATTGACTCCCCCTTATTTTGAGGCTGTGCCCTCTAGTTCTTGTTTCCATTCTAAGTGGAAATAATCTCTGTGCTTCTACCCTGTCTAGCCCCTTCATTATCTTATACGTCTCTATAAGATCTCCCCTCAGCCTTCTAAACTCCAACGAATACAGGCCTAATCTACTCAATCTCACCTCGTAAGCTAACCCCCTCATTTCAGGTATCAACCTGGTGAACCTTCTCTGTACTCCCTCCAAGGCCAATATATCCTTTTGCAAATAAGGGGACCAAAATTGTACACAGTATTCTAGTTGCGGCCTCACTAATACCTTGTACAATTGCAGCAAGACCTCCCTACTTTTATATTCCAACCCCCTCGCGATAAAGACCAACATTCCATTTGCCTTCTTGATCACCTGCTGCACCTGCAGACTGAGTCTTTGCAATTCATGCACAAGGACTCCCAGGTCCCTCTGCACAGTAACATGTTGTAATTTTTCACCATTTAAATAATAGTCCATTTTACTATTACTGTTTTCTTCTTTTGCTTTTGGTGATCAACTACAGGCGGTGCAGATCGTGTGTCTGGGAGTTGTTCATAGCTCTCTCAGCTCCATGGTGTTAGGGGAGAAAGTGTGAACCTGTGCCTTTCATATAAGCATCCTAACCTGATCCACTGAGAAGAAATTCCAGATTTTAAATCAGTATCAATCCACCATCAATTTACAGAAGATAGTTCCACTATCTAAAGGCTTAATGATGGGGAAGGGTTGGCTTAAGGGACCGTGAAAAAAGATCCATTTCTCAAAAGTGGAGGGAAAGGAAGTAGAAAGAAAGATGCAGTTGGGAAATGGATGGTACCAAAATGTCTGAAGGCTCTGCTACTGAAAATGGTGTGAAGGTTATAGAGGGAAATGGTGATTGTAGGACAGGAAAAGGCTCAGTGATAGGTTGGAGCAGGACAATAGAGTGATTTAGAAGGCTAAAGGGTGATTTGATTGAAATTTTCGAGTTAAGGCTATTAGATGTAATAGATTGAGGCAAACTATTTTGGCTGTTTGGCGGGAGGGTTGGGGATTCTCAGACTAGGGGGCACGCAGTCAAAAAATAGAGCCAGGCCTTTCAGAAGGAAAAAGGTTTCTTCATGCAAAGCGTAGTGAAAGTGGAACTGTCTTCTGTAAATTGATGCTGGATTGATACTGATTTAAAATCTGGAATTGATAGATCTTTGTTAACCAAAGGTGTTGAGGGATATGGGGCAAAGAGGGGTAAATGCAGCCAGGAAGCGGATCAACCGCAATCTCTCTGATTGGGGGAACAGGCTCGAGAGGCTAAATGGCCTCTCCCCTCTCATCCCTATTTTTCTACATTTCTATGTTAGCTGCTTCACAGCTACAACCTTACATCTCCTGGTGGAGAGAAAGGAGTTTGTTTCTTTTGCATGTGTAAATAAGCTGCAATAAGTTTCACATGACATTCGGTAAGGTGGATTGCAGATAAGAGAATTCTCTTCCATGCCATCAAATAATAAACTTTGAAAGCTTCTGCAGTACTCATTGATTGCGAGTGAACATTCTAATTAGTCACAGCTTTGCTTGTTATTTGTTTAAATACAGTATGTATGAAAGCCTTCCTTGCTGTGCACTCCTTGTTATATAACTGAATACCAATTGTGCGCCCCTCCGCAACAGTGTTCATGCTCCCAAATGTTCGCTACTCCTAGGACCAAATACACATAAACGTCTACTGTTCAACTTCCACACTAGTTACTCACTGCTTCCATTCTCACTCTTCTCTACCCAAATCATTAGCATTGAAATGTCCATATGCCATTATCACCAACAAGCTCCCATTTCCCCCCTCCTCCATCACAAGTGTTTGCAATACATTATCACGGCAACTCATCACTACGTTTTACCTCAACTACTCGCTACTTTCCCTGAACTACCCAGTACCCAATACACCTGTTCACAGACCCCTTCCGGAATCCTCACACTAGAATCAGAGATCAGAATTGCGCTAGAATCTAGAACCAACACCTCTCGCCCAAGAAATGCATTTGCCAACTTTTTAATGTTGCCAATGCCGTAGAGGATCCAATAAAGTCAAAGCAAAATACTGCAAATGCTGGCAATCTGAAATGAAAACAGAAATTGTTGGAAATACTCAGCAGTTCTGGCAGTAGAGAGAAACTCAGTTGATGTTTTTGAGTCCAATATGACTCTTCAGGAACTAACTTACTAGAGTTTGTTGATGAGGTGACAGAGAGGGCAGTTAAAGAGCAGCTTTTACGTGGTGTACTTTTGGATTTCCGAAAGACATTTGACAAAATTCTGCACCACAGATTTGAGCAAATTTATAGTTCATGAAATTAAAGGAATAGTAGCATCATGTTTACGAAACTAAGTGACAGGAAACAAAGCATAGTGGTGAATGGCTGTTTTTCAGACCGCAGGAAAGTTTATAGTAGGGTTCCACAAGGGCCTGCGTTGGAATCCCTGCTCCTCTTGATACATATTAATGATCTAGACAATTTCTAGATTTGCAGATGACATGAAATTTGGAAGTATTGTGAAATGTGAGGAGGGTAATGAATAACTTCAAAAGAACATAGGTTGGTGGAATGGGCAGTGAAGTGATAAAGGAAATTTAATGCAAATCAGTGTGAACTGATACATATTTGGAGGAAGAATGAGGAGAGGCAAAATAAATGGTACAATTCTAAAGGAACAGAGATTGAGGTATGTGAGCACAGATTGTTAAAGACGACAGCACAGGTTGACAAAGTGGTCAAGAAAACATACCGATTTCTGGGCTTTATAAATAGGGCATTGAGTACAGAAGCAAGGAAGTGATGATAAACCTGTATAAAACACTGGTTCAACCTCAACTACAGTATTACGTCCAGTTTTGAGCACTGTAATTTAGGAAAGAATTAAAGCATATATTTATTGGAATGGTTCAGGAGATGAGGAATTTCAGTTGCAGAGATAAATTGGAGAAATTGAGGCTGTTGTCCCTGGAGAAGAGAACATGAGAACATAAGAACATAAGAAATAGGAGCAGGAGTAGGCCATCTAGCTCTTTGAGCCTGCCCCGCCATTCAATAAGATCATGGCTGATCTGTTGTGTCTCAGTTCCACATTCCTTCCCTCTCCCCATAACCTTTAATCCCCTCGCCTATCAAAAACCTATCAACCCGCGTCTTAAATATATTTAGCGAGGTAGCCTCCACTACTTCAACGGGCAGAGAATTCCAGAGATTCACCACCCTTTGAGTGAAGAAGTTCCTCCTCAACTCCGTTCTAAACTGCCCCCCCCCTTTATCTTGAGGCTGTGCCCTCTAGTCCTGCTGTCCTTTCTGAGCGGGAAGAGCCTCTCCACTTCTAGCCTATCCATCCCATTCATCATCTTATATGTCTCAATGAGATCGCCCCTCATTCTTCTAAACTCTAACGAGTACAAGCCTATTTTATTCAGCCTCTCCTCATAGCTCAACCCCCTCAACTCCGGTATCAGCCTAGTAAACCTCCTCTGCACTCGCTCCAAGGCCAAAATATCCTTGCGTAAGTGCAGCGACCAAAACTGCACACAGTACTCCAGCTGCGGCCTCACAAGTGCCCTGTACAGTTGCAGCAAGACCTCCCTACTTTTATATTCAATCCCCCTCGCTATGAAGGCCAGCATCCCATTCGCCTTCCTGACCACCTGCTGCACCTGCAGGCTGGGTTTTTGCGACTCATGCACAAGGACCCCGAGGTCCCTCTGCACCGTCGCATGCTGCAGTTTTTCGCCACGTAAGTAATAGTCCTTCCTACCATTATTCCTACCAAAGTGGACAACTTCACACTTGCCAATATTAAATTCCATTTACCAGTTCCTGGCCCATTCGCCCAGCCTATCTAGATCCTTCTGCAGACTTTCCACATCCTCCGCACAATTTGCCGTTCCACCAATCTTGGTGGAAGTTTGAGAGGAGATTTGATCGAAGTTTTAAACTCCTAAAGGGTTTCGACAGAGGGGATGAAGAGCAACTGTTCCCATTGGTGGAAGGACCGAGAACTAGAGGACACCAATTATAAGGTGATTGGCAAAAAAAAAAGCAATGCTGACAGGAGAAAAGCCCTTTTTATGCAGCAAATGATTCAGATCCGGAACACACTGTCTGAGAGTTTGGTGGAGGCAGATTCAACTGTGGCTTTCAAGAAAGAATTGGATTGTTATCTGAAACAAAGATGTACAAGGCTGCAGGGAAAAGCTGGGGAGTGGAACTAGGTGATTTGCTCTCGCAGAGAATGAGCATGGGCCGAATGAGTACCCCCACTGCTGTAGCTGTTCTGTGATCCTATAAAAAGCAAATGGGTTAATGCATTAGACATTATCAGCGATGAAGATTCAAATGGAAAAGACAAATTGAGAAATGATACTGGAGGGAAAATATGAGTAGTTTTGCTTCCAGGAATTTATGAAGTAACATACATGTTCTGTTTAAATATTTTTTCTCTTTATATGTGATTAATATAGTAAAGTCTCCCTTTAACAATCAAGCAAAGTTTTAAAAAGTGTCCTGGAGTTTGAAACAATTTTGTGGCATTTACTGAAAGTGTAGAAAATACTAGAAGAATGATGCTAAACATGCTGATGTGACACCTAGTGTAGAAAGACAAGCCTGTGAAGCATTGAGTGAAGATGAAAGGTTCTGAGAGACCTTCTAGTCGCCAACTACAAATATAGTCCGTGTTAAGCAGGTGATTGGAATAACTGAATAGCAGAAAGATTAATAAATGTTCTCCAGAGTCAGCCAGAATTCTCGTTCTGTCTAGCAAGCAGCCAGTTATGGTTAAAATATCTGTTCATGTGTAATGTAAGAAACTGACTGTTTTAGGGGCTCTTGAGCTGAAAATGTATTAGCTCATAAATTAGCCTTTCAGGAGAGATGAGCTCCACATATTCATTTGGGATGTTTCTTACTATCAGTGCTGCTTGCAGAATAATTCATTCCAAAATTCAGTGGACGGTTTGGGGGAGGAGGATTACTCTAGTGGGCAATCTACCTTTTTTAATCCTGTAAAGGATGCTTTAATAGCTTAATGTGAACCCACAGGCTAACTTTGACAACACTGTTGAGGTAATGCCGTTTATCATTGGGCAGCTCAATTAAGACTGTCATGAGTGTATTCAGATATGATAAAAGCTATATTTCCTCTAATTAGTTCAATCCTATGTCAACATTTCTGGAACTTTGTGAACCATTTAGTTTAATTGCGTCAACTGCATCCGTATCTCACAGTACCAGAAACAGCAGCTGACCATACAAACTACGATAAATAGTTTGGTGTAGCCAAACATTATAACCATAGAACAAGAGCTCAGATTTGTATTACGGGTGCAAAGATAAGCTCAATTTTCAGCCGAACGTCTCAATTTTCTCACTGGAAAAAGGGGGAGAGAGTATCCTTTCATCTGAAACATAAATGGTCATTTTTTCAGATGCTGATTGACCCGTAGGTTTGTAAATTGCACTTTGAACTGTTGCGCACTTTTTCTATGTGGAGCTTATGGCTGCTTATCAGGTGATAGAGTCAGCGGCATTTATTCAATGAGCCCGCCTCCGCTACTGTCTGGGGAGCAGAGTTTCAAAGACTCATAACCCTCTGAGTTAAATTTCTCAACTCCACTTTAATCTGTAATCTCCACCTTTAAAACTGTGTCCCCTAGTCCTAGTCTGTCCCTTAATGGGGAATCAATTTTGTTTCTAACTGTCTGGAAATAAAAGAAGGAAATTGCTTTCAATAAAAATGGCCATGAAACTCAGATTGCCGTAGAAACTTGGCTTGCTCTCCAAGGACATTTAGGGGGAAAAAATATAGTTCTATTATGGTTTGGCCTACATCATATCAACAATTGACCACAGCAACATGATTGATTCTGAACTACCCTCTAAAGCAGCTTGACAAATCACCATTAACACCAATCTGTTACTGCAGTAGTTCCTTCATGCCTGTTCTTTACCTGAAAAATTGGCTCTGCCTAAGCAAATTCCTGTGCCAATATGTAATACATTCCAATGCAAAATAGAAGGATGACCAATCGTCGGCATAGCTGATATGCCACACTTGACCCAAATCATATCTGGTGGCTTAGTCACGTTTACTTGTTGATGTCCATGGTGGAGTCATCAGTGAGTCTGAGTCAGGAAGAGCCAGATGCAGTGCTGTGCTATCTGCTTTGATACACCTTCACCTACCTTGCAAGTTGAAATATTGGTTATAGTAGAATTTGCAACATCTAGAGATCAATAGAGTCATAGAGGAATGCAGCATGGAAACAGGCTCTTCAGCCCAACTGGTCCATGCCGACCATGGTGCCCTCCCAGCTAGTCCCAATTGCCCACATTTGGCCCACATCCTTCTAATCCTTTATCATCCATGTAGTTATTCAAATGATTTTTAAATGTTGCTACATAACCTGCCTCAAGCACTTTCTCTGGCAGTTCATATCATATACTCACCTCTCTTTGCTTGAAAAAGTTGCCACTCAGGTCCCTTTTAAATCTGGCCCCTCTCACCTTAAACCTGTGCCCTCCAGTTTTGAATTCCCCTACTCTGGGGAAAAAGACTATGGGGTGGAATTTTAAGAGGTTTTTCTAAGTGTCCAATTAGTCTGAAAATGGGAGAGTTTCAGATTTGGTTTTTGGGCACGTCTTCATGTCCAATCTTATGCAATCTGCCTCTGAAAAGCTGGGCTGATCAGTTTCTAGCCAGACAGACTGTGGGCAGGGTTTAACTCGCCAGACAGCCTGTAGAGGGAGATATTGCGCATGTGCAGACCTCTGATAGATAAAGAAAGCTGTAGGCAGCCTCAAACAGCAACAGCAACAACAACAACCCCCCCCCCCCCCCCCCACTGCAGTCGTGGGAGCCTGGCAGCCTAAGTTGCAGGCCCTGCCACCCTCCTCCACTGATCGCATGTAGTGACAGCGGGTCCCACATTGACCCTGCCCCCTGGCACTGCTGAGTGGGCAATGCCCAGGTGCCGGTCTGGTGTTGCCAGGGTAGCACTGCCAGAGCAAACCTCTCTTTGCAATCTTCCCAATTTATCAATATCTTTCCTGTAACTGGGTGACCAAAATTGTACACAATACTCCAAATGCAGCCTCACAAATGACTTTTACAACTGTAACATAATGTCTCAACTCCTATACACAGTGCCATGACTCATGAAGGCCAGTGTGCTAAATGCCTTTTTCAGCACTCTGCCTATCTGTGACAACGCTTGGACGAACTATGTACTTGTAGTCCTACGTCCCTCTGTTCCTCAACACTCCCCAGGACCCTACTATTCACTGTATAAGTTTTATCCTGGTTTGACTTTTCAAAATGTAACACCTTACACTTATCTGTTGAACTGTGGGTAGAGTTGAGAAATAAAAAGGGAGAGATTACGTTGCTAGCGGTGTACTATAGGCCACCCAACAGCCCGAGGTCAGTGGAGGAAGGCATTTGCAGGGGCATTTTGGATAGGTGCGGGAAGAATAGGGTGGTTGTAGTGGGTGACTTTAATCTACCTGGAGTGAATTGGAGGGGGCCTAGAGCTGGGGGTACGGAGGGAGAGGATTTTGTGAAATGTGTTTTGGAAGGGTCGCTAGAGCAGTATGTAACTAGCCCGACTAGGGAGGGGCTATACTGGATTTAGTGTTGGGTAATGAGCCGGGGCAGGTGGTCGAGGTAGAGGTAGGCGAACATGTGGCTAACAGTGACCACAAGTCCGTCTACTTTAGGATAAAAATGGAAAGGGACGAGTGCCGGCCGAACGGGAGTGTGCTGAACTGGGGAAAGGCGAGCTATAGCAGGATTAGGAGGGAGCTGCAGGACACTGATTGGAGGGACTGTTAGCTGGAAAGTCCACGGTTGGCAAGTGGGAGGCTTTTAAGGGCAAAATGAAATGGTTGCAGGGGAGGTATGTTCCGGTTAAGCGGAAGGATGGGAAAGGTAGGATTAGAGAGCCGTGGATTACAGGGGGTATTGAAGACTTGGTCAGGAAGAAGAGGGAGGCGTATGTTAGGTCGAAACAACTGGGTACGGAGAGTGCGCTGGAGGAATATAGAGAGAGTAGGAGGGAGCTAAAAAGGGGAATTAGAAGGGCGAAGAGAGGGCATGAAATGGCTTTGGCTGGTAGGATTAAGGAAAATCCAAAGGCATTTTATTCCTATATTAGGAGCAAGAGAGTAGTTAGAGGGAAAATTGGTCCTCTTAGGGACAAAAGTGGGGAGTTATGTATTGAGTCGGAGGGAATGGGGGAGCTCCTGAATGAATACTTTGCGTCGGTATTCACAAAGGAGAGGGGTTCGGAGTCGTGCTGTCTCTTGGAGGGAGCTGAGGATCAGTTGCAGGAAATATCTATTACGAGGGAGGAAGTGTTAGGGTTTTTAGGTAGCATAAAAACGGATAAAGCTCCGGGGCCTGATGGTATTTATCCCAGGCTGCTTAGGGAGGTGAAAGATGAAATTGCTGGGCCTCTGGCGCAAATCTTTGTCTCTTCTTTGGACACAGGTGAGGTCCCAGAAGACTGGAGGGTAGCAAATGTGGTACCGCTGTTTAAAAAGGGTAGTAGGGATAACCCTGGAAATTATAGACCGGTGAGTTTGACATCGGTGGTAGGGAAATTAATGGAAAAAATACTTAGGGGTAGGATGCATGAGCATTTGGAGCGTTGTGATCTGATTAGGGATACGCAACATGGCTTTGTTAGAGGGAGGTCTTGCCTTACGAATCTGGTGGAATTCTTTGAGGAGGTGACAAAAACGGTTGACGATGGGAGAGCCGTTGATGTCATCTATATGGATTTCAGTAAGGCGTTTGACAAAGTCCCTCATGGTAGGCTGGTAGAAAAGGTTAAGGCGCATGGGATACGAGGTCAGGTAGCTAGGTGGATTGAGAACTGGCTGGGCAATAGGAGACAGAGGGTAGTTGTGGAGGGGACCTTTTCGGGCTGGAGGCCAGTGACCAGTGGTGTGCCACAGGGCTCAGTACTGGGACCTCTCCTCTTTGTAGTATACATAAATGACTTGGAAGAGAGCATAGGTGGTGTGATCAGCAAGTTTGCAGATGACACCAAGATGGCAGGGTTGGCGGGTACCGAAGTGGATTGTGAGGTGATACAACAGGATATAGATAGGTTGGTGCATTGGGCAGATAGGTGGCAGATGGAATTTAATCCTGACAAATGCGAGGTGATGCATTTTGGAAGGAATAATGCAGAGAGGAGCTATGTGATAAAAGGTAGACCGATTAGGAGTATAGACATACAGAGGGACCTGGGAGTGCAGGTTCACAAATCCATGAAGGTTGCGACACAAGTGGAGAAGGTTGTTAGGAAGGCTTATGGAATGCTAGCCTTTATAGGTAGGGGTATAGAGTATAAAAGCTGCCGTCTAATGCTTCAGTTGTATAGAACGTTGGTTAGACCGCATTTGGAGTACTGCGTCCAGTTCTGGTCACCTTACTACCGGAAGGACGTGGAGGCTCTGGAGAGGGTTCAGAGGAGGTTTACCAGGATGTTGCCTGGCATGGAGGGGCTGGGGTATGAGGAAAGGTTGGAGAAACTGGAGAGACGGAGGTTGAGGGGGGACATGATAGAGGTATATAAGATACTGAAGGGAATAGATAGAGTCAATAGTGAGAGACTGCTCCCTAGACTGGGTACAAATACGAGAGGTCATGATTTAAGGGTGAGGGGGGAGAGGTATAATTTGGATGTGAGAGGAAGGTTCTTTACGCAGAGAGTTGTGGGGGTATGGAACGCGCTACCGAGGAGGGTGGTGGAGACAGGAACGTTGGACTCGTTTAAGGTTCAGTTAGACAGACACATGAGTGAAACGAGGATGGAGGGTTATAGTAGGGGCTATTAAATAAGGTCAGAACCTCGGGAGGCACCGGAAATGCAGACTTGTAAGTTAACGTTTTTGTCTTTTTATTCCGCAGGTGGAGGTCCACCTCGTTGTCAAACGAGGGGCATGCACAGGGCGGGTCGTGCGTGGGCTGCTCCTGGAGGTTCCGGGAGTGGCCTAGTACTTCGTGTCGGTGTGTGTGCTTGATCGTGGACCGGTAGACGGGCGCCGCAACAGCTCGGTGACTAGCACTGCTGGCTGTGCAGATACATGGATTTGGGCCTGTGTCTGTGGGAGCTTGTGCATTCTCCCTGTGGTTGCGTGGGTTTCCTCCGGGCGCTCCGGTTTCCTCCCACACCCCAAAGATGTGCTGTTAGGCTGATTGGTTTACTAAATTGACACTATTCTACCCTGAATCTGGCTAAGTTAGGGGTCATGATGTGGGTATGCCGGCGTTGGACTGGTGTAAACACAGTAAAAAGTCTGACAACACCAGGTTTTAGTTATAGGTTGGACTAAAACCTGGTGTTGTCAGACTTTTTACTAAGTTAGGGGTTCCATTCGTAGACACGCAGGGTAGAATAGGTGTAGGGTGATGTGGCGGCGCGGGCTTGTTGGGCCGAAGGGCCTGTTTCCCGTGCTGGGTTGTTCTTTGTTCTTTGTTGAAATCCATTTGCCAGTCCTTGGCCCACTTCCCCAACTGATAGAGATCCCCTTGTAATTTTTGATGACCTTCTTTACTATCAACGATACCTCCTAATTTAGTATTATCAGCAAACTTACTAACCATGCCTTGTACATTTAAATGCAAATCATTTACATAAATAATGAAAAACAACAGTCTCAACGCTGACCCCTCTGTTGGCATCAGAGTTACAGCTTTTCAATGGGACGCATCAAATAACCTCAGCAAAGCAACAATAGTGGAAAATATACTAGGCCCTCACTGCAGATAATTATGATTATTGTCATCAAGTCCAGGGTCGACCGCATCACCAAGCCTCGACTAGTTTTACTTAGACATTTCTCATTGGGGCTCTCAAGAACTCAACCCTTGGATTGGGATATTGGACACTGGATGTTCTGTTATGTAGCAAAATGCAATTAATACATACACTGTAAAAGGAAGCTAATTAGCCTGATTGAGACATGTCACTGACTCTCCAATAGCTAGGTTGTAATTGCAGGCAGCTAATAGCTCTAGATATGGCACTAAGATTGTTTCTTGTCACGAGTGGCTGAGAATGTATGAGAGGATGCTGGCTACAAATGCGTAAAATTGCAGAGATGCTCTTTGATGGGGTCAGGTGGAGTCTCAGGAGATAGCTACTTGTTATTCCACAATAAATCAGGCTTGCTTGTTTTGTTTCTCTAGTTCAGTTTGATGCCCTCTTTTTAAATGTTTTTTTTGTAGCAGCATTGATTGCAGTGCCAGTGTTTGGCACACATTGAACCGTCCAAAATATTTCTATAGCTTAGTGGTTGTAGTTATCAGTGTCTCAGTTCGCGATTACTAGTTTCATTCCTCTGGATAAGTTAGATAACAGATTCTCATAAAAACGCTCACCACAGAAAAAAATTCCATTCAAGTTCAAGGGCAAAGTGAATTATTTGGAACTGCTCCAAACCTAAACTATTTTGAGTCCAAACCTCACCAAGCTCGATTGTACTGAATAGGCCATATTTGGGAAAACAGTGTTTTACTCATTTGCTGCTACATACTTTGTTTTGGATTAGTTTGCGTGAATAGCTCATCACAATTTAGCAATTGTTGTGTTTCTTCTCCAATAATCCTAATATGTGTTGAAGAGTAAGCGAAGTAGAAAGTGAAATCTAAATAGGGTTATTGTGACTCTCTTTCTAATTGCCATCGAGGAAGAATTTCCGTTCTTGAGAAAGTATCAGATCTTCAGGAAATAATGTGCGACCCTTCGACTTGTCATTTCCTGAAGTTAAAAGTTGATAAAACAGTTAGCTATTAGTGATTACACAACAGGAGGATTTGTGGCACATGAGGGGCTGATAATTGGCAAGGAACATATATGCCATGCAAGCATCAGAAATTGACTCTCTCCAGTAAGACTGTATCCAAACCCCCTCCCCTTGATATTCAATGACGTTCCTGCCATTGAATTCCCCACCATCAACATCCTGGGAATCACCAATATCTAGTAATATGACTAGAACAGTCACATCAATACTGACTACAAGAGCAGGTTAGGGATGGGAGGCAGATATTCCTTGTGGCTGGCTGAACCTCGTCAGATCTAAATGGGTGACTTGTGGAAAGGCTCTGGGGAGTTGGGAGGTGAGTTTCTTGCTGCAGTTTACCCACAGCCTGATCCTTGGATCTTGACGGGGCCGGGAAGAAGAGACAATCGGTTAGTGTTGTTTAACCAATTAAGCCAGCTGTTCTCACGCTGCTACTCTGCTAGAGCTACGTGAGTAGTACTTTCCACCGACGGAATGCTAATAATAACCTAAAAGAAGCCCTGCCTCCTAGGCAGTTGAGCAATGTCATATACAGATTTCAGTGCCAATGTGATATCGGGTACATAGGAATGTGTCCCAGCAATTGCCTGATCAATTCATGCTCCTTCGGTTGCTCATAATAGTAAGAGTACAAATGAGAGGGAGATGGTGATGTAGTGGCATTGTCCCTGGACTAGTAATCCAGAGACGCAAGGTAATGCTTTGGGGACCCTACTTTTCAATCCCACCATCCCAGATACTGAAATTTGAATTGAGTAAAAACCTGGAGTTAAATGTCTAACGATGGCCATGAAACCATTGTCAATTGTCATAAAAAGAAATTTCACTTTAAGGAAGTAAATCTGCTGTCCTTACCTGGTCTGGCCTTCTGTGACTTCAGACCCACAGCTATGGGGCTGACTCTTAAATGCCTCTGAAATGGCCTGTCAGCTGTAGCGAGCCACTGGAAGGTCAATCAGAAATGAATCTGGACAAATCAACTGACAACTTCCTATGAGTGCAAAATTATGCCACTGGTTTGATCATCACCTTCTCCCTTCAACCCTGAACTTATGGGTTTTTCTATAGCCTTGTCAATTGGAAAGAAAAAGAGGACTGGCCTTTATTTTAAATAATCATCTTTTGCAACTAAAGGAAGTCCCCATTTGCTTCATGATTGGTGGATCGTATTTGGAGTTGCTGTTTTTATGTAAGCAGTATGCGATTTTTGGTGAGGTTGGTTGAGGTAGCAATGTTCACCTTGAGACTCTTTAAATAAATATGGGTGCCATTATCAAGGCCAGCACTTAGTTCACAGCCATCGTTGCCTTTTGAAAGATGGTGGTCGGCTGCCACCGCTGCCTTGAGTCGCCACAGTCCATGTGATGAAGATACTCCCAAGCTGCTGTTGGGGAGTTCTGGGATTTTGACCCAGCGATGTTGAAGAAGCAGCGACGTATGTCCTTCAGGATGTTTGAGGTGCTGATGTCTCCACATACTTGTGACCTGCATTCTTCCAGGTGATAGCTAAGGAAGAGAGAGATCCTCTTGCTGTTTGAAAATTGATATGAGATCCCTTATCTGTGCCTGAACATGGTATATCTGTCTCATCTGAAAGTCAAAATTATGATAATGAAGCACCACCTCAGTGTTGCACTAAAATGTGAGCCTTGTCTTGTACCGAGATGCTGCTGTGCAGCTTGAACTCATGAATTTGGTGGTGAAAGCACTGTCATTGAGCTAACCTGAAACTTAAGATAAAAGCAAATTACGATGGATGCTAGAATCTGAAACAAAAAAACAGAAAATGCAGGAAAATCTCAGCAGTCTGTGAAGAGAGAACAGAGCTAACATTTCAAGTCTGGACAACCCTTCATCAGAGCTGAACGCAATTGGAAATAGGATAAAATTTATACTATTGGGGTGAGGCCACCACCCTCACCACAGCAGAATAGAGCTTTGACAAAGGGTCATCAGGACTCAAAACGTTGGTTCTTTTCTCTCCTTACAGAGGCTGCCAGACCTGCTGAGATTTTCCAGCGTTTTTTCTTTTTGATTTCTGATTCCAGCATCTGCAGTAATTTGCTTCTATCCAGTATAAATCTCCTATTTCCAATTGTCTTCAGTTCTGACGAAGGGTGATCCAGGCTTGAAACGTTAGCTTCTGTTTTAGTCATTTGTTATAGTATTTCAAGATTTCTGTCTTTTGTGATTAGCTTGTGCATTTCTAGAATTTAGTGGGTTTGATTTAATCCCATTCAGTGGAGTAGAAGATGAAGGTGTTAATAGAATTCTGTGCCTCCCGTACCAGATTAGCTTGAGACTGGATAGTTTGTCTAACACCTCAGACATTTTTATCTCTTGATGTTGGATTTGTTTACATTTGGAGATGCTGAGGAGTCAATTCTCAAGGCACAGCGTAAGGGAGTTGGGAAAGAGATCACGTATTTGGCACAGTTGCACTGTTTGTCATGCTTTTTTGCTTTCTCCCTTTCCCTTGCTTCCTCCTGTTCTTGCACCTGAGCTTGCACTCTGTCTCGCTTTCTTCTTCCCACCCTTGCTGTGTGGTGCAGAGGAAAAAACAGGCCCGAGACAGTCAGAGTAATAAAGTCCCACACTTTCTATGTGGGACTGGCCCATATCAAGGGTGATGTTTGCATATTTTAGGACTTCCAGTTTTGCAAGGAGTGGTAGGAAATAGATGATCGTGGTTTTCTGGAATGCATTTCACTGAAAGTAAAACACTTTTTTCATTTACATTTGACCTCGTCTCAGTAAAGTCTCATCAGTTTACCTACCAGAAGATTAGCGAAATCATAACGCCTCAGATTCTGAATACTCTGTATCTACGTGCAGCAAGAGCTGAACAACATTTAGGCTTGGGCTGTTAACTCATGTCACACAAGTACCTGGCAATGACCATCTCTAATAGGAGAGCATCTATGCCTCTCTACTTGATGTTCAATCACGTTACCATTGCTGAATAGCCCATCACCAAGATCGAGGAGTTACCATTGACAAGAAGCTGAACTGAACCAGCCTTCTGCATGGAGGTCAGTCACCAGTGGAGTGCTCCAGGGATCTGTTCTAGGACCCTTGCTGTTTATCATTTTCATAAATGATGTGGGTGAGGAAGTGGAGGGATGGGTTAGTAAGTTCACCGATGATATGAAGGTTGTTGGTGTTGTGGATAGTCTGGAGGGATGTCAGAAGTTGCAGCGTGACATAGATAGGATGCAAGACTGGGCGGAGAAGTGGCTGATGGACTTCAACGCGGATAAATGTGTAGTGGTCCATTTTGGCAGGACCAATGGGATGAAGGAGTATAATATCAAGGGTAGGAGTCTTAGCAGTGTTGAGGAGCAGAAGGATCTTGGGGTCCAGGTCCATACGACTCCTACATCGGCATCGCAGGTGGAGGATGTGGTCAAGAAGGCGTATGGTGTACTGGTCTTCATTAATCGAAGGATTGAGTTTAGGAGTCGGGAGGTAATGCTGCAACTTTTATAAGACCCTTGTCAGACCCCACTTGGAATACTGTACGCAGTTCTGGTCGCCTCACTACGAGAAGGACGTGGAAGCTATTGAGAGGGTGCAGAGGAGATTTACAAGGATGTTGCCTGGATTGGGAGGCATGCCTTATGAAGATAGGTTGAGGGAGCTAGGTCTCTTCTCCATGGAGAGACGAAGGTTGAGAGGCGACCCAATAGACGTTTATAAGATGTTGAGAGGAATAGGTAGGGTGGATTCTCGGAGGCTATTTCCCAGGGCTGAAATGGTCACTACGAGAGGACACAGGTTTAAGGTGCTGGGAAGCAAGTACAGAGAGGAGATGTTAGGGGTAAGTTTTCCACTCAGAGGGTGGTGAGTGAGTGGAATCGGCTGCCATCGGTGGTGGTAGAGGCGAACTCGCTGGGGTCTTTTAAAAGACTTCTGGATGAGTACATGGGATTTAATGGGATTGGGAGTTACAGACAGTTCTATGGCTTGATAGGTATAGATGTGATTGGCGCAACTTGTGGGCCGAAGGGCCTGTTTGTGCTGTAGTGTTCTATGTTCTATAAATACTATGGCTAAAAGAGGTCTGAGATTGGGAATTCTGTGGCAATTAACTCGCCTTCTGACTCCTCTGTATGGCACAAGTTAAGTGTTTGATGGAACATTTTCCTGGATGGGTGCAGCTCCAACAACACTCAGCACTCCCCAGGACAAAACAGCAGCCTTGGTGATGCCCCATTCGCCATCTTAAATACTTAATCCTGCAATTGCCAAAGCACAGTGGTGGCAGCGTGTACTATATGCAAGATACGCTGCAGCACGCCTGTGGGGATTGAGCTATGAGGAGAGGCTGAATAAACTAGGCTTGTACTCGTTAGAGTTTAGAAGAATGAGGGGAGATCTCATTGAGACGTATAAGATGATGAATGGGATGGATAGGATAGAGGTGGAGAGACTCTTCCCGCTCAAAAAAGACAGTAGGACTAGGGGGCACAGCCTCAAGATAAAGGGGAGGCGGTTTAGAACGGAGTTGAGGAGGAACTTCTTCACTCAAAGGGTGGTGAATCTCTGGAATTCTCTGCCCGTTGAAGTGGTGGAGGCTGCCTCGCTAAATATTTTTAAGAAGCGGGTTGATGGGTTCTTGATAAGAGAGGGGATTAAGGGTTATGGGGAGAGGGCGGGAAAGTGGAACTGAGCCACTACAGATCAGCCATGATCTTATTGAATGGCGGGGCAGGCTCAAAGGGCTAGATGGCCTACTCCTGCTCCTATTTCTTATGTTCTTATGTTCTTGTGACTTCTAGCACCTGGAAGGACAAGGATAGCAGACACATGGGAATACCACCACCTGCAACTGCCTTCCCCAAGTCGCACACCATCCTGACTTGGAAATATATCGCCACCCCTTCACTGTCACTGAGTCAAAATCCTGGAAACCCCTTTCTAACAGAACTATTACTGCACCGAATGAATTGCAATGATTCAAGAAGGTCGCTCACCAACACTTTTCAAGGGCAAATAGGGATGGGTAATAAATGCTGGCTGAGCAAGCGATGCTCAGATTCTGTGAAAGAATAAAAAGGGAGTAGTTCTTATGGAAACTTGTTCTACTTTTTTAAAAAAATGAAGCAACTAATAGAGAAGCATATAAATTAAGTAAAAATGATGACAGTCACGGAGGTTTACAGCATGGAAACAGGTGCCTCGGCCCAACATGTCCACGCTGCCCCCTTTTTTTTAACCCCTAAGCTAGTCCCAATTGCCAGCATTTGGTCCTTATCCCTCTATACCATGTAACCATGTATCCATGTAACTGTCTAAATGCTTTTTAAAAGACAAAATTGTACCTGCCTCTACTACTACCTCTAGCAGCTCTTTCCAGACACTCAACACCCACTGTGTGAAAAAATTGCCCCTCTGGACACTTCTGCATCTCTTCCCCTCTCACCTTAAACCTATGCCCTCTAATTTTAAACTTCCCTACCTTTGGGTTTTTTATTTAAAGTACAAATATTTTTAAAAATATATGCTTAAACGTCTAGATCTCTCATCATCGATAACATTAATGAGTGTAATATTGACCTCCAGAGCTAGATTTTCATGTATCTTGCAATTTGATTTAGATTCAAAGCATCCTCTTTGGGCCAGTAATTGTGTGGACTCTGTTTTGTCAGGATGCATGTTTACATCATGTTGTAAAGTTAAAGAAACGATTTTAAAAGCTATTATTATGTAAAATTTATTCACTGGAATTTAGAAGAATGAGAGGGGATTTGATTGAAATGTATAAAATGCTGATGTGCCTGGACAGACTGGATGCAGGGATGTTGCTTGCTTTGGCTGGGGGGGCTCTAGGGCAAGGGTCACATGATTTGGGGTAGGCCGTTTAGGTGTGAGGTGAGGAGAAGCTTCTTCACTCAGACAGTCTTGAACCTGTGGAGTTCTCGACCCCCGTAGGCTGAGGAGAAATCCTGAACATATTTAAGAAGGAAATGGATTCCTGGAGTCTAAAGACGTCGAGGGGTATGGGGAGAATATAGAACATAGAACATTACAGCGCAGAACAGGCCCTTCGGCCCACGATGTTGCGCCGACCAGTTTTTTTTAAAAAAATCACTGACCCACTAATCTAAACCAATCCCTTTTTGTCCATAAACCTATCCATAGATCTCTTAAACGCCCCCAAACTAGGCGCATTTACAACCGCAGCAGGCAGGGCATTCCAATCCCTCACCACCCTCTGGGTGAAGAACCTACCCCTGACATCCGTCCTATAACTACCACCCCTTAATTTAAAGCCATGCCCCCTCGTGCTAGCATTCTCCATCCGAGGGAAAAGGCTATCACTATCCACCCTATCTAAACCTCTAATCATCTTGTATGTTTCAATAAGATCCCCTCTTAGCCTCCTTCTTTCCAGCGAAAACAACCCCAAATCCCTCAGTCTCTCCTCATATGACCTCCCCTCCATACCAGGCAACATCCTGGTAAACCTCCTCTGCACCCTCTCCAAAGCCTCCACGTCCTTCCTGTAATGTGGGGACCAGAACTGCACACAGTACTCCAAGTGCGGCCATACCAGAGTTGTGTACAGTTGCAACATGACGCTGCGACTCCTAAATTCAATCCCCCTACCAATAAACGCCAATAAACTCCCTACCATACGCTATGGGAGTATGGTGTTGAGATAGAGGATCAGCCATGGTCATACTGAATGGTGGAGCAGGCTCGAAGAGCAACGTGGCCTATTCCTGTAGTTTTGATGTTTCAATGAAAGCCAGCAGCAGTCTCTGGGCAAACACTGAAGTGTGCAAAATGATCTCTTTTGCAAATGTATAGATTAGCTTGCACCAATTTAAAATAAAGGTCAGCTAGTCTGCTGCTGTTCAAGATACTTTAAAAAAGCAACTACCATTTTGTTATTCTAAGTTAATGTGCCAATTTAAATTATTCATGGGATCATCAATGTAAACAAACTTCTTTCTGTATTCTCAATGAAATCATGTTTTGCCAACTGCGTGTTACTGATATTTGTATATTAAGCAATAGCTGATCCAGTGTGGTGGTGGTCTGCCTTCTGCAGTTATAAATACCAATTGTTGCATGAATTATGAGCAATCTGTTGGATATGTTCAAATTGTTCAATGGGTGTCTGTAAATTTAATCTCACCCTGTTTGGCCAAAAACCAGACTTCAGAGGAAAGTAGAGCTGTTCTTCAAATCTCCAAATTCAGAAAGAGTTGCTGAAACAGATTCAGCGAACTGTGTAAGAGTGAAAATAGTCTGGGAGGTAGATGGTGGCCCTTCGTAAAGAGTGGTCAGCCTCTTAAATACATTTCTGGCTAGAATGGTGATCTGCTGAGCATCAATTTTGTTTGATTGTTTGACTCTGTAATCTGAGCCTTTGTTTTTAAATAATCAGAATTCTGTTCCAAACCTAAAAGGACAGAAGCATGACAGGAATTTCTTTTTGCAGAGGCTGTTTTCTAAAAGATCATTTCAGCAGGCAGTTTAAAAAAAAAGACAAATAGTATGTTGCCCTTCATAGAATCCCTATATTGCAGAAGGAGGCCATTTAGCCCATCGTGCCTGCACTGACCACAATCCCACCTAGCCCCTATCCCCACGAATTTACCTTGCTAATCCCCCTAAAGTACATGTCTTGGGACACCAGGGGAAATTTTGCATGGCCTAACCTGCACACCTTTGGACTGTGGGAGGAAACCAGAGCACCCAGAGGAAACCCACGCAGACACAGGGAGAATGTGCAAACTCCGCACAGTCACCTGAGGCAGGGATTGAATCCGGATCCCTGGCACTGGGAAGCAGTAGTGCTAACCATTGTGCCACTGTAGCAAGAGGATGCAAGTACAGGAGCAGGTTTGTCTAGATGCAATTACACAGAGCCTTGGTGAGGCCACACTTGGAATATTGTGTGCAGTTATGGCCTCCTTATCTGAGGGAGGTTGTTCATGATATAGAGGGAGTGTAGTGGACTGATTCCTGGGGAGGACTGAGGAAAGATTGAGTCAGTTAGGATTGTATTTGCTGAGGATACAGGATAGATGGTTTAGGACAGAGATGAAGAGAAATTTCTTCATCCAGAGAGTGATCAGCCTGTGGAATTCACTACCACAGAAAGTGGGCGGCCAAAACATTGAATGTTTTCAAGAGACAGTTCCTATAGCACTTTAGGTGAAGGAGATCAAAGTATGTAGAGGAAAAGCAGGATCAGGCTATTGAGTTGGACAATCAGTCATAATCATAATGAATGGTGAAGCAGGCTCGAAGGGCCAAATGACCACCTCCTGCTTCTATTTTCTGTGTTTCTGTTTCATCGATTTATTGATGTCTTCTGTTATATTGCTTGTTTTTGTCTCAATATTTTGTATGGTTTTATTAAAATGTGAATAAATATATTTTAGTTGCTTTAGTGGCCAGGATTCTCCCAAAAAAATTTTAAGTTCCCAACATGCAGGAAAACAGGAGTAATTCCCGCTGGTATTTTTAGCATACTTAGCAGAGCAAATCTCCAACACTCTGTGCAATGCAGATCTGTCAGAGTGGAGATCGGCACATGCGCAGTGGCCCTCCCCCACTGCTGGCCAGCCCTGCAAACCCTCCACCCCCACCCCAGTCCATTGCTGGCCTCCTGATCACTCCCATGCCCTGATCGCTGGCCTTCCGATCCTGCCAGGGCTTCTATTTCTTGTATTTTTCAAGTATCACGGTGGATGTTCAAAGTCATTTCAGCTTCACACACAGAGGTCACTACTATATTCATAAAAAGTGCATCGCATCAGCAATCATCTCTCTTTAAAATAACTCTTCAAAACTTTCAGACACAGCTGACAATACGCTGGTGCAACTAGGCCTGCCATTCTCAAATGGGGGTCCATGGAAGCAGGGACAGCTTCCACCCAGGGCACCGTGGCCAAGAGTTAAGGGTGTGAGCAGTGATCATAGAACATAGAACATAGAACATAGAACACTACAGCACAAACAGGCCCTTCGGCCCACAAGTTGCGCCGACCACATCACCTACCAACCTACAGACCTATCTATAACCCTCAATCTCATTAAACCCCATATACTCATCCAGAAGTCTTTTAAAAGACCCCAGCGAGTTCGCCTCCACCACCACTGACGGCAGCCGATTCCATTCACTCACCACCCTCTGAGTGAAAAACTTACCCCTAACATCACTTCTGAACCTCCCTCCCCGCACCTTAAATCTGTGTCCTCTCGTAGCGACCATTTCAAACCGGGGAAATAGCCTCTGAGAGTCCACCCTATCTATTCCTCTCAACATTTTGTAAACTTCTATCAGGTCGCCTCTCAACCTTCGTCTCTCCAGGGAAAAGAGTCCCAGCTCCCTCAACCTAACTTCATAAGGCATGCCTCCCAGTCCAGGCAACATCCTTGTAAATCTCCTCTGCACCCTTTCAATAGCTTCTACATCTTTCCTATAGTGAGGCGACCAGAACTGCGCACAATACTCCAAATGAGGCCTGACAAGGGTCTTATAAAGTTCCAGCATTACCTCCCGACTCCTAAACTCAATCCCTCGATTAATGAAGGCCAGTACACCATACGCCTTCTTGACCACCTCCTCCACCTGCGAGGCCGATTTAAGAGTCCTGTGGACCCGGACCCCAAGATCCTTCTGCTCCTCAACACTACTCAGACTTCTGCCCTTAATAGTGTACTCGTTCATCCCGTTGGTTCTGCCAAAATGGACGACAACACATTTATCCGCGTTGAAGTCCATCTGCCACTTCTCCGCCCAGTCCTGCATCCTATCTATGTCCTGCTGCAACTTTTGCCATCCTTCCAGATCATCCACAACACCACCGACCTTCGTGTCATCAGCGAACTTACTTACCCATCCCTCCACTTCCTCATCCAGGTCATTTATGAAAATGACAAACAACAAGGGTCCCAGAACAGATCCTTGAGGCTTGCTTTACCCTTGCCATGTTCCTTCTCTTCCCCCGCTCCACTAATGATTTTCTCTGCGATCTATTTTCTCTGGGCTCCTGCCCTCTCCGTGCTCCTGACATGGATCAGCAGGTTCTAGATACACCCACTTTGATTTGATTTGATTTATTGTCACATATATTAGTATAAAGTGAAAAATATTGTTTCTTGCATGCTATGTGTACAAAGCATACCGTTCATAGAGACGTGGATATGCTGGCATAGGACTGGGGTAGGCACAGTAAGTTGGTTATCTGATGAAGGAACAGTGCTCCGAAACCTTGTGATTCCAACTAAATCTGTTGGACTTTAACTTGATGTTGTGAGACTTTTTACATAGGGAAAGAAAGGAGAGAGTGTAGAATGTAATGTTACAGTTACAGCTAGAGAGTACAGAAAGATCAACTTAATGCAAGGTAGGTCCATTCATAAGTCTGGCAGCAGGGAAGAAGCTGTTCCATGTCACTGATACCTGACAATAAATACCTGTCTCCCTAATGTATTGTTAACACAATCTTTATACGAAGCACTTCCCTCTTATGAACATTATAATGTATATGAACATTATAATGTAGATGATGGGCCAGTAATTATGAATCCATTTGGAAAGGGTTCCTTCAGAGGGACCACTGCACGAAACATTGACTGGCATACGGCACAATAGTAGCTTTTCCTTCTGTCAATATGCCAGATTTGTTGAGTTGTTCCATTAGCTCCCTCTGTGAATTTACCCAGAGTTTCCAATCCAGGCCTGCCACTCTGAGGAGGTGCCAAGTGAAGTCCTTTCAAAGGCTGGAAAAGTTTGATTCAAGTGAATTTGTTACACGTTCCAGAGACAGGGTTAATTGATGGTGAAAGAGTCCTCATTATTCGAGTATCTGTAAGCGACATCATTGTCTTCTGTGATTCCTCTCGAGTGAAGAGTCAATGCAGGATCTGCATGGATATCCATGAGTCTGGCAGTCTTCCTTTAACTTCTTGACATGGCTGGAACCTTTCAAGCACTTGGTTTTGTTGTACCATTTCCCCAGACAGCAGCACTTAAAGTCTTCAGAGGATTTTATTGAACATACTTCCCTAGTAGCTGGAGATAAGTATTTGAACTCTCAAAGCTAGGGACTGCAATCTTCAGAATAATGTTTACACATTACACAATGATGCTTTGCCTGCATCCTTTGGCTGGTTCTCGAATATTCATTCCATGATTCCTAGGGCACTGAATTACCTTAATTGCAGCCAAGTATTTTGATCGATATTATATAACTGATGTTTATATCCTGTGATGTTTTACGATTACGTCAGGTTGGATTTACAGTGCGGGGCCATGAAAATTAACAACAGAATTTCTGAAATTCATGCGAGTCCACTTATGAAGGTGGATTTTTAATCGTTTCTGAGTTGGTGGGGATTAGAATAGAACTTTAAATGAGGACGGTGAACCATAACTTTATACTTCTTACACAGTTTTGTTAAAACTTTTGTGTGTTTTGAAATATTGTCAGTTTTCTGTTCACAGTATTTCCTCTGATGTGATTGCTGTCATTCTGAGGGGGAGTAGGGGGTAGTGGATTTTCTGGAACCTAAAAAAGTGGGAAACGTGGGGTGACTGAATTAGCCGGAGCCGAAATTTCAATTTCCTGATGGCAGGTTGAGATGCAGAGGTTAAGTCAGCAGTGTGTTCACAGCATGTCAGGCCTCATTCCACCCTGTGGTGAGTTTCCATTTGATTTATTATTGTCACATGTATTAGTATGCAGTGAAAAGTACTGTTTCTTGTGCGCTGTACAGACGAACGTACTGTACATAGAGAAGGAAAAGAGAGCATGCAGAATGGAGTGTTACAGTCATAGCCAGGATGTAGAAAAAGATCAACTCAATGCGAGGTATATCCATTCAAAAGTCTGACAGCAGCAGGGAAGAAGCTGTTCTTGAGTCGGTTGGTAGGTGACTTCAGACTTTTGTATCATTTTCCCGACGAAAGAAGGTGGAGGAATGTCTGGGGTGCACGGGGTCCTTAATTATGCTGGCTGCTTTTCTGAGGCAGTGGGAAGTGACAGAGTTAATGGATGGGAGGCTGGTTTGCATGATGGGTTGGGCTATATGCACAACCTTTAGTAAACTATGGTTTACTTGTAATACATTTGCATGCCATGAATACTCATTTGTGTAAAACTTTTAAAATTACAAATTGGTTTAAAGGTGGCATATACCAATTGGCTTTGCGTGATTGTGTCTGAAGTTAGTGGTTTTCCTTATTGAACTCTGCAGCACGTGGGAGGGAACAGGAGAATGGCAGCTTGAATGGAGGCTCAGTTCTGTGAGGGCGAGTCACTGGTGACTTGGAGAGGGTGTGGGTAATGTTGAACGGGGAAAGGATCTGACCATGAAAATTTAAAAACACAATTTCTGAAATTCATGCGAGTCCATTATGAAGGTGGAATTTTAATCATTTCTGAGTTGGTGGGGATTAGAATAGAACTTTAATTGAGGACGGTGAACCATAACTTTATACTTCTTACATAGTTTTGTTAGAACTTTTGTGTGTTTTGAAATATTGTTCGTTTTCTGTTTGCAGTATTTCCTCTGAAATAATTGGTGTCATTTTGAGGGGGAGTGGGGGGGCCAATTTTCTGGAACCTAAAAGAGTGGGAAACGTGGGCTGACTGAATTAGCCGGAGCCAAAATTTCAATTTCCTGATGGCAGGTTGAGATGCAGAGGTTAAGTCAGCAGTGTGTTCACAGCATGACAGGCCTCATTCCACCCTCTGGGTGTGGGCAAGTTGGTGGGAACTGTCAGTCAAGGTAAGAAAATGAAAGCCTACAGTGGCTAGAGCCAGTACTGTCCACATGTGGGCCCATACCAAAGCCATGGCTGAGTCTTTACAGGACTTTGAGTTCACCTACGACATTTTAATTGTCCCACTGAGAGTGATATTGGACGGTGTCCTTTACGATGGGTAGAAGGAAAAACATTACTGAGCCTTGCACGTTCAGCCAAGTCCCACAGAGTGGCGAGTATAACATTGGACACTAACACCATCCAATAAACAATGTCGGCAAAAACATATCACTACTCCCACAACTAAAAGCAAATGTCCTTAACTCCCCTGTAACCATCAGTGTGTGCCGTACATGCAACTCTCTGACTCAGCTAAACTCAGCATATAATGATGATGCACATGAATCAAGTGAAGTTTAAATTTGTACAACAGCTAGGCCACCTTTGTTCTCTCGATAAGTCTTATGTTAATGGCAGTGGAGTTGGGCAGGCAAGTTATGGCAGTGTTGAAGAGCCCCGCTATTTAAGCAGGAGGCTCTCTTATAACACACCCATAGCTGCTATGTGGCAGGTGTCGCCATGGAACAGTTTTCTCCATTATGTGATCAGATGTGTCTCCTGCACACTGCTGACACTTTCAATTTGAATTGTAATGGCATGGGAACAGCATGCCACAGATAAAATTTCACCCACTGTACTCTTGAAACAGGCTGTTTTTTTTTTATATCACACTCACCAGTTTTTCAGGTCTTCTCATGTGACTTCCTAGCTTTTGTTTCCTTCTGAGCTTTTGTTTCACTTGGTCGGCTCTGCTAAGTTAACATTTCTGTTGCTCTACCAGTTATTTACTTTGCTCCCTCTCCTCCACAGTTGAACCATCAATGTTGCCAGTCCTCCGAATCGAGGATGATGCCTCGATTCATCCTCGGGGGACCTAACAAACCTATCCTGAAACCATCCTGGCTCTATGGGCAGAAAGGACAAGAGTTGCCCCAAGGAAAGGGGGCTGTTGAGCCAGGGTTCTGTTTTCTCTTCTTCCACTTTCATTGCTTCTCTGCAGCAGAGTTCACCATAGAAACCTTTCAGTGCAGAAGGAGGCCATTTGGCCCATTGAGTCTGCACTGATAACAATCCCATTCCAGACCTTATCCCCACAACCCCACACATTTACCCTGCTAGTCCCTTTAACCTACACATCCCGGGACACTAAGGGACAGTTGAGCATGGCCAATCAATCTAACCCACACATCTTTGGACTGTGGGAGATCAGAGCACCCAGAGGAAATCCAGGCAGACGGGGAGAATGTGGAAACTCCACACAGACAGTCACCCAAAGCCAGGAATCAAACCTTGGTTCCTGAGCTATGAGGCAGCGGTGCTAACCACTGTGCCACCGTGCCACCCATTGACTGCTCATGCGGTCAATTACTGACCATGTTGCAGCCTGCTGGGGAGGCAGTCCCACATGGAACAGCAAATTCCTCTCACGCACTGATCTCCATTTGTTCCCTTTTCAATGAAGCCTTCACAATGCTCTTAAAATATTTTCTCTGCCCTCATTGAAGTCAGATGCCATCTTTAAAGGCCGATGCTGGAGGAAGTGGATTCAATGAGGATGCTAGAATTTGTTCACCTATCTTCCCACGTGAGTTTTAGTACCCTCCAGAGACACTCCTGATGGACGTTCTCAGTCGCCCAGTGGTGTCTTTGATAATTGACTCAAGACTCTCTGCCATATAGTAGAGTGGTAACAAGAACAGCATTGTAGCCTAAAGCCTTTGTCCTGTTATGGAGATTTCTGTTGTCACAGTTATGCAAGTTTTGGAAGGCTTTGCTGGCATACTTGATCCTATGCTGGATCACCTCTACAATGATGACCCTTTGAGTAAGATAGCTGCTAAGATATGAGAAGTATTCAGTTAAAGTCTCCCCATCTTTTAGTAGTAGCTAAAGATGTATATGGTTCTGTGGGGAGGACTGCGGGAGGATTTTAGTCTTGCTGACGTTGAGTGAGAGAGCAATCACTTTATATGTGGAGTTGAGAAGGTTGACATCCGCAAACACCCTTTGCAGTGGATTGGAGACTTAGCCCTTTCAAAGCCAGACAGGAATCAAGCAATGCTATATGACTGTGCCATCTTCACTCTCTGAAGTTCAGCGTTTTCAAAAGGGGAATTTATATTTCATGGATCCCTGAACCTTCCCTAACCAAACTACTCAGAGCAGTGTGGTTGTTTAGCAATGTTCAAATTTACTGCCGAGGACTGGAGAAAGCAACCTTACAAGAAATATTTGTATCCAGCTCTACCTTGAGTGTTGCGAGATAGGATTTTATGTAGAACAAGATCTTTGGAAGTCAGTGAGGGATATTCATAACATGCAACGCAGTCTGAAATGATGGGTCAGTTTGATACGACAGCTATTTTGTTAAGCTGGCACAGCCTTTCCGTTGGTCATTTCACGTTTATATAAGATTTACTTCATTAAAACAGCTGGAAATAGGGATGGTTATATATCAATCCTTACTGCTGCACGACTGCAAAATCAAACAATGAAAATAATTATGTCTTCATCTGGTAATTCCGGTGCAAACATATTGACATTATTTACATGTTACTCCAAGGGTGACTTTGCAGCATTTTGGGAAAATACACAGTGAGCATAAAGAGAGTGAATTATTAGCAGGGATAGAGTGGGATGGTGGACCATCCCCCACACACAACCACAACTAGACACTGCTCTCTGGAAACCCTTCTCTACATCTCTCTGTCTCTGCACCTCATGGAGTCATAGAGGCCTCTCGGCCCATCGTCTCTGTGCCGGCCATCATGCATGCGTCTATTCTAATCCCATTTGGCAGCACCTGATCCATAGCCTTGTATGCTATGGTTTTTCAAGTGCTCGTCTAAATGCTCCTTCAATGTTGTGAGGGTTCCTGCCTGTACCACCCTTTCAGGCAGTGAGTTCCAGATTCCCACCACCCTCTGGGAGAAAAAGATTTTCCTCCTTTAAATCCTCTGTAAATCTCCTGCTCCTTACCTTAAGCCTATTCCCCTGGTTAGGGAACAAAGTTTCTTCATATCAACGCTACCTATATCCCTCATAATTTTGTACACCTTGATAAGGTCTCCCCTCAGCCTTCTCTGCTCTAAGGAAAACAACCCCAACTTAGCCAACCTTTCTTCATAGCTGAAATGTTCCAACCCAGGCAATCCGGTGAATCTCCTCTGCACCCTTTCTAGTGCAGTCACATTCTTCCAATAGTGTGGTCATCAGAACTGCATATAATACTCCAGCTGTGCCTAACTGATTTTTCATACAGCTCCATCACAACCTCCCTGCTCCTATATGTTATGCCATACCTCATAAAGATAACATATCCTCCTTAATCATCATATCTATCTGACTGACTGCCTGCCTTCAGGTATCTTTGGACATGCACCCCAAAGTTTCCCTGGTCCTCTGTACTTCCTAGCATCCTACTGTTCATTATGTATTCCTTTGCCTTGTTAGTCTTCCCAAGATGTTTCAACTCACGCTTCCTAATCCTCCTTTCAAAAGCCTCTAAAACCACATCCCTGTGTTAAAAATAGCATGCCTAGTATTGTCTGCACATGAAGATTACTATGTAAATTGTAGTTATCTTTCTCAGTTTCTCCTAATTCTGACAAATAAATGCTGCCAGAACAATGGCCAAACTAAATTGTCCCTGTTTTGTGGATGGAAACTTATGTGATGATCTACAAAGAGTACTGTTCTGAAGAATTATCCAAATATCTCGAGTGTTTTGCTTGGATTGATTCATATTCAAAGATAATCCATTCTGGTAAAATAACTGGTTAACTTTTCCTTGGATTTGGATTAAGTTTGTAGAAGTTAAATGTTCGGAACTTTGAAATGAACTGTGTGCTGTTTACCGCAACTAGAGCAATTATTCATAGCTGTTCTGGGGGAAGGTCATTTACAGCATGTTCTTCTTAATTATAGCCTTCACTTTTACTGATCCAAGTAAACAATTAGGAGTCAAAGGCAGGTCTGCCAGTATCTGAACAGTTATGTTTCCGATAGCGTTGCCTCACCAAAATTGGAAGAAGGCGGCGAGCAAACCTCTTCGAGGTTGAGCAAGACAAAGTGGGAGGTGAGAGGCGTGCATCAAGTGAAGTTCACAGTTCAGAGGTTGCTCAATACCAGTAGTTGCTCCAAATTGGAGCAGGTGATGGCATATACTAGCATGCGGTGAAGAGGGTGGATTGTGTGAATACTGTGGACTGAGGAGCTATGATTATCCTGGAAGATTTAGGTCAGGAGGGAATCCAACAGGGAGGCCAATGTCAAGCTGGACACCCTGAGCTCTTCTAAAAAGAAAGCACGCCTTGCATTTTTACAGCGTTTTTTCTGACCTCAGGGCAGCCCAGGTAATCAAGTAAATTCCGCTGCATTTATATTATTATGTGACACTGCCATGCCTAGTAGACTTACAGGGGAGTGGCTAGACGAGATGATATTTAAGAATGCCTATATTCTTGGCAATTAAAAATAAATCCGAGTGCAGACCTGTGCTGTGCCGGCTCATGACGTGTATGTCATGATGTTAACTAACTTTGCAACACAAGCCTGTAGGTGCTGATCATACTCACAACATTTACAACCCTGTAGAGGAGGTTGTGGTTGTGATGCTCCATACGCTTGTCTCCAATTTGATTTTTGGCAGGGAATCCAGGAAATTAGATGGCTATGTGTTGTATACAGCACTGTTTGTGGACAATGGGGAGAGATGCGGGGCTGGATTTTCATGTTGGGAAATGTGAGTCGGGGCATTTCCTGACTTTGGAAGCCTGAGACCATCATCCCTGCCCACACCTGCCTTATTTTCATCTCTTGGAGATGTGAGGCAGCAGGATTCTCGACTCTCAAAGCAGCATCAGGGTTAGAAGACCAACTTTGGTTTTCTGTGACATGGGTCCAGCTCTCCAACATCATTCTTATGTCCTTTAATCCTCACCCCCATGCCCTCTTCATGTGACTTCATATTCCTTTGGTCACAACACGCCATTTCACATTCCCTATTCCTCCATGTATCTTCAATAGCCACTCATCTAGTATGCACTATATACAGTACTCGGGAGCCATGTAATAGCAACTGAAAACCTTTGAAATGGACATGATAAAAAGTACACCTGCAACAGTTTAATAGAGCTATTACTCAAAAGCGCAATCTTTCATATTGGAAGAGACTTCTGACCCAATGAAAAAAATTAAATCCCTCGTGGTCATTCAGTAAAAACAAACAAAAATCTATCCAGTAACCAACTCAAAGAGAGATCACATTTAATAACCTCTTAAAACTATCAATTAAACTATGAATACGTGGTTCTGATATTTTGAAATCCAGCCAGGCATTCATAATGGTTCAGCTGTCAAAACAACCTTTGTAACTGCAGACAAGGGAGTCTATTGAAATTCTCAAAATGGATAATTAGCTTTTCCTAAGCTATACCAGATGGCCTGCAATTCAAAGCATTCCAGGAACAGGTAGCTGTTTTTTTTTTCTGTCTATAAGTGAAAGTGCAGACTATTTACTTCATGTTTAAAGCTCTGTGGATATTTGAATGACTTCAGATTATAATACCACACCCCCCACAATGGTGGATTTATTTAGTTTTGAATGTTTCGCAGCACTTTTTCCAATGGGAAATGTACTCTAATCATTTTGAATACTTATACAATGCTGATCAATGCAATGGACAACTTAGCTTGGCGGCCCCGACAGGATCCCCTCAACTGAGTCCAGTTCTCCTGAAATTGTTATAAACCTTGTTGATGTGATGTTACATTGGCGAGGTTTATATATTTGATGAGGGAGGATCATGTGGTGGAAAGGAATGTTAATATTCAAATTTATTAAAATCCAAGGGTGGGAACCTCATATAATCAGACAGTGCAGAAGAGGCCCTTCGGCCCATTGAGTCTGCGCTGACACATTAAAAACACTTGAACTCCCACCTAATCCCATCTCCTGGCACTATGGCCCATAGCCCTGAATAATGTGCAAGTGCTCATCTAGATACTTTTTAAAGGATGTGAGGCAACCCTCACCACCCTCGCAGGCAGCGCACTCCTGAACAGCAGCACCCTCTGGGTAAAAACATTTTTCCTCACATCCCCCCCCCTACACCTCCTGCCCCTCATCTTGAACCTTTGTTCCCTTGTGACTGACTCTTCAATTAAGAGGAACGGCTGCTCCTTGTCCACTCTGTCTGTGTGTCTCATAATCTTCTACACCTCGATCAGGTTGCCCCTCTGTCTTCTCTGCTCTAATGAAAACAACCCAACCCAAGTATCTTCATAACTTAAATGTTCCATCCCAGGCAGCATCCTGGTAAATCTCTTCTGCACCCCCTCCAGTGCAATCACATCCTTCTGATGATGTGGTGCTCAGAACTGCAGACAGTACTCTAACTGTGGCCTCACCAAAGTTCTATACAACTCCAACATAACTTTCCTGCTTTTGTAATGTCTGCCTTGATTGATAAAGGCCGGTGTCCCATATGCATTTTTAACCACCCTACTCGCATGCCCTACTGCTTTCAGAAATCTGTGGACAAACACACCCAGGTCTCTTTGTTCCGCAGAACTTCGTAGTGTCCTACCATTCATTGAGCACTTTCTTGTCAAAATAGTCCTTCCAAAGTGTATCACCTGAAACTTTTCAGGGTTAAATTCCATCTGCTACTTACCTGCCCATTTGACCATTCTGTCGATATCTTCTTCTAGTCCAAGACATTCTGCTTCACTGTTAACCACCCGTCCACTCTGTGTCATCCGCAAACTTACTCATTGTACCCCCACATGGTCATTGATGTCAGTTATATAAATGATAAATAATAGGGGGCCCAACACAGATCCCTGTGTTATGACACTGGCTTCCAGTCACTAAAGCAGCCTTCTGTCATCACCCTCTCTCTCCTACAACTGAGCCAATTTTGAATCCATTTTATCAAATTACCTTGTATCCAATATCAATTTACCTTCTTTACAAGTCTCCCATGTGGAATCTTGTTAAAGACTTTGCTGAAATTCATATAAACTATCCACTTCCCATTGACATACTTATAGAATATCTTGGGATTTTCCCTACTTTTACCATCCAGAGCTTTCTCATATTCCCTCTTTGCATTCCTAATTCTTTACTTAAGCTCTATCTGGCACTTTCTATACCTCACTAATGCCTCCATTGATTTGGTCCCATTGTACTTTTTAAAAGCCTTTTTTTTCTTTGTCATTGTATCACTGCTCTTCTCTAGATTTTCCCCTTTGCAGCTGTTCCCAGTCTACCTTGGCCAGATCCTGTCTTATTTTACTGAAATCCACTCTTCCCCAATCCAGAACTTTTTTTGCAGCTTTTTTATTTCCTTGTCCATAACCAGCTTAAATTGTATCTTGTTGTAATCTTCACTAAAATGCTTCCACCACCACCTCAACCACCTGTCTGGCTTCATTCCGCAGAATCAGGTCCAGCATAGCTCCTTCCCTTGTTGGATTCTCCCCATATTGATTTAACAAGTTCTCCTGTACACAAAGAACAATACAGCACAGGAACAGGCCCTTCAGCCCCCAAGCTTTTTTCTGACCTGGGAAAAAGCTTCCAAATGTTCACCTTATCTATGCCCTTCATAATTCTATAAACTTCTATTAGGTCGACCCTCAACCTCTGTCTTTCCAGAGAGAACAACCCTAGTTTACTCAATCTCACCTCATAGTTAATACCCTCCATACAAGGCAACATTCTGGTAAATCTTTTCTGCACTCTCTCCAAAGCCTCCATGTCCTTCTGTAGTGTGGCAACCAGAACTGGACGCAGTATTCCAAATGTGGTCTAACCAATGTTCTATATAACTGCAACATCATATGCCAACTTTTATATTCTATGCCCCATCTAATAAAGGCAAGCATGCCATGTGCCTTCTCCACCACCTTTTCCACCTGTGCTGCAACCTTTAAGGATCTGTGGACTTGCAGACCCAGATCCCTTTGTGTGTTGATACTCCTGGTGTTTCTGCCATTTATTGTACAGCTCCCCCCTGCATTAGATCTACCAAAATGCATCACTTTGCATTTATCTGGATTAAATTCCATCTGCCATTTCTCTGCCCAATTTTCCAGCCTATCTATATCCTGCTGTAATCTCTGACAATAGAACATAGAACACTACAGCACAAACAGGCCCTTCGGCCCACGAGTTGCGCCATGTTCATCATTTTCCGCAACTCCAGCAATCTTTTTGTCATCCGCAAACTTACTAATCAGACCAGCTACATCATCTCCCAAAACATTTATATATATCACAAACAGCAGAGGTCCCAGTACAGAGCCCTGCGGAACATCACTAGTCACAAACCTCGAATCAGAAAAAGACCTCTCCACTGCTACCCTCTGTCTTCTATGGCCAAGCTAGTTCTGTATCCATCTAGCTAGTTCACCTTTGATCCCTTGAAATTTAACCTTTTGCACCAGCCTGCCATGAGGGACCTTGTCAAATGCTCTACTAAAATTTCAAAACAATCTACTTCATCCAAGCCCTTAACACTGTGTATATCCAGTTAATTTTGGGAATATTGGTATCACCTAATATAATAACCCTATTATTGTTTTTACACATCTTCACAAACTGAGCATGTACTTGCTCCTCAATATCCCGCAAACTGGGCTTCTATAATTAACACCCAATACTGTAACTGCCCCTTTTTTTATTCCTAAGCTGTACCCACAAAGCTTCATTTGATGTCCCCTCCAATATATCATCACTCCTTCCTGCAGTAACTGACTCCTTAACTAATAATGCAATGCTCCCTCCTCTTTTACCTCCTTCCTGAAGATTCAATATCCCAGAAAGTTGATGATCTGGAGGAGGGAACCGAGTGTATGGTGTCGAAATTTGCTGGTGACACCAAGATTGGTGGAACGGCAAATTGCGCGGAGGGTGTGGAGAGTCTGCAGAAGGATCTAGATAGGCTGGGCGAATGGGCCAGGAAATGGCAAATGGAATTTAATGTTGGCAAGTGTGAGGTGGTCCACTTTGGTAGGAATAATGGTAGGAAGGACTATTACTTACATGGCGAAAAACTGCAGCATGCGACGGTGCAGAGGGACCTCGGGGTCCTTGTGCATGAGTCACAAAAACCCAGCCTGCAGGTGTAGCAGGTGGTCAGGAAGGCGAATGGGATGCTGGCCTTCATAGCGAGGGGGATTGAATATAAAAGTAGGGAGGTCTTGCTGCAGCTGTATAGGGCATTGGTGAGGCTGCAGCTGGAGTACTGTGTGCAGTTTTGGCCGCTGCACTTACGCAAGGATATTTTGGCCTTGGAGGGAGTGCAGAGGAGGTTTACTAGGCTGATGCCAGAGTTGAGGGGGTTGAGCTATGAGGAGAGGCTGAATAAACTAGGCTTGTACTCGTTAGAGTTTAGAAGAATGAGGGGAGATCTCATTGAGACGTATAAGATGATGAATGGGATGGATAGGATAGAGGTGGAGAGACTCTTCCCACTCAGAAAGGACAGTAGGACTAGGGGGCACAGCCTCAAGATAAAGGGGGGGCGGTTTAGAACGGAGTTGAGGAGGAACTTCTTCACTCAAAGGGTGGTGAATCTCTGGAATTCTCTGCCCGTTGAAGTGGTGGAGGCTGCCTCGCTAAATATTTTTAAGACGCGGGTTGATGGGTTTTTGATAAGAGAGGGGATTAAGGGTTATGGGGAGAGGGCGGGAATGTGGAACTGAGACACGACAGATCAGCCATGATCTTATTGAATGGCGGGGCAGGCTCGAAGGGCTAGATGGCCTACTCCTGCTCCTACTTCTTATGTTCTTATGACTTGCCAATCGTGTCCTTCCTTCAACCATGTCTC
The DNA here is from genome assembly GCF_965287045.1 of Carcharhinus amblyrhynchos. Classification (NCBI taxonomy): domain Eukaryota; kingdom Metazoa; phylum Chordata; class Chondrichthyes; order Carcharhiniformes; family Carcharhinidae; genus Carcharhinus; species Carcharhinus amblyrhynchos. The sequence continues at coordinate 94,596,445 of NC_137328.1, read as the reverse complement.
TATGATGACTGCTACATCACACTTCCACATGCCAATCATTGGCCCCAACTCATCCAACCTGGCCTTACTGCCTTGAAACTTAATACAGCTGAACTCGCAACTGTCTGTGTCCCCTCCCCCTGCCAGATTAGTTTAAACTCATCCCAACAGTGCTAGCAAAACGTCCTGCAAGGATGTTAGTCCTGCTGTGGTTTGGATGTAGATCATCCCACTTGCACACCTTCCCCAGAAATGGTCCCAGTGATCCAGGAATCTAAAACCCTTCCTCCTGTACCACTCTTAAGCCATGTACTCATCTGCACTATCCTTCTACCTCTGTGCTTGCCAGCACGTGGCATTGGGAGTATTCCTGAGATTACAACCAGAGTGGTCTTTCTTTTTAGTCTAACTGCCTAACTCCCTGAATGCTTGATGCAAGGCATCATCGCTCTTTCTATCTATGTCATTGATACCAACATGAACAACGATCTCTGCCTTATCACCCTTCCCCTTCAGAATGCCCTGCAGCCGTTCACTGACATCCTGGACCCCAGCAGCAGGGGCACAACATATCCTGGAGTCATGTTGATGGCCACAGTAGCGCCTATCTTTAACTTTGTGAGTGAGACCCCAGGGAACTCGTCAACTACCTGCCTCCATCTCTTGGATTGCCTGGTGGCCACCCATTCCCTTCCTTCCTCAAGTCCATTCGGCTGCAGTGTGACCACCTCCCTAAATATGCTATCCACAATGCTCCCATTCTCCTCCCAGAATGTTTTTTTTAATTCCAATTCAATCAAATCAAGTCCAATTCAGAGTCTCAACAAGTTGAGACATTCCCGATCCAAGCTGACAAGACAGGGCTCTTACCTCCTGTTTTGGGCTTGATCTACATGATCCAAACTGATTGGAGTAGGCACAGCTCCTCCCCCAAGCCTTGATCTCATTTGCATCTTAGCCAAAAGGCTGGGATGCTGCTTTTAAAAAATTCTTCACATGAAGCTAAAATGTAACCTAACGACTTCAACCAAGTACAGAATGTCGATCTTAGCCAAAAGGCCAAGTTCTCCTCCAAGAATGTTCCTCAGTGAATTCTCTCTGCCACCCTCTGTTAAAGTTCTTCCTCCTCTTTATCACTGGAGGGGTTTGTCTGCTTCGTGCTTTGTAGTCGAGGTGATTGTGCCGACTTCTCCCAGAATGCTCCTCAGTGAAGTCTGTCTCTGACCTCTCTTGATCGTTACGTCACTGGCAGGAAGGCAGGGAAAGTCAGGAAATGTGATCTCACTGACAAGGATCCCATGGGATTTTGTGTCTGTGTCACCGTTTACCTTGCTATGCCCGTGGTCGCAAAAATCACTCCAGCAGTCCAGAGTTCTGAGAAATGATAGGTGAGATTTTCAAACTGTGCCCACTCCTAGGTCAGAAATTCCCGCCTGTGGTCAGTGAATCTTTAAATGGCCCATCTTATTTTCCCCAATAGCTAAAATGAACCTCAGATTGAAACTAGAGAGACAGATGCTGTGACCCAGCTCACAGGTGCACAGTACACTAGATTTGAATTAACGGATAACGACACCATAGGACAAGAGGGGCAAAGACTTAACCCACCCTCCCTCTCTCTCTCACAGACACACATACATATACACATTCTCTTGCTCTTTCTCGCTCTCTCTCTCTCTCTCTCTCACTTTCAAACCTTTCTCAACAAAGCTGAGCCTTGTTTGTGGCCCGAAAACCCATCAGAAGACCCTATTGCTGCAAACCCGGAGGCCTTAAAGGAGGATTCCAACTCAATACCACTGCCTTTAAGAGAAAATAACATCCACCAGCCTTGACTGCAGAGCAATTACTTCCAGGAGAAACCAAAGTATCAGTAACCACCATGGAAAGTGACTCTCTAGTTGTAGACAAACATTTGGATAATCCATGAATTATTTTTCTAACCTGACCTTTCATTTACTTGGCCAAGTTTTAACATCTGAAACTCTAAAGTTTTTGTGCATTCCTGAGGAAATTGTGTGTTTTTTGCATTAGTGGGAAGTTGGAATTTTTTTTTGGTAATTTATCTTTTCCTGAGTGCGTTTTAGGAATAAAACTAAATCCTTATTTGTTAACTCAAGAAATCTGGCTGGCCTAATGCCCATGCTTAGCTAGACAGAGTTAAAAATGAATTGAATTGGCAGTATCACGTTTTTTTGAAAAATTCAAACTCTGGTTAGAACCAACCCAAGAGTGGAACATAGAGTCAGCTCCCCCCTCCTCACCTGGTTGCCATTTATCACGAAACATCATCTACTCCAGTACGTGCAAGCTGGTCGGGTAATGCTCTTTAGAAAAGAGGAACTCCTTCAGCCATTAGCTTCCACAGTGAACCATTGCTTACTATTAACATCACAGCAATTGCTTTTACCATTTAATTTATTATTAATGTGCCTTATTAATTTAAAAGATATATCTGGCTACAGTTGATAACGGTGCTGCCTATGAAGTAAAGCTAGTGCCAAAGCCAGCCAGCGTATTTTTGGCCGGTTTATGTGAACGTTGGGTACCTGGGACAATGTTTCAGTCTTCAAACTAAACAACGTAGAGATCCACATCAAACTGTTATCTGTTTGCCTTGTAAAGAAAGCGCACCACCTCCCTCCAGAGACACCTTTGTGTCACTAAACTCGGAGGATTTGCATACGTTTTGACAACATCTAAGGTCTCTGCAGGGGTACTGCTAGCTGTTAACCAACATAAAATTGCACAGTTTAACTAGGACAGGTGAACTCCCTGCTGTTAATACAGCTAAGTATACTGTGACATTTAGGTCATTATCTTTCAGGACTTGTCACATTTGCCTGAGAATAGTTTCAATCTACCCATTCAGATTCAATCAATAAACCAAGCTGGTCATTCAACCATCAACAACTTCCAGGATTACTGGAGAGCACTTCAGTCATAATTAATCAACAGGTCTGCTACAAATGACTGACTTATTCCAATCTCCCACCACCAGTTGTGCCGTTTTGATGTCAACCTGACATTAAAAGACACTTCTTACCTTCCCATTTCCCACTCATGGGACTAGAAAGCAAGTGAAGATTATCAGATCGAGCCTTTGCTGAAGGGGGGTGGTTGCTGGCAATTCTTCTTGATGGTTCTACTTGTCATGAGGCCAGCCTTTTTACCCAAGGGAGCTAACAACTGACCTCTTCATGCAGAAAGTATACAGCCATGTTCACCACTACAATTGCAAAGCAAAGGCTGTGTGAAGCTTGTCTGAATTACGTAACTGATTGCTATGCTACTCAGTTCTAACATGAAATAAGATGGAAAGAAATTGAAGAACACTTCTGACAGCGGGCTTTACACAAACTCTGAAGGTCTAACTTATTCTATTCACTCAAAAGCAGCAATTACTCTACCACTTAGAGTCCGGTGCTTGACACTTTTATGTGTGCATCTCAGAAGCTGTATTTCATAAACCAAACCCTCGACTTTTTAAAAACACAGCGGCATAGTGGTTAGCACTGCTACTTCACAGCCCCAGGAACCTGGGCTTGATTCCTGGCTTGGCTCACTGTCTGTGTGGAGTTTGCACCTTCTCTCTGTGTCTGCATGGATTTCCTCCGGGTGCTCCGGTTTCCTCTCACAGTCCAAAAATATGCAGATTAGATTGATTGGCCGTGACCCTAGTTTCAGAGGGAATAGCAAGGTAAATATGTGGGGTTACAGGGATAGTGTGGGATTGTTGTCAGTGCAGGCTTGATGGGTCATATGGTCTCCTTCTGCACTGTTGGGATTCTATGATATTTCCCAGATAAAGTTGTCAAATATACCTTGATTTGCATTGCAGGTGGGTCCCAGTGGCTACAACTGCTAGGAAATTCTGAATCCTTTCTATGAAAGAAAGGATGATTTCAGCAGATTTTAAAAGAATAAATCTTTACTTTTCAGAATGGGAGCATCTGACAACATCTACAAAGGCCAAAGTACATTTATGGAGGAGCTGACAGAGGCAGCCGAGATCATAAAAAAGGCAACATCTCAATCTTTAATCATCTTGGATGAATTGGGAAGAGGCACAAGTACTCATGACGGTATTGCCATCGCTTATGCTACCCTGGAGCACTTTATTAAGGATGTAAGTATTTCACATGTAAAAAGGAATTCTCAAAATGCTGGAAGTGGGTGTTCAATTTGAAAGCAATTAACTCAACACCAGTGTTATTAAATTAGTGTTAAAAATGGATCAGTCAAACTGTCCATTTGGTGCTGCTCTTCTGCTATATGAATTTATTCTCTCCATTGGCCAGTAGAATGTATGATCATAGAATGGTTACACCACAGATGGAAGCCATTTGGCCTGTTGCGTCTCTGCTAGCTCTGTGTAAGAGCAGCTCATTGGCTTTCACTCCCCTGTCTTTCCCCATGACCCTGGTTCTTTTTTCTAGGTTTTTGCCCAATTCCTTTTTCATAGCTCCGTTTGCCTCCACCACACTCTGACAGTATCTCCAGATTCTAACCACTTGTTGCGTGAAAAAAAATTTCTTCTTGTCACTGTTGATTCTGCCACTCACTTTAAATTGGTGTCTCTGGCTGTTGACCTTTTACTAATGAGAACAGTTTCTCCTTATCTACTCTGTCTAGAGCTCTGATGATTTTGAACACTAGTTCTGTAGATTTGGGGACTGGTCCCGTAGATTGGAAAATAGCAAATATAACTCCATTATTCAAAAAGGGAAATGCGAAACTACAAGTCAGTTAGCTTAATATCTGTTTTAGGGAAAGTGTTAGAATTTATGATTGAAGAAGTTACAGGGCATTTGGATAACTGAAGGTAATCAGGCAGATCATCATGGTTTTGTGAAAGGGAAATCATGTTTAGCCATTTGGATTCTTTGAGGAAGTGGATGTGATATGCTTAGGTTTCCTGAAGACATTTGATAAGATGCCACATCAAAGGTTATTGCAGAAAATAAAAGCTTATTTTGTAGGGGGTAACATATTGGCATGGATAAAAGATTGGCTGCTCAACAGGAAACAGAGTTGGGATAAATGGGTCTTTCTTCAGTTGGCAATATGTAAATGAGTGGTGTGCCACAGGGATCTCAACCATTTACAATGTATATAAATAATTTGGTTGAAGGGATGATTGGCAAATTTGCTGATGGCACAAAGGCAGGTAGAAAAGTAAGTTGTGAAGAGGACAAAAGGTGGCTGCAAAATATAGATAGCTGGGTTAAGTATGACCTGGTGAATGAAGAAAATGTGAAATTGGCCATTTTGGCAGGAAGAATGAAAAACAAGCATACTATCTAAATAGTGGGAGATTGCACTGCGATGTGGAGGGATCTAGATATCCTAGTGCATGGGTCACAAAAGGTTAGTATGTAGGTGCAGCAAGAAATTGAGAAAGCTAACAATGTTAATATTTATTGTGAGGGGAATTGAATACAAAAGTAGAGAGGGTTATGATTCAGTTGTATAGGGCACTAGTGGGATCACATTTGGAGTAGTGTATTCATCACCTTATTTGAGGAAGTGTGTTTATACTTATTTTGTTGTGGCAAAATGGCAACTCGGCCCATTACATTTCCATTTTGCAGTTAAAAATGAGCTTTGATTTTATTCTCCAAAACTATTAAAGTTTTGATTTGTTCAATTTTCTGGCTGCTTTTATGCTCTTCTGTCTGGGTTACATTTTGGCAAAATTCCTTGACTGAGATGTTGCCTTCCCACTTCGTGAGCAAAAACACTGCCAGCGGAGAAAGTTTGAACACCAATCATATATTTGGCATAATCAGAATCCCTTTACAAGTAAAAGGGCATTCATTTAAGCTCAGAAAAGTGAAAGAGACAGTATATATAAAAGGATAAAATACCAGTTTATGCAAGGTTGTTTGAACTTTAAAGCATGCTTTGCCATTTTGTTAGCCATGGCAGCTCCATCTTTGCTTAAATCCCAATGACCTTCCTTTTAGTTGCCAAATAAATATTTCGCTTGCTTTTAAATAGCTCAGTTGATTCTGCATCTGGAATGTTCTGAAACAGTGCATTCCATGCACATTGTATGAATCACAGAATTGTTACAGCACAGGAGGAGGCCGCTTGGCACATTTGTATCTGCACTTGTACTCCAAAGGAACATTGCATTGAGTGCCATTCTCCTGCCTTTTTCCCATTCTCCTGCATATTGTTTCTATTCAAGTTATTAGCTAATGCCCACTTGAATGTCTTGATTGAACCTGCCCCTACCACACTTCCAGGCAGTGCATTCCATACCCAGCACTCACTGTGTGAAAAAAATGTTCTCGTGTTGCATTTGCTTCTTTTGCAAATCACTTTAAATCTGCACCCCCTTGTTCTTAATCCTTTTACGAATGGGAATAGTTTCTCTGTATCTACTCTGTCCAGCCCCTCATGATTTTGAACATTTCTATTGAATTCACTTTTAATTAGTTTAGCTCAAATTCTAATTTTATGCTCTTTCTACTGGATGTCTCTTGGAGCAAAGAGCCCTTCCTTACCTATTCTTGTTGATTTCTTTTTTTCTTTAAGAAACTTCCATCTGACCAACCTTTTATCTTCCTCATCTGCAGGCAATCTTAACTGGTCCTCCCCCACACCCTGCCTGGTGCACACTAATATTGGACTGGTTACTCTCCAGTCATACAACACCCTTCATCTATTTATGGAATTATACCCCGACAGATAAATTTCTTCTATCCCCTTCACCCTCTGTCTGCTTTCCCATATAGATTATGATCCCGTTGCCATTCTCCAACCAAGCACTTGCTGTCATAATGGAAAATCTTACCTGCAGCAACAGACAGTGAAACTTGGATTAAAATTAATTTATTTTGACGTAATGTAATCACTTGCCCCGTATCTTCATTTGAACTTGTGTGTAGGGTATATACTTCATCAATTGAGATGGTTATTACCATTTTGGGAAAATAACACTGGACATTTCTGTACTTTTGTATGTCTTAATGCAGAATGGTTGTCCGGCAGAATTTGTAATTGTGCCCCGATAGTTTTTTTTTGAATGATATGTGAAAAGTGACATGCCCCCTTATATGAATAATAGGTTTTTTTCATGGAAATCTTAATTTTGTGGTTACTACATGTCTGTCACTAATGCTGATGACCTTCTTCTTGCTGAATAAACATTTTTGACAGCTTCAAGCCGTTGCTGTAGGGATGCAGATTGATCAACATTCACAGTTGTGTTTTATGTCAGTGTTGGTTCATTGCTGCGAGAGCTTTTAACAGTGTATCCTGGCAACGTATTTCTATTTTTGCAAGTTATATTATGTTAGATTAAAACCGTACAACATGGCATAATTGCAAACAATGATGTGCACAATGGGACTGGGATAAAGAGGTGTTTGACAACCTTTGTTGGCAAAACCTTTGGCCCCTGTTTTGTTACTTTGTAGTGTGTGCCATTCTAAATAAACCAATAAAAGTTTTGCAATGACTGCGATTGACAGCTTATCTAAAATTAAGAACAGCTGATTTAAATAATCTGTCAAAGAAGAGGCAAAAGCACTGAGGTTATTCAAAATACAATTGGGTAATGTGGGAGTTAACATGCTGAAATGACATGCTTTTGATGCGTTTTCTCATTACTGACTTTTATTTTTCTTATGTTGCTGTTTTTTAAATCATTGCCACATGAATGATGGTTCCAGCAGTGATTTATGGTTGATTGTTTTATGAATTGGCCATTATTGTCTTACTTGGAATGATTTCACTTGAATATCTTTTACCATTTCGTTGCTGTAACTTTCTGGAATTGGTTGTTCCTGGTTTCTCCTCCTCACCTCCATTCATCCATCTTCTGATGAGGGAATGCCATTTAGCTTCATCTTAGATCATCCAATTGCCCTACACTTGCCCCATTGCAAGACCTAACTGATTCTTAAAGGTTTCAGCATTTCCACCTCTTCTCCTTTCTCAAAGAGCCCATTCTGATTATTGGTCACTCTTTATATGAAGATGAATTTCCTAATACCTGTTCTGAACTTCAATACAATCCCATGTCCTTTTCACATTTCCACACTCAATTTTCCATTTTCTGTACCATTTTTAATCTTGTATTAGATTTCTTTCAGATGTCTCCTTTGGAAGCTAAAAACATCAGCTTCTCCATCTTCATAAATCAGATGTATTAGTCTGAAGTTCAATCTTGTGGCTTTGCTTTGCATACAGTGCTTTATTGGCTCATTTGTGCCTCACTGACGAGAAAGGAGCAAAGTACATAGAATCCCTGCAGTACAGAAGGAGACCATTCAGTCCATTGAGTCTGCACCGACAACAATCCCACCCAGGACCTATCACCATAACTTGCATATTTACCCTGCTAATCCCTCCAACGTTCACATCCCAGGACGTTAAAGGGCAATTTAGCATGGCCAATGCATCTAACCTGCACACCTTTGGGCGTAGATTGACTAGTTTGATCATGACTTCCTCTGACATTTTCTAATGTTTTGACAATGGATTACAGTCGTTTTGATTTTGTTGATTGTTATACCTCATTGGTTTGTCATTGGACATTTAATGCCATGTCTGCTAACAGCAGGGTAGCACAGTGATTAGCACTGTTGCTTCACAGCGCCAGGGACCCAGGTTTGATTCCTGGCTTGGGTCAGTATATGTGTAGAGTTTGCATGTTCTCCCTGTGTCTGTGTGGGCTTTCTCCGGGTGCTCCGGTTTTCTCCCACATCCTGAAAGACGAGCTGATTAGCTGCGTTGACCTGAACAGGCACTGGACTGGTGACTAGGGGAATTTTTACAGTAACTTCATTGCAGTGTCAATGTAAGTGTTACTTGTGACTAATAAATAAACTTTAGCTTTAAGATTTCAGTTTCAGCTTAGGTTTTTAGCAGTATTCATGAAGTGTGTGCGTATACTTTTCTTTCCTGAGCACAGTGCTTTGCATTCATTGATCAATGTGAAATTTAATATGCCATTGCATCTTCCATATATTTTGTCCAACTTACTCTGTGACTTCTGAGGTGCCTCCTTTTATTCCATTACCCCTCCTAATTTGACATCATTTGCAGTTGGGTTTCTGAATCCAAGTCACCGATGTAAGTCAGGAGTAGTAGAGATAGTGATGCTAACACTGATGCCTTGGCAACCCACTTGATACTCTACGTTCCCCCTCCCTCATCCTGTATTTGAAACTCTCCACCAGGTCTTTGTTCCTGTCCCAGTATTGAAACAACCCTCATCAAGGTTGCAAGAGTATTTTTTAATTCATTCATTTGGACATGGCTATTGCTGGTTGGGCCAGCATTTATCGCTGACATACTCTGTGTTTGTAACTATGATAAACGATCTCTCCTTCTCTTCCTTTAACTTTCAAGCCTCTTGTCTGGCATTTGAGGTGGGACTGATCTTCTCTGATTCCATTCTTATCGACCCAGTTTTAGCTCGGGAATCATTTGTTATGAGTTCTCCTCTGTCTTTCTATTACTTCTGGTTTCCCCCACATATCTATCCCTGGTCACATCCTATTTTGTTTACTTTTCTTTGGGATCTTCCATGGGCTGAGGCCTCTCAGCGCCAGGGACCCAGGTTCAATTCCCAGCTTGGGTCACTGTCTGTGTGGAGTTTGCACCTTCTCCTCGTGTCTGTGTGGGTTTCCTCCGGGTGCTCTGGTTTCCTCCAAAGGTGTACAGGTTAGGTTGATTGGCCATGCTAAATTGTTCCTTAATGTCAGGGGGACTAGCTAGGGTAAATATGTGTGGTAATGGGGATAGAGCCTGGATGGGATTGTTGTCGGTGCAGGTTTGATGAGCTGAATGGCCTCCTTCTGCACTGTAGGGATTCCATGATTTTATGATTTGGGGGTCACTGGCTGGGCATTTAAGCATCAACCACAATGCTGTGGTTCTGGAGTCACATGTAGACTAGACCCGGTAAGACAGCAGGTTTCCTTCCCTAAAGGACATTAGTGCACCAGATAGTTTTTACAACAATTGACAACAGTTTCATGGTCAACATTAGACTTTGAATTCCAGATTTTTACTGAATTCAAATTTCATCATCTGCCATAGGCCACCAGAGCATTTCTCTGGGTCTCTGGTACAATAGTTCAGTGACAATACTATTACACCACTACCTCCCCATTACCCGCATTAAGCTACATGCTCCCACAGCAACACCATCCGAAAATACAGCATTAGTTTCCGCATGTATGTCGATGACACCCAGGTCCTCCTCCCCACCATCGCTCTTTCTAACTTCTCATATGGCTTGACCCACACCCAATATTGATGAACAGAAAATTCCTCCAAGAATAAGAATTTAAGAATTTAGCCTGTTATGATTGTGCTTGTAGTTCTCCCATCATAACCTAATGATTGCTGCCTGGGAGGGAAACCAAGTGGTAGTCAAAAGTCATTTATGAACATGGTAGGACTCCAGTTCTTTAATGTCTATTTAATGACTGTTCACTATCACTGTTGGCTCATTTTCTATAGTTCCTCAATTTCCATTGTGTGATCTCTACATATGGTGAACACTTGACAATGAGCATCTTTAATCTGCGTTGACATACTTAGTGCAATGCATTATTTCCAGTAAAAGCACTACGTGTTCTTTCCCCTTCAAGTGAACATACTCTCTTCATTATTTAGACATAATTAATATCCTTGTTCAGATAGTAATCACCCGCCTAGGTATTTAACCAGAGAAAATTGCGGGTCATTTTTATTCTAACCTTTCACTGGAGTGGTGATGTCTTGATGATGCCTGACAGAAAAATAATAATGCCTGCGATTTAATTTAATGGGGCCAGGAATATACAACAACAACAACAACTTTGTACCTTTAACGTAATGAAACATCCAGTAAGATATAGGAGCAGAATTAGAACATAAGAAATAGGAGCAGGAGTAGGCCATCCAGCCCCTCGAGCCTGCCCCGCCATTCAATAAGATCATGGCTGATCTGTCGTGGCTCAGTTCCACATTCCCGCCCTCTCCCCATAACCCTTAATCCCCTTGCCTATCAACAACCTATCAACCCGCGTCTTAAAAATATTGAGCGAGGCAGCTTCCACCACTTCAACGGGCAGAGAATTCCAGAGATTCACCACCCTTTGAGTGAAGAAGTTCCTCCTCAACTCCGTTCTAAACCGCAGCCCCCCCCCCTTTATCCTGAGGCTGTGCCCTCTAGTCCTACTGTCCTTTCTGAGTGGGAAGAGCCTCTCCACCTCTATCCTATCCATCCCATTCAACATCTTATACGTCTCAATTAGGCCATTCGACCCATTGATTCTGCTCCACCATTGAATTATGGCTGATATGATTCTTATCCCCATTTTCCAGCCTTCTCCCTGTAACCCTTGATTCCCTTATTGATCAAGAACCTATCTATCTCTGTCTTAAAGACATTCAATGACCTGGCCTCCCCAGCCCTTTGTGGCAATGAGTTCCACAGATTCACCACCCTCTGGCTGAAGAAATTCCCCCTCATCTTCGTTTTCAAGAAGTGTCCCTTCACTCTGAGGTTGTCCCCTTGAGTCCTTGTCTCACCCACTAGTGGAAACATTCTCACCACATCCACTCTATCTAGGCCTCCCAATATTCTGTAAGTTTCAATTAGATGCCCTGTCATCCTTCTAAACTCTGTCGAGTACAGACCCAAACTCCTCAACTGCTCCTCATATGACAAACTCTTCATTCCTGGGATCACTCTTGTGAACCTCCTCTGGACCCTTCCAAGGCCAGCACCTCCTTCCTTACAAATGGGGCCCAAAACTGCTTACAATATTCCAAATGGGGCCTGACAGAGCCTTATACAGCCTCAGTAGTACATCCCTGCTCTTGTATCCTAGCCCTCTAGAAATGAATGCTGACATTAACTTGCCTTCCTAACTGCCAACTGAACCTGCATGTAAATCTTAAGAGTCCAGAATCAGAACTCCCAAATCCCTTTGTCCTTCAGACTTCCAAAGCCTTTCTCCATTTAGAAAATAGCCTACGCCTCTATTCTTCTGATCTGTGTAACCTCATACTTTCCCACATTATAATCCATCTGCCACCTCTTTGCCCGTTCTCCTGACCTGTCCAAGTTATTCTGCAGCCTCCCCACTTCCTCAATACTGCCTGCCCCTCTACATATCTTTGTATCATCTGCAAATTTAGCAATCATGCCCTCAGTTTCATCTTCCAAATCAGTCATGTATATAGTGAAAAGTTGTGGTCCCAGTACTGACCCTTGTGGAATACCACTCGTCACCAGTTGCCATCCTGAAAAGGACCCCCTTATCCCCACTGTCTGCCTGTCAGCTAATCTTCTATCCATTGCCAGTACTTTGTGCCTCTAACACCATTGGGTCTTAGCTTATTTAGCAGCCTCCTGTAAGGCACCTTGTCAAAGGTTTCAGGAAATCTAAATAATTCACGTCCACTGGCTCTCCTTTGTCTAAATTCTTTGTTACTTCCTCAAAGAATTCTAACAGATTAGTCAGACATGACCTCCTTTTGACAAAACCATACTGACTCAGCCCTATTTTACCATGCATTTCCAAGTGCTCTGCAATTTCATCCTTAATAACGGACTCCAAGATCTTACCCAAGGTCAGGCTAACTAGCCTGTAATTTCCCATCTTCTGCCTCCCTCCCTCCTTAGACAGGAATGTTACATTAGTCTTTTTCCAGTCCTCTGGGATCTTTCCTGACTCCAGTGATTCCTGAAAGATCACCACCAATGCCTCCTCCCACAGCACTTCACAGCATCATTCGAAAACAAATTATAACGTCAACCTGTATAGGAGGTATAGAGTGGAATTTTACTGCCTGAGGTTTATGTGATCCCACCCGAGGCTAACTGAGAATACCATTCTCCGAGCCTGCCCTGTCCTGGAATCGGGGCGAACATGCCGGTAAAATTCTGACCATTGAGTGAGATGACCAGAAGCTTAGTCAGGGAAGCAGGTTTTAAAGAATGTCTTAAAGGAGGAAAGTGAGGAAGAAAGGCCATCAATGGTAGAGCATTTAAAATTGAGAATGCAGAAGAGGCCAGAATTTAAGGACAATTTGTGGACAATTAAATGAAAGATGGTGAAGCCATGGGAGCTAAAAAAAAAATCTGGAGAGTGCTGAATTGGAATAGTTATTTGCAGTAACCATTTCCTTTCTTATATCTTCCGCAGAATTGCTTTCTTTTTCAATTTAAACTGAATTATTGAGGCACTGACATTGAAATATGGTGCAAATTCCAATCAGCTTTGTACTCCTTCACCCTTCCTTCATACCCAAGTGTAAAGCTTTCCTTTTTCTCTCTAAAAGGTACAATTGTATGTATCTTTTGCCAAAAAAACCTTGTTTTATATATTACAGTATGCAGATAAATGAGCAGGTAAAATACTTGATAAAATTAAGCACATTACTTTCGTTTTGGCTTTTTAAGGGGTAGTGCTGGCGACCAGTGTTACATAATGTATGTGGGAAAGTATTGGAATGTACCAGAGAAGTCAGGTGCTTTGTAGCAGGATTTTGGAGAGGTTCTTGATGATCATTTATTTGAGCTATTCCCTTTTCCCTTCACCATCCAAGAACCACTGAAATGCCATCCTTGTGATTTCTGTACTAACTTACAGAATGATTTGTTAGAGAGGCAGTTTGATATTTTCCTCAAGTAGATATGTTCAACCTTTTCAAATCAGGAGCCAGGATTATTCTATATAAACAAAAGCATAATACTGTGGAGCTGGAATCTGAAACCAAAGGAGACAATGCTGGAAAGTCTCAACAGGTCTGGCAGCATCTGTAAGGAGAGAAAAGAGCTGACATTTCGAGTCCAGATGGCGCTTTGTCAAAGCTAAAAAGCATAGAAAGTGGGAGATATTTTGAGTGGCCAGGATTATGCTATTTCGAACTGAAAGGGGACAGATGGGCCAAGACTTTTTTTTTGGTATGATTTATTGCCATTTGTGTCTCAATAACACAAATTCAGCTGGATTTGACTACATAACAGGATTGGAAATATATTGATCCTACTTCTGATGCCCTCTTTTCACAAAAAACAAACCTAACAAATTGTAACACGCAGCAAAATGTAGTAAGAATTGTGCTTTTTGTGGTAATTGGTATTAGATACAGTTATTGCAATTTCCTGCCATCTATTTGAAATCATTAGAAAATACAGTTGTAAATTTCTAAGGAAGACTGGTTGGAGTAGAATTGCCCTTAGCCCAACTGACCTCTGCTTTCCTGAAGCTCCTTGGTACCACATTGGATTCAAAGGTACCTTGATATTGACAGCAACCCTCACATCCTTTTTAATCTTTTAAATTTTTATTCTATTCAAAAATCCAAATTCAAATTAAATCCAATTCCTGGTGCCCACAAGAGGGACAAACAAGATCCAAGCTGACAAAATAAGGCATTATACCTCGTCCTGGGCTTGATCTAATGCTTAGTTTTAGCCCAGAGGCCAAGATGGCTTTGAAAAATCTCATTGGCTACCTTGATCATTGACTCTCCCCTAGCCTGGGAGATCACACGGCCTGATCACTGACTCTCCCCTAGCCTGGGAGATCACACGGCCTGATCACTGACTCTCCCCTAGCCTGGGAGATCACACGGCCTGATCACTGACTCTCCCCTAGCCTGGGAGATCACACGGCCTGATCACTGACTCTCCCCTAGCCTGGGAGATCACACGGCCTGATCACTGACTCTCCCTTGCCATCTTTCCTACTGTAAAACCATCTGCTCCAAAAGCATCCTTGTTTTTAATAACAGGCCCAATGAGGTTCAGATCCCTGAGCTGAGGGAGCGAGGATGGATCCAGCTGGTGCTTAATCCAACAGTTCCCTTCACTGCTGACACCACCTGCTCCAATGCAGCAATTTAATATCCTGTATTCTTTCCTCTGTCTCACTTGGTGTTTGTGAGGGTACATGTGAGTGCCACTGAACAGTGATGCACATCAGGGCATAGGCACAGCTTCCTATGTAAAAATAAAAGTACAAAGGTAAAGAATATAGCTTACAATAGTGTCATAGATCCCTACAGTGCAGAAAGAGGCCCTTCGGCCCATTGAGTCTGCGCCGAACACAATCCCACCCAGGCCCTACCCCCATATCCCTACATATTATACCCACTAATCCCTCTAACTTACGCATCCCTGAACACTAAGGGGCAATTTCTTAGCATGACCAATCAACCTAACCCGCACATCTTTGTACTGTGGGAGGAAACTGGAGCGCCCGGAGGAAACCCACGCAGACACGAGGAGAACATGCAAACTCCACACAGACAGCGAGCCGAGCCGGGAATCGAACCCAGGACCCTGGAACTGTGAAGCAGCAGTGCTAACTACTGTGCCGCCCTACCGTGTCACATAGAACATAGAACATTAGAGCACAGTACAGGCCCTTCAGCCCTCGATGTTGTTCCGCACTATGTCCAATCCCAAGATCAAGCTATCCCCTCCCTATAATTCTGGAGTGCTCCATTTGCCTATCCAATAACCACTTGAAAGTTCCTAAAATGTCTGACTCCACTATCACAGTGGTTAAGAAGCTTTGAAATATAGCTTACAGCATACTAGATTGGATGGTAATGTCATCAGTTTTATGTTAGTGGTAATGGTTACGTAGTGTGAGTAAAAAAGACCTTGGAGTATTGAGTTGGAGGAAGTGTATGATTATCAACTCCTCCCTCAATCCCCCTTTGTCTCATGAACAGTTGTGGAACTCTTGGATGTTGCTTTTTAGAAAGAGTGGGATTCCTTTTGGGCAAAGGGTGGAAATGGACATTAAATGGTTGCCCGTTTGCAAGTCTGAACTTGGCACACAGTTTTGGTCTCTGTGGCTGATTGCCATAATTTGAACTTGCCTGAAAGTGCTGAACCAGAAATCTGCACATTTATCGCTCGCGTGCTGATTAGCTCAATGGAGCAGAAAAAGGGGCTCCTTGCACCCACTTCTAATGAAAGTGTGGAGCGTGCTGACTGGCACACAGAGGCATGGGTTGCAGGATGGCTCAGGGATGGAAAGAATGGGTGCACAGGCTCTTGGAGGTGGCAGTGTAATGTCATGGTGGAGGATATCCAAAGAATGACGCAGGATTGGTGGCATCATAAATATTGTAGATAGGACATAAAATAAAAACAAAGAGGCATAGATAAATTAATTGAGCAAGAAAGCAAAAAACATAGAAATGGAATTCAACACAGGCAAGGATCTAAGCTGGGAATCGAACCCTGGTCCCTGGTGCTGTGAGGCAACAATGCTAACCAATGTGCCACCATGCCATCCCATATATTGGTATGTATTCGAAAGATTTACAAGTTAATAATCAACCTGTTTGGCCACATTATGAATGCATTTTCCTTTGGCCGTCAAGTCCTGTGTTGGGACACAAACCCATAGCTTCTGAATAAGAGGCGGTGGTGCTACCCATTGCACAACAAGACCTCCCATGATAAGTTGTAGCCTTCCTGAATTCAAAGGATCACTCTGATTCTGCCATCCTTTTTCTTCACAGTTGATAAACTATTATTAACTGACAATTGCTGTGATCAATGCAAACATTGATGATGAGTTTCCCTCATTGGCAGCATTAACAATACGTTTATATTTTGCTACACCGAGAGTTCTTCACAACTTTTCTTGCAGCAACTATGGAGAATGTACATTTGTTCAGCAAGTCAGGATTTTCTTTTTACACTTTGCTCTGGTTCTTTAATTTGTTATGCTTCTTTAGAATTTTAAGCTCTCCTACTATTTCTAACTAGTTACATCTGCTAATTAATTGTGGGGTTCCATTCTGCTAGTTCAATATGTTGTAATAATGTATTGTAATTTTATTTCCAGGTAAAATCTCTGACACTATTTGTTACCCACTACCCACCGGTGTGTGAACTGGAGAAACTCTACCCACAGAATATCAGGAATTATCACATGGCCTTCTTGCTGAATGAGGACGTTGATGAACAAAAAGGAATGACTGGAGGTATGAGAATGAATGTCTAAACGAACTGTGATATCCTGGTTAAGGAACGCCCATGTGCACAGCCTCTCAAACTCGGTGATGTGTCCTGTATGTTTTCTGACTTTTGGTTCACTACAGATTGAAAATATGGTATCCTTAATTCTAATAACAGAACAACACCTTGAATTTATGTCGCATTTTTAATAAAGACCCCAAGATCCTTCATAGAGGTGTTGTAAGTCATCCCTTTTTGGGGTACTACCATTCTGTTTTGAGTAAAAAGGATAACTGAATGAAATTAAGTGAACTAATTAACATGGATAGCATGATTTGCTTTGTTGCTTTATATGTCAAAGTAATCATTTATAAGCTTGTTTTATTTGATTCTGCCCAGATTCATGGGGTTTGCTTGTTGGCAGTAACTGCCCACCTCCCAGTTGTAAATTGCGTAAGATTCTAGAGATTTAACCATATGGCAAGAAAGAACACTTTAACAATTGAATAGATTTCTCAGCACCCTGCTCAGACCAAGTTGTGAGGTGATAACATCAAAAACAGTTCTCAGCACCTCTCCATAAACATCACAGTCTTATCACCTCTCCTCTGCCTCTCGTAAAACATCTCTCTCTCCTCCTCGCTGCCCACATCTTTCTCTTTTCATCCGTCTTCACATCTCTCTCTGCGTTTCTCTGTCTCTCTGCCTCTGCCTGTCATTATCCAACATGGCTTTTCAAAACCCCTTTCTTGTACCTTACAAATTGGAAGCCTGCCTTTGCCAATTGTTGGAAAATAGCCAATTAGTTGATAACTTGTCAGTAATGAAATAAGGATTAGCCCATTGGTTTTTAGCTAATTACACATGTTGTTCTCATCTTTAAGACTTTCAAACTATATAGAACATAGGACATAACAGCGCAGAACAGGCCCTTCGGCCCACGATGTTGCGCCGACCAGCTTTTTAAAAAAAAACACTAACCCACTAATCTAAACCAATCCCATTTCGTCCATAAACCTATCCACAGATCTCTTAAACGCCCCCAAACTAGGCGCATTTACAACTGCAGCTGGCAGGGCATTCCAGTCCCTCACCACCCTCTGGGTAAAGAACCTACCCCTGACATCAGTCCTATAACTACCCCCCCTTAATTTAAAGCCGTGCCCCCTCGTGCTGGCTTTCTCCATCCTAGGAAAAAGGCTATCACTATCCACCCTGTCTAAACCTCTAATCATCTTATATCTCTTATCTTGCGGTAGAATTGAATGTCGAGCGATAATTGGCCAACATAGCTGTCTGTCAGTTGGTGTTCGGGTTCCTTAAGACAAGGGCCTATTCAGTTCTTCTAATCAAGGTTAACATTCATGTTATCTCCTTCTTCTGTGGCTTGAGAAACACACACTAATCCAATTCTTACAACGCTCAAAATCTGTATTAATAATCAAGTGTTAATAGGTTTATAATTATAAAAGTTATAAATATTTGTATTCTGCATTACATTTCCAGCTTTTCTGACATATCTATTAATGAATTACTTATTCTTTAATATTCTTTAATTATTCTCAATTAAGATTGTCTACTTACCTAATCTGGTTGGTTTCCAAAAATGCTTGGATGAGTTTTTATTATAATGGCTTCCATAAATTTCAGCAGAAAATGCTTAATAAAATATTAATTCAAACTACACAATGATAGTCACACTGGCTTTGAAATCACCAGCAGCATGAAGAAATAAGGTAAGATTCAGTATTTACTAGTTTATTCAGTCGTGTATAATTGTAAACTAAGTCAGCTTTGTGACTAATTGGCCTTGCCTCAGAACAGTGTTCATCATTTCCGCTTGTTATAAGATTGAAAGATTTATCTTGGCAGTAGCTGGTGGCACAGCAGTTAGCACTGCTGCCTCATAGCGCCAGGGACCTGAGTTCGATTCCTGGCTTGGGTGACAGTTTCTGTGATGTTTGCACATTCTCTCTGTGTCTGTGTGGGTTTTCTCCACTTTGTTTTTCTGGTTTCCTCCCACATTCTAAAGATGTGCAGGTTAGGTGGATTGGCTGTGTTAAATTTGCCCTTAGTGTCCCAAGATATATAGGTCAGGAAGATTAGCGGGGTAAATACGTTGGGTTACATGGTAAGCCAGGATAAGAGTCAGTGCAGACTTGATGGGCTGAATTGCTGACTTCTGCACTGTTGGGATGCTATGATGCTATTAATAATTATACCATTTTAAAGAGATTAGGTTACGCTTCATTTTCTGAAACTTGAGTGTTTTGTCATGGTTTGACCAAATTGTTCCATGAACAGTCTAGGTAGCATATGTTTGGAAACATCACTTAGATTACACATATTATCAGTCACAAAAGGTGGTTGTAGTGGCTTGTTTTTCAAACTGGAGGTCTGTGACCAGCGGTGTACCTCAGGGATTGGTGCTGGATCCGCTGTTATTTGTCATTTAATGATTTGGATAAGAATATGGCAGGCATGGTTAGTAACTTTGCAGATGACACCAAGACTGGTGGCATAGTGGACAGTTAAGAAAGTTATCTCGGATTGCAAAGGGATCCTGATCAATTAGGCCAGTGGGCTGATGAACGGCAGATGGGGTTTAATTTAGACAAATGCGAGGTGATGCATTTTGGTAAATTGAACCAAGGCAGGACTTACTCAGTTAATGGTAGGGCGCTGGAGAGAGTTACAGAACAAAGAGATCTAGGGGTACATGTTCATTGCTCCTTGAAAGTGGAGTCACAGGTGGACAGAGTGGTGAAGAAGGCATTCGGCATGCTTGGTTTCATCGGTCAGAACATTGAATACAGGAATTGGGACGTCTTTTTGAAGTTGTACAAGACATTGATAAGGCCACACTTGGAATACTGTGTGCAGTTCTGGTCACCCTATTATGCAAAGGATATTATTAAACTAGAAAGAGTGCAGAAAAGATTTACTAGGATGCTACTGGGACTTGATGGATTGAGTTATAAGGGGAGGCTGGATAGACTGGGACTTTTTTCTGTGGAGTGTAGGAGGCTGAGGAGTGATCTTACAGAAGTCTATAAAATAATGAGGGGCACAGATCAGCGTGATAGTCAATATCTTTTCCCAAAGATAGGGGAGTCTAAAACTAGAGGGCATAGGTTTGAGGTCAGAGGAGAGGGGCACAAAAGTGTCCGGAGAAGCAATTTTTCCACAGAGGGTGGCGAGTGTCTAGAACAACTCCAGACAATGTTGTTTTTTAAAAAGCCCTTAGAAAGCTATATGGGTATGATGGGTACAGAGGGATATGGGCGATTGGGGTTAGCTTAGGGGTTTAAAAAAAGGGCAGCATGGACAAGTTGGGCCGAAGGGCCTGTTTCCATGCTGTAAACCTCTGTGCCAGAACAGTGAGAGACTATGAAGTGTTCAAGCTAACTTGTTCCACAAGCTGGCCTGTACCTCTTAAGAGAGATGCAAGTTGCTGGAGCAAGTGCTGAATATAGAACATAGAATATTACAGTGCGGTACAGGCCCTCGATGTTGCGCCGACCTGTGAAACCAATCTAAAGCCCATCAAACCTACACTATTCCAATATCATCCATATGTTTATCCAATGACCGGTTAAATGCCCTTAATGTTGGCGCATCCACTAATGTTGCCAGCAGGGCATTCCATGCTCTTACTACTCTCTGAGTAAAGAACCTACCTCTGACATCTGTCCTATATTTATCACCCCTCAATTCAAAGCTATGTCCCCTCGTGTTAGCCATCTCCATCTGAGGAAAAAGGCTCTCGCTGTCCACCCTAACTAATCCTCTGATCATCTTATACGCCTCTATTAAGTCAAATCTTAACCTTCTCTCTAACGAAAACAGCCTCAAGTCCATCAGCCTTTCCTCATAAGACCTTCCCACCATACCAGGCAACATCCTGGTAAATCTCCTCTGCACCCTTTCCAATGCTTCCACATCCTTCCTATAATGTGGCAACCAGAACTGTACGCAATATTCCAAGTGCGGCTGCATGAGAGTTTTGTACAGCTGCAACATGACCTCATGGCTCCGAAACGCAATCCATCTATCAATAAAAGCTAACACACCATACACCTCCTTAACAACCCAATCAACCTGGGTGCCAACTTTCAGGGACCTATGCACATGGACACCAAGATCTCTCTGCTCATCCACACTATCAAGTAACTTACCATTAGCCCAGTACCCTGTATTCCTGTTACTCCTTCCAAAGTGAATCACTTCACACTTTTCTGCATTAAACTCCATTTGCCACCTCTCAGCCCAGCTCTACAGCTTATCTATGTCCCTGTGTAACCTGCAACATCCTTCCACACTGTCCACAACTCCACTGACTTTAGTGTCATCCGCAAATTTACTAACCCATCCTTCTACACCCTCATCCAGGTCATTTATAAAAATGACAAACAGCAGTGGCCCCAAAACAAATCCTTGCAGTACACCACTAGTAATTGAACTCCAGGATGAACATTTCCCATCAACCACCACCCTCCGTCTTCTTACAGCTAGCCAATTTCTGATCCAAACTGCTAAATCACCCTCAATCCCATGCCTCCGTATCTTCTGCGATAGCTTACCGTGGGGAACCTTATCAAATGCTTTACTGAAATCCATATACACCACATCAACTGCTTTACCCTCATCTGCCTCTTTGGTCACCTTCTCAAAAGAACTCAATAAAGTTTGTGAGGCACAGCGCACCCTTCACAAAACTGTGTTGACAATCCCTAATCAAATTATTCCTTTCTGGATGATTATAATCCTTTCCAAAACTTTGCTCACCACAGAAGTAAGGCTCACTGGTCTATAATTACCGGGGTTGTCTCTACTCACCTCTTGAACAAGGGTACAACATTTGCTATCCTCCTGTCTTCTGACACTATTCCGACTATGACTATGACACTATGACGACATAAAGATCAAAGCCAAAGGCACTGCAATCTCCTCCCTAGCCTCCCAGAGAATCCTAGGACTTTATCTATTTTCATACTTTCCAGAATTGCTAACACCTCCTCCTTATGAACCTCAATCCTGTCTCATCTAATAGCCTGTATTGCAGCATTCTCCTCAACAGCATTGTCTTTTCCCTTTATGAATACTGATGAAAAATATTCATTTTGCGCCTCTCCTATCTCTTAGGACTCCACGCACAACTTCCCACTACTGTCCTTGACTGGCCCTAATCTTACCCTAGTCATTCTTTTATTCCTGACATACCTATAGAAAGCTTTAGGACTTTCCTTGATCCTACCTGCCAAAGACTTCTCATGTCCCCTCCTGGCTCTTCTTAGCTCTCTCTTTAGGTCCTTCCTGGCTAACTTGTAACTCTCAAGCACCCTAACTGAGCCTTCACGTCTCATCTTGACATAAGTCTCCTTCTTCCTCTTCACAAGCGATTCAACTTCCTTAGTAAACCACAGTTCCCTCAGTCGACCGCTTCCTCCCTGCCTGACAGGTATATACTTATCAAGGACACACAGTAGCTGTTTCTTGAACAAGCTCCACGTTTCAATTGTGTCCATTCCCTGCAGTTTCCTTCCACATCCTTTGCATCCTAAATCTCGCCTAATCGCATCATAATTACCTTTTCCCCATCTATAACACTTGCCCTGCGGTATATACTTATCCCTTTCCATTGCTAAAGTAAACGTAACCGAATTGTGGTCACTATCACCAAAGTGTTCACTTCCCTCCAAATCTAGTTCTTGGCCTGGTTCATTACCTAGTACCAAATCCAATGTGGCCTCATCTCTTTTGGCCTATCTACGTACTGTGTCTGGAAGCCCTCCTGTACACATTGGACAAAAACTGACCCATCTAAAGTACTCAGACTATAGCTTTTCCAGTCAATATTTGTGTAGTTAAAATCCTCCATAACAACTACCTTTTTACTTTCGCTCCTATCCAGAATCATCTTTGCAATCCTTTCCTCTACATCTGTTGAACTTTACAGAGGCCTATAGAAAACTCCCAGCAGGGTGACCTCTCCTTTCCTGTTTCTAACCTCAGCCCATACTACCTCACTGAAGGTCACTATAAAAGTGAGTTTGACTCAGGACGGAGAACAAGTTCCCAAGATTTTCACCAGAGATCTGATTTGAGGAGAAGCAGAGATGTATCCTCTCCAGGATGACCTGGCCAAAAGAATTTCCAGACAAATTCTCAGAAAGCAGTGGGGCTAACTAGTATGGTGGTCAATGCCAGGATATAGCCCCAAGTCTCAGATACAGTGGCACATTGAAGTGTGATGCCTTCACAGGAGTGGTCAAGATCTGCCTGCTCTACATGCTTCCAGTAGACTCCCCCTGTGGCATCTTAACACTCCCCGAAATGATCCTTGACATGCTGCAGATGCCACTTGTTTAGCTACCTTAGCTTTTAGTTTTCAAAATAAGTCTGTTTTCCAAGAAGCCTGGTTTGTCTGACAATTTTCCCCACCCCTTGATGAAGCCCAGGTAGAGTATTGTGAAGAGTGCTTAAAAATTAATTTTATGCTCTTTGCCTGAATGCCATCAGCAATCCCTCACAAATAATGTGATTGATCTTAACTGTAGCCACAAGCTAGTAATGGCCCAAAAAGGCTAATGCCAAGGCCATTTACCACTATATTTACATAGGCAATTCTCGCATCCTCTTGATCGATGGTTAGAGTGTTTGCCTGTTTCGGTTAGGAATTCATGTTAACATGCAAATAATTGTCCTCTGGATACAGGATTTTTTTTTGTATTTTGAGATCCAGTAGCTCCCTTCACAACATTGTAAAGTGGGGAGGTGCATCGTTGGTTCTCGTGCAGAAGTTGCCCAATTTCCTGCCCTCCCCAGTGAGCGAACTCCATTGGAGCGCTGGTTTGCTGCACACATCTTCTCATGTGGATGCAGATGAGGCACAAACTTCTCCATGGCAACAGTGGGCAGGTGGCAGCTATGCTTTGCCCATTTTGCAACAAACATTAAAAGAGCCCCAATCCTTTTCAGCGCACTGGCACTTTCATGTAAGTAAGTTTTCACAGTAAATTATCTTCAGACAGAAGAAGTAGAACTGAAGTTATGCAAAAGGAATTCTGATTAAAAGAGAAAGATTGAAGGCAGTAAAATTGCTAGTGGCTTGCCTCATCTGGTATCAGGATAACTGGAACTATTAATTCTTTGCCGCCAACTTCTTTTGAGCCCTCAGAGCTTTAAAAAGACATCACAGTGCAGGAAGGCATTCATCTTCCCCCAGTCCTGACTTTTAAGGTAGTATTTAAATGCAGCTGGAATGCCTTGCCCGCAGGCATTCTCTTCGTAGTCCTCACTATGTGTGAAATGTAAAATTGCTTTCCATTTATTGATTGATGCAAAGTGTGGAAGGACAGCCTACAATGAACATTGTGTACTGAGATTATTTCAGGAAAATGGACTTGGTGCCTTGTATAACCATACTATGCTGTGCAAACATCAAGCATCGGAATGTTCTATAAATGATTGCACTTGGCCACAACCTCCCTGCTCCATGGAAGAGCTATTTGTGATCTCAAAGATAAAATGATACAATTTTCCTAAATTTTCTTTGATATAATTTTAGGAGATCTAAGTGCAAATTTCAGAAATGCCATTTAACTTGCATCTTCCATGAATGTCTGAAACATGATACATACTTGCTTACGGAAAGCAGCAGATTTGATTCTATTAATTAAATGAAGAAACCACAAATAACCAATAACACTGTGGCCGGAATGTAATCACCATTCACACTGGTGGCATTTTCCCATCCCGCTGCTGTTCACTGAGAGATTTGGTGGCTACCAAATTCTCTGACCTTGCAGTAACAGAAGCATGGCATGAACGGCAGGTAAGATCGTGCCCTGTACATTTGTACAGGCATTACAGAAAACTCGAATGTTGTTGCTGTCGTGCTGAAGTAGTTCTGGTTTCCAAACCGGTGTAGCATTAATTAAGGGGAGCAGACCGTAATGGATTTCTAATGCATTTGTACAAATTAATCCGTTAATCTGTGCAGTCACAATAATGAGAAAGGAGTGAAATGGTATCAAACTAATTTGCTGTAAATACATCCTTAGGGCACAAAATCTACTTGTTTCATGCCACAATTCAGGGATGGTCATCCAATATCAATAGCTTGTTGACTTAATTTTAAACCAGTAACAAAAGATTATGCTGCCCATCAAATAGTACACTTTTTTTTAATAATTGGCAGAAATTTCATTTTGTAATCATGTTCCCATTAATATTCATTGGATAAAATAGACTGAAAGATTGGTCACAGAAGTAGCTTTTAAGAAATGTCTTTAAACGGGGTAGTGAGATTTAGAGAAGGAATTCCAGAGCTTAGTGCCTAGACAGCTGAAGGCACAAAGGCAATGGAAATCAAGGATATAGAAGAAGCCAGAACTGGAGGATCACAGGTGTCCCGCAAGGTTAAAGGCAATATTTATTTTAATTTTTGTTGTTTGCGCTGTCAGTTTTTTAACTTTATTTTTGCGCTGCACAATATGTGGGGCACTTAGAACAGAACGAGGCAGTACCTTCAAGCTGTTGTGTGGCTGTACAGTTTAGTGGGAAAACTGGTTGCTTCCATGAGGCCGAAAGGCATCTTCTGCACTGTAGTATTCTGGTTGTAAGACCAGAGGTTGTTTCAGATATTGGGGAGCATAAGACCATGGGGGACTTGCTGAATTGGGAACCAGTGAAGGTTAAATGATCTATTAATCTATTTGCATTAGTAACAGTTTCAGAAACTCCCATCTTCCAATTGTTTAATCTCCTTGTAGCCCAGACAACTCTTCATTCCATTTAATTTGTGATGTAACTGATTAGAGTCAAAAAAGGGAATCTCCTTGTGGAAATAGAGGGGGTAAATGTTTCAGCAGAAGTGGAGACTGGAGATGTCTAGTTTGAAAATAAATAGAAAGAGTACCATAAGTATGAGCGTCACAAAAACTGTGGTAGTTTTAAGAGATTTGTATTGCATTGATAAGTAATAGAAATAAGGGCTACTTTTAAGTGGGCTTAATGTAGTGTTTCTGTTAAGGAAGAGTGAAGCTATAGTTAGATTCATGCTAGAAAAAGGTGTTTGTATGTGCAAGGGTTTTGCTTTCAATTCAACTGTGCTTTTATTGTGCTTTGGTTGTGGTGTGAAAAGTAAATAAAAATTTTGAGAAGTAAAAGTCATTGCTTAGCAACTGGGGACATCGTTAAAGTAGGAAGGCTTTTCAGGTTTAGTTTTTAGATGGATATATTGCAGTTGAAGATGGGAAGCTGGGGAGTGAACACCTTTTGATTCTGCCAGGAGAAAAGCTGGGCAGCTGCAAAAAGGCAGCCTTCTTAAAGAACCATATAAAGTCCAGGTAACTAGGGAATTGGGACTGAAGGAATGACTTGGGAAGACAGAAGTTAAGGGAACAGAGACCAAGAAGTTGAACAAGGCACTGTTCAAGAGAATTCAAGGGAAAAGCAGATAAAGGGCCCGATTTTATCATTGTGTCATGTCTGTTTTCAGGCGTGAAAACTTGATAAAGTCAGGTGTGAGGCGATTAGCGCAATGTGCATCTGCAAAATGCCCACTTTACCAAGACCCAAAAATGGCTGTGATCCGAACTGCACCCAAAAGGGGTGCAATGGCAATTTAAATGCATTTGCATGTATTTAAATTGAATTAATGGACTCCCTGCCCAACTTTGCCAGCACTTCCCCCTTTACCACTGCGTTTGCATGTCCAGACTCGGTGCGAAACAGACATGCTCGGCAAAAGTCTGTTTTGGGTGCTCCAGTTTCTGAAGAGGCAAGTTCGGAGTTTCCAATGGTTCTCTGACTCAGATTGATGGTGGGGCTGGGAATGGAAGGAGGTGAATCAGATCATTCTCTGGTGAGGGGGGGAGGAGGGAGGCCAGATCATTCTCTGGTGGGAGTGAGCGGGGGGGTTGGGGGGAGCCTAATTGTTCTCTGGTTGGGAGGGGGGGGGGGGGAGGGAGGCCAGACCGTCCCCTGCTGCCACTCTGCAGGTATGGGGAAAGGAGGGGTGGAAGGTTGCAGTCAGTTTAAGTAGCTGAGGAGAGGGAGGGGGAACTAGGGGCGTGGATAAGGGGGACAGTTACGTTGTGGGGGTGGGGCAATGTCTGTGGGGGCCATTGCTCCCAGGCCCTTTATCTGCTTTTTGCGACCCAGAAGTGATGTGACGGGCACGTTTTTCAAATTTCTTTTTTCACTGTGCATGCGCAGTTCAAAGCTTCGATTGGAGCAGCAGCACTTCAGGCGCGATAGGCCCTGCCCACAGCGTGATTCAGACCCACGATCTTTATTTCAGGCTAAGCGCGTATGGGGGTGCCTGAGAAGTTTTGCAAGTTGGATCTGAATTGCACCCAGATTCAGCACTTAGAATGAAAATGGTAAAATCGGGTCCAAAGTTTTCTGATTTGAAGAAGTAGCTGCAGTAACCAGATTTATAGTGGAAAAGCAGACTTCGGAGGTAAATCAAAAGTTTGGTGCCATCTTAATACAGTCTGGGAATAGTTAAAGTAATTACGAAGAATTAAGACAAAGGAAATCCTGAAGGGAGAGGTGTAAACCTGGAAGCGAATCAATTATGGCAGCAGCTGAGGGAAAGCATTGGTTAAAAGAAGATTTGAAAGTGTGTATTTTTGAAAGTGAAATTTGAAATCACTCATCATGTGGAAGCTGAGACAAGGTGGCTCACGGTATAAGAATCATCTGGGGGAGGTTCGAGGAAAAATCCACAGAAATTCACTTGGGTTCGGAGTGGAGTGTGTCTGACCACAGCCAGCCTGTGTGTTTAAAGGGACTGTGTGTTATGAGACCATTATAGCCAAAGATATACTTTGTAACCTGTGTTAACCTTGATATCTGTGTATAGTAGTGAAGGTCAGGGGAAAGTAAAGGAGTCAAGTATCATAATCAACTGTTGCATGTTTAACAATTTATTTTTCCTTATTATTAAAACTAATTAGTGGTCCTGTGCCTCAATTTTTCCATGTTTTCTAAAAGAAAGGTAAAAGTTACAGTATTTTGAACCAGGATTCCATGCTGGAATCCACCAGTCTTAACGTCAACTGAGATTATAACAAAAGTGGAGGCTATGCTGGAATTTCAAAACATGGAGAAACAGTTATTTTTTGGATGCTGGTTAGTAATAGTTTACTGGGGGTTTTGAAATCATAGAATCCCACAGTGCAGAAGGAGGCCATTCAGCCCATCAAGTTTGTACTGAATACAATCCCACTGAGGCCCCAACCCCACAACCCACGCATTTATCCTAGCTAGTCCCCTTGACACTAAGGGGCAATTTGGCATGGCCAATCCACCTAACTTGCACATCTTCGGACAGTGGGAAGAAACCGGAGCACCCGGAGGAAGGTCATGCAGATGTGGGGAGAATGTGCAAACTTCACACAGTCAGTGACCCAAGCTGGCAATCAAATGCGGGTCCCTGCCACCGTGAGGCAGCAGTGCTAACTATTCTGCCTTCCGTGTAGAATGGGGTTGGGAATTGCTAAGACTTCCCTCAAGATGTAAGATTTAACTCTGACCCGTTTACATAAAGTAAGCAAGAGTCATTTAAATGAATTGGAAGATAAACTGGGATGGGATGGGGGCAGGAGGGATGATCCTTGTTCCTTTAAGGGATGGAAGCCCCAAGTGCAGACAGTTACCTACCTGATGTCCATCAAATGCAGCCGGGGC
Source organism: Carcharhinus amblyrhynchos (assembly GCF_965287045.1). NCBI lineage: Eukaryota > Metazoa > Chordata > Chondrichthyes > Carcharhiniformes > Carcharhinidae > Carcharhinus > Carcharhinus amblyrhynchos. Next base: position 94,567,812 of record NC_137328.1, on the reverse strand, counting down.
TTCCATGACCAGCTGAGGCAGGGCTGCCCATGACATTCTGGCAGTTGGATCAAACTAGCGTTACCCCGTAAAACCCCAACCTTTGATTCTGACCAGCTCTGAATTCAACCATGAGGCACGAAATAAGGATAACTGAAATGTGTTGAGGAGGAAAAAACAAATTTATCCAACCTTTTTGTCACAGGAAGGTGCCTCATTGTTTTGAAAGAAGTATCCTCTTTACAGTTATTTGTTCAGTTCAGTTCAGTGAACATTGTTAGGTTCAAAATATAAAATGCTGTGGAAAAAGTGAACGTTTCAAAATAATCCAAAAAAGTGAGACATTTAAATTAATGAAAAGCAAATTTAAAATTAAAATAGGGAGAGCTTTTTTAATTGAATAATGAATTTTGGAATCAATCTATTGGATGGAAAAGAGAAGTAAAAATATTAGGGATATGATATAATCAAAGGGTAAAGGTATAGGAGAGATGAGTTTGTGGGGTGAATGGTCCTTCTTCATGAGCTGGTGTCAATTCAAGGAAACAAACTGAAAATTCCTACATTTTTGACGACAGTCTTGTCTTCTGAGTTTGCCTGCACCTTAAACGATGTCGACAAGCATATTGAGGCAACATACTGGCGAAGAATTTATGCCTGGTCTAGTCAGACTAGTATGTGTTGGCAGTAATGTGTGTTTAATGATGCTACTTCCTGGTCTGTTTAAGTCAAAAGTTTCTTTCCAATTACATGACAGTTTTAATTTTGCTCCCCTGTCACCTGTTTATAAATCTAGTCAGTATGATAAATGTAACTGTTAAATTGTGTTTGGTAATTAAATAGACCCACTGTGCAGGTAACGTGTCACATTGCGCAAAAAAGAAATTCGCATAAACAAATCCCATGAAGAAACTCGAGAACGAGGGTCATTCAGATTGTACAATGTGTCTGAACATATTGTAAGTGGAAATGTTTATAAACTTAACCAGACAAGGTCTGCATAAGTAGTGTCAGTGGCCCCAGGGGTTGGGGGGGCGGGGGGGTAGCGTGTGGGGGAGAGGGTGGATTGGACCTTTTTATTCTGCACTTTGTACGTGATGTATGTTTACATTTTCTGACAGAATAAGAACTGTTCATCCTTTAATGCCAGCCATCTGCTTTAATTGTTGGCCCAGTAGAGGATTAATTGACACTTGCCCTTTTAATCCTCTAGAATCTTTGGAGGAACTGCAACCTGAATTGATCACTTTCCTCTATCAGCTGACGGAGGGAGCAGCCGATCGCAGCTATGGCCTGAATGTTGCCAAGCTAGCAAGTATCCCAGAGGAAGTGCTGAAGAAAGCCGCTCAGAAATCCAAGGAGTTGGAAGGCTTGATGGACGCTAAGAGGTACGATAAACTTGAAGCGAAGAAAGTTGAAGATGGCTTGCAGAAATCCACAAAGCGGTTTTTGCAGATTATTTTAAATCTTTACTTTTTAATTGTCATGCACAATGCTCCCAAATTACATGCACCCATATCCATTTGACAAACTTACAAATTTTCAGCACTTGAGTTTAGTTAATGTTGGAATGTGTGGCCATTTCTGACGTCTTTCCTGATTATTCTCTCACAAGTGTTTAGTGATTGGGATTTTACATCGGTTTACCATTAAACCACCGTTCAGCCAGCATTATGCTGACGATAAGTAAACGTATCTGATTTTTGTTACACTAAATAGTTTGAACTTAATTTGTTTCAATAGATATTTGGCTGGGCTAGAATGATAGCTGATATAATTGCTTTTACATTTACAGCTGTCCATTTATGTCTGTTTCCCTCCAAATCCCATTTAAAGTTTATTTATTAGTATCACAAGTAGGCTTACATTAACACTGCTTGAAGTTACTGTGAAAATCCCCTAGTCACCACACTCCAGTGCCTGTTCGGGTACACTGAGGGAGATTTTAGCATGGCCAATGCATCTAACCAGCATGTCTTTTAGAATGTGGGAGGAAACCGGAGCATCCAGAGGAAACCCACATGGACATGGGGAGAATGTGCAGACTCCGCACAGAGAGTGACGCAAGCCGGGAATCGAACCCGGGTTCCTGGTGCTGTGAGGCAGCAGTGCTAACCACTGTGCTGTCTGTAATCAATTCTGCTTCCACTATAGTTTTTCATTGGATATTACAAGTCCCAACAATGTCTTGCAGTAAATAATACTCCTTCTCTCACCCTCCTTTTTAGTATTCATAAATTTTTGCCTCCTAGTTATTAAATCTCCAACTAAAGGAAGTTGTTTCTCCAAACTAACCTTGAAACAAAATACTTCATAATTTGATCTATTGATCTGCTATTAACCACTCAGAGTTTTTGTAGTCTCTCCTTCTAATTGAACTTCTGGGCCTGGAGTCTCCGTTTTGATGGCAATTGGTTTGTGTCTCAGATTGCTCAAAATCAGCTTAACCAGCGCAGAAGATTGCAGAAGTTTCAAGCAATGATTGCATACTGTGCTACTTGAGTTTGTCATCTTTTGCACTCGGTTTACAAAAGATTGTGCTGGATGCAGGGCCTGTCCACAAAACTGGTCATGCCACCAGAGTGAATTAATCCCCATAAGAAGTTCTCACTCATTCGTTGGCTTTTGAAGAGGATCTAAAAATTAAGGTGGTCCTTTTGGCCACATGAGCACTAATATTTGGCATTTTGAGGCGTTACAGTGTACACTTTTCTAATTTATTAAGAAACTGGCTCCTGTGTCTCAACGTTGTCAGAAAATGGTCCTGTAATTTTTAAAAAAGTTATTTTCATTTATTTAAAACCAGATAACTCGCCAACGGTAATTGAAAAAGCTAATTTTTGTGATAAGCCCATTTTTGAGCTGTGTTAATCAAACCTTATTAAGTTGTCATTCTTCCATACAAGGAAGAATTTACATTTCAAAAACATGATATTCCACAACACTGCCCACTTGCACTGGCACAGGACAGATTGTGCATTGGCAATATGTAAATGAATTTGAACAGAATCTCAGGGAAAAAGAAACCTGTCTGAAAACCAGCACAGTTTTAGATTCTCTTTGTCAATTGTATGCAAAGCAGAAAATCAAGTATCAGATATTTTTAATCCAAATCAGCATTCGTCTATGCAGAGAAAGGACTAAGCTTGTAGTCAACACTGATCTATGATTTTGCATTATCTCAAATTATTCTACGTTCTTGGCAGTCAGCTACTGGACATATTTAAGTCAAACATTTGCACAGTAATTATTGCTATTCTGATAATATTCACATGGACTAATTTATAATCATGGGTAGAATTCTCAAAAAAAAGACTCAGTGTCATCTCCGGAGGGAAAAGCAGTGAGAATTCAATTGGATGGGTCAGTGCAATCCATCACAGTTCACCCACACTTAATCATTTTCTTGCAGCTTGGGAAGATTCCTGCCAGAAAATGGATATGTGGGATCTGAAGGCACCAGAAGGATAGATTTCTCATAGACCCCTTTTTAAAGAGTGCCCCAATCTCAGAATAAAGTTGAAGGTCCCCCTCCCTTTCCCACAAACATTACAACCCCTTGCAGACAGCACCCCACACCCCTCTGCCCACATGAGCATCTGGGTGGCCTGGCCCCTGCCACCATCCATCCATCCATCATCTCAGACATCAAGACCACAGTCCCATCACTGGCATCGACCCCCCCCCACCCAGGTTGGCAATACCAGGGTGCTGGGGGCAGTGTTATGCCATGTCCTTGACAACCCAGGGGCTACAATGTCCTCCATGCTCTCCCTGATATGTCCACCTTGCCTGGTATCGGTTTGTGGTTCTATAATTTGGCAATATTGGTCACTAAATTAGCAATTTCACCAAAGATACAGCAGACTGCTTGGGATAAGAAATGGAAGAATGTTTCGCTAATAACCAGACATTTTGGACTAAGGTGCATAATCTGAAGGATAACCTCCACTTCTCATACTTTGATGGATTTTGAGACATGCTTGCTCATTTTTGCTGACATTTCACACAGGCACATAGGGTAAATATGTGGGCTTACGGGGATAGGGTGGGATTGTTGTCAGTGCAGGCTTGATAGGCCATATGTGCTGTGGGAGTCTATATCCCCATTGTTGACAGATCTGAGTTAATGGTGCTTTGGCTCGTGTGTATTAAAGTGGCTGAGTTGTGATGGTCTTTTGAAACTGTTCCAAACCTTGTGATCAAAAAAGTATTCCATCTGCCCTGTGGCATGAGTAAATCAAGCAATCATAATACAGATTTTGAATTCCAGAATCCTCTATATTGTTGCTGGACGTTAAGCGATAATTAATGCTCATCAGCCTTTTTTTTTAAATGGAAGTGCCAGTCTAATGGGTTGTGTATGTTGCTACAAAATATTACCTCAGTGCTGAGGTAACTGAGTGGCGGTGTTGATGGCTCCCTGTTCTGCTGCCTCCAAGGTGCCGCCAGCCTCCTGACGTGCTGGGTGTGGGTGCCTGTTCAACAATGGGAATATCCTGGTGGCGTCTCCATGTGCATATTCATTTCCAGTTAAACTGCAGCACAAAATTATGATAGCTGCCTAACAGCAAAAGCATCTTTTTAACGTGGTTTTTAATTAGCTCTTCATGCAATGCCACTCAACTTCACCAGCCCAGAAAAGGAATGTTTAAACAGTGCTGTCTCCTACATGCTGAGAGTAAAATCATGTTAGAAATGTTTTTAGTTTAAAATGTACATTTTAATTTCACTTTCACATCCCTCGTTCTTTATCGTCTCTCATTCTGATTTTTTCTCTCTCAATTGCTCCTTCCATGCCTGATTAGACTTTAATTCAGTCTCCAATTCCGTCATTGTTGTTTCTTTTCACAATGCTTAGATTTCATTAGCTAAGGAGATGGATTGTTGGTCTCACTATTCTCCTAAGTTCTTGAGTGCCCCATTGCCCCAGTTTATTAGCTTGCACTTCTGCAAGTTAGAGGGCAAAATAATTTTGATCTGAGAGGGTGATTTGATTTGATTACTGTTGCATGTATTAGTATACACAGGAAAGTATTGTTCCTTGCGCACTATACAAACAAAACATACTGTTCATAGAGTTGGAAAGGAGAGAGCGCAGAATGTAGCGTTAAAGTCATAGCTGGGGTAAAGAGAAAGATCAACTTAATGTGAGGTAGGCCCATTCAAAAGTCTGATGGCAGCAGAGAAGAAGCTGTTCTTGAGTCGGCTGGTATATATATCTTCAGTCTTTTCTATCTTTTAGTGAGGGTAAAAGTCTAACTAATGAGGCATTTTGCCAGATGTCCCACTCCAGAAAACGGGCCAGTGTGATCTTATCAAATCTGCTTGATAGATTAATAGTAACTGAAGGTGTCTTGTCTGTATCATTGTGAAGATCCGGCCTTCTCAACCTTACCCCTCGGCTGAGGTATGGTGATCCTCAGGTTAAAAGATCTCCCGTCAGCTCTCCCCCTCAAAGGGGAGGGCAGTCTATGGTCATCTGCAACTTATCCTTTTCCCAGTTGTATCATGATGATAGTTAAGATAATATTTACCCGAAGGCCTAGTAAATTCAGAAAACACCATCGTTTTCTGTAATTAATATTTCATGTGAATGTCTGCTAGATTGTGAAGCCCGATTATCCACATATGTTTAATTAGAAGCTAAATTTTCAGTGTTCCTCCTAATGGCAATTAATATACAATGTTGAAGTTGCATCATGTTTCTGCTCTTGTGTAATAATGGCCCCTCATGTTAGGCATGAATGCGATTCTGTACGGAAGAGTTATTCAGTGGCTCACAGTTTGGAAGAATATCCTGTTAGTATTGACAGCGTTCAGTAAGTTTAAGGATGTTTCAGATATATGTGGCGATTAGGCCCCTGCAGTTATTATTTAATGCAGTTTGAATAAATTGATTAAATGTTGCATTGGCAAAATGTGTAAATATGCTTCTGTTTCCAGCGTAGGAATTTAGTTAATCTATTTTTGTTCGAGGGTCTCTTATTTATATGAAAAATCACAACTGTACCATCCAAATGAGGCCAAAAGGTCTTCACCGCTAAAGCTGCTCAAACGCAGCTCTTACTGAAAAAATAACATTCCCTTTACATTACATAACCCATTATTGCACACACTCTAACACTGCCAGTTCTCTCTAATGAACAATTGTTACACATCATAGTAAGTAGTCGCTTTAGAAATTGAATGCACTCTCACTGTGATTCTTTCACGCTGGCATCATTGAGCATCTTCTAGCTGAGTACTATTCTACAAACAACAGTCCATGGAAACAAAAAAGGGACGGGGAAACAAAAAAGGGACGGTAAATCAAAAACCTGATGTTAATACAGGCTCACAACAAAGCAAAAGTTGTATAAGCAGAGCACTCAATAGCAGGCTGTATGGACAGATTGTTCTGCTCATGAAAGTACCACAGTCTGTTTGACACTTATGAATTATTCAGTACCCCTCACCCAAAGGGTCAAATTTGCATTCAACATGTCTAAGGTTTTCGGACTGAGCAAGAACAGACAGCTCATTCTCAGTTGGTTAGTGATCTGGACTGGTTTTCTTCATCTTGAAAGGAGGGATCAGCTACATCCTGCAACTCCATGCGTTTTTTTAAAGACATGGATCTGGTGAACTAGTTGGACTTTATTTCTTCCTTACTGCTGAAGAATCACCACCAAAACCTTGGTGGGAAAGACAGCATGCTGTATACCTCTGAGAATTTTTCCCATGCTTTCAAGATATCCTACAGAATCTGCTTGTAGTGATGTTGATATAAAGATAAAAGGTTGGTTACTGTCCCACACTATTGTTAATACAAAAACAGACAGCTTGCAGGTTTTATTCCTTCTACTTTGGAGTTCCCAAATTGAGAGGAGGTCATATCATTCGTAAAGATGAAATTTGAATCCCACAAGAATCAGATGTCTAGTGTGAATCAGATTCTCTGTAACTAACCAGGTTTTATGGCTGTGCTCACAAGGCTACTAGGAATTTCTTACACTTTCAAGTGGAAAGTTCATACTCCAGCCAAACATTCCCAAGATATTGATGAGAATTGTATTGTGGATTTGAAAAGGTTTCATATTACTCAGAATGGCGAGTCACACGTAAGTTGATCAATACAGTGGGTTTCAAGCTTGTTTAGATGTCACCCTATAAACACTGAGGTGAACCTATAGAAGTCACCTGTACTACACCACTCTCCAGTCTCCCTGTTATTTTGTTGGGAGTTGATACAAAAATGCTCTCCTTTGAATCTAAGGATGACAACAGGAGCAACCTCTGTTCCACCCTAGGTTGAGTGATGAGCTCACCTTTCTGTGACAAGGGATGAAAATCAATATTCACCAAAAAAAAGTTATTTTCTGAGAGATACGCTGTATTCAAAATGCATAGATCAGTCATGCAGTGTGATATGCTGCTGTCATTGACAGCTGCTAAGTAATAATCTGCTGGAAAGTATTAAAGGTATTAAACTCTCGGTAAACTGCATCAGTGCTTTTGGACAAAACAACATTTTAAAATGAAGCAGTTTTGTAATTTGTTTCGTACCAACTAAAGAAGTTGGTTTATTGATGATCATGATGGAAGTAAATAACGCTTCACAGTCGTAGCTCACTGAGTATTCTCAATTTGATCCCCTAGGAATTCTTGGCATTTTTTTCCAAACATGTCCTATCTTATTTAAATTTGCCGTGTCTGAAAATAATTTGAATTTGCATTTCTTTGGCCACAAACTGTATCCATCTACAAGTAGCTGATTATGTATTTGACGGCAAGGTAAGAGATGTGAGAGTGAAGTGTACAATAATATTGCAAACACTTCACTTCATTTTGCCATGATGTGAGTCCTAACATGAAACGTTTCTGATAACATGTTCTTAGCTACAGAACCTGTTTAAGGCAACTATCGAATATATTAAACCACCCTGAGTGTATTCCCACCTTCCAAGTGATCCGCATTGACGTTATTACATAAACTGGAAGACTGGGTGACTGCCAACTCTGTAAAACATGTATTGTCCTTGCAAGTGTCAACACATGATGTTAAAATATAAAATATTCATTTTGTTTTAAACTGTTCACCCACGCAGCTAAAGTCAGTTGAGTTCATTAATTGCTGCTTCATATGATTGAGGGCTGCATCCTCAAAAAGGTGAGAATATGAATTTGCAGAAATACTAGCTGTATACCAGAATACTAGCTCCATTCCTTATTGAGTAGATGGATGTTGAAGTTCCATCAACCGAATGGTGGAAAGCAGTTTTACCCACGATCTAGTGAATTTTCTAAATCATCAAAGATTTGATTTGTTGAGAGATCCAGTTTCTTATTCTGGCACAATTTTCTCTCATAATCCATTTCCAAATGGAGGCTTAACAGAATGACAATTTTCAAGATTCCTCTTTTGGGTGGTAGCCAAGACATTAGCAACAGAAGTACTGGATGCCAAATAATCTTTGATTGCGGTATGTTTGGATATAAGGATATAACCAATATATAGTGTCATGGAGCAATCCACCAAGGAAATCAGCTGGTGGAAAAACTCTCCCGTGTATGTATGAATATAATCTGATTGAATAAACTATTGTCATAGAATAAACCTCCATTATTTAACAGTGTTGTTTCTATCGATTCCCTATCATATTTCCTAACTAAAATCAAACAAAGCCATAGATTAAACCCTTCACGCACAATTGTAGTTAAGCATCAGTGAAATAGTCTCCTCACGTATTTAGGAACTAACTTTGTGCTACTAGCTCCCACAAGCAATCCCCTTTTACTTTCAATTGGCTTAATTTCTGCCAGTTGAAGAATTGCCAGACATTAGAGCCATTTCCGGGCCCAAGCCCCCCCCCGCTTCACTATCGCATCTACCAGATTAACTTTACAGGAGGTGGGCAATTAGTAGGCTGCCTCCATGTTTGCCGCTCAATTAGGAAGGACAGGTGGCACATAGGTGGGAGGGGCCAAAGGGATTGCTAACCAGCAGCCCCACTGGGAAAGGTGAGCACGATTCATGAGAAAAAGGAGCAGAAGTGGCCCATCTGGTTAGAGAGGAGGAATCGGAGAGTCCAAGTTAAGACACTTTCTCAAAGTGTTTGGGAGTAGGGAGTGATGTCCTGTGGAGTTTTGTCTTGTGATGATGTCTGTTGAGTGTGTTTGGATAATAAGGTGCAAGGGAGTGGTGTCCAAATTAGCAGACAAGCAACCCTAACACAGACAGCATAGTAAATAACCAAAGCAGATGGCATTTGTTGTCAGTAAATGACGTGATGCATTCTGTTTTTAAAAGAGTTAAATAAAAATATACTCGTCATACTTTGAATAGGGAGAGCTGAGTAATATGAAGGAGCAAAGGGATTTGGGAATTTAAGCTCGTAAAGACATACCTTGGGTGGATGGGGCCATAAAAGGTACTGGATTTTATGGCAAGGGATATAAAATATAATGGCAAGTCTACAAAACCTTACTAAGACCACAATTCGAATACTTTGTGCAGTTTTGTGCTCTGTTCAACAAGAAAGATGTTGAACCTGTAGAGAGGGTGCAATGTAGATTCATTAGGCAATTGTCCATTTTGAGGAACTCTAAGGACTCCAAGTACCCTGGACATGCTTCCAAAAAGTCTGAGGTCACGTACCAACCGACTTAAGAACAGCTTCTTCCCTGCGGCTGTCAGACTTTTGAATGGACCTACCTTGCATTAAGTTGATCTTTTGCTACATCCTAGCTATGATTGTAATGCTATATTCTGCACTCTCTCATTTCCTTCTCTATGAACAGTATGCTTTGTGTAGTGTACTTTTCACTGTATACTAATACATGCAACAATAATCAAATAAAAAAACCTCTCAATGTAAATTAAAACTTGATTAAATTGGGGATGTTTTATGGTGATTTGACAACAGTGGTGTGTGGCATGTTGAAAACAGACTGGATTAGTTGAGGGTTAAGGAAAACATGGCTATAGAATTAAATGCAAGAGCTTTAGGGCAAATGGCAGAAGAATATTTTTAACACGTAACTTCCCATTTTTATTTGCCATTGGTCCTCCTTGCCAGTTCGTACAGATCCATTTGATTTTGCTTGTTTTCTACTGTTGGATTTCCTCCCCACCACCTCAGTTTGGTGTCATTTGCTAACTTGGATAGCTTTGTTTTTGGCCCCAACACCTTGTAAACATTAACAGCCTCGACAATGACACCAGTGGCACTCTGCTGGTAATTGCCTGATGAAACAGCTCTTTTCGTAGCCACAATTTGCTTTCTTTGGTACAGCTAAATTTCAGTTCAACTTGAAAGATTATCTCCAGTTTCATCTTGCAGAGCAATTATAGGACAGCGCTCCCTACCCCCACCTTATACAGGTAGTTCCATTTTGCCACTCAACAACCAAGGGGAGAAAAAGCACCCTGTGGTGCACCCATTTTGAACTTTTGTGCCATTAAATTCTTTCTGGTGGGCAAAGTGTTTTGTGTCCTTCATATTTGGCAACTCACCCTCATCAGCCACCAGTTTCAATGTAGCTGGCAGGAGAACTCCTTTATGTAGCTGCTGCAGGACATCACCTCCAGTTTTCTGTGCCAGTTTCCAGCAGAAAGTCTGACAACACCAGGTTTTAGTCCAACCGATTTATTTGATAATAGACTCACAAGCTTTCGGGTTAGTCCCTTCGTCAGGTGAATGGAGAGTTCTGGCCTCAGACAGAGCATATAAAGCACAGACAGTTTAGAGATTACTGATTAGAATGCGAATCCTTACACCTAACCTGCTGTTCAAGACCTGAAGTGGCTGACAATGTGAGTGGAAGGAGCACTGATCACAGGTTACAGAGATGTGTATTGTCTCCAGACAGTACAGTAAGTGAGGTTTTGCAAACCCAGGCAAGTCACGGGGGTTACAGATAGTGCGACATGAACCCAAGATCCCTGTTGAGACCGTCCTCGTGTGCGGAATGAGGACGGTCTCAACAGGGATCTTGGGTTCATGTCGCACTATCTGTAACCCCCGTGACTTGCCTGGGTTTGCAAAACCTCACTTACTGTACAGTCTGGAGACAATACACATCTCTGTAACCTGTGATCAGTGCTCCTTCCACTCACATTGTCAGCACTTCAGGTCTTGAACAGCAGGTTAGGTGTAAGGATTCGCATTCTAATCAGTAATCTCTAAACTGTCTGTGCTTTATATGCTCTGTCTGAGGCCAGAACTCTCCATTCACCTGACAAAGGGACTAACCCGAAAGCTTGTGAGTCTATAATGAAATAAATCGGTTGGACTAAAACCTGGTGTTATCAGACTTTTTACTGTGTTTACGCCAGTCCAACGCCGGCATACCCACATCATGACCAGTTTCCAGCAACAGGGACCTAATTGCATTGCTTTCCAGAAGGGTCGGTTGCACACATTAGCCATCGCTCTTAATATCCCTGGGAAAATTGAAAGACATCATTATGCCTCAGGAGAAAAAAGCATAATGTAAACAGAATTGATGTGGATTTCAACGCTGATGTGGGGGGTTACACAACACATTCATGCCTGCAATGCTCATGAATTATTTTATGACTCCCTTTTGGAATAAATTTTGAATTTGACTGCTTGCTTTTAATGGGTGGCTTCAAATGCTCTTCTCAGTACAGGGTGTGCAAACACTGGCTGCTTTTGAGAGCATGTCCTGCTAAAGTAAGTCCCCTGCTCACATGTAAACAAAAACATAAAGGTTAACCATTCACCTTTGGATATACTTCAATCCTGTGAAATGTCCATGGAACCAGCTCCTTTGGTGTGAGACACTTTTGAGGCTACCCTGCTACTGTTATTGTGATCCTGTTCAATTCATCTTGTTGCTTTTGCACTCCAATCTCCTAAACGTTGTGTCTTGTGAGGTAGCCAACAGCTTGCTCTTTCCATGTGTATTCATTTGCTCCACAAAGTGCCAGGTTCTGTGAGCTCAATAATATTCACACACGCAAGATTTCCAGTGAGACTGTAAAAGAAACTAATTAACTTTAGGCCTTGAGTAGATCATTTTCGGAGTGGAAACACTTCACTGATGATCACTTTGTTTCTACTCCAGAGACCTTGCAAAGCTTCTCATATATTTCCCAAACTGTATTTTTTTTCCCTCCCCTTCATTTCAAAAAAAGAATAATAACCTGAGCTCTGAAAGAGTTCATAATTTTAGATGCTTCATCCTTTATCATTAGCAAGCTGTACAACCTTTGCCTTTGCTTGTCACATTTTAACTTAACTGATTAAAAACACATGTATGGGATTTTTCAAAATGAGTTAGTCTACTGTTTTCAACATGTGGATCGCACTGATACTGGCAATGTTACTGTTAGAAATTTATCAGCAACGTGATGGAAAAGTAAGGAATTGGGTCAGGAGTAGGACATTCAGCCCCTCGAGCTTGCTCACCCACCCAAGAAGAACGTGGCTGAGCAGCATCTCAATTTCTTGAATGCGGATAAACCACCAGGTCGGGATTTTCCAGCCATTCACTCCGCTGCCACTGCAAGCGAGAAAGGAGAATTTGGCCCTCCGTCAAATCTCCGTTCACTGCAGCAGGATCAGAGGATCATGGACGTGACCGGCTGGAATATCCTGGTCCAGAGCCAGATGATCTACAGCAGGATGCTCAAAGAAAGCAGAGAGGAATTAACAGAGGATTTGACCGTCATTTTCCATCTGGAGGAGTGATGGGAGAACCGGACAGTCTGCTAACGTTTTACCTTTGTTTAAAAAGGGAGTGAGCGACAGACCAAGTAATAACAGGCCAACCAGTCTGACCTGGGTGGTGGATAAATTATTGGAATCATTTTTAAGGGACAGGATAAACAGTCACTTAGAAAAGTCCAGAGTATCAGAGACTGTCAGCATGGATTTGTTAATGGAAGAAAAACAAAAAATGCTGGAAAATCTCAACAATTCTGCAAGCACCTGTGGAGAGAACAGAGCTAATGTTTTGAGTCTGGATGACTTTTCAGTATTTGCTTTCATCTTTATTAGTAGAAGGTCGTGTCTGACTAATTTCATTGCTTTTTTTTGAGGAGATAATGAGGAGGATTGATGAGGGCAGTGCAGTTGGATTTGAGCAAGGCTTTTGACAAGGCCCCACATGGCAGGCTGGTTTAAAAAAAAAAGCCTATGGGATTCAGGGCAACGTAGCAAGCTGGATATAAAATTGGCTCAGTGACAGGAAACAAAGCATAATTGTTGATAGATGTTTTTGTGACTGGAAGGCTGTTTCCAGTGGAGTTCTACAGGGCTTAATACTAGGTGCCTGCTTGTCAGAATGTTCTCCCCGTGTCTACATGGGTTTACTCCGAGTGCTCTGGTTTTCTCTCTCAGTCCAAAGATGTGCAGGTTAGGTGGATTGGGCATGCCAAGTTTCCCCTTAGTGTCAGGGGGACTAGCAGGATAGATGCATGGGGTTGCGGGTTAGAGCCTGGGTGTTGTGGGTGCAGGTTGATTGGGTCGAATGGCTTCCTTCTGCATAGTCATAGAGTCGCAGTCATAGAGATTTACAGCATGAAAACAGGCCCTTCGGCCCAACTTGCGCATGCTGCCCTTTTTGTAGGGTTTCTATGATTCAAAGGATTATACAATAAGTGGGAGGTTACTGAGAGATATAGAGGAAGTGAGGGACCTTGCAGTGAATATCCACAGATCCCTAAAGGTAGCAGTTCAGGTCAATAAGGTGGGTTAAGAAAACATACGAAAGCTTTTCATTTATTGGCTGCAGCACAGAATATAAGAACAGGGAGGATATGCAGGAACTGAATAAAACGTTAGTTAGGGCAAAACTTGTGAAATGTGTGTAGTTCTGGTCACCTCATTACAGAAAGGATGTATTGCATTGGAGAGGGTGCAGAGGTGATTTACAAGGATATTATCAGGACTGGAAAAGTGAAGCTACGAGGAATGATTGGATAGGCTGTTTTGGTCTTGGAACAGAGGAGTCTGACGGGAGATTTGATTGTGATGTATAAAATTATGAAGGGCCTATTTACTTTAGCAGAGAAATCAGTGACTGGGGCATAGGTTTCAAGTGATTGGTAGAAGGATTAAAGAGATGAAGAAAAACATTTTACTCAGAGGGTTGTGGGGATCTGGAACTCCCTATCCGAAAGGGTAGAGACAGAAACCCTCAACTCATTTAAAAAGTGTCTGTGAGTGTACCTGAAGTGTTGTAAAATGCAGGGCTATAGCCAAATGCTGCAAAATGGGACTAGGTTGAGTGTATGATTTTTTTGGCTGGCTAAGACAAGGGGCCTCTTTCTACACTTTCAATGATTCTATTCCTTGCTCCATATTCCTTTATAACTTAAATAACAAAGATCTAGTGATCTCAGTCCTGAGAGCAGTCTGGGTAAAATGCCCCTGAAACATGAGGGTGATTATTAAGAGGATTAAAACTGTCCAGCCCATGATCACATTTTGTACCCAACATTAGAGTTAGTGGGTGGCATTCTCCCCCAAAAGTTTCTAAGTGTCAAATTCATGTAAAAACTGGAGTAAGTTGTGCTGTTTTTTTTCAGCGGGGGTTTCAAAATGAATTTCCCATACTCTGCACTAAAGAGTGCACAAGCATCATTCACTCCTGAATCCAGAGTGCGGGGTCTTTTCCCGCTGGGGAGGCCAGCAGCATAGCGCTGAGTGGGCCACTGCGCATGCACCGATCTGTCATTGTGGTGATTGGCAGATGCGCAGTGGTCCCTGTCTGTTGGCCTCCCGATTGCCGGCCAGCCCCACGACCCCTGCATCACTGGCTCTCCAACTCCTTCATGGTCTGATCGCTGATCCTCCAAACATGCCTGGATCAGCCTTGAACCCCCCCCATGGCCCATGGTCTCTCCTCAGTGTGAACTTGATTTCCCACCTCCCAGCCTCCCCCAAGCAGGCTGCGTCTCCAGTCCCGGGCCAGCTAATCAGACTTAAACTATATTACAATGAGGTGGTGGACTTGTTGGGCAGCAGTTCACTGACGGTGACACTGGGAGAGACGCGGAGACCTGAACACTCATTGCGAATTGGCCGCTGCTGGAGTCTCTCGGCTCACTTCACCCCAATAGCAGCACAGCGGGATGGGGGAATTCTCCCCACTGTTCCTGAAATATAGAACATGCCTGCTGATACCATCCAGCAATATATTGGTGTTAGTGGTAGGGCACCTAATTTGCGTAAGGCAGGCAGACTCGAACACAATTTCCGGTGTATCTCAAGTGCTCACCTGCTCAGTACAGCCCAAACTCCAGACACTTGTCCACCATTAGCGGAGGAAAATACTGTCTAGTTGTTTCCCCCAGCTCTGCCTTGTATGCTTCTCTGCACTGTGAACGTTTCTGCATTGTGTAACAGTAAATTTTTTTTAAAAGAAGTACTATTCTTCTGGAATTTGGATTTCCTTAGGTGGCTCCCACTTCCAGCTGGTTAGTGTTCTTCATCTCACTGGGTGAGTCTGACTCCAGTATCCCTGTCCCTGAATGTGGGAATTGCCAGCAGAGGGCATTCCTCAGGCCAGTTTGGCCACCCATTGATATTTGCCTCAAAGGAACAGGTGGCGATTCTGTCTCCACAAGGTAGCCTAGGAAATCCTGGAAACTGCAGAGATGTGTCACGGTCATACCTCATCTGCTTTCCGGTAGGTTCCATTGTTAAGTAACCTGTCTCAGTTACATCTGAAGTCCAGCAGAGCGTTGGAAAGTTTGGGGGCTGACCTGGACGTATAAATACTGTGGCTACCAGGGACTCGGAATTCTACAGCAAGTAACTCACCTCCTGACTCCCCAAAGCCTGTCCACTATCTGCAAGGCACAAGTGAGGGGTGTGATGGAACACTCTTCACCTGCCTGGATGAGTTCAGGTCCAACAGCACTCAAGAAGCTTGACGTGACAAAGCAGCCCATTTGATTGGCATCCCATCCGCAAATATTCATTCCTCCACTATCGACAAACAATGTCAGCATCTACAAGATACAGTAAAGTCATTCACCAAGGATTCTTAGATGTTATCTTTCAAACCCACGACTGCTGCCATCTAGAAGGACAAGGGCAGCAGACAAATGGGAATACCACTGCCTAGAAGGACTTCTCCAAGCCGCTCACCATCCTAACTTGGAAATATATTGCTGTTCCCTCGCTGTGGCTGGAGCAAAATCCTTAACACTCTCCCTAACAGTACTGTAGGTGCACCTACATCACAGGGACTGCAGCAGCTCAAGAAGGCAGCTCCCAACACCACAACCTCAAGGGCAGTTAGGAGTGGACAATAAATGCCAACAACGGCCACATCCTGTAAATGAATTTTTAAAATGATGTAAATGGTATGACTGTATGAACATAAGAAATCGATGCGGGAGTGGACCACATGCACCCTTGTCTGTTAGCTGAAATTTGTGTGGTTTTTTTTATCACTTCATTCACCTCTGACTTCTAGATGCTTCCTACTAACTGAGTAAAGACTGTACCTGCAGGTGATCATAAAGCCACGTTAACAGCTTTGGCAGAATGAAGGTGTTCAATCCTTGTGAAGAAAAATCAGTGGAGAGTGAGGACTATCAAATATTTGTTTAGAAATATGTATTTTTATTCACAAACATTTAGATGGGTTAAAACTGTTTATATTTATTCTACATATGGATTTTTATCTGTTGTCATTACTAAGACAATCGGAACTTTGTTCCCACATCACGGTGGGATTTAAACTATGGCTTCAAAGAAAGACGTATAATTAGTCACAAAAATCTTCTTAACACTTCAGTTGTGTTTGTCAGATAAATTACAGCCAAATCTTAATGCCACATGTACAATCTGTCACCCTGTTATTATTATTTCTTGTAGGAAGAAAATGAAATCCTTCTTTGAAGTCTGGAAAATAGACGAAGGGAAAGAACTAATCGACTGGGTGATGGTGAATAAGTAGAGATTAATTTTTCCCCTTTTCTTGAATAAATACATCTACATGAGATGCTAATCTCCAGCTTTGGTGTATTTGGAAGGAACGTTGTGGTTCTGCATCGAAGCTGATGGGATGTTTTCCTTGCACTGTCTATAAAGTTAGCTGTCGCGTTTCAGACACTTGCTCCTGCTTTGTCCTTATTCATTCAAGTTTGCATTCTCCAACGTAAATGCTGGAACTCAAGATACACGTAGATAGGGAAGTACAATCAGCCCTCCTTGGCTCATTCATCCAGCAAAACTCACGGACCCTGCTTGCTATTACAGCAGCTAACCACCTCTTAATTGACTTAGAGACTTTTTTGCTTTTACTTACCCAACTGCCAGTTCTGTGCATCAAGATTTTTTTTTTTAATGTCACTCACAAATTTCAACAGTTTGAACATCTGCTTCTCACCCTCAGCCAGAGAATCTTGAGGTGTTTTTATAACAATTAGTCTATTTCACGAGGGTATTGCCAGAAATTCTATCTTGGAAAGAGTCCCAAAACTGAATACAGAGAACGTTGTTCAGCACTGAACCCTGATTACATTTTGTATTTTTTTTAAAGAGGAAGGAAACTGTGGATTCCCTCCCCCCTCTGCTGAACCCTTTGTTTTTTTTTCTCTGAATGCCATGAAGTTGAAACTAAGCATACTTTTTTTAAAAGTATAATAATTTGTTGAATAAAGTTACCCTCCACGTTCCCTTATTGCTGCTCAGGCAGGGAGCTGAACCAGGAAAGGATGGCATGTGTGAACCTGCTGCTTTTTAACAGAAAGATTGTGTTTAACCCCTGCTGTATTTTGTCAGGAATTGAACTCACCATTAGTGAGAAATAATAATGCAGGGAAAAAAAATCGTGTCTGCCTAAAAACAAAATCGTAATTCACAAAATCGTAATTCTGCGTTAAATTCAAAAACAGTATGTGTGCAATGTATTGTAAACCAAACCAAATAAATTATAATTTTTTTTTGTTGTGCTGTTATTTCTATGATAGTCATGAATGATGTCTTACGTTCATCTTTTCATACTTTATGAAGAAAGGAACTAATTGGCAGCCATTCGATTGAATGGTGGAGCAGAATCGATGGGCCGAATAGCCTGATTCTCCTCCTATATCTTATCTTATTTTATCTCTGTTGTGGCGGCAGAAGCTTGTCGATACTTTACTTTATTCAGGAATCCACTCTTCACCGGTTAGTGGGTTTCAGTGAGCCCTTTGGCCTTGAGAGCCACCTCCAAATATGGTCCGGGCTGATGTTCAGAATCACTGAAGCTGTTTGTTTGATAGCAGGCAGAAATGTGAACCTTCCCAGATGGCCACGTGGAAGGGAATACATGCTGCTGCCCTGGTTATCAGCTCTATTAAAAACTGGGAGCCCTCAGCTGGTCAGGCACCAGAATTAACAGGTAGGATCTTCCCAGGCAAGGGAGACAGTTTTGGGTATGTACAGGGAGTTAAGTCTCTTGAGCATGACATCAGATCCGGATCCCGACATCACCCACTCTCTTCCAGGTTTTACCAGGATGAGATTGAAAGTAGACTGCAGAGCTCTGAGAAGCAGAGGGATCTGGGTGTACTAGTGCATGAATCACAAAAGGCTAGTATACAGATACAGCCAGTGATTAGAAAAGCTTGCAGAATCACAGTATTGTTATGGCCCATTTGGCCCATTCTGTCTGCTCTCCAAATGAGCATCATGACTTAGTGCCACTCCCCTGCCTTTTCCCCGTACCCCTGCACATTGATTTTATTCAAGTAATTATCCAGTGCCTTCCTGAATGCCTCAATTGAACTTGCCTTCACCACATTTCCTGGAACTGCTCGTTGTGTGAAAATAATTTTTCTCACAATGCATTTGCTTCTTTTGCAAATCATTTAGAATCTATACCTTCTTGTTTTTGATCCTTTTACAAGCTCATAAAATGTTATTGATTATTGTGAAGAGAATTGATTACAAAAGTAGGAAGACCACATCTGAGTATTGTGTACAGTATTGGTCTCATAAGAAATAGGAGCAGGAGTAGGCCATCTAGCCCCTCAAGCCTGTCCCGCCATTCAGTAAGTTCATGGCTGATCTGATAGTGATTAAGTTCCCGCTTTCTCCCCATAGCCCTCAATTCCCTTATTAATCAGAAATCTATCTACCTGTGACTTAAACCTGTCTCCTTAATTAAGGAAAAATGTAAATGTGTTAGAAGCAATTCAGAGAAGATTTACTAGACTAATACCAGAAATGAGTGGGTTGTCTTGTGAGCAAAGGCTGGAAAGATTTGGTTTGTATCCAGTAGAGTTTGGAAGGATAACAGGGGACTTGATCGAAACATTTAAGATCCTGAGGGGTATTGACTGGGTGGATGTGGTGCAGATGTTCCCTCTTATTGAAAAATCCATGGATAGAGGTCATTGTTTAAAAATAGGAGGTTGCTCATTTAAGACAAATGAAGAGGAGTTTTTCTCTGAGGTTCATGAGTCTCTG
Organism: Carcharhinus amblyrhynchos; assembly: GCF_965287045.1. Taxonomy (NCBI): domain Eukaryota; kingdom Metazoa; phylum Chordata; class Chondrichthyes; order Carcharhiniformes; family Carcharhinidae; genus Carcharhinus; species Carcharhinus amblyrhynchos. Next base: position 94,548,409 of record NC_137328.1, on the reverse strand, counting down.
GAACTCTCAAATGGTAGTGGAAGCAACATCTTTGAATATTTTTAAGGCAGAGCTAGATGGATTCTTGATAAGCAAGGGGGTGAAGGTTTATTGGGAATATGAACATGGAAAAGAAGTTATAATCAGATCAGCCATGATCATATTGAATGACAGGGCAGGCTTAAGGGGTTGAGTGGCCTACACCTGCTCCTTGTTTGTTTGTTTATATGAATAGGGAACTTCCTTGGATGTATTGGGAAGCCAATTAAAATACTTTAAACGTACAAACTAGGAGCAGGAGTAGCCATTCAGCACTTTGAGCCTGCTCTGCTATTCAGTGTCATGGCTGATCTGATTGTATCCTTAACTCCATCCCCACCTACCCCTGATAAAGGAATCTACCTCTGACTTTAAAAATATTCAAAGATTTTGCTTCCACTGCCTTTTGAGGAAGAGAGTTCCAGAGACTCAGGACCCTCAGAGAAAAAACTTCTCATCTGTCTTAGATGAGCAACCTTTTTTTTTCATTTGGATGAGAATTTAGGAGGCTTGGTTAGTAAGTTTGCAGATGACACCAAAATTAGTGGCGTAGTGGACAGTGAAGAAAGTTGTCTCCTATTGCAATGGATCTTGATCAATTGGGCCAGTGGGCTGACAAATGGCAGATGGAGTTTAATTTGGATAAATGCGAGGTGATGCATTTTAGTCAATCGAACCAGGGCAGGATTTACTCAGTTAATGGTAGGGCACTGGGGAGAGTTATAGAACAAAGAGATTAAGCAGTGCAGGCTCATAGCTCCTTGAAAGTAGAGTCATACGTGGACAGGATGCTGAAGGAAGCATTCAGTATGCTTTGTTTCATTGGACAGAACATTGAATACAGCATGTTGGGACGTCTTGTTGAAGTTGTACGAGACAGTGGTAAGGCCACAATTGGAACATTGTATACAGTTCTGTTCACCCTATTATTGAAAGGATATTATTAAACAAGAAAGAGTGCAGAGAAGATTTACTAGGATGCTACCGGGATTTAATGGTTTAAGTTTTAAGGAAAGGCAGGATAGACTGGGACATTTTTTCCCTGGGGCATAGGAGGCTTAGGGGTTATCTTATAGAAGTCTATAAAATAATGAGGGGCATAGAGAAGATCAATATTTTTTCCCAAAGGTAGGGGAGTCTAAAACTAGAGGGCATAGGTTTAAGGTAAGATGGGAGAGATGCAAAAGGGTTCAGAGGGGCAATTTTTTCACATAGAAGGTGGCGAGTGTCTAGAACAAGCTGCCAGAGGTGGTAGTAGAGGCAGGTACAGTTTAGTCTTTTAAAAAGCATTTAGACATGGGCAGCAGATATGAATTCAATATCATTAAAATGTGCTACAGTGAGATCACAATGAGTCCACCTTGGGTGAAAGTAAATTCTGATTATGTCAAAGTCATCAATCACTTGCAGCAGCAGAATTGAAAATCCTCTAGAATGAAGTCTGTGATCGGCTTAAATTCTGCACTGGGAGCTCTCAATTAACCAAAGTCGTCTTAAATTTGGCATACGACAGCACTGACCAGTCAGAGCAGCACCATTCATCACTCAAGGCTGAAATAAAATTGGGGCCCTGTAACATTATCAAATCCTCATCTACACACTTAAGGAAAACCTTACATGCTTTGGGTGGTTTATCTACCCATTCGATAGCTTTGAGTTGAACACTTGGCTGGTAGAACTAATGTTGGTTTCCTGTAGCTAAGTGGACCTAGAATGCTTAAACTGCCCTCTAATGTAAGTTAAAATTGGGCCCTGTCAATTCAGTGAGTGGGTGAAATTAGTAATAATTCTCAAAGCTCTCGAATACGGTTGCACCGTTAATAAGATTTGTATTCTGTTTTTCAATTTTCAAGTTATTTTAATCCATGCACGTGATTTTGTTTAATAATGGCTGTTTCTGATAAATGAGAAAATCTCACTTGCACTCGGTGTCCCATTTACAATAAAATTCCAATAGTTCGAAACCTGGGGCTCCGTCTACAAATTTTGGTTAGGCTGAACCTTGTGAGACTACATTCCCGCATAAATACATCTCTACACAACCCCACATGCCGACAGATGTGTTTGTCAAAACCAACAAATTTGAATGCCAAATGAAAATACGGTAAAGCATCATGTGTGAAAAAGTCTTTAATCAATTTATTCACATCTCACAATGGCCTGACCTTGTGGAAGTCCGGAGATTTGCATTGAAAAAGATTGGGAGTTAGCTCTGTAATCTTTTCCTGCTTAGTGTGCTGTGGTTGGCCACACACAATGCAGTGCACCAGCTCATCAATGTAGTCGGGCATGTTTTTGTGCTGCAATGTGAATCCCAGGGCAGCTTTGAGGCATTGGCCGGGGAATTGCTGGGCGACCGGGTGTGTATTCATCAAACTCTTCAGGGTCATTGACCTTCTTGGGCTTCATGCTTTTACACTCATGTGGTCTGATTGGTCAGTGCTGTCACATGCCAAACGTAGATGACTTGACCAATCAGGACTTACCAGTGCGCAATTTCTTGATTTGATTTCTTATTGTTGTATGGATTAACATACGTGGAAAGTATTGCGTGGTATACAGACAAAGCATAGAGAAGGAAACGAGAGAGTGCAGAATGTAGTGTTACCGTCATAGCTAGGGTGTAGAGAAAGATTAACTTCGTGCAAGGTAGGTCCATCCAAAAGTCTGATGGCAGCAGAGAAGAAGCTGTTCTTGAGTCGGTTAGGACGTGACCTCAGACTTTTGTATCTTTTTCCCGATAGAAGAAGGTGAAAGAGAGAATGTCTGGGGTGCGTGGGGTCTTTAATTATGTAGAGGCACTGGGAAGTGTAAACAGAGTCAGTGGGGTTTGCATGATGGATTGGGCTACATTCACAACCTTCTGTAGTTTCTTGCGGTCTTGGGCAGAATAGGAGATATATCAAGCTGTCATAAACCAGAAAGAGTGCTTTCTATCGTGCAACTGTAAAAGCTGGTGAGAGTCGTAGCTGACATGCCAAATTTACTTAGTCTTCTAAAAAAGTAGAGGCACTAGTGGGCATTCTTAACTACAGTGTCAGTGTGGGGGAGACCTGGACAGGTTGTTGGTGATCTGGACACCTAAAAACTTGAAGCTCTCGACCATTTCTATTTTCAGATCACGGACTTCATTCGGGGAGATTTTCTATTCTGCTGGAGGGAGTGATTGACAATTTTGACATGACCAGAATTTACTGTCACCCAAGATGGACTCATTGTGATTACAGTGTAGCACACTTAAATTATATTGGATTCATATACTTTGCCTGTTCAATCCAATTGGGGTTCAAATGCTTTAGTCGGACTAGAGAAGGAGGTAGAAGCGGGGGAGGGGTAGCATTATTGGTCAAGGACTGTATCACAGTGTCAGAGAGGAAGTTTGATGAGGACTTGTCTGTTGAGGTAGTATGGGCGGAGATTAGAAATAGGAGAGGAGAGGTCACCCTGTTGGGAGTCTTTTATAGACCTCCTAAAAGTTCTAGAGAGGTTGAGGAAAGGATTGCGGAGACGATCCTGGTTAGGAGTGAAAGTAATAGGGCAATTGTTATGGGGGACTTTAACTTTACTAATATTGATTGGAATTACTATAGCTCTAGCTCGTTAGAGGGGTCAGTTTTTGTACAAAGCGTGCAGGAAGGTTTTTTGACTCAGTATGTAGACAGGCCAACTAGAGGTGAGGCTATATTGGATTTGGTGCTGGGAAATGAGCCAGACTGGGTGCTAGACTTGGAAGTTGGTGTGCATTTTGGTGATAGTGACCACAATTCGGTTACGTTCACCTTAGTGATGGAAAGGGATAGGCATGAACCTCGGGTCAGTAGTTTTAGCTGGGGGAAGGGTAATTATGAGGCTATTAGGAGAGAATTAGGAAGCATAGGTTGGACTAGGAGATTACAGGGACTGGGAACGTCCGAAATGTGGAGTTTTTTCGAGGAGCAGCTACTGCGAGTCCGTGATAGGTATGTCCCTGTCAGGCAAGGAGGAGTTGGTAGGGCTAGGGAACCGTGGTGCACTAAAAAAGTTGATTCGTTGGTTAAAAAGAAAAAGGAGGCTTATGTTCGAATGAGGCTTGAGGGCTCAGGAAGTGCATTAGAAAGCTTTAGATTGGCTAGGAGGGAGTTGAAGAGTGAGTTGAGAAGGGCTAAAAGAGGACATGAGAAGACTTTGGCTGATAGGATTAAGGAGAATCCTAAGGCGTTCTATAGGTATGTCAAGAACAGAAGGTTGGTTAGGGCAAGATTAGGGCCAGTTACAGACAGTGGAGGGAAGTTGTGTGTGGAACCGGAAGAGATTGGAGAGGCATTGAACCAATATTTCTCTTCGGTGTTCACGCAGGGGGACATGAATATAGCTGAGGAGGACACTGGGTTGCAGGGGTGTAAAATAGACAGTATTGCAGTTGATAAGGGGGATGTGCTGGATATTCTAGAGGGTTTGAAAATAGGTAAGTCCCCTGGTCCGGATGGGATTTACCCTAGGATTCTCTGGGAGGCAAGAGAGGTGATTGCAGAGCCTCTGGCTCTGATCTTCAGGTCGTCGTTGGTCTCTGGTATAGTACCGGAAGATTGGAGGATAGCGAATGTTGTCCCATTGTTTAAGAAGGGGAACAGAGACTTCCCCGGGAATTATAGACCGGTGAGTCTTACTTCTGTTGTGGGCAAGGTTTTAGAAAAAATTATTAGGGATAGGATTTATAGTTATTTGGAGAGTAATGAATTGATTGGAGATAGTCAGCATGGTTTTGTAGCGGGTAGGTCGTGCCTTACTAACCTTATTGAGTTTTTTGAGAAAGTGACCAAAGAGGTGGATGGGGGTAAGGCAGTTGACGTGGTATATATGGATTTTAGTAAGGCGTTTGATAAGGTTCACCATGGTAGGCTTCTGCAGAAAATGCAGATGTATGGGATTGAGGGTAGTCTAGGAAATTGGATCAGGAATTGGCTAGCAGATAGGAGACAGAGGGTGGTGGTTGATGGTAAATATTCGTCATGGAGTTCTGTTACGAGTGGTGTGCCTCAGGGATCTGTTTTGAGGACACTGCTGTTTGTAATTTTTATTAATGGATGAGGGTATAGTTGGGGTGGATTAGTAAATTTTCTGATGACACCAAAGTCGGAGGTGTGGTAGATTGTGAGGAAGGGTGTCCTAGTTTGCAGGGAGACTTGGACAGGTTGCAGAGCTGGGCTGAGAGGTGGCGGATGGAGTTTAATGCGGAGAAGTGTGAGGTAATTCACTTTGGTAGGAATAACAGATGTGTCGAGTATAGGGCTAACGGGAGGACTTTGAATAGTGTGGATGAACAGAGGGATCTAGGTGTATGTGTACATAGATCCCTGAAAGTTGGGAATCAAGTAGATAAGGTTGTTAAGAAGGCATACGGTGTCTTGGCGTTTATTGGTAGGGGGATTGAACTTAGGAGTCGCAGCGTCATGTTGCAACTGTACACAACTCTGGTGTGGCCGCACTTGGAGTACTGTGTGCAGTTCTGGTCCCCACATTACAGGAAGGATGTGGAGGCTTTGGAGAGGGTGCAGAGGAGGTTTACCAGGATGTTGCCTGGTATGGAGGGGAGGTCTTATGAGGAGAGACTGAGGGATTTGGGGTTGTTTTCGCTAGAAAGAAGGTGGCTAAGAGGGGATCTTATTGAAACATATAAGATGATTAGAGGTTTAGATAGGGTGGATAGTGATAGCCTTTTTCCTCGGATGGAGAAAGCTAGCACGAGGGGGCATGGCTTTAAATTAAGGGGGGGTAGTTATAGGACGGATGTCAGGGGTAGGTTCTTTACCCAGAGGGTGGTGAGGGATTGGAATGCCCTGCCTGCTGCAGTTGTAAATGCGCCTAGTTTGGGAGCGTTTAAGAGATCCGTGGATAGGTTTATGGACGAAAAGGGATTGGTTTAGATTAATGGGTCATTGTTTTTTAACTGGTCGGCGCAACATCGTGGGCCGAAGGGCCTGTTCTGCGCTGTAATGTTCTATGTTCTATGTTAATCCAGAAAAAGAGTAGAGCTGCAGTTCCTGCTCTTGTTCTTTCTTTTTAAGAGCACAAACAAAGACCTCAGACTGCAAAGACTGTCAAGGTCATCCTGTAGAAGGATATTATTTAGGTAATGATGAATGAAAAAGTGTTTCTCGCTGTTACTGTTGCACACAGTGGCTTTTCTTACATGAGCCATAGGTTTTGACAATATGTGAATACAAGAAAGACTCAGATTTGAATTGAAAACATTTTATCTCTGATAAAAATTTTACATTCTTGGCTGTCAATTGAGGAAAAGATTATAAATACAAATCTCTGGCCTTTTACAAGGACAGGCTTCGGTGAGGTCTCAACTGAGCTGTCAAGAATTTGGTGCCATCGTACTCATACAAATCCAATTAGGTAATCCCAAATTTAACATTCTCAAACCTGAGAGCTGTCAGAAGCATGGGTGGTTATTTACAAATAAAGGGAGATTGGAAATGTTATCACAGTGCTTAGCACTGCTGTTTCACAGTGCCAGGGACCCCGGCTTAATTCCTGGCTTGGATCATTATCTCTGCAGAGACTGCACGTTCTTCCCATATGTCTGCTTGGGTCTCTTCCAGGTCCTCTAGTTTCCTCCCACAGTCTGAAAGATGTGCTGGTTAGGTGCATTGGCCATGCTAAGTTCTCCCTCAGTGTACCCGAACAAGCACCGGAGTGTGGCAACGAGAGGACTTTCACAGTAACTGCATTGCAGTGTTAATGTAAGCCTACCTGTGACACAAATAAAAATAAAACATTGACTTAATAATGAATGAAAATGTCATGTGTTGTAATTACATTTTGTGCCTGCAGTCAGCTAGGTACTTGATAAACTAGAATTGAATATTCGCATTCTATAGATCAGAATGTTGTGGGTTATAGTCTAAATTCAAAATGGTTTTATAATCTACATCATCCCTCCAATGCACTTAGGAAATACTACATTGTCAGCAGTGCTGTCCTCCAAATGATATGTTAAATCTAAGTAGACATTGACGCCTTCATGGGAAGATAGTCTGTTAGGATTCCAACACTAAAGGAAGATTAAACAGAATGGATCAATTTTTTTGAATTCAAATTTGACTCAGGATGTGTAATGTGCAAATAGAAATGGTTGCTGGTGAATGGGCTAATTTATACCACAACTGAGCATGGTTAACAGATCCATGCTGGAGAATAGAAGACACACCCACAGGTTGCTTGTGAAACTGGCATTTTTGTGTCACAAACTCTGTCCTTCTACCTAGTCTTTACCATCTGGATGGTTAGTCAGATGGAATGACTCTAAGCATTTAAAGAGCAGTGCGTAGACACAATGTATAGACAACAATCACCTGACCTAATCCCCTTACAAACTATTTGAAGTAGTTGTTTTAAAAAACAGTAATTATAAATTTGATTCAAGGCCTTCAAGAATAGAATCATAAGGATCCACACCTTATTGAAAACTTTAAAAGCAGTTGTAAAAACTGTGGCTGTAGCCAGACTCATGACTGAAATGCAAATCCATTTTGAATGTTGTTGTAACTGCAAGAAGTTAGCAACTTAAACACATTCAGATGATTGTGTGAGGGGAAAAACTCAACGCTGGCGATCTGGAACCCATGCTTGCCGCACAACAGGAATGGCGGTAGGGGAAATCAAGATCCAGTGAAACCCTGAAGTTGCGATTTCTGATTTCTACCGACCCCTCACTGTAAATTGAAAATATTTACAAATCAATATATATCTACATATTATTAAAAGCCTCCCCTTGCTGCAAATTGAGCCCAAGGCATATTTTCAGATTGCACCGACGTGATGTCATATCAGCGCAGTTTACAACAGGTTCACCCAAAGGTGAATCTGTCGTGGGATACCCCCGGGAGTGTAAAGGTGAGTATAGACTCTGGGCCAACCTAGCAGTGCCAACCTGTGCCAAGAGACAGTGACAGAGATGGACTCCAATGAGAGCCTCATGGGGGAGGGAGAGAAATTCATTTATTTGTGGTGATGGGGGAGAGCACAAATGGGAGCCAGTGATAGCCTATGTGGCAGGGGATGCTGGCATTAACAATGTGTGTGAGAGCAAGTCTCTGATCATCAGGGCATGAATGCTGGCTCTGATTGGTGGGGGTTGGTAACTCTTTTGTCTGATCACAGCACCCTTTAAACATGACACACCGATCTTAGACCAGCCGGGCATTGCCAGCGTGTTGTGGCCCCACCTCTCTACATGGTGGTGTGAAACATGCCCACCAATTTTTTGTGACAGTATGGGAAGATCTGGAGAGAAAACAAAGAAACACACTGGTTTTCTTGCCAGAACCAGTACTGCCATTTTTTGCTAAGATTTTGTGTTTCAGTGGCGTAGTGCTTAACACTACTTCCTCACAGCTCCAAGGAACTGGGTTCGATTCCTGGCTTGGGTCACTGTCTGTATGGAGTTTGCACATTCTCCCATATTTGCGTGGGTTTCCTCCAGGTGCTCCAGTTCCCTCCCACACTTTAAAGATGTACGGGTTAGGTGCATTGGCCATGTTAAATTGCCCGTTAGTGTGCCAGGACATGTAGGATATAGGGATTAGCGGGGCAAATATGTGGAGTTATGGGAAAAGGGCCTGGGTGGAATTGTTGTCGGTGCAGACTCGATGGGCCAAATGGCCTCCTTTTGCACTGTAGGTTTTCTATGTCAACATGTTCAAATGCTTTTTGTTCCCTCAGCTTTTGAATTGTTGCCATTTTCCTTTTACACCATCTGGCGTTCTCAAACAACATTGAATATTGTTAGCTATTTGTTTTAATGGACTGAAGAGTTCGAAATAAACCACCTTCAATACTGCTTGCTGACCCTGTGACCTCTCTTAATGGCTTGAGCTGAAACGGTGCAGTGATCATACCACTTTACAAACCATTGGTGCGACCACCCTGATAATGTGTGCGGATCTGATCACAGTAAGTCTCACAACAGCAAGTTAAAGTCCAGCAGGTTTATTTTGTAACATGAGCTTTCGGAGCAATGCTCCTTCATCAGGTGAATGCAGGATTTGTTTCCGAAACAGGGCATATAAGGACACAAACTCAATTACAAGATAAGGGTTGAAATGCGAATCTTAACAGGTAATCTTTACAGGTACAGACAATGTGAGTGGAGAGAGTGTTAAGTGCAGGTTAAAGAGATGTGTACTATCTCCAGACAGAACAGTTAGTGAGATTTTACAAGCCCAGGCAAGTCATGGGGGTTACAGATAGTGTGACATCAACCCAAGATCCTAGTTGAGTCCATCCTCGTGTGCAGAACTTGACTGTCAGTCTCTGCTCAGTAACTCTGTGTTGTGTGTCGTGAAGGCCGCCTTGGAGAACACTTACCCAAAGATCAGAAGCTGAATGCCCGTGACCGTTGAAGCGTTTCCCAACAGGAAGAGAACATTCTTGCCTGGTGATTGTCGAGTGGTGTTCATTCATACATTGTTGTAGCATCTGCATGGTCTCGCCAATGCACCATGCTTCGTGACATACTTTCCTGCAATGTATCAGGTAGACAATGTTGGCCGAGCCACAAGAATATGTACTTGTATCTGGTGGATGGTGTTCTCATGTGAGATGATGGCATCCATGTTGCTGTGGCAGGGTTGTGTGGTGTTGTGGCTGGGTAGTTTGCTGTGGACAATGGTCTGTTTGAGATTGTGCGGTTGTTTGAAGGCAAGTAGTGGGGGTGTGGGGATAGCCTTGGCGAGATGTTCATTTTCATCAATGACATGTTGAAGGCTCTGAAGAAGATGTCGTAGCTTCTCCGCTCCGGAGAAGTACTGGACGATGAAGGGAACTCTGTCTACCTTGTCCCGTGTTTCTCTTCTGAGGAGGTCTATGCAGTTTTTCACTGTGGCGCGTTGGACCTGTCGATCGATGAGTTGAGTGCCATATCCTGTTCTTACAAGGTCATCTTTTAGCATCTGTAGGTGTCTGTTGCGATTTTCCTTATCTGAGCAAATCCCGTGCATGTCCGTAGGGGATGGCTTCTTTAACGTATTTAGAGTGAAAGCTGGAGAAGTGGAACATCATGAGGTTATCCGTGGGCTTGCGGTACAGTGAGGTGCTGAAGTGACTGTCCTTGATGGAGATACGTGTGTCCAAGAATGCAACTGGTTCTGGAGACTAGTCCATGGTGAGTCTGATGGTGGGTTGGAGCTTGTTGATATCATCGTGTCATTGTTTCAGTGATTGTTCACCATGAGTCATCAATGTATCTAGTGTATAGCATCAGTTGAAGGTTCTGTGCAGTGAAGAAGCCTTGTTCGAACCTGTGCATTAAGATGCTGACATACTAAGGTATGGATTTGGTCCCCATGAAGACCAAGTCTGGATGAAGAACTGATTGTTGAAGTGAAGACATTGTGGTCCAGGATGAAGAAAATGAGTTATAGAATTGCATCTGGAGATTGGCAATTGTCGGCATTGAGTACTGAGGCAGCTGCAGCAATGCCATCATTGTGGGGGATGCTGGATTAGAGTGCCGAGACATCCATTGTGATGAGGAGTGTTCCTGGTTTAAGTGTTCCATGGGTGCTGAGTTTCTGTAAGAAGGCCATAGTGCCACTGGGGGTTCTTTGTACAATGGGTTTCAGGATGTACTCTAGGTAGCCAGAGAGGTTCTCACACAGGGTCCCATTGCCTGATACGATGGGATAGCCGGGTGTATTGGCCCTGTGTGTCTTCAGGCAGCAGTAGAGATCTTCAACGTGAGGAGTACGTGGGATGAGAGCACGGAGAACATAAGAACATAAGAGCATAAGAAATAGGAGCAGGAGTAGGCCATCTAGCCCTTTGAGCCTGCCCCGCCATTCAGTAAGATCATGGCTGATCTGTCGTGGCTCAGTTCCACTTTCCTGCCCTCTCCCCATAACCCTTAATCCCCTCTCTTATCAAAAACCCATCAACCCGCGTCTTAAAAATATTTAGCGAGGCAGCCTCCACCACTTCAACGGGCAGAGAATTCCAGAGATTCACCACCCTTTGAGTGAAGAAGTTCCTCCTCAACTCCGTTTTAAACCGCCCCCCCTTTATCTTGAGGCTGTGCCCCCTAGTCCTACTATCTTTTTTGAGTGGGAAGAGTCTCTCCACCTCTATCCTATCCATCCCATTCATCATCTTTTACGTCTCAATGAGATCTCCCCTCATTCTTCTAAACTCTAACGAGTACAAGCCCAGTTTATTCAGCCTCTCCTCATAGCTCAACCCCCTCAACTCCGGTATTCTGAAGGTCAGGATCAAGGGTCTTAATCCGTCTGTTGAGTTGATGGATGTATTCTTTGGTTGGATCTGCAAGTAACTGTCTGTAGTGTTCCTCGTTGTTCAGTTGTTGGTACATTTCTTTGCAGGAATCTGTTCTGTTCAGTATGACAGTGGCCCCTCCTTTGCTGGTTTGATGACAATGTTGCAGTCGGTCTTGAGAGCGTGGATGGCGTTGCGTTGTGCTTGGGTGACGTTCGGGGCTGTCTTGTGAGTGCGGTTGATGAATCTGGCATTGACGCACCTCCTGAAGGCTTGGGCACACATGTCAAGTCGAGAGCAGCGGCCTTCCAGAGGAGTCTAATTTAACTCTTTCCTCTTCGGTTGCTGCACTGCGGATCTCTCTGTCGGCTGTTCTGGTTCATTGGCTGTCTCATCGTGTTCGCTGCTGGCCTCTTGGAGTTTGTGGAAAAACTCCCAGAGTTTCATTTGCCTGATGAATTCTTCTGTGTCTGCTGCGAGACTGATGGGGTCCATTTTGGTGGTGGGGCGAAAATTGAGCCTTTGGCTGAGAACTTCAATTTTGTCTGGTCGAAGGGTGTAGTCTGACAAGTTGGCAATGTTAACCCCTGCGGTGGTACTATTTACTACTGTGGCTTGGTTGCTGCTGGTGGTGATGCCGAGTTGTTCAAATTTCCTGTTCTTGGTGTGCACGTAGATGGTGTAATTCCTTTCTCTCATCTGCTTGATAGTGTTTCGCAGCTGATCTGTGTCCTGACTGCAAGATGAGAATATGGACTGTATCTTGGTTTTCAAGTTGTGGTGTTTGCTGTAGAGCTGGTGTATGAGATGGTTGAGGAGTGTGAGAGAGGTGCGACGGCAAAGTCTCTCAGCGTAGTCGTGTTATAGGTTGACCTGAGTGGATTCATGATCTGTAGTGCTTTCTTATCTTGTCTGCTTTCTGGCATCTTTGCAGAAACTCGATGTCTATGTCAATATGCACTCACCTGATGAAGGAGCGACGCTCCGAAAGCTCGTGCTACCAAGTAAACCTGTTGGACTTTAACCTGGTGTTGTGAGACTACTTACTGTGCCTACCCCAGTCCAATGCCGGCAACTCCACATCAGGTCTGGTCACTGCAGAGCAAAACGCATAATATACTTTTTTATTTATGCAGAGGATTGGTTACAGAAGTGATCATTTAAAGGATTATTGGATAAAGATTTAGTTGTGAATGACACAGGGCTATGGAGAGAGATTAGGGCACTGGGATTAATATGGAACTCGGGGAGGCGATGGCTTAGTGGTGTTATCACTAGACTATTAATTTAGAAACTCAGCTAATGTTCTGGTGATCTGGGTTCGAATCCTGCCCTGGCCAATAGTGGAATTTGAATTCAATAAGAAAAGTACCAGGAATTAAGAATCCACTGACTGTCGATTGACGGAAAGACCCATCTGGTTCACTAATGACCTGTAGGGAAGAAATTCTGTGCTACATGTGACTCCAGAGCCACAGCAATGTGGTTGACTCATAACTGCCCTTGGGTGGGCAATTAGGGATGAGCAATAAATACTGACCAGCCAGTGACACCCATGTTCCATAAATGAATGAAAAAAAAACACTCCAACTTTGTAAACCCTAAATGAAGTTATCTATCCGTTCAAACAGAAGGGCCCTGTGCCAGGCTAGAGATACAAAAACAAGTTATAATTTTTACTTAAATTCCACCCCCTCCCCTCCCCCCTCACCACCCCAGGGGACAATTTGAGGCACAGGGCCCTCTTCCTGTTTCTCCCCAGCAGCATCAGAACATCCTTATCTGAGCAAGAAAAAAATTCACCTTTAGAGCAGTAGCTGCTAACTTGAATGAAGTACATTCTGTTCTGAGTGGGCACAGTGACAGAGTGGTTGGCACTGCTGCCTCACAGTGCCAGGGACCCGGTTCGATTCCTGGATTGGATCACTGGCTGTATGGAGTCTACACATTCTCCCCGTGTCTGCATGGATTTCCTCCGGGTGCTCCAGTTTCCTCCCACAGTCCAAAGATGTGCTGGTTAGGTGCATTGGCCATGCTAAATTCTCCTCCAGTGTACCCAAACAAGTGCTGGAGCGTGGTGACTAGAGGATTTTATAGTAACTTCATTGCATTGTCAATGTAAGCCAACTTGTGACTAATAAATAAACTTTACCTTTAAGCATTCTGAAATCAGTTAATGCGAAGTTAATTAGCACTTAGTTCACCCAGTACTTGGTTTGTCTGCTTCATGCTATCATCTTACGGTTCCCTTTCGAAGAGGTGATTTTAGCTGGCTCGAGAGCATTTCATATTTTGTTCTATCGCATTTGCAGGCTGCACAGTGGTTAGCACTGCTGCCTCACAGCGCCAGGGACACAGGCTCGATTCCCAGTTTGGGTCACTCTCTGTGTGGAGTCTACTCGTTCTCCCCGTGTCTACATGGGTTTCCTCCAGGTGCTCCGGTTTCCTCCCGTAGTCCAAAAGAATGCTGGTTAGGTGCATTGACCATGCTAAATTCTTCCTTAGCACACCCGAACAGGCACTGGAATGTGGCGGCTAGGGGATTTTCGCAGTAACTTCATTGCGGAGTTAATGAAAGTCTATTTGTGACACTAAAAAATAAACTTTAAAAACTTACATCCTGGGGACCCATAGAAAAATAAAACTGTGTGTGTGGAAAAGCTGCTATGGAAACAGCAAATAAAACATGAAATTCTCCTAGCTTTATTGAAACCAGCGCTGGGATTAAGAAGCCAGAGTATGTTTGTGAGTTATGAATAAACTGGACCAGAATGTCCAAGGAAAATAATTCAAAACAAGAACAGCCAGAGAAAGTTTACTTTGTTTCCACAAGTGTGCTGCCACCTGTGTATACTTTCCTTCTCATTGAATTACAACAACTTTCTCATTAAATCTCAAGCAATGTTTTTGCCAGCAAGATACCTGTAAGCGTTGCTTATTTTCTCCAGTTGAAAAGACTCACTAATAGAGTAGACCAATTTTACAACTGTGTTTTTTCAGCTCCTTTTGGGCTCAGTGTATGACTAGCTGATGAATTGGCTGTTCTAACATTCTTGACAATTCTTATTTTATACACTACAGGGAATTGAAGTTTTTTTTTGAAGGATAAAATCAAATTTCAGCCAAAGTTCAAAGTTTTTCCACAGCCAAATAGCAAACTGATTTAAGAGTAAACTCGGCACTTCCTCACCGCCAGCTGTGCTCAGGCAGGGTGTGGGATGGAAAGAAAGAGAGAATACGGTGATGTTGATTTTCTGATCTGCACATCCTCTGAGTCCCGGCTGCTTCCTAGCACTTGGAGCAAAGGAGCTCTGAATTATAGAGAATCACAGGGAGCATGGAGTGGATGACAGTTCGGTCAGGTCAGTGGAAGTGCAGACTTGATGCCCTTTCGACGCCAGATTTAATGCAGGCGAATATCTTTACCACAACATTCAGACGTGTGGATATCTGGGGCTGAATTTTTAGTGCCTGCTGAGCTTGACTAAGGATACAGATGGGGCCCGAAAATTACCACAGCCTCCCAGCATACCAACTTCCAAACATGTTCCCTGCACCTGCCGTTGTGGGTGGCACAGTGGTTAGCACTGCTGCCTCACAGTTCCGGGAACCTGGGTTGGATTCCCCAGCTTGGGTCACTGCCTGTGCGGAGTTTGCAAGTTCTCCCAGTGTCTGCGTGGATTTCCTCCGATTGCCCTGGTTTCCTCCCACATTCCAGAGATGTGCAGGTTAGGTGCATTGGCCATGCTAAATTACCCCTTAGTGTCCCAGGATGCGTAGGTTAGAGGGATTAGTGGGGTAAATATGTGGGATTAAGGGGATAGTACCTGGGTGGGATTATGGTTGGCGCAGGTCCAATGGGCCGAATGGCCTCCTTCTGCACTGTAGGGTTTCTATGATTCTATGATTTTGGCAAAGGGAAATTCAGGATCAGCAGCGCTACTTGACCCCAATGGGGCAGGCAGCCAATTAGGTTCATTAAGAGCCTTTTTAAGGGCACTGAAAGCAGGCTGACTAGGATTTTCCAATAGTGACACTTTCACTGCCTGGAGGCAGGTATCCAGCAGCAGACCAGGGTGGGGTGGTGGGGACAAATGTGCCACTGAGACTGGAGATACATCTGGCCTGCCTAGATGCAAATGCAGCCAAAGGCTACTGTGCAGGGGAATTGCCTGTACAAGGGTGGTCTGCCTGCTGTCGGTGCTGGGATAGTGGTAATTTCACTGGACCAGTAATCCCAAGGCCCAGGCTAATGCCCTGCAATTCAAACTTCACCAAAGTAGCTGATGGAATTTAAATTCAATTCATAAAATTTAGGATTGAAAGCAATTCATAGTACTGATGACCATTAAACAATCATTGATTGGAATCAAAATCTATCTGGTTCACTGATATCCTTTAGAGAAGGAAATCTGCCATCTTTCCCTGGTCTGGCCTATATGTGACTCATCCGCATTAATTATTGTTGACTTTTAACTGCCCTCTCAATTTGCCTTGAATGGTAACAAATGGATTGGCAACAAATGCTGGCCTTGCCAATGTCAGGGACGTTCATGTCCCATGAAAGATTATTAATAAATTGTGTCTTTTTAAAAAATCTTTCAAAATGCTGAAGTGACAGTGTGTCCAAGTTGAAGCACCCTCCGTTACTTACCCATTGCTGCAGCCTGTTGCTGCTCTCAAAGTGGTCGGCCAATTGGACTCCCACCGTCCAGAGCCTGCCTGCTGCCCTTAATTTGATAGAAAACCTGTCTGCGCCCCCACGAAGATCCCAAATCAAATCAATCATTTTTCACCCTAGGGCAGTTTTGGGACCTGGAAATATTCCCTGCTTCTGTTTCCAGGCCCCCGTGTGATAATTCAGCCCCCTGAGTTATTCTTTTATTTCTCAACTGAATCTTTTTTTTCATCTCCATCCTGGTCCTTTCCCTATGTTTGAATTTTCCCTTCCTTTTTTTTCTCTTTTGGAATCAGTGCCTACTGGTGATTTGTTCCTACGTCCCGTCTCTACCCTAATGATCCATTTCTGCTTGTAAGAAGCATACAGACAGAGGGAAAAATTCGACACTCGTCATGTGAGTGATTTTCTGGTCCAAGCATGGAAACTGCAGCATCCAGAAGAGCACCATGAACAAACTTAGCTAACTTTCCATGCCAGCTCATGTCTGGTCTGGCATTGAGAGTTTGCCAAAGTGGTGAGGGGGTGTGGGGAGGGGGGTGTGGCAGGGTTATGGGCGCTGTGGAGTGAATGTGTCGAAGTGGGCAGTGTGGGGCAGAGCGGATGGGGAGATTGATGGGGGTTGTGGTACTGGACATGGTTAGCAAAGATCCTTAGCGCCTTCCAAACCCACCACCACTTCATAGGAACACTGGAATTAGGAGCGAGAGCCCGCTCTGCCATCCTATATGATCATCCATCTCATCCTAACTCCATTTCCCTGCCTTTTCCCCATAGCCCTTTATCCTGCTTTTGATCAAATATTTGTCTATCTCTTTCTTGAATTCATGATTGATTCTGCATGGACTGCATTCTGAGGCAGTGAGTTCCATAAATTCACAACCCTCTGTGAGAAGTAGATTCTCCTTATCTCTTGTACCTCTCCCTCTTATTCTACAATTATGACCCTTTGTCCTAGACTGTTCTAGAAGGGGGAACATTCAACATTTACTTTATCAACCCTGTTGAGTATTTTGTATACCTCAATTAAGGCCCCCCCTCATTCTTCTATACTCCAGCGAATACAAGCCCAAACTATTCAACCTCTCCTCATACGGGAACCCCGTCAAACCTGGAATCAATCTAGTGAATCTCTTAACATCTAGAAGGGAAGGGTTGCGGATACTTGGGAACACCACCACCTGCAAGTTCCCCTCCAATCCACTCACATTCTGACACGGAAATATATTGCTGCTTCTTCGCAGCCACTGGGTCAAAATCCTAGCACTTCCTCCCTAAAGGCATTATGGGTTAACCCACAGCACGGTGATTCAAGATGGCAGCTCACCACCACCTTCTCAAAGGTAGCCAGAGATGGGCAATAAATGCTGATAAACCAGCGGCACTCGTATCCCACAATTGAATAAAATAGAAGAAATATGAGCAATTCAAAGGCTGAATGCCAAAAATTCTAAAGGACACAGCTGCTTAAAAGCAATTTGTAGCAGAGGAGGGAAAAAAATTATTTCCGCCTTTGCGAGGATATTTAAAGTGTATTTAAAACCTTTCCATATGGCTGAATGGGACAAAATATATGCCTGGAAAAAACCAAATAAAAGCAAACGAAATGTGAAGACAGCAGGTGGTATGTGGCCAAGTGCTGATGTAGTGCAGCACTTCAGTCCTCTGGTGAGCATGTGCTCAGTGCTCTGCGCAGTATTCACACAACCTGGGGCAGATACAGAAGATACACATAAGAAAGTGGCAAAACAGGACTTCCCAGTAGAATGATTTACTATGTAAATATCACGAAGTGTGTACCATCAAAGTGCTTCTCATTTACTGTTGGCCCATGACAAGACATCACAAAATATTCCAGCTTTTATTTGCTTATCGTGCTTATCCAAACTACAGCAGCACACTCGTTCAAACAGCAAGTTAGAATCGAAAACCTGGCACAAAGGGCTTCAAGATTGTTGCTAACTAGGTGATGTACTCTCAACACATGGGAAGGATCAGGATAGCCTCCAAGGCTGTTATCAAAGGCACCTTTATCTTAGGAAATACACAGTTTGGTGGCACTGAAAGGCTTTGTTATTCATGCCGTTGGTTTTCTGTACAAAAGGAAATGGAAATACTAGACAAGATTACTGATGCATCTATCCGCATGATAGACATGTGGACAAATGCTGCTTATGTTATCCTGGAGGGAAATGGAGATAAAACGGTTGAAACTAATCCCATATACCTCACACTAAAAACATAGGATGGAATTTTCCCGTCTCACTGTCACGGGAATCATGGGGGTGTGGGTGTGGGGGTGGGAGCGTGGGAGTGGGGGAAGCGGACCATGTAAAGGGCTGTTGACATAGGGTGGGATTTTCTGGTCTTGTGGCGAGTGCGGCCGGAAAATCCCGTCCATTGGCCACGATCTTACCTGCTATTCATGCCACGCTCCTGCTGCAGCGAAGTCAAGAGAATTTGGCTGCCTATGAAATCTCCATTCACTGTGACAGAATGGGAAAATCCCACTGGCATGAACGGTGGTAAGATTCCAGCCTATGTATCAACTTAGTCATAAGGTGTCATAAAAACATCAGCACATTTCAATTAACTCAAAGAAACTTTTAAAACAGCAGAAGTCAGGAAGGACTAGTAGCTCTCATTTTGGACTAAGGTGATGAGACTCTTTAGATGAGACTAAATCACTCAAGTCGCAGTAAAGCAAAATGTGTACTGAAGAATTGATGTTACAATACTTGGTTATATTTCTCACCTAAATCACTGGGAAAAAAATTCAAAAAAGATTATTGATGCATCGGATACAATAGTCAGAACACCAGTTCAAATATAGCAGTGCAGTTCCCAGTAACTACTCTTTTATGTCCATGGGTAGAATTTTACATCCCCCCCGCCAATCAGTTTGTAGGTAAGGGTGAGCATAAAATTCCTCAGATAGGTTTCCCACTGGTTCCAAACTGCTTCGACCTCTTTTCATTTTTAGGTTGGGTTGGACAAGGCCTTGGCAAGCCCCAGATGAGACCCTTAAGCGGCCAATTATTGACCACTAAAGAGCCATTTCCAGTCCAGCCTCAATTTTTAGGCTGGCAGGAAGAGTTCTGGGGTATGGGGGAAGTCCAAAAATAATCGGGTTCAGTGTTCGGCCAGGCTTCTGTTAGCAGCCCCCTTTTAACATTAGGTGTTCTCCTCACTTAGGTAACCACAGGACCTTCGTGCCCCTGCTACCCCTCAGCTTGTCAGCCAACATCCCAATCCCTCATTAATCACACCCCCAGGCCTCCCCAAATCTCCCTGCCCTGTGACCTCAAAGCTTACGTCTTCCTGAAATCCCAGGACTTTGTCTCTGGGGACTGCACGCCATCCCGGTCTTGTCCACCGCAGCTACTGGCACTGCAGGGACTAAAAAGCTCTCTGAGGCAGGGGCGGAAACCCCGTCTCCAGTCAATTAACGCTCGTTAGAGCATGAAATTGTCTGGGGGCAGTGTGTCGGCAGGGATGTATTCCCCGCTGACTCTTCGTACAGCAGCAAAGAAAACCCTGCCATCCTTAAAATCCTGGTTTGTGATCCATTCCAGAATGCAGCAGAAATTTTTGCGCAGGGTTTTCTGGCTGCACTCGCCACTAGGCCGGAAATTCCCACCCAAGGTCAAAGGACCTTTGCATGTTTTTCCAGATTTTCTGTCCTTGCCCACTACGAATCCTGTGGCGAGTGGGACAGGAAAATTCTGACCTGAGTCTAATAGCCAGTGGAACTGATTCCACAAAAGTTATAGATCTTCAAAGAGCTGGCAGGTTAATAATTGATATTGGTCATTTCTAATTCTTGTCTGTGCCCTGCATGTATTAAGCTTGATGTGGATGTGCCGGCGTTGGACTGGGGTAAACACAGTAAAAAGTCTGACAACACCAGGTTTTAGTCCAACCGATTTATTTGATAGTAAATAAATTTTAAGTAAGATAGTAAGTAAATTTACTATCAAATAAATCGGTTGGACTAAAACCTGGTGTTGTCAGACTTTTTACTGTATTAAGCTTGACAGAGATGGCACATTCATCTTTTAAATTGTATCGACATTTGTAGTATTAGGGTATTTGGGTGGCTGAAAGGGTTAATGATGTGGGATTGGAGAAATGGTACCACCTACATGATGATGTAAGAGAGAGTCATGTGATTAGGATTTCTGAGGAGAAGCTCATGGCTTTGAGTAATACCTGTGTCTTGTATATCAGTAAGTAGTTAGGTTCATCCAATAAACCAGTTACTGTTCAGACCTGTCTATGTCTCTGTAACTGTTCCTTAGCCAATCATACCAATATGCAACAAGGTGGCAGCAGTGAAGGATCCTAAAATCTATGAAAATCAACTTTTTAAATAGTTTGCAAGTCTAATCTATAAAAAAGACACCAAAACAGAAGGCTTTGGTAAGACAGTTGAAAATTTCCAGAAAAGCTTCATAGAAATCTTGGAGTCTGAGAGGCAGAGAAAAAAAAATCAGCTGTTCAGCTTACTAAGGGCTATGCTAAAGCAAGTGGTGATCCAGGGAAAATCACAATTGAGCAGCAGAGTCAAAGAACCTAAGCATGATTGAGAAAAGGTGAACAAACCTTGAAAAAGGTGTTAAATCTTCAAACAGACAAACTGGCAGAGTGGAAAAATTCCATTTTTAGTGAATGCGAGTTTTGATACATCCCAGAGCCTAGTCGACACAGTTTTACAAAACCATTGGGAAGTAGCAATAAAAAAAAGGACACAATTCTCCAATAAAGTAAGAGTAACGTTTATTTATTAGTCGCATGTAAGGTTTACATTAACGTTGTAATGAAGTTACTGTGACATTCCTCTAGTCACCACATTCCGGCGCCTGTTGGGTCAATGCACCTAACCAGCATGTCTTTCAGACTGTGAGAGGAAACCGGAGCAGCTGGAGGAAACCCACGCTGACAAGGGGAGAACATGCAAACTCCACACAGACAGTAACCCAAGACAGGAATCAAACCCAAGTCCCTGGAACTGTGAGGCAGCAGTATTAACCACTGTGCTGCCCCAGTAGGATCCCAGCTGTGAACAGAGCTGAATAGTAACTCCCAATGATTAGTTTAAAATTTTTTCAATGTTTCGGAATGATCGCCAGCCACTACGGAGAGATTGCAAGTGACCCAGGGAGTGTCAAGAAATATTTCAGCAGAGAGTAGCACTCTCTCTTTTGGAAAATGTATGTGTCAAGCAGAAGATATTGCAATCATTACAAGATCTCAGTTCACTGGTGGGTTTCTGATAGTTCAATAATCAAGCTGGACATCTCACCTCATCCAAGAATGCTAACCAAAACTGGCCACAAAGTTTAAAATCTATGTCTCAAGGAAAAGCAAAGGAGACTTAATCATATATTCTTTTAATGTTTGATCAACTCCTAATTGCTTACTGCATGAATAGCGCAATACATTTTGATTTGGAAAAATCCTCATTTAAAAAAAGACTTAACCATCCAAGGAGCTTGAATAGAGGGGAGCCAGCTCACTCCCTCTTACCTGATCTTAACAATGGACAGATCGCTCATTTCAAATTAGATACAGGAGCAGATGTAACAGTTTTCTCCAAGAAAGAACCCTGGCCAGTAAATCAATGCCTGAAGCCATCTGTACTCAGTCATATGACCCAGGAGGAATCAAGCTGCAGGTTAAAGGTACATCACAAACATTGTTCCAATATACAAGCAAATGGGTATAGGAAACATTATATTTGCTTCACAGCTAAGAAATCTCTGTTCTGAGCTAAAGAGCTTGTGTCAGCCTCAACCTCAATCAAAAGATCAAGGAAATCAATCAGCAAGGCTCTGGCACTGACTTCAAAATGGATTTTCTAAAACTATTCCCTGGGCTGTAGCGATTGAATGCTACATTGAATGAATGAACTATACTTACCAGCCACAGTCACAACTGATGCCTCATCTACAGGACTAGGGGCAGTCTTGTTTCAAGAGCAACTGAATAGGTGCTACTGACCAGCCTATCACACGTCTCGAGCACTCTCTGACACAGAAATTAGGTTCACAGGTACAGAGAAGGAAGATCTTGCAGTTATGTGGGCTTGCAAGAAATTCTCTGGCTATATCATTGGGCTAAAAGTAGTCATCAAGACCAAAAACCATTATTCCCATTACTTGACAAAAAGGAACCTGACAGAATGCCTCGCAGCATCTGATGATTCCACTCGCAGACTAATGCACGTCACCTACAAGTGTGTGTATATCCAAGACTAAAGCGAGCCCTTTATCCCCATTCAGTTCCCTAGCTGACTCTGGGAATATTTGAGAATGGATCTTTTAAACGCAATGGGAAACCCTTCCTTATCAGATGGATTGAGGTGAAACATTTCCATACTTGGACTACTGAGCTGGTCATTAAGTTGTTAAAATATGTCTTTGCAACATGTGGAATTTTGGACCAAGTAGTGTCCAACAATGGCCCTCAATTCACTAATGACTGCTTCATCCATTTCATCCAGGAACTATGGATTCCTATACTTCACCACTTCTCTGAGGCATCCCCAATCCAACGGTGAGGCAGAAAGGAGCATCTGCATATAAACACCCTCTTGTAAAAGAACAAAGGTTTTTAACATTCAGTCTATTCCACTGCAATATGGATTGACAGACTCTGAACTTCTGATGGACAGAAACCTTCAAACACAGCTTCCCATTCTGCCCAAGAAGTTAATCCTAGTGTTAGCAGTCTGGGACTATCAGAAGGCTCAGGACTGAGAACAAGCTTCCATTTCCACTTGCATTTGGAAGTACCGTACCAGAAACTTTGCCCAGTCTGAACAAAGGAGACAAGATATGGATAAGAGATTGTGGCAGAGAAGGCTGTTGTCAAAAGAGATAATAATCAATGATAATTTTAATTCATGCGTACTCCAGAATGCACTATAAGAAGGAACAGGAGAAATCTTATCCTCTTTCCTCAAAAAGAACCTTCCAGGTATGGAGAGCCAAACTGATTACACACCGGATACTGCAATTCTTATTAAAGGCCAGCATGTCAAAGCAAAGAAGTCTAAAGGGACAATACTAATCTTACAAACCTCACAATAACATGATCAGGGAGGGCTGTGAAGCCTCCAGACAGATTAAACCTATAAAGTCAGAGACCTGGAAGCGAGAAGGGGCAGGATGTAAATATAAATGTAAAATATATTTGGGGGAGAGGTAGTATTTGGATGTTCAGAGCTGAAAGGGTTGAAGTTTGGGACTGGCAAAGCAGTACCAACCATGTGATGATGTAAGAGAGAGACTCAAGGGATAAAGTCATGGCTTTGACCTGTGGTCTCTAAATAGTTACATTCATCCAATAAACCAGTTATTGTTTAGATATATCAATGTTTCTGCAAACATTGTTCTTCAGCCAGCCACAATCAACTGTGATGTTAGTGTACCTTTAAGAAGTGTTTTTGTTAAATCATGTATTCTGCAGTCGTAAGTGTGGTTTTCTCATTGTTACCAGGCTGACTGGAGATGTTCTTTTATTGTTGCTTCAGTAGATTAAATGGGGGTTTTTGTGTTTACTGTGGGATTGGTTTTATGGCCCTGCATTGTCAGGAGGAAGGTCATTGGTTCTACTCAGGTTTTTTCTTCTTCCTAGGGGAATTCAAGGTTTCATTTTCTGTTTTTGGCTGGCAGCAGAGTTTTAGTTTAGAAGGGCGTAGATATCAGGCTGAAAGCAGTATCCCTCTCTCTCTCTCTCTCCCTGGTTTTGGGAAATTCTGCTGTTTTGCTGAAAGCCTTCCTGGAATAGAAAGTCTGTTGTTGGGAGCTGGACCAGAATCTCTCTTGTGTTTTGGGAAGCTAACTTGTCTTCAGACTGTTTGGAGGGAATCCAAAGAATTACAGACTTCAACCAAAGGACTCAATTTCCATTATCACATGAGCAATAGATTTTGCTTTATTGAACCTGTTTAAATGGTTTTGTCTACGGTAAGGGTTTTAGTTTGATTGGTACACATTAGATATCTTTGTTAGGGGTTGTACATTATAGTGGTTGTTTTGTTTCTTGTTTGTAATTGATAAAAATTCTTGCTAATTTTTTTACTGTACATGTTCACCATATTCTTAAATAAACTTTGTTTGATAAAAGCTGTCTAGTTATTTGAATCATACCTGAAGTGAAACATCTCATGCTTCTCCTAGCCAAATTCAAGATACAAAATTTATCGTCCAGGCAGGCTCCATAAAACATTTTGGAGTTTCTGACCTGAACCATAGCACAACATACAATGGCTTTAACTAGAGAAGTAGACTCATACAGGTTTGCCCAGAGCGATTCCTTCAATCAAGACTGCTAAACAAATCTGGTCATTTCTCTCCTTGCTACTTTTGGACCTTGGCTGTGCACAAATTGATCCTTGCCTTTGCCTAGAAAGCAAAAGAAGTAAATATTCAAAATTCCTTTACTGGTGACTGGGGAGCTACAATGGGAAATCCTGAGGATATGAAAATGTCTCATAATTATTTGGATAATTTCTATTGGAGAACATCAGATGGATGGAAACGGGCTCTGCCGGGAATCTGCCTTGTTTGAATCTGAGCTTTCCATTCAATGCCAGCATCTGTATGCAGGTTTTGTGCCTATGTCTTCTCTTCATGAGGGTGTACTGGGGAGTTCTTGGACTACTCTTGATAGTGTTCTCTTTACTCCCTTGAAAGACTTGAGTGGGACACATGTTAGTTGAGACCTGCTGTGAGTCCCCTTGTGGTCTATAGAAGGCCCAAGCATTTATACTAGTATTATACAATTGATCCAAAAGGAACCACTCATCTTCTTTAGCGCTGATGAAGACTGGGTATTTTGCTTTTATTCGGTCCATTTGAACCTTGAGAGTCTTATGGAAGATAACAGTGGGTGGGATGAGGAAAGATACTGTTAGTGGTCTATAGTGAGTCTCAGCGGGCCACTCTAGCTTTCTGAGTGACCCACAGCTGGTATTTGGGATGGGGATCTCAGACCTTGGCAAAAGTTTATGTGACTTTGTGTGGTTGAAGCAGCTATGCCTGATGAGATTGTTCCTCTGCACAGGGATAGTCTGGTAATTATTTTTATGTTGCAGAAACACTCACATTGATATGATGATGAAATGGCTGATTTTATTTCAGAATCTGGAACATTCTATCCGGATGATACATTTAAGAGGTTTTGGAGTGTAATTGCTACAATATTATGTCTCAATAAAGGGGCCCTCTAGTGTTCAATTAGCAATTTGCAGGTACAACATATGTCACATTCCCCCTGAGAATTTGATAGCAATTATCCCCAAGAATGAGCCTGGGTAACTACACGATGCAATAAAGTGATTAAAAATAATCATGGCACTCTTCCAGTAATACACAGGAATAATAGGTTATGCTAACACTAAAAGCATGAAGCTGGAAAAGGAAAGCTGGAGTACTGTGTGCAGTTTTGGTCGCCGCACTTACGCAAGGATATTTTGGCCTTGGAGCGAGTGCAGAGGAGGTTTACTAGGCTGATACCGGAGTTGAGGGGGTTGAGCTATGAGGAGAAGCTGAATAAACTGGGCTTGTACTCGTTAGAGTTTAGAAGAATGAGGGGAGATCTCATTGAGACGTATAAGATGATGAGTGGGATGGATAGGATAGAGGTGGAGAGGCTCTTCCCGCTCAGAAAGGACAGTAGGACTAGGGGGCACAGCCTCAAGATAAAGGGGGGCGGTTTAGAACAGAGTTGAGGAGGAACTTCTTCACTCAAAGGGTGGTGAATCTCTGGAATTCTCTGCCCGTTGAGGTGGTGGAGGCTGCTTCGCTAAATATTTTTAAGACGTGGGTCGATGGGTTTTTGATAAGCGAGGGGATTAAGGGTTATGGGGAGAGGGCGGGAATGTGGAACTGAGACACGACAGATCAGCCATGATCTTACTGAATGGCGGGGCAGGCTCGAAGAGCTAGATGGCCTACTCCTGCTCCTATTTCTTATGTTCTTATGTTCTTATGAAATAAAGCACTACACTCATTTGATTTTGTATTGTCACATGTATTAGTGTACAGTGAAAAGCATTGTTTCTTGCGTGTTATACAGACAGAGCATACTGTTCATAGAGTACATAGTGGAGGAGGAAAGGAGAGAGTGCAGAATGTAGTATTACAGTCATAGCTAGGGTGTAGAGAAAGATATACGGTAGGTCCATTCAAAAGTCTGATGGCAGCAGAGAAGAAGCTGTTTTTGAGTTGGTGCGTAATCTCAAATTTTTGTATCCTAGCTATCAACATGTGCAAATGATGTGGAGGTTTCCTTGAACTTTGAGAATACCTTTGGGTAGGTGTGACAATGGCTGACTTTGGACTAAAAATCAGGAGCAGTAGATTTGGTTTCAATGTTGTTGGTTTCACAACTTCCTCCACACTAGAGTGTGGAGCATGGGATTAGGCAGAGAACCTGACTCCCACTGCAGCACTGAAACAACTATGTCCTTAGTTAAAACTGCCACTGATAACAGATCACAGGAGGCGTTATCACTTTTTTAATGGGAAAGAGGCCGATACAGCTTCTGGAACTGATCTTCACAAACTTTTTGCAGCTAAACATACAATAAAACTAAAAAAAACTCTCATCTTTTATTCAATAGCACCAACACTTTGATTTTCACATTCCCACACAAAAAAAACATAGCATTCTTTCTGTCACGTGCCACTAATCCAGTTTGACAAGGTTTCCTCCTCAGCACTCATGGTTTCAAATCAGGATTACAAATAACAAAATAAGTCTGTATCTTATGTCTGGGCAATAACTCCAGATATGTCTTCAATTACATTCCAACAGCGATTAAACTTCAAAGAGGTACATTATTAGCTGCAAAGTTCTTTGGAACATCCTGTGGTCACCAAAGGAGCTATATAAATGCCAATCTTTCTTTTTTAAACTGCCCTTCAATAAAAGTGGCTTTGTGCTCAGGCATTTATTCACTACTTGGACATTTCCCCATAACTTTTGTCTTCAGGGAGGGTAGGAGTGATCAGATTCTATATGATGCACATCTAGAGTCATTTACAGCACAAAAGGAGGTCATTCGGCCCATCAAGTCCTTAACAGGTCTCTGCAGACCAATACAGTCAGTCCATTTCCCCACTTTAAAATCACTTATCATCTCTGCTTCCACCATTCTCTTGGGCGGTGAGCTCCAGATCATTATCACACGCTGCATAAAATAAGTAATCCCTCTCATCCCACTGCATTTCTTATGGGCAGCACGGTTGCACAGTGGTTAGATTGCTGCCTCACAGCGCCAGGGAACCGGATTCGATTCCCAGCTTGGGTCACTGTCTGTGTGGAGTCTGCAAATTCTCCCCTAATCTGCATGGGTTTCCTCTGGGTGCTCTGGTTTCCTCCCACAGTCCGAAAGGCATACTGGTCAGATATATTTGCCATGCTAAATGTTCTTATGTTCTTATGTACCCGAACAGGCACTGGAATGTGGCGACTAGGGGATTTTCACAGTAACTTCATTGCAGTGTTAATGTAAGCCTACTTGTGGCTAATAAATAAACTTTAACTTTAAAACCTTTACCCAAAACTTTAAGTTTGTTCCTCATAGGTCATGCACCATCAGCTAATGGGAACAGAAATACTTTTTAATTGACAAGAAAATCCACAGTTGAATATCAATTTTTATTGATAGAAAGGAAATCAGAGTAAACAGAGCTCCCATTATTTCCATGTATATGAATGAGAACTCTTGTCTGATCGAGCACTTCATTATTAAAACATTGAGCTCTATTTTTATCCTGAGCCAAGGCAAGTTTGGGAGTTGGCACGCCAGCAATTTCTTCCTACCAGCTGGCACAGAGTGTGCCTGTATGATCCTGCTTCTGGCTTATTTTCAGCAGACAGGTCAGTGTTGGCTATTTGCCCATCTGCGGCAGGTAGGCCAAATAAATTGGGCCAATTGAAGGCACTCTTCACATGCCAAATGCTGGAGCCTAGTAATGGAATGGAGATGGTCTTTCAGCAACTATCCAACGGGAGTTGGGGTGGGGGTTGGTGCAGAGATGCATCCAAGAGTGCAGCCCAACATGGGTCCCCATTCCATTCTGCGGAGGGATCCTCCCTTCTCTATGAGGGCCTGACGGCTGTACCAATGTGTATTTTGGAGCATTTTCAAGTCTTCAGAGGTTATTTCCATCTTCAGACATCCTCATAGAACCCCTCCACAAGTGGCAGTGCCCTCTCTCCCAGCTGCCCAAAGCCTCAGGCCCTCTGATTAGCAAACCCATCTGTCATAGAATTATAGAATCCCTACAATGCAGAAGGAAGTCATTTAGCTCACTGAGTCTCTGACAGGGTGTCTTACCCTGGCCCTCTCCCCCACCCTTTCCCCATTAACCCATGTATTTACCTCACTAATCCATCTAACCTACACATCTTGGAACGCTATGGGGTAATTTTAGCAAGGCTAATGTGTAGATTTTTGGACTGTGGGAGGAAACCCATTCAGACATGGGGAGAGCATGGAAACTCCACACAATCACCCAAGACCAGGATTGAATCTGAGTCCCTGGTGCTATGGGCAGTAGTGCTAACCACTGGGCCACCTCCGCCCCACACCTTCCATCCATAATTGGACACAACTCCCCGGAAAGGCTCGAGGACCGTTCTGGTGACTTGAAATTTTGGGCAAAATTTTACTAGCCCGTCTGCCTGGGGTTCATACGATCCCACCCAAGGCCAACAGAGAATGCCATTCTCCAAGCCTTGCCTGCCTGCCCGGAATCAGAGCGGGCATGCTGGTAAAATTCCTCTGTTAACTCTGTTTCTCTCTCTATAGGTGCTGCTGGACCTGCTGAATATTTCCAGCATCTTTTGTTTTTATCCCAGATGGCCTGGTTAGTAGTAAGAATAAGTCAGCGACTGACCAGTGTCAATTTAGGCTAAGGTCCCTACCTTTACCTAGTACAGAAAAGATCAGATTATATCTTTAATAATTTTTCCATAGTACAATTGATTTGAAAATAACAGGTGATGCCAGAATTAGTGATAAGAAGTGGTGAAGTATTGCATTGGTTAATTAGCTTTTTATTCATTTATAATGCCCTTCAGCTGTATGTTTATAATCCAGCATTATAAATGATTTGCAATATTTACGATAAAAATGAATAATTGATCTCTCAAACAAAGTCCAACAAATTATTTTCTTTGGGACATGAATTATTCAATAAAACAATCAAGAAGATTTATGTCCAATTGTAACATCCTTTGTTGATTTCATTATTTTGCCGCCTTTGAATGATTTCTTCACATTCAAATTAGTTATGGTCACTAGGGGAATCAGAATGGAAGAGCTGCTGAGCCTAAAGATGTGCGGATCTAGAATTAGCATCAGCAGAAACACAATCATCAAGCTAAGTAAGATAGATTCAGATTAGACCTAGCAGCTCAAAACTCAATGGAGTTTAGAAGGATGAGGAGGGGATCGAATTGAAACTTACAGAATACTGAGAGGCCTGGATAGAGTGGACATGGAGAGAATGTTTCCACTAAGGAGAGAGACTAGAACTTGAGGTACAATCTCGGAGTAAAGGGACACTCCTTTAAAACTGAGATGAGGAGGAATTTCTTCAGCCAGAAGGTAGTGAATCTGTGGAATTCATTGCCACAGTGGCCATGGAGGCCAGGTCATTGTGTATCTTTAAGACAGAGATAGAAAGATTTTTGATCAATAAGGGTTTCACCAGGAGAAGGCAGGAGAATGGGGATGAGAATTATATCAGCCATGATCGAATGGCAGAGCAGACTCGATGGCCTAATTCTGCTCCTATACCTGATGGTCTTGTAAAACTAGGTATGCATGCAGCATTAGGGATTCTCATCAGCAGCAGAATTGTACTCAACCCGACTGCGCTGGGGCCCCTGCCCTTCTGGGGGCCGTGTCCTTCTTTCCCATCCTACATGTGTTTGTCCTGATGCCCCTTGTATCTCGATGGTGTGTCTGCTTCCTCTTCCCCCGGCGGTGGGTTTCTGGTGACCACCATCCTCTGTGTGGAAGAACATCTTGCCTTGTTAACCTGATGGCCTGGCATGTCCCCCACTCTATCAATATAGTCAAGCCAGAGGATAAACTTTGGTTCAATGAACAGTACAAGAGGGCATGCCAGGAACTGCACAAGACAAAACTAAAAATGAAGTGTTGGTTTGGTGAAGTTGTAACCAATGACTGCTTGCACCATGTTAAGCAATCCCAGTGCATGGTATTAAATCTCTGCTGTCCTGCCACATCCAGTCAGGAATGGTGGTGGACAATTAAAGAACCAGTTCTGTAGGGGATGTTTCACAAATATCCTCTTCGGCAACAATATAGAAGCTGACACTTAATAGCAAAAGACAAGGCCGAAGCATTCAAACTATTTTCAGCCAGAAGTGGATGGTCCAACTGAATGATCCATCTCTGCCTCTCCCTAAGGATCACAGATACCTGTCTCCAGCCAATTCGATTCACCCCACGTGATGTCCAGAAACAGCGAAAGGCATTGGATACTGCAAAGGCCATCAGCCCTGTCAACATCCTGGTAATAGCTCTGAGGACCTCTGCTCCACAACTAGCTGCACCCTTAGCCAAGCTGTTCCAGTAGAGCTACAGCATTGGCATCAACTGGCAATTGGAAAATAGCTAAAGTCTGCCCTGTCCACAAAACTAAGTCAAAATCAATCCAGCCCTAGGAAAATTTAAGTCAGTAAGAAGTGGGGAGGGCAACTTTTTAATGGTTGGAGTCGTACCTAACACAAAGGTAGTTATTGGAGGGTATAGAGTCATAGAGGGGGACCGCAGATCAGGCTCAAGGATCAGAGGCCATGCCAGCCAAACAGGAAGCTTGAAGGTGAAGGAGGAGACTATGAGAGTGCTGGATCCATGTGTCCTTCATGGAATTGTTGGACAATATGTGCCGTAGGTGACTGTGCCTCACCAGGGAGACAGTGTAGTATCTGTGCCGCATAATGTCAGACTTGGTGCCATGTGGAAGCAGAGAACATCCACTTCCCATGGCAGTCCTCAGCTTCTACACAACGGGTTTGTTCCAGGGTGACCTGTACTGATTAGCCATGAAGTCACAGATGCCCTCTGTGTGAGGGTATTGGACTTCATTAAACTTGACCTTGACCAGGCCCGGCAGGACAAAAGTTCTGTGGGATCCATCACCATAGCTGGTCTGTTACAGATGCAGGAGGTGATTGACTGCACTCATGCCTCGTGGCAACAATGAGTTCCATTCATCAACAGAAGGGGATTCCACTCCCTTAAAGTCTGCCTGGTGTGTGACCACCAGATGAGGTTCATTTTCCAGAGGATATGCAATTGCAGCTACATCCTCAGGCAGCCACAAATCTCTGGATGACTGCACAATGTTCAGTACCCTTCACAACTTCTCAGATACTGAAGCAATACATGTTCATGCACAGTGAATCCCAGCCGACTTTCAGGCTAGGGTCAATAAGTAACAAATTACAATCACGCAGCACTAGTGCCAGGCTTCATTTTAATGGACAAGCCAAAAATGTGATAGGATACTTTCCACTTGTTTGGATGAGTGAAATTCTAACAACACACAAGAAACTCAACACCATCTAGAGCAAAGCAGCCCAATAATTGGTACTCCCATCCACTAGCTTACATTTACTCCCTTCACCATCGACACATAATGGTAGCAATGTGCACCACATTCAAGATGCATTGCAGCAACTCACTAAGCACCTTCAACGGCACCTTCCAAACTCATGACCTCAACCATCTAGAAGGACAAGGGCAGCAGATGCATGGCAACCCTATCATAGAACATAGAACATAGAACACTACAGCACAAACAGGCCCTTCGGCCCACGAGTTGCGCCGATCACATCAACTCCTATCTATAACCCCCAATCCCATAAAACCCCATATACTCATCCAGAAGTCTTTTAAAAGACCCCAGCGAGTTCGCCTCCACCACCACTGACGGCAGCCGATTCCATTCACTCACCACCCTCTGAGTGAAAAACTTACCCCTAACATCTGCAACTTCCTTTCCAAGTAGACACTATCCTGACTTGGGACTAAATTGGCGTTCAAAGAACAAAAACAGCCCGGGAAACAGGCCCTTCGGCCCAATGAGCCCGCGCCGCCATTTCAATATTACCAGTCCCCCCCTCCACCCATGACCCTTATCTATTGTTTTTATGGCAATCCACATTGAGGGAAACTAATTTAGGGACAATTTATTACTTCCAATCAGCCTAACAGCACATCTTTGGGGTGTGGGAGGAAACCGGAGCACCCGGAGAAAACCCACGCAAGCACGGGGAGAATGCGCAAACTCCCACAGACACCGGCCCAAATCCATGTGTCTGCACAGCTAACAGTGATAGTCACTGAGCTGTCGTGTTGCCCAGCATCTGGTCTAGTTTAAGCACACACTAACGACATGAAGCACTAGGCCAATCTCGAACATTCAAGAGCAGCCCAAGTACGACCCATCACGTGTATGCCCCTCGTTGGACAACAAAGCGGACCGACTTAAAACCTGTGAATGAAAAGAGAAAAAACATGATTATCATACCATATCCTTTTACATTACCAGGGACGTCCCACTGCTAATGAACTTTTATTTAAAACAATCTCCTATATCCTCCCATCTCCAACCCACTCATGCGCCTGTCTAAGTAACTCTTAAACAACTCCAACGTGCCTGCCTCCACCACCTTACTTGGCAGAGCATTCCATACCTCCACTACCCTCTGTGTGAAAAACCTCCCTCTACTATCTGTGTTATACCTCTCCCCCCTCACCCTAAGCCCGTGGCCCCTCGTACTGTGCGTTTCTAACATAGGAAATAGCTTACCTCTGTTTACTCTATCTATACCCTTCATAATCTTATATACCTCTATTAGATCCCCCCTCAGTCACCGTCTTTCAAGGGAAAGCAGCCCCACTTTGCTCAATCTTTCCTCATAACCCACTCCTTCCATACCAGGCAACATCCTGGTAAACCTCCTCTGCACTCTCTCCAGAGTCTCCAAGTCCTTTCGGTAGTAAGGCGACCAGAACTGAACACAGTACTCTAAATGAGGCTTAACCAACATTCTATACAACTACAACATTAGACTTCAGCTCTTATATTCTATACCCCTTCTTATAAAGGCTAACATACCATAGGCTTTCTTCACAACCATCTCCAATTGTACTGCCACCTTCAAAGGCTTGTGCACTTGCACCCCCAGGTCTCGCTGCGATTCTATACTCCTTATGGGCTTACCCTTTATCATATAACTCCCCCCTACATTATTCCAGTCAAAATGCATCACCTCACATTTATCAGGATTAAACTCCATTTGCCATATATCTGCCCAATATACCAGCCTATCAATATCCCGTTGTATTGCCAGACACAGCTCCTCACTGCCCGCCAATCCAGCCATCTTGGTGTCATCAGCAAATTTGCTGATCACACCACTTACTCCCTCTTCCAAGTCATTTATATACACTACAAAGAGAAGAGGTCCCAGTACTGAGCCCTGTGGCACACCACTAGTGACAGACCTCCAGCTAGAAAAGGACCCCTCCACTACTACTCTCTGACTCCTCTTTGCAAGCCAGTTCTCCACCCATCTAGATACCTGGCCTCATATCCCATGAGCCTTAATCTTTTCTACCAACCTACCATGAGGGACTTTGTCAAATGCCTTACTGAAATCCATATAGACGACATCAACGGCTTGTCCTTCATCGACCGTTTTTGTCACCTCTTCAAAAAATTCTACCAGATTCGTAAGGCAAGACTTCCCCTTTACAAAGCCATGCTGCGTATCCTTAATCAGATTGCAACACTCTAAGTGCTCATACATCCTATCCCTAAGAATCCTCTCCATCAATTTGCCTACCACTGACGTCAAACTCACCGGCCTATAGTTACCCGGGTTATCCCTCCCACCCTTTTTAAACAACGGTAGCACGTTCGCTATCCTCCAGTCCTCTGGGACCTCACCTGTGTCCAAAGAAGAGACAAAGATTTGCGTCAGAGGCCCAGCAATTTCATCTCTTGCCTCCCTAAGCAGCCTAGGATAAATGCCATCAGGCCCCGGAGATTTATCAGTTTTAATGCTATCTAAAAGCCCTAACACTTCTTCCCTCGTAATCGATAGTTCCTTCAATTGGTCTACAGCTCCCTCGATGACCGTACCAGACATCAAGCCCCTCTCCTTCGTGAATACCGACGCAAAGTATTCATTCAGGATCTCCCCCATTTCCTCAGACTCTAAGCACAATTCCCCTCGTCTGCCCCGAGAGGACCGATTTTTCCCCTAGCCACCCTTTTGCTCCTAACATAGGAGTAAAACGCCTTTGGATTTTCCTTAATCCTACCTGCCAAAGCCATTTCATGCCCTCTTTTTGCCCTCCTAACTCCCCTTTTGAAATCCCTCCTACTCTTTCTGTACTCCTCCAATGCTCTCTCCATTCCCAGTCGCTTAGACCTGACATATGCCTCTCGTTTCTTCCTGACCAGGTCCTCTATATCCCTAGTAATCCACGGCTCTCTAATCCTACCTTTCCCATCCTTCCTCCTAACCAGCACATGCCTTTCCTGCACCTATTTCAGTTTTCCCTTGAAAGACTCCCACATGCCTAACGCGGACTTGCCCTCCAACAGCCTATCCCAGTCTGTATCCCTAAGCTCCTGCCTAATCTGGCTGTATCTAGCCCTCCCCCAATTTAGCACCCTCCCCTTAGGACAGCACTCATCTTTTTCCATTCGTATCCTAAAGTAGACAGAGTTGTGATCACTATTAGCCACATGTCCACCTACCGCAACCTCAACCACCTGACCCGGCTCATTGCCCAGAACTAAATTCAGTATAGCCCCCTCTCTAGTCGGGCAATCTTCATTCTGCTCCAAGGACCCTTCCAATACACATCTTACGAATTCCTCCCCGTCCGAACCCCCAGCTCTAGGCACCTTCCAATCCACCCCAGGGAGATTAAAATCTCCCACTACAACAACCCTGTTCTTCCTACACTTATCCAAAATGTCTCTACATATACCCTCTTCCACTGCCCGCGGGCTGTCGGGCAGCCTGTAGTACACCCCTAGCACAGTAATGGCTCCCTTCCTATTCCTCAACTCCACGCACAGAGACTCAATTTCTAACCCCTCTATGTTATCCTCCCTCTGCACCACTGTGATGTGCTCCCTAACTAAGAGCACCACTCCCCCTCCTCTTTTTAACCCTCCCCTGTCATGCCTAAAACACTTATACCCAGGAATATTTAGCTGCCAGTCCTGCCCTTCCTTTAACCATGTCTTTGTCACTGCCACCACATCTAAATTCCTCGCGAACATCAAGGCCTTAAGTTCATCCATCTTACCCATCACACTCCTCGCATTAAAACAGATGCACTGAAGACCCTCAGGCCCATTCCGATCCTCCTTCTCCTGGGAGATTTTCCTCTCATCTAGACTTACCCTGTCACCCAACTCACTCTCACTCCCAGTGCCTACTGAGCTTCCTTCATTGTTGCTGGATCAATGTCCTGGAATTCCCTTCTTAAAAGCACTAAGAGTGTACCTGCAACAGATAGTATAATTGTTCACTAACGCAGCTCACCACCACCTTCCTGAGGGCAAGTAAGGATGAACAACAAATGCTAGGTAAAACAGATGGTCAAAAGATGTGAAAAAATGCATGATTTCATTCATTATCCAGTTACTTCATTCAGAATTTGGGTGGGACTTTGCCACTCGCAAGATGGATTGTGAAAAGTGTGGTAGTTTTCAAAACTGTGTTGATTCTGCTGTAAGAATCAAGACTTTAGAGAATATCTTGGCAGACAATTCTTTTGTGATTGCACATTATAAAATTCACCTGAAAATGTGTCATTAGTTGAGGGCTTAAATTGCAAAATAGAACTTGTATTCTTAGTTAAAAACTGTTCAGATAAAATGGATCACCGTGATAGTAATCTGTCAGGTCTAATGGTTTAAAACATCCAAGTTTTTAGAAGTTCTATAAAGAAATGGTGATTTGGAAAGAGAGAGAAAATCGATTCTGTTGGAATTAATCTACTGTTCATTTTGGCCACGCCTTTCCATACCTTGTTTTTATTCTTCCTCTGGTCGATTATTCTATGGATTCCCTTGTGCTCTCTCCTACTGTTTTCTGGCCCCTGTTTTGCTCTGCCACATATATAATCACTGTGGCCTCCTCCTGTAATTATAATTGCTGTCTCCTTCTTGTGCCCAATCATTATCTCCTTTCCCAACAGTTATTATCACTGTATCACTGCCTACGTTTATCATCATTGTGACCTCCCCATACAGTTAGAATCATTATGCTCTTTCTCACCTCTGAGCCATAATCATTGTCCCTTTCCCTGCAAAGATAATTACTGTGCATGTGCATGTGACCCCACCCACCCCTCCATAGATTATAATTATCATGACTTTAGCTTTCTCCCCCATCCCACAGTTACAATTCATTTTCCCCCGCTGCAGCTTACTGGATTGGACAAAATATAGTTACGAGCTCCGTCTTGGGTTCATCCATCCAGGAATATCTACAATTTACCATCTGTCTGTTTCTGAAATAATTCAATAATTGTGCCTCCACTACCCAACCTGGAAATCCATTTAATGTGTTATTTATAATTTAGGATGAATTCACCTTGTAGTGGAGCACACAACCTGCAGGAGTGTATCACTGGTTCAGCGCCTGTGATTTCATGTCCATGTAATTGAACCGATAGAAGATTACAGGCGATGTTCCCAAACTGAGCGCAATAGAATTTCCTTTCATCAGTTCTAAGTTTACTTTCTACTAGCTGTCCTCTGATTCTGTTATTAATTCTTTACCTGATGCTCCAGGTTTACCTTTGTTATGCTGTTTTAATGCCTTATTCGCAGACACTTTTTCCCTTCATTGTGGAGCTATACCTGTCTGAATACATTTCTCTTAACTGGATGAATGCACAATACGCCAATATGTATTCCCAGAGAGTCTGCCCTCACAATGCTCCCTCAGACTGCTCCCTTTCATGTGTGATAAGTACAAGTTTCTCCATACATTCCTTATATTCAGTCCTCAGAACTTACTAGCATTCCCCAAGTCTCCATGGGGAAAGCATTATGACGGGCAGCATGGTGGCACAGTGATTAGCATTGCTGCCGAACAGCATCAGGGATCTGGGTTCAGTTCCGGCCTTGAGTGTTTGTGCAGAGTCTGCGCATTCTCCCCGTGTCTGTGTAGGGTTGCTCCGGGTGCTCCAGTTTCCTCCCAAACCCCAAAGATCTGCAGGTTAGGTGGATTGGCCATGCTGAATTGTCCCTTAGTGTCCCAAGATGTATAGGTTAGGGAGATTGGCAGGGTAAATAATGTGAGATTATGGGGATAGGGTCTGGGTAAGGTGCTCTACTGGAGACCAAAAGACAAAAAAATGCTGGGAAATCTCAGCAGGTGTGGCAGCAACTGTAAGGAGAGCAAACAGCTGATGTTTCGAGTCCAGGTGACCCTTTGCCAAAGCTCAGTTAGAGAGTTGATGCAGACTTGATGGGCCAAATGGCCTACTTCTGCCCTGTAGGGATTCTATGATACAAGCAAGGGCAATGACCGGCTTCACTGCACTGAACTGGAGACCAAGGGCTGGATTTTCAAGGAGTCATGTGGCCTGGACTTGGTGCAGGGTGATGGTGCCATAATGGTTAAGTCATTGAGTTTTTACTCAAGAAGTGGAGTCTAATGTTCTGGGGACATGGTTCAAATCCCACCATAGTAGTGAGTAAATATAAATTTAATTCAATTAATAAATCAAATATACACGTAATATACAGTTAATCTCAGAAATGGTGACCATGACAACTATCATCGATTGTTATAAAGACCTTTAGAGAAGGAAATTTGTCATCTTTACCTGGTCTGGCCTATATGGTAAACACACAGCATGAGGTTGACAATTAACTGCCCTCTGAAATGGCCTAGCAAGCCACTCAATCCAGGGGAAATCAGGGATGGGCAAGAGATGTTGGCCTTGTCAGTGACACTCACGTCCAATGAAAGAAAATATATCTCAGTCCTTGAGGTTTGCTTGGAATCTCGATGCCTCTGAGACAGTTTGAAATTTTCAAAGGGCTGGCAGAGGAAGTAAACAGAAACCAGTTCACCACCAATTAATGACCCATTAACCTCCATAAGGAGCCTGTTAAGGCATCTGTGCAGCTGGGAAGGAATTTGTATTTTTTTCTTCAGCAAATGCAAGCGGTCTGGTGCAAAGCTGTTGGGTTTGCCACAAAGCCATAGAAAGGTTCCTCTTGTGATAGTGGAAGTATGGAGCTATTGGGTAATCTGCACAGGTACATGCATATTATCTTGGCTTGGCCCAGCCTATTCATCTCTCCTGCATGGTCTGTCTGCTGAGCTGCCTGCAGGGCAGTGCTAGGCCCCAGTATGGCTGTCACCTGCCTTTGTTGATGAGACCAACCAGGCAGCTCCTCCCTCCTGGAAGTGCTCAGTGCCACTAATTGGATGCCAAGCTCGAATTTGGCCCAATTATGCCAGTTAAATTTTAAAATAGCATTGCGAGAACAACACAGCTGAGGCGCGGGGCCAGGACAAGGAATTCATCCAGATGTTGGGTTGCTGACCCTGCTTGGAAATCCAGCTGCAGGAAATGTCCAGGAATACCTCCACCACCTCTGGTGCCTTTGTCCTGCTGATGGGACAAGACATAAGGAGGATTTTGTACAGTCAACAAGACTTGGTGTGCTGTTGTTTCCAGTACCTTGGTTGACATTGGGTGTTCTGCTCAGTTTTATTCCTTTTAGGCTTCCTAGTGGTTTGATACAACTGAACAGCTTGATGAGGGCATTTCAGAGTAAACTACATTGCCATAGAAAGCACAGCAGATTTCCTTCCCTATTGGGCATGGATGAATCAGATGGCTTGTTATAATAATCAACAGTGATTTCATGGTGACCCTTAGACATGTCTTTAATTCTAGTTAATGATTTATTCCAGTTGCCGTAGTGGGATTTGAATCCATGTCTGCAGAACATGAACCCGGGCCTGTGAATTACAGGCCCAGTGATATTACCATCATGCCACCACCTAGACTGCCTATCTATTTTGTCTAAAATCTCAAGTTTCTCCAACCATTCCTTATAACTCAGTCCGTGGGTAATCTTGGCCAAGTCTACATGGGCAAAGTGTGAAGTATGTGTCAGGCAGTGGCCTGCTCCAGTACACTGGACTATAGACAAGGGGACTAGATTTTCAAAGGTCGGCAGGATCCCAACCCTGTGACTAACCTGAGAGATAAGGGCAATGCTTTCAGTCCTCAGTGTCCCAAATTGTTTGGATTCAGGCGAGAGATTGACTCAGACCTGTAGATGAGTTAAAATTTCCTAGACCTCACCCCCACATGGCCCTTGCCTAACCCGTCTACCACTTGAGTTAAAATTGGGGCTTGTAACCTGGCTATTAAATATACTGTGCAAATAACTCAGCTAGTTACTTTTTTTTAATAAACTACCCTGATTGACTCAACAACATAACAACAGTCTCAAAACTTACCATCGCAGAAAGAAATAAAACAATCAATAAACAGAAGCTCTTGATTTCCAGTTGCCACAAGTATTCATTATCAGGTGCATTTCGCAATGCCAGCATCTTTGGAGCTTGGTATCTAAAGGGTCAAAAGAAGTATTTTTTATTTGGCAGTTTCACTGCTATGCGAGGGGGAAAATAACTCATTAATACCTTGGCATTGTTTTATCCTGGACTTTTCCAGAGGCATTGTTTTCCGTTTGGAGAAATACATTTGCCAGCATGAATTGGAGTTTAAATTAAAAACAGAAAATGCTGGAAGTAATCAGCAGGTCTGGCAGCATCTGTGAAGAGAGAAATAGAGGCAATGTTTCAGGTTGATGGCCTTTCATCAGAACTCTCTTCTCTGAGGTTTGCAATCCTTCTTAAAGGAAGAAAGAAAATCGTGGACCTGAAACATTGACTCTGTTTCTCTCTCCGTGCATGCTGCCCGACCTGCTGGGTATTTCCAGCTTTCTCCATTTTCATTTCAGGTTTTCAGCATCCGCAGTATTTTATTGTTGTGTTTGGATGCATTAGACTTTATGGTGCCTCTGGGATCTGATGAGTTTTCTGTGCTGTCCTCTAGAACAAAGTGGGAGTGAAAGCTTCATTGAATATTAATGACCATCTGCAGCCACAACAACCGACATTTGTGTAACACTTTTAAAACAATACAACAGCCCAACGCACTTCACAGGAGCAACTATTAAACAAAGAATAAGACTGAACCGCATAAACAGACATTAGATCAGAAGTCCAAAGCTTGGTCAATGAGGCAGGTTTTATCGGAGTGTCTTAGAAGAGGAAAGTGAGTCAGAGAGCCAGAGAGGTGATGGGATGGTATTCCACAGGTTAGGATACAAGTGCAGGGCTCCATTGGAAGTGATTAAAATCAGGGATGTGAAAGAGGCCAGAATTAGAGCATAGATATCTCAGAGTTTGTGGGGCTGGAGGGACGGCAGAGAAAGGGAGAGGCAAGGTCAAGGAGGGATTTGAAAACAAGGATGAGAATTTTAAAGTTAAGATGTTTCTTGCCCAAGAACCAATGTCAGTCAGCAAGGACAGGGTTGATAGGGAAGCAGGATTTTAGGTGATAAAAGCAAATTACTGCAGAAGCTGGAATCTGAAACCAAAAGAGAAACTGCTGGAAAATCTCAGCAGGTCTGGCAGCATCTGTAAGGAGAGAAAAGAGCTGACGTTTCGAATCCAGGTGACCCTTTGTCAAGGCTAAAAGGCATAGAAAGTGGGAGATATTTATACTGCGGGGTCAGGGAATTTTAAGTGAGTTAAGTCACAGGCAGCAGAGTTTTCAGGTGACCTGATGTTTGCGGAACCTAAAAGTGGGCGACTAGCCAAGACTCTTCAAAGAGTTTAGAGGTAACAAAGGCATGAATGAGTGTTTCAGCAGCAGATGGGACAAGCAAAAAGCTATATCATGTTACGGAAATGGAAATGGGCAGCCTTACTGATCGCGTGTATTTGAGGTCAGATGTTCACCTTGGGGAACTCATAGCTAGGGAACAGTATTTGGAGTGAGGATCAAAAACAACGGGTCTGATTTTACATCGAGTTGCATCCATTTTTGGGCGTGAAACTTGGTAAAGTCGGGCGTGAGGTGATCCGCGACCACCTCTGTGATGGTTCCCCTCTGTGGTGGCCCGAAAATGGCCACGTGAGGACCGTGTCCGAAACAGTCATAACAACCATTTAAATACATTTGCATGAATTTAAATTGACTTAATGGGCTGCACACCAAACTTTACCAGGGTACTTCCCCTTTATCACCGCACTCGCCAATCAGGAATTGGCGTGAAACAGACATGCTCCATGTAAGGAGTGTGTGAGAGACGGTAATGAGGTAGGACTGGGTGTTATCAGCGTATGTGTGAAAATTAACACTGTACTTTCAGGGTGGGATGTTGAGCCCCCACTCTCCGTGCACAATATCAGCGGAGGGGGCTCAAAATCCAGCCAAAACCACAAATTGCAAATTTCTCCGACAAATTTCAGATTTTCCCATTCCTCACCGGTGATGTAATCAGGTTCATGCCCATAATGGGTGAGAATCTGATTTTTATTGATATATATACATTTGCAAATATTTAAGCTTTAAAGTTTAAAGTTTATTTATTAGTGTCCCAAGTAATCTTTCATTAACACTGCAATGAAGTTGCTGTGAAAATCCCCTAGTCGCCATGCTCCAGTGTCTGTTCGGGCACACTGAGGGAGAATTTAGCATGGCCAATACACCTAACCAGTACGTCTTTCAGATTGTGAGAAGAAACCAGAGCATCTGGAGGAAACCCACACAGACACGGGGAGAACTTGCAAACTCTGCATAGACAGTGACCCAAGCTGGGAATCGAACCCGGGTCCATGGCACTGTGAGGCACCAGGGCTAACCAGTGTGCCAGCGTGTCACCCCTGGTCTGTGCAACTGGAGTGTTACACGCCAGTTTTCTGACTGAGCCTGACATTTGAACAAATTCTGGTCAGATCACCCCCTATGTCACTGATCAGTAGCATGCAGATGAGAAGTGGGAGGTGACTAAGGATTAATTCTTGGGGGAACTCTAGAGGTAATGTTGTGAGAGTAGAAAGAGAGGCCATTGCAAGTGATTCTCTGGCTACAATTAGGTAGGCAAGAATGGAACTAGGTCAGAGCAGCCCTCCCAACTAGACAACACTGGAGAGGTGTTGGAGGTGGATAGTGTAGTTGACCATGTCAAAGTTTGACTGAGAAGGACGTGGATGGAGTGTTAACTTGGGATGTCACTTGTGATTTTGAAAGGAGTATTGTGACGGTGGGGGCTGGGGTGTGAGATGAGGGGATACCTCATTGGTGACAACCACCCCTTGAAGACCTTGTGCAGAAATCAGGGAGCTCTGCCAGTTCTAAATGGACAAGAAGTGCAGGCAAAAGCTGAGGATGTTCACACAGGTGGCTGTGAATCTGTATCACTTGAATGATGAGCTGCAGAACAATGTTCAATCAGCCCTGTCCATTCTGCAACAGCAAAACAAACAGCAACTCAGAGTCCATTGAAAAGACAAATGAATTCACTGTATTTAAACCACGGGATATAACTGACAGTAGGTATATTTATTTTTGTCCAATTAAGGCCACCCTTGCTTTTTTCAATCTGCTCTTGCGCAATTTTCATTTAAACACACAAATATGAGTTGGTGTACTTTCCCTAAACTGTTATAGTTTATTTACATATTAATTTCCATAGCCAAGCCATATTTGCATTTTATGATGGCAACATGATAATCATCACAGACAGCATTACAATCCATATCTGTTGTCTGACTCTATTTTATGTACTAGTGTTGATTTATGTTTGCATGTGTGAAAGCTGTTCATCATTCTTCTTGAGTTAATCTATGATCCAGGGATTTTAACAACTGTGTTTACCATGTTATACAAACATGGTGATTCCTGACTCTTGGGGAGTTATAGAGATCCTCTTTTCTCCCTTGGGGCTGTACCTGCAAGGTTCAACAGAAACTTCTGCCTGGAACAAACTTTTCTCTGTTCAACTGAAACCTAAGGCCTGATTTTACCTAGATTGCTGGCAGAAAGTTAACAGGCTTTCAGTTTTAGCTTGCTTAGTGTTTTTTGCTTTAATTTTTTTCTCCTATTTTGCATTTATTGCTGCGTAATTCAAAATTTTGGGAGAAATGCAGATTTTTAAAATATCAAATTAAGTAATAATTTTGACAATGTGCTGAATAATTGTACCATTGAGCAAGTCTTTGTTTCGCAACTCTGCATATCCATTTGTCAGTGTACCCTCTTGTCCATGGTTTTAGACGATATTCTGTCAACAAATGCATTTTCATTAAGCCTCTGACTCCCATTAAATAAGTCGCGTGTCAGAACTAATAATGTTTACGTCACTTTCATTCCTGTAGAGCAGCTCATCAAGGCCATTCTGGTGCAACATTGTCTGGATGGTCCACTTTCTTAAAGGTCTTGTATTGGTCACAAGTTTGCCTCCTTTTTCTCCAGTGGCACAAATCATGT
Source organism: Carcharhinus amblyrhynchos (assembly GCF_965287045.1). NCBI lineage: Eukaryota > Metazoa > Chordata > Chondrichthyes > Carcharhiniformes > Carcharhinidae > Carcharhinus > Carcharhinus amblyrhynchos. Next base: position 94,504,820 of record NC_137328.1, on the reverse strand, counting down.
GCCAAACTAAATTCTGTTCGCCTTTGTCTGCCTGTGCCAGCATGAGTGTAGAAGCAATTGGGCAGAAAAGACTTCTCGTACAACCTTCACATATCTTCATTATTCCCAATGGGAAACTAATTGTTGTCAGTAAGAGCTGTGGGGAGAGAAAAATATATCATTAGCTACAGTTGGCACAAAGACTGAAGCAAACCTGACAAGCCAGAAGATTATGAAGGAAAGCAGTTAAGAACTGGCTGAAAGGATGATGTTCTTTCTGTGGCTTTCCTTGCAGAATATTTCATGTGGCTGTGGTCTCTATCTGAGTGAAATATACATGGTTCCAAGTTTGCATTTAAACTTGGTTCCTGCCTGTAGGAAGCAACAATACTTTTGGCAACCACTAAAGTGGGCAGCAATCTGGTGTCACAGATATATCTTCCATTTCCTGCTGCTGCCTATTGTAGTAGAAAGATCTGGTTCCTGAAGGATTAACATGGGACTGAATACAATACCACCCACCTCATGGTGCTCGAATATCTGTGGGGTAAATTTACGGTCCCACTCATCACGAGAATTGTAGCGGCAGGACAGAAAGTATGGCGGACCATTTAAAGGTCTATTGACCTCAGGTGGAAATTTCCAGTCTTGGGGCAGGTGCGACTGGAAAATCCTGCCCTATAGTTGCAAAACTAAAGTTGGGTACACAAGACTTATAACAATGTAAGACTTCAGGTGAACTGTATGTAAGCTAGCATCAGTCTCTATCCAGGGGATAAAGACTTGGAGGAGGGGTGTAGGAGAAAGACCTGGGCTGGAATTCTCCGGCTGTTCACACCACTGGAATTCTCCAGCCCCGCTGGCAGTGCACTCCCACCCGCAGGTTTCCCGCCAACATGGGGTGATGTTAGTGGGAATTTCCATTGACAGCGTGGAACCAGAGAATCCTGCCTCCAGCAAACAATGTGCCACCTCCCACTGGCAGGTAACACGTGGGGCTGGGAGGCCAGAGAATCTCGCCTCGGCACCTAAAGGATTGACATGGGACTGAACATAGTATGGCCCACATGCTGATGCAAGAAGACACATGACCTAGAGTTAAGGGTTGCCTAGAGATAGGTAGCAACATGTAAGGACCTAGTATGAGATCGTCTCCACACATTTACCCTCTACTTTAAATATGTTCACAGTTCAGTACTGTTACTAAAGATTTCTTTGTAACTTCTGCAAAACTGCTTCCTGGTGTTCACGCTGTACACATCACATATAGCGATAACGGAACAGATAGCCTATCTGATTGCAGCCACAGCCTTTGGGGTGGGACAGAATTATCAGCAGACAATCTACCTTTAATTATTCAGGATCGCACAATGAGGACTGATTAAGCAACGGCAGAACATAAGAGGATTGTAAACCCCATGGAATCACAAGTCACCATTTTCTGACAGGAAAGTGGACTGAAAAAATAAAATTATTCAAGTGTGTACCTGTGATATACAAATGTAGCAGACCCTTTCACTGTAAACAGGAGAAAAGCTGTAGCTGTATATTCAATATCACACTAACAGTTTTTTTTGGCGAAGATTAGACACATGTCCATCATTTTCTGTGAAAACACTCTTACCAATTTGTTTCTTTTCACAAATGTTGATTACAATTTCTCTAGTGGAAAACGAGAGATCAGCCAAGTTATTTTAGATTTCTAATGCTAACGTTGTGATCGTTGAGCTAACAGATGATAATGCAGGACATTAGAACATAGATAATAGAAGCAGGAGTGGGCTATTCAGCCCTTCGAGCCTGCTCCATCATTCATTTTAATAATGGCTGATCATCAAATTCAATATCCTGATCCCACCTTGCCCCCATATCCCTTGACCCCTGAGCCCCCAGATAGCAAAAACAGGGTTTTATTTTTTCCGCTTTAGAACTGTTCAAGATCACCTTCACAGGATAGCTCAGACAATGCCCTGTATCCTGGCAAAGGAACATGATTCTCATTTCCAGTCGGATATATCCTACCTCCCATCACATTCCTATATCACCCCATTCACAACAGTGTGCTGTTATACAGTTGTTCACAATCATTTATTATTTTAATCTCATTCTATTTCCTTGGGAACTTTTCTAACATTTAACAGGTTATCAGTTAGATATTCCTGAGCTAAAGGGACAATATTCTTTCTAGTACCCCAAAGGATAACCAATTAAATCAAAGCTCAGATGTTGAGTGGCTCTTTTACAGTGGCTGATATAAAACTACAGCTGTTTTCCAGGAGCTGTTTATATTCCATTCCGATTGCTCCTCTGAGCCCTTTGTTTTTGTGAATACTTGGTTGATCGCAGGGTCATGTCACTTGTCAAGCCCTTAAATAGCTCAAACCAGCTATGACACAACCCTCTGGAGGTAGTTCTTCCACAGGTCTCATTTGTGTGGAGAGAGTCATGTGCATCTCTAAGATCCTGTGAAGGAAACTGGCACCTAAAGTGTGTTACAGGAACACATGAACTAACAGATTGCTCAGGCATCAAGCAGCGCCCTCCTGCTAAGTGTGCAAAAATTATAAAATCAGATGAATTAACTTTTCTGGTATTTCATTGAATATCTTGTTATCCAAAATAATTAGTATTCTTCACTTTGTCAACTGGTCAATTTTGGTAGCAAAAATTGAATTAAAAAATTGCTACCATTTTTCAAATGTTTTGTTTTCCTTTCAACCTCCTTACAGTCTGCCCACACTAGCACTAATGTCTCTGTACAACTTGTTACAGAGGAACAGTTTAAGGTGACATTTCCACCAACTCTCCCTGTCTGGCCATAGGGAATCATGTGGTCTTTATTCAGTAATTTAATGCAACAGCATGATTTTGGATTTGATTTGATTTATTATGGTCACATGTATTATTATACAGTGAAAAATATCGTTTTCTGCATTCTATACAAACAAAACATACCGTTCATAGAGAAGGCAATGAGAGAGTGCAGAATGTAGTGTTACAGTTATAGCTAGGATGTAGAGAAAGATCAACTTAGTGCAAGGTAGGTCCATTCAAAAGTCTGACTGCAGCAGGGAAGGAGCTGTTCTTGAGTCTGTTGGTACGTGATCTTGGACTTTTGTATCTTCTGCCGGATGGAGGAAGATGGAAGAGAGAATGTCTGGGGTGCGTGGGGTCCTTAGTTTTGCCGAGGCAGCGAGAAGTGTAGACAGTATCAATGGATGGGAGGATGATTTGAGTGATGGACTGGGCTTCATTCATCTTTTGTAGTTGCATTCTTGGGCAGAGCAAGAGCCATATCAACTGTGATACAATTGGAAAGAATGCTTTCTTTGGCACATTTGTAAAAGTTTGTAAGAGTTGTAACAGACATGACAAATTTCCTTAGTCTTCTGAGAAAGTAGAGGCGTTCGTGGGCTTTCTTAACTATGGCGTCCGCATGGGAGGACCAGGACAGGTTGTTGGTGATCCAAAAACTTGAATCTCTCGACCATTTCGACTTCGTTCCCTCGCTCAAGGTGTGGGCAGCAACCCACACCATGAGCGAGGGAACTCAATAGCAAACTCCTGGAACAAGATTGAATCTCAGCTGAGGACAGGATAATCTGGCAGACTACCTCTGTTTTTGTCAAATCCAGACTAACTGTTCAGTGGGAAGGTCTGAGCTGCAATAATTTCTCAGCTTTGTGAAATGGAAGTTTCAACAAGATATGTAGGACCATAGAAAGTTGTGGCACAGAATGAGTCATTTAGCCTATCATGTCCCCAAGCTACCTATTCTTATCCCACCTTCCAGCACCTAGTCTATAACCTTGCAGGTTACAGTACTTCAGGTACCTTTGTGTAGATTCAGGTGTAGATTCAGGTACCTTTCCTACCTGTATTTCATGCCTGTATACACCTGTACTTTTGAAGGAAAAAGAGTTGAAGAATATAGGGAAAGTCCCCAAAAAGAGCATAATGGGATAAATTCCTGTATGATGTGATCATTACAATTTTAAATGGTATTAGTTAATATACAGTTAATATTTTGAGAGATGGTATAAGGTAAAGAAAGGCTTAATGAGTCAAGTGATGTAATTAAATGAACCAAGTTGCCAAATGTTTAATAATGCAATTAGTTATTAATTGAGTTTTAAACTGTTGAGAACATATTTACACATTAATCACCTGAGGTCACGCCTAGAAATGATCGACTGTCCCTTGGATATTAGTCCCTTCTTTTCCTCATTCATTCTCAGGCTGTAAATAGAATCCATAGCATCCCTACGGTGCAGGAGGAGGCCATTCGCTCCATCATGTCTGCGTCAACTCGCTGAAAAAGCATCTCACCCGTGCTCACTACCCACCCCATGACCTCCCAGATGGCATGTTGGCCTTCATTGCAAGGGGACTTGAGTCCAGGAGTAAAGATGTCTTAAAAAGAGAGTAAAGATGTCTTGCTACTATTGTATAAAACCATTGTGATTTGGAATATTATGTTATTTTTGGGAAAGATGTTCTTGCCATGGAGGGTATACAATGGAAGTTCACCAGGCTAATTCTTGGGATTGTCTGATGCAGAGAGTTTGAGAAAGTTGATCCTGTATTCTCTAGGTTTTGAAGAAAGAGAGATGATCTCATTGAAACTTACAAATTGCTTCCCCAGTGTAACAGGATAGAAGAGGATGGGATGTTTCCCCCGTCTAGTGAGTCTAGAACCAGGGGACACAGTCTCAGAAAGTAAGGGGCAGACCATTTAAGATTGAAATGAGGAGGAATTTCTTTACTCCGAGGGTGGTGAATCTTTGGAATCCTCTACCCCAGAGGGCTGAGGAAACTCAATGAGTATATTCAAGACAGAAATTGATAGATTTCTAGATAGTAATGACATCAAGAGATATGGGGATAATTGGAAAAAATGGGCTAGAGGTAGATAATCAACCATGATGTGTTTGAATGGATGAGTGGGCTCAATGAGCCAAATGGCCTACACCGGCTCCAGTTTCCTATGTTCTTATGTTCCCGCAACCATTGATGAGTAACAGAAATCTTGAATAGGAATAAAATCTGGATAGACCACCTGGCATTGGCCTAGGCAATGGATTTGGACAACAAAAACCCACCCACACCATCTGATACTGCTTAGCCCTCCACACTAACATTTTTGCTTTGTGTTATTTTATGAGGCGTCGCTGTTACTGGCCAGCATTTATTGCCCATTACTAAAATCAGTGAAAGTGTTTTCAACTGAGAAGTCAGGCAACAGCTTGATGCAATCATACTCACATCATCGTATATTTCAAACAACATCCCAGACTCTTCTGGGTATGTTCTATCCCATTGACAGGACAGGATTCTCACCAACTTTTACAGGTGCTCCATAGAAAACTTGTTATGGCTCTTGCTCTGCCCAAGATGGCAAGAAGCTACAAAGAGTCATGAACCAAGCCCATTCCATCACACAAATTAGCCTCCCATTCATTGACTCTGTCTACGCTTCCTGCTGCCTCGGAAAAGGAGCCAGCATAATCAAGGACCCCATGCACCCTAGACGTAATCTCTTTCGCCTTCGTATATGGGGAAAAAGATACAAAAGTTTGTGGTTACGTATCAAGAATAGCTTCTTCCCTGCTGCCATCAGACTTTTGAATAGACCTACCTTGCATTAAGTTGACCTTTCTCTGCACCCTAGCTATGACTCTGCACTCTCTCCTTTTCTTCTCTATGAACAATATACATTGTCTGTACAGCACGCAAGAAACAATACTTTTCATTGCATACTAATACAAGTGACAATAATAAATCAAATCAAATCAAATCCAATCCTCCATGTTGAACACCACTTGGGGAAAGCTCTGATACTAGTAAGGACACAGAATGTACTCTTGGGTGGGGGAATTTATTGCTCATTCCCAACACTAGCTAGGTAGTAGCACTATTAACTGGCCAGTATCCTGAAGGACAAATTGCCAACTGGTCCTATAGCAGGTTGCAAGTGAACCAACACAAGACGAAATCTATTTGACCTTGTCCTCACCAATCTATCTGTTACAGACATATCTGTCCATATCAGTACAGCAAGCCTTTGTTTTATGTTGTTTCATTTTAAAGTAATTTTTATTTTAGGTCCATTTCCCCTGATTTAAGTTGAGATGCCCGCTTTAGGATTGTTTCGTGTCATTGCCTTCCTTATGTCATTGGTGTCCATTGTCATCATGCAGTGCATGTCATTGTGGATCGGGGCCCTTCATGAAATGATCAGCGTCATTGTTAAGGAGGCTGATTGTATTGTATTCGAAGCAACATCAATTAAAAAAAAACAGAAGCATCCATAGCCAGAGTTGTTTTACATAAGAACATATGAAATAGGAGCAGAAGTAGGCCATTGGCTCCTTGAGCCCGCTCCTCCGTTCAATAAGATCATGGCTGATCTGTTTGTGTTGAGTTCCACATTCCCTATCTAATTTCAATAGCCTTTGATTCCCTTGCCTAACAAGATTCTATCTACCTCTGCCTTAAAAATATTCAATGGCTCCATTTCTTTCTGAGGCAGAGAGGGTGAAAGTCACACAATCTTCTGACAGTAAAAAATTCTCCTCACCTCTGTTCTATTAGGGCAACCCCTAATTTTAAGACAGTGCTCTCTAATTCTGGACTTATCCACGAGAGGAAACATCCGTTCCACATCCACCTTGTCAAGACCATTCAAGATCTTATATCTTCAGCCAAGTCACCCCTCACTCTTCTAACGTCTAATGGAAACAAACCCAGCCTGTCCAATCTTTCCTCATAGGGCAACCCACTCATTCCAGGTATCAACCTAGTAAATCTTCTCTGCATCAGCTTCAATGCATTTATATCCTTCCTTAAATAAGGAGACCAAAATTGCGCACGAACAGGGCGATTCTCCCAGAAGTGCTGAATTGGCAGCAAAACTGTTCTGAATCCCAGTTCTGACAGTTCAGTTTCTCATCTGAATCTCTGTACTCTGTGCATTGAAGAGGTCCCAGTTGTAAATATCATTAAAAATGCAGAGGGGTGGGGTCTATTCGCGCCGGAGTTTGACAGTTCTGGAATGCTGTGCATGCGCGGTGGTCCCAACCTGTCAGACTTTCAATTTGCTGGCCAGCCCGGGACAACTGCCTCCCCCATGGCTCGATCGCGGTCCCCCCAAAAATTCCCAGGCCAACCTTGACTCCCACCCCCACTCCCCCAACCTAGAGCGCCCTGATGCCCAGGCCCCACTCTCAGCAGTGACGATCCCTCCACCAACCCCCCCCCCCCCCCCATCCTGGCAGAACTCTACCCCCACTGACTCCACCCCTCCCGGGGTCAGACCCCTCAGAGGCAGACCACCCCTCCCACAGCCTGCCCCGATCCCAGATCGATCCCAATGCAGGGTGGCAGCAGGATCCACCAGCCCCACCAATTGCACTTAGGCCTTGCCCACAATAGGCCCCACCCCTTGGCACTGCCTGATGCCTGGTGGGCAGTGCCAAGGTATCTCCTGAGCATGGGCACTTTGCCCCTTGGACAGTGCCAGGGAGCAGAGGCCAGGTTATCCATGCCCAAGGGGCAGAACCCTACCACCGCCCGACCTCCTTGGGACCCCCCTTCATTCCGGCAGGGTCTCCCGCTTACTCCCCAAATCTTCCAACCTGCCAGGAGTACTTTGGGATGAAATACTCCTGGCGGGGTGGGAAATTTGATCAGGACCTGATCTCGGCTCCCAGCCGGACCTGCAATGGGTGAATTCCGGCCCATATTTGAGATGCAGTCTCACCAATGCCCTGGACAACTGAAGTATAACATTCTTACTTTTATATTCAATTCCATTAGCTTTCTTGATTACATACTGTACCTGCATACAACCTTTTGTGACTTATGCACAAGGAAACCTAAGTTCCTTTACACCTCAGAATTTTGCAGTTGTTGTCTTCCTAAATAATATTCTTCTTCTTTATTCTTCCTGCCATAGTGAACAACTTCATGTTTTCCCAAATTATACTTCATCTGCCATATTTTAGCTCACTCATTCAAACTATCTATATCTATCTGCAAACTTCTTAAGCCTTCTTTAGAACATACCTTCCTATCTCTCTGTGCCATCCGCAATTTAGCTCCCATGCGTCAATGATTTAAATTGTAAAACATTGAGGCCCCAGCATTGACCCTTATAGAACTCCAGTCATCATCATCCCTGCCAGTCATTTATGCATACTCTTTATTTTCTACCAGACAACCTTTTATACAGGCGAATGTGTTATCCTCTAACCCATGAGCTTTCCCTTTCCACAGTAAGCTTTGACGTGGCATCTTATCAAATGCCTTCTGGAAATGAAGTACAGTATATGTTTACAGGCTCCCCTTGATCCTCAGCACAGATTTTATTTTAGGCAAAAGTTTGGATTTAAATTTGATTTAAATTCTAGAGTTTCAGGGATAACTGCCGTGCGTGAGACTTTTAAGTTACTTTTAAATATGAGTCTGAAATGCCCAGTACGTGCTGGTACTGTACCTGTTGCTGCAGAGAAAGCAAGAAAGGCCATCAGCCTGCTGGTGAAATTGGACCTCCACAAAGCCCTTGTTAAGGTGAAGTTCAGTCTTGACTCTGAGGATACCTTCCATTGAGTTGTGCAGCACTGCCACTCATGCTAAACGGGACAGATTCAGATCAGCTCCAGCGGCACAAAACTAGACACTCATGAGGTCATGGGCCATCAGCAGCAGTAGAATTGTATTCAACAACCATCTAATGACCCAGCATATCCGTCACTCTATTATTGTCATTAAGCCAGGGACTAACAGTGATTCAATGAAGTGTGTACAATTGTGTAGCAGGTGCAGCACCAGGCATAGCTAAAAATGAGGTGTCAGCCCGATCAAGCTACAACAATGTGCATGCTAACATGGAAGTAGCATACTGTTGTAGACAGAGCTAATTGATCCCACATCCAGTTGATTAAGCTTAAACTCTGCAGTCCTGCTGCATCTAGCAATGAATGGTGGTGAACAATGAAACCTATAGTAGGAGGATGAAGCTCCATGAACACACTTCCTCTATGGTAGGGGACCCCAGCATGTGACAAAGCATTTGCAACCATTTGCATCCAGAAGTGCTGAGTGGATGATTCATTTCTGCCTCCTCGGTTTCAGCCAGTTCGATTCACTCCACATAAAATCAAGAAACAACTAAAGGCACTGAATGCAACAAAGGCAATGAGCCCTGATAACATCCCACTTGTGGTGCTGAAGACTACCACAGAACTAGCTGCATCCCTAACCAAGTTGTCCCAGTATAAGTACAACAATGACACCTATCCAGCAAAGTGGAAAATTGTTCAAGTTTGTCCCACCCACCCACAAAGAGCAGACTAAATCAAATCTGGCCGCTTACTGCCCACTCTCAATCATCAGCAAAGTGATGGAAGGTGTCTTCAACAGTTCAACAGTTGGCATTTACTTACCACCATGAAGCTGCTTATCGATCCTCAGTTTATGTTCTGCCAGGATCCTGCCTCCAGACCTCATTAGGGCCTTCATATAACCATGGATAAAAGAACTGAATTCCAGAAATGAGGTTGACTGCCTTTGCCATCGAGCAACATTGGACCAAGTGTGGCATCAAGGAAAATTGAAACAAATGTGAATCATGAACAAAACTCTCCACTGCCTGGGCCATTACTACGTGAGTTAATTAGGCTCAATCATCTTCAACTGTTTCATTAATAACCTTTCTTTTATCATAATGTTGGAAGTGGGGATGTTTGTTGATGGTTGTGGAATGTTCAATTCCTCAGATGTCCTTATTGCATGCAGCAGTGTCTGGACTTGGATTGATAAGTGCCATGTAATTTTTGCACTCCACAAGTGAATGGCAATGGCCTTCTGAGGCATGAAATAGGCCAACCCCCTGCCCTTGGCATTGCTGTTTGTCAAGTTCCCCACTGTCATCGTCCTGGGAGTCATATTGACAAGAAACTTAACTTAGGCCAAACACATAAATACTGTGGCTTCAAGAGCAGATCAGGAACTGGGGTGTCTGTGACAAGTAACTTACATTCTGACTTCCTACCATCAATATGTCAGAAATATGATCCATTATTCTCCACTTGCCTGGATGAACGCAGTTCCAGTAACACTCAGGAAACTCAACACTATCAAGGACAAAGAAACCTGCTGAATTGGTGCCCTATTCACCGCCTCAAGCATTCACTCACTCCAGCACCAGTGCCATATGTATCATGTACAAGATTTGGATGCACATGCCAATCCAAAATAGCCAACTTCATTTCCTAGAAGGACAAGACCAGGTGTATGAGCAAGTTCATTTCCAAACCAGCCATCATCCTGACTTGAAAAATGTCACTATTTCTTTAGTATTGCAGGCTCAAAGTCCTGCAATTTCCTCTCTAAACGCTCTGTGGATATCCGTTCACCAAATGGACAGCAATGGTTCAAGATAATCTTCTCTGAAGCAATTGGAGATAAGCAATAAATGCCTACCTTTTCAGAATTGCCCTCAACCCATGAAAGAAATGTATTGAGATACTATGGCCACAAAATTGGACATGATGTAATTAACATCTGCCCACCGCTTCTGATGCAGGCAGTACACAAACATCACACTGCCTGCTGATTTGCCTGATAGCAGCATGTAGCCAGCACTAAACATATTGCTCATTGACTGTGTCTCAGCCCAGGTTTTGGAGATGCTAGCTGTACTTAAAGCTAGGCTGCCCTTCCAGAGGGTACATTCTGGCTAGAGCATGCAGCAAAACTAGTGCATTCATGAGAAAGGAACTAGGAACATAGAGCAGATAGTTGCATGGCTGGAGAGATGGTGCAGGAGGGAGGGCTTTATAATTCTGGGACACTGGTCCTTGATATGGGGAAAGTGACCCTGCCAGGGACCTGGGTTTGATTCTGGCCTTGGTGACTGTCTGTGTGGAGTCTGCAAGTTCTTCTCATGTCTGCTCTGGGTGCTCCCGTTTCCTCCCACAGTCCAAAGATGTGCAGGTTAGGTGGATTGGCCATGCTAAATAGCCCATTAGTGTCCCAGCATATGTGGGTTAGGTGGATTAGCAGGCTAAATATGTGGGGTTATGGGGATAGGGCCTGGGTAAGATGCTCTGTTGGAGGGTTGGTGCAGACTCGATGGGCTGAATGGTCTCCTTCTGTATTGTAGATGTACTATGATCTATGAAATGGGATCCTTGTTTGCAAGCTGTGTGACGTGGAGGTGAGGTTTGCAGAGTGCTAAGTGTGTGAGGGTGAGGTAACGCTATGAAGGTGATGTAAGAGTTGTGATTGGTACAGATCGTTGGGGTGTTGGGAGAGTGGTGCACTAAGCAGCAGCTGAGACTGATGTGCGATTGGTGGGATATGGCATTTGAAGATGTGGAACCTCAACAGAGCTGAGACCAATGATTCAGTAGAGTAGTTTTCCAGTGAAGTGGGAGAGGATTGAAACTAAGTTAGCAGGGGCTGAAAACCAGTCTCAGTGGATCAAATGGCCTTTTCTGTGCTGGAACCATTTTATGCTTGCAGAAAATTGTGTCAGCAAAAAAAATCCTGAATTGTGATGCAACCCTGCAGACGGCTTGCTGCAATGTTCTCTCATGCTGTGCTGGAGACCTTGGTGGAGGAGGTGGACAGGAGACAAAAGGTTCTCTGTCCACTGGACACTGGGAGGCCACTCTAGGCACACTGTCAATACAGTAGGAGTAGATAGCTGTGACAGTCAATGGCAAGAATGTAACCCTGAGGAACTGAATGCAGTCTCACAAGAGTTTCAATAATCTCACACACATGGTGATGGCCAGTTAATTCATCTTCAAATGCCATATCCCACCAACTGTACATCAGTCTCAGCTGCTTAGTGCACCACTCTCCCATCACCTCAACAATCTGTACCAATCATAACTCTTATATCACCTTCGTTGTGTTACCTCGCCCTCACACACGTAGCACTGCTGCAAACCTCACCTCCACATTGCACAGCTTGCATACATTGCCAGCTGCTCAATTGTGACTTTCAGACTCCCAAACACCTTTCATCACATTTATCAATACACTTCCCTCTCTCTTGTGGGACAAGTTTGTGCATGATGAGGAACCTGTTCTTACTGCCATGGAGAGGAGATGGTGATTGCCATCATTAGTGTGGCAGTGACTGAGGCCATTGCCAGCAGCAGGATTGAAATCATTGCTATGTCTTCTGGTTCCCAAAAGCTAGAAACAATCACAGTCTGAACTCAAAATGGGGGAGCTTCATTGAGTTTATTTCTTACAGCTCTGCATGTAGCTGTGGACTAAATTGTTCATGTCGCTGCAGTGCAGCAATAAAATGTGACACCCTGGATGTACACTGTTATAACAATTCATCCCTTTCCCTTTACAAATAATGTCACAATAAAGTTTATTTATTAGACACAAGTAAGGCTTACATTGCAATGAAGTTACTGTGAAATTCCCTTAGTCACCATACTTTGGCATTGCTCCGGTCAATGCACCTAACCAGCACATCTTTCAGATTGTGGGAGGAAACTGGAGTATCCAAAGGAAACCCACGCAGACATGGGGAGAATGTGCAGACTCCACACAGTGACCCAAGCCAGGAATTGAACCTGGGTCTCTGGCATTGTGAGGCAGCAGTGCTAACCACTGTGCTGCCGTGCTGCTCATATATAACACTCCTTTCTGATCCTCATCTCATTTCCCTTTCATCCCACAGTCTCTTCTGATTTACAGGTTACCAATGACATAAGTATTCAACCCTTGCTTTCTCTACCTGTCTCCCACAACCATATCACTGTGTCTTCCACCAAGATCTGTAACCTGGCCAGGCAGTTGTGGAAGAGAAAGGTGGAATAGTAGGAAGGCTAATGATGAAGAAAGAGCTTCACTTGCTCTCATACTCAAAGTCACCACCTGGATATTAACACTACATGTTTGTCAGAGGCAAGGTTAGAGGTGGGATCTACATGTGATGAGATACCTGATATGGTTGGGTTGCATATGAACAACTTGATTCCTCAAGCCTGCTCTGCAATGCAACAAGATCATAGCTAATCCGACTTTAACCTCAAATCCACATCCCTGTCTACTCCTGATAACCTTCCACCTCGATGCTTATCAAGGGTCGTACAGGGGCAATTGTAGATCAATGTAATCAATGTCAAAGGTGTAGAAACATAGAAACTAGAAGCAGGAGTAGATCATTTAGCCCTTCGAGCCTGCTTTGTGACTTGTCTTGATCTTGGCTGATCATCAAATTCAACACTCTGATCCTGCTTTCTCCCCATTTGCATTGGTCCTTTTAGCCCCAAGAGCTAAACCTATTTTTTTCTTCAAATCGCACAACATTTTGGTCTCAACTACTTTCTGCACAGACAATGGAGGAACTCAGCACCAGCCTCACACAGGGTTTTGTGCAGAGCGTTGCATCCATCAGTGTAAGTGAAACCACATGCGGATCCCTCCACGATGCATCTGCTGACTGATGTTTCAGCTTCCACTGCAGCACAGTCAGCAGCCACCCTAACATCCGGCTGCTGCAGTGGGAGCTCAGGGTGAAGCCCTGCACGCTCAGCTTGCTGTTATGCAAATTTGACTGCTCGCGTGCAAGTTTAGCTTGCTGTCACACAGGCTCAGATTGTTCTAATCATTGCTGAGTTTTCAAAGGGGCATGCATGCTGTCACCACAACCCAAACACAATCTGTCCTCCAACAGATTGCTAGGAGTACTGAAGAATCGCTCTGTGGGGGAATAGCAGTGTCACGATCGAGCACTAACCTACTGCCCCTTTTAGGATGTCTGCACCAGTTCTGTTGCTTGTTGCCTATTGACCAGCTGTCCGTGCTGAGATGGTATAATCTGAAGCCAGGCCTTCTAGGGCCAGAGCTGCTCAAAGTTGTCCTCCAGGGTCATCTGCAGCCTGCCCCAGTGGAATTCAGCAACATTACACCCACCATGCTGCAGCCACTGACTTTTGTGAGCAACAAGTTTGAGATACAATTGAAAGTAAGGTTTATTTATTGGTATCACACATAGGCTTACATTAACACTGCATTGAAGTTACAGTGAAAATCCCCTCGTTGCCACACTCCAGCACCTGTCTGGGTACACTGAAGAGGAATTTAGTATGGCCAGTGCATCTAATCAGCATATCTTTTGAACTGTGGGAGGAAATCAGAGCACCCGGAGGAAACCCATGCAGGCTCTGCACAGACAGTGACCCTACTGGGTATCAAACCTGGATCCCTGGCGCTGTGAGGCAGCAGGGCTAATCATGTGCCATCATACTTTAGTTCTGAATATTTATTTTGTGGCTTATTTTGTTTTAGCATGACTCCAAGCAAACACTGTAATGGCCAGTAGCTGGGAAAAGTAAAGTGTGGGTTAACGGGAATTTGGGATTGCTTTCATAGGTACTGCACTTGGATGAGTCAATCACAGACAGCCCAGCCAGAAAAGGAGAATGCTGGTTCCCTGCTCCATCTATAATTCTCTTCCTTAGCTGTTGGTGACAAGGGCTGCGGTCTTATGATGATGAGATTGCACAAGATGCAGCAGACAACAATGAAATTTAGTGCATGCTGTGCCGTGTACTGCCGAGTTTTTCCAAAACAGTGCAGAAGAACCATGTGCAGCAACATGGCTGTCAGAGTATGTATGCTGTGTTTTCATGGCTTGTACGCTGGAGTCCTGAGTAATGTGGTCAATGATTATATCACTGAGTAGCCATTCTCTGGTATATCATGGTGGGCTCACATGCAGCTGGTGTAAAGCACTGCTGCAGAATGAAGGCATCGTGCCTCCTGCCAGGATACCAAACATTGTTTTTTTTATTTGTTCGTGGGATATGGGCATTGCTGGCTGGCCAGCATTTGTTGTCCATCCCTAGTTGCCTTTGGAGGGCAGTTGAGAGTCACCAGACCAAGCAAGGATGGCAGATTTCCTTCCCTAAAGAACATTAATGAACCAGATGGCCTTTTCCGACAATCGACAATAGTTTCATGGTCATCAGTAGATTCTTAATTCCAGATTTTTTTTTATTGAATTCAAATTCCACTAGCTGCCGTGGTGGAATTCAAATCCGATTCCCCAGCTGCTTGAGGTTACAGGAGTGCATTAACTGGATTATTGAGCTCCAAAATGGCAGCACTGACACACACACTGATTGAAATCACAATCTGCATCCTCAGTATATTCTGACAGACACTACTCCTGCTCACACCCTCACCAGAAGTATGCACATGAACCTATTTTTAAAGACAAAATAACAACTGTCGTGCAGGCAGTTTGGGTGAAACAGAACTAAATTTCACAGCTGTCTTTATAGAATCATACAGCGCATAAGAGGCCCTTCAGCCCATCGAGTCTGCACCAACATGGGTGAAACACCTGACCTCTCACCAAATTCCATTATCCAGCACTTGGCCTATAGCATGTAAGATCATAGGATCATACAGTGCAGAATGTAGAACTCTGAATAACAATTTTAAATTTGAATCTAAATGTAAATCAGACAATTTCCAGGTGCTGAACTGGGTTCCATCAGCGTGTGATTGTCAAACATAAATGCCCTAATTAAGCAGAAGGCTGGCTCAGCGCTCGGTTAGTGCTCCAGAGGATTACCAGAAAATGGGGGCTACCTATGTCGCTTGAGTGGTAGACACCAGCCATAATAGGGCCTGTTCCTGCTTTGTAAAGAAGGGAAGACAGCACCTTGGAGGTCCAGGAGCCTCACCATGCAAAAGCTGGCCCAGCAGCCAAATGAAGGATGATGTGCATGATCCAGCTCAAGATCACCCAGATCTCAACACTTATCAAGTTTTGGAAAAAAGACTTGCTCCCACGTTGAACCTGGCCACTGCAGATTACCACCCCTTCCATCCTGCCTTTGAAAATAATGTTGCATTCCGGGGGCAGCAGGATGCAATGCCACACTTCCAGAGTGGGATTTTCAAATTGCACTTGTAGCAGTTCCCACCCTAGCTGGCAAATTGAAAACCAAGACCTAAAAATCTAAATTAAAAATAGAAGATGCTGGAAATAGTCCTGCGGGTTGAGAAGATTTTGCAGACTGAAAAATAGAGGGTTTCAGGCTGATGACCTTCTTGCAGCACTGGTGATAACTGGTGTGTGTGACAGGTAATTGCAGGCTACTTGAAATATTTACTGATTTGCCCTAAGGTGAGATTAACAGAGTGACAAATTAAGCTATGAAGCAGTTTCTGTCTTATCTATTTCAACTCATGTTCCTCTTCAACTCTTTCCCCTCTTGTGTTACTCTGATGAAGGATCTCCTCATGAAAATCCTTCTGATGCTGATAGATCTATTATGTGTTCCTAGTTCTTTCCAGTGAATTGGGGAAATAGAAATAATTTGACATGAAGATTGATACTAAGATGAGCATTAACAACTTTAGAAGCAGACAAGAATTGTTCTGAGAGATGTTTCTCAACATGATTGGAAATATAACCAACACATCGGCAAGGTGGTGTGAGAAACTAATGATCACAAACTTAATGACTGTCACAGGATGGGTAAACTATAGTGTGATAAGAAGCACAAACTGGGAGGATTTGATCACAGAGTTGAACCATTCTCCCAGTGAGATAAAAGGAACATTCGCAATCTGTTCAGTGAAATATGATAACCAAAATATATAAATATGTCCTGCAGCCTTTATATAAAAGACGCATCCTGAAGAATCAGGTTGTGTATCTCTAGCATGCTTGAATAAAGTTAATGCAACTTATAGATTTGGGTGATTTCAACATTTTACCACAACACCAGTTACATAAGAAACATAAGAAATAGGAACAGAAGTAGCCATTTGGCCCTTTAAGCCTGCTCTACCACTTAATCAGACATGGTTGATCTGATTGTGGCCTCAACTTCACTTTCCTGCTGGTTCCCTTGTTTAGCAAAACCTGTCCAACTCAACGTTGATTATAGCCAATGGTCCAGCTTTCACTGCTCTCTGGAGTAGAGAATTTTAAAGATTGATGTCCCTCAGAGAGAAGAAATTCCTTCTTATCTCTGCCTTAAATGGAGAATCCCTTATTCTGAAACTGTACCCCTAATTCTAGATTCCCCACAAGGGAAAACATCCCCTGAGCATCAACATGTTAAGCCCCCTCGGAATGTTTCAATGTTTGATCCCTTCATGTTTCAGTAAGATGGATTTGCATTCTTCTCAACTCCAGTGAGTAAAGATCCGAACCTGCTGAATCTTTACATTTTAAATGATTTTTCACAGAATCCCAACAGTACAGAAAGAGATTTTTCGGCCCATTGCTACACTGACCACAATCCCACCCAGGCTCTATTCCCGAAACACTCATTGTTTTATTGTGTTTTCCAAAAACATTAATGCATCATTTTAATAACTTGTTAAGGAAATGTGCTCAACATTAAACATTATTTTAGTTGTTATTGTGTGAATCATTACAACTTCCTTAAATTTATTCTTCAAGGTTACACTGTACTGAATTGTCAATAAGCTTGTGTTTCTCTTTGATGTCCACAGTCCAGATGTTCTACATTTTGTGAAAGCATTTTCATTCTACTTTCTTAGAACATAGAACAGTACAGCACAGTACAGGCCCTTCGACCCTCGATGTTGTGCTGAGCTATGTCCAAACCCAAGATCAAGCTATCTCACTCCCTATCATTCTGGTGTGCTCCATGTGCCTATCCAATAACTGCTTGAAAGTTCATAAAGTATCCACTATCACAGCAGGCAGTGTATTCCACACCCCAACCTCTCTCTGAGTGAAGAATTTACCTCAGACATCCCTCCTATATCTCCCACCATGAACCTTATACTTATGCCCCCTAGTAACAGCTGCATCCACCTGAGGAAATAGTCTCTGCACGTCGACTCTGTCTATCCCCCTCATCATCTTACAAATCTCTATTAAGTCACCTCTTATCCTCCTCTGCTCCAAAGAGAAAAGCCCCAGCTCCCTCAACCTTTCCTCATAAGACCCACCCTCCAAACCAGGCAGCATCCTGGTAAATCTCCTCTGCACTCTCTCCAATGCTCCCACATCCTTCTTATAGTGAGGTGACCGGAACTGCACACAATATTCCAAATGTGGTCTCACCAACATCCGGTATAGTTGCAACATAACCCCAAGGCTCTTAAACTCAAACCCATGGCTAACACGAGGGGACATAGCTTTAAATTAAGGGGTGGTAATTATAGGACAGAGGTCAGAAGTAGGTTTTTTACTCAGAGGGTAGTATGGTCATGGAATGCCCTGCCTGCAGCAGTTGTGGACTCGCCAACTCTAAGGGCGTTCAAATGGTCAGTGGATAGGCATATGGATAACATTGGAATAGTTTAGATTAGAAGGCCATTAGATTGGTTCCACTGGTCGGCGCAACATCAAGGGCCGAAGGGCCTGTACTGCGCTGTAATGTTCTATGTTCAAACCCCCTGTTAATAAACGCTAACACCTTCTTCACAGCTCTATCCACTTGAGTGGCAACCTTCAGAGATCTGTGGATATGAACCCCAAGATCTCTCTGTTCCTCCACATTCCTCAGAACCCTGCCATTGACCCTGTAATCTGCATTCAAGTTTGTCCTACCAAAATTAATCACCTCGCACTTATCAGGGTTAAACTCCATCTGCCACTTTTTGGCCCAGCTCTGCATCCTATCAATGTCTCTGCAGCCTGCAAGAGCCCTTCACCTCATCCACCAATCTTGGTGTCATCAGCAAATTTACTGACCCACCCTTCAGCCCCTCTTCCAAGTCATTGATAAAAATAACAAATAGCAGAGGACCCAGCACTGACCCCTGGAGTACACCACTGGTAACTGGCCTCCAGTCTGAAAATTTTGGTTCCACACCACCATCTGTCTTCTATGAGAAGCCAGTTGCTTCTCAATTTTTAAAAATATTTTTGAAAATATTTTTCTTATGTTTTGCAAAATACTTTTATGCACTTTCAGGATATGTTTTGATACAAAAAAGCAGGTTATGAGATACACTGAGGATCAAGGGGAGACAGTGGCATAGAGGTTTTGTTGCTGGAGTAGTAATTAGGGAAATTCTCTGTGGACCTGGGTTCAAATCCCACCATGGCAGATGGTGAAATTTGAATTGAATGAGAATCTGGAATTAAAATTCTAATGATCATGGAGCCATTGTTGATTGTTCTAAAAACCTATCTGGTTTGCTAATGTCCTTTAGGGAAGGAAATCTGCCATTCTTACCTGGTCTGGCCTATGTGTGACTCCAGACCCACAGCAACGTGGCTGACTGTTAAATACCCTAAGGGATGGGCAATAAATGCTGGCACAGTCAATGATGCCACTATTCCATGAACAAATTTTTAAAATTGTATGTTTGCACATTAAAAGAAAGAAAAACTTGCATTTATATCAGCATCAGGATACTCCAAAACCAATAAAGCAAAATGCAATTGTTACATATCTGAAGTAAAAACAAAGAAAAAGCTAGCAAAAAGTAAAAAAAAACACCATTTATAGTTCTACTCAATAAATAACTTTCTCATTACAGATGCTTGTGGGCCGCACTGTGTATTTTCAGCATTTTCTGTTCTGGGAGCTGTTAAATTTCATTATGATTCCATGTTATTGCTTTCTTTCTTAGATTAGAGGCACATGTTTATCTTTATTTCTGTCCAGCCAGTGCCTAATATTTAGGAGAGCAGAGAAATTGTTGTGATTGGAAGGCTAGGGCGTTCCTCGAGGGAATGGTACGAACTGGGTGTAAGTTTCATGATTTGATTTCAATGGAAGAGGGAGTCGGGCAGAAATATAAAACTGATTTACTATTATCCATTTGATGTTTGAAAGACAAATTTCACCTCCGAAATGGCGCACTTGCTACTAAACCTGTCTAAATATGCCATGTGTAAACAATTTTAAAGGTTTCTGAAACTCATTCTCATCTCTGGATCAGAGGGTTGTAGCCTCAACTTCAATTCCAGGAGGAAATCATTCAAACTGACAATCCAGTGGGCACTAATGTACATGTACTCATACGAATTAGGAGCAGAAGTAGACCACTCAGCCCCTTGAGCTTGGTCAAGCATTCAACAGGTTAATGGCTGATCTGATTGTAACCTCAACCCCACATTGGCAGTAAGCCCTGATAACCTGTCACCCTCGTGCTTATCAAGAATCTATCTAGCTTGACCTTAAAAATATTCAAAGACTCTGCTTCAGCAGTCTTACATGGAAGAGAGTTCCAAAGACTCATGACCCTCTAGGAAAACACAATTCCCCTTATCTTTATTTTAAATGGGCAGCCCCTTACTTTTAAACAGTGATGTTTAGTTCTAGATTCTCCAGCAAGAGGAAACATCCTCTCCACATCCACTCTTCAGGATCTTCTTACATATTTCAATCAAGTTGTCTCTTATTCCACTAAACTCCAGTGGATGTAAGCCTTGCCTATTCAGTCTTTCCTCATAAGATAACCTTCCCAACCCAGGTGTCGAGGAAGAGGTGCAGTCTGAAGTACTGTCCTTCAGATAATAAATTAAACCGAGATCCTGACTGACTATTTGTTTAGATAGCTGCTAAGGAATCCGTAGTGCTCCTTGACAAGAAAGAAGTTCACCTGGTATCAAGAGCAAAGAAAAATATAGCACAGGAACAGGCCCTTCAGCCTTCCAAGCCTGTGCTGATCATGGTGCCCTAACCAAACTACAAAATAACCTTCTGCCCTTACTCGATCTGTATTTCACTATTCCCTCCGTCTTCATGTACCCATCCAGATGCCTCTTCAATGTTGCTAATGTGCCTGCTTCCACCAGCTCCTCTGGCAGCACGTTCCAGACACCCACCACTCTGTGTGAAAGACTTCCCTCACACATCTCCCTTAAATTTTCCCCCTCTCACCTTGAACCTGTGCCCCCTTATAATTGACACTTTCACCCTGGGAAGATGCCTGATTATCCACTCTGTCTATGCCCCTCAGCCTCTGCCTTTCCAGTGAAAACAATCCTAGTTTATTCAACAGCTCCTCGTAGCCAACATCCTCCTGACCTGGCAACTTCCTGGTGAATCTTCTTTGCACTCTCTCCAGAGCTTCCACGTCCTTGCGGTGGTGTGGTGACCAGAACTGCAGGCAATACTCTAAATGCGATATAACCAGTAGCTCGTCCTTGTATCAACACTATCAGATACAGACCTGCTTGGTCGTTTAACTGATTACATGTGGTGGGATTTTGTTGCGTGCTTTGGGATTTATTCATACAACAGTAATTCCCATTGAATGGGAACGGTTTTGGAAGATGTCTGTGAGGTGAGATAGATCTTTGGAACAAATGTGATGAGTGCTCTTGGAGGTGGGCAATAACATTCCAATCTGTGGTTGCTAACAAGCAGGTTGGAGGGAGTGCCCTTGACAGAAGACAGTGAGAACAAGGGCGCCTCCTGATGGCTGAGTGGCTCTTTGCAATCCTGTTGGACAGGCTGAATGGGAGCTATAACTGTGATACACTCGATTGCAGCAATCCGTGTGCAGGTAAAAGCAGTAAACAGTTAAAGGCATATTACTGATCTAGAATTGTTTTAATGACAGAATGTTCTGAATGTTCTGCTGAATCATTAGCCATTTCGTGCCCTCTCAAAAATGTAGTTTGGGATTTTACAGATCAACACAACTGTGGTCAATAAAATATTCTCCCACTTCATCTTGATGTCGTGATTTCCATGTTAGTTGAAGTTCCTGGAAGGGGGGGGGGGGGTGTTGGGAATAAAGAATGACAGGTACTTCAAAAAAAGTTTTTAAAATGATAGATATCCCCCAGGCTGTCTGTGAATGCTGAAAACATATTTGAATGAATGGATCAAAGGCTGTCATATACATGTTCTGGAGGTGAGATAAGTCAAACTTCCGAATGAAGAATTGCGAGCAAAACATAAAAGCAGTGAAGTATTTGATGTGGCCAAATGACTGTGTGCGTGTGGAAAAGCTCCTACACGAGCCCCAGCCTGGGAAAGCTGGGTGAGGCTGGGAGGGAGATCCCTGCCCTGGACTGCTGACTGTGACAATAACAGGAGCCACACGGGGTCGTGTCTCTTTAAACCGGTGTCAAAGCCGATTTACAGCTGATCTCCTCCCCACGTGATTGTGTCTTACAGTCTGTTCCCAAACCCCGTGCTTTCCAGCGTGTCTGGGCTCGGCACCTCGACCACTCTCTCTCTCTCCCTCTGTGTGCCTGCAGTCAGCCTGGAGTTTACCGCTGTTGCTGCTGCTGTGGTTGGTTCGCAATGCCTCACCCCTCGCTCCCGTCCAGAGGTGTGTGCTCCCGGTCTCCTCTCGCCTACCCACCACTTTCTGGAGATGCCTGAGCTCTCAGCAGCTTCCAGCTCGCTCACACCTTAAGTTTCATCCTGTGTGTGTGTGTGAGAGAGAGAAAGAGATACAGACTTTGGGCTCATGGGTTTCTGCCCAACACCCTCTTGTTGGACAATGCTGGGATTGAAATAGTTTCCTCTCTCTCTCTCTTAAAAGCAATCAGAAATCTCCCTCCCCTTATCCCTCGCCCCTTAGCAACAACAACAACAAAAGTCTGGCGGACGGAAGATGCAGAAAAGCATCAGGTACAATGAGGGACACGCTGTGTATTTAGCTCTGATCGCGCGTAAAGAAGGGACGAAACGTGGCTACCTGAGCAAGAAGACGGCCGAGAACAGCAAGTGGCACGACAAGTGGTTCGCCCTTTACCAGAATGTGCTCTTCTACTTTGAGAGCGAGCAGAGTAGCAGACCCTCGGGGATCTATCTGATCGAAGGCTGCACTTGTGAGAGGGTCCCGTCCCCCAAGCCCCTGACCATGGGCAAGGAGACCCTGGAGAAACAGGTATGACTGAGAGGTGCATATTCCCACCTGCAAGTTCAACTGCAGCAAATATCTTGTCTATCTGTCAGTGTACCCAGATCCAACTGTCAGGCTGCACAAGCCTGCCACCCGACTTATTATTATTTTTGTAGTTGTCATTCCTGAAGAGGAAATTATTGTCATTTACAATGGTCAGAAAGTGCCATCTCTTAGTAAAACTCACGTGACGGGTGTTAATGTTTTCCACAAACTCCCTGTTACAGTTTTACCACAAGCAGTGGGAGCGGTGTGTAATGTGTGGAGACCTTGCTGTAATTAGACCTTCTGGCGATCCCAGCAGAAGTCAGAACCTGTCCGCTTCTGTAAGAACTTTTAAGTTCTTAATTAATGATCAATCAAAAGCGTACACCCCCCCCCCCCTTCCCAGGAATAAACACTGGCACCATTTGGGGAAAAGCTCCGCTGTGATTAGTCGAAGATGAAATCTGTGTGCAGGCAGCAAGCTTTCAGTTCTGAATACTACCTCATCAGTCAGATTTGGTTTAGGACTCATGTTCCGTTTAAAACATTGTCTAATATTAATACATACGGAAAACCAGGCTTGCATTGTCCCAAAGAATATATTTCTGCAAAGGTTCACAAACATCCATGTGGCACAGTCGCTCGCTGGTGTAGCGGGATTAAAGTTGCCCTGTGTGTTTTGTTAATATTCTGCTTCAACATATTGTTTCCCTTTTTAAAAACATATTTCCTGCTCATTTTACCACTTGTGAAACCCGCTCCAAAAAAAGGTATGAAATAAGGTTCACTTACTGTGTCCTCTGACGCAACTATTATAAAATGTTAGCTCAGAATGAAATCCAATTCTCCCTCGCCAAAAATCTGACAGTTTGCGTTAGCGTTGGAAACAGGTAATCTACATTCTTCGCTGCAAAATTTAATTATGGACATTTTATGGGATTTGAAATCTTTGATGTCCTACCATCACTGCAAAATACTTCATGACATTATTTTGGAAGCAATCCAGGAATGGAGTTTCGAGATTTATCCTTTTTGTTTTGAACGCACATGTTTGCACTGGCGGCGGACACTTTGAACGTTATCATCAGGTTGTAATCTTGGGTTTTGCAGCCCCAAAGGCTACGCTCACTGAGGGATACAGATTGGCTCTGCGCTTGTCATTTGTATTAAGCACACAAACAAACAACAAAACATCGTGGAGTTATGTCATTTGCCCTACAGTCAAACACCATTTATAAATAGAAATGTGTTCTGTACCACCTGACCCATCTTTACTGCCAAGCAAAGAGAAAAACACTCCTGTAAAAATATTCAGCCTCTGGTTTTCCACTAATTAATGCACTTAACATTTGTGTTACTGTGCCTACGGGCGCAGTTGAAGACAAAACACAACATCGCATAATTCTGCGTTCATCTCAATTGGGTTATACTTTCCGAGTCACCAACTGTTACCTTAAGGAATCACAGACAACATACAGGGTTGCGACGGTAGTTTGAGTAGCCCTTAATGTAATTGGACCATAAACAAACATTAATGTATCTTAATAGCGTTATCCCACAAGGCACTGGTACTGTGTGCGCCTACATAATTGACTGATAAAATATTAATATAGTGAGTTTTATCTTCATTATCCCCTGTACACGATGTATCAGGGAGGTCTTTTGGTACAATGGTTCACGCACTGTCTTTGGGCCACAAGTTCTGGATTTGAATCGCTTCCCAGCACTTGATGGTTAAGGAAGGTGTGTGTTCATAATGTGGCAGGTTCAGTATCAACTTGCATATCCTTCTCACACACGCCAATGGCAGGCAGTAAAAGAAGGAGAGAGTTATAGAAGCATAGAATCTCTACAATGCAGAAAGAGGCCATTCAGCCCATTGACTCTGCACATACTTTCCAAAAGAGCATCCCACCCATGCCCTCCCCCCTGCCTTATCGCCAAACTCCACTGATTAACTACGGCTAATCCACCTAACCTACACATCTTTGGACTGTGGGAGGAAACTGGATCACTCAGAGGAAACTCACGCAGATATAAGGAGAATGTGCAAACTCCACACATCAGTCAACCAAGGTCAGGATTGAAGCCAGGTCCCTGACACTGTGATGATGTGGAGATGCCAGCATTGGTCTGGGGTGAACACAGTAAGAAGTCTGACAACACCAGGTTAAAGTCCAACAGGTTTATTTGGTAGCATGAGCTTTCGGAGTGCTGCCTGATGAAGGAGCAGCGCTCCGAAAGCTTGTGCTACCAAATAAATCCTGTTGAACTTTAAACTGGTGTTGTGAGATTTCTTATTGTGCCTGACACTGTGAGGCAGCAGTGCTAACTACTGTGTCACCATGCCATCCCTTGGATGGAAAGAATGTTGGAGCCTCCAACATCACTATCCATAGCTCCAGACGGCAACACACAAAACTGTATGTTGCCACAGCAACTTAGACTCCCTGAGAGGACTGCAACACACCACCACTACAATGTTTCCAAAGTGTCAGCAAGGATACACAGTGCACAGTCTTTGGATACTTAAAGGCTGGCAGTTCTTTGGTCTGAAATGGTAAGGAAAAAGCTAAGTAGTAAGGATGCATTTGATTGTGTATCACCACTCCCAAATAATATTGAGAACATGCTTGGAATATATTACCATCTGAAACATTATTCCTCCTCATTTTTTCACAGCTGGGACATAACTTATTCTAACATGTCTTCTTCAGATGGTTATTTGTGACATTGTCATCATTCAGTCATCAGCATCTTTCCTTTTTGAAGCTCTCTGTAATGAAAAATTTTGGGTTTGGTCTGCCCCTCCAGCACAGTAAGTGTCTGTTAGGTAGGCATGGTGGTACAGTGGTTAACACTACTGCCTCACAGCACCAGGGACCTGGGTTCAATTCCAGCCTCGGGTGACTGTGTGGAGTTTGCACATTCTCCCCGAGTCTGCGTGGGTTTCCTCTGGATGCTCCAGTTTCCCCCCATAGTCCAAAGATGTGTGGGTTAGGTAGATTAGCCATGATAAATTGCCCCTTAATGTCAGGGGGAATGAGCAAGGTAAATATGCAGGGTTACGGGGATAGGACAGGGTGAGATTCTGTTGGTGCAGGCTTGATGGGCCAAATGGCTTACTTCTGCACTTTCGATTCTAAGTATGTGTCATTAGGACGTGGGAAACTTCATTGGACGTGGAACAGCTAATTCACTCAAATGTCCTATTGAAAAGAAAACTAATCAAAATCCATTTTATTCTATATAATTTGTAGTATTTGTTGGATTCCCAGTCAAAACCACCACATGTAAAAATAATTTTCTATTGGATGTGAAATAGCATTAGTGATAATAATAAATAGACACTAAGTTCACTCAGATGATATTCCTGTCTCTTATTTTAACTGTCAATAACCAGTTAAATGCATGTGTTACAATAGTACACTGGTTATTGACAGTGTTTCATTTCAAATTTATGAGGGATCTGGACAGCGTAGTTTGGGGCCAATTGTACCCACGTGTGAAAGGATCATGACGAGAAGGCACAAATTTAACGTAATTTACAAAAAGAAGAAAAAGTGATATGAAAATAAACTTTACGCAGCGAGTTGTTCAGCATTGCCTGAGAGTGCAGTGGAGGCAGGTTCAATCAAGGCATTCAAAAGGGAAGTAGATTGTTCCTTTTCAAGTAACAATGTATATCATTACAAGGAGAAAGCAGAGAATGGCACTAAATAAATTGCTCATTTGGGGAGTTGGTGTAGAAACACTGGACTAAATGGCCTCCTTCTGCACTGTAAAAATTTTGTGATTTTGTGATGTATGCATTAAGCATTTTTTTGCTATTGTCTGCAGTAAAAAATAAGTTAAACCCTGTCTAATTGTTGACAGAACTATAACCAATGAACATCCAATGATATTCATAAAAGCAATCAATCCCTAAAATAAAGCTCCTTTAGGTGACCATGTCAAGATCCCCCACACCGTTCCCTCAGCAATATTACATCCCATAATTTAAGAAAGACGTTTCGAAAGAAATTATTAAAGTTTAGTCAAATATTTATTTATAGCATCGTATCAATGCCTTTGACAAATTCCCCTTATACAGATCTCCCTTTCTCCGAGCTTGATGAGTTAGCATTTCTCTGTTGCAGGCACTGGGATGTATTCCGCAAAGCGATCTTCTGCTGTTTTGCAAAATCAAGGTGTTCCTTCATATAGTGTTTATAAACTGTGAGCAGTGTATTGGTGTAGTAATGAAATGGTTACATCACTGAAGTTGTGAGTTCATATATTGCCATGACAAGTTATAAAACCCCATCCAATAAATCCGATTTATGGCTCCATCAGAAAAGTGACTGTGAACATTAATGGGTTGTTGTCCTAAAACTCCAGCTGGATCACTATTGATCTACAAACAAGGGATTAACCTATCAGCCCGATAAATGACAAAAGCAAATTATTACCGATGCTGGAAATCTAAAATAAGAATTAAAAAAGAAGCTAGAGAAAACCAACAGGTCAGGCAACATCAGTGGTGAGAAACAGTTAAAATTTCAGCTTCATGACCTTTCATCAGGACTGAAGAAAGATAAAAATGTAAGATTTTTTAGCTAGTGGAAGTGCGGGGGGTGGGGGAGAGGGAGTACAAGAAGCTCTAGGGTGGAAGCTGGCAGGCAAAAGATTTCATGATGCAACTGTCAAAGAGAATTGTAATAGATATGGAATCATAGAATCCCTACAGCGCAGGAAGAGGCCATTTAGCCCATCAAGTCTGTACTGGCTCTCCAACAGAGCATCCAGCCAGGCCCTTCCCTGTAACCCCATGTATTTATCCTGCCAATCCCCCTAACTCACACATCCCGGGACACCGAGGGGCAACTTAACATGGCCAATCTGTCTATGGATATGGTAAAGAATCAAAGCTTGAGGCATGCATTGCTCCATAAAGAACAACTTAAAGGAATAAAGAAAGAGAAAAGACTGACCCAGCAAAAGAAAAACAAAAGAGAAAAAAAAGCATGTAGGATGAGATGGAAGCAGAGGTTATGATCTGGTCACCCATCCTGTATCTGGTCATTGCCAATGTAGAGGAGAGTGGTGAACATAGTAGACTACTTCGAGAAAAATAAATTGCTGTTTCATTTGAGGTTGAGTTTGGGGCCTTGATCCAAAGATGGAGGTGAAACAGTAGATGTTACATCTCCTACACTTCGGCTTTTGCAGCATGACACCTTTTGTTATTTAACCTTTTCTGGACTCCACCCTATCATAGACCTCCTTCTTCAGTGCTAATGAAAGGTTATTGACTTGAAATGTTAACCCTCTTCCTTTCTACAGATACAGCCTGACCTGCTGAGTTATCCCAGCTTTTGTAATCCTAATTTTAATCCTATACTTGAATCTGGTCCACATTACAGTGTTGACTATTGGGTCTCAGTATTCATGGAGAAGGGTCAGTGTTATTTGTGGCCCAGAATAATGCAGAGTCCTGCTGAGTTTAAAGGCAGAATCTCATTTGATTTTTTTCTCTCTGTTGGCCAGGCAGGCCTATAATATAAGGCCAAAGGAGGAAGGGAGAGATTGCAGAGAGGTCGATTGTGTTCAGCATTGGACGGATGCTCAGCTGGGAAGCTGTGGGGAGAGTGGCTCGGTGATGGGGAAGGGAAGGGAGAGTTTGGGACAGGTTAGCTTGGGGGTTGCTCCTCCTCCTGCACTCCTGCTTCTCCCGGAGGGCAAGCAGGACTTAACTGATAGTCCTGGCCCTCCTTACCTCACTCTAGCTGTCTGGTTTCCTGAACTCTGGAAAACCCAGTCTGCAGCCATGAAATCTAACTGGCTGTTAAAATCTGAGGTAGCCTCACTCAGATATTTAAATTATTGGCTCACTCTTGAGTGCAAGTCACAAGCCTGCTGCCCACTTGCCCCAGTAAAATTAGAAGTAGGTACATTCTCAATGGATTGTGTTTGGATCTCACATTTTAAGAATTTATCAACTCCACTGTCTCTGGCAGTTTAAAATTTCCCTCTTGATACCTTCTGAATTGCAAAAACAATCATTATGGAAAACTACTTTCTCAGAGTAGCAAGAAATAACTTTAAATTCAACTTTGCCAGTCACTGACATGTCGAGAACAAGTAGGAGCCCCCCACTGCCACATATTTAACATACTAAACATGTTAAATGTATCCATGATTTTACCTTTTACTTTTTTGAAGACCTTTTATGAATATCCTTAGAGTAGTAGATAGAGTTCTGCTCACAAAAAGAGGCCCCTCAGCCCATAATGTCTGTGCCGGCCATCAAGCACACATCTATTCTGATCCCATTTTCCAGCAATTGGTCCATTGCCTTATATGCTATGGTGTTTTAAGTCCTCATCTACAGGCTTCTTAGATGTTGTGAGGGTTCCCACTGCTACACCTTCCTTTCAGGCAGTGAGTTCCATATTCCCGCCACCATCTGGGTGAACAATTTTTTCCTTCTTACCTTATGCCCCCTGGTTATTGATCCCTCTGCTAAGGGGAAAGGTTTCTTTTTATCTAGCCATCTATGTCCCTCACAATTTTTTACACCTCAATCAGAACCCTGATCCCCACCCCCTTAAAGCTTTCTCAGCTTTAAGGGAAGCAACCCCAGCCTCTCTCCATAGCTGAAACACTCCAGACCAGGCAACATTTCGAGTGCAATCATACTCTTCCTATAGTGTAGTGACCAGAACTGCACTCAACATTCTAGCTGTGGCCTAATGACTGTTTTATGCAGTTGCATCATAATCTCCCTGCTCTTATATTCTATGTGCATTCTTAACTATCTTACCTTCCTATTTAAACACTGCCATCCTCTCCTGTAAGCTTCAACTTTTCAAAACCCACAGTTCTGACTCTCACAGTTTAAGGCAGATTCAACAGTCTGAGGGTGAAATGAGAACTTCACAGTACGTTTCAGTATGCGGCATGGTAGCCTCACAGGGCCAGGGACACGGGCTCGATTCTGACATTGGGTCACTGCGTGGAGTTTGCACATTTTTGTAGTTTGCCTCCATGTGTTCCGTTTTCCTCCCATTGCCCAAATATGTGCAGGTTAGGTGCATTGGCTAAATTGTCCTTTAGTGTCCAGAGATGTGTAGGTTATGTGGATTAGACATGGTAAATGCACAGGGTTGTGTGGATAAGGTGGGGGATTGGTTTGAGTAGGATGCTCTTTCAGAGAATTGGTGAAGACTTGATGGGTCGAATGGCCTCCTTCTGCACTGTAGGAATTCTATGATTCTATGAGTTTCAACTGAATTGTCTCAAGCACAAAAACCAAGGTCGATATTCCAACGCAGTACTGGGGGAGCACTGCACTATCAAACACAGGCTCCACCTGCCTGCTTGGGTGGATGTAAAAGATCTTGTGGCACTATTTGGAAGGAGAGCATGTGAGTTATTCAGCGATACCTTCCTTCCCACTCATGTGTGCTAGCCAATATTTACCTCGCGATCGGCATTTAAAAAAGATTATCTGGACATTATCACATTTCTGCTTTGCACAAATTGGCTGCTGTGTTTCCTACCTTACAACTGTGCCTACATTTCATTAGCTTTCAGGTACTTTGAGGCATCCAATTGTCATGAACAGTGCTAGTCTTTCCTTCTTTTAATTTCTGTAACAGTATCAATTTGGTTGTTTTCCGAAGTAAGATAATAAATTCCAGAGACTTTATTATTAAGTTTAAAAAACACAAAAAGTGAGGGAGAATGGAAAACAAGTATCCGCTTCAAAAAAGAGAGAATAGTGACTGCACATTTTTCTGAATTTAAATTGAAGATTCGGAATAATTTATGGAGCTGTTTAAAGTTACGAAGGAACGACCAGTATACTATACTGCCCCCATCATAACATGGCTGGTGTGGACGGACAGTCGGGCAGGATTAGGCGCGTTGCTTTTTAAAGCCTATTTGAGAAATGACAAAAAGGAAGGAGGTGCACATTATTTGGTGAGAGAGAAGAGGGGCGGAAGGAGAAGCTGAAAAGGACACATACAACACACACTGTGTTGATGTGTGTAGGACAAGGGACATGGTTAAATTTAAGATATTAAGGACAGGCAAAAGAGTATCTTTTTTATACAGAGGTTTATGAGTCTGTGAAACATACTATTACTGATTCAAACAGAGAGGCTGGGACTGCTCACCTTGTTAATAAGCCCGTTGCCCAGTTCGTACTACAGTTGGTGTGGGCAGTCAGGCAGGAGTGGGAAGGTTGCTTTGAAAGGCTTACACGAGAAATGATAGGAAGGAAAAGTGAGGTACAACATTCGGAGGGGTCCCCCTCACGCATCAACACTGGTGTTACTGGATCTGGCTCCTGAGTCGAGAGGGCTGCTGGAACTGCGGGAAGAAAGCCCGAGGAATATCATGGCTGCCCCAAGAAGGTCATTCCTGGGGTTTTAGGGCTGGGAGGAATCCCAGAGCCCTGGCTGGAGGGAGAGGCAGATGGGAAGGCTGTGTTTTCGCAGGCAGTGTAAAAGGTAGAAGGAAATGGCGGGGTGGGGGGGGGGCAGTGCTAACATTTAGGGGGTGGTGCATCAATGTGTGCGAGGGGTATTCCCCCTCAAACCCTTCCTCTCCTGCACCCCCTTCTCCTCTCCCCTTCTCTCCCACCAAATACTGTGCCTTTCCTTCCTTTCTGTCATCTCTCAAATAGGCTTCCAAAAGCAAGGTGCCTAATCCTGCCCATCTGCCATATTATGGTAGGGGTAGTATATTATAGAGGTCATTATACAGCCTAGCTGATTCTTCATCATTTATTTACATATGGCAGGCACACTACTATATTTTGGAGGTGAAATCCAAGGATGGGCAAGAAGGTGATGGGTTAGCAGCTGAGTCTATTTTCTGTATCCGTTACCTCCCTCCCAGCCCTCCTGTCCTCCGCTACCCATTGCCTCCGCCACCAACTGACCCATTGAAAGCACACCTGGCAGGGGCACATAAAATCCAGCCCCATGTTTAATATGATGGAGAGGTGTTTGAAGGCAAGGCTAGGAAGTTTCAAGACTCATGAATAGTCAACAGCTACTGCTCTAGCTCCATATCGGGCCCAGGAGGTGCACAATTTCAGGATTGTGTGATTGACAGTATTATAAATTGCTCCACAGAAATATTCAACAGCTTCTCAGTGATTGTAATTTCAGTGAACTTTAACACAGCTGGAAGAAAGTGACATGGTTTGTGGATAATGAGGCTGGTATTCTATTCTACCTTACAGGTTGATTCATTTGTTGCTTTCTGCTCAGACGGGATTACATCTGTTGACAGCAACAGATTAACAGTTTATTCATCTTGCACAAGTTCTTGAACAGATCTACTGTGATTTTTGTCTCTCGACTCCTAGCAACTCTTACTGCAACACTGCCTATCCTGGTCTTTGGATTACTGCACACATCTGGAATAGGGATCTGGAAGCAAATATTAGGAAAGGATTTCAATTCTGATGAAATGTTGCTTATTTTTCTAAGTCTATAGATGATAGGAACTTAGGTACAGGAGTAGGTCATCCAATCTCTCAATATTCTTCTGTTCTATTCTACTCTATTCATTATAAGCCTGTTCTGCCCTTAATGAGGTTTTCTATGACCTAACACCACTTACCCCACATATTCCCCCCCCATCCTTTCAGTTAACAAAAATCTGTCAATTTCAGATTTAAGTCTAACAAATGCTTGAACATCAATTGGTGTTTGCAGAAGGGATATTCAAACTTTTATCAGCTTTTGTATCGTACTGCTTTCTAATTTCCTTTCTTAGAAGCCCTGACTCTAATTTTTGAACCATATCTTTTTGTCTTAGAACCCCTAATAAGTGTTAATAGTTACTCTATATCTAACCTACCTGTTCCACTTGAAAACTGATAAATCAGTGATGCATTTTCTCCAAGGCCAATAAATCATTACTAAGGTGTGATGCCCAGAACCGTTCACAGTGATGTCTAACCAAGAGGTTGTATCACTCTAGCATAGTTTCCAACCCCTTGTATTTTAATTTCTTAGCTATAAAGGCCAACATTCTTTTGGACTTTGGATTATTTTCTGTACCTGTTCATGACGTTTTGGAGTAAATTTTCTGGTCCCGCCACCTTGCGAATTGTCATGGGCGGACAGAAAATTTGATGGAATATTTAAAGGTCTGTTGACCTTGGAAGGGAATATCTAGTGTTGGGGCAGGCGCGACTGGAAAATCCTGCCCTTAATCTTTGTCTATTCTATTCGAGAGGAGCCTCTGACCTCATATTCCCACAATCACTAAGACCACCTGCTTCCATCTCCACAACATCATTGTCTTTACCCTCTCAGCTAAGATGCTGCTGAAATCCTCATTCATGCTTCCTTTTCCTCTAGACTTGACTTTTCCACTGAATTCCTGACTTGTCTTCCATTTTTTATCAGCTTTTGTATCGTACTGCTTTCTAATTTCCTTTCTTAGAAGACCTGACTCTAATTTTTGAACCGTATCTTTTTGTGTTAGAACCCCTAACAAGTGTTAATAGTTACTCTATATCTAACCTATCTGTTCCACTTGAAAATTGATAAATCAGTGATGCATTTTCCCCAAGGCCAGTAAATCATTATTAAGGTGTGATGCCCGGAACCATTCACAATGATGCCTAACCAAGAGGTTGTACTGCTCTAGCATGTCTGCTTTCCATGTCTTAACTTGCACCAAGTCCCATTCCCCTAATACCCCTGTGCTCACTCACCTGCATTAGCTCCTGGTCAAACAGTGCTTAAACTTTCAAATACACATCATTGTTTTCAAATCCTACCATGCCCTTCACCCCATCTCCATTTCTGTAATCTCTTCCAGTCCAGCAAGCCTCTGAGATATCTTTGCTTCTTTAATTCTGGCCTTTTGTGCATCCCCAATTATAAGTTTAAAGTTTATTTCTTTATTATTGTCACAAGTAGGCTTACGTTGAAGAATCACTCTATTGTTGATGGCCCTGCCTTCTGTTGCCTTGGCCCTCACTGCAGGAATAACCTCCCTACACCTCTTTGCCTCTGTACCTCACTTAAGACACGCTTTTAAATCTACCACTTTGACAAAACTTTTGATCATCATCTGGCCTCATATTTTTTTGGCTCATTTTCATATTTTGTATTCTGTGATGCAACTTGAGATGTTTTATTATGTTAAAAGTGACATATACATATAAATTGTTGGCTTTAGGTTCCAAGTCACATTAGCTCCCGTAAAAATGCATTGGCCACATTCACAGGATCTATTAAAGTATCTTTATAGTTTTACGTTTCTATCTACACTGCTTACCAGCTTTGAACGTTTTCTTCTGTTTCCATCAAAGGTGGGTCCTAATCCTGCTGGTATCAGTTGGCTACACAGTTTTGCCATCCTCCAATTAAGAGGCCATGCCTGTTGGCATCCAATTAAGAATCAGGGATGGGTTACTGAGGCAGGAGGCTTAATCAGAGGGCCTGATGCCCTGGATGACTGACAGCTTCACTGGGCAAGGTGGGCACTACTGAGGCAAGTAGGGAATTGTGAGGGAGCCCCCAAATGTCAGTGCTTCCTAAAACATTCAGAAAATAGAGAAAGGCCACAACCATCAGGCAATCATGGTGGAGGGTAAATCTCTCACAGGATTGCCATTCTTAATGGCTGAACAATCTCCACAGGATCACCTCGAGCTGTCATCTTCTTATTTTGATGGGAGCACTGAGAGGAGGAGGTGATGGCATTCTCAGCAACTGGCCCCAATTTGACCCTTAATTGGCCACTTGTCACTGCTGGGCGGGTAGCCACTGCAAAGTCAACCCTACCTTCAGCTAAATTGCCTAGGACACATCAGGGAACCAACCTGCCACACAGTTTTCAAATTTTGCTCCTTGTCTCATCTCCAACTCTGTCTCAGTGAATGAGATTTTGCCCAACATCACCTTATCATTGAATCATTAAGTTTGGATGTTGCCTGATGTGCTGAGTGTTTCCAGCATTTGATGTCTTTATTTCACTGAGGAATATGTTTAGTTAGGCTATCAGAACTTTGGTATAACCAAACAGTAAACATTTTATAAATTGCTAACTAGTTTATACCATAGGGACCATTGATATTTCCCTAACCTGCAGTAAACAGGATTCACAAGTGCAATCTGAGAATAAAATATGAAAACGCCAGACCTTCTTAAATAGCTGACAGCCAAAGAATCTCCATTATTAATCCTAGTCTAAGGATATTAACAATAAGTTGGGGAGATTTTCCTCAAGGGCAGGATTGCTGCCAGAAGTGGGTCGACGCAGGATTTCCAACGGCTGATCCAATCCTGATGAGGTTCCTCTTCCAGTTTCTTGGATTGGGTCAACCAAGCATCCCAGTGGTGATCCATTGCTTCATGGGCTGAAATGATCTGAAATGCCATCCAGTAAGACCCAAGCTTAACATTTTTTATTCTTTCATTGTGAGTATCACTGGCAAAGCCAGCACTTGTTGCTCACCCTTAATTGCCCTTGAGGAAGTGCTAGTAAGCCACTTTCTTGAGCCTCTCCATTCCATCTGTTGGAGGTATGGTGCTATTAGTAAAAAGCATTATGAATGATCTCAAATGTAAAATGGTCAGCCCTTTGCAAGAATAAGGAGGCAGGTGCCACCAAGATACTTATTGTGCCTCCCATCATCATAATCGAGTCATCACCTCTTTGCTAACCTTAGGCTCCACCTGCAATAGAGTATAGAAAGCCTCTGTCATGATTAATATGAGCTTCAGTAGCAGTGAGGGCGTTGCAAACTCAGAAGCCAGCTCAGGAGATGAAGATTGAGTGGAAGGCCTCCCCATCCAATTTTACTCAGTTCCCTGCCTCAGCTGAGAGTTTGTGGAAAATCCTTGCTGATGAGTCCTGCAGTTGTTCAGTTTGATTTGATTTGATTGGATTTATTATTGTCACATGTATTAGCATACAGTGAAAAGTATTGTTTCTTGAGTGCTATACAGATAAAGCACACCATTCATAGAGAAGAAAAGGAGAGAGTGCAGAATGTAGTTTACAGTCATAGCTAGGGTGTAGAAAAAGATTAACTTAGTGCAAGGTAAGCCCATTCAAAAGTCTGACAGCAGCAGGGAAGAAGCTGTTCTTGAGTCGGTTGGTACATGACCTCAGACTTTTGTATCTTTTTCCTGATGGAAGAAGATAGAAGAGAGAATGTCTGGGGTCCGGGCTGTTTTGCTGAGGCAGCAGGAAGTGTAGACAGATTCAGTGGATGGGAGGCTGGTTTGCGTGATGGATTGGGCTACATTCACGACCTTTCATAGTTACTTGTTCTCTCCCCCCACCCCATCCACAACATTTTTAAAATATCATTTAGTTGTTCACTAGATACTGCCAACATGTAAATTTAGTCATCTGTAATGCATTGCATTTCTTAAAACTGTACACACTTCCTGAGTCACGATTTTGCCACATAATATAAATCTGTGAACACTTGCTGATGCTTGGAGTCATGCTGAACATAACATCTATTTACTTTCAATTAGTCACACTTGTGCTACACCTCCTTTGCTTTATCTTTCAGTCTAGTCTTCCTATATGGCACTGCTCGCCTTCTTTGACTCTTATTCACTATAATTTTTGAATATTGCTCAAACATTATTTTCCATTCCAACAGTGCTGCAATTTTTACAGTTTTGAGATTTTATTTTTCTTTATTCTGCCAAAGTGTCTACTTTGTATCATAATGTTTCAGCAATATTTTCTCACTGGGATAATCCATCATTTTTGCAGCTTCTTACTTTATTGGTTGCTCTGGTTACTGCACTGCACTGCAACACAGTGGCACAGTGGTTGCTGTCTCACAGCGCTGGAAACCCGGTTTCGATTCCCGGTTTTGAGTGGAATTTGCACATTCTCCCTGTGTCAGTGTAGTTTTCCTCTGGATGTTCTGGTTTCCCCCACACAGTCCAAAGATGTGTGGGTTAGGTATATTGGCCATGCTAAATTGCCCCTTAATGTCAGGGGGACTAGCTAGGATAAATGCATAGGGAGGTGGGGATAGGCCCTGGGTGGGATTGTGGTCAGTGCAGACTCAATGGGCTGAACAGCCTCCTTCTGCACTGTAGAATACTGTAGATTCTATTACTTTGAGGCACTGAGAGTTGACATTTAATACATCAATGCCCATGTTGATAAATGAAGAAATAAGTTAACCTTGTGTGACTTTAAGAGATGTGCTGTGGACCGTGAATTAAAATTCTTTCTCCGATTTTAGCCTTTCCTGTTGCTGCCTCTTCCCCATGTCCACAGTTTTAATATCAATATTGTCATCATCTTTTGAAAGTTGATAGTGAACCTTCTCAAGCTGTTGCTGATCGGTAACTGTACAGTGGTAAGGAGGTTGAATGTTATTTAACTGGACTGGAAACCCAGGCATTGTATGTTCATGATCCTACCTTGGCAAGTTATGATTTGAATTCAATGGTCTGATTTTTTTGTTCCCCCATCAGGTGTGTAGTCAGGATATAAGCACATTCAAACTGGGAGAAAGTGACTCGGAAGGTCAAATATTTCTTCTGGGCTGGGTTGGGTGACCACAAAACAAATGCTGGGCGTGGAGATGGGATGGGCATTCCGCCTGCCTTGGTGCACTGGCGCTGTATCAAAGTTGTTTTTAGAGACAGCAAAATATAAGACAGCCCTCCATCCCTCACTAGTCACACATTCCCCATGCCCTATCCATGCCACTTTTCCCACCTTTCCCATGGCACCTCATACCCTCCATGGCAAGCTAAGCCCTTCTGCCCCACCTCCATGGTTCCTTATACACCCTTCGTCAGACAAAGGGTCATCATCACTCAAAACATTGCTCTGTTCTCTCTCCACAGACACTGTCAGACCTGCTGAGATTCTCCAGCTTTTTCTGTTTTTGTTTCAGATTCCAGCATCCACAGTATTTTGCTCTTATCCAAGGTATCTACTACATCTACCTGCATTGCACTGCTCCTCAAAGCATTTCATTTCTCCTTTCTAACATTATGAATGGCAAAGTGGTTAGCACTGTTGCCTCACAGCGCCAGGGACCTGGGTTTGATTCCTGGCTTGGGTCACTATCTGTGCGGAATCTGTACGTTCTCCCTGTGTCTGTGTGGGTGCTCCAGTTTCCTCCCACAGTTCGAAAGATGTGCTGGTTAGGTGAATTGGCCATGCTAAATTTTCCCTCAGTGTACCCGAATAGGCGCTGGAGTGTGACAACTAGGGAATTTTCACACTAACTTCATTGCAATGTTAATATAAGCCTACTTGTGACACTAATACTTGAACTTAAAGGTTAGCTCTCTGTAATTCATATTCAAACTATTCATATGTTCACATTAACATTTTCAGCAAGTATGTGCAATATTTATTTTATAAACTCACATTTTCATTCCTTGGATTTACGCCCTTCTTCTACCCACCATCCATAATTTAATTTCTTGCCATCTGTGCCTACTGTGTTGTTGTTTCTTACCTATTAGACACACCCTGCATTCAACACCTACTCTTCTTTTTCTGCCCCAGTGCTCACTTGTTTTTTGATTTATCCTCTGCTCCCCTTCTCCTCCTCTACATCACTTGCTATTTTTCATCTGCTGCTCCACTTGTTTTTTCTCATCTTCACTTCACCAATTCCCCACTGTATTCCACCTCTGCTCCTTCCCTCCTTCTCTGCATTGCCTTTTTGCCCACAGCTGACAGCTTCCTCCCATTTGTACCCCACCCAGTTTTGCTTCTTGCCAAGGTAACCACTCTGCTTCCTGTTAGCTGTTCTCCATTTTTGTTTGTTTCGTAGCACGTTGGTGTCACTGGGAAAGCCACCATTTGATGCCAATCTTTAATGGCCCTCAAAGGTGATGGTGGCCACATTCAAGAACTGCTGCAGTTTATCTGGTTAACTCTAGTGTTTTTTTTTGTTTTTATTCAGCTATTTACCATTTATGTAGATGATCTGGAGGAGGGAACCGAGTGTATGGTGTCGAAATTTGCTGATGACACCAAGATTGGTGGAACGGCAAATTGCACGGAGGGTGTGGAGAGTCTGCAGAAGGATCTAGATAGGCTGGGCGAATGGGCCAGGAACTGGCAAATGGAATTTAATGTTGGCAAGTGCGAGGTGGTCCACTTTGGTAGGAATAATGGTAGGAAGGACTATTACTTATGTGGCGAAAAACTGCAGCAGGCGATGGTGCAGAAGGACCTCGGGGTCCTTGTGCATGAGTCGCAAAAACCTCAGCCTGCAGGTGCAGCAGGTGGTCAGGAAGGCTAATGGGATGCTGGCCTTCCTAGCGAGGAGGATTGAATATAAAAGTAGGGAGGTCTTGCTGCAGCTGTATAGGGCATTGGTGAGGCCGCAGCTGGAGTACTGTGTGCAGTTTTGGTCGCCGCACTTACGCAAGGATATTTTGGCCTTGGAGGGAGTGCAGAGGAGGTTTACTAGGCTGATACCGGAGTTGAGGGGCTTGAGCTATGAGGAGAGGCTGAATAAACCAGGCTTCTACTCGTTAGAGTTTAGAAGAATGAGGGGAGATCTCATTGAGATGTATAAGATGATGAATGGGATGGATAGGATAGAGGTGGAGAGACTCTTCCCGCTCAGAAAGGACAGTAGGACTAGGGGGCACAGCCTCAAGATAAAGGGGGGGCGGTTTAGAACGGAGTTGAGGAGGAACTTCTTCACTCAAAGGGTGGTGAATCTCTGGAATTCTCTGCCCGTTGAAGTGGTGGAGGCTGCCTCGCTAAATATATTTAAGATGCGGGTTGATGGGTTTTTGATAGGTGAGGGGATCAAGGGTTATGGGGAGAGGGCGGGAATGTGGAACTGAGACACGACAGATCAGCCATGATCTTATTGAATGGCGGGGCAGGCTCGAAGGGGTAGATGGCCTACTCCTGCTCCTATTTCTTATGTTCTTATTCCAATTCAATCAAATCAAGTCCAATTCAGAGTCTCAACAAGTTGGGACATTCCCAATCCAAGCTGACAAGACAGGGCTCTCACCTCCTGTCTTGGGCTTGATCTACATGATCTAAGCTGATTGGAGCAGGCACAGCTCCTCCCCCAAGGCTTGATCTCATTTGCATCTTAGCCAAAAGGCCGAGATGCCACTTTTAAAAATTGCTTCAAGTGAAGCTAAAATGTAACCTAATGACTTCAACGAAGCGCAGTATGCAGATACTACTCTTAATCTAAGCCAAAAGGCCGAGAGAGAGATCCAACATTTTCACCCAGCAACAGTAAAGGAATGGCAATATAGTTACAAATCAGCACGGTGAGTAGCTTCAAGGGGAGTTTACAAGTGGTGATGTTCCCATGCATTAGCTGCCCTTGGAATTCCAACTGATAGAAGCCATGGGTTTGGAAGGTGCTGTCAAAGGACAGTTGGTGAGTTGCAGCACTGCACCTTGTACATGCTGAACATTGCTGCTACTGTGCATTGGTGGTGGAGGAGTGAATGTTTTATGTGGTAAATTGAGTGCCAATCAAAGAAGACTGCTTTGTATTAGACATTTTTCTAGCTTCTTGAGTGTTGTTGGAGCCACACTCATCCAGGCAAGTGGAGAGTATTTCCTGAATTGTGATGTGTAAATGATGGACCGATCTTGGGGAGACAGAAGGTGAGTTACTCATCACAGGATTCCTAGCCTCTGACCTGTTCTTATAGCCATAGTATTTATATGGTAGTTCAGGTTAGCTTCTGGTCAGTGATAACCCCTCAGGGTGTTGATAATGAGGATTCAACAATAGTAATGTCATTGAATTTCAAGGGGAGATGGTTTGATTCTCTCTCTTGTTGGAGATGGTCACTGCCTGGCACTTGTGTGTTTTGAATATTGCTTGCCACTGAGAGCGTGAATGTTGTCCTGGTCTTACTGCATTTGGACAAGACCTGCTTCAGTATCTGAAGAATTGCAGATGGTGCTGAACATTGCACAATTATCAGTGAACATCCTCGTCTCTGACCTTACAATGAAGGAAGTTCATTGAGCAGATGAAGATAGTTGTGCCTAGGGCACTGCCCCACTAAACTCCTGCAGAGATATCCTGGAGGTGAGATGATTGACCTCCAACCACCACAACCACCTTCCTTTTTCACAGGTGTAATTTCAACCTGTGGAAAGTTTTCCCCATGATTCCAATTGACATTAATTTTGTTGGGGTTCCTTGATGCCACACTCAGTCAAATGGCTGCCTTTATAGCTGAGATGTCACCTCACCTCTTAAGTTCTGCTTTTTCGTCCAAGTTTGGATCAAGGCTGTAATGAGGTCAGCAGCTAAGTGGCATTGTGAAACCCAAACTGAGCATTAGCAAATAGACAACATCTCCTACCCTTTGCTGCTGGTCAATAATAGATTGATGGGGTGGGGGGAGGGTAATTAGCTGAACTGGATTTGGCCTGCTTTTTGTGGATAGGATGTACCTGGGCCATTTTCCACATTGTAGTGTTTTTCCAATACCAAACCTCATCTGCTACTCACCATCCTTTTACCTCTCCCCTCATATATGATATTACTTAATATATCATCTCCTCCTATACTGCATGTATTTGGGAGTATATTTTTCTTATGTGCACACATTTCCTATTGCACCCTACTTCCATAAAGCAAATATCCACTATGTACAATACAACATAAGGTGTGCTTATCCATGTCTTAAAAATTGAGTGTTGCAAAATACTCTGGATTCCGCCTTTCGCTTAAAGTATCAACGGATCAGATATGAACTAGGAATACAATTAAAACTTATTTATTAGTGTCACAAATTGTCTTACATTAACACTGCAATGAAGTTACTGTGAAAATCCCCACATCGCCGCACTTCAGCAACACAATCCTCCTGACCAGCCCAATTCCATCCACTTCCCTTCACCTTGGCCTGTTAATTTCACTGGGCTCTTAAAACCAACCTGCTTCATAGCAGCCAGGGTAATAAACAAGGGGACGTGACCTCCCTGCGTTCATGGGAATTGCATCACCCTGTGGCCTCTGGGGACTTTTTCCACTCTGGGTTCCAACCAGCTCCAGCCACTGGAGGTTTGAGCAAGTCAGTGTGTTTTAGAGTCATAGAGGTTTACAGCACGGAAACAAGCCCTTCGGTCCAACTAATCCATGCTGCCCCTTTTTTAACCCCTAAGTTAGGCCCAATTGCCCATGTTTGGTCCATATCCCTCTATACCCATCTTACTCATGTAACTGTACAAACATTTTTTAAAAGACAAAATTGTACCTGCCTCTACTACCACCTCTGGCAGCTTGTTCCAGACACTCACCACTCTCTGGATGAAAAAAATTGCACCTCTGGACACTTTTGTATCTCTCACCTATCACCTTAAACCTATGCCACCTAGTTGTAGACTCCCCTACCTTTGGGAAAAGATATTGACTTTCTAGCTGATCTGTGCCCCTCATTATTTTATAGACCTCGATAAGATCATCGCTCAGCCTTCTAAACTTCAGAGAAAAAAGTCCCAGTCTATCCAGCCTCTCCTTATAACTCAATCCATCAAGTCCTGGTAGCATCCTATTAAATCTTTTCTGCACTCTTTCTAGTTTAATAATATCCTTTCTATAATAGGGTGACCAGAATTGCACACAGTAATCCAAATGTGGCCTTACCAATGTCTTGTACAACTTCAACAAGACATCCTAACTCCTGTATTTAATGTTCTGATCGATGAAACCAAGCAGGCTGAATGCCTTCTTCACCGTTCCGTCCATGTGTGACTCCACTTTCAAGGAGCTATGAACATGTACCCCTAGATCTCTTTGTTCTGTAACTCTCCCCAACGCCCTACCATTAACTGAGTAAGTCCTGCCCTGGTTCAGTGACCAAAATGCATCACCTCGCATTTATCTAAATTAACCTCCATCTGCCATTCATCAGCCCACTGGCCCAATTGATCAAGATCCCATTGCAATCCTACTGTCCATTATACCAACAAACTTGGTGTCAACTGCAAACTTACTAATCATGCCTCCTAAATTCTTATCCAAATCTTTAATATAAATGACAAATAACATGGACCCAGCATTCACCCCTAAGGCACACCGCTGGTCACAGGCCTCCAGTTTGAAAAACACACCTCTACAACCACCCTCTGGCTTCTGTCATCAAGCCCATTTTGTATCCATTTGACTACCTCACCCTGGATCCCATGAGATTTAAACTCTTGTAATTCCAGTGGGCCCCAGAACTCTCTGCCGCTAGTAGAAAGTTATGACCCAAAACGATGGGAAACAAAAGCGCAAATATCTCTACCATACTGGATGAATCCCATATGTGAGTGGCAGAAAAGTCTAAACCTTCAAATGTACTGGCT
Organism: Carcharhinus amblyrhynchos; assembly: GCF_965287045.1. NCBI lineage: Eukaryota > Metazoa > Chordata > Chondrichthyes > Carcharhiniformes > Carcharhinidae > Carcharhinus > Carcharhinus amblyrhynchos. Next base: position 94,461,665 of record NC_137328.1, on the reverse strand, counting down.
GATAACTAAAAAGAAGACGCAGCCCGAAGGCACTTTAAATTGTATTATCGGCACATTTCACAAAAAGGAAAGTTAAGCTTTATTTGTATAAGATACTGGCAAGTTCACAATGGCAGTTTTAATCACAAATTTTAATAACATTAGTTCAGTCCCTGCTTGTCCCAATTCTGGGCACCACAGATTAGGAATGATGTGAAATCTTTGGAAAGCGTACAGGAGAGATTTATTAGAATGCTTTCAGGGAAAAGGAATTTAATTGACTGGAAAATCTATGGATGAAATCTTACTGAAAGTGGCAGAGTGCTGGGTCTGGAGTGGAAAATGGACATGTTTTCGGACCGGATCTAACAGCTCATTAGTATTAATTTCTATTCCCATGTTCCAGCAGCACGTTCCCTCTGGTTCACCCGCCAAGTAACAACTTCGCTGCTTGAGGCACTGGAGGGCTCCATATAAATGGCTTCCCAGCACTTGCTCCAGAATGAATACAGGGGATGGCAGCTAAAGTCATCTCAGGCAAAAGGGTGTCAGCAGGCCACCTCAATCTCAGCTGTGGATCCTGGGGAGACACCTAGATGTAGTGTGAGGGTGAGGAAGATTAAGAAACTGTAGGCACTTAATGTACCTGGGTCAACATAGGTCCTGTCGCAGTAAGGTCACCCACAGAGCCTCCACCCTCTCTGTTTGTGCTACCAGTTTCACCTGGCACCTCATTCCTGTGGAGTGTAAGAATGGCAGTGCTATGTCCCTCCCACCCTCTTGCCAGCCCCTATTAAGGAAGGGCACTCCCTCAGCTGTGAAATGGACAAGAACCCAGGAAGGAGGGCATGGGAAGTGCTGCCTGCATACCAACCCTCACAACCCCTTTAGAGCAAAGGGCGCCCCAACAGGAAGGGAAGGTACAGTCTGCAGGTGACTCCCTCCTGAACCCTCTCCCGGAAATGGCGATTCTGGGACTCCTATCCCCCCGCTCCCTATGTTGAACCTATCCCCCGGATCCTCCGGAGCAATACACACTGTGGAGGGTGCTGGCAGCCTGAGCACTTGTCTCCAAAATCCCCCTCAGAGGTGAAGGTGCCACGTTCACACTTATGTAGAGTTGTTGCAAATGGTGCCAATGTGACATCATGCCGTGTCTGCTGAAAACTCTGTGTTGGCTCAATATTCGGAGAGAGTGGTTGTTAATGGCATGCTAATGTATTAAAATGAGCTTTCTGTGGTCCCGCGCTGTGTTTCACAATACTCAGCTGGAGGGATACTGGAAAGATCGGAACTCGGAAACTTGCCAGCGTGAATAACGCTCTTCAGATTTTGAGCCTTCGCCGGCAGCCGGAGAGGGCAAGCTCAATGTTTTCTCCTTGGAGCAGAGAAGGCTGAGAGGAGATTCGACAGAGGTGTTTAAGATCATGAACTGTTCAGATAAGAGTAAGTGAATAAAAAGTTTTCAGTGGCTAAGCAGCTTGATAATGAGAGGCCGTAGGGATAGAGGTGATATGGAGGTAAACTCATGCAACAACTGGTTATGATTTGGAATGCACTGCCTAAAACAATGAGGACAAAAATCCAATAGCAGAATTCAAAAGGGAATTGGATAAACAGTTGAAGGAGATAAAACTACAGGGCTATAGGTAGGAGAGGCACTAACCGGATTGCTCTTAGAAAGAGTTCGTGCAAACTCAATGGGCCCAATGTTCATAAGATATAGGAGCAGAATTAGGCCATTTTGACCATACAGCCTACTCTGCCATTCGATCATTGCTGATATGCTCCTCAATTGCATTTTCCTGCCTTGTCCCCATTACCTTTCAACCCGTTACAATTAAAAATCTGTCTAACTCCTCCTTAAATTTATTCACTGTCCCAACATCCTCTGCTCTTTGGGGTAGTGATGGTAATGGCTACTTTCTGTCTTGTATCATTCTATGCTTCTTCAATAACTCGTGTATCTTTGATGGAAGATCAATGAAAATGTGGGATGTCACTTTTCACCATTTATACTCTTACTGTAGGGGTTTCACTGAGACACTGTGGCAATTCCAGGCAACTGTGTGCAAACTGTGCACCACCTGTAGTATGAATATTGGTGTCAAGGAAGGGGTACAGTGAAGGTTCACTGAATCGACCCCAGATATTAGCGTAATAAGAAAAGATTTGACATTTTCATTTTTCTGGGGCAGGAGAAGTTGAAGAGAAATGTAATGTAATTTTGCAAAGCAAAAAATGGCTTGGAGAGGCAAACTATAGTGTGGAAACCTTTTGTGGGTTACTGGATCAAAAACAATGGGAGCACAAGCTGAGAACATCTATTTGAAGAATGATGGAAAAAATAAGATTTTCACATCAAGAATTATTTTGATGTGAAACATTTTAATGCCGGTGACTATCAGAATAGTTACAATGATTTAATTGGGATGAGCAAATAAAGAATATATAGGGGGAATAGCAGTGGAGCATTCAACACCACTCCAGTGACAGCATCGGTGCAATGAGACTGAATGGCCCTTTCTGTGTTGATATTTCTATTATTTCACTAGCAAGGCCAGCATCTTGGCACAGTGGTTAGCACTGTTGCCTCGTAGTGCCAGGGACCTGGGTTCCATTCCGGCCTCAGATGACTGACTGTGCAGAGTTTGTACATTCTTCTCCTGTCTGCATGGGTTTCCCTCCGGGTGCTCCAGTTTCCTCCTGCAGTCCAAAGATGTGTGGGTTAGGTTGATTGGCCATGCTAAATTGCCCCTTAATGTCAGGGGGATTAGTAGGGTAAATGTGTGGGGTTGTGGGAATAGGTCCAGGGTGGGATTGTGGTTGGTACATACTTGATGGGCCGAATGGCCTCCTTCTGTATTTAGGGGTTCTTCTATTCTATGAAAGCTCAATGCATTGATTCCCTGCAGAGCATTTTTGGTTCTTTGTAAATAACCGATTTAGTAACAGATCCGATACAGCCAAGCATTTCTAGGAGGTACAAACTACATCTCTTGTAATCCAGATGGATTATTAACTGGACATTTTAAGTACTGATTTTCCATTTTGTGTTATTTACATTGTTGGATTTGAATTATTGGGCAATTAAAAATATTTTGGCTTGGGAATTTTTTTAAATCATCAGAACGCAGGCAAGGGTTCTAGCTGAAGTTAGAGAATGGCTCAGGCAGCCCTGTTATTTACAGACAAGAACCAGACATCATAGACCACTTGGACCGTGCTGTGATGATATCCTTCAGATTCACACGTGAATGATGAACACTTGGGAAAGGTGGCAGAGAACAATCAGTGCTGAAGTAATCATAACCCAGCAAGCATTCAGCGCCTTCAGTAGTAATGTCTGATCGCCGGGTGGGGGGCAATTCAAACATGTAATAAAACATATGAATTCACAATGCTCATATCTTTTAGGTTGTTAGTGTCAGAAAGGTTTAAAATATCCATACTTGCTAAAATATACAGGCTGCTGTGCATGTAATAGCTTATATAACAGCACGTACCTATTTATTTTGCATGACCTGGAATATCTAATTTAATCAGTTCTTAGAAACTGCATGTCGACAAATAGTAATGGAACTCGAATCTCCTTAGTACTTGAGCCAGATTAAAGATTCAATCTTATTGTGCTTCTGCAAAATAAAGTTCAATTTAGAGTTGTAAAATTCTATCAACGAGTAATGCAAATGTAAGCTGATTTAAAAAAAAACACGAGATGCTACTTAAATATTCTAAAAGATGAATATTTCTCAGCTCCAAAGCATCTTACAATATGGTAAAATTGTAATCACCTCAATTGAAATGTTGGCTTTAATTTTGTATGTACAGCAACCCATTTCCCAGCATTATGTATAAGGTGGGATCACTGAAAATTCAAAGTTCATATGAGGTAATGGTAATTCTAGGGATATTTTATATTCACAAGTGGAAATTGTACATGTAAGGTCGGCTAATGTTCCCTGGTATTACTGAACTGGGGAAGGTTTGCTTTTCTAAATTTCAAAAGCCAAGGTTTCTCATTGCAAAATGGATGGTGCGACCATGAAGATTTTTTTCCTGACTTCCCAGCAGCTTGAGCCAAAGAATGGGCTTTGTGATATTCCGGTACTACATTGAATGGCACCAGGGAAATGTCTCAGCAGCTGATTTGTGTAGGCTTCTGTCACTAAACTCTTCCTGCCTCATGAAAATAGTAGTGATCTGGATTTATTTTTCTTCTTCCCAATTTTCTGCCCTTCTGTTTTCCTCTGCAGGTAAATAACAGGTAAACGTGGATTTAAATTACTAAATGTTTTGTCGGAATCAATTTTTTTTCTCTCTTAAATTGAATATGTACCTATGCACAATCAAATGAATTAGGAGCAGGAATAGGCCATTTGGTCCATTGAGCCTGTTCCACCGTTTGATAAGATCTGATTGTGGATTCAAATCTAACAAAGAACAAAGAAAATTACAGCACAGGAACAGGCTCTTTGGCCCTCCAAGCCTGCACCAACCATGCTGCCCGACTTAACTAAAACCCCCCAATCCTTCCAGGGACCATATCCCTCCATTCCCATTCCATTCATGTATTTGTCAAGACGCTCCTTAAACGTCACTATTGTATCTGCTTCCACTACATTCCCTGGCAGCGAATTCCAGGCACCCAGCACTTCTTGTGTAAAAAATTTGCCTTGTACATCTCTTTTAAACCTTGCTCCTTAAATCTTAAATCTACGCCTCTTAGTAATTGACCCTGAGAAAAAGCTTCTGACTATCCACTCTGTCCATGCCACTCTTGTAGACTTCTATCAGGTCACCCCTCAAACTCCATCATGCCAGTGAAAACAAACCAAGTTTCTCCAACCTCTCCTCGTAGCTAATGCCCTCCATACCAGGCAACGTTCTGGTAAATTTTTGATTTGATTTATTATTGTTGCGTTTATTGCGGTACAGTGACACAGTGGTTAGCACTGCTGCCTCACAGCATCAGAGACCCGGGTTCGATTCCCAGCTTGGGCCTTGTCTGTGTGGAGATTGCATGTTCTGCCTGTGTCTGCGTGGGTTTCCTCCAGGTGCTCCAGCTTCCTCCCTCAGTCCAAAGATCTGTGGCTTAGGGTGGATTGGTCATGCTAAATTGCTCCTGAATGTCAGGGGTATGAGCCAGGGTAAATACATGGGGTTCTGGGAGTGGGTCTGGGTGGGATTGTGGTTGATGCATAATCAATGGTCCGAATGACCTGCATTGTAAGGTTCTATCATTCTATGATTGGGTTATTGTGAAAAGTATTATTTCTTGCATGCTATACAGACAAAGCATATCATTCATAGAGTGTATAGGGGAGAAGGAAAGGAGAGGGAGCAGAATGTAGTGTTATAGTCACAGCTAGGGTGTAGAAAAACTCAATATCAGGTAGGTCCATTCAAATGCCTGATAGCAGCAGGGAAGAAACTGCTCTTGATTTGGTATGTAATCTTGGACTTCTGTATCTTTTTCCTGATGGAAGAAAGTGGAAGAGAGTATGTCCAGGGTGTGTGAAGTCCTTGATTATTCTGGCTGCTTCTCCGAGTCAGCCGGAAGTGTAGATGGAATCAATGTATGGGAGGCTGGTTTGTGTGATGGACTGGGTTACGTTCACAACCCTTTATAGTTTGTTGTGGTCTTGGACAGAGCAGGAGTCACACTGAGCTGTGATACATCCGGAAAAGATGCTTTCTATGTTACATCAGAAAAACTGGGGAGAGTCGTAGCAGGCATGCCGAATTCCTTAGCCTCCTGAGAAAGAAGAGGCTTGTTGGACTTTCTTAACCAAAGTGTCAGCTTGGAGACACCAGGATAGGTCTGGAAACTTGAAGCTCTTGACCATTTCCACTTCATCCCCATTGATGTAGACAGAGGCACGTCCTGCACTATGCTTCCTAAAGTCAATGACTATCTCCTTCGTTTTACTGACATTGAGGGAAAGATTATGTCGTTGTATCATTTCACCCGATTCTCTCTCACTTTTCCCGTACTCCATCTCGCTGTTGTTGGTGATCTGACCCACTGCAATGTGTTATCAGTGAACTTGAAAATCGAATTGGAGCGAGTTCTTGTCTACTCTTATACTCCTTGACTCCCTTGTCAATTAAGAATTTGTCAAACTCAGCCTGAAACATATTCACTTACCCTCCCTTCACTGCTCTCTGGGGAAGAGAGTTTCACATACCAGTGACGCTGAGACAGAAAATGAAGATGGCCTGTGCCCGCCCGCAACGATCCCTGTGGTCGCTGGGGTGAGAAAATTCTGCCCAATATCTCCTTATTTCCATCATAAATGGGATATTCCTTATCTGTGCTGCCTCTCTCTAGTCTTTCTTACAAGACGGGCTACTCTATCAGTATCCACCCTGATAGGTCTCCTCAGGATCTTGTATGTTTCAATAGGATCACCTCTCATTTTTCTAAACTCCAATAGATATAAGAACATAAGAACATAAGAAATAGGAGCAGGAGTAGGCCATCTAGCCCTTCGAGCCTGCCCCGCCATTCAATAAGATCATGGCTGATCTGTCGTGGCTCAGTTCCACTTTCCCGCCCTCTCCCCATAACCCTTAATCCCCTCTCTTATCAAGAACCCATCAACCCGCTTCTTAAAAATATTTAGCGAGGCAGCCTCCACCACTTCAACGGGCAGAGAATTCCAGAGATTCACCACCCTTTGAGTGAAGAAGTTCCTCCTCAACTCCGTTCTAAACCGCCTCCCCTTAATCTTGAGGCTGTGCCCCCTAGTCCTACTGTCTTTTTTGAGTGGGAAGAGTCTCTCCACCTCTATCCTATCCATCCCATTCATCATCTTATACGTCTCAATGAGATCTCCCCTCATTCTTCTAAACTCTAACGAGTACAAGCCTAGTTTATTCAGCCTCTCCTCATAGCTCAACCCCCTCAACTCCGGTATCAGCCTAGTAAACCTCCTCTGCACTCCCTCCAGGGCCAAAATATCCTTGCGCAGGTGCGCAATCTATAGGCCCAATCTATCCAACCTTTCACATTTTACATTTATGTGGGGCAGCACGGTGGTTAGCACTGCTGCCTCACAGCGTCAGGGAGCTGGATTCGATTCCTTGCTTGGGTCACTGTTTGTGCAGAGCCTACACATTCTCCCTGCGTCTGTCTGGGTTTCCTCTGGGTGCTCTGGTTTCCTCCCACAGTCGAAAGATGAGTGGGTTAGGTGGATTGGCCATGCTAAATTGCCCCTTAGTGTCAAAGGGATTAGCAGGGTAAACAAGTAGCATTACAGAGATAGGGACTGATGGGATTGTCGTTGGTGCAGGCTCAATGGGCCAAATGGTCTCCTTCTGTACTGTAGGGATTCAATATTATGTCGGATTTTATAACAGAGAAACTGGTCATTCAGCCCAAATAGTCTAGTATGCTGTTTGGTAACAGGTGAACGTGAAAATGTCTATACTCAGGTTAAATACATGGTCATAGAGTAAAATTCATCTTGAGTGGTAGCTCTAAATGGGTGGAATTCCGTTGCTACCTATTATATGCTCAAATTGATAGTCAGTTGTATTGGAGGCACTATATCAAGTGGGGAGTTTGTCGGGTGAGAACTTGATACCACTTAGGACAAATTTCTATCGCAGTGTCTCCAATTCTGTTACCTCAAGCCTGGGAACATATTCCCTAAACACATTGGAAGTTGGTCATTTGGTAGTAGTGAACTTGAGTATTGCTGAAAAGGGGACTTTCCTATTGAAGCTTTTCATCTTGCACTCATCAGGACAATTTGCAAGAATACCAAATGGAAAGGGAACAGCAATTAATACTATAATAAAAGCAGAAGATGCTGGATAAACTCAGCAGAGCTGGCAGCAATCTGTTGACAGAGGAACAGATTTAATGGGTGAGATTCTCTGGTCTCCCTGCAGCATTTTGTTTGGCAACATTCCATTATCTTGTGGCAGGATCTTTCATTTCTGCTACTATCTATGAGAATTCCCATTGAAACCGCCCCATGTCACCAGGAAACCTGTGGCAAAGTGTGCACCACTGGCGGGACCCGAGATTCCTGCCGGCTTGAGTGACCGGAGAACTTCAGCCAACATTTCAAGTCCATATGACCCTTCTCCAAAACTGTCATACGAACTTGAAATGCTCCAAGATCAGAAATTCTTGCCCAAGCTCAATGGACCTTAAAATGATCCACCCAAATTTCTGTCTTGCCTGCTATGATTCCTGTGAGATGGTAGAATTTTGGCCTTTGTTTCTTTCTCCACTGATGCTGCCAGACCTGCCGAGTTTGTCCAGCATTTTCTGTTTTTATTACAGAAATCCAGCCTGTCTCCCCGAGTCTGCATAAGTTTCTTCCAGGTGCTCCGGTTTCCTCTCAGAGTCCAAAAAATGTGCTGAATAGGTGCATTGTGCATGCTAAATTCTCCCTCAGTGTACCTAAACAAGTGGCGACCAGGGGATTTTCACAGTAACTTCATTGCAGTGTTAATGTAAGCCTACTTGTGACCAATAAATGAACTTTAAACCTTCTAATTAGTAGAGGCATTGTATTGGAAAATGCACCAGTAGATGGTAACTGACAGTCACCACATAACCATCTAAGATCAGTTCATTTGTAAAGTCCAGTGAGTTTTGCATTGCCCTCATTGATATGCTTCGGTAGCCACAGCTCATGTAGTATTAATTGGATGACCCTTCAGGGAAATTCTTTCCTGAATGCACCTTCTCTTAAAATTATAGAGCAATAAGTGCCAATCACGAGACAAGAAAAGGCTGTTGAAAAATTAATAAAAAGCAGTTCAGGGTCATTCTTCCAACATTTTATGACGTTTTCTTTAATATTATGACATTTCCTAATTGTGCAAAATGTTGCCGGAAAAATTCTGTACATTGCTAACAAATGAAAAGCATCAGGAACGAAAAGGTGTTTACAATTAATTCCGTTTAAAAACCCACTATACAATGTTATCTGAAGAGGACTAACCAGTGACAGGGCTAATTCATACTGTGCCTCTTGGAAATACAGAGGCATACATGTTTATGGCACCAAAAGAGGCCATTTGGCCCATTGCATCCATGCCAGCTGAGAGGAGCTATCCAGCCTGGGCCCACTTCCCAGCTTTTGGTTTGCAGCCCTGTCAGTTACGGCAGCTCAAATATATTTGCAAATTTTTTTTTAAATGCGGTGAGTATTTCTGCCTCCTCACCCTTTGGAAAAAAAACTCTTTCAACTCCACACAAATCTTACTGCTAATGACGTTAAATCTATGTCATCTGGTTATTTAACCCTCCGCTAAAAGAAATGGGATCCTTCCTATCCATTCTATCTCAGACACTCATAATTTAATAACCTCAATTAAATCTCCCCTTAGCTTCCTCAGTTCGAAAGATAACAATCCAGCCAATCCAATCTTTCCTATAGCTAAAATATTCCAACTCTTGACAACATCCCCTCATAAATGTCATCTATACCCTCTCCAGTGTGATCACATCGTTCCAGTATTGTGATGACCAGAAATGTATGAAGTCTGCTCTCTGCCCTGTGTTTGATACTGTTCCCGGATAACCTCCCTGCTCGTATGTACCATGCTTTGGCTAGTAGAAATTTCAAGAACAGTTTTTGTCAGAATTTGTTTCCCATCCCTAATTACCCTTGAGAAACTGGTGGTGAGCTGTCTTCTTGAATGACTGCAGTCCATTGGTGCAGGTACACCCACAGTGCTGTTAAAAAAGAAATTTCAGGATTTTTACCAAAAGACAGTGAAGGAATGGCTGATAGTGCAAAATGAGACTTGGCTGAGAGTTCAGACATTTTTAAAAGGATTTTATGAGCGAGTTTATTGCACCAATGCAATGAAATTTTGACTTTGCCTCATTTACATCTCAGTCAGGGTGTAATAAGTAAGTTTTTTTCTGATCCATTTTGTCATTGTTCAGTGCTTATTTGTACGAGGTTAGGAGGCACCAAGTCCTTAAAGCCACTGTTATTGACACCTTAATGACTTGTTTAATTGATACTTTCATAGGGTTGCTGGAACACTGGTTTCTTCTCAAAGATTATGAATGTTTTTTTCAATGCCGTATCACATATGCCATTGCTATTTAAGGTACATTAGTTCTGTTCATAGTATATACTTGGGGAATGGGCATGACGGGTATGAGGGATTATTGTAGTGGGTGGTGGGCATGAGCTGGCAGGGAAGTACAAAAATGGCATGGGGAATGTGGGAGTGATGAGCTATGGAGGATCAGAGCCAGAGGGCCAAAAGTGTAACCATATAACTGAGACAATGTCCCAGTGAACTAAAGCAGTTCTTTTAACTAGCCTGTCTTGGCATTAAGGTGTCCCCATTGCTGCCTCCAATCAGCTTTCAGGAATGTTGGGACTCTATCCCAAACCACCACCCAGGAGTGAAAATAGCAGGTAAAGATGTCATTTATTCTGAACTAGTCTGCTGAGCCTGCAAATTTCCCGGCTCAAACTCCTGCCTCAGCAACGGAAATCTGGCCCAACAGTTCATAAAGGGTATAAGGGATTATTGCGGTGGTGGTGGGCATGAGTTGGCATTGAACTGGCAGGGGAGCACCAAAGTAGCATGGAGAGTGTGGGAGTGATGGGATGTGGAGAATTAGGGCTAGAGGGCCTGACACGAGAGCAGTTTCGATGCTGCCAGACCTGCAGAGAATTTTCAACATTTTCTGTATATTTTCTAAATGGCTCCTCACACACAGAGAAACAGCACTTTACAGAGTTATTAGCAGTGAGTGGATATTCTGTATAGGGCCTCAGTGAGATCACAACTGGAGTACTTTATATAGTTTTGGTCTCCTAATTTGAAAAAGGTCATAATGGCATTGGAAACAGTTCAGAGAAGGTTCACTTGACTCATCAGAGGAGTGGGTCTGATAGCCTTGTCTATGAAGAAAGATTGAACAATTTGGACCTATACTCATTAGAGTTTAGAAGAATGAGAGTGATCTTATCGGGGTATGTGTGATCCTGGGGGGCTTGCTGGGGTGGATATTGGGAGAATGTTTAGTTCTGTGAGGGAGAATAGAACTGGGGAACATAGTTTAAGAACAAGACGTCCTTTTTAAAGAGGGATCATTTCTTTTCTTTCAGAGGGTCCTTTGTTTTTGAAATGCTTTTCCCTAGAGAGCAGTGGAGACTGGGTTACTGAATTTACTCAAGTCTGAATTAGATGGATTGAAAGTTAAGGGATTTGGGAAGGGGCCAATAGGAAAATATCACAGTCAGATCTGCCATGATTATATTGGATGATGGGGCAGGCAGAAAGGGCTGAATGGCCTACTCCTACTCCTAAGTCCCATGTTACTATTGAGCCGATGGAACGAGGAAGAACAGGAATAAGAGGTTCCTGAAGGCAGGAAGGGAAGTAACAATAAAGGACACTGAGGGGGAGAGTTCAAGAGGACCATGACATTGCAGCTGAACAAGTGGCTACCAGTGATGGAATCTAGAGAACAAAGAAGGAGGCTAGTTTTAGAGAGTGGATTGTGTGCCAAATAATATACAATGGGAAACTATGGACAGAAGGAGGAAGTGAGAATGCAGAAGGATTTAAAGATGATATTAACTATCTTAAATTAAAATGTCTGCTTCAGGGAAACCTGAAGCCTGGTAAGGACATGGGTCACAGAAAACGCAGGTCTTTACTGTGCGGACAAGACAGTTCTATGTAATTTGCATTTACAGTTGGTTGGAAGACTGGCAAGGAGGGTGTTGGAGAAATTCAGCCTCAATAATAAAGGTGTAGATTACAGCAGCAGAGCAGGTCAAAGAACAGAACTGTACAGCACAGGAACAGGCCCTTCGGCCCAGCAAGCCTACATTGATCACGCTGTCCTATCTAAACCAACAGCCTGTATACCTCTATTCCCCGCCTATTCATGTGTCTATCCAGATAAGTCTTAAATGTCGCTAACATGTCTGCCTCAACCGCCTTACTTGGCAGTCCAGTCCAGGCCACCACCACCCTCTGTGTAAAAAAAAACTCCCCCCTCACATTTCCACTCAACCTTTCCCCTCTTACCTTGAACTTGTGCTCCCTTGTAAAATGGGCAATGTTGTGGGTATGAAAGAAAAGAGTCTTTGTGATTGATCAGCTGTGTGAAAAGGGAAGGAGTTGAGTTTGGAATTGGCAGTTTGCCAAGTTTCTGCACCTCTGGACTTGGTTTGAAGTGTCAGTTTGATTGATGCTGGATGCACATTGTGTTTGCTGGTACTCAAGAGTTGGCTCCAAGTTATAGTTTGTTCTGGAAGTACCTTATCTAATAAACAATATCAGTTAGCATGATATTTATCTTCCATTGAGCAAGTTAGTAGATAATCAGTCAGAAGAATTGTGAACTATTCTCTAATTCAGATTGAATTGATAGATTGTAAGGTGGATTTTCCATGGTGATGCTTCTGGACCTTAATGAATAGACTGCTAGCAGAGTAGGCATACTATCCCAGGCAGGGACAGAGAAAATCTACTTCCTGTGGATGGGATTTTGCGGCCTTACTTGTCCCAAAACTGTAAAATCCTGCCCAAGGTCAATGATTGTTCACCCCTCGCCCGCTCCAATTCCTGTGGCAGGTGGGGCGATAAAATTCCGGCCTATATCTCAAACCACGGATACCATTGACGTAAACTTTAGTTGCTGTACATGTGTGACACAGAAATCTGTCAAATAATTATTTCAATTAATTTCTTCTATTTGACATTACAAGCCAGAGTTAAACAGGGCTCTGAGGGTCAATAATAAAAAATATAAAATGGTATCTCAGTTATACCCTTGATGCCATACTGTTCTTAGTTTTGTCGTTGTATAATATTGCTTCATTTTTGATCTTCAAAGACATCTTTTTAAGATGGCAAAATAAATGCAAAATTCTGCAGAATCTGGAAATCTGAAATAAAAACAAAAAAGCTGACAGGGTTCAGCGAGTCTGACGGTACCTGTGCTGAGAGAAACAGCGGGTGGGGTTCTCCAGCAACTCACACCCCCAAGACTGGAAACTCCTGCCCGAGCTCTACTGATCTTTAAATAGTCTGTCGAATTTTCTGTCTCACCCGTTACAATTCCCATGATGGGCGGCGAGTCAGGAAAATTTCAGTCAGAGTTAATGTTTCGAGACTGATGCCTCTTCTTCAGAGCTGAAATTAGGATTATTCTGACATTAATAGGAAGGGAAAATGCTGGGATTGGCATTGAGTCCAGGGAAAGTTGAGTTAAGTTGGGGCCCCTTGAAGGAAGATCACTGGGTCAGACTGATCCCAGGACATGGAATGTGTGGGGGGAGGGGAGATGCCATTCCTGGGTTGCCTGATCAGGATTTGTCCAGAGTAAGGGCCACAGATTGGGACAAACTTGCTATTTAAAATCAACATGGCTTTCTCTCTTCAAAGCAGTAGTGAATATTTCTGAAAGAAAAGCTCTGAAAAAGTCATATGGACTCAAAGCATTAACTCTGTTTCACTCTCCACAGATGCTGCCAGACCTGTTAAGTTTATCCAGCATTTTATGTTAATATTTCTAGTTCTGGTCTGAAGCTATTTGTTGTCAATTTTAAAGCTGAGCTTGATAGATTCTTATCAACAAAAGGTATTGAAGAATATGGGACAAGGACAGGCATATGGAGCAGGATCTTTAGGCCACAATGTGGGTGCAGAGGTAGGCAGGTATGAAAATCCGCACCATTGGCCAGTGTGCCTGTTTGCCAGCTCCGTCTAACTTCAGGGCCATTTTCCTCAAGGCGGGATTGGAACGTTTGAGTGTTGGGAAGCCAATTGATGGTTGTTAGAAAGCCAATCAATTCTCAGAGGCTGACTGGGAAATTTTAGTCAGCGTCTGGGCCTCCCATGGCATCAGGGACTAGGTCAGCTGCCTGGAAGCAAATCAGGGGCCAGAACTCCAGACAGCTTTGGGGCCCTCCCCTCCACAAACTGCTGAAGTCATTTTTAAATTTAACAGCTTAACAAGTTAGAGAATGGGTGTCTCAGAATGGAGGCTCTCTCCCTTTCTCTGTCTGGAACTTCATGCTGCTGCTCCTTTAGTGTTGTAGGGCTTCCTATTGGTCCACCAGCATTGAGAGCCCTCCTGCTGTCATTAATTTGTTCTCTGGCCATTGATTGGCCAGTTCATGGAGAATCACTGCCGGGTGACTGTTTCCTACATAGTTTGTGACCCTCATTTGAACTGAACACAGGCGTCCTGACCCAAAGAGTAAAATCCTGTGCATGGAATTAGGTCACAGGTAAGCCATTTTGAATGGGGAAACAGGATTGAGGGGCTGAATGGCCCACTTCTGTCCCAATTTCATTATTGTTGTTGGACAGTTCAATCTACTGGGCAATGCATTCATCAACTATGTCACGAAGCAACTTATTACCTTTCCATGTGCACTTAGCCAGAACTCCCTTCTATGACAAAACCTATCTCTATAATCCAGCACACAGCTGGAGCAGGATGTTTTCGGCATCTGAATCAGTTTTATTAATTGCCAGATATATTTTTGTTAATGGGTGCTTTTGAAATTTTGCATAATTTTGGTTAAATCTGAGTGTCATCAAAGCACGTTTTTGCTCTGATATTTTATGGTGCCAGCAGAAGGCATAATGATTAATGTTGTAATATTCTGTTTGTTGTGCAGCATTACTTTACTATAAATTTTGGCCATGAAGGATCTAAGCCCCTGGAGCTCCGGATTGAAGAAGAGGCTGATTGTGAAACATGGGTGGATGCTATTCAACAGGCCAGGTACAACCACTTCTATTTTGTATATTTGAATCCACGAACAGCCCTCAGGGTGGCAATAATTTGCATTTATCGCCATGGCTTTTAAAAACATCTCAGAATATTTTGCAGGGCAGGAGATGGATAATGAACTGATAAATTTCAGGAGGGAAAGCAAATGAATGGTTGAAGGATGGATTTTTGGAGGTTTCTAAAGGCTCGGAGGAATTCATTTCAGGAGAAAATCCTGAAAATCCAGTGGTAGTGATTGAAAAATCAGCTGGTTAAGTGAATAGAGTCAGGAATATGATGACGTAGATATGCTAATAGGAGGGAACAACGTACATTTGTGACTAGAAAACTTTACTCGGAACAGAGTAAAATTGGATGGCATGATTGCACAGTGGTTAGCATTGCTGTCTCACAGCGCCAGGGGCCCAATTTCTGGCTTGGGTCGTTATCTGTGTGGAGTTTGCACCTTCTCCCTGAGTCTTCGTAAGTTTCCTCTGGGTGCTCCGGTTTCCCCCCACTGTCCAAAGATGTGTGCGTTAGTTGGATTGGCCATTCTAAATTGCCCTTAATGTCAGAGGGACTAGCTAAGTGAAATGCATGGGGGTTTGGGAATAGGGGCTATGTGGGATTGTGATCGGTGCAGACTCGATGGCCGAATGACCTCCTTCTTCTGCACTGTAGGAGTCTGTGAAGATGAAACAAGTAGGATCCTGGAAGGATTTGAAGGTCATGCTATGGATCTGGAAGTTACTTTTCATAGCGAGGGGGATTGAATATAAAAGTAGGGAGGTCTTGCTGCAGCTGTATAGGGCATTGGTGAGGCCGCAGCTGGAGTACTGTGTGCAGTTCTGGGCGCCGCACCTGCACGAAGATATTTTGGCCTTGGAGGGAATGCAGAGGAGGTTTACTAGGCTGATACCGGAGTTGAGGGGATTGAGCTATGAGGAGAGGCTGAATAAACTAGGCTTGTACTCGTTAGAGTTTAGAAGAATGAGGGGAGATCTCATTGAGACGTATAAGATGATGAATGGGATGGATAGGATAGAGGTGGAGAGACTCTTCCTGCTCAAAAAAGACAGTAGGACTAGGGGGCACAGCCTCAAGATAAAAGGGGGGCGGTTTAGAACGGAGTTGAGGAGGAACTTCTTCACTCAAAGGGTGGTGAATCTCTGGAATTCTCTGCCTGTTGAAGTGGTGGAGGCTGCCTCGCTAAATATTTTTAAGACTCGGGTTGATGGGTTTTTGATAAGAGAGGGGATTAAGGGTTATGGGGAGAGGGCGGGAAAGTGGAACTGAGCCACGACAGATCAGCCATGATCTTATTGAATGGCGGGGCAGGCTCGAAGGGCTAGATGGCCTACTCCTGCTCCTATTTCTTATGTTCTTATGGAACAGGGAGCTAATGGAATTTCACAAGCATAGGGTATGACAAGAGTTTGGGAAGTTGGTGAAGGACAAAGGAATTTTGGACTGGTGGAAGTTTGTAAAGAGTGGAGTATGGATGCTAAAAATGTATTAAAATGACAACACCATGGATTAGGATTTCAGCAAGAATATGGTAGAATTTGTGGTGCAGTTTGGTAATGTTCTTTTCCTAACTCATGTCTTGATCACCTAACTCAATCTAAAAAATACTTTTAACAAAACTTGGAAGATCAATGAGATGCATAAAAGCACCATATGTTCTTCTGAGTGAATCAGAACGCGTGTCGTTGTGTGGAAGGTGTTCAATGGTGATTTTGCTTGTCAAAATAGATATAAGTATTATGTCTCATGAAAATAGCTCAAGGTTTAAGTTGTGAAAAAGATAAATAATGCATTTTACAGTGCATATCGCATTCTCAGGTCAAACCAAAATGTTCTGTAACCAATTAGTTATTTTTAAAGCGCAGCCACAATTGTAGGCAAATGCAAACTACCACAAATTGCAATTATTAAATTTTATTAGATTTTGTTGGCATTGGTTGATGGAGGAATGTTGCCTGGAAGAACAGGAGAACTCATACACTTTTTAATCTCTGCTGGGTCTCTCTTTCAGGGTCACATTTGAGTTTTGCATCTCCCTTTCCCTGCTCTGAATTTTCCCACAGATTCTCACCCCTTCCAATCAGGTTTAAATCCCCCTTAGCAGCATGAGCAAATATTCTTGCAAAAATATCCATCCCTGTTCAGGTGTAGACTATCTGGATTGTACAGGTCTCACCCTCCCCAGAACCAGTCCCAATACCTCAGAAATCGGATGTTCTCCCTTTCACACCAGCTTTCCAGATACCTCTTCAATCACCCAATTCTCCTATTTCTATGTGCGCTTGAACATGGGATTGGGAATGACCCTGAGATTACTCCTTTAGGGATTGTGCAATCAGAGTCATGTTTGTGGCACCACAGGTAACCCTGCTGTACAGAAGATAAAGGAAGAGCGGTTGTGATCGGCAATCCATTCGTTAAGGCAACAGGCAGGGTTTTCTGTGGCTGGAGGTGTAACTCCAGGATGGTATATTGCCTCCCTGGTGTCAGGGTGAGGAACGTCAGGACAGGAGGTGATCAACCGGAGGCTGTTTCCAACATGGAGCATAATGAAAAGTAGGAAAGGGAATGAGGTCCTGAAAGCAGATTTTAGGGAGCTAGGAAAGAGATTGAAAAGCATCATTGTTTGAGATGCTACACAGTATGGCAGTGTCATCAGCAAACTTGAAAATCAAATTGGGGGGGAATTTGGCTATACAGTCACAGGCATCCATGAGGGTGGATTAATCACCAGCGTTGTCAGATGGATTGTATCCCAGGCTGTTAAAGGAAGCCAGGGAGGATATAACAGAGAAGGTCATTTTCCAATCCTCACTAGGTACAGGTGAGATACCAGACGATTGGAGATCCATGAATGTTGTACCATTATTTCAAAAAGCATGAAAGAGATAGGCCAGAAAATTATTGGCTGGTCTATCGGACTTTGGTGGGCAAATTATTGGAATCCATGCTAAGAGACAGGATAAACTGTTGCTCAGAAAGGCATAGTTTGATCACGGATAGTGAGCATTGTTTTATTAGGTGAAAATGATATCTTATTAATTTAATCAAATATTCTGAGAAAGGAACAAGGAGGATTGATGAGAGTAGTGCAGTGGTTGCAGTCTTCATGGATTTCAGTAAGGTATTTGACTAGATCTCACATGGCAGACTGGCTGGGAAAGTGAAAGTCCATAGTATACAAGGGGGGGGGTGGTGAACTGGATCCAAAATTGGATCCTTGACAGGAAATAAAGGGTAATGGTTGATGGATGTTTTTGCGAATGGAAGGTAGCTTCCAGTGGTGTTCCACAGGGCTCAGTATTGGAGACCTTGCTGTTTATTTTATAAATTAATGTGGGAAGCATGATTGGGGAATTTGCAGATAACATTAAAATTGTCTCTGTAGTTGATGGTGAAGAGGATAGCTGTTGTCTCTAGAATGATGCCAATGGTTTAGTTGAATTGGTAGAAAAGTAGCAAATAGAATTCAAGCCAGAAAAATATGAGGTAATGCATTTGGGGAGGGCAAACAAAGCAAGGAAATCCACAGTAAGTGGGAGAATATGTTGACATAGTGAGAGACCTTGGAGTATATTTTCATAGGTTACTGAAGTTGGCAAGACAGGTGGTTAAGGCAGTAAAGAAAGCGTATGGAATGGTTTCCTTTAATGGACAAGGTATTGGATACAAAAGCAGGGATGTGATGCTGGAATTGCATAAAACACTGGTTAGGCCACAGCTGGAGCTTTGTTTTGAGTTCTGGTTGCCACATTACTGGAAGGACATAATTGCTCTGGAGAGAGTACAGAGAAGATTTACAGAAATGTTGCCAGGGTTTGAAAATTGCCACTATGAGATAGGATAGGTTAGGATTGATTTCCTCAGAACTAAGGGGTGGTCTAATTGAGGTGCACAAAATTATGAGAGGCCAAAACAGGATAGACAGGGAAGACCTGTTTCCCCTGGCTGAGGGGTCAGTTATCAGCGGGCATAGATTTAAAGTGATTGGTGGAAGGATTAGTGGGAATAGAGGGTGATGGGTGTCTGGAATTTACTGTGAATTGGTGATTGAGGCTGCAATACTCAACTCATTTAAAAGGTACCTGATTTACACCTGAAGTCCTGTAATCTGGTCAAGAAGAAGAAGGAGGCATATGGCATGCATAGGCATCTGGGATCAAGTGAATCCCTCAGAGTATAGGGGGTGTAGGAGTAGAGTTAGAGAGAAATCAGGAGGGCAAACAGGGGACACGAGATTGTTTTGGCAGATAAGGCAAAGGAGAATCCAAAGAACTTCCACAAATACATTAAGGCCAAAAGAGTAACAAGGGAGAGAGTAGGGCCTCTCAAGGATCAACAAGGTCATCTATGTGCAGATCCACAAGAGATGGGTGAGATCCTAAATGAATATTTCTCATTAGTATTTACTGTTGAGAAAAGCATGGATGTTAGGGAACTTGGAGAAATAAATAGTGGTGTCTTGAGGAGTGTACATATTACAGAGAAGGAGGTACTACAAGTCTTAAAGCGCATCAAGGTAGATGAATCCCCAGGATCTGATGCAGTTTATCCCAGGACATTATGGGAGGCTAGGGAGGAAATTGCAGGTCCCCTAGCCGAGATATTTGAATCATCGATCGTCATAGGTGAGATCTCTGAAGGTTGGAGAGTGGCAAATGTTGTGTCTATGTTTAAAAAGGGCTGCAGGGAAAAGCCTGGGAACATCAGACCAGTGAGCCTCACATCTGTGGTGGATAAATTGTTGGAAGGTATTTTGAGGGACAGAATCTACAGGCATTTAGAGATGCAAGAACTGATTAGAAACAGTCAGCATGGCTTTGTGAATGGAAAATCATACCTCACAAATTTGATTCAGTTTTTTGAAGGTGTATGAGGGCAGTGCAGTTGATGTTGTCTACATGGACTTTAGCAAGGCCTTTGACAAGGTACCGCATGGTAGGTTGTTGCCTAAGATTAAATCTCACAGAATCTAGCGTGAGGTACCTAAATGGATACAAAATCGGCTTGATGACAGAAGCCAGAGGCTGGGTGTAGAGGGTTGTTTTTCAAACTGGAGGCCTGTGACCAGCAGTATGCCTCAGGGATCAGTATTGGGTTCACTGTTATTTGTCATTTATGTTAATG
Organism: Carcharhinus amblyrhynchos; assembly: GCF_965287045.1. Taxonomy (NCBI): domain Eukaryota; kingdom Metazoa; phylum Chordata; class Chondrichthyes; order Carcharhiniformes; family Carcharhinidae; genus Carcharhinus; species Carcharhinus amblyrhynchos. The sequence continues at coordinate 94,441,792 of NC_137328.1, read as the reverse complement.
ATTTGGATGAGAATATAGGAGGCATGGTTAGTAAGTTTGCAGATGACACCAAGATTGGTGACATAGTGGACAGTGAAGAAGGGTATTTCAGATTACAACAGGATCTTGATCAATTTCGCCAGTGGGCTGATGAATGGCAGATGGAGTTTAATTTAGATAAATGCGAGGTGATGCATTTTGGTAGATTGAACTAGGGCAGGACTTACTCAGTTAATGGTAGGGCACTGGGGAGAGTTACAGAACAAAGAGATCTAGGGGTACATATTCATAGCTCTTTGAAAGTGGAGTCACAGGTGAACAGAGTGGCGAAGAAGACATTCAGCATGCTTGGTTTCATCAGTCAGAACATTGAATACAGGAGTTGGAATGTCTTGTTGAAGTTTGTACAAGACATTGGTGAGGTTACACTTGGAATGCTGTGTGCAATTCTGGTCACCCTATTATAGAAAGGATATTATTAAACTAGAAAGAGTGAAGAAAAGATTTACCAGGATGCTACCGGGACTTGATGGTTTAAGTTATAAGGAGAGGCTGGATAGATTGGGACTTTTTTCTCTGGAGTGTAAGGGGCTGACGGGTGATCTTATAGAGGTCTATAAAATGGTGAGGGGCATAGATCTGCTAGATAGTCAATATGTTTCCCCAGCAGTAGGGGAACTAGAGGGCATAGGATTAAGGTGAGTGGGGAAAGATACAAAAATGTCCATTGGGCCAGTAGGTTCACACAGAGGTTGGTAAATACCTGGAACAAGCTGCCAGAGGTAGTAGTAGATGCGGGTACAATTTTGTCTTTTAAAAAGCATTTAGAGAGTTACATGGGTAAGATGGGTATAGAGGGATTAGGACCAAATGTGGGCAATTGGGACAAGTTTAAGGGTTTAAAAAAAAGGTGGCATGGACAAGTTGGGCCGAAGGGCATGTTTCCACGCTGTTAAACTCTGACTCTATGAACCTGCAAGGCTGCAGACCAGGTGTTGGAAAGTGGGATTAAAATGTGTGGCTAGTTTATTTTTTTTCAGCTGTTGTAGAATGGCCTCACTCTGTGCTGCAACTTTTCTATGGTCCTAAGGTTAAATGAATTTAATGCATTGCTTTAATTTTTTTACACTTTCCAATATTCTTTTTACTGTGCCATTAACATGAAATTATAATACAGTGCAATAAATATTGTTCAAACAAATCCCTCACAAAGCTCAATTTAGAGAATGGAAAACCTGGCTCCTGCCTTATTTTGGCAGAGTAGCAAAAGCTCAATCACAATGTCCTGTTTGCAATACTCATTCTCCACATAATTAGGTGGTTTAACTCTGTCCCAGGAAACAAGTCTGAGATGTTTTAACTCCAAGGGCCTCTTCAGTTTACATGAGACTGTTTCCCACCACTTGGGGATACTCAGCTACTGTGAGAGCACTGTGCCCAGTGAGTCAGTCAGAGGCCTGCTTAAAGTTTGCATGTTCCTGTTAAAGTAAGGTTGAATTCCCTTCTGCAAGATTTTGCTTCTGGAGTGGTGCAGCAAGAGCTATTCAGCATGAATTCCAGACAGACCTTCCCAGGGGTTCTGCTGGAAGAGGTCAGGCTGGAGGAGAAGATTCTCTCTCCAGCCTGTGGGAGGAAGATCCCAAAGAGCCTGGTGGAACAGGCATGGAGCAAGATTGCACAGGTTATCAGCACCAGGGACATAAACGCTCAAACCTGAATGCAGTGCAAGCAGAAGTTTGACTTTCCAAATGTCAAGTTTAAATTTTATTTATTGGTGTCACAAGTAGGCTTACATTAACACTGCAATGAAGTTACTGTAAAAATCCCCTAGTCACCACACTCTGCCTGGTTGGGTACACTAAAGGAGGGGCTGAAGTGTTGGTCTGATATTTAGAGGGTTGGGTGTTTGAAGTAAGGTGAAGGGGTTCTGGATGGGCAACCCAAAAGTACAGGTTTCCTGAACATCTGGAAGCTTTTGACGACAAGATGCCTTTTGGATGTTTTCTCCAGCCTGTCAGCCAGCTGGATTGACAGGCTAGCTGCCACCAGGGTGGAAAATGTTGCAACAGAAAGTAAAGCTGAGGAGCCAAAGATGTGTCTGTCAGGCCGTGCCCAGATGCTCAGGAAACCTGTACTTTTGGGTTGCCCATCCATAACTCCTTCTCCTTAGTTCAAATGTGCAACCCTCTAAGTATCAGGGTGGTAAGGTTCAGGTTGGTAAGCCTCTGCGCACATCAATACTAAAGCTCTTTTTGGAGTTAGTTATGACTCAGGATGTAGCTTCTGGATTTTAAACGGGTGAGTATCTATCTAAATTTTCCATATCTTGGTGCTTTGGTTTAATCACTAATAAGTCTAGAATCAGTTTTCAAGTTGACCAGTTTGTGTATCTGTGAAACAACATTAAAATTCATTGAAATTCCACAGCATTGCAGTTTAGCTGTCTTCCTTTGTTGATGTTCTCTCTCTTGCTGTATTTTCTGACTATTTGGCTAAGAGGAAATGAGGCCATAAACTAATGGTTATGTATAATGTGTGTGTATATATATTTATATAATGTATATATGTATATCCGCATTTTGAAATCTTGTCAATTCAAAATTGGGTCCATACCAATTCTGAATATATAATTTGTCCAAATAGAGTAATTATTACCCTTGGCTGATGTAGTGTCTGCAAGGCAGGCAAAAGATTACTGGATTATGGCGGAGACATTCTGTTTGCAGAAACTGCTGTGAAACTGTTGGAAATAAAAACAGTGGTATTAAAAATGACAAAATTATGATACATTTTGGGTTAAAATTTGGGCTCATTATTGCCTGTTTTTTGAATAATACCCCAAAGTGCCAAACATGGCATGCTCAGACATTTGTGAGGTAAATCACGCGGGATGTAATGCACAGGTGTTGGTGCGTGTGTAGTAAACACCTTCTGGAAGTAAGTAAAGCAGGAAGGTTGTGGTATCAATCAGTGCGCTGTGCTGGTTTGAGTCAGTGGTACCATTTGGCAGCTCAGTGCCCAGCTAATATCCTCACTCAGCTCTACATAGCTGAACAACATGAAGGACACTCCCCTGCCAACATGATTTAAAGGGATCATCAGCTACTTACAGGTCTTTTGTGGATTGATTTCAGTTGGTTTTTGCGACAATTTTACGAAAGTCTACTGCTTTTCAAGTTGCCAAAGTGTACACGGAGAGTTGTGGCAGGTTCTGACTTCAGATTTTGCTGACTTCAAGGCTCCTGCCTTGCAGGCATGCATGCATCTTAAGCACACTCCGCTTGGAGAATGAGCTGAGGCCATGAAGAGGAGGACAAGCTGCTGGAAGAGGGAGGAGGAGGAAAAGAAGAAGAAAGGCTCATAGCAGAAGGACATTTCTATCCAGAATCTTTAGGGAGCAATTCTCGCACATGAATTTCAGAGAGGGGCAATGTTTGACACTTCAGTCTTGAGTATAGGCATCCTTAATCTGCCACTTGCTGCAACCTGTTGCCACAATTGCAACTTCAGAGCAAGGCAAGTATTGTATTGCCAATTGTTCTGAAGATGAGAGTGGCATTGAACTTTTATTGATTTGTCTCCTTCCTGGCAGCAGTTGGAGATCATAGAATCACAGAATCCCTACATTGTAGAAGGAGGTTATCCGGCCCATCAAGTCTGCACTGACCACAGTTCCACCCAGGCCCTATTCCCACAGCCACACATATTTATTCTGCTAATCCCCTGACATTAAGGTCAATTTCGCACGGCCAATCAACCTAAACCGCACTTCATTGGACTGTGGGAGGAAACTGGAGCACCCGGAGGAAACTCATGCAGACACGATCTGAACACGCAAACTCTGCACAGTGTCCCGAGGCTGGAATTGAACCCGAGTCCCTGGTGCTGTGAGACAGCAGTGCTAACCACTGTGCCACCGTGCCGCCTGTAGTCAAGCACTGAAATATTAAACATTGCCCCTCTCTGAAATTCATGTGCGGGAATTGCTCCCTGAAGATTCTGGGTGGATGTGTCCTTCTGCTGTGAGACCTTCTCCTTCTTTTCCTCCTCTTCCCTCTTCCAGCAACTTGTCCGGAGTTGGGCCTATTCCTGCTTCTAGTTCTAGGTTTCTATATTTCTCCTTCCCCACCCAGCAAATTCCTTTCCACTGCCCCCACCAAGCTCTCCAGTGCAGCTTCCAGTCCCCAGAAGCCTGCTTTCTCTTGTGTAGTTCCATTCCTCATTGTATCCCAAGTCTTTTCTCTTCAGCCACCACTCCCAGCTACAATGCATCTCTCCTCCTGGAGATGCAGGCTAGTTTTAAGCAGTGCAGTGAGCTTTAGGATGTGTTAGTCACTCAAGATATTTCTGATGTGTCGAGCTAGTAGAACACAGATGGCTGGATGCGGAGATCATTCAAATGAGCATGCAGCACAAAAATGTGCCGCTTATATTGCAATCAATGGGCAGAGGTCGGCAATTGGACATTCCAATTTAGCCTTTCCTTATTTGAACTTCCATCAATAAAGTTTCAATCATGCTGAAATTGCATCATATATTCACATTTTATTTGTCTAGTGTTGAAAGCCCCCTTGAACTCAAATAAGAGTCTCTGACCTCTTTGGATTCTTGAGTAATTGGTGGCAGTAAATAGCTTTGCATTCATTCAACATGTTTCCAGGTCTTCCTATACAATATATACTATATTCCTACAATGCTACAGCTCTTTTGAACAGTAATGAAAGTCATACATGACAAAAATATCTGCAACCAGCAAGCTTAACAATATCCTTGCATTTGGCAGGAGTCCCATACATGATGTTATAATCTGCCACTTTTCAGGGCCAGGATTGTATTGCAAATGTAACTCCTTTCCTCACACCAGTTGTGGGCCCCGGCTCTCACGGTACATTTCAACACAGAGTGGGCTTCACCTGTACAGTTATGGGCTATTTGTCCCATGTACTCACAACAACAGCTTGATACTGTGATCTTAGAAAGAGATGTAGGGGGAACAGAGGAAGGGACCAATAAGTGATGGACGTAAAGAAGTAAACCGAGAAAGGTGGCAATGCACCGCAGGCTGGATTTTCCAGCTGAAACTGGAAAATCCTGACCGAGGTCAGTGGACCTATCCATGGTCTGCCCCTCGCCCGCTACAATTCCCGTGGCAGGTGGAACGGGAAAATTTACCACTGCATATCTGTCATTGAGAAGATTAAACAGCTTAATGTCTGAGGATGAGACCCTTCGTAAAAGCTGTGAGTTACTTTCTAACTAATTTCTTTTGCTGAGATTTGGAACAAAATCTGAATTGTCTGCACATTTCCAAAGCATAAATGATTAGAAAGACACAATTATTCAGGAGAAGGTATCAAATACAATGAAATAATGAGGCCCAGTGTAGGTGTTGGTCACATTTACCTGCTGTGCAGATACTAGTTGTGTTTTCAGTACAAAGAGTTACATTTTACATTTCTTTATACAGCCCAGAAGATCAAAAGTTACTAAAAACAGACTGAATTAAAATTAATTTCTGATGAATATCAAAGTCATAAAGTTGACCGAGCGTTTCCTGTTTAAATGTACTGACTAGGTCTGCTGTGAATCTTCATCATTTTCTGATTATTTAAAATCCCTTCGTTTCTGATTCCTGATTTTGATTTACTTTGTTTATATTTCCGGTGACAGCATTAGTTCATTTCAGAATGCTCGCTGTCTCAAGAATCGTATCATTGACATTGAGACCAACTTATTGAGAGTCCACAAATGTCTAATGAGCAGCTCTCACATAATCAGCCTACAATATAAGAGGTAGTGGTTGGAAGCCTGTAAAATAGTGCAGACTATTTAATAAGAAGGACCTGGAAAATGCAGATGCAATACAGTCCAAAGATGTGCAGGTTGTGTAGATTGGCCATGCTAAGTTGCCCCTTGATGTCCCAAGATATGTAGCCATGGGAAATGTGTGGGGTGATGATGTGGAGATGCTGGCGTTGGACTGGGGTAAACACAATAAGAAGTCTCACAACACCAGGTTAAAATCCCACCAGTTTATTTGATAGTAAACCCACAAGCTTTCCGAAATGCTGTTCCTTCATCAGGTGTGTAGAAGGTTCTGATCAGAAACAGGGCATATAAAGTCACACACAGTTTACAGAATACCGATTTAGAATATGAGTCTTTACAGCTAGCCTGCTATTCAAGTCTTAAGACTTGACTCTTTAAGACTTGATTAGTAGATTAACTGCAAAGACTTGCATTCTAATCAGTATTCTGTAAACTGTGTGTGACTTTATATGCCCTGTTTCTGACCAGAACCTTCCACACACCTGATGAAGGAACAGCGTTTCCGAAAGCTTGTGGGTTTACTATCAAATAAACTGGTTGGACTTTAACCTGGTGTTGTGAGACTTCTTAAAATGTGTGGGGTAACAGGGATAGGGCAGGGGTGTTGGCGGTGAGGGCCTGAGTAAGATGCTCTGTTAGAGAGTTGGTGCAGACTCAATGGGCCGAATGGTCTCTTCTACAGTGTTGGGAATCTGATTCTGTGAAAATATACCTGCCAAACAAAAAGGATGGCAGTAGAAGGGGTGACATCCAGCTTAACCAATGGAGAGGTTTTAAAGATGATCTTGAAAGAGGGAGGAGTGTGAACCCTTCAGGATTGGCCTGGAGTCTCTAGGGATCAGAGATCAATCTCCAGGACACTGCTGTGTGCAACTCTGGAGACCAATCACGGAACTTTAAAAAATAGTGGGTGGGATTTTATAGCCTCGCTTGTTCCAAAACCGTAAAATCCCCCCTGAGGTCAACAGACCTCCCCATTGTCTGTCCCTCACCCGCTCTGATTGCTGCGCCAGGCAGGGCAGTAAAGTTCTGACCAAAGTATTAAAATTTTTTTTCGAATGTTTCGCTTTAGAGGTAGAAAAATATTAAAAATAGGGAAAAGCGGCTGTCTGGCTAACAGTCAAGCATCATCCAATTGGCTAATGAGTCTTTGTGCTTTCCAATTGGTGTAGGAAGGCAGTGTGTCACAAGGATGGATGTGTTGGCTGACTAATGGTTGGAGAGTGGGGGAGAAGCCATGTGATGGAAACTCCAGGAATACATTTAATCACAGTTGGCAATCCTAAGGACAGAGAGGTGTAGGATTTTCCTGAGTGTGCAACCTAGGCGGCTGAAGACAAAAGTGTCAATGATGTGTTGAAGGAAGCAGGGAGGCACAGAATGGTAATGATGAAGGGATATTTATGGTTAAAAAGATGAGAAAACTCAGGGATTAAAAAAACAAAGATGAGGATTTTAAATTGAAAATAAACAGAAATAATGTCAGTCCTGCCACTGCTACTGGTGGCCATTCCTGTGAGTGCATCTGGAGGATGAGCAAAGAACAAAGAGAACAAAGAACAGTACAGGCCCTTCAACCCACCAAGTCTGTGCCGACACAGATGCCTTTCTCACCTAATATTTTCTTGCCTCTATGGTCCATATCCCTCTATTCCCTGCCTATTCATGTATCATCCAGATGCCTTTTGAATCTGCTTGCACCGCGTGTATCAATGATTGTGACCCGGGCAGTTACTGAAGGAAAGGGATGGGGGCAGGAGACACTATTGCTATTGGTTGAATGGGATGCTAAATTTGGGAACAGTCTAAATCAAGTTAGACCAGTAGCAAAGATAGAACATCAGAAAAGGATACAAGATGGTGTTGAAAGATGATGGCTGGAATTCTCCTATTTGGGGATTAAGTCCCTTGGTGGGGGTGGGAAAGTGGAGTGTTTCCCACTGTGGAGGCTGGCAGAAAAACACGGCCCTGACCTCAGTAATTATGCAGTTGGTTGTTTGGCTCTGTATTTGTGGCGGAGCAGACCCGATGATGCGCAATCCACTATCATATCCGGGTGCCACATTAAAATGGAGACAAACATTATTGACCCACCATTGAAGAAAGCAAATGGATCTCCTGAAAACAAAGGTAGATCTCCAGGGACATTCTGAGGCTGGAAGGTGGGTCCTCTCCAGGACATCGAATCTGAAAGGTCCACCTGTAGATACTCCCCCACAAAATGCTGTGGTGCTCTGGAGAACAGGGTTACAGGTGGCCTTCATCCTGAACTCCAGAGACAGTTCCAGGCATTCTTCAGGTGAGTCCAAACACCTGTAGGGCGGCACGGTAGCACAGTGGTTAGCACTGCTGCTTCACAGCTCCAGGGACCTGGGTTCGATTCCCGGCTCGGGTCACTGTCTGTGTGGAGTTTGCACATCCTCCTCATGTCTGCATGGGTGTTCTCTGGTTTCCTCCCACAGTCCAAAGATGTGCAAGTTAGGTTGATTGGCCATACTAAAGTTGCCCTTAGTGTCCTGAGATGTGTAGGTTAGAGGGATTAGTGGGTAAATATGTAGGGATATAGGGGTAGTTCCTGGGTGGGATTGTGGTCGATGCAGACCTGATGGGCCGAATGGCCTCTCTCTGTACTGTAGGAATTCTATGATTCTATGATTTGATTGATTCTGTTCGCCAGATGACTTTCACATCTGCATGTTTCACATCGGCAAATGAGTTTCCTGACCTGCCATGCTGGGCACCGGTGGAAGATCCCACTAAGTTTACGCTGGTGTAAACCCGATGGTCTCTCACTAAATTCTACACCCCCTCCATCCCACCACCACCCCCCTATCTAGCGTACCATTGAACCCGGCAGAGGGGCCTTGAGAGACTGCCACTCGATGACTTTGCTTTTCCTGATACTTAAACTGGAGAAATGGTGGATCATCCTAGACTGAATGTTGGGTAAGCAACTTGACAGCATGGAGCCAGTGAAGGGATTGAGAGAGGTACTCCTGTCGGGCCAGCTCCACCACTTGCTCCTCCCAGGACATTGTGGGAGGCTAGGAAGGAAATTGCGGATTCCCTGGCCAAGATATTTGAATCATCAATAGTTACGGGTGAGGTATGTGAAGATTGGAGAGTGGCAATGTTGTGCCTTTGTTTAAAAAGGGCTGCAGGGAAAAGCTTGGGAACTACAGGCCAGTAAGCCCCACATCTGTGGTGGGTAAATTGTTGGAAGGTATTTTGAGAGACAGGATCTACAGGCATTTCGAGATGCAAGGACTGATTAGGGACAGTCAGCATGGCTTTGTGAATGGAAAATCATGTCTCATAAATTTGACAGTTTTTTGAATGGGTAACCAAGAAGGTAGATGAGGGCAGTGCAGTTGATGTTGTCTACATAGACTTTAGTAAGGCTTTTGACAAGGTACCACATGGTAGATTGTTGCATAAGATTAAATCTCACAGGATCCAGGGTGAGATGTCTAAATGGATACAAAATTGGCTTCTTGACAGAAGCCAAAGGGTGGTTGTAGAGAGTTGTTTTTCAAACTGGAGTTCTGTGACCAGCGGTGTGCCTCAGGGATCAGTGCTGGATCCACTGTTATTTGTCATTTATATAAATGATTTGAATGAGAGTATAAGGGGCATGGTTAGTAAGTTTGCAGATGACACCAAGATTGATGGCATAGAGGACAGTGAAGAAAATTATCACCAATTATCACAGGATCTTGATCAATTGGGCCAGTGGGCTGACGAATGGCAGATGGAATTTAACTTATGTGAGGTGATGCATTTTGGTAGATTGAACTCAGTTAATGGTAGAGCATTGGGGAGAATTACAGAACAAAGAGATTTAAGGGTATATGTCCATAGCCCCATGAAGGTGGAGTCACAGGCGGACAGAGTGGTGAAGAAGGCATTCGGCATGCTTGGTTTCATCGGTCAGAACATTGAATACAGGAGTTGGAATGTCTTGCTGAAGTTGTACGAGACATTGGTAAGGTCACACGTGGAATACTGTGTGCAATTCTGATCACCCTATTATAGAAAGGATATTATTTAACTAGAAAGAGTGCAGAAAAGATTTACTAGGATGCTACCGGTACTTGATGGGTTGAGTTATAGGAGAGGCTGGATAGACTGGGATTTTTTTCTCTGGAGCATAGGAGGCTGAGGGGTGATCTTATAGATGTCTATAAAATAATGAGGGGCACAGACAACGTAGATATCAATGTCTTTTCCCAAAGGTAGGGGAATCTAAAACTAGAGGGCATAGGTTTAAGATGAGAGGGGAGAGATACAGAACTGGTCAGAGGGGCAATTTTTTCACATAGAGGGTGGTGAGTGTCAGGAACTAGCTGCCAGAGGTAGTAGTTGAGACAATTTTATCTTTTAAAAAGCAGTTACACGGGTACGATGGGTATCAAGAGATATGGGCCAAATGCGGGCAATATGGATTAGCTTAGTGTTTTTAAAAAAATGGATGGCATGAACAAGTTGGGCCTAAAGGCCTGTTTCCATACTGTAAACCTCTACGACTCTATAACTATGCTCTTGCCTCTATCAGGTGTTAGCAAAACTTGTTACCTCTCCAGAGCTTTATCAAGGACACTCCCCTGACATGATCTGGATTTTCTAGCTGATATACAGTTTTGTTAGCTTATTTATTCATGCCACAAGTAGGCTTACATTAACACTGCAATGAAGTTACTGTGAAAAGAATGTCCAATGAGCCAGGAGCTATTTGTCTCTCTGTGCCCCACCAAATTAAGGATGGTGGTGATCTCCCAGGTAGCCCCTGGAGCCATGTCAGTGGGGAAGGCATCATGCTGCCAATCAGCATTGCCCATGGCTATGAAGGACCTTCCCCCCCGCTTCCTGTCTAATGGTCCTAATTCTTTTGGCCCTTTTCATATCCCCCACTTGGAGCTGGTGACTGGGAATGGAGGTGACCTTGCACCATCCAACATACTTTAGAAACACCCACACTCATGGTAGGCCTCCTATCAGCCCTCTGGCTTTGGGAGCTCTGCCACAGCCCTTAATGTGATGGGCTCTGGAAGGTGGCCACTTTCATCACCAACTGTTAGGAACAGAAGTATGGCCTCAGCACTAACTTTGCTGTTATGTCCATGAATTCATTGTCCCCACCCTCTCTATGCAAAATGAATAATTTGCCCTTGTTCGGTTCACTCTCAAAGATTTTTTTTAACTGGTAACAGGACCAAATCCTGAAGCAGGTTTAGCTTGTTCTTCTGCAGTAGTTTGACTGATATTTGCATTTTGGCTGCAGTAGATTTTTACTTCGTACTCCCCACAGTAGGAAGTCTAGTGGCACAGTGGGTGATGTGCCTGTCTGTGAGCCAGAAGCCCCGTATTTGAGTTCTATTCCAGGACTTGATGGCCAAGGAAGGTGTGTTCATAAAGCAGTCAGACAAGTTCATCATCAACTTGCAAATTCCTTCCAACGCGCTAATGACTGATGGTAAGATTGGAAGAGACTCCATGCTTGATGCAAGTTATAAGCCTCTGACGATTGGCTAGTGACCTGTTCCAGGAAAAGCCTTGCTGTGGGAACAGATTAAAGTCGATCTTATGCGTGTGAGAAGAGAAACAATAACTTCCTGCATTGCTCCTGTCGCCCTGATGTAGCTCCTCTGTTGGCTGGCTGCACACTTTAAACTGTCTATCTGCACCTCCACCCGGGACTCTTAACCATTAATTGGCTGTCCAGACCATGTGAATGGCTCTAAATGTAAAATGCAATTATTTACAACACGTCTCCACAGTTGGGGCAAAGATGTGCAATTGTATCAGTTGCAAATGGGAGTGAAATGAATAATTTGTGACATTTGCTGTGATATTTACAGGGAGGGAGCTGGGAAGCCCAGAAATCCCAGCTATTGGGCAGGACCTCATTTTCATTTTTGAATTCCATTTCCAGCCTGGTCAGACCGACAAGTTCACCAACTTGTAGCTGAGGAAACAAACAGCAGAAGGCCACAACCAGGGATTGTTGGGGTCAATTCCTCACATTCAAAAAGGACCAGGGTGATGGGGGGTTGATGGGGGTCTCAGAGCATAGCAGCGAAGTGAGGGAACACTTGGGACACCTTCTCCTCCTTTGAATATCTCGCCCTTTTCCTCATCCTCATCCTCTATCGCCCAATCAAGTTTTAAATATATTTCTGGTGCCTAAAGGGATCAAGGGATATGGGGGGAAGGGAGGATCAGGATACTGAATTTGATGATCAGCCATAATCAAAATGAATGGAGGAGCAGGTTTGAAGGGCCAAATGGCCTATTCCTGCTTCAAGTTTCTGTATTTCTATGTTTACCATGCTAACCTTCTCACTGAGATATTTTCATATCTTTCCTCTCTCCATCCCTGTGAGTTCGCTGTGGTAATTTCAACTTTCATCTCATCAGTGCTCTCTTCTCCGAGTTTACTGCCCCCCACCTCCCCATCACCCGTTAATCTCTCCCTTCAAATGAATTATCCTGTTCATATTCAAGGCTGCCCTTGAACTTTCTATCTCACCTAGCCCTGTCACCCTCATTATCTTCATCACAGATGAAGCCATCTCTGATTCTTCCTTGAATTGCTATCCAAGCTTTCCCTTTTTCCCATGATGGTATTGAATGGCAGACCAGGGTAAAAGGGCCAAATGGCCCTCTGCTCTTATTTCTTATGTTACGATTCCAGTTTATGTTACAGCTAGATAAGAAGATCTCAGAATGGAACCCTGGCTCAAAAGACTTGTACTTTTTTTTTAGAAAACATGACAGAATGGGGTCATAGGACCGCAAATTAATTTCAACAAGAGAAAAACATTTACCAAATATGAAAAGTTTGCTTATGAGAAGCATAGTGGCACAGTGGTTAGCACTGCGGCCTTGGGTCACTGTCTGTCACATTCTTCCCGTGTCTGCATAGGTTTCCTCTGGGTGCTCTGGTTTCCTCCCAAAGTCCAAAGATGTGTGTGTTATGTTGATTGGCCATGCTAAATTGCCCCATAGTGTCAGGGGGATTAACAGGACAAATGTGTGGGTTTACAGAAATAGGGCCTGGGTAAGACTGTGGTCGGTAAAGACTTGATGGGCTGAATGTCTCCTTCTATACAGTCGGGATTCTATGATGCAATATTCCTTTACTCCCCCCTTAGCTTCACAAATATACACAGGTCTTAAGGTTAAACACTGTTTACTAAGTATTTCTTAGCCTATAATGGCCTCAGAAATCAACAACCCGTCCTGGTCCCCCCATGCTGACACGATAGTTAAAAAGCTCACCAAAGACTTTATTTTCTCAGAAGACTTAGGACATTTGGCATATCAACTACGACTGTCACCAACTTTTACAGATGCACAATAGAAAGCATTCTTTATAGTTGTATCACAGCTTGGTTTGGCTCCTGCTCTGCCCAAGACTGCAAGGAACTACAAAAGATTGTGAATGTAGCCCAATCCATCATGCAAACCAGCCTCCCATCCATTGACTCTGTCTACACTTCCTCCTGCCTCTGCAAAGCAGCCAGCATAACTAAAGACCCCATGCAGTCTGGGCATTTTCTCTTTCACCTCCTTCTGCTGGGAAAAAGATACAAAAATCTGAGGTCACGTACCGAATGACGCAAGAACAGCTTCTTCCCTGCTGCAGTCAAACTTTTGAATGGACTTGCATTAAGTTGATCTTTCTCTACACCCTAGCTATGACTGCAACACTACATTCTGCACTCTCTCATTTCCTTCTCTATTAATGGTATGTTTTGTCTGTACAGTGTGCAAGAATCAGTGCTTTTCACTGTACGTTAATTGATGTAACACTAATAAATCTAATCAAATCAAATCATGGAACATAAAAGCAGAGAAGTCTTGCAAACTGTACAATTTGTTGAGGAGATCATACGTAAGGTACAGTGTACAGTTTTGTTCTCCTTACTTAAGGATATACTTGCTTTGGACACAGTTCAGAAAAGGTTCACTTGGTTGATCCCTGGGATGAACAGCTTGTGCTATGAGGGAAGGTGGAGCAAGTAGGGCCTATTGCAGTTTAGAAGAATGAGAAGTGAGCTTATTGCAACATATAAGATTCCGAAGGGGTTTGGCAGGGGAGGTCCCGAGAGAATGTTTCCCCTCGGGGAATCTAGAACTAGGGTGCACAGTTTAAAAATGAGGGATCTGCAAATTAAGATGGAGATGAGGGGAGATTTATTTGCCCCAAGAATGGTCATCCTTTGGAATTTCCTATCCTCAAGAGCAGTGGAAGCTGGATGATTGAATATATTCAAGATTGAGTTAGACAGATTTTCATGGGGAAAAGGCAGGAAAGTGGAGATAAGGCCACAATCAGATCGGCCATGATTTTATTCAATGGCAGAGCAGGTTCAATGAGCTGAGTGGCTAACTTCTGCTCCTGTTTTTTATGTTCTTTTATCTGACCCTGAGGTGAATTCCCATCACATATTTGCCATCACTGAGACTGCCTAATTCCACCTCTGTAACATCAGCCAATTTTGTCCCTATCCCAGTTCATGTGCTGCTCTTATTCCCTAGTCTAGGCTATTCTAACATATGCCCGGTTGGCCTTCGGTTGCCTCAGCTAAGATTTGGAATTTCCTCCCTAAACCTCTCTCAACCTCTTTTAAAACATTCCTTAAACCTCGTCTCTTTGACCAAGCTTTTGGTCTCGTTCCATGACTCTGAATCAGATTTTATTTGATAAGGCTCTTGTGAAGCTATTCTGGACCTTTAACAATATTAGTCGTGCTATATAAATGCAAATTGTTGTTGAGTGGGAAGTCAGCAACTGCACTGTTTGAACCTGTTTTAAATATTACAATCAATTATCCTGCCTTTCAAGAGCAGTACACAGACACTCCATGCAGTTTGCAACTATCCAAAGGCAGAAGATGCACATGTGGTTGTTGCATTACGCGATTTAAAATTTTACTCCCCCCACCACTGACCCTCTCCCGTCTGTCTTGTGGGGTGGGCTAGTATTGACTTCAGTATTTTTAAGTAATGACTGTATCTGAAAGGTACTGTAGATTTGTAATTTTGCAACAAAGCGAACTAAGTGAAATAATGGTATGAATTTTGAGTAAGAATAAAAATGTATACTCTTACAAGAATGAAAGAAATGAAGGAGAATAATTACACTAATAATCAGTCAAACCAGAAGTACATCTTGGCTGTGCCAGCAGAATAATGAAGAAAGAAATGACAATTATATTTGTACTCGGAATAAACAGTTGCTGCAGTTCCCCCATGCGGTCCTTGAATGTTTGCCATTGTCTATCCATCATCATCCCTTTGAGTAACTCTCCCCAATCTATCAAGGCCAACTTATGCCTCGTATTCTCATAGTTTAAGATTCAGCATCCTAGTCTCTGAATCAACTACTTCACCATCCTGCTCCATCTTCATAAAAATTCTATCATCTTATGGTCACTCATTCCCAAGGGCTCTCATACAGCTAGAACGGCAATGATTCCCTTCTCTTAACACAGTACTCAGTCTAAGAAGGCCTGCTCTCTAGCTGGTTTCTCCACATATCGGTCAAGAAATCCATCCCGTATACACTCCAGGATTTCTTCCTCAATGGCATTGTGGCTAATTTGATTTGCCCAATCTATGTACAGATTAAAATCACCGATATTTCCTTATCACGTGCATCTCTGATTTCGTGTTTAGTGCCATTCCAACATCACCACTGCAGATAATAGTGGAAGTCTATATATGACACCCACTAATGTTTCTTGCCCCTTGATATTTCTCAACTCTACCCATACAGACTCCATGTTAAGAAGTCTCACAACACCAGGTTAAAGTCCAACAAGTTATTTGGTAGCATAAGCTTTTGGAGTGTTGTCCCTTCATCAAGTGTGTGCCACGAAGGGGCAGTGCTCCAAAAGCTTGTGCTACCAAATAAACCTGTTGGATCTTTACCTGGTGCTGTGAGACTTCTTAGTGTGCCTACCCTAGTCCAACGCCAGCATCTCCACTCCACATTGTCAGAGTTAGTGTCCTTTCTCACTATTTTGTTAATTCCCTCTTTAACCAGCAGTGCCACTCTACACCTTTTTCCTTTATGTCAACATTGAATACCCTGGAACATTCAATTCCCACCCCTGGTCACCCTGCAGCCATGTCTCCATAATCCCAATTATATCATACCCGTTTACATCTATCTGCGCGATTAGTTCATTGACTTTATTGCAAATTCTCTGCACATTAAGGCACAGAGTCTTTAAGCTTGTCTTTTTAACATAGTTTACCTTGTATTTTTGAATATTTGAATTTTGTCCTTGGTTTCTTTGCCTATCACTTTTCTTATTCCCCTTTCTATCTTTTTCTTTTTGTCCTTGCTCCCTCCTTCTCTGATTCCTTACATAGGTTCCCACCCCCTTGGCATATTAGTTTAAACCCTCCCCAACCACTCTAGCAAACTGTCCGCCAGGACATCATATGGGGGGCAAGTCAGAGAAACCTTATACTTTAGAAGAAAATGTCTGAAATAGGATCTTATAAAGGTATACAATATGAACATAAGAACATAAGAACATAAGAAATAAGGGCAGGAGTAGGCCATCTAGCCCTTCGAGCCTGCCCCGCCATTCAATAAGATCATGGCTGATCTGTCGTGGCTCAGTTCCACCTTCCCACCCTCTCCCCATAACCCTTAATCCCCTCGCCTATCAAAAACCTATCAACCCGCGTCTTAAATATATTTAGCGAGGCAGCCTCCACCACTTCAACGGGCAGAGAATTCCAGAGATTCACTACTCTTTGAGTGAAGAAGTTCCTCCTCAACTCCGTTCTAAACTGCCCCCCCTTTATCTTGAGGCTGTGCCCTCTAGTCCTACTGTCCTTTCTGAGTGGGAAGAGCCTCTCCACCTCTATCCTATCCATCCCATTCATCATCTTATATGTCTCAATGAGACCTCCCCTCATTCTTCTAAACTCTAACGAGTACAAGCCTAGTTTATTCAGCCTCTCCTCATAGTTCAACCCCCTCAACTCCGGTATCAGCCTAGTGAACCTCCTCTGCACTCCCTCCAAGGCCAAAATATCCTTGCGTAAGTGTGGCAACCAAAACTGCACACAATACTCCAGCTGCGGCCTCACCAGTGCCTTGTACAGTTGCAGCAAGACCTCCCTACTTTTATATTCAATCCCCCTCGCTATGAAGGCCAGCATCCCATTCGCCTTCCTGACCACCTGCCGCACCTGCAGGCTGGGTTTTTGCGACTCATGCACAAGGACCCCGAGGTCCTTCTGCACCGTCGCATGCTGCAGTTTTTCGCCATGTAAGTAATAGTCCTTCCTACCATTATTCCTACCAAAGTGGACAACTTCACACTTGCCAACATTAAATTCCATTTGCCATTTCCTGGCCCATTCGCCCAGCCTATCTAGATCCCTGTGCAGACTTTCTACACCCTCCGCACAATTTGCCGTTCCACCAATCTTGGTGTCATCAGCAAATTTCGACACCATACACTCGGTTCCCTCCTCCAGATCATCTGTATAAATGGTAAATAGCTGAGGCCCCAGCACCGACCCCTGGGGCACTCCACTAGTCAGCAACCGCCAATCCGAATAGCACCCATTGACCCCCACGCTCTGCCTCCTGTTTGACAGCCAATCCCCTATCCACGCTAACACCCTATCCCCAACTCCATGCCCCCTGACCTTCTGTAATAATCTCTTGTGCGGCACCTTATCAAATGGAGTCTTACTCCATTCCTATCATTCTCAAAATCTCAGAACTGTGGAATTCCTTTCCTGCCTTCTATATTGCAATGCTAAGTAACACCAAACCAGTGCCACTTTACCACAGTTTCTTGCAACCCACCTTCCCTGTTTCTGGTTTGCAATCGTTATGATATGGTGCACTAAGTATGGACCAAGGGTCCTTATTCACATTATTCAGTTTAAAAAAGATCATTCAGTGAAGAATCAAAGAATCCTTCTTTAGATACCATGAAATACATTCCAAAATCTTGAATTTATTATCAGCAAGTCTGTCTTAACAACTCATCACTATGTGTTACAGTAGAGGGTACAAATATGGATCTGACACCAGTCTAGGGGGGTGCTTTTACCAAAAAAATTCTAAGTGCCAAACAAGTGTGAAAACAGGAGAGGATCATTCCCATTTTTTCAATGAGCTCTCAGACAGTATCTTATGCCACTTAGTACAAAAAAAGCGGCAAGGTGTGATTCATGCCAGTAAGGGAAGTGGGTGGAGTCTATTCTCACTGGAAAGTTGGAAGGTCACAGCTAGAGGTGCCGTTGCTCATGTGGAGATTGCTCTGTTTTGTGTACAAGTGTGCACCGAAGAGAGATTGGTTACTCTCCCACTCCCCTAGAAATTGATGCCCACCCCCACCCCCTTTGATTTGCCCTCCCCGATTGTTGGCCACTCCAACTAATTGGTGGTCTGATACCACCCCCCAGCTGATCACTACTCCGATACCCCATGCTGATCATCACCCCGATACCTCCCCCTGTCAACTGCTACCCCAGCTGATCCCCTATTATGGAGTGCATAGCTACCCACTGCCCGCCTCCCCCTTAGGTCTTTCCCCTTTCAGGGCTCACTGCCTCCCTTAGGCTCCACCCTTGGCTCTATCTCGTGCCCAGTGGACAGTGCCAGGTTGGCAGTGCCAGGATCTCAGGCTAAATCCTTAATGCTATTCTAATATTTTTGCTGCTATAGCGTTAACATTATAAGCATTCTCACCATCTCATCTTCCCACTTAAATTCTTGAAGTTGAAGGTTCAGGTGGTCTAGAGGTCTTATAACCTTCCAAATCTTGTTTGCCCTTCTTTTGGGAGATTGGTAGGTTCTGGTGGTTCTTATTCTTGCTGTTGGCTTGGAAGTTTGTGGTGGTTCGTGTGGTTTCATAGGTTTCTTCCATTGTTTGAGGTTAAACCATGCCTGATTGACCTGAATGGTTTGGTGGCGTATGGTTGTTGGTTGTCTTGACTGTTGCCCGCGGGGTGGATGAAAATGGTATTTTTCAACTTGGTTGTGCCCTTTCTTCTTTCTTTTCGGTTTAGGCTGTTTGGAAGCTTTCTGAGGCTAGCCAGATTGTTCCTGTGAGGAGAAAATTCAGTGTTGATGGTGTGCAGCTGATACCAGTTACTCACTGGCTGCAAGTTGCTGTGTGTGCAGATGTGTCTACCAACCATACCGTTACCATCAAGCGGCTGCTCAGATGGTTGATCCTTTTCTGGTACCAGACTTGAATGGCAGATTATTCCACCAGAGGTGCAATAGTAATCCCATGTACGGGAGGGAAGTTAGTCTGACCATTGGAGGCTTTCTCGGATCTGGAATGAGCTGGCAAACCTTCTCCGCAAAAAGAAAAGAAAGATTGCAGGTGAAGTCAGAATCTGAATACTCTGCAGTGTTTGAGGATTCAGGACTGTGCTACTCTGGATGGCTAATGTCTTGACATCTTCTACTGACTGGAAAAGATTGAGGGCCATGCAGATATTTCTGCTGAGAAGAGAGGAGGGCTGATTGCAGACAACAAAACGTCGCTCAAAGATTCGTTTGTCACCATAGATCAGTGGTTCCAGGATCATGCTGATGACTGGGAGTCAGACTCCACCTGCTCCATATAGTGGTGTGTCTGTCATTCAAAACTATAGACTGTGGAGCCATGGCTCCATGGCTAACAGGACTGTCAATCTGGAACCTGAATCTAATTACAAGTTTATCAGAATGACCATTTACCAGATAGCTGCAAAATGAAAGCCTGTATTCTCTGATGTCACACAGTAAGAAATCTCATAACACCAGGTTAAAGTCCAACAAGTTTATTTGTTAGTAAACACACGAGCTTTCGGAATGCTGTCCCTTTGTCAGGTGTGTGGAAGGTTCTGATCAGAAACAGGGCATATAAAGGCACACACAGTTTACAGAATACTGATTAGAATGTGAGTCTTTACAGCTAATCTGCCATTCAAGTCTTAAAGGTACAGACAATGTGAGTGGAGATAGCATTAAGCACAGGTTAAAGAGATGTGTATTGTCTCCAGACAGGACAGTAAGTGAGATGTTGCAAGTTCAGGCAAGTCATGGGGGTTACAGATAATGCGACATGAACCCAAGATCCTGGTTGAGGCCGTCCTCATGTGTGCGGAACTTAGCTATCAGTCTCTGCTCAGTGACTCTGCGCTGCCATGTGTTGTAAAGGCCGCCTTGGAGAACGCTTACCCGAAGATCAGAGCCTGAATGCCTGTGACTGTTGAAGTGTTTGCAAACAGGAAGGGACAGTCTTGCCTGGTGATTGTTGAGCGGTGTTCATTCATCCGTTGTCATAGCTTCTGTTTGGTCTCCCCAATGTACCATGCTTCGGGACATCCTTTCCTGCAATGTATCAGGTAGACAATGTTGGCCGAGTTGCAAGAGTATTTACCATGTACCTGGTGGATGGTGTTCTCACGTGAGATGATATCATCCATGTTGATGATCCAGCATGTCTTGCAGAGGTTGCTGTGGCAGGGTTGTGTGGTGTTGTGGTCACTGTTCTCCTGAAGGCTGGGTAGTTTGCTGCGAAGAATGATCTGTTTGAGATTGTGTGGTTGTTTGAAGGCAAGAAGTGGGGGTGGGGGATGGCCCTGGTGAAATGTTCGTCTTCATCAATGACATGTTGAAGACTCCGGAGAAGATGTTGTAGCTTCTCCGCTCCGGGGAAGTACTGGATGACAAAGGGTACTCTGTCCATTATGTCCCATGTTTGTCTTCTGAGGAGGTCGGCGTGGTTTTTCGCTGTGGCCTGTCAGAACTGTCGATCGATGAGTCGTACACCATATCCTGTTCTTATGCGTACATCTTTCAACATCTGGAGGTGTCTTTTGCGATCCTCCTCATCTGAGCAGATCCTGTGTGTACAGAGGGCTTGTCCATTGGGATGGTTTCTTTAACGTAATTAGGGTGAAAGCTGGAGAAGTGGAACATCGTGATGTTATCTGTGGGCTTGCGGTACAGTGAGGTGCTGAGGTGACTGTCCTTGATGGAGATGCATGTGTCCAAGAATGCAACTGATTCTGGAGAATAGTCCATGGTGAGCCTGATGGCGGGATGGAACTTGTTGATGTCATCGTATAGTTGTTTCAGTGATTGTTCACCATGAGTCCAAAGGAAGAAAATGTCATCAATTTATCTAGTGTATAGCATCGGTTGAAGGTTCTTTGCAGTGAAGAAGCCTTGTTCGAGCCTGTGCATGAACATGTTGGCGTATTGAGGTGCGAATTTGGTCCCCACGGCTATTCCATGTGTCTGGATGAAAAACTGGTTGTTGAAGGTGAAGACATTGTGGTCCAGGATAAAGCGGATGAGTTGTAAAATTGCATCTGGAAACTGGCAGTTGTCAGCATTGAGTACTGAGGCAGTTGCAGCAACGCCATCGTTGTAGGGGATGCTGGTGTAGAGCGCCGAGACATCCATTGTGACGAGGAGTGCTCCTGGTTCAACTGCTCCATGTGTGCTGAGTTTCTGTAGGAAGTCCGTAGTGTCGCAACAAAAGCTGAGGGTTCTTTGTACAATGGGTTTCAGGATGCCCTTGACATAGCCGGAGAGGTTCCTGCACAGGGTCCCATTGCCCAATATGATGGGACGGCCGGGTGTGTTTGCCTTGTCTATCTTTGGGAGGCAGTAGAGATCTCCAATGCGGGGAGTACGTGGGATGAGAGCACAGAAGGTGCTCTGAAGGTCTGATGTCCTCCAGAGCAGAATGGCTTTGCATCTTTTATGTTTTCACTCTCAACCTCGTGGATGACCTTTAGGATATGTAAGCTGTGCTGGGGTTTTGACATGCACAATTTACCAAGATGTTCCTGTCAATTCAGTGGAGGCATTGGGCAGTAATCACAGGACACTGATCTTTCCCTAGCTCGCTGGATAGCCTTGTCAAGTGTAACATCGTCCTTAGCTTGTAGGAGGTCAGAGAGAATCATTGCAAGAACCACGATGACTCTATCTCAGATGAATTCAGACTTTAAACTACCATAATCACATCTAACAGCCATCCTATAGGGATTGATAATGAAGGAATTGACTGGTTCAGAGGGAGCTGGATTCTCTTTACTAAATTTAGATCTCTCCAGTATTTTATTAGATTTGAAGTAGACATCAAAAGATTTCAAAACAACATTTGGCAGATGATTCCTTGATAGCTTTTCATGCACTGATGTTGTCAGCTATTGGTCCAATTGAATGAAGAAGTGTACCAACTCTTTTTTTTATTTGGATCTGGAGTAATGTAGTCTCTTAAAAATCTTCAACATCAAAGATTCCAATTCTATGACTGGTTTGGGCTATAGGTGAATCCCAGCACAGCTGCAAGTGTGGAAGTGAAATCCAATTATAATAATTTTAATAAGTGTGGATACAGCTTTAAGATGTTACAGGCTTCCAAGACGGTACTGCCAGATACTGCTGAACTGTAGATCTTTATGCATCTGTGGGCTTTTAATGGCCTTTTTAAAATGGTAATGGCATGCTTCTGCCTGAAGAAGATTGGACCACATTGGCAGTGTAGGGTCGTCTGGCTGCCAACTTAATTCATTCCAGAGTACTGCTTTACTTGTTGTACTCGTTGAGTAAACTCGTCGGAGTTTAGAAGGATGAGGGGGCATCTTATAGAGACATATAAGATGATGAAGAGGATGGGTAGGGTAGAGGTAGAGAGATTCTTCCTGCTTAGAAAGGATAGCAGGACTCGAGGGCACAGCCTCAAGATAAGGGGGGGTGCAGTTTAGATCGGAGTTGAGGAGGAACTTCTTCACTCAAAGGGTGGTGAATCTCTGGAATTCTCTGCCCATTGAAGTGGTGGAGGCTGCCTCGCTAAATATATTTAAGTCATGGGTAGATAGGTTTTTGACAGACAAGGGAAGTAAGGGTTATGGAGAGAAAGCGGGAAAGTGGAACTGATCCACTTCAGAACAGCCATGATCTTATTGAATGGCGGGGCAGGCTCGAAGGGCTAGATGGCCTACTCCTGCTCCTATTTCTTATGTTCTTATGTACAAGTGGGACATTGTGGAAGTGAACCATGGACTTGCTGTTTCCAAACCTCAAAGGTTGTGAGGTGCCCGGAGTAGACAAAATTGATTATTTATTTATTTTTGCCAGACTTAGATCCACACAGAATTATAGAATCCCTCCAGTGCAGAAGGAGGCCGTTCTGCCCATCTGAGTCTGCACCGACTCTCTGACAGAGAATCTTACACAGGCCCTCTCCCTGCCCGATTCCCTAATCCCACACATTTACCCTGGCCAATCCACCTAACCTACACATCTTGAGACACGAAGGGGAATTTAGCATGGCCAGTCCATCTAATCTGCGCATCTTTGGGCTGTGAGGGGAAATCAGGGCATCTGGAGGAAATCCACACACATGTTGAGACTGAAGAGTTGAGGACCCGGTTTATTGTGAGCTGCTTTCGAACGGCTCTTTTGACTGAATAACTTTAAAGAGGCTTCTCAGGACTAGCTAGCCGGGAGTTTATTTTCACCCTTGCAGGCTGTGAACTCTGCCTGTTGAAGTTGGGCACCCAAGGAGGATGCAATGAAGTCCTCTGCTCAAGTATAACTTCCATTTTTCCTTGTTTACTTCCAGGCACTTCTGTCTCTGGAGATTTTTCTTTATTTTTTTCTCACTGGTGAATTTTCTCAGTGCCTATAGCTTCAGCTTGGAGTTAGGTTCAATGCAGAATCCGTCAAAGGTGTTCTTTTTCTTAATTTCTCAGCATTCTTGTGAAGATGAGTGTTTTTCATCCAGATGCTGCCACCATGTAGATTCCTCCTTTGGACAACATGATGTAGGCTTCGTAGTTTTGAGTACATTTACAGAACGTCTTTATTAACAACTCTTGGTAATAGATATTTTAAATCCAAGGGAAGCATAGGCTGCTTTCGCCTTTGAAGGGGGAGAGCTGACTAGTGGTGATTTAACCTGAGACTCGCATCTCATGCAAGGGACAAGGTTGAGAAGGTGTGAATAACCTCAGTCGCTATGAGAATTAAACCTGCGCTTTTGGAGTCACCCTGCATCACGAGCTACCTATCCAGTCAGCCGAGTTAACTGACATTTACAGTAGAGGGTGCAGGTACGAGCTGACTCCAGTCTCAAACTTTACCAACTCTGTCCATTTTCGGACTGACCCTGACTCTGGGTCATGTGTCTTCTTGTATCACTATGTGGGCAGTACTGTACCCAGTCCCAAACGTAGCACTTTATGTACCAGACCCTACTACTTATTCAGAATTTGCTAAGGTTTGCAGAACAAAGGAAATGAATCCTTAACTGGAAATCCATATCAATTTTCACCCAAATGTAAAATAAATGGGTTTCTTTGTCAGAGAAGAGTTGAAACCAGGAATGTCTGTCACACAGCACAAAACAGGAGGAACGCAATTACCAAAATAAATGTCTGCCACATCACCTAAGGCTTTGAAAAAGCAGTTGGCAAATTTCCAGAAAGGCTGGGGAAATATGTCCTTTTTTTATAAAGCTGCAGCAATCTGAGACAGAAAACTGAAAGGTTTGTCGTTGGACACCCACTGCCTTGAAAAGTTTTTTAAAGCTTATTTATTAGTCACAAGTAGGCTTACATTAACACTGCAATGAAGTTATTATGAAAATCCCCTAGTTGCCACACTCCAGCGCCTGTTCGGGTACACTAATGGAGAATTTAGCATGGCCCATCCACCTGACCAGTACATTCTTTGGAATGTGGGAGGAAACCAGAGCACCCAAAGGAAACTCACGCAGACATGGGGAGAATGTGCAGGCAGTGACCCAAGCCAGGAATCGAACTCAGGCCCCTGGTGCTGTGAGGCAGCAGTGTTAACCACTGTGCCAACATGCCTTGGAAAGATATGCTAAGTCAAAAATGCCAATGGCAAAGAAAATAGTCTCAGAAAAGAAAGGGAATCTTGTGGATGATTCCTGGAAGATTTATAATGTAAAGGCAGTTCCTGGACAATAACAATAAGACACGGTACCATTTTACAAAATTGCAAAGATGATTCACCTGATGAAGGAGCAGTGTTCCAAAAGCTTGTGATTCCAGATCACAAACCTGTTGGACTTGGTGTTGTGAGACTTCTTAATATGCCCTGTGATGAGTGCCTCACTTGCATTTATGGAGCTTAAGTCGGGAGTTGATTGAAGGGGTTAAAAACAACCCGAACATTGATGACACATTCACTTGGATGGGTGAAACTGCGACAACATTGAGGAGTTCAACAACATCCGCTTGACGAGCACGACTGCCACTGAGCTCAGTATCTCCACACTTCATGTGGGTGGTCTGAACTTGTGAACTTAGCATTTAGCCAGTCCATAGCTGCCTGGGGGGCAGTGTATAAATTTAACATTGTTTGTTATGCTGCTTCTTAAGAAGTCCTGCTCCTCCGTCAGGACAGCACTGTCCAAACCAGTAGTTCAGAGTTATGAAATACAAGAGCCTTGTGGGACTCTATCCCTTTGCTACTGACTCTCAACTTTGTTATCTCAAGATCTTCCACTTAAACGGAATAAACACAGTGATTGAGCAAATTATTAATTCTTAATTTTAAAAATACATAGATATCACGGTTGTCATGAAATGCGTCAGAATTTGCTCAGTGGCATCAGTTTACCACTGGAAAGCTATACTGCAGTAAATTTGATACATGATTTTATCCCTGCATGCCTGTTAGTGTTTGCAGAATGGATTGTTTATTTATTTATTAGTTTCACAAGTAGGCTTACATTAACACTGCAATGAAGTTACTGTGAAAATCCCCTAGTCGCCACACTCTGGTGTCGGTTTGGGATCACCAAGAATTTAGAGATTCTTGGAGAAATTCAGGGAATTTACTATGGTCGATTCACCTAACCAGACTGTGGGAAGAAACCGGAGCACCCAGAGGAAACCCACGCAGACATGGGGAGAACATGTTGACTTCACACAGACATTGATCCAAGGTGGGAATTGAACATGGCTCCCTGGTGCTATGAGGTAACAGTGCTAACCACTGTGCCATCCTTTTTTTTGGGATTTGTTCCCAGAGAAGGGACTTTGCCTCTGAATAAATATAAAACCATGGCCTCAATTAGTATTTGGCTTTTCTTCTGAGAGAGAAGTGCTTGGCTTAGGTCTGCTATTTTTAAACATTGTAACATTGCAGCACAATAGCTTGTAACAAGATTCTTCGAGCTGCTGCGGAGAATATTGCATGCTGTGTGTGAATTGTTGTTTTTAATCTTCAGTCTCACGCTTGGTGTAGCAGTCTAAAACATAAACAAAATGTTTTCCACTGTTACTTTTGAAGTCAGCACATTGTGATCTTTACGGGTTGCTCAGTGTCTTTGGTGGTTATGGTCATTAAAATGAATGATGACAAACTCGACTTATATTACAGTTTTGGTTTAACAGAATGCCCTGAGGCTTGGCACAAAACGGGCAGAGTATTTGTACACAGAGCAAGGGTGTCAAATGAGGATTGGAGGATGTGACCAAAGGATTGGTTGAAGATGTAGCTCCAGCCATTCTGGGTCTGGCAATTTTTACAAGGATCCTGATGCCAGGTTTAAATGAGGGATGTTTCTCAGCACATCTGGATCATTCTTTCATAAAACTTTCCAAATCCACCCCATCACTGCATTCGAAAACCACTGCAGCCAATACAATGTGATGCTGACACAAATCCTTACATTACTGTAAGAAAAATTAGTTGGAGGTTTATAGCATGTAAAACAGGCCTTTTGGCCCAACTTGTCCATGCCACCCAGTTTTCACCACTGAGTTTTTTTTAAGTTTATGTATTAGTCACAAGTAAGGCTTACATTAACACTGCAATGAAACCCACACATATCTTGAGACTCGAGATTTGGGGACCCGGTTTAGTGACTGCTTTAAACTGTGAAATTCTCCTACTTGCCACATTCCGGCACCTGTTCAGGTCATAAGAACATAAGAAATAGGAGCAGGAGTAGGCCATCTAGCCCTTCGAGCCTGCCCCGCCATTCAATAAGATCATGGCTGATCTGTCGTGGCTCAGTTCCACATTCCCGCCCTCTCCCCATAACCCTTAATCCCCTCGCCTATCAAAAACCCATCAACCCGCGTCTTAAAAATATTTAGCGAGGTAGCCTCCACCACTTCAACGGGCAGAGAATTCCAGAGATTCACCACCCTTTTAGTGAAGAAGTTCCTCCTCAACTCCGTTCTAAATCGCCCCCCCTTTATCTTGAGGCTGTGCCCGCTAGTCTTACTGTCTTTTCTGAGCGGGAAGAGCCTCTCCACCTCTATCCTATCCATCCCATTCATCATCTTATATGTCTCAATGAGATCTCCCCTCATTCTTCTAAACTCTAACGAGTACAAGCCTAGTTTATTCAGCCTCTCCTCATAGCTCAACCCCCTCAACTCCGATATCAGCCTAGTAAACCTCCTCTGCACTCCCTCCAAGGCCAAAATATCCTTGCGTAAGTGCGGCGCCCAAAACTGCACACAGTACTCCAGCTGCGGCCTCACCAGTGCCCTATACAGCTGCAGCAAGACCTCCCTACTTTTATATTCAATCCCCCTCGCTATGAAGGCCACCATCCCATTCGCCTTCCTGACCACCTGCCGCACCTGCAAGCTGGGTTTTTGCGACTCATGCACAAGGACCCCGAGGTCCCTCTGCACCGTCGCCTGCTGCAGTTTTTCGCCATGTAAGTAATAGCCCTTCCTACCATTATTCCTGCAGCTAACTAGCATATCTTTTAGACTCTGGGAGGGAACCACAGCACCCGGAGGAAACCCATGCAGACACAGGGAGAACGTGCAAACGCCACACAGACAGTGACCCAAACTGGGAATTGAACCTGGATCCCTGGCGCTGTGAGGCAGCTGTGCTAACCCCTGTGCCACCATGCTGTCCACAAGCTAGTCCCAGTTGCCCTCATTTGGCCTATATCCCTCTATCTTACCCATGTAATTGTCTATATACATTTTTAAAAGATAAATTTGTACCTGCCTCTACTACTACTTCTAGCAGCTTGTTCCAGACACTCAACACCCTCTGAGTGAAAAAATTGCCCTTCTGGACACTTTTGTATCTCAAAGAGTCATAGAGGTTTACAGCATGGAAACAGGAAACTAGTTAGCTATCAGTAATTCTTTATGATTCTAATATTAATTATCGGCTATTATGCTGATCCTCCGACAGTATTTTTGCCTATTCTTTCATGGGATTTGGCATCACAGACAAGGCCAGCATTTGTTGCCCATCCCTAATGGCCCTTGAACTGAATGGCTTTTGTTAGACCATTGGGAGGATAGTTAATAATGACCCACATTGCTGTGGATCTGGGGGGATGGGGGAGGGGGGGTCACATGTAGGCCAGACCAATGGTAGAAACTCCAGATTTTCATCCTTAAGGGGATGTTTGTGAACCAGATGGGTTTTTATGACAATCAATGATAGTTTAATGATCACTGTTACTGAGACTAGCTTTATATTCTAGCTTTATTTCACCTGCTGTGGAGGGATTGAGCCCATTTCCCAAGACCATTAGCTTGGCCTGGATTACCAATCTGGCGACATCACCACGTGACCACCATTTCCCTTCACTGCCTGAAATTCTGCTCCTGCCTGCCAGCAAGGTAGTGATTCCTGCTGGATTAGGGTGTGAGTTAACTATGGAAGCGAAACCTGTGCGTGGCTCGGTGGCACAATGGTTAGCACTGCTGCCTCACAGTGCCTGAGACCTGGGTTCAATTCCAGCCTCAGGTAATTGTCTGCATGGAGTTTCCACGTTCTCCTCATGTCTCCCTCTGGGTGCTCCAGATTCCTCCCATAGTCCAAAGATGTGTGGGTTAGATTGATTGGCTGTACTCAATTGCCTCCTTAGCGTTGGGGAGATTAGCTGGGCAAATGTAATGGGGATAGGGACTGGGTGGGATTGTTGTCAATGCAAGTTTGATGGGCTGAATGGCCTCTTTCTGCACTGTGAGGATTCCATGAAAATCTTTTCCTCAATGTTTGCATCATTTTAGTGGCAATAATGTGCAAAGTGAGACCAGGTGCAGGATATTAGGCAGAGATTCAGAATGCTGCATTAGTGACCATATTCTGATGGAGATGACACCAGTCAAAAGTTAAAATGACCAAATAATGATGGGTATTTTCTCAGTATCACCTGAGCACCACTGGAGACTAAGAGCACTTGTACTCAACATCGCTGGGAGAAGCATGTGTCATTCAGTACTTCAATCAAATCCACACAAGATTTGAAGAATACTGGATGCCAATTTCTTATGAGTTGATTTCGCAACTTCACTGCATCAGGAAATTTCTTGTAATGAGTCTGCGTGCCCTTTTATGCTGAAGCGAATTAGAGTATTTCAAAAAAGATCCCAAGGGGCATACCACAGGTCACAACCGAAAGAAATAGCAGAGCCCCAGGAATGTATACTTTGATTTGACTTGTTACTGTCACACTATTGTGATAGTCTCCAGTCGTGGAATCTCTACAGTACAGAAGGACGCCATTTGGCCTATCGAGTCTGAACCAACCACAATCCCACTGAGGTCCTATTCCCATAACCTCCATTTATCCTGCTGATCCCCCAACCAATATAGCATGGCCAATCAACCTAGCCCGCACATCTTTGGACTGCGGGAGAAACCAGAGCACCCAGAGGAAAGCCATGTAAACATGGGGAGAATGTGCAAACTCCACACAGACAGTGAGCCAAAATTGAACCTGGGACCCTGGCGCTGTGAGGCAGCAGTGCTAATCACTGTGCTACCGTGCCATCCAAAGTGCAGCATGGTGGCACAATAGCGAAAAGTATTGTTTTCTGCACACATATAGACCAAAGATATCTTTCATAAATGACATAGGGGAGAAGGAAAGAGGAGGGTGAATAATATCTGCAGTCACAGATAGAGTGTGGAGAAAGATCACCTTAATATTTGGTAAGTCCATTCAAAAGTCAGACAGCAGGAGGGAAGAAGCTGTTCTTGAGTCGGTTTGTCCATAATCTCAGATTTTTGTACCTTTTTCCTGACGGAAGAAAGTGGAAGAGAGTATGTCCGGGGTGTTTGGGGTCCTTGATTACTCTGGCTGCTATTCCCAGGCAGAGGGAAGTGTAGATGGAGTCAATGGATGGGAGGCTGCTTTGCATGATGGACTGGGCTGCATTCACAGCCCTTTATAGTTTATTGCAATCTTGGGCAGAGCAGGACCATATCAAGCTGTGATACATCCAGAAAGGATGCTTTCTATAGTGCACCTATTGCTGAGAGTCATAGCGGACGTGTTGAATTTCCTTAGCCTCCTGAGAAAGTAGAGGCATTGGTGGGCTTTCTTAACTATAGCACCAGTGTGGATGAACCAGGAAAAGTTGTTGCTGATCTGGATGCGTAGAAACTTAATGCTCTTGATCATTTACACTTCATCGCCATTGATGTAGACAGGGGCATGTCCTCCATTACGCTTACTAAAGTCGATGACTAACTCTTTAGTTTTACTGACACTGGGGGAGAGATTATAGTCATGGAACCAATTTGTCAAATTCTCTGTCTTGTTCCTGTGCTCCATCTCCTAATTGTTTGAGATCTGAACCACTGCAGTGGTGTCATCAGCAAACTTGAAAATGGAGTTGGAGTGGAATTTGCCACAAGGTTAATTAAGATTAGATGAGTGTGTGTTTGTGTGTTTGTGTTTGTGACACGGGGTTAGACTTGAGGCCCAAATGAAATGTCTCTTGGACAAGTAGTCTGGTAGTCTGTCAATTGTCTTACGTATAAGTGAAATACCTAGGGCAAATGTAGCAGGACTGCTAGAACCTAACAAATCATTGACTGGTATGAGAGATAACTGAAAATATTAGAGGAGTCAATCTTGTTGCCTAAATCCTATCAGACCTCCTTCAGACAACTACACACCGATACTTTCAAATGGGAGCCTGTGCAATGTAACAGGAGCAGGATCATTCTCTCCTGTTGATTGTTTTTGTGCAAATCATAAATCCTTTGTGCATTGATATTATAAATAACATTGAAATGAGACCAGTCAACACAACAGAGCTTGCAGTTAACCCTAAAGTAATTTCAAAACTAAAAAGAGAAACATACCAAAGATTGCTGAGAATGAAGGTAACACTTGAATCATTAGTCCATTATTTACCCCCTACTGACCAACCTATTCTGCACTTTATATCCCACATTTACTGAATTTGCTAGGTTTATACCTCTACCATTAATGAAGATTACATTGTTTCTGTGATGTTGATCTATGTAGTATCATTCCTATGTATAACACATTGGAATTCTTCACTGTCAATTCTCCATTCCATTCCAAATTGCCACCTCACTCTCAAAACAGCATTGCGTTCGATTTTAACTGAGGTTTTCTACTTACTAATCATCTAAACTCTGATCAATGTGTATAAGGTTCAATTGAACAGTATTTGCATTTAACCAATTATGATTTCACTTAATGTTTTGATACTTACATTACCACATTAAAGAAGTCTATCGTTCTGAAATATGGACGGGGGCATCAACGATACACAAATAGTTTCATTGGTTCGAATGTAAAGAGGATTCTATTGAGCAGAATGCATCTATCCACTGATTCATTCTTAACATTAAGGAAAAAGATAATGTTGCCTCAAAGACAATGCTGAAAGCACTCAAAATATTAGCATCTGAATGCTGATAATTATTTTGCTGGTCTTTTACTGACTATTCCTTTCATTGATTACAATATTGCACTGCATGAGAGCATCAGATGAAACATGTCAGCATATTCATATTGGCTGCAGGGCGCAGAACAAGAACTCCTCCATTAAAAGGAGTCATTGTTCTGTTCTTCTGTGGAATTAGGTAAAGCTCATCTCATATCATTGAGTCGGCAGGGATGGTATCGATGAATAATGCGCATAAGAAAACAAAATTGATCAGAGCAGGAAAATGAATGGCGTGAAAATGCTGATGAGATGGTGCAAATCTGGGACGCCAAACATTCAGTTATACTCGGATATCAGAAGAAGAAGAATACAGGCTGCAGCTGTCCATACAATATGCAGGGCGGTTTTTGTTTCTGATTACGCCAAACAAAAGGAAGTCAAATTATTCTCTATGCTATAAGCAGAGTAAACACATGCAGAGGGTGGGGAAGGAGAGGCCAACGTCCCTCCTGGTGGATGCAAGTGGAGAAAATTATAGGCAGTGAGGCAGTGCTAGACCCACCTGTCTATGCTTCCCTTCATCAGATCTCCCCAGCAACCAAACTTGGCAAGTCTCCTAAATTTGCATTGACATTTCCATGGGCTATGTAAGGTCTTCAAAGAGCCCATTTATAAGCAAGCTACATCCAATTCTTCTGCCGAATGAGCAATGTTAAAGAGAGGGTGATAATAAAGTAACAGCCCACCTTCCTGGAACAGGCATAGCCACCTGTTGGAAGCATAAAAGAAAACAAAGCCCCAGTGCTGATGACTTTGCCTGAATCACTGGACCGTGCATTACCAGGGTTTTACTAGATACTTCCCAAGCTTCCGCTCTACTGTTACTCATAACAGCATTCTGGGTATCTAATGAGATGGGTATAACTGAAGTTCCTTTACTAGTGCAATGTGCCCAACCTGAACAAGCATGAAATCCTGTCTCCATGATCTGGGATTAGGTTTGAGTTTCTGTACTCAGGTATATTTACAGCCCACTCTATTCTATTTCCACTGGTGTACTATACTGATTGAAATTTGACCCTATAATCCAGACTGGCCCTTCAGTGCAGTGCAGAGGTAATGCTACATTTTTCTTGTCATCTCTTGGATGAGATTGATATAGAGGCCCTGTCTGCCAATTCAGCTGGTTGTAAAAGTTTCAGCAAAAGCAGGGAATTAACCTGGGGCCCTGGAGAATATTCCTCCCTTAACCATCTAAGATATGATCTGAAAATCACATTACTCAAATTGGGGGATTGATGTCATAGGTGATTTTATAGCAACTTATTAAGGAGCAGAAGTTTAGTTATGATACAGAAAATATATACAGAATCATAGAATATTTACAGTGCAGAGAGAGGCCATTCACCCCATTGTGTCTAGACTGGCTCTCTGAATAAGCAGGTATTTCCGTGGCAATATATCCCTGTAAATGATTGTTAAAGATCAAAATTATAGTTTTCATTGCCAAGTTTTTTCTGATAATCTGGAAATGTTGAGTCTGTCCAAGAAATCATGCGGGGGGTGTCCATCCAGAATGGTGTGAGAATATACAGCAGCAATCAGTCATTCGGCCCCTCGAGCCTGCTCTGTCATTTGGTAACATTGCCTACATTATGTCAGTGACTACAACTTAAAAGTGCTTAATTGACCGTGAAGCAAATTGGAACATCATGAAAGGCATTGTGTAAATGTAGGTTTTCTCTTACTCTCATTACACCCGCATGCAGTAGGCAGAGTGACTGTAACAATTGGAGACCCAATGCTGATTCCCTAAGGATAATTAATCACAGACCATTTAACTAATGTTAGGAAAGTGGCTACAAGGACCATGCCAGGGTGATTCTCCAGCACTGTAAACCCTGGCAAATCGCCTTATGGCTGAAAAACATCACAAGACGGGCCACATACGATTTATGCTGGGGAGATCCCTCTGTGCACCCCACCCCCACCCTGTGTCAGTGTAATCTGGTTCATGGCCAGTGAGGATATTAACAAGATTAGCACATTTATATACTGATTTAAATACACAGGCTCAGATTAAAGCTGGATTCACCTGGCTCCCAGGATTCCCCGACCCTCCGGTGCAGTGGGAACCTGGTATGAATCACGACTGGTTGCTGGCATCCAGGACTGGAGGTGTCAGTTTCATCTGTTCTGAGTCTTTTTCTGTTAGCTGAAGTATTAGTGTTAGGCTGAAGCTTGCACGGATCACCTCAAAAAGCTCCTTCCTGTCCAAAGTGATTTTTCCTCTTGAATATCTGGTTAACCTTTACTCAGATTGTTAGTTTACATCTTGGTCATGAAATTCAATCTTCAGTTTTGGGAACGTCTTGTTTCAGAGCCTGAGCTTCGCACAGGTCCTTGCCAGAGCTAACAGGTCCACACAACGTTCTGTGCTTGTTGGCCAGTTTCTTTCCAAGAGGGCCAGAGAAAGAGCTGTTTCTATATTAAATACATTTCTTAAGATTTCATCAGGTCTTCACACAGCAATTACTTATAACCAACACCATCAAAAATAGACAATGTGATCATTTGAGATTCCACCATTTGTTGTTTGTAGAATCTTGCTGTGAAAAAAAATAGCTGTTACCGAATTGTGACTACACTTCAGAAAATAATTCCTTGTGTATAAAGCAGTTTAGGACATCCTGACTCAATACTAAAGTAGAAAATAACTGTAGGTTTACCTTTTATAGCATTTCTTTTTCTTTATGTATAATGCAAACAATTGTGCAATATTTCTATTTGCTCATAAACTAATATTACATAGAGTTAATGAGAATCGGCAATTCATTGTAAGATAGAAAGTTCATACTTATATTTACAGAGAGGTGCGTGTGTATGTATGCTCATGTGTGTCTGTCCATGTGTGCATGTGTGTGTATATCTGTGTGTGTCTGTCTGTGTGTGGGGAGACCATGCAGACACTATGACAATGGATGAATGAACATCACTCGACAATCACCAGGCAAAGACTGTTCCCTCCCTGTTGGTGAATACTTCAGCGGTCATGGGCATTCGGTCTCTGATCTTCGGGTAAGCGTTTTCCAAGGCAGCCTTCACAACACACGACAGCGCAGAGTCGCTGAGCAGAGACTGATAGCCAAGTTCCGCACACATGAACATGGCCTCAACTGGGATCTTGGGTTCATGTCGCACTATTTGTAACCCCCATGACTTGCCTGGGCTTGTAAAGTCTCACTTATTGTCCTGTCTGGAGACAATACACATCTCTTTAACCTATGCTAATACTATCTCCACTCACATTGTCTGCATCTTTAAGACTTGAATAGCAGGTTAGCTGCAAAGACTTGACCATTACCAACTAATCAGTATTCTGTAAACTGTGTGTGGCTTTATATGCCTTTCTCTGATCAGAACCTTCCACACACCTGACAAAGAAACAACGTTTCCGAAAGCTTGTGGGTTTACTATCAAATAAACTGGTTGGACTTAAACCTGGTGTTGTGAGACTTCTTACTGTGTGTGCTTGTCCATGTATGTATGTATGTATGTATGTGTCGTGTGTGTCTGTGTGCCTGTCCATATGTGTGTGTCTGCATGCATGTTCATATGTGTATCTATGTGTCTGTCCATGTTTTATGTGTGCCTGCATGTATGTCTGTGTGTGTGTGTCTGTATGCGTATGTCTGTGTGTGTGTTTGTGTGTGTGTGCGTGCGTGTGTGTATACATGGGAAGGGAGGGGTTAATAATAGATTGCAAATCCTATTTTAAAAAGATAGAATAAATTTCAGTATTGCCTACTTTGTTACAGAAAAGACCTGTAGCTGAGGTCTGTAACTGTTAGAGGTGCTGTTAGAGGAAAAGTTAAGCAATAAATGAAGTGATAAGATTTTCTGCAGATTAACAACAGCTGCATTCCACCTGCAACCGTTCCTTCTAAAAAATTAAATGAAATCTAAATAAAGCAAGTAACTTCAGAAGTTAACAAATCAATGTCTGTATAAGATTTTCAGCATGCTTCCAATATCAACACAAAGGGAATATCTGTGGTATTTTCTAAAATAGCATACAAAGTTTTCTTTGCAGAATGTAAACTCTGAGATGAGATTTTGTATTTATTTGTGCTATAACAGTCAGATGATTTATCATGAGAATTTAGTTGATTCAGGGGTCAAACCAGGGTTATTTCAGATTACTGTAAAATTACTGTGGAAAATAAATAGAAGGATCTACAAATATCTTTTTTGTTCATTAACAGGATGTGGGCATTGCTGGCCAAGCCGGTTTTAATTGCAGAAGAACATAAGAACATAAGAAAAAGGAGCAGGAGTAGGCCATCTGGCCCCTCAAGCCTGCCCTGCCATTCAATAAGATCATGGCTGATCTGAAGTGGCTCAGTTCCACTTTCCCGCTTTCTCCCCATAACCCTTAATCCCCTTGCCTACCAAAAACCTATCTACCCGTGTCTTAAATATGTTTAGCGAGGTAGCCTCCACCACTTCAACGGGCAGAGAATTCCAGAGGTTCACCACCCTTTGAGTGAAGAAGTTCCTCCTCAACTCCATTCTAAACTGCACCCCCCGTATCTTGAGGCTGTGCCCCCCAGTCCTGCTGTCCTTTCTGAGCGGGAAGAACCTCTCAATCTCTACCCTATCCATCCCCTTTATCATCATATACGTCTCAATAAGATCCCCCCTCATCCCTCTAAACTCCAACGAGTACAGACCCAGTCTATTCAGCCTCTCCTCATAGTTCAACCCCCTCAACTCCGGTATCAGCCTAGTGAACCTCCTCTGCACTCCCTCCAAGGCCAAAATATCCTTGCGCAAGTGCGGCGACCAAAACTGCACACAGCTGTGGCCTCACCAGTGCCCTGTACAGTTGCAGCAAGACCTCCCTACTTTTATATTCAATCCCCCTCGCTATGAAGGCCAGCATCCCATTTGCCTTCCTGACCACCTGCTGCACCTGTAGGCTGGGTTTTTGCGACTCACGCACAAGGACCCCCAGGTCCCTCTGCACCGTAACATGCTGCAGCTTTTCGCCCTTTAAATAGTAATCCCTCCTACTATTATTCCTGCCAAAGTGGATAACCCCACACTTGCCAACATTGTATTCCATCTGCCAGGTCCTCGCCCACTCGCTCAGCCTATCTAGATCCCTCTGCAGACTTTCTACACCCTCCGCACAATTTGCTTTTCCACTTATCTTTGTGTCGTCAGCAAATTTCAACACCCTACACTCAGCTCCCTCCTCCAGATCATCTATATAAATGGTAAATAGTTGAGGCCCCAGCACCGATCCCTGGGGCACTCCACTAGTCACCAACCGCCAATCCGAATAGCACCCATTGACACCTACTCTCTGCCTCCTATTTGACAGCCAATCCTCTATCCACGCTAACACCTTACCCCCAACTCCATGCCCCCTAACCTTCTGTAACAACCTTTTGTGCGTCACCTTATCAAACACCTTCTGAAAATCGAGAAACACCACATCCACCAGTTCCCCTCCATCCACCGCACTAGTCACGTCCTCATAGAATTCCAATAAATTCGTCAGACACGACTTCCCCTTAACGAATCCGTGCTGCGTCTGCCCTATCAAACAATTTTTCTCAAGGTGCCTCGCTATTTATTCTTTGATGACAGATTCAAGCATTTTTCCTATAACAGACGTTAAACTAACCGGCCTATAATGACCTGCCTTTTGCCTGCTACCCTTTTTAAACAGCGGCGTAACATTAGCCGTTTTCCAATCTTCCGGCACTTCCCCGGAATCCAGTGAGGTTTGGAAAATAATCACTAAGGCATCCACTATCACCTCTGCCATTTCCTTCAGAACCCTGGGATGCATTCCATCCGGTCCTGGGGACTTATCCACCATCAGTCCCGCTAGTCTATCGAGCACTACCTCTCTAGTGACAGTGATTGCATTCAGGCCCTCAACTCCTACCATCCTTCTATCTTTAATAGCCGGCAAACTATTCACGTCCTCCTCCATGAAGACCGAGGCAAAAAACTTACTTAAGGCCTCAGTCATTTCCTCATCCCTCACCACTAACTCCCCCTTCTCATCCTCTAAGGGTCCAACATTCACCCTAGCCAGCCTCCTCCTCTTTATATATTTATAAAAACTCTTACTATCCTTTTTTATATTTAGTGCTAGTTTAGCTTCGTAGTCTATCCTTCCTTTCTTTATCAACTTCTTTGTCATTCTTTGTTGATTTTTAAACCTCTCCCAATCCTCTACTCGCCCACTACTTTTAGCCATTCTAAATGCATCAGCTTTTAATTTAATACTCTCCTTCATTTCCTTCGTTAACCACAGCTGATTATCCCTTCTCCTACGCTCCTTCTTTACCATTGGAATAAATTTCTGCTAAGCACCAAGAAAGATCTCCTTAAAGATCCTCCACTGTTCCTCAGCAGTCCTACCGACCAATCAGCGCCCCCAATCTACATTTGCCAATTCCTCTCTCATCCTATCGTACTCCCCTCTGTTCAAACATAGGACACAGGTCCGGGACCCTACTTTCTTATCCTCCATCTGCATCAAAAACTCAACCATACAATGATCGCTCTTCCCAAGAGGGTCCCTCACAACAAGGTCCCTAATTCTACCCGCCTCATTACATAACACCAGATCTGAGATAGCTCGCTTCCTCGTCAGCTCCAACACACACTGTTCAAGGAAACTATCCCGGCAGCATTCCAAGAACTCTTCCTCAAGCCCACCGCGTCCAACATGGGTCAACCAATCAACATGTAGATTGAAATCCCCCATAATTATCGCTGTTCCATTTCTGCACGCATCATTTATTTGCATGTTTATAGCCCGCCCCACCTCCAGATCATTATTTGGGGGCCTATAGACCACACCCACCAGCGTCTTCCTCCCTTTGCTGTTCCTTATCTCCACCCACAATGATTCCACGTTCTGCTCTTTGGCACCTATATCTTCCCTTACCATCACCCTGATACTATCTTTAATCAGCAGAGCTACCCCTCCCCCTTTTTCCTCCCGCCTATCCTTCCTAAACACTTGATACCCCTGGACATTCAGCTCCCAGTCCCTGTCACCCTGCAACCACGTTTCCATAATGGCCACCAGAACATATCCATTTGTGGTGATCTGCGCTACCAGCTCATTCGCTTTGTTCCGAATGCTTCGTGCATTCAGATAAAGTGTCTTTATCCCAGCCTTTATCTGGACTCTATTTGAAGGAACGCTACCAACCTTTCTCATGCCCCCTACTCCCTTTATTATTGGGACATCCTTGACCTCTTCCTGTACCTGTACCCTCTCTTTTACTTTAGACACTGTAATTTCACCCACCCTTGCACCCTCCCCCCCACTAATTAGTTGAAAGTTAAAAATTAGTTTAATTGCCCATCTATTCAGAAGGTGGTGGGTGATACAGCTTGAACCACTGAGATGTACACCCAAAGTGCTGTTAGGGAGGAAGTTCCAGGATTTTGACCCAACGACAGCAAAGGAACAGTGATATATTTCCAAATCTGGATGGGAGTGACTGGCAGGGAAATCTCCAGGTGGTGGTGTTCCCTGATATCTGCTATTCTTGTCCTTCAAGATAATAGTGATTGTGGGTTGAGAGATGTTGCCCAAGGTACTTCGGTGAGTTCCTGCAGTGAATCTTGTAGATGCTACACGCAGCTGTCGCTGTTCATTGGTGGTGGAGGGATTGAATATTTTTGGAAAGGGTAGCAATCAAGCAGGCTGCTTTGTCCTGGATGGTGTCAAGCTTCTCGAGTGTTGTTGGAGCCTCACTCATCCAGTCAAGTGAAGAGCATACCATTACACTTCTGTCTTGTGCCTTGTAGGTGGTGGACAGGCTTTGAGGAGTCAAAAGATGAATTACTTACTGCAGGATTCCTAGCCTTTGATCTGTTCTAATGGCCACAGCATTTATATATTGGTCCTGTTCAGTTTCTGGTCAATAGTAACCCCCAGGATGTTGATAGTGGGGGATTCAATGATGATAATGCTATTGAATATCAAAGAGCAATCGTTAGATCATCTCTTGCTGGAGATAATAATTGCCTGGCACTTGTGCAGTGTGAATGTTGCTTGTCGCTTGTCAGCCCAAGCCTGGATTGTCCAGGCTTTGCTGCATTTAGACATGGACTGCTACCCTACACTGGAAGAGTAGAGACAGTGATGAGTGATCCCGCAATCAACAGATCAGATCAAAGCTCTGCAGTCCTGCGACATCAAGCCATGAATGGTGTTGGACAATTAAACAACTAACCAAAGAAGGACACATCAGAAAGTTTCCATCCTTAGTGCCCAGCATGTCAATGCAAAAGGCAAGGCTGAAGCATTTGCTATTGTCCTCTTAAGGATCTCTGTATTCAGTCTTCAGCCAATTCAACTCAGCCCACGTGATATCAAGGAATGACTGAAGGCACAAACAGCAGGACAGATCATATCTGAATGATTACCGCCCTATCAGTCTACTCTCAACCATCAGCAAAGGTGGAAAGTGTTGACATCAGTGCAATCAAGTGACATGTACACAACAACATCTTGATCATCAGTGCTCATTTTGGGTTCCCCAAGAACTACTTGACTCCAGACTGCATTATGAACTTGGTGAACTTGGTTCAAACATTGACATTTCTCACACGAGGTGACAGTGATTGCCCTTGATGTCAAGATATATTTCCAAGTCAGGATGGTGAGTAACTTGCAGGGGAAGCACCAGATGATGATGTTCTCAAGTATCTGCAGCTCTTGTCATTCTAGATGGTAATGGCCTTGGGTTTTGAAGATGCTGCCTAAGGAACCTAGGTGAGTTCCTGCAGTACATCTTGTAGATGGTATATTTGGCTGCCACTATTCATTGGTGGTGAGGGATTGAATGTTTGTAGGAGGGGTAGAAATCAAGCGGGCTGCTTTGTCCTGGATGGTATCAACCTTCCTGAGTGTTGCTGGAGGTGTACCCATCCAGGCAAGTGGAAAAGATGGCGAACTGCTTTAGTCCATGTAGTGTAGGTAGATCCTCAATGCTGTTAGAAAGGGTGTTGTATGATTTTCACCCATCAACAATGAAGGACTGGGGATTTAGTTCCACACACATTGTCAGCCACTTTAGGACTTGAACAGCAGGTTAGGTGTAAAGATTCGCATTCTAATCAGTAATCTCTAAACTGTCTGTGCTTTATATGCTCTGTCCAAGGCCAGAACTCTCCATTCACCTGACGAAGAGGCAGTCCCCTCGAAAGCTTGCGAGTTTACTATCAAATAAATTGGTTGGACTAAAACCTGGTGTTGTCAGACTTTTTACTGGATTTAGTTCCAAGTCAGGGTGTTGTAAGACTTGAGGAATTTGCAGGTCATGGTGTTCCCATGTGTCTTCTACCTTTGAGCTCCGAGGTGGGAAATATCAAAATCATTTGAGCGAGTGTGATTTTAGGGTATTTTAGCAAAGCTGAAGTCCATGTGAGTCAGGGGGAAAACTCTCCACTAGGTGGAGTCATACCCAGCACAAAGGGAGATGGTTGTGATTGTTGGAAGCCACAGGACATCACTGTAGGAGTTTCTCAGGGTAGT
Source organism: Carcharhinus amblyrhynchos (assembly GCF_965287045.1). Classification (NCBI taxonomy): domain Eukaryota; kingdom Metazoa; phylum Chordata; class Chondrichthyes; order Carcharhiniformes; family Carcharhinidae; genus Carcharhinus; species Carcharhinus amblyrhynchos. Next base: position 94,400,712 of record NC_137328.1, on the reverse strand, counting down.
GTCTTTGACCCAACCGTCTTCAACTGATTCATCAATGACCTTCCATCCAAGAAAGGACAGAAGTGGGGATTTTCTCTGATGATTTCACATTCACAACTCCTCAGGTATTGAAACAGTCCGTATCCGATAACAGAAAAACCTGGACAAAATTCACTCTTGATAAATAGAAAATAACTTTCACACCACAAATGACAGCCGATGACCAAAAAGAGAGATTCTATAGTCTCTTGATGTTCGACAACATTAACATAGCTGAATCACTGCCATTAACATCCTCAAGGTCACCATTGAAACTTATCTGGACTGCCTATATAAATATAGTGACCACAAGAGCAGGCTGGAGGCTGGGAATTTTGCAGTGGGTAACTCATTTCCTGACCCCCTAAAACCTATTCACCATTCACAAAGCACAAGTCAGGATTGTGATGGAATACTCTCCAATTGTTTGAATGGGTGCAGCTTCAGTAACACCCAAGAAGCTTAACACTATCCCGAACAAAGCAGACCGCTTGATTGGCACCCCATCTGCAAACATTCACACTCATCGACCACCAAGCACAGTGGCAGCATTGTGTGTGCCAGTTACAAGATGTACTGGAGTAACTCATTAAGGCTCTCTTGACAGCACCTACCAATGTAATTCCCACCTGGGAGGACAAAGGCAGAAGACAAATGGAAATACTAACACCTGCAAATTCCTTGTCAAATCCCTCAACATCCCGGTTTGGAACTATATCCCCATTCCTTCATTGCTGATGGGTGAAAAATCACAGAACTCCTTTTCTAACAGCACTGTGGGTGTACCTACACTACATGGGCTGCAGCAGTTCAAGAAGGTGACTCACCACCACCTTCCCAAGGGAAAGTAGCGATGAGCAATAAATGCTGGCTTAGCCAGTGACACTGATGCCCCACAAATGGAAAAAAATAACTTCTAGGATTTTCACTGTTTCAGGATTTTACAGCCCTACTTGTCCCAAAACTATAAAATCCAGCCCAAGGTCAACTGACCTTTCCATGGTCCGTCCCTCGCCCACTCTGATTCCCGTGGTGGGTGGGACGGTAAAATTCCAGCCATTATCTCACAGACTGGTTTGTCATATTGGTGTTTATATGTTGCAATAAATATTGTATTTAATTTCCTGACACTATTTTGCATTAATTCATGTTATTTTCTCCTAGTTACTGTGATATTCTAATTGAGCGAGAGGTACTCATGCAGAAATATATTCATCTGGTTCAGATTGTGGAAACAGAGAAAATTGCAGCACATCAGCTCCGGCAACAACTTGAGGATCAAGACACAGAAATCGAGAGATTGAAAGCTGAGGTATGTCATCCGAATAATCTGGGAAAAAACACTTCTTTCCCTTTTACATGTGCTGGTGTTTTTTTACCAGTGAATGGCTATCACTTACCTTGGGCCCTGTTAACAGCATGCACATACACTACCCCCTTTCAAATAAATAAACTGTGCTATTTCATTCTTTAGGGCCTTGGAAAATCAGAGTAAAGTCACCTGGTTTATATTATCAAACAATGCTTGACAGTTAACTATCAGTCACCATCACCTGGTGCATTCTCCACGTCAATGTCCCTACCAGTCAGAATCTAGTTGCCAATCAATCAGCACTCTCTTCTCAGTCAGTATAAAGTTGTTGTTTTCCCTGACATCGGTGTTCTTGTGATTGTCCCAATGAGTGCAAGACAAAAAGCTTCAATAAAATGTTCTATTTTCAGCAATACAAACATATTACCAAGATGGGGGTTGTCAGGAGGCTCTTCTACCCTTGGGCCAATTGAGGTCCTTAACTAGCAAACTAATGGCCACTTAAGGGTCTCATCCCACCTCTGCTGGGATGTAACTATGTCAAAGGTCTATGTGGGCTGGTGGTGGGCAAGGGTGCCTCCTGGGCCCCCAGATCCCAAAGGAGGCCCTTTTTCAAAGCCTTCAACTCTGTGCATTTCTCCTCCCCCTGCCATATCCCACCCTGTGTAGGGTTACAGGATTAGGGTGGGGGGAATGGGTCAGCTCAGCCCCACTGGGCTGGATTGAAGGACTGGACGTAGGGATTCTATGGTTGTATGGACCCCATCAACTGCAGTGGCCTGCCAACCCGGTCCCAGCAAGGCCTCCTCCCTACTTAGCTTTAACTCTGATTCCATGGCTCCTCATGCTTCGGGACTGGATGCAGTTCCAACAGTGGTCACCACATCTGGTGGCACTGCTGGGACCAGACAGATGTTAACATTTGATTGGCAGGCAGCTCTTGGAGGTGGGACTTCCTTGCTTTATGGGGGTGGAAGTCCCACCTTCAACTAATTAACAGTCCAGTGGCCATTGGATCCCTGCAGAGCTACCTGCCAGAGTGGGGTGAACTTTAGCTGGGGACCAGGGATTCGGCACTCCGAAAACCTGCCTGTCTTACACTGTGATAGGAATAAGTGAATCATAGTGAGCAAGTTAAGCTCTTAAGCCAGTTCCACTATTTAGTAAGAAGATATCTGATCTGCAACCTATCTTCACATTTGCCATTTTACCTTTGGTGAACAAAATGAAGAAGTGTAAAGAAATGTAAGAGTGATTTGATGATAGGCAGAAGAACATTTTATGGCTTTGCACATAAGTTTTGACGTATTTTGTCATTTTTTTTCTGATGTAATTTGAAGGGAATATCACCCCAAAACCAAAATAAGTCATGAGAAATCAATAAAGGGCTAGATTTTACAGCCCCCCAAAACCCCCCACTCCCCCACCCCATACCATGCCTGTTTTTGTTGGGGGGGGTTCTGCCATTATACATATTGGGTGACTAGCCCACCACCTTCTCCTCCATCCCTGACCTGCTCCCCATGATATGGTAGGTAGGCAGGCACTGGAATTGGCAGCCATTTTTAAAAAAAAATGGACATGGCAATTGAGCTTTTAAAAAGCCAATTGATAAAAATATATTGCTGCCCACTTCATAATAACGTAACATGGGCAAGTGGATGAGAGTCAGAACTCTATTTTTTAAAGATAATTAGTTAAAAGTGAACAGGAAGGAAGTGGGGTGAGGGGGATGCACCCTGTACACATTGGGGCATCCCACCAGGATGATACCATCACCCCCTCCACTTCGTGCCTCCCTACTTGACATCCAAAACCTCCCTCCTCTGTATCGTGCCCAATCCCTTCCCTCCCTAAAAGCCTGGGACTTAGCTTAGTCATTGGTCTACTTCCCAGGGCCTTCTTGCAGTCCCAGCAGTGTCCAATATTGAGTCCTGGAGCTGCTGGCTAATCAGATTGCTGGCAGCCCTGAAGGGTGAAGTTTCCTCCCAGTGAGGGACGAAGTCCACTCTCTGTCTATTTATGCAGGCCCCTAGGCCTTTATTGCTTTTTTCTAGTGGGTTGGTTTGAAGCCATATTTTATAATGGGGTTGTTCAGTGGAACAATATGCCCCCTTATCCCAAGCCCTGTTAAATTCATATTGGACATGTGCAGCACATCAGGCAGCATCTGAAAAAGAGATAAAGGAAAAAAAATGTGAAAATGCTCCTGTAAAAAAAGATCAGACACAAAATGTTAATTTTGTGGTGACAGTATACAGATACTGACTGACCTGCTGTTTCCACCCACCCCCCCCGCCCCACCTCCCGAGTGACTTAGTTCTCATCAGTAGATCATGTGAATTGAAATTTTCTGCTATTTGATTATGAACATGACTGGGTTGATTTCACTAAGATGAACAAAAAAGAATTGTGCTTGTCAAAAATGGAGAAAATAATTTGAAGTGCACACTCACTTTTCCAACATTAACATTAGAGTTTAGAAGAATGAGGGGAGATCTCATTGAGACGTATAAGATGATGAATGGGATGGATAGGATAGAGGTGGAGAGACTCTTTCCGCTCAAAAAAGACAGTAGGACTAGGGGGCACAGCCTCAAGATAAAGGGGAGGCAGTTTAGAACGGAGTTGAGGAGGAACTTCTTCACTCAAAGGGTAGTGAATCTCTGGAATTCTCTGCCCGTTGAAGTGGTGGAGGCTGCCTCGCTAAATATTTTTAAGAAGCGGGTTGATGGGTTCTTGATAAGAGAGGGGATTAAGGGTTATGGGGAGAGGGCGGGAAAGTGGAACTGAGCCACGACAGATCAGCCATGATCTTATTGAATGGCGGGGCAGGCTCGAAGGGCTAGATGGCCTACTCCTGCTCCTATTTCTTATGTTCTTATGTTCTTATGAAATGTTAAATGTTAATAGTTTAGGAAAAACCTTTCAAGTTAGTGCAAAATAATATTTCCTTTATTAAATATTTCAACATTATGCCTCTACCCTAAACGTTGCTGCATTTCTTGTGTTGAGCTGCTCAGTTGACTTGAGGGATAAATATGAGAAGCACAATATTGACAAGGACTGGGTCATCATGGGATAGTCCTAATGAAGTGACTTCCGATTAAAAACTGGCAGCTGCTCTGGCGGAAGATCAATTCTGAATGAAATCTTGTGCGAATGAAAAGAGTGAATCATCAGAATTATACATTTGTTTAGTCTCCTGATAGCAATCTGGATATGACATTGCAGATCAACAATCCAGTGCAAAGATCAATTAGAAGAAAAACTCAATATATATTTTGCAATTCAAGTTAAGTTTTATGTTTAGGATTTAAAACTTGAAATTGTTCTACTCTATTCTGAGAGGCCAAGGGAAATAGAATTGATTCGATGTGAGTATTGTTTTGAGAAGACACTCTGTGCTTACCACGGCCATGATTCTCCCATGGCGACCTACAGCTTCTCTGGTGGGTCGCTGTGGGAGATGCGTGTTGGCAGCGTTTTACTGGGATTTGCACATGCGCCGGGAACATGTGCGCCTCTCCCAGAGCCGGCGAACAGTCGCCGGTCAGATCATGCTGGAAACTGGTGGGAAGGCGAGTAAGTAATTTGAATATTTTTAAATGTATTTTAAATATGTTTTAAATCTAATTATCAGAAACTTTTGGGTTCCGATTGAATCTCCCACCTGCCACGAGTACTTCATTCCGGCAGAGCTTACACTAGCTTTCCACATTCAGGGAACTAGCGGGACACTCTGTTGGAATGAAGGGGATCAATTCGGGCCTCCCGGGGGTTCGGGCTGTGGGGGGTGCCCCCTGGGCATGGGCACCCTGACATGCCAACATGTGTCCCCGGCACTGCCCAAGGGACAAAGTGCCTACACCCGGGGCAGCTTGGTACTGCCCATCAGGCATCAGGCAATGCCAAGGGCGGGGCAGGACCTGGGGCAATCAGTGGGCTTGGGAGATCCTGCTGCCACTCTGCATGGCCATCAGTCTGGGATGGAGGGAGGCTAGCCATTGGGGTGGGCTGGAAGGGGTGGTCTGGCAGTGGGGGGACTGCCTCCAGGGGGAGGAGGGTCTGACATCAGGGTTTGGGGTCAGTGGGGAGGATAACTGCTGGGGTGAGAGGGGGGGTGGGGGACTGCCATTGCTGGGACTGGGATGGGTTGGATAGTGGGGTACTCCAGGGCAGGGGAAGTGGTCAGGGCTGGCCCAGGAATTGCTGTGGGGGCCATGATCAGGCTGTGGGAGGGGCTGGAGGGGCAGCACTGTGGGCATCCCGGGCTGGCCAGTAATCAAGTTGGCCAGCAAATTGGGAGACTGACAGATCAGGACCACTGCACATGCGCAGTGATCCGGAGCTGTCAGATACCGGTGTAAATAGACCCCACCCCCACCCCTGGGTTTTTAATGCTATTCAGATTGGGACCTCTGCAGTGCACAGAGTGGGGAGATTCGAGTGTAAAGTTGAACTGACAGAACAGTCGTGATCTAGAACAGCTTTCCCGCCAATTCAGCAGTCTTGGGAGAATCACGGCCCATGGTTGTAAAAGAGCACTGGCGGCATCTGTATTAGTTATGGGTGGCAATTTTCTGGCCGTTCATGCCAGCGGGATTCTCTGGTCCTGCTGCAGTGAACAGAGATTTAGCTGAGCGCCAAATTCTCCATCCTTGCTTGCAGCAGCTGGGCGTGAGTGACTGGAAAATTCCAGAATTTTATATCATAACGTGCCGTTTTCAGAAACAGTCAGCAATTCTGCAGAAATGGCAAGTTTATGAAGGTATAAAATGCACCATTCAGTCAAATACAGGGTAAATTGTACAAATTCCTATAGCTTATAATTAAGGATGGAAGGATGGTTAGCCAGCTTGGATTTGTGAAGTGTTGTTCATGCCTGATAAACCTAACTGACTGTTTTGAAAAGATGACTGAATCAGTGGACAGAGAAATGTCTATGGAAGTTAGTCATATAGACTTCCGGAAAGCGTTTGCTGAAGTCCTCATAAATTCTGTTAGTTAAACACGAAATTCCTGAAGTAGAAAGCAAATGATTGATTTGATAAGGAAATTTGCTGAGGGGCAGGAGTTAAGGAGTAGAACTAACCATCAGTTATTTTAATTGGGAGGATGTGTCCAGTGGCATCTCAACTGTTATTATATTTATTAACTACTTAGGTGGTTGAATAGAAGGCCACATATCCAAATTAGCTGATAGGTCAAAGATAGTGTAAATGGAAGCATAAAATTGCAAAGAGCTGCAGAGAGACTAAGGGCAGGATTTTCCAGCTCTTGCTGCTGGAAAGGCTACCTGGAAGATCCCAGCAGATTCCCTGAAAATGATGCAGACATTGGCAGGACTGGAAGATCTCTCTGGCAGCCAATGGTGAGATTAAAAACTGATATTTTGTTCCCTAGAATTCAGAAGGTTGGTATTGATAAATTTTTCTTAACTAAAGTCTGTTAACGAATATCGAGCAAAGGCTGGAATGTGAAGTTAAGCCACAGATCAACCATGATCTTATTGAATGGCACAGAAGGCTTGAGGGAATAAAGGCCCTAGTCTTGCTATTCTTATGTTCCTAATAGTAGTGGTCATTCATAAGAATGTAGGAATTACAACATAGGACAAGCCTTTCAGTCCAAAGAGTTTGTGTCGGTAAATACCCTTTACATGAGCAAATAGATCTAATTGCATTTGCCAAAGCTGTTCCAAGATCATTCCAGTCACTTGCCTATCTCAATAGCAATCCTAAATATTGACATAGTTTCTGTTTCAGTGACTAATCCTGAATGTGAATTCTACCAGCTTACAACTCTCATGTCACAAAGTGTCTCCTCCTCTCTATTTTAAATCTTCAGCCGAGACCCCTCAGCTGCTGAAAATGTTCATTGAAATTGGTAAATAATAGACCAATAATTCACAATGAGCAGATTTAAATAGTTTAAGTTTATTTATTAGTGTCACAAGTAGGCTTACATTAACACTGCAATGAAATTTCTGTGAAGATCCCCTAGTCGCCACACTCCGGCGCCTGTTTGAATACACTGAGGGAGAATTTAGCATGGCCAATGCACCTAACCAGCGCGTCTTTCAGACTGTGGGAGGAAACCAGAGCAATAGATGATGCAGTAAGTGCCAAGGCTGATCAAATATCACTGTACAGCCTGGGAATCTATCTAAGAGATACATCCATCCTTATTGTGATTTTTATTCTTTTCTTACTAAGATTGTTGCTGTCAACAAGACTAAAGAACGGATGCGGCCTTACCAAGGCAACCCAGAGGATGAAGACCCAGACATTAAGAAGATTAAAAAGGTAATATAGTAATGAATAGAGTTACGAACATGGATAATTTTTTTTAAAAAACTGATGCTTAATGACATTTTCAGGTTCACTTCAAATGATGCGTTGAATCTAGTAGCTTGAGCATTCAAATGAAGAAGTTATTATTTTCTGAACAAGTCTGTATTTATAGGATGTGCGGTATCATCCCTGTGAAGTGTTCTTTTTGTTGTCACATCTAATTACTGGAAGTTTCCTTCGCTTGAACCTTCATTTCAACCGTCGTAGAGGCGATTTAAAATGTACCTGGAAGTGAAAAAATATCAAATGGTCTAAACTCCTTTCTTGGAAGCCTGAGCAACAGGTTCTCTCCTGCACAGGAAGGGATAGACTGGTGCAACTCAAGGTACACCAGCTGTACAGAATGTGTGAGCCACACATGTGTGAACCTAAATACAACCCTGCAAAAGATTCAATAGCCCTGTCTGGCAGTTGGGATGAACTGTCTGTTCACTGCTTTCATTTGTTCATGCCACTTCCAAATATCATGTCCACACATTGAGACTTTTAAGTTAGCCAGTTAGCCCCGGAATAGGAAGGCAAGGAATCGGTGGACTTTTTACTATTATCGTTAGTGGAATGCTTGCTACTATCTCAAGAAAACTGATCCAATTATGTAAATTTCCATCTTTCTACATCCTCAACGTCCAAACAAGTTTAAGGTTAATTGAGAGGAATGTGTATGCAAAATATGAGTCACAGATTCTAACGACACCCGGTTAAAATCCAATGCCTTCATGAAGGAGCTGTGCTCCAAAAGCTCGTGATTCCAAATAAACCTTTTTATACTTTAACCTGGTGTTGTGAAACGTCTTACTGTGACCACCCCAATCCAACACCAGCATTTCCACATGACAGATTCTAACAGCAGAATACTGTGGATGAAAGATTTATTGACCTGAAATGTTAACTCTGTTTCTCTCTCAACAGATGCTGCCTAACCTATTGTTTATTTTCAGCACTTTCTGTTTTATTTTGTTTATGGCTCAAGTGTTTTCTGCATGTGAAGGTGTGGCATTGTTTTGCTTAGTCAGGTCCCAAACTCTGAAACGTCTTTCTATGCACGAGGGACGGTGTGGTTATTGAGTGGAAGTTGATGGCTGAAGGGTAACTTTGGAATACAACTTCAGGATGTATTGCCGAGTCTTTTACTCCCATTAACTTTGACTGGCCTTGTTTTTTTTTCAAATTCATTTGTGGGACATAGGCACATTTATTGTCCATCCCTAGTTGTCCGAGGGCAATTGAGAGTCCACCACATTGCTGTGGTTCTGCAGCCACATGTAGGTCAGACCAGGTAAGGACAGCAGATTTCCTTCCTTAAAGGACGTTAGTGAACCAGATAGGTTTTTCTGACAATTGACAATCGTTTCATGTTCATCAGTAAATTGAATTCAAATTCCACTATCTGCAGTGGTGGGATTCAAACCCAGATCCCCACAATTTTAGCTGAGTTACTGGATTAATATTCTAGCAATAATATCACTAGGCCATCGCCTCTATTGTATGAGTAAACAAAGGAGTATTACGTTAAGACAATAGTTTGAGATTGTCAATCTTTGCTCAGGAAATATCTGACTATATTTTTGGGAAATGACCGGTCTCTTGACAATATCAAGTTAACATTGTGGACACATCTGCATTTATTTTAAATGATTTAATACTTCTGATCAAAGTCTGGATACCAAGCAATAGTTTTGAAGATATTAAATAGTAATTTACTTTATATCTTTTTCCAAGAGACTGGAAAGAACCTGCAGTGGTGCTCTCTTTAAGCTTATATTTTATGTTAAATCTTTATACTCTGAGGTAAGCGATGGTTCTGAACTGCCATCCTACCCTGTGATATATCCCTGCTGTTATCCTTTGAGTCATTTGCTTGCCCTTAAGAACATTTTGTTCCTGATTTGTGTGATTGTTCCTTAATTCTCTGGCCTTACTTCTCATGATCACAAAATTGCTTTAACTGCTCTGGAATATTGTCTGCTGACCTGAAGGTCCCCCCCTTTTCCATTGAATTAGGATTTGATGAATCTGTTTTGGTTTTGCAGTCCTTCTTCTTGTTAAATCTTGCAACTATTGCTCCTGGACTTCCATTCGCATCAGGATATAACTCAGCACAATGGCATTTTCATTTGTCCCTATTCAGATCCCTTTAACTGGAAGGGTTGATAATGTTAAGCTGTGGCGTAACAGCTATTGGGAGCACAATTTTGGCAGATTATCCAGAATTATGTAGAGTTTACAGCAAAAAAGCGGGGACAACTGGTCTCTACTGGCGTTTATGCTCCAGATGAGCGATCCATTCTACTTCATCAAACCCAATTAGGATTGTTGAATCAAGCTGAATCTGGTTTTGGTATTTATTTTCTCTTGTTTAACATACTTCAGTGAATACTTCAGAGCAAGAATTGCTAAAGCTCATCCAACCAACAGAAGAACAGAAAGAGGTAACTGGTTGCTAGACTGGGGAAATCAATTATATTTGTTGAAAGATGTTTTATAAACTTTTCTTTTAGAAGAATGAAGGAGCTCTGCATTATGTCTGTTAGTCTAACATTACAAACAAACTTGAACATGACTTAAGGCGTCATTGCACTGTTAATAAGTAATGGGGAAGGCAATGGCTAGATTACCAATCCAGAAACTCACCTAATGTCCTGGGGACCTGGGTTTGAATCCCGTCACAGCAAATGGTGCAATTTGAATTCAATAAAAACAAATCTGGAATTAAGAACTTATTATGAATAAACCATGAAACTATTGTCAAACCCATCTGGTTCACTAATGTCCTTTAAGGAAGGAAATCTGCTGTCCTTTCCCAGTTTGGCCTACATGTAGGCTATAGCAATGTGGTTGATTCTCAAATGCCTCCAAGGGCAACTAAGGATGGGCAATAAATGCTGGCCAGCCAGTGACACCCATGATCCACAAATGAATAAAAAATGCACAAAAGTTTGGCAAACACTTTGGGGTGAACTTAGTCTAGGGTGAGGCCACAAAATAGAAAACAGTGCATCAGCAACCTCTTTCACACTCGGCTGTGGAGTGTGGATGGAACTGCCAATGGTATTATCTGTACTGTCCAAATAAATTTCACCATCCAAAGTGTTTGTCAGGTCTTTAAGACAACTTGGAGTATGAAGGTATGAATGTGGAAAACACAGCTAAATGAGGTGCTTGGCATTACACTGATATTCAAACAGATTGCTTTCAATCCCACCACCAAGTTTACCGAATCCATTCGTTGTACAGTTTCAATATGCAGGAGGGAGGCAGCATTACATTCATAAAGCCACACGCATTGGCAATCATAAGAAGAAAATGACCATTTTTCTTTAAGTGGATGGGATGTCCGTGCAACCTGCTGCGTGCTTTGTGATGGCAGAGGTGGCCCGCCATTGGCCAGCAATGGGATCTTCTGATCCTGCTGTTGTCAGCCGATTTTGCTGTTGAATGTGCTCCTCACTGGTAGGAAACCTGCAGCGGGTGTGTCACACTGGGGTGTGAATCACTGGAAAGTTCCGGCCAGTGTACTTAGCAAGCTGGTTTGGAAGTACTAGTAAAAGTATAAATGGTAATTTTGTGGCATTTAAAGTAATGTTTATTTATTAGTCACAAATAAGGCTTACATTAACACTGCAATGAAGTTACTGTGAAATTCCTCTAGTCACCACACTCCGGCGCCTGTTCGGGTCAATGCACCTAACCAGCACGTCTTTCAAACTGTGGGAGGAAACCGGAGCACCCAGGGGAAACCCACGCAGACACGGGGAGAATGTGCAGACTCCGCATAGGCAGTGACCCAAGCTGGGAAGCCAAACCTGAGTCCCAAATCTGGGTGCTGTGAGGCTAACCACTGTGCCACCGTGCCCCAATGTTGATAGTGAGGAACCTTGCCCATTTTGTCCACATCTGGGAACTATTTTTTTGTGTCCGTGGAATGTAAGCTCGACTTGCAAGACCAGCATTTAATGCCCATGCCGAAATAATTGTGAGAATGCGTGGTACTCCATATGTTCCAAAATGTAGTCTTTGCACAGTGACACAAGTGAGACTAACCAGAACGACTTGCATTTATATAACGCCTTCAATGATAAAAAAAATCCAAAGGTGCATTGCATGCAAAAAATTGGAGAATTGGTCAAAGGCCAGAGATGGATTTTGAAAAGGGTCTTAGAAAATGGAGCGAGGGATGTAGAGTTTTGGGGCAGAGGTGGAGAAAGACTCTGCAAATAATGATCTATCCAAAAGAGAGATTAGGGGGTTAATGGAGGGTGATGAACGAGAGGCCAGCAGAGAGTGAATGTAAAAACTTAAGAAATAGGAACAGAAATAGGGCAATCAGCCTTCTGCCATTCAACAAGATAATTGGCTGATCTTCTACTCCAACATCGCTTTCCTGTGCTATCCTTGTTTCTCTCAATGTTTTTCAATGTAGAAATCCATTGATCTCAGTCTGGAACATTTCCAATGACTGAACCACCACTGCCCTCTGGGACAGAGAATTCCATAGATTCACCACCCACTGAATGAAGAAATTCTTCCTCATCTCAGTCCTAAATAGCCTGCCTCTTATTCTGAAACTGTGTCTTCTGGTAATAGATTCCCCTCTCCCCAGCCAGGGCAGACACCCTTCCTGCATCTATTCTGTAGAACCCTGTAGGAAGTTTGCATGTCTGAATGAAATCAACTTACAAAGGAAACATAGAAAAATTGAAAATTGTTCATGGCGGTGCAGTGGTTAGCACTGCTGCCTCACAGCGCCTGGGATTCAGGTTCAATTCCGACTTGGGTCACTGCCTGTGTGGGGTTTGCATATTCGCCCCGTGTCTGCGTGGGTTTCCTCCAGATTCTCCGGTTTCCTCCCATAGTCCAAAAGACATGCTGGTTAGATACATTAGCCATGCTAGATTCTCCCTCAGTGCATCTGAAAAGGCGCCGGAGTATGGCGACTAGGGAATTTTCATGGTAACTTCATTGCAGCGTTAATGTAAGTCTGCTTATGACACTAATAAATAAACTTGAAACTTAAACTCGAAAGTCATTCACTAATGTCCTTTAGGGAAAAATCCATACCTGGTCTGGCCTTCATGTGACTCCAGAGCCACAGTCATGTGCTTGACTCTCAACTGCCCTCTAAAATAGCCTAACAAGCCATTCAGTTCACCACCAACCTGTGCAATAAAATGCTGGCCAGCCAGCAATGCCCATGTCCCACAAATGGATTAAAGAAAACTCCAGAGAGAAAAGGCCCAGTTGTTTAATCATTCTCATAGCACAATGTCTTTATCCCAGGAATGAACTTAGTGAACATTTGTGCTCTGCCTCTATAGCAGGTGTATCATTCCTTAGGGAAGACCAAAACTGCACACAATACTCCAGGTGTGGTCTCACTCAGGCTCTATGTAACTGCAATACAACATCTTTACTCTTAAACTCAGCATCTTGCAATAAAGGCCAACACACTTGCCTTTTTAATTGCTTGCTGTGAAATTAAAAGAAGAAGCCGGAGGTGACAAATGCCTTGGGTTTTGAGCTGAAAATGGGGGCAGAGGATTCCAGTATTATAGAGGTGGAAGTAGCAGTTTTGTTGATGGGGAGGGTTAAAGCTCAGTGGGGGCGATCTTGCCAGTAAGATTGTGACAGAGGCCAAAAACTGGTTTCTCGGGTCTCGCGATGATACTGGCACTAGGTTGCTGGTGTAATCAGCCTTGCTCCCTTCTCAATCGTCCGGACTCATTTGCCTTAATGGCCTCTCTGGTGGAATTCCTTACCTGCAAGGATCAGCCTATGGTTCCCACCAATGGGGCCTGACACGATGGCCTCGCCGATGGGACTGGAAACCATTGAAGCCCCCTGGGTAGTCAGGGGCAGGGGACAATTCCAGCCTGTGACCCTCACGATGCCTGCCAGGCACTGGGCAATTTGAAGGAATGGGGCCTAAGGGGAAGAGACAGGGTCTGAAGGGGAGTCAGCGCATGGGAAGTGTATTCTGTAATTGAGGTTTGCCAGAATGGTGATCGAATGGGGTAGGGGTGCTGAACAGGGGCAGCAATTGGGAGAGGCTGCATTTGGGTGGATAATCTTGGGATGGGGAGGCGATGTTCGGGCAAGTGAGAACCCGATGACCTTCATATATACAATAGTACATAGTGCTTTGGAAGATTAGGCACATGTGCAATTGCACCCTCTAGCAGTCAGCAGCCAGCTTCCCAGTGAGAATAGAGTCCGTCCACTCCTCCTACTGGCAAGAATTGCACTTTGCCTAATTTTTTTTCAAATAAGATTCGAATTTTTCTCTTGCTGAAAAAAGAGGGCGTGATTCTCTCCTGTTTTCATGCTTGTTTGGCACTTAGTAATTTTTTTATAAGATTTCCCCCACCCTCGCAATATTAATTAGATGCCCAGATTGCTAGTATTCTGTTTGAGCTCAAGGAAGTGAAATATGTGAGAAGTGTGCAATCTGTGGCTGGAGTCAAAGCAAATAACTTCAGTCTTCCCAAGGACAAAGTAATGACAAGTCCAGGATTTAGGAATCATAGAATGTCTACAGTACCAAAGGAGGCCATTCAGCCCATTGACCCTGCACTGATCACAGTCCCACCCAGGGCCTATCCTCGAAACCTCACATATCTACTCTGCTCATCCCCCTGACACTATGGAGCAATTTATCATGGCCAATTCACCTAATCTGCACATCTTTGGAGTGTGGGGGGAAACTGGAGCACCCAAAGGAAACTCATGCAGACATGGGGAGAATGTGCAAACTCCACACACACACTGATTCGAGGCTGGAATTGAACCTGGGGTCCCTGGCACTGTGAGGCAGCAGTGCTAACTACTGCGTCAATCAATCAGTCTGATTTGACGGAGGCAGTCAAGGGGGCAGGAGAAATGGTTGGGAGGTAGAGCAAAGTACCCTCAGAGTTTGGTCGTAACTGCCGTCTGCATCCCCATTCCTATCTTATTTTCTGATATTATTTCAAAGGTTTCAATGGGGATGCAACCTCAGGGGTTCAAGTCAGCATGGCTCCTCTGCCCAGTGGATCCAGAGTCCGCTGGGAGTGTCTCTGGGTTCTGTATGGGGCCTTCCAAAGTGAGATTGGTGAGTAAAATTAATCAACCTGAGAAGGCATTGTCTCCAAATGTGGGCCTCGTTCCTCTGGAAGTGATAGTTAAAAATAAATTACCTTTTGGCCACTTAAGGGCCTGGGGCCCACTGATCTTTCACCAGCATTTCAACAGTAACACCTCTTGTGACAGGTTCCAGGTCACTGCAAATACTAAAATACCCCCAAAATGTAGAACAAAATCGATGGAGTCCCTCCCTGTTGCACTTGCCATTGCAAAGTAAGATCCCAGCTATCACTGGCCTCAGGAATTTTTTTATAACAGTTGCTGGAGAAATATTTCCTGGCTGTGCATTGGATAGATAAATCATTCCAAAATGAGACTGCACATTTCGTAACTGAAAGCATAGCAACCCTGTTTTAAACAAGTTTCTTATTTGTTTTGTAATGAATAACCAGACATCAGACTGGACATTCCAGTGATGTTAACAAGACTGCATCCCAATAAGGCAAACACATTCTGCAGCAACGGTAAGAAGGATGATGTGCTGCTGCTGTGTAAGTGGCACATGCCAAAGAGAGTTCATGGCGAAATATGGAATCTAGCACAAACTGCACTGATGTACTTGGCAAAAGAATTTGATTCCAAGTAACTTTGTAAATAACTTTGAGCATATCCAGATTGGTTGCCAATGGAAATAGAGCAGGCTGCATGGACACACATGCTATTTGCATTCTTCCATCAAATGTGAAACAGGGGACTGGGTTTCATGGGGTACCCATGAGGAGAAAAACAGGCGCGTGGACTCATTATGGCCCACCCAGCCCCTGCCTCCACCATGATTTTACCAGCGGCAGGGGAAACGTCCAGTGGGCCTATCGCACATGCCCCAGTTGGAAGCTGGACAACTAATGTCTAAGTGAAGGCCACCTCTCCGATTTCAAAGGCAGAAGGAGAGGCCTGAACCAACATGCAGCCTGGCAAATTTAAGCCTGCAGGATGCCGGTCAGTGAGTGGCGGGGGCTGGGGCATTTTGGATTCTTGGGTTCCCTGGGCCAATTAGAGGCCACATTCCATACTTTTGCCTCTACCATGAACAACATGCCCCCCCCACCCTACCTTTCACCAGGCATACCAACCTGACCCTCAGTGAGATCCCAGACTTACCTAGGCTTAGGGATATCTCTAGTTACTCTTGTCCCCAACCTTCCACAACACAGTGAAGGTGACACAGTGGCACAATGGTTATCACAGCTGCCTCACTGCGCCAGGGACCCGGGATCGATTCTAGACTTGGGTGACTGTGCAGAATTTGCATATTCTCCCAGTGTCTGCATGGATTTCCTCCGGGTGCTCCGGTTTCCTTCCACTGTCCAAAGATGTGCAGGTTAGGTTGAATGGCCATGCTAAATTGCCCCTTACCATCAGAAAGATTAGTAGGGTAATGATGTGGGGTTACAAGGATAGGGCCTGGGTGGTTGGGGCAGGCTTAATGGGCCAAATGACCTCCAGCACTGTAGAGATTCTATGGCTGGAATTTTACCATCCCACCCATCATAGGAATGAGAGCAGACGAGAGGCGGACCATAGAAAGGTCCATTGACCTGGGGCAAGATTTTACGGTTTCTGGTCTGCAACAGAACTGCTGGTTTCCAATTAGCCAGCAGCTCTAAGAGCTAAAGACGTACAAACATTCCATCTAATGCAAATGCAAGGTCCGTGGACTGAAAAATTAAAGCAGGGTAAGCCTATCAATGGGAGGCAGATTGGCCTCTGAAATGTATGCTGGGATGCAGGAATGTACGTTGGGTAATGTCCTCATCGCAACACCTGGCCATGGAGATGTTACAAATACTGCACAGTATTGGTGAGCACTCCATCTAGTGGATCAAATACTATTGCAGCATTTATCCTTCTATTGGTAATACAATGTGAGGATGAAGTTAGTCGATACCAACAGCCCAAAACAGGCTTACAGCAAATCGGCTGCTGATTTTTCACTGGGATTAATCTTCTCTTCACTGAAGATCACAAAATGATACCTTATACTATTTTGAAGGCTTATTTCTGTTTTACTGCTGTTTTTATCTGGGTTGAACTTAAAAAAAAGTTTTCCAAGTCAATGGAAAATAAAAACTGGAACATTTTGCACTGCGGGCATGGACCAATTTCAACTCCTTTACATTCAGCAGGAGTCGCACCAAGTTATTAAATGATTTGTTAAGATCTAATGTTGTATACTGTCATACGTATCCATGCAAAATAATAAAACGTGCTTAATATGACTTAATAGAACTCCTTTAGCTTCTAAATTGTTTAGTCGTGAACTAAATTATTAAATTTCACTATTAGATGTAATTATCTAATAACTAATTTATAATTAAATTATTTATCACTTAGTTCCTAAATCAGTTTGAATTTATAGGGGATCTAAATGATCAAATGTGAAACATCTAACCCATTTGCGAATAATTATTTTCTCCAAAGCTTACAGAAGGCATTGATTCATTTCTTTTGAAACTGGCTTCCCTAAAATAGGAGGGATGACATTCAGACAAGGGCATTAAGTGTTTGTACATTAGTACCCACAACATTTTTCCAGGTTAAGAAAGCCCACCAACACCTCTACTTTCTCAGAAGACTAAGAAAATTTAGCATGTCAACTACAACTCTTACCATCTTTTATAAATGCACCATAGAAAGAATTCCTTCTGGTTGTAACACAGCTTGGTATGGCTCCTGCTCTGCTAAACACTGCAAGGAACTACAAAAGGTCATGAATGTAGCCCAATCCATCACTCAAACCAGCCTCCTATCCATTGACTCTATTACATTTCCTGCTGCCTCTGCAAAGCAGCCAGCATAATTAAGGACCCCACGCACCCCGGACATTCTCTCTTCCACCTTCTTCCTTTGGGAAAAAGATACAAAAGTCTGAGGTCACGTACCAACCGACTCAAGAACAGCTTCTTCCCTGCTGCTGTCAGACTTTTGACTGGACTTATCTTGTATTAAGTTGATCTTTCTCTGTACCCTAGCTATGACTGTAACACTACATTCTGCACTCTCTTACTTCTTTCTTTATGAATGGTATGTATAACATGCAAGAAACAATACTTTTCACTGTTATGTTAATACATGTGACAAAAATAAATCAAATCAAATCAAATCAGGGCCATCATCATTAAGTATAAGTTGTACTCTTCCATTGCGCAAACAGCAGCAGTAAGTAGATGTATTGCTTGGACAGCTGGTTTTCTGATACAGTCACGGCAGCAGCATGACTTCAATTCCCGTACTAGCTGAGGTTATTCATGAAGGTTTTCTCAACCTTGCCCCTCACCTGAGGTTAAATCGCCATCAGTCACAGCCTGGGACTGTGGTGACTTTACTTTTAAAATATTCATAGAGATATACAGCACAGACACAGACCCTTTGGCCCAATTTGTCCTTGCTGACACCTGTCTCTGCCACCTCTTCTGGCAGCTTCTTTTGCACATTAAATTCTGTTCTTTCAAGGTGAACAGTGTGCTGAAACTTTTGCAGGGAATTTGCTCAAGCTCTCCCACAATTGCTTGCCATTACGTCAATGGCATGTCAATGGAAACTCCTGTTGAGACTTTGCTGAGTGCTTCTCCCACTTCTCTGCGGTAATGTTGGTGAATGCAGTGTGAGATGCATGTTTGTTGTGGGTGCATAACACCTGAGCAAAATCATCTTGGAATCCGTCATCTGACTTGTCAGGTGATCCCTTTGTTTTTTCCTATCATTTTCTCTCTCCTCAGTTTGATCCAGTAAACAGCAAGATTAGCTTGTTATTCTTAGATATGTTAATGAAAGTGGATAATCTTTATAACTCTTGGCAATACCTAATGCAGGATAAGGGGTTAACAGATGGGATATGCTAATGTATGACGTAGATGCTGATGTACCGCTGACACCAGTCAGTCATTTTCTCTCTCATGTTCTCTCTCGTTCGCTCTTTCTCTGAGAAAAAAGGTTGGAATAATGCTTAATAGTTACAGGCCTACTTTATAACCTATTTACAAGTAGCATTAAGGAGTAAGTGTTAAGCAGAGTGTGTGTCTATAATCTGTCTGAGAACTAAGTTCCACGCCCAGTGCCCAAGGCAGAATGACTTAATCTCACAGAACATGGCGGTATTAATGGGCGCATTGATGTAAGAGACACATCGGTGTTATTGAAGGATCCACAGAGTGAAGAAAGCTGCTGGAGAAATTTTGGTGGTGGAGCACACTGGGGTGAGGAAACGATGACCGTACAGAGTGAGCAGTCCCTCCCCTTGCTCTGCCCACTTGATTGCCTGGAGGGTCCACAGAGAGGCCAGCAGTGGGACTTGTGGAAGCGCCATGTTCTCCGGAACTGAGCAGAGTGAGGACTTCATAAAAAAGAGCCAAGGCTGCAAATTAGTTATTTTCTTTATATACTAGGTCCAGTAGCAGTGTGTGCAGTAATCCACCATAGGTTTTGATTCCCTTATTAAAGACTTTAAAATCTATTTTATTCCAAAGTATTATTTAGTAATGGAAAGAGCACATTTTAACCAGTGCTTACAATAACTTGGGGATTAATGTTCCATTGTGGCAAAGCTTGACATGTCAAGCATTTCTGCAAATCCAGAAAGTTTAGTCAAATTTGCAGACCAGCAAATATTTATGAAACACATTCCTCCCAAGAAGTGGAGAATCCAGAAATGAAAAGCATTTAGAGTTCCTAGGGGAGGCAGATAATCTTAATCCAGACAATTGTCCAGTTACAGTACAAGTTCAAGGCTTTCATACTTCTTTTAAAATTGATACTGGAGTGTGACTGTTAACATATTAGCAAATCACCCTCGCTGACCTTTATCCATCAAGTTACCAGGTCTTGGTGGCACAGACTTTCTAATCCAGGGTAGGAGTATGCTGCTTTCAGCTACAGGGATCAACGATTCTCTCTACATTCTTCACAATACGCATACATCCTTGTTGAGTGTCGATGCTGGGAAACTTCCAGAAATGATAGAGAAAACAGATGAGGCTCATCATTTGAATGACTTGCTGTCATTCCTGCAACAATCTTCAACCACTTTATAGAGTCACAGAACCCTACAATGCAGAAGGAGGCCATTTGGCCCATTGAATCTGTATCGACCACAATTCCACCCAGGCCCTATCCTAATAACCCCATACATTTTTCCTAGCTAATTCCCCTGATACTAAGGGGCAATTTAGCATGGCCAATCCACCTAATCTTAGATGCTGAGGTAATTTGGCTGTTAGAAGCAGAAGTAGTTTACCTACTCAGCAGTAAGTTCCTTTCCTTCACAGAGACACCATCCACTAGACCCAGGGTAGTTCCAGGTAAGTTATAAGTCTCTCAGTTTTTCATAAAGTAAGGCCAGAGGCGGAGGATACAGAACGGGCTGCAGCCAGAGTACAGAAGGCATCTCTATCTAGACCTGATTTGGCTCAGCCTCGAGAGTGATGAAGAAGAATCCCTTGCAGTACTGAGTGATCTTGTGAGGTTGAGGGTCTAGAGAAGAATTTAGTTTTCCCATTGATGGATGCATCTTATGAAGTATCATTTGTCTTATTAGAAGAATCAGATGTGCTTTTAGTTGCTGAGCACCATTCAGATCTTCATTCCAGTGAATCTACTGAGTTTTGCTTACTTTAGCTCTCGTTGATCATGAGGGATCTTCCAGAGAAAATGTTTTGCCTGAGTTAAAGTTAAGATCCATGGAGGATCACATTGCTAAAGAGTTGGTATCGTCCCAGGATGAAAGTCAATTCGCACCCATTCTTCAGTTCAGAAGAAGAGTTAAAGTTTTGCACTTCAGAACTGGAGGTCAGCACAGGAGCTGTGCCAGAAGCTTTAGCACTTCTGAAGCTGCAGAATTCTGTGCAGCAGCCTGGTCCCAGGGCTGACTGTCAACAGGAAATTTCTCTCACCACAGAAGGTGAGGATGTCTCGTCTCCGTATTCTCAGGCAATTCCCATTGCCTACAGTGGTGTAACCCCCACAGAGAAAAACATGGCCCTCACACCACGGCCTGCAGAAAGTGGATGGTCCTCGCAAAAAATCACTGGGAAATCATCTTTTCCTGATAGTCTTACAGGAAGTTGGTCATTTTTTCCTTTGTTGTCTCAGTTCATTGAAATCTCAGATCTCCAATGCCTTTTCAATCTCTGAAACAGCAGCAGAAGGTAGAATTGTGATAGCTTTTCCTGAAGTTAAGGATCATTTCTCTTCTGAGGTTTCTTCCTAAAATCCTTTGAGGGAACAACAATTCTTTAGGATGCCCTGAGCTCTTCTCTTATGGCCCCAGAAGCACAAAGATTGATTCTCTTCAGTTTTCACCTTTGGGTCAGTCTTTTGTTCTCAAGACTTCTTTATCCTTGCAGTTCAGGCATCCTGAAACCTGCACTCAGCTTTCCAGTTATGCTGATGCTGCATTATTGATAAAATGAACAATTTTACAGATGATGCTAAAGGAATTTCCATGCTATCTCCCCTAAGGGCCGAGAATACTGTGGGAGACTGAATCCCCCAGCATTTCGATTTGGGAGGAGAAGAGTTGGAATTGAGCAGAATCTGGAATTGTGAAAAGAGGGAATTACAGAAATGTAATGTAAATACTTAGACATATGCTGACATTTTACTGCCTCGCCTGTCACAGAATTGGAGGGGGCAAGGTGCAGACAACAAAAATGTCTGTTGATTTCGGTTGGGAATTTCTGGTCTTGCTCGAGTGAGACTGTAAAATCCTGCCTGTAGTTTCATGTTGTTGTTAAAAAGTAGGATAGCATATTTGGGGGAGGTGTAGTCTAAGGAGTTAACAGACGGGATATGCTAATAAATGATGATGTATCACTGAAACTAGTCAATCATGTGTTCAACCCTCAAAAGATTGGTTGGAATCATGCCTAATGAGCAACTTGCTTGCTCTGTAATCTGTTTAAATCATAGAATTCATAGAATTAATTTCGTGCAGAAGGAGGCTATTCAGTCCATCGATTCTGTGCCAACTCTCTGAAAGAGGATTTCACTCAGGCCCACTCTTGCCCTATTCCTGCAATCCCATGTATTAACCTCCCTACACCATGATCTTTGGGTCACTTTCTAAACATGGGACTTGATTCTTAGACTATCTATAGACATTCTCTGGGATCTGCTAACACTTGTTTAATAGTATCTAACTGGCACGGTGGCACGGTGTTAGCACTGCTGTCTCATAGCACCAGGGACCCAAGTTCGATTTCAGCCTTTGGTGACAATCTGTGAGGAGTTTGCACATTCTTCCTGTGCCTGCATGGGTTTCCTATGGGTGATCCTATTTCCTCCCACAGTCCCAAGATATGCAAGTTAGGTTAATTGGCCACGCTAAATTGCCCCTTACTATCCCAAAATGTGTGGGTTAGGGGGATTAGTGGGGTAAGATGCTCTGTCGGAGAGTCAGTGCAGACTCAGTGGGCCAAATGGTGTACTTCTGCATTGGAGCAACTCTATGATTGTATGATTAACAGCAGCAGAAATGACTTACACACAGATCAACAATAAATTTGTCTGTGCTAAATTTGAGGCTTATATCTATGGCTGGAATGCGGTGAATATTGAAACAGCTCATCATCCATTAGAATCAATAGCTGTCAAATTATCAAACAATGCACTCAGAGACTTCAAAGAATGCTGTTACAACTCCAAAACCTCTGTATGAAAAGATCGTACAAGAAAAAGCTGAAGATGATCCCAGCAGGTGCATTGCACTGTTCAAACCTCCTGCCAAATAATAACACCTGTGATTTGTTGAGAATCACTTGCAGTTAGAGATTCATGTTCACAACAACTGAATCAGATTGCAATGGATGATCTGATTCAGAAACAGCAGAACCTTATTATACGGGACGGCACCACGGTGGCATAGTGATTAGCACTGCTGCTGCACAGTGCCAGGGACCCAGGTTCGCTTCCCAGCTTGGGTCGCTGTCTGTTGGAGTTTGCATGTTCTCCCCCTGGTGTGGGTTTCCTTCAGGTGCTCCAGTTTCCTTCCACAGTGTGAAAGATATGCTGGTTAAATGCAAAACCAGCACTGATCTGAATGGGCGCCAAGGTGTGCTGACTAGGGGAATTTCACAGTAACTTCATTGCAGTGTTAATAAGAACATAAGAAATAGGAGCAGGAGTAGGCCATCTGGCCCTTCGAGCCTGCCCCGCCATTCAATAAGATCATGGCTGATCTGTCGTGGCTCAGTTCCACATTCCCGCCCTCTCCCCATAACCCTTAATCCCCTCTCTTATCAAAAACCCATCAACCCGCTTCTTAAAAATATTTAGCGAGGCAGCCTCCACCACTTCAACGGGCAGAGAATTCCGGATATTCACCACCCTTTGAGTGAAGAAGTTCCTCCTCAACTCCGTTCTAAACCGCCCCCCCTTTATCTTGAGGCTGTGCTCCCTAGTCCTACTGTCTTTTTTGAGCGGGAAGAGTCTCTCCACCTCTATCCTATTCATCCCATTCATCATCTTATACGTCTCAATGAGATCTCCCCTCATTCTTCTAAACTCTAACGAGTACAAGCCTAGTTTATTCAGCCTCTCCTCATAGCTCAACCCCCTCAACTCCGTCAGAGCTTTACTTGTGACTAATAAATAAACTTTAACTTTACTTTTTACTTCATACAACAAAACTGGTCTGAAGGCGGATCAGAGTTCTCTGAATGCTTTCACCCTCCCTTTGACTTTCAAGATGAACTAATTGTCCCAGGGTTTTCAATATTCAAAGGATAGCAGCTCCTAGTGCCAGCTGCCAACTTCAGAGCTCTGAAGAAAAGTCATATTGGACTTGAAGCATTAATTCTGTTTCTCTCTCCACAGATGAAGTCAGACCTGCTGAGTTTTTCCAGCATTTTCTGTTTTATTTTAGATTTCCAGCATCCACAGTATTTTGTTTTTTTTTAATCACCATTACCATCAGTTGATGATCTGGAGGTAAAAGTGCCGGCTTCCTTGATTACAGCTCATTCTGTTTGGCATGATTTTATGTTTCACTTTGGTTAAATCTATGAGTTCTGTGTGTGTGTGTGTGTGTGTGTGTGTGTGTGTGTGTGTGTGTGTGTGTGTGTGTGTGTGTGTGTGTGTGTGTGTGTGTGTGTGTGTGTGTGTGTGTGTTAGGTAGATAGTATAGTACTTTTGATGTAACATGATGCTTGTTTGCTATAGGTGCTTTGCTTAGTGTCAGAGTAATCATCAAAGGATTTGTCAAGTGTGTCATCAGGTGGTTTGCTGTTTTCTCTCTGTTTCTCAATCCATCCTCTGTGTGTGTGTGTGTGTGTGTGAGTGATCCTGTAAGCAGTTATCACATGCAGTGCCTGAAACTACTGCAAGCTAACTTAACTTATTTTCAAATATGTAAACAAAATGTGAATACTCTTTCTAACAACTTGCTGTTAGAGTGTAAAAACAAAATAGCGCAGGTGTTGGAATCTGAAACAAAAACAAAAAAATGCTGGAAAAACTCAGCATGTCATGAGCATCTGTGTCGAGAGAAAATCGAGTTAATGTTTCGAGTCTGTGGGTGGGATTTTCTGGCCATGCTCGCCCCAAGGCTGGAGGTCATCGGGCCTGTGCATGGTCCGTCCCGCCTGCTATGATTCCCATGGTGGGTGGGACAGGAAAATTCTGTCCTGAATGTCTCTTTTTCAGGGATAAACATAGTTCTGTAGAAGAGTCATACGGACTTGAAACGCCATGTTGAGCGGGATTTTATCATGATTTGTCAGAGTGGCAAGGTCTGATTGAAAATGGGCGTGTATCTCTCCAGATGCACAGTCAGGTTTTCAGACTAGATTTCTTGCCACTTAATGCAAAAACAAATGGGGCAAAAACAAATGTTTGCAGTGTCACTCTGGTGGGGTGGGCCTGATAGAGCCAGCAATGCTGGTTCCATAAAGATCGGGGCATGAACTTCAAAAGGTACCTTGATCAGCGCTGGAATTAAATTCCTGCCACTCTCCGCATGGGCAATGAAGAACCTACCTCCCTCCCCCAACTACAGGTATAGGGGTTCTCTTCCCAAGCACCACCCCACCACCCTCCCCCCACCACCCACTGTGGTAATAATGTGGGCACTCTTCTCCCCCTCCCTCCTTCACAGGAATCTCCCTTCCCATTAACAGGCATCTCCCCCCACCCCTTTACAGGCATCGGTCCTCCTGCCTCACAGGCAAGTTTCTTCCCTCCCACTTCACAGGTATTGTCTTTCTCCCCCCCTCTCCCTCACCAGCAGTTGTACATCCTGGTTAACTGCTTCCTGGAGGGTCTGTCACTGGCACTGCCTCTGACACAGCTTGGCACTGCCAGATTGGCAATGTCAACCTGTGCCAGGACGCAGTGCCAACCTGTGCCAGGGAGTGGTGCCAGAAGCACTGAATCTTTTTCTTGTAAAGCCATTATAAACCTCATGACGTCATGTTGGTAAGGTATGAGTATCCAGTGAGGGAGGATCATGTGGCAGGGAAGCCCGTCAATAATAGTTAGATGTATTAAAATGTATTTAGTGAGGATGGGAATCTCGTAACGCCACCAGAGAGGGCAGGGAAAATAGGGACCAAGAGCTCACCTGTGAGAATCTCGTTTCCCGAATCTCACGGGATTTTGAGCCTATGTCACAATTTACAGTGGACCTGGGTGACAAACTCCACCCACTGTTAGCGAGTTACTGACGCAGTGAAGACCCCAGTTACTCTTAATATCCATTAAAGGCAGGGAAGAGAGAAGCTTCCAGAAATACCTCTGTACAGAGGGATTTTTCAAATCTTCCACCAAGGTTGCAAAAGTCGATCGGGGGATCCCCACAAGACATTAAGTTTTTAACAGATTAGTGTTTGACAAGAGTCACAGAACATAAGTCTTTGTTAAATTTAATGAATGAAGGAAAATGTGGAAATTATATTTTCTTTTAAATCTGCAGGCATTTATATCCATCTTCAAAATTCCCTGATTGCCTGCCTAAAAATATTGAAATGAACGTGATCAGCAGAAATGTCAATTTCAAGGTTCAATAGCTTCCACAGTTCATGTTTTCAGTGACAAAAATAGAATGGTGATATGCTTGTAGTGTGGCAAAGCACTAGTCAAGGATACTGCAAAATAAAATTAGCCAGTCTGTGAAATAAAGCAACACTGGTGCTCTTTGCTGAGGGAGGATTATTCTGTGTAGGTGTGCAGTCACTAACACTTCTTCAGGCATCTTTATTTTTTGTTTCTCTCATTGATACTTACAGGTCCAGAGTTTCATGAGGGGCTGGCTATGTAGGAGGAAATGGAAGACGATTGTCCAGGACTACATTTGCTCCCCACATGCAGAGAGCATGAGGAAGAGGAACCAAATTGTCTTCAACATGGTGGAGGCAGAGTCGGAGTATGTCCAGCAGTTGTACATCCTGGTTAACTGCTTTCTGAGGCCCCTGCGCATGGCTGCCAGCTCAAAGAAGCCCCCCATCAGCCATGATGATGTCAGCAGCATTTTCCTCAACAGGTATTTGGCAAAAGACGTGCATCGTCAATATTTGTACCCGGAAATCCTATTTAATTACATTGAATAAATTTTGGACTAAGCATCTTCTCTTAAATGTTGCAAGAACAAGCGGCCTCCTATCGATTTAATTGCATCAATATACATTTGCACACAGGCTGCTCTGATTATCATAGAATCCCTACAGTGCAGAAGGAGGCCATTCAGCCCATCGAGCCTGTACCAACAACAATCCCACCTAGTCCTATCCCTTAACCCCATAGATTTACCCTGCTAATCCCCCTGACACTAAAGAACAATTTATCATGGCCTGTCCACCTAACCTCCATATCTTTAGACTATGGCAGCACGATGGCACAGTGGTTGGCACTGCTGTCTCACAGCGCCAGGGACCCAGGTCACTGTCTGTCTGGAGTTTGTACATTCTCCCTGTGTCTGCTTGGGTTTCCTCCAGGTGCTCCAATTTCCTCCCACAGTGCAAAGATATGTGGGTTAAGTTGATAGACCATGCTAAAATTAATCCTAGTGTCAGGGGGATTAGCAGGGTAATTATCAGGGCTACGAGAATAGGGCCTGGGCGAGATTGTTGTTGGTGCAGAATCGATGGGCCGAATGGCCGCCTTCTGCACGTTAGAGATTCTATGAAACCGGAGGAAACCCACATATACACAGGGGAATGCACTAACTCCACACTGACAGTGACCAGAGGCCGACATTGAACCCAGGCCCCGGTGCTTTGAGGCAGCAGTACTAACCACTGTGCCACTGTGCTGGCCAGCCTTTTCACAGAATAAGGTCCTGCTTGAGAATTACAAACAGAAATTTCTGGAGTTGGGGCTTGAACTACAAAGTTCTCATTTAAGCTATCCACCGAGACACTGCTAACATCTAACAGCCAAGTACTGTTGATAAGCTGACATATAACCTTAATAAGCTGGAGTATTGGGCTCCATGCTATAGGAAATCTATCAAAGCTCTTAGAGAGGGTACAATAAAGGTTCATTTTATTGCTGCCTGGCATGAGAAAATATGAACATGAAGAAAACTTGAAAAGTTTTTTTTTCATTTGAACAGCAGAAACTGAGGGAGAGTGGGGCAGAAGTGTTTACAAGTAAGGAAGAATAGGACAGGGTAGCTAAAAGCACACTGTTTCCAGCCATTGATGGATCCAAAACAAGCATTTACAGAATCAAATTCAACAGAGAACAAAGAATAATACAGCAACGAACAGGCCCTTTGGCCCATCAAGCGTGCACCTATACACTGTTTCTATCCCTCTGTTCACTTCCCATTCATGTGTCTATCAAGATATACCTTGAATATTGACAATGTACCTGCTTCCACCACCTTCACTGGCAGTGCGTTCCAAACACCCACCATCCTCAGTGTGAAAAACTTTCCCCGCGCATCTCCTCTAAGCCCAAGAACATAAAAACATGAGAACTAGGATCAGGAGTTCTCCTAGTTACCTGCCCGCTCACCATAACCCTTAATTCCTTTACTGTTCAAAAATTTTTCCTTGCCTTAAAAACATTCAATGAGGTAGCCTCAATTGCTTCACTGGGCAGGGAATTCCACAGATTCACAACTCTTTGTGTGAAGAACTTCCTCCTCAACTCAGTCCTAAATCTGCTTTCCCTCATTTTGAGGCTGTGCCCATTAATTCTAGTTTTGCCTGCCAGTGGAAACAACTTCTCCGCTTCTATCTTATCTATTCCCTTCATAATCTTACATATTTCTATAAGATCTTCCCTCATTCTTCTGAATTCCAATGAACATAGCCCCAGTCTACTCGGTCTCTCTTCATGAGCCAACCCTCTCAACTCCAGAATCAACCTAGTGAATCCCCTCTGCACCCCCTCGTGCCAGAAAATCCTTTCTCAAACAAACCTGTATCGTGCGGACTTGATGGGCCAAAGGACCTCTCCTGTGCTGTATGATTCTATGATTCTAAACTTATCACCTCTCACCTTAAACCTGTCTCCTTTTGTAGTCGATCCTTCCACCCTGGGAAGAAGTCGCTGACTTTCCAACTTATCTATGCCTCTTATAGTTTTGTCGACTTCAGCCTTTGTCTTTCTCGTGACACTCGAAGAGATTTAGGACAAAGAAATGTTATGAGATGTGAGTGCAGAATTCACTTCCAAAATTAGTGGTTGAAGGTGATACCATTCAAAATTAGATTGGGAATAGAGTGAAAGGGTTTTAGGGATCTGGGAACATTCATGTGGAGGATAAATACTGAAGCTGTTTGCTGGGCTAATTGGCCAATTTCTGTATTCCTTTACATATTTCTATAATAAAAGACATATTGTGTTTGACTAATCTAGTTGAACTTTTTTGATGAAGCAATAGAAAAGGTTAATGAAGCGAATGCAGTAGATGTTGGATCTTCAGGCTGGTTAATAAAATTGAGGCTCATGGAATAAGAAGCAGGAGCCAGCTTGGATATGACTTACTGATCGAAAACAATGATAAATGGTGGTTTTTCAGATGTGAGGAGGGTGGACAGTATATTCCCCAAGGGTCAGAGCTAATAACATTGTTTCATATGTATGATTTGGATATAGAATACAGAGTAAAGTTTCAAAATTGGCTAATAGGATCAGACTTGGAATTTAAACAATGAGAATGATGTAGACTAGCCAAATGAGCTGACAAGTGGCATGCGGAATGTAATCCAGAGACACATGAGAGGATGCATTTGCCAAAAGGGTTAAGGAGAAGCAAAATAGACTTACTGGCTCACTTCTAAAGAGACTGCAGTAATAGAGGAACCTAGGGGTTCATATGCAAGATCTTTGATGGTGGCAGGAAATATTGAGAGAGTATTAGTAAAGTTAGAGAGTATTAGTGGGGCAATACGGTGGCGCAGTGGTTAGCACTGCTGCTTCACAGCGCCAAGGACCTGGTTCGATTCTAGCCTTGGGTGACTGTCTGTGTGGAGTTTGCACATTCTCCCCATGTCTGAGTGGGTTTCCTCCAGGTTCTCCGGTTTCCTCCCACAGTCCGAAAGACGTGCTGGTTAGGTGCATTGTCCATGCTAAATTCTCCTCAGTGGAACTCAACAGGCGCGATTGTGGCGATTAGGGGATTTTCACAGTAACTTCATTGCAGTGTTAATGTAAAACTACTTGTGACACTAATAAACTTTATGTTTAAAGGAAGTATTGGGGATCTTAGACTTCATAAATACAAAAAAAAGGGAAGTTATGCTGAAC
The DNA here is from genome assembly GCF_965287045.1 of Carcharhinus amblyrhynchos. Lineage (NCBI taxonomy): Eukaryota > Metazoa > Chordata > Chondrichthyes > Carcharhiniformes > Carcharhinidae > Carcharhinus > Carcharhinus amblyrhynchos. Next base: position 94,371,216 of record NC_137328.1, on the reverse strand, counting down.
CTTTTAAAAAGCTGTGGTTAGACCATAATTAGGGTTTTGCATCCAGTTCTGGTGGTCACCATGTTTTAGGAAGATTGCAGAGGAGATTTATCAGAATGGTTTCAGTGATGAGTGACTGGTCGGTGAGTACTGTGTTCGTTTATTTTAAATGCCATGGGTTGACATGGAGGGAATGAGTTGTCATTGGGGGTGGGTGAAGGGGTATCAGTCAGTACGAAGGGTCATGGGGGCAGTTGGAGGGACATAGTTTGGTCTGCAAAGTCTCCCCAGCTTGATAAAAATCCAGCACAGTATCTGGAAAACTTTGATCAGATCACTTTTTTGAAATTCAAGGGAATATCTATTTTGTGTAACCTCCCCTTGGAGTTTAGCTGTAGTTTTGGAAAATCTACGCTGCACTCGCTCCAAGGCCAGTGAGTTCTTCTTAACATGTGGTGCCTGGAACTGTTCATTCTACTGCTAGGCTTTGTGTAGCTGTGACATGATCTCCACCCTTTTATACTTTGATGTTATAGTTATAAAGACCAGCATTCCATTAACCTTCTTGATTATTGTTTGACCCTGCTCATGATATCGATATGTTCTATACACTTGGACACCCAAGTCTCTTTGAACATAAGAACATAAGAACATAAGAAATAGGAGCAGGAGTAGGCCATCCAGCCCTTCGAGCCTGCCCCGCCATTCAATAAGATCATGGCTGATCTGTCGCTGCTCAGTTCCACTTTCCCGCCCTCTCCCCATAACCCTTAATCCCCTCTCCTATCAAAAACCCATCAACCCGCGTCTTAAAAATATTTAGCGAGGCAGCCTCGACCACTTCAACGGGCAGAGAATTCCAGAGATTCACCACCCTTTGAGTGAAGAAGTTCCTCCTCAACTCCGTTCTAAACCGCCCCCCTTTTATCTTGAGGCTGTGCCCCCTAGTCCTACTGTTTTCACTATTTTCACCATTTAGAAAACACTCTGATCTATTCTTTGCAGGTCCAAAGTGAATGGCCTTGCATTGCCTAGATGAAAATTAATTTGCCACAATTTTGCTCATTCACTTAATCTATCACCATCTCTTTGTAATTTTATGCTTTTGTCTACATAGCTTAAAATGCCTCCTATCTTTGATAAATTTGGATATATGGCTTTCTTTCAGCCACACTCTGCACCACAATGCTCCCACATCAGTCACTTTTTGGAGAGTTGGGAGGTTTGGGGTGGGTGGGGGTGGGGGGAGTGTGGTTTGCCTAAATGTGCCTGGTTTCTGAGCGTTCAGGTGCCGTTTTGCAAAAGCACCCCAATCTCAGAATGCGCTGGGAGACCCTCTCCCTTTGCCTTCAATTCCTTCAGCTTCAAGTTAAGCTAACAGTCTCTGATGGGGAATTTATGAAATGCCTTCTGAAACTCCCCTTTCCATTACATAAGTCATCTCTTCAAAATAATCGAATCAGGTTTATCAGGCACGACCCACCTTTTACAAATCCATGCTCTCTCTCTCTAACCAACTGAATATTTTGAAGGTGCTCAGTTACTCCATCCTTATTCTCATAATTTCCTAGCAACAGAAGTTGGGCTATATGGTCTATAATTCCCTGGTTTCACATACTGTTAAGCTGGTCATAGAATGCAAAAGTTGTTAAGAATCTCTTAGCATATTCAAAGGGGGCATCATTCCTGCTGATTGAATAATACACTTACCAAAACAATGTGGCACTGAGGCTTGTGGATGATGAAAGTTGCAGGTTCAATTCCTGTTTCCTGATGAATTAACAGACTTTCCATGAGATGATTGTAGGGGGTGGCCTCAAAGAGTTAAAATAAGTCAACCAAGGTTCTTGCTCCAACTTGGTACCTGATGGTTACTGTTGAAATGTACTGTGTTGGCAGCTGAAACAGCGTTGGCTGTGATACCTCAGTGGAGCATGCTAATACTTGAGCAGTTATTTGTAAGCTATCTTCTCTTGAGACAGTAGACTCTGCTCACCTTATTTAATTGACTATTAACTTTAAAAAAAATCATACTCCTATCATTTGGGGATTTTATCTGTTCTTTCCAGTATTAGATTTGTGATAAAAGAAAGATGTTGGGGGGATTTTATGACCGTGCTTACCTCAAGACCAGAAAACCCTGCCTGAGGTCAGCAGACTTTTCCATAGTCCTCTCCTCGCCTGCTCCGATTCCCCTGGCAGGTGGAACAGGAAATTTCGCCCTGTTGCATTCAAATGGCACCTTTCACGGCCTCACAATATTCTGACATGCTTCCATGTTACAATCCCAGCTGATGTTAATTCAGGACAGATTCCAGGGTGAAACCTGCCTTGATAAGCCCTAACTCTTTTTTTTATAGAAACAGTTTGTTACTGAACAAATTCAGAAGTGTTTACTAATGAACTTTTAACATAAAGAATAAATCATTTATTAAACAAGGAATCATAGAATCATACAGTGCAGATGGAGGCCATTTGGCCCTTCGAGTCTGCACCAACCACAATCCCACCCAAGTCCTATCCCCATATCTCCACGCATTTACACTAGCTAGTCCCCCTGACACTAAGGGGCAATTTAGCATGGCCAACCCACCTAACCTACACATCTTTGGACTGTAGGAGGAAACCAAACCACCCAGAGGAAACCCATGCAGACACAGGGAGGACATGCAAACTCTACACAGACAGTGACCCGAGGCAGGACTTGAACCCAGATCCCTGGCACTGTAAGGCAGCAGTGCTAACCACTGTACCACTGTTCTGTCCAAAAATGGACTATATCACACCAGACATAAGGTTTGAAAGATTTCAATACAAGTACCTGAAAATAATTCAAACTCATGGTCCTTTTAGTTCAGCGCTATCCTAATGGACACAACAATCCAAATGAAATATTTTGAAGCCCAGTCACTGTTACAATATGGGGAAATGTAGCAACCAATTTGCACACAACAGGAGTCCCCAAACAGCAATGAGATCTTTGACGGGTAACAGGTTGCTTTCTTCATGATGCTCTTCTTTAATAAATAAATGTTGGCCAGAATCTACCATACTTTTCTTCTTTGTGACTTTTTATGGAGAGGGCAGTGGGGCCTCAGTTTAACATCACATTTAACAGTACAATGCAGCACTCCCTCAGTGTTGCACTGGAGCAGTGCTACACAGAAGTGACCGGCTCGATTATACGCACAGGTATCTGCCGGGATTGAGGTGATGACTTTCTGACCTAGAAATGAGTGCTGCCACTGGGCTGCTCGAGAAGCTTATTGTTTATAGATTCCTGTTCCTTTTTGCTGGTCAAATTATAATGCTATCTTTCTGAAATATTTTCTTTCAGCGAAACAATTATGTTCCTTCATGAGATATTTTACCAAGGACTGAAAGCCCGGATAGCTAATTGGCCGACACTGGTGTTAGGTAAGAACTGGTTAATGTAGAAAACGTAGATTGCATTACTTAAATAGATCAGAATATTAAATGAGCCATTAATTTTGGTCGGGCAAATAATCAGTTGCTAAGTGGTGTTAAATATAGTTGAACACAAGCTACAATTTGTTGGTTGGCTCCCTAAAGGAATAGAATTTATTATGCTGTTGCAAAGATTTAAAATTATATTGCCACTGGGGTTAACAGTGCAACGACAACTAACATCAGCCTTGTTGGGTTTTCATTACAAGTTAAATTTATTACCTTTTTTCTTTGGAGATAGGATAAATATTTTCACAGAATATTTATTGTGAGCAGCAATATTCTAGACAAATAATTACACTTGCAAGGATACCGGAATTGATTTGACTTTGTCACATGCAATGTATCCGACCAATATGACTGTAGGAGTATTTAATATAGCACTTGGATGTTAACATGGGACAGAGCATAAGAAGGAAATTATATCTGGGAGGACTGCACACAGAAAACAGATGGGGTTTTGTGGGATCCTGTCTGATTTTCCTTTCTGTGTTCTGTTCAGGGCAATACCCAGATATTAAAGATGAAAATCTACCATCACAATTATTAGATGCCACACTGTCAGTCACAACAGCTTCACACAACAGTTCACTTTGAAACAGAAAAGAATGTAGCCTCTTTTAGAATTTAATATGACATCTGTAATGCCTGTGTCCCTCGACATTGTATGGTGTTATTCACTTACAATCCATCAGTGTCTTTTTCAGCTTAGATCAAAGAAAGATAAATGTTATAGATGACACAAAACAGATGACAAACAAAACACTTGCTGCCAGCAGAATAATTGATAAGTGCAACTAAGTAAACTTGCGATGGCACTGCTGTGGCAGACGGATGTAACATATTCTTCCTGCTCAAATGCTCTAATCCAAATCAAGAAAATAAAGAACTTCCTATCTAAATTGCAGGGTATCAGCTTTAGTGAGCAAACTCGGTTTGTAGCCATTGTGCCCACTCTGTGGATTTATTGGTATGTTTTGAGGAGGAATGTTCCAGCTGTCTAGGAATTTCATCCACCAAGAATTCATCTAAGAACCTTAGCTCACACTGAGTGCTATTTTCTGGTGGTTAATTTAAATCCTGGTGTAACATGTGCCCTAATTTTCCAATGCACTTGTCCAGATGGACAATATTCTTGGTAATAGAATTTTGGAGACTAACCCCTGTGAAATATTAACCATATATTCTATAAATCCTTTCTTAGTTCATCTCATCAATATTCAGAAATGACTCAGTTGTTGCAGCAGTTGTTTCTGGATGTCTGCCCCTTCCTACAAGCTTGTTGACATTAGAGGTTTGAGGGTAGGGGTCACTGAGATTAGGAATTCGTATAGCTGCTTTCTATCAGGACTTGCCGTTACATTGGCAGAGGTACACTTTGTCTCATCAGTTCCACAGCGACAGAAAAAAAGAGAGCCCACTTGGGAACCAGGCTGCAGTCAGGGCTTAGACCCTTGAAACCTGAAAGGATTTTCCTTCACATGTGACCCCTAACTTAGGGCGACTGGGGCAGTGATTGCTACTTTTCAGGAGTGGCCAGAGGAGGCAGTGAGAGTACCTGATACCTTTCCCAGTTCAGTAAATATTGGACCTCCTCAGTGCAAGCTGCTGCAGATTTGTCCCCAATCCACCAAACACCTGCTTTTAAAGCACCTCCCACTGATCTCACAACTTTAGAGTGATAGAAATCATTGATGGTTGCTCTCCTTGTGTCCTTGCTGGGTGTTCCAGGCTTCTTTCACTCACATTTTACAAAAGTACTTTCTGATGTCCCCTAACTGCCTTTCAGCTTCCAATCTCTCACTGTCGCTATCTCTATCACAATTAATTTCACTTTCTAGCTATCTTTTCAGCTTCTAGACAGCACAGTGCTTAGCATTGCTCCCTCACAGCCCCAGACACCTGGTTCAATTCCAGTCTTGGGTCACTGTTTGTGTGGAGTTTGCACATGGTCCCTGTGTCTGTGTGGGCTTCCTGCGGGTGCTCCAGTTTCCTCCCACAGTCCAATGACATGCAGGTTACTGGATTAGCCATGCTAAATTGCCCCTTATTGTCCCAAAATTACATGGATTAGGTTTGGTAAATGTGTGGGATTACAGGGATAGAGTGTGGAAGAGGGCCTGGGTAAAATACTCTGTCAAATCATGTGTAAGTGCAGACTCAATGGGCCAAATGGCCTCTCCTGCACTGTAGGAATTCTATGATTCTATTGATACTTTTTAAAATGAGTACTCTTAAATATTTATTTCTCTTCTAAACACACCTTTCTACATAATTTTCCTTGTGTTGAAATCAAGGTTGATTAGTCACAGTTTGTACTCATTCTAGTTGGAGAACCAGGGAACAGCTCACACTTACTTCCCTCAGTTTTCATCCTCTTTGAGCCTTTAAGACACAAACCTTGAGTCTTATAACCACTGTTTCAGCTCTGTCCGTTTTTTTTCAGCCTTGGTGGTGCCCTTAGTGTGGATCTTGACTATCTTCCAGATTAACACTAACATTTAGAAATGTGTCTCTCAGTTACAGTCACTCACTGATTGGTGTTCCTTCAGGCTAACACTGACATCACTAATCGGCAAAGTGTTGGATTTTGATGTGCGTATTGTGGAGATTATGATGCACAACAAAAGCATTAGTGAATGTTCGAATAGGCTGTAATAACTGTGTTGATATATTCATGATGTGTTTTATACACTTTCACAAAAGGTCAAGTTTACATGCTGGCTACTGAATTCTGTCGAGTAGGAGTGACCCTGTACTAATTACAGTCTGCTACTTCAGGCTCATTTTCAGAAGGAGCCCTTGTAAAAATGAAATGGCCAAATTTCCTGCTGCCGTGTGATTTTCTGCTTCATTATTTTAGTGGAAAAATAATCATCGGCTGCTGAATGTAGAAGCAGATTCTATTGTTCCTAAGGCATATGGGGCTAGAGAATTTGCAAGTGCTAATGTAGCCAGGGCATCTGTGGAATTATGGTTCTAGGGGCTGGGCAAAGTGAATTAAAAAAAGGTTTGTTGAGTTGAGAGGAACTTAGCTGAGTAATATAGAGGGAAAGTGAATGACATGCTCTATGAGGACAGTTCTGCGTGTGTGTAATGATTTTAATCAGGCAATTGAGGTTGGCCTGCTGGAATATGAACTCCCTGATTATGGGCCTAATTAATGGTCCAATCAGGGAGCCCCAGGCTCTGTATTTAAACAGGAGTGTCAGTTCCTCTGGCACTCTTGATGTAGACTGTACACTGAGAGTGCTCTGTATGGTGTGTTGGATCTTGTAAGTAAAGGAATTCTGGTGAAGGGATTTCCATCTCTGAGGACTTATTACAGTGTGCACCTTGAGAAGGAGATGCAGTGCAGAGTTGTTGAGAGCAGTGGAGTGAGGATCGCCCCAGGAGAGGTGAGACGATCACAGTCAGAAATAGTTGGGTGCTGGAGACGTGATCCGTAGGGAGATAGGAGAAGCCATTAGGGAGTTCATGACTGACCTCAGCACAATATGAGTTCCTTCTTCTACGATACAGCACTGACCCCTCTTTCTCAACAGATTTGTTGGTCATGTCAGAGTTAGAACTAAGGGAATGGAGTTGAAGCTTTGAAGTGAGATAAAGGGGAATGAGTAAGGAGACTGGAGAAAATGAACTGGAGGTCTTGAGGCGCAATGGGTAGCATCCTGCCTCTGAGCCAGAAGGTTCAGGTCTGAGTCCCAACCCAGGTATCGATGATCAAGGAAGGTGCATTCGTAAGGTGGTCAAACAGGTTGAGTGTACACTTGGCTAGTGGTAAGAGTGGGAGTGACTCCTGGTCAGTCATGCTTGATGTGGAGTGGCTCCCAGAACAAAGAATAGTACAGCACAGGAACAGGTCCTTCTGCCCACCAAGTCTGTGCCGACACAGATGCCTCTCTAATCTAATACTTTATTGCCTCTACATGGTCCATATCCCTCTATTCCCTGCCTACTCATGCATCTATCCAGATGCCTCTTGTACATTGTTACAGAATCTGCTTCCACCACCTCCTCCAGCAGCACATTCCAGGCATTACCGCCCTCTGTGTGAAAATCTTGTCCCTTACATCTCTTTAAAACTCTCTCCCTTTCACTTTCAAACTATGCCCCTGATAATTGACCCTCCAACCCTGGGGAAAAGATTCTGACTCTCCACTCTATTCAAGCCTGTCATAATCTTGTAAACCTTTATCAGGTCCTCCCTTATCTTCTGATGCTTCAATGAAAATAATCCAAGTTTGTTCAACTTTTCTTCATAGTCCATATCCTCAAAACCAGGCAACATCCTGTTAAGTCTCTTCTGCACCCTTTCCAACACATCAACATCCTTCTGGTAGTGTGGTGACCAGAATTGTACACAATACTCCAAATGCAGCCTAACCAAAGTCTTATACAGCTGCAACATGATTTTCCAATTCCTATATTCAACATCCCAACTGATGAAGGTCAGCATGCCACATGTCTTCTTGACCACCTAGTCCACCTCAGTTGCCATCTTCAGGGAACTCTAGATCCCTCTGTATGCAAATATTTCTAAGGCATGTATACGATATACTTTCCTTCTGCAGTAGACCTTCCAAATTGCGTCACTTATTTGTCCGGGCTACATTCCATCTGCCATCTTTCGGCTCAGATTTCCAGCTGATTTATATCCTGCTGTATCCTCTGACAATCCTCCTCACTATCCACTAGTCCCCCAATTTTTGTATCATCTGCAAATTTACTAATCAGACCACCTATATTTTCCCCCAAATCATTTACATATATTATAAGCAATAGAAGTCCCAGCACTGATCCTTGTGGAATAGAGCTTGTCACAGACCTCCAGTTAGAAAAATACCCTTCCAATGCTGCTGCCTACTATCTATGGCCAAGCCAGTTTTGTATCCATCTTACCAGCTGTCTTCGGATCCCATAAGACTTCACCTTATGTATCAGCCTGCCATGAGGAACCTTATCAAAGGCTTACTAAAGTCCATGTATACAACATTCATGCCCTCCCTTGGTCAATTCTTCTTGTCATTTCCTCAAAGAATTCAATCAAGTTTGTGAGACACAACCTCTCCTTCTATGCTGCCTATCGCTAATAAGCCTATTCTCTTCCAGATGTGAGTATATCCTGTCCCTAAGAATCTTCTCCAATAATTTCCCCATCGCTGATGTAAGGCTCACAACCCTTTAATTTCCCAGATTGTCTCGAGGAACAATGTTAGCTACTCTCCAATCCTCTGATACCTTGCCTGTGGCTAAAGAGGATATGAAGATTTTGGCTAAGGCTTCAGCAATTTCTTCCTTAGCCTCTCTCAGCATTCTGGGATAGATCCTATCTGACCCTGGGGACTTGTCCACCTTAATGTTTTTCAAAACCGCCAATGCTTCCTCCCTTTTTATCTCACCATGTCTTAGAATGTCAGCCTCCGAATGTCTCCTTCTGCATTGTATCATACTATAGGGGATAGGTCCCTCTAACTGGTCTTGTTACTCTATCAGGACAAAATGGACAGGATTCCTTCTGATGCACTGCAAAAGAAAATTTAGATGTTTCCAGGAAGCCAAGAGTTAATGTTATATTTTTGCTGCTCTGCACAAAGTCACAACATTCTTTTAGGCAGGATTTATGACATCCTGTTTGCTGATTAGAAGCTGTGGTGTTAATCAGGTACGGAATCCATTTCCTTTATAACAAAAAAAACTGTGAGGTTCCTCGAAAGAACAAAACGACAGCAGGTTTAGTTTAAATGAAAGCTGAACCACTTAGGAAATCACATCTCTATGAAGTATTTCAGACAGACTAGGATATAAGTAAGTATTCTCTAGTGGTTACAGAGTTAGAAAATATTAAGATTGTGCAGATCATCCTGTTTCTATGGATACCGAGTAACGTTGCTCCTGCAGTCGCCATTATAAGTGTGCCAAACAGTCGCTGTGATTAAATTTGTTGACTTTGTTTCTCTTTTTTCAGCGGACTTGTTTGACATTTTATTACCAATGCTGAATATTTATCAAGAGTTTGTCAGGAACCACCAGTACAGCCTGCAGGTATTAGCAAACTGTAAGCAAAACAGGGATTTCGACAAGCTGCTGAAACAATATGAGTCAAATCCAGCATGTGAGGGGCGGATGCTGGAGACCTTCCTTACATATCCCATGTTTCAGGTAAAATTTCACTTGGGGTAACCTATCAGTTACACATATAGCCATGTAGGGTGTCAAATGTGGGCCACTGGATTGCAAGACTCCATTAAGGCCGGTACTTGACTCATTGCTTTTACCGTGTGACAAAATTTGACCAACTTAATAAAATGTAGGGGGTTCATTTGTTGAAGATGATCATCATGATGCCTCATTAGCATACTATCTTTTCCTATGCAATAAGTGAAGACTGTTTTTGTTTCCATTAGTGACATTATCATTCATTGCAGTATTATTCATAGAATCCCTACAGTGCAGAAAGAGGCCAGTCGGTCTATCAAGTCTGTACCGACCACAATCCCACCCAGGCCCTATTCCCATAACTCCATACATTTACCTTGCTAATCTCCCTAACACTAAGGGTCAATTTAGCATGGCCAATCAACCTGACCCGCACATCTTTGGAGTGTGGGAAGAAACCAGAGCATCCGGAGGAAATCCACGCAAACACGGGGCTAACGTGCAAACTTCACACAATCACCCAAGGCTAGAATTGAACCCGGGTCTCTGGCGCTGAGGCAGCAGTGCTAACCACTGTGTCACTGTGCTGCTCCACTCCAAAAACCCAACTTTCCAATGTACTATCATTGGCCTCAAAATTACACTGTGCAAAGATTAATTTATCGGTATCAAAATCCTTTTTGTCACAATTTCACCAGTGCAATAAGTGGGTTGGTTGGTATGTTAAGATCATGGAAATAAACCTGATATGAACATATCATGCATTTGTATGCAAATTTTCATACACAGTAGAGGTCATTTCCACCTTCACAACCTCCCATCCATTTAAGGAAACATCCAATTTTCAACTCGTTGATTTCAAAATTGTGTAGTTTCTACCTGAAACGTATGGGCAGTTTGCTCCGCCAGACAATCACCCAGACATTGAAGGTGAAACCTGTCCCCCAGTAATTTCAATATTTTGCACAAGAAATTATGACCGGAGCATCTGATGAAATTATTCCCTTATTTTCTATGTGTATGACTGCCATGATGTAAATGAATACCATATCCACACGCAATGGCCTGGATAGTGTGGGGTGTGGCTGTTCAGTTTTACTGTGGAGTTGCTTGACCATAACGCATTAAGGGCTCGCACTGGCACCACATTTTTAGAACCTGCGGAGTCAAAGAATCTTGTTTGGAGAAGCTAAGCAGAAATGATCACGTGTGCCCAACTTTGTTTTTGATCTTGGTGTGTTGCTCAGGCAAATATAAAACGAATGGCTCATTAGGTGTTACGGTGGCACAGTGGTTAGCACTGCTACCTCACAGCACCAGGGACCTAGACTCAATTGGGTGACTGTGTGGAGTTTGCACATTCTCCTTGTGCCTGTGTGAATGTGCTCCAGTTTCCTCCCACACTCCAAAGATGTGCGAGTTGGGTTGGTTGGCCATGCTAAATTGACTCTAGGGGCTTCTTCTGCACTGTAGGGATTCTATATTGTTGATTATCAAATCATATTTTCTCCTCTTATATTCTGGAGTTGTATTATCAATGGGCAGGACTCCAAAATTTGGGCCCAAACTCAACAACAAAAGGCGCCCAACTCTTGAGTATTTAACCTGTGATATTCTGTGGGGCAGATTGCTGCAAGTGTGCGATGCAAACGGTGCAGCACCATCTACAGGGCAATTGCACAACAGAGCAAGCAACTGTGTGTCTCCTTGACCAATCAGATTGAAATACAGTGCAAGGCCTGAACAAGAAAATGTAAGAGAATGGAAAAAAAAACAAAGAAAACATCTCTAAAAAACTGTAAAAGCACCATTTGCATCACACACTTCCAGCAATCTGCCCCACAGAATATCACAGGTTAAACACACAAGGATTGGGCACCTTTTATTGTCAGGTTTGGGCCCTTATGTTTGGAGTCCTGCCCATTCTTAATACAACTCCGTGTAAGAGGCGAAAATATGGAACCAATAAAATCTGAAGGAATGAGATACTACACTTGTATTAGTTAATTATCAGTATCTGAGAAGTCGGTTGGCAAAAATTGACACATCACACCACTTAAAAAAAGGTCCTTAAATATAAGATGACTTAATTTTCTGTGGTATCTTTGTGTGCAAGAAGAGGGACTTTAGGTGGCACAGTGGTTAGCTGCCTCATAGCGCCAAGGGTGCAGGTTCAATTCCAGCCTCGGGTCACTGTCTGTATATGTCTGGACGTTCTCCCCGTGACTGCGTGGGTTTCCTCCGGATGCTCTAGTTTCCTCTCACAGTCCAAAGATACGTGGGTTAAGTTGATTGGCGATGGTAAATTGACCCTTAGTGTCAGGGGAACTAGCAGGGTAAATATGTGGGGTTATGGGGACAGGGCCTGAGTGGGATTGTTGTTGGTGTAGGCTCAATGGGCCAAATGGCATCCTTCTGCACTGTAGGCTTCTATGATGGCTTCCTCCTGTATTTGAATGGAGAGTGAGGCAGTAATGTGCCATTTTTATAAAACTAAATAAGGAGTGAAGCAATTCTGACATGGATGTCTGTGTTTAATCATGTTTCTGCTGAAGGTGCTAAGGCATTCTCACTTATTAGCTTTTTGTCATTAATTTTTGGTCCATGAATTTACAGCTATCTGTATGGGCCTAACAACAATATTTACATTTTAATTTATCCAGTCATTTATTCCTGGGCTGAATGCACTTTCCTCCCATGGAGCTTGGTTGTCATCATGTCAGGAGCATGCCTGAGAATTTCTGAAATGGCATTCAAAAGAGTAATAGTTGTGTTCAACATTGATATGGTTGCAAGCGATTTAGTTCATATTCAGATCACCTAAGAAACTAGCATTGACACTGCCTCTGGGACTAACAATATCCAGACAACAAATGGTATTACACACATCAAGTGGAGACGTTGATGGGAATTTGTCACAGAATGCTGTATTAAAGTAAACCATTGGCGCTAAATGCATGATGCCAGCTCCTAGCGGAATCTATGCATGCGTGTTGTTAAGCGCAATTGTATATTTTGTTTCTCACCAACTTTATGTCTTTCTCTGGTGTATAATTTTAGATTCCGCGATATATAATAACATTGCATGAATTGCTGGCGCACACACCACATGAACACGTGGAGAGAAAAAGTCTGGAATTTGCAAAATCGAAACTGGAAAATCTTTCGAGGCAAGTTGGTATTTGTGTGTTTTAAAAACCGTATTTGGAAGATGTATGTGTAAGCACTACATAAGAGGGACCTGACCAATGGGTTCTGAGGATGGAACTGATGTTCAACTAGCAAGCCAGCTCACAGGAGACCAGGTTTAATCTTATTAGCAGTGAACATCAAGCAATAGTGGACCAATTGCCTATTATGTACCCCCACCCAATTTTTGTTTCCATTGAATATAAAGGAAAAACTGACAACTAAGTAATAAGCCATTGACCAACTATCACTCATTTTGCATCTCTGCTTAAATTGAATCTTACCCCCACTGTACCTCTCAGCCAATCCCAATGAAAATGTTGGTGCTCATTAATCATTCCAGTGTTCACTAATTATTTGTGTGTGCCAATTAATTATTCCAGTGTCCTTACTAATTAACTGGCATGTTCATTAAGTATTTGAGTGCTCCCATTAATTGTTCCAGCATGCTTGTTTATGATTCTGGCACGGGAAAATCCAAGGTAGCGGATGGTATAAACAATGGGAAATCCGTTGACAGTCGTGGGAGCTGCTGGTCAATGGTGGACCACACCCACTGCCACAAAACACACCTCGAGGGGGTGGACAACCCACACAAAGGCCCAAACCTTCCAACTAGGTCAGAACTTAGTTGGGGGTTCCAAGGGGAGAACCAGCATCAGGGGGTTTCGGGTGTGGTCATAGACTCATAGAATCCCTACAGGACAGAAGGAGGCCATTCAGCCCATAAAGTCTGTACTGACCACAATCCCACCCAGGCCCTATTCCCATGACCCCACACATTTACTCTGCTAATCCACCTCACAGAAGGGTCAGTTTAACATGGCCAATCAACCTAACCAGCACATCTTTGGACTGGTCAGCATGTGGGGGTTTGCAGGGTTACAAGGGGGAGCAAGTTTTATAGTTACCCAGGAGTTAGATGAGGATTTTTCTGTCTAACATTTCCTGGATAACTATTCAGGTAAGTAAATCAGAACCTGCCAAGCCCATGTAATTATCCAAGATTGCGAAAATTGACCAATGTTTATGGAAAATGGATATGCCCAAATTTTGCACAGGTAGAAAATCTGGCCTTTAACCTCCAGGAACTGAAAAAAAGGATTTTTTTTAATGCAGAATGATTACAAGTGGATGTTACATTTGTTATGCTATAGGCAGCAACATGAAAATTCACCGTGACTCACTGGGATAAAAGTGCAGCATTGAGAAGAACGTGAAAAGGACAAATGTTGCTCCTTTAAATAACTACTGACCACAAAAAAAAGTGTGGGAGCAATCTTTACAATTTCATAATGGATGCAGAAACAAACATAATGAAGGTATTTAAAAGTGCAAAATGCGAGCAACTTTGCTAATGGATAAGTAGGTGAAAGGTTTAAAGTGCAAGTAAGTTGGGAAGCTTGCAGTGACACATTGACCCAAACTCATTCTGTGGCGAGTGAGAAGTCTCTTTGAACAATTGTGAACTGCAGTTTGAACTTGGATCTCAGTTCAGGAACAGGTTCTCATTAACCCACCCATTGTGCCCTTTATTTCTTTGTTTCTGGACCTCTCCTTGGAACTGCTGGTGATATTCGCAGATCTCACAGTTCGCTCGCTACCTGCAGCTGCATCTCACAGTGAAACTGTGACACTTTGACAAGGGTCAGAACCTGTGCACTTCTCAATCAATAAGACCAATCAAAACGAACATGTGCTTGGCTTTTCCGCCCTGGCAGACTTCCCACATGCGCAGGAAATCATCAGAGAGTTCAATGATGATCAGGGCACCTCTGGATCACCCTGGAGCGTTCCTTAATAGAAAGGGTTTCCACTCCATCGATGATCAGCTCATCTGCAACCACCAAAAGATTAATGCTTGTTTGTACGAAAATCTCATGGAGCTGCCAGGATGCCTTCATTCTGCACCAGTCAAGTCTCCCCTGTGAATTTTACATCTCGAAGCAGAGTTAGCAGATAGCTCTTTGGTGACAAGGGCTACCCTCTGAAGATATGGCTGATGACCCTTGTCAGAAGTTCAGGCAATGATGCCAGTGAAAGGTACAGGAGAAGCCACCTCGGTACGAGAGCTGTGGAATGCAGCGAGCAGTGGGGATGCTGAAGATGTGCTTTAGGTACCTGGACCGATCTGGGGACACCCTTCAGTATGTACCAATCAGGTTACCCAGATTGGTAGTGGTCTGCACAACATTGTGCAGCATCAAGGACTGGAGTTCCAAGAGGAGGAAGGTGCTGAATGCTCTGTCTGGAGAAGGAGCAACAGCAGGAGAGTGCAACATGGCCACTGTGCACACAACCAATACACACAGCTGCCTGGTATGCCCACCTGGCAAAGTTCACTTAAAGCAGTGCAGCCACTGTCAGACTAGCTCTGAAACACTTTGTCCTATCAGCCTCTAGCACAACCATTCCTATCAGAGGCTTCCATTGCTTGTTTTTAATTCCTGTCTGACCATTCATCAAAACATCATTCATGGTTAAGGATCTCCACATCATTCTTCAAAAGACAGAAGACCACTTTCCAGGCAGCAGGCAAATAGATCATACTCAAAATGGAACAAATAACCTTTATGTTACAGAAAAATGGAACAACAGTGTAACAGGTTGTTATATTCCATGTGAATATCCAATTGAAACTACAATTCCTTGCTCATCCTTTTCTGACTTTTCCTACATTGTGCTACCCTGTGCTTTCAACAGAGCTGGAGGCAGGCTGTTCATATCTCTTCCCTGACTGCTAAGTTACTCATGGCCAACCTCCTCTGGATTTTGGATTTGGATCTATGACAGTTCTGCCAAAGTCTGACTAACGTACAGTTTGGAAATGCAGACTTGGCCATCAGAATAGGAGGAAACATATGGGCTCTGCTGGGGTAGAGGCAATGGGTGAGAAGTTGGAATGCTTTGAGCAGAGGCCCAATTATCATGTGCCTTTTCTTCATCTTTCCGCTTATGGACCACCCACATTTCCATACTAGGCAAGATCTAGATAGCACTTTATTACGCATCAGTGAGATGCAAAATAGCCAGCTTATTATCTTATTTTTCATAGGTTTCTGCTTAAGGTGGCATTCTGAATGTGCAGGTCATTGGTGAGGGCTAGCATGCATTCAGTCAACTGTTGGTCCGTCACTCAGCGTAAGTTTCCTACCTTTCAGCGGATGTGGAAATCATTGTGGTGTTCCTCTGGGCATCATAATGAAAACTTGGACCTCCCCTGCCTGTGCGTTCACATCCCACCCTTTCCTTGACCATGACTTACCTGACTGCCTGGGACCATGCGTGTGTGTCTGTGGTGTTGGCCACCAGTTGCGCTTGCCTCACTGCTGGCTATAGGCAAGACTGGAGTATATTAATAAAACACACAATTTGAGATGATCCAGGCCTCAACTTTGCCCCACTTTCAACTCTCAGCCAAGGTTAAAATTGTGGCGAATGAGCCTTAGTAGACAGTAAGCAATTCTTAGGGAAGAGCACTCCTTTATATCAATCCCAGAGTCACTTCAGGATCTGATGCTGTGCACTGTCTCCTCATTAAATCTCCAGAACAGGCAAACAAGAATGAACAGCACATACAATGACTGCTTTTTGAGGGACAATAGGATTTAACACAAACCACATGAGGGCTCTAGAGTTCACAACACCAATTCCTTTAATAAATATCAAGTCAAAGCAAATCTGAATTTTATCTGAGGTCATTTTATTTATAACTTTGCACATTGTCAGAATAAAAGGTGAAACATCAATCATAGCATTGATTCTGAGAGTGATGAGTAATGAACGCTGTTATGTTATGGCCCCTTAGTTATTTATACAGTTTGATTGCAACCACACTTATAATTTCCATTACAGTCCTGAGCATAAGCATCTGTAACTTGGGACATGAGTTGTCCTTTCTTTAATGAATGGTAAGGATTGTTTCAGCATTATCACCAAAACATGCCTCCTTTTTGGAGGGGCACCATGAATAGGAAGCTAAATCAGAAAGCAAAAGAAAGTTAAAGCTAATTGTGCTATCCGTGACATTCACTCAGTCCTTACAGCGACCATCAGTCCCAGAATACCTCAAGCATACAACTGGACCTTGTATGTTCCTCCTCCAGGACCTTCATTTCATAAACAATCAAATTCTGTGTAATGGTAAGAGCAGCAACTACACAGGGGGAATGTATGGTCCCAATAGAGTGGGAAACTTGGCCTGTTGGGTGAATGAGGTGGAATGAGAAATTTTGATTTCCTGATAGTAGGTTGAGATGCAGAGATTAAGCCAATGGTGTGTCAAGCTTCACATCATCCTTTGGTGGATCTGAACTTGTAATACATTTGTATGCCATGAATACTCATCAGCATAACAATTTTTTCAATTACACCGAACATTCCAGACAAGGTCACTGGTACAAGAGATTGTTATGGTACCCAGCTCATGTTCAGCTAAAGTTGGCGTGCACCAATTGCCTTTGTGTAGCTGTGTCTGAGATCAGCAGTTTTTCTTATCAAACTCTATGGCACCAGGGAGGTGAGCAGGAGAATGGCAGCTTGTATGGAGACTCAAGACTGGCAAGGGCGGGTCAGGGAGTGAGTGAGGGTGGTGGTGGGTGTTGAAATGTTGAGAGGCAAGTGCATGGAAGAGTGGAAATCAAATCCAAGGGAGTACAGGGGATGTGGTTGAGGACATGGAGGAGTACAATGGGAATGTCCTGGTTTCCTAGGGAATGAATGACAGGTACAGTCAATCAAGGTTATGAGGTGCCTAAAAAGTGGAGTCAGTGCTGTCTCACAGCACCAGGGACCCAGGTTCGATTCTTGGCTTGGGTCACTGTCCATGCGGAGTTTGCACATTCTCCCTGTGTCTGCATGGGTTTCATCTGCGTGCTCTGGTTTCCTCCCACAGTCCAAAAATGTGCAGGTTGGGTGGATTGGCCATGCTCAATTGACCCTAGTGTCAGGGGGACTAGGCCATGGGGTTATGGGGATAGGGCCTGGGTGGGATTGTGGTTGGTGCAGACTCGATGGGCCAAATAGTTTCTTTCTGCACTGTAGGATTCTATGATTCCATGATTCTCTTTCTTTGTTCTGGCATCAGGCACGGCATGCCAGTGATAAAATTCCACCCTATGTTTAGAAGTTTCGAGGTATCAAAATGTTGTTTCTTAATATGTACAAATTGATTCCCATCTTAGAGTCATAGAGGTTTACAGTATAGAAACAGGCCCTTCAGCCCAACTTGTCCATGCAATCCAGCTTTTACCATTATGCTAGTTTCAATTGCCCACATTTGACCCATATCCCTCTGTACCAATCATACTCATGTAACTATCTAAATGCTTTTTTAAAGACAAAATTGTACTCTCCTCTACTATTACCTCTGGCAGCTCATTCCAGGCATTCACCACCCTTTGTGTGAAAAACTTGCTCCTTGGACCTTTTTATATCTCTTCCCTTTCATCTTAAACCTATGCCCTCTAGTTTTAGACTCCCCTACCTTAGGAAAAAAATTGTTAACTATCTACCTTATCTATCCCTCTCATTATTTTATAGACCTCTGTAAGATCACTCCTAAGCCACTTATGCTCCAGGGAAGAAAAAAATCCCAGTCTATCAGCCTCTTCTTATAACTGAAACCATCAAGTCCTGGTAGCATTCTAGAAAATCTTTTCTGCACTCTTTCTAGTTTCATACTATCCTTCCTATAATGGAATGGCCAGAACTGTACACAGTTCCAAGTGTGGCCTTACCAATGTCTTGTACAGATTTAACAAGGTGTCCCAGCTCCTGTATTTAATGTTCTGACCAATGAAACCAAGCAAACCGAATGTCTTCTTCACCACTCTGTCCACCTGTGACTCCACTTTCAAGCAGCTATGAATCTGTATTCCAGAAAGAGCATTAGATTCTGCCCATAAAACCTGCAAAGGGATACAGAGAAGTTAAGTGGATAGGCAGAAGTTTGGCAGATGAGTCTAATGTGAGAATATGCGAGGTTATCCATTTTGGTGGAAAGAATAGAAAAGCAAAACATTATTTGAATGGAGAGGTTGTGTAATGCTGCAGTACAGAGCGATCTGGGTGCCCTCATTGATGAATCACCAGAAGTCAGCATGCAGGTACAGTGAATAAATAGGAAATCAAATAGAATATTGGCCTTTATTGCAAGGGGAATGGAGTATAAAAGTGAGAAGAGTCTAGTCAGGATTAGACTCTGTCTATATTGTGGTCAGTATCAATGGGGTATTTGAGGTGCAGTCAACCATGAAGGGAAGTCAAAATAAATACAATTGGCTGGAGGCTGATCGAAAGCCTTTGATCTGACAGCTGAATCTTCGAGGCACAGCAGTTGAGCTTGTTTGAGATCAAAGGCTTCAAGTGCAATGCACAGGGTTTCAATGATTTCTGCTTGCTGGGAAGCCACAGGAACTTCAAATCAAAGCTGTGTGCATCCGTTATGGCTGAGAACACCGCTGGGCAGACTGGAACCCTCCCTGGTGTAACTGACGTCTCCCATCCATCAGAGGACTCCAAAGTGGTGTGATCTCACCTGCAGTTTCTGAAGGAAAATCTCTGCTGCAGAATGGACTGCTGCAATGACTTAAAATCCTGCCAGGTGACCGGGGTCTTGGAGGTTAATCTTCCCTGACCACTTCAGAATTTACACAGCGACGTGCAGAAATTAATCACAGCTCTGCCTGAAATCACTGTGCCAGATCTAGAAGGGGCAGTCCAGCCACAACACCGCCTTCCCAGTGGAAAGTGCTGAGGTCAACCTTATACCCCGGTGTGAGCCTACCCAACCCCTAGGACCCTTAAGGGAGGATCTGAGGAGGAAGGGAGGCTGAGCTGGAGGCCAGAGTGGGTAGGGAGCCTGAGTGGAGGCTGTTTGGGGAAAGGAGGGGGTGCTGAGTGGGGATCATATGGGAGGGGTGCTGAGTCTGGGAGTCAGAGGGGGAGGAATGCTGAGCAGGGGGTCTGAGTGGGAGGGGGGCTGAGTGGGGGATCCTGTCAGACAAACTTCATGTCTGCGTGGCATGGGGGTGGTGGATGCCACTCATTGCTGAGGGGTTGGTGGTGCTTCCTCGATCCTTGGGGGAGGCATGGCCTTGTGGTATTATTGCTAGACTATTAATCCAGAAACTTAACTAATGTTCTGGGGACCTGGGTCAAGTCCCACCAGGTCAGCTGGTAGAATTTGAATTCAATAAAAAATATCTGGTATTAGGAATCTACTGATGACCATGAAACCATTGACGATTGTTGGAAAAACCCAGCTAGTTCCCTAATGCCCTTTAGGGAAGAAAATCTACTGTCTTAACCTGGTCTGGCCTACATGTGACTCCAGATCCATAGTAATGTGGGCATGTAGGGGATTTTCACAGTAACTTCATTACAAAATTAGTGTAAGCTCAAACAATGTGGTTGACTCTCAACTACCCTCTGAAGTGGCCTCGCAAGCTACTCAGTTGTATCAGCAATTCAAGAAGGCAGTTCACCACTCAAGGGCTCAAGGGCAACTAAGGATGCACAATAAATACTGGCCAGCCAGAGACACCAATGTCCCACAAATGAATAAAAAAACCACACACCAAAGCTGGTCTGCTGCAAATCCATCTGGGGAACTGTGTGAATAGCAAGGGTATTTGACTCAGGCAAGCCTGCTAATTGTATTTAAATTGATGTGTTTGAATATTAAGAGGTTTCGCCCTTGCTCTGGCAAGGAACCTAATTGGCACTGGCAACATGGCCTGGGGGAGTCGTGCTGGCTTTGGCAATTGGCGCAAAATCCGCTTTCCTGCTGATTCCTGATTCTACAGGCTATTGCAATTTGTGATTGGAACAAACTAACCTGGAGAATTTGTTTTTGTTTTGGGAAAATTCCACATGAAAAGTTGTGAAAAGGAGCAGTTCAGCATCTGCTTATGGGCTCCATCTTGTAGGGTACTGAACAAAGAACAGTACAGAATAGGAACAGGCGTTTTGGCCCTCCAAGCCTGCACCGATCATGATGCTGATCTAAACTAAAACCACATGCAATTACGTGTTCTTCCATTGTCATCCTATTCATGTATCCATTTAGGTTCTCTCAACATCTTCCCAGGCAGCGCATTCCAGACATTCATGACCTTCTGTGTAAAAAAAAAACTTGCCTTGCATATCTCCTCTAAACTTTTCCCCACGCACCTTAAACCAATGCCCCCTAGTACTTGACTTTTCTACCCTAGGAAAGAGCATCTGCCGATCCACTCTGTCCATGCCACTCATAATCTTGTAAGTAGCATGGACAGAGTGGATAGTCACATCCATTGGCTGGAATAATCTGTCTGAAACCAGTTGCTCATTGGTGATTATTATGGAAATGTTGAAATTACATATTCAATGCCTACAGAATACAGACAGAGGAAAACTGAATGAATGCTCATCCTATCTTATTAGAGAACAGAATGCAATGTAAGAGACTATACTGGTACCATTTAAGGCATTGTCAAAGGCTCATCTGAAGCATTATCAACCATTTTCATCATCAAGTCATAGGAAGGATGTCATTATCCTCCAGATAGAACAGAGGAAATGACCGGATCATTCCAGTTATTAGGGATTTAAGTGAAAATGCTCTTTTTTTCAAATCCATGCGCGACATATGGGTATTAACTAGTAAAGTTGATCTTTATTTGTAATCCCTATTTCCACTGACACAGCTAAACTATTTATGTATTTGACAGTATAGTTCTTTATCTTCATGTGCTGTCATTCCTACTGTATCCAGATGAACTAGAAATAAGTAACATGGCCATACGTTGACTATCTCCTATTCTGAAGTTGCTATTGGAGTGAACTTTAGTGGGCCTATACTGCTCGGCTACGGCGTTCTGTAATATAAGGGAACAGTGGTGTGCATAATTTGAATTTTCAGTCATTATTTCAGCCACTTCAGTTAATTGCCTAAATCAAAAGATGTAATTATTTAGGTTGTGGAAACCCATTTACAGATAGGGTTTATTTGTATACTGAGGACTGACAGTGACAGAGACATAAGAACAATTTACACATGCAGCTGGGATAAAATTGTGGTGTGACATTAGGGAATGAATGTTTTTATATGGGTTATTGTCTTTCTTAAAATAAGGGATAAATGAACTTCATTTAAATGTGTTAAGCATCGTTGCATTCATGACAAAGCACTTAATTATACCCCTGTAGTGTTCCACAATGGGCCTCAATGCTGGATAGATCACTGCATTTGGCAAAAGTCCTCCCTCACCTTTTGGCTCAGATCAAGCCCAAGGTGGGGTGCAGTGCTTTATCTTGTCAGCATGGATCTTGTTTGTCTCTCTTGTGGAGACCTTGAATTGGAATTTAAAATATGGTTTTTAGAGTAAGCAAGGAATGGATTTGAGCTTCCTGGTCCACTCTGAACATTGGCTTTGTAACTTTAAAAATGGAGTAGAAAAATAAAAAAGCTGTTTGGCAAATGCCATGTTAGCCTGGGGGTAAAATTTGTCTTTGACTGCAGTGCAAAATGGATGACAGCAAATGGGCAGCCCATTTTCCACCCTATATGATTTTTGATTCCATTGAAATCAGTTCCCTATTGTCCACCTGTTGCTACCACTGATACCAGTTTCACCTTCATGTTGGCTGGAATTCTCCAACCTTTTATACATATATAAAGAGCAAGAGGGTAGCCAGGGAGAGGTTTGGCCCAATCAAGAACAAGGGAGGGAATCTATGTGTGGAGCCAGAGGAAATGGGCGAGGTATTAAATGAGTACTTTGCGTCAGTATTCACCAAAGAGAAGGACTTGATGGATGGCGAGTCTGGGAAAGGATGTGTAGATAGTTTGAGTCATGTTGAGATCAAAAAGGTGGAGGTATTGGTGTTCTTGAGGAACATTAAGGTAAACAAGTCCCCAGGTCCTGTTGGGATATACCCCAGAATACTGAGACAATGGAGGAAATTGCTGGAGCCTTGAGAGAAACCTTTGTATCCTCATTGGCTACAGGGAAGGTCCCAGAGGATTGGAGAATAGCCAATGTTGCTCCTTTGTTTAACAAGGGTAGCAAGAATAATCCAGGTAATTACAGGCTGGTAAGCCTTACATCAGTGGTAGGGAATTATTGGAGAGGAATCTTTGAGGCAGGATTTATTCCCACTTAGAAGTAAGTGGACGTATTAGTATTATTAGGCGATATGGTTTTGTGAAGGGGGGGTTGTGTCTCACGAACTTGATTGAGTTTTTCAAGGAAGTGACGAAGATGATTGATGAGGGGAAGGCAGTGGATGTTGTCTACATGGACTTCAGTAAGGCCTTTGACAAGGTCCCTCATGATAGACTGCTGCAGAAGGTGAAGTCGCATGGGATCAAAGGTGAGCTGGCAAGGTGGATACAAAACTGGTTCGGTCAAAGAATGATGTGGAAATGCCAGCATTGGACTGGGGTAAACACAGTAAGAAGTCTCACAACACCAGGTTAAAGTCCAACAGGTTTATTTGGTAGCAAATGCACTAGCTTTCGGGGCTCTGCCCCTTCGTAAGGCCCCACTCACCTGACGAAGGGACAGAGCCCCAAAAGCTAGCGCGTTTGCTGCCAAATAAACCTGTTGGACTTTAACCTGGTGTTGTGGGACTTTTTACTTGGTCAAAGAAGACAGAGGGTAGCAATGGAAGAGTGCATTTCTGAATGGGGGGCTGTGACAAGTGGTGTCACTCAGGGATCAATGCTGGGACCTTTGCTGTTTATAATATATAAATGATTTGGAGGAAAATGTGACTGGTTTGATTAGGGATTGTGGATGACACAAAGGTTGGTAGATTTGCAGATAGCGATGAGGGCCCTCAGAGGATACAGCAGGATATGGATCAGTTGGAGACTTGGGCGAAGAGATGGCAGATGGAGTTTAATCTGGACAAATGTGTGGTAATGCATTTTGGAAGGTCTAATACAGATAGGAAATGTACAGTAAATGGCAGAACCCTAAAGAGTATTGATAGGCAGAGGGATCTGGTATACAGGTACACAGGTCATTGAAAGTGGCCACGCAGATGGAGAAGGTAGTCAAGAAGGCATATGGCATGCTTGCCTTCATCGGCTGGGGCATTGAGTTTAAAAATTGGCAAGTCATGTTACAGCTTTATAGAAGCTTTGTTAGGCCGCACTTGGAATATAATGTTCAATTCTGGTTGCCACACTACCAGAAGGATGTGGAGGCTTTGGAGAGGGTACAGAAAAGATTTACCAGGATGTTGCCTGGCATGGAGAGCATTAGCTATGAGGAGAGGTTGGAGAAACTTGGTTTGTTCTCACTGGAACAACGGAGGTTGAGGGGTGACCTGATAGAACTCTACAAGATTGTGAGAGGCATGGACAGAGTGGATAGTCAGAAGCTTTTCCTCAAGGTGGAAGAGTCAATTATGAGGGGGCGCAGATTTGGAGTGCGAGGGCAAGGTTTAAAAGAGTTATACGAGGCAGATTTTTTATACAGAGAGTAGTGAGTGCCTGGAATTTGTTGCCGGGGGAGACAGTGGAAATGGATAAGGCAATGACTTTTAAGGGTTGTCTTGACAAATACATGAATAGGATGGGAAGAGAGGGATATGGTCCCTGGAAGGGTAGGGGGTTTCAGATAAGTCAGGCAGCATGGTCGGTGCAGACTTGCAGGGCCGAAGAGCCTGTTCCTGTGCTATAATTTTTTTTGTTCTTTAACCCTGCCTGTGGTTGGGATACTCCAGTCCTGCAGCAGTGGATGAGATCTGGCTGAACGCCAAATTCTTCATTCTCACTGGCAGCGAGAAAGAGATCAGAGAATCCCGCTCATTTTGTTAAACATCAGAGTGAAATGGGATAAATTGCATTAACAAAAATTGTTTTACTCCTTTATTTTTTTTCCAACTTCTATAATACTGACACAGGGCACCTGCAGCATGGTGCTGCGAGTCATTTCTTTCACTCAGAATAGCTAAGGATGTGATCATTAAATAAAATGGAATTATGAAACTGATCTGAAGTCATTAAGTTGGTAGTTGAATAGGTGATGAAGCATTATCCAGTTATTATTATTAGAGTGGTGTTGAAGTTACTGCCAGAGTTTAATAATTACAGACACAGCATACTTTATAATAATGAAGTGCACTCAGGAAGAAGTCTCATCCCTTGCTAAATAACCTTAGCCCATATTAATTCACCATGTGTGTGTATACAGCTAATTACAATGATTTCCGATGACTTATTTTGCTGTATAACAAGAACAATTATACGCTGTGGATTGTATCATGTCTAATGACTGTATTGTTGTGCATATTCAGGGTAATGCATGATGAAGTGAGTGACACAGAAAACATTAGGAAAAATCTCGCAATAGAACGAACGATTGTGGAAGGATGTGACATTTTGTTGGATGCAAGTCAGACATTTGTACGCCAAGGTAAGTGTATTGTATCTATCGCAAGTCAAAGCCTAATACATATTGTACAGTGGCAGCGAACGAAAGGGTCAAATCTGGCCTCAACCACCCATGTCCTTAGTGTGCCAAAGTTGTCTGCATTAGTTGAGCTTTTCAGTTCTGCACCAGGCAGCTGGATGGAGTGCTGAATAGAACTAAGGTGTTAGTTTGAAGACATGGAGGATGAAAAGAAAACTGATAACACATACCTATTTGAATTGTGTTTTGTGGTGGGAAGTAACAGTGGCTGGACTGAAGTCTGTTGTTAATACCACCGATTTCCTCACAAATGTGTCAGGTTTTCTGTATGAATGGTGCGAATGGAGACAATAGATTTAGTAATATTTGCAAGTCCATTTTAAGAGTTACAGTAGATGCTGCTTGATTGTGACAGCATGGGCAGGATTTTACAGCCTCGCTCATCCTGAAATCATAAAAGCTGATTCAAGGTCAACGGACCTTTCCATTGTCTGCTCCTCACTCGCTCCGATTCCCATGGCAGGCGGAACGGTAAAATTCCAGTCAACAGTTAATATGATGCCTACTCACTGAAGTCATCATCAGCTCGTTTTTAAGAATGCTTGCTTGCTTCAACTAAACTAATATCAACAGAAAATGGTTCCATTGTTTCATGCGCTACTGATGTGAAACAGAAATAAAGTTTTCAAAGGCTGTGAGACAATTATCAGCAAAATGCTTTCAAATCACCAGAACTGTTAGAAAAAATATCAATAAACTATCAGTCATGCCCAGAGAAGGCATACTCTACTCATAACTTTAAATATAGACTTGTGTTCATATAGACGTTCTGGAATTTTTTTTAATAAAGTTAACTCTGGTGAACTGTTAAGGTTCACACTAAACTGTCTAGAGTCAGATGACAGATTATTCAACAGGTTTCTAATTGAATCACTCTGGGTGGGGACCCCTCTTGGGAATGGAATCTTGGGTGAGATTCTCCAAGATCCCAGGCACATGTTTCCCAAGGGCGGGAGGTAGCGCATTGTTTGCTAGCAGTGCCATGCTCTGATCTCACCATGGTCAATGGGAATTCCTGTTGATGTCACCCTATGTTGGCAGGAAATCTGTGGGCAGTGGTGCGTTGCGGACGGGATCAGAGAATCTTGCCGGCGATTCTCCAGCCATTACCTGTGCAACTCACACCTGTCTTTGTTTGACAGGTGTGAGTTCTACATAATCAGTGGAAGTCTAGACTTCTCGCCCTGGATATTCATTACCGAGGTGGGGAGCAGGAGTCAGGAAAACTCTTATCTCAGTCCACTGACTTCAGGAGAAAGTACCTGCAAAGGCGGAATCTTCATTGGGGTTGGGTCAGTTAACCCGGCAAAGAGTCGGAGGCAGCTAGGGGGGCTTCAGTCTGTTTAAAAAGTCCAGCTCATTGCTGTTGGACTTAAAAACACAGTAGTCCTCCAGCACTCAACCCCAAAATCCCCTCCATCCCACACACTCCCCATCCCCATCCATGGCACCTTGTGGCCCTCGCCTATCCCCAATGGTCCTTCATGCACCCATAGCAAGCTGTGCGTGCTTGACTGCAAGCTCAGGCTTCCATTGCTCCATTGAAACACCTGAGCCTCAGAGGAAACACTGCTTGGTTGACAGCTCTGGCTGTTTGACTTCTTTTGTCAACTGCACAGTTTTTCTTTATATAAGGTTAGAGGTTACAAAGACTTGCCGTTTGTCTTTGTGAGACTTTAAAGGATGATTGTCACTTTTATTGGGCAGTCATGAAAGCCTTTTTTATGAATGAATAGCTTTTTTAAGCTTTCTTTTACACATCATATTGTCACCATAGCATTCATTAGTTCTATAGAATGTTTGTTGTTAAATGGGCATGGAAAATAGCATAGCTTGGCATTGGGGGCTTGGGGCTTGGATGGAGAGGCATGGTTTGGCACTGGGGGAATGAGGGGCCAGAGACTGGTTAGAGGGGAAATAGCTTGGCATAATGAGAACCTGATCTTTTTTGTGTGCATGGTGTGTGAATGATGCAGACTCATTTGGGGTAAGTGCATGAATAAATAATCATCTTTATTCTTAAACACATACAAGTTCCCATTGCCTAATTGCTCTCTCTGTTTGGTATTAATTATAATCTAATTTTATATTGGACCAAAGTTGCATAGTGGCCACTTTCCCATCAGGAAACCAGCTTTTTAGGCCTGATGTTAACTTTGCGCAAGTGAACGAGTTTTGAATAAATCTCATCCAAACTTCTAAATGGGTCCACAAGGAATATAGGCAGCTGTGACTGGGCACATATTTTTGAACTGATACATCTGAATAACTGTGGTAACATTTGCTCAATCCAAAATTCAGTAGGGGGTGAAAAAAAGGTTACGAATGTGAGGAGTGACTTTACATGGAAGGAAATAGGCTGCATGCACATAAAACAGTACGGATAAAAGCAAGAACAGATCTGGGTCTGCGGCTCACTGCCTGAAAGGGTGGTAGAGGCAGAATGCCTCTTGGCATTAAACAATACTTTGATGTATAGTTATCTACAAGGCACCAGACCAAGAGCTGGAAAGTGGCACTCGACTGGATAGCTCTTTTAAAGCCAGCACGGCACATTGGGCCAAATGTGCCACAGATTTTCTGTTTCTAGATAGTTTTGCACAATTGCTATTCATCCCTGTTTCATGTGCATGCATTGGAAAGTAAGGGAATCAGAACATGCATCAAATAATGCCCATTGCTGATAATTGCTGAAACACCTCCAAACATTTCACATAGTGACGTGCAGTGTTGTTGTTAACCAAGCAAATAACTTACCATTTCTCACTTCTCAAAACCAAGTGGCCACCAGCTCCTCCCCCTCCCCAAAACTAATCGGTTCATCTCTAAAGCAAGCATTTCAAACCTTTGGTCACCTTATTAAAACAGCAGGGAGGGATTCTCCCAAAAATACTCCAAGTGCCAAACTTGTGTAAAAACTGGAGTAAATCCCACTGCTTTTTTCAGTTGGATTTTCAAAATGGTTCTCCCACAGCCTGTCATCACAGAGATCCCGAGCATGAAGCACATGAAATGTCAGTGGGTGGGGATTATTCCCACTGGAGAGTCTGGCAGCATAGCGCTGAGCGAGCCATTGCACATGCGCTGATTGGTCAATGCCGAGATAGGCGCATGTGCAGTGGTCGTACACTGCTGGCCTCCTGATCACTGGCAAGCTGTGCGACGCCACGCCGCTACCCCTCCAATCCACCCCACCCCTCCGATCGCTGGCCTCCAGACCAGCCTCAATCCTCTCCCCCACGCTCATGGCCCCATCCCAATCTGCCCCTTGGCAGTCCTGACTCCCAGCCATGCTTATAGCCCCGACACACACCCCCACCTCCGACCCCAATGGCCAACCCTGATCGCTGGGCTCCCTCCCTCTGCCTATGATCCCAAGTGCACATTTGCACTGGGATCCCCCCCAACACCCAGTGATCTCCCCCACAGAGGCCCCAAACTCAGTAGACCCTGCCTCCTTGGTACTGCCTGCTGCCTGGTGGGCAGTGCCAAGGTGCCTCTGATCATTACCAGGGGGACAGGCTGGCACTGCCAAGCTGGCAATGACTGGGGGCATTCCTCCCTCCTTACAGCTAGTGGGGAGCCACTATAAAGCCCGCTGGAGTTACACACTCCTGGCAGAGAGCGGGGAAGGAGACACTAACGGGCCTAGAGACTTCGGTCCCAGGCCCGCTAAAGATATGCAAATCATCATTTAAATAATTTATTCAGCTCCACGCAATTTCTGGCGCAGATCTGATGACACCAAAAATTCAGTGGCTGGAGATACGTGTTTGCCATGGCACCCAGCGGAAAGCTTTTGCTCTAGTCTGGGAGAATCTGCCCCGTACAAGAGTATTGCACAATTACATTCCCTCAAAATATTGTCACTCCCAGCGGTTTGATTTGATTTGATTTATTATTGTGAAAAGTATTGTTTAGAACATAGAACATCGAACACCACAGCACAAACAGGCCCTTCGACCCACAAGTTGCGCCGATCATATCCATACCTACCAGGCCTATCTATAACCCTCAATCCCGTGAAATCCCATGTACTCATCCAGAAGTCTCTTAAAGGACCCCAACGAGTTCGCCTCTACCATCACCAATGGCAGCCGATTCCACTCGCTCACCATCCTCTGAGTGAAAAACTTACCCCTACATCTCTTTTCTTGCATGCTATACAGACAAAAGCATACTGTTCATCGAGAAGGAAAGGAGAGAGTGCAGAATGTATGTTACAGTCATAGCTAGGGTGTAGAGAATGATCAACTTAACGCAAGGTAGGTCCATTCAAAACTCTGAAGGCAGTCTCCGGTGATGAATACCTGTGATTTATTGTTATGTAGGTAACAACTTAATGACTCCCTCAGAGTTGGTATAATATATAAGTGTAGATAGGGGATTGGTTAATGGACAAGAGGCAGAGTTTAAGATCACTCCGTTTTCAAGTTGGCAAGCTGTGACTGGAGAAGTGCTGCAAGGTTCAGTGCTGGGGCCTCAACGATTTACAATCTGTACCAATGACTTAGACAAAGAGACAGAGAATAATGTATCTAATTTTGCTGATGATCAAGGCTACATGGAAATGTAAATTATGAGGAGGACACAGAGAGACTGTAAACAGATGTAGACAGGTCAGGTGAGTGGGCAACATGTGGGCATTGCATATAATGTTGGGAAATATGAGGTTCTTCACTTTGGTTGAAGAATGGAAAAACAGAATATTTTTTAAAAGATGTGAAACTTGCAAGCATCAAGTACAGAGATAGTTGGTTGCACTTGTACAAGAAACATAGATTTCTTCGATCCTTCTTTGAGGTTGATTTCCTGAGAAGAATAAGGAAATTAAGTTCTCCTCTTAAAACCTATTACTTGTATTTATAATTTTAGGTTGTCAGGAGTTGATCAAATTCGAGTGAATAATGTGTGCGTGGGAGGGATGATTTACAGTCTTAGTTAAAAGACCACAATGTTATTCAGATACAGAATCATTTCATCAATTATCAGAACTTAGATGTGAACAAATTAAGCTTCCAATACAGTTGAAGAAAGATAAGTTACAGGAAGTACAGCATGGGCAGCACAGTGGCTCAGTGATTCGCACTGCTGCCTCACAGCGATGGGAACCTGGGCTTGATTCCAGCATCGGGTAACTGTCTGTGTGAAGTTTGCACATTCTCCCTGTGTCTGCGCGGGTTTCCTCTGGGTGCTCCAGTTTTCTCTCATGGTTCAAAGATGTGCAGGTTAGGTGGATTTACCATGATAAATTGCCCCTTAGTGTCAGGGGAACTAGCAGTGGAGAGGGCCTGGGTCAGATTGTTGTTGGTGCAGGCCCAATGGCCCCCTTCTGCACTGTAGGATTCTGTAAAAGAAAAAGTGCATTCAGTAAGAAACCTCTTACTTATAGAACAATAGATCAATTTTAAATGGTCTCTGTAGTATCCTTGACGTCTCCTCTTCTTAGCACTGAGCAACACAAAAGATTTGGTTAGTGTGGATGCCAGTTTGACAGTGCTAACTGAGCCCAAAGAACAATTAGGAGATAGGCTTCCAGCCATATTTAAATAAGGCTGGCAAAGGACCAAAACATGCTTCATGTCGTTAGTGTGCTTAAACTGGACCATCTCGAGGGCAACATGACAGCTCAGAGACTATCTCTGTTGCTGTGCGGACACATGGATTTGGGCCTGTGTCTGTGGGAGTTTGCGCGTTCTCCCCGTGGTTGCGTGGGTTTCCTCCGGGTGCTCCGGTTTCCTCCCACATCCCAAAGATGCGCTTTTAGGCTGATTGATTGGGTAACAAATTGTCCCTATATTGGACCCCCCTGATCCTCGCACATTAGGCGTAGACTAAAATCATGAATAGGTCACTGAGACAATGGGACGGCGGCGCGGGCTCGTTGGGCCGAAGGGCCTGTTTCCCGTGCTGTGTTGTTCTTGTTCTTTGTATGCTGACTGTTTGCAAGCAGCTGACCAATGAATTGGCATTGGCCTTGAGGTAGGTTCAGGGATGGGGGTAGCAATTGTGAAGTGATGGCAAGTGTGGGGGAGAGGTGTTGGGGGGAAGATGTTTAAAAGGAAAGGCAAGCAGGAACTGGCACAGCTTATGACATTGTAGTGGAGCTAAGTGAAGAACTCCTGTCCTCATAGCTCCACATTCAAGTAAGTATTTTCTTTAGCAAAACTTGCCTTAAAGTGGTGGGGCCATGTCTTCCTGAACACAGTTTAGCCAACACTGGATAGTATCTAATATTAATTGATCATTCCCATAAAATAGCATTATTTTGATTTGATATGTTTGATCATTTGAGCACAGATTGAAATCTGTATAAATAACAAATTTTAATTTGCATATTATCCGCACATGTTCTTTTTCCAATATTCTTCCAATTACAGCAACTGATCTGAATATTTTTGACATTCCAGGTTCCCTCATACAACTCCCTTCAGTAGAGAGAGGAAAGCTTGCCAAAGTTCGCTTAGGTTCCCTTTCTTTGAAGAAGGAAGGAGAAAGACAGTGTTTCTTATTCACAAAACATTTTTTAATCTGCACAAGAAGTTCTGGAGGAAAGCTGCATCTCTTGAAGGTGACCTTGACTACTCATTAACTCTTAATGCATTCGGCAATGTCCCTCAAACAGACAGGCTGTGCATAATATATATCTGAGATGTTTGGAGAAAGGTTTAGGCTGTAAAAAACATGCTTTGACAGTAGAACATTTGTCATGTTATTATTTAACCCACTTAATGCTTTCTCTAGATTTAAATGAGGGAAGCAATTGGAGATTTACTTACCTCAAACATCATAAAAAGTCAAAGCTTCATTCTCCAGTTATATTCATTTTGGAGATTCAAAGAACAAGCTTTGCACCATGTATTGTGCAAGCACTAGACTTCATCCAAATGTAGAGGTTTTCCCACCCCTTTAAGGGGCCTCAACAGCTATGATCCTCCTCAGTTTTTATGTTCATGATTACCTCTGATTGTGCCTCCACTCTAAAAGCTACACAGCAATATTTTCAAAGGGTTTCTTGTACGCAGTCAAGGCTAAATCCAGAAATATGTGCCACCGTGCCTCATCCAGAACACTCATCCAGATTCATCAAAAGCACAATCTGGTTGGTCAGTAAGAAGGCATCAATCCCTATTACTGGAATGTTGTGATAATAGTGGTTAATCCTCCAGGCAGGAAAAGGGCACTGGAAAACCAGGATAAACCCAATTTTAAAGCACTGTTTTCTACCTCTGCCTTGTTATTAAGTGAGATAAGCAGCTGCTAAGATTCTGAGAAATCCAGTTTACAATAAGCAGAAGGAAGCAAAATGGTCTTTGTAAAAGATTTAATCTGTAATTTGTTTCTGTGCTTCAGACTGGAGGTGTCCTTTCACTAATAGACTGCACTCTAATCGAAGAACCGGATTCAAGTGAAGATGAATGTAAGTACACAATGGTTCCCAGTGATATGTCCTGAATACTTGGTTTTTAATTGTTCATTGATCTGTTTTTTTACAACAATAGAATACAATTTTTTTATTTTTACCTTATTAAATGAAGAATCATAGAACCCCTATAGTGCAGAAGATGACCATTTGGCCCATCAAGTCTGCACTGACTCTCTGACAAAGTCTCTTACCCAGGCTGCCTCCCTATCCCCGTAATCCTGCACATTCATCATGGCTAACCCATCTAACCTGCAATTATTGGGACACTAAGGGGCAATTTAGCATGGCCAATCCATTTGACCAGCATGCCTTTCGAACTATGGGAGGAGACCGGAGCACTATGCAGACGTGGGGAGGATTGGCAGACTCTTCACAGTCACCTGAGGCTGGGATTGAACTTGGGCCTCTGGCGCTGTGAGGCAGCAGTGCTAACCACTGTGCCACTGTTCCGGCAAATGAAGTTGATTGCAGTTAAACATTTTTTTATTTTAATCATTTGGGTGTCTAATATGTGCGGAATTTTTAATCACTAGGTTTGAACACCTCTAAATCAATCTGCTGAGCATTTGGGCTGTACAATTTATTTTTAGAATCATAGAATCTTTACAGTGCAGGAGACCAATTGGCCCATTGAGCCTGCACCGACAACAATCACACCCAGATCCTAACCCTGCGTATTTTCCTGCTAGACCACTGGTGCAAGTTAGCATATTAATCAACCTAACCTCCACATCTTTGGCCTGTGGAAGGACACCGGAGTACCCGGAAGAAACCCACGCAGAGATGGGGAGGACATGCAAACTCCATGCAGACAGTGATCCGAGGCCAGAAGTGAACCTATGTCTCTGGCGCTGTGAGGCAGCAGTGCTAACCTTTGCGCCGTCCTGATAAAGAATTCACACTGTCTCCCCAGAATAACACACCCAATTATGAATCCAGGAGATTTGGGGGAAATTCCACAGTGCTGTCGTAGTGGCAGAAACAGGCACAACTGCCACCAGCTGTCAATGCTTGGGCAAATGCTAGTGATTCTAATAATCCCATGTCTAGGCTCAATACACTGCCACAGAGCCACTGGAAAAATTGGATAGGAATCTTTTCGTGCCAAGAACACTGGGGACTGTAAATAATGTACAGAGTTTTAAGACGTTTCTGGAGAGAACCAATTGAGATATATAGTGAAAAAATTGTTAACTCAGATTGTGGTCAACAAGTTTGTTCAAAACAACTGGTGGGCGGGGGGAGAAGAGGTTGTAGGGGGATTGAGGGGGAGGGGAGTCAAGCCAAGTGAAATGATTACTGGTAACATTTCTACATGTTATATATAATTAGTGGGAATTTGACTGTGCAGATTCAGCTTTGGAGCCGTGTCACTGCTTTGAGCAATGAATAGATGTTATGTTTTCCGCTCTGTGTATCATTAAATTTTGTTTACACCTTTTAGCAAAAGGCTCTGGTCAGGTCTTTGGACATCTAGATTTCAAGATTGTGGTGGAGTCTGCTGATGCCCCACCATTCACAGTCGTACTACTAGCTCCTTCGAGACAGGAAAAAGCTGCATGGACCAGTGACATAAGCCAGGTAATTACCATTTACATTATTCCAAAATGTTCTATGTAGCTAAATTGTCAAATAAATATTTATCTGGATGAATGTACTGAGGATATCTTTTCAATTTATTCACATTCTGGTCTGTGAGGCAGACACAGCCAGAGCCACCCACCAGTGCACTTAATCTCAAAATGGGGGAATTCCGCCCATTGTGTCTGTGCTGGTGGATGATGCGGAGGTATGATGTTACGGCATTGCCTCAGTTACATTGCTCGTCATGGAGGAGGCTGATGACAACTGGGCTGGTAAATTCAAAGAGGATCAGTGGAGATTTACACTGTGAGCGTGGTGGGGGGGGGGTGGAGGGGAGGAGGTGTCTCTCTGATTCTCTTTGCTCCAGCGAAGGGTCACCTAAACACGAAACGTTGGCTCTATTCTCTCCCTGCAGATGCAATCAAACCTGTCGAGATTTTCCAGCATTTTCTGTCTTAGTTGTGATGGTGAGATTGGAACTTACGGCCAAAATTCGGGTGCGTGCACGATCCAGAAACATAAGAATTCACACCAGAAAATGCCAGGCACATGTCCCGACTGCATTGCGCACTTGTGCGATAGTTTGGTCAGGAGGAGCGAGACAGACTCAGAAACGTGGCCACCGACAATTAAGAAACCAATTTAAATGAATTGAACGCTGATTGACCAGAGTTTTACATTTACTGTTTATTAATCATCAGCACAATTGCCCATCTGCCTTTATGGTTGGCGGGTGAGCTGATTGGCAAGGTGGCCGGTATATTTAAGCTGCAACCTCATTCCAGGGTGGGAAGGAAGTTCAGGACTCAAATAAAATTAACAGATCTGTCTGGGGACTGAGGTCTGTGTGTGATTGTGTTGTCTAGACACTGGTGGTGTGGTGTTTCCATTGATACTTATTTTTCATGGGCCGTTAGCTCCCTGAGACGGCTCAGCAGAGTCTGTGCCCCTGAGACAGCACATTAGTAAAGCCAGCCTGTGCTCTCCCATTTCTTGATGCCTGCCCTCCTCTCGTCCTCTCCTGCAGCACTCAACCTTTCACAGCGGGTGTTCCATGCTGGCTGGCTGTTAATTGGCGACTGTGCATGGAATTTTGCTCCACGGCCAACCAAGGCCAGGAGGGCATTTTGCAGCCACATCCGTGCCTGCTGTGCAGGAGTACCCAACAGATGAAAAATTCAGGCCCATGTGTCAGGAGAAATAGGCCAGTAACATTACTGCAATGCTATCACTTGTTTCCTCAGGATTAGTGGTGAACACTGTCAAAAGGGTAACATTGATTTTTACATGCTTTATGCAACAATTGAAGTATCGGAAAAAATGAATCAAGTTTGAAATGAGGAACTACAATGGATTTTCAAGAGCAGATGTAAAATTGAAGATCAGACAATAATTCTCATGATCCACTGATCTGTCTATTTAACAATACGGTCGGGAGCAAGGCTCCATTGCAAAATTAGGAATTTACTGCTCATTAATTGTCAGCACAAGTTGGCCTCTTGCCATTTGGTGCCTGGGAGAAGCCACAAGTTTTATTAGGATAAAACTTAGGGCAGAATTTTATGACCCTATCATGGCAGGAACGGAACTGGAAAATGCAGCGAGTCATTCTAAAGTCCATTGACTTCGGTGAGGCTAGAAAACCCCCCCAATAGGAAGAGTCCTAAAATTGACCCTTAGAATTAATAAACTGTGTATTACTTTCAACCATTTTTCTATGTTAAAGATGCAATACAAATGCAAGTTGTTGTTTGCTTTTAACTTGCTTCCTACAGCATTTTAATGGAATAAAGCTAGCAATACCTCTGTTTTTCTATTGGTCTCTATGGAGATAGATATTTCCATGGCATCTGTTTCCATGGTGGTGCCGCATTCAGTTATACATCTGTATCCCTAGTGGACTGAGGAGGGTGGTATTTGTTTCTTTGGCAGTTCATGGAGGCTGTTCCTTGTAACCTCTCACTCAGTTTTTATGTGCTTCGGTTGATCTGACCCCACTATCGAGGTAGAAAATAAAACTGAACTAAAAAAAACCTCACGATATTTTTCATGACACTACTCCAGCCCTGAAAGGCATAGATGAGCATGACCAATTTTACAGTCTGGATTTTTTTTTCCAAAAACCTGGAGAATGTCATTTTATATTTCTAATTGACTGGTGTTTGTATTTTTGCAGTGTATAGATAACATACGATGCAATGGACTAATGACCAACGTATTTGAGGAATATTCAAAAGTTACTGTGCCTCATATGATTAGGTAAGTCTTGTGCAAGATGTCAAAGGAGTGATTCTATTAAGAAAATGGTCTCATTGGGAGTGATTTCTGGGAAATCGTAAGAACACAACAAACAGGAACAGGAGTGAACAATATCCCACCAAAGCCTGCTACACCATTCAATACATTCATGGTTGGTCTGCTGCCTTAACTCCACTTTGCTGCCACTCCACCATATCCCTCGATTCCCTGAGAGACCAAAAACCTGTCTGTCTGAGCCTTAAATGTATTCAGATATGGAGCATCTACAACCCTCAGGGATAAATACCAAAGACTCACAACCCCTTTGAGTGAAGTAATTTCTCCGCAACTCAGCCCTATGTGATCGGCCCTATAACCCCGTGCGATCCCATAATTCTCGATCTGCGTTTCTTGCGAGGTTCAATGCTGCCGGGAGTGCCAGATCTTGGAAGTGCTGATTTACAACACCTCATTTTCTTACAACAGCCTTGCTTGCAGCTACTACATCATTTGTGGCAAGCAAGGTAGGTAGAATGATATATAAATGGAAAATGTTGAAAATGCTAAACATCTGTGGAGAGAGAAATATCTCAGCTCAGTGATCGGAAGAAATTAGACCTGTGACAGACTTTAAGCAAATACAGATGCAAAAAAAAGGCAGAGGGAGAGAAAGAACAAATGGGAAGACCTCTAATTGGATGCAAGTCAAGAGACATTAAATAACGAAAGGAGAGTTTTCTGTATGTCCCCTCCTGCTGACCATCCCCGGAGAACAGCAGCCCATCTGATTGCCCCCTCTCACCCTCTTTGATCGAAGCATTCATCACTCTCCTCGATCGTCCTTCTTCCTTTCTCCTGATTGCTGTTATCCCTACCCCCAGTGACCCCAGCTGATTGTCCCTCCTCTGGTTAACTTCATGTGATGGCATCAGCCCTCCAGCCCAAAGCCTCCAATTACACCCCTTTCCATTCATTCCCCTGTTGATCACCTTTCCCAGCAATCAGCTGGACCTCTGGTTTGGGAACTGGTCACTGATATCAGAGGCAGGCAATGAATTAAAACTCCGCGATGTGTGGGGGAATCTTGAATTACGGATTTCCTGGGACTTTTTGACCAACCTGCCCTTGGGGCATTGATTGGTAAAAATTCTGTGCTAGATTTAGAATGCTCCTTTAATTGTGATCACCCCTGTCAATAATCACATGGATCACCCAAATTGACGATATCAGGCGAGTCCATTTTCCTCCCCTGTCAGCACAGAGAGCAGGCTGCATGTTGTGCTTCCAGTAGTATGTGTACTGGTATTGTATATAGGCTGTACTGGGAAAAAAAAATCACATAACCTCAAAAGCCATGCAGTGGTTTCTGAATGTACTCATTGCAGGATGCTGAGGCTGAATGGCTTACTCTTGGTCCTAGTTTGTATGATCATGTCGTAAATATTTTTAAGACTGAAGTAGATTCTTCACAAACAAGGGGTTCAAATATTATGGGAGAACCTTATCGAATGGCAGGGCAGGCTCACGGGTCAAATGGCCTATGCATGCTCCTAACTCATAAGTGCGGAAGTTCGTGGAAAGATACCAAATTAAATTGATGAAGACTTGAAAACGCCAAAATTATGGTGAAGCGCCATACCCTCTCTTCATGACAATCAGTTTCATTTCATGATGGTGGGAAAGTCATGAATAAACAAGACTTTGGGCAGCATGGAGGCACAATGGTTAGCACCACACCCTCACAGCGTCAAGGACCGGGTTTCAATTCTGGCCTCGTGTGATTGTCTATGTGGAGTTTGCACATTCTCCCTGGGTCTGCGAGGGTTTCCTCTGGGTGCTCCAGTTTCCCCTCATAGTCCAAAGATGTGCAGGTTAGGTGGATTGGCCATGCTAAATTGCCCCTTTGTGTCAGGGAGATTAGCACGGTAAATACATGGGTTTACAGGGATTGGACCTGAGTGGGATTGTTGTTAGTGCAAGCCCAATGGGTTGAATGGCCTCCTTTGAAACAATTCTTTGAAACAATATGGATTTGGTAGTCGAAGCTTAAGGTTTTCCATGTTTCTTGCCATCCATGTAGGTAGTGCATACAGTTTGAGTCTGGCTGCCACCTGATGCCAAGCTTACAGTGATGCTTAATTCTGAGGAGGGTGCCCTTGAGTGATAAACAGAAGGACCCTCAAGTGATAAACTTGAAGTTTTGAGAGCTGTGCTGCTCCATCATCAGCTCATACACTCCACTTCCTGCATTTGTATTTGTTGTTCTGGTTATTAGCAGCAACTTTTCTCTCATACGTAGTCTTTGATATGTTTAGAATATGCCATCTGTGCCATATAGCAACCAGTAGCCTGGTTGTTTCTGATTGGATTACCTTGTACAGAAACAGGCCATTTGGTCCAACCAGCCCATGCTAGTATTTATGCTTCATTCAAGCCACCCCCCATCTTTCCTCATCTAAATCCGTCATTGTAATGATCTATCCCATTCTCCCTCACTTATTTGTCTAGAATACTCTTAAATGCATTCATATTTAGGTCAAGTACTCCATTTAATCGCCAGTTCCGCATTCTCGCCAATTTTGGCTAAAGAATTCACTCGGATATTTAGGTGCCCGTTTTATAATGGCTGGGATTTTCAGGCTGTTCACATCCTGCTGCGTTACAAGTGAAGATGGAGAATTTGAAGCTCGGTTAAATCTCCTTTCACCTGCAGCGGGACCGGAAAATCCTGCCAGCATGAACAGATGGAAAATTCCACCCAGAGTTTTTTTTTTGTATTTTAGTTTTATTTCTGTCCCAATTGGCCTTTGAGAAGGCTAAAATATGCCTTTTAAAGTTACCTGTTGTCTTATGCTGCGGAATGGCTGCGTCACTAAATGTCTGCACCATTCTTTGTCAGCAGCTGGATTACAAGATCTTGCTACTGAACCGTTGCTAATCTGGTTAGCTCAGCTCAAATGGGCAGATGTTCACATTGATTATTATAAGTAAATTGACCCTGGCACTCAAATGTTTATCTGATTGGGTGTGAACATGAATCTCAGTATGTCCACACACCACTGAATCTGGTCCTGGAGCTGAAAATCCTGACTGTGCACATGATTTGCCACAGCTGTACAGCTTTCTCTGTACTGTGCCATCATTGTCCCTCAATCCACAATGAAAGAAGCAGACTTTTGTTTCATTGGATATTTCTATTTCCCGCAAGATCCATTGTTTTAGCTCCTCTGTGATAATGTGTCCCTAGTAGGCATCAAAAGCCTGCAGTCGATAGTTTTCCTTATGTTGATACTCAGTGAAAGATCATCGCAAAAGATTTGTGGAAGGAATTAACAAAATTATTATTTTCCTCAGATCTGATATCCGACTTCATAGCGATGATATGGATATCTGCTTCAGTAAGACACTGAACTCCTGTAAAGTGCCACAGATCCGCTACGCCAGTGTAGAGAGGTTGCTGGAAAGACTGACTGATCTACGTTTTCTCAGCATTGATTTCCTCAATACTTTCCTCCACACTTACCGCATATTCACAACTGCACTGGTTGTCCTGGAGAAGCTGACAGACATCTACAAGAAACCTTTCACCTCCATCCCTGTCAGGTGAGGGCAAACTAAAATAACTGTTCAACTTGATAAATTAGTTTGTTTTCACAAAAAAGTATATTCTTAGGATGTTGACAGCATTGACACAGCCTAACTGTAATTGTTCATAACAGGCTGGTGATGGGAATTCTTAACTGCTGCAGTTCTTGTGGTGGCACTGTTCCTATAATGGTGCTCGGTAGGGAATTCTGGGATATCAACTACCTGACAATGAAGAAACATGATGGCCGGGATTTTACGGCCTCACTCATCCCGAAACGCAAAACCCCACTTGAGGTCAACAGACCTTTCCATGGTCTGCCCCTCACCCACTCCAATGTTACCACGTGGGATGGTGACATTCCAACTGATGTATGTCCAAGATGGTGTGAGACTTGGAGAAGGACAATGGCTTTCCCAAGGCATTGCTTTTGTGTTAGTGAGGAAGATAGTGTTGGTGAAGTGACCTTGGTGAGTTGTTGGAACA
This sequence comes from Carcharhinus amblyrhynchos, assembly GCF_965287045.1. NCBI lineage: Eukaryota > Metazoa > Chordata > Chondrichthyes > Carcharhiniformes > Carcharhinidae > Carcharhinus > Carcharhinus amblyrhynchos. The sequence continues at coordinate 94,330,631 of NC_137328.1, read as the reverse complement.
CATCATTTAAACCCACAGCAGCCACTGTAAAGCCGTAGGAGATGGGATAGATTTCAGCCAGAATTTTCCAGCTGTTTATGCCCCACTGCCATTGCAAGTGAAGGCAGAGAATTTGGCGCTCAGCCAAATCTCCATTCATTGCCACGGGACCAGAGGATCCCATTGGAGTGAACGGCTGGAAAATTCTGGCCATTGAGTTCAGTCGTAATGGGGATCTGCAAGTGATCCCTAGTTCACAGTGAGCTTCTTGAATGTTGAAGCTGCACCTATTCAGGGAAATGATGAGTCTTCTTTCACGCTCCTGATTTGAGCTTTGTAGGTAATGGTTGGTGAGGATTTGAGGGATCTGGAAGTGAACCACTCATTGCAGAGTACCCATGCTTCCGTGCTCTTGTAGCCACAGTATTGACATGGTTAGTGGTGGTGTCATCATTGAAGTTGATTGGATTTTCTCTTGTTCAAGATGTCCTGACAATTACATGGACTGGGTCTTACCTGCCACTTGCTGGCCCATGTCTAGATGTTATTAAGATCCTACTTTGGGCTGCCATGGGTTGTTCCATTAACATGGAAGCTGCACAAACAGCTTCATTCCTGACCTAGTACAGAGGGAAGATCACTGATAAAGCAGCAGGAGATGACTGAGCCAGGGACAATGTTCTCAGAACAGTAAGGCTCCTTCACGTGAATTTTCTGTTGGGCAACATTGCTCCTGATGATGGGATTTGGGGTGCAAGGTCCAGAAAACTATGGTGTTCCAATTATCTCCCTCTCCTTTTGAGAAGAGCCTTACTAATCCTCATACAAATAACAACTTATTTAGAATTAGTCACTGTAATACCAACTAGTTACCCTGGTGCAGCATGGTGGCACACAGTCACCCGAGGCTGGAATGGAACCCAGATCCCTGGTGTTGTCAACGATTGTGCCGCTGTGCTGCCATTCTGTAGAATAGAAAGATCCCAGAAAACATAGGATCTGTAACATATTTTCCACAATACCAATGTTCATGCTACCTGAACGTAGCGCTGCTTCTAACAGGCAGTATCCTGCGGTGTGTCACTGTTACTCTACCGCTCATGATTGATTGGAAGTATTGCAGTCACGTTTTACACAGTATAAGAAGAAATCAGTGGTGACAGGTAAGGCTTCTATAAATCAGTCATGTTTTAAAAATTGTCACCTTTGTTTTCAAATCCCTCCATAGCCTCGCCCCTGTCTAGCTCTGTTATTTCCCCTAACCCTTTAATCGTCTGGGATATTTGCTCCTATAATTAAGATTCTCGAGCATCTTTATTTTAATGGCTACAATTTTGGTAGCCTTCAGTTGCCTTGGCTCCAGACTCTGGAATTCTATGCCTCTCCAGCTCTGTACCTTGCTTTACTCCTTTAAGATACCCTTTAAAATCTATCCCTCCAATCAAGCTTTTAGTTGTCTGATTTATTTCCTTGGGTGATTTGGTGCTATCCTTCATATTTTGTTTTACAATGTTCTTGTGAAGCCCCTTGCAACATTTCATCACATTAAAGTGGCTAATTAAATATAAGTTGTTAATGTCAATGTTACAGTCAATTCATTAGTTCTTTTAAGTGATGCATGTTTTTGTTACAATATTTACATGTGTGAATCTGTTTGCAGCTGTGTGTGCACTAATGTCTTCAGTTATAATTTTCAATTGTCTAAGTGATTTCTGGGCTCTCATCCAAACCACTGGCTGAGCCTAGACATCCATTAGATTACAGAAACACCTGAGCCCCAGAGAAAACATTACTTGATTGAGAGCTCTGGTTCTCTGCTATTTGCTGTCAATTACACAATGTTTATTTCCACAAGATGAAGAGATTTCAAGTTTCTGTTCTCAATATTTTAAAAGATGACTGACACTTCTATAGGGTTTTAATAAAAAATGTTTACTATAGTAGAAAGTTACCAATGATTGACTTTTTAAATCAAAAGTTATCACCAAATGGATCATTTGTTCTATAGCATGTATAGTGGGTGACCAAGCATGGAGTACGATAGCTTGGCATGGGGACTGGGCTGGGGTTGGTCATGACAGCCCATAGGGGTTGGTTGGGATGCATGCCTTGGCATTAGAATGAGGAGCCAAAGGGATTGTTTGGGGGAGGGGCATAATTTTGTATCAGCGCATGAAAAGTCAAAAGGATTGGTTGGTGGAGTACATGACATGGGAGCATGAGGAGCCATAAATGGTGGGTGGAGGTGGTGAGGTGACATGTGTGGGGTTTGAGGGGTTGAGAGTCTTCCTCTTTTTATTATAATTGGGACAATGTTCCACCGCACTGCCTTTTAAACAGCCCAATTCTGCACCCAGCAGTCTTGGTGGCTACCTCCAAGCCTTCTCCCACAACGGCTAGCCTGACTGTAACTTGCATCTGCTGCTCCCTCAACCACTCACCACCACCCCCCCACACACTTCCCCAACCACAACCCCCCCTCCTCCTCAGCACAACACACCCCGGTTCCCTCCAGAATGGAAGTTCTGTCCTTTTCACTACGTTGTCCCAAAGCTGGGAATTTTCCTGACTCTCTCCACTGGCCTCCAAGTTAGAAATCCAGCTCTCCATGTCACTTGGGTAGGCCATGAAATTTGGGATTGGTTATTAGGTAGTGCAGGGTTTACAGCTAAGCTACCTTCTAAGGAAGGTACCCTAGAACTAAAAAAGAGGATAGCTGTCTTGACACATACCTCCAGCAGTTGCTTGTTCACTTCATTGCCCATGGACAGGGGATTCTATAGTTGTGCTGCTCTGTCACCTGTGCTCACACTCCATTTTCTGTATCATAATTATTGTACTGGGTATTAACAGCCACTTTGTTTCTTCGTAGGCGGCCTATGGAAAGGCTAAAAGATGCCGTAAAGATATTTACAGTCCTTGTGTCTGAGGAGTGACTACACCCCTGTAAATGTTCCCACCGTCCTGTCAGCAGATGAATTAACAAAATCCAACCTCCCCATTTCCAATCCGATGGGCTGTCGATGTTTTACCCAAATTGGTGGAAGCTGACATTTATTACTATAGCTAAATGTCCCTGAAAGATCCAAGGGGGAGAAATTAATTTGCCATATAATAAAGAATTTCAATTTATAAGCTTGGCTGGCAAATAAGGCCCCTGTCAGAGAGGTGATATAGTTCTGACCAAATTCACATGTTACATTCTATCATGTAGGACTAAGAAATTGAATTAGGAGATGCCCAGTTACTGATTTACTCGAATGTTTTCTGTTAAGTCAACTAATATGTCCAGAACCAGGTGTTAACCTACCCAAGTGGTTTATGTATAACTTATCTCAATATTTCATATTACTATTTGACGGTTATCATTTGTATAGTAGGACATATCCTGGAGTCCTGTGGCGATTGATTTGCTTCAATTATACATTCCCTTTTCATTCATAGGTCACTGGAACTGTTTTTTGCAACTAACCAAAGCAACAGATCTGAGCACATGAATGATGGAAAGTCCCCAAGACTGTGTCGGAAATTTTCTTCGCCTCCTCCGCTGTCTCTTTCTCGGACGTCCTCTCCTGTCCGAACTCGGAAACTTTCACTCAGTTCCCCTGTGAATTCTAGAATAGGAGTTCTTGACCTTTCCACATCCTCCACATCCAGCACTTCTACCTTTGCTTACAGCCCAGCTACCTCTCCACCTCCCCTAGCAAGCAAAACACCACTGGATCTGAGCAAAGGTTCCTCATCCCCAGACCAGTGTCCTCTGTCCACAGAGGAAAATTCAGAGCATCCCCGCATTGATATTTGCAGCAAGTTAAGAAGAAGCATCAGGAGAGGTACAGAAAATATTACTTATTTGTTATTATTAGATTTTGTCCCTCTTCTGTGATTGTCTTTCTTTTCCGCTAAGTTTGTCTCTTTATGTCATATACTTTGAGGCTACTTGCCAATACTTATTCTCCTGATTACCGTCACTGCCTTTAATGTTGTCTGTGATTGGTCAGCAAACGGGTTAAGTTCAATTACCAGTTTTTAAAAATTCCCCATTGGTCTCTTCATTCAGCTAATATTAACTGCCTTGATCAGCACAGTTAGGCTGGTTTACCTATGGACATGTCCATATGTAAGGTTAATCCATGGCAAACTCACCAGAAGCTGCAAATGAGAAAAGTGGGTAGGTTTATCCCTCTCTGTGATTCAGCTGAGGTGGCCAAACATGCACTGAGCATAAGAAGTAGGAACAAGAGGCACCCTTGGAGCTTAGGGCCTGCTGCACTTTTCAATAAGATCATGAATGATCATTTATTTCAATTCCATCTTCTTACCTGATCCAAATACCCCTTGGCTCCCTTGGTACAACAAACCTACCAATCTCCATCTTGAATATACTCAATGGACAAGCACCCACAGCCCTCTGAGGTAGTGAATTCCATAGATTTGGAACCCTTTGAGTGAAGAAAGTTCTCATCTCTGTCATAAATGGCCAACTTGTAATTAAGAGACTGTGTGTTGCTAGAGAAAACATTTTGTCAAGCCCCTTAAGAGTGATATATATTTCAATTCATCTCTCATTCTTCTAAACTCTAGGGAATGTAGACCAGTCCACTCGTAAGTTAGACCACCAACTAAATTTAATCTAATTACCTGACAAGCAGACCTGGAAGGTAACTTTAGAGATAGAGCTGCATAGCAGTGCATTATTAGACAACTGCACAGTTCAGTCCTCACTGTAATCAGGGGTACAGTGGTGGTCAAGTATAAGGCATCACTTTAAGAAAGAATGCTGCTCTCCAATAGAGCCAACACATCACAATCTAACCAATAATTGAGAAGTCCAGTGGGAATATGGCAGGCAAATTGTACAGTCAGACAGACACTTATTTTAATGCAGCAATCGATTTGCAGAATTGTGTTAACATTCCTGAGCAAATATTTAGGATAATTTTACAATGCTCAATTTTAATGTATTTTAATAACTTCATTTTAGCAATGTCATTAGTATTGTGTGTTTTGCACTGACTGACATTGACTGAATATTGGAGGTAGTTGAAAGCTACTTCAAAATGAATGAGTATTTCCTAATCAAATGAAAGAAAATATGAGATGGCCCAAATAAGTGGATGGTACTGTAACCCATTTATGATGGTAGAGGTTTCCAGTTTATTCTAGTTGTTATCTTTGAACATTCTCTCCAATTGTCTCCAAAATCTGAGTTACTACTCTGGCTGGAATTCTCCGATCTCGCTTGCCCCAGCACTGCTGCCAGAGAAAACGGAGAATTTGACGCTCTGCCAGAACCCCATTCATTACGGTGGGATTGGAAAATCCAGTCGCGAGCAAGCTTGCAGAATTCCAGCCTCTGTTTATTAAAATATTATTTCACAGTTTGTTACAGGAGGGGAAATTGATACAAATAAGCCAGCAGTTTTGAACCTCTCTGACATCTATACAGACCCCTCCCCCCACATATCCCACCAGCTCATATGCTACTGAAACCCTCATTTATGTCTTTGTTATCTGTACGAAAATATGAATTAAGGGCAATCATTGGCATTTTGACCCCTTCATCCTGCTCTTCCGTTCAATAAGATCATGACTGACCGTAACTCCGCATTCTGCCTCGATACCTCTAGACTTGAATATTATGATGCCTTCCTGGTTGGTCTCCCAGCTTCCGTCCTACATAAATTTAAGATCATTCAAAACCCTAGTGCCTGTAATTTGACTCAAACCAAGTTCTATTCACTCATTCCTGTGCTTGCTGACCTACATTGATTCCTAGACCGGCAATGAATTAATTTTAAAATTGTCATCCACGTTTTCAAATTCCATCATAGCATTGGCTCTCCCTTGCTCTATAATCACTGCTGGTCTTTTCAACTCTCCTGATATCTTTGTCCTTCCCTGACTCAGCTCTCCGTGCACTGTAATTTCATGGTTCCGTTGGCAGCCGTGTGCCAAACAACTTAGACTTTGAATTCTGGAACTTCCACTTTGAATCTTTCTGTCCCTTTACTTCTCTCCTTCCTTATGATGCTGTTTAAAGATTGCCTCTTTGATTAAGCTTTTAGCCAACTGTCCTAATTCATTTTACATGTTCCGGCATCAGATTTCATAGAATCATAGAATCCCTACAGTGCAGAAGGAGGCCATCCGGCCCACCAAGCCTGCACCAATAACAATCCCAGCCAGGCCCTATCCCCGTAACCCCACATTTTCACCCTGCTAATCTCCCTGACACTAAGGGGCAATTTAGCATGGCCAATCCACCTAACCCTACATCTTTAGACTGTGGGAGGAAACCTGAGCCCCCAGAAGAAACTCATGCAAACACGGGGAGAATGTGCAAACACCACACAGGTAGACACCCAAGGCTGGAATTGAACCTGAGTCCCTGATGCTGTGAGGAAGTGCTGCTAACCACTGCGCCACCATCTTGACTTTTCCTTCAAAGGGGTTGAAATATAAAGGTAGCAAGGTCTTCCTACAACTTTACAGGGCGTTGGTGAGACCACACTTCTGTCTGCATCTTTGGTCGCCGTACTTGAGGGAAAGACTTGGATTTGGAGCAGCCCACAGATGGTTCACTTGGTTGATTACTGGAATGAAAGGGTTGTCTTAAGAGGAAAGGTTGAGCAGGTTGAGCTTTACTGTGAAGTTTAGAAGAATGAGAGATGATCTTATTGAAAAGAAACAAACAAGATTCTGAGGGGTTTGATTTTTTTTCAACAGGGCATTGTTGCCCCCAACCCTAATTGCTCTAGGGAAGGCAGTGGTGATAGGGTATATGCTGGGACAATGTTCCCCTTTTTGGGATAATCTTGGACGAGAGGGTAGTGTCGAAAAGTAAGAGGCCCCCCATTTAAAACTGAGATAAGATGAATTTGTTTCTCTGAGGGTCATGAAGTCTATGGAATTCTTTTCCACAGAGAGAAGTGGAGGCTGGGTCATTGAATGTATTCAAGACTGAGCTACAAAGATGTTCGATCAACAAGAGAGTCAGGGTTATGGGGGGGGCGGAGGTGGGGGCAAGAAGGAAAATAGACTTAGACCACATTCAGATCAACCATGAATTTATTGAATGATGGGCAAAATAAAAAGTCTCTCAAGCATTCGGAACACTGCTCTTTCATCAGATGAGTGGAACAGCGCTCTGAAAGCTCATGCTACCAAATAAACCTGTTGCACTTTAACCTGGGGTGTTGTGAGATTTCTTACTGTGCTTACCCCAGTCCAACACCGGCATCGCCACATTATTGAGTGGTGTCGTGGGCTCGAGAGGCCAAATAGCCCGCTGTTGCTCCTACTTTCCTATTTCTCATGTTCGAATGTTGTTACGCAGGAACTGGAATTAAGTAACAAAGCCAAATGTTTTGCTTTACAGTAAGATGCATAATGAACATCAAACATTGTTTTAATAGACCTTGCAACGCTCCTTGACCTAATACGATTGAATAATCCTTTGTCCTTACATCACAGCAGGGTTGTAAAGCCATGTAGTGAAACCTTTTTTTGTACATAAACACAAATATTTATCACTAAAAAAAACTACATTCTTGAAAAAAATGTTCACATTGTTCATTTAAAAAGAGAATTTTGTTTAAAAAGAAGAATTAACGCTTCACACTTGACATACTCAGGGCTACGACAGAAATATTATATTAGAAACGTTCCCCTCAGCCAACAGCTGCTCAAACTTGATGGTAAGCTGTGTCTACAACTTTAGATAAGGTACTCAAAGTAGTTGAGATAAATGTAGGAGGGAGCTAATGGAGCCCAGTGATGGGAGTCAGGTGCGTTCGTAGACTAACAGAGCTTTAGATTCCTAGTTTCTGGAATTATGGGGAATTTCCTCAGGGCTTCTCCAGGTCGGCTGCAGTAACTACAGTGACTGTTCAGCCAAACTCTGTTTAAACCAATGGAACAGAAGGCCCAGTGAAATTCATTCCCATTGTTTCATTCTCTTGATTGGATTGGTGCTTTATAATCTGTGCAGCGGAGTGAATATCTCCAATTTGTAAACGTAACCCTGAATTCTGTCAGCCCTGCTGCAGAAATGTAACAGCAGCACATCCTGGGGGAATTTCCATAAAATCAACATTCCTTCGGGACATACATTTTTAATCATCAACAGAAACAAAAACTCTCCAATAGCAGAACGAAGAATTATGATGGAAATTCACTCCCTGAGATGTATTATAAAGCAAGCAGTGATCTAGTTGTAGGGTTTTGATGACAAACATAAACTGTTCTCATGGTTTAGGAGATCATTTGAACCCAGCAATGTGATTACAGCCGCACAATTCACTGAGGGTGCAGATTATGCTCTGCTTGCATTTATTTATTACTCTGTTCTCGAATGCATTGTAAAGAAATAGTATGGATTTCCTGGCTCACAATGACACCATTTGGGAACATCCTCATTGTTAGGTCGTGTCCCAGGAAAATGCCACATGGTGTTTTTATTGTAGCTGTTGCGATTGGATTCGAGTGATGAAAAGTGATATCATAGGTGTACTGGATAGTGTATAGAAAACTGCATTCATTTCTGGGAGACCCTGGTGACATTTTTTGAGCCATATCTCAAGTTTCATCAAAATTATACTGCACTGTAAAATGGAGACAACTTATGCATAAACCCTGTTCAAAAAGCATTGCGTTTACAGAATGTCATTTTTGAATTGCAAGAGGCTGCTTTTATGTCTATTTTTAAGTGTGTCTCTAGTTTGCTAACTTAATCCGATATTTTGTATGATACATGTCTGATTAACGAGTGCTTGCATTTGATTGTACACATAAAATAGATTCGCAATGCATTCATGCTACTGCTTTCAATATTGTAAACAGTTTCTAAGGTCAGACTTTTCCATCCAATTGCTTCTATGTGACGTATTAATTCAGTTTATCTTGATCCTAAGTGGTTTCTACAGCTTTCAGCTCTTCCTCCTTGCTTGTTCAATTGCCTGATAACCTCCTACCTCTCCCCTCTTCTTGTCTCTTCATTCTCTGTTGGCTGGCTTGAATAGTTCTTCATCACCTAGCTGTACAATATGTAACGTTCAACTCCACCCTGGTCTCGAGCTGTACTTCCACTGAACATTCCTAACATGTTCCTGGTATTTTCTGTCCCCACTTTGACATCCATCTATTACCTTGAACCACTTTCTATCAAGCTCACTCAAAATCACTACACTTACCTCTCTTTTGTCATTTGACTATTAACTGTTTGACAATGGGTCATAATTAAGAACTTCCTTAGCTATGTCATGCTGTATTTATGACTGCCTCCCATGGCATAGTATTAGTCCTGTTAGGAGCACTTTACTACTAAGGTAAATACAAAGTATTGCGATTGTTCTGTTGATACATAGCTTTTAGTGGCTACTCTTCTCATTCAGATGAAACTCAGACAAGGAAAAGCTTTCCTCATGGACAAACTTCCTTTGCCATTATACTAGCTGGCAGAGGAATTGGAATAGCAAGTGTCCAGGCCAGGAGAAGTAGGCAGCATAGCTGAAAACAGGAGACCACCAGGTATGATCTTCCCCAGCACTGGCACAGGCCACACCTGGCCTCTGAGCACCCCTCTGGGAAGCTGTGCATCCTCTCCAAGAGTGCCTTAAGACATCTTGCCTGACATCATGATGAAGGTTTGCAGAATCCCTGCACTCTCACCACTGCTTTCACTGTGGCAATAACAGTGACTTCAATCCTGAACATTTACTGCTCTGTATTCTTCTGCACTGTTTCAATGTGTCTGTACAACACTAACAGGGGAACTGTCAAAGCATGTATCCAACAAGTGATAGATACCCTTTTCCAAAGCTGCCAGATTTGTCCACGTCATCAACACCTGACAGGCAACAAAGCAGCTTCACTGGATTTCCCAGGATACAGGCAGCCATGGTGACAAGATACCAACTGATCAGCAGCTAATACTTGTCCATGATGCAAACCAGACTCTTGTCATCAGTTACTGCTGCATGAGAAGGCATTTTCTGCAGGACATCTTAAGCAACAATCTGACTGCAGCGGCAGCACCTCAGCCCTACCTTCTTTTATAAAAGCTATCAAATGATGCCAAAGCCCATCTCTTTAGCCCAGAATGGAATCCTTATTTCTGCAATGAAGTCTAAAACTACTGAATGGCCTATCGGTTAATTTACTGTCATTCCTGATTTACTGTGAGATTCAGTAATAAAATAGGAGTGCTAAGTATATCTCAAAACAAACATTTATTTTCTAGCAAGTAAATGAGCTGGTAGGTTGTGTGTGTAGAATGATATGGATTGGGTTAAGGATGGTATTGGAAGAGGTAAAATGACAAATGTGGGCGTGTGAGAAGGTTAGAGTGGAAGAAGGCGTTTTGGGATTATGCAAAGAACTGGTATGTGTTGAGAGAATTGTAGGCATACTTACACAGGTATCAGTGTGAAGGGTTGGCAGTTTGAATATTTAAGTGCATGAAAAATGTGGTGGTGCCCAGTATAGGAGGGAGGAAGGAGTGATTACTGTGACATGCTACCCTTATGAATTTTTTTCTGCATTGTTGATCAAACCAGTTGGGATGAAGTGGCAATGCCAGCTCTTGCTGGCACCATGACTAATGTTGGTGACAAGTTTGGTGAAAGAAAGATCCAGGAGAGTGAGGCTCCTGTCTTCTAGGTCTTGAAGGGAGACTTGGAAATCTTCTTCAGAGAGGCCGGTTGCATTTCTTGTACATGAGATGGACACCTAAGTGGGCACAATTGTGTAATCAGAACTGTTGGTGATGTTGTCTACCACCATCAAGTGATGTGGTGAGAATAGCCAGCAAAACCTTTTCTCTGTTGCATGCCTTGCTTTTGAACAGGGTTCTGTTGCTCCTTTACTTCAGTGCAGCACTTCTTAAGAGTTAGGCTATTGTTGCACTGAAGTTTTCTGGCAAGAGGGGGGATAATGCCAACGTGTTACATGGGAGCTCATTTTGAATTTGGGTGAACGTGATTGGCTGTTCGGTATGCATTTCTCTCAATTTTCAATTCTAAAATTGCCCAAGTTCCAAATGTCCCCCACAGCTTCTGCACTGAGTCTCATCAAAAATAATTAAACGAACTTCCCCAGGAGTCTTATGTGTAATTCCCTCTACTGAACAGTGCAACAATGGTGTAATTGTTATTGAGGGAAGAGGAAATTCAGAGCTTGTAAATTATGTATTGCATACACAAAGCTACAATATGGTGTGTATAACAATTCTGCAGTCAACATTAAAATGATCTCTAAAGTTGGTTTCTGCAATGTATACTGAAGTCAGATAGATATATATACACATCAGTGTCTTAGAAGAAAACAATATTAAGCATGCGTTGTTCAAACCTTTTGATATTCTGCACACTTCACTTTCTAAATTGCCTTTAGAAACATTTTACAACATTATACTTTTGCCAAATTAATTCAAATCCCAGCAATGGCTTAATCAATGTCATGAGGGTCAAAGACAAAGTATTAGAATACTGTACTATTCAGTGTCCTACAATTTGCATTAACTTGTACCTACAGACTGGTAGAATTAAGAATGTCCTTTGTGTGATTTAAATAATGCAGTTCAATCGGGTGTGATGGGACCTGGCTGCAGGGAGATGGACAATACACGATGCTCTGTGTCTCCTACTTCAGCATTCGCTATTGCCACAGCGGCAGCAGGACACGGGAGTCCACCAGCCGAAACCTCTGGAGTGCAGGAAAAGTTTAGACGAGTTTCTATGGGAGGTAAAGCTACCTTCTCCTATTCGTTTTGTATGCTTCAGTATGCCAATGGGTGGAACATATTGATAGAAATTGCTGGAGCTGCAGAGCCATGTTTACCTGTTTGTGCCTTCACTTGCTGATGCCTGGGCCTGGTTTACATGTTTTTCCACCCGCCCCCACCCACTCCATCTCCCACACTGCCTCCTCTGTTCATGCTATGGCTCTGTCTGTACTAGGGAAGCAGAGAAGATTTGATGGCATCAGCAAATTACAGCCCAGTTACCAAGACAGTTCCTCAACCTTTTCCCTTGTCATTCATAGCCTTTCCATCTTTGGTATCCTACCAACTAACCTCAATACAACCTTAAAGAACAGTATCTCAACTTCCTCCTGGATTGACTAACTCCTTCTGATCTTTACATTGACTTCAAAATCTCGCTGATTTTCTTGTGGGATTCTTCTATCCACGTTCTTTCTTTCTTCCCTTTCATTTGTGAGGCATTTGTTTTACTAATGCTTGTCTCGTGCCTAACTCAGATGATCTCTTGTAGTGTATAAAATCCCTTGTACGTTGATGGTGAGCTGTGCTGCCCACATAATTGTCCAAGGTGAGTTTCTGGACTCAGACCAGCACTTGCCAGTTGCTTAAAGAACAACAACAACTCTCCTTCAACAGAGAAATAGGAAAGGTTCGCTTTGGGAGTGGACTTGACTCCAAGATGACACACTTGGTGATAAGAAATTGGAACTGTTTATCCTCTGCAGCGAACTAAATAATCTGCTACTCGCACTTTGTGAAATACTGTTAGTGACTGGCTAGCTGGCATGACTGATTGCTGGACCTCAGGGAGAAAGTGACCCTGCTTTTTGTCTTTATGGGTTGTGAATGTGAGTGTGTATCGTGCCAATTCACATTTCACGTACAATGATTAAATCCTTTCCCTTTATTGCATTATTTTGGGTTGCTATAGTACCAGATGATGGGCCAAACCTTTCAGTCTCTGAATTTTCAGAGACATGCGGCAGGACCTTGTGGGAGTCATGACATGCAGCCCTATTGGCAGGGGGAGAGGGACAATTCCCCTGCTCCCCAGGACCCTCTCTGACTCTGAGCTACATTTAGGGACTTCAGAGAGTTCCACGGTTCTTATCTGAATAGTTACCTGAAAAATGTCAAGACAGATTGAAACCTAGTGTGTCTTCTGCATGACTTCACAACTGACCCTCCAGCCATCTTCCATGTACCCCACCCCCATCCCAACTGGCCCCATGATCCTCTGACAACACCTGAACCCAATTAACCAGGCCCCTCCCCCCACACACCTCCTCAGATTAGACGGACCACTCCCTGAACTGACTCACCCCCGACACCCTGACTATACCCCCAATCCAACCCAACTACACCTCCAACCCATTTGCTATCCCCTGACTGACTGACTGACTATGCTTTTGAACACCTAACACATCTACGCCCAACCCATATACCAATGCATTCATCTATCACTTCACCCATTTACCACCTCACCCACTTTCCCTCCATAGCCACTTACCCACCTCCCCACTTACCCACTTAACCACTTACTTACCTACTCACCAACCCACCTCCCCACCTATTCACTTACCCACTTACCCACAATCCCAACTACTCACACACACATACCCACTTATGCACCTACCCAACCTACCAATCTAAGCCCCTTACCCATCCTACTCACCTACTCACTTACTTTCCCCACTTACCCATTTACTCATCCATTCACTCATATTCAGATTGGACCATTCAGCAGCTCGTGCCATAAAAGGGGGGCTTGCCCTCTTACCCCGACTTTGCTCTGTGGAAATTAAGCTTGGAAGGTTCCAGAAGAAATGTGCTCGGGGGAGCCTTTGAGCCTTGTGGCAATCTGAGGATCATTGCCGCTGCTTGGAAGATCTGGGCTGACATGTTACAATTTAAGATCTGTGCATCAATGGGGCAATAGCTTTAAGAAAACTGCTTTGCAAACCACTAGGCCCACAAACCTTAAATACAATAAATGAAATAATAACAAGCATAAACACAAATAAAACTGAGATTATAAACTTCTTAGGACTACGTTGCCAGACCTTACATGTGCCTCATGTGCTGTTACCTAGAATCATAGAATTATATAATCTCTACAGTACAGAAGGAGGCCATTTGGCCCATCAAGTCTGCACCAACTGCAATCCAATCCAGGCCCTATTCCCGTAATCCCATACATTCACCATTCCAATCCCCCTGACACAAGAGTCAATTTAGCATGGCCAATCCATCTAACCCACCCATCTTTGGACTGTGAACAACCCTGCTGTTATGGTCTTAGCTAGGAAAGAGTCAAGAGCTGTTATCTGCTAAACTGCATGGTTTAAGCCTGGTCAACTTTAGTAGTTCCTCTATTTCAAATCCAAGGGCCTCTAAGTTTTGCCAAACAGAACCCAAGTTCTCTGGCCTGATTAGAAGAAAGTCTGCTTCCACTTGTATGTTTTTCTCAGCAGCTTTGGCAAAAAGCTTGTTTCCATCATAACATCTTGTCGATCAACCAAAAACTCATTAAATTTCAGAAATGTATTTTTATGTATTGTTGCCTCTTTGCCAAAGTAGTTAGCATATCTGTACTCCTGACTCATGCCTATTGTTCTTTCTCTCCACTTTGTTCTAGTCCTGCAAAGATACGCACAGACACTGCAAAGATATTACCTATTCTAACAAAGAATCCCATTCAAAATGTTAACCATCTATTCGATTTCAGATATCGTACAAACAGAAAGTGCTGGAACAATTCAGCAGGTCTGGCAGTATCTGTGGAGAGAGGGGCTGAGATGGCGTTGCAGACCACAGATTGGAAATGTTGAGCTGTGTCTCCAGTTGAGGATAACTTTGAGGGCGGCCTCCCTCCTACTTGGCTACAGCTACAGCCGCAGGCCTTCCTGTGCAGCCATTGTGGTTTCCCCTCCACGATGGTTGTCCAGCAGCTGTGGCTATTTGTTATTCCAAATATTTTAACAGCCCAGAGAGGGCACCTTGTGGTGAAAGCATCTTCCCTCTCTCTCTTAACTGCAACAGCAGGCTGCAGCTCCCTAAGCTTCGGAGGGCTTCCTATTTGGGCCTCCAGATTTGAAAGCTGGCATGCCTTCCTTAATTTGGCCAAATCAGCAAAACTCTGTGCCGTCATAGTGTGAGCTGGGACTCACATGTCAACATTCCAACCCTAAATGGAAAATCCTGTTCATTAACTGTGAGCAGAATTTTCCCATCCCATCCACCATGGGAATCGTAGCGGGTGGACAGAAGATTTAGCAGACTTAAAGATCCGTTGACTTTGGGAATTTCTGGTCTTGGAGCACGCATGGTTGGAAAATCCCACCTCTGTGTCTCTTTCCCTAGATGCTGCTGGATCTAATGAACATTTCCAGCATTTTCAGCTTTCATTTCAGACGTCGTGTATCCGCAGCCTTCTGCTTTTGTATTTTACCTCAGATGGCGACTGATCTGTTGTGTACTTCCAACATTTGTAGTTTTACGCCAGATGTTATTTGCTATGAACCACTTACTGATACAGAAAAGGCATGGTCCCAAATTGAAGGCGAAATATAGATGTGCTGCAGGTAAAATTTACAGGATGTGATCCTGGCAGTTAAGCCACTGTTATGACACCGGTGTCCTCCAGCAATGACCCAGTCCAAGTTGCAGAGTCAGTGAGAATGGGGAAGTGAGGGGACTTCTTACATCAGTCATTTGTGCCTGAAGAGGTAAGTAGTGCTTCCTTCCCTTACAAGGCATGCTGGAAAAGCCTGGGTATATTAAAGAACTGGAAAGGTGCTTGATAGGTGGCACTGACAAGATGGGCCAAAGGGCCTTGTTTGTGGTGCTGCAAAACTCTCCATGACTATGAGTCTATCACAATCCTACAGTAGATTCTGTCAAGCTGCTTTTGGAGTTACAGCAGGAGACAAGCAGAACCGTCATGGATTTTCAAAGATGGTGGGCGGGATTTTTTGCCCCCTCCCCCCCAACCCCGTGGCATGTTTTGTGCAGGCAATCCACCAGTGGGATCTTTTGGTTCCACTACGGGCAACAGGGGTTCCGTTGGTTTTCACCCTCTGCTGTCGGGGAACCCACAGCAGGAGGCGGGGTGGGGAGGGGTCTCACCGTCAGTGGGGCCAGAAGATCCAACCAGCAGGAAAGGCTGGAAAATCTTGTGCAGCTACGTTTGATTTAATAATCTTTCATGGGCTAACCAGATTCTGTATGTTGTTTCTCACAATTTGTCCAGTATGGTTATAACTGTTTTTTCGGTACTTTCATTTCAACCGAGAAATCCAATTCAAATTGAATCCAATTCATGCTCCCCCATAAGTGAGTGACAAACAAGACCCAGGCTGACAGGATGAGACATTGCACCCCATCCTGGGCTTGTCCTAATGCTTCATCTTCGCCAAAAAGCCGACAACACCTGCTTTTGTGATAGTTTATCACAAATACTGATAACCCCTCCCCCAAGAAGACCCCTCCTGGTCTTCTGACCATCTCCAGCTGAACAAGAAGAAAGAAAACAAAGAACAAAGAAAAGTACAGCACAGGAACAGGCCTTTCGGCCCTCCAAGTCCATGCCAATCATGATGCCCTAACCAAACTAAGAAAAGCTTTCTACCCTTTCTCAGTCTCTATCCTTCTATTCCCTCCCTCTTCATCTACCCATCCAAGGTGCCTGTACCTTGTTGTCTGTTATTATTTAAGCTTTTAGGTAAATTTTGCAAAGGAATATCTTGACAGTGATGACATGCAAATCTGAGAGCAAAACTTTTGTTAACCTTTTTGAAGCTTAATTCTCGAAGGCATACTTTAATATTTCTAAAGGTTGCGTGGGGCAAGAAAAATTGGCTGGCAAAATCCAGCAGATGGCATAATAAATGTGGAGGCAGGAAGCAAAGTGCGCAGCTTAGTGCCAGAACAATGCAGTACTCAGATTCCCTTTTCCAGAGCTCATGACTTGGAACTGCTGCTGTATAATGTGGGTGTGAGGGTGGTTGTTCTGTTTGTCACTTAAAGATACTGCTGCCAGCGGGAATCAGCATAACAAAGTTGGCACGGATTAAGGTCAAGTATAACATTGCATACACCACCCACAAAACCTGCAGCAAAAAGGAAGTAAAAGCAGTGTACCTGTTCCTGAACTGCCACGTGTAATGTGAAGAAAAACCCATGCTGAGTTAGGGCAGGTATCCTTACATGCGCAATAGAGTAGGTTAAAATTTGGAGTGGTGAGTTCCTGGTGGCTTGCGGACAAGTAAGTAATCTCAGTGTTTTTAACCTCCCTCGGACAGGTTGAGTTAAAATTGTCTCCAAGTCTCATCCTTTGCTAACCATGTAAACTCACGGGACACACATTCACCTCAAACTCAGCTGGGGATACACCTAGACGTAGTAGAAGATTAGGAAGATTAAGGGACTGTAGGTACTTAGTGGGGATAAGTGAATTTAGGCACTCATGTAGAAAGGTCACCATTTTGTTTTGAATGCTTGACGATAGATTTTTTCACCCACAAAGCCTCCGTCCTGTCAGTTCATGCCACGAAGCTTGGGGGACCCACCATGCTCACATGGACCTCATCCCTCAGTGCAATGTCTCTCCCACTCTCTTGCTAGCCTCCGGTGTGGAAGGGCACTCCCTCAGCTATGAAATAGACAGGAACCCAAGAAGGAGGACATGGGAAGTGCAGCCTGCATACCAGCCTTCGTAACCCCTTTAGAGCAAGAGGTGACCCAACATGAAAGGAAGGTACTGCCTGCAGGAGACTCCCTCCTGAACCCTATCCTGGAAATGGTGATTCTGGGATCACAGTAAAAAGTCTGACAACACCAGGTTTTAGTCCAACTGATTTATTTGATAATAGACTCACAAGCTTTCGGGGTTAGTCCCTTCGTCAGGTGAATGGAGAGTTCTGGCCTCAGACAGAGCATATAAAGCACGGACAGTTTAGAGATTACTGATTACTGTCTGTCCTTTATATGCTCTGTCTGAGGCCAGAACTCTCCATTCACCTGACGAAGGGACTAACCCCGAAAGCTTGTGAGTCTATTATCAAATAAATCGGTTGGACTAAAACCTGGTGTTGTCAGACTTTTTACTGTGTTTACCCCAGTCCAACGCCGGCATACCCACATCATGATTCTGGGATCCCCAGCCCTGGCCCTGAATTGAACTTATCCGTGTCCCCCAAATCCTCTCCAGTGCCTCATGAACAGCGTACATCATGGAGAGTGCTGACTGCCTGAGCACTCGCCTCTGAAATCCCCCTAGGAGATGAAGGCACCAATGAAGGTGCCAGGTTCATGCTTATGTGGGACTGCTACAAATGGCGCCAATGTGATGTCACATCGGCACTCATTGAATATCTAGTGATGGGGGAAATCCCAGCGAAAGTGCTCGCTAATGACAGGCTAATGTGTTGAAGTAAGCTTTCTGCCATCCTGCAGCACATTTCACAAACTCCACCATTGAGGGGCTGGTAAGGTAGCACAGTGATTCGTGCTGATGCTTCACAGCGCCAAGGACCCAGGTTTAATTCCCACCTTGGGTCACTGTGTGGAGTTTGCAATTTCTCCCATCTCTGTGTGGATTTCCTCTTGGTGCTCCGGTTTCCTCCCAGAGTCCAAAAGGGGTGCTGGGTAGGTGCACTGGCCATGCTAAATTCTCCCTCATGTTACCCGAACAGGTGCCAGAGTGTGGCATCTGGGGATTTTCACAATAAATTCATTACAGTGTAACTGTAAGCCTACTCATGACACTAATATATAGAATAAATGTAAAAGAACTCAGAAACTCACTGGTGCAAATCACGGGTTCCGATTTTGAGCACGCGCAGATGGAGAGTGTGAGCTCAAAATTATCCCCTATGGATAAATCGTTGCTGAAGGATAGATTTTGCTTGGGGTTTGGAAGAATGAGAGGATGGATGCTGAAAGAATGTTTCTCTTTGTGGGAGAGACTAGAACTAGCGGACTCTTTAAAAATAAAGGACACAATTTGTTCCAAAAAGTTTGTAAGGTCCGACCTTACCAAAGAAATTCTAAGTGCTAAATGAGCATGAAAACGGAAGAAATTTGCGCCGTTTCATTGGACAACATAAAAATCGAATTTTACCTGACAGTCCAAAAAACGGGACAAAACTTGAAATCCACCAACAGAAAGGTGGGTGGGACCTAAATTGCGAGAAAGCCAGCTGATAGTAGCAGAGGGCGCAATTGTGCATGTGCAGGTTTCTGTGCTGTGTGAGCCCAGAAATTTATCACTGCCTCTGCTAGGTAAAGCAGGCCTTTGTGGCTGAACCCCACTCCCCCAACCCTGCTACCACAGGAATCGTCAATCCCCACCTGCCTGGATGGGTTGCAGCCCCCCTGCCCGGAATGATTGCTCTGTCCCTAAATGGAATGATTGCGCCCCCCCCCCCCCACCCGCACCTAGAATGATTATGGTCAAAACCACCACATCTGCTCCTCCCTCAACTGATCGCCGTTGCTGTGTGGCAACAGTCTACCCACCTCCCGATTGCTGTTGCAGAGTACGCAGAAGTCCCCCACCAACTGAATGGCTCATCCCCAGTCTCAGCTCTCTTGTGATCTTACCAGCTTGCTGCACCCCCACCACCATCGGCTGGTGGGCCCCAATGGCAAGATCACCCCTTAAATGTTGCCTCTGGTGGGGATTCCCGTTGAATTCAAATCCAGAATACAAACCACCCACACCGTTTGTGAAGAGGCCTACGCATGCGCACGATGTCCCTTTGCAGGCTTTTGGGCTCGTTAAGCTCCACCCACAGGCTTCTACAGCGAGCAAAAGGCTTGCTCAGAATTTTGCAGGCGAGGTGGGAGGGGCCTAAAAACATGGCCAAAAGGGCAGATCTGAAACTCTCCCAGTTTCAAGTCCACCCAGCACTCAGACAAACAAATGGTAAAATATCGGCCATCCTTTCTAACCGCAGTACAATCATCTTCATTTTTAAATTTGCTAGAAATTTCAGTTTATTCCTGAAACCAGCCACTTCACGATGGTAACTGCACTGATCGCATGTTCCTGTCATTGCAAAATGCGTAGAGTTATACTGAAGGGATTTAACAGACAGCTGTATAACCATAATTGCAGTTTAGAACGCTGTAACTCATTAATCAGTATTTTGCAAATTATACTTCAAATTGAAGTTGACATTTTAAAAAAATTCTCGCTCTCAATCCTAATGCTCAAACAAAATAAACGCAAAATACTGTGGATGCTGGAAATCTGAAATCAAAACAGAAAATGCTGGAAATATTCAGCTGGTCTGGCAGCACAAATAAGGAGAAAAATAGTGTTAGCATTTTGAATCAAATGCAACTGAAGAGTCATATTTGACTTGGAACATTTACTTTGTTTCTCTCTCCACAGATGCTGTCAGCCCTGTTCAATATTTCCGCACTTTTTGTTTTCAATCCAAATGCTTAGTCCCAAGTTCGACTTTTGAGTTAAGTTTATCTTGAAGCAAGCAGGAGACAGATATGAAAAAGAAAGGAATGGAATTGATCTTGTTCTGGAAAATAGCTTGTTACTCCAAATGTCAAAAAATTTTTGCATAAATCAGGAATGCCACGGTAAAGAATTTTTTTAACAAGTAATTTACGAGATGTAGGCATTGCTGGCAAGGCCAGCATTTATTGCTCATCACTAATTGTCCTTAAGAAGGTGGTGGTGGTGAGTTGCTTTCTTGAACTACTGCAGTGCCTGAGGTGTAGGTACACCCACAGCGCTGTTAGGGAAGGAGTTTCAGGATTTTGACCCAGTGACAGTGAAGGAATGGTGATATAATTCCAAATCAGGATGGTGAGTGACTTGATAAGGAACTTCCAGGTGATGGTGTCCCCAAGCATCTGCTGCCCTGGTCCTTTTGGTAGAGGTATTCTTTGGAAGGTGCTGCCTGAAGGGTCTTGGTGAATTCCTGCAGTGTATCTTGCAGATGGTACACGCAGCTGCCACTGTTCAGGGGTGGTTGAGGGAGTGAATATTAGTGGAAAGGTAGCCAGTCAAGTGGGCTGCTTTGTCCTGGATGGTGTCAACTTCTTGCGTATTGTTGGAGCCTCACTCATCCAGGCAAGTGGAGAGTATTGCATCACACTTGTGCCTTGTAGATTGTGGACAGGAATTGGGGAGCCAGGAGGTGAGTTATTCGCCACAGGACTCCAAGTCTTTGATTTGTTCTTGTAGCCATGGCATTTATATGGCTACTCCAGTTTAGTTTCTGGTCAATGGTAATCCCCAGGATGTTTATAGTGGGGGATTCAGCAATGGTAATGTCATTGATTGTCAAGAGGTAATGGCTAGATTCTCTCTTGTTGGAGATGGGCATTGCCTGGCACTTGTGCAGTGTGAATGTTACTTTCCACTTGTCAGCCCAAGCGTGGATATTGTCCAGGTCTTGCTGCATTTGGAGATGGACTGCTTTAGTATCTGAGATGTCATAAATGGTGTTGAACATTGTGAAATCTTCAGCAAACATCTGCATCTCTGAACTTATGATGGAAGGAAGGTTGCTGGTGAAGCAGCTGAAGATGTTTGGGCCCAGGACACTATCTGGAGGAACTCCTGCAGGCATGTTCTAGAACTGAGATGATTGGTCTCTAATCACCACAATCATCTTCCTCTGTGTGAAATACATGTCCAACCAGTGGAGGGTTTTCCTCCTGATTCCCATTGACTTCAGTTTTGCTGGGGCTCCTTGATGCCACACTCGATCAAATGCTGCCTTGCTGTCAAGGGCACTCACTCTCACCTCATCTCTCGTGTTCAGCTCTTTTGACCATGTTTGAACCAAGGTTGTAATGAAGTTAGTAGCTGAGGAACTCTGATGGAACACAAACTGAGTGCCAGTGAGCTGGTTATTGCTAAGCAAATGCTGGGTGATAGTATTGTTGATGACCCCTTCCATCACTTTGATGATCGAGAGTAGGCTGATGGGCTGGTAGTTAGTCAGATTGGATTTATCCTACTTTCTGTGTACAGGACATAGCTTGGCAATTTTTTCACAATGCCAGGAAGATGCCAATGCTGTAGCTGTACCAAAACAGCTAGGCTAAGGACAGAAATTCTGGGGATGTGACCTTTATCAAATTGATCCCAAGAAAAACTAGAAAAGAATTTGTTTAATTTACGCTGATTGGATTTTTTTTGATGTGTTACTCGTCCTTAAGTGGGATGTAAATAGTTGTGATATGGATGGGAAAATAAGTCAGAATTCAGGTGCTTCTTAGATAAGAAAACTGATCAATGAATCTATAAACACTGCCCCAATTGCTAGGTTGCCTCGTGGCCCACCTTCAGCGCTTCACTTCTCAAATATTCAGTTCTTTGACAAAACAAGGCAAACTTGCCTCTAAATTGACAGCTGTACTGTAAAGACAACTGAAGGAGGAGAGAAACAATTTAAATAAAAAAAACAACAAAAACAATTGAGAAGGAGGCATGTTAAAAGAAGATGGGGAAAATAGCAGAGGTCGATGGTATGATGTTTCATTATTAAGGACCTTTCAGATGTGCTTGTAACACACTCAAAATTGATCTGTTTCCTGGGAGTTAAAATTGGGCCCTAACTGTCAGCTTTTATCACTGATTTAATAACCCAGGTTTCTCTCAGGTTCTGTTCCGTTTTAAACCAGGGATTTCCATCGAGTTGTTCTTGCTCCATTCTACTCTAATCCATCTCTGTGACTTCTCCGGTGGAAGCCCTGTTTTTGAAAATGCATTATATTTCCGTCAGCTGCCCAGTGCAATTAGGGTAGAGGAATGGGAGCAGATCTGAGTATGTTCCCAGCCTTTACTTTTAGCAACAAATAACAGCAGAGAGATTTAGACCCAGAAATCTGGTGGATATAAAGGATCTAGATATATTGTAATGGTTTAAGAGCATAAATATGCTGATAAGTGATGCAGACTATGATGTCCCTGTGACATTTGTTTTACTAATTTGTGGGACACGGGCATCGCTGGCTATTATTATTGCCCTTCCCTAGTTGCCTTTGGAGGGCAGTTGAGAGTCAACACATTGCTGTGGTTCTGGACTCACATGTGGGCCAAACCAGGTAAGGACGACAGATTTCCTTTCCTAAAGGACATTAGTGAACCAGATGGGTTTTCCTCACCATTGACAATGGTTTCATGGTCATCAGAAGATTCTTAGTTCCAGATATTTTTTATGGAATTCAAATTCCACCATCTGCCAAGAGAGAATTTGAACCCCAGAACATTAGCTGAGTTTCAGGATTAACAGTCTAGCGATAATACCACTAGGCCAGTGCCTCCACAGCAGTTATGTGCTGGAGATTCTCATCACAGGCTGGCAGTTCTCAGGAGATGTGCCTACTCAGACACCCACCTTGTACATAACGTAGATAAACATACCCGAGTCTGACTGCCGTCCCTCTTCACAAAATAAAAGACTTAGCACATCCATTAAACACTAAGTAAAAATCACTTCATTTTCAACATCAATGGAACAAGCAAAAGACCAATGAAAGAATGCAATTGCACTAAGTGATCACCTTCAATTAGTTATACTGTTTACAGACACCACATTGAGCACCCCAGTAACAGAGTCACAGAATTCTTACAGTGCAAAAGGGGGTCATTCGGCCCAATTGTGTCTGTACTGGTTCTCCCTTTGAGCAATTCACTTAGTGCCAATCCCCAGCCTTTTCCCCGTAAGCCTGCACATTCTTCCTTTTCAGATAACTAAATAATTCCCTTTTGAATGCTTCAATTGAACCTGCCTCCACTGCACTGGCAGATCCTGACCACTCGCTGTGAAAATGTTTCTCCTCGTTTCACCATTGCTTCTCTTGCCAGTTAATTCCCTAAATCTGTGCTCACTTGTACTCAATCCTTTCATGAGTGGGAACAGTTTGTCCCTATCTACTCTGTCCAGGCGCCTCATGATTTTGACTCAGTTCCACAAGTTCTGACAAGCACCTATTCACAGCATTTGCATCTAACGATGTTTGCCTGGGTTTATTCATCTGGAGTCCTGGATGCAGTGATGGCTGGAAACTTTCTCTCACTATCTGCTCTGCCAGATTGTACAACAGGAACAAAGCATGACAGCAATTTACAACTTTTCAATTTCCTTTGAATTGCTCAGTTTGGTGCCACAGCACAAACGGAGGCCTTTAGAGGGAAGCATTTTATTTATTGTTCTTGATTTGTTATTCAGCTTGTATTTTATCATTTTAAAAACTTCATGTGACAAGGTGCAGACAGGAAGATAATAGCATAACTCTCATTATTAAACAATTATACTACACCAAACTAGACAATAAACAGTGAAAAATTTGGAAAAAGATAAAACATAATTTTGATGATGCCCATATGTCAACATGTCATATCTCTTGCAAGACTCTGTCACATCAATACCTTTTTAGCAGACTGGGAAAGGGGACAGCTGGTTCAGTTTAGTTTGGTTTATTTATTAGTGTCACAAATAGGCTTACATTAACACTGCAACAAAGTTACCATGAAAATTCCCTAGGGTGATGAACGTATCAATGCAGCTGGCATTGCCGGTTTCCCCATCACCGTTCTTGTTGCCAGCGAGTTTCCCCAGACTGGGAGGAGGCCGGCCTTGAGAATGCCTCATCTGTTTAAAAAACTGCAGTTAAGATTTTGAAAGAATGCATTGAGAACTCATTGAGTGCTACTTTGGAAGTTTGATGGGGAGGGCAGGGTTATCTGCTAGGTCAGGGCAGACTAGCAGAGTGGCAAGGAACCAGTCATAACTACTCCAAGAAATATGGTTGGGTGCAGAAGAAGGGCTCAGAGGTTGATGCAGCCATTGGCACACAGGTGCCATCAGGTCAGCACAGCATGTGGGAGGGGTGGCCAGTACATGCTCTGACAGCGCAGAGGATTATCTCCCTCCAGGAATTGCTTGTAGTTAGCAACCCTGCTAATCTCCGAGGTTCCATCCTTCATTCTCATAAGCTGCGTGTTTCAGTGCTGGAAGTCCCCTAATAGCAATATGGTCCGAGCCTTGCCAGGGGTTCAGTAAGTGCCTTGGGTTGATTTTCCTCCAATTTTCAGGAGCAGTAGTATCTTTGGGCTCCTCAGTGAGAATAGCTATTGGAGTTTGAATACCAGAAGCCTGTTCTGAAGGTTTGGTGTTACACACACCTTTGCCAAACTGAATAAGGCCAATGAGACGGAAGTAAATACAGTGAAGAAATGTACAAAACATAATAAGCGGAAGAAGAGAATGTTAGAACCCAGTTTTGTTTCAGTCCTTAAGAATTAATAACACACCAAAAGCAGGTTAGTGAATAACATGTATATTTTTACCTGTGCACTGTATCCCAAATTAATTTTTGAAATACCAATTTTCACATGTTATTGAGGCTAACACAATACAGAGTGGTGTAAAA
The DNA here is from genome assembly GCF_965287045.1 of Carcharhinus amblyrhynchos. NCBI lineage: Eukaryota > Metazoa > Chordata > Chondrichthyes > Carcharhiniformes > Carcharhinidae > Carcharhinus > Carcharhinus amblyrhynchos. Next base: position 94,305,472 of record NC_137328.1, on the reverse strand, counting down.
TGTCCAGGAATTAATGGTTAAGGGTGAATTAAATCTTCTGCCATAACTCCTAAGGAAGGATTTTCCTGCCCCGCTCCCTGTGTGTTTTCCAGCAGCAGAGACGCATCACCATTGACTGCTGACAGAATCTTCCAGTCCTGCTGATGTCTACATCATTTTGCGTAGCTTGCCCATCCTACCAATGGAGAAGTCACCACAGGGGTAGGGGTGGGAGGGGGAGGTGGGGAGAAGGGGGGGTGGTCACCTTTGGTGGGACAGGAAGATCCGATTGGCGGGAGAAGCTGGAAAATCTCACCCCTAGTCCACCACAGATTGCTAGGGTTACTGTTTTGCTTTAGTAATGGCTGGTATTGTGACCGCGTCATTTTTGTTTCAGACATTTCTGGACCATTATGTCATCAGAAGAAATATATGCGAGTTATCAAATGGAAAATCTATCTGCCTTATTACAGCCAATCACAAAACAAGACCTTGCTTATCCAGGCTCTCTCATTGGTACATACTGAGTAATTTATGTCTAAATACTCTTGAAGCACCTGGGACATTTGCTCTTCCCAATTACAGCCAATTTACACTACTGTTTGCCATCCACAGATGCAGCCAAGGGTGGTCAACCTACTGTTGTCATCCTTAACATCCATTGGTGCACTCTCCTCAGCTATTGCTAGCATTTTTCTAGGTTGTGCCATCAGTACAGATTTGTTATGTTAGTGCTGTAAGTTTGGTCAGGTGAAAGATTTTGGTCTGAGCAGAGCTTAGCAAACACATCTGCAGATTTTTCAGCAGCATCGTGGTCTGCAGATGTTTTATTGCCACAAACTTTCAAAAAGAAGGTCCGATCCCTTCGTACCAAGCAGAAAACCTCAGCGTGAAACATATTTCGAACCAATGTGCCATGCAGATGTTGGGACTCACCTGAATAATCACTGGGGCTGTCTCTGGTGTTCAGGATGGAGGTCATCAGCAACCCTGGAACACCACAGCAATGGGACGGGGGAACACCTGTAGGTGGACCTTTCAGATTTGGTGTCCTTGAGGGGGTCCATCTTCCAGTCTCAGAATGCTGTCCGGGATTTATCTTCATCTGCTTTCCTGTATTGTGGGTCAGTGATGTTCGTCATCTTTTCAATATGGCACCCAGACATAGTGGACTACATGCCACCCAAGACCACCCTACCACTGAAACACTCATGAGCATAATTATTGAGGTCAGGGACAGAACATGTGACATGTTTTCCCGCTGGAAGCTGCAGAAGGAAACACTCCACATTCTCGCTCCCACCATGAAATTTAGGGTGGGATTTTATGGCCTAGCTCACTCCCTTTCCTGTGGTGGGCAGGACGGTAAAATGTTGGCCTTAATCTCACAATGGGACAATTGTGCCCTCAGTTCTTTGAGGTAGATCTTGGCTTGCTGTCTGATCAATGGTGCAATCAGCTTTCACTCCTGCATTGACGAATCCGCTCCATCAGAACACGATCATGCTCATCATTTTTCAACCAATGCAAACTTTTTCTATTATTCATTAACTTTTTTGAATAACTTTCAATATAAAATTTCAACAATTGGTCTTTCTGCTTCATTAATTGTGTATGTTGGTGATACCCACCCCATTCAGTTGCCCCACAGATGTCAGGTTTCTGCAACAACACCATTTGGCAATTGATAATGAATTATGCTTCCTTTTCCTCTTCTCACTGTTACCCTTAAGGAGATCTGATGGTCCTTTTGACATGTTCACAATGGAATAAAAACAATAAAAACTCAAAATCAATTCAGGCAAATAACTAGACTTCCTGTGCAAAGGTCTGATCTGGCCAGAAGGTTCCAGTCAACTCAGGTCACAGTCATCCTGCGCAAAAGGTCTGATCTGATCTGATTGGCAAGGTTCGTGTGAGCTTGGGACACAGACTTCCTGAGCAAAAGGTAGGTGAGTTTGTGTTGGCTCACATTAGGGTCCATTCAAAAGAATATTTTGTAATGTCCTAACTATGTTTTAAACAAAAAGAAAATATGTGGTTTGCACATATGAATTCAAAGTAACACCCAACAGGTTCATTGAAAGAGATAGTCTCTGTACAGAACAGAAACTGAAACTAAGACAGAAGCCAGTAAAGCACTCAATGACCTCATGATCAAGTCATGTGACCTGCTCTTAAAGCAATCAAGCAACTAGTTAAATATATAACATGTTTGGTTTTTGGATGTGTTTGGTTTTCAGATAAAGGATACTCGACCTGTATTTTGATTTCACATCCTTTCTTCGTAAACTTGATGTTGAATGGGTAGTCAGTTTGGGGGACATTGCAGAGGTTTTCTTTTGTTATTGTATACAACTGCACTGGTCTCCCTCCCCCAGCACTTATTAATGTGTGCCAGTCAGACGCTGATTGTGGACCTAAACATTTCTGAGGGATTGTTTCTGGCATGATCCTGATAATGTAAAAAAGACAACAATTTATCCCTCTTTTGTGGCATACTAAAACTGTCAATTTTTTCCCCCTTTTTGCAGGATTTAACAACTCAGACCGCATGTGTGACAAAGAATTTATTATACGTAGGGCAGCTACAAACCGTGTTTTGAATGTCCTTCGACACTGGGTTTCCAAGCACTCTCAGGTACAGAATTTTCAACCCTTCAAATTGTGAATGTAACATGAATTCAAATAACTATTGTTATTAGTAAATAATCTATTTCCCATATGTATTTTTTTGAAGAGTGAAATATGCAAGTTGTTTTCTGTATGAATTACAATGGGGAGTAATCAAAATCTGAAACGCTGCTTACTCCAATGTATTTATAATGTTATGGATTTTTGGACTAATAACTCATTTAATTTCAGCTGTGAACAAGGTAACCGTGTACTCATGGTGAAAACATATCTGTATAGTTAGAATAAACAAATTAATAAAATAAAATAAATAACCACAGTGGTTAGCACTGCTGCCTGACTGCACCAAGGACCCAGGTTCAATTCTGACTTCAGTTTACTGTCTGTGTGGAGTATGCACATTCTCTCTGTGCCTGCATGGGTTTCCTCCGGGTGCTCCGGTTTCCCCCCACAGTCCAAAGATGTGTGAGTTAGGTTGATTGGCCATGCTAAATTGACCCTATTGTCGGGGGAACTAACTAGAGTAAATACATGGGGTTTTGGGGATAGGGTTTGGGTGGGATTGTGCTTGGTACAGACTTGATGGGCCAAATAGCCTCCTTCTGCACTGTTGGATTCTATGGTACTGCACAAAAATCCTTTTGTTGCCAGTGGCAAACCCAGGTGTGAGTAGAAAGTAGTTTGAGGCATGCCATGGGAAGCCCAACATTCTCAACATGGCGTGTCCTACTCATCTGGTGCATCAAAGTATTTAAATGAGTTGACTGCTCCAAATGCAAGACAGCCCTGACCAGTAGTTCATATTCAGATACTGTACCTCTTGGTGAACCCTATTGATTTTGGTGTGCCCTGGTATTAATGCCAGTTATGCCAATATTAAACACTTGGCTGAAAGTGAGCACAATAGCTCTTTATAATGCTTCTATAATTCCTAACATGCAGGCGTCTGGTTAGCTGAGTTGGCTGAACAGCTCATGTGCAGTTCAGAATAACGTCAAAGATATGAGTTGATTCTAATTCTGGCTGAGGTAGAGTTGGGATCTGTCTCCTTGTCCTGTCCCTGAGGATGGAAAACCATGACTGACAAAAAAACCAACAAGAAAATGGCTCAATGTGAAGCATCTGCAGACAATGAGCCAAAGGTCCACCTGAGGACACAATACACGATTGCAAATTCCTACTAAATGCCCCTTGCACAAAAAGTTTGATACTTTATTAAAGCAAACTTTAATTGGCACAAAACAAAATAACAAGTTGCCTTCAGTGGAACAGGGGAATCACAGTGGTTGTAAAACAGGCAGCCAAGCTGTTTTTGTCTGTTTTGCATTTCCATTGACTCTGGCCATCTGGCCCCTCGAATCTGCAGCAACGCTCCGAAAGAGCATTCCATCCAGGCCATCCCCTCTACCCTATCCCTGTAATGCTGCACACTTTCCATGGCTTACCCACCTACCTATACATCTTTGGACACAAGGGGTTATCTAGCATGGCCAATCCACCTAACCTGCAAATCTTTAGAGTGTAGGAGAGAAACCAGAGCACCCAGAGAAAACCCATACAGACACTGGGCGAACATACAAACTCTACACAGAACAGTCACTCAAGGCCACAATCGAACCTGAATCCCTGAAGCTGTGAGGCAGCAGTGCTAACCACAGTGCCACAAGTAAAATAGCATCACTACATCACAAAACCAGAAAATGCTGCAAAAATCTTGCTGTAAAGAGAAAAGGCAACTTCATAATTTTGGCACCAGTCCAAAATCAGAAGGGTCAATTCACCTGGTTCACGTGATAGTTACACTGTGAGTATTGTGTCAAAGTGATTACATTAACACACAAAGTGCAGGGTGATTGGGTCATTGGAGAAAAATGCTCCAATGTGCCTCCTACAGTTCCTGCTCTCAAAAGTAATGTCAGAAGGAGGGAATTTCACTATGAAAAAAAAAGTATCTTAATGATGCATTTTAGATATATGTACTGCTTCCAAATTGACCGATGGATAACATTCTACATAAATTATGCATTTTTCCCAGCATTGCAATATTTGAAGTTTCTTTGCTTTCTGATGACTAAAAAATAAGGGAAGGGGCAAGATGGTATCTATCCTGTATTAAAATCCTCAAGGGATTATGTTTATTATTCGAGAATGCTAACCAAGCCTCTGACTGAATCAGATTAATTAGCCGCGCGTTTGGTTTGTTTGAACAGGAGGTTGACAGCCACTTGTATGGTGGGTACTCAAAATCCACAGCAGAATATTGTAATTGCCTGAAACTTTAGGGCAAATATGTCAGATCTGTTCTGTGAGCATGGAAATATTTCTGACAATTTGACAATACCTTGTGGCGCTACTACACTCTCAACCTTTCTCATTGCTGTGATCCAATCAGATCATAAAGGAATTAAGAGTTGAAGAAAAATACTGATGATGCCCGACTTTAACAATGGGATCGATTTTGATATTGTTCGTAAAAGGTCTATGAAAAACCGTTGAAGCAAATAACTTTCAGTAAACTGAAATGAGCATTGATCTTATGAGCAACAAAGTTTCTAGCTTTTAATGGTATTTTCCTTGTTCTCATAGACCAACACACTGAGTGCCTTTTCTATTAGTTACGATTTGTCTGAGGCGGCATGCTGGCACAGTGGTTAGCACTGCTGCCTCACAGCGCCAAGGCTCTGGATTCGATTCTGGCCTCGGGTGACTGTGTGGAGTCTGCGTGTTCTCCTCGTGTCTAAGAGGGTTTCCTCAAGGTGCTCCGGTTTCCTCCCACACTCCAAAGATGTGCAGATTAGGTTGATTGGCCATCATAGTTGCTCCTTAGTGTCCTGGGGACTAGAAGAGTAAATATGTGGGGTTATGGGGACAGCACCTGGGTGAGATTGTTGTCAGTGCAGGCTCAATGGGCCAAATGGCTTCCTTCTGCACTGTTGATTCTATGTGATAGGTCTAACAGTATTTTTGGGTGAGTGCATGTTAAATGTTGAAGTAAGTGCCTCTGCCACATTGTTTGCCATTTATCCTCTTTAAATCTTGGATGACAAGGCTGCTTTTTAAGAGCTGGCATGCACAGATCAAATGTTAGTGAATTATTAAGGGTTACACAAATCATTGTAGAGGAATCCAGCAAACATAACAGCCATCTGTCTAGAAATCAATGGCTATCCATACTTTAGGCATCAGCTAGAGTACTGTGTCCAGTTCCAGAAAGAATGTGATTGCACTGGTGAGAGTTCAGAGGAAATTTATGACAATGTTGCCAGGAATAGAGAATATTAATTCCAGGGAAAGGTTGGATAGGCTAGTGTTGTTTCTTTGGTACAGAGGATGCTGAGGGGACATTTGACTGAGGCATTAAAATGTGTGCCGTGTCAATAAAGAGTGGATGGGAAAGTTTACTATCCCGTAACAGAAAGATCATTAACCAGGGGACAGAAGTTTCAAGTATTTGATGGAAGAAGTAGAGAGGCTTTGAGAATAAACCTTTGACCCAGAAAGTGGTGAGGATCTGGAACTCACTGTCTGAAACATAGTCAGAGGTAGAAAGCCTCACCACATTTGAACAAATACATGAACAAGCACTTAGAGTGAGGTAACCTACAGAGATACAGACCAAGAGCTGCGAGGTGGAATTAAGCTGGATTGCACCTTTTCAATAGGCACAGACACAACGGATTGAATGACTTCCCTTGTGCTACCAATTTTCTGTGTTCCTACTTCTGTATTTACCTCAAAGCCCTATGGTCTATCAGTTGGTGAATGTACTAGCAGTATTCTAAATTGTTTTCAGATTAAAGGTAATGAGGCGAAATATCTGACAAATCAAGTAGCTAAAAAACAGTTTAAAAAAGTTAATTAAAAACTAATTGAATAAAATAGGGATGGAGTGCCAGGTGAAGTGTTGCACCTGCATGATGTGGGAGCAAGTGGACCCCACTGTGGTTCCAAATGAACACATCTGCATTAAGTGTTGGTTATTCAAGGAACTGTGGCTGTTGTAGGGAAATTATTAGAATCCATTATTAAGAAAGTAATAACAGGACATTTGGAAAGCCAAAATGCAATCCATGAGAGTCAGCATGGTTTTATGAAGGGTAAATCATGTTTGACCAATTTACTTCAGTTCTCTGAAGTTGTAACAAGCCAAGTGGATAATGAGGAATCTGAAGAATGGACTTTAGGAAGGCATTTAAGAAGGTGCCATACAGAAGGTTAATACACAAGGTAAAATCACATGGAGTTAGGGGTAATTTATTAGCTTGGATAAAAGACAGGCTAACTGACAGAAGGCAGAGAGTTGGGATAAATTGGTCTTTTTCTGGTTGGAAGATGTAACTAGTAGGGTGCCACAGGGTTCGGTCCTCGGGCCCAACAATCTATATCAATGATTTGGATACAGGGAAAGAAGGCACTATAGCCAAATTTACAGGTGAATTTTCACAGTAACTTCATTACAGTGTTAATTTAAGCCTACTTATAATACTAATAAATAAAAAAAGGTGGGATAGTAAGTTGCAATGAGGAAACAAGATATTTACAAATCAATATAGATAGGTTAGATGAGTGGGCCAAAATGTGGCAGATGGAGTTTAACACGGATAAGCGAGAGATTATCCATTTTAGTCAGAAACATGTAAAGGCAACTTATTATCTAAATAGAGAGAGACATTGGGGTGTTTCGGTGCAGAGGTATCTGAGTGTCCTCATGCATGAATTGCAGAAGACTGGTATGCAGGTATAGCAGGTATTAAAAAAAGCAAATAGAATTTTGGCATTTAAAGCTAAAGAAACAGAGTATAAAATTAAGAAGTGTTGCTGCAACTGTACAAGGCATTGATGAGACCTCACCTGGAGTACTGTGTACAGTTTTGGTTCCCTTATTTGAGAAAGGAGTTATTGGCAGCAGAGGCAGTTCAGAGTAGGTTCATTAGGTTGATTCCAGAAATGAGGGGTTTGTCTTATGAAGAGAGGTTGAGCAGTTTAGAACTATATTTCGTGAGGTTTAGAAGAATGAGAGGAGATCTAATTGAGGTATTTAGATAATAAAAGGTATTGACAAAGTAGACATAGAGCAGATGATTCGTCTTGTACGGCAAGAGGTCATTGTTTTAAATTAAGAGGCAGCAGATTTAAAACAGAGATGAGAAGAAACTACTTCTCTCCAAGAGTTACGAATCACTACCCCAGAGTGTGGTGGATGCCAGGAATTGATTAAACTTGAGGAGATAGACAGAGTTTTAATTAGTAGTGGGTTGAAGGGTTAAGGAGAATGGGCAAGAAAGTGGTGTTGAGGTTGAGATGAGATCAGCCATGATAGTATTGAATAGTGGTGCAGGCTCGAGGGGCTGAACTGCCTACGCCTGCATCTAATTCTTGTGTTCTATGTGGCAGAGGAGTGGTGGAAGTTAGGAAACAAAAAGAAAAATCCTGGGACAAATCTTCCATGTCACTTTGAAAAGGTCAATTATGTAATTTATTGATTGTTTGGGATGTTAGGTTGTGTGAAAATCTGGTGCGCAATGCAAAACCCGGGTGATGAAAAATACCAGCATTGTTTAAAACTTGTTATTGTGTTTGGGATTTAACAGGGAATTGTAAGAATATGTCTGTCTTTAATGTCAGCATTTAGAGTGCCATCTTTTGGCAGCGTTTGCTTTTGCAGCCAGTCAGGGCTTGAATGGTTCAGTCAAGATGATTAAATGAAGCTCTCATTGGAATGGTGCTACAGTGAGGGGAGGAAAAGCGTCTCTTTCTGCATTAGGGCATCATGACCTCACTGCTTTATTGGAAATGACTACCCTAACAACAACTTGTATATAAAAACCATCTGATAAAATGTCCCAAGACACTTCATAGAAATATTCCAAAACATAACACCGAGCCACATAAGGAGATTTTGGGCCAAATGACTAGAAGCTTGGTAACAAAAAATGGTAGATTTTAAGCAACATATTGAAGGAGGAAAAAGGGCTTTAATCACTGCTTGAAAATATCAGTGGTATGATCAAGGAAGACACAGGTGCCCTCAGCTCTTGTGTTACACATTGGTGTGGTAAGCAACAACTGTACTCAAGGTGTGTGGACTTTGAGCAGCCATCCCCGAATGCTTTTCAGTTCTTCAAAAATATAATTATTCTTGTGCTGTCGGAAAGCTCAGTAAGTGTAACTTGTAACTAAACATTGGAGATAAAAGGACAGAATTTTTGAATTATGGAAATCTGAAGTGAAGAAAACTGGATGCACATAACTAGTTGATCAGCAAGAGCTGTTTGAATATGAAAGAAATAGGTACAGATAGATCCCCTATCCTATTCCCTAATTCTAGTGATCAAGACAAAACTTTGTAGAGTTTTAGGATAGATGTGTAGAAATGTTGTCCTTTGAAAGGAGCAAGCCAGATAACTGAGCCACATTTTCTTGTTCTATGCTTGCCTTTAAGTCTGGGAAAAGTTGGCAAAGTTTGTTCTTGATGAAGCTGCTTGCACTTTTTTCTGCTGGAGGTTGAAAGAAGCCTAGGAGCTGCCAAATAAATGGGCATTCATACACAAGCTTTGTGTCTTTTCTGCTGCCTGTTGCATTTCAATTCACTGTCCTTGGCAAACAGTGTACCAGTGATCTACATCCATTTAGTGAAGCTTGAGAAACATGAAATAAATATCCCGTATGAGCTTAGAAAGACTCTTCCACAACAAGTTTTTTTTTGTTTATATCCAATTCGATCCAATCAAATCTCAGCAAGTGTGACATTCCAGATCCAAGCTGACAAGACAGGCTTCCCACTTTCTGTCTTGGGCTTGATCTACATGATCCAAACTGATCAGAGCAGGCATTGCACCTTCTTCAAGGCTTGATCTCATTTGCATCTTAGCCAAAAGGCCTAGCTGCCACTCTAAAAAAATTGCTTCAAATGAAGCCTGAGTGTAACCTCATGACTTCAACCAAATGCAGGATGTCAACATTACACTTCTTTTTTCTCCAAAAATATACTTTATTCATAAAAAAAATTTCAAATAAACTGTTGCAAATTTACATGGCTTTGAATTGCAAACAAAACAGAATCAAAACATCTTTACACTTTTATACAAATCATACTCATTTCATTTCAATACTTAAAACTATATACATGCCTCAATAAATTACTGTGTGCCGTTATTGCTCAGATTGGCACACAGTTCCGCAGGTCGAGGGTATTCTGCAGTTCCCAGTCCCTCGATTTGCCTCCGTTAAAAGGCCTTAAGTGTGGCCTTTCCCCATTGTGCCTTTGCGGTGGCTGCCCCAAGCTTCAGCGCGTCCTTCAGCATGTAGTCCTGGACCTTGGAATGTGCCAGTCTGCAACACTCGGTCGAGGACAGTTCTTTCAGCTGGAAGATCAGCAAGTTTCGGGCGGACCAAAGTGCTTCCTTCACCAAGTTGATGACCTTCCAGCAGCAGTTGATATTTGTCTCGGTGTGCGTCCCTGGAAACAGCCTGTAGAGCACAGAGTCCTGTGTCATCGAGCTGCTCGGGACGAACCTTGACAAATACCGCCACATCTCACTCCAGACCTTCTTTGCAAAGGCACATTCCACAAGGAGTTGTGCGACCGTCTCATCAGCCCTGCAGCCGCTTCGAGGGCAGCATGCGGTGATGTTGAGACCTCGAGCGTGCATGAAGGATCTGACGGGGAGTGCCCTTCTCACCACCAGCCAAGCCAGATCTTGGTGCTTGTTTGTGAGTTCTGGTGATGAGGCGTTCTGCCAGATGACACTGAGTCTTGTCAGGGAACCATCCGACAGGATCCACCATCTCCTTTTCTCTCAGGGCCCCAAGGATGTTACCCGCTGACCACTGTTTAATCGCCATGTGGTCAAAGGTGTGTTTGCGGAAAAATTTCTCCATGAAAGACAAGTGCTGCGGTACGGTCCAACTGCTTGGAGTGTTCCGCGGCAGTGTGGCCAGACCCATCCTCCACAACACTCAGGACAGGTAGAACCTCAAAAAGTAGTGGCACTTGCTGTTAGTGTACCGAGGATTTACGCACAGCTTGATGCAGCCGCACACAAAGGTGGCCATCAGGATGAGGGCAGCGTTGGGTACGTTTTTCCGTCCGTCCTCTGGAGATTTGTGCATCGCCTCCCTCCGGACGCGATCCATCTTTGATCTCCAGATAAACTTGAAGATGGCCTGTGTCACTGCTGCAGCACAGGATTTGGGGAACAGGCCACACCTGCGCCACGTACAACAACACGGACAGCACCTCACACCGGATCACCAGGTTTTTCCTGTCATGGAGAGGGAGCGTTGCTCCCACAAGCCCAGTTTCTGCCTGGCTTTCGCGATGCGCTCTTCCCAGTTTTTGGCGCATGCCCCTGCCGCTCCAAACCATATCCCCAACACCTTCAGGTAATCTGCCCTGACGGTGAAGGGGACAAAGGATCTGTCGGCCCAGTTCACAAAAAACATGGCCTCGCTCTTACCCTGGTTGACTTTGGCTCCCGAGGCCAGATCTTAGTCAAAAGGCGAAGAAGTGATCTGTAAATGACATGGTTACTGAGAACCACCCCTGTGATACAAGGGGTGTGAAGTGTGTATACCTTTGTTATGCCTTTAGGTGAGAATCATCAAATGTTGGCCATGTCCTGATAGCTTGGCCCTGTATATTGTTACGAAGTTGGAATGAAATGAAAAGTAAGGAATTGGATAAAAAAGAAACTGATAGGAATTTAGCTTCACTGAGGACTTCTGAGATGCAGATTAGTTTAGTAGCAGTGTGGGGGGTTCTTTCGGGTAGTTTGCAGCAAGGTGAAACCCATATTTTGTTAAGCAAAGTGAAGACAGCAGTTTAGGGACCTTGATCATGCCTAGTTGTAAAGCAGAGCTCTTTCAGAAGAAACAAACTTATACTGAACAAAAACAGAAGAAGTCCGTCTGTGTGAGATCTATAGGTTCTACTCAAAACTAAAAAAGATCCCAGAAGAAAGCTACAGGTCCTATGTTGTAATTATTTGCTGGATTTGGCTCATAGTGTTAAAACCCAAGGGATATTGTTTTGGGGAAGGTGTATTCTTTGAACTTAGGGAATTAGATAGATTTGGATTGGGGGGGTAAGGTAAGCATACTGTCTTGATAACCATTACTGCAGTTAATTGTAAATGTTGGTCTTAATTGTTGCCTCTCTTGTTGTGTGTTTTGAAGTTTAATAAATGTTTTGTTCTTTGAATAATTTACAATACTGATGCCTTTCCTTACCAGGTTTCATTTCTAATCTCTATTTTTTCCAAATTGCAAAAAAAATTAGTTAAAAACCGGAGTTCCAAGTTTCTGATCTTTCCTTTCTGGGTTTTGGGATACGCTCACATTGAACATCAGCGGGATTCATAACAATATATAGTAAAAGCACAAGTCTGAATTCTATTGGAACTTCTAAAGTGTAAGTGCCTGTCATGCCCCTTCTGGTATCCCTTCTTCAAACATCAAAATAAAAAAGTACTGTATACCCATAAGGAGATCAAATGTTGTGCAGCTTTAAGAATCTCCAAATATTTTTACATTGCATTGTTCAACAACAGCAATATAGTAAATTTGTAAGCATATACTAAAGATAAAGTAATGTATCTTCTGGAGTCATAGGGCCCGATTTTACCTTTTTAATTCTAAGTGCTGGGCGGACTTGAATCTGGGAGTGTTCAGATCTGACTTTCAGACCCGTTCTCAGGTGCCTCCGTACACACTTTGCCTGACAAAAAATCAGCGATTCTGAATTACACTGCAGGAGTCTGTGGACGGAGTTAACACACCCGATACACTGGAGCTCTGATCAGACAGGCGAAAGCAGTGGTAAAGGGGAAATGCCGGTAAGTCAATTTAAATGCAGGCAAATGTATTTAAATTGACATCATGCCTGTTTTGGGCGCGGTCCAGATAGCGACTATTTTCCACCATTGGTAAAGGGAGAAGGGGGGCAGAGGCAGGCGCGGATCATGTTACTGACCTCACGTCAAAGTTTACCAAGTCTCCATGCCTGAAAACAGGTGCAACTTGATGGTAAAATCAGGCCCATAGAGTTATTAAGATTTACAGTATGGAAACAGGCCCTTCAGCTCAACTTGTCCATGCCACCCAGTTTTTACCTTTAAGCTAGTGCCAATTGTCCACATTTGGCCCATGTCCATCTATACCCGTCTTACCCATGTAACTGTCTAAGTGTTTTTTAAAAGACAAAATTGTACCCACCTCTACTACTACCTCTGGCAACTTGTTCCAGACACTCACGGCTCGGTGTGAAAAAAATTGCCCCCTGGACCCTTTTGTATCTCTCCTCTCTTACCTTAAACCTATGCCCTGGAGTTTTAGACTCCCCCACTTTTGGGAAAAGATGTTGACTATCTAGCTGATCTATGCTCCTCATTATTTTGTGGACCTCTACAAAATCACTCCTAAGCTTTTGCTTGAAGGGATTAATTTTCTCATGCAAATATTGACATTACTATTGATACTTGCAAAAGCCCAGCATACAATTGGTGGACCAGCTGCACTTATCTTACAGATGTCTGGATCATGATTCTGAGTACATGGAGAGTTTTGTACTCTCTAGGTCTTAGCGCTTCGTAGCATAGAAAACAGACAACCAGCATCTGGGCATCATATTACCCACACCATTGAATGTGAACTGAGATTTCGATAGAATATTCTTGTGCTGTTGGAAAGCTCAGTAAATGTAACTTGTAACTAAATGTTGGAGATAAAAGGACATAATTTTTGAATTATGGAAATCTAAAGTGAAAAAAACTAGATATACATAACTGGTTGATCAGCAGAAGATTGAGTATTAGAGAAATAGGGACAGATCGATATCCTGCAATTCTAGTGATCACGGTGAAACTTTGTAGAGTTTTAGAAGAGATGTGTATACACACTGTTCTTTGAAAGGAGCAAGCCAGATAACTGAGCCACATTTTCTTGTTCAATGCTTTAAGTCTGGGAAAGGTTGGCAAAGTTTGTTCTTAATGATTAGATGTGCACTACGTTGAGAGGAAGAAACGTTCTTAGTAAAGGATTTCATGGGTCTTATCAAAATACTTTCATAAATATGAACCTTCCTCTTCAACTTTCAAGGATAAAACTATCAAGTGCTTTTCATATGAGGGGATTTGTTGGCAAAATGTAAACACTCACCCATGAATACTAATCAGTTTATTATTTTCTAATTGTTCAGGATTTTGAGATGAACAGTGAACTGAAGGCAAACATTGTAAATCTGTTAGAGGAAGTGATGCGTGACCACGATCTGCTGCCACAAGAAAGGAAAGCCACAGCCAACATTTTAAGGTGATATTTTTATGCCATGCTAATAATTTTTGTCATATGTTTACCACTTGAACTTGCTTAAAAATTCAAAATATCATTACTCCAAAGGTCTTTTGTATTTGGAAGCATTGGCCTGAATTTTTGTTGAGGATGGAAAGGGTCTCCAGCTTAGCCAAAATGGCACCTGAACCCCGAATCTGTAAAACCTGCCCCAAAAATGATCATCCACCATTTTTGCCAGGGGGAGGGGTGGAATGGTTTGTTGTTTATACATAACCATGGTTCACAGAGGCACCTGAACGTTGAAAAGTTGACTGCAGAGTTAGGGTACCTTTTTGGAGAGATCCAGGTACCCCTTTGGGAAGGGTAAAATATCCTTTGGAAGATGTAAGCGAGATAAGGCGCCTTTGGGACTGATAGGACTTGTGGTGAATATATGGGAAAAGTGGATGAGCTCTGTGGAACTGTCAAATTTTCAAGGTAATTAAATCCCTTGTCCTTTAAATAAAAATAAATTTGTTGGTAGTATCAAAATAGTCACTGTTGGCAGTTTCATTCCTGTATTGACATAACCCTGAAGGTTATCATAATAGGATTTGTGCTGCACAACAGACTCTACAACTTATAATTATCACAGTGTGGTGTGTGTGTGTCAGTTCACAATTTGATTGACAGCTCCAAGTCGTTATAAAGCCTTTGCTGTGTGTCTATGAGTACAAACACCTGTTTATATAAAGGTGAAAACTTTGCTTTCATAGAGAATTAAGTAGCTGAATGAATTTAAATGAATTGAATGGGCTTTTATGAGAATGTTTTTAAAAAGTTACATCTGTAATAGACATATAACTTTATTTCATTTGATCTTCCCATGGTTCCTGAAGTCAGTCCTTGATAGCATGAAAGGCATAAAAACAAAGGGTGATGTATGGGGTGCATTAAGTTGGCATGGGGTGTGAAGGGCAATGGGATAGTTCGATGGCTATAAATTGGTCAAGCTTATATAACGTGCCTTGGAGTTGGATAGAGTCATGTAGGTTGGCATAGAGAGCAGGGAGAGGCCATGGGGGTGGGTGGGAGATATGGAATGGGATGTGTGTGAGGTGGGGGTGGTGGTGACAGGCGAGGCTAGAGTGTAGTTATTTTATTCTTTTTCTTAAAAATCCTGGTGTACTAAGGTGGATCTGTCTTAGAGACTGCTTCTGCAACTGGCAGCCCTTGTAGATGCTTCTGACAGGGTTTGGACAGCAAGCATAAGATCAACATTCAACTTGATTGCTTGTATGGAGACTCAGAGGCTGGCCTGTTTCTGTACTCTAACATTCCATGGCCCCCTGTCAGAAGGGAGGCAGGAGCAGTGTATCAATAATAATGTTAGATCCAGTGGGAATAGTGGAATTAAGTTCCAGGTACAATGACAGTTTAGGGTGAATGGAGGGAAGAATACTGAAAAATTAAAATTCAAACATGAAGTCATTAATAAAACCCAAAGTTAGAAAGAAATCGGGCATTTTTAAAGAGCAACCTTATGAGGAATTGTACACCAGAGGATACTTAATTTACATTTAACAATTGTTCCTATTTACAGCAGTGATAATCAGGAACATCTAACAACACGACTGACTCATGTTGCTCAGTGTTCAGACCAGTAAAAACTAGTGCCAGTTGTAATTGGCAAGGCTGGAATCAAACTGCAAGTGGTGTTTTGCCCCAGTAAGAAGCTCTGAGGATATGTGCTCAGATCTCTGTTCCACATTACTTTATTTTCAATGTTAAGAGACCAAAGGTGGTAGTGCCGCCATCTTCAAGAATATAACGTATTGCATTTATTAGTTAAGACAAGTGGACTACCTTCGTTGTACTCCACAAGATCTGTTTTCACCAGTTCTAGATAAATAAGCTGAAATTTCCTCCAGTTAAATATTGGGAAGACTAGAACTTCTGGCCGCACCACAAACTCCATTTCCTAGCTGCCAACTCCATCCCTCTTTCTCACAAATGTCTGAGTCTAAACCAGACTATTCAAAACTCTGCTAAGAGATTTGACCCCACGATGAGATTTTGTCTGTACCATGGTTAAAACTACCTATTTCTATCCCTGTAACATCACCCAATTCTATGCCTGCTGCTGAAATCCTTGTCCACACCTTTGTAACGTCCCGATTATTCTAACCTATTCATGGCTGGCCTCCCACATTCTACCCCCCATAAACTTGAAGCTGTCCAAAACTATGTTGCCTAGCTCCAGATTTGCACCAAGTCTTGTTCACCCATTGCCCCTGTGCTCGCTGAACTACATTTGTTCCTGGGCAAGCAGACCCTTGATTTTAAAATGTTTATTTTTGATTTTAAATCTATCCATGACCTTGACCCTCTTAATCTCTGTAGTCTCCCCCAGCCTCACAATGATTTGAGATATGTGTCCTCTTCTAATTCTGGCCTCTTGAGCGTTCCCAAGTTTAATCACTCTACCATTTGTATCGGCATGTTTTGTTCCCAAAGCTCTAAGCTCTGGAACTCCCCCTGCATAGGCTTCCACTTCTCTACCTCTCTTCCTTCCTTCAAAACCCCTTAAAGCCTATCTTTTTGACCAAGCTTTTGGTCATCTACCCTAATATCCCCTTATGTGGTTTGGTGTCAAATTTTGCTTCATGAAATTCCTTTGAAGCACCGGGGGATATTTTATTTTGTTAAAAGAACTCTAGACAAATGAATTTTGTTGTAACAAAACCTAAGCAGTATGAGGCACCATTTCCTGTTTCTGGAAGTCACAGCCGAGGTTACCTCACAACTTACACAGCCACTTTGATGTCAGAACACAACCAAAATAATTTGATAACGTGACAACGGTGTCAATCCGATGCAGCCAAAAATTGCAGAATATTAAAGTTTATTTATTAGTCACAAGTAAGACTTCCATTAACACTGCAGTGAGTCACTGTGAAATTCCCCTAGTTGCCACTCTCCAGCACCTGTTCGGGTCAATGCACCTAACCAGCATGTCTTTCAGATCGTGGGAGGAAACCAGAGCACCCAGAGGAAACCCACACAGACATGAGAAGAATGTGTAAACTCCACACAGACAGTGGCCCAAGACAGGAACTGAACCCAAGTCTGTGAGGCAGCAGTGCTAACCACTGTGTCACCATGTCACCCCATGGTTAGAATCTTGAGTCTTACAGTGGGTTGTTACAGTCAGCATAAAATTGTCTACAGTTCAGAGGATTTGCAGCAATCCAGCTTATTGGCATCTGCCAAAGGCTGCCAGCAGCTCCAAACGCTGCAGGTTAATTAATCTGTTCTATATAATGATGACTCCTAATGTCTTAACAGTTCAGTGAAATGATTTGGCTGTGCTGCCGGTCTCCATGATGTGCACTTTTCTAATTTATATTAAACTCTCCGTCAGTGCGCTTTCACAAGATGAGTTGGATGATCCACAGCTGCGGATGGAAGTTTTAATACAGATGGTGAGTATCAAATAAACCCACCCGGTCTCCCACTTTATGAAATGATTCAGTTTAGTAGCAGCAAGAATTAGGCATCATTGCCAATTAATAAATCGTTAAAAATAAACTGTAATTTTTCAATGCCACTTCCTTGTGAGCTTTTTTATGATAGTTATGTAATAAATATTTTGTTCTTTAAATATCTTTTAACCAATGAGATTCTAGGCAATGTTACAATCATGATTGACTTATAATTTCATCTTCATAAATTCATATATTGTTAATTGAAGTTGTAAGTGTAAGCAGAGAGATTGTTATTTACTTCAGTGAGGTCTGAGCAATGTATAGAGGGCTTTTGTTCACAGCAGTAGGGAATACAGATTACACAATGAGTTAGATACAGGTCTCTCACTTTGAGGACTTAGCCAGGCTGATGGGAGTCTCACCCACTGGTCAGAGAGCAGGCAGGGAAGCCCTGTCAGTTCCATGAGGAAGGCCGGACGGAATCAAGTGCTCCTCAGGCCCTTAAGTGGCCACCCATCGGGCCTTCCTGCAATTGAGGTCCCCAGTGGTGGAAGTCTCGCACATCGAGAACTGCTGGCCAATCACAGACTGGCAGCTCCTCATGCCGGCTGTGCCAGTGGAAGTTGGTTAGCACCAGAGGTCCAGGATCGCCATGGGAGCCCAGATCTAGTGTCTTATTAGGTAAAAGATATTTAAAGAACAAAATATTTATTACATAATTGTCATAAGTAAGGTGAACAGCTGGAAACTTTTTCCCCATGGCAGAAATGAGAAGGCACAAGTTCAAGGTAAAGAGGGAAAGTTGTAGTGGAGATGTCCAGGGAAATTTTTTACACAGAGGGTGGTGGTGGCCTGAAATGCACTTCCAAGTGAGGTGGTTGAGGCAGACATGTTAGTGACATTTAAGACTTATCTGATAGACACATGAACAGATGGGGAATGGAGGAATACAAGCAGTTGGTCTATATAGGACATTGTGATCAGTGCAGACTTATAGAATCATAGAACCCTAAAGTGCAGAAAGAGGCCCTTTGGCCCATCGAGTGTACACCAAACACAATCCCACCCAGGCCCTACCCCCATATCCCTTCATATTACACCCACTAATCCCTCTAACCTATGCATCCCTGGATACTAAGGGGCAATTTCTTAGCATGGCCAATCAACCTAACCCACACATCTTTGGACTGTGGGAGGAAACCGGAGTACCCAGGGGAAACCCACGCAGACGCGAGGAGAATGTGCAAACTCCACACAGACAGTGACCTGAGCCGCGAATCAAACCCAAGACCCTGGAGCTGTGAAGCAGCAGTGCTAACCACTGTGCTACTGTGCTGCCCACGTGTACTTGGAGGGCTGAAGGGCCTGTTCCTGTGCTGCTCTGTTCTTTGTTCTTTGATGTGGGCAGAATGCGGTTGGGGGAGGGGATGCACAGGGGATTGGAAGCAAAGTCAGGAAGGTGTCTTTCAGTCCCTCTCCCTGAGGCCTATGAGGGATTCCACCCAGCCAGGTTTGCTGGGTGAACTTCAGGAGGCACTGGAATGCCATGCAGCCCCCTTTAGCTGCTAAGGTATGACTAAATTGTGATGGTCGCAGGGTGTCAGTCATCTCATTAATGAGCCTAATTCACCTCCTACCACTTGGGACCAGGAATCCCATGTTACCCCCTTCCACCCTGACTGGGAGAGGTTTTGCCACCATTCCCATGACTAACTGGGTCTGGCCACCTTTTTCCCACCACAATGTGTTAGATTAAACCCAGGCCCTGTGTAATTCCAGCCTAGACTGATGGCATGAAAGTTTCTTTTATCCGCTGACTGTAAAGTTAAGGCAGTTTTAATTCAGTTCCTAATGGGCATGGTGCTATAGCACTCCTGATTGCCACGACCATGCCAACCATGTCTCAGAGCACTTACTCATTATTAGCACGTTGCCAAAAGAGAACTGTTTTTTCCATATGTGTTTTCAGGATATCTCAGGTCTTTTTCACTGGTTCAAGGTTGATGCGTCGAGCTCACTTCAATGCTTGACCCTGGCTGGGTTCTGTCAGTATCTTTATAAATCTAATGACAGACCAAAGTGGATAGAGTTTATTAATTAGAAATTGCAGAATAGCTGCAAGTAGCCTTTTAGTTTTGTTAGAAAGTGCTTGTGATTTTGATGTGTCCACAATATTATTTCAAAGAAGCAAATTGATTAGAGAAATTCTGTTTCTCCAGAGTTGCTACTGAGCCAAAGACATAGAGGGAATCATAGTCTTATTGCTTTTCTTGTTATTTTGTGGTACATTCCTCTTGAGTGGCTCTTTAATGAACTGAGTTTCTGTTATTATTTTCTAACCTTGCCTGTCTACTGATTCAATTGGCACAATTTGTATTAAAGATTCTCACTGAGCAAAATCTCAAAATCAAAAATCCTGTAATTTGATCCAGATGATATGACATTTCCTTTCTTGTTCCTAATCTACCACGTCGTGTGATTCTTTACAGACAGATGGCCCCAGGATGGAATCCTTCGAGACATTATCAGTTATGGAAATAGCAGAGCAGTTAACGCTTCTCGATCACATAGTTTTCAGAAGCATACCATATGAGTGAGTTTACATTTGTCTTGGCAAAGGTTTTATTTTTGGTCACAACCTATATCTCAGGATATATCTACATATGTTGACAACTCCAATGTACAATGCAAGAAAGATTAATTTGAGCCGAACTGGAACTCGCTCCCTAAAAAGGTGGTAGAGGTGGGGACCCTCACAGCATTTAAGAAGCAATTAGATGAGCACTCAGAATGCCATAGCATCCAAAAATGGAATTAGAATAGATAGGTGTGTGACAGCCAGCACAGACATAATGGGCTGAATGACCTCTTCTTGTGCTGCAGATGACTCTATGACCCTATGACATGTTGTCAGGGTTCTTTAGTCCTCTTGTAAAATATTTATCTATAGACAGTAGCCAGAGAGAAGGTCTCCTCACATTACATTTTATATGGAGATTCTTGGGCTGTGAGAAAGGGCCTACATCTTGGAGCAGTTGGCTTTTTTTGAACAGTAAATGTAAGGATGTTTTGTTTCAGTTATACAGAGCATTAGTGAGACCATGGGGGCGATTCTCCCAGCCTGCTGTGCTGCTCTAGCAGTGGTTCCACCAGTGAGGTTTACACAGCTCCCCACAAATAGGGAACAGGTGGCCAACCCATTGGAGTGAACAGAGGCCAGGAGGTAGGGATAAGATGGGGGGCGGGGGGGGGGGCGGTGCCCCTTGGGAATTACCAGCCTGGCAGTGCCAGCCTGGTCCCCTGGCACTAGCCCAAGGGGCAAAGTGGCAATGCCCAAGGGACACCTTGACACTGCCCACTGGGTATCAGGTAGTGTCAAGGGGGTGGGGCTAGAGAGGTAGTGGGGCTTATTGTGGGTCCGGGGCCTACGGGGGGGAGATCAGTGGGGGTGGGGGAATCCTGCTGCCACTCTGCATTGGGATCGTGGGCAGAGAGATGGAGGAGGTGATCAGGGCCAGCCATCAGGTGAGGAGAGGTGTGGCTGGGGAGACATCAGGGCTGCGGGGTGGGGGAGAGGGGGTGGTGGGGGACTACGGTTAGGGAGGAGGGATCAGGGAGATCAGGGCAGGCTGGGAAGCGGGGAGCACTGGTGCTGGTCTGGAGGATATTTTTGGGTGAATCGGCCCCACATTTTGAATACTGTGTGCAGTTTCGGACTCCTTATTTAAAGAAGGATGCAAATGCATTAGAGGCAGTCAGAAGCGGCTAGGCAGGTGGACTTGTTTCCACTGGAGTTCAGAAGAGTGAGGGGTGACATGACTGAATTATGTTACAAAACGTATTGCCAAGGTGCACGTGGAAAGAATGTTTCCTCTTGTAGGTGAGTCCAGAACTACGGGGAGCTGTTATAAAATTAGAGGTCACCCTTAAAGGACAGCAATGAGATGAATTTATTTTTACTGAAACTTGTACAACTTTGGGACTCTCTGCCTCAGAAGGCGGTGGAAGTGGGTGACTTAAGGAGATTGATAGATTTTTGTTAGACCAGGGAATCAAAGATTACTGGGGGAAGGTCGGAGTGTGGGACACGAAACGCAAACAGATAAACCATGATTGAATGGCAGTCCGGGCATTGAGGGGCTGAATGGCCTCATTCTGCTCCTATTTCAGATGTTTGTATGTTCTCTGTGACTGTATTGAACTAAGATATGCTGGAGTAAAAGATTCTCTGTGTCAGTCTTCACTGTAGTTTATTTCAGTTCATATTCACAAATTCTCTTCTCAATTGTATCGGAGGTGATGTGGTGATACCATCTATCATCCTCTTTCTGTTGATGAAATGAACTTTAGATCTTTGTGCACTGACAAAGTCCCCTCTGAGCAGCATTCACTTGATGGTGAAAAGGTTGATCCAACATTGTAGAGGCTGTATGCACCTAATGATTACATAGAATTGCGAGGAACAGGCAAAGTGCAGTCTCAGAAAATTGAAAACTTTCTTTCAGGGAGTTTCTCGGTCAGGGATGGATGAAACTTGATAAAAATGAACGGACGCCGTACATCATGAAGACGAGCCAGCATTTTAATGATGTAAGTAACTATAGGTGTCCATGTTTTAAAAATGTTTAATTTCAATCATCAACACTGATGTGAGATAATAGGGACAGATACAAAACACCAATGTTGGATGTGACACTTTCACAATATTTTCTGTCACAATAGTTTAGTAAGATTGCAATACATTTCTATTTTCACTAATAGTGTTTTGGCTTTTAATAGAGAAAAGTCCTGCGGCTGTTAAAATCCAAAATATTTGGTGTCTCCTACAAAACATTTTACATGAAATTTGAATTTTTATTCGCATCTGTGTCACTTGCATTTGATAGCACATATTTATTATCTAGTTATTTTCACATCATATTTTCAAATCAAATTTGGTAAAATAAATGGTAGCCCTTCAGAGAGAGCTGGAGCAGAGCACTGTGATTTATTAGGTATTGTGCTGTTTTAACAGCACTACATAATCCTGTCTCCTCCAACCAACATAGGACTAGCGAGGATCTTACATTGTCAATTAACAGACAAAAGTAAATAATAAACAAAACATTCCTCTGTAGAGGAGCTTCTAGGTATGGATTTGTATGGATGCCATTTTTACGCTAAATATCCTAAATAACAGCATGTTTGCACATTTTAATGGGTGGGCATAGCCCAGATCCAACCCACCAGAATTTTGTATAATTTGGAGATTTGTAAAGTAATCTAATTCAGGACATTTTGATTAGAACACAACATTTCAAGTCAAACTAACAGAATGTGTTGAGCTCTCAAATCCGAGTTTACCCAAATATTTATCCTCATACTTTATCAATCATGAGGAAGACTCTGGAAAAACACATTAGAAACACACAGGGCTGGAGTTTAGTGTGAGCGCCAGGATCCCAACTTTGGGCCCATATGGAGGACCTGAGGCCACCCATGTTGATAGAGCACCCCCTAGTGCAACCTCCAGGAGGCAGCCTCCTAATTGGCCTACTCCACGCTTGCCTCTTCAGTAGGGTGGACAGAGATGTCAGACTGATAGGCCCACTGGGAGAGGGGGTCGCTACAGAAATAGGAAAGAAAGCATGAGGGTGCTTCAAGATGGAGCCTCATGCAGCCCCACAGAACTATTAACATTTGGGTGATAGCCTTTTATCCCTACAGCTCAGTCATCGGGGCATGAAGACTGTATTCTGATAGCGCACAGACATACCTATACAGGCTGCCTTGATTGTACTGCCAGCTCCTGGACTGCTGGACATAGCTGCTCCCTACAATTCCCCCCAACTCCAGCTCCCGCCACCTCCCCAGCCCCAAGTGTGAACACCCTTGGATTAACTGGCTGTCCACCTCTGTGGAATGAGCAACCGATCTGGTTTCAAGCCCACCCCTGAGGTGCGAATGTGTGCAGAAGCTTCTGCATATCTTCCCCTGTTTGCCCGGCTTCCCTGCCTCCAACCCTATGTCCATGGAGCCTGGCAGATCGAGCCCATAGATCCTAAAATTATGCTCAGGGGTAACAGCTGCGAAATTCCTGACTCCAGTATTTTCATTGCAGCATTATCCCATTTGTTTTAAATGGAATAGTATGCTCAGTGTAATTTTGGAGCTGTATTGTAGATCGGGAATTCTTGAATTGCTGTAGTTTGACCTGTTAACAACAACCTGCAGTTCACTCAGACATACAGTAACATTTAATTTTCTTACATATGCTGGACATATATTTGGGAATAATTTGTCTATAGTTTATTTATTATTTTACCACAAAAATCCACAGGAGAGTTAGAAATATTCTAACTATAACATTCAAAAATAAATGATCTTGGATGCTGCTATTGAATAGAATCAAAATGAATAACCGTGGCATCTGTTCACTTTTATTTTACTGCTCTTACTGCTCTGACTTACTGATGGAAACCTATTGTCCTTTCTTATTTCTTCAAAGCTGAAAATCAGTCATTCTCTGCATTTCTCCCCCCTCCCCCCCTCACATTAACAATGTATGAGAATTGAAGCTCGTCTCACAATCTTGTTTTCAAACTCGCTCTCTCCCTGATCTCCCCTATCCTTACCTTCTATGACTTTTGAGAACACAGAGCTTAGTTTCACCTGAGATTGATTTCTTGTCTCTCCTGCTACAGTCTTCACCCATGACCAGATTCAACATTATTGGTTCTGGCTTTTCATCTAGATTTCATAATAGTAAAAACTATCAATCAGTAGGATACAGGAAACATGCTAAAAATAACCAGGAATTATTTTATCAACAAGATCTTAGCCTTCTCTTGTACAGTATCCAGACAGAGTGGCAACTAAAATGAACAAAACTAGTGACTGGTATAAATGTTAAATAATGACTAATACAAGGAAATTATCTAGAGGCTGTAATATAATGTCAGGCTTTCTTTTAGCGGGATCTATACCCTTTATTAAATTACAGCAGTTGTAATTATTTCCTCCAATCTGCTGTTCTTTATCTCAATGATCATCCACACAACCCAGTTCCCTTTCACAATCATTTCCCTTTCAGATGAGTAACCTTGTTGCTTCTCAAATCATGATGCATGCTGATGTCAGTTCACGCACCATTTCCATTGAGAAATGGATAGCAGTGGGAGATGTTTGCCGGTGCATGCACAACTACAATGGAGTCCTTGAGATCATGTCAGCGCTGAACAGGAGTGCAATTTACAGACTGAAGAAAACATGGGCAAAGGTTTCCAAACAGGTACGTAGTTTTCAAGAGGCAGTTAAATACAGGTGAAGTTATCAATGGATATGGGGGGAAGGTAGGATCAGGCTATTGCGTTGGATGACAGCCACAGCACAGTGGCACAGTGGTTAGCACTGCTGCCTCACAGCTCCAAGGACCCAGGTTTGATTCCTGACTTGGGTCACTGTCTGTGTGGAGTTTGCACGTTCTCCCTGTGTTAGTGTGGGTTTCCTCCAGGTGCTCTGATTTCTTCCCACTGTCCAAAGATGTGTGGATTGGGCATGAGAAATTGCCACTTGGTGTCAGGGGGGCTAGCTAGGATAAGTGCATCAGGTTATGGGGATAGGGCCTGGGTAGGATTGTGGTCGGTGCAGGCTTGATGGGCTGAATGGTCTCCTCCTGCATCTATTTTGTGTTTCTATGTCAAACATGTGGGTTTCTGTGCAAAGTCTTAATGCATTACTCAAAATCAAGTGCATTTTATCGTCAAAACAACAGGAAATAAGTATTCATTTGAAAATTAAATTTCATGCATCATGTTTATGCCATCTTTCTTTTCCCTCAAATTTATCTAAGCAATGACAGATTACACATTATTAAATAATTCTGGGAAGAAAGAGTATAAAGCAAATACAGCTGAGCTGTGACTTTTTTTAATGTATGAGTGGACACAAAGTAATCTATAAAATTAACAAAGCACAAAGTGGATTTTATAATTTATACCCCTAATACACATCGGGACCCCCAGTCAGGAATCTGAATACAAAGGGGCAGAATTTTATAGAGTCATAGAGGTTTACAGCCCAACTTGTCCATGCTGCCCTTATTTTTTTAAACTCCCAAGCTAATCCGAATTGCCCACATTTGGCCCATATCCCTCTATACCCATCGTACCCATGTAACTAGCTAAATGCTTTTTAAAAGACAAAATTGTACCTGCCTCTATTGCTACCTCTGGCAGCTTGTTCCAGACACTCACCAGCCTCTGTGTGAAAAAATTGCCCCTCTGGACCCTTTTGTATCTCTCCCTTCTCCCTTAAACCTATGCCCTCTAGTTTTAGACTCCTCTACCTTTGGGAAAAGATATTGACTATCTACCTTGTCTATGCCCCTCATTATTTTATAGACCTCTTTCACCCCTCAGCGTCCTATGCTCCAGAGAAAAAAAGTCCCAGTCTATTCAGCCTCTCCTTATAACTCAATCCATCAAGTCCTAGTAGCATTGATCTTTGGTGATGGGCTTGTGGGGTTTTGCGGCAGGAGAGACAAAAGTTAAGTTAGTACTTGTGCTTTCAATCCAATGATGCTGTCAGCCCTTGTTTTGAAGTTTCCTGCGTTTATCAGAGCCCACTAGGGTGCCATATTTAGTACTTCTCAGGGAGATTGATGCCCACATCCATCTCATTTACACACTGTCTATGGGCTCCACACCCACCTTGTCTTCAGCGATAGACATACTGCTGCAACCCAACATATTTCTATTGCTTCCTCCTCAATTGGAATCATGGCTGCAATGAATGGCACACAACCTCCAATTCTTCTCCACTTCCTGGCATTGTAAACACAATTCTCCTGTAACTGCATATACACGCAGTGTCATTCACTTCTCCAGGCCCGTGGCACTCATCAGCCAGTTTCCATGAATGATTGACCATGGATTTCTTGTCTGAGGCTATTCTGTGTCCCATTGTGGATGCTAGTACGTGGTCATGCCTGATACATAGGTTTGCCATGGGGGCTTCCATTTATGGCCAGCAAGGATGCAAGATCGCTATGAAAAAAAATCATAGTGGCTGACTTCCTTGGCCATCTCCAGTTATACCGTCATCATGAGTCTTAATGGCCTCTTCCACCCATCACTAGGAACACCTCCTTTGATTTGCTCATAACTTGTAAGAGTATTTCCCGGCAGGTATCACTGAGCCTTGGTTCTATCCTTCCTCTGACTCCAGTGATTTATGCTCAGCATTTCTAATTCAGCATCCCTTCCGTTGTCCTCTTTGTGGACAACCTTTGAGAAGGCTACTGATTTCCCTTCAAATATGGGGCAACTGCCTTTGCTGTGCTGCATCTGACTCTAGCCAGTCACTTCTTATTGCCTGGAACTCCTGCCTGCCAGATTTCAATTCACTGCAGACTGCAAAACCCCCATGGATCTTCAGCCTGCTGGCCTTGTGGCCATGTGACCTGAATTGAGTCCAGTGTCAGGATTTCCTCTTTTTTGGAATCTCTGCCCAAAGTCCTGGCAGAATTTTCCATCTATGTGCCTACTGATCTCCATTTCTGAATATCGAAAGTGCACACTTGGCAAGGAAAACCCCAACAGAGTGCTTCTCTTTATGAACCCTGACAAGTTTACTTATTCTAGATTTAATTAGCAAAAGCGATGACACGGCAGCACAGTCGTTAGCACTGCTGCCTCACAGCGCCAGGGAAACAGGCTTAATTCCAGCTTCTGGTCACTATCTGCATGAAGTTTGCATGTTCTCCTCATGTCATTGTGGGTTTCCTTCAGGTGCTTTGGTTTCTTCCCACAGTCCAAAGATGTGTAGGTTAGGTGCATTGGCCATGCTAAATTGCCCTTTGGTGTCAGGGGGATTAGCAGGGTGAATACAACGGATTATAGGGATCTTGGGTGGGATTGTTGTCGGTGCAGGGCTCAGTGGGCCAAATGGCCTCCTTCTGCACTGTAAGGATTCTGTGATTCTATGATTCTATATAAGAAATTAGTTAGGCTGATTGGCCGTGCTAAAATTGCCCCTTATTGTCCTGAGATGCGTAGGTTAGAGGGATTAGTGGATAAAATGTAGGGATATGGGGGTAGGGCCTGGGTGGGATTGTGGTCAGTGCAGACCTGATGGGCCAAATGGGCTCCTTCTGCACTGTAGGGTTTCTATGATTCTGAATGGTCTAAGTCTACCTTAAAGGCACTATAATAATGAACCTCAATGCCCGATGTATGGGTGAGCTGTTGAGCTTTGCTGACCAGAAAAGTTCAAAAATTACTCTTGGCTTATGCTGCATTGTACATCATGTTAGCATTTGGGTTAATGCATTTGCCTTACAGTCCTTGGGCTAAGGGAGATGAAAAGCTGTCACCTGATTTGCTCATAGTCTGTCCTGGTAATTCTCCATTTAAGGTCCTAAGGCAATTTTTCTAATCTGCTGTAAACAGAATCAAATTTGAAGACTGGGCACTATATACCACATAGTTAGTATTATATTCTTGTATCACTTGGATATGTGCGTCACGTGGTCTTGTTTTATTACTTGGTAATGTTTAAAATTGTGATTATTTTTAATTATTGTGATGTTATTTGTTTTAGAGCAAAGCACAAATGGACAAGCTTCAGAAAACCGTCTCATCAGAAGGAAGATTTAAAAATCTCCGAGAAACATTGAAAAAGTTAGTTTTGCTTTGAGGTGCCTGGTTCTGTATGATAAATGTCAGCAAATTACTGCACTTATTTTTCAATATTAATGAATCTTTGTTATACCTCAGTCTGTAACAACTAAGTGCTTATAGCCTATTAAGCTTTTAATAAAACAACTTTCCCCGCATGAAAGCCAGTGATTAGCTGACACCTTTCCCTAACAATAAGTGCACCAGAAGCATTATACTTGCCCACTCCAAAAGTAATTGATTGTGTGAACCACTTTCAAATGTTCCGACAAGGTAATAATAAGCCCTATATGAACACAAAAACCATTCTGCTTCTTTTTGTAAACATGATGTGGAGATGCCGGCATTGGACTGGGGTAAACACAATAAGAAGTCTGACAACACCAGGTTTAAGCCCAACTGATTGATAGTAAACTCGCAAGCTTTCGAGGTTCCCCTCTTCAGTTTACAGATCAGTAATCTGTAAACTGTCTGTGCTGTTACATGTACTGTCTGGGGCCAGAACTCTCCATTCACCTGACGAAGAGGGGAACCTCGAAAGCTTGTGAGTTTACTATCAAATAAATCGGTTGGACTTAAACCTGGTGTTATCAGATTTCTTACTCTTTTTGTAAATGCATACTATTCAGTAACATAATGTATGTAAGCTGTGATAAGTGAACCCTCCAAAGGGACATGTAGTATAAAGAGTTAACAGATGGGATATGCTAATGTATGACGTGGATGATGATGTATGACTGACATGAGTGAGTCATGTGTTAGACTGAAGGGAGAGTTGAAATAACATGTGTTGCCTAAGGAGCAACATGTCTAATTTGTAACGTGTTTAGATGCAACACTAATAACATGTGTTAAGCAGACATCAGAGTATGACTGTAGTCTGTCCAGTAATCATATACCATGCCTAGAGTCCACAGATAATCAGGACCATCCTAGAATATGACACAGTATTTTATGATGAATCTTAGAGTAGCAGAATTCTCCATTGTTCCCTGCCTGATCCCACGTATTTACCCTGACACGATGGGACAATTTAGTATGGCCAGTTAACCTAACCAAAACATCTTTGGATTGTGGGAAGAAACCAGAGCACTCGAAGGAAACCCACACAGACGTGGGGAGAATGTGCAAACTCCACACAAAAAATTATCCAAACCAGAATTGAACTGGGTCCGTTTGTGCTGTGAGGCAGCGGTGCTAACCACTGTGCTGTTCCCTGTGCCATCATGCCACCTGGCAGAGCAGGCTTGATGGGGCTGTATGCTCTGCTGCTCCAATTTTGTGTGTTCAAAGGGTTGTAGGGCTGGTGGATGTTACATAGATAAGGAGAACTGAGCCAATGGAGGAATTTGAACACAAGGATGAGAATTTTAAAATTGAGGCCTTGCTGGTCTGACAGTCTATTGGTCAGTGAGCCCTGTACTGATGGACGAATGGAACTTAATGCGAGCGAGGATACGGGGAGCAGAGTTTTGGATGAACTTGCATTTACGGGTCAGATTTATTCAACACAAAAGATGCTTTCAGAGTCCCTGATTCTAAGTGCTGGGCAGACTCGAAACTGGGAGTGTTTCAGATCTGACTTTTAGACCCATTCTGAGGCGCCCCCATACACACTCTGCCTGTAAAAATATCATTGAGTCTGAATCACACTGCTCAAGCCTGTGGGCAGGGCTTAACGCGCCCAGAATCCTGCAGCTCCGATCGGTGTCTCTAACTGCACATGCGCAGCAAAAAAAAAAGAATGCCGCTGCCCTGCGATGTCCCCCCCCCCACCACCCCCCCGGGCCGGATAATGCCCTCCCCGCCCGCAACATTTCTGACCCCCTTATCCCTTCCCCCACCCCCACTACCCAGACTGTTCACAGCCCCTCCCCCTTTTCCCCCACCAATCTCAGGCAGAGTGGCAGTGGACCCACCTCCTCCACACCCCCCCCAACCCCACCCCCAACAACAATCTCAACCAAAGAGCCATTGGACGATCGGTACTTACCTCCTTATTAACTGGAGCACCTGAATTGGACTTCTATGGAGCATGTCTGTTTCGCGCCGATTCTGGATGGGTGGATGTAGTGGTAAAGGGGAAACTATCGGTGAAGTTGGGCGTGCAGCCAATTAAGTCAATTTAAATGCGTGCAAATCATGAAACGGCTATTGCACCCATTTCGAGCGCAGTCCCGATTGCGGCCATTTTCAGGCCTTGGTAAAGGGGGAACCAGAGCGGCGGTGGGCACGGATTGTGCTACTCGCCTCATGCCCAACTTTACCATTTTTGCAGCCTGGTAAATGGTGAAATCAAAGATAAAATCGGGCCCTTGGTGCGTTAAATTAAAACATTCACTTTGGGGTTGGGAGCTCAGCAGATAGTGCAGTGCATTAATACTCTGCTTGGTGTATTACTGAATGAAACAAAGTCAGAATAAATCCTGGCCACGAATGCTTCTGGAAGGGGATCAGCCTGGGATCGTTCACTAGACCCTTGTGCCATGAACACTGTGGGAAAATATTCATGTGTGAATAACATTTGAGATGAGGATTGGGCTCAGCTGGGATAAGACCATAAGACATTGAAGCAAAAGTAGGCCATTCGACCAGTTGAGTCTGCTCCACCATTCAATGCAATCGTGACTGATCTGATGTGAAAATCCTCAACTCTGCTTACCCACCTTACCCTCATAACCCCTTGATTCCCCTGTTGATTTAAAAATCTATCTCAGCCTTGAACGTACTTCATGACCCAACCTCTAAACTCTCTGCAGTAAAGAATTCCACTGAATCATTATCCCCTGAGAGAAGACATTTTTCCTCATCTCAGTCTTAAATGGGCGACCCCTTACCCTGAGATCATGATGATATTTATACTGAAATAGCCTGGCAGTACTCAGGGCTAGGTTCACACATGCGATACATTAGTTAATTCAGTGGAAGCTTCTGCCTACCTGGAAAGCATGATGTAATGCCTTTAAGGTGGGGACAGCACTGATGAAAAATATGTAGTAAATAGTCTGACAACACCAGGTTTTAGTCCAACCTATTTATTTGATAATATACTCACAAGCTTTCGAGGGGACTGCCTCTTCGTCAGGTGAATGGAGAGTTCTGGCCTCAGACAGAGCATATAAAGCACAGACAGTTTAGAGATTACTGATTAGAATGTGAATCCTTAAACCTAACCTGCTGTTCAAGACCTGAAGTGGCTGATAATGTGAGTGGAAGGAGCACTGATCACAGTTTAAAGAGATGTGTATTGTCTCCAGACAGTACAGTAAGTGAGGTTTTGCAAACCCAGGCAAGTCACGGGGGTTACAGATAGTGCGACATGAACCCAAGATCCCTTTTGAGACCGTCCTCATGTGTGCGGAACTTGGCTATCAGTCTCTGTTCAGCGACTCTGCGCTGTCGTGTGTCGTGAAGGCCGCCTTGGAGAATGCTTACCCGAAGGTCAGAGGCTTGTTTGCCAACAGGAAGGGAACAGTCTTGCCTGGTGACTGTCGAGCGATGAGTATATTATCAAATAAATAGGTTGGACTAAAACCTGGTGTTGTCAGACTATTTACTGTGTTTACGCCAGTCCAACGCCGGCATACCCACATCATGAAAAATATGTAGCCCATTCTGACATAGCTGTAGTTGCAAAAGACTTTTCATGGCGTGAACGTTCTTGAGATTTTTATTGTATTCCATTTGCTTGGTGAGCCACGACCTCCCAATTTATTTTCAAAGGCTAAATTGGAGCTGGAAATGAACAACCTTCTGAGACACCGCTTGAATGATTATGCCGCAACCTGAATAGTAATTAAGCATATGCCCTCATCCAGACATTGAAAACATCATTTAAATATGTGGGAGCAATCTTTCTTTTGTGTGCCCATTTTTTAAAACAAGTTTCTCTATTTAATCAGATTGCATGATATCGATGTATGCAGAAATTAATGTTAGCCATTAAATTTTAACTCTTTCTCTTCCTTCACAGCTATAATCCACCCTGTGTTCCATATCTTGGGATGTATTTGACTGATCTAGCTTTTATAGAAGAGGGTACACCGAATTTTACTGAAGAAGGTCTTGTAAACTTTTCCAAAATGAGAATGGTGAGTAAAGACTATGAGGGGGATTTTCCCATCCCATCCACCATGGGAACTGTAGCAGGCAGGGTGGTGGACCATGCAAAGGTCTGTTGGCCTAGGGCAAGATTTTCCAGTTTTGGGACAGGTGTGGTCGGAAAATCCGGTCCTACGCTTCGGAACGTCAGCCATTTTGCTTTCATAGAAAGCAACCAAATGTCTTGACGATGCGCAGCAGAGCATCAACGGTTGGCATAGCAGTTTACTGACAACTACTGTTAATAACATTGGCAAATTACCCTGTTTGTATGAAATTCCTTTGTTCTTTAGTATCAGAAAATTATTTAGGAATTTTTGGACCAATTAAAGTTTCTTCTAAATATGGGGTCTGGCCCGTCTTCCTCCAAGGCCAGGAATACATCATAAACTCTGGGAACAAAGTCATTCTCATGATCAGGGTAGGCTGCCTGGGATAGAGTGATTTACATAGCTACAGTAGGCTGGCAAGATTTGCAAGTTTGCCTCAGCTTCAGTTGTCCTGTCTTTAAAATCTTTCCCACTTTTAAGCTGGCGAAGAGACCTCCTTAGACCCAAATTGGTGAAGAATTTTTTTATGGTCTTCGGCTCCCTGTAGAGCAACTCCAGCTTGTTAAAGTTTGATGCACCAGTTATCCATTGATTCAAAGACAAGCTCATAGAGGTGTGTGTAACAATCAAACACAAATCTCTCTCGTTCACATCTCAGGGAAAATCATTATGTTAATTCATTGCACCAAGCTCATAGCTGAGAAGTACATGCCCAATAGTGTAGAATAGGCAGTGGTTCTGCTGATTTTTTTCGTCATTCATGGGACATAGGCGTCACTGGCTGGCCAGCCTTTATTGCCTGTACCTAATTGCTTTTGAGAAGGTAGTGATGAGCTGCCTTCTTGAGCGATTGATACAACTGAGTGGCTTGCTAAGCCATTTCAGGGGGGAGCTGAGAGTGAACACATTGCTGTGGCTCTGGAGTCACATGTAGGCTGGATCAGATAAGGGTGGCGGATTTCCTTCTCTAAAGAACATTAGTGAACCAGGTTGTTTTTTCTGACAATCGACAATGGTTTCATGGTCATCAGTAGATTCTTAATTCCGGATTTTTTTTAATGATTTCAAATTCCACCATCTAATTTGGCAGGATTTGAACCTGGGTCTCCAGAACATTAGCTGAATTTCTGGATTAATAGCCTGGCAATAATATCACAAGGCCATCGCCTCCCCTTAGGATGTGTTCTTCATTATTGAATTCTTCTGGAAAAGTGCTGATAAAAAAACTTGTATCTTTGCTGTGTCTTGTGTGTTTTACCACTCAGTATCACAGAATTGTCACAGTGCAGAAGGAGATCATTCAGCCCATGGAGTATGGACTGGCTCTCTGCAAGAATATTCTACCCAGTCCCACTCCCTAGCCTTATCCCCATAACCTTGCACATTTTTTCTTTTCGGATAACAATCCAATTCCCCTTTTGACTATCTTGATCAAACCTGCCACCACCACCCTCTCAGGAAGTTGGTTCCAGACTCCAACCACTCACTGGGTGAAAAAATGTTTGCTCACATCATTTCTACTCCTTTTGCCCATTAACGCTCTGAACAGTTGCTCACGATTTGCTCCTGAAAGTTCACTTCCTGTAGCCAAAGAAGCATTTTGCTGCTGCACGTTACAACGTTATTTACAAATAGTGATTTGTGGACTTAAGGATAGAAGATACACATTCCATTTCTAATCGTGACTGATAACTAAATTCTTTTACCTAGATATCACATATTATCAGGGAAGTACGACAGTTCCAACAAACCCCATACAGAATAGATCATCAACCAAAGGTAACCTCATGTATACTGTCTATTTTCATTACTGTTTTAAATGTTGTGGCCAAATTAGATTCTGTTGGAATCCAGATGATTCAACTGCTTGTTTGAGAGAGTTAAATTTAGATTAGAATTCAGATTTGGACTGTATGTATTGTCAGAGGCTGTAGCCTAGCTGACGTGCAACTGCATTAACAATATTTTATATAACCTTGTGCTGTGGTGCACAGTCACAAGCTATTGTTCGAGTTGTCAATTTTAGACAAGAATGCTGAAAGGGCAAGCAGCTCAGAAGGAGGATCACCTCAATGGCCCCATTTCACCTTCTCCAGCAGCTGATTGTACAGTAGAGTCAATTTACATGTGTAGATCAAAGCATATTGGATTTATGATGTTGTGCATTGTAATCATTGGACTGCAGTTGACAACTGTTCCATAGCATCAGGGCACCCACAAGAATAAGGCTTTATGGAGATGGAAACTGTCTCAGGAGTGTGATTCCCTTGTTGTATTCTCAGATCTTAACTTTTATAGAAGTGTGTTTGGTAGAAAAACCTTAGACTTGTCCATTAATATGACATTAGGAGTACAAGTGTACTGGATTTAACATACTCTTACTGTGAAAATCCCCTGGTCACCACACTCCGGCACCTATTCAGTTCCACTGAGGGAGAATTTAGCATGGCCAATACACCTAACCAGCATGTCTTTGGACTGTGGGAAGAAACCGGAGCACCCGGAGGAAACCCACTCAGACACGCGGAGAATGTGCAGATTCCACACAGACAGCAACCCAAGCTGGGAATTGAACCAGGTCCCTCGCACTATGAGGCAGCACTGCTAACCACTGTGCCACCATGTGCCATGAAGAGCAGCATCAACCCACATTCTGAGAATTTTGTTATCTGGCAGTACAATTAATAAATGGCAAGACTAATAAAGCAGGCTATGTGATGAAAAAGTGCTGAAGAAATTTATGTTTCAATTTGGAAATATGATAAAATGAGTGGTAGTAATCTACTTGAAAACAGCAGTTTCCAAACATATGCCTAGCTCGTAAGTCTCTTTATGTCCCATGCCACCAACAGTCCAGTTTGTTTCTTCAAGCACCAGTTACACTTAAATTGGTTGTTCAGTGAAACACAATACAACTACACTAAAATTGTTCTTTAAATGACAATTTTTGACATGTACTTCCTTGCTGTTGTAGGTCATTCAATACTTACTTGACAAATCAATTATTATGGATGAAGATACACTGTATGAGCTGTCCTTAAAAATTGAACCGAGGCTCCCTGCGTGAGAGCCAGCATTTTTGTGGCTGCGAAGGTTCAGCGGCTTAATATGACAACCCAGAGTGTACATGGCATGCCGCATGGAGTGTGACTTATCTACCCAGGAAAAACGTGAGCGTGAGTTTTCCTAAAGGAAAGATGGAGCCTTACGGGAAGGATTGTCTGCCTCTCACACATTGGAAGATGGTGAACTTGTGCTTGGGGTGAAAGTTAAAGTTATTGACATCCAGAAAACTTCACATTATGAGAAGAGCATAATTTCTGCAGAATGGAAAAATATGAAAATCATTATTTTGAAATTTGATTAAAAAAAACACGTTATAGTGTGTACAACAAGTGACAGGCATTGAGGTAACAATCTTCATCTGGAGGCCTGGACATACAATGTGACGCAAATTATTTTCTTCCTAGGAGCTTTTTTGTAGGAAACAGCTTGACTGGTTGTTGGGTAGGATTTTGCTTATCACACTTGTGTGGTACCAGGGGTGCTGTGTTGCCTGTCGATCCGTGAGACATGAAAACTGAAGGATCTGCGAAACCTCTGAGAAAAATTTACTCCAAAGTAACATCCTGGAAGAATGCAATGTTGAGTATCACAGAGTAATGTGTGAGTGATGGTGAAATGCCGCTGCTCTTCTTAATGGCTTAAAGAAACAAGCTCTTCAAACTTGAGTTGAAAGGGTTCAGATATCAGTTGTGAAAAAATGCACAATTCTATTGGCATGAGCTTTAAAAACATCAGCTTACTGTAACTTTGCAGCTCTGTTGCACACATGATACCATTCATGAAATTACAAGTCATCCTAAAATAGTGATTTAAGGGTATCACCATTTTTCTATACTTTAACAGGACTCAGCTTTGTATGTTGTAACGTATTCTGGAATGTTCCGTAGTAACTTTCTAAGTGGAATGTTGAATGTTTTTAATATTTGCTGCTATTTAACCACAACATGTTTGAGTTGCGCTAAGTACTGTGTAATATTGCTTGCTGCAGAAGTCTTAGAAACTCTCTACAAATCTAGAATTAACTCTGCCACAGACAACAAACAGGTCTATGTGAATAATAAACTACTGATGATTTTAATAATATCTCAAAACATGTTCCTGAAAACTATTATTATTTGATATTCACGAAAATGATTTTTCCAATAATTTGAAAACCCAATTGTCCTCAAAGTTAAGGATTTTGCGCAAGATTCCTAAATATCAACTCGCTTAAGATTTTTTTTAATGAAATGACTCAATGAATAATGGGTGACTTTGAAATGGATTTTATGGCTTTTGGTGAAGTAATGGAGTTGGATTGGGAAGTGCTCTTTCTGCTTGCTCCTATTCCCCACTGTACAGGACGTTGAATCAAGTGTCAGCTAGCCAATTAATAGCCGCTGGTGGGAATGTCAGCCAATTAGTGCTGGGAAAGGAGGGCTGTACGCCCAATCAGGCATTGAGGGCGGAACATCCGGTGGGAGAAGTGTTAGGCTGTGAACAGGAAGTTAGTTCCAGCCACCAATTTAAAGGTCCACTTCTCTTTCAATCTCTTCTGCGTTGTTATATCAGCTTATAAAATGTTTAAGAAATAAAATCTGTTAACAGCCAAGTGCTGCCACTTTCAGCAGCAGACTCTGCTGATGTATGTAGCCATGGTCCTATTTGCAAGCCTTTTCATCTGCCCCTGAGCCTCCTCCTCATATCTGGTGTAATTCACTCCCAATCTATATCCCATGTGACTGGTGGAAAATATAGTGGGCAATGAAAATTTCCAGCTGATTGACTTTTTAACGAGCTTTTTGATTTTTTTTCCAAAAAAAAGCAACAGGCTTCCAATCTTGGCACTCACTCATTTTGCTCTTTTTGAAAAAAACATTCAAAGAATGTGGGCCAGCATTTATTGCCCATCCTTAATTCCCCTTTAACTGAATGACTTGCCAGGCCTTTTCAGAGGGCACTTAACATAGCTGTGGGTTTGGAGTCACATGGATTCACATTTAGACCAAATCAGGTAAGGAAGGCAGAATTTCTTTCCAAAAAGAGGAGCTTTTTATGACAACTAGCAATCCTTTCAGAATTAGACCTTTAATTCCGGATTTCTATTGAATTCAAATGTACCCTGCCATGGTGGGATTCAAACCCTGGTCCCAGAGTAGTATCCTAGGTCTCTGGATTACTTGTCCAAAGACAATACTGCTACATTATCACCTTTTGTGGGTGGCACGGTGGCACTGTGGTTAACACTGCTACCTCACAGCACCAGGGACGCGAGTTCAATTCCTGGCTTAGACTTTCCCCTCGTGTCTGCGTGGGTTTCCTCCAGGTACTCCAGTTTCCTCCCACCGTCAGCAAGCCACGCTGGTTAGGTGCATTGGCCATGCTAAATTCTCCTTCAGTGTACCCAAACAGGCGCCGAAGTGTTGCGACTGGGGGATTTTCACAGTACTTCATTGCAGTGTTAATGTAAGCCTACTTGTGACTAATAATTGCAACTTTAAATGTTAATTTTAAAACTTTCCTGTGGTCAGAGACCTGGTGGGGTGACCTTGGATTATCAACCTGATGTCATCACGCCATATTTTACATAATGAGGGGTGGGCTGCCGACTTGCAGCTGTAGCATCCAGCCAAATGACTTCTCTCCACAATCTTCACACACTAGCAATCCATGCTATAATGAATCGTAGTGATGTAACTTTTTAGTAGGACCTCTGCAGCTAAATCTAACTACAAAGCTAGGGTGTCAGTTAGCTCGGTTGGCTAGATGGTTGGTCAATGTAACAGCATGCGTTCAATTCTTGTACCAGCTGAGGTTACTCATGAAGGCTCAACCTTGCTCCTCACCTGAGGTGTGCTCATCCTCAGGTTAAATCACTGCCAGTCAGCTCTCAGCTTTAAATGGTCTTTTAAATGAATTCTGTGAAAAAACTCCTTCACTGTATCCAGCTCTACTGAAGTGAATCAATGTAAATGATTGCCAAATCTAGCCCAGCAATTTCAGAGACTTGATAAAGACTCATTTTGAGAGAGCATTATTTCCATTCACTCTCATACTGGCATTTATGTATCCAATTCTCTAACAAAAAAATCACTTTAACTGCCAAGGAAGTAATATATGAATCTGATTGTATGATTACAGTAGCATTTATATGATAATATGCATCGTACTATCATGGAAATTGGATCACAAAGATGTATTTTAACTTAGGATATTATGGAAAAGTGTCCTTCATGCTTTACGAAAAGAACACTTTGTAAAGATGGAAAGTACAACATTAGGGCTGTTTACTTACCACATTTAATAAAACGACTCTCAGGGATTCAACGTTTTAGTGTACTAAAGTCAAACAATTGCAGGTTATACTAATTTTAAATTCTTTTTTATTTAATTTCCTCCACAGTATATTTTACATTAAGTTGAATAATGGTCTGAAAGTTTCAGTTCTGCCTTTGGATAATGGAACTATTTCATTACATAACTGCAAATATGTTGCCAATGTCACAGAAAGCATGTTAGGCAATATGTAGTCATGACAACCAACTAGCAAAGTTGTTAGTGACTCCTCCAATAGTGATATTGAAAAGTGAGACACAATTATGTGGTGTGACGGTGAATAAAAGTTGTTAGGGAAAATTTGAACAATGAGGCATTTGTAAGTTTTGGTTTGGGTCAGAGGGTGAAATTTGATAAAGATGTCAGGATGTCTAGAAATTGATCCCATCACATCTACTTCTGTTTTTAACTGTGGTGCAGTCAATTGTGGTTGTAATGAAATTATAATATTTAAAGAAGTGCATTCTGTAGATGTAGGTTTAGGACTGAGGTGAGAAGAAATTTCTTCATCCAGGGAGCACTGAATCTGCAGAATCCATTACCACATAGTTGAGGCCAAAACATTGTGTGATTTCAAGAAGGAATTAGATATAGCTCTTGGAGCTAAAGGGATCAAGGGATATGGGGAGGAAGGCAGGGTCAGGGTACTGAATTTGACAATCAGCCATGATCAAAATGAAGGGCCAAATGGTCTACACTTGCTTCTATTTTCTATGTTTCTGTGGTTCAGTCAACATTTAAATGTAATAGTACATACATGGGTTTTCCAAGCTTCCTAAAACTTGCCATTGAAACCATAGCGAACACAGAACAGCAATTCATGCATGCATTCATTAAAACCCAGGCAAATGACATCAATAAACACTCAGTGCTCACAGTTATTTTCTTACCTCCTGGGAAAGGGAGTATTGAGAGTACTTGTGGTGAGACACTAACTTGTGCACTTGGCAGGAATTAAGACTCTTATCGGGAGGGATAGCGTAATGGCTCAGACTCAACCTCTGATGTGACTGTCAGCAGCAGTAGCATCACTCCGTTCGGGCGAGACTTGACAGGTGGTCAGTAGTGAAAGGAGCTGCAGACAGGAGAGAAGCACAGAAATATAGAAGACAGGAGCAGGAGGAGGCCATTTGGCCCTTCAAACTTGCTCCGCCATTCATCACGATCGTGGCTGATCATCCAACTCAACAGCCTAATCCTGCTTTCTCTCCAAAACCTTCCTTCCCATTCGCCCCAACTGCTACATCTAATCACTTTTTGAAAACATTCAATGTTTTGGCATCAACTATTTCCTGTGGTAATGAATTCCGCAGACTCACCATTCTTTGGGTGAAGAAATGTCTCCTCATCTCCATCCTAACTGGTCTACCCTGAATCCTCAGACTGTGACCCCTGATTCTGGACTCCCCCACCATTGGGAACATCCTCCCTGCATCTACCCTGTCTGTCCAGAACCAGAAAAGCACTATTTGTATAACAGATGTACAGTCAGAGATCCCGTTTCCATGACCTCTCGGGAGAAATATTTCAGAAGGCTCAGGTTGTTGTGCCAGGTGATGACAGATATCTGTAGCCTGAAGATGATGACCTGTTCTCTCCTGGACCTGGTGTTACCAATGAAAATATGTATCACCCTCAACTGTTCAGTTCCTTCCAGGGCATTACTGAAGACATCTGTACAATTTCGCAGTCAGCTGCATGTGAATAAATAAGTCAGATCATCAATCAATTGTTTTCCCATCCCTACCTCCCCATTCCTCAATCCCCACCCCCACTAGTTCCATTGATTCAAAACGGTTCTGTAAGCAACCAGTCGCTCATTTCACACCCTGCTGGTCCCCACCAATTCATGTTACCTTTTTCTTCAACAAACAAGTTAAAAGGTGAGTTGCCACCTGATAACTAACGATATTAATGTGGGAATGTGATGCAAATTAAAACATAGGATTGTAATAAACATCGGAAAATTAACAATGCAACATTTTCTCAAAAGTTACACCCGTACCCTTATGAACTACAAAGCTTCACTACAAAAGCCTTTTGCTGCTCCTACATGGTGCCACCTCTGCACCTTCAGTAGGGATAGAGTCTGGCTACTCTCATCCATGCTCTAACAGCTGAAATGCATGTAACCAATGATTTCTTGAGCCCGTGACGCTCCCACCAAAGATTTCTCTACCTTCACCTAAAGAGGAACTGACTTAGCAATCACGAGAGAAAGCAGCACATTGGGTAATAGCTGTGAGGTGAGGAGTAAGAGGTTGCAATCAGTAGAAGTGGGAATATTTTGAGTGGAGTTTCTTGTCTCCATTCTCCATCACTCTCATGGGCCAGCATACGTCACTCCTCTCATTCAGCTGGAGAACAGATCATTGACACATTGTTCAGACAAGGTTGAGATATCTTTCATCCAATATAAGGCATCAGATATGTTGGCATCCAGAATCTGTACCGCCATGGTCAAAGTCTGAATGGATTCATTTGGCCATTGCGATTGGTTCCATCCATGGAGGAAGATATCCTCACGATGCCTTCTGACATTAACTCAGCATGTTTGAGCTGAATTCTTCTCTTCTCCACACAATTATGAACAGTGTACCTGGACGACCTGTCAGTATACTATTCCGCATTTGCCGGGATTCGTCTGAGGCTAGGATTCTCCGGTCCCGCTGCTGTAAATTTGCTGAGCAACAAATTCTCAGTTCTCACTGGCAGAAGCATTAAGGCGTACAGCATTGGAGAATTCCGGCTATTGTCTTTCATCTGCCATAGGTCCTTCAAGCAGGAGGTGATGTGGAAGGTGGATGAAGACCCTTGGAAGAGGTTACTCACTCTGAGAATGCACCATCACTTGACTCATGCACATTGTCCAGATGGGTAGGTTGGCTGTCACATGGTGAATCACGCATGAGCAGGAGCAGATGTTGCAGACAGGGAGAGCACTGGAGAATCCCCAGTGAAGGGGGTCGGGTGCTCAAAGCTCTGATCAGCTGGATGCTGATGCTGAGACTCTGTTAGATGTTCCAGCTGCACTGCACAATTTTAGAGATTGGATGAGTCCATCTCAATCATGTACATGCCTGTGGAATTCATCATCACAGGAAGTAGTTGATGCCAAAACATTGAATATATTCAAGAGGCAGCTGGATATAGAGGCGAATGGGATCAAAGGTTATGGGGAAAAAGCAGGATTAGATTATTCAGTTGGATGATCATCCATGATCATAATGAATGACGGAGCAGGCTTGAAGGACCAAATGGTCTCCCCACTGCTCCCATCTTCTAAGTTTCTATGTTATTATGATTCTATGATATCTTAGATCTCTGCACTGCTGTTTCCATGGAAGAGTGGCCAGCTGTATGGAGATTCAGGTGAAGCAGGCAACCAAGTGCATGCTGGTCCTCACCATTGACCTTCGCACCCAGACTGCCAGAGAATGAGGATGAAAAGAAACATCGCCTTGGCTGTTCCCAAGTGCAGCAAAGTGCTCTCAAGTTCTTAACTAGCAGCAAGGTGCGGTTGGCCGTGAGGGGGAAGATGAGAAAAGAAGAAGTGAAACTGGGGTGTTGTTCAAAATGCTTCCGTTTCTCATGCCTGTCCCAGTGACTGAGTCTGCCCTTACACAGGTGCAGGTGGAGCATATTTGCTTTATGTTTATGAGCCATAACATTTATTTCACTGCTCAATTGTCCCATCTTGTCCATTCATGTCTGACTGCTGAGGGGCTTTCTGCCTTGTGAAGAATAGTACGATGAGAGCTAAAGATGAGTAATGGAAATCCATGAAAGCGATGGAATACTGATTATGAGACTGCTGAGGGCTTGGGGGAAAAGTGACTTCAGAATCTGTGTGGCAAGTGGCCGCATAAATACAAAACGTATGAGCAGGAGTAAGCTATATGGCCCCTTGAGCCTGCTCTGCCATTTGATAAGATCATGGCTGATCTGATTGTGGCCTCAACTCTACTCTTCTACCCTTTGACTTCCAAGTCAAGCACAAATCTATTTAACTCTGCCTTAAAACTATGCAATGACCCTGCCTCCTTTGCTGTCTGGGGTTTAACTGAATTAGATCTATCTAGGTATTCCTGGCTACAAGTCTGTGTATTTGTGTGCCTACAGATCCCCTTGTTACATGGGGCTCTCCTCCTCCTTCTCCAACTGTTACTCATTCTCCTGGAGTTCCAGTCCTCACTGCTATCTGATAAATACATTGTGCAGCAGTCTTCTACAATGTGGAAAACCTGGCTGGTGCACTCAACTACTCAGGCACAAGAACCTCATCTTCAGCAGCATGACTGAAGCTCAGTTATAACATTGGTGCTCATGTTGGCTTCTGTTATACCTTTCCTGCGTGTCAGTGTTTGGGACCTCACAGGTTTCTTCAGCCACATCCTCATAGGTGGGCTTTCTCTTCAAGAGCTCATCCACTGGTTCTGCTTCGAGGTGAGAATATCTCAGGAAGGTTTACTAATGCAGCATAAATACTTTCTGGCAACCTTCTGGAGACCTCGCACATATGATGAACCCATGATGAACCTATCGTGGGTGCCTTTTGATTGACAAAGACTCACTGGGGATCTTGGGGTGCTTTGATCGCTGCATATGTATAATTTATGTTGCCCAGGGGTGGGGGAAGGTCAGTCTAAGCAACAAATCTTAGTGACTGTTTTTCTGACAAGCTTCATCAATAACAAAGTGTGCAGCGCCTGGAAGATTTGTGGGCTGAGAAAGTCGAGAAACACCACCAGCGATTCCCTGAAAGCAGCCAGCAGTGCAAGTAAGAGCTTGTGGTGATCTTTGCTGTCAGTGGCAATGAGTGCCCACCTGGTCCACCTGGCACAGGGCTCTCCTCTTGAGGAGGATGGAAATTTCCCACAGCATTTGGTGGCAAAGTTTGAGCATCCTGAGGGACTGGTGCTCAATGACATTCAGAAAACCAATCCTCTGCATATGTTCATAGTGCTGCCTCCTGTGAGCTGGAGTTACGTGCCCATCCCCTCCACTTCCCGCAAAGTGGGAGCTGGTTAAGGGGAAGGCAGCTGCTGTCCTTCTTGTTACCCAGCTGAGATCTGAGTTAGAGCAACTCAGTATAAGCAGCTCCCCTACTGATCTGTAGGTGTGGAGATGCCAGTGTTGGATTGAGGTGGGCACAGCAAGAAATCTCACAACACCAAGTTAAAGTCCAACAGATTTATTTGGAATCATGGGCTTTCACAGTGCTGCTCCTTCATCAAGTGAGTTAGACCTGATGAAGAGGCAGCACTCCGAAAGTTCGTGATTCCATATAAACCTGCCGGACTTTAACCTGATCTATAGGTTGACAGCTGGGAAGTACAGATCACAAGCAAAAAATTTTAATGCAGTGGCAATGAATTTCAAAATAGTAGAAATCATTGGCAAAGCAGTTAAAATATGCCCTCAGAACAACTGTGAGCAAAAGGACATTATGCTGGCACAGTGATTAGCATTGCTGCCTCACTGTGCCAAGGAGCAGGGTTTGATTCCTGCTTGGGTCACTGTCTGTGTGGAGTTTGCACATTCTCCCTATGTCTGCATGGGTTTCCTCCGGGTGCTCTGGTTTCCTCCCATGGTCCAAAGATGTGCGGGTTAGGTGCATTGGTCATGCTCAATTGCTTCTTAGTGTCCAACGATGTGTAAGTTAGGTGGTATAGACCTGCTAAATGCGTGGGGTTACAGGGATAGGGCAGAGGGGAAGGTCTTGATGGGATGTTCTTTCAGAATGTCGGTCAGACTCGATGGTCTGTGCGGAGTCTGCACATTCTCCCCGTGTCTGCATGGGTTTCCTCTGGGTGCTCCGGTTTCCTCCCACAGTCTGAAAGATGTGCTGGTTAGGTGCATTGACCATGCTAAATTCCCCCTCAGTGTACCCGAACAGGTGCCAGAGTGTGGCAACTTATTTTCACAG
Organism: Carcharhinus amblyrhynchos; assembly: GCF_965287045.1. Lineage (NCBI taxonomy): Eukaryota > Metazoa > Chordata > Chondrichthyes > Carcharhiniformes > Carcharhinidae > Carcharhinus > Carcharhinus amblyrhynchos. Next base: position 94,260,981 of record NC_137328.1, on the reverse strand, counting down.
TTCCGTTATTGCAATGTTAATATAAGCCTACTTGTGACACTAATAAATAAATTAAAATTAAATTAGATATATCAGTGCAGCCCAGGGCAAATTGACCAAACCTAGCAAAAAGGAGCTGGGAACTTTAAATGTGCGGGGTGCACTGACATTCATTTTCCAGCAATTTTTATACTCTCTCAAGATTCAATTTGCATGAGTTAAGCCTGACCCCAAAACTGACCAAATCCCAGTTTGAGCTTTCCCTGCATAGGGAAGACTCTTCAAGTTGTGTTTATCTTCTTAGACACACAGTCACTAATTAATGGACTTTTAAAAGTTGTCATGTCAAAAATGATTGAATTTACTAACAAATTGACTAGTTTACACTGATTAAACTATTAAGGAGTTCGGAATCATTTGTTAAAGTTTTTTTTTTACTGATTTTTATGTCAGTTTACTCAAGCCAGAGACTGGGAGCCCTTATTAATTCTGTTTAATTTTGGTGATAAAACCAGATTATGCTGTCTTAACAAACCAGTTTAAGGCTACTGCGCTGAAATACACCAAATGACTATTTTGTTAATGCAGAAAGAGGAGCAATTAGATTCTATAATGCTGTCTGCTTGCATCAGTTCATCAAAGAATTTAGTTTGCGATTCAGCAAATGAACTTTAGAGAAAGCATGAAATGTAACCAAACCAGTACAATTTCAAATGCATTTTGGACCCAATTTCCCCAGAATGGAAGCTCTCTGCCTCGCTGCTGAGTTGCCTGGAGCAGTGGTTTGGGAGTTGTAGAAATTCTGTTGGTCTAAAAAACATGCACATTTTAGCCTAAATTTTGAATACCAATGGCATATTCACCAGCAGAGAAAGACAAAGCAGTGGATATTTATTAACCCAAGTACTAAGCATTGCTGTCACTTTAACTGCAAGGTCAATTTAATTTTATAATACTATCAAAACAGTACCTCTTTGCATTTATTGGTTTGATACTAATGGGCTGGTAACTTCCTTGCACCTGCTCCTACTAAATTGCTGTTATGTTGCTGGAAACACAAGGATAATCTTCAAATGCACATAGACAGAATTTCCAGCAAAGGTGCTGTGGGAACATCTCTGAGGAAATTCTGACCCCAGCATTTTAAGCCATAAATTTTAAAAAATAATCAGTCATGAGAAACTAGAATTTTCAAAATAGCTTAAGAGTCAGAGTAATTACAACATTATTTTGCATGGTAGATTGTTGCATAAGGTTAAATCTCATAGGATCCAAGGTGAGGTAGCCAAATGAATACAAAATTGGCTTAATGACAGAAAGGTAGAGAGGTTAGTTGTACAGGCTTGTTTTTTAAACTGGAGGCCTGTGACCAGTGGTGTGCCTCAGGGATTGGTGCTGAGTCCACTGTCATTTGTCATTTATATTAATGATTTGGATGAGATTTTGGGAGGCATGATTAGTAAGTTGGCAGATGACAGCATCTGCCAACTTGGTGGCACAGTGGCAGTGAAGAAGGTTTCTCGGATTTCAATGGGATCTTGATCAATTGGGCCAGTGGGCTGATGAATGGCAGATGGAGTTTAATTTAGCTAAATGTGAGGTGATGCATTTTGGAAGATCGAACCAGGACAGGGCTTACTCATTTAATGGTAGTGTTGGGAACAGTTATAGAACAAAGAGACCCAGGGATATCACTTCATAGCCCCTTAGAGTGGCAAAGAAGGCGTTCGGCATGCTTGGTTTTATTGGTCAGAACATTGAATATAACAACATAAGAACTAGGAGCATCTCTCCTCGAGCCTGCTCCGCCATTCAATAAGATCATGGCTGATCTTTTTGTGGACTTAGCTCCACTTACCCATCCGCTCACCATAACCCTTAATTTCTTTACTGTTCAAAAATTTATCTATCCTTCTCTTAAAAACATTCAATGAGGTAGGCTCACCTGCTTCACTGGGCAGGAAATTCCACAGATTCATAACCCTTTGTGTGAAGAAGTTCCTCCTCAACTCCGTCCTAAATCTGCTTTCCCTTATTTTGAGGGTATGCCCCCTAGTTCTAGTTTCACCCACCAGTGAAAACAACTTACCTGCTTCTATCTTTTCTATTCCCTTCATAATCTTATATGTTTCTATAAGATCTCCCCTCGTTCTTCTGAATTCCAATGAGTATAGCCCCAGTCTACTCAGTCTTTCCTCATAAGCCAAACCTCTCAACTCCGGAATCAACCTAGTGAATCCCCCCTCCACACCCTCCAGTGACAGTATATCCTTTCTCAAGTAAGGAGACCAAAACAGTACACAGTACTCCAGGTGTGGCCTCACCAGCACCTTATGCAGCTGCAACATATTCTTGCTGTTTTTAATCTCCATCCTTCTAGCAATGAAGGATAAAATTCCATTTGCCTTCTTAATTACTTGCTGCACCTGCAAACCAACTCCTTGAGATTCTTGCAAAAGGACACCCAGATCCCTCCGCACAGTAGCACGCTGCAATTTTTTATCATGTAAATAATAGTCCATTTTGCTGTTATTCCTACCAAAATGGATGACCTCACATTTATCAATATTGTACTCCATTTGCCAGACCCTCGTCAATTCACTTAGATTATCTATATCCCTTTGCAGACTTTCAACATCATCTGCACACTTTGCTCTTCCATCCATCTTAGTGTCATCTGCGAATTTTGACATACTACACTTGGTCCCCAACTCCAAATCATCTACGTAAATCGTAAACAATTGCAGTCCCAACACTGCTCCCTGAGGCACACCACTAGTCACTGGTCACCAACAAGAAAAACATCCATTTACCCCCACTGTTTGCTTTCTGTTAGTTAACCAATCCTCTATCCATGCTAATAGATTACCCGTAACACTGTGCACCTTTATCTTATGTAGCAGTCTTTGGCGAGGTACCTTGTCAAATGCCTTCTGGAAATCCAGATATACCACATCCAAAGGTTCCTCATTATCCACTGCACATGTAATGAATATAGGAGTTGGGACATTTTGTTGAAGTTGTACAAGACATTGGTAAGGCCACACTTGGAATGCTGTATACAGTTCTGGTCATCCTATTATAGAAAAGATACTATTAAACTAGAAAGAGTGCAGAAAAGATTTACTAGGATGCTAATGAGACTTGATAGTTTGAGTTATAAGGAGGAGCTAGAAAGACTGAGACCTTTTTCCCTGGAACGTAGGGAGCTTAGGGGTAACTTAGAGGTCTATAAAATAATGAGGGGCATAGATCAGTTAGATATGCAAAATCTTTTTGCAAAGGTAGGGGAGTTTAAAAATTGGAGGGCATAGGTTTAAGGTGAGAGGGGAGAGATACAAAAGGGTCCAGAGAAGAAATTTTTTCACACAGAGTGCCAGAGGCAGTAATTAAGGTGGGTACAATTTTATCTTTTAAAGAAGTATTTAGACAGTTACATGGATAAGATGGGTATAGTGGAATATGGGTGAAACATGGGCAACTGGGACTAGCTTACTGGTTAAAAAAAGGTGGCATGGACAAGATGGGCAGAGGGACCTGTTTCCATGCTGTAAACCACTATGACTCTATGCTACTGACCCTAATTGTTTTGGTTTTTCTCAACAAATCTTAAATGATGAAATTTTCTTCTTCAAATGTATTTATTAAAACTGCATAAAGGTCATTTCTGTTCAGAAAATGTGAACCTAGAAACTGTTTAATTGTGTTCTTTTAAAAGAAACATTCTATTCTTAATGTTTACATAACAACACAATAAGATTAGAAAGATGCAGAGGAGGTTGTTTCTATGCACCCCCGCTTTCTCCCATGCCACCTGATCCACCAAGAAACCAGGTCCCAACAGGGTGCAGTGCATCCAATGTACACTGTACTAATCCCAGCCTAAGTATGAGATTGTTAGGCTAGGACATTTGCAGTGCCTTGAATTGTCCATCGCCTGGGTCAAATGAAACACAGGTACATATTCAGGACTGACTGGCGATCTTTGAGCTTTCTCGCTGGTACTGTCAGCAAAACCTAGACTCAAAGATTATTGTGGCAACTTACCTTCAAAGTCTTTTTTCATCGTGCTGCCTGATCCCTTCAGGTCTTTCACTGAGAAGGGCCCAGACACAAGGCCTAATGATAGTTCCTCCACATATTTAATGCATCCTTTTAACACAAATGAATTAAACAGGAAACTGAGATGTGAGTGCTAGATGCATTCCCTGCCATCACATCACAACAGATGCCCTTGACCTGCACCTGAAGTTGGTACAAGCCCAAGTGTGCATCTTAGAAGAAGGCTTGGGGCAATGTAGAGGGAAGGGAGCCTCAGCATTATTGATCTCTGCACCAAAACCCTATGCTTTACATCTGGGAAACAGTTATCTGATATGGCACTGCGTATCAGAGTAACAGCATACGTGAGCAAGCAACAGTAGATGTGAATTCACCTCATTGATCACTCACTGAAATCTTAGTACTAGTTATAATCATGCTACTTAGAAGGTAAAGCATTCCCCAAAGGGAACGATTAATGTATGAGCTGGTGTTGGTAACTTAATCTGCATGGGCAGGGGTATAGAAGTAGATCAGTACTAGCCTGTTTGCGCATATGACCACAAGACAATAGGAAAAAGAAAAGAAAAAATAGCTTGAGAAGGAGGTTTTTGAATCGCCACAAAAACTCTTCTCATGGAGAAAACATTTTTCACAGAATTATTGCTGGATAGAGAAGACAAAAGCTGTTTGTCATCATAATCAAAATAATGGCACCATGATGAGTTTAATATAATTTATACCATGAAAGGTCATTGCCACTTTTTTTATGAACTCGTGAGTCTGAATATTTTCTTAACAATCACAAAAATAAAGAGTAACCTATCACCTTTGTTTTTCTTTCGTAACGTAGATGCCTTGACTTTCTTGTCACAGCTTAAGGATGTAAGAAAAATTCTTGATGCTTTGGCCTGGCAGCCCTTGTCTCCAGTTCTAGACTAATAAAAGAGAAAATATTTTCTCTTTTAAACAACATATATATTGAGATGAAGATGCATCACTCAATACTAGTTACAATAGTCTTTATAAAAACTGTTCCTGCTAAACGGGTTTATTGAGTGCTGCTGTCCTGAACAAAACCTTAAAAATCTAAATTCTTAAATATACCATTTATATCTAAAAATCATATTGACACCCATGTTCCTGTGATGATTTTTGCCTGGGCTAATGTTGTATACTGTAAGTTACCTCTTCTGTAGTAAATCCGAAGTAAAATATTTTGATAAGCGTTAGAAACATGCATTTTTGGAGCTAAAACAGAAAATGCTAGAAGGTCTGACAGCATCTGAATGAGAGAATAGAGCCAATGTTTTGAGTCCAGATGACCTGGTGAGATTTTCCAGCATTTTCTGTTTTTGTTTCAGATTCCAGCAGCTGAAGTATTTTGCTTTTAGCTTTGCAGCTTCTGTTTAGAATGTGACTTAAGACATTTAATATGTTATTGAATGTATAAAAACATTACTTCAGACTGCATTTTATGATTAGGAAAAAATATTCAAAGGACTGCAGGATGTTTCTTCCAAAGCAAAACAGTTCTTACATCAGATCAAGGTGCACTGAGCTGTTCTGTCCTGTGATGTTCTGGTCATAAATGTCAAGTATGTTAATTTAACTTTAATATTGTTAATGTTCAGTGTGTTAAATATTGAACTGTTGACATTTACACTGTGAAACTTGTTTGAACTGATCAATTTTTGTTTATCTTAAATTTAAGTAGAATTTAGTAATTTGGATTGATCTGTTAACGAAAGTGATAATATTAGAGGAGGATTTATGAACAATATCCATTCCGCAGATCATTATTGCCCTCCACAAAACAGTGCAAATTGTAGACTATCATTTTGATGCTTGTCATGGCACATAGTATGATAGATATACAAACTGCTGATTGTTATAACATGCATTGTTAGCATGGACTTTATCTTGTTTCAATGTGTTCATTTTTGTGAATGCGTGAAAGCTGTTAACAAATGTAATAGTTTCTGGCAATTTACTATCTTTGTACAATATTTATTTTAATTGATGCATCTTACAATGCCAAGTTCAATGTAATATTTAAAGAAGGTTAAAATGCATGGCTTGACAGATTGTGCAAGATTTTATTATATATTAAATGTAAATTGAATTGTATAGATTATGGCATGAAATTGCACAGCCAGTTTGATCCCTGCACATAAAATAAAAAGTTATCTTTTGTTGGGATAAGGGTGGTATTGGATTTCTGTTACTTAATGTCCACTTTATTACTGATCTGTAACATTGTATATTATGATATTTTGCTAAAAATATTAAACTACAGAAATCCACAATGTATATGATACATATATGTATTGGAATACTATTGAAAAGAATAGCTAACAAAAATGATTCCCATCCTGTTGAATTTTATTTATAAGCACCTTTAATTAGTATACTTTAATCAGCAGTGGGAATTGTTGAATAAGTTGAGCTTCCTGTTATAACCAGTCTTCGCTATACCTACACTCCACGTAGATAACTTGCCATTGAGTCATAGAGGTGTACAGCACAGAAAAAGGCACTTGGGCCCATTGAGCCTGCGCCAGTCAAAGACAAACCATCCAACAATTCTAATCCCATTTTCCAGAACTTGGTCCATAACTTTGTATGCCTTGGCATCGCAAACACACATTTAAATAGTTCTTAAATGATCATAGAATCTCTACAGTACAAAAGGAGACCATTCAGCCCATCGAATCTACATCAACTCTTCAACAGATCATCCTATCCAGACCCTATCCTTGTAACCCTGCGTACTTACACCACTAATCCCCCTAACATTCGCATCTTGGGACACTAAAGGGCAATTTAGCATGGCCAATCAACTTAACCTGCACATCTTTAGACTATGGGAGGAAACTGGAGCACCCAGAGAAAACCCACGCAGACACAAGAAGAACATGCAAACTCCACACTGACAGCCACTGAAGGCTGGAATTGAACCCGGGTCGCTGATGCTATAAGGCAGCAGTGCTGACAACTGTGCCACTGTGCTGTTCTTGTATGTTATGATGTTATTGATCACAATTTGTGTCATTGGTTTGTTGGCAAATTGGTTGATTCTTGTTTGATTGTTAAAGTCAAAGGAAGTGAAATCTTTATTTTTTTTTGTTGGGAATCACTCAATAAAATCTTTTAGATTGCTGATTGCCATAGGGATCATCACAATTGCAGCTACGTGAGGGCCTAAATTTTGTGCTCTGGGACTCAGTGCTGTCTGTAGATCTGTGCATCTGCAAACCCTGAACATGACCTTCTCCCTGCCAGACTCTGCATTCTATACAATAGGCAAATGGTTAGCTGGCAGTATTTTCAAATCTTACATCAAAAGCACCACCTCATTTCTCTTGCTTATGGTGCCAACCATAAGGTGGCATTTGTTGGCACCATACCTCGACAGCGGGGATGTGATCAGGAGTGTCAAAGGGATGTGAGGGTGAAGAGTGCTGGGAGGTCGCGAGGTGTCAGGGAGTGGATGGATTGCTGTGGCCTTTCCAGGTGAGACAGATGGGGCTGACACTAGGATGTGACAGCTGGACATTCACTCTTGCAGCCCGAATGAGGTTGTTCACTTCCTTGTGGCATTGGGCACCAGTCCTCAGTGTCAGTCTGCGAGCACCGACTGCCACAGCCACTGCATCTCAGGTTGTGTTTGCTTTCCTGTTCCTGGGTCGTCCACCTTCTCGGATGGCCTGCCCCTCCTCCTCTGCATCCAGGAGCCTTCTGGGGTCTGACTCCGTAAAGTGTGGCACTACTCTCCATGCTGCCATCTCCCTGGTGTGACTGGCTGTGAGTGCAGAGGGAAAATCGACATGCAGTTCCTCCTTGTTAACTGTGCACAGCTGCAAGCTGTGAGTCACATGCCTGGGGACTCCATACCAGCGTGTTTCACATGGGAGTTCATTCAGTGCACTAGGGGTGGGATGATTGCGGTCTGTGCTGGACAGACTGGTGCAGATTGTTCCGGTTAGTCACTGTTGGGAAAATTCCACCCGTGTAGTCTAGATGTGTAATGAATTGAAAGTTAAAAATTGGAAATAAAGCGGGAAGGAAAAGTGACAGTGTATTATTACTTGATCTCTATGTGAAACTAGATCATGTTTTAAAACTCTGGAGAAAACAAGTGGAAAACCATAGCAACCAGTGATGATTATTGAAGTGTATAGGTGAACCTTGTTAACAAGAATGCCACGTCAATTATCATAAAGCATGCATCACATTTTTGTCCCAATTATTGATGGGGGGGGGTGGAATTTTTCCACATTTTGTTTGTCCCTCTAAGAGAACAGAATGAGATATCCATGGTCGGCTGAAGCTAACAGGGAAGAATGATCCATAAGCATCCCACATATAGTGGGCAACACTCATTTGAGTCAAAGACTTTGTAAAGTTTTAACTTTTTTTAAAGTTTTCACTCATTCATCACAAACAAGGCTTAAATTAACACTGCAATGAAGTTACTGTGAAAATCCCCTAGTCACCACAGTCTGGTTCATTGCACCTAACCATCTCTGGTTAGAGACAAATGTATTCCATGTGTACAAATTTAATAGCAATGATCAGTTACCAGAGTAGACTGATAGGGTGGTTATTGGTGGGGTTGGATTTGTCTTGCTTTTTACGTACAGGTCATACCTGGGCGAATTTCAACATTGTTGGGTAGTATTGTAGCTGTCCTGGAACAGCTTGGCTAGGGGCATGGTAAGTTCTAGAGTATAAGCCTTCAGTACTATTGCTGGGATGTTATCAGGGCCCATTGCCTTTTCAGTATCCAGTACATTCAGCCATTTCCTGATATCACACAGAGTAAATCAAATCAGCTGATGTCTCTCACCTATGATGTTGGGTTTCTCTGGAGGAAGCTGAGTTAGATCATCCACTCAACACTTCTGACTGAAGATTGTTGCCAATGTTTCAGTCTCATCTTTTGCACTGACGTTCTTCCCCATCGTTGAGGATGTGGATATTTGTGGAGCCTCCTCATTCAATTCATTTAATTGTCCACATTATTCATGACCGGCTGTGCAGGAGTGCAGATGATCTGGCTGAGATAGTCAGTAATTATGGCATAATTAATTGTCTAACTGACTGCAAATATGGAAAATATGGAAAAAAATAATTATCTAACTGGCAGACAGCATATATGGAATCATTAATTATCTTTGAATCAGCTGTAAGATGAAATAATTGATAATCTAACTTTCCCTCTTCTGCTTAATTAAATAAATTATGTACCAGGGTCAGATTTTATTTTATTGGCAGAAATGAGAGGTCTACTTATGACAGGCTCAAAACTATGCTAACACAGGGCTATGAGCACCGCATATTGGATTTGAAGTGTATTCCAACATGCTAGAAACTAGGATTGTGTGTTTAATTGGAGCAATTGTTTTGCTTCACTTGAACTAATTGTGCAAAATTAGACAATTTGGTTTTAGTGAACTTTATTGTAATTATCTATAATCAAGTAACAAACATGATTATCTGAAAGCAGAAATACACAAGGATAAGGTTGAGGTGAGGGAAGGAGGTGTCAGGGTGGGATGGGGGAAGCGAAAGATGAATGGTGCACCAAACATACATCTTAATGATTGTTGTGTGTCAAGTGGGATTTGAAAAGATGAATAAGGCAGGAATACAGCTTTGTCTTCGGTGCTGGTTCTGGTCATTGTTTCAGTGATGGCTGCTCCAGTTATCCTGAGTATCACTTCCTTTGTTGGGGTCAGCACATACAGCCGTGCCTGGCCCCACCAGTTTGTCTGTATTGTGTCTATTATGTACCACCTTGTCCTACAAAAGTGAGGGAAGTATGTCACTGAATGTGTTGAACTATGTCTTGATGAGGTGACAGCTAAAGTTAAACCATTGGCAATATGGAAGCTATGGGTTGCGAATGTGTGTCTTCCATCAGTGCCTTTTTCCTTGGATGGAGAAAGCTAGCACGAGGGGGCATAGCTTTAAATTAAGGGGGGGTAGTTATAGGACGGATGTCAGGGGTAGGTTCTTTACCCAGAGGGTGGCGAGGGATTGGAATGCCCTGCCTGCTGCAGTTGTAAATGCGCCTAGTTTGGGGGCGTTTAAGAGATCCCTGGATAGGTTTATGGATGGAAAGGGATTGGTTTAGGTTAGAGGGTCATTGCTTTTTAATTGGTCGACGCAACATCGTGGGCCGAAGGGCCTGTTCTGCGCTGTAATGTTCTATGTTCTATGCTGTGTGTGAGATGCAGCATATAAATGTGAAATTTCAGCAATTGTTGGTGGATGAGTGAGTGGGGTGTGATGAATCAAGCAGTGTGCAGGACTGGTAGAGTTTCGGTTTGTACAAAGGCACTCAATGATCTTGAAAACTTGTGCGAAGACGTTAAACTTCTTGCGGCATTTCATCCATGTCCTTGGCACAGACTGTCGGCATTGTCTGCTGTAACCACCTGTTCACAATACCTTTTGAGCAAATGACAGGAGGCTGTCTGAATGAAGGGGATCTCTCCCCTCCATTTCGCTTCCTGCACTGACAACTCCAGCACAACATTCGAAAATTTGAGGACATGTTTCATAGAATCACAGAACCCTACAGTGCAGAAAGAGGCCCTTCGGCCCATTGAGTCTGCACTGACCACAATCCCACCCAGGCCCTATCCCCATATCCCTACATATTTACCCACTAATCCCTCTAACCTCCGCTACCATGGACACTAAGGAGCAATTTAGCATGGCCAATCAACCTAACCTGCACATCTTTGGACTGTGGGAGGAAACTGGAGCACCCGGAGGAAACCCACGCAGACATGAGGATAACGTGCAAACTCCACACAGACAGTGACCCGAGCCGGGAATCGAACCCCGGCCCCTGGAGCTGTGAAACAGCAGTACTAACCTCTGTGCTGTCGTGCTGACCCTGAAGTGTCACCTCAGGACCTTCCTGTAGCCCAAGCAATTATAATCCTTACTGAGCCAGAATGCACCTCCCCTTTATGTAACACAAGCTAACTTGAAGCAGCACCACATAAGGGCATGAATGATATGATTTGATTTGATTTATTATTGTCACATGTATTTGCAGACAGTGATAAGTATCGTTTCTTGTGCGCTGTACAAACAAAACATATTGTACATTGAGAAGGAAAGGAGAGAGTGCAGAATGTAGTGTTACAAGTCATAGCTGGGATGTAGAGAAAGATCAACTTAATGAAAGGTAAATCCATTCGAAAGTCTGATGAAGGCAGGGAAGAAGCAGTTTTTGAGCCGGTACGTATCCTCAGACTTTTGTATCTTTTTCCTGATGAAAGAAGGTGGAAGAGAGTATGTCCAGGATGTGTGGGGTTCTTGTTTATGCTGGCTGCTTTTCCGAGTCAGTGGGAAGTGCAGATAGTGTCAATGGATGGGCGGCTGATTTGCAAGATGGACTGGGCTTTGTAGCTTCTTGCGGTCTTGGACAGAGTAGGAGCCATACCAAGTGGTGATACAACCAGAAAGAATGTTTCCTGTGGTGGTGCATCTCTAAAAGCTGATGAGAATCATAGCAGACATGCCAAATTTTCTTAGTCTCTTGAGAAAGTAGAGGCATTGGTGGGCTTTCTTAACTATAGTATCGGCATGGAGGGACCAGTACAGTTTGTTGGTGATCTGGACTCCTACAAACTTGAAGGTTGCAACCATTTCTGCTTCATCACATTGATGTAGACAAAGTGCACATCCTTCACGATACTTCCTGAAGTTGATGACTATCTCCTTTGTTTTGTTGACATTGAGGGAGAGATTATTGTCATCATACCAGTTCACCAGATTCTCTATCTCTTTCTTATACTCCATCTTGTCATTGTTTGTGATCACCCACTACGGGGACATCATCAGCAAATTTGAAAATCGCGTTGGAGAGGAATTTGGCCACATTGTCATAGGTGTATAAGGAATATAGTAGAGGGCTAAGCCTTTTGGGGCATCGGTATTGAGAATGATCACAGAGGAGGTGTTATTACCCATGTGACATTAGTATACCTTTAAGAGATTTTTTTTCTAAATCATGTTTTCTACAGTTGTAAGCAGGCCTTTTCAGCTTCAGTTCTTTTCTCACTATGGCGCCGGTCTGTCTGGAAGAGTCTTTTTATTGCTGCTTAAATGAGGGTTTGTTTATTTTTACTGAAAAGTTTATGACTCTGCATTGGTAGGAGAAAAACTGGTTGACAGGAGTTCTTTCGTTTTCAGTTTGATCTGCTGTTTAGTTGAGTTTTAGAAGGGACTTCAAGCTGAAAAGAAGTCTCTTTCTCTCCCTGGTTTTAGAAATTCTGCAGGTTAGCTGAAAGTAAGGTTTTGCCTTTCTGAAGGGAGAATCTGCTGATCGTGGCTTTGCCTAGGGTCTCAGGTGTTTTGGGGAAGCTGTTCTGACTTCAAACTGTTCTGAGTCTATCCAGAGAACTGCGGACTTCATTCAAAGGACTCAAGTCCAGTATTATGTGAACATTAGTCTTTGCTGTGTCAAAAGTGTAAAAAGGGTCTTTTGTCTACAGGATTAGTTTGATTGGAGCACATTAGATATATTTGTTAAGGGATATACTTTATAGCAGTTGTTTTGTTTGTAATTGATAAGAGTTCTTGCTAATTTTCTTACTATACATGTTAACTATATTCTTAAATAAACTTTGTTTGATAGAAGTTTTCTAGTGGGTCACCTGAATCACATCTGAAGTGAAACATATCATGCTTATGATAGCCTAATAACATCTATCCTTACTGATTGCAGTTTGTAGGTGAGAAAGTCCAGGATCCAGTAGTAGAGAGAGGAGCCATGCCCCAGGCCACGGAGTTTAGAGATGAGTTTCATTGGAATAATGGTGTTGAAGACTGAGCTGTAGTCAATAAATAGGAGTCTAACATAGGTGTTTTTGTTATCTAGGTGTTTCAGGGTTGAGCATAGGGCCACAGAGATGGTGTCTGTTATGACGGTTGGCAAACTGTAGTGGATCCAAGCAATCTGGGAGGCTGGAATTGAGGCACATGAAGTGAGTGTTGAGCTGAACATCCTGTTGAAAGGTTCCATGCACAGTTATGGAAATCATAGAGTTCCTACAATGCAAAAGGAGGCCATTTGGCCCATCGAGTCTGCACTGATTCTCCAACAGAGCATCTTACCTAGGCCCTATCCACATAACCCCCATATACTTAATGCGCTAATCCTCCTAATCTACACAACTTGGGACACTAAGAGACAGTTTGGTATGACCAATCAATATAACTCACACATCTTTGGACCGTGGGAAGAAATTGGACACCCAAAGGGAACCCATGAAGACACAGGAATTACATGCAAACTCCACGCACACACAGTCACCCAAGGCTGAAGTTGAACCCCGATCCTGGCGCTGTGTGCTAACCACTGTACTGCTATATGCATCACTTCAATTGGGCCGAGGGATAATCACAATCCCCATATTTGAATTTGGAGGCTATTCAATTTAGCTTGCACATTTACCCGATGAAACATTTGCATAATGTTAAAGATTGCTATTAGGTTACCCCTCAGCATTTTCCTTCCAGAGAAAAGAGTCCCAATTTGTTCAATAGCGACTTGAGACTGGAGACTTCTGCTAGCCCTCTCCGTTCTGGTTCCTGGCGTAAATAATTTTTTTACACCATCACTTATCTCTCAATATGCCTTTTACAAAATTGAGAGCAGAACTTTGCACAGTACGCGAGCTGAGTTTTCATACATGTTTAACACTAACTGAAGAAGAGACATTTGGACTCAGAATATTAACTATGTTTCTCTCTCCACCAGTGCTGCTGAGATTTTCTAGTATTTTCTGTTGTTATTAACAAATAATTCTCTGCTTTTCAATTCTATTGCTCTAGAAATAAACTGTAGTTCTTTTTTTGCCTTCATTGTGGCCTTGTTAACTTGCATTGCTACAATTACCAATTAATGAATGGGTAATCAATGAATGTGAACCCCACGCACCCTAGACATTCTCTCTTCCACATATGAACATAAGAAATAGGAGCAGGAGTAGGCCATCTCGCCCCTCGAGCCTGCCCCGCCATTCAACAAGATCATGGCTGATCGATCGTGGCTCAGTTCCATATTCCCGCCCTCTCCCCATAACCCTTAATCCCCTCTCTTATCAAAAACCCATCAACCCGCTTCTTAAAAATATTTAGCGAGGTAGCCTCCACCACTTCAACGGGCAGAGAATTCCAGAGATTCACCACCCTTTGAGTGAAGAAGTTCTTCCTCAACTCCGTTCTAAACCGCCCCCCCCTTTATCCTGAGGCTGTGCCCTCTTATCCTACTGTCCTTTCTGAGCGGGAAGAGCCTCTCCACCTCTATCCTATCCATCCCATTCAACATCTTATACGTCTCAATGAGATCTCCCCTCATTCTTCTAAATTCTAACGAGTACAAGCCTAGTTTATTCAGCCTCTCCTCATAGTTCAGCCCCCTCAACTCTGGAATCAGCCTAGTAAACCTCCTCTGCACTCCCTCCAGGGCCAAAATATCCTTGCGTAAGTGCGGCGACCAAAACTGTCAGGAAAAAGATACAAAATTCTGAAAACACTTATCAGCTGACTCAAGAACAGTTTCTTCCCTGCTGCCATTAGACTTTTGAATGGTCCTATCATATATTGAACTGATCTTTCTCTACTCCCTATCTGTAACTGCAACATCATGTTCTGCACCCTCTACTTTCCTTTGCCCCTATGTACTCTGCGTATGGTATGCTTTGTCTGTATCGTGCACAAGAAACAATACTTTTTACTGTGTACCAATGTGTGTGACAATTATAAATCAAATCAAATCAAATTAAATCAGAGTACACGTGGGAAGTTGTGCTACTTATTATTTGACTTGTTGGTTGTTATCTGCTTTGCTCCTGCAGAATGGATTTTTTTTGTTGAAGTGGTGTGGTAAGAAAGGAGAATCAAGTGCAAAATCAAAAAATGCACAGGAAGAAGAAGTAGCCAAAAAGAGAAACATCAATGATGAGGGCGAAACAGTGGAAGAGAGTTGGGAGCTGGATTATTTTATTACACAACAAAAAGGGTGACCTTTGTGCTTAACTTGCAATGAGGTTCCAAAAAAATACAATGTTGAGAGGCATTATGAAACATGCCATTCCTCTAACAGGACAAAAACTTCAGAAGGTTCTGTCCAATGTACTGGAATTCTTTCAAACCTGAAAGAAGCCATGAAAACACGGAGTACTTAGACAAGTATTAAATGAGAATGATTCAGGGAATTTAGCTAGCTTTTATATTGCTTGGTTATTTGCAAAATATGGAAAGCCATTCTCACATGAATTAATGAAAGAATGCACCTTCCAATCTGCAGATTTGCAGTGTTTAAAAACCAAGAGGAGCTTATCAGACTTGTTAAATGTCTGCAACTCAGCAGGCGCACTGTGAGTTACAGAGTGCAAGAAATGGCTGCCCATCTGGCAGAGCAGCTTTTCAGATCTGTATGTTCAAGTGAGGCACTGGATGAATGCAAAAATATTAGCAGCACTGTTCAGCTCCGCATATGGGTTCATTGTGTTGACAATGATTTGAACGTGAATTTTTAGATCTCTTGGGAATACACGGGCGGGCACAGAGTTCAATATTTTTTGAGGCAGTTACTCATTACTTTAAAGAGCACGAGTTAATTATGGAAAAAATTGTATCAGTTACATCAGATGGGTGCCCCTCCATGATGGAATGATGTCGACCCAATATATTTGTTATGCATTGCATAATGCACCAAGAAGATTTTTGATGTTAAACTTGACAAGGGAGACAGACTGAAAGCTGTAAGGGACAAAGTGATACAGATTGTTAACTTCATATGTGCTCGCCTCCTGCATCACTGTCAGTTCATGGAAGCAAATTGCAAGAGAATATGGAGACCTTGTCATGAACAAGCTAAGTCCTGGTGAAATACTGGACTACATCTTTTACCAGAAATCCAGTAGTTTCTTGCACTGAAATCTCAACTATACCAATTGTGTTTAGGATGTGGCTTTTCTCACCAACATCACTGGTCGCCTGAACCCGATGAGCAAGTCATTGCAGGGGAGAAACCACCTCGTGTTCACATTAGTTGCTCGTGTAAGAAAATTCATACTGTGCCTGCAGTCAATTTAACTTAGTTACTGTAATGTGACTACACTCTCTAAATTTGAAAGAAATGCTGGAGGAATACTCAAATCAAGGAAATAAATAAGATCCATCAGTTCACATACAAGCACGAGCAGAATGATTTGAGGACTGCTATTTTTCCCTGAGTGATCTTCATGCCTTCCCCCTCATTGCTCTCAAGTCCATTTGAATTTGATCTGAGCAAATGTGGCACAGCATGTCAAAGATTTGGGGCTGACGAAAGGAGGTTTGAACAGGAATTACTTCATATTCATGCCCTGGATGAAGATGAAATAAACCAGCTAAAGGGGAAAGTTGTGCAAGAATTTTGATTGAACTGCCCCTGTCCAGTTTTCTGGCATTGCACTGCAAAAGTGATGGCAATGTTTGGGTCAACATTCACATGCAAGCTGACTTTTCTGCTATGGGGCGCATCAAAGGCAAGCAGCAAAGCAGACTGACAGATGGGAACCTCAACGCTGAATTACTGTGGGTGGCATAGTGGTTAGCATTGTTGCCTTACAGCTCATAAGAACATAAGAAATAGGAGCAGGAGTAGGCCATCTAGCCCTTCGAGCCTGCCCCGCCATTCAATAAGATCATGGCTGATCTGTCGTGGCTCAGTTCCACATTCCTGCCCTCTCCCCATAACCCTTAATCCCCTCGCTTATCAAAAACCCATCAACCCGCGTCTTAAAAATATTTAGCGAGGCAGCCTCCACCACTTCAACGGGCAGAGAATTCCAGAGATTCACCACCCTTTGAGTGAAGAAGTTCTTCCTCAACTCCGTTCTAAACCGCCTCCCCTTTATCTTGAGGCTGTGCCCCCTAGTCCTACTGTCCTTTCTGAGCAGGAAGAGTCTTTCCACCTCTATCCTATCCATCCCATTCATCATCTTATACGTCTCAATGAGATCTCCCCTCATTCTTCTAAACTCTAACGAGTACAAGTCTAGTTTATTCAGCCTCTCCTCATAGCTCAACCCCCTCAACTCCAGCATCAGCCTAGTAAACCTCCTCTGCACTCCCTCCAAGGCCAAAATATCCTTGCGTAAGTACGGCGCCCAAAACTGCACACAGTACTCCAGCTGCGGCCTCACCAATGCCCTATACAGCCGCAGCAAGACCTCCCTACTTTTATATTCAATCCCCCACGCTATGAAGGCCAGCATCCCATTCGCCTTCCTGACCACCTGCTGCACCTGCAAGCTGGGTTTTTGCGACTCATGCACAAGGACCCGAGGTCCCTCTGCACTGTCGCCTGCTGCAGTTTTTCTCCACGTAAGTAATAATCCTTCCTATCATTATTCCTACCAAAGTGGACCACCTCACACTTGCCAACATTAAATTCCATTTGCCATTTCCTGGCCCATTCGCCCAGCCTATCTAGATCCTTCTGCAGACTCTCCACACCCTCCGCGCAATTTGCCATTCCTCCAATCTTGGTGTCAGCAGTAAATTTCGACACCATACACTCGGTTCCCTCCTCCAGATCATCTATATAAATGATAAATAGCTGAGGCCCCAGCACCGACCCCTGAGGCACTCCACTAGTCACCAACCGCCAATCCGAATAGCACCCATTAACCCCCACTCTCTGCCTCCTATTTGATAACCAATCCTCTATCCACGCTAACACCCTACCCCCAACTCCATGCCCCCTGACCTTCTGCAATAATCGCTTGTGAGGTACCTTGTCAAACGCCTTCTGAAAATCAAGAAAGACCACATCCACCAGGTCTCCTCTATCCACCGCCCTAGACACATCCTCATAGAACTCCAGTAAATTCGTCAGACACGACTTCCCCTTGACGAAACCATGCTTCGTCTGCTCTATCAAGCAATTCCCCTCAAGATGCCTCGCTATTTCCTCCTTGATGACAGATTCTAACATTTTACCTACAACAGACGTTAAACTAACCGGCCTATAATTCCCTGCCTTTTGCCTGGCACCCTTCTTAAACAATGGCGTAACATTAGCCGCTTTCCAATCTTCCGGCACTTCCCCGGAATCCAGCGACGTCTGGAAAATAACCACCAATGCATCCACTATCACCTCCGCTCCAGGGACCCAGGTTCAATTTCAGCCTTGGGACACTGTCTGTGTGGACTTGCATGTTCTCCCTGTGTCTGCGTGGGTTTCTTCTAGGTGCTCTGGTTTCCTCCCACAGTCCAAAGATTGCAGGTTAGCTGGACTGACCATGCTAAATTACCCTTCAGATGGTTAGATGGGATTAACATGGACATGTTAAATGTATGAGGTTACATGAGGTTACATGGCAGGGGAGAGGGCCTGAGTAAGGTATGCTTGTCACAGGGTCAATGCAGACTTGATGGGCTGAATGGCCTCTTTTGCACTGAGGGAATCGATGATTCCTTGAGGCCTAACTTACTAAAATTTATGGACGCAAGTAGAAGTCATGTTAATAATATAAGCATAAATATTATATTTGATTTTGCCATTTGAAGTTGATCTCAGTTCTATTAATATATAAATGTTTATGAATGTTTATTTAAGCATGTTTTGTAACTGACTATGAAGTATTTGGTGTGTATTGAATGCATTTAATTTTATTCACAGGGCCATGGTTAATGCAAGTGCCCAATTTCACTCTACGGCCCACTCATTAGCCTGGGTTGTCCATTACTAGTTGGTCCTGTACTGGAGGAGAGCAGCTGATTGACAAGCAAGATCACAGCGATGCTCAGCGAGAAGCTGTACTTCCTCAAAGCCAAGCATTTGGCCTGAAGACTGCTGCTTAAAACCCATGATGGGTGACTCTAAGCTGGAAGAAAGCTTCCCAAAAAAAAAGTACCATTCATGTGGTAATTATTGCTGGATTTGATTCATTGTATTAAAATCAATGTGATGTTGTTCTGGGGAATGTATAGTCTCAGAATTTAGGAAAGTCAATAGATTTGCAATAGGGTTAATTCAGTCACATTGTGTGTATAGCCGTTATTGTAGTTAAGTGTAATATTTGTTTTGTGTTGTTGCCTTTTATGCGCATTTTACAATTTAATAAGCATTTTTTTAATTTGAGCAATTAGACAAACTTCCCTCACTGATTTCCATCTTTTTCCCCATATGATATGAAATTGCAAAATAACCAGTTACAAACCAATGTTCCAAGTTTTTCTTCCGGGATTTGGGGCACCTTTGTATTTAACATCAGTGGTATTCTTAACAGCGGGCAGACCCATCGGTGAAATTCAGGTATATCTTTTAGGAGCGCGTTGTAATCTGATTCTATAAAGCCTCCCTATGTACCTTTCCCTTCTCAAAGGCAACCTCCACGGCAATGTGAATCACTGGGGCTTTGTACTCAGGTGCAAGTGCTGATTAGCTACACTTTAGGCCCCAATGACATTGTATGTTGAAATTGAATAGACAGTTATAGTCTAACCATTTACAAAACCTGATATTCTTAACATTTCCCTGGGACTTGGAAACTAACGGTCTATCCACTGTCATCCCAGGTGTTTCTGCCAATGTCTACAAGTTTGAAAATGTTGCACCTTTTTTCCAGTGAACAACCTGGGGCCCCTTTAAACATTAACAATGAATTCACCCGGGTTTGCTGTCATTAGAATTTAGAATTTGACTCTTTACATTCTTCCATTTTATCTTATATTAAAACACAGTCCCAAAACGAACATAACAAACTCATAAAACATTGCATTTGTAGCAGTTTGATTTGGAGTCTGAAAGATATGAGGATGGATTTCTCCACATGGTAAAAATCTAGCTGGCAGCATAAGAATTTCACACTGTGCCATAATTATTGAGAGCATGTTTGAGCAATAAGGCAGATTAGTAAAAGAACTGAAAATGGTAATTAATTTATTTGAGTTGAAGTTGATGTGGACTATTTAAGATTGTGTATATAAACTAATTATACAGAAACCTGAATAAGTGCTTTCAGAGTGGACAATCAATGCTATGGGTTATGTTTGCTCCATGATTTGACGGTGATTGCTGGGATGGGTACATTTGCTTTATCTACTCTTACTAAGTCCCAACAGATGATATTTGGCAGAAACAATCGAGCAAAGCTACAGGGCCTGTTGATGGGATGTGCATCCCAGCAGGATGTGTGGAGTCACACCATCACTCTGTTGGCCATAATGCCGATACTGTTATAGCCTGAGGAAAGAAAAGATCCCCTTCAAATTGCTGTGCATAATTACCTGAGAATATCATGCTGTGGCATACTGCGCAACTTCTCCACAGTTCACACTATAAGGCTGCAATATGTCAGGGATGGTAAGTGTTTGCTGGAAGTGCAGTCATTCAATCCCTGACATAAACACAGAAACCACTAAAGGAGCTCTGGCAGCATCTGTGGAGAGTTAACTTTTCAAGTCGAATACAGGTTCTTCAGAACTGAAGGAGGGTCAAAGAGTAGGGAGGGGGGGTGGAGGGGGATGGGTGTCGAGGCTGGTCCGGGCATGTATGCCAGTGATCAGGCCATGGCGGGGTTAGAGGGTAAGCATTTTGGGGGATTGCTCACAAAGCCAAGCTGACTGTCCCTAATCAGTCCTTGACTCTCTAAATGCCTGTAGATCCTGTCTCTCAGAATAGTTTCGAACACCTTACCCACTACAGATATCAGTCTCACCAGCCTGTCGTTCCCAGGCTTTTCCCTGCAGTCCTTCTTAAACAAAGGCACAACAGTTGCCACCCTCCAATCTTCAGGCACCTCACCTGTGGCTGTCGATGATTCAAATATCTCTGCTAAAGGACCTGCAGTTTTCTCCCTCACCTCCCACAACAGCCTGGGATACTCTTCATCAGATCCCATTGATTTATCTGCCTTGATGCGCTTTAAGACTTCCAGCACCTCCTATCTGTAATATGTACACTCCTCAAGACATTACTATTTATTTCCCCAAGTTCCCTAACATCCATGCCTTTCTCAACAGTAAATACTGATGAGAAATATTCATTTAGGATCTCACCCATCTCTTGTGGATCCGTACATAGATGACCTTGTTTATCCTTAAGAGGCCCTACTCTTTCCCTAGTTACTCTTTTGCCCTTTATGTATTTGTAGGAGCTCTTTTGATCCTCCTTTGCCTTATCTGCCAAAGCAGTCTCGTGTCCCCTTTTTACCCGCTTACCTCAACTCCTACACCCCCTACACTCTTCAAGGGATCCACTTGATTCCAGCTATCTATGTGTGTCATATGCCTCTTTCTTCTTGACCAGAGCCTCAATATCCCGAGTCATCCAGGGTTTTCTATTTCTACCAGCCTTGCCCTTCACTCTGAGAGGAATATGCTTACCCTGAACCCTGGTTAACACACTTTTGAAAGCCTCCTACTTACCAGACATCCTGTTGCCTGCCAGCAAACTCCCCAAATCATCTTTTGGAAGTTCCTGTCTAATATTATCAAAATTGGATAAAAGCAAATTACTGCAGATGCTGGAATCTGAAACTTGATAAAGGGTTGTCTGGACTTGAAATGTCAGCGCTTTTCTCTCCTTACAAATGCTGCCAGACCTGCTGAGATCTTCCAGTGTTTTCTCTTTTGGTACCATCAAAATTGGTCTTGCCCCATTTAGAATATTAACTTTTGGGACAGACCTATCATTCTCCATAGCTATCTTAAAACTAATGGAATTATGGCCACTGCTCCCAAAGTGATCCCTCTAACACTTTTGTCACCTGCCCTTCCTTATTTCCCAAGACGAGATCAAGTTTTGCCCCCTCTCTGTGGTCAGGCCATCCACATACTCAATGAGAAATTCCTCCTGAATACACTCTACAAATCTCTCTCCATTCAAGCCTCAAATACTGTGGCTGTCCCAGTCAATGTTGGGAAAGTTGAAGTCCTCTACTATTACCACCCTATTTTTCTTGAAGTTATCTGTAGTCTCCTTACAGATTTGCTCCTCAATTTCTCGCTGACTATTTGGTGGCCTATAATACAATCCTATCAAACTGATCTCTCCCTTCTTATTTCTCAGTTCTCCCCATATAGACTCAGTGGGTGTACTCTCAGAAATATCCCCTCAGTACTGCCATGATGTTTTCCCTAATTCTCCTGTTCAATCTTTCCTATAGCATCTGTACCCTGAGCTGCCAGTCCTGTCCCTCCCTTAGCCATGTTTCAGTAATTGCCATAATATCCCACTCCCATGTACCCATGCATGCCCTGAGTCCATCTGCGTTGCTCGTCAGGCCTCTTGCATTGAAATAAATGCAGTTTACTCTGGACTTGCCTTACTCTGTGCCCTGCTTTTGCCTGACCTGTCTAGCACAAGGATTACTGGGAACTAGGGAATGTTGACTGGGGGCGGCTGTTTGAGAGTAAATCCACATCCCATATGTGGGATTCTTTTAAAAGTCAGTTGTTAACAATTCAGGACAACTATGTCCCTGTAGAAATGAAGAATAAAGATGGCAAGATTTGGGAACTTGGATGACAAGAGAGGTTGTGACTCAGTGAAAAAGAAGAAAGTGCCATACATAACTTTCAAGAAACTGAAAATGGATAAGGCTCTTGAGGAATACAAAGATAGCAGGAAAGAACTTAAACAGCCACTTAGGAGGGCAAAAAGGGGCCATGAAATGTCCTTGGCAGGCAGGATTAAGGAGAAGCCCAAGGCTTTTTACGCGTGTACAAGGAGACAGTAGCAGTGGAAGGGAACTTTTCTAACTGGAGTTCTAAGACAAGTGGTGTTCCACAAGGATTAGTGCTGGGGCCTCTGTTGTTTGTAATATATATAAATGATTTTGGGGAAAACGTAGGTGGTTGGATTAATTTGGTAAATTTGCAGATGATATAAAAATTTGAGGAGTAGTAGATAGTGAGGAGGATTGTCAGAGGATACAGCAGGATATAAATCAGCTGGAGACCTGGACAGAAAGATGGCAGATGGAATTTAACCTGGAAAAATATGAGATGTTGCGATTTGGAAAGTCTACTGCAGAAAGGAAGTGTATAGTAAATGACCCCTTAGAAATATTAGCATATCAGGGGAACCTAGGCATGCAGACCCACAGTTTCCTGAAGGTGGCAACTCAGGTGGACAATATGAGCAGGAAGGCTTATGGCATGCTGGCCTTCACTGGTCAGGGCAATGAGTATAGGAATTGGAAAATCATGTTGCAGCTGTATAAGGCTTTCGTTAGCCGCATTTGGAGTATTGTGTACAATTCTGATCGTCACTCTACCAGAAGGATGTTGATGCATTGGAAAGGGTGCAGAAGAGATTTACCAGGATGTTGTCTGGTTTGGAAGATACTGTTCTTTGTTCTTCCTAAATTACATGAAAGCATCTCAAACATATCCTTGGTCGGACTAAGTCATCAACTCCAAAATCATGGAGCACACTAATTCCATTAGCACACACTTGTTGCTGAACCAGTGGTGTCGGAGTTGGTATAGCCACATTCTTCAGATGGATGGCAATGGTATTCCCAAAGACTTGCTACACACTGAACATTCTTATGTTCATGGCCCTATTTCAAGAACACCTGTAGGTGAGATATGAAGAGGGTGGACATCGATACAGACCACTGGAAGACAGCTGCTGACAGACAGGACCTTGGATGGAGGGTCCTCAGAACAGGTGAGGCAAAACAGAAATCTCAGTGAGTGGAGAAGAGGGTCCAGAGAAAAGAGAGGCCAGCAAATCCTGCACTGGCTCAGTCCACACTGCCTTCACCTGCAGCACTTGCAGCAGAGGCAGCCCTGCCAGAGTGGGGCACCTGAGCTGCAGCAGGCAATGTTTAACATGGAATTGACAGTCAGGATGCAAATCATCATCTGACAAATTGGAAAGCAGCCAGGGCAACAATTCAAAACTACTTCATTATCTGTAAAGTGTTTAGGACATTTTGATGTTGTTCACAACTCTATATAAATGCAAAAACCTCTTTCTCTGGAGATTTAGCTGAAAAGTACCCCAGAAAAAACAATGTCCAATGTTGGTGTGAATTGTCGCAGTTACAGACTTTATCCCCCAGATGGCAGTATGCTATAAGACATAATTATGAGAAGATTTGTGTCACATCTCGGTCTGTTTGTCACATTGTGGCTTACATTTTAGATTTCAAACATGTATCAAACATGTTCACTCAAAATCTGACTGAGGTTTTCTCTGTCACTCCACTTGAATTTGGGCAGGTTAGCAGCAACAGAGATGGCAGACTCTCTTCCCACTGCAACTGCAATTGTTTTCCAGTAGGGGTCATGTGAACGGAAATTTGGAAATCTAAAGAGCGTAGTCCGGACGATAGAACAATGCAACAATTTGGGGGTAAAGGCAAGCAAAGTGAGACAGGAAGGTGTAGAGATTTACAGTATTGTGCATCAGCAAATAATACAAATAATATTAGTAAAAAACAAAATTAAAGACTTCATGTCTGATTGCTGGAAGCATTCATAATTAAATAACTAGCAGCGAAAGTAGAGATGCATGATTTTGATCTAATTACCAGTCAAAAATCATGGGAGGGGGAAGGATCTGCTAAAGAAAATTCGAAGTCCAGGATCAGCATGAATACAGAAAAGTTTCTGATCTGTTTCTTGGGCAAGTCTAAATCTGTGATCTCATGCACTCAGTGCATGAAAAAGTATCATAAACTGCTTTTCACCTGTAGGGGGAGTGGGGCGAGCTTAAATTACCCAAACACTGGCTTAGAGCAGCAGAGGGCACCATTGCGCATGTGCAGACCCCTCTTCTCTGAGAGCAGCAGAGACCTATCACTGAGCCTCTGCTGCTTTCAGCCAGCCTCCATGGTCTAAAGAAGGCCTCCCCCCCAAGCTACCGGGGGCCCCATTGCCTATCACAACACCACCCCGCCAAAGCTGGACTGATTGACCCATGTGACACCTTCCAAATGATCGAACCTCATCTGGACCAATATCCCTTCCCCACCACCCCCCCCGCCAGCTCCCCCCCTCCAATTGCAACTGCAGATTGGCAGCAGGTACAGAGTGGCAGCGGACCTCACCTCCCCCCACCAATCCCTAATGCAGAGTGTGCAGTGGGTTCCACCCTCTCCACCACCATCACTAATCAGCCTGCCTCCAGGAAGCCCTGCTCCCTCAGGACCCATCCCCTTGGCACTGCCCAGAGCCTGGTGGGTAGTGCTGGCAGCCTAACAGGGGGATACCCAAAGAAAATCCACACACAAGGATTACACAGCAGTTGCCCATGAATTTCAAACTTCTGTTGGGCAATTGCCCTGCAATGGAAACCATCTGAAACTACACTATAAATGATAAACTGTGGATGGTTCTGCCTGTCTTACATTAAAGGTTACTCAGAAAAAGTGAAAAGAATTAAAACACTTCTAGCCTGCCAGTCTGTACCTGCTGCTGATCTGCAGTTGCAATTGGAGGGGGGGGAGCTGCGGGGGGGAAAGGATATCGGTCCAGATGAGGTTCAATCAGTCGGGAGGTGTCACATGGGTAACTATAACACTGACCCACCCTGAGCCCCCAACCTCCACTGACTACCTGCCAGACATGGACTATTCCCCAAGCCCCTCAAATGCCTTCCCAAGCACCCCAACTAACTCCAAACCTAAAGGGAATCCCAATTACTACCGCAAAACAGCAAGGATCCCAAACCACTTCCCTGATCCCCCACTGTACTCTCTGACCAACTCCCAGCTCTCTACTAACCCTGAATCATCTGACTACGGCCCCAACTCCCCATGGGAATCCCTGACTATCACTCAAACCCAACAGGACCACCCGACTGCCTTCCCCAACACATCCCGCCGGGGGAATCCCTGGCTGCCTGGCCCCAAACACCCATGGGATCTTTAACCCCACATGAGACCATCCAACTGCTCACCCAGCTACTGAACCTGTACAGGACTCCTGGCTACATCCCAGCCCCTCACAGACCCCTGCAAGAACCCCTCCCAACCACCCACACTCCCTGCCTCCCCGCTGATTAACCTCTGTGACTCTCCGCACTTCCCCTATTCACCTGCTGACCACTCTCACTAACTGCCCCTGATTCCCCCACTTACCACCGTCTCTGTCCGCTCCCTGACAACTTGACTCCCCACTGACTCACTCTCCACTTACTGCCTTGCCTGACCCCTTCCACTGGCCATCTGACCATTCTCCTGACCAACCTGATCCCCCCACTTACCAAACAACTCCTCCCACCCCTTCCACTGACCATGTGAACACCCACTGATCACCTGTACTCCTCATGACCAGCAGCACCCCCCATAAACCCCTGCGAGCTGATCACCTCCCAATGTCCCCCATTCACCACCACTAAACCTCCCATTGATAAACCAATGCTGCTCCCAACAAACACCCAACAGCATTCTCCTCTGCGCCCCCACCCCCCACCCATCCCCTTGCCATCTCTCTTCTTCCTACTCATTTAACTTACCTTTTCCCTGGCTTTGGCTGGACCTTTAATCCTTCCTGCTTTGTCACATGATACCCCTACATACATAAAGTATTATTAAAAAAACAGATTGTTGCTATCAGAACCACTGCCCGGCAATGCCTCACTCAATCTTACATGTGGCACTGTGGGAATCTCAATTACTATCAAATAAATTGGTTGGACTTAAACTTGGTGGTGTGAGACTTCTTACTGTGTTTACCCCAGTCCAGCGCCGGCATCTCTACATCTGGAATCACTCCCAGTCAGAGAGTTCATTCAGCCTGCAGCAAATTCATTTAGGCCTTCCAAAGGAGGAATACTTTAACAAAAATGTAAAAATGTCTTGTCGTGCGTAGCATTTTGAAGTATAAATGTATAATCCATTCAGAACTGGTGTAAATTCAGCGAATTCGAGTGAGTTGTATTTTTGTATGGGGTGTAGTAAGGTAATGAGAGTTTCAGGGCTTCAGCAGGGATTTTTTTGAATTAGTATAAGAGCTATAGAGGTGGCACAGTGGTTAGCACTGCTGCCTCACAGCATCACTGACCCGGGTCACTGTCTGTATGGAGTTTGCACATTATTCCCATGGCTGCATTGGTTTCCTCTGGGTACTCCAGTTTCCTCCCACAGTCCAAAGATGCATGAGTTAGGTGGATTTGCCTTGCTAAATTGCCCCTTAGTGTCAGGGGGACTAACTAGAGTAAATGCATGGGGTTATGGGGATAGGCCTGACTGGGATTGTAGTCAGTGCAGACTCAATAGGCCGAATGGCCTCCTTTTGCACTGTAGGGATTTTATGATCAAGCAAATTCAGGCTGAAGGTAAAAATGGGCCTCAGCCAATTAAACCTGAATCTTCTCCATCTTAACCACTGGAGATTGTCATTATTCGACAAATAAACCATTCTTTTTGAGATGTGAATTTATTGGAAGCTCTGGACTATTGTCTCTTCCACGTTAATGATAATGTATATTCAGAATATGGTTCAAAGCTATGTTATGTGTTCATATATATTTTATATGATTTTTACAATTCAACACTTACTTTTTTTGCATTTTGCAATTAATTCCATCCAACAGCATGGATGCTTTGACAAAACTGTTTGTGAAAATAAATTTCAAATAATAATTTTTCTAGAATGAAATTGTCTGAGAAGAGCAAGTTACTTTAATCCACTGAAACCTGTAGCATTTTATACTGCCTTTGCATTTCAGTAAATGGTTAACTCAGTGATAGAACATGGGCACTTTATACCACTTAACCCTCTTTCAAATGTCTGTCAGGATTATCCAATATGAAAATTATTGGCAGCTGGAATATTTAAACCGGAGTTTATTATTTTCATTAATGCTGCTTTGGCTGTACCTAAATTTCAGAAACTACCATTATCAGCTTGACAAAATTACCA
This sequence comes from Carcharhinus amblyrhynchos, assembly GCF_965287045.1. Taxonomy (NCBI): domain Eukaryota; kingdom Metazoa; phylum Chordata; class Chondrichthyes; order Carcharhiniformes; family Carcharhinidae; genus Carcharhinus; species Carcharhinus amblyrhynchos. The sequence continues at coordinate 94,233,048 of NC_137328.1, read as the reverse complement.
TCAGCGGAGAAGTCACTTCATTTTGCTTCCAGAATAATCATATTTTCTCATTCAGCAATCTGTGAAGGTGCATTATAATGAAGTCCAGCCCTGATGCTCACTTCAGCAAAGTACAAGCAAACCCGAACAAGGCTGAGTTAATTAAAAATGAGTGTTCTGCAAATCAGCCACCGATAGTTTTATGTCCTGCTGTACGGAGAATGAGATTAGCTTCATTCTTTCAGGGTATGCTAATGTGATCATTTGTATTCTTGGAGTGAGAAAACTCAGAGAGACTGCATTAAGTTCGAGGACAGTGATTTGACTGTTTCACAAATGAGAAAACTTAGTTTAAAGGTAGAATTGTATAACAATAGTGATAATTGTGCATTTTGCTTTGAATTATGTACAGACAAGAATAATTTTCAAACAATAAGGAAACTAATTCGCGTTTTGTATTCTTGGGCAACCTGTCCTTCATCAGAAAGCAGGGATTGGAAGTTGGGAGGATGCAGCAAACATTGTTGAGGTATCAGCCCTTTGAAAAAGATTGAAAGAAAGAACTTGCATTCGTACAGTTCTTTTCATAACTTCAGGTTGTCTCACAGCTAATCTACTGAAGTGTAGTTACTGTGGTAACCCAGCAGCCAATCTGCAGAAAACTAGATCCTACAAAGAGCAATGTAATAGATGGCCAAATATGGCCACTCGAACAGCATGGTGGCACAGTAGTTAGCACTGTTGCCTCGGCGCCAGGGACCGGGGTTCAATTCTCAGCTTGGGTCACTGTCTGTGTGGAGTCTGCACATTTTCACCCTCTCTATGTGGGTTTTCTCCAGGTGCTTCAGTTTCCTCCCACAGTTCAAAGATGTGCTGGTTAAGAGCATTGGCCATGCTAAATTCTCCCTTAGTGTACTTGATTGAATTCAATGGTCAGCCATGATCAAAACAAATGGTGGAGCAGGCTCGAAGGGCCAATTGGCCAACTCCTGCTTCTAATTTCTATGTGTCTACCCGAACAGGTGCCTGAGTGTGGTGACTAGAGGATTTTCACAGTAATGTCATTGCTGTGTTGATGTGAGCCTACTTGTGACAATAATAAATAAACTTTAAATGATCCTAATGATGTTAATTGAAGAAATAAATATTGACCAGGACACCAGGGAGAACTCCCTCGTTCTTCAAGTAGGCTTCTTTCCACCCACGAGAGGTCAGACACTGCCTAAAAGGAAAGAGAACATGCCAAGGGTAGTGTGCTAAAATACCTGTTCAACTGTTTTTGATGATATTAGTGGAAGGGTTATTGTTGGCCAAGATAACGAGTTTAACACCCTGTCCAGAAGATGCTTGGTGGAATTTTACGGTCCTGCCCACCACAGGAATTGCAGAGATCGGGACATGGACCATGCAAAAGTCCATTGACCTTTGGTGGGATTTTCTGGCTTTGTGGTGAGTGTGGCCAGAAAGTCCTGTCCGTTATCCCCAAGAGTTAAAGTAACTTTTCAGTAGGATTTACTTAGTAGTTTTAATGTGTGACTAGTTGATCTTAGACATGCCACTGAATCTTAGCTGACCCACTGGAAAAAAATAACAGGAGTTAACTTCTGTGGGGGTTTTCCTATTTGTCTACGATATGACTTTAGCAGAAGAGCTGTAGCAACCCAGACACATTTGCATAAATGTTGCTGGCACTTTTATTCCAAGTTTTTGACAATTCTTGAATTATAAAGTAAAGTTTATTAATCACAAATAGGCTTACATTAACACTGCAATGAAGTTATTGTGAAAACCACTAGTCACCGCACTCCAGGGCCTGTTTGGATACACTGAGGGAGAATTTAGCATAGCCAATGCAGCTAACCAGCACATCTTTCATACTGTAGGAAGAAACCAGAGCATCTGGGGGAAAATCCATGCAGACACAGGGAGAAAGTGCAGACTCCGCACAGACAGGAATCGAACCTGAGTCCCTGGCGCTGTGGGGGAGCAGTGATAAACTCTGTGCCACCGTGCTGCCCATACTATAGTTAGTTATAGTTCTATATATATAGTTATATAGAGTCATAGATACAGTTAAATGACTGTGCTTGTGGGCAGCACGGTGGCACAATGGGTAGCACTGCTGCCTCATAGTGCCAAGGCTCGGGTTTGATTCCGGCCTTGGGTCACTGTCTGTGTGGAGTTTGCACGTTTTCTCTGTGTCTGCATGGGTTTCCTCCAGGTGCTCCGGTTTCCTCCCACAGTCTGAAAGACATGTTGGTTATTTGCATGACTTGAACAGAATGTGATGACTAGCAGAATTTCACAGTAAATTCATTGCAATGTTAATGTAAGCCTACATGTGACTAATAAATGAACTTTAACTTCTGTTGGTTCCTCTCTCCCTGTTTTAAGATGTGTTCAAGATGGATCTCCATGATAGTTCCCTATGTTGTAGATAGCTTCCTGCCCTTCTCAATGGTTTTCTCAAGTAAGCTAAGATGGCCATTGCCAATGTAACCTACACAAGAATGTTGAATCTCTTTTCATATAAAGCAAATAGTAATTCCATTACAATTATCCAAAGTTTTCTTATCATCTGCCATGTTCAATACGCCCAAGGCTGTTTACACGTTACAATGGCTTATCAGTTAGTTTCTTTGTGTTTGGAGGAACAGCCATCAAGTCAATAAGTTTCTACTTACTTATTTGAAAAAAAAAGAATTTTAAAATGTCTTTGTTTCATAGACCTTATCTCTTCATGAGAGAAAGATAATTGCAATTCCCAATTCTTCCTGGTAGCCAGGAGCCATTTTGAGATCTATCGTTCAAAAATGTGACCTTTAGAACAGTTTTGTTGAAAGATTTATAATACCATAACTGCAAACTGTGGTGTTCTATATCAATATAACTGTTCCAATCATTAGCTTTTTATATTGTCAATCTTCTTTAATTTAGATAATCAAATTTATAAATAAACAATATTTCCAGAGTTTCTTAAGATCTTGGTTTATTTTTCAAAATATTATTCATGGTGTAGCTTAGGTGCTAGAACGTTGTGCTTCCATCTTGTAGATTTGGAATTTGCCAGCCAGTACATGCGCAGAACCACTGAAGACTGATACAGGAACAAATTGCGCACGTGCATCTTTTTCATGTCCGGCCCATGTGCAGAAATGGCTGAGATCCAATCTCATTCTTCAGAGGCTTATAGCCTGAGGGGCACCATTCCACATCAAGCGTAGTGAACCAGGCATCTCGCCCACTCTTAGCACCAGCATTGATGTGTCGGAAGAATTTATAGGTGAACACTCAACTTGTTTGACCACGTTATGAATGCACCTTCCTTAGCCATCGAGTCCTGGAGTGGGACTCGAACCCAGAGCTTCTGGCTCAGAGGCAGTGATCCTACCCACTGAACCATGAGACCTCCAGATGTACAGTACAGATGTCCTTATTTAAGAAAGAGTATAAATGCCTTAAAAACAGTTCAGAGAAGGTTTGCTAATCTAATAATTGGATTGAGTGGATTGTCCTATGCGGAAACTTTAAACGGGAGAGAAAGAGTTGTGTCCACTGCAGTTTAGAAGAGAAACAGGCAATTTGATTAACATATAAAGATCCTGGAGATCTTGTAAGGGTCATGGAAAGGATGTTCCTCCTGTGGGAAAAGAATTGGGATAATTGTCTAAAAATGTGAGGTCTTCCATTTAAGGCAGAGATCAGAAGATTATTTTTTTCTCTCAGAGGGTAAAGAATCTTTGGGACCCTCTTCCTCTGCAGATAGTGGAAGCAGAGGATGGGATTTTACACCCCCTCGCAGAATGTTTTACAGCGACATGACGGGAGTTTCCGTCAGTGGGAGCAGATGATCCTGCCAGTGGGAACAGCAGGAAAATCCCACCAATATTTTTAAGGCAGAGTTAGATAGATTGTTGATAAACAAGGGTGTGAAAAGTTAATGGAGGGAAATAGGAGATCAGCTATGATCTTATTGAATGGTGGAGCAGGTACCAGGGGTAACTGTGGCTTGCTCCTGCTCCTAATTCATATGTTCTTATATTAATATATAATATATTATATATAAGAACATAAGAAATAGGAGCAGGAGTAGGCCATCTAGCCCTTCGAGCCTGCCCCGCCATTCAATAAGATCATGGCTGATCTGTCGCTGCTCAGTTCCACTTTCCCGCCCTCTCCCCATAATCCTTAATCCCCTCTCTTATCAAAAACAATTACAGCACCAGGTTTATATGCTATAAACATAAGAACATAAGAACATAAGAAATAGGAGCAGGAGTAGGCCATCCAGCCCCTCGAGCCTGCCCCTATATGCCACTAGCACGGCATTGCTCAGTTTCAGATCATCTTTTTTGGGCAACCATTTTCAGGAAAGATCTTCTGATATTGCCTGAGAGGGATGATGTTACTCTGAGCACAACCTTCAGCTTCAGATATCAGGTTATGGGCTTATTACTCACCGTCTCTGGTTATGTGAATTTATTTTCTCTGGGAACTGTCACATCCAACCATTTCATGTGGTTGAATGGTTTCAATGTCTATTGTGTTCTCAAACTCATTACCGTCTTCCAGGGTATAAATATTTTGGTTTATTTTCCTTTTCATTTGCCCTGATTCTCTGCTTCTCAAAACCCTTTAAGCAGCTTTTTTTCTTTCTTCTTATGTCTTTTTCCAATGATTGTGCTTCCCACAAGATCTGTAATTTGATCCATATGCAGAATGTTTCCTCTGTCTGTTGAACACGTGTAGTCATCCACAACTCATGTAGATCTTTTACTCTCTCCACTGTACATTCCTTTATTGTGGTTTCACTACATCAACCCTGCTGCCATTCTCATGACTGATCTGAAGGCTTTTGGGCATTCAATGTCTTCATCTGTCTCCTAGTGATTTCATGTGCTCTAACAATGTGATATTGTAAGATTGTCTTTTCCAGTTAAATTCATTCGTACTTCAGGATGTGCAGAGTCAAAATTAGCTGAGCTATTAGCTTTTCATCTGTTTTCTTGAAGGCAGAAGTCCCTTCATCAGAATCCCCTTATTTACAATTCCAATAGCAGCATACAGAGTGCTGTCAGTCAGCAGTCTACCTTCGGAAATGGGTGAGGGGCTGACTGCACCTGAAATCCGGTTCTGGCAAGATTTCAAGAGCCAAGAAATCAGGCGCAATCCTGATTTCACAGCTTTCACGGCCATTGTCTGTTCAGAAAGTAGTCTCAATCTACTTAAATGTATAGAATTCAAATTAGTGAAACCATATTCTTAGAAAACAACAAAAGCGTTCCTTCACAAGGCTTCCGTTTTCAATTACACACAATGCTACCACAGTGCCTAAACACAGCACTCACACAGGTACTATGCCTCAGTCCAGTACAGGCAGTACTTGAGAGGAGTCACCGCCAACCCTTTTTTCTTCCACTTATTTTCTGCATTGAACTTCTGAATTGCTTGCTGTCTTGCAGCCACATTCACTTTTATTAACTGATCTGTCCAGGTAGACAACAAAAATGGTTATTGCTTTAATACGTTAAGAGTGCTCCAGAGAAATGAACACAGTACTGTTGTCACAGCATCTAAGTGTTTTTGGATAACACAGACACAGATGTCCAATTCTCAATTTACAACGGAAATAATTATTTCCAGATGCTTTGTGTATTCATCAGTAGGTATGACTGAAACCAAACAAAAATCAGACAAGAAATGAGCTAGCTAACCCATGCATTCCGATTAGCACTCTGAGAAAGCAAGAGAGCGCCAAGTTATAAACTCAATTCCAGAAAAATTCCTTTTCCTCTTTATGAACTTAGGAAGTAGGAGCAGGAATAGGCAAAACTCAAGCTCCATGTTGAGTGTGCTCATTTATAAAATCAATTCCATAGTAACTAATTCTCCCTGTGAATAAAATATTTTCTTTTGCTGCAGTATGTTCACTTGACAGCTTGACTGCTGTACTAACTCTTCGGCCTCTGATTTTGTATGACATGAAAAGCTTGCAGTGGAATGTGTAGTTTGTTTACTCATTCGATGATCTCCTGAGGTGGAACAATGAGGTGCCTCTGCAATAGCTCTCACTGGCAGGTAGATGAGATGTGTTCCACGGTCTGAGACTCATGGCCACAGTCACACCTCTAGTTATCCCTAATCTTCCACTAATTCCACTTCTAATCCCTCACTCCAACAACTGGTCCCATTCTACTATGAGACTCCTCAGCTGAGAAGTTGGACAGATAACCTGCTCTCAGATTTGTTATGCTTATTGTACAATGCTGGCAAAGGTGACAGTTGTGATTTCTTTGAAAGCTGTAAAGTAACCAAATGATATGGTGTGCATCAAGAGAAATTAAAAGTAGATGATTTTAGCAAGGATTTCTGGTAAAATATTTGTCCCCCTCAGAGGGGGCATGTGCTTATGTCTCTTTTGGCCACTGATATATTGTTGAATGCTTCAGCTGCCTTATTAAAGCCACCAATGTATTTTATCTGTTAATGTCTGTATAGAGCTTTCTCAGTTATCACAAGAAGTCCAAATATCAGAAAATACAGTTGCAGATTATACATGTGCAAACTCTGCTCCAGTATAAATGGAGGGAATTTCAGAATATCATCAGATTAAGGATACATTACAAAACCATTTCTTCCCTTGGCCCTGGATTATAAATGTTGCACTTTGTCAACCAGCAGCAAATGAAGAAAGATTATAAAGAAAATAGTGAAACCATTCTGTTGTTAACATGTGTTGCTCTAAAACAAAAGGAGAGTGAAGATATACATATCAGCCGAAAGGTGACAACCAAATTAGCAGCAATGTGCTATGTGCTGTGTGCTTAAGAGCCCTTTGGGGACTCTTAAAATTCATCTTTGGATTGTGTTTAGATTGCCCAACTATTTCATCAGGACTCAGTGCTACAGAGCTCTAGAAGTTAACAGAGAGTAGTCAGAAAGAGAGGTGCAAAGCAGTACCCATGGCTTTAGTTACCAAAGACAATAATAGGTCATCACAGTCCCTCTGGTACAGCTCAAAACTCACATGCGTGAAGTTCCTGGATGCTACAGTAAGGTAAGACAAAGCCCATTGGTGTAGTGTCTCCTTGAGCATTCACGTTCTTCTGCTTTACCATGATTGGATCCAATGACAGAAACTTGGCCACCTGTTTCAATGACAAATATGTTGGGCGTTGATCCTGTAAAAGGAGAGAGTTTATATTTGTGTGTTAGCTTGTCTTCGTTGGTGGAACCCTGATACAGGATATTAAGGTCATGGCTCACAGCTAAGGGAGAGTACAAATCTGGACTAATATTTCAGTACTGCATTATCACAGGTGCTGCCTTTCAGATCAAACCTTGTGTTCAAAGTCCATTCAACAAACAAGAAATTCTCCTGTGTCCTGGACAAAGATCCCTCCTCAGCCACATTACCAAGATCACAGCATTGGTTCAATCATTCATTTAACATATTTGTTCATTTTGATTATTGTTGAACTGAGTTAAGGGTAAATCTTTCCCTGAGGTTTTGCTTTGTTGCATAATGCAGGTCAGACAGGATAGTTCAAAACAATAAAGAAAACATTGCTTTCTTTCAAATTGTATTTTGTTATTCCCAATTCACGTGTCCCTGTGCTGGACATCATCTATCACCCATGACTGAAAATCTGAAAATAACTGCAAGAACATGCAAAGTAGTCATAGACTTTTTCTTCCTGATTTTCCTCTTTGGCCAGTGGCAAATTTATGGTTCCAAACACAGATGTAGCCAGTGCTGTGACCTTAGTGAGCTGCTTTCTTTAACACACAGTTTGTGGGTCTTTTACTCCAGAGATGAGGTGACAGTAACTGACCTTGACATCATGGCAGCGTTTGACTGAGTGTGGCATCAAAGAGCCCTAACAAAACTGAAGTCAATGGGAATCGGGAGGAAACTCTCAACTGGTTAGAGTCATGCCTGGTACAAAGAAAGATGGTTGTGGTAGTTGAAGGTCAATCATCTCAGCTCCAGAACATCGCTGCAGGAGTTCCTCAGGGTAGTATCCTAGGCCCCAGCATTTTCAGCTGCTTCATTAATGACCATCCTTCCATCAGTACACAAAAAATACACAAGCTCAACACATTCCAGGACAAAGCAGCCCACTTGATTATTACCCCTTCTGCAAACGTTGAATCCGTCCAACACCAACGAACAGTGATAGCATCTACAAGATGCACATCAGGCACTGACCAACTTCCAAACTTACATCTACTACCATCTAGAAGGACAAGAGCAGCAGCTACTTGCAAACTCCACCACCTCAAGGTTGCCCTCCAAGTCACTCACCATCCTGACTTCATTCTATTCCTTCATTATCGCTGGATCAAAATCTTGGATCTCCCTCCCTAACATCATGGTGAGTGTACCTGTACCTCAGGGACTGCAGCAGCTCACAACCACCTGCTCAAGGGCAACTCGGGACAGGCAATAAAATATATTGGCCCAGCCAGTGATGTCCACATCCCATTAAATATATTTTTAAAAATATCCATTCAGCGTGTATGAAGCAAAGTCAAAGAGTTTACATTGCCTGGAGCTCTGCACCATGTGTGGGCTGCACGGTTCATCTTAACTGCTACAGGGATCAGCTGTCAGTTTGCACATTTGTATACTGCATGAGGGAAAAAAGGGGTCAGAGTGGAGAAAAAGACTATCTTGAATTACATCAGAAAGCTGACAACAATCTAACTTTTTGTTTATTTGATGTTTTAAATGCAATTGAAGTTAGACCTATATAATTTCTGCTTATGAATACAGCATAGCTCTAAAATGGCTGAAGCCAATGAGGAATTTTCATGGTTACTTGAATTCATAACGACCAATGTAGAAAGAAAAGAAGCCTATGGGGGTGGGGGGAGGGGGGGGGCAGTTGGGGTACATGATTCCAGAGAGTTGGTCTTTTAGAGAGCAATCAGTAAAATTCAGCTAATGAGTGCAAATAGAGTTTCCTGCATTGCTCAGTGGGAAATACGACTCACCGTTAACCCACCATGACAGAGGGGAGCACAAAAATCTGAAACAGTCAGGAAACCGATTTCATAATCCCCACCAAATTCAGTGCTTCATCCCGCAAGGATTCGCGCTGCTGGGAGTGTGGGGAAGATTCTATCCACAATCATACTAACAGGTTACCTGAATGCTATTGCTAAAACAAACATAATCAGATGCTGATTATTACCTCTCCCCAATCTAATGATGCTGGCCTACCTTAAACTTTTTAAAATTGGGATTTGATTTGATTTATTATTTTCACATGTATTAGTATACAGTGACATGTATTTTTTGTGTGCATGCCATACAGACAAAACATACTGTTCAAATAGAAGAAAACAAGAATGTGCAGAATATGGTGTTACAATCACAGCTAGGGTGTAGAGAAAGATCAACTTAAGGCAGGGTAGGTCCATTCAAAAGTCTGATGGCAGCGGGAAGAAGCTGTTCTTGTGATCAAGTGTGAGGTCTAAGATTGTGTGTAGGATCAAGCTCGAGATCAAGTGCGATGCCTGCTCTTGTCAGCTTGGATCTTGTATGTCTCTTTTGTGAATACCGCAAATTAGATTCAATTTGAATTTGAATTGATTTTTGAAGTAAGCAAGGAGGTGATTAAGGGCTTGTCCTGCCCATTTTGCACATTGGCTTTGTAACTCTTAGAAAGTCATAGAGTTACAGAGTCATAGAGGTTTACAGCATAGAGACAGGTCCTTTGGCCCAATTTGTCCATGCCGCCCTTTTTTTTTAAACCCTTAAGCTAGTCACAATTGCCTGCATTTGACCCATATCCCTCTATACCCATCTTACCCATGTAACAGTCTAAATGCTTTTTAAAAGACAAAATTGTACCTGTCTCTACTATTACCTCTGACAGCTTGTTCCAGATACTCACCACCATTTGTGTGAAAGAATTGCCCCTCTGGACCCTTTTGTATCTCTCTCCTCTCACCTTAAACCTATACCCTCTAGTTTTAGATTCCCCTACATTTGGGAAAAGATATTGATATCTAGCTAATCTGTACCCCTCATTATTATATAGACCTCTATAAGTTCACCCCTCAACCTCCTACGCTCCAGAAAAAAAAGTCCCAGTCAACCCAGCCTCTCCTGAGAACTCAAACCATCAAATCCTGGTTACATCCTAGTGAATCTCTTCTGCACTCTAATTTAATAATATCCCTTCTATAACAGGATGACCAGAACTGTACACAGTATTCCATGTGTGGCCTCAGCAAAGTTTTGTACAACTTCAACAAGACATCCCAATTCCTGTATTCAGTGTTCTGACCAATGAAACCAAGCAGGCTGAATGCCTTCTTCACCACTCTGTCCATCTGTGACTCCACTTTCAAGGAGCTAGATCTCTTTGCTCTGTAACTTTCCCCACTGCCCTAATATTAGCTGAATAAGTCCAGCCCTGGTTCAATTTACCAAAATGCATCGCTTTGCATTTATCTAAATTAAACTCCATCTGTGGTTTGTCAGCCTACTGGCCTAATTGATCTTGATCCTGTTGCAATCTGAAATAACCTTCTTCACTGACCACTATGCCACCAATCTTGGTGTCATCTGCAAACTTACTAACGATGCCTCCTATATTCTCATCCAAATCGTTCATTTAAATGACAAATAACAGTGAACCCAGCACTGATCCCTACGGCACACCACTGGTCACCGTTCTCCAGTTTGAAAAACAACCCTCTGCAACCACCTTCTGGCTTCTGTCAATTTTGTATCCATTTAGCTACCTCACCCTATGAGATTTAACCTTATGCAACAACCCACCATGCAGTACCTTGTCAAAGGCCTTGCTAAAGCCCATGTAGACAACATCAACTGCACTGTCCTCGGCTACTTTCTTGGTTACCCCTTTAAAAAACGCAATGAAATTTGTGAGATGATTTTCCACTCACAAAGCCATTGTGACTGTCCCTAACCAGTCTTTGCATCTCTAAATGCCTGTAGATCCTGTCTTTCAAAATACCTTCCAACAGCTTACTCATCACAGATATGAGGCTCAACGCCCTGTAGTTCCCAGGCTTTTCCCTGCAGCCCTTTTTAAACAAAGGGACAAAATTTGCCACCGTCCAATCTTCAGGCACCTTACCTGTGACTATCGATGATTCAAATATCTCTGCTAGGGACCCGCAATTTCCTCCCTAGCCTCCCACAATGTTCTGGGATACACTTCATCAGGTCCCAGGGATTTATCTACCTTGATGCGCTTTAAGACTTCCAGCACCTTCTTCTCTGTAATATGTACACTCCTCAAGACATCACTATTTATTTCCCCAAGTTCCCTAACATCCATGCTTTTCTCAACAGTAAATACTAATGAGAAATATTCATTTAGGATAACATTTTTTAAAAATTCAACTTCTTTAATAGTCATGAAGCTGCGATGGTGACATTAGCAGAGCTTTCATATCAATTATTCTCACACAGTTCTACAAACAAACCATTAAATATAATTACTCCTGATGATTGGAGTGAGTTTTGTTGAAAAGGGAATATTTTCTAAAGTTTGTCATTTAAAGAGAACACAAGAGGTTTAAGGCAGAATGGAAATTTATTTCCTGTTGATCATTTATTGAATATTTTTAGTGCTTCCAAAAAGCCAAGTTTTCCATAAAATAGCACAGTTTTATTCAATGATGATTTATTAAAATTGCAATATTACACAGCCTTGTAGACAGAATAGATGGCAGGTCCAATAATTGATTTTGTCAGCTCCAAAATATTCCCCTTTGTTTCCAAGTTAATGTCAACAAAAAGTCAACAATGATCATTCAAGTCTCAGATGTTGATAATGTGTTGACACTGAGTGGAATTTTCTAGTCCTTCCTGCCGGCAGGATCATGGAGTCCTGTCGAAGTTAACCACTGCTGTATTGACATTGGCAGGACCGGAAGATCCTGCCGGTGGCCAATGGCGAGCTACCTCCACCCCGGAAAATCCCACCATGGGAAGGGTGGAAAAGTCCAGCCTGTATTGCGAAATAAGATATTTTACCATTATCAGAATATATGAAGTATCCTACAACCACACTGTCATTCAGGCTGCTTCCATCGTCATAATGGTACGTAATGATAACGCCATTTAGTGTTATATCCTCATTAAGCCCTGCCTGAAACAAAATCAAAGTATTATCTTTTTAAAGCGCCATCTGTTATAATGGTTCTATTGCTGTATGACTGAACTGCATATCTATTTGGCAAAGGATGTGCCACCTGATAGCATTGTTGATGACCCGTTCCATCACTTTACTGATGACCAAGAGTGTACTGATGGGGTGTTAATTGGTCGGGTTGGATTTGTCCTGTTTCCTGTGCACAGGTCACACCTGGACAATCTTCCACATTGCCAAAAGATGCCAGTGTTGTAACTGTACAGGAACAGATTGGTAATGGGGGATATGCTGGGACATGAGGTTACAGATTGTGGTCAGGTACATTTCTATTATTGCTGATCCTAATTGATGCCCAGTCTTATGTTGCTAGATCTTTTCAAAATAAATCCCATTTAGCACGATGGAGGATGTCCTAGATGTGAAGATGGATCTTTGTTTCAACAAGGACCATGTGGTGGTCATTCCTGCCAATACTATCATGTACAGACAGTTTGGCGAAGATGAGGTCAAGTATGTTTTTCCCTCTAGTTGGATCGCTCACCATCTGCTGCAGACCCAGTTCAGTAGCTGAGTTCTAAACTGAAGTTCCCTACTCAGAGTACATTGTGCACCCTTGCACCCTCAGTGGTTCCTCCAAATGGTATTTAACATGGAGGAATGCTGATTCATTAAGACCATAAGACATAGGAGCAGAATTAGGCCCCTTGGCCCATCAAATCTGCTCTGCCATTCAATCATGGCTGGTATTTTTCTCATCCCCATTTTCCTGCCTTATCCCCATAACCCATGATCCCCTTATCAATCAAGAACCTATCTATCTCTGTCGTAAAGACACTTAATGACCTGGCCTCCACAAGCTTCTGCAGCAAAGAGTTCCACAGATTCACCACTCTCTGGCTGAAGAAATTCCTCCTCATCTCTGTTTTAAAGGATCGTCCCTTCAGCCTGAGGTTGGGCCCTCTGGTTCTAGTTTTTCCTACTAATGCAAACATCTTCTCTATGTCTACTCTATCCAGGCCACGCAGTATCCTGTAAGTTTCAATAAGATCCCCCCTTCATCCTTCTAAACCCCAATGAATACAGACTCAGAGTCCTCAACTGTTCCTCCAATGACAAACTCCTCATTCCAGGAATCATTCTTGTGAACCTCCTCTGGACTCTTTCCAGCACATCCTTCCTTAGATATGGGGCCCAAAACTGCTCACAATAGTCCAAATGGGGTGTGACTACAGCCTTATTCAGCTGAGGGAGGACGGTACATGGTAATCGGTAGGTTTCCTTGCCCATGTTTGACCTGGTGCCGTAAGACTTCAAGGGATCTAGAGTCAATGTTGACTCCCTGGGCAACTCCTGACTGACTGCATACCACTGTGCTGCCACCTCTGCTGGACCTGTCCTGCCAGTGGGACAGCACATACCCAAGAATGGTGATGGTGGTGTCTGGGACATTATCCGTTGTGTGTGAGATCCCCATTACTGCGCATATTATTTGCTCAAGTGGGACTTTGCATTACAAATGTTTAAAAGCACAACAACAAGCCATTCAGCCCCAACAGTTCATATTGACATTTATGCGTCTTCCACCCTTCCTCACTAACTCTATTAACACAACTACCAAATACTTGCTCTCTCATATGCTTATTTTGCTTCCCCTCAAATGCATCCATAATATTTGCATCAATTACTTTTATGATGGTGAGCTCCACGTTCTCACCACACTCTGGGTTGAATTGTTGGTGAATATCTTACGCTGATGGCTTCTAGTTTTGCTCTTCCCCACAAGTAGAAACATTCTCCCTGTGTGTGCTCTACCAAAACTTTCATAATTCTACGTCTATTTAGTCAATCCTCAGCCTCTCTTCTGGTTATGTGCTTGTTCACCTATTCCAATGTCTCTAAATTAATTTTATAATATGGTGACCAAAATGACACAAAATACTTCAAGTGTGGCTTAACCAAGGTTAGGTACAAAGTTGGCATAACATTCTTTTAGAAATAAACCACAGTGCTTGGTTTACTTTTGAAATGGCTTTATTGACTTGAGCCATAACCTTTAGTGAATTGCGCATGTGAACTCCCAGATTTCTTTGCTCCTCTACACCATTGAGATTATTTTTCAAGATAGGATAGAAATATAGAAAAAACTACAGCCCACAAAGTTGTGCCAAAGTCTATCTTACTAAGTTCCATGTACTTATCTAAAAGTCTCTTAAAAGACCCTATCGAATCCACCTCCACTGCCATTGCCGGCAGCCCATTCCATGCACCCACCACTCAGTGAAAAACTTACCCCTGACATCTCCTCTGTACCTACTCCTCAGCACCTTAAACTTGTGATCTTGTGGCAACTATTTCAGCCCTGGGAAAAGGCCTCTGACTATTCACTCGATCAATACCTCTCAACATCTTATATACCTCTATCAGGTCACCCTTCATCCTTCGTCTCTCCAAGAAGAAAAGGCCGAGCTCCCTCAACCTATCCTCATAAGGCATGCTCCCTAATCCAGGCAACATCCTTGTAAATCTCCTCCGCACCCTTTCTATGGCTTCCACATCCTTCCTGTAATGAGGCGACCAGAACTGAGCACAGTACTCCAAGTGGAGTCTGACCAGGCTTGTGGGGAAAGGGCCTGGGGGGTGGGATTTTTATCAGTGCAGATAAATGGCCTCCTTCTGCACTGGAGGATTTCTATGATTCTATGATTTCTGTGTGCTAGTTAGGTGCATTGGCCATGCTAAATTCTCCCTCAATGTGCTCGAACAGGCGTCGGAGTGTGGTGACTGAGGGATTTTCACAGTAACTTCATTGGAGTGTTGATGTAAGTCCACATATGCCACTAGTAAATAAACTTTAAAACTTTAATCTTCGCAACCATTTCTAACTGAAGTATTTCCAATATGGTCATGTTAATCAGATTTTTGTGTCAATATTTGTTCAAGTGAGGCCCATGTATCTTCAGTGAAGGTCAAACACCAGCCTAGTTGCATTTTCAGGTGCATTTCAGGCTCAGATTTCCCACACTCTGCAATGTAGAGATCATGTGATTATCATTATAAGCTCGGGGGTCAGGGTCTATTCATGCCGGAGTCTGATCATTCTGGAACTCTGCACATGCACAGTGGCTCTCTGCTGTCAGCCCCCTGTTTGTTGGCCAGTTCAATTGCTGGCCAGCCCGGGACCCCCACACTGCTGCCTCTCCAGCGGCTCCCCTTAACCCAATCGCAGCCCCCACAACAATTCCCAGGCCAGCCCTGACCTCCCCCCCCAACCCGTCGCACCGCGACCTCCAACAACTCTCCCACCGCAGTGACAATTCCCTCCCTCCCCTGGCAGGCAGACTACCCCAGCCCATCCCAATCGCTGGCCTCCTTCCTGCCCCGACCGATCCCCATGCAGAGTGGCAGCGGGACACCCACCAATCGCCCCAAGGCCCCATGCGTAATAGGCCCCACAACCTTGGCACTGCTTGGTGCCTCCTAGACATGGGCTTGTTGCTCCTTGAGCAATGCCAGGGGGCACCGGCTGGCACTGCCAGAGTGCCCATGCCCAGGGGGCACCAACCCTGCCACCCGACCCCCTGGGAGTCCCGATTGCCCCCCCTTCACTCCAGCAAGGTCTCCTGCCAGTTCCCTGAATGTGGGGAACTACTCTAAACCCCACCACAGTGAAATACTCCTGGTGGAGTGGGAGATGCTATCAGGCCCGGAAAATCCAGTCCCCGGCCCAATAATGACAATTAAATTGCAGGAAAAATAGATTAAGATCACTTGCCTGGTCTCCCACCGGTTTCCAGCATGGTCTTGACTGCACATGCTCTCCGGTGGTGTGAGATGCACGTGTCGGGAACGCATTTGCGAATCCCACAAAACGGCCGACATGTGTACCTCCCAATCCAACACACCAAAGAATTAGCACATCACGATGGGAGAATCAGGCCCACAGAATCCCTACAGTGCAGAATAGGCTAGTTGGCCCATTGAGTCTGCACTCACCCTTTGATTAAGCATCTTATCCAGGTTCCCTTTGCTGCCCGCAACCCCACACAACCTACCATAGCTAATCCATCCAGCCTACATACCTATGGACACTAAGGGGCAACTTAGCATGACCAATCCACCTAACTTGCACATCTCTGGACTGTGGGAGGAAACTGGAGCACACAGAGGAAACACATGCAGACACAGAGAGAATGTGCAAATTCCACACAGTCACCCAAGGCTGGAATTGAACCCAGGTCCCTGACGCTATGAAGGAACAGTGTTAAACCACTGAGCCACCATGCCACCCACAATTTGTCCTTGATTACTATATTAAAAGACAATCTAATATTGCACACTTCTGCTAATTCTCCTCTTTCTCTTTTCTGATCCAAGGAGAACAATTTCAAATGGCGGCACGGTAGCACAGTGGTTAGCACTGCTGCCTCACAGCTCCAGTGACCTGGGTTCGATTCCCGTCTCAGGTCACTGTCTGTGTGGAGTTTGCACATTCTCCTCATGTCTGCATGGGTTTCCTCCAGGTACTCCAGTTTCCTCCCACAGTCCAAAGATGTGCGGGTTAGGTTGATTGGCCTTGCTAGAAAATTGCCCCTTAGTGTCCTGGGATGCATAGGTTAGAAGGATTAGCTGGTAAAATATAGGGGGGTAGGGCCTAGGTGGGATTGTGTTTGGTGCAGATTTGAAGGGCCTCTTTCTGCACTGTAGGGTTCTATGATCTATGACAATATGATGCATTCACACATTTACATAACAGTGGAACAAAGAGAATGTTATTTGCTCTTTCTGTACAGTATTCATCTAAATCCTACCTGTGAAGCAATGTCACAGTCACTGCTGTGCCACAAGACACTAAGTTGCCTCGAGTAACTTTAGCTCCGTAAGCTCCACCCAATTGTTTCACTGTAATTTTAACACTGTACAAAGAAAAACGTTTCCAAATGATTCAACCGATAACTATTTTTTTTGACTAGTAACAGAACAAGAGGCAATTCAGGAAAATTAGAAGCTGCATTTTGGAGATTAAAACTGCAGATGGTCGAAATCTGAAATAATTATTAAATAAAACATGCCGTGAATATTAAGTAGTCCATTAGCTCTGGAAAGACAAAAGTTAATGTTTCAGGTCTGGGTCCTTTGTCACAACACAGTTATCCTAAAATGTGTCTTCAGAACAGGAAAAAGATCAAACTCGAAATGTTTCTATTTCTATCTGTTTTTATCTCCACAGATGCTGTCAGATCTGTTGAAATTTTCCAGGATTTTCACACACAAAATCTTACTGGTCTTTTCTTTTACCAACTGGTGACAGACCTGCTATGTGTTTCCAGCATTTTCTACATGTACCTTGCTGCTTTAGATCATCCAGATTAGCAGCAATATTTTTCCTCCAGTCACCCTGACACATTACAACATTTGCTCATACATGAAGTTTATTCATCTTCCAATGTACCTTCTGGTCCCAGGAATGAAAAGCTTGACATATGAGGAGCGTTGAGAACTCTGGGTCTATGCTTGATGGAGCTTAGGAAGAAGAGGGGGGGATCTCATTGAAACTTACAGAAGTTGGAAGGCCTGGATAGAATGGACACAGAGAACGTGCAAACTCTGCGCAGACAGTGACCCAAGCAGGGAATCGAACCTGAGTCCCTGGCTCTGTGAGGCAGCAGTGCTAACCACTGTGCCACCATGCCATCCCAGGTTGACAGAAAGGAGGGGCGACCAATCCAATTATGATGTGGGCATTCAGGGGTGGGCATAAATTGTTGGCCGAGAAAGCAACAGCACATAAATAAAAAAAAATCCCAAATTGTTGGGACTGAAAATTGATATCTAAAAATATTCCTGTGCTGTGCAAGCTCTGTCCTTAATCTTTGCAGTGCATTTTCTCTTCTTATGGCAATCCAGTTTGTGTGGCAATCCATTTAGATCAGTCAGTATCGTGGCAATAATCCCCACGCTCCTTTCTATTCCAAAAAAAACCACTTTATACCGAGGGCAAAGTAAAAGGCTATTGTTTAAAGGGGATGACAAAATAATTCTGAACTGATAGATAGCAAATAGAAGAGGGAAATGGGAAAAGGATCGGCATTGCTCTATTTCACTCACAGCGTCAGAGAGGGAGCTGCAATGGGAGCAGTGATAGAAAAGAGTAACGTACTTTTCTAATGCAATTTCCAATGCTCTTACAACAAAGGCAATGGACACCAACTACCAGAACTTAATTTTTTTTAAAGCTTATTCATTTGTTACAAGGCTTACGTTAACAATGAAGTTACTGTGAACTTCCCCTAGTTGCCACAGTCCAGCGCCTGTTCAGATCAATGCACCTAACCAGCACATCTTTCAGAATGTGGGAGGAAACTGGAGCACCCGGAGGAAACCCACACAGACATAGAGAGAACATGCAAACCCCACACAGACAGTGACCCAAACCAGGAATCAAACCCAGGTCCCTGGTGCTGTAAAGCAACAGTGCTAATTACTGTGCTGCCCATCAACAAAAGTACCCAACATGGGGCTCAAACCCATGACCCTGAGATTACGAGTCGCATGCTTTACCGATTGAGCTAGACTGACACATAATTAGTGGCCCGACCCCCACCTTGCTATTAGCAATCACTTTTGTACTCCAAAGACGTGAGGGTTATATTGATCGGCTGTGCTAAATTGCCCATTAGTGCCAAAGGGATTAGTGGGGTAAATATGTGGGCTTATGGGGACAGGGCCTGGGTGGGATTGTTGTTGATGCAGGTTCAATGGGCCGAATGGCCTCCTTCTGCACTGTAGGGATTCTATGATTCAATAAGACTGCTCAATAACAAAATTAAACCGGAGATAAATAGTCACAGCTATACTGTGGGGGTTACAGCACCAGATTGATATTCTATAACTTTATTACTTTATCTCAGCGAATCAGGGAGGCAGTACAGGTGTACATGGTAGAACAATCTCCCTCAATATGTGATGACCTATGACAGTACAAACTGTACTCGGGCCTGTGGAAGAAATAGGCTTGCTGGACTGAATGTCCTTTTCGTATCCAGCAAGGAAGAGGAATAATCATTTAGTAAAGATATCTCTACAAACTAGCAGAAGACCTCTTGAGGTGATATCTGCAATGTATTTTTCATATGAGCCATCTACTTAAAGTGAGAAAAAAAAATTCTTAGAATATAAGGAACTGTAGCAGCACTATTTCCATCTCTTGCAGGTACCCTTAGCAGTGTCCCCATTGATAAGCTTGACGAATTCTCCAAGGTGCTCCTGCATTATTAGATGTAGCTGGGTTAGCGTTGTGGGCTGGTACCATTTCATTCCAAACTTTGAGTAAAGCAAGTAGGTGCTGCCCTCTGCTGGACCAACACAAGGTGCACTTTCACACAACGAGCTCTGACCACAAGGCTGCTTTATCTTGGGACGTATCATCAAATCCTTCGAACACAAATCCAAATAAAATAAAAATAGAAACATGTTGGAACATTGCAAGTTCTACAATACCTCCAGATCTTAAAACCTGCAAACAAAATCGGGATATGCAAGTGAAATTGCCACAATTCGTTACAGATCCAGTGAGCATGAAGTAAATACTAAAACACTTGGCCAGAATTGGTCAGCCAAATATCCATTCACTGCAGCGGAACTGGAGAATCCCAGCGGCGGGCAAGGTCAGAAAGTTTTCAGGTTCTACCTTTCTCCCTCACTGTGCAGCCAACTGAGTGAAATGCATGATAAATTGACAATGTTAGTAAAAATTTACTTTCACATCACATCATTGTGCATGCCTGCTGTACCCAATTACTTAACATTCTCATAAAACGAACACTTATAAAAGTTCACACTGTAGTAAATATCGCACCAGGTGGCATATGCCTGTCTAAAATCTCCCTGAATATGCGACAATGGTTTCAAAGATTGCATCAAGCAGCAACTGACTTGATAACACCAGAAGCTAGAGACTGATTTTTCACTCAATTTGAATCACTGGTTAGTCTCAGCTGGAGTATTGTGTCCAATTCTGGGCATCACAATTCAGGAAAGATATCAAGGCCTTGGTGAGCATACAGAGGGAGAGTACCGAGTATGAGAATAGAATCATAGGCTGGAGTTATACCGCCCCACCTGCCATGGAAACCAGCACGGGTAAGGGACGGACAATGGGAAGGTCCATTGACCTCAAGTGGGATTCTATGGTTTTGGGACGAGTGTAAAATCCCGCCCATAGAGTTTTACAGCATGGAAGGTGGCCTCCCAGCCCATTGTGTCTGCACCAGCCATTGGCCTCCCATGTGGGCACTTGTCAAAAGCCTGACTGAAGTCCATGTAGACTACATCAACTGCACTGCCCTCATCTATACACCTAGTTACCTCCTCAAAAAATTCAATCAAATTTTTAAGATATGATCTCACTTTGACAAAACCATGCTGACTATTCTTGATTAATCCTTGCCTCCCCTGGTGGAGATAAATTATGTCCCTCAGAATGTTTTCCAATAGTTTCCCAATCATTGGAGTTCAAAAAAAGTTAGACTCATTGGCCTGTAATTTGCTGGTTTTTTGCTATTTCCCTTGAATAATGGTACCACAGTATCGGTCTTCCAGCCCTCTACCATCTTTCCAGTGGCTAGAGAAGATTGGGAAATTGTTGTCAGAGCCGTTGCAGTCTCCTCCCTTGCCTCCACTGCAACCTGGGAAACATTTCATCTGCACCTGGGATTTATTCACTTTTAGGCTCAATGTTAAGTTGTTCAAATAAATCACAATGCCCCTCCTTGATTTCTATACCTATATCATCCTTCTCCATGGTAAAGACAGATGCAAAGTACTTCTAGAACTTCACCTACATCTTCCGACTCCACACACAAATTGCCACATTGGTCTCAAATGAACTTTATTCTTTCCCTGGTCATCTTCCTGCCCTTATTGTATTCATAAAACACCTTTGGATTTTCCTTTATTTTACCTGTCAGTGTTTCTTCACACCCCCTCTTTGCTCTCCTGATTTATTTTTTAAGCAACTCCCTTGCACTTTCTATACTCCTCCTGGACTTCTGCTGTTTTGAGCCCTCGGTGTCTGCCATAAGACTCCTGCTTTTTCCTTATCAAACCCCAGATATCCCTTGAAATCCAGGATTTTCTGGACTTGTTGCTTCTATCTTTCACATGGGAACATAAGAACTAAGAGCAGGCGTAGGCCATCTGGCCCCTTGAGCCTGCTCCACCATTGAATAAAATCATGGCTGATCTTTTTGTGGACTCAGCTCCACTTACCTACTTGTTCACCATAACCCTTAATTCCTTTACTGTTCAAAAATTTATCAATCCTCGCCTTAAAAACATTCAATGAGGTAACATTAACTGCTTCACTGGGCAGGGAATTCCACCGATTCACAACCCTTTGTGTGAAGAAGTTCCTTCTCAATTCAGTCCTAAATCTGCTTCCCCTTATTTTGAGGCCATGCCCCCCAGTTCTAGTTTCAACTGCCAGTGGAAACAGCTTCCCTGCTATCTTATCTATTCCCTTCATAATCTTATATGTTTTTATACGAACTCCCCTCATTCTTCTGAATTCCAATGAGTACAGCCCCAGTCTATCCAATCTCTCCTCATAAGCAAGCCCTCTCAACTCTGGAATCAACCTAGTGAATCCCCTCTGCACCCCCTCCAGTGCCAGTATATCCTTTCTCAAGTAAGGAGACCAAAACTGTACACAGTACTTCAGGTGTGGCCTCACTACAACCTTATACAACTGCAACATAACCTCACTGTTTATAAACTCCATCCCTCTAGCAATGAAGGACAAAATTCCATTTACCTTCTTAATTACTTGCTGCAACTGCAAACCAACTTCTTGAGATTCCTGCACAAGGACACCCAGGTCCCTCTGCACAGTAGCATGTTGCAATTTTTTACCATTTAAATAATAGTCCATTTTGCTGTTATTCCTACCAGAATGGATGACCCCACATTTACCAAAATTGTACTCCATCTGCCAGACCCTTGCCCATTCACTTAGACTGACTATATCCCTTTGCAGACTTTCAGCATCCTCTGCACACTTTGTTCTGCCACTCATCTTAGTGCCATCTGCACATTTTGACAGACTACACTTGGTCCCCAACTCCAAATCATCTATGTAAATCGTAAACAATTGCAATCCCAACACTGATTCCTGAGGCACACCAGTAGTCACTGATTGCCAACCAGAAAAACACCCATTTACCTCCCCCACTCTTTGCTGTCTGTTAGTTAACCAATCCTCTATCCACGCTAATACATTACACTTAATGCAGTGAACCTTTATCTTATGTAGCAGTCTTTGGTGCGACACTTTGTCAAATGCCTTCTGGAAATCCAATATACCATATCCACAGGTTCCCCATTGTCCACTGCACATGTAATGTTCTCAAAGAATTCCACCAAATTAGTCAAACATGACCTTCCCTTCATGAACCCATGCTGCATCTTACTAATGGGACAATTTATATCCAGATATCTTGCTACTCCTTCTTTGATGATAGATTCAAGCATTTTCCTTACTACAGACGTTAAGCTAAACGGCCTATAGTTACCACCTTTTGTCTACCCCCTTTTTAAAACAGTGGCATCACATTTGCTGTTTTTCAATCTGCGGGAACCACCCCAGAATCCGACGAATTTTGGTAAATTACCACTTATGCATTTGCTATTTCTCCTGCCATCTTTTTTAGTACCCTGGGATGCATTCCATCAGGACCAGGCGACTTGTCTACTTTAGCCCTGTTAACTTGCCCAACACTACCTCTTTCATGATAATGATAGTTTCTAGGTCCTCATCTGTCACTGCCTTCTTGTCATCAATTTTTGGCATGTTATTTGTGTCTTCCACTGTGAAGACCGACACAAAATATCTGTTCAATGCCTCAGCCATTTTCTTATTATTGTCTAAAGACCAATGTTTACTTTAGCTACTCTTTTTCATTTTATATTTTGTAGAAACTTTTGCTATCTGTTTTCATATTCTGAGCTAGTTTACTCTCATAATCCATTTTACGTGGCTTTTTTTGTGGTTTTCTTTTGATCTTCAAAGATTTTCTAATCCTCTAGGTTCCCACTAATCTTTGCCACTTTGTGTGCATTTTCTTTCAATTTGATACTCTCCTTTATATCCTTAGATATCCATGGCTGATTATCTCTTTTTCTACAGTCCTTCCTTATCACTGGTATATAAGTTTGCTGAGCAATGTGAATGATCCCTTTGAAAGTCCTCCACTGTTCCTCAAATGTCCCACCATTAAGTTTTTGCTCCCAGTTTTCTTAGCTAATGCCTCCCTCATCCCTTTATAGTCTCCTTTGTTTAAGCAAAAGACACTGGTATTGGATTTTACCATCTCACGCTCCCTCTGTATTTTAAATTCAACCATAGTGTGATCGCTTCTTCCAAGAGCATCTCTAACTGCAAGATCATTAACTATTCCTGTCTCATTACACAGGACCAGATCTACGATAGCTTGTTCCTTTGTAGGTTCCATTACATACTGTTCAAGGAAGCTATTGCGGATATATTCCATGAACTCCTCTTCAAGACTGCCTTGACTGACCTGGTTTGACCAATTGATATGTAGATTAAAACCACCCATGATAATGGCTGTACCATTTTTATATGCATCTAACATTTATTTTGTATTCTGCTGCTGTATGTAAAGCACACAAAACATCCGGACTAAAATCAGATCTGAAAGCTTTCAATGTAGCAAGACACTACAAATGGTCGTGAACAAAGCCCAGTCCATCACATAAACCAGTCTCTCATCCATTGCCTCTGCTGCACTTCCTGCCACTTCAGAAAAGCAGCCAGCATAATTAAGGACTCCACGCACCCCGGATGTTGTCTCTTCCAACTTCTTCCATTGGGAAAAACATACAAAAATCTGAGATCATGTACCAACTGACTCAAACAGCTTCTTCTCTGCTGCCATCAGACTTTTGAATGGACCGCCTCACATTAAGTTGATCTTTCTCTGTGTTCTAGCTATGACTGCAACATTACATTCTGCACTCTCTCCTTTCCTTCTCTGCGAACGGTATGCTTTGTATAGCATGCAAGAAACAATACTTTTCACTGTATACTAATACATGTGACAATAATAAATCAAATCAAATCCAACAGTATTTGGTCTATCCAACATAGTTTTTCCATGAATTTAGTATCACAAAAGTGAGGGATGAATACTGAGACTGAAATTTCAACATCGATCCCTCGTAGTAATAAAAAACAGGAAATGCTAGAAAGACTGAGCAGGATATGCAGCCTCTGTGGAGAAAGAAACTGAACATCTCATCCTCGACATGGTTAGGGGGAGTCAGGAAAATTCCCACTCAGTCCACCTACCTCGGGAAAAGATGCCCAACCAAGGTGGGATCTTTATTGCTGAGGGCTGGATGGGATTGGAGCTGAGCTGGGAGGTAGTGCAGAGGCAGCCACAGGGATTGCCAGGTGCCGACGTGAGTTACTTGAAAAGCCTGATTCCATAATATAAAAGAAAATTACTGCAGACGCTGGAATCTGAATCAAGAACAGAAAATGCTGGAAAATCTCAGTTGGTCTAACAGCATCTGTGGAGAGAGAATAGAGCCAACGTTTTGAGTCTGGATGACCCTTTGTTAGAGCTGATGAACTGGCATCTGTACCCTGGTACTGTGTCCCAGTGAAACAACAAAATCCCTCATCCCCACATGCTTCCTTCGCCCTGTCAACATTCCACATGCACCATCCATTCCACTTCATCTACTCACTGTGTGAGTACTCAATGTGGAGGCATTGGAAAGGGTGCAGAGGAGGTTTACCAGGATGTTGCCTGGTATGGTGGGAAGGTCTTATGAGGAAAGGCTGATGGACTTGAGGGTATTTTCATTGGAGAGAAGGTTATGAGGTGGCCTAATTGAAGCTTACAAGATGATCAGAGGACTGGATAAGGTGGCCTTTTACCTCGGATGGTGATGGCTAACACGAGGGGACATAGCTTTAAATTAAGGGGTGGTAGTTATAGGACAGATGTCAGAGGTAGGTTCTTTACTCAGAGGGTAGTAAGTGCGTGGAATGCCCTGCCTGCAGCAGTTGTGGACTCGCCAACTTTAAGGGCGTTCAAATAGTCAGTGGATAGGCATATGGATAACATTGGAATAGTTTAGGTTAGAGGGTCATTAGATTGGTTCCACTGGTTGGCGCAACATCGAGGGCTGAAGGGCCTGTACTGCACTGTAATGTTCTATGTTCTATGTTCACTGCTGGTTTCTTGGAATTTGTTTTAAGAATTCACTCTTAATCCTCCAAAGTGAAAATGAAATACAGTGGCACAGTGGTTAGCACTACAGCCTCACAGTGCCAGGGACCTGGCCTGGGTCACTGGCTGTGTGGAATTTGTATGTTCTCCCTATGTCTGCATGGCTTTTCTCTGAGTGGTCAGAGTGTGCAGTTCTGGTCGCCTCACTATAGGAAAGATGTAGAAGCTATTGAGAGGGTACAGAGGAGATTTACAAGGATGTTGCCTGGACTGGGAGGCATGCCTTATGAAGTTAGGTTGAGGGAGCTGGGACTCTTTTCCCTGGAGAGACGAAGGTTGAGAGGCGACCTGATAGAAGTTTACAAAATGTTGAGAGGAATAGATAGGGTGGACTCTCAGAGGCTATTTCCCCAGGTTGAAATGGTTGCTACGAGAGGACACAGATTTAAGGTGCAGGGAGGGAGGTTCAGAAGTGATGTTAGGGGTAAGTTTTTCACTCAGAGGGTGGTGAATGAATGGAATCGGCTGCCGTCAGTGGTGGTGGAGGTGAACTCGCTGGGGTCTTTTAAAAGACTTCTGGATGAGTATATGGGGTTTAATGAGATTGAGGGTTATAGATAGGTCTGTAGGTTGGTAGGTGTTGATGTGATCGGCGCAACTCGTGGGCCGAAGGGCCTGTTTGTGCTGTAGTGTTCTGTGTTCTGTGTTCTGTGTTTCCTTTCAGATTTCGAAAGGTTAGATGCATTGGCCATGCTAAATTCTCCCTCAGTTGCACCCGAACAGACACTGGAATGTGGGAGACTAGGGGATTTTCACAGTAATTCCATTGCAGTGTTAATATAAGCCTACTTGTGACACTAATAAATAAACTTCAAAACTTCAGATCTTTATCTTATATAAGGCTAAATATATAGACAAGCAATTGAATTAAGAACAGATGTAGGCCATCTGGCTCTTTGTGTCTGCTCTGCCATTCAGTAAGATCCTGCAACACTAACTGTAGCCTCAATGCTGCTATTTTGCCCATCAAGGATACCCTTTAATTTCCCTGTCAGTCAAGAAACAACAAATCTTACCTTAAAAATATTCCATGCTACTGCCACAATCCTGACCCCGAGCCATTTTCAAAGAGGCTTGGTTTGGGGTTCAGATAGGCTGCCTGCCAGCAGACAGAAGCTAGCCAATTGAATGGAGATTAATTTAATTAGGGGGCATCTTAAGGCGCCATTCCCACAATGATGATTTCCCACTGGCCCCCAACAACTGCATCCTCCCCCAAGCATTTAATAGATTGAACCTTTAGATGTTGGAAATGTGAGCAGCTTACAGTGGCCTGGCCCATGACTAGGTCAACCAAGTGGGCTGAAGTGGGAAGGGGGGAGAGGCCATTACTGTTCATACGAAGTTATCCTTCCGCACCATACTGGCTGCCAGGTCACAAGAATGGCTGCTGACCATCCCATGGAGGTGTTGCCCCTCAAGGGTTACGCCCAGGCAGCTGTGTTCGCTGTATAAAAATAACTTTGCACGGTGTGGCTGCCAATCTGTGAGTGCTGGAGGGTCTCCCACTGCAATTACCACTGTCTTGTTCTCCCCAGCCCTCACCCCAGCCCGACAGGGCCTACCCACCATCCCTCCCTGGCTCTCTTCATCAGCTGATCCTTTAAAAGAATACGGTGCGTTTGTATGGAACATGCCAGGTGAAGTTGGGACAAGAACGAATGGCTCGGGGTCAGGATTGTGGCAATGGCATGGAATATTTTTAAGGTAAGACTTGTTGCTTCTCGGAATGAGAACACAGCCCTGGATTCTGCAGGCTGCTCCTATGTGGGGATCTGTAACTGAGGGCCACACAAAGAGGAGTAGCAAAATATAGGCACACATTAAATACATTCTAAAATTAAGGCAACAATATCATCTAAACAGAAATACACTCCATAAAAAAACTGACAGTTATAGTGTACTCATTGATTTTCTCTGGGTCATCATATTCCAGCACCACAATACATCAGTCACAGCCACTTTCAAAACACTTAGCCAAGGAGGCGCAGCAAGTATGGACCCAGCGGCATCCATGGGTCTACATTTGTCGCTGTTTTGAAATTGTTTAGAAAATATACACAATAAGTTAGAACTCTGCAAGTAAATCCTGTTAAACTTTACTGAAGGTACAAAGGAGGGTATTAGCTTTACGTTACCATGTACCTTTAAGGTGCAGCTATAAATAATAACCAGTGATTTTACAGAATCTACAGCACAGAAGCAAGACATTCAGTCCAACTTATCCATGCTGATGTTTATACTGCACACAAGACTCTTCATTTATTCACGGGCATCACCAACAAGGCCACCATATATTGCCCATTCCAAACTGCCCTTCAGAACATGGTATTGAGCCAACTTCTTGATCTACTGCAGCCCACTTGGTGTAGGTACACCCACAGGACTTGTTAGGATTTTAATCCAGTGAAAGATGGTGTTATAGTTCTAAGTAACTTGCAGAGGAACTTGAAGGTGACATTTCTGTGTTTCAGTTGCCTATGTTCTTCTAGTTGGTATGGGTTTGGCAGGTGAAAGGAAGCATTTTCGTTCATGGTATATGGCTTGGCCACTATTTATTGCCCATCCCTAACTGCCCCTTAGGTAGAGGTAGTGAAGAGTCAATCACATTGCTGTGGATCTGGAGTCACATGTAGGCCAGACCAAGAATGGCAGATTTCCTTCCCTAAAAGATATTAGTGACCTAGGCCAGGGTATACAACAATCAACAATCATTTCATGGGCGTCATTAAACTTTAAAGTCCACATTTTTATTTAATTCAAATTTCACCATCAGCAGTAGCAGGATTTGAACCTGAGTCCCCACAGCATTGCCCTGGGTCTCTGAATTACTAACTCAGTGACAATCTCACCATGCCACTATTGCCTCCCTCATACTGCAATGCATATTCTAGAACTCTACAGTGCAGAAGGAGGCCGTTCAGCTCATTGAGCCTGCCCTGACCACAAACCCACCCAGGCCCTATCCCCATAACCACAAGCATTTACCCTAGCTATTTAACCCCTGACACTAATGGGAAATTTAGCATGGCCAGTCCACCTAACCCATACATCTTTGGAACGTGGGAGGAGACCAGAGCACCCGGAGGAAAGCCACACACACATGGGGAGAATGTGTAAACTCCACACAGACAGTGACCCGAGTGGGGAATTGAATTTGAGTCCCTGGTGCTGTGAAGCAATGGTACTAATCACTGTGCCATCACTGCTGTCACTGACAATGGAGGGAATGAATACAGGTGGCGGATGGGATCCTGATCAAGTGAACTGCTTGGCCTTGGACCTTGTCAAACCTCTTGACTGCCGGAGCCACACTTCAAGTGGGGTGTATTCTGTCGTACTCCCTCACTGTCCCTTGTAAATGGCAGAAAGCTTTTGGGGAGTTAGGAGGAGAGTTACTCATCACAAACTTACATACAAACAAACAAAAATACATTTTAGAAGCAGGAGTGGGCCACTGGGCCCTTTAAGACTGCTCTGCTATTCAGTAAGATCATGGCTGGTCTGACTGTGGCCTCAACACCACCATCCTACCTATTTCCAAAATCCTTCGATTTCCTTGATAGTCTAGGATCTATCTTGGCTTAAAACATATTCAATGACCTAACATTTATTGCTGTCTGAAGAAGCAATTTCTATAGTCTCACAACCCCTTGAGAGAAAGCAGACCTGTTCATTTCCATCTTAAATGGGAGATATTTTATTTTTAAACTGTGTCCTTTAGTTATGGCATCTCCCAAAAAGGGAAACCTCCTTTCAGCATTCACTCTGTCAAGCACCCTCAGGATCTTAAATACAGAGCCAACCTGTCTAACGTTTCCTCAGAGGATAAGCCCCTTATCCTAGGAGTCAATTGAGTGAACTCTCTCTGAACTGTTTCAAATGCAATTATGTCCTTTCTTAAACAAGGAGACTTACCTGTACACAAAACTCCAGATGAGATCTCAACAATGTCTTGTACAACTGTAGCAAACGATCCCTACTTTTATTTTCCACTCCCCATGTAATAAACTGCAACATTTCATTTGTCTTGCTAATCACGCGCTGTACCTGCATACCGTATTTTGGGATTCATGTACAAAGGCACCAGGTTCCTTTGTATTTCATAGTTCTGCTGTCAAAGTAGACAAGTCCACATTTTCTACCCTGCCAAATTTCTGCTCACTCAATTAACCAGCCTATATTTCTTTGCAGATCCTTATGTGTCTTCACAATTTGCTTTCCTATCTATCTTTCTATCATCAGCAAATTTAGCAATTATACATTTGTTCCCTTCATTCAAATCATTGATATAAATTTTAAAAAAGTGAGGACAAACTCGGATCACTGAAGCACTCCACTCATTACAACTTGCCAACCTGAAAATGACCTATTTATGTCTACTGTCTGTTGCCTGCTAACTAATCAATTCTCTATCCATACTAATAGGTTACCCCCTACACCCATGAACTCTTACTTTGATGTGGCACCTTGTCGAATATCTTCAGGAAATGTAAATAATTTCTTGTTGTCAAACTCTTATCCTCCTGATTCAGTTTGTCACTGGACTTAGTCTTACTTTCTGGTTGCTTTTCCATGGAATTCAATTTATTCCCTATTGTCCCATTGAATTTTCTGTCTCCTTATCTGGTTGTTTTAATGTCTTCTCTAGGGATTTAATTCTTTTTGCTGATTCCCCTTTCTGTTCCATATTTCCAATTTTATTCTGAAGCCTTCAATTTCTGTCTTTCTTCAGAGGGAAATCCAACCTGTTCTTCCTGGACATATATATTTCACAGATGGAATTTTCAATTCTACTTGTCTTTAATTCAGCTAACCCCTTTTTAAGCTTTGCTGTCGGTTGGACCTGCCTCCATTGAAGTGTTGACTTGTTTCCATTTTACAATTCTCTCGCTGCTCTGCATTTGGTCATTTAGTGTCCTTCAGTGCCCTCATTCTAGGGCATTTCTGTGCCCTTCTCCTGGGGTCTTTCATTGCCTCTTCCCTGAGGTTTTCATTGTCAATGGACCTTTCTTGGGGATCACCCTCTTTCTGGGGTTTTATCCAATTTTCCTGTCTGTTGTCCACTGTTTCTTCTTCTGGTTGCTGCTTTAAAAGCATTGCCACATTAAGTGTATTACACCTTTTAAGGTCTCCTGAAATATATTACCACTTTAAAATTGTCAATTTTTTTACTGAGCAGTCAGCAGCTGCTGGTTCTCTGTTTTTTTCCTGGGCTTTTGAAGTTTTGCCACAAACCTGCTGCGCCTCCTTTGACCCTTTTAAAAATTCATTTCTTTTCACTAATGTAAAGTTCTCTCAGGGATTTCTGCAGCTTTTTTCCTCTGGCCATTTGGAGAGTCTGTTCTTCCCTTCCTTTTGACATGCTGTTCTTTCCTTTGTCAGTTTCACTAGCAGATCTAACGCTATCGAGGTTCACGGGGCTGTATTTAAAATTGTTTTGACTTTTTAAACAGGTTGAGAACTTCTCCTATTTCAAAAACTTTAGAACTTTGCTGCTTGCAGTCCCTCAGTGCAGGGATCCCTACCTGGATCCCACACAGGATCAGGAGCTCACAATCTCAGCCTCTTTAAACTCCCGCGCTTCTGCAGAATACGCTACAGCTCCTTGGGACATTTTCCGTCAATCTCTTGATAACGTTGCTCTCTAGCTCTCTTCTCTTTTTTAAAAAGCTTTGTAGCAACTCTTCATTTTTTTTAACGAAGTCACAGCTCTTGTTTCTGAAGATTATTTCCTCTTTTTTCCCCGCATATATCTAAACTTCTGACTGTACATGTCAATCCAGGCTCATTCTGCATCCATCCCTCAGGGTCTGGCACCATTTCAACATCTCAAATGGATCTATTTGCTCAAAGACAGACATTCAGGTGCATATCTCCTTTCTTTAGGCCTCAGTTAAAACTGGATACTCACAGATGTCCATCCCCTCCTCATTGCCAAATGTGATGATGCATGATCAGAGACCACATCAGGTACAGAAAGGGTATTTATTACTAAGGACAAACAATGCAGATGCTAACAGCACCCCAACACCACGTTCCACCTCTTCCCCCCCACCAGCTGCCACTTTGGCTGACCCCAGTCCCTACATTTCTTCAGACTGTCTTCTGCCTAAGAGAGGATGCCTCACCTCCTGGGGTGATTACCCACTCTTGGTCTCAACTGGTCTCCTAAATCAGGTGACCCTCTTCTGCAGTATTTGATTTTATTATTGTCACACATGTTATTAGTATGCAGTGAAAAATATTGTTTTGTGCACACTATACATAACATACTGACCATAAAGAAGGAAAGGAGAGAGTGCAGAATGTAGAGCTACAGTCTTAGTTAGGGTATCGAGAAAGATCAACTTAATGTGAGGCAGTCCATTCAAAACTCTGATGGCAGCAGAGAAGAAGCTGTTCTTGAGTCAGTTGGTACATGACCTCAGACTTTTGTATCTTTTTCCCGAAGAAAGAAGGCTGAAGAGAGAATGTCCGGGGTGCGCGGAGTCCTTAATTATGCTGGCTGCTTTTCCGAGGCAATGGGAAGTGTTCTCAGAGTCGATGGATGAGAGACTGGTTTGCGTGATGGATGGGGCTTCATTCAAACTTCATTTGTAGTTTCTTGCAGTCTTGGGCAGAGCAGGAACCATACTAAGCTGTGATACAACAAGAATACTTTCTATGGTGCATCTGTAAAAGATGGAGAGGGTTGTAGCTGACATGCCAAATTTTCATAGTCTTCTGAGAAAGGAGAGGCATTGATGGGCTTTCTTAACTATGGCATCAGCATGGGAGGGGGGGACCAGGACAAGTTGTTGGTGATCTGGACACTTAAAAACTTGAAGCTCTCAACCATTTCTACTTCATCCCCTTTGAAGTAGACAAGGGCATGTTCTCCACTACACTCCCAGAAGTTGATAACAATTTTCTTCATTTTGTTGACATTGAGGGAGAGATTATTGTTGTTGCACTAGTTCACCAGATTCTCTATTCCATTCCTGTACTTTGTGTCATCATCTTTTGAGGTCCGACCCACTACGGTGGTGTCATCAGCAAACTTGAAAATTGAATTGGAGGGGAATTTGGCTACACAGTTGTAAGTGTATAAGGAGTATTGTAGGGGGCTGAGGACACAGCCTTGTGGGGCACCAGAGCTGAGGATGATCATGGAGAAGGTGTTGTTGCCTATCCTCACTGATTGTGGTCTGTGAAGTAGGAAGTTCCGAATCCAGTCATGGAGGCAGCAGCTGAGCCCTAGGCCATGGAGTTTGGAGATGAGTTTCAGAGGAATAATGGTGTTGGAGGCTGAGCTGCAGTCAATAAATAGGAGTCTGACAAACGTGTTTTTGTTACTTAAGTGTTCCAGGGTTGGGTGTAGGGCCAGGGAGATGGCGTCTGCTATGGACCTGTTGTGGTGGTAGATGAACTGTAGTGGATCCAGGCAATCTGGGAATTAATTTGTTCCATGATTATCCTTTTGAAGTATTGGCTTTAAAGGGCAATGACCACAATCACCGCAGGGACTTTTCCACAATCTAAAGTAGTTTGCAAAATTAAAGCCTATTAATTTCTCAATTTTTTAAGTACCAAGGATGAAGTCCATCAGGATCTTAACTTTCAGTTCTAATAATTCTCTCAGGTCTCTTTCCCCTGTGATTGTAATTGGTTTAAGTTTCTTCCTTTCATCTCTTCAGTCATAGTTATTTTCAGGATGTTATTTGTGTCATCTACAGTGAAGATGAATGCAAAATATCTGTTCAATTCATCCATCATTTCTGTATATTAATTCCTGAGAAGAGCAATGCTCACATTATTTAACCTTTTTAACCTGTAGGGACTCCTATTATCTGTTTTTATATTTCTAGCTAACTCCGGCCTACCTATCAATGCTGCGATCACCCTCCTCCTGACCCTGGGACCTCTGGGACTTACCTTTCCAACAGTCCCTCAACTTAGATCCAAGTAGGGTGCTGCAGTATCACTTTTGGCCACTGCCATATTCCTGCTCTCTCTCGATACCCTTTGGTGCATTTGGTAGAAACCTATCTGTCTAGTCTCTTGCAAATGCCATAAATGTGTGGGTTTCAAACTTTCAGTGGCAACTACCAGGTGAATACATGAGCAAGAATTCCAATTTGATGCCCAAAAGACCCAAAGTCATGTTACTCAAAGAACACCAGACTCCCATTTCAACATTGCATAATTGGGGTAAGCTGGGGAGGCTCAGGAACCAAGCAGAGGAGAAGCTGCAGGAAATGACAAAGAAAAGAATCGACAAGGGTTTAACCCAACTGCTCAGAGAGAAGCTGTTGAGCTGAAATAAATGGCAGTAAAGTTAAGACATGGCAATCTCAAAAATTAACCTGCCAATATAAATTCTGTATTACAGGGATATGTTTAACACCTTGAAGAAAACATTGCAAAAGGTGTGCAGGGGGGTTGATTGTTAGGTTGATTGGCCATGATAAATTGCCTCTTCTTGTCAGGGGGATTAGGAGAATATATATATAGGGTCACAGGGATAGAACCTGGGTGGGGTTGGTGTCAGTGCAGGCTCGAGGGGCCAAATGGTTTCCATCTGTACTGTAGATTCTATGATAATATGTAGTAGAAAAGCCGACAGAATATATTGTGGACCTAATGAAAGTTAAAGGTCAGGAGTAGAAGCTCAAATTCCTCTGAGTCATGCCCGTGGGTTATTAACCAAGATCAAAAGAAAATTAAATGTACTGATCTGTACGGTAATGTGGGAAAAAACCTATGTTAATGGGGGTCAAAAAGACATTACATTGAGGAGTTACTAGTAAAGCACAGTTTGATAAGGTTCACTATGGAAGGCTTCTGCAGAAAATGCAGATGTATGGGATTGGGGGTAATCTAGGTAATTGGATCAGGAATTGGCTAGCAGATAGGAGACAGAGGGTGGTTGTTGATGGTAAGTATTCGTCATGGAGTTCAGTTACGAGTGGTGTGCCTCAGGGATCTGTTTTGGGGCCACTGCTGTTTGTAATTTTTATTAATGATCTGGATGAGGGTATAGTTGGGTGGATTAGTAAATTTGCTGATGACACCAAAGTTGGAGGTGTGGTAGATTGTGAGGAAGGGTGTCATAGTTTGCAGGGAGACTTGGACAGGTTGCAGAGCTGGGCCGAGAGGTGGCGGATGGAGTTTAATGCGGAGAAGTGTGAGGTAATTCACTTTGGTAGGAATAACAGATGTGTCGAGTATAGGGCTAACGGGAGGACTCTGAATAGTGTGGATGAACAGAGGGATCTAGGTGTATGTGTACATAGATCCCTGAAAGTTGGGAATCAAGTAGATAAGGTTGTTAAGAAGGCATACGGTGTCTTGGCGTTTATTGGTAGGGGGATTGAATTTAGGAGCCGCAGCATCATGTTGCAACTGTATAAAACTCTGGTGCGTCCGCACTTGGAGTATTGTGTGCAGTTCTGGTCCCCACATTATAGGAAGGATGTGGAGGCTTTGGAGAGGGTGCAGAGGAGGTTTACCAGGATGTTGCCTGGTATGGAGGGGAGGTCCTATGAGGAGAGACTGAGGGATTTGGGGTTGTTTTCGTTAGAAAGAAGGCGACTAAGAGGGGATCTTATTGAAACATATAAGATGATTAGAGGTTTAGATAGGGTGGACAGTGATAGCCTTTTTTCTCGAATGGAGAAAGCTAGCACGAGGGGGCATGGCTTTAAATTAAGGGGGGGTAGTTATAGGGCGGATGTCAGGGGTAGGTTCTTTACCCAGAGGGTGATGAGGGATTGGAATGCCCTGCCTGCTGCTGTTGTAAATGCGCCTAGTTTGGGGGCGTTTAAGAGATCCGTGGACAGGTTTATGGACGGAAAGGGATTGGTTTAGGTTAGAAGGTCATTGTTTTTTAACTGGTTGGCGCAACGTCGTGGGCCGAAGGGCCTGTTCTGCGCTGTAATGTTCTATGTTCTATGTTCTAAAATGAGAAAATTAGGATCATGTTAGCAGGAAAGCTCCACATCTCTCTAACAAGTGCATAAAGAACACACTGAGATAATCGAGGACTGCTTACCAACACCTTGATCTATGGGTTATACAGAGCCCAACAAAACTTCTAACCTTTCCTTTATAAAAGATTGCCCTGCTCACTTCTTCAACATAGATACCTCATTCAGTGTAACCCTGGCAGGGGGTCTGCAAGCAAACCTCCCTAATGCTCTGCCCCACTGATTAAGTCTGTTGGAACTATATCACCCACTCCTTCCATCTCTCCTAGAACAAAGTTATTTTGATGCTACAAAAATGAAGTTTCAAGTCACGGAATCTTCCATTGTATTACTGACCATAAAAGGTATGCATTCTGGAGTGAGAGCAGGCGCGAATACACATGTTGAATCAGGCCACATACTAATCAAACCATTCAGACATCCAGGTTGTCAGCAGTTATATTGGTACAATACAGAACTGCACTTAGCCAACTGCCCTCAGGAATTACATCTTCAAATGTGAGTGAGGCTGTAAAATGATGGATCTCCATGGGAGGGAAATATAATCACAAAACTGTAGACATCACCTGCCAGGTAGAAAATAAGATTGAATGGAAGTTCACCTTGGAGATTTCTGCTGTCATCAAACAAGACTTTTTTTCCTTTTAGGACATGATTAAAGGACTAGAAAAAGATTGTTAAAGCAGACAGATTGACAGCTGTGTGGCAACAGTGGTTCAAATGGACAAATCGGGGTGTCCCAATTGCAAAACGAATCTGAAGGCCGTTAAAAATAAATACCAGATTCAAAGTGACAGTTGCAAAAGATTTAACAATATTTAAAATTGGAAAAATATAAAGAAGAAATTCAAAAGCTGCATGAAACTGACACTAACAGGATGCCAGAAGAGAAAGTCTCAAAAGCAAGATAAACCCTTTTCCAATAAAGCCATGGAAACGAAGAAAAAATCTGTCCCTTTGTGTCAGGGGGAGTAGGAGGGTAAATATGTGGTGTTGCGGCATAGGACTTGGGTGGGATTGCTGTCAGTACAGGCTCAATAGGCCAAATGGCCTCCTGCACGTACCTTTCCTTTTCAAAATAATGTTCCTCACTTCTAATAGAGAATGCAATAAAATTTGGAAGATAACATTTCATGCCTTCAATTCATCTTTCCAAGATTTGATTGTATCCTGCGTTGCTTTAAGTTTACCGAGCAAAAACTTCCCCTTCCTCAAATACATCCTTAAATTCTTGTTTTATAGTCGAGAGCTCACCTTTTTGATTTGATTTGAATTATTATTGCCACATGTATAAACATACAGTGAAAAGTATTGTTACTTGCACACTATTCAGACAAAACGTACCGTTCATAGAACATAAGAAATAGGAGCAGGAGTAGGCCATCTAGCCCCTCGAGCCTGCCCTGCCATTCAATAAGATCATGGCTGATCTGAAGTGGATCAGTTCCACTTTCCGGCTTTCTCCCCAAAACCCTTAATCCCCTTGCCTACCAAAAACCTTTCTAACTGCATCTTAAATATATTTAGCGAGGTAGCCTCCACCACTTCAACGGGCAGAGAATTCCAGAGATTCACCACCCTTTGAGTGAAGAAGTTCCTCCTCAACTCCATTCTAAACTGCGCCCCCCTTATCTTGAGGCTGTGCCCTCTTGTCCTGCTGTCATTTCTGAGCGGGAAGAACCTTTCCACCTCTACCCTATCCATCCCCTTCATCATCTTATACGTCTCAATAAGATCCCCCCTCATCCTTCTAAACTCCAACGAGTACAAGCCCAGTCTATTCAGCCTCTCTTCATAGTTCAACCCCCTCAACTCCAGTATCAGCCTAGTGAACCTCCTCTGCACTCCCTCCAAGGCCAAAGTATCCTTGCGCAAGTGCGGCGACCAAAACTGCACACAGTACTCCAGCTGCGGCCTCACCAGTGCCCTATACAGCTGCAGCAAGACCTCCCTACTTTTATATTCAATCCCCCTCGCTATGAAGGCCAGCATCCCATTTGCCTTCCTGATCACCTGCTGCACCTGTAGGCTGGGTTTTTGCGACTCACGCACAAGGACCCCCAGGTCCCTCTGCACCGTAACATGCTGCAGCTTTTCGCCCTTTAAATAGTAGTTCCTCCTACTATTATTCCTGCCAAAGTGGATAACCTCACACTTGCCAACATTGTATTCCATCTGCCAGGTCCTCGCCCATTCGCTCAGCCTACCTAGATCCTTCTGCAGACTTTCTACACCCTCCGCACAATTTGCTTTTCCACTTATCTTTATGTCATCAGCAAATTTCGACACCATACACTCGGTTCCCTCCTCCAGATCATCTATATAAATGGTAAATAGCTGAGGCCCCAGCACCGATCCCTGGGGCACTCCACTAGTCACCAACCGCCAATCCGAATAGCACCCATTGACACCCACTCTCTGCCTCCTATTAGACAGCCAATCCCCTATCCACGCTAACACCTTACCCCCAACTCCATGCCCCCTAACCTTCTGTAACAACCTTTTGTGCAGCACCTTATCAAACGCCTTCTGAAAATTGAGAAACACCACATCCGCCGGTTCCCCTCCATCCACCGCACTAGACACATCCTCATAGAATTCCAATAAATTCGTCAGACACGACTTCCCCTTAACGAAACCGTGCTGCGTCTGCTCTATCAAACAATTCTTCTCAAGATGCCTCACTATTTCTTCTTTGATGAAGGATTCAAGCATTTTTCCTACAACAGACGTTAAACTAACCGGCCTATAATTCCCTGCCTTTTGCCTGCTACCCTTTTTAAACAGCGGCGTAACATTAGCCGTTTTCCAATCTTCCCGCACTTCCCTGGAATCCAGCAAGGTTTGGAAAATAATCACTAAGGCATCCACTATCACCTCCGCCATTTCCTTCAGAACCCTGGGATGCATTCCATCCGGTCCTGGGGACTTGTCCACCATCAGTCCCACTAGTCTGTCGAGCACTACCTCTCTAGTGACAGTGATCTCATTTAGGCCCTCAACTCCTACCATCCTTCTATCTTTAATAGCCGGCAAACTATTTGCGTCCTCCTCCGTGAAGACCGAAGCAAAAAACTTACTTAAGGCCTCAGCCATTTCCTCATCCCCCACCACTAAGTCCCCCCTCTCATCCTCTAAGGGTCCAACATTCACCCTAGCCAGCCTCCTCCTCTTTATATATTTATAAAAACTCTTACTATCCTTTTTTATATTTAGCACTAGTTTAGCTTCATAGTCTATCCTTCCTTTATCAACTTTTTCGTCTTTGTTGATTTTTAAACCTCTCCCAATCCTCTACTCACCCACTACTTTTAACCATAGAGAAGGAAACGAGAGAGTGCAGAATGTAGTGTTACTGTTATAGCTGGGGTGTAGAGAAAGAGCAACTTAATGCAAGATAAGTCCATTCAAAACTCTGAAGGCAACAGGGAAGAAGCTGTCATTGAGTCGGTTGGTACGTGTCCTCAGACTTTTGTATCTTTTTCCCGATGGAAGAAGGCGGGAGAGAGAATGTCCAGGGTGCGTGGGGTCCTTAATTATGCTGGCTGCTTTACCAGGGCACCGGGAAGTGTAGACAGAATCAATGGATGGGAGGCTGGTTTGCGTGATGGATTGGGCTACATTCATGACCTTTTGTAGTTCCTTGTGGTCTTGGGCAGAACAGGAGCCATACCAACTTATGATACAACCAGAAAAAAGTGCTTTCTATGATGCATCTGTAAAATTAGGTGAGAGTCTTAGTTGACATGCCAAATTTCCTTAGTCTTCTGAGAAAGTAGAGGCGTTGGTGGGCTTTCTTAACTATAGTGTCAGCATGGGGGGACTAGGAAAGGTTGTTGGTGATCTAAAAACTTGAAGCTCTCGACCCTTTCTACTTTATTCCTGTTGATGTAGACAGGGGCATATTCTCCTTTACGCTTCCTGAAGTTGATGACAATCTCCTTCGTTTTGTTGACATTAAGGGAGGAATTATTGTCACCGCACCAGTTCACCAGATTCTCTATCTCATTCCTGTACTCTGTCTCATCATTGTTTGAGATCCAATCCACTACGATGGTGTCATCAACAAACCTGAAAATCAAATTGGAGGGGAATTTGGCCACACAGTCATGGGCGTATAAGGAATATAGTAGGGGGCTGAGAACACAGCCCTGTGGGGCACCAGTGTTGAGGATGATCATGGAGTAGGTGTTGTTGCCTATCCTTACCGATTTGTGGTCTGTGAGTTAGGAAGTTCAGGGTCCAGTCGCTGAGGGAGGTGCTGAGGCCCAGACCACAGAGTTTGAAGATGGGTTTTGTGGGAATAATGGTGTTGAAGGCTGAGCTGTAGTCAATAAATGGGAGTCTGACATAGGTGTCCTTGTTATCAAGGTGTTCCAGGGTTGAGTGCAGGGCCAGGGAGATGGTGTCTGCTGTAGGCCTGTTGTGGCAGTAGGCAAACTGTAGTGGATCCAGGTAGTCCGGGAGGCTGGAATGGATTCATGCCATGACTAACCTTTTGAAGCACTTCACAACGATGGATGTCAGAACCACTGGCCGATATTCATTAAGACACACTACTTAGTTTTTCTTAGGTACTGGGATGATGGTCATCTTCTTGAAGCAGATAGGGACCTCAAATTGTTGTAAAGAGGTTGAAGATGTCTGTGAATACCCGCACCAGCTGATCCGTGCAGAATCTGAGTGCTCATCCGGGTACCCCATCCAGGCCAGTCACTTTGAAGTGGTGGAGGCTGCCTCGCTAAATATTTTTAAGACGCAGGTTGATGGGTTTTTGATAAGAGAGGGGATTAAGGGTTATGGGGAGAGGGCGGGAATGTGGAACTGAGACACGACAGATCAGCCATGATCTTATTGAATGGCGGGGCAGGCTCGAAGGGCTAGTTGGCCTACTCCTGCTCCTATTTCTTATGTTCTTTCTGTGGGTTGACCTTCGAGAAAGCTGCTCTGATATCTCCAATGGTGACCCCAGATACAGGTTCATCCAACGCTTCCAGGGTGGAGGGTAAGCTCTCATTGACTTCTTGCTCAAAATGGGCATAGAACACATTGAACTCATCAGGGAGGCATGAGTTGGAGCCAACGATTTTGCATGCCTTCATCTTGTAGCATGTTATATCTTGCAGAGCTTGCTATACTCAACGGGGTTTGGTGTGGCTAGCCTGGGACTCTAACTTGTTCCATTATAGTCGCTTGGCATCTTTGGTGGATCTCCTTAGATCGTATCTGGCTTACTGGCATTCTACTGTTCATTGTGCATTCCCTTGCCTTGTTAGTCCTGCCAAAATCTAGCACCTCACACTTTTCCTGGTTAAATTCTATTTGCCATTGTTCTGCCCATCTCATCTATATATCCTGTAATCTAAGGCTCCTCACTATTTACCATACCATCAGTTTCCATGTCATCAGCGATCTTACTGATATACTTCCTACTTTCATGTCTAGATCATTAATGTACACTACAAATAGCAAGACTCCCGGCACTGATCTCTGTGGTATACTAGCTGACACTTGTTTCCAGTCACAAAAACAAGCTTCAACCATCAGCCTCTGCCTCCTAAGCCAATTTTGGATCCAATTTGCCAAATTGGTCTGGATCCCATGGCCCTTAGCTTCTTGACCAGTTTTCCATGCAGAACCTTGTCAAAAGTCTAGTAAAATGCTACAGTTAGATACACATAACGTGCAAACTTCTTTAATTCTTCCACCTTCTTCCACGACTGTTCCCAGGTCCTGAGATCACTATGCACAATACTGGCTATGATCAACATTGTCTGTCAAGTGCATTGCACTGCTGTATATTGGGGAAGTGTTTTGGGGCATGTTATGTTACTAGGCATCAAATAAGTGGCTTGTGTCCTGCATGGCCATTTGCCCAGAGACACTTTTCTTACTATTTTTGATGCTCCCCCACCACACAAATATTTTGCAGCCTCTCTTTTTTCCGTAAGAAATTTTTTACAGTCCACAACTCCTTTCCTTTATTTATATCTTTACATAGTGGCAACAAGCCCAGAATCACACCCTGACTGTGCTCCATATTGCGAGCAGTACAGACTGAACATCTCATTGATCTTTGACTATTTGATGGAGTTTGCATAAATCAGTAGATTAAAAAAACTGCCGTCTCTGGAGTTATCACGGAAATTATTGGTATTTAGTTTTTACTGGAGGCTGCCAGACATTAGGGACCCTATTCAGGAAATGCAGTGTACCAAAACATGCAGCCTTAGAATGAATGAACTTGAGCTTATAAAAAGCTGTGTCCTTGTACAATCTACACTTGTTATTTTTAACGACTTCCCAATTATTGCCGGTGGAACGCTTACCTAACAGCCACCATGCAAATAGTTTCCTCCAGATCGTCAGCACAGAAACCTCATCAGGATCTCAATTTGTTACACAGTCACTTCAAGTTACCATCTTGTATATTTTAAATGCTGCATAACCTCCTCCTGTGTGGGCGTCAGTAACAGCATGGGTTTCAATAGGACTGAGGAAAAGAAGCTAAGTCACTGCAATGTCATATGCTTAAAGTACATATTTAACAGTTGTCAAGTGTTTGTGCACTGGATCACTTTTATAATGAGATAATTATACCTCCCACATAATCTATTTAAAATTAATGTTTCAAAATGAATTTGAATGTTAAATTTCCCTTTTGCATCCTATTGTACATCAGGCATATGTAAAGTGACGATTCTGCCCTTGACAGTATTGGTAGGAATGACTACTGCCCAGTCCTTTGGTGGATGAAGACCCATTATCACACGAGGGAAGCATTCCATCATGTAATACTGCACTATGACCAAGTTGAATGGGATATATTCAGAAGACCTTGCAGCTGTAAACTGGGCT
Organism: Carcharhinus amblyrhynchos; assembly: GCF_965287045.1. Taxonomy (NCBI): domain Eukaryota; kingdom Metazoa; phylum Chordata; class Chondrichthyes; order Carcharhiniformes; family Carcharhinidae; genus Carcharhinus; species Carcharhinus amblyrhynchos. Next base: position 94,190,778 of record NC_137328.1, on the reverse strand, counting down.
TCCAAAATGAGGTATGGGCCATCAGCAGCAGCAGAATTGTATTCAACCACAATCTGTAACCTCATGGTCTTGCATATTTCTCACTATACCACTGGCATCAAGCATGAGAACATGCCAGGAGCAGTATCAAACAAACATAAAAACAAAAAGCTGGCCTTGAATGAAGCTGGAACATAGGATGATAAGCATGCAAAACAGTAGAAGTAGCATGGTAAAGAAAATATTAAGAGATCCTCTTAACTAATAGATCAGATCAAAGGTCTGTAGTCCAGTTGTGAAATGGTAGTGGAAAATTAAATGGCGGTGGACAATGAAACAACTGGAGGCTGATCATAAGAATGTCTATACTTACTGTCTGGGCCCAACAATTGATCCACTGTCATCACAATTGCCTGGGTTTTGTTAACATCCCTGCACTCCCAAATAAAACAATGTGGGACCCTTTAAGCTATACTAACAATGCCAGTTTCAGCAAAATCACATGATCACATGTAGTCACATGACCCATTTTATTCCTCCATTTTACACAAAAGGAAAAGTCCCAAAACGTATCTATCTAATAAAAACCTCACACTTGTAACAATGGGAATCGGGGGCACTACCTTATTGATTCCTTATTGACTATCTACATCCTGGATGAAGTACAATGATCAGACATTTAACTGGGCTGCCAATATAAATTCTGTGGCACCAGCATCTCAGAAGTTGGAAATTCGACAGTGAGTAACTCACTTCTTGATCTCCCAAAGCCAGTCCCACCATCTACATGGCACAAGTCACAGGTGTGATGGAATATTCGTCATTTTCCTGCATATGAGTTGCTCCAATACTCAATAAGCTCAACACCAACCAGGACAATCAGCCTGCTTGATCGACATCCCATCCACCATCTCAAACATTCACTCCTTCTACCATCAGCACACTGGCAACGGTATGTACCTCCACATTATGCAATAGAGTCACTGGCCAAGTGCCTTTAACAGTATCTCCCAACCCCATGATGTCTCCCATTTAGAAGGGCAAGGGCAACAGACACATGGGAACACAATCATCTGCAAGTTCCCCTCTAAATCACATATCACTCTGACTTGGAACTATATCGTTGTTACTTCACTGTCACTGGATAAAAATCCTGGAACACTCTAGCGGCACTGTGGATGTACCTAGGAACACAGGAGTAGCCATTTAGCCCCACAAGCCTACACCATCATTCAATGACATCATGATTGATCTGTGGCCTAACTCCACGTACCTGTTTAGGCCCATAATCCCTACGCAATAAAAATGTGCTTTTCTCAGACTTAAACCTAACAATTGAGCCACATCCACTGCCATTTGAAGAAGAGTTCCAAACGTCCACCACTTTCTGCATGCACAGATGTTTTCTAAACTCTCTCCTGAACAGCTTAGCTCTAATTTTTAGATTATGGCCACTGGTTCCAGAGCGTTCAACTAATGGAAATAATTTATCTTTATCCGCAATGCCCTTCCTTGTAAATATTTTGTAAACTTCGTTAGATCATCCCTCAACCTTCTGAATTTGAGAGAATTAAGGCCTAATTCATCTAATCTCGCCTCATAACTTAACTCCTGAAATCCAAATATCATTCTCACCTACACCATATTGACAGCAGTGGCTCACAAAAGTGGCTCATTATCATCTTGTCAAGAATAATCAAGGATGTACAATAAATGCACACCCACATCCCTTGAATGAATAAAAAAGGATGCAGAAGTAAAATATGAAAAATGACAGTAAGTACATGTCAACTAACAAATAATGTGGCAATCCGTTCCATCGCATCAAGTCTTTTATAAACTAGATTTTTACTTTTACCATTAAATTTATACGTACACAGGTATAATTTTCCTTAGGAATCTGAGAATAATTTCACCATTATAATGTATAGAATAATAAACACTTTATTACATTCATTAGTGCAATTATAATCAAGTTTTATAAAGCCAGTTGCTTGTGTTGATTAGAAAGCATCTGCTGGTTGACATCTGTGAAAGCTCTTCTCTGTTCAGATTATTCAGAAATGTTTTGTTTATTTCAGTTTGAGACATGCTGGTTTTATTTCAACAGTTCCATTTTTTGTATCAAGTTGAGACAGTGAAAATAACCAAACTATCTTTTGAATGCAGTGCTCAGATATAAGGTTAACATTCCATGTGCCACACACACACTGTATTTTTCCCTCTGCCAATTCCACTTGTTGCACACAAAACAGTAGTAGAATTTACCACTGGAATGGAAGCTGATAAATTTCATTGATAAGCCAACGTTGGCTGCGCTTTAACTATCCAATCCATTTAGTGAAGTTTTACAACTGGCTGCAGTAATTGTAGACACATTAATACAGATTTCTGATGGGGTCAAGAAGACGTACATCACAGTGGACTAACATACAAGAGTTAGGAAGTGAGGCATCATGGGAAATTATAGGCAGGTACTAGTTGTGGTGAATGGTTTAAAATTTAAATTTTGAGTTTATTTATCAGTGTCACAAGTAGGCTTACATTATCACTATAATGAAGTTACTGTGAAAATCCCCTAGTTGCCACACTCTGGCACCTGTTCGGGTACACTGAGGGAGAATTTAGCATGGCCAATGCTCCTAACCAGCATGTCTTTCAGACTGTGGGAGGAAACCGGACCACCCAGAGGAAATCCACACAGACACAGGGAGAACATGCTGAGTTCGCACAGACAGTGACCAAAACTGGGAACTGAACACGGATCCCTGGCGCTGTGAGGCAGCAGTGCTAACCACTGTGCCCGCCCTCTGTACTTGAACGTAATTTTGTATCAACGTAAAAGAAAAGCATGATGATTACAGGATGTTATGTTCTGCAGCAGAGCCAAAATATTCAATGCAGTGACAGGTTATGCATATTTGGTTAACAATATTCTATAACTTGCTAATCAAATCCTGTAGATTTGTTGAAATTTTAGTGGTTGTACAAGGCAACGGTTATTTTCATAGGATAATGGTTAGGCCGCAGTTGGTTGACCTGTTATAAGAAAAAAATTAAAACTATTGATAGTGTACAGTACAGATTTAACAGAATTACTCCAGGGACAAGAATCTGTAGTTACAAAGAAAAAAGAAATTGAGATATTAGGACCAAGCCCCTGGAGGAGATGGTAAACAAGAGTTATACATGTTTACAATTGAAAAACTTTGATAAGACTGCACTGGGAAAGATCACTTCCTCTGGCAGCATTATCAATGAAATCAGTCATTGAGAGAGTAGGGAGAGGGGTTAGGAGAAATGTCGAATGCAGGAAGCTATTGGAGCAATGAATACTTTGCCTCAGGGAAAGTTCAGGCAGACAATTGCAGCCTTGAAGGAAGAAACTGATAAATTTTTAAAGCAGATGGAGATACAAGACTCGAGGGAGAGAAGGAGGCTGTGGTATTCATTTTGGACTGATCGAGCAAACAGTTGACATGGGCATGGTGAGCTGTAACAGTTTGGCTAGATTGCAGAAAATATAATTCATTCAGATTAAAGAAAACCAATTGATATTTTACCCCCTATTTTCCTACCCCCATCATGTGACCAAGAAGCATTGAACGATAATGTTAATCGTCATTAGTCAAGATGAAAGACAATGAAAGTGCATTAACCATCAATTTCAATTTACAGGTTGATATTGAACTATGTTAAATGAATTGACCTTTTTAAACTAATGGTGTTGTAGTTCTGCAGGAGTCACCTGTTCATCTGCCGTGACTTGAACAGAAGATCTGCCGAAACACCAGCAAAAAAGAACCAAACTATCCCATGTTATGTTTATTTGGTGGGTTTGCGCTGGAGGTATTGGGGCAATCAGCACAGAAGTAAGGATTAAGGTAATAGGCTCTCTGGATATATGGTTAACAATTGTATAGTTTTGTGAAGCAGAGGTACAGACAAAACAATATCAGAGAGGGAGGAGATTATGAGCTTTGCTCAGTATAACAGCAGAAGTTGGTGACGGCTTTTCAGATTGAAAAGTTTCTGTGGTCCACAAGACAGCTTGCCTGAATTACATCGACTGTTGCTGGTCCACCTGTGGAGAAACGTCACAACAGTAAGTATCTTGACGAACATTATAATTTATTTCTGCAACCACTTTTTTTTAGATATAATTCTACTTAATTAAAGTTTTTTTCTTCATGGTGTGTGGTTAACAAAGTTCATTAATACTTATTAAATTCCTGCTGCCATTCTTATAACATTTCCCATTCATTGGAATTAATGAAAATATCCTGGTGTTTTATAGAACACTATTCTGGAATGTGTTCACACAACATACGTATCGCACAGTGAGGAGTATATATAGGTTCAGAATTAAATCCAGTTTTGTTCCAATGCAAGTTTTGCACTTATCTCAACCAATGATAAATGGAGTGTGTTCTAATTCCACATATTCACAAGGACCACTGTAAAAATTTTCACCAGTCAGCTGGAGTCAAATGAGCAACAGATAAAATAACTAAATGTAATTTTTATTTGCCTTGAAACAGATGTTCTATACTTCATCTTTATTTTTTTTTTCCTTCATCTGTAACATGTATGTTGGGGAGTTGGTTAGCTCAGTTGGCTGGACAGCTGGTTCATGACATAGAGTGACGCCAATAGCATTGCTTCCATTCCTTTCTGGCTGAGGTTGTTTGTGCAAATCTGTCTTCTCAACCTTGCCACTTGCCTAAGACGTGGTGATCCTCAGGTTAAAATCACCACCAGTCAGCTCGCCACCTCGAAGGGGAGGACAGCCTATGGTCATCTGGGATTATGGTGACGTTACCTTTTAACATGTATGTGTATGATAGTGTGCCAGAGACATCACACTTAAACTTCAAGGCAAGTGTCTGATAATAAATAATCCTCATTGTTTTTAAATTCGCAAAAGCTTGCTGCTAGAAAGTATTTCAATTGCGAGAAACCACTTCAGGTAAGAAAATACACCAAACTCACACATAAACATACTTTCATTACAAAGTTAAGAAAACACAAATAATAGCTGTGTTAATAACAGACAGTGTTTATATCTGTATTGGAGTCCCTGTGGTCCAATGTTATTCCATTTACTGTGAATATGTATTCCACATTTTTATATCCAATTTGTAACATGTTGCATTTGTCAGTAATACGTTATCTTACCAACTGCATAACTAATCTAAACCAAATGTACTGACATCTCCATTACTTTCCCTGTTTTAACATCTGAAAATTTTAACAGTACAGTTTCTATATTACAGGCACTGGAAACATGCATGTAAATACTGACCAGTCAAATGGGCGACATTGGTTTACTTTTTAAAGCTATTTTCTTATCCTATTTCTTCAAGTGGATTTTTTTCATAATCCTTCTGCACTTTCCAGCAAATAGTACAATGATTCCTTGCATGACCTGCTTTGTTACAGCTGAAGGAGTATTTTCAAACAGATCTTCTATGTCTAAATCCATGATGACCGCTTATTTGGTTGCTCCTACACAAGTTCTCTTACAGCCCATATTACAGCACGGTTTCCACTCCATTGCCTGCTATTGATTTTAGCAAATGTGCATATAGTTGCCTGGGCTTAATTCTTCAGCCATTTTAAATCTAAAAAAAATCTTTTGTAGGCTTCCTATTCAGAAGCAACTTAAATTTGCAAATGCCACAAAGGTGTGTTCAGGAGTTAGAAATGTAGGTGAAACAAATTCAGTACAGGCTGATCTAGATCCATTGAGTTTGTGCGTGGCAGGTATCCTTTAATGTGAACAAATGATAGATTTGGGTCTGGGTAATTCCAAGCGTGTTTAAGTCGTTGCAGGGTTGCCTGCTGAAAATGGCTAAACAGCAGGGAAATCCAGGCAGCGTAGTCTACAAAGCATCATAAGTTCCGCAGCTGAAGTCAACAGGTCAGATTAGGGAAAGGTGAATTGGGTGTATAACCACAGCAGTTAAATATTCAAGAAGTATTGCATTTCAAGCTTACACTAGGCCTTAGTAGAACCATAGCCTGGACTAGTCTCAATTTTTGGCTCAATTGTGTTGGTCTTCCTTGTCACAGTTTGCCAAATATCACAGATGATGATGTTTTTAAACATGAATTGTGTTCAATGCAAATCCAAGTTTCTGTGATCTATTCTCTAGGTTTTAAAGAATTTTATTGTGCTAGTAACAGGCCTGGCCCACAAAACTGGCTTCACACCACAAATGTGATTTATTGACTACTGGGGGCATCTGCTTTGCAGGTCTTTGCATAGATTCTTTTGTTTGCAAGGATACTAATAAGTTTTGAAAGGTTTTGAATATATTTCAAAAAAAAAAATTGCTAAGAAACTGACTACAGTGCTCCAATCTAAGTGGAAAACAGTTCTGCGTTTTTTTAAAAGTAGTTCTAGTAACTTAACATCATTCAAAATAGGATTACTTACACAGAAACTAAAAGCAGGAGTAGCCCATTCAGCCCTTCGAGCCTGTTCCACTGCTCATTTTGATGATGGCTGATCATCAAATTCAATATCCTGACCCGCCCTTCTCCCCTTATCCCTTCGTCCCTTTAGCCCCAACAGCTATATCTAAATTTTTCTTGAAATCACACAGCAGTGGATCAAAGTAAATGCAATTTTTTTGTGCTAAATTCGCTTTCAGCTATGTTGCTCAGATTTTACCTAGTTACCACGAATAAATATATTGAGAAATATTTTTTTCAAATATTTTGAGGGTGATTCACCCAGTCTGCTAAAGCAGCGCTTTAGAATTAGAATTTAGGATTCTTTTGTGGAGAATCGTCCCCTTTTTCTCCCTCGGTCAATAATACAAAGGCAGATGATGTGATTATTACATTGCTGTTTGTCGCTGTGCTCGAATTGGCTGCCATATTTTTTGCAACAGTGACTACAGTTCAAAAGCAATTCCTTGGCTGTGCAATGCAAGTCTTACTTTCTTTAGCTCAAACCAGCAGAAGATGTCAGCACAATGACAGAAATAGAGAGCAGTTAACTAAATCCCAGCTTCTGATTACACTGAAAACTGCTTGAGATCTGTTGTCTCAGCACAAGACATCAACAGAACACCATGATTCAAAGATTATATCCATTGACCAGTATCACGTTGAGGTACAAGATGCAGTTTTAGGTCACTCATATGAATGAAAAGGCAAAAGGAATCAGGTCATTTTCATTTATAAGAATGCAGTAGAAAGATGCTGAAAACCTATGTAATTGCTTCCAACAATAATGCAATTTTTAAATGATGCAGTTCAGTCAAGTGCATATTAATCCTATTATGTTTTAATAGAGTATCCACAGACACCACATGCAGTGCACAGCATTCTGATTTGGTAAATTACTGCTTAAAGATGGGGGTGATGAGTCAAACACATTACTGTAGTTTTTGCACAAACTTAGATTTTCCAGTTGATCTTAATTTTTCACTGGTGTTAACACTGGAATTAAAAAGCCATGGATCGGAAAGCCATCCAAACATACCCTGCTGATCATACTCACTTAATGGAAAGTAGGTGCTCTGTCCAACATCCTGACGGGCTGCTTCAATGGCACGCTTCAGAGCAAATAAAGTTGCACAGGACATGCAATGGGGAGGTTCACCAGAGGCCTTGGAGCGAAGGACACCCATTGGGTTGGGAGCGTTCTTCAGTAGCTCGATGTTGAAATGGACGGGTATACTCTGATAAACAAAATACAACCAAGGTGATCTTGCTGGCAGCTGCATTTACCTTGATATGTTACAACTTCTGAACATTTTTGATATGTCTTACCTGGTCCTCAAATGCATTAACCAAAATTCATCCTATTTTTTTCTGCTTTTGCTATACCCATTATCTTGGTTAAAGTGAATGAGCACGTTAATCTTTTGCATTTAAAACCTACTTGCTGAGTGTAGTTCAGCAAAACTGAAAGCAGCTAACTTAGGAAAACTAAAGGAGGGACGAAATGGATTTTCAGTTCATTTTTTTCTCCCCTACTGAAGACTCGTTACATGTGAAGCTAGTCTATGGGTGCCGAAAAGCCATGAACACTCAAAGGGGAGAACAAAGATACATGAAATGATATATCTGAAGTAACCAGTTTGCCACTGGTTTGTGATGGACTTTGAAATCAAATCCCCATAGTCTGAATGGTGCACTTGTCAACAGTTTGATCCAAGACATTTCTAATGAGTTGTGGTCAGTTTACACATTGAACCCTTTACCAATTGTGTACACGTGGAATTATCTGATATTGAATATGACAGCGAGTATTTTGCACTCTGTGTTTGAATAATTGGATTGCTCTTGTGATAGAGTTTTGGAGCCAAATGCAGCTGCACCCGACGCTCGCAGGTGTTGTCATCCAGCCATGAGTTTCACGTCCTCTGCCATGTTTTAGCAGTGTGTCGATGTTGTGACTTTTTTTTCCCTCCAGTCTTTCTCGAAAGCTTCAACTGGTATTGAAGCTATAAATGGCTCTGTTACCCTGCAAGCATCAAGTGTGACTGGCTCAGGTTGATCAGCTTTTGAAAAATCACAGTTGATCGAAATTGATTCTTGTGGCTGTTGTCATCACGTCATCAACTCCATATCAGTATAATTTAAAATTCACATTGACACAAAGCCGATCCCCCAACATGTTCCATGGTTTAACAGGACCCTTCTGATTCTCCCTCAGACAGGCCACAAATGCTGATTCTATACAGCCCTGCGTGTACAATGGCTATCTTTATTTCTATCGCTTGTTTATTTGATTCTGCGACAGTTAAATCTAAAAAGCATAATTCCATCCTTTGTTTAATAAGGTCTAAATTCAGACAGGAAATCTGCTGCCTTCTGATTTATATTGGGGAATTTGGTCGTCATCTTCCTGATGTTCCCTGACTTTTTGGGGATTTGTAATCTCTCCACAGAGATATTCAAGAATGCAGCTGCTGCTTGCCTTCTGGCTGCAGTTCAAGCCTTTACCACACTCATCCCAGTGGCAATGTTTTCCAGTTTCACACGCTTCTCATGTTTTTGTGGGAAGGGCATCACATTGGCCCTGCAGATTTTCTGCCTATTTGCATACTTACTCAAAGTGGTATCACAACAGATTCTATGCTTTATCAAAGTATCCCATACGTGTGTGCAACTGAAAAGGTCCATGTGTAAATAAACCTTTACTAACTTGCACTGCTCTTACAATACTTTTTCTGGAGGGAAGGAACATGATTCGAGTGTCAAACTCATTTCCAGTTTTAGAATAGCTTTGGTGGGACTGAATTACAATTTGTACTGAATAAAATTCAAAACACATTTTCTATTGGCCTATTTTGACATGGCTACCAAAAAAATCATAATTTTAATTTTCTATGATATTTAATTTGATTTATTATTGTCACATGTATTAGTATACAATGATGTGGGTATGCCGGCGTTGGACTGGCGTAAACACAGTAAAAAGTCTGACAACACCAGGTTTTAGTCCAACCTATTTATTTGATAATATTCTCACTAGCTTTCGAGGGGACAGCCTCTTCGTCAGGTGAATGGAGAGTTCTGGCCTCAGACAGAGCATATAAAGCACAGACAGTTTAGAGATTACTGATTAAATTTTAATCAGTAATCTCTAAACTGTCTGTGCTTTATATGCTCTGTCTGAGGCCAGAACTCTCCATTCACCTGACGAAGAGGCTGTCCCCTCGAAAGCTAGTGAGAATATTATCAAATAAATAGGTTGGACTAAAACCTGGTGTTGTCAGACTTTTTACTTAGTATACAATGACAGGTATTGTGTTTTGCGCGCTATACTGACAAAGCATACCGTTTATAGAGAAGGAAATGCGAGCATGCAAAATGTAGTGTTACAGTTGTAGCTGAGGTGTAGAGAAAGGTCAATTTAATGCAAGTTAGGTCCATTCAAAAGTCTGACAGCAACAGGGAAGAAGCTGTTCTTGAGTCGATTGGTATGTGACCTCAGACTTTTGTATCTTTTTCCTCATGGGAGGAGGTGGAAGAGAGAATGTCTGGGGTGCATGGGGTCCTTAATTATGCTGGCTGCTTTGCTGAGGAAGCGGGAAGTGTAGACAGAGTCAATAGATGGGAGTGGTTTGCGTGATGGATTGGGCTACATTTATGATCTTTTGTAGTTCTTTGCGGTCGTCGGCAGAGCAGGAGCCAAACCAAGCTGTGATACAACCAGAAAGAATGCTTTCTGTGGTGCATCTGTAAAAGTTGGTGACAGTCTTAGCTGACACGCCATATTTCCTTAATCTTCTGAGAAAGTAGAGGCATTGGTAGGCTTTTTAACTACAGTGTTGGCATGAGGAGACCAGGAAAGATTGTTGGTGATCTGGACACCTAAAAACCTGAAGCTCTGAACCCTTTCCAGTTCATCCCCGTTGACGTTGACAGGGGTACATTCTCCTCTAAGCTTCCCGAAGTCGATGACAATCTCCTTTGTTTTGTTGACATTGAGGGAGAGATTATTGTCGCAGCACCAGTTCACCAGGTTCTACATCTCATTCATGTACTCTGTCTTGTCATTGCTTGAGATCTGTCCCACTATGGTGGTGTCATCAGCAAACTTGAAAATCAAACTGGAGGGGATTTTGGTTACACAGTCACACAGGTGTTACAAGGATTATAACAGGGAGCTGGGAACACAGCCTTGTGAGGCACCGGTATTGAGGATGATCATGGAGTAGGTGTTGTTGCCTATCCTTACTGATTGTGGTCTGTGTGTTAGGAAATTCAGGATCCAGTCACAGACAGAGGTGCCGAGGCCCAGGCCACGGAGTCTGGAGATGAGTTTCATGGCAATAATGGTGTTGAAGGCTGAGCTGTAGTCAATAAATAATTAAGTACTTTTGAAATACAGTCACTGTTCCTCACTTACAACAGTGCCTCAAAATTGGTTCATTGGCTGTCCTGAGGTTATGAAAGGTGCTATATAAATAAAAGCCTTTCTTTCTTTCTATCCATAATTATCTTTACAGTCATGGGCATACCAAGTTACAACAATTTCCCAATTTTTTAACATTTATACGAGGCATCAATGTCACTTTATCAAAACCATGAAGTACTTATAAAATTAAAATAGCAATTTTCATGAAACTAAAATGATTGGATGAAAATTATCCACTAAAGGAGTGAGTCAAGTATTAGTTGATCACAGGAATGGTTAAACCGTCCGTTCAAGGATGAAATGCTGAAAGCATGACTACCATTCAGCAGACTGTGTTGAAGGGTAAAGATGAAATAGTAGCAAGGCCTTGATAGTCTATGAGAAGCTGTTGTAAACATTGCTGTGACCTCAATTGGGGTGGGGGGAAGAGAGAAGGGCGGGGGGGGTGGTGCGGTCTGTGGGAGAGTGAGTGAGTGAACATCACTGGATGCTTGTCTTACAACATCAAGATAGGTAATAAGGCCAGCCATGTTAGTAAGTTCAAAGACACAAGTCCAAAGAATGCCAGTTGTGATGTTGATAGATCGTTTATCTCTCAGTCCTTCCAAAGGTGGAGAATTGACCAGTCTGAGTTTTGAGTTTTGTATTTAAATGCTAACAAAACAAACAGTTAGAAAAGTAATGAACCACAGTTGATTCTTATCTTGGTACACAGTAAAGATTTAAAACAGGATTCCAACAATTAAGGGAAAGAATACTGCACTAGAGTTGAGTAAAGATCCTGCTTCCTTCCATTCTAAACCTACCTTGCTGAATGGTGGTTTGTAATCCCACGTCCCTGCATTCAGCACCTCCCCAGTCTTGGGGTCATAGATCATCTTCTCCATCAGCCAATATCCCATGCCCATGACAAAGGCACCCTCAACTTGTCCAATATCAATGTCAGGGTTCATGCTGCAGATGATAAGGAGAAGAAAGATGAGTGGCCATCTAAAACAGATATTGGTTTGGTTACTTACCGCTTTACTGTTTCTGGAACCATGCAGCATGCCTTACTTTCATCATGACATCAACGGAAAGTAACTTTAAAAAGTCATGAACTGGGCAGGGAATGAATGGTATTTTAGAGAATTTAATTTATTTTTTAATAACACTGCCCTTGATGGCAGTACTAATGTTATTGGCAGCAGCGAACATTTGGTGAGATGATGCTGCTGACTTCGGAACATCAGGATTCACAAAGGTTACCACAGGGTGTTTGAAGAAAGCTGTATATCAGCGACAATGTCAGCACTGCCTCTGCTGGTGTCTGAGGCCAGAACTCTCCATTCACCTGACGAAGGGGCTAACCCGAAAGCTTGCGAGTATATTATCAAATAAATAGGTTGGACTAAAACCTGGTGTTGTCAGACTTTTTACTGTGTTTACGCCAGTCCAACGCTGGCATACCCACATCATGTCTGCTGGTGTCAGCCACATTTTATTTTAAGTTGCAGATGGTTTGAATGATCATGAGTGCAGTTTTTCAATTTTGGTGTTGTTATAGCAATTGGGGATGACAGAGTCACCCACATGAATTTTACCATCCAGCCCACCACGGGAATCGGAACAGGCGAGGGGCGGACCATGGGAAGGTCTGTTGACCTGGGGTAGGATTTTCCAGTTTCGAGGTGAGCAAAGCCGGAAAATTCCGCCCACTGAGTTGTACAGTACAGAAGAGGCCCTTTGGCCCAATGAGTCTGCACTGACAAAACTACCGTAAATCAATAGTACTCCCACTTTCCAGCATTTGGCTCATAGCCTTGAATGTTATGACATGTCGGTGCTCATCCGTGTATTTTTTGAAAGGCTGTGAGGTTTTTAACCTCCGCTATCCTCTCAGCCAGTGCATTCCAGAGTCCCAGCGCTCTCTGGGTGCAAACTGTTTCCACAAATCTAAATCTTGTGCCTCCCATCTTAAAATTATGCCCCTCATTACTGACCCACTATCCCCAGGGAGCAATCCTCAATGAACTATTGTTGAAATGGCAGAACATCACTGAAGCAAAGTCCTAACAGATGAAATGAGGGTCACAGGAATGAGGAATAATGGCCGGAGTTTTCCAGCAGTGGGTTTCCCCCCTGGCCGATGTGGGGTGCCATTCAAATATCCTTTGACTTGGGTGGGACCGAAGATTGGCCCAGGAGGAAGGGGACGGAAAATCCCACCCAACGTTTCACACCCGATCCTATACCTTCCATTTTGTATCACAGGGAAATCCACAACGGCAGCTAAGCTTCACAATTTTTGTCTTGATATGTCAACTTTGCAAGCATCACTATAAGAACAATAACTTGCGGTATAGAATAAAGAACAAAGAAAATTACAGCGTAGGAATAGGCCCTTCGGCTGTCCAAGCCTGCACTGACCATGCTATCCAACTTAACTAAAACCCTCTACACTTCCGGGGACCATATCCCTCTACTCCAATCCTACTCATGTATTTGTCAAGATGCCCCTTAAAAGTCACTATCGTATCTGCTTCCACTACCTCCCACCGCAACGAGTGCCAGGCACCCACCACCTTCTGTATAAAAAATCTGCCTCATACATCTCCTTTAAACCTTGCCTCTCACACCTCAAATCTGTGCCTCCTGGTAATTGATTCTTCCACCCTGGGAAAAAGCTTCTAACTATCCACTCTGTCCATGCCTCTCACAATCTTGTAGACTTCTATTAGGTCACCATTCAACCTCTGTCATTCCAATGAAAACAAACCAAGTTTCTCCAACCTCTCCTCATAGCTGATGCCCTCCATACCAGGCAACATCCTGGTAAATCTTTTCTGTACCCTCTCCAAAGCCTCCACATCCTTTTGGTAGTGTGGTGACCAGAATTGAACACTATATTCCAAGTACAGCCTAACTAAGGTTCTATAAAGCTGCAACATGACTTGCCAGTTTTTAACCTCAAAGCCCTGGCTGATAAAGGCAAGCATGACGTATGCCTTCTTGACTACCTTCTCCACCTGCATTGCCACTTTCAGTGACCTCTGTACCCATATACCCAGATCCCTTTGCCTATCAATACTCTTAAGGGTTATGTCATTTACTGTATATTTCCTATCTGTACTAGACCTTCCAAAATGCATTACCTCACATTTGTCCAGATTAAACTCCATCTGCCACCTCTCCACCCAAGTCTCCAACTAATCTATATCCTGCTGTATCCTCTGATGGTCCTCATCGCTATCTGCAAATCCACCAACCTTTGTGTCATCCTCAAACTTACTTATCAATCCAGTTACATTTTCCTCCAAATCATTTATATATATTACAAAAAGCAAAGGTCCCAGCGCTGATCCCTGAGGAACGCCACTTGTCACAGCCCTCCATTCATAAATGCACCCTTCCGTTGCTACCCTCTATCTTTTTTGATCAAGCCAGTTCTTTATCCACCTTGCCAGCTCACCTCTGATCCCATGCGACTTCACCTTCTGCATCAGTCTGCCATGAGGGGCCTTGTCAAAGGCCTTAATGAAGTCCATGTAGACAACATCCACTGCCCTACCCTCATAAATCATCTTTGTCACTTCCTCGAAAATCTTGATCAAGTTCGTGAGACACAACCTCCCCTTCACAAAACTCCTTAGTACTCTAAACTCCTAATACTCTAAATTTTTAAATAACAAAGAAATACTACAATCTGGCTGGAATTTTCCAGTTGTTCACGCTGGTGGAATCTTTCAGTTGCACCAAAGGTGCACTTCTGCCTTGGGTTTCCTAGTGGTGAGAGATACATTTGATGGGAAATCCCATTGACAATGGCTGGGCCAGAATATCCCTCTGCCAGCCATGGCAGGCCACCTCTGCTCCTGCAAAACATGTGGGAAAATCCCATTCACCGTTTATAGATGAGGGACAGTGGTCGAAGATAGAAAAACTTTCCCGGCAGGGGATTAAGGCTGGACCTACAAAAACACTTCCTGTTTGAGTGGCAGAGGGGGAGAATGTTGCGATTGGTACAGTCAATGGCCAGTGGAGAATATCAAAATGTGCACAAATGGAGGATGATGAATCGTTGCGACAGGGAAGTGGGTACAAGGTTCTCAGCCGGGTGCTTTGTAATGTTCTCAGACAGGAAGGTGGAAAATTCTCATATTGAGAGAGAAGTGGAGAGTTTGCAGTGAGATATCCTTCCCTCTGCTGGGGCAGTGAGGTAGAATAAGGGGTCTAAGAAGGTACCTTTGGATGGGATGGCATTTTGTTTCGCCATTGGAAATAGAATGCTCTAACCAAACAACCTTTCCTGAAGTGTTTAAAAGGATAATGTGCATCTCACTTATATTATTCACTGATCCAAATGTTTGAGTTCAGAGAACAATCTGAGTCTTCAATCTGAATGTTTCACGTTAATGATCTCCTTTCATCTAAGGAAAAGAACATGACAGTGGCAAACGGCTGACATTTCATGTGAAACAGCGTAGTGCAGTTTTCTGTCAATATTGTTTCCTACCTTTCACCACAATCAAACAGCAAGTCCACTTGGTTGATCTGGTTCTCGCCAGTCAGGACGTCAATTTCAGCCTCTGCCACAGTTACTCCGTATGAGTTATACTGAGGAGCATGTCTGGGCTGTGGGTCTGGCCATATCCTACACAAATAACACAATCATGTCTTTATAAAGCGATCAATCATTACACTTCTTAGAAAAATACACTCCAAAGATGCAACTTGAGTTAGATTTTATGAAACATAGAAAAACTACAACACGGTTACAGGCCCTTTGGCCCACAAAGTTGTGCCGAACATGTCCCTACCTTAGAGATTACTAGGCTTACCTATAACCCTCTATCTTACTAAGTTCCATGTACCAAGTTCCAAGTCTCTTAAAAGAGGTGATGAAAACAAGGAAAAGTAATCAATATTCTGCTTATGATATTTACAGAATAGGAATCTGTCATTTAAGAAAATAGGATACCAGTGAATATGCCCAAAATCACTACACAATGAGTCAAATGCAGGTCTCCAATAATGCACTTGACTTATAACTGAATGAAATAAGTTTGTGAAGAGTGACATGCTTCTAACTGGAACATTCATGCTTTCAATGATTGATGGGTAGGGGCAGTTCAGTTATATGATCATGCACACAAAGTTTCATCTCAGATATGCTGTTGTGTGACGAGAAACCAGACAGTTTCTCATAAACTCAAGACAGAGCCACACTTGGTTGCTTTATTACACCTATC
Source organism: Carcharhinus amblyrhynchos (assembly GCF_965287045.1). Lineage (NCBI taxonomy): Eukaryota > Metazoa > Chordata > Chondrichthyes > Carcharhiniformes > Carcharhinidae > Carcharhinus > Carcharhinus amblyrhynchos. The sequence goes on along the minus strand of NC_137328.1, from coordinate 94,174,680 downwards.
AGTGTCCAGCTTTAGAATGCTACTGGTGGGGTGCTGAGTATAGGCCATTTGATTACCATCGCAACATGGATAGTGCAAGGAGAAAATATAAATGCAGTTCCGCCAATAATTTCACAAAAAGAAAGCATTTTCAGATGACATTTCTATCAATCACTTATTTTTGTATGTGTTGCCTACCAGGTGCCAGAGTTCAGGATACTTACTCAGTGGTAGAGAGGAACTTACAAAAGAAGGGAGAGGATCCAGAGATTGCAGTCCGTGCAGGTATCAACAACATAGGTAGAACGTGGAAAGATGTTCTGCATCGACATTTATTTTTTGATTCATTCGTGGGACGTGGGCATCACCGGCTGGCCAGCACTTATTGCCCATCCCCAGTTGCCTTAAGAAGGAGGTGGCGAGCTGCCTTCTTGAATCGCTGCAGTGCATGTTCTGTGGGTTGACCCACAATGCCATTAGGGAGGGAATTCCAGGATTTTGGCCCAGCGACTGCGAAGGAACAGCGATATATTTTCCAAATCAGGATGGTGAACGGCTTGAAGGGGAACTTACAGCTGGTGGTGTTCCTATGTATCTGCTGCCCTTGTCCTTCTAGATGGAAGTGGCCATGGATTTGGAAGGTGCCGTCTAAGGATCTTTGGTGAATTGCTGCAGTGCATCTGGTACATAGTACACACTGCTACTGAGTGTCAGTGGTGGAGGGATTGAATGTTTGTAGATGTGGTGCCAATTAAGTGGGCTGCTTTGTCCTGGATGGTGTCAAGCTTCTGCAGTGTTGTTGGAGCTGCAGCCATCCAGGGAAGTGGGGAGTATTCCATCACACTCCTGACTTGTTCCTTGTAGATGGTGGATAGGATCTTGGGAATCAGGAGTTGAGTTACTCGCCACAGTATTCCTGGCCTCTGAACTGCTCTTGTAGCCACTGTATTTATGTGGTGAGTCCAGTTGAGTTTCTGGTCAATGGTAATCCCAAGGATGTTGACAGTGGGGGTTTCAGTGATGATTACTCCATTGAATGTTAAGGGGCAGTGGTTAAAGTGTCTCTTATTGATGATGGTCATTGCATGGCATTTGTGTGGCACGAGTGTTACTGCCACTTGTCAGCCCAAGCCTGGATATTGTACAGATCTTGTTGCATTTGAACACAGACTGAGGAGTCACGAATGGTGCTGAACATTGTGCAATCATCAGCGAACATCCCCGCTTCTGACCTATGATGGCGGGAAGGTCATTGATGAAGCAGCTGAAGATTATTGTGCCTAGGACACTACCCTGAGAGACTTGTGCAGAGATGTCATGGAGCTGAGATGACTGATCCTCCACAACTATAACCATCTTCCTACGTACCAGGTATGACTCCAACCAGTAGAGAGTTTGCCCCCTGATGCCCATTGACTCCAGTTTTGTTAGGGTTCCTTGCTGCCACACTCAATGGAATGCAGCCTTGATGTCAAGGGCTGTCACTCTCACCTCACCTCTGGAATTCAGCTCTTTTGTCCATGTTTGATCCAAGGTCGTAACAATGTCGGGAGCTGAGTGACCCTAACAAAACCCAAACTGGCCGTCACTGAGCAGATATTGCTGAGCAGGTGCTGCTTGGTAGCACTGTTGATGACCCCCTTCCATCACTTTAGTGATGATCAAGAGTAGACTGATTAGGCGGTAATTGGCCGGGTTGGATTTGTCCTGCTTTGTGTGTACAGGACATGCCTAGGCAATTTTCCACATTGCTGGGTAGATGTCAGTGTTGTAACTATGCTGGAAGAGCTTTGGTGTGTGTGTGTGTGTGTGTGTGTGTGTGTGTGTGTGTGTGTGTGTGGGGGGGGGGGGGGGGGGGGGGCACTGTCAGCAGACCTGGTAGTCATGATGTGGAGTTGCCGGCACTGGACTCCAATGAGACACAGTAAGTAGTCTCACAGCACCAAGTTAAATTCCAACAGGTTTATTTGGTAGCACGATCTTTCAGAGCATTGCCCCTTCATCGAGTGAGTCATATGTCATCTGATGAAGGGGCAACATTCCAAAGGCTCATGCGACCAAATAAACCTGTTGGACTTTAACTGGGTGTTGTGAGACTACTCACTGGGTAAACCTGGTACACCAACCATTTGCTCCCAGATTGTAACCACGTAATGGTCCAGATTTTGCAGTAACAAAATATCAATGTTTGCCATCATTAGTCCTCTGAAACGGATAGTATCTCTGGGTCTGCATATGCCCAGTTAAACGGGGAAATTCACAAGTTGCTATGAGATAATCTTTGCTTCTCCATTGGGTGCTCTGAAATCCCTGCATAAATTGTAATCTATTATTAGTCAATGAACTGACTATGTTGCAATATTGCCGGAACCCTGAAAAAGCAATGCCTTGTTAATGGCTGTAAATGTGTTTTTAATAGCATAGTAACTCATAATTGCTACTGAGGGGCCTCTTTGGGCCCAGAAAAGCTCATTTTTAAATGTGTGCAATGTCACTTTTGCACCATTTGAGAACAAATTGAAGTTTAAAAAAAATGTGATCTTTCAGTTTCTAAAATCTATGTCCCAATCCATTGTTTTGCTTTCTCTAAAATTTATAAACATGAAGAATAATTAATGCACTTTAATCCTGGTTTGTTTTCAGTGAGAATTCTTAAATGTAATTAGCTATTTATCCTGCTTAATGATGTAATCGTTGTGTGACACCTGAAGATCCCCTTGACTTGGTGCCAGTTTCAAACTAATACTAATTCCTGGGATGGCAGGTCTGTCATATGAGGAGGGATTAACTCCGTTAGGATTGTATTCACTGGAGTCTAGAAGAGTGAGAGGGAATTTCATAGAAACTTATAAAATTCTAACAGAGTTAAACAGAGTAGATTCAGAAAGAATATTTCCAATGGTGGGGGAGTCCAAAACTAGGGGTCATAGTTTGAGGATAAGGGGTGAACCTTTTAGAACTGAGATGAGGTGAAATTTCTTCACCCAAATTGTGTGGAAAGTAACTGAGACCAAAACATTGTCTGATTCAAAGAAGAATTTAGATATAGCTCTTGGGCTAAAAGGGATATGGGAGATAAGGGGGATCAGGATATTGAATGATGATTAGCCATGATCAAAATGAAAAGCAGAGCAGGTTCGATGAGCCAAATAGCTTACTCCTGCCTTTAATTTCTATGTTTTTATGTTTCTACATATCAAAAGAGGGGGAATGCAGACCACAGAGATTGCTAAACCTGTTTACTTTGAGATCAGCAGAGAGCATTGTTGCCTTGATATTGATTACAAAATTCGAGCCTACATATTTTAATACCTAAGTTTTACTATTTGAAAGAAGGAAACGCAATTTCAAGCCAGCGAAGAATAACTTTATCAGTCACATTCAAGAAGGATCACTTGATGAATTAAGTTACTCACCAATATTGTGCTGTCAAATTCACCTTGGCTTTAAAACAGGCTGCAACCAGACCCTTCCAAGAGGTAGCTGGTGGAAGCTTATCCTTCACAGGCTTCATTCTCTTCATCAATATCTCGCAACAATTTTTTACTCCCTGTGAGTAAACCAAAGCACAGGTTTACCCAAGAGCATGTGTCTGAGACAAACAAATGAAGTAGCATGATGCAACAAGTCAATACTTTCCCAAAACATCCTTTGAGGCCACAAACTGTTGCCTATGCCAACCTGATCTAAGCTCCTAACAAAATATGAATTCTAAATTAAGTCTTGCTGAAAAAAGATACATCTTGCAGAATTTTTTTATCTTGCAGTCATCAAGACAATTTATATTGTGTGAGAAGACAGTGCTAATTGATTGGCAAGTGGACTCTTGATTAGAAGCATTATCATGGAGAACTGATGACTTACAGTTAAATATCAATCTTTGTTTAAATTTAAAGGTTAACTCTGATTGGTCAAGGCATCGCCCTGAGAAATGAACTGGATAATGGCTGACACCTATTTTGTTTAGTTGAAAATAATGTAATGTGTGCACATGTTCTTTTTGTCTGTAAAGGACAGGACAATGTGTTAATATATATAATTTTTAACATGTGTAAGTGAGCCACACCATGAACCCCACTGATGATCTTAGATTGTCAGTGTAATTCTTAGCACACTGAAGATTGTTTCACAAATATTGTCCAATCACAAAATTATATCTAATGTTAATATAATATAAGAATAAGAACATAATATAAGAAATAGGAGCAGGAGTAGGCCATCTAGCCCTTCGAGCCTGCCCCGCCATTCAATAAGATCATGGCTGATCTGTCGTGGCTCAGTTCCACATTCCCGCCCTCTCCCCATAACCCTTAATCCCCTCTCTTATCAAGAACCCATCAACCCGCTTCTTAAAAATATTTAGCGAGGCAGCCTCCACCACTTCAACGGGCAGAGAATTCCAGAGATTCACCACCCTTTGAGTGAAGAAGTTCCTCCTCAACTCCGTTCTAAACCGCCTCCCCTTTATCTTGAGGTTGTGCCCCCTAGTCCTACTGTCTTTTTTGAGCGGGAAGAGTCTCTCCACCTCTATCCTATCCATCCCATTCATCATCTTATACGTCTCAATGAGATCTCCCCTCATTCTTCTAAACTCTAACGAGTACAAGCCTAGTTTATTCAGCCTCTCCTCATAGCTCAATCCCCTCAACTCCGGTATCAGCCTAGTAAACCTCCTCTGCACTCCCTCCAGGGCCAAAATATCCTTGCGCAGGTGCGGCGCCCAAAACTGCACACAGTACTCCAGCTGCGGCCTCACCAATGCCCTATACAGCTGCAGCAAGACCTCCCTACTTTTATATTCAATCCCCCTCGCTATGAAGGCCAGCATCCCATTCGCCTTCCTGACCACCTGCTGCACCTGCAAGCTGGGTTTTTGCGACTCATGCACAAGGACCCCGAGGTCCCTCTGCACCGTCGCCTGCTGCAGTTTTTCGCCACGTAAGTAATAATCCTTCCTATCATTCTTCCTACCAAAGTGGACCACCTCACACTTGCCAACATTAAATTCCATTTGCCATTTCCTGGCCCATTCGCCCAGCCTATCTAGATCCTTCTGCAGACTCTCCACACCCTCCGCACAATTTGCCGTTTCCCCCAATCTTGGTGTCATCAGCAAATTTCGACACCCTGCACTCGGTTCCCTCCTCCAGATCATCTATATAAATGGTAAATAGCTGAGGCCCCAGCACCGACCCCTGGGGCACCCCATTAGTCACCAACCGCCAATCCGAATAGCACCCATTGACCCCCACTCTCTGCCTCCTATTTGACAACCAATCCTCTATCCACGCTAACACCCTACCCCCAACTCCATGTCCCCTGACCTTCTGCAATAACCTCTTGTGAGGTACCTTGTCAAACGCCTTCTGAAAATCCAGAAAGACCACATCCACCGGCTCTCCTCTATCCACTGCCCTAGACACATCCTCATAGAACTCCAGTAAATTTGTCAGACACGACTTCCCTTTAATGAAACCGTGTTGCGTCTGCCCTATCAAGCAATTCCCTTCAAGATGCCTCGCAATTTCCTCCTTAATGACGGATTCTAACATTTTACCTACCACAGACGTTAAACTAACCGGCCTATAATTCCCCGCCTTTTGCCTGGCACCCTTCTTAAACAACGGCGTAACATTAGCCATTTTCCAATCTTCCGGCACTTCCCCGGAATCCAGCGACGTCTGGAAAATAACCACCAAGTCATCCACTATCACCTCCGCCATTTCTTTCAGAACCCTCGGATGCATTCCATCCGGTCCTGGCGACTTGTCCACAATCAGCCCCTCCAGTCTGTCGAGCACCACCTCTCTAGTAACAGTAATGTCATTAAGACCCTCCAGTCCTACCACCTTTCCATCGCTAACACCCGGCAAATTATTCACGTCCTCCTCCGTGAAGACAGAAACAAAAAAGTTATTCAAGACCTTAGCCATTTCCCCATCCCCTACCACTAGCTCCCCTTTCTCATCCTCTAAAGGACCAACGTTCACCCTAGCCAGCCTCTTCCTTTTTATATATTTATAAAAACTCTTGCTATCCTTTTTTATATTAAGTGCTAGCCCAGCTTCATAGCTTCTCCTACCCTCCTTTATCAACTTCTTTGTCAATCTTTGTTGACATTTAAACCTTTCCCAATCCTCTTCTCACCCACTACTCTTAGCTACTCTAAATTCCTCCGCTTTTAATTTAACACTTTCCTTCACCTCCTTCGTTATCCACGGCTTATTACCTCTCTTCCTACTGTCCTTTTTAACCATCGGAATAAATTTCTGCTGAGCACCAAGAAAGATCTCCTTAAAGATCCTCCACTGCTCCTCAGCAGACCTACCTTCCAACGCGCTCCCCCAGTCCACATTCGCCAATTCTTCTCTCATCCTACCATACTCCCCTCTATTCAAACAAAGGACGCGTGTCCGGGAACCCACTTTCTCCTCCTCCATCTGCAACACAATATGTTTTGAGCTTTACAAGCACGGGCTGATTGGATACGGTCAGTATCTTGCAAACAGCTGAAGGGGGCATACTGTTTGATTAGATCCGCCAGTCCTTGGGATGTACTGTAGGCCCCTGTTCCCTTTACACTTAGTGCTTTTGCGAATTATCCTGATGAGTGCAAGACAAAAAGCTTTGGCAATACTCTGTTTTTGTACTATCAAATGACTAATGTCTGCCTCTAGAAGTACATGGTACTTGAAATGTACATGCTCTACCAGCATATCCATCTATCCTTTTCTGCTTCATGTGCTTACCTAACTTCCTCTTAAGAGAAGGTAGTGGAGGAGCTGTACTGGCACTGGACTAGTAATCTAGAGACCCAGGGTAATGCTCTGGGGACCAGCAGGTGGTGAAATTTTGAGTTCAATAAAAATCTGGAATCAAAACCATTGTCAATTATCGTAAAAACACATCTGGTTCAATAATATCCTTCAGGGAAAGAATTCTGCTATCCTTACCTGGTCTGGCTTATATGTGACTCCAGATCCACAGCAATGTGGTCGACTCTTACTTGCCCTCAAGAATGGGCAATAAATGGTGGCCAAGCCAACAACACCCATATCCCATGAACAAACAAAAAACAAGTGCATCACTTCAATAGCTCCATGTGGTATAGAGCTCCACGGTGTTCTGAGTAAATAAGTTTCTCATGAATTCCCTACCACATTATGAGTGAACCTTTCCAAATCAAAAATGGACAGTGGGTTCAACAAGTCCGAGGTTTCTCACTAATTAGCCACCGTTCCACTGATTGGGCAAACCCATAAACCTATAGGAACCCTACAGTGCAGAAGGAAGCCACTTGGCCCACCCAACATCTTACCCAGGCCCACTGTTGACAGCTGCAGTCTTTTAGATGAGAAGTTAAATCAAGGCCTCTCTCTGGCCTCTGGTGGATGCAAAGGATCTTATGGCATAATTTTTATGAAGAGCTGGGTAGTTATCCTTGATGAATTGAATAATATTTATCACTTAATAAAATCAGAAGACAGCCTATCTGGTCATTAACACATTGATGTTTGGGGGAGTTTGTTGTGTGCAAACTGGCTGCTGTATTTCCTACAATAAAACAATAACTATATTTCAAATGTATTTCATGACTGTAAAGCACTTCTGGGAGTCTTGCGGTCATCAAAACGGCTATATACGTGAAAAGTTTTTCCTTTATAAGCACAGTTTCATCTCTAAATCTATTCATTTCCCTACAGGTGATAGAATGAAGCCAAAGAAAATATTCAGCAAGTCAGATAGCGTCAGTAGAGAGAAAAAAAGAGTTAATGTTTCAGGTCAAAGATCCATCATCAAAACTAAAAAACGTTAGAAATGTAAAAAGTTTTAATACGTACAAAATTAGGGCAAAGGCGAAAAGCAGGAGCTTTTTAAGTGACAATAAGTTATGGTTTTTCATATAGGAGAAACTAAATCAGTTAGGATTATATTCAGTGGCGTTTAGAAAGTGAGAGGGGATCTCATAGAAACTTATAAAATTCTAACAGGGCTAGACAGGGCAGATTCAGAAAAAAATGTTCCCAATGGTGGGGGAGTCCAGAACTACGGGTCATAGTTTGATGATAAGGGGTAAACCTTTTAGAACGGAGATGAGGAGAAATTTCTTCACCCAGAAGGTGGTGAATGTGTGGAATTCACCCCCAGCGAATGTAGTTGAGGCCAAAACACTGTCTGATTTCAAGAAGAAATTAGCTCTTGGGGCTAAAGCAGTCTGAAGATATGGGGAAAGGGGGGATCAGGATATTGAACTCGATGATCAGCCATGATCAAAATAAATGGCGGAGCAGGCTCAAAGGGCCAAATGGCCTACTCCTGCTTCTGTGTTTCTACATTCTATGACAAAAGGGATGGTGGTGCAAGGCAAAAGGAGAAGGTAATGGGACAAGAAAACATAAGGGGTGCAATTGTACCAGCCAGATCTCCGTTCACTGCAGCAGGATGGGAAAATTCCTGCCACAGTGAACAGTGGTAAGATTCCAGCCAAGATGCCTTGAGGAAATGGGAGAAATATCAACAGCTGTCGTCTGAATAACATACAGGCAGAACTTTCGATCTGAAACTACTGAACTCAATGCTCAGTGTGGAAGTTTGTGAAGTGCCTACTCCAAGGATGAGATATTATTTCTCGAGCTTACGCAAGCTTCATTGAAACAATGCAGGAGGCTGGAGAGCACCATCATCTTCTGAAGAACAGTTAGGGATGGGCAACAAATGTTGGCCTAGCCAGCGAAACTCATGTCTCATGAAAGAATAATAAAAAGGTCAGAATGGCAGTGGGGCAGTGCAAAAAAATGACAGGCAACTGGAAGTTCAGAGTGACTCTGCAGACTGAACATAGGGGTTCCCCAAAGCAGTCACTCAAATCTGTGTTTAGTCTCCCATGCGTGGAGGAAACTGCAATGTGAGCAGCGAATACTTTACACTAAATGGAAAGAAGTAGAATTAAATCACTGTTCCACCCGGAAAGAGTGTTTGAGGTCTGGGGCAGTGGGAAGGAAGGAGATAAAAGCAGGAGGTAAAACGCAAACCCTATACTTTATTGTAAGGAGGGGGTTGTTGAGTTGATTAAAAAGTGGACTACGGTATTCGAGAGGGAACTGTTCCTTAAGAATGCTGCAAGGGGGTTGGAGGGGTGGATTATTTGGTGGTGGCATTATGCTGGATGCAATGGAAATGCAAAGGATGGTCAGTTGAATCTGATGCTGGTGAAGACCATGCATAGTAGAATCCCACTTCTAGCATTTCTACCTGGCCAAACTTTACTGTCCCACCAACAGATGTTGCTACAGACAGGAAATGATGAAAACTTGTACAAGATGATTTAATATAATCTTTGAAAGCACACAGATGATTAATTAGAGGGTATCACAAAGACTCACCAAACAGTTAAGCTCACTGGTGATGCTGCCACCAGTCACACCGGAATTTGGACTGTTAACTGTTGTTGTCGGTTTGATAGCGATCAAATCAACTGGAATTCCTAATGTATAGGCACATACCTGAGCAACCTGATATACAAAAAGAGACAGAAATCAGACATTATTTCAACACAAAACTAATCAAAACTCCATATAGGAAAAGAAACAATGAAAGCGTTAGAACAAAGTTTTCTCCCTCCTCAACCCACGGGAACCTAAGCAATGCACATTTTGCATGGACTTAACATTGAATCTGGTCCATTTTCTACAAATACTTAATTACTTGTTGGGCGGGTAGGACATGGGACTGCACCTTGCAATCGGAGCAAGATCAGATTTGTACTGTAGGTCTTAAAGCAGGATAGCAATGTGAGCCTGAGATTACTTGGAATATTTCAACATAATTGCAATGCAAGAACACAGTTGCTCCATTTTCTTTTGAGGAAATTTACATTCAGCTTGTAAGCTGGTTTTACACCAAAACACTGGTAAGCATGAATTTCCTTGATTTACTCATTGCTTCAGAGATGGGTCTATTGAAATTCTGTGCCATTCCTTTATATGACTTTACCCTTCTTGTCAAAACCCAGTTCACATGAATTTCCTGCATTAAGTCATGCTTTGATGGAGATTTACATCCAGGTGTTTAAGTGTAATGAGCCTGAAGACAAGGTAGTGGTATAACAGATTGCAGAAGTTTGATCAGCAAGCTTTTAAAGAAAAAGTAATTGATACAAAGACTTGCACCATACTTGTGTGCCATCAGTCTCAATGCTCTCAAAGTTTCAACTCAATCAAACTCTCAAAAACAGATTATCTGGTCATTATAACATTGCTGTTTGTTGTGCGCACATTCGCTACCATGGTTCCTACATTACAAAAGACACTACTTCAATAGTACATTATTGTCAAAAGCAATTTGGAGCATCTTATGGTCATTAAAAGTACTATTTAGGGTACTATTTAGTTTTTTTTTAGTTTAAAGCTTTCAAACTTAAGCAGCTGAAATGGCTTTTCAAATAGGGACATCTCTATCCTGAATAGTGATAATACAAGGAAGAGCAGCAGCAAGAGGTTCAAGAGAGGTCAGACAACATAGCAGAAGACAAAGATCCACTCACTATTATCAGTCTATTAACCCTTGTCTCCCACCCCACCCGCCCCCCCCCCCGCCACCGGCCCCCCCAACCTTTTCCACACTGTTTGTGCTCATGCTTTCAGCTGCTTAAGCCCTGCACTCTAGAACTTTCTCCATCTTTTCTTCAAACCCCTCCTTCAAATCGACTTTTTGATCAAGCTTTTGATCGCTCTATCCAATGTCACTTTCGATTCAATGTCTCTTTGAGTGTGTTGAGTTTATTTTTAAGATACTCAGACCACAGTGGGAATTATTCATCAGCACACCCTAGAACATGGATTAACTTAAGTCTCAAATTGAAGTGGCCTATTATAGCCGTCCTCAGTTTTATCCTGCAAATTGCTGGTTGCAATCCTGCTGAAAGAGCAGCACCTTCCCTTCATTTGGCAATGGGTTAGGTACTCAAACTGATGTCAATTCAGAGCTGAGGCTCTTATCACTGGAACTGTGTGGAGTTGGATCTGAACCCAGCCATTCTGATTCGAGGCAGGATTATTAGCACTGAGCCAGTGGCTAATCTGTCCTCAGGCAAGTACTTGCTAGATGGAACTCAGTTTGGGAGCCATATTCTGGTCCCACTTGCGTGTGCTATCTGTAAGAGGTCTCAAATCTTTCAACTTCCAACTCAGCCATGGGGATAAATCCACTAGGACAAATGTCTCTTTCTCTCAGCCTTAACTGTCTGTACAGGAATTTCACACTTAATCATAGTGTTATTCACACTCGAATCACTTGAAATTATACAACGCCCACCCCCTCCCCCCATTCTTTCAGATTGAGTTTCCACTCTAGGGCATTTTTAATATAGCTCATTCTCTTTAAAATTTTGAATCCAAAATGGTTTCACAGCAAGCTATTACTGAACAGGATTTGATTGCTTCTACAATTTGCCTTCCAGAAAGAGGGGGCAGTCAAATATCTTATCAGGGAAGTCACAGTGTGTTGTACATTTTTTTTCTTTTTTTTAAACTTTATTCCAATCCAATCAAGTCAAATTGTTGTATATTTTATATATTGGATCTATGCAGAGGTAACACTAGTTTGTGTGCGTATGTGTGTGTGTGTGTATATCAGGTTTCATTTATAGTGCTTTTGAAAAGCCTGCTGAGCTTCCTGCAATTTGCTTACTTTTCTCCAGAGTCCACACCCAATGGAGAACCATGAACATAGATCAGTTACCAGGCTCTCATAATCAAACACAGAACAACTGTCCAAGTGACTATCACATGGAGGTTATTTTGGGAGGGGGATGGGTACATAAAAAGGAGGGAACAGTGGGAAGATAACAACATCAAGAAATTAAAATGAAGGAAGCAAAAAAAATCTCACCACAATGAGGAATCACTCCATGAATTGTGAAGCCTACCTTGGTATCAAGGCCCTGGCCAGATTCAATTCCACCTTGTGATACCATTACTGAACCATCACTGGCAAATATTGAGACAGTACCTAAAATAGATGAATTACTCTTAGGAAACACATCATGTGTTGCATAGCAATAAATATTACACACAACTATTATGTATTCAAACATTTGGTGAAAAGATTAACATAAAAGATATTCTGATGAAGTGTAGCAAGAGACAACTTGACAGAATACAGAGATAAAAATAAATCTCCTCAGGGAAGGCAAATGCAATGTAATGTTCTTCGTGTTGGTAAAAATGAGCAGATATTCCAAACAAACATTCAAGGCGTTGCTATAAGTCACTATATATGAGCCAAATGGTGACTGGATACAGGTAGAACAACCTCACTCCATGTGATTCGAGCTGTTAACTAGAATGTTTTGAGGATAAAAATAACTGTACACAAGATAATGGACCAGATATTTTGATCTGTGGTGATGCTGTGTTCATCACTGCTGCCTCTGGAGATCTCTGCGCCTACTTCTTGCCCTGCTGCAATGGTGCTTCAGTGCAGCATTCCACATGGAAAACCGGCAAAAAGCAGCAACGCTGAAGAGGATGAGCAAAGAGGAGCAGAGCAAAATGCATGCCCCCTTTTTATGACATTAAAAGGTGAGCCTTTTGCAAAGGTCTCAAATCTTTGAGTGGGCTACTGAGTGAGTGGGAGGGTGAGCGGTAGATGAGCAGGTGTGGAATGGGAGCAAGTAGTCAGGAGGGTAGTCAGGTCAAGAGATAATCGGGTCAGGTCAAGGGAGGGGGGAAACGGACTGGGTCCAGATGTTGACGGGTTGGATAATTACATTTGTTTGAGGTGTGCATTGTTAGTCATGAGGGGGATGTGTAGTTCTGTCAGGTCAGGAGAGTGGGCAGTCAGTTGGATCAGAGATTGATGGTGACAGCAGGTTGAGTTCCATTCCGAGTCGCCAAGTCACACCAGAGATTAAGCTAGGTAAACAATTCTGCAGGTAAGGATCCAGGTACGTGACACATTTACAGCCCTAGACTTTGACAGCAAGATCAGCATAAGATGTCAGAAAAGGTTAACTGCAACCTTCCACTTTAGACCTAATCTGTATGTTAATTGTTTAATAGTACTCACCAGGATATATAAAGGGGTTACAGGTGGCACTGGGTGTTGGGTACATGTATGTGGAGTTGTAAAAGAAAATAAAGTGAGTTTGTGAAAAAGCTGGACGTGCATCATCTTTTATTGCTGGACTGCAACTGGGAAGGTTAACATAAGTGACATTGGCATAGAGTCCTAGGCAGCAATGGAAGTTTAGGTTTCCCAGGCAATTACAGCACCTGTGCACAAGTCAGGGCTTCCAACCATCCTGATGCAACTTAACCTCGGTGCAATGCTATTCCTGATAGCGGAAGATCTGGCTCAATATCTCTCACGGTAGAATGGCCAGAAGGAGATGAACTCCTCTTACAGTCAACACCATAACCTGTCCAATAGATTCTAGTGCCATGAAGAAAGAGAAAATCTATTCGTTTTTAATCAAACTTGGGTAGTCAAACCTCAGCTGCCTTTTCCAAATACTGAGTGTGTAATTTTAACTTGACCTGTTTGTGAGAAAAACCAATGCCCTGATTTGCTGAAAGAGAAAATGGGAATCCGTTCTGTCCACAGACCTGGCCTAAAGGAAAGGTATTTGTATTTTGGAAGTCTTTCTCTGAGCCTAAGGGTGTAGTTGTATTAGTGAAGTTTCATAAATAATGCTGCAGCTTAAAAGATTTATAATTTGAATATATGTCATAAAAATAACATTATAGTTAAGTGACAAACAGGCCAATCACTAAATTAAATACTAAACTAAGAAATAGAAATTAGTTTGCCGAGGTTTTGAAGGTTGACCTGGAAGTGTCTATTATTGCATGTGGAATGTGAAAATCTCATATTGTGTATACACCTCCAGCAGAGGTACTCCTGAGTTTAACTGAAACACTCTGGACTCAATATAATTCTCTGACTAAATACCAAGGCACATCAAATGCAGTCAGTGCACTCCACTTACTGCTGAGTTCATTCTTTTTGAATATCCCCAGACTGTCCATTTGGTGCTAATTTACCCTGACCTTTGGACTGTACTATCCATTTTGAATTGGATCAATTTGCTTGTAAAGATACAAAAAAAGGAAATCTTTCTTTCCAGTACTCTAGGCTGAATTCTGCTCATTGTTGCAATGCCACTGAACTGGGATGTGATCCTTATGTGGGTGAAGCTACTTTTTCATTCCTTATGTATACTGATATTTAAAGGAGCTGAGGTCAGGCCAAATAAATGTAAAAAAATTTACCTTTTGTCACGCAATAAGTGAGAATTAACTGCAACTTTTGCAGCGCCCTCCCTAAACACACAGTCCTACAGAATAAGTTAAAACTGAGGTCTTAACATAATTACACATCAAAATTAAATCATATTCCTAGAGAACAACGAAACTATTCTTCTTTCACAAGACAACATCCTTACGATTTTAATTACACTCCCAGCAATACTCCCCCAGTAATATTCCCACAGCACTCACACAGGTAATTTCCATCAGTCCAGTACAGGCAATACTTGAGAGGAACCACCGCCAGTCCTTTCTTCTTCCACTTATTGTCTGCATTGAACTTCTGAATTGCTTGCTGCCTTGCAGCCACATCCGCTTTTGTTAACTGAGCTGTCCAGGTAGACAACAAAAATGGTTATTGCTTCAATACGTTAAGAGTGTTACAGAAAAAAGAACACAGAATTATTCTCACAGCATCCAAGTGTTTTTGGATAACACAGACACAGATGTCAATTTGTAATGTAAATAATTATGCCCACGTGCTATGTGTATTCATCAGCAGGTACGACTGAAACCAAAAAAAAACACAAGCCTTGAAGCGTGCTAGCTAACCTCTGCATTCTGAGTAGCACTCCGCGCAAGTAAGATGGCATTAAGTTATAAACTCAATTCTAGAAAAACTAATTTTCCCTGTTTATGAACATAGGAAGTAGCAGTAGGTCATTTGGTCCTTCCAGCCTGCTCTGACATTTAGCTGGATCATGGCTGATCTTCTACCTCAAAGCCATTCCCCGCATTTTCCTCGTACTCCTGAATGACGGGCAGCACGGTAACACAGTGATTAGCATTGTGACTTCATAGTGCCAGGGATTGGGGTTCGATTCCAGCTTGGGTCACTGTCTGTGTGGAATTTGCACGCTTTCCCCGTATCTGTGTGGGTTTCCTCCGGGTGCTCCGGTTTCCTCCCATATTCTGTGGGTTAGGTGCATTGACCTGAACAGGCACCGGAATGCGGCAACTAGGGGAATTTCATGGTAATTTCATTGCACTGTTAATGTAAGCTTCACTTGTGACTAATAAAAAATAAAACATGTCACTGGTATTGAGAAATCTATTGATCCCAATCTTGAACATGCTCAATAACTTGGCCACCACAGCCCTCTGGCATAGAGCATTCCAAAGATTCATGGCCCATGATTGAAGAAATTCCTCCTCATCCTGGCCCTATATGGACTACCCCTATTCTAAGACTGTCTCCATGGTTGGGAATCACAGGAAACATTCTTCCCACCTCTATTTGTTGAGCCCTGTAAGAATTTTGTATGTTTCGCTGAGATCATCTCTTATTCTTCTAAACACAAAGGAATACAGGCCCTGCCTCCTCACTGTTTCTTCATAGAACATCCCCAGGATTCGTCTGGTGAACCTTTGTTGGATTCCCCCTATGGCCAGAATATCCTTTCTTAGTCAGGGAGACAAAATTGCACACTATACTCCAGGTGTTGTCTGACCAATCTCTATATAGCTGGAGCAAGATATTCCCACTTTGGTACTCAGATCTCATTGCAATGAAGGCTTTTTGCCATCTTAATTACATGCTGCACCTGCATGTTAGCTTTCATTGACTTAAGAAGAATGCCCAGGTCTCTTTGAACAGCAACATTTCCCAATTTCGGCCCATTTAAGAAATATTCTGTATTTCTGTTTTTCCTACCAAGGTGGGTAGCTTCACATTTTTTCAGATATACTCCATCTGCCATGTTCCAGACTACTCACTTGGTCTGTCAAATCTTCATGAAGCCACTTTGCGTGATCCACATAACTCGCCACCAAATTTTTTTGCCATCAGCAAACTTTGAAATATTACATTTGATCCCCACACCCAAATCATTGATATAAATTTGAATAACTGGGACCTATGCACCCATCCTTGCGATACACCACTAGTCACAGCCTGTCAACCTGAGAAACATTGAATCCCTACAGTGTAGAAGAGGCCATTCAGCTCATGGCCACAATCACACCTCTAGTTATCCCTAATTTTCCACTAATTCCACTTTTAACCCCTCACTCCAACAAGTGCTCCCATTCTAATATGTGACTCTTCAGCTGAGAACTTGGACAGGTAATCTGCTCTCAGATTTGTTATGCTAGGTTTACTGTGTAACGCTGGCAAAGGTGAGAGTTATGATTTCTTTGCAAGGCTGCGAAATAACAAAATGATATGGTTTGCACCAGGAGAGATTAAAGGTGGATGATTTTAGAAAGGATTTCTGGTACAGTATTTGTCCCCCTTAGGGAGCATGTGCTTATGTCTCTACTGGCCATTACCAATGTGTTTTATCTGCTAATGTCCGTATAGAGCTTTCTCAGTTATCACGAGAAGTCCAAATATCAGGAAATACAGTCACAGATTATAAAATTTCAATCTCTGTTCCAGTATAAATGGGGGAAATTTCAGAATATCAGCAGATTGAGGATACATTACAAAACCATTTCCTTCCTCGGTCCTGGATTATAGACATTGCACTTTGTCAACCAGCAGCAAATGAAGAACAATTATAAATAAAATAGTGAAACCACTTCATTGTTAACATGATGCTCTGAAAACAAAGACAGAGTGAAAATATATATCACATTTAAGATGACAGCCAAATTAGTAGCAATGTGCGATGTGCTGTATGCAATGTGTGCAAGAGGGCCTTTTGGTGATTCTTAAAATTTATCTTTGAATTGTGTTTAGATTGCTCAGCTATTTCATCAGGACTCAGTGCTACAGAGTTCCAGAAGTTAACAGAGAGTAGTCAGAAAGATTTAGCAAGAGACATAAAACCATCCAACCATGGCTTTAGTTACAAAAGATAATAATAGGTTGTCACAGCATCACAATCCTTCAGATACAGCTCAGAACTCACATGAGTAAAGTTCCTGGATGCTGCAGTAAGGTAGGACAAAGCCCATTGGTGTAGTGTCTCCTCGAGCATACAAGTTCTTCTGCTTTACCATGATTGGATCTAATGACAGAAACTTGGCCACATGTTCCAGGATTGTTTCAATGACAAATATGCTGGGCGTTGAACCTGTAAAAGGAGAAAGTTTATATTTGTGTGTCAGCTTGTCTGAGTTGGTGGAACTCTGATACAGGATATTAGAATTGAACATGGCACACAGCTGACGGGAGAATACAAATCTGGACTGACATTTCAGTGCTGCACTGTCACAAGTGCTGCCTTTCAGATGAAACTTTGTGTTCAAGGTCCATTCAACCAGCAGAAATTCTCCTGTGTCCTGGACAAAGATCCCCCTTCAACCACATTACCAAGATCACACTGTTGGTTCATTCATTTAAATGATTGTGGCAAATAATTGTCCTTTTAGTTTAATTTTCATCTCCATCTTGAATTTTAGTTTCAACTTTAACAAGAAGTTCAATTCTAATTTACTTTGTACTAGCAACAAAATTAGGCCGTGGGTTTCACCGCAGTGGCGGGTGCATAAAACGGGAGACCCCCATCAACAGCAGCAGGTCCAGAAGGGCTGCCTCTGCTGCTCTAAAATACATGGTGGGAGGTGTGGAAAATCCCATTTACCTAACACAAACTGGATACTAGGGGAAACGCTGTCACCTGTTTTCTCCATTTCTCATGACTTGCGGTTGACTGTCACCTTAAGCTTGATGGTCATCAAAAGGACATATTGTGCAAAATAATGAAAATATTCTGGGGTGGCATTTGATGCTAGGTCAAGGAAGCAAGATTATTGTCTTAAAACCAACAGCTTCAGGATAATATGTTGCCACAATAAAGCCAAGATAATCTCTTTGATAATCATCCTTGAAATGAGCAATGTCTTTAGTAAAACAATTTGTTATATTCATCAACTTGAGTCTGAGAATATACTTCATTTTGAGTGACACAGAACTGTATTAAGCACAAATCTTTGAGGTTTCGTTAGTTGCATGGAACTGATTAGACATTGCAAATTAGTTTAAAGCAAAGAAATAAAACATTTCTACTATTTTTTTTTCTATCCTCCCCAATTCAACTATTTCTGTGCAGGACATCATTTATCATCCACAACTGAGCAATCAGCTAACAGGACACATGGAATAATTACTCTGGACTTAGTTTCTGACTATCCTCAGTGGCAAAGTGCCTGGCCATCACTCATGCTTCCATATGTTGATGTAGTCAATACTATGGCTTCAGTTTATCCCCCAAACATACAATTTGTGGGTCCTTTATACATTCAGTGCAAATGAGGCAAAATTAAACAGTTTGTGTTACCTGGAGCTCTGCACCATGTGTGGGCTGCACGGTTCGTTTTAGCTGCTACAGGGATCAGCTGCCAGTTCTTACACCTGTAAGCTGCAAGAGGGAAAAAGGGAGTCAGGTCACAGATTTGATAGGAGAAAAAAGGGGAATTAGTAAGGGGGCAATTCTCTCATCTCTCTGTGCATTTTTTTTAAGCGCAGTGGGCCAGCAGACTCTAACGGGGGCTGTTTTGCAGGATCCCCACTGGGTGCCCAGGCTTGGGCACCGTCAGCTCCACGCCGGAAATAGGCACGGAACAGAATAAATTATGTACCTCCTAATTTTAATATAACTTAAATGTCATTAGCAGGTGCAGGACTGAAGTCTCTGGGTTCGCTAGCCTCCTCCTCCCCCATCACCCAACCAGAGTGGTTCACAGTTGACAGTAGCATCAGGGCAGTGAGAAGGAGACGGGGCCTCTGCGGGTGATTGATGCGGGTGGAGGGGTTCTTGTTGCCACTCTGCAGATGGAATCGGTGGGCGAGGGAGGACAGCGATCAGGGCTGCCCATCGGGGTTGGGGTTGTAGCAGCCTGCTTTGGGGAGGGGGTGTCTGGACTGCAGAGTTAGGGTTTATGCGAATTCGACACTCAGAATTTTTTGGGAGAATCGCTGCCTATATCAGGTAGTGCCAGCAATGACCATCCCACTCCCACCTGCTGCTGCTGAAACTACAGGACTGCTAGTCATCCAATTGGCTGGCAGTTCCTCCTGAGAAAAGGGCAAGAACCTTGCCTGAAAGCAATGGACACTGATCCTTGTGTTAAATAGCTGTTGTGTAGTCAGCAGGATTGTTAGCAGACTCCCCTCCTACCCCCCCAACTCTCCCAGACATTTTAGCCAGAGGGATATAGAGATGGCAAGGGAGATATGGAGGCTGAGTCGAGAGTGAAGGGATTGGAGGTGAGGCTGGACTAGAGATTCAACAATCAACTAAAGAACTAGGCTAACGTCCCACTGAAAGAGTGTGGGTTCTTCTAAACTGTTGATTCTGGCATCAATCTGCCTCCATTTCTACTTCAGGCCTACATTGGGCCCAACAATTTGAAATGAAAATAACATGTGTGTGCGTTCAATCAGACCTCAGGAATGCCATGTCAGAGAATGGCCCAACTTGTAGTACCTGAACCAGTAATGGAAATCTGCCTTAAAGAGCTTAAGGCATGTTTGAACATGATGCCATGACTGAATGGTGCTGCAGACTCCATGGGCCAAATGGTCTCATTCTGCTCCTATATCTCATGGTCTTACGGACAGATTGGATTTTTTTTTCCTGTCGGATAATTTGTTAACTACTTTGCATGCTTAAACAATAAAGATCAATTTTGTCATGTGATAGTGCAAGTGATTTTATTCAAACTTTATTTATTAAAATTCTAATTCTAAAAGTCAAATATTATTCAGCATTGTAGATGAACTAGATGACAATTTTGGTTAGCTGAAAAAAGAACCCCTTTGTTTCCAGATTAAGGTTCTCAAGGAATGAACAGTTATAATTCAAGGCTCAAATGTTGATAACATGTGGACATGCATTCTTAAATTAGATACTTTACCATTATCAGAAAAATCGAAGCCAATTCTAATCTCGTCGTCATTTGGGCTGCTTCCATAGTCACAGTAGTAAGTCATGATAATTCCATTTAGTGTACCATCCTCATTAAACCCCACCTGGAACAAAACAACAGAATTGCCTTTTTAAAGGAACATTTATTGTGACCAACTTGTAGTTGTCTGAAAAGACTACATGTCTACTTGGTAAAGGTGTGCAGTTACAGACCTCGACAGTGCACCAGCCCATGATTACATATTTGCGATTATTATATCAATGGTGTGGGAAAGAGATGTGGAAATTTTAATAAATGGACCATTAAACCGTGGGTTCAATGTTTATGAGCAATGAAGTCAATGAAACAATGGTAGATTCTGTGATTACTAGAGACAAGACTAATCAACTGAAAGAAATGACTTTGCAGTTTTACCTAACCTTCAAGAGGCCACATTTGGAGTATAACATTCAGCTAAGATTTGAAGATCTTTAACCTTTGCATCAATATGGAGATTTTGAGTCAAGAGTAGCTCATTTATAAGACACAGGGTTCATAGATTAATGTTGAAGGGAAACATTTAAAGACTGGAGTATCAAAAGAAAGAAAAAAAAGGGTAACTTTTATTTATTAAGAGGACGATACAACTGTACAACAAAAATCTAAAGAGGAAACGCTGGAAAAACGGTGCAGAGGGACCTCGGGGTCCTTGTGCATGAGTCGCAAAAACCCAGCTTGCAGGTGCAGCAGGTGGTCAGGAAGGCGAATGGGATGCTGGCCTTCATAGCGAGGGGGATTGAATATAAAAGTAGGGAGGTCTTGCTGCAGCTGTATAGGGCATTGGTGAGGCCGCAGCTGGAGTACTGTGTGCAGTTTTGGGCACCGCACCTGCGCAAGGATGTTTTGGCCCTGGAGGGAGTGCAGAGGAGGTTTACTAGGCTGATACCGGAGTTGAGGGGATTGAGCTATGAGGAGAGGCTGAATAAACTAGGCTTGTACTCGTTAGAGTTTAGAAGAATGAGGGGAGATCTCATTGAGACGTATAAGATGATGAATGGGATGGATAGGATAGAGGTGGAGAGACTCTTCCCGCTCAAAAAAGACAGTAGGACTAGGGGGCACAGCCTCAAGATAAAGGGGAGGCGGTTTAGAACGGAGTTGAGGAGGAACTTCTTCACTCAAAGGGTGGTGAATCTCTGGAATTCTCTGCCCGTTGAAGTGGTGGAGGCTGCCTCGCTAAATATTTTTAAGAAGCGGGTTGATGGGTTCTTGATAAGAGAGGGGATTAAGGGTTATGGGGAGAGGGCGGGAAAGTGGAACTGAGCCACAACAGATCAGCCATGATCTTATTGAATGGCGGGGCAGGCTCGAAGGGCTAGATGGCCTACTCCTGCTCCTATTTCTTATGTTCTTATGTTCTTATGTTCTTAAAAACTCAGCAGGTTTGGCAGCATCTATAAGGGGAGAAAAGAGCTGATGTTTCAAGTCTAGATGATTCTTTGTCAAAGCTTTGAATGCATGTCAAAGCTTTGACAAACGGTCATCTGGACTCAAAACGTCAGCTGTTTTCTCTCCTTACAGATACTGCCAGACCTGCTGAGATTTTCCAGCGTTTTCTCTTTTGGTTTCAGATTCCAGCATCCGCAGTAATTTGCTTTTCTCCAACAAATAATCAGTGGGGTGCAGCAACAGGAAATCATGAGAGGGTTTAAAGAATGAGGAGCTGAATTACTATTTTGAAATGGGTTACAGGACTACAAGCTGGAGGCATACAAGACATACAAGGCATACAAGGTAACTGAAATCTGGCTTGAAAGAATTGGATGAATGAGCAAATATTAAAATGATGCATTCAGCACAAGGATATGTACTTTCTGATCACTGCAGGTTGTAATGCAGATGTATGACTAGACTGAATGCTCTACTGGCTACATGCAAGAATCCTTTCACTGCAGGCATTAATTTGCTCAAATAAGACTTTGCATTACAAATATATAAAAAAAACATAGTACAGCACAAAAATAGGCCATTCAGTCCAACTAGTCAATGTTGACATTTATGCTCCATTAAAGGCTCTTCAGAACCTCCTTATCCTTCCTCACTAACTATTAGCACAACCTTCTGTTCCCTTCTCCCTTATACTTGCCTAGTTTCCGCTGAAATGCATCTATACAAATTGCTTCAATTACTCCAGTGATAGCAAGTTTCACATTCTCACCACTCTCTGAATAAAGAGGTTTTTTCTGGATTCCCTGATAAAATAAATGCTGGAAAAACTCAAGTCTGCCAGCATCTATTGAAAGTGTCAAGAATTGAGGAAAATAAAAAATATAAAAAGAAATTGGGATGAAAATACGATAAAGAAATAGGATCAAAGGGGGACTGAGAAGTGCAGCTGTCTGGAGAGGTGTTTTTGAGATGCGAATTATCTAACTGACTAGGGAAAAACAAAGGTGCACTGAAGAAGTGGCTTCAAAGTGGAGATTAGGGAATTTTCACTTATGTGCTAAAAGCCTGACCCACAAGGTGGATGGCATCAAAGAGAATAAAACAGTGGGCAGGATTCTCTGATCTTGTCTGTGGCTGCCCCGCTGCAAGCAAGAACTCTGTTCACTGCAGCGGCACCGGAGAATCCCAGCTGCAGATGAGGTCGGAGGTTTTTGGCAGATATGTCCATGCCATGATAACTGGAAAAAGAGTTGGAGCAACAGTACAATCATAGCCACACCCAGCTGCAGAAATGCTCCCAAAACCAAGCTGTTGCTGAAAGACTGTTATTTAAAATCAAAATTTTAACAGAGAAGAATCTCTTTAAAGTTTGTTTATTTATTTATTGGTCACAAGTAGGCTTACGTTCACACTGTAATGAAGTTACTGTGAAAATCCCCTAGTCACCCCTCTCTGGCGCCTGTTCGGGCACACCGACGGAGAATTTACCATGGCCAGTGCACCTAACCAGCACATCTTTGGAATGTGGGAGGAAACCAGGACACCCGGAGGAAACCCACACAGACACGGAGAGAACATGCAGACTCCACACAGAGAGTGACCCAATCCAGAAACTGAACCCAGGTCCCTGGCGCTGTGAGGCAGCAGTGGTAATTACTGTGCCACTGTGCCGCCTCCATATACTGAATTCTGAAATAACTTGTGAGGATGGTAATTATTTGCTGGATATAATCCATAGCATTATATTACATTGGATGCTGTTTGGAAAAAAGGGGCATTTTTCAGATTTCAGGAAATGTAGGTAGTTCAGAACAAGGGGCAATATCGTTAGAAAATGCGTGTGTATAGCTATTATTGTACTTAGGTGTGCTGTTGTAGTGTTTATAGTTTGTCTTGTGTGTTTTCTTCTATGTTAATAAATAATCTTTATTAATTGATCATAACAAGACTCAACTGTTCTTTCTTGGTTTGCATATCTTTCTCACATTATACCAAGCTGAAAATATACACCACTCCAAGTTACCCTTCTGGTTTTGGGATATCCTCACATTTCACATCAATGGTGTTGTTAAGAAGAGAAACAGACTGAAGATTTTGAGTCCCATGTGACTCTTCTTCCGAACTAGAGAGGGGGAAATGTTGAAAAAGTGCTAAGTGACCTGTTACTATGATGCATTAATGGCAGGTGTATTCTGCTATAAACACCTACTCTGGAAACTCTCCATTCACTTGATGAAGAGTTTAACCTCAAAAGCTTGTGAGTTTACTATCAAATAAATCAGTTGGACTTAAACCTGGTGTTGTCAGACTTCTTACTGTGTTTACCCCAGTCCAACGCCGGCATCTCCACATCATGTCCACAAATACTGCCAGACCTGCTGAGCTTTTTGCAGAATTTTCTGTTATTTCAGATGTCCAGCATCCGTAGTATTTTGCTTTTATCTTCTGATATCCAAATTATTGGAGACTATCTTACATTGATAGCATCTAGTTTTGTTCTTCCCCACAAGCAGAAACATTCTGTGTATATGCCACCAAATATTTTTGAAATTTTAAAGACTAGCCCTCAGCCTTCTCTTCTAGTTTTATCTCTGTGCACCCACTCCAGTGCCTCTATATCCATTTTATAATATGGTGACCAAATCTACACCAAGTGTGAATTAACCAAGGTTAGGTACAAACTTAGCATAATTTCTCTACCTTTCAATTCTATCTTTTTAGAAATAAACCCTAGTGCTTGGTTTGCTTTCTGTTAAGGCTTTATTGAACTTTATTTTCGTGATTTGTAAATTTTTATAAGTTTATTTATTAGCATTGCAAGTAGGCTTACATTAACATTGCAATGAAGTTACTGTGAAAATTCCCTAGTCGCTACACTCCAGCACCTGTTCAGGTACACTGAGGGAGAATTTAGCATGGCTGATGCACCTAACCGACACACCTTTTGGACTGTGGGAGGAAACCAGAGCACCCGGAGGAAGCCCACGCAGACATGGGGAGAATGTGCAGCCTCTGCACAGACAGGAATCCAAGCCGGGAATTGAACCTGGGTCCCTGGCACTGTGAAGCAGCAGTGCTAACCACGTTGCCACCATGTCACTCATACAGATGTACTCCCAAGTTCCTTTTATCCTCTACCCATTTACATTCTTTTTTTCAAGTAACACGTTCCTCACTTTTCTTACCAAAATGCAGAGTTGCTATTTGTCCCAAGTGGAAAAACTTATTTTTTAAAAAGTCATACCTTTTCACATGATCTTTCTCTAAAATTCATTTCCACTTCAATTGTTCGACACATATCTTTTTATCATTTGTTTATGAACATCTTTAAATTATTGTGCATCATAGGAAAGCTGGTAATAAAGATAAGCCTTCTGTGATTTTGGAACTCTAACCTTGTATTTGAAAATATAACCATGGCGTTTGCCAATCGTTTTCATGTTGGTGCTCAGGTTCATAATACATCGAACAGGTCTGTAAGAAACAATGTGTTCACATGTAAGGAAGCACAGAATGAGGAAAAAGCTGACTAATTAATTAAGAGTAACACTTCAAAAGGCCTTAAAGAGGGACCAGTTAGGTTGGCTAGAATAATGGCTCCCCGTTCAATAACTGATTCCCATCGAACCATCAGCAGACAATGAGCCAAGGACCTACCTTTGGGCAGAACACACATGAAGGGTGAAGACCGTAGAAAAACTACCAAGCTGTGAACTCTAGTTCATCCATTTGACCTTCAGATGGAAAATAATACAAAAATCATAGAATCCCTACAGCGCAGGAGGAGGCCATTTGACCCATCGAGTCTGCACTGACAACAATGCCACCCAGCCCCTATCCCCGTAATCACCTAGCTAATCTCCTTAACACCATGGGGCAATTCAGCATGGTCATTCCACCTAAATGTTTCCCCAATTTCCAAAGCTAATGAAATGAAACTTTGGACTACTTATCCAATTCCACTGTTCAGTCCTAGCTAATTATTTGCATGGGTGACAAGTGCCTGACCACAGCAGCACAAACACCATGACTTTCTATGGAATATTTAATTATCTTTGCTTCCATTAATTCTATTCCTACTTTTCTATTATCTTTACGTTAACATTAAAAACCTTCACTGTCGTGGTTCAAGAAGGCAACTCAGCTCCACCCTCTCAAGGGCATTTAGAGTTGGGCAATGAATGCTGGCCTTGCCATTGATGCCCACAAATTTTAAAAATGAGGAGGATTGACTGAAAGTTTAGTTGACAAGATAGGGAACATTTTTAAAGGAGAACAGAAATGTGGGGGATGAATTTCAGAGATTGCGGCAGAGGCAGTTGAACGTTTTCCAGCAATGTTGGGGCAAAGGGAGAGAAATCACTTAGAAATAGTGGGCTGTAGGATTTGACAGTGGTGTAAGGCTGGAACAGGTTATGAAGATAGAATGGGATGAAGTTACAGTAGGACAAAAAATTAGGTAATTAATACATAAGCATCCAGGAAATCAGTGTAAATTAACAGGTTGAAGGTAATAAGACCCTTATAAGACCCTTGTCAGGCCTCATTTGGAGTACTGTGCGCAGTTCTGGTCGCCTCACTATAGGAAAGACGTAGAAGCTATTGAAAGGGTACAGAGGAGATTTACAAGGATGTTGCCTGGACTGGGAGGCATGCCTTATGAAGTTAGGTTGAGGGAACTGGGTCTCTTTTCCCTGGAGAGACGTAGGTTGAGAGGCGACCTGATAGAGGTTTATAAAATGTTGAGAGGAATAGATAGGGTGGATTCTCAGAGGCTATTTCCCCGGGTTGAAATGGTCGCTACGAGAGGACACAGGTTTAAGGTGCGGGGAGGAAAGTACAGAAGTGATGTTAGGGGTAAGTTTTTCACTCAGAGGGTGGTGAGTGAATGGAATCGGCTGCCGTCAGTGGTGGTGGAGGCGAACTTGCTGGGGTGTTTTAAAAGACTTCTGGATGAGTATATGGGGTTTTACGGGATTGGGGGTTATAGGTAGGAGTTGATGTGATCGGCGCAACTCGTGGGCCGAAGGGCCTGTTTGTGCTGTAGTGTTCTATGTTCTATGTAATAGGAAAGTGAATCGTAATGCAAGACAAAATACAGACAGCAGCATTTTGGGTAAGTTGGAGTTATTGCAGTGAAGGATGTGAGAGATCAGAAAGAGAGGCATTAGAATAATCCAGCTGAACGCTGACAGTCAAAGTTTGCAGATTAAAATATTGCCTTGGTGATGGATACAACATGCAATTTGAAGGTCTGATCTGCTTTGGAAATCGCAAGATCTTGTAAATGAGAAATCTGCAGAGTGACAAGAATTTAGTTAAGAGGAAGTTTCAAGCAGAGAGAGAGAGAAAAACTGGAGAATGGGATAGACAACTGAACCTGTAGTCCCAATCTTCAAGGTAAAGGCATCCATGAAGTCTTTGGGTGGGGTTTCTCGGCTTCACTTGCCCCAAGACCAGAAAATCCCAACCATGGTCAATGGACCTTTGCACAGCCTACCCCCTGCCTGTACCATTCCTGTGGGAAAATTCCAACCTTTTGTGTTTGTTGTCAGTTGCAAGTTTGATGGGTGAAGTGGATTGAAAAAGCTAAAAGGGGTTGAGAAAGCTTTTAGGTTTTACAGAAAAGCAACCTTGGGCATGATCCTGGAGCAGTGATTCAATCTAAAGGCATCAAAGCACACTTGTGATTAAATATAATGCAACTCTATCTTATTATGATCTTGCAAATGATCCTTTAAACAAGGTGGAATACAAGACAATTCAAAAAGACATCAATCAATTTCCCTTACATTCTTGTGAAGTTTGTCATTAAATTTTGCTGATTATAAATAGTCCATCACAGGATCACGTCTTGGCGCAGGAGTACTCTTCTGGGCCTTTGGAAGCAAGTTTCAAATTCTCCCTCCTAGGATTTGGATGCCTGCTCCATTCCCCTCCTGAACTTCCTTCCAACCACTTTTCCAGCTGCTAAACATCGTACATTGTCCACCAACTAGCTCCCACTTCCTGTCTGCTTTAGGTGATACATAAACCAGGTTTATGCAGGTAAGAATTGGGATTTTGTGGGAAAAAAATGCAAATTGTATTGTTCTAATTGCAAGACAAACTTATCAGTTTGGCCAGATGAAGATGCTTTGGAATTGAGTTTTGTTAGGAAGATTTTCTGCTTGTTTTAACATAGAACATAGAACACTCCAGCGCAAACAGGCCCTTCGGCCCACTAGTTGCGCCGATCACTTCTATACCTACTAAGCCATAGACCTATCTATAACTCCCAATCCCATTAGATCCCATATACTCATCCAGAAGTCTTTTAAAAGACCCCAGCGAGTTCGCCTCCACCACCACCGATGGCAGCCGATTCCATTCACTCACCACCCTCTGAGTGAAAAACTTACCCCTAACATCTCTTCTGTACTTGCTTCCCTGCACCTTAAATCTGTGTCCTCTCGTAGTGACCATTTCAGCCCTGGGAAATAGCCTCTGAGAATCCATCCTATCTATTCCTCTCAACATCTTATAAACCTGTATCAGTTTCTGGCAGTATTAGGAACAGGAGAAATGGCAGTTTGGGCAGGGATCCATATCGCTGGATTCCAGTGGATTCTGCTCTCAGGATGACCTTCGGAAGCATGGATGAAGGTGTGAAGAGGTTGAAGACCCACTCTTTAACAATGCTGCTAGAACAAAACATATTGGCTGTGATGTCTGCATAAAGTGCAGATTCCCAAGACCAGGTTATTATTTAATTAGTCCCATTCTTTCCCCATAGCCCTGTGTTTCTTTCTTTTTGTACTACGCAACTTTGCAAGTAACTATTGAATTTTCTTCCATTATTCTTTCAAGCAACACCTGCCAGATCACAGAACTTCATAGAATTATAGAATCCCTACACTGCAGAAAGAGGTCTTTCTGCCCATTGAATCTGCACCAATTCTGCGACAGAACATCTTACCCAGGCTTACCCCTGCCCTGTCCCAGTAGACCCACACATCTACCTCCACTAATGCCCCTAACATACATATCTTGGGACACCGTTTGGACACAGGGGCAATGTAGCATGGCTAATCCACCTATAGGAGGAAGCAGGAGCACCCTGAGGAAACCCACACAGACACGGGGGAAACATGCAAACTCCACACACAGTGCGGGATTTTACGCCCTCACTCGGATGAGGCTCGCAAAATCCCAACCAAGGCCAACACAGAATTCCATTCTACAAGCCTCACCCGCCCCAAGCCAGGTGGTAAAATGCTGAGTCACCAAGGCCAAAATTTAACCTGAGTCCCTGGTGCTGTGAGGCAGCAGTGTTAACCACTGCACCACTGTGCCACCATTCACTGCATTAAAAAACATCTCAGCTTTCCTCACTCTTTTGCTACATATCTTGTATCTGTGTACTCTGGTGGCCAAACACCATACCAGTGAAAACAAGTTGTCTTTAGTTACCACATCAAAACCCAATCGAATTTTGAACACCTCTGTTAATTCTCCTCTTGCCTTTCTTCTCTGCTCCAAGAAGAACAATCCTAGCCTTTAACATTCATATTGGCACACTCAGGAAGTATAAGAAGTGTTCTTCTAATCAAGTTTCTACAAGCTACAAGCTAAGAGGTTAATAGATATTTTATACAGCTGAATCCTACCTGGAAAGCACTGTTGCAGCCAATGCTGCAGCACAAGCTGCTAAATTGGCACGAGTAGCTTTCCCTCCATACGCTCCACCCAAACGCTTAGCTGTGACGTTAATACTGTGAAAAGAAAAAAACATTCCCAAATGATTAAACCCCAGGATGATATTGGCTAATAGTGGAGTAAAAGTCACTGTTCACTAAGTTGCATGTTAAAAGATTAAAACTGCAAATATGCCAAATCTAAAATAACTATCATTACCAACAGTCCATCAGTTCTGCAATGAGAAAAGAGACATTAATGTTTCAAGTGTAGGTCCTGAGCACAAAACTTTCAGTGATCCTTTCTTTTTCCAACCAGCGATACACTTGCTATGTATTTCCAGCATTTTTGGCTGATGTTTCAACAGATCAGCAGTAATATTTTTCCTTTAGTTACCTTGCTAAAAAACCTCAGCACAAAACCAACTCAAGCTGCACGTTTCCACATTTTTTTTATCTGAGGTTGCTGTCAATGGCCTAGGTAGGGTCATTCATACCCACACACTACAGTCCTGCCTGGCCCAATACAGGACTTGGTCTTGATTTCTCCTATTTTCTATGTCATAGATGATCAACTAAAGAAATGAAGACACAACAATCTCTTGTCTCTGTGGACTACAGGAATGACAAAATCAGGGATCTGTATTATCCAGCAATCACAGCTGAATTGGCTTGTGGGGGGGTGGTGGGGGGAGAGAAATAAGGAACATGGAAAAAAAATAAGAAAATACATTTTAAAGAATGATAGCTTACTGTTATGTTAATTTACAGGTGGATATAGTTACCCATTGGAAAGTCTTTATGGTGATGGAAGTGTGCATTTAAGCTGAAGATAGCCTGATGACTGTGACTGCTCTATCACAGTCTCTTTAGTTATTTTGTTAGAAATATTTTTGTGAGTTTAACATAATTTATGATGTGGAAGATTAAGAAATCAAGCCCCGTTTTACTTTGTGTTTCTATTAAAATTTGCTTGTACCATGTCAATGTAACTGTTATACATGCTGGAAAGTCACTGTAGCAAGTTAGTTGCAATGTGCTAATAAAGGAAAGTCCTGCTTACTCCTTGACAGGTACTCCAATGGCACCGGCAATGGCTTGTTGCACAGAGTCCAACCACTGGCTAGATGCCTGGACATTCAAACCATCTTCAGTAGGCACACACCGACAAATCTATCCCAAAATAAACAAAAAAAAAGCACAATCCTGAAATTATTTCTGATACAATCAAACCCCGAAAGCTTGTGAGTTTACTATCAAATAAATTGGTTGGATTTTAACCTGGTGTTGTCAGACTTCTTACTGTGTTATGATGTGCCCAGTGCTCATCAAGGATGTGAGGCAACCTGCCTCTATCATCCTCCCAGGCAGCGCATTCCAGACCATCACCACCCTCTGGGTAAGAAAATTTTTCTTCACATCCCCCAAACCTCCTGCCCCTCACCTTGAACTTATTCCCTTTGTGACTCTGTCCTTGTCACTCATGATCTTGTACACCTTGATCAGGTCGCCTTTTAGTCTTCGCTGCTCCAATGTAAACAACCCAAACCTATCCAACCCCTCTTTATAACTTAAATGTTTCATCCCAGGCAACATCCTGGTAAATCTCCTCTACACCCCCTCCAGAGTATTCACATTCTTCCTCTAATTTAGCTGAACTACACACAGTACTCCAGCTGTGGTCTCACCAAAGTTCTATACAACTCCAAAATGACTTCCTTGCTTTTGTAACCTATACCTTGATTGATAAAGACAGGTGCTCCTATACCTTTTTCACCACCCTACCAACACGCCCTTCTCCTTCAGAGATCTGTGGACAAACACACCAAGGTCCCTTTATTCCACAGAACTTCCCAGTATCCTGTCATTCATTGCGCACTTTCTTGTCAAATTACTCCTTCCAAAGTGCATCGCCTCACACTCTTCAGGGTTAAATTCCATCTGCCACTTATCTGCCCATTTCACCATTCCATCTATATCTTCTTGTAGCCCAAGACACTCCACCTCACTGTTAACCACCCATCCAATCTTTGTGTCATCTGTAAAAGTACTAATCCTACCCCCCCACATAGTCATTTATATAAATGGCAAATAATAGGGGACCTAACACAGATCCCTGTGGTACACCACTGGACACTGCTTCCAGTCACTAAAGCAGCCTTCTGTCATCTCCCTCTGTCTCCTATAACTGAGCCAATTTTGAATCCACTTTATCAAATTACCTGTCTAATTTGCATTTACCTTCTTTACAAGTCTCCCATGTGGGACATCGACTGCACTACCCTCGTCTACACATCTGGTCACCTCCTCAAAAATTCAATCAAATTTGTTAGGCATGACCTCCCTCTGATAAAGCCATGCTGACTGTTCCTGATGAAACCTTGCCTCTCTAAGCTGAGATAGATGCTTTCCTTCAGAAATTTCTCCAATAGTTTCCCTAACGCTGATTTGAGACTCACTGGTCTGTAGTTTCATAGTCTATCTCTACAACATTGCCGTGTTGTGGCCAGAAAAGCCACATTCAGAATGTAGTAAGAAGAGTCCCCAGATGTGGAAGGCAGCTATTACTCCTCCCTTGCAAGGCATACTTGTATCTCCTTGGTGACATCTGCCTTGTCCCCCTCCTGCCCGACCGCTGCCGGATAGAGCTCAAGACCAAAACAATGGCACACAGGTCAGCGTACATCTATGGAATCTGCTGCGTGGTTTGCTGGATATGGCTCTCCATAAATGTCACCAATTTCAGAGAGTGCGGATACATGTAAACGAAACTCAGGAGCCAGCAAATGTCTGCCCTTCATTTTCAAATCTTAAGCTGCTTCAGTGTTTCTTTACAATATTTCTTGTTACATTTTCCATACTCTTTTCTTTTATGGCTGTTGAAATCAGATTCTACCACTTATCCCATTCCTGCACGAACAGTAATGTATAGGCTTCCACTCCACCCAGGCGGGTACCTACTCTATGTATAGCCTCACCAGTGTCGATCATGATGTATTCTGGGTGAACCAGCAACCCAATGTTGAAACAGAAAAATGAATGGAGTTCCATTGTAATGGTCTGAAAATGGATCCGAGAGGTAGCAAGCAAGATAATTGGGGTTGGGAGTCATGAGATTTTTAACCATAACCGCAATCTTAAAATAGGTTAAAATTTATGAATGAAATTATACAACGTGCACCTCTTAATATCCTGAAATTTTTAATCAATTGCATTTACATCCATTAAATATCAAAGGAAGTTACCTGTGTTTCCATGTGGAAATGGTACTGTTCTCCTGCTCTAATTTCACCCTCAGTTTTGCAAGGAGACTCCGCAATAGCGCCAGCAGGATCACCAACAAGTAACCCCTTCCCAGATGATGGGTAAAAGGATTTCTTCTCAATAGCTTCATCAAGGGTCACGATTGGTGGTTTTCGATCCCTGTAGGTGACCTTTACTTCTCCTACCATCTGGAGAGCATGTTGCTCTGAATCTTAATATGAAAACAGACATGGTTAACAAGTGATTAGACAGATATGGATTTTCAGTACTGCAAATCAACATCTTTTCCATCTATTATTGGCACCAAAGGCCAAACAGAGTTGACCCACATGACTGAATTTAAACAAATGCTTGGTAGTTAACCATTCCTCTGTGCATTCTCCATGGCGACACCTCTACCCATTAGAGTGTTGGCAAACAAACCAACACTCTCTACTCTATAAATTGCCATTCCCTTTACAACAGGTATTCTTACAAATCTGTCCTGATGAGTACAAGAGAAAAAGCTTTGACAACATGTATATTTCTTTCAGCAAAATATCCTACCTCTAATGGAAAATTAAGTCTTCCCATCATTCATGGATATTTAAGAAAAGAAAATCGGCTAATGTTACTATGTATTATTTGAACAGTTCATGCAATGGAGTTGCAATTTTACGATGATGGTAGTTCAACATAATACAAATCTATATAGCATCTTGAAAATAGTGAAGTCCCACAGTATTTCTGATGTGAAATAGTGAGTGAATGAAAGCAGACTGGAGGAACAGTTGAAAAGATTGGTTTTGAGGAAACCTTTGAAGTTGGGGATAGCAAAGTGTCATAGTTTAGGGAAACAGTTCCAGAGAATGAGGCCCAACACAGCTATAGGCTATTTTCAAACATTTTTGGGTATGGGTTGGTCTTCCATAAAGCACCATTGGTTATTTGAGTTTGGAACCAAGATGAACCAAAGGCAGCACAGTGACATAGTGAGGTACCATTGTCTCACAGTGCCAGGGACTCAAGTTCAATTCTGGCCTCAGTCGCTGTCTGTGTGGAGTTTGCACTTTCTCCCAGTGTCTGCATGGGATTCTTCCAGGTGCTCTGGTTTCCACCCATAGTCCAAAGGTGTGCGGGTTAGGTTGCTTCTAATATAAGCTTGCTTAAGAGCTGAGTTTGAACCTTGAAAGACACTGGCAACCAAATGTCTTGACTTAACAAACACTACATAATTCTGCACAGCACAGAATGTTATGCAATAAAATTTACAGTGAGTAGACAGTTTTTAGCACTGTAAGGTAAATTTCCTTCAGTTTGCTAATTTTGGTGAATTAATAACAAGTAAGGAACACTTTGTTCACAAGTATTTCTGGAGAAAAACATGCCCTTTAATTCAAGTTTCCCAACTTAGCAGTGTTTGTAAATACAAGAAAGGCAGAATACAGTAGCCCAGCTGATTATAGCTGTAGTGTAAGCACTAGAATACAAGGATAGGTCTCAGTGCTATATTGATCAGGAACATCAATGTTCAGAAACTGGGTACAATCTGGGTTCTCTTCAGCCAGATTTCAGATTTCCTCTGTGCCAGTGTTGTAGTTGATCCTGGGAGGACAGAATAGAACATACATACTAGAACTTGTTTAATTCCAAAGAATGAACAAACACTTGAAACCTTCCCGCCTGATTCCCCTGCTTACCATCCTTGATCATAGTTGTGTTTTTCTTCTAATTTGTTGAAAAAGGTTTGTGACATGATTCATGATGTAGTCCATTCATAAACTATATAACTTGCAATTGATTCAATGTTGGTGAATTACACTGAATTTGAGTCTCAAAGTGTTAAGTAGATGTACGTGCTGCTTTTTGTAAAGTCACATACCAAGATACAGAGAGCAGTGAATGCGACAGTTTTATACACAATGAAGTAATAAGAATGTTATATTTGGATCAATGTTTTGTAATGATTAGAAAAATCACTTGTCTGAATTTTGGGAAAAACGTGGGCCCTGATTCTCCAGTCCCACCAGCTGCGCAACCCCACCCCCAGGTTTCCTGCCAGTGTGGGATGATGGTAATGGTGATTCCCACTGACAGCGCTGGGATGAGCAAACAATGCGCCACTTCTCGCCAGCCAGAAACACGCAGCTGGGACGCCAGAGAATTTCACCTATTAAGTCTCTTTTTTTACTTAAAACATTCAGTGAGATGAGCATGTTTTTATTTATTTGTAATGTTGGCATCGAGCGTCATTCTTCAGAAACATTTGCCAGGAAATCATAGATAAGAATTAAATTGGGGACTTAAGCTGAAGGGAATTAATTGAAATACAGCCTAAAATTGCACTTAGACAATTAGCAGCTGTGAAATGCTGTTTAATATGGACACTAAATTATATGGAACTCCATTGTTAATAACAAAGAAGGAAAATTGGCAGATGACAGCAAGTATATCCTGTTAAAACATTACTTTGACAAAAGGTCCTTAACAAGAGAGGCTAAATAACAAATCATAAAAAATGTCTAAGAATGATGTTCTGTAAAATTATTACTTATACCACCCTGTCAATTATCTTCATGATGTGAACGAAACATCTAGGGCTGGATTTTCTGGCTACGTTCACCCAAAACCGAAAATCCCGCCCGTGGTCAACAGACCTCTGCATGGTCCATATCCTACCCACTACGATTCTCATGGCGAGCGGGATGGGAAAATTCCGCCCCCCCCAAAATTTGATTGATTTGAATCAATCAGATCCAATGTCTTATCTCTCCAAACAGACACAGCCAATAAGTAGCACTGGCTGCACCTCTGAAGCATGACAAAAAGCTGGCCACACCAATCTTCAGTGGTCCATGAACAAGGTGAATGCCATCAAAATGGTGATGGTAACTGTCCTCAGCATCGGGGCAGTATTTGACCAAGAAGCTCTCAAAAACTAAAAGCACCATGGGGAGGGTTGGGGGGAATCTTCCAGTGGCTGATGCCATGAATATCAGGAAGGAAAATGGCCATTGTTGTTGAAAGCCATTTTATCCAGCTTGAGGACATCACTGCAAGGGTTTTCTTGTGGAAACAATCTAGGCCCAACTATCCAGACCACCATATGGGAGGCAAGGTGACACAGTGGGTTAACTCACCATCTTCCCTATGCTTGCTTTCGGGCATTATTAGATCTCTGGGAACTGAATTAAGTGAAACTCAGATTAGTATTTTTCCCAATTGCATTACCGGCAATACACAGTGCGACTGGCTGCCCAGCGTACGAAACAGGACCGCTACTCAAAATCTCTTCAACCTCACTGGGTGGAGGCACAAACGTGTTGGATCCTGGTATGTCCTTTGCTTTTAGCACCTGTAATGTGAAACAGAAGAACTACGTTAATTCAAAGATTACTATTTTTGGGTGACTTTGTGCTGGTGAGGGTAACACCCATGGGAATGGAACATATTTTTCAGCCTTTATTAGAATCATACATTCACAAGTCTGATTTTGCATCAGTAACTAGAAGACAACATTTCCCACTACTGTAACATCAATCCCTCTTTGAATGAGACTTTAATTTAATGCTATGTTTTGTATTATTTATATATAAATAAACATTCTTACGCCCACCAATAACAGTGCTGAGATTGAGCCTATTTACTCCTTGTAAATGAATTAGAAGATAATGCTTTTAAAAAGAACACAACAAAAATCAGTCCACATACAGACAAATGTTAAGTACTAAAAACACAAAATTAAATGCAAGTGTGAGTTGTAAAAAGGATACAAAGATGGTTCAATTTGAAGAGGCTAAGCAAGTGGGCAAAAATTTAGCAGATGGAATACTATATGGAGAAGTGAGAGTTTATCCACTTTGGTACAAAAAACAGCAGTACAGAGTATTTCTTAAATGGTGGGAGGTTGGGAAGTGTTGAACATCAAAAGGACTTGGATGTCCCTCTCTTTGAGTCACTGAAAGAGGAAATGCAGGTACAGCAAGCAATTAAGAAGGCAAATGGTATGTCAGCCTTTATTATAAGTGGGTTTGAGTATAGGAGTAACGATGTCTTACTGCAGTTATATAGATCCTTGGTGAGACTGCTCCTGGATTATTGCATGAAGTTCTAATTTGTAGTCTCTTTAGTTTAGGAAAATGTACTCACCATAGGGGGAGTGCAACAAAGGTTCGCTAAATTAATTCCTGGGATGGAGGGATTATGCCATGAGGAATGATTAAATAAACTGGACCTTTATTCTCTGGAGTTTAGAAGAATGAAAGGTGATTTCATTTCAACCTACAAAATTCTTGCAGGGCTCGACATATTTCCCTTGGCTGGGGGTTGGATCCACAACTAGGGGATACAGTCCGAGATTTCAGAGCAGGTCATTTAAGACTAAGATGAAGAGGAATCTCTTTAGTCAGAGGATGGTGACTCCTTGGGATCCTTGGCTCCAAAGGGCTGTCAATGTCTACAGGGCTCATGCTGGAAGTGCAATACAGTACTTACCACTGATCTGGATGAGTACAGCTTTTCCAACACTCAAGGAGCTGAACAACACCCAGGTTATTGCAGTTTAATTGACTGGCAAGCATGCTAGTAGACTGAATATTCACCACTGGCAAAGCATAGACGCAGAATGTGCAATTTTCAGGATGCAGTGGAACAATTCCAAGTTTAGACTTGCAACCTCAGCCTCCAAGAAGGATGAAAACAGCAATGGCATCCTCATGTTCTCTTCCAAATCATACAGATTCGTAAGATGAGCTTGCACCATCATTTCTTCAATCACTGTGAAAGCATCATTTGCTCAGGGACTGGTTCAAGTATCACCACATTCTAGAGCAACTAGGTGTAGGCAATAGATACAGCCTTACCAGGTTCATCCACATCCAAGAACAAATTGGACATTTTTACTTCAGTCACGCACACAGCTTTTGTTACAAGGCTTTTATAAAGAGGGACATAAAGAGGAGTTTCACAGTAACTTCATTGCAGTGTTAATGCAAGCCTACTTGCGACACTAATAAACTTAAAGACCTAACAAAGGGAACATGCCAAAAAGCAGCAAGATCTGTCCTTTCCCTTCAGGCTACCCCACTTCAGCATTTCAAAAAAAGTTTATTTATTAGTCACAAGTAAGGCTTGTATATTAACACAATGAAGTTACTATAAAATTCCCCCAGTTGCCACACTCTGGCACCTGTTCAGGTCAATCCAACTAACTAGTACCTCTTTCAGACTGTGGAAGGAAACCAGAGCACCCAGAGGAAACACACGCAGACACACTGAGAACGTGCAAACTCCACACAGGCAGTGACCCAAGCTGGGGATCGAACCCAGGTCCCTGGCACTGCTGACCATTGTGCCACCGTGCCGCTCTATATGGTTTACAGCATTTGTAATTTGTTCACTTATTTCGTAAGAAGATTATTTGTTGTATTTATGAAGACAGTAGTGGAAACTAGTTGAGCAATGCACTTCACAAATCGTATTAATTACTTACTGCCGCAGCACCAGGCACATTCATGGCTGCTGTAATGTCAATGTTGCTGACAGTTGCATTTCCTTCTGTGCTCAAAACAAACGCTGCAAATAACTCATTAGGCAGAGGCAGTAAGTCGTTGACGAACTGGGCTTCACCAGAAGTCTAGATGTAAGAAAAAGGGAAGATATGATTAAGATTGCTCTACCAGACTGTTTTCCCCAGTCACAAAAAAGTCTTCCATTTCATCGACTTACTGCCAGAAGTGCCTCTGATTGACAGTTCATTGACCACAGAGAAATTCTCTGTGAGATCTGCCTCAGTTGCACTTTTTAAACACTTCCTATCAGCTTGCTGTAAGGTGGTTGCCAGGTTGCTGCTAAAGGAGTGTAAGGCATTCAACTGCTTGAAGGAAGTGGTGAAGTATAAATTGTTCTCGTGAAGTATAAATTGTTCCTCCCTTTGAGGTTTGATATTCTGATTCAGTCCTGATGAGTGCAAAAAGTTTCAACAGCATGCCTCTTTTTTCAGCAATAACTTAGGTATTGTTGATGCAACTGCCTAATTCTGGCATTTTAAGGTACATGATGTGTTGCATTTCCACTCGAACCCCGATGCCTGCTTTCCTTCTGGTTATCTAGTTTTGCTAAGATGATAATGATGGCAAATATTACCTATAAAGTGATGTTGGACAATAGGTCACAGTAGGAAGAAATTGGTAGGACAGGTCCTATCCCAAGTTCCTGCTCCCACCTGCCCAAGTGCCATTGCCAAATCAGTGGAACAGCTGAACAGCATAGTTACTGAATTTAGATAATATTGTGTGAATACACAGCTGGATCCGTATTTGTGCATGCTCAATTCACATTCACACACCAATTTTTAGATCTACTTTTTTTACTTCCTCCAAGCTTAGCAAAAATAACTCTACCTCAAACTATTTTGCTCCGGGAAAAAATAATCTCATCCAAATGATACC
Source organism: Carcharhinus amblyrhynchos (assembly GCF_965287045.1). NCBI lineage: Eukaryota > Metazoa > Chordata > Chondrichthyes > Carcharhiniformes > Carcharhinidae > Carcharhinus > Carcharhinus amblyrhynchos. The sequence continues at coordinate 94,135,779 of NC_137328.1, read as the reverse complement.
CTACGTTTAGGGCAGCAAAAATTCAAGCTTGTTGACCTTGGGGAGCCTTTATAATTTTGAATTCCACATAAAAGTCCCATTCCTGGTTCTTTCTCAGGGATCTTTTATTCAAAAGCAGAAAGTACAAAGAGCAAACATTTGCTTCCATCTGCCCTGGAGCTGCATTATAATTCGATTTTGTTTGACTCACATCATCCTCAAATTAGTTTGATTAAAAAAAAGTATTCTGCTTATACGAAGAATCAAATGCATTTTATCTCAAAAAACAAACAGCATCATTGACATTTTGTGGACACTCTGTCATGATAGCAACAGGTTAGCCAACATGAGTAAGTTGAGATTTTGGGAGCTTCTGCATGTTGAAATGAACTGGAAGTGTTATATTTTTAGCAAGTGTGCACTGAAATTTCATTTGCAATTCCTGGGGATTTGAAGATTATCAAAAGGTCAGAATAATTTACTCGATGCCTGGGTATACGCCAAAGCACAAATAATTTATTATTATTGAACAATATTCTACCGTAGCAAGGTACACAATGCATACATCAAGTGGTACTGAATAGAAGATAAATCAAAATCTTACCTGCAGGCGGGCATTTAATTTTGGCATAGGTTTTGTTAAAGGGTATTCATCTGGCTTGGTGCTAAAAGTTTGTTTCCCTGTGGATATAGGACGTTCCAAAGAGTACCGGGCACTCCGATTATAAGGCGAAATTGCTTCTTCATTCAACAGGGACAGGAAAAACTGATCAAAGAAAATTTAGGGTATATTTATTAATCAAATAAACTTGAACAAAACTTAGCAATACAAATACAGTGTTTTAGATTTTTGGGGGTGAGTTTACTGTGTTGACAATACTGAATTTCACAGACAAGTTGTTCAGATTCTTATTGGAGACTCGTTTGGAGAGATGGTGTGAACCTGTGAAAGGCAGGGAAGGCAAGAGAGAGAAAGCATACAAAATATTCACTCACTAAACATATAGCTTAAGATTATCAAAAAGCCTTCTTAAAGTTACTAATCTTCCTATTCATAGAGTTCGAATAGCAACATTTCATTAGATGTTTTTAATAGCTTATACTTAATTTGGAATTTAAAATCTTGACCCTAAATACAAATGCTGGGCAAATATACTTCCAGTTCGTTGTGATGCCATTTTGCACTGTTGATGGAGACCAACTTCATCCCCACGGTGTTCAAAACTGACCTGGTAGGAAACTGATCATAAATCTGGAACAATATGAATATAGTCAATAAGTCATTGGAAACTGAACAGGATAGCGGGATTATCACACTGGCCTTCCACCTTGGATTGGATGCCACTCAAACTCAACCTGGATAGTCAAATGGAGGCAATTTTGTCCTCGACTGTATTACCAGCTCTCACTGTATTGCAATCAGGATCAGACATGTTGGTCAATTTTCTACCTCCTAAGGACTGCTGCTATATCTCCACTGCTAAAGATTGGTGAATTAGCCAGAGACCGGGATCAAGTTTGGAATTGCTCCTGTTTGTATGTGCTTTGTAGCATATTTACTCAATGAGCCTTTAATCTCAGTCCAAACCTCAATCACTCTTTCTCCCATAATTAATTTTAAATTCAGGAACCAGTATTGAATAAAAACACATTTCTGAAGAGTTACTCACTTTGTAGAAAAGTCCAAGTGCCAGTGATTTTCTGTATTTAGCACTAACAAGTAATGGATCGCTGTCATCAGGAATTATTTCCTTCGCAAGTGTGGTCAAGGCACCTGTAACCATCATTTTAATAATCAATGGCCAGACTAACTTATCAGCAATATAGAAAGAATTGTACTCTTGTTGCACCATATCAAAACACAAATTAGCAACTGAAAAAAACTAGTCACTTCTCCTACTCTATAAATGGGGAGGAGAAGGGGGAAACTGGGAAAAGGGGAGGAAACAGGTGCGGGAAGGTGAAGAGGGCAAGGGAGTAGGAGGCAAGGGGAGGAGAGGGAGCATGCAAAGAAGCAAGGAACGGAGGGCAGAAGGCAAGGGGGGGAAGAAGGAGGAGGAGAAAGAAATTAGAAGACAGCGGGAAAGCGAAGCAAAGTGTGGGGGAAGGAGGTGGAAGGAGAAGGGAGTGGAGATGACTGGGAGGGGAGGTATGTATTTGAGGAAGAAGCAGCAAGGAGAGAGAAGGGGAGAGGAATAGGAAGGGACGGTAGATGGGAATGAGAGAGGATAGGCTGGAAAACAGCGAGGAGGAGACAGGAGAGATTAGGGGAAAGGCGGGGGAAAGAAAATGTAAGAGAGGATGTGGGGGAAATTTGCTTATATTAGTAGGGATGCAGGGCACCTTATTTTAATATTGAGATCCTGGGTCTAAGGTAGATAAAGGTACTGGAGTTCATTGGTGCCAAGTTGTCAGTTTCTGCCTCAATGGAGGGCAGAGATTTTTGGCAGGGAGGAGGACTAGGTTCAGGGATCAATGTAAGATTCAGTGCCAGGATTTTACTGTTTATATTTAGTGTTAGTATCAGGCACTACTGGTCTTTTACAAGAGATGGATGTTTGTGTTTTCAAGGATGGCCACCCTTCTGATCTTGCTGAATCAGGTTATCAATGTAGTAGTAATTAGTTCCAATTCTGGGCTGTAGACACTTGCATAGAAACTAGCAGGAGGAGTAGGCCATTCAGCCCAACAAGCCAGCTCCACCATTCATTATAATCCTGGCTGATCATCAAATTCAATATCCTGATTCCCCCCTTTTCCCCACATCCCTTAGCTCCAAGAGCTCTATTTAATTTCTTCTCAAAATCACACAATGTTTTGGCCTCAGTAAGTCTCTGTGGTAGTGAATTCCACAGATTCACAACTCTCTGGAAGAAAATGCTCCTTACCTTAGTTCTAAAAGGTTTACCCATTATTCTCAAACTATGATCTCTAGTTCTGCAACCCGCATCATTGGGAGCATTCTTTCTGCTCATTAGGAGCTTGAGAGTGGTGTAAACCAATCACATTTAATTGAAGGCCTTTGCGCTAAGAAAGGGACCTTCAGCCGAACACTTAAGCCTCTTGATTAATAAGGGGATCAGGGGTTATGGGGAAAAGATAGGAGAACGGGGATGAGAAAAATATCAGCCATCATTGAATGGCAGAGCAGACTCGATGGGCTGAGTGGCCTAATTCTGCTCCTATGTCTTATCGTTTTATGGTCAATGCATCGCCCAATCCTCCAGGTTCTTATCCTAACAACAGAAGCCTGCCCACTTTAAATTTCAGCTTCAATACATGTTGCAATAGGCAGAAACCATCAATGGCAACGGGATGGCACTTGACCGTGGCTTCATAACAGATCCAAACAAGGATTTAAATTACTCTCTCGAAATGGTTTCTGACATCACTTGAAATAATCATTATTTATGGGGGAACTGATGGTGTCCGCAGTGGGGCAGGCAACAGGCAGACAGATCAGCCAATCTGACAGACACTAAAACTGGAAGTAAAAAGCATGAAATACAGGGCCCAGACTTCTGCAGTCACGGACGCTCTGCCGAGCTTCCAAAATGATGGGCAGGTTCCTAAAACGGAAGTCTCGCCTTCTTTTCCAACAGATCCAATTCTCACTGATCGGGGAAAGGGGATTTGGCATGATTCAGATGAGGGAAAGCCAAACTCAACAGACTCATTTAAACTCAGCGCTACATTTAAACAGACCCCATCTTGGCTACAGCAGGGGACTTAACCTGCCAAATCAAAAAAGAAACCCACTGAATTTGCAATTTGTGAGGCATAAATAGGTCTAGGCCTACACTAACATCGTGAAATTCATCTAGTGATTCTCAGCTCTCACGTAGGCCAAAACAGAATCATGCACTTACCTTTCAGAGTCGCACTGGAAGTCATATCTTTGCCTTGGAGATAATTTTCAGTGGCAGCAGCATGAATGAAATCTTTACTGATTCCAGTGTATACCATTGAGATGGATTCTACCAACTGCTTCTTATCCACGTTTCTTAACCGAACACAGAAACCAGCACTCACAAAAGTGTGGGCGTTCTATAAAAGAGAACCCGGAAAACAATATCAGGGATGTGACAAGTTGTTTGTGTGGGAAAAGTTTTGATTTTATCCATAAAGCACCAGATGAATGTACAGCTGACAAAAGATGCCATCTCTGTTCAATGAAAGGAATGCTCCAGTTAATGTATCCAAACCAGAGATCATAGAATCCATACAGTGCAGAAGGAGGCCATTCGGCCCTCAAGTCTGTACCAACAACAATCCCAACCAGCTCCAATTCCCATAACCCTCATGTACCCTGCTAATCCCCTGACACTAGGGGCAATTTACCATGGTCAATCAACCAAACCTGTACATCTTTGGACTGTGGGAGGAAACCGGAGCACCCAGACAAAGGGAGAATGTACAAACTTCACATCAACAGTGACCCGAGGCTGAAATCGAACCCAGGTTCCTGGAGCTGTGAGGCAACAGTGCTAACCACTGTGCCACCGTGCTGGATGTCAATTGGGATTTTAAGGCCATATGAGAGAAGATCCTCTCTTCTCCACCTCCTGAACCAACATAAACCCATTTCATTAGGACCAGAAAGTAATGGCAGATTTTTCAAAAACTGTTTGTGTTCCAAATTTTGCTTTGTCTTTAGTTTCTTTTCTTTAAAAAAAACATTCATGGGATGTGGGCGTCACTGACTGGCCAGGATTTATTGACCATTCCTAGTTGCCAAGGGCAGTTGAGAGTCAACCACATTGCTGTGACTCTGGTGTCACATGTGGGCCAGACCAGGTAAGGATGGCAGAATTCCATCCCTAAAAGACATCAGTGAACCAGGTGAGTTTTTCTGACAATCAACAATGGGTTCACGGTCATTAGTAGATTCTTAATTCCAGATTTTTTTTATTGAATTCAAATTCCACCATCTGCCACGGCAGGATTCAAATCTGGATCCTCAGAACATTAGCTAAGTTTCTGGATTAACAGACTAGCGATAACACCACTGGGCCATTGGCTCCCGTTCTTGGCATATGTTGTATGCAAGCATCATTCCTCACTAGAGAGATAGTATTTCTACTTGTTTTCAGAAATCCTGGTACATTTATGGTGTTCCCAAAGATCAAAAAGAGAATCCTCTTTATCCTACGATCATCCTTGACTTCACAAGGCATCACAATAAGATTCCTCAAGATTATATCTTAGATTTTAACTGCCAACCAAATTTGTTATGTCATAAAAGAAAACATAAGTGACAGTACAAATGTTTACACTTAAGTTTAGCTACTTCAGATGAGTTACTACTATACTACATTATAATAATGCAAGATCCATCACAGGCTTAAGCACATAGCCTTGTCTGAACTTTCACTGCAGTACTGAAAAGTGTTGCATTGTCAGGGTGCAGTCTCCTGGGTTCTGTGATGAGGGCAGAAGTGAGCAAGGCATTAAATAATGTTCTCGAGCTTGCTGGTTTGTGTTATTGTTCTGATTTTAATTCACTTTTTTGGTCCTTCATATTCTCAGGTGTTGTTCAAAATCATGGCAATGCGAACACACAAGTAAATGTGAAACTGCTTCAAGGTAAGGGTGAGCTGTGCATGAGGATACCAAATCTTGGGGGGGGGAAGTATATTATGTGTTGTGAAGTGATATTTGAAGTTACCATTCTGACTGGCATTGCATACATATCAATGACAGGGTTAAAAAAGTGGAAGTCTCAGTGTCGAAATTCTAAGGGGGATTTTATGGAGCCCACAAGAGTAGGAAACACGGCATGTTGATTAGATAGGATCTGGAAATTTCAATTTCCAAATGGAGGGTTAGGATGCATAATAAAAGTCAGCAGTGTTCAGGGACACTGAGGGAGAATTTAGCATGGCCAGTGCACCTAACCAGCATGTTTTACAGACTGCGGGAAGAAACCAGAGCACCCGGAGGAAACCCACGCAGCCACAGGGAGAACGTGCAAACTCTGCACAGACAATGACCCAAGCCGAGAATCCAATCTGGGCCCCTGGCATTGTGAGGCAGCAGTGCTAACCACAGTGCCACCTGGCATACTTTGAATACTCATTAACATGAAACTGTTTCTAATAAAGTCCTTTTCTTGGGTTAAAGTAAATGGCGCATGAGAATCTATCTTATGGCATCCAGTTCATGATCATTTAAAGGTGACATGCACCAGGTGGCTTTATGCAGTTGTGACTGAGTTAACTGGTTGACCATATTGGGCTCTGTGGCACAAGGCAGTGGGTGTTGAAAGATTGGTGTGCAAGCGCAGTGGCATGCAGAGGAGGGAAAGGAGGTCGGACAGAGGTTGGTGTGCGGTTGCAGGGAGATATGGTGGATGGAAGAGTCCAGCGCCCCAGGTGTGGTGGATCTCTAAGGGGTGGGGTGAGGTTCAAGGCACGGATTGAAAGCAGGAGGTAGGCCTAAAGGGTGGAAATGATACTGTCAATGTAGCATTCTTGTGAGCAAAGTGCAAAGGAAATTACAGCACAGGAACAGGCCCTTTGCACCGCCCCCCCCAAGCCTGCACCAACCATGCTGCCTGACTGAACTCAAACCTCCTATCCTTTCAGGGAATTGTGGTTGAATTGAGGGCGCTGAGTGGCAGAGGGTACAGTTGCAATCAAAGGGAAGAGTTCAATGGGAAATGGGAGCAGGTCCAGAGTCAGGGTCGGTTTTTGGAAGGTCTTGTGGGGTGGGTCACGGGAGTAGACAAAAGCATGGAAAATGATATTGTAGTTTCAGGGTCAGAGTGGGCACTGGGATTGGACAGGGGTGCACACAAACGGTAATTGGGTCCAAGGTAATGGGTGAGGTTCCAGGTTACAGAGGGGCAAGGAAAGTTATGATGGCTGGGTTAAGGAGGCAAGTGTGAGGGTGACAGGAGGCGAGCAGAAGGTATAGAAACAGATCTCAAAAATCAGAGCCACCATAATGTTGCGTTCTCATTTCAAACACAGCTGTTCTGAAGAGGGAAGGTGGTCATTTCGGTTGGTTGGAGTTCATGTTCTGCAATAGCTGGCTGATTAAAGGGACCCCTTAATAATTATTTAAATGATGAGAATGGTGGGTGTGCATGTTCTCATACTTATGTCTGCCTTCTTCACACTGTACAATTCCTCTTATTCACCCAGTATTCTTACACCCTCAGGAGAAGGAGAGAATATGCTGGAGAGTTCTTGCTATCCAAAAACAGAGGTTGTAAGGGCAACAGCAGGTCGCTCAGAAGGGGAGACTGGTCAGGATGCAGAGACATCCAGGAGGGACATCAGTGAAGATGAGCAGTGGGGCAACAATGTATCCAAGACAAGCGCAAACTAGCTCCAGATGTCAGAGGCAATACCAGAGATAACTGAGGATGTCCTGGAAAATGATCACCCAGATATGTCGGGTTGTTCATCAAGACTTACAGCCACATGGATTTGGTGGGTACAGTGGCCCTCAAGGTTAATGGCACTCAACATTTACTCCAGCGGTGATTCCCAGGGTGCAGTGGTGATGCACATGGTATCTCACAGGTTACCACACATGGGTAGAGAAAGTAGGCGACCAATATCCCCTTTAGCTGTGCCAATGATTTTATCCACTTCAGCATCATTGAAGACAGCCAGGCTGCAAGATCAACTGCATTCCTGGACTTTCCCAAGTTCAAGGTGTCATCAGGGTGGCATGGTGGCGCAATGGTAAGTACTGCTGCCTCACAGCTCCAGGGATCTGGGTTCGATTCCCGGCTTAGGTCACTGCCTGTATGGAGTTTGCACATTCTCCGTGTCTCCTCCAGGCGCTCGGTTTCCTCCCACAGTCCAAAGATGTACAGGTTAGGTGCAATGGCCATGCTAAATTGCCCCTTAGTATCCCAAGATGCGGAGGTTAGAGGGATTAGTGAGGTAAATATGTGAAGTTATGGGGATAGGGCCTAGGTGAGATTGTTGAGGGTGCACTCAATGGGCTGCACTGTAGGATTCTATGTAAAGCTCTTTAGAAACAGCCTGCTGCATTTGGAAACCACAACGTGTCTCACTCCTCGAACATTTAACTGATGTACAACCACAGGAGAACAATATTGCAGATCCATGTTCATTTCCCAGGGAACTGTCACGACATATACATCTTGCATTACTTACAGCTCCTTGAGCTTTTTCCAGCTCCAAGCCATGTTGATGGATGGATACTTGGTGGTATCAAGAACATAAGAACAGAAGAAATAGGAGCAGGAGTAGGCCATCCAGCCCTTCGAGCCTGCCCCGCCATTCAATAAGATCATGGCTGATCTGTCGCTGCTCAGTTCCACTTTCCCGCCCTCTCCCCATAACCCTTAATCCCCTCTCCTATCAAAAACCCATCAACCCGCGTCTTAAAAATATTTAGCGAGGCAGCCTCCACTATCAAGGACTATCCTGAGTCCATGGCTGAGGATGCCAGTGAGGCATCCCCAGACAGCAGCAGAGGAGCTCTACAATCAAGTTCCTGTGTCCACCAGAACCATCGCAAAGTGCACCACTGGCTTCTTAAAATCAGCTCTATTGCCCTGACCAGTCTGGAGAAAATCTCACAAATTGCTGTGGTCTACTGCACACTGCACAGCTTGGCACTGTGATGTGGACAGATGTTACAAGAGGAAGAGCATGAGGAACACCTGCCCTCCTCAGATGAAGATGATTTACTGGAGTATGAGGAAGAGACTATAAACCCAAGAGTGTTAGTCATTGATGCCAGGGGCAAGAACAGCATACAAAGGATGCAAGGGACAATCTGATCTATACAAGATTTGTGCAACAATAACACATCTGCACTGCCCAACCTCGGGTTTGAACCCAGCTCTACCATCTCCCTTGCCAAATTCACTACTAACCCTTGTTCTCTACCACCTAGAATAGAGTGAAAAGTGGAGCTTTGTCACAAATACTCGCTAGTGAATGCTGGTACCAGCGACATCTTAGGGGTACATAGACATCTATGCAACAACCTGCCTTCAAGTTTATTATGCTCCAGCAGCATCTTTCAAATACTTTGAATGCAAGTGCACCTATCCCATTTGTACCTGCTGAGAGTTAAGTGTGCCGATATTTGCTAGAATGCGCCAATGGGGGTCAGCAATGCCTTCATTTTAAACCAGATCTATAGATCATCACAGAAGTAACAATTCACACTGGGCCCCAGTGCTGACAAGACCCCACAGTTACTCACTTCCTCTACCACCTCTGCCCAGGCCGGCCTAGTCGTGTCTGAAGTCAGTCTCAGGAGAGCGCATCTCCTACCTTTCCCTAATGGCCTGGAAGAGAACATGCAGGGAGGCATTGCTGAACCATGGGGCACAAGGTCACTCGTCACTCGAAAGAATATGGCACTCTCAAACAATGGAACGCCCTGACAGTGATGCTCAATCTCCCCGTGCGAGCAGGAGGCTCTGAATTAGTTTGCCTGCAGACGCAGCTTTGTCATTGAATGGCAGGTTTCACCAACAAAAAGCTTCTCTTGCCACTAAATCGTATGTGTTTTCCATACACACCAGCAGTATTTAAAATTTTCAGTGCGTTGGAAATGACGAAAAGTGAGAAAGCGTAAGTGGTGCATAACCGTGGTGACGACATTGGGAATGACACACTGCTGGTTAAGTGTAGACTGGAGAAAGGATCGGTTATAAACAAGAAGATTGATTTGCTGTGAACTAAACACGCATTTGACTGAATTTTACATTCCAATTCCCAGGAGGGGAGCGATGCCTGATCCTGAACAATAATCAAACTACATACAAATCGAAAAGAAAAACAGAAAGTGTTCCAAAGAAACATCATGTTGGACTCAAAAACTTAACTGCTTCTCTCTCAATGACAGATCCTGTAAGAACAGTTTTTCCAGCACTTTGTTTTTATTTCAGATCTCCAGCATCTGCAGTATTTTGCTCTTATCAAGTGCAAACCCAAATTCCTTACAAGCATTCTGTAATAAGTCTTCGCAGACGGAAGTCCCTTCACTAAAATCCCTTTATTTACAATTCCAACAGCAGTCCACAGAACGCTGTCTGTCAGCAATCTCTCTTCGGGAGTCCCTGAGGAACTGGCACTCCCTGTTAAATACAAGGAAAGAACTCCCTGATTGGTCCATCAATTAACTCATTAACCAGGGAGTTCATATTCCAATAGGCTAACCTCAATGACCTGATTGAAATCATTACACATACTTCATTCATTTTTATTGTATTTGGAAATGGAATGCATGCATTTCCCTGACAGTTTCGAAAGACATCCAATTGCCCATGGGATTCAACTTTCTCCTTCACAATTTCCAAGTCTGATAACATTGGCAATTATAGCTGGGTCTTACAGAAAATTCAGACCTACATTCCCAGTTAATAACCTGTCTATCTCAGAATCAATGGATTGATTCCTACCTGAGGAATCTGAATCTATTAGCACACATAGCAGTTTCAGTTTGCAACTTTCGTTTTGCACAACCATGTGTTATGTTATTCAGAGAGAGTGACAACATTATAACCAGTTTCTAACATAACATTTCCCACCGGATACAAGATAATCAACAAAACAGGTTTGGCCAAAATACTGTGGAAAATTTTTAAAGCACAGGAAATTATCATTTCCAAAATCCTATCTGAAAACAAAATGGAAAAGAATTTTTAAGCTAGGAAGAAATGTCATCTTCAAACCGGAGTTTCTGCATACTGCAGTCATACATGACCAAATGCACTGCACTCATAAATTACTGAGCTTTAATATCTCATGGCACTACTGTCCCACAGCAACAGGGATCCAGGTTGAATTCTAGCCTCGGGTCGCTGTCTGTGTGGAGTTTGCACATCCTCCCCCTGTCTCCGTGGGTTTCCTCCAGGTGCTCCAGTTCCCTCCTGCAGTCCAAAGATATGCAGGTTAGGTTGATTGGCCATAGTAAATTGTCCCCTAGTATCAGGGGGACTAGCAGGGTAAGTAAGTGGGGTTGTGGGAATAGGGTCTGTGTGGAATTGTGGTTGGTGCAGACTTAATAGATCAACTGGCCCAGGGATACTATGATTCAAAACATATATTGACAGCCTTAAATACCAGGTTGTGATTTGTTGGTCCAGTTTTGAAAATGTTACAGCTTTGTTTTCACTTTTTAATGTAACCATGAGCACACCTTACACAAACCTACCAACAATATTCTCTTGAACTCACTCCAGGAAAATGCTGTTCCCTTCATCACTGTGGAGGGTGGGTATGAATTGTCCCAACCTATTTCACATAAACATGTCTTACTTAGATTGGTTCCTGCCCAAATATTCCACTTCATTAATTCTGCGAGTAGATCTAGTTAACAAAGAAAATTTCTATTTACCTGCATTCGTGGCATGATCTTGTATGTGTTCATCTTTTCAGCTTCTGTCAGCTTTGGAATTTCCACATACAAAATAACCTTCACAGAATGAACAAAAGAGGTCACCAACTAAACTCTGCACCTTCAGCAACAGTCTTTGGTCCTATGCTTTACATGATACTTATAATGACTGACTAGTAAAAATGGGAATGAATGAAATCAAAACTAAATATTTTATGAAAAGGTAAGATCTGGAGCAGCACAAGGCTTTTCCCCTCTTTCAGCCTGCTCCACAATTCAATAAAACCATAGTTCATTGCCTATTTAAACTACACCTTCCCATACTCTTATCCTTTGAGTGCCTTTTCATTCAAAAATCTATAGCCTTGAACCTATCTAATGGCTGAACAGGCACAGCTCTCTGGGGCTAGAGAAATCCAAAGATTCACAACGCTTCTGAGTGAAAAAGATTCATCTTCTCGGGGTCCTAATTGGCCAATCCCTTATTCTGAGCATGTTCTTGTCTCATTATCAAGGGGAAACAGCCTCCCTGGATCTATCCTATCAAACCCTGAAAGAATTTGACATTTTTCACAAAGATCCAGAGATGTCCAGCCCAGTGAAATTGGTATTGAGTGATTACCACCTTGATGCTGGGAATACTGGCTTGGGAGAGGATGCTGCTGTCAAATAGTCTTTGTTACGAGGGGATCTTGTGAAGGCACTGCTGGTGATATTTTTCCAGCACTTTGAGCTGCTTACCAAAGATCGCCCGAGTCTCTAAAGCATATAATAGAACAGGGATCCTTGCTGCCCGGTGCACCATGCTTTCGTCTCAGATTTGAGACCCTGGTTCTCAGTTACTCTTTCTCTCCATTGGGTGAAGATTGAGCTGAGTTATTGAAGGCGATGATGAATTTTGTTGTCTCTGTTTGCCTTTGGCTCCCAAGATGGGGAAAATAGTTCACATTTTCCAGGGATTCACTGTTGACCTTAAGCTATGGGGGAGAGGGAAGGGGAACATGTTGTGCTGTGGGAGCTGGAAAAGGACCTTAGTTTTCTAACTCTTTAATGAAGGGTCAATTTTGTCATGTGCTTTGAAGGAGTCACTCCATGATCAGACACTTAGTATCTAAGTGACCAAACACATCAGGGTGATCTGCATACTGGAGCTCAATTACTAAATATGAATGATTTTGGTTTTAGATTGAAGGTGACATACATGGAGTTTCCCTTTGCTCTGTAAATTATCTCTACAATTGTATGTAATTTGCACACGGTGAGTTGCAGTATTGCAGTAAGGAAGATGCAGAAGAAGCTTGGTGTGATGACACAGCCTTTTTTGACCCCCAGTTTTAACTGAGATAGGGTTTGTGGTGGTTCCAGTGATAAGCATCATAGTTTGAGTGGTGTTTGTGGAGTAGGCGGATAAGTTGACATTTTTCTGATGCCTGCCAAATTTGAGAAGGAAACTTTATCATCCTTCACAGTTGAGAGTCAAAGGCTTTCAGAAATTGGAAAAGGGAAATGTATAAGCATTTGGTGTTCTTCAATGCAATTTTGTTCAATTTGTCGCAGTGAAGATAATGCCTGGTGCCTCTTGGGCACAAATCACATTGCAACTCTGGAAGAAGGTCTTCATCCACTGGCAGGAGGATCCTGGCAAGGATTTTTCTTATGGCAGACAGCAGAGGGACTCCTCTGTAGTTACTGCAATCGAACTTGGCTCCTCTGTGAACAATCACAACGTCCCTGAGAACCCCCAGCATGTATCACTCCTTTCAGGTAAAGGATACAAGGTTGTCCAGTCGAGACAGCAGTTTATCTCCATTGTGTTTAAGAATTTCTGCAGAGATTCCCTCGGCTTTGTCATTTTCCTGATGTTGAATGGTTTTATAGACTTTGCTCTGGACGAGGGTGACAGTGAGACTGAACAAGATGGAGTACTGAGGAATGGTGGAGTTGAGGGAATTCAGTCGAAAACAGATCTCAGTTGAGTTCTTCAAACTGTTCTCTACAGTAAGCACTGACTGCCTCCCTCTCCTTGATGATCTCTCCTCTACACTTGGCTTTCAGCAGATTGGGCCAGAGTGCTTGGGCCACAGACTCTCTTGGAAGCACTGAAAAACTGTGTATATTTTGGTGTCTGTGAGTTCTTGGATATCTCCTGCTCTTTCTACCTGTCATTTGTTCTTTCCGTCTGAGGTATTGTCTTCAAAGACTTGTATAACCAAGGCTTTTCTCTTGAGGTGTGAAGTTTCAGCTTGTCAAAGCTTTGCGCTTACACTGGATTGGGTCCTCTATCTTCTGGTCGAAACAGTCACAATGGTTCCTGGTAGAGAGGCCAAGGAGCGTTTCCTTGGTGCATCCAGCGCCAGTCACCATGCCCTACCAGTAACCATCAAATTCACTGTGATCTTGAACTTTTCTGGTTCCTTCCAAAGATCAGCTAAGGATTCAGCAACATCTCAAAAACAGCTGCACACCACTGCATCTCGCAGGTCACTGATGCCCACCGCCATGCGGGGCGGATATGTCAGGCCTTGAAGTTACAGATTGTGGCTGTATACGATTCTGCTGCTGCAAGTGCTGCTGCTCCATGGAGCCCCATGGATTCTGAATTTTGAGTTGCAAGATCTGTTCAAAATCTATCCCATCTAGCATGGTGGTAGTGTCACATTGATGGAGGGTATCCACAATGTGAAGATGGAACTTTGCCTCAGCAAGGACTGTGCAATGGTTATTCTCACCAATATGGTCAAGGAGATCTATACCACATAGTTTGGTGAGGGTGAGGTCATGTAGGCTTTTGTCTCACTACCCATTGCAGAGCCTGTCTAGCAGTTATGTCCTTTAGGACTCAGCCAGCTTGATCAGTAGTGGCGCTACTGAGCCACACATGATGGTGGACATTGAAATCTCATATTCGCAGTACATTTGATTTTATTATTGTTCACAGTATAGCAATACGTGTGAAAGTTTTGTCTCTTGCATGCTATACAGACAAAGCATACTGTAGATTGAATATAAAAGTAGGGAGGTCTTGCTGCAACTGTACAGGGCACTGGTGAGGCCGCAGCTGGAGTACTGTGTGCAGTTTTGGTCGCCGCACTTACGCAAGGATATTTTGGCCTTGGAGGGAGTGCAGAGGAGGTTTACTAGGCTGATACCGGAGTTGAGGGGGTTGAGCTATGAGGAGAGGCTGAATAAACTAGGCTTGTACTCGTTAGAGTTTAGAAGAATGAGGGGAGATCTCATTGAGACATATATGATGAATGGGATGGATAGGATAGAGGTGGAGAGGCTCTTCCCGCTCAGAAAGGACAGGAGGACTAGAGGGCACAGCCTCAAGGGGGGGGCAGTTTAGAACAGAGTTGAGGAGGAACTTCTTCGCTCAGAGGGTGGTGAATCTCTGGAATTCTCTGCTCGTTGAAGTGGCGGAGGCTGCCTCGCTAAATATATTTAAGACGCAGGTTGATAGGTTTTTGATAGGCAAGGGGATTAAGGGTTATGGGGAGAGGGCGGGAAAGTGGAACTGAGCCACGACGGATCAGCCATGATCTTATTGAATGGCGGGGCAGGCTCGAAGGGCTAGATGGCCTACTCCTGCTCCTATTTCTTATGTTCTTATGTACCTAGAGAAGGAAAGGAGAGAATGCAGAATGTACTGCTGCAGTCATAGCAAGGGTATAGAGAAAGATCAACTTAGTGCAAGGTAAGTCCATTCAAAAGTCAGACAGCAGCAGGGCAGAAACTGTTCTTGAGTCGGTGGATATGTGATCTCAGCCTTTTGTATCTTCCTCCTGATGGAAGAAGGTGGATTCTGTGTACAGAGTGTACTCCGGGTGCTCCAGCTTCTTCCAGCTTACCACCCTCTGTGTTTTTTCCAATTCATTCCAACATGGACAAGTATGGAATCATAGCTGGAGGGGATTGGGTGGTAGGTGGTAATCAGCTGGAGGTTTTCTTGCACACGATGCCATGAGACTTCATGGAGTCCTGAGTCAATGGGCAACTCCCTGTTAACTGTACCTCTACCACTGCTGGGTGCATTCTGCCAGTGGGACAGGGCATATCTATGGATGGTGATGTCTGGGAAATTGTATGATACATTTCAATGAGTATGACTTTGTCAGATAGTTGCTTGCCTTGTCTGTGGGACAGCTTGCCCAATCCTGGGAGACATCCCCTGATTTTGGTCAGGATGACTTTGCGGGGTAAACAGGGTTGAGTTTGCTGTTTTCACAACTGAATGGCTTGCTAGGCCATATCAGAGGGAAGTTAAGAATTGACCACACTGCTGTGGCTCTGGAGTCACATGTAGGCCAGACCAGGTAAGGAACTCAGATTTCCTTCCCTAAAAACATTAGTAAACCAGATGGATTTTTCTAACAATCAATAATGGTTTCGTGGTAACCATTACCGAGACTAACTTTTAATTTCTGATTTATTTTTTGAATTCAAATTCCACCAGCTGGACGTCAGACCACCTGTTCCTGGGGTAAAGAACAAAGAAAAGTAGAGCAAAGCCTCCAAGCCCACCCAATCATGATGCCTGCCTAAACTTAAGCCGTATGCACTCACGGAGTCCGTATCCTTCCATTCCCATCGTATTCATGTAGTCGTCTAGTTGCCCCTTAAATGCCGCTATTGTACCTGCTCCCAACACCTTCCTGGGCAGTGCAGTCCAGACATTCACCACCCTCTGTGTCAAAAAACTTGCCTCGCACACATCATTTTGCTTCCCTTTACCTCAGGTCAACCTCTGATGGCTGTCATGGTAGTCCAAATGGATCCCTACACTTCATCTGACATACCTCCATTCACACCCCCATTAACTTTAAGTGGCAGGAACTGGTCACCACACCAACAAAGTGCCTTCATTTAAATGTTTCTTTCAAAATGAACAGGCTAGGAAATTGAAAAAGTTCTTAAATCAGGTCACAGAAACATACCTTTCCTTGCATGTTGACATCAAGAAACTGCTTTGGGGTGCAAGTGTTCAATTCAGTTATATCAGAAACAGTCACTTTAGCACCAGCAACTTCAAAGGCTACAAAGACGTCAGATACAAACTCACGGTGTTTCCATTTCATCATTAAATTTCCAGCCCATCCACCAGCCTATTGATACAAAACATGAAAAACGCAGTGTCAGATTTACTTTGACTATGTGATTCTCAGGTAACAGCAATAATCCTGAGTCACTAATACCAACAACTGTACCCGCCACTCATCATCTGACTCTCAAATAGCTAGATCCCAAATTAATTTCTTAGACTTGCTGGTGTAGATCAACTGGTTATGGAAGATAGAGCTTAACTCAACATTTCCGGGAAGTAAAGTTTGATCATTTTCCAGCAAGGTCATTTATTGAATGATGCATCAACAGGTAATTATATGTTTCATTTTTGAAAGAGAAAAATGAGCCCGTTAAATTCAAATTGGGATTTCTGCTGCTCCATTACAAATATGTACGTCTGAGCATCAACATTTAGAATGTAAAAAGGATACAATATTTAAGAATAAAACTAATACACATCAGCAATTCAAAAACAAAAGACTACAGTTTCTTCTCTTCATAAAAATCATCCCAAAAAAATGGAACTTCATTATTTTAACATTAAGAAAATCAAGCAAATGCAAAATTTAGAATACGCTAAGAGAGGATGATTTCATTGTAGAGGAGGGAAAATTAACACATCTGATACAGCTCACTCAGCTGGTGACAAAGTTGGTTATATATCAAACTTATCTTTATCATTCATGATTAATTGCATAAAGGTCCTGGTCTTTTGGGACACAACCTCGGGTTACTGTATATGGTGAGGGAATGTGGTTTTAGAACGCCTGATGAGTTTTCAGTTTGAGTTTCCTTGGTACTGATTTCATGAGCACTCATAATGGATTGTAATGATGTTTCCATCGATTATTATTCATCAGGCATCCCTTTAATGAGGCAGCCTTATCTTGATGAGTCCTTCAAAGAACACAGAGAGTGGCACAAAGGGTAAATGTGTGTTTATTGGATTGTACGCCAGTCTGGGATGGGAATAGGAGATTAGAGAAGAAAGATTGGAGTAAGGATTGAGGACAGGGAAAAGCACTAGAGAGGGAAGAAGTAAAAGATGGTAAGACTAGATGAAAGGAAGGGGAGAAGACAAAGGATCTCAGAAGGGTCAAAAATAGAGAAATAGGTATCACAAGCTGGGCAGAAGTAACATGGCCTGGTGTACAGGCATGAAAGTTAATTGATAGTTAACAGTTTGGTGATTCTTTTGAAAGACACAATCAATCTCCACCACCCTTCCCATGTGGGAGTAGAATCAAAAATTAATCATTTTTTAACAGATTGTAGTTCAACCATTATTAATGACAATGAACAAACCAATAATATTTCTTGCAAAATGAATATATTCTTTAACAAAACTAGGCAGCAGTAAACTTACATTTCTCACAGGTCCATTTGCAACCTTAAGCAAGTGGCGAGCTATAACTTTGTAGGATGATGATTGATCAGAATACTGGTTCAAGTAGTCAATGAGTGAACTCAAAGTGACGTTGGAAGACACCTTTAAACCAGTAGGTTCCATTGTGACCTTGTAGAGGTCAGCGATTCCTTTCAAATCAATAAAGACTTTATAAGGTCCATCTGCCTTGTAGACGCCTGTGAGAAAATGATCAAACGATGCATTTGTTCTTAATTCTTTGAAACTGTTTGGACTTACAAGAAGAAGACAAAGAAGCACAAAAATCTTTGGGTCTTCCAGCACATTGTCCGCTGAAGACAACAGGGGTAAACTGACAATGTTGCCAGTGAGGCCCAGTCAAAGCCTCCCCTACCCCATTCCACAGAGTTTTATTCAGGCACCTCATGTCACAACAGATGTGGCCAGGTGGATGAGATAACCTCTTTTTCAGCATTTTGTGGCCTTTCCAGATTAGTAAACCAGAACCCACACCCCACCTGCTCCCAACCTCTAAACTCCACGATATATCCATAACGGCGATCTGCCATCAATGTGTCAACATGTAAAAGACGCCTTCACCCCGATTCTGGCAGGGTCAGAATCGAAGATTTCTTCTGGATAGGCCCTGGTAGAACTGTCAGGATGTCAGTTTCAAAAAACACTTGACCCCTAAGTTAGACAAATTCTAAGGTTAAAAGACTGCTGTAGGAAATATTTAGATTATTAGTTTCCTGTTACAATAGCCATGAACTGCTTATTTAGAACTGAACTGCAGTGCAAATTTGTTTCTTGATTCAATTTTGGCTTTGACAATGTCTGTCTTCAATTTCACTATTGCCGCATTCAGCAAAAAAAAACTCTACATTGTTGGCACTGAGAATTGATATCGGATAACGTTGCTGAGCTGTGCTCTTTTTGTCCTTAAAATTTGCAATGTAGTACAACTTTCTCAACTGTTTATCTCACCTCCCGTGCTTGCATCTCACCCAGCCAGCATGCGTTCCAGCAAACATGTATCAGTCAAAATAGTAGCAACTGTCCCCGGAATGCTTTGTTTTTCTAAAACCACTTCACAGCAAGGACAAGGCAGAAAGCACTTGTATAAAGTCAGCAAAGGAAACAAAACAATTCAGAACTGGCAGTCAGCAAACGGGAGAGAGGAAAATGTGAGCTGGAGCAACATTCCACACCCCAGCTGGTATGGGTAATTCAGCCTGCTGGAGCTGGCATGATGGCAGAGGGACCAGGAAAATTGAGTGGGAGTACACTCATTAGATTGCTGGCGAAAGCTGATATTACTTTAGTGTGGGTGGGAAGACCCAGTACAAAAATGGAATATCAATTAGGCTCAATTAATTAATTGAAGGCCATCATCACTGAGCCCACTGGAGCTTAATGGTGGACCATGGATTTCATAGGACTGGCACAAGTCCTCCATTCCTCCCTGACAGGGATGCCTCCGGCCTCAAAGCAGTGAGGGAAGATGTCCCTCATTAATAAGCATGGAATCATAGAACAGAATGATAGAATCCCTAAAGTGGACAGGGAGGCTATTCAGTCCATCGAGTCTGCACCAACCACAATCCCACCCAGGCCCTATTCCTGTAAACACACATATTTATACTGCTAATCCCTCGACACTGGGGTCAATTTAGGATGGCCAATCAACCTAAGTTTCTTAGGATGGACAGAACTGTAAATCTATTACTGCACAATTTCCATTTCTTTGGGTACCTTTAGCGATGTCTCCATGCACAAGTTTGATGGCTTCACGAGCGTGCTCTTGCATTATTAGATATAGCTGAGTTAGCGTTGTGGGCTGGTACCATTTCAGTCCATCCTTTGAGTAAAGCAATCTTTGGAGTATGGGAGGAAACCAGAGCACCTGGAGGAAACCCATGCAGACACAGAGAGAACATGCAAACTCCACGGTGACTTGAAACTGGAATTGAACCTGGGTCCTGGCGCTGTGAGGCAGCAGTGCTAACCACTGTGCCACCGTGCCGCCCCATCCCATGAGGGAGGGTTGTTGGGGGTTGCAACTGATAGCACCCACTTGCCCTTACACCTGACCCTCCCTGCAGCCTCTCTCCTCTGACCTCCACCTATCCGTTTCAAGGCCCCAGTGCTGCTGAGAGTTGCCAGCTTCTGATTGGCCAGCAGCCAAAGGGGGCGGGAATGCCACCTTCCTGGGCCCTTGGTTGCGTGGGAGACCTGATGATGGCAGGTAAGGGCCTGACTGCACTTGGACAGCATCTGCACTCCCAGACAGAAGCAACAAGAGGCTCCCACTAGAACTACAATCGCTGGAACCAAATTCTGCAATGACAGCCATGAAGGAAAATACCGGCATACTTTACCAAGTGAAGCTTGCAAACTTCTACAATAAAAGCAGAAGAAACCAACTACCAGAAGTTAATAAGCAGGCTAATAGTCTGATTCCTATCTTTCTAGCAGTATTCATTTATCTACATCTGAATAAGAAAATTAGATCCAGAGATAAATCTACAGGGCAAAGCCACACGATGGTGATGATGGAGTCCAACTGATAAACTGAAGATTTAATAAATTTTCTCAAAGAATTGCAGAGGCTATTCTGGTAGATATGGTAAAACACCCAACCCTCTCCCAACCGTCAAGGTGTGAAGTAAGTTGAATAAAGTCTCTCTGACAGCAAAAATCACACTTGGGGCTGTGGAAGAAACAGATTTGCTGGGCTGAATGGCCTTTTCTTACCCAGCAGGGAAAATACTGTGAAACATTAAATAAAAATATTTATATTTTTGGTGAAAAAGCTCTTGCTGATTGATATCTGCGACGTATGTTTCATTTGAACCTAAATGGAAAAAACTTTTAAAAGTTTCTTAGGACGGACAGAACTGTAAATCTATCACTGCACGATTTCCATTTCTTTGGGTACCTTTAGCGGTGTCTCCATGCACAAGTTTGATGGCTTCGTGAGCATGCTCTTGCATTATTAGATATAGCTGAGTTAGCGTTGTGGGCTGGTACCATTTTAGTCCATCGTTTGAGTAAAGCAAGCAGGCGGTGCCCTCTGCTGGATCAACGTAAGGTGCACCTTTAGCCAAAGAGCTCCGATTACAGGGGCGCTTTGATTTGGGACATCTTGACAAATCCTGGGAGTACAAACAGACACAAAATCTAAACATGTTTGAACGTGACGTGCTCTGCAATCTTAAAACCTGGAATGCAAGTGCAACACAATGTGGGTCATGCCATGGAAACTGCCGCAGTTCATTCAAGTAAGTATCGTGTTCGTTCACACTGCTGTTAATGTTTGAAGTTCTCATGGTGAACAGGATTTGCTTGCCATGCCTTTGTTAACATTATTAACTGAACCAATACTATTATAAAACCAGATTAATTTGTCATTTAACTTTTAATGCTATTTTTACAATCATACTGTGCACATAATTACTGGCGTGTTTATATCATATTTAAAAGTAATTTAACTCACATGGATTGCTTTAGGATTTTTCTCCTATACGTGATGTAATTGTCAGTTCTTTCTTTGTTCCCGGTCCACTGCGAACAATTCTTATCCTCATGTTCAAATTCCTCCAGGATCTCACCCCTCTCCAGCTTTGAAATCTCCAATCTTATATCCTTCAGGGTATTCTACATTCCCTCAGCTCTGGCCTTTTGGCAATCCCCACATCCTTTGCTCACTGTGGACAGCCACGCTTTCAGTCATTGAAGTCCTAAGCTCTGGAATTGGCTTTCCATGCCTCAAACCCTCTCTTTTCCTTTTCAATGTTCTTCAAAACCTATTACTTTGATCAGTTTTTGAGTCACAAACTTAATATCTCCTATTATTGAGGGGGGGGGGCGGTAAGGAGAGAGTGCTGCTGCTGAGAGCCAACCATGGCCTTGACCCCTCGCCCCCAGCCACTGACCCCATTTTCCTGACCCCCTCCTCCTATCCTCATTCACCTTTAGCCTGGGTTTCTTGTTGATCCAAAGTAGTAGGTACATTATTGGCACCAGCCATCATGCTTGGCAGTGTTGATGGGCAACGAATAAAGAGCTACCAGCCTCTGAAACCAGAAGAGAAAATGCTGGAAAATCTCAGCAGGTCTGGCAACATCTGTAAGAAGAGAAAGCTTTGACAAAGGGTCATCTGGACTCAAAATGTCAGCTCTTTTCTCTCCTTACAGATGCAGTCAGACCTGCTGAGATTTTCCAGCATTTTCTCTATTGGTTTTAGATTCCACAGTAATTTGCTTCTATTTAAGAAATAGGAGCAGGAGTAGGCCATCTGGCCCTTCGAGCCTGCCCCGCCATTCAATAAGATCATGGTTGATCTGTCTTGACTCAGTTCCACATTCCCGCCCTCTCCCCATAACCCTTAATCCCCTCGCTTATCAAAAACCCATCAACCCGCATCTTAAAAATATTTAGCGAGGCAGCCTCCACCACCTCAATGGGCAGAGAATTCCAGAGATTCACCACCCTTTGAGTGAAGAAGTTCCTCCTCAACTCCGTTCTAAACTGCCCCCCTTTTATCTTGAGGCTGTGCCCTAGTCCTGCTGTCCTTTCTGAGCGGGAAGAGTCTCTCCACCTCTATCCTATCCATCCCATTCATCATCTTATACGTCTCAATGAGATCTCCCCTCATTCTTCTAAACTCTAACGAGTACAAGCCTAGTTAGCAGCTCTTAACAGGCAAGACATCTGCCCCAGGGTCCTCACTCCCGAGAAAGGCCTAGTGCTGGCCTGTTAATTCCTGTATGCCTTTCTCAACAGAGATGACATGGGGCTCCTGCCAGTTCTGCAGCAGGAGTACAAAACCCCATCGCCAGCATTAAATCCCACACTGTATGTGGAAAATAAATGGTCCACGCTGCCCATATACTGAGGTTTTTTTTAATGATAGTTCTACCAAGTTATAGTCTCAGATTTACACAACATGTAAGATTTAATTTTGTTATTAACATCAAAACGAACAAAATAATGAATCACAATAGTTTCAGTTTTACCTCTATATCAGTAAAGGTTCCTCTCAGCCCTGTATCTGTATCCTTTACAAAAGACTTCATGGCATCTAAAATAGGCCGATAGCCTGGATTTAATTAGACAGAGAAATTAGCCAACAGAATTAACTGGCCATTTCCTTCACATTGCATGATGGATTTTTTTATTCCTATTTGACAATTGTAAGAAAGTTAAAAATATCATATGTTAAAATTAAAAAGTTAATTTTAGCCCAAACAACAGTCTTTCTATCCATGTCTTTTCATTTTCCATTAACTAATTGCTGACACCTCACTCGCTGTGGCCTTCTCTTAGCCAAAGTCACGTACTCTCCACTGGTTAATTCAAGTAACCTGGACACTCTACAATGTGGTCAGCCATCCAATTACTTAGGAGACCAGTTTATATCTTCTTTTCAGCAGCAATAACTTGTATTATGTCTCAACTTTAGCATAACATGTCCTGTGGCATTTCACAGCAGCAAGAACACAGAAGATGAGGACCAAGAGGAAGTGTAGGGCCCAACAAGCTTGCTCCACCATTCAATATGATCATGGCTGATACTGAGCTTCAACTCCATTTTCCTGCCCATTCACCATATCTCTTGATTCACTGAGACACCAAAGCTTTGACTTATTCCAGCCTTAAATATGTTCAACAATCCGCAATCTGTTGGGGCAGAGAATTCCAAAGATTCATACCCTTTTGAGTGAAGTAATTTTTCCTCATCTCAAGTCCTAAAATATCATCCTTTATCCTGGGACTGCCCCTGTGCTTTAGCATCTTCAGCCAGTGCCAATAACCTAAGAATGTACACTGACAGACCACTTCTGAATTTTGTACAGTCACTTCATTGATTTTGGGAGGGAATTTTTCCAGCCCGCCCACTGCCCACCATGGGAATCGCAGCAGACAGCGGGGGGGCAGGGGGGGAGCCACCATGCCAAAGTCCATTGATCTCAGGCAGGATTTTCCGGTTTTGGGGTGAGTGCAGCCTGAAAATCCCTTCTATCTCCTCTCATTCTTCTAAAGTCCAGAAAACATAGACCCAATTTTGTCAGCCTCTCATCGTAGGACAATCCTCTTGTTCCATCTAATGAGCCATCTAATTGACCAATCTAGTGAACCTTCACTGTACTACTTCCTCTAATGCAAGTTTATCGTTCCTTAAATATCAATACCAAAGCTGCACATATTAACCAGTTGTGGTCTCACCAAACTCCTGTACAATTGTAGCAAGATTTTTTTACTCCAGTGTTCCAATTTCTTTGCAATAAACGTCCACATGCCTTTTGTCTTCTACATTACCTGCTGTACCTGCACGTTTGCTTTCAATGACTGATGTACAAGAACACCCAGGTCCTTCTGTACATCAGCATTTCCCAATTTATCACCATCTAAATAAAACTCTGCCATTTAGCTTCTCTGAAGTGAACAACTTCAGATTTATCCACATTATTCTACATCTGCCATGTATTTCCTCATCCATTCAGCTTGTCTAAAGCATCTTGAAGCCTCTTAACATCCTCCTCACCACTTGCATTCCTGCCAAGCTTTACGTCATCTCATTGCCCTAAACCTGTCTCTATCCCTTGCCAGCCCATGTCCTCCTCAGAGATAAAAATTCCATCTCGCTTTTCCGCAAACTTAGATACATTATTCTGGGATGTAGGACAAGAAAGATCTCTCACATCCCCATTCCATTTTCGGTAAGAAAATCAACTTTAAAAGAATTTCCTTCCTCTTGGTGGTGTTATGACACTAATGCTTAACGTGCCCACATTCATAGAATCCCTTTAGTGCATCTAACCTACACATCTTTGTACTATGGGAGGAAACTGGAGCACCTGGAGGAAACCCATAGGGAGAACGTACAAACTCCATACAGGCGGTGACCCGAGGCTGGGACTGAACCCAGGTCAATCCCAGCAATCACAACAAGACCCAAAAGTTGCTTTTTTCTCAGTACAGGATGATTAAATACCTACTTTTAGTTGGGTACAATTGCAATGCAGGGCCCACAAAGCCACAGGAACCGTGGTCGCAGTAACAGCTGATCAAGTACCACCAGAGGTGGCAGATTATGGTCAAGGCCACCATGTATAAAGTAGCCTTGGAGGTAAAGCATTTAACAGTCAATGAAATGTGGACAGTGAAGAAGGTTATCTAGGATTGCAATGGGATCTTGATCAATTGGGCCAGTGGGCTGACAAATGGCAGATGGAGTTTAATTTAGATAAATGCGAGGTGATGCATTTTGGTAGATCAAACCAGGGCAGGACTTACTCAGTTAATAGTAGAGTATGAGGGAGTGTTATAGAACAAAGTGATGCAAGGGTACAACTTCAAAGTGGAGTCACAGGTGGACAGAGTGGTGAAGAAGGCATCTGGTACACATGGTTTCATTGGCCAGAACACTGAATACAGGGATTGGGATGTCTTGTTGAAGTTCTTCAAGACTTTGGTAAGGCCACACTTGAATAGTGTGTACAGTTCTGATTAGCTTATGATAGAAAGGATATTATTAAATCAGAAAGAGTGCAGAAAAGATTTACTAGGATGCTACCGGGACTTGATGGATTGAGTTATCAGGAGATGCTGGATGGACTGGGACTTTTTTCCCTGGAGCGTAGAAGGCTGAGGGGTGATTTTATAGAAGTCTAATAAAATAATGAGGGGCACAGATCAACTTGATGGTCAATATATTTTCCCAAATGTAGGGGAGTCTAAAACTAAAGAGCGTCGGTTTAAGGTGAGAAGGGAGAGACACAAAAATGTCCAGAGGGGCAATTTTTTCACACAGAGGGTGGTGAGTTTCTGGATCAAGCTGCCAGAGGTAGTAGTAGAGGCAGGTACAATTTTGTCTTTTAAAAATCGTTTTGACAGTTACATGGGTAAGATGGGTATAAAGGGACATGGGCTGAATGCAGGCAATTAGGACTAGCTTAGTGGATAAAACAAAAAGGGATGGTGTGGACAAGTTGCAGCGAAGGGCCTGTTCCATGCTGCAAATGTCTATGAAATAGAACAAGGAGATGATTCCATTGTTTTAAACTGTGAAACTCCTTTGTGATGCCGCATGCATTCTCCTAAATTAGAGGTTATTTATTAATGTCACAAGTAGGCTTAGATTAATACTGCAATGAAATTACTGTGAAAATCCCCACGTCGCCACACATCGGCTCCTGTGCGGGTACACTGAGGGAGAATTTTGCATGACCAATGTATCTAACCAGCACGTCTTTCAGACTGTGGGAGAAAACCAGACCACCCAGAGAAAACCCAAACAGAGATGGAGAGAATGTGCAAACTCTACGCAGACAATGACCCAAGTTGGGAATTAAACTCAGATCCCTGGTGCTGTGAGGCAGCACTGATAACCTCTATGCCACTGTGCTGCCCAAATTATTGTTCACAAAGAACCTACACAAACCTGTACATCTGCAGACATTGCCATCAAAGTTATCCTCCACTTCCTGAGCACTAGGAGTTGCATTGTTCTTCAAGAGCCTGAGGAAGAAAGGAATGATAGAGTGCAAACGCCAAAAATCCAGATCCAAGATCAATACAAAATCATCCAGTATCTCTATTTTTTCTCAATGTTATGTTTGCCTCAATTAATTCAGAGACTTTTGCTGGAGTTGGATTCCCTCAGAGCCAGTAGTTCCACAGAACCTCAGCCGAACAGCTTCCTGAATGAATCAATGAATATTGCTGCATTGACCTCAAATGGTATCTGTATTTCCCAGCATTCTTTTTTGCATGTTATCTCAGAAACATTATCTCACCACTTATCCTGTAAAGCTCCCTGAAAATCATACATGTCCCAACAAGGTCGCCTCTCACTCTTCTAAACTCTAAAAAGTATCAGCCCAACCTATTCAATCTCTCCAAGAAAATCCCTCCATACTCAGGTTCAACCTAGTGAACTTTCTCTGGACTACCTCCAATGGCAGTATATCTTTCCTTAGATAAAGGGACTAAAACTGTTCACAGTGTTCCAGGTGTGGTCTAACTAGTGCCCTGTATACCTTTAGCAACACTTCCCTATTTTTGTACTCCATTTTGTTTGAAATAAAAGCCAATATGCCTATTACCTGCTGTACTTCCATGTAGCTTGTTGTGACTTATGCACGAGGACCCCCCAACTTCCTGTGCTGTAGTTTTCTGCAGTCTTTCTTCATTTAAATGTCAGCTCCTTTATTCTTCCTACCATAGAGCATAACTTCACATTTTCCAAAATTATATTCCGTGTTGCCACTCAGTTAACCTATTTATATCCCTCTGCAGACTCTTGGTGGTATCCTCATCACTTGCCTTTGTGTCATCTGCAAATTTGGCACTAGTACATTCATTCCCCCTGTCCAAGTCATTCACATATATTGTAAATAATTGCAGCCACAGCACTGATCCTGTGGCACATCATAGGTTACAGGCTGCCATCCTGAAAATGTCTTTTTATCCCTCTGTCTTCAATCAGTTAGCCAATTCTCTATTCATGCTAAGACACTATCCCCAACACAATGGCTTCTTATTGAGTAGTCTTCTGTGCATACTATATCAAATGCTTTTTGGAAATTCAATTATATTACACCTACTGGTTCCTGTTTATTTATCCTGCTTATTACCACCTCAAAGAAATCTATTCAATTTGTCAGGCATTCTTTGTAATGGACTCTGACATTTTCCCAATGACAGGTATCAAGCTAACTGGTCTATAATTACTTGTTTTTTGTCTCCTTTTTGAATAAGTGTATTATATTGGCAGTATTCCAATCTTTTGGAGCTTTTCCAGAATTTAAGGATTCTTGGAAGATTACTACCACTGCATCTAACATCTCTGTAGCTACTTCCTTTTATATCCCAGGATGTTCCAGAGGACTTATCAACCTTCAGCCCCACTAGTTTCCCTCATACTTCTTCTCTTTATTTATAGCATTCCTGCCCTATGGGCTTTAAGTATTTGGTATTTTTGGAATGTTATTCATGTCTTCTACCGTGAAGACTAATACAAAGTATTTATTTAACTCCTCTGCCATTTCCTAGTTTCCCCAATATTATTTCCCCAGTCTTGCTCTCTATTGGCCTATATCTATTTTGGCCTCTCTCTTTCATTTTATATATTTAAAGAAGCTCTTATTCTCTGTTTTATAGTACTTGCTAGTTTACCCTCATAGTTTATCTCAAATGACAAAAATGTAGGTGGTGCAACGTCAAAAAAAAGGCCATGGACAAAGAAGGAAAAATAGATACATCTTGAAATGTGAATGGAAAAATTATGAAAAGTTGCTATGCGAAAGCAAAAAGAAGAGCAAGATGACAGTGAGACCAAAAATGCTATTTTTCAACTCCATATGGATACATCCCACTGCATTATAACAGAGATAAACCTTAACTGGGGAGTACTACACCCGCTCGAAAGTGTGATTGAAAACAGTGAATGAACACATCAATTATAAAACCAAGACACAGATACTTTCTTTTGCAAAAGGATATGTTACAGAGGAATCAAAAACAGCTTTTCGGTAAGTCTTGGTTTTGATACTAAGTCGTCATTCTGTGGGATCAGCAGTTACCTTTCAAAGGTTAGTCTTGGTCCAGACAGCTATTAAACATTCTTTAATAATGTCAGCATTGTAGACTGCAGGATCCTTTATCCTTGATAACAGGGACAGACGCGCACAGTGATAACCCCATCATCAACTGAGTGCAAACCTTTTCTGTTCAGTCGATAATAGACTTCATATGAAGAAGCTGGATTCCTTAATGCGTCCTGCATTCAAGAAAACCTTGTGCATTGTCAGGTGATGGCTCCTTTACATGTTAGTGACATGATGCCATTCAAAGAACTTTGCCTAGTCTATGCAATCTGTCCTTTCAGTCCTTCTAGTCCAAGTATCATGCTTGAGAAGCTACATTGCAACCTCTCCAAGACAGGTCAATATTCAGTCAGCTCAATGTGTGGCGCTCAGAACTGAATGCAGTACTCTAAATATGTTCAAGCCAGAGCTCTATACAACTGTAACATCACTTCCACCCCCTTGTATTGCAGCTTGAGATAAAAGCCAACATTCCATTAACCTTTTAATATATTTCTTGTGCCTGTCCATTAGCTTTTAGCGATTTCTGTTAATTGAATCACTAAATCTCTGTTCATGGACAGTTCCTAGCTCCTCACCATTTAAAAAAAAATTCTGATCCATCTTTCTTGAGTCCAAAGTCCTGCACTGAATTCCAATTGCCAGAGTTTTGTCCATTCATTTGATCCATCAACATTCCATTGTGACATTTTGTCCCCATTTACACTATCTACACTGCCAGCTAACTTAGTATCACCATCAAAATCAGGCACATGATCCTCTATTTATTCATCCAGATCATGTGTGAATGCAGTGAAAAGCTAAGGTCCATAACAGGCCCCTGTAGTACACCACTAATCACATCCTGCCAGTTTGAGTCAACAACTATTATCTTTACTGTCCGACCTACTATCTTTGCTTTCATGTCTCTAACACGTAAACCTGTATTAAGGGAACCACATTACACTAATCTCTTACTCTATATTTATTTTTAAAAATCTTGTTATGTTAGCCAAGGCTTTCTCATTTCCCCTTTTGGCAGTCATACCACTTTCTTTGTAAACCATTCCTGTTCTTTGTACGCATCCCCGTCTACCACAATCTCCCATGGGATCCCCAACTTCTTCCTTTTAAACTGTCTTTCACTGTCCATTGCGAATTAAAAAAACATCATTGGGGTCTATTCCGCATATTTGAAGAAAGCCCAACCGACTTCACACTAAAGCTTTTACCATCTACTTGGACAAGTAAGACAAAATTGAAGAATGTGGGATTATGACAGGACAGTGACACAGTGGTTAGCACTGCTGCCTCACAGCGCCAGAAACCTGGATTCAATCCCAGTTTCGGGTGACTGTCCATGTGGAGTTTGCACATTCTCCTCGTGTCTTCATGGGTTTTCTCTGAGTGCTCCGGTTTCCTCCCACACTCCAAAGATGTGCAGGTTGGGTTGATTGGCCATGCTAAGTTACCCCTTAGTGTCAGGTGGGTGAGCTTGATAAATACATGGGTTTACAGGTTTGGGTCAGATGGGACCTGTACAAGAAGGACGGGTTGCATTTAAAGTGGAAGGCACAAATACTTATGTTTAGGTTTGCTAGTGTCACACAAGAGGATTTAAACTAGTTTGGCAGGATGTGGTTGCTAATCAAAGAGGATCTGGTGGACTGAAGCGCACTTGTTTCAATGCAAGAAGTTAACAGGTAAGGCAGATGAACTTAGAACTTGGATTAGTACTTGGAACTATGATGTTGTTGCTACTACAGAGACTTGTTGAAGGGAAGGACAGGATTGGCAGCTTAACATTCCAGGATACAGATGTTTCAAGCAGGATGGAGAGGGATGTAAAAGGGGTGGGGGAGTTGCATTACTGGTTAAGGAGAATATCACAGCTGTACTGCAGGAGGACACCTCAGAGTGCTCATACAGCAAGGCAATATGGATAGAGCTCAGGAATTGGAAGGGTCAAGTCATAGTGTTGGGTTGCCCAACAGCCAGAGGGAGATAGAAGAACAGATATGTAGGCAGATTTTGGCAAGGTGTAAAGGTAACAGGGTTGTTGTGGTGGGGAGATTTTAACTTCCTCTATATTGACTGGGACTCATTCAGTGCTGGGGACACGGATGGGGCAGAGTTTGAAGGAGCATCCAGGAGGGTTTCTTGAAGCAGAATGTAGATAGTCTAACTAGGGAAGGGGCCGTACTGGACCTGGTACTGGGGAATGAGCTCAGCCAGGTGGTCAATGTTTCAGTAGGACAGCAGTTTGGGAACCGTGACCACAATGCAGTAAGCTTTATGGTACTGGTAGATAAAGATAAATGCAGTCCTCAAGTGAAGGTGGTAAACTGGTGGAAGGCTAATTACAACAATATTAGGCAGGAACTGAAGAATGTAGATTGGGTGCAGATGCTTGAGTGTAAATCAACTTCTGGCATGTGAGGGGCTTTTAAATGTAAATTGTTAAGAATCAGGACCAGTATATTCCTGTAAGGGTGAAGGATAAGTATGGCAAGTTTTGGGAATCTTGGATAACAAGCGATATTGTGAGTCTAGTGAAAGAGAAAAAGGAAGCATTGGTCAAGGCTAGGAACGCATGAAGCAACTGTGGAATACAAGGAAATTCGAAAGAAACTTAAGCAAGGAGTAAGGAGGGCTGAAAAGCGTCATGAAAAGTCATTGGCCAGCAGGATTAAGGGAAATCCCAAGGCTTTTTATACATATATAAAGAGCAAGGGGGTAGCCAGGGAGAGGGTTGACCCATTCAAGGACAGGGGAGGGAATCTATGCGTGAAGCCAGAGGAAATGGGCATGGTATTAAATGGGTATTTTGCGTCAGTATTCACCAAAGTGAAGGACTTGGTGGATAATCAGTCTGGAAAACGGTGTGTAGATAGTTGGGGTCATATTGAGATCAAAAAGGAGAAGGTATTGGGAGTCTTGAGAAACATTAAGGTAGACAAGTCCCCAAAGCCTGATAAGATATACCCCAGAATACTGAGAGAGGCAAAGGAGGCAATTTCTGAGCCTTGAGAGACATCTTTTACCCTCATTGGCTACAGGGGAGGTCCCAGAGGATTGGAGAACAGCCAATGTTGTTCCTTTGTTTAAGAAAGGTAGCAAGGATAATCAGGTAATTACTGGCCGGTGAGCCTTACATCAGTGATAGGGAAATTATTGGAGAGGATTCTTCGGGACAGGAATTACTCCCACTTGGAAATAAGTGGATGTATTAGTGAGAGGCAACATGGTTTTGTGAAGGGGAGGTCGTGTCTCACTAACTTGATCGAGTTTTTCGAGGAAGTGACGAAGATGATTGATGAGGGGAGAGCAGTGGATGTTGTTGACATGGATTTCATTAAGGTCTTTGACAGGGTCCCTCATGGTAGACTGGTGCAGAAGGTAAAGTCGCACGGGATCAGAGGTGAGCTGGCAAGGCGGGTACAGAACTGGCTTGGTCATAGAAGAGGGTAGCAGTGGAAGGGTCCGTTACTGAATGGAGGGCTATGACAAGTGGTGTTCCTCAGGGATCAGTGCTGGGACCTTTGCTGTTTGTAATATTTATAAATGATTTGGTGGAAAATGTAACTGGTTTGATTAGTAAGTTGCAGATGACACAGACGTTGGTGGATTTACAGATAGTGATGAGGACCATCAAAGGATACAGCAGGACGTAGATCGGTTGGAGACTTGGGCAGAGAGATGGCAGATGGAGTTTAATCTGAACAAATGTGAGGTAATGCATTTTGGAAGGTCTAATACAGAGAGGAAATGTACAGTAACTGGCAGAGGGATCTGAGTGTACCGGTACAGGTCATTGAAAGTAGCAACACAGGTGGAGGAAACAGTCAAGAAGGCATACGGCATGCTTGCCTTTGTTGGCCAGCGCACTGAGTTTAACAATCAGCAAGTAAAGTTACAGCTTTATAGAACCTTAGTTAGGCTGCGCTCTGCACTTGGAATATAGTGTTCAATTCTGGACACCACACTACCGGAAGGATGTGGAGGCTTTGGAGAGGGTACAGAAAAGATTTACCAGCATGTTGTCTGGTATAGAGGGCATTAGCTATGAGGAAAGGTTCGAGAAACTTGATTTGTTCTCACTGGGGCAACGGAGATTGAGGGGTGAGCTGATAGATTATGAGGGGCATGGACAGAGTGGGTAGTCATAAAGCTTTTCCCAGGATGGAAGAGTCAATTACTAGGGGGCATAAATTTTAGATGCGAGGGGCAAAGTTTAAAGGAGATGTAGGAGGGAAGTTTTTACACAGAGTGTGGTGGGTGCCTGGAACTTGCTGCTGGGGGAGGTAGTGGAAGCAGATATGATAGTGACTTTTAAGGGGCACCTGGACAAATGATGAATAGGATGGGAACAGTGGGATATGGTCCCCGGAAGTGTTGGGGGTTTTAGTTCAGTCGGGCAGCATGGTCAGGGCAGGCTTGGAGGGCTGAAGGGCCTGTTCCTGTGCTGTAATTTTCTTTATTCTTTGAGTCTGGGTGGGACTGTTGTCAGTGCAGGCTCATTGGGCCAAATGGCCTTCTTCTGCACTGTAAGGATTCTATGAGTGGTGATTAAAATTAAGTCACCAAATAACGTAAGTGCCCAAGTGCATGGTTTCCCCTGGGCTTGAATGTTAATATTGCTCTGTAACATTTGACACTTGCTTGTCATTGAACAATAGATTAATAGATTGGCAAAGGTAAGCATCATGGATGGTTAGTTTGTGCCTTTCCCCCCACCCTATTTCCTCCAACCGCCTTTTGTTACTCTGTCTTGTATCGATACCCATGTCCCATAATTTAATACAACTTAGTAAAAACACATTTGAAAACAAAATCATTCAATTTTCCTATAATATCTGGTGTCCATCTTCGCTCATGCTTTAATTTGATGGCCTCAGTCACTCTCACAAGCTTGAGACTAGATATTTTTGCCAGGAGCAATGGCCGTGCAAGCTCGCGGGGAACTCTGCAATCTTCACCCAATTTCATGGTCAATCAATGCGATTTGGTTAGCTGAGCTGGACTATCTTTCTTTCCAAATTATTTTGAAAAGCTAAGAAAATAATTTCAAATTTTATTCACAAAAATTTGTGTGTTTTGTAATGGGGGGAATTAAACTGGAAAACTTTACAAGATATAGAGGGAATTAGAGGGAATCCCCGTAACTGTGTCAATCCCACTCACTACACTGTCCCCCACTATCACTTCATTTCTTCTTGCGCCCTAAGTTAGCACTTGATTGGCTTACTGTACCGCAATGCCATGGATAGTCTGTAGCTCCACTCTCATCCAAACAAGCTGAGCGAACCTCAAACCTATTGGACAATTGCAAAGGCTGAGGTTCTTGTACTCCTGAACTCTGGATGCTCTTACTTGCCTCACTTGCAATCACCCTCTTCTGTGCCTGGCCAAACCAGAAGACTCTATTCTAATTGGTGTGGAGGCATAAAACATCCAGGTAAGTTTCCCCCTCTCCAAGTTTACAGCTTGGTCGCCAGCTCAATAACTGAGCCAAAACACCTTGAGCCGCACAACCTGGACATGTTTGCCCTGGATCACACTGGCATCCAGGAACACCCACATGCAGCAGCCTTAGCGCATCATCTGTCCAGCCATTCTTAATGTGTTTTCATTAATTACTTCATTAGATTATTTACTTGTTTAACTTCCTTTTTTATATATTTTAGATTTACCACCAGTTTGTACACTATTTCAAACTTTAGAACTGGAGTAGGCCTTAACCACTTACATATGTACACCAAACAGCAAGCTCCTTTTTTGCTGAAGCAGGGTAAGAACCTATTCATACAGGGTGAAAAAATGTAGAAAAAGCAAAAGGAGAGGAATGCCTCCGTTTGTAACCCCACCCCCACATACACACACGTGCAGTCAGGGAGCCAGTGCAGACTCGATGGGCCAAATGGTTTCCTACCGTGCTGCAGGGATTCTTTGATACTATGAGGACTTTGTTCATCAAGCTACAATTCAAAGAAAACACATAGATTTTATAGTGGCATAGTACAAAAACAGTGATAATGTTACACCTTTGCAAATCACTATTTTTTGTAATAAGAATACTGTGTCCAGAAGAATCATAGAATCCCTACAGCGCAGAAGGAGGCCACTCAGCCTGTCACGCCTGCACCGACAGCAACCTCACCCAGGCCCTACCTCCGTAATCCCACGTATTTAAGTTGCTAATCTTCCTGACTCTAAGGGTCAATTTAGACCTAACCTGCTCTTCCTAACCTGTACATCTTTGCAGTATGGGAGGAAACCCATGCAGACACAGGGAGAACGTGCGAACTCCACATAGACAATGACCTGATGCCAGAATTGAATCTTGGACCCTGGCGTTGTGAGGCAGCAGTGCTTCCCCTCCTCCCTCCACTCTGACTTTACGGAGGAGGTAAATAGGAACAAATGTTTTTTTCATTCATTTACAGAATGTGAGAGTTGCTGGCTTGGCCAGCATTTATTGCCAATTCTTAACTGCCCTTAAGATTCCCGCCTTGTAGATGGTAGAAAGGCTTTGGGGATTCAGGAGGCAAGTTACTCATCACAAGATTCCTCTTCTCTGGTATGCTCTTGTAGCCACAGTATTTATATGGCTAATCCAGCTAAGTGCTGCAGATGCTGGAAATACTCAGCAGGTCGGGCAGCATCTGTGGAGAGAAACAGAGGCTGCGATTCTCCCAAAAGTGCTGAATTGGTGGGAAAACTGTTCTAAATCCTGACTGTTCTATCAGTTCAGCTTCTCACCTGAATTTCCACACACTGTGCATTGAAAAAGTCCCAGTCGGGAATCTCATTAAAAACCCAGGGAGGGCGGGGCCTATTCGCTCCAGAATTTGTCAGTTCTGAAACCTGCACGTGCACAGTGGCCCCAAAATGCCAACCTCCCGTTTGCTGGCCAGCCCAATCATTAACCAGTCTGGGACCCTCACAGTGCTCCCTCTCCAGCCTCCCCCTCCACAGCCTCCTCAACAATTCCTGGGCCACTCCTGAAACCCCGTGTCGTGGAGTGCCCCGTTGTCCAGGTCCCAACCTCCAGTAGTGGCGATCCTCCACTTCCCTCACCCTGGCAGACCACGCCACCCCCCCCCCCCCCCCCCACCGGAGACCTGGAGGCAGGCCCCCTCAAACCATTCCAGACCACCCCAATCATTGCCCTCCCTCCACCCCAGACCAATTGCCATGCAGAGAGGCAGTGGGACCCCCCCACCCCGACTGATTGCCCCTAGGCCCCACCCACAGTAGACCCCTCCCTCAGCACCACCCGATGCCCAATGGGCAGTGCCAAGGTGCCCCTTTGGGCATGGGCACTTTGCCCTTTGGGCAGTGCCAGGGGGCACAGGCTGGCACTGCCAGTGTGTCCATGCCCAGGAGGCACCACTCCCCTGGCACCCGACCCCCTGGGGGGGCACCGATTGTCCCCCCTTCATTCTGGCGGGGTTCCTTGTTAATTCCCTGAACATGGGGCATTAATCTGAAACCTGCCGGAGTGAAGCACTCCTGGTGGGGTGGCAGATTCAATCGTGACCTGGAAGGTCCTAATAATTAACTAATAAACATATTTAAAATACATGCAGAAAGGATTTAAATTACTTACCTGCCTTTCCTCCAGTTTCCAGTGTGGTCTGACCAGCCGCTGTTCTCCGGCTCTCGGAGATGCAGATGCGTTCCCAGTGCATGAGCAAATCCCTGTTCGGGGTCGGAGATGCGTGCCTCCCACCACAACCCGACAGAAAAGTTGCGGGTCGCAATGGGAGAATCCTGGCCAAAGTTTCTAAGCTCTTAAACCAATGGAAGGACAGAGGGGCAAGAAGAACACAAAGGAAGGTCTGCAATTGGGTGGAGGGCAGGGAGAGCTTCACTTTTGCATCATGAAACCTTTTGTTAGTTAATCTCTCCTGCCCTCCACCCAATTACAGACCTTCCCTCGTGTTCTTCCTGCCCCCAACCCCTTTTCCTGACTTAAAATCTCTTATATTTCTCTGTTTCTTCTTTTCTGATGAAAGTTCATTGACCAGAAATGCTACCTCCGTTTCTCTCTGCAGACGCTGCCTGACCTGCTGGGTATTTTCAGCATTTTTTGTTTTCATGCTACGATTTGAAATTGAAGATTGAGTTTACATCAAACTGCCAAATCGTAACCACAAACTTGCATCATCTCCATCGGGACCAAAGTTGACCAAATGATTTCTCAATACCAATGCTTTTCTGAACAAGAAATAGAACGCCTCATAGCACAGATTGGGATATTTCGAGAACAGTGATTATAAGGCTACATTTTCCAATGAGCAAGTGCGAAATTGATATCTTAAAGACTACTTCTGTATTTAAGAGTTCAGCTTGTCTATCTTCTCTAAGAAATGACTTGTTGTACATTTATTTGTTGTTTAGAATTGCCTAAATTAAAATAAGGTCAAAATATGGTCTTCCAAGGGGGGAAACAAATATTTAACTATTTGGTGTTTGGTAGGGTGTGTCTGATCTCTGTTATGTATGATTAGTTAAGCCTTGGTTGTGGTGACTCAAGGGGAAAAAGAACTGGAGGCAGGCATCTATAAGTCTGAGAGCAGACACTCAAATATGAATAAAACCCTTGCATATACATAAGCTGGACTATATCATTTCTACATATCTCTGAGGCATGAAACACCGCCATGGCAATGAAGTTTCAAATCCGACAGATGTGTGGCTTGGAGGGGAACTTCCAATACTTTATTATATTTTTCACTGGAGAATAGGGAACTGAAGAATTGGTCTTTTGATACACTTAAGATTCTACAGGTAATCCACAAACTGAACCTTGGTCAGTTCTCCCACCCTGATTCAACTCTCCCGGTCTGCTCTTCTCATGCTACTGAGTGAGAAAAGAAACTTAACCACAAGACATTAAAAACTCTTCATTCCTATCATTGTGGTTCACAGAATTAATTACATAACACTAATTATACTAACAAGACCTGATTTAAGTTAATTGCACACCTCACCTAAGACATGAAATTGCTGAGCCTTGAATCCTGATACTAAATTTAGCGATACAAAAGGTTGCTGCTTTATACTCTACATACCTTGCTAAAATTAGCAAAATGAGGAAAATACATTTGTTAAAGTTTTACATTTAAAATGCCGGGAGTAAAATCATTATGATCAAACAGATACATTCTTACATACCTGTTCTATGGCCAAAGCCTAAGGTATGACAGGGTTGTGATTTTGATACTT
Source organism: Carcharhinus amblyrhynchos (assembly GCF_965287045.1). NCBI lineage: Eukaryota > Metazoa > Chordata > Chondrichthyes > Carcharhiniformes > Carcharhinidae > Carcharhinus > Carcharhinus amblyrhynchos. The sequence goes on along the minus strand of NC_137328.1, from coordinate 94,098,201 downwards.
ATAACTCGTAATCCAAAGATACGGACAAATGATCCAAAGCGTACAAATTTAACGATCACTGTAGCAGCTTGAGAATTTGAATTCAGCTTTAAACTTAAGTTTACTTATTAGTGTCACAAATAGGCTTACATTAACACTGCAATGGAGTTATTGTGAAAATCCTCCAGTCGCCACACTCAGGTATCTGTTTGGGTACACTGAGAAAGAATTTAGCATGGCCAAGACACTTAACCAAAAGAAGTTGCAACAGTAAACTGATAATAAAGATGTTGGGAGTGTGATTAAAAAACAATGTGTTTTTAAGAATAGGAAACCATTATCCTTCCATAGTCTGGCTCTTAACTGCTCTCTGAAATAGACTAGGAAGCCAATTAATTGTAGGGTAGGTGATGGCCTGCTAGTATTATCGCTAGGCAATTAATCCAGAAACTCAGCTGATGTTCTGGGGATCTGGGTTCGAATCCCGCCAAGGCAGATGGTGAAATTTGAACACAATAAAAAATATCTGGAATTAAGAATCTACTGATGACCACGAAACCATTGCTGATTGTCAGAAAAACCCATCTAGGTCACTAATGCCCTTAAGGGAAGGAAAGTGGCCATCCCTTATCTGGTCTGGCCTACATGTGACTCCACAGCCACAGCCTTGTGATTGACTCACAACTGCCCTCCAAGGATAACAAGGGATGGGCAATAAATGCTGGCCAGCCAACGATGTCTGTGAACCACGAATGAATAAAAAACAAAATTAAAAATTGTATTAAACCACTATCTGTCATATAAGGAAGAAGCCCAGCACCATGGTTGAATGTTTGACAAAAAGTGAGGAAAAGCAGCTTTACTTTGATGTACATAGCACTGTAGTTAGTAACAGAAATTCTATCACTAATGCAACCCTTTGTCTTTGGTCGAATGTAAACATTAAAAATTCAGCAACGGTGGTAAATAATATCCAGCAACTCTACAAGAGAAACAATTGGTCTCCAGGCTACACATGTCATGGCTTTCCACTTAGCTGAAAAATAATGATTCTACTGTGACCTTAGGCACTAGATGGCACTAAATGTTCAGTCAGCTCAGGCTTATGATGACAGTTGTGTACAGAAAGGTTAGTGCTCAATTTTATGCCACCCTAAAATAGAACACATACAGATTTTACATTTAACTCTATCAGAATCTCCTTTGCGCCCAGCACAATATTTGGTCACACTCCTGATTTGCGTTAAAACATTGGGCAAAGGCTTGGTTCACTATGGAATTATTTACACGAGTGTGTGCATTCAAATTAACAGATTAATATGTAGGAAATTCAATTTAACTGAAGAGGCAGATTCCTGAGGTATGGAAAATTTAAATCCACTGACACAACCACAAACAAGTCAGTCACTAGTTGTTGGAGTTTCAGCAACAAACCCAAACTGAATGAGATTATCTCACTGACTTTGCCTTGATGGCAGGCAAATTTGAGAGAAGGGGACCCAATTTTAAAATCAGAGCCAGGCCATTGGCAAGTTCAGATCACTTCCTACATGCAGTGTGACAGAAATGTGGGACTCATTCCTTAAAAGGGGGCAGACGCTGACTCATGGTGGCACAGTGGTTAGCACTGCTGCCTCACAGCGCCAGTGTGTGGAGTTTGCACATTCTCCCCGGGTCCGTGTGGGTTTGCTCCAGGAGCTCCTGTCTCTTCCCACAGTCCAAAAGATGTGCAGGTTAGATGCAACGGCCATGCTAAATTGCCCCTTAGTGTCAGGGGGACTAGCTAGGGTAAATACATGGGGTTATGAGGATAGGGCCTGGGTGGGACTGAGGTTGGTGTAGACTTGACAGGCTGAATGGCCTCCTTCTGCACAGTAGGATTCTACGATCCTATTAAATCTGAGATTTATAGATTTTTACCAAGTAAAGGTAGGAAGGGATATGAAACCACAGTGAGTGGATGAAATTGCAATATGGTTCAGACATGATGTCATTGACTGACAGAACAACCAAGAGGGGCTGAATAGCCTCCTCCTGTTCCCATGACCAGAATTTCATGTTGATCAGATGGGCAGTAAAACTACCTGAAAGCGCGCAAAATCATGCAAGAAGATGGCAAGCATGTGTCCCCATATCATCCTGCCTACACGTGATATTTTGGTCGGAGGGCTTAATTAAACAGCTGATTGGGATCTGTTTTCAGGTTGGCGAGTGAGCCTTTATATTTAAGCTGCAACCTCGATTCAGGATGGGATGAAAGTCTGTATTGAAATAAATGATCAAATGTTTCTGGGGACTAAGATTTGTGTATGATTGATCTGCCTAGACACTCGTGGCATAGTGTTTCCATCAATATTTATTTTTGACAAGTCAGCAGCTCCCTCAGACAGCAGCTGTCCCCCTGAGGGAGCATGTTGGAAACACTAGCCCATACCTATTGTCAGCAGTGCTCAGCCTTTCACAGAACGTGCAACCTGCTGGATGCCTGTTAACTGGCCAGCCAACATGATATCACATTAATGCAATCTCGGGCTGGAACGGGTTTCACATACTATTTGCCAACATCGTGGGCCAAAGGGCCTGTTCCTGTACTGTACCATTCTATGTTCTATCCCACTTACCTGCCCATGTGACCATCTCATCTACATCTTCCTGTCGCCCCAGACACTCACTGTTCACCACCCATCCAATCTTTGTGTCATCTGCAAATTTACTAGTCCTCACCCTATATAGTCATCTATGTCATTTATATGAATGACAAATAATAGGTGACCCAGCATAGATCCCTGTGGTACACTATTGGACCAGGCTTCCAATCACTAGTCTTCTGTCATCATCCTCTGTCTCCTACAACTAAGCCAATTTTAAAACTACCTTATCAATTTACACTGAATCCCGAATGCATTTGCCTTCTTTACATGTCTCCCATATGAGACCTAGACAAAGGCCTTGCTGAAATCCATATAAACTATATCAACTGCACTATCAACTACACACCCAGTCACCTCCTCAAAAAATTAAATCAAATTTGTTAGGCATGACCTCCCTCTGACAAAGCCATGCTGACTATCCCTGATCAAATTCTGCCTCCCTAAGTAGAGATTCATTTTCTCCTTCAGAATTTTCATCCAATTGTTTCCCTACAATAATGTGAGATTCAATGGACTGTATTTCTCGGCTTATCTCTTCAATCGTTCTTAAAAAGCAGAATCACAATAGCAATTCTCCAGTCCTCTGGCACCCCCTCCATGGCCAAAGAGGAATTGAAAATTTGGGTCAGAGCCCCTGAATCTCCTTCCTTGCCTCCCACAGCAGCCCGGGACACAATTCATTCAGACCTGGAGATTTGTCTTCTTTCAAGCCTATCAACACTATTATTATTCAGGCATGGGACATAGGTGTTGCTGGATGGCCAGCATTTATTGCCCATCCTTAGTTGCCCTTCAAGGGCAATTGGAAGTCAACCATGTTGCTGTGGCTCTGGAGTAGACCAGTTAAAGATGGCAGATTTCCTTCCCTGAAGGACATGAGTGAACCAGATAGGTCTTTCCTGACAATCAACAATGGCTTCATGGTCCTTTCTTAATTCTAAATATTTTTACTGAATTCAAATTTTACCATCTGCCGTGGCAGGATTCGAACGCAGGTCCCTAGAACATGAGCTGAGTTTCTGGATTAATAGGGTAGTGATAATACCAATAGGCCACTAAGAACATAAGAACATAGGAAATAGGAGCAGGAGTAGGCCAACTAGCCCTTCGAGCCTGCCCCGCCATTCAATAAGATCATGGCTGATCTGTCGTGGCTCAGTTCCACATTCCCGCCCTCTCCCTATAACCCTTAATCCCTCTCTTATCAAAAACCCATCAACCCGCGTCTTAAAAATATTTAGCGAGGCAGCCTCCACCACTTCAACGGGCAGAGAATTCCAGAGATTCACCACCCTTTGAGTGAAGAAGTTCCTCTTCAACTCCGTTCTAAACCGCCCCCCCTTTATCTTGAGGCTGTGCCCTCCAATTCCTTTGTCCACTTTTAAGCTGTCCTAATGGAGAGCCTGGTAACTTTATGTCGAAACTTTATGTTAGCAAAGAGCTTCCAATAACGTATATATTCAGTGCTGGCATGCAAGAATCCAGAGACATTTGCTGACGAGTTGAATCACCTGGTTTTGGACAATACTTCACCAATATCTTCAGATCATGAAGTTAGCTGCTTCAGGAAGGTGAGCACTCCTGACGCAACAATCATTTGTTTTCAAAACAAATATAAACTGGATGAACAATTTATATCATGGCAGAATTCAACTCTATTATAGTCTAGCATCACTAGTGGTTCCTAAAAATACTTCAGAAGTTTTTATGGATTTTGAAAAATCATTAAAATGTACTTTGTCCCTCCAGATATACTTACTTGCATCATTCCAAAACTTAGTAGTAACCATAAACTTTTACAAAGGTTTGTTACTTATCAAATTATTAGAAGAGCTGCATAGCTTAATTTGACATGCTTGTTGATGGAATTACTAATTTTACCACTAATCTGCCAAACACAAGAATATAATCGAGTGAAGCCACTTGCAGCCTGACCCCATTCTTGAAGCAGCGTGTTGTACAATGCCAGATGCAAAAGGCTCACAATCACATCTGTCACACCAGCTGAACTGCAAACATGTTGGGTGTCGTTGGCAGCAGTTGTGCTTGGAATCAATTTAGTTGTGAAAAGAATAAAATGAAAATAAAGTGTTGTGGATTATGTTGAAAAGGCATATTGTGCCTTATTGTTTAATTTTATCATTTTTGTTCCAATTCTATCACTCAAGAGCTATCAGGTTAGAATAGTAGAGGCATTCATAAGCACGAAGAAGGGTTTAAAAAGAGCTGCATTTCTGTAGCACCTTTCACAACCTTAGGACATTCCAATTACTTCACAGCCAATTTAGTATTTTTGAACTGGTGTCACTGTTTTAATTCAGGAAATCTGGCAGCCAAATTGTGTATGCCAAGCTTCCAAATAATAATGAAATAAATGACCAGATAATCCGTTTTACATATTAATTGAGGGATTAAATATTGACCAGGACAATATGGGAATGTCTCTGCTCCATTTTGAAGAGTGCTGTGGGTTCTTTTACATCTACCTCTGAAAGGGAGACTTCAAGTTAATGTAACAAGTCTCACAACACCAAGTTAAAGTCCAACAGGTTTATTTGGAATCATGAGCTTTCGGAGCACTGTTCCTTCATCAGGTGAGTGGAGGGACAGGTGTGGAGAAGTACCTGTCTCCACTCACCTGAAGAAGAAGCAGTGCTCCGAAAGCTTGTAATTCCAAATAAACCTGTTGGACATTAACATGGTGTTGTGAGGCTTCTTACTGTGCCCAGTCCAAGGTCGGCATCTCCGCATCAGTTGAATGTGCCACCTGAAAGGTGGCACCTCTGAGAGTGCAGCACTCCCTCAGTAGTACAATGAAGTGCTAACCTAGATTATGTTCTCAAGTTCTGGAATGGAAATTAAAAGTAAAATCTTTGCACAAGCAAGTGTGCTAACAACTAAGTCAGGGTTGACACTTATTACTGCTAAAAGCAGCATTTTCAAGACAAAGTTATAAAATTCAAGGAGAACAAAGACCTATGTTAATATGCACTAAAGGAGTAGGTGGAATATATTTTAACCTACATGGTTCCATAGCAGGTTGCACTACATGCCTAACAGTGCCATGGGTGGAGAAAGTATCGACAACAGTGCTAGAATATTTGATACTGGAAATTTGCAACATGGCCAATTTAGTCACATCAATGTATAGAGCTTGAACTTGAATTGGCAGAAAAAGACAATCTTTATTTCTCATATTTATCCTTTTCACCCCATGTGCATCCTAATTCTAAACTGAATGGGCAAGATTTTATGGCCCCGCTTGGGTGTGACTGGAAATTTCCGCCCGACGTCAACGGAGATTTCCATTGTCAGGCCCTCATCCGTGCCAATTCTGTGGGGGGCAAGAGTTCCAGCCAATGTAAACTTTGTAAGCAGAGAGACAAAACAAGAATATTTTAAACTTTTCAGTTTATATATGAGCTGACTACACAACAGTTAAAGTAGGATATATGATATTTAGCTAGACTAAACAAATAGAAAGATTGGGTATTTGATTTGGGCATACTCCTGCTTAAACAGTGGTGAACTATTGGAAGAACAGGTTGAAACTCACATACATCCAAAGATGTGTAGGTTAAATGAATTAGCGGAGTGATTAACAGGGTAAATATCTGGGGTTACTGAGATAAGATGCTCTGTCGGTGTAGACTTGACGGGTCAAATAGTCTCCTTCAGCACTGTAGCGATTCTATTAGATCCTGGTCAAGCATCCATACTGGGTAGTTGGATACAGATCACATGACTGCCCAAACTTAGTTAATGATGTAGGAAAGGGTGGGGTGGTGGGAGTTGGAGCTCCTTGGCCCAGACTTTCATCCTTGGGGCAGACAGAGGAGGTCAGGAAGATTCCTATCTCGGTCCACCCGCCTTGAGAGGAAATGCCACAAAGGTGGAATCTTTGTTGCCGAGGGAGGGTGCGGGCTGGATTAGGGCCAGCCAACTCAAGAAAACATTTGGAAGCAGCTTTGTTTAAAATGCCCGCCTCAGTAAAATTAAAACAAAAAAATACAAAGGCCCTCCAGCCATCACCTTTCACACCCTTTCACTCTCCAAACGCTTCCATGGACCATCTAATCACACCTCATGTCCCCCCAATTGCCCCTTGTGCAATAATACTGGCAAATCTTGTGCTGGGTGGAGGTAGATACAGAATCTGCTCATGAGTGTTCCTCTTTCACTCCCACAACAGAAACAACTGGTGAACCTGGAAAGACAGGAACCATTTCCTGGTGAACATCCACAGCTGCATGACCTTCAGTCATCTTATTAAGAATGTTTGCTAACTCTGAAACATTTTCTGACCCTAGATCATACCATAAACCATTATGATTTTGGCGTCTGCAAACAACTCTTCCATTTTGAAGTCTCACGACTCAAAATTCTGGACCACTTTGGTTTAAAATGATTCCCGGTTATTGTCTACAGTTACTACCAAAGATCCTGATAAATTTATTCATCACTAACGAATAACCAGGAGACAGAACGACCATTCTTGACTCCCACAGTACGTATCCATCCCGCACATGTAACTCATCCCACTTCAATGAAAACCGGAGCACCCAGAGGAAACCTACGCAGTCACAGGGAGAACACGCTAACTCCGCACAGACAATGGCCCAAGCCAGGAATCGAACACAGGTACCTGGTGTTGTGAGGCAGCAGTGCTAACCACTGTGCTGCCCCCTAAAGGCTTCCAAAAACACCCTGCCCTCAAAATGACATGTAGCACCAGAAACATTCAATTTTCCTTTTCCAAGTTCTGTAGCATAGAGACAACTGAAGTTACATTCAAACATCAAAGATATTTAAATCGATATCTAAAATAGGCAGTTTTCCATACTTACCCATACATCTGCATGACAAAACCTGGGCTGCAGTATCCACACTGACTTCCATTGTAATCAGCCAGCCTCTGTTGTATTGGGTGTAAACCTTTCTTTACAGACCCCAGTGCCTCTACTGTTATCACTTGGTGGTTCTTCAACGACAGGAGAGACCCAATCGGAAACAAACACTGCAAAATTCAAACATAAAAGCACAATATGGCCTTTAGATATGACAAGATTGAACATTTATTTTTCATTATTATGCTGCTGTCTATAATAGAAACAAAACGTCCAGAATCAGGTGTGAAAGCTCTCAAAGTGGTATTTCATTCAACCCAATCTCGAGTTTTGATGAATTTGGTATCACTGAGACAAGGGATGAGTACTGAAGCAAATTAATTTCAGCATCAATCGCTTGATAGTAATAAAAAGCAGAAAATACTGGGAATACTCTGTTAAGAGAGAAACAGAATTAACATTTTCAGGTCCATGACATATCATTGGTCCTCAACTTTTTGACTAAAAGTCATTGTTCTGCGAAAGTTATCTCCTTTTCTCTCTCTGCAGGTGCTGCCAGATCTGCTGAATATTTCCAGCGTTTTCTGTTTCTATTTCGGTTTTCCAGCATCCTCAGTATTTTGATTTTCTATCAGTAGTAGGCCACTAGACTTCTCCTCTTCTCTACCTCCCAATCCCAGAATCCCTAGGGTGTAGAAAAAGGCCATTCGGCCCATCGAGCCTGCATCGATAACAGTCCCAACCAGGCCCTAGCCCTGTGACCGCACGTATTCACCCTGCTAATATCCCTTTGATTTAGCATGGCCAATCAATTTAACCTACAAATCTTTGCACTGTGGGAGGCAACCGGGTTAAAGCAATAACATGCCTTTACCCAACACCTCAGAAGGGCAGACATGTCATTTTGGGTAATGTGACCACAACCTCCGTACTACTTTTCCACAACACACTTGTCATTTTCTGCACATTCAGCAAATTGCACAATCATTTAGGGAATTGGCTTGCGAGAATCACTGACCCCTTATTGTGCTGGAGTTGAATGAGCATACACAATTAAATCACAAGATCACCAGGGAATCACGCATCCTTCGGAATAGGTATTTCACACTTATTGGGCACGGTAATTGCAACATGAAGGATCTCGGATGAAATTACCCCGAGTTGCGGCTTAGTTACCAAGAGTTACCATTTAAACAACCGGCAAAGTGAGGCAGAAAGCAAAACCAAGAGGATGTTGGCACAAAAGGTGCACTGTTTTTGAATTATTCCATCTTTAAAAATGAGTTGTGTGCTCGCCCTGCAGTGAAGAAATGGCCAGTAGATGGCACTGTGGAAACATTTTACATACAAAGGAGAAAAATGCTCCCAGTACTTTAAATATATGATGTTATTCAGCGGTTCACAATAGTGACTTGATTATTCCAGATTAAAAAGTGTCAGTCAGCAAAAGTCTAAAAAATCAACCAGCGGTATTTATGCACTAAATATAGGATTACATATTGGTATTATTGGGGAATCTGTCACATTTAGAATAGAGACTGCTTCAGGTACAAATTAATGTGCACACTATTACATTATGTATTTATCCACTACCCAGCGTGCTACTGATTATCCATCAACACAACTTTGATCGATGACAGAAAATTGGACCAGTAAGTGGGAACTCCCCTGCTCACCACCAATGACACTCCACAATCAGATCTCAGGAGGAGATTCAGAGTGACACAATAGCAGCAATTTAAAACTTTCCTTTATCCCTGTATTAAGTTCTGCCCTGCTGGGCGGACAGTAACCTAGCTGTGGAGTTTGAGGACTGATATTCCCCGCAGCCAGGTTAATAGGCAGTCCTGAGGCAACTGCTCATTTGTAAAGTCCGTGTTGACACTGCTTCAGCCAGGCACAAACACAGTCCGAGGATACGCAGAGCTGAAAACAGACTCAGGTTACAATTGCTCAAAACTAAAGGGCGCTGACATCTTGGCCGTGATAAAACTTGCCCTCTTCCAGAGGAAGGGATAGCAATGTAATTTTATTTTGCCGCTCTCAAATAGTAAAAATTTGTCCTAAAAATTTACAGCGTGCATCAGAGAATCCCTATAGTGCAGAAGGAGTCCATTTGGCCTGTTGCATCTGTGCCGAACACAATCCCACCCAGCCCCGATCTCTGTAGTCCCGTGTATTTACAGTGTTAGTGCCCCTGACACTAAGGGGCAATTTCGCATGTCCAATCCACCTAACCTGCACATCTTTAGACTGTGGGAGGAAGCCGGAGCACCCAGAGGAAACCCACGCAGGCACGGGGAGAATGTGCAAACTCCACACAGACTGTGACCCAAGCCAGGAATCGAACCTGGGTCCCAAGCGCTATGAGGCAGCAGTACTAACCACAGGGCCACCGCGCCACGTATGATCATGCCAGCACAATGAAATGGAAACTGAAACCGATTTTGTACAGACTTCAGTAATTACATGAATTTTCAACAGTGCCTCTTGTGAATGCAGGGAATTCTTCTGTTTTTGATTATTTTATATCATGAAGAGATTGGGTGGAAGGTGACAGGAGTGATGGAATATAGGTGGGTTGGTTGGGAAAATGGCCATTCTCATCTCCTGGAGTGGGTACATCTGCAAAGGTCAGAAAGTGATGACATTTTTAAAGTTTATTTATTAGTTTCACAAGTAGGCTTAACACTACAATGAAATTCTGTGAAAATCCCCTAGTCGCCACATTACAGTACCTGTTTGAGTACTGAAGGAAAATTTAGCATGGCCAATGCACCTAACCAGCACATCTTTCAGACTGTGGGAGGAAACCCATGCAGACACAGGCAGAATGTGCAGACTCCACACAGACAGTGACCCAAGCTGGGAATTGAACCCAGGTCTCTGGCACTGTGAAGCAGCACTGCCAACCACTAATTCTTTCGGCCTGGTTTGCCTGCCCCAGTTAAAGCATTTGAAAGAATAATCTAATTAGTCCCACTCCCTCCCATAGCTGTGCAATCTTCTCCTCTTTGTACTTTTTCAATTCCTTTTTGAAAGTAATTGCTCAATGTGCTTTGACCATCAATGCACTCCAAATCAAAAATCTCCTTATCTCACTTCCAGATCTTTTGCCAATGATCTTAAATCTGTGTACTCTTGTTACTGACCCGTCAGCAAAATCCACCTGGTCAGAAAAACCCATCTGATTCACTAATGTCCTAAGGGGAGGAAATCTGTCTCCATTACTTGGTCTGGCCTACATGTGACTCCAAACCCACAGCAACGTCCTCAGGGATGGGTAATAAATGCTGGCCCAACCCACATCCCATGAATGAATTTATTGGAAAAAGTAAACATTACACAGATTCATAGAGGTTTACAGCATGGAAACATGCCTTCTGCCCAACTTGTCCATGCCACTCTTTTTTTTAAACCCCTAAACTAATCCCAATTGCCCACATTTGGCCTATATCCCTCTATACCCATCTTATCCATGTAACTGTCTAAATGCTTTTTAAAAGACAAAATTGTACCCACCTCTACCACTACCTCTGGTAACTTGTTCCAGACGCTCACCACCCACTGTGTGAAAAAATTGCCCCTCTGGACACTTTTGTATCTCTTCCCTCTCACCTTAAGCCTCTAGTTTTAGACTCCCCTACCTTCGGGAAAAGATATTGACTATCTAGTTCGTCTGTGCCCCTCATTATTTTATAGATCTCTATAAGATCATCCCTCAGCCTTCTATGCCCTGAGAAAAAAGTCCATTCTATCCAGCCTCTCCTTATAACTCAAACCATCAAGTCCCAGTAGCATCTTTGTAAATCTTTTCTGCACTCTTTCTAGTTTAATAATATCCTTTCTACAATAGGGTAACCAGAACTGTACATAGTATACCAAGTGTGGCCTTACCAATGTCTTGAACAACTTCAACAAGACATTCCAACTCGTGTAGTCAATGTTCTGACTGATGAAACCAAGCATGTTGAATGCCTTCTTCACCACTCTGTCCAACTGTGACTCCACCTTCAAAGAGCTCCTAGATCTCTTTGTTCTGTAACTCTCCCCAAGGCCCTACCATTAGCTGAGTAAGTCCTGCCCGAGTTCAATCTAGCAAAATGCATCACATCGCATTTTTCTGAATTAAACTCCATCTGCCGATAGTCATTGAGGCACGCTGCTTGGTTTTTCTTAGATACCAGGATGATGGTTGTCTTCTTGAAGCAGATACAGACCTCAAGATTGTTGTAAAGAGAGGTTGAAAATGTCTGTGAATACCTCCGCTGCTGATCCGCGCGGGATCAGAATGCACATCCGGGTACCCCATCTGGGCCAGCTGTTTTCCTTGGGTTGACCTTCAAGAAAGCTGCTCCGACGTCTGCAATGGTGACCTCAGATATAGGTTCCTCCAGGGTTTCCAGGCTGGAGGGCATGATCTCGCTGACCTCTTGCTCAAAACGGGCGTAGAAAGCATTGAGCTCATCAGGGAGAGGTACATTGGAGCCAGCAATTTTACATGCCTTCATGTTCACCTGGTCCTGGGATGTGTAGGTTAGAAGAATTAGCGGGGCAAAATGTGGGGTTATGGGAATAGGGCCTGGGTGGGATTGTTGTCGGTGTAGATTCAATGGGCCGAATGGCTCCTTCTGCACTGTAGGATTTCTATGATTCAATGACCAAGGAACTCTGAAGAAACAGGTCAGTGTAAAGGGCAATGTTTCTTGACTTGTGCAGTCTTGGTTGTAAATAAATAGTTTTTAAGAAAAGCTTAACAAAATATATGTCCAAGTCAGTGTAAGAGAAACATCATTCAGCCCAAAACCTACAAAGGACAATAATCCAAACCATTTATGATTTTGATCACTTGTTTTACATCTCCCCAAAAATCTCTGCTCCAACCTTAGTTTGGCTAATCTCTCCCACTTAACTGAAATGTTGGATCCCTGGTACCATTCTGGTAAGTTACTTCTGCCCTTGCAGCCTTCTTCAAAGTGTTCAGAATTGGACACAATATTATACTGAGACATAACCTTCATCTTATATAAGTTTAGCAGAGCTGCCTTGATTTGGAACTTCAATTTTCGACATATAGTCATGATTCCATATGTATTTTAACACCCTTATTGAACTCTTGCCACCTTTAGAGTTTTGTGCAATCCCCCTAGATCTCTGTTCCTGTACCCCTCTTTAAAATGGTATCATTCATTTATATTGCCTCTCTTCAATCTGATTTCCGTAATGCATCACTTTGCATCACCTATTACTTACGTGGCGAAAAACTGCAGCAGGCGACGGTACAGAGGGACCTCGGGGTCCTTGTGCATGAGTCGCAAAAACCCAGCTTGCAGGTGCAGCAGGTGGTCAGGAAGGCAAATGGGATGCTGGCCTTCATAGCGAGGGGGATTGAATATAAAAGTAGGGAGGTCTTGCTGCAGCTGTATAGGGCATTGGTGAGGCCGCAGCTGGAGTACTGTGTGCAGTTTTGGGCGCCGCATCTGCGCAAGGATATTTTGGCCCTGGAGGGAGTGCAGAGGAGGTTTACTAGGCTGATACCGGAGTTGAGGGGATTGAGCTATGAGGAGAGGCTGAATAAATTAGGCTTGTACTCGTTAGAGTTTAGAAGAATGAGGGGAGATCTCATTGAGACGTATAAGATGATGAATGGGATGGATAGGATAGAGGTGGAGAGACTCTTCCCGCTCAAAAAAGACAGTAGGACTAGGGGGCACAGCCTCAAGATAAAGGGGAGGCGGTTTAGAACGGAGTTGAGGAGGAACTTCTTCACTCAAAGGGTGGTGAATCTCTGGAATTCTCTGCCCGTTGAAGTGGTGGAGGCTGCCTTGCTAAATATTTTTAAGAAGCGGGTTGATGGGTTCTTGATAAGAGAGGGGATTAAGGGTTATGGGGAGAGGGCGGGAAAGTGGAACTGAGCCACGACAGATCAGCCATGATCTTATTGAATGGCGGGGCAGGCTCGAAGGGCTAGATGGCCTACTCCTGCTCCTATTTCTTATGTTCTTATGTTCTTATGTTAACGTACATCTCCCAGTCTGTGCCTTAGTGAAGTCTGCTACAAGCATCTTCACTCTTTACTGCATTGGGAGTTTCATGTCATCTATAAGCTTTGCAATAGTGTCATGGACTTGGGGGATTACAAGCATAAATACATCAAAAAGAAAGAAGTGGCCATAAAACTGACCCAAGGGATATGATTGCACATTTCCCTCTGGTCAGCAAAACAATCATCCACCACCACTCTCTGATTGCTGTACTTTAGACAGTTTTGTATCCACTATCCTTTTAATGCAACTGGCTCTAATCTTTCATTATGTGATACTGCAGCACTTTGTCAAATCTCTTTTGAAAGTTCATATACATAATATCAACTGCACTACTCTCATCAATACCTCAAAAAACCTAATAAAGTGGGACTCACTGGGTAGCTCTTTCAACGAGCTGGCACAGACATGATGGGACAAATGGCCTCTTTCTTTGCTGTATCATTCTATGATAATTATTTGTAGACCGGGTCATCACGTTACTCCAGCATGACATGGTCATGTGGAATGTCACAGGGATGACGTTTGGTAGGATTACCCAGGACCTTGGGCAGAACAGGTGTGTTAATGAGAGCTTGTATGCTTAGTTAATAAATTCCTATTTGTTAAAGCTCCTTGCGCAATTGTTGATTTAATAGACCACACAGAACTACATGGTGAAAGGACTGGCAATAAGGCACAGGGACTTGGAAACTGAGGAGTCTGCACATCCTCCTCATATCCGAATGGGTTTCCTTTGGAAACTCCGGTTTCCTCCCACAGTCCAAAGATATGTGAGTTAGGTGGATTGGCCATGCTAAGTTGCCCCTTAGTGTCAGGGAGATTAGCAGGGTAAATACATGGGGTTATAGGGATAGGGGCTGGGTGGGATTGTGGTCATTGCAGGCTCAATGGGCCGAATGGCTTCCTTCCTCACTGTAGGAATACTATGAAACATTGACCCAAATGTCTTTGATGAAAACGTGGCAGACAATTGAGACAGATTCAAGCAGGAATGCATCTTCTTCTGGGGGGCTGCACTGTCTGAAAAAAGCCAAAATAATGTACAAGTCTATACTCTGCTGAACCTAGCAGGTCCCACAGCGGTTGCAAAGGTCAGATTTCTTCAATTCGAATCAGAAAAGCATAAAGAGGATCCTGCTGTTATGCTACAGAAATTCAACAAAAAGCACCCCACTTTTAGACTGCCATATATTCCATTCTACTAATCAGAGCTCATTTGAATCAATCCAGCCCTGCGTGGGCACACTGAAAGTGTTAGCAGTAATATATGCATTTGGAGCATTAACTGACAATTGCACTGGAGATTGGTTTGTAAGGGGGAGAGAAAACAATGGATTCTAAAAATAGTTTAGTTTATTTATTATTGTCACAAGTAGGCTTACATTAACACCACAATGAAGTTATTGTGAAAATCCCCGAGTTGCCACATTCCAACGCCTGTTCGGGTACACAGAGGACGAATGGCCAATGCATCTTACCAGCACTTTTAGACTGTGGGAGGAAACCAGAGCATCTGGAGGAAACCCACGCAGACATGGGGCGAACACGCAGACTCTGCACAGACAGTAACCCAAGCTGGGAATCGAACCAGGGTTCCTGGTGCTGTGAGGCAGTAGTGCTAACCACTGTGCTATTGAAACAGAAGGTCCTGACTTTACAAGCTGCTTTCAAAATGTGTATTTTAAGTGAACAGGCCAAGAGATGGAAGAGAAAATTCAGCACAGTTTTGGAGAGAAGCAGTAGTGTGTTCAGTACAGGGGGAGCTCTGCATTAACTGCAGCAGCAGAAGCAGCGTGTGTACAACTGATGAACAATCTGAAATGCTGCATGAAGATTTTTCAGCAAAAAACTGCACCACTTCATCAGGACACTGATGTATTTTCAGTTCGAGGGTGCCCTGCACCAACTGCGTGGCCAGCACCCAGCAATAGGGCACAATGCTTCGCCTTTGGAAAAAAGTGCAATCACTTTGACAAGCGGAATCATTTCACCAAATACCACAGATCCAAACGATCGCAGTCTGTGATGCCAAAGGTACCTCTGCCAGTCACTTTCCCAGGGATAGGTGTTTAACTAGGATCAGTGAGTTACAGTGCCATCTGAATAAAACGATTAAGGCACCAGCAATGCAATCAACCATGCTAGATTGTGAAATATAGTAGAATCAGCCACTTAATATTACACTGCAGATAATCTCAACCAGTGCCAAGTTAAAGGACATGACCCAAACAGGGGTGAAGTGCAATGTTCTATGGAGAAACAAACTTTGGGTAATAGACCCAGAGACAACACTGGATGCCAACCAGCAATGCGACTGACAGTGCACAGGCAATCACCACTAAAGATATGGCCACACTTGACTGCGTACAGAGAAACTTCAACTTCCACACTGTGGCAGAAAATCTCAAACCACTATTTGGTCTCTGGAACTGAAGCATTTCAGGGGTCATTTAACTTGGCCCAGAATTCCACACTGTACAACTTCAAAGCCCAGAGACATCAAGGTACACAGACGTTTATGACTGTCAGACAATTGCCAAGCTACTGGTTACATACCGTATGAGATTCGATAGCTTGGTCACATCAACAACACGCGCACCAAGAAGGATACCAATTGCAATGAACAAAAGCTCATCAACAAGCTGCATTGAATGGCAGAAATGGGCACAAATATCGCAATGGAAGAGGCAGCAAAATGAGCTTTGGCAATGGTAGCCACAATGAAAGAGGATGGTAGGGTCAAGTTATGTATCAACCCTGTGCATTAGGGGCGGCAAGGTAGCACAGTGGTTAGCACTGTTACCTCACAATGCCAGGGTCCTGGGTTCGATTCCCGAATTGGGTTACTGTCTGTGTGGAATCTGCACTTTCTCCCTGTATCTGCGTGGGTTTCCTCCGGGTGCTCCGGTTTCTTCTCACAGTTCAAAAGATGTGCTGGTTAGGTGCATTGGCCGTGCTAAATTCTCCTTCGGCCAAACAGGCACTGGAGTGTGGTGACTAGGCGATTTTTCACAGTAACTTCATTGCAGTGTTGATGTAAATTAATTTAACTTACTCAGGCCACATCACCCCAGATAGACAGCAAAACAGGTAATCTCATATGTTCTGCAAGCAAGAGTATTCAGTGTGTTAGATGCGAAATATGGAATTTCATGTCCCCAGTAGGCAGATACCATTTTCTCCAAGTGCCAATATGGTATCTCTAGCAGCAGTGAGGTCTCTCCATGCAGTGTGGAACAGCCCTTTGCAGATGAACCATGTGAAAGCATGGTGTTGACATCCTGATCTGGGGCTGTATTGTAGCTGAACATGATGTGCACCTTCCTTGTGTCCCAAACAAAGTCAGAGGTTTCAAATTGAAGCTCAGCCTCGCAAAGTGCCAATTCAGAGTCAATAAGGAGCAGTATGTGGGTTGCCAGCTGACAGATGATAATGATCCAGAGAAGACTCCGGCCAAACACCACTCATACGTCCCAGTTAATATGTACGCTTTTCAGCATTTCTTGGGTATGAAAGGCTGCCTCTCAAAATTTGTCCCTTGCTACAGTAAAATCACTGGACCACTTTGTCAACTCCTACATCAGAACATCAAATTGTGTTGGCAAGAACACCACACAGTTACTGTGAAAATCCCCTTGTTGTCACACTCCAGCGTCTGTTCGGGTACACAGAGAGAATTTAGCATGGACAATGCACCTAATCAACACGTCTTTTGGACTGTGGGAAGAAAGTGGAACGCCCGGAGGAAATCCACACAGACATGGGGGAAGTGCCCAAACTCCACATAGACTGTTGAGAAGAATTGTATCATAATTCATTTTTTTTAATGTTTCATAAATGTTTTTTCCTTTTATTAAAACTAATTAGCGGTCTGGTGACGGTTCCTCCACATTTTAAGTAAAAGTAAAAGTTACAAGGGTGAACGTTCCTGTCATGCCCACCACAGGAATCGTAGCGGGCGAGGGGCAGACCATGGAAAAGTCCATTGACTTCGGGTTCTTCCAATTTTGAGGCAAGCTTGACCAGAAAATCCTGCCCACGGTCTTTTGAGCTAGGGTTCCATTCTGGGATCTTCCTGTCCAGTTATAATGTCAACTAGGATTGTAACATTGTCTATACATGTTCCAGACACTTGAGCAGGCCTAATGCGCGATATCAGGATTTAGTCACATTTTAAACTGTCTAGACTGACCCAAGTCATTCTGTTCTTTTCCTTTTGCCGTTCCCCCAAATTCACTTGGGGGACCGACACACAATAGTCGATGCACCAACTGAAAGACTGAATTGAGCAAAGAACAGTACAGCACAAGAAACAGGTCCTTTGGCCCTCCAAGCCTGTGCCACTCATTGGTCCAACTAGACCATTCGTTTGTATCCCTCCATTCACTGGTATTCCAGTGGTGTTCCATTACTTGCACAGACTGTTGACACTTCTGTATATTTGTCATTCTGTTTGCGCACGCTTGGTTTTACATAGTTAAATGCGTACACTGTCACATCTCACACCACCAGGGGCTCAAATTAAATGGGGAAGATGGGTCGTCATGTGCCTAGCTGATGACGTGGTCACATGGAGTGTCAGGAAGTGAGGTTTGGCAGGATACCTGGGACCTGGGCAGAGTGGGTGTGTTAATGAGAATTTGTATGTTTAGTTAATAAATTTCCCATTTGTTAAAGTTCTTTGTGAAATCATTGACTTAACGGACTGTGCAGAACTAAAGTAGAGCGCTTTTCTGTTAATAAAATTAAAAATCAGTACCTGTCATGCCCTGGACCTCCACAGGATGATCTCTATTTTGGTATGTAATTGGCACCACCCTACCTTTGACCAACTTTCAGTTTGCAAGCGTGTAAAAGGTGTTAATATTCCCATTTATGTTATTTGCTCGTTATTCAAACACACTCTCAATGCTCCTCTTGCTTCCTTTTGCAGTTCTCCTCTGCATTTTCTTTCAGTTTGGTTCTACATTCAATTCTGAATCTAATTTTTATCATAAGACTGCTTTTTCTGTTTCATTTTAATCTGGAAATCTTTTGTCATAAAGACAGCTCTACACTTTGGATGCTCTTCCTTTCCTTATGTGGGAATGTGTTTAGTCTGTACCCAAAAGTGTCTGCTCTTTATGGCTTCCTGTTGCTCACTTATTATTTTACCTCAGATTTCAAAACACAAGAGTTGGCTTCAATGTGTCCTTTTACAGAGGAATGTACAGCAATGTCATTTTTTCACCACTGGCTGATCTCAAATGGCAAATCTGACAAATGGCACCTTGATCCTTTCAACTTGTTCTCCTCTGGTTCAGAACTTTCTCATTCAATTTTTCTTATTCTTTTCCACAGTTCCTCTAAATCTAAAGGTATTGTAATCGCCTTTTCCAAATGCTCTCCCACTGAAACAGGGTTTCACCCGCCAATCTTCGTTCCCCAGAGCTAGAGTAAGAGCCTGAGTCCAGTGGTGGGCAGGAAAGTCAGAGTGATTTCTGCTGAGCAGATCTAGGACCTAGAGAGAATATAGCTCTGGCATGACGGAAAGGCTTTTTGCATTATGCCTTGTCAGCTATGACCATTTAGCTGGTACGATCGGTGTTTGAAGTGTGTCCCTACCAGCTACCCAGCTGCTGTGCATCTTGAATGAATTCACCTCCATCCCTTTTTTCATGCTTCTGTCAAGAACAGGGGGCCATTTCGACTCAGCTCTCGCAGGAGTGGGCTACATGAGTCATACAGCTATAATCCTTTAATGAGCACTTCAACCTCAAGACCAGTACTCAGCTGAGCCTGGGTCTCCGTGGCTTTGGTAAGCAATTCATTGGGTGCCGCCTTCACACAGTGCAAAAGAGGGGTCATAAACCCCTGCTTTGAGACCCTTCAAATATTGTTTATTTCCTGCTTGCTTTTTGAACTGCCTCCTAACAGCAAAGTGGCAAATGGTCCTTCTTCAATTTGAAATTGCTATCAGCGCATTTCAACCTCTGTCACCAATCCAGTTCCTCCTATTCTCCTCGACAGTCACTGCCTCCTAATTCCTCTTCCTCCTGTGACCATCCAGCCTCTCTTGTCCCGAGTATTATTTATGTTGGCATTCCTATTCTCCTCCATTCCCTTCAACGTTGACATTCCTTTCGCCCTCGTCATTGACCCCTCCCATTTGAGGCTACTGCAGACTTACTTTTAAACGCCAAAAGAGAAAATGCTGGAAAATCTCAGCAGGTCAGACAGCATCTATAAGGAGAGGAAAGGGCTGACGTTTCCAGTCCAGGTGACCCTTTGTCAATACTTTTAAAGGCATTTCCCTCCCTCGCCCCCTTGAGACCATTCACTACACACCTCACCTCCCATGACACTGGAAATGCCACCACCCCTCTGTAAATGCCTCGCCTAAATGAAACCATGCCTTCTGTGTCCAAGGTCTATGCTTCAACATCTAGAAGCAGATGCAACAGATAAAGGACTATGCCCTTTATACCATTCGCTGCACTACCAGACAGACCTTCCTCCAATGAAGACCAAGACATGCGTGCCGTACTGAGCCTTCTAACATGCCTTGGATGGTCTGGCTTCATTCCCCGGACATTCTCTTGAACATGTTCCAGAGATTGTGGCTCCATTCTCCACCCAGTCACCGAAGATGGACCCCATCAGTCTCCCATCCTTCCCTGGATAGTTTCTTAAACATGCCTCCAAGACTATCTTTCATCCTTACCCTTTGGTCCTTCCTCCTTCCCCCCAGTCCTGCCCCCAACTACCCTTCCCGGTTAGTCATGCCTCCCATGTGCACCTCCCCCACCATATGGGAGACTGAAGGGTTAAAGGAAGATAGGGGCTGTGTCGACTGACCTCAAAGTCACGGATGAAGTGAGGCGTGCACTTCTGCACAAGTCGTAAAACAGAATGTTCTAATTACCCGCTGGCAGGGAACTTAATTTGGAAAGGAAATGTGATTCTGGCAAGTTGGTGTTTTAATGAGCATTCATGACATGCTAATACATGCAAATGGATTTCCTGACATTGTTCATCAGGAAGCTTGATTTCTCTTTAACTCAACTTTAAAGTCAGGAGAACAAAATTCTGACATTCCTTTCTTGTTATCAGGAAGCTGATATTTTGACTCTCACCAAATTAAGCTCCTTCACCCCACCACAACTCCTACGGGATAGCACGGTGACACAACGGTTCGCACTGCTGCCTCACAGTGTCAGGGACCCGGGTTCAATTCCTTGCTTGGGTCATTGTCTGTGTGGAGTCTGCGCATTCTCTCCATGTCTGAATGGGTTTCCTCCAGGTGCTCCGGTTTCCTCCGACACTCCAAAGATTTGTGGGTTAGGTGGATTGGCCATGCTAAATTGTCCCATAGTGTCAGGGGGACCAGCTAGGGTACGTTGATGAGATTATGGGGATAGAGCTTGGATGGGATTGTGGTCGGTACAGATTTGATGAATGGCCTTTGTCTGCACTGTAGGATTCTATGATCCTGGCAGAAGCAGAAGATTCTGTCCAGAGTTGCCCAAGATGCTTCCTGGATTGTTGGGCTGGGAACCCAATAGTTTATGGAAAGTTCTCCTGCACATTCTTCAGCAATCCCTCCCCTTTTTGCCCTTTACCCTGTTATTTTCCCAGTTTAGATTAGAATAATAGAAGTCCATTATCACTGCTCCATTGCTCTTGCATCTTTCTGAAATGTGCCTGATAATTTGCTCCTCTATCTTCTTTCTACTAATTAATTGGCATGCAGTATTTTGTCTACATCAAGCAGCATAAAAACTTCTCTTCTGTTCCAATGGAGTCCTGTCTTTGAACCCCCAAGCACAGCATGTCTTTCCAGGGCCGTAACCAGACCTTTGGTCAATACTGTCACCCACATGCCTAGTCCTCTTCTATCTTCCCTATTTTTCCTGACTATATTGGAGGCAGGAATATTAAGTTGTCATACCTCTTCTGCTGGGTAGATCCCTATCACAGCCACTATATCATAATGATGTGGAGATGTCAGCGTTGGACTGGGGTAAACACAGTAAGAAGTCTCACAACACTAGGTTAAAGTCCAACAGGTTTATTTGAAAGTAAACGCCACAAGTTTTCAGAACGCTGTTCCTTTCCACTCACCTGACAAAGGACAGTGTTCCGAAAGCTTGCGGCGTTTACTATCAAATAAACATATTGGACTTTAACCTGGTGTTGTGAGACTTCTTACCATATCATAATCCCATGTGGCAACTTGCATCTGCAGCTCTATGTGTGCACACACACTTCAAATCCATCTTAGTCTATTTTGTGTTTCTCCTTTCTGATGCCTTATTCAGCAATTTTTCTTTTTAATTATAAAAGTGAGGATATTATGTTTCAGTTATACAGGACATACAGGCTGTGACAAGTGGCATTCCTCAGGGATCAGTGCTGGGACCTGTTTGTAATATACATATATAAATGATTTGGAGGAAAATGTAACTGGATTGATTAGTAAGTTTGCAGACGACACAAAGATTGGTGGATTTGCAGATAGTGATGAGGACCATCAGAGAATATAGATCAGTTGGAGATTGGGCAGAGAGTTGGCAAATGGAGTTTAATCTGGACAAATGTGAGGTAATGCATTTTGGAAGGTCTAATACAAATAGGAAATATACAGTAAATGGCAGAACCCTAGAGAGTATTGATAGGCGAAGGGAAATGGGTGCACAGGTACACAGGTCACTGAAAGTGGCAATGCAAATGGAGAAGGTAGTCAAGAAGGCATACGTCATGCTTGCCTTTATCGGCCAGGGCACTGAGTTTAAAAATTGGCAAATCATGTTGCAGCTTTATAGAAGCTTAGTTAGGCCACACTTGGAATATAGTGTTCAATTCTGGTCACCACACTACCAGAAGGATGTGGAGGCTTCAGAGAGGGTACAGAAAAGATTTACCAGGATGTTGCCTGGTATGGAGGGCATCAGCTATAAGGAGAGGTTGGAGAAACTTGGTTTGTTCTCACTGACCAACAGAGGTTGAGGGGTGACCTGATGGAAGTCTACAAGATTATGAGGGGCACGGACAGAGTGGATAGTCAGAAGCTTTTTCCCAGGGTGGAAGAGTCAATTACTAGGAGGTGGTGGTGGTGGTGGTGGTGGTGGTGGGTGCCTGGGACACGTTGCCGGAGGAGGTAATGGAAGCAGATATGATAGTGACTTTTAAGGGGCATCTTGACAAGTACATGAATAAGATGGGAGTAAAGGGGTATGGTTCTCAGATGGGTAGGGGTTTTAGTTAAGTCAGGTAGCATGGTCGGTGCAGGCTTGGAGGGCTGAGGGGCCTGTTCCTGTGCTATAATTCTCTTTGTTTTTTGACATCGATGAAAATGCCCCTCAAATACTGCAGTTTTGGTCTCCCTAATTAAGGAACAATGCAAATACATTGGAGGCAATTCAGAGGAGGATAACTAGATTGATACCTGGAAGGAATAGGGTTGTTTTATGAGGAAAGGTTGGGCAGGCTGGGCTTGTTTCCATGGAAGCTTAAAAGAATGAGGGGTGACTTGACTAAAGTATAAAAAATTCTGAATGCTATTGACAAGGTCGATGCTGATAGGATGTTTCCTCTTGTTTTTGCGTCCAAAACTAGGGGGAACGGTGTAAAAGTTAGGGATTGCCCTTACAGGACAGAGGAGAATTTTTTTCTCTCAGAGGCTTGTGCGACTTTGGCATACTGTGCCTCAGAAGATGCTGGAAGCGGGGGTCACTGAATATTTTTATGCCAATTAGATTCTTGGTTTGTAAGGGAATCAAGGGTTATCTGGGGTAGATGGGGAATGTGGACCTCAACACAAACAGATCGGCCATGATCTTATTCAACAGTGGAGCAGGCTCGAGACACCATATGGCCTAATATTTTGTATGTTTGTATGACTGAGAGAGTTAATAATGTGAGCAAATGGCATCATCAAATTGGTCAGCCATGACTGACAAGATGCTTTGTGCTATCATTGTTCAATATTTTATCGTGTGCCATATCTAACAATGGTCTATGATCAAGTTGAGGGGTAATCCATAAGAGTTTTTAAAGTTTAAGTTTAAAGTTTATTTATTAGTGTCACAAGCAGGCTTACATTAACACTGCAATGAAGTTACTGTGAAAATCCCCCAGTCGCCACACTCCAGCGCCTCTCCAGTACATAAGAAACAGGAGCAGGAATAGGCCATCTAGCCCTTGGAGCCTGCCCTGCCATTCAATAAGATCATGGCTGATCTGAAGTGGATCAGTTCCACTTTCTCGCCTGCTCCCCATAACCCTTAATTCCCTTGTCTATCAGAAATCTATCAACACGTGACTTAAATATATTCAATGAGGTAGCCTCCACCACTTCAACGGGCAGAGAATTCCAGAAATTCACCACCCTTTGAGTGAAGAAATTCCTCCTCAACTCCATTCTAAACTGCCCCCTCCCCCTTATTTTGAGGCTGTGCCCTCAAGTTCTGGTTTCCTTTCTAAGCAGGAAGAATCTCTCTACCTCTATCCTATCTAGCCCCTTCATTATCTTGTAAGTCTCTATAAGATCCCCCTTCAGCCTTCTAAGCTCCAACGAGTACAGGCCCAGTCTATTAAATCTCTCCTCAGAAGCTACCCCCCTCATCTCTGGTATCAGCCTGGTGAACCTTCTCTGCACTCCCTCCAAGGCCAATATATCCTTATGCAAATAAGGGGACCAAAACTGCACACAGTACTCCAGTTGCGGCCTCACCAGTGCCCTGTACAGTTGCAGCAAGACTCCCTGCTTTCATATTCTATCCCTCTCGCGATAAAGGCCAACATTCCATTCGCCTTCTTGACCACCTGCTGCACCTGCAGACTGGGTTTTTGTGATTCTTGCACAAGGACCCCCAGGTCCCTCTGCATAGTAGCATGCTGCAACTTTTCACCCTTTAAATACTTCCTACTATTACTTCTACCAAAGTGGATAACCTCACATTTGCTAACGTTATACTCCATCTGCCAGGTCCTCGCCCACTCACTTAGCCTATCCAGATCTCTCTGCAGACTTTCCGCACCCTCCACGCAATTCGCTTTTCCACTCATCTTCGTGTCATCAGCAAATTTTGTTACCCTACACTCAGCCCTCTCCTCCAGATCATCTATGTAAATGGTAAACAGTTGAGGCCCCAGCACCAAACCCTGTGGCACGCCACTAGTCACCAACTGCCAACCAGAAAAGCACCCACTGATTCCAACTCTCTGCTTCTTGTTAGATAGCCAATCCTCAATCCAGGCTAACACTTTACCCCGAATTCCGTGTACCCTAACCTTCTGCAGCAACCTTCTGTGAGGCATCTTATCGAACATCTTCTGGAAATCTAAAAACACCACAGCCGCCGGTTCCCCTCTGTCTACCGCACTAGTCACATCTTCATAAAAATCCAGTAAATTCGTTAAACACGACTTCCCCTTCACATATCCATGATACATCTGTTTGATTGAACTGTTCTTTTCTAGGTGTCCTGCTATTTCTTCTTTGATGATG
Organism: Carcharhinus amblyrhynchos; assembly: GCF_965287045.1. Lineage (NCBI taxonomy): Eukaryota > Metazoa > Chordata > Chondrichthyes > Carcharhiniformes > Carcharhinidae > Carcharhinus > Carcharhinus amblyrhynchos. Next base: position 94,073,186 of record NC_137328.1, on the reverse strand, counting down.
GATTCTAGCATTTTTCCAGCCACAGACGTTAAGCTAACTGGCCTGTAGTTCCCTGCCTTTTGTCTGCTACCTTTTTTAAACAGCGAGGGAGAATTTAGCATGGCCATTGCACCTAACCAGCACGTCTTTCAGACTGTGGGAGGAAACCGGAGCAACTGTGGGAGAAAACCGGAGCACCTGGAGGAAACCCATGCAGACATGGGGAGAACGTGCAGACTCTGCACAGGTAGTGACCCGAGCCGGCAATCAAACCCAGGTCCCTGGAGCTGTGAGGCAGCAGTACTAACCACTGTGCTACCCAGAAAGAGAGCTTGAAGGTAATAAAAGAAAGTTTGATAGGGTAAACATGGATTTTGACCTTTGCGTGGAGTCCAAAGCTAGAGGTAACAAAATAGAGTACATCACTACTAAATCCAATAGAGAATCCAGAGGAAGTCAAATTTAATGTCTGTTTCATTGGCTTTCTTGTGTGTGTGTTTGAGTTAGCATACCTGACTTTAATAATTATCCACTAAACTGACATGTTATTTCCAGCTAACAAAGTCAGTATCTATCACATTTTCCTGGTCTTCCTGAAAAGGGGAAATTATTATACTATCTTCAGCCAATACTTAGAGGGCAAAATCACTGGTCAAATTTATTTACAGGCCAATCAATACAAATAATCAAAATGATAGCGCCAGACACCGAAGAACAATAAAATTAGCATTAGTCCATAAGGGGTGAAAATACCTCTTCAGAATTTATTTTCAAGATTCTTGGATGTAATAGTCAGGTTTGTGCCTTGGCAGCCTTTCCAAATGCAATGACACACAAGGATAATGTGAACCTCTCTTAGGTCATTCCTGGAGCGCAGAGCTCCAACCAAAACTAAGCTAATTGGAGAATGTCCCAGTGCTGCCTCAGACCAAGGAAGCCTGAGGTCAGGGCTGCCACTCATTCATGATCAAAGATACAATAGGCAGGAATTGTTGTACAGAATGCTAGTGACCAGATCCTCACATGCTGGCTTTGTTATGAGTAACTATTTGTGCCTTGACCACATACAATTCAAAACATATCGAAAATAATGCCTTTTGCATTTTGGCTAAATTTCAGATCAATCAAGCCAGTTCTTGAGGTCAACTTGATTTCAGACCTTCACTTTGGAATTTGGATAGGGAGAAAACAGCTTCCATTTCACCTTCAGTTATTTCAAAACAGTGTGAAACAATATACCTAAATCTCCCTGTTTTGTCACAATCTAGTCACATCTACAATTCATCACTGACTATGTAAACATCAGTTTTCTGTAAGAATAATGTATAGGTGCAGAAAGTCTACTTACCCTCTTCTTGAGCACATAACCACTGACTATCTTAACCTCACTACCAGTGTTCTGAACAAAATCTTGATGGAGTTTTTGATGCTGCCTGGCCACAAAAATCCACTGACTACCTGTTTTTTTTTGTTTCTGAAGTTGCTCTTATTCCTCTAAAGTGGAATACATCATCTGCATTAGTTGTATAAGACTATGTACAGATCTCAGAAAAAGGCAAAATACTGTGGGTGCTGAAATCTGAAACAAAAACAGAAAATGCTGGAAAATTTCAGCAAGTCTGACAACATCTGTGAAGGGAGAATAGAGCCAGAGCTGCTTTGCTGAAGGGTCATCCGGACTCAAAACGTTGGCTCTGTTCTCCCCACAGACGCTGAGACCTGCTGAAATTTTCCAGCATTTTCTGTTTTTGCTTTAGTATATACCTACTTTGTCCCCATAACAAAATTCTATCACACTATTCCGATAACATGTCAATCTAAAACAACCTCACAATTTTGATTTATGCCATTCAAATTTGGTAATTTAATATTTAAGGCATTAAAAGACATTGGATACCTAAACACAGCCAAATTGCTCCTGCATGGGCAGATACAATGAAAGCCATGCACCTGAACGGGTAGAAAGACACTACGGAAATACAAGTATTAAAAAGCAAAGGCAATATTGTCCACTGAACGGAAGCACACTGAATAACAAACGCAACTGTCATCGGCTTACTGAATTCATCGACTTGGCCACTCTTCTTTCTGGTTTCATAGGGTCGTCATATTCAATCACCACAACACAACAGCCACAGCCTCCTTCGTGACACATGGTCTTTGTTCCACACAGGTGCAAAACGGAGCGCAAATATTCAGCCAGATTCATCTGGGGGTCTTCATCTTTCACTGTTTTGAGATGTTTAGAAAATATACACACAAATTCAGAACTGGGAAAGGAAAACTTGTTAAACATTAATAGATATACAGGAGAGGATGTGCAACATCTAGTTTTACATAGCCACATATATTCTGAGTACCAATGTAACAGGTAACCAGTGACTTTAAGAGTTTAAAACACAGAAGCAGACCATTTGGTTAAGCTTGGCTGTGTTGGGTTTATGCTCCATATGAGAGTCCTCCTATTTCATTGGATTTGTGAAGTGTGGACATTGCTGGCAAGGCCAGGCCTGTATTTATTGCCCAACGACAATTCCCCTCACATGGTGGTGATGGTCCACCTTCTATAACCACTATAGTCCATGTGATGAGTTAGGAAGGGGCTTCAGAATTTTGACCTAGTGATGATGCCGAGTGTTGTTGGAGTTGCATTCAGCCAGACAAGGGGAGAGTATTCCATCACACTCCTCACTTGTGCTTTGCAGACAGTGAACAGCCTTTGAGAAGTCTGGAGGTGAGCTACTCACCACAGGAGTCCTACCTCTGGCCTGTTCTTGTAGCCACAGCATCTATATGGCTAGTCCAGTTCAGTTTCTGGTCAACTGAATGGATGGTGATAGCGGAGGATTCAATGATGGCAATGCCTTTGAACGACAAGGGGCGATAGTTAGATCCTCCCTTGTTGGAAACAGTCATTGCCTGGCACTTGTGTGGCATGAATGTTACTTGCCACTTGTTAGCCCACACCTGAAGCGATGTTCTGGCATTGAGATAATTAATCTCCAACAACCACAACCATCTTTTTCTGTGCTAGGTTTGACTCCAAGCAATGCAGAGTTCTTCCCCAATTCCCACTGACTCCAGTTTTGCAAGAACATCTTCAAGTCACACAAGGTCAAATACTGGCTTGATGTGAAGGGCACGTTTGGAGTTCAGCCCTTTTGTCCATGGTTGGATGAAGGCTGTAATGAGGTCAGGAGCTGAGTGGCCCTGGTGGGCGGACGCTCTTATCAATACTGTCACAAATCGATGGCTGAATGATAATGGAGAGGTCAAGTAGGTTTTTCCATCTTATTGGTTCTCTCACTACCTGCCAGCCTGAAAGATCAGAGAACTCAGTCAATATGTGTGCTACCAGCCATTCTTGGTGCTGGACACTTAGGTCCCCCACCCAGAGTGCATTGTGTGTCATTGCTACTCTCAGTTCTTCTGTCAAATGGAGGACTACTGATTCTTTAGCTGAGGGAGGGTGGTAGTGATAATCAGCAGAAGGTTTCCTTGCCCTTATTTGACCTGATGCCATGAGACTTCCTGGGGTCCAGAGTCTTTGTGCAGGATCCTGTTGAGGTATTGGGGATCTTGCCTGCTGGCTAAAGGGGTAGCCTCTTTTCTGGAAGGCCTGCCAAGACATATGCCAATCAGGCAGTGGCAAGGCCAGGAGCAGGCCTTCTTTTGGAATCAGGTACATGGATTAGTCAGTATCTTTCTAGGGTGAAAACCCCTGGTCTGTTCAGCCTTTCCTTGTGTATATCCTCCATTCTGGTACCATGTGATACAAAAGTCTGAGGACATGTACCAACTGACTCAAGAAGAGCTTCTTCCGTGCTGCCATCAGACCTTTTCCTACATCGTAGCTATGACCGTAACACTACATTCGGCACTCTCTCATTTCCTTCCCAATGACAGTATGCTTTGTCTGTATAGCGTGCCAGAAACAATACTTTTCACTGTATATTAATACAATTTTCCATATTAGTCCCACCAAAATGCAGTGTCTCAACAATTATCTAAATTAAAATTCACCTATGTGAATTCCTCATCCTTTTTAGAAAATGCAGTGCCTCGTACTTGCCTATGTTGAAAGTCATTTATATGCCCATTCTGCATGCTTATTCAGATGTTTTGTTGCATTTGTCATCAGTGTTAACTATATCCCACTTCCCAAATTTGGTGTCACCAGCCAATGTTGAAATTGTACTTTCAGTTCCAGAATCAAAATCATTGCTGTAAATTGTGGTTCCAGCACATGTGAACATCTGTTCCCACCTTTTGCCAATCAGAGTAACTATACTTTTTTAGAGAGTATTAATCTCCTGTACACAGAGTGGATTCTTTAGGCTGGGATTTTGCGGCCTCACTCATCGCGAAAGCTTAAAATCCCACCCACAGTCAACGGACCTTTTCATTGTCTGCCCTTCGCCTTCCCCAATTCCCATGTCAGGCGGGCAGTAGAATTCTGACTTGAGTCTTTTTTCATAATTATTTAAGACAATAAAGAGGGAGTGCCAAAAAAATGCATTAATACCTAATAGAATATGTTCTTTACTGGATTAGGTTCCTTGATGGCACCACCAATGTGTAGGTTTCAAGCATTCGGGGGCAACCCAAAGTGAACTTGCCTGATTTTCTACACAAGGATTCCAATTTGTCACCCAGAAGACCCAAGATTCAAGTTATTCAAAGGATGCCAGGGTCTGAAGTCAATGCTGCATAGCCCAGATATTCTAACAAGGCTCAGATACAAACAAGAGAAGAGTCAGAAAGGTAAAGAAAAGGCAAGGGTTTAACTGAGCTGGTCAGGAAGGAAAGAGCTGAGCTCAAGTGGAACATGGCAGCAACAGTGCAAGGACATGACAGTCTCAAAAATGCCAAAATAAACTCTAATACAGGGATGTGATCAAATGTCTGGAAGGAGACATTGCATAGGGCACTAAGGTTGGCTGTCAATACTGAACAAAATGTAGCAGAAAAGCCTACAGAATATATTATAGACCTGATAAAAGCTGAAGGCCAGGAGTAGAAACCCAAACTCATCTGATTCAGTCAAAAAAAAATGAGGGTGTGGTGAAAAGGCATTTGTGGACCAGCCTGCTTTAAATCAGCGCCAGGTTTAAAAGGAGGCCTGGTGTAGACAGTGGGCAGCGTCTGAGCGGGCAGCGGAGTGAGGGGGAAGCAGAGTGAGTTAATAGGGCTTAATATCAAAAAGGGCTTGGAGGAAAAAAGGCCAGGTGAGTTTGTTTGAAAAAAAACAAGGAAAAAAAATTTTTTTCTAAACTACTACAGCAAGAAACAAGGAAAAAAATTTTTTCCCCATAAAAAATTACAGTGAATAATGGAGGGGCATGTGATGTGTGGTTTCTGTATGATGTGGGAACTGGCGGACTCCAGGGTCCTTCCCAGTGACCATGTCTGCAGTAAGTGCAGGTTGCTGGAGGAGCTCCAGCTCAAGGTGGATGAGCTGGCCTCTGAGCTACAGACACTGAGGCTCATCAAGGGGAGAGAGGGTGCCCCTAGACTGGCTAAATCTAAGGGTCAGGGACAAAAGGGGACTGCTGGGAGGAGGAGGAAGGGGGGTGAGGAGCGGAGGCCTCAGCCTCTTAATCTGCATAACAGGTTTGAGGTTCTTGCTTCCACTCTGGAAGAGGACGAGGCAGGTGAGGTTGGTGAGCAAACTGCACACGGTACAGTGATGCAGCAGGACACAGGCAAAGAGAAGGGGAAAAGGAACGTAGTAGTGATTGGAGATAGTGGGGTGAAGAGTATTGACACTGTCCTTTGTCACAATGACAAAGTGCACAGAAGGGTGTGTTGTCTGCCTGGTGCTCGGGTACAGGATGTCGCAGCTGGGCTGCAGAGGAACCTGGAGTGGGAGGGTGAGAACCCGGTCGTTGTAGTACATGTGGGTGCTGGCGACGTAGGCAAAGTGCGGACTGAGGATCTGGGGAGGGAGTATGAGAAGCTGGGAATGGAATTAAAAAGTAGAACCGACAAGGTGGTCGTCTCTGGGCTACTGCCTGAACTGAGTGCAGACGGGCGTAGGATTGACAGGATAAAGGAAGTGAATGGGTGGCTCAGGGATTGGTGTGGGAGGAATGGGTTCGAATTTATGGGGCATTGGCACCAGTATTGGGGTAGGTGGGACTTGTTCGGGCGGGATGGGGTTGGTCTGAATCGTGCTGGGACCAGAGTGTTGGCGAATCGAGTAAAGAGGACTGTAGACAGGGCTTTAAACTAATTAGGGGGGGGAGGGTGCGAGGGTAGGTGACGCTACGAGGTCTAAAGTTAAGGATAGGGTACAGGTAAGGGAAGAGGCCGAGGATGTCCCAATTGGTGGCGTTACGGCAAATAGGGTCCAGGTGAAGGCTGGGATGAAAGCACTTTATCTGAATGCACGAAGCATTCGGAATAAAGTGGATGAGCTGGTGGCGCAGATCGACACAAATGGATACGATCTGGTGGCCATTACAGAGACGTGGCTGCAAGGTGACAGGGACTGGGAGATGAATGTACAGGGCTATCAAGTGTTTAGGAAGGATAGGCAGGAGGAAAGAGGGGGTGGCGTAGCTCTGCTGATTAAGGATAGTATCAAGGTGGTAGCAAGGGATGATATCGGAGCCAAAGAGCAGAAAGTGGAATCGTTGTGGGTGGAGATTAGGAACAGCAAAGGGAGGAAGACGCTGGTGGGTGTCGTCTATAGGCCCCCGAATAATGATCTGGAGGTGGGGCGGGCTGTTAACACGCAAATAAGTGCGGCGTGCAGGAATGGGACGGCAGTAGTTATGGGAGATTTCAATCTGCATATTGATTGGTCGACCCATGTTGGACGAGGTGGGCTCGAGGAGGAGTTCCTGGAATGCTGCCGGGATAATTTCCTTGAACAGTGTGTGTTGGAGCCGACGAGGGAGCGAGCTATCTTGGATCTGGTGCTATGTAATGAGGCGGGTAGAATTAGGGACCTTGCGGTGAAGGATCCTCTTGGAGAGAGTGATCATTGTATGGTGGAGTTTCTGGTGCAGATGGAGGAGGAGAAAGTGGGTTCCCGGACACGCGTCCTTTGTTTGAATAGAGGGGAGTATGGTAGGATGAAAGAAGAATTGGCGAATGTGGACTGGGGGAGTGCGTTGGAAGGTAGGTCTGCTGAGGAGCAGTGGAGGATCTTTAAGGAGATCTTTCTTGGTGCTCAGCAGAAATTTATTCCGATGGTTAAAAAGGACAGTAGGAAGAGAGGTAATAAGCCGTGGATAACGAAGGAGGTGAAGGAAAGTGTTAAATTAAAAGCGGAGGAATTTAGAGTAGCTAAGAGTAGTGGGCGAGAAGAGGATTGGGAAAGGTTTAAATGTCAACAAAGATTGACAAAGAAGTTGATAAAGGAGGGTAGGAGAAGCTATGAGGCTGGGCTAGCACTTAATATAAAAAAGGATAGCAAGAGTTTTTATAAATATATAAAAAGGAAGAGGCTGGCTAGGGTGAACGTTGGTCCTTTAGAGGATGAGAAAGGGGAGCTAGTGGTAGGGGATGGGGATATGGCTAAGGTCTTGAATAACTTTTTTGTTTCTGTCTTCACGGAGGAGGACGTGAATAATTTGCCGGGTGTTAGCGATGGAAAGGTGGTAGGAATGGAGGGTCTTAATGACATTACTGTTACTAGAGAGGTGGTGCTCGACAGACTGGAGGGGCTGATTGTGGACAAGTCCCCAGGACCGGATGGAATGCATCCGAGGGTTCTGAAAGAAATGGCGGAGGTGATAGTGGATGCCTTGGTGGTTATTTTCCAGACGTCGCTGGATTCCGGGGAAGTGCCGGAAGATTGGAAAACGGCTAATGTTACGCCGTTGTTTAAGAAGGGTGCCAGGCAAAAGGCGGGGAATTATAGGCCGGTTAGTTTAACGTCTGTGGTAGGTAAAATGTTAGAATCCGTCATTAAGCAGGAAATTGCGAGGCATCTTGAAGGGAATTGCTTGATAGGGCGGACGCAACACGGTTTCATTAAAGGGAAGTCGTGTCTGACAAATTTACTGGAGTTCTATGAGGATGTGTCTAGGGCAGTGGATAGAGGAGAGCCGGTGGATGTGGTCTTTCTGGATTTTCAGAAGGCGTTTGACAAGGTACCTCACAAGAGGTTATTGCAGAAGGTCAGGGGACATGGAGTTGGGGGTAGGGTGTTAGCGTGGATAGAGGATTGGTTGTCAAATAGGAGGCAGAGAGTGGGGGTCAATGGGTGCTATTCGGATTGGCGGTTGGTGACTAGTGGGGTGCCCCAGGGGTCGGTGCTGGGGCCTCAGCTTTTTACCATTTATATAGATGATCTGGAGGAGGGAACCGAGTGCAGGGTGTCGAAATTTGCTGATGACACCAAGATTGGGGGAAAGGCAAATTGTGCGGAGGGTGTGGAGAGTCTGCAGAAGGATCTAGATAGGCTGGGCGAATGGGCCAGGAAATGGCAAATGGAATTTAATGTTGGCAAGTGTGAGGTGGTCCACTTTGGTAGGAAGAATGGTAGGAAGGACTATTACTTACGTGGCGAAAAACTGCAGCAGGCGACGGTGCAGAGGGACCTCGGGGTCCTTGTGCATGAGTCGCAAAAACCCAGCTTGCAGGTGCAGCAGGTGGTCAGGAAGGCGAATGGGATGCTGGCCTTCATAGCGAGGGGAATTGAATATAAAAGTAGGGAGGTCTTGCTGCAGCTGTATAGGGCATTGGTGAGGCCGCAGCTGGAGTACTGTGTGCAGTTTTGGGCGCCGCACCTGCGCAAGGATATTTTGGCCCTGGAGGGAGTGCAGAGGAGGTTTACTAGGCTGATACCGGAGTTGAGGGGATTGAGCTATGAGGAGAGGCTGAATAAACTAGGCTTGTACTCGTTAGAGTTTAGAAGAATGAGGGGAGATCTCATTGAGACGTATAAGATGATGAATGGGATGGATAGGATAGAGGTGGAGAGACTCTTCCCGCTCAAAAAAGACAGTAGGACTAGGGGGCACAGCCTCAAGATAAAGGGGAGGCGGTTTAGAACGGAGTTGAGGAGGAACTTCTTCACTCAAAGGGTGGTGAATCTCTGGAATTCTCTGCCCGTTGAAGTGGTGGAGGCTGCCTCGCTAAATATTTTTAAGAAGCGGGTTGATGGGTTCTTGATAAGAGAGGGGATTAAGGGTTATGGGGAGAGGGCGGGAAAGTGGAACTGAGCCACAACAGATCAGCCATGATCTTATTGAATGGCGGGGCAGGCTCGAAGGGCTAGATGGCCTACTCCTGCTCCTATTTCTTATGTTCTTATGTTCTTATGTAAAATCAGAAGGGATGTAACTATGTGGATCTGTACAGTAATCTGCAAAACAAAACCTTCTTTAATGAGGTCAAAAAGACAGAACTCCTCAAAAGCACAATCAAAATGAAAGGTTTGAGATGTCACTGACAGGAACAGAGGTCAGTCAAGAGACAAGCAGACACCAATGTTCCAAATTTCACCAACAATTCCAATAAAGTACACAAATGCTGAATAGCACAGGACTGCACACTGCTATGATCATGACATGATCATGATCCATGATATTGGTGACACAGTAACACAGTGGTTAGCACTGCTGCTTCACAGCGCCAGGGACCCCAGCTTCGATTCCCGGCTCGGGATACTGTCTGTGTGGAGTTTGCATGTTCTCTCCATGTCTGCGTGGGTTTCCTCCGAGCGCTCTGGTTTTCTCCCACAGTCCAAAGGACGTGCTGGTTAGGTGCATTGACCCGAACAGGTGCTGGACTGTGGCGACTAGGGGAATTTCACAGTAACTTCAGTGCAGTGTGAATGTAAGCCTTACTTGTGACTAATAAATAAACTTTAAAAAAAAATGATCAATGGGTCCAACTTGCAATCTTTCCTTCGTAAAAGCGTGCCCTGGACTTGGGCAACCTATTCTGACTCACAGCTGGGGCCTCAGACAAAACTGCCCACTACTCTACACCAATAATGAATTCTAGGACCTCACCATCCATCCCTGCCCTCTCTTCTCACAAGAACAAATTTAATCCGATACAATGAAACTAAAGCTTAGCCTTGACCCTTTGTAGCAGAAAGTAGCATCATTCTCTTCTGCACAACAGATGGTAAAGAGCCAAACATCCTGGACTGCGTTCAGGCACTAACACACATGTTGAATCAGCCTGTATACTATTCAAAGTATTCAGACAGGTTGTGAAGAGTTGCACTGGCACAATACTCAACTGTATTTAGCCTGTATGCAAACTGCCCTCAGGAATTACATCTTCAAATGTGAGTGAGGACCTAAAATGACAGATCTCCATGGGAGGGAAATACAATCACAAAACTGTAGCCATCGCCTGCCAAGTAGAAAATAAGCTTAAATGGAAGTTCACCTCAGAGATTTCCGCTATCATCAAACAAGACTTTTTCCCTTTTAGGACAGGATTGAAGTACCAGAGAAAGATTGTCAAAGTGGACAGATTGACAGCTGTGTGGCAACAGTGACTCAAATGGAGAAATCAGGATGACCCAATCGCAAAACAAATCTGAAGGACATTAAAAATAAACACCAGATTCAAAGTGACAGCTGGGAAAGATTTAACAAAACTTGGTAAAAGATAAAGAAATCCAAAAGATGTAGAAGCTGGTCACTGTGAGGGGGCCAGAACAGAAAGTCTCAAAAGCAAGACAGACCTCTTCCAGTAAAGCCATGGAAACCAAAAATTCTCAGGACATAGACAAAGCTCACCCACATCTACCCTTGCAACCCAAATTGGACCAGTTATCCTGGCAACTAAGTCAGTTGCTGGGTTAGGGTCACATCTAGGTCAAATTGGATGGAGCCACCAGGCTATTTCTTAACAGTTGTGTTTATTTTGGAGTTTGGTAGAGAGTTTAAGTGGGTGGAGATGCCACAGCGGAACATTTTATCCTCAAGAGCCACACAACTCTGCCACCATCTCCCTTGACACTGAGGGCAGAATCTTCCCTTCCCGTCCACCATGGGAATCATAGCAGGTGGGACACAGACCATGCAAAGGTCCGTAGACTTCAGGTGAGGTTTTCCAGCCTTGGGGTGAGCGTGGCTGGAAAATCCCGGTCTAACACTCAAGATTCAGGAAACCCATGCCCTGTTGGTATACCCTGCGCGCACAGTATTGTCCTCCTTCCCTCTCTGCCCTTTGTGCAACACCTCTGTGCGTCTCAGGACCAATGGCCTTATATGCTTTGGACGCAGCTGCTTCTCATCAATTCCAAGTAGCTGAATCTGGGACGGCAGCGTCAAATTATGAGGTACAGGTCGGCCATATCATGTAGCTGTGCTGCTGAATTCACCTTGCCAGTCTTCAGGTCACTGAAACACATTGGCACTGTACCCACATCCTGATAACAATACTGTGGCTGCTCACCTCAGGGCCGCCAGCCATGCCCACGTCACCTGATTGATTAGCCTCTTCCTGCAGCTCTCTGAGAAGAATACATTCTACTGATCCGTCACCATCTTGAGGAGAGCTTTGAGGGAGACAGCTGAGAACTGTGGGGCCACCATTGCTTGGTAATCCGCCCTGGTGCTGGCTCGCTGCTCTCGTCTTAAAGTCAACATCCTGATATTACTTTGCTCCTGTAAATGGTGGCTGCGGGTAGTCCTAGAAACGGACTCTGCCTCATCAAGCTCCCCCCTCCTCTATGTTCCTATTTGGTCAGCAAACGTGTCATTGAGTAACTAATTGGCTATCTCATTGAGAATCATTCTGATAGTCATCTGTCGATCTAGCGTGTTGTTGGGATCCAAAAACGGTGCTAGATGTCAGGTTCCCAACCCTGTAAGGAAACCTCTGCCCTATCAGTCTGTTTACATCCATCCACTGCACACAATCCCAAATTTAAACTTGTTTTTTCCCTACAAGACTCCAACACATATCAATGTCTCCTAGCTCTGTGCTCAGTTCTCCTTAAACCACCTCTAAGAATCCCTTCATCCTTATTTATTGCCTCTTCACAGCACTAAGAGGACCCCTGGCCAAAATCACAAATTGTTGCCTTGGTAATGTAACTACAAAGTGTTAAACCTCCAGTGCAGTACTTGATGCCGAGTTGATACATTCATCTCCAATGCTGTGTCCAGTTCATTCAGAATACCTTTGCTTGTCTCCATGTCTGCTTTACTACACACAGATAAACACCAGCAATAGCTTCTCTCTGGTTCTGTTTGCCCTTCTGACCTCAGCATGTCTGAAGGCCCTAACTATCTTCTACATCTATATGATGCCCTCACAGAATCCATACAATCCCCACACTGCATAAGGAGGCCATTTGCCCCACTGAGTCTGCACTGACCACAATCTCATGCAGGCCCTATCCCCATAACCCCATGCATTCACCCATGCATACAAGCCCATACTATTCCCACTAACACTAAGGAGCAATGTAACAGGGCCAATCCACCTAACCTGCACATCTTTGAACTGTGGGAGGAAACCAGAGCACCCAAGGAAACCTGCACAAGACACAGGGAGAATGTACAAACCCCACACAGACAGTGACCCAAGCCAGGAATCAAACCCAGGTCCCTGGCGCTGTGAGGCAGCAGTGCTAACCACTGTGCCATAGTGCCACTCCCGTCCTCACAGTGTTATTATCCACAAATCTGTCTGATATCAAGTCATGAATCAAATATCCCCCCCAACTGAGTACCAGAAGCAGTAAAGTCATCATTTTTGACCATAAACTGAAAACCGTGGGGTCAATTTCCAGGTAGAGAAATTGATTCAGTTGATCAAACTGAATCAGACCATACAAACTCTTGGGTTTACAATGTAGAGAAAACTCTAACATTGCCCGTCTCCAATCCACTGTCACACCCACTGCTATATAATGCTTCATTCATGCTTCTGTCATAGCTAAAAATTGAATTTTTCCATCATCCCTCTTGCCAGCCTTCACTTTCTATACGCTCCTATCTTTTCAAACCTCAAGTTGTCATGCACTGGATCTCCTTTACCCTTCGCTTCCATTCTTATTGGCCTACTGGATTTGTTGCCAAATGCACCAAATTTAAAATCCTCATCCTCAAATCGCTATGCATCCTTAACTCATTATACCTCTGCAACCTCGTTGAGTCTAAGATCCCCTTCCATACTCCTCAGTTCTCTGGCCTTCTGCCTCACTGGCAGAGCCTTCAGTTTTCTCAGCTGCAATCTCTGAAATGCCTTACCCCCTAAATTTTCGCACCATTTCCCTTCTTACTGCACCTTCATAAACCTTCCTGAAATCCATTTATCCAACTTTGGTCACCTATCCAAATGCGCACAACACCATTACTTCTATTTCTTACCCCCCTTGATTTCTTGGGATGTTTTTGATATTGAATATAGTACATCAATAATAAATTGTTATCAAATCAGATTGAATATAAAACAAGCTCAAATTTATCACTGTCCATTCATTTTCATATTTCTTCTCATTCATATCCATTTTTCAGCAAACAGAATATTAAATTTCTGTTTTAGAATCACAGAATCAATACAGTGCAGAAGGAGGCCATTTGGCCCATCGAGCCTGCACCGATACAAATCACACCCAGCCCAATCCCCATGACCCCACATATTTACTGGCACTGGTTCTAATCACAGTCTCAAACTGCCATTTAAATTTATTCATCGTTAGAGCAGAGCTAGGGATTAGCAATTGCCTGTCAGCTGCAATAACTTCCCATCTTCACACAAGCTGAGTGCATGAAATAGTTATATCATGAAACTGCCAAAAGTAAACTGTACAGACTTGAGCACATCCCATCCACAATGCCTAGTCCAGTTCAGACTAGGGCCATCCCATCAACAATTCCTCCCAGCAATTAATGGACCTTGGGCTTGTCCTTCAAATTTTATGTCTCACTCGTGGTGATTCCCGCCACAGGTGGGATCGGAAAATCCTGGCCTAGGAATTAGGCATAACAGAGAACAAGAGGAGACAGGAAGAATTAAACAAACGTAGACAAATATTAAAAATCTGATAGTTGGAGAAAGAGAGAAGGGTATGCATAGATCATAGAATTCTACAGTGCAGGAGGCCAATCTGCGCATCAAGTCTGCACTGATCACAATCCCACCCAGACCCTATCCCCATAACATCAAGCATTCACTCTAGGAGTATTCCTGATACTAAGGGGCAATTTAGCATGACCAATCCACCTAACCCGCACATCTTTGACCTGTGGGAGAAAACTGGAGCACCCAGAGGAAACCCATGCAAATACAGGGAGAATGTGCAAACTCCACACAGGCAATGACCCAAGCCAGAAATCAAACCCATATCCCTGGCGCTGTGAGGCAGCAGAGCTAACCACTGTGCCACCATGCTGCCCAATCATGCTTACTGAATTCCAATAGCACACTTTGTGGGAATTTTTTGGAATTAATTTATAGATTTGTGGAATTGTTTTATGGTTTGCTTACATTTTCACCTAAATCTGGAAATTACAAAAAGGAGTACCTGGTCGTATTCAAACTATCAAACAAAAATTACAGAAGTTGCCTTAACTTTGACCTGGTCTCCTTTAGTTCTCTAAAAGAGACTTTATTTCTCTAAAAGATAACGTCATTACCGTCACATGAAACTCCATTCACTCGGACCATGAAATTTCCTGAAGCAGTGCAATCTTCTTTTGGGTCACTGCTTTGTTCCTTGAGCGAAGTAGTCTCCATCTCTAAACACGGGAACAAACATCAATAATCAGAACAACAGAATGGTAGCATATGCTCAAAGTACGAGAAAACTCAAACAAACACAAAGCAAGCACAAGATTGCAAATCTTTTGATTTAAGATTATCTTTCAAACTGCATTTTTGCTTGATTTAAAAACACGAGGTAAATTTAGCAATGCTGCACTATTGATGTGCAAGTTTCCAAGCACAGTTGCAGAGATAGGTGTCATGCCTAGCTCCAGCATCTCCTATTCTCAACTCCAAATTATTTTTTTATCTCAGCAGAGCAGCCAGCATAATTAAGGACCCCACACACCTGGACATTCTCTCTTCCACTTTCTTCCTTCGGGAAAAAGATACAAAAGTCTGAGGTCGTGAACTAACCGACTCAAGAATAGCTTCAGACTTCTGAATGGACTTACTTTGCATTAAATTGATCTTTCGCTACACCCTAGCTATGACAGTAACACTACATTCTGCACTCTCTTGTTTCCTTCTCTATGAATGGTATGTTTTGTCTGTATAGCACGCAAAAGACAATACTTTTCACTGTATGTTAATACATGTGACAAAAATAAATCAAATCAAACTAATTCATGTATTTTAAAACTGCACACAAAAGAATAAAATATGGCCGCCTAAGAATCACTTGATTTCTATTGGTTAAAACCACTCTCCTGCCTCAAGAGGTAAATAGAAAGAACATTCCAGAAAGATCTAGATCACTGCCCTTTCTGCAACCAATCCAAAATCAAACTGAATGAGGCATTTAAAAACAAGGACAGTAACTGTCGCAAACTTTCAAGGTGTTAAATCATAAAGAGGATGTCAGAATCAATATGACATCACAATTATTTGGAAAAGAACTTGGGCTGATGGAAGGTCACATGATAAGGCAGCCATTTTAAAAAATCAGCACAGACTGCAGGCAGTTCAACCAGAAGCCAAACTAACTGCACATATTTAGGCAGCCAAGGTAACTAACAGAAATACTTTGTAAGCGGGATTTGCCAAGGGGAAATGGACTTCCACAAACCTTTTCCCACTTGGCGTTCACCTGAGAACCAACCTCCTGGAAATCTGACAACAAGAAACTCCACAGCCTGCTAAGAATCCTCCGTTCTACAAAATCCTCATTTCAACTTTAAAGCATCAACTTCCTTCAGAAGCCAGGCTTGTCCCACCAGAGATTGTGAATCAGCGACTGAGTTCACCATGATTTGTGAAGATTACAATCTTTACCTGTAACCAGTCTCAATGCACGGGTGTGCCCCTGTGGGAATGATGGTGAGACAGTGTGTTTTAAATCTGGGATAAGTCTCTGAGAATAAATGACTCATAAAAGCTTGCTGATGAATTATCTAATAGTGATGCACACTCAAAGGGCTAAGGACAGGTACAAATCATTCTGATCATGGGTGGAAATGGAACACAAAAAGTCTCTCCGTGTCACAGGGCTACATAACTGGAACATTGCTTAACCATGCTGACATTTTCTCTAGAAAAGCACTTACGAATGCAAGTTCTAGCTGTTACTCTGCCCTAGGCTTATTGCAGAGTTACTTTGCAATGGTAGTCATATGAGGTGAACTTGCACTAAACAGTTAGTCAGACATAAAGGCCTCACTATAAGAAGGATGTGGGAGCATTGGAGAGAGCGCAGAGGAGATTTACCAGGATGCTGCCTGGTTTGGAGGGTAGGTCTTATGAAGAAAGGTTGAGGGAGCTGGGGCTTTTCTCTTTAGAACAGAAGAGAAGGGCCTGTACTGTTCTATGTTCTATAAAGGCACTGAAACCAAATATATTTCACAAATATAGTCACGTTTGGTTAACAAAATGTTAACTGTAGGTGGGAGGTGAGGGAGAAAGGTGGAGGGTGGGAGGGAGAAAGGTGGAGGGTGGGAGGGAGAAAGGTGGAGGGTGGGAGGGGGAAAGAGGGGTGGAAAGAGGGGGACAGAGGGGAGAAGGAGGAGGAAAGAAGGGAAAGAGAGGGGGGATGAACTGGGAGAAAGAGGGGGGAGGAAAGGGGATGGAGAGGGAGGGGAAGAGGGCGAGGGAGGAGCAGGGAGGGAGGAAGGGGAGGGGAGGAGGGAGAAGGATGGAGGGAGGAGAAAGGGAGGGAGGAATGGAGAGAGAGGGAGGAAGGAGAGACGGAAGGAGGAAGGGGGGAGAGGAGGGAAGGTGAGAGGGAGGGAAGGGAGAGGTGAGAGGGAGGGAAGGGGGAGGTGAGAGGGAGGGAAGGGGGAGGTGAGAGGGAGGGAAGGGGGAGGTGAGAGGGAGGGAAGGGGGAGGTGAGAGGGAGGGAAGGGGGAGGTGAGAGGGAGGGAAGGGGGAGGTGAGAGGGAGGGAAGGGGGAGGTGAGAGGGAGGGAAGAGAGAGGTAGGGAGGAGAGAGTGAGGGAGAGAGAGGGGGAGAGAAAGAAAGAGGGAGAGAGGAGGGAGGAAAGGAGGGTGGGTGGGAGGGAGGGAGGGAGGGAGGGAGGAGAGAGGGAGGGAATGAGGAGAGAGGCAGGGAGGGACAAGAAGGGAGGGAGCAAGGGAGCGAGGGGAGGAGAGAAAGAGGAAGCAGAGAGGGAAGGCGAGGGGGGAATGAGAGATCAGGGAGGGGAGGGAAAGGGGGGGGGAGGGAAAGAGGGAGGGGAGGGAAAGAGGGAGGGGAGGGAGGGAGGGGGAGGGAAAGAGGGAGGGGAGGGAGGGAGGGGGAGGGAAAGAGGGAGGGGAGGGAGGGAGGGGGAGGGAAAGAGGGAGGGGAGGGAGGGAGGGGGAGGGAAAGAGGGAGGGGAGGGAGGGAGGGGGAGGGAAAGAGGGAGGGGAGGGAGGGAGGGGGAGGGAAAGAGGGAGGGGAGGGAGGGAGGGGGAGGGAAAGAGGGAGGGGAGGGAGGGAGGGGGAGGGAAAGAGGGAGGGGAGGGAAAGAGGGAGAGGAGGGAGGGGAGGGAAAGAGGGAGGGAGGGAGGGGAGGGAAAGAGGGAGGGAGGGAGGGGAGGGAAAGAGGGAGGGGAGGGAGGGAGGGGAGGGAAAGAGGGAGGGAGGGGAGGGGAAGAGGGAGGGAGGGAGGGGAGGGGAAGAGGGAGGGAGGGAGGGGAGGGAAAGAGGGAGGGAGGGAGGGGAGGGAAAGACGGAGGGAGGGAGGGGAGGGAAAGAGGAAGGGAGGGAGGGGAGGGAAAGAGGAAGGGAGGGAGGGGAGGAGGGAGGGAAAGAGGGAGGGAGGGGAGGGAAAGAGGGAGGGGAGGGAGGGAGGGAGGGGAGGGAAAGAGGGAGGGAGGGAGGGGAGGGAAAGAGAGAGGGAGGGAGGGAGGGGAGAGAGAGAGGGAGGGAGGGAGGGGAGGGAAAGAGGGAGGGAGGGGAGGGAAAGAGGGAGGGAGGGAGGGGAGGGAAAGAGGGAGGGAGGGAGGGGAGGGAAAGAGGAAGGGAGGGAGGGGAGGGAAGGAGGGAGGGGAGGGAAAGAGGGAGGGAGGGAGGGGAGGGAAAGAGGGAGGGAGGGAGGGGAGGGAAAGAGGGAGGGAGGGAGGGGAGGGAAAGAGGGAGGGAGGGAGGGAGGGGAGGGAAAGAGGGAGGGGAGGGAGGGGAAGAGGGAGGGAGGGGAGGGGAGGGAAAGAGGGAGGGAGGGGAGAGAAAGAGGGAGGGAGGGGAAGGAAAGAGGGAGGGAGGGAGGGAGGGGAGGGAAGGGAAAGAGGGAGGGCGGGGAGGGAAAGAGGGAGGGAGGGGAGGGGAGGGAAAGAGGGAGGGCGGGGAGGGAAAGAGGGAGGGAGGGGAGGGGAGGGAAAGAGGGAGGGAGGGGAAGGAACGAGGGAGGGAGGGAGGGGAGAGAAAGAGGGAGGGAGGGGAGGGAAAGAGGGAGGGAGGGGAGGGAGAGGAGGGAAAGAGGGAGGGAGGGGAGGGAGGGGAGGGAAAGGGGGAGGGAGGGGAGGGAGGGGAGGGAAAGAGGGAGGGAGGGGAGGATGGAAGGGGGAAGGGGGGGATGGAAGGGGGGAGGGGGGGATGGAAGGAGGGAGGGAAGGAGTGTGGCGGGGGGGGGCAGGGGGGGAGGTGTTGCCGTAAAAGTTTATTTTGAAATCTTATCGTGCTATTACTCTTAAACTGATTACTTGGGAATTTTAATTTTGCTTCAAAGTCTATCAGTATCCACAGGGATCATAATAGGCCCAAACAATAAATCAACAACTTGAGCAAATTTAAATAGATAGAAAAATAAAGAAAAAAGAAAATTAGAAAGGAACAGCTAGAAAACAAATAAATGATCTTCAAAAGTAATTTGAAGAATTTACAAATTTACCACCTGCAAGACAGAGATGTCAGAGTTTCCAATTCTTCCCTTTCAGAGCCAGTGAGGTCAAGTGGCTCTGCAGGAAAATAAATTGCATTACTCAAAAGTTCTTCACATCATCAAACCCAACAGTAATTTTATGTGGCAATTTTAATAAATTTTAACAATATAAATGTAGTAATTCTTGAAACTCTCAGACAATTTGACAATGACTCCCTTTCTCCTGAGCCTATAACATTGGAGAGTGAATAGAGCAGCAATTAATTAACTCTCAATGCATGGGGACTTGCTGTATTCCTTGCTACAAATAACATTGTGCATTAAACTTCCTATATTTTCCCAGTAAATTCTTGGCCAGTGAATTTGGACTTATTATTTGAACAAGCTCTTTGAAACAGAAACTGAAGATCGAAGATCTGATAAGGTCGAGCTGGGAGTTGGTAAATAATGTTACATTGATACATATTATGGTAACTGGGATTTGGTGCAACAAAATACAACACCCTCCACATTTCTGTAACAGAGAAGCCAAGAAAAAAATTAAAACAGGGCTACAGAGAAAAATATTGGGAGGAGGATAAATAATGTTAAAAAGACAAGCATAAAAGCTCTGTGACTTAATGTGCAGAGCATTTGCAATAAAGTCGATGAACCAATCGCGCAGATAAATGTAAACAGGTATGATATAATTGGGATTATGGAGACATGACTGCAGGGTTACCAAGCATGGGAATCAAATATCCCAGAGTATTCAATATATAGAAAGGACAGGTATAAAGGAAAAGGTGGTGGAGTGGGACGGCTGGTTAAAGAAGAAATTAACTCAATAGTGAGAAAGGGTATTAGTTCCAACAACTTGGAGTCTGTATGAGTAGAGTTGAGAAATACCAAGGGGCAAAACACATTCGTGGGTGTCATATATAGACCCCGTGGTGGTGTTGGGAATGGCATTAAACATGAAATTAGAGATTCTTGTGATAAGGGAATATCGGTGATCACGGGTGATTTTAATCTGCACGTAGATTGGGCAAATCAAATTAAATTAGCCACAATGCCATAGAGGAGGAATTCCTGGAGTGTACCCCGAATGGTTTTGTTGAACAATGTGTGGAGGAACCAATTCGAGAGCAGGCTATCTTAGACTGGGTACAGTGTAATGAGAAGGGAATCATTGCCAATCTAGCTGTATGACAGCCCTTGAGGATGAGTGACCATAACATGATAGAACTTTTATATCAAGATGGAGCGTGAAGTAGTTAATTTGGAGACTAGGGTGCTAAATCTTAATAAAGGAAACTATGAGGATATGAGACGCGAGTTGGCCTTGACAGATTGGGGACAGTTACTTAAAGGGATGACACTGGATAGGCAATGGCAAACATTCAACGAATGGGGGAATGGCAGCAACTGTTTATTCCTGTCTGGCATAAAAGCAAAATGGGTAAGATGGTCAATCCATGGTTTACAAAAGAAATTAGAGAGAGTATACGATCTAAGGAAGAAGCATACAGATTGGCCAAGAAAAATAACAGGTCTGAGGATTGGGAGCAGTTTAGAATTTGGCAAAGGACAAGAGGATTGATTAAGAATGGGAAAATGCAGTACGAAAGTAAACTTGCAGGAAACATAAATTCTGACACGAAGGGCCCGATTTTACCATTGTGTTGAGCCCACTTTCGGGCCCTATAGAATGATAAAGTCAGGCATGAGGTGAACAGCACGATCCGCACACACGTCTGCTCACATTTCCCCTTTACCAAGACCCAAAAGTGAATGTGATTGGGACCGCGCCTAAAATGGACACAACATCAATTTAAATGTATTTGCATGCATTTAAATTGACTTAAGGGGCTGGACGGCCAATCTTTCCTGCATTTCCCCCTTTACCATCACATTTGCCCGTCCAGGTTCGGCGTGAAACAGACACGCTCAGAAAAAGTCTGTTTCTAGCGCTCCAGCTTCTGAAGAGGTACATTCACAGCTTCCGGTGGCTCTCTAACTCAGATCAGTAGTTGGAGGTGGGGCAGTGGGGGGGGATGGACAGATCATTCTCTGATGGGGATGGGGGTGGGAGAAGGACAGAGGCCAGATTGTTCTCTGGTGGGGTGGGAGGGAGGCAGGCCAGATCTTTACCTGGTTGGTGGGGAGGAGGAAGAGGGCCAGACCGTTCTCTAGTGGTAGTGGTAGTGGTGGTGGTGGGGGGTGGGGGGGGGGGGGTGGCGTGGAGGATGGGGTGAGGCAGATGGGTCTCTGGCAGGAGGGTGAGGTACAGGAGGGGTCTGCTGCCACTCCACGGGCAATCGGTGAGGCAGTGGGTCGCGATTAGTCTGGGTAGCGGGGGGGATGGGTGGATAAGCAGGCCAGTTATGTTGTGGGGGTGGGGCGATATCTGTGGGAGAGCCATCACTCCTACTACTTTATCCGCATTTTGCAGCCCAGAAGCGATGTGGCAGGGGAGCACTTTTCAAATTCTTTTTTACTGCGCATGCTCCAGTGAAGGCTCTGATCGAAGCAGCCACATTTTGGGCACAATAAGCCATGCCACAGCCCTATTCAGATTTGTGGCTTTTTTTTCAGGCTGAGTTTACAAGTCAAATCAGGATCACACCCAGATTCTGCACTTGGAATCAAAATAGTAAAAGCTCACAACCTTTTTTTTACTTCGACCCCATTGATGTAGGCAGGGGTATGTTCTCTTTACACTTCCTGAAGTCAATGACAATCTCCTTTGTTTTACTGACGTTGGGGGAGAGATTATTGTTGCTGCACCAGTTCACCAGATTCTCTATCTCATTGCTGTACTCTGTCTCGTCATTATTTGAGATCTGACCCACCATGGTGGTGTCATCTGCAAACTTGAAAATCGGTATAACAATACCTAGTAATGATTTGAATGAGGGAACAAAATGTAACATCTCAAAGTTTGCAGATAATACCAAGTTGGTGTGTGACGAGGATGCAGAGATCCTACAGAATAATCTGGACGTTGGCTGAGTGGGCAAATCAATGACAGATGCAGTATAATTTGGATAAATATGAGGTTATTCACTTTGGAAGCAAAAGCAAGAAGGCAGGTTACTACTAAATGGCTGTAAATTGGGAGACAGAAGTTTGCAGCGTGACCTGGGTGTCCTTGTACACCAGTCACTGAAGGTAAGCATGCAGGTGCAGCAGGCGATAAAGAAGGTAAATGGCATGTTGGCCTTCACTGCAGGAGGTTTCGAGTACAGGATATACAGGGCCTTGGTGAGGCCACACCTGAAGCATTGTGTGCAGTTTTCATCTTATTTTCTGAGGAAGGATGTTCTTGCTCTTGAGCGAGTGCAGCGAAGGTTTACCAGGCTGACTCCAGGGATGTCAGGACTGACGTACAAGGAGAGATTGACTAGATTAGGATTGTTTTTGCTGGAGTTCAGAAGAATCGGGGGGATCTCTTAGAGACTTATAAAATTCTAACAGGGCTAGACAGGGTAGCTGCAGGAAGGATGTTGCCAATGGTGGCGGAGTCCAGAATCACGGGTCACAGTCTGAGGATTCAGGGTGGACCATTTAGGAAGGAGGTGAAGAGATACTTCTTTATGCAAAGAGTGGTGGAGTCTGTGGAACTCATTACCACAGGAAGTAACTGATGCCGAAACATTGAATGTATTCACAAGGCGGCTGAATATAGCACTTGGGGTGAATGGGAATCAAAGGTTATGGGGAAAAATCAGGATTAGGTTATTGAGTAAGATGATCGGCCATGATCGTAATGTATGGTGAAGCAAGCTCGAAGGACCGAGTGGCCTCCTCCTGCTCTTATCTTCTATAGAGACTTTGGCAGAAGAGATTCTTAAATTACAGGATTGCTTCAAAATTAGACAAAAGGACAAGAACAAGAGAATACACAACTTTATTCAGTAGGTCTGATTGCCAATGGAATCGTAGAAATGCCTACACTACAGAATGAGACCATTCGGCCCTGCACCAACAACAATCCAACCAAGGTTCTATCCCGTTAACCCACATATTTACCCTGTTATTCTCCCTGACACTAAGGGACAATTAAGTATAACCAATCCACCTAACTTGCACATTTTTGGAGCGTGGGAGGAAACTGGAGCACCCGGAGGAAACCCACGCACAGGGAAAATATGCAAACTCTACAGAGAGTCATCCAAGGCCGGACTTGAACGGAGGTCTCTGACGTTGTGAGGCAGTAGCGCTAACCACTGTGCCACCATGCTGCCCAAATATTATTATACAATAAATATATACTATTGCAAGGCACAGAATAAACAAATTTTCAGATAAAATTTGACACAGTTCTATAATCACTTGATACATATTTCAATCGAAGGACCAAAGTTTTAGAAGACGAATATGTCCAACAGCCTGCAGAACTGGTTGATCTTTTATAAACAAATTACACGAATTAGCTGAAAGCTCTGACTACAGTGACCTTAAGCCTGAACTCATAAGGGCCAGAATTATTGTCGCAGTTGCTGATGATGTCTTTTCAGACATTCCACAGGCCAAGCAAGATTGGAAAGGCCATCCAAATAGTCATACAGTCTGAAATCGACCAATCTATTTTGTGTGGTAACAGCAGCCTTGGGTACAGAGCAACCCCAACTGTAGAGTTCGTGAAAAAACAAAGGGGTAGAGAGACACCAGGCCAAAGAAGAAAATATCTAAACTGACCACACAACAGTGGGTAACTAGGTCAGCTCTGTAGAGCCAAACAAACTCATGGGCAGGAGCAATGTCCTGCAATCTCAGTGCAGTGTTCAACGGCAACCAAGTGATGTAAAGCTACAACACCCAGACACCTGGAGGGTCCCCAGGGATCCACAAGGTACCACACTAAGAAGAGACCTAAGCGTGATTTTTGGGTGAAGTCAAGGATTCTGAACTCTCTTTTTGGACTACAGACCAAACGGTCATCTCACCAACTTCAAACTGGGCATGGGAATCAGTGTATGGTCCTCTCAGAAAAGGGTGAGAGAACTTTGGCTATGAATAACACTTTATGGGCCTGGAGAAATGTGACTTCTGGTCATAGGCTTGACCCTAGAACCACTAAGGTGTGGTCACAAGCAGATATTCAAATTCATGTATGTCATCCGAAACCAATCCATTTCCCCTTTGGAGCAGAGATGTCTGTGTTGCCTTTAACATTCTTAAAATGGCAGAAGATATCAAGACAACTTCTGTCATTGATTATGCAGAACTGCAAATTCCCAAGAAGCCCATCATTAAAGGGACTCTCGACTAGGACCTAAGCCCCGAATGGTTTTCCCTTTTCACAAAGCTGATTTGTCCAATTGCTTTGCAGGCGGCAGTAGCTCCTCTTTGGTCAGACCAGCCAAACCTTCAATTAATCACCGTTGCACCTCAGGGAGAAAGCATACAGCAAAATAACCAGTAACAGAAAAATGAATCCCAACTCCAGGCTCCGACAGTTGCTGTCACACTCTACCATGGCACAGACACTTTATCCTCCAGCCAGCAGAAAGCTGCAAGGTGCAGCGGCAGCAAGAAAACAGTGACCATCAACTTGTCAGAGCATACCTGAGTGAGGCAGAGAAATACAGAAGGATGCTGTTGTGATAAAAGCAAAGTTGCAAGGTGAACTCACTGATAAGGTCTCCTTACCTGAGAAAGGATACACTTGCCATTGAGGGAACGCAGTAAAGGTTCATTCCTGGGGATGGACTGTTGTAGGAGAAGAGGTTTGATCAACAAGGCCTGTATTCAATGGTGTTTAAAAGAACAAGAGGCAGTCTCATTGAAACCTAAAATTCTGACAGGACTGGACAGACTGGATGCAGAAATGTTGTTTCTTGTGGCTGGAGTGGGAGGGGGTCTACAATAAGAGGTCTCAGGATGCAGCATAGGCATTTAGAATTGAGATGGGGAGAAACTTCTTCGCTCAGAAGATGGTGAACCCATGGAATTCTCTACCACAGAAGGCTGTTGAGACCAAGTCACTGAATATATTTAAAAAGGAAATAGATAGATTGGATAGATAAAGATGGGGCATGGGGAGTGTATGGGAGTTTGACATTGAGTCAGAGGATCAGTCATATTGAACGGCAGTGCAGGCTGGAAGGGTTGAATAACCTACCCCTCCTCTGTTTCTACAAGGAACATCCAACAACATGGAAAGGCACCCTCAACTCCCACAAAGATTGCAGTAGAGCACAAAATATGACCAGAACAAGATCTGAAAGAATTGTCATGCCTCCAGACTTTCTAAATTAATAAAATAAGAGACTGGAGTTGGATGTTGGAGAAGGGGTGGCATTTGAGTACCGTGAGTAAAGACTTGGGCGAGGTGTAGTATAAGAGCATCTGGCATAGCAAGGTCAATGTGGAACTGGGAAACAGTACCATCCTCAGTGTGATATAAAGGGACATGTCCTGTGATTAGAGTCAGCTGTGGATTGGACAAAGGCCTGTGTAGAAGCAAGCATGGAGTTAGTGCATATGTAGATATGTGTAAAGTTTATACATGTGTCACAAGTAGGCTTACATTAACACTGCAATTAATTTATTATGAAATCCCCTATTCGCCACACTCCAGCGCCTGTTCGGGTACACTGAGGGAGAATTTAGCATGGCCAATGCTCCTAATCAGTGCAACTTTTGGACTGTGGGAGGAAACTGGTGCACCCAGAGGAAACCCATGAAGACACAGGGAGAATATGCAGATTCCACACAGGCAGTGACTCAAGCCGGGAATTGGATCCAGATCCCTAGCGCTGTTAGGCACTGTGCCACCATGCCACCAATAACGTATGCATTATCAACAATATAAAACTCAAGTCCTCTTCATGGGCCTTAATGAAGAGATGACAATTTATACATCTCAGACTGTTAACTGCCCTGGACGTACTGATAAGACTGGAGGCCTGACTGTTGACATTAATCCTTTTGTGCTGCAATGCAATTTAAAAAAAGTATAGCGACAACTACCGAAGTTCAGCAGTTTTGTCCAGGGATAGGGTTTCTTGGTAGATCGGAGCTGCCTGGAATCAGTTTGGGGAATGTTACTGCAACTTGCTACATGTCCGAGCTCAACAGGCGGTGACAATATATTGCCCGGGGCTGAAATTGTTAAGTCTTTTTCTCACCGGAACCAGTAATCGGGTGAGACTAATCCCCCCGCACTGAGAACTTTCCTTCCATTTCAGTGGGGTGCCTGGAGAATGGGTAGGTTTGCTGCTCTCCGGGGAGCCGCAGTTCACTGGCTGGACTCAAAGGGACGCCGTTCGCCTGCCTTTAGAGCCCATGTTAAAGAGAGATCCTCCCCCACAAACAGCCTGAGTAAACAACCAGCAAAACTTCAGGCTCAACATCCCGCTTTCATTTTGCCACATTTATCGAGGCACTGTCGTGAAACGGAAAATCCCGGAGTGCAGATAAACATGTTGTTGCAAACATTGCACTCAACAAATCGCGGAGCCGAGCCCCGAGAGGGAAAGAATGCAACACAGTCCTCATTTTAGAAAGTATTCCCGTTTAAGCAGGGACACTGCGTTTGGCCGGAGAATGTAAACGGGATGCAGTTTAAATGAGACAGTTAGCCATTTACCACGCAGTGAGATGTCAGTGCCAGTGTTACTTACACTTGAGAAACGTCCTGCAGTCGGCAGCGAACTTCAGCCTGCGGTCTTGCTGTTTATCTCACTGGCGGCTCCTGCTGACCCAAGTGCTGAGAAGGGGATTGGAGCAAGGTTAACGCTCTCACTGCTGTGCTGCCATGAAGCTGGCATGTCATCTCTGGAAAGGAGAGATCTGAGAACCCAGAGAAGAACAGAACCAGTCTCAGACAATTCATTGTAGCAAATGTGTCTAAGAGAGATTCGTTAAGGAAAACAAATGAAAAAGGGGTCAGTCAAATGAACACTAAATCTTAATGCCCAATTTAATATATGCAAAGGATCTATCCACAAACTTTTGACAAAGGGTCATTGGACTCCAAACGTCAGCTCTTTTTCTCTCCTTACAGATGCTGCCAGAGCTGCTGAGATTTTCCAGCATTTTCTCTTCTAGTTTAATACGTGACACAGTAGTTAGCACTGCTGCCTCACAGCAACAGGGATACAGGTTCAATTCCTGGCTTGGGTCACTTTCTGTGTGGAGTTTGCACGTTCTCCCTGTGTCTACATGAGTTTCCTCTGGGTGCTCTGGTTTCTTCTCACTCCAAAGATGTCCAAGTTAGGTGAATTGGCCATGCTAAATTCTCCCTCAGTGTACCCAAACAGGCGCTGATTGTGGCAACTAGGGGAATATCACAGTAACTCCATTGCAATGTTCATGTAAGCCTACTTGTGACTAATAAATAAACTTTAACTTTAGATATATTTATTCTGCCAATTCACCTTTGCTCCAACTCTGCCTTTTCTGGATCAGAGTGAATGCTAGTAACAACCTGAAACGGCTCCAGAAATGTTACCCAGCCAACAAAGTTATAAACCTTGGGAGAAATTATTGGGAACTAGCATTACCTGTATGATACACTGACATTCCACACCATTGTCGATTTGTAAAAGATATCCAGCAATTTGTAAATTCGTAAAAGATAAATTTGTGAAAGCTATCCAGCAATTTGTAAAAAATAAATTTGTAAAAGCTATCCAGCAATTTGTAAAAGATAAAATTGTAAAAGATATCCAGCAATTTGTAAAAGATAAAATTGTAAAAGATATCCAGCAATTTGTAAAAGATAAAATTGTAAAAGATATCCAGCAATTTGTAAAAGACAAAGTAGTAAATTGTGGAATAAAACAATTCTGCTCCTCTGCAACATCCTGGACAATTTGCATTAATTTGCTGTTTGTTCTCACCGTGAAGCTCCCCTTTGAACAGCAGAGCCAGAAAACAATGATATTCAACCACAGTCCTCCAGCCCCCCAACCTCCATTTAGACCCTGAACTGCGAATCGAGGTGGACCAGGAAGTCCTGAAATGTTCACGGCGACGAGCATCAGGCAAAATATAAAAAACAAACAAACAGAAAAGTGGTTATGCTTTTATGAATTGTGCAGGAAAAGTGTAAATGATAGGTCGTGTACTGTGTGAACTGAGCAGCAGTAGTTGTACAGGTAGCCGAAAAGTAGTGGGTTGTTTTAACCATAAATTTTGTTTATTTAGTGTCACAAGTAGGCTTGCATTAACTCACACTACAATGAAGTCAGCATGAAAATCCCCTAGTCGCCACACTCTGGCACCTGTTCAGGTACACTGAGGGAGAATTTAGCACTGCCAATGCGCCTAACCAACACATCTTTTAGATTGTGGGAGGAAACCAGAGCACATTGTGTGCGTGTTTAGTTATCCATGTACTTGTAGTCCTTTCCAATATGTATTTTTCATTTAAGTTAAATATTTTTTAATAATTGTTTAAACCGACTGCTGGACTGGTTCCTCACTGGGGTTTTATGTGACTCCTCACCATATTCAAAGAACAACAATACACCATCACAAACCAGTGTTTCAAGTTGGGACACCTTTGCAGATAACGCAGGGAGGTTCATTACATTACACTTCAAAGGGAAAGTGTTTAATTGGCTGTAAAGTGCTTTAGAACATATGCCGCACCTTCCATGATCTGTATAAGTACAATACAACAAATACTTTTTGTAAATGTTCAGAGAATCCCTAAAGTGCAAAAGAAGACCCATTGAGTCTGCACTGATTCTCCAAAAAAGCATCCCACCCAGGGCCTATCCCAGGAACCCCAGCAATCCCTCTAACATACATATCTTGGGACACTAAGAGGCAATTGAGCATAGCCAATCCACCTAACCTGCACATCTTTGGACTGTGGGAGGAAACCAGAATATCCATAGGAAACCCAGGCAGACACAGGGAGAACATATAAACTCCACACAGTCACAGGAAGAATATACAGACTCTGCACAGAAAGTGACCTAAGCCAGGAATTAAACCCAGGTTCCAGAAGCTGTGAGATAGCAGTGCTAACCACTGTGTCACCCTGTAGAATGCACAACAGTAGTAACTAACAAAAAGTTACACAGGCCTAAACATTTTGAAAGTTTAAAGCAACTTTTTACCTGATTAATAAATAACAGTGCAAGGAGGAGAACAAAAGCAATGAAAACAATTATAAAAGCATGTACTGTTGACAAGAAGTTGAAGCTTTTTGAGGGCAATTCATGAGTCAGACAAACCTCCTTTAAGATATTGATCAGGAAAGGTGACTTGATCAGAAATTGCTGCAGTGACAGGTTTGGTGTTAATTGGATTTTTATGCTCACTTTTGACATCTATCTACATTTGTGAACATTGATATGATAAAAGCAGAGTGTTACATCTGGTACCTTTTGAATATAGGGCCAACGCATTATCTCCCTCAAAAAACCACGCTATCAATCCAAATACAGCACCATATTGCGACAGGATGTGGCTCAGAGAGGTGCATGACCTGCAACTTCTGCAAGACCTTCAATCAAATTTTAAATTGTCACTAATTGGCAGCATGGTGACACAGTGGTTAGCACTGCTGCCTCACAACTCCATGGACCGGAGTTCAATTCCAGCCTTGGGTCAATGTTTGTGTGGAGTTTGTATGTTCTCCCTGTGTCTGCGTGGGTTTCCTCTGGGTATTCCGGTTTCCTCCTGCAGTCCAAAGATGTGCAGATTAGGTGGATTGGCTATGCTCAATGCCCCTTAGTGTCCCAAGATGTGTATGTTAGAGGGATTGCTGGAGTAAGTATGTAGGGTTCCTGGGATGGGCCCTGGGTGGGATGCTTTGTTGGAGAGTCAGTGCAGACTCAAGGGGCCTTCTTTTGCATTTCGGGGATTCTATGAATATTTACAAAAAGTATTTGTTGTATTGTACTTATACCGCATCTTCCATGATCTGTATTTGTTCTAAAGTGCTTTACAGCCAATTAAACACTTTCCCTTTGAAGTGTAGTATAACAAATCTCCATGTGTTATCTGCAAAGGTGTCCCAACTTGAAACACTGGTTTGTGATGGTATATTATTCTTCTTTGAGTATGGTGAGGAGTCACATAAAACCCCACTGAGGAACCAGACCAGCAGTCGGTTTAAACAATTATTAAAAAATATTTATAAACTTAAATGAAAAATACATATCGGAAAGGACTGAAGTACATGGATAACTGAACACACAATGTAGAAATTACCCCCCAAAAAATATATCCCTGAACTCACTAAGACTACTCTTTCCCAAGCAACCTCCAAATTAAATATCTCCAAATCAAATCCAGTAACCAAATCTCCACTTCCCAGTTGCAATCAGTAAATCTGTAAGGGCCCCAGACCAGAGCTCTGCAAACTCCTAATTGCGGGGAAAGGGTTTTGTGAGGGAAATCTGATCATTTGAAATTTATATTTAATTAAATTTAATTGCTCTGCGCAGTATTAGCATATGACATTTTTGCATCCTATTTTAAAATGAGGCATTAATCCATTTAAAATGAACGGATTTAGTTGATATGAATATGTTAAGCATTCATATACCAATATTGCAGTGTGATTTCAAGGCCTCTGAGATTATTTTGTCTCAGTCCTTGCAAACTGCTGTCCCATCTCCAACTTCCTTTGCCTCTCCAAAATTATTGCATTTTGTTGCCACCAAAATCTTTCCTGTCTTTCCCTACTCTTTTTCTTTGAATTTTTCCGTTCATGTTTCCATCCAATATCACACAGTTTGAATCAAATTCACCAATGGCATTCTCTGTGACTGCACATAAATCGGTTGGACTTAAACCTGGTGTTGTCAGACTTCTTACTGTTTTTACCCCAGTCCAACGCCGGCATGTCCACATCATGCACAGATGCTGTCAGACGTGCTGAGTTTCTCCAGCATTTTCTGTTTTGGTCTAGTTGTAAGATATCGGTAGGTAAAAAATGAACGTGTGAGAGAAAAATCTAGGCTCACAATTAATGTGCGTATAGCAGGTCATTCATGGTTGAAAAAGGGGCTCGATTTATGAGGCAGGTTTATGCAAAAATCATTGGGGGTGGAAAACCTGAGTTGTCCCATATGCTATATTGCATTATATTCTCCAATTTGTAGTAACTACACATCAAACAAAGCTGTCCCACTGTCGGCTATCCAACAACATGGAAAATTGTCCAAGTACGTCCTGTCTACAAAAAGCAGAACAAATCTAATCTGCCCAATTATGGCTTCATCAGTCAACTCTCAGTCATCAAAATAATTAATGATTTGATAAACTTGATATAGATACACTATTTGCTCTGTAGGAAACACGCAGAACGAATAAGGGGGTTTATTCTTAATTAGTGGTAACCCAATCAGGAATAAAATTAGCACTCCTGATCCTGTATAATCTTTTGAACTTCACCAACTGTAACCACTGCTCCTGTTTTTTCCAGGCAACAGGTGTTGGTAACAATTCTACAGTTGCCATTAACACAGCTCATCCTGTAATCTGTCTGACTCATAATCTGACAACTACTCCAAACTTCTGTTACAAAACACAGAAGTGTGGGGTCTGTAGTCCTCCCTTTTAAGTGCAAATGAGATTTCTGGCCTTTATTGAAGTAGGATTGCTTCAAAAACCAACCAGATCCTACAGCTTTTAAAAATTGTCACAACGTGTTTCTGTAAATTAAGTGCCTTAAGAAGAAACATTGTCAGAAAATAGCCTTAGTCTGAATCATTTTTGAAGACATCCTGTGCGTTGTTGCAGTCTGGTCACATTATAATCTAAAAATGGCAAGCACTTTAATTTTTTGATGTCACTTCAAAATGTGCCAAAAGCATCGTGACTCAGATGCATGTGCCAAGCCTCTGCTGTGACAGAGTTCATTATCCTGCCTCTCTACATCTCTATAGACTTTCCTCCTTCAGCAATGATGTTGTTGGAGAGGGGGTGGTTTATTGGCAACACTTCTGAAGAACCTTTGCTTAAAACAATAAAACAACTACTGTGGATGCTGGTGATCTTTGGGTTGTGAATATAGTCCATTCCAGCATGCAAACCAGCCTCCCATTCATTGACTCTGTTGACATTTCCCGCTGCCTCAGAAAAGCAGCCAGCAGAATAAAGGACCCCATGCACCCCAGATATACTCTCATCCACCTTCTTCCATCGCGAAAAATATACAAAAATCTGAGGACATCTACCGACCAACTCAAGAACAATTTCTTCCCTGCTGCCATCAAACCTCTGAATGTACCTACCTTGTATGAAGTTGATCTTTCTCTACACCCTAGCTCTAACTGATACACTATATTCCGCACCCTTTCCTTTCCTTCTCTATGCTTTGTCTATATAGTGTGCAGGAAACAGTACTTTTTACTGTAGACTAATATATGTGGCGATAATAAATCAAATCAAAAATCTTTTACTATGTGCAGGAAAAACTGTTAAGTTTGGAGGGTGCTTGATACTGCAGTTGTAGGCAAACCACTACCCCCGCCTGCCCCCCAGGTATGTGAATAGTTCTGTTTCCCTCCCAAACTGATTGTTCAACATTCAGGTACTAATAGCTGCTTGTAACATTCAGTCTTTCTTGTAACATTCAGTCTTTCACAGCAGCTGCTTGCAGACTAAATTGCTACAAATTCCACAATCTATTCGATCAGTTAGTTCATCAGAGTTCCAAATGCACATTTCATTGCCAATATTTTCAGGATGGCATCAATTTATCTGCTGTTTGGTTAGTTGAATTAAATGCATGTCTATCTAGGATTATGTTTTTTTAACTGCGAGACAGTTATTCTCAAATTTTTTTCAGATTATTTCAGGATCCTTTTTCCAAACAACTCACATTTCTCCATGGTCTTGGGGCTGCTAAGTTTAATAGAGGATAAACCTGTACCTTTTTTCACTTGTTAGATAATGCAGAATCGCAGTAATTGTGACACTCCTAACTAGCCGCAATATTTTCATCAGATATGAGTGGGTTGATGCGGCGAAGTCTCCTGACACCACTGGCAGCAAGGACATCCAACAAAGAGTATCTTATTCTTTAGCTTAGCAGCTACTTCAACATTTGCATTCTGCCCCATGACTTCTTATGCAGCCACATCATCACCATCTCACAGTGGCACAGTGGTTAGCACTGCTGCCTGACAGTGCCAGGGACCCAGGTTTGATTCCCGGCTTGGGTCACTGTCTGTGTGAGCCCGCACATTCTCCCTGTGCCTGCATGGGTTTCCTCAAGATGCTGCAGTTCCCTCCCATGGTCCAAAGACATAATGGCCATGCTAAATTCTCCTACTGTGTATCTGAACAGGCGCCAGAGTGTGGTGACTAGGGGATTTTCACAGTAATTTCATTGTAGTGTGAATATAAGCCTACTTGTGACACTAATAAATAAACTTCACCCATGACCACTCATCAACAAAACGTCAACTCCATTTATCTTGCCACCAGTGCTGCTGGACTTGAGTTTCTTCAGCACTTTCTGTTGCTTAAAGTAATATTGGGTATCATTTTTCGAGGCAGGGAAGGGAAGTTAAGTAAGTACTTAATGCTGGTCAGTTGACTAATTTTCTTTTCTGAAGGCTTGTACAGCTTTCCTTCATAGTTGAGAGAATACGATGATGTTAGACAGCGTGATGAATACAGATTCAATAGTAACCTTCAAAATTGAACAGAATAAATACATAAAGGAGGGGAAAAAAACTTTCAGGGATACAAGGAAAGAGGAGAGGAATCAGACTAATTGAATTTTTATGGAAGAGTTAGCCCTGACTTGGTGGGTTAGAATATAAGAACGAGGAGCAGGAGTAGGCCATCTGGCCCCTCGAGCCTGCTCCGCCATTCATAGGATCATGGCTGATCTTTTCTTGGACTCAGCTGCATTTACCCACCTGCTCACCATAGCCCTCAATTTCTTTAGTGTTCAAAAACATATCTGTTTCACCAGGCAGGGAATTCCACAGAGTCACAATCCTTTGAGTGAAGAAGTTCCTCCTCAACTCAGTCTTAAATCTGCTCCCCCTTATTTTGAGGCCGTGCTCCCTAGTTCTAGTTTCACTCGCCAGTGGAAACAACCTCCCTGCTTCTATCTCATCTATTCCCTTCATAATTTTATATGTTTCTATAAGATACCCCCTCATTCTTCTAAATTCCAATGAGTATAGCCCCAGTATACTCAGTTTCTCCGCATAAGCCAACCCCTCTCAACTACGGAAGCAATCTAGTGAATCTCCTCTGTACCCCCTTCAATACCAATATATCCCTTCTCAACTAAGAAGACCAAAACTGTACACAGTACTCCAGGTGTAGCCTCATGTGCACCTTATGCAGCTGCAACATAATCTCCCTGTTTTGAAACTCCATCCCTCGAGCAATGAAAGACAAAATTCCATTTGCCTTCTTAATTACCTGTTGCACCTGCAAACCAACTCCTTGAGATTCCTGCACAAGGACACTCAAGTCGTTCTGCATAGCAGCATGCTGCAATTTTTTACCATTTAAATAATGGTCCATTTTGCTGTTATTCCTACCAAAATGGATGACCTCACATTTACCAACATTGTACTCCAACTGCCAGGCCCTTGCCCATTCACCTAAACTATCT
Source organism: Carcharhinus amblyrhynchos (assembly GCF_965287045.1). Lineage (NCBI taxonomy): Eukaryota > Metazoa > Chordata > Chondrichthyes > Carcharhiniformes > Carcharhinidae > Carcharhinus > Carcharhinus amblyrhynchos. The sequence continues at coordinate 94,038,726 of NC_137328.1, read as the reverse complement.
CTATCCTTCTGCAGACATTCAGTGTCCTCTACATACTTTGCTCCACCACTCACCTTAGTGTCATCTGCAAACTTTGACACACTACACTTGGTCTCCAACTCCAAATCATCAATGTAAATTGTAAACAATTGTGGTCCCAACACTGATCCCTGAGGCACACCACTAGTCATTGATCGCCAACCAGAAAAACACCATTTATCTCCACTCTTTGCTTTCTATTAGTTAACCAATCCTCTATCCAGGCTAATACATTACCTGTAACACCATGCACCTTTATCATATGCAGCAGCCTTTGGTGCGGCACCTTGTCAAATGCCTTCTAAAAAATCCAGATATACCACATTCATTGGTTCCCCATTGTCCATCAAACTTGTAATGTCCTCGAAGAATTCCAGTAAATTAGTTAAACATGGCCTGTCTTTCATGAACTCATGCTGCGTTTGCCCAATGGGACAATTTCTATCCAGACATCTCGGTATTTCTTCCTTGATGGTAGATTCAAGCATTTTCCCCACTACAGAAGTTGAGCTAACCCGCCTATAGTTACCCATCTTTTGTCTGCCTCCTTTTTTAAACAACAGTGCCACATTTGCTGTTTTCCAATCTGCGGGAACTACCCCAGAGTCCAACGAATTTTAGTAAATTACCACGAGTGCATTTGTTATTTCCCCTGCCATCTCTTTTAGGGTTGAATGGCATCTGTCCGTGCTCTACTATTCTGTTCTGTAGACCGATCCTTTGTTTTATTTGTCCTGTTACCACTCTTTTGCTTTGCACCATCACTTCTCTTCAATTCCCAGCTTGGATCACTGTATCGAGTCTGCATGTTTTCTTGTATCTGCATGGATTTCCTCCGGATGGTCCGATTTCCTCCCACAGTCCGAAAGGTGTGCTGGTTAGGTGCATTGGCCATGCTAAATTCCCCCTCAGTGTACCCAAACTGGCGCTGGAGTGTGGCAACTAGAGGATTTTCACAGTAATGTCATCGAAAGGTTAATGTAAGCCTACTTGTGACATTAATAAATAAACATTAAAGTTTAACTTTCCCCTGGCCCAATGCTTGCTTAAAGATGGCCACATTTCTAACTTGGTCTGACAGCATCTGTGGAGAGAAGAATTGAACTAATGTTTCGAGTCAACTTGAACCTTCATCAGAGCTGAAGACAAGGAAATTCAGGCAAGATCGTTTCCTATTCTTCTTCTCTTCAGCTCATCCCAATTCAAAACGTTGGCTCTATCCTGCCTCCACAGATGATATGGAGATGCCGGCGTTGGACTGGAGTAAACACAGTAAGAAGTCTCACAATACCAGGTTAAAGTCCAACAGGTTTATTTGGTAGCAAAAGCCACTAGCTTTCGGAGCACTTGCTGCTCCTTCGTCAGGTGAGTGGGAGTTCTGTTCACAAACAGGGCATGTAAAGACACGCACTCAGATTACAAAATAATGGTTGGAATGCGAGGAGGGACCTGTCTGGACACAATAAACATCTCTTTAACCTGTATTTAACACTCTCTCCACTCACATTGTCTGTACCTTTGAGACTTGATTATCTGTAAAGACTTGCATTCCAACTATTAGTTTGTAAATTGAGTTTGTGTCTTTATATGCCCTGTTTGTGAACAGAACTCCCACTCACCTGACAAAAGAGCAGTAAGCACTCTGAAAGCTAGTGGCTTTTGCTACCAAATAAACCTGTTCCAAAGATGCTATCAGACCTGCTGAGATTTGCCAGCATTCTCTGGTTTTGCTTCAGATTTCAGCATCCACAGTAATTTGCCTTTAGCACATTTTTAACTTCTCTGAGTTCGTTGGTAGGTCATCAACTTGAAATGTTAACCCTCTCTTGATGGAGAGCTGAACCTGCTAAATGTTTCCAGCATTTTCTGTTTTCACTCCTGCTCCTGGGACCTCTTGTGCATTTTGTCTCCCTTTATCCCACTTTTAGCAACCCTACTCTGACCAATCTCACCCCCATCATTTGGATTTTCCTCTCTAAATTGCACAAGCTTTCCTTCTCCTTTAAAATCCTCCTTAAAACTATTTGACGAAGCTTTTAGTCACTAAATGCCTCCTTGTTTACTTCAATTTTTTGATTATTCCTCCGTGACGCATTTTGGTCACTTTTCTATGTTAAATTACAACTTATTATTATAGATTTACAACCATTTTAGAATACGCAACTGAAAATTATAGTTCATAAAGTAAAGATCTCTAGCAGCACAGAGTACTGTTTACTTTCGGCTTACATTCTTCCTTTGGAGAATAAAGTTTAAACCATAATTAGTTCGTGCTACTTAATTTTAGAAAACCCAAATTAAATTTCCTAAACAATGGTCTAATTTGCTAGCTTAATTCGAGGATAAAATGCCAGTCATTAAGGAAATCTGGCCTGGAATTTTCCCAATGCTTGGGGCTCACTCCAAACATTAATCCACTTGAAGTGCTGCAGAGCAAATGTAAGATTAGGCAGAAAGCAGGAAGACTGGATCTCGAAATAAAACGGAAACAAATTCTGATTGGATCAGATGTGAATCAAAAATCATGTGCACTATACAAGGCCACCGATTCCACAAGGAAGTGGGTTTGGCAGCTAACTACCCCATCCAGTTTTCTACGCTTACTGCCTCCCCTGAACTCAACAAGAAATAAAACAGCACCCAGATCCTTGGAGGTAAACAAATATTTCCTACCACATTCTTCAGGTAGAAGTGTAGCCTAAATGATGCCAAATTCAGTGAGACGACTTTTAGAAATGACCCAATACAAAATGCTTATTAGTTTTTGAAGCCTGTGGTGCCAGCTTGTCTCTACTCACTGCTGCACATTTCTTCCTCCCCCCCAACCTAGTGAGTGCCCAATTTGCACCTATACCCGTATGCGCAAGTGTTGTAAGATTACAAATTAGAGAAATCCATTGCAATCCTGGATGCTTGACTGGAATGATGAACAGAGGTCACAGGTACTATGGAATTCTCACTGCACCACATTTATAGCCCTGGATTGGATATGAGGAATTTGAGTCCTTTCTTTTGCCCAAACACAAGAAATAGAAGCAGGGGTAGGCCATTGGACCCTTCAAGCCTGCCCCGCCATTCAATATGATCATGGCCAACCTACGCTGGCCTCAGATCCTTTTCTGTGCCATTTCCCCACAGCCCTCTATTCCTTGATCAATCAAATATTTATCCATCTCCACTTTAAATATCATAAGAAGATATTTTAATGCTTCTATTTTTCCAGCAAAGTAGAGAAACCTCTTATACAATTTATTTTCTGATGGGGAGGTGATGGCATTATTGCTAGAAATTAATCCAGAAACTCAGCTAATGTTCTGGGGACCTGGGTTCAAATCCTACCATGGCAGATAGTAGAATTTGAATTCAATAAAAAATATCTGGAATTAAGAATCTATTGGTGAGCATGAAACCATTGTTGACAGTGGGAAGAGCCCATCTGGTTCACTAATGTCCTTTAGGGAAGGAAATCTGCCGTCCTTACTTGATCTGGCTTACACGCGACTCCTGAGCCAAAGCAATGTGATTGACTCTCAACTGCCCTCGGGCAATGCAAGATGGGCAATAAATACTGAACAGCCAGTGACGCCCATGTCCCATGAATGAATTTAAAAAAATGGAAGAAAGGCTATCACACACAAATTACTTACATACCTGTTTTCGACTTCCCGACAATATGACACACCATAAGAAATTGATTCTTAAGTTCCACATTCAACCAGAGGGCAAAATGCGTCACCATGTAAACATTTTCACTACTTAAACACAACTTCCTCCAAAATAAATGTTTTATTCCTCACAATTTAATAGAAGATAACATACAATCATTGGTTGGATTGTCTGCAAGAAATATTTAACATAGTTTATGTGCTAAAGCTGAAGATCTCCCATTATGGACATTTGAGGGCACCTCTTTCAGTTAAGCTAGTCAGAAGAAACCTTGCAAAAAGCTCACTACATCACAGCAATAGCAAATTCAGCAGAATTCAGCTCATTAACTGCATCATTACAGCAAACTAATTGGATCAGCATTATTGCATGTCTGTTCCAACTGCTTCTGCAACTGTTACAAGATATTTTATTTTCAGAATTTTATTTAGGAAAATATGTCGCATGTGAGAAACCTGAATATGTTTCCGTTGAGATTTGCTTTGGCAGTTGTCGCTATAAGTCAAAAACAGGAACTCAGAGATTGGAAAAACACCTCTACCTATATTTCTGCAATGAAGCAAGACCCATCTCCGTGGCAACAGGCTGAAGAGGAGGCCAAATATGGTTTCAAATGTATACCAATTCTATTATTGGTACAGTCATTGATATAATGGCGTGTGTGTGTGTGTGTGTGTGTGTGTGTGTGTGTGTGTGTGTGTGTGTGTGTGTGTGTATGACTGGCTGCTAGAATTTCTGAAAAGCTTTAGATACCTGTTAAGGAGTAGAATATGAGCAAATTTTAGAACCAAAGGGTGGAGTTGTTTCAAAGTAAACATAATTTTTCATATAAAGACGGATTTTGTTAGCTTCCAAAGCTAACAAAGAGATAAGAAAAAAAGGCCAAGTAATAGTTGTCGAGGAACAGGTTAGGCTCCTGATTCATGGATTGTGATTGACTCAGGAACATTATTGTTTCTCTCTGTCAGGAACAGAGGTGATAGGTGAAAATAGCTGTAAATCAAGGTATGGGAAGCACACAAGGAAGTTACTAAGCAAATTGTTGGGGCTGTGGGCTGACATGGAGGTAGAGAGCACAGAAAAAGACCATCATGTCTGCATCGGTCAAAGACAAACCACCTAAATATTCTAATCCCATTTTCCAGCACTTGGCCCTTAGCTTTATATGCCTTGGCATCACAAATGCATATCTAAATGCTTCTTAAATGTTATGAGGAGCTCTGTCGCCTTCACTCTTTCAGGCAGTGAGTTCCAGACTCCTGCCACCCTTTTCCTTACACCCCCTTTAAACATTCTGCCTCTTACCTGACATCCAAGTCCCCTAGTCATTGATCCCTCCACCAAGGGGAAATGTTTCTTCCTGTCTGCTCTATCTCTGCCCCTCATAATTTTACACATCTCAATCATGTCCCCCTCAGTCTCCTCTGCTCCAAGGGAAACAACCCCAGTCTATCAAATCTTTCTTCATAAATAAATCTCTCCAGCCCAGGCAACATCCTGGTAAATCTCCTCTGCAGCCTTTCGAATACTATCAGTTCCTCCAAGTGTACACTTTACTCTAGTTGTGGCCTAACCGACATTTTATCTAGTTTGAGCATAAGCTTCCTCCTCTTAAACTCTATGCCACAGCTAAAAAGGCAAATGTACCATCTACTCACTTTATCAATCTGGCTATGTTAATTTCTTTAATAGTATCACAGTCTTCCTGGTTTCTACACCCATATTGTCCCTCTCACTAATGAACACTTGCACCAAATATTTATTTAGAACTCCACTTATGTATAGTTGCTCCACACACAAATTACCTCCATGGTTCTTAATGGGCCCTATTCCTTCCCTACTCATCCTTTTACCTTGAATGTACTTGTAAAACAATGTAGGATTTTCCTTTATTTCACCTGTCAGTATCCTTTCATGTCTCCTTTTTGCTCTCCTAATTTCTTTATTAAGTAATGTCTTGCACATTCCATTCTCCTCTGGGCTTCTGCTGTTTTCAGCCCTCAATTCCTGTAATAAGCTTCCCTTTTTCTCTTCATCCAATGCTGTATATCCTTCAGTATCCAGGGTTCACTGGCTTTGCCCCCCACCCCACCTTTCTTTTTATTGGGACATGTTGGCCCTGTATGCTTCCTATTTCCTTCTTGAATGCGTCCTATTGTTCTGTCAAAGATTTATCTAAAAATCTCTGCTTCCAGTCCAGTGGAGAAATCATATCTGATCTTATTAAAATCAGCCCTTTCCCCCGTTTAGAGCTTTAATTCCTGACCCATTCTTGTCCTTTCCTAGAACAACCTTGAATCTAACAGAGTTATGATCACTGTCTGCACAATGCTCCCCCATTGATGGAGGCGATTCTCCCATTGTGACCTGCAAATTTTCTGATGGGTCAGGTCAGGAAATGTAGGTGTCGGCCATTTCCCTGCACGCATCTCCCAACTGTAAAAATAATGGCGCCACCAGGACTGCACTGAAAACCGGCGTGCCACTGATTTGCATTATTTACCATACCTTAGTATACCATTATCGAGATCAACGTGGCAATCTCCGCCCACGTTTGCACCTCCCACCTCTTTGGCGTGATATCACTTTGGCGTGAAGTAGATATATAAAAGCCTCAGTTTGGTGTGGCAGCCTTGAACAGGCATGAGGAGGTAGGTGCTGCTAGTGGAACTTCTGCCACCTCCTCCCACAATGCCATGGCGGATGCACCCCTTGAGCGAGGGTCCTGGCCAGGGAAGATCCGCTCACACCTCTCCTCCACGGCATTTAGCAGAAGCTCCTGGTCGGCCTCTATGAATCTGGGTGCTGGTTTGCACGCAGACATCTTTTGGTGCGGCTGGCTGTGTGTCCACTCCTGCAGCTTATATACAGCTCTGGCTTATTAGGGGAGTGCAGGTGCAGTGAGTGCGGCCAGTCAAGGGCCCATTGGCAACAAATACTTGTGAGAAAGTTTGAAGGCTGCATTCAATTGAGTGTCATTCATCCCTTGGGATGCTGATTAGCTGCCATTCAATAAGCTGCTGTGACCAGGGGCTGGGGGCAATTGAGTTTAGGAGTCAGGAGATAATGCTGCAGTTGTATAAGACCCTAGTCAGACCCCACTTGGAGTACTGTGCTTGGTTCTGGTCACCTCATTACAGGAAGGATGTGGAAGCCACAGAAAGGCTGCAGAGGAGATTTACAAGGATGTTGCCTGGATTGGGTGGCATGCCTTGTGAGGATAGGTTGAGAGAGCTTGGTCTTTTCTCCCTGGAGAGACGAAGGATGAGGGGTGACTTGATAGAGGTGTATAAGACGATGAGAGGTATTGATCGAGTGGATTCTCAGAGGCTTTTTTCCAGGGCTGAAATGGTTGCCACAAGAGGACACAGGTTTAAGGTGCTGGGGAGTAGGTACAGTGGAGATTTCAGGGGTAAGTTTTTCAATCAGAGGGTGGTGGGTGTATGGGATCAGCTGCCAGTGGCGGTGATGGGGGCAGATTCGATAGGGTCTTTTAAGAGACTTTTGGATAAGTATATGGAACTTAGTAAGATAGAGGATTATAGGTAAGCCTAGTAGGTAGGGACATGTTCGGCACAACTTGTGGGCCGGAGGGCCTGTTTGTGCTGTAGTTTTTCTATGTCTCTATGGGGGGGGTTGGGGGTGTGCAATATTCAGGGCTCCTAATTGATTATTTGCTGTGTCCAAAGCTGGTGCAATACTCAGGGTTCCCATTCAAGAGAGGGAATGCTCACAAACTGTGGTTGTGCATATCAGCAAAATGCAAGTTCACTGCACGGCAGCAGTGAGGACAGTATGTTCAAGGGATGGAGGGATTGGGTATCCGCGTTATCCGGATCCATGTGGGCATGGGGTGAGCGGGCAGCCATGCCAGTGTATGGAGGAAAGGGCAGGGCAGCCAGCGATGTCTGTATGGGGGAGGGAGACCTGTGATGAGGCCAGCGATGCCTTTGTGAGGGTTGTGGGGACCAGCGATGAGGTCATTGATGCCTGTGAGGGTTGGATGTCCGTGATCTGGATGCTGGGAGGTCTTTTCAGCAGTCTCCCAGCGATGTGTTCCTGCTCATCCTGTCGATTTCAGTCTCTTTGTCGTGAATAGGCCCTCCCCCATGAGCTTTTAATGATATTCACGATTGTGCCCTCTGCATAGCACAGAGTGGGGAGATTGGGTCTGAAGTTGCACTGAGAAACAGTCAGGATTGAAACTAATTTTCTCACCAATTCAACACTTTTGGGAGAATGTCAACCATTTGCCCAGTTTTATTATCTAAAAATAAGTCCAGGCCTGCCACCAGTCTTCTGGGAGCTTCTATGTACTGGCTTAAAATGTTCTCCCGGACACATTTTCAGAATTCCGCTCCCACTAAACCTTTCAAACTATGACTACCCCAGTCAATGTTGGGAAACTTGAAATTTCCCAATATCACTGTCCTATTATTTTTAATGTTCTCTGAAATGTGCTTACATATTCACTCTTCTATTTCCCAAGGACTATTGTTGGGCCTATAGAACACTTCCAGCAGTGTGATTGTTCCTTTTTGATTATTGTGGAAAATTAAAGCTGATGGTGTAGGTGATTATATATTGGCATGGATAGAAGATTGGCTAGCGAATAGGAAACAAGACAGAAAGCATAAATAGGCCATTTTTTGGTTTGCAAGATATAATAAGCAGTTGCCACAGGGATCCATGGTGTCAACCTTTTACAATTTGTATAAATGACTTGGATGAAGGGACTGAAGATATGATCGCTAAATTTGCTGATGATGCAAAGATAGGTAGGAAAGTAAATATTGAAGTGAACACAATGAGGCTATGAAATACATATTGATTAAGCGAGTGGGCAAAGATCTAACAAATGGAGTACAGCTTGAGAAAATATGAAATTATCCATTTTGGCACGAAGAATAAAAAGGAAGCATATTATCTTAATGCTGATAGATTGCAAAGCTCTGAGATGCAGAGGGATCTGGATGTCATATTCCATTAATCACAAAACCTCAGTATGCCGGTAAAGCAAGTAATTAGGAAAGTGTTAGGAATGTTATCGTTTGTTGCAAGGATATTGAATATAAAAGTAGAGAAGTCATGTTTCTGTTATACAGGGTACTTGTGTGACTACATTTGGAGTACTATGTACAGTTTTGGTCTCCTTTTTTAAAGAAGGATATAAATGTGTTGGAAGCAATTCAAAGGCTTACTAGACTAATACCTGAAATGGGTGGATTGCCTTATGAGGAAAGGCTAGATAGACTAGACTTGTATCTGTTAGAGTTTAGAAGCGTGAGCAGCAAATTGATTGAAACATATAAGACCCTGAGGCAACTTGATGGGTGGATGTGCAGAGGATCTTTTCTCCTGTGGGATAATCTAGAACAAAGGGTCACTGTTTAATAATAAGGGATCACCCGTTTAAGACAGAAACGAAGAGAATTATTTTCTTTCCAAGGATCATGAGGCTTTGGAACTCAATCGCTCCCTTAAAATGTGATGGAAGCAGAGTCTTTGGATATTTTTAAGGCAGAAGTAGATAGATTCTTAATAAGCTAGGGGGAAAGGTTAACAGGGCTATCAGGAATGTGAGGTTACAATCAGATTAACTTTGATATTATTGAATGGTAGAGCAGGCTCGAAGGTCTGAATGGTCGACACCAAGTATTAATTTGTATTTTTGTGATAAAATATCAATTGTAAATTTACACATATTATTTGTATGTATTTGATTTTTGATTGTTAAATTAATGTTCTTAATTTAAAATTAGAAAAAGCTCCGACGCACAGATCTGTCTACCTTGTCAAATCTTTTATTTTTAAAAATTTATTGATTAAATTACCCCCTTAACCTTCTCATCTCAAGGGAATGCAAGTTAGATTTAAGTATAATCTTGTAATTTATCAGGGTACAGTAGAATAGTGGTTTATTACTGGACTAGTATATGAAGAAATCTGGGCTGATGTTCCAAAGTCATGAATTAATATCTCAGCATAGCAGCTGTGGGATTTAAATTCAATCACTTCATTAATTTTTTAAGCTAGTATCAGTAAGGATGACCATAAAACTACTGGTTTAAATAAAACTCCATCTGGTAACTAATGTTCTTCAGGTGAAAAAAATCTGCTCTTACCCAGTCTGGCCTATATGTGACTCCAGACTCACAGAACTAATGTGATTGAATCTTAATTGCCCCAGCAAGCCATTCAATTGTATCCAATTGTATCCTCACCTCCAACTTCAGAAAGCCAATGAATACCGACTTTGCCAGTGATGCGTGCATCCTATGAGTGAATATAAAAACTCTCCGAGTCCTGGTAAGGGCAACACAGTGGCACAGTGGTTGGCACTGCTACCTCACAACGCCAGGGACCCAGGTTTGATTCCCGACTTGGGTCACTGTCTGTGCGAAGTCTGCACATTCTCCCTGTGTCAGCATGGGTTTCCTCCGGGTGCTCCGGTTTCCTCCCACAGTCCGAAAGATGTGCTGGTTGGGTGCATTGACCATGCTGAATTCTCCCTCAATGTACCTGACCAGGCAACTGGAGAATTTTCACAATAACTTAAATGTAGTGTTAATGTAAGCCTATTTGTTTCACTAATAAATAAGCTAAAAAAATCTTTTGGTATAATTTTTGATAGATGGTAAGTCCCTGCAAAAATTGTTAAACTGCACCATTATCATCAAGGCACTAAAAGTATTTCTCGGGTAATTTGACACTCACAACTTGGGTTAAGTGCATTTACTAAGTTAACTCACTTACAGATGTATTTTTAAATGAAAAAGTCATAAAAGTTCTGGTTGCAACCTAGATGTGAAATCATATTTTTCTTCGGAAGGAAGAGGTCAAGTTTGACTTGAAGCTTATATGTACATTCCAAAATTCCAATAAATCGAAGTGCAGCATATTTGAATGTTTACGGATGTCAATTGGTTTAGCCATTCATTGCCAGATGTGGCTGGACCACGTAAAATACAATTGGGGCCATCACAGAATGCAAAGTTAACCCTTGGCAGATCTTCATTACCAACCATCTTCTTAATCTCCTATCCAATCCCCACGACCTCCAACTGCAAGTTTGAGGAGATCATGGACTTAGCAACAATTTGTTTAGCTGTTCCTGACACTTCTTTCTCTCAGCCACGTGGAGGCAAGAAAATATTAGATTACATAGAACATAGAACATTACAGCGCAGTACAGGCCCTTCGGCCCTCGATGTTGCACCGACCAATGGAACCAATCTAATGACCCTCTAACCTAAACTATTCCAACGTTATCCATATGCCTATCCACTGACCATTTGAATGCCCTTAAAGTTGGCGAGTCCACAACTGCCGCAGGCAGGGCATTCCACACCCTTACTACCCTCTGAGTAAAGAGCCTACGTCTGACATCTGTCCTATAATTACCATCCGAGGAAAAAGGCTCTCACTGTCCACCCTATCTAACCCTCGGATCATCTTGTATGCCTCAATTAGGTCACCTCGTAACCTTCTTCTCGCTGATGAAAATAACCTCAAGTCCCTCAGCCTTTCCTCATAAGACCTTCCCACCATACCAGGCAACATCCTGGTAAACTTCCTCTACACCCTTTCCAATGCTTCCACATCTTTCTTATAATGCGGTGACCAGAACTGTATGCAATACTCCAAGTGCAGCCGCACCAGAGTTTTGTACAGTTGCAACATGATCTCACCACCCCAAAATTCAATCCCTCTACCGATAAAAGCTAACACAGCGTATGCCTTCTTAACAACCTTATCAACCTGGGTGCCAACTTTCAGGGATCTATGCACATGTACCCTGAGATCTCTCTGCTCGTCAACACTACCAAGAGTCCTTCCATTAGCCCTATATTCTGTAGTCCTGTTACTCTTACCAAAGTGAATCACCTCACACTTTTCTGAATTAAACTCCATCTGCCACCTCTCAGCCCAGTTCTGTAGCTTATCTATGTCCCTCTGCAAACTTTAACATGCATCCTCAATGTCTACAACTCCTCCGACTTTGGTGTCGTCAGCAAATTTACTAACCCATCCTTCTACACCCTCATCTAGGTCATTTATAAAAATGGTAAACAGCAGTGGCCCCAAAACAGATCCCTGAGGCACACCACTTGTAACTGAACTCCAGGTTGAATATTTCCCATCAACCACCACCCTCTGTCTTCTATCAGCTAGCCAATTCCTGATCCAAACTGCTAAATCATCCTCAGTCCCATGCATCTGCATTTTCTGCAGTAGCCTACCATGGGGAACCTTATCAAATGCTTTGCTAAAATCCATACACACCACGTCAACTGCCTCACCCTTATCCACCTCGTTGGTCACCTTTTCAAAGAACTCAATAAGGTTTGTGAGGCACGACCTACCCTTCACAAAACCGTGTTGACTATCCCTAATCAATTTATTTCTCTCTCGATGATTATAAGTCCTATCCCTTATAATTCTTTCCAAAACTTTGCCCACAACAGAAGTAAGGCTCACCGGTCTATAATTCCCAGGATGGTCTCTACTCCCCTTCTTGAACAAGGGGACAACATTCGCTATCCTCCAGTCTTCCGGCACTATACCTATAGCCAATGACGACATGAAGATCAAAGCCAAAGGCTCTGCAATCTCCTCCTAGCTTCCCAGAGAATCCTAGGGTAAATCCCATCCAGCCCAGGGGACTTATCTATTTTTATACTCTCAAGAATTGCTAACACCTCCTCCTTATGTACCTCAATCCCGTCTAGTCTAAAAGCCTGTATCTCAGTATTCTCCTCGACTACATTAACTTTTTCCTGTGTGAATACTGACAAAAAATATTCATTTAGTGCCTCTCCTATCTCTTCAGGCTCCACGCACAACTTCCCACTACTGTCCCTGACTGGTCCTAATCTTGCCCTAACCAATCTTTTATACTTGACATACCTATAGAAAGCTTTAGGGTTCTCCTTGATCCTACCCACCAAAGTCTTCTCATGTCCTCTTCTAGCTCTTCTTAACTCTCTCTTTAGCTCCTTCCTGGCTCATCTGTAACTCTAACATTAGAGGTTAGAGAGGCATCTGTGTTGGCACAGACTTGGTGGGCCAAAGGTGCTGTACTGTTCTTTGTTCAGCCGGCAAGCCCAATTTCTTTCAAAGTTCTTTGCTGTCGTGATCCTGAACTCGCATCTTTCTCTCGTTTCATCCTTCATTAGAGTGTGCAGAAAAGATTTACGAAAATGGTTCCAGGGTTGAGGATCTTCCATGATAAGGATAGATTGGAGAAGCTTTGGCTGTTCTCTTTGGAGATGAGAAAATTTAGAGGAGATTTGATAGAGGTGTTCAAAATCATATGAGGTCTGGAAAGAATAGATGAAATAGTTCCCACTGGTGATAAGTTTTGGGATGTGTTGCTTGAGAGTGTGATAGAGACAGATTCAACTGTAATATCTGAAATATCTGTAATCATGGCTTCAAAACAGAAAATGTTTGCAGGGCAAGGGGGGAAAGCTATGGGCAGTGCAGGAGAATAGACAGAGTTGCTTTTTGCAGAGAGGTGGCACAGAAGTGATGGGTCAAATGGACTCCTGTTTAGTACCAATTTCATGATTCTATAGCTGTAAGTTGCTCCTCAAAGTCTGCCTCTTTGGCCAAATTATTGCCCTTATATCACCTGATGTGGATTGTGTACAACACTCCTAGGAGAAACTTTGGAAGATTTTATTATTTCAAGCTGCTACTTAAACACAAAATGTTGTTGTTTGTTGTCTGAGTCATGAGGAGAGGCTGCAGAAACTTGGGCTCTTGATTCTTGAGAGGAGATTTTCTTAATAGATGATCTCTCGGCAAAAGGAAATGATACGAAAATGTGCGTGGTTGCTTTAAGTGGAAGTAGGACAATGGGATACAGATTCAAATTTAGAACTGATCAGGAAATTCTTCTGCAAAACAAAAAGTGATCAGCATATGGGACTGATTTCTGGATAGAGTGGTGGAATCAAAAATTATTTAGGAATTTTATTAGATCAGGAACATGTAAATATTCAATGGTCGGCAAGTACCTTCAATTACACAAGTATGAAAGGCAGCGAAAACTGAAGTGAGATAGTGAAACAAATTAAAATAACAAAGAAATCGGGCAACTACCTTGCATAACAGATAGACGGTTTTGGGAAATCATTGAAAATCTAAATACAGAAGAAAATGAAAACACTGAAGAGAGGAAGAGCTTATTAGCCACAATCCACAACACAGTCAGCTATTTCCATTTAAATGAGTGTACCGGGACTCTGAATTCTGCTTTCCTTATTTGAAAAACACCTAAACAACTTGGCCTGCATTTAAAATACAAATTAATGCAGGCAGAGATAAGAACATCTTCTCAACAGATAGTGCTCGGTGTGGAAGAAATTCTGAAATCATAGGAAAATACCACAAACATTTTAAAAAGACAAAAACATCTTTAAAACACAGGGACGGGGAGGTGGATCGAAAATAAGAGACAGCAACAGATCCTCTAAAGTAAAGTTTAAACTTTATTTATTAGCGTCACAAGTAGGCTTACATCAACACTGCAATGAAGTGACTATGAAATTCCCCGAGTTGCCAATTCGGGTCAATGCACTTAACCAGCATGTCTTTTCAGTCTGTGAAAGGAAACCGGAGCACCCGAAGGAAACCCACGCAAACATGGGGAGGACATTCAAACTCCACACAGACAGTAACCCAAGCCGGGAATCGAACCTGGATCCCTGGTGTTGTGAGGCAGCAGATCGAATCAGATCCAAATGTAAAATGACAACAGCCCCACAAACTACCCAGATTCCACCACAAATACAGATTTGAAGATAACCTACACAGAACAACATTCAGCATCTAACTCTGAAACAGTAACCGCAGGATCTAGATTCATGACCAGCACTTGCATATAGAGGGCATAAATTCAAATGTGCAGATGGCACAAAGTTTGGAAATGTAGCAGACATTGAACAAGATAGTAGCAGACTTCAGGTGGACATAGAATCACAGAATACCACCAGTGCAGAAGGTCCATCGAGTCTGCACTGGCTCTCCGACAGAGCATCTTACCCAGACCCATCCCCCATCTTATCCCCATAGCCTCACACATTTACCCGACAATTCTCCCTAATCTACACATCTTGGGACACTAAGGGCAATTTAACATGGGCATGCAACTTAACCTGCGCATTTTTGGACCGTGGGAGGAAACCAGAGCACCCGGAAGAATTCCACACAGATATGGGAGAACATGCAAACTCCTGAAGACAGTTGCCCAAGGCTAGAATGGAACCAGGGTCCTTGGCATTGTGAAGCAGCTGTACTAACCACTGCGCTGCCCCACACATTGACTGATGTGATATACTATGGAAGGAAACACTAGGAGAGACAGTGTAAACTACGTGGTGCAAGTAAGCATTTTTAGGGAGCGTGATATAAGAACATAAGAACTAGGAGCCCCTTGAGTCTGCTCTGCCATTCAATAAGATCCTGGTTGATCTTTTTTTGGCCCAGCTCCACTTACCTGCCCGCTCACCAGAACCTTTAATTCCTTTACTGTTCAAAAATTTATCTATCTTTGCCTTAAAAACATTCAGTGAGGTAGCTTCAATTGCTTCACTGGGCAAGGAATTCCACAGATTCACAACCCTTTGTGTGAAGAAGTTCCTCCGCAACTCAGTCCTAAATCTGCTTCCCCTTATTTTGAGGCTATACCCCCTAGTTCTAGTTTCACCCGCCAGTGGAAACAACTTCCCGACTCTTATCTTACCTATTCCCTTCATAATCTTATAATCTATAAGAACTCCCCTCATTCTTCTGAATTCTAATGCCCATAGCTCCAGTCTACTCAGTCTCTCCTCATAAGCCAACTCTCTCAACTCCGGAATCAACCTAGTGAATCTCCTCTATGTCAGAGGAATGTTTTTTACTCAGAGGGTGGTGGGGGCCTGGAATGCACTGCCAAGTAGGGTGGTGGAGGCAGACACGCTGGGATCGTTTAAGACTTACCTGAATAGTCACATGAGCACTCTGGGAATGGAGGGATACAAACGAATGGTCTAGTTGGACCAATGAGCGGCACAGGCTTGGAGGGCCGAAGGGCCTGTTTCCGGTGCTGTACTGTTCTTTGTTCTCTGCAACCCCTCCAGTGCTAGTATATCTTTTCTCAAGTAAGGAGACCAAAACTGTACACAGTACTCCAGCACCTTATACAGCTGCAACATAATCTCACTGTTTATAAACTCCAGCCCTCTAGCAATGAAGGACAAAATTCCATTTGCCTCCTTAATTACCCGCTGTACCTGCAAACCAACTCCTTGAGATTCCTGCACAAGGACACCCAGGGCCTTCCGCACAGCAGCATGCTGCAATTTTTTGCCATTTAAATAATAGTCCAAACTAAGGAATAATAAGGAACAAGCTAAATGAATTGCAAATGCAAGTTCAACTTAGAAAGAATGACCCATCTTGGGGTTCTGGACAAGAACTCCAAAGTACATTTTGAAGCCAAATTAGACCCCAACAATTTTTCTATTTTGACATACATGTCCGGTGAGGATGTTTCACTCCAGGAATAATTCCACTGACAAATTAGGGGTGTTTTATATTAAAACAAACTTTATGTAATAACACAGTTTAACTGTAACTCTAACAAACTTAACTGATTACAGTTGAACAATATTTTAAAATGAAAAGGAAACAACTTTAATCTCTAACTCAACACTGTTTCAGTTCCAAATAAGCAACATTCATCTTATAGTCTTAAATGCCACTTTAAATGCAGTTAGCAACTACAAATTATATTTGCCGTAATGACTATAGGCATTCTTGAAGCTTTCGAAGAGAGATAGAGTTCCAGAAACCTGTAAACTCCTTCTTACTTCAACCAGACTTCAACTGCAAACTAAACTACATTCTGCAAAAGCCTTTTCTTTCTGCACATAAACCCATATCATCACATGACACTGTCAAACACTTCAATCAGAAATCTCTAGGCAACTTTGGTAAACAAAAGTTCATTAGCTCTACGTAAAATAAACACTTAGAAAGTTGAAATGAATAATTATCCTGCTCTTCCAAAATCTGTGCCACATTTCCACCCACACTGACTGTCTATAGCATAAAGCTGATTTTTTAAACACTCCCCTTAAACATAAAAAAAAATCTATCAATTGCACCCGTATTGTCATACCTGGTAACTATTACTGAAACATGGCTACAAAATGGTAGATTCTTGATTAACAAGGAAGTGAAAGGTTATGGGGATAGGCAGGAATATGGGGTTAAAGTTATCAGCCATGATCTTATTGAATGGCGGAGCATGCTTAAGGGGCCCAGTTGCCTACTCCTGCTTCTAATTCATATGTTCATATTGAGAACTAAACACTCCACGTTGTAAGGTCTATAGGAAGCATAAGCAAATAGGCGAGGGGAAAGAAGTAGCCTTAGTGATTAAGGATAAAGTCATTTTGACAATAAGATGCTATGAGAGGTAAGCAGGTATGAATAGAACTGGCTTTATAATATATGATATATCAAAGGATTTAAGACAGTAAGAGGATTTGTGTCTAGACTCCTTGTACTATTTGTGATGCAGCAGAATGTTTAAATGCAGCGATTAGACATGTATGCAGTAAAGGCAGGGTTATTTTCATTGGTATTTTAATTTTCACATAGGTTGGGTAAATGTCAGAGATAGTAAAGTTCTTGAGTACGTTCAGGATATTTTCCTGCAACAAGTTGCCCTAAAGCCATCAAAGGGGCTTGCTATATTCGATATTGTAATGAGTTATAAACCAGATTTAGTGAACAGATTGAGCATGAACATTTATCCAGTGAGAATGATAATGTGATCAAGTTCAACAAAGTGTTTGAATGGACCTGAGCAAAACAGCTGCTATAAAATTCTAGATTAAGGCAAGGCTGATTAATAAAGATTACAATAGAATATATGACTGGGCAAAACAATGACAAATGTATTTTGGTGCAAGGTGGTCTACTTTGGTCCTAAAAACAGAGCACTTTCTACATGCTAGAAGGCTAGAAACTTTGGAAATTCAAGATAATTTTACTATGTAAGAACATAATTAAAATATCACGAACAGACAAAGAAAGTAAGCAAAAAGGTTAATGGAATTCTAGAATTTATATTTAGAGGATCAGGGTACAGGGGATAGAGGTTCTGCTTCAGTTGGCCAAAGCCATCTTGAGACCACACAAAGAATATTGTGAACAGTTCTTAGGAAAGATTGCAGCCTAGATTTACCAGAATGATTGCTGAACTCCAAGATATAAAATTCCTAACAGCAATTCCACAAACTAGGATTAAATCTCCAAGTGCCAGAAAATACAAGTGGTGATTTGATCAAAGTTTTTAAGATATTAAAGGGAACAGATAGGATAGATGGAAACTATTTCCACTAGTTTAGAACGAGTCTAAAATTAGAAATAAACCTTTCAGAAACGAAATTAGGAAACACTCCTACACACATAGTGGAAGTTTGAAACACTTTTTTGCAAAAGGCAGTTGATGCCAAATCAATTATTAATTTGAAATCAAAGATTGCTAGATTTCTGTTAACCAAAGATATTGAGGGATAAGGTGAAACAGTGGGTATCTGGAGTTATTCTACAGATGAGCCATCGCCTTATTGCATGGCAGCACAGATATGAGGCACTAAATAGCTAACTTTTTTTCCTATGTTCTGAACGTACAATTTAAAGGGGAAGCTGAAGGCCTAGTGGTATTATTGCTGGACTATTAACCCAGAAACTCAGTTAGGTGGTGGAATTCAATAAAAAATATCTGGAATTAAGAATCTGCTGATGGTCATGAAACCATTGTCAATTGTTGGAAAAACCCATCTTGTTCACTAACGTTCTTCAGGGAAGGAAATCTGCCATCCTTACCCGGTCTGGCTTACATGTGACTCCAGGCAATGTGGTTGACTCTGAACTGCCTTTGGGCAACTAGAGATGGGCAATAAATGCTGGCCAGCCAGAAATGCCCATGTCCCATGAATGAGTAAAGAAAAGGGGAAGTAGAAACATGGAAACCTGTTCCAAATCTTTGAAGGTGGTAGGAAAAGTTGAAAAAACTGTTAAAAACAGCATAGAAAATGCTTGGCTTAATCAATAGAGGACAAAAGCAAGGAATTGACTTCAACTCTAATAAATTACTGGTGAAGCCTCAGCTGAAGCATAATGTCCATATTTGCATATCACACTTGAGGAAAGATGCCAGGGTAGAAAAAGGGGAGATTGAAAACCAGGTGAAAGAGTATATCAAAAGGAACCATTTCCACTGGCAAAATACCCCAGAGCACACACGTTTAAGGCAACTGGCAACAAAGCAAAGAGAGAGAGGAGGAAGAATTATTTTACTCAGCGACTTGTCATCTGGCTGAGCTATATCCACCTTGGTCGGAGGTCAGTGGCTTGCTAGATAGAACATAGAACACTACAGCACAAACAGGCCCTTCGGCCCACAAGTTGCGCCGATCACATCATCACCTACCAACCTACAGACCTATCTATAACCCTCAATCTCATTAAACCCCATATACTCATCCAGGAGTCTTTTAAAAGACCCCAGCGAGTTCGCCTCCACCACCACTGACGGCAGCCGATTCCATTCACTCACCACCCTCTGAGTGAAAAACTTACCCCTAACATCACTTCTGAACCTCCCTCCCCGCACCTTAAATCTGTGTCCTCTCGTAGCAACCATTTCAACCCGGGGAAATAGCCTCTGAGAGTCCACCCTATCTATTCCTCTCAACATTTTATAAACTTCTATCAGGTCGCCTCTCAACCTTCGTCTCTCCAGGGAAAAGAGTCCCAGCTCCCTCAACCTAACTTCATAAGGCATGCCTCCCAGTCCAGGCAACATCCTTGTAAATCTCCTCTGTACCCTTTCAATAGCTTCTACATCTTTCCTATAGTGAGGCGACCAGAACTGCACACAATACTCTAAATGAGGCCTGACAAGGGTCTTATAAAGTTCCAGCATTACCTCCCGACTCCTAAACTCAATCCCTCGATTAATGAAGGCCAGTACACCATACGCCTTCTTGACCACCTCCTCCACCTGCGAGGCCGATTTAAGAGTCCTGTGGACCCGGACCCCAAGATCCTTCTGCTCCTCAACACTACTCAGACTTCTGCCCTTGATAGTGTACTCGTTCATCCCGTTGGTTCTGCCAAAATGGATGACTACACATTTATCCGCATTGAAGTCCATCTGCCACTTCTCCGCCCAGTCCTGCATCCTATCTATGTCCTGCTGCAACTTTTGCCATCCTTCCAGATCATCCACAACACCACCGACCTTCGTGTCATCAGCGAACTTACTTACCCATCCCTCCACTTCCTCATCCAGGTCATTTATGAAAATGACAAACAACAAGGGTCCCAGAACAGATCCTTGAGGCACTCCGCTGGTGACTGACCTCCATTCAGAAAAAGCCCCATCCACAACCACTCTCTGCCTTCTGCAGGCAAGCCAGTTCTGGATCCACAAGGCCAAAGGCCCTTGGATCCCATGCCCTCTCACCTTCTCAAGAAGTCTTGCATGGGACCCGGACCCCAAGATCCTGTCCCTCTGCCTTTGAAACCTGCGCATAATGTAGAAATAGTTGGATTGATGGGTGATCAGCGGGAAGTCACCAGCAGCTCTCAGAGGGGTGGGCTACACACTTAATCAACCAATGAAGGCAAGACACCCATGCCGAGGTGGCAGGCCATTATATGACCACTCATTTACAGGGACCCCTGGCATGGGACTGTGTCCGTTACACCAGGAAACATTGGTCCAGTGAAACCAAACATTCCATTGGTGATCTTGATTCTATTTGAACCATTGCTCATACTCCCCTCATAAACTCTCCATCCCAGTGGGTCCCCCAACCCTAGCACAAACCCTGGCCCTCACGTACTATTCCTCATTGCAAGTCTGTAACCCAACTTCCTCACATATTCTCTCTCCCTCACCTCTCTCACACCCTCCCATTCTCACTTACCTTGCTCATCTGGAGTCTTCAAATAAGCCTGCCTCACCCACGCTGTGTCTCCATCATTCTTTGTCGTGGCAACTGTGCTTCTCCATCACCTTGGGACATCATTGTGTGCCTGCAACTGGTTCTGCTGCCAGCATAACCCTGCTCAGCTCACAGTAGGAAGTCTCACAACACCAGGTTAAAGTCCAAAAGGTTCATTTGGTAGCAAAAACCACTAGCTTTTGGAATGCTGCTCCTTCGTCAGGTAAGTAGGAGTTCTGTTCGCAAACAGAGCATATAAAGACACAAACTTAACTTACCAAATGATGGTTGGAATGTGAGTCTTTACAGGTAATCAAATCTTAAAGGTACAGACAATGTGAGTGGAGAGAGGATTAAGTACAGATTAAAGAGATGTGTATTGACTCCAGGCAGGACAGTAAGTGAGATTTTATAAGCCCAGGCAAGTCATGAGGTTACAGATAGCGCGACATGAACCCAAGATCCCGGTTGAGACCGTCCTCATGTGTGCGGAACTTGGCTATCAGTTTCTGCTCAGTGACTCCGCGTTGTCATGTGTCGTGAAGGCCGCCTTGGAGAATGCTTACCCGAAGATCAGAGGCTGAATGCCCGTGACTGTTGAAGTGTTCTCCAACAGGAAGAAAACACTCTTGTCTGGTGATTGTCAAGTGGTGTTCATTCATCCACTGTGTGCATAGTCTCCCCATTGTACCACACCTCGGGACATCCTTTCCTGCAGTGTATCAGGTGTTGTGAGACTTCTTACTGTGTTTACCCCAGTCCAACACCGGCATCTCCACATCTTGATTTACTTTCAGGCATCACGACACATGTTGTGCTGGCATGCAAGGCAGGTGGTAGGTTTGCTCTGCTCTGCTGCCAGCCCAAACCTGTTTCTTCCCTGCTTTTTTTCAAATTATTCATTCGTGGGACATGGGTGTTGCTGGCTGACCAGGATTCATTGTCCATCTCTAGTTGCCTTGAGAAGGTGGTGGTGAGCTGCCTTCTTGAATTGCTGCAGTTCACGTACTGTGGGTTGACCCACAATGCCATTAGGGAGGGAATTCCAGGATTTTGACCCAGTGACTGGGAAGCAACAGCAATATATTTCCAAGTCAGGATGGTGAGTGGTTTGGAAGAGAACTTGCAGGTGGTGATGTTCCCATCTATCAGCTGCCCTCGTCCTTCCGGATGGAAGTGGTTGTGGGTTTGGAAGGTGCTGTTTGAGGATCTTTGGAGAATTGCTGCAGTGTACATTGTAGATAGTTTTCCCTCTCATGGCTTTGGAGAATTGTGCCCCTGTTGCTGGCTAGGGGAGTCAGTTCTGACAACGAAACCTCAGTAGCTTCCCTCATCATAACTGGCTGCCAAGCCGCTCCCTCTCCTCATGGTCTCGAGCACGTGCGCCTGCTGCCAACAACCATCACCTTCCTTGTCAACAGTTGGCAGGTCATCCAATCATGATCTGATTTTGCTCTGCACATGTGGATGTTTGAGCCTATCAGCAGCAAATGCAGAGTAATCAGCCTCCAATCGGATGCCCTGCTAACTGTTGACTCCAGCCATGATGAACAGTTGCTGTGCCAGGAATGATGTGTTTCAATGTAAATCCACCTCTGCTACAATCTAATGTTAATTCCTATGCTGTCAACATTTGTCAATCATAGAATAAAATTACACAGAGTGTACAGCACAAAAACAAGACATTGCTTGCGATTTCTACTGGCATATTGCTTAGATTTTCTAAATATTTCTTCCTCTGGGATTCAGTGTTTCTACAAGTACATTGTGGGTTTTTTTATATAAGGTCCTATTTGAGACAAAGGTTATTAATACAAAACTAAAATAAGAATGCTGATACCTCTTGCCCTTCACGTGACCTGATCACTTCTTCAAACTCCGTTCCTTGGTAGACCATTAGCATCTGACCTTTGCTTTTATAATTCTCAATGATTGATCCTCAGGAAGAGTCTCAGGTTCATTTCCCCAATATCCTCACGTCAGTGGTTTCCAAATTCAACGTAATCCTTTCCACCTCCATTGCCCCCAGTCCACCACTACCCACTTTGTATCTGACCCTTTCTCCTGTATCTCTTTCATACCTCTCTCTTGCCTGTTGCTCACCATGAATTTGGTTATCTCAATTTCTCTATTCTTGTTGGCCTGAACCTTTCTTTCTCTTGGAACTTGTAGTTCTAGATTCTCTCAGTGACCCTTGGCCAGAATTGAACCAGGTCCCTGTGTTGTGAGGCAATAGTGCTAACCATTGTGCCATCGTATCGTCAGTTACCTATGGTCTATTTCTGCTTCTGTGAAAAGGCACCGAGTATATCATCCCTCATCTAACCCAATTCGAAAGACTGCCCATGCCGTATCAAATCAATTTAAGACCTTCTTCTTCACTGTAATTTTCAAAACCCACCTCCGCCTTCTTCCAACCTGTGTGGAAAACCTTTCCAGAAATATGCCTCAGTTTCAACTTTTGCTTGTCTTATCCAGATTACTGTTTGCAACCGACCCACCCAGCTCAGTTCAGGGTTTAAAATCACTGCATCGCTGTGTGTCAGGCACCCGGTTCCAAAATCAATTTGCCTTGTTACAACTGTTCCCCTTCAGATCTCTTCCACAATGCCCGAGTCTGCACCAAAATGTTTTACTTCCTTTTCAGTCCCTTACAACATTTTAAACTTTTGAGGCATTCTTTTACATAAATTGTTATTCCTCCAAAATCTGTTCATTATCTGTTGAAGACCAACCACAATTCCTTCCATTTGGTGATTAAGTGACACAAACACAACATTTTCACAATCATAATTGTTGAAACCCCCATGATCTGTGGAACATCCTTCCTCACTATCAAACCACTAAAGCTTATTTCTGAGATCCAACTTAATTCTATTTTAATATTTGACATTATCTAAATATACTTTAAAATGAACAGAGTTATCAATCTGGAACAAGCCTACTTGAAGTATTTATGTCTTCCAGGCAATGTTTATGTCATTGAAATAAAATTATTGTAGAATTCTGACTTGCTGAAAATTAATCTCAGGGATTGTTACCATGGTATATATGTGCCTTGTTCAAGGCTCTTCTGCATCATTCATCTGTATTATTTTGAATGTTGTTATAGCTTCTACTTGCCCAATATACTGGGCAGCAGCGAGTCCACAATCCGTCCAGATATTTGAAAGGTACAAATTGCCATTTATGGACTCCCCTGCTCCAGCTTTCCTTATGAAACATTTTTGGTGAAAATAGGCAGTTACAACAGGAAGAATATGATTGTTAGATCGAGATTATTTCAACCCCTGGACATAGCTACAGGGGCAGTGCACTAAACGCAACAATCTTTTGCTGCTTGACAATGGCATTTTCTCCATCATAAGCTCAAAGTGGGGATGCTTGCTAATGACTGTACAGTATTCAGCTCCAATCACAACTCCTGGCAATTGGTGTTCACATGCAACACTCTCCTTCCTTCTCCCCTATATACTCTATGTATGGTATGTTTTGTCTGTACAGTGTACAAGAGACAATACTTTTCACTATATCCCAATACGTATGACAATAATAAATCCAATCAAATCAAATCAAACCCTGGTCAACAGGCTTGGGTTAATAAATGGCAACTAACAAAAATCAACAGGGCTAAAATTAACAGCCATTTGGACAAGTGTGGATCCTTTTAGATGTGCTAAAAGCAAATACTATTTAACTAATTTGAATTGTCTCATGAAGTAACAGTACCATGTAAAAGGCTTGTTCGCCAAGTTGAAGCCCATGAAATGTATACAAGATGTGGAGATGCCGGTGCTGGACTGGGATAAACACAGTAAGAAGTCTTCTTACACAGTGAGACTTCTTACTCAGTAACGAGGAAAAGAGATTAATGGTGAATAGTTCATTTTTGAACTAAAGTGCCATTACTTTTCTCGATCAATATTAACAACCTTGGGGGGAATTTTCCTGTTTCGCCTGTCAGGGCAATCGTAGCGAGCAGGGGTAGGGGTCGGGAGGAGGCTATGCAAAGGTCTGTTGACCACGATTTCTTGGTTGTGGGGTGAACGCGGCTGGAAAATCCCACCCCTTTAACTTTGGTCTGCATGGCACAATTTCAAAATGTGTTGGTGACACAAAACTGAAATATTGTGAACAATAAGGAGGATGGAGCTAGATTTCAGGAGCACATAGGTAGACTGGTGGAATGGGCACACATGTGACAGACAAAATTTAGGCAAAGTGATTCATTTTGGTGGAAGAACGAGGAAAGGCAATATGAAAGATGGAACTCAGATCGAGGTGCAGGAGCAGAAGGACTGTGCCAGGACATACTTCTAAAAAATTAAACAATAATCAATAAATTAAATAAAAATTACAGGGTGACAGCCTCTGGTGGGCACTGTAACTAAAAGACAGAAGGAAACTTAATTAATTAAACCAATTTGTCATTACTGGGGTGATGATGTGCCTGAGCTCCAGTGGTGTATACCAGTTGCACAAGTGTACTGGGATATATATGCACAAATCATGGAAGATGGCAGGCAGTTTTAGAAAATAGCAAATAAGGCATACAGGTCTCGTAAACAGAGGCATAGAGTATGAAAGTAAGCAGATTATAGTGAGCATTTATAAAACACTGGTTTGGCTTCAACTTTGCCATGGATTTTCATCTTCGAGGCAAGTAGCGAGAGTTGGGAAAATTTTCACATCGGCCTATCCACCTCAGAAGAAAATGCCTGCAAGGATGTGAATTTCAATGTTGTGCTTAGTGCCTATCCAGCATCCCCTACTTATCAATTTTAACCCTTCTGGTGTCTGAGTTACCTTCTCTTTCATCATGGCCTGGGCAGTATCTTTATCCTTTGTAAAATCCGGTGAAAAGTATTCATGTAACTCAGCTACGCCACATGCACAAATCTCATTTTGGTTCCCACTCAGCATTACTCCACTGCCTTACTATTTATACACCTACAGAAAACTTTGGGATTCCCTTTCATGTTGGCAGCCAGGCTCTTTTCATATTTCTTCTTTGCTTCTTTTATTTGCTTTTTCACCTGTGCTCTGAACCTTCTATATTCAGCCTGGTTCTCAACTGTATTTTCAATCTGACATCTGTCAAAAGCACAAGTTTTTTTTCTACCCCTCTTTGCTTCCTAAGAGCTCTTGATTTGTTTGCCCTTGCTTTCCCTTTCAAGGGAATATACCATGACTGTGCCCAAACCTTCTCTTCTTTAAAGGTAGCCCATTGTTCAGCTACTATTTTTCCCTGCTAATCTTTACCTCTAATACATTCACTCCAGATCCACAATGAATTGGCATTCCCCCAGTTTATTATTCTTACTTTGGATTGTTCTTTCTCCTTTTTTGTAGCTAGCCTAAACATTATGATACAATGATCACTGTTTCCCAAACATTTTCCAGTTGATATTTTATCCACTTGTTCCACCTCATTCCCAATAACCAAATCTGGTAGTGCCTCCTTTCTCACTGGATTAGAAAGATACTGTTGTACAAAATTTTCCTGTACATACTCTAGGAGATCTTGCCCCTCTCTACTACTATCCCAGTCTGTATTCTATAAAGTCCCCATTATAGCCTTTAATTGTGGCACCTTTCTGTAATTCCCCTGCAAACCTCTCTCTCCATTTCAGTCCAAGTGGTGACCAATAGACGTTAAAGAGACATGTAATTGCATTTTTTTGTTCCTTAGCTTTCGTCAAATCAATTCTACCTTTGACCCCTCTGCAACATCCCTTTTTTTCTGGCACTGCAATTCTCCCCTTAATCAATCACTCATTTCTAACCCTTTCCACTTTTTAATATTTAACCCCAGTCCTGCTCTTCTTTGAGCCAGGTGTACAGACAGAAGAGAGACCTGATTTCCCTTTTATCACCTGTCTGTAAGCAGGGTTTAAAAAAAAATAGATTTGATTTCAGGGCTGATAATGTCTGAGTTATTACTGTTTGAAAGAACTACCATCCATACTGTGGTTCAGGTATTGGGGTGGTGATATCTAGGGAGCCACACTAGCAAGGTGAACTTATCAGATGTAAATTACATCCCTTTTGAAATGGGCTAGGTCAATCCCAGGTGTGGTACAAGTCTCTTAGTATCTCTGTGATGTGGAGATGCCAGTGTTGGACTGGGATAAACACAGTAAGAAGTCTCACAACACCAGGTTAAAGTCCAACAGGTCTATTTGGGAGCAAAAGTCACTAGCTTTCGGAGTGCTGCTTCTTAACCTGTTGGAATTTAATCTGGTGTTGTGAGACTTCTTATAGCATCTCTGTGAGCATAGTGGGTTCTGATGTGCCATCTCCTGATGTTTTCACCCTCAAGGATGCACTGCAATGACACCAGCTGCTGCTCAAGTTCCAAAACCTGGAAACATGGCATTAGGGAAACCTTTTTTACACAGCGAGTGGTTAGAATCTGCAATGTACTGTCTGAGAGGAGACAGATTTAATCAGGCCTTCAAAATGAAGATAGAATTTGCAGGGTTACAGAGGAAAGGTGGGAGTGTGTGATGACTGAGCTGCTTTTGCAAAGAGCCAGCAGAGACACAAAGAGTCAAATGCCCCCCTCCCCCCGCACCGTGCTGTACCCATTTTAAAATTCTATAACATTTACACCACTCAAGGGGCAGAATATGCCTATCTCCAACGTGAACAAGAATTTCCCCATAGCATTTAGCAACATCATCGTCAACGTTGTTACAATCCCAGTTGATGTTATAGCTGGATTGGAAGATCCCAGAGTGGAATGCTATTTTCCATCAGCAATTTACATTCCAAAATCCACTTCAGGTTTTCCAAATTACTTTTTCAGCCAAAGTGTCCACTTTTAACAATGAATCCAGTACCAGGTTTTACCTTTCATGATTTCTTTGTCTTGACTCTGTACAACATTTCTAAATTGCTTTAATTTTTTCCCTGAACACTGCCTCCTCACATTAATTCTGGTTACTGCAACTGTCTCTTTAACTCAGAAATTTAATTTACTTTTCCCATTAAGTCTCCTGAACAATACTTTGGTCTTTGTTCTTTTAACTTCAGTCTTTTTATGGCATTCTTTCTATCCCAATTCCATGGTTTTCTGGACAGCATCTGCTTCTTTCAGGAGGCTGGCTCTTTGCGGCTTCCATGTCCTGTCCAGTTTCTGCTGGCAGAGTTGAGAGATGTTCATTCCCCAATGTGGTATCTTCAACAATAAACAAATTCAACTAAAAACTAAATTCAAAAACCTTTCTATCTTAAAAGGCTCCCAGTTGCTAAGGTCACATGCTTCTTCCTTTTATTTGTTCTTCATGCTGTGACCCTCTCTAAGCACATTAGAAGCAGTTAAAATTTAAACCAACCTCCACGCAAAAACATCTCCAACGATAGCTTTTACCCTTTACACAGAAACATTAAATTAAACCAACTTAAAACCCACAGTATTTCAAATGTCATCTCTTCAATACCCTGTATAAATGAAGCATAACATCCCTATTTTTGTATTAAATTCCCCTTGCAATAAATTATAATTCAATTAGCTTTACGAGTTACTTCCTGTACCTGCATATTAGCCTTTTGGGATCTAGGCAACAGAACATTCAGATCCCTCAGCATCTCAGAGCTTTGCAATCTCTCACCATTTAGATAATTTGGTTACTTTTCATTCTTCCTGACAAAAAGGACAATTTCACATTTTTCCACATTGTATTCCATTTGCCAAATCTTAACCTATCCATCTCGCTTTGTAGCCTCCTTGTGTCCTTTCCACAACTTACTTTCCTATCTCATTTTGTGCCACCAGCAAATTCAGCAACTGTGTCTTTGCTCCCTCCACCCAAGTAATTTACATAAATGGTAAAAGGTTGAGGCGCCAGTACTGATGCCTGTGATACACCACTCGCCAACCAGAGAAAAACCCATTCATGCCTATTTTGTTTCCCTAACAGTTAGCTAATTTTCTATCCATGCCAATATGTTATCCCCTGCACCATAACTTTATATTTTCTGCAATTAGCTTTGAAGAGGCACCTTATCAAATGCCTTCTGGAAATCTAAGTACAGTACATCCATTAATTCCCTTTTATCCACAGCACATTCAACTCCATCAAAGGACTCCAATAAATTGGTTAAATGTGATTTCCCTTTCGTAAAACCATGTTGACACTTCCTGATTGCCTTGATTTTTCTTCCAGGTGCACTGGCATAACATCTTTAATAATAGCGCTTCCAACATTTTTCCTATGACTAATGTTAAGCTAATTGGCCCATAGTTTCCTACTTTCTGTCCCTCTCCCTTTTTGAATAAAGGAGCATGACATTAGCTATTTTCCAATCTAATGGAACCATCTTATTGTAGCTTGGTGTCAAATTATATTTGCTAACAATCCTGTGAAGAATCTTGGGTAGACTTACCCTGTTAAAGCCGCTATGTAAATGCAAGTTTTCACAGAAAAATTCTCAAACTGTCTTCACATTGCTGGAGTAAAATTTCTACTGGCAAATGATCTTGCTTTAAAAAATATAATGTAATCAACACAGAGGTGAAGATAGACTGAAGGTCCTGGTCCAGATGGAATGCTGAGGTACTTGGACAATTAAACAATTAAATTGGACATGTTTCGATGTGCATTTTTAGTAAATCCTTGAAAACACAGAATGTGCCTGTGGATTGGAGGAAAACAAATGTAATACTGATCTATAAAGAAGCAGGCTTACATCCATTATAAGGAGCATTACAATGTTGTCATGAAGGTGTAACGATGAACTATTCCACAGGAATAAGAGGAAGACGGCATAGTTCCATTGAAGAGATGGCATGCCTGACAAATCTCTTGGAGTTCTTTGAGAAGGTAGCAAACATGGTGGAGGTTAGATATTTAGATTTCAGCAAAGCTGTTGATACAGTGTCACACAAGATGCTGGATGGCATAGCATAGGTGGACTTCTTCTGAAATCAATTAATAATAGATGACAATAGAGGAACCAAAGGGTGGTTGTATATAAAGCTGTTTTGGTTGGAAGGCAGTAATAGGTAGGATGTCTCAGGGATCAATGTTGGAGATGTTGTTGCAAAGTTCATAAATTATTTGGCAATGGAAAAACTTTCCCTCATTTTCAGATGATACCAGGCAGGAAGAGATTGTAAACAACAGGCAAAAGACTAACTGAATCTAGAGGAACTTGAATAAATTCAGGGGCTGGACTGACAATTGGCAGATGTCATTTATTGTGGACAAATGCATAATTAGGAAACGATAACAAACTGTGATTCATGAAGTAATACAATAGGGTTATTTTGCAAGACACAATACAGGAAAAACATTTTCATGCTTTTGTGAACAGACTGCTGAAACTATTGACAATGGTGTATAGCAACAATAAAGAGAGCCAATAAAACTTTTAGGATGTATAGCTAAAAAAGATTAATTTTCAAGTGATTCTGTGTTTGAACAGAGCCTTTGTCTGGCTCCAGCTGTCATTGGATGTAGAATTCTGACCATCATAATATGAAGAAGACATAGCACTGGAGAGAGGGGAGGAAAGAACAACTAAATTGATAGCTAAGGTCAGGCACCTGAAGAATCGGGGATGTTGCAGAATCTGGAAGATCACTGGAGAAGGGAAAGTTTGGGGTCTTATTGGAATATGAAAGTTTCTAGTTGTATTGAAAAACTAAAAGGCAGTATACTCAACAGGTGCTGCAATAAATGGTATCTTATGGAAGGGTAGGCTGAAAATATAGTTTAGATTTAGCTAGTTGCATGTAAAAGGTGCCTGGGATTTACTTCCAAGGGGGGCAGTGAGGGCTAATTATATCAGAGATAATTGGTTAAGCAAGTGAAGAATTGCTGAAGGTATTCAGAAATATTAGTAATACATTTCCTAGACATTGACTAGGGGAATTTCACAGTAACTTCATTGCAGTGTTAATGTAAGCCTTATAAGGTTATTGCAGAAGGTAAGGGGGCATGGAGTTGGGGGTAGGGTGTTAGCGTGGATAGAGGACTGGTTGTCAAATAGGAGGCAGAGAGTGGGGGTCAATGGGTGCTATTCGGATTGGCGGATGGTGACTAGTGGAGTGCCCCAGGGGTCGGTGCTGGGGCCTCAGCTATTTACCATTTATATAGATGATCTGGAGGAGGGAACCGAGTGTAGGGTGTTGAAATTTGCTGATGACACCAAAATTGGTGGAAAGGCAAATTGTGCGGAGGGTGGGGAGAGTCTACAGAAGGATCTAGATAGGCTGGGCGAATGGGCCAGGAAATGGCAAATGGAATTTAATGTTGGCAAGTGCGAGGTGGTCCACTTTGGTAGGAATAATGGTAGGAAGGATTATTACTTACGTGGCGAAAAACTGCAGCAGGCGACGGTGCAGAGGGACCTCGGGGTCCTTGTGCATGAGTCGCAAAAACCCAGCCTGCAGGTGCAGCAGGTGGTCAGGAAGGCGAATGGGATGCTGGCCTTCATAGCGAGGGGGATTGAATATAAAAGTAGGGAGGTCTTGCTGCGGCTGTATAGGGCATTGGTGAGGCCGCAGCTGGAGTACTGTGTGCAGTTTTGGGCGCCGTACTTACGCAAGGATATTTTGGCCTTGGAGGGAGTGCAGAGGAGGTTTACTAGGCTGATGCCGGAGTTGAGGGGGTTGAGCTATGACGAGAGGCTGAATAAATTAGGCCTGTACTCGTTAGAGTTTAGAAGAATGAGGGGAGATCTCATTGAGACGTATAAGATGATGAATGGGATGGATAGGATAGAGGTGGAGAGACTCTTCCCGCTCAGAAAGGATAGTAGGACTAGGGGGCACAGCCTCAAGATAAAGGGGGGGCAGTTCAGAACGGAGTTGAGGAGGAACTTCTTCACTCAAAGGGTGGTGAATCTCTGGAATTCTCTGCCCGTTGAAGTGGTGGAGGCTACCTCGCTAAATATTTTTAAGACGCGGGTTGATGGGTTTTTGATAAGAGAGGGGATTAAGGGTTATGGGGAGAGGGCGGGAATGTGGAACTGACCCAAGACAGATCAGCCATGATCTTATTGAATGGTGGGGCAGGCTCGAAGGGCTAGTTGGCCTACTCCTGCTCCTATTTCTTATGTTCTTCTTATGTTCTTTATGACTTGTGAAATGGACCACAATGTTCTTTCCAGTATTGGAAAATCCAATGTACAGAAATAATGCAGGAAAATGGGCACGTTATGAAGTACAGAAGCAGAAAGGAAATTAGTTATGGGATTTGTGTCTTTACTAAATACATTATACATCATGAAGAAAATGAGACGCCTATGAATCAGTGTAAACTAAAGATGTGCAGGTAAGTTTCAACATAATGCAACTTCTTTACAAAATGCATACACACATGTCCCGGTGTATAAAAAATGCAAGAAGCTACTTAAGAGGGAAATCAGGAGGGCTAAAAGAAAGCATGAGGTTGCTTTGGCAGACAGAGTGAAAGAAAATCCAAAGAGCTTCCATAGGTATGTTAGGAGCAAAAGGATATTGAGGGATAAAATTGGTCCTCTTGAAGACCAGAGTGGTCGACTGTGTATGGAACCAAAAGAGTTGGGGGAGATACTAAATGGGTTTTTTGCATCCGTATTTACTGAGGAAATGGGCATGGAGTCTATGGAAATTGGGCAAACAGGTAGGGAGGTCATGGAACCTTTACAGATTAAAGAGGAGGAGGTGCTGGCTGTCTTGAGGCAAATCAGAGTGGATAAATCCCCAGAACCGGACAGGGTATGCCCACGGACCTTGAGAGAGGCTAGTGTTGAACTTGCAGGGACCCTGGCAGACATAGTTAAAATGTCAATATTCACAGGGGAGGTGCCAGATGATTGGAGGGTGGCTCATGTTGTTCCATTGTTTAAAGAAGTTTCCAAAAGAAATCCAGGAAATTATAAGCCAGGAAGTTTGATGTCGGTGGTGGGCAAGTTATTGGAAGGTGTGATAAGGGATCGGATCTACAAATATTTGGATAGACAGGGACTTATTAGGGAGAGTCAACATGGCTTTGTGCGTGGTAGGTCATGTTTGACCAATCTATTAGAGTTTTTCGAGGAGGTCACCAGGAAAGTGGATGAAGGGAACGTGGTGGATGTTGTCTACCTGGATTTCAGCAAGGCCTTTGACAAGGTCCCTCAGGGGAGGTTTGTTAGGAAGGTTCAGTTGCTAGGTATACATGGGGAGGTAGTAAATTGGATTAGACACTGGCTCAATGGAAGAAGCCAGAGATTGGTTGTGGAGGATTGCTTCTCTGAGTGGAGGCCTGTGACTAGTGGAGTGCCGCAGGGATCGGTGTTGGGTCCGTTGTTGTTTGTCATCTATATCAATGGTCTGGATGATAATGTGGTAAATTGGATCAGCAAATTTGCTGATGATACAAAGACTGGAGGTGTAGTGGACAGTGAGGAAGGTTTTTAAACCTTGCAGAAGGATTTGGACCAACTAGAAATATGGGCTGAAAAATGGCAGATGGAATTTAACACAGACAAATGTGAGGTATTGCGCTTTGGAAGGACAAACCAAAGTAGAACGTACAGGCTAAATGGTAGGACTCTGAAGAGTGCAGTTGAACAGAGGAATCTGGGAATACGGGTACAGAATTCCCTAGAAGTGACATCACAGGTGGATAGGGTTGTAAAGAGTGCTTTTGGTACATTGGCCTTTATAAATCGGAGTGTCGAGTATAAAAGTTGGAGTGTTATGGTAAGGCTGAATTTAGAGTATTGTGTACAGTTTTGGTCACCTAGTTACAGGAAGGATGTAAATAAGGTTGAAAGAGTGCAGAGAAGGTTCACAAGGATATTGCCAGGACTTGAGAAGCTGAGTTACAGAGAGAGATTGAATAGTTTAGGACTTTATTCCTTGGAGCTTAGAAGAATGAGGGGAGATTTGATAGAGGTTATAAGATTTTGATGGGTATAGATAGAGTGAATGCAAGCAAGCTTTTTTCACTGAGACTAGGGGAGAAAGAAACCAGAGGGCATGGGTTAAGTGTGAAAGGAGAAAAGTTTAAAGGGAATATTAGGGGGGGCTTCTTCACACAGAGTGGTGGGAATGTGGAATGAGCTGCTGGATAAAGTGGTAAATGCGGGGTCATTTTTAACATTTAAGGAAAACTTGGACGGGTTCATGGATGAGAGGAGTGTGGAGGGATATGGTTCAAGTGCAGGTCAGTGGGACCAAGAAAAAAATGGTTCGGCACAGACAAGAAGGGCCAAAAGGCCTTTTTCTGTGCTGTAATGTTCTATGGTTGATTTTCAGTTGTGCCTGATGTTCCAATGTGCTTGGAAGTGTGAAACCTTTTGAGTTAATTCCGTAAAATTATTGAAATTATGAGTCAATTTGGCACCTTTGATAACAGTCCTTGAAAGATTATCTTTCTCCACAAAATTTGTGTGAAGAGGAAAATTTTAAACAAATGCAAAGCCAAAATAGCCTTGTAATGATGCTCAACTTGTCTAAATATGCTGTAAGAGGATTAAAAATTATTGTTTTGGCATGCCCATCAATGGCATTATATTAGATTGCATATGCATGTTGCAAACAGGACCTCAGTCCTATTTCTCCAATGTTTTCTGCCACCACCTGCTGATGTACTGTTCAACTGCACATTGGGCACCATTTATGAATACGTTAGAACTTTCTCTTATTCAATATTAACACAGAAAGATAACTATTTCACTTAGCTCCCACAAAAATTTGTCATCCCACATGCCAAATCAATGCCTTTACCTAGCTGTTTGCTCAGGTTAAATCCCCCAGTGTTTTACTCACCCTTGAAGCAAGCTTCAAATCCTAATTTTTGGCTTGTCACTGCTTCTGTACCTACGTAATACTCTGTGGTATCATCCAATTACTTCTGTGCCTTACTCACTCTGTCACTGAAACCATTCATCTGTGCTTTTCATGCATCAGGGCTTGGTTTCTCCTCTGTCTGCTTCCCAAACTCTGTATTAACTGAAATGCATCCAAATCTCTAGGGTTATATCTTACCTTATTTAAGAGTCCCACAACTTATTGTTCCCATATTCTCACCATCCATTGGCCTCTCATCTTCCAGCACAACAATTTTAAAATCCAAAACCTTGTTTTGAAATCCTTAATTTTGTTTTCACATCTGGTCTATGCGTCACTAAACACAGATGTCATTCCCAAATGCATCTTTACAACCCTGTATCCTAGCCTCTATCTACTTGATTGGATTTCCTCTGCCCCCTGCCCCGCTGCCAAATCAGGAAGTTTCCCAGCACAATCTTTCCATCTCTTCCACATAAATCCAACCCAATACATCTAATCAGCATGAACATTTTGTAATTTTGACTATGAAGTTAAATTGTATCAATGTCTAGCCTATACCAATGTTTCCTAAAATATATTTTCTTCAAAAGTTCCACTTCTATCTGTTATCCTCCTGGTCTGGCGTTATTTCTACTAATGGTTAATACCTAATTGTTATTCACTCTGAGAAAATCCTGTACTGACACTTTCTGAGAGTTGTAATTCTTTGGCAACTATCTCACTGTTAACTCAGCGCAAGCTTTTCCTTGTTTGATATTGCTGCTAAATATGATTTAATTTACTAAATACTTCCTTCATTAAATGTGCAAATCTGGCATTATGTTGAAGTGAATTCCCAGACTGGGGATTGCTTTTGCCAATCTTGAGCATAAATTGAAAGAAAACCCATGAACTGCAACCACTAGTCTAAATTTACATTTGTTCTGAACTTGTATAAATGCAGGAAATTTGAGATGAACACTCTTCTAACGACAAATGTTACGAACTTTGTTGGATATTTTTAAGGGTGCAGTAATGAGGCAAAGTAGACTTTCACCGGCAGCTTTGTCCTGTCATCAACCTACCACCCAACCTACAAAGACAGCTTCACTCATCAACTTGGAACTGTACCAATGGAGGCACAATTGACGGATTCTAATGAATTGAGGGAAATTGGAGCAGCTGAGGCCCAGGTAGTTGGGATTGTCTTTGAAGTCAACACCCACACCACCCTCACCAACAATCAGCCTTTTAAAGGAAATTGATTCCATTGAGATTAATTGCCCTTTTTTTTCAATAAGGTAAACACCTAGGTCTGAGGAGAGTTGATGAGGTAATACAAGTGATTTAGTAAACAGTTACTGGTGTTTCATAAAGTGCCATATAAGGCCCACCACTCCCAGACACAGATCAGGGATGGCCACAGCAGCAGCCAACTGCTGAAACACACTAGTTAAAAGGTCCATTTTGATTTTCCGGGGACTTGGTTCCAATTGTATTGTTAAATATTGTTAGCTCATGTTGCCCTCACCCATTACCATGCCCCAGTTATGTCAACCCATGAACTTCCACCCACATCCATATATCCTACTTGCCAACCCTTAGGTTAGAGTTCGGTGCTTAGGTTAGAGGGATTAGCAGGTAAACGATGTTGGGATATGGGGGTAGGGCCTAGGTGGGATTGTGGTTGGTGTAGACCCGATGGGCCAAAGGGCCTCCTTCTGCACTGTAGGGTTCGATGATTCGAACCCATGACCCCCTATGGCCCCTTTTATGCCTTATGCTCACAGTGCCAATTTATGACCCATAAACCATTCCAAGCCAACTTAGAGCCAAGTCATAACAATCCATGCCCACTATCTCCTCACTTTGCTCTTACACCCTCCACGCCAACTCAACCAGCGGAAGACCTCAGGAGCTAGGCTGAGATGAAATAAAGTTCTAAGTAACAATTACAGGCTTCAATATGTATAAAAACACTCATTCATAAAAGTCCATTTAAATCCCTTGAATACTATCCCTTATAAAAACTAAACTAACACTTGTACTCATGACCCCACATCAAAGGCAGCTAATCGTTTAATGACCACTTGGGGCTCTCAATCAAAGTGTGAATGTACAGTCCACCGCTGTGATAATCACAGGTTATGGAAAAGTCAAGCAGTCTTAATGCTATTATAATAGCACTCAGATTTATATCTACAACCATTGATTGAAATCATAAACACTGAATTTTTCAACTCAGACCTCAGGCTTTTTTTTCAAAGTGCACAGAGCAGGGGACTTAGATAATTTGACAGCCTGACAGTTCCATAGACTTTATCTGCTCTTTGTTAGCATTTACATCCACTCTAAACATTTGTAACTCACTCTGTGGGCTAAGATCCTTGCTCCAGTGAAAATAGTTCTGTTTGAACTCAGCAATCCATCACCTCCTTTTCCTGTGAGGCCTCAAGATTGTTACAAATGGACCACTGCCTAATAGGCTAGGTGTTTTTCAACATAAACATCACCTTGAGGGACAGGTGATAGAACACAGTCCAACTGTTTGGAATATTCTGCTGTAACATAGCAAGACTGATTCTTCAGCACAAGTCTGGGTCAAATACAACCTCAGCATGCAGTGACACTTGGGCCTGAACATTCTCCTGTTGGGCACACATACTTGTCAGATTCAGAAGCAGACCCGAAACATGTTCCTGGCCATGTTCAGCCCAGGGTGCAATTTCCAGCTGGCTGGCCAATTAAAGGCCAGTCAGAGTGAAATGCACTCTGAAAAACTGAGCACTGCCAGGGAGGATAGGAAGATGATGAGCACCAAAAACAGGGAGATTACAGGCTGATGTTTCTAATGTGCTCCCTGAGGGGACAGCCCCTGTGGAGCAGTCTCAGGGAGCTGCTGACCTGTGAGAAATACATATTGACGTTAAAAACTATGCCACTTGTGTCCAGCTAGAACAGACTGCAGTTCCCAGACACATTTGTTAATTTTATTTCAGCAGTTTATCCCAACATGGATCCAGGTTGCTGCTAAAAGGTAAAGGCCGTCTGGACAATTGGCCCGTTCACCAACTGTGAAAGTAGACAGCTCACGTAAAGTTGCATTCAATTTGCCTCTTAATGAGTTAAATTGCCAGCTTGATCGCCAGCAGATGAACTTCCAACTGCGCATCTTGCTGCAGCCAAACATACAGATGGCCATCAGGCTGAGGACGACGTTTGGTATGATTGCATGCTCCCCACCCCCCTGCAAACCCCCTGCCGCCCCCATCTCTTGTCAAGAGACTTGTCATCATAGAATCCCTACAGTACAGAAGGAGGCCATTTGGCTCATCATGCCTGCACCAACCATAATCCCATCTAGGCTCTAAAGTACTAACTACTCTGCCATCGTGCTGCCCTATATATGTATATTGTGTCCTTGGAGAACTCTTCCATTTTAATTCTCCAAAGAGCAAGATAACTCAGGGATGAGGGTCAGAACTGCGCTGTGTGCAGCATCATAAAGAGCACCTGACGACCAGGTCCTTTCTAGTGATGGAGAGCAAGTGTCACTCAGTCAATGCCACAGCTACATTGCCTTCCCTGTGCTTGGTGCATACTCCAGCCCTTCCAAATCATATTTCAGGCACTTTGGGATAGTCAAACCTGTTGGTGAAGAAAGCAAAGATCAGTGAGTGCAGTTCCCAAAGAACATGACCTCATTCTTGCCGTGGTTTATTTTGTTTCCCAAGGCTATTTCGAACAGTTAACAGATGCTCATTAGTCTGCACACTAACAGCAGATTGGAGCAGATGGCGGTGATGTTATCACAGGGTGACTTTGACCTGAGCACCTGGAGTCACGGCGTTTTGATTGCAATTGTGGGTGTGGATAATGATCCATGATTTGAACATGGAGATGGGAGGTACACAACTCTTGGTTTCACATTCAGTGAAATATATTTTAAAATTTTACCCATTTGATAGTAGCCTGATAGACTTCTGGTTCAGTCTGACAGAGGCCATGTTTTCCTGTACTTGGTCATTCCAATGCCAGCTTATTCCAATCTTCCACAGGTGTCTCTAAAGACCACATGTTGCTACTTTTACGCAAAGGTGCCTGCTTCAGGTATAGGTCTTGTCTGCTTATACTGTGGCCTAAATCAATATGGCTGCAGGTAGTAGTGTGGACTTTCTGCATGGCTGCGATGCCATTGAATTTCCAGCCCTGGCATTATAATTTAGAGTTTCTTTATTAGTGTAGTAGGCTTACATTAACACTGCAATGAAGTTACCATAAAAATTCCCTAGTCGCCACACTCCAGCACCCGTTCGGGTACATTGAGAGAGAATTTAGCATGGACAATGCACCTAGCCAGCACATTTTTCCGACTGTGGGAGGAAACCGGAACATCCAGAAGAAAACCACACAGGCAGAGGGAGATCATGCAGACTCTGC
Source organism: Carcharhinus amblyrhynchos (assembly GCF_965287045.1). Taxonomy (NCBI): domain Eukaryota; kingdom Metazoa; phylum Chordata; class Chondrichthyes; order Carcharhiniformes; family Carcharhinidae; genus Carcharhinus; species Carcharhinus amblyrhynchos. The sequence continues at coordinate 93,999,828 of NC_137328.1, read as the reverse complement.
ACAGACAGTGACCCAAACCAGGAATCAAACCCAGGTCCCTGGCGCTGTGAGGTGGCAGTGCTATCCACTGTGCTGCTGTGCCATCCCACTGTGCTGCTGTGCCATCCCACAGAGAAAATGGATTGGGTTTAATATAGCCGCAATGGTGGGAACCGTGCCCATTGGACAGGCTTAATCATGGGAGAGATCCTGTGTCAGTCCCCTGGCAGTCACCTCCACCCAATTATGTCATAGACAGATGTTGTGGACACATGATTCCAGACTACTCACAGTGGGATGTTAGTTAGGCTTGTCAATGAGCCAACTGCAACGCAATTCATTGGCAGCTCAGGAATCATATGGTAGCTATAAAGCTTTTCTGTGTCTACTCGTAGCCCCCCAGCAAACCCTCTTGGGTTTGCCAGCAGCTTCTTGGGAGGGGTTCCACACTATCAGCATTCGGTGCCCAATTAAAAAAACTGGCATCAGAAAGGTGTAGAAGAAGCAGTGCTGACACCGAGCAGCTCCCTTGCCTCCTACATCTCTGTGTGACCCCCCACACCTCAATCCCAAATACCCTCAATCACCTTGAGCTGGGTCCCTTGGTAATTGTGGACTCTGCTGGGGGCAATGAAGATCTGCTGGCCTCTGATTGGCAGGTAGCTTTTGGCTGGTGTGTGCTGAATCTCAGGGTGTCTGAAGGGCACTAAATACCGTCAGATATATAGAACTGACAGAGGTCACTAATGGTTGAAGAGAAGAATAAGATCATAAGGGATCAGGATCTGAAATGAGAACCATTGGTAGAGGTGCTGTCACTATGATTAGATCAATAAAGAGGGCAACCCTTCAAACTGACAATATAATACAGGTGTTAGAGATGGATGGTGCAGTCAACAGTGACAAAGATTGCAGAGATAACAGAGAAATAATTCATGTTCAGTCACAAAGAATGCTATTTCTGTCTTTGATAAGTGCATTCCAGTGCCACTGGAGGGATAGAAAGTAAGTTAGAGGGATATAAATTATGTTTTATTCATTCAGGGGATGTGGGTGCCGCTGGCTGGGCCAGCATTTATTGCCCATCCCTAATTACCCTGTTAAGCACCAGATCAGAAACTCCAAGATATATTATGAAGTTAGCTTTGACATGAACTGTTTTTGATTTTGGTATTAGTGAACTTAAGGTGTTTCGCTCCGGGTGTGATCCTATTAACTTACTAGGAAGCTTTTATTAAAACAAACTTTATTCAAAAATAGTTTATGACAAAAACAACTTTTACCAGTTGAAATACTTAAACATGACAAGGTATAATTCTTAATTGCAAACTATCTATATTAGTTCCAATTTAAGCAATATCCCCGTTGACAGTCCTCTACAGAATCAGTTAGCCAAACACATAGGCTTATGTGGGTTGCTGGTCCTCTAGCCTTTTAACACCTCTGGACAGAGATACAGAGAGACACCTGTTTTCTGATTCTCAGACTGCAGCCTCCAAAGAAAGACCTGTCTTCCAGAGGAGAGAGAGAAGAGCTGCTGCTCATTCAAATTCAAACAGCAACTCCCTGCTCATCGCTCTGTAAGCCTAGCTCCTCCCATTCACATGATTTTCTTCTCATTAATCACTCGAAGTAAACCCAACTCTGAAACACCAGGGGACAAACCAACTATAACAAATCTCCATTAACTCAGATTGGAACAAACACCCCAATAATTAAGAGTAATTATAATTCTTTAAGTTCAGCATGTGGGCTGCTGGCTGCAGACAATCGGCAATGTAACGTAATCGGCAATTATACTGCAGAGCTGCAGTATAAAACAGTCCCTTCACAAGAAACATGACACAAATACATTTCTTAAAGGTACAGTATTGTCACAGCCCTCAAACTGAGTTGCTTGCTAGGCCATTTCAGATGGCATTTAAGAGTCAACATCATAGTTGTGGATCTGGAGTCATATGTAGGCCAGACCAGGTAAGGATGGCAGATTTCCATCCCTAAAGGATATTAGTGAATCAGGGTTTTTACAACAATTGCTGATGGTTTCATGGTCACCATTATACTTTTAATTCTAGATTTTTATAGAATTCAAATTTCACCATCTTCCTTAAGACCATAAGACATAGGAGGAGTAGGCCATTTGGCTCATCAAGTCTGTACTGCCATTCACTGAAATCATGATTGATCTGATGTGATAATTCTCAATTCCACTTTCCCATCTTATCCCCATAATTCTTGATTCTCTTAGTGAAAAGAGCATGCTGTGGTACGATTCGAATCTGGGTCCCCAGAACATTATCCTGAACCCAATGATAATGCCACTGGCTCCAGAATGCAGAAGAGATGGGAATAGAGCTGGGAATCAATGATGCATTTGAGTATCTCGGACACAAATTTTAAGTTGGAGAGAGACAATAGCAATACAGCGGAATAATATGAAATAATTTCTCATGAACTTTTGCTGTACTTATTCCATGGTTGTAATATACTTTGATAGTGAGAAGTTCAGAACTGTACACAATACTGTCAAATAAATATTTTGTTTGAATTCAATATCATCTCGCTTTAATCCTTCATGTTTCAATGTACAAAACAAAAAGTCCAATATTCAGCATGTCCATCATTAAAAAAAGCCCATCTCATTCACATTAGGTGGATTGGCCATATTAATTGCCCTATTAGGGGGACTCGCTAGGGTACATGCATGGGGTTATGGGGATAGGATCTAGATGAGATTATGGTTGGTGTAGACTCAATGGGCTAAACAGCCTTCTGCACAGTAGGATTCTCTGGTTCAAATGTTCTTGAAGGAAGGAAATAAGCCATCCTTACTGGGTTTGCTTAGGTGTGGCTCCAGGTCCACGACCATGTGATTGACTAATAATAGCCTTCTGTAATGGCCTAAAAAGCCACTCAGTTGTACCAAACTACAATAAAGTTAAAAAGGAATGAAACCAGAGCATTGAGCTAGGCACCAGAAATGTCAACGGCATATCCAGCCCTGTCGACCTTGCAAAGTCTTCTTTACTAACATCCAGTGGCTTGTGCCAAAACTGGGAGAGCTGGCCCACACACTATTCCACCAACAATCTGACAGTCAAACTCACTGAATCATACCTTACAAGAAATGTTCAGGAGAGACCACGTTCTGTTGTGAATATGTCCTGTGTCTCACAAGCCGGATGGATACACCAGAGGTAGCACAGTAGTATACAGGTAGGAGGGAATTGTCCTGAAAATCCTCAACATTTATCCGGGATCTCTTGCAATCTCATGGTATCAGGTCAAACATGGGCAAGGAAATCTCCTGTTGATGAATGCACACGCTTAAGCAGATGAACCCGTATTCCTCCATGTTGAAATGAAATTGAAGAAGCACTGACATTGGTATGAGTACAGAATGTATTCTGGGTGGGGGGACTTCAATGTCTATTACCAAGTGTGGCTCAGTCACACCACTAAGACTCGGCTAGTTCGGTCAGCAAAGGACAGAGCTGCCACACTGGGTCTACTATTGCGGAGACCATGCAGACACTATGACAACGGATGAATGAACACCGCTCGACAATCACCAGGCAAGACTGTTCCCTTCCTGTTGGGGAACGCTTCAGCGGTCACGGGCATTTGGTCTCTGATCTTTGGGTAAGTGTTCTCCAAGGCAGCCTTCACGACACACGACAGCGCAGAGTCGCTGAGCAGAGACTGATAGCCAAGTTCCGCACAAATGAGCACGGCCTCAACTGGGGTTCATGTCGCACTATCTGTAACCCCCCATGACTTGCCTGGGCTTGTAAAATCTCACTTATTGTCCTGTCTGGAGACCATACACATCTCTTTAATCTATGCTAATGCTATCTCCCCTCACATTGTCTGCATCTTTAAGACTTGAATAGCAGGTTAACTGTGAAAGCTTGTATTCTAATTAGAAATCTGTAAACCGTGTGTGACTTTATATGCCTTCTCTGATCAGAATCTTCCACACACCTGACGAAGGAACACCCTTTCCAAAAGCTTGTGAGATTACTATCAAATAAACTGGTTGGACTTAAACCTGGTGTTGTGAGACTTCTTACTGTGCTTACCCCAGTCCAACGCCGGCATCTCTACATCAGACTTGGTCGATGGCAGGCGATATGGGAACAACCAAGATTGAAAAACCTGCTTGACTTTATCTTCACCAATCTACCTGGGGCAGCTATATCTGTCCCTGACAATATTAGTAGGCGTCCTTGCGTATATGAAGTTCCATCTTCATATTAAGGATATCCTCCATTATGTTGTGTGGCACTACAACGATCACCATCAAGTCAGGAATCAACTCTGAGGCGAAGAAGAGCGCAGGATAGTATGCTAGGACTGCAGTGGATGATCCATCTCAGCCTCCTCCTGAGCTCCCAAGCATTCTAGATGCCAGTCTTTATCCGATTTGATCCACTCTTCATATCAGGAAATAGGTGACGGCACAAAAGGCTTTGAACACTGACAACATTCTGGATTTAGTTCTGAAGACTTGTGGTTCAAAACTTTCCACGCCCCTAGTCAAGTTAAAACACTGGTACCTTCCCAGCAACGTAAATAATTTCCCAGGTATGTTCTATACACAAAAGCAGGACAAATCCAACTTGGCCAATTACTGCCCCATATTCTACTCTTGATCATCAGATGGAAGATGTTGTCTACAGTGCTAAACTGCTCACTGATTCTTGGCTTGGATTCCAGCACTGTCACTAGCTCCTGACTGCATTATAGACTTGGTCTAAATAAGGACAAGAGAACTGAACTCTAGAGGTGAAGTGAGAGTCCCTGCCCTTGACATCAAGGCAGCATTTGACCATGTATGGCATCATGGAGCACTGGCAAAACTGAAGTCAGTAAGGAAAAACTCTCCACTGTCATCATACAACACAAAGGAAAATGGTTGTGGTTGTTGGAGGTCAATCATCTCAGTATCAGGACATACTGCAGAAGCTTCTCTGGATAGTGTCCTAGGCCAAACCATTTCACCTGCTTCATTAATGACTTCCCCTCCATCATAACAGGCGACCTGTTAGAAGTTTACAAAATGTTGAGAGGAATAGATAGGGTGGACTCTCAGAGGCTATTTCCCCGGTTTGAAATGGTCGCTACGAGAGGACACAGATTTAAGGTGCGGGGAGGGAGGTTCAGAAGTGATGTTAGGGGTAAGTTTTTCACTCAGAGGGTGGTGAGTGAATGGAATCGGCTGCCGTCAGTGGTGGTGGAGGCGAACTCGCTGGGGTCTTTTAAAAGACTTCTGGATGAGTATATGGGGTTTAATGAGATTGAGGGTTATAGATAGGTCTGTAGGTTGGTAGGTGATGTGATCGGCGCAACTTGTGGGCCGAAGGGCCTGTTTGTGCTGTAGTGTTCTATGTTCTATAATAGGTGGCACTGTGGCAGTATTTAGCATTGCTGCCTCACAGCACCAGGGACACGGGTTTGGCTCTGGCTTTTGGTAACTGTAGGGTTTGCATGAACTCCCCATGCCTGCGGGGGTTTCCTCCAGGTGCTCTGATTTCCTCCCACAGTCCAACAATGTGCAGGTTAGGTGAATTGGCCATGCTAAATTTCTCCTTAGTTTCCAAAGATGTGTGGATTGGGCAATGTAAATAACTTTTGATTTGATTTTATTATTGTCACATGTATTAGTATACAGTGAAAAATATTGTTTCTTGCATGCTATACAAAGCATACCATTCATAGAGAAGGAAAGAAGAAAGCGTGGAATGTAGTGTTACAGTCATAGCTAGGGTATAGAGAAAGATCAATTTGCAGGGTTATGGGGATAGAGGGGGTGGGCCTGGGTAAGATGCTTTTTTAGAGAGTTAATGCAGACTCGATGGGCTGAATAGCCTCCTTCTGCACTTTAGGGATTCAATGGATCATAAGGTCAGAAGTAGGGATGTTCACAAACGACTACGCTGTTTAGCACCGTTTGTGATTCCTCAGACACTAAAGCGGTTTAAGTCCATAAGCAGCAAGACCTGGACAACATTCAGGCTTGGGCTGATAAATTGCAAATAACATGGTGCAAAATGACCATTTGTTGTTGTTTGGTGGTGGTAGGGGTGGTGGGGGAAGAGAGAAAGAGAGAGAGAGAGAGAAATATAGTGGCTACAAGTGCAGGTCACAGGCTGGGAATTCTGTAGCAAATAACTCACCTTCTGGCTCTCCAATGTCTGTCCACTACCTGCGTGATACAAGTCAGGAGTGTGTTGGAATACTTGCCATTTGTCTGAATGAATGCAGCTCCAACAACACTCAAGAAGCTGCACAACCTCCAGGTTGAAGCAGCTTACTTGACTGACACCCATTCACTGTCTTAAAACTTTCATTTGTTCCACCACCGACACAGTGGCAGCAACATGCAATGGAACAACTCATTAAGGTTCCTTTGACAGCATCTTCCAAACCGATGAACTCTACCACTTAGAAAGACAATGGCAGCACATGCATAGGAGTATCACCATCCTCCAAATCATACCCGCCGAACTTGGAACCATAATCGCAATTCCTTCACTGTCGCCGGGTCAAAATCCCGGGATTCCCTTCCTTACTGCACTGTGAGTGTGCTGACACACAGTGATTCAAGAAGGCAACACATCACTACCTTCTCAAGGGGAATTAGGGATGGACAACATTAAAGACAACCACTTCATGTGAAAGAATAAATAAAATACATGTACACATGGCCTGTTCCAGAAAGGAAGCAACTATTGAAAGACTGCCAACCTAACATGACTATATCCAGAACTGTGATCACCTAATTCTATTAATAGTGCTGGGGACAAAATAACTTTCCAAGGTGAATGTGGATTGCTAAAGTTAGAGCCAGGTCACTCAGTGGTAAAATTAGAAAGTACATTTCCACACAAGGGACAGTGGAGCTCTGGAACATCCTCCCCCAATAGGTTGAAACTCAAGATTGCAAGATTCTTCTGAGGTTAGATTTTCAAAGGAAATGAAGCAAATGAGACTTAATGGAGTTGAGTTGCAGATCATCTATCATTGAACTGCACTGTGGAAGAAGCGCAAGGGGCTGAATGGACTAATTCTATTCCTAACTGTGCAATATATGTAAGCCAATTTCTCACCCAAGTAGAATCTTAATGAATTGTAATATTGACTTGTTCTAATTTCTTTTGTTTATTTCTGGAATTTGAATAGCTTATTTTCCGTAATAAAAGAATTTGCAGAAGGAAAGATTTTTGCTCATTTCTTTTGATACATTCATGGTAATTTTCTGAAGCGCAATCTATATTATTTTAATTCACTATATATAATCTCAGAATTATACGCTCCATTATACAGAAAACAACTGTACACATGGCAGAATGAGTAACCTGAGCAAAAGGCATTCAACCAATGGCAGTTAACAACTAAATTCACAGACAACAGCATGCAGCATTTTACAGTGTTCAGCTTGAGACATGCTTGAAAATTTTCAACTCCAAGGCACAAATATGTTCAAAATATTTCTGCATCTAATTTCATGTCCCCCAGACATCGAATGTGTGCTTTATTAAAACTCGACCGATGATTCTCTTTATAATGGAGGAGTGTGTCTGAAATTCCATCATAACAATGCGAATGGAACAATATGTTTGAGTGGAAAGTATAACATTATTAATATGATGCAACAACTGAAATGCGTGGAATGAAGAGAGATAGTTAGTGCAGTGATTTTTTTTGTGCTTAACACCTTAAGATATAGTGGGGAGAAGGTTAATGATGTCGCAAGGTGCTTGCTTCTTATCTTTCTGGAACCTTTAAATAACCAAAGAATTGCTGTTTAGTTGCCTTGGTTCAAGATTGGAAGTCCGCATACTCACTCAATTATTTTGCCTGTTGTCACATGTATATGCTGTACTTGCAATAGCTGATAAGCTAGACTTGCAAAATTACGTTCAACATGGTCTCAGCATCTGCCTGTCACTATTCCTTTCGTGGGCACCAGATTTATATTTATCTAAAATGTATGCAGGGCACGTGCACTCAATTGGCTACATCTTCTGTGCTCTGTTGAAAAAATGCCAAATAGGAGTGCAAGGAAATTAAAGTAATACAGTTTCAGAATTTTAAACTTTTGTACATTGTTATTTTAATGACTGATTCACAGCATGAAAGGAATTAATAGGTTTTCCAGAAATACTTCTGGTTTTTTTTAGTTTAAAAGGCAGTCAACTGCATTTGTTGTGCTAATATTCAAAAGTGCATCTTTAACCTTAAAACTGCAACTGGAATATAACCAGATAAGGTTAAGCAAATGTAAAAGCAGTGAATTAAAAATGCAAACAGTATCTCGAGTAATTGTTTGAGTATGTACAAAACAAATTAAACATTGGAAAGAAAACCAAGTTATTAAGTACAAATACATGAAAAAAAATCTAAGAATATTCCATTGTTAAACTTCATAATATTAACTTAAGTTAATAAATATGATGATATTTATTTTCAAATTGCCAACTCTAGGCATTTCCGGAGGTAGCTTAAGTTGACCTGAAGAGGGCTCCATTGTATTTCCATTCTGATTTGAGCTACTCAGTCGCAGCTTTTATAATACCTTATTTTCACTTATTTCTTTTGCACAATATGTGTCAACATAAAGCTAGATTTGCAGTCACTGAGACGCTTCCAAAAAAACAAAGAAAATGTAAACTATACGTTCAAAACAAAATGCATCCATCCATGTGTTTGAATCTTTGTGACAGCTACATAGAGAAAAGAAACAGGTTTAAGGGAACTTCCCGATATCATTCCCCAGTACAGCACGTTAATAATGTTCATAAACAAACAAATTGCTGTTTTTCCCCTTCTCAGGATGATCTCATTTATTTTCAGTTTTAATTTAATTCTATCGTGTCCAAATTATCTCAAGATTTCTGTTGAAAATGTGTCTTCCTTTTGGTGCTAAGTGCATTCTGCTACACTTCAACACACATGTCCACATTAGCTTTTACTGCCACAGTGTTTAAAAAAAACTCAAAGCTTAGAGCACACAGATGCTTTTGTTAACTATTAAAACCTCACTGTAACACAAGTCAAAGATAAGTTTTCTTCATTAGCACACAGACTAATCACAGAATGATTTAGATACTGAGAACAAATCTTGACAGTGCAAGAAAGAAGCTGTTGGTTAATTTTGGAGAAAGATCGTTGTTTATCTTAATAGAATTCAGTGGTGGCTTTTTTCTCAAATAGCAACTGGATTTTTTTTATTTATCCACTCCAATCACTCCCTAGAAAAGAAAGAGAATAGAAAATCTTATTTTGTGTGTAATTTTCCTGGTTTCTCCCCACACATGATTTCCCTTCGTTAGGAGTGTATGATGGTCTGCACACATTTAAGTTTACCAATCTCTGTGCCTCAAGTGACCCACCACTGGAATGAAGTGGGAAGGGACCACCTACTGAGATGATGTTTGCTGGAACTTGTCCCCTGCAGAAAACCTAAGTTCTGGATTTTAAGTTAGGCAAGTCCCTCAGCTATACTTGTATTCATAGAACCATAAAAGGTTCCAGCATGATAAGAAGGACATTCAACCCATCAAGAGGGCACCAGTGATTTGTCGTTAAGAGTAGAATGTTGTGCACACCAAATTAATATTAATTTTATGTATCCAAAATAATCTTCCATTTATATTAAACAAGAAATTGAAATGTTTTATGTTGAACTAATGGCCTGGCATTGTAAACATATATGTTAATGCATTTTAAAATTTATCAATATGAACATTATTAGGAAATCCCTACTATTAACAGTGAGAAAGCAAACCCCTTTTGATCAACTTAAAATCATTACATACTCATATACATTGAATCCCATAAGTCTTAATTGGATCACCACCTCTTTGCTTTTGAAAACATTTCCACTTTTCTTTCTCCAAGAAAGCCGCCACTTCCTTGTTCCTCATGGACAAAACATACAGCATTAAAAATTTACAAGCTAAGTGGGATTGTTGATAACTGGAGCATCTACATACCAAAGAACTGTAATATTGATATTTCTCATCGCAAACATCCCCTATAACAATGAAAAACACCCTTCTTATTCCTTTTACTTTATTCCTTTTCTCCAACTTACTGCTCCACATATTCGCTTCTGTTAAAACACTGTTAAACGGAAAGCACATTGTGGAAAATAAATGCATTGTACACACATACTTTTTTCAATTTTGGGTCGAAAATGCCCTGTGACACAGCTGTGGCATAGCTCAACGGCACATCAAGTCCCACTACTGGCCCCATCATGCTCAGCCAGCTTGTGATGTAATTTACATTCCTAAACAAAAGAAACATAAAATAAGCGTGACATTGTCTTTAAAAAATAGCACACTGAATTTTTTTATATAAGCGATTACAGTTTGGAAACATTTTTGTTTTCTATATTAGATTTAACAAAGCAGTATTTGCAATACAATAAGTGTGTGCTTTGCATTACCATGTATAACAAATACAAGTAAAACAGGCATTTTCAAAGGCACTTATAATGAATTACAAAGGGATTGCCTGCATGGCAGCACAGCTCATAACAGCCTGAAGTATTCTGATTCTGAATGTCAGTAACTCTGAAATGTGTTTCCAATCACCAGAAACCAGTCACATTTTTAAACATGTCTAAAAGGCAGAGTTTGAGCTCTGCAATGCTTTTTTTACCCCCTCCTTACATATTTTTCTCCTTACTCATCAGTTTCATCCACTCCCCCTTCTTGAAGGAACTGACTCCTTGGCTAATGATATGGCTCAGTGGGCACAGGGTGCTTTCCAGGGCCTCACTCTAATGGTCATTGTTCACATTTACCCTGAGCAGAAGCAGGGGGTTTCACTGTCATTGAGAGGGGTAGTGGTGGGAGGAAGGTGGTGGTTTACAGACAAACACTGTGCAGTCCTCATCAGCATCCAAACACAAACACTTGCATCGGGGGTCATTGGATAATGATAAGAACCAGCAACTTTAACTGTTTTGCCATTCTTTAACCCAGGAGTGATAAGGCCAGACTTAGCGCCCCTACCAGTGCTGTGGCTGAGAGCAGCAAATTCAGTTTATGCTCGGGTTGAATCCGGGTCCTTCCTGGTTATATCATTAAACTCCTCAGGTCAATAAACCATTGAGGGGAGAGCCCTAATAGATTCCTAACCTCCCTGCCCAGTATAAGTTTTACACAGATGAAACAAAACTATGAGAAGAAAGCAGGCAGTGTAAATCTAACAGAGACATAGAGGGCAATTTTCCCATTCCGACCCACAGATATGTTGGTGGGTCAGGTTGGGAGATGTGCGCGTGTGCTGATTTGCGGGATTCGCACATGCATTCCCGATGCACACATGACTCCCAGAACCAGAAAGCAGGCGCGGTCGAGACCGCAGGAAGACCAGATAAGTGATTTTAATCTATTTTTAATGTTATTTAAATATGATTATTGGGCCCAGGACTGAATCCTCTGGACCTGATAGCATTCCCCACCCACAAGTACAATTTCATTCCGGCGAGGTTTAGAATAGCTCGCTACTTTCAGGAGACCCTGCTGGAGTGAAGGGGGAGCAATTGGACCCCTCCTCCCCCAAGAGGTTGAGCGGCAGGGGGGCGGTGCCCTCTGGGCATAGGCACCCTGGCAGTGCCAGCTTGAGTTGCCTGGCACTGCCCAAGGGGCAAAGTGCCCATGGCACTGCCCATCAGGCATCACAGTGCCAAGGGAGCAGGGCTGAATGTGGGCGAGGCTTAGGGGTGATCGGTGGGGGTGGGGGAGTCTCGCTGTCACTTTGCATGGGGATTAGTCGGGGCTGGTGGGAGGCCAACGATTGGGGCGGGCATGTGGGGGAGGGGGTGGTCTGCTGGGGGGGGGGGGTGGCATCTGCCTCCCATGGGCAGGGGCTCTGCAGAGGTGGGGGTGGAACATCACTGCTAGGGGAAGAGGGAGGGAGCGAGGGGGAGAAAGATGCTGGAGATCGGGAAGCTTCAGGGGGCAGGGGGGTGGGGGAATTGGGGTTGGCCCAGGAATGGTTGTAAGGGCCGCGACGGGGCTGTGGGGGGTGCAGCACCGCAAGTGTCCTGGGCTGGCTAGCAGGCTGACAGTCCTGGCCCACTGCACATGCGCAGAGTTCCAGAAACATCAGCTTCTAGCGTGAATAGGCCCCGCCCCCGATTTTTTAATATTCACAATTGTGACCTCTGCATTGCACACACTGTGGGAGATTTGAACCTTAACTCCCACTGAAAGAAAATTGTGAATTACACTATTTTCCCTACCGATTCAGCACTTAGAATTTTTTTGAGAATCGCCTCCATAATATTAGTGCTAAATTTGTTTTACATCTTTTAGAATGCACATCAATTCTTTAACATTGCCCCCTCCTTAGCTAACCATAAATGACTTTTTTCCCCAGCAACCCAAAAGCAGAACGTTGAAAAGTAGAGGATAAAACTAGGTAATCTTTGTCAAATAACAGTATTCTACAAACAAGCTGAAGCAAACTCTGAATCTTTGTCTGTTCTTGGATACAATTTGTTGCAACAAAGGGGCAGATAGGTAGCAACTACTAAACCTCAATGCTAATCTGTCACTAATTATTCGATGGAACACAAGCTCAGCCAAACTGGCCACCAGTTTTCTCCACTTAGGTAGGGAAGAACCTTGCTTCTACCCATCCCTCATCCTTCATTGACCAGCACTGAAAATTTGTCTTCTAGAAACACAAAGTGCTGAAGAATCCCACCGTTGAACAGTATCTTTTAATGAATGATTATGAGTCACATTAGACATGAATGGTTGAAATCATATCGTGCAATATTAATAACCCTATGCTTAAGTATTCAGATGAAGTTAATGACTTAATCTGTTTGTTATTTTAACAAACGCTAACCCATTTAACAATATAGTCAATACCTTTGTTCAAATAATGATCCAAATAATTCGATCTGAATACGTTAACCTCTTTTGTCACTAATAGTTGTTTGATAGTACAGAACTTGAGTATTGCTGAAAAAAAGAAATGTTGCTGAAACTTTTTGTCTTGTACTATCATGACAAATGCAAAAATGCCAAATTTCAAAGAGAGCAACAACTTAAACAGTGTGAGAAAAGAGGTGCTGATTGGTTGGCAAATCAGTTCTAATTGGTTGATTGCCATTGCCCCCATGCTTTTGTTTATTCAAAAGGTACAATATCTGCGTATATTCCTTTTGCTTGTATTGGACTGGTCCCTGCATATGAATACATGCAACTTCGAACAAGCTTAAGTGAGCTTTGTTACATGCCTGACTGACAGTCTTAAATCAGTTGTTAGTGCCATTCTTAGCATACTCAGAATTGCTCAGCAAGTGCTGCCCAATTGAGGAATCACATTCAACATCAGACATTATACTCTGACTTTTGTAAGCACAGGTTGTTTAAGTACAGTTAGTATTCTTCCTATTGTGAACAGTCAAAGGGGTGTGTTGTTCAATAATGATCTGCTGCTGTTCAATGGGATACACAGCCTATATACCTGGCAGTTCACTGGCACTGAAGTTCATTTGCCACATCACTCATTTCTGTGATAGACCGAATATCTTTTTGGCTTGATGACAGCATCCTGTTTGTGGAAAGTATCACTTGTGTTGCCACATAGCAACAGTGTGAAACAGCTAGATTCACCATTTGCTCGAATTTTTGAGGTACTTTACCATTCCGGGGTAATTTGAGGTAGACTGGGCACTTTTCAATGTTGTCATTTTTTTTTACACAGTTTGATAGATATTGTTGTAACTGTACTGGAATAGCTTGGTTAGAGGCACAGCTAGTTCAAGCACAAGTTTCAAAAACTAAACTGTTGTAATGGCCTATAGCCTTGGCTGTGGCCAGTGTGTTCAGCCATTTCTTGCTATCACGTTGAGCAAATCAAATTTTCTGAAGACTGGCAAATGCTGCCAATCTCAGCCAAGATGGTTCAATATTTCTGATAAAGATGTAAATTTTTTCAGAACTAGAAGCAGGAGAAGGCCATTCAATCCTTCGGGGCTACTCGCCATTCATTTTGATCATGACTTATCATCAAATTCTATATCCTAATCTCCTCTTCCCCCCCCATATCCCTTGATCCCTTTAGCCCCAAGAGCTATATCTAATTTCTTCTTGAAATCAGGCAACATTTTGGCCTCAACCATATTATGTGGTAGTTAATTCCACACATTCACCACCCAGACAGTGGTGAAATTTCTTCTCACATTCTTTCTGAATTTACTCTGTCTAACCCTATTAGAATTTTATAAGTTTCTGTGAGATTCCCTCTCATTCTTCTAAGCTCCAGTGACTATAATCCTAACCAACTTAGTCTCTCCTCATGACAAACCTGCCTGGTAAATCTTTGCTGTATTCCCTCTATAGCTAGGACATCTTTCCTAAGGACGCCAAAACTGCATGCAATTTTCCAGATGTGGCCTCACCAACGCCCTATACAAGTGCAGCAAAACATCGGTATGCCTATACTCAAATCCTCTTAATATAAGAACATAAGAACATAAGAAATAGGAGCAGGAGTAGGCCATCTAGCCCTTCGAGCCTGCCCCGCCATTCAATAAGATCATGGCTGATCTGTTGTGGCTCAGTTCCACTTTCCCGCCCTCTCCCCATAACCCTTAATCCCCTCTCTTATCAAGAACCCATCAACCCGCTTCTTAAAAATATTTAGCGAGGCAGCCTCCACCACTTCAACGGGCAGAGAATTCCAGAGATTCACCACCCTTTGAGTGAAGAAGTTCCTCCTCAACTCCGTTCTAAACCGCCTCCCCTTTATCTTGAGGCTGTGCCCCCTAGTCCTACTGTCTTTTTTGAGCGGGAAGAGTCTCTCCACCTCTATCCTATCCATCCCATTCATCATCTTATACGTCTCAATGAGATCTCCCCTCATTCTTCTAAACTCTAACGAGTACAAGCCTAGTTTATTCAGCCTCTCCTCATAGCTCAATCCCCTCAACTCCGGTATCAGCCTAGTAAACCTCCTCTGCACTCCCTCCAGGGCCAAAATATCCTTGCGTAGGTGCGGCGCCCAAAACTGCACACAGTACTCCAGCTGCGGCCTCACCAATGCCCTATACAGCTGCAGCAAGACCTCCCTACTTTTATATTCAATCCCCCTCGCTATGAAGGCCAGCATCCCATTCGCCTTCCTGACCACCTGCTGCACCTGCAAGCTGGGTTTTTGCGACTCATGCACAAGGACCCCGAGGTCCCTCTGCACCGTCGCCTGCTGCAGTTTTTCGCCACGTAAGTAATAGTCCTTCCTACCATTCTTCCTACCAAAGTGGACCACCTCGCACTTGCCAACATTAAATTCCATTTGCCATTTCCTGGCCCATTCGCCCAGCCTATCTAGATCCTTCTGCAGACTCTCCACACCCTCCACACAATTTGCCTTTCCCCCAATCTTGGTGTCATCAGCAAATTTCGACACCCTGCACTCGGTTCCCTCCTCCAGATCATCTATATAAATGGTAAATAGTGGTAAATAAATGGTAAATATGAAGGCCAACAGACCATTTGTCTTTACTGCCTGTTGTACCTGTGCATGGATCTCACCCATCTCTTGTGGATTTGCACACAGATGACTTTGTTGATCCTTAAGAGGCCCTACTCTCTCCCTAGTTACTGTTTTGCCATTGTATGCATTTGTAGAAGCTCTTTGGATTCTCCTTTGCCTTATCTGCTAAAACAATCTAATGTCCCCTTTTTGACCTCCTGATTTCTCTCTTAACTCCGATAACCTCTATACTCTTCAAGAGATCTACTTGATTCCAGCTGTCTATGCGTGTCATATGCCTCCTTCTTCTTTTTGACCAGGGCCTCAATATCCCAAGTCATCCAGGGTTCCTACTTCAACCAGCCTTGCCATTCACTCTAAAAGGAATGTGCTTACTCTGAACGCTGGTCAACACACTTTTAAAAGCCCCCCACTTACCAGATGTCCCTTTGCCTGCCAACAGACTATCCTAATCAACTTTTGAAAGTTCTTGTCTAAAACCAGTTTAGAATTTTAACTTTTCAGCCAGACCTATCATTCTCCACAGCTATCTTAAAACTAATGGAATTATGGTCACTGGTCGCAAAGTGATCCCTCATTAACACTTCTGTTACCTGTCCTTCCTTATTTCCCAAGAGGATGTCAGGTTTTGCCCCCTCTTAGTCGTGCCATCCACATATCGAATGAGAAATTCCTCCAGAATATACTCAACAAATTTCTCTCCACCCAAGCTCCTGCACTGAGAATATTTTTTGTCAAGATCAAGGACACGTCCGTAGTTTTTTTTCTGATAATTCTACATTGCTGTCTAATAAATAGAGGGGTGGCAGGACGCCACAGTACCACGGAGTGCACATCCTACACCATGTTGGAACTCCAGCTTGTTCCATGTATTGGCCAAGCATGTATAGGAATTGACATCAGTTCAAGAGATTGAGCTGCAGTTTTCAGAGTTTGAGCAGGACACACTCTTGCACCACCCAAGTTCTCCTTGCCTGTGTGAAGGATGCAGGATAATCACCTCCTGAAACTCGCAGATGCACTAGAATGACAGCAGCTGGTGTCACTCCAGTGCATCCGTGTGTTTTAGGAGATGGTCAGCACGCAGCCTCCACACACAGACAAGGAGAACGAGGCAGGTAGTACTAGAGTCCCAAATGCACTCTGCTCTCTAACTGGTTTTCAGTTCTGAGGACAGCGATTGTTCCTCTGGGGATTATAGTCAGAACCAAGCCCACAGCACCAAGGATGCAGCAGCTGTGTAGTGGAGGAGGAGGATCAGGAAAGCAACATTGCTAGAAAATGTAATAATTAGTAAGACAGACAGGCATTTCCGTGACAGCGGATGTGATTCCATCATGGTATGTTGCCTCCGTGGTGCCAAGGTCAAGAATGTCACTGAGCAAATGTGGAACATTTTGGGGGGAGGGGGGTGGGGAGCTAGGATTGTCAGAGATCATGGTCCACATCGGTACAATTGGAAAAAGAGGGATCAGGAGCAATAAGAAGATTTTAGGACCCAAAATATTGGTAATCAAGATTTCAAAAGTAATAATCTCTACATTATGCCTAGTGTCATGGGCTAGTGAATACAAAAACAGGAGGGTATCTGCATGTCTGGAGAGATGATTCAGGAGGAGGTCTTTAGACTCTTGGGTATTAGAATTGATTCTGGATGTTATGATGTGTGTTTTTTAAATGTCTCAATGAGGAGATCTTGCGACATCTATGTTTGAAATGTGTCATTTATAGCTATTAATTATTTACAGATCACAGATTACTGATATGCATGGAGCAGTTGTCTACATGCAGGCTGGGCTGCTTCTAGAGTGTTCTTTCAGAGTCTCTTTCCATGTGACTCTATACATGGGTGGCACAGTGGTTAGCTCTGCTTCCTCATAGTGCCAGGGTCCTGGGTTTGATTCCTGGCTTGGTCACTGTGCAGAGTTTGCATAATCTCCCCGTGTCTGTCTTTTCTCCCACAGTCCGAAAAACATGCTGCTTAGATGCACTGGCCATGCTAAATTCTCCCTCAGTGTACCCGAACAGGTTCCAGAGTGTGGTGACGAGGGGATTTTCACAGTAGCATCATCGCAGTGTTAATGCGAGCCTACATGTGACACTAATAAATAAACTTCAACCATCATACCATGGATAGTGCTATTCTCCCATCCCATGTTAACCTTTGCTCTGCTGAGCACGTATACATGAGATAACATGCACCCAATATTGCAACACTAGAGGAGATGGAACCTGTAGAAGCTCGGCAGGTTGCACCTCAATTCAGGTGGAACTAATATCTTTATGGGTTGACTTGTTAGTGCTGGTTGGGAGGGTTTAGATTAGTTTGACAGGCAAATGGGAACCTGCATGTAGATTCAGAAGGAAAAGAAGCACACCTGAAAATAGAAAGTAGAAAATTAAGAGTGTGAAAGACAGAGGAAACAAATACTAGAAATAGCAAAAATATTTGGCACTGCATGATGGATTACACTTCAAGGCAAGGAATCTAGTGAATAAGGCAGTTGAGTCAGAGTCACAGAGATTTACAACATGGAAACAAGCCCTTCAGCCCATCTTGTCTATGCTGCCCACTTTTTACCATTACGCAAGTCTCAATTGCTCACATTTGGCCCATATCCCTCATTGCCAATCTTATTCATGTAACTGTTGAAATGCTTTTCAAAATTGTACCCGCCTCTATTACTACCTCTGGCAACTCTTTCCAGACACTCACCACCGTGTGTGTGAAAGAACTGCCCCTCTGGACCCTTTTGTATCTCTCCCCTCTCACCTTAAACCTCTACCCTCTATTTTTAGATTCCCCTATTTTTGGAAATGGTATTGACTATCTAGCTGATCTATGCTCCTCATTATTTTATAGACCTCTATAAGATTGCCCCTAAGTTTCCTACGCTCCAGGGAAAAAAGTCCCAGTTTCAGCCTCTCCTTATAACTCAAATGATCAAGTCCTGATAGCATCCTAGTAAATCTTCTCTGCACTCTTTCTAATAATATCCTTTCTATAATAGGGGACCAGAACTGTTCATAGTATTCCAAGTGTGGCCTTACCAATGACTTGTACAACTTCAACAAGACATCCCAATTCCTGTATTCAATGTTCTGACCAATGAAACCAAGTATGCCGAATGCCTTCTTCATCACTCTGATCACCTGTGATTCCACTTTCAAGGAATTATGAGCATGTACTCCTAGATTTCTCTGTTCTATAACTCTCCCCAACACCCTACCATTAACTGAATAAATCCTGTTCAATCTACCAAAATGCATCACCTCGCATTTATCTAATTTAAACTCCATCTGCCATTCATCAGCCCACTGGCCCAATTGATCAAGATCCTGTTACAATCCTAGATAACCTTCTTCACTGTCCGCTATGCCACCAATCTTGGTGTTATCTGCAAGCTCACTAACCTTGCCTCCTAAATTCCCATTCAAATCATTAATATAAATGACAAATAACAGTGGACCCAGCACCGATTCCTGAGGCACACTGCTGGTCACAGGCCTCCAGTTTGAAAAACAATCCTCTACAGCCCCCCTCTCTCTTCTGTCATCAAGCAAATTTTGTATCCAATTAGCTACTTCACCCTAGATCCTGAGATTTAACCTTATGTGTTGAGGACATACATAGACATGTGGAAGTGTGGTATCATAGCTACTACTGAAACATAGCTTCAAAAGGGCAGGCATAGTAACTGGTGTTCCTGGTGACAGACATCCCAAATGTGATAGAGGGATTAAAATAGGAGGTGGGGTTGTAATACCGGTTAATGAGGCAATTACAGCCATGAAGATGGATCATCAGGGGTGATCTTATAAAGTCTAAATAAATCATCAAGTGAGGCCATACTGGTTGAATTGCAGAACAGAAAAAGGCAATTACCCCTGTTGGAAGTATACTACAGATGCCGAAACAGAAAAAAAAACTGTAGACAAATTTCTGAGAAGCATATGAACAACAAGGTAGCCATATTAGGGGATTTCAACTCCACTAATATTAACTGGGATTGAATCAGTGTAAAACGGACAGATGGAACAGAATTATTAAAATGCATTCACAAGAATTCCACCTCTCCCTACCTACCCTACCACTGCATAGAAGTTCAGTGGGGAACCCCCACATTGTAAGAATTGGGGAGTCCCTAATGGGAAGAATGGCTGCCGTGCTGTCATTTAATGACCAATTGGTCCTTAATTTATAAATTGTTCTCATCCCAGTTTTATATGGGAGACATCTTGTTTTTAAACTATTTTTCTATCAAAAGAGAAAATATCATTTCATCATCCAATCTCTCAAGTCCCCTCAGGATATTATGGTGGAATTCCCTGTCCATTCATGCCGGTGGGATACTCCAGTCCTGTCGGTAGTGCACCCCTGCCTGTGGGTTTCCCACTGCTAGCAAACAAGGTGCCATCTCCCGCCAGCTGGGAGGCTGAAGAATTTCGCCCTATATGTTTCAATAAGATCACCTTTGGTACTTCTAAACTCCAAAGGGCACAGGCCCAACATCTCCTCAGAAGATAACCCCTCCCTACCCTGGATATCAGTCAAGTGAACTTCTCTGAACTGTTTTTAATGCATTTACAACCTTCCTTCAATGAGACCAAAGTTGTAGACAGCATTCCAGGTATGGTCTTAACAACACCCTGCACAACCGTAACAAAACATCCCTAGTTTTATATTCCATGCCCCTTGCAATAAACACCAACATTCCATTTGCCTTCCTAATCTTGCTGCAGCGTATACTCATTTTTCCTGATTCACATGCCAGGATACCCTGTCCTCTCTGTATCTCAGGGTTTTCTATTTAAATAATATACCATATTCCATCCTTTCTGCCAAACTAGTTAACGGTTTCCCTCATTATCCTCCATTTGCCAAACGTGTGCCCACTCATTTATCTACATATCTTTGAAGGTTTCTTGTGTCCTCTTTGTTACAATTTCCTGTCTACCTTTGTGTCAACAGCAAATTTAACAACCTTATATATAGTCCCTTTATCCAGGTCATTGATATAAATTGTAACTATTTGAGGCCCCAGCACTGATCCCTATGTTCCTCCATTTGTCATTTCCTACCAAGCTGAAAAGGACCTATTTCTGCCTACTCTCCATTAGCCAAACAATCTATCCATATTTATAGGTAATTCCCTATACCATGAGCTCTTATTTTATACAGTAACTGTTGATGTGACACCTTGACAAATGCCTTCTGGAAATCGAAGTATAGCATATCCACAGGTTTCTCTTTATCCATGTTGCTTGATACTTCCTCAAAGAGCTCCAAAAATTGGTCAAACGATTTTGCTTTCACAAAACTATGTTGACTTTGCCTGACTGCATTGAGATTTTCTAAGTGCCCTATTATAACCATCTTAATAATAGATTCCAGCAATTTGCCTGTGACAGATGTTAAGCCAACCGGCCTGTAGTTTCCAACTGTTAAGTCTTCCTCCTTTCCTGAAGAGAGGTGATACTTGCTATTTTCCAATTTGACGAGACCTTTCCAGAACCTAAGGAAAATTAAAACCGATTGATTTACTATCTCACTTATCTGCATAATATTATCTATATATTTGGGTGGCACAGTGGTAGCACTAGCAGTGGTAGTGCTGCCTCATAGCGCCAGGGGCCCAGGCTCGATTCCCAGTTCAGGTAACTGTCCGTGTGGAGTCTGCACGTTCTCCCTGTGCTGGCATGGGTTTCCTCCAGGTGCTCTGGTTTCCTCCCACAGTCCAAAGATATGCGGGTTAGGTGGATTGGCCATGCTAAATTGCCCCTTAGTGTCAGGGGGATTAGTCGGGTAAATATGTGTGGTAACAGGTCTGGGTGAGATTGTGGTTGGTGCAGACTCGATGGGCCCAATGGCCTCCTCCTGCACTGTAGGATTCTGTGGTTCTATGATTCTATCTCAGCCACTATTTCATGTAAGACTCCAGGAGAAGTCCATCGGGACGTGGAGATTTCCAAGGTCCTCCTTCCCTTTCATTGCCTGATTCATAAATATTTCTGTTGATGTCATTTGAATCCTCTTCAGGGAACACAAAATGTCTGTTCAATTCATCTGCTATTTCCTTATCTTCCATTATTGATTCCCCAGACTGAGGCAATGATTTTCCAAGCTCCTGTCGTGGCAGATTCGGTGGCCCAGCAACAATCAATTTTTTTTTGCTGACACTGGATGATCCAGAAAATCCCACCCTCATTCTCTAGAGGAACGACACTGATTTTGGCCATTGTTTTTCCTTTTTAAATACCTGTAGAAAATTTCTGTTTAAACATTCCTCGCAAACTTTCTCTTGTGCTTCTTATTAATTTCTTCCTCTTTATTAATCTTTTATTCATTCTTCGTTGTTCTTTATTTTCTGTCTAATTTTCTGATTTGCCACACATCTTTGTGGAATTATACATTTTTTTCTTTCAATTTGATGTTCTCTTTAACTTCCTCAGTTAAACACAGATGACATAACATTCCCAGAGTCTTTCTCACCGGAATATATCTTTTCTGAGTATTCTGAAACATTCTGAAATGTCTACCACTGCATCTCTACCGACCTATCCCTTAACCTAATTTCCTAGTTCACTTAAGCCAGCACTGTCTTTATGCCCTCATAATTGCCCTTATTTAAGTCTAAAACACTAATCTTAGATCCACTCTTCTCTCCATCAACCTGAATGCAAAATTCAACTATTTTACGATCACTGTTACCTGTCTACACTACTGTTACAATCCCAGCTGATGCTATAATTGTTTGGGAAGATTTCAGAATAAAACCCTGCCTCAAAGGACCATAACCTTTATGATTTTTTATAAAACATGGAGGAACAGAGTCACAGGATCGCAAATTAGGTTTAACAACAAGAAAAAAATCTTTATCGAGCATGAAAACAATGGAGTATGATACAATACTCCTTTACTCCTCCCTTAGTTTAACAAATATATACAGATTAACATGGATTATGAAGTGTATCTAAGCTATGACAGTCTTAGTAACAAAATGTCCCTTTAAATGTACAAGATGGCTCTGGTCAACTACACTCTCCACTCTGAACCTCAAGTGAACGTCTCTGGATGTCTCCTTGAATCCCCCAGATGATTGTTACATTAGAGTTTCTAAACTCTATTCACAAAACACACACTCTAAAATCTCCTTTCATAATAATTCTCTCCATCGTCCCGAAACCAGTCCAGTTTTCCCAAATGACTCTTTTGAACAAAGTCTCTGGTCCACTTTGAACAACGAATCCAGTATTCAGATTTTACCACTTCTTCTTTAGGAGTTTTTTGTCTTGGCTATTGTAAAAACTGTTCATAATTGCTTTAGCTATCGATGTCCAAACTCTATCAAGCTTTTGATTTACCTCCAAAGTCTGCTTTCCCACTTTAAATCTCGTTATTGCAACTCATTACTTCAGAACACCTTTTTTTAAACTTTCCCCCTTAAATTCTCCTGAATAAATTAAATTTATTAATTTAATTACATTTGCCTCCTTTCTGTGCTCTTAACTTCAGTCTTATTAAGACATTCTTTATGCCCCAATTCCTCGGTTATCTGGACTGTATCTGGTTCTTTAAGAATGCCAGTTTGCAGCTCTCTTGTCCTGTCCAGTCTTTCTTCTGACAGATTTTCACTCCTCAGTGTCCTGTCTCCAACTGCAAACAAATTCAGCTAAACTAAGAACAAAAAACCTTTCCACCTTAGATGGGCTCAGTTGCTAAGCAACCATTGCTACTTCCATTAATTCTTCACACCATAACCCTCTCTAAGAACAAATAAAACACAGTTTGAATTGAACTAACCCTCACACATGCAAACAACTTTGTCCAGCATGAATCTAACTATAGATTTTAGCCTTACAGGCACAGAAACACTTAAAATGCTACCTTATTTCTAATGTTTACCAATACAAATATAAATCCCTTAAAACTACTTTTGTTTTGCTAACACTATGAGATCATTAACTGATCGTGTCTCATTGCATATTATCAGATCTAGTATAGCCTGCTCCCTGGTTGGTGCTAGAAAATACCCTAAGGAACTGTCCCAAAAAACATTCTATGAACTCATCATCCAGGCTACCATTGTCATAATTGATTGGTCCAGACGCTGTCATAGAGAAAGAGCAGAACTATAGGTCTCCCAATCCCAAGTAATTCAATAAATATGAGAGATCTGACCGAGGTGTTCAGCACAACATCAGAAAATCTCGATGTTTTCTGCCATGTTGTGCTACTCTTGCATTTTTCAGAGTTGAAGCTCAATTTCACAATGGCTTCCAGCATCTGCTCTAGCCAAAATAACTCTCTCCTTCAGGAGGTACAGGTTGACTTTAAGTAGTAACTTCATGCTGGCGGAATCTTCCAATTTTGCTGATGGCCTTGCCGTAGGTATTGTGGCAGTGAGGGGTGCATTCAATGGGAAACCTCATTAAGAACGGTGGGACCAGAAAATCCTGCCACCAACCAATGGCGAGCCGCATCTACTGTCGCAAAACACCTAGCGGGTTGCATGGAAGATCCTGCCCATAGGCTAATTTGAACCCATACTAACCTCCTGCAATTTTTTGCATGCTATTCAGGCATTCAGGCACTGCAGTGTTTAGCCACACACCACAATCATTTAATGAGCAGATAGCACAAAGTTTGCATGCTGCCTGAATCACAAGGAATGCCCATGTATGATGCCCACACCCATTTCAGGTCAAAATGAATTTCACAGCCACAGACTGTGTGGAGTGAACCAATGATACAGTTACTTTGGGAGTTAAACATTGACTCCATCTGATCTGAAATTCCAACTGCTTTAACACTTGTGATAAGTGCCCAGCCTTCAGAGTACAGGAATGATACAGGAGTATAGAAAGGCAATGTTGAATTTTACAACCAATTTTAGGTGTGCTTTCAGTATTGTCTATGGAATCATTGTTAACTTAACCTCATCTTTTCAGTTATTTTTATTCAATAAGCTGTATCCAAGGATAGATTCATGACCTTTCATCATTTAAAAAAATTATTTGAAAAAGGAGTTTAACTTACTCTACCTCAAGAACAGACAGGAAGACATAATTACAGCATGACAATTTTACACAGGCAGTTTCTATTATATATGCTGTCCTGGGAATTTGTCATGAAATATAGAAACAAGGAAAGAATGTATGGGCTGAATTTTAATGTTTCAATGTACTTTAAAATGGGAAAAGCCAGCACAGTCAGGGCAGTTTCAGCAACATGTTCAACTCCACAATGATATCTACATCTGATATCCGGGTTTCCTGACCAATTAGAAACGGTGCCGGGATGACAGCCCAAGGCAGTCTATTTCAGCCACAACATTTTAAAG
Source organism: Carcharhinus amblyrhynchos (assembly GCF_965287045.1). NCBI lineage: Eukaryota > Metazoa > Chordata > Chondrichthyes > Carcharhiniformes > Carcharhinidae > Carcharhinus > Carcharhinus amblyrhynchos. The sequence goes on along the minus strand of NC_137328.1, from coordinate 93,974,971 downwards.
GTTCTCATAAGAGATGGAAGCATTCTAGAACTTTCAAAATAGACTATGCTTTGGGCTGTAAGAGCCCACAGGGACATACTTTTCCCCACAAATGGGAGGACAAAATCTGCCAAAGCCACCTGGGTTTGCTACTGACCAGAAACTGAACCGGACGAGCCATATAAATACTGCGACTACGAGAACAGGTCAGAAGCTAGATATTCTGCACTGAGTAACTCACGTCCTAACTCTTGAAAGCCTGTCCACTATCTACAAGGCACAAATCAATAGTGTGATGGGACATGCTCCATTTGCCTGAATGAGTTCAGCTCCAACAACATTCAAAAAGCTTGATACCATCCAGGACAAAACAGCCCACTTGATTGGCACCCCTTCCACCACCTTTAACATTCATTCCCTCCACCACTGCCACACAGTGGCAGCAGTGTGCACCATATAAAAAATGCACTGCAGGAATTTGCCAAACCTCTTTCAACAGTGCCTTCCATACCCACAACCTCTACCACCCAGAAGGATGCGTAGGAACACCACCACAAGTTCCCCTCCAAGTCACACACCACCCTAACTTGGAATTGTATCGCTGTTCCGTCACTTTCACTGGGCCAAAATCCTTGAACTCCCTCTCTCTCTAATAGTACTGTGGGTGCACCTACACCACATGGACTGCAACAATTCAAGAAGGTAGCTCACCAACAACTTCTCAAAGGCAATAAAGGATAAATAACAATTGTTGGTCTAACCAGTGATGCCTACATCCCGTGAGGGAATAAACAAATAAAAAGGTCAGCATAATTATCACTTCTTGGTTCCAGTGCCGTAGATAGTTTAATGACACCATCAGGGCAGGAAAGGCATGGTACATTCACGTACACCCCTTTCCTCCTGTCTTTCCCAGCCTTCTCCTGCATGTCACTCCTCGGATGGTCAAACCTTCCACAAGGTTCTCTCTTCTGAGGCACCTCACAGATCATTACTGACATCTGTGGACGAGGTTATGCTGGAGGTAAGTTGGATCTTCGAGTACCTGGCCATTGGCGATGGAGAGATGATTGCCTTCCAGCTACCTGGGGATAGATTTAAAAATAACACAGCCACATGGCAGACAACATTCATCCATAACTTGATGTCAGCAGCACAGAAATATAGGAGGTGACCTTCCGAAAAAAAATTGTCATAGAAGTCTAAAAATGGGGGCGTTGCACACCAGTTTATTAGGCAAGTTCTGCACCGCAATCTTCCTATGTTCATCACTTTTTCTGATAGATTTGTGCCGGTCTGGGGGGAACGAAGCTTAAGTATGTCAGTGCAGCATGGGTTGTATCCTCACCCATGATCTTTCCAGTTCACCATGCTGACTGACTGGTGGCGAGCTAGTAAAATCTATACAATAATGACTCAGAACTCTCTCAGCTTATTTCCTCAGAGGGGAGTGCATGCTGTTAAGGTATGCTGCCATAAGATGCATACAACATCTCAGTGCGCTGGGGAGAGTGCTTAGATAGTAACATTGGGAAGTGCACATTACAGATAAGCAGGAACAGGTGGTGGAGACACAAACAGCAATGCAGAGTCCACTTTAAAGGGTACACGACCATCAGAGCTCAGTTCAGCTGGACACAATTGCTGGATCTTGGGGTTAACAAAGAACAGAACTATTCTGACCAGCAAAAAAGGTGCGAAGGTCTTCCAGGCTTTCCAAGGTAATGTGCGCAATTGGAGAAAGATTGGAGGATTCAGTTTCTAGAACGAGCACCATAATGTTTCAGGCCTTTGTGCTGATGTTTGCATCAATGGAAAGAATCCATGGTCACCTGCATGGAAATCAGTTATGGCAAAGAACTGTGTACATGCTGGCCCTAACCAATGGCATGCCACATTAAGCAGGCTGGAGGAAAGCCTCACATTGACTATTCTGAACGTCAGTGAAGTGCAGTAGTGTTCTCTCCCTCAGTCTATGCCCTGTCTTCCATCTCAACAGTCATGTCTGTCCCTGTAAATGTGTAAGCAGGGACAATCCTTGGCAGAGCCTCACTCGGAGGAGATCAATCACAAACATCTCAACAGTCAGAGCTGGGAAGCATACAGTCTGCCTTTAGCTCTGCTGAAGCTACACAAGGAGCAAGAGAAAAAGGAAGCAAGAGGATTTGTAGTTGGACTAGAATATTCACCTGGGTAATATACATTATGTTTTTTTTTGTTCAATTTTATCAATCATAATCTTTATTTTAAAGCTCCATTGTCCTGCACCCACCCATGTTGCTAGCTGCTGCCTGCCGTGTGACCCTTTACCAGGTACAAAATGTATAATGAGTAAAAGATGAACAATGGGTGACAATGAGAAGGATAGATTGTTAAGTGTGGGACTGCTTTGTGCTGGAGCTGGGGAAGCCCACTGAATTCAGAATTGTTTGCCAGATGGCTGCACTGCATTGTATCATCTGAAACATGACTGAATCCATCTGTCCCTAGTCCAAAGATGAGCGGGTTAGGTTGATTGGCCATGCTAAAATTTCCCCTTAGTGTCCTGAGATGCGTTGATTATTGGGATTAGCAGGTAAAATATGTAGGGATATGGGGGTAGGGCCTGGGTGGGATTGTGGTCGGTGCAGACTCGATGGGTCAAAGGGCCTCTTTCTGCACTGTAGGGTTCAAAGATTCTGTGATTCCTGGCAGCTGAGTGGCTACATCAGGCTCCATGCCCTCCACCTTCTACTGTTCCTCCTGTTTATTTACTTCCTCCGAAGATGCAGAACAATCCTCACTGCTGCGCAATATTGTGAAAGGCACAGCAGACCACCATCATTATGCAAATTCTTGCTGGTGCATACCAAAGAAAGCCCCATATCTGTCCAGGCTCCCAAATTCAGTTTCCTGATCATTTGTTCAATGACCATTCCTGTGATTTCAGTTGTATTTGAAGGTCAGTGGTTGGGTTCCTCATAGATGTTATCAGCCATATTCCTGGAGGGTAGCCTTTGTCTCCAAGAATGATTCATTGGGTGGAATTCTCCAGCCACACTGGTCTAAAAGCTGGAAATTACCACCCGACTGTCAATGGTGTTTCATATTCTCCGTAACCTACCCGCTAAAATTCCAGTGGCAAGTGGGATGGGAGAATTCCGGCCATTGTCTCTGTTTGGAGATGTAAATATCTATAGAAGATATGACTGCTGCAAGTCATGTGACAGCTCCTTGCATAAATTGCGCAGACACACATGATCTTCTTGCAGTGATCGTAATGGGATAGAGTTCCTTTTGGTTGTTGAATACTACTGGATAATTTGAGGATAGCAGGACTGAAAGATGGATGAAATCTATGGCTCCCCAGGCCTGGGGGAATCCAGCCAGGGCATAATGGGAAATAATGGCTCTCTCATTCCAAAATAAAAACAGAAAATGTTGAAATAATCAACGGGTCTGATAGCATCTTTCGCCAGACAGAGCTGCTTTTGACCTTTCAACTATGAAAATTCTGTTTTTATTTCAGATTTCCAACATCCTCAATATTTTGCATTTGGCTCCCTCATTTTGATTGGCCTCATCAACAAGAAAGTGCCTGTAAAACGTACAAGCTTCACATTAGTCGTCTGGGAGATGCATGGACAAGTACAAGTATCACCAGCAGATTACGGAAGGAACCAGAGGCAAAGAAATTAAGTACTTTGGTGACCTTGATTGCTACAGGCAACGCACGTCCTCCTGGTCCCCTTAGCAGGAAGGATATTTCTTCCTGGCAAAAGCCAGCAAACACTTGAAGGGAAGGTTTAGACTGTTGGAGGTGCTGGTGCTTAGCCATGTCCAGAAGCTAATCTGGGTATCCTCTCCAGGAAGTTGGAGCTCTGCTCATCTTCTCTGCGGATGGTGGAACAGTTGGTGGTTTCAGAGAAGACCACTGCTGCTGCTACTCTTGATTGCTCATCAGAGGTCTGAGGTTGATATGCACAAATGGCTACCAGCTGCTGAGGGCAATGGCTGGGAAATGCAGATTAAAAAATAAACAAAATTCCCAAGGAATCAGAAATTATCTCCAAATTCTTGAAATTCACCTCTAAAAAGTAAAAATTTATTTATTAGTCACAAGTAAGGCTTACATTAACAGTGCAATGAAGTTACTGGGAAGCAGTTACTCCAAGTTATCAAAAGCATACACTCAGAATAATTAATACCTCTGTGGAAAGACCATTTATTTGGGACACAATTGACTTTGCCAATAAAGCGTTAAAAGTCCGGTCTGCCTACACTTCCTGTCTGCATCATTTAACTTTCTGTCATCAGGTTTTGTTAAGCTTTCCTCATTAAAAATAATGCACATTTAGTTTGAGCTTTACTTTAGTAAATTCATCAGTCTACATTCTGGCTACCTAGCCCCAACAGATCATTCAAAATGCCTTCTGACAGGTTTCTCAATTACCATTTCTAAAAATTACTTCAAGGTCAGAATTTTTATTGTCCATCCCTAATTGCCTCTGAGAAAAGGATAGTGAGCTGCCTGAACCACTTAGGTCCATGTATTGTAGGTACATCCACAATGCTGCTAGGGAGGGTGTTCCCAGGTTTTGACTGAATGACAGTGAAGGAATGGCGATACATTTCCAAGTCAGGATGGAGCTTTGGTGAGTTGCTGCAGTGCATCTTGTTGACATTACACACTGCTACTGTGCAGTGGTGGTGATGGAAGTGCATGTTGAAGGTATTGGATGGGGTGCCAATCAACCGGGTTGCTTTGTTCTGGATGGTGTTGAGCTCCTTGAGTGTTGTTGGAGTTCCACTCATTCAGGCAAATGGGGATTATTCCACCACACTCTTGACTTGTGCCTTGTAGATGATGGACAGCCTTTGGGGAATCAGGTGAGTTACTTGCCACAGGATTCCCAGCCCTGACCTGCCCTTGTAGCCACAGTATTTACATGGCTAATCCAGTTTAGTTTCTGGTCAGTGATAACCCCCAGGATGTTGACAGGGTGATTGGGGACGGGGGAGTTGTTCCGTGATGGTAATGCCACTGAATGTCAAGGAGCAATGGTTTGGTTCTCTCTTGCTGGAGATAGTGTGAATGTTTCCTGCCACTTGTCAGCCCAAGCTTGAAGGCCTTAATGCATATGGACATGAACTGCTCCAGTATCGGAGGAGTTGCAAATGGCATTGAATGTTGTGATATCATCAGCAAATAGCCCGAGTTCCAATCTTATGATGCAACCCGCCACTCTCATCTGGCCTGACCTATATGTGACTCCAGGCCCGCAGCAATGTGGTTAACTATTAAATGCCCTCTGAAATGGCCAAACAAACCACTCAATTCAAGGGCAATTCGAGATGGGCAATAAATGTTGACCCAGCCAGCGACACCCATATCCCATAAACAAATTAAAAAAAACATGTATCCCTAGAACATTTCTGAGGCCTCTGAATTGCTAGTCCAGCAACATTACCACCAAGTCACTACCTTGCTATCAATCATTTCCTCAGCAAATGACATTTCTGATGGTCAACGGAGAACTTCTATTTAAAGATGGCATTTTCACAATATGATTAAACTGATCCACCAAGCTGTTTCATTATAAAGCTTTTACTTGAAGGCCTTAGCTTCCGCTAAAAGCTTAGACTTGAATTTGTATTTTCATCCAGAGATGTAACTCTGAACTTAATGGAGATGGCACAGCCTGAGCATGTACACTGCACCTTTCCCAGCACCGGGTAGCTGCCCTGATGTGCAGTTTTATTCACCTTCTCTCTTGCAGCATTTCTTCAAGTAAGTTTTAAAAACAAGCCAGCAAATTTCAAAAGCTAAATTGGGGTAGAAATCATATTTAATTTTCAAAAAGGAACTATGCCAGTGTCTGAGGACAAGAGAAAATGATGGTTGCATTTACACAATAGTTGTAATGTTCATTTTCTATTTGGTGACATTTAAGCTGCGTTGAGCGAGGTCGGGGGCTGGTGGTGGTGGTGGGAGGGGAGGGAGTGGCTTGGGGGAAGAAAAGGTGGGAAGCAGGGTGGTGGAGTGAATGTCTGTTCATGCTAAGGCTCTAATTTTCAAAAAAAGTTTATACCTTGAATTTGGCTGAAGATCAGTTCAGAAGGATCAAACATTACAGTTTACACCCATGGAACAGACCATAGAATCAACTGCACGGAGACAGGCTCTTTGGCCCAAACTGGTCCATGCTGACCAAAATGCCAACCATTTGCCTGCATTTGGCCCATATCCCTCTAAACCTTTCCTATCCATGTATCTGTCCAAATTCCTTTCAAATGTTTTGTCAAAGTACCTGCCTCAACCACTTCCTCTGGCAGCTCATTCCACAGTAAGAAGTCTTACAACACCAGGTTAAAGTCCAATAGGTTTATTTGGTAGCAAACACCACTAGTTTTGGGAGCGCTGCTCCTTCATCAGGTGAGTGGAGAGTTCTGATCTCAAACAGGGCATATAAAGTCACACACACAGTTTACAGAATACTGATTAGAATGTGAGTCTTTACAGCTAATCAAGTCTTAAAGGTGCAGACAATGTGAGTGGAGATAGCATTAAGCATAGGTTAAAGGGATGTGTATTGTCTTCAGACAGGACAGTAAATGAGATGTTGCAAGCCCAGGCAAGTCATGAGGGTTACAAATAGTGTGACATGAACCCAAGATCCTGGTTGAGGCCGTCCTCATGCGTGCGGTACTTGGTTATCAGTTTCTGCTCAGCAACTCTGCACTGTCGTGTGCCATGAAGGCCGCCTTGGAGAATGTTTACTGGAAGATCAGAGGTGAATGCCCGTGACCGCTGAAGTGTTCACCAACAGGAGGAGAACATTCTTGCCTGGTGATTGTCAAGCGGTGTTCATTTATCCATTGTTGTAGCTTCTGCACGGTCTCCTCAATGTATCATGCTTCGGGACATCCTTTCCTGCAGCATATCAGGTAGACAACATTAGCTGAGTTGCAAGAGTATGTACCGTGTACCTGGTGGATGGTGTTCTCACGTGAGATGATGGCACTCATGTCAATGATCTGGTATGTCTTGCAGAGGTTGCTGTGATGTTGTGGTCACTGTTCTCCTGAAGGCTAGGTAGTTTGCTGCGGACAATGGTCTGTTTGAGGTTGTCCAGCTCATTCCACATACATACCACCTTCTGTGTAAAAAAGTTGCTCTTCAGGTTCCCTCAGTTCTTCTCTGAACTTAAACCTATGCCCTCTAGTTTTCAATTCCCCAACCCTGAGAAAAAGACTGAGTGCATTCATATGGTACTCTAATTTCTAATACATATGATACATGGGAGGGTGAAGCGTTTGCTGAGTACACTGCACCAAGTGGTACTAAGATTGAATGGCCTAACCATTGTTCCTTAAAGGCACTGCTAAAAAAATGTAACCTTCAGCTGCAGGAGTAATTTTTGAGGGACTGGGAAAAGAAAGACTTGCATTTATATTATGCCTTTCATGTGCCACAACACTTGCAATAATTTTGAAGTGTAAACATGTTGCCAATGTAACAACTGTGGCAGCCAATCTGTGCACAGCAAGTTGCCACAAACAATGTGATAATGACCAGTTAATCTGTTTTTGTGCTGGTAATTGAGAGATAAATGCCAGTCCAGCTGCTAGGGCAATTCATCCGTTCTTCTTTGTACTATAGGATCTTTGACATCCAACTGGCTGGGCAGGCAGGGCCTCAAATTAACACCTCATTCAAGAAATGGCACATCCAACCATGTAGCACACCCTTAGTACTACACTGAAGTGCCAATCAAGATTTTGTGCTCAAGTACACAGAGTGGGACTTGAATACTTGAATAGCAAGAGTACTATTAAACAAGCAATGAGTGACAAAATAGCTTCTCCAGGCCCCTTAAAAATCGTTGTCCTATCCTGGGACTACATCTCCTTTTCACTTGCTGCAAGTAGTGAGTTTCTCAACATGTATTTCTTGACCTTAAATTGATATCAATTCTGCTTCTAGTGTCACAAAAGGCAGCTTGTTACTCCTTTGTGGTCAGTGCAGAAGTGGTTCGCTGCTATTTCCCACAACATCTCAATAATTATTGGACCATTTTAAAAATGTCAGTCTTTGCTCAATGAAGCCTCATTCATCTTTTGTCTGCAGATCCTGAAAAAGATTCAAGATCAGTAACCAGGCACCCATGCACTGAAGGAGTCAATCAAGCACTCTTACTTCAAACGTAGTATACTATTGAAACGACTTTACAGTTCTACATAGTAACTGCCTTATATCCCTTCAATGTGTTATCAATCACAGAAGCTTGAGCCAGCCTAACGGCAGGTCATTTCTGAAGCATTGCTGACGGATAAATGTTACCATATGTAGTTAATCTTGTTTGTAGTGTGCCCTACAAGGGCACTTTCTGGCCCAAAGCTTCCAATTTCTTGGATGTGTTTCAGTGGATAAAGAATTTATTCTCCAAAATGGACGTATAGTTGGTGTACACTTGGGATACAGTTAGAATTGTACAAGAGAAGTGATTCCCTCAATTGCTATTATGGGATCATCATTTATCTACCTTAGACTGAAGTTACAAGAATTTAAAACAAACATTTCTTATTGAACTTTAGTAATCCCATAAAAGTAGCTGAAATTCCATGAAGAAAAATAACTTTGTCCTAATCCTTCAGGAATAGCAGATATCCCAAAATGGATGATTCTCAGGTTCTATCTCAGTTGAGGTCAGAGCACCAGCAGTACTGACTCATCCTTTGTGACACAAAAAATCCCAAAAGGGTTTATTGGAATTGGAGGGAAAGCTGAAATTTGAAAATATATGTGAAACAGACTGAAGCAGAAATTCTGCAGCAATGACAACTTTTCTTAAGTTTAAGCTGAGAGAAAAGTCTGTTTGGCTCTTGCCAAAGTCTGTGCCAATTTATTCAATCCAACCATGCCAGGCCCAGAAGAGTTGCCATCAAGAAATTCTGCCATAACATAACTGACACCAGTGTTGGTGGCCATGTTGTTTGAATAAGATTCCTAATACAGACTTCAATGATTTAATTCTAGTTTTGGTGCAGATTGATCATTCAGCCAGAAACTCTAGAGATACAGAAGTTTCTGACCAAAGTGAAATTAAAGTTTCAAGTTTTTAAAGTTTTCAAGTTTATTTATTAGTGTCACAAGTAGGCTTCCATTAACACTCCAATGACATTACTGTGAAAATCCCCTGGTCTCCACACTCCAGCTTGTTTGGGTACAGACGGAGAAATTAGCATGGCCAGTGCACCTAACTAGCACGTCATTTAGACTATGAGAGGAAACCAGAGCACCCAGAGGAAATGCACAGACACAGGGAGAACATGCAGACTCCACACAGACAGTAACCCAAGGCAGGAATTGAACCGAGGTCCCTGGAGCTTGTGAAGCAGCAGTGCTAGCACTGTGCCAGTGTGCCGCCCCATGAACTTGCATGGAACCATAAGAGCTAGTCAGTGGAACCACATGTTTTAGGAGAGAGAATCTGTGAACAATAACGCCCGAGGGTGTAAAGTGGAGAACAATTATCCAAGTTTCTTCCAACACCCAGAACTCATTTGTGGTCTTGTAACAGATAAGGAATGAGGCTACACTCATGCAAGCACCTTTTAATGTTCAAGTGAATCAAAATGTTTTTCAGCCAATGGACACTTTCTGAAGTACGATTATTGTTTTATCAGCCAATTTTCCCTACTAATTACTACTTTGTTCTCAGAAGTCAGACAAATATTTATCTCAGATAAAATTTTCATTTTCTTTAGGTGAAAAGCTAAAAGGTCATATTTCTGTCACTGAGGTGAGAATGAATAAGGCCATCCACAAAAAGCAGCAAGCTTTACATTTTCTGACATTGTGTTTCAATGTAAAGTAACAACGACGATACTTAGTTTCTGCAATGGCCCCATGGGGCAGGAACAGCAAAACTTAAAGCGAGCACGTATTGGGAGACCTATAGTTAAGTGTATGAAGAAAAAGTGGAAGTGGTGAAACATATAGCGATGCAAAATTAACGCTGCCTAATTAAAGTGAAGGCTGCTACTGAAACTCCAGATCAGGATAGAGTGATCAGCTCTAAGCACCGTGTAAATTATCTGAATTCCCGTATTTTCTTTGCTGTCTGCTGAAATCCCTATTATATGAACATGAGACAGGAAATATTGTACATCTCTTTCTGGACTACAGAGGATCAAAACTTGAAAGGGTCATCATTCCTGTGATTTTACTATTGGATGAATCAAAACTTTTAAGAAGAACAAACGGGTAAATCTACTTTACAGACATTAGTAAATAGATCTAATAGTTAGTGCACTCTCTCTAGGTCTATGCCTTGAGGTTTTTTTAAACACACCAAAGACTTTCCATACATTCAAAGTTTCTCTTGCCTTGTGTTACTGCACCATAATTACTTCAGGATGTTTTAGTCTGCTGCTTTGTTAAATCTGATGAAGGTCAGGGATAGTTGTCCTGAAGGAATTATGCTTCAACACGGAAAACAAGGAAAACTTAAAACACAATGCAGTTTTGCAAACGTTTAAAAACAATTTAACAAATAGACAGATCTCTGGAGCGAGCAATCATCTTCCACAAATAATTATTTAACTCTACGTAAAATGTTGTTGAAATAACATTAAAAAACATTGAAACCTAAATTTTAAGAAATATTTTTTGTTATTTATAATCGATGACATAACTTATTTTGCATTCCCCACTTGTAGATGCCATGTAATGAAAAATGGGCTCAGATTCACAAAAATATTTCATTCAACAGTTAACTACCCTCTTTTATCCTCCTTGCTTTATTCTTCTCTGTCAGAAGAGCCAAAAATCCATTTGTTCTTATCTAAATTGTAGATCTAATTGCTTAAAAAAGCTAACATCCATTTCCATTGTGCTAATTGTAATTCAATGTATTTTAATTCACCTGTGTTCAACTGGTACAGCTCAACAGATTCTCTGTGAAAACACCTTACCTCTGCTCCTGTGTGGCACCATACATTATTGGAGTCATTAATTCAGACGTTCGACAGGGATGGAGAACAAAAAATGGTTGGCCAAGTAAATGGTGCTCCTAAACAAATAAATTAAAAAGGATATTTAAGAACCAGATTATAGTTTCCTAGAAGTTTTACCATAGGAAACCACAATTGAGCAAATTAGATCTGTGCTAGCTCTACATTTGAGACTACCTGCTGAAATCCCTGTTGTTCCACAGCATCCATTATGTACATTTCCAAACTTTTCAAATATATTTTGTGCTATTGCAGGTATAATGAACATTTTCAATTTAGTGAACTGCTTTGAAATAAAATTACTTTAAATTTGCAATGCGAGGGAACAGGCAAGCATGAAGTGTGTGCGCAATTGGATTCAAAATAAAGTGGGTCAAAGCAGTCTAAAATAGTAAGCCAAAGGAAGTTATAAAGACATACCTTGTGGCAAATAGAAGTGAGATTAAGTAAACAAAATAATAAGAAATAACAGCAAACAGAAGGAAAAGCATACTTAGGAGGATAGAAGGGTCACAGAATTCTAGCGCCTTTATGCAAACGTGCAAAACATTAGAAAGACTCAGAAAACTACATACACTAATTAGAATGGAGCAACATGATTCTGCCGCTCTCACCAAACTTAAAGATTGAATTTTGAAGATTCAGGTTTCCTGATTGCTATAATTTAGGCTGAAGATCAGCAGAAACTCCAGAGAAATATAAATGCTGATCTTTCACTGAAGTTACAGCAGTTAATCATAATTAGAACACTGTATGCAATTCAAGGCATTCCATTATTGAAAGAATATTAACGCCATGAAAAACAGAGTGAAACCTCACTTAAATCAATCCAAGAATGAAAAATGCAGAAATATGAGAAAAATTAGGCATTTTCATTAGAATAAAGAAGGTTGTAGGGAGCAGGGGAACCCAGTAGAGATTTTCAAAATCTCAAATACTTTCAAAGTGTAAATAATTAAAATGTAGTTTCTACTACTTGAAGAACTGGTAACAAGGGGCTCAAACACAGGATCACAAGAGGAATGGGAAAGGTAAATTAAACCTGAGAATGCTAGATTTTTGTGAACCAAAATATTAAGGGATATGGGGCAAAAGTAGGTGTAATAGTTCCTGTTCATCAATTTGGTAAATAATAACTGCAACATTTATTTATATATAACTATAATACAGAGGCTTGCAGCCTGCTGGCTGCCAGTCAGCTTTTGGGAGAGTTCTGGAACAGGAGCCCGAGCTCACCAGGTGATTCTCCCACCCTGCTCTCCAATTGGTTCCCTGTGTTACGTGACCTTTACTCTGTTGATGAATCTTGATCAATAATCACCATAGCCTTTTATATATATATCAATAAGTCCTTTTATGTATATAAATACTCATTTCACACTGTCCAAGATAATTAAGCGTTGAGTACATTCATTTAGTCAATTACAAATCAAGTCTTTTGAGGTTTCCGAATTCTTCTGCAATGACGAAATTCCTCTCTGGGATGCTCTCACAGGATTGCTGTCAGCCAAAACCGCAATGACAGGTGCCTTTTCAGGCACAGGCAATTCTATTTATTTCCATGGAGGTGTCAGTCATGCCTACCACAGGATGACCTGGTACTTCAGTGTTTGGAAAGTCGACAACATTCCTAAATAGAAATTTAGCTCCTGATTGCAATACTAGCAGCTGTGGCAACCATCATTCTCTCAGATTGCCTACACGTTTCCAGATGATTTTTCCTTCTACGTCCACCTGATATGTCCATTGCGTCCAGTTTTGGATACAATGGGCCTGATTTTACCATTGAGAGCGAAAGCTTGGTGAAATCAGGCATGAGGCCATTGACACGATCCACGCCCACATCCGTGCAGATGCGCACTTTACCAAGGCCTGAAAATGGCTGCCATCCAAACCGTGCCCGAAATGGGCGCAACAGCGAGTTAAATGCATTCTGAAGAGTTAAGTTCAGAGCTTCCAACGGCTCACTGAATCAGATCAATGGTGGGGGAGGGAGGTGGGTCAGATCATTCTCTTGTGGGGAAGTGTGGGGGGGGCGGGGGGGGGGGGGGGGGGGGAGGCAGGCCAGATCATTCTCTGGTGAGGGGAGGGAGGGAGGAGGAGATGGCTCAGATGCATCTCTGGCGGGTGGAGGAGGGAGACCCAATAATTCTCTAGTGGGCGGGGTGGGGGGGGGAAGGGAGAGGACAAGGGGTTGCAATTGGTCTGGGTAGCAGGGGGTGGGTAGATTAGGAGAATAGTTATGTTCTGGGGGTGGGGTGATATTTGTGGGGGTTATCACTCTCGGGGTGCTTTACCCACTTTTTGCGGCCCGGGAGCACTGTGACGAGCGTATTTTTCAAATTCTTTTTCACTGCGCATGCACGGTTTAAAGCTCCAGTCAGACCAACAGCAATTTGAGCGTGATAAGCCCCACCCACAGCGCAATTCAGACTCGCTAAGTTCATATGGGAGTGCCTGAGAGCAGAATTCTAAGTCAGATCTGAATTGTGCCCAGGTTCAGCACATAGAATCAAAATGGTAAAACCGGACCCAATGACTCTAGGGATCCAACTTGGCCCACTGCCAAAATTCATCACATACACAGCTTCATCCATTGAAAATGACTTATATGAATCGTAGTTTGTCTTCTGACTGCTTTAGCCGACCTTTACCATCCATGGCAAATTTGGAAACACAAGGCTCAGTCTTGCTCAGACATGATGGTTCATTCACAACTCTGCTGACAAGACCCCATTGTTGCAATGTGGAGATGTCCTATAGCTCAGAAGGAATTGAGAGATTCTGGTCTCAGTCACCCTCCTGACTACTTCTTTAGGCCACACTTAAAGGTTTGGATGGTTTGTTCAGCTAGTCTGTTTGAATGCCAGGTGGTAAAGAGAAGTCTTAATGTGCCTGGTATATTGAGGGTAGTGAAATTTTTAAACTCAGCACTTGTGAAGGCTGTTCCATTATCAGACATTACCAGATGTAATCAGATGTAACCAGATGTAATATATTTGTGACAGAATATTTCAACAACAAAAATATGCCCAGAATGGGCACTTTAACAACCAGCTAACTTTACTGCTTTTTAAGATCAAATGTTACAGAATTGAATACATTGCAGTTATAACCTCATCACCACTTCCAAAAAATGTCAAAGTGCATAAAATCCAAAGATTCACTTTTGAAAGTACATACGTTTTGTAGGGAAACACAGAAGCCAATTGAGCACAGCAAATTCCAATAAAGGAACTTTATTTTGTAAGTGTTGACAAGGACATATTCTTGTTTTTATTTATATTTGTTCAGCAATTTTCTTCAAGTCAGCACATCTGGCTACCAGTTCTCACTGTGATCCTCCTCAGCCAGTAGAAAAACGCCCTTTGGTCAAAGGTAGAAAGACTGGTGCACTGTGCAGTACAATTATGCAGCTCTCTGCCAGAAATCAATTACTTCAGGTAGACTGTAAAGCCATAAGTTTCTTAATCTTCTATTCTGGCAGTGGGGGTCAAATAAAGATTTCAAAGGAATTCTGGTCCCAGGAAATTTTGTTAGCTTGTGGTTTTCTTCCTATAAGTGTAAACTTCTTACCCAAACTCCATCTGTATGGTTTGTAAAGTAATGATTGTACTTGTCCTTTGTGATGCATTGACATCCTGTTTTTGTCCCCAATAAGTATTCGTATAATCCAATTCTACTCTGACTATCTATTGGTTAATATAGTAATTTACTGCATTCCTTGCTCCGATCAACAAACACCCCAGAGTAGGTAATCCTTAAAATGGTGGTACACTGGCATACACTGAACACACTGAACACTGGTCACGGCCAGGAAGATTTTGACAAGGCCAGCAAAATCTTAAAATTCCCAAGAGATTTAAATTAAATGGCTGGGACCCATGGATCCAGGCCAGTAAGATGTTTTGATCAAAGAACCTCAATCACTGTAAAACAAGGCCAGCACTTTTTCCAAGAAATTTCAATAAAACAAAGAAAACCCAGATGCAATGCCATTCCCAAAAGTTTGGCAGAAGTCCAACACTTCTGAAAATGAAGGAAGAAAAATAACTGAAGGAATAGCCCAAGGCCAGGTTTAATAATGATTCAGAAAGCAATGGTCATGTGACAGACATCACAACATAAAAATGTCTTAAAAGAGAAAGTGCTCCAATGAATTCCTTTCACTGAATAAACAGGAAACAAAAGAAGTAAATTTCTGTACATTTTCAGTATACTGGAATGTCAAAATACCATTTTAATTGAAGTGAAATAATTTAGGTAGAAGTTGTTTCACTTATTTCTCCACATTTAAAAGACTTTTTGAGCCTCTCGGAGATATACTCGCCAAGTCCCTGGTTAACTTTATTTCCTTACTGCTACTAGTCAAAATAATAAACATAGATTTCTTGGTCTCACCTGCTCACATACTAGGGACAAGTTAGGCCAAATGGTGCAGGAGCTGCCCATATCAATTGATCAAATTCAAAGTTGTTGCAAGTTCCAGGGTTAACTGGATTGTTTATCTTTATGATAGGGTTTAAAAAATCCCATTTCAAAAAAATAATGCATCCTAGGTTTCATTAATAGAGTGTAGAGTAAAAGAGTAACTGGGTAATGCTGAACCTGTACAGGACATTAGTTAGATCTTAGCTGGGCTATTTTATATGGTTCTGGGTTTCATACTGTAGGAAGCATGTGGACATATTGGAGAGAGTGCAGAGGTTTACAAGAATGGTTCCAGCTGTGAAAAACTTCAGTTGTGAGCATAGATTGGAGATGTGGGGACTGTTCTCCTTTGAGAGGAGAAGGCTAAGAGGAGATTTGATAGAAATGTCCAACATCATGAAAGGGCTGGACAGAATAGATAGAGAGAAACTGTTCCCCCTTGTAAAAGGATTAAGAATAAGAGAACACAAATTTAAAGTGATCTGTAAAAGAAACAAAAATATTTTCACGCAGCGAGTGATTTGGTCTGGAACGCACTGCCTAGTAGTGTGGTGGGGACAGGTTCAAACAAGGTATTCAAGAGGTTAATTAGATGATTATTTGAATAGAAATAATGTGCAGTTAATTTATCAGCCATTGGTTTATGGCAAAAAGGCAAGTAGAACATAGAACATTACAGCGCAGTACAGGCCCTTCGGCCCTCGATGTTGCGCCGACCAGTGGAACCAATCTAATGACCCTCTAACCTAAACTATTCCAATGCTATCCATATGCCTATCCACAGACCATTTGAATGCCCTTAAAGTTGGCGAGTCCTCAACTGCTGCAGGCAGGGCGTTCCACACCCTTACTACCCTCTGAGTAAAGAACCTACCTCTGACATCCGTCCTATAATTACCACCCCTTAATTTAAAGCTATGTCCCCTTGTGTTAGCCATCTCCATCCGAGGTAAAAGGCTCTCACTGTCCACCCTATCCAATCCATTGATCATCTTGTATGCCTCAATCAGGTCACCTCGTAACCTTCTTCTCTCCAATGAAAATAACCTCAAGTCCCTCAGTCTTTCCTCATAAGACCTTCCCACCATACCAGGCAACATCCTGGTAAACCTCCTCTGCACCCTTTCCAATGCCTCCACATCTTTCTTATAATGCGGCGACCAGAACTGTACACAATACTCCAAGTGCGGCCGCACCAGAGTTTTGTACAGTTGTAACATAACCTCACGGCTCCGAAATTCAATCCCTCTACCAATAAAAGAGAACACACTGTACGCCTTCTAAACAACCTTATCAACCTGGGCATTAAATGGCATTAAATCATTAATCATTTGCAGAGCTGGTGTAGACATAATGGGCCAAATGGCCTCCTTCTGCATTGTAAAGATTCTGTGATTCTGTTGTCAGTTACCGATTTCTGAGGTTTGAATGCATTTTCTCAACTTTAAAAAAAATTGCAACTGATTTGATTTCAATTGATTTCAATCATTCACGTACTTGGAATATGTTATAATCAATGCACTAACTAACAATGTGAAGGCACATTTGGACACTTTCAGCACTTCCCTCTGATACATCACTGAAGCATTTGTCAGCCATTGGTTTATGGAAGAACCTGGATAAGCACGAATAAGTAAAAACACCATTTTATAAACTTAAGTATTGATGCCAATTTTCCTCCTTCATGAACAGGGAAAGAACTAAAAGCAAAGGTTTTAAAGAAATTTTCTACCAGTGTTCTGATATTAAAATAACCACTGCTTCTCACTCACTGAATCAAGTACTGAAGAATTAAAACACAAGGCATACATTTATACAATGAACCAGCATTTACACAACCATTTTTTGCATTTTTGACAGTAAGTAGATTTTACTGAACGAGTAAACATTTGACAAAAATATTGTCACGTTTACCAAAACGTTCAATGTGACATTGAGCTAGCTGTTAAATGTTGTTCCCCTGGTTCAGAGGGAAGCATTAGTTTCTACAACCTACTCCAGTTAAATCAAGTTTCATCAGTGAAGCCATTCACAATGGATCAGTAGGTACATGCGCTGTGGACTATGTAATGCAAACCAGGAAATATCTAACTTTGTATCCTTGTCTGTGGTGAGATAACTGATCTCAGCTGGTGTGTACTGGGGTCAGTACAATTGGTCTCATTCTAATAACACTGATGAACTGGGAGATAATTAGCTAAGACTCCCATTTCTGGTAGTTAATCAATGGAATAAAAACAGATGATGCTGGAAATACACGAGTTCAATTAGCATCTGTAAAAGGAAAAAGAAGGTTAGTACCTCAAAAAAAAACCACAATTGTGTAGGGGTGCAGATACTAAGTTGATGTCAAATTCAGAAAGGATCTATAAATCAGCCTAAAATGCACAATTATGTCAGAATTTGAATTAATAAGGCAACTTAGCTATTTACACACAAATTAATGTGTTTTTGAATATGAAGTATATGAAAGGTTCTAGAGTTTCCTACAAAACTGTCAGAAGCAAACACTACAATAAAATGTCATCAGCTCAACTCTGGATTATTATCTAGAACCAATAGTATCTGAACCTGAGCAATTTCAGGGAGATTTTCTTAGTCCTCTCATTTTGTTAGACGATCATAAACGTACATTGTGAATATTTAAAATGATGAAAAAGCTGGTTGTTTTACCTCACTAATTTGTTTTAACACCTTCTGAAAGTAATTGTAATTCTTTTGCTCAAAGGGAGCTTCTCTTACAATATATTTAAAATCATTTTGTTAATGTGAAGTTCATTTCGTGCTTCTGTTTCCAAATATATGCAAAGTTACAGTTTCTTTTGTGCTGCAGTGCATATGGGATGAAAGGGCGGTTGTGCATTTTCCCGCTATGTTTTATGATACCCAGTGGAATTTGTGTGCTGCTACATCTAACTTACTGTGTACTACATCTGCAAGATGAAGCTATAGCAATGGAATTGCACAGCTATAGCAAATGAATTCCAAATATTGATTACCTGCAAGAGCAACAACCTGTGAGGTATGTGCCACAGTGCAATCAGAATCAAGTGTTATGGTTGTTTGGAGTTCAGTAATTTCTGTGGTACTGGCACAGAAAATTATGCAGGGTTGTATAATTACATTCTGTGCTGTTTGGTTCAATTGGTCACATTCTCTCTTACTAGGAAGATTATTGGCTTAAAGCCCTACACCAAGCGCATTAGCTGAAATCTTCATACAACTTAAGGAAAGCCATTGTCTGAAGTCCTGTCCATTAAATATGTTGTCAGACCTAGGTTTTATTTTTTTCTACTCTGATTATTAAGGTAGATGTTAAGGATAACTTGGCATCATTATTCCCTTTAAAATGTATAGCAATATACCTACACAACTATTCAGAGCTCCCTACACACGTCAAGCACAAGCCGTGCAAAAAAAAGCTTCATTTCTTTATTACTGCTGTTTCTGGGATCTTATGTGAAAAATGACCATCATATTTCCCTACATAATTAGTTAAGTAACGTGAATTGCATTCCAGCTTTTCTGAGACACCCAATAAGATACTACATGAACGCTGTTTTTCCTCAGTGCATGTCACTGCTGGAAGCCATTTCCTCATTAGACAAAATGGCCTCTTTATTTGCAGAATTCTGGATTTCTCTCTGAAAGCTCAATTGTCAAATTGTACACATGACAAGAGGGAACTGCTTCTTGAATATTGGAACCCAAGGTTTCTCGATCAAGAGTGCGAAACGGGTAAAAGAAGTGTTTGACCCACATTTAGGCTTTGCATGTGAAATTCTAATTGTATTAGTCACTCCTATGGTTTTCTATGCTCTGCCATTTCACACTTTCTTCCATTTCAGATACTTCAGTACGGAGTCAAATATTTGCTCCGTATATTTCGTGTATTGTTACAGGAAGAAGGTGCAATGGGTCAATTCTTCCTGGGTGAACCTGAATGGGAAACGCTCCTCCAAGAGGTATTGGCATAACAGTATGCACCTCCTTTGCTATGCATTCATCATCTGTGAACTACGTTCTGCTCTGCTGGGTGTCAGTCATAGCAGAGTCATCACTAGGACGGAAGACTGTGGTTCAAGCCCCACTCCAGGGGCTTCAGCACATTATCTCCGCTGATACTCCAGTCCATTACTGAGAGAGTGCTGAATTGTCAGAAGTGGTTTTTAGGATGAGATGCTAAACATTTGTGTACTCAGATGTGGATGCAAAAGATCCAACTGTACAATTTTGACAAAGAGCAGTTGAACTCCCTCCTCCCACCCCCCCACACCCGCAGTAATATCTAACCCTCAACTAACATAATTAAATAAAATCTCAGTTGATCTAATTATCACACTACTGCTCGTGAGAAACTGTGGTGTGCATATTTGTTGTTTTCTACACTACAAAAGTAACTACACTTCAAAAATATTAATTGGCTGTAAAGTCTTTTAGGATGTCTTGAGGTCCTACATAAATGCAAGATTTTTTTTAACAATTTGTTTGCTGTTTTCTCAACAGGTGTCCTATGAAACATGAGCAGTGGGTGTGCATAAAGGAATTAATACAAAGCGCAAGGCTCAGGATTTTTTTTTTGCCATACTACACACATCCAACCTTTGTAACCAAACATTTTACCAACTGCCTTTCATGAACCCTTAATATTTTCTCCTGGTCGACTCTACTACATCTTGTTCCCCTGACGCTTATGCTCCACATCAGTTTGCCCAATAGACAAAACAGCAAAGGGAAATCTTACAGTCAATCTTAAGTTATTAGCATGAGTACTTATTAATTTTTAACATTGCAAAAATAATTTTTCTACAGTAAATCAAGTTTCATTTTCCTCGTTTATGGAAGCAATTTGTTCATCTTCACACCAGTATTTCAGAAGTATTCATGAATTATGCAAAATCCAAAAAAGGGATTTTTCCCCTGTACTAGGAGGGCCAGTTTGATCCACAGTATATTGAAGTTTTCTATGAAGACAGTGACTCATTCATAAATTCTACTCATTCACAATAGAAAATTCCTCACTAATAATATCCCACATCTTCCATTAGTTACGGTCATTTTCACTTCAGCTGTATTTTTAAAAATCATAGAACTCTTTATGGCCTTTCTTTCCAAGTCCAGATGGTGGTGGACCCAGAGTTCATTCTCTTCACAATGAACCTGCCAAGCTCCTCGCAGCCTTAGCTGATTTGTTGCAGGGTCTATTCAGCATAAAAATGCCACTTAGCTGTTCATGTCTTTATCGGAGAACTGAGATTGCACTGTGTGCAGGGTTCTTTGGAATCTCTACGCTATTACTCTGTTATTACTCCAAGGTTTTCCTTGCAGAACAGGTGGATTTAAGGCAGCAATTCAGCAGATTGACAAGGTTGAGACGTTCATTTATGGAAGGCAGAGTGTGCTTGATCCAGTCAACTTTGTAAACAGCAGCAATTTTGAAATCAGCATACAAGTAAAATGAGACTGTGACATTTTGAATTCAGTCAAGTAAAATCTGTAAAACAGATTTGTAAAACAAGGAATTCTTAACTCAAGCCACAGAATGAACAAACTGTGCAAAAATCCACAGTAAGCTGCAAATAGAGAAACAGATTCACATTCTCAATAGTTGTAGGGTGATAAAGGGTGATGTTGAATTTAACGATTTATGCTATACTGGCTGAGGCGTCGAAATTGGAGATCCCAGATAACTATTTTCAACAAAAAAATGTAGTCATGTTCGCCTGGAGACATACTCCAAGACTGAATGAGTTAACAACTTTCATCCAATTTTAGAATTGCTTCAGTATGAGCAGATTTTGCCAGGTGTGGTAAATTGGTGCCATTATGAGTCACCAGGAAATGGCCGCAGAGATTTCGAGCAACATTTCAGAAGTTTCATTGAACAGCTGTGTGTTGTAATTGATTTACAGTATTTAAAACAAAAGCAAGTTACTGAACGTTGATGCACATAAAATGGATGAATGTTGACTCCAGGGAGATTCCCACTGAGCTGAAAGCCAACTGCAAGAAACTCAGTTGGTCCATCAAGAATACGTATGGAATAAGTGGCATTAATTTCCTCATGTTTGTTAATAATGTATTTGCTGTATTGGAAAATATATTTAGAAAAAGAAAAACATGCTGCTTAATTTCTATAGAAGTTCATCTATAAAGTTCATTTATTAGTGTCACAAGTGGGCTTACTACAATGAAGTTACTGTGAAAATCCCCTAGTTGCCACACTCAGACGCCTGTTCGGGTACACGGAGGGAGAAATTAGCATGGTCAATGCACCTAACCAGCACGTCTTTTGGACTGTGGGAGGAAACCAGAGCACCCAGAGGAAACCCACACAGACACAGGAGAATGTGCAGACTCCACACACACAGTGGCCCAAGCCGGGAATCAAACCCAGGTCCCTGACACTGTGAGACAGCAGTGTTAACTACTAAGAACAAAGAAAACAGAAAATTATAGCACAGGAGCAGACCCTTTGGCCCTCCAAGCCTGCACCCAACCATGCTGCCCAACTGAACTAAACAACCTACTCTTCTGGGGACCATGTCCTTCTATTCCCATCCTGGTCATGTATTTGTCAAGACACTCCTTAGAACTCATTATCATATCTGCTTCCACCACTTGCCCTGGCAGTGAGTTCCAAGCATTCACAACCGTCGGTGTAAGAAAAACTTGCATCGTACATCTCCTTTAAACCTTGCCCCTTAAACCTATGCCCCCTAGTAATTGACGCTTCCACCCTGGGAAAAAGCTTTTGGCTATCCACACTGTCCATGCCACTCATAATCTTCTAGACTTCTATCAGGTTGCCCCTCAACCTCCAGTGTTCCAGTGAGAACAACCTCCTCATAGCAAAGACTCCACATCCTTCCGGTAGTGTGGCAGCCAGAACACTATTTTCCAAATGCAGCCTGACTAAGGTCCTATAAAGCTGCAACATGACTTGCCAATTTTTACTGTGCCAATAAAACAGATCCTAAATTATAACTTCACAAAGCTTAATTGTAATGAGTTTGTAGCTAGCTTGTGTCTGTTTTTATACTCTGAAAACACAGGAAAAATGAAATTTGGTCTATTTATTGACACCTAAATTATTGAAATAATAAACACCTTCCTTTCATCCATTTTCACATAATCGTAAAGCATCAATTATTTCCACACACTGCACACATATGCCTGGCCAAGGGATCACCACATAAATAAAAACTTAACTTTTAAGATTAGCATGCATATTTGTGTTGGAGGAAAAAAAGCCAAGTGCAAGAAATTCAGTCATATCTATCCCAGAAATCACAACATGCCGGTTATATACTGTGAGCAATTTTGAATTGTGTGGAATTAATTTTCACAGAATTGTTACGGCTCAGGAAGCCACCACTTGGTCTAACTTGTCTGCTCCAACTCTCCAACTGAACAATTCACCTTGTTCTACTTGTCCATCTTTTCCTCGTAACCCTGCACATTCTTCCTTTTCAGATAACAATCTAATTCCCTTTTGAATGCTTCAATTGGTCTCCACCACACTCTCAGACAGTGCACTTCAGAACCTAACTACCCACTGTATGAAAATGTTTTACTCATATGACTTCTGCTTCTCTTACCAATTACTTTAAATCTGTGCCTTCTCGTTCTCGATCCTTTGACAAATGGGAACAGTTTCTTCATATTTATCCAGGCCTCTCATGATTTTGAATACCTCTGCCAAAGCTCCTCAGCCTCCTATTCACCAAGGAAAACAGTCCCAACTTCTCCAATCTTCCTTCATAACTAAAGTTGCTCAACCCTTGAATCATTAACCCATACTTGTCCATGTGACTATTAATTTTGTCCCAAATTATTGTTTCCAAAAGCTTCCCCACCATTGAAGTCAAATGGACTGTCCTGTACTTGCCAGGCTCATTTTTAGGCTCTAGTTTGAACAATGTGCATATTTGCAATTCTCTAATCCTCTGGCACCACCTCTGAGCCTAAGGAAGCCTGAAAAATTATGGCCACTGCCTCTGCAATTTCTTCCCACAGCATCCTTGTGGGATCTTGTTATCCAGTCCTTGTGTTTTCATAATTTTAAATGCATACAGCCTATTCAATAACTCCTGTTCATGCTTCTAGTCTCTGAATTACCTTCTCTTTTACCATGGCAAGAAAAACACCTTCTATTTCACTGTGTGTAATGTGCATTGGATACAGCATGTATCTTGAGTAGTGAGCGTACGATGGACAATGGACAGTTTGGAAAGCAGGACGTAGGAGGTAGGTATGAGGTAAGTTGTGTGCTTTGGATGTATACTAAAGATTATACTACTTTGATAGTACAGAATTTGAGTACTGCTGAAAAAACAGGCATGCTGTCAAAGGATAAAAGCAAATTACTGCGGATGCTGGAATCTGAAACCAAAAGAGAAAATGCTGGAAAATCTTAGCAGGTCTGGCAGCATCTGTAAGGGCAGAAAAGAGCTGATGTTTCGAGTCCAGGCGACCCTTTGTCAAAGCTAAAAGGCATAAAAAGTGGGAGCTATTAAGACTGCAGGTGAGGGAATGAAAGATGAGTCATCGTCATAGAAACCAGGGGTAAAGACTGCTAATAGCTGTCCAAAGGGAGAATAAAGGGTGTGAATGGCCAAATGGCAGACAAGCTGTAAGCTGTGACAGATGAAGATGTTGGGGGAGAGGGGGAAAGATGGGACAGGTAGAATGTAGAGAAGGGGAAGTGGGGGGGAGAAAAGAGAAGGGGGATGAAGTAGGGGGAAAAGATTGGGGGGGGAAGAAAAATGAAGAAAGACGATAAAGAAATAAAGGCAGAAAACAGTAAAAAAAATCAAATCAAATAAAATGAAAACAAGGAGGATCAAGCAAATCATCTGAAGTTGTTGAATTATATGTTGAGACTAGAAGGTTGTAAAGTGCCTAACTGGAAGATGAGATGCTATTCCTCCAGTTTGCGTTGAGCTTCACTGGAACATTACAGCAAGCCAAGGACAGACATGTGGGCAATGGGAGCGGGATCGTGTGTTAAAACGACAAGCAACTGGAAGGTCAGGATTGTGATTGTACATAGACTGAAGGTGCTCAGCAAAGTGATTACCCAGTCTATGCTTGGTCTCTCCGATATAGAGGAGACCACATTGGGAGCAGTGAATGCAACAGACCAAATTGAAAAGGGTGCAAATGAAACACTGCTTAACCTGGAATGAATGTTTAGGACCTTGGATGGTGAGCGTAGAAGAGATAAAAGGGCAGGTGTTACACCTTCTGCAATTGCATGGGGAAGTGCCATGAGCGACAGGAGAGGTGTTGGGCATTGTGGAAGAGTGGACTATGTTATCCCAGAGGGAATGGTCGCTGCGGAATGCTGACAAAGGGAGTGAAGGGAGGATGTATTTTGTGGTGGTATCACGCTGGAGTAGGCAAAAATAGTGGAGAATTATGCATGTGGAGGCTGGCAGGATGAAATGTGAAAACAAGGGGGACTCTATCCTTGTTGTGGAGGGAGGAGGGGGTGAAGGTTGTGGTGCAGGAGATGTCCATTACATGCCCACTGACTCCCACAGCTATCTGGACTACAGTTCTTCACACCACACATCCTGTAAGGACTCCATCCCTTTCTCTCAGCTTCTTTGTCTCCGTCGCATTTGTTCCGATGATGCCACTTTCCAAAGTGGTGCTTTTTCCTCAACTGTGGATTTCCATCTACAGTTGTCGATAGGCCCTCAACAGTGCCCACAATTGTTTTTCTTCATTTTTCTACCCCCCCCTCACTCTTTCCCCCTACTTCTTCCCCATCCCTTAAACCACCACCCCCCGCCCCCCATTTTCTATGCCTTTTAGCTTTGACAAAGGGTCATCTGAACTCAAAACGTCAGCTCTTTTCTCTCCTTACAAATGCTGCCAGATCTGAGATTTCCCAGCATTTTCTCCTTTGGTTTCATGCTGTCAAAACTTTTCACCTTGCACTTATCAGGGCAGATTAGCAAAAATATCAAGTTTAAAGGGAACAACAATTTATGCTGCATGAGAAGGGAGTGCTGATTGGTTGGCAAGTGAACTCTGATTGGTAATGGTGTTGCCATGGAGAATGCACCAGGGAACAGTTAACAGCCAAGCTTCTGTTAAATTTAAGCCAGGCAAGTTGACACCAATTGGCAAAGGCATTATTTTTTGGAATAAACTCGGGAATAACTGTCCCCCAAGCATTCCTTTAGTTGAAAAGAAGCACAATTCATGGGTATACTCATTCTGTCTGAAAAGTACACAGTCATGTGTGTGAATGTAACTTCTACCACACAGAAGTGAGCCATACTGCAAACCTAATTAATGATCAGCGACACAGTAGCACGGTGGTTAGCGCTGCTGCTTCACAGCTCCAGAGACCTGAGTTCGAATCCTGGCTTGGGTCACTGTCTGTGTGGAGTTTGCACATTCTCCCTGTGTCTGCGAGGGTTTCCTCTGGGTGTTCCGGTTTCTTCCCACAGTCCAAAGATGTGGGGGCTAGGTTGATTGACCATTCTAAATTGCCCCTTAGTGTCCCGGGATGCATAGGTTAGAAGGATTAGTGGGTAAATATGTAGGGATATGGGGTTAGGGTCTGGGTAGGATTGTGGTTGGTGTAGACCTGATGGGCTGAATGGCCTCTTTCTGCACTGTAGGATTTTATGTTTCTATGATAATTTTAAATTGGGTGTCAGTGTAATTCTTAGCACAATCAGGATTGTTTAACAAGTGCTGTCCAATCACAGAATCACAAGTAATGCTGAACATTATATTTTGAGTAGGCTTGCTGTACTATACTCCATAATCACTGAACAAGATCTGCTACTCTGCAGCGCAATTCTCAGCAATTGCATCCATACACTCTCTCCAACTTTAACTGACAGTAGGAAAGAATCATTTTAACTATCGGTCTGGATAATTCCCAAATTATATAGCATATGTTTGGCAGGCAAAAGCCATCAGAATCAGCAGTCAATGACATTAGGGTTATAATGTCATTTGACTGTATTTATTGAAGGGATTCGATCTCTGGCCACCAAGCTCTTGGTAGGTTTCTCCTAAAGTTAGAACAGGGATCAATATTTTTTGCATTTTCAAGTGGAAAACAATAATACTATGCATGCAACACAAATGAAAACAACCTTATTCCTTTTCAAGGCCAGTTCAAATATTGCTGGAATTGCTGCATTAAAAAAAGCACTGAGTGACTCCCCAATTGATGAGCATTGTAGCACTGGCTGAAATTTGTATGATCGATAGAATGTACACTTCCTGATGATGCATGCATTCAACATCAGATGTGGAGTCCTGATCTCCACATGGGTTCCATCTGGAACACCACGCGTTCCTGGGAAGTCAGCCAGACAGTAATAATCTGTGTCCCTCCAACTTGGTGTCTCATTTTCACTGGAAATGTGATAAAGATGTTTCCCCTGGCAAGCATGGTGTCATGAAGTTGCTCTGCAGCTCTCAACTGTCAACAGGATTATCTTACAGATGTTTCTTGCAGTGGCCTGGAAAGATCCTTGGTATAGAATGTTAATGAAATACTGACCTTCACAGTTGGAGAATAGCCAGCCCAATCTGTAAGGTTGTTTGTAGATCAACCTGCAGCATGTGGAACAGCTTGGTCACTGCCTGCCATTAACCCTGTGTTGCTGAGGACAGCTGACCTGATATACCCAGGAAGGAATGATGTGGTCAATAATCTTGGCCTGAAGATACTAATGCCAAACACCTGGCATGCTTGGACACGAAAGTGTGTGGCAATGAATTGAAGTTATTCTCCAATGCATGTAGCACAAAGGGATGTATGTTTTTGTAACTTGGTTGCTTGCACCTTGTACGTGGGCAATAACTGTCAAACCTCCAGGGCTGTGCATCTTAAGAAAGGTTTCCACAAAAAGAGAAAAGTATAGAGGAAAGGATCAGTACACAGAGTTTCAATGTTGTCGAGAAATGCCAGTGACAAAAATATACTTCAATTGTCAAACAACAACAGCAAACTAACTTCAATAAACACTCAGAAGAAAGCCAAACCAATTTATTTGTCATATGTCAATTTTATACCATTGAACAATGATCTGTGGAGTAGAGCTTAATACTGCAAAAGGTGCAATTTTATGTTTGTTATGGACAGGAAGAAAGATGGTGGGATGACATTTCCTCTTTCTCTTCACCCCTTGAGTGTCCACAACAAAATGTGTGCTTAAAAGGAGTATTTTACTTTTTTAATAGTTGTGACTTAGTCGGAGACATTTATCAGGCTTTTGGGTAAGTTTAAATCAGAAGGAAAGGTAACATTTATTCACATAATGACACAGCTCAGCCTTCAGCACTATTATTCCCATCTCCAAATTCCATGGCCTGAGCCTCGGCTCCTCCCTCTGTGACTGGATCCTGAACTTTCTAATTCACAGACCAATCAGTAAGGGTAGGCAACAACACCTCCACAATCATCCTCAACATCGGTGCCCCACAACGTGTATTCTCAGCCCCCTATTATACCCTTTATACACCTATGACGGCGTGGCCAAATTCCCCTCCAATTCGATTTTCAAGTTTACTGATGAACCACTGTAGTGGGTCGGATCTCAAACAATGATGAAACAGAGTACAGGAATGAGATAGAGAATCTGGTAAACTGGTGCGGCGACAATAATCTCTCCCTCAACGTCAACAAAAAGGAGATCGTCATCAACTTCAGGAAACACAAAGAAGAACATGCTCATGTCTACATCAATGGGGAAGAAGTAGAAAGGATTGAGAGCTTTAAGTTTTTAGGTGTTTAGATCACCAACAACCTGTCCTGGTCTCCCCATGCCGACACTATAGTTAAGAAAGCCCACCAACGTCTCTACTTTCTCAGCACACGAAGGAAATTCAGCATGTCAACTACGACTCTCACCAACTTTTACAGATGCACCATAGAAAGCAGTCTTTTTGATTGTATCACAGCTTGGTATGGCTCCTGTTCTGCCCGAGACCGCAAGGAACTACAAAAGATCATGAAGGTAACCCAATCACGCAAACCAGCCTCCCATCCATTGGCTCTGTCTGCACTTCCCACTGCCTTGGCAAAGCAGCCAAGATAATTAAGGACCTGGATATTCCCTCTTCCACCTTCTTCTATCGGGAAGAAGATACAAAAGTCACGTACCAACCAATTCAGCTTCTTCCATGCTACCGTCAGACTTTTGAATAGACTTACCTTGCACAATGTTGATCTTTCTCTACACCCTAGCTATGACTGTAACATTACATTCTGCACTCTCGTTTCCTTTTCTATGAACGGTATGCTTTGTGTGTATAGCACACAAAAAACAATACTTTTCACTGTATGCTAATACGTGATAATAATAAATCAAATCAAAAAATCCAAAAATGTAAACACAATAAAAAGCAGTCACAATCACATACACACAGACAAACACACACATTTAAAGATGAATTCTAGAGGATGGAATATGCAGCTAGCTTGAGGATTAACAAAATACAAGTAGCAAATCATGTTCAGGTCAAGTTCTTTTAAGGTGTACATAGGTCCTTCAGAGATGATGGATGTGGAAGTCTCTGGAATTCCAGGCAAGGTTGGAGAAAATCTTTACAAGCTAAAATAAATTCATCCCCCTCATATTGACTGAGTTGATTAATTTTTAGGCAGGGTTTATTCTCCTGGTTGGAGGAATGGTCCCTCTTGTCCTGCCGGTTTCAGACTAAGCTGGTTTCTCACTGATGCTTGCAGTAGAAGTTTTGTTAGCTGAATGCACTTTTGATCACACGATCAATACTTCTATTGTCCACCCAGAATGATTTGAAAGTCGAAAGCCATTCAGTTACACAGTGGAAAACTGGATGGGTTATTCACCTCTACACAGAGAGTGTCTTCTCCTGCAGATGGACCTCCTGAAGAAAGGAAGTGGACCTCCTGGAGAAAGAAGGTAGACATCCTTGATGTCTCTGAAGTTTAGAGATCTACTGAATAAATGATATCCCCCATCCACTGCTGTGATGATCCAGGGCCCATGGTCACTGGGGGCCTCCATCTCAAACTCTGGTGCCGGTCCAAGGTGAGTCTTAATTCTTGCGTGCCACATTGGTCCAGGCATGTTCTGGACTGGCGTGTTTTACTGCTGGCGTCATGGAAAATCATCTTGGGGGGAGGGGCGCACAGGTCGTTTATTTATTTATTTGTGTCACAAGTAGGCTTACAATAACACTGCAACAAAGTTACTGTGAAAATCCCCTCGTCGCCACACTTTGGTGCCCGCTGGGTACACAGAGAGAACTTAGCATTGCCAGTGCACCTAACCAGCACTGTGGGAGGAAACCGGAGGAAACCTACACAGACACAGGGAGAAGGTGTAAACTCCACACATACAGTGACTGAAGCCGGGAATTGAACCCGGGTCCCTGGAGCTGTGAGACAGCAGTGCTAACCACTGTGCCACCGTGTCACCCATGTCCTTGCCTACCCACGTGCATCCCATTTGCAGATTGGTTTGGCTTCCAGCAGGATTCTCGATCTGCCATGCTGGAAAGCATTGGAATATCCTTCTGTATCAGGGTACTTTCACCCTGGGCTGAAACCAAATTTTGGGCCTCCTCCAGGGAAGGCTATGGAAGCATCCACACATGGTTTTCATTTTGGTATGTCCGTTCAAAAAAAGGCATTTCACCCATGGTCGTTTACAGTTTAAGTACTTTCCAGAAGCATGTACTAACGAGAGTTAATCCTTTGTCTGGAAATCACAAAATGTCACTTGACTCTCGACAGTATTTTGAAGTCAATTTTTACACTGACGAAAGTTCATAACGTGAAAATTAAGGATATTTGATTTATTATAGTCACGTGTATTAGTATACAGTGAAAAATATTGTTTCTTTCACACTATACATACAAAGCATACCGTTCATAGAGACAGTGCAGAATGTCGTGTTACAGTCATAGCTAGGGTGTAGAGAACGATCAACTTAATATGAGGTAGATCCACTCAAAAATCTGACAGCAGTAGGGAAAAAGCTGTTCTTGAGTCAGATGGGATGTGACCTCAGACTTTTGTATCTTTTTCCCGACGGAAGAAGGTGAAAGAGAGGATGTCTGGGGTGCACGGGGTCCTTGATTACGCTGACTGCTCTGCCAAGGCAGCATGAAGTGTAGACAAAGTTGATGGATGGGAGCCTGGTTTGCGTGGTAGACTGGGCTTCATTCACGACCCTTCGTAGTTTCTTGCGATCTTGGGCAAAACAGAATACAACCAAGAAAGAATGCTTTCTACGGTGCACCTGTAAAGTGCATTGGTAAGAGTCATAGCGGACATGCCAAATTCCTTAGCCTCCTGAGAAAGTAGAAGTGTTGGTGGGCTTTAACTATTGTGTTGGCGTGGAGGAACCAGGACAGGTTGTTGATCTGGACACCTAGTATAATGTGGGCTACACGTATCTGCAGCCCACATTATCTCTATGTCATCTAAAACTGCCCTTAGAAAAATCAGAGTAGCACAAAATATCCAACCCACAGAGGCAGGAAAGAGAAATGTCATCAATGGTGGTGGAGTTTGAACGTAGAAAAAATGAGGCAGGAAGGCAAAGAAACTCCAATAACAGGAACTCAAGAAAGACTTAAATGGAGAGCACAATCTAAATTAGACAGCCGTCTACAATCACCTCCAGCAGTATGAAGGAGTTTCACAATAGGAAATAATTCAGGTTGAAGATGATTGTGTTCTGTGGATAGTTAAAGTTGTTGAGGAAGGAATAGTTAGCACTAAGTAAAGAACGAAGTTTATTTCAGCTTTGGCAAAGGAAAAGTCGTGGAAATCCTTTGTGATCAGAGTAGATAGAGAAGATCAACTAATGAGGAGTTTTTAAATGTGCGAACGACAAGTGAGCACAAAACTGTAATTGAGCCCTGGAGGGATCAGGCAACTGAGGACTGGAAATGAGCGCTGCTTGTCTTTTCAGTTCAACCATTTTCCAAATGTGCTGCTGATACCTCGAGTCATTAGGCATCTCTCCTGGGCCACTATGTCAATCTCTGTTAGCGGATCATTGACTTTACTCTCTTCAGTTTTCCAATTCCACTGGCCAACATCTAGCAATGTTTCCACTGAAGATGTTCTCTTTCAACAGCTCCAGGATCCAATCCTACGGCCAGTCACTGGCTTTTGGGAACTACAAGATCACTCCATATTGTCTCCTCCAACCCATCCCTACCTCTATGCCTTTACTATTCTGCTGACATCATCCCAGACTTCAATCCCACCGCACTCTATGCCTCCCTTGGCACTATCCAAAAGGTCCATCAAGGCTTCCCTTTGCTTCCTTTCAAGCAATATTTCTGTCTTAGCTTCCTCTTGTATTTACCTCCCCACCAGGCAGAACTTCTTCCCTGTCACAACCTTCACTGCTAGTAGATCAACTATCACTGTCTTTCTCAGCATTTCCCTCCAGAATGTCCATTAATTCATAAACAAGGAACTTGTTTTCCATGATCTTATTGTGAATGATTTAATTGACCTAACAACTTTGACCAAAATGTGGTTCATGAATGTTGGCATTGTGCTCCTAATTGGAATCTCCCTGCCAGGCTCCACTTTCCACAATCCAGCCTGCCCAAATTGCTACTGACGCACCATGACCTTCAAAAGCCAAGTCACGGTTTGATTTGTACCCAGATGCCTCTGGTATCTTATCCTCCAGAGAGCACCTTAACTTATTCCACTCTTCTCCTGTCCCACCTGAATTCAAACCATGACATCCTCCATTCTTTCATCTTCAGTTTTTACACCAACCAGCGCTTAATTGTTGATGATTTCTTCATACCTTAGTATGGTATGGTTTCTTTCTTCATTCACTCAAGTCCAAGAGGTGCAGACTTGAGCTTACCTGGCATATAATTGGTTTACCTGTTCATCACCAGATCAGGCTGAACCATATCAAGTACTAATAGATTGTAATTTCCTTTGCTAAAACCATCCGCCACTCCAGTGTCATTCTGGAGAATAAAGATAATCATTTTTCTTACTTTCAATTGCCTCCTTGAACCTCTCTTCTCTGCCTTGATGCTTACCATAGAAATCATAGAAACCATAGAAAATTACAGCTCAGAAACAGGCCTTTTGGCCCTTCTTGTCTGTGCCAAACCATTTTTTGCCTAGTCCCACTGACCTGCAGTTGACCCATATCCCTCCACACCCCTCTCATCCATGGACCCATCCAAGTTTTTCTTAAATGTTAAAAGTGACCCTGCATTTACCACTTTATCCGGCAGCTCATTCCACACTCCCACCACTCTCTGAGTGAAAGAAGCACCCCCAAATATTCCCTTTAAACTTTTCTCCTTTCACCTTCAACCCATGCCCTCCCTAGCCTCAGTGGAAAAAGCCTGCTTGCATTCACTCTATCTATACCCCTCAAAATCTTATACACCTCTATCAAATCTCCCCTCATTCTTCTATGCTCCAGGGAATAAGGTCCTAACCTATTTAATCTCTCTCTGTAACTCAGCTTCTCAAGTCCCAGCAATATCCTTGTTTCATCTTTAGAAAAGAATGCATTTTTTTATCTCCATCCAGTCAGCTGTTTCTGCTGCTTTCACTGCAACCTTGCCACTAAGTTAAACTTCTCTTCAGTGTCTCTACTATGCCTGAACCCACCCTCCCTACCCTCCATCTACAACAGCATTTACGTAGCACACTGAATGTAAAAATAAGCCCCAAGTTGCCTCACAGAGATACAGTCAGGAACAAAACCAACTGAAAACTGGAAAGTGAGATAGAGTGACAGAGGAGTTTAAGGAGGAATTTCCAGAATGTACAGCCATGGGTGAAGAGACAGCCACCAATGGCACTTTTTAAACTCCTGTCATCAATCCCCTTATCCTTTGTCATTGCAAACCACCACTCCAAATTCCCTTTCCTTTTCAAAGTTTGACACTGTGTTGTCACCTCTAAAATCAGTGTTTGTCTTTCTTCAACACCAAGGTTTATAACCAGAACAGCCTTGATTAAAGTCACAGGTGATGTTTTCTGTGGCAGTGATGATGGTTTCTTCAGTGTTTGATGTGTTTGCCCACATGAAGTTCCTCCTATACTGCTCTTCAATGTCCAGCTCAATGGGATTGTCTTTGCTTAGAATCATAGAAACCCCACAGTGCAGAAAGAGGCCACTTGACCCATCGAGTCTACACCGACCACAATCCCACCCAGGCCCTACCGCCATATTCCTACACATTTACCTGCTAATCCCTCTAATTTACGCATCTCAGGACTCTAAGGTGCAATTTTTAGCATGCACAATCAACATAACCCGCACATCTTTGACTGTGGGAGGAAACTGAACACCCGGAGGAAACCCATGCAGACACGAGGAGAATGTGCAAACTCCATACAGAGTGACCCAAGCTGGGAATCGAACCCAGGTCCCTGGAGCTGTGAAACAGTAGTGCTAACCACCACGCAACCGTGCCACTTCATGTCACTCTTACTATTCAGAGTGAGAGTACCTCCAGCATTAATTTTCTTTCCCATGCTCAGATTGCTATTTCCAGATTCTCCAAGGATCCTTGGCACCTTCCTCCACCTCATCTATACGTTGCCTCAGGACATCATCATCAGCAGACATGGGGGTCAACTTTCACACATATGACATCCACCTTTGCTTGTTTTGAGTCTTCCACCTGTCTCTGTTAAACCACTCATCTTGGATGAGGCACTCTTTCTTCCAGTTAAATACTGGGAACATTGAAGCCATTTTCTTCAACTCTTGCCATAAGCTTCATACTTTGACCACAATTTCCATCTGTATCCCAGACACAGCCTCCAGCTGAACCACACTAACCATTAACCTCAGCATCCTACTCAACCCTGAGCTGAATTTCTGACCCCATAACCACTGCATTACAAAAACTACCTGCTTTCACTACCATAACATCGCCCATCTCCACTCCTCCTACCTCAACACATCAGCCCGAGTCTGTGACTAGGGAACAGAATGGAAAGGGTGGCTTGGGTATGGAGCATTTAGCAAGAATTGAAAATACTGCTTTGAGTTCCCAGAATTTAACCCTCTCCCACACTTCTGTTAGCTCCAGACTAAATTCATTACTCACCTATTGGCTGGTTTCTCATCTTCTATCCTCTGTTCATTTTAGCTCATAACTGGCTTCATATATATTATTCTGCACCAAGTTCAACTCCTGGCCCCTCAACATCATCATTTTGAAATTCTCAACTCATTGTTTAATTTCCTTTCTAGCCTCAACACTCTAGATTTCTTTAGATTTAAAACCACTCCAGAACTCTTGATTCCTCTGAACCTAATGTTTTGCATGTTCCCCTACCACACTTCACCCCACCACAGCCATACCTTTAATACCTAATCTGAAATTCTCTTGAGATAACCTCACATCTCCTTCTTGCACCTTTAAATGCCTCCTTAAAGCTCATTTTGCTACTTCTCCAAATAGTTATGAGAAGATGGTGGCATAATCACTGGCCTAGTGATCCAGAGAAATTAACTGAATTTAATTTTAAATTGAATTTAAAAACATCTGGAATTGAAAGCTCATCTCAGAAATAGTGACCATGAACCTATCATCATAGAATCCCTACAGTGCAGAAGGCGGCCATTTGGCCCATTGAGTCTGCACTGACCCTCAGATGGAGCATCTTTAGCAGGTCTAGCCCCACCCTCTCCCCCAAAGCATTTACCCCATTAATCTCCCTAACCTACACATCATTCATTGTCATGAAAACTTATCTGGCTCACAAATTTCCTTGAGGGAAGAAAATCTGCCATTCTTAATTGGTCTGGCCTACATGTGACTCCATACTGACAGCAATGTCATTGACTCTTTATTGTCTTTGGAAATGGCCTAGCAAGTCATTCAGTTCAAAGACAATTAGGGATGGGCAACAAATGACTGGCCACATCTCATAAAAAAAGTATTAAAAAAAAATTCTGTGGTTCAATAATCATTTTTTAAAGTACCTTGAGATGTTTACCTATATTAAAGATATTATATTCTAAGTTATTGCACAAGTGGATCTTTCCCACACCCCTACATCATCATCATGTCTCTGGGGAGTTCCAACAATATTCCAGGAAATCCACATGTTACATCCATGTTTCCCTGCTATACAACCGTAACTGCAATTCAAAAACTGTGAAGCACTTTAGCATGTCCAGCAATCATGTAAGATGCTATAAAAATACAAATTAGATCATTTTTTGTTTAAAGAGTGTTAAAGAACTGATGAGCTGGGAGAATACCTTCACCATATGGACTACAGTGGCTTATGGACAAAGGTTCACCACCACCTTCTCCAGAAAAGTAGGATGGGTGGTAAATGCTGTCCTGGCCAGAAACACCCACATCTGGAGAATTATTTAAACAAAAAAAAAATCAATTCTGAAGGGTATTAATTATCTTCCGCTGCCAGAGTCATAGTTGCCATTTACTTGTTGGTTGTAAGGACCTATTTCCTTATAGCAAATTGGGACAGGTATCTCCGAGGGGCTCTTACACTGGCAGGTCACCCACCCCAAGCAGGCTAATGACCCCATCCTCACAATTTAAGACAGGACTGACATCCTTTAATTCACTCCACCTTACCATTGCAGAACCACTGAATTTCATTCCAAATATCTTTAACAAATTGAGAGATTTTTACCAAAGCTCAGATGCAGACCATGTTAAGAATCTATATCAGTGAGATCACGGTCTTAAACTGCATAGTGCTTGTTAATGAATCTGAAGTCAGCAAGAATTCATTTTATTTAAATCCATGATGCATAGAACCGGTCAGATAATTTCAACATTTAGCAGTTTTGTCAAATGTCTAACCAATTACCTGTTGGGTAATAGTCTCCCAGGGTCCTTGAAAGAGACGTTCTTTGAAACAATCGTGAACGCTTTCCCAAATTTCTTTTAATGCAAGTGGTCTGCCATCTAGGATTTCAAAAAACAAAACAGTTCTATCATTTACATTGAAGAGTGAAAACAACGTTATGGTAATATTAAAAAATGTCTTCTTTCTGTGAGATCCTCTTTAACACCTTTACTTGCGAAAAAAATATATCCATAAAAGCAACAAAAGCAAAAACTTTTGCTTTTTATTTCAGCTGGAAAGCTGAAATAAAAACAGAAAATGCTGAAAATATTCAACACATCAGGCAGCATCTGTGATGATAAAAATAGGGTTCATGTTGCAGGTCTTTGACCTGTTATCAGAACCATAAAAGATAAACCAGTTGCCATCAATAGAAAAGCAGACATTTTCAAACTTCTTTCAGTGATTAAAAATAATAATTCAATTTCAAAATTTAGATTACAAAGATAAGCTATTTCAGTTCTTTCCTTATGATGCAATTTAAGAGCCAGTTACACACTCCCAATCGTAGGTAAATAGCCGCAGAAGCTGCATTACAGACATACAATATCCTCCTTGATGAGCCATTGAAAACAACAAATCATAGGAATTGCTAGACAAGACTGAAAGGGCTTGAACAGGCACTTGGAATAGGTGGTAA
This sequence comes from Carcharhinus amblyrhynchos, assembly GCF_965287045.1. NCBI lineage: Eukaryota > Metazoa > Chordata > Chondrichthyes > Carcharhiniformes > Carcharhinidae > Carcharhinus > Carcharhinus amblyrhynchos. The sequence continues at coordinate 93,938,041 of NC_137328.1, read as the reverse complement.
TCTACAGATTGGATTCTTGACAGTTAAACTGGTGAAGTCATAGACTTGGGACATCATTTATGATTAAGAGAATTACTTGGGATTTAACGCATAGAACCAGACCATTTAGCCCACCATGTCTATGCTGGTGTCTATGCTTGACATGAGTCTCCTCTCACCTTACTTCCACTCATCCTATCAACATATCCTTCCATTCCATTTGAAGAAAACTCATGAGTTCAGAGGTCTTGAATATTAGATTATGGGGGCAAATGGATTCTCATGTATGAATGCAGGGGATAAGAATATGTGGGTTGAGATGGAAGGGAAGAAGGTGAGTGGGGTGGAAAAGGATGAGGCAATGGGTTGGAAGAAAATGAGAAAGGCAGGGTGGAGGAGCTTGAAGAAGACAGGGTAGAGGATGATGATAACGGTAAGTCCAAACAGGCTCCTTCAAGATGAGTTGGCAAATGGGAATACACCGTAATTGCTCCATTACGGAAATCTGAATCCAGCAACAGCAATTGTCCGTAATAGTTTTTTTTAATTGAAGAGCCGCACAGATGGATTTTGGAGAGGCGAAGTCCTACCTCCTCTGAGGTAGCAATGGTGACTGTGGAGAGGAAACTATCCAGTCTGAAGGCTCTGGCAGGACAGCTGGGAAGGTGAGTGAGGACATCAGCTTTGCTGTGATTTTGTTCCTTTTCCTGCCTGTTATGCAGGCTCCTTACCCCAAGCTGGAGACTCTGCATCACAGACACTATCAATGGGACCAAAAGTGGGGTTGATTACAGTGTGCATTCAAACAAAAACACATTGTAATATAGTTTGAGAAGCACTAGGGTAGCGGGTACAGATTGGGTAAGAACTTTTTGATTTGATTTATTATTGTCACATGTGTTAGACTCTGGAAACAAAGCATATCATACATAGGGAAGGAAAGGAAAGAGTGCAGAATGTAGTGTTACAGTCATAACCAGGATGTACAGAAAGATCAAGAGTCAATGAATGGGAGGGTGGTTTGCGTGATAGACTGGGCTTTGTTCACGACCCTTTATATTTTATTGAGGTCTTGGACAGGGCAGGAGCCATACCAAGCTGTGATACAACCAGCAAGAATGCCTTCTATGGTGAGAGTTGTAGCAGACACGCCAAATTTCCTTAGCCTCCACAGTGTTCGCATAGAGGCTCCATCTAGACACCTAGGAACTTGAAGCTCTCCATCATTTCCACTTCATCCCCACTGATGTGGGTAGGGGTATATCCTCCACTGTGCTTCCTGAAGAAGATGGCTTTGTTTTGTTGACATTGAGGGAGAGATTATTGTCAATGCACCTGTTCACCAGATTCTCTCTCTCTTTTCTGTATTCAGTCTCATCATTGTTTAAAATTCAACCCACTAAGGTGGTGTCATCAGCAAATTTGAAAATTGAGTTGGAGGGGTATTTGGCCACACAGTCAGGGATGTATAAGGAGTGTAGTAAGGGGCTGAGGATACAGCCTTGTCGGGCACCGGTGTTGAGGACGATCATGGAGGAGGTGTTGTTGGCTATCCTTATTGATTGTGGTCTGTGGGTTAGGATCTAGGATCTAGTCACAGGCGAAGGAGCCAAGCCCCAGGCCATGGAGTCTGGAGATAGGTTTTGTAGGAATAATGGCGTTGAAGGCTGAGTTGTAGTCAATAAATAGGAGTCTGACATAGGTGTCTTTGTTATCCAGGTGTTCCAGGATTGAGTGTCAAGTCAGGGAGATGGCATCTGCTATGAACCTGTTGTGACCACAGGCGAACTGGAGTGGATCCAGGCAATCTGGCTGGCCAGAACTGATCTGTGGCATGACTAACCTTTCATAATGATGGATATCAGAGCCACCGGATAATAGTCACTAAACTACACTGCCTGGTCTTTCTTTGGCACTGGGATGATGGCCATCTTCTTAAAGCAGATAGGGACCTCAGATTGGTGTGGAGAGAGATTAAAAATGTCTGTGAATACCCCTGCCAAGTGGTCCACATAGGATCTGAGAGTTTATCTGAGTACCCAATTGGGACCAGTTGCTTCCCATGGATTGATTTTCGAGGAGGCTGCTGTGACATCTGCAATAGCGACCTCGAATACAGATTCGGCAGAGGCTTCCAGAGTGGAGGATGTGCGCTCGCTGACCTCTTGCTCAAAACAGGCACAGAATGCATTGAGCTCATCAAAGAGGGGTGCATTGGTGTTGGCGATTTTGCATGCTTTCATCTTATAGTTTGTTATGTCTTACAGACCTCATCACAGTTGGTGGGAGTCCATGTGGCTCGACTTGGATCTGGTACTGTTCCTTGGCATCTTTTATGGATCTCCATAGATCACGTCTGGATTTTTTGTATAAGTCAGGGTCGGTGGACTTGAATGCCTCAGACCAGGACTCAAGCAAGCAGTGGATATCCTTGTTCATCCGTGGTTTCCAGTTGGGAAACATATGGATTTGCTTCTTTGGCACACAGTCATCTACACACTTACTAATGAAATAAGTTACCATAGTGCCATACTCATTCAGGTTGGTCACTGAGTTTTTAAATATTGACCAGTACACAGACTCAAAGCAGTCCCTTAGGAGATCATCTGGTTCATCAAAACAACATTGCATGACTTTCTTTAATGGATTCTCCAGTTTCAGTTTTTAACTCTGTATGCCAGATTCCAGACTGAGGTTACAGTGTATATTATTTTTGACTGCAAGCATTGTGTAGCGCAGTGCGAAATGGAAACATATCAGGAGGCATAGGAAGGGAGTTACAGAGCTTTACTGCAGGAGAGTGCAGTAAAGGAAGTGTGGTAATGGAAGTGTGTATTAAAAGGAAATAAGGCAAATTGTGTATGTAGGAGAAGAGGTACTGGTGAGTGCCACAACCAGCGTACGGACAGAGTCACTGGGATGGGTGGGGGAGGGATGGAGAGTAGGAATTCAAAAAGGAAGCAGCAGGAAGTGCAGCCAAGGAGCAAGGTAAACCAGGAGAATTTGATAAGGGAATACGATGAAAGAGAAAGGATACTTAAAAGTCAGAGACAGTAAGGGAAAAAGGCAGAAAATCTTGGGTCCAAGGTGTCAGCCATGACATGTTACATGAAAGAAAGAAGAAACAGAGATTAAAATATTCAAAAGTTAAATATTACATTGATTGAAGCATAAATACCATTGACATTGAGCTTAACATACCTGAATAACAAGCTCTGAAATACAGCACTGGCGCCTGATAACTGCTGGAATAGACAACATGGTACTCGTATCGAATTAATTCGGATGTTGTGACCTGGGCTTCCTCAGCATCATTCTCCATGTTAACCTAAGAATAAAAATAAAGCATTGCACAACTTCATACTTGGTCATTGTTGTCAAAATACCCAGTTTTCAAGGATAACTGATAAAATGTCACCAGCACAAAATTTTGCAATATTTATTTTAAAAGTCCCAAATAATTACATAGAAGAATTTACATTCTGACAGGGGCTTTGCAATAAGTCCATTGTTTTTCAAAAGCAGTTCAATCATTAGCCAATTGTCACCTACAATTATGTTAAGAAATTCATTACCAAAATGTTCATGCTCATATTTTCCTTTGGTGGGTTAATTATGCAACCACTCTTTATACTTCCCTTTCAATGGCAGCAAAAGCATGGGCGGGGATTTTCTGCTCCTATTCACAATGTGAGTGTGAATGTTGATGGGAGCCCAAAATCTTACAAGAGGCCCAAAACACATTATACGTCAGCAGGAAGTCCCGTCGTGACTGTCCCCACCTCACCGACGTTGAATGTTGGAAACTCAATTAGAATAAATTTAAATTTAATTACAGGCTTCTATGTCTCATAATCCCATTCCACCTCCCCCCCCAACATTGTGAGGGCTCTCCCACGGCGTGCACCTGGCAGGTGGGGGTGGGGGGAGGGGGTGGCGGGGGGGCTACAGGGGAGCTCAGGTGAGTGCATTACTCAGAGAAAAGAGGGTCATGCCCGGACACATTTTTGTATTGGAGCAGCCTTTAAAAATGGCACCTTGTCATTAAAAATACAGTCACGGATGGGACAGCTCTGCCAGTGTGAAGTTGTGGGACCCGTCCCTCAGATTTTTTTTCAGAGTTTCTCATGATACAGCAGAGAAAGCCATCATTGGGCTGGAGGTTTCAACGCTGACTTGCCTGTCTGCTGCAGCACGTTGCATTAAAACTGAAAATTTTGCCCATTATCTTGAATGAGCAAAAAACTGAATTTGGTGAAAATCTGAAAAGCCAAGTACAACAGCCCAGAAAACCTAACAATAGAAGTCATACCTTTCTTTTAAAAAGGTATAGTTTTGTTGCAGACAAGGAGAAGTTTTGGAGATAATTTCCTCTTGTTTCCCACCTCTCAACTAATTTGGTAACATAGTTATGCTGAATATATTCTGCCTCCCAGGGTGGAATTTCCTGTGGGGCATAATTGAGAAAATGCACCCAAAATTAGATCCATTTTGTCTATATCAACTTACCTTTACATTTCCCCCCAGTCTAATTAGCGAGAATTTAAATTGTAACACAATGAATCAGGACCAGAGGAAAACACGAAAACAGCATGATATATTCCTTCGCTAAGTAAAAAAATTAAAATTTCAAGCAATCTAATTTTAGCTCAGCACTTTTAGAACATGCAATCATGGAAACCTTGCATTTTTACACACGGTTCACACTAAAGCCATGAAAATGCATTCAAAGAAACAGAAAACAGAGTGCCGTTTTAGTGAGGATTAAACAAGAGGAACTTTTGTCTCCCACTTATCTGACTGCTTCTCCGACATCCAATACTGTGAGAGCAGAAATTTCCTCCAACTATTTAGGAAAACCAAAGCCACTGCTTTCGGTTCATGCCACAATCTTCATTCTCAAGTCACCAACTTCATCCTGCACCTTTGCTACTGTCCGAGCATCCCCAGTGTTAATTACTTCATCATTGGCAGTCATGCTATCAGAGCCTTAAACTCTGAAATTCCTTCCTTGAACCTCCCACCCCCCTCTCTCCTTTAAGACTCACCTTAAAACCCACCTCTGAGAAAACCTTTGGTCACCTGTCCTAATATTTCCTCACAGGCTTGTTGTCAAATTTTCTTTGCTAGCTATCTATGAAATGCCTTGGAACATTTTTACACATGAAAGTTGCATGCAAGTGGCAACTGCTGTTTAAAAAGAATCATAGTAAAAGACTAGAAAAATGACATTGTTTCATGTTGGGATTAAAATTCTGGACTTTAAATTTACATTTAGTTTGAACCAGCAGATCTGCAGAATATTTATTTATGTAGCTTATTAGCCTGGAGCTGGGACCATTATATTAAGTCAAGATGCATGTAGCTATAAGGATTAATAATTAAGCAGAAAAGAAAGATTGAGGAAACTTAAGTGTAGCATTAAGTATATATAGTGCCTAAGTGGGTTTGATTTATTACCTGGTCATTTGATTTGTACCCTTGTTACAGAGGTCTCTGTGCTCCAACACAGGAAATTTCATCCCCTGCTCTATTTTGAAATGTAGTTTGTCTGTTTCATTTTATTAACGTAACTAATGCTGTATGAATGACAAATATACATAGATACAAAATCTAGTGGTGTTGGAATTGACTGTTTATATTTAAACAGTAGAGCAAAATTGAAGGACAAAGATTAGATTCATTGTATTCAGGAATTTGGCAATAGTGGTTGCCTTTTTCCGCCGTCCCCCTTGTTACAGGATATTCTTACAGTAGCACAGCCACAGAGATACATCAAGTGCCTGTGTACATTCATTATCACCCTCTGCTTGACCTCCATGGCTATATACCCAAAGATTAGGTTTGCTTTCCTTACTGCTGCCACACAGCGTGGTGTTGGTTTCAGTAAGCTTTCCACAAATATTCCCAGATTCTTCTCCTCTTTTGTGTCCTATAGCCTGTAGCAATACAACAATTAAGTGGGATTCAGGAATGAGAGCTGGTGCGGTGTAACCAATAGCAGACTTTCAAGCATTGTATGCAGGAATGTTAACAGCTGTCTGTCTGCAGTGGCAAAAAATCCTGGTAGCCATTAGTAACTGGCTGCTTCAAGTCAGTAGCATGATGTGACTGAATCAGAATATCAATTTATAAAATTAACATTACTGATATGAAAGCGCAGTTACAATGCAAACTTCCCATAACCATTTTCACACACGAAGGGACAAATCTAGCCAGTTGTTATGCTCCCAACGTGGTCTCTCCTCAAATCCCAGCATCGATTAAACATTGGAGCTGGCACCTGTGACAAAGGACTCAACACAATGTAAAGATAATGCTTTGTCTACACAGGCAGCAGAACCATTGTATGCTGCTCAGGAGGACTTAGAAGCAGGAGATGAGGCTAGCCCATTGCACTTGGGTGTGCTGACACCTGTGATCATTATGGTAGAGTAAAGGATCAGGGTGGCTAATGAGGTTAAATCGAGGTTTTACCTGATGCAATTTTTTAAAACTCTCTCGGCTATTTGGCTAAGGTGAACCATTAGATCAAGCCCTGGAGGGAGTGCAATACCTCATCCTGCTTGATCAAGCCCAAGATGGGATGCAAAGTCTTGTCAGCTTGGATCTGATTTGTACCTCATGTGGGGACCATGATTGGACTTAATTTGAATATAAGAACATAAGAAATAGGAGCAGGAGTAGGCCATCTAGCCCTTCGAGCCTGCCCCGCCATTCAATAAGATCATGGCTGATCTGTCTAGTTTATTCAGCCTCTCCTCATAGTTCAACCCCCTCAATTCCGGAATCAGCCTAGTAAACCTCCTCTGCACTCCCTCCAAGGCCAAAATATCCTTGCGTAAGTACGGCGATCAAAACTGCACACAGTACTCCAGCTGCGGCTTCACCAGTGCCCTATACAGCTGCAGCAAGTCCTCCCTACGTTTATATTCAATCCCCCTCACTATGAAGGCCAGCATCCCATTCGCCTTCCTGACCACCTGCTGCACCTGCAGGCTAGGTTTTTGCGACTCATGCACAAGGACCCCGAGGTCCCTCTGCACCGTCGCATGCTGCAGTTTTTCGCCACGTTGAAATTGGCTTTTTTGATTAAAAATAAAGTACCAAAAGGTATCTGTTTAAAAAAAGACTTAGAAGCAATAACAGGGTACATATTTAGTTTACACTATCCCTCAGTGTGGGTAGGTCCCTGTTGAATCCTCAGGAATTGATTGTCATTTATCTTTTGATCTTGGGGGCTCAATTTCAGCCCATTATGGGGGCACATGTCCTATCAAAACTAGATGCCCGCTGGATCAATCATGGTTTTCCTGACAGCACCATCTTGTAAATTGAGTTTGTGTCTATATATGCCCTGATGTGAACACATCTCCTCACTCACCTGAAGAAGGAATGACACTCTGAAAGCTTGTGCTACCAAATAAAGTCCTGCTGGGCTTTAACCTGGTGTTGTGAGACTTCTTACTGAGCTTATCCCAGTCCAATGCCAGCATCTCCACATCATAATTAAAGGTCTACAGAAAACCCTCCGTTATTATTCCCGTTTTGCTTCTCAACTCTAAACAATGGATTTTATCTTTACCCCAATGGGGTCATCCTCCCTTTCTAACACTAGAATATTTTCCCTAATCACTGCTGCTATCTTCGCTCCTTTTTTAATGCCCCTGTATTAAGGGAAGTGCCCAGTCTTCATCATTTTTAAGCCATTTTTGTTTTTGATATTATATTCCATTTCCACACAGCTATCTGTACTTGTAGTTCACCACACTCATTTACCACACTTTGCATTCACCACAATGCATTCAGAACCTGCTTTGTATTCCTCGTAATGTTTCTTAGTCTACTGCTATTTAAAATTGTACGATTTCCTTCTCAAGTAATACCCAACACACTCCTTTACCCAAATTATTCCTCTTTTCTACTCTGACATGCCAGTGTTCAACTGCTGACAATTTAGCTTAAGCCCTTCCCAAACACACTAGTGAACCTCCCTGTGATGAAATTAGTCCCAGTTTTACCCCACCCTGCCCATTTTAAATATAATTTGCGCCAAATCCCCAAAGATCTGAAGCCTGCACCATGCATTATGCCATACACTGACGCTCACCATCTTCTTATTTCTCGTCTCACTAGCTTGTGGAATAGGGTGTAGAGAGAAATTAATGCTTTTGAGGTCCTACTTTTTAATTTCTTATCTAATTTCTGAAAATGTGATCATAGGGCCTCACTTCCTGCACTCTCAATGGCATTGGTGCTGGCATATATCACAACCTCTGGCTCACTCTCTTCCCTCTACAGGGTATTCTGCATGCTTACCATGATATCCTTTACCCTGACACCGGCGAGGCATTCAATACAGTGCCATATAAAAGGTTACAGAAGTTAAGAGTTCATGGTGTTGAGGGTTATATAGAACTGCAGACAGGAGATTGACTAACTAACAGGTAATGTGGAGAGCCACAGGGGTTAATGCTCATGTCTCAACTCTTTATGATCTATATTGGTGACTTGAACTGTATTGTGGCCAAATTTGTTGATGATACAAAGGCATGCCAGAAAGCAAGAGAACACAAAAGGCTGAGCAATATGTTGCATTTTGATAGATGGGACTCGCACCCAGAAGTGGATGGACTTCTGACTTCCTCCTTGAAATCATCAATTGGTTCATTCTACATGTGGCGTGCAGCAATGCAAAGGCTGTTTTCAACCAACAATGTCAGCGGATGTCGGTTCACCTACCCAATCTGAGCAAGAGGAGGGATGTCCAGGTGCCATACTGCTGGCTGTGACCCAGAGAGAGAACATGACCACTCACTTAAACAGCCAAATGGCATGAGGCAGTGTCAGGTGGCCCTACAAATGTGTGAAGGTAAACGGGAAAGATGGTTTCTCAGAATTATTGAGTATTGTTTGAGGTAGCTGTTATTATTCTGTAAAGTGTGTTAAGTTCTGCAGAGGCTTTGATTTAACTGTTGCCAGTGAACACGGATGGCTTTACTTCTGGTCATGCACACGTTGTTAAGATATTAAAATTGAGCAGCTGCTTAGTTCTAACATGTTTTCCTCCATAGACGGCTGAGACAAGGGAGGAAGGGGAGAGGGAGGAAGAAAGGTTAGAACTGCCTCTCTATCCTCTTCTTGGCTGTTTCACCAGGCATAAAGTCCTGATGTCAGTTGACAGGAAGAGAAGATTGCACTCAATAACTATTATTGTGCAAGGAAGTTACAGGGAGGTATGAAAATGCTGGAGCCTTGTGAATATCTTGGAGGTCCAAGGCTGCATTATGTCCCACTGTCACTGTTCGTAGCCCAGACAGCTCAATGGAGGCTGGTGGGGGAGCCTTAGACTTGAGAAAGGTACACAGGATGATGGCTGCCAACCATTGGACAGATCATGGATTCCTCTCTCATCTTTAAGAGATGAAATTAAGTCACCGGGAAGTAATCATTGCAATATTACACCTCATTTCAAGAGAAGCAGACCCACATATCAGAGAGAAACGGCTGCAGGTGGCTTTCCTGAGCTGGCAATCCTCATGCTGCAAGAGGAGGAGCTTCTGCTGCCATCCTCGACGGACTGGACCCACTCAATTCACAAACGTAAGATTGGAGGGAGGCCTGGAGCTGGTGGGGTTGAAAGGGGCTTTAGCCAGACCTGGGACACAGAGAGGGAAAGGGCTCATAGGAGAAGGGCTGAGGGCTGGGATGCTTCCATGAATAGTACATCTGTAGGTTATGCATTCAAAAATCAGGAAGCTTCCTGGTAGAAACATTGAGAGTTTGCTACAAGTGTAATTTAATGGTTGCAAGATGTACATCTCATAATCCACATGCTGCAAATGGTATTCAGTATTGTGATGTGGAGATTCCGGCGTTAGACTGGGGTAAGTATAGTAAGAAGTCTCACAACACCAGGTTAAAGTCCAACAGGTTTATTTGGTAGCACAAGCTTTCGGAGTGTCACTCCTTCTTGAAGTGTGTGAAGAGTTGTGTTCACAAACAGAGCACGGAGAAAGCTAGCACGAGGGGGCATAGCTTTAAATTAAGGGGTGGTAGTTATAGGATGGATGTCAGGGGTAGGTTCTTTACCCAGAGGGTGGTGAGGGATTGGAATGCCCTGCCTGCTGCAGTTGTAAATGCACCTAGTTTGGGGGCATTTAAGAGATCCGTGGATAGGTTTATGGATGGAAAGGGTTTGGTTTAGGTTAAGAACATAAGAACATAAGAAATAGGAGCAGGAGTAGGCCATCTGGTCCTTCGAGCCTGCCCCGCCATTCAATAAGATCATGGCTGATCTGTCGTGGCTCAGTTCCACTTTCCCGCCCTCTCCCCATAACCCTTAATCCCCTCTCTTATCAAAAACCCATCAACCCGCTTCTTAAAAATATTTAGCGAGGCAGCCTCCACCACTTCAACGGGCAGAGAATTCCAGAGATTCACCACCCTTTGAGTGAAGAAGTTCCTCCTCAACTCCGTTCTGAACTGCCCCCCCTTTATCTTGAGGCTGTGCCCCCTAGTCCTACTGTCTTTTAGAGGGTCATTGTTTTTTAACTGGTCGGCGCAACATCGTGGGCCGAAGGGCCTGTTCTGCGCTGTAATGTTCTATGTTCTATATATATAGACACTAACTCAATTTACAAGATAGTGGTTGGAATGCTGAGTCTAAAACTAGAGGACATAAGTTTAAGGTGAGAGCGGAGAAATACAAGTATCCAGAGGGGCAATTTTTTCCACACAGAGCATGGTAAGTGTCTGGAACAAGCTACCAGAGGTAGTAGTAGAGGCAGTTACAATTTTGTCTTTTAAAAAGCATTTGGATAATTACATGGGTATGATAGGTATAGAGGGATATGGGCCAAATGTGGGCAATTGGGATTAGCTTCGGGGTTTTAAAAAAGAAAGGATGGCATGGACAAGTTGGGCCGAAGGGCCTGTTTCTATGCTGTAAACCTCTCTCTCTATTTACAGGTAATCAAGTCTTAAAGGTACAGACAATGCGAATGGAGAGAGGGTTAAGCACAGGTTAAAGAGGTGTGTTTTCCAAGAATCGGGGTCTTGAGTTAATGTCACACTGTCTGTAACCCCAACGACTTGCCTGGGCTTGCAAAATCTCACCAACTGTCCTGGCTGGAGATAATACACACTTCTTCAAGCTGGATGATGAGCTCCCGGGGTCATCTTTGAAGTGGCAGATGCTGAATGTCCCGCGCCAGTGGATTGGAGATTTGAAGGATTTACCAGAGGAGTTGCATGCTCTAGACTGAAATGAGGTGGTCTCCATCCAGGCCACGCGCACTGTGATCACCCACACTTCAGACTGTCAAGCTTCCGCCATGGACAGGTTACTGATAGCCCTCAAGGGTCAAACCCACCATACTGCAGACACTGTTGTAGATATGTGCTCTGACCTGCACACCACTGCCCTCTCCTGAGCTCAGGGACCTATAACCTGCTCTAGGCAGCTCACAGGGAAGCAGGAAAGACCAATTGCTCCTCTTGGGGAAGGATAAACAGCTTCTGCCACCATCTGGAAGCATCTTTCAGAGCACATCTGATGGGGGCAGCTTCTCCTCTGCCCACCCACCACTGGCTCAGTCCTCCTCAATTGAATGGTGACAGAAGCTACGCCTGCAACTTAGTAAGAGTCTTCTAACGTGGCAGCGCCCTCAAGACCTCAACTGCACATTGGATGTCCATCACCATTATCCAAGGCAAGAAGACAAACAAATCAGTAGCCTCTCTCCAGCGCGGCAATGATGGGAGAGAACTGAACCAGACCACATAGAAAAGAGTTGAAAAAACTTCACGTTAGTCATTAATTGGGTCACACAGGTACATTTTGTAGGTGTGATCATCAGATGGGCCACTGCCAATATGTTAATGATCCTTCAATTTATTATACCTCATTGCAGAGGTTTAGTTTATCTGTAAGAATTTTAAGAAATGTATGGAGAACGGATGAATGAATTGTCAAGGTGCCTCAGGAATGGAGATGTTGATTGTGCTGACAGGACTTTCTCAGTGAGCTCACATTCTAGACAAATGGGTATTGAGACACAAGCAATACAAGCACCTTTAGGCCAAGAACTCCTGACTTGCTGGAACCTCTGACTTACCAAGGCCTCCCTTGTGTCATCCATACACTCATGTGCACAGCCTTGCACCTTTCCTTCAGGATGGTCATCACCTCCTCTGTCACTGCTTTTTCAGGACATCCGCTCTCGGAACAGTGAGGTAATGCAGAGTGCAGCACACAGCAACCATCAGAGAAACACTGGATGGTGTGTACTATCCAGATATCAGAACTCTTTCTTTAGAAGCCCAATTGCCTGTCCAACTATGGCTGTGATGGTTCCATAGCTGTCATTATAGCCCCTCTCCACACTTATTCTAGAAATCCTCACTGACAGCGCGAGGCACCTCTCCATGGGTAATCCGTTTCACCCAGATTCTCAGCATCCAGGACATCAAGTCCATTGAACCTGTCTGGTACCTGAGAATTCTGGAGAACGTGCAAGTTGTGATTGCTGCCCAAATACCTTGCACATATGCGCATAACACATTGAATGTGGTCACAAAGTAATTGGACGTTGAAGCAGTGATAAACCTTCCTGTCAATGAATATATGTGGCTGGCCAGCTGGAGCCTTTAAAGGCATCCTGAGTGCAACCTATTGCTCACTACACACCTAGGGCAACCTGCGATTGCAATAAAGCCTCTGGCAATTTCCACTTGACTGTGACCGTTCATTGAAAATGCGATCTACTCACCTGCCCTTTGCAACATTGCATCTGTAAAGACCCAGTAAGTAGTCTCACAACAGCAGGTTAAAGTCCAACATTTTTATTTGGTAGCATGAGCTTTTGGAGTGCTGCTCCTTCATTAGGTGAATGGCACTCACCTGATGAAGGAGCAGCACTCTGAAAGCTCGTGCTACCAAATAAACCTGTTGGATTTTAACCTGGTGTTGTGAGACTACTTACTGTACCTACCCCAGTCCCACACCATCAATGCCACATCATCTGTAAAGACCTTAACACAGAGGGGTGCAGCAGGCTGCATTTTGTTACTAAGATCTCACTGAGATAGAGAGGCTGAAAGAATCCAGTGGCAAAGAAATTTAATGCACTGAGTGGCCACCAAAGCAGTTAAAAAATTCTCCCTTTGTCAGCATCACACAGAAAGAGGTCACTGTGGCTCTGAAATCCTGAATCCCCTCCAGCAATGTGTCTCCGACATTTGAAGGTAGCTCATTCTCTCCTATGTACACAATTAGCAGCACAAGCCGTCCTGCACCTATGTTGCTGCAGCATTATGCCTGCATCAGCTTCTTACAGAGCTCTGCACCGTCAGACACCACCCATGCTTCCTGAACCTTGCCATGTGCCCTTCTTCCTCTCCCTCTCAATTTCCTCTTTCTCCTCTCTAGAGGGTGTGTCTCCCATATAGAACACTACTCTCATGTTTTCACATCCAAGAAGGTTGAGGTACATTGACCTAGATTCGCCTCATTAGGCCTCAAAACAGCAAATATATTCACAGGAAACACAGCGTTCCATATCAAATACTGGCATCACTCACAGCAGCCTGAACAGCTGAGATCAAACTAAGGACCCACCTGGTTACTTTAAACCCACTCTTACAATCTCTGAAAAAAATGAGATTTCCACCTCATGCTTTATTGCTCCCAGCATGTATTATTCCAATCAACTGGGGCATTAACAAGCTTAATTAGGCAATGTAATTGAATTTGAAGAAGATGGGTGGGCTCTTGATTTCTATGCCTACTCGCCTATCATATTCAGGCATTATGACGTAGGGGATGCAATTGAATGTCATTGCATATGATAATATGTAAGTGTGGGAGCAATACAGGCCCATTTTCACCATTTATTATTCTTTCCAAAGTGTGTGCAAAGAGATATATACTGGATAAACGAGCGTTTGGAATATAATGCAATAAAATATGAGTTTGTCCACTTTGACAAGAACAGAGAAGTAGCACGCTATTTAAATGGACAAATACCACAGAACACTGTGGGACTTGGGTGTACTGCTACATGAATTAAAAAATGTTAGCATGCAGATACAGTGATAATTAATGAGATAAGTGTAATATTGGCCTTTATTGCAAGAGGTATGGAAAAGTAGGGAACTCTTGCCACAACTTCACAGGACATTGGTGAGACTAAGAGTGTCACACACAGTTTTGGTCATCTTACTTAAAGAGGGATATACTTTCATTGGAAGCAATTTAAAGAAAGTTCCATTAGATTGATTCCTAGGATGAAGGGTTTGTCTTGAGGAAAAGTTACGTAAGTTGGTCTATACTCACTAGAATTTGGGTGTTGGTGGCAAGGAAGCAGAGTTAACATCACAATCAGATCAGCATTATTGGAATGGCAGAGCAGCAGTTTTGAAGGATCTGATGACGTACTTCTGCTCATATTTCTTGTGATATTAGATGGGATTCTCTGGCTATGTTCACCCCCAAACTGGAGAATCCTGCCCGAGGTCAAAGGACCTTTCGTGGTCCACCCCGCCGGCCCGCTACAATTCCCGCGGTGGGTGGTACGGGAGAACTCCCCCCATTATTCTTCCACTATTGGGACTCAGAATGGCAGATTTAGAAATGCTGTTCTGTGTCCCTAACTATGGAATCTTCTTTAAAAACTGCCTTTCTACACTTTGCTGTTCCCTCCTCTGCAGTGCCTTGCTCAATGATGCCATGAACTAGTTCGCACTTCGAGGTGTTGGAAGTCTCAGCAGTCTCCAACACTGAGTACTGGTTTCAGGGTGGTAAGCATCCCAAAGTCTCCCTACTTCCCGCCTCTTCTGATTTTTCTGAATGGCCATCAACCTTCTATCCTGAACTCTCTCTGTCTGTGGCACCTCCTGGAACTTATGAATAAGGAAACTTCCAGCCTCCCTAATGTTGCATATTGACTCTAGGAAGAAATCCTGAGTGTGAGCTCAAGCAGCTGGAGATACTTCCCATGTAAGCGGTCCCCCAAGGCACAAGAAACATCTTGAAGTTTCCACAGAGCACAGGAATTGTAAGGAACCGTTCTCAGCTGCCTGACCATGAGCTAAAAAATTCCCTCTTTCAGAATCCAGTTTGTAACTTTTTTAAAAAATTAATTTTAATGAATGCCTCTGAACCTTAGCTCCCGGCTCCTGTTACCCCTCTCAGACCACTCCTTGATTTTTAAAATACCATAACAGCAACTTTACCCTGGCTGCATAAAATACTCTTAGTTATCAAACTCCCCGAGACCAGTACTCTGTAAAACTGGACTTTGTGCTTTAACAAAAGCCTTGATATTGAAACCAGTGAACAATTCCAAAGGCCCAAGTTAGTCCATTCTGACATTAATTCTCTGATCTATCTAGCCGTCTAATCAACTAACTGTGCAACTGCTAGGAGTGAGCATGTTTATCATTGACTAACATTGTGAAAAAATACTCCAGAGAATTACAGAGGATATATGGCACAGACACAAGCCCAGCCAGTACATTCTGTTATGATCTCTAGAGACCAACAACTTTTTAAAAAATATATGAATTTCAGTGACAGACTGAAAGGATCACATGACTAGATTTCAAGTTTTAAGGCCTTTACTGTAATAAACAAACAAAAAACAAGATTGTCTTTTCACTATTTTTAAAGACAACCTCAACTCTAAACTACTGGAAATGCTTCCCATTTTTCTGCTAAAATTATCAAAATCGCCTACTATGGTTATACTTTACACTGTCCCCCAAGTGGACACATTATGCTCCTGGAACCAGGCTGAAGTTATTCTCTGCCCCTGATGGCCTGCTTCCTTTTTCCTTTCCCAGTTGAGTAACTTCCAATCTCAGAATGGACTTTCATTTGTGAGGGTTAGACTGGAGATTCCTTCCATCCAGCACAAAATACGCAAATCTTCCAGCCTCTTTTAAATCGTCACAAAGTTGGTTCCCCGCAATCTGAAAGTGACCTCTCATCCTGCAAGATATGCTAGGTCAGCATTTCCTTTACTTCAGTGGCAGGGCTACTTGCTTCCCTCTCTCACTGTAACATGACTGCCTTTTGTCTGAGTGTTTCAAGGATATGTGGAAACTTTGGAGAGGGTACAGAAAAGATTTACCAGGATGTTGCCTGGTATGGAGGGCATCAGCTGTAAGGAGAGGTTGGAGAAACTTGGTTTGTTCGACAGAAGTTGAGGGGCGACCTGATAGAAGTCTACAAGATTATAAGGGGCATGGACAGAATGGTTAGTCAGAAGCTTTTTCCCAGGATGGAAGAGTCAATTATTAGGGGGCATAGATTTGAGGTGCGAGGGGCAAGGTTTAAAGGAGGTGTACGAGGTAAGTATTTACACAGAGGGTGATGGGTGCCTGGAACTTGCTGCTGGAGGAGGTAGTGGAAGCAGATACAATAGTAGTTTTAAGGAGCGTCTTGACAAATACATGAACAGGATGGGAATAGAGGGATATAGTCCCCAGAAGGGTAGGGGATTTTAGTTCAGTTGAGTAGCATGATCAGTGCAGGCTTGGATGGCCGAAGGGCCTGTTCCTATGCTGTAATTTTCTTCGCTCTTTGCTATCTTAGAAAATCCTCAACCTGATATTACAAAAACTCCATGGTTCCTGGTTCACAGATCGTGTCATCTGAACTTGGAAATCATTTGGAAGGTATGTTCAAAAGGTATTATACATGTACCACACCTCAACCCCCTGCCCCCACCACCAATGCTGCTTCTATGCCAGCTCATGCTCAACACTCACCCCCATGACAACTCATTAACCTTCCATGCCCATTCACTCTGTATACACTGTGTATAGAGCCAATGAACCCTACAGTAACAGTGGCATGTGTAAAATCACTTCGGAAAATAAGCCCGTTCATGATAACATAAGAACATAAGAAATAGGAGCAGGAGTAGGCCATCTAGCCCTTCGAGCCTGCCCCGCCATTCAATAAGATCATGGCTGATCTGTCCACATTCCCGCCCTCTCCCCATAACCCTTAATCCCCTCGCTTATCAAAAACCCATCAACCTGCGTCTTAAAAATATTTAGTGAGGCAGCCTCCACCACCTCAACGGGCAGAGAATTCCAGAGATTCACCACCCTTTGAGTGAAGAAGTTCCTCCTCAACTCCGTTCTAAACCGCCTCCCCTTTATCTTGAGGCTGTGCCCCCTAGTCCTACTATCCTTTCTGAGCGGGAAGAGCCTCTTCACCTCTATCCTATCCATCCCATTCATCATCTTATACGTCTCAATGAGATCTCCCCTCATTCTTCTAAACTCTAACGAGTACAAGCCTAGTTTATTCAGCCTCTCCTCATAGCTCAACCCCCTCAACTCCGGTATCAGCCTAGTAAACCTCCTCTGCACTCCCTCCAAGGCCAAAATATCCTTGCGTAAGTACGGCGCCCAAAACTGCACACAGTACTCCAGCTGTGGCCTCACCACTGCCCTATACAGCTGCAGCAAGACCTCCCTACTTTTATATTCAATCCCACTCGCTATGAAGGCCAGCATCCCATTAGCCTTCCCGACCACCTGCTGCACCTGCAGGCTGGGTTTTTGCGACTCATGCACAAGGACCCCGAGGTCCCTCTGCACCGTCGCCTGCTGCAGTTTTTCGCCCCGTAAGTAATAGTCCTTCCTACCATTATTCCTACCAAAGTGGACCACCTCGCACTTGCCAACATTAAATTCCATTTGCCATTTCCTGGCCCAATCGCCCAGCCTATCTAGATCCTTCTGCAGACTCTCCACACCCTCCGCGCAATTTGCCGTTCCACCAATCTTGCTGTCATCAGCAAATTTCGACACCATACACTCGGTTCCCTCCTCCAGGTCATCTATATAAATGGTAAATAGCTGAGGCCCCAGCACCGACCCCTGGGGCACTCCACTAGTCACCAACCGCCAATCCGAATAGCACCCATTGACCCCCACTCTCTGCCTCCTATTTGACAACCAATCCTCTATCCACGCTAACACCCTACCCCCAACTCCATGCCCCCTTACCTTCTGCAATAACCTCTTGTGAGGCACCTTGTCAAACGCCTTCTGAAAATCAAGAAAGACCACATCCACCGGCTCTCCTCTATCCACCGCCCTAGACACATCCTCATAGAACTCCAATAAATTTGTCATACACAACTTCCCCTTAACAAAACCGTGCTGCGTCTGCTCTATCAAGCAATTCCCCTCAAGATGCCTCGCTATTTCCTCCTTGATGACGGATTCTAACATTTTACCCACATGATTATTTAAAAAAAACTAGTGTTCCAACAACCTATAAAATTTGAAGTCAAACAGACCATTAAAGTACAGAAGTAGAAGCATGTATAATGAAGTTTGGCTGAGAGCTCAGACCCATAAAAGGGTTTTGTTGAATGGGAGGTTATTAGCACAGCTGGACAGAACTGTTGACTTTGCTTGATTGACATCTTTACATGGTTATAATAAGTTGTTCTTTCTGAGATCTCTTTCGTTAATCTTGAATTTTCTTTGCACAAAATTAAAAAGGTGTGAAGTGTTTAAAGCTTCTGTTATTGGTACATTAATGGTCTATTTGATTGACAATTTTCTAGGGTTGTAGGAACACCAGATTTTTACAAAAGAATTATGAATGGATTTTTTCTTTCTAAGCAGTTTCCTTTATGCCACTGTTACCACAAGGTGCATTGGTTTTGTGTCTACTTGGTGCAATGGAATGAAAGGGCCATGAGTTGGCACAAAGGCATGGAGATAGCCTGGGGAGTTGGGGTGGGGTTAATGGGGCATGAGGGGTAAGGGCCGAATATCTCACCAAACCAAGGTAGCCTTCCAATCAGCCTGTCTCAGCAACTGATCACCCGTATGGCCACCTCCGATTTGATTCTGGGAACAGGAGGCCCAATCCAATCTGACACCGCTTCCTCCCCTGACTAAAAATAAGGTTGGACAGGGCATGTCCTATAACAAGGCAGGTTTTTAGATGTCCAAGTAGTTGAGTGAGTGGATGGTAGTCAGATCAGGGAGGTATTTGGGTCAGAGGTAGTTGAGTGATGGGTGTATGGTCAATAGTTGTGGTGCCCTGCTCAGTTACACTGGCTAGCCAGGGAATATAATCTCAGGAGAAGGGGTAGGATGTTTAAGGCTAAGAGGAGGAGGAGGAGGAGAAATTTCTTCACTCAGAGTGGTGAATCTTTGCAATTCTCTACTCCAAAGTGGAAGCTCAAACATTGGGCATGTTTAAGGTGGAAAAGGATAGATTTCTGGACTCAGGGCATTGAGCGATAAAGAAACAGTGCAGGAAAGTGGATTGAATTATAATTAATGATCAGCCGCAGTCTAACTGAATGGTGGTGCAGGCTCAATAGCCTACTTCTGTTCCTACCTAATAGTTCAAAGAACAAGAAAATTACAGCACAAGACCAGGCCCTTGGGCCCTCCAAGCCTGCATGGACCACACTGCTCAACTGAACTAAAACCCACTACACTTCCGAGGACTATATCCCTTCATTCCCTTCCTATTCATGTATTTGTCCAGATGCCCCTTGAAACTCACTATCATATCTGCTTCCACTACCTCCCCTGGCAGCAAGTTCCAGATACCCTCCACCCTGTGTAAAAAACTTGCCTCGTACATCTCCTTTAAACCTTGCCTCTTGTACCTTAAACTATAGACATTTTTACATGGTTATAATAAGTTATTCTTTCTGAGACCTCTTTCATAATCTTGAATTTTCTTTGCACAAAATTAGAAAGGTGTGAAGTGCTTAAAGCTTCTGTTATTGGTATGTTAAAGGTCTATTTGATTGACAGTTTTCTAGGGTTGTAGGAACACCAGATTTTTACGAAAGAGTTATGAATGGATTTTCTCTTTCTAAGCAGTTTTCTACATGCCACTGTTACCACAAGGTGCATTGGTTCTGTGTCAACTTAGTGCAATGGAATGAAAGGGCCATGAATTGGCACAAAGGCATGGAGATAGCCTTTAGTAAGTGACTCTTCCACCCTGAGAAAAAGCTTATGACTATCCATTCTGTCCATGCCCCTCATAATCTTGTAGAGTTTTATCAGGTTGCCCCTCAGCTTCCGTTGTTCCGGAGAGAACAAACCAAGTTTCTCCAACCTCTCCTTATAGTAATGCCCTCCATACCAAGCAGCATCCTGGTAAATCTTTTCTGTACCCTAGTTCTACATCCTTCTGGTAGTGTGGGGACCAAAATTGAACACAATATTCCAAGTGCGGCCTAACTAAGGTTCTATAAAGCTGCAATATGATGTGCCAATTCTTAAACTCAATGCCCTGGCCAATGAAGGCAAGCATGCTGTATGCCTTCTTGACTACCATCTCCTGCCGCGTTGCCACTTTCAGTGACCTGTGCACCTGTACATCCAGATTCCTTTGCCTATCAATCAATACTCTTAAGGGTTCTATCATTTTCCTTGTTAAATATGCAAGTAAATCCCATGTATCTGGCCCAAGTCTCCATCCTGAGCTCAAGGTTGGGGCCATTCACCCAGGCAGCAGAAAATAGCTGATCAGAACTCTAAAGTTTCCAGGCAATTTCCGTGCATCTGGACTATTGGAGGGTCCTGACACACGTCTCCCAATTTTTGTTGCTCTTTTGACAAACTGGGACAGGAAGATGTGGTTCCTTTGTTACTTACAAAAAACCTTAAGCACTGTTCAGTAAAATCATAAACCTGGTATGCACCCATTAACTTTGCACAGTTACCCAGCGGTAGTGAGCATCTAGTTTTGTTTGCCACTGGTTTTATACATGTAAAATTTATTGCACATTAACAAAATCTTAACATAATTACAACTCAAACTCACAAGCGTCTGTGAGTGAGTATTAATATCATTTTACTTACTTGAACTGTGAATATTTACACAAGGCTTATACAGAATAGATATTAGTTTGAAGTTTTCACTGTTGGCAGCCTTTAATTCTCAGGGTTTTTCCCACTGATACTTCATTTTAATTGAAAGACAAATTCATTACAAATTCATCAATCATTAAGTGGCTACAGGTCACAAAATTAAATATTGACACACCTCAAAGTATTAACACACGATAAACCTCATTTTGCACTGTTTGATTTGGAAACCACCTGCCTGGCCTAAAAACCATGCAGCCACAATTGACTATGATAACAATCAACTTTATTAGTTGGAAAAACCACCTTATTTGCCCGCAGAAGAAATTAAATGGGAAAGAAAACAACAATTATTAATGAACATATTATCAATATACATTGTTAATTCCTCATTAGAAATTCATTGTCAAAAATTATTCCACTTGATTTGATTTATTGTCACATGTATTAGTATACATTGAAAAGTATTGTTTCTTGCACGCTATACAGACAAAGCATACCGTTCATAGAAAGGAAATGAGTGACTGCAGAATGTAGTGTTACAGTCATAGCTAGGGCACAGAGAAAGATCAACTTAATGCGAGGTAGATCCATTCAAAAGTCTGACGGAGCAGTGAAGAAGCTGTTCTGGAGTCGATTGGTATGTATCCTCAGACTTTTATATCTTTTTCCCAATGGAAGAAGGTGGAAGAGAGAATGTTTGGGGTGGGTGGGGTCATTATGATGTAGAAAAAGGGACTGGTAGAAATTGGTCAAGGGCATCATTTCTGTGAGTTACAACTTGATAATAAGTGGACAGGGTCGACCTGATCCAAGTGTGGACAGGTGGAAATCTTGCAACTAGTGGTGAAAGACTTGAAAAAGGAGGCAATTATAGGAATTCTGGCCTAAAGAAATAGGCTGGAGATTTTTGAGTAATATGTGGACCTGCACAATGGGCCAAGATTTTGCCTGTAGAATAATAGTGAGGCTGTAGTAAATCAGACAGCAACTTCCAGACAGCACATGAACAGTCAAATAAGGACATCAGGAAGTTGCTCTTCCATAGACTCTACTGCAACAGCACCTCACTGAGTGACACGGCATTATGAAAGGGTATGAAGTTGGAGTACTTGCCAACTTAACATACCAGAAGAAGTTATGCTTGGTACATTCTGGTGTGAAGTCACCATAGTCCCAGGTGACCGTAGATTGCTCTCTCCTTTGAGGGAGAGTGATGACTGGTACTGATTTTATCTGAGGATCAGTACACCTCAGGCAAGGGGTAAGATTGAGAAAATGGACCGTCATGAATAACCTCAGCCTGCACGGGAATTGAACGCGCACTGTTGGCATTGCTCTGCATCACAAACCAGCCATCCAGTCAACTGAGCTAACCACCTCCCGATTCTGGTGTAAGTGAACATTCATTGTTATGTTAAGCCTTAATTAATGCCAAATGGCCCATCTTTAAAATATAGTGTCTCAAACCTTACTGTTAATAATTTCTCTTTCTGGACATGTTTTTACAATGCATTGAATATCCTATTTCCTGCATTAGGCTGTTCATGCCTTTGTAAACATTCTTCAATCCAATGAGTTGAAGAACCATGCTGTTGCATGCCCTGCTCAGACGAAGCACAGACCTCCAATAGGAAGTGACATACAGAAAGTAACTTCAAGAAACAGCAAATTACTGCTCAAATAGGTCTGTGGGTAGCTGTAAGACTGATAACTGATGAAGGCTGCTGATTGTAGAATCTGGGACAATGTCGTAAGATCAGTGAAGAAAAATAAACAAAACAGCAACTCATATTTATTTAGCATGTTTAATGTATTGAAACATCCCAAGACATATCACATAAGCACTATGAAATAAACTATGGTACTGAGCCACAATGTCAGGTTGGATGGCCAAAAGCTTGGTTAAAGAGGAGTTTCTTTAAGGAGGAAAGCAAGGCAGGGAGGTGCCAATGGTGAAACAATTAAAATCAGGGATACTCAGGTAGCCAGAATTAGATAAGTACAGATATTGCAGAGAGTTGTGGACTGAAGGCAATTAGAGTAAGGAAGGTGGTGAGACCAGGGAAGGATTTGAAAACAAGGATGAGAAGTTTAAAATCAAGATACTGGCCAGAATTTTACCATGGGAATCGGAGCAGGTGAGGGGTGGACAATGGAATTTTAGTTTTGAGATAAAATCCCACTCATTGTTTGACTGTGAGCTCGAATAGGCTAGATAACACATATGGGAGACAGGCAAATGGGATGTGCTCTGTGTTATGGTACGGGCAGAAGAGTTTTGGATGATGCAAATAAGTTGAGGCGGGGTTAAGTCAGCTGACATTACTGAGGTGGAAAAGGCAGTCTTTGTGATGCTGTGAATATGGGATTCGAGGCTTGGGGTTAAATATGACATCCATGTTGCAAACAATGTGGTTTGAGGCTCAGATGGTTGTGAGAGAGAGGAATGAAGTCGTTAGCTAGGAAGTGCTTTGATCACAGTGAATAATGACAATGGTTTGCTCTTCCTTTAACTTAATTGAGAAAATTTTTGTTCATCCAGTACTGGATATTGGACAAGCAGCTGAATGATTTAGCAACACTGAAAAAATTGAAAGAGATGATGGTGAGGTAGAGCTGGGTGTTGTCAACATTCTTGTGAAAATTACTCACTGATCTGGCAATTCCCAACAATGGGATCATCCAGTCCTGCTGCTGTTGACCCCCCGGTTCCCCGGTGGCCCACAGTGCAAACAACAGAACATGGGTGTCAACCACATTGCTGTGGGTCTGCAGTCACATGTTGGCCACACAGATAAGTGCAGCAGATTTCCTTCCCTAAAGAACATTAGTGAACCAGATGGTTTTTCCGACAATTGACAAGGGTTTCACCATCATCATTAGACTTTTATCTCCTGTGGAGGGATTTGAACCAACGTCCCCTGAGCATTACTGTGGGTCTCTGGATTACTAGTCCAGTGACAATAACATTATGCCACTGTCATCAAGAGGCAGCATGTAGATGAAAAAAAGGAGCATACTAGGTATAGATCCATGGAAAACACCAGATTTAACTGTGCAGGAACTGTTGCAGTGATTCTACAGTTACAATTAGATAAAAATGAAAAGAGGTGAGTACAGTTGCATCCAGCTGGATGACTGATGGATGGTTTGTCCACCTGTATTCAGCCTTTGGTATTGTCAAGAAGAATGAGGAGAGAAAGTTACCATTGTCACAATCAGAGGGGGTGTCATTTGTAACTTTGTTAAAAGCTGTTCCATCACAGCGCTGGCAGAAACCTGATTTCATGGATTAAAATGTGGTGTTTTGGGAAACGTGGGCATTCATTTAGGTGGTGATAGCAATGGGAATAAAAATGAAATGACAATTTGTTATAGGAAAACTACAAGAGAGAAACTTGGTGTATCCTTTATCTGGAGTTCAGCATGCAGCAACAATAAAGACAGCTGACCCAACAATGTACAACCTGAGGGACAGAGAACTCAAAGGCCAGGTGGGTGGAGCTGGATACACACAAGACATGTCCTGGCTACAGCTTTGACTGCCCTACAACAGCTAAGAGATACAGGCATTAAATACAATGTGAAAAGGGAATTTGAAATACAAGGGGAGTTTGAAGACTTGAGGATAGTTTGGTCTAGAAAACAGAAGACGAGAGTCTTTTGAAAAGGATTAATTGAAAAGATAAATGTGTCACCAGTGATATGCTCAAGTTCGCCACAAACAAAAACCAGAGAACTCAGGTTCAAATTATGAAGAGGGCGGTGAATGCATGGAAAGAACTTCGCAAGACAACAGCAGAGGCGAGAGTGGAAAATTTAAAGGGAGAATTCCATAGTTATTTGAGGGAATGAGCATTGAAGCAGTATTAGTCTTGGACTTAACTATGTTCTATTTACTCCATAGCTGGTGGGAGGTGGGAATTAGGGTATGTTGATAAAACAATGAGAAGATAATCTACACTACATTTTTAAAAAAATGTAGATTAAAAACAGGTTCATAAAAGGAGAGGGAAGTGCCTGCTGTGGTTAGACACACGATTCACATCATTGTGGTTGAGAAAATCTGGGGTTGTGGCAGACATTGAAATATGCAAACCACATATCCCGAGACTGTTCTCTGCTAGATTCACACAATAATTCAAGTTTAACTCTTTGTCTCTTCTTGGGGGAGAAAGTGCTAGTCAATATCTTCCTGTGGATGATACCATAGAACCATGGTAACAGATCTCTCCTCAAAGGTGAGGATGGATAGGGTAGGGCGGAATTGTTGAGAATCATCTTGTCACACAACAAGCTCTGCTTGTTGACCATTTAGAAAGCTTCGTTAAAGTCATAACATTCTTTATTACAAGAAAGAAAATTGAAGAGCTTTTGACTCTTCCATGCAATAACTATATTGAAAACTGCACACTTCTTCAAGAATAACAAGAAGCAATGCAGAAGTAATTTAACTTGTGCGGTGAATATGCAATTGACAGTTTAATGCCACTGGAAAAGTTTTCATTCTATAAAGTAAAAATCTATAAAGTAAAAATCTATAAAGTAAAAATCTATAAAGTATTTAAAATTTTGAACACAAGTAAAATCGGGGAAAAAACCTAATGACTTTCACATTTTTGGTGATGGTACAACAGTAATACGTTGAACTGAGTTTTAGTTTACTGTTTCTCCTCCCACTAGTTAAAAAAACTCTACATTTTGGTATGCTACCTACAGGGCATCACTGTAAAACCTTGTGCAGTAATTACATGCAGACATACTGGAACAAGCAAAACATGAAACATTAAAACTATGTCCCAAACTTAACAGAGCAGCAGTACATTTTTTAAACCTATTTAACACAATCATATATGCAAATTGAGCTATACACACAAGTCAGGAAACATGTTTTTCAAACTTCTTTAGTGCACTATACTCAGAGACCAACAACTTCTTGGAGTTCCTCACTTATTAAGATGGGTCAAAGGTTGACAACTGGAATTATTTATCATTTAGTTCCCTTGTTGCAGATGTGTACCATTTGAAGATATTTTGTTTCAAAGAAAACTCACAGCGCAGTACACTCCAGTAAGCCAACCTTCCTCACAGAAACAGCTAAGCATTAGCTAAGTACATCTCAGGCCAAATCATGGAGTTATCGAATGGTTATAACAGGGGAGGCTATTCAGCCTGCCGAATCTGCCCAAACTCTGCTAGTCCTACTGCCCTGTCATTTTGCTGTACATTATTCATCTTCAGGTGCTTTTATTCAACTCCCTATTAAAAGCCATAATTGTATCTGCCTCTGCCACATTCTCAGGCAATGCATTCTAGATTCTAACCAATCACCACATCAAAATATTTTACTTGTATCGCTTTTTTTTTGCCAATCTCCTTAAATCGATGTCCTCGGGTTTCAAAAGGAACAGTATCTCTCTATACAGGCCTCTCCAGATTTTGAACATTGCCGTCAAATCTTTGAGGGAGAACACGGCTTCTGTAATCTATACACGTAACTGAAGTTTGTCATCCTTAGAACCATTCTCATGAATCATTTCTGCACCTTCTCTAAAGCCTTGATAATCTTTCCCAAAGTTTGATGCCCAGAATTACATTTCTCCAGTAGAGGCAGAACAGTGCTTTATAAAAGTCCATCATAACTTCCTTTCTTTGTGCTCCAAACATTGATTTATAAAGCTAAGGACCTCTATGCTTCATTAAACACTTTTTCAACCTGCCCTGTCACCTTCATTGATTAGTGTACCTTTAGTCCAAGATCCGTCAGCTCCTGCCCCTCCTTTAGAGTTGTACTCCTTAGTTTACACTGTCTCCCCATGTTCTTTATATCAAATGAATCATTTTATATTTTTCTGCATTAAATTTCATCTGCTAGCTGTCCACCCATTCCAATAACTTGTTTTTGATTTTAATTATTGTCACATGTATTAGTATACAGTGAAGAGCATTGTTTTTTGCGCGCTACATAGTCAAAATATAGAGTAGAGAATGCAGAATGTAGTGTTAGTGTCATAGTTAGGGTGTAGCGAAAGATCAACTTAATGCAAGGTAAGTCCATTCAAAAGTCGGATGGCAGCAGGAAAGAAGCTGTTTTTGAGTCGGTTGGTACCCAACCTCAGATTCTTGTATCTTTTTCCTGATGGAAGGTGGAAGAGAGTATGTCTGGGGTGCATGGGGTCCTTAATTGTGCTGGCTGCTTTGCCAACGCAGTGGGAAGTGTAGACAGAGTTAATGGTTTGCATGATGGATTTGGCTGCATTCACGATGTTTCGTAGTTTCTTGCAGTCTTGGGCAGAGAAGGAGCCATACCAAGCTGTGATACAACCAGGAAGAATACTTTCTATGATGTATCTAAAAGCTGACGTGCCAAATTCCCTTAGTCTTCTGAGAAAGTAGAGGTGTTAGTGGGCTTTCTTAACTGTAGTGTCAGCATAGGGGGACCAGGACAGGATGTTGGTGATCTGGACACCTAAAAGCTTGAAGCGTTCGACCATTTCTACTTTGTCTGCGTTGATGTAGACAGGGGCATGTTTTCCTCTACGCTGTCTGAAGTCAATAACAATCTCCTTCATTTTGTTGACATTGACGGAGAGATTACTGTCATCGCACCAGGTCACCAGATTCTCCATCTTATTCTGGTACTCTGTCTCGTTTGAGATCCAACCCACTACGCTGGTGTCATCAGCGAACTTGAAAATCAAGTTGGGGGAGAATTTGGCCACACAGTCGTACTGTTATAAGGAGTATTGTGCTTTTGAACTTCTACACTATCCTCCTCACAATTCACAATGATTCCAAGTTTTGTGCCATTTGAAAATTTTGTAATTGTACCCAAGTTGAAGTCAATAATATATCAATGCACCGCACAGTACAGACAGTGGCCTTTCAGTTCAATGAATTTGCGTGGGTCTTTCATATAGCAATCCAGTTTGTTCCATTTTTCTATTAGCCCCCTAGCTTTCCTCACCTTCATGTTAATCCTTAGTAACATCATCCAAAGGCACATGGCTAACTTTCACTATGTATACTGACTACACTTAGCTCTACCTTCCCACCACCTTTCCCGACCCATCTACTATCTTTGTATTATCAGCCTGCCTGTCTGACATCCAGTCTTGTATGAAGCAGAATTATCTCGAGGTAACCACCTGAAAGAACAAAGCTATTGGGCATGATTTTATGGCTTTGTTCGTCCCAAAACCATAAAATCCCACCCGAAGTCAACAGACTTTTCCATGGTTTGTCCCTCGCCCACTCTGATTCTTGTGGTGAGCGGGGTGGCAAAATTCCAGCCATTATATTTATTCCTTGTCACAATCCTATAACTTTGTCCCTCTCTGACCAATGCCTTGGATCCACAAACTGTGCACCATTTTATTTGCCTTTGAGCTGTCTTTTCTACCTGATAGTGACTCTACCATGAAGGTCCTTCACTTCCATGTCTATATTAAAAACAACAAATTGTATTTATATCATGTTTTCAAAGTCGTAAAACATCTCAAGACACTTCACAGAAACATTAACAGCAAGGTTTCCTTCAGTAATCTGGTTAAGCGCAGGACAACAGTTTAACGCTGATGCTGCAATGCTATGGTTTCAATATTTAATTTCAATGTCAACACAGAAACAAGTTACAGAAGGAGCATTTATGTAAAATATAAAAGCCGAAGCTGCAGATTGATTTCAATGAAAAGTATCTGGAATTAAGAATTTACTGATGATCATGAAACCATTGTTGAAAAAACCCATCTGGTTCACTGATGCCCTTTAGGGAAGGAAATCTGTGATCCTTACCTGGTGTGGCCTGTATGTGAAGCCAAAGCAAGCTGGTTGGCTCTCAACTGCCCTCTGAAAACAGCAACGAGGATGGGCAATACGTGCTGGCTAGCCAGCAATGCCCATGTCCCACAAATGAATAAAATAATGTTCTGCAATTCCATGGGACACCAAAAATCTATCTATAATCAACAACTGAATATCCATAACCTTATAGGGTACAGAATTCCAATGATTCATAATCTTTTAAGTGAGCAAATTTCTTCTATCTCATTCTTAAAAGACTGACATCCTCAGCCTTTGCTGCCAGCCAGGGGAAACAACCTTGCTCTGTTGATATGGTCAAGCCCCTTCAGATTCTTATATATTTCAATGACATTACCTTGCATACTTCTAAACTCCAGAGAACATAGACCCAATTTACTAAATTCCAAAAAAAGAGTATGGACCCAAAACTTCACCTCAATTGAGCTCCAATCCCCTTGCAAAAAACTCAATGTGTCGGATGCTTCCCACTTGTTTGCAGTACCCAAATGCATCATGTTTCTTGTGGAGG
Source organism: Carcharhinus amblyrhynchos (assembly GCF_965287045.1). NCBI lineage: Eukaryota > Metazoa > Chordata > Chondrichthyes > Carcharhiniformes > Carcharhinidae > Carcharhinus > Carcharhinus amblyrhynchos. The sequence goes on along the minus strand of NC_137328.1, from coordinate 93,908,847 downwards.
TACACCCAATTTTCTCTGAGCATCACCATGTACAGGTTTAACATTTTAAAAAGATCTGCTTTTCTATCTTTACTAGAAAAGTGAATAACCTCACATTTCCCCACATTATACTCCATCTGCTCCTTATTGCCTATTCATTTACCTGCCTCAATCTTTTTGCAACCTCGTTGATCCTCCTTGCAATGTCAACCAGTTTCATACTGTCTGCAAATTCAGATCATTACTCTGTCTCTTTGTCCAAGTCATTGACATGGATTGTAAATAACTGAGGCCCCAGCACTGATCCTTGTGGCACTCCACTCCTTAAACACTGCCAACTAGAAAATGCCCCGTTACCTTTTTGCTTCATATTCTTTAAATAATCCTCTGTCCCCACCCCAATTCCATGAGTCTGTATCTTAGGTATTAATCTTTTGTGTTGCATATACATTTTGGAATCCTATTAGACACAACCTCAGAAAACCAATAAATTTGTCAAACGCCATTTCCATCTTAAAAAAAAACCATGATCCTAGTAGCAAGTGGGAAATGGAAGCAGGAGGCCAGAAATGGAAATCACGCCCAGCATCCAGCTGGTTGCGATCTGTCAGGCCACTGTTATGACATAATATTCCGTGCCTGATTTAAATCTGTTTAGTTGGCCCGGGACTCTATCACTTAAGTTTCTGACCTCGCCAGTGGAGGGCCACATGGGGACCAGACATGATGGCCTTGCTGGTGGGACCTGAGTCCATTGAGGTTGTGGGAGGTCAGGGGCAGAGCATCCCCATTGGGAAATGCCAGCTTGGCACTGCCCGCCAGGCACTGGGGAAATGTTCAGCACCATTCACGACTCCTCAAATACTGAAGCAGTCCATATTCAAATGCAACAAGATCTGGACAATATCCAGGCTTGGACTGACCAGTGGCAAGTAACATTCACACCAGGCAATGACCATCACCAATAAGAGATACTCCAATCACTGCCCCTTGACATTCAATGGTGTTATCATCACTGAATCCCCCACGGTCAACATCCTTTGGGTTGCCATTGATCAGAAACTCAACTGGACTCACCACATAAACACAGTGGCTACAAAAGCGGGTCCCCAAAGGCTTGCATCTTCAGCAAGTAACTCACCTCCTGACTCCCCAACGTCTAAGCACCATCTACAAGGCACGAGTCAGGAGTGTGATGGAATACCCTCCAATTAGCTGGAGGGGTGCAGTTCCAACAACACTCAAGAAGCTTGACACCATCCAGGACAAAGCAGCCCACTTGATTGGCACCACATCTACAAACATCCACTCCCTCTACCAGCAACACTCAGTAGCAGCAGTGTGTACTATCTACAAGATGCACTACAGCAATTCATCAAACATCCTTTCAACACCTTCCAGACCAGCGACCACTTCCATCTCGAAGGACAAGGGCAGCAGATACATGGGACTCCAGCTCAGAATCACTGAATCAAAGTTGTTCAAGCTGCAGACACTTAACGCAGATATGGTTGTCCAGAACTGCAATGCATTCCACAGAATTCCATATGCTGCAGTTATGGCACATTACCAGCCCTGCCATATCGCTCTAATCTGACCTTTTTGATAAGTCACAGAATTCCTACAAGACAGAAGGAGGCCATTCGGCCCATTGAGTCTGCACCAACCACATCCTACCCAGGCCCTATTCCCATGACCCCACATATTTACCCTGCTAATCCCTCTGACACTAGGGTCAATTTAACATGACCAATCCACCTAACCCACACATTTTTGGACTATGGGAGGCAACCAGAGTACCCAAAGAAAACCCACACAGACACAGGGAGAATTAAGTTAGTTTGCTAAAGTAATAGCAAGTCATGATTCCGATCTTGATGACAAAAGAACTACTGGAGTTAAAACTAAAAGTAGTAGTAGTATCTCCTTCTCCCAAATTCCTAATTTAGTACTCGATTCCTGGATCATCCTGTGCTCCTCAACAAATGATCAAGACAAACGCAATCGTAAATGAATGGTGAGCATCATTTGTTCGCGAATCACCACATGATCTGGGCCACTGCATGGTGCAATCTGAATCAAAACTACTTTAGGAGCTCTAATTGAATCCATTGCACGCAGTCAGTGGACAGGCTCCGAGTGTGCTGCATAATAGTGAGAAACAAGGGGAACAAAATAAGCCTCAGGTTTTCATGCCTGTTATTATAATGAGACAATAGCTAATGTACTTTCATGTTAAAGGTGCTGGATATCAGATTATTGAGCCATTCTGTTAGTTACCAGATTTTCTTTCCAAAATTAAATTTGGTTTGCAGTTCTGCAAGTCATTGCACATTGCAGACTGCATACACCATATTTTGTCGATGTACACGAAATGTGGAACAGATTAGCACCTGGTATATAGCTGTGGTTGGCTTCCAGACGACCCTGGCAGCTTTTCCCAGTTTTTCTTTCTGTATTTCCCCCCAGGGAAGGTGGTAACTCATAAATATGTCCTAGTAAGCTTGTTTAACCCTTTCTAATCTGTTGTTACAATCCTCATAGGGAGTCATGCTCTTAGAAATATATTCAAATTTCAGGTTTTAAGATTTTTATTGTAATAGACAAATTAAAAAGCCAAATTGACTAATCACTAGTTTAAACTTATATTCTAAACTACTCTTTGAACAACAGAAAATTATACTTTATTATGTCCCTTAAATGGACACTTTATTCTCCAGGAGCCAGTCTTAAACTATTCTCAACTCCCGATGACTTCCTTCTTTTCCTTTCCCTGAACTGACACTCACGATGAAGGATGTATTGGAGATTCTTCCCTTTTTCAGAGCCATCATCCAGACTCAAAACATTGGCTCTATTCTCTCTCCACAGATGCTGTCAGATCTGCTGAGATTTTCCAACATTTTCTGTTTCAGATTTCAGCATCCAAAGTATTTTGCTTTTATCGTAGTAATTCAGGTGTGATCTAACTATTGCCTTACATAGTTTAGCAAACTTCCTTATTTTTATATGAAATAAAGGCCAACATCCCTGTTACTGTGCTGAACTTTCAAGCTAGCTTCCTGAGATTTATGCATGAAGTCCCCCAAATCCCTATGTGCTGCAGCTTTCTGCAGTTGTTCTTAATTTAAAAATCATTATGCTTGTGAAGATAGTAGTGCAATGTATGTATATATATTTTATGTTTAAAGAAAATGTTTAAAAAAAAAATCAGCATTATTCCTATGTGCCTCATAGGAATGCAGCTCAGATACTGGGACAGCAGGATAATTACTCATTTCAGCCTTACAAGTGTTTATCTGAAGGAGGGTAAATGGACTTTTGTTTACTTAAGTTGCCCTGGATTTCTGATTAGAGTTAGTGACAGGGTCACGTGATGATGTAGTTTTTGTGCAGAGCTGAATCTGTAGCAGAGAGTAAGGTCCATTTGCAGTTTAGAATTGCAGTTCTAGGTGGAAATTGTTTGAAGACAGAGGTTTCTGCAAGCTGCTCATTTCCTCTCTGAAAGATTCAAGACCATCTCCATCTGTTACAGCAAGTATATTTATAGTTGTGGCCAAACTTAAAATGGCTTTTAAGAGGAATGTTGCTGATTTGGAACTGAAACAGTGATAAGTTAGAAATTTAAGTTATTTCCTTTTCATTTTAAAATATTATTCAACTATTAATAGTTAAAACAACTTCATTTGTTAGAGTTATTTCTAAACTGTCTTCTTAAATAAAGTCTGTTTTACAATTTAAAAAAGCCCTAATTTGGCAGTAGAATCATTCTTGGAGCGAAGCATCCTACCCTCACATTTATGCCAAAATAGAAAATTGTTGGGATCTAGATTAGTATCCTACTTAGGGTTCTGGTCCTGCACCTTTATTCTTTCTACCCAAGGACATAACTTCACATTTTTTGACATTACATTCCATCTGTCAAGTTTTTGCCCGAGATGTCTATGTCCCTCTGTAGACACTTTGTGTCATCCTCACAATTCATCCTTCCACTTATTTTTGTGTCATTCTTAAAAGTGGCAACAGTACATTCTAACTTTTCCAAGTCATTAATACATATCGTAAATAATTGTGGCCCCAGAACTAATCCCCGTGGTACTCAACTAGTTACAAGTTGCCATCCTGAAAATTCACTTCTTTTCCCAACCTTATGTCTTCTATTAATTCACAATCCTCTATCCATTCTAATATATTATTCCCAAAACTATGGGCTCTTATCTTATTAAGCAGTACCTTATCAAATGCTTCTTGGAAATAGTTTTGCACAATCCAGAATTCCATTTTCCTTGGCGCTATATCATGCCGAAGTCAAAAGGGATGAGGTGATTTCATGGAGTATTTGGCTGCAGCCTGCAACAATCATTGAAGCATAGGCAATATATTGACACGGAAAGATGGAAAGAAAAGATAACAGGCTTGCGTTCCATTCAGTCCACATGGCAACTGCGCAGAGGTTAAGGGAGAAACGTGTCAGAGTATAGTGGGGGGCAGAGGGATTAGCACAGCTCTCAATTTGAACTGAATGAGGAAGGGAGTGGAGGATGCCAACATGAACTGGGGAGGAAGGAGCAGAAAGTGCCTGCAACAACAGAGAGTGGGAAGGGCTGAAGAAAGACAAGGTGTGCCAAAATGTTTTAGGAGAGATTGGAGGTAAAAGTGTCCCCATCAATTGGAGATTCAGCTTTATCATGCCATGAAATTAGGCTATATGCAAAACAGCAACTAATCAGTTTCAAACAAATTTCCCACATGGCAGCATTCCTGATGGCAGAAAGAGTAACATCAAAATGAAAATGTGCTGCATTGCATACAGCCAGATTTCATGGCACCTCTCAATCCTACCCTTGTGTCTTTCTCCTTTCACATAGCCAAGAAAGAAGGAGAGAGTGATGATGAACACGCAATACCGTCATCATTTGATTTTACACTTGCAGCTACCAGCTCAGGAGCTGATACTACATGTACTTACAGTGTAGCAACAAAGTTGAGCTGCACACGCTCAGACATCAATTAAGAGTGGATTGCAGCCAGGGCAAGGGGTAGAGCTTAGGAGGACAGCACAGGAGCCACCCCACCCCCAGATAAGACATAGGTTCTGCTGCTCAGATGCACATTTTGATGGCACTGCTTACAGGTGGGTATACACACAAAAACTTCTGATAAGACAGCCTGGGACAGTGCCGAGGATCTTGGACAAGTCCAGGACAAACATGGCTTTGGAGCCCAATCCTTTCGATCCTGGGGAAAAAACTCCGACTGTCCACTCTACCCAAGCCTGTCATAATCTTGTAAACCTCTATCCGGCTCCCCTCATCTTCCAATGCTCCAATGGAACCAATCTAAGTTTGTTCAGTCTTTCTTCATAGTCTGCTTCCTCCAAACCTGAGAACATCCAGTTGAGAGGGATGAGAAGGGAAAAATTTAAAAGGCACCCGAAGGGTAACTTCTTCACGCAGAGGGTGGCGCATTTTTGGAATACACTGCCAGAGAAAGTAATTGAGGCAGGGACAATAGCAACATTTAAAAAGCATTTGGATAAGTACATGGGTGGAAAAGGATTACAGGGATAAGGGCCAAATCGGGCAAATGGGACTACCTGAGAGAGCACCATGCTTGGCATGGACCGGTTGGGCTGAAGGGCCTGATTCCGTGTTGTATTGCTCTATGACTCTATGACTCCTCACCATATGGTGGCAAGGGCTGCCCATTCATAATGTTGAGTAAATTTTAACATTCATTCTGTTGTGGACTGCAGATCTTCTCCAGAGTGGTCCAAGCAGTGGAAGCATTGTTTCAACACGCCCATGGTCTGCCCTATTACATTTTATGTGACAGCAATGTTTTCAACCGTATGCATGCTGCTCACTTGTGTATGGATTGTGCACCGGAGTCATCAGCTATTTAATCAGCAGATAGCCTTTAGACAAAAGCAAATTACTGCCGATGCTGTAATCTAAAGCAAAAACAGAAAATGCTGCAAAATCTCAGCAGGTCTGACAGCATCTGTGGAGAGAGAATAGAGCTGATGTTTCAAGTCAGGATGACTCTTTGACAGAGCTGACAGCCCTTGTTGCCCATTAGGCATTCTTTGGCATGCCAATGCAATTTGTCACCTATCATCACACAACAGCAGGATGTGGAATCCCTTTCAGTTCTGGAGCTTGGCAGAGTGAACATGTAGCACCAGCAAAGCATTGTGTATGTGTGTTAATGACACCCAACATTATGGAGAATCCTGCTATTCTAGCAAAGCTGCGTGTTCATTCTGCCTGCTGGTATCTGGCAAGAGACACTGAAATTTAATTAGCTGTCATTAAACAGACAGCCTCAGTAACCTACTTGATCCAACAGTGGACTGCAAACCTCAGGGTGCTGCAAATATATCCAGCTCGATCCTGGAAGCAGTCAGATGGACTAAAAGTTAATCATTACGAGAAATGCAATCCTCATCCAGCTCTGATGTTGTAGTTCTCATGAAGGGTCACTGACCTGAAGCATAACTCTGTTTCACTCCTCCCATATGCTGCTTGCCCAACTGAATATTTCCAGCATTTTCTGTCTTTGTGTAAAATATCCATGTAGTATATTTTGCTTTTGGATAAACCGTACTGCATTTTTTAAAATGTTCTCATCAACTTGCACTCACTCTTTCAGGAAATTAAGTATTCGACCCTCTAGGTCTCTATTCATCAGCACACTTCAGAGTCTTTACATTATGTGTTTACTTCATTGTGATGTTAAGCATTAATGAGAGTCCCGATCCTTGAATGATTAATATTACATCTGCTAAAAGCCTTCTTACTACAGCAGCATTACACAGAAATCAGAAATCTAGCCTACTAATACTGAATCAATAACCTGTGAGGTACTCACATCCCTCACCCACAATATTGTAAGTACCTGGTAGTGATTTGTCAGTTGATAACTTGTTCACACTGAAAGCATCTTAATTACATAGACAACCCACAGCACAATCTGTCTCAAAGCAGTGGAAGAAAAATAATTTCTCAGGTGCAACTACATACAGAAGGAAGAAATTGTACACTCCTATTTGTTCTTTCAACATATATTGCTTTATACTTGCCCACCTTAAATATTACCTGCCACCTGTCCAACCACCTTGCTGATCTGTCTACCATGAATGGCAGGCGGAATGTAATTCAGATAAATTTAAGGTGTTACATTTTGGCAAGGCAAACCAGGACAGGACTTATACAGTTAATGGTAGGACCCTGGGGAGTGTTGTCAGAGAGAGAGACTGAGGGGTGTAGGTACATAGTTCCTTGAAAGTGCCACCCTATCTACCTGTGATGCCAAAGAAGGCATTTGGCACACTTGCCTTCATTGGTCAGAACACAGAGTACAGGAGTTGGGACATATGCTACAACTGCATAAGACATTACTATACTTGAAGTACAATTCTGGTCACTCTGCTAAAGGAAGGATGCTTTAATCTGGAAAGGATGCAAAAAAGATTTACAAGGATGCTACCCAGAACTGGAAGGTTTGAACCATAAGGAGAGGTTCTATAAGCTGGGACTTTTTTCCCCTGGATCATAGGAAGACCTTATAGAGGTTTAGAAAATCATGAGGGGCATAGACAAGGTGAATAACTAAGGTCTTTTTCCCAAGGTGGAGGTGTCCAAAGCTGAAGGGTATAGGTTTAAAGTGAGAGGGGAAGGATTTAAAAGGGACCCGAGGGGCAACTTTATCACACAGAAGGTAGCACTTATATGCAATGAGCTGCCAGAGAACATGGGAGAGGCAGATACAATGACAGCATTTAAAAGATAATTGGACAAGTACATGGATAAGAAAGGTTTAGAAGGAAATGGGCCAAATTCAGGCAAATGGGGCTAGTTCAGTTTAGGAAACCTGGTCGGCATGGGCAAGTTGGGCTAAAGGGCCTGTTTCCATGATGTATATCTCTATGGTACTTCCTGAAAATTTTGACCTGTCTTCGCATTGAAGTTGAAGTTTCAGCAACAATGTAGTCTGAAAATTTTGAGCACCCAAGTCACCTGTGACATACCATGATCATAAGCAAATGTAGCATTAATCCCTGGGCACCACATCCAACTTGTTGGAGGCCTGCGGGACAGCGCTTAGCACTGTTGTCTCACAGCATCAGGTTCAATTCCCAACTTGGGTCACTGTCTGCGTGGATCTCCTCTGGGTGCTCCGGTTTCCTTTAATAGTCTGAACGACATGCTGGTTAGGGTGACTGTTTGTGTTAAATTCTCTCTCAGTGTACCCGAACAGGCGCCAGAGTGTGGTGACTAGGGGATTTTCACAGTAACTTCATTGCAGTATTGGTGTAAGCCTACTTGTGACACTAATAAAGTTTAATCTTTAATCCAAACAACATCCTTTACTTACCACTTTATTTACCGTCATCCAAATTTCTATCTATGCCGTTGCATTTATACAATAGCTTTATTTATTGTGGCATGTGTTTTGCTCAGATACCGTATCAAATTCTTCTGAAATATTCAGTTAAAGTCCACCTGCTGCCTTGCTTTTATCTATTAATTGGTCATTTAAAAACTCTCTTAAATTTGTCAAGCACATCAGGAATTCAATCCATGTTGAACCTTGATAATTAACAAATAACAAAATACTCACTAATTTTATATGAAATTATGGGTTCTAAACACTCCCCCACAATTGGCATTTGACAAGGTTATCTATAGTTAAGCTGTTTAACCTTCCATCCCTTCTTGAACAAGAGTGTTAATTTGGCTGCTCTCCAGTCCTGAACCACTTTTCATATTTAAAGGCATTGAAAAAAGTGACCAGAGTCTATCATCTATTCTCTGGTATTTCGCTTAACATGATGTGGAGACGCCAGCGTTGGGCTGGGGTAAACACAGTAAGAAGTCTCACAACCCCAAGTTAAAGTCCAACAGGTTTATTTGGTAGTAAACACCACTAGCTTTTGGAGCGCTGTTCCTTTGTCAGGTGAGTGGAGAGTTCTGACCACAAACAGGGCATATAAAGGCACACACAGTTTACAGAATACTGATTAGAATGTGAGTCTTTACAGCTAATCAAGCCTTAAAGGTGAAGACAATGTGAGTGGAGATAGCATTAAGCATAGGTTATAGAGATGTGTATTGTCTCCAGACAAGACAGTAAGTGAGATGTTGCAAGCCCAGGCAAGTCATGGGGATTATAGACAGTGTGACATGAACCTAAGATCCCGGTTGATCTTGGGTTCATATCACACTGTCTGTAACCCCCATGACTTGCCTGGGCTTGCAACATCTCACTTACTGTCTTGTCTGGAGACAATACACATCTCTATAACCTATGCTTAATGCTATCTCCATGCACTGTCTGCACCTTTAAGGCTTGATTAGCTGTAAAGACTCACATTCTAATCAGTATTCTGTAAACTGCGTGTGTGACTTTATATGCCCCGTTTGTGGTCAGAACTCCCCACTCACCTGACGAAGGAACAGCACTCCAAAAGCTAGTGGTGTTTACTACCAAATAAACCTGTTGGACTTTAACTTGGGGTTGTGAGACATCTTACTGTATTTCTCTTAACAGCCAAGGACATATACTGTTAGAACCCAGGAACTTAGCTACATTGAGTGCCACTACTTTGCATCATCAATTCCACTTGCCCAAGCTATGAATTGCTCCAGTGCTGCACCTAGTACGCCAATGTTCTCATTGCCATCATTATTTGCAAATACAAATGTAAAATATTTATTTATTCTCTCCACATAGCTGCACCCTTCCTTCATTCACCCCTTTTCCCTATTATTCATTTTTTTATTTTTCCCAGGCATGGGATTTGCTGGCTATCAGCATTTTCATTGCCCATCCTTTACTGCCCTTCAGGAGGTGATGGTGAGCTGCCTTCTTGAACTGCTGCAGTCCATGTACTGCAGGAACACCTAAAGTGCCATTAGGAAGGGAGTTCCAGGATGTTGACCTACTGACAGTGAAGGAATGGTGAGATAGTTCTAAATCATGATGCTGTGTGACTTTGAGGGGAACTTGTAGGAAGTGGTGGTCCCATGTATCTGTGCTTCTAGCTGGCACAGGTCACAGGTTTGGAAGGTGTTTTCAAAGAAGCCTTGGTGAATTGCTGTGGTGCATCTTGCAGATAGTGCATAATGCCGTCACTGAGCATCAGTGGAGGAGGGTGTAGATGTTGGATGTGGTTGATGGAATATCAATCAAGTGGGATGTTTTCTCTTGGATGGTGTCAAACTCCTTGGGTGTTATTGGAGCTGCATTCGTCCTGGCAAGTGAAGAGTAATCCCATCACACTCCTGACTTGTGCTTTGTAGATGGTGGACAGGCTTTGGGGAATCAGGAGGTGAGTTACTCTCTGCAGAATTCCCAACTTATGACTTGTTCTTGTAGCCAGAGTATTTATATGGGTGGTCCAGTTCAGTTTCTGGTCAATGGTAATCCCCAAAATAGTGACAGTGGGGATTCAGAAATGGTAATGCCATGTAATGTCTTTAGTGGTAGACTGCCATTGCCAGGCACTTGTGTGGCTTATTGAATATTAATCTTGTATTAATTTACTAACTTAGGCTTTATATTTTTACATAATTTGCTACATTTCTCTCATACTCCATAAGGCCTTCTAATTTCCCTTTTACTACCATCCCCATGATTTTTTTTAGCACTGTTAACTGTACTTTATTCTATATCTCCCTTTTAAGCATCAGCTTAGTTTGAATCTCCCAAAGTACCTACCAAACTCTTCTGCTTTAATGAATTTCCTTTTGCTTTGTATGTTTATTTTGTGTGCAATGCATTTGATATTTGATCATTTCCAATTGCTTATCTTCAACCTGTTTGATAACTTTCTCCCAATTATCTTGACCCAGTCTCTTGCATCTTGTAGAGGTGTGCCTTTAGGAGGGGAGTTCCAGGATTTTGACATACTGACAGTGAAGGAACTTTGACTCGAATGTCTTTTCATTTTCTCACATTGAATCTATCTAAGGCATGATCATGATTTTCCAGTTGTTCTTCCATTCTTATTAGTTACTTGCCAGAACTAAACCATGTATTTGTTTCATTACGCAAAACTAAATAAAGTTTCTTTCCTTGTTGAATTAGAAACTTACTGATATAGGAAGGAGTCACAGGTGCATTCTATGACGTATCCCTCACTTTGACGTGCATTATCCTTATTGGAGGCCAAAAGATACGATTACCCAAAGCTATTGCTTTATTATTCTCACATATTTCTCACAACTGCCTGCAGACCTCCACCTCTGTCTCATTTCCCCTATTCTGGTGGTCTGGAATTCAGAAAATCATTCTATTTCCCTTCTATTTTTTAACCCTGTCCATACGGATTCTGTGTTAACACAACTCCTTTGGACATGCTTGTGTTGTGACAAAATCATTTAGCAAAATTACCACTTTTTTTCCCCTCCTTATGTTTTTCCTTAAAACATACTGGGCCAGAACTTCCCTGGAATGGGAATCGCAGTCAGATCAAGAGTTCCGTGGTAGATTCAGGACATCAGTAGTATCGTTACTCAGAAGTGGGTTTAATCCTTTAAACTTTTTTTTGGGTAACTATTATTCTGAGACAGTCAGAAGTACCTGAAGCCTCTGATTTAAATCTAGATTTCTGGTTGTGTGGGGTGTGGGAGATCGTAGGGTGGACCCCAATATTTCTTCTGGGATTTTCAACTTGCAAAGGTGCATCAATGCAGATAACTTCTCCAGTTTCCGATGGGTCCTTGTGCATGAGTCGCAAAAACCCAGCTTGCAAGTGCAGCAGGTGGTCAGGAAGGCAAATGGGATGCTGGCCTTCATAGCGAGGGGGATTGAATATAAAAGTAGGGAGGTCTTGCTGCAGCTGTATAGGGCATTGGTGAGGCCGCAGCTGGAGTACTGTGTGCAGTTTTGGGCGCCGCACCTACGCAAAGATATTTTGGCCTTGGAGGGAGTGCAGAGGAGGTTTACTAGGCTGATACCGGAGTTGAGGGGGTTGAGCTATGAGGAGAGGCTGAATAAACTGGGCTTGTACTCGTTAGAGTTTAGAAGAATGAGGGGAGATCTCGTTGAGACGTATAAGATGATGAATGGGATGGATAGGATAGAGGTGGAGCGACTCTTCCCGCTCAAAAAAGACAGTAGGACTAGGGGGCACAGCCTCAAGATAAAAGGGGGATGGTTTAGAACGGAGTTGAGGAGGAACTTCTTCACTCAAAGGGTGGTGAATCTCTGGAATTCTCTGCCCGTTGAAGTGGTGGAGGCTGCCTCGCTAAATATTTTTAAGATGCGGGTTGATGGGTTTTTGATAAGAGAGGGGATTAAGGGTTATGGGGAGAGGGCGGGAAAGTGGAACTGAGCAGCGACAGATCAGCCATGATCTTATTGAATGGCGGGGCAGGCTCGAAGGCCTACTCCTGCTCCTATTTCTTATGTTCTTATGGAAGATTGTTTGGTTCTTCCTCAGGATAGCTTGCTGCTGCGTCACTTTAATCCAGAGCAATATCACTGATAAGAATACTGGCATGATGTGGGGATGCCAGCATTGGACTAGGGTAAGCACAGTAAGAAGTCTCACAACACCAGGTCAAACCTGTTGGACTTTAACCAGGAATACTGGAGGCAGACTACCCACTGTGTGTGCAATTCCTCTCTTTCTCAAATGGTTCCAGTGTTTCTTTGCCCCTTTTCCTTTACATGCCACTGGGCTTATTCTGGCCATAACCATTTCAGGGATCTAATAAATACCAGCACCATAATTCTTTACATATACCAAATTGTCCACCTCAAATGCCCTTTCCATTTTGAGGCACGGTGCTTCTTTTGTGCGTTCTGTTTTGCCTCCTGCTAATTTGGTATACAAATCTTCAATTCTCGGTATTGGGTATCAATCCAATTTTGCTGCCTGATTCACGGTTAATTTGTAGTCCCCAGATTTGCCTGTAGTTCTGTCTGGCTTAACCATTGGCGCAATGGGAGCCGCTCACTCCAAAAACTGTGCAGACTTAATGATGCCTAATTCTTCCAGCAACTTTACTACAGACTCAACCTTCTCGTGTCATGTAAGGCATAGGGCGTAGGTCGGCTCTTCAAACTTTGGCGTGGCCTCAGGATCCAAGTAGATTTTTGCCTTTAGGCCAACTCATCTTGGATAACCTCCTGGTAATTTTTTAAGACTGGCATTGGACTGGGGTAAACACAGTAAGAAGTCTCACAATACCAGATTAAAGTCCAACATGTTTATTTGCTGGCAAAAACCACTAGCTTTTGGAGCGCTGCTCCTTCATCAGCTAAATCCAAAAGCTAGTGGCTTTTGCGACCAATAAACCTGTTGGACTTTAACCTGGTGTTGAGAGACTTCTTACCACAATTTTTTAAGACATCATGGAAGTTTCCATCGTTCATATTGAAGATTTCTAACCAATTTAATCTAATTTGGCAAAGCCGATCTTGCCCCATCAAACTTGGCCTTTGGACCCCTACTACTATTAGAGAACAAAGAACAAAGAAAATTATAGCACAGGAACAGGCCCTCTGGCCCTGCAAGTTTGCACAGACACGCTGCCTGACTGAAGTAAAACCCTCTACCTTTCCGGGTACCATATTCCTCTATTCCCTTCCTACTCATGTATTTGTCCAGATGCCCTTAAAACTCACTATCGTATCTGCTTCCACTACCTCTCCTGGCAACGAGTTCCAGGCACCCACCACCCTCTATGTAAAAAAACTTGCCTCGTACATCTCTTTTAAACCTTGTCCCTTGTACCTTAAACTAATGCCCAGTGTAATTGACTCTTCCACCCTGAAAAAAGCTTATGACTATCCATTCTGCCCATGCCCCTCATAACCTTGTAGACTTCTATCAGGCTGCTCCTCAACTTCCGTCGCTCCAGTGAGAACAAACCAAGTTTCTCCAACTCTCCTCAGTTAATGCCCTCCATTCCAGGTAACATCCTGGTAAATCTTTTCTGTACCCTCTCCAAAGCCTCCACATCCTTCTGGTAAAGTGGGAACGAGAATTGAACACTATATTCCAAGTGCAGCCTAATTAAGGTTCTGTAAAAGCTGCAACATGACTTGCCAATTGTTAAACTCAATGACCTGGCTGATGAAGGCAAGCATGCCGTATGCCTTCTTGACTACCTTCTCCACCCACATTGCCACTTTCAGTGACCTGTGCACCTGTACACCAGATCCCTCTGCCTATCAATACTCTTAAGGGTTCTGCCATTTACTGTATATTTCCTATCTTTATCGAACCTTCCAAAATGCATTATCTCACATTTGTCCGGATTAAACTCCATCTGCCACCTCTCTGCCCAAGCCTTCGATCTGTATCCTGCTGCATCCTCCAAATGGTCCTCATTGCTATCCACGAATCCACCAACCTTTGTGTCATCCCCAAACTTACCAATCAAACCAGTTACATTTTCTTCCAAATCATTTATAAATATTACGAACAGCAAAGGTCCCAGAACCAATCCCTGAGGAACGCCACTTGTCACAGCCTTCCATTCAAAAATGCAGGTTGAGCTGACTGAGCTCCATAGCTTTGTTGTTGTTCTTCTTCAGAAGAACTTTCCAGTATACGTTGCTAGCCTGGCTGTCATGCTTCTTAACTTTGTAAAGAACGATGCATTTATTCTCCTACAAATGTAGTAGAGATACCCATGTCGACATGCATTTGGAGTGGCTGACCATTAACTACCAACACAATCATAACTGTGGCCTTCTTATTCACCTTAATGTTGCTTCAGAATATTTCAGGATCATTTTCAGGGTTATTCTCAACACTGTGTACTGAAGTTGGAATTTTTTTTTGCTGGCCCCTGATAGGTTCAGCTTAGTTTTGCATTTGCTCCTAATGTGCCCCCTCCAATTGCAGACATAAATTCAGGGAAGCTACATTTTAAGTTATACATCTCTCCTGGAGGTGATCTCCTACCCCAGGAGCATTCGGTCTGTGGATCAAATTCCCTATACCTCTGCACTCTTTTTTTTTGTTCCAAGCATCTTTACTCATTACTTTCTGCATCCTCCTTCATTGCACCTCAACTACCAGTGGTTTCCCTCAAACTTGGTGGACCTCACCAGCTTGCATGCTCTGCAGTTCCATTGTCCCCCTTTTGGCACTTTCTATAGCCTGGGTGACTTCGAATGCCTTCTTGAAGTCATCTCTGCTGCAAATAATAATTTTTTCTGTATAGTGTGTTGTTAACACAGGGTAGCCTGTCTCTCAACATGAACTTGCATTGTTCAGCCATTTGTCTTTATGGTGATGTGATGCATCTATCAGCTCCTGGGACTCCTGTCGTCAAATTAAATTTGTATCACTGCATTATCACCAAGGGCTTTGGGTGAGAATGTTCCTTGACTAATTCCACAAAAGTCAGTGGAATCTGGAGAAGTCAGACCCCTTATCAGGCTACAGGCTGGAGCTGCGCAAGGTGTTAAAAGGATTATCTGCGGCTTCTCTTTCACCCCAATTTTATTGGCCTTAAAAAAAAGTGCAGGCATTTGACATATTGCAGCTACTGCTCTATGTTAGGGTGGAATGAGTCTCAAAAAGGGGCATTTTGACATTGGTTTGCTTCCAAAAGGCTTCTGCATGAGGTTTGCTCTTCTGTTTTCTGCAGCAGAAGGAAGGCACTCTAATTGATCCTCATTGTCAAATGTAGTACCTTGCAAAATTGGGTGGCCACCAAGTTGATTAATTAATGGTTTATTAAGGTAAGTAACTGTGGACAGGGAGAGATAAAAGGCTACCGTACTCCATGACTACAGACTCCCAACTGGCAAGAGAAACCTGTGCTCAGCCCCAGGATTGGCACACTCCTTCCCGATTGGTCAAATGAGTCACATGACCCTCCAAGGGCTCGCCTCTTAAAGGGGCATGCTACCATAGTGCCTAACTGCTTAAATTCAATCTGCAAAACACTTCAATCTCTATTAGTGGTTGCAACGTGAGCAACAACGGTTGGGTGCCTTCCTTCTCCTCTACCTGCAAAGTGTTCTTTCTACCTGTTTTGTGATGTACTCGAGCACGAGGGAAAAAACATACTATTAGAGGACACCATTCATGACAACAAATAAGGTGTTTATATTCCTGATTATAAGTTCCCATAACACTATTCATATGAAATTCTTGCAGAATCCAACCAACATGTGACCCATTACCAAAATATGGTCTGCTGTCTATTCATTAACTGGCTTTTTATGGGACCTCATCTTACACAAATTGCCTGCCATGTTTGACAACAAAGCAATCGTAACTGCCTTTAGAACAAAAATATCTGCTGGTTGTAAATAATTTTGGGACATCCTGAGGAAATAATGTGGCACCATATAAATGCAAGTTGTATTTTTCACAAATTAAATTTTCCATTTCTTGCTGAAATTTAGTTCCTGTCCTCCTATAAACGTTATCTATAAATCTGATCAAGTTAATTTTAGGAGGCAGGCTTATTATTTTAATAGTGTAGAGAATGCCACAAGTCACATTTGTGCTGTCTGTTGGATTTTCCGCCCCTCCAGGCTCTTTGGAAAAAAAAATCCAGGAAAGAAGGAGAGAAAAAGAAAGGAGTTGGTCAAGATGCAAACATAAGACTTGAAATGTGTTTTAAGTCCGACAGAGAGAGAACACAGCACGGTACAGTCGCCTCTTGTCAACATGAAGTCGTTATGTCCTCAATATCCAATCATATGAATCAAGAAATTTTAATAAGATACCTCAGTGAGCTCTTCTGCAGGATTTTAATTCAAATTAGCAGATCATTCAAATTAAGTATTTTTAAATTAAGAAATGTAGACTACAGTTAAGACATTTTATTTTATAACTGTGCTAACTTAATTCCATGATGCAGAGGGTTTTAAACGCTGTGTAAAAATTTTCCTGGTTTTAGTTTGCCCTTTTTTCAAATTTTCTGAAAGGAGAAACCTGAGGCATCCTATAATTGCAAATATATTTTCTGCTTCAGTCACAGTTTGTCAAAGAGCAGTAGTTATAGCCAGCAAGTGCAATGTCTGGTTTATCTCCATGCAGGCTAATAAAATTCTAGAAATGTGGTCTCAATGAGTCCAGCTTTCTCCCAGGCAATTTCCCAAATAGCATACCAATGACTTGTTTAGTCACAGTGATGTGGATGCCGAGTACTGTTCTAAAAAGGCTGAAATCTGTATCCTTTTATTCTTAAGACCCAGGCAACATCCCATTTAGAAAGCAGATCTCCTGCTTCAATG
Source organism: Carcharhinus amblyrhynchos (assembly GCF_965287045.1). Taxonomy (NCBI): domain Eukaryota; kingdom Metazoa; phylum Chordata; class Chondrichthyes; order Carcharhiniformes; family Carcharhinidae; genus Carcharhinus; species Carcharhinus amblyrhynchos. The sequence continues at coordinate 93,891,645 of NC_137328.1, read as the reverse complement.
CACAATGCAGGCTGTGATAGTAAATGTATCTTATTTCTGTTAGTACATTGCTTAATTTAGTCATTCAGCTCATGTCAGCCATTTAAACCTCTTCACATCAATTTCTTTGTTTTCTATGGAAAATATAAGGCATTTGTTTGCCCCTACTCACACCTCTGCCAAGCATTCATTCTATCTCCAGCCTAATCTCTGCTTTCTTCCTTACTCCCTCAGCCTTGTTGATATTCTCATTAGGCACAAAATATTGGGCCATAATTTACCAGTGGGTTGAATCTATCGCTAGCTGCTGGTAGTCAGACTTGCCTTTGCCCATTTAATCGCAATGATATGTTGTGCCACAAGTTGTTGAAAGTGCAATCTGATAGTGTTGCAGTGAGGGAAACTAGGCATCCATGACCTGAGTGAACAGGGAAAGCAACTGTGTATCTTCTCAACTAATCATATAGAAAGATTGTGAATTAAAAAGTGCAAGGAATGAGAACAAGTGTCAATTCATTAACATTCCTGGTAATGCCATGTCCCACCAGCAGGGCAGATCCAAGAGAGATGGCAACACAGTGGTATTCAGTCAGGAGAAGGTTGCCCTGGAAGTCTCATGCCATCAGATTAAACATGAGCAAGGAAGCTTTCTGTTGATTATCATCTTCCACCCTTCCATCCCCCAGCTGATGAATCAATGCTGCTCCATATTGAACATCACACCAGTGGTAGCAAGGACATAAAATGTACTTTGGGTGGGGGACCTGACATTGCTAGTGACCAAACCCTGAAGGACATAATTGCCGGAGTGGGCTTACAGCAGGTGTTTGAGAGAACCAGCATGAAGGAAAGAAGCTATTTTGGTCTCATCCTCACCAATCTACCCATTGCAGATGGATCTATCCATGACAGTACTGCTAAAAGAAACCACTGCACAGTCTCTGTAATGACCAAATCTTGTCTTCACTCTGTATTGTGTGGCATTACCACAGTGATGAATAGGACAGATTTAGATCAGATCAAGCATCTCAAAACCAGGCACCAATGAGGTACAAAGGGCCAACAGCAGCAAAGAATTCCATTCAATCAGTCTAATGTCATGACCCAGCATATCCCTTACTCTAACATTACCAGCAAGTCAGAGGGCCAACTCTCATTCAATGAGGAATATAGAAGGGCACTCCCGGAACAACACCAAGCTTTCCTAAAAATGAGGTATCAACCTGATGAAGCTACAACACAGGATTACATTCATGCTTAACAGCAGATGCAACATGCAACAGACACAGCTAAGTAACAGGGCAGATCAAAGCTCTGCAGTTCTGCCACACCCAGCCATGAATGATGTTGGACAGTGAATCAACTGATGGGAGGAGGAGGCTCCATCATTTCCATCCTCAAGATGGCAGAGCCCAGCATTTCAATGCAAAAAATGATTTTACCGTGTTTACAACCATCATTCCCTGAAAGAAGTGCCGAGTGGATGATCCATCACAGCCTTCTCCTGAGGTCACCAGCATCACAGGTGCCAATCGTCAGCCAATTCACTCCAAGTGTTATTAAAGAATTATTGAACACACTGGGTATGGAAAAAGCAATGGACCCCGACAACATCCTAACTATATTGCTGAAGACTTGTACTCCAAAACTAACTGTCCCCGTTTGCCAATCTATTTCAATACAGCTACAACGTGGGCATTTAAAATTGTTCTGGTATGTTCTGTCCACAAAAAAAAGGCCAAATCCCACACAGTCTACTCTCAGTCATCAACCATGCTTACAAATAGAACCAAGCATCACTGATTTTCAGTTCAAACCAGGGGAACATGCCAGGCCTTTTACAGCCTTCATCCAAACACAGAAAAAAGAGCTGAATTCCAGAGGCGAGGTAAGGGTGACTGCCCTTGACATCAAGGCAGCATTTGACTAAATGTAGTATCAAAGCATGTTAGTGAAATGGAAATCGATAGGAAATCAAAAGCTGAACTAGGTCTTCTGAGTACAGTTAAAGATTTTGAGAGTTCACCCCTATTTCGCAGTTTCCTTAATGGAAATGGTTAATTCTTGTTCCCATGATTTTAATTAATTGGCATTAAAATCAAGATAAATGATTAATAGTATTGACTGACCGGAGATACCTCTGCTTTGATTTGTTGATCTTAATAAATTGGTCAACAAGGAAGTTAACAACTGCTGCTCGCTGGTGAAATGGAACCATACGCTAACACGTGTGCAAAGAATGCCTGTGGCAACCCTTACTCCACATGTGATGGCTGGCAGGTTTTCAGATTTCCATCTGAACAAGAATTGGAAATCATCTCAGCCAGTTCTCTGAAGCTTTAAAACCAATACTCAACAGCTGTTTCTTGGCAATCTGGGTCTGCATCAGTGGAAGTGCAAGTACGATTAATCCACACAATTTCTTTATGTCTCTCCAACAGAGCAGTGTGGTATTTGGAGATGTAGAAACGTCTGCTACAGCTTCCCACAGACACTGACATACAAAAGAACAGCTAACAACATCAATGTGCTGCATTTAACCTGAGCAAAAATAAATCATCAGAGTTCGGAAAAACACTGCTTTACTAGATTGCGATGACAATTTGAATTTCATCTCGCCTCCCTCCCCAGATTTTGCGCAATCCAAGATTTGCAAGATTAAAATATTTCTAAACACTGCTAGAAGCAATTTATTTCCTCTTCAAGGGCACAATGGGTATCCTGCACTTCTTTAACAGACATTTTTTGGTTTTGCTGGAATCACAATGCTTTCTTCAGACCTGACAATGTCCTGGCAAGATGTTTTTATAGATAGTTCCACTTACTGAATGCTAATACTGTGAAATTGTGTGCACTTATTGTATTTTCAAATATCTTGACTTCAATGAGGGAACTGTCCATCAAGGGCAAGAGGGTAAAACAGGGGACAGCGTGTCGCCAGCCCAATTTTATTTTCTGTTAAGGACGATGCAGGAGAGAAGTGGGCAAATGGAAAGCTGCTGTTTTACTCTTTGTGCTAATTTCTACCCCAATGTGTTTTTCCATTCCCGCTCCCATCTTTCAGTCAGCTTCTGTACTGCATGTAATTTTGCCTTTACTTACGATGATACATGGATGTCCAATTGCCAAAGTCGTCCTTCAATCCATCAATTTCCTCTTCCAAAACTGGTTTACCTTTCATCTGATCATTTTTTTATTTTTCCATTTTTTTATCCAAAATATTTTTAATGTACACATGCGCCTCCAAAAGAACCCAACTCAATTGCATAAAGTTTAACCTAAAATCTTACATTACTTTGACAAATCCTTATCGACCCCATATAAATCTTCAACAGCAACGTTACAAAGTTAACCATATTCGAGATTCACACAAATGCACACGACTCCAACTAGTAATGTACATGACCACAGTAAGAAGTCTCACAACACCAGGTTTAACACCAGACTTCTTACTGTGTTTACCCCAGTCCAATGCCGGCATCTCTACATCATGTACACTGACCAGTTAGAGATCTGAAAATCTCCAGCTCTGGGCACTTTCTGAGTTACAAACAACTGGGCAAGATACTGCAGAATCTAGTGGGCAGGAGAAGTAAAAATAAAAATGCAGTGGAAAGTCAGCATGGCTTCGTCAAGGGCAGGTTGTGCCTTACGAGCCTGGTTGAGTTCTTTGACAAAGTAAGAGCGGTGGATGTGGTTTATATGGACTTCAGCAAGGCATTTGATAAGGTCCCCCATGCAAGACTTCTTGAGAAAGCGAGAGGGCATGGGATCCAAGGGGCTGTTGCCTTGTGGATCCAGAACTGGCTTGCCCGCAGAAGGCAGAGAGTGGTTGTGGATGGGTCTTTTTCTGCATGGAGGTCGGTCACCACTGGAGTGCCCCAGGGATCTGCTCTGGGACCCTTGCTGTTTGTAATTTTCATAGATGACCTGGATGAGGAAGTGGAGGGATGGGTTGATAAGTTTGCCGACAACATGAAGGTTGGTGGTGTTGTGGATAGTCTAGAGGGATGTCAGAAGTTGCAGCGAGACATAGATAGGATGCAAGACTGGGCGGAGAAGTGGCAGATGGACTTCAACGCGGATAAATGCATAGTGGTCCATTTTGGCAGGTCCAATGGGATGAAGGAGTATAATATCAAGGGTAAGACTCTTAGTACTGTAGAGGATCAGAAGGACCTTGGGGTCTGGTTCCACAGGACTCTTAAATTGGCCTCGCAGGTGGAGGATGTGGTCAAGAAGGCGTTTGGTGTACTAGCCTTCGTTAATCGAGGGATTGAGTTCAGGAGTCAGGAGATAATGCTGCAGCTTTATAAGACCCTTGTCAGACCCCACTTGGAGTACTGTGCGCAGTTCTGGTCACCTCATTACAAGAAAGATGTGGAAGCTTTTGAAAGGGTGCAGAGGAGATTTACAAGGATGTTGTCTGGATTGGGTGGCATGCCTTATGAGGATAAGTTGAGGGAGCTCGGTCTTTTCTCCCTGGAGAGATGAAGTGACCTGATATAGGTTTATAAGATGTTGAGAGGTATAGATCGGGTGGATTCTCGGAGGCTATTTCCCAGGGCTGAAATGGTTGCAATGAGAGGACGCAGGTTTAAGGTACTGGGGAGTAGGTACAGAGGAGATGTCAGGGATAAGTTTTTCACTCAGAGGGTGGTGGGTGAGTGGAATTGGCTGCCGTCAGTGGTGGTGGAGGCAAACTTGTTGGGGTCTTTTAAGAGACTTCTGGATGAGTACATGGGATTTAATGGGATTAAGGGTTATAGGTAGGCCTAGTAGGTAGGGATATGATCAGTGCAACTTGTGGGCCGAAGGGCCTGTTTGTGCTGTAGTTTTTCTATGTTCTATGATCAAAGATATCTTAGTTTGTCAGTTTCCCTGAAGAAGCTCTTCTTGCTATGCAAGGGCCTCAATGACCCTGGCAAATTGCTGACAGGTTGGGAAATCCAGGACACAGGTCTAAAAGAGAAATGAGAAAGTAAAAAAGAAATGAGGAAGTAAAAAAGAAATAAGTGAAGCAACATAAAAGTGGACAAGGTTGAAAAATTAAAAGTTAGATGAGGGAGAGAGAATTGAGGGAGCGAGGGTAAGGTAAAAAGAGATATATTGATATGGAACATTCTACCTTTCAGGAATAAATCCTTACTTATTTAGCAGCAGTCCGCTCCAGGGAATCAGGAAGAAACAGCAAAGGAGAAGATGTTGCAAAGGTTGGAGGGAAAGTGACAGAAATTTTCAATGGAGAAATGAAGGGAATGAGAGATTTGAATCAGGAACTGGGGAAAGACAACTAAAGGCAGAAGCATCTTAGTGGAACGAGAAGAGCGGAAAATTATTTCTCTTTCTCCAGCAGAGTATCAAATAGGTCAAACATAGACAGACACACCAGTTCAGGAATAGGAATGTGGGCAGAAGAGGTAAGTTAAACTACTTATACGAGATACCATGCCAAGAGAATGAGTTGATGTTCTACATTTAATTTTAAACATAATGGGGCGATTCTTCTCCAAAAATTCTAAGTGTCGGATTCGTGTAAAAACTGGAGTAAAACACGCTTTTTTTAGTGGGAGTTTCAAAATGAATTTCCCATGCTCTAAGAATGAAAATCAGTGGGTGGGGCCAGCAGCAGAGCGTTGAGTGGGCCACTGCACATGCACTGATATCAGCGCATGCGCAGTAGCCCTACACTGCTAGCCTCCTGATCACTGGCCAGCCCCGTGACCCTCGCATCTCCAGCTGTGAGAGCTGGTGGCCCGACACTGCTGGATCCTAATGGGGGTGGGGGTGGGGTGGGGTGGGGTGGAGTGGAGGCTAGTGTGTCCAGAGACTTCAGTCCTCGGCCCGCTAATGATTTTCAAAACAGATGGTTATGAGGATTTGCATAAATAATTCAGGTTCACGCCTATAATCTGGCTGTTGGAGAATTGTGGCGGTATGGCGCACAGTGGGGAGGCCGTGAAACAGCCTCCGTTTGAGTCTCCTGTTGTCTCCCTACAAAAGCAGCGCCGCGGGTTGGGAGAATCACTCCCAACATTTGCTTCTCATGACCCATTATAATTAGCATCAAAACTGCAATATCCCAAATTACTTGTAATGCAATTACTTTTGAAGTCAGTGTTGTTTTGCCAGCAAGAACTGCAATTAATTTACATCAAGATCCCACAAAAACCACATGAAATGAAGACCTGTCTATCATCGCTGTCATCATCAGCTCTTTCTTGATTCAGGCATGATATCTACTCTGTGATCAGTTTCTACCATGCAACTGAATAGACAGATTCTCGGCCCACAGCTCTTTGGGCATATCCCATGAAGTCGAATGGAGGGCTTGCTTCTTTTATCTTTACTGGACAAGTTGCCACCACTTTGAACGGTCATTAGCAAACTCCTTCCAATCATTAAACTCAATGTTGTCATGCTTCAAGGAGAACTTCAGAGTGTCTTTGAAGCATTTTCTTTGTTCCTCCCTGGAACGTGGGCCACTGGGGAGGGTTGAGAAAACAGAACCTGGCAGGGAAGATGCTTTTCAGCCATCCAGTCCCATCCACCAGTCCACTGAAATTTGCAGGAGTTTTGTGAAATACTTATGAAACCGGCTTCAAGAAGGGTGCTTGCATTTGTTTGGCCCTCCCATTGAATCTGAAGGATATGACAGAGGCATTGCTGATGTAATTTCTCCACTGTTCTTACGTGTCACTGATACACAGTCTAGGTCGCACTGCTGTGCATAAGTATGTTGATGGGACAACTGCTCTGTCCATTAGGAGTTTTGTTAACGTGCCAAGTTTTTATTGTCCAATACTTGCTGCTGTAGTTACTAGAAGCAAAATGTAGGCTTGGATGAAACCACCCCCCCTGCCCTCAACCACTGTATAAAAGTGGCAACATAATGTTTCTGGCACAGGGAGAGGGGTTCATTTGCAAAGTTCAGCATTTGGCAAAGTTTCTTACAATCTGCCAATGTGAGGTTGTACCACATTTACAAAGAGGAGTTATTAAAAAAAAAGACTTGAAAATGCATTTGGTTGTAATGTTTTTACGCATTTGCTCCCATATTTTGTCAACCGTATCTAGCCACTCAAAAAGTCCTCAGCTGCTCCCAGGTTTAGACCACCAATGAGTCTGTATTTTCACCATCAATAACCTCCACCTTCTGTTTTGGCTGTAGTCTTTCATTGCTGGGTTGCCCTGTTTATCAAGTACAAATACTACAAAGTCTGATCTTTGAATGGGACCACTTTGTCTGAACTACATTTGCCAAGAGGACAATTTAAGGGGAAGTATCACCTGTTTAAAGAGCTATGTGCATGGGAAAACTGAGATTTAGGGGATTAAATTCTCCTCTGCTAATGATATAAAATAATTTGAGTACTGTCAATCAGATTCCTAATGAGCATTACAAAACTGTTTACAGTTCATCATAAAACTATCCCTTGAGTGATCTATTTCCTATCCCATTGATTAAGACACATGATGAGTGCCTGGAAAATGTGGAACATTTCTGGTACCTTGGAAGTTACAGAAGGCTGACATTGACAAAGAAATCCAGTATAATCGGAAATCACCTGATGCAGTATTTGGCCCACTTGAGGAAGTGACTATTTGAAGACTGTGATATCTAAACTGAAAGCAAATTCATGGTCTGCCATGATTCTTTCCTTGCTATACAGGGCTGAAACACAGGCAATGTACAAGCGGCAACTCAAAGCATTGGAACCATACCAATGCTACCTGGAGAAGATCTTATATATTACATGGGAGGACAGAGGCACCAACATCTGTATCTTCTCACAAGCAAGCACCATAAGCATTCAGGCTGTGATTGTTCACCTTCAGCTTCATTGGGTTTGAATGGCAGATACAAGGCTCTCAAAGGAGGTCTTCTCCTAACTTAGTCAGGGGATATGTACCAGAAAAAACTCCAAGGATCTGCTGAAAGCCAACATGAAGAAATGTAACATTGACATCAACTCCTGAGACACCATTACTTTGGACCAATCCAGATGGTGATGGTACAATATTTTGAGACTCAACAACGACAAAACGAAGGGACAAAGATAAAGTGGCAAAAGGAACACGTTATGGCCCAAGCTGATGTGGCTTCCCGTCCTGGCTGTCCATATGACAACAAGTGCCCTAAATACCATTATGTCTGCAGATCCCAAAGTAACCTCATCACCCATCTTCAAACTCATGGAAGACAATCATCCCCAGTAGCAAGTAATAGCCAATAAGCAAAAAAAAGTCCGTAGAGATGGCTGACATTGAAAATAGAAACAAATTCAGAAATGTAGTTGCAAGTGTCCATTTTAATTTTGGTTAAGATGCATTATTGAGAAGAAGCAAAAACAATTTGTGCTGGATCTGCTCTCCCTGGTCTACCAGATTTGCAAGTAAATATTGACAACAGGTCTTAGATCATTAGGATGCAGTAAACATTGCTTACTTTGACAAACACAAAATATTTCACTTCAAAATTAAGCTTTGTCTTTCAAAGACAGAATATTTTAACTCTGAGCAATGGATCTGCAATAAACCAAAAGAAAATTAAGTTAGCAAATTCAGGAGATGGTCATGGGGCACAAATGTGTAGCCTGGCCAATTCTGCAGTTGGCAAGTACAATTTTTGTTTAAAAAAGCCACCTGAAAGATGAAGAGGGGCAGACTTACAATGAAACACACTGAGCTTCAGCACAGGCCCCTACCAATGGGGAGGGCCCATGTTGGCCGGTGGCTTTGGGGTTATTGATCAGAGCTGATAGCTCCGAATTTGCTGATAGGCTCAAGAAGTACAATCATTGAGGTTGATGGGGACTTGAAGGGAGAGAGAGCTCTAACAACAATCTCTGAAAAATTGTATCCAGGGCTGAGGAGGATAGACAGCCAGATACTAAAAAGTATCTTTTATACTAAAAAGTATAAAAAAAAGGAAGAACAATTTCTGACCTAGTGCCAGGCAACTGAGGAGGCGAGATGGCCAGGCAGGTAAGACCGCACACTTGTGAGGTCATCATTGAGCAAAGCTTGAGGCGAAGTACAAGGGCCATGGAGGCACCAGCAATCACCAAGGGGAGTAGAATCCCTACAGTGCAGAAAAAGGCCATTCAGCCCATCAAATCTGCAACGACCTCAATCCCACCCAGGCCCTATTCCCATGACCAAATGTATTTACCCTAGCTAGTCCACCTGACACAAAGGGGCAATTTAGCATGGTCAATCCACCTAACTCAGGACTACGGGTGGAAACCGGAGCACCCGGAGAAAACTCTTGCAGACACGGGGAGAATGTGCAAACAGCACACAGACAGTGACCCAAGTTGGGAATCAAACCCGGGTCCCTGGTGCTGAGAGGCAGCAGTGCTAATCACTGTGTCACGGTGCCACTCAACTCAACCCTCAGACCAGGAGATGCGGTGGGCTGGGCAACTGAGAGTGAGATCAGGTCAGATAGCTAGGCAGGCAGCCTGACCAAGCAGCAAGATGAAGTTGTCAAGTTGAGCAGGGGCAACTTTTGGCCAGTGACTATCGGCCAGTGGCTCTGACATCTGTCATTATGAAGTGTTTTGAAAGATTAGTCATGGTACAAATTAATTCCAGCCTCCCAGACTACCTCGATCCACTACAGTTTGCCTACCGCCGCAACAGGTCCACAGCAGATGTCATTTCACTAGCCCGACACTCAACCCTGGAACACATAGATAACGAGGACACCTATGTCCGTATAAGACCCTGGTCAGACCCACTTGGAGTACTGTGCTCAGTTCGGTCGCCTCATTGCAGGAAGGATGTGGAAGCCATAGAAAGGGTGCAGAGGAGATTTACAAGGATGTTGCCTGGATTAGATGGCATGCCTTATGAGGATAGGTTGAGAGAGCTCGATCTTTTCTCGTTAGAGAGACGAAGGATGGGAGGTGACCTGATAGAGGTGTATAAGATGTTGAGAGGTATTGATTGGATGGATTCTCAGAGGCTTTTCCCCAGGGCTGAAATGGCTGCCACAAGACCACCCAGGGAGTAGGTACAGAGGAGAGGTCAGGGGTAAGTTTTTCACTCAGAGGATGGTGGGTGCGTGGAATCGGTTGCCGGCGGTGATGGTGGAGGCAGATTCGATAGGGTCTTTTAAGACACTTTTCGATAAGTACATGGGACTTAATAAGATAGAGGTTATAGGTAAGCCTAGTAGATAGGGATATGTTTGGCACAACTTGTGGGCCAAAGGGCCTGTTTGTGCTGTAGTTTTTCTATGTTCTATGTCAGAGTCCTATTTATTGACTACAGTTTAGCCTTCAACGCCATTATTCCCACAAAACCCGTCTCCAAACTCCGTGGCCTGGGCGTTGACACCTCTCTCTGTGGCTGATCCTGAACTTCCCAACTCACAGACCACAATCAGTAAGGACAGAGAACAACACCTCCCCCACGATCATCCTCAACACTGGTGCCCCACAAGGCTGTGTTCTCAGCCCCCCCACTATACTCCTTATACACCTATGACTGTATGGCCAAATTTCCCTCCAATTTGATTTTCAAGTTTGCTAATGACACCACCATAGTGGGTCAGATCTCAAACAGTGACAAGACAGAGTACAGGAATAAAATAAAGAATCTGGTGAACTGCGGCAACAATAATCTCTCCCTCAATGTCAACAAAACAAAGCAGATTGTCATCGACTTCAGGAAGCGTAAAGGAGAACATGCTCCTGTCTACATCAATGGCGACAAAGTAGAAAAGCTTCAAGTTTTTAAGATATCCGGATCACTAACAACCTGTCCTGGTCCCCCCATGCCAATACTATAGTTAAGAAAGCCCATCAACGCATCTACTTTCTCAGAAGACTAAGGAAATTTGGCATGTCAGCCACAACTCTCACCAACTTTTACAGATGCACCATAGAAAACATCCTTTCTGGTTGTGTCACAGCTTGGTATGGTTCCTGCTCTGCCCAACACCACAAGGAACTACAAAAGGTTGTGAATGTAGCCCAATCTATCACGCAAACCAGCCTTCCATCCAGTGACTCGGTCTACACTTCCCGCTGCCTCGGCAAAGCAGCCAGCATAGTTAAGGATCTCACATACCCTGGACACTCTCTCTTCCACCTTCTTCCTTCAGGAAAAAGATACAAAAGTCTGAGGTTACATACCAACTGACTCAGGAAAAGCTTCTTCCCTGCTAGTGTCAGACTTATGAATGGATGTACCTTGCATTAAATTGATCTTTCTCTACACCCCAGCTATGACTGTAATACTACATTCTGCACTCTCTCGTTTCCTTCTCTATGAATGGTACGTTTTGTCTGTACAGCGCGCAAGAAACAATACTTTTCATTGTACGTGAATACATGTGACAATAATAAATCAAATCAACTTGAACCCCTGGGCTGAGGAGGAAAATTAATTCATTACCATCAAGAAAGATCAGTCAATATGAAGCATAACTATCAATCTAGTGGTCAAAAGCACAGTAAAGTGAAGGCAAGGCAAGAGGACGAAGCTAGGCAAGAGGACGAAGCTAGGCAAGAGGACAGCTTGACATTTTAGTTCAGAAAGTTTGAAGTATTGAGCAGTACACAAACTATAAATTCATCCTCATCCACCAAAAGTATGATTGAATTATCTGATGACTTTAACTTGCCAATTTCCAGAGATACCATTATCTTCATTGGGATTACTTCTAAAAGGATGAGTCATTGTCAATTCAGAGGTAATTTTTTTAGCCCACTTGAATATCTCAGTCAGTGAATTTGATGAGCTTCTTAAAGGCCATTTGAAAGGTTATCAATTTGTGGCTCAGGGGAGACAAACTTTTTAACATGCAGAACCTAGGACGGCTTGGGCGGTACACTAGTTAGCATTGTTGCCTCATTAGTGCCAGGGACCAGCGTTCAATTCCCGGCTCAGGTAACTGTCTGTGTGGAGTTTGCACTTTCTCCTCATGTCTGTGTGGGTTTTCTCCAGGTGCTCCAGTTTCCTCCCATAGTCCAAAGATGTGTGGATTGGCCATGCTAAATTGCCCCTTAGTGTCATGGAGGTTAGCAAGATAAATGCATGGTGTTGTGAAGATGGGGCCTGGGTGGGATTATAGTCAGTGTAGACTCGATGGGCTGAAAGGCCTCCTTTTGCATTGTAAGGATTCTATGATTCTATGACTTAAATACTATAAAGACAGAGCGACTCAGAGACCAATTCTCTAATGAAATTAAAGACACCAAATACTATCCCATAATAGTTAATTTTTGACGGAAGGTTAGATAAGAATTCTGAAAGGCACTGCAGTAAGAAATTAAGTGAATTCTACCAGGAGGACATAGACATATATCGTTTTGAAGGTGAAATGAAACAATTAATTCATTTCATCAATAATGATAAGTGCTGTGCTTCAAGATCACCAGCTGATTTGTACGTATTTTACCTGATGGTTTCTAGGGAAACTTATCGAATGTGGAAACCATTCTGAAAATTTTTTTAGCAATAATCTGTATATTTTTGTGCCTTTGCATTCTGTGGGGTGAGGAAAGCTGGAGTAGGGAGGGCTGTGATGTCACTGGGGCAAGGTGAGTCATCGTTGGGATTGGGGCAGTACAAAACCGAGGATGGGGCATTGAGTCATTGGAGGGATACGGCATCATGTCACTGGGGGAGGGGCAGGCAGAACTGAAGGTTCAAAGTGCGAGTCCATCATTGACGGAACACCATTTCCACCTACTAACTTCCACCCCACCAAACCCAGGAATTCACACAGTAATTCAGAATCAGTATACATAAAATACTATACATAAAAGAGAAATAAATTGATTAGGGGTAGTCAACACGGTTTTGTGAAGTGTAGGTCGTGCCTGACAAACCTTATCAAGTTTTTTGAAAAGGTGACCAAAGAGGTGAATAAGGGTAAGGCAGATGACTTGGTGTATATGGATTTTAGCAAAGTGTTTGATAAGGTTCCCCATAGTAGGCTACTGCAGAAAACACAGATGCATGGGATTGAGGGTGATTTAGCAGTTTGGATCAGGAATTGGCTAGCTGATAGAAGACAGAGGGTGGTGGTTGATGGGAAATACTCAACCTGGAGTTCAGTTACAAGTGGTATACCTCAAGGATCTGTTTTGGGGCCACTGCTGTTTGTCATTTTAATAAATGACCTAGATGAGGGTGTAGAAGGATGGGTTAGTAAGTTTGCTGACGACATCAAAGTTGGAGGAGTTTAGACAGTGAGGATGGATGTTACAGTTTGCAGAGGGACATAAATAAGCTGCAGAGCTGGGCCGAGAGGTGGCAGATGGAGTTTAATATGGAAAAGTATGAGGTGATTCACTTTGGTAACAGTAACAGTACAGGATTTAGGGCTAATGGAAGGACTCCTAGTAGCGTTGACGAACAAAGAGATCTCGGTGTACGTGTGCACAGCTCCCTGAAAGTTGGCACCCAGGTTGATAAGGTTGTTAAGAAGGTGTACGGTGTGTTAGCTTTTATTGGTAGAGGGATTGAATTTCGGAGCCGTGAGGTCATGTTGCAACTGTACAAAACTCTGGTGCGGCCGCACTTGGAGTATTGCGTACCGTTCTGGTCACCGCATTATAAGAAAGATGTGGAGGCATTGGAAAGAATGCAGAGGAGGTTTACCAGGATGTTGCCTGGTATAGTGGGAAGGTCTTATGAGGAAAGGCTGAGGGACTTGAGGTTATTTTCGTTAGAGAGAAGAAGGTTAAGAGGTGACCTAATTGAGGCATACAAGATGATCAGAGGGTTAAATAGGGTGGACACTGAGAGCCTTTTTCCTCGGATGGTGATGGCTAACAGGAGGGGACATAGCTTTAAATTGAGGAGTGGTAATTGTAGAACGGATGTCAGAGGTAGGTTCTTTACTCAGAGGGTAGTAAGGGCATGGAATGCCCTGCCTGCAGCAGTTGTGGACTCGCCAACTTTAAGGGCGTTCAAATGGTCATTGGATAGGCATATGGATAACATTGGAATAGTTTAGGTTAGAGGGTCATTAGATTGGTTCCACTGGTCGGCGCAACATTGAGGGCCAAAGGGCCTGTACTGCGCTGTAATGTTCTATGTTCTAAAGTCTACAGTTTTCACCTCCCACTACACACTGCCACATCTCTCAGTCAAAATTATAGCTAAAAAAGTCCATGGATTTCTCCATACCATCAAGCAATGCTACGACAATTGAATGATGTGGATATGCCGGCGTTGGACTGGGGTAAACACAGTAAAAAGTCTGACAACAACAGGTTTAAGTCCAACCGATTTATTTGATAGTAAACTCGCAAGCTTTTGAGGTTAAGCTCTTCTTCAGGTGAATGGAGAGTTCTGGCCTCAGACAGAGCATATAAAGCACAGACAGTTTCTGTGTTGCTCCCATTAGAAGTTCAGCTGAACATATGAGTATCAAGTCAAATTGTTGAAAATGGCAAGAGCCATGTGGCCACCCAAATATGTACATTTTTAACATTTTAAACTGATTAACGCACAAGATGAAGGCACAAATGTTTTTATTCAGAGGAGAGCCCACCATAGTAATATGCGGTACATTTTAACTCAGAACATATGCAGCCTATCATTCTTTTACATCATACCATTTATTTCCATGCACAGGGACAAATATTTTGCTGAACTGCAAGCCGAGAATGAAATAAATTATATTTACTGAAAATGCTGCAATTTTTCCTACTATTGATTAAAGCAGTGTAGCTCTTCTCAGTTTTGCTGCAGACGACTGCCACGTTAATCATGGGAAAATACGACAAACCTATAATTTTAAGGCGCCCCTTCCCTCTCACCCCATTCTTCCTGTTGGAAATGTTAATCCCATAGGTTTTTTATTCAGTTCATTTTGTTTCTCCATAGGAAGCTTCATGTCAAAAGGAAGGAAGGAAAAAAAAGTCACCACCATAAATTTTAGGCAAGTATGCTTTGTAGCAGAAAAGCAAGACAAGTGAATGGGTTTTGTTTAAGGAAAATCAATGCCATGTGTTTAGAATCATAGGCACTTTTTTCACCCTCTGCCTCGTTTGGAATCTTTGAACATGTTTTTGCATCCAATTTAGCTAGAATTGTGAACGTTCACGGAAAACTGTTTTTTTGTCATCAAAACTGTCAGAAGATAGCGTATTAACTTGTCAAAATAAATGCAAAGGAATGTAAATAGTTTGGTTAGTGAAAGAGCTCAGTTTTCAAAAGCCTAAACTACAAAAATACCTATTTCCCTTTTGTCTATTTTGCGGGTTTTGGGGGGGAGGGGGGGGGGGGGGGGTGGGGAGGTGGGGATGGTGTCTAAACGGTGGCTTTGACTCCCTTACCATGACTATCTTTTCATATTACTTCTGGAAAGCAGGAACTCTCTATCAAATTGTCTCCTGTCCCTTTCACTGCAAGCACTATATGACCGTTTCCACATTGAATTTTCTACTAAGTTATGACTCTTCCGATGTTTTCTTCTCTTGATCTTCCTCATTCATTTCTTACTTCCAAGTTTCTTTTCTACCTTTCCCACATCATCTCATCATTAACTTTATCCTTAAAAGTCAGAGGTCACGTACTAACCTACTCAAGATCAGCTTCTACTGTCAGACTTTTGAATGGACCTACCTTGCATTAAGTTGATCTTTCTCTACACCCTAGCTATGACTGTAACACTACGTTCTGCACTTCTTTCCTCCTCTACGAATGGTATGTTTTGTCTGTATAGCGCGCAAGAAACAATATTTTTCACTGTATACTAGTACATGTTTCAATAATAAATCAAATCAAAATCTTTCCTATATGGCCATCTCTGGTTTATCCAAAGATTTCATCCTTAATCCACTCATCTTTCTCATTTACAAGCTACATCCCTTGTCACAATTTTACCGGCAGCATACAGTCAGGGTTCACGTTTAAGCAGAAGACATCCAGATCAAACTCAGCACTTGATCTTTTGATCCTATATTTGTTAACACTTTCTCCAATGACCTTTTGGACTTTCAGACCTGGCTGAACTAAAACTTTTTCCAGCTGAATTTTGTCAATACTGAAACCATCCTCTTCAGCTTCTGCTGGCATATCCCCACCCAAGCACTGATTTCTTTAGTCTTAAGAGTTTATTTATTAGTCATAAGTAGGTCTTCAAATTGCAATGAAGTTACTATGAAAATCCCCAAGTCGCCACATTCCAGCACCTGTTCAGGTACATTGAGGGAGAATTTAGCATGGCCAATGCACCTAACTTGCACATCTTTGGACTGTGGGAGGAAACCGCACCACAGGAGGAAACCCACACAGACACAGGGAGAACGTGCAAACTCCACACAGATAATGACCCAAGCCAGGAACTGAACCCAGATCCCTGGCACTGTGAGTCAGCAGTGCTAACCATTGTGCCATCGTGCAGCCCTATTCAGCATTAGCCCTCGAGATGTGCAACTGAGAACACTTGCTCAAGCCTAAACCCAACTTCTTCCCTCTCGTTTTATCTTTCACCTACTATTTTCTTTTCGCTCTGCCCCATGTCTCCCCGTTGCTGCTGAAATCCAAATTCCACTCATTTCACCACAGTACTTCACTGTTGATCTTGATATAGGACCAATTAACAATTGTTCTTGACTTCAAATCCCTGTCCCATCTTGCATCTGCCCATCTCTGAACATTCATCCACTCTTTGCCGCTGCAGGCACTCTCAGATTCTCGAACTTGGGATCGCCCTGTGAATGCTCTGAGACACCCCTATCTAAACAGTGCCCTATATAAATGCAGAATGCTGTGATTGTGCTCGGAAAGCACCTTTTGCTTAATGCTGCACTTAAAACAGAAAAAAATTATTTAATCCCACTGGCACTCCCATTGCAAAGAGCAACTATTTTTCTGTGGCTGAAACCTTCCTCAATGCCTGGGAAAGATCCATAAAGGTCAACAGTAATAACGGCTTCTCTGCCTTCCAGTTCTGAAAGTCAAACTTTTAACATTCTGTCTGTGTTTTCAAAAAAAATGGCCACTGCTAATAACAAGTAATCTTGCATTTAGGCTACGAGGCATACATGTCAAAACCACATATTTTACTAGTGTGTCAGATTTCACCAACACCACTTTATTGATGATGAATTATGAATATAAAGACAACAAAAAGCTGATATGACAAAAAGATAGAATAAAAGGTAATAAGGTAGAATAAATAGAAAAACCTGTTTCCATTGGCAGAAGAGCCAATAGTCAGAGGACACAGATTCATAATGATTAGCACGAAAATCCAAGGAAAGGAGGAAAGTTTTTTTTAAACTCAGAGGTTTGTTATCATCTGGAAAATACTACCTGAAAAGGCAGTGGAATAGATTCCATACTTACTTTCACAACAGAATTTAATCTCTACTTAAAAAGGAAATGCTTTCTGTTATGGGGAAAAAGTAGATGGGGACACAAATTCCTAACTGTTTTGGAGAGGCAGCATGGGTAAGAAAGGCCAAAAGGTCTCTTTCTGCATTGTACGATTCTATGGAAAACAAAAACATGACTTCAGCAGTTCAATTTCTCAGAATGGTTTTCATATAAATTCAGTGAAACATTTTAATATTATTGAAGCTAAAACTATTCAGTTTCATTTAATTCATGTACATTAGAGGAGTCTGACATTTCACCAAAAAGAAAACCTGATGCAGACAGCAGCATCAGCAGTGCAACAAGTACTAACATGTGAGCTGCAGCTTGCAATACTTCAAACATATAACATACGTGATCATAGCTATGCATCTGTAAATAGAGGAAAGGAGTGGCAGTGTGGTAGATTTCTGTTTCCCTGAGCTGCACAACAGATTATCTGTGACAGTTTGCATTCCCACCTTGATATAATTTGTAGATGCATCAATCAAGAAGATCGATGGATATTACACAGAATAGAAAGGAAACAAATGCACCTCTTACTGTTGAGGACAAAACTAAATATTGAAAGCAGGCTTGGGGACAGGACAACTCAATTCTGATGAGATAAATTGATAAACAGAATGATGAAGGAAGAATATCCTGTTCAAAACAAATGGATAATTCTGTCCATAACTGAAAATTGTCTACAGCAACAACACATGCAAATTTTAAAAAACTAAACTGGGGCAAGAACGGTCGCAAAATCTCCACCAAAATTAACAGATGTTTGCATGGTTTTGCCCCCCTACCCTACTCCCCCCCCACCCACAACAATTCCCAGGTGGGTGGGAGGGACAGGAAAATTCCCCCCATCGTCTACGAAAGGTGTCAAATTTAATGTATTACAAATGAATGGAGATAAACCTAACCAGTTTGCCAAGAAGTATTGTGCATGACTAGATTTGTTAGAAGCTGATCAAAAATAACAAAATTTGTAAATTTGTTACATATTCTATTTAAATTCCTGAATGAATGATCTGACCTCAACAAAAATTGAATGCACTTAAAGAAAATCTAACACTATTTTGACACTGAAATCACTAGATTGAACTGCACTTCTCCAGGTGGGAGTTTCTTTTCACTGAATGCAGTTTCAAAAAATCTCATGACCACAACTGCACAACTTTAACATCAGTGTGGGAAAAATAATGGAATCCATTCTAAAGGAGAGAATAGAAGATCATCCAGAAATGAGAAGTACAATAATGAACAGTCAGTGCAGATTTCAAAAGGGAATATCTTGCTTAAGATGGGTAAAATATCATGAAGTAAAGTGGTTTCAGTTTCCTACACATATCTGCAGGACTTCCCATTAGAAAAAATTATAAAGAGGGAAAAAGGAATTTTCAATTACTAGGTGGCCATCAATATAAGCTACTGACCAAGGAATCCAGCAGGGAATTTTGAAGAAACTGTTTCATCCAAAAAGTGCAAAGAATGTGGAGTTCGTGACCACAGGAAGTGGTTGAAGTAAAATAGTGTAGATGTATTTCAAAGGAGCCCTAGACAAGCATATGAGGGAGAAGGGAATAGAGGGCATGTTGTTACAATTAGATGAGAAATGATGGGCGGAGTCCTAGTGGAGCACAAGTGGATAAATAGGAAAACTGGAGTCCATACGAATCAGAGGGAAACCCTCTGCTGGTTGGAGTCATACCTGGCACAAGGAAAGATAGTTGTGGTGATTGGAGATCAATCATCTTGGCTCCAGGGCATCGCTACTCTGAGGAACTCATGCAGTTCCTCAGTATCTGAGGAGTTGTGAATGATACTGAACATTGTGCAGCAAACATACCACTACTGATCTTATGATGCAAGGAAGGTCTGAAGCAGTCTAAGATGGTTGGGCTGAGGACACTACTCTGAGGAAGTCATGCAGTGTCCTCAGCCCAACCATCTTAGACTGCTTCAGACCTTCCTTGCATCATAAGATTAGTAGTGGTATGTTTGCTGCACAATGTTCAGTATCATTCACAACTCCTCAGATACTGAGGCAGTCCATGTCCAAATGTAGCCTGGACAATATCCAGGCTAGGGCTGACAAATGGCAAGTAACATGTGTGCCGCAAAAGTGCCAGGTAATTACCATCTACAAGAAGAGAAGATCTAACCTTTGCTGAATCCTCCATGATCAACATCCTGTAGGTTACCATTGATAAGAAATTAAGTTGGACTAGCCATATAAATGCTGTGGCCACAAGAGCAAGTCAAAGGCTAGGAATCATGTAGCAAGTACCTCAACTCCTGACTCCCCAAAGCCTGTCTACCATCTACAAGTCAGGAATGTGATGGAATACTCCCCACTTTCCTGGATAAGTGCAGTTCCAACAACACTTAAGAAGCCCAATCATACCCAGGATAAAGCAGCCTGCTTAATTACTGCTCCTTCTACAAATATTCACTCTCTTCATCACCAATGAAAAATGGCAACCAATGTACCATCTATAAGATGCATTGGAGGAACTGACCAACATTTTTAGGCAGCACCTCCAAAACCCATGACTATTACCATCTAGAAGGACAAGAGCAGCAGATACCTGGCTATTCCCCTCCAAGTCACTCACTATCCTGATCCACTGTTGCTGGGTCAAAATCCTGGAACTCCCTCCTTACCAGTTCTGTGGGTGTACTTTCACCTCAGGGACTGCAGCAGTTCATGAAGGCTACTCACCACCACCTTCTCAAGGGCAACAATGGATGGTCATAAATGTTAGTCTAGCCAGCAACACCCACATCCCATAAATGAATTAAAAATAAAAACTGGCATGCACTAGTTGGGCCAAATAACCAGCTTCTGTGCAATATATCCTAAGGAATCTTATGAAATCCTTTGTATGATAGCAGGTCACCTTTTTGCATTTTTAAATAAAATTTGCAACCATTTACCAATTCAAACTCAAATTCCGCCCATCCCAATATCTTGCACTTAGATTGAGTCTTTAATGTAGTAAAACTTACCCCGGTGCTTCACATGCACCCAAAGTGGAATTTAATTGAATAGAATTAAATACTTGTCTACAACATAGAAACTAGAAGCAGGAGTGCGGTCTAAATAAACCATATCCACTGGTTCTTCTCAGTCAACTCTACTAGTTATATCCTCAAAAAATTCCAATGGATTCATCAAGAATGATTTTCCTTTTGTTAATTTATGCTGACGTTGTCTGATTATACCACTGCCTTCGAAATGTCGAGTTATGAATTCTTTGATAACAGACTCTAGCAATTTCCCCAGTATCGATATTAGGCTCATTGATCTACAGTTCCCTGTTTTCTCTCTACCTCCCTTTTTGAATAGCAGGCTTATGTTAACTACTCTCCAGTCTGTAGAAACTATTCCAAAGTCCAAAGAAATTTGGAAAATAACCACCAACGGACACACTAGTTCCAGGGCCACTTCCTTCAGTACTCTGGAATGAAGGTTATCAGGACCTGGAGATCTTTCCACCTTCAATCCCATCAATTTTCCCAAAACCAGAATGTTCTGCAGCTGCTCCAAGACATCCTGGACTCTAGCACCAGTGATGCAATATACCATCCTGGAGTCTCATTTGCGGCCACAGAAATGCCTATCTATTCCCCTCACAATTGAATCCCCTATAACTACTGCATTCCCACACTTTTTACTCCTCCCCTCTTCATCAGAATCAACCATGATGCAATGGATTTGGCTGTTGCTGTTTTCCCCTGAAAGGCCATTCCCCTCAACAGTATCCAAAACGGTATATCTGTTTTGCAGTGGAATAGCCACAGGAGATTCCTGAACTATCTGCCTATCTCCCTTGTTCTGCTTGATAGTCACCCATTCCCTTTCTGCCTGTGGAGACTGAGACTGGGGTGTGATCACCCCTATATACGTGTTATCACGATACTCCTATGCGTCGCGCATGTACAATGTCCCCAGTCACCACTCCAGATCCAAAATCCAGACTTCCAGGAGCTGCACACATGCTGGCCCTGGGCAGGAAACATTCCTGGCCTCCCACCTGGAGCATGAAGAGCAGACCAGGCCTTGAAGCTCTCCTGTCATGTCTTACCCCTTTAAGATAAACTTTTGAAAGATGTTTTGTTTCAGATTATATCCAATTCTCTCAGGCCCTTCTTTCCTACTCTTCATTACTACCGAATATAACCTTTACAAACCATAAACACAGAAATTACCTTTAAGACTATAAGTGATAAAATTATTAAATACTTACTCAACTTTTCTACTTACCAATTCTATAGAATTGGTCTAATCCTACAATTGGCATTGACTCTAATGGCTAGGATCATATAGCCACTTCTGGTTGCTACGAAGATTTTTTTTTGTAATTCACGTGTTACAACAAATGCTAACACTATAGAACCACATTTCTTTTAATTTTTTCATGTGATTGGAATGCTGCAAGCAAGGCCAGCACTTTTGTTGTTCATTCCTAATTGCCCAGAGACTGGAGATGGAAAAAAAAAACCCCACTGTGATGTGGAGTAAATACGACCATTCAAGACCAAATTCAAACTCACAGGTGGTAGTACCACATGTTTTCCAGTATATTGTTCTGTCTGGGGAGGTGGCAGGAACGTGGTGCATCAATCACGATAATGCCTAGTCACAGCATGTTGCACTCTGTATGTTGTACAAATGTTTCAGAGTTCTGTATTCACTTTGATGCATTTATATATGTAGGCATGAGGATGAGTGAGTTATCATGCCCATGTTAATGGAATGCACACACAAGGAAACTAGAAAATGATTTAGAAATCACTGAAAAATTCAAATCAGTGAGTGGCAATACAATTTTGATCCAATCTCAGATCACAGATCATAGTAGACAACACCTTTCAGATGTATCTTTGTGTTTAAGGTGAAATTATATTAATTGCAAGTTGTGCAATTATATTCTCAGATCGATGACAATACTCTGCCTCAACAGTCTATCATATAATTTACCCTTAAAATTATACCAGGCCATGCTAATTTCCTACATCAGCAGCTCTTATGCTCTTTGCCCATTATTCAGGAGCAGCTGAAAAAGGGAAGGAAGTGTACAACAGATTTGACCCATAGTGGCAGAGGTGAAAGGATAGGGGAATTTTGTCATCAATGAGGACACAAAGTGCATGGCTTGGTTGCACAGCCAGATGGCAGAAGATGGAAGGGAATACAATCAGAGCCATCCAATAACGCCTTTAGACATGGGAGTTGGCTAATGATGGAAGTGAGCAGGGGAGAAGCCCCCCATCTGACAAGAAAACACAATATTTGAATGGGAGGTAGCAGTCTGTTGTAAGGCAATACAACAAGAGGAGATTGAAAGGGAGGCCTGTCAATGATAATACACTAGCAGCTTCTACAGAACATGAGACCCATTGTAACAACTCACTCCTTAAGGCTCCTGACTACCTTTCATCTGCACACATAAGATGCACCTCAAAAACAGCTGTCAATCTTTTCATACGTTAATGTGTTCACCAAGTTTGCCTAGCCTCCAGCTTGTCACTCCCATGCTTTGTTTACTCTCATGCTCACAACAATTGTTAACTGTAGCTAATAAAGACTGGCCACTGATCTCCCACCACCTTCTACCTGGTGAGACTCTCAAGTTCTGTTCTTCACTTGCGCCTGGAAAGATCAGCAAACCTCTGGAAAATCCACAATAACTGTCTCAACAGGCTCGATTGCCTATCAACCATAATAACCTCGATTTCCACTCAGTAGCCCAGCCATCTCCAGGAAAAGTCAATAGTAATAGGAACAAATTGGGCTTCTATCCTAATGTGTTCCCTCACCATTTTACTGGCCTGACCGTTTCCCAGCCTGTCGCACTGGGGGTGATAAAATTTTGCCCAGTATTTTTGCATTAGTAAATTCTCACTTCCCTCCCTTCCTCCTGGTGCTGCTTTCGTGAGTAAACCTCTATTCCATATGGGTTTCTAAAACTTGGGACCATTTTAACAGTATTCAGTAAGTCCAACTCATGTAACTCAATCTCCCTTAGCCAGAGAGAGATCAAAGAGAAACTGGATACAATAAGCCACAGGAAGAGAGATGGTAGATAAGAGATCAAGTTGTAGAAGAAAAGGATGAAATTCCAAAAGATTGCGTACCATATAAATATAGTTTTATGCAAGGATATATTAGTGCAACAAAATAAAAATATAATTATTCCATGAACTTACTGTTACTGTTAAGGCACAAACATTTACATTATTAAGCTGACGACTTTTGGTCCATCTTTTATTCTGTTTATTCTTCTACTTCTCCCAGTAAATGGCCATACATTGTTTCACCTTATGTGTCACATGAAAAGGTTTTTTTAATCGCTGCATGTTACTGAGAAAAGAAAGAGGACGGATTCAAGTAAGTTTGTAGAAATTTGCAACATTCTCAAAATAGCATTAAGTGGGTACAATGGAAATTGTACTTAAACTCTTGTGGAGACACCTCGTGTTGCTGCAAATTGGATGATGAGTGAATGACCACATTAGCATCACTATGAAAAAGACATGCGATCGGAGCTTTTCATCTTGCACATATCAGGAAAAACACAAGAATGACAAATTTCAAAATGAACAAAATGTATACTGCATGAAGAAAGGGGAGCTGATTTGATGGCAAGTGAGCTCTGATTGGTCAGGACATTGCCATGGTGAATGTAGCAGAGACCTATTGCCCCTCCTGATTTTCTTTATTCAAAAAAGGTGCAAATGTTTGGACATATTCCTTTTGCCTGTGGAGAAAAGGTCCCTGCAAATGAATATATATAACTTCCAACAATCACAATTTTTAGCACATTTGGGATTGTTCACCAAGTGCAGTCCAATCAACATTAGACATTACATTCTGAGTTTTGCAAGCACAGGTTGTTTGAGGACAGCCAGTACTCCGCTTCCCTGATGTCATCAGACTTTTGAATGGACCTACCTCAGATTAAGTTGATGTTTCTCTGCACCCTAGCTATGATTGTACACTACATTCTGCACCCTCTCCTCTCCTTCTCTAAGAATGGTATGTTTTGTCTGTATGGTGCGCAAAATCAATTTTCACTGTATATTAATACACATGACAATAAGAAATCATCTCAAAAATCTGAAGGACGTGCTGTTTGCTATGATCCGCCAGTATATGGGGGGTCACGGTGCGTGCCTATGAGCGTGCAGCTGGCTTCCTTGGCAAGCTTAGATTCTGCACCGCTCACCCCATCCCCCCCACCTCCCACAGACCCCCTAATCACCAACACCACAACACCACCATACACCCCCCCCAACACACCTGGGCATGAGGCTGATTATGTCAATAAAAATGATCTGGGAGCACTGCGGCCAGCCCATTGCAATGCTGAACACATTTCTCGTTTTTAGCTTCCCCCTAGAATTTCCCATCCTGCTATGCCACTCGAACTGCGCAGCAAGGCAGAAAGATCACGCCCCATATCTTTCTCTTGTTCTTTAAGAACAACAAAGTCCACTCATTTAGGTCTCTAATTCACCCAAGCTTAGTATCCAATTCCATTGTGAACAGTGCTAATATCCTTAATTCTTACTTTATCTAATAGATTGCTCAAAATATTTAACATTTTAAGATTTTCTCTTCTTTCTCATCTGGGATCACGGCTGAAAAGAAGGTAAATTCTCCTAAATCTTTAAACTAAATGCTTAACAAAATGATAATGTGTTCTGCAAGCACACTCTAAACTCCTGCATTTTTCCAATATTTTCATAGATGATATCAGGAATCCTTTCATCATTCTATACAAACATATTCAGACATTATCACTCAGCAAAATGCTTGTGCAAACTGGTCCACGTTGGTCTTTTATGTGTAATGCTGAATTCAAAAATTATATTTTTGAAGGAGTAAGTATGGTTATAGAAAAAGAAAAACTGTATTTAATAAAAATGTTACAAAATATTAATGGATAAAAGCAGTCAGCCCATCTTAAGTTCACTCAGAGCCCGTTCTCCTTTACTGCATCTAATTAGTTTTAATGATGTTACAGTTTCCAGCTTCATTTTCTGTACATGTACAAGTCCATTCCAAGGGTTCATCATTCTTTCCATGAAACCTTTCCTGATATCAGTCCTAAAATTACTTTCCATGGGTTGGATTTTCTCCCAGTGGAGGTACAAATCAGATCGCAAAATGTTGAACGTGGATTTTTTCTTAAGCTAGAGAAACAATTTTCCTTTGGCTCCCCAACTCCACGCCATTTTCATGTGGCCTTTTCACAGTTAGGGAAGGCTTTCGGTTCCAAAGACACACGTCTTCCGGGGTTAGATTCCCATTGTGAACACTGCAGGAAGTTGCATTTCTTCCTTCATAAAACGTATGTGTGCTGGTGTGGGTTTTGGAAGCCCTTAAAGAACAAAAATGCACCTCCTTGGAGAATTTATGACCACTGGGAGAAGCCTGATTAGCAGTCAAGAACAAACTGAAAGGTAGTATAAATGTTTTTACACCTTCACATGTCATTATTAGATGCTGTATTACAGCACAGATGTGTTTTTTAATGCAGCAATTCAACATAGGAATCTGCAAAGGTAGGCTGACCCTTACTTTGGACATCATTGTGTCAGTGTTGCCATGCGTAACAGTAATTGTCCCATTGAAGAAAATGTCATAATGTATTAAAAACGTAAAATAAAAGCCTTTTAAAGTTTATTACATTAGTGTCACAAGTAGGCTTACATTAACATGGCAATGAAATTACTGTGAAAATCTCTGATTCGCCACACTCTAGTGCCTTTTCAGGTACACTGAGGAAGAATTTACCAATGCACCTAATCAGCACATCTTTCAGACAGTGAAAAGAAGCTAGAGCATCCGATGGAAACCTACGCAGACATGGGGAGAACATGCAGACTCCACACAGACAGTAACCCAAGCTGGGAATCGAACCCAAATCCGTGGCGCTGTGAGGTGGCGGTGCTAACCACTGTGCCACCTTGCCAGTCTCTACTGTCATGTTTTGTGCTGTGATTTAAATTGACGAAAAACATTGGTTGTTAAAAAAGCACCAGCTCATCCCCATTGATTAATGGGCACTCTGCTTTGAAATGGAAATGGGATATCATTTGGATGCTTTTGTTACAAGAGCAGCAGCCTTCATGAACGTTTGTCTGGGTTTCACAAGGACTTAGCTCAGTGGATGGTTCATTGATCCAAAATGATTGACACTTTTAAGAAGCTTTAGTAATAGAATATGTTTTTGAGATAGGTTGTTTACAAACCTAGTGCCTCGGTGATTACTTTTTTTACACTGGAATAGGCTTTTATTTTCTTTGTACTATCAGTGATGGTGGGTTTGAATTCAGTGTTTTAAAGGATTGTTAGAATTTAAATTATTTCCAGTGAATTTAAAATAATTCCTGTGCAATTGTATGGTTCCTGAGGACTGTCCATGACTGATACTGGGTGAGGAACAATACAGATTAAATGGGGGACATGAAGGTGGCATAGGCAATCAAAGAGGGCATGTGATGGGTTGGGATCTAAGAGGGGTGAGGACTAATAGGCTTTTAAATTATACTGGGAGAAGCTGCTCTGTTGGAAAAAAGAGGTGGATGGGTATTGTGAACACAACCAAAGTGAAAGGCAAAAAGTCAAATGGGTCCAGTGTGCATTTCAGAAGGTGCAAAAGCATGCAGGCAGGTAAAACTGGCTCTTATTAGCTTGAACCTGCATTCTACTCAAAGTTTAACGAAGTTAACCAGAATGCTCCCTTCTGTAACATTTACTCTCTACAAAATCACGTCTAAATCAACTCCTGTCCAGTCAGAAAGTCCCAAATCAGTCTTTTCCTTTAATTCAAGCCCCTGAAGGCAGGAACCAGCAGCTTGAGCCTAATGTCAGACAGGATAGATGTGAGGACCACTGCAGATTTCTTCCATTAGAGCAAATCTTCCAGCTGCTTTTCCCTCATCAAAATCAAAGTGGACTGCCTGCTTTTGTCAGCAAACACACATATATTAATTATATTAAACAAAAGAATATTTTAACCCAGACTTAATCCTGAATCACTATCTCTATGGCAAATGGCATGCTTTGAGATAATTGAGAGAAATGCCAACAAATTACTTTTATCTCCAACACAACTTTTTGATTCTGCAACCCATCTAAATAATTTATTTAGTTATTGGAGCTGCTTTTGTTTTTTTACAGATTCCCTGGCTCCATTACAGGCTTAGAGATGGATCATTCACTGTTTAAGTTTCTTTCACAAGAATTTTGATCTTGCAGGATAAACGCTGGCTATCTTTTAAGTGTAATAAACCTCGGCGTGCTCGAGTTGTATTTACATCAAAGTGGTTCTTACCAAATTCTCAATGAAATCTACACTTAACTCACGTTAAATGGTTAAACCTCCAACCTAAAAGTTATCTTACTAAAACTAAAAGTTACATCTTAAAAAAGTGAACTAGATTTATGCAACACAAAAATAGACAGTAAGAGCTTCCACAAGCAGATAAAAAGGAAAAGTGAGCATTGCTCCCTAAGAGAGTGAGACTGAGAAATTAACGTTGGGAAGCAAAGAAATGGTGGCGATTTTGAGCAAGTACTTGCATCTGTTTTCAAAGTGGAAGATAAACAAAAATTCCAGAAATGGTAGAAAATCAAGAGGCAAAAGGCAGGTGAAGAATTAAAACAACGACAATCACTGCAAAAAAGTACCATGAAAACCGATGGGGCTGAAAGTTAACAAGTTCCCTGGGCTTATGGCCTCCATCCTTGGATATAAAAGGAGGACTGCAGAGATAATAAATGCATTGATTGCGATCTTCCAAAATTCCCTAGATTCTGGAAAGGTCCCAACAGTTTGGAAAACCACAAATGTAACATTTCTATTCAAGAAAGTAGGGAGACAGGAAGCAGGAAACTATAGGCCATTAGCCTAACACTTGACCCTGACACAATGCTAGAATCCATTCTTAAGAGGTAGAATAGGATATTTTAAAAACCATAACATAATCAGGCAGAACTGATGGCTCTGTGAAAGGAAAATCACATTTGACAAAAATCATTGCGATTCTGAGGTAATCCAGTGGAGACTGGAACACTTGAACATTTTGAAGGTTGAGCTGGATAGATTTTTGACTGACAATGGAGTCAAAGGGTCCAAGGAGTAGATAGGAAAGCCAGAATTGAGGCCACACTCTGAGCAGCCAAGATCTTATCAAATGGCAGAGCAGGCTTGAGGGGTCAAATGGTTCACTCCTATTCTTAATGTTCATGTGTTTGATTCATGTTTCAAGAGCCATAACTCATTTGTAAATTAGGTACTTCATGGCTTTCTGTACTCACCATTGAGCTGGACAATTTCAGATCATAACCTCTTTGTCCTGGATGATGTCAAGCTTCTCGAATGTTGTTGGAACTGCAATCAACCAAGCAAGGGGGAGTATTCCACCAGATCCCTAATTTGTGGGCAGGTCTTGGAGAGTCAGGTGTGTTATTCACCACAGGATTCCCAGCTTCTGACCTACTCTTGTAACTACAGTATTTCTATGGCCAGTCCAGTTCAGTGTCCGGCCAATGATAACTCCCAGGATGTTGACAGTGGGAGATTCAATAATTGTAATGCCAATGAATGCCAAGGGGCGGTGGTTAGATTCTTCCTGTTGGAGACGCTCAGTGACTGGCACTTGTGTGGCATGAATGTTACTTTCCATTTATCAGCCCAAGCCTAAATGTTGTTCAGGTCTTCCTGAGTTTTTCTACTAGCTGAGATGGGATTTGAACAAATGTCTTTAGAGCATTAGGCTAGGCGTCTGGGTTACTAACATTACCACTATGTCATCTACTCTTTCATGGGATGCAAGATTGAATGGCAAGGGCAGCACTTATTGTCCATCCTTAATTGTCCTTGTTTGGTGGTGGTGGTGTAGGTATACCCACAGTGCTGTTAGGGAAATACTTCCAGGATCTTGGCCCAATGACAGTGAGGGAACAGTGATATGTTTCCAAGTCAGGATGGTTTATGACATGAAGGGCAACTTGCCAGCAGCAGTGTTCCTCTGTGACTGCTGCCCTTACTTTCAAAGTTTTAATAGCTCTAATAATTATAAAGGTATTAACATGTTGGCAGACCATTTCAATCCAAATCCATTACTGCTCCTTTCCCTACCCCCAAACTTATTGCTAACATCACAGTAAATTATGAACTTGTGCTTTTTAACTGTAGAAAAAAAATCAGCACAGAAAGGGTTACAGCCTCCTCACTTTGAAGAGCTGAGACACACAGTGTTTCCTGAAGGCATATTTAATCCAAAACAGGAAGCCACAAAGACAGCAGTTATGTTAATCTTATACAGATCTTTCCAGCATTTTTTTTATTAAACAATCATGGAACTAAGCTTTTTAAGTTCTACATGCTTCAGCCTGCAATCTGACATGGTTCAGAAGACATCGTGTAGGCCTGTTATCACACATATTATAAACTGTAATATGCAGGACAGCCAATCAAAGCACAGCAGTCTCACCATGTGAACAATCTTTCAATGCACAGGGGTTAATCTTACTGGAACTGGTAAAAAAAAATCACTCGGTGCAGTGGTTACCATTACTGGGTGTCAGGAAAGGAAGGGCAAGAGAATAAGAGGATAAGATACTTCAACCTTGCACAAGCCATCCTGAACAAAGCTTCGCAAAACAAAGCTTGCCTTTCCTTTAAATATTTAGGAACAGATTCCTGCATGAGACATTTAAAATAGCTTTAGAAAAAAATACATTTGATTTCCCTAGGGAATATGCAATATGTGGAGGATAACACCTGTATATCTTAAAGTATACAGCTGAAAATTAATTTTCACATTGCATATTGGTGTTTTTGCAGATTTATATATATTGGAATGATTGTTAAGGTGTGTTCTTGACAAGGCTGTCAAGTGATTAAAAAAATTAATCACGATTAATCTTGCAATTAGAATTTTTAATCTTAGTTAATCTTGGTTTCATCGCAAATCTAATTGATACAATTACTGCATCCTCTCATTCATCTTTGTTTTATTATTGATGCAATTTTACTTGCATGCTGGGTATCCCGTATATGCTCAGAGCCACCTGATTGCATGGTCACAATTGTAGCGAACATCAGCATATGGACAGCATTCCGGGTGACTTGCAGATTGAACAGCACAGTAAGTTAAAATCCTTTGTCCATTTGGCTGATGTTACTCAGGGGCACATTAATACTTGGGTCTATATGCAGGGGCCCAGGCAGATGGGGCCTGAGGCATGCACCATCCCCTTCTCCCCTTAAGACCAAGAATAAGCAGAAGGCTCAATTTATAAACTGCTCCACCATCTATATTAATCTTCTTGTTGTGTATGTACATGTGTGTGTGCCTGTTGGCTTTTTAATAGTTTTTTTTCACATCAGGTCAAATGAGAGTTTTGATTTAGTTTCTCATGTCATTTTACTCGCTGTGTGTGAGTTGCAGTTCTTAAACCATTTGCTTTAACCTAGGGCCTTTCCAGCAACAGTAAGCGCAGCTACAGCTGCTCAGGCATGGTGGGCTGGAGGCAAAAGATTTTTACAAAAATAAACCAGCATGATTGAACAATTTACGTGGGAGAAGAAAAACATAGATCACTGTGTCCATCTCACCTGACAAAGCGTCTCTCCTTGGCACTTTCTTCAGCATTACCATTATCAGCATCGTGACAATGATGGAGAAGAGAGAAGCTAGGCTGAGGTAGGCAAAGATACATGACAGTACACACTACATTGTAAGGAAAGTTCTGAGAATTTATGTAAAGAAGTTTGTAACCCAGGGACTTCAAAAGACAAACCTCCTACCCTACCTTCCAACAAGTTTATATTTCTGTGTTTTCTCCACCACTGGTCAGCCATCATAACTTAATGTCTGAATTTCAATACTCACTGCCTACCCTAGAATATCAGGGTTGAAATTTGTAAGTCTATTCAAAACCCATCTCTTCATTCACCCGTTCAGTCAACTCCCTTAAACATCTCCAAATCCTGCAAGTATGAAGTACCTTGTGGCTTTACACTATGTTAAATACAATATACACATGCAATTTGCTGTTTATGAAATGACCTCACTTTGATTTTCAGTCTTGTGCTGATTACCTAAGTTCAATAGCTGACGAAGAGATACATTTCCCGATTTTCTACAAAAATGAAAGGTTATATGCATTTTTTTTTTAAAATTGGAATGGGTAGGACAAAGAATTACTTTAAAAGCAAAATACCAATGATGCTGGAAATCATAAATAAAAACAGAGAAAATGCTGGAAAGACTCATCCAGTCTGGCTGTGTCTTTGGATAGACAGTAAAAAGTCTGACAACACCAGGCTTTAATCCAACCTATCTACCTGATAATATACTCACAAGCTTTCGGGGCTAGCCCCCCGTGGCGGAGGGGCTAGCCCCGAAAGCTTGTGAGTATATTATCAGGTAGATAGGTTGGACTAAAGCCTGGTGTTGTCAGACTTTTTACTGTGTTTACGCCAGTCCAACACCGGCATACCCACATCTTTGGATAGAAACAGAGTTAACATTGTCAAAACTAAAGAGAGTGTGAGGGTACCAGATCAAAAACACCAAGGTATATCATGAAGCCAGACTAGACCCCAACGATTTGATATTTTCATAGAATCATAGATTCCCTACAATGCAGAAGGCGGCCATTTGGCCCATCGAGCCTGCACCGACTTTTACCTAGGTTTACCCCGTAACTTCACGTATTTACCCTGCTAACCTATATTTCTTTGGACACTAAATGGCAATTTACCACGGACAATCCACCTAACCGGCACGTCTTTGGATTGCGGGAGAAAACTGGAGCACCCAAAGGAAACGCACGCAGACACAAGAAGAATGCGTAAACCACCACATAGATAGTCACCCAAGGCTGGAATCAAACCCAGGTCCCTGGAGCTGTGAGGCAGCAGTGCTAACCACTGTGCCACCCTGCTGCCCACTTTGGCATCAATGCAGGATAAGACAGATCCCTCCAGGCGTGATCCTACAGAAAAACCGGGCTGCTTTCCTCAGAACAAATTTTATTTAACAACACAGTTTAACTATAACAAATAAATTAGTTTTATTTTTCACAATTGAATATTTAAACATGACAAGACTCAATTCTTAACTGCTAACCTATTCTATGAGTTCCAATCAAGCAAAATTTTCCTTATAGACTTAAGCATCTCTTTATAATTCATTGGCAAAACACAGGCATACTTGCTTATGACTAGTTAATAGTCCTGGAGCTTTCAGAAAACCTTTGGAGAGGGAGAGATACCTGTACTTCTCATGTTCAGGCAGCAGCTGTTCGTATTTTAAAATGAAAATAAATCTAGTCTTTTCTGCAAGCTGAGTTCCTCCCATTAATCACATGATTTTGTCCCTGCCTCATCAAAACTCACATGACTCTGCATGTCTAGTCTAAAATCCCAGGAGAACCTAAATAAACAAAAGGTCCTTTAACTTTACAAAGTAAATTAACTGTGCTTAGATTTACTTTGACTACATTACATTTTATGAGGCCTCACCATCCTCCACCAAAATTTTCATTACTTCAAGGTCACCATGCTCTGTTTCTTCATGACCAACTAACTCTGATAGTTTCTCTTCCTATCCTTTCACCTCGAAAATCAAACAAGAAGTTCCTGAATTTCCTATTTACCAAGGCTAACCATTCAGCTATTTTTTCCCCTTCCCATTGCCCAGCAAGAACCCCTATGCCTGAGAATATGATCCAGATCATTCTCTCACCAAGCTTCTCACCAGCATACCCTCTTTGAGCTCATCTTGTCCATGAGCCATGGACAAGTGTTTAAAGATGTCATAGAACACAGGTTTAAAATTGGTTTTAATGTATCTGAATTTGGACAATTTCAGGTTCAGAAATACCATGGTACTTAATAATCAAGACTCTCAGTACCTTCCAAATCCATAACCACTTCCATCTTGAAGGACAATGTCAGCAGACACACTGGAACAATACCACCTGGAAGTTCCCCTCCAAACCACTCACCATCCTGACTTGGAATTATAATCGCCATTCCTTCACTGTCACTGGGTCAAATGCTGGAACTGCCTCCCTAACAACACTGTGGATGTACATCACATAGACTGCAGCAATTCAAGAAGACAGCTCCTCACAACCATCTCAAACACTATGAGGGATGGTAATAAATTCTGGCTTAACCAGTGATGCCCAGATCTCATCAATGTTTTTTTTTAACTAATAAAATATTCTTCCAATCAAGCTTCCAATCTTATGTTCTTTCTTTCTCAAATCCCAAGACTAAAACTGATAGTGTGATAAATAGTGAGGAGGAAAACCTTAGATTATAGAATGATATAGATGGGCAGAAGGGTGGCAGATGGAATTTAACCCTGAAAAGTGGGAGGTGATGCCTTGTTAGTCCTCCCAAAAGTAAGAGAAAACACAGTAAATGCCAGGACGTTAGGAAGTACAGTTGACCAGAGGGATCTTGGGTTGCATGTCCTTACACTCCTTAAGAGAAAAGAGGCCTGAAGGGGGAAGTGATCAAGGAGAACAAAATTATGAGGGACGTATAGGATAGCTAGAAAGGAACATTTTCCCTTAGTAGAGAGGCAAATAACTAGAGAGATTCAAACAGGATTTGAGGAAAAAACATCTTGCCCAAAGGGAGGTCGGAAACTTGGAACTCACTGATGTTCTTGTGAAAGGATGGTAGAGGTGAGAACGCTCATAACATTGAAGTAGATAAGTGCTTGAAATGCCATAGCATTCAAGGCTATAGACCAAATGCTGGAAAATGGGATTGGAACAGAGAGGTAATGGCTGGTACAAGCATAATGAATGAGCTGAAGGGCCTCTTTGTGTGCTATAAACTCTGGCTCTAACTGAGCTCAATTCTAGTAATGAAAAAGATTTTTAAAATTTATTTTTAGCTGTTTTTACATCTGACAGTTTAGAGAAAGGTGTCAAATTCTTGAATCTATCAGAACCAAATGCACCCAGTTTGGATCAGCATGATAATAGACTATGTATTCAATCATAAATATATCAGGGGATCATCCTGACTCGAAATGTTGGTTCTATTCTCTCTCCACAGATGTTATGAGGCCTGCTGAGATTTTCCAGCATATTCTGTTTTTGTTTCAAATTCCAAAATCCACAGTATTTTGCCTTCATCAATTATATAATTACTTCCCTTGCCAGTTCTACAATAGATATGCATCTATTCACCAGCAGTCTCAGGATGGTCATACCTCAATCTGTGTTCATCAAATCAGTTTTAGTTTCACAAATTCTTATTTTTAGTAACTGTAGTTTCCTGATTGGGTGTAATCTGGAAATTAGATTC
This sequence comes from Carcharhinus amblyrhynchos, assembly GCF_965287045.1. Classification (NCBI taxonomy): domain Eukaryota; kingdom Metazoa; phylum Chordata; class Chondrichthyes; order Carcharhiniformes; family Carcharhinidae; genus Carcharhinus; species Carcharhinus amblyrhynchos. Next base: position 93,856,957 of record NC_137328.1, on the reverse strand, counting down.
CATGTTGCACCAATTTGTAAATGTGCAAACATAACAACTAGGAGCAGGAGTAGGCCATCTGGCCCCTCAAGCCTACGCCGCCATTCAATAAGATCAGGGCTGATCTTTTCATGGATTCAGCTCCATTTATCTGCTGCTCGCCATAACCCTTAATTCCTTGACTGTTCAAAAATTTATCTATTCTTGCCTTAAAAACATTCAATGAGGTAGCCTCAACTACTTCACTGGGCAGGGAATTCCACAGATTCACAACCCTTTGTGTGAAGTGGTTCGTCCTCAACTCAGTCCTAAATCTGCTTCCCCTTATTTTGAGGCCATGCCCCCTAGTTCTAGTTTCACCTGCCAATGGAAACAACTTCCCTGCTTCTGTCTAATCTATTCTCTTCATAATCTTATATGTTTCTATAAGATCTCCACTCATCCTTCTGAATTCCAGTGAGTATAGCCCCGGTCTACTCAGTCTCTCCTCTTATGTCAACCCTCTCAATTCCAGAATCAACCTTGTGATTAATCAACCTAGGCTGATTCAAACATATAGTCATCAGAAATGGTTACTAATCAGTTTAAACAATCAAAGCTTATGGGAATGCCAATATCATTCCAATACAATTCTTCTTTCAGTGTTAAGTTTAAGTTTCCATTTTTTTCATGCACAACAGGTATAACACATTTGAAAACTTGCAATCAGGGAAGCTCTTCAATTTTTAATGTGATCTATACCATAAAATGCATTCAAAGAAACTGAACATTCACAGCAGCTCTCAGCTAACAAAATTGTAGAACAAATATTGCAAAAAAAACAAAAATACAGTTAAAAGATCAGAAAAATAACTGTTTCCTGCTGCACCAGAAAGGCTAATGCTAACATTGCTTACCTTTCATGAACAGCAAAATTGGCGGAAGCATGCATGTATGAGTTAGTTTTCTAGGCAGAGATCTTTACAGACAGAGGATTTGATAGGCCAATGTATAAAAAAAAACAGGGAGACTCTGCACTCATTTCTGCCCAAAATTCTCTGACCTTCCGAGCCTCATGATTCGTTTGTGCACAGATTATGTGTCTATCTGGGTATAAATGTGGAAGAAACTCCAGGCCCTAATATTCACTCGAGTTTTATTCTAGGCAACATTTTCATGCTAATGAAAGATAAGGAATGTCAATATTAGGGAACGGAATACTTCTGTCACCCACTTTCAGTTCTAAGTACTGAGATTAAGTGCAGAATAAATCACCACTACACTTAATGTTAACTTCAGTAATACCATAAAAACACCACCCTTGCAAAATAACCCACCCTAGAACAAAAATATTTGTATATTTTATAAGGGCAGAAAATGACCATTAAATCAATCCTTAAAATCTCCTTGATAAATTACCAATTTAGTACAATTTCTTGAATTCAACTCACTTAGGGTCATTAGGCAGCTAGCAAAGAGGAGACTTTCATATCAGTTTGAACTGTGTTCAGATTCAGGATCTTGAAGTAAGAGCACTAAACTGCTGTACCCAATTCACCAGTCAGCCTTAATATCCATTTAAGTATTATTGGTGAATGGCACTGAACCTGTTAATCATTCACATGAGGTGTTTCATCAAGTTGACAGGCTGGCTGACAACTGGAGCTGAAATGGGTATGGGAGGGAGAAAGTGAGGGCAAAGCACAACATGGTTGCATAGGCCTTGTGTATTTTAAGAGTTTAACAAAGTCCTAAATGGCGCAACAGAAAAATCAGAAAATATTTTTAGCTCACTGGATAAATAACTCCAAAAAAGGTTCATAACTTGGGTGTCATTTTTTACCTTCTTTCAGTCCTGTGAAGCCTTTTTGAATGTTTCCTACATTAGAGATGCCATGTAAATGCAAGTTGTTACTGTTAGTTTTCACTAAGAAATTGCATTTTACTCTCCGACTGGAGAAAAATATAGATTTGATCAGCTTTAGCGAGTATGAAAAATAAAATTAAACATAGACCTATAAAAATGACCATTAACAGTAAGCATAAATAAAATTCCAAACAACTGTATCTGTAAGTGTTCAAATGCAGACAATGCAAGTTACGTAGTGTACCGATGCCCAAAGACTTGTAATTACAGTACTATTGCACACAAAACATCATTTTACAATCCAAAAAGACCAATAGCTTACTATTTATAGTCAAAAAACTGTAGTTTATATTTGTTGCATTCTACACGAGTTAAATCGAATAAAAATCGAAGAAAGCTTTCAGCCATATTTAGCGAATGTTGGAATTGTTAATAGTGTGTATTGTGTGACTTCAATGGCCAACAGTCATTGCTTGTATTGCCAATTGATGTCATTGACTGAAGGGTGAAATAAATCAGAGAACCGGAGAAACTATTTTGCAAAATAAGATTGCTTTTCAGCCAATCACGTTTAGGATTTCAGCCCAAAGGTACAATAAAATATTGCATTAACAAGGACAATATAATGTTTCATGCTATAAACATTCTTCAAGTGCTTCAAGCTGTAATACAAGTTGATACTACAAGACTAGGTTACAGACTTCCTTTGTGAAACTTTTCTGGGTTTAATTGGTGCAATGTGTGCAGAAGACAGGTCTTGTTATTTAAACCATCAACAGCCTCTGTGCAAACCCCTACTGAACTGAGGAATCCTACCAGGAACTGCATGGGAGAGAAAACTCAATCATGGGGACTTTTCTGGGCAAAAGTAGAATATTAAACAAAGATGGATGATAGTTAAATCAAACCATCTGTACTACAAATAAGCTCTAATCATCTGATTTTCCCCACTTGCAGATGAAATATCTTAGTAGAATAATCATCGATCTTATCAAAAATACTTTGAATTCTGAAACTTGCTATTTTAACTTTCAAGAAGAACACTGAACAGCAACGGTGTGTTTCTTACCACAAAATCAATAACCAGTTTTTTTTGTAACTAAGCATGCTAAGTTCTACCATCTATATTTTGTGGACCATAAATTTGTTTTGTCGGCTTACATTCTAGGCTTGCAACTTTGTCTCTCCCTCAAAGCAGAAGCTCATATCTATAAAACAGAGAAAACAACAGAAAGGTCACACTTACAATCTCGGTTAGTCTTATAAAGCAACCTTCCACTTTCTATTTTTCATTGGGCAGGGAGGAGATGGAAGGCATTTTTATTTTCCTGAAAGAACTTTCAAAGCAGAGTCATAATCAACTTAATTCCTCTCTCCACAAATGCTGCCAGATTTGTTCAGCATTTGCAGCAGTTCCTCCTTCTGTTTTTATTTCAGATTTCCACAATCTGCATATTTTGCTATTGTTTTCTTATTCCTCCCTGCACCGGGTATCATCCCTAGCTGAAAGGGCAGGTCGGTATCATCAATACCACTCCAACGTAGTTACTATCAACCCAGTGAAATCCAGGATGATTCTGCCCCCATTATGGTGGGATATTTAGTTTCCATTTTACACTTTCCTGTATTAGTATAACTAATATTTGGAACTCAAGATTACAAAAGCAGTTAACAAATCCAAATCAATGTTCAAACTCATTGCAGTGCAATACGTTAAAATACCAACAGATTGTATTACTTTCCTTATTTGCTGAACATCTGTTACTTGGATTATGTACTTATCATGAGCAATTATACTTTTTATCTGTGTTGTAAATGCTCAACTATTTTTCATCGGAGGATTGAAATCTAAAAAGGAAAACTTACCTGTGGCATCCTCAGCAACTTGCTAGATCAAGTTAATATTTGACAAGGATATTTCTATTCCTGCTGAACTAACTTATGTTTCAACAAGCAAAGGAGAAATTATTTCAAATATTTAAGTTTACACAATAGATTTACAATAAAGAATTTATACTAATACAGAAAGATAGGATGGGGGAAACTACAATTCCAGTGAAGAACTTGACCCAATCAAGCTATGTGTCTTCAATTACAATTTGCTGTATTCCCATGCATCTGTTATTGCTTAATTCAATCAACTTTTATTTAAATCATGAAAGTTAATTGACTCAGCAATCAACTGTAGATAATTGTATGTGAAGAAGAATACTTTAAAGCAAGTGTTTTTGTGCCAAAGGTTGTGCCAAAGGCCCACCCCCCCACCGGCCTTCATTATCTCCTCAGGATTAACGCCAACCTCTGATAAAATTCTAAAGATAAGTTATACCTGCCCAACTTCTTCATTTAGATTAAAAAACTCATGTTATACAGGTTTCTTTCCAATAGAAGACTACACAATGCAAGGCACATTAAGTCCCAATCAACTATGACAAGACAAAGACCATAGTTGCCAGTAGTAAAAAGCTTTAAGACCAAGGTCAATTTAAAACAACTCCTTACAAAATGTAAACTATATAGACATGTTAGATTGCTAAACAATGTGCACAATCTGCACATTCTAATCAATATGAACCTGAATGATGATCCTAGACCTGTGGTTTCCTTTCCCATTCTGATACCATATGATTTTTTAAAAAATTCATTAATGGGATGTGGATATTACTGGCTGGCCAGCATTTATTGCCTACCCCTCATTGCTGTTGAGAAGGTGGCTGTGAACCACCGCACTTCCTGAGGTACAGAATTTTGACCGAACAGCAGTGAAGGAACAGCAATATAATTCCGAGTCAGGATAGGGTGAGTGACTTGGAGGTGAACCTTCAGGTAGTCATGTTCTCGAGTTTCTGTTGCCCTTGTCCTTCTAGATGTAGTGGTTGTGGATTTGAAAAGTGCTGCATAGTGAGTTCCGGCAGTGCATCTTGTAGCCCAAAGATGTGTAGGTTAGGTGGACTGGCTTTGCTAAATTGCCCTTTAGTTGCCAATGATGTTTAGGTTAGGTGGATTAGCCATGGTAAATGCACACAGTTACAGGGATAGGCAGAGGGGAGGATCTGGATGGGCTGCTCTTTCAGAGAGTCAGTGCAGATCTGATAGGCCAAACGGCTTCTTCCTGCAGTGTCAGGATTCTATGATTTTGGATGGTACACACTACTGCCACTGTTCATTGGTGGTGTAGGATTGAATGTTTGTGGAAGGGATAGCAATCAAGCAGGCTGCTTTGTCCTAGATGGTGTCAAGCTTCTTGAGTGTTGTAAGAGCTGCACTCATCCAGGCAAATTGAGGGTATTGCATCACAGTCCTGACTTAAGCCTTGTAGATGGACAGGCTTTGAGGAGTCAGGAGTGAGTTACTTGCTGCAGGATTCCTAGCCTTTGGCCTGCTATGATAACCACAGTATTTATATGGCTAGTCCAGTTGAGTTTCTAATCAATGGTGTAGTTAAATGGCAGAACAGGCTCAAGGGGCCAAATGGCCTCCTCCTATGTTTCTGTGTAAATTGGAAAATCACTGCAACTAAGGCTACCGACACCACCATCCTCTGAAGATGTGAAAAAGTTTAATTCTAAATAGCGAGAAATGTTGCAAGACCTGAGGGAACAGACATAATTAATTAGAAGATGAGAAACAAGGTATTCCCTGGAGCATAGAAGAATGGAGGGGAGATTTGATAGAGGTGTATAAAGTTATGATGGGTATAGATAGAGTGAATGCAAGCAGGCTTTTTCCACTGAGGCTAGGGGAGAAAAAAACCAGAGGACATGGGTTAAGGGTGAAGAGGGAAAAGTTTAAAGGGAATATTAGGTTTCTTCACACAGAGTGTGGTGGGAGTGTGGAATGACCTGCCAGATGAAGTGGTAAATACAGGCTCACTTTTAACATTTAAAAAAACTTGGAAGATATGTGGATGAGAGGGGTGTGAAGGGATATGGTTCAAGTGCAGGTCAGTGGGACTAGGCAAAAAATGGTTTGGCACAGATAAGAAGGGCCAAAAGGCCTGTTTCTGTGCTGTAATGTTCAGTGGTTTAGAACTCAGACTATTATGAGGGAACAGCAGTGTAGGAAAACAAAGTAGCACTGTAACAACAGAAGATGATCAGCACCACTAGGAATGGTTAATAAATGCAGTTCTGCCAGGGTCTCACAAATACCAAGAACATTTTTCTTTAAATCTACCAATGGGAACATGGAAATCAGTCGAGAATTAGTCAGTAGCAGAACCTTACAGGAATATGCTTCAGAAAATGTAAAATTCGAATAATTTAACCTTTGTGATTCCCTATGTAAACCACAACTCATGAAAAAATAAACTGACTGCCTTCCAACTGCTTCTTTGCCTTCCACAGAGGTGAAAGTGCTGAATCCAAGCATGTTGGCCCATGCAGCACAAGAACTCCTCACAGCCCAGTCTATATCAGTCACTTTGTGCCTCAGCTGCTTTAAAAACTTGAATTACAGACAGGGCACATTGCCAGCAGAGCAAGACCACATGATCCAAGTGCTGATGGAATGTCAGATCGAATATGATACTCCACTGCCATTACTCTGGATGGTTCGTTACTGAAAATTACCAGGGAATAATCTCAGCAGATAGTGGAAGCTTTAGAATTTAGAGGAATTGTTGGATTCCCCCAAGAATTAATTATTTCTGCACATCGCAATATCCTGAAAACATTCTCCACAGTGTCAGAGCAGGGAAGAGTAGATGGGGGAGGTTTAATGAGTGTTGTCGATCCGATAATTGTTCGCTAGTCTGCAGTACAATTTTAGCTGAATACTTGTAAACTGTGAAGTTTAAAAAGAGGACCAACATTTCATTTGAAATCAAAAATAGAGATGTGCCTTCCAATTCATGAAACTTTGAAATTCAAAAAACAGTTTGAAATTAAATTTCCTGAAGCAAAATATATTTTCATTGCATAAAAATATTCCATGACAGGAAAGCCCTGTACAAAGCATTGTTAATTTACTTGTGTCCAATTGTGCTTTACACTCATTTATTTTTCACTATAATTAGTGAACAATGGAATCTACATCTCTTGGTCTTGTTTTGCCAAATTGTGTGTCTTTTTGTAAGCTTTGGTTGTGATCCTCAACTCTTTTAGTGGAATATATGCTCACCAGAGGCCACCAAGGTACCTGAAAATCTTTCATTTTTGATACATCATTTGTTAAATGGAAGTTGAAGAAATCACCCAGACTGGATCACAAAACTTTGTCCCTGCTCTTTTCATTGACTTGCCCCAATTTATTACACAACTGATGGACTTTATCACTTTTGCAACATTTCCATAAATCAAATACTATATTCAGTGCAAATTCTACCGTACTCAAATGTCATGTTCCTTCAGAAAGATACCAAGGCTAAAATTATCCTAGTTTTCCACTTAATGAGTTTTCTCCAGCATCCCAGTGAAGCCAGTAGTGAAGCTTATTGTTGGTTATTTTTCGTTAAGCTAATACTTAAAGGCAAGATATTCTGTGTTAGCCTGATGGAAGTAGCTGTAACAAAGTAGTGCTGACAAGTTTAATTTTTTTTTTGTTTTTATTCCAATGCAATCAAATCAAGTCCAATTCAGAGTCTCAACAAGTTGAGACATTCCCGATCCAAGCTGAAAAGACAGGGCTCTCACCTCCTGTCTTGGGCTTGATCTACATGATCCAAGCTGATTGGAGTAGGTATAGCTCCTCCTCCAAGGCTTGATCTAATTTGCATCTTAGCCAAAAGGCCGAGATGCAGCTTTTAAAAATTGCTTCAAATGAAGCTAAGGTGTAACCTAATGACTTCAACCAAGCGCAGCATGTCGATACTACACTTAATCTTAGCCAAAAGGCCAAGAAACAATGCTGACAAGTATAAATTTACTATAAATAGCAAACATAATTCACTGTTCTTAACAAGTTTATAACAAGATTCCAACTTTTATAACACCAGGCCTTCTTTTCAGTTAAACTATTATATATGCAGAATTAGCTTTAAATTAGCTTAATGTGTGTTTCTGTACTTGTGTGTAAGAAAGGATTTAATAAATTCAGTTTACTTTCATTTAGAAAAGTTCCCAGGAAATTTGTGGGGTCGGTTTAGATGCATAAATGTTAATGAGGTTTTTATGACTCTAAAACAAACACCAGGTATAAAAAAACTGGGTTGTTGCCTAGCAACCAGTGGCTGCACAGAGACAGCAAAAATCAGTTAGTTCAAATAAGAGATCAGTGCAGTTGGAAGCAGGATTCCTTTGGTACTGGCATAACACAGTAAGAGGTCTCAACACCAAGTTAAAGTCCAACAAGTTTATTTGATAGTAAACCCACTAGCTTTCGGGGTTTGCCTCTTTGTCAGGTGAGCGGAGAGTTCTGGTCACAAACAGAGCATATAAAGGCACACACAGTTTACAGAATATTCTTTCTTCAATTTGAAAATTTACAGTATTCTGTAAACTGTGTGTGCCTTTAAATGCTCCGTTTGTGACCAGAACTCTCCACTCACCTGACGAAGGGGCAAACCCCAAAAACTAGTGGGTTTACTATCAAATAAACTTGTTGGACTTTAACCTAGTATAGTGAGTCTTCTTACTGTGTTTACCCCAGTCCAACGCCAGCATCTCCACATCATGACTGGCAGAACAGGCAGGGCAATGCACACAGTTAGAAAATAAATCCCAAGTTAAAACCATGGAGAGGAACAGAAGCCAATCCCAGAAGACCGTATAATCAAAGGACGAGAATAGGAATATGCAAAAGATTCTGTTAAGGTGAAAGTGATGAGCAGAGACAGAGTCCAAGTTAAAGGCAGGGCTACAAGCTACATAACTGGGGGCATTGGCTTGCAACAAGATAGTGATCCAAATTGACCAGAAAGTCGGCAAATCCTTACTGCAGGCCTGTGAAATAGTTCTGCTCTGCTGGCAGCTGAGTATCTGCGAGATTGTATGGAAATTTGAATGTAAGTGGCGATACAGGACACAGGAACACCACAAGGAGAGGCTGTAACCCTGGGGATAGATCTATGGGGAAGACACCCAAGAGAAAGTTTGTGTGGGGAAAGATGGTCGCACTAATAAAAAAAAAGTTCAAGGGGTTTTCCTCAATGCAGATTAAAGTTTAGAGGAGGTTATTCCAATCCTGAATTGCTCTTGGGAAAAGAAGTGCATTGGAATGTGTGAAACTGGAGCTGTTGTTTGTAAATTCTTTGAGTTTGGTAGTTTTTGGGTGTGACGTACTGCTTCAAAATATGCCTCTTTGAAGAAGATTGGCTTTGACCTCAGCAGCTGGGAAGAGAGTGCACTGACTTTTGATTTGATTTATTATCACATTAATACATGAAAAGTACTGTTTCTTGCATGCTATACAGATAACGCACACTGTACACAGAAAAGGAAAGAAGAGTGCAGAATATAGTGGTACACTCATAGTTAGGGTGTAGAGAAAGATCAACTTATAGCAAGGTAGGTTCATTCCAAAGTCTGACGGCAGCAGGGAAGAAGCTATTCTTGAGTCGGTTGGCACATGTCCATAGACTTCTGTATCGTTTTCCTGATGAAGAAGCTGGAAGACAGTACGTCCGGGGCGCGTGGAATCCTTAATTACGCTGGCTGCTTTTCCGAGGTAGCAAGGGGTATAGTCATAGTCAATGGATGGAAAGCTGGTTTGAGTGATGGACTGGGCTTCATTCACAATCCTTTGTGGTTTCTTGTGATCTTCGACAAAGCAGGAGCAATGCCAAGCTGTGATACAACCAGAAAGAATGCTTTCTATGGTGCATCTGCAGAAGTTGGCAAGTCGTAGTGGACATGCCAAATTTCCTTAGTCTTCTGAGAAAGTAGAGGCATTGGTGCACTCTCTTAACGATAGTGCCCGCATGGAGGAACCAGTACAGGCTGTTGGTGACCTGGACACCTAAAAGCCTGAAGCTCTTGACCATTTCTACTTTGTTCATATTGATGTAGACAGGGGCAGGTCCTCCTGTACACTTCCTTAAGTCGATAACTATCTCCTTCATTTTGTTGACATTGAGGGAGAGATTATTATTGTCACACCAGTTCACCAGATTCTCTATCTCTTTCCTGTACTCTGTCTCATCATTGTTTGAGATCCAACCAACTATGATGGTGTTATCAGCAAATTTGAAAATGGAGTTGGAGGGGAATTTTGCCACATAGTCATAAATATATAAAGAGTACAATAAGGAGCTAAGGGTACTGGTGTTGAGGATGATCGTGGAGGAGGTGCTGCTGCCTTTCCTTACTGATTACGGTCAGAAGTTCAGGATCCAGTTGTAAAGGGAGGCGCTGAGCCCCAGGCCACGGAGTTTGGAGATGAGTTAGGAGTAATGGTGTTCTTTGTTCATGGACAAAGACTGTCCATGATGGCGAACTCTATTTCGCCAAGATCTAATAGCTGGTTTTGAAGCAGGGCAGATGACAAAGGTCAAATATGTGAGAGCAAGAAAGTAGTTCAAAAAAGCATACAAGCTCTCATTGACACTGCCTGACCAACTGATGGATTAATAACTGACTACCAACATAAAATGAGCATTTTGAATTTCTTTTTCCCCTTCACCTTTTACTTGCTCTTTTCCAACTCCTTTACGGTTACCCATCATCTCTTACAATCCCCTCTCTTTTCGCTCATCCTTTCTTTTCTCGCTCTCGCCACTCTAGTACTTTGTGGCATGTGTCTTCCTCGCTCCCAGGGACTGCCATTACTATATTTGATTGCTCACTGAATATTTTAAGAGAGGCACATCAGCCTTTGGGCCTTTTTTTGGTTCTGGAGCTTGTGCCAGCCTAGCAATGTGATCAACTAGGAGACAATGGTATCTTGATTATATGAGAAAAAAAATAAGCTGGTAGATGGAGAATATTGCAGCAAGTGTGAAGTTATTCACTTCTGTCGTAAAAATAGAAAAGCACTGTATTTTTTTTTAAACTATGAAACTTGTCAGTATTGATGTTCAAAGGGGCTTGAGTGTGCTTGTACAAGGCATGCAGTAAGTTAGCAAGCAGGTGCAGCAAACAATTAGAAAAGCAAGTGGCATGTTAGCCTTTATTACAAGAGAACTTGTATACAACAATAAAACGTCTTGTTACAAATATACAATGCTTTAATGAGAACACATCTCAAATAGTGGCAGTTTCAGTCTCCACATTTAAGAAAAATGTGCTTGATTTGGAGGCGGAACAGTGAACACTCACTAAACTGGTCCCTGGGATGAGGAGATTGAGCTATAATGAGGGCTGACCAACGTAGACTTAAATTATATGGAGTTAAGGATGAGAAGCAATCTCACTGAAACTCAGAAAATTCCAAAGGGGCTTGAGGGGGTACAGGCTGAGAGATTGTTTCTGCTAGTCAGTGATTCTAAAACACAGGATAAGGGACTACTCACTTAGGACTAACATGAGGAGGAATTACTTCAGCCAAGGGATTGTGAATCTTTGGAATTTTCTACCTCACAGCATTGTGGATGCTGCATTGTTGAATACATTTAAGGCTGCGATAAACAGATTTTGGACTCTCAAGGAATTGAGGGATATGGAAAGCAGACAGGAAAATGGAGTCAAAAGCCAACTATCAGCCATGACTATATTCAATGCGTCAGAGCAGGCTCAACAGGCCATATGGTCTATTCCTGCTCATATTTCTAATGATCTATTTTCTGAGTAATTGTAACAAAGCGAGCTGCCCACCATTAAACTTACTCAAAGAAGGTAATGTTTTAGCAGTATATGGATCCCAAGCAGCTTGGTGTATACAAGGAATGGGCTGGCTCATGCTTGGTACAGCATTTCTTTCATTGTCGTTAAAATAATGATGGAAGTTCCATATCACAAATCACTTGGAAACTGCTTGTTGACTTTATACATTCCACTTTAAATTATTCTAGATGTGGATTCCTAAGTAACAACACTCTTTAGTGTCAAGGGGAGGAATCATGCATTATGTAGCTAGGTACTAATGAACATCTAGTATTGCTGATGCGCATGATGTTGCAATTCTCTGCATTGAATCTAATTCCCACATATTGGCCCATTTCATGAGATTATTTAGATCATCCTGGAGGCTAAACCTCATCTGCTGCTTCAGTAATAGCTTGTACATTAGGCAGTCATCTGCAAAGAGTCTGACTTGATTTTCCATCTTGGATGTCATTTATAAAGAGAAGAAACAAGCGTGGGCCCAGAGGTTACTTTGCGGCACGCTACTTACAACTAGTTTCCAGTTTGAGCCTTCCCTATTCACTGAGACTCTGTTACTGTTTGGTAAGAAATGTTCTGATCCATTTCTTAATATATCTTTGGACTTCATAATGGTCTAGTTTGTCCAGTAGTTTTACTGGGGTACATAGTTGAAAACCTTAGGTGACACGGTGGCACAGTGTTTGGCATTGCTGCCTCACTTGAACTGAATTTATTTATTATTGTTACATGTATTGAGGTACAGTGAAAAATATTGTTTTTTGTGAGCTGTCACAGATAAGATATACTGTTCATAGACTGCACAGTGCCTGGGAGTTTTTGAAGCTTGGCTCTTAAATGTATCAATATTGATTCCCTTCCATTGTGACTCTTTCCTGATGGTTTTCAATGCACTGGTACCTCGATGCAAGATGCATTGCTGAGTGGTCACTTATCCTGGAATGGGACCTGACCAATACCATGAAGTAGGATGTGTGTAACAAGATAATTCAGTAAGTTCTCAGTTCCATCGGTCTGCCTCTGAGTCGTAAAATTGGCCACTTGCTTTAACAAGCAGTCAGTTACTATAATTACTAACTTTTCCTTAAGTGGGTTTGTGGCACACTGGGGGCTATTTTGATTCCAAGAAAGATTAGAGACATTAAGGTCCCGATTGAATATGATGGAGGGTAACAATGTTGTATTAATACATGTCATTAAGTTGGCATCTAGGTCCTTCAGTGATTCCTTGGGGCTGCTGGATTCCTAAATAGTAAGCTTGCTAAAAAATTCTCAACTCCCTAAGCCCATTCCTTCCCAGAGGGTCAACTTGCACCATACTAACTACATACGTGTCGAAAAAAAATCTTGTGAAACCTGGAATCAAGGCTTGACTGCAATAAAGACTCCTTCGTCTTCAGTAGATCTGTTTTTATGATCTACTGTGAAACTTTCCGGAAATATTTCAACAGTGTGAATATTTTTGTCAAGTTTAGATTCAGTAGCTATGATAACATTGAGTTTTACTTGGCTGATGAGTAACTCTAATTGAGTTACTTTCCCTCAGTCACCATTGCAATTTATGTTTGCAATCCTGTACGAGTTTAATTTAGGACGATTTTGAAGAGTAGCTCTCATCTTTCTGGTGTTTTGGTTGGTATTGAAAGATTGTTGACTTCATGCAGATCTGGTTACATGTGACCATCTATCTTCTGATCCTGTCCAATTGAGTCTTAGTGGGACAATTTGTCTTTTCTGCTGCCTATGTTGCTTCACTTTGGATTAACTTCCATTCATCCACCTATCTTCTGTTAATTTTAACTTCACTGGTGTAGCTTTCCTTATAAGTACTTTGGCTGGTGGTTCATTTGGCTTGTAAGATGCTGATAAGCAATCAAATCTATTCCTTGGACCTGGGTTGAATCCAGCAGTCCATGTATTCAACTATCACAGGCATGACAGGACCACATAGTATCTATGTAATATGATGTGACAGTATTTCAACTGATGCTTCAGAACAACTCTATACCACCTTGAGCAACGGGAGCACATAATACATTCTATTTTACAGGCATTAAAAAAGTGTTTGCAAGGCCACTTCATTGCTTAAACTTCTAACACGTAGCTTCATTTGGTTCAGGATTACCATTATTGTCTCCAGGTAACAAATATGAAAAAAAGAGAGCAAAAGTAGAAAATGACAGTTAACATCAACTAAATGTTTTCTATAGGCATATAAACAGAAGAAAACATGGTAAAAGGAGGAGCAAGAGGGGGTTTATGCACTAGATGAGTGATTTGCATCTGTCTTTATCAAGGAGAATGATGCTGCCAAAGGCATAGCAGAAGGCAAGATAGTTGAGACACTGGATGTGTTAAAATTAATCAAGAGGTATTAGGTAGGCTGGATGTACTTAAAGCTGATAAAGTCACCAGGGCCAGATGAGATGCCAGATGACAGAGATAAGGGTGAAAATTCCTTAGATTAAGTGGTAGTGCCAGAGTTTTAGAGAATTGCAAATGTTCTACTCTTGCTCAAAACAAAACCCGCAAAGGTAACTCCAGCAACTACAGACCAATCATTTTAATATTGTTGGCGGGAAAGCTTTTAGAGATGATAATACAGGATAAAATTAACAGTCGCTTGGATAAAATGAATTAAGGAAAGCCACTACGGATTTGTCAAGGGAAAAATCATGTGTAACTAATTTGCTCGCATTTTTTGATGAGATTGGGCTGAAGATGGCTGTGGCATAACAAACTTCAAAAGGTATCAGATAAAATGCTACATAACAAGCTTGTCAGCAAAGTTAGAAATCATGAAATAAAGGAACAATAGCAGCAGGGACATAAAGTTGGCTAAGTGAACCAAAATAGAATAGCGCTGAACAGTTTTTTACACTGGTTTATTATGGGGTTTCCAGGGGTCAGTTTTAGGACCCTTACTTTTTCTGATATATAGTGATGACCTAGACATGAGTGTTCAGAGCATAATTTCAAAATTTGCAGATGACACAAAACTTGGAAGTATTGTGAACTGTGAGGGGATAATTATAAACTTGGACTTGACATTGACGAGCTAGTGGAATGGGCAGACAAGTGGCTGATGGAATTTAATGAAGAGAAGTGTGAAGTGATTCATTTTGGCAGCATGAATGGGAAGAGAAAATATAAAATAAAGGGTAAAATTCTAAAGGAGGTGCAGGAGCAGAGCCATTTAGACGTAAATGTGCAGAAACCATTAAAGATGATACAGAAGTGTTAACAAAGTACGTGGGATCTTTGGCTTTACAAACAAAGGCATAAAATACAAAAGAAAGGAAACTATGGTAAACCTACATTGATGTGGGTATGCCGGCGTTGGACTGGTGTAAACACAGTAAAAAGTCTGACAACACCAGGTTTTAGTCCAACCGATTTATTTGATAATAGACTCACAAGCTTTCGAGGTTTCCCTCTTCGTCAGGTGAATGGTGAACAATGGTTTGGCCTTAAATGGAGTATTTGATCCACCACCCTTTAGAAAGATATTAGAGAAGGTGCAGAAAAGATTCCACAAGAAGATTTCCAGAGGTGAGGAACTTCAGCTACATGAATAGATTTGAGGAGGTGCTGTGCTGCTTAGAATAGGGATGACTAACAGAAGATTTGATCAAGGTGTTCAAAATCATGAGGGGTCTGGGAGAAACAGTTTCTGTTGGCAGAAGGGTCGAGAATCAGAAGTCACCATTACTTCTACCAAAACATCCAGGTTATTAAATTTAAATGAACTGGATCAAACGATAAAAGACTAGAAAACAGCAGGTGGGATTAAGAGTCTAGCAATCCTGCTGCATCAATTATGGCCACACAGGCTTTAAATGCAAACTCAAAAGTGGAATCCTTTGTCTATTGCTCGATTTCTTCTGTCCAGTCTTTTCTCAATTTGAGAGACAGTTTTTATCAAGTATTTCATGACACAGAGTATATATTGATCCTTGTAACATGCAGTGAAATAAAATCTAGTTATCAATTAATGTTAAAGAAAATGATTTCATTCAGTCTCAGAAATTTACCATCCAATTTTGGATATCATGAAACCCACTGCCATACCCCGAAACACACACTTGACAGAAAGCTAAATAAATTCCCATGCACCTCATTTGGAAGGACACCAGTCGGAATCAGTTTCAAAGATGCAATGCAACTCAAAATCAGATTGCATTACAAACCACATTTGAATAATTTAACATGTCAATGCTTTGATGTGACCACAGTTTAATGCAATCCATCCTGTGTCTTGTTCTGTACATGTCCCATTCATCAACTCTAACTGTAGTTTATCATAATTAGCCATTGAGGTATCTCTTTTACATTTTTCACGGCTCCCCCCCATGATTCATTAGGTATCTTTTGATGTGGTACTGAGGCACACAAAAAAAGAAGGTCCCAATTTTGGCTCTGATTTGTGCCACATTTGACCTGAGTCACAGGAGTTGAAATATTATAATTGGCTTCAGCAATCCTGGGATAGACAGAAGGAAAATAAGTGACCCATTCCTGATAGAAATCCAAGGAGACAGGAATGATCCCAGCATGGAATTCCCTTCAAGTGAACAGCCTGTAATAATTACTACCTTTGTACAAACATAAAAGCTGATCAACATGGATAAATTACGAGAGTTTGTGTCTATGAAACTAAACCCCAGCATGGGTCAACTTCTTCAGAAGAAAACCAGCAAAAAACAAAGTCTCAAATACAAAATATGGTTATGTGAAATAAATAGAATAAAAAGAGAAAGAAATAAGCAACTTCACATGCAGAACTTCTGAACGTTGTCAAACCTGGGCACTGTGCTTCAGTTGTGAGCCTTCGGTTAAAATCTGCTAGTGTATTAACTTGACTGGTTAATAAATAGACTGCACATTAAATACCTGCTACAAAATACAAGCAATAAAAATGACAGAAAACTGACACATTGCTCAAGACTTCTAGATGTAACCAAATGCCATAAATGTAATAGAATTAAACATCAGGTGAGAATATATCCTTTTTGTGAATGTCTGTAGATGGAGCACAACCCTAAATATTTAATAGATTATTAAAAGAAATATTACACTTTATACAAGTGTAACATAAAAGGTTTTCTATTAAAAATAAATCTTCAACATTTATTTTAATCATACTTCATTTAAGTAGGGCCTCCCAAAGAAATCTGTAATATATTAAAGAGTGAATAATCTCTCAATATTCCAAAAGAGCATACTCTGTGATGAACAGATTACTGTAAAGATGTGGATCAAAGATATTGTATATATATTTATAGCATACAATGGGATTATTTAGCCAATCATGTCCGCACTGACAAATGTCATTCAGCTTGTTGTGGTAAATAAACATGCTCAGCAGAGTAAGGGTTAATGTGGGTCTGGAAAACAGCATCGCCTACAGGATTATGTCACATGGTGAACAACACCATGCATGATAGTTACCTAAATAGTTAAAGACTACTAATAAGGGGTTCATGTTTAAACTTACAAGTCTCAAGATCACCTTGCTGAGACATTTAAAAGCACAGATCACTGCCTAATCCTGAATCCCACTCTTGGGCTGTAGTCTTGTAGGTAACAGCACTTCAAGTGTAGTTCCTATATTTTTAAACATTAAGAGGATTTCAGCCTCCACCACCCTTCAGGCAGCGAGTACCAAATCCTCATCACCCTATTGGTCAAAAAAGTTCCCCTAAAATCCCTTCAAACTAGCTTTCACCCTTAATCTATGCTCCTGGTTATGGCCCCTTTAATTGGGGGAGGCAATGGTTTAGAGATAATGTCATTAGACTGGTAACCTGAGGTCTAGGCTATCACTCTGGGGAAATGCTCAAATCCCAGCAGGGCAACTGGTGGAATTTAAATTCAATTATTGTAATTTTAAAAATCTTGAACAAAGTTAAGTATATTTGGGTCATTATTAACAGTGTAATATTTTGATACAGTATTAAATATAATTGTGCAACTGTTACAAAAAAGACTAAGGATCAGATTATCATGGAAGAGGCAAGATGGTGAATTCAGGAAACTTCCTGACCTGGCAAACCTGTCTCCATTAAAAAGGCCCCTACTGCCATATTTTCATTCCAGGGAGGTGAGGGTGAATTAAGACAACCCGCCACCTTCACAGACAAGCATGAGGTGGCAAGAGAGACAGGTGAATGGCCAAGCCAGCAATCCAGAAGGCCTACCTTCAATTACAGGGACTTTGGCCCAGTTTTAATGATAAATGTCAGGCCCTCAAATACTCACCCACTCCATCTCCCATCTACTCCACGCACCACCTCACATTCCCCATGCTTCCCTGTAACCTCGATAACCATTCACTCAGTATCCACTACGGGCAGGAATTGAGCTCTCACTCAAATTCACCTCATACTGGGAAATAAAAACTCTCACTCGCTAAATCCATTAAAAATGTAAATGCCTCAAGTGGTCAACTTGTATAAACAAATATATATTTCACTAAACCAGGCATATAATCCTTTATTAAGATCACAAAACTGTTGCATTCTGAACAGAGCCCTGATGAGCTACATGGTTCCAGAGCATTTTAAACCCAGTCAAGCATTCATAATGGGTTCAGCTGTAATAATAAACTATTATCAATGCAAACAATAGCACCTACTGAAACTGAAAAAAAGATGGTCTTTTTCTTTCTAAGCTAAATCAAATGTCCTGTCAATCAAAGCAATCCAGGAATAGAGACAGAATTTAATGCCTACCCCTGAGGCAAATTTGGAGGTGGGCACATTTAATCAGGTTAAATTTTTTGAGTTGGAAACTCAGCCACATTCCTACCTCTGCTTTCAGTCCAGAGCAGGAAAACTCACAGATGTCTTTCCAGCCCCGATGACAATTGAGGTTGTTAGGTGGAAAATAATGCCCACTTAACAGCCTCATTCTGGGGCCACTGGAATTTAACCTGAGGCACAATGGTCACTGTGGGGGAAAATGAAAAGCCAATCTTATCATGTTTGCTTGCAGGAACCCAGGCGCCTGACTGAAAAGCCCGGCATCAAAAAGGTGGCTTCCACTGACAGCCACCACCCTGCTCTTTCTTTTGACACCCGCCCCGCCCCCCCCCGCCGCCCCCCCCCCACCCCGCCCCCCCGTAGCCAGCAACCCCTTCCCTGCAAACCCCAGTCCCCCTCCTTGCCCACCTGCTACATGTTCCTCACTGATCCTCGATTTCTGGCATGTGTGTTGTCGGAAGCTGCTAACATTCCCAGTGACACAGCCTGCAACGGAGATCTGCTGGCCTAGGTTTGGCTGGCAGCTCTCAAGGCAGGGGGGAGATGGGAATTCACTGAGGGCCCTTGATCCTGGAAAAGGCCCACCACTGTCACTTAAGTTCCTGACTGGCACTTAATGTAAGGGCCTTCCCTGAAGGTTATAGTATATTACTGTCATTGGTTCTCTAGTCAACCGGCAAAATCCCTGTCGCCTAGATTAAATCCTATTCCAAGGCTGCGAATTTCTGGTCCCACCAGTTGCGAGAATCATTTGTTGGTTAGACAGAACGTTTGATGGACCAGTAAAAGGTCTGTTGACTTTGGAGAAGAATTTCCGGTTCTGTGGCAGGATGGACTAGAAAATCCTACCCAAATATCTGCTTATTTATCAAAATGAACGTGAAGTATTTTCAAATCACTCCAAATATTACACTGGAGATCCCAAACAGTGTTGTCTTCAGTTTTGGAGACATGGCAGCATTATTCCAATGGGGAAGCTATTCTAATGCATCTCACCACTTACATAATGCTGATTATGTAAGTGGTCTTTGCAGGAAAAACGTTAACTTTGCAGGACAGAACCCTGTAATTAATTCCTGTAGTAAAAATACATCTAACTTACAATATACCATTGAACTACTGCAACTGAAAGAACATTTCTTTTGCATTCCAAAATCTGTCAATTAAAGTATTCCAAGAGCAGGTGGCTGCTTTTTTGCCTCTGCACCGTCCTCACCAACCCCCTCACCTGCCCCTGGTTCATACCTCCTCCAAGAGATCATGAACTGTGGCTACTTACTGAAGGGGCCTGACTCCACAAACTTTGCAGAGGAATTAAACTGCCCACTCCAACAACGGAGCCAGCTTGGACAAGCATGCAAATTGGAGGCAATCCTCTGCACCATTCTCCCATGCTGACAGATTTGTCCAAAATGGGAGTGAGAGTGCAGTCTCTAAATTGGATCCTGTTCACCATTTTTAAGAGTTCTGAATCTCTCTGACTCAGCAGGAATCTAGGCTTTAAATGTTCATCCATTTTTAGCTTACTCATCAATTTGGGGAGTTGGTGGTGTAATGGCGTTGTCACTGGACTGGTAATCCAGAGACCTTTGATGATGCTCTGAGGGACAGAAGGTGAAATTTGAATTCAATAAAAATCTGAAATTAAAAAAATGTAATGATGACCAGGAAACCATTGTCCATTGCTGTAAAAACCCATCTTGTTCACTAATATTCTTGAGGGAAGAAAATCTGTCATCCTTACCTAGTCTACATGTGACTCCAGACCCACAGCAATATGGAACTTAACTGCTCGCTGAAATGCCCGAGCAAGCCACTCGAGTCAAGGGCAATTAGGGATGGGCAATAAATGTTAGCACAGCCAATGGTGCCACGGCCCATGAATGAAATTTGGGTGAAAGACCTAACAGCAAAAGCAACAGTGTAGTACTCTACTGTGTTTAACCTAATAGCTTATTTTTACCCAATTATCTCCTTCTGAAGTGCATAAAAATTTTGGCAGCTCAAGGTGTATAACTCTAGTGCAGGTGTGATGAAATTTCCTTAAATGACAATGTTTCTATGGAGGAATCTATTTATCATGAGCTTTCAGTCACTGAATGTTGTCAATTGTTTCACTGCCTTTTTTATTGCGTCTGCCATCTTGTCTGGTGCTGTTGATAGTTCTTGGATAGACTATACATTTCCACTCCTTAATAAGTTTAAGAAGTTGTTCAAAGATTGTCCTTCCCTCTTAATGTCATCTTTCAAAGTGCAAAGCCAATATTTTTGTGAGACAGCATATAGTTCAACTGCTAATAGCAATTTCTCAGTAATCCATGTATTTCAAACCTACACGGCTCCATTCCAATATGTTAAGAATTAACCCCTTCCATTTTTAAAGACAGTTTAAATGATTTTAAACCAAAACTACAAATTATATACAATCGCTCAGATCATTGAGATTGACTCAACTGTCCCCTGAAATGTCCGAGATATTCTTCAGTTCAAGTTCTTGAGACAGAGGACAGGATTTTACATGGATGGTCCTCTCCACCTGATGGGAAGTTTGGACAATCTTGTATCGGTCACTAGTGGACACCTCAACTCCATTTTATATTCATCAAGCAAGCAATTAATTGTCAACCTCCATCCCTTTGAGCAAGAGGGTCCTGTTCCCAACAATTGGCAACTACTGAAAGCTCATGATAAACAGATGGATTCCTCCATTAAAACATTGTCATTTAAGGAAATTTCATCACACCTGCACTGGAGTTATACAACATGAGCAGCCAAATTTTTATGCACTTCAAAAGGAGATAATTGGGTGAAAATAAGCCAAACAGAAGGACTGGAGTTTTTCAGTTCCAGCAATGCCACTAGGCGTGATGCCCACCACTGGGACTACAGCCAATCAGGACCTGTCATGATGTTGGAAGGCAACAAAACAGTACAAAGTCGAGTCAGGTCAGGCTTGCTGACAGGAGTAGGGGTGAGAGAAGTGTGGAAGAAAGGATGGCAGTTGTTCCTGAAGGAGGGTCAGTATCTCATTTGGGGCAGCCACTGACACTCAGAGGTCCTCTGTAGGTCACAGTGTGCCCAAATAGGAGACTCCCTGCCCAAGCCCACAGGAAGCCACCAGGATATATCTGGCAGGCTCTCCACAGGGCAAAATGACCATGGTAAAATTCCTGTGGCAGCAGGAAAAGACAGAATTGACCACTTAAGGACCTCAATCGACCACATGGCTGGCAGACTGGCCATCATCTTCCATGTGGCAATGGGAAGTCATACATATTATAATGTATAACAGAATCAAGATGTCCCAAAGTACTTTAAAATGAACTACGTTTGACATACAGAGTGAAATATTATCAAAGAAACAGCCAAGTGTTGGTTCTGGCATGAAAAACGGAATGGTTCCCGCCAACAGCATCACCATATCTTTGGACCGAATTTTATGCCTCATTAGTAATAATTTTTATACCCTCAAGAATCACGTTGCTCCGGAGGCGTGTTCCCTCTAATTTGCCCATCCCAAAATGACTTAACTGCTGCAGGTACTGGGTGACTCTATATAAAAACTACTCCCCTGCACTCACTCCAAAACAACGTCCTGACTGGGTACCACTTGTCCCAGAGGAGCCATCCTCCCTCCAGCCACTGCTCTCCTCAAAGATGGCTGGGATTCAACAGCACCTCAAGATGTTGCTGTCGTGGATGCTCCCCAGAAAACAGGCATACACCTGCATGGAGCGCATTGTGTGGTCACAGACAAGCTGCACACTGAGGAAACAAAGAAGATTACAACATAGTTCCAGACCTTTCGACCCTGCAAACGTGCACCAACCATGCTCCCAGACTGAACTAAAACTGTTTACACTTCTGGGGACCATTTCTCTTTATTCCCATCCTATTCGTGTACTTGTCCAGATGCCCCTTAAAAGTCACTATCGTATCCACTTCCACTATGTCTCCCAGCAGCGAGTTCCAGGCACCCACGACCCTTTGTGTAAAAAACATGCCTCGTACATCTCCTTTAAACCTTGCTCCTCGTACCTTAAACTTACGCCCCTGGTAATTACTCTTCCACCCTGGGAGAAAGTTTCTGGCTATCCACTCTGTCCAAGCCCCTCATAATCTTGTAGACTTCTATCAGGTTGCCCCTCAACCTCCATTGTTCCAGTGAGAACAAACCAAGTTTCTCCAATCTCCTCTCATAACTAATGCCTCTATACAGGCAACATCCTGGTAAATCTTTTCTGTATCCTCTCCAAAGCCTACACATTGTTCTAGTTGTGTAGCGACCAGAATTGAACACTATGTTCCAAGTGCCGCCTAACTAAGATTCTATAAAGCTGCAACATGACTTGTCAATCTTTAAATGCAATGCCCCGACTGATAAACCAAAATGCCATATGCCTTCTTGACTACCTTCTCCACCTGTGTTGCCACTTTCAGTGACCTGTGTAGTACCTTACACCCAGATCCTTCTGCCTACCAATGCTCTTAAAGGATCTGCTATTAACTGCATACTTTCCATCTGTATTAGACCTTCCAAAATGCATTATTTCACATTTGTCCGGATTAAACTCCATTTGTCATCTCTCCGCCCAAGTTGCCATCTATATCTTGCTATATCCTCTGACAGTCCTCATCGCTATCTGCGATTCCATCAAACTTAGTGTCATCTGCAAACTTACTAATCAAACCAGCTACATTTTCCTCCAAATCATTTATATATATATTACGAACAGCAAAGGTCCCAGCACTGGTCCCTGAGGAATGCCATTTGTTACAGCCCTCCATTCAAAAACACACCCTTCCACTGCTACCCTCTGTCTTCTATGACCAAGCCAGTTCTGTATCCATCCTGCCAGCTCACCTCTGATCCCATGTGACTTCACATTTTGATCAGCCTGCCATGAGGAACCATGTGAAAGGCCTTACAGAAGTCCATGTAAAGAGCATCCACTGCCCTACCTTCATCAAACATTTTGTCACTTTCTGTTGAGGGCAGTGCAGTTGATGTTGTCTACATGGACTTTAGCAAGGCCCTTGACAAGATGCCTCATGGTAGGTTGTTGCATAAGATTAACTCACGGGATCCAGGGCGAGGTAGCTAAATGGATACAAAATTGCCTTGATGACAGAAGATGGCAAAGGGTTGGTTTTCAAACTGGAGATCTGTGACCAACGGTGTGCCTCAGGGACTGATGCTGGGTCCACTGTTATTTATATTAATGATTTGGATGCAAATATAGGAGGCATGGTTTGTAAGTTTGCAGATGACACCAAAATTGGTGGCATAGTGAAGACGGTTATCTCAGATTGCAACGGGAGCTTGATCAATTGGGTCAGTGGGCTGACGAATGGCAGATGGCGTTTAATTTAGATAAATGTCAGGGGATGCATTTTCGTAGATTGAATCAGGGCAGGACTTACTCAGTTAATGATAGGGCGTTGCAGAGAGTTACAGAACAAAGAGATCTAGGGGTACAGGTTCATAGTTCCTTGAAAGTGGAGTCACAAGTGGACAGAATGTTGAAGACGATATACGGCATGCTTGGTTTCACTGGTCAGAACACTGAATACAGGGGTTGGAATGTCTTGTTGAAGTTGTACAAGACATTGATAAAGCCACACTTGGAATACTGTGTTCAGCTCTGGTCATCCTATTATAGAAAGAATAGTAAACTAGGAAGAAGGCTGAAGAGATTTACTAAGATTCTACCAGGACTTGATGGATTGAGTTATAAGGAGAGGCTGGATAGACTGGGACTTTTTCCTCTGAAGCGTAGAAGGTCGAGGAGTGATCTTATAGAGATCTATAAAATAATGAGAAGCACAGATCAGCTAGATAGTCAATATCTTTTCCCAGAGGTAGGGGAATCTAACACTAGAGGGCACAGAATGAAGGGGAGAGATACAAGAGGGTCCAGAAGGCCAATTTTTTCACAGAGGACGGTGAGTATCTGGAACAAGTTGCCAGAGGTAGTAGTAGAGGCAGGTACAATTTTGTATTTTAAAAAGCATTTAGACATTTACCTGAGTAAGATGGGTATAGAGGGATATGGGCCAAATGCAGGCAATTGGGACTAGCTTAGGGGTTTAAAAAAAAAAGGGGCAGCATGGACAAGTTGGGCTGAAGGACCTTTGTCCATGCTGTAAACCTCTGACTCTATGATTCCTCAAAAAACTTGATCAAGTTACTGAGACACGACCTCCCCTTCACAAAACCATGTTGCCTCTCACTAATACGTCCACTTATTTCCAACTGAGGGTAAATCCTGTCTCGATGAATCCCCTCCAATAATTTCCCCGCCAGCGATACAAGGCTCACCAGCCTGTAATTACCTGGATTATCCTTGCTACCCTTCTTAAACAAACATTGGCTATTCTCCAATCTTCTCAGACCTTCCTTGTAACCAGTGAGGATACAAAGATTTCTCTCAAGGCACCAACAATTTCCTCCCTTGCCTCTCTCAGTATTCTGGGGTATATCCCATCAGGAGTGGAATCCTTTGCAGTTCACGAGTGGCACTGCATAGTGGCCTGGAGCTTGCAAAGCCACGTGGTGCATTCAATTAAACCTTGCACCTGGGGAAAGATGCTCCTAGCATCTTGGCTCACCTGGTCCAAATTGATATGTATGTGAGTCCTCACACAAAGGGCATCTGTAATTTCCCAGATGCATTTGTGTGTGATCGACTGGGTGATGCAACACAGGTCGCCCGTGCTGCACTTAACTGAGCCACTCACATCGAAATTCAGAGTGGTTTTGAATTTAAGGGTCACAGGCAGTGGATGCCCTCCCATTCTATATGGTGCCAGCTCTTGTAGGATCTGGCAGAGGTGATCCACTATCCCCAGGGACAGATGCAGCCTCTATGGCACTGAATGACATTTGCAGGGACAATGACTGACTTCAGAAAACCCTCTGTCGGTACCTACGCATCTGCAGAATAGCCCCAGCCTCTCTGTCCTCCAGGGTGCTCATCCTTGCAAGGTCAGTGTCTCTGCTGCTGCTGTATGCCAATATATAGGATTGTTAACTCAACAGGCTCCGTGACCCTCTAGACCATGCATTGTAATTACAGGAAAACCACAGTGCTCTTCTTAGAGTTCATGAGAGAGTCACAACCCTCATCCCTCAATTCCTCTGTGGCTACTACCCAACGGGAGCAACTCAGTCTGTGCCTCAACGCCATTTCTAACAGCCTCCACTCGGACATTGTAGCCACAGCTTCAAATTGGTCCCTGTCAATTCCAGCAGGATGCAGTGCGTGGACCCCCAGGGTCCCAGTGGCAACAAAAGCCTGCAGTCCCCCAACCCCCAAGCCACCCCCAAAGAAACATGATGTCACGTTAGAGGGCAGTCGAGTGGCTGCATGCGACCAGTGTTTGCATCACCAATGCACGCCATCGTTACTCGATTGGGATACGTGATGATCGATATCTCCATCATGCCTTACACTAGGGCTCACATCAGTGTATGATGCCTTTCTGGGAATATCAGCTCAATGCTTGGGACATGCGCTTGCAAAGGGTTAAAAGGTGGCTGCCACTAAATAGCTAGACTGTTTGGCTGCACAGCATTCACTGGCATAACCACTAGTAAGAGGAGACCGGGATGACTGTTTGGCCAAGTGTCTGCCTTTTGTGGCAGGTGAGACACAGCAGAACCGTGAGGCCAGCAATTAGCACGTCCAGCACATTCCAACATGGCATCTGCTTCTCCCGGTCATAAGAGGCGCAGAGTTGAGCAGCCTTCCATGATTCATTGCAATATACCATTACATGCAAGTACCTCTGACAACTGGTGTTGGTCTGCGAACAGCTTCTCCCATTTGTCCTCACACCGCTGCCTGAACATGGGTTCCAATCACACTGCAGTCATCCACCCCCTAGTGTGAGGCCCTTAAGGCCACATGAAGGGAGACGGGGCCCATTTCTAAATCCCCCAATTTGCCCTTACTGCCCAGCCTGTCATGGGACCCCACCCAGATAACTCACAATCACCTGCAATGCTGAGCTTCCTGTTTTCAAGCCCTCCCACCCTCTTGCCAGCCCTGCTAAGTAAGGGCACTCCCTCAGCTGCAACATGGACAGGAACACGGGACAAAGGGCACAGGAAGCACAGCCTACTTACCAACTTCACAACTTCTTTAAAGCAAAGGACATCCAACATGAAGGAAAGGTAAAGCCTGCCAGTGATATCTGCTAACCCACTCACCGAAATGACAATTCTGAGCACCCACCCCTGAGATGAACTTATCCATGTGTACGTTGCCCCCTGAGCAGTACACACTGTGATGGGTGCTGACTGCCTGAGTGCTCACCTCCGAAATCCACCTGGGAGGTGAAGGCACCAGGTTCTTGTTACAAATGGTGCCGACATGATGTCACACTGGCATCTGCTGAATATCTGGTGAGAGAAGTTCCAGAGAGAGTGCTTGCCGGTGACATCCGAATGTATTAAAATTATCTTATTGCGACCCCACCTGTGAGGGGCCAGGAAGATCAGAACTCAAACTCGCCAGCACGAATTATGCTTTCCAGATTTTGAGCATGCTCCACCCAGTTTGAGCATGCCACTGCCACAAACAGAGAATGCAGACTCAAAATCGATCCCCAACTCTGTAATATGTTGGTAAATCTACAAATGATTTGTGAACAACAAAGTCCACAAATCTCAGGAAAAATGAATAACCAGTTAATCAGTTTCTGGTGATGGTACTTAAGTGGAGAATGACGATCAAGACACAAGGAGAGCTTGGTGTTTTTCTCTGAAATGGGAGGTTTTACAACCATTTGAATGGACAGGGCTTCACTTTGATATCTTATTTGAAAGGCAAACCTCGCAAAGTGTCGACCTAGATGGAGGCTTCTGACTTCCCAGGCCAGAATGCTACCAATTGAGGAAAGTTAATGTCAGCTTGGTCCACTTGATAGCATTCTCACCTTAGAATCCCATGGCCACAGGTACAGTATTGTTAAAGGTAATCTAAATGAAGAAACAATTTGTGTGAGAAAAACTGCATCGACAGTGTGAGAACGTCTCGGCCTCATTTAGATGTTAAGAAAGAACATCTTGAAAGCTCAAATTGATTCATAGACGGAATCATGCTTAAGTTAAGGCAAACACAGTAAAAAGTCTGACAACACCAGGTTTTAGTCCAACCGATTTATTTGATAGTAAACGCACAAGCTTTCGGGTTAGTCCCTTCGTCAGGTGAATGGAGAGTTCTGGCCTCAGACAGAGCATATAAAGCACAGACAGTTTACAGATTACTGATTAGAATATGAATCGGCCAACATTGTCCACCTGATACGTTGCAAGAAAGGATGTCCCGAAGCATGGTACATCAGGGAGACCATGCAGACGCCATGACAACGGATGAATGAACATCGCTCGATGATCACCAGGCAAGACTGCTCCCTTCCTGTTGGCCAACACCTCAGTGGTCACGGGCATTCAGCCTCCGACCCTCGGGTAAGCATTCTCCAAGGCGGCCTTCACGACACACGACAGCGCAGAGTCGCTGAGCAGAGACCGATAGCCAAGTTCCACACACGAAGACACACACAGGTGGACAATGTTGGCCGATTCGCATTCTAATCAGTAATCTGTAAACTGTCTGTGCTTTATATGCTCTGTCTGAGGCCAGAACTCTCCATTCACCTGACGAAGGGACTAACCCGAAAGCTTGTGCGTTTACTATCAAATAAATCGGTTGGACTAAAACCTGGTGTTGTCAGGCTTTTTACTGTGTTTACCCCAGTCCAACACCAGCACATCCACATCATAAGTTAAGGCAGGCAGCAGTCAAATGTAGGAGCAGAAAATATTCAGAAGATCATGGTGAATTCCAATAATTGGCTTTGATAATCTTCTCCTATGTAGAGAGCTTCACCCAGTTTGATTTTTCAAGCATTTCCCAGAAATCCCATTGTTTCTCACTGGCCACCAACTGAGAAACAAAGATAAGTCTTCACCTAATTCTGTTTTTTTCCTTCTCTCCAGGAGAGAAGAATCTGTCACACACTTAAATCAGCCGGATTAATAGCTTTTTGGGTTTTGCTTTAGGATATTTGTACAATTACTTTTAATTGATATGGTCATACATATTGCTTTGGGGCAGAACAACAACTCAGGAAACCACAAGAGATGATTAAACACCTGTACTTAAGGGAGAAAGGAAATGTAGCAGACCGTAGGCTCACAGATTGTATAGGAGAAGCTTTTCACGTAAACTCAACTCCACAATGGCAGGGTAGGCACACTAACAAGTAGTTTAGCTAAATTAACATTTATTTTTGTTTTAAGAAAAGCAAATGCATTGTTACCAGTTGAATTCATTGACTGTAATCTTTGCAAAACAGGCTATTTTTAGACTCATTCTGGATTCGTAAATTCAATGCTCTATTAGTGAAAGCTTTCAAACATACAATAAGGGGCTATATCTTATCTCGTAAAAATATTCCTCAGAGAAAACTAAAAATATCTGGAATATTGAGTTGAGAGGAATGTGGATAGAATGGAACTGCTCCTGTTTCTGAAATTCAGACTGAAAATCAACCCTGGTGAATTTTTCACAGTTAATCCAAGTCCAGTGCTCCATTATATTAAAAGGTGTTTCATCAAGAAAAATTAAAATGATTTCTCCTATTTTTGCTCATGTATGGATTTTTGAAAGAAAACAGCATTCTAATTAGTTAATAATGGAAGACTAATAAGCCAGATTTGTTAGGTTCACAGTAGCTACTGAACAGTACTCTTGCCTTGCTCAATAGAAAGAAGCCATGCACACTGGGGGTGGGGGTGAGGGTGAGGGAGACAAGACAGTTATACAGCTGCATCTCAGTGCTGGTGAATTTCCAGCACAATTTGACGCTGCAGACACCAAAAGGATTGGATGAAACGAGAAATGCTGCAGCGATTTCTGCAGTGGCCAGGGATTTGGGGGGAGGGGGGTTGGCTGTAAAATTTCCCATTTCAACAGAATAATTGAGAGTTTTATTCACCTTGTGTTGGATCACAACTGGAGTCCAAATTCAGAATTTTCAACATTGCCCAGAAATATTGCTTTAATCATTTCAGCATCAAGTCTGATCCAAATAGAATCATGTTTAAGACATTCTGCAAAGCTAGCAACACACAAATATTCAAAACAAGCCTTTCCTTCCACTGACAAGACAAATACTTTGGAAGCAAGAGACAAGAGAATGTTGGCAGAGGATCTTTTACTTTTAAAAAAAAAGGAGACTGTTGCTTCAATTGCTGCTATTCAATGACTCGAGAGAGAGAATAAGAAGGAGTAGACCCCGAAAGAATATCTAAAATATTCACAGCTTCACAAAAATCTGCATAACTCTGAAATGCTTTAGGACACTAAAAAAGGCATCAATTGTGTGATGGTGCACAATATTCCAGTTATTAGATTAACAAGCTGAATATTTAAACAGACCTCCTAGAACTGAATTAAATTAAGGTATAATTAAAAGCAACCATGCAAGGAAAATTGACAAGTAGCAATGGTTTTCTAGTTGAACAGCGTCCAAAATTTTTTGGGCATATTGTAGATACAATTTCAAAAATGTACATCATTACATGTTTGCAGAAGAAGAAAATCGTACTGGATTTTATAATGCATGTTTGAGTATCCGTACAATATGTGACGCAGAAGCATATAATACAACAGCTGCCACATCATTTCCCCACTTGCTGCCAATTATAAAAATCTTAGCAACAAGAAATGAAGAACCAGTATTTTAAAAATGGCCTACTAGCTGCAACAGCAGTACAAAATCAATCCATAGGGCCTAAAATAGACTATGAAACAACAATACCATGTCTTGACGCAGCATAAACTTATGACCAGGAGAAATGAAAGGATCTTTATCATTGCTTATTTGCAGCTAGATTTATAAGCCACCCCAGTACTTCAGCTAGAGCTAATAGTGAAGGAAGAACAGGGAAATCCCTAGCAGCACAAGTTTAACATTTCATTGTGGTCAGACCACTTAACTGAAAACAAACAGTGCAAGGGTCAAGTGATCATGGATATGGTAACAACAATAGGCTCTGCATGGAATGGAGCATTTTCAAGCTAACTCCATAACATCTTTCTCAAAAAGGTTTTACATGAGGTTGTACAAGGCACTGACTATATTAGAATGATTTTTGCCGTTCTACATATATGGACAGCAAGAAATAACTTGCATTTAGGTTACTCATTTTACTTCTTCAGTATGTTCCAAGTCACTTCACAGGCAATGAACAACATATCAAATGCAGTCTTTGTTGCATTTGTAGCAGGTCCCACAAACAGCAATCAGATAGATGGTCAGTTAGTGAAGTTGTTTTGCAAATGTGGATTGTAGCTGGGCCAAGTCGAAGGAAATCAAATCGGGGGAGGCCGGGCGAGGGGGAGTTGGCGGGAAGCAGTGTGCGTCTGTGGAGAAGGTGGTGAGAGAGTGGATGCTGGAGGTGTGAGGATTTGTGGCGGGAGAAAGTTGGTGGATCCAAAGATAGTTTCCTGATGCATTCCTGCTACTGGGAGAGCTTTCCCAGGGTGGGCTGGGAGGTGGATTGGCTGCACCCTCTACAAAGATGGGCAACGAATTAGTATTAAGAATGCACTTGGGAGTTTGCAGCCTTGCTGGCATTATGCCAATTATTGATTGAGCCCCATACTGCACGCAGAGAATGAAACCTCCTTGGAGAGAATCTCCCGATCCAGCGGAGGGATTTCCCCTCCATCTTACTTGATGTACTGGTCTCGATCCTGGTTATTTACTGACTGACGTGCAAACCAGTGAGGGCGCCTTCATGTTGAGGCACCCTTGTGATCACCAACCTGTCTAAACAGCACCCACCTCTCCCAGTAGGGCCACCGAGGCCCCAGAGCATCTGGCTCTCTGATGAAGCAGGAACTTGATGCTCCTGGCCTATTGCGTTTAATAAGATGACAAGCATGGAAGCTCACGACAAAGAGGCCACATCCAGGAAGATTGCTCTGCCGGTCTTGCTGCCAGCAAGTGCAAACATGTGACCCCAAAGCCCAAGGGAAATTTTGCCCAACATTTCAATTAATGAACCAAGCCATCACTTGAGGAAAACTACCAGAACTTTTCATGTAGCATTTGAGAGGAATTACCACCATATATGGAAACAGTAATCTCTAAACTCTAATGCGAGTGATGCAAAATTATGAACATTCTAAATAATGCTTTTAGTTTACGGTCAGAGAACGTAGCCATAAACATGACATGCCCGATTTATTTGCCTTTTCAACAGTATTTCCTTTCTGAAAAAAAAATCACAACACAATGCTTTGGGTTGAAGTAGGATGACATTTGATTCACTTCTGTAATCCCATTAATCTCTCAAATGCTAGAGTTGATAGATGGCCGGTTTAACCAAATAAAAAAGTACTTCATACATTTTTAAATCCGAGATAACAAGAACTTAAAAATGAAAATGATTATGTCAGGCTAACAGCAATTTAAAGGCAAGGTCAGGATTACCAGATCCTTATTTACATGACTTCTCTATTTACTTGATTGCCTGCAGTAGCCGATACTTCAATCAAAATGTTATGCCACCCCATGGTTAAAAATGAAAAGCAATTATAGCATCCCATTAACAAACATCTGTTATTGCCATTCTAAAACAATGCATAACAATTAGAAGCTTTGAAGAATATGCAAAAATGAATTCTTTTCACATTACAAATGTTGTTCTGGGGAAGAAGGTGCAAAAGAAAATCTAAATCTCTGCTGATGCTCAGTTTAAGACCAAAAAGTAGCTGCTGTTCATAGTTTAAAAAGAGAGCATCATAAAAAATCCGGAACTGTGGTTAGACAATTAACAATTCTAGAAATTTGTCAATGTCCATAGCGCGGGCACCAACCGAACGACACGCATCTTATCTTATTTCCATCTCATCCAATAAGGCATTGTGAAGGTCTCAACAGAGATTATGGATCCATTGTCTCTCCTACTTCACATTTCAACATTAGATGCAGCAACTGAGCTGCAGAAAGGTTGCATTCATGTATGGAATTTGTACCTTGGCCGATGCCCATATAGCCCCAAATCAAACTATAAATGGATAGTGAATTGTCTAAAATGGTGGATAAATCATGAACATTATAACATTTCCTCATTTAATATTCAGCACCAGAGATTACAGACATTTCCAACAAGATGAAGTATCCCCCACAGAATAAGATTCTACGATGCAAGTAAAGAGGCATAAGAACATAAAAACAAGAATTCAGTGGTGAGAGAAAGGTATGGCTCCATTATTTAAACTCACCAAGCCAAGCATCCAACTGCATCTTATACTCTCCTAATGTTTTTGATTTCACCACCCAACTTGATAAATTATTGTGAGATTCATTACAATTTAAACATTTTTTTCTCCTAAGGTCCATCTTCAATGTATTTTTAACCAACTTAACTTCTGCCCCTTGTTCTATTTCCCTGAGTGATCAGAAAATGTCTTCTGATAATACAACTTAACTATATATCACCCTTTATCTTGCACAATTGTGGAGCATAAATTTCCCTAATTTTCCTGCAGAATTCATGCACTTTACATTTTCTTGTTACTCTTCTCTGCACTCTTTCTAATGAAGTTTGTCTCTGTTCAAACAGAATAACCAGAATTGCACATAGTGTTCCAAGTCAAGTCCGATCAATCTATTATAAAGACTCCGCATCATCTTTGTAAACCTAACCTTCACTTCTCTGACAATGTATGAAGTCAACTCTGCCATTCAATTCAAATCCTACATTCACCAACATCTGCTCCTCTCCTCAAACATTTTTTTCCACTAAAAAGCGTACCCACAATCTCTCAATGCCTTCCAATTAGGTAAGCCATTTCTAACCTTATTTTACTTCCTAAGGCTCTGAAACATGTCTTCACCATTCAATTCCTCCTTCAAATGTCTTCATGCTGATGTCTATTTTGTCCATAATGTTGATATCATCATGAGTAAAGTTACCAACAATAAATGGTGCAACTGCCATGATTGCCAACCTTTTTCCCTCCTTGCCTCATCTTTCTCCACTGAAACTAATCTATCACCTGCTTCTAATGCAGTGTTCTTTGTTACCATTAGCACTTAAAAATTAGGAGCTGAAGTATGTCATACTATACAATCCCTCCAGTGTAGAAGGAGGCCATTCAGCCCATCAGGTCTGCACTGACTCTCCAAAAGAGCAATTTACCCATGTTCACCCTTGCCTGGCCCAACTATGCACCCTAGCCCTGTAACCCCACACATTTGCCATGATTAATTCACCTAACCTACACATTTTTGGACTGTGGAAAGAAATTGGAGCACCTGGAAGAACCCACAATGGGTCATCTCAACCTCTGAGCCTGTTTCTCAAATCTCTCTCTTCTTGGTCAAGAACCACATGTACGTATTTCCCACTTTTTCTGTCTCACATTTTCTGCAATAACACTGTGCTCCGAGTGCACATGGTGTGCCAATCCAGATCCTCAACTATTTCTCATTCCTCTTCAAATCTTGTCATCCAAAGAAATACCGATAAATTTGATAGCAAATTTCATAGCTGGGAAGTTGATAATGAGTCATACAAGTTGAATTTTTTTTTAAGTAAAAATAATTAAACTTGGATGACAAATTATGGTGTAACCTGAAATAAATAGAACAGGGGCAGAAGTTTCATGAACTTAGCAATTGGTAACATCACCATCTGGACAATGGTTTGCTAACACTTTATAGAATTCCACCCAATAAGATGTTGGTATAATTTCCCACAGTCTCCACCAAGAACTTTAGTTCAGCCTGTAATCATTTAGCATTTGGCCCCAAAGGCACAGGTGTCAATTTGGAAAGGAGTCCATCTATAGGAAAGTGAGATACAATGATTGTCATTAGTATTCTATAAACTAACACCAACATGTTCTCCCCGTGTCTGTGTGGACTTCCTCTGGGTGCTCCAGTTTCCTCCCACAGTCCAAAGATGTGCAGGTTAGTTTGACTGGCCACGCTAAATTGCCTGAGGGATTAGCAAGGTAAATACATGGGGTTATGGGGGATATGGCACGGGTGGGATTGTTGTTGGTGCAGACCCGATGGGCTGAATGGCCTCCTTCTACACTGTAGGGATTCTATGACCAGCAATCCAGAGGCATGGACTAAAGCTCTGGGGGACATGACTTAAAATCCCATCACATAGCTTGAAATTTTAAATTTGGTCGATCAAAAAAAATCTGCAATAAATAGCTAGAAGCAATAATGGTGAGTACAAGAGGTCCTAACTGTCATCAAAAGCCAGTTAGTTGATTGATTAATGTCCTCTAGGGAACAAAATCTGACACCCTTTACCTGGTCTAGCCTGTATGTGACTTCAGACCAATAACAATGTAACTGGCTCTTTTTCAAATGGTCCAGCAAGGTGCACAGCAATATAGGGATAGGCCGTAAAGTCTTGCTGCTGATACTCAAATTGTGAATGAATTACTTAGCAACGACCAATAAAGTTCCAGTCAAATAGTGACTTTATTTCTGAGCCTGTCCTTTTCATGCCAGGTTAATTTTTGGAAAACTGGGTGTAGATTACATTTTGGAATAGTAGCTTGCAGATAAGCAAGAAGGAAATCAGCTGATAAATGATAAATTGACAAAATAAGCTTCCTTACCAACAAAGGGAAGTGCTTCTGTTCAGGGGGCTTCAAAACTATTTTATTTATCGTTCTTTTGAGGGGATGGCATTGCACGGTTGAAATGGAGGGAAACTCCATTACCATCTGGACCACGATTCTGCCAAAAAAGCTCACAGCCAGATCCGGATCCAGCCTTAGTTACTACCTGCTCAATTAAGAATGATTCACAGACAGCTAGTACATCAGCTTTGTCAGAAGCTATGCCACTAGCAAGAGCTGATGAAGTTGGCTCAAAACCCATGAATATTTGTAAAATATAATGCAACTTTATGATGCACAAGTCACTCACTTCACTCTGCTATGGAGCAAAGCTGGATGGCTGGCACAGACTATCTGTACAAGCCAAGACAAATGAAAGAATCAGTGTGAAAAAACAAGAGGATCATATTCCTCTTTAGGGGCTTTGTAAAGCTTATCCATGATAAGCAGTCACAGTCGTTGGATACTGCTCAGTCTTTATAAAAATAAGGTAATATAAATCCAGACTGATAAGGAATACCAAGTGCATGTTGTGTGACACAGACTCTACTTGACCAAATGTCAGGGACTAGAAAATTCTAAAACAAATTTAAAATACATTAATTAATATGAGTTCATCACAGTAATCACTCCCTTTCACAAATGAAATAAATTTTTTTAAAAAACTTTTCAGTCTTTTCTTGCACTACTGAACTTCTCTTCCCAACTCGACTCAATTTTTTTCTCCCCTTGTACATTTTTTCCTGTCTACATCTATGACGCATCAATATCCTTTGTCACCTCAAAAGTTTCCAAACTCTTTGCACTAACTGCTTCCTCTTCACTATCCAATTCCCCTACACCTCCACCACTCACCAAGATGATTTTGAAGTTCTCTATTTCTTTCTGAATGGTGACACAAACAGTCCCCATACATCACCACCATCTCAGCTTGTTTTTTTTTTAAATTTGTTCCTGGGACATAGGCATCACTGGCTGGCCAGCAGTTATTGTCCAACCCTAGTTGCCTGAGGGCAGTTGACAGTCAACCACGTTAGGTCGGCATGGCAGCACAGCGCCAGAGACCCAGGTTTGATTCACGGCTTGGGTCACTCTTTGCATGGAGTTTACACATTCTACCCCCCCCATGTCTGATGGATTTCCTCTGGGTGCTTCGGTTTCCTCCCACAATCCAAAGACGTGCGGGTTAGGTGGATTGACCATGATAAATTGACCCTTAGTACTGTGGCTCTGGAGTCACATGTAGGCCAGACCAGGTAAGGATGGCAAATTTCCTCCCCTAAAGGGCATCAGTGAACCAGGTGGGTTTTTCTGACAACCAATAATGATTTCATGTTCATCAGTAGCATCTTCATTTCCAATATTTTTTATTGAATTCAAATTCCACCATCTGCCGTGGCAGGATTCGAACCCGGGTCCCCAGAACATTAGCTGAGTTTCTGGATTAATTGTCTAGCAATAATACCTCTAGGCCATCACCTCTCCTCTTATTCTGCACAACTTCTCCTTCAACTGCACTCACTTTCTCCCAAAAAAAAGTTGTTGCTACATGCCTTGCATAGGCCCTAGTTATGCCTGCCTTTATGTGGAATATTCATTGTTTCAATCCTATTCAAGTTCCCTCCTTCAATTCTTCTGTTATTAATAGACACATCACTGCTACTTCCTGATCTCTCTATAAACTGGGAAATATCATTGACGTGGTTTCCAATTTCCACCCTTCCCTGACTTTCACCTGGTCCATTGTGGACACATCCCTTCCTTTCCTCCACTTCTCTTCACCAGGAACCCAAAAACTCCCTTAACTACATTTCCACTTCCTGTAAGAGTTCTATTCCATTTCCCAGTTTCACATTTATTTCACATCTCACATCTATTCTCATGATGCAATCTTCCACATCAGTGCTTCTGTCATGTCTTCCTTGGTCCTCAGCCAATGATTCCAACTCAATACAGTTAACAAGGCCCTCCAAAATGCCCAATCCATTTCATGCAGCTCTTTCCCTCCCTACCAGATCTATGATAGGGTTCCTCTTGTCCCTACTTTCCACATCACCTTTTATATTTAGCAGATCATCCTCCGTCATTTGGTCACCTCCAATGTGATTAACTACTAAAGACATTTTCTACCACCCTTGCCTTTCAGCATTCCATAGGGACATCTTCCTCTGCAAAACTCTAGTCCCCTAACTCAGTCACCTCTAACATCCCCTCCCTTCCTTACGGCACTGTTCTGCACAAGTGTAGGAGATGAGATGCCTGTCCTTTCACCCCTTTCCTTCTCTCTGTCCAAGGCTCTAAATACTCTTTCCAAGTGAAATACTTCTTTCGGTTTAGTATAGTGTGGGCTCCTCTACATTGAGCACTTTGCAGAACACCTCCATTCAGTCTCCAAGCACAATCCCAAGCTTCCGGCAGCTTGTCATTTTAATTCTTCACCTTGCTCCCACATTGACCTCTCTGTCCATGGTCTGCTGCAGTTCTTCTGTGACGCTCAGTGTAAGCTGTACTCTGCAGCCTTCTGGACTCAATATTGAGTTGAACAATTTTAGATCATAACCTCGGCCCACATCTTGTTCTAAGCATTTTGTTTTCTCTTTTTGGTTTTGCTGGGTCAGTCTTCATCTGGTTTCTTTCTTTATCCCAAATGTTGCATTCAGATGTTTTTTATATAGTGCTATAAAGCCATACTTTATGTCAGAAATGATTTTATGTACTTACTGGCTAAAAACCACTGGTTGAGTTTTACAAGACTGAAACAGCATTCCTGTAATTTAAAACAATAGCTAAGATGGCCAGACATTTGCATGACTCTACCACACAAATTCCAAAGCCATTAAACTGGAGTCAGCCTGTCTCGAAAACCCCAGAGACAATCACCTTGAAGGACTGTGATCTTCTGACCCACTCATAAAACATCCAGACAATCACCTTTGTATTGAACTTGTTGGGGACAAGCATTAGACATAATCACTTTGGACAACAAATTCTTACTGAGAAATAAACCCAGCTAGCCATATGCTAGTCGTATAAACCGGGGGTCAAGCGGAGTGGAGTGAGTCGGGGCGGAGGTGGATATCAGGAACGGGGTGGATCAGGATGGGGAGTGGAATGGATCAGGATGTGCAGGGGGAATAAACTGTTCGGAGGCGGAGGGTGGGGGGAAGGAAGAGTGGGCAGCAGAGCCAAAAGTGGACTGGGAGGTGGAACAAAAAAAGTGCAGTGAAGGCCCAGTGGAGGGTGGAGCCAAGGTGAGCTAGCCAATAAGGACTGAGAGAACATTGGGGAGGGTGTGTGGGGCTATGTGATGGCGAACCATGTGCATACAATCTAGCTGGCGAACCTGGCTGAATGTATTTGTAACTGTGTGCTTCTTCCTAATTCCAGAGGTCACAGGCTCCAAGTAATTCACAAATTGACCGGAGATATCTGAGCTAAACAACTGACTGTGATAGCAGTTCAGCACCCATAAATGCCAATCTCGGTGTGCTGTTCAGCAATGGCTGAATAGCCAATCACTGCATAACGATTAGAGAATAATCTTTCTGGAAAGAACCATTCACTGTCCACATTAACGCAAGCAACATAATAAGAAACATAAGTATAACGAGAGCAATCTGTGCCTTGGATTTGTGTGCACTGGGGAAAAGATTCATCTGAAAGCACAGTATGTTGTGTAATACAAAATATTAGAGCATAGAACATAGAAAAACTACAGCACAAACAGGCGCTTCAGCCCACAAGTTGCACCGATGATATCCCTACCTACTAGGCTTACCTATAACCCTCAATCCTATTAAGTCCCACGTACTCATCCAGCAGTCTCTTAAAAGACCCTATCAAATTCACCTCCGCCACCACCGACGGCAGCCAATTCCACTCACCCATCACCCTCTGAGTGAAAAACTTACCCTTGAAGTCTCCTCTGTACCTACTCCCCAGCACCTTAAACCTGTGTCCTCTCGGTTAACAGTTCCATGGTACCTGTTAAACTGCAAAGGCATTTGGAAACAAATCATTCTGAATGCGAAAATCAAGACACAAGTTTTTTCAGGTAAAAGCTTAATTCATTGATGAGCAGTAAAATCTTTGATGTTAGATTTTAGTTATTGGTCTTGAAAGATCCTAATATTTTTTCAATTCTCTTGCCTCACCTAGTGGCACATTAAGGCAGACTTTCCTCAGTTTGCATAGCTAGTAATTACAGGAACTGGTCACTAGTCTGTTGCCAGGGGCTTTTGGCTTGAGAAGCACCACTCCACATCAAGCGTGGGTGACCAGGAATCTCTCCCACTCTTACTGTCAGCTATTGGCATGTTTGGTAGGATTTTCAGGTTGATACTCAGCCTGTTTGGCTGCATTATGAGCGTAACTTCTTTAGCCATCGAGTTCTGGGGTGGAACTCAAACTAGATCTTCTGGCTCAGAGGTAGGACTGTTATCCACTTAACCACAAGACTTCCTAACGGAGACATGCTGCAGAGTGAGTTACCGCATTGCGCTTGCAGGAGAAGCCCACACAATTGGCGAAAACCTGATATGGCCTTGTACCGAAGACGTTGTACACATGCTGGATGTGCATACCAGTAAAAACTAATTTAAGTGTTCCAGCTTTCAAACAATAACGTTACCTGGAAAATGCATGATTTTGCTGCAACTGCTGACATCAAGAATTAGTTAGTTTCTCACCTGAAATGCACTGATGACACCAAGGCAACAGTCAGAAAGACAGCAGAAGCTGTAGCGCAGATCAAAGTGGGAACACCACACTGCACGAGCAATGCACTCACTATTTAAGATGCCAACATCTCTGAAAAATGTGCTGGATGGATTAGTGCAAATTATCAACTGCATTAAAGCTCAATCCACTGGAATCGAGGCTGTTTAAAATTCTGTGCACACAGTGCTGATCCTACAGAGGTCAGGTTGCTGTCATGACATGAAGTGCTCATGAAGCAATTTGAACTTTCTCATGCAGTCTTGGCTAGGACATTACCAGCTTATCCTGCCCCACCCATTGATGGGCGGAGTGAGCTGGTAAAATCACACGAAAGCCAAGAAATCACGCTTGATTTCTTGGCTATCCCAATTTCATTGAGAGTTAGACTTCCAGTGAGAGGCTGAATAGATTATAGTCATTCATTATAATATTGATTTGCATTTGTTTAGCAAGCCCAGCGCTCAATTGTCCGGACTCACTTGCCTTTATGGCCTGCTCAGAGAGGTTCTCTCCTGCAACGAAAACACCTGCTCCCAACAAACAGGGAACAGTCATGTTGGCCTCACTGGTGGAACCAGAGGCCATCACTGAGGTCCCCCTGGGGAGGCTGTGGACAAGATGGGTGCCCTTTGGGCAGTAACAGCCTGGCACCTTGGTAATGTCCACCAGACAGTGCCAGTGGATGGGGGCTATTGAGGGCAGGGCCCAATCGCAGAGGGAGGAAGGGCCCACTGACACTCTGCATCGCGATTGGATCAGGGGACGGGGAGGGGTTGTGATCGGTCTGGGCGGTGGGGACTACATGTCCGTGAGGTATGGGGTGGCTTGTGATTAGCCACAAGTCCTACAATTGCTGGAGGGGATGACAGGACGGTGGGGGGGTGGTGGAAGATAGCAATGTTCTGGCTGCCTGCAACAGCAGGGTTCTGACAGCTCGCTCTCTGTCAGACCCCTGCTGTTGCAATTGCGCAAGTGCAGAATCAGAGGTCTGCACATACGCATTAGCTCCCTCTGCAGTTGCTATTGCATGTGTGCAGACAAAGAAAGAGGCATGTTGTTGAAGCTTTTTGTTTTACATTCATCAGGACAGTTTACCAGAATACCAATCCTAAAGGGAGTAAAATGGATTCTTACTAACCAATCAGCACTCTCTTCTCATGCAGTATAAATTATTGTTCCCTTCACTTTTGGTCTCTTTTTTCAGCAATACTTAAGTTCTGTATTGTTAAATGACTATTAGCAGACTCTTTTTTCCAGCCACGAATATTAAGGAAAATATCTCACCAAAAGGGTTGGACAGTGAACTACATCCTTTACCATTTGGAGCCTCGAGGGAGCTTTTTTTGGGAGCTGTACGTGTTCTGTACTTCATGTATCAATTCATTTCTGTGATTTAATATCTGTCATTTAGGACTTGAATTTAATACACATGTACAACCAGTAAAACATCGGGCCACCACCAGAATGATTTTAATGTCCTTTTAAAAAACAGGAAAATAGATCACACATTAGGAATCTGATTTTTAAACTAGAGATGGATCTGTAAGGCCATTGTTCAGTTTTTCACCTGCAGAACAGATGGAGAAGACTACAATTAACTGCCTTTTTATGAGTGGGAATGGGTAGAGGAGAAGTATAATTTTAAAAAGCACAGTGGAGCAGCAGGCTGCAGCGTTATTGTCTAGTGCCACAGAGTGAGAGAGTGCCTGCTTTATTGCTGGTTTCTACTTCAGCTCTGTACAAATCGTTCTGTTTTTGTCTGAATGAATATTCATATACTCCCCTTCACTGTGCTCCATTCCTTTTTAAATGTAGATTATTTCTAATACATTTTATTGCCTATCAAAGCTCCACACACCTGAAATGTTTAACATGCCAGTTCTCTTCTTAAATAATATCTAGAAGGCTGTGTTTGCAGCATTTTCGTTCATTTCCAACATTTGCAATATTTTACATTTTGTTAATTTATTTGCATATTCCTTTCTATGCAATCTTGCATGTTGTGAACTGAATGGAAACAAAGAACTTCAGACTTTCTGACATCCCTGTGTTAAGTCTGAACCTGCTATGAAACCAAATCATTGAACCTCTTTATATATCACATATTTCTGTTAAAAACAATATTTATATTTAAAATCCTTAACATTTGATATTTTGCAATTATGCTTGCAAAATTCAAAGTTCTAATGTTGTGAGTCATTTCAAAAGCAAAAAAAGACTTTTGTGGCCAACAAGAAACAAGTTTATCCTTTTTCTCAGGCACCAACCCACAGACCTACATTCTCTGCAGAACCCTTAGCTCGAATTATATATCAAGTGCAGCTAGATGGCCACGTTTCACACACACATCAAAACACATGGGTGTCGCTACCACAAATTAAAATCACTTGGACACAACTTCTACTCAGATGTATACACACACTTACAATTACACCCTGTATAATAGCACATATATAGTAATAACAATAGCTTTCCATATTTGTTGTAGATTAAATAATACCTCTGAGACTGTTAGTGAGTCAAAGTACAGTGGCTTTATTACAAAACCTTTTGGGAGAAGCCTGTTCCTAAAGCGGTCTGCCAGATTTCTCTCTGAATACAATTAAGTGTGGATATTTATACATTATGGTTCCCGATCCCAGCTCTTTTCATACAGCTGTTATCGTGCTTCAGCATCTGCAGTTGTTTAGCTACGTTTAGTTAGCATACAAGCCTGCACAAACAGGTAAGGTTTGCAATGCTCTTGCACAAATTCCAGATACAAAATTCATTGATCCTTTCCCTTCTTCAGTCCCCCTTTTGGTCGGGGCCGTGTCCAAGCATGGCCCCAAGACCAATTCAAAGCCAAACGTTACCAGCGTATGGGCCTACCCCCTTCGTCAGGAGGTCTACCCATTCTGCCTGTACACTTGGCCTTGGCATAATCCGGGCTGTTGCCGTTTTACAACAAGCTTCAATAATGCCATACAAACACAACAAGCGATCACAATGACAATTAATACAATCAACCATGCATCAGGTCTGATCCCCACGACCTGAACCATTGCCCCAGCCATCCCGAAGGGTTATAATTATGGTACTGGCTCCCTTCATCTTGTATTGTCTTTGCTATTCGTTTGATATGATCTGCCAAACAAGTTATATTTTCTGAATCATCTGGGATATACGTGAAGCATTCGGTTCCAATTATAGCGCACGTTCCTCCTTGGGAAGCTCATACATAATCGAGTGCCAACTGGTTCTGTAAAGTAACAGTCCGGATAGCTACAACCTTGGCTGATACAACAGAGATAGCTGTGCTCACGTCCTCAAACCCGTCTCTAGTTTCATTTGCAATTCTCTCCAAGGTCGAGGCCGTATGTATAAATTCCTGCGCTGTTTTCGCCGTCCCATAACATGGGTAGGCTATCATGAAGAACTATGCTGTCTCACTAATAGTACGCTTAACCCTAATGTAGAGATGCTGACGTCGGACTGGGGTAAACACAGTAAGAAGTCTCACAACACCAATTTAAGTCCAACCAGTTTATTTGATAGTTAACGCACAAGCTTTCAGAAATTGTGTTTCTTCGTCAGGTGCATGGAAGGTTCTAGTCAGAGAAAGGCATATAAAGACACACGCAGTTTACAGAACACTGTAATATTCTGTTTACAGTATTCAGTTGTAATATTCAATTTACAGTATACTGTAAACTGTGTGTGTCTTTATATGCTTTCTCTGACCAGAACCTTCCACACACCCGACGAAGGAATACTGTTTCTCAAAGCTTGTGGGGTTACTACCAAATAAAATGGTTGGACTTTAACCTGGTGTTGCGAGACTTCTTACTACGCTTAGCCCTAAGCGGGTATATCTCAGGGTGGTCGCATAAGTCAGTGTAATGGTAACATAGGGCACCACATATGCTAAATAACACAATCCGTTGCCCCACGGCCAATCTGTTGCACCAAAGCCCAGGCACCACTGGTGACATTAACCAGTGGTTACGGCCAACAGATATGGTTCCA
Organism: Carcharhinus amblyrhynchos; assembly: GCF_965287045.1. Lineage (NCBI taxonomy): Eukaryota > Metazoa > Chordata > Chondrichthyes > Carcharhiniformes > Carcharhinidae > Carcharhinus > Carcharhinus amblyrhynchos. The sequence continues at coordinate 93,813,270 of NC_137328.1, read as the reverse complement.
TTTTGTCCCAAGCAGATAGATCCCCTTTGTTGGTTTTTCACAACGAAGTGAGGAGGAGAGTCTGACCTATTATAGCTAGGCTGGTAATAGTTCTTAAAGGCTTAGAGCGCATCCTCCACCTCCTAACCCCAAAACAGCATCGCTGTCACTGATATTGAAAGTACCTTACACAGTGGTGCCTGATGGGGTTTTAAATGTCACTTTCCTTGTCCCGTCATGGGTTTCATTCTACCATTTCTGGAGTTGAAAAAAAGGAATAGGGAATAAAGGACTTCCCCACTTTCCTCCATGCATGAGGATGTGTGAGCAGATCCAGCAGCACTTGCTCAAATTTGACTGTAATGCATACAAGTGAGACATATACACGAAAGTGTTCACGTGATGGGGTCTGATTCTAACAGATTGGTGCAATGACTGTCTGGACCAGCCAAATCACTTGTTGATGTACTCATCCTCCTGAGCCCTCTGCTGCTGCGGGACACAAGTCCATCCCGACTCCTCAGCTAAACACCGGAAATTCCAGTTACACCATGTTACGTTGCATGGGAGGTCCCAATCTCCTTGCTCTCCAACAGAGTTGGCAACATGGTATAGTTAAGAAATCCCGAGCAGCGGTTCCTACGGGTTACCTCCCAGGGGCCTATTCCATGTGTTGGAAGGTTACAGTAGACAGAGCCATCGTTACAGGGATACTTGCGATGCTTTGTCCCCAAGTCTACACAATTCCACCTATACTTTCCTTCCATGGCTGGCAGGGCAAGGGTTGTGAGAAGCAGAAAGAGAATCATTCTATCACTTAATTGTAACCTGTGCGACCATTATACAATGGACCAAAGGCTACATTGCCCGTGCGCAACTTCCCACGCACCCGTTCAGCTTGCTTGGAGATCAGTCATCTCATGGACCTGTGAATTGAGTACATTACATAATTTTCCAATTGGTACTGATATATTCTTTCAACTGAGTCCAATGTTTCCAGACGTCCCTGCCTTGCATACCTATGCAGGGACAGTAATGCCACAAGTATGACTTCATTGGGGCCATTCCATTTGGGGGCAAACCCAGGCTTTCCAGGTAATGTCTTCACCATAACCTTGCTAGCCGCCAGGGGTACCTCAGTGGTCTGTTCTAGCTCACTTTGCTCATTCTTTGCTATTTGGTTTTCCCTTACTGTTTTTCTCATATCCTTCCCCCCGCCCCCCGAGTCCTGCATGGCCTCTGCTAGGGAGGTCTTAAGTGCTCTATTCATACTCTCCACCATTCCCGAACTTTGCGGGTGGTAGGGTATGTGAAATTTCTGTTTTATCCCCATCAGTTGACATATGGCTTTTACTACCTTCCCCATGAAGTTTGTGCCTTGATCGGAGTCCATTTGTAATGATATCCCCCCCCCCCCCATCTTGGGATAACTTCCTCAGCTAATAGTCTCCGTATTCACCGTAGCGGCTGAACAGTTTTTAGTCGGGAATGCCTCTAGCCATCTAGTGAATTGGTCAATTATCACCAAGCAGTAGGTTCTCCCATGTGGCTGAGTGAGAGGTCCTGTAAAGTCAATTTGTAGATGTTCCCAAGGACACTTAGGGCAAGGCCTATACTGGTTGCCATGGCATCTCTTCCCACATGTGACAGTCCATGTTGTAACAGCTTCAGAGAATGCTGGATGCATTCTGGCGCTAGAACTTTATCATTTAATCTCCATACATGGTTTTCGTCAGGTGTAGCTCCCTGAGCTTTCCACCTCGCACACTCTTCTTCAGGTGTATCAGCCAGCTGTGAGATGGCTGTTGGGAGTTCAACTGTAACTGAGGCGGCCAACATGGCTTGCACTTCTCCTGGTTCGAAGGCTGATTGTGCCACTTTGTCGGCTGCCTGGTTTCCCTAAAAAATATACCATTTCAGGCGATGGACTTAGTTGGGGGGAAGAAGTACTGCCTCCCACTTCGCCTTTCTCATTATTTGAGACACATTGTAATTTTCCTGTATTTAACATCTGCATCAAGATATGTTTGGTGTGCAAGACTATATTTCCCATCATTACAATGGGCTCGCTGACTTTTACCGCCCATGCCGTGCAATCCAGTGCGGCTATACACTGGGGTAATCCAATTACTGCCGGCCGCTGTTGTCCCCATGGGTTTGGGTTACTACTGCCGAATAGAACCCTCCTTCATTGTTACAATAGATATGAAAATCCATACTAGCGACTGATAACCCAAGTCTTGGGGCTGACATTAATCCTGCTTTTAGTTTACTATATGCCTTTTCCTGTTCTGGCCCCCACTCTACAGCTTCTATAGCGGGTTTCCCTCCTTTTACTAGCCTTTGTATTGGCTCAGCTAATTTAGCATATTCTGGTATGAAGTTGTGGCTGTAATTAAACAATCCCAAAACCTTCCTTACCCCTCAGAAGTTACTGGCCTTGGCATTTGTTGTATCGCTGTTTTCTTGTCTACGGGCATTTCCTTGGTCCCTTTGAATATTAAATGTCCCAAATACAATACCTGTGGTTTTCCTATTTTGGCCTTTTTTGGGATTGCCTTTAATCCTCGCTCTAAGTGCTTCAAGACCGAGTATAGTGCCGTCTGATGTTCCACTTCAGTTTCAGAGGCTATAAAAACGTCATCTACATACTGTAACATTGCGCTCCCTTTCCGAAGTTCTACTTGTTTCAGTATTTTACTCATTACGCGGTGAAATATGGCCCCGCTGTTATGGAATCCCTGAGGGAGTCTGGTCCATGTACACTGCTTATCGCCTACAGTGAAGGCAAATTTATCCTGTGAATAAAAGTCCAAGGCGATGGACCAAAACCCATTGGCAATGTCTAATGCTGTAAAAATCTGATGGGAGATGGTGACAATCCGTTTAGGATGGTGGAGGGGCTGGCCACGATGGAATGTAGTTTAGGAGTTACTTTATTTAAAGCCGTATAATCAATGGTTAATCGCTAACTCCCATCCGGTCTAGACACCGGCCAAGTCGGGGAGTTGGTGGTACTAGCGGTCTCCTGCAGGATCTCTTTTTCCACCAATCCCTTCACAATTTCCTTGACCGCTTTCGTGGCCTCGGGCTTAATCGGATATTGTTGGTGAGACTTATGTTCTGGACCTTCCACTATTATGGGGTCAATTTTAATTAGCCCGGTACCTAGTTTAGTTTTTGCCCATATCCTTGGGATGGAGGCGCATATGGCACCAAATCCACTGTCTTCTAATTGACAATCACGTCCTGTCACAGATGCAGCATGGACGATTCCCAAATGATTTGCATAGGCTCCCACCTTTTCCATCGGACGGGGCCAAATCAATTCACTCTTTCCACAATCTACCAAAACTTTATATTCCTTCATCAGGTCATTCCCCATAATTGTTCCTTCATTGTTCTTACACACACAAAATCGCATGGGTACATACAAATTATTTAATTCTACCAGGATCGTTTCACTTAGATAGGCTGGGGTTTTCTGTCCGTTAATTCCTCTCACATAAATCATTTTATTAGTTATGGGTAAGGGTAGGTGCGTGATGGATTTGGAGGCTCCCGTGTCCACCAGCATCTCACATTGTCTGCCCCCTGCTAGTGCAGACACGTAAATCCCACCTTCCTTGTTACCCGTAGCCAAGGGGGTTGCCCACCATCAGTTAGCCTCAGCCGTTGCAGTGGGGGAGGCTCATTAGGTTGACCATGTTTGCTCCAACAAGTGGCTTCTGTACGTCCATTCTTGTTGCAAAATTGGCATGCAAGCCTTTTCCTCTTACCCCCGTCCCTTTGGGGCCCCACAGTCCCGGGCGAAATGTCCTGGCTTCCCACAATTATGACAAGTCCCCTTAGCCTCAACTAATGGGATCAAGTCAATGTGTTCCTGCATTATTCTTTGGTATTGTTTTTCATCTGGAATGTTCTTAATTCCAGAAGCCCATTCCACTAATTCATCATAATTCCGTAAATTGATAACTCCCATTTTAAGGATTTTCTGATGAGCTGGTGACAGTTCATCTTTAAATGTCTGGTTGAATGCCCTATCTGTATGGGCAGCTTTCGGCATCCCCGAGCATTCCTAGTAGACCTTGTTGCTCCCCATATTTGAGGCCCCTTCACCCTTTTGTTGTTTAGTATTTGTAATTTTAGACCAGTTGGTTGGCGCATTACCCACAACATGCTGAACTTCTGCCTTAAACCAATTAAATGGTTCCTGTTGTGCCTCCACTCCTGCTGTTAACTTGACTGCGTGTCCACCTTCCTCCCCGGTAATCAAACTGAGGCCGGTCGGTGGGGTCCTATTGGTCCGCCCTGTCACCCATCAGTCTCCATTTGTCCTGTGGGCAGGCAGCTCATACCAACTGATGTATATCTCGTATGCGTAACTGGTGGCCAACCCAGACTGTGTCCAACTCTGACCGAAATTTGGCATTCGCACTCCGGGGCTGAAGTTTCCCCAGCGAAATCAGGATCTGGTGTCAAGGGCGTAAATTGTACACTGGGGGCATTTATAGTACCTCCCGGTGCTACAGGAGTTAAGTTATGAACCTCCTCCTCGTCAGGGTCAAAATCTCCCACCGGCGCCGTGGGCTTTATTATCCAGCTGCCAGGATACGGGGGCAAGGATCCCCAAGAATGGTCCCTTAATATTTGACTTTTTTTTCCCCAATTCTCTAACATGTGATTCAAACGTCTTGATTCTTTCCTTATCGGCCCATTTTTTACTCAAGACAGAGACCATCTTAATCAGTCCAGCTAGTTTGTGCACCAACAAAACTCCGGTTCTCCTGGTCTTGTCTTTCTTTTCTTTCTCCTCTTTCTCCAACCACTTATGCTGTTGAGCCAGAGGGTGGAACAGGTCCCACCCTCCTTTTGTCATCTGTTTAATGACTCTGTCTCTTTCAGTCATGTACTGGTTTATCAGGGATGCCAATGGTCCCCACTGTCCTCGTGATTCCGCCATACTATCGATAAGTTTATAACTCACTACCTGGAGTCTTCTATTTTCCCTTCTTGCTCTCCCATTCCTAGGTCGCTCCTATCAGAGTCCGGTGATCCCTGTTAGGGGTGATCAAATCCCTCCGCACCACCACTTACATTATTAAGCCAGTTTTTCTTTTCCCTCCAGCAATCACTCAGACAGTTTCTCTCTCATTCGCATCTGAACATCACACTCTAGGCACCTCTTTCTCTAGTCTCTACACCCAATTGATGTTCCTGACCTTCATGTGGGGGGACTACCCCTCTTAACAACTGGTCTAATAGTGTGTTAGAGACGGATGTCTCCTTGTCCACATATGTTCAGTTCAGACGCCTTCCACATTCTGTCATCATAGATGATTGTACACTGTAGTTTGATCCACTCCGTTAGGCTCAGTGTTCTATTCCAGAGCCCCAGTTGTGGCCATTCAACTAGATCCGCAAACAGAATCCTTTCGTGATGCCAATTTGTTGTAGGTAAAATAATACCTCTGAGACTGTTAGTCAGTCAAAGTACAGTGGCTTTATTAGAAAAGCTTTCGGGAGAAGCTGGTTCCTAAAGCGGTCTGCCAGACTTCTCCTCAAATACAACTAAGTGTGGGTATTTACACATTATGGTTCTCGGCTCCAGTCACGATCGCAGCTCCTTTCAAACAGCCGTTATCGCGCTTCAGCATCTGCAGCTGTTTAGCTATGTTTAGTTAGAACACAAGCCTGCACAAACAGATAAGGTTTGCAATGCTCTTGCACAAATTCCAGGTACAAAATTCATTAACCCTTTCCCTTCTTCAATACTTATTACAGTAAAAATAAATTAATACCAATTCAATAGAAATAGTAGATTTGCTTTAATAAGGATTGTCCTCATTCCTCAAAAAGCAGTGACGGTATCAAAGATGTCAGAAAACAGGCAAAATAGAGTTTTTTGAGATTTGTATACCTCTTAAAAATGAAGGATATACCTCAAGTATAAGGAATATTCCTCTACTTCATACTTCTCAATCCTTCACTTCAACAAAGAATTTTTTGACACAATTCCTATCTTCCCATTGGATCAATTCACAAATGCCAGCACTGGCACAATGAAGATTACTGCTGCCAACTAAATGTAGTGATTACTTCTTGTGGATTACAGAGCCGTTTGCACCCCAAATGTATTCCCACAAAGCGTGGAAGAATTCCTTTCTTATACAATTCTTGAAGGGAGAGGAAATTTGGCATGGGATTCTCCTGCCGCACACGCCCAAGATCGAATATTTCCCGCCCTAGCTCAATTGACCTTTGAATAGTCCACAAAATTTTCTGTCTCACTTGCTACAATTCCCATGGCAGGTGAGATGGTGAACTTCACCCAAACTGTACAAGGTTAGGTTTACATGACAGACAAGAATGCCACTCCAACTCTGCTTTTTCTAGCTTACAAAGGTGAAATGGTTCTGCTCAAACAGCCTCTTAAATACAAGAACAAATACTGGCAGCACCTAATGTAACTCATCTGAGGATTATATATGAAATTAGGAGTTGGCACTCAGGGCAGCCAGTAGTGTACCAAGCAGACCTTATATTGAGCAAACCGCCCTGCCAAAAACTATTTAAAAGAACAAGCACCAAAAAAGTGAAATGAAAATAAAATTACCTTTCCTTCCAATTGGAAAAATACCTAACTTTAATATTGCTCATTATAAATGGTAATAAAGAACTATTTCCACCAGTTAACTATTCAGACGATTGCCAAAAGAACCTAAGGGGAGATGGGATTACATGATTCTGTCTGGCACATAAGGCCAGATACAATCATGTAATACAGCTGTAATACAGATACATAAACCTTCCAGAGGTTTATGTACTTCAGTACATAAACCTCTGGAAGGATGTCCAAAACCCACGACTTCTGCAGGGTAATGATGAGCAAAAGAAAATGTGAACATGAACCAATATACGGTTAAGTGAAGATCAGTCATGGGATGTACGTGGTTCAAAATTCCTAAAGGGATGAGATTCCTTGTGACTTCCCTTTAACATGCCAGACAATGTTGTTTGAAGACAAATGCACAAAGTATATTCAAAAGGTGCACAATCAACTAAACAAAACAAGCAAAATCAATTGCAGCATGTGGGATTCTCAGAACATTAACGGTTTAATAAGACTGCCCGCCTCGAAAGGGTTTTAAGAAATCCTGTGTAATTGAAGACATGGGTAATATAAAATTGGCACCAAAGCACATTGACATTAGACTTACAAAAGGACTCAACGACAATGTTCACTTTGCTAAATATAGGACATAGCTGCCAACATATCACTACATAAATTTAAATGATTAGACAGTGTTTAATACCTGGAATTCCTTGGGGAAGGAAGAGCTGAGATTAAGGAAACACCATGGGGGAATTTGCTTTGGAATCAAAACAAAGTACTACTTCAGCAATGAAAACAGAAACTGCTTGAGAAACTCAGCATCTGTGGAGAGAAAAACAGAGTCCAACATATGACTCTTTATCTCTTTCCTGAGTTTTCTCATCCAATCTATGCTGATATGTGAGTGATGATGCTGTTGACAAACATCAGGTCACAAAGATCCAGGTATACATGCCTTGATAAAGGACCCTGCAGGAGATGCATAGCTTATCCTCATAAGCTGGGGGGGTGGAAATCACATGTTCATGGACACGCTGAATTGAATCAGGCCATCCTTTAATAATGGATTTCCCAGTTTCTGTAACGTAGAATATTTCACCACTTCTTCTTGGATCTGCTGGTACTTGCATTGTACAAAATTTACCAAATCAGTTGACAGACTTGCATTCCACTGCAAGTGCAATGTTGCTAGTCCCTTGAAACTGCCAATTTTGTCGAAGCACTCTGGATATTTCAACATTAGGTAATGAAATGCAGTGATCGGAGTAGCTTCTGAGGTTGACCTTCCACATGAGGTCTGATTATTTCCATGGATTGTCACTAATGCAAGATATTACATGCAGTAGACTTGCAATCGCTGGGCCTTTAATCTCAGTGAAGGAGAATATCTAGCACCCAGGAAGATTGATTGTACATGTGTTCCAGGACAATGAATCCTGCATGTGGAACTAATGAACCATTGAGAACCAAGGTGAATACACAATGTTCAGAGGAGAGGTGAAGAAACAGATAAGAGACGGATTGTGAGAAAAGACTGGGAGCCAAAATAAAGAGGAATGCCAAAGTTTTCTTTAGGCATACAAATAGTTAAAAAGGTAAAAGGAGCACTAGGGCCAACTAGAGACTAAAAATGGGATTTACACATGGAGGCAGAGGGCTTGGCTAAGGTATTAAATCCATACTTTTCATCTGTCTTTACCGAGGAAGCAGATACTACCCAGGTCATGATGACAGAGGAGGAAACTCTGCAATCAAAAGGATTCAAAATGGATAAGTTGCAGGTATTGGATAAACTGTCAGTACTTAAAGTGGACAAGGCATTGGGATCAGATGAGATGCATCCACAAATATTGAAGGAAGAAGTGAGAGTAGGAACATGACCATAATCTTCCAGTCTTTCCAAGACCCAGGAGAGATGTCAGATGACTAGAGAATTGCAAACATTGTACCCTTGTTCAAAAAAGGCTGTAAGGATAAGTCCAGCAATCATAACCTGTCAGTTTGGAAGCTTCTATAAACAATTATTGGGATTGAATTAATAATCACACGGAAAACGTGGGCTAATTAGGAAGAGCTAGCATGGATTTCTAAAGGGAAAACCATATCTAACTAAGTTGCTGCAGATTTTGTTGAGGTAACAGACAGGGTAATGCTATTGATGTGATACATGGACCTCCAAAAGGTATTCAATACAATGCTACACAAAAGACTTGTGAAAAGTTATAGCTCATGGAATAAAAAAAAGATAGTAGCAATATGGATATAAAATTGGTCAAATAATAGTGAACAGCAAGTAATGGATATTTTTTGGGTTGGAGGAAGGTTTGCAGTGGGTTTCTCCTGACGTCAGTCTTGATTCTTTTCCTGATATATATTAGGTCTTGATGTACAGGAATCAATTTCAAATTGTACAGATGACACAAATCTCAAACACTGCAAACTGTGAGGAGGATGGTGTAGAACTTCTTCAAAAGGTCACAGACAATTTGGTGGAGTGGGCAAATAGGTAGCAGAAAAGTGCGAAGTTTCAGTTTAATTTGAAGAATATGGAGAGGTAGGATAAAATAAGGGGTACAACTCCAAAGAGTGTGCAAGAGCAGAGAGACCTGGGTGTGTATGTGCATGAGTCATTGAAGATGGCAGGACAGGCGGAGAGAGCAGTTAATTAAGCATGTGGCATCCTAAACTTTATTACTAGGGACTTAAGCTATAAAGAACAAGGAGGTTATGCTGAACTTGTATTGGAAGCTGGAACAGTGTAAAGTTCTGGGTGGCACACAAGAGGATGGATGCGAGTGCAGACGAGGTTTACAAGAATGGTTCTAGGGTCAAGAAACTTCAATTATGAGGATAGATACGATGGTATAGTGGTTAGCATTGCTGCCTCACAGTGCCAGGAAACAGGTTCAATTCAGGTGACTCTGAGTGGAGTTTGCAAGTTCTTTCTATGTCTGTTTGGGTTCACTCTGGATGCTCTGGTTTTCTCCCACTGTCCAAAGATGATGCGGATTAGGTGGATTGGCCATGCTAAATTGCCCCTTAGTGTCAGGAGATTAGCAGGGTAAATACATGGTGTTATGGGGATAGAGCCTGGGTGGGATTGTTGTTGGTGTAGATTCGGTGGGCCAAACTGCCTCTTTCTGCACTGTAGGGATTCTATTCTAATTTTTTCTAGGTTGGGATCATTCTCCTTGTAAAGGAGAATGCTAAGAGGAGATTTGATAGAGACATTCAAAACCACTAGGGGCTGGATTAAATAGATTGGAAGAAACTGTTCCCACTTATAAAAGGAGCGAGAATGAGGGGCACAGATTGAAAGTGATTTGCAAAAGCAGACAATGCAATGAGAGAGAAAAAAACTTCACACACACACGCGTGATTAGGGTCTGGATTGCACTCCCCTGGAAGTGTGATGGAGGGAGATTCAATCGAGGCGTTCAAGAGGGCATTAAAATGATTGTTTCTATTCAAATAATGTGCAAGGGTACAGGGAAAAGGCAGCAGAACGGTACTAAGTCACGATGCTCATTTGGAGAGCTGGTGAGACACAAAAGAGCCGAATGTCCTCCTTCTGTAATGTAACAATTCTGAGATTCTGTGAATGCAAAGCAGATTGCACAATTCCACCATTAAGACATTTTATAACAAAATCTATTTGCATTTATCTGGCAACTATAAGAAAATGACACTTCACAAAGTCTTCATAAGGATATTTCCAAACAGAATTTGACTTTAGCCACAAAGAAATATTAGGTTAGATGATTTTAAAGAGCATCTTAAAGAAGAGGAGAACAACAGAAAGACAGGGGGCTTAGGGAGAAGTTTAGGGCCTAGGCAGCTGAAGAACACTGAAACAACAAATTATGAGATGCACAAGAGACATGCATTAGAGCAGTGCCTAAGGCTCGATAGGTTGCACATTGGAGGAGATTAAAGAGATAGAGAAGGGCGAGACCATAGAGGGATTTGAAAACAAGGACTTCAAAATTGAGGTTTTGTCAAATCAGGAACCAATGTTGGTCAGCAATGGTGATTTGTGAATGGGACTCATTGCAAAGTAAGAAATGGGCAGGATCGTTTTGGATGAGTTCAGATTTATGTAGACTGAAGCCAGTCAGATAATTGGAATATCCAAGTTCAGAATGAATAAAAGCATGAATGAGGGTTTCAGCAAGAGATTAACTGACGTATGGCTGGAGTCTCGTGATGCTATGGAAGTGGAAATAGATGGTTTTAGCGATGGCACAGACATGTGGTCAGAAGTATATCTCAAGCGATAAAGGCTTGAAAGTCCAATAAATAAGTAAACACCGAGTGAGCTCTCTGAAAGGTTAATTGCTCTGCATGCTGGAGATCAGAAGCATAATGTTTTGATTGTGAGAAAGTCAAACAAGATCCTGCAAACATTGTGGTCCTGGTATCTTCTGTTTCTAGGCTATTTTGTACATTACAAATGACTAAGTTCATTTGTTTATACTGTTCTTTTAAATAGCACAAATGTGCATCAGACGGGATGCGATATCTCAATTGTGGCAGACATCTGAAGTCTTTGATTTGATTTATTATTGTCACGTATATTAGAATAAAGTGAAAAGTATTGTTTCTTGTGCGCTATGCAGGCAAAGCACATCAGTCAGAAGGAAAAGAGAGGATGCAGAATATGGTGTCAGTCATAGCTAGGGTGTAGAGAAAGATCAGCTTATTACAAGCTAAGTCCATTCAAACGTCTGATGGCAGCAAGGAAGCTGTTCTTGAGTTGGTTGGGACATGACATCAGACTTTTATACCTTTTTCCCCAATGGAAGAAGGTGAGCGAGAGAGAGAAGTCTGATATACAGCAAATGTGAACATATATAAAGCTCTTCCAAACAATTTTTACACACATCAGACAATGAATAAACAGATGACGTATTTTTCAAATCTCTCATAGGACAGGATCTTTTGGATGGCAAGTTTTCCTGCACCTCCATTCAAAGAATCACTGGAAAACACACCCTCACTGATCCCCATTGCCTTGCAGTCACTCAACGCTCCATGGGGAATTAATTGTCCAAGGTTGAGATTTCCATCTCCACCTGGGGAGGGAGTACTACCTCAGAGAGCTGTCTGCCGATCCAATTGGCTGGCAACTATGTAGTCCCACCAGCACCAGGTTCCAGTGGTGGCCACTCGCAACTACAGGCAGTCCCTGAACAAAAGGAAGTTACGTATGCCGGACTTCAGGAATATCAGCATGGCCTGAGTAGCAGGCCACAGCAAGAAGTAGAGGGGCCTGGTTTTTGAGACTAAATAAAGGTGGCTAAAGCAGGTGTATAAACTTTATGGTGGGGGGGTAAGGGAAATGCATCTGACAGACACAAAAAGCATTCCAAAGGAGCATTCCCACCCCTTGCCTGATACCAACACACACAGTAAAAGCTGCCAGGCCATCTACATAGTGTAGTCCTCCTACCACAGGTAAATTAGCAGCAGTGGTAGAAAGAAGTAGCTAATTGGCCACTTAAGGACCTCAATTGGCCCAAGAGTAGGTTGACCACCTGAGACCTCCACCACCTCCTGTAAAATAGAGAGGGGGGTGCAGGGTCGAGGGGGTCAGGCTGGACTGATAAGTCAGTGTGCAGACCATGCACTATGTTTTACGAGCCCACCCACCTTGAAGCCCTTTATGGGTGGGAGACCATAAAATTTCATCCAAGATTATCCACACAATGGTTGTCACTTGCATAAATCTATTGAAATAGATAGGTTGTTACCTGTCAAGGGAACTATGGTGTTAATTAAGGCAAAGGAACTCATTCAATCTTTTGAGAAAAGACAATATTAGTCTGATCTTTAAACAAGTAACGTGAGCAAGTCAAATCACTGAACTAGCCACATACTTCACTTAATCTCAGTTTCAGCATCAAATCCCAACCTTTCTGATTCTACTGAAAGCAGTGGGATGCCAAGCTGAGACCCAAAGTCATGTGAGGACAAAATATAGCTCCAGCAACGGAGAAGCTGCTATCAGTGAAGCTACACTTCTCCATTGGTTGCCGTTGATACTCCCAACAAATGGTAATAAAAATGAAAATCACTGAAGTGCCAATAGCTTTCCTTTCTACACAATTGCTCTTGTTGTAAATACTCTTGAAAAACCCTATTGAATGAGAGGTAATTAGGTTTCTAACTACAGACTGAGTTCATAAAGTTTGTTTATGGAGTTTGACCTTCTAATCTTAATTCCACATATATGTCCAAATCATTTAATAAAATTTTATGGAAAACAAAATAAAAGTAAAAAATTGCTGCATTTTAATTCTTGGCTGGCTGTCTGTGAGAATTCTTCAATGTGATTCACTGCCTAATGATATGTCAGCTGCTGGCCGCCGAAGATTCCCATGACTTGGCTCCAGCTTCAAACCATTGTTTGGAAAGAGGAAACCTATATCATAGACTGCCTGATCTTTACGAGGCAGCTTTCTTTGCAGTCAGCAGTGAGCACCATTCCTTCACTTGCTCACTGCTAAAACCCAGGTCTTACAAGCAGATTAATTAGCAGCTGGAGGAGTGTTATTCATTTAAAGTTTCTAGTTAGACTGTAAAATTATTTTCAGGTCTGTAGTATGGTCCATAATGTGTTAATGATTTAAACATATTTCTGGAAGGCTTGAATTTGTATGCCAGAATCTTTTCTGGGCATTAGGGATGTAACGATCTCATTATTTTTACTGCATAGAGCAAGGTCATTTCTCCTGAGTAGGTGGAGTAACTCTTCATTACGTTAAAATATATCATTAACACAGAGCAAACCTTAACTTTTAGTTAAAAATGTTTCCATGAGGCTCCATTTAGCATCGTGTTTGTTCCAAGTGAGTTCATGATACAATCGTTTATAAACTTGACAATATAAGAAAGGCATTTTGATCCATATAATGCAATTATAACAGTACAGTAAATAGTTTTAGATTCTAAAGTGTTTAGTTTATCAGTTATTCTCACCTCTTCTTCAGAAAAAGGCTCTGCTTCATGACACTGAAGACCTTGAAAGCAATGATCCCTCATCACCATGTTGCTTTTGGAATTCTTAGACCTCAAGTGTACTTTTACCATGTACCCCTCATTGAGTTCCTATGAAGATATAAACAACCTGGAATGAGAGTCAAATACATTTTTCTGCAGCCAAAGACTTTTTTTTCCACTATGTATACACACACCCCCACAGCCATTATATTTAGTGTACTACAATTTTCTTAAGGGGAATTTGAGGCTCAATCTTCCAATAAATTCAATGCATGTTGCACTAAAAATATGATTTGTTGTAAAATTTCAATTACGTGTACAATATAAATATTATATAAGAGCACAGCAAAATGAGAATTTAATGATCAAAAATTGAATCATAATTTGAATTAGGTGACTTTGAATCAAAAGCAGACAAATTTATTATGCGGGACAAATATTCAACACATACTTCCTCAATACAATTTAGTCTTGATTTCTTATTCAGGTGAAATTACTAGTTTCCACCCACTATAATGGGCCATTCACCATCAGGTGTTACACTACTTGGTATGGTACACAAGGAAATTAGAACAGTCAAGTAGTTTAATTTTAATTTCAATTTCTTAGGTACAGGTAACTAAAGATGAGGAAGCTTTGATTACTGACTAAATAAAAGAATGAACGACCAATAATTTCAGGACTGTCAAATTTGAACACTGAGCAACAAATAACAATCTGGTGAGAAAGCACAGTTAAAAATAATACATTAAAGGTGCAGATCTTGTGTAAATAAACAAATTTCACATGTTGCATCTTAAGTCAATCCCATCTGTCCTCTTCAGTTTAACAAACATTTGCCTGGCTTCTGGCCTTAGTGTCACACATGGATCAAAAAATCTTATATAGATATCATTAAACACAACAAAGCACCCCCTACTTTAACCAAATGCAAGATTTCACTGTGAAGTCAGTAGAACTTCCTCCAGTGATGATTAGCAGCAGAAACGCTATCGGACATAGAATATCACCCGCTGTATCCCGCTAAACACGCACTCTGTATTGCCACATTGTGAAGCAGCACATATTCTCTATAGAATGCGCTGCAATAAGTCATCAAAGCTTCTTCAGTGTACTTCTCAAGCCAATGACCTATGCCACAAGTAGGACAATGGAATGAGAACACAGCACCTTAACTTGGAACACATATCACCTTCCTTTCATCACCGCTGGGTCAAAGTCAACAACTTCCTATCCAAGAGCATGTAGAATATAGGAATGCCTTGGCCACGTGGACTGCAGTAGTTCAAGTAAGCCCAGCACTAACTTATCACTCTGGCCTTGCTAGCAACATCCATATCCTGATTGTTTTTTACTAATTCGTGGGACATGGGTATCATTGGCCGTCCAGCATTTATTGCCCATGTTGCAACACCAGGGGTGTGTGACGGAAGTGTTAACCAAGTGTGCTTTTAGTGGAAACCTCACCCAGAACAGAATGATGCCATAAATGAGGGTGGCTGGGAATGTGTCACCATGGAGACTTTCAGAGTCTTGGCTTACATTTTTATGCATGACAAAGTCCCAATAATTCCAAATGTTGTACAGAAGGAAGTTTCAATTGATTTTCTTTGCATTTTTTATATATATGGGACATTCAAGAAAGTGAACAAGTTATGGGGATGGATGAAAGAGGAATAAGGCTGAAAGTGGAGAAATATATATTTAGAGCTTTAATTCAGAGAAATATGTTTGATCTCCTTGAATTCTACAGCTGATAGATACAAAAGCTCCAACATACCTTTTGCCTCCACTCCCAACCATTGTTGATTTCATCTGAATGCTTAATAAACAATTTACAGAACTGCTGAAATTCCTCTTCTCCCAAGCAAATGTTTTCATTTCGTTTAAAGTTGTGCGACATCTGCAAATATTAAAAACAAGAAAGTAAACCTATCAGTATTTTCACAAGCAGCACATAATTGTCAATTGGCAGGAGGAGGAGTCTTTAAATTTGCTGCAATAGAAACAGAATTTATTTTGAATTTCTAACCGAGATTATAAAGTAGAATAAGATAAACACATAGAATTCGAATAATTCACCCAATAAAAAAGAACATTGAACTCTTGTATCTCCTTTCGGTTTCCTGCTTTCTTTAGCTAATCTAACAAATTCTGAAAAATATAACCACATCTGGTAGAATGTTCCTTTCTGAGAAGAAAAGCAGTCATCTCTCCAGAGTGGGATGACAGTTCTCTGCACCTGCCATTTTGACTTGAAGCTGAATGGGGATGATCCAATATCAATGCCTTATCCTAGATTTCAGCTTGCAACTATTTGGATTCAGGGAATTCCTCAGCAGAACAAGAAGTTTTTGGATGTTATGGAAAACAGCAGGACATCTGCAACAGCCACTTGAGCCAGCCTGAGCATAATTTGCTGCTTCACAGAACTGTTACAGTGCAGAAGGAGCATATTCAGCCCATCGTGTCTGCATTGGTTCTCCAAACAAGCATCGTGACTTAGTGCCTTTTCCCTGTACCCTAGAACATAGCAGCGCAGTACAGGCCCTTTGGCCCTCGATGTTGCGCTGACCAGTGGAACCAATCGAATGACCCTCTAACCTAAACTATTCCAATGTTATCCGTATGCCTATCCAATGACCATTTGAACACCCTTAAAGTTGGCGAGTCCACAGCTGCTGCAGGCAGGGCGCTCCACACCCTTACTACCCTCTGAGTAAAGAACCTACCTCTGACATCCGTCCTATAATTACCACCTCTTAATTTAAAGCTATGTCCCCTTGTGTTAGCCATCACCATCTGAAGTAAAAGGCTCTCACTGTCCACCCTACCCAATCCTTTGATCATCTTGAATGCCTCAATCAGGTCAACTCGTAACCTCCTTCTCTCCAATGAAAATAACCTCAAGTCCCTCAGCCTTTCCTCATAAGACCTTCCCACCATACCAGGCAATATCCTGGTAAACCTCCTCTGCACCCTTTCCAATGCCTCCACATCTTTCTTATAATGCGGCGACCAGAACTGTACACAATACTCCAAGTGCGGCCGCACCAGAGTTTTGTACAGTTGTAACATGACCTCACGGCTCCGAAATTCAATCCTTCTACCAATAAAAGAGAACACACTGTACGCCTTCTAAACAACCTTATCAACCTGGGTGCCAACTTTCAGGGAGCTGTGCACATGTACCCCGAGATCACTCTGCTCGTCAACACTACTAAGAGTCCTTCCATTAGCCCTATATTCTGTACTCCTGTTATTCTTACCAAAGTGAATCACCTCACACTTTTAAAGCACTTTGTTTCTATTCAAGTAATCATCTAAAACCCTCTTGAATGCCTCAATTGAACCTGCCTTGATCCTTTTCCAACCGGAACAGTTTCTCCCTTTCTACTCTGTCCAGCCCTCTCATAAGCTTGAACACCTCTATCAAATCTCCTCTCAGCCTTATCCTCTCCAACCTACACTCTTAACTGAAGTTTCTCATCCCTGGAACCATTTATGTAGACCTCTTCTGCACTCTCGCCAATGCATTCACATCCTTCCGATGTCTGGTACCCAGAACTGTACACAATATACTAGCTGAAGTTTAACTAGCGTCTAGTATAAATTCAGCATAACCTCCTTGCTCCTGGACTCTGTGCCCTATTATTAAAGCCAAGAATACTATACACTGTATTAACTGCTTTCTCCACCTGTTCTGTCACCTTCAAATACACATAGATCCCTCTGCTCCTGTACCCCTTAAGGATTTTACCCCTGAATATATATTGTCTCTTCATGTTCTTCTTACCAAAATACATCATCTCACATGTTTCTGCATTGAATTTCATCTGCCACATATCAGGCCACTCCACCAACTTGTCCATGTCATTTTGAAATTCTACACTGTCCTCCTCATAGTTTACAATGGTTTTAAGTTTTATGTCATCTGCAATCTTTGAAATTGTCCCCTGCATACCAATATCTAGGTCACTAATACATAATAAGAAAAACAAGCGTCCCAATGCCGACCCGAGAAACTCCACGACAAATCTTCATTCAGCCTGAAAATATCCATTGACCATTAATATTTCACTGTTTTCTATTACTCAGCCAATTTTGTACCCACATTGCCGCTGTCCCCTTTATTCCATGAGCTATAATTTTTCTCACAAATTTGTTGTGTGGCATTGCATCAAATGCCTTTTAAAAATCTATGTACATCATACTAACATCATTACCCTCATTGACCCACCCTTGTTACCTCTTCAAAAGACTCCAGCAAGCTATTGATGAGGATAATGCATTTAATGTGGTCTATGTGGACTTTACAAAACTTTTAATAAGATCTCTCGTGACAGACTGGTCAAGAAAATAAGGGCCCATGGGATTCAATGTTCACAGCCAAGGAGGATTGATGTGTCAGAGTCTACTCAGCTATCAGACTAAATAACCAGGTCATTTATTGCTGATCAGCTGCTACCACATAGCAAGTATAAAATCTGATGTAACAAGGTATACAAACATCCGTGCAAGGTGACAAATATTTATGAGTCCTCAGTCGATTTACTCTCTCAGACTGTAAATAACCAAATATGAAAAAACTACCAACACAGAATCAACTATAGGCTGTCCTCAACCTTACAATGTCAGAGTTATGATGAAAGGCACTTACGCTTATAAATTGACACCCCATTTCAACATTACAATGTTGGTTTCAACTTTATGATGCCACAGCAGCACATTTATACATGCATACCAACGTTATGTCACCTATACATATTACTGGATAGGTCGAACCATCTTTATTAGGTTGGAAACTTCTTAGCACAGCCAACATGACTTTAGTGCACTTATACACTAGTGTTATATTTAATATGCACTCAGACTCGCAGATGTTCAAAGTTAAACAGGTAAATGACGGTGAACGATGGCTTCATTGTATCTCCCAAGGAACTTGTGGTAAGGTGTGCTATCATCAACAGTTGCCTCAACAAATTGACAGGACAAGAGTTGAAAACATTTTACAACACTGAGTGCCCCATGAGTGATTTCCTGCCTTGGTTCAGGAATCAATCCCCCATTTATACCATTGTTCCTATGGGAATATTTGGTTCCAATTTGCGATGAGGTTTTCAGGAATCAATTGTGTCCCAAGTCTGAGGATTGCCTTTACAATAAAACTTGGAGGATATAGCCATAGAATTCCTACAGTACAAAAGGAGGCCATTTGGCCCATTTAGCCTGCACAACAACAATCCCACCCAGGCCCTATCCCATTATCCCATCTATATACCCAATTAATAATTCTGACACTAATGGTCAATTTAGCATGGCCAATTCACCTAAACTGTACATCTTTGGACTGTGGAAGGAAACCAGACCAACCAGAGGAAACCCACATAAACACAGGAAGAACATGCAAACGCAACACAGTAACCCAAGGCTGGAACTGAACCCAGGTCCCTGGTGCTAAGCACCATTGCATCACCTAGCACTGTGTCTCCTCTATGGTAAGGTGTCGCTGCTCTGGCACTCCCCAGTTTTAAATCCTCATATTCAGCATAGGCAAAACCAAAGATCATTACACAGAAACTTAAGCGCACAACTATTTCAGGAGCATTACGTGTAGCAGTTTGACTCCTGGGTCACCATAGATTAATTAGTATCTGTTTTTGAAAAAATATTCATCAGCAGGAGCGAATATCCATCCATTCCAAAAGCATCCCGAAAAAGTAGACATCAAAAGCATGTTTCTATCTCTCCACTGAGTTACAGTACAAAAATGGAAAACCTTAGAACCATCATGAACAATTAGGGGTGTCCTCATTCCCCTCAATCCTCAATTGTGTCTCACTGAACTAAGATACAGTATCCAGAATAAATAGAAAGATGCATAATAGGTTATCTGACAAAATTAAGAATCATTGGATGAGTAACAATGCTTTGAGGACTGATTTCCCTCAAATTCAAGGGAGGAAAAAATTAGTTTCCCACAGTTTGCCTACCAAAAAGCTCATCTCCAGAGATCAATCTACATTGCAACCATAACGTTAGAGCACACGCTGAAAAGCTTTGATAATGACAATAGTTAAATTATTTATAAATCAGTATATTGCATTCAATGATCACGATAAATCATCATGGACATATTCCAAAATTAAACTTTATCATCAATAGGTGCATTGACGCGAACAGGCACCATGGCGGTGCTTTGGTATATTAATCACTCATCTTCACTGTCAACTATTTTACCTTCATTATGTTTTTTACCATTAAAATGGCTTGACAATGTTTTGTCTTGAAAACTTAATTTATATACAAGTTTTGAGCTGCCCATGAGAGTAACATCTAGACTATGTAAATAATTCATTTAGTTATGTTTTGCTTCTCAGTTGGTATCCCTATTTCAGATTTTGTGGCGAGCTCATCCCAATCATTAATGACAATTCTGCCATGCATCAGTGAAACCTTCAGAATGTCTTTGAAACATTTTCTTTTTTCTCACCTGAAAAGTTGACCACGAGAGTTGAGAAAACAAGAGCTGGCAGGGAAGTTCCTTTTCAACCAACTGGACAGAGGGTGGAATTTTCCCAAACAAATTGTCATAAAATTCTGAAAATGGGAGTGTTCCACACTGTTTCTTGGATGACTCAGTACTGCAACCTTGCAGCACTCAGTTAATTTTTTTTGATAACTGGGAGATGTGTGTCAGTCGGGGGAGGCAAAGCCTAAGTACAGTTTCTAAGCCAGCTTCAGAGCACTCAGGTGCCAACGCACAGGGAGCCCCTACCTCCCAGCAACCTCCTGCCACCACCTCCCCCCCACCCCACGATCTCTGGAGCATTACTAGCCCCCATACTAACATGGGTCACCAGCATTGGGGCATCAGGATTCTCCCGATAAGTCACCAAGCGGACCCCCCAGGAATTGCACCTCCACCCTGGTCACTCTCCTGTCTGTGGCCCCCCTCCTGCACCACTTCCTTCTTGTATGGCTGTTCCCTCTTTGCCGATTATCCCCCGTTGCATAAGCACCCCCAGCATGGCCATGGCGCCTAGTTACCACCGATGGAGACCAATAGTGATTGAAGCCAGCAGCGGGGTAGGCTGCAGTGCTGAGCTCAGTAATTATATTAAAATCCATCCAAATACATGCTAATAAGCTTCACACCAGGAAAAAGTGGCTACTTGACACCGGGCTCGAATCTGATTTTAGCATCATTTCCGGCCTCACCACATTAATCAATGACTGGAACGGGGTGGTAAGAACGCATCCAAAGTGTTCAGTCCATTGAAGTTAATTTTGCAGAAGCTTTGTTTGCAAATTCTTATGGATCTGGCTTGTAAGAAGCACGCTAGCATTTGTTCACCAGTCCTCCCACTGAACCCAGCGGATGCAGCAAAGGTATTGCTGATTGAAATTTTCTGGCACTCTTATGTGTTGCTGATACACAGTTCAAATCTCATTGAGGTATAGGAGTGACGTGACAACAACTGCTTTGGACACCAGGCAAGGACTTCACTAGGGGAGGTTTTTTGTTGTCAAACAGACAATGCTATTGTTTGTAAAAGGCTGAGTTGGCGCATCTGTTGTCCTCCTGAGCAGCATGTGCGGGCAAGGGAGGAAGACCACTATTTGAGCTGAGACAGTGAAGGGAGGGCACTGTCAGAGAACTTCAGATCGAAGAGGACAACGCAATGTCTTGCACAAGTGCACACTATGCATCCACAAAGCTCCAACATTGCAAATACAGAAAAAATGGCATCCTGACCTCAAGCAGCCCAGGATATGGGGCAATCAGCAAAATTATGAGATGATTCCATAAAATCCAGAGCAATTGTCATTCTGATAGTCATATACAAGTTTAACTTCCCATTACTATGCAAGGAACACTCAAATTTTACCATATGTGCTCGAATTCTTTTAAAAACTTTTAATAATGTGCATCAGAACAACAGAAATCTCTTTTCTCACTATAATTTCAGCTAAACCAGAAAAGGATCTTCAAGAGTAGGTCAACCATAGGATAATTTCCCATGGGTCATATTAGCAATATGCTCGCAATACAGGAAGGGAAATTATTATTCAATGCTGTCCCTGAGCACTCGTCAATGATCCTTGCTGGAAAGTACGTGCACGAGATCAAAGGAGGCCCTGATCAAGCTCATGGTGGGTATTCCACTAACATTAGCATCTCGTCTGGTTGATTGGGCCAGATACAAGAGGGTTGCCACAACTCATAGCGCACATTTCCTCATCTCAAGTCACTGCCTTCAGGACAGCAAGATAATTAGAAAGAAAAGAAAGTCTTAAATTTATATAGCACTCCTTATCACCACCGGACATCTCAAAGCCAATGAAATACATTTGAAATGTGATCGCTGTTGAATGGAAATTAAACATGGCAGCTTACACGCAGCAAACTCCCATAAACAGCAATGTAATAATGTCTGATCACCTGCTTTTTTAAAAAATGTTGATTGAGAGCCAAGTATTGGCCAGGACACTATGAATAACTTTGCTACTCTTATTCAAAATAGTGCCATGGGATCTTTTACATCCACTTGAGCTGACAGATGAAAGGCAGCAGGCAAAATTTTATGAGAATGATTTGAAGTGTCTAGCCAGCGTGAAAATGAGAGAGTTCCTGATCCCTTTTTTTGGCAAGTTTTCACTCCCAATCTTACGAACTTAGATATTGAAAATATTGACTCGACCATTTCCAGCTGCTGCAGGCAGTGAGCTGGGCTTCATTCGCCAGCCAGCCTGCGGAGAGAGTTATCGCGCATGTGCACCCCTATGATTTTGCACACACACAACTCCAACAGCAGGGGTTTGACAAACAGAAAGAGAGCTGTCAGGACCCTGTTGCTGCAGGCAGCCTGAACAACATCCCCAGCCCACAATCACAGGTACTCACGATTGTGCAAAACGCAGACCCCACCACCCAGACTGATCAGAACACAGAACGGCAAAGGGCATCCCCTCCCCCGCTGATCCAATCGCCTACAGAGTGGCAGTGGCCAGCGTCATCAATACAGCAGTAGTCCCTCTATACTGCATTGAAGTATCAGCTTTGATTTTTTTTTGTGCGCTCAAGCCCTGGAATGTGATTTGAACCCGGAACCTTGTCATTCAGAGACAAGAGTGCTGCTACTGACTGAGCCATGCATAACATGTAATACCCGCAGAAGTAAAACCAATTTTTCTTCTAAGCACTGATCTAAATCTCCTCTTAGAAAGCCGAACAGTTTTAACATGAGACACTCCTGACCAACTGTTATATTCTACATACTGAGAAGGCCTTTGACAGAATTGACAAAACTATTTCTTCTCCATGCTGCAAATATCTGCCTAGACCCATCATTTAAAAACAAAATTAATATTTTAATACTTTTGTGCATTGAGTATAGAAGCAAATAAATTATGATGAACCTGCATAAAATATTTGACTCAGGACTTTCGCATTCAGTTTTGGGCACCATATTTTAGGGAGGATAGGAAGACAGTTTAAAAAGTACGTAAGAGTGATTCCAGTGATGAGGAACTACAATTATGTAGACTGACTGGAGAAACTGGCATTACCTTCGGGATGACAGAGGGTAAATCTGTTAGTATATTCAAAATTTTGAGGAGTCGGAACAGAGTTACTCAGGACAAACTGCTTGCATTAGTGGAAGGAATGAAAACCAGAGAGCACTAATTTATGGCAATTGGCAAATGAAGCAATGGCAAGACAAGGAAAATCTTTTTACACAATGAGTGGTTAGGATCTAGAATACAATGCCTGAGAGTGTTATAGACTCAATTGAGGCAAAATCTGCAGGACTATGAGGAAAAGGTGGTGGAGCGGCACTCAGTGAATTGCTCTTGCAGGGAGTCAGAACAGCCAACGGATCAAATGATCGCCTCCCATACTGTAACTATGATCCATCGTCACCAATCATTATGAATAGCTCTTGCCTATCTTCCCCCATATAGTTCAACAAGTATGTGCTCTTTTCACTGTAATTTGTTCTGCTGTTGAATCGTGGCAGTTGAAAATGGAACAATAGAGAGCATTTAGTATTGATAAAATAGCATTCTATACGCAAGTTATTTATATATTTGAGCAGTCCTCCTGGACTTAACTAAACCACACTCTGGATATAAAATTGAAGCAAATCAAAGCCAGTACTATTCTCATTCTATCATTGTCTATGGATATCGTAACTTTGTGGTGGTAGACTCAAATCCCACTATGGCAAATTGTAAAACTGAATTCAGGAAATCTGATATTTTACAGCACTAATGCCAGTGAACGATGGTGGAAGCTGCTGTTCTGTTGTAAAAAACCTTACTGGTTCACTCCTGCCCTTCAGAGAGGAGAACCTACTTTCCTACATAGTTTTCCTATACGTGATTGTAGGTCCACAATAGAAGTGGAATTTTCCCATCTTACCTGCAGCAAGTATTCTGGCTGGCAGGATCGGAGAATCCAGCGGGAGCCAAAAAGAAAAATCAAAATCCACTGATATGAAAATAGTTTGCAGTTCTCTATTTGATAGGTCAGGTATTCTGTAAGTGACACCAGTGCCATTTGCGTTCATTACCATCATGAAGGCTCATTAATTCTGCTACTTGTGAGAATCATGTGTCACCTCCCAATCTTCTGTCATGCCAATAGCAAATCACACCAGTCTGAACAAGGATGGTGTGCAGCAGTCGGATCTTACTTCGCACACAACTTTGAGGTGAGTGCTACATTCATAGCCTACTTGCCACAGTGCTCTGCCATCTCATTGTGATGCCAGTGAGACACTACACTGCTGGGGGTGTGGAGGTGGTCGACTCCCAGTGGCTGCTTCTGTAGACCAGAAGGACAGCACTGAAGAGCAAAACTCGGGAAGAACTGAACATTTAGACAGAGACCAGCATTTTGACTAGGGATAAGGGCCTGGCTCTTTTGAAGTGTCATTGCAGACTTGATGGGCTGATTGGCCTCCTTCTGTACTGTAAAGATGCTATGGTTTTGAATGTATTTTCATGAATGAGCGTGTTTTTAACATAGCAAAGTCTGTAATAGGTATTTAGAACTTTATTTAATCTCAGAATGGCTCCTGAGGTCTGCCGATTATCAACATTGGATAAGTAGACATGCAGTAGGTAGAATTGTACAGCATAGAAGAAGCCCTTCGGCCCATCGAGTCGGCACCGACACATTAGAGGTGCCTTAGCTTCTACCTAATCCCATCTGCCATTACTTGGCCCAAAGCCCTGAATGTCAAGTGCTCATCCAGATACTTCTTAAAGGATGTGAGGCAACCCACCTCCACCCCCCCTCCCAGGCAACACATTCCAGACCATCACCATCCTCTGGGTAGAAAAGGTTTTCCTCACATCCCCCAAAATCTCCTACCCCTCAGCTTGAGCCTGTGTCCCCCATGACTGACCCTTCAACTAAAAAGAATAGCTGATCTTTATTCATTCTTTCCATGTCTCTCATGATTTTGTACACCTTGATCAGGTCGCTCCTCAGTCCTCTCTGCTCCAATGAAAACAACACAAGCTTATCCAACATCTCTTCATAACTTAAATGTTCCATCCCAGGCAGCATCCTGGTAAATCTCTCCCAGCATAATCATATCGTTCCAATAATGTGGTGAACAGAACTGCACACAGCACTCTAGCTGTGGCCTCACTAAAGTTCTATACAATTCCAACATGACTTACCTGCTTTTGTAATTGATGTCTCAATTGATAAAGACAAGTACTCGATATACCTTTTTCACCATCCTATTAACATGCCCTTCTGCTTGATCTGTGGACAAACACACCAAGATCCCTTCGTTCCACAGAACTTCCTAGTGTCCGACCATTCATTGAATACCTTCTCATCAAATTATTCCTTCCAAAGTGCATCACCTCACACTTTTCAGGGTTAAATTCCATCTATCACTTACCTGCCCATCTGACCATTCTGTCTACATCTTCTTGTAGCCCAAAACACACTGCCTCACTGTTAACCATCCATCCAATCTTTGTGTCATTCGCAAATTTACTAATCCTAACCCCCATATTGTTAATGTCATTTATATAAATGACAAATAATAGCAGGCCCAACACAGGTCTCTGTGGTACACCATTGGACACTGGCTTCCAGTCATTAAAGCAGCCTTCTCTCATCACCCTCTCTCTCCTTCAATTGAGCCAATTTCGAATCCAATTTATCAAATTACCTTGTCTCCCGTGTGAATTTATCTTCTTTACAAGTCTCTCATGTGGAATCTAGTCAAAGGCTTTGCTGAAATTCATATAAACTAAATTGACTGCACTACCTTCGTCGACACACCTGGTCACCTCCTCAAAAAATGTAATCAAATTTGTTAGGCATGACCTCCCTCTGACAAAGCCATACTGACAATCTCTAATTAAGCTTTGCCTCTCCAAACGGAGATAAATGTTTTTCTTTAGAAGTTTCTTTAGAATAGTTTCCCTACCACTGACGTGAGACTCACTGGTCTGTAGTTCACTGGTTTATGTCTCCAACTCTTCCTAAATCGCGGAACCACATCAGCTGTTCTCCAGTTGTAAGACGCCTTCCCCGTGGCCACGAGAAATTGAAAATTTGGATCAGAGCCCCTGCAATCTCCTCCCTTGGCTCCCACAGTAGTCAAGGGCACAATTCATCCGATCCTGGGGATTTATTCGCTTTTAAGGCTGACAACATCCCCAAAACCCTGTCCTCCCCATGTCAATTTGTTCAAGAACATCACAGTCTCTCTACCTGAATTCCATGCCATTGTCCTCATTCTCTTGGGTGAAGATAGATGTAAACAATGTCGTCTGGTTCCACTCACAGATTGCTCCCATGGTCCCTACTCTCTCCTGGCAGTTTACTTCCCATTGATATATTTATAGAATATCTTGGGATTTTCTATACTTTCACCAGCCAGAGCTTTCTCATATTCCCTCTTTGCATTCCTAATTGATTTCTTAAGCTCTATCTTGCATGTTCTATACCTCACTAACGCCTTCACCGATTTGGTCTCCTTGGACTTTCTAAAAGCCTTTCTTTTCTTTCTCATTGTATTCTGAAATCTCTGATCATTCGTGGTTCTCTGGGCTTGTTATTCCTACCTATCACCCTAGGAGGAACATGCTGGGCTTGCACCCTCCCCATTTCCTTTTTGAATTCCGCCCGCCGCCACCGCCACCCCCCCCCCCCCCACCCACCCACCACCAACC
This sequence comes from Carcharhinus amblyrhynchos, assembly GCF_965287045.1. Lineage (NCBI taxonomy): Eukaryota > Metazoa > Chordata > Chondrichthyes > Carcharhiniformes > Carcharhinidae > Carcharhinus > Carcharhinus amblyrhynchos. Next base: position 93,786,458 of record NC_137328.1, on the reverse strand, counting down.
ACTGCTCTTCTGTACATTGTCGCGTTTGCAGCTATTCCTGGTCCATCTTGGCCAGATCCTGTCCTATTTTACTAAAATCCGCTCTCCCCCAATCTAAAACTTGTTTTTGCACTTTGTCTATTTCCTTGTCCACAACAAGCTTAAATTGCATCTTATTGTGATCGTTATCACTAAAATGCACCCCCCCCCCCCAACCAGCTCAACCACCTGTCTGGCTTTGTTCCCCAAAATCAGGTCCAGCATAGCTTCTTCCCTTATTGGATCCTCCACATATTGATTTAAAAAGTTCTCCTGTACACATTGCAAAAATCTACTCCATCCAAGCCCTTAACCCTGTATATATCCAGTTAATCTGAGAAAATTGAAATCACCCAATATAACTCTACTGTTATTGTTTTTACACATCTTCACAAACTGAGCACATACTTTCTCCTCAATATCCCTTTGACTATTTGGGGGTCTATAATAAATACCTAACAATGTGGCTGCCCCTTTTTTACTCCTAAGATCAACACACAAAGCTTCATTTGATGTCCACTCCAATATGTCATCACTCCTTACTACAGTAACTGACTCCTTAACTAATAATGCAATGCTTCCTCTTCTTTCACCTTCTTCCCCACCTCGCCTGAAGATTCTATATCCTGGAATGCTGAGTTGCCAATCATGTCCTTCCTTCAACCATGTCTCTGTCATGGCTACTATATCACACCTCCACATGCCTCTCATCGCCCTCAACTCATCCATTTTACTGGCAATACTCCTGGCATTAGAGGCCACCCAGCCTGGCCTTACTCCCTTGAAACTTAATACAAGTGCACTCGCTCCGACTAGTTTGTTTTGCTGTATGATTCCGTGCCCTTATTCTGCTAACGGTCTGTGCCTCCTCCCCTGCCAAATTAGTTTAAACTCATCCCAACAGCATTAGCAAAACATCCTGCAACAATGTTAGTCCCGCTCTGGTTCAGATGTAGAAACTCCCATTTGTACAGGTCCCATCTTCCCCAGAAATAGTCCCAGTAATCCAGGAATCTAAAACCTTCCCTCCTGCACCAACTGTTAAGCCATGCATTTAACTGCACTATCCTCCTATTTCTGTGCTTGCTGGCACATGGGACTGGGAGTAATCCCAAGATTACAACTCGAAAGATCTTGCTTTTTAGTCTACTGCCCAGATCCCTGAATTCTTGATGCAAAATCTCTTTCTATCTATGTTATTGGTGCCAACATGTACCATGATCTCTGCCTTATTACCCTCTCCCTTCAGAACGTCCTGCAACAATTCAGTGACATCCTGGGCCCTAGTACCGGGAAGACAACATACCATCCTGGAGTAACGTTGACGGCCCAGTAGCACCTGTATCCCTGACTATTGAACCCCCTAATACTATCGGTTTGTCTCGCCTCCCCCCTCCTGTACAGACAAACTGCTTGTGGTGCCAGAAGCTTGGCTCTATCTACACTCCTTTGAGGAGCCAGTGCCATCATCAGCCTCCAAAATGGAATACCGATTTGTGAACAAGACCACCAGGAACTCCTGAACTCTCTGCCTACATCTCTCGGACTGCCTGGTGGCCACCCATTCCCTTCCTTCAAGCCGCTTCAGCTCTGGTGTGAGCAGCTCCCTAAATGTGCTATTCACAATGCTCTCAGACTTGCAGATACTTCAGTGTCTCCAGGAGCTGTTCCAGTTCCTGGAAACTCAAGCTTCCAGGAGCTACAACTGGACAGATTTCCTGCACACATCCTGGACCCAGGCACTGGAAACAGAACATACAACATAACAGCACGGTACAGGCCCTTCGGCCCTCAATGTTGTGCCGAGCTATGTCCAATCCCAAGATCAAGCTATCCACTCCCTATAATTCTGGTGTGCTCCATGTGCCTATCCAATAACCACTTGAAAGTTCCTAAAGTGTTTGACTCCACTATCACAGCAGGCAATCTATTCCACACCCCAACCACTCTGAGTGAAGAATCTACCTCGGACATCCCTTCTATATCTCCCACCATGAACCTTATAGTTATGCCCCCTCGTAACAGCCACATCCACCTGAGGAAATAGTCTCTGCACATCCACTCTATCAATCCCTCTCATCATTTTATAAACCTCTATTAAGTCGCCTCTCATCCTCCTCTGCTCCAAAAGAGAAAAGCCCCAGCTCCCTCAACCTTTCCTCATAAGACCTACCCTCCAAACCAGGCAGCATCCTGGTAAATCTCCTCTGCACTCTCTCCAATACTTCCACATCCTTCTTATAGTGAGGTGACCAGAACTGAACACAATATTCCAAATGTGGTCTCACCAACGTCTGGTATTGTTGCAGCATAACCCCATGGCTCTTAAACTCACTTCAGATCAGCCATGATCTTATTGAATGGCGGGGCAGGCTCGAGGGGCTAGATGGCCTACTCCTGCTCCTATTTCTTATGTTCTTATGTTACGTTCAAATTCCCTGTTAATAAACGCTAACACGCTATAAGCCTTCTCCACGGCTCTATCCACTTGAGCGGCAACCTTCAGAGATCCGTGGATATGAACCCAAATCTCTCTGTTCCTCCACATTCCTCAGAACCCTGCTGTTGATCCTGTAATCTGCATTCAAGTTTGTCCTACCAAAATGAATCACCTCACACTTATCAGGGTTAAACTCTATCTGCCACTTTTCTGCCCAGCTCTGCATCCTATCAATACCTCTTTGTAGCCTGCAAGAGCCCTCCACCTCATCCACTACTCCACCAATCTTGCTGTCATCAGCACATTTACTAACCCACTCTTCAGTCCCCTCTTCCAAATCATTGATAAAAATCACAAATAGCAGAGGACCCAGCACTGACCCCTGTGGTACACCGCTGGTAACTGGCCTCCTGAAAATTTTCCTTCCACCACCACCCTCTGTGATACCGCCAGTTACTTATCCAACTGGCCAAATTTCCTTCTATCCCAAAAATGTGCCAGCCTCCCACATGGAGCTAGTAGAGCAAACCACAGCTTCAAGCTCTCCTGCCATGTGTAAATCCTTTTAAGTTTAAAAATTATTTTTTAAAAAAAACTTATAAAGCAAATAATTCATTACTCTTGCCTAAACACTGAGTTTCAATTTAATATGGAAATACCCACCAAGACTTACTCACCAATCAGCTCCATTCATTGGTCTCTCACATTACCTTCCAACTTATAATGTATGTGCTTTTTCTTTTGACAGGTTTATTTGGTAGCTCAAGCTTGCGGAGTGTCACTCCTTCTTCAGGTGAGTGAAGAGTTGTGTTCACAAACAGAACATCAAGACACAAACTCATCTACAAAATAATGGTTGGAATGCGAGGTAATCAAGTCTTTACAGATACAGATAAATGTGAGTAGAGAGGGGGTTAAGCACAGGTTAAAGAGGTGTGAATTGTCTCCAGCCAAGACAGTTAGTGAAGTTTTGCAAGTTGTGGGGGTTACAGACAGTGTGACATGAACCCAAGATCCTGATTGAGGCTGTCCTCATGTGTGCGGAATTTGGCTATCAGTGTTTACGCAGCGATTCTGTGTTGTCGTGTGTCATGAAGGCTGCCTTATAAGAACATAAGAAATAGGAGCAGGAGTAGGCCATCTAGCCCTTCGAGCCTGCCCCGCCATTCAATAAGATCATGGCTGATCTGTCGCTGCTCAGTTCCACTTTCCCGCCCTCTCCCCATAACCCTTAATCCCCTCTCTTATCAAGAACCCATCAACCCGCTTCTTAAAAATATTTAGCGAGGCAGCCTCCACCACTTCAACGGGCAGAGAATTCCAGAGATTCACCACCCTTTGAGTGAAGAAGTTCCTCCTCAACTCCGTTCTAAACCGCCTCCCCTTTATCTTGAGGCTGTGCCCCCTAGTCCTACTGTCTTTTTTGAGCGGGAAGAGTCTCTCCACGTCTATCCTATCCATCCCATTCATCATCTTATACGTCTCAATGAGATCTCCCCTCATTCTTCTAAACTCTAGCGAGTACAAGCCTAGTTTATTCAGCCTCTCCTCATAGCTCAACCCCCTCAACTCCGGTATCAGCGTAGTAAACCTCCTCTGCACTCCCTCCAGGGCCAAAATATCCTTGCGCAGGTGCGGCGCCCAAAACTGCACACAGTACTCCAGCTACGGCCTCATAGGGCTGCCTTGGAGAACACTTACCCAAAGATCAGAGGCTGAATGCCCGTGACTGCTGAAGTGTTCCCCGATAGGAAGAGAACACTCTTGCCTGGTGACTGTCTAGCTGTGTTCATTCATCTGTTGTCGTAGCGTCTGCACGGACTCGCCAATGTACCATGCCTCAGGACATCCTTTCCTGCAGCATATCAGGTAGACAACATTGGCCGAGTCACAAGAGTATATACCATGTACCTGGTGGACAGTGTTCTCACATGGGATGATGGCATCCATGTTGATGATCCCGCATGTCTTGCAGAGGTTGCTGTGGCAGGATTGTGTGGTGTGGTGGTCAATGTTCTCTTGATGGCTGGGTAGTTTGCTGCAGACAATGGTCTGTTTAAGGTTGTGCGGTTGTTTGAAGGCAAGAAGTGGGGGTGTGAGGATGGCCTTGGCGAGATGCTCATCTTCATCAATGACATATTGAAGGTTCCGGAAAAGATGTCTTAGTTTCTCCGCTCTGGGGAAGTACTGGATGACGAAGGGTACTCTGTCTGCCGTGTATGTCTTCTGAAAAGGTCAGTGTGGCTTTTCGCTGTGGTGCATCAGAACTGTCAATTGATGAGTCTGGTGCCATATCCTGTTCTTACGAGGGCATCTTTCAGCGTCTGGAGGCGTCTATTGCAATCCTCCTTATCTGAGCAGATCCTGTGTATACGGAGGGCTTGTCCATATGGGATAGCTTCTTTAACGTGTTTAGGGTAGAAGCTGGAAAAGTGGAGCATCGTGAGGTTATCCGTGGGCTTGTGGTACAGTGAAGTACTGAGATGATTGTCCTTGATGGAGATGCAAATTGATTCTGGAGAATTGGCCAATATTGTCTACTTGATACACTGCAGGAAAGGATGTTCCAAGGCATGGTACATTGGTGAGAATGAACACCACTCAACAATCACCAGGCAGGAGTGTTCTCTTCCTTTCGGGGAACACTTCAGCAGTCACGGGCATTCAGCCTCTGATCTTCAGGTAAGCATTTTCCAAGGGGGCCTTCACGACACACAAAAACGCAGAATCGGTGAGCAGAAACCGATAGCCAAGTTCCGCACATGAGGACGGCCTGAACCGGGATCTTAGGTTTATATCACACTATCTGTAACCCCCACGACTTGCTTGGGCTTGTAAAATCTCACTAACTGTCCTGGCTGGAGACAATACACATCTCTTTAACCTGTGCTTAACCCTCTCTCCACTCACGTCTGAACCTTTAAGACTTGATTATCTGTAAAGACTTGTATCCAACTATTATCTTGTAAATTGAGTGTGTGTTTATGTGTGCCCTGTTTGTGAACAACTCTTCACTCACCTGAAGGAGCAACATTCCAAAAGCTTGTGCTACCAAATAAACCTGTTGAACTTTAACCTGGTGTTGAGAGACTTTACTGTGCTTACCCCAGTTCAACACTGGCATCTCCACATCATGGCCCTTTCCTTTGGTCAAGGAGGGAGGGAAGAAAACACTAATGCAGAATTTTGGGCTTACCTGCTCCTTGACACCAGTTCTTTCTCTTCCCACTTTTTAGTAGATGTGACTGTGCCAATTTCTCCCAGAATGCCTTTCAGTGAAGAAGTCTTTCTGCTGCCTCTGCTGGAAGACAAGGGAAAATTTTGGCATGAATTAGCATTAAGCGGGCATGTAGGAACATATGAAGTGGGTGGAGCATGAGGTGGTGTGAGGAGTGAGGCCTACAGTGCCTAATATTCTATAAAGCAACTGGGACAAAATCCCAGAGGACCTTTTAACCAGCCAGTCTTGGCACTTGGTGGGTTTGGAGGTGTGACAGGATGTCTTCCATCCCACACCCCAGAATAAAGTCTCACTTTCTGGGGAGTTTTGTTGCCAAAGCAAGTGGGGTGAGCCAGGAGATTTCCTGACTGTCCAAGTCAGATTGTTTCCAGAAGTTGTAGGGTCACAGTGAGCGACTAAAGATGTAGGATTTAATAAGGATTCTAGAACAGAGGACAGAATATTCATCAGGAGTTGTTATTAATTTAAAAGGAAGAAATTATGCCACCTGTTCAAGATTAGATTTGACAGGAAATGAAGGAAAGGGAGAAACATAAGTAAATGTAATTGGAACTGTTCAGTTCGCAAGGATAGTAGACATCACCACAGGCTAAATAGTCTGTTTCTTTCAATGCTATAATGTTAATGGATTTCTTAAACATAGTATTATATAAAAAAAAACAACACATACACATATATACAGCACCCTGTAAAGTACAGGCCTTAAATTGTGGAAACAGTTAGCAGTTTAAATATCTGAAAAATATGCCTGTTAGAAACAATTTTCTGAAAAAAATGGGATCATTTGATTGGTGAGCATCAATTCAAAAACATTTTAGCACCTTCAACTTAGACATCCATTAGTACGATCAGCATGCTCACGATTCCTCTCGTCCATTATCCCCGAAGCGGAGGGTATTACAGAAAGTAAAACTGGCAAAGGGCACGTAACTCAAATGTTTAGAGAAGTACATTCTGCACAATGGAATAAAATGACCAAAACTAGGATGCAATAAATCTAAACGCTGTCACAAGATTGCATTTAGTAGACTAATTCTTCAGCACAAAAAGTTAACATAATATATTGTACCAAACCAGGTTTTTTTCAAACACACTGAACAGAAGTACATTGATCTATACCAGCGGTCTCCAAAGTCTGATCAGGATGTGGCCCGCTGTGGGCCGGGTATGGCTCACGGGCCGTAGTTTAGAGACCCCTGATCTATACCATATCCTGGGATTGCAAAACGTTGAAGAGTGCATATATTAGCAATCATCTCAAGTCCATGGATATAATTTGTGTGACTTTATACTGAAATTGGTTCAGGTTTTTAAAGACATATTTATTGTACCTTGCTTAGCGTGATCCAAAGAAATTATTTTAAGGTAGTTGGTGGGAATTTCCCTTGTTTGCCTTGGTAACAGCCAAATGCATGCTCCTTTGGCACCAGATACTAATCCACCATTTGTCTAATCTGATAAGTATCTGGTGATGGTCCAATGGCGGGTGTGTGTGAGATTGCTTTGCCATTCATTACTGCAAATGATTGCACGATGTTCAGCACCACTTGCGACCTCTCAGATACTGAAGCAGTTCATGTACAAACACGATAAAACCTGGGTAATATCCAGGCTTGGCTGACAAATGGCAAATAACATTCATGTCAAACAAGGGCCAGGCAATGACCATCTCCAGCAAGGAGGACCTAACCATCAGCCTGTGACATTTAGTGGCATTACCACTGCTGGAAGCAACAGTTGCCTACTGCCACTGCTGGTAGTAATTCCCTACTTATGGTGGCGAAAGGGCCATCCAAACGCCTTCTTACCATGCTCATAATCAATGTGGAAGTGGGAACACAGCAAATTCCCCACTTTCATCATCCCACCTGTAATGTGTGTCTCCCACTCCTGTCAAACTCATTACATGGGAGGGCACAAAGAGTGAAACCAGAATGATTCAAGATTCTCTCTTGTGGGTCCATTCTATCTACGCAACACTAAATGTCAGCCACTTCTCCACAAAAAAAAAGCAACACATTGTCAATGATTCTTTCTTTTTAAACCCTCCCCACTAGTTAGGTTGTCATCTGTCAAGCCTCTCTGCTATACCCAACCCTCTTTGCAAAGTTCAGGTTTCCTCCAGCTCCTTCTGACCCAAATAGCCAGGGCTGTTCAACTCTTAACGCTGCCTAACCTGGCACCAGACCAACTTCTCAAACTTCCCTAACTTTAATGAAAAATAACATAGCCTATCCTGACCACCTGACCCCAAAGGGCTGGTAATGTAGCAATCAGCCTACCTGAAATCATTCTTTAATCAATAACCTCCAGCCAACCTGAATTACTTCCTGTACTAGATCTCATCCTTAGTCTTCTCACAAAAATAAACAATATTTAAAGTTAGACACAGGACTCTCAAAAAAGCAGCAAAAACCAGATAGGTGGTTGCTGTAGTGCAAGCTAATCTCACAGATGGATGGAATAACACCAACCTGAATCAGAAGAACATCATCGTCTTGAAACAAAAACATTTCTGTGAACAAAGCATCCAAAAGGTTGTTTCCCCTAAAAGCAATAATTTTGACAGTGCTTAGAAAATGTCAGAGCTTTGTCATTTATACTGCGGTGGTGTAAAAGCAAAACTGTGATCCACCAACCCAGATCAAATTTCCAGCATTGTCCAATAAATACAGTTGCCTGCAAAAGAACAGCTCATTTTTCTTTTTTTGTACTATTTCTTGAAGTATGCTTTTAAAGTACCTTAATTTTAAAAAGCACTTAAAACTTTATAAGATTTGTCTCAAATAAGGCATCGAAGGCTATGAGGCACCAAGAGCTGCTCTCAAGAATCCTACATGCACATTTCTCCTGTGTGCTCATACTCTTTTTCCCTTTGTAAATGAACATTTTGAACTTGGTGTTTTCCTTCACGATTTTCACTGTTAATTTTCTTGCGCCTCTGCCTATTGGGGTTAGGTGGGAGAATTGAAGGTACAATGAGATCAGCTGTGATCTTAATAAATGGCAGAGCAGATTTGAAAGGCCAAGCAGCCTACCCTTGCTCGTCAGGCTTATCCCTTTTATCCCAGCATAGTGAAAAGATACCTCTATTTACACACCAAGGATAGCGTTGGCTCAGTTGCAAAGACTTACTTTCCAGTAAACACGTTAACATTCACCATAATTCTTTCTACAATCAGTATCTCCCAGTAAACTAATTTCAAATTCACTATCACTTAAACTTTAGAACAATAAATATGAGTTTATTAAACTAATCTCTTCAACAGTATGGCATCACTTTCAGCTAGAGAGAATCTTGAATGATTCTGGTTTCACTCTTTGGTATATCTACCTAAAACTGACTTTCTTGTCACTCCTTGTCTTTCTGATTCTTTGTTCTGATCTCCTGTTGTTAGGCAACAGCACAGTCTTTTTATATCTTGTGTTTGCTTCAACTTCCTCAATTACTAACCCACTTCTTTGCTCGAAAAGTCAAAAAGCTTTTTTAAAAATGCACATTTTCAAAGAGGGCCTAAGACTTGCCTGTTCCATGTCACAAAACTCAAAACCAAAGCCAAACCTAAGTTTTACTTTCTGTAGGGACTGGGAGCTGAATGTACAGGGCTATCAAGTGTTTAGGAAGGATAGGCAGGAGGGAAAAGGGGGGGGCGTAGCTCTGCTGATTAAGGATAGCATCAGGGTGGTAGCAAGGGATGATATAGGAACCAAAGAGCAGAACGTGGAATCGTTGTGGGTAGAGATTAGGAACAGCAAAGGGAGGAAGACGCTGGTGGGTGTCATCTATAGGCCCCCGAATAATGATCTGGAGATGGGGCGGGCTGTTAACGCGCAAATAAGTGCGGCGTGCAGGAATGGGACGGCCGTAGTTATGGGGGATTTCAATCTGCATATTGATTGGTCGACCCATGTTGGACGCGGTGGGCTCGAGGAGGAGTTCTTGGAATGCTGCCGGGATAGTTTCCTGGAACAGTGCGTGTTGGAGCCGACGAGGGAGAGAGCTATCTTGGATCTCGTGCTATGTAATGAGGCGGGTAGAATTAGGGACCTTGCGGTGAAGGATCCTCTTGGGGAGAGTGATCATTGTATGGTGGAGTTTCTGGTGCAGATGGAGGAGGAGAAAGTGGGTTCCCAGACACGCGTACTTTGTTTGAATAGAGGGGAGTACGGTAGGATGAGAGAAGAATTGGCGAATGTGGACTGGGGGAGCGCGTTGGAGGGAGGGTCTGCTGAGGAGCAGTGGAGGATCTTTAAGGAGATCTTTCTTGGTGCTCAGCGGAAATTTATTCCGATGGTCAAAAAGGACTGTAGGAGGAGAGGTAATAAGCCGTGGATAACGAAGGAGGTGAAGGAAAGTGTTAAATTAAAAGCGGAGGAATTTAGAGTAGCTAAGAGTAGTGGGCGAGAAGAGGATTGGGAGAGGTTTAAATGTCAACAAAGATTGACAAAGAAGTTGATAAAGAAGGATAGGAGAAACTATGAAGCTGGGCTAGCGCTTAATATAAAAAAGGATAGCAAGAGTTTTTATAAATATATAAAAAGGAAGAGGCTGGCTAGGGTGAATGTTGGTCCTTTAGAGGATGAGAAAGGGGACCTAGTGGTAGGGGATGGGGATATGGCTAAGGTATTGAATAACTTTTTTGTTTCTGTCTTCACGGAGGAGGACGTGAATAATTTGCCGGGTGTTAGTGATGGAAAGGTGGTAGGACTGGAGGGTCTTAATGACATTACTGTTACTAGAGAGGCGGTGCTCGACAGACTGGAGGGGCTGATTGTGGACAAGCCCCCAGGACCGGATGGAATGCATCCGAGGGTTCTGAAAGAAATGGCGGAGGTGATAGTGGATGCCTTGGTGGTTATTTTCCAGACATCGCTGGATTCCGGGGAAGTGCCGGAGGATTGGAAAACGGTTAATGTTACGCCGTTGTTTAAGAAGGGTGCCAGGCAAAAGGCGGGGAATTATAGGCCGGTTAGTTTAACGTCTGTTGTAGGTAAAATGTTAGAATCCGTCATTAAGGAGGAAATTGCGAGGCATCTTGAAGGGAATTGCTTGATAGAGCAGACGCAGCACGGTTTCATTAAAGGAAAGTCGTGTCTGACAAATTTACTGGAGTTCTATGAGGATGTGTCTAGGGCGGTGGATAGAGGAGAGCCGGTGGATGTGGTCTTTCTGGATTTTCAGAAGGCGTTTGACAAAGTACCTCACAAGAGGTTATTGCAGAAGGTCGAGGGACATGGAGTTGGGGGTAGGATGTTAGCGTGGATAGAGGATTGGTTGTCAAATAGGAGGCAGAGAGTGGGGGTCAATGGGTGCTATTCGGATTGGCGGGTGGTGACTAGTGGAGTGCCCCAGGGGTCGGTGCTGGGGCCTCAGCTTTTTACCATTTATATAGATGATCTGGAGGAGGGAACCGAGTGTAGGGTGTTGAAATTTGCTGATGACACCAAGATTGGGGGAACGGCAAATTGTGCGGAGGGTGTGGAGAGTCTGCAGAAGGATCTAGATAGGCTGGGCGAATGGGCCAGGAAATGGCAAATGGAATTTAATGTTGGCAAGTGTGAGGTGGTCCACTTTGGTAGGAAGAATGGTAGGAAGGACTATTACTTACGTGGTGAAAAACTGCAGCAGGCGATGGTGCAGAGGGACCTCGGGGTCCTTGTGCATGAGTCGCAAAAACCCAGCTTGCAGGTGCAGCATGTGGTCAGGAAGGCAAATGGGATGCTGGCCTTCATAGCGAGGGGGATTGAATATAAAAGTAGGGAGGTCTTGCTGCAGCTGTATAGGGCATTGGTGAGGCCGCAGCTGGAGTACTGTGTGCAGTTTTGGGCGCCGCACCTGCGCAAAGATATTTTGGCCTTGGAGGGAGTGCAGAGGAGGTTTACTAGGCTGATACCGGAGTTGAGGGGGTTGAGCTATGAGGAGAGGCTGAATAAATTAGGCTTGTACTCGTTAGAGTTTAGAAGAATGAGGGGAGATCTCATTGAGACGTATAAGATGATGAATGGGATGGATAGGATAGAGGTGGAGAGACTCTTCCCGCTCAAAAAAGACTGTAGGACTAGGGGGCACAGCCTCAAGATAAAGGGGGGGCGGTTTAGAACAGAGTTGAGGAGGAACTTCTTCACTCAAAGGGTGGTGAATCTCTGGAATTCTCTGCCCGTTGAAGTGGTGGAGGCTGCCTCGCTAAATATTTTTAAGACGCGGGTTAATGGGTTTTTGATAAGAGAGGGGATTAAGGGTTATGGGGAGAGGGCGGGAAAGTGGAACTGAGCCACGACAGATCAGCCATGATCTTATTGAATGGCGGGGCAGGCTCGAAGGGCTAGATGGCCTACTCCTGCTCCTATTTGTTATGTTCTTATGTTCTTAAAACTAAAAAAAAAGCTTTTTTCTAGTTCCTAACAACTGGTATTATGATGCTGCAGCCAACTTGGATCAGGGTCCTGGAATACAATAGTGTACAGCTTTGTCTCATTCATTTGATGAAAATGTATTTTTAGCGATAGATAGAATGAGTAAAGAGCCATGGTAGCTTACCATGAGGGAAAGTGTCTCAAATGATAGGAAGTTGTGACTGAATGAGATCTACATACAAATTCAGCAGCTCACCACAGACACACAATGTACTGGACTGAAATAAGCTGTATCAAGACAATTGAAATTGCTAAAAAGACAGATACACATCAGAACCCCCTGTAAAGGGAGAAATAACAGTAAGAAGTCTCACAACGCCAGGTTAAAGTCCAACAGGTTTATTTAGTAGCAAAAGCCACTAACTTTTGGAGCGCTGCTCCTTCATCAGATAAGTGGGAGTTCTGTTCACAAACAGGTTATATAAAGACACAAACTCTTTTACAAAATCATGGTTGGAATGCAAGTCTTTATAGGTAATCAAGTCTTAAAGGTACAGACAACGCGAGTAGAGAGCGCGTTAAGCACAGGTTAAAGAGATGTGTATTTTCTCCTGTCAGGACAGTTAGTGAGATTTGGCAACTTCAGACAAGTCATGGGAATTACAAACAGTGTGACATGAACCCAAGGTCCCGGGTGAGGCCGTCCTCGTGTGCGGAACTTGGCTATCAGTCTCTGCTCAGCGACTCTGTGTTGTCGTGTGTCGGGAAGGCCACCTTTGAGAATGCTTACCCAAAGATCAGAGGCCTAATGCCCGTGACCGCTGAAGTGTCTGGTGATTGTCAAGTGGTGTTCATTCATCCGTTATCGCAGTGTCTGCATGGTCTCCCCAATGTACCATGCCTCGGGAAATCCTTTCCTGCAAGTGGAGAGGCTCCAAATGGAGAGGATCTCCAAGAAGATCGTGCATATCAACACAGAATCTCCACAAGGCTGAAATAACCCAATCTTCTGTTGGATACTATTTTGAAATCTGTCAGGAATTTCAGGGATGAAAAGATCAAAACTGTAATGACATAGTCTGTAACAATGATTAGCTGTCTTGCAGTCAAATTACTTGCTGGGAATATACAGACCGAAGTTTTAAAACCTGGTTTTGCCAAGCAGAATCAGAAGTACAAAATATCACAGTCATCAAAAAGCATTGCTGGAAGACAGCATTAAAAATCTCTCCTTCTGAGAGGCTAAAAAAAGTGTCCTCAAAGAATACAGACCTGAACCAAATCAATTAAAGATTTTTCCAGGAAACCAACTAATTTCAGACAGCTGCAAAGTTCAGCAATCTGTGCCTCAAAGACAAGCAAAGGATTAATTGTACAGTCTTTCAACTTTTAACAGACTAACTTTTTTACTTCTGACACTTGCATATCGTTCACATCTTTATTTTTTTTCTGCTTCAGTAACAAATAAGCTTACTCTTTCATTAATTCAAGAAAATCTGGTATGATTGGCTCCTTATTGACAAAAAAAATTTGATTGAAAAAGGCATTTATGGGCAAAAGAAATTTAAAAGCCTTTGTTGCAACAACTGAGGAGGACAGAATAGAAAGGGAGCCAACTCGGTCTTCTTTGCCTAATCATAACCAAAGCAATTTAGCGCTTATGTTAACTGCAAGTTTTTTTTTAAATGGAATATGGCACAGAATATGGAATAGCACTCATTATTTAACGATTTTCCAACAACAACGGGCATTTAATGCACCATAGAAGCATTCTTTCTGGTTGTATCACAGCTTGGTGTGGCTCCTGCTCTATCCAAGACTGTGAAAAACTACAAAGAGTTGTGAACGTAGCCTAGTCCATCATTCAAACTAGCCTCCTATGCATTGACTCTGTCTATAATTCCTGCTGCCTCGGAAAAGCAGCCAGCACAGTTAAGGATCCCACGCATCCCGGACACACAGTCCTCCATCGGGAAAAACAAACAGAAGTCAGTCAGAGTTCATGTTAACCAACTCAAGAACAGCTTCTTCCCTGCCGCCATCAGACTTTTGAATAGGCTTATCATATATTAAGCTGATTTTTCTTTACAAACTAGCTACGACTGTAACACTACATTCTGCACTCTCTCCTTTCCTTCCCTCCAATGTACTCTATGAACAGTATGCTTTGTCTATATAGCACGCAAGAAACAATATTTTTCACACATCCCAATTCATGACAACAATAAATCAAATAAAAAAATTAAAATGAGAGCGAATAGAAATCATACAGTCACCACAAGCACAATTTTTTATTAAATTGATATATTAAAATGAGAAAACATGATACGTGATTTAAAAGGGTTCATTAGTTCACTTTTAAAATAGTTATGTTTTTCTAATTTCTTCAAAAATGAAGATGGACAGATGACCTGCCTTTTGCCAATTCCACACCACAAATGGTAATTAGTATTGTGCAAGTGCAATCCAAGGTAACTTCACTGGTAATTTTACCTCACCTGTAATCAAAGAATGTTAGTCAAGAAACAGACCATTTAGCCCATTACTTCTGCATTGGTGTTTTTTTACTTATGAACTGCTGAGATAACTCTCTCTCCACAAATCCTTTAATATTCCTCTTTTACAAGCAACTAGCTATGATCTTATTGAATGGCGGGGCAGGCTCGAAGGGCTAGATGGCCTACTCCTGCTCCTATTTCTTATGTTCTTATGTAGCTAATTCCTTATTGAAATAATTTGCAGCGATTCAATGACAGGTTCTATATTTTATAATGAAATTAGAATTAATATTAACTTTGCACTGATCTGAATTTTGTATAATTATTTCAAATTTTAAAAATGCTGGGAATACAGATCTTGCAGCAGAGTTTATGGGCAAAAATTAACGCCTTCCCCCAAGGAAAGCTTGGAGGTAAGGGAGACATATAATCCACTGGAGGATGCCAGATGGGAACTGCTCCATTTTCCAGCCTCATCCCTGATTAAGTCCATGCCCCAAACTCAGTGGAGGCCCTCAAGTAGGCAACCAGTGATAACTTAAGGGCCTCATCTCTGTTCAACAACTGGCAGGGTAGTCTCCATGTGGGAAGCCCAAAAGCAACTGTGGACTCCCTGGAGATCCCTCGCTGTCAGGTTCTCGTGTCCAGAGGGACCTTGTACCAGTAAGGCAAGGGGCTCTGCCTTTCTACTAAAACTCCTGCCACACATTTCCCTCCTCCCCGGCAACCTGTAGTTTGCTCCCTACAACACTGGTCTCGCCCTCACTAATCTAAGGTTTAGGGCCTTCTTTGAATGTAGACCTCTGGTGGGTGCACTGCTAGCAACTACCATCGTTCCCCAGGTGAAGCTGACCGCAATGAGGAAGGGTGCAGGGTTGGGGGATGAGAGTGCAGGGGCCTGAACAGAATTTCCAAGCCCTAGAGTATTTGATCCCAGGAAAGGCCTGTCACTGGCCATTTAGGTCTTTCAGGGTAGCATGGTGGCACAGTGGTTAGTATTACTGCCTCACAATGGCACAGACCCAGGTTCAATTCCAGCCTTGGGTGCGTCTGTGTGGAATTTTCACATTCTCACCGTATCGGAGTGGGTTTCCTCCAGGTGCTCTGATTTCCTCCCATAGACCAAAGATGTGCAGGTTAGGCGCTAAATTGCCCCTTAGTATCCTAAGCTGGGGGTTTAACCATGGTAAATGCATAGGGTTACCAGGATAGGACAGAAAAGAGGGCTTGGGTGGGATACTCTTTTGAAGCAGACTTGATGGGCCAGATTGTCTCTTTCTGCACTGTAGGGATTCTATGTCTGTTAAACCAGTGGGCCTGCCCCAAAGGAAGTGGCACAGGCTTCTCAGCAGCAGTGAGGACACTCATCACTTCGATTAAGTTTCACCCCACGCTGAGGGTTATACTTTCATTAGGATTGGAAAAAAATTTAGCTGTGTAACATTAAAGAGGAAGGGTTGAAAGTACAAAAGATAATAGGGTAAAATAAGAGTGATTAAATGACAAAAGTGATAGTGGTGCAGGGTAAAATAGAACAAGGAAAGAAACAAAAGATGTGCCAACACATCTACATGCAAAAGCAGAATCAATATCATCAGCTGCTATCCAAAAAAAATGAAGGCCAGTGTTATGATCTGAAATTGGTGAATTTAATGTCAAGTCCTGGCAGTTCTAAAGTTCCAAGCTGAAACATGAGTGCTGCTCTTGGGAATTACGCTGAGCTTCATTGAAACAAAGTAGGAGGCTTCAGGACAAAGATCTGAGCAGAAGCGGACTGGAGGATTAACATAACAGGCAGCTGGAAGCTCAGGGTCAAGCAGAGTTTTTGGAAGACAAGTTTACAGAGGATGGGACCTGGGAGACCACTCAGGAATGCTCTGGAATAATCAAGTCTAGAGGCAAGAAAGATATGAATGAGGGTTCCAGCAGCAGATAAGAACAAAGATGAGCAATGTTGATGCTGAGGTGGAAATAGGTGGTTTAGTGATGCCAAAGCTATCAGGTCCAAGGTTCATCTCGGGGTCAAATGTGACAAGTTGTGAACAGACTGATTTAGTCTCAGACTTTACCAGGAGAGGAATGGTTTGGGCAGCTTGGGAACAGAGTTTGGAGCAGGGACTTCAGTTCCTGGCTTCTGTCTTCCCAATATTAAAATTGTAGGAAATTTATCCTGATTCAGAATGGACAATCTGATAGTGTAGTAACAGTGGAGGAATCAAGGGAGGTGATGATGAAACAGATGTGGGGATTGTTTATGTGGTAACCAATGCTCTGAGGGTCATCCAAATTGCCTTGGAAGTAAAGTCACATTTAGGTCAGACCAGGTAAGGATGACAGATTTCCTTCCCTAAAAGGATATGAGTGAACCAGGTGGGCTTTTAACTACAGTTGATTTTTTTTTAAACATAGAATCCCTACAGTACAGAAGGAAGCCATTTGACCCACCAAGCCTGTAATGACAGCAATCCCAGCCAGGCCCAATCCCTGTAATCCTATGTATTTACCCTGCTAATCTCCCTGATACTCAGGGACAACTTAGTCTGACCAATCAACCTAATGCACAGAGCTTTAGACTGTGGGTGGAAACTGGAGCACTTAGGGGAAACCCAAGCAGACACAGGCTGAACACGCAAGCTCCACAGAATCACCCAAAGCCAGAACTGAATCTAGGATCCTGGCACTGTAAGCCAACAGTGCAAACCACTGTGCTGGCCTAAATCTTTAATTCCAGATTATTACTGAATTCAAATTTCATCATCTACTGTAGTGGTATTCATGTCTGAGTGCCCAGAGCATTACCTTGGCTCTGGATTACTAATACCACTAAACTCCATTGACAAATAGTAGAGGATCAAGGATAGATCCGAAGGGACAACTGAGAAAATGCAGAAGCAGAAAAAGAAGCCATTATAAGCGATACTCTGGCTATGATTACATAGGTAAGACTGCAAGCCTACCCACCTGGATGACAGTGGAGAGAGATTAAAGGAAGCTAGTGGAATCAACCATGTCAAAGGCTGTAGGCAAGTCAAGAAAATGAGGAGGAAAACGTGATCTCACAGCTTGGTATGACTCTTGCTCTGACCAAGACCATAAGAAACTACAAAAGGGTTGTGAACGTAGCCCAATCCGTCACGCAAACCAGCCTTCCATCCACTGACACTGTCTACACTTCCCGCTGCCTTGGTAAAGCGGCCAGCATAATCAAGCACCCTATGTATCCTGGACATACTCTTCTCCACTTCTTCTGTCGGGAAAAAGATATAAAAGTCTGAGATCATGTACCAACTGACTCAATGATAGCTGCTTCCCTGCTGCCAGACTTTTGAATGATCCTACCCAAATTTGAAATTTCTCTACACCCTAGCTATGACTGTAACACTACATTCTGCACCCTCTCCTTTCTTTCTCCCCTATGTACTCTACAAACAGTATGCTTTGATTGCATTGCGCACAGGAAACAATACTTCTCACTGTATACCAATGCATGTCACGACAATAAATCAAATCAAAAATCTTTGCCATTGCCACAGAAAAGATGAACTCTTTATCTACCCCCGATAGTCAAAACTCAGGTGCTTGCATTTGGGCATTCTAGGGAAGGGAAGTATTTTGGCACAACGGTCGCATCTCTACCTCTGGGCCAGGAGTTCTAGTTGAAGTCCCGCCCAGAAATTGATGGTCAGGGTCACTGCAATCCTAATGTGACCAAACAAATTGATTATCAGCCTGCAAGTCTTTCCAATACATCTAGCAGTAGGTGGCAAAAGTGGGTGAGTTTCCTGGTCAGCTACACTGAGAAGGCAACAGCAAGCTACTGAAGCACTTTGCCAATTGTAATCGTGGGCCAATCTCATGGAAGTACGTGGACAATGTACCGAGAGCATGGTACCTGGATCAGGGGAAGAGGGTGCCATAAAGTTTAGTGAATATTAAAATATGTTAATTTGGGTTGATTACTGTCAAAGACAAGGGAAAAGCTTGTCCAATTATTTTGTGGGAAATACCTGAGAAACCATTAAGTTTGGACACTGTGCTGAAAATTCCTCATGAAGAACCTGACACTTATTGTGTTGCAAAACCAGTTGCAGCTGTCAGACTCTGACTAGGCATCATTCAGCAAGTTTCCTTTCATTTCTAATTATGCAATTATAAACATAATGGCTATTGTTTCAAGATAAGGAAATTGTAGGTATCAAAGTTAGAGAAACTTTCTGAAAACAAATACATACTTCAGCTGGGTGTTTAAATTTATCTCAACTCCTGAAATGGTGAAAGTCAATCATACTGCAATTTTTTTATTGGGTTTCACAATTCCGAGAAGCTGCATTATTCAAGCAATATTACATTGAGGATGTTTTATCATGGCAAGACAGTTGCAACTGGATGCATTTTGTGAACATGAGAACAGGTGGAGGAATACAGAATGATGGAAAGGATTCGCTTCCAGCATTTTTTCTATATAGAACTTCAAATAATTTGCGGATAATTCTGACTGTGCAAGAATATAAAATGGATGATCGCAAATTAGCAGCCAATCCAACGTACTTCTTAATAGAAATAAAAATCAAGGAGATTTTTATATCGGTGGCCAATTCACAATCACAATTACCTATTTTACACTATTGTACAGAGTCAAAATTTCCCTCTGTGTTAAAGCTGGACACCATCATGGAATTACGCACCTGAGTTCTACAACTGTCAATCTCCCAAACACAGTTTTAAATGATATATACCACTCTGTGATCATTCTACCTCACCACCATCACCTCTCCCAAATCTTCCCCTGTTGCTAAATTATCAGAATACCTGTCAAACATCCAGATATTTCCTACAATGAAATATTGGGAAGACCCTAATCTTAAACTACCTACCCTATTCTAAATGCTGTTTCTCAGCTACTGACTCCAACCTCTCCTTGGTAATTGTCTGAGGAGAGGTAATAAGCCGTGGATAACGAAGGAGGCGAAGGAAAGTGTTAAATTAAAAGCGGAGGCGTTTGGAGTAGCTAAGAGTAGTGGGCGAGAAGAGGATTGGGAGAGGTTTAAATGTCAACAAAGATTGACAAAGAAGATGATAAAGAAGGGTAGGAGAAACTATGAAGCTGGGCTAGCGCTTAATATAAAAAAGGATAGCAAGAGTTTTTATAAATATATAAAAAGGAAAAGGCTGGCTAGGGTGAACGTTGGTCCCTTAGAGGATGAGAAAGGGGACCTAGTGGTAGGGGATGGGGATATGACTGAGGTCCTGAATAACTTTTTTGTTTCTGTCTTCACGGAGGAGGACGTGAATAATTTGCCGGGTGTTAGAGATGGAAAGGTGGTAGGACTGGAGGGTCTTAATGACATTACTGTTACTAGAGAGGAGGTGCTCGACAGACTGGAGGGACTGATTGTGGACAAGTCGCCAGGACCGGATGGAATGTATCCGAGGGTTCTGAAAGAAATGGCGGAGGTGATAGTGGATGCCTTGGTGGTTATTTTCCAGACGTCGCTGGATTCCAGGGAAGTGCCAGAAGATTGGAAAGCGGCTAATGTTACGCCATTGTTTAAGAAGGGTGCCAGGCAAAAGGCAGGGAATTATAGGCCGGTTAGTTTAACGTCTGTTGTAGGTAAAATGTTAGAATCCGTCATCAAGGAGGAAATAGCGAGGCATCTTGAGAGGAATTGCTTGATAGAGCAGACGCAGCACGGTTTCGTTAAAGAGAAGTCGTGTCTGACAAATTTACTGGAGTTCAATGAGGATGTGTCTAGGGCGGTGGATAGAGGAGAGCCGGTGGACGTGGTCTTTCTGGATTTTCAGAAGGCGTTCGACAAGGTACCTCACAGGAGGTTATTGCAGAAGGTCAGGGGACATGGAGTTGGGGGTAGGGTGTTAGCATGGATAGAGGATTGGTTGTCAAATAGGAGGCAAAGAGTGGGGGTCAATGGGTGCTATTCGGATTGGCGGATGGTGACTACTGGAGTGCCTCAGGGGTCAGTGCTGGGGCCTCAGCTATTTACCATTTATATAGATGATCTGGAGGAGGGAACCGAGTGTAGGGTGTCGAAATTTGCTGATGACACCAAGATTGGAGGAAAGGCAAATTGTGCGGAGGGTGTGGAGAGTCTACAGAAGGATCTAGATAGGCTGGGCAAATGGGCCAGGAAATGGCAAATGGAATTTAATGTTGGCAAGTGCGAGGTGGTCCACTTTGGTAGGAATAATGGTAGGAAGGATTATTACTTACGTGGCGAAAAACTGCAGCAGGCGACGGTGCAGAGGGACCTCGGGGTCCTTGTGCATGAGTCGCAAAAACCCAGCTTGCAGGTGCAGCAGGCGGTCAGGAAGGCGAATGGGATGCTGGCCTTCATAGCGAGGGGGATTGAATATAAATGTAGGGAGGTCTTGCTGCGGCTGTATAGGGCATTGGTGAGGCCGCAGCTGGAGTACTGTGTGCAGTTTTGGGCGCCGTACTTACGCAAGGATATTTTGGCCTTGGAGGGAGTGCAGAGGAGGTTTACTAGGCTGATGCCGGAGTTGAGGGGGTTGAGCTATGAGGAGAGGCTGAATAAATTAGGCTTGTACTCGTTAGAGTTTAGAAGAATGAGGGGAGATCTCATTGAGACGTATAAGATGATGAATGGGATGGATAGGATAGAGGTGGAGAGACTCTTCCTGCTCAGAAAGGATAGTAGGACTAGGGGGCACAGCCTCAAGATAAAGGGGGGCGGTTTAGAACAGAGTTGAGGAGGAACTTCTTCACTCAAAGGGTGGTGAATCTCTGGAATTCTCTGCCCGTTGAAGTGGTGGAGGCTACCTCGCTAAATATTTTTAAGACGCGGGTTGATGGGTTTTTGATAATAGAGGGGATTAAGGGTTATGGGGAGAGGGCAGGAATGTGGAACTGAGCCATGACAGATCAGCCATGATCTTACTGAATGGCGGGGCAGGCTCGAAGGGCTAGATGGCCTACTCCTGCTCCTATTTCTTATGTTCTTATGTTCCTCTGCACTCCCTCCAAGGCCAAAATATCCTTGCGTAAGTGCGGCAACCAAAACTGCACACAGTACTCCAAACTAAACTCTCTCAGTAAAGAGAGAGTAAAGAAATCATGTCTTGGCTTGTTTCACCAATCAGCTTGATCCTGTTAACCACTGTTACCTTCATCTTTGCTCTCACCCTGGCACTGGATCCACAAAGATATATTAGATGTCCTCAATTTCAATATTAGTCTGAATTCTGTGGTGTTGACAAGAAACCAAGAAGGAACAAACCTAGATGCAGGAAAAGTTCAAGGATGGATGCAGACGACACTATGAACTCAGGTAAACTTGCAGAGAAGAAATCAGCGTGACCATGTCTACAAACTCCAATGCTCCTTTAAATATCATGCCTGCTAATGAATGGGTAGGTAAAGACTTCACAGACATATGTCTCTTCCCTAAGGAGAGTTGATAACAATGGCCAGCAAGATTAGCATTCATATCAACATATGAACATACAAATTAGGAGCAGCAGTAGGCCACTTGAGCCTGTTCCATCATTTAATAATAACTCCCACCTACCCAGATAACCTTTCACCGTTTTACTTATCAAGTTTCTATCTATTTCTGACTTAAAAATATTCAAAAACTCTCACCCACAGGAAAAATTATGCCTTATCTGCTTTACGTGGATGACCCCTTATTTTTCATAAGCCACCCGTAGTTCTAGATTCTCCCACAAGGGGGGATATCCTCTCCACACCCACCTTGTTTCAATCAAGTTGCTTCTTGCTTTTCTAAACACTAGCAGATACAAGCCTAGCGTGTCTAACTTTTCCTCATAAAATAATCTGCCCATTCTAGGTATTAGTCTAGTAAATCTCATCTAAACTTTATTCTTTCATGGGATATGGTTGCTCTTCAACGAGTGTCTTGCCATGCCATTTCAGATGGTCATTAAAAGTCAACCATATTGCTGTGAATAAGGAGTCACATGTAGGCCAACCCAGGTCATGGTGGCAGATTTCCTTCCCTAAAGGGCATTGGAGAACCAGATGGGTGCAGATGGCTTTTTACGATCAGCGACAATAGTTTCATGATCGCCATGAGTGAGATTAGCTTTATATTCCAGATTCATATTCCCACCAGCTGCCATAGTGGGATTTAAACCCTTGTCCCCACAGGGTATGGATTACTAGTTCAGTGACAATACCACTCTGCCACCTTCTCCCCAGTGCTTTGAATTAACTTACATCCTTTCTTAACTATACTATACACAGTTTTTGAGATGTGGTCTCACCAATTCCCTGTATAACTGAATTGGTATAACCTTCCTATTTTTATATTCATAGAATCAGAAAACCCACAGCACAAACAGGCCCTTCGGCCCACAAGTTACACCGATCTTATCTCTACCTACTAGGCTTACCTGTAACCCTCAATCCTATTAAGTCCCATGTACTCATTCAGAAGTCTCTTAAAAGACCCTAACAAATCTGCCTCCACCACCACTGACAGCAGCCGATTCCACGCACCCACCACTCTTTGAGTGAAAAGCTTACCCCTGACACCTCCTCTGTACCTACTCCCCAGCACCTTAAACCTATGTCCTCTTGTGGCAGCCATTTCAGCCCTGGGGAAAAGCCTCTGAGAATCCACCTGATCAATACCTCTCATCATCTTATACACCTCTATCAGGTCCCCTCTCATCCTTCATCTCTCGAAGGGGAAAAGATCGAGCTCTCTCAACCTATCCTCAAAAGGCATGCCACCCAATCCAGGTAACATCCTTGTAAATCTCCTCCGCACCCTTTCAAGGGCTTCCACATCCTTCCCGTAATGAGGCGACCAGAACTGAGCACAGTACTCTAAGTGGGGTCTGACCAGGGTCTTATACAGCTGCAGCATTATCTCCTGACTCCTAAACTCAATTCCTCGATTAATGGCCAGTACACCATATGCCCTCTTAACCATATCCTCTACCTGCGAAGCCAATTTGAGAGTCCTATGAACCCAGACCCCAAGATCCTTCTGTTCTTCCGCACTGCTCAGAGTCTTACCCTTAATATTATATTCCTTCATCCCATTTGACCTGCCAAAATGTACCACCACACATTTATCCGGGTTGAAGTCCATCTGCCACTTCTCCGCCCAGTCTTGCATCCTACCTACATCACGCTGCAACTTCTGACATCCCTTCAAACTATCCACAACACCTCTGACCTTCGTGTCATCGGCAAACTTACCAACCCATCCCTCCACTTCCTCATCCAGGTCATTTATAAAAATCACAAACAGCAAGGGTTCCAGAACAGATCCCTGGGGCACCCCACTGGTGACCAACCTCCATGCAGAAAAAGACCCATCTACAACCACTCTGCCTTCTGCTGGTAACAGTTCCGGATCCACAAAGCAACATCCCCTTGAATCCCATGCCCCCTCACTCTCTCAATAAGCCTGCATGGGGGACCTTATCGTATGCCTTGCTGAAGTCCATTTAAACCACATCATCCACTGCTCTTCCTTCGCCAATGGGTTTAATCACATTTTCAAAAAACTCAACCAGGCTCGTAAGACACGATCTGCCTTTAACAAAGCTGTGCTGACTACTTTTGATCATACTATACTTGTTTAAACGTTCATAAATTCTGTGTCTCAGGATCTTTTCCATCAACTTACCAACCACTGAGGTTAGACTCACTGGTCGATAATTTTCTGGGCTATCTTTACTCCTTTTCTTGAATATAGGAACCACATCCGCAATCCTCCAATCCTCCAGAACTTCTCCCGTCTCCATTGATGACACAAAGATCATCGCCAGAGGCTCAGCAATCTCTTCCCTCGCCTCCCACAGTAACCTGGGGTACATCCCATCCGGTCCCAGCAACTTATCAATCTTGATGCTTTTCAAAAGTTCTAACACATCCTCTTTCTTAGTGTCCACACACTCAAGCTTTTCAGTCCGCCGCAAGATTGCACTACAATCACCAAGATCATTTTCCATCGTGAATTTCGAAGTAAAGTATTCATTGAGCACCTCTTATTTCTACCGGTTCTACACAAACTTTCCCACCGTCACATTTTATAGGTCCTATTCCTTCACATCTCATAAGAACATAAGAAATAGGAGCAGGAGTAGGCCATCTGGCCCTTCGAGCCTGCCCCGCCATTCAAAAGATCATGGCTGATCTGAAGTGGATCAGTTCCACTTTCCCACTTTCTCCCCATAACCCTTAATTCCCTTGTCTATCAGAAATCTATCTACCCGTGACTCAAATATATTCAGCGAGGTAGCCTCCACCACTTCAATGGGCAGAGAATTCCAGAGATTCACCAACCTTTGAGTGACGAAGTTCCTCCTCAACTCCATTCTAATCCTTTTACTCTCGTCTTTTTACTCTCATCTCATCCTTTTACTCTTCACATAGTTGTAGAACGCCTCAGGGTTTTCCTTAATCTTACCTGCCAAGTCCTTCTCATGACTCCTTCTAGCTCTCCTAATTTCCTTCTCAAGTTCCTTCCTACAAGCTGTATACTCCTCTAGATCCTTAACATGACCTAGCTTCCTGAACCTTTTGTATGCTGTTTTTTCTTTTTGACTAGATTCGTTACAACTTTCATGCACCACGGTTCCTGTAACCTACCATAACCTCCCTGTCTCATCGGAACATTGTCGTGCAGAACTCCTGACAAACATTCCTTGAAAATCTACCACCTTACTTCACTTCTTTTCACAATAAATGATAACACTCTATTAACTTTCCTTTGCAATTCAGGTATTCGGATACCTTGATTCCTCTGCAGTTCAGAACTCTGTAATCTCTATTTACTCTTCCTGCCAAAGTGGATAATTTCACATTTGCCAACATTTTACTCTATTTGCCAGATCTTTACACACTCTATATCCTTTTGTAGCCTCCCTATGTCCTCTTCACAATTTACTCTCCCACCTATCTTAGTATCATTACCAAATGTAACAGCCATATCATTGGTCCCCTTATCCAAGTTATTTATATAAATTACAAAAGTTGAGACACCACTACTGATCCCTGTGCCACACCACTCATTACAACTTGCCAAACTGAGAAAAGGTCCATTTATGACTACCCTCTGTTTCCTGTTAGGTAGCTAAACTTCTTTCCATGCCAATATGTTACCTCAAAACCAAAAGCTTTATTTTCCACAATAAACTTTGATGTGACACATGATTAAATGCCAGTATAGCACATCCACAGCACATGTTATTTCAAGGAACTCCAATAAATTGGTGAAACATGATTTCCCTTTCGTAAAACCACGTTGACTCTGCTGATTATCTTGCACTTTTCCAAATGCCCTGCTCTAACATCTTTAAAAATAGCCTCCAACATTTTCCACAACCAACTTGCCTGTTGTTTCCTGCTTTCTATCTCCCTCCTTTTTTGAATAAAAGAATTAGATTCATGATTTTCTAATCTAATGAAAATTTTCCAGAAGCTAGGGAATTTTGGAAAATTTAAATAAACACATGATTATCCCAGTAGCCAGTTCTTTCAAGGACCTGGAGAATTGTCAGCCTGCAGTTCTAACAGTTCCACTTCTCTGGTGGTTGTAATTTTCTTGAGTTGATTCCCCTTGCATTTTCTGATTTACAACTAATCCTGGGATGTTATTTGTGTCATATATAGTGGAGTTGGCATGGACTGCTTAGGCCGAAGGGCCTGTTTCTGTACTGTATTATTCTATGACAAAGGGAGAATGTGCAAATTCCACAGTCACCCAAAGCTTGAATTGAACTCGGGTCCCTGGAGCTGTGAGGCTGCAGTGCTAACCACTGTGTCACCATGCTGCCCATTTATTTTCCATTATTAATCCTCCAAGCTCAATTTTTTTTCATAGGATCAACATAAACTTTGTTATTTCTTTTCTTTTAAGTATCTATAGAAACTCTTACTATCTATCTTTATATTTTGTGATAGCTTTCTTTTGTACTGTAATTTTACCTTCAGTTATTTTTGCTATTTTTCATATTCTATCCAATCTTTTGACCTACCACCCATCTCTGCACAATTACATACTTTCTTTTCTGATACTATCTTTAGCTTTTTTTGTTAACCATGGGTGGCGGGTCCACCCAAGGACAAAGAATAAACTTTCAAATTGTAAAGTAAAGTATTGTGTGAAAAGCAATTAGATTTTTGAAATCTCAAATACCTTTCCCTCTACTTTCAAAATTCCTCACACTTGTAAGTTGTATTATAAGGGTGTTTGGCATAGCAAGAGTTAATGTGGGACTACAGAACGTAACAGCCCATGTGTGATGTAGAGTGTCACATGAGACAATTGTGTAGAGGGTTTGATAGAAGTCAACATGAAGATAGCACCCAGACCAGGTTATAGCATCAACAAAAATCACCTTCAAATAGATTTCTCGAGCTCAGAGAAGCAAAATAAGTGGCCAAAACTGTTAGTTTAAAGGATCTCCCTGCAGAATTGCAAAGTTTAAAGAGGCTATGAGAAGATCGCAACTGTAGCTTGCCAAAACCCAACAAGCATAGGAGTAGGGGAAAAAAGTCACTGCAGTGCCTTCTTGAAAAAAACATTAAAGTTATGAAAAACAGCTCATTAGGAAGGAAAAAAAATTAGAATATTTGGGAAAGCTAACCAAAAATATAAAAACAGATAGCAAGAGTTTTTATAAATATTTAAAGAAGAGTTAAGAAAGTAACCATTGGCTCAAGAGAAAGCGAGTCCGGAGAATTAATGATGGAAACAAAGCAATGACAAACGAACCGAACAGCTATTTTGCATCAGTCTTGATTAAATAAGTAACAGGCGAGAACCAGCAGTAAACGAGGAAGGGAGGTAGTGAGAGATGATATAGTTCAATGGAGAAAAAGGTTGAATCCATTTGGGTGGAAATTATAAATAGCAACGAGAAAAAGTCACTGATACGCATAGTCTATAGGCTGCCAAATGATAACAAGAAATCAACGAAGAAATAACTGACCCATGTAAAAATGGTACGGCAATTGTCATGCGGGATTTTAATCTGCACGTCGATTGGTCAAACCAGGTAAGTCAAGGCAGCCTTGAGGAGGAGTTCATAGAATGTATCCGCGATAGTTTCCTCAAATAGTATGTAATGGAACCTAAGAGAGAGCAAGTTATCCTAGAACTGGTCCTGTGTAATGAGACAAGAATAATTAATGATCTCACAGTTAGAGATTGTCTCAGAAGAAATAATCACAACATGGTTGAATTTAATATACAGATGGAGCATGACAAGGTAAAATCCAATACTAGTGTCTTGCGCTTAAACAAAGGAGACTATAATGGGATGAAGGAGGAGTTGGCTAAAGTAGACTGGGAGCAAAAACTTTATGATGGGACAATTGAGGAACAATGGAGGACTTTCAAAGTGATTTTTCATAGTCTTCAACTATATACTAGTGATAAGAAAAGATTGTAGGAAAAGGGATAATCAGCCATGGATATCCAAGGACATAAAGGAGGGTATCAAATTGAAAGAAAATGCATACAAAGTGGTAAAGATTAGTGGGAAACTAGACAATTGGGAAATCTTTAAAGGTCAACAGAAAGCCACAAAAAAACTATGAAGAAAAATAAGTAGATTATGAGACTAAACTAGCTCAGAATATAAAAACAGATAGTAAAAGTTCCTACAAATTGGCCCTTGAGAGGATGAGAGGGGGATTTAATAACAGGAAATGAGGAAATGGCCAAGGCACTGAACAGGCATTTTGCATCAGTCTTCACAGTGGAAGATACAAATAACATGTCAAAAATTGATGACAGACTGTGGCAAGTGAAGACCTAGAAACGATCAGTATCACTAAAGAAGTACTGTTTGGCAAGCTAATGGGGCTACGGTAGACAAGTCTCCTGGCCCTAATGGAACGCATTCCAGGGTACTAAAAACGGCAAGGGAAATAGCAAGTAATTTACCAAAATTTGCTGGACTCTGGGCAGTTCCAGCAGATTGGAAAACAGCAAATATGATACCACTGTTTGAAAAAAAGGATGTAGACAAAAGGCGGGTTAGCTTAACTGTAGTTCTGTAGTGGGGAAAATGCTTGAATCTATCAAGGAAGAAATAGCGAGATGGGTTCACGAAAGACAGGTCATGTTTAACTCATTTACTGTAATTTTTTGAGGACATTACAAGCACGGTGAACTGGGAACCGGTGCACGTGGTGTATCTGGAATTCCGGAAAGCATTCGACAAGGTGCCACACAAAAGGCTGCTGCATAAGAAAAAGGTGCACACTGTGTTAGCATGGATAGAGGATTGGTTGATTAACAGAAAGCAAAGAGTGGGGGTAATTAGTTGTTCTTCTGGTTGCCGATCAGTAACTCAGTGTGCCTCAGGGGCCGCAAATGCTTGCAATTGAAACAGCTGGAAAACAAAGGCATCATTTTTGAAACATCAACTTCTCAAAAGATCAAGGCAGACCCCAAAGAAAAAACAAGCCCAAGCCCACTCCATGAATTAACAGCAAAAATCTGCTCCAGAAGAAATTGGATAGGGAAATGGTATATGATGGATAAACTCTTGAGGAAAGTGTAATATAAGGATGTTCATCAGACCAAGGACTATTGTGGGACAGGGAAACAGTATCACCCACAATATGATGTAGAGAGACATGAGATATGGTTGTGTAGCAATAGTCTGAAAGAAGTCGGAATGAACACAGCACTTAGAAAAGGCTGTACTTTGGAGATGAGTAAGTGTGTGTACTAAAAATAAATGTTTTATGTGCAATCATACAAGCTTCCTGTTAGTGAGGCACAAAGAGCAGATATGAATGGAATACTATTTCTACAAAGAAATAGTTACTGCTGTCACAGACCTCAAAAATGATTGGGCATATTAAAGGAGCACAGCATTAATTATGGGTGACTTTAATTTTCATATAGATTGGCCTAATCAAATTGGAAATGGCATCCAAGAGAATGAATTCATAGAGTGCATTTGGAATCATTTTTGGAGCAATAGGTTATTGAGCCAACTAGGGATCAGGTTATTTTTGATCTGGTAATGTGTAATGAGGTAGGTTTAATAAAATGACCTCAAGGTTAAGGATTCCCTAGGAATTAATGGTCACAGTATGATAAATTTAACTTTTAGCTTGAGCGTGAGAAAATTGGGACAGAATTATCAGTGTTGAACTTAAAGAATGGGAATCACAAAGGTATGAGGATGGAATTGGTCAAAGTGGAAGTGGACTGGTCGTACATAAATTGATAGGTAAGACAATAGATGAGCAGTTGCAGACATTTCAGGAGATAACAGCACATAAGCTGGCAAAGACTCATGGTAGGCCAGAAGAGTGGGACAGATTCAGAATGCAGCAAAGATGGGCTTAAAAAAAAATCAAAGGAGAAAATAAACTTGAGGGCAAGCTTGTGAGAAATATAAAAACAGATAATACATACTTTTTCTTTCAGTACAATAAAAGAAAGCATTATCCCCTTAGAGAATGAAACTAGGGAAATAATTATGGGGAACAAAGAAATGATGGAAGTGTTAAATAAATATTTTGTATCGGTCTTTACTATAGAGGAAACTGTAAACATCCCAGAAAGAGCCAAAACAAAGGGGAGAATTTAAATAGTCACCATCACCAGGAAATTTGTCTTCAGCAAACTAATGGGGTTAAAGCTGACAAGTAACCCTGGACCTGATGGTTTGCACCACAAGATCTTAAGACAGGTAGTTACAGAAATTTTGATTCATTGCTACTTATTTTCCAAAAATCCTTAGATTCTGGAACTCTGCCAAAGGATTGGAAAACTGGCAATGTGGTACCCTTATTCAAAGAGGGAACCAGGCAGAATGCAGGAAAGTGCAGACCAGTTAGTCTAACTTATTATTGGAAAGATATTGCTTATTAAAGGAAAGAACAGCAGGGCATTTAGAAAGTTATAATCTGATCAAATAAAGTCAATATTGGTTTCATGATGGGGCAATCATGCCTGAAAAATTTGCAGGCGGTCTTTGAGAAGCTATCAGCCATTGCAGATAGAGGAGGGCTAGTCAAGTTGCATATCTGGATTTTCAAAAGGCATTTAATAGGATGCCACACAAGATAGGAGCTCATGGTGTTGGAGGTAATATTCTGGCCTGGATAGAGGATTAGCTATCTAACAGGAAGCTGCAAGTAGCAATAAGGGGGGAGTCCTTCTCATGTTTGAAGACAGAAACCAGTGGAGTGCCACAGGGTTCAGCGCTGGGACCACAGCTCTTCACAATATATGAATGATTTGGAAGAAGGAACAGTGTGGCCAAATTTGTGGATGATGCAAAGGTGGGAGGGAAGGAGGATATAAATCATTTACAGAGATGTATTGACAGGTTAAGTGAGTGGGTAGAAATGGCGTAGTGACTCACACTGCTGCCTCACTGCACCAGGGATCTGGGTTTGATTCCCAGCTTGGTCACAGTATGTGAAGAGTCTGCACATTATCCCCATGTCTGGGTGGGTTTTGTTTAGGTGCTTCGATTTCCGACCAAAGTCTGAAAGACATGCTGGTTAGGTGCATTGGCCATGGTAAATTCTCCCTCGGTGTACCAAACAGGCACTGAAGTGTGGCGGCTAGGGGATTTTCACAGTAACTTCATTGCAATGTTAATGTAAGCTTACTTGTGACTAATAAATAAAGTTTAACTTTTTGATGTGGGGAAAATGTGAAATTGTTCATTTTGGAAGAAGAAATAACAATTTGGATCATTATTTAAATGGAGAGAGATTGCAGAAACCTGCACCACAAAGGGAATTGGGGGTCCTTGTTCATGTAATCCAGAAAGCTAGCATACAGTGCAGAAGGTAATAAGGAAGGCAAATGAAATGTTCACTTTTGTTTCAAGGGGCTGCAGTATAAAAGGAAAGAGGTATTGTGCAACTAATACTGAGGCCACATTTAGAATACCGTGTACAAGTTTGGTCCGCTTATTTCATGAAAGTTATTATCATTATAGTTAGTACTGAGGAGATTTACCAGGATGATCCTGGGTAGGGAAGGATTGACATATGAGCAACGATTAAACAGATTGGGTCTGCACTCCTTGGGAATTCAGAAGAATGAGAAGTGGTATGATTGAAACATCAGATTCTTGGTGGGGGGGGGGGTTAGACAAGTTAAATGTTAGGAGGATGTTTCCACTCATGGGAGAGTGTAGGATTAGAGTGCATAGTTGCAGAATAAGGAGCTGCTCACTTAGATAGATTGAGGAAGAATTTCTTCTCTCAGAGTGGTGGATCTTTGGAATTCTTTTCCCCCAAGAAGCTGTGGAGGCAGCGAAATATAGAACCATAGAACATTACAGCCCAGAAACAGGTCTTTTGGCCCTTCTTGGCTGTGCCAAACCATTTTTCTGCCTAGTCCCACTGACCTGCACCTGGACCATATCCCTCCACACCTCTCATCCATGTACCTGTCCAAGTTTTTCTTAAATGTTAAAAGTGAGCCCGTATTCACACTTCATCTGGCAGCTCATTCCACACTCCCACCACTCTCTGTGTGAAGAGGCCACCCCCTCCCCCCCCCCCATACTCCCTTTAAACTTTTCCCCCTTCACCCTTAACCCATGTCCTTAGTTTTTTTCTCCCCTAGCCTCAGTGGAAAAAGCCTGCTTGCATTCACTCTATCTATACCCATCATAATTTTGTACACCTCTATCAAATCTCCCCTCATTCTTCTACCCTTAGGGAATAAAGTCCTAACCTATTCAATCTTGCTCTGTAACTCAGTTTCTCAAGTCCCAGCAACATCCTTGTAAACCTTCTCTGCACTCTTTCAACCTTATTAATAGTCTTCCTGTAATTAGGTGACCAAAACTGCACACAATACTCTAAATTCGGACTCACCAATGTCTTATACAACCTCACCATAACAACTCTTATGCTCAATACTTTGATTTATAAAGGCCAATGTACCAAAAGCACTCTTACGACCCTTTGTACCTGTGACACCACTTTTAGGGAATTATTATCCATATTCCCAGATCCCTCTATTCTACTACATTCTTCAGTGTCCTACCTTTTACCTTGTATGTTCACCTTGGTTTGTCCTTCCAAAGTGCAATACCTCACACCCGTCTGCATTAAACTCCATCTGCTACTTTTCAGCCCATTTTTCTAGCTGGTCCAAATCCCTCTGCAAGCTTTGAAAACCGTCCTCACTGTCCACTACACCTCCAATCTTTGTATCACCAGCAAATTTGCTGATCCAATTTACCACATTATCATCCAGATCATTGATATAGATGATAAACAACAATGGACCGAACACCGATCCCTGTGGCACACCACTAGTCACAGGCCTCCACTTGAACATTTTCAAGACTGAGATCGATGCATTTTTATTCAGCAGGAGATATTAGGGTATTTATTTGTGTTACAAGTAGGCTTACATTAACATTGCAATGAAGTTACTGTGAAAACCCCTAGTCACCACATTCCGGCGATGTTTAGGTACAGTGAGGGAGAATTTAGGATGTCCAATGCATTTAACCAGCATGCCTTTCAGACTGTGGGAGAAAACCACAGCATCCAGAGGAAACCCAGAGGAATGGACTTAGTTAGTGTTAGATCAGCCGTGGTCTTACTGATTGGTGGGACAAACTTGAAGAGCTGAATGGTCCACTCCTGTTCTTATTTCTTATGGTCTTGTGGTCAGTGGGCACTGCAGGGTATAAGAGTGTCTGATTGACATAATATGATGATTTAGTACTGTATACTTCCATTGTTTTAATTAGATATTACATTTAAATTATTTAATTCTCAGATGAGGACTTCTGGAGCTGTTCATGAGGCATCATTATTGTTCTATTAAAAACTGGACATAATCAAACTCTCTAGATCAAAAACACCATTTACCAGGTCATAGAATCCTACAGTGCAGAAAAAGACCATTTGGCCCATCGGGTCTGCACTGACCACAATTCCATCCAGGTCCTATACCCACAAACCTGTGCAATTCTCCTAGCCAGTCCTTTTGACATTAAGGGGCAATTTAGCATGGCTTTCCAAATAATACCCTTCAACATAACTCGCACATCTTTGAACTGTGGGAAGAAACAAGAGCACCTGGAGGAAACCCACACAGACATGGGGAGAACATGTAAACTCCATGCAGACAATGACCCAAGCCAGAAATCAAACCCAGGTCCCTGGCACTGTGAGGTAGCAGTGCTAACCACTGTGCCACCCCAACACTTAATATTCCTAACAATGAATCACATAATAAATACATTTAAAAAACAAATCAGAACTTTGCATAACCTTTCTGCTCATTCCCCTTTCCAAATAATACCCTCAACAATTAGACTAATTAAAGGTTTTGTCTCTTTCACTCATAGGCTAATGTTGGTGCAGTCTGCTCACCATAGTCCAGCATAGTTGATACCCAATGTGATAACTGTCCAAGGAGCAAACAGAACAATTCGGAGTACCAGAGGCCCAAATCCTATTCTTGGTCCACTACCAATGAAACGGGCTTATGGATGGCCAACCGCAGTGAGAAGTAATAACAGGCCAGTTCACATAGATCAATTATATTGTTGCTCACTGGGAATCTGGAGGCAATATTAAATGAAATACCTGTGTTGCAGGTATACTGGTAGGCACAGCAGAAAGCTACAAGACAAAAAAAAATCAGCAGCAGCAAAATGGGAAACTGAAAATTGGGGATGCACTGATGTTGTGCAAAATTGGAAATAACTGTTTTTCAGGTTGCCAAGAGATTTTTTTTTTGCTTTGACACCAATATGTTTAAATAAAATTTCAGTAACAAGATAATTGTATCTGTTTCTCTGCCACAGAGACCAGATATCCAACTGTATCTAATAAAGTGGCAAAGGAATGTTGGAAGATATGCACACACAGGAATAAAAACTTCCTAAGAGAGGAAGAAATTCAAAAATTAGCCGAGAAAACAAATTAGTAAAGAACTGAGAATGAACCAAAATCCTGCAAAAGACTAGGATCATAGAAAGTGACAAATCAACCTACTACAGATAGTGAAGATTGGAAGCATAGTCATATAACGTTCAAGAAACAGAAACATTGAAAAAAATTCAAAATAACGTTGATATGGTACAGAATTAAAACAGAAATTCTGAACCTTTTGTTAAAAACCGCATCCTTTTAAAAATATTATGCCTTATTCCTTTATAATTCAGTTTTTAAAAAGATTGTGGAATACAGACACACTGAATCTGCAATTACATTACTTGCAACATAAAAAAACTGTATTTTCAGTATAAATAAATCACAATACTTTAAAGGAAATCTTACATCGCCAAAGCTAAAAAAAATTATGCTATTTGAGAATACTGTCAAAAATCACTCTACAAATATTCCCAATTGCTTGGTCACCTTTTACAAAAAAATAAGTAGACGATTGAATGGTACAGCTAGATACTGAAATCCATCCATTGAGGATTGCACTGTATACTAGAACTTAGAAATCCCTCTTCTTAGATTTCATAATGGTCACAGATGCTCATTTGGAGAACTTTAGCTCTTCATTCAAGCAAATCAAATATTATATGCCATCTATCTTGCAGCACTGCCTCCCATGAGAATCACCCTTCAGCCTTACTAATGTGAATAATATGGTGCCAGTGCTGCCAAACCTCCCTACGAGAGGTTCTTCTGCCTGTCTCCATAAAGGACAATCACCAACAGAGCTAAATAGCTACTGCTGCTGCTAGCACCACTTGCCATCACTTTAATTCTTGCCATAGATGGACTGACCTCTGTAAACCTCAGGAATGCATTGGTAACATTACAGCAGCTACACGTGCATACTTGTGCTAGTGTTGACAAATGTGTTCTATCAATAAGATGAATTGTTCACAAGGGAAGTGGCTCATACAGAGGATCCCCTGAACTGAAGTATTAAATTTAACAATGTATTATTTTATCTGAGCATGAGAATTGTTTTAAAAGTTTGTATTGACAATTTATTAAACGGTTAATTAGGCATCAGAACAAAATTTAACGTCTTTTTTAAATTAAATCATTTTGGATTGGGGTGTCAGGTTGGCTCTATTGACAGAGCTCTCCTGTCTCAGGTCATGGGCTCAAGCCCTATTCTAGGACCCTAACACAAAGGCCAAATTGAGACTAAGTGCAATGCTCAGGAAAGGTGCCATATTTTGGTTAAGAATATGAACCAATGCACATTTGCTTGTTCGACTGATTGTAAAAAATCCCCTACTATTGTTCCACGATTTGGGAATTCTCCCAGTGTCTTA
The DNA here is from genome assembly GCF_965287045.1 of Carcharhinus amblyrhynchos. NCBI lineage: Eukaryota > Metazoa > Chordata > Chondrichthyes > Carcharhiniformes > Carcharhinidae > Carcharhinus > Carcharhinus amblyrhynchos. Next base: position 93,750,676 of record NC_137328.1, on the reverse strand, counting down.
AGCATTATTAGTCCCTAAACTTACACATGTCACCTGTCATTCGCATAGCTTTTTGTGGAGCTTTACTGATGTATTGGCTACCTTAACAGCAACTCAAAGTCATAGAGGTTCACAGCATGAAAACAGGCCCTTCAGCCCAACTTGTCCATGCCAGCCTTGTTTTTAAAGCCCCTAAACTAATCCCAATTGCCCGCATTTAGCCCATGTCCCTCTATACCCATCGTATCCATGTAAAATATTTTTTAAAAGATAAAATTATACCCACCTCTACTACCACATCTGGCAGCTTGTTACAGACACTCACCACTCTCTGTGCGAAAAAATTGCCCTTCTAGACACTTTTATATCTCTCCCTCTCACCTTAAACCTATACCCTCTAGTTTTAGACTCCCCTACATCTGGGAAAAGATATTTATTCTATGCCCCTCATTATTTTATAGACATCTATAAGGTTACCCCTCAGCCTCCTATGCTCCAGAGAAAAAAGCCCCAGTCTATTCAGCCTCTCCTTATAATCAATACATCAAGACCCGGTAGCATCCTAGTAAATCTTTTCTGCACTCTTTCTGGTTTAATAATATTCTTTCTATAATAGGGTGACCAGAATTGCACACAGTATTCCAAGTGTGGCCTTACCAATGTTTTGAACAACTTCAACAAGACATCCCAATTCCTGTATTCAATGTTCTGACCGATGAAACCAAGCATGCCGAATGCCTTCTTCACGACTCTGTCCACCTGTGATTCCACTTTTAAAGTGCTATGAAAATGTATGCCTGGATCTCTTTGTTCTGTAACTCCCCCCAATGCCCTACCATTAACTGAGCAAGTCCTGCACTGGTTCAATCTACCAAAATGCATCACCTCGCATTTATCTAAATTAAACTCCATCTGCCATTCGTCAGCACACTGGCCCAATTGATCAAGATCCTGTTGCAATTGGAGATAACTTTCTTCACTGTCCACTATGCCACCAGTCTTGGTGTGTCATCTGCAATCTTCAATCTTCAGGCACGTCACCCTCTTGATTCAAATATCTCGGCTAGGAGACCTACAATTTCCTCCCTAGCCTCCCACAACATCCTGGGATATACCTCAGCAGGTCCTGCGGATTTATATACCCTTGATGCGCTTTAAGACTTCCAGCACCCCCTCCTCTGTAATATGTACACTCCTCAAGATATCACTATTTATTTCCCCAAATTCCCTAACATCCATGCTTTCCTCAACAATAAATACTGATGAAAAATATTCATTTAGGATCTCACCCATCTCTTGTGGATCGCACAATGATGACCTTGTTGATCCTTAAGAGGACCTACTCTCTCCCTTGTTACTATTTTGGCCTTTATGTATTTGTAGAAGCTCTCTGGATTCTCCTTTGCTTTATCTTTGAAGCGACTGCGCTTCAGAGTAATTTATTGGTTTCACTTTGAGGCAGTCTAAAGACGTGAAAGGTGTATTGCTACAATTCACTCACTCACTCCTTACTTGTAAAAAAAACTCACTTCAATAAAGCATCTAAAAAAGCAAATGTCTGTGGAACCATATCCCACCAAATGACACTGATTTACAAAGAGAAAACAAAAACTATATATACAGAAAAAATTTACTCAAATATTTCACCACAAGTCATAATATTCATGTCCACTGAAAAACTTCAACAGCTGAACTATCAAAAGTACCCCAATCATCAAATTCCATCTTAAAACACTGCCCACCAGAACCTGCAACAGGCCAATGCAGAATAAATTATTTCCATGCCCCTCTTAAATTAACGCACTAATGGCCTCTGATAAGTGCACAGCTTTGCTGTTTGAGCATGGCCATGCAAATTCAACTAGAAGATATCTGAGATTATAAATTACATTCTCAGAAACATCTCAACCAATAGCACAGAAATTACAACTCTTGACCACTTTGTCACTCTGATTTGGACATACATTGCTGGTCAGTTTTCCACTGTTGCCCCCATTTTTCAATCAACAACATTCTATGCAGTTTGGAGATTGGGAAAACATAATTAAGACATTCCAAGTAATTGTTTGATCAAGTGCCTTTGAGGGCCACTCAAGAACATAAGAACATACATAAGAACATAAGAAATAGGAGCAGGAGTAGGCCATCTAGCCCTTCGAGCCTGCCCCGCCATTCAACAAGATCATGGCTGATCTGTCGTGGCTCAGTTCCACATTCCCGCCCTCTCCCCATAACCGTTAATCCCCTCGCTTATCAAAAACCCATCAACCCGCGTCTTAAAAATATTTAGCGAGGCAGCCTCCACCACTGCAACATGCAAGAGAACAACTCTCCAAGTAACTATAATAAAAACAGAAAATGCTGGATATACCCAGCAGGTCTGACAGCATCTGTGGAAAGGGAAAAAGAATTAACATTTCAAGTCTGTATTACTCTTCCCCTGAGCTAAAGAGAGGAAGAACTTAGATGGATTTTATACCGTATAAGAGATGGCAGAGCAGGTGGACTCAAAATGTTAACTCTGTTTCTCTCCACAGATGCTGCCAAACTTGTTGAGTTTATCCAGCATTTTCTTTTCATTTCAGAATTCCAGCAGCCACAGTATTTTGCTTTGATTTTAGTCTCCAAACAACTAGTTTGCTCTTCCAATTTCAATCACACTCAAACTACTCTACTTTGTGAAGCAGAGGAAAACATTTTTGAGATGCAAGCGATATTTGAGTTCAGGTTTCCCCAAAAGGCCAAACATTCTAAAGCTGTAGGACTAGGTCAACTTGAAAACAGGCAGTCATTACGGGGACATGACAGGATCGCTTTTGCATTTGGGACTTCCATTATCAGAAAGAACAGAATCCCTATACTGCCGACAAAGTCATTCAGCCCATTGAGTTTGCACCAACTCTCCATTACAGCATCCCATCCAGGCACTCTCCCCCACCTCATTCACCATGACCGATCCATCTAACTCGCACATCTTTGAACTGTGGAAGGGAATAGTACACCTAGAGGAAACCCAGATAGACACAAGGAGAACATACAAACTCTACATAGTCACCGAAAGCCAGAATTGAACCCAGGTCGCTGGAGCTGTAAAGCAGCAGTGCTGACCACTGTGCTGTATCAAACATGAAGGAAAGCTCAGCAATGGCTAATTTGCCTGCATTCCTTCATCCTATTGCAAGCACATCCCTCGTTAACCAATCACAGGATACATATTACTTACTGTTTTGAAAAAGAATATGATCAGGACAACCTACTATCCCTGCTAAGGAACTTTGTGCATTCAAGTGGCCCTCATGAAAAGCAGAAAAATATGAACTTATCATATACTTTTCACTCTTAATGTAAATGCATTTATTTCTAATCATCCAAGTAGCAAGACCAAGTAACTCCATTTTTAAAAAGTACCCAAAGTAGAGAACTATTTTTCAGCTTACTCACCACAATATATATCTTTGATTTCCTGAGAGACAGAGTGTGCATACCCTTACAAACAACAATAATGTTTATATTTGCAACATCATTAGCATCCTTTGCCATTTACCAGTATTGAATGTTCCTCCTCCCAAAAATGTGTGAAACATGCATTCCTTCAAGTATCTATAAGTAATAAGATAAACATAACAAGGACCAGTTCTGTAACATCTCTCACTTCACAAGTAAGTGAGGATGGACAAAAAGAGAACACACACACACACACACAAATATTTTTCCCTGGGGTGGGGAGAGGTGATGGTTGATAGGAAAAGCATTTTACACATAACCATCAAATCTCATTGAATGATTTGAAACACAAAAGCTATAATTCTGTGCAAAAGTACAATTTACCAAGAATAGTTAAGCCATATTGTATTCTTGAATTAAACCAGTTCAGTGCAACCTTCATGGTAAATACGGTGCTTAAACAGGCCACAGACAAGAGATGGGGCAAAACCCAAGTCATTTTGTTCATGGCTATCAGCAATGAGAGACAATGTATTTGTAACCTACAGTAATTAACCCAGGATAATTTAACATCACCCCGGTAACACTGCAACACATACTTGATTTAGGCAGCCTTAACGTGGAACCACCCATCAGTTGAGAATCTCTGGTAAGCTGTTTACAACCACATTAGATACACGCCCCTAACGAGAGCATCTCCAATAGTCTGTTTTTAAAAATAATAATATATGGAAGAATTATTGATTCTGACTCAAGATGACAAGTTTTTGTTTGTATTTAAAAAGTGGGGCATGGAGCAATTTGCAACAGAGCTATAGCAGTTCGCATCTCATTGTTCACTCGGTGTTTTATTCCCCACCCCCTCTGCTAAAGTGTACAAATCAATGGTGTTCTTTATACACATATATATGCATACACACATATATATATAAAATGAAAGAGCAAGTGATGGAGTCGCACACATAACATGCAGCACATACCCAACAGATTTTAAAAAAACAGGCAGTGTGGAGAAAGTTTCACGAGCAGTGAAGGGCTAAACTTCCGGGGTATGTATCAGTGCAGCGGGGGGAGGCAGCGGGAAGAGTAAATGCTATTCAGCGCAGCCGGTTTCAAGTCGCCCTTGCAGGGGAATTACTGTAGTCTGTGCAGGACTCCCTCTAACTGCATTCAGCCAGCAGGGGAAACGCACTTTGTAAACAGCGGGCCGGCCTGCGCTGCCAAACCCTCTGGCTCTCCGCTGCCTCCTGCAAATGCACTCCCTCTCCATGACTTTCCCCCGACCAGCGACCGGGGCGGCTTTCCCGGTGCTCTCCGGCCAGTGGGCAGGGCTTGCGGTATTATATAATCCCCTACAGGGTTGTAATGGGACACTCCAAAAATTTATTCTTGGGAAGACTGACAGCCGGGGTCAAGAAACAGCTGTTGAAGTTAATGCTACTTCCTCCCACACTGTCTGACAGCAGTGGCTTGCCACAACAAAGTTGGAAGCCAGAGGCACATTTAAAAGATCTGGTGCATCCGTGTTTCTTGCACATGTAATGCGAAATATTAGTAGGTGTAATGAGCATTTATGTTGCGGCGTAATTAAAGGAGTGAAGCCAGCCAGAGAGCTGTTTGAAACCCATGCCATATTTGCTTTTTTATTCTTTCTCTTCTGCTGCGACTTTTTTTTGGTCAGGCGATTTTAAAATGCTACGATGTTTAAAAGCAAGGAGGTTTGCAAAATAAAACAAAAGTTTTCTGAATGCAAAAAAAAACACAATTCTGAAGGGCGGATTTACTTCTAAATATACATATGATAACACTATTTAAATAGGGCCGTTGACTTGTTAAAAAGTTTTTTTTTAGGTCCACGACCACCACCTCCTCCCCACACCTCTTTTTCCAACACAAGTGACCAGGGAACCAATTCAGACGTTTCTACAACTTAGAAATTTTTTATTGCGATATGCATGATAAAAAGGAGTAAAATAATACGACTGCTTTTTAAGTCTGCACCTCTACTGAGCCTATGCAGAATAATTACAAGTCAGGTGAAAATGACTGTCTTTGACATCAAGTCAGTATTTCATTGTGTAGCATCAAGGAGCCCTAACAAAATTGGAGTCAGTGGGACTTGGGGAAATCTCTGCTTTTGCAGTCATACTTAGAACAAAGGATGTTTTTGCAGTCATACTTAGAACAAAGGTTGTGATCATTGGAGGTCAGTCACATCAGCTCTAGGCCATCACTGAAGGAGTTCCATCGGGTACACCATCTTAAGTTGCTTCATCAATAACCCTCCTTCCATCATTTGGTCAAAAGTAGGGATGTTCACTGATGATTGTAGAACCTTCAGCACCATTTGCATTTACAGAAACAATTATATGCAGCAAGAGCTGGACCATATCCAAGGCTGGGCTGACAATTGGCAAATAACATTTTCCCACACGTGCCAGGTGGTGACCATCGCCCAAAAAAGGAGAATCTAATCATCATCCCTTGACATTCAATGGCATTACCATCACTGAATCACCCTGGGGTTATCATTGACCAGAATCTGTCCTGGACTAACCATATAAATACTGTGGCTGCAAGAGCAGGTCAGAGACCAGGAATCCATGGTAAGTAACTCACTTTCTGACTCTCCAGAGCCTGTCCACCATCTATAAGGCCAAATCTGGAGCGTGATGGAGTACTCTGCTTGCCTGGATGACACAGAGCAGCCACTTGATTGGTACCCCATCTAAAAACATCCACCCCGTCTACCACCAATACACAGTGGCAGCAATGTGTAGCATCTGCAAGATACACTGCAGGAACTCAGCAAGGTTCCTCACACAGCATCTTCCAAACCCATGACCACTACAATCAAATACACTGGATGTGCTTCCACCACCTGGAAATTCCCCTCCAAGCCACTCACCATTCTGACTTGGAAATATATTGCCATTCCTTCACCATTGCTGGGGCAAAATCCTGGAGGTCCTTCTCTAGCAGCACTCTGTGTGTTCTGAACCAGGAGTAGGCCATTTAACCTCTCAAGTCTGTCCTGCCATTTAAGAAGATTGTGGCTGGTCTGATAGTAACCTCAAATCTGAATCTCACCTACCCCCGATAACCTATCACCTTCTCACTTACCAAGAATCTAATCGCCTCTGCCATAAAAATATTCAAAGACGCTGGCTCCACAACCTTTATAGGAAGAGAGTTCCAAAGACTCACAACCGTTTGAGTGAAAAAATGTCATTTCATCTGTATTTTAAATTGGTGACCCTTTGCTTTTAAACAGTGATCCCCTAGTTCTAGATTATCCCACAAGAGGAAACCTCCTCTCCATGTCCATCCCATCAAGATACCTTGGTCTTGTATGTTTCAATCAAGTCATTTCTTACTCTTCTAAACTTCAGCAGATACAAGCCTAGTCTGTCTGATTGTTTCCCATATATCAATATCAATATCATTGTTTCTCCAGATATTAGTCTGGTCAACATTCCTGTGTAATTCATGTAAGTGGGGCACCCACATTCCTCTGCATACCAATATTTACTTGTCAATCCTTTTCAAAAATATTTATTATTTTTATTCTTTTGACCAAAGTGGATAATTTCACATTTCATCATATTGAAAATACCAATTACCTCTTGCACAATCATTAAACCAACCTATATCCCTTTGCAGCCTCTTTGCATCCTCTTCATAATTAGCCTGATATCATCAGCAAAGCTGTCTACATTACTCTTGATCCCCTGATCTAAATCATTGATTAAATTGTAAATATCTACATCCTAAATGTTGATCCTGTTGACCAGTGACAGTCTGCCAACCTGTAAATGAGCCATTTATTTTCCTTCTTTGGGCTGAATTTTGCTGTGAACATCAGGAACCTGATACTGGAAACTCTAGCCCTGTATGTTTCAATACTGTGTCCACTGGCTTAATTTTATGGGACTAGTCTAAATACTTGGTTGTTCCACATATGCTATCCCCTGAGTTTGCTGACCTACATTGGCTCCTGGTTGAACAATGCCTTCATTTAAAAATTTCATCCTTGTTTGCAAATCCTTTGCTATTTCTATAAACGTCAGTAGCCAGATAACCCTCCAGGATTTTGTTGCTCCTTCAATTTTTTTTATTCTTCAACAGGATTTGTCATCGCTGTTTAAGCTTTTCAATCCCTAATTGCCCTTGTAAAGGTGATAATAAGGTGTAGGAAACCTCCATCTTGAACCACTGCAGTCCATGTGATCTGATAGTAGGGTGATAGGTTATCGGGGGTAGATGGAATGCAGATTTGAAATAACTTTGACTATTTTAATCTCATAACACCCTATTTATAGCTGCATTCCTTTGCAGTGGTGTTTTGAAGCATCTACTGCCCTTCCAGGTGGCAGAAGTCACAGATTTGGGAGTTTCTATGAAAGACGTTTGAAGAATTGCTGCAGTGCAATTTGTATATGATACTGCTACTACTGTGATTCAGTAGTGGAGGGAGTGAATGTTTAAGGTGCTGGTTGGGGTGCCAATCAAACAGACTGTTTTATCCTGGACGGTATCCAGCTTCTTCACTGTTGTTGGCACTGCATTCAACCAGGCAACAGAGAGCATTCCATCACATTCCAGATTTGTGCCTTGTCTTTGGTGGACAGGCTTTGGGAGTCAGATTGTGAGTTACTCACTGCTGAATTCCAAACCTCTGACCTGCTCTTCCAGCAATAGTATTTATATGGCAGAGTCATCTTTTTTTTCATTCATGATTACTGACTAGACCAGCATTTATTGTCCATGCCTAGTTGCCCTTGAGAAGATAGTGTTGAGCTGCCTTCTTGAACTGCTGCAGTCGCCAAGGTATACACCAACAATGCTATTAGGAAGGGAGTTCCAGGATTTTGACCCAGCAATAGTGAAGGAATGGTGGTATATTTCCACGTCAAGATGGTGCGTGACTTGGAGGAGAACTTCCAGGTGGTTGTGTTCCCAGGTATCTGCTGCTCTTATCCTTCTAGAGGTAGTGGTCATGTGTTTGGAAGGTGCTGCCTAAGGAACCTTGGTGAGTTCCTGCAGTGCATAATATAAACAGGGCCTAGTTTTAAATCTGATAAAATTGGATATCTTAAATTAAAGAATTGGGCATATTAAAATCAAATACAGTCAAACCTCAGGCAGGCCAACTGTACAATACACAAACATGTCTGGGCCTGATTCATTAATCACCCATTAAAGGTTGTTGCACCCTATGATATTTAGCAGGAGATCATTGCACCCCATTGAAATGCACCAGTCTATTGTTAAAAGCCCAGATCGGGCCAGTCTTTCTGTCAATCGAGTTCCTGCAGTTGGCTCAATCTGATAATAGGGTACATGTAAGCAACAGCATGGAAATGGACACCTGGGGGTGGATCCTGGTGTCCTGTCAGGCAGACATTAAGAAACCCCCTGGGTATTGGAACCCCCTACTGGGACCTCATTGGCCAGAAGCCAAAGAAGTTTCTGGAAAGGCAAGCAGGCAGGGGATAAAGGAACACATTTTCACACACCAGCAGCAAAGACTCGATGAAGGAAGCAACCCTTGACCATTCAGAAGACTGACCAGAGAAGGAAGGAAGGAAGGAAGAAAGGAGCTGCCATCGAGATTCACCTCCGTGATGACGGACCAGAGGGACTCAGAGAATCGAGCCTGCAGTTTTAACCAAACCATCTTTGTGGGTACTATACTTGAATCTGGGATATCCTCTTGTTTTATGTGGGTAATTTAAGGGTTAATAGCGTTATTATTAATAAACTTGTTGAACCTTTACTTGTGTTTGACCTTTGTCCATCTTGCATATAAGGCCACTGGGGTAGGTAAAACCTGAGAGTAAGCAAACTGGTCAAAAGTATCTGAGAATTAACAGGTAAACAAGTGCATCTTGTAAATCACTGCTGCCACTGTTGGTCAGTGGTGGAAGAATTGAATCTTTGTGGAAGGCGTAGCAATCAAGCAGGGTGCTTTGTCCTGGGTGGTGTCAAGCTTCTTGAGTGTTGTTGGAGCTGCACTCGTCCAGGTAAGTGGAGAGTATTCGACTACAATCCTGACTTGTGCCTTGTAAATGGTGGACATGCTTTGGGGAGTCAGGAGTTGAGTTACTCACAGCAAGATTCTTAGCTTTTCACCTGCTCTATGAGCCGCAATAATTACATTCCTAATCCTGTTCAATTTCTGGGCAATGATAATGCCATTGAATGTCAAGGGGAACTGTTTTAGATCCTCCCTTGTCAGCTCAACCTTGATATTATCCAGAAGGGCATGGACTGCTTTTGTATCTAAGGAGTCATGAATGATGCTGAACTTTGTGCAATCATCAGTGAATGTCCCATGTTCTGACCTTATGGTGCAAGGAAGGTCATTAATGCTGCAGCTAAAGAAGGTTTGGTTAGGGCACTATCTTGAGGAACACCTGGGACTAGATGATTGACCTGCAACAACTACAGCCATCTTCCTTTGTTATGCTATTATCTCAATTTTCCCCTATTTCTATTGACTTCAGTTTTGTTAGGGCTTGTTGATTTCACAACTGGTTAAATGCTGCCTTTATCTCAAGGGCAGTCACTCTCTCTTCACCTCTTAAATTAAGCTCTTTTGTCCATTTTTGGCCAACAGCTGAGCTGTCCTTCTGGAACACAAACTGAGCACGAGTGTGCTGGTTGTTGCTGTTTAAGTGCCATTTGATTGTACTGTTGATAACACCTTCCATCACTTTGCCATTACTAATGGAGCAGTAACCGGCTGGGTTGACTTTGCACTGATTTTTGTGGATAGGACATACCTGGATGTTTTTCCACATTATCTGGTAACTACTAGTGTTGTAGCTGTACTGGAACAGCTTGGCTAGGTGTACAGCTACTTCTGGAGCATAAGTCTTCAGTACTACTCCTGGAATGATATCAGGACCTATAGCTTTTGCAGTATCCATTCCTTCAACTGATTCTTGAAATCAGAGGGAATGGTTTATATTGGTTGAAGACTGACATTTGTGATACTGGGGTCCTTAGGAGAAAGCCAAAATAGGTCATCCAATCTGCACTTCTGGTTGAAGATGATTGCAATCCTTCAGCCTTGTCTTTTGCATTGATGTTCTGGACTTCCCCATCACTGAAAATGGGTAATTTTGTGGAGCCTCCTCCTCTGGTTAATTGTTTAATTATCCACTACAATTCACGACTGGATGTAGCAAGACTGCTGAGCTTTGATTTGATCCATTGATTGTGGGATCGCTTTGTTCTGTCTATTGCAAGTTGCTTCCACTGTTTAGTGTGTAAATAACTTTATGTTATAGCTTCACCAGGTTGACACGTTATTTTAGGAATGCCTGATTTTTCATCTGGCTTGCTTTCTTGTTCATTGAACCAGGGTTGATCTGATGGCTTGATAATAATCACAGGGTAGGTGATGTGCCAGACCACAGAGGTTACAGATTGTGGTTGTATACAATTTTGCTGCTGCCAATATCTCACAACACTTCATGGATGTTCAGTTTTTAGTTACTGGATCTGTTCTATATCCATTTGGTTCACCATCTGCTGTCCTTACCTGATCTGGCCTACATGGAACTCCAGAGCCTCAGCAATATGGTTAACTCTCAACTGTCCTCAAAGGCAACTAGGATGGGAAATAAACGCTGGCCAGCCAGCGACATCCATGTCCCATGAACAAATTAAAAACAAAATTCCATTTAGCACATAGTAGTGCCACACAACAGGGTGGAGGTATCCTCAACCCGAGGATGGGACTTTGTACCCAAAAGGACTGTGTAATGATCACTCTTATCAACATTATCATGGGCAGATGCATCTGCGACAGGTAGAGTGGTGAGGGACAAGTTGAAGTTCATTTTGACCCCCTGTTTGTCTGCTCACTACTTGCCTCAGGCTCAATCTGGCAGATGTGTCCTTTAGGACCCAGCCACCTTAATCAGTACTTTTACTACTCAGCCACTCATGGTGATGGATATCGAAGCACTTCCCCTCCCCCATCCAGAATACATCCTGTGTCCTTCCCACCCTCAGTGCTTCTTCCAATTGGTGTCCAACATGGAGGAATACTGATTAATTTGTGGATTGCAATGGTTGTTGGTTTACTGTAGGTGGCAATCATGTTTGACTTGATGTCATTCTGGATTCTTGAGCATCCCTAATTTTAAACCTTTCACCACTAATGATGAATGTTTTACTCTGCCATGGTCCAAAACTCTGGCATGTCCTCCCTTTTATTCACGCTGAAAACATTCATGGAGTCATAGAATCCCTACAGTGCAGGAGGAGGCCATTTGGCCATCAAGCCTGCACTAACAACAATCCAAGGCAGGTCCTATTCCCAAAACCCCATGTATTTACCCTACTAATTCACCTGACACTAAGGGGCAATTTATCATGGGCAATCTATCTAACCTGCACATCTTTAGACTGTGAGAAGAAACCGAAGCATCTGGAGGAAACAAACACAGACACCATAAGAACATGCAAACTCCACACAGACAGTCACCCAAGGCCAGAACTGAATGCTAACCACTTTGCCACTGTGCTGCCCTTCAGACAAGGGCAGGCGCAAAAAGCATTTTCATGGGAATGCACCTTAACATCCTCTGTGTCTTCTTATCTTACAATTATGCTCATTTTGTAATGTGATGGTATGGCCCTTTGTGCCTCCATTCCTTCCTTTATCCCACTATAGTTGGCCATAGTGTCAAGAGTCTAGATTCCATGCTCTTTTTCCTTGTTTATTCTACCTCCCTCTCCAGCTTTGAGCCTTTTTAAACCCACTTCTTTGGCAAAACTTCCTTAATATCTCCTTTACTTAATATTCATCTTTGTCTGATTACACCTCTGTGAAATGCCTTGGGCATTTTTCTACATAAAGGTGCATTTTATATTAATGTTATTGGAATACATCTGGCATTACTTTCAGAGACAGCAGCCTTGCCAGTGCCTGTTCTAATCATGCTACACACTCCCTCTGCATATGTAGTGAACTATTTAGGAGTTGACCTCAAGGCAGCACCTAAATCTGTGAAATCTCTCAATCGTGCTCGTCTCAATCCCAGAATATTAAAAGTGAAAGAGAGATCCTTGTTTGGAACCTTGGAACCTTAAGCCTCTAATGCAATAGAGAGGTGACTTTGTATTGAATGTAGGACTGCATACAACGGGCCCAATTTTACCTATAACGCGATCTGCACCCGACTCTGAGCAGATCACTCCTTTACCGACACCCGATTTGGGCGCGGATCCCAATTGGGTGGCCCGACGATTTAAATGCATTAGCATTTAGCATGCATTTAAATTGACATAATGAACAGTGCGCCCAACTCTACCGCCAAATCCCATTTTACCGTCTTCGGATCTGTTTCGGATCCGAGCTGTTACCAACTGCAGAATAAAAATCCGAAGTGGATTCCTATTCTGCAGGGGAACCTCCGAAGCCCATCCTCCTCGAACACCCCTCGCAGACCCCCAGCTAACCACCCCGGCAGACCTCCCCACCCACCCCCCCTGCCCCACGATCCGAACCCCCTGGGAGGTAGGCCTCCCCCCAACTCCCGCAGACCCCCTCATCTTGTGATCAAACCCCCCCGGGAGGCAGGCCCCCCTCGGCAGACCCACCCTCCTGTGATCAGACTCCCCCGGGAGGCAGGCCGCCCCCTACAGCAGAGCACACCCCCAACCTACCTGGATTGCTACTCTCCCTCCACCATCCTTCTGACCTGCACTCATTGATGTGGAGATGCTGACGTTGGACTGGGATGAACACAGTAAGAAGTCTCAAGTCTCACAACACCAGGTTAAAGTCCTGTTGGAGTTTAACCTGGCGTTGAGACTTCTTACTGCACTCATTGGAGAGCCTGCAGCACCTTCCTGGCCTTCCGCTGGCATCTACTGGAGGAGAGGGGCACAGGCTCAGGTGGATCTCTGGTTGTGGGGAGGGGGGTTGGTGGGGTGGAGGACAGTGTTTTGGGGGGGGGGAGGAGGATGGACTTGGGAGAATCTCCTTCCCCCCCCCAGCCAGAGATCCATCTGAGCCTGCGTCCCCCTCCTCTGGCAGACGCCAGTGGAAGGCCAGGAAGGTGCTGCAGGATGTCCAACGAGTACGGTAAGAAGTCTCACAACACCAGACTAAACTCCAACAGGACTTTAACCTGGTGTTGTGAGACTTCTTATTGTGTTCACCCAAGTCCAACGCTGGCATCTCCGCATCAATGAGTGCAGGTCAGAAGGATAGTGGAAGAAGAGCAGCAATCCAGGTAGGTTGGGGGTGTGCTCTGCTGGGGGGGTAGGGGGAGGGGTGGGGGGAGGGCCTGCCTCCTGCAGGGGGCGGGGGGGGAATCTGATCACAGGGCGGGGAAGGGGGCTTCCTCCCGGAGGGGTCTGATCGTTGGGGGGGAGGGGAGGGGGGGCGCTGCCTCCCAGGGGTGGGTCTGATCAGGAGGGCTGCCTCCTGGTGAGGGGGTCTGAGCCTCCTGGTGGGGGGGTCTGATCAGGGGGGACTACCTCCCGGAGTTGGGGGGGGGGGGCGAGGTCCGATTGTGGATCATTCCCTCCCCCTTGCTCCCCCCCCTCCCCTTCCCCCACCCCTCCCCCCCGGCTCTCTCTGTTTTGTTTTGTCTTTTGCGCCCAGGCACGCGTTTCAGATTTTTTTTGAACTGTGCATGCGCAGTGCAGAGCTCCGATCGTTCTGGCAGCGCTAAGCCCTGCCCCACAGCGCGGACCGGGCCGGAGATGGCAAAAAGACGATCGGACCCGCTCTGGGAGGCAGCCCCCCCCGATCGGGCGCGCTGGAATGAGGATTCCGGCTCAGATCCATTTTACGTCCAGATCCTTCACTTAGCCTCCAATTAGTAAAATCTGGCCCAATGCTTCTCTCCAAATACTTGAGTTGCTTTCTGCTGCATAATCGCAGTGCAGCAACCAAAGAAGAAAGAGTCGAATTGGACTCCCCTGGAAAGCTGCTGCCCTCAACTTGATATGTATGCCCAAGCCATCAGGAGGTGCATCAACACCAAATTCATCAGCCACATTCACAAGACAGCCCCGAACATCACCCAAGCACAACACAATGCCTTCTGCACTCTCAACACCAACCGCAACATTGTCATCAAATCAGCAAAGGAGGGGCCATCGTCATACTGAACAAAATGGATTGCTGCAAAGAAGTGTACTGACAACTGAACAACGAGGAACACTACAGACAGTTACCCACAGATCCAACCAAAGAACACACCATCAACTCAACACTCAGATCAAGACCTTTGATTCGGACATTCAGAGCACCCTCCGTGCTCTCATCCCACATACTCCCTGTGTTGGAGATCTCTACTGCCTCCCGAAGATACACAGGGCAAACATACCTGGCCATCCCATCGTATCGGGCAATGGCACCCTGTGTGAGAACCTCTATGGCTATGTCAAGGACACCCTGAAACCCATTGTACAAAGAACGCCTAGCTTTTGTCGCGACACTATGGACTTCCTACAGAAACTCAGCACGCATGGAGCAGTTGAACCAGGGACACTCCTCGTCACAATGGATGTCTTGGCACTCTACACCAGCATCCCCCACGATGATGGCATTGCTGCAACTGCCTCAGTACTCAACTGCCAGTTTCCAGATGCAATTTTACAACTCATCGCTTTATCCTGGACCACAATGTCTTCACCTTCAACAACCAGTTCTTCATCCGGACACACGGAACAGCCATGGGGACCAAATTCACACCTCAATATGCCAACATTTTCATGCACCAGGTTTGAACAAAACTTTTTCACCACACAGGACCTTCAACCGATGCTATACACCAGACACATCGATGACATTTTCTTCCTTTGGACTCATGGTGAACAATCACTGAAACAACTATATGACGACATCAACAAGTTCCATCCCACCATCAAACTCACCATGGACTACTCTTCGGAATTGGTTGCATTCTTGGACACATGCATCTCAATCACGGACGGTCACCACAGCACCTCACTGTACCGCAAGCCCACTGATAACCTCACAATGCTCCACTTCTCCAGCTTCCACCCTAAACACATTAAAGAAGCTATCCCCTACAGACAAGCCCTCCATATATACAGGATCTGTCAGATGAGGAAGATCACAACAGTCACCTCCAGATGCTAAAAGATGCCCTCATAAGAACAGGATATGGTGCTTGACTCATCGGTCGACAGTTCCGACGTGCCACAGCGAAAAACCGCACCGACCTCCTCAGAAGACAAACACGGGACATGGTGGACAGAGAACCCTTTGTCGTCCAGTGCTTCCCCGGAGTGGAGAAGCTACAACATCTTCTCCAGAGCCTTCAACACATCATTGATGAAGATGAACATCTCGCCAACCGCCATCCCCACACCCCCACTTCTTGCCTTCAAACAACCGCACAACCTCAAACAGACCATTGTCCCCAGCAAACTACCCAGCCTTCAGGAGAACAGTGACCACAACACCACACAACCCTGCCACAGCAACCTCTGCAAGATGTGCCAGATCATCGAAACGGATGCCATCATCTCACATGAGAACACCATCCACCAGGTACACGGTACATACTCCTGCAACTCAGCCAACATTGTCTACCTGATACGCTGCAGGAAAGGATGTTCCGAGGCATGGTACACTGGGGAGACCATGCAGACATTACGGCAACGGATGAGTGAAAACATTCGACAATCACCAGGCAAGACTGTTCTCTTCCTGTTGGGGAACGCTTCAGTGGTCATGGGCATTTGGCCTTTGATCTTCAGGTAAGCATTCTCCAAGGCGGCCTTCAGGACACACGACAGCGCAGAGCTGCTGACCAGAGACTGATAGCCAAGTTCCACACACATGAAGACGGCCTGAACCGGGATCTTGGGTTCATGTCACACTATCTGTAACCCCCACAACTTGCCTGGGCTTGCAAAATCTCACTAATTGTCCTGTCAGGAGCCAATACACATCTCTTTAACCTGTGCTTAACTCTCTCTCCACTCACATTGTCTGTACCTTTAAGACTTGATTAGCTGTAAAGATTCACATTCCAATCATTATTTTGTAAATTGAGTTTGTGACGTTATATGCCCTGTGTGTGAATAGAATGCCACTCACCTGAAGAAGGGGCAGCAAGCATTCTGAAAGCTAGTGGCTTTTGTTACCAAATAAACCTGTTGGACTTTAACCTGGTGTTGTGAGACTTCTTACACTATAAAACAGTGCAGACAACTGTTCACCATAAGTGCACCCATCCAATTAATGAAATTACCCAGTTCTTGTAGGTATTTTACACAGATTCCAATGTTACTTGTCAATAATGCTGCATAGATAAGAATTTTCTTTTATAAATCTGGTTAGATTCCAGACGCATTGGAACTGAGCAAAGAACCTTGCTGGCCCTCCCCATACAACATGCTTCCAAATCAACTGTACTATATGTTTCTTTTCCTCATTCATGAATTCTGACTCACCCAGCACGACCTTATGCTCAATACCAACATCCTATAGAGTGTATGTAGGTGTGATAACGGTACTTATTAAAATTGATGGGAATGACACAGGGTGCTGTGTCTTTCTCAGAGCCATTCGCTGTGTTGACATTCTGTTTTTCTAGGCTACAAAGAAGTATCTATAAACCATCTCCCCTGTCTTCCACCCTATCACAGATCCTGCCTTTCACTTGTTCAAAACCTATTCCATTTCTAACTTTACACAATTTTGGTAAAAAAGTCTCAAATCTAAAACATTAATTCTACTTATTTCTCCACAGATGCTGCCAGGCCTGCTGAGTGTTTCTAACATTTGTATTTCCAAATTCCAGCATCCTTTGTATCCTTAAACTGTCCTGCACTGTAATAAGGTTTCTTAGGTTTAGTATACTGCTAGAGCATCAATAAGTTAGTATAGGGAAAAAGGCAAATGCAGTTAGCTCTGAGTTTTGGGGGACCTCCAGCTTCACTCTTCCCAATGTTTCAGTACTGCCAAGTGCAATGATGGCCTAAATGGATTGCTGAAGTGGAGCCAAGGACTTAAAATTCCTTGGGTTTTCTCTGCACATGGGCCATTTTGTCCTTTAAACAGAATAGTTCTATTTTTTTCTAACTGGAAGACCACTTATAGTAACATACAGATAATCACCAGATGCATGATCTTATTTGACCTTAAATTAATGTTCATGAGATTGATAAATTGGCTTACAGGAAATCCTTGTCTCAAAACCTTTCTAATTTTTGCATGACTCCAGTTTCAGTGGCACATTACTGCTTATATGTGTCCCATAAACTAAGGCAGCCATACGTGGCAAGTGTGAAACCTGGAATGAACAGGTTGCCTTAAATGAAAAGACAGACTGGATTTGTTTCCATTGAGTTTAGAAGAGAGAGCTGATTTGATTGAAGTATATAAGATCTTGAATGGCATTGATGTGGAAATGATGTTTCCTCTTGTGAATACGTTCAGAATTAGGCGGCATTTTTTAAAATTAGGTGTTACTCTTTCGAACATAGATGAGGAGAACTGTTTTCTCAGAGATTGTGTGACTTAGGAACTCTGCCTCAGAAGGAAGTGGAAACATGGTCATTGAATATTTTTAAGGCGGAAGCAGGCAGATTCTTGTTAGGCAAGGGAACCAAAGGGTCCAGGAGTAGATGAGAATGTGGAATCTGAAACACAATCAGATCAGTCATGAACTTATTGAATGGTGGAACAGGCTTGAGGGGATGAATGGCCTACTCCTATTCCTATTTTGCATGTTCATATGTTCAATGAGCTCTTGGTCATAGCAAGATCATGCAGGATAACCTCTATTAATGTTTAACACAAAATGTCATACCGGCTATAAGGTTGCACTGCATATTTTGGCAGGCACTTGGCATAGAAAGCAACAGTACAGCCTATGTGACAGCTTTCTTTATGTCACCCATCTTCTTCATGACTTGTACTCAGGTCCTCTGAAAGCTGCAAACAGCACTGCCTGCCAGGAATTCAAGCTTTCTGAATCCATCTGTTTAGAAAATGGTGCCATTCAGCTCCATACAGCATAACCCTGTTTTCCACTCTTCATGAAAAAGGACATCTAGTTGTTGATCAGAAGATTTCACTGTTCTCATTCTGATGGTTGCCCTTTCACAAGAATATGTGGTACTTGCCTCTATGAAAATGTAGGAACATGCATGTTTATGCTATCAGTCCAGGCGCTGTTCAGTATTTTATTGTTACCTTTCACTATTATCTGCGGTGTAAACAGAAGATCTCAGTTTGCACGTGCTATAAAAACAATAATTTTGAAATTAATAGGCAGATAATAGTTCTCTGGAAAAAAAAACTTCAGTTGCTCACATACAATGGTTTAAACATTATGAAGGCACCAACAGTGCAATAGTTGTAATTTCTAAATGACAGTCTGTAATGCTCATGAAACAAAACTAAATGTTTCAGTTCTGGTCTTTCTTTCTTCTCTGAGCCCTCATTTCTATCATCCCTTCCTACCTCCACAACAGCTCTTCCAAACTTCCAGTACAGACGCCTCCAGCCTGGCTTTTGATTTGCGCAGCATCGAGACATTCTGATCAAAGTCACAAATTGCATGTTCCATAAGTGTGATAATGGAGCATTTTATCTCCTTATTCTTAAACTCATAGTGAGGTTTGACAGGATATGCCACACTATCATCCACCTTACCTCTCTTGTTCAACTCTGTGGTACTGCTCTTACATGTTTCCACTTCTATCTGCCACAACTCAGCGAACAAATCTTCAGAAATGGCTTCTCTTCCTACTTCAACACAGTTTCCTCTGGAGTTCACCAAGGCTCCATCTTTCCCCTCCCTCCTTTGTGCATTTACATTGTGCTTCTCAGCACTATTCGCAGGAACTAGCTTCTGTCTGTGCACTATCGCTCAACCAGTAATCCAGAGATCCAGGGTAAATTTCTGGGGACCAGGGTTTGAATCCCACCATGACAGAGCATGGAAGTTGAATTCAATGAAAAAAATCTGAAATTGAAGTCCAATGATGACCATGAAATAATTGTCAATTGTCGTAAAAACACATCTGGTTCACTAATGTACTTTAGGGAAAGAAACCCACTGTTTTTACCTTCTCTGGCTTACGTGTGACGCCAGACCCACAACAATGTTAAGGAAAATATTTTAGTCTTCTTATTAAATGCTCTCTGAAATAACCTAGCAAGCCATTCATTTGTATCAAACCGCTAAAAGGTCTTAAAGGAATGAAACTGGAAGGACCACCCAGCATAAACCTCAAGCACCAAAAACGACAATGATAAATTCAACACCGTTGACTCTGCAAAGTCCTCTTTACTAACATCTGGGGGCTTGTACCCAAATTGGGAAAACTGCCTCCCAGACTAGTCACGTAACTGTCAGACACAGTCATACTCACAGAATCATACCTTACAGATAATGGCACAGATACCACTGTCATCATCCCAGGGTACGTCTGTCCCATCAGCAGGAAAGACCCAGCAGAGGTGGTGGCATAGTGTTTTACAGCAGAAGGGGATTGCGTGGATGTCCTCAACATTGATTCCAAACCCCAAAAAGTCTCATTGCATCAAGTCAAGTATGGGCAAGGAAAATTCCTGCTGATTATCAGGTACCATTCATGGCTTGGCATAGCCCCCATTCAACCATTCCAACCAACCTAGGGACTCAAGCCTGGTTCAGTGAACAGTACAGGAGGACATGCCAGGAGCAGCACTAGTCATACTGAAAAATAAGGTGTCAACCTGGTGAAGCTGCACCACAGAACTACTTGAGTGCCAAACAGCATAAGCTGCATGTGATTGACAAAGCTAAGTGATTCTAGAACCAACAGATCAGATCTAAACTCTGCAGTCCTCCCACATCCAGCTGTGAATGGCGTTGGACAATGAAACAATTCATAAGAGGAGGAGGATCCACAAATATCCCCATCCTCAATGATGAGGGATCTTAGCACATGTAAAAGATAAAGCTAAAGCATTATGTTACGATCTTCAGCCAGAAGTGCTGAGTGAATGATCGGCAGCATTATGGTTAGCATTGCTGCCTCACAGCACCAGGGACCTGGGTTCAGTTCCCTGCTTGGGTCACTGTGCGGAGTCTGCATGTTCTCCCTGTATCTGTCTGGGTTTCCTCTGGGTGCTCCAGCTTCCTTCTACAGTCCAAAAGACTGGTTTAGCCTTGCTAAATTCTCCCTCAATGTAACCAAACCCTCAATGTGCGGCGGCTTGAGGATTTTCCAGTCATTTCATTGCAGTGTTAATGTAGCCTTACTTGTGACATTAATACATTTTTAAAAATGATCCATCTTGGATTCCTCTAGAGGTTCTCAGCATCACAGATGCCAGTCATCATCAAATTTGATTCACCCCATATGATATCAAGAAACTCCGCTAGGTGCAGTTATAACTGGTACAAAGGAAGATAATTCAGGTTGTTGGAGGTCAATAATCTCAGTTCAGGACATTACAGCAAGAGCTCCTCAAGATGGTGTCATTGGCCCAACCATCTTCAGATGCTTCCATCATAAAATGTTCAATAATGACTGCACAATGTTCAACAGCATTTGTGACACATCAGATACTGAAGCAGTCCATGTCCAAATGCAGCAAGACTTGGACAATATCCAGGCTTGGACCACATAGATGCCAGACAATGACCATTTCCAACAAGAGGGAAACTAATTATCACTTCATGACATTCAGCAGCATTACCATTGCTGAATCTTCTCCTATCAACATCCTGAGGTTACCATTGACCATAAGTGGAACTGGACTAGCCATACAGTCATAAAGTCATAGAGATTTACAGCATGGAAACAGGCCCTTCGGCCTCAACTTGTCCATGCTGCCTTTTTTTAAAAGTCCCTAAACTAATCCTAATTGCCCGCATTTGGCCCATATCCCTCTACACCTATAGCACCCATATAACTATCTAAATGCTTTTTAAAAGATAAAATTGTACCGGCCTCTAATACTACTTCTGGCAGCTCGTTCCAGGCACTCACCACCCTCTGTGTGAAAAAATTGCCCCTCTGGACACCTTTGTATCTCTCCCCTCACACCTTAAACCTACGCCCTCTAGTTTTAGACTCCCCTATCTTTGGGAAAAGATATTGACTACTTACCTTGTCTGTGCCCCTCATTATTTTATAGACCTCTATAAGGTCACCCCTCAGCCTCCTATACTCCAGAGAAAAAAGTCCCAGTCTTTTCAGCCTTTCCTTGTAACTCAAACCATCAAGTCCCAGTAGCATCCTTTTCTGCACTTATCCTTTCTATAATAGGGTGACCAGAATTGCACACAGTATTCCAAGTGTGGCCTTACCAATGTCTTGTACAACTTTAACAAGACATCTGGACTCCTGTATTTAATGTTCTGACTGATGAAACCAAGCATGCCGAATGCCTTTTAACAACTCTGTCCACCTGTGACTCCACTTTTGAGGAGCTATGAGCATGTATCCCTAGATCGCTTTGTTCTGTAACTTTCCCCAATGCCTTACCATTAACTGAGTAAGTCCTGCCCTGGTTCAATCTACCAAAATGCATTACCTCGCATTTGCCTAAATTAAACTCCATCTGCCATTCGTCAGTCCACTGGCCCAATTGATCAAGATCCCGCTGCAATTGGAGATAACCTTCCTCACTGTCCACCATGCCACCAATCCTGGTGTCATCTGCAAACTTACTAACCATGCCCCTATATTCTCATCCAAATCATTAATATAAATGACAAATAACAGTGGGCCCAGCACTGATCCCTGAGGCACACCGCTGGTCACAGGCCTCCAGTTTGAAAAATAACTCTCTACAACCACCGTCAGGCTTCTATCAAGAAGCAAATTTTGTATCCATTTAGATACCTCACCTTAACTTTATGCAACAACCTACCGTGCAATACCTTGTCAAAGCCTTTGCTGAGGATCATGTAGACAACATCAACTGCACTGCCCTCACCTACCTTATAAATACTATGGCTACAAGAGCACATCAGAGGCTATGAATCCTGCAGTGAGTAACTCACCTTCTAATTCCCCAAAGGCTGTCAACAGTCTACATGCACAAGTCAGAAGTCTGATGGAATACTCGCCATTTGCCTAGACCAGTGTAGCTCCAACAAAATCAGGAAGTTTGATACTATCCAAGACAAAGAAACCCAATGTATTGGCAGCTCAAGCACAAACATTCACACCCTCCACCACCAACCATCTACAAGTTGCACATCAGGAACCTCCTTAGGTAGTACTTTCGAGCCCCATGACCACTACCATCTAGGAAGGGAAGGGCAGTAGACACATGGGAACACCACTACTTGGGCGTTCCCCTCTCAACCATTCACCATCCTGACTTGGAAATATACCACTGTTCCTTCAATGGCGAAACGTGTTGCTGGGTGAAAATCCTGGAATTCTCTCATTACCAGCACTGTGAACATGAATTGCAGCATTTCAAGAGTGCAGCTCACCACCACTTTTTTAAGGACAATTTGGGATGAGCAATAAATGTTGGCCTAGCCAGCGATGCCACATCCCTGGAATGAATAAAAACCAATGAAACTTCTCCACCAGATCCTTTGACAAAATGACACCAGGCTGTCAGTTTGTCTATCAAATATTAAGCCATTGATAAAAATATAATGTCATAGAATAGTAGAATCTCTACAGTACAGATGGAGGCCATTCAGCCCATCATGTCTGTATTGACCATAATCCCACCCAGGCCCTACTCCAGTAACCCCACACATCTACCCTGCTAATTGCCCAGACCCTAGGATCAATTTTGCATGGCCAATCCATCTAACCTGTACATCTTTGTACTGTGAGAGGAAACTGGAGCACCCAGAGGAAACTCACACAGACACGGGAAGAAAGTACAAATTCTGCACAGACAGTGTCCTCAACTACGCACTGGGAACAGCAAAACCATTGTTTTCAGGACCTGCCAGAATTGTTTCTCCATTGCCGGTGACTCCATCCTGCTTCCAACCACTCACAGATTGAAACTGGCTGTGAAAAGCTCAACATCTTGTTTGACTCAGAGCTGTTTCACATCCCACTTCCTATCAAGACCAATAAAGTGTATTTCTAGCTTCATTGTTCCTGGATCAAAGTACTTGAATTTCTCACACTAATGTAAAAACACCATCAAGAGAAGGATTGTCTTGATTTACAGAAAGTACCCACATCGCCTTCTCACAACAACAAAGGATGAGTAATAAATGCAGTATTGTCAGCATTATCTACACACCGAAAACAAATAAAAACACCTCTGCAACATTATTCACTTCCCTACCATCAGCCTCAGTTTATTCACATTTTCATCACCAGGAGACATAAGGATGCAATTCTCCCAAAAATATTCCAAGTGTTGTTCCCAGCGGGAAAACTGATGAGATTCCCATTGGGTGAGTCAGTGCGAGTCAGTGTGCAATTCAACCACAATTGGAAATTTTCTGGGAGTCTGGGGAGATTTTCATTGAATTCTCACATACTTAATTTTTTGGGGGGAACTAGGGGCTTGGATGGGGCAGAGTTTGTTCAGTGTGTCCAAGATTGTTTCTTGAGGCAATATGTAGATAGTCCAACTCGGGAAGGGGCTATCTTCGACCTGGTTCTGGAAAACGAGCCTGGACAAGTGATTGATGTTTCAGTGGGGGACCATTTTGGGAATAGTGATCACAATTCTATAAGTTTCAAGATACTTGTAACAAAGTAGTAGTCCCAGAGTGAAAGTACTAAACTGGGAGAAGGCTAACTACAACAGTATTAGGCAGAAGCTAGGGAATGTAGACTGGAGGTGGCTGTTTGAGGGTTGGCCATGCAAAATTTACATCCGATGTGTGGGAGTCTTTTAAAAGTCAGTTTTTAACAATTCAGGATACATACGTCCCCGTAAAAATGAAGGATAAAGATGGCAGGATTCGAGAACCCTGGATGTCAAGAGAGATTGTGAGCTTAGTGAAATAGAAAAAGAAGGCATACATACATTTCAGGAAAGTGAAAAAGGGATCAGGGTCTTGAGGAATACAAAAATCATAGGAAAGAGCTTAAACAGGGATATAGGAGGGCAAAAAGGGGCCATGAAATGTCCTTAGCAGGCAAGATTAAGGAGAATCCCAAGGCTTTGTATGTATATATAAGGAAGAAGAGGGAAGCAAAGGAAAGGGTATATCCACTCAAGAACAGTGGAGGGAATTTGTGTGTGGAGCCAGATGAGGTGGGTGAGGACCTTAACGAATACTTTGCATCAATATTTACAAAGGAGAAGGGTACGGTGGATGGTGAGTGTGGAAAGGAGGTTGCTGACATTCTGGGACATGTTGAGATGAAAAAGGTATTGGCAGTTTTGAAAAACATTAAGGTGGGCAAGTCCTCAGGGCCAGATAGGATCTATCCCAGAATATTGAGAGAGGTGAGGGGAGAAATTGCTGAGGCCTTGGCCAAACTCTTTGTATTCTCTTTAGCCACGGGCAAGGTACCAGAAGATTGGAGAGTAGCTAACATTGTTTCTCTGTTTAAGGACAGAAGAGAATCCAGGAAATTACAGGCCTGTGAGCCTTATGTCAGTCATGGGGAAATTATTGGAGAAGATTCTTAGGGACAGGATGTGCCCACATCTGGAAGAGAATATGCTTATTAACAATGGGCAGCATTGTTTTGTGAAGGGGAGATTGTGTCTCACAAACTTGATTGAGTCCTTTGAAAAGTGACAAGAAAAATTGACCAAAGCAGGGCACTGCATGTTGTATACATGGAGTTTAGTAAAGCCTTTGATAAGGTTCCTCATGGCAGGCTGATACAGAAGGTGAAGTCGTATGATATTCGAGGTGAGCTGGTAAGATGGATACAAAACTGGCTTGACCTGACGAAGGGGCTAACCCGAAAGCTTGCGAGTATATTATCAAATAAATAGGTTGGACTAAAACCTGGTGTTGTCAGACTTTTTACTGTGTTTACGCCAGTCCAACGCCGGCATACCCACATCTTGGCCATAGAAGGCAGAGAGTAGCAGTGGAACAGTACTTTTTTAATTGGAGGTCCGTACCAAGCAGTGTTCCACAAGGATCAGTGCTGGGCCTCCATTGTTTGTAATATATATAAATGGTTTGGAGGAAAATGTAGATGGTCTGATTAATAAATTTGAAGACAGTACAAAAATTGGGGGGAATAGCAGATAGTGAGGAGGATTGACATAGGATACAGCAGGATATAAATTGGCTGGAGATCTGGGCTGAAAGATGGCAGATGGAATGTAGCCCAGACAAACGTGAGGTGATGCAATTTGGAAGTCTACTGCAGAAGGAAAGTATACAGTGAATGGTAAAATGCTTAGAAATATTAGCATACTGAAGTACTAAGCGTGCAGATCCACAGTTCCCTAAAGGTGGCAACTCAGATGGGCAAGGTGATCAACAAGGCATATGTCATGATGGCCTTCATCAATAGGAATTGGAAAATCATGTTGCAGTTCTATAAGATTTTGGTTAGGCTGCATTTGGAATATTGTGTACAATTCTGGTCGCCACACTACCAGAAGGATGTTGATGCATTGGAAAGGATACAGTAGAGATTTATCAGGATGTTCGTGGACTAGGACTATGAAGAAAAGTTGAACAAACTTCGATTGTTTTCATTGGAATGCTGGAGGATTAGGGGGGACCTGACTGAGGTTTGCAAGATCATGACAGGTTTGGAGAGTGGATAGTTAGTGTCTTTTTCTCAGTGTTGAAGGGTCAATTACTCAAAGGCGTAGGTTGAGACTGAGAGGGGGAAAGTTTAAAAGATGCAAGAGGCAAGTTTTTCACGCAGAGGGTGGTGAATACTTGGAACATACTGCTAGA
Source organism: Carcharhinus amblyrhynchos (assembly GCF_965287045.1). NCBI lineage: Eukaryota > Metazoa > Chordata > Chondrichthyes > Carcharhiniformes > Carcharhinidae > Carcharhinus > Carcharhinus amblyrhynchos. The sequence goes on along the minus strand of NC_137328.1, from coordinate 93,724,415 downwards.
GGAAGTGGGTGGAAGCCAATTCTATAATATTTAAGAGGCGTTGTGGATAGACACATGAATAGGGAGGGATTAGAGGGGTATGGGCCACATAGACACAAGAAAACATTAAGTTAGAGAGGCATTTGTGTCGGCACAGACTTCATGGGCCAAAAGGCCTGTTCCTGTGCTGTACTGTTCTGTTCTTTATTCTAAAGACACTGGCAATGACCGACTCCTTAGAGATTGGAAGGGCGCGCTGATCTCAAAGTTAATTTGAAGGTCCCTCCCCCAACCCCCACACCTCACCCCCACGGACATCATGACCCCCTGCACACATGGGAAATAACCCTAAACTTTGACCCCAGAGGGGTCATTCCTCCTATCCCCACACTACGCAGGCATGGTGGGGTTGGTAAATAAATAGCGTCCTCCCTTTCAGGAAAGAAAGCCACAGAATATGTCCACAGAAATATGGTGAGAATTTCAAACTCTGTGGATTAGGGCATCAATCCAACCTTTCTTCACAGTCTTTGTGCTCCAGTGTGCCACAGCAAAGCTTCCAGTCTATGAATATGTATGCAACATCATTGGTTTTCCTGATACTTCACGACATTTTACACATTTCACAGCCAGAGCTAATGGTCACAATGAAATAAAATCTGCCCATAAAATCCAGTCAACATCAGCAATTCCAAATGACTTAACCTCTGCATTGCATCATTGATAGTGCATATAGCATCACAGCCTGTTTCTTGATTGTGTGTTTTAGTTGATTAAGTTATGGTTTCAAAGATCATATACAAGTTCATCCTTTAAAGATCTTGGAAATCATTTTTTTCCCAAGTACTTCTTAATTATGGCAACTTGCTGGAATGTTACTTTTTATTCAATATGCAAAAAGTATGCATGACTGGCTGATAATATATTTGACTAAATCATTGGAATAAAGACATGACTTGCTACATTTTAAAAAAATCTTTAGCTGTATCCATTAGACACAGAGCTGCTGATAGGTTTAAATGGTTCTAAATCAGGAAACAAACTAAAATTTTTGCATTGCCTACTACACCCTTCGTAGAGGCAGCACACTGTTTAATATTTCACACATCTTAAACTAATATATACTGTTTAATAACATGCATTGTATTGTAATCTACATTGAGTGTTTTCTTTATTCATGTTTGTGAATTCCTGGGTTACCTTATATTATGTAAATACTCCAACCTCCCCCACAGGCTTCTACTTCATTGAAAATAGTTAGATATACTGCATTTCTGTCCACTAGCTACGAAACACAACTCAAGAATGTGATTGAATACTTTGCCTTGTCTGAATGGTGCAGCTCCAACAACACTCAAGAACCTTGACACCAAGACAAAGCAGTCTGCTGATTGGCACCCCATCTCCCACCTTCAACATCCACTCTCTCCACCAATGGCAGACAGTGACAGTAATGTGTGCCATCTACAAGATGCACTACAGAAACTCATCAAGAGCAATAGCATCTTCCAAACTCACAAACTCTTCCATCTAAATGAACAAGTGCAGCAGATACATAGAAACAGCCCTCCCTGAAAGCTCTCTACCAAGACACATACCATCCTGGCTTCACAGTTGTCTGAGTCCTCAGCAAGAACCCTTTGAGTCTGGCCCAAGCTCTCAAGATCTGCAGTCAGGGCCTGCTGTGATTGGGCCATGCTCTCAAAATCCACATGGCCCAGTTATAACCTTTGTGTCTCGAGCATCTCCTCAGCCATAATCCTCTGTGACTCAGCCATACCTTGGACCCTGTCACCTATGGCTATGATTTCCTGCCCCAGGCTTTCCACTATGGTTGCTATCCTTGCATTTTTGGCCTGGGTGCTATGCAATATCAACACCATCTCCTGCAACTGAAGTCTGTGGGATTCCTACAAACAGCCTTGCAGTTGTGGGAATGTTGCTAACAGACCCTCCTGCAACTCCAGCAGCTTCTGGAGAACTGATCCCAGTGGCTCGGCACCTGGCTGGGGGCCAGCTGTCACCTTGGCTCCGGGTGACCTCTGCCTGCCCAAGTATTTGGACATTCCTGCATCCACTTTATGTACATCAATGACTGTGTGGTATTCACCAGAAAGTGCTCCAGAAGCCTCACTGCTAACATGTCCCACCATGGTGACTATCTCTGTGCTGGTGGACACTGTGTGTGATGCTAGTGTCGACTGGTATGTGTTTTCCTTGGAGGTTCCTTTGGGGCTTTCCTCCAATGTGTCCTCGGACCTGCCGTCCGGGGTATTGATTGGAGTCGCAGTGGGCACCACAGGGGCTTGCTGACTCCTGACAGCCCGGCCTCATCGGGGTCATCTCCTGCAAAAGAAGGCATGTAGTTCAGTACAAGGGAGGGACAAGGGAGAAAAAACAATCTCTCCCTCAATATCAACAAAACAAAGGAGATAGTCATCCATTCCCTGTCTACATCAATGGAAAGATTGGGTAAACTGGGGTTGTTCTCCCTGGAAAGAAGGAGGTTGAGGGGCGGCCTAATAGAGGTGTATAAAATTATTAAGGGCATAGATAGGGTGAACAGTGGGAAGCTTTTTCCCAGGTCAGAGGTGACGAACACAAGGGGTCACAAGTTCAAGGTGAGAGGGGCAAGGTTCAACACAGATGTCAGGGGGACGTATTTTACACAGAGGGTGCTGGGGGTCTGGAATGCACTGCTAAGCAAGGTGGTTGAGGCAGACACACTGGGATCATTTAAGACTTATCTGGATAGCCACATGAACAGACTGGAAATAGAGGGATACAAACAAATGGTCTAGTTGGGCTCATGAGTGGTGCAGGCTTGGAGGGCTGAAGAGCCTGTTCCTGTGCTGTATTGTTCTTTGTTCTTTGTTTGTTCTTTGGGACAAAGTAGAAATGGTCGAAAGCTTCGTGTTTCAAGTTGTCCAGACTGCCAACAACCCATCCTGATACCTTCACACTGATGTTTTAGTTAAGAAAACCCACCAACACCTCTACTTTTTCAGGAGGCTATGGAAATTTGGCATGTCTGCTACAACTCTAACTTTACAGATGCACAATAGTAAGTGTGAGGTTATCCACTTTGGTAGAAATAATAGTAGGAGGGATTATTATTTAAAAGGTGAAAAGCTGCAGCATGCTACGGTGCAGAGGGACCTGGGGGTCCTTGTGCATGAGTCTCAAAAACCCAGTTTGCAGGTGCAGCAGGTGATCAGGAAGACGAATGGAATGTTGGCCTTTATAGCGAGGGGAATAGAATATAAAAGCAGGGAGGTCTTGCTGCAACTGTACAGGGCACTGGTGAGTCCGCAACTGGAGTACTGTGTGCAGTTTTGATCGCCGCACTTGCGCAAGGATATTTTGGCCTTGGAGGGAGTGCAGAGAAGGTTCACTAGGCTAATACCGGAGATGAGGGGGTTAGCCTATGAAGAGAGACTAAATAGACTGGGTCTGTACTCATTGGAGTTTAGAAGGCTGAGGGGGGATCTTATAGAGACGTATAAGATAATGGAGGGGATAGATAGGGTAGAGGTCGAGAGATTTTTCCTGCTTAGAAAGGATAGCAGGACTGGAGGGCACAGCCTCAAGATAAGGGGGGGGTGGCAGTTTAGATCGGAGTTGAGGAGGAACTTCTTCACTCAAAGGGTGGTGAATCTCTGGAATTCTCTGCCCGTTGAAGTGGTGGAGGCTACCTCGCTGAATATATTTAAGTCACGGGTAGATAGGTTTCTGATAGACAGGGGAATTAAGGGTTATGGGGAGAAAACGGGAAAGTGGAACTGATCCGCTTCAGATCAGCCATGATCTTATTGAATGGCGGGGCAGGCTCGAAGGGCTAGATGGCCTACTCCTGCTCCTATTTCTTATGTTCTTATGTAGAAAGCATTTTTTCTGGTTGTATCACAACTTGGTATGGCTCCTGCTCTGTCCAAGATCGCAAGAAACTACAAACGGTCATGAATAAAGCCCAGTCCATCACGCAAACCAGCCTTGCATCCATTGACCCTGTCTACACTTCCTGCTGCCTCAGCAAGGCAGCCAGCATAATCAAGGACTCCATGGACCCCAGACATAATCTCTTTCTCCTTTTTCCATTAGGAAAAAGATACAAAAGTCTGAGGTCACATACCAACCGACATACCAAGCTTCTTCCCTGCTGCCATCAGACTTTTGAGTGGACCTACTTCATATTAAGTTGATCTTTCTCAACACCCTAGTATGTCTGTAACATTATATTCTGCACCCTCTCCTTTCCTTCTCTATGTATAATATGCTTTATCTGTATAATGCAAAAGAAAGAGTACTTCTCACTCTATATCAATTCATATGAAAACAAGAAATCAAATCAAATTTAAAAAACTGTCTGGGCAGATCGCAGCTTACTTGAGATAGGTCATAGGAATGAACTCAGCAATCTCTCAACATTTAGATGATAAGCTTCTTCTTTATTCTTCCTGCCAAAGTGGACTATTTCACATTTACGTGCAATATACTCCATTTGCCAGATTTTTGCCCGTATGTTTAACAGTTTTATATCACTTTGTAGCCTCCATATTTCCTCTTCATAATTTAATTTCCTAAATTGGATATGTTTGTTGAGTAAGCATGCATGTAAAGTACATTTATTTACATTGACTTCCCCTTCTCCAAGTTGCATCCATCATTATTTGAGGATGGCTGAATCACATCTTAATCCAGGGACAGGGCGAGGATGCAGGCCCCCAGTCTAACTCAGTTGGAACATGGGATTGGATCCTGCACTGTTGCCGTTATTCTGAACCATACACTAGCCATGTAATCAACTGAGCTAACCATATGCATTAACCATAATGTGTTTCCAGCAACATTAATATATGTGGATAAAATGGTGTCAGCATAACCACACCTATGGCTGGTTAATAATTTCTGTTGGAAAGCAATGTTTTGGTTTCACCAGTCTTTAAATGAATGTGCTATTAGATTAGGAGAGCCAATTTTAGTAAATACAGGGAACAGGGCTCTGATATTTACACCTTATTAAGCTTCTGAGTCTAAAACACAGAAGAGATCAACGTGCTGAGAACTGTCAACATGAAGGAAGGGAGGGCAGATCCCTATACCAAAATAGAAGACAAATAAAACTCATTTTAGAATTGCTCCTCTGTCCCAGATAATCTAGTGCATTAATGCCTGTGCTATTATTTCTCATTTGGGCTTCCTGGAAGCTATTTAAAATGTTCTATATTCTATTAGTCTGATTTGCATTTGTTGCTTATGTACATTCCTGGCTTTTCATTTCCTTGTTCAAGAGCTGTCATATCACTATTTTTGAGGAATAAATGACATCTATTATAAGCATTCTTTTTTCTCATGTGCTCCATTCATACTTTACAGATGATCTGCGATGAATTATATCTAAAGGCCAGCAGTATGCATTGAAATTTATGTATTGCACATTCGTATTTTTGCTTAAGCTTCTGGTTGTTTTTCTACTTTTGTAACGTTTTCAATATTTTGAGTGAAATATTCTTAGGTATACTTTGCATGGTTCTTGTTCACATATACCTCGACCTGCTCGTTGTATAAAGCAATATTCTCTTCTTATACTTCTTAAACTTGTTTCTTCAGATTGGTAAGTGAAACATCCTGGGCAGGATTTTACAGCCTCGCTCAACCTGAGACCAGAAAACCCCACCTGAGTCAATGGACCTTTCCATTGTCCACCCCTTGCCCACTCCAATTCCTGTGGTGGGCAGGCTGGTAGAATTCTGGGACCTTTGTCTGGATTTTTCATGCCTCACAGAAGACCAGCTTACACGTTTTAAACAGATGTTAATAAGCACATAGTATCATATAGATTTGGTTCACCAGCTTACTACTACTTAGCATAACATGATGTTCATAATTCCCTGTGTGCTGAGTTCCTGACTTTGGCTGTGCCTTTGGGAGAACCCACCCAGCTAATGCTGGCACATAGGAAGGAAGAGAAAATTGAAACCATTATTCCAGGTTACTCTCACATGCTTAGGAGCCAAATCCAAAGCAGCACTGGCAGTGGTATAGTAATAGGTCATTTGCTTATACTCCCAACTGGGGTTATTATGCATGGCACAAGAGTGGGCACCGACTTGCCAAAATGAACATATTTAAAATATGAATTGAAGATATTGATTGTAGTAATTCATCATTGCATGTAACAAAAATTGCTTTGAGTCACTTTACAACACTTTGTGCCTGGAGGGAGTGCAGAGAAGGTTCACTCAGCTGATACTGGAGATGAGGGGGCTAGCCTATGAGGAGAGATTGAACAGACTGGGCCTGTACTCGTTGGAGTTTAGAAAGCTGAGGGGGGATCTTATAGAGACATATAAGATAATGAAGGGGCTAGATAGGGTAGAGGTAGAGAGATTCTTCCCGCTTAGAAAGGATAGCAGAACTAGAGGGCATAGCCTCAAAATAAGGTGGGGGGGCAGTTTAGATCGGAGTTGAGGAGGAACTTCTTCACTCAAAGGGTGGTGAGTCTCTGAAATTCTCTGCCCATTGAAGTGGTGGAGGCTACCTCGCTGAATATATTTAAGTCACGGGTAGATAGGTTTCTGATAGACAAGGAAATTAAGGGTTATGGGGAGAAAGCGGGAAACTCGAAGGGCTAGATGGCCTACTCCTGCTCCTATTTCTTATGTTCTTACGTTTAACACAATGTTTAAAAATGCTATGATACAATTTATTTTTTATTTCAGTCATTTTCATGAAAGCATTAAATTTCTGCAAAAAGGGATAAAACTTCACCTGATTTTGAGTGCTGAGAAGTTGAATATAATTGTTCAATCCAAAACCGTAGATCTGTTAATCACTTCTAACACAGAATATGATGATTTCATCCTGTTGTTCTAAATGCCCAAACATTACATTGAGATTGAAAACTAGATATTCTTAAAAACTCATTTTGTTATATATTTACGTACAGTAGTTCATAAGATTAGAGATTTAAAAACTGCCCAAAACTACACATTTAAAGTCATTTCTAGTTTAGACTTGGCTCATTTTGAATAAATCAGTGCATCCAGTACTCATCAAAATGTTATCATAAAAATTTAAAATGGTAACTCTTCCAGAATTGTGGGAAAAAGGATAAAGAGTTCTACATTTACTGAATTTTCAGTGAAATGCTTCAGTACGCGTAAAATAGTCCTTGAAATCAGCCTGGTCAGTTTCTGTTAGTTGCTGTTGTGCCTGAGGCATCGAGAAACAGCCATGATTTTGGATTAGAAAATAAGTGCAATTTGCAAATTTGCAAGAAGCATCAGGATTCACACATACAGCAACAGTTCACTATGCTTCCCTTTAGGTTGCAAAGGAAGCAACTGTCACCAATTTGATTTCTAAGCTATGTAGGCCTGCCAAGTCTTAGCCTTTTCTCGTAAAACTGCCTATTTTTGTGTCAATTTTTTTTAACTGTTTTCTGTATGCTCCTCTCCGAAATTGTCCCATTGCCAGGAGTGAGATTTTATGAGCAGAAAGAGTGAGAATAATTACAAATCCAAAACAATCATTATACAAATACAAATCTGCCCCGATTACATTCACTGTTTATGTCTCAGCTGTTTTTCTCTATACCAGTTACATTACTGCCAATTACTAAGTAGAAACCATTGCTCTGAGTCTTGGTGTTAAAAAAATCTCCCTCTTGGTAAAAGGCTGATAGAGGCAGCTCTCAATAACTATGCATGGTGAAAATGTGGCACTCCAGACAGCCGTTAATGGTAGCCCAATAATGTAATTCTTTGTTTATGAGAACATTTGTTGAGGCTTCACTTAATCCATTTATTTTTATATTAATAAAATAAATGGTTAGATAAAGTGAAAATATTTCTTATACTACATTAAGAAATTTTTCTTTACATGGAAAATATATATGTTAATGTTATCAAAATGCTGTACTGTTGCCTGTCACTATATACATATTAAATCAATGTTTTTCAAAGGCAGATGAGAGTAAGGTTTTCCATTTTGTTAGAGATTTAGGGCCATATGAATTATCTTTGAAAATCTTTATAATTAACATATAGGCACTTTACCTATGCAGTTTTTATAATTTTACCTCCACATGATAATATAAAGAAATGCAACTTTGAATTGATCTCTTTAGAAGTATTTCTTTTAAAGTGACCCAATTTTAGCTGACATTTGCTCTGGAATGGATTTTTGTTACATTCAATTGAGTAATATAGCAAAGACAAAAAAAAACTAACTGGAAAGTGATCCCCTTCCAAACTGCATAAGTGCGCTATCTAGCATGTCAGCCGAGGAGCAGCATTAATGCCATTTGAGGAAATGTCTGCAGACTGGACTATCCGCCCTTCCTGCTGAAGAAGATAGGGTGGAGGGAGGGGCCTAAATCAGTGAACAAAAATAAGGAATAGATGGAACAAACAAAATGAAAAATGTTTCTGCATGTTTATAATTGTAATTTTTAAAAAAATACAACATCTCAAATGCAAGGAAGCTGACATTCTCTGCTCTGCAAAGCAGTGAATCATTGGATGTGCGGCATCTGTGTTTAGAACAGTGGTGTGTGTGCTGAATTAATTATAAAGCAGTGGAATGAGTGTGCTTTTAGCTGTTATACTTGGCACTTTTTTTTGTTTCCTTGAATGTTAACTCCAGATTTAAATCTGAGGAATATGACTTGCTTATATTTATAGTTAGAGAAAAATAAGTATTAGATTATAAGTAGGAATAAAGAATTCTTTTGACTGGTTGCAAACCTCACAATGAGCAGTTTTCTCAGTCTCAAACTCAAAACTCCTTCATTGTTCTGTATCAGAGCTACTGCTGTGAAGAGTCACACTGTAGCTACAAATAGATCTTTAAAAATGATGTTGAAACAAAATAAATGAATGCACGACTGAACCTTATGAGAAAAAAGATACTGAATGAAATCTTTTGTTATTCACAATCTTAAATGCAGTGAGAGGTTGCCTCTAATTTTCAGTGAAGAATTTGATTAGAACAGTTATCAGGTGTGGGGATTGTGATGCGTGGTTACCCCATGCTGGTTTTGTTGAGGAAGGTAGTATGCGAGCTTCATGTGGTTTGCTCATCATCATGTTGTGATGTACAGACCGACTTGAAGCACACTGCTGACTGACTGCAAGGTCAGCAGGGAGCCTGTGTGTATGGTTAGCATAACATAAAACTAACCTGTGTTCTTAAATGCAGTGCTTCCCTTTTAAAAGGGGGAATGCATTTTCTCTTAACTCAGGGGATCTGGGCATTTCTGCTTGGTAAGAAGTCTCACAACATCAGGACTTTAACCTGGTGTTGTGAGACTTCTTAAGTGTTTACCCCACTCCAACGCCGGCATCTCCACATCATTTCTGCTTGGGCCAGCATTTATTGCTCATCCTGATTGGCCTTTGAGCTGAATAGCTTGCGAGGCCATTTCTGAGGGCATTTAAGAGTCAACCACATTGCTGTAGATGTAAGGATGGCAGATTTCATTACCTGAAGGACTTAGTGAACCAGCTGGGTCTTTAACAGCTGGTGAAGCATCTCTGGATGGCTTTTATGGGAGGAAGAAGACAAGGAATGGAACAACAAAACAGAGAGGGTTCCAAGGTTTTCGGGTGCAGCGGTTGAGGTTTTAGTCCAGGCAGTCAGGGAAGAGAGACAGGATATGGGCAGGATTTCTGTGGGCGTTGACATTAACACCAACTAGGGTCTTGAACCCACATTTTCCTGCAGAGAAACCAGTGCTACAAACTGCCCAGAGGCAGCCTCCTAATTGGGCATCTCCATGCTTGCCAACTTATTAAGTTTGATGGGCAGGCTGCAGATGCTGCTAGCAGCTCTAAAGCCTCAGCAGCCCCAACATCAGAAATGGGTATCGCAGAAGTAGGTACACAGCACGAGGATTGGGGGTGTCAGACAGGATGTGGAAAGGCCCCTACATTAAATGGTTCTGTGATTGTTGTAACTGTTTATAAGTGTTGTACTTTTTCCATTGAAAGGAATCTATAGCTCCAGTGGGTACCTGGGCAGCTTCTTTGGTGTGATCTGGGTTTCCATCCATTCCTGAGTAGGTTCCCCAGCAGTAGGAATACACCAGGAAGCCATCCTCTCTATTTTGTCAGCCCCCTTGCCTCCAACTCTGCCACCACAGGGCAGGGACAATTCAACCTGCTGGTTCCAAATTGGACAAGGAAAATATTATGGCTTACTCTCAGAAAGTAATAGGACCAAGTTGCCAATGAGGTAAATTCTAGGAATCCAACTGCAAAGACCTGACTGCAGTACTAAAAAAAAGTTCAGTGAACTCACATGAGTTATCAAGGAATATAGCTTCAAATGACATTTCTTACCCATTGCACCACCAACCCCTCATGCTGCTCTCTGTACTACAGCCCCATCATTTAGCACTCAGCAATGACAACTCATACTTAAATTTCAGATGCTCTACCTCATCTTCCCCCTTTTCCCAATACTGACAGACTCACACCCACCTCTCACAACTTCCACATGCCTCTAACTGTTCTGCTGTGACAGGCAGATCATCAAAGCACATTGCAACCTATTCACTGACATTCTTTCTTCATTTTTGCAGAACAATGACACACATAACTGTTACGAACAGCAGAGGGAGGGGGACAGGCACTCCTGCATCTCCTGAGCTCTTTGGAGGATGGGGGTCCAACACTGAGTGATGGCATTGGATTTAATGTCATTGAGAATATTTAGGGTGGCAGTATATATTCCTGCCTTAAGCATTTTCTTAAATTTCACATCCCAGCTCTTTTCTCGATTGAAAGTAGTTTTCATTTGTTTTAATCTTGCAAGATAATGTTCACTTATTGTTTGCTGGGGTAATCAAGAACAACCAAGTAGATCTCTGGAAAGGACAAAGCTAAATTGATAACCCAAAGAAATTATTATAGGATTATTATAACCCAAAGAATTACTATAACTCAGAACATGCCTCGTCTCCTCCACCCTTTCTTTTAACTCTGAACAGAATGTCACCAGTTACATAGTTTATGGCCATGATCTTTTCATGGTTAAACAAAGATAACTAAGACACAGTAAAGTTTTCTTCAGCAACACCTTCATTAGTTTGTATCAATATTTTGTACCAGGACTTTTCAATCTTGCTGGTGTGATAGCAAACCAATACTATAGTGGTCTTCCCTTCATCACATTGTTAGCACATTAGTCACATTTTATGCTATAACTGACTCTCGCATAGGTTTGTCAATTTAGTACCAAAGAACAGCTTAAAACTTACCTTCCCCAAACTGGGCGGCATGGTAGCACAGTGGTTAGCACTGCTGCTTCACAGCTCCAGGGACCTGGGTTTGATTCCCGGCTTGGGCCATTGTCTGTGTGGAGTTTGCACATCCTCCTTGTGTCTGCGTCAGTTTCCTCTGGGTGCCCCTGTTTCCTCCCACAGTCCAAAGATGTGCAGGTTAGGTTGATTGGCCATGCTAAAATTGCCCCTTAGTGTCCTGAGATGCATAGGTTAGAGGGATTAGTGGGTGAATATATGGGGGTAGGGTCTGGGTGGGATTGTGGTTGGTGCAGACTCGATGGGCCAGATGGCCTCTTTCTGCACTGTAGGATTTCTATGATTCCATGAATCACTTCCTCCACAACAGACCTTTGTGGTTCATTGGTCTGAATAATTCCAGACGAATAGACATGCGCTGGGGGAGTTTTCCTCTCTTTTCTCAAATCATTTTCCTCTTTATCCAATGGATATGCGGGAGTCTTCTGCATACATTCATATTCCTTGCATTAACACTTGTAAAATGGAACCTTTACCTCCATTTCTTTCACAATTTTATCCAAATATTTGTTTACTCTCTTATTTTTCTATTCTTTTTCACGTTTATTAATCTTTTCTTTCAGCTCATCATCAACTACTTGGGCCTGGAACACCCTCTGTAATAGCACTGTGGGTATACCTACATCACGTGGACTTCAGCAGTTCAGGAAAGCAGCTCACTACCATATTCCCGAGGGCAACTAGGGAAGGGCAATAACAATGCCTATCTAGCCAGTGATATCCGATGAAAGAGTTTTTAAAATCTGTTGCTTTTGTTTCAAAGTCATTTTTAGAGTCCTTATCCAAGTTATCAACTTCATATGAACATTCAGTTAATTTCCCAATCTGTCCTCCATGGTTCATGGCTGCTCCTTTGACTTCTTCAATTCACTTGTACATCCTCAATCTGTTCCTTCAAGTTTTCCTTGTCTGCTTTTTTAAAGTTGAGGGGAGCGATTCTCCTAGCCTGCTGCGCTGCGGGTTAGGAGACATTAGTGGAGGCCGTTTAGCGGGCTCCCCACTGGATGCCATGGCCTCCGTGCATCTCCGGGAACAGGATTTCTAGCATCATTAGCTCCATGTCAGAAATTGACACTGAGCTGACTAAATATTATAATTGCAACTTAAGTATCATCAATGGTCTCGGGACTGAAGCCTCCAGGCCTAATTGCCCCCCGCCAGGAATGGTTCACTCCAGTGGGGTTTATAACGGCTTCCCACTACCAGGGAGCTGGCAACCCACACCCGCTGGAGTGAAGAGGCCATGAAAGCTGCCCTCAGGTGGTTGGAGGTAAGGGGGGAGTGCCCAATGGGAATTGCCAGCCTAGCAGTGCCAGACTGGCCTTCAGCAATGTACAAAGGGCAAAGTGGCAATGCCCGAGGGGCATTGCCCATCGGGCAGTGCCAAATGGGTAGGGCCTATTGGGCGGAGCTGATAGGGGCGATCAGTGGGGCTACGGGCTCCCGCTGCCACTCTGTGTAAGGATTGGTCACTGAGAGTGGGAAGGGGCTGATTGGGCTGACCTGGAGAGTTCTGGAAGGCCAGTGATCTGGAGCTGGGGGTATTGGAGGGGCAGCAATGTGGAGTTGAGGGGCTGGCTAGCAATTGAATGGGCCAGCGCTCGGGAGGCTAGCAGTGCAAGGTTACTGTGCGTGCGTTGATTTCCGCTGTGACAGATTGGCGCATGCACAGTGGCCCACTCAGCGCTATGCTGCTAGCCTATCCAGCAGGAAAGGCCCTGTCCACTGATTTTCATCACGAATCTCCCTGAGGCATCTGCAGTGTGGGAAATGCATTTTGAAAATCCCACTAAGAAAACCAGCAGGTTACTCCAGTTTTTAAGCAAATTCGGCACTTAGAAATTTTTTGGGAGAATCCCGGCCTAGATTTGCCCTTCCATACCACACATCTCATTTTCAATGTTTCCAGGTTGCACACAAATTGAATCATCAGCTACCATCAGAGACTGATTCGCCCGAGTGGCTTTCAAAATATTAATCTGCTCTATTGGAGGAGTAAGGGAACATTTTTCACTTCAAAAGGAAACGTCTAAAACAACTTTCCTAATGTACCTTAGTATTATTCAAGGAAGGATTCCTTTGATTATCCTGAGCCATATCCCCCTTCCAATGGGGGTTGGGATATGAGGAGATTTATTTTATATTGTAACAACACCCTCCTAATTTACTGTTGTCCGCAAATTTTGCAATTGAACTTCTGATTCCCAAGTCCAAATTGTTTATGTAAATGGTGAACAACAGCACTCCCAGCATTGATCTTTGTGGAACACCATTTCCCATCTTTTGCTGTTTTGAGTAACTGAGTATTGAACCGGAGAGGACGGGGGAGGGTGGGAATGTCAATTAATTTAAAGGGTTCTGGCTCAGATAGATCAAAATCAAATACTGACAGGCAACAGTAAATTAACATTGGTAGGCCATCAACGAGGAGATGATTTGGGTATGGATTAGCTACATTACCATGAAGTAAAAAGGAAGGATTACTTGGGTGACCAAAGATATAGGGTATAACTTCTGTCAGCTGAGAAAGGGACAAAATACAGGAAAATATAATAAACTAGCAGAAAAGACATTTGGCAAATGAACTTTAATGTTGTGTGAAGTGGTGCATCTTGGTAGGACTGGTGAGGGGCCATACAATCCTTGGAAAATAAATGTCTAAATGGGAAAGAAAGAAAAAAGGGAATTAAGAGTACAGATACATAGGTATCATGTAAAGTAGCGACCCTGGTTAATAAACCAATCAGAGTACTGGGGTTCATTTTTAGAGGGATAGAATTGAAAAGCAGAGAAGTGATGTTAAACATGTAACAAACTTTAGTTAGACCACATTTGAAGTAAAGGTTCTGGTCTCCATATTATAAAAAGAAGATAGAGGCACTGATGAAGATGCAAAAAAGGATTTATTAGAATGATACCAGAAATGAAAGGTAATCACTTTCAGAAAATATTGATAAGAAAGACTCTATACTCCAGTAAAAAAAAAGACTGCAGAATGATTTGATAGAGGTGTTTAAGACTAAGAAAGGGTTTGTTTGAGTACATATAGAATTTTTTGCACTTGTAATGAAGCCAGAATTAGGAGAAATAATTAGTTGGTAGTTACTGATTAATCCAATAGAGAATTCAGGGGACAATGCTTTTCCCAGAAAGCAGTTAGAATGTGGAACTTGCTATCACATGGGGAAATTGAGAAGCAGGAGTAGACTACCTGGCCTATCAAGGCTGCTCCATCACTCAGTATGATCATGGCTGAACTTGGGCTTCAAATCCACTTTCCTGCCTGCTGCCCATATCCATTGATCCTTTGAGGTTTGTCTATCTCAGCTTTAAATGATGGAGCATACACAACCCTCCAGGAAAGAGAATTCAAAGATTCACAACATTTTGAGTGAAGAAATTTCTCCATCTCAGTCCTAAAGGATTGGCCCCTTATACTGATACTGTGTTCCCATGATTTAGATGCCGTGACCAGCAGAGACAATTTCTCAACATTTACCCATCAAGTTCCTTCAGAATCTCATATGTTTAATGAGATCAGTTCTCATTATCTTAAACTCCAGGGAATATTGGCCCAATTTATTCATCCTGTCATCTCAGGACAGCTGCCTGAACCAGGAACCAATTTAGTGAACAATAGTTGAACTGCCTCCAATGAAATCCTTAAATAAAGAGATCAGTATTCCAGATGTGATCTCAACAAAATCCTATACAACTATGGCAAAATTTCTTTATTCCTGCACTTCAATCACCTTAAAATAATGGCCAATATACCATTTGTCTCCCCAATTACTTGCTGCACTTGCATAATGACTTTCTGTATAATTTCTGAACTCCTTGGATGAGCACACACATTTGAACTTCAACATATACAAGTTTCACACCTTTTGAAAACAAAATGATTTTCTATTTTTATGACCAAAGTGAATAACTAACACTTCTCCATTTTATACACCATCTGCTATCTTGCTGCCCCTGATTGACCTGTCTATTTCTCTTTGTAGCCTCTCCATATCATCTCCACAGTTTACCTTTTCACCTACCTTCATGCCGTCAGCAAATTCTCTGTCTCTTTAGAAAATTGTTGGATGCCCAGTGCTAAGTCACAGCTTGCCTACTTGAAAATGCCCCATTTATGCCCACTCTTTGACTCCTGTCTGTTAACCAATCTTCTATCCATGCTAATATATTACCCCCGACTCCATGAACTCTTATCTTACCTATTGACCTTTTGTGTGACACTTTATCAAATGCCTTTTAGAGATCTAGGTATGCTATATCTATCTACCCTTCTAGCTACATCCTCAAAAATCTCCAACAAATTGGTCAAATAGGACTTTTGTTTTGTAAGGCCTTTTTGACTTGTACCAATCATACTATACCCTAAGTACATTTTTAAGTTTTCCTTACTAATAGACTCCAGTATTATCTCAATAACTGGCCTTTGGACCTGTCTGTTCATTCCCTCCTTTCTTGGAAAATGGTGTAAGTTTGCCAACTTCTAATTCAATGGAATTGTTCCCAAATCTAATTACTTTTGGAAAATCATAGCTGGCATATCCATTATCTCTGCAGTTATCGCTTTTAGAACACTAGAGTGTAGATCCCAGGCATTTGTCAGATTTTAGTCACTTAAGTTTCTCCAATATTTTTTCCCTGCTTATGTTAATTGCCTTAGTTTCATTATTCTTCTTGGCCCCTTGGTTATCCTGTATTTCTGGTGTGCAACTTGTATCTTCTGCAGTGAAGGCAGGCACAAAACGGCATCTGCTATTTCCTCATTCCTCACCATTTTCCTATCACTGCTTTCATGGGACCAAAGTTTACTTTAGCTCCTCTCATCCTTACTGTATACCTGAGTATTGTTATACTCAAGTTCTGTACAATCAAGTGACTTTTTATTATATACTTATGAAAGATCTTACAAACTCTTTTTATATTTCTGCTGAGTTTATTCTCATTCTATCTTTAACTTTTTGGCTGCCTTTTGCAATTTACAAATATTCTTAGCAACATTTTTTAATCTAATACTACCCTTAACATTCTGAGTAAACCACAGGTAGCTCTTGCTTTCATTAGAATGTATTTTTGTTGACCATGTTGAATTGTTTCTTTAAATGGTTTCTACTGTTCATTTACTGCTATTCATTTAATCTATTTAACTAATCAACTTTTGTTCTTTCCTTCATATTTACTTAGCTTTGTTTAGGTTTAAGATTTTTGTTTGCGTTTTGTGTATACCACTTTCAAACTTAACAGTAGATGTTTTACTATTACATAACTAATGAATCCTGCCTCTTTATACAATACTAAATCAAAGATAATTTTATCTCTTCAGCTTTGACAAAGGGTCATCTGGACTCAAAACGTCAGCTCTTTTCTCTCCTTGCCGGATCCTGTCTCTCCAGTAGAGGTGGCTGGAAGACTTCATTGGTGCATTCTGGGAGACGTCAGACAAGCAACATCCACTAAAAAGTGGGAAGCGGAAGATCTGATATCAGGATGGTAAGGTCGAAACATTACATTAGTGTTTCTCTCCCTCCTTCCTCCTCTAACCAAAAAAAGGCCACTGTGAGAAGGTAAAAGTGAAGGTAAGAGTTTTATATATAAAATGTCGGTCAATGGGATTAAGTGTTGCGCTTATGAGATGTGGGAGATCTGTTTCGCTTGAGTGTTTCAGCAGGCTACATCTGCAGGAAATGCATACAACTGCAACTCCTTACTGATTGCATGGATAGGTTACAGCAGCCATTGGATGCACCTAGGAGCATGAAGGTGGTGGAAAACGTCATAGATAGGAGCTTTAGAGACGTGGTCACACCCAAGGTGCAGGCAGATAGATGAGTGACTGCTAGAAGGGGCAGACAGTCAATGCAGAAATCCCTTGTGGTCATCCCCCTCTCTAACAAGTATACTGTTTGGATACTGTTGGGGAGAATGGCCTACCACGGCTGGCTCTGTTGTTCAGCAGGGAGGGATAAAGATCACGAGAACAATCGTTATAGGGGACTCAATAGTTAGGGGTGCAGATTGGCGCTTCTGTGGACATGGAAGAGACTTCAGGATGGCATGTTTCCTCCCTAATGCCAGGGTCCAGGGTGTCTCTGAACAGGCAGAAAGCATTCTGAAGGGAGAGGGTGAACAGCCAGAGATCGTGGTACATATTGGTACTAATGACACAAATAGGGAGAGTGATCAGGTCCTGCAGCGGCAGTTTAGAGAGTTAGGTAGAAAGTTAAAAAACAGGACCTCGAGGGTTGTAACCTCAGAATTAGTCCCTGTGTCACACGCTAGTGAGGCTAGGAATAGGCAGATAGTGCAGCTCAACACGTGGCAAAACAGCTGATGTAGGAGGGATGGTTTCAGATATCTGGACCATTGGGGTCTCTTCTGGGGCAGGTTGGACCTGTACAAGAAGGACATGTTGCACCTAAACTGGAAAGGCATAAACATTCTGGCTAGGAGGTTTGCTAGTGTCACATGGGAAGATTTAAACTAGTTTTGTAGAGAGGTGGGAACCAAAGCAAAGGTGAATTAGCTGAAAGAGAACATGAGAGTAGGTCCAGTAAGACTCAGAGAAAGAGCAGGCAGGGTGTGGGTGCTAATCAAAGAGGCTCTGGTGGACTGAAGTGCATTTATTTCAATGCGAGAAGTGTAACAGGTCAGGCAGGTGAACTTGGATTAGTACTGGGAACTATGATGTTGTTGCCATTACAAAGACTTGGTTAAGAGAGGGACAGGATTGCCAGCTTAACATTCCAGGATACAGATGTTTCAGGTGGGATAGAGGGGGATGTAAAATGGGTGGGGGAATTCACAACTGTTAAGGAGAATATCACAGCTGTACTGCGGAAGGACAACTCGGAGGGGCCATACAATGAGGCAATATGGGTAGAGCTCAGGAGTAGTAAGGGTGAAGTCACAATATTGGGGGTTTACTATAGGCCACCCAACAGCCAATGGGAGATAGCAGAACAAATATGTAGGCAAATTTTGGCAAGGTGTAAAAGTAACAGGGTTGTTGTGGTGGGATATTTTAACTTCCCCTATATTGACTGGGACTCACTTAGTGCTAGGGGCATGGATGGGGCAGAGTTTGTAAGGAGCATCCAGGAGGGCTTCTTGAAACAATATGTCGATAGTCCAACTAGAAAAGGGGCCATTCTGGACTGGGTATTGGGGAATGAGCCCAGCCATGTGGTTGATGTTTCAGTAGGGGATCAGTTTGGGAACCAATGACCACGGTTCAGTAAGCTTTAAGGTACTGGTGAATAAAGATATGTATAGTCCTCAAGTTAAGGTGCTAAATTGTGGGAAGGCAAATTACAACAATATTAGGCAGGGATGAAAGAAAATAGATTGGGGACAGATGTTTGAGAGCAAATCAACACCTGGCATGTGGGGGGCTTTCAAGTGCAAGTTGATAGGGATTCAGGACCAGCACATTCCTGTAAGGATGAAGGATAAGTATGGTCCATTTTAGGAACCTTCGAGAATGAGAGATATTGTGAGCCTAGTCAAAGAGACAAAGGAAGCATTTGTGAAAGCAAGGACACTGGGAACACACAAAGCAAGTGTGGAATACATAGAAAACAGAATGAAATTTAAGCAAAGATTAAGGAGGGCTAAAAGGGGTCACGAGAAAGCATTGGTCAGCAGGATTAAGGAAAATGCCAAAGCTTTTTATACATATATAGAGAGCAAGAGGTAGCCAGGGAGAGGGTTGGCCCACTCAAGGACAGGGGAGAGATACTATGTGTGGAGCCAGAGGAAATGGGCGAGGTATTAAATGAGTACTTTGCGTCAGTATTCACCAAAGAGAGGGACTTGGTGGATGATGAATCTGGGAAAGGGTATGTAGATGTTTTGAGTCATGTTGAATCATGAGATCAAAAAGGAGGAGGTATTGGGGTTCTTGAGAAACATTAAGATGGATAAGTCCCCAGGGGGATATACCCCAGAATACTGAGAAAAGCAAGGGAGGAAATTGCTGGGGCCTTGAGGGAAATCTTTGTATCTTCACTGTCTAGGGGGGAGGTCCCAGAAGATTGGAGAATAGCCAATATTGTTCATTTGTTTAAGAAGAGTAGCAGGAATAATCCAGGTAATTACAGGCTGGTGAGCCTTACATCAGTGGTAGAGAAGTTATTGGGGAGGATTCTTTAAGGTAGGATTTATTCCCACTTGGAAATAAGTGGACGTATTAGCAAGAGGCAACATTGTTTTGTGAAGGGGAGGTCGTGTCTCACTAACTTGATCGAGTTTTTTGAGGAAGTGACAAAGATGATTGATGAGGATAGGGTAGTGGATGTTGTCTACATGGACTTCAGTAATGCCTTCGACAAGATCCCTCATGGCAGACTGATGCAGAAGGTGAAGTTGCATGGGATCAGAGGTGAGCTAGCAAGGTGAATACAGAACTGGCTCAGTCATAGAATACAGACGGTAACAGTGGAACAGTGCATTTCTGAATGGAGAGCTGTGACAAGTGGTGTTCCTCAGGGATCAGTGCTGCAGCCTTTGCTATTTGTAATGTATATAAATGATTTGGAGGGAAATGTAACTGGTTTGATTTGTATGTTTGCAGACAACACAAAAGTTGATGGAGTTGCAGATAGCGAAGAGGACCATCAGAAGATATAACAGGATTTAGGTAGGTTGGAGATTGGGCAGAGAGATAGCAGATGGAGTTTAATCCGGACAAATGTAAGGTAATGCATTTTGGAAGGTTTTAATAAAGATAGGAAGTATACAGTAAATGGCAGACACCTTAAGAGTATTGATAGGCAGAGGGATCTGGGTGTACAGGTACTCAGGTCACTGAAAGTGGCAACACAGCCGGAAAAGGTAGTCAAGAAGGCATATGGCATGCTTGCCTTCATTGGCCAGGGCATTGAGTTTAAAAATTGTCAAGTCATGCTGCAGCTTTATGGAACCTTAGTTAGGCTGCTCTTGGAATATAGTGTTCAATTTTGGTCAGATGTAGAGGCTTTGGAGAGGGTACAGAAAAGATTTACCAGGATGTTGATTGGTATGGAGGGCATTAGCTATGAGGGGAGGTTGGAGAAACTTAGTTTGTTCTCACTGGATTGATGGAGGTTGAGAGGCGACCTGATTGAAGTCTACAAGATTATGAGAGGCATGGACAGAATTGATAGCCAGAAGCTTTTTCCCAGGGTGGAAGAGTCAATTACCAGGGGCATTGGTTTAAGGTGCGAGGGGCAAGGTTTAAACGAAATGTACGAGGCAGGTTTTTTACAGAGGGTGGTGGGTGCCTGGAACTTGCTGCCGGGGGAGGTAGTGGAAGCAGATACAATAGTGACTTTTAAGGGGTGTCTTGACAAATACATCAATAGGATGGGAATAGAGGGATATGGTCCCTGGAAAAATAGGGGATTTTAGTTGAGTTGGGCAGCATGGCTGGTGCAGGCTTGGAGGGCCAAAGGGCCTGTTCCTGTGCTGTAATTTTCTTTGTTCTTTGTTCTTATAGGTGCTGCCAGACCTGCTGAGATTTTCCAGCGTTTTTTCTTTTGATTTCAGATTCCAGCATTCGCAGTAATTTGCTTTAATCCATAATTTTATCTCTACTTCGTTCCACAATGTATTGTTCCAGAAAGCTGTCATGAAAACATTCTAGAAACCCATCTTCTAGACCGCCCTTGTAAACTTGGTTCTTCCATTCTTTATGAAGGTGGAAGTCTCTCCACAGTTACTATATTGCCTTTCTTACAAGTTCCAATAATGTCTTGCTTAATGCTCCGTCCAATGATAAAACTACTGTTCGGGGGCCTATAAACTAAACCCAGCAGTATTTTCTGACTCTTGCTATTCCTAATTTCCACTCACATTGATTCTATTTCATGATCTTCTCAGGGATGATCCTTTTTCACTAATGTCCTTATGTCATCCTTTGCTATCAGGGCCACTCCTCCACCTTTGCCATTCTCTCTGTCCTTCTTAAATATTGTGTGCCCTGAAATATTTATTTTCCAACCTTGATTACCTTGCAACTATTTCTGTGATTAAATCTAAACCATTTACCTCTATTTGTGCACTAGTTCATCTATCTTATTATTGGTGCCATGTGCATTCAGACAAAGAACCTGTTATTTATTTTTTATTGGCTAGTCCCAACATTGACCATATTTGCTGATGCACAATTAATGTTAAACTTTTTGTTCCTTTCCTGACCCACACTGCTTGTCTTTACGCACATTGATGTAATCAATGGTAAATTGTCCATTGCCTTGAATGTTCTTTTTGGAGTTCTAAATATCCCTTCCCTTTGGTGGCACGGTAGCACAGGGGTTAGAACTGCTGCTTCACAGCTCCAGGGACCTGGGTTCAATTACTGGCTTGGGTCGCTGTCTGTGTGGAGTTTGCACATTTTCCTCATGTCTGCATGGGTTTCCTCCCACAGTGCAAAGATGTGTAGGTTAGGTTGATTGGCCATGCTAAAATTGCCCCTTAGTGTCCTGAGATCTGTAGGTTAGAAGGATTAGTGGGTAGATATGTAGGGAAATGGGGGTAGGGCCTGGGTGGGTTTGTGGTCCAAATGGCCTCATTCTGCACTGTAAGGATTCTATGCTTCACCTGAACCCTGCCTTGTTAATTTAGGGCAGTGACTGTAGCCCTAGTTATATGATTGGCCAGGATACTGGTCCCAGCCCTATTTAAGTGGGCCCATTCCAATGGAATAGCTCCCCCTTCCCTATGCACTTTTGCCAGTGTCCCAAGGATCAAAACATCTTTTTTGCACATCACTCTTTGAGCCATGCATTTAATCTCTAATCTATTTGACCCTATGCCGGTAGATATGTGGCTCAAGCAACAGTCCACAGATGATTATCTTTGACAAAAGCACTACAGAGAGCCAACATGGACTGAATGGTTTCCTTCTGTATTGCAATTATTGTTTCCAAAAAGCTCTTGCTCCGAAACATACCCTCTTTGTCCCACTTCAATCCCAGAACAAGGTCCAGCACTGTTATCTTCTTTGGGCTGGAAAAATGCTGACGAAATAAGTATTCCTGAGTACATTTCAGGCATTATTCACCCTCTTTGCCCTTTGCACTGTTACTTTCCATATCTCCAATAGAATAACTGAAATTCCCCCATTTTTACTTGAACCATTAAACTCTCAACTACATCATCTTTTCCCAATGCTGTAGCATTACCTTTGATCAATTCTACCTACCCAACTTCCTTCTTCTTTTTCTTCCCTATCTTTCCTGACTACATTGTAGCTCGGAATAATAACCACCTATTCCTTCTTTTTTGGGCCAAATCTATGCTGCTGCCATCTTATCAATCTATGTGTCAATTCATGCCCCCAGCCCACCAAATAGCAGCTATAATTGAGTGATAAAATGTAGTTTTGAATTTTTAAAAAATTGTTCGTGGGATGTGGGCATCACTGATTGAGCCATCATTTATTGCCCTTAAATTGCTGTGCGTCTAGAATCACATGTAGGCCAGACCAGGTAAGGGTGCCAGATTTACTTCCACGTAGGAATTAGTGAACCAGATGAGTTTTTACAATAATTGACAATTGTCATCATTTAGCTTCAAATCCTGCCACTGCAAATTGTGAAATTTTAATTCCAATGTTTTATTGAACTAAAATTTCACAATTTGTGGTGGCAGGATTTGAAACTGGGAGCCCAGAGCATTACCCTGAGTCTCTGGATTACTAGTCCAGTGACAATACCTCTATGCCACTGCTACCTCTGAATCCTGAGTGATTGATTATTGTATTTATGAGAGATAAATATTAATCATCCTTTGTTTCAATGTATCTTCATAGGATTTGATTATGAGACCAGAAGCTAATTTTTTGCTGGTCAACAGTTATTTTGAAGAAAGCAGGGAAAGAGTACTGTGTTTCAATAGTCAGGTTTTGTGTTGAGTGTTTTGATATTCTAAGGATAATAGTGAAGTTGGATTGCTGTAAATTTACTGTTTGTACTTAATACTGTTCATTTGTTGTTTACTGATCAATAAATCTTAGTAATAATTTATAGCTTAAGCCAAGGTCTAACACAGTATTTATTCTTTCACCTACCGAAGTCAAGGAAATCACATGGTGTATCCAATAAACTTGAATACAGTAATGAAGGTTCTCTGCTGGCTTATCACATCTAAAAAAATTTGCCAAGCGAAGATACAATCTAAGTCACATGTAGCATGGGCTTACTTACAGGAAAGGTCTGTGATGCTGAACTGGAGGAAATTATAAGATGTGCAAACTCAAAAAAGATTATATGATTTTAAACACGGAGAGTAGAAATTGCTATCTGTTACATCTGTTTTTCTGATGCTTAGACAAGTCCATCACTGACAAATTTAGCAAAAGGCTGCTCCCTCTAATCTGCACTTGCGTTTGGGCCACTGCTAAATTCATTGCACCAATTTTTTAAATACCTCAATGGCCAGCATAAACAGATATTGGGCCCCCTGCATATGTTAATTGGGTGCCTAATACATGTTGGAAGTTCCCTCTGGGATTTTTGGGTGGAATAGTGTAATGACCCAGGAAACTCGACTGGAAAGGAGCATAGTTTATTACAGAATGAAAAGTAAAACCACTACTGTGGTATATGCACTCTAGTCTGTACCTGGAACTACTGCTTGGTAGGCCCAGTTCTGCCTTATAAAAGGCTCAAGTTCCAGCTGGGCAGGCCACTACATGTTACCAGGGGAACACATACACAACAAGCCCCATAAGGAGCTCAATTAGTGACTTCCCCATGGACCTCGTGGGGGTTATCACAAATAGATTCCAGGCCTTCTTCAGAATTCATCAGCTGCCCATTAAACTTGAAAGGCATATTTTTAAAAAACATGCATTAAAAAAGACTTCCTGTGAAGCTGGGAGGTACAGAAGAACTCCTCAACTCTGCAGTCGTTATAATTGATTTGATCTATAACCAGTTCCAACTTTCTTTTGCAACTTAGGCCTCTGCCAATGAGTCATATGACTCAAAGTTTACCAAATCAATGCTTGAACAGTGGAGCCACAATAGATGCAGGTGTCCCAAATATAAAATGTTGATGAGGCTTGAGGTTCAACTGCAGGCCAGCCATAGACTTTCTGTTTGGGATACAAGTGTGGCCCAATGAATTCCTGTGCCATTCAATTATAACTTGTTGCTGCTTCATGAATATGAAATTTGAAACAATCAAGTGAAAGAAATTAGCATATGTACATATGTGTAACACAGATGTCTGATATAATGAAAGTGATAGACAAAGGTACTTGAGGCAGTTTCTTTAAACTGTTAGATGATTTTCAATGTCATTACACCAAGGAAGTTAAGACTAAGTGTAGCTTTCAGGTAAAGCAGGAATACAAGGTAAACAATAATTGGACAAGGGCACACAGATTAAAGATTTTTAACCAATATTATCAGTTAAATAGAAAAGTTTGGCAATCTCAGAAACAGATGGCACAGAAGGATCTGTGGAGTATAAGGAACTGCAAGATGGAAAACTAAGGCAATGCAACATCATAGTTGTATAGCGATGGTAATTATGGAAGGAAGAACTTACATGGCTTCATATAGTGACACCATTATTCCTGCCTTGAATGGAGATGATAGTTCATACCTCATCAATCACAACTGGAGACCACATTACTGTAAACTGGCTAGAATTGATTTCACACTCCTAACTTGTAATATAGAACTATCCTCCACTTGTGGTATTTTGCTGGAGAAATCACTCTGCTATTAGCAGGAAAATCTGCTGCAGTTTTGATCTTGAGATCTGTGTTCTCTGAAACCATAGAATCCCTACAGTGCAGAAGGAGGCCGTGTGGCTCATCAAGTCAATTTGCTGCAGTTCGTAGACTTTTTTTAAGTAGATTCTGTAAATAGACTTTGTTTGCTTTGCTGTTTCTTGAATAAAAGAATTCTTCATTCAGAGGACACCTCCACCTTCAAGTGCCCTCGTTGTTCCCTTCTTACATCGGCATTTTTTTCTATGTTTTGTTGTTTGTTGATTAGATAGATTTTTAAAATGTATTCTTTCACAGGGTGTGGATGTAGGGGTGGCGTGGTAATACAGTGGCTAACATTGCTGCCTCATAGCACTAGGGACCCGGGTTCGATTCCCGGTTTGGGTCACTGTCTGTGTGGAGTTTGCATGTTCTCCCCGTGTCTGAGTGGATTTCTTCTGGGTGCTTCAGTTTTCTCCCACATTCTGAAATACATACTAGTTAGATGCGTTGACCCGAGCAGGCGCTGGCCTTTGGTGATGAGGGGAATTTCACAGTAACTTCATTGCAGTGTTAATGTAAGCCTTACTTGTGACTAATAAATAAAGTTTAAGTTTAGGTGGCACAGCCAACAATTATTGCGCATAACTAATTGCCCTTGAGAAGGTGATGGTGAGCTGCCTTCCTGAACTACTGCAGTTCTTATGGAGTAAGAACATCCATATTATTGTTAGAGGGGTTCCAAAATTTTGATCCAATCATGATGAAGGAGCAACAATATACTTCCAAGTCAGGGTGATGTGTGACTTGGACGGAACTTGTATATGTTGACTACCCCTGTCCTGACATGAGCCTTGAAGATGGTGGACAGATCTTGGCAAGTCAGGAGGTGAATTACTTGCCGCAGAATTCCCAGACTCTAACCCACTCTAATAGCCATAACATTTATATGGCTAGTCCAGTTTAGTCTCTGGTCAAATCTAATACCCAGGTTGTCAATTGTTGGGGATTCAGTGATGGCAATGCCATTGAATGTCGAGGGTCATTGCCTGATGCTCATGTGACATGCATGGCACAATGCTGTAAAATTTACTGTTAACTGTCAGTTCTGTCACAGCTGCACTGCCTTGCCTCCAATGCATTTGCTGACAGAGTGCAACTCATTTGTTGTCACAGCAGTGTCAATAAATGTCATAACAGAAACTAACCATCTCAAAAGATTCTCAGGCACTAGGTGCTAATATGAATGGTGGTGATGTGTCCAAGTACCAACCCTTGTTGATCTGCCTGGATGACCATTAAGGACATTTTGAGGAATATCACTCAATATTGGACAGTGGACAGCCAGCAATCATGTCATGAGAGTGAACAATACTGATGTAGGAAGGAAAGTACAAGAGCACCTCTAACTTCAAGATGCAAGTGCCCCCTGAAGATTTTTATAATATTAAAAAAAAGTTTACCGTTGCTGCATCATTGTGGTGGGGGAGCCCCACCACAGGAAGGCCTGTGGCTGTGACTGGCTGTCTTGCAGCCAAAGCTGAGGTGAAGGGTAGGATGGCAATTAAAGGAGGTCTCAGATATTGTCATTCTGAACTTGTATCCGGTTATGATCATTGAGTGCTAGGACGCATCAGGTAGTCAATTTCCACACAACTGTCACAAATTTCCCTTTCCCCTGCCGCCAAAGGCATCTCCTCAATACTGATAAGATGCACCCTTGGAATTTATACAGACAGTTCCCAATATAACATTGGGCATAAGAATTTATAAAGGTAAGAGATGATTTGTGTCTTTTATGAAAATATGACAAAAGACTTTGTAGACAGGAAATACTCATGTTATTTATAGATACAGGTGAAATGAAATAAAAATGAGGACAAAACAACGAACAAAGAAAATTACAGCATAGGAACAGGCCCTTTGGCCCTCCAAGCCTGCATCGACCATGCTGCCCGACTTAACTAAAAACCCCCTACCCTTCTGGGGACCATATCCCTCTTTCCCATCCTATCCATGTATTTGTCAGACGCCCCTTAAAAGTCACTACCATATCCGCTTCCGCTATCTCCCCCGGCAATGAGTTCCAGGCACCCACTACTCTCTGTGTAAAAAATCTGCCTCGTACATCTCCTTTAAACTTGCCCCTCACACCTTAAACTTATGCCCTGTGGTAATTGACTCTTACATTCTGGGAAAAATCTTGTGACTATCCACTGTCCATGGTCCTCATAATCTTGTAGACTTCTATCAGGTCGCCCCTCAACCTCCGTCATTTCAGTGAGAACAAACCAAGTTTCTCCAATCTCTCCTCATAGCTAATGCCCTCTATACCAATCAACATCCTGGTAAATCTTCTCTGTACCCTCTCCAAAGCCTCCACATCCTTCTGGTAGTGTAGTGACTAGAATTGTACATACGTCATTTCAGGATCAAAACATTAGTGTTTTCTCTCCTGTCTCTCCGTCACCAGACTCTAGTTGAAATAGTATAGGGTTTTAGTGAAATGATGATATTTTTCTGATCATTTTTCTGACTCAAACTGCTCAACAGGTCAGGCAGCATCTGTGAAAAGAAACAGATATAGCAGCCTAACTAAGGTTCTATAAAGCTGCAACATGACTTGCCAATTTTTAAACTCAATGCCCAGCCCAGCCAATGAGTGCAAGCATGCCATATGCCTTCTTGACTACCTTCTCCACCTGCATTGCCACTTTCAGTGACCTGTGTACCTGTATACCCAGATCCCTTTGCCTATCAATACTCTTAAGGGTTCTGCCATTTACTGTATGACCTTTCTAATGATCATTAAATTTCTATGTTTTGAGCTCAAAAGCAAAATACTCCAGATGCTAGAAATCTGAAGTAAAAACAGAAAATGCTGAAAAGATTCAGCAGGATAGGCTTTGTGGGCCGAAGGGCCTGTACCTGCGCTGTATTGTTCTTTGTTTTTTGTCAGGCAGCTGCCCTGGAGAGAAACAGAGTCAACATTTCAGACTGTTGACCTTTTGTCAGTTCTGATGAAACTCCCAGCCGCTAAATCTGTTTCTTTTCACAGATGCTGCCTGACCTGTTGAGCAGTTTAAGTCAGAAATGTGATCGGAAAAATATCATCATTTCACTATACCCTATACTATTTCAACTAGAGTCTGGTTATGGAGAGACAGGGGAGAAAACACTAATGTTTTGATCCTGAAATGACATATGTTCAAAATTACTGACTGATGGATATCCTTTTATTCTATTGTGTAATGAATATATAGCAATACTATGAATTTTCTGTATGAATAATATCGATCAGGCAAGATCCGACTTTAAAATGTAAGCTAGAATTTTAGAATTAATTTCAATCCTTTAAGGATTGCAGTGGTGTTTCTGCACCAAATCAAATTCTACAGCATCACAATGGTGATGGGAAGCTTAAAGAAGAAGTATATTTTGGAAGCTTAAGAAGTCCTTCAATACTAAAGAGACAATATCAGCAACAATTATTGGATAGCTGTCAGGCCTTCCTGTAAACAAAGGCAGTCATTAAAAAATAATCATAGGTATTGGCAGATATGAAGGTTGCCACAATGTTGCAATAGTTGTGATTGTCACATGACTTAATCTTGAATTGACACGAATTTCTCCCCAGTGTATCTTTTGGGTTCCATCCTTTACTGTAACATCTATAATACAACACAATCATCAAAGGATGATTTAAGCATAACATTTTCTAAGATCTGCCTCAAACAATCATTTTGATCCAACTGAGCTTTCTACTGTATAAGTATTCATGGGAGTTTGTAGTGTCTAGTACAAAATATGTAATATTTTACGTAAGAATAAGTTGAATTATTTATTTCATTTATTTTAATTTCCCCAGTTGAAGTTATCTTTCTTCCTTCTCATCTTTCACTTTAATTTCATGATTGATAAGTGTGCAGGGAATCTTCTCTCAGCTTTCTAACATTGAAATTATGAGGCAAATAAAACCATTCTAAGGTAAGACATAGTGCAATATCCAGCGTCCTATGAGAGAAGTATCTTGTGACTCCCTGAACCTGAGAACCTACTGTTTTGGAAATAAATAGGCATTAAGGTTCATCCTATCATTTAGTTAGGGTGGATAAAGGGGAACCAGTAGATGTAATAATAAGACTTTATAAGACCCTTGTCAGACCCCACTTGGAGTACTGTGCGCAGTTCTGGTCACCTCACTACAGGAAGGATGTGGAAGCTATTGAGAGGGTGCAGAGGAGATTTACAAGGATGTTGCCTGGATTGGGAGGCATGCCTTATGAAGATAGGTTGAGGGAGGTAGGTCTCTTCCCCCTGGAGAGACGAAGGTTGAGAGGAGACCTGATAGAGATTTATAAAACGTTGAGAGGAATAGATAGGGTGGATTCTCGGAGGCTATTTCCCAGGGCTGAAATGGTCGCTACGCGAGGACACAGGTTTAAGGTGCTGGGGAGCAAGTACAGAGGAGATGTTAGGGTTAAGTTTTTCACTCAGAGGGTGGTGAGTGAGTGGAATCGGCTGCCGTCGGTTGTGGTAGAGGCGAACTCGCTGGGGTCTTTTAAAAGACTTCTGGATGAGTACATGGAATTTAGTGGGATTGGGAGTTACAGATAGCTCTATGGCCTGGTAGGTATGGATATAATCGGCGCAACTTGTGGGCCGAAGGGCCTGTTTGTGCTGTAGTGTTCTATGTTCTATATAATGTATTTGGATTTCCAAAAGGCATTCAAGAAGGTTCCACATGTAAGATTATTAGACAAGATAAGAACATATAGTGTTGGGAGTGACCTAGGATCGACTAACAGGAAATATAGAATCAGGATAAATGGGTCATTTTCAGGTTGGCAAATTGTAACTACTGAAGTACCACAAAGGTCAGATTTGGGATCTCAACTATTTGCAGCCTATATTAATGAGTTGGATGAAGCAACCCAGTGTATTTTAGCCAAATTTGCTGATGATAGCAAGAAAGGTAGGAAAGCATGTGGTGAGATATGGATATATAAAATGAGTAGGCAATGATTTTGCACACGACATATAATGTGGGAAAATGAAAGACTGCCTACATTGGCATGAAAGAGTATTATTTAAATGGAGAGAGACTGCAAAATGCTGCAGTACAGGAGGACCTAGATGTCCTCATACACAAATCACAAATAGTCATCATGCAGATATAACAAATAATTAAGAAGATAAATGGAATGTTGACATTTAATTGAAAAAGGGATATAATATAAAAGTAGGGAAGTCTTGCTACAATTGTACAACTGTCTAACAAGAAAAGGTTGACTATGTTGGGCCTTGATGTAGGGGGTAACATATTAGCATGGATGGAGGATTGGTTAACTCACAGGACACGAGACTTGGTTTGGCAAGTGGAATGTCACAGAAATCAGTGCTGGGGCCTCAATTATTTGCAAAGTATTTTAATAACTTGTATGAAGGGATTGAATCTATGGTTGTTAAATTTGCTGATGACACAAAGGTTGGTAGAAGAGTAAGTTGTGAAGCTAACATGAGGAGTCTGCAAAGGAATAGCTTAATGAATGGGCAAAATATTGGCAGATGGAGTATAATGTGAGAAAATATGAACTTATCCATTTTGGCAGGAGGAATAGAAAAGTGACATTATTTGAATAGAGAGAGATTGCAGAACTCTGGGAGGTAGCTGGGTGTTCTGGTTAATGAATTGCATAAAGTTAATATCAAATACAGCAAGTGATTAGGAAGGCGCAATGGCATAGTAGTTGGCACTGCAGCCTCACAGTACCAGAGACCCAGATTCAATTCAGCATTGAGTTTACTGTGTGGAGATTGCAGTCTGCATAGGTTTCCTCCGGGTGCTCCAGTTTCCTCCCACAGTGTAGATGTGTAGGTTAGGTGGATTGGCTATGCTAAATTGCCCTTTCGTGTCCAAAGATATATTGGTTAGGTGGATTAACCATGGTAAATGGGTGAGATGCTCTTTCGGAGAATCATGGGCCAGATGGCCTCTGTCTACACTGTTGAGGTTTTATGATTCTATGAAAATGAATGTTGGAATCTATTGCAAGGGGAATGTAAAAGTGGGGGTAGAGGAATTGCTATTGTTGTAAAAGGCTTTGGTGAGAATGCATATGCAGTACGGGGTACAGTTTTGATCTCCTTATTTAAGAAGGCGTATAACTGCATTAGAAGCAGAGCAGAGAAGGTTGTCCGGACTGATTTCTGAGATGAAGGGGTTATTTCTCGAGGAAAGATGAAGAAGTTGGGCCTGTAACCATTGATGTTTAGAAGAACGAGAGATGATCTTATTGAAACATATTTAAGTTCCTCAGGGGACATGCCAGGGTGGATGCTGAAGGGATGACTCCCCTTGTGGCAGAGAGTAGAACTAGGGGATATAATTGAAAAGTAAAAGGTTTCCTAATCTTTGGCAGAGGTGAAGGGAACTTTTTCTCTCACTGGTTCGAAAGTCTATAAAACTCCCATTCCCAGAGAGCAATAGAGGGTGAGTCATTGAATATATTTAAGACTGGGTTAGGCAGAGTTTTAACTGACAAGGGAGTCAAGGATTACAGGGAACAGAGAGGATAATGGGAGTTGAAGTCACATCTGATCAGACCTTATCTTATTAACTGGTAGATGAGGATAAAGGGCTGAATAGTTCATTCCTGCTCCTATGCCTCATGTTCATATGACTTTTATTGCCTAAATTTTAAATTCTTCTCTTTGTTTTTCAAATCTGTTTATTGCGTCACTACTTCATATCTCTGTAACCTCCTCAATCTCTAAAACCTTTCAGGATTCCTGCTGTTCCAATTCCGACCTTGCACAACTCTAATGTTAATTGCTTCACTTTTGGCAGTCATGCCTGGAGCTGCCTAGATCCGAAGGACTGGAATTCCTTTCTTGAACTTTTCTCCCTTTCTCTCCTTTACAACATCTTTTAAAACCTATCTCTTTGATCTAGCTTTTAGTCATCTGTTCTCATATCTTTTGTTTGTGGCTCCATGTCAAGTTTTGTTTGATGATTCTTCTGTGAAGAGCTTGGAGATGTTCTGCTAAGTTTAAGGTGCCATATATGACTGTTATTCCTTTTGTAATGATATTCAATGGGTTCTTTTTTTGATCGCCATCCAACCACACCAGCTCAGCTCATGGGTCTGAATATTGTACTCTGTTGTAGTTCTTAGGATGTGCAGATTGCACTGTTGCATCTCCCATCTCCCTGCATCATTATTCCCTTATGGGGCTTTCTGCTTTCAATACTGGAAAGGAGTTACTGAAGTCAGCAATTATTGGATTATTTATGCCAGTCAGTGAGCGTAATTAGAGTGCTTATGGATGCCACTCAACCTTTTCATTATGTTACTTCCCTGTTAATTGCTTGTCCTGCTGATCTCCCATTACATTTCCATTCAGAACTGAGAAATAAGAAAGGGGAAATCATTTTAATAGGATTGTACTATAGACTCCCAAATAGTTGGTGGGAAATTAAGGTGCAAATATTTAAGGAGGTTACAGATAGCTCCGAGAAAAATAGGGTGGTTATAGTAGGTGATTTTAACTTTCCCAACATTGACTGGGACAGCCATAGTATTAGAGGCTTGGATGGAGAGAAATTCATTGAGTGTATTCAGAAAGAATTTCTTATTCAGTATGTGGATGGCTCGACTAGAGAGGGGGCAAAACTTGACCTCCTCTTGGGAAATAAGGAAGGGCAGGTGATAGAAGTGTTAGTGAGGGATCATTTTGGGACCAGTGACCATAATTCCTTTAGTTTTAAGTTAGCTAATGAGAATGATAGGTCTGGCCCAAAAGTTAAAATTCTAAATTGGGGCAAGGCCAATTTTGATGGTATCAGACAGGGATTTTCAACTGTAAATTGGGGGAGTCTGTGGGAAGGCAAAGGGACGTCTGGTAAATGGGAGGCTTTCAAAAGTATGTTAACCAGGGATTAGGGTGAGCACATTCCTCTTGGAGTGAAAGGCAAGGCTGGTAGACGTAGGGAACTCTGGATGACTTGGGATATTGAGGCCCTGGCCAAGAAGAAGAAGGAGACACATGACATGCATAGGCAGCTGGGATCAAGTGGATTACTTTAAGAGTGTAGACAGTATAAGAGTAAAGAGAGAAATCGGAAGGGCAAAAAGAGACACAAAATTGTTTTGGCAGAGAAAGCAAAGGAGAATCCACAGAGCTTCTACAAATATATAAAGGCAAAGAAGTAACTAGGGAGAGAATAGAACCTCTTAAGGATCAACAAGGTTTTTTATGTGCGGATCCACAAGAGATGGGTGAGATCCGAAATGAATATTTCTCATCAATATTCACTGTTGAGAAAAGCATGGCTATTAGGGAGCTTGGGGAAATAAATAGCGATGTCTTGAGGGGTGTATGTATTACAGAGAAGGAGGTGCTAGAAGTCCTAAAGCACATCAAGGTTCATAAATCCCCAGGACCTGATGAAGTGTATCCCAGGACATTGTGAGAGCAGGTCCCCTAGCAGAGATATTTGAATTGTCGATAGTCACAGATGAGGTACCTGAAGATTGGAGGGTGGCAAATATTGTCCCTTTGTTTAAGAAGGGTGCAGGGAAAAGCCTGGGAACTACAGGCCGGTAAGCCTAACATCTGTAGTGGGTAAGTTGTTAGAAGCAATTTTGAGGGACAGGACTTAAGGCATTTAGAGACGCAAGGACTGATTAGGGATAGTCAGCATGGCTTTGTGAGTGGAAAATCGTGTCTCACAAATTTGATGAGTTTTTTGAAGGTGCAACCAAGAAAGTAGATGAGGGCAGTGCAGTTGCTGTTGTCTACATGGACTTTATCAAGGCCTTTGACAAGGTACCGCATCGTAGGTTGTTGCATAAAGTAAAATCTCATGGGGTCCAGGGTGAGGTAGCTAAATGGATACAAAATTGGCTTGATGACAGAAGTCAGGGTGGTTGTGAAGGGATGTTTTTCAAACTGCAGGCCAGTGACCAGCGGTGTGCCTCAGGGATCGGCACTGGGTCCACTGTTATTTGTCATTTATATTAATGATTTAGATGAGAATTCGGTAGGCATGGTTATTAAGTTTGCAGATGACACCAAGATTGGTGGCATAGTGGACAGTGAAGAAGATTATCTAGGATTGCAACAGGACCTTGGTCAATTGGGCCAGTGGGCTGATGAATGGCAACGGTGATGCATTTTGGTAGATCGAACCAGGGCAGGATTTACTCAGTTAATGGTACAGCACAGGGGAGACTTATAGAACAAAGAGGTCTAGGGATACAAGTTCATAGCTCCTTGAAAGTGAAGTCACATGGACAGAGTGG
The DNA here is from genome assembly GCF_965287045.1 of Carcharhinus amblyrhynchos. Lineage (NCBI taxonomy): Eukaryota > Metazoa > Chordata > Chondrichthyes > Carcharhiniformes > Carcharhinidae > Carcharhinus > Carcharhinus amblyrhynchos. Next base: position 93,690,085 of record NC_137328.1, on the reverse strand, counting down.
TGAAGAAGGCATTTGGTATCCTTGATTTTGTTGGTCAGAACATTGATTACAGGAGTTGGGACATCTTGTTGAAGTTGTACAAGACGTTGGTAAGGTCACATTTGGAATACTGTGTACAGCTCTGATCCCCCTATTATAGAAATAATATTACTAAACTAGAAAGAGTGCAGAAAAGATTTAAGTGCTACTGGGTCTTGATGGTTTGAGTTATAATAGAGGCTGGATAGTCTGGGACTTCTTTTCTCTGGAGCGTAGGAGGCTTAGAGGTGATCTTATAGAGCTCTTTAAAATAATGAGGGACATAGATCAGTAGATAGTCAATATCTTTTCCCAAAGGAAGGGGAGTCTAAAACTACAGGACATAGATTTAAGGTGAGAGGGGAGAGATATAAAAGGGTCCAGAGGGGCAATTTTTTCACACAGAGGGTAGTGAGTGTGTGGAATAAGCTGCCAGAGGTACTAGTAGAGGTGGGTACAATTTTGTCTTTTAAAAAGCATTTAGACAGTTACATTGGATAAGGTGGGTATAGAGGGATATGGGCCAAATGTAGGCAATTGGGACTAGTTTAGGGGTAAAAAAAAGGGATGGCATGGACAACTTGGGCCAAAGGGGCTGTTTCCATGCTGTAAACCCCTATGATTTTATGACTCTATGAAATCTTACACAGTAGTTCTGAACTTCTTAGTTGAACTTTGATATAGCCTTTTCCCAGGAAGAACCATCCAACCTCTGTTCTCGCACAGGCATACCTACCCTATCTCAATTCTTCTATTTGCTGAAATATGCTCTATCCTACACATGACTTTTTTACTACTTTACCATGAATCACCATGCTTTTCTACTGATCACCCAACATAGCTTATACTAAAATGAAAATTAGGATTTATGTTGACTGCAGTTGATTAATAAAATGATTGTTTACCTTGTTTTCCCTTTCCAAGCAAGACAATCTGGTGGGTGCCTCAGTGTTTTGTACATTTAATCTAGGATTGGGATTTAGTGACTCCTTATGCATTATAAAAGTAAGTCTGAAGTAAATTTCTACCTTGGGACATGACAGGGGTTGTAAGAAGTTGCAAGATGCCAACTGGTATGATGGGACAAAGCTATTTCCTGTACATCTTGACTGCTGTTGCTGGACACATTTATGCTGACACCTTGACAGCTTTTGTTAAGGACTGAAAAACACGCTTGTAATAATGAAGATGTAAGTGATATTAGAAAATGATACTGTTAAAAAAGAAGCCAATCAGTCTCAGAAATTTAGCTCACATACACAGTATGGTTGGTAGAATCTCCTGCTTTATTAAGAAAGAATGTCAAGTTTGTTATTTGATATGATTAAATCAAATGACAAACACCAGAATGTTTGCCTTTAATTGCAACAGTGTTACTTGACCATTCTTTCTTAACCCTATAGAAAGCAGAAGATTCTATCAACCGTTGCGATGTGAGCTATACTTCTGAGACTGATTCTGAAACATTCTGGTGTTTGTTATTTAGTTAGGTATATAATGTGGCACCCAAGAAATGTTTTAATGGAACAGGATTTGATCTTAGTGTATCATGGCAGCTGCAGCTTTGGGTATTCATACTCAGTTTCCTCTGAAGGGTAACGTTTATCAGTCTTGGTTGGATGGTCTTAAGCTTTAGCTATATTTTTGGGACTCGTGCAATGCCATGAATTTCTTTCGTGCAGAGCAGTATAATACTGCACTCTTGACTTCATACCAACTCTTACAACTGCAATGCTTTTGTGTGCGGCGGTCCCTGTCTGATTGCAGCAATCCCCGCATTCTTACTTTAAAAAGTTGCTCTCTTACATTGGAGTTTAATTCTTTTTAAATTCTGAAAACAGCTGCTAAGCGAGGTCTTTTCGGAGAGTTTATAAACTGAACCCTGTGTGCGTATTTTTAAATGTACATGTCCTAAACTTCTCTTTTATCTGTGTGATATATGAACGCTTGTATCTCCTCTATTATGCAAATTGTCCCAGCGTGTTATACAGGGAAGCAAACCTGACCGGGCACACCTCTATCTTACTGTTGGAAATATTCCTGTCGTTAGATGAACTAAAAACTCCAAGGAAATCTGTGGTTTTGGTCTTTGGCAAATTTAGAAGGAGTAAAGATAGAAGAGGCAGTTGGATGGGGTCATGCATGAGTAAATATCCCGGGGCGTTGATTAGCACGGGGGTGTGCGGGAACTGCATTGACGGTTAATCTCAACCGGGGTAACCGTTTTGGTTTGCCTCCTTAGCAAATGCCCAGCAGGATATTAACAATAGGATAACTTTGGCACTAAACTTAACCAGGAATTTCTGTAACCTCCTATTCGAACCTTGAGGCAGACAATAAGTGGGCGGCTCAGTAGAGCCATAGAAAGGAGAGATAAATGTACACATTTCTGAGTTTCTAATTATTTCTCGTGCAGCGACGATAATACTGCACAATTTTACACACTAGTCCTTTCCTTTGCAAAGCGCACCTTATCCTGTGCACATAGACCTCTTCATCGAATACAGAGCAACATGTTTTCACTGAGACTACAGAAAACGGTCTAACCTGTTGGCCGAATGAGTCATTCTACAACTGAAACAGTGACGCACAGAACAGCCCGTAATTTGTGCAGATTTGGTAACCGAGCCACGAATATAGCTCACTGTACAGATCAATAATGATTGCTTTAATCTCAACTCATCTTGCGTCGTGTTGTGCATGTGCCCGCTCTTATGTATTAGCTTTATATTTTTCTAATAATCTCAATGATTCAATCCTTAAATACTTAATTTCCCAGGCACAAACGGTCAGATAGACAATGTCCTTTAAGGCGAATGAGATGATTATTTAAAGGTTGCTATTGTTTTCACTGGTCCCACTGGGTAATAAAAGAGCCAGCGAATACTAGGAAAATCTCGGAGGATTTAAAGTAAAAAAAAGTGTTTTAGGCTGAAAAAAACATTACAATGTGTTTCACTTTCACGAAAGACAACAGTTTTGGGTTGGTTTGATAAATATTGTACCGGGTTGAGATTTAAATACATTTTACTAGCTAACGTTTTCTGAAAGTATACATAAAGTATTAATGTCCAAAACGGACAGCAGTGAACTCAGCACCGCACACTATGCGTAAACAACAGCCCATTTCGCAGTGGCATGTCACATTTGTCCCGTTTTGAGATATATAGTTTCATTACAACATAAAGTTAGGATTTTTTTGTCAGCTTTCCAATATAATGCGTTTTAAATTTAATGTATACTAATGTAAAAATACATTAAATCTTCTGATTGTTTTACGGTCAGTAGTTTCAAAATATGGAAGAATATGCTTGTAGTAGTAGTTGCAGGAGCGGAGGGAGTTACTTCCACTCGCTCTAAAACTTCTTTCCTAGTTCGACCTTATTAGAGACGGGCTACTCCAAAAACCCGGATCCACGGATCACGTTTCTGAGTGAAAAACTGTGAATTAGCTCCTTGTGAAGTAACATAAAACTGTGAAACATGGTAAAACTGATAAATATGCTTCCTTTTCAAAAAAAATGAAAAATGACATATTTGATGATATATCAAAATCCTATTTTTGAAGAATTATATTGTTTTTGCAACAAAATATAATGCATTAACTGCTTTGTGGATTCAAACTACATTTGGGACATTAATATTTTTCTAATCCTAAATGTGAACAACATTTAGATAATCTTATTTTCATTTAGATATGTATTCATGTAATTCTGTTTAGGACGCATGTGTGATTAATTGTTAAAACAATTTCTTGCTTGTAAATGTATATTCGCAGTAAATGATGAAGCAAGTACAAGGAACAGCAGTGTATTTAACTGTTGATAGGGTTGATAACCTAACGTAGCACAGTGTTGTGAACATTTAAGAATGGAAAATTTTCTACTACATGGAAATGTGTTATGAAGGTTATTTTAAAATATAAATAGTTTTGCAATTGATCAACATTAATTAATATTTACTAAGTTCCATTACAACTGATGCTTGATGTTATAAAATAATAATTGATATGGATTATTGTTTATAAATATGTTAAAATTGCTGAGCAAATGTCAGCCTATAAGCAACACGGTTCACAAGATAGATAAATATTAGTTGTTACTTCAGAGAAAAATAGATTCCCACAGTGCCACTCACATTGGAACTGACTAGGAATAAGGCAAAATAGCAGTCTACCACTGGAATGCCATAAACTGCACATATGACCACTGAACTCTAGTTCTAATTAATTCCAGAGCTCAGTGATCTGCTACATGTTAGTGTGAAGAAATAGTGATAGAGCAATCACATAAGTCAATGATCCAATGTGTGAGACTGTCAAAAGCTGAATTAAGAAAGTATTCTAATACTGGGAATTTTGAGACACAGTAAAGTTTATTGATTAAATAAGAGCAAGATAAAAAGGTGGTATTGTAGACCAGCAGATACCCTTGAACTGAAGATTAGAGGCAGGTTCTACAACAACAATAACAGATTGCATTTATATAGCACCTTTAACATAAGAAAAACACAGCCATGACACATTCCAAGTATTATGAAACAAAATTTCACACTGAACCACATAAGGATTTCAGGGTGGCTGACCAATAGTTTATTCAAAGAGGTTGGGTTTTAAGGAGCATCTTGAAGTTGTGAGGACGAGTAGAGTGGCGGAAAGATTTGTAAAACAAATTTCAGAATTTAGGACCTCCACAACTGAAGGCGTTGCAGCCAATGATGGAACAATGAAAATTGGGAATGTTGAGAATTGGTGAAGCACAGAGATTTTGGGAGATATTGTAAGGCTGGAGGAGATCAGACTTAAGGAGGGGAAAGACCAATGTCCTCTCTTATGTTCTTTTGCCATGCATAGATCATATTTTGGAGTGTGATATTCCTTCAAGATTGTCATGTGGCCATGCTAATGTGATCCTAAAAGCGATCCCGACTTATGCTTGACCTATTAGTTCTTTGGCACATTCCTAATTGCTGTGTGGCACGCATTTGCACACAGGAAAGGAGGCCAAGGAGTGATTTGAAAACAAAAGAAAGAAAATGAAGACTTGCATTTCTCAACAGCTTTTGCTACTTCAGAACATTCCAAAGTGCTCTAAAGCTAATTGTAATGTAGGAAATGTGGCAGCCACACACCCACTGACAGCGAAGTGATAATGACCACATAATCTGTTTTTGCAATGCTTATTGAAGATAAATATTGGCTGGGACAATGGAGATAAATCATGTACTTTTCTTGGAAGTTGGTGCTTTTCGCATTAATCTGAGGGGGCAGATGGTTTATACTCTTATCTGAAAGATGGCATCTTCAAGTGTGCAGCATTCCCTCAGGACATCATTGATGTACCAGCCTTAAGAACATAGGAAATAGAAGTAAGAGTAGATCATTCAGCCTCTTAAGCTTGCTGTGCTATTCAATAAGATCCTGTTGCATCCTCTGCCCTCCCACCCCTGCTATTAACCTTTGACTCCCTGATCAATCAGAAATCTGTCCAACTTAGCACTGAATATAATTAATACCCCAGCCTCCACTGCTCACTGAGGGAGGGAATTTCAAAAATTAACAACCCTCTGAGAAAAGAAATTCCTTATCCCTGTCTTAAATAGAAGATTACTTTTTTTAAAAAAATTGTGCCCCCTATTTCTGGATTACTTTCCCTTGAGGGGAAACATTCTCTCGGCATCTCTCTGTCAAGCTCCCTGAGAATCTTGTGTTTTTCAATAGGTTCATTTCTCATTTTACTAAATTCCAATGAGTATAGGCCCAACCAGCCCATTCATCCCAGCAAACAGCTGAATGAACCTTCTCTGAACTGCTTCCAATTAAAGTATATGCAAGAAAACAAAATTGTTCATGTGCAGTCTCATCAATAAACTGCACAACTGTAGAAAGACTTACCTTCTTTTATGCTCCATTCCCTTGCAATAAACAATAGCGTTCAATTTGCCTTGCTAATTAGTTGTTGTATCTGCATGTTAACCTTTTGTGAAACATACATAAGGACATACAGATCCCTCTATACCAAAGCATTCCGCTTTCTCTCTCCATCTGAAGTATATTCTCTTTACTATTTTTTCCTGACAAAGTGCTCAAGCTCACAATTTCCCACTGCACTTCTGCCAAATGTTTGCCCAATCATTTAATCTATTCATATCCCTTTGCAGACTTTTTGTGGCCTGCTCACAACTTTTTTCCTCCTATTTTTGTATCTTAGCAAATTTGGCTATGATACACTCATGGTTTCTTTGTTTGAGTCATTAATATAGGTTGTAAATCATTGAGGCCCGAGTCACATGGGTGGCACGGTAGCACAGTGGTTAGCACTGCTGCTTCACAGCTCCAGGGACCTGGTTTCAAATCCCTGCTCGGGTTGCTGTCTGTGTGGAGTTTGCACATTTTCCCTGTGTCTGCGTGAGTTTCCTCCGGGTGCTCCAGTTTCCTCCCACAGTCCAAAGATGTGCGGGCTAGGTTGATTTAAATAGCTCCTTAGTGTCCCGGAATGCATACATTAGAGGGATCAGTGGATAAATATGCAGGGATATGGGGATTGGGCCTGGGTGGGATTGTGGTTGGTGCAGACTCGATGGTCTGAAAGGCCTCTTTCTGCATTGTAGGATTCTGTGACGTCTATAAGTTCTGATCCCCATGGCGCTGCACTAGTTACAGTATGCCAACCTGAAAATAGTCCATTTAAGCTGACTATGTCTCCTGTCAGTTTATCAATCCTCCATCCATGCATATATATCCCTTCACTCTACTCAACCTCCCCTCCCTTACCACCAACATTATCTTGTACAGGAAATCCAAATACAGTACATCTACTGATTCCCCTTTATTAACCCTGCTTGTCAGGCAACCCTGCTCTCACAACACATCCTCAAATTTGTCAAATACTATTTCCCTTTCGTAAAACTACATTGACTCTGCCTCAATGTGTTATGATTTTCTAAATTTATTACTACTATTTCCTTTAATTAAGGGTTATGTGGAGAAAGTGGGAAACTGGAACTGATCCACTTCAGATTAGCCATGATCTTATTGAATGGTGGGGCAGGCTCGAAGGGCTAGATGGCCTACTCCTGCTCCTATTTCTTATGTTCTTATATTCTTATGTTATGTTTACAATGGATTACAACATTTTCCCAATGATACATGTGCCTCAGGACTAAGTGACCTATAGTTTCCTGCTTTCTGTCACTCTCCTTTCTTGAATAGAGGTTTTACAATTTGACCATCTGTCTCCTTTGTTGAGACACCATGGGCGGAACTTTATGAGATTTATTTCCAAGTGTCCAGCCAGCATGAAAATGGGAAAATTCCGGATGCATTTTTCGGGTGAGTTTTCACGCCCAATCTTATACAGTCCGTCTTTGAAAAAGTGGACTAGGTCATTTTTAGCCACTAAATGTAGTGAGCAGGGCATAATTCACCAGCAAACCTGATCAGAGCCACAAACTGTGCATGCACAGAAAAAGCTAAACCAAAAAGCAGCTCTCCTGGCAGAACACTGCCATGCCAAATACAGCCTCCCCCTGCCTCCACAGACATTGGGGATCCCCCAACATTACTGACCCACTTACTCTCTCCCAACCCCTCCCCAGCAGACCCCCTTGCACACAGCCCCCTCATAATCCCCCTGACCATGATAGCTGACTGACATGATTCTCTCTCTCCCTGCATCATCACAGAGGCACAAATCCGCCCACCAACCCCAACTCCATCAGTACACCTGCAAGTGCTGACTTGGCTTCCCCGCCATGGTAATAAGGCAAACTGCATTAAACTCACTGGAATGCTGTAACAGGTACATGACTTGCTCAGACTGCCTGCAGCTGATCTGTCCTAACAAGAGAAAATTCTATAAAGACCCTAAGATGGACAGACAGACAAGAAGTGCAGAAAGATATGGCCTCCAGGAAGACAGCTCCCCATTTTTCTGATGTTGATCTGGCCAGATTGCTTGGGGTAGTGAAGGCAAGGCACAACACCCTAATCCTGCTGGAAGGATGCATCCCAGAGAAAGTGTGGAAGCGCAGCTTGGGAAATGGGGGCACCATGTGTTAGTGCCAGGGCACTGACCAGGAGAACCAGGAATCAGTGCTGCAAAAAACTGAATGACCTCATCCAGGCAGCAAGATTGAGTGTTTGACCTGATCCAGCATCGGGGCAGCATGGTGGTACAGTGGTTAGCACAGCAGCCTCACAGCGCCAGGGACCTGAGTTCAATTCCCAGTTTGGATGACTGTGTGGAGTTTGCGCATTCTTCCCATGTCTGTGTGGGTTTTCTCTAGATGACCTGGTTTCCTCCCACAGTCCAAAAGATGTGCTGGTTAGGTGGATTGGCTTTGCTAAATTCTCCCTTAGTGTGCCCGAACAGGCGCCAGAGGATGGCAATTCGGGGATTTTCACAGTAACTTCAGTGCACTGTTAATGCAAGCCTACTTGTGACTAATAAATAAACCTTAACTTTAACTTAGCATCTTCCTCCTAAATGATGCCCAGACCCCCCATTCCAGCCCCTGACCCCATAGCACCTCCCTCTTCCCCCAAAGATATCACAACCCTTGCTCTCTGAGGGCCACCTCTGATTCCCTGCAAGACTTGTGCCATCAGATTTTACATTGCTCCTTCTGTCCCCACAGGAGAAGAATGCCCATAATTGCCGGGAGAGGGTGAAATCAGGTGTGATGTGCCTGAGATTTGGGTCCTCACTCCCTTTGAGGAGGGAGCACTGGAGCTTGTAGGAATGGAGGGGATGCAGATCATTAGTGACAGCATAGTTGGACTGAAGCATAGAAGGTAGCACCTGCCTATCCTCCATTTGTTGGAAATATCTCAAGTAAGTTGCATGCAGCGCAGAATCCTCTCCCTCCCTTGCTCTTAACCTTGTGTCCTGTGTTGCAGGAAGGGACCCAAACACGCCTGGGCCATCTGACATCGAGGCCTCCACTGCTCATCCCACCCATGCTGCCCCTGAAACTCCTCTGAAACTCCACTGCTGATCCTGATTACTGTTTAATAGGTATTCTCTACATTTTTCTGAATTTGGCTCACTTTTTTGTGATCTGGCTAGTCCTATGACACTGCGTTCACTCAGGTTCTTCTTTTCATCTGCATGCTGGGTTATTCTTCTGTCTTTCAGCCTTTTTACTTTTTGAATTTTGCTCAGCTTCTCATAATCTGGCTGGTCTCTTGATGCTGCCTTCAATTACTTCTGGCAAAAGACTTCCATGTGCCCCAGTGAAGTCTTTCAGCTTCCATGTCTGCAGTGGAGTTTTTTTTTGGAGGTAATCTCCAACTGTGTCTATGATTTAGGTGCACTTATCGCAGGTCAGACTGCAATTTCTTTACTTTTTCAAGCTTTCTGGATTTTACGATCAATCCATTGCTGCCACCATGTTGTAACATTGTTGGTGCCTCACTAAGAGGAAGCTTGTATGATTGAACATAAATTGTTTATTTGTAGTCCATAACTATATATCTCCAAGGTGCAGTCCTGCATGGGTACTGACTCCATGCTGGCTTATTCCAAGCTCTACGACACATAGTCTACTACCATCTGACTCTCCACATCGTACTGTGGTTGGTGTCCTGTTCTGCAGCCCTACAGTAATCCTTATTCTGCTCAAAAGTTCTTGTACTATATTGATTTCTTTTATTTGCTATTTCTTATTACACCCACGCTGTCTCTGCATCTTAATCTTTGAAGCCAAGATGATTTCTCACTACTACTAATCTCATCCTTAATTAACAGAGCTGTAAGACCATAAGTTATAGGAGCAGTTTTTTTTTATTCATTTGTGGGACATGGGCATTGCTAATTGGCTGCATTTGTTACCCATCCCTAGTTGCCCAAGGTCAATTTTGTGGCTCTGTAGTCACATGTAGGCGAGACCAGGTACGGACAGCAGTTTCTTCCCGAAAGGACATTAGTGAGCCAAATGGGTTTTTCCCATAATTGACAATGGTTTCATTTTTAGTTTCAGATATTTTTTATTGAATTCAAGTTCCACCATCTATCATGTTGGGATTTGAACTTGAGTCCCCAGAACATTAGCTGAGTTTCTGGATTAATAGTCTAGCGATAATACCACAGCCATTTGGCCCATTGAGTCTGCTCCGCCATTCAATAAAATCATGACATCTGAAATGATAATCCTCAACTCCACTTTCTCACCTTATCCCCATAATCCTTGATTCCCTTACTGATAAAAAATCTGACTTATTTGTTGGTGCTCTGTTTGCTTTGTACACTCTATTATCACACTCTGGTTATTATTATATGTGCTACTTTGTACCTTGTCATTCCTCCTAAACTTTCTCAACCTCTCCTCATGTGAACTCTCCTTCAACTATTTAGTTTAAAGCCTTCTCTTTAGGCCTGATTATAAAATTCACTGACATACCTGGTCCAGTGCAGCTCAGGCGAAGGCTGTTCTAACAGTAAAGCTTTAGCTTTGCTAAAATCCACGTAGTCCACACACTGCCTTCATCAACTATCTTGCTACTCAAAAATGTGTCTCAAGTTAGTCCGACATCACCTTCCCTTAAGAAATCCATGCTGACTGTTCTTCTTTAGAAACATATGGGGCAATTCTCCCAAAGGTGCTGAATTGGCAGGAAAACTGTTCTAAATCCCAACAGGTTTGCCAGTTCAACTTCTCACCTGAATCTCCGCACTCTGTGCATTGCAGAGGTGATGTGGAGATTTGGCATTGGACTAGGATAAGCAAAATAAGAAGTCTCGCAATACCAGATTAAAGTCCAACAGGTTTATTTGGTAGCACAAGCCACAAGCTTTTGGAGTGCTGCCCCTTCATTAGGTGAGTGGAAGTTCTGTTCACAAACAGGGTATATAAAGACACAAACGCAATTTACAAAATAATGGTTGGAATGTAAGCCTTTACAGGTAATCAAGTCTTAAAGGTACGGACAATGTGAGTGGAGAGAGGGTTAAGTACAGGTTAAAGAGATGTGTATTGTCTCCAGCCAGGATGTTTAGTGAGATTTTGCAAGCCCAAGCAATTCGTGGGGGTTACAGATAGAACGACATGAACCCAAGATCCTGGTTGAGGCCGTCCTCATGTGTGTGGAACTTGGCTATCAGTCTCTGCTCAGCGACTCTACGTTGTCATGTGTCATGAAGGCTGCATTGGAGAACGCTTGCCCAAAGATCAGAGGCCGAATGCCCATGATCACTGATGTTCCCCAACAGGAAGAGAACATTCTTGCCTGGTGATTGTCGAGCGGTGTTCATTCATCCGTTGTCGTAGTGTCTGCATGGTCTCCCCAATGTACCATGCCTCGGGACATCCTTTCCTGCAGCGTATCAGGTACACATTGGCCGAATTGCAAGTGTATGTACCGTGTACCTGGTGGATGGTGTCCTCACATGAGATGATGGCATCTGTGATGATGATCCGGCCCATCTTCCAAAGGTTGCTGTGGCAGGATTGCATGGTGTTGTGGTCACTGCTGTCCTGAAGGCAGGGTAGTTTTCTGTGGACAATGGTCTGTTTCAGGTTGTGCAGAGGCATCCACTAGGTACACGATACATACACTTGCGACTCAGCCAACATTGTCTACCTGATATGCTGCAGGAAAGGCATGATACATTGGGGAGACCACATAGACACTATGACAGTGGATGAATGAACACCGCTCGACAATCACCAGGCAAGACTGTTCTCTTTCTGTTGGGGAATTCTTCAGCGGTCATGGGCATTCGGCCTCTGATCTTCGGGTAAGCGTTTTCCAAGATGGCCTTCATGACACATGACAACGCAGAGTCACTGAGCAGAGACTGAGAGCCAAGTTCTGCACACATGAGGACGGCCTCAACTGGGATCTTGGGTTCATGTCACACTATCTGTAACCCCCACAACTTGCCTGGGCTTGCAAAATCTCACTAACTGTCCTGGCTGGAGACAATACACATCTCTTAACCTGTGCTTAACCCTCTCTCCACTGACATTGTACCTTAAGACTTGATCACCTGTAAAGACATGCATTCCAACCATTATTTTGTAAATTGTGCTTGTGTCTTTATATACCCTGTTTGTGAACAGAACTCCCACTCACCTGATGAAGGGGCAGCACTCCGAAAGCTTGTGGCTTGTGCTACCAAATAAATCTGTTGGCCTTTAACCTGATATTGTGAGACTTCTTACTGTGCTTGTCCAGAGATAACATCAGCTGGGATCAGAACAGTAAGTATTTAAAAAGGAAACAAGTAATTAAAGTGAGTATTGATCCCTCAGAATTTAAGACTGGGATCTTAATAATGGGAAACAAGGAAATGACAGTGATGTTAAACAAGTACTGTACATCTGTCTTCATAGTAAAAGGCAAAAAGATATCCCAAGAATAGTCAAATATTCAGGGGCCAAAGGGGACAAGGAACTTAAAATAATCAGAATCACTAAGAAAAAGATAAACTGCTTTCTGGCGAGTTTAGCCCCCACCTTCCTCCCTACTGACAGTAAACAGATTGTGCATTATTTTTTGCATTAAATGGGTGTAATGTTTCATTTGTGGCCTTGTGAAAAAATGGATCTGAAACTCTCCTATTTCCATGCTTGTTCAACACTTCGGACTTTCTACACAACATTCAACAGCAAAGGTCATTTGGATGCAAGGGACCAAATAAATGGTAACTAAATTTGCTGATAACATAAAGGTATGTGCATAAAAAAACTGTCAAGACAAAAAGAATTTATAGACAGACTTAGGTAAAATGAGTGGGCAAAAATTTAGATATGGAGTACAACTGATTCCTGGGATGAAGGGATTATCTTACGAAGAAAGGTTGAGTAGGTTGGGCCTATACCCCTTAGAGTTTAGAAGAATAAGGAGTGATTTTATTGAAACATACAAAATCCTAAGGGGCCTGACAGGGTAGATGCTAAGATGTTTTCCCTTGTGGCAGAATCTAGAACTGGAGGACACAGTTTAAAATTAAACACCTCCCATTTAAGACTGAGATGAGGAGCATTTTATTCTCAAGAGGGTTGTTAGTCTATGAAATTCTCTTCCCAGAGGGCAGTGGGGGCTGAATCAGTGAATATATTCAAGGCTGAGTTGGAAAGATTGACAAGGAAATCGAGAGTTATGGAAGGTGGAGTGTAGGGGTTTTGTACATATAGAGTTACTGTGGAACTGAATACAGTACCTTCCATACAGTGAAATACTGCCTGCACTCAAGGTTAGTTCAGTGTTAGTTAGAGCTGTATGAACCAGCACACATGGAGACAGGTCCTAGCTTGTACTCTTTACTGTTTTTTCGCAAATAGTTCAAAGAGTCAATAAAGGCTACAGTTAACCGACGTATGATGTTCAGAATCCCCGCAGATGTTACCTGTGAGAGTGTCTCAAAACCCCGAAAGATAACTTGAAACATTGGTTCTTATTGATGTATATTTGTCTGGAATAATATGAGGAACCATGTACAACCCAGTGAGAAACAGTCCAGTCATTGTATAAATAATTAATAAAGAGTATTTATTAAAGTAGAAGAAAAGAAAAACACATGACAAGAAAGACTAATATAACCTATAATACTCAAGTATATTAATAACTAAATGCACCATTTTATCAGAAATTACTTCTTGTTCCCAAAATATGCCCAAACTGAAGTCAGTAAGTCATCCTTTTTCCCAAACAATATCCATTTTAGTAACTCTATAAGTCAAATCCAGCTCATAGTTACTGCACAATAAAGCTTAGATGACTGAGTCTCGGAAAACGCCTTTTCCTAGTTCAGCGAAAGTGGTTCTAAATGTTAGATGGAACAGAATCCCATGGCTCTGTTTATAGATGGAACTGGCCTCTCTGAAGATTTTGGCCTATCCAACTGTTAGATGGAATAGCCCCTTTCCCCGATGAGGGAAGTTATACTGTTCAGCTACTTTGATATGCCACCCATGGATTCGGCAGTCCATCTCTCAAACTCATTGCCTTTAGAAGTTATCAATTTTGTACAACTCCAAAGATCTCTGGTAAACAATGTTTCTGATATGGTAATTCCCACCTCAATTTTTCTAGATAGGTGCGAATCGTTTTACTGGGCAAATTGCATCTCAGTATTCCCTCTAGAGACTTACTAATGATGTTACTTGTCCGCTATTTTTGTTTTCATCTCAAATTCATTGTTAACCTCATTAACCTGCAAATTCCTTATAAGGACTGTGAAGAGTTCTTCAGACCTAATGAAATGTAACCAACAGCCTACAGCAAAGTACAGAGAAGAAAGTGGTGTTGAGGTCACAATCCGATCATGGAGCAATCTCAAGGAGCCAAATGGCTCCTAATTCTTATGTCAAATGTAACACGAAGTTTGCAGAGAGGCAGGTTTTGGTCTCAGACAGTTGCCAAAGGGAAGAATTTGGTGACAAGGGAACAGAGTTTATGATGGTGACTGAAGACAATGGTTTCCATCTTCTCAATAGTTAGATGGAGAAAATTATTCAGTAATGAATGTCAGGCATGCAGTCTGATATTTTGAAATATTGGAGGGCTCAAGGTGGATGTGAGGTATTATTAAAATACATGTGATACTGATAATATCATCAAGTTCAGCATTTTGGTAAGAATAAGTGTGGACTAAGGGTTGGTTCTTGAGAGTCATCAGAGCTAACAGAATGGAAATGGAAAGAGAAGCCACTGCAGGCGATTTTCTGGCTGCATGAGATAGATAAGAACAGAGCTAGATATGTGCAATCCTACTCAGATATATAATGGTGGAGGAGCATTGGAGGAGGATGATATGGTCAACCATATTAAAAACTGTAAGTAGATTATGAAAGAGGACGGGTCGTTTTTCTTTAACACTGGGATACCATTTATGACTTTGGTAAGGATTATTTTGGTACTTGGTGGGTGGAAAACTGATTGCAAGAAGTCAAAAATAAAGTTCCAGGAAGGCTGGGCAAAGGGAGGAAGTGAGGTGGAGAAGTTTAGGGATGGAGTTCCAGACCTTCATGTTCAGGCAGTTGAAGACACAGTCACCAATGCAGGAATAGCTTAGCAGTAATAGAATCAAAAGTGCAGGGGGTGGGTCTCATTGACAAGCTGAGCTTATAAGAGGTTTGAAGGGAGATAGGGAAATAACTAAAGAAATATGCAAACTCAGGGCTTTGCATTACAAAATGTTCTAAGGTTATCATGGTACTCATACAAATGACCAGCAACACTAAAATACAAATATGTCTTGTTACTGGGTACATGGTCACTTCGAAATACAATTACAACTGAGCTGAGGATTTTTTTATATGTAGAGCAGTAGTTAAGGATCAAATCAGCAATTAGCTTTGAATATCCGTACAACAACTTGTCGATATGTTTTTGTGATACAAAATAGAACAATGAAAAGTGGAGTACTTCACCATTATATCCCTTGTAAAATTATACAAAATTGATAATGCCAACACAACTTGCATTCATCTTTATACCTTATGTTCATATCTTTATTATAGTAAAAATATCTTATATCTTTAATATAATAAATGCCCCAGTGGATTTCATGAGCATTCCAAAACAAAATTTGATGCCAAGCCACATAATGAGCTAATAGGGAAGGTGTAAAAGATGATATTAGAAAAGGGGAGAGAAGTAGTAAGGTAAAAGGGAATTCCAGAACTCAGATCTTGGCAGCTTAAGGCATGGCTATCAATGCTGGAATGATTAAAACTGGGGATGCGCAGAAGCCCAGAGGGGCATAAACATCTTGGATCTTTGCTAGGTAAGAGAACATTGCAAAAATAGGGAGGTGCCAGATCATATGGGAATTTTAAATTGAAAGCTTATTTGGGAGCCAATGTTGATTCGTGAGCGTAGGGTTGATGGGTGAGTGGGTCTTGGTGAGAGTCTGGAGACAGATGGAAGAATTTTGCATGATCTGAGGTTTATCGAGGTGGCAGATGTGAATGTGACCAAGAATGCATTAGAAATAGCCAAGTATAGAGCTAGCAAGGGAATAAATAGATGAAAGCTACAATGGCATAGATAAGGGCTGGAGCAGGAGGGGTGACAGGGGAGGAACTGGGTGATGTTATGGAGGTGGCAATAATTGATGTTAGTTTTGGCGTGCCCAAATGATTAGAAGTTCATCACATGGTCAAGTGCTGGGACCAGAGTCCTGGCGAATTGTGTAGATAGGACTGTAGATAGGGCTTTAAACTAATTGGGGGGGGAGGGTGCGAGGGTAGGTGAAATTACAGCGTCTAAAGTAAAGGAGAGGGTACAAGTACGGGAAGAGGCCAAGGATGTCCCAATAATAAAGGGAGTAGGGGGCGTGAGTAAGGTTGGTGGCATTCCTGCAAATAAGGTACAGGTGAAGGCTGGGATGAAGGCACTATCTGAATGCACGAAGCATTCGGAATAAAGTGAATGAGCTGGTGGCGCAGATCAGCACAAATGGATATGATCTGGTGGCCATTACAGAGACGTGGCTGCAGGGTGACAGGGACAGGGAGCTGAATGTACAGGGGTATCAAGTGTTTAGGAAGGATAGGCGGGAGGAAAAAGGGGGGTGGCGTAGCTCTGCTGATTAAGGATAGCATCAGGGTGGTAGCAAGGGATGATATAGGAGCCAAAGAGCAGAAAGTGGAATCATTGTGGGTGGAGATTAGGAACAGCAAAGGGAGGAAGACGCTGGTGGGTGTCGTCTATAGGCCCCCAAATAATGATATGGAGGAGGGGCGGGCTGTTAACGCGCAAATAAATGTGGCGTGCAGGAATGGAACGGCGATAATTATGGGGGATTTCAATCTACATATTGATTGGTCGACCCATGCTGGACGCAGTGGGCTTGAGGAAGAGTTCTTGGAATGCTGCCGGGATAGTTTCCTTGAACAGTGTGTGTTGGAGCTGACGAGGGAGCGAGCTATCTTGGATCTGGTGTTATGTAATGAGGCAGGTAGAATTAGGGACCTTGTGGTGAAGGATCCTCTTGGGAAGAGTGATCATTGTATGGTGGAGTTTCTGATGCAGATGGAGGAGGAGAAAGTGGGTTCCCGGACCTGTGTCCTTTGTTTGAACAGAGGGGAGTACGATAGGATGAGAGAGGAATTGACGAATGTTGATTGGGGGAGCACATTGGAAGGTAGGTCTGCTGAGGAACAGTGGAGGATCTTAAAGGAGATCTTTCTTGGTGCTCAGCAGAAATTTATTCTGATGGTTAAAAAGGATCGTAGGAGGAGAGATAATCAGCCATGGATAACAAAGGAGGTAAAGGAGAGTATTAAATTAAAAGCGGATGCGTTTAGAGTAGCTAAGAGTAGTGGGCGAGAAGAGGATTGGGAGAGGTTTAAATATCAACAAAGAATGACGAAGAAGTTGATAAAGAAGGGTAGGATAAACTATGAAGCTGGGCTAGCGCTAAATATAAAAAAGGATAGTAAGAGTTTTTATAAATATATAAAAAGGAAGAGGCTGGCTAGGGTGAACGTTGGACCCTTAGAGGATGAGAGGGGGGACTTAGTGGTAGGGGATGGAGAAATGGCTGAGGCCTTGAATAAATTTTTTGTTTCGGTCTTCACGGAGGAGGACGTGAATAGTTTGCCAGGTGTTAGTGATGGAAAGGTGGTAGGAGTGGAGGGCCTGAATCACATTATTGTTACTAGAGAGGCAGTGCTTGACAGACTGGAGGGACTGATTATGGACAAGTCCCCAGGACCGGATGGAATGCATCCAAGGGTTCTGAAAGAAATGGCGGAGGTGATAGTGGATGCCTTGATGATTATTTTCCAAACCTCGCTGGATTCCGGGGAAGTGCCGGAAGATTGGAAAACGGCTAATGTTACGCCGTTGTTTAAGAAGGGTGGCAGGCAAAAGGCAGGGAATTATAGGCCGGTTAGTTTAACGTCTGTTGTAGGTAAAATGCTAGAATCCGTGATCAAGGAGAAAATAGCGAGGCAACTTGAGGGGAATTGTTTGATAGAGCAGACGCAGCACGGTTTCGTTAAGGGGAAGTCATGTCTGACAAATTTATTGGAGTTCTATGAGGATGTGCCTAGGGCGGTGGATAGAGGAGAGCCGGTAGATGTGGTGTTTCTTGATTTTCAGGAGGCGTTTGATAAGGTGCCGCACAAGAGGTTATTACAGAAGGTTCGGGGGCATGGAGTTGGGGGTAGGGTGTTAGCATGGATAGGGGATTGACTGTCAAATAGGAGGCAGAGAGTGGGGGTCAATGGGTGCTATTCGGATTGGCGGTTGGTGACTAGTGGAATGCCCCAGGGATCGGTGCTGGGGCCTCAGTTATTTACCATTTATATAGATGATCTGGAGGAGGGAACCGAGTGTATGGTGTCGAAATTTGCTGATGACACCAAGATTCGTGGAACGGCAAATTGTGCGGAGGGTGTGGAGAGTCTGCAGAAGGATCTAGATAGGCTGGGCGAATGGGCCAGGAACTGGCAAATGGAATTTAATGTTGGCAAGCGTGAGGTTGTCCACTTTGGTAGGAATAATGGTAGGAAGGACTGTTACTTACATGGTGAAAAACTGCAGCATGCGACGGTGCAGAGGGACCTCGGGGTCCTTGTGCATGAGTCGCAAAAACCCAGCCTGCAGGTGCAGCAGGTGGTCAGGAAGGCGAATGGGATGCTGGCCTTCATAGCGAGGGGGATTGAATATAAAAGTAGGGAGGTCTTGCTGCAACTGTACAGGGCACTGGTGAGGCCACAGCTGGAGTACTGTGTGCGGTTTTGGTCGCCGCACTTACGCAAGGATATTTTGGCCTTGGAGGGAGTGCAGAGGAGGTTTACTAGGCTGATGCCGGAGTTGAGGGGGTTGAACTATGAGGAGAGGCTGAATAAACTAGGCTTGTACTCGTTAGAGTTTAGAAGAATGAGGGCAGATCTCATTGAGACATATAAGATGTTGAATGGGATGGATAGGATAGAGGTGGAGAGGCTCTTCCCGCTCAGAAAGGACAGTAGGACTAGAGGGCACAGCCTCAAGATAAGGGGGGGCAGTTTAGAACGGAGTTGAGGAGGAACTTCTTCACTCAAAGGGTGGTGAATCTCTGGAATTCTCTGCCCATTGAAGTGGTGGAGGCTGCCTCGCTAAATATATTTAAGACGCGGGTAGATAGGTTTTTGATAGGCAAGGGGATTAAGGGTTGTGGGGAGAAGGCGGGAATGTGGAACTGAGCCATGACAGATCAGCCATGATCTTATTGAATGGCGGGGCAGGCTCAAAGGGCTAGATGGCCTACTCCTGCTCCTATTTCTTATGTTCTTATGTTCTTAAGTATGATATTGAGGTAGTGAACAGTGTGGTTCAGCTTCAGATAGTTGCAAGGAAAAAGGATTTCTGTGGCTAGAGATCAGAAATTGCGATATATACTTGAAATTAGTTATAAGTTGAAGGCAGCAGTGAAAGAACAAGTAATATGACTTTAAGATATCTTCAATATACTCTATCCACACGACCACAATTAAAAGAAAGGAAGAAAGAGTTGCATTTATATAGTGCCTTTCAATGACCACTGTGTGTCTCGCAGAACTTTTCAGCAATTAAATAGTTTTGAAATGAAATCACTATTATACTGTAGGAAGCAAGGCTGCCAGTTTGTACACATTAAAACATTATTATAATAAATCATATAATGGCATACTGGTACTGAAATAGAAGAATTATTATTTCCCATCTGAATAAGTGAAAACTCAGTAGTTAATCTATCATTCATACACCATGCTATAGCTTAGATGAGATTGGACAACTCACAGTGAAGCGTCAAACAAAAAAAAAGGGATAATGTTGGCTTTTTGTGATAGTGTAAAACAGATGATAGTGGTTCAGTTGCCCACTAATATATCTCTCCTAATTTTTATTTCCATTGACTTCAGTGGAAATACAAGTCAAGAGAGTACTAAGTAGACAGTTGATTTGCTGTCATCGGTTTTACATTTTGCCTCAAAGTCAAAATTATCCTCAGTGTGTACGACCACAAAAGATAAAGATACGTTTACATTGTCTCTTCCTCTTTGCAAGTTTTAATGACCACATATTGATGATTTCCTACATTATAGCAGTGACAACATGTCAAAACTACTAAATTGGCTGTAAAAGCTCTTTGAGATGTTTGAAAGGCAC
The DNA here is from genome assembly GCF_965287045.1 of Carcharhinus amblyrhynchos. Taxonomy (NCBI): domain Eukaryota; kingdom Metazoa; phylum Chordata; class Chondrichthyes; order Carcharhiniformes; family Carcharhinidae; genus Carcharhinus; species Carcharhinus amblyrhynchos. The sequence goes on along the minus strand of NC_137328.1, from coordinate 93,669,975 downwards.
TATATAAATGCAAGTGATACTTTCTTATAAGTATCATGAAGAAATACAGCTTCAAATGAATCCTTTCTCATAGTTGTGGAATTTCAAAAACTGAATGAATACTGCTGATTATATGCAGTCAGTAACACTTCTCAGATCAATGAATTTGCATTAAGGTACATGTAAATATTTGTTTGCATTTCTCATATTGTTTAAAGCTAACATATTTGTCTCCATCCACAACATTCTGTTTTAGTTCCAAGAGAATCACAATCTAGCCCATGGGCTATCTCCTTGTTTACTTTCACTTCTTGGTTTAATACATGGGATGGCAAATTGATGTGAAAGATGACCTCCTCACCATCACTTTCCTCATTTCCACAGATAACCTAGCTGTGAATAATCAACTCATCCACCATTAGAAACTACTTTGAAAATGATGTTAAAATCCAGGTTATTCAAATGCATCATACAAGATGATATTTTTTCATACTCAGCCACCCCATACAACCACAAAGAAGCACTGGGATTTTACTGGACCCTGTAGATACAACATTAGTATATTACATCTGTAACACAGGTAACAATGTCATTAATGACAACCAGAATACAGAAAGTATATGTACGTGCATAGTTTCCACTTTAGCCAATGCAGTTCTGATTTCTGCTTTAATTCACCAAGGGTTTGTCTTTTAAAAACGGTTTTAATGCACACACAGAATAATGTCAACACACTTAGGATAAAAATTATGGAGCATTCTTTAGTGCCTGTTCATAAATATAAATGACATTTTTCTTACAATTTCAGTGTGTTTTAAACAATAACTCACTTCTGTATAAAATTCAGTTTCTTATTTTCTTCTGGTACAACCCTTTGCCAAATAGTTCTTGCCTTTTCTAGAGAAATCAATCTTATAACGTGGCAATGTTTCTCCACACAGCAATTGCTTTCTAACACAATTAAGTGATGAACCTCCATCTTAAGGTTCTATCTGTTCCTCTTGGATTTTATGCTCCTAGGGTCAATTCACTTTTTGTATTAGTAGCTGTTTCTGGATTATCAGACTTAATTTTCACCTTTCTCAATTTCATAGAATCTTGGAATCATAGAATCCCTACAGGAGGCTATTTGGTCCATCGAGCCTGTACCAACAACAACCCTATCCAGGCCCTAACTTTAGGACTCTGAATAGTGTGGATGAACAGAGGGATCTAGGTGTATGTGTACACAGATCCCTGAAAGTTGGGAATCAAGTAGATAAGGTTGTTAGGAAAGCATACGGTGTCTTGGCGTTTATTGGTAGGGGGATTGAATTTAGGAGCCGCAGCGTCATGTTGCAACTGTACAAAACTCTGGTACGGCCGCACTTGGAGTATTGTGTGCAGTTCTGGTCCCCACATTATAGGAAGGATGTGGAGGCTTTGGAGAGGGTGCAGAGGAGGTTTACGAGGATGTTGCCTGGTATGGAGGGGAGGTCCTATGAGGAGAGACTGAGGGATTTGGGGTTGTTTTCATTAGAAAGAAGGCGGCTAAGGGGGGACCTTATTGAAACATATAAGATGATTAGAGGTTTAGATAGGGTGGACAGTGATAGCCTTTTTCCTCGGATGGAGAAAGCTAGCATGAGGGGGCATAGCTTTAAATTAAGGGGTGGTAGTTATAGGACGGATGTCAGGGGTAGGTTCTTTACCCAGAGGGTGGTGAGGGATTGGAATGCCCTGCCTGCTGCAGTTGTAAATGCGCCTAGTTTGGGGGCGTTTAAGAGATCCGTGGATAGGTTTATGGATGGAAAGGGATTGGTTTAGGTTAGAAGGTCATTGCTTTTTAATTGGTCGGCGCAACATCGTGGGCCGAAGGGCCTGTTCTGCGCTGTAATGTTCTATGTTCTAACTCCATAGACCCACATGTTTACCCTGCTAATCCCCCTGATGCTAAGGGCAATTTAGCATGGCCAAACAACTAACCCACACATCTTTGGACTGTAGGCGGAAACCAGAACACACAAGAGAAACTCACGCAGACACAGGGAGAATGTGCAAACTCAACACAGTCACCCAAGAAAACTAAGTGACACATTTATGTGTATGTGGCTGATGTTACAATTGTGAAGTTTACAAATGTATGTTTTGGGACTGTGGTTTCAACTTAGGGAAATATGAAGAAGTGGGTCATGTGACTTGTTCTGACACCTGCCAAAGAGAGCAAGCCTGGGTGGTTTGATTGTTAGGTATTAAAAGGGGTCCAGACAGTTTTACTGGGAAGAAGGTGTTTAGACTTGGAGACAGTGGCAGCAGCTTATGTGGTAATTGTGGATCAATTATGCATCTTCAAGGTCACAGAAAGGTGCTGAGGATGTTGCTTTGTAAACAGTTGAACTATAAAGTGTTTATTTATTTCCAAGATATAGCCTTCATCAATCGCAGGATTGAGTTTAGGTGTCAGGAGATAATGCTGCAGCTTTATAACACCCTAGTCAGACCCCACTTGGAGTACTGTGCGCAGTTCTGGTCGCCTCATTACAAGAAAGATGTGGAAGCTATTGAAAGGGTGCAGAGGAGATTTACAAAGATGTTGCCTGGATTGGGTGGCACGCCTTATGCGGATAGGTTGAGGGAGCTCAGTCTTTTCTCCCTGGAGAGATGAAGGATGAGAGGTGACCTGATAGAGGTTTATAAGATGTTGAGAGGTATAGATAGGGTGGATTCTCAGAGGCTATTTCCCAGGGCTGAAATGGTCGCTACAAGAGGTCACAGGTTTAAGGTGCTGGGGAGTAGGTACAGAGGAGATGTCAGGGGTAAGTTTTTCACTCAGAGGGTGGTGGGTGAGTGGAATCGGCTGCCATCGGTGGTAGTGGCAGTGAACTCGTTGGGGTCTTTTAAGAGACTTCTGGATGAGTACATTGGATTTAATGAGATTGAGGGTTATAGGTAGACCGAGTCGGTAGGGATATGATCAGCACAACTTGTGGGCTGAAGGGCCTGTTTGTGCTGTAGTTTTTTCTATGTTCCATGTAAGATAAAAGAGAGTCGGGGTTCTCAATGTTAGTCAATCAGCAACCCTTCCTGGAAACAAGGCCTGTGTGATGCAGGTTGCCATGGAAATGTGCTTTGAGAGGAGAAAGATTTCTAAGATATCTCCGAAAACTTTCAGGTACAGCTAGTCTGCCAGGATCTGCAAGAGGAAGAGCAGTTATATATAGCATGACATTATGAATCACGTTATGGATCACAAAAGTATGGGTAGGAATTTGCACTTAGATTGGAAAGACGAATTTGAAGGGAATTAAAACAAGAATAGATTGGTCTAGATATAGCCAGAGGGAGAAGACTGCAGGGAAACTTGCACTGGGAAAGATAGTTCTGGAGTTAAAAGTTTCTAGGCAGGGAAAGGAAAAGATCAGAAGTAAACTTCAGGTGCTAAGAATCATTTTCGACTGATTCTGGGAGTACTGAATGACTACTGAAAGGACAGTGTAATGTATACCTCATGGTAGGATTTTTTTGGCTGTTCTGTAATTTAAAGTATAAGTTGTCTATAAAAATAACGTTCAGTTCAGAGTCATTTTAGCCTGGTTACTACAGTAAATCCAATAAAACATGAAATCTTGTGTAATTTGTTCAGCAATTAACTGGACAATGTCAAATTTATTTTTTAAAGTTATTGGACTCTGTGGGGATCATAACACCAGCTGGAATAGCTATACAATTTAACTTTTTGCAATCTTTCTCATTTTCTCTTGGAGATCAATTTAAGGGATTTATCCTTTTCTGTATGGACAAAATATTATTAAATGAAAAAGAACTAAACTAAGAACTAGGGTAACAAGAATAGAAACTGAAAACTTAACTTTCGTATCAGGACAACTAAGTCTTTCTAAGATCACAAACATCCAAGGTCAAATATTAAAATAATCTCAGACTATTAAGTCATATATAGGGCACTGGTATTCATGTTAGAACTATCTGACAGAAATGACAACTTGACAAAGGCATTATTCTGTGAGTATAACCATCAGGGCCCTATTTTACCATTTTGATTCTAAAATGCAGGGCGAGTTTCGAACTGGGAATGTTTCAGATCTGACTTTTGGACCCCTTCTCGGGCGCCCCCAAAGGCACTCTGCCTGTAAAAATATCAGCAATCCTGGATCGCACGACACAAGCCTGTGGGTGGGGCTTAATGCACCCAAAACCCTGTAGCTCCGATCAGCACCTCCAACTGCGCGTGCATAGAAAAAATAAAGATAGAATAACATTTCCTGCCACATCCCTCCCGAGCCAGATAATGCTCCCTCTGGCCCCCATAGACATTGCCCCACCCCCACAACATTAATGACCCCCTTATCTCCCCACACACCCGCCATACAGATTGATTGTGGGCCCCTCCACCCTTTCCTCCCTGCCGATTTCAGGCAGAGTGGCAGCAGACCTCTCTTCCCCTCCATTGATCTCAGGCAAAGTGGCAGTGGACACCCCCCTTTCCCTCCACTGATCTCAAGCAGATTGGCAGTGGACCACCCTCCCTCTCACTGATCACAGGTAGGGTGCCCTTCCCCCCTTACTGATCTCAAGCAGAATGGCAGAGACCCCACCTTTCCCCATCCCCCCAGCTGATCTCAAAGAGAGAGCTGACGGACGCTCAGCACTTACCTCCTCACTAAATGGAGCCCTTGAATCAGACATCTATGGAGCATGTCTGTTTCACGCAGAATCTGGGTGTGAGAATGCAGTGGTAAAGGGGCAATTGCTGGTAAATTAGGGTGTGCAACCCATTAAGTCAATCTGAATGCATGCAAATACATTTCAGGTGTGGTCCCAATCGTGGCCATTTTCTGGCCTTGGTAAAGGGGGAACTGGCATAGAGGCAAGCATGGATCGCGCGACTCGTTTTGTGCCTGACTTTACCAAGTTTTCACGCCCAAAACAGGGTGCAACTTGATGGTAAAATCAGGCTCTATTGAGGAAGGGGGGATCCTATTTTTGACTTTCTTGTATTGGGGCACACTGAGACCCATCCCTTCATTTACTTTTGGCTGTGTGCCGAACAATACAGCAGGGAAAACTACCTTTGGCTTCCTCACTGTTTTCCCATCTGCTGCGCCACTTAGTCTATTTTTGAGAAAATTCCACAGACTGACTCTTCCCTATCTAAGTTGTTCTCATATATCTATGCTAATGACATCTCATTGACAGGACAGCGCGGTGTCACAGTGGTTAGCACTGCTGCATCACAGCGCTAGGGACCCGGGTTCGATTCCTGGCTTGGGTGACTGTCCGTGTGGTATTTGTACATTCTCGCCGTGTCTGCATGAGTTTCCTTCAGATGTTCCCCCCACAATCCAAAAATGGGCGGGCAAGGTGGATTGCCCATGCTAAATTACTCCTTGTGTTAGGGGTATTTCAGGGGGATTAGTAGGGTAAATGTGTGAGGTAACGGGGATAGATAGGGCCAGGGTGGGATTGTTGTTGGTGCAGTCTCGATGGGCCAAATGGCCTCTTTCTGTATTGTAGGTATGCTATGATTCTATGACATAATGGAAAATTTTCTAGGTATTTCCCCAAGTCAGAAAAATCAAGATAAGTCTGATTTGACTGAGTGCTGCCCTCTCAGCCTCCTTCTAGTCATCAGTAAAGTAATGGAAGGAGACATCAAAAGTGCTCTCAAGCAACATATATTCATCAATAACCTACTCAGTAAAGTTCTGACAGAATTAGTTAGCTCTATATCGAATCACAGCCTTAATTCAGGAGCCAAATGCTGATAGAGACATGTAAGTAACTGCTTTTGACATCAAAGCAGCATTTGACACTGTATGACACCCATAGGCTTAGTGAAACTGAGACAAATGGAGGTCAAAGATAAACTCTCTAGTGGCTTGAGCTATACCTTACACAAAGAAAGAAGGCTGTGATTATTGGAAGTGAAACATCACTGCCACCTCAACATTGTTGCGGGAATGCTGAAGGACATTGCCTTAGGCTCAACTGTCTTCATTTGTTTCCTCAATTACCATAGGCCAAGAGTGAAAGCTGAATAACTTTGACCCTTTGTCCATTCATAACACCACTCATGGATTCTGATGTGTCCCTCTCTACTTAAATTTCATAGTTTCCCAATCTCTCTTACTTCCTTTTCTTTGTTGTTATCTATTCTGTATTTCTTCCCTTCCATTTTGTTATCCATTTTCCTTTTCCCATACTCTTCACCACTACCACAATACCCCCTCACTACCATTGCTGCCTGCCCATTATTACCTCACAGGGCCAATTTTACTTCACTGCTGTCAAATTGCATTCTGAAAATGGGCCCTCTTAGCCCAAGCTCCTAGAATTTGCCAGTCAGGCTTCCTCCAAGCTAGCAGCAGCTAGGGAGAAAACATCTCGTAAAAACATTAGTGCACACAAAATAACATGGCAGGCAAGCAGGAACCAAGGGTTCACATCAGAATGAGAAATTGTTTGTAGGTTTTTCTGTGAGCCATTAAAACTATAATGTTCTTTAAAACATTTGTGTGCATAACAACATGGAAACTGGGGTAGGCCATTTAGCATTTCAAGCCTGTTCTGCCATTTAGTCGAATCATGACTGAACTGTACCTCAATTATCCATCTCACTCCCTTTCTGATATCCTTACTTAACAGAAATCTATCAATTTCTATCTTGAAAATTTCAATTGTTATGATGTCCATGGCTTTATGACGAGAAAGTTCCAGACTTCCACTACCTTTTGCCTGAAAAATATTTCTCAACTTTACTCTGAAATGGACTGATTCTACTTTTAAAAAAAACATGTGTTATAAATTCCCCCACTGTTTCTCCATGTTTACTCTGATAAATATAATTTTACAGACCTCGAAAGAATAGATCATCCCTCAATCTTCTAAATTCAAGGGAATATAAATGAAAATTATGAAATTTGTTCATAGCATTCGGCTATTTAAGCTATGACTCTGACCAACTTTGACAGATACACAATAGAAAGCATCCTTTCTGGAAGTGCCAGAGCTTGGTTTGGCCCCTGCTCTTACCAAGACTGCAAGAAACTACAAAGAATTGTGAATGTAGCCCAGTCCATCACTCAAACCAACCTCTCATCCATTCACTCTGTCTACTCATCCCACTACCTCGGAAAAGCAACCAGCATAATCAGGACCCCATGCATCCTGGAGATACTCTCTTTCACCCCATTCCATCAGGAAAAAAATACGAAGGTCTTGGGTCATGTACCAACTGAGTCAAGAACAGCTTCTTCACTGCTGCCATCAGACTTTTGAATGGACCTACCTTATATCAAGTTGATCTTTCTCACACCCGACCAATGATTGTAACACTACATTCTGCATCCTCTCCTTTCCTTCTCCCCTGTGTACTCTGTGAACAGTATGCTTTGCCTGTATAGCATGCAAGAAACAATACTTGTCATTGTCTACCAATGCATGTGACATAATAAATTAAATCAGATCAAATCCTGTGAACCTTCACTGCATCTTCTCCAGACCAAATCCTTTTCTGAGGTTCAATGCAATTGGGGTCCGACCAAGGCAGTATACAACTGAAGCAAGAATTTCAAGAAATCATTGTGCGCATCCAAAATGTTAAATGTTAGCTCTGTTATTATCTAGTTTCTCTTTCTAAATAGTGGAGTAACATTTTCAATCTTCCAATCCAAAGACATTATTCCTGAATCGAGAAAATTTTGAAAATTAATGACAAATACATCTGCAATTTTCTCATTGATATATGTGTTAATAACTTGGATAAATACATCAGTTCCTCGAGGTAAAGGCAGACGCTGGAATCAGAAAAACAAATGCTGGAGAAACTCAGCAGATCTGATAGCATCTGTGGAGAAAGAATAGAGTCGATCTGGATGACCCTTCACGAGTCATCCAAACTCGAAACATTGGCTCTTATTCTCTCTCTTCAGATACTGTCAGACCTGCTGAGTTTCTGCAGCATTTTCTGTTTTTGTTTCAGTTCCTCGAGAGTAGTTTACCTGAAATTTAGTTGTCTTCAACATTAACATTTACAAAAAAAAATTAAATCAACTGAGTTCCTCCTCTTGACTTTTATTTAGGCTCATTTGATATTTTGGTCTCTTCCTCAACCCCAAAAATAGATTCAAAATATTCATTTAATAAGTTTGCCATTTCCCTCATGACCATTTTAGTTTTACCTGTCTCTGTCTTTATTGGACCCATATTGCTCTTTTCCTATTCTAATATATTTAGATATGTTTTACAGTTGATTTTGATATCCCTTTCAAGTTTTTTTAGTATTGCGTTTTTGCACCTCCTTTTATCTTTTTGTATTCCTCTGTTGCTTTATTTCATAGCTCTTCTAGTTAGCTGGATTTTTGCTTTTGCTTGCATTTATGTAAGCCTTGTCGTTTAGCTTGGTACTGTGCAGAGTGTTCTGCTATAACTGGTAATCTAGCAATGTTAGGTGACATGAATATCAATCTTGGTATTTAGCAGATGCTGTTCAGGGTGGAAGGACTGGGACATATGTTAGACATGACTGTTAATTTCAGGAGAGTACGGATTGTTCAGTTGAAGTTTTCTTCAATGAGCTGCTGCCGAACAGCCATGGCTGCAGGCAGGTGTTGGAACCCTTCTGTTTCCCTGCCATTTCCTATATCATCAGCATTATCTGCCTCATTGTTCTTAACACACCTCCAAAGATGGATGCATGTGTTGTCACTGTTGCAGAGCCAGGTTTGTGGCAAATCGCAGAACAGGGGGCAGAAATTTAACTTCTTTTTGTGGTGTGTCGTCTTGGGCAGTAAAAGCACAGGTAGGTTTTCCCACCAACTGATGAACAAAAAAAATGTAAGGGGGGGTCCCACCTTGTCACGCTGGTGAGGTGGGCTCAATCTGAGCCCGCCCTGCCAGCAACTTAAGTTTTTAAAAGACCAAGTAAAAGAATAAAAATTGAAACACACCCCTCCCTGTCCCTACATTACTGCCCACACAATGGAACTTCACCCACTCCCACCAGAGTCCCCTCCATTGAAACAGAACATTCTCCATGGTGGCACAGTGATTGGTATTGCTGCCTCATAGCACCAGGCATCTGGGTTCGATTCTGGACTCAGCTCACTGTCTCTGTGTGCAGTTTGCACATCCTCCCCGTGTCGGCGTAAGTTTCTTCTGGGTGCTCCAGTTTCCTCCCACACTCCAAAGACGTGCTGGTTAGCTTGATTGGCCATAATAAATTGCTCCTTACTGTCAAGGGAACTAGGAGGGTAAATATGTGGGGTTACAGGGGTAGGACCTGGGTGGGATTGTTGTCAGTACAGGCTCGATGGGCCTCCTTCTGCACTGTAGATTCTATGATTCCATGTAACACCACCACCCCACTATTGAAACCCCCTCCGGAACTATCCCATGACACCACCCCATGCCAATTGAACATGGGGGACTATCAGATAAAAATAAGGATTCCCATTGTGTCATTGGCAGGGAGTGGGGCAAACGATAGGGGAAATCCTGCTGGTTTAAAAGCCATTTTGGGACTTTCCTCCAATGTTTCCGTTCACCCTAAAAAAGGGAGCAGAAAATCTATCCATAGTTTTTTTTATTTCTAGAAGCCACCGACCCATCCAGGCATTTAAAAAGCTGCAGATTTTGAAAATCTGAAATATAAACAGAAAATGCTGGAAATACGCAGCAGTTCAGACATCATCTGTGGAGATAATCACATTTAATGGCTGGAATTTTCCAGCTATTCACGCCACTGGCATCTTCCAGTCCTGCCAATGGCATATCCCCACGAAGGGTTTAAGATGATGAGGGATGTGTTCAACTAGAAAGTCCATTGATAATGGCAGGACCAGAAGATCCTGCCACTGGCCAATGGCAGACTGTTTCTCACCTGCACGAAACAAATGGCAGGTTGTGTGGTAAACAAGAATAAAAACAAGAACAAAATACAGAAACAGGAATAAGAAAAGCGATAGGCAGATAAATCAAGGGCCAAAATTAAATGGTCACAGTGAAATATAGTGGTAACAGGACAAGTCTTAAGGCTTTGTGCCCTAACCCGTGGAGCGTTCGCAATAAAGTGGATGAATTAATCATGCAAATAGATGTAAACAGATATGATATAGTTGGGATTCTGGAGACTGCAGGGTGACCAGGGATGGAAATTGAACATTCAGGATATTGAGCATTTAGGGAGGACAGACAAAAAGGAAAAGGTGGTGGAGTTGCATTGCTGGTTAAAGAGGAAAGTAACTCAATAGTGAGGAAAGACATTCTGTCGTGTGGAATTTGTATAGATAAAGCTGAGAAACACTAAGGGACAAACAAACTCCCAAATTGTACTGTTGATGTTGGGAATGGCATTAAACAGGAAATTAGAGACATATGCAGAATATCTGTAACAATGGGTGATTTTAATCTGCATATAGACACTGGGCAAATCAAGTTATTCATAATACGATGGAGGAGAAATTCCTGGAGTGTATATGGGATGAATTTTTGGATGATTTGAGGAACGAACTAGAGAATAGGTCATCCTAGACTGTGTATTGTCTAATGAGAAAGGAGTAAGGGCAATCTAATTGTGTGAGACTCCTTGGGGATGAGTGACCATAATACAATAAAATTTTTCATCAAGGTGGGGAGTGACATAGTTGATTCTGAGACGAGGGTCCTGAATCTTAATAAGGGAGACAACAATGGTATGAAGCATGAGGTGGCTATGATGGATTTGAAAATGTAATTTTAAAGGATGACAGTGGATAGGCAATGCAAACATTCAAGGATGGGGTAATGGCAGCAATTGTTTATTTCAATTTGGTGTAAAAGTAAAATGGTCAAACCCCTGACTTATGAGGGAAATTAGAAATAGTATTAGATCCAAGACAGAGGCATACAAATTGATCAGAAAAAAAAAACAGATCTGAGGATAGGCAGCAGTTTAGAATTTTGCAAAGGTGGCCCAAGGGATTGATTAAGAAGGGGAATAGAGTCCAAGAGTAAGTTTGCAGGGAAAATACAAACTGACTGTGAAAGTTTGTATTGGTATGTAAAGAGAAAAAGATTGATGAAGACAAATGTATTGGCAATGCTACGTCCTGCACCCTATCCTTCTCCTTTTCCCCTATTTATTTTATGAATTGTATGTTTTGCCTATATAGCATGCAAGAAACAATACTTTTCACTGTATCATAGTATATGTGACAATAATAAATAAAATCAAGTCAAATCAAATGTAGGTCCCTTGCAGTAAGAAACAAGGGTATTTATAATAAGAACATAAGAACATAAGAAATAGGAGCAGGAGTAGGCCATCTAGCCCTTCGAGCCTGCCCCGCCATTCAATAAGATCATGGCTGATCTGTTGTGGCTCAGTTCCACTTTCCCGCCCTCTCCCCATAACCCTTAATCCCCTCTCTTATCAAAAACCCATCAACCCGCTTCTTAAAAATATTTAGCGAGGCAGCCTCCACCACTTCAACGGGCAGAGAATTCCAGAGATTCACCACCCTTTGAGTGAAGAAGTTCCTCCTCAACTCCGTTCTAAACCGCCTCCCCTTTATCTTGAGGCTGTGCCCCCTAGTCCTACTGTCTTTTTTGAGCGGGAAGAGTCTCTCCACCTCTATCCTATCCATCCCATTCATCATCTTATACGTCTCAATGAGATCTCCCCTCATTCTTCTAAACTCTAACGAGTACAAGCCTAGTTTATTCAGCCTCTCCTCATAGCTCAATCCCCTCAACTCCGGTATCAGCCTAGTAAACCTCCTCTGCACTCCCTCCAGGGCCAAAATATCCTTGCGCAGGTGCGGCGCCCAAAACTGCACACAGTACTCCAGCTGCGGCCTCACCAATGCCCTATACAGCTGCAGCAAGACCTCCCTACTTTTATATTCAATTCCCCTCGCTATGAAGGCCAGCATCCCATTCGCCTTCCTGACCACCTGCTGCACCTGCAAGCTGGGTTTTTGCGACTCATGCACAAGGACCCGAGGTCCCTCTGCATCGTCGCCTGCTGCAGTTTTTCGCCACGTAAGTAATAGTCCTTCCTACCATTCTTCCTACCAAAGTGGACCACCTCACACTTGCCAACATTAAATTCCATTTGCCATTTCCTGGCCCATTCGCCCAGCCTATCTAGATCCTTCTGCAGACTCTCCACACCCTCCGCACAATTTGCCTTTCCCCCAATCTTGGTGTCATCAGCAAATTTCGACACCCTGCACTCGGTTCCCTCCTCCAGATCATCTATATAAATGGTAAATAGCTGAGGCCCCAGCACCGACCCCTGGGGCACCCCACTAGTCACCAACCGCCAATCCGAATAGCACCCATTGACCCCCACTCTCTGCCTCCTATTTGACAACCAATCCTCTATTCACGCTAACACCCTACCCCCAACTCCATGTCCCCTGACCTTCTGCAATAACCTCTTGTGAGGTACCTTGTCAAACGCCTTCTGAAAATCCAGAAAGACCACATCCACCGGCTCTCCTCTATCCACTGCCCTAGACACATCCTCATAGAACTCCAGTAAATTTGTCAGACACGACTTCCCTTTAATGAAACCGTGTTGCGTCCGCCCTATCAAGCAATTCCCTTCAAGATGGGGGAACAAAGAAATGGCAGGCCAACTAAATATGTACTTTGGTCCTGTCTTCACAAAGGAGGTCACAAATAACATATCAGAAATGTTGGGGAAAACAGGGATTAGTGAGAGGGAGAAACTGAAGGAAGTTAATATTAGTAGAAAAATGGTGTTGGAGAAATTGATTGGATTGAAGGCCAATAAATCCTCAGGGCTTGATAATCTACATCCCAGAGTACTTAAGGAAGTGGCCGTAGAAACAGTGAATGCATTGGTGGTCATCTTTTAAGATTCTATAGACTCTGGAACAATTCCTACAGATTGGAGAGGAGTTAATGTAACCCCACTAGTTAAAAAGGGAGGTAGAGAAAAAACAGGGAATGAGACCATTCAGCCAGACATTTGTAGTGGGGAAATTCTAGGTAGGCTTCTCCCCAAAAAATTCTAAGTGCCAAATTCTAAATACCAAATTCGCGTGAAAACTGGAGTTAACACCTCAGATTTTTTAGGGAGTTTTTCAGAATGAATTTCTGGCAATCTGTGCATCAAATTAGGTACAGGGCCTATTCCTGCTGGGAAGGGCAGCAACATAGCATTGAACAGACCATCACGCATGCAGTGATTTGTCAGAATAGAGATTAGTACATGCACAGTGGCACTGCACTGCTGGCATGCCAATCACTGGCCAGGCCCACAACCCCACATTACTGCCCCTCTGACCGCAACCCCCCCCCCACCCCCTCCACTCCACCAATCAGCATCCGCCCCAGTAGGCCCCAACCCCACAATAGGCTCTGCCCCCTCTGGACATGATCCCTTGGCACTGCTCGATGCTGGGTGGGCAGTGCTGAGGTGCCCCTTGGGCACTGCCACTTTGCCCCTTGGGTTGTGCCAGGGTGACAGGTTGGCACTGCCCAGGAACCCCTCTTATTGACTTCTTGGTGGGGCATCTGTTCTCTCCAGCTGTGTCAGTCCACTTGTTCCCCATTAGTGGGAAGCTGTTGTAAACCCCACTGCAGGGAACCACTCCTGGCAGTTGGGGGGTGGGGGGGGGAGGGGGTGCAGGGTTGGTAGATGTTAGACGTTAGTGGGCCTGGAGATTCAGTCCTGGTCCTGCTAATGAAATACAAATCAAATCTTAGCTCTGGAGATGTGCGAAGGCTGTGGCGCCCAGCAGGGACCCCACTAGACTGCCTCACCTGATGTCTCTTGGCCTGTTGCACTGCTGGAGCAGCACAGTGGGCTGGGAGAATCACCCCCATGGAATTATCAGAAATTTTATCCATTATCAAAGATTTTAAAGCAGAGTAGTCAATGGCAGAGTTGGACAGAGTCAGCACTGAATTTACAAAAGGCAAATCATGCTTTACAAATCTAGTGGAATTCTTTGAGTATGTAACTCGTAGATTTGATGAGGGGGAGCCAATAGATGTGGCTTATGGGGACTTTCAGAAGGCTTTCAACAAAGTTGCATATAAAAGGTTAGTGTGTAAAATTAAAGTGCAGGGATTGGGGTAGTGTATTGAGATGGATGGAAAATTTGTTTGGCAGACAGGAAACCGAGTGGGAATAAATGGCGCTTTTTCCGAATTGCAGGCAGGTGGGGTACTGCAGGGATCAGTGCTTGGATCCCAGCTATTCAAAATGTTTATTAATGATTAAGATGAGGGAACTAAATGTGATATCTCCAAATTTACAGATGACACAAAGCTGGGTGGGAGAGTGAGCTGTGAGGAGAATGCAGAGATGTTTTGACAAGCTGAGTAAGTGGCCAAATGCAAGCCAGATGCAAGATAGTGTGGATAAAATATGAGGTAGCAAAAACAGGAGGACATTATTGTCTGAATGGCTATAAATTAAAAGAGGAATGTGCAACAAGACAGGTGTGTCCTCAGACACAAATCACTGAAAATAAGCACACAGTTGCAGCAACGGGTAAAGAAGGCAAATGGTATGTTTGATTTGACTTGATTTATTATTGCCACATATGTTAACATACAGTGAAAAGTATTGTTTCTTGCATGCTATACAGAGAAAGCATACCGTGCATAAAGAAGGAAACGAGAGAGTACAGAATGTAGTATTATAATCATAGCTAGGATGTACAGAAGTACCAACTTAATGCAAGGTAGGTCCATTCAAAAGTCTGATGGCAGCAGGGAAAAAAACTATTCTTGAGTCAGTTGGTACATGACCTCAGACTTTTGTACCTTTTTCCCAATGGAAGAAGATGGAAGAGAAAATGACCAGGGTGCATGGGGTCCTTATGCTGGCTGCTTTGCCAAGACAGCGGGAAGTGTAGACAGAGCCAATGGATGGGAGACCTTCATAACAGAGGATTCAGGTACAGGAGCAGGGATTTCTTGCTGCAGTTACACAGAACCTTGGTGAGGCTCACCTGGAATATTGGGTGCAGCTTTGGTCTTATCTGAGGAATGATGTTCTGGCTTTGGAGGGAGTGCAGAGAAGATTTACCAGACTGATTCCTGGGATAGTGGGGCTGACATATGAGGAGAGATTGAGTCAGTCAGGAATATATTCTTTGGAGTACAGAAGAATTTATGAGGAGATCTCATAGAAACCTATAAAATACAACAAGATAAGACAGGAAAGGTGCAGGAAGGATGTTCCCGATGGTGGGGTTGTTTGGAACCAGGGGTCATAGTCTAAGGATATGGAGTAAACCTTTTAGGACTGAGATGAGGGGAATTCTTTTCACCCAGAGAATGGTAAGCATGTGGAATACACTATCACAGAAAGCAGTTGAGGTCAAAACATTGTTTTCAAGAAGGAGTTAGATATAGCACTTAGGATCAAGGGGGTCAAAGGATATGAGATGAAGGCAGGATCAGGCTATTGAGTTGGATGACCAGCTGTGATCATAATGAATGGTGGAGCAGGCTTGAAGGGCTGAATATCCTGCTCATGTTCCTATTTTCTATGTTTACTCTACCTACTTACTTAGCTTATCCACCATCCATTCACTGACATTCACACTAGGCATTTAAACGTACCATATGGCAGCTAGCGCTGTAAAAAAAAAAAAGAGGGCATGATCTGTCTTCCCCATGACTCTACAGTGCTGCTGTGGAGCTCATGGAAGAATATTATGCTCCATATTTATGGTAAAATCCAATTCAGGAGCCCAGCGAGAAACATGGAGCAGCATTGAGGTGGGGGAACGTTTGAGTGGAGGAGGATCAAAGCCTATGTAAAGCAAAACTATGCAGCAAAGCATGGTGTCCTAAGCAGTACTGTAAACCAAGTTGCAGAGAATGGTTTTTGTCATCAAGTATCCAACCTTTGATTTGTTGTGCAGGGACAAATAATGTTGGGGCGGAGGGATGGACGATTGACATAGTAGTAAAGCATCTTGACAAATCCCAGAAAAGTAAGTACAGATGTGCTCCTTGCTATCGCACACTTTTTGCATAATAATGGAATGAAAATCTTTGTGTTTCATGAAGATGGTGTAGGCAAAGTAATATGGATGCAGTCAATGATGCTTAACCCTGAGGAATTCCTGCAATGTGTGTGAACCACTGAGCATTATTTTTAAATGGGAAACAAGAAAAACTGTTGTGAATCTTCACTTCAACGGGCATTGCTGTGCTGGCTGCAGAAATTGCCTGTAGGTTTTTTTGCAGGATGTGGTACAATTCTCACTGTCTCCATGGAGAATCAGAGCCTCATTATACATTTTTCCTGAGAGAACTGCAGAAATATTGTTCAGGACTGATAATCATTGTGAGAAGGGCAAGGATTCCTCCAAGCATGCCTTCATCTACTTATTCTCCTGCTTGCTGCTGTTCTGTTTGCTGCTTTCTTTTATCTTTCTTGTGTTCCTTGTCCCCACCTGGGATTCCTAGAAGGACCCCATAAAGAAATGACAATACCAGAAACTCCTAAAGAATTCATAACCTACAATACTGACTCAAAAGCGTTTCGAAATCCTTAAAGATCAAAACCTCACAAGGTGCCACATGAAGTCTCAAAAACTCAGTACAGCTCAAGCTGAAAACAGCTGAGGATCATTTTAAATACTGTTTGAAGTGGGCATTTCAGGATAAGCACTGCTCAGGGTCAAGGGGCTGGAATAGGAACTGGCATTAATCGGGCATTAAAAGTTGGAAAGTGAAGTGTGTTGTAATAATGTTACCTGATTCTTATTTGAATACCTTGATGAGGCTCCTATTTGCTTGCTTCATGCAACTGTGGTTGCTAGGAATTATATGCCCTAGAAAACAGTGATAACTAAAAAAAACCCACGATTTTTCATCTGCTATCTCTATTTTTCCTGTACAAAGGAAGCAGTAAAAAGACAAAAGTCATACCCAATAATATGGAAAATAAAGTAGCTTGTGTCAGAATGGAGCCTCATTTTGTGGAAGTATCCTTTTAAAGTTTACCTCAAGTAACATTTTCCCAAACTCTGCAGGTGAATTACTCTCCTGTGGACTCTGCCAATTTCAAACCATTTGTGGAACAGTGAGAACTTATCTCTGAAGGATTCAATTATTATCCCAATCATGATTTAGACATAGTCTACCCAAAATTCAAGAAAAGAAAATTCATGGAATATACCTACCATATCATGGATGCTCTGCAATTGGAAACCCACCAAGTTTCTTTCCTCCCAGATTTTTTTTCAGTACCAAAGTGAACCCTAACAAGTAAGGACTAGCATCACTGCTAATGGCAATTATTCTAGTGTAATACTATGCAATAGTTTTGGTTGGTTTTGCAATCTGTCAGCAGAAAAGTCAGACATTTTGAGTTATTGAAACAGAGTGTTTGCCAGTGTCTATTTTATTCTTGTGATCTTTGCCTAGATCTCTCAAAGCATATGTGTCTAACAACTTTTACAAACAGCCTGTAGCACCTCATTATAAGTGCCAATATTTTTGAATCAGTAAGCTCTTTTACAGTATCTACTCACCTTAAAAACACCTTTTATCCCTAGAATAGATTGTTCTTATGGTTGCATTGCTACTGCAACATTGGCACTTTCATTTTCTAAAACAGAATTGATATTTTCAGTGTGGAGAAATGGGTATCCTTCTGGATTGGACAGTTTTGTGAGTTTTCAAATTACGCACTGAAACAAAGCTGTTATTGGAATATGGGTGTACATGTAATACTCATGTGACAATAAAATATTATGTTCCCATTTTTACCTTAAAAATGGAGAAAGAAATTGTCTTATACATAAGACATAACCTCCCTTTTTTGTATTGCAAAACAGGAATAATTGTTTAATAATGATTATGCCTAACAGCTTGCGTAGCAATAAGTGTGGAACAAATTTTATGTGGGGTAAATTTTATGAATTAGAACTCTCATTGTGGAATATTATTTGATCGTCTTTTTTGATGGTTGCAAATTAGCTTATTTGGAGTCAATATGCCAATGCAAATCCTCCCCATTTACTAAATGGCGGATTCACCAAATCAATATTTTGCCTCAGTTTTCATGATGGAGGAATCATAGAATCATACAACGCAGAAGAGGCCATTTGGCATCAAGTCCACAACAACATTAGTACCATTCCAGTAGTAACAGGTAATATAGAGATATAATAGAAAGTGAAGAACTTAGAACAATCATTATCAATAGGGAAATAGCACTCCTTGGGGTTGGAGACAAACAAGTTCCCAGGGCCACATGGCCTACATCCTAGATTATTAAAAGAAGTGGCAACGGAGATGGTGGATCCATTGGTTATAATCTTCCAAATGTGGGAGAGGTTCCAGTGGATTGCAAAAATGCTAACGTAATGCCCTCATTCAAGAAAGGGAAAGAGGCAGAAAATAGGAAACTGTAGATTATTTTTAACATGTGTCGTTGGGAAATTGTTAAAATCCATTACTAAGGAAGTAATAAGATATTTGGAAAGTCAAAACTCAATCCATCAGAGTCAGCATGGTTTTATGAAGGATAAATTGTGTTTGACTAATTTGCTGGTGTTCTTTGAAGATGTGACAAGCCAAATGGGTAATGAGGATCCTGTAGATGCAGTATATCTGGACTTCAGGAAGGCATTTGATATGGTGCCGTTCAGAAGGTTAATACATAAGATAATTAGAACATAGAACATTACAGCGCAGTACAGGCCCTTCAGCCCTCGATGTTGCGCCGACCAATGGAACCAATGTAATGAGCCTCTACCCTAAACTATTCCAATATTATCCATATGTCTATCCAATGACCATTTGAATGCCCTTAAAGTTGGCGAGTCCACTACTGTTGCAGGCAGGGCATTCCTTGCCCTTACTACCCTCTGAGTAAAGAACCTACCTCTGACATCTGTCCTATATTTATCACCCCTCAATTTGAAGCTATGTCCCCTCGTGTTAGCCATCACCATCCGAGGAGAAAGGCTCTCACTGTTCACCCTATCTAATCCTCTGATCATCTTGTATGCCTCAATTAAGCCACCTCTTAATCTTCTTCTCTCTAACAAAAACAACCTCAAGTCCCTCAGCCTTTCCTCATAAGACCTTCCCACCATACCAAGCAACATCCTGGTAAATCTTCTCTGCACCCTTTCCAATGCTTCCACATCTTTCCTATAATGTGGCGACCAGAACTGTATGCAATACTCCAAGTGCGGCTGCACCAGAGTTTTGTACAGCTGCAACATGACCTCATGGCTCCGAAACTCAATCCCTCTACCAATAAAATTAGGATTAGGGTAATTTATTAGCTTGGATAGAAAACTGGCTAACTGACAGAAGGCAGAGAGTTGGGATAAGTGTGTCTTTTTTTTGATGTAACTAGTAGGGTGTCACAGGGTTCGGTCCTCGGCCCCCAACTATTTACCATCTATATTAATGACTTGGATACAGCATTGGAAAATACTCGAGCCAAATTTCTAATGAAACTAAAATAGGTGAGATAGTAAGTTGCAACAAGGAAATAAGAAATTTACAGATCGATATAGATAGATTAGGTGAGTGGGCCAAAATGTGGCAAAGGGAGTTTAACGTGGATAAATGAGAGGTTATCCATTTTGGTCAGAAACATGGAAAAGCAACTTTTTATCTAAATAGAGAGAGACTTTGGGGTGTTTCAGTGCAGAGGCATCTGGGTGTCATCATGCATGACTTGCAGAAAATTGGTATGCAGTTGCAGCAGGTATTAAAGAAAGCAAATGGAATTTTGGCATTTATACCTAAAGGAATAGAGTTAAGAAGTGTTGCTGCAACTGTGCAAGGCATTGATGAGACCACACCTGGAATACTGTGTACAGTTTTGGTCCCCTTATTTGAGGAAGAATATATTGGCATTAAAGGCAGATTAGAGGAAGTTCACTAGATTGATTCCAGAGCTGAGGGGTTTGTCTTATGAAGAGAGGTTAAGCAGTCGAGGCCTATGCACCCTGGAGTTTAGAAGAGTGAGAGGGGATCTAATTGAGCTACACAAGATGATAAAAGGATTTACAAAGTAGATGGAGAGCAGATGCTTCCACTTGTGGGGCAATTTAGAACAAGACGTCATCATACAATCATCATGCAATCATCACTGAATCCATCACAGAATCTCTAGAGTGCAGAAGGAGGCCATTCAGCCCATGGAGTCTGCACTGACTCTACAAAAGAGCATCTTTGGACACTTAGCATGGCCAATTCACCTAACCTGCACATATTTGGACTGTGGGAGGAAACTGGAGCAAGTGGAAGGAACTCACACAGATACAGGGAAAACTTGTGCAAACTCCACACAGTCACCCAGGACAAGAATCGAACCTGGTCCCTGACATTGTGAGGCAGCAGTGCTAACCATTGTGCCGCTGTGGATATCCCTTAGGATAAGGGATAGATTTCAAACAGAATTGAGGAGAAATTATTCTCTCAAATAGTCCTGAATATGTGGAATTCACAACTCCAGATTGTGGTGGGTCAGGGACATTGAATAAATTTAAGGAGGAGGTGAACAGATTTTTAATTAGTAGTGGACTGAAAGGTTATGGAGAATGGGTAGGAAAGTGGAATTGAGGCCGAGACAAAGTCAGCCATGATAGTATTGAATAGGCTCGCAGGGCTGAATTACCAATTCCCGTTCCTGATGTTCTTATGTTCTTATTAATTTTAATGATCACAACACCAGGAAGGCTGGATTTTCGGTATATCTGATTATCTGATCTGTTCTGTCAGTGAATCTCTGAAATGGAAACCTGGTAACTCATGACGTTTACCCCATTTTTTTCTTACAGGGAATGAAGAATTTACATTAAATAATTGTCCATCGTTTTATGGAAGTATTGTAATAGTTATAAACTGCTCAACAGAATTGAATGGGTGTGACTGACTTTCATTCCATTTTGTTGCTAAATGAAAAATTTTATACAATACTAATACTTTGTACCTATAATATGATTTGTTGTATTTCAGATTCATATTAATTCAACAACTGGTTAAACAAGTAGTAATTGTGAATTCAATACCTAAATAGAAATTCTAGTATGCCAGTAAATATTAGAAATTATGTCCACCTATCCTTATATACATGTCCTGGTTAACCGTTCCTCTCCATTCATAATACAAACAGAAAATGCTGGAAAAACTCAGCAGATCTGACAGCATCTGTGGAGAAAGAACAGAGTCAACATTTTGAGAATAACCCTTTGTCAGAGCTGGACAAGGGTCATACTGACTTGAAAAACTGGCTGTATTCAGCTCTGACGAAGAGTCATCTTGACTTGAAACATTAGCTCTATTGTCTCCCTGCAGATGCTGTCAGACCTGCTGAGTTTCTCCAGCATTTTCTGTTTTTGTTTCAGATTCCAGCATCTGCAGAATTTTCCTTTACCTTGCCATCCATAAATTTCTTTGTTTATCCGTGATACAGGGTCAGACACACTGAAGAAAAAAGGAGGGAATATGGGCATTATCGGAAATGGACTGGTGAACGAAGAAGTCTTCCATGTATATAATATAGATATAATGCCTCCATGACCATTGTATACCTCAGTGTGCTTTGTAGCCATTGAAGTATATTTAAAATGTAGTCACTGTTGTAAAGAATGTGGTACCATCTTGTGCATGGCAAGATCCAAAAGCAGCAATATAATGACAAATAATAATTGTTTATAATGTTGACAAATTTGGCCAGAAGACTGGGTAATTCTCCTTTATAATAGCGCTCCTGGAATATCAGTCTTGACTTCTGCACTCAGGTTCTTGTGTGAGACTTGAACCCACAATCTTCTGACTAGAAAGTAAGAGCGTTACCAACTGAGCCATGGCTGCAACTAAAACTGAAATCCTATATTCCTGCTCAGTTAAATCTAATATATATCATAGTATTCTTCAAAGAAGAGTCAGAAATTTTCTTGATTTGATGCCAATATTGTGTTTCAACCAACAAAAAAAGATTAACTGATGATTCATATTTATCTGCTTATTGGACATTAGGAACTTTAAACCTAAGTTTAGAACAGAGAACAAGAGAAATCTATTGACACAAATGATTTTGAGGCTATCGAATACCCAAATGAAATTAACAGGGACTGTGCTAACTTTCAAGAACCGGTTAGAAAGGTGGTTTAAGATGGGATAAGGACAGGCACATGGAATTGGAACTGCTGCTTGGATGGACAGTATATCTAAACATGTACTGGTTGTTTTGAATGGCTTGCACCATACTGTAATTTGTGTGTATGGGGTGTCAGGGAGAGGTAGTACCTCTGATGGGGGAACATGTCACGTCCTTTCAGGGCAGTTTATCCACCCTTTGTCCCCACCTGGCACTCAGCTGTCACCTGTGGCTCTCTGTAGCTGTTCACATGCGACAGCAGCCACACCCTGGGCAACGGCTTCGACAAGCCGGCTAAACCAGGTGAGGGTAGCTGACGGGTCTCAACTCTTGGTGAAATAGGGAGATGTCTATCCCAACATGTGAAGACAGACTCTGGCAGATTGAGCAGACGAGACCAATGGAAGGTCCGACGGTCAAGAAGGCGGTGTCTGCAAGCGTTGGGAACGCGAAGAGCAGGACAAGACACAGAAGACGTCCTAATCATCCACTGCGCCAGGTCCCATCTCCAGTCATCTTGACTCTTGTCTTGCCACTGGATCTAGATGGGAATTGGGAAGAGAAAGTGAGGCTGACGCTGCGTAATTCTCCCTCACTTTAATCCAAATCAAGCGCTAGTCTCGACACCATCACCATCATCATCAGTGTCCTGTTCATCCCTTGAAGTCCTGTGGTGATGGGCGAGTGACGAAGCAGCAGGTGTGGATACACTGGGAGCTGTAGTCACAGACCTGCATACAGGTGGCTCAGGTCTAATGGTTGTTTGCTGCTGACTGAAGCAGCAGTGAAATTCGGCATCTACCTGGGCGACTGAGCAGTCCTCTTCAGGAACGCACAACTCACCTTTGTAGAACGAGGAAGGGTCTAGAAAAGGTGCCTGAAATATTGCCTGCTTCACTACACCCTGGCCAGTTTACCACAGCTGTCATGGATCCCATGTTGCGGTCAAACAAACAAAATAAAACACAAGGTGACACCACTTACCATTGGCACTTGGAACATGCGCACGCTTTTGGACAACCCTACAACAGACAGACTAGAGGGAAGAACAGCCTTAGTTGCCAGAGAACTTGCAAGATACAACATTGACATTGCAGCCCTGAGCGAAACTCGTCTTGTCAACATAGGTCAGTTGACTGAAATTGAAGGTGGATACACTTTTTCCTGGAACGGTCACTGCAGCAATGAGCGTCATGATGCTGGAATTGGATTCGCCGTCAGGAGTCACCTAATTCGGAAACTTGATAGTCTATCCAAGGTGTGAATGACCAGCTTATGACATTACAGCTTCCACTACAGAACAGAAGTCAAGCCACCCTGATCAGCGCCAATGCCCCCACAATGAACAACCCAGACGAGATGAAAAACAAGTTTTATGAAGATCTAGATGCCCTAATATCAGCAGTGAGCAGTACAGACAAGCTGATCTTGCTTGGCGATTTCAATGCAAGAGTAAGGTGTGACTCTGCAATCTGGCAGAGAGTAATTGGGAGGCATGGAGTGGGCAAGTGTAACAATAACGGCCTACTCTTAATGAAGACCTGTGCAGCATACAATCTGCTCATCACCAACACAACCTTCCGTCTGCCTACCCGTAACAAGACCTCCTGGATGCACCCCCGCTCTAAGCATTGGCATCTTATCGACAATGTCATTGGCAGGAGAAAAGACAGGCAGGATGTCAGAGTAACCAAGGCCATGTCTGGTGCTGACTGCTGGACAGATCACAGGCTCATTGTCTCCAAAATGAGGCTCCGCATCAGACCCAAGAGGCAACCACAAGGAAGCAAGATTATGAAAAGAATCAATGCGGCCAAGCTAAAGAACCCCAGCATAGCTTCAGCACTGGCTGAAGACTTAGAAATCAAGCTTGCTGACCTATACCTTACAGACAGCGCGGAGGACAACTGGGATGCTGTACATTCATCTGCACTGAAGATGCTCGGACCCTCTACCCGCAAGCAGCATGACTGGTTCGATGAGAATTATGAGGAGAGACAGACACTACTTGTTGAAAAGCACCATCTTCTTCAGGCCTGTCAGAATGACCCATCATCAGCTGCCAAGAAAAATGCTTTTACCAGTGTTCACAGGACAGTCCCGAATAAAGTGCGTAAAATGCAGGATGCCTGGCTGAGCACCAAGGCAGATGAAATACAGGAATATGCTGACAGAAGTGACCTGTAACGGTTCTATGAAACCCTCAACACTCTCTATGGACCTCAATGTCTCAGGAGTCCCCCCCTCCTGAGTACAGAAGGTACAACTCTCATTATAGAGAGGGCTCAGATCCTGCAGAAATGGGCAGACCATTTTGAAGCCGTCCTCAGCCGACCGTCATCTATTAACGATGAGGCAATAGGCAGGATTCCCCAGGTTGTTATCAACAGCGCCGTGGATGACCCACCGATAGTAGCCGAAGTCACAAAAGCTGTCAGCCAGCTATCTAGTGGCAAAGCCCCAGGGGCAGATGCCATACCCACAGAGATCTACAAAGCTGCTGGTCCTGTACTTATTGAGAAGCTCACTGAGTTGTTCCAGTCCTTTAGGAAGCAAGGATCCATTCCTCAGGAACTTAACAATGCTTTCATCGTACACCTCTACAAGAGGAAGGGCAATCGGCAAGTATGCGACGACCACCAAGGAATCTCGCTGCTCTCCATCACAGGAAAAACCCTCGCAAGAGTCCTGCTAAATCGTCTGGTCACTCATCTGGAGTTGGGCCTGCTTCCGGAGTCATAGTGTGGCTTCCATAAAGGTCGCAGGACTGTTGACATGATTTTTGCTGCGCGCCAACTTCAGGAGAAGGCTCAGGAGCAGAATCATGAGCTCTACACAACCTTTGTTGACCTCGCCAAAGCCTTCAACACTGTAAGCCGACAAGGTCTGTGGAGAATCATGTCAAAGTTCAGCTGCTCCCCCAGATTCATTCAGATGGTACGCCAGTTCCATGGTGGCATGATGGCCAGACTACTGGACGGCGGAGAATCCTCTGAGGCATTCCCAGTCACCAATGGCATCAAATAGGGCTGTGTGCTCACACCCACACTGTTCAGCATGATGTTTACTGCTATGCTGAATGATGCCTTCCAGGATAGTGTTGCTGGAATCAGCCTCAAGTACAGAGTGGATGGGAAGCTCTTCAACCTGAGGAAACTTCAAGCTATTACCAAAGTGAAAGAGACTGTTCTGAGAGACTTCTTTGCCGATGACTTTGCCCTGAATACTGGCTCAGACCCAGAGATGCAAGTCAGTATGGACAAATTTTCCACGGCTTGTGACAACTTTGGACTCATCATCAACATTAAAAAGACCGAAGTCATGCACCAGCCTGCTCCTCATGTACCGTACACAGAACCCATAATCACAATGAAAGAGCAGAAACTACAGGCAGTGGACCAGTTCACTTACCTTGGCAGCACCCTCTCCCAAGCAGTGACTATTGAGTCAGAAGTTAACCAGAATAGCAAAGGCAAGTTCTGCTTTTGGTAGACTGTGCTCCACTGTATGGGAACGTCGAGGAATCAGCCTAGCAACAAAATTGAAGATCTACAGCACCGCGGTACTCGGTACCCTCCTGTATGGCCTGAGAAACATGGACCATGTATCGAAGGCATGCAAGACAGCTCAATCATTTCCATATGACTTGTCTTCATAGAATATTGCTCATCAGATGGCAAGACAAAGTACCAGACACTAAAGTTCTCTCTAGAGCAAGTCTACCATCAGTCGATGAGAGCACAGACCCAGTGGGCAGGTCATGTCATCCGTATGTCATACCCAAGCAGCTCCTTTTTGGGGAACTCTCAGCTGGAAGGCACGCACATGGAGGGCAGAAGAAACGTTTCAAAGACACACTCAAAGCCTCCCTGAAGTTGCTTGACACCTAGGAAACGCTGGCACAAAACAGCCCTATCTGGTGCTGCCTCATCAGAAAGGCTGTCAAGCTTATGAAGCAAGGTATATTGCTGAAGCAAAACTTAAGCGCGAGTTGCGCAAATCCAGAGCCACCAGCGCAACAACTACAGTGTATACAAAGTCTGTCCAATATGTGGCAGGACATTCCGTGCCCGAATTGGCCTGAGCAGTCATCTTCGGCCACACCGCAACCAGCCTTAAAATGACTGAGGTGTTGAGGTTCTCATTGATGTTGTTTGTCCATCATCAACAATTTATGTGTAAAATAAATGCATTTTTCAACAGAGATTGTTCGTTAATTTATTGAATATGCAGCATTTTGAGGGATTATGAGTTATGCGACAAGGTGCTGCACAAATTTGATTCTTTATTTTTGTTTCTAAATGGTAGCTTTTGCATTCTGGGTATAGTAGCTTAGTGGCTATGGAATCCCAACATTGCCTATTTCAAAATTGAATGCAATAGATCTAATAAAAGGAAAATTGACTGTGAGAACTGATTCATTAATGTCACTCAACAAAGGAATCTATCACTCTACATGAGAATCCTGTTCCACACTATGCAGGAAAACAAGGTCTGGGCAGTAAATACTCCCTAGACAAGCCTGTTTCCACTTGGGCTTTTATTAGACACTATCACTAATCCCAAATCAATAACATGGCGGAAGAAAGGAAAAATTGCAAAATATTTCTGTCTCCTTTTGCGCTTAACCAATAGCAACTATGGAATTGCAATGGAAGGAACAGTTCTGACCCATCAAAATGGGGGAGGTGATGGCATAGTGATATTGCCATTGGACTTGTAATCCAGAGGACCAAGGTAAAGCTCTGGGGACCTGTGTTTGAATCCCATTGTACAGGTGGTGGAATTTAAATTCAATATTAAAAAAAAATCTGGTATTAGAAGATAAAGATGATCATGATTGTCAATTGTTGTAAATATCCATCTGATTCACTAATGTTCTTTAGGAAAGGACATGATGGCACAATGGTTAGCACTGCTGCCTTGCAGTGTCAGGAACCTGGGTTAATTCCCGACTTGGGTCACTGTCTGTGTGGAGTCTGCACGTTTTCCCTGTGTTTGCGTGGGTTTCCTCCGGGTGCTCCAGTTTCCTCCCACAGTCCGAAAGACATGCTATTTAGGTTTCATTGGTCAAGCTAAATTCTCCCTCAGTGTACCTGAACAGATGCCAGAGTGTGACGACTAGGTGATTTTCACAGTAACTTCATTGCAGTGTTAATGTAAGCCTACTTGTGACACCAGTAAATAAACTTAAAAAAAACTGAAGGGAAATCTGCCATCCTTGCCTGGTCTGTCCTGCATGTGACTCCAGACTCACAGTTATGTGGTTGACTCTAAAATGGCCTAACAAGCCACTCAGCTTGAAGGCAATTGGGGATGGGCAAACAATGCTGGCCCAGGCAGCAATGCCTAAATCATAAGAACAGAAGAAATAGGAGCAGGAGTAGGCCATCTAGCCCTTCGAGCCTGCCCCGCCATTCAATAAGATCATGGCTGATCTGTCGTGGCTCAGTTCCACATTCCCACCCTCTCCCCATAACCCTTAATCCCCTCGCTTATCAAAAACCCATCAACCCGCGTCTTAAAAATATTTAGTGAGGCAGCCTCCACCACTTCAACGGGCAGAGAATTCCAGAGATTCACCACCCTTTGAGTAAAGAAGTTCCTCCTCAACTCCGTTCTAAACCGCCCCCCCTTTATCTTGAGGCTGTGCCCTCTAGTCCTACTGTCCTTTCTGAGCGGGAAGAGTCTCTCCACCTCTATCCTATCCATCCCATTCATCATCTTATACGTCTCAATGAGATCTGCCCTCATTCTTCTAAACTCTAACGAGTACAAGCCTAGTTTATTCAGCCTCTCCTCAGAGCTCAACCCCCTCAACTCCGGCATCAGCCTAGTAAACCTCCTCTGCACTCCCTCCAAGGCCAAAATATCCTTGCATAAGTGCGGTGACCAAAACTGCACACAGTACTCCAGCTGCGGCCTCACCAATGCCCTATACAGCTGCAGCAAGACCTCCCTACTTTTATATTCAATCCCCCTCGCTATGAAGGCCAGCATCCCATTAGCCTTCCTGACCACCTGCTGCACCTGCAGGCTGGGTTTTTGCGACTCATGCACAAGGACCCCGAGGTCCCTCTGCACCGTCGCCTGCTGCAGTTTTTCGCCACGTAAGTAATAGTCCTTCATATCATTATTTCTACCAAAGTGGACAACCTCACACTTGCCAACATTAAATTCCATTTGCCAGTTCCTGGCCCATTCGCCCAGCCTATCTAGATCCTTCTGCAGACTCTCCACACCCTCCGCACAATTTGCCGTTCCACCAATCTTGGTGTCATCAGCAAATTTCGACACCATACACTCGGTTCCCTCCTCCAGATCATCTGTATAAATGGTAAATAGATGAGGCCCAAGCACTGACCCCTGGGGCACTCCACTAGTCACCAACCACCAATCCGAATAGCACCCATTGACCCCCACTCTCTGCCTCCTATTAGACAGCCAATCTTCTATCCACACTAACACCCTACCCCCAACTCCATGCCCCCTTACCTTCTGCAATAACCTCTTGTGAGGTAACTTGTCAAACGCCTTCTGAAAATCAAGAAAGACCACATCCACCGGCTCTCCTCTATCCACCGCCCTAAACACATCCTCATAGAACTCCAATAAATTTGTCAGACACGACTTCCCCTTAACGAAACCGTGCTGCGTCTGCTCTATCAAGCAATTCCCCTCAAGATGCCTCGCTATTTCCTCCTTGATGACGGATTCTAACATTTTACCTACAACAGACGTTAAACTAACAGGCCTGTAATTCCCTGCCTTTTGCCTACCACCCTTCTTAAACAACGGCGTAACATTAGCCGTTTTCCAATCTTCCGGCACTTCCCCGGAATCCAGCGACGTTTGGAAAATAACCACCAAGGCATCCACTATCACCTCCGCCATTTCTTTCAGAACCCTCGGATGCATTCCATCCGGTCCTGGTGACTTGTCCACAATCAGTCCCTCCAGTCTGTCGAGCACTGCCTCTCTAGTAACAATAATGTCATTGAGACCCTCCAGTCCTACCATCTTTCCATTGCTAACACCTGGCAAATTATTCACGTCCTCCTCCGTGAAGACCGAAACAAAAATGTTATTCAAGGCCTCAGCCATTTCCCCATCCCCTACCACTAAGTCCCCCCTCTCATCCTCTAAGGGTCCAACGTTCACCCTAGCCAGCCTCTTCCTTTTTATATATTTATAAAAACTCTTGCTATCCTTTTTTATATTAAGCGCTAGCCCAGCTTCATAGTTTATCCTACCCTTCTTTATCAACTTCTTTGTCAATCTTTGTTGACATTTAAACCTCTCCCAATCCTCTTCTCGCCCACTACTCTTAGCTACTCTAAACGCCTCCGCTTTTAAATTAACACTTTCTTTCACCTCCTTCGTTATCCACGGCTTATTACCTCTCCTCCTACGGTCCTTTTTAACCATTGGAATGAATTTCTGCTGAGCACCAAGAATGATCTGCTTAAAGATCCTCCACTGCTCCTCAGCAGACCTACCTTCCAACGCGCTCCCCCAATCAACATTCGCCAATTCTTCTCTCATCCTTCCATACTCCCCTCTGTTCAAACAAAGGACGCGTGTCCGGGAACCCACTTTCTCCTCCTCTATCTGCACCAGAAGCTCCACCATACAATGATCACTCTCCCCAAGAGGATCCTTCACCACAAGGTCCCTAATTCTACCCACCTCGTTACATAACACCAGATCCAAGATAGCTTGCTCCCTTGTTGGCTCCAACACACACTGTTCAAGGAAACTATCCTGGCAGCATTCCAAGAACTCCTCCTCGAGCCCACCGCGTCCAACATGGGTCGACCAATCAATATGTAGATTGAAATCCCCCATAATTATCGCCGTTCCATTCCTGCATGCCGCACTTATTTGTGCATTATCAGCCCGCCCCACCTCCAGATCATTTTTCGGGGGCCTATAGACGACACCCACCAGCGTCTTCCTCCCTTTGCTGTTCCTAATCTCCACCCACAACAATTCCACTTTCTGCTCCTTGGTTCCTATATCATCCCTTGCTACCACCCTGATGCTATCCTTAATCAGCAGAGCTACGCCCCCCCCTTTTTCCTCCCACCTATCCTTCCTAAACACTTGATACCCCTGGACATTCAGCTCCCAGTCCCTGTAACCTTGCAGCCACGTCTCTGTAATGGCCACCAGATCATATCCATTTGTGCTGGTCTGCGCCACCAGCTCATCCACTTTATTCCGAATGCTTCGTGCATTTAGATGAAGTGCCTTCATCCCAGCCTTCACCTGGACCCTATTTGCTAGAACGCCACCAACCATACTCACGCCCCCTACTCCCTTTATTATTGGGACATCCTCGGCCTCTTCCCTTACCTGTATCCTCTCCTTAACTTTAGACGCTGTAATGTCACCTACCCTCGCACCCTGCCCCCCCCACCCAAATTAGTTTAAAGCCCTACCTACAGTCCTATTTACATGATTCGCCAGGATTCTGGTCCCAGCACGGTTCAGACCAACCCCATCCCACCCAAACAGGTCCCACCTACCCCAATACTGATGCCAATGCCCCATAAATTCAAACTCATTCCTCCCACACTAATCCCTGAGCCACCCATTCACTTCCTTAATCTTATCAACCCTACGCCCGTCTGCACACGGTTCAGGTAGTAATCCAGAGATAACCACCTTATCGGTTCTACTTTTTAATTCCATTCCCAGCTTTTCATACTCCCTCCCCAGATCCTCAGTTTGCATTTTACCTACGTCGTTGGCACCCACATGTACTACAATGACTGGATTCTCACCCTCCCACTCCAGGTTCCTCTGCAGCCCGGATGTGACATCCTGGACCCGAGCACCAGGCAGACAACACACCCTTCTGTGCACTTTGTCATTGTGACACAGGACAGTGTCAATACCCTTAACCCCACTGTCCCCAATTACGACTACGTTCCTTATCACCTTCTCTTTGCCTGTATCCTGCGTCTGCATCACTGTACTGTGTGCAGTTTGCTCACAAACCTCACCTCCCTCGTTCTCGTCCAGACTGGAAGCAAGAACCTCAAACCTGTTATGCAGATTGACAGGCTGAGGCATCTGGTCCCCACCTTCCTTCCTCCGGTCCCCACCCTCCTTCCTCTGGTCCCCACCCTCTTTCCTCCTCTCAGCAGCCCCCTCTTGTTCCTGACCCTTAGAGTTAGCCAGTCTAGGGGGGGTGGATGTCTCTTGCACCCCATTGACAATGGCACCCTCTCTCCCCCTGATGAGCCTCAGTGTCTGAAGCTCAGAGGCCAGCTCATCTACCTTGAGCTGGAGCTCCTCCAGCAACCTGCACTTACTGCAGACATGGTCACTGGGAAGGACCCTGGGGTCCACCAGCTCCCACATCATACAGAAACAGCACATCACATGCCCCTCCATTATTCCCATGAATGAATTAGAAAACGGGTGTATATGAACCTGTAACAAAAGGTGTAAAGCTGTAAAATAAAGTAAAAAAGCACATCTGTAATTTTTTAAATGATTTTCTCTCTCCTGATTATCACAATGAAGCTCATGGGATGATCCTCAGGGTTGTTTAAATTCTATTAGGTGAATTCAGTACACTTTAAATTGGGCTATTAAATGAAATAAAGACAAACAAGAACTGGCATATTTGAGCCAACGCCTCTCAAAAGATTACTTAGACTGCAACATTTGTGAATCTTGTGCACATTTTTGAGCAATGATCCACAAAAACTTTTAGAAATCGGATTCAAATTTGGACAATAACACCAGCTCGTTAGATGCATGTACTTTCTTTTTGCCTCTCTCGATATATGGAACCCCTGAAACTGCAAAGGGGTTCAGGAGTTCCATTTGTCGGAACCCCTGACGAGGGGATTTTCACAATAACTTCATTGCAGTGTTAATGTAAGCCTACTTGCGACACTAATAAATAAACTGAAACATAACATTGAAATATAAATCACGGTTACAATTTTATTTGTTGTTGTTGTTGTTGAACTTGTTTTGCGGACACATAGCGGAATAACTCACGGTATCAGCAGTTGCTGTTGTCTTTTATCTGGTGAATTTGATGGCTGCTTCACAATCCAGTCCAGGTTTTGTGCCGCACCTTTGCCGGGGAGTTGGGGCCTTTCACCAGAACAGCCGGGCCGTTTTTTTCGAAAAAATCCGAACTCCAACGGTTTCAAACTCCCCCAACGAGAAGCAGCCGCTCGCGCTGCCAATCGGGCCCGTCCATCAGGCGGTTGCCATGGCGAGGGGGCGGCCTCGGGCCCGGCGCCCGCCAATGGCGGCGGGCCGTGGTTTCGTCGCCATGGTGACGGGGTTGTTCCCGGGACCTGATGGCTTGACAGGTGCGTGACAATCCAGCTCTTCAAGCATGTACGCCAAAGGCAAGAGTAACACTGTACCTTCTGACAGCCAAGCCAGGGAAAAGTAAGTTTACCTCAGCTTTTACGGGCAAACCGAGCCCGGATTCAACTCCGGCGGGTCCGGAATGGTATAGTGAGATGTCAAACTCGGGACTGTGGGGTGTGTGTGAAAACATTTAAGTTTAATCCTGACTCCCTCAGTTAGACTCCAGGACAAGAAGTAGCTGCTGTTCTCTTGGTGCTGGAACATTGGGTGCTGCTTTGTGGGGGTGGGTGGGTGGGTGGCTCATGGATATGCTGGGTGGGGGGTGGGAAGGAAAAAAAAGTAAGTCACACTGGTGGAGAAAGCTGTCCTATAAGTTGTACCGGTTTGGTTTTGAGGGGCTTTTGTAGCTGGTGGTGCTCTTGTCACTTTTTGTGCAGTGGGGTTATTTACACTTTTCTGCAACTCGTATAGAGGAGGGAGAGCCACAGAACTGTTTGAGGTGCAAGGGGTGAACTTCGTCCCAGAGTGATCAAAAGCTGGAAGAAGGGGGGTTTGGGGTCGGAAGCAGAATAGAGTTGCACAAAAGGTTTGAGGGGGGGAAAAGGGCGTTAAGCAATAAATGTTTTATTTCACGTTGTAATTGCATCTTGCGCTAAAAAGCCACGTTAGTTATAGTTCTGGAAGTTCACATGTCATTGTGCTGTGGATGGAAAACACAGACGGATGACTTGAGCGATGATAGTGATGTTATTGTGGAGGGAAAGTTTGTAAACTGTATTAGTTGAAATAAATATTTTCTTTTCATATTATCATTATGCTTGGAGTTAGGACACAACTAGCTGTCCTTGCTCCCTAGTAGGTCGCCTATACAAGATGCTGTTCAGTGAACTGGAAAAGTCATGTTGGTAATGCGGCGAGTAATAAAACAAACACATACAAGTAACACATTTTGTTTTACCTCGTCTCGCTTATTTAGCATTGGTGAATCTAGATGTATTCCCGCAAAGACAAAGCCATCTAATGTCTTGAAGTTCTTGGAATCTGGATTTTCCTTTGTTATAATCGTACGTTTCAGAATTTTATAAATTGTGTTTTTATTTGTTGGCAAACAATACTAGCATTCTGAGCGAGTGAGCAGCCAAGTCTTTAAGTTGCATTGAACTGAGGCTCTCCTGGTGCCATGTTACACCACGCTGCTTTAGGGGAGCCATGGAAGAAGAAAACAAGTGAATGTAATCTGCCATCTGTAACTTTTTAATTTAAAATAAATAATAGTCATTTACTTTGAATTACTCATTCAAATTGCATGTAGCTGTATATCTGCATTGGTTTGAAGCAAAAACAGAGCTGTAATGTTATTGTTTTCTACTTGTGTAGTAAGTGTAAAGCGATCCAATGAAACAAGTCTTAAAATAGCGGTGCTTGTAATTAAGAACAATACAACTTTGCAAAAAGTGCTAATGTAATTTATTACACGCTTATTTGAGAGGATTGTTGCATTTCCTTGCAAGGTAGTCAGAAGTTCTGTTTTGTGGTTTACTTATCCACCGAAGTGTGACGTGTTTAAAGTTATAGTAGTCGTGCCGCTTGTAAGAAGCATGTTGAAGTCTAACCCCAATTTTGGTTTGCAGTGCTAAGACAGTACACTGAGGACTGTCTGTAATCTCGGTATTTTGTTTGCTCAAATTGAAAACGTATTAGAGAAACAAAAACCATCTACTAAGTAAAAAAAAACCTAGTAATAGTCAGTAAATGCAAAACTACAAAGATTGCATCCAAGTTCCTAAAGTGCTGCTTTCCAAATAAAGGTTTACATTAACTGTTCGATGAATTGTTATGCGCTGTAGTTCCAGTGTATGTTTACTCTAAGTTAATTGTGAAACTAAAGTATGTCTTGTAAATTAAAGTGCTTTTAAGTTTGTTTTATTTATTAATATGTAGCTTTTTGATACTGACATTTAGATGAGCCTCAGAAAAATATTTTTAAAAAATATATTGAATATTTACATTTTTTGATCTACAATGGAAACCTACAATATACATGAGATGGTGGGTTTTCAAATGAGATGATCATATCTCATTCACAAGTAGTTGTCAACTTAGCTAGCTAACTCGCTTGTAAGAGACTCATACACACCTTTGTTAACTATTATTCTCATTGTGCAGTTTGATGTTTAGCTGAATTATGCACTGTGTAAGTGGCTAAAATGTTATTTAACATACTTTTTAAAATAGCAGGAATGGAAAAGAAACATAAATTCAAGGTGGTAACAAAACACAATCCTTAACTTAAAAATCATTTGATATTTGGAAGCATTAACGTTTTTACATTTGTAAACCAAGATAATGTTTACCTTTGACCTGCAAGGCTGGGTGTCAGTCATGGAGAAGATGATGCATTTATGACAACAATATGCTGATTTTTAGAGTGGTGACATCATGGAACAGATAACCTTGTCCCAGTCTAGTAATGAGAGCACCACCAGTTGAATAAGCAATTACTCTGTCATGGAATCTAAACTTAAAACAACTACTACACTCAGTATCTTTTATAGGCAGTAGCTATACAAGATAACTCATTGCTATTACGTCGCAGGGATTAGCAACTCACGTTGTAGTTCCATGTAATTCACACTTTTTTGTGTACAGACATAACCTAAGGGAAAGTACCCATGAAAACACACTCTGCAAATTTGATATGCATGAATCAGTATTAACAAAATAAAAATAGAGGATGCTTCTTTAGGAATACAGTTTTACAGTTTAAATTATGTAGAGGCCGTTATCTGTACACCAAAGTAAAAGACACCCCTGAAGATAATAGAGATTTCCAATATTGAACTGACGTAAAATCCCCAAATTCCAAAATGGTAGACATTAGTACATGAAGGATTCTCAATTATCAGTTTAATCACTGGTACTGATTAGGTGCAGATATTTTCTGTGGATTTCTCTATAACGGTAGCATGTAGTGGTACTGAACTAGAATTCTGGTAGATATGCATTTATGTTCAGTTCTGGTCAGTTGAATCTGTCCTCTGACCTAAAAGGTTGGGAGCCCTGTGGCACAGTAACATGACATTGGACTGGACAGGAATTTAGTTACACAGTTATTAATAATTGACTGGCATTTTACACTTCTCCGTGCATTGGAATGGTGGTTCTGAAGAAGCATTTATTAGTAGTACTTGAACAGATTGAGATTGTGAAGCAGTTTATGAATGGTACCTGTTCGTGTTTGCAATAGTTCTACTCCAGTGACATTACTTGGGAATTCTGTGTAAAAGGTTGAAAATCACTTTTGGTCATGTTGATGGATAAATGCTTAACATGACAATCTGACATTCTTGCGTCCAATATTTTAACAGCAGTAATAGCCTGTTTAAAATAGCTGACAGAGCAGTTTCATCTGCTAATTGCCAGCAGAGTTCCAGACTAAAGAATCTTTTCTGCACTTCTATAACTATCCATATGAACCAATAAAAAAAGATTGCTGTGAAATATAAGTAAAAGTAAAACTGTTCTTCTTTAAACTCTTGTATTTGCCTATTGAAGGGAATGACGTTTTCCGTTTAAGGTGTAATGTGATTTGGCTTGTAATCTTAGCATGGGAAATGAATGGGAAGTGGTTTTGTAAAATAAACATTATGGATCAACTAGAAGTGCTTGTGGCATTTGTAATGTATGCACAGCACCTGTATTTTTCAAAATGCTGATATAGTTACTGTTACCTAAACCTTCTGGACACAAAATTAAAATCTGTAACTCGCTAACTGCGATGGCCAGTTGCCCTGCTGGGAATATGCTCTGTGCCATCATCATCTTCTGACATGGCTGGTGCAGTGCACTATTTTGAGGAGGGTGCTCATGTGGCTGTACCCTGTGTGCTCTGAAACTTCTGAACTCAGTATGACATTATACTGTCTGGTGAGAAGCCCACATGCCATATTTGGACCATGGGGATCCATTTGACAAAAGTGTGTGCTAGTCACTAAAATACAAGCGTTCAGCTGGGAGGACCTAACACAGCATTATCTAAATAGCCAGGCACCCAATTTGTAGGTAAGTCGATTTTGAAGAACTTCTGCTTTCACACAATGTCTGAAAGTATTCTGGACTGTTTAGGAGAAGTTGTGGTGAGTTCCTGAATTTAACAGAAGGAAGGCTGAGAAAAAGGGGGCCTGCTCACACCAAAATGATAGCTGATTTGGGGGCAGCAGCTTGATAGGGAGATGGAGCAGAGACTGTGCAGAGGACAAATTCTGTGCTGTGTCCTTAGTTACTTTATGTGCTGTCCTCAATGCTGATGACAATGACAGGAAACTGTCTCAGAAGCTAGGCAATGCACTTGGTGTGCGTCCCTGTCCCCATTCTTTTATATGCTCTCCCTTCAAAATTCTCATCTGAATCACCAGCCTCCAAACTCATCTGCAGTCTGGCCCTCTGGAGCTGGTTCTTGATCCATTCACTACCCCTGGCCTGGTTGTAACCCGTGCATGCCTGGTGATACACTATACAATCGGCAAAGATTAGCGAGAGGTCAGAGGTTTGAACAGATTTCAAGAACCTGCAAGAATGACTAAACAGATAATAAAAGAGGCAGAAAGAGAGTTTGAGGGAAAGCTAGCTTGCAATATGTAAACAGATAGTAGGAGTTTGACAAGTATTTAAATAGGAAAAGAATACTAAAGATAGTGTTGGTCGTCCAGTGAGTGAGTCTGGGGAATTGATAATGGAAAACAAAGAAATGGAGACAAAAACGGAAAATGCTGAAAAATCTCCGCAGGTCTGACAGCATCTGTGGAGAGATAATAAAACTAATGTTCCAACTCTGGATGACCCTTCGTCAGAGCTGTGAATGATGGTGGAAATGGTGGAGGTCTTGGATAAGTATTGTGTGTTCTTCTTCACAGTAGAAGACTTAGGAAACATCCCAAAGATACTTGATAGTCAAGAAGTGATAGACAGGGATGAACTTAAAATCATCACCAGAGAAAAAATGCTAGGGAAGCTGTTAGTTCTGAAGTCCCAAGTGATCTGCATCCTAGGATCTTAAAAGTAGCGGTGATACAGATAGCAAATGCATTGGGTTATCATGTGCCAAAATTCCTTTGATTCTGGAATGGTCCCAACAGATTGCAAAGTATCAAATGTAACACCTTTGTGCAAGAAAGAAGGAGGCAGAAAGCAGGAAGCTATAGACGGGCAGTCTAACATCTGTCATAGGGAAAGTGTTGGAATCTATTATTAAAGAGATAATAGCAGGATGCTTAGAAAATCACAGTGTGATCAAATGGAGCTAACATGGCTTCATGAAAGGGAAGTTATGTTTACTTAATGATCAAAGTGACATTTAAGCTGAATAGAGGGGAACTGGTAAATGTGATGTACTTAGATTTCCAAAAGGTATTTGATAAGATACCATATCAGGAATAATGGATGTGTAGCGTACAGGGCTAACGGTAGGACTCTGAATAGTGTGGATGAACAGAGGGATCTAGGTGTATGTGTACATAGATCCCTGAAAGTTGGGAATCAAGCAGATAGGGTTGTTAGGAAGGCATACGGTGTCTTGGCGTTTATTGGTAGGGGGATTGAATTTAAGAGCCGCAGCGTCATGTTGCAACTGTACAAAACTCTGGTGCGGCCACACTTGGAGTATTGTGTGCAGTTCTGGTCCCTACGTTATAGGAAGGATGTGGAGGCTTTGGAGAGGGTGCAGAGGAGGTTTACCAGGATGTTGCCTGGTATGGAGGGGAGGTCCTATGAGGAGAGACTGAGGGATTTGAGGTTGTTTTCGTTAGAAAGAAGGTGGCTACGAGGGGACCTTATTGAAACATATAAGATGATTAGAAGTTTAGATAGGGTGGACAGTGATAGCCTTTTTCCTTGGATGGAGAAAGCTAGCACGAGGGGGCATAGCTTTAAATTAAGGGGTGGTAGTTATAGGGTGGTGAGGGATTGGAATGCCCTGCCTGCTGCAGTTGTAAATGCGCCTAGTTTGGGGGCGTTTAAGAGATCCGTGGATAGGTTTATGGATGGTAAGGGTTTGGTTTAGGTTAGAGGGTCATTGTTTTTTAACTGGTCGGTGCAACATCGTGGGCCGAAGGGCCTGTTCTGCGCTGTAATGTTCTATGTTCTATGTTCTATATCAAAGGTTACTACACAAGATAATAGCACATGGTGCAGGGAATAGAATAAAAAATTGAATAAAAAAATTGGTTAGTCAACAGGAAGCAAAGAGTAGATATAAATAGGACTTTTTCAGATTGGCAAGCTGTAACTACTGGAATCTTAATTTTTTACAATCCATATCAGTGACTTGGGGTAAAGAGACATTAATATAGGTAGGGAATTAAGTTGTTCTGTAGAAACCCTGCAAAGAGATATAGACAATTTAAGTGAGTGGGCAAAAAATTGGCAGATGGAGTATGACATAGGTAAATGTGAACTTCTTCACTGGCAGGAAGGATAGAAAGGCAGTTTAAATGGATAAAGATTGTAGAACTTCGTGGTGCAGATGGAGCTGGGTGTCCTGGTAAATGATTCACATCAAGTGA
Organism: Carcharhinus amblyrhynchos; assembly: GCF_965287045.1. NCBI lineage: Eukaryota > Metazoa > Chordata > Chondrichthyes > Carcharhiniformes > Carcharhinidae > Carcharhinus > Carcharhinus amblyrhynchos. The sequence continues at coordinate 93,630,975 of NC_137328.1, read as the reverse complement.
GTGGTACAGTAGGTGATTGGGAAGGCACCTGGAATGTTCGTATTTATTGAAGAGGAATGTAGTAAGGAAGTTTTATTGCAGCTTAATCCAGCATTGATGAAATTGTATTTGGAATACTGTGTAATCATCTTATTTGAAAAAATATACAATTGCATTAGAACCAGTTCAGAGAAGGTTAACTTCACTCATTCCTGCATTGAAGGGCTTATCCAATGAAGAACAGTTAAGCAGCTTGAGGCCTATATCTGTTGGAGTTTAGAATATTGAAATGTGATCTTATTGAAACATATGGGACCTGAGGGGACTTGATAGGGTGGATACCTGACAGACGTTTTCTCTTTTGAGGGAGACTAAAACTAGGTGATGTGGTTTAAGATGAGTTTTATTTTCTGAGGCTTTTTTGGTGTATGGAATTCTCTTTCTGAGAAAGTAGTGGAGGCTGGGTCTCTAAATTTATTTAGAAACAGAAAATGCTGGAAAATCTCAGCAGGTCTAACAGCATCTATGGGAAAAGAATAGACCCAGCATTTTGAGTCTAGGCCACCGTTTGATCTATACATTTATTCAAGGCTTCAGATAGATTTTTGATGAACAAAGGAGTCAAATGTTATGAGGGCTAGACAAGAAGGTGGAGTTGAGACCACAACCAGATCAGCCAGGATCATATTGAATAGCAGAGGTAGCTTGAAAAGCCAAATGCCCAACTCCTGCTCTTAAGTACTGTGTTCCTATGATTCATTAAGTGCTGATCCAAACTCAGTACTGGTCTCTCAATGCTAGTATCGGAACTGGTGGCTGAGTGTCGGATTGAATGATGGAGCTTCTTCATCAGTACTGATCCCTGTCTTCTCACTGTTGTATGGTAGTCGGGCAGTTGACAGTTGTTGGGTGCTTGAAAACAGACAGTCCAGAATGGAAAGGTTGGGATAGGAGAAGCAAGTTGGAATGGAAACCAAGTTCCTTGATGAGACCATCAGCAGTTTTTACATTTGTTCAATTGCAACAGGAGGGTGATCTGTGAGATCACAAGGGGTGTAAGACAGGAACATATAATTATCCTTCATGTTCTCAGTGATGTGGAATGCCGAAGGTTCTGTTGCAACTAGCCTTATGAGACAGAGAGCCATCTGCTCTGTAAGGACTATGAGACCCAGTGTTTTTGTCCCCTCCTAACTCTGCTCTGCTCTTATTAGTTACTTTGCCCTGTAAGACAAAGGAATTTGAGAGCTTTCTAAAGCATATGGCCCAGGTAGTTGAATGTACTGCTAGAAAAAGTTGTAAATAACAATACTTGTTATTTTGTTGCACTGCCTGGGTGATGTTCTTGCTAGAGCTGGATAGCTGAAAGTATGTGCAGGTGATTGTGAGTCCTGAGTGATAGAGACTGGTTCTGGGTAAATGAAGTGATGTGTTGTATGGAGCAAGGTGAGAAGCTGGTGGGGAAGTAGGTAAAAGACGTCATGTGAAGATGCATTCAGTGACCTTAATGTCATTAAGCTTCTTATGGCACAAGTATTCAACTGCAGAATCTGGAATTCTACCAGCTACTTGCTCCCAATGCCTCCTTAAATGTTATGATGTGGGTATGCCGGCGTTGGACTGGCGTAAACACAGTAAAAAGTCTGACAACACCAGGTTTTGGACTAAAACCTGGTGTAGTCAGACTTTTTACTGTCCTTAAATGTTGTCAGAGAGACTCCTGGCTCCCAGAGAACCATGTTGTTTCTCCTGCTGTTCACCATCATTCAAGCCTTCATTCATGATCCTGGAGCCTTTTCAGTGCACTGCTGTTCTATTTTCCTTGTTTAAAATTGTAGCAATAATATCAACAATGGCTTTCTTTAAATCAGTTCAGCTGCCCTTTCTTCAAGAGGGACAGGCTGCTTTTAAGAACATTCATTAGAATTCCATGGTTCCCTGCTGAAAGCAGGGGCACCCATTACTATCATAGGTTCTCTGCCCTATGCTATATTTGAGTAAGTGAGGTAGGTAGCACCAAATTTACATGCTGTCTACTTCCACCAAAATTGGTGTAAGTAGGTTGTGAATAATAACCACCAAAATTGGTGTAAGCTAATTATTAACTCTCTAATGCCAGAGAAGTTAAATATGAGGTACCAGGCTTGATGTCAATGTAAAATACTGCAGAAGAGGTATTAGGTAATTGAACGTTGCGGTATCAGGAACTTGTAAGTGTTTGTACAGTGGAACCCAATTACAATGATTATTTATCAACTATGATAATGTATACAGTGATGATGATTCTTGGGTGGATCAAGGCTGCTGCTGCTTATTTTATTAATGCGCGGGGTGCAGTACAGGAGGCTGCTTTGTGATGTCCTCCTAGAAGTTTTAGTAAACTAAAAATAATTGAAGGTAGTTTATTCTAAAACACAATTTAGTGGATTGTACTCTTGTTTCTCCTGATGGTGGCTGATATTTAATTGTGTTACTCAATGCACAAATACAAAATGTAACATTGGAGAAAATACATTTTTATATCTTTCAGAGGTGAAAATAAACAACTGTGGTTTCTATTCAACAAATTGGAAATAAGGATGACATGTTTAGTTAGTCCTACTGGCTATCTGAGACTTGAGCAAGATAAAGGATTCTGCAGTATACTGAGATGTGTACGCTAGTGTTGCATATTCTGCATTTGAGTTCAACAGTAGATGGGTATTGATGAAATATTTATAATATTGGCTAGCAAGTTCCTGCCACCTCTATAACATTGCTGGCCTCCGCCCTGACCCCAGTCCACTTTATCATTCACATCCATGCCAGTTGTTGCCTTCAGACTTGAATATCCCAGTGCTGCCTTGGCCTGTTTCCCATTATCCATCCTTCACAAACTTCAGCTCATCCAAAACTCCTGTAACTTTGTCCCATACCAAGTCATCACCCAGTTCATTTACCTCCCCTGACCCACATTTGTGATTGATACCTCTTTCCCTGCCCCGTACAAATGTCCAGTTTAATGTTCTCAGCCTTGTGTTTAAATCCTTTTCCTGCTGTAGGCTTTCCATTACTCTGACACTCTGGCCTCTTGCATACCTTCCTCTTTTACAACTTTTTCTAGCAGTACATTCAACTACCTGGGCCATATGCTTTAGAAAGCTCTCAAATTCCTTTCAAATTTTCATCAATTATTATTTAAACCCCTTCTTAAAATTCAGTTCTTCGATCATCACCAATTCTAATATTGTCTTTGGTTCAACATCGATTGTTGTCTGATTACTTGTGTGTGAAACCTCTTGAACATGCCTTTTCTGTGTTAAAAGTGCTATATAAATAAATGAAAGTTATAAATTGGTTCAGGTACAATGTGAATGCTGGAATTCTAGCATGTTACTACAAAAACAAAATGCCCAATTTAAAAAAAAAACTTGATGTGCATGTTTTAATGTATTTCAAAACATTTTGCAAATTGAGATTTCCATTATGTGTACAAAATGGTATCAAATCCTTTTCTGTAACTGCTAGTATTCTGCCATGTCCAACAAATGTGGTCTATATTCAGCTGATAAGTGGCTTGAAGTATCCACCAGTGATGTAAGAGGGAATTAAATCTGTCTAGTTTATGGGCTATATATAACCTGCTTAGGTGATTTATTCCTGCACATTGCAGAAAAAAATTTGAAAATATTTTTTCTAAAACTGAGGAAATGTAACTATCTTTTACAAAATGGTCTTTTACAATTATTTTTAAAAATGCTTAATTTGCATTAATGTTTTACTTAAAATCAATTGATTTAGTGGTTCTTGGGAGAGATGATTGTTTCATTTTAACTTGTTCTCTCCTTTGGTCTTCTACGCAATGGTAACAGTAACTGGAAGATAAGTTTAGTTTGTATAGACTGCCTTTGATAGTAAGGTTTAATGTAAACATCAGTTCTCAGAATTTTGACATTTAACAGTTGCATAATTATGTATCATGCCACAAATCATGAAAATTTTGTATAGAAATATCAGTTTAGTTATGTCTTTATATGTCTATTCTTGGGGGTGTAAGACAAGGTTTTAAACTCCACTTGCTGCTTTGCTTTAGTATTATTTTCTCTGCTGTTAATTCCATCTCTGGCAGGTGATTGGTTCTACTGTTAGACGCAGAAATTGAACTGTGGAGTTAAGGTTCTTTGGGACCAAGTCCATTCATGTATTTAAATTTGATATCTAGTTTCCAATAATTCCATGAAATTCTGGGCAGCACGGTAGCAGAGTGGTTCACACTGTTGCCTCACAGCGGCAGGGACCCAGGCTCGATCCTTGGCTTGGGTTACTTTCTGTGTGGAATCTACACGTTCTCCCCATGTCTGCGTGGGTTTCCTCCATGTGCTCCGGTTTCCTCCCACAATCTGAAAGAGGTGCTGGTTAGGTGCATTGGTCATGCTAAATTCTGTGTACCCGAACAGGCACTGGAGCGTGGTGACTCTTACGTTCTTATGTTCTTATGACTCGGGGATTTTCACAGTACTTCATTGCAGTGTTAATGTAAACCTACTTGTGACACTAATAAATAAACTAAAATAAACTTTGTGTAGAATAGAAAATAGTGCAGTACTGAATGTAGGACATAAATGTTACTTAATAACTTATGAAAAGGTGGAAGAAAGTCAACAACATTTTTCTGGTTTGGAGAATTCCCATAGCCTCTTAATGTTATGGAAATGGAACTAGATAAGAAATCATAATATAAAATAAGTGTCCTGAAATGTTCTTAAGGTATTTGTTTTACGTTCTACATGTGATTAGTCTTGTAATGGCACAACAGTCTTCATGGACCACAAGATGCTTTGGGCCAAATCGGAGAATCCACTTTTTTGCTTCTGGAGATTGTCACAAAAGCAAGCAAAACTATGTTATTACATTGTTTTGTCCTTTTACCTAGATTTTATCTCATAGGTAAAAGTACCATTCTTGAAATTTGTTTTGATTGCTATTTCATACTTTACAAAATGAGGACATATTGCTTCCAGTGTAGCATCCATGATGCATGTGCACAATTCTGTTGTGAGCTACATCAGGTACCATCTTGGGTAGGGCATTGATGTGGGCACAGGTAGTATGCAGAGTAGACACAGTGGGATGCCATTCAGCATTTGACATCAGCACCACCATTTTAGAGATTAATTCCCCAACTAAAGTTGCATAACTGAACACCTTGGAGGATCCCAACAGTGCTATTGAAAGGGATCATTAACTACTTCCAGGTTAGTTGCTGGTTGATTTCTACTAAGTTTCTCGATGTTTGATGGCCTGTAGTGTTAGTTAGAATTACTGACTTGACAGGGCGTAATGTGGAGGTGCTAAAAAACTTAGTCCTGATTTCAAGGAATCTGCTCAGATCACTTGCTCCAGGACATAGATGCAGTAGGTTGTATTCCTCCTCAGTCTGCAGTAATTAGGGATAATGAGTAGTGGCAGTACAGAGGAGAATAAACTGCTAGGAAATGGAAGAGGAGGAAGAGGGTGCATGGTTGGGAGAAGGGCTCCAGGAGGACGCTATATTCGCCCAAGACATTTGGTAAGCAATTCATTAACCTTGACCTCAGTGAGGAGCAGTGTACCAGATGTCTCCACTTATGTAAGAAGGTGCTCACAGAAATTTGCTGCCTGCTGCATCTAGAAATGCAGTTTCAGGATAGGGTGAGGAAGGCATTGACTGTGAAGATGACCATGAACCTTTGTGTCTGGTTCATTCCATACAACATCTCACAGTTTGGTCTAGCTCACAGGGAGGTCCTCGAGGCTTTGTGTGCAAAGATAGCTGAATATATTTCATTCCATCTTGCTGAAGAGAAGTTGGTAGAGTGAGGATCTGGCAAGCTTTTGCAGACTTTCCCATGGTGCAGTATGCCATTGATTAATTCTGAGACGTATTTTAACTGGAAGGATTCCACTGTCATTGCCTTATTAATTACATTGTTAAATGGAAATTACATTGTAGGTATTTAATGGCAATTTTATTAAGTCAGTGACATTGTTAAACAGATGTTGGGTATTTGTACACCTATAAGCATCCATTTCCTTTCACATCTGGTGGGTACTGCAGGGGTTGGGGTCTTTTATTGATGCATTTAATCACATTTTATTTTGATGTTTTAAGGTTCCATTGCAATTTTTTTGTTTGATGCAGTGTCCTTTTAAGAGGCTGCTCTTTTAATTTATCCATAATTTATTTGATTTAATTTAGTTGGTTTGACATCCATTCTGTATTCGTGGCCTGGAGGGGCAGCACATGGTGTCTACCGCACAATCGAGGCCTTCCGTTACAGATGGGCACCCCAGGGATTGGGGTGTCTTATTGACCCATTTAATTGCATATTGATTTGTTGTTTCAAGTTTGCTTTGTGATTTGTTTTTATTTGATGTAGTATTCCTTTAAGGGGCTGCTGTTTTCATTTGTGGCACAGTTTGTTTAATTTAATTTAATTGGCTTAACCAAAAGAACATAAACATCCATTCAGGCAATCAAGAGGATCGTCTGGTCCAACTGTCAGTCGCTCTTCTGTAGCTACATTTGTGGATGGATGTCCCTGAAGAGGAAGCGGTGTTCAGTGGCAAGACTGAGGCCTTCTGTGCTTGGTGGGCACTATGGGAATCGGAGTGTTTTATTGACGACTCTAATCACTTTCTGTTTTTGATGTTTTTAGTTTTCTTTGTTGTTTGATGTATCCATTTAAGGGGCTGACTTTTATTTTGTCCCTTAATTTGCTAATTTTATTTAATTTGTTGTTCAAAATAGAATAAACATCCATTCGGGAAATTGAGGCTGTCAGGCCAGATTATCTGCACCTCTTCTGCGGCTATGTTCGTGCTTCGGTATCTATAGAGAGGGAGCGCACTATGCCCACAGGCACCATTGAGACCTTCCCTGTCTGGTGGTTATCATGGGGGGGCTGGGATGCTGGGGAATACACCGTGGCAACATTAGGCAATGTTAGGCCAGTGTTTGAATCTTAAACCCTTCTGCATTCAGACAGACCATCCTCCCCACATTGTGCAAGCCTCCCAGATCAAATCCATTAATGCCACCTGCTTAACAGCCTTCCCAATTTTCAAAACAGTTGCCCCCAATTGCACTCCCCCACCACCACCATTGCTACAATCCCAAAGCTGAGTTTTCAGGAGACAGCTGTGAGCCCCTGGAATCAGAATGCCCGGGAGATTCTCTCCAAGCTCACCTTGACTAATGGATTGGCTTCAGCAATAGGACATCGTGCTCTAGGACCACTTCCTTTGGCAGTGTGAAGCTGGCCAGTTTGGCATGTTCACCTCTGATCATAGCCTTTTCCGTCTTATCATGCATCTCCTCCTCCTGGAACTGAAAAAGGACATTGTAATGAATATGCTGTGCTGCAATCATACCTTGAAATGTGTGGTCATCATGTACTTTGTTGGAGGCTAACGTTTCTCAATGCTCTTTGCCAGTTGACAGGTGACATAGTACCATCTTCTTGCCTCCCACACCGCCAGTTGACAGGTGACATAGTACCATCTTCTTGCCTCCCACACTCTGCTAAACTCCTGTGGTAATGCAGAGTGGCGATGTCTGCGTCATGCACCTCCTACACTTAGGCAGTACAGGAGGCAATGCCAGTTTCAAGTCATTTCACATCACACCCTTCCATCTCTGAAACGGCTAGATACTCTGGCAGATATCAAAAGGTCACTGAGACCTTTCTGCCACTGCAGCCAGGTTCTCTGGATGACCCCACAACTGCTGGTCACCACTGTGACCTCCATCCAGGCTGGTTGTGTGGAGTTGGAAGATTTCCTCTTCTCATTTTCTGGCAGTGGACGTCCCACATATACGCAGCTGGGAGGAGGACTTGTAGGGAATCATCATCAATCTGTAGGCCTGTCCTGTCTCTGAACCTATCAGCTGCTAGTGACTCCTTTTTTAGTGAGATAAAGGGTTGAATTTGAGTGTTTTCCTGGACACTTGCTTTTCAGCATCAGCTGCATTCAAATGTCCTTTCTTCCATGGCAAGAGTCCTGAATGATTCACTGCTAGCACCAAGGGCAACCTACATGTCACACCAAGTTCTTACCTGCTGCAATTCTTCAAAGGATTTAAACGTTTTCCTGCAAAATGCTTCAGCCTCCAATATATGATTAATGCAGTAGGTGCCAGAATCCTGTGCCAGTCATTGTGACTGACTTTTGGTTCATGGCTTGCCTCTTCTGTTCCCTTGCACTGCTGGTTGATATGCTGCCTACCATTTCTCATTTCTGTTGACCAGTACCCTACTGGGTGCTTGCCAATTGGATGAAAAACTTACTGTTCTGTGAGAGTGGGAGTTGGTGATCAGCCCATTTCTGGGTCCAACACCTGCCCATTGTGGAGCAACTTAAAATTCATCCTCGTGTGGTATTGAATTGAGGTCCTCAGGCTACGCTGTTGGCATTGTCTGCAATTGCTATCTGTTCCTTATTCAGTTTGTGTGAAAGACCTTCTGTTTCCCTGTGGATCAAAGCCATTTCTCCTCCTATCCACTTTCATCTTTATGGCCAGCAGTGCTGTGTTTAAGAATTTCCAAGCAGGTTTTCTGCCCTGTTTCACTATTAGTCTTCTTACAGGTCTGACTCTCTTTGCCAGCTACTTCCAACACCTCCAGTAGCCAGGGCATACATCCTATTTAAGAGGTACAGGCTGACTTTACATGGCAGATACGAGATAAAAGTGATGCTCGTCTTGCACAAAATGAGAGCCCCCTAATGAGATGTGCAGCCACTTAAACAGCGCATTTAGCTTTGGGATGCATGCTATTATTTAAATTAGGAGGCAGCAAATAGCTTGTGTTCTGCCTGATAGTAGGCAATGGGCATGGGTTAATCAAGCATTGTGATCACCGTGCCTGCTTTTGGGGACTATCTTTTTTTTCCCCTGATTAATTCTGTACTACTGTTTGACCTTGGAATTATTTATTACCTAAGCATTTCATAGACTTAGCTAGTTTTGAAAACTTCCAGTTGTATGATTGGTACTTGAATACAAATGAAGCCCACGATTTTCAATCTTTTTTCTTATCAGAACCACACAACGTTAATGGATTTAACAGAGCATATAAAATCAAGTTAAGAATATTCTGTACTCTTTGGGCTAGAATTTATCCTACTTCGCCAGAATCCCCAAACACTAGGGGTGTTCTCTTTGGCAGTTGTAACATCTGTGACTAATTCCCATGTGGAGGAGTCTGTCAGGAGCATGGAAAATCCATTGATCGCACCATGTAGAGTCAAGAGTCACCAGGAGCATGACAGAGAATCTTTCATAGATGTTTGAATATTCTCTGGCTTATATTCACTCAAGCAGCACACACATGCCATGGACACACATGAACAAGGCAGTATTGCCATTTGGCACAAATCTTTTTCTTTATGAAACACACTACTATTAAGATTTACCCTCCTATAATTTCACAAAGTTCTATAATTCTGGTAGTTTGATAAAACTGATGAGAATGTTGTGGGAGAATTGAAACAGCAGGTGGATATAGTCTGATCTTCAAATATGTCATAATGTGCTGCTAACATTTTATATTAACCTTTGGGGAGATGATGACATTGTGCAAAGTCACTGGGGTAGTAATCCAGCTGTTTAGGCTAATGCTTTGAGGACAAGGATTCACATCCCACCTTGGCCGATAGAATTTAAATTCAATTAATAAATCTGGAATGTAAAGCTAATCTCACCAATGGTGACCATTAGGTGGCCAACTGTGAGTAAATATATTCTTGGAAGTTCCTTCACGTGATAATGGCCAATGCATCTATCCTTGTGGCACATTGCCTTCCTTCAGTTGGATAGGAATATTGGATTAGGATATTGGATAGGAATTGGATAGGATGACCAATTAGATGATGCATGACTGTCGGCCAAGCATCATTTCTTTTATCCCCATTTTCAATATTTGTATTTCTGGTAAAACAAAATATTTAAATGATTCATGATATTATGATTTTTGTTCAGGATTACACACGTCGGTATCCTGGAGATTGATCTTCAATTTCTGGTGACTCCAGGTCAATCCTAGAGGATTGGTAACCCAAATTTTGTGAACAGTGCTTTTCATAGAATCTCTACAGTGCAGAAGATGGCCTTTTGGCCCACTGGGTTTACACCAACTTTCCGACAGAGCATCTTATCGAGACTCACCCCTGCCCTATCTCCATAACCGCATATTTATGCTGCCAATCCCCTTAACATGTAGATCTTTGGACCATAAGGGGCAATTTTAGCATGGCCATCCATTTAATCTGCGTATCTTTAGACTGTGGGAAGAAACTGGAGCACCTGTAGCAAACCTTCCCAGACACAGGGAGAATGTCATCCAAGGCTGGAATCAAATCCAGGTGCCCAGTGCTGTGAGGCAGGAGTGCTAACTAGTGTGCCACTGTGCCGTACACTTAGTCTTTTATTTTTCACTGAGATACTGTGCTTCCACATTATCGGGGATGGGGTATTTGGGAGCTGCTTCTTCTGGTTAATTTAATTATTCGTTGCCATTCTCGATTGTGTGTGCCAGCATTGATCTGATCCATTGGTTGTGGAATCACTCGGCTCTGGTCATAGTATGCTGTTTGCACTGGTTAGCATATGTGAGCCCTGTTTGCAGCTTTACCAAATTTTTACTTTTTTAGGCATGCCTACTGCTATTCCTAACATGGTCTGTTGCATGCTTTGCACCAGGATTGGTCCTCTGACTTGATGGTAATGATATTTCAAGGGCTATTCTCTGTCATGAGGTTACAGATTGCAGTAGAATACAGTTTTGTTACTGATGGCCTGCAGTGCCTTCTGCACACCCAGTTTTGAGTTGCTTGATCTGTTCTGAATCAATCCATTTAGCACTGTGGCAGTGCTACACAACATGATGGAGCATGTAGGTGTGAAAACATGACTTCATTTTCGCAAGGACTGTGCAGTGCTTACTGCTGTTATATTCCAGAAAGCCAGGTGGTGTAAGAACGAGAAAGAATGTTTAAGAACTTTTACAAGTATTTACTTACAGAAACAAAAACATGTAGGCCGTGATTCTTTCATCCTGCTGCGCCAATTTTTTAGCGCAGCAGACCGGGAGATTGTCACATCGGCTGATTTGCAGGTTTCACAAGTGCGTTTGCGCCATGCTAGCATTTCCCAGCATCAGACTTCTGACGGCGTCTGCTCTGCGCCGAAAATCGTCAGGGAGGCACAAAGACCATTAACTTGGTAATTTCAACCTAATTTAAATGAGATTAGTGGACCTGGGACTGATGTCACCCTGCAAGAGTGGTTCACTCCAATGGGTTTTACTATAGTTCCCCACTTTTGGGGAACAACAGTCTGACCTTGCTGGAGTGAAGAGGGCAACTGGGGCTCCCCGAAGGGTTGGCGGTGGGTTGACCTCTGGGCATTGGCACCCTGGGAGTGCCAGCCTGTGCCTCTGGCACTGCCCAAGGGGCAAAGCGCCATTGCCCAGAGGGCACCTTGGCATTGCCCATCAGGCATGGGGCAGTGCCATGGGGGCAGGGCAAATGGGGGCCTGATGTGGGCAGAGCCCAGGGTGTGATCAGTGGGAGTGGGAGGTCCAGCTGCTACACTGCGTAGGGAGCGATGGAGGAAGGAGGACGGCCCGTGATTAGGGGGGGGGGGACAGCCATGGCAGGAGGACATTCAGCCTGTTGGGGGTCAGCACTCTGGGACAGGGGGAGGTTACTGTTGCTAGTATGGGGGAGGGGGGGGGATGCTGGAGATTGCGGTGGACCAGGAAGGGGGGGGGGTGTGTGGTGGTGGTCAGGGTCCGGCCCAGGAATGTTCGGGGAACCAGTGACAGGGTGTGGGGTGGAGATCCGGCATTGCGGGCGTCGCAGGGCTGGCCACCGATCAAGCTAGCTAGCAAATGGGAGTCATGATGTGGAGATGCTGGCATTGGACTGGGGTAAACAGAGTAAGAAGTCTCACAACACCAGGTTAAAGTCCAACAGGTTTATTTGGTAGCAAAAGCCACTAGCTCTCGGAGTGCTTGCTGCTTGTTTGTCAGGTGTGTGGGAGTTCTGTTCACAAACAGGACATATAAAGACACAAACTCAATTTACAAAATAATGGTTGGAATGCAAGTCTTTACAGGTAATCAAGTCTCAAAGGTACAGACAATGTGAGTGGAGAGAGTGTTAAGCGTAGGTTAAAGAGATGTATATTGTCTCCAGACAGGACAATTAGTGAGATTTTGCAAGCCCAGGCAAGTCGTGGGGGTTACAGATAGTGTGATGTGAACCCAAGATCCCAGTTGAGGCCATCAAAGCAGGGCCACTGTGCATACGCTGATCTCGGCACTGACAGATCGACACATGCACAGTTGTCCGCTCAATGCGCTGATTTCAGCCTCTCTAGCAGGAATAGACTCCGCCCCCTGAAATTTAATGATATTCACTCTGGTGGTCTCTGCAGTGCAGTGTGTGGGAGATTCTTCTGTGAACACCCACTGAAAAAAAAAGCGTGAATTACTCCAGTTTTCATACAAAGTCGACACTGAGAATTTTTTTGGGAGAATTCCACCCATACTTCTCACCTAACAATTAAATTTTCGGTTTTTCTTTTTTAATGGGAGTGAAAGTGAATCCCCAATTCATTTCCATCACCTGCATACAATTATGTTCTCTCTCTTTGTATATAATTTTTTATTCAATCAAAATTTCTTTTCATTCATTCATAGGTTGTGGGCGTTTTGAGGTATGTTAGCATTTATTATCCGTCTATCATTGTCCTTGATAAAATGGTGGTGAGCTGCCTTCCTGAATTACTGCAGTTATTTTGGTGAAGGTACACTGACAATGCTACTTTCTGTAGTGATTTGATAAAACTGAGTGACTTGTTAGGCTATTTCTGAGGGCAGTTAATAGTCAGTCACATTGCTTTGTATCAAGAGTCATGTAGGCCAGACCAGGAAAGGACAGCAGATTATGCACACACACACATACACATGCACAGGATGTTTTTCAGATTATTTTTGTTGACATTATCCAGTAGTTTTGAGTCAATTACTAGTGAGACTAGAATTTTATTCCAGATTTACTAATGAATTGATCCTGATGGGAGTTGAACTCATGTCATTGCAGCATTACTCCAGGCATCTGGATTACTAGTCCAGACATTGCCACTGTGCTATCATCCCCCTAATTCTGCTCAAAGATGTACATTGCAAGACACCCTTCTGCTAAGACACCAAAAATGTTTTTGTAAAAATCTTTTTGTAAAACCATCACACAGTTGAGGACTTGCATTCGCCAATCTAATTTTAGAGATTTTCTTTGTCTGGCATTTGTTTCAAGTCAGCAAGGTTAATCCATAACCTTTTCTAACTCATACTTGTCATAGCGTGTACGTTATTCTACAATGAACAATTATTCAAATAACATTTATTAGGTATACTATTTTAAGTACTCCCATTTTACAGAATCTTACTGGAGTTGGTGTTTCAGTAGCAAGAGTACTCTTAACAATCCCTTTTATTTTCCTCGCTTTCCAAGCTAAAGAACAGTATTTTCCATGCTTGCAAATTCGATGTATTGTGAAACAAGCTGCACTAATACCAAGCAGGAAGACTAGCATATGAAACATTGTTAAAAATGACAAGCTTCATGTTCTTTGGGTCACCTAAGGATGGGAAGTCAAATGCACATTTATCCAGATTTAACTTAATGTTTTATCTGCCCTTAAAGTATTCTCTGTTTTAGGGTATTCCATCATAGTACGTATTCCTACGCATCAAAAGTAACATTTAATCTTGCTGGAGTCCTGTACCCAAACCCCAAGGTATATCATGAGGGCAGACTAGATCCCAACAACTTTTCTGTTTTCGCATAAGCATGACCATAGGACGCTTTGCTCAAGGAGTAATTCTACTGGCAAATTAAGGATCTTTTATGTATACAAACTTTATTCATAACACAGTTTAAATATAACTCTAATAAAATGAAGCAGCTTAACTAAACAGTTGAGCAATCGTTTAAAAAAGAAAGGAAGCAACTCTAAATTTTAATCTATCACTATTTTCATTTCAAATAAGCAATGGTTCTCCTAGACTCAAATGCCACTTTAAATGAACTTGCTATAAATTGGGCTAACATCCTCAAAGTTTCAGAGAAGTTTTGATTTTCAAAGCAGCTTGCAGACTTCTGTCTTTAAACTGTGCACTGATACTGTTGCCTCACAGTGCCAGGGACCCAGGTTTGTTTCCTGGCTTGGGTCACTGTGTGGAGTTTGCACATTCTCCCTGCGTTTGTATGGTTTCCTCTGGGTGCTCCGGTTTCCTCCCACACTTCAGAGATATGCGGATTATGTTGATTGGCCATGCTAAATTGCCCCTTAGTGTCAGGGGGTTAAAAGGGTAAATAAGTAAGGTGATGGGGATAAGGCCTGTGTGGGATTGAGGTCGGGGCAGCCTTAATGGGCCAAACGGTTTCTTCTGCACTGAAGAGATTCTATGATTCAGCCCTGGCCAGAAACAGAGCAGAAAGCTGTTTCTCTCTTTCTGTTACATACCAACTCCTCCCATTAATAACAGTATCACATGACCCTGTTTACCTGAACAAAAGCCCCAGCTTCCATTCCTTTGACTAGAAAAAAATCATAGTTGATCTTTTCTCTTGTAAAGAAGAGTCCATTAGCCCTCTCCTAAGTAGATACTGCATGACTGAGTAGTTATCCTGCTTTCACAGCAAATGTGACATCACTGTTTAACAAAAGGCAGGTAACTATATGCCGGTTAGCTTAACTTCTGTAGTAGGAAAATGCTTAAATCTATCACCAAGGAAGAAATAGTAAGACATCTGGATATAAGTTGTCCCACTGGTTAGGTGCAGCATGGGTTCATGAAGGGAAGGTCATGTTTGACTAATTTGGTGGAATTCTTTGAGAACATTCCATGTGCAGTGGACAGTGGGGAACCTGTGGATGTGGTGTATCTGGATTTCCAGAAGGCATTTGACAAGGTGCCACACCAAACACTGCTACATAAGATAAAGGCGCACAGTGTTGCGGGTAATGTATTAGCGTGGATAGAGGATTGGTTAACCAACAGAAAGCAAAGAGTGGGGGTAAATGGATGTTTTTTTTGGTTGGCGATCAGTGAGTAGTGGTGTACCTCAGGGATCAGTGTTGGGACTGCAATTGTTTATGACTTACATAGATGATTTGGAGTTGGGGACCAAGCGTACCATGTCAAAATTCGCAGATGACACTAAGGTGGGTGGTAGAGCAAAGTGTGCAGAGGATGCTGAAAGTCTGCAAAGGGATATAGTCAGTCTAATTGAATGGGCAAGGGCCTGGCAGTTGGAGTACAATGTTGGTAAATGTGAGGTCATCCATTTTGGTAGGAATAACAGCAAAATGGACTATCATTTAAATAGTAAAAAATTTCAGCATGCTGCTGTGCAGAGGGACTTGGGTGTCCTTGTGCAGGAATCTCAACGACTTGGTTTGCAGGTGCAACAGGTAATTAAGAAGGCAAATAGAATTTTGTCCTTTATTGCTAGAAGGATTGAGTTTAAAAACAGCAAGGTTATGTTGCAGCTGTATAAGGGGCTGGTGAGACCACACCTGGAGTACTGTGTACAGTTTTGGTCTCCTTACTTGAGAAAAAATATACTGGCACTGGATGGGGTGCAGAGGAGATTCACTAGGTTGATTCCAGAGTTGAGAGGGTTGGCTTATGAGGAAAGACTGAGTAGACTTGGGTTGTACTCATTGGAATTCAGAAGAATGAGGGGAGATCTTTTAGAAACATATAAGATTATGAAGCAAATAGATACAAGCAAGGAAGTTGTTTCCACTGAGGGGTGAAACTAGAACTAGGGGGCATAGCCTCAAAATAGGATTTAGGACTGAGTTGAGGAGGAACTTCTTCACACAAAGGGTTGTAAATCTGTGGAATTCCCTGCCCAGTGAAACAGTTGAGCCTACCTCATTGAATGTTTTTAAGGCAAGGATAGATAAATTTTTGAACAGTAAAGGAATTAAGGATTCTGGTGAGCGGGTGGATAAATGGAGCTGATCTTACTGATGGCGGAGCAGGCTTGAGGGGCCAGATGGCCTATTCCTGCTCTTAGTTCTTGTGTTCTTTTGTTTCCGAGCATCTGAGCTGTATTCTAAGCAATCCAACATTGGCCAGAGTTGAATGAAAGGGAGCCTAGCAGGGAAGACAGTGAAACAGCAAGGCAAGAGTTTTTGGGGATTATTCAGGAGGCACAACGGAAATTCATCCCAAGGAGGAGAAAACATGCTGAGAGGAAGATGAGGCAGCCATGGCTGACGAGGGAAGTCGAGGACAGCATGAAAGCAAAAGAGGAAGTGTACAAAGTGACAAGGATCAGTGGGAAGCCTTTAAAAGTGAACAGAGGATAACTAAAAAAGCAATAATGGGAAAGAAAATGAAATGTGTGTGTAAGCTGGCTAAAAGAATATAGGAAGTTTTTTTTTCAACGCGTAAAAGGTAAGAGAGAGGCAAAAATAGACGTTAGACCACTGGAAAATGAGGTTGGAGAAGAAATAATAGGAAACAAAGAAATGGCAGAGGAACTGAATAGTTACCTTGCATCAGTCTTTACGGTTGAAGACACCAGTGGGATGTCAGAGCTCCAGGAGAATCAGGGGGCACAGGTAAGTGTAGTGACCATCACTAAGGAGAAAGTTCTGGGTAACTGAAATGTTTGAAGGTGGATAAATCACCTGGACCGGATGGACTACACCCCAAGGTTCTAAAAGAGATAGCTGAAGAAATTGTGGATGCATTGATGGTGATCCTTCAGGAATTGGTGGAGGCAGGGAGGGTCCCAGAGGACTGGAAAATAGTTAATGTAACACTGCTGTTTAAGAAGGGAGGGAGGCAGCAGACAGGAAATTATAGGCCGGTTAGCCTGACTTTGGTCATTGGCAAGATTTTAGAGTCCATTATTAAAGGTGAGATCGTGGAATACTTGGAAGTAAAATAGGATTGAGTCAGCACAGCTTCATCAAGAGGAGGTCATGTCTGACAAATCTGTTGGAATTGAGGAGATAACAAGGAAGTTAGATAAAGGTAAACCAGTGGACGTGATTTATTTAGATTTTCAAAAGGCCTTTGACAAGGTACTGCATAGGAAACTATTAAATAATTTAAGAGTCCATGGTGTTAAGGATAAGATCCTGGCATGGAAGAGGATTGGCTGACTGGCAGGAGGCAGAGACAGGGGACAAAAGTCTTTTTCAGGATGGCAGCTGGTGACTAGTGGTGTGCCTCAGGGTTCGGTGTTGGGGACACAACTTTTCACAATATATAGTGAACAATTTGGAAGAAGGAACTGAAGGCACTGTTGCTAAGTTTGCAGATGATACAAAGATGTGTCGAGGGATGGGTAGCATTGAGGATGCGGGGGGCTGCAGAAGGAGTTGGACAGATTAGGAGAGTGGGCAAAGAAGTGGCAGATGGAATACAATGTGGGAAGGTGTGAGGCTATGCACTTTGAAAGGAGGAATGGAGGCATAGACTAAATTCTAAGTGGAGAAATGCTTAGGAAGTCAGAAATACAAAGGGACTTGGGAGTCATTGTTCAAGATTCTCTTAAGGTTAAATGTGCAGGCTCAGTCAGCAGTTAGAAAGGCAAATGCAGTGTTAGCATTCATGTCAAGGGGGCTAGAATATAAGAGCAGGGATGTACTTCTGAGGCTGTATAAGATTCTGGTCAGACCCCATTTGGAGTATTGTAAGCAGTTTTGGGCCCTGGATCTAAGGAAGGATATGCTGGCCTTGTAAAGTGTCCAGAGGCGGTTCACAAGAATGATCTCTGGAATGAAGAGCTTGTCGTATGAGGAACAGTTGAGAACTCGGTCTGTACTTGTTGGCGTTTAGAAGGGTGAGAAAGGATCTTATTGAAACTTACAGGATATTGCGAGGGCTGGATAGAGTGGACATGGAGAGGATGTTTCCATTCGTAGGAAAAACTAGAACCAGAGGGAGCAACCTCGGGCTAAAGAGACAATCCTTTAAAACAGAGATGAGGACGAATTTCTTCAGCCAGAGAGTGGTGAATTTGTGGGACTCTTTGCTTCAGAAGGCTGTTGAGGCCAGGTTAAGACAGGTTCTTGATTAATAAGGGGATCAGGGGTTATGGGGAAAAGACATGAGAACGGGGATGAGAAAAATATCAGTCATGATTGCATGGTGGAACAGACCCGAAAGGCCAACTGGCCTAATTCTGCTCCTATGTCTTATGGTCTTATGGTGATGTTCTTGTGTAACTAAACTGGAACAGAGTAACACACTCAAAAAAAGGATTTCTGATTTAAAGTTGTTCCACATCTCCTTTGCTTAATATCTAAACAAATATTTTTAAAGGTCCCACAAGTTTGACTTCCAATTTTAAATTCAATTCTAATCCTATTAATAACAAATTTATTAAGTTATCCACCTTCACCTCATAAGATGCCTTTATGCTATCAGTAAAACATTGCGTGATCTGGGTTTTGTTGGACACAAACTATTTTCAGCAAAACAAGTCTCACTGAAAAGTACAGTACACTGAAAATATCATTCAGGCCATGGACACATTTGTTAGGTTTCCATAATTTTCCTTCTGCATGGCTGTCTCTTTAGGTGGCTTAAGAAACATTTCTCTCTGAAAGGTATCATGCTGCAGAAATGTGGCATGTGTGGCCAAAAGAGCTAAAAATATCTTTAATACGTGTGCGGCTGTGGGTGGATCCACTCTCACATCTGCATCACCCAATTGCTCTTCAAACTCCTAGCAACTAGCCATAATTTAGCCTTATAAGTCCCATCCACAAGGACTTTTTCAATCCAAATGCACTTTCCTGACAAAGCTTACAAAACCTCTTATCTGGTACCTCAGAATAAATTCCAAACTTTCTCCAGATGTTTAACTCTTTAACCTCTCTTGATGCCTTGGTGTTAGCTTACCATGGTCTTTCTATCGCTATTAATCTTTTAGGGCAGAATTTTCCCAAAATTTGTCAATGTGTCAGGCTCTGACTGAAAACCAGTTTGTATCTCTCAAACACAGCTGAGTTTTCAGACCAGATTTTCTGGTGCACAGAGAATCTCCGGGCACGGTTTGCACTGTCAGTCTGGCGGAGCAGGGCCTGATAGAGCCTGCAAGGCCTGCTCCATAGAGATTGGGGCATGATTTTTTAAAGATCTATGTATGTAATTATACAATATACTCCTCTACACTTCCCCCGCTACCCCACCGCTTCCACCACATATAAGGGGTTCCCTAACAAAGGGATCCCCAGAGGGTCTGCTCTGGTATCTCCAGAAATTACAGACAGTTGGAGAGTATAATTCCAAGTAATTAGTCTCTGGGAAAAGTCCAAAATTCCCTTTGGATTTTGCAGTATTCCCCCTGTAGTATAAGGTATCACAGTTGGTTCAATATTTTTCTTCATTTTTGGCATTCATTAATGTTGAGGTCACAAAAAAATTCAAGGAGCACTGAGGCATCATTGAAGAACATCTGAGATGGATTAATACAGCAGATTTGCAAGACAATGGCTGCAATCTAACTGCCCTGTTGACTGAGTGCAAATCCCATACTGGCTGCTAAATCCCATGAGAGGGCAAAAACAGGATTAGGGGTGGTGAAATTTTAGTTTGGTGTACCCCCCTTTTCTGTCTGGCCTCCCACATTGTCCTGGGATACATTTCATCAGGTACTGTGGATTTATCTACCTTGATGCACTTTAAGACTTCCATCACCTCCTTCTCTGTAATATGTACACTCCTCAAGTTATCACCATTTATTTCCCCAAGTTCCCACACATCCATGCCTTTCTCAACAGTAAATACTGATGAGAAATATTCATTTAGGATCTTTTCCATCTTTTGTGAATCTGCACATAGATGACCTTGTTGACCCTTAAGAGGGCCTATTCTCTCCCTAGTTACTCTTTTGGCCTTTATATATTTGTAGAAGCTCTTTAAATTCTCCTTTGCCTTATCTGCCAAAGCAGTCTTGTGTCCCTTTTTTGCCCACCTGATTTCTCTCTCTCAACTCTACTCCAACACCCTCTATACTTTTCAAGGAATCCACTTGATCCCAGCTGCCTTTGCATGTTATATGCCCCCTTTTTCTTCTTGACCAGGGCCTCAATATCCTGAGTCATTCAGGTTCCCTACTTCTACTGGCCTTGTTCTTCACGCTAAAAGGAATGTGCTTACCCTGGTGGTCAGGAAGGCAAATAGGATGCTGGCTTTCATAGCGAGGGGGATTGAATATAAAAGTAGGGAGGTCTTGCTGCAACTGTACAGGGCACTGGTGAGGCCGCAGCTGGAGTACGGTGTGCAGTTTTGGTCGCCGCACTTACGCAAGGATATTTTGGCCTTGGAGGGAGTGCAGAGGAGGTTTACTAGGCTGATACTGGAGTTGAGGGGGTTGAGCTGTGAGGAGAGGCTGAATAAACTAGGCTTGTACTCGTTAGAGTTTAGAAGAATGAGGGGAGATCTCATTGAGACATATAAGATGATGAATGGGATGGGTAGGATAGAGGTGGAGAGACTCCTCCCGCTCAGAAAGGACGGTAGGTCTAGAGGGCACAGCCTCCAGATAAAGGGGGGACGGTTTAGAACAGAGTTGAGGAGGAACTCTTCACTCAAAGGGTGGTGAATCTCTGGAATTCTCTGCCCGTTGAAGTGGTGGAGGCTGCCTCGCTAAATATATTTAAGACGCGGGTAGATAGGTTTTTGATAGGCAAGGGGATTAAGGGTTATGGGGAGAGGGCGGGAAAGTGGAACTGAGCCACGACAGATCAGCCATGATCTTATTGAATGGCAGGGTGGGCTAGATGGCCTACTCCTGCTCCTATTTCTTATGTTCTTACGGTCTTAACCCTGGTTAATACACTTTAGAAAGCCTTCCACTTTGCCTGCCAACAGATTCCAATCAACGTTTGGAAGATTCTGTCTGATTTCATCAAAATTGGCCTACCCCCAATTTAGAATTTTAACTTTTGGGCCAGACCTATCGTTCTCCATAGCTATTTTAAAACTAACAGAATTATGGTCACTGGACCCAAAGTGCCCTCACTAACACTTCTGTCATCTGCCCTTCCTTATTTCCCAAGAGGAGGTCAAGTTTTGTTCCCCCTCTAGTCAGGCCATCCACATATTGAGAAATTCCTCCTGAATACACTCAACAAGTTTCTGTCCATTCAAGCCTTAATACCATGGCTGCCCCAGTCAATGTGGGAAAGTTAAAGTCCCCTACTATTATTACCATATTTTTCTTGGAGCTATCTGCAATCTCCTTGCATATTTGTTCCTCAATTTCCTGCTGACTATTTGGGAGCCTATAGTACAATCCTATCATTAATGTAAATGACAAATAACAGTAGACCCAGCACCTATCCCTGAGGCACACTGCTGGTCACAGGCCTCCAGTTTGAGAAACAAGCCTCTGCAACCGCCTTCTGTCTTCTGTCATCAAGCCTATTTTATCCAGTTGGCTACCTCACTCTGGATCCTGTAAGATTTAACCTTATGCAATAACCTGCCATGCAGTTTCTTGTCAAAAATCTTGCTCAAGTCCATGTAGACAACGTCAACTGCACTGCCCTCATCTTCCTTCTTGGTTACCCCTTCAAAAAAGCTCAATCAAATTCATGAGACATGATTTTCCATTCTCAAAGCCATGCTGACCGACCTTAATCAGTCCTTGCCTCTCTAAATGCCTGCAGATCCTTTCTCTCAGAATAACTTTTAACAGCTTACCCACTACAGATGTTAGGCTCACAGGCATGTAGTTTCCAGGTTTCTCCCTGCAGCCCTTCTTAACCAAAAGCACAGCATTTGCTGCCCTCCAATCTTCAAGCACCTCACCTGTGGCAATGATTCGGATATCCCTGCAGGGGACCTGCAAATTCCTCCCGAGCCCCCACAACATACTGGGATGCACTTCATCAGGTCCTGGGGATTTATCTACCTTGATGTACTTTAAGACCTCCAGCATCACCTCTTCTGTAATATGTACACTCTTCAAGACATCAGTGATGTCACGCTGACGTGAATCACTACTGATTTTCAAAAACGAAAACCAGTTGTAATGACAGTGCCAGGGGTTTGCAGATAAATGTCGCCCCTAGGCAGTGCTGTGGCACTTCATCCTGGCACTGCTCCCTGGTGGTAATATTTTAGTATGGATAGAGGATTGGTTAAAGGACTGAAAGCCAAAAGTAGGCATAAAGTGGGGATTTTTCAAATTGGCAGGCGGTAACTAGTGAAGTGCCAGAAGGAGTAGTCCTGGGGCCTCAGCTATACACAATCTACATTAATTACTTTAGATGAAGAGACAAAGATATATCACATATCTAAGTTTGTTGATGATACCAAACTAAGTGGGAAGATAAGCTGTTGGGAGAACACAGGGAGGTTGCAAAGAGATGTAGACAGAATAAGTGAGTGGGCAACAAGATGGCAGCTGGAGTTTAGAACATAAGAAATAGGAGCAGGAGTAGGCCATCTAGCCCCTCGAGCCTGCCCTGCCATTCAATAAGATCATGGCTGATCTGTTGTGGCTCAGTTCCACTTTCCCGCCC
Organism: Carcharhinus amblyrhynchos; assembly: GCF_965287045.1. Classification (NCBI taxonomy): domain Eukaryota; kingdom Metazoa; phylum Chordata; class Chondrichthyes; order Carcharhiniformes; family Carcharhinidae; genus Carcharhinus; species Carcharhinus amblyrhynchos. The sequence continues at coordinate 93,608,399 of NC_137328.1, read as the reverse complement.
TCTCCCCATAACCCTTAATCCCCTCTCTTATCAAGAACCCATCAACCCGCTTCTTAAAAATATTTAGCGAGGCAGCCTCCACCACTTCAACGGGCAGAGAATTCCAGAGATTCACCACCCTTTGAGTGAAGAAGTTCCTCCTCAACTCCGTTCTAAACCGCCTCCCCTTTATCTTGAGGCTGTGCCCCCTAGTCCTACTGTCTTTTTTGAGCGGGAAGAGTCTCTCCACCTCTATCCTATCCATCCCATTCATCATCTTATACGTCTCAATGAGATCTCCCCTCATTCTTCTAAACTCTAACGAGTACAAGCCTAGTTTATTCAGCCTCTCCTCATAGCTCAATCCCCTCAACTCCGGTATCAGCCTAGTAAACCTCCTCTGCACTCCCTCCAGGGCCAAAATATCCTTGCGCAGGTGCGGCGCCCAAAACTGCACACCGTACTCCAGCTGCGGCCTCACCAATGCCCTATACAGCTGCAGCAAGACCTCCCTACTTTTATATTCAATCCCCCTCGCTATGAAGGCCAGCATCCCATTCGCCTTCCTGACCACCTGCTGCACCTGCAAGCTAATGTAGGGAAGAGTGAAGTTATGACTTTCGCCATAAAGATAGAAATGCAGGACACTTTTAAAGTATTTAAAGTGTCAAACTTGTAAATGTTGATGTTGAAAATGACAGAACACAGTTAATATGCAGGTGCAGGAAGCAATTAGGAAGCCAGGGGTGAGCACTACTGCTTTGGGCAGTATGATGGCATCGTGGTTAGCACTGCTGCCTCACAGCACAAGAGACCCAAGTTCAATTCCGGCCTTGGATGACTGAGTAGATTTTGTACGCTCACCCCGTGTCTGCGTGGATTTCCTCAGAGTGCCCCGGTTTTCTCCCACAGCCCAAAGATGTGGGGGATACGTTGATAGGCCATGCTCAATTGCATGTGTCAGGGGGATTAGCAGGGTAGATATACGGGGTAATGGGGTTAGGGCCTGAGTAGGATTGTTGTTGGTGCAGGCTCAATAGGCCAAATGGCCCCCTTTTGCACTGTAGGAATTCTGTAGTCAATGTTTGGGGTTATAGAATCGGACAGAGGTGTGGGCAAAGGTGGAGTGCTCTTTCGTAGTGTCAGTGCAGACTCTATAGCTGAATAGCTTCCTTCTGCATTGTATAAATGCTATGAAATGACCTGTTGGCCTTCATTACAATGGGATCGGAATAAAGAATAAAGTAGTCTTGCAACAATTGTACAAGGTTTTGATGAGACCAAATCTGGAATAGTGTGTATTCTGGTTTCCACATTTTAAAAAAAGGATATACTCGCATTGGAGGCAGTGCAGCAAAGGTTCACTAAATTGGTTCCTGGGATGAGGACGTTGTGCTATGATGAAAACTGATATTCTCTGGAATTTAGGGCAATGAGAAGGGCTTGACAGGGTAGATGCTGAGAGATTATTTCTGCTGGTTGGGGAGTCTAAAACATCAGGTCACAATCTCAGTATTAGGGTTGATCATTTTGGACTGAGATGAGGAGAAATTATTTCATTCAAAGGGTTGTGAATCTTTGGCATTCTGTACCTCAAAACATTGTGGATGCTATAATGTTGAATACATTTAAACCTGAGCCTTGAGCTTTAGATACAGAATTAGGGACACCGCCACTGTGCCACAAAGCCTCCTAGGATCTGAGTACTGACCAGTAATATCTAGATGTGACAATTCTCAGAGAAGAGAAATCCTCAAAACCATTCAGATCAAGAACAGGGTGAGAAACAAGCCCATAACCATATATTTGGAGCTGAAACTTGATACTGATGTACAGAGTACATATTTCCTGTTAAGACTGCACCAGAAGATCTTTCATGAGAATTTTGAAGAGAATAGTTACCCAAAGAAAGTTGTACTAAAGCTGAGCAAAATCATGTCGGTGGCATCTGGTGAAACTGTGATTCGACAGCAAGGAACGACACAACTCAGAGGGACACACAAAGGAAAAAACGTTCCACGTCACTGAAACATATGGTCCTGCTATCCTGGGGTTGAACAGTTGGGAAGAGCTGCAGCTGATCTCAGTAAAGTCTCAATAAAGTTGGTGTCACTGAAAGTTCGAGATAGCACACTGGTTGAAAAGCTTCCTTTGATCAGAAGCAAGAGTTTGATCCAAATGTGTCCAGTGTATTTTAATGGGACGGTTAGATACTTGTGAGATTTTGAGTGTCATATCACCATTTACTCAGAGAAGAAATTTGCCGCCAAAAGTACCAATAGAACTAAAAGAAAAGTTTGAAAGTGAACTCCAAGGGATGGAAGAAAATAAAGTAATTGCCAGAGTGACAGAGCTAACAGATTGATTTTCTATTATTCGGAATCTTAAATTCTATCATTGTGAAACAAGCCAAATGGACGGCTTAGAGTTTGCCTGGATTCCAAGATCTTAATCATGCAATGAAATGAAATCAGTACCCTATTTCAATCATGGAAGAGATCAGAACTGCATTGGCAGGGTCAAGGACAAAAATTTTCAGTAAGCTTGATGCTAGAAATGGCTATTGAAATTTGAAGCTGGGTGAAAAATCTCCACTGATGCAAACATTTAACACATCCTTTTGTGTGGTGCAAATTTCTGTGTCTACTATTTAACATTAGTGAACCAGAAAAAAGATTAAATGTACAAAGGATGCAAATATCAGCTTAGCTGATGATATCCAGTCCATGGTGTCAATTGAAAAAAAATGAAGACTATCATCTACACAAAAATATGGAGAGATTCAGCAAAGCATGGTTCAAGCTAAATGCAGCCAAATGCATTTGGGAAGGTGACAGAATACTAGTTCTTCAGAATGGTGTACACATCTGAGTCAAGCTGTGTCCTGGAAAACTTACTTTGAGACAGAAGGTCCAAGGGTCAAGAAACAGTGAAAAAGTTCCCTTAGGTTGGTCCAGTACAAGCTAGACATGACTCAGGTCAGAACACAGCAAATTGTCGAGAGGTGATGAGAAAAGATGCTAAGTACTAGTGGTCATAGTCACATGGGAAGAGGAGTTTCACAGTATGTAAGCATACATAATAGAGAGAAGCCTGTTCCTTTGCAAGTAGATGTTTTGCACAAGGATTGAGAGTAATGAAGACCAAATCCATGAGGTGGAGGAATATCAGATCTGTAAGGTGGATTACCACCTGAGTGATACTTGAATGATGTTCTTTGACAGAACAACGCAAATCTTAAACCATACTGGCACAATGGTTAGCACTGCTGCCTCACAATACTAGAGACTCGGTTTTGATTCCAGCCCTTGAGGCACTATGTGCATGAGTTCCCTCCAGGAGCTCTGGTTTCCTCTCACAATCCAAAAATATGCAGATTAGGTGGATTGGCCACGGTAAATGCATGGGGTTACGGGAATAGGGTGAAAGGGAGGGCCTGGTTGGGATGCTGTTTCGGAGAGTTGGTGCAGATTCCATGAGCCAGATGGTCTTTTTCTGCATCGTACGGATTTTCTGATTCAATGAAAAGAACCTATTTTTAAAATTTCAAATTTCATGATAAAAGTCAATTGGAAATTTTATTTAGTCTAGACATGTATAAAAAAGTTAATGATTGGAAAGATTATGTTGATATAAACAAATTTTCAAAGAAAGAAGGATGTTGTATTGTTACATTACTCCAATATGATTTTTGAACTATACCATAATGCAGGGGTGAACATACATATCCAAAGTGCCACATATCATTTACTAGTCAGTGCACCAAAACAATAGTATATCGTTCCACCAAGCATGAAGGGCTGTAAGAAAGAGTTGACAAAAGCTTCAGTATCATGCCTACCTGTGTAATTGTTTCAGACTGCTGGGATCTGCATAACATAACATCAGGTAATCGAATAATATATATAACTTAAAAATGCCCCCTGTCTTAATTCTTCAGTAATCTCATTGTTACTCGTCCACTGAAAACCTATAAATATTAGGAGGTGAGATTGACTTCAGTGTGTCATCATAGCCTGCTGTTTTACTGCATTAGTAATCAGAATCTGGCAGCCGCAGAGTGTTAAGTGCAGCTATTAAGATCCATGTGATTTTCGAGGAAAATTACATTGCATCAACTAGAAGAGATAATAGGGTTCTGCTCTTTGGCCATATTCTGAGGGTGCAAATGGCAATGTCTTTGTTTGCAAAGGTTGTATAACTTTAAAATAGCTAGCAGACTGCATGAGCACTTTATAAACTGAGCTTCGCTGTGCAATGGAGACACAAGAAGCTTTTGCTAAGCGTGGATCTTACATTACTTATATTTAATCCATGTTAGATGAAAACCTCATTCTCCAGTTAGCCTGTCACTTGGAGGATGATCTTATCAGCTTATCCTGCTGGTTGATCGGTGTGGTGAGCAGGTAAGATTGTGAGAAAGGTGAAAAACTGGCTTTGCACTCTATTTCTCTCCTTTCATGATTCTACTGGCACTGTGAAGCCGGTGTGATCAGCCGGTGGATTATAATAAATTTGAATTTAATCTGGCTCACGTCATAAGGGTGTCACTGGTGGAGGTGCTTACTGGCGAGGATCATGTATGGTTCCCCCACCAATGAAGATCAGACATGATGGTCTTGCTGGTGAGATGGAGGCCATTGAGGCCCTCTGGATAGCTGGGGCAAGGGAAGGCAGTGCCAGCTTGGCACTGTGAGTCTGGGATGCTGACAGTGTCAGCCTGGCATCCTGGCATTGCCCATTAGACATGCTGGCCCTGCCCACTGGGCACAGGGCAGGGCCTATGGGGAAGGGGAAAGGGCCTAAAGGGGCAGGGCCTAAGGGGAGGTAGGGTCTGCACACTGCAACTGGGGATCACTGGGTGGGAAGAGGAGGGGGGAGTGAGAGAATTCGCAGTGCAATAACTGTATACTCTTGCAAACAGTGCACTGGAAGATCAGCGCATGTGCAGTGGCATCCTCTCGCAGTCATCAGTCGGCTTCTCTGCGTGAATAGACTCCATCCATTCCCCCGACTGACGAGAATTACACTTTGCCTCATCTTGTTCTCTAAGTAGCATATGATCGTGTTTGGGATCCTCCACAAAAAAAAATGGGCGTGATTCTCTTTTTTTATGCTCATTTGCTGCTGAGAATTTTTTTGGTAAGATCGCCCCCAGTATCTGTTTGCAACCAAAACCATATGTGCCAATTCTTTATGTAGAGTAAAACACTGAGCAAGGTATGGTTTGCAAACTGTTTTGTCTAGTAAAATTGAAATGATTATTTAACTAAGTATCCAAATCTGGATTATTGGAAGGAATCTGACAAATGTTTTGAGTGGGAGAGAATTATACCACTAAACTGTAAAAATGTGCCTTTTAGTATCATACTTCTGAAACAGTTTATTTAAGAGCTGTCTGTGGTTTTGACAATTTATCAGTCGATTTTCAAAAAAAAAGTTACATGCTTTAGACGTCAGTTTACAGAAAAGAGTTATTTACAGAGTATTAACAATAGGGCATGGTAAAGTAAATATTTAAAACTCACATTCAGGGACTCTTCACTTCTATGTCTGAATACTAACTTATCAGCTCAATAAAACAGTGTCTTAATAAACTTTGACCAAAATTGCTAAGTGAACATTTTGGAAGCTCTCCTCACACTTATCTGCCCATAAACACTGCATCATGTAATCTTTGATTTCTGTATCCCACTGTCACTCAATGGCAAATTGTTGGATATTTCACAAGTGCTTTTCTAACATTTGAATATTTCTAAAATGTTGAATATTTGTTATTTTGAATTCTTCATAAATCAGTGTGACAGCCTCAAAATTATTGGGTAGCAGTGTGTTTGTTTTGCTATATTTTATGTTTGTAATAACAAATGCTGACTATATATATACTATTGTCTTTCTATTTTGGATTAATTTATAATTCTTCTTTTTGATCTTTTTTCCCCAGCTTAATTTTAATGTTTTGCGCTGCTTTCAGATCTTTTGAGTCTTTTAAGAACCAAGTTCGAAAAGACAGACTTCAAATATACTTTGTACCAGAACTTCCTACTTTGGTAGGAAGCTTCCACATCTTTTGTGTTCTGCTTTAAAATGTAAAGCATTTTTCTTGAAAAGAATTATCTGGTGGTTAATAATTTGGCTACTGAATTAAGGATGATCTTTTTTGTACCAGTTTGCCATGCAAAATCCTATAGGAAAATCTTCTTAAGTTGCTTTAGTGTTTGCAGGTGAAGGATGGAAGATATGTCTGTTAGAAAGTTTAACAGTGAAACTAGTTAAGTTGGCTTAAAAATTGTGGAATAATTTTTGCTTGGTTTGATAAATGTTCGCTTTTGAAATTGAGCTGCAGAAATCAATACAACATTTTCTTTTGTTTAAGAGTGTCAAAATATTACCTGTATTGAATTAATAGATTGAGCGCATCACACCAGTGACATGAAAAGTGGATTTGCATCTGCGTCTCTAAAAATTACACTTTAATTATACTTTTATAGAGATAACATTAATGCAAAAAATCTGGTAAATTGCTCCATCACCTCCATCATTTGCCTATCAACAATTCCCTTCTTCTTAATTCAGCCATTGTGCGCAAAATTCTAAGTGTCGTCCCCATCTCCAGATCACACACCTATTCCCTGTTGTTTAGCTCTCAATTTCTAAAACTTTGAATGACTAGTGGAGATTTTATGTAGTTGGAATGGCTAAGCAATTTTAGTTGATACTCCTTTCTGCTGGTTTGCAAGAGTTGGGCGACTAGTTTTGGGGGGGATGGGAAACTTGGGGCATGGAAGGGATGGAAGAAAATAATTCATCTCTCTGAACTGAAAATCAGCTTTCTCTTATTTTTGAGCATGGACTTGTGATTCTCGATCAGATTGCACCCACTCCAATTGAGGCAGGTAGCACATAAATTCATTTAAATGCTGGTTCATTTAAATGATTTCTGTATTGTAGTGTTCAGCCAAGAATGACCTGCACTGCAGGATAGTTGTATGACCAACATGGGGCAAAGCTGTATGCATGGTTGGCATTTGTCCCATTTAGCTTGCATCCCTTTTAATAGCCTGCCCCGTGTAAAGGAGTACTGTGCTAATTATAAGGAAGCTGTTGCTGACTACAAGTGGTGCAAATGGATGTGAACAGGACAGCCAAAAGCCAGGACTCCTGGAATCTTAGATATGGCACTGGAAGCATTACGTTCAGCAGATTGATGGCAGGAGAGAAGTCCAGATTGCCTTGAGCACCAGGAAGCCCTGGGAGCTTGTGGCCAGAGGTATAAATTCCCAGAGTCTTGCCCAGAGAACCTAGCAGGGTTGATGGCACGTGGGTGGTTAATGTCAGTGAATGTATCTTCATATGATATCTCCAACCCACCACACGACCAGCTTCTCACGTTGCGCAATGCATTACACCTCCATCAGTCACCCATCAGCAATCCCCTGTAGTCACGATTTAGTTGGTTGCACTCTCACTTCTGAGTCAGAAGGTTGTAGTTTCACGTCTCACTCCAGAGACTTGAACACAAAATCTAGACTGACCTTTCTAATGGAGTACTGAGGAACGTTTGGAGGTATCACGTATTACAAAAGACAGTAAATTAATGCCCCAGTTGCCTTAAAATAGATGTAAAAGATCCCAAATGACTATTTTGAAGAAGAGCGGCAGAGTTATCCTGGGCAGTTCAGAAAATATTCATCCCTCAATCAGCATCTCAAAAACAGCTTATCTGATCCTTACCGCATTGTCATTTGTTGGAGTTTGCTGTGTTCAAATTGGCATTTCTTACTTTACAATAGGATTTGCACTTCAAAAGTACTTAATTGGCTACATCCTGAAGTTGTGAATGATGCCTTATTAATACAAGCCTTTTTATTGTTCCTGGTGGTCAGCCTAACATTCAGATCATCCACCTCGTCCTCACATACTTAGCAATGATGCCATCCTCAGAACCTCCTCTTACATCTTTCATATATCTCCAGCTATTCAGCAGGTACATCAGCCACGCATAGCGCAACACATTCACTGACACCCTTCTCTGTCTTTTGCAAGACGAGATGACCCAAAACTGCAGGGAGTAGAGCAGAATTAGAGCGGACAGGCATCACCTAGGCCTGCTGGATGTGACTGTGCCCAGCATTACGGCAATGACAGAGGCCGTTGCATCCCCTGAGCACATGCATGATAATGGGGGTGGGAGGATAAAATGCAAGAAGTCCATATCTGCAGCTTGCATTTTATGTCAGATATAGCAGGGTTAGGATAAGATGACATTTGATGAGCGCCATAAGACAGGAACATTCGTGCACGTGTTCAGTGGATGCAACGGCCTTTGTGATAGCTGTAATGTTAAGCACAGTCACCTCCAGCAGGCCTTTGGTGCAGGAATGCTTGTCTCTCTCCAATTCTGTTCTGCTCCTTGTGGTTATGGGCCATCTTGTCCTGCAAGAGACAAGGAAGGTTTTCTCAAGGAATTTGAATCCAACATGGCACAGGGCATTGCACAGAGCTTAGAAATGATCTTTTCCAGAGTAAGTTGTGGCCAGCTCTTTTAAAGCACTTGTGGACTCAGCTGTGATGCAGCATCTGAGATTAAACCAGATGATTTGCGTAGTGTCACGTTTGATCTCATGATGAGCTTCTTACTGCATATTAGCAGCATCACTATTGCTACCACTTAATTTCACCTCCGTAAGATTTCTTGACTTTTCCCATGGCTCAGCTTATTTCCTGATGGAATCCTCATTTGTGCCTTTGTTACCAATAGTCTTGACTCTTCTAATGCACTTTTGGCAAAATTCTTCCCTTAAACTTGAGGTCACCTTAGAACATAGAACATTACAGCGCAGAACAGGCCCTTCGGCCCACGATGTTGCGCCGACCAGTTACAAAACAATGACCCACTAACCTAAACCAATCCCTTCTCGTCCATAAACCTATCCACGGATCTCTTAAATGCCCCCAAACTAGGCGCATTTACAACTGCAGCAGGCAGGGCATTCCAATCCCTCACCACCCTCTGGGTAAAGAACCTACCCCTGACATCCGTCCTATAACTACCACCCCTTAATTTAAAGCCATGCCCCCTCGTGCTAGATTTCTCCATCAGAGGAAAAAGGCTATTACTATCCACCCTATCTAAACCTCTAATCATCTTATATGTTTCAATAAGATCCCCTCTTAGCCGCCTTCTTTCCAGCGAAAACAACCCCAAATCCCTCAGCCTCTCCTCATAGGACCTCCCCTCCATACCAGGCAACATCCTGGTAAACCTCCTCTGCACCCTCTCCAAAGCCTCCACATCCTTCCTGTAATGTAGGGACCAGAACTGCACACAATACTCCAAGTGCGGCCGCACCAGAGTTGTGTACAGTTGCAACGTGACGCTGCGACTCCTAAATTCAATCCCCCTACCAATAAACGCCAAGACACCGTATGCCTTCTTAACAACCTTATCTACTTGACTCCCAACTTTCAGGGATCTATGTACACATACACCTAGATCCCTCTGCTCATCCACACTATTCAAAGTCCTCCCGTCAGCCCTATACTCGACACATCTGTTATTCCTACCAAAGTGAATTACCTCACACTTCTCCGCATTAAACTCCATCCGCCACCTCTCGGCCCAGCTCTGCAACCTGTCTAAGTCTTCCTGCAAACTATGACACCCTTCATCACTATCTACCACACCTCCGACTTTGGTGTCATCAGCAAACTTACTAATCCACCCAACTATACCCTCATCCAGATCATTAATAAAAATTACAAACAGCAGTGGCCCCAAAACAGATCCCTGAGGCACACCACTCAAAACCGAACTCCATGATGAATATTTACCATCAACCACCACCCTCTGTCTCCTATCCGCTAGCCAATTCCTGATCCAATTCCCTAGATCACCCCCAATCCCATACATCTGCATTTTCTGCAGAAGCCTACCATGGTGAACCTTATCAAACGCCTTACTAAAATCCATATACACCACGTCCACTGCCTTACCCCCATCCACCTCTTTGGTCACTTTCTCGAAAAACTCAATAAGGTTAGTAAGGCACGACCTACCCGCCACAAAACCATGCTGACTATCTCCAATCAATTCTTTACTCTCCAAATAACTATAAATCCTATCCCGAATAATTTTTTCTAAAACCTTGCCCACAACAGAAGTGAGACTCACTGGTCTATAATTCCCGGGGAAGTCTCTGTTCCCCTTCTTAAACAATGGGACAACATTCGCTAACCTCCAATCTTCCGGTACTATACCAGAGGCCAACGACGACCTGAAGATCAGAGCCAGAGGCTCTGCAATCACTTCTCTTGCCTCCCAGAGAATCCTGGGGTAAATCCCATCCGGACCAGGCGACTTATCTATTTTCAGACCCTCCAGAATATCTAGCACATCCTCCTTATCAACTGCAACACTGTCAATTCTACTCCCCTGCAATCCAGTGTCCTCCTCAGCTATATCCATGTCCCCTTGTGTGAATACCGAAGAGAAATATTGGTTCAATGCCTCTCCAATCTCCTCCGGTTCCACACATAACTTCCCTCTGCTGTCTATAACTGGCCCTAATCTTGCCCTAACCAACCTTCTGTTCTTACCATACCTATAGAACGCCTTAGGATTCTCCTTAATCCTATCAGCCAAAGACTTCTCATGTCCTCTTTTAGCCCTTCTTAGCTCACTCTTCAACTCCCTCCTAGCCAATCTAAAGTTTTCTAGTGCACTACCCGAGCCCTCACGTCTCATCCGAACGTAAGCCTCCTTTTTCCTCTTAACCAACGAAAAAACTTTTTTGGTGCACCACGGTTCCCTAGCCCTACCAATTCCTCCTTGCCTGACAGGGACATACCTATCATGGACTCGCAGTAGCTGCTCCTTGAAAAAACTCCACATTTCAGACGTTCCCAGTCCCTGTAATCTCCTAGTCCAACCTATGCTTCCTAATTCTCTCCTAATAGCCTCATAATTACCCTTCCCCCAGCTAAAACCACTAGCCCGAGGTTCATTCCTATCCCTTTCCATCACTAAGGTGAACGTAACCGAATTGTGGTCACTATCACCAAAATGCACACCAACTTCCAAGTCTAGCACCTGGTCTGGCTCATTTCCCAGCACCAAATCCAATATAGCCTCACCTCTAGTTGGCCTATCTACATACTGAGTCAAAAAACCTTCCTGCACGCTTTGTACAAAAACTGACCCCTCTAATGAGCTAGAGCTATAACAATTCCAATCAATATTAGTAAAGTTAAAATCCCCCATAACAATTACCCTATTACTTTCACTCCTAACCAGGATCGTCTCCGCAATCCTTTCCTCAACCTCTCTAGAACTTTTAGGAGGTCTATAAAAGACTCCCAACAGGGTGACCTCTCCTCTCCTATTTCTAATCTCCGCCCATACTACCTCAACAGACAAGTCCTCATCAAACTTCCTCCCTGACACTGTGATACAATCCCTGACCAATAAAGCTACCCCTCCCCCCCTCCTACCTCCTTCTCTACTCCGACTAAAACATTTGAACCCCGGGACCTGCAGCAACCATTCCTGCCCCTGCTCTATCCATGTGTCTGAAATGGCCACAACATCGAAGTCCCAGGTACTGATCCACGCTGCAAGTTCATCCACTTTATTGCGAATACTCCTCGCATTAAAGTATACGCATTTCAAACCCTGCTCCACCCCACCCCTGCGATGCTGTGCATTGCAGTCCCCATCTATGCCCCCCTCACTTTCAACCTCTCTACTCAGGATCCCCCCCCCCCTCCGAATCAGTTTAAACCTAACTGGATAGCCTTAGCAAATTTACCCCCCAGGATATTGGTCCCCCTCTGATTCAGGTGCAGACCATCCCTCATATAGAGGTCCCACCTTCCCCAGAATGAGCCCCAGAATGCTGCCCTTGTGCTAATTCTCACTGTTCCTATCACCAATAAGCCCTCTGCTTGCTGACTCTTGATTAAACAACATCTTGATTTAAAAATTTTCATCCTTGTTTTCAAATCCCTCCATGACCCCCTCTTCTCCCAATTTCAGTAATTTCTTTCAACCGCACAATCCACAAGAAAACTGCACACATCTAATTCTGGCCTCTTGAACATGGGTGACACAGTGGATGGCACTGCTGTCTCACAGCGCCAGGGACCTGGGTTCAAAGAACGAACAAAGAATAGTACAGCACAGGAACAGGCCCTTCAGCCCTCCAAGCCTGCACCGATCACGTTGCCCTATTTAGACCAACTGCTTATATCCCCCTATTCCCCATCTGTTCATGTATCTATCCAGGTAAGTCTTATATGTCACTAACGTATCTGCCTCAACCACCTCACTTGGCAGTGCATTCCAGGCCCCCACCACCCTCTGTGTAAAAAAAAGAAACTTCCCTGCACATCTTCACTGAACCTTTCCCCCCTTATCTTGAACTGGGTGTGATTGTTGTTGGTGCAGGCTTGATGGGCCATCTGGCCTCCTTCACGATAGGGATTCTGTGATTCTGTGATTTCAATATTTAGTTGCTCCACCATTGATGGCCATATCTTCAGTTGCTTAAACTCCAAACTCTGGCATTCTGCCCTTAAACTACCTCACTTTCCTCCTTTTAAAACATTCATAAAAACTTAACTCTTTAAGCAAACTTTTGGTTGACTGACTTAATGAAGCTAATTTTACTGTTCTGCCTGCCATGGGAATCGAAGCGGGTGAGGGGCAGACCGTGGAGAGGTCTGTTGATCTCGGGCAGGATTTCACAGTTTCAGGATGAGCGTGGTCATAAAATCCCACCCAGTATGTTTGTGTTTGGCTTGGTGTCATGTTTTGTTTTCTAATATTCTTATAAAGAACTTCAGGATGTTTCATTATGTTAAGGGTGGTATATAAATAATTTGTTGTCTGGTGGCTATTATCCCAGCTTCCATTGCAGCAGATGTAAGCGACACTCATACTGCAGTGGAAGGTCACGTGGAGGTCAATATATCCATGCTTGTTGCCATGCAGGCTCTGACAGCTGCCATCATGGCTATGGATATAGACTTGCACAGGCTGTTACAGCAGCCGAACAACTGCACTTCAGCAAATTACTCAACTTGATGCTCCTTCAATGTCACTGAGTCAAAATCCTGGAACTCCCTCCCTTACATTACTATGGGTGTACCTACACCTCAAGTATTGCAGCAGTTCAAGAAGGCAGCTCACCACCACCTTCTCAGGGGCAACTAGAGAGGGGCAATAAATACTGGCCTAGCCAGCAATGCCCATATCCCCGTAAATGAAAAAAAAGTCATTATGGATGTTGCTATCTTTTAAGATGAAGTTCCTGGTGGTAGCATAGCTCTCATTGTAGGCTTAATTTTATGTGGTCAGTTGGTGGAGGGTGGTCGTGAGCTGTGTGTACAGAGGACATCCCTGTTTCAAGCAGTTAAGCCCTGGTCCTTCAGTGATCTGAAGATGATGGTTGACTGCCTCAGCACGAAGGCACCCATTTTGCTGCCAGAGTAGTGGACGCTTATCAACATAATGATCTGAGCATGGTGCACACTAACTTCAAATTAGTGGAGTAGAACCCCCTGCAGTTAAGGTATATCTCCCCATTTAAGGAGGATTACAGCTCTGGCCTCCATAACTGCAGCAGTCTTTCTATCAATCCGTATTATTTTTTCAATCGCCATATAGTGAAGGATAGAACAGGAGCCTATGTTTACACAAATCTCCTCTGGCCACCATAGATCATCAGCAACTTTACTGATCTCACCCAGGAAATTTGGCTAGGGCTCTTATTCATGCCGACTCTGCAAACCGACTCGGCCTGATCCGGAAATATGGCCTCAACATGTGCCGCTGTGCTTTAGACAATATGTTAAAGACATCAGCTTTGTAAAACTAGATTAAATACAGAAGGAGCAAGAGAGCATTCTAATGTAATACGAAATGAAAATCAGCATTTGTTGAACAACTTATTATTGCCTTCACCTGGAAGAAGCAAACGTTTGTGATGCTCCATTTTTGGAAATAGAATTTAACTGGAATTTGTTTTTTTTAAAAAAAGCTAGTTACCACAACTCCTCCAAAAGTCACCACGATACTTCCACAAACTTGGCCCTATCAACAGTAAACTAAAAGCATTTCCCCTTGGATAGCTGGCCTGTTAAAGAATGCTGGTGATGTAGGTTCCCTCTTTTGTTTAACAGTGAGTGCTTTGGGGAGGATATTCACTGGACCACTGAATGGTTGGGACTAGGGCACTATCCTGAGGAACTCCTGCAATGGTGTCCCAAAACTGAAATTGTTGACCTTCTTCTATCACGATCCTTTGTGCTAGGTATGACTCCAACCAGTGGAGAGTTTTCTGCAAATTCCCATTGACTAATAGGGCTCCTTGATGCCACATTTGGTCGAATGCTGCCTTGATGTCAGGGATTCACTTCCACTTTGAGAGCTCTGCTCCTATGTCCATGTTTGGATCAAGGCTGTAATGAGGTCAGGAATTGAGTTGCCCTGGTGAAACCCAAATTTAGTATCAGTTAGCTGGTTTTTTCCTGAGTAGGTGTTGCTTGATAGCATTGATGGTGACACCCTCCGCCTTATGATCAAGAGCAATGGAACGGTAATTTGTCAGGTTGGATTTGCCCTGGACAGGACAACCCTGGAGAGTTTTCCAAATTGCCAGTTAGATGCCAGTTTGATAGCTGAACTGGAGCAGCTTGGCTCGGGGCACGGCATGCTCTGGAGCACAAGTCGTCGGTATTATTGCTGGAATATTGTCGGCTGCAATCTTTTGTGCTCAATGACTGCACTGGCATTGGATATTCCCAGCAGGCTTATGATGCTGGGGACCTCAGGAGGAAGTTGAGATGCATCATCCTCCTGCCACTTCTGGCTGAAGACGAATGCACTTTGTTGCGCTGATGTACTGAGCTGTTCCATATTTAGGATGGAGATATCTGTGGAATCTCCTACTCCTGTTAGCTTAATGGTTCACCATCATTTACCACTGGATGTGGCAGAACTGCAGAAATTAAATCTGATCTGTTGGTTGTGGGTTGGTTTGCAGCATCTATCACTACATGCCAATAAATTTTGACAGTTATGTTACATAGGAATGCTAACTGTTAACAGTTAGTACCATAGCCTCCGGACAAATACATTCTTTTTTAAATAGGGGAAGTAAGAATCTGATAAAACATATTTTCCTTTAAAAATTAAGAATGGATAGCAATGGGGTTTTAATTTAGTTAGTTCATTTCCAAATGGGTGGCATGTGGCACAGTGGTTAGCATTGCTGCCTCACAGCGTCAGGGATCCAGATTTGATTCCTGGGCTTGGGTCACTGTCTGTGTGAAGCTTGCACATTCTCCTCGTGTCAGCGTGGGATTCTTCTGGATGCTCCGGTTTCCTCCCACAGTTTGAAAGATGTGCTGGTTAGGTGCATTGACCTGAACAGGTACCAGAGTGTGGCGACTAGAGGAATTTCACAGCAACTTCATTGTAGTGTTAATGTAAGCCTTACTTGTGATGAATAAATAAACTTTAACTTTAAAAATATAAATAAACTTCAGCACATGTTAAACAATTTCATTTGCAAATTCAGTTGCCTCCCTTTTCCTCTAAAGGTGATTTTCCCAGGGCTGCGCCCAGGTGTACATGGTTGCCTGGGCTTAGCAAATATTGAATAATTGGGCATGCTGCAGTGTAGCAGTGGGTCTAAGTTTAATTTCAGGCTACCAGTGGCAAACAGACAAAGTATAAAGCATTCATTTTTGTGTCTGGTACGGATGCAATATAGAAAACTAAGAAGCAGCAAAAATTACATGATGATATCCTCAACTTTTTTCAGCCATGACAATGTTTCAATGTGCTGCAAGACTTTCAGAGGATTCACAGCTGAGAAATTTGGAATTGAGAAACAAGTTCATGTTCAGCTTCAGGAACAGAAAGTTTTGATCAGTGATGTGGCCATAATCACAACAATGAATTAATATAGGTTGATTCGATGTGTCTGATACAGGCAAGAAGGCCCTAGGTTGGATTCCACCCTGTTTTGAGTTAGTTAATCTCTGCTGGACAGATGGAACAGCAAAAATTGTCCTCAGTAACCCAGTAGCTAAATACAGCAAACATACAGTCAGGATGCATGGTGCGGATGCCTTGTGTCATGAAGTGTGCTGATTAGGGACGAGGTCGGTCTTGGCTGTAATACCCAATCTGGCCCATGATCAAATAGTCTGCTGCCATTCACTGATTCGGCTTACGTAGAAATATGGCCACTTCATTGATGTCCTGAAGGCAGCCGTGACATTCATCATATGAGAGAACTTGAAATAACTGTTTTCTTGTTTTTGAAAAAAATTGTAACCAGAATCAAAATGGATCCTATAATTTTTTTTAACGATTAACATTGAGAGAGCCAGAAGGCTATGCTTTGATTTTGTGTTTGTTTAATTAGATTTTTATGCTAACAGTTACATATAAACAGTTGTGTTTGTTGAATTACAAACAGTATTGATTTATGTACGGTCCTCCAGACATGATTGGCAGGTTGTGATTTTTAAGTGTGAAAGCTAATTGCTGTTTTGTGAAAAATCTGTAAGGAAGTTTATAATCAGATTAAGTGCGACTTTTGTTGTGTACTTGAATTGATTGCTAAGCTACAAAAGTAAAAAAATGATTTAAAATAACTAAGATTTTATAACTGAAGAGCATCAGCTCCCACGTTTGTCTAAGAAAGCTGTTTAGGGCACCAATTAAACAATGTATTTATTGAAAAAAGATGGTAGTCCATCTGAAGAAGCTGAGTAGAATAAATGCTCATTAACTTGTGTAATGTATCCAAATTTGCTGACAATGCAGTTAGGTGAGAAAGTAAGCTGCAAGGACACAAAGACATTGCAAAAAGATATAGGTAGTATCAGAGGGGTGGCTGGTGGGATATAATGCAGGGAAATGTGAAGTTATCCACTTTGGTAGAAAAAGATTTAAACTGTGAGGGATCAAAACATTTTGGTATTCAGAGGGACTTTATTATCCTTGTGCATAAACCATAGAATGTTGACATGCAGGTACAGAAAGCAATGGGGAAAACAAAACATGTGTTGGGCTTTTATTTCCAAAAGTTTGGATTTCCTTCTATCCCACTGCTACTCTTATAGCCCAGCAGGCCAGGAGACTTGGGGTCAGATGGCGGGAGAGGATGTGCCCCTGAGGCATTGCCAGCTTGGGCCCCCTGGTACTGCTCAAAGGACAAAGTGCCAATGGCTACCAGTGAGTTGGAGAAGTTTGGATTACCTACCACCAGTCTCGCGGGTGAGAACAGTGCAAACTTGAACTTCTGCTGACAGACCAATCACAGCACTCTGATTTTAGCAGCCTTCAAGCACTTCACAAAGTAAAATAAATAGCATTATTGTATCAAAAATCTTAAAATGCTGCAGTGAAGATCGAACAAGTTATAGTGAAATATTTTTCTTCTCCATTTTTCTGCCAGTTCTTTTTCTTCCCTTGAAGACATTGACCTTTTATTGAGACACCAACCGACTTCCATAGTTGTGCATGTTCATATGTGGAAAAAGCATGATATTCAACCACAGTTAAGCAAATACCCTCTTCCTTTGTCACCCACATCTGCAACTTCCTCAGAAGGCAGCCATCCAAAGCTTGCGACCCACAAAATATTCCAGCAGGTGGTCAGGAAGGCGAATGGGATGCTGGCCTTCATAGCAAAGGGGATTGAATATAAAAGTAGGGAGGTCTTGCTGCAGCTGTATAGGGCATTGGTGAGGCCGCAGCTGGAGTACTGTGTGCAGTTTTGGGCGCCGCACCTGCGCAAAGATATTTTGGCCTTGGAGGGAGTGCAGAGGAGGTTTACTAGGCTGATACCAGAGTTGAGGGGGTTGAGCTATGAGGAGAGGCTGAATAAACTAGGCTTGTACTCGTTAGAGTTTAGAAGAATGAGGGGAGATCTCATTGAGACGTATAAGATGATGAATGGGATGGATAGGATAGAGGTGGAGAGACTCTTCCCGCTCAAAAAAGACAGTAGGACTAGGGGGCACAGCCTCAAGATAAAGGGGAGGCGGTTTAGAACGGAGTTGAGGAGGAACTTCTTCACTCAAAGGGTGGTGAATCTCTGGAATTCTCTACCCGTTGAAGTGGTGGAGGCTGCCTCGCTAAATATTTTCAAGAAGCGGGTTGATGGGTTTTTGATAAGAGAGGGGATTAAGGGTTATGGGGAGAGGGCCGGAAAGTGGAACTGAGCCACGACAGATCAGCCATGATCTTATTGAATGGCGGGGCAGGCTCGAAGGGCCAGATGGCCTACTCCTGCTCCTATTTCTTATGTTCTTATGTATCTAGGAATTGCCTAGTATGTAGGCATTGTGGCTGCTGCCCAGATACTGTGCACAGACCTATATGCTGCGTTCATGTACCAGCTGCATGTTACGGGAAGAATATCCCTTTCTGTTTTTGAATGACCCCAGCTGTTCAGAAGGTACTTCATTGGCCACATGTGTGCAGACTATTATGCCCCACACCTTTAGAAAATCAGCAATACTGCCAAAGTCTCTGCCTCCTTCAGCCTAATGGACATTGTGGTCAGTAAATTAGACGAATTCACCTACAGGGCCAAACAGGGTATCAGCCATTACGTTGATGCAGTGGTGTGCAGCCAGCGGGGAGAAAGCTGAAGCCTGGAAGGAGCCTGTGACGAAAAATTCAGGGGCACTGTGACCTTCAAGGCCAGAGGCATCAAGTGCCCACCTACACAATTGAATGCATCAGCCAGCATGTCACAGACTGATGAGATTGTCTTCCTGGAAACCAGAGTCTTTAGAGGCACTGGTGCTTTGTATGCCATTCTTCTCCAATAGACTCTATTGTCAGGATACTGCCTTCTCCTCCATCTACCTGCCTGCTGCCTTTCCTGCACTGGCCCCTGCTCTGCAGCAGGTTGCCTACCTTGCTGGACCCACAGGACACAACTATCCCTGGTCACCAGCTCTCCTCTTTCTCCTTCTCTGGAGAAGGAGCCTCCCACTGAATGTAGATTCCCATTTGGGAACAACAATGCTCAGCACAATCCTGTACTACAAAATGTTGGTTTTCGATCTTACTTCAGGAAAAGCCCAAATGCAGGACTAAAATGAATGAAAACAAAACTGCCAGCACTAGCAAGGTCTCCCAGCCTTGGTCTGGTGAAGTCAGCCACAGTGCCTCTAACTTTACAGCCACCTTTGCAACATTTCTTGACCAAAAAAAGTAACTGAAATCAATCGTCTTCCTCGTACACCCAACACATTATGGCATGAGCCATGCAAAACTGAGGTCATTAACTTTTTTAGCGAGTTTTAATAGCTTCTTAATTTGTTTTAAAATGGTGGATGGAATTCTGATGTCAGTGCCACCCAACATCTGTATTGTGCTAGATTAGCGTATTGAAATCAGGTTCAAAACTGGATGTCACAATGCAAAATTTACACATGAGCAGAATGGCAGCAGTCCCAATTCCTGCACATAAAATTCACCCCTGGATCTTCTAGAAGTGGAAAAAGTAGCTCAGGTTGAGTCACCTCCAACTTTCTTTCTACTTGGTCTGTGAAAGTGTCCATCTCAAATAATCGCTTCGCTGCAGATCACACTTGCTAGTGGGGAATATGTCTTACAAAGAATCTAAATGAGGAACTCAGATTCTGGGATGCCAAAGTATAGGAACAAGCTACCTCCCACATGTGCGAACTGCCTGGCCAGGTATACAAGGGTCATTTGCATCTCTTCGGAACAAAATATATGAAGCGTTTACCTTAATAAGGTCATAGATATTGGATGGGTCACATGTTGTGAGACTGCTAAAAATGACAAGTATTTCATGACTGGTGTGTCCTCGCATGTGCCTTTTGGGGAGAAAAATCATAATGAAACATTTAAATGCTTGACAGGGTAAAAGCTTTCTCTGGCTAGGAAGTCTAGAGCCAGGGATGACTGTCTCAGAATAAGAGTTTGGTCATTTAGAGCTGAGCTGAGGAGAAATCCCTTCACTCAAAGGGTTGTGAGTCGCTGGAATTCTCAACCTTTTGAGAATGTGGACGTTATGTTGTAAATCTTGGACAATAAATGCTTGCCTACGCTGTGACGTCCACATCCAGTGAAATGATGAAAAAAAACTATATTCAAGACAGATGGATAGATTTTTAGATACCAAAGGAATTAAGGGATATAGGGATAGTGCAGGAAGGTGTGGCTGAGATACACAAATGCTCACCTGTTACACTGGGAAGGAAATATAGTTTGAGGAGGCTGCATGTGTCAGCACAAATCTGCCGTGAGAGCCTGAGCCTCCTGAAGCGCTGGTGTTCAGCATGTTGCAAGAGATGATCCTCTCTGCCTGTAGGCCTTTTGTTGGGGTATTTTCCTTCCTGGTATGATCCCATTGGATTCCCTTGGATGGCCCGACTAGAGAGGGAGCAAAACTTATTTCCCAAGAAGAGGTCAAGGAAGGGCAGCTGACAGAAGTGCTATTGAGGGATCAAAGATCAAAGAACAAAGAACAGTACAGCACCGGAAACAGGCCCTTCGGCCCTCCAAGCCTGTGCTGCTCATCGGTCCGACTAGACCATTCGTTTGTATCCCTCCATTCCCAGTCTGCTCATGTGACTATCCAGGTAAGTCTTAAATGATGCCAGTGTGTCTGCCTCCACCACCCTACTTGGCAGTGCATTCTAGGCCCCCACCACCCTCTGTGTAAAAAGACATCCCTCTGATATCAGAGTTATACCTCGCCCCTCTCACCTTGAGCCTGTGACCCCTCGTGATCATCACCTCCGACCTGGGAAAAAGCTCCCCACTGTTCACCCTATCTATACCCTTCATGATTTTGTACACCTCTATTAGGTCTCCCCTCATTCTCTGTCTTTCCAGGGAGAATAACCCCAGATTACCCAATCTCTCCTCATAGCTAAGACCCTCCATACCAGGCAACATCCTGGTAAACCTTCTGTGCACTCTCTCTAAAGCCTCCATGTCCTTCTGATAGTGCGGCGACCAGAACTGGACGCAGCACTCCAAATGTGGTCTAACCAATGTTCTATATAGCTGCAACATCAGACTGCAGCTTTTATACTGTATACCCCGTCCTACAAAGGCAAACATACCATATGCCTTCTTCACCGCCTTCTCCACCTGTGTTGCCACCTTCAAGGATTTGTGAACTTGCACACCTAGGTCCCTCTGTGTTTCTATACTCTTGATGGCTCTGCCATTTATTGTATAACTCCCTCCTACATTAGTTCTTCCAAAATGCATCACTTCGCATTTATCTGGATTAAATTCCATCTGCCATTTCCCCGCCCAATTTTCCAGCCTATTTATATCTTGCTGTATTGTCCGACAGCGTTCATCGCTATCCGCAAGTCCAGCCATCTTCGTGTCATCCGCAAACTTGCTAATAACACCAGTTACACCTTCTTCCAAATCATTTATATAAATCACAAATAGCAGAGGTCCCAGTACAGAGCCCTGCGGAACACCACTGGTCACAGACCTCTAGCTGGAAAAAGACCCTTCTACTGCTACCCTCTGCCTCATGTGGCCAAGCCAGTTCTCTACCCATCTAGCCATCTCTCCTTGTATCCCATGAGCCTTAACCTTCTTAACCAATCTGTCATGAGGGACTTCGTCAAAAGCCTTACTGAAATCCATATAGATGACATCCACAGCCCTTCCTTCATCAACCGTTTTTGTCACCTCCTCAAAAAACTCCACTAAATTTGTAAGGCACGACCTCCTTCTTACAAAACCATGTCTGTCACTAATGAGATTGTTCCGTTCTAAACGTGCATACATCCTATCTCTCAGAATCCTCTCCAACAATTTCCCTACCACAGACGTCAAGCTCACCGGCCTATAATTACCCGGGTTATCCCGGCTACCCTTCTTAAATAACAGTACCACATTTGCTATCCTCCAATCCTCCACTTGCGTCCAATGAAGAGATGAAGATTTCCGTCAGAGGCCCAGCAATTTCATCTCTTGCCTCCCTGCGCAGTCTAGGATAGATGCCATCAGGCCCTGGGGATTTGTCAGTTTTAATGTTCCCTAAAAAACCGAACACTTCCACCCTTGTAATGGAGATTCTCTCTAACAAGTCAACACCTCCCTCTCCCAGTCAACACGTTCCTCTCCTTTGTGAATACTAATGCAAAGTATTCATTTAGGATCTCCTATTCCCTTGGGTTCTAAGCATAATTCCCCTCCTTTGTCCCTGAGAGGGCCGATTTTTTTTTTCCCAGACAACTCTTTTGTTCCTAACATATGAATAAATTAGGATTCTCCTTAATCCTGTCTGCCAAGAACATTTCGTGACCTCTTATTGCCCTTCTAACTCCCCATTTGAGTTCTTTCCTACTCTCTCTGTATTCCTCCAGAGCTCCATCTGTTTTCAGTTGCCTGGACCTAACGTACGCCTCTTTTTTGATCCGATCCTCAATTTCCCTGGTTATCCATGGCTTTCCAATCCTACCTTTCCTATCCTTCCTTTTTTTACAGGCACATGCCTGTCCTGCAGCCTGATCAACTGTTGCTTAAAAGACTCCCACATGCCAGACGTGGACTTACCCTCGAACAGCCTCTCCCAATCAACAGCCACCAATTCCTGTCTAATCCAGCTATAGTTAGCCTTCCCCCAGTTTAGCACCCTACCCATAGGACAACACTCATCCTTGTCCATTACTATCCTAAAGTTAACAGAATTGTGGTTACTATTTGCCACATGTCCCCCTACTAAAACTTTGACGACCTGACCGGGCTCATTTCCCAGAGCTAGGTTCAGTATAGCCCCCTCTCTAGTTGGGCTATCTACATACTGTTCCAAATAACTTTCCAGTACACATTTTACAAATTCCTCCCTGTCCAGACCCCCAGCCCTAAGCGCTTTCCAGTCTATACCAGGGAAATTAAAGTCTCCCACTACAACAACCCTATTTTTTCTGCACCTATCCAGAATCTCCTTACTTATCCATTCCTCCATTTCCTGTGGGCTGTTGGGTGGCCTGTAGTATACCCCCAGTATAGTGATTGCACCCTTCCTGTTTCTGAGCTCCA
Source organism: Carcharhinus amblyrhynchos (assembly GCF_965287045.1). Taxonomy (NCBI): domain Eukaryota; kingdom Metazoa; phylum Chordata; class Chondrichthyes; order Carcharhiniformes; family Carcharhinidae; genus Carcharhinus; species Carcharhinus amblyrhynchos. Next base: position 93,585,334 of record NC_137328.1, on the reverse strand, counting down.
CCCACAGCGACTCATTACATGACCCCACTAAATTGTCCACCCCCTGCACCGCTGTAATATGTCCCCTGACTAATATTGCTACTCCCCTACTTCTTTTAGCCCCTCCTTTGTCTTGCCTAAAACACTTATACCCCAGAATATTCAGCTGCCAGTCCTCTCCTCCTTTTAACCAAGTCTCCGTCACTGCAACCACATCCAAATTCCTCGTAAGCATTAAGGTCCTAAGTTTGTCTGTCTTACCCGTTACGCTCCTCGCATTGAAGCAGATGCACTCCAGACCTCCAGGCCCACTCAGGTCACTCTCCCCTAGAATGCTCTTCTTCTTAGCTAGCCTTGCCCTGACCCCCAGCTCGCCCCCAGCCTCAGTGCTTACTGATCACTTTGAGACCAGTGACCACAATTCTGTTAGTTTTAAGGTAGCTATAGAGAATGATGGGTCTGGTTCAGATGTTAATATTCTAAATTGGGACTAGGCCAATTTTGATGGCATTAGGCAGGAATTTTCAAAAGTTAATTGGGGAAGTCTGTGGGAAGGCAAAGGGACGTCTGGTAAGTGGGAGGCTTTCAAAAGTGTGTTAACCAGGGTTCAGAGTAAGCACATGCCTCTTAGAGTGAAGGACAAGGCTGGTAGAAGTAGGGAATCCTGGACACGGGATATTGAAGTCCTGGTCAAGAAGAAGAAGGAGGCACATGACATGCATAGGCAGCTGGGATCAAGTGAAATTCTTTAAGAGTATAGGGGATGCAGGAATCCAGTTAAGAGAGAAATCAGGAGGGCAGAAAGGGGACACGAGATTGCACGGATCCACAAGAGATGGGTGAGATCCTAAATGAATATTTTTCATCAGTTTTTACTGTTGAGAAAAGCATGGATTTTAGCGAACTTGGGGAAATAAATTGTGATGTCTTGAGGAATGTACATATTACAGATGAGTTAATGTTGGAAGTTTTAAAGCGCATCAAGATAGATAAATCCCTGGGATCTGACAAAGTGTATCCCAGAACATTGTGGGAGGCTAGGGAGAAAATTTCAGGTCCCTGAGTAGAAATATTTGAATCATCGATAATCAAGGCGAGGTGCCTGAAGATTGGAGGGTGGCAAATGTTGTGCCTTTGTTTAAAAAGGATTGCAGGAAAAAGCCTGGAACTACAGGCTCGTGAGCCTCATAGCTGTGGTGGGTAAGCTGTTGGAAGGTGTTTTCAGAGACAGGATCAACAGGCATTAGGGACAATCAGCATGGAAAATCATGTCTCACAAATTTGATTGAGTTTTTTAAAGGTAACCAAGAAGGTAGATGAGGGCAGTTCAGTTGATGTTGTCTACGTGGACTTTAGCAAGGCCTTTGACAAGGTACCACATGGTAGCTTGTTGCATAAGGTTAGATCTCACAGGATCCAGGGTGAGATAGAAAAATGGATACAAAATTGACATGATGACAGAAGAAGCCAGTGGGTGTTTGTAGAGGGTTGTTGGCCTGGAGGCCTGTGACCAGTGGCATGCCTCAGGGATCAATGCTGGGTCCGCTGTTATTTGTCATTTATATTAATGATTTTGATGAGAATTTAGGAAGTATGGTTAGTAAGACGGCACCAAGATTGGTGGCATAGTGGACGGTGAAGAAAGTTATCTCGGATTATGACAGGGTCTTGATCAATTGGGCCAGTGGGCTGACGAGTGGCAGATGGAGTTTAATTTAGATAAATGCGAGGTGATACATTTTGGTAGGTTGAACCAGGGCAGGACTTACTCAGTTAATGGTAGGGCATTGGAGAGAGTTACAGAACAAAGAGAGGGGTACATGTTCATAGCTTCTTGAAAGTGGAGTCACAGGTGGACAGAATGGTGAAGAAGGCATTCAGCATGCTTGGTTTCATTGGTCAGAACATAGAATAAAGGAACTGGGTTTTGTTGAAGTTGTACAAGACATTGGTGAGGCCACACTTAGAATAGTGTCTGCAGTTCTGGTGACTTTATTATAGAAAGGATCCTATTAACTGGAAAGATTGCAGAAAAGATTTACTAGGATGCAATCGGGATTTGATGGTTTGGGTTATAAAGAAAGGCTGGATAGACTGGGACTTTTTTTCTCTGGAGCGTAGGAGGCTGAGGGGTGATCTTATAGAGGTCTATAAAATAATGAGGGACACAGATCAGCTAGATAGTCAATATTTTTTCCCAAAGGTAGGGGAGTCTAAAACTAGAGGGCATAGGTTTCAGGTGAGAAGGGAGAGATACAAAAGTGTCCAGAGGGGCAATTTTTTCACACAGAGGAAGGTGAGTGTTTGGAACAAGCTGCTTTGTCTTTTAAAATGCATTTAGACAGTTACATGGGTAAGATAGGTATAGAGGGATATGGGCCAAGCGTGGGCAATTGGGACTAGTTTTGGGGTTTTTAAAAAAAAGGGCAGCATGGACAAGTTGGGCTGAAGGGCCTGTTTCCATGCTGTAAATCTCTGACTCTGGCCAATAAAAGGGTATAAGGAAAAGCCAGCTGATGTTGTTACTCCTGATATTGCCCTTGCTACTACTGTCAAAGTTGCTGGTGGCATTGCCTCAGCCTGGATCATCAGAGGTGGATGATAGAGTTGCTTAAGCATCGCCTGTGCTGCGGTGAAGGCTGGCAGGAGGCAGAACAACTGAAAGTGAGTGAATCGCTAGGTAGGATACATCTTTTCAAGCATTTGACAATCACTGCTGAGCAGTGAAAGGACTCGGAGAGAAAGAGCTGTGAACAGCAGTCTCTAAATGACTATGGCTGAAGCTCTTCAGTATTGCTGACCAAAGCCTTCCCAGCTTGTTAGTTGCCCTGAGAAGCTCCTCCTACTCTACACGCACTGCAGTGACCCTGGCTGGGAACATCAAAGGGCTTCATAATTCTTAAGAACTTCAACAAGCACTTAATTACTTATCCAACACATGTTAAGGAAGAGTGTCCAATTTGGCTTTCCTGGGCAAAGTTGGAAGAGCGTGGGATCATGTTGAGATTTCGACCCAGCTTCACTTTCTAAGAATTGCTCCCCTTGCTTGCCCCTGAGTCACTTCTACTGGCCTGGGAAAATTACATTCAATGTTTATTTAATAACTGAAGGACCAATTGTTTGAGAAGAATATTTTGTGTTGCTGTGAACATTGTTGTCTTGAATTTTGGTTATTTCCTATTTCTTCACATGTCAGAAATAGTGATTTTCCGTAGTGTGTTCAGAATAATTTTGTGCAACAATGTCTTAGAAATAACAAGAAGGTATGCCATGTTAAATTTTATTGATGTATAATGAGCCAGATTTATCTCATAGTTTAACATTTTGCGTGTAAACATTTATTGAAGAGGGAAAATAATATCTTTGAGTTCAATGTGTTATTCGAAAAGGAGAAATGAGAAATAGCTATAAAATTCTTTTAGATTTAGGGAATGGTGTCTTCAGTGGGATGATACAGAGTGTCCATGTTAAACTTCACAAATTTGTTAATAGGAAAAATATTGGAAATCACTTTAAAATGTTCAGAAAAGAATTTAGCGTAAAATTTAAAAAAACACATTATATTGGGCTAGAATTCATTCACCCTGCAAAAATACATAGCCATGGACAACATAAAACTGAAAAAAAAATTGGAAAAATGCAAATAATAACGCATTCTGGCACCTGGGAAAGATACAAAGTGCAGCAAGGAGTAACAAAAACTGCAAAAAGGAGTATGAAAATAAACTTTCAAATGATCTCTGCATGTTCCTTGTTAACCATGTATGTGTGGCTGTGTGGTAACCTGAAAGTACTACATAGACCATTCACAAGTTGTTCTAAGGTATTGCGCACACATGGATGTGGAACACAACTTCTGGGAGAGTATATTTTATAAGAATATTTCTGACTGGAGGGTTAGCAACGTAAAGTATACAATTGTAGAAAACTATTTAACAGGCTTGAATCATGAAATACTAGTATAGATCAGAATCTTTAAGGGGGATGTGTACAGAATTTAAAGGCAAAAAAGAAGTGCGTAGTTCTTCAAATCTGATGTTAAAAATTCTGTCCACTGCAGGCTACTCTGTTTATGGATTAAATAGGAAATTCATTGCTTTTTTTAAAATCCATGTAAGTCGTTTAGGGCTGTGCCATCGAGAGGGAGAGTACATGTGTTTTTCAAGTTCAATTTAATAGATTTGGATATTTTACACCCCAGCTTATTTTCCTTATATTTTTGAGAATGTTCCATGGCAGATTTTCTCTCGTATGCTCTGACGGCCATAGGTTTTCAGTAATTTGCCTTTGCAGAGTTTTACAACACCAAGTTTTAACATTTGCCCTTCTCACTGTAATCTGTTTCATACCACTCATAACCTGCAAAATTCTAATTGGACTGGACAGGGTAGATGCAGGAAGGATATTTCCAATGGACGGGGAGCCCAGAACCAGGGGGTCACGCTCTGAGGGTATGGGGTTGACCTTTAGGATTGAGATGAGGAGAAATTGCTTTACCGAGAGAATGGTAAGCCTGTGAAATTTGTTATTACAGAAAGTAGCTGAGGCCAAAACATTGTAGTTTTTAAGAAGGTCTTAGATATAGCTTTTAGTGCAAAAGGGATCCAAGGATATGGGGAAGAAGATGGGAACAGACTGGATGCTCATTTGAAGGGCTGAGTGACCTACCCCTTGCTACTATTTTCTATGTTTCAATTACTTAACTTTTGGAAATGCTTGAAATATAGTACAGACTAAAGCAAGGAATTGACACAGAATTTGTATTAGATATTGGTTAGGCGACAGTTGGAATGCAATTTAATCTTTCCATATTGTAAAGTAGATTAGAGTCATGGGAAGAGCACTGAAAAGATTCCTGGGGAATGTCAGGTCCTAATTTTGAAAGATTCAAAAATATGAATATTTTCTCAGGAAAGCTTTGGGGATGTCTAATAGCACTTTTTGAACTTTATGAAAAGTTTTGAAAATGAAAGATTGTTTCTCTTGTTTTGGAATTGATAGGCAGGATATAGCTGGAGGAATAATGCTGAAAGAGAGGAGGCAATGATAAGTGTTTTTCCCACTTTGAACATGGAATATTATATTGTTGATTGAAACAGACTTCAGCATTACTGAAAAGGTAATTGAACAAGTACTTATTAAGGAAAAAGGAGTGGGTAAAACTAGGGGAATCAGAGATATGGTTGATCGTTCCAATTTTGAAGAATTGCCGTTCACACACACATTAAATGTTCTTCAGCTGTAATATAATTTGTATGACACTGAGTTTTGGTTTTATGATGCATCGTTTTAGTGGGTCACACAATTCAAATTTTATTTCTAGAGCCAGATGAAAGATGGAATTTTACTGCCAAGCTGACCCCAGAATTGGGGCAGGCGAAGCTCGGAGAATGGAATTCTCAGTAGGCCTCGGGTGGGATTTTATGTGCCTTACCCGAGCAAGGTCGTAAAATACTGGCCAAAGTCTGGAAAGACTGAGACTGTAGATTTGAACAATACTGTCACATGTTGCATTTTTAGTAGTGCAAATTAAATTTTCAGCTAGCATTATTTATTTTTAAAACATGAAGAAGCAAGACCTTTATTACTACAGACGAAAATTCCTCAATTCTAAATATGCTGATATCTATTCCTGCTTTGTTGTATGAATGATTTAATCAATCATCAACCAATCAATGTAACTTTATTATTCATATGGAAATTTATACTGAAAATAAAATAATTTTGGATAACATTGCTCATTGGTTGAAAAAATTGTATATAAATAAATAATAAGAAAATTACCCAATTACAGAGATCTAACTTTAATAAAATGTGGATTAAAAAACTATTCCAATGTTTCACCTGAGTGTATATCCTTGTTCATATGTCAAACTGTTCTTAATGCTTTTATCTATAAGAACTTTTAACAGGTGTTTGTCCTGCATCTGAGGGATTGCAGTCTTCTCTCAATGTTTTATTGTTCATGACATACGAAGAATGTTGACAAAAGTAGAGCATAGATTTCACCAAGAGAGATCTACTCATTAAAGATCACTCCTGTCTGATTCACTAATTTCTGCACCCTTAAAATAACCTACTTAACTCAGATTAGAGTGCCAGGTGAGATATCCAAAATTGAAAGCATTCTCAACTACATCTGTGTAAAAGAGTTTGGTAATTGTAGGATCTACTCGAAAATATTTTAACTTTTCTGAGGGGGTATAATCATACAGGTCTCTTAGCTACCACACCTATACATTGTTCCTTCCAATTCAACTTATCATTTACTTTGACACCTAGATATTTGTAGTTAGTAACTATTTCAATCTTCACATCATGAATCTTCACAGGTACAATACCGCTAACTAGCTTTTTCTGCAAGCCCATAACTAATTTTATTTTTTTCATTCAGTTTAAGAGAGTTGTAATTGCACTATTTTATGAACCTCTCCACTGAATTCCTGTTGTTTATTTCGTTATTTCGGATGAGACTCGCAAGTACGTATCATCAGCATACTTCAGAATCGTTATGTTATTATACTGCGATTGACAATCATTTATAGAGGATGAAGAGTAAATACAATAGTACCTAACTTGCGGAAAACTGAGTATTTGTTAACATAGGCTCTGGGTAAATCCCAGCAACTAACACCCATTTATTCCCAATTGTGAAAGAAATCACTGATCTGAAGTAAAATTCAAACCTAAGCTTTTTGATTTTTCAACAAGGTTGAATGATTGCATAGTATTTATTAAAAGCTGAAGAGAAATCAACAAAGGTAGCATGAGCATATTATTGCTTAATCCATCCATCAGATGGACCAAGGTCAGAATGGTGTGTCCACTGACTTATGAGATTGACAAGAAAGCTATAACAGATCAGCATGTGGAGCAAAAGGATCTTAGATGTTTTGGTACAACATACTTGAAACACTTCGACTATTGATGTAAGGGCAACTGCTCGGTAATCATTCAGCTCAGCAAGTTGCAACTTCTTAGCAACCAGGAAGATGATAGCTGATTTCCAACAGCAAAAAACATGTCAAACAATTTCCAAAAGACCAAGAGAAAAAGGAATTGCCAACCGATGAACACATTGCTTAAAATCTTTCAGCTGATTTGATTTGGTGCTTTCCATGGATTCACTTGCTTGAATTGCTTGTCTACCTCTCATTTGTTGATAGTAACACCAGATCTTTGCAGTTCACAAAGTGAAGCCTGCTGCAGAATCACATGTTCCTTAAATTCATTGTTCAGAAGTCGGCTAAAAAATCCATGAAATTAATTCGCGACATCATAGGCATTGTCTGTGGACAAAAAAGGTATCATCTTACTTTTTGATGTGAATTCTGACATTTTATTCATATGCTTCCACACATCTTTGGGATTACTTGATATGCAGCTTATCTGCTTACACATCTTTTGTGTTCTGAATTTCCTTTCTCAACTTGCTAGTTTATGCTGAACTGGTGCACTAAATACCATTTGTCTTTCCTTCATTATTGCTTTCAAGTCCTTTGTTATCCAGGATTCCTCATTTTGATGGATCTTAAATAAGCTAATCTGGACATGAAGCTGTTCATAAAAGATGACATAATTGTTTACAATGTTGGTGCCCTTATGTCTTTGTCTTCCATAAAAATATATGAATTTAAGATTAGCAAAGCAAATTTGCAGACCCTGAATAGCCACGTAACACAAAGTTGAGCCACTCTCCTACTGGGTTTCACTGTTTTCAAACTTTTTTGCTATTTCGGGAAGAGATGTCTAAAATCATGATCTGAATCTTCAATCTCTGATCAAACGAAAAACTTGAGAATCGAGAATGGAACAAAAACATTTATTCTGTATTTTCTCTCGAGTTGGCTTGACAACATAGCTGGTACAATTACCTCAAAGTCAAGTTACAGTGCTTGATATTACCAATGATGATCTTAAGTAAATCTGGAGAACACCTTGGACTGTTTCATAAACAACTTCTGCCATCTCTTTTGCATGTGCATCTGGTTGAATATAGGCCAAAATAACATATAATTGATTGAATTTAGGTAATAAAAGCAAGGGCCTAAAAGTCATACACAGTAATTCACTGTTGGCAGAGTAAATATGTTTCTTAAACTGGAAACCCTGGCAGCAACGTTTATTCACATACATACAGATGCACTGTCCTCCAGATTTATTTGTAGCAGTAACAGATCTATCCTGGCATAGCAGAGCAAATCCACCAATGTCAATTGTAACATCTGAGTGTCCAAGTTAATCAGGTTTCAGTAAAACATAGTACACCCAACTTCCTGAATTTTGCCAGAGTCTTGTTCGGGTCTGAATGCATTATAGCGTTTTCTCCAATGGAAAATATGCCTTAATGCATGTCAGCATTTCCACAATGCTGGTCAGTTTACTTTTGCTGATCACAGCCCCAAGATGAATCAGTGCATTAAGACTAATTTACATTACGAAACAGCATCCAGTAGTGATGCTTGATGTTGTCATTTTACACTTACTTTTCAGAATGTTGCCAATTCTTCAGCAGGCTTTCTGCAGCGGTCACAAACTCTTCAGAGAGGTGTGTTTTTATTAAATTTGAAAATAATGTTCAGAAGAAAATACAATTTTCCTGTGGTTCTCACATTATTGATTCTGACCTCAGAGATACTTGTGCGCTTTGCACCCAAGGCCTTGTCAAAAGGCTGCTTAAAAATGGTGTGGATCAGAAAGAAACTGAAAATATGTTTTCCCTCTTTAAACAAAAAACTGTGTCCTACATTTTGGGAGCAGATTCTTGCCTCCATGAGGTGGAGTTTACCTGGTGATTTGGTAAAAACTGTTATTTGATTGGTGCAACCTGCACCACTGTGACACATTGTCAATTCCCACTGCCATGACACCTGAACCTTCTGACACCTAATTCTGCTATATTACCAGCCCTCATCGCTCCTAACCTGCATCCAATGGAATAAGAAAATTTAGCCTACTGCCCACTGGTGTATAGGTGTTGCCTGCAATGAATTTCAGCTGCCGTTCTTCTGGATACTTGCATATTTTATGCAACTAATTCTATAATTTATGAGATACAACTACTAATTCAATGCTCCTCCTAGTTTGATATCGTCAGCAGGTTTAATCAATTTGCACTGAGTTTCTGAATACAGATCATTATACAAAATAAACATGTCCATGGTGCCATCATTGAGCCCTAAGGCACTCTATTCAGTGCACCCCTTCTATCCCGACCCAAACGATATAACTTCAGTACGGAGCACTCATCATTTCTTCTCCATTTCTAGTACCTACCCTGAATTTTCACAGCTTTGAGTTTAATGATAACTTTACCAAAACGCTTTGGAACTCTTGGGAAAACACAATGGATAGGGCTTTTCAAAGTCCACTTGTGTTGTCATTTTCTTGAAGAAGTCAAGGAGTAACCCTCTTTTTCTGACTCTTTATTGACCTTAAACAAACAATTTCTAAATTTACTCCTGCTAATCAAATCCAATGCTTGCTCATGCAATGGAAATAAGGTTTATATTTGATCTTTTATTCTTTTTGAATAAATACATCACATTAGCCAGTTTCTCGTATCTCCCCATAGTTTATTGACTCTCGTGCTGCACAAATCTCTTCACTGATTTTCCACCATACTAATATCAGTGCTATCTATTTCTGCGGATTTATTTATTTTGAGGCCATTTAATCTTTTTTAAGATTTCCAACTTGGGTATATTGAAGTCATTGATTTTACTTGGGATTTCTTCAGAAGAAATACGGTGCCGAAGTCTTTCCTTGTGAATACGTTTAGAGAATTTGTACTGGCCGTTTTCCCTTTGTCTCACTTTTTGTTTGTTTGTTCATTGATATAGGCTCATGTTTATTTAGTATAAGCTCAATGTTATTAGGAATGTTTTTATCCTGCATGTAAAGTATTGTGACTTCATTACTGATTCTCTTGTCATTTTAAGAACAGCTTCTGCCAATCTACTTGCCTTAATTGTTATCTCCTTTCATTGAAATTAACCTTTTCAAAGTTCTGAATCTGGCTGCTTGTCTTGGGGATATTCCCAAATGATACTAAATCTTATAGTTTATTGTCACTGTCCCCGAGAGACAAGTTACGTTTTATTTATATTTTGCAGGCGCACAATTTATTTGAGTATGACCTACTAAGGTCTGCTGCTTCGATCATGCATAATACAAATCAATATAGATCTTACCCTACCCATCTTTTGAGGGAATGTTCTAAGTAAAAAAGGATATAGGATAGCAAGATTGCCAGGTATGTGACAGGCACCAACAAATACAAAGAAATTTGAAATACTATATTTGGAGCAAATAAGAAAAAAGGAAGAAGATAAATGATTTGAGAAACAGAGACCTAGATTCGTGAGGCAGAATTCTCCCCAAAAAATTCTAAGTGTCGAACTCGTGTGAAAACTGGAGTAATTCACTCTGTTTTCTCAATGGGAGTTCAGAGAAGAATCTCCCAAACTCAGTGCACTGCCGAGGCCATCAGCAAGAAAATTATTGTAAACCAGGGGGCTGGTATCCCCGCTAGAGAGGCTGAAATCAGCGTGCATGTGCCGATCTGTCGGTGCGTCCTGATTGCTGACCAGCCCCGCAATGAGGGCTTGCTGTCATCCCCAACCCAGACATTTTCCACCAAACCCCCTCCCAGTGCTGAGCACCCCCCCCAGCAAGCTGACTCACTGCCCTCCCTGCTTCCCCTACTGATCCCAAAACAAAGTGGCAGTGGGAACCCCCCAATCAATTGCCCCTTAGGCCCCTCCCAAAAATACCCTGCCCCTTGGCACTCCCTTTGCTTGATGGGCTGCACTAACATGCACCTAGGCATTAGCACTTTGCTCCTTGGGTCTCCAGGCCTGCTAACATCTCTGCCCTCCAGCCAGAGTGGGTCACTCTAGTAGGGTTTAGAGTAGCTCCCCACTAATGGAACTACCAGACCAACCTGGCTGAAATGAAGTGGGGGTGCAATCGGAGCCCCTCCAAAGGGTCGGGCAGCAGGGCATTGTCCCCTAGACATTGGCACTTTGGCAGTACCAGTCTGTGCTCCATGGGCCTGCTAATCACATTTAATTTATATGCAAATTACCATTTATATGGTTGTTGCACCTCTCTGCCGATTACTGGCACGGATCTGACGCCATCAGAAATGTGGCGCTGGGAGATGGTAGCTGGGCACGAACACATGCATGAACCCCACGAATTTTCCAATGCCAGAGTCTCCCAGCCGTGGATCTTGGACTGCAGGTAGAAAGGTAAATTGGAATTAAGAGATTTATGCATAGAGCATTGAAGTCCAAAGCAAACCAGTAACATTAAATTTGTATAAAACATTACTTTATACAAAACAGTCTGCAATGGTGACCTCAGATGAACCTGTATCTGAGGTTGCCATTGCAGACATCAGAGCAGCCACCTCTCGAAGGTTAACCTGCAGAAAGCGACTCGCCCTGTTGGGGTACCCAGACGAGCACTAAGATCCTACGTGGACAAACTGGCGGGGGTGTTGGCAGACATCTTTAACTTCTCTTTGTACCAATCTGAGGTCCCTATCTGCTTCAAGAAGACAACCATCATCATCCCGGTACCAAACAAAAGCCAGGCAGCGTGCCTTAATGACTACTGTCCAGTGGCTCTGACATCCATCATTATGAAGTACTTCAAAAAGTTAACCATGGCACAAATCAATTTCGGCCTCCTAGATTGCCTGGATCCACCACAGTTTACCTACTGTCACAACAGATACCATCTCCCTGGCCCTGCATTCAAACCTGGAACACCTAAAACAAAGACACCTATGTCAGGCTCCTGTTTATCGACTACAGCTCAGCCTTCAACACCATTATTCCAACGAAGCTCATCTCCAAACACCGTGGCCTGGGGTTTGGCCCTCCCTCTGCGACAGGATCTTGAACTTCCTAACCCATAGCCTGCAATCACTATTACAGGGACACTGGGTGTAACTCTTCTGCTGTTCATGCCATGGCACCTATGTCCACCTGAGATGACGGGCCTTGATTTAACGTTGCATCTGTAACATGGTACATCTGATAGTGCAGCACCCAATTCTGAACTGGAGTATCAGCCTTGATTTTTCTGCTGAAGCCCTGGAATGGGATGTATTCGGACTTTTTGTGAAAAGAATAAAGGACAAAATAAATAATTTTTATCACAGAGGGTTAGTAGAACATAAGATGTTTTTCTATAAGAATAAATTTAAACAAAGGTTATGACATTATTTGAAAGAAAATTAAGGGTTAGGAGAAGGAAAATATGACAAGCTGCACGAAAAGGACAGGGAAATGGGATTGGTGTAGATGCCTGCAACTGGTGTGTACCATTGCACCAACGGCCACTTTCAGTGTTGTGGATTTTTTGTGTTGCTTAAGGCTAGTTAATTTTTAAAAAAATTTATTGGCTAAGATCAAGTGTAGTATCGACATGCTGTGTTTGGTTGAAGTCATTAGGTTACAATTTAGCTTCATTTGAAGCAATTTTTAAAAACGGCATCTCGGCCTTTTGGCTAAGATGCAATTGAAATCAAGCCTTGGGGGAGGAGCTGTGCCCGCTCCAATCAGCGTGGATCATGTAGATCAAGCCCAAGGCAGGAGGTGAGAACCCTGTCTTGTCAGCTTGGATTGGGAATATCTCAACTTGTTGAGACTCTGAACTGGACTTAATTTGATTGAATTGGAATAAAAACAAACAAAAAAGAGATCTGGCCTTTGCAAGCTATGTAAAAAGTCTGACAACACCAGGTTTTAGTCCAACCTATTTATTGTCAGACTTTTTACTGTGTTTACGCCAGTCCAACGCCGGCATACCCACATCATGATCTTTGCAAGCTATGCCAGCACTTATTCACCTCACCCAGGAGTTCAGTTCTGCTCATATTTGAACCACGGCTGCAATAAGGTCTTGGGGCCATCAGTGAAGGGGTTATTGATAAGCAAGTGCTGCTTGATAGCACTGTAGATGACCCCTTCCATCACCATAACTGATGATTAAGAGTAAACTGACAGGACGATAATTGGATGGGTCGGATTTATCCTTTTTTTTTATATAGGACGTATCTCGGCAATTTTCCACACTTCTTGGTAGGTGCCAGCGTTGTAGCTGTACTGGAACAGTTTGGCTAGGATTGTGGCAGATTTTGGATAACAAATTGGTACTATTGCTGGAATGTTGTTAGGGTCCATATTCTTTTCAGTACCCAGTGCCTTCAACCATTTTTTGATATCACATGCAGTGAATTAAATGGCTGAAGACTGGAATTTGTGATGCTGGGCACCTCTGCGGAAGCTGAAGTGGATCATCCACTGGGCACTTCTGGTTGAAAATTATTGCAGTTGCTTCATTCAGCCTCATCTTTTGCACTGATGTTCTGGGCTTCCCCATCATTCAGGATGAGAATATTTGTGGAATCCCCTCCTCCAGCGAGTTGTTTAATTGTCCACCATCATTCACAACTGGATGTGGCAGGACTGCGGCTTGGATCTGATCCATCGATTGTGGATTTGTTTAGTCTTGTCCATCACTTTCTGCATACGCTGTTTTCTTGTGGAATTGAAATCAACCTCAATCCTCATTTTCATTTTTCAGTGTACAACCCCTGCCTCCCAAATTGGTTTTGTATAAAGGAGCAGAAACTTTTCTAGAAGATATTGGCTCATACATTTTTTGGATTGTTTTTGTACTGTAACATGTGAACTCTACAAGCATTCAGTACTTCTTGTGGTATGCAAATATACAAATCTATTGCATTGTGAAACTTATCTTTAAAATTGGTAAAATAAAGTGATTCTTAATTCTTGTGAAACTTAAGATGTTTAGCTTGTTTTTGTTCGCAAAATGAATTAAATCTTTCACATTAATGTAATGTTAATGATTCAAGGACAAAATGGGATGTAATTATAGCAGTATTTTAAACTAATGTTGGACTTTTGTGATGAAGAGCAATCTAAACTATTTAGGTGTTCTAGATATACCATCTTATCATGGCTGTTTAAAGAAAGATAATATGTTTCAAAAACTATATTTGCCTTATTGAGTTTAAAGATGAATGTCACAGGTGTGCAATTTATAAGCTTCGGGCCAGTACAGGCCAGCATGCCTATGCCTAATGAGAGAAAAAAAAAATTGTGCAAAAACCAGGGTCAAGTGATTGGATGCAGAATGCTGTTGCTGGCAAGTGCCCCAGGCGAGGGATGCCAGACTCTGAAAGTAAAAAAAAAATGTCAAAATGTTGTTGGCAGTGTGCTGTAGTTTGTTGGGGCAAATGTACCCTGGAGCAATAGTTTTCTGCTTGGTGCAGCCGAAGAACTGATGTTGTACTTGTAATTTGGTGCTTGTGTATTGACTCAAGAATCCAGATGAATGGAATATCAGGAGACCAGTTTGAAACTCTGAGGTGAGCTGTTATTGAAGCTATATAAATGGGACCAACTTTTGGAGAGAAATCCAAGGCGAGATCTTCAGATGTAAAGATGCAGTGACTTCGGTTGACTTAATGTTACTAACATCTGGGTGAGTTGTTGAGAAATCCATGGAACCTGTTTTGGTTGTGTCTCAATTACTGTGCCGTGTGGTGTGTTTGATCACAGTTTGGTTGTTAATTCACATGTACTTTGTACTTACCCTGAATGTTAGAGATGTATTAGATATATTAAGTATAATAAATTTATAGGATCAAGAGAAATCAGATTGTTTTATGTTTCTATGAAGTATAGTAACATTTATTTTTGCTTGTTCAAAAACCCATGGAATCTTGTGGCTTTCTTTAATTAGCAAGTGTCCTGAATCTCAAATTTTATTTAATTTCAACAAAAGATTCTTAACCAGATCCTGCCAACAATTTAGAGATCTGGCCAAGGATCACAACACATATCATGAGAATATATGTTAAAAGACACAACTTGCATAAATGGAAGTTGTTGATTGCTGTATTGGAATTCATTGTTTAATTAAAATTAAATGTTCCATGAAGTTTAATGCATGACAAAATTTTGATGTCTTGAAATGTTTTAAAATAGTTAGCTTTACAATAGGAAACCTGTTTCTTTATCAATATGAATGTCAGCTCACTTCTAAGATGTGCATACATTCAAGTCAGAACAATTGCACTCTTGAGAGATTGGGCTTGAGATTTGTACTCTTTACTTGCAAAAAATAATCAGTGGTCTGTCTTTTCTTTTGGAAGGGACTGAATTGATAGCGACTTCTATCTTGCACAATATACAATTTGTCTAGGAATTTTATGCAAGCCATTGAAACTGGGTGGTCAAAGATAGAATTAGGGACCTTGCGGTGAAGGATCCTCTTGGGGAGAGTGATCATTGTACGGTGGAGTTTCTGGTGCAGATGGAGGAGGACAAAGTGGGTTCCCGGACACGCGTCCTTTGTTTGAACAGAGGAGAGTACGGTAGGATGAGAGAGGAATTGGCGAATGTGGACTGTGGGAGCGCGTTGGAAGGTAGGTCTGCTGAGGAGCAGTGGAGGATCTTTAAGGAGATCTTTCTTGGTGCTCAGCAGAAATTTATTCTGATGGTCAAAAAGGACCGTAGGAGGAGAGGTAATAAGCTGTGGATAACGAAGGAGGTGAAGAAAAGTGTTAAATTAAAAGCGGAGGCGTTTAGAGTAGCTAAGAGTAGTGGGCGAGAAGAGGATTGGGAGAGGTTTAAATGTCAACAAAGATTGACAAAGAAATTGATAAAGAAGGGTAGGAGAAACTATGAAGCTGGGCTAGCGCTTAATATAAAAAAGGATAGCAAGAGTTTTTATAAGTATATAAAAAGGAAGAGGCTGGCTAGGGTGAACGTTGGACCCTTAGAGGATGAGAAGGGGGACTTAGTGGTAGGGGATGGGGAAATGGCTGAGGTCTTGAATAACTTTTTTGTTTCTGTCTTCACGGAGGAGGACGTGAATAATTTGCCGGGTGTTAGAGATGGAAAAGTGGTAGGACTGGAGGGTCTCAATGACATTACTGTTACTAGAGAGGCGGTGCTCGACAGACTGGAGGGGGCTGATTGTGGACAAGTCCCCAGGACCGGATGGAATGCATCCGAGGGTTCTGAAAGAAATGGCGGAGGTGATAGTGGATGCCTTGTCGCTGGATTCCGGGGAAGTGCCGCAAGATTGGAAAGCGGCTAATGTTACACCGTTGTTTAAGAAGGGTGCCAGGCAAAAGGCAGGGAATTATAGGCTGGTTAGTTTAACGTCTTTTGTAGGTAAAATGTTAGAATCCGTCATCAAGGAGGAAATAGCGAGGCAGCTTGAGAGGAATTGCTTGATAGAGCAGACGCAGCACGGTTTTGTTAAGGGGAAGTCGTGTCTGACAAATTTACTGGAGTTCTATGAGGATGTGTCTAGGGCGGTGGATAGAGGAGAGCCGGTGGATGTGGTCTTTCTTGATTTTCAGAAGGCGTTTGACAAGGTACCTCACAAGAGGTTATTGCAGAAGGTCAGGGGACATGGAGTTGGGGGTAGGGTGTTAGCGAGGATAGAGGACTGGTTGTCAAATAGGCAGAGAGTGGGGGTCAATGGGTGCTATTTGGATTGGTGGTTGGTGACTAGTGGAGTGCCCCAGGGGTCGGTGCTGGAGCCTCAGCTATTTACCATTTATATAGATGATCTGGAGGAGGGAACCGAGTGTATGGTGTCGAAATTTGCTGATGACACCAAGATTGGTGGAACGGCAAATTGTGCGGAGGGTGTGGAGAGTCTACAGAAGGATCTAGATAGGCTGGGCGAATGGGCCAGGAACTGGCAAATGGAATTTAATGTTGGCAAGTGCGAGGTGGTCCACTTTGGTAGGAATAATGGTAGGAAGGATTATTACTTACATGGAGAAAAACTGCAGCAGGCGACGGTGCAGAGGGATCCTTGTGCATGAGTCGCAAAAACCCAGCTTGCAGGTGCAGCAGGTGGTCGGGAAGGCGAATGGGATGCTGGCCTTCATAGCGAGGGGGATTGAATATAAAAGTAGGGAGGTCTTGCTGCGGCTGTATAGGGCATTGGTGAGGCCGCAGCTGGAGTACTGTGTGCAGTTTTGGGCCCGTACTTACGCAAGGATATTTTGGCCTTGGAGGGAGTGCAGAGGAGGTTTACTAGGCTGATGCTGGAGTTGAGGGGGTTGAGCTATGAGGAGAGGCTGAATAAACTAGGCTTGTACTCGTTAGAGTTTAGAAGAATGAGGGGAGATCTCATTGAGACGTATAAGATGATGAATGGGATGGATAGGATAGAGGTGGAGAGACTCTTCCCATTCAGAAAGGACAATAGGACTAGGGGGCACAGCCTCAAGATAAAAGGGGGGCGGTTTAGAACGGAGTTGAAGAAGAATTTCTTCACTCAAAGGGTGGTGAATCTCTGGAATTCTCTGCCCGTTGAAGTGGTGGAGGCTACCTCGCTAAATATTTTTAAGACACGGGTTGATGGGTTTTTGATAAGCGAGGGGATTAAGGGTTATGGGGAGAGGGCAGGAATGTGGAACTGAGCCACGACAGATCAGCCATGGTCTTATTGAATGGCGGGGCAGGCTCGACGGGCCAGATGGCCTACTCCTGCTCCTATTTCTTATGTTCTTATTTATCAGCATAGTTTTTGTTTGATAACGGTAATTTCTGTGGTGACCATAAACCTTGCTGTGATTTAACATTGCAGTATTTATTGATGTATTGTAAAATCAGTGTCGCTGTTGTCTCCCAATTTTACTATGGCATTACGCTTTGACTTATTTCAGAAATAAACCTATGCTGTTTACAAATATAAATTTAAGAATTAGTTAAATACAATCCTTTTAATATTTTGTATTTGACTTTACCTGTCAGATTGGCTTAAGGACATAAAACAGTGAATCACAATAAATAGTTGCTTTTCAGACTGGAGGATGGTGGACGATAGTGTTCCCAAGGTTCAGAGTTTGGACCACTGCTGTGGGGATGAGGAGCTTCAGTTACATAAATAGATTGGAAAAGTTATGACTGTTTTCCTTGGGGAAGTGAAGGCTGAGAGGGGAATTTGGGGAGAAATGCAAAATTGTGAAGGGTCTGAACAGCATTGATAGAGGAAAACTGTTCTCACCGGTGGAAGGACCGAGAATGAAAGGGTGCAGATGTAAAGTAATTGGCAAAAGGAGCAAAGGTGAAATGAGTGGTTAAGTTTGGGAATGCATTGTCTGAGAGTGTGGTGGAGGCTGGTTCAATGATGCATTCAAAAGGGAATTAGACTGTTAACTGAAAAGGAAGAATATATGGGGTTGTAGAGAGAAGGTGGACAAAAGTACTCAGTAAATTGCTGATTCTGAGAGCTGGTCCCAACACTATGGGCCAAATGACTGAGTTGGACATGGCAGATTCAGAAAGAATGTTACCAATGGTGGGGGAGTCTGGACCTAAGTGTCATAGTTTGGGGATAAGAGGTAAACCTTTTAGGACTGAGGTGAGGAGAAATTTCTTCACCCAGATGGTGGTGAACGTGTGGAATTCACTACCACAGAAAGTAGTTGAGGCCAAAATGTCTGATTTCAAGAAGAAATTAGGTATAGTTTTAGGTGCTAAAGGAATCAAGGGATATGGAAGGAAAGGGAGATCATGATATTGAATGCAATGATTAGTCATGATCAAGATGAATGGCAGAGTAGACTCGAAGGGCTGAATGACCTACTTCTGCCTCTAGTTTCTTCGTTTCTGTGTTTCTATTTATGCTGTAATGATTTTATGATTTCAATGAATACAAATGATCCAGACGTTCGGCAGGGCGGTTAAGACCCAGAGCAGTAGGAAGACAAGAAGGTTGAGGACAGCACAGAAGTTAAAGAGAGAACATTAAGTAGTAAAGGCAGTGTCAGTAATTCTAGTACTAGACAGGTCAGGCAAGAGCAAGGTAGAGAGAAAGGTAAGTCTAAATCGAACTGCATTTATTTCAATGCAAGTGGCCAGACAGACAGAGCAGATGAACTCAGGGCATTGATGTGTACATGGGACTGGGATATTATAGCTATTATTGAAATATGGCTAAGGCAGGGATAGAACTGGCAGTTCAATGTTCCAGGGTGCAGATACTATTGAAAAGATAGAACAGGAGGTAAGAAAGGCAGGGAAATTGTGTTTTTGATGAGAGAGAACCGCATGGCAGCACTGAGGGGGGACATTTCTGAGGGCTCACCCACTGAGTCTACATGGGGAGAACTGAGAAACAAGAAGGGGGAGATCACTTTGATAGAATTGTACTATAGGCTTCCAAATAGTCAGCGGGAAACTGAGGAGCAAATCTGTAAGGAAATTACAGATAGCTCCAAGAAAAATAGGGAAGTAACAGTAGGGGACTTTAACTTTCCCACATTGACTGGGACAGCCATAGTATTAGGCATTGGATGGAGAGAAATTTGTTGAGTGCATACAGGAGGAATTTCTCATTGAGTATGGATGACCCAACCAGAGAGGGGGAGCAAAACTTGACCTCCTCTTGGGAAATAAGGAAGGGCAGGTGACGGAAATGTTAGTGAGGGACACTTTGGGACCAATGACCATAATTCCATTAGTTTTAAGACAGCTATGGAGAATGATAGGTCTGGCCCTAAAGTTAAAATTCTAAATGGGGTAAGACCAATGATGATATCAGACAGGGACTTTCAAAAGCTGTTTGGAGGAGTCTGTTAGCAGGCAAAGGAATGTCTGGTAAGAGGAAGGCTTTGAAAAGTGTGTTAACCAGCGTCAAGATAAGCATATTCCCTTTAGAGTGCAGGACAAGGCTGGTAGAAGTAGGGATGCCTGCATGACTTGGGTTATTGAGGCCCTGGTCAAGAAGAAAAAGAAGGCATATGACATGCATTGGCAACTGGAATTAGGTTGATTCCTTGAAGAGTACAGAAGGTAGAAGAGTTAAGAGAGAAATCAAGAGGGCAAAAGATGACACAAGGTTGCTTTGGCAGATAAGGTAAAGGAGAATCTAAAGAGCTTCAGCAAATACACACAGGCCAAAAGAGTAACTAGGGAGAGAATAGGGTCTCTGAAGAATCAGCAAAGTCATCTATGTACAAATCCACAAGAGATGAGTGAGATCCTAACTGAATATTGCTCATCAGTATTTACAGTTGAGAAAGGCATAGATGTTTGGGAACTTGGGGAAATAAGTAGCGATATCTTGAGGAGCATACATATTACAGAGAAGGAGATGGTGGAAGCCTTAAAGTGAATCAAGGTAGATAAATCCTCAAGATCTGATGAAATGTATCTCAGGATGTTGTGGGAGGCCAGGAACGAAATTGTGGGTCCCTGAGCAGAGATATTTGAATAATCAACAGCCGTAGGTGAGGTGCAGGGAAAAGCCTGAGAACTATAGGCCGGTGAACCTAATGCCTATAGTGGATACATTGTTAGTAGGTATTCTGGGAAACAAGATCTCCAGTCATTTAGAAAGGCAAGGACTGATTATGGCTTTGTGAGTGGAAAATAATATCTCATGAATTTGAATGAGTTTTTCGAAGAGGTAACCGAGAAGGTAGATGAAGGCAGTGCAGTTGACGTTGTCTACATGAACTTCAGCAAGGCCTTTGACAAAGTATCTCATGGTAGGTTATTGCATAAGGTTAAATTTCATGGGATCCAGGATAAGCTAGCCAAAACTGGCTTGATGACAGAAGAGGGTTGTTGTAGCAGGTTGTTTTTCAAACTGGAGCTTTGTGACCGGTGGAGTGCCCCAAAAATGGTGGTGCTGGGTGGAATTTAGGAGGCTTGGTTAGTAAGTTTGCAGATGACACCAAGATTGGTGGCATAGTGGACTGTGGACAGGTTATCTATCTAGGATTGCAATCATTTGAGCGAGTGGGCTGATCAATGGCAGATAGAGTTCAATTTAGTAAAGTGAAATGATGCATTTTGGTAGATTGAACCAGGGCAGGACTTACTCAATTAATGGTAGGGCATTGGGTAGAGTTATAGAACAAAGAGATTCAGGGTACATGTTCATAGCTCCTTGAAAGTGAAGCCACAGGTGGACAGAGTGGTGGAGAAGGCATTTAGCATGCTTGGTTTCATTGGTCAGAACTTGTTGGGATGTCTTGTTGAAGTTGTAAAGACATTGGTGAGGCCACACTTGGAGTACTTATACAATAATGGTTACAATATTATAGAAAGGATATTATTAAACTGGATGGAATGCAGAAAAGATTTACTAGGATGCTACTGGCTGTTGATGGTTTGTGTAATGGAGAGAGGCTGGATCGGCTGGCACTTATTTTCCCTGAGGCTTAGGGGTGATCTCATAGAGGTCTGTAAAATAATGAGGGGCATAGACAAGATGGTCAACCTTTTTTCCCCAATGGTAGGAAAGTCTAAAACTGGAGGACATAGGTTTAAAGTGAGAGGGGAGAGATACAAAGTATTCCAGAGGGGCAATTTTTTCACTCAGAGTAGTGAGTGACTAGAACAAGTTGCCAGAAGTAGTAGAGGCAGGTACACTTTTTTCTTTTAAAGAGTATTTAGACAGTTACGTGAGTAAGATTGGTGTAGACGGATATGAGCCAAACGCAGGCAACTGGGATTAGCTTAATGGTAAAAACTTGGTGGCATGGACAAAAGGCCTGTTGCTGTTCTGTAAACCTCTATTTTAAGTTAGGCATACAGATTAAAATTTCAAAATTTGCCAATGTTACCAAACTTGGAGGTATGGCAAACAATGAGAATGATGTCATTCAATTGTAATAGGACATAAATAGGCCAGCTGAAATGATAGACAAGTGGAAGGTGGAACTTAATACAGAGAATTATGAAATTATGCAATTTGGCTGAAGGGACATTGAGAAGCAATATAATCTTGATGCCATCCTTCTAAAGAGTGTATAGGAGCAGGAGAACCTAGCGATAATATACGTAGATATTTGTAAATGGTAGTTCATATGAAGACTGTTATGATCAGGTCAAGGGAGGCTGAATGGCTCCCCTCTTTTCCCACTCCTTATCTGACCACAGCAGGATTATTTTAAAGGATACGATTACCAATTCACTGAATGTTTAACTGTTTACATGCTGTGGGATATGAAAGATACAGTTAAAGGTTTTGTTGAGCTTTCTTAAAAAAAAAAGAGCAATATTGATTGTACTTAACCTGGACTAAGAAAAATAACAAAAACACTTCAACTTTTACTCATACAGACACTTTTGCGCACTGGAAATTTATAGACAGACAAATAGATTACAAAGTGGGAGTATAAATTAAACAGTTTCAGGCCTAGTAAAATTAAAAGGTATATTATATATGCTCTTGAAGTTTGTAACTTGGCTGACTTCAGGCTGAACTTAGCCGCCCTGGGTTTGGCAGCAAGGTGGTTTAAAGTTGCAGACAGATGTTTTTTCTGTTCTTTTGAAGATAGCAGTTGCTGGGTTGAGCTTTTATTAAAAATCTCTCTCCACAGCACACTGAACAAAAAAAAGCAGACAGGGTTTAATACTTTAAAGTTGTATGAAAAAAGAGAGATCCATACAGGGATGTGGATTCTTCAATGATTCATTTGCTTGTGCTGGTTTGCAGAGAAAACAGTTTCTTAAACATAAAAATGTTAAGCTGGTTTGTCACATGACCCTCTCTGCATTTGCCCAGTGACACAAATATGGTTATGGTTAGTGGATCCCAGTTGCTGGCTCACATGATTAGATTACATCTGGGCAACTTTCTTTAATAACCAGAGTCCCATGTTTTCTCTCCATCCAATTGAGTTCCTACATGATTGTCTGATGCTTTGTTAATGGGATATGAGATGGCTCCGGTTCATTATTCTTGATGAGGCTTTGCAGACAGGTTGTCTGCATTTCAATGGCTTTGGAATGTAGAAGGGTACAGTGATGCAAGTGTTTGGCCATTTTTGACTGTGATTTTATGTCATTGGAATGTGGCTTCAGACTTTTTAAAAATTCAATTAGCATTTTCCAGTCAGTAATTTTATAAAGTTTTTTTAACAAAGCGTGGTCACATTACCAGATTATTCAGAAAATGGGATAAACACACATTTATCCTTTAAACATTCACATATCCATCTTACACTGCTACAACTCCTCTGTATTTAAGTTTGAGTTTCCCATCACCTCTTTGGATGAGGCACAATTGTAATTAAATCTCTTTTGGTGTTGGAGTCAGGCTTAAGGAAGGTGTTGGTTCAGAAACCTGCATCTTCTGCCGTTTTTGTATTTGAAACCCCAGTTAGGCTGGAAGTATTTAACGCCAACAAACATACTATTTTTGTGAGCTTTATACTTAGTGGAAGCTTAAGTTACATGGATAAGATGGGTATAGAGGGATATGGGCCAAATGCAGGCAATTGGGACTAGCTTAGTGGTTAAAAACTGGGTGGCATGGACAAATTGGGCCGAGTTAATGTTTGAGTTTTTGAGGAAATCAGTTTTAAAGGTTGCTGTGGAGAGATCCTTTGAGCTCCCAGGCTTGTGCTATGCAAATTTTTATTCCTGTATCATTGTGCTGCCTGTAAAATTCCTTGCGCTTTGATTGCTGTGTCCACATTCCATGGGTTTAACGGTTACTGGTACATTGTCACCCTAGAACTAAGATTTATCAATGGGTGATAAATTGTTCCCAAGCCTTTCTGAGACATCTGGGTTCTCCTTTTGCACCTTTGAAACTGAATTCCTGTATTTAATTAGAGTTGAATTTAGAACCTGATTTGATTAACCAGTGGCAATCCCGCATTCTTGTTTCACTTATCTTTCCCTTGTGTTCCACAAATGTTATTTATGTTACGGTGTATTTCCATCCTTTTACTTCTACCTAGGGAATTGATTTTCTTCCAATTTCTCCCATGCCCTTTTGGGCCATTGCCGCAAGTAGGTGGTTCTCCAGCTTCTGCTGAACTCCCCTGTGGCACTTCAACTATATGAGGCATCCCCCTCATTTTCTGCTGGCCTATTTAGTAACTTTCTGGGTCTCTGTTTAAATCTTGGGCCTAGGTCTCTGCTAACTGTACTTATGCTGCATTCCCGTCAACTTTTTCCTAGAATATTGTGTGCAGTTTTGGTCTACCTTTCTGAGAAAGGATGTTCTTGCTGTCAAGGGAGTATAGCAAAGATTTGCCAGACTGATTCCAGGGATGGCGGGACTGATGTATGAGGAGAGATTTACTAGGTTAGGATTGTTTTCGCTGGAGTTCAGATGAATGAGGGAGGAATCTCATAGAGACTTACAAAATTTTCACAGGATTAGACAAGAAAGATGCAGGGAGGAGGTTCCCAATGGTGGGGAGTTCAAACCAGAGGTCACATTCTGAGAATTCGAGAGAAAACCATTTAGGACAGATGAGGAGGTATTTCTTCACTCAGAGAATGGTGAGCCTGTGGAAATCATTACCACAGGAAGTAGTTGATGCCAAAGTATTGAATGTATTCAAGAGGTGGCATGATATAGCACTTGGGGTGAATGGAATCAAAGGTTATAGGGAGAAAGCTGGATTAGGCTTTTGAGTTGGACGATCAGCCATGATCGTGATGAATGGCAGAGCAGGCTCGGTGCCAAATAGAGTCATAGAGGTTTACAGCATGGAAACAGGCCCTTTGGCCCAACTTGTCCATGCCACCTTTTTTTTAAACACTGAAGCTAGTCCCAATTGCCCGCATTTGGCCCATATCCCTCTATACCCATCTTAACCATGTAAAAACCATGTCTAAATGCTTTTTAAAAGACAAAATTGTACCCGCCTCTACTACTACCTCTGGAAGCTTGTTCCAAACACTCACCATCCTCTGTGAGAAAAAATTGCCCATCTGGACAATTCTGTATCACTCCTCTCTCACCTTAAACCTATGGCCTCTAGGTTTAGACTCCCCTACCTTTGGGAAAAGATATTGACCATCTAGCTGATCTATGCCCCTCATTATTTTGTAGACCTCTGTAAGATCACCCCTCAGCCTTCTATGGTCCAGAGAAAAAAGTCCCAGTCTGCCCAGCCTCTCCTTATAACTCAAACCATAAATCCTGGTAACGTCCTAGTAAATCTCTTCTGCACTCTTTCTAGTTTAATATCATTCTTTCTATAATAGTGTGACCAGAACTATACACAGTATTCCAAGTGTGGTCTTACCTATGTCTTGTACAACTTAACATGGTGTCCCAACTCCTGTATTCAGTGTTCTGACCAATTGCCCGCATCATGCTGACTGCCTTCATCACCACTCTATCCACCTGTGACTCCACTTTCAAGAAGCTATGAACATGTACCCCTAGATCCCTTTGTTCTGTAATTCTCCCCAGTGCCCTACCATTAACTGAGTAAGTCCTGTCCTGGTTCAATCTACAAAAATGCATCACCTCGCATTTATCTAAATTAAACTCCATCTGCCATTCGTCAGCCCATTGCAATCCGAGATAACTTTCTTCACTGTCCACTATGCCACCAATCTTGGTGTCACTTGCAAACTTACTAATCATACTTTCTAAATTCTCATCCAAATCATTAATATAAACAACAAATAACAGTGGACCCAGCACCGATGCCTGAGGCATGCCGCTGGTCACAGGCCTCCAGCTTGAAAAGCAACCCTCTGCAACCACCCTCTGGCATCTGTCATCAAGCCAATTTTGTATCCACTTAGCTATCTTATCCTGGATCCCGTGAGATTTAACTTTTTACGATAGCCTACTATGCGGTACCTTGTCCAAGGCCTTGCTAAAGTCCATGTAAATAACATCAACTGCACTGCTCTCAACTACCTTCTTGGTTGACTTTTCAAAAAACTCAGTCAAATTTGTGATACATGATTTACTACTCACAAAGCCTTGCTGACTGTCCCTAACCAGTCCTTGCGTCCCTAAATGGCCTCCTCCTGCTTCTATCCTCTGTTTCCAACCTATGCTGCCTCTGTTGCTGCACTTTTGCTTTCCATTTGCCCTTTCCTATGCAGAAAAGATAAAGTGTGCATTGCCCTTGACGATTGGTCACTTGTTTGGTTTCAGGCTGAACTCTTGCGGTCTCACAGGGTTTGACATTGATGCAGTTTCAAGATGCTTATAGCAGTTTATCTATACTTTTAAGATGGAAATTGCTGTTTGTGCTTTATTTTAAAATCTCTGAGCATGGCACACAAGAGAGTCAAATGACAGCAGACAGGGTTGGAAACTTGTACGAAGAGAGATTTACACAGGGATCTTGCTTCTTCAGTGTCTCACTTGCTTGTGATTGTCTGCAGAGAAAACAGGTGCTTAGTGATTTCCAGCCGATAAATCGTGTAGTCGTTTTTATAAATGATGGCTTTGTAACAAAGAGGGTTGTTAACAAAATATATTGGATCTTGGGATTCATAAGAGTTTTGAATACAAAAGCAAGGAAGTTATTCTTAACCTTTATAAAGCTCTGGCTAGGTCACAATTAAAATATTGAGTCCAGTTCTGGTCACCACAATTCAGGAAGGATACTCTTGAAAAATGAAGAGGAGATTTATCAGAGTGGTTCCAGGGGTGAGGGATTTTAGCCACAAGGTTCTGTTGCAGAAGCTAGAGTTCTTATTCTTGGAGCAATTGATATTAAGATGAGATTTAATAGAGGTATACAAGAATATGGCAGGTTGAAATCGAATAGTTGACAAAATAGCTAATAGTACAGGGACAATTGGGTGTGGATATCAGATATTGGACAGGAGATTCGGGGGAATATGAGCAAGAACTTTTTATGCAGCAAGTGATAGTGACCTGGAACTTGCTGCCCACAAGCTTGGTGGAAGTAGAGATGATCAAAAGGAAAATTTGATGATCATTTGAGGGGAATAAATTTGCAGGGCTATGTGGGTGCAATGGGAGAATGCAACAAACTGGATTTCTCTACAGAGAGCTGGCGTGGACCTGATGGGTCGAATAGCCTCTTTCTGCACTGTATTACTCTGTGACTCAACTAAGGGGATGAAGGCTCCTCCAGCAAATGTTAATTTGGGAATTTTCAGTGACATCCACTGCACAGAAATCATTGCAAGAGACGAGCGGTTTTAGATACTGGTGAAGAAATGGGTGTCTGCCTGAGGCTAAAGTTAAGCTACTGTGAAAAAGATCTGCCTTGCATCTAACCTATGCTAGACTGTATGGTACTGATCTCCAGGTCAAAATCATTTTTTGCCAGAATTTTGTAGCATTGAGGAGCAAACTGATGGCAGGTTGACAGAAGAAGATCAAAGCTGATTGAGGGTGATGGTTTCAAGCTCCAGGGTCAATGCAGAGTACCTAAGGACATAGCTGCAACAACACAGACAGGTCTCAAGTTTAGGATGGAAATGTTAATGGTGGAGTGGGTGGAAACCAAAATGTGGCAGTTGCAAAGTATAGGGCTCCCCGTTGCTCAAAAGTTCAGAGGTCAGTAAGGATAGCCTGTTGCTGCCATCCTTGGAAAATAGGACCTTCCATCATTCCTAGACAAACAGGAGAACCTGCAGGACCAGAAGTACATGGACTTCTGCTTCTAATCTTCTAGTTGGGATGGCCAGTCATGTGCAGTTATGTGACAACCATCCAATGAGATGTTAGTGAATGAGGTGCATGGCCAATTGTTCGGTAGGGGATGACTGACAGACAAGGAAGTTGTTGACCCCGTGACTTCATGGAGCTGAAGGAATGGGCATGATATTTAAATGGCACCTGGACAGGCATTTATTCTTGCAATCGAGCAGTATCTGTCTGGCTGTGTGGATGCCTTGAGACGATCTCCTGACCTAAATCCCCGCCCAGGTGGATAATCGCAATTGCCGTTCCCATCTGCTCAATCCTGTCCCCACAGATAACTAGAACTGCATCTACAACCTGCTATTCTGGAATGATATCTCAGACCACACAATGCATTGTCCTGAGGTTCTCCTGTTTGTCGAAGGATGATGGGAGATCCAGTTAACAGTGATGGCAGCAGCAACCTCTCCTTCCTGACCTCTGAACTTTTGACCAATAGGGAGTCCTGTACTTTGTACTGATCACATTCTGGTCTCTGTCCACTCCACAATGAACGTTTCTATCCTTGGCCTCTTTGTGTTGTTGCAGCTACATCCCTGGGTATTCCCATGTTGACTCTGGAACTTGAAACTGTCACCCTCAGTCATCTTTGATTTTCACTCCATCAACCTCACCTCTCATTTGATCTTCCTGTTCTGCCATTACTGAAATTCAATGCATCAGTGCCTCTTCTCCCTTGAATATTTTTGATAATAAGCTGGTATGATTGATGTCTCTTTGCAAATCCCTTTATCTGTGACAGTTTGTGGATGTGCCTCTTACAGATTTGACCTATACAGTTGGCATTGTATTTACACTGGAGGTTCTGGGTATTTAAATAGCTTGTAACTATGTATTTTAACTGAAGGTGGCATTTCTTGTTACATAAGCACCATAGAAATTTAAAGGTGCCTTGCCTTTCAATTGTGAAGTCCTCTTCGCAGACAGGTTGCATGTCCTAAACCCAAAATAGATGAATTATGAAATTTGTTCACACATTATAGCTTAATTAAATATGCTTAGCTTTCAGTGGTCAGGTTTGAAGTGAAATTTACTTGCCTATTAACCATCTGCTTTGCGAAGTTTATCTTGGTTTGCTTGAATTTTTGCTAATAATGACTCTAATTTAAGAATAAACACTTCTGCTGGAGCCAGTGAAGTTATCTAACTATGTTCTATTAAGAAAGGGGCCTGACATCAAAAGTTAAAGCTTTTGCTTTTAAACAAGTGACAAATATAAAAATGTTAGTCTTGTAGTTCTTAATAGAGATTGGATTCAGAGAGTATATCTGTTTTGCAATTGTTCGGTCATTTGTGATATTCCCCAAATGGCCAACAAACAATTTACAAAATATTGTGCCCAGAATCTGACTCAAACTTGTGCTTCACCTCAGGAATCAGATAGGTAAGAAGTGTAAAAATATAAAAGTCCCCTGGACACTTGGGAAAATATATTTAACTTTATAGAAAGTCAAGTATTGTGAGAATTAAAGAATAAAAGGGAGTCCTTTAAAAATATTTGTATTCAGAATCAAATTCATTCTTGGAATGTAATTGTAGTTACCCTTGACTTGTGTGCCTTCATCATGAACAGCTGCAAATAGTATGATGAACATTGTCCCAAAATACAGTAAGGTTGGTAGTTCCAGTATTTTGACGCAGTAACAAGAAATGCCAATATATGTCAGGATGGTAAGTGACTTGGAGGAGATGGTGTTCCCATGCATCTGTTACCCTACTGTTGTGGTTGGTAGTGGCTATGGATTTGGGAGGTGCTGCTGAAAAAGCTTTTTGAGTTATTGCAGTGCATCACCTAAATAGTACACAGTGCATTCTTCAGTGGTGAAGGGGATGGATGTTTAAGCCAGCGGATAGGGTACTGATTAAACTGACTGCTTTGCTTCTGATAGTATTAAGCTTCTTAAGTGTTGTAGGAGCTGCACTCATCCAGACAAATTCAGAAGTATTATATTTGATTCCTTACTATGTTTATAGGTTGTATAGAGGCTTTTGAGAGCCAGAGACAAGCTGCTCACTGCAGAATACTGAAGCCAGGACTTTTGAGGAGTCATGGAGATTCTGGGGGCATTTCAGAATTTCCAAAATGATAGGCGTTACCTGAATCCACCCCCGTTTCTGATGTATCTTAATTTTGTGGGTGTGTGTGTGAGTATGTGTGTGTTTGGGGGCGGGGGGAACAGGACAGGCAGGTGAGGGCATGATAGTGGGATGTGATTCTCACGTGGGAAACTACTGAGTTCAATCTGGAGTTAATCTGCAGTGTTGGAGTTACAAATCTTTAAAGGTCATAAATGCTCTTGAAGGGCTGGTAAGGCCCAAAGATTATTTAAACAACCAGCCTCTTAATAATTGAAAAATGGCGCTGCCTCTCTGTGTCTAGGAGAGTTGAAAAAATATTAAATTGTTTTGTTGGTAGATACCCGAGAGCTTAAATCACAGAATTATCAATGGTTGGCTGTCTTTCACAGTTTATTATCGCAGTGGGGTGAGTTCAGAATTTGATGGGCAGCTCAAAGAGGTTACTAAAGGAGGTGTCCTTCAGTGTAAGGGGAATAGAATATGAAATTAGAGAAGTTTCACTGCATCTGTACAGGGCCTGGTGAGACTTAGAGTACTGTGTACAGTTTTGGGCTACTTATTTGAAACAATATATAATATCTCAGAAGCAGTTCTGACAAGGTTGACTTGACTCATTCCTGGGACAAAAGGCTGATCTTATGAAGAAAAGTCAAACCTATAAATGTTTAGAAGTGCGAGAGGTAATCTTCTTGAAACATGTTAGATCCTTAGGGGATTTGATAGATACCAGGTGGATGTCTCCGCTTGTGGGAGAGGCTAGAACCAGGGGTCGTAGTTTAAGAATAAGAGATCTCCATTTTAAGATGGAGTAAAAGGAGTCATTTTCTATCTCTCGTTCTCGCTTGAGCTCTCTCTGAGGGTGGCTTGTATTTGGGCTTCACTTCCCCAGAAAGCAATGGAAGCTGGATCATTGAATTTATCCAAGGCAGAGTTAGACAGACTTTGATAGGCAAGAAAGTTATAGGTTTGGGGGGGTGGGGTGCATACAGCAAAGTGGAGTTGAGACACAAGCAGATCAGCCATTACTTCATTTGAGGTGGAGGATGTTTGAGATGCTGAATGGCCTACTTTTGACCCTTGGTATCATAATCCTACGTTCCTGTCTTTGAAATGGAGTTATGAATGCAAATAGTTGTTTTTAATCAGAGATTAAGTAATTGAGGGGTTTAAAATGTATTGAATAGAAATGTGAGAATTTTTTTCCTTAAGGGAAGTCACTTTTAGATATTTAGAACTTCATTTTACCTTGGCTCGGCTTCTGAAATCTTTCTTTGATAAAGACTTGAGTGAGTTAGATGAAGGATATGAAGAAAAAAGGATGGTGAGTGGGGATCATGGGTTAGCACTAATTTGACAGAGGGCTTATTTAGGGGTTGGATGGAGGGTCACGAGTTAGGGCGCCTTGTAAGTTGGTATTGGGACAGTAAGGGTTAATGGAATGGGGGGGGCGGTGTATGAGAGGCCATTGGGGCAAGTGGGTAGCATGGGTTAGTATGTATGTGAGTGGTGAGAACAAGAATCCCAGAGAACCAAGGCAGGCATTTTAAATGTCTGGCTTGGCATTCAATTGCCCGTGTGGCAACCTCCGATCTGCAGCCAGGGTGGCAAGCTCGATTATATCCTGCACCCACCTCCAACTGCAACAAAGATCCAGTCATTCTGGGCATTCTTCCTGGGGTTGGTGGAGTGGGCTGGGAAATTTCCCAACTCATACTACCCAACTTGGGTGAAAATTCAGGCTTGCAGCCACTATTTTTAGTTAGTTGGTCCAGTTCAATTTCTAATTCATGTTGACTCTCCAGTATATTGACAGCAGAGAACCTGAGAGTGATAATGGGAGTGAATATATGTATGAAGTAATAGAATGCTTGAATGAAACTGTTGTTTTGAAGTCATAATTCTTCCTTGCACTTCTGTGGTCTCATGCAAGTGTATCTGAGATATATGTAAATACATTTACTCTCAATAGATCTTGGTTCAGTTTGACATTTTGGAAACCTTCAATTGGCATGATATATGTTTTGAAATGTTTATACGTACACACTAAATTAGTTGTTACTTGCTAGTATACAACTTGAATATTGCTGAAGAAAGAAATAAATTGTTGAAGGTTTTTGGCTTGCACTCATTAAGACATTTGCAAGTATGTTAAATTTCAAAAGGAAAACAATTTATACTGCATGTAAAAAGGGGTCTAACTGGTTGAAAAGTTGCCATGGCGAATGCACCAGGGAACTATTGTCTCCTATTCTTTTGTTTACTTGAAAAACGATTGGACATATTCCTTTTTCCTGCAGAGGACAAGCCTTTACTTATGAAAATTTGAAGCTTCTAGCAAGCCTAAGTGAGCAATGTTGTGAACCTGATTGATCTTAAATTGATTTGCGTTGATTTATTATTGTCACATCTATCGGTATACAGTGAAGAATAGTTTCTTGCATGCTATATAGACAAAGCATACCGTTCATAGAGAAGGAAAGGAGAAGGTGGAGAACGCAGTGTTACAGTCATAGCTAGGGTGTAGAGAAAAATCAGTGCAATATGAAGTAGGTCTATAATTCTTTTCGCATTCAGGATTGTTCAGCAAGTGCTGCCCAATTTCAGAATCCTACCTAATGTTTGACATAATGCTGAGTTTTACAGGCTTAGGTTGTTGATTATGATCAGTAATCTACCATCTGACAGCAACCTATGGGTTGGCTACTGGGATTCACAATCATTGGGACATGTGACCTATGCACTTGGCATCGCACTGGCACTGCAGTTCATCACATTACTCATTTGTACTGTAGACAAAATGGTTGGAATTTTCCGCTCCACCCAGGGCAGTAATCATGTGAGGTGTAGGCACTAAATTTGGCCATGATAGGGTCAGAAATAGGAATGTTTGCTGATAATTGCACCATTCACGACTCCTCAGATACTGAAGCAGCCCATATGCAACTGCAGCAAGACCTGGGCAATGTCCAGGCTTTGGCTGACAAGTCGGAAGCAACATTTGCGACACACAAGTACGAGGCAATGACCACCTCCAAGACGATAAGAGGTGAGCACACAGAACATCATGCCAATCCTTTGGTCACTCACCTTGGCATTCATTGGTATTGCCGTCGCTGAATCCCCCACTATCAACAGTCTAGGCATTATCATTGATTATGTGCTGAAAATTGGACTAGTCATAGAAATCTTGTGGCTACAAGAGCAAATCAGAGGTGAGGAATCCTGCAGCGAGTAGCTCACCTCCTGACTTCCCAAAGCTTGTCTGTCATCTACAAGGCACAAGCCAAGAATGTGATGGAATATTTTCCACCTGTCTGGATGGGTGCGGTTCCAGCAACTCTCAAGAAGCTCGATACCATTCAAGTCAAGCAGCCTGCTTGATTGGCAACCCATCCACAAGCATTCATTCCCTCCATCACCAACGAGCAGTGCAACAATGTGTGCCATCTACAAGATGCACTACAGGAACTCAATTAGGACTCGTCTGGTAACACCTTCCAAACCCATTACCATCTAGAAGGGCAAGGGCAGCAGACCCTTGCGAGTACCAGTACCTAGAAGTTCCCCTCCAAGCCATATACAATCCTGACTTTGGAAATATATTGTTGTTCCTTCACTGTCACTGAGTCAAAATCCTGGAACTCCTCCCTAATAGTACTGTGGGTGTACTTACACCACATGGACTGCAGTGCTCCAAGAAGACAGCTCACCACCACCACCACCTTCTCTAGGACAATTAGGAATGGGCAACAAATGCTGGTTTGGCCAGCGACACTCACATTCCATGAATGAATATTTTTTTAAAAAATCATCAATACTCAATAAAAGGCTTGCTGAAACTACTTCCCCACCCAATTAAGTACCCTGCTAGTGATTAATTAGAGTGGTCTGTTTCTTGACTGCATGTAAATGGCATGCACCTGACGAACGTCACTATATCAGTGTCTTGGAGATATGTAGACATTACTTTTGCTAACCTTTTGAGAGCATTTGTGTGAGATATTGTTTGCCTGATGTCCATTTTTGTCTGTTGTCCATTATGAAGTACTCTGGAATACTTTTCCATGTTTGAAGCGCTATACAAATGCAAGTAATTATTGTTAACTTATTACTAGCCAGCTATAATGCGTAAACATGGATTATCAATTAGTTGTTCCACTGGGGGAGAATAACAGTTGATATTGTTCATATTTAACACCCATATATTCATTTCAGTGAGGGTCCCTCAAAAGTGGCAGGCCAGGCAAAGTGATTTTTAATAAAAACTGAAAATGTCACAAATACTCAGCAGTTCTAGCAGCATTTATGGAGAGAGAAATAGAGTAAACATTTTCAGTTGATGGCCTTTCATCAGAACATTCGGAACTGGAGACGGTTATTATGAAGAGAGATGTGGTTTTGAAAGAGAATTTTGGTAGCCCCTGATCAAACAGGCAAAGGGAAATGAAAAGTAATGAAGGTGAATATGGTGAAAGACATGGGCAGACTTTTTTCAATTTTGGAATTCCTGGCAGAGAGGACATGGTAATGATTTAAACACCAATACAAAGTTAAAAACAGAAAATATTCAGCAGGTCCTGCAGCATGAAGAAGAAGCACAGTTTATGTTTCAAGTTGATGACCTTTCATGTGAATATTTTGCTGAAATTGTTCCCTGATGGGCAAAACCCAACACTACCATTGTTGAGATCAACGAATCAGTGGGCGTTCACTTACTGTGTGCTTAAATGCTTGCTGGCTTGATTAGTTGAGTCACTGAAATAATGTGAACTCTAAGATGTTTGCCAATTTAGTTGCCAGAAGGAAGTTGAGTGACTAGAAGAAGTTTAGTTTGAATTGTAGTAAATGTGTGAATAAATTCCAAATTATTATCTGGCTCTTATTTATTCATTTTGGCAATGTATTGATTAGACTGTTTGTGATTTTAGCAACAAGCTGCCTTGGGCTGGGAATGTCAATGAGAGATGAACACGCAGAACATCCTGACCAATCCTTTGGTCACTCACCTGCCTCTGACCTGATTTGGCACGCAAAAGTTCTGTCCTTAACTGAGCTACATCAGCTTAGATAATGTACTGAAAACTTGATATGGGACTTGACAATAAGGATTATAAACTGGCCTTGTTGCCAGTTTGCCACCATGATCCCAACCTTGAACCATTTTCAATAATGGTGGCTTGGCGTTAGATTGGCTGCCCATTATTCTCAGTGGGTAGCCAATTGAGGCCAGATATTGATCATTACAAGGCCTATTGAGGGCCATTCCTATTTCTACTGGGACTTTCTGTTGGCAAAGTGGCCAAGCCTTTTTAAACAATAAATAAAACTCTTTTCCCTCTTCCTTCCTTCCTCCCTCTCTCTCTCACCACATTCAGTTCAGCAGCTTTCACCTCAGCCCTCAAGCATCTGGATTCCACCCAGTGTCCCTGATTGGACAGCAAGGCCGCTGTCGAGCTTTTAATTGGCTGCAGCTTTGAAAATCCCGGTGAATTTGCCTGAAACATGCAAGATCAGGACCTGGAATTAGCCCTTGTATCTAAATTTGGCTAGATATGTGGAAAGGAGTGAAGGAATATGATATAGAATTGACTTGGTTTCAGCAGGGGAGAGATTGGAAAATAAACATTCTTCGGTATAAAATTACTTGTGGTCATTTAGAGAGAGAAGTAATTGGCCAGAAACTTGTCAATCGTAATCGGAAATTCATTTACAACCAAAGAAAATAAAATGGAATGCAACGCCCTGTTCCAAAGTGAGTTTAGAGGAGGAGGAGTGTTTAATTGGGCTAGAGGGTGTTGGGTGGGGACCCCACCACCTTACTGCCTTTGCTGGGGTGGGTAGGTTCAGGCCAGTTTTCCTGACCTGATGCCAATTAAGGCCCTTGAGTGATTAATTAGTGTCCACTTAAGAGACTTATCCTGCTGCTGTTGGTATTCAACCAGCAGGGAAATCCAAAAAGCAAACTGTTGAGTTTGTTTGTGGTTTCCTGGTGGGTGGGTTTCTTGTTCAAAGACATAGTGCCTGATTGCGGAACCATAATGGCCACGCCACTGACCTTTCTTCCAAACCCCAGCCAGTGACACCACTCCCTATGTTGACAAGTCGAGCTGTTGGCCTCTGATTAGCTGGCATCTCTCAGTGGTCTAGATTTCAATTGTCAGGGTCCTGATATGGGGCTCTCAACAGCTCTCTAGCTAGCAGGTGAGATCCTTGTTGCCTGGATTAATATCTCCTCAAAATCTTTTTCATTTGTGATGATAATAGGCATGTCTATTTCAGTATTAAGAGGGAATGTATTATTTTGAGAGTATGTTACAGATAAATAATTACAAAGATATAAAATTAGATTTATTGAAAATTTACAGTCCTAACAGTTGCAGACTATACAACTGTTGTGAGGTGGACTGCAAAGAGACAAAGCTTGGCGATCAAAATATGAGGATGCTTTTCAAATCCATCCAGGATGATTCCTTAATCTCTTTGTTGTATGTGTAACCGGAAGAATGCAGTGCTAGATCTGCTTCTGGTCATGAAGTAGGACAAGTAAATGACCTTACAGTAGAACATTTGGGAAATGGTGACCTTAATCTAATTAGGTTCATATTAACAATAGATATGAAACAAAAGAGGAATCACTGATAAAGATGTTGGAGTGGAAACCAGCTAATTTCAGTTAGATGAAAGAGGATCAAGCCTAGACTAATGAGTTGGAGAAATGGCTGATCAAACGGTGGATCAGCAGTGCAAGATAAATTAATTCTAACTAGGGATAAATTGCATGTCAAATGGGAGTTCCATTGATAAGGCTAGGATAGAAATCGTATTCAAGAGTGGTATGTGATAAATATTCAGTGGATTGAGAGTATAGAAGAAAACTGTGGTCCACAGACTTACAGCTTAGTGAGAAGATTAATATCATCTGATGCTCCACACACAAAGGATAGAATTCTCAAAAAATTCCTAAGTGTCAAAAATTCAGGAATAATGAAATGATTTGCAATGGTCCCTTTGACACACTCCACTCCACAATCCACCAACACCAAGTGCACTGAAAGAGCCTCCATGTGAAACACATTGTTGCGGAGTCCCTAGGCATATGACTCAGGAAGTGTGCATACACCTCCAGGATGTTGGCAAGGTGATCGCACACAATCTGCACATTCAGGGAGTGGAATCCAGTCATCAGTATAAGATGCTTGGGGAAAGAACCCAAGGGAGCATGAGGAAAACCTTTTTTTACACAGCAAGTGATAAGGGGGTGGCATGGTAGCACAGTGGTTAGCACTGCTGCCTCCCAGCATCAGGGACTCAAGTTCAATTCCAGCTTCAGTCACTGTCTGTGTGAAGTTTGCACATTGTCCATATATCTGCTTGGGTTTCCTCCGGGTGCTCCTGTTTTTTCCCACACTCCAAAGATGTGCAGGTTAGTTGATTGGCCATGCTAAATTGCCCCTTAGTGTAGGGAGATTAGCAGGGTTATGGGGATACTGTCTGGGTGAGATTGTTGTCGGCGCAGGCTTGATGGGCCAAATGGCCGCCTCCTGCACTGTGGGGATTCCATGACCTGCCTAAAAGTGTAGTGAAGGCAAATTCAAACATGACCTTCAACAGGGAATTGGATAAACACCTGAAAAAATAAATGCAGAGCTCTGGGGAAGAAGGCATGAGAGTCGGGACTACCTGAATATCCCTTACACAGAATTGGCACTGACATAGTGGGCTGATTGACACACATACACACCCACCACCACCACCACCACCACCACCACCAACCCACCCCCCACGCGCATGCGCACTGTAATCATTCTATGATTCTATAAATTGTTTTTAAATTGAGTTTATTTCCATTGGGAATATAAATGGTTAGATCTACTTCTCCTGTTCCATCCCTTCTCACATTTCATGGGTTCAGGATTTCTCCTGACCATCTGGTATTTCAGCTGTGAACCCTTCCCTTCCCTTGGCTGAGCTTGATGTTAAAACGGGAAGATGCTGCAGAAATGCTGCGAATAATTTCATTTAAACTTGAGTATCCATCCTTTCAGCATCCTATAGAAGATGGAACATTGTCCATTTTTCCTTATTGGTCTTTACTGAGAACTGCTAGTTATTAAATCCTCAGTTGTTGGAATTATGTAACTGGGGTGAGAGACATAATCACTTGAGGGATTTTTTTAGATTGATACTTTCAAATCTAGCCTAAGTATTAAGATTAAATGAACTGTTAGGTGTATTCTGATCTTTAGGATGTTCACTTTAAATACCTGAGCCTACAAAGTACTCCTGTTGGAGATAAGTAGAAGATTATTTCAGTATAATGTTGGAGGTTCATGATAAGAGCATTTGTATGCAGCATCTATATTAAAATTGCTGAAGTACTTTCCCCACAGTTCTGGGAATTTTTTTTCTCTTAACAGTTCTTCTTCTAAATCTTGTATATCAAGTAATTGGAGAATTAGCTATATTCGGTTGCTTTAAGTTAATAAAAGCTCTATCAACCCTCAATTGATAGAAGGTGCTGATTTAGGTTTTTTTATTGGTCAAGTGGGTGTCTTGATATTAACAAAAATGTATATGTACGAAAAGAATGCAAAACAGCCGACTAAACAAAGATCCTCAGAAGTAGAGGTTTTATTTGTTGATGTGTACCTGCTCTTCCTATAGGGATATGTCCACTTAATATACAGAGAGCTTAGGTACAGATGGAAGAGAGCCAGAACTTAACAATCACCATCCATCTCCCTTCACCTCGAATGTTAATATTACGATTTACAGAATTAGAATTGCAGATAATCAACAGAGTACTCGTAAGCCTCCTACATTTTCCAATCAAAGAGGAGAAGAGGAGCCATGGAGTACCCCAAGGCTGCACTGATGATCCACTTTGGATGTTCACAGGCAATGTTTGCCTGTCAATTTCCTGGAAGTGCAAATGTCGCTGGGCAATTCAGATGGGAACCATCTTAAAGATGAAATTTAAATTATAAATTTTGGATGGTTCCTACAGGGTTACACCAGTAGTTACCCAGGAAAGGTTAGAAGAATTAAAACTTCTTCCAACTTCCGGCTAATTATTGTACAGACCCATAATGATCTTCTAAGGGTCATCCTCTAAGAGACCCCCACAACCTCCAACCTCCCCAGGTGTCACCTCCCTACCTGTTACAGACATCGCAACTCCCAGCTCCTCAGGGGTCTCCCTCTACCCCCTGACTACACCCCTCCTCTCCCATGGAATTTTCCCGCCCCCCCCACCAGAACTGGGAGTCTTCCTTTAATTTACCTGCTTATGGCAACCAGTGTCATAAAAAAGATTAACTTCCTTAACTTCAACAGAGCTGCCCTTTGACAATAGGCCCTGGGGATACCCTGAACTACTGATTTCATCCGGCTTGAGTTGGAAGGATGAGTCAGGCTCCCTGTAACACATTGCAAGTGCACCAAGTAACTCAAAAGTTCATGAGCATGGAATTACTTATTGAAGTTGTTGTTCTGCAAGAAAAACGTACTATTTTGCACACAAGCTCCACAGACAACAAATGTGATAAATGACCAATCTGTTTTTGGTGGTATTGGTTGATGCAGATTAGTCAGGACACTAGGTTTCACTTTGCAAAGTGCCAGAGATCTTTGTATCCACCTGAAAAAAACTTTGTTTTTTTAGCATCTCATGTAAAACACAATACCTTCAGACCTGTCAGCTGTGGCTCAGTGGTAGCACTTCACCTCTGAGTCAGGAACTTGTGTGTCTCACTTGATTGACTTGAGCACAAACCTAGGCTGACATTCCTGTGCAGTAATAAGGATGTACTGTGCTGTCCAACATGCCATCTTTCTGTTGAGATGTCAAATTGAGGCCCTGTCTGCTCTGAGGTCAACATAAAAGATCCCATGGCGTCTAATTTTGAATAAGAGTGGGAGAGTCTGTCGCTGATGTATACTGGTGAATGTTATTGTTAAAGCAAAATCACTTCAAAATAACCCAGATTAGATTATCTTGTTACTGGATTTTTCAGGTGTTAATTTGCACAAATTGGCTACCATATTTCCCACGTTACAACAGTGTTTATCCTTCATAAGTACTTTGTTACCTGTAACAGCCTCTGGGAAGCCCTAACATCATGGGAGGTGTGATATAAATGTACATTTATAGAACAGCACAGTACAGGCCCTTCAGCCCTTGATGTTTTGCTGAGCTTTGTCCGAAACCAAGATCAAGCTATCCCACTCCCTGTCACTCTGGTGTGCTCCATGTGTTATCCAAAGTTCCTAAAGTGTCTGACTCCGCTATCATGGCAGGCAGTCTGTTCCACACCCCAATCGCTCTGAGTAAAGGGCCTACCTCGGACATACCTCCTATATCTCCCACCGTGAACCTTATAGTTATGGCCCCTGGTTACAGCTACATCCACCCAAGGAAATAGTCTCTGAACATCAGTGTTTGTTCACTTTCTTTTATGAAGTAGGGTTTGAACAACATCATGTTCTTTGGTGACACTCCTCCCCATGACCTAAGTTGCATACTGCAGAACTAAAGGTTTTCCAACTCTCCCCTGAGAGGGTTGAATGCTTCCCGATCGTCTATTACCGGAATGTCACCTTGGAGCCAGGTGGACATTCCCATCTCCCCATGGGAATTCTCATGAGCTGCAAAGTGAATAGTGTAGCACAACATAAAGTGCATAAGTATATTTCCACTACCCTCCTGATTATAACATCGACAAACACTTGTCCCATCCACCAATTGAAGTTGTAGAGTTTGAGCAATATTTGCTCCTTTCTCAGCAGTGTAATTGTGGCCACAGAATTCTGGATATATGTTCGCCCTCCAAATAATGCCTTTGAGTAGTAAGAATAAAAAATGCTGGAAGCGCTTATCAAGTCAAGCAGAAACAGTTAATGTTTCAGGTCAGCCCACCAAGAATTATCAGCCTGGGTTTGAAACAAGAGTGAGAATTTGAAAATTGAGGCATTGTTTTAGTGGGAGACATTGTCAGTCAGAGAACAGAGATGATGGGTGAACGGAACTTGGTGCAAGCAAGGCACGGATGAAGCTTTCAGCAGCAGCTGAAGTGTAATAGAATTGGGCAGTGTCACAGATGTGGAAATAGGCAATCTTGATGATGGCTCAGATATGTGGACAGAAGATCATCTCGAGGTCAGATATGAAGCCGAGATTGCAAATTGTCTTTCAGTCTCAGACACGTGCAGGGTGAGGGATAGATTTGCTGGTTTAGGGACAAATTTGGTGATGAGGAACAAAGGTAGTGAATTTGTGAATTAGGTGAGGAATGGAGAAAACTTCTGCCTATCCAGTACAGGATATCAGCCCAGCAGTTTTACAATTTAGTGCCGGTGCACTGAACAGAAACAGCTGAAATGAATTTGTCTTCATTGGATACCTTCCAATGCAGAAGCCCTATTTCATTTTCACACTGGTAGGGAGATGGTACACACCCCTCAGGCTGTTCTTCTGGTACATTCCTGGGTCATAGGAGCTTTTGTCAGTTTTTTTCGTGCTTCCCTACCCCTCTGCTATAAACAGAAACCATAAACCTGGAAGCAGGAGTCGGCTATTAGGCCTTTCTTCTGTGACCATTTACTTTTTAATTTGTCCAGAGGTGGAAGTGACTGTCCTTGTTTCCATGGTGGTGTTTGACCATGTGCAGCATCAAAGGGGTCGAGCAAAATTGAAGTTGGTGAGAATTGGGAGGCTGGGGAGGGTGATGGGCTGGTAATCTCTCCACTAGTGGAAGACATAATGATTGCAAAGGAAGGTGATCATCTCAAGCCCAGTCTAGGTCCAACCATCAATCAGCTGCTTCCCTCCATCATGATGTCAGAAGTGGGGATGTTTACTGATGATTGCACAATGTTAAACACTGTTCATGACTCCTCAGAAACTGAAGCACTTTGTGTTCACATGCAGCAAGACTGTGATACATTCAGATAGGTAAGAAGCCAATAGCATTTGTGCCATCTGAAACATTAACTGTTTCTGCTTGATTTGATAAGCGCTTCCAGCATTTTTTATTCTTACTACTCAGAGGCATTATTTGGAGGGCGAACATATATCCAGAATTCTGTGGCCACAATTACACTGCTGAGAAAGGAGCAAATATTGCTCAAACTCTACAACTTCAATTGGTGGATGGGACAAGTGTTTGTTGATGTTATAATCAGGAGGGTAGTGGAAATATACTTACGCACTTTATGTTGTGCTACACTACTCACTTTGCAGCTCATGAGAATTCATATTTTGGCCTTGGAGGGAGTGCAGAGGAGGTTTACTAGGCTGATACCGGAGTTGAGGGGGTTGAGCTATGAGGAGAGGCTCAATAAACTGGGCTTGTACTCGTTAGAGTTTAGAAGAATGAGGGGAGATCTCATTGAGACGTATAAGATGATGAATGGGATGGATAGGATAGAGGTGGAGAGACTCTTCCCGCTCAAAAAAGACAGTAGGACTAGGGGGCACAGCCTCACGATAAAAGGGGGGCGGTTTAGAACGGAGTTGAGGAGGAACTTCTTCACTCAAAGGGTGGTGAATCTCTGGAATTCTCTGCCCGTTGAAGTGGTGGAGGCTGCCTCGCTAAATATTTTTAAGAAGCGGGTTGATGGGTTTTTGATAAGAGAGGGGATTAAGGGTTATGGGGAGAAAGCGGGAAAGTGGAACTGAGCAGCGACAGATCAGCCATGATCTTATTGAATGGCGGGGCAGGCTCGAAGGGCTAGATGGCCTACTCCTGCTCCTATTTCTTACGTTCTTATGTTCTTCTGAGATGGGAATGTCCACCTGGCTCCAAGGTGACCTTCCGGTAATAGATGATTGGGAAGCATTCAACCCTCTCAGGGGAGAAGTTGGAAAACCTTTAGTGATGGGCAAAAACCATCTCCAGCAA
Organism: Carcharhinus amblyrhynchos; assembly: GCF_965287045.1. Taxonomy (NCBI): domain Eukaryota; kingdom Metazoa; phylum Chordata; class Chondrichthyes; order Carcharhiniformes; family Carcharhinidae; genus Carcharhinus; species Carcharhinus amblyrhynchos. The sequence goes on along the minus strand of NC_137328.1, from coordinate 93,542,891 downwards.
GAGAGAATTAACCATCTTTCTTTGATATTCAGTGGTATCACCATTGCAGAATCCCCGACTTACCACTGATAAGAATCTGAACTGGACCAGCTATGTAAATTCTGCAGCTACAAAAGCAAGTCAGAGGCTAAGAATTCTGTAGTGAGTAACCTGCTTCCTGATTCTCCAAGCCCTGTCCACCATCTACGAGGCTTTTATTCAAAATGGCCATTAGGTTCAGTTATAAATATTCTCTTCCTCCACCACTGACTCTCAGTGGCAGCAGTGGATGGCATATACAAGACAGCAACATACGAAGCTTCCTGCAACAGCACCTTCTAAATACGTGACCTCCACCACCTCTAAGAACAAGAGCAGCACGGCATGATGGCACAGTGGTTAGCATTACAGCGCCAGGGATTTGGATTTGATTCCTGGCTTGGATCATTGTCTGTACGGAGTCTGCACATTCTCCCCATGTCTGCAGGGGATTCCTCTGGGTGCTCTTGTTTCCTCCAACAGTCCGAAAGACGAGCTGGTTAGATGCAATCCCCATGCTAAATTCTCCCTCAGAACATCGCCGGCATGTGGCGACTAGGGGATTTTCATAGTAATTTCATTGCATTGTTAATGTAAGGCTACTTGTGACACTAATAAATAAACTTCAAACTTTTTTAAACTTTAAAGAAGGTGCATGGAAATACCAACACTGCAGTTTCCCTTCCGAGCTGCCATCATTCTGATTTGGAACTGCTTGGCTTTTTCTTCACTATTCCTGTGTCAAAATCCTGGAACTTGCTTCCTAACTGTGAGTGTATCTACACCACATGGATTGCAGTGGTTCAAGAAAGGATGGAATATTTAAGTTATGAAGAGAGGTTGGATAGACTTGGGTTGTTTTCATTGGAGCAAAGGGAGGATCTGATTGAGATGTACAAGATTATGAGGGGCATGGATAGAGTGGATAAGGAGCAGCTGTTCCTCTTAATTGAAAGGTCAGTCATGAAGTTTAGGAGGAATGTGAGGAAAAACCTTTTTACCCAGAGGGTGGTGATGGTCTGGAATACGCTGTCTGGGACGATGGTAGAATTTCCACCCATGCTTTAAAAAATATCTGAATGAGCATTTGGCAAGTCATAACATTCAATGCTATGGGCCAAGTGCTGGTAAATGGAATTAGGTGGGAGGTCAAATGTTTCTCGCTTGTAGATGCAGACTCAATGGGCTAAGGGGCCTCTTCTGAACTGCGTGACTCTGATTCTAAGGTGATTCACCATCTTGAGAACAATATCGGTGAAGGGCAATACATGCTGACCTTTCCAACAGTGCCCACGATCCATAAATGAATAAAAATAAATTATCACCAACTTTTGCCTTCCACAATCAAACTTTTTATCATGGAAAATCTTGTCCTCTACCCTATTGTGCATCTTTTCATTAACTGTCCACAGATGCGAGCTGACTTGTAGCATGTGTAGCATTTTGCATTGTACAACCATTAGCTTTTATTCAAAGTGCCCATTAGGGTCAGTTTTAAATGTATGAAAACATGTTACAGAGATGACTGACAGTGTAGTTACAGCACTTGACAAATTTCCTACCGGTATTGACACACTAACTGGGGCAGTCTATCTATCTTTCCCACAGGAAGGTAGGGTGTCATGGCAGACTACACTATAGTATGCCAGTAAGCCAATACAATGATATACAGAAATCTGATGATCTGTATAACTCACCGTTATCCAGAACAGAACTTTCTGAATGTTGAGCAGATTGTAAAGAATCAACTTTCAGTGTGAAACAATTCATCAGCTGAAAATGAATAACCCTACCCTGTCAGCTAGGCACCGGAATAAATGTTTAAAACATACCTGCCAGTTTTTACAAGGTAGATTTGTGAATCTGGGTTTTCTCTTTGGAATTAACAGTATTTTAAACATTAGGTGGCATTCTCCCATCTGGGCACTAGATCGTGTGATGGGGGCGGGAACGTAGTGTTTCCCACTTTAGAGCCTAGCAGGAAAGCTTGTCATATCTTCCAACTCTGACTTAATTAGTTATGCAGTTGGGTGTTTTGCATTGTATTTGTGGCGGGCCATGCCTGATGGTGGGTAGCCTGCTATTGTATCTAGATGCCACATTGAAAAAAGGCACCCAACTTCACTGAACCACTGTTGTAGAAAGAAGAACGTTCTGAATTTGGGACTTCCGACTGAATCGCATCCCCCCTCCCCCAATCCCCCTGCCTTCAAGCCTGTCGTGGGGGCAAGGGAAAATTTTGTCCATTTATATCTGGCTTTCAGATTTGTTTTTTTTCTTTTGAAACTAGTTTGTCTTCCTTTCTAGCTCTTCTTCCAACAAAAATTAATAATTACAATTCTTTTTTGTTAATAGTGAAGTATGTGCCTGATAAAACTCAAAGATGTATTTACTCTGACATATTATGAATGACTTGGAGCTGACCTTCAACACATCAATTAGATGGACCTTCAACCTTTATGTTCGTGATTTAACTTCTTTTGTACTGGTGTCATTCTGGTGAATCGGCACTGCACCTCCCCTAAAACCAGTATCTCCCACCTGAGGTATGGTTACAATATTTCAGGTGTGGTCCAAATTCATCTTTACTTGTAAAATTTAGTAATGCTATAGAATTCAGTTTCGTTTGCCATTGTTTAGTGAGGAGGAGGTCAAAAGACCAATGGAGAATCATGCCATCTGAGGTTTTATGCAAGCTCACAACCCTTGGGATTGGATTATGCTTTTTATTCATGCACAGTGTTGCTCTGTTTATGGAAAGCCTGAAGGCAAGAAACTACTCTAGAGTAACTATCCTAGATTGATTCACCATTTGGATCTGTCTTCACGTTAGAAAATATAAAAAAATCCAAAAATAACAGCAGAAAATCAAGGGGAAGACAGGAAGGAAGTACTGAAAATAACTAGCATCAATGGAGAAAAATTGAAAAGAAAATCAATTGCACAAAAGACCAACAAGCCCCCTGGATCAGGTTGCCTGCGTTCTTGGGTCTTAAAAGAATTGGCTGCAGTGATGGTAGATGCATTAGTTGTAATCTTTAAAAATTTGTAGATTCTCAGAAAACTGCAAATGTAAGACCTCTGTTCAGGAAAGATGGGGGATAGAAAGCAGGAAACTTTAAGCCAGTTGGCCTAACATTTGTTGTTGGGAAAATGCAAAAATCTATATTAAGACTTTGCAGGACATTTAAAAAATCCTAATAGAGTCAATAGCAGCAACATGGTTTCATGAAAGTGAAATTGTGTTTGACATGCTTATAGAGGAGAGCCGGTGGATGTGGCCTTTCTTGATTTTCAGAAGGCGTTTGACAAGGTACCTCACAAGAGGTTATTGCAGAAGGTCAGGGGACATGGAGTTGGGGGTAGGGTGTTAGCGTGGATAGAGGATTGGTTATCAAATAGGAGGCAGAGAGTGGGGGTCAATGGGTGCTGTTCGGATTGGTGGATGGTGACTAGTGGAGTGCCCCAGGGATCGGTGCTGGGGCCTCAGCTATTTACCATTTATATAGATGATCTGGAGGAGGGAACCGAGTGTATGGTGTCGAAATTTGCTGATGACACCAAGATTGGTGGAACGGCAAATTGTGCGGAGGGTGTGGAGAGTCTACAGAAGGATCTAGATAAGCTGGGAAAATGGGCCAGGAACTGGCAAATGGAATTTAATGTTGGCAAGTGCGAGGTGGTCCACTTTGGTAGGAATAATGGTAGGAAGGATTATTACTTACGTGGCGAAAAACTGCAGCGGGCGACGGTGCAGAGGGACCTCGGGGTCCTTGTGCATGAGCTGCAAAAACCTAGCCTGCAGGTGCAGCAGGTGGTCAGGAAGGCGAATGGGATGCTGGCCTTCATAGCGAGGGGGATTGAATATAAAAGTAGGGAGGTCTTGCTGCGGCTGTATAGGGCATTGGTGAGGCCGCAGCTGGAGTACTGTGTGCAGTTTTGGGTGCCGTACTTACGCAAGGATATTTTGGCCTTGGAGGGAGTGCAGAGGAGGTTTACTAGGCTGATGCTGGAGTTGAGGGGGTTGAGCTATGAGGAGAGGCTGAATAAACTAGGCTTGTACTCGTTAGAGTTTAGAAGAATGAGGGGAGATCTCATTGAGACGTATAAGATGATGAATGGGATGGATAGGATAGAGGCGGAGAGACTCTTCCCGCTCAGAAAGGACAGTAGGACTAGGGGGCACAGCCTCAAGATAAAGGGGGGGCGGTTTAGAACGGAGTTGAGGAAGAATTTCTTCACTCAAGGGGTGGTGAATCTCTGGAATTCTCTGCCAGTTGAAGTGGTGGAGGCTGCCTCGCTAAATATTTTTAAGAAGCGGGTTGATGGGTTTTTGATAAGAGAGGGGATTAAGGGTTATGGGGAGAGGGCGGGAAAGTGGAACTGAGCCACGACAGATCAGCCATGATCTTATTGAATGGCGGGGCAGGCTCGAAGGGCTAGATGGCCTACTCCTGCTCCTATTTCTTATGTTCTTATGTTCTTATTAGAGTTCTTTGTATCTCTGTGGATATACAAAGTTGGTTAGGAGAAGTGGGACCGGAAGATGTAGTTTATTTGGATTTTCAAAAAACATTTGATAAGGTACCACATAAAAATTGCTACACAATTTAAGAGTTCATGGTGATGTAACAGTAGGAATAGAGAATTGATTGACCAACAGGAAAGAGAATTGGAATAAATAAGTCATTTTCAGGTAGTTACACTGTAATGGTGCGGCACCGCAGGGATCAGTACTGGGGCCTCAATTGGGATCCGTGATTCCTGGTGGCCTCCATCCTGAACTCCGGAGACAGTCCCAGGCATTATTCAGGTGAGTCCTGGCATTTGAATATTGTTCCAGACGTTTCTCGCACCCAGACTGCTTTATTGTTGGCATTGCACAGAAGCTGATGTGGATGGCCAGAGCTTCATCTGCAGATGCGTTTTATGACAGCCTCCAGCAGTTTTCTGGATCCACCATGGTGGACACCAGCAGAATGTTCCACTGTAAATTCATGCAAGGAGCACAGTTTAAAAGTAAGTATTCTCCTAATTAAGACAGTGTTGGAGAGGAAATTCTTTTCTGAGGATCGACAGGAATTTTCTGCCCTAAGAGCAGTGGAGGTTGTTACATCGAATATATTCAAGGAAGAAGTAGACAGATTTTTGATGTACAAGGGGTCCAAGGTTCATTGGATGTAGGCAGTAAAATAGAGTTAAGGCTGCAAATGCATCAGCTATGATCTTCCTGAATGGCAGAGCAGGCTAAAAGGGCCAAATGGCCTACTCCTCTTACTACTTATGTGCTGTTTTGATGGAAATTGGGTGAAAGTGAAAAAAGCAGGATCTGCTTTGGTAAGAATTTAAAAAGTGTTTTATAATTTTATATCCGACCTAATGAAGTAAAGAGGTATTCTAAGGAAAGGTCCCTGACAACTATTGGGCTGGTACATCCAATTTAAGTATTCAAGCTTTGGGAACAAAGTAGGTGACAAGTCCAAAGGCTTAGAGAAAGGGAAACCATGTGCAGACTAATATTGTTGGGATTATTGAAAGAACAGAAAGCCAAGTTTATAAAAAGTTTGGTATTTTAAGAAGTTTTTTTTATTATTCTAGTTCAGGGAAATGAATGACTAAAGTAGCTTTTTGAGTGATTTAGTTTGTAGTGACTGCTGGTTGTTCATTGTTTGATTTTAATAAAAAGGTTTTTACAATTTTTTTAATGGATTGGTGTTTAATTAACTTAAATGTCCCATTCACTTAAAAGCATTTGGCATTCTTTACACATATAGTTTGTCTTCTCCAGTGTTGCGTTTGTTGCCCTAGAGGCGAGCAAATGCAAAACTTCTTCGTACATAGATATAAAGAGAAGACCCTTGCCCTTTGACATTCTAAGTTTCCAGGAGGGACATTTGCAATTCCCTCTATCCAGCCCCTAACCTTTCCTGTTAGGATGTAATACTCTTGTCAGGATATGCTTGTCATTGAACAGATATTTCAGCTTCTCGTAGATTTTTTCAGTGTCTTCTGTGTATTTTAATGTTGGCTTTCTTTAGAGGGAGCAAAACAAACCTTGCACTGCGGCCTTGGGATGGACGATTGAGCTCAACTTTATTCACCGGTAATGGGAGCATTTACAATGGAAAATAGGGAAATGGCAAAGAAATTAAGTTATTTGCATGGGTTTTCACAGATTAATATGGAGAAAATCTCCCAGAAATACTAGGGAACCAAGAGATGAGTAAAAATAAGGAACTGAAAGAAATCAGCATGAATAAAGGGGCAGTATTCAAAAAAATAATTAGATTAAAGGTTGATGAATCCCCTGGACCAGATGAATCGGATCCTAGTGTTGGAGGAAGTGGTTGTAGAGGCAGTGGATGCACTGGTAGTTACCTTTAAAATTCTGTAGATTCTGGAAAGGTATCTGCAGGCTGGAAAGTAGCAAATGTAACCTCACTGAGAGAAAATTAAAGTTAATTAAACACCAATCCATTAAAAAAATTGTAAAAACCTTTTTATTAAGACTTGCTAGTTTGCTACCAGGAGTGAAAATGTTAGAATGTAGATGATAACTGGAAATTTGGAAAATAATGATATGATTGGGGAGAGTCAACATGGAATTGTGAAAGAGAAATCATATTTGACAAACCTGTTGGAATTCTTGAGGATGCTTTTGTAGCATAGATCTGGTGTATTTTGATTTTCAGAAGACTTTTGATTAGGCCCCACACAGGAGGTTTGTGAACAAAATTAAAGCACATGAGATTGGGGGTAATATACTTCTATGAATTGAGAATTAGTAAACCAACAGAAAATAGTAAATAAATGGTTCCTTCTCAGGATGGCAGGCTGTTATTAATGGAATATCACAGAGATCTATGCTTGGCCCACAGCTGTTCATAATCTGTACAAGTGATTTGGATGTGGGGACCAAATGTAATATTTCCACATTTGCTGATGACACAAAACTAGGTGGGAATGAGTTGAGGAGGATGCGAGGAGGATGCATGGAGGCTTCAAGGGGATTTGGAAAGTCTAAGTGAATGGCAAGAACGTGGTAGATGGAACATATTATGAATAAGCATGAAGTTATCCACTTCATTAGAAAAACAGAAATATAGAGTATTTCTTCAATGGTGAGAGGTTGGAAAGCGTTGATGTCCAAAGGGACCTGGGTGTCTTTGTACACGAGTCACCAAAAGCTAGCTTGCAGGTGCAGCAAGCAATTAGGAAGGCAAATGGTATGTTGGCTTTCATCACAAGCAAATTAAGTGCAGGAATTAATTGCTGGAGTGCTGCTTTAGAGTCTTGGTGAGAGCCGATCTGCAATATTGTGTACTGTTTTGGTCCCCTTATTTAAGGAAGCATCAACAATGGAGGGAGTGCAATAGAAGCTCACCTGATTAATCCCTGAGATGGAAAGATTGGGATTCTGGGGATGCGATCTTACCAGCTCATCGCTCATCAGTGTGGCAATGCAGGAAGATAGCGTGGGAAGTCAAAAATCTGACTCGCACCCCTTTTTACTGGTGAGAATGGCTTCATGCTCTGGGTAGGAGGTTGTCTCTTGGTTCAGTAGGAGATCGACGCTCTGTGCAGTGGTGACCAAGCCCTCTGAAGTTGGCTTCCCTGGTGTACTTAGACTCTGCACCCTTCCTGCCAGTGCAAAACTCCCAGCTGTCAGAAAAACTGACGAGTGTCAGAAGGGTTCAATGCTGGGCTCACATAAAACATTCCCATTTTCACACTGTTATGACACTTTGAATTCTTTTGGGAAAATTCTGCCCTGGGCCATATTCTCTTGAGTGTCAAAGAATGAGGGTGACTTCATTGAAATTTACAATTTTTTTACAGGATGTGATAGGATAGATGTAGGGAGGACCCTCACTGCTAAATCTAAACCAGGGAATGTAATCTCAGGATAGGGGATAGACCATTTAAGACTGAGTTGAGGAGGAATTTCTTCACTCTGTGGTCCAGAATTCCAAAAATTCACCATCCTTAGAGGGTTGCAGAAGCTCAATTATTGAGTGTGTCAAGACAAAAATTCTTGATATTAATGACATCAAAATGTTGTAAGAGACAGATTAACCAGGATGTGTTTGAATGATGGAACAAGTTCGAAGGGCTGAATGGCCTACTTTTACTCCTTTTTAAAATTATTTATTTGTGGGATGTGAGCGTTGCTGACAGGACCAGCATTTATTGCCCATTTAATTTGATTTGGTTTCTTATTGTCACAGGTTTAGCATACAGTGAAAAGTATTGTTTCTTGCATGCTATATAGACAAAGCATTACCATTCATAGAAGGTAAAGAGAGGGTGCAGAATATAGCGTTACAGTCATGGCTAGGCTAGGCTAGGAAAGATCAACTTAATGCAAGGTAAGCCCATTCAAAGTCTAATGGCAGCAAGGAAGAAGCAGTTCCTGAGTGGTTGATATGTGACCTCAGACTTTTGTCTCTTTTTCCCGATGGAAGAAGGTGCAAGAGAGAATACCTGGGGTGCTTGGTGTCCTTGATTATGCTGGCTGCTTTGCTGAGCCAGTGGGAAGTGTAGACAGAGTCAACGGACGGGAGGCTGGTTTGCATGATGGACTGGGCTTCGTTCACTATCCTTTGTAATTTCTTGCGGCCTTGGACAAAGCAGGAGCCATACCAAACTGTGGTGCAACCAGAAAAAATGCTTTCTATAGTGCACCTGTAGAAGTTGGTGAGTCATAGCAGACGTTGCCAAATTTCTTTAGCCTCCTCAGAAAGGGGAGGCATTGGTGGGTTTTCTTAACTATAGCTTTGGTGTGAAGGGGCCAGGACAGGCTGTTGGTGATCTGGACATCTAGAAACTTGAAGCTGTCCACCATTTCCACTTCATCCCCATCAGTGTAAACAGGGGTATGTCCTCCATTATGTTTCCTGAAATCAATGATTATCTCCTTCGTTTACTGATATTGAGGGAGAGATTATTGTCATTGCACCAGTTCATCGGATTCTATATCATTTTCCTGTACTCTATCTCATTGTTTGAAATCTGACCCACTACGATGGGTCAACTTGAAAGTTGAGTTGGAGGGGAATTTGACCATACAGTCATGTGAAAAATAAGTATAGTAAGGGACTGAAGACAGAGCCTCGTGGATCAACAGTGGAGGAGGTGTGGTTGCCAATCCTTACTGATTGTGGCCTGTGGACTAGGAAGTCTAGGATCCAGTTGCACAGGAAGGAACTGAGCCTTTGACCACGGAATTTGGAGATGAGTTTTGTAGGACTGAAGGTGTTGAAGAAGGCTTAACTGTAATCAATAAATAGGAGCCTGACAAGTGTCTTTTGATATCCAGGTGTTAACTGCCCTCGTTTCAGAGGACATTTAAGACCCAACCACATTGCCGATGTTCCTATCGTAGAAAGTAACATCATAAATGTGGAATGCAGAAAAGTTCATACAAAAATGGAATTCCTATGGAGGTGTGGAGGCAGAAACTAGCTTTGGGCTTGAAGAGGAGAGCCAGCCTTGCTCTGTGAGGCAGCACGACCCTGGGGATACATTTCAAAGAAGCGGCCGATTTAAAGTTGTCAGTGATGCTTTTGAATTGAGGTTTGGGGAATCTGCCCCCAAGAGCTGATCTGTGAATTTGAGTGCTGGCAACTCAACAGCATTCAACATAGCCTAGTTTGGATCGTGAGGGACAGAGCACATCAGTGTTCAAAGTCATGTAATTTTGTGGATGTCCAGGTCTGACCCTGCTGATCAGGAAGGTTGTGAGCTTGTGGGGTGCAGGGAGCATCGCCTTGGGTGCAGGGGTGGCTATTGGTGCTGATGGGCTCCTCCGTGGGCCCTGACCACTTGTTAAAGTGGGCCCCCTGAGAACGCACTGGCATTCTCCCCATATGATGGCAAGTCCTCCTGATGTGAGCAAAATGCTTTAAGAGTGGGATATGATCCTAAGCTTGGCAATTCCGTGGCTGTCACCAAGATTATCGCTGCTGACACTGCACCATAAGCTTTCTACCTAATGTTGTCCCCTGCGGTATTTCCAGCCATCCTGCTTGCTGGCGGCATGGTAGCACAGTGGTCAGCGTGACTGCCTCATGGTGCTGGGGGCCCAGGTCACCATCTGTGTGGAGTTTGCACATTCTCTCCATGTCTGTGGGTTTCCTCTGGTTTTCTCCCACAGTCCAAAGATGTGTGAGTTAGTGGATTGGTCATGCTAAATAAAATGTGCCTTAGTGACAGGGAGATTTTCAGGGTAAATATGTGGGGTTACGGGGATAGGGCCTGGGTGGAATTGTTGTCTGTGTGGACTCGATGGGCTGAATGGCTTCCTTCTGCCCTGAAGGAATTCTATTATTCCTAGACAGTCTCTAATGGGTTGGGAAGCCTCTCCTTTTTGTTAAAAAAGATAAAAATGAGAATTCGAGGAAGACCTGAAAAGGAATTGAAGTATAAATGACCAGGAACCTTTAAATCTGTAAATTTAGGCTGTAGCCAGAAGTAATGGGACTGATTTTATGCAACCTTTATAAAATGGGTGGTTGAAAGTTGCCGCGTAATAGCTGATACTGCTATGATATGCAGTTAGTATACCCTCGTAGTAATGAACATAACTGGCACCTAAACCCAGTGACAATGGAATTGTGCATCTGTGCTCACACATGCATAGATCTGTTGCCCAGTGCCAACTACTTTTAATGTTTGGAGAGCATAGTGGGAATGTCCACTTTTTTCTCACACTGGGGACTGCCTTTGTGCTTTTGAAATTTGATACTGAGTTGAATTACAGTACAGGTACTAGCATTATTTTTATATATTTGGATATCTGATTGGGATGGAAACCTGAGTTACGCTGCTGCTTCGCACATTGATACACATCCAAAACAACTTTGCATCAGTATGAAAGTGCCAATATCACAGGATATTCCACAGTTGAGCAGTTGCAGCAAATTTAGAATGCTGCTCTCCGATTTAGTGTGAAGGAATGGACTTGCATTTTAATGATTGCAGAGGTTCAAGAACGCAGCTCTACAGCGCCCTTTCTTCGAGTGCAAGTAGGGAGGGAAATAAATGTTGATTCTGTCTGTATCATCCATGAACGAATAAAATAAAAAGCCTTTAATAATCTTAAAGACCTCAAAGAATTATAGATATGTATCATAGAATCCCAACAGTGCAGGAGAAACCATTCGGCCCTTCGAGTCTGCACCAATTCGCTGACAAAGTGTCTTATCCATGCCCTCTACCCTGTCCTATCACCTTAACCCCACACATTTCCCATGGTTAATCCATCTAACCTACACATCTTGGAACACTAAGCGGCAATTTAGCATGGCCAATCCACCGAAAAGTTTCATTTAAGGGGGCTAGGTTGGAGAGGCTGGCGTTGTTCTCCTTAGAACAAAGCTGATGGGAGATTTGATAGAGGTGCGCAAGACTTGGATAAGGGAGATGAGAAAAATCTTTTCCCATCTGAATGACCTCCTTCAGTCTATCTATTAAATCTACTCAATCCGGATACCAACGACTTCCTGTGTTGAAAAGAAATTCTCTTCATCTCCTCTTCAAATCTTGTGCCAGTTTTTTTTAAAACTTCCTGATCAACTTGTCCTGCCACTTGGAAGGAGTTGAAGATATAAACACCAGGTGTCTCAGTTCATCTACATTTTTCAAAACTATGGACCTTCCAACATATTTTCTGGCTCACTTGTTTTACTTTTGAGCATCTGGGGATTCCCTTGAGTGTTTGCATAAGATGTGCATGTTGTTGATATTTTTCTCTTTTAATCCACAGGTGCTTCGGTCCGCCTTGTTGTCCAACAAGTGGCATACACGTGGTGGGTCGTGCGAAGGCTCCTCTTGGATGTTTCGAGAGTAGCCTAGTGCTTCACGTCGTTAGTGTATGCTTAAACTGGACCAGATGCTGGGCAACACGACAGCTCAGTGACTATCACTGTTCGCTGTGCAGATACATGGATTTGTGCCAGTGTCTGTGGGAGTTTGTGCATTCTCCCCGTGCTTGCGTGGGTTTTCTCCGGGTGCTCCGGTTTCCTCCCACACCCCAAAGATGTGCTCTTAGGCTGATTGGTGTAACAAATTGTCCCTAAATTAGTTTCCCCTCAATCTGGTTTCCAATGTGGAGCGCCTTCAGCATAGACAAGGGTCATGGGTGGAGATGCGTGGGTTTTCTCCGGGTGCTCCGGTTTCCTCCCACACCCCAAAGATGTGCTCTTAGGCTGATTGGTGTAACAAATTGTCCCTAAATTAGTTTCCCCTCAATCTGGTTTCCAATGTGGAGCGCCTTCAGCATAGACAAGGGTCATGGGTGGAGAGGGGACTCACAATGTTGAAATGGCGGCGCGGGCTCGTTGGGCTGAAGGGCCTGTTTCCCGTGCTGGGTTGTTCTTTGTTCTTTATTTAAGCTCAGCTGTCTTTCTCTGTTAGCCCTTACAAAGAACTTTGCTTAAAACTTCTCCATCAGGTTATCCCTCACCCAATCTTCCCTTTCCAAGAGAAAGGAATCTCAATCTGTTGAGTGTTCCTGATAAGTTTGGCTGGGATTCTCCGATCTCACTCACCTTACCATCGCAGAGGGAATGGAGAATCCCAGCCAAGAGCGAGGTTGGAGATTCCGGTCTCAGTTTTGGTAACATCCTTTTGAATCTTTATGCACTGTCTCTAATACTTCCATATTTTTATAGTATGGAGATCAAGACAGTTAACAGTACCCCAAGTGTTGTCTAACAAAGATTTGATGCAAGTTCTATATAACCTTTTTGATTTTCAATTCTATTCCTCTAGAAATACCCCTCTGTGCTTTGTTTGATTTTGTTTATGACTTATTATCCCATGTTTGTACTTTAGCGATTTGTTTTGCTTCTGTACCCCATTCAGATTCTTTACGAAGTAATATTTACCTGACTTATTCTTCCTACCAAGGTGTACGCTTAGCCATATTGAAGTTGATTTGCCGATCACACGCCTATTTTGTAAACTTATTAATGCCTTTCTTGTATTTATTCAAATTCTTTCTGTTGTGTTAAGTGCACCCCTAATTGGTGTCATTTGTGGATTTTGAAATTGTATTTCTGATCCTAAAGTCCAAATCGTTAATGTGAATTATGAAAAGCATTGATTCCAACACTTATACCAATGGAACCTTTGCTGAGTTGAGTTGTTACCCTTAATCATCTGTTATTTTATTATTTTACTCAATAAGAGTTCGGAACTATGTTGTTATGTGCATGTATACATGTTAATCCAGGATACCACATCATTCACTACAGCGTTATGATCAGTGTACCAAATCAACAGTATATCATTTTGCAGGAGGTCTTGCAGCGGGTATGTCCATACCTGCAACCTCGGTAATCTGAGTTCAAGTTCCAGTCCATGCAGGACTTGATTGTCACGAAAGATGTGTTCATTGAATTGATTGTCAACCTGTAAATCATTCAAACACATATACGGCAGGAGGTAAGAATGGAAGAGCTTACTGGTTGGCCATGCAGTAGACGCAGTGCATCAGTACACCCATGTTAAAGGATGCCACGTGCAAGCTCTTGCCACGGAACTTTCATGTTCTCCTGGCTTCAGGGTCTGCTAGAGAGAGTGTATCATTTGGTGGAAAGTGGTTAGATCTGAAAAGTATACTCAAGCTCAGCTCTGGTATTTGTGTCTAAAGTGTAATTTTTTTTTCAGACTTATGAAAAACTTGAGACATAATACCCGCTACACTCAGGGCTGAATTTTCATTTTGGAGTGGGGAGCCCGACCCGGGACAAGTTTCAGGTCTTGATCCTGCACCATGTTGGAAACAGTTAGCTGTCACAATTTTTTGTAGTAATGGCCAGTTACTGGCCAAATGAGGCACTTGCTGTCCAAGTAAGGATGCTGGGTGTGTTCCTGATTCTGGGGAGCCAATAGGAGACCCTCCAGTACTGAGAGAGCTGCAGCCTGTCAATGGAAGGGAGACAGATGGATGATGGAACTGCCTTCTCAGCATTTTGAAAGTTTTGGATAATCAGATCATCCACAACTGCTATTGTGGAGGGGGAATCTTTTCTGGAGTCCTTACCACGATGGTCTCCCCTCAGCAATCACCTGTTTTTACCTGAAGGCCATCCTTCAGCTACAATTTGAGCTTTGCAAGTCAAAAATTTCAGCCAACCTGGGAAAGGACCTTAGTTACCTCAATTGGTTGTCCACTGCTTGTGGGCAGATAGATGTACCATCTCAGACCCTGCCTTCTTAATAATAACTTAGGAGCAAGATGATGCTGATAAATTAGCAATGCCAACTAGCAGTGCCATGTTCTGGGCCCATCAGCCAACAGTAAAGCCGACACTAACATTTGAAACGTGCCGTGTTTTCTGCTTTGTAGCCAGCTTGCTATCTGTTATAAGAACATAAGAACATAAGAACATAAGAAATAGGAGCAGGAGTAGGCCATCTAGCCCTTTGAGCCTGCCCCACCATTCAATAAGATCATGGCTGATCTGTCGTGGCTCAGTTCCACATTCCCGCCCTCTCCCCATAACCCTTAATCCCCTCTCTTCTACCTGTTTGCTGATTCTAAAATTAGTCATGCGCCGACTATCCATTTCCCTTGTCTGCTATTTTTGTTACTTCTTCAAAGAAATCAGTAAGGTCATCCAAGCATGATCTTTCCGTTTGAAGCCCCTGCTGACTACTAGGTTATGTTTTTGGTTTCTATATGATACTGCTAGTTGGCTTTGCTAGCTTACCAGCACCATCCTGCTCCCAAGTCACTATCAAGAAGGCAGGGTCTGAGATGATACATCTACCTGCCTATAAGCAGTGGACAGTGAATTGAGGCAACTAAGGTGCTTTTTCCCAGGTTGATTGAAATTTGGTTTCTGGAGTGTACAGCATTCTTTACAGCATCACAGCAAGACATTCAGATATTGGAGGCAGTGTAGGATAATGCTACCCACACCAAGCTCTGAAAACCGAAGCTATGAGGAGAGATTTAAAAACCTGGAGAAAGGAAATTGGGCAGGGAGGTGTAATATTAAAGTTTATTTATTAATCACATTATGGGAGAATTTAGCATGGCCAGTGCACCTAAACAGCACATTTTTCAGACTGTGGATGGAAACTGGAGTAACTGGAAGAAACCCACACAGACTCAAAGAGCATGCTGACTCCACACAGACAGTGACCCTGGTGTTGTGAGGCTGCAGTGTTAGTCACTGTGCCATCCTTATTGAAGATTCTTCAGGCAATAGGTAATTTTAACCCCAATATTATGTTTGAGGTTCCCTGAAACATAAGCAAGACTGAAGTCTTGTTTGATTCTTACCAGAAACGTTCAACTAAACCACCAAATCCATCCCTGTTTCTGTTTGATCGCTTGGGATGCAATTGATGGTGCGTAGCATCAATGTAACACACACTTAGGAATCTAAATTCCAAGGTTCAGTCAGTTCATCATTAAACCATGGGTACATGCTCTGACTATTTCCTCCAAGTGATCACAAGGGAAGTCAAAAGCATCCTGTGTTCTTCAAAGATATCGCAAATAAAATTAATAACTTAAACCTAGTAAAAAGATGAAAGTTGTGAAAAGAGTTAAAAAGCCTTTTTAAACAAATCTGTCCTTGGATTAGAGGGCTGACAGAGACCAGTGAGGAAATTTGTGAGGTACTGATATAGGATAATGAAACAAATAGAAACTGTTTGATCCTTCCATCTTCCATTCCATGTAACTTAATGAAATTGATTATCAGGAGTAAAACTGACCACGTGAACCATACAACATCAGAGGTTATTCGTTCCATTGTGCCCATGCCTTTTTGGTAGAGGTATCACATTAAATCCACTCCTTTGCTCTTATCCCAGAGCCCTGTGTTTTTAACAATAAATCAGAAAGGGAAGATCCTGGCTGAAGACATTCCTTGATTCTGTTTGGGTAAATGACTACAAAAATGGACTATGGAAAGTTAGTGATATGGTGTACTCTGACTTCCAAAAGTTCTGCATGAAGGGTAAACTGGAGAATGGATAATACCCCGACTGGAAAGTAAAACAAATACGTAGATTACCTAGCTGCAGAAACTCAATAAGTGGTAAAGTTTGCCAAATATTCCAAACTTCGAGGGGCAGTGGAATCAGTGAAGCCAGTTAAGAAATTACAGAATAATTTAGACAAGAAATGTCTGTGGGAAACCAATGAATTTTAATCCCGAGAAGTGCAAATATACAGATAGGAAAGAAAAACAGGTGAAACGTGTACTCAATGAACATGGTTAACAAAGCATTGGATGAAGCTGAAAGAGACTTGCGAGCCTAAGCAGCTACATGTGTAAACCTATGCACTGTAGCAAGAAATGGGTAATATTCGGGTTGGCAAACTGTAACTAGTCGCGTGCTAGAGGGATTAGTGCCAGGGCCTCAACTGTTAACAATCTATATCAATGACTTTGATGAAGGGACCAAATGAATGGTAGCTAAATTTGCTGATGACATCAGAATAGGTAGGAAAGTAAGTTGTCAAGAGGAGGTGAAGAGTCTACAGAGGATATAGAAAGCTGAAGTGAGTAGGTAAAGACTTGGCAAAGGCAGTTAGAGGGACTTTAATGTGGGAAAATGTGAACTTGCCCACTTTTTGGCAGGAAGAATAGAAAAACAGAGTACTGTTTAAATGGAGAGTGACTGTGGCAGAGGGGAATCTGCATGTCCTGGTACATTAATCACAAAAAGTTTGTGTGCAGGTACAGCAAGTCACATAGAATACTGCTATTTATTGCAAGGGGAATAGAATATAAAAGTAGGGACATTTGCAGCAGCTATGCAGGACATAAGAACATAAGAAATAGGAGCAGGAGTAGGCCATCTAGCCCTTCGAGCCTGCCCCGCCATTCAATAAGATCATGGCTGATCTGTCGTGGCTCAGTTCCACTTTCCCGCCCTCTCCCCATAACCCTTAATCCCCTCTCTTATCAAGAACCCATCAACCCGCTTCTTAAAAATATTTAGCGAGGCAGCCTCCACCACTTCAACGGGCAGAGAATTCCAGAGATTCACCACCCTTTGAGTGAAGAAGTTCCTCCTCAACTCCGTTCTAAACCGCCTCCCCCTTATCTTGAGGCTGTGCCCCCTAGTCCTACTGTCTTTTTTGAGCGGGAAGAGTCTCTCCACCTCTATCCTATCCATCCCATTCATCATCTTATACGTCTCAATGAGATCTCCCCTCATTCTTCTAAACTCTAACGAGTACAAGCCTAGTTTATTCAGCCTCTCCTCATAGCTCAATCCCCTCAACTCCGGTATCAGCCTAGTAAACCTCCTCTGCACTCCCTCCAGGGCCAAAATATCCTTGCGCAGGTGCGGCGCCCAAAACTGCACACAGTACTCCAGCTGCGGCCTCACCAATGCCCTATACAGCTGCAGCAAGACCTCCCTACTTTTATATTCAATCCCCCTCGCTATGAAGGCCAGCATCCCATTTGCCTTCCTGACCACCTGCTGCATCTGCAAGCTGGGTTTTTGCGACTCATGCACAAGGACCCCGAGGTCCCTCTGCACCGTCGCCTGCTGCAGTTTTTCGCCACGTAAGTAATAGTCCTTCCTACCATTATTCCTACCAAAGTGGACCGCCTCACACTTGCCAACATTAAATTCCATTTGCCATTTCCTGGCCCATTCGCCCAACCTATCTAGATCCTTCTGCAGACTCTCCACACCCTCCGCACAATTTGCCTTTCCCCCAATCTTGGTGTCATCAGCAAATTTCGACACCCTGCACTCGGTTCCCTCCTCCAGATCATCTATATAAATGGTAAATAGCTGAGGCCCCAGCACCGACCCCTGGGGCACCCCACTAGTCACCAACCGCCAATCCGAATAGCACCCATTGACCCCCACTCTCTGCCTCCTATTTGACAACCAATCCTCTATCCACGCTAACACCCTACCCCCAACTCCATGTCCCCTGACCTTCTGCAATAACCTCTTGTGAGGTACCTTGTCAAACGCCTTCTGAAAATCCAGAAAGACCACATCCACCGGCTCTCCTCTATCCACTGCCCTAGACACATCCTCATAGAACTCCAGTAAATTTGTCAGACACGACTTCCCTTTAATGAAACCGTGTTGCGTCTGCCCTATCAAGCAATTCCCTTCAAGATGCCTCGCAATTTCCTCCTTAATGACGGATTGTAACATTTTACCTACCACAGACGTTAAACTAACCGGCCTATAATTCCCCGCCTTTTGCCTGGCACCCTTCTTAAACAACGGCGTAACATTAGCCGTTTTCCAATCTTCCGGCACTTCCCTGGAATCCAGCGACGTCTGGAAAATAACCACCAAGGCATCCACTATAACCTCCGCCATTTCTTTCAGAACCCTCGGATGCATTCCATCCGGTCCTGGGGACTTGTCCACAATCAGCCCCTCCAGTCTTTCGAGCACCACCTCTCTAGTAACAGTAATGTCATTAAGACCCTCCAGTCCTACCACCTTTCCATCGCTAACACCCGGCAAATTATTCACGTCCTCCTCCGTGAAGACAGAAACAAAAAAGTTATTCAAGACCTTAGCCATTTCCCCATCCCCTACTACTAGGTCCCCTTTCTCATCCTCTAAAGGACCAACGTTCACCCTAGCCAGCCTCTTCCTTTTTATATATTTATAAAAACTCTTGCTATCCTTTTTTATATTAAGTGCTAGCCCAGCTTCATAGCTTCTCCTACCCTCCTTTATCAACTTCTTTGTCAATCTTTGTTGACATTTAAACCTTTCCCAATCCTCTTCTCGCCCACTGCTCTTAGCTACTCTAAATTCCTCCGCTTTTAAATTAACACTTTCCTTCACCTCCTTCATTATCCACGGCTTATTACCTCTCCTCCTACTGTCCTTTTTGACCATCGGAATAAATTTCTGCTGAGCACCAAGAAAGATCTCCTTAAAGATCCTCCACTGCTCCTCAGCAGACCTACCTTCCAACGCGCTCCCCCAGTCCACATTCGCCAATTCTTCTCTCATCCTACCATACTCCCCTCTATTCAAACAAAGGACGCGTGTCCGGGAACCCACTTTCTCCTCCTCCATCTGCAACAGAAACTCCACCATGCAATGATCACTCTCTCCAAGAGGATCCTTCACCGCAAGGTCCCTAATTCTACCTGCCTCATTACATAGCACCAGATCCAAGATAGCTCGCTCCCTCGTCGGCTCCAACACACACTGTTCAAGGAAGTTATCCCGGCAGCATTCCAAGAACTCCTCCTCGAGCCCACCTCGTCCAACATGGGTCGACCAATCAATATGCAGATTGAAATCTCCCATAACTACTGCTGTCCCATTCCTGCACGCCGCACTTATTTGCGCGTTAACAGCCCGCCCCACCTCCAGATCATTATTTGGTGGCCTATAGATGACACCCACCAGCGTCTTCCTCCCTTTGCTGTTCCTAATCTCCACCCACAACGATTCCACTTTCTGCTCTTTGGCTCCGATATCATCCCTTGCTACCACCTTGATACTATCCTTAATCAGCAGAGCTACGCCACCCCCTCTTTCCTCCTGCCTATCCTTCCTAAACACTTGATAGCCCTGTACATTCATCTCCCAGTCCCTGTCACCTTGCAGCCACGTCTCTGTAATGGCCACAAGATCGTATCCATTTGTGTCGATCTGTGCCACCAGCTCATCCACTTTATTCCGAATGCTTCGTGCATTCAGATAAAGCGCTTTCATCCTAGCCTTCACCTGGACCCTATTTGCCCTAACGCCACCAATTGGGACATCCTCGGCCTCTTCCCTTACCTGTACCCTATCCTTAACTTTAGACCTCGTAGCGTCACCTACCCTCGCACCCTCCCCCCCCCCCCAATTAGTTTAAAGCCCTGTCTACAGTCCTCTTTACTCGATTCGCCAACACTCTGGTCCCAGCACGGTTCAGACCAACCCCATCCCGCCCGAACAGGTCCCACCTACCCCAATACTGGTGCCAATGCCCCATAAATTCGAACCCATTCCTCCCACACCAATCCCTGAGCCACCCATTCACTTCCTTTATCCTGTCAACCCTACGCCTGTCTGCACTCAGTTCAGGCAGTAGCCCAGAGACGACCACCTTGTCGGTTCTACTTTTTAATTCCATTCCCAGCTTTTCATACTCCCTCCCCAGATCCTCAGTCCGCACTTTGCCTACGTCGCCGGCACCCACATGTACCACAACGACCGGATTCTCACCCTCCCACTCCAGGTTCCTCTGCAGCCCAGCTGCGACATCCTGTACCCGAGCACCGGGCAGACAACACACCCTTCTGTGCACTTTGTCATTGTGACAAAGGACAGTGTCAATACCCTTCACCCCACTATCCCCAATCACTACTACGTTCCTTTTCCCCTTCTCTTTGCCTATGTCCTGCTGCATCACTGTACCGTGTGCAGTTTGCTCACCAACCTCACCTGCCTCGTCCTCTTCCAGACTGGAAGCAAGAACCTCAAACCTGTTGTGCAGATTAAGAGGCTGAGGCCTCCGCTCCTCACCCCCCTTCCTCCTCCCAGCAGCCCCCTTTTGTCCCTGACCCTTAGATTTAGCCAGTCTAGGGGGGGTGGATGTCACTTGCACCCCATTGACAAGGGCACCCTCTCTCCCCCTGATGAGCCTCAGTGTCTGTAGCTCAGAGGCCAGCTCATCCACCTTGAGCTGGAGCTCTTCCAGCAACCTGCACTTACTACAGACATGGTCACTGGGAAGGACCCTGGGGTCCACCAGTTCCCACATCATACAGAAACCACACATCACATGCCCCTCCATTATTCACTGTAATTTTTTATGGGGAAAAAAATTTTTTTCCTTGTTTCTTGCTGTAGTAGTTTTGAAAAAATTTTTTTTTCCTTGTTTTTTCAAACAAACTCACCTGGCCTTTTTCCTTCAAGCCCTTTTTGATATTAAGCCCTAATAACTCACTCTGCTTCCCACTCACTCCGCTGCCCGCTCAGACGCTGCCCACTGTCTACACCAGGCCTCCTTTTAAACCTGGCGCTGATTTAAAGCAGGCTGGTCCACAAATGCCTTTCAACCACTCCCTCAGAATTCTTAAAGCAGTAAATACAATAAATAAATGCTTTAAACAGTTCGACAAAGAGTAAAGTGCTTTAAACTTATTTTAAACAGGTTTTTAACAGGTAAAATCTTAGCTCTCTCTCTCTGCTCCAGCAAACAATGGAAGGCTTCACCGTGTGGCCCCTTGATAATTAAAGCAGAGACCTAGATTATTGTGTACTGTTTTGGTCTCCATGTTTGAAATAGATATAATTGCATTAGATGCAGTTTAGATAAGGTTCACTTGACTCATTCCTGCAATGAAGGGCTTATCTTATGAAGAATGGTTATACAGCCTCAAGTGGTCTATCTCCATTGGAATTTAGGTGACAGGTGATCTTATTGAAGGTGATCTTATATAAGATCCTGAAGGGACTTGAGGGGGTGAAGATCATTGATATTTCACTTGGGCTTGAAGTCTAGAACCAAGAAAACAGTTTAAAAATCAGACGTCTCCTTTTTAAGATGGAAGTGAAAAGAAATTCTCCCTCAGAGTCATTAGTCTGTGGAATTTTCTTCCGTAGAAAGCAATGGAAACTGGGTCATTGAATTTATTCAAGGCTGTGTTAGATAGATTTAGAATAGACAAGAGAGTCGAGAGTTATGGGGGGCAGTCAGGAAAGCGGAGTTGAGACGACTGAAATCAACCAAAATCGAGGGCAGCATGGTGGCACTGTGGTTAGCACTGTTGCCTCACAGTGCCAGGGACCCTGGTTCAATTCCTGATTGCATGGGGTTTGCATGTTCTCTCCGTGTTTGCATGGGTTTCCACTGAGTGCCCTGGTTTCCTCCCACAGTCCAAAAATGTGCAGGTTGGATGGTTGGTCATGGGAAATTGTCCTTTACTGTCCCACAATGTGTAGATTAGGGGGGATTAGTTGGGTAAATATATGGTATTATGGTTCTTGAAATACAAATAAATGATTATTTGGAATAGACCTCCAGATAGGATCATGGAGGAAAGATGCATGGAATGATTTGAAATAATTAGATGTTGTAATTAGGGAGGAGTTTGTATTTCAGGAATTAAATAGGGCAGTTTGGTCTTCCACAACCATAATGAAGCAGTTCAGAGATGGTTTAGTAGCCTAATACCTGGGATGAGCAGGTTGTCTGATGAGGAAAGGTTGGACAGGCCAGGCTTGTATTCACTAGACTTTAAAAGAGTAGGAGTTGACTTGATTGAAACATAAAAGATCCATAGGGGTCTTGACAGGGTAAATATGGAAAGAACGTTACCTCTGTTGGAGAATCTAATTAGTATTATGAGTCACTATTTAAAAATAAGCCATTGCCCATTTAAAACAGAGATTAAGAGAATTTGTTTTCTCTGAGGATTTTGAGCCTTTGGAACACACTTCCTCAAAGATCAGTGGATGCAGAAGGTGGGATTTTTTAGCCTCAGCCACCCTGGGATTGTCCAGTCCTGCTGAAATTCAATGGATCTTTGGCTGGGTTGCACAGCTGTTCTGGAAAACCCCAGCCAGAGTTTTTGAATATTTTTAAGGCAGAGTTAGATTCATAATAAGCATGTGGTGAAAGGTTAATCAGGGGTAAGTGGAAATGTGGTGTTGAGGTTACAGTCAGATTAGTCAACCTATTGCATGATGGAGCAGACTCGAGTGGCTGAGTGGCCTAATTTGTATGTACTGCTGCTTCTGATTCATACATTTTTATATTGAGGTTTGCGAAGGTCTGAAAGTAGATTGTCTACCTGCTACCATTGTTGAAGAGCAATAAGGCGTTTGGTAAAGGGAGACCCAAAAAGATGAGGAAAGTGTGTGTCTGTTTGTTTGTGTTCTGCATTCCATGCCATCATCCAGTACGTTCCAGGCTCTTGGTGAAATAACTTGACTTAGGAATTTGTTTTCTGTAGCAGTCCAAATGAAATTGACATTGTACGATAAGTTTGGATGATCAGCATCTGAGAAGAAGTCAAATTACCTAAGGGCTGAATTTTCAGGATGTCAAGGGGAACTTCCAGAGGAATGCACGCTTGCAGACTCTGACAGGGCTGCTGCCATTTCATACTCTAATAAGCATTGACTGGTAGCAGGTGGGACACCCGGCCACACTTGGAGGAAGTTCTGCCCAGAAGAGTTATTGACCAATCATATTAGCTGATAGCTCCCCTGCCCATCTAGGAACAGTATTGCAGTGGCTGGATGCGATACTGCTTTAGACTAAGTCCTGGGAACTGTTGCGTTGGCAAGTACAAGGGCTCCTAGGGAGGGTAGGGGAAGCTTTGGAGAGTCATGAGTTGGACAGTCTCACTGTCGGGAAGTTGTCGGTGGAGTAGGGTGGGTGCCTGTTGCCTGTTGGGGCCGCGTGATGGAGATGCACACCTTCCCCTGCCTTCCTGCCCGAGATCAAGGATGAGAAATGTTTCTGATTCCTATCCTCAGTCATTGGATGCCTGGTAACCTAAAGATTGGGGCTGGGCAGAAAAAGCCCTTAAGTAGCCATTAAGTGGCTACTTAAGGGCCTTAACTGAGACATTGGCAGGCTCCTCTCCTGATTCCTTGCCCACCCACTGTAAAATCACACCCTGGTCAGGTTGGACAGGATCCCGGAGGGAATCCCGTCTATGTTGTTTTACTTCCCTATAGTACTCCTCCGGATCCCCACCCTGGGTCTCAGAACCCATTGGAGAGGAAGGGCGGTGGGAGGAACATAAAATTCTGGCAATTTCTTTATTTTGCTGAAAATAAGGATCAGATAGGAAGGGTCTTCTTCAATAATTATTCCACATGTGCCAGATTTTAATGACTTAACAGTGGCATTCTTTGTTCCCTCTTATCACAGAACTGGAGCATTGCATGCTTTGAATTCATGAAACAAAGATGTGCTGTTTTTAAAGGTATCCATACATTAAAAATTTCATAATGCATCACCAAATAAAGTTACAGGAGCCTATCACATTTTCTGCAGCAGGGCATTTCAGTAAGTTTCTGTCCCAATGATATTGCACCATCACAAAAATCTGGAACTTTCTGAATCCATTTTGCTGTGTTGTGGATAAATCCAGTTTACATCATTGCAGGTAGGAGAATGCTTGGTTTTCCTTAGAATGTTTACTGGGTGATGATTTCAAGAGCTTTCAGATTTCAAGGCTGTTTTTCCCTTCTAAACTTTATTTACTCAATTTATCCCATTATTAAAAAAAGTAGTTTTGTAACTAATTTGTTGTAGATGGACACTAACCAATTGCATCAAAATTGAAAACGAACATTGACATTCATCATATAAAAATATATCATTTGGTTTTGATAAAAACTGTGTCCATCAACTCAGATGTTTCCTATAGAACATCAAAATTATATAAAATTTTGGCAGTAACTTATCCATGTTTTCTTGCTGACTTGTTTCATTTTGTTAAAAAAGTTTGAATTTTTTTTAGGCTGGTACATCAATACAATACAGAAGTGATGTTAGGGGTAAGTTTTTCACTCAGAGGGTGGTGAGTGAATGGAATTGGCTGCTGCCAGTGGTGGTGGAGGCGAACTCGCTGGGGTCTTTTAAAAGACTTCTGGATGAGTATATGGGGTTTAATGGGATTGGGAGTTATAGATAGGTCTATAGATTGGTAGGTGTTGATGTGATCGGCGCAACTCATGGGCCGAAGGGCCTGTTTGTGCTGTAGTGTTCTATGTTCTATGTTCTAATACCATGACTGAAATGGCTGAAATATGCCATATATGGTTGAGTGAATAATTTGAACTTGAAACTTTCATTTATTCAAAATTGATAAAGCACTGAAACCATTTGTGTTTATATTTCAGGTTAGCACTGTATGTATATGAATATCTACTCCATGTAGGAGCACAAAAATCAGCACAAACGTTTTTATCAGAGGTGAGCCTTCCTTCAAGCTTGTTAATTTTTTGGCTCTGTTTATTATGAATTTTCAACCTTGGGTACATGCAGATTCTATCTTCTGTATAAAACTGGCTAAAATATGCCTTAACTAGGAATTGTGCACATTTTAAGTAAAATAATATGCATGTTATTTATAGTTGTGAAAATAAGTTAGAATAGTTTTAAACCCTTGTAGGTTTTGGTAGGCATCTTCAGACTTCCTAATATCCTATTTTCAAACAGAAGGTGGATCTGAGTTTTGAATACTTCACGTGAAACTTTCTCCCCAAATTAAATGCAGAAGCCTCACACCATGCCATATTGTTGCAAAGTGGCAGATACACTATGCCATGCACAGTGGTAATCTGAAAAGGGGAATTTGAATTTGCATCCAGTTATTTCTGGAACCATTTTTAAAATGGAATCAAGAGGTGGATGTTTAAAATCTGTAAATTGAGGTGCACAAATGTGTATTGATTGATTATGTAGTAGATTATGATGAGGAAAAGCCATACATTTGCAACGAATCTGGATTCACATCAACATATTGTTGTGATATAAAATCACATTTTTAAGTTAGTGAGTGCAGGGTGGCTAGATATATTTTGGACATTATTTTAATCATTCCTTTGTTCTAATTATCTCTAATTTGGCCACTTATGCATTCCCGATTATAATTGCTCCACCATTGGTGACCATGCCTTCAGTTGCCTCAGCCTAAAGCTCTGGAATTCCGTCTGTACATTGTCCTGCCTTTCTGCATTGCTCTTGTTCTTTAAGACACTTCTTACAACCTACCTTCTTGACCAAGTTTTTGCTCATCTGACCTAATACCTCCTTGTGTAACTTGGTGTCAAACTTTGGGCAGGATTTTCTGACCTCCCCTCCCCCCAGTGCGGTGTATGTTCTGGCATTGGGGACGGCTCACCGTTGGCTGCCAGTGGGATCTTCCAGTCCTTCTGAAGTCTACGGTGTTTTGCATGGCTCATCTGTCCCACCAGAAGATGGAAAGGGCCAGAAAATCCTGCTCTCTTTATAATGCTGCTGTGAAGTGCTTTAGGATGTTTCATTACATTAAAAGGTGCTGTATAAATGCAAGTTGTTGTTGTAAACATACAGTACACTTGTCAATACAATGGTGTGATCTCAATTTATCTTTTAGATACGATGGGAGAAAAACATCACATTAGGAGAACCACCAGGATTCTTACATTCATGGTGGTGGTAAGTTTATTTTAATAAGTAGATCTAATGTATTCCTTCCAGTACTTTGAAATGAAGAATAGGGCTGGATATTGTTAAATGATTTAAATATACATTGTGATTTTTAAAAAAAATCATTCTCGTGTATGGAAAGTCTTAATTTGGTGTTAAAAATGCCCAAAAATGAAAAAAAGAGTGCTAGAAGTACGCAACAGGTCTGGCAACATCTGTGGAGAGGGAAATCAAGTTAATGCTTTGAGTCAAATATGACTCTTCTTCAGATGCTGCCAGACTTGCTGAGTATCTCCAGAACTTTGTTTTTATTTCAGATTTCCAGCATATTTTGCTTTTATGTTGAAAATACCCATATGTTTTTGCACTTTAAATAATGATACAAATGTAGGATTCCATTTTGTGCGGATTCTTGATACAACTTATGCATACATTGTCAACTGAGTTACTTGCACATGTTGGCAATATGCTTGTTTGGATAATGGTGCACTTCAGACAGATATTTACGCCTGCATGACAGTTGCCTGCAATATAGAGTTTTTTTTCAATTTTACAATTGGATTTTATTTCAGAGATGTTTAAATGCACAATTCAGTTGAATGCACATGTTCTTAATTTTTTATTGATGGTTATAGAAATTAATATTATAATTATTTAAAAATCAAAACCTGGTTTTAACTGCACTTACAGTTACCACCTTGAAGAAAAGATGGACAGCAGAACATGAGATTGAAATGAATTGATGATCATGACTTTTAATGGATAAAAGAGACATTTGACATTTCAGTTCTAAATTGATTATATGCAAGCTTCATTTTTATATCAATGGATAAAATCAGATTCTTTCACCTTTGGGACATGGTTTGGGATCTAGCCATTTCTGATGGAATGAAAAGCCTCTCACTGTGTGTTGCCATCAAGAATTCCAAATGAAATGTATGTGAGCAGTTGTTGTTTGTTGTTTGTGGTTTGGCACACATTGGTCACAATTGGCAACCTCATTTGGGCCCTAAAGATGACTGGGGTACCTGATAAGCTTCCTTAACATGGTGTCCCAGGAGTATTTTTAATAAAATGAATTCTTCAAACCTGACACGTGTCTTTCGAGTGAATCTGACCTGGCCCACAAAGGGACTTGCAATGTTGCATGCCCTTCCATCAGTAAACCTGTTTACTGAGCTATGGATCGTGGACATTGAATAGTCTTCTAAAGCTGAGAAGTTAAAACAGGAAGGGATTTATTCCACAATAGTACTTGGCTTTGGAGTGTCTGCCACGTGTAGTGGATGACAAAAGCACAAACTATTATAATTCTCATCACTGATGTTTCTCTTGTTTGGTCCAGGAACATTCCTTAAAATATAAGTTTTAATATAAATGGCTGCATCATTATTTAAATAGCATTTGACTTTCAGTATCATATTTCCACAAAAAATATTAGTGAAAATATGTAACCTTTAATTATTTATGATAATAATGTACAAGGGAGAAATGTAATTAAGTGACAGTTTGAAAGCAGAGAAGCATAGACTGTCAGCAACTGACCGCTTTCTTTAGAACTGTTGAAAATCATATAAATCATTATCATTTCTCCCCTCCCCTCTCATCAGTATACTCTGGATTCTGATGTACCCAGCACAAACAGAGATTGGATTTAATCAACTGTTGGAGGTCACTGAATGTGGTTGTTCTGTTGAAACTGATTGCACTCACAGTGAGAAGTACAAGCAGATTATTTGCCACCACTGCCAGTTTGTTTTTTTTGTCTTCCTAACAGTGGGACTTAATGTTTTCTTGTACTCCTTAGCATATCTGAAAGAAGATTTAAAAATACAGGGGGAGTGCTTTTCAATTTAACGAGTACCTGTTCCACATTTTGAGCTAACTCACTGAATAAATACCAATGCCACAAAATTGGACTGGCCTTGGAAACACCGTAAGAAGTCTCAACACCAGGTTAAAGTCCAACAGGTTTATTTGATAGTAAGTGCCTCAAGCTTTCAGAACGCTGTTCCTTCATCAAGTGGGTGGAGAGTTCTGATCAGAAACAGCATAGAACTCTCCATTCACCTGATGAAGGAAGTGTTCCAAAAGCTTGTGGCGTTTACTATCAGATAAACCTGTTGGACTTTAACCTGGTGTTGTGAGACTTCTTACTGTGTTTACCCCAGTCCAACGCCGGCATCTCCACACCTTGGAAACACCTGCAAGTATCACGATGCATTATAATTACTTTGTGCTACCCATTGATTTGCATAATAACTGTGTGCTATTAGTGCTAAC
Organism: Carcharhinus amblyrhynchos; assembly: GCF_965287045.1. NCBI lineage: Eukaryota > Metazoa > Chordata > Chondrichthyes > Carcharhiniformes > Carcharhinidae > Carcharhinus > Carcharhinus amblyrhynchos. Next base: position 93,514,462 of record NC_137328.1, on the reverse strand, counting down.
TGTGCTGCTCAGTGACTACATGACTCAGCTCGCGGCGCAAGTTTATGGAACACTGACGCCATTTAAACCCAACTCACACCAGTTAAAACTGGCCTGAACAGTTTAGGTCTGTACTGTACGGCATTTAGAAGAATGAGGGCAGATCAAATTGAGATATATAAGATGATAAAAGGTATGGGTAAAAAATGACATGGAGCGGATGCTTCCTCTTATGGGGTATTCTGGGAGGAGAGGTCATAGTCTTAGGATAAGGGGTAGCAAATTTAAAACAGAGTTAAGGAGAAACTACTTTTCCCAAAGGGTTGTGAATCTGTGGAATTCACTATCCCAAGTGCAGGGGATGCAGGGACAGTGAGTAAATTTAAGGAAGAGTCAGATTTTTAATTGGTAATGGGTTGAAGGGTTATGAGGAGAAGGCAGGACCAAGAACAGGACCAAGGCAGTCTGCAGTCTGCAGGACTGTGAATGGAACTGCGGGGGACACTGATAAAGCCGGCGGGGCAGAGAGGGGGGATAGGTTGAGCCGATGCTCTCTTCCACCCAGAGGGTGGTGAGGGATTGGAATGCCCTGCCTGCTGCAGTTGTAAATGCGCCTAGTTTCGGGGCGTTTAAGAGATCCGTGGATAGGTTTATGGACGAGAAGGGATTGGTTTAGGTTAGTGGGTCATTGTTTTGTAACTGGTCGGCGCAACATCGTGGGCCGAAGGGCCTGTTCTGCGCTGTAATGTTCTATGTTCTATGTTCCACCCTCCCCCTGGTTACTCACATATCGCTACCATAGTGATCGCTGGTGGCTGGCATTTCCATCTCTGCCCTGTGCTTCTGCTCCCAGGTCTCGGATCTCAGTCTCTTCCCGCAGTCTAGGTCTGTGGTAATAGCAGCTGCAGCTCCGGCAACAAAACGTGGGCATGGGCATGGGCTGGGCCAGAATGCGAAACCGGTAATGGTGATGCACATTGAAAGAACAGGTTCTAAAGAATAAACATGTTAAAATGCAACAGTGTTAAATGGGTAACTTCAGTTGGCACAGTAGTAGCACTGCTACCTCACAACGCCAGGGACAAGGGTTTGATTCCCGGCTTGGGCCACTGTCTGTGTGGGGGCTGCATGTTCTCCCGTGTCTATGTGAGCTTCCTCCAAATGCTCTGGTTTCCTCCCACAGAACAAAAGACATGCTGGTTAGGTGCATTGGCCATGTAAAATTCTCCCTCAGTGTACCTGAATAGGCGCCGGAGTGTGGCGACTAGAGGATTTTCACAGTGATTTCATTATAGTGTTAATGTAAGCCTACTTGTGATGCTAATAAATAAACTTAAAACTTACACTTAAGCAACTGAGGACTTATTGCAATGACTATCTTTAAATACCACATCACACCAATTGCACGATCAGCCCCATGCACTATTCAATGCACCACACCATCATGACTCAGTGGCCAACAATCTCCAATAGTTGTAACTTCAATGTAATATTTGTATTTTTTAGTGACGCCTGTATCAAGGAAACGTGCAATCCTTGTGAAGTTGTATGTGCTCACACTGACAAGAGAGAATCAAATGTGTTTGGTTATCTTGGAATACAGAAATCGCTGACTCCCCTTATGCAGCAGTGCATGGCAGACTGAGAGCAAATACTACCTGCGCATGTCTGGAAGTTGCCAGAAGCATAAATATTCATGACTTTCAGAGCCACTAACAAAGTATTCTTTGCCCTACTCTGAGGTTGCAAATGTGGCTGCAGCAAGTGGCAGATTTAGGTAAGCAAATGTTCAACACTTAGTTTGTCATTGAATTTTGGAGCAGCACTCCGAAAGCTTGTGCTATCAAATCGACCTGTTGGACTTCAACCTGTTGTTGTGAGACTATTTATTAAATTTCAGGTAGGAGAATTGCTCCATGAACATACTGAATGGATATGGTGTTATGCTGGGAGCCGCTCTCCAAACCCACCTCCTCCCTTTTCCCACAGCTTGCGTGTCATTTGCTCATTCCTGCTATCATGGTATGGCCTCAGGGGAACGCATTCTACATTTGTATCCGGGAGAAAGTGGTTTATGGAGAATCCTTTAAGTCAGGACAGAGTTCTTCACCATGTACCCTACCTACGTCCTGTCAACCGTAGCAGCTTTTAACAACTCTAGAAATCAGCAAATACTTCCAAAAATTAAGCAAGATTCAGTAGAAATCATTCAGCAACTAAAGTTAAATTAGTTGATAATCCCTTTTTAAATAGCACTGTTTGAGAATCCTTCCTTCTGCTGAATGCATGTTTCAGCTATGGGAGGTGATTGGAGCATGAGCTGGAATGCTGAGCTCCAATGTATCAGTGCTGGCATCAAATCAAACCTACTCTGCAAACCTCTAGCAGATAGTCCCTGCACTCACTCTAATCACTCCATCAAAATGGCATATGCTATGGCCAGCACCAGAGGTTTTGTGTATTGAAAATGCCATTTTGGAGGAAAAACTACACCCATGGTGACAGAAAACTTGGCTACCTAGGTCTTCACGGAGGAGGACGTGAATAATTTGCCGGATGTTAGAGATGGAAAGGCGGTAGGACTGGAGGGTCTCGATGACATTACTGTTACTAGAGACGTGGTGCTCGACAGACTGGAGGGGCTGATTGTGGACAAGTCCCCAGGACCGGATGGAATGCATCCGAGGGTCCTGAAAGAAATGGCGGAGGTGATAGTGGATGCCTTGGTGGTTATTTTCCAGACGTCGCTGGATTCCGGGGAAGTGCCGGAAGATTGGAAAACAGCTAATGTTACACCGTTGTTTAAGAAGGGTGCCAGGCAAAAGGCGGGGAATTATAGGCCTGTTAGTTTAACGTCTGTTGTAGGTAAAATGTTAGAATCTGTCATCAAGGAGGAAATAGCGAGGCATCTTGAGGGGAACTGCTTGATAGAGCAGACGCAGCACGGTTTCGTTAAAGGGAAGTCGTGTCTGACAAATTTACTGGAGTTCTATGAGGATGTGTCTAGGGCGGTGGATAGAGGAGAGCCGGTGGATGTGGTCTTCCTGGATTTTCAGAAGGCGTTTGACAAGGTACCTCACAAGAGGTTATTATAGAAGGTCAGGGGGCATGGAGTTGGGGGTAGGGTGTTAGCGTGGATAGAGGGCTGGTTGTCAAATAGGAGGCAGAGAGTGGGGGTCAATGGGTGCTATTCGGATTGGCGGATGGTGACTAGTGGAGTGCCCCAGGGGTCGGTGCTGGGGCCTCAGCTATTTACCATTTATATAGATGATCTGGAGGAGGGAACCGAGTGTAGGGTGTCAAAATTTGCTGATGACACCAAAATTGGTGGAAAGGCAAATTGTGCGGAGGGTGGGGAGAGTCTACAGAAGGACTTGGATAGGCTGGGCGAATGGGCCAAGAAATGGCAAATGGAATTTAATGTTGGCAAGTGCGAGGTGGTCCACTTTGGTAGGAATAATGGTAGGAAGGATTATTACTTACGTGGCGAAAAACTGCAGCAGGCGACGATGCAGAGGGACCTCGGGTCCTTGTGCATGAGTCGCAAAAACCCAGCTTGCAGGTGCAGCAGGTGGTCAGGAAGGCGAATGGGATGCTGGCCTTCATCGCGAGAGGGATTGAATATAAAGGTAGGGAGGTCTTGCTGCGGCTGTATAGGGCATTGGTGAGGCCGCAGCTGGAGTACTGTGTGCAGTTTTGGGTGCCGTACTTAGGCAAGGATATTTTGGCCTTGGAGGGAGTGCAGAGGAGGTTTACTAGGCTGATGTCGGAGTTGAGGGGGTTGAGTTATGAGGAGAGGCTGAATAAATTAGGCTTGTACTCGTTAGAGTTTAGAAGAATGAGGGGAGATCTCATTGAGACGTATAAGATGATGAATGGGATGGATAGGATAGAGGTGGAGAGACTCTTCCCGCTCAGAAAGGACAGTAGGACTAGGGGGCACAGCCTCAAGATAAAGGGGGGGGGCGGTTTAGAACGGAGTTGAGGAGGAACTTCTTCACTCAAAGGGTGGTGAATCTCTGGAATTCTCTGCCCGTTGAAGTGGTGGAGGCTACCTCGCTAAATATTTTTAAGAAGCGGGTTGATGGGTTTTTGATAAGAGAGGGGATTAAGGGTTATGGGGAGAGGGCGGGAATGTGGAACTGAGCCACGACAGATCAGCCATGATCTTATTGAATGGCGGCGCAGGCTTGAAGGGCTAGTTGGCCTACTCCTGCTCCTATTCCTTATGTTCTTATGAATTTGCAGCCCATGATTGATTTGATTTCATTTCATAGAATCATAGGACTCCACAATGCAGAGGAAGGCCATTTGGCTCATTGAGTCCGCACTGACCAGAATTTCGCCCAGGCCCTATCCCCGTAACCTCATTCATTTACCTTGTCAAACCCCTTGACACAAAGGGGCAACCTAGCAAGGCCAATCAAACCAACTCGCACATCTTTGGAGTGTGGGAGGAAACCAGAGCACCTGGAGGAAACCCACGGAGACTCAGGGAGAATGTCCAAACTCCACACAAACAGTGACCCAAGGCTGGAATTGAACCCATTGGCACTTTGAGACATAAGTGCTATCCACTGTGCTACCGTGCTGCCCATGATTTGATTTATTATTGTCACATATATTAGAATACAGTGAAAATTATTGCTTCTTGTGTGCTATACAAAGCATACCGTACATAGAGAAGGGAAAAAGAGATCGCAGAATGTGATGTTACAGTCATAGCTAGGATGTAGAGAAAAATCCATTTAATATGAGGTAGATCCATTTAAAGGTCTGATTGCAGCAGGGAAGAAGCTGTTCTTGAGCTCATTGGTACATGTCCTCAGACTTCTGTATCTTTTTCCTGACAGAAGAAGGTGGAAGAGAGTATGTCCGAGGTGCGTGTGGTCAGATCCTTGATTTATGCTGGCTGCTTTTCCGAGACGGTGGGAAGTGCAGACAGAGTCAGTGGATTGGAGACTGGTTTATGTGATAGTCTAGGCTTTGTTCACGACCGTTTATAATTTCTTGCGGTCTGGGACAGAGCCAGAGCCATTCCAAGCTGTATGCTACCAGAAAGAATGCTTTCTATGGTGCATCGATAAAAGTTGGTGAGAGTTGCAACGGACATACCAAATTTCCTTAGTCTTCTGAGAAAGTAGAGGCATTATTAGGCTTTCTTAACTATAGTATCGGCGTGGACGGACCAGGACAGGTTGTTGACAATTTGGACACCTAAAAACTTGAAGCTGTCGACCATTTCCACTTCGTCCCCATTGATATAGACAGGAGCATGTCTTACACTAGGCTTCCTGAAGTCAATGACTATCTCCTTCATTTTGTTGACATTTGAGACAAAAGCTATTGTTGTCACACCAGTTCACCAGATTCTCTATCTCTTTCCTGTACTCATACAGCCAGAACTACAAGTGCTGTTGAATGGCTGCATTCCTGCACATGGAAACCAAAACATGAGGGACAGACACAGTGAAAGTCTTGCAATAGTTTAACTGGGTCCTAAGCATCAAACTAAACATGGCCTCTTCTCATTTCTATTCTGTTAATATCTAAGAACAACTGCAGAGAAAAAGTACTCTCCGTTCTGGTTGACATCTGAGAGATCCTTGAAGTGATATTGAATTTTAACTTGGAACTTGGCTTCTGTAAAGCCTACAGTGCAGGCCAACAGTGGAAACTAACAGTGTGGTGTGTTGTAACAGGTGAATGTTTTTATTTTGGTACAGGACGTTAAATTGAAGTAATAAATTCTGTTCCGTTTTTGTTTCTTCTGCGTGCCATTGATTTTTTTTTTGGTGAGGAAACCAGATTTTGTTTTGAAAGAGAACTCCACAGCTAGCCCCCTATGATTTCTTCTGCTCACGTTTTATCTAATGATCTCAGATTAACTCATTACTTACTACCGAAAAATAGTGTCAAGGATAATTTGAACAATGCATGGAGAAAAAGCATTGCTATACAAGCTGAAGTCCTGGGCCAGTGCATGAGCCAGTTTTACAGCCTGCTAGCACAAAGTATTGTCTTAAAAATGTGCTTAGCCACACACACACACACACACACACACACACACACACATATACACACACACACACACACACAAAAAAAATTGACATGGAGCTTTTGATACACAATAAATCTGTGCCTGTTTCCTCTCATTGGAATATACAGCCAATTATAAGTAATCTTTTGAATTACTGCAGTCCTGAGCATGGATGAAAAATCATGGAGGGCTGAGATGATTTAATCTGACCTGCACTATTTAAAATCAACCTGCACTTCTTAAAGGGGGTTCTGCATAGAACAGGTGCTGGAAGTAATTTTACACATGATTCTGACCTGGGATAGACACCAGAATGGCACAGTGTGACAGACTGCAAGCTCCAAGATTTGTAAGGCTGCCCTGGAAACCTTGGTACAAAAGGTGGAGAGGAGGAGAGATGTTAGCTATTTGCATTTCTGAAACCATTTCAGTGACATGGGATGGCATTTGATGGAGATGATGGTGCTGTCAATGAGAACCTGCGTCACCTCTTTTTTAGGGAAGGCTTGATTTTTGTTTATCTGTTCAGGGTATGTTGGCATCACTGGACCAGTTTGTTGCCCATCCCAAATTATCCTCGAACTGAACAGCTTGCTAAACAATTTCAGAGGGCATTTATGAATCAGCCACGTTGCTGTGGGTCTGGAGTCGCGTGTAGGCCAGACCAAGTAAGGATGACAGATTTGCTTCCCTAGATGACATTAGTGAACGAGATGGGTTTTTTTTTACAGCAATCAACAATGGTTTTGGCTTTTATATGCAGGAATGCAGCCACTCAATGGCACACTTAGGTTTAGCTTTTAATTCCAGATGGTTTATTGAATTCAAATTTTACCATCTGCTGTGGTGGGATTTGAACCTGGGTCCTGAAAGCATGATCCTGGGTCCCTGGATTACTTGTCCAGTGACAAAAACATTATGCCACCATCTCCCCCATTGTATTAAGTGTCATGCAGGTACTTACTGGATCAATGATGGGCATTTTCCAAGGTCAAAGACCCATAGAGCCATAGAATCCCTACAGTGCAGAAGGAAGCACTTGGCTCTTTGAGTCTGCACCGACTCACCGAAAGAGCATCCTACCCAGACCGATTTCCATGTTTTACTATGCATGTGTGGATGCCAAAAAGCTGATTTCTGCCATAATAATGCTGAACACTGATAGCTTCAGTTCTAGCTATTGCAAAACCTGGGCCATTGACTTGGAAAAATGTAAACAATGCAATATAAATGTAAACTCTATAAAGGGAATCTCCAGTTACTTAAAAACACAGTTCACAAATAATTTATCTATTTCGTACAAGATTAACATTTTGAAACAATCATCAACATGAATGTTAATTGTTTCTCTCCACAGTTGCTGTCTTTTACCTGAGTTTGTCCAGCCTATTTTTTCTTATGCCACGTTTCCTGTATCAGCAGGATTTTGCTTTTGTAATAACATTATGTGTACTATTCCCTCAGATAGAAAAATGAAGTATGAGAAAAAAGTTGTGGCATAATTAAAAAGAAAGTTGAAGTGCAGGACAGAAATTTCAGCATAGTGCTCATAACTGGGCATTAGCTAAACATGACAATAGATTCAAGCTATTGGTATGGTTTCAGTATTGTGATTTTCAGAACAGCATGTGCCTTTCTTTTTTTACCTCAGTTTTCTCATTTCTCCCAGAGTTTTTGCACCCTTTTTGAGTTTTCACTTTTCGTGCAGGCGCATGGAGTCGTCGTCTTCAGCTCCGAGTCCCCTTGGTCATGTGCATGCGCAGCTCTTTTCCAGCCAGTGCATGCTCGGAGATGTCAACCATAGCTGAAGATTAGTTTTCGCTTAATTACATTCGTTTTGAATCTTCTTTCTGGCACATTTGGGGAGTCTTTGCAGCACACCACACTGGTTGGGAACTACTGGATTAGAGACCCGCAGGTTGAGAGGCAGTAGATTTAAAACTAAGATGAAGAGGAGCTACAGATGAAGAGGTTGGTGAATTTGTGGCGCTCGCTGCCCCACAGCGCAGTGAAACTGGATTGTTGAATGGTTTCAAGAGGAGAGAGATATATTTGAATAGAAAAAGGAATAAGGGACATGGGGATCAGGCAGAGAGGTGGATTTGAGACCAGGGAAAGATCAGCCATGATCTGATTGAATAGCAGAGCAGGCTCAAGGAGCAGAATTTGCCTACTTCTGCTCCTAATTCAATGTTCTATGTTCTCCTATATTCTGATGGCAGCTTTACTCAACACTAGTGCCATTGATGAGGTGATGGCCATTGCTGGTCCTGCACTCAGAGGTTTAGTTGGCCGCCCAGACCACAGGTGAGCAATGGCAAGACTGGATCATGCTGTGGAGAGGGCAGCGTTGGACTGGGAAAACACAGTAAGAAGTCTTGCAGGTTAAAGTCCAACAGGTTAATTTGTAGCAAATGCCACTAGCTTTTGGAACTGGCTGTTCTTTCATCAGGTGGGTGGGAGTTCTGATCACAAACAGGGCATACAAAGACACAAACTCAATTTACATGAATAATGATTGGAATGTGAGTCTTTACAGCTAGTCAAGTCTTAAAGGTACAGACAATGTGAGTGGAGAGTGCATTCAGCACAGGTTAAACAGATGTGTATTGTTTCCAGACAGGAAAATTAGTGAGATTTTGCAAGTCCAGGCAGTTTGTGGGGGTTACAGATAGCGTGACATGAACCCAGTGGATCATGGCAGGGAGCATTGGCAATCGAAAAGGGCAGCGGGATAAATCTCAGTGGGCTCCCCCATTATCGATGCCAGGTCCCTCAACCAAGCACCGAATGTATTTGAATGAGGGACCCTCTGGGAACTCTCTAGCAATCCCACATGGGCTTGTGTGTCATGGTCCACATTTGGTGAGCCCTCACTGGGTTAATACCAACAGCAGCATGAGGCACTTAATGGGCTTTAATTGCCTACTTAAAGCCACCATTGACACTGGGGGTGAGAAGGCTGTCCACAGGCCTTCCCACCAATGATTTTATCAGGGTTGAGACAGTAAGTTGGGAGGGTATCCACCTGAAGCCCTCCTGTCTGATTAAATGCACCCCCATCACCATACTCACCACAGGGGAGAATATAAATTTTGCCCTGGTTTGCAGTGTAATCAAAGATGGGAACTGAATATTCAAGAGCATTTGAAATTTTGGAAGGTTGAAAGGAAGGAAAGGATTTGGACTAGCTCTGCTTATAAAGGATGAGTTCAGTACAATAGCTCGTAATTATTTTGGCTTGGAAGATCAAGATGTAGAATTGGGTAGGGATTTTAAAAAAGGAAGAAGTCAATAGTGGGAATAGTTTATGGGGCCTCTAACACTAGCTACACTGTAGGACAGAGTATACATCAGGAAATAATGGAGCCTTATGAAAAAAGAGCTGCAATAATTTGGGTGATTTTAAACATATAGATTGAACAAATCCGATGGACAAAAATAACCTTGAGGATAAGTTCACAACATCTATTTGGGGCAGTGTCTTGGAATAAGATATTCAGGAATAAACCAGGGAATGGGCTATTTTAGACCTGATAATGTTCAATGAAACATTAAGTAATAGTGGTCATAGTATGATAGAATTTCACATTTGGTTTGATGGTGGGAAACCTGGGTCTGAAACTAGCACCTTAAACTTAAATAAAGGCAACGGCAAAGGTATGAAGATAATGCTGGCTACAGTGGATTGGGAAAATAGGTTAAAGGGTAATATAGCAAATGAGAAGTATTAGACATAGTTCATATCGCTCAAGAAAGATATTTTGCATTATGAAAGAAATACTATGAGAAGGAAAAACCACCTGTGGCTAACTTAAGGAAATTAAGTACTGTATCAAGTTGAAAGAAAAGGAGTACCATGTTGTAGGCCAGAAGATTGAGAAATCTATAAATGTAATGGAGGACAGAAAGCAAGAAACTATTAGCCAGTTAGTTGACATTGATCAAAAGGAGAAAATGCGGCAACGTGTTATTAAGGAAGTAGTAGCAGGATCTCTACAAAATCATAATATAATCAAAGAAAGCCAACATTGACTTAGGAAAAACATGTTTAAAACATTAGAATTCTTCAGGTGGATAAATGTGAATCAGTAAATGTACTGGGGCAGAAAGTGGGGATGAAAGGTTCCTTTTCGGGACAGGAGCCTGTGACCAGTGGAGTTCTGCAAGGATCAGTGGTGGGACCACAACTTTGCACTTTATGCATCAATGATCTAGTTGAGGGAACTGAGGACATTGTGGCTAGGTTTGCAAATGATACAAAGGTAAGTGGAGGGACAGGTAGTATTGAGGAAGTAGGGGGGTTGCAGAAGAAATTGGACAGGTTAGGAGAGTGGGCAAAAAAATGGCTGATAGAATACGATGTGGGAAAGTATGAGTTATGCACTTTGGTAGGAGAAATAGAGGTGTTGACTATTTTCTAAATCATAGAATAGAATCCTTACAGTGCAGAAGGAGGCCATTCAGCCCATTGACTCCGCACCAACCATGATACCACCCAGGCCCTATTCCTGTAACCCCACATATTTACCCTGTTAATCTTCTGACACTAGGATCAATTTAGCATGGCCAATCGACCTAATTCACACATCTTTGGAGTGTGGGAGGTAATCAGAACACCCAGAGGAAACCCATGCAGACATGGGGAAAATGTGCAAATTCCACACAGACAGTTACCCGAGATCGGAATTGAACCTGGGTCCCTGGTGCTGTGAGGCAGCAGTGCTAACCACTGTGCTGCCCAGTGGGCGAGAGAATGGGGAGAGAATTCAGAAATCAGAAGTGTAAAGGAACTCGGGACTCCTAGTTCAGAATTCTCATAAGGTTAATTTGCAGGTTGAGTTGCTGGTTAAGAAGGCAAGTGCAATGTTAGCTTTCATTTTGAGTGGACTAGAATACATGGATGCACTGCTGATGCTTTATAAGGCTCTGGTCAGACCACGTTTGGAGTATTGTGAGTAATTCTGGGCCCCATTTCTAAGGAAGGATGTGCTGGTCCTGGCAAGGGTCCAGAGGAGGTACATGAAGATGATGCCAGGAATGAAAAGCTTGAATTATGAGGAGGGTTTGAGGACTCTGGTTCTGTACTTGATGGTGTTTAGAAGGTTGAGGGAGGAGGGGATCTCATTGAAACTTACAGAATATTGAAAGACCTGGATAGAGTGCGCATGGAAAAGATGTTTCTATTGGTAGGCGAGACTAAAATCTGAAGGGACAGTCTCAGAATAAAGAGACAACCCTTTAGAACTGAGATGAGGAATTTCTTCAGTAAGAAAGTGGTGAATCTCCGGAATCCATTGCTACCTGCGCAAGGATATTTTGGCCCTGGAGGGAGTGCAGAGGAGGTTTACTAGGCTGATACCGGAGTTGAGGGGATTGAGCTATGAGGAGAGGCTGAATAAACTAGGCTTGTACTCGTTAGAGTTTAGAAGAATGAGGGGAGATCTCATTGAGACGTATAAGATGATGAATGGGATGGATAGGATAGAGGTGGAGAGACTCTTCCCGCTCAAAAAAGACAGTAGGACTAGGGGGCACAGCCTCAAGATAAAGGGGAGGCGGTTTAGAACGGAGTTGAGGAGGAACTTCTTCACTCAAAGGGTGGTGAATCTCTGGAATTCTCTGCCCGTTGAAGTGGTGGAGGCTGCCTCGCTAAATATTTTTAAGAAGCGGGTTGATGGGTTCTTGATAAGAGAGGGGATTAAGGGTTATGGGGAGAGGGCGGGAAAGTGGAACTGAGCCACGACAGATCAGCCATGATCTTATTGAATGGCGGGGCAGGCTCGAAGGGCTAGATGGCCTACTCCTGCTCCTATTTCTTATGTTCTTATGTTCTTATGGAGGTCAGATCATTAAGTATATTTAAGTCAGGTAGCTAGGTTCTTGATTGGTGAGGGAAATCAAATGCTACAGGGAAAAGGCGGGAGAATGGGTTTGAGAAACTTATCAGCCATGATTGAGTGGCAGAGTGAACTTGATGGGCCAAATGACCTAATTCTGCTCCTATATCTTTTGGCCCAGTGATAGTGTATTTGAATGTCCAAAGATGTTCAGTAAAGTGCTACATAAGAGGCTGCTACACAAGATAAGGTGTTGGGGGAGAGTTGGTGCAAACTCGATAGGCTGAATGACCTCTTTCTGTACTGCAGGGTTTTGGTGATTCTCTGTACAACCTGCTGATTATTTTAATCAGTTACTATTTATTTCAGAGTTCCTGCATCACTTTATTTTTCTTTTGTTATTCTCTGCACAGCAGAGTTTTGCTTAAGGGTTGTACTGAGGGGAGGCCTGCAGAAGCATGAAACCCCTCAAGAGACGTATAATGAGTCTTTTCAAAATGAATTATTTGAGTTTCCGGTCTTTGGAAAGTTTCACTTGAGTTATCAGTCTTTCGCTCTTTGGAAAGAGAAAACATGACAAGCTAATCAGAAAGAACCCAAAAATGCAATATGGAATTAAAAATAGTCTGAGAATAACAGGCAGGGCTTGCTTCTCTTAAATACTTATTTCATGACAATAAGATTCACATTCTTTTGTATAAGGATGGTATAAGCATGTTTGCCCTCTTTCATAATCCAGGATACCAAGCTCACTGTATTACAATATACCTTGTCTGGCAGAATATGCTAACAGTTTAAATCTCTCTACAATGCCTGCAGTGCCTGGGAACAGATATAGGAGAAAATGATAAATGTCTAGAAACCTGGTAAGATAAAATTAACCATAACAGTACTATGTTGTAAATGCATCAAGTGTGGCCCACCAGTGTGTTGTGCCAACCAATTTGTTACGAGCATTGTAGAGACTGATAGCTTTAAAAAGATATTTGAATTTTCAATGAATGACTGAAAGAATCATCTGATGAGATTTCAAGTTTTAAGATCTCGACTGTAACAGGCAACCTAAAAGCAACTTTGTCTAATCATAGTGTTATGAAGCGGAGGTGGATCCCCCTTCTAAGAACTAACACCTAACCCCTCAAAGAAGAGTACCTTCCTTCATAATCTGCTAAAAGTGAATATGAAGTGGTGATATCTGCGTTTCAGCAAGCTTTAGTGGTTAAATCAAAAAACTTCCTGAGACTCTCACTTTAAAATCAATGAGTAACAGTTTATTTATCTAACAGTGAACAAGTTAACTGAACTATTAATAAACTAAATAAAACACAATTCTAATGGATGCCATATAGATAAATACAAATCCCACTAATTTTTTTAAAAAACTAGAATTTTAGTCATTCTCTAAATTACAACCAAGTTTTTCATTTTTTGAAATATTCTGTGCTTTCTCTGTTAATTCTTCTATCTGGAACTGTTTTCCTCTGGTACCTTAGCTATTGAGATGGTGCTTTGAGCTGAGGACTTTGAGCTAGGCAGGTGGCAGTTGCTTTTTCTGCGTATTGCCCCACTGTCTGTTCCTTTATACCTGTGATGATGTATCTATACCCTCTACAACAGGATTGGTCACAGGTTGCCAAAACCATCAAATTCAAATCTAATAGGTTGCTGGTATCCAAGTGATACGTTGGATCATTTAAACTGATAGGTTGAATTCAAAAACATTCAAATGCCTGAAGCCTGTTGCCAAGGCAATCCTGCTGCTTGGCCCTTTGATACAACATTTCGTCTGAGTTCTCTGTATGCATCTGTATTTTTTAACTTTCTAAGCACAGAAAAATGCCACCTTTTTAAAGGAACCATGCAATACTTTCACCTCTTGGCATTTTGCAATTTAATATATAATTATACAAATACTAAATTTGAGCATTCTACTAAACATTGCAACATTAGGCAAATTATAGTGCAAGCAACAGAAAAAAATCCCCAATTTAACTTTTAAAATGATTGAAAATCAACCTCCTCAGTTATGCTTTACTCTGTTAGGCTGATTAAGTTGGGGTTATTTTCAGTAGAACAGAGAAGACTCAGGGAGCAGGGGTGTGTTGTGTGGGGGGGCCTGATTGAGGTGTACAATTGAGGGCCATGGCTAGGGTTGATAGGAAGAAACTTTATTTCCCCCTTAGTAGAGAGGTCAATAACCAGGAGCACTGATTTAAGATAAGGGACAGGAGATTTAGAGGGGATTTGAGGAAAAATTTGTTCACCCAGAATCTGGAAATCGCTGCCTGAAAGGGTAACAGAGGGAGGAACCCTTCATTACATTTAAGAAGCATTTGGATGAGGCTACAGACCAAGTGCAGGAAAATAGGATTAGGATAATAAATGCTTGCTGGCTAGTGCAGACACGATACACCAAAGGGTCTCTTTCTGTGTTGTAATGCTCTATGACTATGCCCATTCCTTAAATGGATACTTCATTCTCCAGGAACCAGTTGAAAACTCTTCTCAGCTTCTGGTGACTTTCTTCCTTTTCCCTTTTCCAGTCAGATAACTTCCAATCCCTGTACTGACTTTTGTGGTGTAGGTTATCCTGGAGATCCTTCTGTCTAGTTGAAGCAAGACAAACCTTCCAAAGCTATTTAAATCCTCTCAAATTTGTGCAAGCTCCCACTCTCATTCTGCATGGTGGTGAACGATAGAGATCTGCTGCCTTAATCTCTCTGCTTTCACTCTCAGATTCTTGCGGACTGACTTATTTCTGTCGGGTTTAATGATCTCTTAGAAAACCCACTAAGCCCCTGACAGTGGCTTGCTACGGGCTGTCTGTCTTTCAAAGCCACATCAAATACATCAGTTCCCTTTTTGATCTGTATGTGGGAAGCAATGTACCTGACCAGGAATGAAGAATAGGCACAGCATTAGGAGCACTGTTGACCTTGTGAGTTGCTAGGGGTACCATTTATATTGCAAGCTGGCCACTCACCTGCAGCAATCTTACGTAGTTGTCTTAAGTCATTAACAGGCCTCTGTGAACTTGAAAGCCCAATGGATCTCAGCATGCTTTTTTTCATCTTGTAACCCCTCAATCATAAGGATTTGAGGTGCTTTCAAAATAAACTTATTCAAAAGGGTAAGGAAAAAGTTGCAATTTTTAAAAACGTGACTCAATAAAAATGTTCAAATATCGGCCAAAAGCTATTGGAACATTACAAAATCATATTTAACAACTCGTACATCCATGAAGTTTCCTTTACTTGTGTTCAAAATGGGTACTCAAGGGGGAAAAATGCAAATCCTGTCATGAACTGCACTGTACTAATTTAAATACTTTTGCATGAAATCTGGGATTTTAATAAGGTTTATGCACATTCTAGAAAGGAACTTAATTACAGACCAAAGATAACTTTGCGTAAGGCCTGCTCTCCTAATTCAGTGCTCTCTCTGAGATAGTGCTCCTAATTTAGTTGTCTTCTGGTATACAGTCAGCCCAGTGATTTCTGCACTGCTCTGGTGTGCAGTTACCAAGATTTTTCACTTATTGTTTTCAATACAGATAGGTACTGGCACTTTATGTTACTCTCTCTGCTGTTCTAACATAAATAGTAATCAGTTTACTTTAAACTGATTGTAGCCCAACTAAAACAGTGGAAGGGCATTTCCAATAAATACACTGTGTTCATATTTACTAATGTGTTGTTAAACTTCAAGGCCTTAATGTCTCTGTCAAATTTTATCTGATTTTTGAGAGATGAAGGTTGTGGCTTTTATTTCTTTTGAACCATAAACTTTATTAGAAGTTGCAATTGGATGGTGCTTGTGTTCTTTTCCAAAAAGTGTGGTTATTTGAGGGTTAAAAGGGTCACTTCCTTTAAATTGGTATGCTGCTGCACACTGCAAGTGACTCATTCAGTGCAAGTAGCTCAGTTTCTTATCTTGGATGAGGTGATGTTTGTCTATGCTTGGTTACTGCAAATAGTGTTGAACCATGGAGATGAGAATTATATTTTTGTCTGTATTAATGTTTATATTTAATTATTTGCCATAGCTGTTTGTACATTTTGAAATGTATGCCATTAAACATTAGTAATTTAATACTGAATGTAATGCCATCAAATGTTAGTCAATCAGTTAATTTCAAAAAAGCATAAAAAAGGACTTTTAAAAAGAAATAGTGTAATTCATTTCTGAATTTGGAAATTTAGCCATAAAAAGAATGTCAGACTCACAGTATGTAAGTTGAAATTTATTTTCAAAAACAGAGATTACAAGAGAAAAAGAGAAGAATCAAGCTTGTGGTTATCAGGAGGCTTTCTCAGTATATTAGGAGAATAAATTGCAAAGAATGCAAGAATTATGAGTAGGAATAAGCCATTTGACCCCTCAACGTTGCGCCACTATTTGATAAGATAATGACTGACCTAATTGTGGCCTCAGCTCTATTTTCCTGTCTTTCCTTCATAACCTTTGAATTAAATTTTACTCAACCTTGGATGTATTCTAACGACCCAGCCTTCCGTGCCCTCAGGAGAAAAGAATTCTGCTGAGTAACTGACCCAACAAAAGAAGAAATTCTTCCTCTAATCAGTCTTAAATGGGAGACCCTTAATTTTTAAGTTGGGTCCTCTTGTTCTAGACTTCCCTCACAAGGAAAACATCCTCTCAACATCCACCGTGTCACATCCCCACAAGATCTTGTGTTTCAATAAGATCTCATTCTTCTAAACACAAATGGGTATACGCCCAACCTGCTTACTTTCCTCATAAGCCTTCCTCCCAAGAATCAGTTTATGAACCTCCTCTGAACTGTTTCTAATGCAATTGTATCTCCTCAAGGTGAGAAGAACACAAAAATAATTTACCATTTAAATGGCAACTGTAAAGCTGTATAGTGCAGAGTTGTCAGTGTCCTGGTACAGAGTTAGTATGTAGGTGCATCACATGATTAGGAAGGCAAATGGAATGTTGGTCAGCATTTATTGTAAGGGGAATCATAGAAATATATGAGTTAGGGGCTTGAGCAGGCCACTCAGCACTTAAGCCCGCTCTGCCATTCAATAAAATCATAGTAAGAAGTCTAATAAGTTTATTTGGAATCATGAGCTTTTGGACCGCTGCTCCTTCATCAGGTGAGTGGAGAGGTGAGTTCATAAATACAGCATATGCAGATAGAGATGTAATTGCAAGATAATGGTTATGTTTACAGGTCATCAAGTCTTTATGGGTGCTGACAATGTGAGTTAAGAGAGAGATAATAACAAGTTAAAGAAATGTGAATTGTTTCAATCCAGGATAGTTAGTAGGATTTTGTAAGCCTAGGCCAAATGGTGGGGGGGTTAAATGTAGTGCGACATGAACTCAAGATCCCTGTTGAGGCCATTCTCATGCATGCTGAACTTGGCTATCAGTTTCTGTTCGGCGATTATGCATTGTCATGTGTCTTGAAGGCCACCTTGGAGAATGCTTACCCAAAAGTCAGAGGCTGAATGCCCCTGACTGCTAAAGTGTTGCCTGACTGGAAGGGAACAGTCCTGCCTGACAATTGTTGCATTCATCCATTGTCATAGTATCTGCATGGTCTCGCCGATTACCACACCTTGGGACATCCTTTCCTGCAGCGTGTGAGGTAGACAATGTTGGCCAAGGCGCATGAGCATGTACCTGATGGGTGGTGTTCTCGTCTATGATGGTGGTATCTGTGTTGATGATCCGACACGTTTTGCAGAGGTTGCCATGGCAGGGTTATGTAGTGGCGTGGTTGCTATTCTCCTGAAGGCTGGATATTTGCTGTGAACGATGATCTTTTGAGGTTGTGCGGTTGTTTAAAGGCAAGTAGTGGGAGTGTGGAGATGGCCTTGGCGAGATGTTTGTCTTCATCGATGACATATTAAAAGCTTCGAAGAAGATGTAATTTCTCTGCTCTGGGGAAGTACTGGACTGGACCACAATAAGAGCATAGGTGAACTGACTGTTACCTCCTGCCTATCCCTAGTAACCTTTCAGCCCCAAGTTATCAAAGACTCTGCTCCCACTGTCTGTTGAGGAAGACAGTTCCAAAGACACTCTACCTTCTGAGAGAATAAATTTCTTCTCAGCTTTGTTTTAAATCAGAGACTCCTTATTTTTATACTTTGACCCTTTATTTTAGACTCTCCCAATAGAATGAACATCCTCTCCACATCCACCCTTTCAAGACCCCTCAGGATATTATGTTTCAATCAAGTTGCCTCTTACTCTGCTAAACTCCAGCAGACAAACTACCCATTCCAGATATTAGTTTAAACATTCTCTGAACTGCTTCTAATGCATTTACATTCTTCCTCAAGTAAATGGACCAATATTGTGTATGGTACTCCAGATATGGTCTGACCAGCGTCTCGTACAACTGAAGCATAACCTCCTAATTTGATATTCAATTTTCCTTGCAGTAAACAATAAATTCTATTTGCATGCCTAATTACTTGCTATGTCTGCATACCAGCTATTGTAATTCATGCACAAGGGCACCCGGATCCATCTGCATCACTCTGTAATCTCTCACCATTTACATAATTTATTTTTATTTTACCCAAAAAGGACAGTTTTGTCCGTTTCCCCACACTATATTCCATTTGTTTGGAAATCGCAAATGTGCAGTAGGTTTTTTAACATTCTTTAGGCTAGGAACTAGCCCTGTGCACATGTGAAGAAGAAAAAGGAAACAAAAAAGTGAAACTGTGCAAAACTTCAGGTCAGGTGACCTGAACCAGAGCGCCACTAGAAGGAAGGTGTCCCAGGGAGTGGGACAAGGAGAGGACCTAGGCAGTGGATCAGAAATAAGTCCCAGGAAGAGACAACGACATAGTTGGACTTGTTACATTTGCGTCAAAAGGTTTTCTCCTGAATGCGTCTTAAGAATTATCTTTCCTCCACTCCTTTCACACTAAAACTATTCCAGATAAAAACTCTTACTGCTCGCTTGTATTTGTGCTTCTCAGCAATTTGTCTCCACATTTGCTCTTCTGTCTCTTTCTGATTATTTGGGGTCATTGCACTGTTCCAGTTGTGTGGCTGCCACTTTTTTGTCCCTTAGCTCAATCCATATAGCCTCATTTGATCATTTTCATATCATCCCTCCTCACAGCTGTGTATGATTCCTTTAACAGAATTGCCACTTCTCCCTTCCCTTTCTTATTCCTGCCTCTATGTCCTCTGAAAACCCTATACCCAGGAGCACTGCCATTCCTTTCCCTCTTTCAGCCATGTTTCTGCTGAGCCGTGATATATACAACATATATATACATTAATCAATCACTGCCTTCAGCTCCTCTGCTTTATTTGCTACACTCCTTGCATTGAAATGTATACCCTTGCGCACTGCCCTTTTTGACCTTTGTTTCCTCTCCCTTCCAAACTCATTCATTTGCTGAATTCTAGTTGCATTTCTGATTTTTGTCTCCATCTGAATTTACCCTCAGGTTCCCATACCCCTGTCCAACAGCATTTGCAAACCTCCCCACAAGGATATTTGTCCCAGTCCTGCTGAGATGGAAATCACCTGGCTTGTGCAGGTCCCACCTCCCCCAGAACTGGTCCCAAAACATCATTCAAATGTTTTGCAAGGAATAAATTTGGTGGAAGTAATTCCCAAGTATTCATGAATTGGAATGAAGGTGATTTTATTCTCCCCTCTATGTTTGGGCTTGCTCATCCTGTACTTGCCTGCCACTTCCACGCTTAAAATCTGAAGCAGGGGTTTTCTCTCAGATGCTAAGTATCGAGCTGAACCTATATAAAGATTCACGAAAGACGGTATGTTTGTTAAAGATGTTTTTTATTGACCAACATATGCCGAGAGAAAGGCAGCCGGACACGCTAACTCATTTCTGAAGTTTACAATGCAATAGCAAAACGATTATACATTTGAAAATTCATTTCTCCTGCCCAGCCTGTCATCCTAACTGGATGCTCCAGTCATATTAGTACCATATTATTTACCTTGGCCAATTGCATCCTACCTTTGAGCAGAATTGGCCTAGAGGACCTGGAAGTTCTGACCCACAGTTACTGAGCAACCTTACTTTTGTAAATCTGTAAGGTTCATAGGTTGCTTTCTCGCTATAAGTCACATTGTTGAAAAGGGCGATATTTCCACTGTCGGGCCCTGCCTTATTATCAGTAGGAAATGAATACTTTATATACTTTGTGAATACTCCTATTCATTTTCTGAAGTATGGGAATTTGCAGTCACCATGAATTTCTCCTGATAACATAACTGTATTCTCTGGCTTATTGTTCCCCAAGAATGTGGCCTGTCTGGTTTAACTCTCTTCCCAGGGCAGTTTGTATTTTGGCCAAGGTGCACAATACATTCAAGAATACTTGTTTAAATCTAAAATACATGTTTACTTTCTGTAACAGTAGTTATGTGTGTGTCTGTGTATAAAATATAAGTATAAGGTACATTGTAGTCCTTTTCTAAGTTGATTTTCCTTGTTTAGTAATCTTATTAGTTATTGAATTCCAGGGTTTTCTGAATCCCTCTAACACAATTTAAGTTAACCAATAGATTGATAAATACATTATCCACATTCCTCAGTAATTTGAATCCTTTCTCGACCTTTTCTGTACTGAGGGCAAGTTCCATGAAATGAGTGCATCTTCAGTTTTAAAATCATTCTTTGAATTTTTCTAAAGCATTAGTCGTTGTTTGCCAAAATTTTGTGGTGCTAATCCACCAGTGTCCTCACCAGCTCCATATGTATCTTTATTAAGACTACTTAAGACAACTTGTTGACAAGATCTAATTCCTATCAGCCTGCCAAGATTGCAGATATCCAAGATCCTAGTTAGTTTCTGCTGTCTAAAGACTTGTGCTTTGTAGGAGTTTCAAAGAAAGTTGCACATAAATCTCTGATTAAGAGTGAAGGAAGGTTACATATTCCCAGACTGGTAAAAATTTATGCCATATGATTTAGTCTTCCCAGATGAACCATAAATGTTCTGTTGAAGATTATGGAGGAAAATCTAGAATAGTGGTGGGCAACTTGCGGCTTGGGGGTCAACATGCAGCTCATCTGGGTTTTGAACACGGCCCAAGAGACGTTTTGTTGACCATTGCCCAGATGACCATATTCCACTGGTTTCCATCTGCTTATATTTTTTTCTACGAATATGACTAAAGTGATAAGCATGTAAAGTTGGAGCGCATGAAGTGAGCTGCATGCTGATTGACATAACATTGACTGTGAGAGCCATGCTCTGCATCGATAGTGCAACTATTTGTTTTTATTATTTGAAGTTGATAATTTTATTAACGTATAACTGATTAAGCATATCCCATAATGTGTTGTGAAATAATTGGCTTGTATTAAATGTATTCAATTTTATTCATGGGGTCATGGCGAGTGAACAAGCCTGATTTCAATCTCTGCTGGGAAGGAGGGCCACTCATGTGACCGCTCACTAGCCTTGGTTGCCCATCACTGATCTAGGGTCTAATATTTATAAGTTACGCCTGATTACTAATGTGATATACAAAAATATTGTTCCATGTTTGTTTTAAATTGGTACATTGAATTGGTATCTCTGCTAGAAGCACTACATTATTCCTCCTGTACCTAGGAATCTTGTTCTCCTAAATACAGGAGAAAATGCCTCTGTGCTGTCATTGATCATGAACCTAGCGAGCAGCAGCAGTTTCTATTTTTACCACAAAGGGGATGTGAAATACCACATGGAAAATTTGTAATTTGATGCTTGAATGTCTGGAACCATTTCCCTCCTGTGAGGAAATGCAAATTTTTGACATTTTGTATTTTCTAGTGGTTTGTGGTCCACATGGGCATTATATTTTTCCCTACTTAAAAAGGAAACATTCCCTGAATTTTGTAATTTTGCGAATGAAATTTAAAAAGCATTTGATACGTTTTTCTCTCCAGTTAGTTTTAGTCAGATCTATAGGCAGTAAATTGTTGAGTTGAACACGTTCCTTCCAAATGTCTGTATGAGCTAGCGATGGATTTCTAGGGATGAAAAGGGATGGTGTGGGAGGTTTTTGGAAGAAGGATTTATTACTAGGACTTGCTCCTTATTCTATAATGAAATAACAGGGTAAACTTAGTGAGGAGCCTAGAGAGAGATCATGGATTGGGTTGACTTGTTATACCATGAACAGGAGCCATGGAGATATTGTTGGTTGGTTGATTTGATTTGATCATTTGATTTGATTTGATTCATTATTATCACACGTCCCCTATTTCAAACTGGCTCCATTGTTCTTCTCCCCAGGTTTAAGCTGGCTCTCTATTTTTTCGCTTGCTTCAACTAACTGTCTTAGTTTAAGCTGGCAATGATCTTTGCTCTTCTTCCAAGTTTAGGCTGGCTGTTTGACTCTCCATCTGTTGACACTGGCATTCTCCTTCCTTCCTCCACAATTCCTACTTTCTTCCCAGTTTCTCTGTCCTCTGAAATCCCATTTTCAACTTCTTTTTCTTCCCTCTCAAAGCTTTCCTCCCTCCTCAAAGCCACTGCCCCATTTCTCCACATTTATCTTCCTGCCGCATTATATTTTCCCCCTTCCCTTTACATTGCTTTGACTTTTTACTTATCTGTTCTTGTGCATTCACCATTCACAAAGCAGACTGTAGTTTGTATCTCCTGAGAAGTGCTTTAGCAAAGTAAATCTTTTAAAACTAGATTATTCTTTTGTTGTGTTCCAAATATATTTGGCAATTTGTTCAACATTGTGACTTACTCTATCAACATGATTACCACTTGACATTAAATTATTATTTTTTTTAAAAAGGTGTAGGATAGAAACAAAACAGATTTAGGCCGATAATAACATTAACTATACAGCTGAGATAGTTGGTCACTAGATTAAGAACCATGTGAACAGAACACTTGGTTTGGATGGACCTCAAGAATGTGCTAGCACTAGTATAGCAGAAATATTTGGCAACTCATTTGAAAAAAATTGTGGTTCATGAGGACAGAAAATATGATGCCAAATTTAAAAGGCATGTTAAGGATAGTTAACTAGGGACCAGTTTAGTCTCACATTGGTCCAATGGAGAATTTTACATAGAATTGCCAAGGCCATGGAGGGAAAGGTGGCACATTGGTTAGCACCGCTATCTCAGTGCCAGAAATCCAGTTTCCGGCCTTGGGTGACTGTCTGTGTGGAGTTTGCATGTTCTCCCCGTGTCTGTGTGGGTTTCCTTTAGGTGATCAGGTGATCACTTCCAAAGATGTGCACGTTAGGTGGATTGGCCAAGCTAAATTTGCCCCTTATTGTCCACAAACGTACAAATGGATTAGCTGTGGTAAATGTGCAGGGTTGGTTAGATATGGGGAGGTGCTGGGTAAGATGCTGTTTTGGAGAGATGGTGTAGACCTGATGGGCCGAATGGCCTCCTTCCTACACTGCAGTGATTCTATAATAGTGGAATACTTGTGTACGCCAATTGGTAAAACTTAGCATTTGTGCCTGCCCTGCTCAAAGGCATGTCCTTTGGCTCATTAACTGCTGGTGCTTCATCCTGAGTCACTTCTTTGGCAGTTTTTCTTAGTGCTGCTTTGCCATTGCCTTTTACTGTCAAAGGAGTGTAAGGAGATTGAGAAGCTGGAGCTGGAATTAAACCCATGCCGTTGGTGTTATTCTAAATCTCACACTAACTATCTAGCCAATTAGGTTTTGAAAGTAGACCAAGTCAGAATGGGAAAGTGAGAAATGTAGTCTGTGTCTTTTACTCCATCTGTATTGTATGTCACTTTTCAGTAAATTTGATTTTTTTTTAAAAAAACCTTCTATTATTGCTAATCAGTTGGGACATACAGCCTACGATCCTGGCATTGTATAGGCACTGAAGTTATACATGGCATTGCTCAATTATGTGGTAGTGGAACATCTTTTTGGATTGATGGCAGCATGCTATTAGTGAAAAATATCATTTGTGTGATCACCAAGAAATGGCTCACTTAACCTCTTGTTCAAATTTTTGATATACTTCGCTTTTCTAAGGTAACATGAAATAAACTGGGAATAACTGGTTTATCAAATCGAGCAATATGTTACCCCTTCTCTTCATAATAGGCAGATTACAGTCCTTACTCAACCAGCCTGCACAAACTCAAAAAAAATGCCTACTGTTAGGTGTGATTTTGTGATGGGACAGCACTTGCTGGACAATCTTGAGTATGCTAATAGCTACACTAATAGCCAATTTAATATCAGTACGATAATACGCTTGCTAGTAGTGACATACATTTACATGCAGTGGCCTGTTTTCTGCAATCAAAAGGAATATGTTCAAGCATTTTGTGTTTTTTTGAATGATCTGAATTGCTTTTTCCTTGGCAATGAGTTGGCTGATCAGAGTCCACTTCTAGCCAATCAACTATGGTGTAAATTGTCATGATCGTTTGAATGTTGACATTCTTGCATATGTCGTGATAAACGGAAGACAAAAAGCTTTGGTAGCATGTCTCTTTTCAGCAACATTCAAGTTCTGTACTATCAAACAACTGTTTAAATGAAATTATTTCTGCAATTTCATTGTTCAATTAAGGAATTACAGAAGATAAATAGGAAAACACGTTTATATTAAAATTAATCGTACAAAGACATCCTGGTACTAGGAATAGAATGATGTTTATTTTCCACCTGAATAGCTGTAAGCTCAAACTCAGTACTTTGCCTGTCATTCACGTGTACGCATAGATTGGAGGGTTTTGGCTAACACTTAGTGGAGTGTCGTACAAAAATTATGGAGTTACTGTTCACTTTCTGTAATAGTGAATCAGCAGCCCATTTACATTTCTTAGTTTTATTTCCATTGAGTTCAAATAAATTTAAATCAGCAGAGATGTGAAAGATGGCTCAATTGCTATTATTGTACAAAGTCAAAATTATCATCAGTGTGCTCTACCTCAATTTACATTAACCATGTCTCCAATTAATATTAATGATTTTATACCAAGTGACGACATTCATCAGTACTATTTGGCTTCAAAGATTCTTTGGGAGGTCCTGATGTACACTATATAAATGTAAGTCTTTCTTTATAGTATCGTTGAGAAATACATCTTTTATTAATTTCTTTCTCATTGTAGCAGAATTCCTAAAACTGTAGGTGCACTGGTGTTTAAATTCAGTCAATATAGCAATACTCTAATTTAGTTAAAAGTCAGGTAAACAAATGCATGTTTTGCTTGCATTTCATATATTACTCACGTATTCAACATATTTCCAATCCATTTATTCTCTTTTGGTCCCAAGAGAACCACAATATAACCCTTGGATATGTTTGATTCACTGTCACTTCTTGGTTTACTGCAAAATATGGCAAATTAATAAAGATGATGATCTCCCCATTACCACTCTCCTCATTTTCTCAGATGACCTAGTTGTGAATAACCATCTCATACACCATAGAAACTGGACCAAAAATCATATTTGAATCCATGTTCTCCAAAGGATCTTGCAAGATTATACTTCTATAGTGCTCTGTCACCACTTACAAGCACAAATAAGCATTATATCCTGCAGATACAAAGTCAGTATGTTACATCAGCATCTGTAATGCGAATAACAGTGGATTGGGCCAGTGCTGGATCCAGTTTCAAGTGATCTATGAGGGCCTTCTACTTGCATGATCTTGCCAGAGATGTTAAGAGGCCACCTCCTGGAGTCCAGTTCACTTAAGGATGGCAATGGATTGCACTGACTGGAGGACCAATGGGACTCCCTAAAACGCTGGATGGTCATGCAGATGTTGGAAGGAACCTACAAGGGCACTCCAAGATTGAGACACCCTCTGAGTACTTCAATCAAACTTTTAAGAAACTGGTTGCATCTATCAGGCCAACATTGTGGAGGGGAACTCTTTCACAGTAAGGCCTGCAGCTATTCTTGCGGCTCTCTATCATCCCTCAAAGTGTGGTGGAGCATGGAGAATGGGTGGAGGATGCATTTGAAGCAGGCCATGCTGGCCCCCTTTCCTGGGCTGCCATCTCCAGGTACCAGCCGAGCTTCTTCCTCTGCCAAGAAGGCCTATCTTCTGTTGATAAAATCCTGGTAGCAGGCCACCTTTTTATTTTGTTTAATCATTCATGGGATATGAGTATTACTGGCAGGGCCAGCATTTATTACCATCCCTAATTGTCCCTGTGAAGATGGTGGTGAGTTGCCTCATTGAACTGTTGCAGTCACAAGTGGGCCATAATTGCTTATCATTAGCTACCCACCACTCTACTGGGAGATGTAGCTGATGCTAATATCACCCTGCTCCTAACAAAATTGTACTAAGGCACAAGGCATGAAAGTTTCAAGTCGAAGACCCAGGGCACTTATTCCCAATCTTCCCAATTTTCTCCCACCTCCTAATCTGCCTCAATTAGGCTGGGAAGATTCTGCCTGATGTAATCAATGGCAACCAAGAGATACTGAGTGTATACATGCATATTCTTACCGTTTTAGTCATTGCAATCCTAGAACATAGAACAGTACAGCACGGTACAGGCCCTTCGGCCTTCGATGTTGTGCTGAGCTATGTCCAAACCCAAGATCAAGCTATTCCACTCCCTATAATTCTGGTGTACTCCATGTGCCTATCCAATAACCGCTTGAAAGTTTCTAAAGTGTCCGACTCCACTATCACAGCAGACAGTGCATTCCACACCCCAACCACTCTCTGAGTAAAGAATCTACCTCGGACATCCCTCCTATGTCTCCCACCATGAACCTTATAGTTATGCCCCCTGGTGACAGCTATATCCATCCAAGGAAATAGTCTCTGCACACCCACTCTATTTATCCCCCTCATCATCTTATAAACTTCTATTAAGTCACCTCTCATTCTCCTCCGCTCTAAAGAGAAAAGCCCCAGCTTTCTCAACCTTTCCTCATAAGACAGGCAAGATCCTGGTAAATCTCCTCTGCGCTCTCTCCAACGCTTCCACATCCTCGTTATAGTGAGGTGACCAGAACTGCAGACAATGTTCCAAATGTGGTCTCACCAACGTCCGGTATAGTTGCTGCATAACCCCATGGCTCTTAAACTCAAACCCCCTGTTAATAAACGCTTACATACTATAAGCCTCCTTCACGGCTGTATCCACTTGAGTGGCAACCTTCAGAGATCTGTGGATATGAACCCCAAGATCTCTCTGCTCCTCCACATTCCTCAGAACCCCTACGGTTGACCCTGTAATCTGCATTCAAGTTTGTCCTACCAAAATGAATCTCCTTGCACTTATCAGGGTTAAACTCCATCTGTCACTTTTCTGCCCAGCTCTGCATCCTATCAGTGTCTCTTTGCAGCCTATAAGAACCCTCCGCCTCATCCAATACTCCACCTGATAGACAAATGCACGTTGAATTAAAGCAAAATTTTGAAAACAGTTGGAATGCACAGTGAATATGTGTCAACAAGATTAGGATACATTATGGAGAATTCCTTGATGCCTGTTAATATATGAAGAGGATGACATTTTCCATACAACATCAGTTTGTTTTAACTGAGAACTTGACTAAAATTAAATTTCCTAGTTTATTTTCCATTGATGCAGTCCTTTGCCATGTAACTCTTTCCTTTTTTAGAGTTAGCCATCTTATAATATTTCAGTTTTTATCCACAAAGCAACAGCACTTATGTCTTCTGAGACATAAATGTGTCTGTATCTTGATGTTCTGTCCCTTCCTTCTCGATCCACTGCTCCTAGTTAACTACACCTTTTATATTAGTCGCTGTTTCCGGATTACTGGGCTCAAGTTTCACACTCCTTCATTTCATATGACTTGTACATGTAATGGGCATACGCACCTGCATGTTTCTAGATAGAATGGCTACACCGCTTTAACTTCTGTAACCTTTCACTTTGTCATGATGTGGGTATGCCGGCGTTGGACTGGCGTAAACACAGTGAAAAGTCTGACAACACCAGGTTTTAGTCCAACCTATTTATTTGATAATATACTCACAAGCTTTCGGGTTAGTCCCTTCGTCAGGTGAATGGAGAGTTCTGGCCTCAGACAGAGCATATAAAGCACAGACAGTTTAGAGATTACTGATTAGAATGCGAATCCTTACACCTAACCTGCTGTTCAAGACCTGAAGTGGCTGATAATGTGAGTGGAAGGAGCACTGATCACAGTTTAAAGAGATGTGTATTGTCTCCAGACAGTACAGTAAGTGAGGTTTTGCAAACCCAGGCAAGTCACGGGGGTTACAGATAGTGCGACATGAACCCAAGATCCCCGTTGAGACCGTCCTCATGTGTGCGGAACTTGGCTATCAGTCTCTGTTCAGCGACTCTGCGCTGTCGTGTTTCACTTTCTCAGAGATTAACTTTCAATTTCACAAATATGCCCTTCTACATATGTTAGACAAAATAATATCAGAACTAGAAATAGACTAAGGACTGAAGATTAGAAACTGAAAACTGAGAACTGGAGACCACATTGAATGTCAGGGCAACTGAGGATGCAGCATTGATAAGATCATACACATCTCAAGAATAAATATTAAAATAATGTCAACTTGCCAGCTCTTCTCTCGAACATTTAGGGAATTGGTTCTCAAGTTAGGAGACCTGCCTGACAAGATACTACAACTTGATGTATTCATTGAACAATGTGTATTAGCCAACATTACAAACACATCCATCATTATCCTTAGTTATGTCTATTCCACAGATAACGAATGGATCCAGAGATGGAGGACAAAGTGGCACACAATCAGATGGGATTCCTCAACATTGATTCTAGGCTTCATAAGTTTCATGGATACATGATAAATAAAACTGAAAAAAAAACCTCTGGCTGATTATTGCCTACTGTTAAGCAGTATTTAATTGGAGATGGTTCTTGATTATCAAAGACTAATTGTCTGATAAACAATCTGGCAATTTAGAGACTGTGGAAGGGTTTGAAGAGGTATGATGAGGTAGAACTGGATGTCAGTATGCATTCAAAAACTGACATGTTTTGAATGATGCCACCAGTGCAATATGTAGTTAAGAATTGTGGGCGTGGGGGGGTGCGGTGGTGGACAAGATTCTTCAGCATCTCTCATGAGAGAAACAGTTAACATTTTGAGTCTAATATAACTTCTGGTGAACAGGAGAAGATGCTAGATTACCTGAACATCCCGTGATGGGTATGCAACTCCTCACATACTCTTTGGAGATCAGTGCTTATACTATGAACAGTCTGCTTCAGACAACTGAGGGAGTCTTGAACTCTTTTCAGGGTATCATGTTGCTCTTGCATTCATCCTGTGTTTCCATGAAACTGGCTATGAGATTGACCATTCTTTCATGTTTGGGGTTCATGTGATCAAGCCCCCTAGGCAAGAGCTTATCATCGCAATTGACTCTTCCACTCAAATTGTATGAGTTCTTACTGCTTCAGGGAACTCCACAAGATGTTCAAAGTACTGAGTGCCAAAAGGTGACTCTTGAGGTTGTAATAGGGCCTCATTGTTACTGCCCTCCCTATTCTGAGAGGGACTGTGCTTAGATGTTTCTGGTTCTGACATCTTCTCCTGCCCTTCACCACATGCCACTTACTTTATGTGGGCTACATCCATCTGAAGTGCAAGTATCTTGTAATAGATAGTGGGCTGGTCAGATGTGATTGTGCATTTCTTCCTTTTCTTGGACCTTTGTGACACAAAAGGAGGTGATTAGAATTAGTCCTTAATATTTTGAGAGCACGCGTGGATCCAGGCCATTGCCTTCAACCAATCTTCGCAGAACCCTTATCATGCAACCCTTTGCACTCACCCTCAAACTAATTTCCCCTCCGGCATCGCCTCCACTATTGACACCATGCATGAAAGTGCTTCAAACACAACCCTTGTCACTTGCTATAGGCGATTCACCATCACCAATAAAGAGCTTGATTGGAGCTCTTATTACTTCCGTAGCTGTCTCCTCAATGTTACGAATTGCCAGTAGCCTCAAGGAACCACACCCAGTCTGGGCCATCTCTCTGACTTACTGCAAGTGCAACATAAAGACAGATGTAAATGCATTATGTCGTGCTGCCAGGAACAATGGTTTTTGATGTAATTATTCAGATGTTAACCCTCATCTGCTTGGATCTACATGAATGCCTCAAACATATGTGCCAAGGTGCAACATGCAGATGTCATCCAACATTGTCTGCCTCTGTGTGCTTCTGCCAAACAATTTGTTGTGCCAGAGCACAACTGGTCATCAAATCTCTTGTGGCAACGGGTGCAAGTGAGTTGATGTTCACCTGCTGTGGTCACAGTGGATATAATCCCTTGCCACCCTCTCTTTATCACAGTAGGCACATTATACTTGCCTGTGGGATATATGGTCTCCCTTCTCCATTGCACATCTTTGACCAGAATCTGAAGGTCCTGGTCACAGAAGGTGGATGTCACTTCTCCCGTTTCTTCAACAGTTGACTTCCTCTACAATATCCTGGTGTAAGAATGAGCAAAGCACATGGGCAAGTAAGGATTCCAGCTTTGTTAATCACTACACCATAATCTCTGTCTACTCACACGATTCTTTAGCTCAACACTGGTTGATGCTGGCGGGAGAATACAGGATGGCCTGGCATATATTTCTGGCATGCCAACATGGTTTGTTGCATTCCCGAACACAAGATTCTGCTGATCTGTACTCTGAGTCACACTGGTCTGTGAAGACGTGCTACTGTGAGGGTTGTGGGCAAGGCACAACTAAATGACCACGCCCTAATTAATAGATGGTGAAAAGGTAGGTGGAAGGGCAAAGATTCTGCTTGCAATGTCTAAGAGATTGCACCAATTGGAGGCCTTTTTATCGAGGTGGGAGCATAGAGTCAGGAAAATGAGATTAGCACACCTTAAGTGGTAGTTACTGTCAGTGCAGACTTGATAGGCCGGAGACTTTTCTGCGCTCTATGAATCTATTATTCTCTGACTCAAGGCACTACCAAAGTAGTGAAAATCCAGGCCAATGGGGAGCCTAAGTGATGCTGGCAAAATGTTTTTGTGCTGGATAATCACTGAAAGTTGACCTGACTCTGTGTCTCCAAGGCCCTGGAAAAATGACCCTTGTGTTTCAGCAAAATGCTTCCTTTCAATGTGTATAAAAGTAAAATCCTATTTAATGATAAAACTGTTTGATTTAATGCCCTTTCTTTTGCATGATGTCTAACTAGTAAAACTGTTGAGAAATAGAAAATGATTGCTATCAATGAAATGTGCAAGCGCCAATAAAGTTTATTTATTTATTAGTCACAAGTAAGGCTTACATTAACACTGCAATGAAGTTACGATGAAATTCCCCTAGTTGCCACACTCTGGCTCCTATTTGGTTCAATACACCTAACCAGTGCGCCTTTCAGACTGTGGGAGGAAACCTGAGCACCTGGAGGAAACCCATGCAGACACAGGGAAAACGTGCAGACAGCACAGACAACGATCTAAGCCGGGAATCGAACACTTGGCGCTGTGAGGCAGCAGTCCTAACCACTATGCCACCCCTCTACAATATCCTGGTCTAAGAATCAACCAGAGAAAGGGATGAAAGTATTCACTAAAACATTTGCATATTTTGGAAAAATAGTGCTAATAAATTTGAGGTGACATGCGTCTGTAGATATCATTCAAACAAACAAATCAAGAATGTGGAATGTTAGGAAAAAGTGCCAGAAGTTTGATTTTTTTTTGGTGTTCCTTTGAATATTTGTTTCAAAGCATCATTAAAGATGTTACCACAATTTTTTAATGACATTTAAGTTGTGCAGTGCTATGATGTGCATGTTAAATGTGTTTTTCTAATACATTTCGCTTTCATTGTGAGCTTCTTTAACTTGACGGTTAATGTTGAGCATTTCCATTGGTGAAGTTGAAACCCTCGTGGATGGCTGCCTAGCCACCTACAAAACCTCAGAACGTGCAGAAGTTCCATAACACGTATCTATGACAAACTTTACTTGATCATCTTGGCTCATAGCTTCTCTGCTTGTGGAGAGGGAAGGAGTTAGACTTCTCCACCATGGTGGGCTCGCAGCACTTCTTTCGATCAGTCCATCCTGGATTTTCAAGGGTCCTTTAAATTTCGAGGGCTCAAGTGATTCATTGCTGTTTCAAAATCATGGAACCAGAATTTGCTAGAAGGTGGTAATGAGTAGCACCCACAATAAGTTAGACGTGCCTGTTCAATTTCTAAAACCTTTTTGTTCATGGGAAATCAAATCTGTGCAGCTGGAATTTTACTTTCCCCCTGGGCCTGCGGTGATACAGGGTTGAGGAGGTAAAATTTGACAATGGACTCATGACTGCTGGCCCACCTGTTTCCGCAGATATTTTACCCAGGTTGAGGGAGGGGCCAGGCAGCCCACTCACCCTTGGGCTAATTAAGGCCCTTAAGTGGCTGATTGGGATGGTGCGGTACTGTACCACAAACTAACTCATCATAAGTAAAGTCTGCATCATTAAAAGTTGTTGTGTTTTGATTTTTGGCAGCTGTTTCGAAACTGTCAATGGAGGTGAACCTATAGAATACTTTGACTTCTCCTGCTGTTTTCTTAGAAGTATTCATTACAATGGTTTGCCATTTAGCTCATGTAAAAACAATTGAATGATTTTAATGTTCTTAAAACTGATTCTTTTTAGAGATAAATACGGATAAATTGTATGTATTTTTCATTCTCTCTGCAAAAAGATGAAGCTATATGGAGTATTAACAGAAGTTTATTTCTTACAGTGTATTTTGGGACCTTTACTGTGCGGCACCTGAAAGAAGAGAAACTTGTGAACACTCAAGCGAAGCAAAAGCCTTTCACGATTATGTAAGTCATAGATCAGATCTGGGAATCCTTCAGTGATGTCCATTGTCATATCAGAAGCCTGAAATTTAGTGGTTTGAATGTATTGCCCCACACTGTGATCTAGTACAAATCTTAGTTTTAGCCAAGTTGTGAGAGACAAATTTCTGCAAGGAAACTTTTGTGTTCAAAATGGGTTTGCCAGCTCACTGGAGGTGTCTAGTGGACTGCAACAAGGTTTTGAGTTGTAATTATAATTTGAGATGTGTTGCAGAAGTAAAAACTGATGAAAGTAAGCTATTTTTACTTGCAAAATTTCTTGACTTTCTTCATCCTCTGTTTTGAAACCTTGATCATTTTGCCTTATTTTAACTTCTTGCACTGATTACTTGGTTCGGAGCTGGTGCAATTTTGTTTTTGTGAGCAAGTATCTGTCTGTTAATTCAAAGCTTTTGATTATTAAGCTGTGCCATTGAATGTTATACTCAGTGTGCCATTTATTAATAGTTGTTGGGTATAATTGATCCCAATGATTTACTGAAAAATAAAACACAGGTAGTGAAATATAGTTGCTTGACGTAGTGATGCATTTTTTTGGTACGCCACCAAAATCGATTTGTGTATCTTTACTGTATAGTAAATGGGCTGAATTTTGCATTTTTTTGTTTTTGAAATAAAGACAATATGATACTTTAAGAAACATGGCATGGTAAAGACTAACACGGTTCTGTAAGTTACTGAGTTCAGTGTAAAGGTGGGTTGACCTCTATACATAGAGTCATAGTCATATGGTGCAGAAAAGGCCATTCGGCCCATCAAGTCTGCACCGACGATAACTATCACTAAATTCGCAATAATCCCATTTTTCCAGCAATTGTCCCATATTCTTGAATGTTATGATATTTCACGTGTTCGTCCAAATCGTTTTTAAAGGTTGTATGATTTCAGGCTTCCACTACCTCCTTAAGCAGTGCATTCCAGATTCTCATCACCCTCTGAGTAAAAATATTTTTCAAATCCTCTCTGAATCTCCTGCCCTTCACCCTAAAACTATGCCTCCTTGCGATTGACCCTTCAACCAAGGGGAGCAGCTGCTTCCAATTCATCATGTCCATACCACTCAATCTTATGCACATCAATCATATTTCCTTCAGCCTTCACTGCTCGAAAGAAAACAATCCAAGCCTATCCAGGCTCTCCTTAAAGCTCAAATACTTCATCCTAGGCAACATCCTGGTGAATCTCCTCTGAACCCCCTCTAGTGTAATCACATCCTTTCTATAGTGAGGTGACCAGAACTGTACACACTACTCCAGTTGTGGCCTAGCCAATGTTCTGTACGGCTCCAACATAACCTCCTTGCTCATATACTCTTGTTCCATGACTGATAACAACAAGTGCCTTAAATGCTTTCTTAGCTACCCCATTCATCTGCTCTGCCACCTTCAGGGATCTGTGAATAAATGCTGAGCTTCCTAGTGTCCTGCCATTCATTAAATACTCCCTTGTTACTTCTTCCAAAGTGCATCATCTCACATTTATCAGGGTTAAGTAACATCTGCCACTGCTGTGTCCCATCTGACCAACCCATCTATATCTTCCTGTAACCTATGATCATCTTCTTCACTATTAGCCACTTTACCAATCATCGTGTCACCTGCAAACTTACTTATCAGTTATGTATATAATAAACAATAAGGGATCCAGCACCAAATCTTGTGGCACGTCACTGGACACTGCCTCCAGTTACTTGAGCAGCACTCTACCACCATCCTTTGTGTCCTATTGTGGGACCTTGGCAAAGGCTTTGCTAAAATCTATATAAGCTGCATCAATCATTTTATCGAAAAATTCTGTCAAATTTGTTAGGCATGACCTCCCTTTGGTGAAACCATGCTGACCATCCCTAAATAACCCATGCCTTTCCAAGTAGAGATTAATTCTCTCCTTCAGAATTTTCTCCAATAATTTCCCTACCATTAATGTGAGATTCATCAGCCAGTAATTCCCTAGTTCATCTCCACCACTTTTCTTAAATTCAGGAAAAGGGACTGTGAGGGCCTTGAACAGTTTGACATAGGAAGTGAGGAGGTATTAGAGGCTTTGATGGGCTTAAAAATGGACAAATCCCCAGGCTGCTGTGGTAGACGAGGCAGGAAATTGCAGGAACTCTGGCCCTCGCCCTTCTTGAAAACTGGAATTACGTTAGCCATCCTTCAGTCCTCTGGTACTTTTCCAGTGGCTAGAGAAGAATTAAAAGTCCTTGCAATTTCTTGCCTTGCCTACCTCAGCAGCCTGGGATGCAAATCATTTGGCTGGGATTTGTCCATTTTTAAGCCTGTCAGAGCCTCTAATACCTCCTCACTTCATGTGTCAAACTGTTCAAGGTCCTCACAGTCCCTTTTTCGGAATTCTATGTTGTCTTTTTCCTGAGTGAAGACTAATGAGAAGTATTCATTTAGCACCCTTTCAATGTCCTGCAGCTTCACACACCCATCTCCCCCTTTGCCTCTAATTGCTTCTTTCCCTGGTGAACCATTTTCCCTTAATGTATTTATAGAGTATCACAAGATTCTCCCTAATCTTGGTAATAGTCCTTTTTTATGCCCCCTTTTGCTCTTCTAATTGCTTTCTTAAGTTCCCTCTTGCACTTCCTATATTCCTTTAGTGAGTATTCAAAACATCAGCTAGTATTTACAATTTTTATTGTGATTTTAGTAATGTTCAAGAATTATATGAAATGTAGAATTGTAGAAGTAAAATCAGGGGTATTTTCTTTCAGTTATAATTGCAAACAAATCAGAATGTTTGTTGACTAAAATTTAAATCTTCATGCAAAGAATCATTGATAAGATTAGGTATTTTCATCTCTAATGTAAGGTGTGTGCAATACAGAATTTAATGTTGTTTCAAGGTTAGCATTTATGCGGTCTCCTTTAATACAGAAATTGCTTAAGAAAGTTGTGGCTGATACTAGTTTTACCTTGTGGTCATTCTAGTTTGTTTATACAGTACAAGGGTTAGGAGCGAATGTATTATGAGATAAAAATATTTCAAATTCCGTTTTTGCTTTTAGCTAAGCAAACTGAAATCTTGTTTAGTAATACTGAGTTGTACAATTATAATTTTTCAGTATTGATTTTTGGCTATTTGTGCATTTTTACTCCTTTCTCTGGGGTGCTTACGCTTGCTGCGAAAACAGCATTCATTGTCACATTTGCACATCTACTTTTATTGTATTGCTGTAAGTGCCTGAGTATTTTGTACCACTCCAGTGCAATGAAAGTTCACAATCAGAATTTTAAACTGCTGCTCTGCATTGCGCAGTTGCTGCGGTATAAATGTGTTCTTTGTGTGTGGGCTCGCACTTCTATATTTTTTATATATATAGTGGCATTTGTATTTATTTGGAACCAAGGATGTTTTAGTTTGGAAATTCAGAATTGAACGATATCCAATTTCTTTGTTTTGATTGTTGTATAAATTCTTCTTTCTTGTTCCCTAACTTTTCTAGTTGTTTTTGTTTTGTGCAGAGCTTTTCAGGTCTAAAGTGTGCAGTATAACATTTGACTTCCAATAGATTTGTCTGGTGTTGAGAAGTTCTGCATTCTGTGCCTGTAATTTAAAAATTGCTGCTATTTTGGTACACACACCGTGCCTCGTGCGTTTTCACTTTTCCTTCACTCTCGATTGTGGTATTAAAAAATGACTTTCATAAGTAATCGAGCACAGATCGTAGTTTTTCCAAGCTGTAACAAATTTTAGTATCATAAGATCGTGAGCTAGAAATATGTAGTTGGTGTACATCTTCTCATAAAATCTTTGGACAATCCCTGACTTCCCTCTTGGTCTTTGTTCAATGTTCTCTATCAAATTTGTTTCTACTTCATTTTGATCAGTAAACCTTTCCATACTACCATTATTGATTTCCATTCTGTGATCTCCACACTATATCTATGTTCTCTTTTACCCCTGACCTAATGCCTGTCATAAAAAGGCAATCAAATTTGTGACCCTACAGCTGGAAGTGATCCTTTGTTACTGATTCTTTAACTAGAGGAATCTATTTACTATATCTAAATTCATCAGAATAGCAAAATAGCTAAATTTCTTCCTTGTACATTTGCATTCATACCCAGACATTTTTTGATTTGTCTGCTATATGCTGAAACAAGCTCTCAATCCAGTTAACTAATCTCATACTGATTGCCTGAATCTAAAGTATCCCGATCTGTCTAGCATTTATGCAGTTGTATTTCAAAATCCATAGATTTTATCCAGTGCATTAGCATGTCTCATTCTCTAATTGTTCCAAACATGCGGGGAATTGTACCCATATGGCTTGAACCTAACAGATAAAAACAAGCTCCACTTGGGGGATATTTTTTACTTGGTTAGTCTATCGGTTTCTATATCTTCCATATATTATAGCAGTTTTCCTTTGGGAATTGTTTAACTATTTAAAAAGGTAATGTTCACATTGAAACACTCACAGTGCCATCAAACAAGTATTCCTAGTCAGCTAAAGACGAAAGCTCTCAATATTTTGCCACAATCTCAGAATAACACAGGATGCTACACAAATGTGATATTTGCATCATTCATTTACTACTTTTTTATGGTCCTCTAGCCTAGATTTCCTGGTCAACAGTGAAGCAACAGCTTCGCTGCTGGCTTCGAAGAAGCTGCCCATAAAGGTTAGCAATCTGTGTTGTAGATATCTCCATTCCCAACTTTAATTTAGATTTGACACCAAGTTAAGGGGATTTCCAGGCATCCAGCAACAGTGATTTCATCATTGATCATCATCATGTCAGCCTGAAAATTCAAATTCTCATCAATTCTGTGATTTCTATTCGTTTGCACTCTGTGGGCACTTCAGCAGCACACCCTATGGACAGGAGTGGAATCACTGGCAGCAGCTTCTAAATCTGTGTTTACCTGCTTATGTACAGACTCCAGAGGCTGTAGTCAACTTCAGAGAAATAACCATGGCGAACAGCTACATTTTCACTGTCGCTATTATGACAAATTTCAGGCCAATTTAATTCCAAATTAAAGGGCAGATGTGGTTAAATGTTAGCTATTTTAATAAGCAGAATGCTCAAGCTTCAAAGGATACCCAGACATAAATTATTTCCATTACTTTTTGCTTGGCAAATAAAGCTTTCCGTTAGGACAAAGTCTAGTAATTTGTTACATGTTGTTTGTTAAAAAGAAAATGGCATTTTTCAGAAAATGCTTAATGGGTAAGTGATACCTTTTGAATGAAAACATATCAGTATTTGTTTATTTTCACTTTCGTTGTCCAGTTATGAAGATTCAAGCACATGCATCGTGCATTTTGTTCCATTTAATGGTAGATAATACACTTAATTATTATGTCCCAATTTGCAACATTCCCTTCTATTAATGTTTTCAAATGATCAACCCACAGAGAATAGTAAATCATGTAGCGCGTTGTGGTATACCTTATATACTAATCCAGTTCATAGATTCCAAAACAAGAAATAAAACATCACCTTTCTTTTTGTCAGTAAACTAACAGAAATTCTTGTGCAATTTGCATTTTTAAATATATTTGTTAGTGTTTTTTAAACAGATTTTCTATTTCAATTTTACCAGTCCCTGGGAATGTTAATCATCATATGCTATTAACTTATAGTTTATACCCTGTTGTGTAGTCACAGTGGATTTAACAAGAATTATGTGAAATGTATTATTTTTAAATGTGAATGTGCTACTATTGCAACATTCATATTAACTTTCAATCTTGGTTTAATAACCGTGTGTTTGCTGCAATTGTGGTCTGGATCAGCAGTTCTCAATGGGGGTTAGTGATGAGGTTTCAAGGGGTCGTCAGATTGGACTGAGAACCTGAGAGCAAAATGCATCTGATGCACTTCAGAAATGCTGATAGTGAATTGAAAATTAATTCTGGAGGCAAGGTGCCCAGTGGTGGATCAGTCTTGATCCCTGTGGTTTTAACAGGACTGCCATAATAGATTTTTGACTTGTTGGTTGTCAATCAGGTTATTACCAGTTTTGATTGATGTTCATTTAAATTGACTAGTCCAAATAAGGCAACCAAGATGGTTGGGCATGGCTCATGGATTTGTCAGTCGGAAATTGGTCTTTTGTTTTTCTGTTGCACCATCCAGTAAAGGTGCCACTACACAGTCTCTTTGTTGCCCTCCCCAGAGCAGTAAGCTCTTTCATCTGCCATTGACTTGATGGAGGATGGAATTTTACAGAAAGTCTGTGAGGTATGGTGGATGGGCTTTAAAATGCAGTACCTGGTCTGCTGATCATTTAATTACCTGCACCTGATCTGTCTCTTATTTTGCAGGAGGCAGTGGTGACACACCTGCCTTTGGACCTATTTGCAATAATTAATGGCTACTTAAGATCTCATCCTTCCCAATGCACAGTGTGTTGGGGAGAGTTATAGAACAGAATCAGGGCAGGACTTACTCAGTTAATAGTAGGGCTTTGGGGAGAGTTATAAAACAAAGAGATTGAGGGACTCAGGTTCATAGCTCCTTGAAAGTGGAGTCACAGCTGGAGAGAGTGGTGAAGAAGACATTCGGCATGCTTGGTTTCATTGGTTAGAACATTGAATACAGGACTTGGGATGTCTTGTTGAAGTTGTACAAGACATTGATAAGGCCACACTTGGAATACTGTGTACAGTGCTGGTCACACTATTATAGATAGGATATTATTAAACTAGAAAGAGCGCAGAAAAATTTACTAGATTTATTGGGATTTGATGCTTTGAGTTATAAGGAGAGGCTGGATAGACTGAGACTTTTTTCTCTGGAGTGTGGCACACTAAGGGATGATCTTAGAGGTCTATAAAATAATGAGGGGCATAGATCAGCTAGATAGTCAATATCATTTCCCAAAGATAGGGAAGTCTAAAACGAGACGGCACAGGTTTAAGCTGAGAAGGAAGAGATACAAACTTGTCCAGAGGGCCAATTTTTTCACACAGAATGGTGAGTGTTTGGAATGAGCAGCCAGAGGGAGTAGTGGAGGCAGGTACAATTTTGTCTTTTAAATGTTTAGGTAGCTACGTGGGTAAGTCTAGCTTAGTGGTTAAAAAGAGACACAGCATGGACAAGTTGAGCCAAAGGGCCTGTTTCCATTCTCTAAACCTCCATCCTGCCCCTGTTGCTGTACTACCCAGCGTAGACTCATGCCACGTGTGGAACCTGACAACTTTAGTTGGATGAGCTGGTGTCAGACAAGTAGGTATACTTCCTTTGGGGATCCCCTCTGTCCATCAGAGGCATGCCCCAAAGTCACACCCTAGCTTTAACCCTACTCCCCAACCTCTCAAACACAGCCCCTAATATCCGCACTTGCCTCACTAGAGTCTGCCAGGCCAATACACTGGATTGAACTTAAGCTGGCCTTCATTAGCTCCTCTTCTTCGGGGATTAGCAATTATCCCAGCAGTGGCCACTATTCAAACCTGGTACTGCTGGGATTATGGAGCTGCTGGATATCCAATTGGCTGTCAGATCACTAAGGTGGGACTTCGTCCCTAATTGGGGATGGACATCTTATCCTTAGCCAGCTAATGCCCCATCAAATGTTAAATGGTTGTAGGACAGCTGGCATTGGTGAGGATAATTCTTCAGGTTGTGGTTGGCCCTATCATCCAAAAAATCCTGCCCCAAGTTAATGAAGAGTCGGCACCAATATCAGACTTTCTAACTAGCCACTCATGGAGGAATTTAGGCTGTAATCTTCAGAACAAAATGTCTCTCATGAGACAGTGGTGTGATGGTAACGTCACTGGATGAGTTGTCCAGAGACAAAGTGTCAAGTTGCATGTGTTCAAGTTCCATCATGGCAGCTGGTGGAACTTAAATTTGTTTAATAAATCTGGAATATAAAGCCACTATCAGTCATGGTAATCATGGCACAATCATCAGTTGTTGTGATAACCCATCTGGTTCTCTAATCCTTTAGGGAAGGATATCTGCCATCCTGGAGTGTAACTCTAGATCTACAGTAATGTGCCTGCCCATGCTTTTTGGGGAATAATTTCCACGATTTCGTTTCTCAATGTTATATTCAACTTTTAGATTAGTTATTTCCCCTTTTGGATTTGGTCCCTTCATTTTTGGGAGGTTTTGGCTAATATCACTGAAAAGAATGACATGTTGCTGAAACTTTTCATCTTGCACCTGTTAGGACAAATATGAGAATGCCAAATTTCAAATGATTACAACAGGAGAAAAGAGCACTGATTGCTTGGTAGTCAACTCTTAGTCACTGAGGCAGTGCCATAGTGAAAGCAACAGGGAAACAACAGGCTTTCTAGCCTCCTGGATAATTCATGAAAGGCCCAATGCTTGAACATATTCCTTTTGTGTTTAGTAACAGGTCCCTGAATATACAATTGGTAAACTATTTTGTATAAGTGCATGGTACTGTTGGACAGATTTACAACAATTTTAATGGCATTTGCGAGCACAATCCTGCTAGTGTACTGATAGGATCTGCTGCTCTAGAATGTAATGTCAACAAAATACTCCTAACAAGTGTAAATGAGTCATTCTATGTGTTTGCCTGATTATCTTAAATTATTTGTTAGTGTAGCTGCCAATGGAATTGGGCTTGTTCAGGAAGCGCTGCCCAATTGCAGAATCGCATCTTGAAGTAGACATTTTGGGTTTTGCAAACACGGGCTGATTGAGTATATGCTGTGCTCTGCCTATTTTGAAGAACCGGAGGAACATTTCTTTGATTCGGTCAGCCAATTGTTGGGACATACAACCTCTGTACTTGGCATCACAATGGTAATGGAATTGCTCAATTGTTTAGTATGCAGCATCATGTAGAAAATATCGCATATGTAACCATGCCATAGTAGCAGTATATTGCTTAACCTATGTTAAAATTTAACATCTGGAGAAATTGGTTGGTGTCATCTTCTTCAAATGCTCTTTCCCTTACCCTAATTTGTAATATTTTTGACTAGAATTCTTAAACGTAGATTTGATTGACCAACCCTGAGACAAACAGATCTTATCATCTTGTTGAAACATCAGCGTAATATATTTAGTGTTATATATACGTGCATGATTTTTTTCCTTTTTTTAATGGATTACAGTAGTACCAAATTCTATTTTTATCAGCAGTGTATATTTCATCTGATATTTTCAGTATTTTGTTGACATTGCATTCTAGAGAGCAGCAGATACTATCAGTACACCAGCAAGATTGTGCTCACAAATGCCATTAAAATTGTTGTACATCTGCCTAACAGTACCATTCGTTTATATAAAGTAGTTTACCAACTCTACAGCCAATTTATT
The DNA here is from genome assembly GCF_965287045.1 of Carcharhinus amblyrhynchos. Taxonomy (NCBI): domain Eukaryota; kingdom Metazoa; phylum Chordata; class Chondrichthyes; order Carcharhiniformes; family Carcharhinidae; genus Carcharhinus; species Carcharhinus amblyrhynchos. Next base: position 93,472,495 of record NC_137328.1, on the reverse strand, counting down.
TAAAATAAAAACTTGCAGCGATATACTTACTATTTTTCACAACCTCAGGACATTCCAAATCACTTTACAGCTAAGTAGGTTTAGAGTTTATTGTTGCAATTGTCACCGTTGCACTGTAGGAAATGCAGCTAACAATTCATATTTTTTAGCTGCTCAATGAGGGATAAATATTGGGCAGGACACTGGGGAAAATTCCCTACCCTTCTTTGAAATAAGCTGTTTTATATCCACCAGCTGACATGCAGGGTGAATTTTCTGACCTAGTTCGCCCCGAAACCAGAAAATCCTGCCGGCGGTCAACTGACCTTTCCACAGTCTGTCCCTCCCCTGCTGATTCCCATAGCGGATGAGATGGTAGAATTTGCCCTGTATTTATAAACCTGGATATATTCTCCTTGGTTTGATTACAGTCCCCATTTTTGTGTTAAATTTGATATGATAGACTGGTGCACAGTAGCATATTCCCTGGCCAATAATCTGGAGGATTGAATTCATAATCTGAAGAAATATGTTCCAATACTACCACAGCAGCTGGTGAATTTAAATTTAGGTTAATAAATCTGGAATAAAAAGCTAATAATCAGTAATGATGACCATGAAACAACTCAATTGTTATAAAAAGCCATCTGGTTTGCTCATATCCTTTCTAATAGGAAACTACTGTCCATATCTGGTCCAGCCTAAATGTAACTCCAGACTCACTGCAATGTGATTGACTCTCACTGCTTTCTGAAATGATCTAGCAGTTGTACTCCAGAGGACAACTCACCTTCTCGAGAATAATTGGGGAGGGACAATAAATGCTGCCTTGCCAGTGACGCTTGCATTCTGTAAATAAATAAAAAGAGAAATGTGCTCCATATATCAAAGTACAGGTCTATGAAAAAAGCAGTGTCCTTACACTGATCCTGGGGGACATTACTATTTTGCATCGCTCCAGTTTAAAAAAAAACATCCTTAATGATTGCTCTTTGTTTCCTATCCTTCAACCCACTTCCTATCCATCTTTCCAAGCTCCATTTAACATTTTGTGCCTTAATTTAATTAACTTCTCTGTGTTACCTTATCAATGTTTCTCCCTGCAGTGATTTAAATGTTCACCCTTTTTTCAAATATTGGTACAATTGTTGTACAAATAAAATCCTTGGGTTTTATTTTCAAATCTCCCTCTACACTCCTTGCTATTTGGTATTGTGAATAACTAAACAATGTCTTAAAAAATGAACTTCCAAAAGGTTGTCAGGTTGTCTGTTATCCAGCAGTTCCTTCCATGCTTTTCCAGCCAAGGGTAACGATCTTATTTGCAATTAATTTAATTTATTTCAAACTGTTACTTTACCTGTAAAATGAAGCTTGAAGGAATTTTGTATAACATATTTTCACTAAAAAACAGAAACATTCTGTATCTGAGTTGGGATCAGAATAAAAATGAATGACTAAATTGAAGATCTCTCTTAGTATGTAGAAGAATCATAAAAGATTCAAATGCTGAGAGAATTTGCAAGAACTCCATCCAGACGTTATTCTAATTAATAAAGATCTTGCACTTTAGGTACAGTGTATCGCATATAGTTTACACCTATATATTAGATGGAATATCTTCACTTGCATCCCCTAAATGTCAGCTGAGTTTCCAACTTAGGACAACTCTCCTAATCATTGGAACTGCTTGTGTAATCCTGGCTTCCTGGGTGCAATCAATGAGAAAGGTTCACAATATGTAACATTTTAATTAAAATCTGAGAAGCACGGTGGAAAAAGGTAATGTTTCGTCCTTTAACAATAAATATTTAGACAAATATAGTGTAATGTAAGGCTCCTATTGACTAGTACATAAAAAATGGGATGAAGGTGGAATTTCAGGAGCAGGATCAGTTCAGCATTGCCTAGTGAAAAGGAGGCAGGAGTAGCACGTATAGGGATGTAAAGGTCAGGAACATTATGAAGGACCAAGGAAAATAGTATTTAATCTATGAAGATCTTTTTAGAGGCAGTTTATCAGTAGGGGCTATATGGTTGGAATATTGCTCATTTGCTAAATTTATAGAATGTAAAAATTCCTGAAAGCATTTTTTTCAATGGAATCACTAATTTGTGCTTCTTGAATACACACCTGAATACTTGTGATCCGCATTGAAAGTAGCCCAAATTAGTCATTCTGCCTTTCTTTTGGTTGCCATTCAAGAAGCGTATGGCTCAAATTAACCTAAACTCCAGTATGAAGGGAAGAGCATAGGGCTATGATGTGACATTGGACTCGAGATAGGGTGGGAGATGACATCAGCAAGAAAGTGGGGAATTCAGAACTTCACAAAGATGCAAATATAAACTGCAATATTTTAATTGTTCATTATGGAAATCTCAGAAATGTGGTATAAAGGGTTAACAGCTGAGATACGCTGATGTATGACTTGGATGATGTACCACTGACATCAGTGTTGAACTTTCTCTCTCTCTCTCTCTCTCTCAAAGTTAATACCTGGTGGTCTGTCTGGTTTCGTTCTTTTGTACTTTCTTTGTAGGGGTTGAATACAACTGAGTGGCTTGCTAGGCCATTTCAGAGGGCTGTTAAGAGTCACATGTAGGCCAGATGAGGTAAAGATGGCAGATTTCCTTTCCTAAAGACATTACTGAGCCAGATGGGTTTTTATAGCAATCAACAATGGTTTCATGGTCATTATTAGACTTTCAATTCCAGATATTTCATTGAGTTTAAATTCCACCATCTGCTATGGTGGAATTTACCAGAGCCTGAGACTTCTAGTCCACTGGTAATAGCACTACACCACCCCATCCCCTTGTGGTGTCGATGGACCACAGTTCATTTCACAAGAATTCACAAATTATGTAAAGAAGCATGGAATCCAATACATCTGATCTGCTTCTTATCAACCTGACACAAGTGGGCTGACTGAAAGATTTGCTCAGACCATGAAGCATTCATTAAAGATAATTCATGAGCAAGATCATTGTCTAAACAATGAATCAATTTCTGATGATAAACGGGAATACAACACATTCAACAATCCAAAGTTCCCCGGCTTACTCATGATAAAATATCAGTTACACAGAGCGTTTGATTTGCTAAAGCTGCCCAAGGCAAGAGAACAAAAGGAAATAACGAAGTCAGGTTTTGTGATATAAAAACAGGGCTAAGTGCCGTGTTTTTTATAGGGTCAGGAAGTTTTGGCAAGGAACAATGCCACCAGTGAGAAGTGGATACCTGCTTTCGAACTAGCTCAGACAGGACCAGTCTCCTACATTGTGCAAATACAGGGATAATGTAGTGTGCTGATCAACTTTTAGCAGCTAGAACTAGTTTTCCAGAGACAGAGTTAACTGAGAGTCTGCAACAAGCTGTGCCAAGTGAAGACCTGAGCATTCCTGAGAACCTGACAATACCAGAAACAAGTGTGGAAGACAGTACTTCAGTTGAGGACACTTCAAAACCAAGTCAATGTCCAAATCCTAAGTCAACTGCAGATGATGTCCAAACTCAACCAAAAACATCAAAGATTGCACTTAACATGAAAAAGCAAATGGCTGAGGTTCACCGACAATCACACAAGAATTTTTGATTTTTCATATTGTAAATTTTGACAACTGTTACATTGTGTTTCATTGCAGGAACCTCTGATTATAAAAGGGGAGGAAATGTTGTGTATATGTGTTTGTTCCGAGTTGGAACAAAGGCACTTTAAGGGTATGTTCATATGATGTATTGGCGACATCATCAGCCGTTTGCACAGTGTAACAGCTTGTAAACACCTTTCCAATAAAGCTCCTGTTTGTTTGCACCTTCATGGTCTGCAAGCCTAGCTTTTAAAATTATCACATCTACCACAGAAAGCTGTGGAGGCCAAGTCACTGAATATACTTAAGAAGGAAATGGATAGATTTCTGGACATAGGACACCAAGGGCAGTGGGAAGAGAGTGGAATGTAGCATTGAGATAGAGGATCAGCCACTATATTGAATGGGAAAACTGCTCTGATTTTCTGATTCAAAATAAAAAAGGAAATCAGAGTACCGAGAGGAAATTGCTCATCTTAGTCCAGGCTGTTGGTCAGTTACAGTCCAAGTTCAAGTCTTCAATATCACCTTAAAAATTTATACTGCAGCTGCTGTTAACATATTAGAGGATTATCTCAAGTAGTTTCAGCCGAAGACTCTTCATCCATCAGACATCAAATTGCAAGTTCAAGGCAGCATAGACCTCCCAATTAAAGACAGGATTATTGATCCCCTTTGCTACAAGGGGCAATAGATTGTTGAATCTTTGTGTTCTTCACAATTAATGCATATTGCTCTTGAGTGGTGATGTTGGCCTACCTCTAGGAATCTAGAAAAAACAGATGATGCTAACCATTTGAACATCTCACTGTCTTTTGTAGGATTACAGAGTCCCTACAGTGCAGAAGGAAGCCATTCAGCCCATCGAGCCTGCACCAACAGCAATCCCACCCAGGCCCTATCCCCATTAATTACCTTGTTCATCCTCCTTACGCTGAGGGACAACTTAGCGTGGCCAGTCAACCTAACCTATACATTTTTGCAACAACCTTTAGCCTTTTGCTTCAAACCAGTGAAATGTCAGCCTTTAAAAGCTGAGCAAGCTTACACATTGAAGAAACACCATTCACGGGACTCCAAGCAGTATTTGAAGTTATGAATCCCTCAGTTGTTCATGAAATAAGGTCAAGGTGGCAAATACAGAAGACACTGCAGCATTCAGTTATCATCCCCATGGAGACCTGCTGGACCTGAATTGGCTCATCCAAAAAGTGATGAGTAAGAATCCCATGGAGCACTGAGTTATCTGTTGGATTTGAGATTCTAGGGGATGATTCGTCTTTCCAATTGGTAAATGCATCATAAGAAGTTTCTGGTGTCTTTTTAGAGGAATGCTGAATGTGTTTTTAGTGGCTGAAGTGCATTCATATCTTTGAACTTACCTAGTCTATCTCTTGTTGTCAATGAGGAGCCTTCTATAGAGAATCCTTGCTTGGGTCCATGTCAGAGTCCACACATGTGGCACACTAAAGAATGAGGAACAGGAGTAAGCCACTCGCCCTCTTGAGCCTGCTGTGCCACTCAATAGGATCATGGTTGATCAGATTGTAATTTCAACCTCACATTCTTGCAAACTCTGATTATTAATCAAGAATCTATCTAGCTGTGCCTTAAAAAATTCAAGAGTTCTGTTTCCACTGCCTTTGAGGGAAGAGAGTTTTGAGAGAGAAAAAATTCTCCTCAGCCCTGTCTTAAATGAGCAACCCATTATTTTGAAACAGTGACCCCTGGTCCTAGATTCTCCGAAAAGAGGAGAATCCACCCTGTCAATACCCCTCAAGTTCTTAAAAGTCTTTATCAAGTTGGCTCTTACTCTCTAAACTGTAGTGGATACAAACCTAACCTCTCCAACCTTTCCTCATCAGACAGCTCACCTATTCCTGGTATAAATTTAGTAAATCTTTGAACTGCTTCAAGTGCATTACCATCTTTCTTTAACTAAGGAGACAAACATTGTGCTCAATATTCCAGATGTGATCTCACCAATGTGCAACTGAAGCATAACCTCCCTATTTTTGTAATCAGTTCCCCTCACAATAAATGGTAAGATTCTATTAGCTTCCCTTATCACTTGCTCTACCTAGTCTTTGGTGATTCATGTACTAGGACCCCCAGATCTGTCTGCACCTGAAAGCTCTGCAATTTCTCACAATTTAGATAATACATTTCTTTTTTTATCCTTCCTGCTGAAAAGAATAATTTCACATAGCCACATAATATGCCATTTGCCTGAATTTTATCCGCTCCTTTAAACTCTGTTCCCTGTTGTAGACTCCTTACATCCTCTTCATAATTTGCTTTCCTACCTTTCCTATTATTGTCAACAAATTTCACAACCCTTTCTTCAGTCACATTATCCAAGACATTTATCTAAAATAAAAAGTTGAGGCCCCAGCACTGATCCCTGTGGCACACCACTCATCACATCCTGCCAGCCAGAAAAAGGCCCATTTATTATCAACTCTGTTTCCTGTTAGCCAGCCAATCTTCACTCCATGCCAATCTGTTACCACCTACGCCATCAGTCTTTTATTTTCTGCAATAACCTTTGATGTGGCAGCTCATCAGCTGTCTTCTGGAAATCAAAATCCAGTACGTCCACCAGCTCGCTTTTATCCATGGCATGTATGACTCCTTCAAAGATTTTAATAAATTGGTTAAATGTGTTTTCCCTTTCACAAAATCATGTTGATCTGCCTGAATGCCTTGATTTTCAAAGTGCCCTGCTTTAACATCTTTTATAATGATTTCTAACATTTTCCTCACGATAGATGTAAGGCTAACTAGCCTTAAGTTTCCTGCTTTCTGTCTCCTTTTTGAATAAAGATTTACATCTACTATCATCCAATCCAATGGAACCTTCCATGAATCTAGCAAATTTTGAAAAATTAAAACCAATACAGCAACTATCTCACCAACCACTTCTTTTAAGACCTTCGGGTGAAGTCCATCCAGACCACGGGATCTGTCAGTCCACAGACCCGACAATTTGTTCAATATCGCTTCCCTGATGATTTTAAATTTCCCGAGTTCCTCCCTCTCTTCCATTTCCTGATTTACAGCTATTTCTAGGATGTTACTTGTGACCTGTACAGTAAAAACAGGTGCAAAATATCTTTTAATGAATCCGTATAGCCCTACTTTCTATTGCCAATTCCCCAGGTGCGCTTTCTACAGACACAGTGCTTGCTTTTTGTTAACTCTTTTCTTATTTAAATATCCATAGAAACTCTTGCTATTCATCTTTAAATTACTGGCTAGCTTTATCTCGTATTCTAGCTTTTCCCTCCTTATCAATCTTTTTGCCATTCTTTAATGTTCTTTATATTCTTTCCAATCTAAATAGAGGAGCATATTGCCAAAGCACTTATACTTTCCAGGGGTGAAAGTCGATTGACATTGGAAGGCTTATCAACTTGAAGTGCTGGCTGGAATTTTCCAGCTGTTCATGCCCCACCATCACTGCCAGAGAATTTGGCAGTCAGCCAAGTCGCCATTCATTGCAGTGGGACGGGAAAATCCTGTTGGTGTGAACGAAGAATCCCACCTGGTGATTCTGTTTCTCTCTTAGACTGCCTGACCTGCTGAGACTTCTGTTTTAGTTGCAGCAACTTCTGTTTTAGTTGAAGATCAGGACAGTTCATTTATTCTGCATTTTTTTTAGGCAGACAATAATAGTTGCGATCTATGAACCGAGAGTTAGTCTGGATTGTTTTAATGATACATATTTATTAGTGTCACTGCTTAATCCTGAAGACAGCTGTTAGTATTCAGTGAGGCTACACTCTCCTGCCATCAAATCTGCTCTCAACAATAAAAGGTATGCCATTGTATTTTTACTCTTTTGAATGGCATATTATGGAACAAAACTTTGAAGAAAACTGATTAGATTGACGTGCAGATATTAAACTTGATATTGTAACCATCTGTTTAAGAGTCAGAAGCTCAACAGCTTAAACTACCAGGTATCTAAATACAGCTTTGGAACCCATCTGCTCTTTATACAGTTTAATTTGTTGTATATAAAATCATTCACTGTTTTGTGCCCAAAATGTACACTTTTGGTTCCGGGCAGGCCTGATCCTAATTTGGTAAGGGCATTAGCCTAGGCACAAGGAGCATGCCCAAGAAGTACATTGTGTAGACCGATCATGGCATCATTAATCAATGTGTACCATTGACTTGATGCCGCCTGTGACCTGAATAACCTAGCTAATGCCCTCTCTTAAGCTTGCATAGTCCAAGTATGTCTCAGCTACAGAAATCAGGAAAAATTGAATCCAGCCAATTAACGTCAGGTGTGCTGTCAATTATCAACAAGACAATGGAAGCTGTTGTTGACAACACCTATAACATGTTCACTAATGGGATTCATTTGCTTTACACCAAGAGCACTCAGTTTTGGACTTCATTATAGCCTTGATCCAACATGGGTAAAGAGCTAAATTTCAAAGGTGAGGAGAGTGTCACTACCAATGACATCAAGGCAGCAACTGAGGAACTTGAGTAAAGTTGAAGTCACTCAGAGTTAGGGGAAACTTTCCGGTGGCTATACCAAATCTAGGAAAAGAAAGATGGATGTGGTTGTTTGAAGCCAATCAGCTCAGCCCAGGCATACCACTGCAGGAGCTCCTGTGGGCTGTGTCCTATGTCAAACGATCATCAGCTGTTTCATCAAAAGCCTTCCCTCCAACATTAGGTAAGAATTGGGGACTTTTGCTGACGAACGTACAGTTCACTTTCATTTGCAACATTAAGACAAACAGGTGCAAAAAAACGATTGTGTCCAATTGAGAGTGTGCCATCACATCCTTTGCAATCAACAACATTGCTAAGTATGAATAATGAGTCTTGCCCAAGAGCCCAGCATTCTTTTAGTTTATTCAAACACATGCTCATGAGGGCAAACATTGCTGATTGACAGCGTTTTGCTTAATTTGCTTTTATTAATGACTTAACGTGATAAACAGGTATCAAATGCTTATAGTTTCTGCTATTGATACTTTAAAGATCTGGACGACTGACACTTTCATTAATGTTATAGTAATAGTTTTATTAAGAAAGTTATGAATTTTTTAAAAACATTTTCACACTTACCCTTGTTACTATGACGTTCATTGGCTCTGTGCAGCCATAGACTGGGTGAATATTCTGAAAGGCCTGGATAGAGTGGACATTGGGAAAATGTTTCCATTAGTAGGAGAGACGAGGATCTGAGGACATAACCTCAGAGTAAAGGGACAACCCTTTAGAACCAAGACGTGGAGAAATTTCTTCAGCTAGAGGTGGTAAATCTATGGAATTCATTGCCACAGAAGGCTGTGGAGGCCAAGTCATTGAATGTATGTATTTAGGACAGAGATATATAGGTTCTTGATTGGTCAGGTGATCAAAACTTATGCAGAAAAGGTGAGAGAATGGGATTGAGGAACGTGTCAGCCATGATTGAATGGTGAAGCAGAATCGATGGGCCAAATGGCTTAATTCTGCTCTTATATTTTATTGTCTTATGAATAAGCATGGAGGTGCTATGAACTGGCATGGAGGATAGGGGTGGCCCATTGAGGTTCGGTGGAGCCAGATAGGCCAGCAGAGAGATTGAGGGGCCATTGGGATTGGGTGGAGGAGCAAGGGTTTTTACAGTGGAAGATACTTCAAGCATTCCATTAATATTAAAGAATATGGGGGAGGAATTAAGTACCATCACCATTGCTGGAGAAGTAATATTACACAAACTAATGGGGCTAAAGGTAGATAGGTGCCCTGGCCCTGATGGCTTACATCCTTGGATCCTAAAAGAAGTAGCTACAGAGATAGCAGATGCATTGATTTCAATTTCCAAAAATCCTTGGAATCTGGTGAAATATTGGAGGATTGGAAAACTGCCAATGTGACACCCCATTCAAAATGGAGGGAGGCAAAAAGCAAGTAGCTTTAGGCCAATTAGCGTAACATCTATTGTTGCAAAAATATTGGAATTAATTATTAAGGAAGTAATAGCAGTGCATTTGGAAAATCATAATCTAATCAAGCAGGGTCAGCATGGCTTCATGAGAGGGAAATAATGTCCGACTAATTTATTGGTGTTTTTCAAGGAGTCTCAACTAGAGTGGATAGAGGGAAACCAGTAGATATGTTATATTTGGACTTCCAGAAGGTGTTTGACAAGATACCTCACAAAAAAAAATACAAGAGCCCATGATGTTAGAGGCAGTATATTGGCATGGATAGAGAATTGGCTAATGGGCAGGGATAAGGTGTTCTTTTTCAGGTTGGTGATGTGTCACCAGTGGGGTTTCAGAGGGATAAGTGCTGGTGATAAGTAACTGCTAACAATATACATTAATGACTCAGAGAAATGGCAGAGGCTCATTCTCTAAGAATTATTAGAGCAGGGAATGTCCTGTCATATAAAATAATTAAGGCAACAGACCTTTTTCAAGGAACAAGTAGATGAGTGTTTGAAGCACAGGAAAATTAGGGGAGAGGGCAGAGCAGTGATAGCTTTCATGGAATTGATATGATTTTGACTGCTTGAAGAATTGAATGTGTTAATCAATGAGTATCACAAGCAATAACTTCTTGTGTTTACATAGAATGTAAACAGAGACTGTTGGAAATATTCAGCTGGCCAGGCAACCTATGTTGACCAATATATGTTGCCTCATCATCTGAGAAATTATTGCATTTTCTGTCTTGTTATTCATTTGTCCAATAACTGTAGTATTTTGCTTTTTCATTTACACACATCATAAGGTTCTTCAGAGGAGCATTACGGTAATAAACTAAAATTTACACTGAACAGCATAAGGAAAAGTTAGGTCAGGAGATCCAAAGATAAATCAGAAGTAGATTTTAAGAATCTGGAGGTGGGATTTTACACCCTCATTCATATCGGCACCGTAAAACCCCACCCGTTGCTCTGCTCGCTCTGATTCCCTTGGCGGGCAGGGCGATAAATTCCAGCCAGAGAATTAGAGAATCTCTACAGTGCAGAAGGAGACCATTTGGCCCATCAAGCCAACTCTCCAACAGGGCATCTTGCACAGGCCCTATCCCTGTAACCCCGCTCATCCCCTCTTAACTATGGGATAGTAAGGACCAATTTAGCATGGCCAATCCACCTAACCTGCACATTTTTGGACTGTGGGAGAAAACCGGAGCATCATGCAGACACGGGGAAAACTGGAGCATCACGCAGACACTCACCCAAGATTGGAATTGAACCTGGGTCTCTGGCACTGTGAGGCAGCAGTGCTAACTACTGTGGTTAAAGAGTGGCTTTTAGGGAGTGAGTGAAGAATGGGCCATGATTCTCCTATCCTGCTGCACTAATTTTTTAGCACAGTGAGCTGGGAGGATATCGTGGTGCATGATCCGCACTCGGTTCCCACTGTGATGGCATCTCCCAGCACCAGATTTCCAAATTGGTGGGGAGATAAAGCAAATGTTTAAATAGTTATTTCAATGTAATTTGAATGTGATTAGCAGACCTGGGATTGATGAAGGTGGGGTGCAAGATGGCAATCGGAAGGGGTGGGGGAGTCCCACTGCCACTCTGCACAGGGATTGGTCGGGAAAGGAGGTAACTGTTAGCGATTGGGGGCGTAGGAGGGTGGTCACGGGGGAGGGGGAGGAGGTAACTTGGGGGAGGGGCTGGAGAGGTCAGGGCAGGCCTGGGCTTGGGAGTGGTTGGGGGCCAGCGATTGAGCCGTTGGGAGGGGGTGGGAGGCCAGCATTGTGAGGGCCATGGGGCTGGCCAGCGATCAAGCTAGCCAACAATCGGGAGGCCAGCAGTGCAGGGCCACCGTGCATGCACTAATCTCGGTACTGACAGATCGGCGCACGCGCGGTAGTCTATTCAGCATGCAGATTTCAGCTTCTACAGTGGGAATAGGCCCCATCCCCTGAAATTTAATGATATTCATGCTGGTGGCCTCTGCAGTGTGCTGAATGTGGAAGACTTTTGTCTGAACTCCCGCTGAAAAATAACAGTGTGAACTACTCCAGTTTTCATGTGAATTCAACACTACAGTTTTTTTTTTGGGAGAATTCTGCCCAAGGTATGAAAAATTGCCAATCTGATGAACAGTTGTTTTAAATTAGTGAAACACTGTCATTAACATTAACTACTTGTCCTGTAAGTAGCTACTTGTGTAGCCAGGAGATGTTTTTGCAGCTGAAATAAGTTAACAAAGGTGTCTAAAGAGATTTGCTTCGTTGTTTTCACTTAGAACTGATTTTTTCCTATATTATCTAGTAGAAAGCCATTACTTGTATAGCCCCAGGAAATGTATTAGTTTATATTGCAGAATGTGTCCTTGGAGGGACACATCAGAGAGATTTGCATCCCAGTGACACATCTGAAGAAACAGAACCTCATTGGGGTTTATTTACATTGTATATACCCATCCAGCACTTAGGGGAAAAATTTGATTACTGTAAAACAAATAGAAGCTTTAGAGAGAAACACAGATGGGACAATGAAATGTAATCAGTATTTTGATAAGTAGTTAAAATGATCTTGCAGCATTTCAACACCTCTTTAAAGGAAAGTTCTATCACTACCTTTTTAGAAACCATTGATTTTAACTGTCAAGGAAGGTATAGAGATAAGTGTAAGTTTGCTATTGGTGGTGTACTTGGACTTCCAAAAGTTGTTACATTGAATATTACTACACCAAATAAGAGCTCATGTGTTTGGGGAAATGTATCGGTACTGATAAAAGTTTGATTTGCTAACTGCAGACAGAGTAGATGTAAATTGGTATTTTTAGGGGTCAGTGCTGGCCCCAACTATTTCCAGTTCATATCCATGATTTTGATAAAAGGACCAAATGTATGGTAGCCAAATTTTTAGATGCCAAATTTGCAGATGACACCAAGTTTGGTAATAAAGTAAAAGCCCAAGTTTTTTTCATGTTTGGAACCCCTGGCATCAGGCAGGGGAGTTAGGTGGTTGGGGGCTAGTCAGGTAGAGTCAGGATGGCAGTTGGGGTTTGGGTGGTGGTGGGAGGGTAGTTGGAGAGTGAAGCCTGGGGTTGAGGAGGGAGTTGGGGAGTGTGGGCAGGCCAGGTTTGCTGTATAGTTAACCAGAAGTTAGACGAGGAATTTTCTGTCCACCTTTACCTGAGTAATCGGTCAGGTAAGTAACTCCGAACTGTCCAAAGTTTCCAGCTCTAATTCAAGAATTGGAGACTTTGTCAAAAGTCACGGGAGGCAGAGTAATTGCCCATTGGAAGTTCATACTTCCTGGTCTATTCCCATGGAGTCAGTATTTGGATCTTCTGAGGGGTCCTGTGGCTTATCTTGAGGGACAATTCCAGTTTCCAATGACCCAGTCACTGGCAAAATTTCCAAAGGCATATAAACAGGTTAACTGAATAGGCAAAATTTGGCAAATACAAAGTTTAGTATAGAGAATGTGAACTTGTCCACTTTGACAGGAAGAATAGACAAGCAGTATACTATTTAAATGAATAGAGATAACAGAACTTAATGGTAGTGTATGTTTTGAGTGTCTTGGTACATGAATCACAAAAAGTTTTTGTGAAGGTACACAAATTATTAGGAAGGCAAATGGAATGTTGCTGTTTATTACGTGGGGAATGAATATAAAAGTAGGAGTTTTTCTTACCGCAGCTGTATAGGGCACTGGTGAGTACTGCATATTGTTTTGGTCATATTTGAAAAAGGATATAATTGTGTTCAAAGCAGTACAAAGAAGATCTATTTAACTCATTCCTGGGATGTATGGCTTATCTAATGAGGGGAGATTGCAGGCTGGATCTATACTCATTAGAGTCTAAAAGAACGAGAGATTATTTTGAAACATACAGGATCTTGCGGGGACTTGATACTGTGGATAATGGAAGGATGTTTCCTCTTGCAGGGGAATCTAAAACTAGGGGACACAGTTTAAAAATAAAAAATCTCCCCTTTAAGATGGAGATGAGGAGAATTTTTCTTGAGGATTATTTAGAATCAGTACAGTGCAGAAGGAGGCCATTAACCCATCGAGCCTGCATTGGCAACAATCCCAGCGAGGCCCTGTGTTTATCCTGCTTATCCCCTGACACTAAGAGACAATTTACCATGGGCAATCAACCTAACTTGCACACCTTTCGAGTGTGGGAAAAAAAAAACGGAGCGTCCAGAAGAAACCCATGCAGACGGGGAGAATGTGGAATACCCTCCATTTGCCTGGATGAGTATAGCATCAACAAAACTCAAGAAGCTTGACTCCAACCAGGACTAAACAGCCCGCTTGATTGTCACCCCATTCATCAGCTTAAGCAGTCAGTCTTTCCACCACTGACATGCAAGTGACAGCATTGTGGGCCATCTACAAGATGCGCTGTGACAAACTAACACGGCTTCTTAGATAGCACCTTAAAAAACCACAATCTCTAGGGCCAATCTAATGAACCCTCACTGTGGTGCCTCCAGTGTGAGTATATTTCACTAAATCCGGATGCCACCATTTCCTCATTGTACCTGTTTGTTAACTTTTATGCTCCTTGTATGATCACAACCAAGTCTCTAGTGAACAGGCATAGAACCTGTAAATGTTAAAAAATATTCTACTTTTCTATTCTTATGATCAAAGCGAATAACCTCACACATGCCCACAGTATACTTCATCTGTACCTTGTTGTGCGTTCACTTAACCAGCTTATTTCTCCTAGCAACCTCTGTGTTGTCTTCACAGCTTACATTTCCACCTAACTTTCTATTGTTAGTAAGCTTAGATATATTATTCTGTCTCCTTGTTTTATTTATTAATAATGCTGAGGCTGTGGCACTCTAGCCATAGTTTGTCAATTTGAAAATGACCCATTTATCCATACTCTGTTTCTTGTTCATTAACCCATCCTCTACCTGTGCTAATATATTATCCCCAACTGCATGAACCCTTATCTTGTGAATTAACCTTTTATGTGGTATCTTTTCAAATGTCTTTTGAAAATCCAATATATGACCGCTATTGCTTCTCCTTTATTCTCATGTGTATCTTCAAAAAACTCTCTAAGTTTGTCTGAACAGGATTTCCTTTTCGCAAAATATTGCTGACTTGTTCTAATCATACAATGCTTTTCTCAGGGCATTGTTAAGATTTCCTCAATAATTGATTCCAACGTTTTCCTGAAGACTGATGGCAGGCTAACTGGCCTATAAGTTGCCTGTTCTCTGTCTCCCTCTTTTCTTAAAATTGCAGTGTTACATTTGTTAGCTTCCAATCTTCTTGGACCATTCGGGAATCTAGAATTTGAAAATCATTCCCAGAGCATCCACTGTCTCCACACGTGTCTGTTTAAACCCAAGAGTGGAGGCCATTGAGTCCTGGGGATTTGTTGGATTTTAAGTTTGTCCCATTTCCCCAGTACTTTTTCCTCTGCTGATACTATTCAGCTGAATTTCCTACTGTTATTAACCCCTGGATTACTCTCTAGTTCTGGTATGTAACTAGTGTCTTGTGCAATTGGATCCTTGTATTTATCAATAGTGACTGCATTCCAAAAGTGAAATGCTTTGGGATTCTCCTGGATATGGGGAGGCCTTATGTAATTTCAAACTTTTTCCTGTTTCTTTTTTGAAGTTCAACTGTGCTTCTTAACTTCTTCAAATTTGCGTACTCTATAATGATTCCTTCACTGAATTTGACCTATTGACTAATTTCACACACATTTGAGATTTTTTGGCTAATGTGACGATGGAGCAGAAGTGCAACTCTCTGCCATCCATTTATTAGTGTAAAATTGACTTAAGACTTTATAATTTTATATCGTGATATTCTTGAACTATGTTGAATGCCAGATTGACTTAACAGACTTTTATTTGTTCAGGACGCTTTCTTAAGAAGAGGGTGCTAAATGTATGCAAATTGGGGTCTTGCACCCGATTTAAGGACCCTCCTTTGAGATTGAACTCTGGGAGCACTCTATTGTTCATAAACTCACAATCCTTGGCAACAACAGTCCAAAAGGAGGCTAGGCTAACGTTATTTAAAAGGATCCTCAGCTGTGTTTTGTTACCACTAGTTGGTTGTTTAAAACTGCTTGTGGACTTTTTGGTTCATTTTCCATAATACTGGGCTTTCCCTGTATGCAGTGCACAATTAATCAATTGTACTTGTGAAGATGTATGTGCTCCACCAGCACTTGAAGTAGACACAACACAACTTGTGACTGTTGCCCGTTAGTAACATTGCAAGGTGTCGAATGTATTAAAGAGAAGAAAAATAAAGCCATGAATTTTCTGTTAATTATTTTAGCCCTTATCATGTGAATATTCACTAAGGACAGGAAGTTCTGAAAGACGATTGGGTAGTTCTTGCCTCCGCCTGCATTTTCTAGGAGCAGGTTGTGCATAATGCTGACAACTGGTATGTGCGTAGTGGGATGTCAGTTAAGGTTGTTGAGTGACTAATTATTGGCACCAGATGGTAATTTTGCCAGTGTCATGTGTGCACTTTGTGTCCACACCCCAGCAAGTGAGAAGAAGCAGCTACACTACAACTGAAGGAGATCTAAATGTTTCTGGCATAAAATTACAAGTGTGCCATCTTCCCATGCCTCACAGCCTTGCCACTGAGTGTGCAATTTCCTGATGAGGAATGGCTTTGATCATCACAGGCCTAATGAGGTCTCAGCTTCTTCCGTGATACTGATGGCAGCTTCAGTCCTCCCCTATTCTTTTGCCTATGCCTTAGCAGTGCAACCACTGGCCCCATGGTGAGGGCTGTTGGTTTGTCCTGCATTAGGTTGCACTGAGGGCAACTCCAACCTCCTGTCCACCTTCCCTAACTGGATTGCCATCTTCAAGATGGCCTACTAAATGGCTGCTTTGTTCAGTCAGAATTTGCACTGCTGCCTTAAGTAGATTCATAAGAACCCATGATAAAATTCAACCTATGCTGTACTGGGTTCATTTGGATTAAATAATCGGTAATTGACTATTTAATCCAAATGGACAGCCAGCAAGGGTCCTTTACTGCTTTGTGTTTGGAAGGCTAGCTGAATCTTATGCCAATCAGGCAGATCTGAGCATCCTCCAGAATCAAGTTCATGGCAGCAGTCCCACATGTCATGAGTTGCTGGCTAATCAGAGGCCATAAGTTCCAGTGATTGATAGAGGAGGCTGTGGCTGTTGTCAGAACAGCATCCCCATGACCCAGGAGAAAGCTAAGCAAATGAGAGGAATGGGGAATGGCAGGGGGAGTCTTTCCTGGAGTGGGGATCAGAGAGATGGGAGACTTCCTGGATCCACTAGAGTTTCCCTACCACCGCAACAGGTCCACAGCTGATGCCATCTCCCTGGCCCTGTACTCAACTCTGGAACGCCTAGATAACAAAGGTGCCTACGTCAGACTCCCATTTATTAACTACAGCTCAGTCTTCAACACCATTATTCCCATGAAACTCATCTCCAAACTCTGTGGCCTGGGCCTTGGCTCCTTCCTCTGCGCATGGATCCTGAACTTCCTAGCTCACAGACCACAATCAGTAAGGATAGGCAACAATACTTCCTCCACGATCGTCCTCAATACCGGTGCCCCACAAGGCTGTGGTCTTAGCTCCGTACATGCAGGACTGTGTAGCGAGTTTCCCCTCCAATTCAATTTTCATGTTTGCTGATGATACCAGCATAGTGGTTCAGATCTCAAATAATCATGAGACAGAGTACAGGAATCAGATAGACAATCTGAAGAACTGGTGCAGTAACAATAATCTCTCCCTCAATGTCAACAAAATGAAGGAGATTCTCATTGACTTCAGGAAGTGTGGAGGTGAACATTAACGAGGACGAAGTAGAAAGGGTTGAGAGCTTCAAGTTTTTAGATGTCCAGATCACGAACAATGTGACCTGGTTCCCCCCCTGCTTAATAAAGCCCACCAATACCTCTACTTTCTCAGAAGACTAAGGAAATTTGGCATGTCAGCTACGACTTTCACCAACTTTTACAGATGCACCATAGAAAGCATTCTTTTTGGTTGTACCACTGCTTGGTATGGCTCCTTCTCTGTCCAAGACTGCAAGAAACTACCAAAGGTCATGAACGTAGCCCAATCCATCCCGCAAACCAGCTTCCCATCCATTGATTCTGCCTACACTTCCCAGCAAAGCAGCCAGTATAATTAAGGACTCCTTGCACCCCGGACATTCTCTCTTCCATCTTCCTCCATTGGGAGAAAGATACAAAAGTCTGAGGGCATGAACTAACCGACTCAAGAACAGCTTCTTCCCTGCTGCCATCAGACTTTTGAATGGACCTACCTTGCATTAAGTTGATCTTTCTCTACACCCTAGCTATGACTATAACATGACATTCTGCACTCTCTTGTTTCCTTCTCTATGAACGGTATGTTTTGTCTGTATAGTGCACAAGAAATAATACTTTTCATTGTATGCCAATACATGTGAATAATAAATCAAATCAGTGGAGGCTGCATGGCAGTCAGAGCAAGGAGAGTGGGCAGCCATCACCATGCTCTTCCCCATCCCACTTCCTCCAACTGACATGCAGCCTTCACAGTTTTACTAGCAGGCCTGCATGACTAGTAAAATTACAGTGGAGGGAGAAGAGGCCCTTAAATGAACATTAATTGGCCACTTAAAGGTCTCAAATGGGGGCAGGGTGTGGGTAGGTTGACCACGGACCTTCCTGCATCAAACTCACTTCTGGTGGATGTGCAAAGGCATTGGGTATTGGTCATGACACCAACCCACCAAATATTGCACCCTCCTTCTTCCTTTCCTCCCTCCTGTGGAGGCAGAAGATTCTGAGCTCATGACTATTTATAGAACTTAGTTGTGGTGTAAATTGGTTACATGTATAATAATAGTAATGCATTTCAAAATCAATTCATTGGTCTTGAACATGTGCAAGTTCTATTTTCACCCTTGAGCAATGCCATTATATATGCAGTTATGTTCATGGATGTCTGCATAACGTTTAGCACCATTCACGACTCTTTAGATGATGAAGCAGTCCATGTGCTAGAGGGTGGTTGTAGAGAGTTGTTTTTCAAACTGGAGCCTTGTGACCAGCGGTGTGCCTCAGGGATCAGTGCTGGGTCCACTGTTGTTTGTCATTTATATTAATAATTTGGATGAGAATATAGGAGGCATGATTAGTAAGTTTGCAGATGACACCAACATTGGTGGCATAGTGGACAGTGAAGAAGGTTATCTCTGTTTGCAACAGGATCTTGATCAATTGGCCAGTGGACTGATGAAGGACAGATGGAGTTTAATTTAGATAAATACGAGGTGATGCATTTTGGTAGCTTGAACCAAGGTAGGACTTACTCAATTAATGGTAGGGCATTGGGGAGAGTTACAGAACAAAGAGATCTACCGGGTAAATGTTCATAGCTCCTTGAAAGTGGAGTCACAGGTGGACAGTGTGTGATGAAGGCATTCAGCATACTTGGTTTCAGCGGGTCAGAACATTGAATACAGGAATTGGGATATCTTGTTGAAGTTGTACAAGTCATTGTTAAGGCCACACTTGGAATACTGTGTGCAGTTCTGGTCCCCTATTATAGAAAGGATATTATTAGAAAGAGTGCAGAAAAGATTTGCTACAATGCTACCGGGACTTGATGGTTTGAGTTATAAGGAGAAGCTGGATAGATTGGGACTTTTTTCTCTGGAGTGTAGGAGGCTGAGGGGTGACCTTATAGAGGTCTATAAAATAATGAGGGGCATAGATAAGGTAGATTGTCAATATCTTTTCCCAAAGGTAGGGGAATCTAAAACAAGAAGGCATAGGTTTAAGATGAGAGGGGAGAGATACAAAAGTGTCCAGAGGGGCATTTTTTCACACAGAGGGTGGTGAGTGTCTGGAACAAGCTGCCAGAGGTAGCAGTAGAGGCGGGTACAATTTTGTCTTTTAAAAAGCATTTAGAAAGTTACATGGATGAGATGGATACAAAGGATATGGGCCAAATGCGGGCAATTGGGATTAGCTTAGGGGTTTAAAGAATTGGTAGCATGAACAAGTTGGGCCGAAGAGCCTGTTTCCATGCTGTAAACCTCTATGACTCTTATGTCCAAATGCAACCAGAATTGAATATATCCAGGCTTGGGCACCACACAATGCCAGGCAATGACCATCTCCAACAAGAGAGGATCTAACCATTACCCCTTGACATTCAATAGCATTGTCATCACTGAATCCTCCATTGTCAACATTCTGGAGGTTGCCATTGACCAGAAACTGAAGTGGAGTAACCTTAGAAATACTGTGGCTACCAGAGCAAGTCAAAGACTAGGAATCTTGCAACGAGTAACTCACCTCTTGACTCCCCAAAGCCTGTCGATCATCTGGAAGGCACAAGTCAGGAGTGAAATGGAGCACTCTCCACTTGCCTGGATGAGTGCAGCTCCAACAACACTCAAGCAGCTTGACACTGTCCAGGACAAAGCCTGTCTTATTGCTACCCCTTCTACAAATACTAAATCCCTCTACTACCAAAGAAAAGTGGCAGTCCTGTGTACAATTTACAAGATGCTCTGCGGGAACTCTCAGGAAGATTTCTAAAGCAGCACGGAGAGACTCTTCCCGCTCAAAAAAGACAGTAGGACTAGGGGGCACAGCCTCAAGATAAAGGGGAGGCGGTTTAGAACGGAGTTGAGGAGGAACTTCTTCACTCAAAGGGTGGTGAATCTCTGGAATTCTCTGCCCGTTGAAGTGGTGGAGGCTGCCTCGCTAAATATTTTTAAGAAGCGGGTTGATGGGTTCTTGATAAGAGAGGGGATTAAGGGTTATGGGGAGAGGGCGGGAAAGTGGAACTGAGCCACAACAGATCAGCCATGATCTTATTGAATGGCGGGGCAGGCTCGAAGGGCTAGATGGCCTACTCCTGCTCCTATTTCTTATGTTCTTATGTTCTTATGTTCTTATGTACCATCCAAACCCACGACCAGTACCATGTAGAGATGGATGAGAGCAGCAAATACCTGGGAACAGCCACCACCTGGACATTTCCCACCATGTAACTCACCATCCTGACTTGGAAATGTTTCACAGCCATTCCTTCACTGTCACTCGTCAAAATCCTGGAATTCCTACAGCACTGTAGGTGCACCTACACTGCAAGGACTGCAGTGGTCCACCTTCTGAAGGGCAACTAGGGATGTGCAATAAATCCTGGCCTAGCCAGCCATAAGTGAATTAAAAAAAAACCTGGTGCCTAAATTTTGTTGAAGCATTGATCCTGTGTTATCGCAAAGGCTGATTTTATTTTTCCCTCAAAAGTGTGCTTCACTCCCTGTTGCTTTTTCACATTCACATTAAAAAGCTCCATAGGCTGCTGGTCAATACATCAGGCGGCCCTTTCTAGATGGATTGCGACCTTCTTTTTATGATCACTTTGTGTTGTTTCTTTGTGCTTCTCAATCAGATGCTCAAAGCTTCTTAGCACAACATAAAAGCATCCTTAAGGCTCAGCCTTGACTCAGTGGTAGCATACTTGCCTAAGTCAGATGATTGTGGATTCAAGTGCTACTTTAGAGACTTGAGTACATCATTGCAGTACTTGAGGGTGTGCTGCACTGTTGGAGGTACCATCCTTCATATGTCATTGAACTGAGGTCACATCTGCCCCCTTGCGGATATGAGAGATCCCTTGGAGAAATAATAGTGAAATTGTACGTCATGAAATGTCCGGAGGGTCTTGTCAGCTCATTCCTATTGTGGCAACCATTTTGCTTTCTTACTAATAAAATTGAAACCTTTGTTAAAATAATTATATTTGGAAGTATTAATTGCTTTTCATGAAACAAAACTGTACTACTGCAACAGTTAAATATTTGTTGAACAGTTGAGGATGACATCATATAGCATGCCCGGGCAAAATATGTTTAGAAGTGAAAAAGTGACTTTTTGCATTGGAAATGGTGTTAAATTGTTAAAAAGAAAAAAAATCTGAAATAAAACTGGACGGCTAGATATCAGGAAGTATCAGAAAGTAACAAAAATAGGTTCATTTTACCTAAGATGAGTTCTAACTTACTGTGTATTTCCTGTATTTTCTATACTATTTCAAATTAATTGTAATTTCAACTGCATATTCATGATGCCTATGAACTCTGCTATTTGTACAAGTATCAAACAAGTGATCAAACTTGGAAGCATGGTTCTGCTTCACAAAATTTAGGTAATTGCGTAAGTTGCCCATTTATCTCTTGGCTTCCCAGTTTGAACTCAGTTTGAATAGCAGGCATAAGGAAATATGAAGTTTACATTTTAACATAATTTTGTGTTACTTTTCAAAATTCTGCCTTAAATGTAAGTCAACCTTATTACAACAGTATAATGGATGAACTTGATATTAATGGAAACAGTACCAATGGAAATGACTGCAGCATGCAGATACTTCCTTGTTAGCATAGCCTGGAATTATATTTGTACTGCCCTGATCATACTTTTGCGCTTGTCATATTTTCTCCACTGTTGCGTCTTCTAACTTTGCCAGGCTTATGCATCTTTGGGCAGCTTCCTGTTCCTTCCACTGCTGTAATTGCAGTTACGAACAAGAATCAACAACACCTATTCATATCTTGTGTCAGTTCATAAGGAAACAGGTCATGCATCTTACTCTCAGAAATAATTTTAGTTGTACTGGAGAAATTAACATATGCTCTCTTTAGGAGACAGAAAATTTCATAAACCAATGGTTATTTAGTAAATAAGTTGATATAAGGCAGATCTGATTAAAAAAGGTTATAATTTTTTTCTTTTGAATGATGCTTGCCACAGTACCCTAATGAATCTTTGTAAGGCTGTTTGTGTTCTCACAGTTATACTTCCAGGAACTTATCAATGTCCTTAAAATATCGCAAACTGGCCAATGTGTTAATGTGTTTTGTAGAGAGTTAAACACCAAATAGTGAAAATTTTTTATTCTTAGGCACGTAACCATTCCATGCCAGGTTATTTTTTGTTGTGAGATTTAAGAGCAAGAGTTTTCCTTCTTTTTCATTTCTGTTTTCACATGCTATTTCATAATCTGTCTTTCAAGGTGTCATGACATTTTCACTTGTATTTGTTTTCTTCTTTTAGTTGACTGAATTTGATTTGTGAGAATGGACATCTTGGAGTCTATGTTTGTAATAATTATTCATGCATTAAAGTACATGTCCGCAGGTATATGTTGAAAAACAAATGATCAAAGATCAATCTCATACCAGTACTTAATTTCTCCAACACCACTGAAAAGTATTTTCATGAATGTGATATTGATACTGCTTTTCATATTATGTTCATGGTTTTTGAATAAAATTAAATATTTACCTTAATTAGAAATACCTGACTGAATTGAATAGAGTTGCACTGTGTTTGTTATTGTGTCCAACTACAATACAATAATGCAATAATACCTATACCTCTATTGTTTATTCAAATTTCCATGATAAATTTTGCTATCAGTGTTTGGTTCAACTTGCAAAAATTATTCTGTTTCAGCCATCAACCTAAGCAGAATTTGAGATAGTGACTATTATTGTTGACTCAATGGGTTGGAAGATTTTGGTTTGTCAGTTTTGGTTTGGCTAGCAATCAACTGCTTTTGCAACAAACATCTCAGCCTAAAGCACTTAAAGCATTGTTGCTTTTCCAGAACATATATTCAAATCATGAAATTGGAACATATGGGAAATTCATGCCTTCTATTTGCAGGCAAAACATTTGAGTGCCCATGAAAACTTTTAAAATGTTACTCCTGAAACTGAAAGATTCGTTTTTAACACTTCCAATCACTCGGCCTGACTCTATTCAGAGCAGTTTTGTTCCAGTTTCATGGGAGTTACTGATGGTATGTTTTCTGCAGTAGGAGAAATATGTGAGCTAAAACAGCTGTTGCAAGAGTGCTAGCCAAAGGTTCTTGTGACTTGGGACAACTTGTTGTTACATATGACAACTGCACACCATCTCATTTTTTTCTTACAGGTGTCATGATAATTTATATTTGTATTTGTTTCCTTCCATTAGTTGATTGAATTTGATTTGTGAGAATAGACACCTTGGAGTCCATTATGTACAATACAATTATTTACTTGTTGTATGAAACTACAGCCCAGATTTTTGTTCCCGGGTGAGGTTCCCCAAGATGGGAGATTTCCCAGCTCGACAAACTGAACCTTTAAAAATATCCATCAGCCGGTCAGATTTTTGGTTGGTAAAGGATGGCTGGAACAGGAGTGAGGGTGGGCAAGCCCAAGACAAAAGCATAATCTATTGGGTGCAGAGGTGGGCTGAGCACAAGGCCTGCCTTTATGGTCTGGCTGCACTGTTTAAATAAATAAAAAATAATAAAATGCAAAAAAATTCTTCCAGACCTCAAGCGTGGATTGAGGATTGGCTATCTAATAGGAAGCAGAGAGTTGGAATAAATGGGTGCTTTTCTGGTTGGCAGTTGGTGACTAGTGGCATGCCGCAGGGATCAGTGCTGGGGCCTCAACTATTTACCATATACATAGACGATCTGGAGGAGGGGACCGAGTGTAGGGTAACAAAGTTTGCTGATGACACACAGATGAGTGGGAAAGCAAACAGAGTTGAGGAGGAACTTCTTCACTCAAAGGGTGGTGAATCTCTGGAATTCTCAGCCCGTTGAAGTGATGGAGGCTACCTCGCTGAATATGTTTATGTCATGGGTAGATAGATTTCTGATAGACAAGGGAATTAAGGGTTATGGGGAGAAAGCATTCCATGGAAATGGAAGTTCCATTTCAGATCAGCTATGATCTTATTGAATGGCAGGGCAGGCTCGAGGGGCTAGATGGCCTACTCCTGCTTCTATTTCTTATGTTCTTATGTTAAATTGCGTGGAGGACGTGGAAAGTCTGCGGAGAGATTTGGATAGGCTGAGTGAGTGTGCGACGATCTGGCAGATGGAATATAACATTGGCAAGTGTGAGGTTATCCACTTTGGATGGAATAGTAGTAAAATGGACTATTATTTAAATGGTGATAAATTACAACATGCTACTGTGCAGGGGGACCTGGGGGTCCTTGTGCATGAATCGCAAAAACTCAGTCTGCAGGTGCAGCAGGTGATCAAGAAGTCGAATGGAATGTTGGCCTTTGTCGCAAGGGGGATGGATTATAAAAGCAGGGAGGTGTTGCTGCAATTGTACAGGGTACTGGTGAGGCTGCAACTGGAGTACTGTGTGCAATTTTGGTCCACTTATATGCAAAAGGATATATTGGCCTTAGAAGGGGTGCAGAGAAGGTTCACCAGGTTGATACCGGAAATGAGGGGGGTTAGCTTATGAAGAGAGATTGAGTACATTGGGCCTGTACTCGTTGGAATTTAGAAGGCTGAGGGGTGATCTTACCAAAACATATAAGATAATGAAGGGACTAAATAGGGGAGAGGTAGAGAGATTCTTTCCACTTGAAAGGAAGCAAGAACTAGAGGACACAACCTCAAAATAAGGGGGAGTCAGTTTAGAACAGAGTTGAGGAGGAACTTCTTCTCTGAGGGTAGTGAATCTCTGGAATTCTCTGCCCATTGAAGCGGTGGAGGCTACCTCGTTGAATATGTTTAAGTCACAGGTAGATAGATTTCTGATCAATAAGGGAATTAAGGGTTATGGGGAGCAGGCGGGTAAGTGGAACTGAACCACTACAAGATCAGCCATGACCTAATTGAATGGTGGGACAGGCTCGAGGGGCTAGGTGGCCTACTCCTGCTCCTATTTCTTATGTTCTTATGTTCAACCTCCTCATATTCCTTCTGTCCCATCCATGCCAATGTATGATAACACATGCACGTCATCCATGCCCGCAATGACAACACTCAGTCCCCATAAGCCCTATACCGCTACG
Source organism: Carcharhinus amblyrhynchos (assembly GCF_965287045.1). NCBI lineage: Eukaryota > Metazoa > Chordata > Chondrichthyes > Carcharhiniformes > Carcharhinidae > Carcharhinus > Carcharhinus amblyrhynchos. The sequence continues at coordinate 93,447,081 of NC_137328.1, read as the reverse complement.
TCAACTTAGTGCCTGCCTCTTTACATATTCGCCAGACCCCATACCCTGTATGTCAACTTAGTACCCCTCCACCCAAGCCCAGTTGCCCCATATCCCTATACCAAGGTACTGCTGACTTATGCCAACCCATGCTCCCATCTATTACTCTTTGCCCTAACCTCCCCTCCATGCTAATTCATCTAGTATCCTTGGACAGTTCCTTGATGGCCTCGATAGGTTTGACCGTGATGATAACTGCGTCAAAGCTTATACAAATTTGACAACTGGGCAGCTCTTTACAGCAGTGCTTTGACAACTAGATAGTTCTTCGACAGCTTGATTTGACTTGATGTGATTTATTCTTGTCACATGTATCAACATAGTGAAAAGTATCGCTTCTTGTGTGCTATACAGACAGAGCATACCATTAATAGAGAAATAAATGAGCGAGTGCAGAATGTGGTGTTACAGTCGTAGCTAGGGTGTAGAGAAAGATCAACTTAATGCAAGGTAAATCCATTCAAAAGTCTGATGACAGCAGACAAGAAGCTGTTCTTGAGTTGGTTGGTACGTGACCTCAGACTTTTGTATCTTTCTCCCAATGGAAGAAGGTGGAAGAGAGAATATCCGGGGTGCTTGGGGTCCTTAATTATGCTGGCTGCTTTTCTGAGTGGGAAGTGTAGACAGAGTCATGGGATGGATGAGAGGCTGGTTTGCATGATGGATGGGGCTACATTCATGACCTTTTATAATTCCTTGCAATATTGGATAGAGCAGGAGCCATACCAAGCTGTGATATAACCAGAAAGAGTGCTTTCTGTGGTGCATCTGTAAAAGTTGGTGAGAATCGTAGCTGACATGCCAAATATCCTTAGTCTTCTGAGAAAGTGGAGGCATTACTGGGCTTTCTTAACTATTGTGTCAGCATGGGGGGACTAGGACAGGTTGTTGGTCATCTGGATACCTAAAAACGTGAAGCTCTTGACCCTTTCTACTACGTCCCTGTTGATGTACATAGGGGCATATTCTTTATGCTTTCTGAAGTCATAGAACATTACAGTGGAGTACAGGCCCTTCGGCCCTTGATGTTGCGCCGACCAGTGGAACCAATCTAATGACCCTCTAACCTAAACTATTCCAATGTTATCCATATGCCTATCCACTGACCATTTGAACGCCCTTAAAGTTGGCGAGTCCACAACTGCTGCAGGCAGGGCATTCCACGACCTTACTACCCCCTGAGTAAAGAAAAGTCGATGACCATCTCCTTTGTTTTGTTAACATTGTCAGTTATTGTTCATCAAATTCTCTGTCTCATTCCTGTTCTCTGTCTCGTCATTGTTTGAGATCCAATCCAGTACGGTGGTGTCGTCAGCAAACTTGAAAATCAAATTGGAGGGGAATCCGGCCACACAATCATAGGTGTATAAGGAATATAGTAGGGGATTGAGGACACAGCCTTGTGGGAAACCGGTGTCGAGGATGATCGTGGAGGAGGTGTTGTTGCCTATCCTTAACCGATTGTGGTTTGTGAGTTAGGAAGTTCAGGATCCAGTCGCAGAGAGAAGTGCCGAGGCCCAGGCCACGGAGTTTGGAGATAAGTTTTGTGGGAATAATGGTGCTGAAGGCTGAGCTGCAGTCAATAAATAGGAGTCTGACACAAGTGTCCTTATTATCTAGGTGTTCCAGGGTTGAGCGCAGGGTCAGGGAGATGGTGTCTGCTGTGGATTTGTTGCGACGATAGGCAAACTGTAGTGGATCCAGATAGTCCAGGAGGCTGGAACTGATTCATGCCTTTCAAAGCACTTCATAATGATAGGTATCAGAACCACCAGCCAGTATCATTAAGGCACTTGACGATTTCAGTAATTTTATCTGTAAAAAGTGCATTATTGTGTTCACTTTAACAGTCCCAAAGAACACCCTTCCTCTCCCAAAGGGTATCTTCCTCTCCCAAAGGGTGCCTTACTCTCCCAGAGGGTGTATTATCTCTCCCAAAGGTGTCCCGTGCCCCTATCCAAAGGGGTACCTTAACTCTCTAAAGGAGTACTCTGGGTATCCAAACATATTTGCCAAGTTCAGACCTCCTCTTACCTGTTCTAGTCTGCACACACTGAATTCCACATTCCAATCCTTCCAAAATCCCACTGCAGTGGAGGCAGCTGCTTCCATGAATCACGCATACACAAACCCTGGCCTATCTTTTGTCCTGTCCCCACAAAGAAAGGAAATGTCAAGATTGGGGACCATACTTCAAAATTACGGTCAGTGCTGGGATTTCTGTCATGTCGGAGAGGCCAACTGGGCCTACGTATTTACAGATGTATGTTATAAAAATCAAGTACCGTAGATTAATTTTAAAGGAATATTGTTATTTCGTTGTTTTAATATAATTGAATAGTCTTTTCACACCACTTGAAATTTTGAACTCATAACCTGGATATGTGGTGGATATCACATCTTACCGTCTAATTGTTATTGGGATTTACTTCGAACCTTTGGAGGAGAGGAGGATATGCAGGCTTTAAAGAGATTCAGAAAACATTTTAAAGAATGGTTCCAGGGTTGGGGAATTTTAGTAACGTGGACAGACAGGAAAAGCTGGAGCTCTTCTCATTGGAGGAGAGAAGGTTGAGAGGAGATTTCTTCGTAGTTTTCAAAATCACGAGGTGTCTAGACGTAGAACGAAACGTGGTCCTGTTGATGGAAGGATGGAGAACCAGAGGACACTGATTAAAGGTAATTGGCAGAGGAGCAAGTGTTTAGGATCTGAAATGAAGTGATTAAGAGTGTGGTGGAAGCAGATTCAATCATTGCTTTTAAAGGAGAATGTGTATGCACCTAAAGAGAAAAAAATTGCAACGCTGTCAGAAAAGGATGGGGGAATAAGTTAAATTGGTCTTGCAGAGACTGATACAGACATGACTGGACCAATGGCCTCTTTCTGTGTTATAACCATCCTATGTTCTATGTTACAATTCTTTTGCAACACAGGCAAGCCTAGCCAATATCCTATTTTCACTTTGCTTACATTTTCCAATGGAATTCAGGATCAAAAAAGGGTATATATTTCTGGACAGCCATTTAAACCTATGGCAAATGTCGATGTGCATTTGGTGCAGAGGTGACTTAAAAGCAAAACTATGAATTTATTTCCATCAAACTGAGGATGGCTGTTCTGGAAAACGGATCCGTTTTCTTTGACAACGTGAGGTGTTTCAGTGGAGGATTGAAAATTCCTATTACTCCGCCCAACAATATGCACTCAGCCTAACACTAAGAAAAGCAGGTGGATATTTTCTTTTCCCTATTTCCTACACAATCAATCCTGTAGCCTTGAAGTGAAATTGCATATTGTTAAGGGGATTGGGAAACAGTTTTATGCTTCACTATTTTTAAACCTGGTGCAGCTGTAACACAGGACTACTTTCATGCCAGTCAGAAGCAGAAGCATACTACAGACACATCAAGGTGATCCCACAATGAACAAATCAGATCAGAGGTCTGCAGTCTTGCCACATCCAGTTGTGAATAGTGGTGAACAATTAAACAACTCACTGGAGAAGAAGGCCCAGCAAATATCCTCATCTTCAATGATGGGGGAGTCCGGCACGTAAGTGCAACAGGCAATGCTGAAGGATTTCCAAACATCTTCAGCCAGAAATGCCTTTTGAATGATCCAATTCTACCTTTTCCTAAGGTCCCAGCATGACGAGCGTCAGTTTTGAGCCAATTCGATTCACTCTGTGATATCACTGAATGGCATGAGGGACGAGATACTGTGGGGCCCTAACAACATTTCGACAGATCTTCTAAAGTCTTGTGCTCCTGAATTAGCTGCGTCCAGAGACAAGCTGTTCTCGTATACCTACAACATTAGCATCTACCCAGCGGTGTGAAAAATCGCTCAGATATATATTGTTGTAAAAAAGCAAAACTAATCTAACCCATCTAATGACCACCCCTTCCAACTACTCTTGATCATATGCAAAGTGATAACACCAATGATAGAAGTTATCAAGTGGCAGATCAGAGGCTGGAAATTTGGCAGTGAGTAACTCCTGACTCTCCAAAGCCTGTCATCATGTATGACTATGAAGGGATACTCTCCATTTGCCTGGATGAATGTTGCTCCAACAGCACTTGAAGTTCAGCACCACTCCATACAAAGCATGATTGTCACTCCATCTCCCATCTTAAACATTAACACCCTGCACTATCGATACAGTGGCATTTGTGTGTACCATCGACCAAATGCAGTGCAGCAACACATCAAGGCTGCTTTGACACACCTTCCAAATCTGCAGCCTTCAACATAGACAAGAACCAGGGCAGCTGAAACATAGCAGCACATCACCTTCAAGTTCCCATTTGAAGCCACATACCACCCTGACTTGGAACTATATCTTGGTTGCTTCACCATGGTTGGATCAAAATCTAGGAACTCCCTTTATAACATCACTGTGGATGTACCTTACTGCATGCTGCTGGCACAAGTGGGAAAGCTGGATCCTAGTAGCATGCACCCACCAGAGACCCAGAATCACCATGCAACCCTAAACCGAAAGTGTATGAAGGTGGGATGGTGTTTGTAGGATTGAGGTCTGGAGGTCAAAGTGGGATTTGGAGGGAAGGTGGGGGGGATGGTGCAGGTGATGTCCCACCTGTACGATGTGTGGTCCTTTGATTGGACACAATGTTCTGTCCCAATCCCTCCCATCAGGAGAGAAATCAATCTTTGCTGGGAAGCTTTTGTAGGATGTTGTAAAACCATGCAATCTCAATTTAATTCCTGAGCCTCCATTGAATTGCGTGGACTCAGGGATACCAAGTATCAGTTGGCACATCAATGAGCCTAATTGACATCCCGTTGCTGATGGTCAGCAATCCCATGTCATCATCTAGCATCCTTTGAATTACCTGAGGAACTGATGAATGGCTTCTTCCAAAGTTGAGTGGACTTGGCCATCATTTTTTTTTGTTTATACCCAATTAAATCCAATCAAAATCCAATTCAAAGTCTCAGCAAGTGAGACATTCCAGATCCAAGCTGACAAGCCAGGCCTCTCACTTCCTGTCTTGGGCTTGATCTACATGATCCAAGCTGATTGGAGCAGGCATTGCACCTTCTTGAAGGCTCAATCTCGTTTGTATTTTAGCCAAAAGGTCAAGATGCCACTTTAAAAAATTGCTTCAACTGAAGCCTCAGTGTAACCTCATGACTTCAAACAAGTGCAGTACATCAATACTACACTTGATCTTAGCCAAAAGGTTGAGAAGCATTTTCTGCTGTCATGGGCTGTATTGTTTCTCGCAATGAAGCAGCAGCCAGAAGAATCAAGCAGCAACCCTTCAAACCCGTCTAAATAGTGGTGGTCGGGGAGTGTGTTTACCTACTGTTAAATGGATGTTCACTTGTGCAATGTTAAGGTATCATCTGGAGAGTTATTCTAAAATCACAGGGCATTTTGCTGATTGACTTCATGGCCTACCTGCTTTGCATGATTCTGGCAGTTGTTCACTACCCACCGGAGTATGGTATTCAGCGTGGTTTACTCTAAATATGTGCGTGCATGATGTTTGCCATTTTGGAGCATTAAAGGCATTCATAGTTCCAAAAAACTGGATGTAAACAATCCCAATATTTTGCACAGTATTTGGGAGCAGAATCCAAAATAGTTTTCAAAATGAAGCTGGCAATTCTATTTTTTGAAAACAAGGTCTGGGGCAGGCTAACTAATGAAACTAATGGATGTTAGTTTAAAGAGGCAGTGGAGACATGATGGATGCAGTGGGCTGTCTTGTAAAATTCTGTCATTTGTAGTATAACATTGGTGCAAAATGGTTTCACTGCTTGAAAATTTACAGAATTTGAAATCAAAGAACAAAGAACAATACAGCACAGGAACAGGCCCTTCGGCCCTTCAAGCCTACACCACTCGCACCCAGCTAGACCATTCGTTTGTATCCCTCTGTTCCCAATCTGTTCATGTGGCTATCTAGATAGTCTTAAATGATCCCAGCGTGTCTGCCTCAACCACCTTGCTTGGCAGTGCATTCCAGGCCCCCACCACCCTCTGTGTAAAATACGTCCCCCTGACATCTGTGTAGAACCTTGCCCCCCTCTCCTTGAACTTGTCACCCCTTTGTTCGTTACCTCCGACCTGGGGAAAAGCTTCCCATTGTTCACCCTATCTATGTCCTTCATAATTTTATACACCTCTATTAGGTCGCCCCTCATCCTCCATCTTTTCAGGGAGAACAACTTCAGTTTACCCAATCTCTCCTCATAGCTAAGACCCTCCATACAGGCAACTTCCTGGTAAACCTTTTCTGTACGCTCTCCAAAGCCTCCACGTCCTTCTCGTAGTGTAGCGACCAGAAATGGACGCAGTATTCCAAATGTGGTCTAACCCAATGCTCTAAAAATCAAAATAAAGAAACATCTTCCATTTATTTCAAAATTGTCTTAACATCAGTGTTCGAATGTAATTAACAGCCAGTGGATTATGTTTGAAATGCAGACAAAATTGATTTTGAGACAGCATTAACGATCAATCTGTCCCAACACTGCTGCGCAAACAATAATGAGATGAATCAACCAGTTATTCTGTTTTTCTCATGTGGGTTGCTGGAGAATGGTTGGCTGGACCACCTCAAGAACTCCTGTTTGATGCATCATGGGAAATTCTACAACTTGGTGACATCTACTCAGTTTAACCCTTTATGTCTCACCAACTGAAACTGAACATAACACACAAGATACAATCAAACCAGAACACTACATCGGTTTGGTTATAATTTTCTGATTTGTGACTATTTTGGCTATGCCATTCAATGTTCTACTGTCTTTGTTTATTGTTGTTGTGCATTGATTGGACATGTTAAGTCTCAATAATGGTGGTATCGATATGAAGCAAAACTACATCAATTCTGCAATTGTAGTGTAACTGCTACCCCTAAAATGTATCTTGGGAAACATTCCTTCTGTCTCAGGGGTTTTATTATTTTTCAGTCCTTTAATTGTATTTTGATTCTGCTCCACTAGTTTCATCTTGAAATGCAAAGGCTGATTTTGATACTGGATGATGTATTGTTCGTATCTGTCTTGCCCTTAAAGAAACAATCGCCACATATCCTTCATACCTGAACAATTTTCTTATACTACAATATAACACATCTCAAAAAGCAGATTGTGGTAAGCAAGTACTGTTTACCATGAAAGAATGTAAGTTTTGCACTTATACAGAGCTTTTCACATTTCCAATGCTTTACAGCTAATGAAATGCTGTGCGCTTGCCCATGCTACTGTCTGCATTTATGGACTTGCATTTGATTGGACTTAGCCTTAGGAACCGCACTTTCAAAATGCAAGTAAACCTGTATTTCAATCCTTACATGAAAATGGGCTAGGATTTCACACCTCCCTCACCTGGTGAGATATTACAATCCCATCAAAGTAACCCGCATGTGCCTGCGAAGTGGAGGGAGGAGGGTAAAATCCTTGTCATGGAATCAGTATCAGAATGCTGAGGAAAAAGGAAGGGCTTCTCAATTATTTTCAGCAATATGAGAATAATGGTATTGAAATCACAGAAATTTGGACGTTTAGGATTTAAATTGAAATGGACATGAGAGAGAGTGCGAAAAAATGCTGAAAAGGCGACTCTGAAAGCACTTGAAATGGAAAGAAAGGAAGCCAAGTTATAAAAGAACAGAAAATGTTTCCTTCTAAGAATGATTCCTGAGATTTTGTTTATTTTGTTAAGAGTATTTGTTTAAATAGTGACTGCTATTGTTGCTTATCTTTAATTCTGTAATTTTTTTGAAATTGATTGATTCAGTCTATATTGTTATGAAGCAGAGATGGATCCCATCTCTGAGAACTAACACCTAACCGCTCAAAGAGGGATACCTCGCCTCATTATCTGTTAAAAGTGTGTGAGAAGTAGCATGATCTGCTCTTCAGCAACTTTGGTTAAATCAAAATAACTTCCTGAGACACTCTGTAAAATCAACAAATAGCACTCTATTAATCTAACTAACAGTGAACAGGTTAACCAAACTATTAATAAACCGAATAACACACGATTCTAATGGCATGCTGTCTAAATAAATACAATTCCCACTTATTCACAAGAAAAGAATTTTAATCACTTTATAAATTACAGCCAGGTTTGTCATCTTCCAGAATCTTCTGTCTTCTTTCTTCTTTGCTATTTAGACGAGGCTTTCTTTTAAGATATAAATGAGCTGTGGCAGAGGGCAGTTGCTGTCTCTGCTTATTGTCCCACTGCCTGTTCTTTTATACCTGTGATGACATATCTACATCCCCTTACAATATGATTGGTTTTCAGGTTACTAAAACATCAATTTCAAATCTCATAGATTGCTGGTAGCTAAGTGCCTCGTTTAAACTGGCTAAAATTCAAAAACAGCCTGTTGCTTTGGCAACACCACTATTTGGCCTTTGATATAATGTTTCATTCTGTGTACTGGCATCATATGCAGCTACTTCTTTTTTCTAAAGCTCTTAAGTACAGAGAGAAGCACTACCTTTTTTAAAAAGACAATGCAATACTTTCACCTTTTAGCATTTTACATTTTCTAAAATAATTTTACAAACACCAACTTTGCAACAATATGTTCCATCTTGTTGTACATTTATTAACTTTTAATTAGATAATTTAATTATGAAGTTAGTTATTTAGTGGGTTGAATTATTTGGCTATAACTAAGAGTTATTTAATATCGATGCACTGAGAGTAAAATGTGTGCAACCTGAAGGATTATTGAATGTAATGGCATGTTTACAGCTGTAGTATCAGTTTGATGGGATGACACCCAGTTTATATTTGATATCACTAAACCAAAAGTCTTGTACCATCTGTAGTCACAGAATGAGGCTCGTAGGCACACTAATAAATATTGTGGCATGCAATGAGTATTATATACAATAGATTGTATGCCTAATGGAGGATATTAAACTATTGTAACAGTTTTATAGGATCTTAAAATTATGAAGAGTTGCCACTATTACAATATATGATAAGAATCATAAAAAGTAGCAGGGAGTTGACAATTCAGTCCCTCAAGCTTGCTCCACCATTTAATGCGATCATGGCTGATCTAATCTTGGCCTCAGCTCCACTTACCTGCCCATTCATGAAAGCCATTCAAACCCGTATGAATTAAAAATCCATCCACCACTTCCTTAAAGTTACTCAAGTCCTAGCATTCACCATGCTGTGGGGTAGTGAATGCCACAGATTCACAACCCTTTGAGAGAAGGAATTTCGTCTCATCTCTGTTTTAGATCTGCCACCCCTTATTCTAAAATGACCTCCTATTCTCGATTGGCCTGCAAGAGGAAACATTCTCTCCAAGTCTACTTTGTCAATTCCCCTTATCATTCTTGTACACCTCAATATATGTACGGAAAAATACCTGAGAATGACTTCATAACAAATGGGAATTTACTTCCAATGATATTAGGGTGAAGTTAAATGAGCTCTAACTGTGACGTTAATACCAGATGACATTAGATTAGATCATTTTATTGCTTATGTGCATGATACCTTATTTAATAAACTTTATTTTTAGTAGTATTGAAATTCTCTGATTTTGCACAAGTTATTACAAACATGCAGGAAACTTAATGTAGGGCAATTAATAATTCTCATCATTACTATAGCTTCATTGAAAAATTATTTTAGTTTATTCCTGGGAAAATATGCATTATTTTAATTATAATCTTTTCTCAGAAAAAGCATCTTGTGATTTGTAGCTTTTTAGTTAATCACAATACACTCTTTGTTGCATTTTTGAATAATGCAGTGACTCTCAGCATGCTCAGTTTGCGGTGATTTTTTAAAAAATCAGCTAAGTTCCTGACTTTTAGAGGACCCTATCAGTATGTGAAGGGCCTCCAATTGAGGCTATTGAAAAAAATCCATGCAGACAGAGTTCCTGTTTGACGAATGATTGGAGGGCACATAGTCTCCTTGTGGATTTACGCCCTATGTGGGATTACACCCCACATAATTAAGTCTAGAGAACTGAGGTTTAAATTTGCTAGAATCAAGATATAAGGACCTTCAGATATGCATGATGGTACCACTGGAGATTAATTAGCCCAGACCACTGGTAGGTTTTCCTGTACCAACCCTTTAGGATTGTTCTGGACTCTGTAGGAATGAAAGATTAATTTTGTGCACCCTAATGTAAGTGGCCAGAGAAAAAAATAATTGGAGTGTCCTAATACTTGTACTTTTATGCATTTTTCTTTGCAGAGTATAATATATTATTTATTAAAATATTGAAAACAGAAAAGCTGTTTAACTGGCCAGGATGTTTGGAGGTAAGCAATCATATGATGAAATCTCCAGAAATACATCTGGCCTAAATTTGCTTCCCGCTGTTGATCTGGCCATGGGTATTCTTAATTTTGGGTAATTGGCTGCCAAGTCTATTTTAAGCTAACTGGAATGAATCCTTTCGCTCCCTAACCTCTCTTCTCTGGCCCCATTAATGATCTTGGCCAGCTGGTCAAATGTCAAGCATGCCAGAGAATATGGATCTTCCTGATTCACAGAATCAGTACCAAATTTGCCACTGAATGTTGACTGGGTTCCAGTCTTCTACTGCCAGGCTTGCCATTTTGAAGTCATCTTACTCCAAAGGGACACCACAATAGCGAACTGCATTGCCCAATGAAAAATATCCTTTTTCTTAGAGCTGGGCTGCATCTATTCCATGCTGATTGAACAAAAACCTTTCTCCTGGCAGAATAATAATGGTCCTATTAAATGTAGGATGTGGGATCTTCTGTTTATTTTTGATTTGTCCCAGTCACAGCTGACGATGCTTTCTAAGCATTGTTTAGACTTTTCTAGTCACAGAAGGCTGGGTTGAAGTTATAACTTATCTGTCCATTTTTAATGTCTAAGATCTTGATTGCATGATGAGTATAGATTTTGTTTTTTTGCAATAACTTGCGTGACTCATTTCTTTCACTTTCTCAGATTCAGTCTTTTGTTTGCCAACTTTGGATGGAATCATGTTTTCCAAATGTTGAATAAATGTGACCGTCCCTGTCCTACCCCACATTCCGAGAACAATAACCAAAGCATGATTTGATATCGTTCACATTATGACTCTCCCAGTCAGCTGTTCGTTTGACCTAATGGCCTGAATTTTCAGAATGGCGAGCGCTCGGTGATCGTTCCCTGCTGACTAAGACTGGCCTGCTGCCATTTCACGCTCAAATGAGCTTTGATTGGCAGAGGTGGAACCTCGGTTTGTATTTGAATGGAAATCCCACTTTGGAGAACAGTCAACCAATCAGATTGGCTGACCGCTCTCCAATCCATCCATGCACCGCACAGCAGTGACTGGAAGAGGTACTGCAGCCCAGTACCTGAGACTCAGACTTAGGACTGCAGTTCTGCTGAGTACTGGGAAGGATATGGGATGGCCTTGAGTGCCATGGAGATAGGGAGTGGCAGCAATCTTGCTGTTTGGGGATAGGCCAGGAAGGGGAAGTTGATCTAGTCTGAAGAGGCCTTCCAATTAAGGTGCCCACCCCACCTTCCCTGTCTTCCCACCTGAGATCGATGGTGAGAACATTTTCTGTTTCCCACCCTCAGTTATCGAGTGCCCACCAGCATAATAATTTAGGTTGGGTGGGAAAAGGCCTTTAAGTGGCCATTTATAGGCCTTAATTGGGAATGGGCAAGCTTCCTAACTGATGCTCTGTCCGCCCCACTTAAAATCGCATCTGCTATGTTATGATTCCCAGCACTGGCAGGAGTCTGTAAAATTCTGGCCTTTTTGTCTGTGGTCTTTTTCCAGTTATGGAATCATCAGATGATACAGTGCAAAAGGAGTACACTCAGCACATCTTTCCTGTGCTGGCTTTTTGAAAGAGCTATCTGATTAGTTTCGCTATCCCACTCTGGGGGCGGTATGGTGGCGCAGTGGTTAGCACTGCTGTTTCACAGCACCAAGGACCTGGGTTCAAATCCCGGCTTAGGTCACTATCTGTGTGGTGTTTGCACGTTCTCCCTATGTCTGTGTGAGTTTCCTCCGGCTGCTCCGATTTCCTCGGACAGTTCAAAGATGTGCAGGTTAAGTTGATTGGCTGTGTCAGTGAGGCAGGGAGACTAGCAGGATAAATATATGGAGCTTAGGGGATAGGGGCTGGGTGGGATTGTGGTCGGTGCAGACTCAATGGGCCAAATAGCCGCCTCCTGCACTGTAGGGATTCTATGATTCTTTTCACATAAATCTACAAATTGTCCCTTTTTAAGCATTTATCTGATTTCCTTTTGTAAGTGATTATTGAATCTGCTTTCACCACCCTCTCAGACAGATCATAGCAACTCACTTTTTAAAACATTTTCCCTGTGTTACATTTGGTTCCTCTGCTAATCACCTTAAACTTGTGTCTGCTGGCCACCAATCCTTCTGCCACTGAAGACTGTTTCTCTTTGTGCACTCTATTAAGACCCATTATGACTTTGTAAATCTCTATCAAATCTCCCCTCAACTTTGTCTCCTTTAAAGAGAACAACCACAAATTCTCTCCTCTCTCTATGTAACTGAAGTCCCTCATTCCTGGGACCATCCTGGTAAATCTGCACGCTCTTGAAGGTATTGATGTCCTTCCTAACTACTGGCACCCAAAATTATCCATTGTGCTTGTATATTGTCCAGGCGGTGGGAGGAATGGGAGCAATCTCAGAAACTATGCATGTCCACCATGGATTGGTGGAAAATGCATGATGAAGAATCCCCTGGGGAGCAATCTCAGGTAGTGCCATTGCTTCCTTCGAACAGCAAAGAATATCGGCTGTTAAGGCAAGTTAGAAAGATCAGGCAGTCGCAACACAATCAGACAATTCATCCTGACTCGTACTGTGGAGTGCTGTGTAAGTCTGCAATTGGGCTCCACAGCCACGTTAAAATACACAACAGATGATTCCAAAAAGGAAGAAACGACCACCTTCGATAAAGGGAAACTGGTGATGACAATGACTCCAGCTGCAGCTGAGCCTGTATTTTGTAAATGGTTAGCACAATGTTGTTATTAATAGGCTTATTAATTTATGAGTTAAAATGATGCCAGTGCTGCTTTAGAATAAACTTACCTTTGCACAGACTGGGAAAATTGTCTAATTAATACAGCCATTTCTACCTAGGAGATAGATGTAATATTTAGAAGCATGATACAAATGTGATTTTCTTAAAACGCTGTGGTATTTTTTTAAATAGGCGATTATCATTTATTTTTTGCCTATTGTACCACTTGCGTCAGTTACAGTCACATACGTAGGTACATCTGGTGGATCGAAGCAGTTGGTAATAAGAAAATTGGTGTTAAATTTTGAAACATATTGAGAAGATGAAATTTTTTAAAGTCATCTTAAAATCTGTAACCATTCACTGACAGCGTCCTCTGTTCCTTTTCGGATTATATTTGTGCTCAAAGCTGTAAAAATACATGAGGATATTTTAGTTAAAAAATTTGAAAGGGTATTTTGTCAGATATGGTATGTTGCAATTGTAGGATTATAAATTTTTTTCTGCTGATTTGGTTCAATTTACATGGATGAAGAAAAGCTGGAATTTTTTGGGCCAACAGGTCTTGCTGGAGAACTTGCATTTATTTGAATCTTTATTAACATGTGTTTAGCAAGCTCGATGTTCAATCCTCTGGCATTGCTGGCCTTTATAGCCTTGCTGGGAGAGGTTCTCCAGCGAGGATAACACCTGCTTCCCTTGACCAGGGAACAGTTGTGTTGGCCGCCCCAGTGGAACTGGATGCCATTGAGGCCCCCAAGGAGGCTGAGGGCAAGTTGAGGGTGCCTCTTGGGCATTGCCAGACTGGCAGTGACACCTTGGCAATGCCCACTGAGCACCTGGGCAATGTCCACTGGGGCCCACTGGAGGTGGGGCTTGAGAGTGGATGGGGTATGGAGGGGCAGGACTTGTGCAAAGGTGGGGAAAATAGGGGCACTGTCTGTGGGCGGAGGAGCCAGTGGGTGGGGAGGTCCCACTGCCATTCTGCATGCAATTGGTGGGGAAGGGCAGTGGGGCCGTAATCGGTGAGGGAGGGAGGAGGTCTGCAATCGGTCTGGATGGCAGAGGGGCAGCAGGGGCCACATTTTGGGCCGTGGTCCCTGTAGTTGTGGGGAGTGGGGAGTACTTGAGGCTGCCTATGCTAGTAAGGGACAGATGGCTCTCTTTGTCTGTCGGACCCTTGCTGCTGATAATGCAAATGTGCAGCATCAGAAGTCTGCACATGCGCACAACATCACTCTACAGGCTGTTGGGCCCACTGCCTTCTGATGTGAGAAACGGACTTGCCCAAAATTTTTAAGGCAGGGTGCATAAGATTGGATCTGAAAATGTGCCCAAAAAATGGATGTGGATCTCTCCTAGTTTCATACCCGCTGACACTTTGAAAAAATCTTGTAAAATTCCGCCGAGAGTGACTGATTATGAGGGATTCCTCCCCCATGCCCACCATCCTGCCTTAGGGAGGCTAACAGTGTTTCTAAGTGTGTGGAATAGCCATCGGTTCCTTTTTTAATTTCTGAGCCGCCCCTGAACTGGAGTGGGTTCAGAGATTATGGGGGTCACTTGGTACAATAAATGAACCTAATTAATATTTCATTGCTGGCGACTAAGAATCACATGTCAGCCCTTTCCACCCTCCAACTTAACCAGGGGAGGTTTTGCTATCACCAGGAGACTGCAGTGACGGCTGTCCCTGATTAATTCAGCAATGATATTGAATTAAGTTTTAATTTAATGTCTGTATAAGTCTATAAGTATAGTTGCACTGAAGTATAGTGATGGTCAGAATTGTCAATGATGGCTTGACCTGCAGAGAGAGAGAATTTTTGAGATGGGGGCCATTTTTAACCATGATTGGATTTTGGGCAACAGGAAGGCAAACAAGAAGCTCAGCAGCACTAGATCAGCATGAACTGTGGTTTATTTTAATTTGGAAGTTTTATTTACCCAGCTTTTCACCATATATTGTCAAATGAATAGCTAAAGAGAAAGATTGCATTTATATAATGCCTTTTATGACCTTACACTATCCCAAATTGTTGGAGCACCTTTGTACTGTACTGTAGTCACAATGTAAGAAACAGATAGGGAATTGTACATACAGTTTGTAGATGACAGTAAGTTAGAAGGTAGATTGAGTTAATGCAGATTGGAGCAGCAAGTTTGAAAGGTGCCTAGAAAGATTGTTAGGGGCTTGGTAGCATCTGGTTGTTATTGGAATCCTGGATTAATGATCCGGAAAGATGAGTTCAAATCCCACAATGGTAACTGGGGAATTTAGTTCAATTAATTCAATACATCTGGAATAAAAAGCTAGTATCTCTATTAATGGTGACACGAGACTACTGAATTGTCATAAAAAACCATCTAGTTCACTGATGTCCTGCACCAAAAGAAATCTGCTGCTCTAACTAAGTTCATCAGAATGATGGGGGCAGGAGTAGATCATTATGCCCCTTGAGCCTACTCCTCCATTCAATAAGATCATGGCTGTTTCGATTGTGACCCTAACTTCCATTTTCCTGTCTGCACCTCGTAACCCTCAATGTTGATCCTTGTAGATAAAAATCTAATTCAGCCCTGAATATATTCAATGACCCAGCCTCCACTGTTCTCTACAGAAGTGAACTCCAAAGATCAACAACCCTCTGAGAGAAGAAGCCTCATCTCCATCTTCAGAGGGAGACCCCTTATTTTACCCAGTCTGGTTTATATGTAACTCTAGTCTCACAGCAATGTGGTTGACTTTTAATTGCCTTCTGGAATGGCCTAGCAAACCTTTTACTTTTATTTAAAGGGCAAACCATTTTCACCTTCTTAAAGATAAATAGTTATAGGAAATAAATGCTGGCCTTTGCAGTAAAGCGTACATTCAATAAATTAAGCAAAAAAGAGTGAGTGGGGAAAAGCTATAGCAATTGCATTGAATGTATCTAAGTGTGAGGCTATCTACATTGGCTCAGCAAAACACAAATCATCATATATCCTTAATAGTGAGAGGGGCAGCAAAGACATTAATGTGTTTATATATACCAGTCATGAAAAGCTAGTGCATTTATTCGTTCCAAGAATTCTGGCTTTTGTCTTGAAGGAGTTGAAATACAAAACTAGGGAAGTGATGCTTTAAGAACATAAGAACATAAGAACATAAGAAATAGGAGCAGGAGTAGGCCATCTAGCCCTTCGAGCCTGCCCCGCCATTCAATAAGATCATGGCTGATCTGTTGTGGCTCAGTTCCACTTTCCCGCCCTCTCCCCATAACCCTTAATCCCCTCTCTTATCAAGAACCCATCAACCCGCTTCTTAAAAATATTTAGCGAGGCGGCCTCCACCACTTCAACGGGCAGAGAATTCCAGAGATTCACCACCCTTTGAGTGAAGAAGTTCCTCCTCAACTCCGTTCTAAACCGCCTCCCCTTTATCTTGAGGCTGTGCCCCCTAGTCCTACTGTCTTTTTTGAGCGGGAAGAGTCTCTCCACCTCTATCCTATCCATCCCATTCATCATCTTATACGTCTCAATGAGATCTCCCCTCATTCTTCTAAACTCTAACGAGTACAAGCCTAGTTTATTCAGCCTCTCCTCATAGCTCAATCCCCTCAACTCCGGTATCAGCCTAGTAAACCTCCTCTGCACTCCCTCCAGGGCCAAAATATCCTTGCGCAGGTGCGGCGCCCAAAACTGCACACAGTACTCCAGCTGCGGCCTCACCAATGCCCTATACAGCTGTACAGAGTCTGCTTCGTCCAATTCTTCTGGAAAATTGTAGCCAGTCTTGGGCCATAAATCTCAGCAAGGATAAAAGCAAAATATCAGGGATATTGGAAATCTGAAATAAAAACAGAAAATGCCAGAAAATCTCATAGGTATGGCAATATTGTGGAGAGAGAAACAGAATTAATATTTTGAGTCCATATAACTCTTCCACTGAGCTGAAGACGAATGGAAATGCGATCAATTATATAGTTGGAAAGGGGGGTGGAGGATGCGAAGCAGAATAGGTCAGGGATAGGTCAGAGTTAAAGAGAGATTGACAAAGATGTCATGGGCATAAGACAAAGTGGGGGGTGGGGACGGGGTATCAATGGTGGTGTTAAGATCTGGATAAGTGCTAATATTGACATAAGGAAGGATATATTGGCTTACAAGAGAATACAGTGCAAATTCATCAGAATGATTAAAGTTTATTTATTAGTGTCACAAGTTATTCTGAAAACCCCGTAGTCTCCACACTCCAGCACTTGTTCAGGTACACTGAGGGAGAAGTTAGCCTGGCCAATGCGCCTAACCAGCATGTCTTTTGGACTGTGGGAGGAAACCAGAGTACCCAGAGCAGACACGGGGAGAACGTGCAGACCCCACACAAACAGTGATCCAAGCCGAGAATCAAACCTAAAGGTTTAGAATGGGTGTTTAAAATAAAGAGATCTGAAACGAGAGGCGCAGATAAATTGCTTCTATTAATGGAAATCCAGAACAAGACTTAAATTGCAAAGCTGTGAACCTTAACAATAAAACTCAGTTTGAAATCAGGAAGCAATTGTTTAGACAAGAGTAGTGAAACTCTGGAACTCTCCTAACTTGTGAATTCACTGACATTAATAGATCTTTGTTCAATAAAGGCATCATGGCGTATTGCTCAATTGTAGGTAAATGGAGTTGTGGGGCATATCTGTTTTAAGAATAGTAGAGAAAATACAAGGAGCTGTTTTAGGCAGTGTTTTGCAGGTAGCAAGATGCATTCTTGAGGACAGTTTAATCTGCACAGATGCCCTGTTCATGCCATGTGGAGTGGGTTAAAATCACCTATGTATTAATGCCATTGTTTGTTTAAGTGTATTGAGAATTCAGATATGAGAGGGTTTTTCCAATTCTAGGAGTAAAGGTGGATAGAAGAAAGGAGAACTGAGTGTACTTGGTGTCATTGGAATACTTTGATAAATCCTGCGGCGATGTTCCAAATAGATGTTTTTGTCTGGTTTACATTATGACAGGTGCTGTTAGTAAAGATTATTACTTCAGAGAAATATAAATTCTTAGCAATGATTGACTATGTGCAACAATTTGGGCCATTTCTTTTGAAAGCCAAATGTACCAATAAGTTCGCTTAGTTGACCTATTAGGACTCAACATGATATTTAACTGTAAGAACTTTGAACTTAGTTACTCTGCAGCATTGTACAGAATACAAGCTGTTATTTATTTTTAACCAACAGCTAACATATGAAGTTTGAAGTTTACTTATTAGTGTGACAAGTAGACATTCATTAACACTGTAATGAACTTACTGTGAAAATCCCCTAGTCGCCACACTCCAGTGCCTATTCGGATATAATGAGGGAAAATTTAGTGTCTTTTGGACTGCGAGAAGAAACCAGAGCATCTGGAAGAAATCCATGCAGGCACGGGGAGAACGTATAGACTGCACAGATGGTGACCCAAGCCAGGAATCAGACCCAGGTCCTTGGTGCTGTGAGGCAGCAGTGCTAACCACTCTGCCACTATGCTGCTCAATACAATTTATACTCTTGAGTTGATGACATAAAGAATACATGGATATCCGTTGGTTGAAAAGTTGATGTATGGCCAAGCTTCTTTGTGTTACCATGCAAGAAAATGAATGGTATTTACGCAAAATAACACATTTTCATTGTTCAATGAACATGGCTGCCCTTTTGATTTGGTCAGTAATCAATTACAAGGATAATTGCTTGATATGACCTTAATTAGTATTTATGGCGACTGTGAACACACAAATTCAAACCAAAATGTCAGTAGCTCTGTGAGAACAAAATAAATCGGTTAATAATGTTACTTTACAATAACACTAGAGCCTTTTGAATGAATAGTGTGTTAACTAGGGTTCAGGGTAAACACATTCATCTTGGAGTGAAGGACAAGATTGGCAGAAGTAGGGAACCTTGGATGACTCAGGATATTGAGGCCCTGGTCAAGAAGAAGAAAGAGGCACATGACATGCATAGGCACCTGGAATCAAGTGAATCCCTTGAAGAGGATAGGGGATTTAGAAGTAGAGTTAAGAGAGAAATCAGGAGGGCAAAAAGGGGACACGAGGTTGTTTTGGCAGATAAGGCAAAGGAGAATCCAAAGAGCTTCTACAAATATGTAAAGGGCAAAAGAGTAACAAGGGAGAAAGTAGGGCCTCTTAAGGATCAACAAGGTCATCTATGTGCAGATCCACAAGAGATGCGTGAGATCCTAAATGAATATTTTTCATCAGTATTTATTGTTGAGAAAAGCAAGGATGTTAGGGAACTTGGAGAAATAAATAGTGATGTATTGACGAGTGTACATATTACAGAGAAGGTGCTGGAAGTCTTAAAACACATCAAGGTAGATAAATCCCTGGGACCTGATGAAGTGTATCCCAGGACGTTGTGGGAGGCTAGGGAGGAATTTGCAGGTCCCCTAGCCGAGATATTTGAATCATCAATAGTCACGGATGAGGTGCCTGACGATCAGAGATTGGCAAATGTTTATTTAAAAAGGGCTGCAGGGAAAAGTCTGGAAACTACAGGCTAGTGAGCCTCACATCTGTGGTGGACGAGTTGTTGGAAGGTATTTTGAGAGACAGGATCTACAGGCATTTAGAGATGCAAGGACTGATAAGTGGCAGTCAGCATGGCTTTGTGAGTGGAAAATCATGTCTCGCAAATTTGATTGAGTTTTTTGAAGGGGTAACCAAGAAGGTGGATGAGGGCAGTGCAGTTGATGTTGTCTACTTGGACTTTAGCAAGGCCTTTGACAAGGTACTGCATGGTAGGTTGTTGCATAAGGTTAAATCTCACAGGTGAGGTATCTATATGTATACAAAACTGGCTCCTTGACAGAAGTCAGAGGGTGGTTGTAAAGAGTTGTTTTTCAAACTGGAGGCCTGTGACCAGTATTGTGCCTCGGATCAGTGCTGGGTCCACTGTTATTGGTCATTCATATTAATGATTTGGATAAGGATATAGGAGGCATGGTTAGTAAGTTTGTAGATGACAGCAAGATTGATGGCACAGTGGACAGTGAAGAAAGTTATCTCCAATTGCAATGGGATCTTGATCAATTGGGCCAGTGGGCTGACAAATGGCAGGTGGAGTTTACTGTAGACAAATGCAAGGTGATGTATTTTGTTAGATTGAACTAGGGCAGGACTTACTCAGTTAATGGTAGGGAATTGGGGAGAGTTACAGAACAAAGAGATCTACAGGTACATATTCATAGCTCCTTGAAAGTGGAGTCACAGATGGACAGAATGGTGAAGAGGGCATTCGGCATACTTGGTTTCATCGATCGAAACATTGAATACAGGAGTTGGAACATCTTGCTGAAGTTGTACAAGACATTGGTAAGGCCATACTTGGAATACTGTGTGCAATTCTGGTTACCATATTATAGAACTATATTATTAAACTAGAGAGAGTGCAGAAAAGATTTACTAGAATGCTACTGAGACTTGATGGATTGGCTTATAAGGAGAGACTGGATAGACTGGGACTTTTTTCTCTGGAGCGTAAGAGGCTGAGAAGGGATCTTATAGAAGTCCATAAAATAATGAGGGGCACAGATCAGTTAGATAGTCAAGATCTTTTCCCAAAGGTAAGGGAGCCTAAAATTAGAGGGCATAGGTTTAAGGTGAGAGAGGAGAGATAGAGAAGTGTCCAGAGGGGCAATTTTTTCTCAGTGTGCCTGGAACAAGCTGCCAGAGATAGTAGTAGAAACTTTTAAAAAGCATTTCGATCGTTACATGGATACGATCAGTATAGAGGGATATGGGCCAAGTGCGGGCAATTGGGACTAGCTTAGGGGTTTTAAAAAAAAAAGATGGCAAGGACAAGTTGGGCCAAAGGGCCTGTTTCCACGCTGTAAACTTCTGTGACTCTATGACGAATAGCACCGTTTTAAAACCTGGGTCAATTGGTTTTAATTTGTCAAAATATTTTAGTTGAACTTTCTAACTAGAATAAACCAGATGTTTTTTTCCTTTAAAACAAAATGAATTAGATTATTCAATGGCCTAGTGGATAAGTATACTGTTGTGTGTTGCTGAACTATATAGATAAGGACAGTTACACACTTGATCCCTGACCTGTGTTGAATTAGCCAATTTCAGTGGGGTGTCATGGTTTTTGATGGTTTCTTTTTGTTAAGTATTATCCAGTTCACTTGCATGTAAGTTAAATGAGAACGGGATTGGATTTAGTTGTAGTGCCACCATATTGGTGGTTTTCTTTTGTTTGGATGATCCCTTTTCAAATGGATTAATGATCACAAATCAAAACCCCTCCCCCATCGTCTGCATTATATACTATATAATGTTCATTAATTCTGTTGCATACAGATGCTTTTGATGATGGCTTAAGAAGTGTTATAACAACAATGTATGTTTAGATAGCATCTCTAACATAATTAAACATCCCAAGTGCTTCACAGGAGAATTACAAAGCAAAATATGACACCAAGCCACATAAGGAGATATTAAGTCAGATGATTAGAAGTTTGGTAGAAGAAGTAGATCTTGAGAGCTGTTTTAAGGGGGGAAAGTGAAATAGAGAGAATCTTTCTAATCTTGGGGCCTAGGAAATTGAAGGTGTGGCCATCAGTGGTGAAGTGATAAAAATCACAGATGCTCAAGGATATCAGATATCACAGGTTTGTGGGACTAGAGAAGACTGTCTACGAATCAGAGTTTGGAGCACCAGGGTTAACACTAGGAGCAGGAAGAGTGGATGTTGTAAATTGCTAAGATAAAAATGAAATACTGCAGATGCTAGAATTTGAAACAAAAACAGAAAATGCTGGAAAATCTCAGTAGGTCTGACAGCATCTGTGGAGAGAGAATAGAGCCAATGTTTCGCGTCTAGGTGACCCTACATCAGAGCTCCACTCCACTCCACTACAGCAGGGAGTTTTCTGAGACTGAAACGGAGCATTGCAGCAAGGGAGATTAAGAAGAGCATCGGTGTGATGACACATCCTTGCTTGAACCCCATCTCTCCAAATGTGAATTGTGTCGTTAGTGGATCCATTGGTCAGGGTGTTTGCAGGGATGATTGAGCAGAGTGAGCTAAAGATTGACAAATGTATGGTTTTAAAAATGCTGATTGTTGTCAGAACTAATAATTCAATTTTAGAAAATTCTCGCATTAGAAATGTAGTTATAGTTGATAAATTATAAGGGCTGGTTGAAATGCAATCAAGGATACTGAGTGAAGTAAAGGAGGAAATTGCAGATGCCCTGGAAATAATTTTACAATCCTCCTTTGATACAGGGGTGGTTCTAGAGGACTAGAAAATTAAAAATGTTACACCTTTGTTCACAAGAGGATGTTAGGATTATCTCAGCAACTACTGGCCAGCCAGTTTAACATCGATTGTGGGAAAACTGTTAGAGACTAAAATCTGGGCAAAAGTGGGTATGTTAAGAAATATCAGCATGCATTTGTTCAAGGCACATCATATTCAATTAATTTGATAGAGTTTTTGACAAGACAACCAAGTTTTGAAGAGGCTAATGTGGTTTATATAACATGGATTTTGAAAGGACATTTGCTATACTGCTGATTGGCTTATCGGCAGTGTTAGAACTCATGGAATTAAAGGGACAATGGTAGCATAGAGATGACGTGACTGAATGGCAGAATGTGGAGAGTAATAGTGAATAATGACTTGGGGATATAGTGGGGTTTGTATTTTTTAATTGTTACTTTGCAGGATGTAGGCATTGCTGGCTGGGCAATCATTTATTGCCCATCCCGAACTGCCCTCCATTTCATAGAGTATTGAGAGTCAACCACATTGCTGTTGATCTAGAGTTACATGGAGGCCAGACGTTAATGAACCAGATGGATCTTTGTGACAATTGACAGTAGTTTCATGGTCATGACTCGACTTTTAACTCCAAATCTTCTTAACTGAATTCAGATTTTGCAATCTCCCTTGGTGGGATTTGATTCCAGTTCCCCCAGATCTTGCCCTGGATCTCTGGATTATTAGTTCAGGGATAATGCCACTGCCTCCCCTTGGTTTTCCAGGTGTTTGTCTTTTCTTGAGCTCTGTCACCTAAATTTGACTGTGCAGGACAAAATTTCAAAAACTGCAGAAGCAGAAAACTTAGAAGTATTATGAACAGAGAGCAGGATAATGATAGAATTTAGGCGCACATAGTCAGACTGGTAGGATAAGTGGACAAGTAGCAAATGAAATTCAGTGTAGAGAAGTGTCAAGTGATACATCTGGTAGGAAGGCAGAGAGGCAATGTAAAATAAAGTATGGAACTACAAAGGGGGTTCAATAACAAATGGACCCAGTGATGTGCACAAATCATTGAAGGTGACTGGGCAGGTTAAGAAAGTGGTTCAGAATACATGCAGAATCCAGGCCTTTGTAAATAGAGACACAGAGAATAAAAGCAAAGAACTACGGTAAACCTTTATGATAGAGTTTGTCTCTAATTCTGGGCCTTTACGAAGAATGTGATATGCATTAGAGAAGGTGCAGAAAAGATTTCCAAGAATGGTTCCAGGAAAGATGATTTCAGTTATGTGGACTGATTGAAGAGGGTTTAAAGATTTAGAGAAGTAAAGGTCAAGAGGAGATTTGATAGAGCTGTTCAAAATTATGAAGGAGTTTGAACAGAGTAAATAGAGAGAAACTGCTCCCATTCGCAGAAGGGTCAAATAACAGATATCTTGACTTGATGTAAATGCAAAAGAACCAAAGATAACTTGAGAAAAACCTTTGTACACAGTGAGTGATTAGGATTTGGAATGCATTACTTAAGAATGTGATGGGAGCTGAAAGGGAAGGCAGTGGCTCAGTGATATACTCACTGGACTAATAATCTAGAGACAGAGGGTAGTGCTTTTGGGATCCAGATTCGAATCCCACCATGGCAAATGATGTAATTTGACGCCAATAAAAATCTGGAATTAAAAGTCCAACACCATGAAACATTTTCGATTGTTGTAAAAATCGATCTGGTTCACTACTGTCCTTTGGGGAAGGAAATCTGCTATACTTACCTAGTCTGGCATCCAGTCTACATGTGACTCCAGATCCACAGCAATCACACTGTAGGGATTCTGTGGTTCTGTGTTTTGATTCCTTACTGCCCTCTGATATGGCCTAGCAAACCACTCAGTTCAAAGGCAATTAGGGAAGGGCCTTGCCTGTGATATCATATCTCATCAAAGAATTTTTAAAAATATTTAATCATTGTCTTCACATAATTATTTGAGAAGAAAGAATTTGCAGAGCTATGTGGAAATGGGGGGTCTGGGACAAGGTGAATTTCAGTTACGGATTGCTGGCATGGCCACAATGGGCCGACTGGCCTCCTGTGCTGTAACTATTCTCTGATTGTATAAGGCTGCTGGTGCTCCAGGCAACATTGCTACTTGTCTTGGAGCTGTAGTTTGGAGGTTTCACAGGTAAGAAGCCACAGCGCCACCTACATTAGAGATTAAGTTTGAATGATTCACAGACTTGTGTGATAGAAACCATCATAGCAATGCAGTACTGCAACGAGTAAGTGTGATGCTTACAAGATGTGTGTATTGATAGCATGATATCTGATATATTGATAGATATACAGATATTCAGGATTTGCTATTCCATTAGGTAGCACAAAATATAAAAGGCAAAATTCAGATGGGAAAACAGTCTGAAGCTGTGAAAGCATACATTACCAGGATATAGCCAAACCATTCACAGTGTATGCAAAACAGACTTTTTTCTTTAAGAGGTGCACTGATTAAAAACCGTGAAACATGTCTTATATGTTTATAACAAACATGTTTTTCTCAAACGGCATTTTTTTCTCTGAAGTGATTGTAATAGAATATGATTTATTTTTAAAAAGGGCAGAACTTGGGAAAATATAGAAAAGGGAAGGATGTTTTTAGAGAAATCACTCAGTATACTCAGCAGTCCCACAAACAGTTCACAGATCAAGAGAAGCGGCAGTGGATGTTCCAAGAAAAGGTAATTAACTGGAAACACTGGGATGGATTTTGGCCATCGAGGTGTACCTGAGCAATTGAATCTGGAGATCTCCCAACTGGCCGGATCTGTATCGATATAAAGTACTCCAAAATGCGTAGTTTTCACCGTGGGAGTTTGGAAGATAGACTCTGGCCCACCCCTGAAACAGAGTGTATGTGGCCATGGAGATTAGCAAGTGTCTCAACAGGCTGGTTAGAATGCTTGCCTCAGTTCTATGGGGCTCTGGGGACTATCTTACGAAAAGAATTGAAAGTCCAGGATAAGCGTGAAAACGGGAGAGTTTCTGATCTGTTTTTGGGCAACTTCATACCTGCTAGCTATCCACTTAGACCAAAAAAACCCCTCAAAAATGGTTTCTCGCCTGTAGGGGAGGGAGCGGGGCTTAAACCGCCAGAACGCTAGCTGAGAGCAGCAGAGGGCACCATTGCACATGTAAGGTCTCTAACAGCAGAGATCTGTCACTCAGCCTCTGCTGCTCTCAGCCAGCCTGATCCCAGCTACCATGAATTTACTGGCTCTCCCCACCCATCAGCTGTAAGATCGTCCCTTTGTCTCTATAGTTTCAGAAGTTGTCAAGCCCTCTAGTCCTCACTACTCAAACCCTTCATGCCACCTCCATAAGCACTCTCTCAGTATCCGTGATGGGCATACCTCAGGAGCCATGTGGAGATGGGAAAAATAAACTTCTTTCAATATGATACAGCTCTCACTTCTACAAACCTGTTAGTGAAAACAACTCCTATTCATAAAATCATTTCATAGTTTTTAAATCTCAAGTGGTTAATCCCTTATAAAAGCAAACTTTTATTTAGCAGCCACATTAAAGACAGCTAATCTTTTAATAGCCTCTTTAAGCTATCAATCAAACTGTATATTCAGAAACCCTGCTAGGACTTTTGAAACTCAACTGAGCAATGATAGGCCTTGGGGAAATATCAGTAAGGAACTCTACTGAAATTATCAAGGACTTCAGAACTCAGCATTTGGAAGGCAGTGGTATAATCAGACAAAGTCAGCATTATAAGAGGGACATAATGCTTGACACGTCTATTGGAATTTTTTGAGGCTGTAACTGGTACAGTTGACCGAGGAGAACAAGTAGATGTGGTTTATTTAGACCTTTAGAAGACTTGCTACAAGTTCTCATATCACAGGCTACGATGTAAAGTTAAAGCACATGGGATTGCAGGTAATGTCTTGAGATGGATAGAAAGCTGACTAGCAGATAGGAAGCAAAGAGTTGGCATAAATGGGTCTTTTTTTCTGATTGGCAGTCAGTGACTAGTGTGGTTCCGCAGAGATCTGTGCTAGGATCTCAACTGTTTACATTATATATTAGTGGTTTGGAAGAAGGAATTGAGTGTATTAGCTCCAAATTTGCAGATGATACAAAGTTGGGTAGGAGGGTGAATTTTGAGGAGGATGCAGAGATGCTTCAATGTGATTTGGATAAGCTGAGTGTGTGAGCAGATGCTGTATAATGTGGATAAATGTGAGGTTATTCACTTTGGTATCAATAATAGGAAGATAGATTATTATTTGAATGGGTGTAAATTGAGAGAGTTGGATACTCAACAAGACCTTGGAGTCCTCATGCATCAGTTGCTGAAGGTATTGCTGAGGTACAGCAAGCAATAAGGTGGCAAATGGTAGGTTGGCCGTCATAAGGAGAGGTATTGAGTATGGGTATCAGAATGTTTCAATGTAATTGTATAGGGCATTGGTGGGGCCATACCCGAAGTATTATGTGAAGTTTTGGTGTCCTTATCTGAGGAAGGATGCCCTTACTATAAAGGGAGTACGGTGAAGGTTTACCAGGCTAATTCCTGGGCTGGCAGGCCTGTCTTATGAAGAGAGACAAATTCGTAGAATCATAGAATCCCTACAGTACAAAAAGAGGCCATTCGGCCCATCGAGTCTGCACTGACCGCAATCCCATCCAGACCCTACCCCCATATCCCTACATATTTACTCACTAATTCCTCTAATCTACGCATCTCAGGACACTAAGGGGCAATTTTTTAGCATGGCCAATCAACCTAACCTGCGCATCTTTGGACTGTGGGAGGAAACCAGAGCCCCCGGAGGAAACCCATGCAGACACGAGGAGAATGTGCAAACTCCACACAGACAGTGATACAAGCTGGGAATCAAACTCAGGTCCTTGGAGCTGTGAAGCAGCAGTGCTAACCACTGTCTCACCGTGCCCACCCCCCCCCCCCCCCCCCCCCCCCCGCCCCACTGTGCTAATACGGTTAGGATTATAATCACTGGAGTTTAGAAGAGTGAGGGGGGACCTTATAGAAACTGACAAAATTCTAACAGGGTTAGACAGGGTAGACTCAGAAATACCATTCCCAATGGTGGGAGAGTCCAGAACTAGGAGTCATAGTTTGAGGTTAAAGGATAATCTTTTTAGAACTGACATGAGGAGAAATGTCTTCATTCAGAGAGTGGTGAATGTGTGGAATTCACTACCATTGAATGTAATTGTGGCCAAAATGTCTGATTTCAAGAAGAAATTAGCTAGAGCTCGTAGGGCTAAAAGGATCATGGGATATGGTAGGATATTGAATTTAATGATCAGAAATAAACAAAATGAATGGCAGAGCAGGCTTGAAGGGCCAAATGGCCTACTTCTGCTTCTCGTTTCTGTGGAAACCATATGATAATTTTTTGTAATCTATTTCTGTCAAACAAAGCAGTTGAGCAGAGGTTTTTTTTTAACTCTGAAAACTGCAGCCTTTTTAAGTTTAAAGAACAGGGCACTTTAGAAGCTTCAGACCACGTGCCCATTCCATCAGCTTTTAACTCCGACAGTCTGGGTTGAGGCCCTTGGATCAGCCAAAATGGGGCTTGTTTGAACTCAGCACTGAGTTCAATTCAATTCATCCTGCTTAATTTGGGTTCCCCATCTGTGTGAATCATATCCTGCCCCCTTGCCTTGCTGATAAAAGTCGGATTAGCTGGGAATGGGGCCTTCCACATCTGGGTCCTGCCCACCATTTCTGTAAAAGTCTTGTCCATCAGCTGTGTTCCTGTCTTCATGGTTTCTGCTTGCCCTGCTGTGTTTTCTCAGCATTTCCAGTTTATATTTCAGCAATAGATGCAATCCAGTTACTGATAGGGTTGGTGTGCAGCGAAGAAAACAAAAGACCTGATAGAAATAGAGTTGTATAATTTGAAAATACTTAATAAATTCACTTAGTATAAACTTGGAAACTTTTATGAAATTAATTGCACCATAATTTTTACAAAACCAATTGCTGAATAATTACAACAGATGGAGGCAAATCTGTCAATTGTTTATTTCCCTGGCAGCTTCTCTGCAAAGAAATGATAACAGTTTTATTTATATTGTATATTATGCCTTCATGTTGGTTTGTCCTGGTTTTAAACTGCTTCCCTGAAGCTAATATGGGAATAAGGAATAAAACGTGGGAAGATGGGTATAAATTTTCTTTCACAGAAGACAGAAGGTCTTGGAGAGGTATTGATTTCATAAAATATAAAACGTTTGCTGTGGAGCAGAATTTTTGAAGTGATAAGTTGTCTGGAGATGGGGAGGCCCATAATGTTTTGCGCTGCCCAAAGGCGGAGCCCTAGTCCCGAAGGAAACAATATTAAGATTAAAAATAAATACATTCCCGGTTCTCTTCTAGCTCATCATCTGTTTGTAACCAGGTTTTACTGGCAGGTTTGACAATATTAAGGCCACCATCATGATCTGAAGTAAAGTCCCATTATAATGTTAATTGCATTATATAACCTTTGCACCTAAATATTAACGAGACCTCTGACAATGTCAGAGACCTGATTGTTAAAATGGAAGTAGTGGTACAAATGCCATTTTAACCATAACCATAACTGCTCTCAGTTTTAAAGTTGATCTTTACATATGTGACCATCTGGGGAAGTACTCTTTATTCAGTGGCTGATTATATTGAGAAAACCTATATGTCTAAAACAATTTTAATTATCTTTTTTCTTCTCTTTTTATATATAGTCCCAGGGATGTGCGCAAAGCTAGCGGAACAACATTTATTACTCACAACCAGTTCCCTGAGAAATAATGGTAGTTTTTGAACCACTGCAATTCTTGTAGGGATTCTAAGGTGTTAATAGCTGAGAAATCTATTTTCTATTTGTTCTTGGGATGCGACCGTTACTGGCAAGAACTTCATTTAGTGCTCATCGTTAGTTGCCCTTGAGAAAGTAGTTACGAACCAGATTCATGAGCCACTGCAATCCATGTGGTGTAGGTGCACCCACATTGAGGTGAGGGAGGGAGTTCACAACTTTTCATTCAGCGATACTGACAGAACACAATATACTTCCAAATAAGGATAGTGTATGTCTTGGAGAAGAACTTACAGGTGGTGATGCTCCCACCCATCTTTTTCCCTTGTCTTTCTAGAGGGTAGAATTTGCTGGTTTGGAAGATGCTGTAGATGGAGCACTAATGAACTGCTGCAGTGAATCTTGTAGATGGGACTCACTGTTACCACTGTTCGTGATGGAGGAAATGAATGTTTAAAGTAGTGGATGGGATGTCGATCAAGCAGTCTGCCTTGACTTGCTGGTCTCAAATTTGTATCCTTGGAGCTACAGACATCCAAGAGCAAGTGAAGAATACTCCTTCCTGACTTGTGCCTTGCAGATGGCGGACAGGATTTGCAGAATCAAGAGGTGAGTAAGTCGCTGCAGAATTCTCAACTCTGAATTGCTCTGTATTCACAGTATTTATATGGCTGGCACACTTATATTTCTGGTCAATGCTTACCCCCCCAAAAAATTGATGGGAATGATAATACTGTTGGGTCAGTGTTTAGGAAGGACAGACAGGAAGGAAAGGGTGGTGGAGTTGCATTGTTGATTAAAGAAGATCTTGATACAATATTCAGGAAAGATATTAGCACAGATTATGTGGAATCTGTTTGGGCTGAGTTAAAAAACTCCAAGGGGCAAGAAGCATTCGTAGGGGTGGTATACAGACCACCAAGCTGTAGTGGTACTGTTGGGAATAGAATTATACAGGAAATCAGAGATGCATGTGATAAAGGAACATCTGTGATTATGGGTGACTTTGATCTTAATATAGATTGGGAGGGTCAAATTAATCATAGTAATTTCAGGGGTGTGTATGGGATGGTTTTCTGAACCAATACATTGAGGAATCAAAACGGGAATAGTATACCTTGAACTGAGTATTGTGCAATGAGAAAGGATTAGTTAGCAACCTAGTTGTGAGAGAACCCATGGGAATGAGTGATCATAATATGGTAGAATTTTTTTTAACGTGGAAAGTGAGGTAGTTGATTCTGAGACCAGGGTCCTGAATCTCAACAAAGGTAACTCTAATGGTATGAGGCATGAATTGGCCAGGATAGATTGGGAAACATTACAGAAAGGAAGGACAATGGATAGGCCATGGCACGCATTCAAGTTACGAATAGTTGAACTCCAAAAGTTGTTTATCTTTTGTGGAAAGGGAACTGTCGCCAAACCATGGATTACAAGGGACATTAGAGGTAGTATTAGATTTAAAAAAGCATACAAATTGGCAAGAAAAAGCAGTAGACTGAGGATTGGGAGCAATTTAAAATTCAGCAAGTGCAGAACAAGGGATTGGTTAAGAAGGGGAAAATAAAGTATGAAAATAAGCTTGTGGGCAACATAAAAACTCACTGCAAAAGTTTTTATAGGTATGTAAAGAGAAGAAGATTGACAGAAATGGATGTAGGCCCGTTTACAGTCAGAAATGGGAGATTTCATAACGGGGAACATAGATATGTCTAAGGGACTAAATTTGCACTTTGCTTCTGTGTTCACAAAGGAAGACATGAATAATGTATGGAGATTCTAGGAAACACAAGTGTTAATATGGAGATGAAGGGAACCAGTATTAGTAAAGAAATGGTTTTGGGAAAATTAATGGGATTAAAGGTGGATAAATCTCCTGGGCCTGATAATCTTCATCCCAGAGTACATAAGGAAATGGCCTTAGAAATTGTGAATCTATTGGTGGTCATTTTCCAAAATTCTTTAGATTCTGGTTCCCACAGATTTGGGGGTACTTAATGTAAGCCCGCTATTCAAAAAGGGAGAAAATGGGGAACTTTAGATCAGTGAGCCTAAAGTCAGCAGTAGGGAAGTTGCAAGAGTCCATTATCAAGCATTTCAAAGCATTTGGAAAGCAATGGATAATCAGACAAAGTCAGCATGGATTTATGAAAGGGAAATCATGCTTGACAAATCTACTGGAATTTTTTGAGGATGTAACTAGTGGAGTTGACCAAGGAACAGTTGGATGTGGTTTATTTAGACTTTCAGAAGGTTTTCAACAAGGCCTCACGTAACAGATCTCTGTATAAAGTTAAAGTGCATGGGATTGCAGGTAGCTTCTTGAGATGGATAGAAATCTGATTAGCAG
The DNA here is from genome assembly GCF_965287045.1 of Carcharhinus amblyrhynchos. Taxonomy (NCBI): domain Eukaryota; kingdom Metazoa; phylum Chordata; class Chondrichthyes; order Carcharhiniformes; family Carcharhinidae; genus Carcharhinus; species Carcharhinus amblyrhynchos. The sequence goes on along the minus strand of NC_137328.1, from coordinate 93,415,574 downwards.
ATAGGAAGCAAAGAGTTTGAATTAATGGGTCTTTTTTCAATTGGCAGGCAGTGATTAGTGGAGTACCGTGAATCTGTGCTGGACCCTAACTATTCACATTATAAATAATAATGATTTGGACGGGAGAATTAATACCTCCAGATTTGCAGATGATACAACATTGGGTGGGAGTGTGAGCTGAGATGAGGATGCAGTGATGCTTTAGCATGATTGGGACAGGCTGTGTGAGTAGGGTGTATGCTTGGCAAATGCAGTATAATGTGGATAAATGTGAGGTTATTCACTTCGGTAGCAAAAATAGGGAGGCAAATTATTATTTGAATGGGTGTAAGTTGAGGAAGGTGGATGCTCAGTAAGACTTGGTGCCCTTGTGCATCAGTCACTGAAAGTAAGCGAGCAGGTACAGTAGGCAGTAAAGAAGGAAAATAGTATGTTGGCCTTCATAGCGAGAAGATTTGAGTATCAGAATAAGGATGTTTTACTGCACTTGTATAGGGCATTGGTGAGGCTACACCTGGAATATTGTGTGCAGTTTGATGTCATTATCTGAGGAAGTCTGTTCTTGCTATAATGGGGTGGCATGATTACATAATGATTATCATTGCTGCTTTACAGTGCAAGGGACCCGGGTTCGATTCCTGGCTAGGATTACTATCTGTGCAGAGTCTACACATTTGCCTTGTAGGTTTTCCCCCACAGTCCGAAAGACATGCTGGTTAGGTGTATTGGCCATGCTAACTTCTCCCTTAGTGTACCTGAACAGGTGCCGGAATGTGGCGACTTGGGGATTTTCACAGCAACTTCATTGCATTATTAATATGAGCCTACTTGTGACACGAATAAGCTAAAATATTTGGGGCAGCACAATGGCACAGTGATTAGCATTGCTGCCTTACAGCACCAGGGACCTGCATTCAATCCACCTTGGGTGATTGTCTGTGTGGAGTTGCACGTTCTCCCCATGTCTGCATGGGTTTCCTCTGGGTGCTCCGGTTTCCACCCACAGTCCAAAGATATGCAGGTTCGGTGGATTTGCCACGCTAAATTAGTGTCAGGGGATTTGAAGAGTGGGGTTAAGCAAATAGGGACTGGGTGGGATTGTGGCCGGTGCAGACTCGATGGGCAGAATGCTTTCCTTCTGCACTGTGGGGACTCTTCTTCTATGATAGAGTGCAGCAAAGGTTTATCAGGCTGTTTTTTGGGATAGTAGGTCTGCCGTATGAGAAGAGACACAAATTGGTTCGGATTACATTCAATGGAGTTTAGAAGAGTGAGAGGGCATCTCAGAAACTTAAACATTCTAACAGGATTATACAGGATAGATTCAGAAAAAATATTCCTGATGGTGGGGGTGTCCAGAACTAAGGGTCATGATTTAAGGATAAGGGGTAAACCTTTTAGGATTGAGGTGAGGAGAAATTTTCAACACCCAGAGGATGGTGGATGTGTGGAATTCATCACCACAGAAAGCAGTTGAGGCCAAAAAGTTGTATGCTTTCAAGAAGGAACTAGATACAGCTCCTGGGGCTAAAGGGATCAAGGGATCTGGGGGGAAGGCGGGATCACATGTTGAATTTGATGATCATCTGTGATCATAATGGTGGAGCAGGCCTGAAGGGCTGAATGGCCTACTCCTGAATCTATTTTCTTTGTATGTTTCTATGTATATGCTTCTCTTATGTAATCATACTCTGAGATTGTGATGATTGGTTGCGTAAACCCTTGATAATCTTGTTTTTAATTTTTTTTGCTTTCATCTCAGTTTTCACCTCAGGATAGTATGATGGCACAACGGTTTGCACTACTGCCTCACAGTGTCAGGGACCTGGGTTCAATTCCGACCTCAGGTGACTGTGTGGAATTTGCACATTCTCCTCGTGTCTGGTTGGATTTCCTCCGGGTTCTCTGGTTTCCTCCCGCAGTCCAAAGGTGTGCAGGTTAGGTTGAATAACATAGAACATAGAACACTACAGCACAAACAGGCCCTTCGGCCCACGAGTTGCGCCGATCACATCAACACCTACCAACCTACAGACCTATCTATAACCCTCAATCTCATTAAACCCCATATACTCATCCAGAAGTCTTTTAAAAGACTTGCAAAATTGCCCCTTAGTGTCCCAAGGTTATAAATTAGGGCAATTTGCAGGGTAAATACCTGGGGTTACGGGGTTAGGGCCTGGGTGGGATTGTTGTCAGTGCAGGCTCGATGGACTGAATAGCCTCCTACTGCATTGTAGGGATTCAATGATTCTATTTTGCTAATCAGTGTATTTTTGAAAAATAGATAATCTGGACTTGGACTGGCTCCACTGAATGGAATCAGCTGTGGCCTTAGCTCTTAACATAGCTTATTGAATTGGGCAGCTCCAGGTTGGTTGACAAGCCAAGACTGGAGCTTTCATTACAGTAATGGAGCCACAGGGATGTTGGCTGGAATTGCACACCATTTCTCTTGCCAGGGTAGAGCTCTTTTTTCCAGTGCCATTGTCTGGACCTTGTTTCCAATACAGTTAACCAGCCATCACTTGTTAAATCAAGATTGTTGGAGCACATACTAGACATTGAAAGAAACCAGGATAACATCTCCAAATTGTCTTTTGAGTTTTCCATTGAACAATACATTCAGTGTGTCAGTGATTTGTATTTGTTTACTTTTGCCTGATTATTAAAAAAAGTCTACTCGCTTCTTCCAAGTGAAAAGTGTACAAACTTTTATAGTTTCTCATTTGCCTGCCTGTGGAATATGTATATAATTATTTGTTCCAGTTCTACTTAGGTCTCCTCCCTCATCTATTTTTATATTGGACGTAAGACATAGAGGCAGGAGAAGACCATCCAGCTCCTTAAATCTGTTCTGCCATTCAGTAAGATTATGGCTGATTTTCTACTTCAGTTACGTTTTCCCATGCTATTTTCATATCCCATGCTTCCCTCTGTATCCAAAAATCTGTCGCTCTCTAATGTGAATACATTTGATGTGTAAGCATCTAGAATAGTTAATTTCAATGATTTACAATCCTTTAAGTGATGAAATTTATTCTTATTTCAGTGCTGTGTGGCCAGCAACTTTACTTTTCATTCTCAAGTTGGGTAGCAGGAGTTGGGGAAATTCCTAGCTTGCCCCAGTGTCTCAGAGAAAGAGCCAGAAATAATGGGATTTTCATCCTGGGAGCTGGGGTGGGTGCAGACTGCAGGCTTCAATTGTGCCAACGATCAGATAGTACGTTTTAAGGGTTTCACAAGACAACTGGGTGCCATGACAGGCTGTTTAGAAATGACACCTCAATGCCGCAGGACTTTGTCTCAGTTACAATAAAAGAAGCAAGGCCCTCTAACACTCAATGTACAAACCTTCATTCCCAGATGTTCCATCCGTGCCATTTCACCCACCATTCCCCGGCCCCTCATCTCCCCCTTTAATACAAAGGTGTACCCAGAAATCCGTTAGACTGCTGAAACAACTGTGCATGAGTGGAAACATTGCTTGATTGACAGCTCTGGCTCTCTGATCTCTTCTGTCAATGACACAATAATAATTTATATAAAATAGAGGTTTCAAGCGCTTGCAGTTTCAGTTGTTGATACTTAAGAAGATTTGGATGATTTAAATGTTTATTGGGGGTTGGTTTCACTCACTTGGCTAGATGGTTGGTTAGTGATGCAGAATGGCAGTAACAACATGGGTTCAATTCCAGTTATGTGTGTTCTACTTTGAAGATGGGCACAAAATTTTTGTTCAAAGTCTCTGCTATTTCCTCATTTCCTACTATTAATTTCTCAGTCCCACCCTCCAAGGGACAAATGCTCACTTTAGCTATTTTTCTCATTGTACACGTGCAGAAACCTTTATTGTCTTTTCATATTTCTTGCTAGTTTTCTGTTATATTCAGTTTCTCCCTTCTTATTTTATTTGGTCATCCTTTGTTGGAGGGGACCAGTGGCAGCAATCTTTATCAACACAGCCCTTCCGATAGGCAAAATCTACATGTCCTGGTACATGAATAATCTTTCTTCTTGCCCTATGATAGCTCCCTCTCTTATCTTGCAGTTTTAGCTGTGGCCTCCTCCATTGGTGATAATTCTGAAGCAGCAGAGCTACTGATCCCTGATTGGGTACCTTGGACGGGTAGGCTGCAATCTTGTCATTTTCCTCCTTGATGCTTCGTCGAACATTTTCCCCCACGCTCTCACTGTGTGTCTGTGAATATTGGAGTCAGTGGGGGGGGGGGATGTCTCCCGTTCTGCTTGCCATGGAAATCACGGCAGGTGGGCATGGACCATGCAAAGGTCCGTTGACCTCTGGCAGGATTTTCCGGTTTTGAGGCGAGTGTGGCCGGCTGCCACAAATCCTGCCCAGCATTTTGGCTTCTGACAATTTACACTATAAATTAACATACTAACATTAATGATATGTATCAAAGATCTTTTTTATGATATCAAAGCATGTTTATGTTTTCATTTAATACTTTATATTGTTGGACAAGCTATTGGACGAGAAGCAATTCTCGATGCAAATAGAGGATTACAGCATGGAAACAGGCCCTTTGGCCCAACTTATCCATGCCACCCTTTTTTTTAAACCCTGAAACTAATCCCAATTGCCCGCATTTGGCCCATATCCCTCTATACCCACCTTACCCATGTAACTGTCTAAATGCTTTTTAAAAGACAAAATTGTACCCGCCTCTACTACTACCTCCGGCAACTTGTTCCAAACTCACACCACCCTCTGTGTGAAAAAATTGCCCCTCTGGACACTTCTGTATCTCTCCCCTTTCACCTTAAACCTACGTCCTCTAGTTTTAGACTCCCCTATCTTTGGGAAACGATATTGACTATCTAGCTGATCTGTGCCCCTCATTATTTTGTAGACCTCTAAAAGATCACCCCTCAACCTACTATGTACCTCTAGATCTCTTCGTTCTGTAACTCTCTCAATGCCCTACCATTGTTGTTTTCTCTTCTAAAACTGGCAAGAGTTTTAAAGTAATACTAGAAAAGATTTAATACCAATTTCTTGGTTTTTCAGTCTGATGGTAAAGGACACAATTGAAATATTCTGTTCGATAACAACTTTAACATCATAGTGGTGCTTGAGGAAGGCTGTCTGTCTCTTTGGTCACCAGTTCCAGCCTATCTAATGGGGGCTGAAATGTATATCCCAGATATTCTGGCGGGAAAAGCAGTGTTAAAGCTGTTGATGGCAAAGGCGGTTTTCTCCACCATGTAGTCCGGCACTTTAAAAAACCTTCAAGGAGTGGATGCCATGGTGTATTGCTGGTCTCTAATTCGTCAGCAGTTTAGAAATGGAAGGATCTAGTTGCTATTTTTAAATGTTGCCTCAGTGCCCAGCAACTAAACCAGTTAACCCAGGAAACTCCACTCCCTCCACCCCCAACACACCCTTCCCCCCAGGCACTGCCCGGGGACTCCCCAGCTGTGGCAAAGCCTGGGAACATCCTGGCACTGCGTATGCATTACCCAAGCATCCCTGACAATGCCCGGGCAGTTCTTGAGCACTGTTGGGGATAATCAGGCAGTGCTGCGATGGTGCTATGGTACCACTGGCAGTATCACGACTCCTCCCCCCACTCCCCCAAGCGCTGAGCGCCCCTGGGAGGTCTGCGCACCAGGTGCATGCCTTCAGAAACCGAAGATGAATTAGGGAATTACAGACTGGTGAGTCTCACATTAGTGTTAAGGAAACTATAGGAAAAAGTTCTGAAGGAGAGAATTAAATCCACTTGGAGAGGCGAGGTTTGATCAGGGACAGTCAGCATGGCTTTGTCAGAGGGAGGCCATGCAAACAAAATTTCACTGAATTTTCCAAGGAGATGATTGAGTGTATAGATGAGGGTAGAACAGTGCAGTTTATATGAATTTCAGCAAAGCCTTTGACTAGGTCCCACATGAAAGACTGGTAAAGAAGGTAAAAGCACATGGGATCCAGGGTAGCTTGACAAGTTGGATCCAAAACTGGATTAGTGGTTGGAGACAGCGGGTGGTGGTAGAAGGCTGTTTGTGTGATTGAAGGCTGGTGTCCAGTGATGTACCACAGGTCGCTTATTGTTCGTGATACAAATAAATAAGTATATATATAGAGATGAGAATGTGGGGTGTTTGCTAAGTAAATTTGCAGATGACATGAGGATTGGCAAGGTGGTTAATAGTGAGGAAGAATGCCTTTGGTTGCAGGAAGTTGACTGGAAGAATTGATGAAGACAACATCAATTGTCTTCAATTGACAATTGATCTTCTTTATTCAGAAGCACTTCTCTTGCAGCTACCAGACTGAGAAGACCAGATGAAAGGGGAGGCAGTGACGTAGTGGTGTTGTCACTGGTTTAGTAACCCAGAGATCCAGATTATTGCTTTTGGGAGCTGGGTTTGAATCCCGCTATGGCAAAATTTGAATTCAACAAAAATCTGTAATTAAAAGTTTAACAACAACCATGAAAGCACTGTTGATTGTTATAAAGATCCAACTGGCTTACTAATACCCTTTCAGGGAGGAAATCTGTCATCCTTGCTTGTTCTGGCCTACATGTGACTCAGGATTCACAGCGATATGGTTGACTCTTTAAATGCCCCCTGAAATGGCCAAATTAGCCACTCATGTCAAGAGCAATTAAAAATGGACAACAAATGCTGGACCCACATCCTGTAAATGAAAAATGCACCTTGAATTTGCAGCCAGATTGCCAAAGCTTAATTGATGGCCCCGTCAGGTGGCATAGGCACCATCACGTCCCCTTCCTGCAGTGGATTTGTAAGAGGCCATTAATTAACTTCTTAAGGGCTTCATTCTGCCCAAGCTGGGCAGATTGCCTGACCATGATCCTGCCGCTGGTAAAATATCAGTGGAGGTGAGTAGACAATGGACACAGTGTCCCCTGTCATCACACTTGACTTTACGCAGCCCACTCCTAGGCTGAGGGTGGGGGGCATAAAAGTGCAGTCATTGTAACTGTACCCTAACTTACAATTTGTGTAATTTCTTCTTTATTCTGTCCTCTATTATATAATCACTCCATTTATCCTTTCACTTTTAAAGATGGTATCTAATATTGAAGCAGAAGGGGATTGAGGCAGTAAGCTGACTTTCTAACTCTGTCTTTTCCTCAGAATTTTTCAAAACACTCCTCTCATGCCCGTCGCATAATCCAAATAGCATCAAATCTGTCAGCTACTAACTCCAGCTCACCTTTTGGAGTTGAGTGGGTTGGTTATATGGCTATTTTGTATTTTAGCTGATATCTGCTATGTTATTGCCCCCTTCCTCTACTTAACTTGATTTGACAAGAGTAACTAGCGCCTAAATATTCTGATGCCTTCACATGATTTAAGAAATATATTTTGTAATGGTATGTCTATAGTTATATTGACTGAGCAAGTCAGATGGAGTTCTATCATTCTACAACTAGTTGTATTGCACATACAACTAATAGTACCATAAGGTCTGCTGAATTCAATTGTCATAATACGGGAAAAAAATTAACTTGTTCACTTTTTGCTTATTGTCTTGATCCCGCTGGATTGCATAACCTTCAAAAATCGGCGCAGGGATCACTATGTCATTAACCCATGCCCATTAATTGAAATTTAGGGATCATGCCAGCTCATGTAACTTGTTCATTATAATGATTTATGCAACCAGTGTTAACCGTACAGTTCATTGGCTAGGCACAACAGCAGGGAGTCCACAATTGTAACATCCAAGCATCATTTAAAGCTAGCCTGTACTGCTTATAGTATGAACAATCTCTTAAAAGGGGGTTTGTATTGTGGCTGGAGTAGGTTCTGGGAGCTTGTGGCATCTTAAAGTTTAAAGATGGGATCTGCATATATAGTAGCATTGTGCACAAGAATGCTGGAGTCGGGATGGGGACAAGGATAAATATGTCAGAGGACAAGGTTGCATTTGGGTTCTGTTGGAGAGTATGGAATAAGGTAGATGGTATGCACAACAGAATGTTTTTTGCATTGGGAAAACAGCCAGAAAACCTGGTGTCAACGTTGAGGAGTATGGACGAGTCCAGCACCATCTTGAGCTTTGCACTGAACTTGGTGCCTATCGTTTTCAGCATTGTGAACAGCACTATTCATACACTTATGCACCCAACATGATGTAGTTCCTGAAGGTGGTGCAACTTCAATTGCAGCACCCAATGTCTGATTGCTGCAAAAGAAATTCAGACTGCTGCCATCACAGCTTTGGATGCCAGTGTTCAGAGAGGTTTGCAGGATGTCACAGCAGTCCAGCAGTGCATCCTCCTGTAGATTACTAGGATTGCTAAGGTACCTTCCTAGAGGGGTGGCAGTGGTTCCCATGGAATATGAAACCCTTTTCCACTCTCAGGATGACAGTGTTTTTCCTCCAACTCTGACACTTTTTGTCAGCGCCTTTGCTGTTGCTTACCCAACCAACCTAGGATGCTGGGCCTTCTGGGGACAGAGCTGCTCGAGGTCATCCTGCAAAGGCAATCTATAGCCTGGACCACTGAAGTCAAGTGTCTACCACAGATTGTGCTACAACCATTGGGTGGTATTTCTTAGAAACGCTAGGACAAAGACACATGGCACAGTTGATGTATGATGCTTGCAAAGCGTATGTGTAATCATTAGCACCTTGCACCATTGGAAGTCTGTAATTCTTAGCAGCTGTGAGTTTGCTCTGCCTGCTGATTTCTGGCAGGAAAGAATGAATGTAGTTAGCTCTCTTTAAAAAAAAAAGTGGGGGTGGTCCTTCTGCTGCTTAAGATGTGTTTGGCTGTGCAGGGTCAAGAGAGGCTTCTGGCTGGAATATTCAGTTCCAAAATGGCAGTGCTGACATTTTGATCCATGTTGCAGATTAATAGCATGATTCTCCTGCTCTGTATTATTTGGAAAGATGCTATATTCACATTTGCTAACACTTTCACCCATATGGCATCTGGGATGACTCATGATAGAAGTGTGCACACTTCCAACGGACACCATTTTGGTCCCTGAGTGGTCCCCGCTAGCGCACAAGCAACGGACACTACTGAGCCTAACCTTGTCATTGCCACCTTTACACCAGCCAACACTGCTAGATGAAATTATGAAGTTGGATGAAACTTTGGCAAGTTCAGCTCTGATCAAGAATAGTGATAATCGATCACATATTCCTTCACAGTTGCTGTGTTTAAAATCCTGGAATTCCCTCCCTAATAGCACTGTGAGTGTGCCTGCACCTCAGGGAGTGCAGTGGTTGAAGAAGGCAGCTCACTACCATCTTCTGAAGTGCAACTGAGGATGTGCAATAAATGCTGGCCTTGCCAGCGACGTCCACATACTGCAAAATGAATTTTAAAAATTAACTAAACATGATTTGTTTAAAAAATGATGGAATATTTTAAATGGGTTTTTCAAAGGCATTGTTTCAAGAATGAATAAACAAAGAAGGTTTCAATATTGCTAATGCCAAATTGCTTTAGTTCAAATGAAGTTTGTATTTTGTGCTCTTGTAGTCTTAGCTCCTTGAATAAGTCTGCTGATGTTACATTTGTATTGTTTTTCTGAGTTAGGCAAAAAGTGATCTCAAGAATTGGTACTTGGGTATTATTGGAAGATTTTTAGATCGCAAAGCTGTTTTGACACTTACCACCCTGATTTCACTTGTTTCTGTTTTAGTAATTGCAGAAGTATACATTTTAGCTGCGGGCTGTATGGGTGTCCTGATATGTATATATAAAATAATGTCTCATGTCTTTCTCTATTCTTTCCTCATTAATTAGGTATCCTTTCATGCAGATTAAGGGGAGAAAGGGAACTTACAAACAGATCAGTGAGACGCAAAACATATCCTAAATTCCAATTTCTTGTGTCAGCGTGGCTTTGGTCTGCTTTGCAGCAATGGCAAATTGTGCACACATATTCAAATCAACTGCACATGAATACGGCAGCAAGCTAAACCAACCAGAAAAGCCTTTGTAACTTTTTATGTTAGTCCTATATTTTGATGTACTCTGTGAGGACAGGAGATCGAGATACATCTATAGCTGACTGAAACACAAAATTTGTATATATATAATTTCATTTCACCAGCGCAAAATGATTATGCATTTGTTAGGATTCAGTGATAATCTGATGCAAAACTTAAAGTCTGTATAAGTTAAAAAAATTAAGATTTTAGACTGTGGAACTGTAATAACGTTTAAGATTTGGAGCATAGGCTGAATTTTCCTGGTATTCAGTGATGTTTACATTTGCATCACTGTCTATGCTTAAGGATTTAAAAATAGCTTTTTGCGCCATTGCTTTTAAAAGTGTAAAAAAAAGTTAAAAGCATGAATTGATGTTGATCTCACCATACCTGTTTTAATTTAAATACATTTTTGTTACTTTAAATACATTTTTGTTAAGAGCTGCACTTGTAAAATAACATATTGGTTTATAATTCATTAATTAAGATGGCTTAAATTATTATAGTCCAAATTTTACACCTTTCATCGTGTTTGTTTTTTTTAAAAAGTGAAATTACCAAACATTGACTTGAAAATGTACATGTTGTTGACCAAATTTTTACAGTCATAAAGAGAGCAGTCTTTACAAATCTGAAGCTTTGATCATTATGTTGTCAAGTCTCAGAAAGGGAATCTGGATTGTGAATATTTTGTTACAGCAATGCCATAATGCCTGATGGACAGTAGCAGGGAAAACAGTGTAATTCCACCCTCTTAAAACCATTTTCTTTGGATAAGATCAATGTGGGGGTGGGATGACAAGTACAGAATAAATTCTAGTTTGGGGATAAACACTGGGGAGGAGAATAGGTTTCAGAGATTTTTTATATACTAGAAACCACTATTCTTTTTCAGATGCATTTCAGGTTAAAGTACAGATTTCCTTTGTTTCACATAAAATAATCAACTGAAGAACATTTGCAGGATTGTTGTTAAAATTTTCTCAGACACAAATAGTGCATATTATTTGTGTACTTTCTGTTTTATGAGATCACCTTGAATGAGCATAGTGTATTATTCTGTGATTAGCTGTTGATTTTTCTTAATCATTTGCTTAAAAATAATTCTAATTTTTTCTATTCCAATGTTTATTTTCACTGTATAACAAGTGAGAAAGAGATACCCAATAATGATGAGAAACTAGAATTAATTTTACGATTTTACAGTTCTGTTCTTTATGCATAGTTGATCACTCACTGCCTCTTTGCAGCTGCCATCTCCAGACCAGGGGAGTGAGGGGATGAATGACGTCATTTATAGTCCCAAAGCACCCTAGTTTTACATATGCACGATAGAGTTGCCATAGTGATATGGCCCAGATCTACCAGGTGACCAGAGAATCAGACTGCTTATTATATGCACATTTTCTCCTGCGTATTATTAGTCTAGAGAGGGGAAAAAAATGTTAAACTTGAGTCATAGCATGATTCACTCAAGCAATGCCTGTAGTGCATCTAAAACAGATACAGTGCATCTGTTTGGAAACAGAATATTCAGATGTTAGAAATGTTAAGAGAATTTAAGTTATGAAAATTGTGTTGTGCTTTGAGAATTATGCAATGTATAGGGCGGCACGGTGGCACAATGGTGAGCACTGCTGCCTCAGAGCGCCAGGGACCCAGGTTCAATTCCTGGCTTGAGTCAATGTCTGTGTAGAGTGTGCACGTTTTCTCCATGTCTACATGGGTTTCCTTTGGGTGCTCGGGTTTCCTTTGGGTGCTCAGGTTTCCTCCCGCAGTCCACAATATGTATTGATTAGGTGCACTGGTCATGTTATATTCAGTGTCCTCATACAGGCGCCAGAGTGTGGCAACTAGGGAGTTTTCACAGTAATTTAATTGCAGTGTTCATGTTTGCCTTCTTGTGACACTAATACATTTTTTAAAAAGTCATTTAGTTGAAATCAAAACAATGAAGCTTGAGGAAAGATTATGGTCTGGAAATTTGACTATGAAGTACCCATTTTTCAGATGCAAGTGACTGATTTAAGTACCTAATATAGTAGTAAGGAAGTAATTTCTTAGTGGAACTAGAAGTACATCACTCACCATGTTGTATCGGGCTGTTCTGTATGCATCTCGCGCACGCTCTATAACTTCTTAAAGCCATGACTGAAATATTCAAATTGGCTTACGCTTGCTTGAATCTGTATGTGATTTTGGATTGCCCCTTCGCCCAACTCGCCATTTGCAAAACACACGTAACAATTCATGGTACTAATAGACAGGGAGGAACTTTCATCAGGACTACTTAAAGAAATTTTGCAGTATCTAAAGGTTAGTTGCTGCTCTGTTATTTCAGGCTCCTGATTAATTTCTGGGCATTTTTGGCTGCACAGAAGTGTAGCGCTGCTCTTGTCTGTCCTCACAAAAGTTGTTTTACATGTATTAATTTTTATTTTTAAAGTAAAAGTTTATTTATTAGTCACAAACAGGCTGACATTCACACTGCAATGAAGCTACTGTGAAAACCCTTGGTTGTCACACTCCAGCACCTGTCAGGTATACTGAGGGAGAATTTTAGCATGGCCTATTCACCCAACCTGCACATCTTTGGACTGTGGGAGGAAACCGGAGCACCCAGAGAAAACCCACACAGACATAGGGAGAATGTGCAAACTCCACACAGACAGTGACCCCAAGCTGGGAATCAAACCTGAGTACTTGGTGCTGTGAGGCAGCAGTGCTAACCGCTGTGCCACGCCACTACACAGACACCACTGCAGCATTGTCATGGAACTTGGCAGCTCCACCATTGGGGAATTGAACCCCAATCTCCCACGTGATGGGTGAGGATAATAACCTCTAAATAAATGAGGCTGCCTTTGGATTTGGAGGAGCAGCTGCAAGGCAAAGGGAGATCATGAACACCTGTGACTAGAAAGAAGAAGAGAGTCTTTGCACAAAGCTATATCCAAAGTGGATACTCAGAGAGCACTCTTGACAGATGAACCTCTGAGGAAAAAATGTCTCAGGTACCTTTGTTTCATAAAGAAGATTGTAACTGAGTTATGATTTGTGCCTTGCAGTGGAGCACAGCAATATTGCCCAGTGGTTCTGACACCATCAGTGTGAAGTGCTTTGATAGATTAGTCATGGCACGCATCAACTCCAACCTCCCAGATTGCCTGGTTCACCACAGTTTGCCTATCACCACAACAGGTTCACAGCAGACACCATCTCCCTGGCCCTATACTCAACCTTGGAACATCCGGTTAAGAAAGACATGTTGGACGCCTATTTATTGGTTACAGCTCAAGCTTCAACACCATTATTCCTACAAAACTCATCTCCAAACTCCTTGATCTAGGGCTTTGCTCCTCCCTCTGTGACTGGATCCTATCCTTCCTAACCTATAGACTGCAATCAGTAAGGTTAGGCAACGACACTTCCTCCAAAATTATCCTCAACACTATTACCTCGTGAGGCTGTGTCCATAGTCCCTTACTGTATTCCTTTTGCACTTATGACTGTGTGGCCAAATCCCGCTCCAACTCAATTTTCAGGTTTGTTGTTGACACCACCATAGCAGGTTTGCTTTGGAGAGAGTACTGAAAAGATTTACCAGGATGTTGCCTGGTATGGAGGGTCTTAGCTATAAGGAAAGATTGGGTAAACTGGGGTTGTTCTCCCTGGAAAGACGGAGAATAAGGGGAGACCTAATAGAGGTGTATAAATTATGAAGGGCATAGATGGGGAGAGCCGTGGGAAGCTTTTTCCCAAGTTAGAGGTGACGATCACGAGGGGTCACAGGTTCAAGGTGATGAGGTTTAACTCAGATATCAGAGGTATTTTACACAGAGTGGTGGGGGCCTGGAATGCGCTGCCAAGCAGTGTGGTGGAGGCGGACACGCTGGAATCATTTAAGACTTATCTGGATAGCCACATGAACAGACTGGGAATGGAGGGATACAAATGTTGGACCAATGAGCAGCACAGGCTTAGAGGGCCGAAGGGCCTGTTTCCTGTGCTGTATTGTTCTTTTGTTCTTTGTTGAAGCTCAGTAATGAGATAGAGTGCAGGAAAGAGAAAATCTTTCTCTTATTGTGACAACAACAATGTAAAGAGAAAATCTTTCTTTTATTGTGTCTGTGTGGGTTTTCTCTGGGTGCTCCGGTTTCCTCCCACAGTCCAAAGATGTGCAGGTTGGGTGAATAGGCCATGCTAAAATTCTCCCTCAGTATACCTGACAGGTGCTGGAGTGTGACGATCAAGGGGTTTTCACAGTAGCTTCATTGCAGTGTGAATGTCAGCCTGTTTGTGACTAATAAATAAACTTTTACTTTAAAAATAAAAATTAATACATGTAAAACAACTTTTGTGAGGACAGACAAGAGCAGCGCTACACTTCTGTGCAGCCAAAAATGCCCAGAAATTAATCAGGAGCCTGAAATAACAGAGCAGCAACTAACCTTTAGATACTGCAAATCTTATTGTGACAACAATAATCTTTCTCTCAGTGCCAGTAAAACAAAGGAGTTAGTCATCGACTTCGGGAAGCGTAGTGGAGGACATGCCCCTGTATACATGAATGGGGTTGAAGTGGAAATGGTTGAGAGCTTCAAGTTTCGAAATGTCCAGATCACCAACAACCTGCCCTGGTCCCTCTATGACAGTGCTATAGTTAAGAAAGCCCACTAACACCTCTATTTTCTCAGGAGGCTCAGGAAATTTGGCAAGTCTGTTACTACTCGCATCATTTTTTATATATGCAGCATAGAAAGCATCCTTTCCAGATGTATCACAGCTTGGTATGGCTCCTGCTCTGACCAAGACCGCAAGAAACTACAAAAGGTTGTGAACGTAGCATAGTCCATCATGCAAACTGGCCTCCCGTTCATTGACTCTGTCTACACTTCCAGCTGCTTCAGAAAAGCAGTCAATGCAATCAAGGACCCCACGCATCCCAGACATACAATCTGCCACCTCCTTCCATCAGGAAAAATACATTAAAAAAATCACACACCAACTGACTCGAAAACAACTTCTTCCCTGCTGACATCAGACCTACCTTACATTAAGTTGATCTTTCTACACCCTAGCTATGACTGTAACAGTATATTCTGTAGTCCCTCCTTTCCTTCTCCCATATGTACTCTATGAATAGTACGTTTTGTCTGCATAGTATGTAAAGAGCAATACTTTGCACTGTATCATAATACATGTGACAATAATAAATCAAATCAAACCACTGCCTCTGACACTCATGACTGCTATGATCTTTAACTTGCGATCTTGGCCAGAGCAGGAGCCATACCAAGCTGTGGTAGAACCAGAAAGAAAGCTTTCTATAGTGCATCTATAAAAGTTAGTGGGAGTCGTAGCTGACATGCCAAGTTTCCTTAGTGTACTGAGAAAGTAGAGGCGTTGGTGGGCTTTCTTAACTATAGTGTCAGCATGGGGGGACCAGGACAGGCTGTTTGTGATCTGGACACCTAAACATTTGAAGCCCTCGACCCTTTCTACTTTGTCCCCGTTGATGTAGACAGGGGCATGTTCTCCTTTACGCTTCCTGAAGTTGATGACAATGTCCTTCATTTTGTTGACATTGAGGGAGACTTTATTGTTGTCACACCAGTGCACCAGATTCTCTATCTCATTCCTGTACTCTGTCTCGTCATTGTTTGAGATCCGACCCACTATGGTGGTGTCAGCAAACTTGAAAATCGAATTGGAGGGGAATTTGGCCACACAGTCATAGGGAGTATAGTAGGGAGTCTTGTGGGGCACTGGTGTGAGGATGATCGTGAAGGAGGTGTTGTTGCCTATCCTTACTGATTGTGGTCTGTGCGTTAGGAAGTTCAGGATTCAGTCACAGAGCAGGGTGCCGAGACCCAGGCCACGGAGTTTGGAGATGAATTTCGTGGGAATAATAGTTTTGAAGGCTGAGCTGTGGTCATAAATAGGAGTCTGACATAGCTGTCCTTGTTACCTAGGTGTTCCGGGGTTGAGTGCAGGGCCAGGGAGATGGCATCTGCTGTGGACCTGTTGCGGCAGTAGGTAATCTGTAGTGGATCCAGCTAGTCCAAGAGACTGGAATTGATTCGTGCCATAACTAACCTTTCGAAGCACTTCGTAACGATGGATAATAACTTGTATTCCATTGTTTTATTAGGGTGGTCACTGAAGCCCTCTATCCTAGGAGGAACAGCTAAAAATCTTCTCTTCATGATATAAAAACATTAAATGCTGGATATACTCTGGCTGTCAGTTTACAAGCACACTACTGACTGAGGACTATCTGCTCCAAACATGACTGACTGATAGCTGATGTCAGGAATCTGGAGACAGATGCAGGCCAGACAATGAAACAACTTTGGACAAATAGTTGTCCTGCTCAAGCAACCCCTCTACTGTCTGAAACAAAAACAGAAAATGCCAGAAAATCTCAGCAGATCTAACAGCATCTGTGGAGAGGACAGAGCTAATATTTGAGTCTGGGTGACCCTTCGACAGAGTGATTAAACACATGTAACAATTAATTTAGGAAAGATAGACAAGGTTGGAGGGTTAATAGGGTAGCTCTTTAAGCAGATATAGCATAATGACAGCAGCAAAAAAGGACATAAATGATAATTGGATATCAACAGGATCCATACAGATTAAAAAGTATTTATTTATTAGTCACAATAGACTTACATTCACACTGCAATGAAGTTAGTGTGAAAATCCCCTAGTTGTCACATTCCAGCAGTGCCTGTTAAGGTAAACTGAAGGAGAATTTAGCATGGCCAATCCACCTAACCTGCACATTTTTGGATTGTGGGAGGAAACTCGAGCACCTGGAGGAAACCAATGCAGACACGGGGAGAAAGTGCAAACTCCACACAGACAGTGACCCAACCCGAGAATCAAACCTGTGTCCCTGGCTCTGTGAGGCAGCAGTGCTAACTGCTGTGCAACTGTGTCGCCTCTATAGAGAAGAGATAGATTGTTTGCATCTTTCAGAGTAGACCACCAAATAATGGAGAGGATGGATGAGGGAAAAACATGTATACATATCTATGAAATGAGTAATAAATTTAGAACCATCAGGATTTCTGTTTATTCACAATTAAATTAGCGTGGAGAGGGAGGGAAAGGAGGGCCTTGTAGTTTATGGTGCATAGAAGAGTCTTTCTTACTGAAAGTGTGAAAAAGCCCAACAGGGGAAAAAACCACTACTGGACTTGGTAATGGGGAGTGAACCATAGCAGTTCAGAGAAGTGAATGAGGAATAACATCTAGGGAGTAGTGATCACAGTATAACAAGATTGGAGGTATGATTGAGAGCGAGAGAGTACAAAGACCAATAAAAGCCAATATGAGGGACTAAGAATGGAACTGAGGGATGTAAACTGGTGGAAAATATTGACAAAATATTGACTGCAGAACAACAGTGTGCTGTTAAAGGCAGGATCAATAGATTTCAGGAGAAATATATTCCACTATGAAACAAGAACAAATTAGCTAATAGTGAAACACCATGGATAAATAAGGAAGTGAGGATAAAATTTAATCTTATATAGTGGTAGAATATTTTGGAGAGAGGGATTTGGCAAGTGTGAAATAGGGGATTTATCCATTGTTCTAATGATAATTAATATTATGACAGAATATTCAGTGTGTGTTTTTGATCAATAAACTTTTTCCCCTTTTATTTCCCCCTCACTGCATGATTGGAAGGGAGATTTATGATCTGTTGCTGGAATCCATCTCTGACTATTAATCTGGCAATTCAGTAACTTTAAAATTATTTTATCACACCTTGTGGTAGTCATGTGGCCCCTAGCCTGATGTAATAAAAAATATTATGGCAGGCTGTAGAATAACATTATGACCAGCTCAACTTACAGCCTAATCCTCAGGAGATGATTGATGGAGATAATGAAAACCCGCCCAGTGAGATTTTGATTTTTAAGGAACCTGTGTTGTTACTACTCTAAAAGTAACTTAATTTATATTACATCGCGAGAAAATTGCTTTTTAATGCAGTAGTACTTCAATGTTCACAATTGTTGACGTAAAATGACTAATTGAAAATTTTGTAATGCATTGGTTACGGGGGATTCAGTCGTCGGGTGGATGGACTGGCATTTTTGCAACTGCCAAGTTGAAGTGGTGTTGTCGCCTTAGTGCCAAAGTAAATAGTGTCACTAAGAAGGCGCAGAACATTCAGTGGGGAAAATGGAAACAACTAGAATTCATGGCTTATGTGAGAAACAGTGATATAGCACCAACAAACCTTCACGATCACTATGTGGTCCTCTATTCTGGACTTTTGCACTCTTGATTTTAATCACTGCACTATTGCTGTCCATTCCTTTACCTGCCTAGGAATGAAGCTCTGGAGTTCTTCCCTTTATCTCTTTGCTCATCTTTCCTGCTTTACAACATTTCTGAAAATCTACTTCTGTTCTAATATAATAACATATAATAATTGAATAATATTTGGTCTTTGACATAAGAACATAAGAAATAGGAGCAGGAGTAGGCCATCTAGCCCTTCGAGCCTGCCCCGCCATTCAATAAGATCATGGCTGATCTGTCGTGGCTCAGTTCCACATTCCCGCCCTCTCCCCATAACCCTTAATCCCCTCTCTTATCAAAAACCCATCAACCTGCGTCTTAAAAATATTTAGCGAGGTAGCCTCCACCACTTCAACGGGCAGAGAATCCCAGAGATTCACCACCCTTTGAGTGAAGAAGTTCCTCCTCAACTCCGTTCTAAACCGCCTCCCCTTTATCTTGAGGCTGTGCCCCCTAGGCCTACTGTCCTTTCTGAGCGGGAAGAGTCTCTCCACCTCTATCCTATCCATCCCATTCATCATCTTATACGTCTCAATGAGATCTCCCCTCATTCTTCTAAACTCTAACGAGTACAAGCCCAGTTTATTCAGCCTCTCCTCATAGCTCAATCCCCTCAACTCCGGCATCAGCCTAGTAAACCTCCTCTGCACTCCCTCCAAGGCCAAAATATCCTTGCGTAAGTGTGGCGACCAAAACTGCACACAGTACTCCAGCTGCGGCCTCACCAATGCCCTATACAACCGCAGCAAGACCTCCCTACTTTTATATTCAATCCCCCTCGCTATGAAGGCCAGCATCCCATTCGCCTTCCTGACCACCTGCTGCACCTGCAAGCTGGGTTTTTGCAACTCATGCACAAGGACCCCGAGGTGCCTCTGCACCGTCGCCTGCTGCAGTTTTTCGCCACGTAAGTAATAATCCTTCCTACCATTATTCCTACCAAAGTGGACCACCTCGCACTTGCCAACATTAAATTCCATTTGCCATTTCCTGGCCCATTCGCCCAGCCTATCTAGATCCTAGATTGACAAGGTACCACATGGTAGGTTGTTGCATAAGGTTAAATCTCATGGGATCTAGGGTGAGGTAGCCAAATGGATGCAAAGTTGGCTTGATGAAAGAGGAGAGAGGGTGGTTATAGAGGATTGTTTTTCAAATTGGAGGCCTGAGACCAACGGTGTGCCTCAGGATTGCTGCTGGGCCCACTGTTATTTGTCATTTATATTAATGATTTGGATGAAAATATAGGAGGCATGTTTAGTAAGTTTGCAGACGACATCAAGATTGGTGGCATAGTGGACAGTGAAGAAGATTATTTAGGATTGCAATGGGATTTGATCAGTTGGGCCAGTGGGCTCACAAATGATGAATGGAATTTAATTTAGATAAATGCGAGGTGATGCATCTTGGCAGATTGAACCAGTGCAGGACTTACTCAGTTAATGGTAGGGCGTTGGGGAGAGTTTTAGAACAACGAGATCTAGTGGTACAGGTTCATAGCTCTTTGAAAATGGAGACACAGGTGGACAGAGTGGTGAAGGAGGCATTTGGCATGCTTGGCTTCATTGGTCAGAACATTAAATACAGGAGTTGGGATGTCTTGTTGAAGTTGTGCAAGACATTCATAAGGCCACACTTGGAATGCTGTGTCCAGTCTGGTCACCCTATTATAGAAAGGATATTATTAAACTAGAACGAGTGCAGAAAAGGTTTACTAGGATGCTACTGGGACTTGATAGTTTGAGTTATAAGGAGAGGCTGGATAGACTGGGACTTTTTTCTCTGGAGTGTGGAAGGCTTAGAGATGCTCTTATACAGTTCTATAAAATAATGAGGGGCACAGATCAGCTAGATTGTCAATATCTTTCCCAAAGGTAGGGGAATCTAAAATAGAGGGCATGGGTTTAAGTTGAGAGGGGAGAGATACAAAAGGGTCCAGAGGGGCAATTTTTTTATCCAGAGGGTGGTGAGTGTCTGGAACAAGCTGCCAGAGGTAGTAGTAGAGTGAGTACAATTTTGTCTTTTTTAAAAGCATGTAAACATTTACTTGGGTAAGATGGGTATAGAGAGATATAGGCCAAATGTGGGCAATTGGGACTAACTTAGGAGAAAGACAAAGGGTGGCATGGACAAGTTGGACTGGAGGGCCTGTTTCCATGCTAAAAACCTCTACAAATTAAATTTGTTTTGATTATTCTCCCATAGTGTGCCTTGGGACTTTTTAATCTGTCGTGGGCACAATATAAATGTAAGTTACTGTTGTTAGTGGAAAAGGTTCTGCAGTAAGAGTTTCAGGAGTGAGGGAAAAAGTGGGAACTTAAATGCAGTAATCTCTGAGTTACTTCCAGTGCCTACGTGTCAGCAACTAAAGGATTAATAGGATAAAGTAGATTGTTTGTGACTGGACAAGTGAAACAGGAGGGTCAGCTTCAGCTTCCTGAAATGTTGGAACTTATTCAGGGGTAGCATGAACCTGTTTAAAATTAACTTCTTCAGCTGTGACTAACATTTTCATAGAAAATTTCCCAAATACTGTGGGCAGAACATTTAAACTCATTTGGCAGTGGATAGTTTGGTACTTGATTAAAACAGTGATGAGAAGAAACAAGGTGTAAAGAAGACTGGAAGAAACAAATAGAGCTGGACTAGTAAATAGATTAAAAAAAAAGAGTAATTGATGAATGCAGGCGGATATCGAGTGTAAATGTGTAAATGCATGTAGCATGATCAATAAGGCTGTTGAGCTGTGGGCACAAGTTACTACATGGCTGTGTGATTGAAAATATTAAAGGCTGAGTTGGAAAGATTTTTGGTCAACAAGAGAAACAAGAACATAAAAAATTTCCTTGGATGCTATCAGGACTTGATGGATTGAGTTATAAGGAGAGGCTGAATAGACTAGGACTTTTTTCTCTGGAGCATAGGAGGCTGAGGGGTGATCTTATAGAGGTCTATAAAATAATGAGGGACATAGACAACGCAGATAGTCAATATCTTTTCCCAAAGGTAGGGGAGTCTAAAACTAGAGGGCATGGGTTTAAGATGAGAGGGGAAAGATACAGAAGTATCCAGAGGGGCAATTTTTTCACCCAGGGGGTGGTGAGTGTCTGGAACAAGCTGCCAGAGTTTGTAGTAGATGTGGGTACAATTTTATCTTTTAAAAAGCATTTAGATAGTTACGGGTATGATGGCTATAGAGGGACATGGGCCAATGGCTGGCAATTGGGATTAGCTTAGGGGTTTTTAAAAAAAAGGACGACATGGACACATTGGGCTGAAGGGCCTGTTTCCATGCTGTAAACCACTATGACTCTATGAGAAGTAAGAATTATGGGGAGCTGGCAGGAAAATGAAATCTGAGCCACATTCAGATCAGTCAAAATCTTACTGAATGGTGCAGCAGGGTCAAAGGACCTGTTTCCACATCTTATGGTGTTATGGTCATATGGGATTAGACTGTGGTAGCAAAACAGAGACTTAGATCAAAGCATTGAAGAATTTGGAACTTGATATTCCTAGGTACAAGGTGTTCAGGAAAGATGGGGAAGAAAGAAAGGGAATGGGTTGGCAGTACTGTTCAAATAAATTATGATGTGGGTATGCCGGCGTTGGACTGGCGTAAACACAGTAAAAAGTCTGACAACACCAGGTTTTAGTCCAACCTATTTATTTGATATTATTATTGCAGTATTGGAAAGGGATGATATGATTGAGTGGTCATGGGCAGAGCCTGCTTGGCTCGGATTCAAGAACAATGGAGGAGCTATTACACTTACAGATCTGCCACCAATTAGTATGAAGTGGATGGAGAAAATTTGCAGACAAATTAAAGAACGATGCGAGAACTGTAAGAGCAGTGATAATAGGGAACTTAAATTATTTTGTTTGGAATAATAACAATAAAAGAAGGGGAGGAATTCCTGAAATGTGGACATCAACTTTCTTTATTACCATGTTTCCAGCCTGATGAAGGAAGCAGTGTTGAATCCAGTTCTGAGGAGAAATCGAGCATGCTTCAATGATCATAATATCATGAAGTTTAAAATAGTGACACAAAAGAACATGGAACAATCAAATTTAAAATGCGTAATTGGAGGACAACAAATTTTAGTGAGTTCTAAAGGAATCTGGCACAGGTGGGCTGGGTTCAAAAACTGGCAGGCAAAACAGTAATTGAACAGTGATAGTGTAGGTACAGAGTAGACACATTACCAGGGTGGGCAGGGATGCGGAAGGAAGGACTTCCAAAGCTGGAACTCTGACTAATAATGTACATATTAAAATGTGACTGATAAAAAGGAGATTAATGACAAATGCAAGAGATGTAACACAGTAGAGAACAAAGGTGAATACAGAAATTAAATTGGTCACCTGAGAATGGGAATAAGATGGATAAAGAGAGATTATATAGGAAAATATTAGTGGCTAACATGAATGCAAAACCAAGAAGTATTTTAGATGGATAGATAATAGCTTTATTGAAAAGTCACCATTTGTGATGATGATGCAAATGAAAAAAGTAGTCATAATTCATTACTTGATCAGACATTAAAATAAAGCTTAAAGGGGTTGCGCAATTATGATCATTTCAATATACAAATAATGACAAAATGTTGCAAAATGCTTAATTTATACTGTAGAACTCACTATACACTCTGCATTTTGCATAGTTCTAAATATTGTATTTTGGCAGGTTAAGTTCATTAATAGTCCCAATAATTTAGAACAAGAACAAAGAACAACCCAGCACGGGAAACAGGCCCCTCGGCCCAACGAGCCCACACCGCCATTTCAACAAAGCATTTTCCTACACCTACCCTGCCTCGTGTGTATGTGAATGGTGCCCCTAATGTAGCCAGATTCAGGGGAGAATAGTGTAGGCTCAATTTGGTACACCAATCAGCCTAACATTTAGATGTTATTTATTAGTTTTATAAGCATATATGTAGTGAAGTGGTAATTAAAGCAAGTTGGGACCAATTAGGGATCAAAAAGGACTTTATCATGTGAAGGCAGAGGACATTGCTGAAGTAGTAAATGGGTAAATTACATCTGTCATCACTAGAGAAAAGGATGGTGCAATCGGGCAGTAAAAGGGACGTAGCGATATTGGGTAAGAAATTGTTTATAAAACCAAAAAGACATATTCATAACCCCATAACAGAGACAGCTACTCCCTTATTAACATATTTAGGTTGTCAATCAAACTGTGAAATTAGGATCCCCAACCTGTTGCAGAAAGCAGCAAATCATTAATAATAATAATCCTTGGATAATGTCAGTAAAGAACTATTGTAACTGCAATACCCTGCCGTCCCTCCTACCATGCAGATCAATCATGGACTGCCCTCACTGATCACAGACCGCAGTGGGCCTCCACTCCTTCCCTCCCACCAATCATGGACTGCAGAGTGGCAGAGGGCCCCCTTCCTCATTATTCCCCCTGGTACTGCCCAGTGCACATTGCCCAGGTGTCAGAGTGGCACTGCCAGTCTATTTGCGCCAGCAAGGTATAGACATCGATTTCAAGCAGGGAGTTGTCGGACGCTAGACACTTACTTCCTCAGTAACTGAAGTGCCCGAATCAGACTTTGGTGGAACATGTTTGTTTCACGCCTGGATGGATGAATGTGATAGTAAAGGGGGAAGTGCTGGTAAAGTTGGTGTGCGCCCGATTAAGTCAATTTAAATGCATGCCCATTTTGGGCACGGTCCCGATCGCAGCCATTTTTGGGCCTAGGTAAAGGGGGAACCAGTGCAGAGATGGGTGTAGATCGTGCTACTTGCTTCACACCTGACTTTACCAAGTTTTTGCACCTGAAAACGGGTGCAACTGAAAACAGGTGTTGGTAAAAATGGGCCCTTAAAATTTGAAAGCATGGTACAATTTGAAAATATGTGATTGGCATAAAACATGGAATGTTCTGAACTGTAAGCATGTGATGTTAAACTTAAAATGGCTGTAGACAGGTCAGTGGAATAGGTGGACAAGTGGCAGGTAGAATTAAATACGGAGAAGTATGAAGTGACTCATTTTGTTGGAAAGAGCAGAGAGGCAATTTCCCCTGATACCTTCTGCTGGTGCACACCAAGCTGGATCAGGAAACTTGCTGGAGGCCAACTTGAAATTGATTGCACTGATGACAAACATGCAATGCCAGGTGCCTTGAGGAAAGTGTAGCCAGAAAGTAGACTTCAAATTTTAAGTTTAATCCACTATAGGCATAAACATTTCTCATATCTTCTACAAAATTTTGTCAATGAACACAATTAAACATTTAGTAGCACAGAACTTTAATTGCTGAGAAAAGACATTTTGTCGAAGCTTTTCATCTTACATTCATTAGGACAATCGCAAGAATATCAATGTCAGGGGAAATAATTTTATACTGTATGAGAAAAGGGCGTTGGTTGATTGGCAAGTGTATTCTGATTTGTAGAGGCATTGCCATGGAGAAAGCAGCAGTTGATGGTGACTGACTGTTAACTGCCGCACATTGTTTGAAAGTTAAAGTCTGACTCTGGTCGTCACTGCCCTATGAAACATATCAGTGAATGGCTATCACTTTGTTGTTTAGCTGAAAAAGTACAGTGTGTTTAAATTTTCATTTTGTCTGTAAAGAACAAGGCCCTGTGTATTAATGTGTGTAGTTTCCAGAACTTGCAAATATGCCACACTGTGAGCCCAGTTGACAGTCTTGAATTGTTTGTCATCATAACTTTTAGCATACTGAGGATTGTTTAGTAAATGTTTTCCAATTATGAAATCATTTACAATTCTCCATTCCTCTGGCACTACCCCTGAGTTTAAGGGGGATTGGAAAATTATGGGTAGTGCCTTCCCAATTTCCACTCTCTTCGTCTCCTTGGGGTGGAATTTTCATAAAACTTGCCAAGGGTGTCCAGCTCTGACTGAAAACTGTGTTTTTCCTCCAGATTTTCTGCCACTTAGTGCACACAAAAGCTTCCCCAACATTCCACCCCCCCACCCACCCAATCCCCATCACCACACAAGTATCAGGGGGTACTCTTTCCCCTTCACAGCCATTGCCTTGCATGGTCATCAGGGCCCTTCCCTCTTTTCTCCCCTCACTTAAATCTATAGAAAAACTCCCCCCCCCCCCCCCCCCCCCCCCAGTTGAGGAGGGTTACTTCCCTACCGGAGCCCACTTCACCATGCCCATTTCATTTAGTGGGAATGCCGGCGTTGGACTGGCGTAAACACAGTAAAAAGTCTGACAACACCAGGTTTTAGTCCAACCGATTTATTTGATAATACTCACAAGCTTTCGAGGGGACTACCTGGTAGCGTAAAGCCCTTAATTGCCAGCCAGTCTGATTAGCCAGCAGCTCCAGAAGCTGAAGAAGGTGAGGGACTACAAGCGGTCCTCCTCGCCTCAGTCTCAGGAGTCCAGGACCAGGTAAGTAAGTTTGGGGGTCTCGACAAGGGTAGTAAAGGTGAGGCCTCGAGGGGTTGGAGATGGGGGGAGGAACAGGAATGTGCTGTTGTTGGTGGGGAAGCCAGGGCGTTAAGCAGAACCCAGGAGAAAGGCAGATGTTGTGGCAGTGAGGGGAGGACACCTGATGCTGGAAGAAGGCTATTGGTGAAGGCATTATATCCAACCCCCTCCATTCACCTGACGAAGAGGCAGTCCCCTCGAAAGCTTGTGAGTATTATCAAATAAATCGGTTGGACTAAAACCTGGTGTTGTCAGACTTCTTACTGCATTTCATTTAGCCCATAGTAATGCCTTGACCCTCAACCACCAGGACTTCTATGTATCTCTGCACCTCCATCAAGATCATCACAACTGGATTTTGCTTTTGAAAACCAGTGATGATTGGTGCTGGTGGGATGTCATGCTGCTTTGGGTGGGGAGGGGGGAAGTGGGCAGTGAGGGCGGAGTAGAGATACATTGTGGATTGAAGCTACAGCGTGAAGGCATTAATCACATATAAATTTATAAAAATTCATGGATGTGAACCTGATCAGTGTCATTGGTAGTGGCCTCTCATGAAATTTTGAGGCTGTTATAGGATTTGTGCCCATGGCTGATGGGGCCATTAAATTCAGCCCTTGGCCTTCCAGTCAAAATGAATCACTTCACACATGTCCACTCTAAATTTAATCTGACACTGGCCTGCACATTGACCTATGTTCTTCTATATTCTTTAAATATGAAAATTATGGTTTCAGCTTGCATTTGTCTACATTTGGCATTGTGCCATTGATTTTATACTTGTATTATATTAGGGCAAGAAATTTTAAGATGGCAGAATGAAGTCATTTGAGATTGTAAAGCCACCAATACTTGCTGCCTTGCAGCCATTAATGCTCCAAGAAGCATTAATTACATGGTGATGGGTTTTTCCACCTATCTGGTAGAGTAAAGCCCTTAATTGCCAGCCA
The DNA here is from genome assembly GCF_965287045.1 of Carcharhinus amblyrhynchos. Classification (NCBI taxonomy): domain Eukaryota; kingdom Metazoa; phylum Chordata; class Chondrichthyes; order Carcharhiniformes; family Carcharhinidae; genus Carcharhinus; species Carcharhinus amblyrhynchos. The sequence goes on along the minus strand of NC_137328.1, from coordinate 93,388,887 downwards.
GTCTGATTAGCCAGCAGCTCCAGAAGCTGAAGAAGGTGAGGGACTACAAGCGGTCCTCCTCGCCTCAGTCTCAGGAGTCCAGGACCAGGTAAGTAAAGGTGAGGCCTCGAGGGGTTGGGGATGGGGGGAGGGACAGGAATGTGCTGTTGTTGGTGGGGAAGCCAGGGAGTTAAGCAGAACCCAGGAGAAGGGCAGATGTTGTGGCATTGAGGGGAGGACACCTGATGCTGGAAGAAGGCTATTGGTGAAGGCATTATATCCGACCCCCTCCCATCCAGTGAAGGGTCACTTTCTGGGCTTTCCTCCTGCCCCATAATTCCTCTCGCCAATCTGAAAACTGAAGACCAATGGAAAACAATGCTTAATTGGCCATTTGAGAGCCTCACCTGGGGCAAGGGTAGATGAGGTTTTGCCAGTTCCACCATAAAATTTGCAGAGAGGTTGAGGAGAAACTATCGGCAGAGAAACATAAAATTCTGCCACAGGAATCAAATTTTAGAACTCTGTTTTAAGGTTTATGCCTTACAAGCAGCTCTGGATGTAAATGCACAGGAAGTTCTACCCATTGTTGTAAATCATTCTTAAGGGAGAGTAGTGTATCCCTTTATGAGTTTCCTTCTATTGTGCTGATGTAAGAGTGTGAAATTTACTGGTGTTAAGCTACTTATTCTGTTTCCATATACACATTTGTTAAAGCTCCCTTGGAATTAGGGAACAGCAGCAGGATGTTGTGTACGCATGCTGGATTTTAAATAAATTACCAATAATTATGAACTTGAGTTATTTGTTTTGATATCTTTTTACTATTCTAATATTGCCACAAATGAATAGATTGAAAGTGATTTAACCCTGCTCATTCAAAATCCTAAATACAGTGCTAAATGCTAATGTGAAAATATTTAGCTATATAAAAGTTGTGAAGAAAAGCACCTCAAGAAAGCTGTGCTGAAAAATGAAAACAAAAATTATTTCTCAAACTTAATTCATATCACAAGTAATGTAAATAAACTTGCTATGGGTGGATGATGAAAAAGCATCTGGTAATTCATTACAGTAATGTACATTGCATATTTCACATTTCCATTTAATTCCATTTGTCATACAGTGTTTGTCAGTGAAGTAAATTATGAATATTTCATCAATATAAGATCACAGGTTTTCATTTTTGTATTTATCTTTCTGTTGTGTCAAGGATATTAACAATGTAAATGGCTGGGACTGATTTATTTTGGCCCCAAAGTGTGCATTGCTGCCAATTTCTGGTTTTCCTTATGGAACACTTGTAAAATTATGGGAGAGATTCCTTGTGAGACAGAAATGTTGGATCTCCTCGGGTGAAATTGATAATGGAAATTTGTTGTGTTTGGTATAACATGTGGCCTAACAATGATTACAGTGAGTGAGATTCATGAGAAGAAATCAGTTGCGGTTGCATTGACAATGTGTGGTATCCTCACGGATCTTAGAAATTCTTAAGTGCTGCTTGTGTACATATTGGTAGATAAGTACTTCGTAAGTGTGCCCTGAGGTGTATCTATGTTCCTGTGTGTGTGGACATGCCATTCTGCTTTGCACCAAGTATATGTAGTTATCAAAACCTGATTGCATTTCTGTCGCGCAAATGTCTGGCACATCATTTAACATGTTGAGGCTCTTACTGGTGACTTGTAGGACAATCCATTGTGAATCGTAGTGTCGTGATATAAATCTTGAAGAATGGTGACAGTTGTTGGATTTGACAACCACACTATTTTGAATGAGCAGCTTGAGAGAAATTGAACTTGAATTTGACTATAAAATTGTAATAATTCAGTGAGGAGTATTTTATATTTAAAGCCTGCCCCCTTTTCCACACTGGCCAAGTTCTGCCTTTCTCTTTCGAAGGTATATGTTTTGAGGGCATAGAAATGGAAATAAAAAGGAACAGCTGGATTGAGATTCAGACACAGCAGCTGGATTTAACGTGAAGATATTAACTCTGGCCCACCAGCCAGAAAGGTGGGACCGAACTTTCCCTGGAAGCCACTACTGAATTTTACGTGGCTGATGAACTTAGTTGTGGCTTCTGAGCTTCTAGGGCAGAATGTCTTCCTTCAAAGCTGCCAGCCAGTCAGAGGGCCAGCAACTCTTCAGTCCCAGTGGCATCTGCAGGAGCAGTGGCCTGCCTAGACTGCAGTAGACCCTGAACCAGGAATATTGCTGGATGCCCCTACATAAAGTGGACTCACTGGGGCAATCCAAAAGTTGGTAGTTGGAAGGGGGAGTTTCATCCAGAGGCAATCCTTGCCACTATGATGAATAAGTGGGGGGAGGATCTTTATCAGACACATGATGCCCAAACAGGAACAAAGTCAGGATGCCAAGATAAAATTCTAGTAGTGACAAGAAGAGGCCCTTAAGTTTCCTGTATTTGGCTGGTTAAGGGCTTCAATTGTGCCAAGAGTTGGACCAGCCAGCTGGCTGCCATTTACCCTGCTGCTGGTAAAAAACCAGCAGAGGTGGTTAGGCGATGGGTATGGCATCCCCATAACCTCAGCTAATTTTATACTACTCCCTCTATGCCAACCCATGCCTCGAGAATGGACCTACCGTGCATGAAGTTGATCTTTCTGTAAACCCTAGTTATGATTGTAACACTATATTCTGCACACTCTCTCCATTCCTTCTCTTTGTACAGTATGCTTTGTCTGTTTGTGCAAGAAACAGTACTTTTCATTGTACATTAATACATGTGACAATAATAAATCAAATCAAAGGGGACGTAAAATTCCAACCAATGTGTTGACACAATGTGATGTACTACTGACAGAATTCCTCAGAAAGCTTTTCCCAATGCTTGCCACACTGCTGAGAAGGGGCACTGAGCAGATGCAGTGCACATTTACTGGGAAGGAAAAATCAAAGGCAGAGTCCACCAGCATCACTGTCATAATTACTATTAAAAAAAAAATCAAGAGGGTTGTTTGTTTGATGTGAGTTCCGACATGCTTATGCACTTTTTCCTGAAGTACTGTGCTGAAGGGACACCCCCTAAAATTGAATCATAGAACCCCTACAGTACAGAAGGAGGCCATTCAGCCCATCGAGTCCGTACCAAGCACAATCCCACGAAGGCCCTATTCCTGTTATCCCACACGTTTATCCTGCTAATCCCCCTGACACTAGGGTCAATTTAGCATGGCCAATCAATCTAACCTGCACATCTTTGAACTGTGAGAGGAAACTGGAGCACCTGGGGGAAACCCGTGCTGACACGGAGAGAACATACAAACTCCACACAGACAGTGACCCAAGGCCGGAATTGAACCTGGGTCTCTACTGCTGTAAGGCAGCAGTACTAACCACGATGCCACTATGGAAAAAAAAAGAAGGAAAGACCAGGCATTGGCTAAAAGTCTTGTGTGATTTCAATTATTTCTGCAAATACACCTTTTTTCATATTGCAAAGTTAGAACTGCATTTAATTTTACACATGTTTTGATTGTACTGCATTTAAAATGGTGATTTCTTAAAGTCTGCCCTGCCACATTGGTAAAGCAAACAACTGCACAGCCTCAAACAGACCATTGTTTGCAGCAAACTACCCAGCCTCCAGGAGAACAGTGACCACAACACCACACAACCCTGCCACAGCAACCTCTGCAAGACATGCCGGATCATCGACACCATCATACGTGAGAACACCATCCACCAGGTACACGGCACATACTCTTGCAACTCAGCCAACATTGTCTACCTAATACGCTGCAGGAAAGGATGTCCCGAAGCATGGTACATTGGGGAGACCGTGCAGACACTATGACAACGGATGAATGAACATCGCTTGACAATCACCAGGCAAGACTGTTGTCCTCCTGTTGGCTAACACTTCAGCAGTTTCGGGCATTCGGCCTCTGACCTTCGGGTAAGCGTTCTCCAAGGCAGCCTTCACGACACATGACAGCGCAGTCGCTGAGCAGAGACTGATAGCCAAGTTCCGCACACATGAGGATGGTCTCAATCAGGATCTTGGGTTCATGTCGCACTATCTGTAACTTCCGTGACTTGCCTGGGTTTGCAAAACCTCACTTGCTGTACTGTCTGGAGAAAATACACATCTCTTTAACCTATGCCTAATGGTCTTTCCACTCACATTGTCTGCATCTTTAAGACTTGAATAGCAGGTGAGTTGTAAAGACTCGCATTCTAATCAGTAAACTGTAAGCTGTGTGTGTGTGCTGTTATATGCTCTGTCTGAGGCCAGAACTCACCTGATGAAGGGGCAAACCCCAAAAGCTTGTGAGTTTACTAACAAATAAATTGGTTGGACTTTAACCTGGTGTTGTGAGACTTCTTACACTGGTAAAGCCACAGGGATATTTTCCTCTTGTGCTTCGTTTTTACATGAGCTGCTAATTTTTTTTTAAGTGAATGAACAGCTTTACTGAATTACTTGTGGGCATCTACAAATGTATTGTGCTGCAAGATCTCCCACTTCCAGGATGCCAATTTAATTTTGTTCACCAGCAAAGTAATTTGATGTTTGATCGTGTAAAAAGGCTAACACCACTGAATTTGATTTCCTGTATCAGAATGTGCCTGACCTGTGGCAGGTCAGGCTGTAAATTGTTTACTTGTCAAGAAATACCAGCTGTGTAAATGGGGGTAGTCTACGTTAAATGCATCTTTAAGATCTAATTGCCATTATATGATAAATTTTGCAGCTGCTATAAAGTCCTTCAAAAGCATAATCATTTAAATTCCATTCCCACCCATTTAAGGCATTGTTTTCAAATACTTAGAAATAATGACAGAAGAGAAACTTTGACATTTTATAAACTTAAATATTCAGGAGATGCAGTGCACAATGTGACACAGTTGGTTGGTAAGATGGTAACTGCACCTCCACTAAAAAAAAATCTCATCAGCACCTGCTGTGTGTGTGTGGAGGTATTCTCCATCATGTTTTATATTTTACATTACAGTTACTGGCTTCCTTCCCATAAAAGCATATAATTTAAAGCAGAAGGATTCAGTTTGAGTCAATAGGATGTAAAATCAGCTTTGATGAAGGGCATGACATGGAACTGATAAATGTTACAGGAGAGATGGTGTATTGTCAGCATTGGTAGAGCATGATACATGAAATTATAGAAACTAGATTTTTTTGCCCATTGTTGAATAGGTTTGTTAGTTTGCATCGTTTGTTGTACTTACCTTATAGTCAACGCCCCCCCACCCCCAACCTTAAGTTGTCAGAGTGCTTCAGATTAGTTTGTTGATTTTCTTTCTTGCCTTGCCATTACTATTTTTCTGCTGCTTCCTTGGTAGGAAATATCACAAAGTATTTTCAGTTTCAGTGTTAGGGAGTTCCAGCAACGAAAGTAAAGTGATATTTCCACTTCAGAATGCTTTGTGACTTGGATGGGAACTTGGAGGTAACGGTGCTCTTATTTATCTGCTGCCCTTGTCGTTCTTGGTGGAGATCACAGGTTTAGGGAGTGCTGCCAAAGAAGCCTTGGTGAGTTACTGCGTTGCATTCTCTGGATGGTATGCACTGCAGCTACTGTGCACCATTGATGAAGGGAGTGCTGTCTAAGAAGGCAGATGGAGACTGCTTTATTGTTGTTGATGTGGAGCTTGTTGACTGTTGTTGCAGTTGCACCTGTCTAGTAACTGGAAGCTAGAGGATGACTTAATTCTTGGCTATCGGACAAGTCAGTTATTGCAGGGGAGTCAAGGAAATGTTACACTAGCATAAGATGGCTAGCAAGAAAAGAATTTTTTTAATGGAATTATAGGCTGGTTAGTTTAACGTCTGTTGTAGGTAAAGTGCTAGAATCCTTGATCAAGGAGAAAATAGCGAGGCATCTTGAGGAGAATTGTTTGATAGAGCAGACGCAGCACGGTTTCGTTAAGGGGAAGTCGTGTCTGATGAATTTATTGGAGTTCTATGAGAATGTGTCTAGGGCGGTGGGTAGAGGAGAGCCGGTAGATGTGGTGTTTCTTGATTTTCAGAAGGCGTTTGATAAGATGCCTCACAAGAGGTTATTACAGAAGGTTAGGGGGGCATGGAGTTGGGGGTAGGGTGTTAGCGTGGATAGGGGATTGGCTGTCAAATAGGAGGCAGAGAGTGGGGGTTAATGGGTGCTATTCGGATTGGTGGTTGGTGACTAGTGGAGTGCCCCAGGGATCGGTACTGGGGCCTCAGCTATTTACCATTTATATAGATGATCTGGAGGAGGGAACCGAGTGTATGGTGTCGAAATTTGCTGATGACACCAAGATTGGTGGAACGGCAAATTGTGCGGAGGGTGTGGAAAGTCTGCAGAAGGATCTAGGTAGGCTGGGCGAATGGGCCAGGAACTGGCAAATGGAGTTAAAGTTAGCAAGTGTGAAGTTGTCCACTTTGGTAGGAATAATGGTAGGAAGGACTATTACTTACATGGCGAAAAACTGCAGCATGCAACGGTGCAGAGGGACCTCGGGGTCCTTGTGCATGACTCGCAAAAACCCAGCCTGCAGGTGCAGCAGGTGGTCAGGAAGGCAAATGGGATGCTGGCCTTCATAGCGAGGGGGATTGAATATAAAAGTAGGGAGGTCTTGCTACAACTGTACAGGGCACTGGTGAGGCCGCAGCTGGAGTACTGTGTGCGGTTTTGGTCGCCGCACTTACGCAAGGATATTTTGGCCTTGGAGGGAGTGCAGAGGAGGTTCACTAGGCTGATACCGGAGTTGAGGGGGTTGAGCTATGAGGAGAGGCTGAATAAACTAGGCTTGTACTCGTTAGAGTTTAGAAGAATGAGGGGAGATCTCATTGAGACGTATAAGATGATGAATGGGATGGATAGGATAGAGGTGGAGAGGATCTTCCTGCTCAGAAAGGACAGTAGGACTAGAGGGCACAGCCTCAAGATAAGGGGGGGCAGTTTAGAACGGAGTTGAGGAGGAACTTCTTCACTCAAAGGGTGGTGAATCTCTGGAATTCCCTGCCCGTTGAAGTGGTGGAGGCTGCCTCACTAAATATATTTAAGACGTAGGTTGATAGGTTTTTGGTAAGCAAGGGGATGAAGGGTTATGGGGAGAGGGCGGGAAAGTGGAACTGAGCCACGACAGATCAGCCATGATCTTATTGAATGGTGGGGCAGGCTCGAAGGGCTAGATGGCCTACTCCTGCTCCTATTTCTTATGTTCTTATGTTTTCTACAGTTCAACAGTCGTGTTCTAGTTCTTGCCCTGAGACAGCGACTTTGGCATATGTTATTGGAGTGAAGACACTTTGTTAGCACAGATGACTTGTCAGTTGCGGCAAGGGGGCGGATAATGCGTTAGCGTTTAAAAGTTGCTCCAACAAGTACCATAGTCAAAAGGTTTCAGCAGATATAAGAATCTTTAATCTCAGAGCTGTTACTGTTTTGACTCAATTTCAGGTCCTCATCAACACCTTTGTGCCAATTCACATTGTGGGATAGAGGTTTTGTGTAGCATTTACAGTACAGAAACAGACCATATGGCCCAAAGTCTATGCCAGAGTGTGTATCGTGCACATTGAGCCTCCTCCCACAATTCTTCTTGTAACCCTGTCATATCATCAGCGTTGGTGTGACAGATTGGAACCTGTGCCATAACTTAAGGTCCCATCCCAAATACCAGAGATAGGGCTACTTGCATCACAGGGGTGGATTGTCAGTAGCTGCAAGAATATATCAATGATACTTTGCTTGAGCCAGTCTGATCTATCCTTCTGAGGTAGAGCAGAATCAAATGAGATCCCTTGGCAGGCTGATACAGAAAGTGAAATCACATGGGATCGAAGGAAGGCTGATAAGGTGGGCACAGAACTGGCTTGGTCATACAAGACAGAGAGTAGCGGTGGAAGAATGTTTTTCTGACTGGAGATTTGTGATCAGTGGTGTTCAGCAGGGATCAGTGCTGGGACTCCTGTTGTTTGTAATACACATAAATGATTTGAAGAAGAATGTAGGTGGAATGATTAGTAAGTTTGCGGACTGCGGATAGCGAGGAGGAATGCCAGAGAATACAGCAGGATAAAGATAGGCTGGAGACTGGGCAGAGAAATGGCAGATGGAGTTTAATCTGAACTGGTGTAAAATGATGCATTTTAAAGTTCTAATGCAGAAGGGAAGTAAATGGCAGAACTTTAGAAGCATCAACATACAGAACATCTAGGCATATAGGTCCACAGTTCCCTGAAAGTGGCAACATAAATGGATAAGGTGGTCAAGAAGGCATATGGCATGCTTGGCTTCATTGGTCGAGGCATAGAGAATAACTTGCAAGTCATGTTGCAGCTGCATTGAAATTTAGTTTGGCCGCATTTGGAATATTGCATACAGCTCTGGTCGCCATACTACCAGAAGGATGTGGAAGCTGTGGGGAAAGTACAGAAAAGATCTACCAGGATGTTGCCTAGTTTGGAGGGTATTAGCTATGAGGAGAGATTGGAAAAACTTGATTTGTTTTCACTTGAATGTCAGAGGCTGACGGGTGACCTGATAGAAGTTTATAAAATTAGAAGAGGCATGGATGGATTGGATTGTCAGAGTCTTTTTCCCAGGGTAGAAATGTCAGTTACTAGGGGACAAAGGTTTAAGGTAAAAAGGAAAAAGTTTAAGGGAGATGTTAGAGGCAATATATTTACATAGAGGGTGATAAGTGCCTAGAACACGCTGCCAGGGGAGGTGATAGAAGCAGATTAAATAGTGACGTTTAATAAGCATCTTGACAGATACATGAATAAATAGGGAATTGAGGGATACACAGTCCGTATCCCTCAATTCCCTCAATTTAGTTAATGAGGTGTCATGTGTTGGTGCAGGCTTGGTAGACAAAAGGGTCTGTTTTTGTTCTTTGTTCTCCTTGTCTCCTGATGAGCAAAGAGCATTCTGATGAGGTGATGGAACTACTCTGATGTAACCAGGATCTGAAACATTTAAGTGCCTCTGACTTATGCCTTCTGCAGCCTCAGGAATTTAGCATTCTTGCCTCTTAGGATGGGGGTGGGAGTGTGTGTTTGTTTTATCACTGCATCCTTATTCAGGATTTGTCATTTGGCCCTTTGAGCATGTTTTACCATTCAATATGATCATAGCTAATCCTCAATCTCAACACCATACTCCTGCATTCTGCAATCTCCTATACTTCTTGACACCTTTAGAGTCTAGAAATCTATTTCCTTCTTAAATATATTCAGTGGTCTGGCCTTCACAGTCTCCTGGTAGAGAATTCCACAGGTTCACCATCCACTAAGTGAAGAAATTTCTCCTCATCTCAATTCTAAATGACCTATCCTATATCCTGAGACTGTGGCCCCTTTCAGGCAGAGGAAACAATATCCCTGAATCCAGTCTGTACCAACTTGTTGAAATTTTATACGTTTCAATGAAATCCCTTCTTGTTCTTTTAAATCCCAGTGAACACTGGGCCAATCAACCCAATTTTGCATACGAACCTTCATTGCTGCCCCTGGATGTGGTCTCATCAAGGCCTTTTACAGCTGCAACAGGACATCCCACACTCAAGTCCTCGTGCAATGAAGGCCAACATACTATATGCCTTCCTAATTGTTTGCTGTATTTCCATACTTGCTTTCAGTAACAATACTACAACACCCATGTCTCTTTATACGTCAACATTTCCCAATCTATCACCATTTAAATGATACTCTGCCATTCTGTTTCTTCATGTTTTTCCACATTATACTACATCTGCCATCTAATTGCCCACTCACTCAACTTCTCGAAATCACATTGAAGCTTCTTAACATCCAACATCCTCCTCATCACTCAATTCCCACCAAGTTTTGTGTCATCAGCAAACTTGGAAATGTTATGTTCGGTTCCCTCATTTAAATGCGTATTGTGAATAGCTAGGATCCTATGGGATCCCACTAGTCACTGCTTGCCACTTTGAAAAAGACCCATTTATTCCTGTCTGTTTCCCCTCTGCTAACCCATTGCATTGATTGAACTGTTATAATTTTTCCTCTTTGGCGTCTGCTTTGAAAGTGTTATCAGTATCATTGGTTATCGCTGCACTGATATAGTTTTAAACATCAGCATTCGCTGTATAATCTGATGCTGTTTCTGCCTAAATAATTAGCATTGTCTAATATTTAAAATTATTTTGCAATTGTTCAATAATTTGAATATTGCTCATGTCTTTTTTCTTTACGCATGTATTCCAATTTATCCTTACTTTAATGTCACGTTACTTCCATATAATGTCAACTCAGCAATTAAACTTTTTAACAATATTAAAACACCTGGATCAAATTATGCAATGTAATCTTGGTGCAGCAAATATAGCTTCACATTAAGATTATGAATGGAAGAGTAGAAGTGGTGAATATTATTGCTTCTTCTAAGGTATTTTAACCTTTCTTTTAAGTCCTGTCATGCCACTGGGAGAGTAATGAGAGTGGGTGAGCTATATAGTGTGGAGAGGGTTTTTCAGATAAAATGTCTAGGACAATAGTTTACAATCTTAATAGGCCTCCAGGGCTGGCAGAAAATATCTCTGTTTTAACACTTTATTTGAAACACAATGATTCCTGAGGTGCAATGACCTCTTAATTTTACACTCAGCTTTTAGTATTATGTTTGTCCTGAAGTTCATCATTTGAGAGCTAACCTCACAGCCTTCAAATGCAGAGGTGAAACACTGCTCCAGGGGTCAGTGCTGGCCACTTGGGTGAAGAAAAACATAATTGCTGAGTGTTGCACTAGAGAGTTAGTTCTGGATAATCATTGTTAAGATGGGGTATTCTTATTGCAGCAAGACCTTAGGAAAGATTTATTTGTGTATGCAAATTTGCTAAAGAATTTCTTTATTTAACCTAAAACCCAATAATTTATTTTGAAGACAATAATTACACTGTTTCAGTGTACATTTCCACTCAATACCACACATTGCTTACAGTATTTCGTTACATTACAAGTGACAAAAACCCATAAAAATCTTCAAGCATTTGAGAATCCTATAATGGTTGATACTTTGAATAGCTTTTTCTTGTTTCTGACCAGATATATTGAAATACATCAAATTATTAAATTATTACATTAAAATACTGAAATTATACTGTGGTATACTAATGGACAAATATTTAATTGGACTCCCTGTGAAATAAGTTTCTCTATTTTATTAAATATATTAACCAATTTATTTTTAAGTGTGTTAATGGGTCATTCTTAAATTACCTTTGTGTCTACTGTCTGGACATATTTCATTTTCTAATTTCTAAAATTGAAATTTGTTCAGATTTTTTGTGAAAACAAAAATGTCAACTATTAGTTTATTTCTCAGCCCATTGCCCAAACCTCAAATCCCTGAAAGGTTAAATAGATTGCATATACACATTTGAACAAGTTTGGTTAAATGGTTATTTCCCTATTCCTTTTCTGATCTTTTTGATACTTTCATTACTCAGTTTTCTCCTAATTGATTTTTTTTGTTTTTGATCTCTTAAAAATGAGCAGAGGCTGTTCATAATTTTAATCTGGATTCTCAATTGTTGTACAAAGTTAGATTTGATTGATGAGGAATTGAAGCATATATCAAAATCTGACATCACCGCGTGATAAACTAATCATTGGTTTAATGTAGTGTGGTATATCATGATAATATGTCATAATATCCCACTGAAACTCCAGTATTTAACTGAAGTAACTGTTAACAGAAAGAAGTGTAGTAATTTTTTTAAAGAATGTGCAAATTTAATAAAAAAAGGTATCAACTTAAAAATTGCTATTGAAGTAAAATATGAACACAAGCATAATTTGATTCTTGTGTAAAGCCAGATACCATAGGGATTTCAAACTATTTGACCAGTTACCATGGCAATGGTTTCTTTCTCATTGTTGTGAAATGAGGCTAGGCATGATTGGCAGGAACTGGCTTGTTCATTGTTGATTATGCAGGTTTTCAGCCATCCTTTCAGTGAATAAGTGTGTACTGCAAGGGGTAGCCTGACATGAAATTAGTTGTAATTAACCCTTTCATAGTTTAAAGTTAAAAATCATATTGTTTGGTTAAAGTAAAACATGCTCTTAAATACAGTTCATAGACCTATTCCTTCAACTGGTTTATTGTTTAATTGGGTAATATATTTAAATAATTGCAGTTGTTTTATTTATAGAGGCTGCTATGTTGAGGGGAAATCTCTTGCAATTTAATTGAATATAATATGCAATATTTTATGAAATAAAGTGTGGATAACTTGGTGTTGAACATACCATTAAGATCAGAACAAAGAATTAGTGAATTGGAAAGTTCAAGGTAGTAGTGTATTTCTGCAACTGTAGGCTGCAACTTGGATAAATGCTTTGGATGGATTTTATCCAAAAGATGGATATCGGAAGCCGTGATCATGCCTCTTGCCTGGCAGTGCCCGCCCATGCTATTTTTGTATTGGGATTCTCGAGAAGGAACTGAGGCATTGCCTCTGCTGCTCGAAGCAGGCAAGAGGCAGGAACTGTAACAGGCGAATGCCGAGGCCAGTTCGTCAAAAGGCTGCCAACAAGGACTTCAGCCCTGTTCTGTAAATGAATGTTAGGCACCCTAGCCCTTGCATCTGACCCCTTATATACTCCTGCCTTCCATCCATCTGACAGGACCATGGAAATCTGACCCTTTGTGTTTCAAAGTGACTGGGACACCTTCTATAGTTGTTTGTGAATCTTATGCATACATTTTTGCCCTGAAAAGCACTAAGATAATTGCAGATCAAATTTATTGAACCTCAATTCCCATTATGACAAAATATTTAACTACCTCCAAGGTATGTGGTGACTTGCAAATTAGATTTTTTGAAGTGTTGAACAAGAAACAGTCCTTGTGACTCAGTGGGCAGAATCTTGTTGAGATATCAGGGGTCTCACCAATCAATTGGAGAGCCAGTGAGAGACCGGTGCTGCATCCTTTTGGGAATCTCCAAACTGCAAGCTAATTAGGCAGTCGTGAGACAGCAGTGGGCTATCCATTGGAACCAAGATCCTAGGGATAGAAGCCTCACCCAATCAGAGGCTGGCAGCTCATTCTCAGCAGCAACATAGGGGAGGCAGCGGCTGCTGAGGACAGACACCTACTGGAATCCCTGCATCATGGAGTGACTGAGATTGGTTGGTGTTTGGGGGGGAGGGGGAGAAGGGGTGTACATATGTACATGGTGGGGATTGATGGGAGAGATGTGTGGGGGGTACTTAACAGCAAGGGCAGAAGTTGGGTCTCAGCAGAACCTCCTTTTCCCAATGCTGAATCATTCAATCAGGCAGTAAGTGCCTTTGATCGAGGGACTCACAACACAGAGTTGAGAAGCTGGTTATGCCACACATTGATAGAACTGCCTGCCACTGGGTTCATACCACTAAGAGACCCTTAAGTGGTCATTAATTCTGGTCCCAAAGGCAGAATGGGATGGTCGCCCATTCTGGGCATGATAGGCAGACTGTAGGGTTCAGGCACACCACCATTCCATCGAATTCCGTGCCCTTCCTGCCTTAATGCTGTCACCAGCAAACAAATAAGATTCTGCCCAGTGACTCGGATCAGATGTGATTGTTATGTGAGGTTCAGGATAACCAGAGGAGGAGGTGGAAGTGGTGAGAGCTTTGGGAAGGACAGGGAGAAGTTGGTGGTGTAACTGAGAGTTTTCACTTGGTCAGGTAAATGCTTACATTCTTTTATACTGTGATCACAGAATCGACCCTGATATTACAAAACTCAGTCTAGCTATGAGGAGATAAACTAGGATTTGCAATGATACAAGTTATGAAGCACTGATTCTTCAGCTGTAGCTCTTTACAGAACTAGTTGTTTCAGCGTTCAATTTCCACCTGGACCCAAGGTTAAGACCACGTGTACAAAGGTAACTATTAGTAGACACGTCCTTTGTCAAAATGGGCATAAAGCCGAGTTACCTCCTTTTTCTGCTGAAGTGCTGCAAATGCATGTATGTGACCTACAAGGGTGTATGATCTGTAGTCTCTGCAATAACATTGTCAAAACAATTATGTTGGAGGTTGGGGAAGAAACACTCCACTAAGTCCAGTAGTAGAAAGTTTTATTTAGCTGCTAGAGTGGGACCATTTATGCTTTTCATTTCTGCCATGGCTGTGATTAGTGTGCTCAGTGTAAATTATCCATAATTATGCCTGTCATAGAATCTCTACAGTGCAGAAGGAAGCCATTCGGCCCATCAAGTCTGCACCGGCAACAATCCCACTCAGGCCCTATCCATGGCCCCATGTATTTACCCTGCTAATCTCCCTGACATTAAGGGTCAATTTAGCATGGCCAAGCAACCTAACCTGCACATCTTTAGACTGTGGGAGGAAACTGGAGCACCCAAAGGAAACCCATGCAGATACAGGGAGAATGTGCAAACTCCACACAGACAGTGACCTGAGGCCAGACTTGAACCCAAGTTCCTGGCATTGTGAGGCAGCAGTGCTAACTACCGTGCCATCCCTTTTGTGTTAATTCCAGAAATCATCACTTAGAGTCATTGAGGCCCTTTGGCCCAACTTGTCCATGCCATCTTTTTTTAAAACCCCTAAGCTACTGCCAATTGCCCGCATTTGGCCCATATCCCTCAATACCCATCGTATCCATGTAACTCTCTAAATGCTTTTAAAAAAGACAAAATTTACCCGCTTCTACTACTACCTCCAGCAGCTTGCTCCAGACACTCACCACCCTCTATGTGAAAAAATTGCCCCTCTGGATCCTTTTATATCTCTCCCCTCTCATCTTACACCTTTGCCCTCTAGTTTTAGACTCCCTTACCTTTGGGAAAAGATATTGACTATCTAACTGATCTGTGCCCTTGTTATTTTCTAGACCTCTATAAGGTCACCCCTCAACCTTATATACTCCAGAGAAAAAAGTCCCAGTCTATCCAGCCTCTCCTTATAACTTAAACCATCAAGACCCGGTAGCATCCTAGTAAATCTTTTCTGCACTCTTTCTGGTTTAATAATATCCCTTATATTATAGGGTGACCAGAGTTGTATGCAGTATTCCAAGTGTGGTGTCACCAGTTTCTTGTATAACTTCAACAAGACATTCCAACTCCTGTATTCAATGTTCTGACCAATGAAACCAAGCATGCCGAATGTTGGACCCTTAGAGGATGTTGGACCCTTAGAGGATGAGAGGGGGGATTTAGTGGTGGGGGATGAGGAAATGGCTGAGGCCTTGAATAACTTTTTTGCTTCGGTCTTCACGGAGGAGGACGCGAATAGTTTGCCGGGTGTTAACGATGGAAAGATGATAGGAGTGGAGGGCCTGAATGAGATCATTGTTACTAGAGAGGCAGTGCTCAACAGACTAGAGGGACTGATGGTGGACAAGTCCCCAGGACCGGATAGAATGCATCCAAGGGTTCTGAAGGAAATGGCAGAGGTGATAGTGGATGCCTTGGTGATTATTTTCCAAACCTCGCTGGATTCTGGGGAAGTGCCAGAAGATTGGAAAACGGCTAATGTTACGCCGCTGTTTAAAAAGGGTAGCAGGCAAAAGGCAGGGAATTATAGGCCGGTTAGTTTAACGTCTGTTGTAGGAAAAATGCTTGAATCCGTAATCAAAGAGAAAATAGCGAGGCATCTTGAGAAGAATTGTTTGACAGAGCAGGCGCAGCACGGTTTCGTTAAGGGGAAGTCATGTCTGACAAATTTATTGGAATTCTATGAGGATGTGTCTAGTGCGGTGGATAGAGGGGAACCGGTGGATGTGGTGTTTCTCAATTTTCAGAAGGCGTTTGATAAGGTGCCGCACAAAAGGTTGTTACAGAAGGTTAGGGGGCATGGAGTTGGGGGTAGGGTGTTAGCGTGGATAGGGGATTGGCTGTCAAATAGGAGGCAGAGAGTGGGTGTCAATGGGTGCTATTCGGATTGGCAGTTGGTGACTAGTGGAGAGCCCCAGGAATTGGTGCTGGGGCCTCAGCTATTTACCATTTATATAGATGATCTGGAGGAGAGAGCCGAGTGTAAGGTGTTGAAATGTGCTGATGACACAAAGACAAGTGGAACAGCAAATTGTGCGGAGGGTGTGGAAAGTCTGCAGAGGGATCTAGATAGGCTGAGCGAGTGGGCGAGGACCTGGCAGATGGAATACAATGTTGGCAAGTGTGAGGTTATCCACTTTGGTAGGAATAATGGTAGGAAGGATCACTACTTAAAGGGCGAAAAGCTGCAGCATGCTACGGTGTAGAGGGACCTGGGATACTTGTGCATGAGTCGCAAGAACCCAGCCTGCAGGTGCAGCAGGTGGTCAGGAAGGCAAATGGGATGCTGGCCTTCATAGCGAGGGGGATTGAATATAAAAGTAGGGAGGTCTTGCTGCAACGGTACAGGGCACTGGTGAGGCCGCAGCTGGAGTACTGTGTGCAGTTTTGGTCGCCGCATTTGCGCAAGGACATTTTGGCCTTGGAGAGAGTGCAGAGGAGGTTCACTAGGCTGATACTGGAGTTGAGGGGGTTGAGCTATGAGGAGAGGCTGAATAGACTGGGCTTGTACTCATTAGAGTTTAGAAGGATGCGGGGAGATCTCATTTGAGACATATGATGATGAAAGGGATGGATAGGGTAGAGGTGGAGAGGTTCTTCCTGCTCAGAAAGGACAGCAGGACAAGAGGGCACAGCCTCAAGATAAGGGGGGACAGTTTAGAACAGAGTTGAGGAGGAACTTCTTCACTCAAAGGATGGTGAATCTCTGGAATTCTCTGCCCGTTGAAGTGGTGGAGGCTACCTCGCTAAATATATTTAAGACGCAGGTAGATAGGTTTTTGGTAGGCAAGGGGATGAAGGGTTATGGGGAGAAAGCGGGAAAGTGGAACTGAGCCACTTCAGATCAGCCATGATCTTATTGAATGGCGGGGCAGGCTCGAAGGGCTAGATGGCCTACTCCTGCTCCTATTTCTTATGTTCGTATGAATGCCTGGTTTTGTTTACTTGTTTTATCTGCTGGAATATTATTTAATTGAAGGTGCATGGGCTCCCTCTCTATATTGCTATGTTTTATAGTCATATAAAAATACATATTTTAATGCGGGTCGTGTTACAGAAAATTGTTTACATAGTTTCTGATAGCAGGAGGCCCCCTGATTATTTTTTAAGAGGTTGGTTAAGAAAGTTTTCTAACCAAAGTTTACTTGCTTTGGAGACTGAGCTGAAAAGGAAATAACAAACAGTGCCAGTTTCAGTGAGAAATAATGTGATAATTACAGTGTCCGAGTAGAAATTACAGAGATATGGGACTGGTAAATAGTTATGGTGGGTGAAATTTTAATAACACCATTATTTTGTAAAATTGGAATGAGATTGAGGAATGCCATTGTATATTATATACCATTTCTTCTGGCTAATACCATTGCCCTCATGAGTTAGTCTGAAAATTAGTTGGGTTATTTCCTCACTGTAAAGGTGAAGAAACACCGGCCCGCTGACTTCGAGACAATTGCGTCTTAAAAAATATAAAGCAATTTTTTCTGTTGACTTTGTCATGATTGTCATTTTTATTTGCTTTGAGAGCAACTAACAAACATCTTTTGATAGTTTTTCAACTAGTAATGCGACAGATTTGGTCATCTGCAACTTTCAGCTGCCATGACTGTTCTTGGAAAGCAAAAATATGATATAATTTTGTTGGGAGCATTTTAACCATTGGAATATACAATGCGTTTTGCTTAATGAAAAGTAAAGGCCCTAATTAACCTTAATCCATAATTAGGTATCATGGAATGTACTGTATGCATAACTTATAATTTTTCAAATGCGAATGCCAGAAGTTTGTAATTTCAACAGTAAAAACATTATTGTCATTTGTTGGATAAAATGCACTACCTACTCGCAATGTAATTGTATTGTAAGCTAAAAGTAGCATTTTTGCAACATAATTTTCCTTCTTTTCCCCAATAATGAAATGTTATTAACTAAAACAAAACATTCCATTAAAAAGCAAGCATAGTTATTAATCATTTTGTAAATCATTGTGGACGTTTACCACAGAATGTTTGCAATATGTAGTAGAAACATAAATTAAGTTAAAATTTACTGGTTTAAATGAACCATGTCGGTTTTTATTTTTTTCTCTCTTTTGGTTGAAAACATGTGAAGAGGCTACTGAACAACAGCTTTTATCATTTTGCATTTCTCTTTCTGTTTGCATATGGTCATCATAAACAAAATGTGGTCTGAGAGGACTAGTAGTTTTGGCACTATTCCAGGCATGCCTCAGCCTGCAATTAAAGGCACTAGAACGCTTTTCGTCTCAATAATTTAGTATTGCCTGATTTTGCACAGTAATGTTTGGTGGGATTTATAAGGTCTTGTAGCCTAAGGCTTATTGGTTTTGGCTACGAGTGAGCAGGCAGCTTTTGTTGGCTTTGTACATCAGCTTCAACAAACCAGGAGTTTGACTTTTGTCTGTTTTACTGTTTGATCATCAGTAGTGATTACGATCTGCAAAGCAAGGGAAATGACTACAATCTTTGTCCAACCCACCTTCCTCCTGCTCCCCATTACGCGCAAGAAGCAAAATGCTCACTGCAGAATTATAAAGGTTGCCCGAAATCCTTTGGAAGAAAAGTGGCTGCATGCAGGGAGTTAACCCTTTCAGTTTATTTCTGTTGTTGTTTCAATATACCAACATTATCTGCTTATTTTGTGTTCTCAACTCACATGATTTCTACATAGTTGTCCTTCCACATTTAAAACAAAGGATAATGAACACCTTGACATGAATCTTACTCATTTTGGAATGGTATAGCACAGCTATAATTAATAATTCGTTTCCAGCCAATGCAAAAAGTTTACAAAGACCATAATCAGCTTTAGCATTATCCATTTATTTTGCCTTTTTTTAGGCATGCTGCAAGATGTTAATTTAGGCAGACTGAGAAATTCCTAATCAATGTGTTTGTCTGTGTTGATCGTTTTCTGCCATCTGTGTTTTTTGGAACTGTTTAAGAACGTGATAAATGGATAATACCATAATGTACAAAATTGTGAATCACCATGTACCCCAACCTCATTACAGGAGCTCTTCGTTAGGAAATAAATTCAAGGTCAGTTTAATTTTTAAGTTTGTGCCCATAGTGTTGGGATATTTATTGCAGTATAAGCCTCACGTAAATGCACAACATATATGCTCCTGTGTACTGTGCTACCATTTAGTGGCGTTGAGTTTTAAAATAAATTAGAAATCATGTTATGTAAAGCTGAGTGGTAACTTCCATGATCATCCCCAGTCAGAATTGAGCATCGTTCACACATCTGGGGTCCCATAAGATAACCAATTAGATCATCTGTAAAGTTAAAATGTATATACTGTTTCGCAAAGAACTTTTCTATGGAACCTGAATCCACTTTTTGTTTCAATAACTAATGCTGCATCCCTGTTCTGAATTTTTATGTTGCATTTTGTAAATTTATATAACAAAATAACATTGTCATTCATTTGAATATTACACATTTTATTCATTTTTAGAAGGATTTAAAATGTTGATTTCTTTACATATGTTTGTTCCAAATCATTTGGATCATACAAAAATGTTGATGTACGGCACTAAATATGTGATTATGAACCTGGGATTGATGGTTAACTTATTAATTGCATGCTGTTGTTTTAAGCATCAAATGTCCTGAAAAGTGAAGGAGAGCTGCATTGTAAACAGTACAACTTCATAAAGAAAGATCACTCCAAAGTTTGAAACTGAAGAATGCTATTCTTCACAGTTGGTAACCAGAAAGTGAAGTCCTTTTATACTTGAAGGAATTCCATGCACTAAAAAGTGAGGAAATATTGTAGTTCCTTTAAACTTTGTAAGAAGCATAAGTTACTTAATTACAGCAGCTTGGCTTTTTCCTTTACAGACTGTGGCTAACATTGCATATTTCATCTCCCTAAATTAATGGGATCCTGAGCTATTCAGGAAGTGTTCTAATGACAATGGCAAGGGGAATGCATCAACTTCCTTCCTAAGAAATGCATTTTTTTTACTTCCTGCATAGTTGTAGACATGAATTTACATCCAGCTGTAAAAACGAACCTGCTTTCGTAACGGAAACAAGAAGATACTTCAGCATCAATATATAGACGTACATTTATAAAACTCACATAGTTACAAAATACTTCATAGCCTCTTTTAAAAGTTTTGTTTGCTCAAATGGACAAAGCTCAAATTACTGCAGGTTGTAAACGAAAGTAAGATCATTGGATCACCAGGGAGATGGATGCTTTCAACACCTTCATAGACGGACAAGAAAGTGTATGAGTAGGTTCACAACAGTGCAACACAAATCGAATGCGTAAAAAATGAAAAGGCCACTGAAAAGGAATTGCCTACCCAACCATCCATTTATACTAAAAGCTTACAAAAACTTTGGCTCAATTCTGCTAAACACATCTATGGACAAGGCACAAAACCTGATTATCTTAAATTTGGACATAATAGAAATGATTCAGATTCAAAAGCTGCTCCATTCACATTTAACAAACTGTCATCTTTGACGATAAATGAGACACTTGGAAGTTTTTTTTCAAACACACCATAGCTTGAAATATTTACAGTAAACAGAAAGAACTTAATTTTTCTTCTTCCTATAGGGTTTACAGACAAAATAAACAATTTCCAGATCAGACAAACATGCTGCTAGAAGTACATGCATAGCTAAAGAAGGCAAGTGCTACTCTGCACTTTGGCCATTTCTTTTATTGTGTTAAGTATAACAATTCCTCTTGAAACTTGGAATTTGTAATAATGGTTATAGATGTTATAGGTATTATTTTTGTTATGTTACAGATATTATTTTTAAAAAGAAGCTAAAGATGCATAGCTAAAGAAGGCAAGTGCTACTCTGCACTTTGGCCATTTCTTTTATTGTGTTAAGTATAACAATTCCTCTTGAAACTTGGAATTTGTAATAATGGTTATAGATATTATTTTTAAAAAGTAGCTGCACTGCAACACATTTATTTGAGAAGTATTTGTTTGCATAGTCATTTAACTTCTACAAATGATTTTAGTTAATGGATGCAGTTATATTTTTTAACATGTTGAATATTTTTATGGTATTTTGTATCTAAAATACTTCTGGTCCAAGATTTAGCCGAACTAAATCGATGTTCTAAATTAATTCTAAATTACACTCCTTTGAAGCATCTTGGGACATTTTAACATGTTAAAGATGCCATATGAAAGCAAGTTGCTATTGAATAATTAATTTTAATAAGTTAACTTAAATCTTGAAAAACCTTAAACAAGATTGTCTGGGAAATATGTACAATGGTAGCTAATGTTAACAATTGTTGGTTTATTTGTCCTTCCTGGTGGCTGACAAATGTACCTTTTTGCTACTGTGCAGTTACACAATGAGTTAAATAAAACTGAATTTTTAGGGCCTTTAGAGTGTATAGTGTTCAATAATAATTTGTGAATCTCCAATATTGGAACAATACTTGTTT
Source organism: Carcharhinus amblyrhynchos (assembly GCF_965287045.1). Classification (NCBI taxonomy): domain Eukaryota; kingdom Metazoa; phylum Chordata; class Chondrichthyes; order Carcharhiniformes; family Carcharhinidae; genus Carcharhinus; species Carcharhinus amblyrhynchos. Next base: position 93,367,426 of record NC_137328.1, on the reverse strand, counting down.
GGAGCTGTTTCATTCAATTGTCTTGTTAGTATTTAATCTAATATTTTTGTTTTCACAAGATATGATGGTCAAAATCAAGATTGAGGCACTGAGCATAATTTCAAAATATTGGTTGCTGCACTAATAATTATTCATATGTAATTGGTTCCCCATTTGCTACTAAAGAGAATTGTATAAATGAATTGTTAGGGCAGAAAATGTGTGTGCTTGTTATGTGCTATTAATGATTGCTAACTTACTGTGATGGCACCAACAATTTATACTTACATGGCACTGTTAACATAAGAAAATCTTCCAAGACCCTTCACAGTTTTAAAAAAAATGACACTGAGCCACATAAGGAGGTATAGGGTCAGATGACCAAAAGCTTTGTCAAAGAGGTAGGTTTTAATAAGTGCCTTAAAGGAGGAAAGCAAAGTGGAGTGGTGTAAGGAGGGTGTCCCAGAGCTTAGGGACAAGGCAAAAGCATGGTACCAAGAATAGAGTGGTTAAAATTGAGGATGCCCAAGAGGCCAGAATTAGAGGAGTGCACATATCTCAGAACTAGAGTTGTGGGGCTGGAGGAGATTACAGAAATAGAGAGGGCAAGGCCATGGAGATTTAGGAAAACAAGATTGAGATTGTTTGACCAGGAGCTAGGGTATATCAGCAAATATAGGGGTGATAGGCGAATGGGTCTTTGCGTGAGTTAAGATATGGGTAGCAGGGTTTTAGATGATCTCAAATTCATGCAGAGTGGAATGTGTGAGACCAACCAGCAGTGCGTTGGAATAGTAATGTCTAGAGGTAACAAAGGCATAAGTGAGGTTTTCAGCAGTAGATGAGCTAAAGTGGTTGAAATCAGACAATGTTATAGAGTTGGAAATGGGCGGTCTTTGTGATGCTGCACATAGGAGGTCAAAAGCTCATCTTGTTCATAATATTCTGCCGGTGAAGGTGCTTGCATTTGTAATTAGACCATAATAACCTACTGATGCCTGTAATCTTAAAGTCACAGAATTTAAGCAAGCATCTTTTCATCTATCACATTTACCATGCAAACTATAATATTTTTCTAAGTGAGACTTGGAATTGTAAAAAGCAATGCCTGTAAATTATAATAATCTTAATTCTGCAGTGCTGGATTTACCCAACCGAAGAGTAAGGAGCGGGCACAATGGATACTTAGCAATTTGGAAACAATGTACATAGAGAATTACTTTTATTGCTTGGAAACTTTAACCAGTTCCTGTTAAAAGTGAAATTTTTCATCCATCTGTGCTTTCATTGCTCAATTTTCAGCAGTCATGGTGTATCACAACTTCAGATTTGAAGATCCCCTGATAAGTTTATATAATGCAGAATATAGCAAAATTTAGGCAATTAGAGTTGCTTCACTGGCTTTCTCTACTTCTGTTATGATGTCGAGTTAAAGCCAGAACTCTTTCTTCAAAGATTATTTCAAGTATGTGAATGAGGAATGTAGAAGAGATAAACAATCAGAGACTGATGCCCATAAACTCATTACTTTAATATAATAAAATTATGTCTGTTATGAGGAGAATGGTATCATTTACTGACAGATATGTTTCCAATTGAATTTAATTGGAATGTTGAAACTATTTTTTGTTAGAAGTGAAACCAGTGGGTGAAAACCTTAGCATTGAAAACACTCCCAGGTTAAATTAGATTTCAATCAGGCATAGAAAGAGAAATACATGGAGCAAAATTAAGATAAGATTATGAGAATGATAAAACATAGAAAGAGAAACAAACTAAAAAATAGTCTTTGGCCTAGATTTCAATGAGGCGGGTAGTGGAGGTCAGGAAAATTTGCAACATGGCCTGCCCACCTCGGGAGAAAGTTCTTAAAATCGTGGGATCTCCATTGCCAGGGGTGGGTGCTCACTGCCCTTGTGCCATCCAACCTGGGAAAGAGCCCAGAGAGACTGCTGGGCGTGGAGACAGTCTGTTTAAAAAGCTCAACTGTTGCTGTGGGATTCACCCCCCCCTTCCCATGTATTCCTCATGCCTGGCCATGTGAGGCTAAGCATCCCCAATGGCCTTTCATACCCCCCATGCCAAAATAGGGCCTTTCATGCTCCAGGTATCAAGTTATGTCTTCTGTTTACCCTGAATGACCACTCATGCCTTTATGCCAAGCTATGGTTATTCATCCACTTTCTATGGGTCTTCATGGCCTCTATGCCAAGCTACAGAACATCCATCCCATTGACCCACTGTACATTGTTTAGAAACCATGAACCACAGAATGACAATCGGATATGTTAAAAAAAAGCTTTAATAAAACAGTCATTCATTCATTATTTTTCACGAAGTTTAACAAAATGTCCTTTCATCATAAAGCAACAAAACTATCTTATGATCTTATGAAGGACTAACTGTAGAAAATTCATACAATTAAAACCTCTTTGTGTGAATAAACTTTTATGCAATTGACAGCAGAGATCAGACAGCCGGAGCTGCAAACCAAGATGTTTCACCAGACTAATGAATATCTGGAGTCTTTGCCAAGCCTCATTGTGTATTCTTCTTCCAGATGCTTTCCCTCTCAAAATCCAAACTGAGATTAAGCCCACCCACCTTTCATGTGGTAAACAAGAAAGTTTGTATTTTCTCTGGTGAATTGCAAAGCTAACTGGCTAACAACTCCTTTGGCGCTCTCAATCCACTTAGAAGCAGTCTACACAACATCAAAGCTGCAACTGTCTCTGTCTGTTCCCCAATGGAATTATCCTGTCAAATCACTTTCTCTATGGCATTGTGGCACAATGGGAGAGGTGGTGATGAAGTCGTATTGCCACTGTGCTAGCAATCAGGGTAATGCTCTGAGAACCAACTCTTGAATCCCATCATGGCAGAAGGTGAAGTTTGATTTCAATAAAAGTTTGGAATTAAAAGTCTAATGTTGAATTAAACATTAAAAATCTAATGATGACCATGAAACCATTGTCAATCGTTATAAAAACCCAGCTGGTTCACTGATACCCTTTAGGGAAGGAGAAATCTGTTATCCTTGCCTAGTCTGGCCTACACATGACTTCAGACCTAAAGCAATTTGATTGACCTAGCAAGTCTCTCAGTTCAAGGGTAATTAGGAATTGGCCCAGTCAGCGATGCCCACATCCTGTGACAAAAATGGTCTGTAGAAATGCCGATTAATCACCTTTCAGTGGTTAATCTGCATTTCAGTTCCAAAGTTTGCCGTAATTCTGGGGACCTATATAGAACATAGAACAATACAGCACAGTACAAGCCCTTCGGCCCTTGATGTTGTGTCGAGCTTTGTCCAAAACCAAGATCAAGCTATCCCACTCCCTATCATTCTGGTGTGCTCCATGTGCCTATCCAATAACCACTTGAAAGTTCCTAAAGTGTCTGACTCCACTATCACAGCAAGTAGTCCATTCCATACCCCAACCACTCTCTGAATAAAAAACCTACCTCGGACATCCCTCTTAACATGAACCTTATAGTTATACCCCCTAGTAACAGCTACATCCACCCAAGGAAATAGTCTCTGCACGTCCAGTCTATCTATCCCTCTCGTCATCTTATAAACCTCTATTAAGTCGCCTCTCATCCTCCTCTGCCCTAAAGAGAAAAGCCCCAGCTCCCCCAGCCTTCCCTCATGACAGCTACCTTTCAAACCAGGCAGCATCCTGGTAAATCTCCTCTGCACTCTCTCCAATGCTTCCACATCCTTGTTATAGTGAGATGACCAGAACTGCACACAATATTCCAAATGTGGTTTCATCAAGGTCCTGTACAGTTGCAGCATAACCCCACAGCTCTTAAACTCAAACCCCCTGTTAATAAACGCTAACACGCTATAAGCCTTCTTCATGACCCTATCCACTTGTGTGGCAACCTTCAGAGATCTGTGGATATAAACCCTGCTGTTGACCCTGTAATCCACATTCAAATTTGTCCTACCAACTCTGCATCCTATCAATGTCTCTTTGCAGCCTACAAGTGCCCTCCACCTCATCCACTACTCCACCAATCTTACCGTCATCAGCAAATTTACTGACCCACCTTTCAGCCCCCTCTTCCAAGTCATTGATAAAAATCACAAATAGCAGAGGACCCAGCACTGATCTCTGTGGTACATCGCTGGTAACTGGTCTCCAATCTGAAAATTTTCCATCCACCACTACCCCCTGTCTTCTATGAGACAGCCCAGTTACTTATCCAATCGGCCGAATTTCCCTCTATCCCACACCTCCTTACTTTCTTCATGAGCCTACCATGGGAACCTTATCAAATGCCTTACTAAAATCCATGTATACAACATCAACTGCTGTATCTCCATCTACACACTTAGTTACCTCCTCAAAGAATTCAATCAAATTTGTGAGGCAAGATTTACCCTTCATGAATCCGTGCTGACTATCCCAGGTTAAGCTGCATCTTTCCAAATGGTCATAAATCCTATTCCTCAGGACCTTTTCCATTAACTTACCGACCACCGAAGTAAGACTAACTGGTCTATAATTACCAGGGTCATACCTATTTCCTTTCTTGAAGAGAGGAACAACATTCGCCACCCTCCAGTCCGCTGGCATTATCCCCGTGGACAGTGAGGATCCGAAGATCAATAATAGAAATATAAATAATATATCTCTAACAAAGACAGGATCATACTTCAGAGACTTACTATCACCATTACAAACATAAAACAACTTCCCTGCAGTTTATAATCTTGCCTTTCTAGCTCTGATCTTAATAGGGAGATTGTGCTGAAGTGGTAATGTCACTAGACTAGTAATCCAGAGGCCCAGGCTAATGTGGTTTCAAATCCTACCACAGTAGTGGGTGAAATTAGCATACTGTTATATATAAAGCTTGGCTCTGTAATGATGGCTATGAAACTGCCATAAATTGTTGTACAAACCCATCTGCTTCACTAATGTCCTTACTTGGCCTGGTCTACATGTGACTCTACATGTGCAACATTGTAGTTGACCCCAAAACGCCCTCTGAAATTTCCTAGCAAGCTATTGTACAAGGGCAGTTAGGAGTGAATAATAAATGATGGCCTTACCAGTATCCCGTAAAATAGTTTTTAAAAAGCCAATGTGGCCCCCAACATCATGCAATCGAATTGAACTTAATTGAAAAATTCCAATTCCCAAACCAAAGTTGCATTCCTAAAATGAAAAGCTATATTCTAAAATCTATGAATTATGAACTAGCTTTTTGCAATAACCTTCTGTTAATTTATCAAAACCTTGATTAGATTAATCAAATGTGGTCTACCTTTATAAACCCATTTAAGAGAGAGATGAGGAAGAATTGTTCCTCTCAGAGGGTAGTGAATCTGTGGAATCATTTACAGCAGAGAGCTGTAGAGGTTGATCATGAAGTATGCTCAAAGCTGAGACAGATTTTTAATCAATAAGGAAATCAATAATTATAGGGATAAAGCAGTAAAGTGAGTTGAGGATTATCAGATCAGTCATGATCTCGTCAAATAGCAGAGCGAATGTGATGGGCCAAATGGTCTACTTCTGCTCCTACATCTTATGGTCTTATTAACATGAGTTTCCAGAAAATATTCCAGGTATTCCTGTATCATTTATTTACACCCTATATTTTAATCTCCCAAGCCAACAATGATGCCCTTGAGGCAGCCCCATAAAAGAACACCTTAATGGTCCCAGGGCCAATTATTTTCTTTCCTTTAGCTTAGTGCTTTAAATAGGAGTATGAATAAGGCTGAGAATAAAGAGAGGGGATTTCTGAGCCTGCATCCTATATTGTATGAGGAGGTGTTGAATAAACTTGATTTGTTTTCACTAACAAATCAGAAGCTGAGGGGCGACTTGATAGAGACCCACAAAATTATGAGAGCCATAGACAGGGTGTATAGTCAGAGGCATTTTCCAAGAGTGGAAGTATTATTTACAAGGGGACACAAGTTCAAGGTGAGGGGAGAAAGTTTAAGGGAGATGTGCAGGGAAACTTTTTTATGCAGAGAATGGTGGGTGCCTGGAGCGCGCTGCCAGAGGAGGTGGTGGAAGCAGGCACATTAGCAACATTTAAGGGGCATCTGGATGGTTACATGAATATAGAAACATAGAAAACAGGTGCAAGCCACCATTCAATATGATCATGATTGATCATGCACTCAGTATCCTACTCATGCTTTCCCTCCATACCCCTTGAGTCCTTTAGCTACAAAGACCACATCCAGCTCCCCCTTAAACATACCTAACGAATTGGCCCCCGACAGCTTTCTATGGTAGAGAATTCCACAAGTTCACAACTGTTGAGTGAAGAAGTTTTTCTTCATCCTGGTCCTGAATGGCTCAACCCTTATTCTTAGACTGTGACCCCTAGTTCTTCACTTCCCCAGTATCGGGAACATTCTTCCCACATCTAGCCTGTCCAGTCCCATCAGGATTTTATAAGTTTCTATGAGATCCCCTCTCGTTATTCTAAATTCCACTGAATACAAACCCAGTTGATCCAGTCTCTCTTTGTATGTCAGTATGAAGGGAGGGAAGAGAGTGAAAAGGACCAAGTAACAGCAGAAGGTTTTTTTCTTTAGTTAGGCATCGTGATCAGCACAGGCTTGGAGGGCCAAAGGGCCTGTTCTTGTTCTGTACGTTTCTTTGTTTTTTTTTGAATCAGCAATGCACAATAGCATACAAATTATTACACCATCTCACTGTCAAAGGCTATTTTCTATTTTAAAAATCAAATAATTGAATACCTACTCCTCTTGAAAGAAAATGCTTTTAAGAGTTGTTCCAAAGCACTTGATTCCTACTGTTCCTACTATTGATCAGATTATTGCATCACTTCTTCCCAGTTTTGTTCTGTTTTTGAGGATGATGGTTGGGGTATAAATGCAGGCCGACATATCAGGAGAAACGATGAGAACATGGGTGGAACTTTTACATTCACTTTAGTTCCTTAGTTTAATCTTTCATCTGAAGGACAACATCTCCTCTGTTCTCCACTGAGCATCAGGTTAAAGTATATGCTCAAGTCTCTAGAAAAGTGTTTAGATCCTTCTGAGATTAACAACAAATATAAGGGCAATAAAATTGCTTAGTTTCCACGAGCCACTTGCTGTGACTTGCGAGCTGGAGTTGTCACATAGACTGTAGTTTCGTCACACGTTTTGTAAGTTATATTGAAGGGAATTGGAGGGATTTTAAACCCTCGAGTTAAAATGAAACTTGAGGCTCTCATTCCTCTTTGTCCTATGGTTTTGTAATGCATGGATCACCGAATAATTAAAATGATTTCAGATATAAACTTTTACTTCAGGATTTTAATTTAGTCTCTTGCCCCAAAACTGATCTAGTGACACCAGTCATCCATGTCAAAATACAGTACAGTAAAGTCAGTAATCAGGAATCTTGACTCTTGAACTATAGGAAAATTGAGTGTTATGGAGAACAGACGAGAAAGTGGAGTTGAGGTCAAGATCAGATCAACCATGATATTATTGAATGATGGAACAGGCTTTTATTTTTTCTATTCTGCTTTTAGGACTGCAATCAGTTTTAAAAAACTATTGGTCACAATTTACATGAAGCGCTTAAATTACATTAGAGGGGAATAATGTAGCGATCTGAACAGATTTTGCTCCGTTTTCTATATCCTGATGGCATAATGCTCAGATGTTTGAAGAAGGTTTTCAGACCAGTGATTTAAACTGGAATGATATGGATCAGACTGTATTTCTACTTTCCCAAGAGATTGTGTATGCTTTAATGGTCCTCTCCTCAGTTGTAATTTAACCTTTAGTATCTCAGCTTAGATACGTTTTGAACAGGCTATTACATCAACATGTCTCAACATGTACCAATGACTATGTGCCTGGGATACTGAGATTTAAATGCCAATGCAGCTGTATTGGGTTTCTGCTTCGTAATCACTTTGTCTTCTTATTCCGAGCGTGCATGAGCAAAGGGAGTTTTGCAACCACCGGGTTTCTGTTTTATCTTTCTCATTGACAACAATTGTAGCAATTGATGCCAGATTAATTTCTCATTTTAAATTTGAAATCGATAGAATTTGTAAACTAAAGGTTTGAGAGACATCAGGCAAAGGTGGAGATATAGAATGAGAACACGGATCAGCAATGAGATGCACCAGCTAGATAATGAGGACTTTAATCATTCGAATATTGACCGGGATAATAATAATGTAAAGGTAGAGAAGGCAAAGGACACCAGAAGTTTATTCAGCATAATTTTCTTGATCAGCATTATTTCAGCTCAATGAGGAAGGAGGCAATGCTAGCTAGATTTGATTCCGGGAAAAAAGGTGTCTCAAATGGATCAAGCATCAACAGGGAACTTTTAGGGAACATGGGTCATGTTGGGTTTAGGTTAACTATGGAAAAGGACAAGGAGCAATTTAAAGTAAAACCATTAGATGGGAGGAGAGCCAGTTTCAGTTTTGAAAACAGATCCAACCCAGATAATGTTGAAGTTTAAATTAGCAGGCAACACTACAACAGAACAATGGCTGCCTTTAGAAAGGGGATGTTTTGGGTAGAGTCAAGGTACTCACCCACATTGGAGAAAGATAGGACAAACAAAGCCACAGCTGCCTGCATGATGAAATAAATAAAGTAAGGTGAAGTTGAAAAAAGTGTGAGGCGAAATGAAACTGGATGGATCTTGAGGCAAGCAAGTTAACAGGCAGACACTGTCGGCAGGAAGCGGAATCTCAGTATCAGAAAGTGCTCCAGCTCATGATTCCTATCTTGAAGATGAAAATCCAAGACTAAGTATCAGCTGTGTGCTTGTTGATAAAAGTTTTCAAGTTTGATAAAGTCAAAATGGAGTGCCTGAACAGCTATCTGGAGACTAAGCATTCATTATGAGTTGTATGCTTATTCCATGGCTTCTTCAGTTTGGATTGCAGCTTTGGTGATTTTTTGTTTTAATATTGTTCTCCATGCACTGCCTCTCTCTATCACTTTCTGCAAGCAATTATACAAGCACATATGTTAGAAAAAGGAAAGAAAAAGAAAGTACATGCCGCAGAAATGCCCAGGCCAGCAGCCAATCTTTTTAAAGACTGAATGATTCACTGTATTGGTGTATTTGGTGCTTGTTGCTTGGCACATTTAATTGGCACAAGTCAATGCTGTGATACGACAACATTATTTGATGTCCAGGAACAACATGAGATATGCCTTTGTATTGTGCAAGGTTAATGCATCAGGTTTGGTGTTTACTGCAGCAAAGTTAAATTGTAAGCTAACATTGTAAAATTAAGCTACGGGTAAGCATACTTATCTTGCCAACTTAGTGTAGTCTAGCCAACTTTTTCCTGACTGCTGTCAGATTCTAGATAGGTGAGACAATATTCACTCACCATGTCACTTCCAACCATACTGCTGTGGTACTGTCCTTCTCCTGAAGAATGCCTTTCATTTCTGAAAGCTAACTTTTTTCTAGTGTTACTGAATCTTGGAGTTTTGTACTTTGGTACTTTTTGTCAGTTGCTAGCTACTTTATTCATACAACAGCTTCAAAAGCCATTAGCCCCCCTTTAAGGGCAGTTGATGTAATGCTACCAACTATAATGTGCTTTCATTGAATCCCTAAAGTGCAGAAAAAGTCATTTGGCCCATCAAGTCCGCCTCATGCATTTATCCTACTAATTCCACACAGCTTAGGACGCTAAGGGGCAATTTAGCATGGCCAATCCATTAAACCTGCACATCTTTGGACTGTGGGAGGAAACCAGAGCATCTGGAGGAAACCCATGCAGACACTGGGAAAATGTGCAAACTCTACACAGTCACCTAAGGCCGGAATCAAACCCGGGTCCCTAATGCAAGAGACAGCAGTGCTGACCACTGTGCCACCATGCCACATACGGCTTTCCATCATGCGGACTGAATACTTATCAAAATGACATTGCCCCGTTTTACAGCATAAAGGTTTGCTAAGAGATTACAGCCCTCGCATCACCTGAAGAATAGGAATCCTGGCAGCACTAAATCTGGCACCGCTGCCTCTTGCACCGGGGACCCAGGTTTGATTCCAGCCTTAGGTGACAGTGTAGAGTTTGCACGTTTTCGTTCTCCCCACTCTTGCAACTTTCAGTCTTCCTTTCAGTATGTTTTGTGACTTGCACCTTTAAACACATAATTATTCTCTTTCTTACAAAGTTACCTTTTAAAGGATGTAAAGCTATTTTGCATTGTCTCAATAGCTGTTACTTTTGGGTAAAAATAAACTTAATACTTTGTTTTATAAATTTATTATCTTTGCCAGTTAGAAACTTTCCTTTTGAAATACAACAGCTGGATCTCAACCTACCTACTTATCTCCTAATGCAAATTTCTATTAATGTTGTTCTCTGGTATTCCATCTGTTGATGTGGGTTTTCTTTTGAGGCTATGTATTGCTAAACTTAAGCTAAATACAGAGACTCAAGAAACTCAGTGTTCTGATCTTAAGACGTGACTTTATTAACCAAACAATCAAATGGACGAATGATATAAAGAAGCCCCAGCACTCCAGGTAGAGAATGCAGTTAGCCAAATATCACTCTGAAAAAATGCCTCTGGACATTTTCAAAACCATATTTTCTGCCCTTTCAGGAGGCATTATCCAATAAACATTAGTACAAATCAGTTAATAATCACCCCTGTCGCCAACTTCAACCAATAACAATTTACACCCTGACCTCATGGGATTTTATTTGTCAGAGGTTACCTCCCTTACTGTGTTGACCAACAACACAGGACACTGGACAGTGAAATGGGAGAATGATACCCACAGACTCAAACCCACACATCCAACCCTGAAACAATTCTATGTCTGCCTTGCACCTGTATTATTGGTTTTGAGCTGTTCATCAAACTGGCATTGGAAGCCATTTTGTTTCTGACAACTGTTGATAAAGTGGCCTCATTCAGTAAAACTGTTGTTCTAAAGGCATTGTCTACTACCTCATCCTATCAAACCCTGCTGTATCTTGCTGTTGGCTGAAGTTTCACAAAATGTATTCTAAAAGCAAACTGCATCCATTTTACAAATTCAAAATACATGTTTTAAATGATAAATACTTGTTATTCAGTTAGATCTGTCTTTAAGTGACAGCCTCTTGTCAGCACTTTCTATGGTCTAAGATCATTCACTTTTAAGTCAGAATTGTGTTAGTGTTTTCAAACTCTGATCATGTTTTCTATTAGCCTAATTTAGCCCCCTACATCACCATCTTTGCCCATCTTTGCCTCAAATGCTTACTTTAGCATCTAACCTCTTTGATGATTTAAATCTTGCAGTCCAACTGTCTTCAGTTTAGTTCTTTTAGCCATGTACACACATACACAGCCTGTTTGACTGTATAGCACAGTGATGTTGGGAAAATATGATATTTCTTTACAAAGTTCTTTTGCAGTCCAAGGATGCCTGTTGGGGAAGTCCAGTTCCTTTTGGCAATTTAGAAGAAAACATGAATGTGCATTAAAAACTGGATACATGTATTGAAGCTGTCAAGGCATTTAAATCTCCTGGCCTTTAAATTTTTAAAAGTCTGTAGTTATTTTCAAAATCAGTGCTTGCTATTTTGTCTGTTGACATAACCCTGAAGGCTATTATTATATTTTTTGTGCTGTGTGATTGATTTCACAACCTATTATTAGGGGTGCGTGTTCATTGCACAGTTTGATTGATGGTTCCAAGTATTTATAATGTCTATGGTATTGGGCAATGAATTTAAATGCTCGTTTTAATAATAGATTGGGTAGTTGAAGGAATCCAAAGTTAGTGATTGGATTTTTATCATTGTGGGCTATTTTAATAGTGCAGTCATCAATTAACAATTAGAACTTTATTTTGTTTAATCTCAGCATAGGTCCTGAGCTTTTCCATGGTGGATATTGGGTGAGTTGACATAGAAGGTGCAAGTAAAAAGTGAGTTAGGTGGAAGGAATTAGCACTAAATTGTCATAGGGGCTATAAAGGACTTTGGTGGGCAGAGGTAGGTTAGATAAATAAGCAACGATTGCTATAAGGGATAGGAGGGGGCCAGGTGAGGTGGGTAGAATGGCATAGATTAGGATGGATGACATGAGGAGGCCATGGGTGGGGGTATGAGGTGTGTGTTGGTATGGATGGGGACTGTGTGGGTGGTGCAGGGGTGTGAGAGATGAGGGCTTGTGGGCATTTTTAATTTTCTATTTTCTTTCACAATTGGTGCTAAATGCTGGAGTACTTAGAATGGCCTTTCAGACAGTCCCCCTCTGTACCTGGTCGCCCTGTGGCTCACTCCACATCATTTCCAGGGTCAGCGGACCTGACTCCCATAATAACCCCCTCTTTCCTGGAACATAAATCAGATCATCTGGGACACTTTCTCTTGAAATTTGTATTTGTGGAGCTAGGAATTTTCCTGACTCGGGAGCAAAACCTCAGGTCTCAGAAACAGGTTGCCCCAATGAAATCCCTCCAGAAGACTTCTTAATTGGTACAGCACGACAGCTGAAGTTTCCTACACCAGCCATTGTTGTAAGCTCCATGAGTCGTCCACTGATTAAAAACCTTTAGTTCTGGAACAGATTGACAACTTACACACATTTTTAAACAACTATGTTAACTAGAATGCTAAAAATAGCACATGGAGCATTTCAACCAAACAGGCCAAAAATCCACAGCTGCTTTTGCACATTCCCACAGTTTAGAAGAATAATGGAAAAGCAACTTGCATTTATGTAGTACCTTCAGTAGAAGTTCCCTTATACAAATCTTTGAATCTTCTAAAGTTGTTATGACTATCTACAAAAAAAAGGGATCCTGGGCTTTTTAAAATAGAAACATATGAGGGGGAAAAAAATGGAAATTATGCTAGACCCTTATAAATCACTAGTGCACCTTCAGTCAGAGAATTGTATTCAGTTCGGGGATCCACGCTTCAGGGATGATGCCAGTATCTGGGGAAGGGCACAGAAGTAAGGGGCATCAGATATTTGGTGAAACCAAAGAAGTAGGTTTTTTTTAGAGCAGCAAAGGTGAAGAGGAAATTTAATGAAGATTTATGATTTGCAGTGTACTCCATGAGAGGGCGGTCAAAACAGATTCAGTGGTTATTTGAAAAGGAAAAAATTCATAATTGTGGGGCGAGAACAGAGGAGTGAGATTAATTGGATAGCTTTTGCAATGAATTGGCACATACATGATAAATCAAGAGGACCTCTTCTGTGCTACAAGTTTCTACAATTCAATACTATATTAAAATTTCCTTCTGGTGATTAACAGATATCTAATAATAAAATAGAATATTGGGATAGATAATCAAAAACTTAATCAAAATGGATTTCAAGCAGAATTGCAGAGGAGCACTGAAGTGAAACTCTGGAAAAGAGAGATTGGGAGGAAAGTAGCCTAATTGAGCATATCTCTGGGACTATTCACCCTGGGCATCCATATTTGGAGATAAACTCAACTTCAGCAGCCAGCTGCAAGAGGTGGGGCGCGTAACATGAGGTGGGGGAAGCAGTGAGGGAGCAGGAATGAACAAAATGGAAGACACTGATGGCACACCTTGATTCCTGGGAGTTTTTCCACAAAGAAAAATGACATGGCCGATTACAATCATGGCCTGCGGATACTGAAGGAAAAATTCAATTAATTGTCTTTTCATTTTTATTGGGGCGGGCAGATAATGATGATCAGAGGCTCATCAGGGAGATTTATGGTTCGGTTACATTTGTGCCAGTGTAATATTTTAACATATTAGTTTTATATGCTTAAATTATATTGAAACATTATTTTGAAGAGTTTGTGTTGAATACAATGGGTGAAAGTTGAATTGAGGAGAAACATCGTAAGTTAATACAAAATTGCAAATTAGAAATAAGAAAAACAGACGGTTAATTTATGTGGAAGAATAGAACTGAGAAACTTGAGCCCTGACTATAGATGTAGGTTTAATTATAATGTTGAAAATTTTTACTGTTATATCCAAATTGTGTCTCCCCAGTTCATTGAAAGAATTACAGGTGAACATAATAAAGTTCATTGGTTATAATTACTTGGTGTATGTTTTATATAGCCGGTTGAAATTCTTTGTCTTGTTTAATTTCCAGCACAAAATGAACATCATAGCTTTAATGTGTCAGAATTGACTCATTGATAGTGCTCCCTTTAGTGTCAGAAACCTGCTTATGAGCACACAGTCTAGGCTGGCACTTCAGTACAATACTGGGGAACTGCTGCACTCAAAGTCCTGTCATGGAACTTGGCACACTGATAGCCAAGTTCCGCACGCATGAGGACGGTCTCAACAGGGATCTTGGGTTCATGTCGCACTATCTGTAACCCCCGTGACTTGCCTGGGTTTGCAAAACCTCACTTACTGTACTGTCTGGAGACAATACACATCTCTTTAACCTGTGATCAGTGCTCCTTCCACTCACATTGTCGGCCACTTTAGGACTTGAACAGCAGGTTAGGTGTAAAGATTCGCATTCTAATCAGTAATCTGTAAACTGTCTGTGCTTTATATGCTCTGTCTGAGGCCAGAACTCTCCATTCACCTGAAGAAGAGGGAAACCTCGAAAGCTAGTGAGTTTACTATCAAATAAATCGGTTGGACTTAAACCTGGTGTTGTCAGACTTTTTACTGTGTTTACCCCAGTCCAACGCCGGCATATCCACATCAGGAAAGTTGAGGCCGTGGTTTGACATTTCAATGCAGCATTTTCTCAGTCCAGCATGGAATGTCAGCCTTATATGTACTCAAATGCTAGAGCAGGCTGTGAACCAACATTAGAGGCAAGCATGTTACCAACACAGCTTTGGCTGAGGGTGGCAAGGTGGCACCGTGGTTAGCACTGCTGCCTCACAGTGCCAGGGACCCAGCTTCAATTCCAGCCTCGGGTCACTGTCAGTGTGGAGTTTGTACATTCTCCCTGCGTCTGCGTGGGTTTCCTCCCACAGTCCAAAGATCTGCAGGTTGATTGGCCATGTTAAATTAGAAAGGTAAATATGTGGAATTACGGGAGTAGGCCCTGGGTGGGATTGTGGGTGATGTAGACTCGATGGGCCGAATGGCCTCTTATTACACTGTAGGGATTCTATGAGGCAGATTCTGTGATGAGCTACCTAAGGTATTGCAATGTCAGTAATGCATTTGTTCAGTTGGATAACTTTCTTTAAAGAAGTTGCATTTTTGTTTTGTGAAAGTATTTCTTATGGCACTGAACAAATATTGATAATCTATGACTAACGATACAAAGTTGTGCTATAAAACTGGAATCTGTTTATAAAATTGTTTTATTTTGCGCCCAACTTCAGAATTTCTAGTGATATAAACCTTCATATTTTACATGTATGACGGATTTTCTGGATGTAGAACGAGTTTGCTGATAGGAAATTTCAATGACATGTAGAAGCAGTGTCATTTATGTAAAATGTTACACAGACGTAAAGATCTGTCCAACAGTTATGTTGGTTGTTGATAGAAAAATGCATAACATTTCTAATGGTGTATTGTCAGTTGCCATGCACAGTAAGAAATGACTTGCATTTAATTATGGAGCATGTTAAAGCTGTAAACACATCAAAACTCAATTCTATCAATTTTTTTTACAATATTGTACCTCTTCTGTTCACTATGCTTCCCTGCACTCACTACCCTACTCTTAAAATATCTCCCCAGATTTGATGTGGTGTAGAGGAGTTGTTACTGCTTCTAAGCATTGGCCAGATTTGTAATTAATCATTGTTGTAAGAAAAGTTGAAAGAGGCTGAGATTGAGATTGAAATTTCTTCCCCCTCTCTCTTCTTGTGCTTGACCCGCCCAAACCCATTCCCCCAGTCAGTTCCTATAACCTGCGCCTCCTTGATGATTTGGGTGTAATTAGTATTTAATGGTCTACTGGATTTTTAAACGCTATCATTATAGATGAACCAAAAACACAAGCACTGCATTGGTGCAGGAAGAAAGGTCACCACCATCGTAGTGAAGGGCAATAAATGTGACCTTGCCAATGCCATGTCTATCTTCTTTTTTATTATATACCAACTCCACAGTATACCAGCAGCAAAGTCTGATATGTTAATTTTATGTCCCTTCAGTAATCTTGGTATCCATATGCATTTGTGGAAAGTTTTAATAAGCTTTAGAGAATCTACCCAAATGCCCTTCTCTTCCTTATCTATATGTCACACCTTGGTGACATTATTTACAAATGTTTTACCTGTAAATTTTGTGATGTTTAGCTCTATACCACTATTTCTTTTGGTCTTTTAATTATCACAGATTATAAAACTCTTTGCCCCGATTTTTGCTCCCACATCAATGTGCAGAGTCAGGACTTCCCCTTGTTTGGAAACTTGACCCAGGAAAAAGATGCCCAGAAGTTGGGATTTTCATTCTGGGGTTAGGGGGGTAGTGAAGAGGTGGTGGGCTGCACTTGAGGTTGGGCCCACTGTCCCTGGAATGAATGCGGAGCCTGCCACATCCAGAGGTAGGCTGAACTTGGTGCACCAACTCTGTGTGAGAAATTGAAAAAATAAACAGCCCCCCAACCTTCATACCTCACCGCATCACTCATTCTCCATCCATGCCATCCCATGACACCTTATGTCCCTGTACCCACTCCCACAGCTCCTCATACCCCAATACCAACCCAGGCCCATACTCATTTCTATGGCCCTTAATAGCTCCTATGTCAACTTAGACCAACCGAACCCACCTCCGTTTCTTGTTGCCACTCCATGCTAACCTACCGAGTATCCATGCGAGACAAATCTCAGAAACCATGCAAATATAAAATAACATGTCTATTGATCTCACTACTTTTTTTAGAAAAGGAAATATTTAAATGCATGGAAATTCCTTCAACTAGTCTCTTATGAAAGCAAACATTTTATTTAAGTACTTAATCTCTTCATTTATAAGACCAAGCATTTCTGTTAAGTACTTAATTTTTTATGAAACAAACATCTCTAATTATATAACCACTTGCAACTTTCAATCACTTAATAGGCATTTCACTGTGATAATGTTAAGTTGTGAAAACAGTCATGCAGCACAAATCCTATATTGATAGCTGTCAGGCTTATGTCAGTAGAGTGAAATAGTCAACATCGTTTGTTTAAAGCCCAATAGAGTTTACTCTCTTGAGAACTATAACAGTTCCAATGAGATTTCAGTTGTTTGACAGTGTTGACAGTTCTTCAACAGCCCAACAGTTCTTCAACAACATGGCAGTCTTTTAACATCTTGATGTTCTTTGCAGACATTGTGCTTTTTGCAACAAAACAAAATCTTGGGGATGTCCATTCTGTAATTCATTCCCCGTGATAATGGCTTGACCAGTCAGAGTTGCCCTGCCCAGTGGTCACTTGCCAACTAAGCAGCACCCTCTTCTCATGCAATGTAATTTGTTGCTCCCTTACTTTTGGTAATCTTAAAATCTGTCCTGACAAGTACAAGACAAAAAGCTTAAACAGCATGTCTCTTTTTTTTTTCAGCAGTGGTCATGGGTGTTTGTTGGGGGAAGGAGAGATTATAAGTGATGAGGCTGTGGTGAGCAGAATTAGCAGTGGTGAATTGCCTTTGTCTTGACTTGGGGAAAGATTTTTTTAAAGGATTTTTCCAGTAGTAATTTGAAAATTTGGTTTTAATTAAACTAGAATGGAATATTAAAATGGCAAAAAAATCTCAGTTACAGCTGGAGAAAATCTGTCAAAAATTCTGTCCTTTCCCACAGCAATGAAAATTCAACTCTTTGTGATTTGGCCTCTCCTGAAGATTCCTCTTATACATTTGCACTTCAGAAATCAGGTGTAATGGAAATACCATAAGGAAGACAGTGCTGGTATGAGAGAGTACTGGGAGAAGAATGGCATTCGGTCATGTGCTTGGATCTCTGTTTCATTTTTATTCACCAGCAGAAACTAAAATACTGGCCACAACTTGAAGGGTGGTGAATCTTCATTCTCTATTGATTTGATGTATTGGTATAGAACTGTAAACATGCTATTGTTGTGAACTTATGATATTGGTGAAGCAATGGACCTGTGCAGTTTTATCTCCTGTTGAATGGGAGGCATGCCGTGGTTTTTGGTAGGCAAGGGGATTAAGGATTATGGGGAGAAAGCGGGAAAGTGGAACTGAGCCACTTCAGATCAGCCATGATCTTACTGAATGGCGGGGCAGGCTCGAAGGGCTAGATGGCCTACTCCTGCTCCTATTTCTTATGTTCTTATGTGCCATTTGGTTGTATGAAGGTATACTGAAATGCTAAAGTTGCTTTCTGTTCTGTGGCAGCATTGAAGCAAAATGAAAAATCCTCCAGAAGGAAAATTTCCTTGGATATGGAAGTGAGGCTAGAGAACTGGAGAATTGTAAATATTACACCCTTGTTTGAAACTACAGGCAAATGAACTGATTGGTGGTGGGGAAATTTTGAGAGATCATAATTTGGGATAAAATGAATTGGCACTTAGAAAAGTGTGGGCTAATAAATGAAAGTCAGCATGCATTTGTCAAAAGCAATTTATGTTTGATTAACTTGCTAGAGTTCTTCGGGTATATAGATATATACCTATATGTATATAGTATAGTAGAGCTTAGTGTACATAGGTATATATACCTACATATATAAGATACATAGATATAAAGGCCTTCAAAGATTGTTTGACAAAGTCACAAAATTACCCATGGGACTTGAGGGGAAAGTGGCAGTGTGGCTGCAAAATAACTACCTAGGATGTTTTATCATTTTAAAGGCATTATATGAATATTTGTTGTGGCTGACAGAGAGACGGAAAGTAGGGAGTAGCAATGGTGAATGGTTGTTGTTCCTGCAGTTCCTCGGGGGTTAATATTACATAAGAACATAAGAAGTAGGAGCAGGAGTAGGCCATCTAGCCCTTCGAGCCTGCCCCACCATTCAATAAGATCATGGCTGATCTGTCGTGGCTCAGTTCCACATTCCCGCCCTCTCCCCATAACCCTTAATCCCCTCGCTTATCAAAAACCCATCAATCTGCATCTTAAAAATATTTAGCGAGGCAGCCTCCACCACTTCAATGGGCAGAGAATTCCAGAGATTCACCACCCTTTGAGTGAAGAAGTTCCTCCTCAACTCCGTTCTAAACCGCCCCCCCCTTTATCTTGAGGCTGTGCCTCCTAGTCCTACTGTCCTTTCTGAGCGGGAAGAGTCTCTCCACCTCTATCCTATCCATCCCATTCATCATCTTATACGTCTCAATGAGATCTCCCCTCATTCTTCTAAACTCTAACGAGTACAAGCCTAGTTTATTCAGCCTGTCCTCATAGCTCAACTCCGGTATCAGCCTAGTAAACCTCCTCTGCACTCCCTCCAAGGCCAAAATATCCTTGCGTAAGTGCAGCAACCAAAACTGCACACAGTACTCCAGCTGCATATTGGTCTTAAGTTACTCCCTCTGGAGCAGCAAAGGTTGTGAGGAGATTTGAGAGAGGTAATAAAGCAAATAAGAAAAAAAAATGTTTCTTGTGGCAGAAGGATCAATAGCCAGAGGCCACAAATTTAAAATGATGGGCAAAAACATCAGAGGTGACACAGTTTTCTACATGGGTCCGAGTTATTATCCAAATACGCCAGGTGAAAGGGTGCAGAGGTAGATTTAATGGTAGCATTCAAAGGAGAATTGGATAAATATTTGAAAGGGGAAAATTGAAGGACTGTGCAGTAGAACATCAATGCAGTAGATCATTTACATAGCTCTACAAAAGAGCCTGCACAGATTTTATGGGCTGAATGGCCCCTTTCTGTGCTATATCATTCTTTAAACTGGAATGTTATGTTTGTATTGAGGCCCAGGTGGCAGGGTCATACCCAGGTCACCAGCACATGTACCGGTGGTGAGACCTCTTCATCAGTCTTGCCATGTAGAGCCAATTAACAGCCAGCAGATGGGGGAACTGGCCAATTAGGTTTGGCAGTAAGGAGAAACTGCTGGTGCAGTTTTTATAGAGCATTCTTTCAGGCAGGTTGCAGACACTGGATCTATCAAATTCAAGGGAGCCTACTTGGAGGTGCTCTTGCAGGTTGTGAAAGAACAGAGAAAGATGCTGCTCCGAACTGATGGGAAGAACTGGTCAGCAAGTCTCATGAGGCTGAGGCAGCCAGAGGATTCGAGCTGCAGCCATCTCATACATTAGAGCAAAAGAATTGCAGTATTACATCAATCCTAGTTTCCCTGGCATGCATGTTACTGCCTGCTGACCTGGGCCATGAGGTGACTTCTCCATTGGCCACCACCTATTGAGACTCCTCAAACTTACCCTACTTTGAGGAGGTGGCAGCGCAGTCATTGGGCTCCTCTGGCTCCAGCACTATTCCTCTCTGGCATGCCAGGTTGTACGTGGTGCAGTAGATGATGCTGGATGCTCTTGGGGAGCAT
Organism: Carcharhinus amblyrhynchos; assembly: GCF_965287045.1. Taxonomy (NCBI): domain Eukaryota; kingdom Metazoa; phylum Chordata; class Chondrichthyes; order Carcharhiniformes; family Carcharhinidae; genus Carcharhinus; species Carcharhinus amblyrhynchos. Next base: position 93,347,033 of record NC_137328.1, on the reverse strand, counting down.
ATTTCAGTGCTCCCCACAGATTTAATGAGGCACTAAAGCTTACCTTCAAAAGGTGAATGACCTGATCTTTGGTGGCTTTTATAGTGATATGGCAGTAGCTATATGTGTCTTCAGTGCTCTGGAGTTGTGTACACCAGTCATATCCTCCATGGATTTTCTTTAAGTTTTTCATGAGATGTGAGTATCGCTGAGAAGGCCAGCATTTATTGCCTTGGAGAAGATGGCAATGGGCCACTTATTCCCTAGGGTACAATCGCAAAAGCATTCTAGTGACCTAAGCAGCTGAGGCACAAGGGACTACTTAGGGATGTATGTGTCATGGCAGCTTCTCAGAAACCTTACAGATCATATCTGCAGGATCCACTTATGGTGTTGTAGACAATTAGAACATTCAGTGAGCAGAGCCCCTTCTGTTCACAAAGGTATCTAGTTGCTCTGAGGGAGCTTTGATGGCTTCATGAGTAAAGTTGATCATCTCCTGCATCTGACATAATCCAACCATGGCCCTGAAACCAACTGCCCTCTGGGCCTGACCTACCTGATCAGTGATCAACCTGACGTATTGGCCAGCCCAACAGTACATTATCTGCTTTATGCTGTGCTGAGTCACTAATTGAGAGATGCTACACATATCTCCAGATGGCCTCTTAGATGAGGCCCAGGCAAAAAGATTGGGCACCACCATCTCCTTCACTGCAACAGACAGGAAGTGAGCATCACTTTGCAATAGCCTCAACTTCTCTTCTATCATTCTACACATGTATTCCACCACTGTGCCACTGTGGGGCAGCATGGTGGCAGAGTGGTTAGCATTGCTGCCTCAGCGCCAGGGACCCGGGTTCAATTTCTAGCTTGGGTCATTGTCTCTGCAGAGTCTGCACGTTCTCCCCATGTCTGTGTGGATTTCCTCCAGATTCTCCGGTTTCCTCCCTCACTCCAAAAGATGTGTTGGTTAGGTGTATTGGCCACGCTAAATTCTCCGAACAGGTTCTGGAGTCTGGCAACTTTTCACAGTAGGGGATTTTCACAGTAACTTCATCACAGTGTTAATGTAAGCCTACTTGTGACACTAAATAAACCAACTTTAAATTTTATAAGCTTTTAAAAAAACCTGCTGGAGAAATACAGACCGGAATCTTATCACTGTTTATGCAGGCTGCAATGGGCAGAGGTTTGACTGGCCGCCAAATTCTCCAACCTTGCTGCAGTGGGAACATGGCATGAACAGCCTGTAAGATCACACTCACAGTCTTCAGGCATATTGGTGTTTGGACATCTCTAAGAAGCTGAGCCTCTGACGGTGCACCCTTTTTGATGGATAGCGCCTTCTGTGACCATGTTGGTCTCTTTGCACTATACGACCATCTTCTCTATACCTTGTTGTTTCCTCAAGTCATTGGAGCTTTCTGGTTGCTATACAACCACTGTATGTGGCTAAATCCTCACTGGAGGAATCGAACTCTGAATACAAAGACTCCATTGGCAAAAAAACCTTCATGGCGATGGGCCTCACATGCACCTAGTCCTGCCTCCAGTCGCTGCAATGTGCTTGCAGATGATCTTCAATCTGGCCTTGTTCTCTGCGGTGCTTCCAAACATTTTTGCCACACCCTGCCTGCTTCAACACACAGTCGTAAGCAGTGAGTGGTCAGCCACCACTGGCTTCCTGCTGACCTCTTGTTTCCTTTGAGAAAGTGAGCCACTAACAATTCATGCAACTTAATAAGAACATGAGAACTAGAAGAAGAAGTAGGCAATTTAGTCCCTCTGGTCTATTCTGCCATTCAATATGATTATGGCTGATCTCATTTTAGCCTCATTTCCACCTTCATGCTTGTTCACTCTGGGATGAATTCCGCAGATTGAGCGAAGGAATTCCCCCTCATTTCAGTTTTAAATCTGCCATTTGTTAGCCTAATACTATGGCCTCTTGTTTTAGAATATCCAACAAGGGGAAACCACCTCCCTACGTCTACCTGTCAATTTCTTTAGCCTCTTACATATCTCAATTAGATCTCCTCTCATTCTTCTAAACACCAGCAAATATAGACCTACACTGCTCAATCTTGCTTCATAAGCCAAGTCTTTCATCCCTGGAATCAATCTAGTGAACCTCTGCACCCCTTGCAAAATCCCAAATTACATGGAAAAATCACTAACAATTAGCTGATCAGCAACTTTAATTATCAGCCTGCCATTCCATTCAGTGTATAGTCGATCTGTCTGGTGGCCGGCATCTGAGAAATTTGGCTGGCGTCAGGAGAACATTGGGGATCCAGCCCATGCAGCTGTACATCACTTCATCAGGTACCCACTGGGCACATTTCCTCTGCACACAAAATTTCTCCCAACCCAGTGCTGATATGCATTTCTTCTGTGATCTTCCAATCCTGGGGGAGCTCTGTTGGAGCCAAGTAGACATGATGTGGAGATACCGGCATTGGACTGAGTCACTCACCTGAAGAAGGAGCGACACTCCGAAAGCTTGTGCTACCGGATAAACCTGTTGAACTTGAACCTGGTGTTGTGAGACTTCTTACTGAGCCAAGTAGAACCAGAGGAAGATAAAATACACCATCTTTAATGGCATTAGCTGCTGCATAAAGGTCCAATCTTTTAATGGATGAGTGAGTGCATTGTAATTCTCTTGCAGAGCACCAGCATGGTTGTATGCCTGGTTTCCAGTGGTCCAGAGACCAGATAATTTGAGCCATATTTGTAGATTGCGGATTGGTCAAATCTTGTGAACTTCAGGAGAAATGATAACATTCCGAAATTATTTACTAAATTGTCAGATTCCACACCCTTCGACCTCATGACCTTTTTTACTGAAGGTTATCAGGAATGGTTCCTCCTGATTTCAGCGTGGATTCTAGTTTAATTTGAAGTCTGTTACAGAATTGTCTTAATTGAATGAGATGAAAGATTATCAATGTAAGAAAGGAGCTATTTTGTTTAGAACATAGAACATAGAACATAGAACACTACAGCACAAACAGGCCCTTCGGCCCACAAGTTGCGCCGACCACATCACCTACCAACCTACAGACCTATCTATAACCCTCAATCTCATTAAACCCCATATACTCATCCAGAAGTCTTTTAAAAGACCCCAGCGAGTTCGCCTCCACCACCACTGACGGCAGCCGATTCCATTCACTCACCACCCTCTGAGTGAAAAACTTACCCCTAACATCACTTCTGAACCTCCCTCCCCGCACCTTAAATCTGTGTCCTCTCGTAGCGACCATTTCAAACCGGGGAAATAGCCTCTGAGAGTCCACCCTATCTATCCCTCTCAACATTTTGTAAACTTCTATCAGGTCGCCTCTCAACCTTCGTCTCTCCAGGGAAAAGAGTCCCAGCTCCCTCAACCTAACTTCATAAGGCATGCCTCCCAGTCCAGGCAACATCCTTGTAAATCTCCTCTGCACCCTTTCAATAGCTTCTACATCTTTCCTATAGTGAGGCGACCAGAACTGCGCACAATACTCCAAATGAGGCCTGACAAGGGTCTTATAAAGTTCCAGCATTACCTCCCGACTCCTAAACTCAATCCCTCGATTAATGAAGGCCAGTACACCATACGCCTTCTTGACCACCTCCTCCACCTGCGAGGCCGATTTAAGAGTCCTGTGGACCCGGACCCCAAGATCCTTCTGCTCCTCAACACTACTCAGACTTCTGCCCTTAATAGTGTACTCGTTCATCCCGTTGGTTCTGCCAAAATGGACGACAACACATTTATCCGCGTTGAAGTCCATCTGCCACTTCTCCGCCCAGTCCTGCATCCTATCTATGTCCTGCTGCAACTTTTGCCATCCTTCCAGATCATCCACAACACCACCGACCTTCGTGTCATCAGCGAACTTACTTACCCATCCCTCCACTTCCTCATCCAGGTCATTTATGAAAATGACAAACAACAAGGGTCCCAGAACAGATCCTTGAGGCACTCCGCTGGTGACTGACCTCCATTCAGAAAAAGCCCCATCCACAACCACTCTCTGCCTTCTGCAGGCAAGCCAGTTCTGGATCCACAAGGCCAAAGGCCCTTGGATCCCATGCCCTCTCACCTTCTCAAGAAGTCTTGCATGGGGGACCTTATCAAACGCCTTGCTGAAGTCCATGTACACTACGTCCACGGCACTTCCTTCGTCAATGTGTTCAGTCACATTATCGAAGAACTCAACTAGGCTTGTAAGGCACGACCTGCCCTTGACAAATCCATGCTGACTATTCCTGATCATGTCAAACCTCTCCAAATGTTCGTAAATCTTGTCCCTCAGAAGCCTCTCCATCAGCTTACCAACCACTGAGGTCAGACTCACCGGTCGGTAATTTCCCGGGCTATCTCTGTTCCCTTTCTTAAAAATAGGAACTACATCCGCAATCCTCCAATCCTCTGGAACCTCTCCCGTCTCCATTGACGACGCAAAGATCATCGCCAGGGGTTCTGCAATCTCTTCCCTCGCCTCCCACAGTATCCTGGGGTACATCCCATCTGGTCCCGGCGACTTATCTACCTTGATAGAATTCAAAAGTTCCAACACATCCTCCTCCTTAATATTCACGTACTCAATCCTTTCCATCTGCTGCAAATCCATAACAAAATCTCCCAGATCGGCTTCCACCGTGAATACTGAGGCGAAGTACTCGTTAAGCACCTCCGCCATTTCTTCTGGTTCCACACAAACCTTTCCCCCCTCACCTTTTATCGGTCCTATCCCTTCTCTTCTCATCCTTTTACCTTTCACATATTTATAGAAGGCCTTGGGATTCTCCTTAATCTTACCCGCCAAGGTCTTCTCATGACCCCTTCTGGCTCTCCTAATTTCCCTTTTAAGTTCCCTCCTACAGTCCTTATACTCCTCAAGATCTTTAACATCTCCTAATTCCCTGAACCTCTTGTACACCTTCCTTTTCTTCCTGACTAGGTTCAACACATCCTTTGTGCACCACGGTTCCCTCGACCCACCAAAACCCCCTCGTCTCATCGGAACGTTGTCATTCAGAGCTCCAGACACACATTCCTTGAATATCTGCCACCTTCCTTCGGTACTTTTCCCTAAGAACGCCTCCTTCCAGTTTATTTGTCCAAGTAACTTCCTGACTTCTTCGTATCTCCCCTTACCCCAGACAAACACCTTCCTAGCCTGCCTGATCCTATCTCGTTCCAACGCAATTGTGAAGGAGATAGAATTATGGTCACCATATCCAAGATGCTCTCCTACCGAAAGATCCGTCACCTGCCCTGGTTCATTCGCCAGTACCAGGTCAAGTACAGCCTCTCCCCTCGTAGGCTTGTCCACATACTGCGTCAGGAAACCCTCCTGAACACACCTAACAAACTCCTCCCCATCTATACCCCTTACCCTAGGGATATTCCAGTCGATGTTTGGGAAATTGAAGTCTCCCATCACGACAACTCTGTTATTAAAACATCTCTCCAGAATCTGTTTCCCTATTTGCACTTCAACTTCCCTGTCACTATTGGGCGGCCTATAGATTACACCCAGCAAAGTTTTTGACCCTTTGCTGTTCCTAACTTCCACCCACAGAGATTCTGTAGACAATCCCTCCACGACATCCTCTTTCTCTGTAGCCATGACACTATCCCTGATCAACAGTGCCACGCCACCACCCCTTCTGCCACCCTCCCTGTCCTTCCTGAAGCACCTGAAGCCTGGCACCTGAAGTACCCAGTCCTGTCCCTGAGACATCCAAGTCTCCGTAATGGCCACCACATCACAATCCCAAACAGCTATCCACGCCCTAAGCTCATCTACCTTATTCACTATACTCCTTGCATTAAAATATATACACTTCAGCATTGTTTATGACATTAACCTTGTGACTGATTTGCTGTATTTATAAAGTGGTGCATCTTTGCTTAGTTTGTCTAATCTATTCGTCATCGACCAACAGTTCAACATAGAACACTACAGCACAGACAGGCCCTTCGGCCCACAAGTTGCGCTGATGATATCCCTATCTACCAGGCCTATCTATAACCCTCAATCTCATTAAATCCCATGTAATCATCCAGAAGTCTGTTAAAAGACTTCAACAAGTTCGCCTCCACCACCACCAACGGCAGCTGATTCTACTCAGTCACCACCCTCTGAGTGAAAAACTTACCCCTGACATCTCCTCTGTACCTACTCCCCAGCACCTTAAACCTGTGTCCTCTCGTAGCGACCATTTCAGCCCTGGGAATAGCCTCTGAGAATCCACCCTATCTATACCTCTCAACATCTTATAAACCTTTATCAGGTCACCTCTCATCCTTCGTCTCTCCAGGGAGAAAAGACCTAGCCCTCTCAACCTATCCTCATAAGGCATGCCACCCAGTCCAGGCAACATCCTTATGTAAATCTCCTCTGCACCCTTTCAATAGCTTCCACATCCTTCTTGTAGTGAGGTGACCAGTCACATTGCTGCAGTTTAGAGTAGGATATATACATAACTTCGAATCAATGCGTAACATGGTATCTAAAAAATAGCTAAATGATCTAAGCTAGTTCTCATATCCTGTGAAACAACAGAAAATTTTCTTGAACAAGTTACTTGAGGTCAAAAAATAGTTCAATGTTATGCTTTTATTTATTTGACTGTGCAGATAAGAATAGAATCTTATCTAACCTCTGGAATTAATTGTTCATTCATTCTCTTGTATGCAAATAATGTGGTCAGAAAGAAATATGTCAGGAATATGCTTCAGATAACAACAGTAAAAGATATATAAGTCAGTAGAGGTGAAATTGGCCTCTGCCAGCAGGGCAAAACAGCTCATAGCAAATTAGCAGACACTTTTCATCAATCTTTATTCCACTGAAGTTCAAAGTTCCTTTGAGGTTGTTTCCTCAGCTCGCTGTTGTCTTTAGTGGATTTGAAATTAAAATGGTCTTTTTGAAATTAAAATGGTCTTTGGTTGTGAACATTGTTGGTAAGGTCAGCATTCGACGCCATCTCTATTGCCCTTGAGAAGGTAGTGATGAGCCGCCGCCTTGAACCTCTGCAGTATATATTCCAGTGTTGTTCAGGAGAAAATTCCTGGTTTTGGAGCCGAGACTGTGAAGGAACAGAGATATATGCCAGAATTTTATCTCCACGCTCGCACCGGAATCAGGGTGGGCATGGCTCAGAGAACGGAATTCCCCATTGGCCTCGGGTGGGATTTTACTAGCCTCGCCTGAGTGTTCCAAGCCAGGATGGTGTGTGATTTGGAGGTGTTACCATGCCTGTGCTGCCCTTCTCTATCTGAGAGTAGAGGTCATCGGTTTGAATCGCGGAATATTTACAGCCAGAAGGAGACTGTTGGCTGAGTGGTCAAATGATGACATGATGATATAGCTATAAAAAAGGTCACGTGTTGGAAATGTGGGAGTTTGCTCTGGGAGCATGAGTAGAATGCAAATATAAAGTAGCTGCTCAGCTAGTAAATAAACCACTGTTATAAGTCCTTATTGTCAGTATTTTGGGAACCCAACCCAATTATAAAGACCATTCAGTTATTGTATCCATGCTGGTGCTCTGCAAGACAATTATTCGCACTTAACTGCATTCAATTCAGAAATTCCCAAATTTGAAGAATAACTTTCTTTTTGGTATTCAAACTGGAATTGGGTTCTGCCCTACTTGGAAAAAAAAATTATTCCCCTTTACCCACTCCAAACCCAAGATACTTGGGAATTGAAATTTGATGGTGCTGTGAAGAAGCCTTGGCAAATTGCTGCAGGGTACCTTGTTTGTGGTACACACTGTTACAATTATGCACTGATAGCAGAGGGAGTGAATGTTTTAAGGTGGGGGATGGGGTGATGATCAGGTGATTGTGTTTTAGAGATGGAGCTGAGCTTCCTGAGGAGCTGCACTCATCCAGGCAAGTGGAAAGTATTCCATCACGCTCCCGACTTGTGCTTTGTAGAAAAGCCTTGGGGAGTCAAATGGAGAGACAGCTTCTGACTTGCTCTTGTAGCCTCAGTATTTATACGGCTGGTTCAATTAAGTTTCTGGTGATTGGTAACCTCGTATGTTGAAGGTGGTGGTTTCGATAATGGTATTGCCATTGATTTGATTTATTATTGTCACATATCAGTATACAGTGAAATGCATTGAATGTCAAGGGAGATGATTAGATTGTCTCGTTCAAGGACAACACGGTGGCACAGTGGTTAGCACTGCTGCCTCACAGCACCATGGATCCGGATTTGATTCTCAGCTTGGGTCACTATCTGTGTGGAGTTTGCACGTTCTTCCCATGTCTGCGTGGGTTTCCTCCATGTGTTCCAGTTTCCTCCCACAGTCCAAAAGACATGTTGATTAGATGTATTAGCCATGTTAAATTGCCCCTTAGTGGCAGGGAGACTAGCTTGGGGAAAAGCATAGGGTTATGGGGATAGAGCCTTGGTGGGATTGCGGTCGGTGTAGATGTGATGGGCTGAATGGCCGCCTTCTGCACTGTAGGAATCTATGATTCTACTCTAAGATGGTCATTGCCTGGCATCTGCATGGTGTGAATGTTCCTTGCCACTTGTCAGCCAAGCCTAATTGTTGTCCAGGTCTAGCAGTACATGGGGACATACTGTTTCAATATCTGTGGAGTTGCAAATTGTACTGAATTCTTTGCAATCATCAGTGAGCATCTTCACTTCTGACCAGGTGGGAAGGAAGGTTATTAGTGAAGCAGCTGAAGATGATTGGACCTCAGATACTACCCTGAGGGACTTGTGCAGTGATGTTCTGGGATTGAGATGATTATACAAGTAATCACAATCTTTATGCTAAGTAGGACTCCAAATAGTAGAGATTTCCCTCGAATCCCATTGATGCCTTTGTGCTAGAGGTTCTTGATGCCAGAATTCTCAAATCAAATACTGCCTTGATGTCAGGCAGTCGCTTTCACTCACCTTTTGAATTCCATTTTTTATGTCCATGTTTGGACAAAGGCTGTAATGAAGTATGGAGCTGAATAGGCCTGGTGGAACCCAAATTCAGTAAAAAGTCTGACAACACCAGGTTTAAGTCCAACCGATTTAGTTGTGTTGTCAGACTTTTTACTGTGTTTACCCCAGTCCAACGCTGGCATATCCACATCGGAACCCAAATTGAGCAGGTTGTTGCTAATTATGTGTTGCTTAATAGCACTGCCAATGACAAGCTCCATCATTTTGCTGATGATTGAGAGTAGACTGATAAGGGCAGCAATTGGTCAGATTGGACTTGTCCTGCTTTTTGTAGACAAGACATACTAAGGCAGTTTTCTACATCATTGGGTAGGTGTCAGTGTTGTAGTTGTACTGGAATAACTTGGCCAAAGATGCAGCTTGTTCTGGAGCACAAGTCTTCAATACTACAGCCAGAATATAAATTATGATAAAATTACTTGGTGTGATTGTACCAATGAAATGACTATTCCATTTTGTCATTTCTCTTGCAAGATTAGGTTCACCTCTTAAATGGAAAATGGTCGAAGTGTGTTTTAAAAACCCTTCCTCAGGCCTTGACTATTTTGTCACTGTTATATTTTGTAGTTCATGACTGCAAAATAATCACACTTCTATATACAGATATTGAAGCTGAGATCTAATGTATTTCTTGTAGATCTCCATGTGCTGTAGAATGATAGTGTTGCTTTAGAACACTGACTAGTTTAGTAGTGAGTGCTGTAACATTCTGGATAACCTTATACAGATAACAATATCGTTCTAAACTCTTCTCAAATAATGTAACAAAACAACAGTCTCAATTCTCCATCAATCTGATTTAACATACAATATGTTCCTGGGGAGAAAATGCACTGCATTTTTGACAAGTATAAAATCATTTCAACATAAGCAATGAAGTAAAATGCTTTAGATTTGAATAGTACACTGCAGTATAAATATTGATGTGACTTTCATTAGCTACATAAGTACACTGGTTCCAATGATCTTTCTGGTTTATTATTCAAATGCATGATGAGTAATGAATATCAAAAGTAAATAGCTGGTATCTTTGTTTCAAGGCCCATGATCATACTGTTCATCATTACTGTTTGAATTGGCTGAGCCGCAAAGGATATAGCTGAGTCTGCTGCAGGTAATGTGGTAACTAAAAAGAGGGAGAAGCATACTTGATCTCATCAGTCTGCCTGCTGCAGATACAACTGTCCATGACAGTATCAGTAGGAGTGACCACTACACATTCTTTGAAGCGACAAAGTCCCATCTTCACATTGAAGATGTCCTCCTTCATATGTGGCACAATCACCATGCTAAATTAGAAAGATTTTGAGGAGATGTCGCAACTCAAGACTGGGCATCCATGAATCATGGTGGGGCATCAGCAGTAGAAACGTACTCAATCACAGCCTTAAGTGCAGCATATCCCCCAATATACATTACCACCAAGCCAGGGGATCAACCTTGGGTCAGTGAAGAGTTCAGGAGGGCATGCCAGGAGCAGCACCTGGCACACTTATAAAAATGAGGTGCCAACCAGGATATATTTGCATGCCAAACAGCATACGATAGAGAGAATTAGTGATCCCATGACCAGAGGAGCTCTATTGTCCTGCCACACCCAGTCACGCATGGTGATGGACAGCTACACAATTTGCTGGAGGAGGAAGTTTCACAAATATCCCTATCCTTAATGATGGGGGAACTCAGCACCCAGTACAAAAGATAATGCTGAAGCATTTGCAACAATCTTCAGCCAAAAATGCTGAGTGGATGATCTATCTCTGCCTCCTCCAAGATCGTGATGTGGGAATGCCGGCGTTGGACTGGCGTAAACACAGTAAAAAGCCTGACAACACCAGGTTTTAGTCCAACCGATTTATTTGATAATACTCACAAGCTTTCGAGGGGACTGCCTCTTCGTCAGGTCAGAGGCAGTCCCCTCGAAAGCTTGTGAGTATTATCAAATAAATCGGTTGGACTAAAACCTGGTGTTGTCAGACTTTTTACTGTCCTCCAAGATCCCCAGGATCACAGATGCCAGACTTCAGCCAAGTTGATTCACGCTACATCAAGAAATTGCTGGAGGCACTGGATATTGCAAAGGCTCTGAGCCCTGACAATATTCCGGCAATTGTACTGAAGACTTATGGTCCAGAACATGTCGTGCCACTAATCAAGCTGTTCCAGTACAGCTGCAACACTGGCATCTACCTGACAATATGGAAAATTGCCCAGGTACGTTCTGTTCACACAAAGTAGAACAAATCCACCCTGCCCAATTACTGCCCCATCAGTCCACTTTCGATCATCAATAAAGTAATGGAAGGGGTCATCAGCCGTGCTTAGTTAGCAATTACCTGCTAACTGATCCTCAGTTTTGGTTCTACCAAGGTCACTCGCTCCTGACATCATTAGAGCCTTGGTTTAAAATGAGCAAAAGATCTGATCTCGAGAAGTGAGGTGAGAGTGACTGCCCTTAACATTAAAGCAGCATCTGATTGAGTGCAGCATCAAGGAGTCTGAATAAGAATGAAGTCAGTGGGAGTCGGGGGCAAAACCCTCCACTGGTTGGAAGATAATTGTGATTGTTGGAGGTCAGTCATTTCAGCTCAAGGGTTCACTGTAAGAGTTCCTCAGGGCAGTGTCCTAGGCCCAACCATCTTCGTGTGCTTTGTCAATGACCTTCCTTCATCATAAGGTCAGAAGTACAAATGGTCACTGACAATTGTACAATATTCAGCACTGTTTGTGATTCCTCAGATACTGAAGCCTTGCATGTCTAATTGCAGCAAGACCTGGACAGTATAAAGATTAAGTTGACAAGTTACATTGATGCCACACAAGTGACAGGCAATGACCATCTCTAACAAGAGAGCAATCTAACCATCATCCCTTGACATTCAGTGGCATTACCATTGCTAACTTCCAGACTTATCCACATCAGGAGAGTTACCATTGACAAGAAACTGAACTAGACTAGCCGTATAAATACTGTAGCTACAACAGCAGGTCAAAGGCTAGGAATTCTGCAGTGAGTAACTCACCACCTGACTCTCCATAGCCTGACCATCTATACTAAGGCGCAAATCAGGAGTATGATTCAATACTCAACACTTAGGCAGCACAGTGGTTAGTACTGCTACCTCCCAGCGCCAGGGACCCAGTTTGATTTCCAGCTTAGGTTACTGTCTGTGCGGAGTTTTCACATTCTCCCTGTGTCTGCGTGGGTTTCCTCCGGGTGCTCTGGTTTCCTCTCACAGTCCAAAAAGATATGCTGGTTAAGTCTATTGGCCATGCTAAATTCTCCCTCGGTGTATCCGAACAGATGCCGGAGTGTGGCGACTACAGAATTTTCACAGTAAATTTGTTGCAGTGTTAATGTAAGCCTACTTGTGACTATTAAATAAACTTTAATAAATTACCTTTATTTTTGCCTGGAACACCAGCTCGAACACCATTCAAGAAATTCAACGCCATCCAGGACAAAGTAGTGCACTTGATTGGCACCCCATCACAAGCATTCAGTCCCACCATCATTGACGCACAGTGGCATCAATGTGTACCTTCTTCAAGATGCACTGAGGGAACTCACTAAAACTCCTTAGAGACAACGCCACTGCAAACTCACGACCATTTAGAAGGACAAGGGTAGCAGATGCATGGGAACACTGGGAAATTCCCCTCCATCCTGTCACTAGCAAGGGCAGGGTCTGGGTCAGTGGGTGAGGGGCCCAATACTAGCAAGGATGGGTGTGGTGTGGAGGGATGGGTGGGGCTGACTCAGACATTTAGTGATGGGATGGATGTTGTCCTTCTGGGGCAAAGAGTTGGCGGTTTTCTTTATGTCTACAGGGGCTCACGGTGTCAATATGGGAGGAAAAGGGACCTTCAACTTAACTTTTCTTATCTTTGAGGAGCTGGTTTTGCTAGCATCCTTTGGACCTGCACATCTCTTTGCCAGTGGTAATCTCCCAAGCTCCAAAAAAATTGACTAAATTTTGGATGTGGATCATGCTGACCCACCTATCGGAATTCTCACCACTTTTCCCATCGGAATCAACACTTGATCATTTTTTCAGGAGAATTCAGCCTGATAGGTCATCTGTGTAAATTGTGCTGATATAATTACATTGTCCTTGGTTAAAATGCTGAGGATGTGAAAATGAAAGAAAGGAAGGGAGAGAGGATGAGAAGAAAGGATAATGTGCAGTAAGGAGGAAAGAATGGAAGGAGAATATGACAGGAGGAAAAAGAAGAAGTTGTAGAATTGAGTGTGAGGAGGGGTGGAGAGACAAAATGGTCATAGAGGTTTACAGCATGGGAATAGGCCCTTTGGCCCAACTTGTCCTTGCTGCCCCTTTTTTAACCATTAAGTTAGTCCCAATTGCCCGTGTTTGGCCCATAATCCCTTTACATCCATCTTTTTAAAAGACAAAATTGTACCTGCCTCTACTACTACCTCTGGCAGCTCATTCCAGACACTCACCACCCACTGTAGACTCAAGTAGAACTTGCATTGATTAAGTAAATTCAACATAAATTCAGTGATAAAGGTTGATTTGGAAATTCTGTGGTAAGTGTGTTTCTGCATCATGGCATGAGTAACTATTGTTACAGATGGGAAAGATAACTGAAACTTGCCAATCTTCCATGCCTTCTGTTATTGTAAGTGTGATTTTTTTAATATAAGGTTATCATGTGTGTTCCCAGACTCCCATTAGTATGCAATCAATCTTAAAAATCACCAGCAGCAGACTTTCATGGATTCAAACTAGGAGAATTGTTTATTCTGATTATCACCTTGGAAAGTCTATCACTACCTCAATCTCACATGGCACACCCAGGAAAGATACAATTAAAGACGATAGTTCACCTGTACAAGTATTATAAGCAAACAGAATGGTAAGCAGTTTGTGTCTTTGAGAGTCCAGTGATGGAGGGAGCTTTTCCCACTCTGGAGTTGTAGTTCAGGAAAATTTAGATGGCTGGGGTCAGATCCAGATTAACTGCAGAATTCCTTCAAAGGAAGGGGTGTTCAGCAGGTCCTGTAGACAGACACTGGTGACTGTGTTAGTCGGAGATCTAATTTCATTACAGTCGAACTCTGAGCTTTTCAGAAACAGGATGGAGGAGGCTTTTTGAAAGACTTTTCAGCCTTACAGTTTTTAAAAGGCAGGAGGCCACAGCCTTTCTGGACAGCCGTGGTATTGTTCTTGTTGGTCTGCTGACAGCCCAGGGTGTTGGAATAAAACATTTTGTGTCAGTTTCAAGTACATGATGAAGAATGGCCATTGATACTCAATAGAAGGCAAGTGGCCTTTCAGTGGTAAAAATTTGGTTTCATTCACATAGGCAAAGGCCATTAACATTCAATAGAAGATAATTGGTGGTTTTTCACACTTCCTTTCTGGATTGTCTTGAAGCTTTAGTTCAGTTAAGAGGCTATGTTTAGAATAATTCTTAATTTTTTTTTCTGTCTCCTTCCCTGGCTCATTCATTGCAGCCTCACCCCACCTTCCTCCTACACACCATTCTCTTTACCTCCTTCTCACCTCCTGCTACAACCCTTCCATCTTGCTTTTTCCTCTCAGTCTTTCCTTCTCCATCTGCCTCTGCACACGAAGGGTGAGGGTTTTCAGTGACTGACGTACTGTTTCGTGGAAGGGTGGGGTGGGACAGGGAGGTCATAGAACATTGAGTGGATTGATTATTGGTTAAATAGGAGAGAATAGTGGGGGTTTAAAGGCCACTGAAATCATCCAGCATCACAGTTTGTCTTTAACAGAAGCCCCAAATATAGCTAGCTCCTTTACCCACCACACCATAAACACCTCATGTCCAAAAGAAAAGAAAAGCAAGAGAAGCAGCAGACATGTATAGAAACAAAAAGAAGAGTTGAGTCAAGAAATACAAGAGGAGAGAGAATGAATGACTAAGGGAAGGTCGAAATAACCACAAGGTGATTTCAGATAAGAGGGACCAGGTTTTCTGATCAAATGATTGGTTGGGCTCCAAAACGTTTCTGAAAAGAATTATTCTCAAGATTCTTGAGTGAAAAGCAGTGAAAATAATAGTAACACGTTCAGCAATTTTTTTTAATTGTCATGAATCCTGCATTGTTCCACATCATCCAATCTAACCAAGTACAGAATAGGGATACTTCCAAAACAAATAAAAGTGTTCTAAGTTAGTCTGTAAATACCTTTTAGTGTTAGTCCCAGGGTAGTTAATACTGAAAAGTGGAAAGCAGTTTGTATTTGAGGAACGTGGGTTGAACAACAAAGGTTATTTGCAATTGTATAGCCAAAACTTAAAAAAAATGAAAATAGGAAGTGCTGGAAAAACTCAGCTGGTCTGACAGCATCGGTGGAGAGAGAAACAGAGTTAATGCTGTGATTCCAATGTGATTCTTCTTTGGGGTTCCAGTTCTTCATTATCATTTCAAATCGCCAGCATTCGCAGTATGTTATTTTGATTATGGTTGCTAGAAATCTGAAATTAAAATGAAAGATGCTGGAAATACTCAGTTAGTCAGTCAGTATCTGTGAAAAGAGAAACAAATTTAACATTTTAGGTCAATTATATTTTGCCACAACTTAAAATGTTACTGGTGGAATAAGGTTTAAGCAATGACAGCAATGTTGGGAGAGAGGAAAGAACAAAGGAAAGTCCTGTGATTGGTTAAGATTAAGTAACAGTAACAATGCTGATGCAAGGTAAAAAGATTTGGCAATGGATAAGAAACAAAAGATGGATCGGCAGGAGGTGTAAATGAGATTAGCAGGGTCATTGCCAACAGCTGCTGCCTGAAAAGATAGGGCAGAGGATACAATTGTGGAACTGGGTGTTGAGTCCTGAAGGCTGTAAAGTGCTGAATTGAAATAATGAAATACCGTTTCTTGAGGTTGTGTCGACCTTAATTGGAACAGTATAGGAAGCCTAGGTCAGAGTGGGAGTAGAGCTTGGAATCGTGTTTGCAGACTGAATGAAGGAGTTCCATCAAATCAGTTCCTGTTTTATCTTCCCAGCGTAGAGATGACCCCATTGCAAGCTGCAAATATGGTCCACTAAATGTAATGAATTGAAAGAAGAATTGAAATTTCAGCCAACTTCTCATCAGTGGCCTTAAGAAGCCTCTTAATCACCTTAAGAAACCTCTTAATCACCTTAACAAGTTACTCGCCACCTGTGGGCAGATAGCTCTGCCCCCAATTTGCCTCAAGGAAGATGGCTCGGACATTGTGACAGTAAGCCAGCGTGCTGGCCAACAATGCAAACTTACACACCCCCTCGCCTCAGCTGTGCCTCCATTTTGGGATGAAAATCCTTTCCATCAGCAAACATAAAACAGGGAAACTGTTAGAGGTATATCTGTAACCTTAACTGGGAGTATGTACAAAATGAATATATTAAACATATTGTAGATAAAGATGATACAACTCTGCCATTTCTTGTATGTCCATAATACTGTCTGTCACATTTCAAGAGCTCTCTTTCTCAAATGTAAATTCTTCACAGTTGATTAGCTCTAAATTTGCATTTCTCAGCAAGTTGTGTTAGATGTGAGGTTTGATAGCAGTTTAACATTTCTGTTTGTGAAGGAAGATAAGGATTGTAATATATTGGGTGACATTCCTTAAACAATCTCATCCATTGTAGCTTGGAAGGTATTTGGAGGAGATTTCACACCACAGGACAGCTTTGCGCAAGAGTATATATAACCCCATGTGCTTCTTCTTCATGCAATAGTAGTAACTCTGAATCCATGTTGAGCTGTGGGTAAGCATGAGGCAAATCTATACATCTGAATAGCTTGGATCTTACAAACTCTGCATATAAATCTTGGGAGGTCAGTAATGGATGCTGCTCTTCATCTGCTACCTCATTGATTATGGCTTTGTAGTCTCCACATATGGCTGAAATTTATACTGAAGTGTAATACTTCCCCGCAATATTAAAGTCAGTGGCAAGCCTGCCTCTACCTGGCTTGCTCAGCAGCAATTAACAGCCATTGGGCCTTTAATTGGCCCGCATCAGCACTTCCCTTGGAAAACTGTCAGCCAATCGGAGAGATGGGAGCCATCTTTTCTCACCAGTGCTACCAAGAGCCAATGGCCATTACTAAAATTGCAGGCAATTCCAAAGCTGATGGAGACCAGACTTTAAGATAAGTCTGGAGCCTTACTAGGCCTCTGCTGACAGGTTCTGGTGACGAGGGTGCAGGGGAAGGGGAAATCCACCCTAGGGGACTGATGGAATTGGATTTATCTTGGGGGACAGCCTCTTATGCCACCTGACGGACTGGACGCTTGGACTTTTTTGCTCCTCACTATTTTAATGACTTGGGCTTGGGAGTCAGAATATTAATACTTGTAAATGCCACTTATGAAAATGATAAACTCTGAAGAATAAGCAAATTCTGGGAAATGTGGACATGTTAATGGATTCCAAAAAAAATTAAATTTCATGTAATAAATGTGAAATAATATATTTTGGGAGGGAACATTAGGAGAACAAATATACATCAAATGGTATAACTTTTAAGAGCAGCAGAGGAGTGAAAAAATTTGAGGTACAAATATACAAAGCTTTAAAAGTGGAACAAATTGATCAAGCTGTATTTTATACATGTACAATGAGAAATTACAAAATAATTTGGATGAAATATGTATGAAGGTAAAACCACTTTAGATGGAATCTGTTAGAGGTCTTTGAGGAGGTAACAAGGAAGTTAGATAAAGGAGAACCAATGGCCATGATTTATTTAGATTTCCAGAAGGCTTTTGACAAGATATCACATAGGAGACTGTTAAATGAGTTAAGAGCCCATGGTGTTAAGGATAAGACCCTGGCATGGATAGAGGATTGACTGACTGGCAGAAGGCACAGAGTGGGGATAAAGGGATCTTTTTCAGGATGGCAGCCAGTGAGTAGTTGAGTGCCTCAAGGGTCAGTGCTGGGACCACAATTTTTCACAATATACATTAATGATTTGGAGGAAGGAACTGAAGGCATTATTGCTAAGTTTGCAGATGGTACAAAGATATGTAGGGAATAGATAGTATTGAGAAAGCAGGAGAACTTGGACAGGTTAGGAGAGTGGGCAAAGAAGTGGCAGATGGAATACAATGTGGAAAAGTGTGAGGTTATGCACTTTGGAAGGAGGAATAGAGGTATAGACTATTTTCTAAATGGGAAAATACTTAGGAAGTCAGAAACACAAAGGGACTTGGGAGTCATTGTTCAACATTCTCTGTAGGTTAACATGCAGGTTCAGTCGGCAGTTAGGAAGGCAAATGCAATGTTAGCATTTATGTTGAGAGGGCTCGAATACAAGAGCAGGAATGAGTGTACTTCTGACGCTGTGTAAGATTCTGGTCAGACCCCATTTGCAGTATTGTGAGCAGTATTGGGCCCCATTTCTAAGAAAGGATGTGCTGGTCTTGGAAAGGGTCTAGAAGAGGTTCACAAGAATGATCTCTGAAATGAAGAGCTTATTGTATGAGAAACAGTTGCAGATTTTGGGTCTGTACTCGTCGGAGTTTAGAAGGATGAGGGGGGATCTTATTGAAACCTACAGGATACTGCAAGGCCTGGATAGAGTGGACGTGGAGACGATGTTTCCACTAGTAGTAAAAACTAGAACCAGAACCACAACTTCAGACTAAAGGGATGATCCTTTAAAACAGAGATGAGGAGGAATTTCTTCAGCTAGAGACTGGTGAATCTGTGGAACTCTTTGCCACAGAAGGTTGTAGAGGCCAGGTCATTGACTGTCTTTAAGACAGTGATAGATAGTTTCGTGATTAATAAGGGGGGTCAGGAATTATGGGGAAAAGGCAGGAGAATGGGGATGAGAAAGATATCAGTCAGCTATGATTGAATGGTGGAGCAGATTTGATGAACTTTGTGACACACAAGTTCCATAAATGGTGTTCAAATAGATGAGGATGAAAATAAGAAAGCAACAAACCCAATTAAACTTGTTCAAATGCTGCACAACAGCAGTCAACAAAGCAAATAAAATATTTAACTATGTAAAAAACACAATACATCAGTGAATTCATTCTGAAACTGCATAGTACTCGACCATGAGCACATTATCAATTCTTGTTGCTGCAACAAAGGAGATGTTAATGGTGAAAATCTCCAACTTTGCCCACAACTGGGATTCTCTGGTGCCACTGCAATGAATGGGGGTTTTGGCTGAGTAGCAAATTCTCCATTCTCGCTGACAGTGGGGAATGGGACAAACAGTATCCAAGAGT
Organism: Carcharhinus amblyrhynchos; assembly: GCF_965287045.1. Taxonomy (NCBI): domain Eukaryota; kingdom Metazoa; phylum Chordata; class Chondrichthyes; order Carcharhiniformes; family Carcharhinidae; genus Carcharhinus; species Carcharhinus amblyrhynchos. The sequence continues at coordinate 93,327,817 of NC_137328.1, read as the reverse complement.
CCCACACAGAAACTCAAAGCAGAGAAGAGCCAAGAGACTGTTCGTAACCCAGATTTTAATCTTGTGCGCTTGGCAGGGATGGGCTAGTGATTAAAATGACAGCTGCGTACTTCTCACTCTTCATCTGAAGCATTTGCGCTCATTGCCATTTTAATTGCTGATATTGGGGTCTTCAATTAATTCTTTATACTCCTCATTAATATTTAAATTTCTGGGTCTGGTGACTTTATTGAGACCCAGCATAATCTTTATTGCTGAACAAGGTAATTCCCTATGCTGCAACTACCGGTAAAACCTGGTGGAAGGAGGGGCGTGGCCAAAGTCCAGTCAGGTTGATATCTTAAATTTTTTAAAGCTTTCTTATGGGCTGGATGGAACAGAAATGAACCTCCAGGCTTTCACAAACGAAACTTTGTGTCTTCCCAGCCTCTGGCTGTGATTGTCCCTGGACTCTCTCCCAGCCCCCACACTGCATTGAACCCAGTGCCATGGAAAATCCCCTCCAGTTCTAAATAGTGGCCCCTGCTGTTCCTTGCTTCTGCTCAAGCAGGAGAATCCTAGGTCATTCAAATAAAGCTCTGAAGTTAAATCCTTTTCTTAAAAAAAATTGCTTTAAAAATATTTCTTGGATATATTTAAAAATGGTACCTCGATAAAGTTTGATTAATACAGCTGAAAATGGGTTTGGCACAAAATAAAGTTTTAAGTCACAGTATTAATTCACCACCTCTGGGTAGCCTGATTTTAAATAACAGAAAATTGACTTTTAAAAAATGATGCAGAACTATTTTCTAGCCGGATTGGGGTTCAATCGTCAGATCTTTAAATATGAAAACAAATTATCTAAACTTTTTAAGCCATCCATGCACCCAAAATATAGTTTAATTTTTGGAGCCTTCTCAGAGGTCTGCAAGAAAGCACAATTAGTGGAAGCCCTTAATAGTTATTAATTCGCTCCGAGAGTATGGCCAGTTTTGAATGGCCTGTTTTAGGCCTGATGCTTTTAGAAGTAGCCCAAAAGATCACAGAATTTCCTGTTATGCTGAATATTTAAAATTTTGCAATTTCTTGTGTTGTTTACATTGATAATTAGGCTGAGAACATATGACAATAGAGTAGAAATTGCTGGCCCTTGACAATGTTCAATTTTGCATCAGAATTCACGAATTGCATTGAAAGTATTTGAGATTCAGTGTGTGAAAAGGGATGTTATCAAATCACATCTGTATTCAGAATATTGACAAAAGCTTTGCATTTACCTTTCTTACTGTAATGCCAACCCGCAGTTCATGAGCTTTATTCTCTGTTGGTAGGCATTCAAATAGGGCTGTTGTCAAAGCATACCTATTAATTTAATCCAAACTGTGTAAGTTTTAATATTTATCTTTGGGTATAGCACTTTTCAAGCATTACTGCACAGTTAGATGTATATAAGGGGATCTTCATTAGTGTAAGTAATTATTTCATTTTATAGAAAAAATCTTAAAACATATTGCTCAACAGTAAGTTACCTAATAACCTTGTGAGGTTAGAAGAGTGAGGGAAAGTTAGAACACATTGGGTGAAATTCTCCCAAAAAATTCGAAGTGTTGCATTTGTGCAAAAATTGGAGTAATTCAGTGGGAGTTCACACTAGAAACACTGCAATGCGGAGGTCATTCAGCGTGGTGGGACAGGAAGAATGCCCCATGATGTTTGCAATATGGATAGCTTCTAGGATAATAGGCTTTAGAATTTTGTTGTCACTGTCTGTAAGTCCACTATTATGTTGATCTGATAGTATGTAAAGATGGGCATTTTGGTGTTGTGTGCTCCAGTTTGATCTTAATGTTCAATCAATCAATTTCCCACCTCAACTACAGTTGGACATAATTCTGTTGTATATGGAAATTGAATTGATGAGAGCTAATATAAGTTTCCTGCTGGGGATATGGCCATCTTTATTTCTTGAATAGAACTTAACTTATATAAACAAAAGTCCCTCATTTTCAGATGCTACTGAGAAATTCTTTCTTTCTGATTCCATTGTTGTTTTCTCTGGTTAATGAAGTTCATGACCTTTGTCCTATTACTGGAAATGGGAGATATTATAGTTTGTAGACCTGAATGATTATGAGCCAGATATCTTGCTCTTGACCTTGCTGAAACATGAGTCTTCATAGGGAAGGAAGCCGTTGGTGGGTTTCCACTAGTGGATTTCCACTAAGTGCCCAATTTACGAAGCAGACCACAAGTTGCAGTGTAGGTGCTGGACCTTGACAGTGATGGTGGAAAGGTTGTGGTTATAATATTCTCAGTCTCATCATGTTACCACAACATATTTGCACACTTATGCTGAGGTACAGAAACATTAACTTTTTTGATAGACATCTTACTGTGAGCTACATCTCACCATCAGGTTGGGCAAGAGAGAGCAAAATCACATGATATTGCATCACTCTATATGATGATGTCTACCATAGTGTCTCATCAGTGTATCTCACAGTTAAAATTAACCCCTTTTACTACTTATAAGCCCTGCTGCAGGGAGGCCACCTCCAGGGAGCTGGTGGACTTTCCACTCATGGAAAAGTTCCTGTGACACTGCAAGAAGGCTCCTAATTGGTACCCTAACCTCCCTAATTTGCTGCCTGCCTCCATGTTCCTCTTACCAGCCTGACCCTGATAAGAGTCCCTGGTGGTGGGAATTCATCAGGGAGCCATCCCTAATTATGCATCCCCCTCTTTTCCTGCCCCCAGCCCCAACTCCACGCTCACCTCCAACCCCCAGGAACTCCCAGGGCCAGGAAAATCAAATCCTTAGTGAAAGGCACTGGTGTTTTAAAAAAAACTGAAAAATATTTTTATTCTGGATTAAAGATTGAGAGTGGATTTCATGCAGCAGTTTAAACTGGTACAAGTTGTAGAAATGATTCAGAATAACACTTCAGGTGAAACAATGAAAACACAGGAAGGAGACTAACGTAACATGTGATCAATAGCAGAATAGATTTCTGGAGAGATGCAAAGGTTAAAACAGTGGTGTCCTTTGTAGCTGGACATCGAGGACGATTGGGGTTGTAGTTCTTTCCTGTAGGGTGAGCTGGGATGGACGCATTTGCCTTTCTTATCTATATATATCTTGTGATCTTGGACGCGGCTTGAAATACCATCCCTAAGAATGAAAAAAAATTGCACATGCACTTGCCTATGTAATTAAACATTTTTTAAGTGACATAAAACATGTTATACAATAGAATTAGAATGCAAAATTGATTTCAATTATGACGGAGCTCTTTATAATGAATCTCTTTCCCGCCTTGTTACTTATGCAATCTATCATCTCGTCAGTTGCAAGAAGTAATTTATCATTTCCATCATAACTTAGAAATAGATCACGAATCATGGTTTCTCACAGTGTATTTCATTCGTAGTATTCATCAAGTAAGTATTATCTTAATTTTAAGAGTGAATTTTATAAATCAGCCCTCCATAATGCCATCTGGTCTCAGTAGTGATATCAAGTCCACAAAGTCTATTTTTTTACATAAAGGTGATAACATTTTCAAAAATTGAGTCGCTACAGGAAGTGCCAATCAGAGAGCATAGAAAGAGCCCTAATCCAAACCAGAGGAGAGCTAAGCAGTCTGTTATCAGCAAGCACAGAAAAATGGCTCAGCTAGACCAGACCTAAATACTGTGAACAGGATGATGAACTGTGAAAGCTTCTTGCATGCACCTTGCATAAATAGGCCCAAGGCAAAGAAATTGCAATAGTCAGGAAAACGGATGGCAAATGCTCCTCTGATTTTTATGATGATCAACTGAGAATTCGCAGACTTCTGCAATGTCTTATATGCCTCAGAATCCTGGGCCCCTTGAAAGGAATCGGATCAATAGCTCAACAACTTCCCATGCTACTTCCATTATTTCACTGAGACTGATTCAAAGTTTTTGGATTCCCCAATCTTTTTGGAGAGACCCACATGGAGATAAAAGACTTATAACCTGGAAGATCTTGAGATCCAACATGTTCACTACGAAGCTTTATCCGTCAGTAACTGAGTCACACAGTTGGTGACGTTTCCAAATTTGCATTATCAGTCTGTGCTTGTTTAGCTCTTCTCAGCTGAGAAGTGCCCACTCTGAAGTATACTAACATTAGTTGGGATTCCTTTTGATCCCTGTATCTTCTGCCCAGTATTTGGATGTTATCAGAGGGTAGGATCAAGCTGAACAGTGATGACCCACAGTTGAACACCCACTAGTACTCCCAGCCTAATTATGATATTATGCTCATTTTTAAATGTTTTACTATATTTTAAACATTGAAAATTGTGGACTGAATTTTTAGGATGGCAGAGACTGGACCCTACTATGCAGAGAGTTGACAGGGAAGACATCCTGCCAACTCCAACAGATCTGCTGCCGTTTTACACTGTAAATGAATGTTGATTGGCAGCAAGCTGGACCTCCATTCTCATTTGGATGATGTCTGGCCTTTTGGCTGACAGCTTTCCAGCCCCTCCAGGCACAGCGCTGCACTGGCCAGAAGAGGCACTGCAGCGACTTGCCTGGGACTGTTGGGACATGGAGGCCAGGTAAGTAGCAGGAATCTCAGGGAGGTTTCAAAGATGGCAATTCGCTGGATGTGGGGGGGCAGGTGGTGGAGGTCCTTGAGGGCAGGTGCATCCAGAAGGAGCTTCAGATGGAGGTGCACGCCCCACCTTCTTACCCAATATTGAAGATTTTAAACTTTTTTTATTTTCCTCTGATCTATCCGGTGCCCAACAGCCTACAAATTGAGGCTGGGTGGGAAAAGATCCTTAAGTAACTATTAAGTGGCCACTTAATACAGACAAGTATGACTTCTATCCAAGGCCCTGCCTGCCCCATCATAAAGGTACTGCCAGGACAGGGCAGGCAGGGAATCCCATACATGCAACTTTACGCTTCACTTCCTCCCCATCTTTTAAACCTGTCAGGGAGATTGTAAAATTCAAGCCTGTGAATATCTTGTTACTCCTTAGTTCCTTTATGTGTATCAATCAATGTGAACAGCTTTAAATTTCTCTCTTACATTTCATTTACTCTTTGCCTGCCCAATTACAAAATTGATCTAGATCAGTCTATTTTTTTTCCAAACAGTTGCTGAACTTCGGACCTCATTCGTGGCTGGCCTTCTCTGGTACTGATGCAGTGAATAGAGTTTTGGCTGCAATGCCAAATTCTCCAATCTCACTTGCATCAAGGCAGGCACAGATGAGATCGCAGAATCCTGCCCACAGGCCCTGATTTTACCAGCACGTGTGTCCTAAAATCAGGGTTGACAAGGCTCACAGAATGGCATTCTCTGTTGGCCTTGGGTGCAATCTTACAAACCTTGGGTGGGCGTGCCGGTAAAATTCCAGCCACTGTCTGTATTACACTCCCTCATTCAATGTTGTCAGCAATTACTAACAGTTTATATTTAAGTTTTGAATCCAGGATTATTGCTGCTCACGATGAACATCACAATTCGAGCACTGATCTGTCCAGGACTTCACTCTATGCCAACCTTCAATTCGCTAAGTCCCACCCCCAAATTTTCCTCCCCTCTGTTTGATATTTCGTATTACTTCTAAACTGGCTTACTACCTCCAAAAATTTCAGTTAGATGTCCATCAAATGTGACATTTGTCAAACACTTCCTGCATGTCCGACCATAGTATCAGAATTCTGTTCGTGTTGCCCATTAATCTACAAGGCTACAAACCATATTGTATGGACACAATAGAGCAAATAGCCTCTTTTCATGCTGTATATTTCTATGATTCAAATTTGAAGAGGTTTGTTGTGAAGGATCCTTTACTTCAAAATCAATTATAGATATTTTTCACTAAATATTATGTAGGAATACCCTGCTCATCTTTCTGCTGGTTACTTACTGACAGATGAATGTACTCTCTTCTTCTTTATAAGACATGATTTCAATCTGGGAATCATAGTCAGCACATTTATGACCCAAGCACGCATCTTGACTATACTGATAAGATTGATAGGAAGTCTCAGACTAAACTCTTGATATAACAGGGGCAATACCTCCTAATCTTTGAGGCATAGGACATTCTGTAGAATTATTTCCTAAAATGCAGTCTTCCAGCATAAAGTGTGTCCGTCCTGAAGTTGAAGCTTCACCCCATTCACCCTGTATCACCTAGGCTTTAATGACATACTGCTATTGCGCTCCCCCCCACATCCCAACCAAAACAATTGATTGAATTGAAAATATGTGGTGATATCTACCTTCAGAAATTAGCTGGAGATATTCTGTGATATATCAGCCCTATTTCCCATCTGCCAAAACAGTGAACTTTCATACTTTGGCAAGCAAAAGGTATTATTGAAATGTGGCCACTTGCAACCCACAGGATAGTATTTTGGCTTTTAAGAGGCGGTGAACTCTGAAAAAGATGCATTCAGTTACTTCCAAATTTGCCAATACCTCAAGAGTTTCAGTTTTACCAGACTAATTACAACTTGTCATTAAACATAACTTCTGTGTACAGCAGAATATAAGAGGACACTTTCACAACAATACACCTGACGTGCTGAATGTTACACTGGCTGTTACCTTCACGGATACCCCAACCTTTCACTCCAGTAGTTGTATTGCGCAATTGGAAATGTTATTTTGTGACTATGGTAGATAGTGTGATATCTGGTAAAATGCTCAGTTGTGCAAATTTAATAAATGATTTAGATGGCACACATTGTTAGCAAAACCAGTCATTCATAGTAAAGAAGATTGGCCTGTTTTTCAAATAAGCAGCTGGATTTTTAAATGTAGTTATGTTATTGGTATGTCTGTGTAAACGCTTGATACACATAGAAGTTATATTTAGATTTGTTTTTGTCATAAGTTTAATTGATTCAGAGTATGTGTTATTTTATTCTTTACACTTAGGAAGTATGCCAATTCCTTGTTACAGGATGTAATGACACAGGAGTTGCCTTTCTTTTCAGAGTGCAGCTGCAGCTCCCAGTCCAGTGCTAGGAAACATTCCCCCAGGAGACGGAATGCCAGTAGGCCCGGTACCACCGGGATTCTTCCAGGTAATAAGAGACTTAAGCAATAGGAAAAGGCTTTTCTTATGACTAAATGATTTCCAAAATAAGAATAAGAGAGCTGTGCGGAATCCCTCTAAATTATCACTGAAAAATATAATCTACTTGAAGCAGATGGTTGACGCCGAAACGCCTAGGATTACATGCATGAATCTGGGTGAGCTTTTATAAGGTTTAAATTAAACCAAGACACATTGAATTGTACATCTCCATTTGTTGATAATCACTTTAATTTTTTTTTGTTTTTGAAGGAAATGTAACCCCTAAATTGGGAATATTAACGGTAGAATTTCTGATGCTGCTACTGTAAACAAAAATGTCCCTTCAAACCAAAGTTCTATTTTACTAACCCTGTTAGTGTTGCCATTTTGCAAATGTGGTACACTGATTAGATTGCAAACAGTCATCCCTGCCCATTTGTAACTGAACCTGGCTTCATGGGCAGCGTAGTGAAGGACGTCATTTCCCATTAACATCTGTCACTTTGACTGAGCTGACAGGAATTTCTTTTAGCTTAATTCATTAACTATTCACATGCAAAATGAAAAATTAATTCAAATACGATAAACATTCAGCTTATTGAAGATGCATTAAGCTTTGTATCTTAAAAAAATCCCCAAGAAACTGCCCTCTAAAGTTACTATCACTGAACCATGCTGACCAGCAATCTTCCAGCTTCAATCTCTGTTATTTGCTGACTAAGCTGAGCTTTACTATGGCAACCTTACAGGTTACAACATTATCATTGAATTAATAGGAAAAGATCAGCCATAATTGCTACTCCTCTGTAGTGTACAGTGACCTATATTGGGCGTGCATGTTCTGGGGAAGTCCACTGTCCTAGGATAACTGCAACATTGTCCTCCAGGGCTGGCCTCTGGGCCTGGAAAAAGGAAAGTCTGAAGATATGAGCTGTGGGGGTCTCTTTTTCCTGTTGCACAAAATTGAGCTTACTTCTGGACACCTCTTCAGATGGCTTAAATCTCAAAAATGATGACTTTCTGCATTCAGTACCTATTGTTCATAAAAGGAAAACTAAGGGAGAGAGCAATTTTCAGCAATATCATTTCTGGACATATTTATTTGGTGCTCCTCACTAAAGAAGGGGACATAGCACATTTTCAGATTGCATAAAGCAAATGTTTTTTTCAGCTCCAGCAGTTGAGGGTTTTTACCTGAATCACCTGGGAGACAATGCTTCATGTTCTCTACTCAAAAATAATAAAGCATAAACATGCATAATTAAAACAGTGAAAATTGATGTAAAAACAATATTATAAAATGGGTAGCCTAGATTACATATTCCTGGACCTGAATTGATGCCATATTTATCAAGGGTAAAGAGATGCCATGTGCCAAGGCTGGTAGATCCTTATTGTAGGTTCTTTCTCAGAATTTCCGTGTTCTTTGGGCTTCACCATTTATTTTTTGTCTGGTTTATTTGCTGTGCAGAGAGTTTTGTGGCAAATTAGCTTATTTCTCTGGGAAACGATCCATCGAATTGCTTTCTTTTATTCAACTAAAACCGGCAGCATCCATTACCAATCATTCATACTAATTATGCAGTGCTCAGTTTTGCAATTTAATCTGTGAGAGAAAATAGCAAATGAAAGTTTTTTTCACTGTTGTTGCTAGAAGTGAAAAAGGAAAGAAGGAAAAATTACACTATATCACTAATGATGTGCAATAAATTTCACTCAGGCTTAATGTATTATTTAAATTTAAAATATTCAGAATTTAACAGAAGGCCTATTTTTATTTTCAACCTTACTTTGGATTGTTATCATTGCAGGTCAGAATGGCCTGCACTGAATAAAACTCCCCCCAGGGTTTATACTAAGAGCTGCCCGAGTCAGCTCATGCACCAGAAGATGCTAAATTACCTACCCACGCATGCGCGGAGTCTTGATTTCCAGCTAATATCAGCAGGAGGCTCTCATTCAACACAGTCTGATGCAAAAGGTCTTGCTTCATAGCCCCAGACATCTCCAAAGGGAAAAGCCCAGAGATTTTGCTATGATATGGAGGTCAAAATAGATAAATTCTCAGCATTTTATACAGTTGCGTTGCTACTGATCTGTAGGTTTGTAAATAAAATGACAAATTCGGCCTAAATTGGACCCTTGACTGATCTATTTCACATCCCCCATCTTCAGACCCCCACAACATTTTAAAATTCACAAACCATAGGTGAGCATGTTACCAACAGGATTTAACCATGTTTATCAATTCACCTTAGATTTGTTTTAATGTTCTTGTATTTCATAATTATTAAAATAATATGTATGCTTTGTAATTGAATAAGGACTTTGACTTTTCATTGCAGATTTCCAATGTAGTTTTGCCACCAAAAAAATCCTCTCAAAATAGGTTAATATTTACATTCACAGCTTAATATAGTAAAATTTAGAATGTGTTTGTATCTGGCTCCTTATAGTTTAGTGGAGTGTTATTGCCTCCTAGTGGAAGGTGATCTTCCAGTTAGTGTACAGACAGAAACTAGTACAGCAGCTCGTAAGATTGTGATATTCAGCACAATACATTTATTTCTTCCCATCAAGTCAATAAACTATTCTCAGATAATGTTTTTGGTATTTTTCCTTCCTTCACGTTGTCCAAGCAACCAATATTCAATATATTGTAATCAAGATTCAATTCAATATATCTAACGTTCCTAATTAACATTTACATTTAGTGAGCTCCCCGGCCATAAGTGTTATGGGGATGGGGGATATGTTTGCTTTATGACAGGCATCCATTTTATATACAGGGCAAAGCAGACATGTGTGCACATGATATTTGTGCAAGTATTTGCATGCAATTGTTTTGTTTGCTCTGTACTCTTGAATACTTTTTGAATAGGACTGGTAATTATCTTGCTCACAGCAGCACAGGATTCCCTCCTGTTGTTCAGGTTTCTTATATAAAGCATAATTTCAAGCTAAGAAGGTGGATAGGAAACTTCCTACAAAGCACAATTTGAATATTTGCACATGGCACAAAACTTGTAAGTATTGTGACCTGTGAAGAGGGTAATGGTGAACTTCAAGTGGAAATAGACAGGCTGACTGAATGGGCGGACGGGTGGCAGAAGAAATTTAATGCAGAGAAATATGAAGTAATTCATTTTTGCAGAAAGAACAATGAGAGGCATTAAAAAAATAAAGCATACAATTCTAAAGGGGATGCAGGAACAGAGGGACTTGAGGGTAATTTGCATAAATCACTGAAGGTGGAATCCTGAGGTTTTTTAATAGGGGAATTGAGTACAAAAGCAAGGGGATTATGATAAACCTGAATCAAATACTGGTTTGGCCTTAACTGGAGTATTATGTCCATTTCTTAAATTGTACCCATTAGTCGAAGGATCAAGGATCAGAGGACATCTATTTTAGGTCATTGGCAAAGAACAATGGCGACATGAGGACAGTGAATAATTAGGATCTGAAATGCACTGCCTGAAATTGAAGTGAAAGCACATTCAATCAAGGCCTGAAAAAGAGAATTGGATAACGAAAGTGTAGGGTGATGGGGACGAAGTAGGGGAGTGGAACAAGGTGACTTGCTTTTGCAGAGAGCTGGCATGGACATGGTGGGCTGAATGGCCTTTTCCTCTGTTGTAACCATTCTTTGATTCAAAGGCAGCAATAGTAAGGAATTGATTGAGAGTAAAAGAGGAAACTTCCCCCCTCATTATCTTTGAGAAAATGCTAAACTTTGACTTAACTCTTTCTGGTTGGTGCAGGAGGGATATAGAATTTTTCATTTTAAGAAATAATAGATTATTAATGAATATACTACTATTCTCTGATGAAGTATATTGTTACATCTGCATGTTGCTGTATGCATTAGAACCTTGTATAACATCCCAGTTTAAAGGATAGCCCAATAATAACCACCATTTTGATGTATCCCTACTTGAATTCAGTGAATAAACATCTATTTCTTTTCACTTTCATTAATAAATTACCTATTCCCAATGTGATATGAGTGATATTATGCAATTTGAAAAATGACTGCTGCAATAATAATTTAAATGTCCCATGAAAGAGGGCGAAAGTGAACTGGTTACAAGGAAATCGTATACTATTTTGCCATGACTGTAAGAATAAACGTGGGTTTCCAGGTGCTGGGTGCTTGACAGCATCAGTCCCAAGTAACTGGGTACAATATAAATGACAGGTCTATATGTGAGCAAGGAAATTGTACCTGCTAGTTTGTATATGGGTATTTTGAAAGAAACTGAAAAGGAGGAATGGTACATGTCCTGGCTAGAATAAATTATATGATTGCCAGCAACCTTGGGCACTAAGAAATACTTTCCACCATGCATTAAATGAATGTTCAGATGTAATGAATATTTAGCATGCCAAACTGGTGTTCATTATATGTGGGGTTGACACTACTTTGAATGTGTGAAACAGCAGAATTATTAAATTATGCAATAGCAGTATGTAGTTTAATATAATTTATTTAAATGAGCAGAAATATGTTTAGACCTTGCTATTCACTTTTTTCTCCCCATTAAGGAATATTTTTGTTCCCACCATTCATTTACCCTGAGCTATGCACCATTATATGGCTGAGGGCCTGTTTGTATCTCTCTTCTTAATTCCTATGTGTAGCTTGGGGAATCACAGCAGTTGATTTGGGTGGCTTACCCTTGTGATGTGCAACCTGCTATGTTGGAAATCATAGCTATGAGACCATGTACTATTATTCATCATTCACAACAGTGCAAATAAACTACATGTAATTATGTAATAATTTAATTCAGTTGAGAATAATTTTAGAACAGCACACCCTTGACTACTGCTGATCCTATGCTAAACTGAGGTTATTTAAGTTTGGATGTGTTGTCAAGTAAATCAGTGAGCCTATAGGATTTGTCACTCATTAGTATTGAAATAGAGTCAAGCTTGCCTGGTGAAAAGGAGGAGGCAATTAGCAGTCAGTGTGTTTCAGGGTGGATTTTTTTCCGTTCCTCAAAGGAGAAAAAATGTTTGTGTATTGTATTATTACTGTGATGATCACTGTGTTAGTATTTCTATCAATAACTCAAGTGCACTCAAACTGGAAACATACAATACACAATTTTAATGTGAAAGATCATTGGAGGCACTCCTGACCCAAGTTTCCCATGAAAGATGCAGAATAGGCCCATATCACTAGTGATCTACTCTTAATGCCATCTTAGCATTTAAGATTGTTCTTTAAATAATTTGATTATATGATGGTGGTTCTTTAAATTGTTTCAGTGGGAGATTATGCTTCATAAATTGGAAAACATTTGGAAAGAAATTAAAGTGCATTTTAGCCAACAATGAGAAGTGATGCAAATTTCCGCAAATTTATATTCATATCTCATTGTTTGGCTGAACATGGCCTGTTCATAACACTTGTACAATACATCTTTATTTTTTCACAATTTATTTGAGGAATATGATGATTACATCTTTGGTTTCAGCCCAGTGGCATATTTGTTCCACAGTCTAGGAAAGTAGGAACACGTATTGGCAGAGCGATTAGTTGTTTACTATAATGAAACTTAACTACTCAAGAATGAAAAGATTTTTAAAAAAATAACCAATTTTCAATTCGATAAATTCTTAACAAAATTATTGACTAGCTATGTCAATAGTTGTGCTGCTGGCTAATTTATGTTTTCAATTATCTCTAGGGGCCACCAGGTTCACAGCCCTCGCCACATTCACAGCCTCCACCACACAACCCCAGCAATCCCATGATGGGACCTCACAGCCAGGTAGGAAGACAGAAATAGCTAATCAGCACAAACAAACCAAGGTTGTTTCAGTACCAGCTCTGATAGCACCTATATTTGTTCTTATGGCTTGTTAATTCATCACTTCCATCAGTGTTATGATTTGGTTCTTCACGTTTCTTTTCGTTTGCTGCATTGGTTTGTGTTTGCTATTTAATGCAGCTTGGTGAGAAATTTTAACTTTTCTCACTGGCACAACTCCATACATTTCCTGCTTATCATAAATGTTATTCCAAGTCAGATTAGCAGCTGCATTGTTTTAAGTATATCAGGGTTCTACCCTTTCAGCAGATAAATCAGTTGTATTGGTTTATTGTTTGAAGTAACTTTTCTGATAATTATTACATTTGGAATTAGCAAGTAATGTTTCAAAGCTTTAAAATAACCCACTGAACATTCAATTTTGGTGAGAATTAATGCTAGAATATTATGTATTTTCATAAGTAGCTAAAGTAAAATAACAGTTAAAGTTCAACCAAAGGTTGGTTTCTTCACACCAACAAACACTGTTGCATAAAAAGCCTTACACTCAATCACAATCTATCAGATGTTCGATGAAGATGAAACCTATGCCACTAATAAGCCTGGTTTGACAAGTTACTAATGAAAAGCTAGAATTAACATCATGTCGATCTTTAAAATGTTTGTGCTTTTGTTTAATTGAGAATAAAACACTGGCAACTGGTTTTAATTGCCTCCCCTGCTTACCTAGCCCACCCTTACCCATATGCAGTTTGTCATTGATTCTGAGAAAACAGTTGGCAGCCATTTATTCAGTTTGAGTCCAATCATATTTGATACTTGAAACTAATCTTGGATGACCCCAGAGTGCTGATGGCAACTGGAAACAAGTGGAAATTGGTTTGTTTGAGGGTGTGCTGTGCTAAAAAGTTTTTTATCGATGTTTTTGAAAGGTCATCTTAAAAATAATTTTTAAAACGTTGAGTGTGATTTTATGTTTGTAAATATTAGTTCAGTTTTTAATATTTTGCTTCAAAAATATGCATTTCTAAAATGCATTTTAAACTGGTATTTTAAAGTTGAATGAATGTTCAATATGGAGCTGGCCATTTGAATTTTATTTTTTAATATAATAGCATATTTTCTTGTGTCTAATTATTTTAAATTGCAGACTCAATATGTAGAATGTAATTTCAGGAATACGTTACTTGTCTATTTGACTCTGTTGCAGGTAATTATCCACAGGTGGATTCTCACCTACTGTTATCTATTACAGAATGCCTATTATTCAAGGCAACTAAATTTTTAATTAATGAAAAATTAAAAACAATGTACAAAAAGTATTTTCATCAGTTGCCAATTAGTTAAATTCATGTAGAGAGGTCGCGCAGCCTAATTAGTTTGCTTTTAAAACTAAATGTTCCTTTAGAAAATAATTTTGTTAACACTAGATGTCACTTGTAATTACTTGTCTTAAAAGAATATCAGAAACCTGCAAAGATGTATGGTGCAGTACAATGAAACAAACTGCTTCAGCATATGTGACTAAGTATTTAGAACAGGCAAATTTTAAATATTGTAAATATTAATAAAAATATGATTGACACAGTAGCATGATGGCACAGTGGTTAGCACTACTGCCTCAGAGCGCCAGGGACCCAGATTCAATTCCAGCCTCAGGTCATTGTCCAGAGTTCTCCTCATGTCTGCGTAAATTTCTTCCAGGTGCTCCGGTTTCCTCCCACAGTCTAAAGATCTGTGGGTTAGGTTGATTAGCCCTGCTAACTTGACCCTAGTGTCAGGGGATTAACAAGATGAATATGTGATGTTGTGGGAATAGGATCTGGGTGGGATTGTTGTCGGTGCAGATTCTATGAGCTAAATGGTCTCCTTCTTCACTGTAGGGATTCTATGACTGGTGTAGCATGTTAGTGATTGACATCACTTTTATGGTGTAGATTCTAGTGTAGGAGTTAGAGCCAGCTCAGAATGGGAACTGTCAGTATGAAGTAGCATTCTGAAGTTTTTCAAGTTTGTTGATGTGCCTTTTCTTTTCACTTTTACAACAATTGAGAGGTGCAAAAAAACAGATATGTATTCAGGCAATGAATATCGAAGGTTGATGTCGAACCAAAGAGTTGCTACGATTATTGCAATGAAGTTAGTCTTGCAATCCGGGGGACAGTACCATTTAACCAGGAATGTATTTGGATATTTACAATGGGGGGGTGGAATGGAGTACAATTTTCTGACCATTTCCACCGATATGATCTTTTGGTCCCGCCAACAGTGACCCTCCCCCTGCCAGGGAACCCTTGGTTGGGGAAGATGCGAACAATGGGAAACCCTATTGACAGCCGCAGGACCAATGGCAGTGTTGCCTCTGCTGCAAAACATGCCGCAGGACTGGGGGCGAGTGGTGGTGGGGAATCCTACCTATGGTATTTGATTTGTAGTTATTGCTGTGGGCAACAGTTGACTTGCTAATCAACTAAATTGTCTTTTATTTTGCATGTTGAATTGTTTTTGCTATACAGCTAAATGTGCAGATAACTGTTAGGTTTTGTACATTTTTAATATGCACAGATTTATTTGCTGTTTAAATTACAAGCTGATAAACCTGAGAGTGTTTGCCACGCTGAATTAACCACCTTTGTCTTATTGGCTTAACAATTAAGAAAGTTGTGACCCCCATATTGGTGACATTCCCTGGCCAAATAGTCTCCCTATGTGTGGGAGAAAGGGAGGTTGTGTGGCACAGTGGGTAGCTATCCTGCTTCCGAGATAGTGGATGGGATTTTATGGCCTCACTCATCTCAAAACTATTAAATCCTGCCCTAGGTCATTGGACCTACCCATGTTCCGCCCCTCGCTCCGAGTCCTGTGGCGAGCAGGCTGGTAAAATTTTGGTGAGAAACTCAGGTTCAAAACTTACTCCAGGACATAATGGCCAGGAAAGTTGGGTTCATAACATTGCCAAGCAGGTTGATTATCAACCCGCAAATCCTTTGAACAGACACCAACGGCAGGTGGTGAAAGTGAAGAGATTCCAAATTAAACATGTGATGGAAAGAAAGTTGGAGCCTCTAAAAGCTCCAGCCTGCCAGTGCATGTAAACATACATGTTGACACAGCAACCCGACTTCCCTGAGTGGTATGTAATATTCCACCGTTTGCGTGAGGGAAAAAAAAACTGATTGGATCAGTGATCGTTTTGAGGATTAATGCAGTTAAGTGGACTTTAAAGATCATAGAATCTCTAAAGTGCTGTAGGAAGCTGTTCAACCCATCCAGTCTGCCCCGACCACAATCGCACCCATTCCTGTCCTCGTAGACCCATGCATTACCCTGCTAGGCCCCTGACACTAAGGGGCACTTTACCAAGGCCAATCAACCTAACCTGCACATCTTTTGGATTGTGGGAGGAAACCCACACAGACACAAGGAGAATGCGCAAACTCCACACAGACAGTGACCCGAGCCAGGAATCGAACCCGGGTCCTTGGCACTGTGAGGCAACAGTGCTAACCACTATGCCACTGTGTCATCCGCATGATTTAGTGACTCATTTCCCTCATGAAGGTGACTTTTTGAAAGCCAAGTCCCTGTTGAAGTGGAACAAAATGGAATTGGATACTTTAAAATAAGTATGGTGCTGAAGTTGAATTACTTTTGTTTAAAAGCACATTTTTCCATTTATTTGCCTGTTGCAGCCTTTCATGTCACCTCGTTATCCAGGAGGCCCCAGGCCGCCCCTCAGAATACCTAACCAGGTAAAATTAAATTTCTACTGCATGATATTAAAAAGCTGCCTTCATATTTATGTCGTATCTTATGGAATGTTATATTGTATTGTCACAGACATTTGTTCGGTTGAAATATCTATAATTGTTTTTAAATTTTTTGGTACCTGCTACTGTTGCAGAAAATGAAATAAAAACATAGGACATTATACGCTGCATTTCCAATAAAGCAGAGCTGTTGTCATCTTGACACCTCACAGGTTTAAGACTAAAAAATGTAGAGCTGCGTTTTACATCCCTCGATTGGGCGTTTTTCCAGCAATGAGGGTGGGGGGACAGTTAAAATAGGGAAGGTACGCACCCCATCATCTTCCCGCCCACCACTAAGCTCATTCTCATAATATGAGAGGTGGGTGGGTGCAGAAGTCGGCAGACTGTCAAATTCAAATAAATAAGTCAAGATCAGTTTAATTTGTTAACAAGCCAGTTGACCCTGATAATATGATGCTGAGACTGTAAAACAGTTGGTGTGGGCTGTTGGGCGGGAATGGGAAGGCTGCTTTTTCAAAAAACTTGAAAAAAACATGGGAGGGACAGGTTTGGGGGATGTCTTTTGCATTTCAGGGGTGGGGGACACACCCTGTAATACAATATCTCCCTCCCCACTTCATTTCTTCTGACCAAACTGCTCTATAAAATTCACCACCTCTAATCCCCTGGCCCCCACTCTAAACTGGCCAAGATCCTGGGCTCCTGGACTTATCTAGTTCTAGGATCCATAGGCCACCTTCTTGGGGTTGCTTGCAATCCTGGCAACGCCCAATGTTGTGTCCTTGGCACTGCCAGGATTGATGGAGCAGCTGGTCAATCCACTTTGCTCTGGAGGATGGGATTTCCTCACCAGTGAAGGGAGGAAGTCCCACACTACCCCAATTTATCCTATCCTTAGCAAGTAATAGTTGTGGATAGGCTGGCATGGAGCGGGTCAGCTCCACACCGATTTAGTATCCAGACGTGTGGGTGGGATGGGGTGTGGAGGATGGTTTATGAGCCATCCACTTCCCCATATTTGTCTGTAGTCTTCTGCTTTCAGTAGTCATTCTGATTGTTGGTGAGGATAAACAGAAACTGTATTTGTATTATTCCTTCTTTGGAGCAGTGAATGAAGAAATATTTTACCAGTGGATGCATTAAATGGATTATTACTGATTTCTTAAAATCAAATTATTGCAATGATCATTTTGCTTCATTTTCACCAAAACATTGGGCGAATCTTATGCTCTCCCCTATGCTGAGTTTATTGGCAGGGAATATTTAATCAGGTGGGATGCCTCCATATTGATTACCCCGAGGCCAGGAAAACCTGTGAACCACCTTGCTGCCTTGTTGCCAATTGAGGTCCTTATGTATGCAATTAATTCCCACTTAAAGGCCTCACTCCATTGCCATTGACATTAGCCATGTGGTGGTCTGGGAGAGGGGGGCTTGTCTTGTGGGGAGAATGTCATGCCAAATTGAAGGATCTTGCGTTGGGAAAGTGGAGGGGGACCTGCTGAAAGCCATCCTATCTTTCTGCTGATCCACACCGTTCTGCATCTCCCCACTCTAAGTCCCCCTTTCTACCATCATTCATCTGCTTTCTCAACCTGAATCCATAAGACTATAAGACACGAGCAGACTTAGGCCACTCGGCCCATCAACTCTGCTTTGCTATTCAATCACAGCTGATATTTTTCTCATCCCCATTCTCCTGCCTTTTCCCCATAATCCCTGATCCCCTCATTAATCAAGAACCTATCTATCTCTGTCTTACACTCAATGACCTGGCCTCCACAGCCTTCTGTGGCAAAGAGTTCCCCAGATTCACCACTCTGGCTGAAGAAATTCCTCCTCATCTCTGTTTTAAAGAATCGTCCCTTTAGTCTGAGGTTGTGCCCTCTGGTTCGAGTTTTTCCTTCTAATAGAAACATCCTTTCCACATTCACTCTATCTAGGCCTCGTATATCCTGTTTCAATGAGATCCCCCCTCATCCTTCTAAACTCCCAATGAGTACAGATCTAGAGTCCCCCACCGTTCCTCATACAATAAGCACTTCATTCCAGGGATCATTCTTGTGAACCTCCTCTGGACCCTTTCCAAGGCTAGCAGACCCTTCCTTAGATACAGAACCCAAAACTGTTCACAATACTCCAAATGGGGTCTGACCGGAATCTTATACAGCCTTAGAAGTACATCACTGGTCTTGTATTCTAGCCCTCTCGACATGAATGCTAACGTTGTATTTGCCTTCCCAACTGCTGATTAAACCTCCACATTAACCTTAAGAGAACTTGAACAATAACTCCCAAGTCCCTTTGTGCTGCTGATTTCCTAAGCATTTCCCCATTTAGAAAATAATCTATGCCTCCAATCCTCCTTCCAAAGGATGAAGGAGTGGCACTCCGAAAGCTAGTGGCTTGTGCTACCAAATAAACCTGTTGGACTTTAACCTGGTGTTGTGAGACTTCTTACTGTGTTTACCCCAGTCCAACACTGGCATCTCCTCATCTTGGCAGCTGAAGACATGGTGCAATGATTAAAATCAGGCATGCACAAAAGGTTAGGATTGGTGGAGTACAGATGTGTCAGGGGTTGCAGGGCTGGAGGATATCACAGAAATAGCTGGATGTGAGGCCCTGGAGGGATTTGGAAACAAGGATTAAAAATTTTAAAATTGAGGCATTGTTTAACTGGAAGCCAATCTAGAGCCACAAGTTCAGGGATGAAGACTTGGTTCAAGTTAGGACATGCAGTAGATTGTTGGATGACTACAAGCTTATGGATGTAGAGACTTACCTGTAGTGTGTCGGAATACTGATGTGTAGAGATTAAAAAAAAGCATGGCTGAGGATTTCAGCAGCAAATGAGCAAAGGAAGGAGCTGAGTCCAGCTGTGCTGCAGAGATGGAAATATGTGGTCTCAATCATGCTGCAGCTATGTGGTCGAATGCTCATCTTGAGATCTGTTTCATCCTTGGGCGGTTGCCAAGTTGAAGAATGTCATTGGTGGCTAGCGAAACCTTTTATGGCAGGGACTGCAAATTCTAATTGGCTAAATTCTGCCACAGGTTTTAAGAATTTGACATTGGGACCAAATGGGGATCCCCAGGCTTCTCTTGCCAGGAGTGAGACCAACAGAGGAGTCCTCCCAGTATCAGTTTACAAATGGACCTTAATTGGGTGGTGCTGGCTCATGTAAGGGGGCCGGAAGGTCTAAAGCCACAGTGGAATCACCAAGACCGGTGGGCCCAGCTGACGCTTTAACATGGAGCTGGGCATACTGGTCTGTACAGCAACAAGCAAGTAAAAATGACCCAGACTGGTAGATGCATAGAAATAGAAGGGAACCCCTCCACTGGACTGGTCTAGATGTCTATTTAGGAATGCTGTTGACTCTTTGTGCTTGGAGTCTCTGGCTCTAATCAGCTTCCAGTTCCAAATACAAAGTTCACAAACATCCTGCCCAAGGTTTTGCCAATTCATAAAATTTCAGACATATTTTAAAATCCCAACATAATTTACTGGCTGGGAAGTCTGTGGAATGGTTGGAACACCCAATTTTACACCAAAGCGAGCTATAAAACCAACATTGCACCAGCGTCTGTCAGTTTCCCAACCAGTGGGTTGTGTTCAAAATCTACCACCTCCCCCCCTTTGTTTGCTGAATGTGCAGAAACTAGAATTGCAGAATTGATAATGCTAAAAACATCAACATTGTATTGTTGTGGCGATGGACATAAAGAAACTAAGCTGAAATGTGTGTAAAATAGTGTATGGGTTCTGCTCACCAAGCTGCAAAGTGATTCTTCAAATCAGATAAATTTGCAAGGAATTCAGTAAACAATCAAAGTGTAATGTGCTAATGTGCTGTCATATTACAGATTTTGTTTAATCAACCACAGTTGCAGATGAAAGAGAATTGTCTTGAAAAGTCTATGGAATTCAAAACTAAACATTCTTAATTGATCATGTATCTGTATCCTTAACTGCTTAATGATAATACAAGTGGTTCAGAGACTGAAGAGAGTAAAGTTTGTGACAGAACAATTTTATTCGAAATGAAAAATATGAGAAACTTTTTTTTCAATATTGTTGCTGAAATTAATTGAGAGCAGTCTGAAAGTGTATTTTAGTTGTACTATTTTACTTATGCTAAACTTTTAATGAACTAGCTCACTTTTCAGGACTTGAACAATCAGTAATAATTATTGTAAAGGTTAAACTGAAAACAGGAAAAACGAATGCATTCCAGCGATGCATTACTGCACACCAGCAACACTGTTGCAATTTGGTTTTCTGCCCACATGCTGAATTCTTTGGGGGCTGAATTGGATAATCCCAGAAAAAGGATGTGGGAATCGTGATGTGTGCCATTTTAATACAGCCTGCGCAATGTAATGTTTACTTGTGCAACCAGAGCTACCTGTGCTGTACTTCGGCTACATCATTAGCAGGAGACCCAATATTGTTCCTTGCCAGCACTACTTAAAGCTATGCTGCATGATTTATAGCTACTCTGCATCTTTTGTGACTGCTGGAGGTACTGATATTATTGAAAATAGAATGGATCAACAAACAACAATGTCTGTCTGACCATGGTTTTCTGAACTGCACTGGAGGTCTTGGTGAAGGAAACAGAACAGAGGAGAGTTAAGCCTTGTGTTCAAAGAAGGCAGGAGGCTCTCCAGGCACACAATAATTGTGCATGTCAGTGCTAAGAGTTGAGCCCTGAGGAACCTGATGCAATGTTGCAAGAAGTTTCATGAATTCCCACAAGTGGTCAAGACAAGTGACAGCTTCAGCAACTGCTCAATTCACCACCATCATTCATCTTGCAACAACCCCCATTAATCAGGACTCGCACCTATCATTCATATGCTTAACCTGATTCTCACATACCTAACCCAACTGCATGCCTCACACATTGCCAGCTGTTCAACCATGGCAGTCACATCACAAAACATACTGCATGATATTCACTTGACACACTTTCCTTTCTCTTGCAGGACAAGGTGGTATAAACCTGAGACAGCAGGTACTATCTAGAGGCAGAGAAGTGCACTTGCACGTTCTAACTCCCATGGAGGAGGAAGTGCTGGCCAAATGGGAAGCAACATTGCTGAGGCTGTGGCCAATAGCACAGCTGAATCCATTGAAGATATAAGTATCCTAAAACTTAATCCTCCTTTTCACATTCCACTTTCCCTCATCCTACATTCTCTTCTAATTTACAAGCTGCAGAGGGTGTAAGCAGCCCTTACTTCCCCTCACCATGACCTTACCTTTATTCCATTTTCCTTTCAGATAACCCAAGAAGTGCAACATAGCCAGGCAATAGAGGATGACTAAGAAAATAGTAATGATGAAGACATACAATCATTTGATTTTGCACTCGCAGTCACCAGCTCAGATACTGGAAATGTGCATATTTTAGAGAGTAGCATAGAGGTGGGGTTTGCACATCATGGAACACCAAGTACAAGCACATAGCAGCCCTGGAAGAGACAAGGGTAGCCCCAGGTCACTGGACGGTGAGTGCACACACAAGATGGTCTACAGAGAACTGAGCTGAGTAGTTTGGACCAGGCTGTAGAGGACCGTTAAAAGCTGCGCACAACAAAATGTTTGGCACATTGGTTAGCCTGTCCAGAGGCCTGCATTCACTGTCAAGGAACATGGTGGAGTCCGTCACCTGCTTGACACAGGGCTTTACCTCGAAGCTTATCCTTTCCAACATGGTGGCCAACTCCATTAACACACATAAATCCATCCATTATGCAGAGAACAATGGCTGATGTCTTCCATTGCAACACAGGAAGCTTCCATCAAAAGTCTGCAAGCTTGACTTCCTGCCATTCAAACTCAGACTGCTCATATCCCTGGCTGTGGATACCATATTCAAAAAGGCGTGCAAGGTCCCAAGCCAGTTACCTATCCTTCTTGGGCTGCTTAGGCAGGGTCCCAGGGAGTGGTGGTGGCTTTCTGAATGCAGCATCCATAATTGCCATGCTGCCAGTGCTCCTGGTGTTGCTTGTCAACTAGCCATCACAGACAGTTACCAACTTAGTACAGTCTGATGCTGGGCCCTCAAACCCCTGAGCTGCTTGGGAACTTCCTGCAAGGCCTTGTGCAATCTTCCCCATTGAAAGTCAGATGTTTTCTGTCAGCCATGGTGCAGCTAGTGCATGGTGTACTATCTGTAACATTAGGCTTGACAAAGACAGGCAGCAAGGGAAAGCGCAAGATTGAATATTTGATTGTTGAATGTAATATTTTGAAATGTTGTTGAATAAAGCTGATATGGAATTATTTTTCTGGTGTCTTTACTTCAGGATTCTTATCAAGAGAACACTATAATGTTAGGGATGGTGAGGTGTGGAATTGTGGAGCAACAGTGACCTGGGGCCTTTTCAGGGAAATGGGGTCTGATTAAATGCTTATGGAAAACTCATCTGGAAGGATGATGTCCTGGATGCTTCCTCATCCTCCTCTTCCTCCTAAAATGGTCACTGAAGCCCTGGTCATGAGGACCAGGTTGTGGAGGACACAGCAAACCAGCACAAATAAGGAGGCCTGTTCCATTGAGTATGAAATGCTCCCCTGAGTTCATGCAATGAAGCTATTGCTTCAGAGTACGGATGATTTGCTTTGTAAAAGTGCTGTCCGCGTGTGATTGAGTAGTGAAGGGGAATTGTCAGCCATGTACATCAGCGAGTATGTTTGTCACTGAGCAATCACCTTCTGTTCCAAAGTGGTGACTTGGAGGTGGTTGGAACAACTGACCAGCACAGGATAAAATTTGACAAAGGGTCACCCAGACTCGAAACATCAGCTCTTTTCTTTCCTTACAGATACTGCCAGACCCGCTGAGATTTTCCAGCATTTTCCCTTTTGGTTTCAGATTCCAGCATCCGCAGTAATTTGCTTTTATACAGGATAAAACTGCCCTGTCGGCTGGCAGGATAACACAACTCCACAAACAATGATTTTTGCAGCTGCATATCAGCTAACCAATCAAGCAACCAATGCCTCCTTTCCCCTGGAGCACGCCTGCCCTTCCTGCTTCTCACTGCTTAGAGACAAGTCAATGAAGTCCCCTGTTGTGGTATATCGGGCCTCGGTGACATCCCGTATACAATGATAGATCATGAACTGGGTTTAATGGTAACATTGCTGGCTTCAGGTTGGAATGTTACATTGATATAGAAATTGAAGCCTACAATGACTTCGATAACTGGCAGGCCATCCTCATGTTGCTCTGTAGTTAAATGTCCAATTTGAGGAGGTGGCTCGGTTCTGTGACTTTAAATCATAGCCGCAGCAGACACTGTTCTGGCTGCAGCTCAGGCAGGAAGAGCATTCTCTCGAGGCCAACTTGGCAATGAGTGCTGTACTCCTTCTCCACCCTCTGGGAACAGCTTCTCTCTGTTGTCTCTGATCCAGCTTATTGTCATGTTGCGGCCCAAGAGAAACTGCAACCATAGCCTCCAAGACTGGACTTACAAGCATTTCAAAGCCACACTCTGTCTTCCAAAGGCCCAACAGCATTTCCTTTTCACTGAAAGAGCTCAGGTAATTCCTTCATCAACTCTATTAACTCTGCAGCAGCAAAATATAAAGTCAAAAACACCTCATATGAAAATTAAGTAGTAATGCCTTTAAAGAACTCTAGTGGAAGCTGGGGTGTGTGGGCATGGTCCCATAAATGTGTTTAAGCATGGGGGTTAACAGGACTGGCAAGGACCAAAATGGCAAATCCAGCACCAAATCAACAATGAACAGTGACTGACACCACCCTCTGTCCTCTCTCTACATTCTTCTGGCACACATGCTGGATATCTGTGCTACTTACTTCAAAACATTGGTCAGAATTTTATGCTATATAGCAGGTACTCTAGCTTGTTGATAATGTCTCTGTTATTTTACCTAGGTTCCAAAAAGTATCAAAGGAAACTCAATGTATATGCTTTCAGAATATTGGGGTTGTGCAATAATTCTATGTTTCCAGTGCTAAGGGTTATTCAATGGGAGTATAGGCTGAGATGAGACGACAACACAGTAGAATTGCTGAATCTATTCTCATATCTTTGTGTCAAACAGGTACGTTCCAGTGTAATACATGTGTAGAGAACAGTTATATTTAATGCACAATTAAACTAAAGAGTTTAAATTTTGGTACATTAAGATTTTAATTGAACTAGTATCACATCATAAAATAGAAATAAATACATTTTTACTTGAGTGTGTTTGTTCTTTTTTATTGCCAACAGTCACTTGGAGGAGTCCCAGGAACACAGCCATTGCTGCCCAGTGGGATAGATCCAACACGGCAGCAAGGTAAGTACTTTTCACAAGTGGTTTTACAAAATGTTCCAATGTTTTGTGATTTTTTTTGTTGTGGCAGGGAGGTGGAATTAAAACCAAGAAATAGTTGAGGCCTAGAATTTAAATTGATTTTAACGTGCATTTTTTGGTGAAACCACTCCAGTGCAGATTCTCCCCCTGCAGGATTAGTAAAGGTCATTGTGGCTGGTTCTCTGACTTGCACTCAAATTGATTAAAACTTTGCACTCTGAACAATGGCCCAGATTTTCATCATGAAGGCAGGTATCAAGAGTTGTGAATTTTTTCAATATCCCAATTCTGCCTTCGTCCTGACAAAGCCAGCTGATTGATATTCATCAGTGGGAGACGGGGATGGCCCTGAGTTGGGCCTGCTGCCCCTCAAGCTGCTGCTTAAGTGGTCAGGTTAAAAGACCTATCTTCCATTCACTGAGACAGTGTCCTAGTTGTGCATATTAGTGTAAATCCCTCATTTTACTCTATTCATTCAGTCACCCAATATCCACTTCCTAAACACAATTCTTGAACCCTACAATAACATTTGGAAGCCTTTGGAAATTAATTAATCTGTGAAAATACCTGAAAATGGACCCTATAGTACAAAATGACATTCCCCAACACAGCTGTGTGAAAAAGCCGTGCAGTGCAGAATCCATTCATTCTTGTGAGAACAGCCAGAATCTCAGACATCTATTGAAGCTTTCAGACAGCCAAACAGATGGCTGGACTGTTCTTTAAAGAATGAGTGGAAAAGTTTCAACAATTAGCTGTTGATCTCCCACAGAGAAATGCTTAATAATGTGCAATGTAGAATAATATCCCATCCAGCAGATGATCTATCCTGATACATCTGAAGACTTTTCCACTCATACAATGCTGTGCTTTCACTTAACAGTTTGCCAGTTCCAAAAGTAACAAACTGATAAACACATTATGCAGTGGTTGCTTACCTTTCCAATTGCATCACTGTCACAGTTCACTTCAGTAACAACAAATATAACGCAGACTACAGAATTTCATGATGAACTGTAAAGGGGCAACACCATTTTATACACCTTATACATGCTTCTGACGTTCAATCCATGGTCCACATCACCAGGTGTGATTTTAAAAAGGCATGAAGATTCATGAACATTGCAGAAGTGTTGAAATGCCCACTTATAGAATGGTGTTGGCAACTTCTAAACATAACAGTATGGAGCTCCCACACCGACCCAATACCAGCACCACTGAAAATAACTGAAGATGGATATGGGGGACAGGATGTTTTGCTTTCTTGCTCTTGCCACCGTTTTCTTTCCACCTGGCTCCTTGAAATCCTGATTGAGGACCACAAAATGAGGCCCAAAGTCTTCAAAAATCCATCCTTATATGGGCAAGACAGTGTTAGAAATGTCTACAGCTTAATACAGAAATATTATTCACAATATTTACTAAAAGTGTTACCTGTACTTTGTAAGATTCATATTAAACTGCACCTTTTAGCTGATATAACGCCTCCCAATTTGATGAAGATTGCATTTCCTCTTATTTTCTTCCTCTTCATAAGCCATCCCTCTCAACGAGTTGCTTGTCATGGAGTTGTCAAGTATAGCCAATGTTACAGATGTATAAAGCCAATACAAGTTCAACAAAACTTTATCTTGATGACTCTCTTAAGTGGAAGATTTTGCTCATATCAACTTAGCTTTATTTGATTTTAATTTTGGCTAATGTGCATGCATTTGTACATAATTTTATTGCTGAATAATGCATGTTTTAATTTGAAATCCGTAAATCAATTGAAATGTACTACCCTTTATGATCACTTGAAGGAATTTGTAAACCACGAGAGAGTTAATTCACTTCTGTGATATTTTGTCAATCAGGACATCCAACCATGGGTGGACCGATGCAGAGAATGACTCCTCCAAGGGGTATGGTTCCCCCCTTAGGGCCACAGGTAATTAGTAAATGTATATATGTTATTTGCAAATGTTAAAGTTTGTACATTAATTTGTCAGAAATGCAATATATTTGTTTATAATTGGCTAAGTTGTACATTAGAAATCCTGCCTGGTAATCCATGTTTTGATGTAGTTGTGAAGTTTTAAGTTTCCACTGAACTTACAGTATTATTCATGTTAAAAACACAGGCCACTGTCCTAGAATTTTACTAGAGAAATCATTAATCTACTTTCCTTTCTTTCCCCCTTTCTCTCTGGTTTTTCTTTTCTTTATGGTAGTCTGACCCTTGGTTATCATTGCAGAGTTACGGAGGAGGAATGAGACCCCCGCTGAATGCTTTAGGTGGTCCAGGCATGCCTGGAATGAACATGTAAGTAAAGTCATGGACATTTCTTGTGTGTAGCCTTTCACAGAGATACATTAACTATAAAATAGAACATGGATATTGTGATAATACTGTGCTATTAATATGTTTTATGTTTAAGGGGGGAACTGCTTTAAGAGATGCTGGTGTTCTACAGAGTCAGTATGTCAGGGAAGAAATGAAGCAGATGCTGACAAAACAGGCCAATTACTTATCTTAGCCTATAAGTGTTATTTAGCAGAAGGCGTAATGGGGTGTTGTTTAAAATTTTAAATAATGGAAGGTAAATTAGGCTCATGGGAGGATCGTAGCAAATCATCAGTTTCATTTTCACGTTAAACAAAGGGCAGTTGCTGCCTGGAGCTGGTATAAAGAAGAGGTTTTTTCTCTCTCTCGCTCTCTCCAGAAGTTTTCTCAAAGCTGCAAGACTATTTACAAATATTAAAGAAAGTATTGCTGGGTTTTGCTAACTATGTTTAAAGCATATTTTAAGCCTGTAAGAGAAATGTTGCTTGATTGGAATTGATATAGTGATAAGTTAGAACTTAAAATTGTTTCCTTTCATTTTTCAACTATTAAAAGTTAAGTGAATTTATTGTTATAGTTAAATTTTGTTGTTAAAGTTTGTTCTGATAAAAGCTCCCTAGTTTGTCAGTAGAATAATGCCTGGAGCAAAACATGCTATCCTCATTTATGCCAAAACAGAAAAATTGTTGGGGTCCAGTCTAGCTTCACAATATATCTTGGCATTCTGAGCTTGCATATTAACAATATAAATAAGCCCCAAATAAAACAGGCCATTGTTTCATTTGAGTCCATTTGTACCTTAAACTACATTAAATAATTGTATTGGTTGTTTTGCATTGAAGTTGTTATTGGTGTCACTGTTACAGAAATAGTAACTTCAGGCCGGTTAAGACTGGAATTATTCTCTGACTTAGATGTTTTTAACAATCCAGTTGCCTCTTTAAATGTTGATTGGAATTCATCCTCGATTGAATGAGGACATCGTAATATATGGTAATTCTGTTCAGTGATAGACACTTCAAGATTTGTAACAGATCTTTTGGTTAAATTTACTTTGTAAATAAAATGAGTATGGATCTGTAGATATAATATAAAATAACCATTAATATATATTCAACTTTTCATTTGCTAATTGCTGAAGGTACATTTTAGTGATTGCACTTATTGCAATAAAGTTAAAATCTTGACTACTGTATTTGTAATCCATATTTCTTTTATTAATTTCATATCCTATTAGTGAGATTATATAAGGCCACCATAACTATTATTTCTGTGGTCATATGATTGAAGGTGCTACTCAACTTCAAGAGGTCGAACTCCAACAAAGGACTTGGCAGTTTTCTATTTGAATGTAATATGTATCAAAAAAAAGCTAAGGTCACACTGTTTTCCAAAGATACACTGTTCACAGTTTTCTCTACAAAGGAATGAAGGGTATACTAAAGAGCTGGTGCTTGAAACATTTTCATAAATTGTAATCATCAAAAAGAGATGTATTAAATTGGAGAAAAAGAAGTTAACAGCCAACAGCTTTCAAGGAGGCAATTTCAGAGCAACTTGTACTGCCAAGCAACTATAATAAATACATTGATTTAGTGCAGTACTAATTTGTGCTTTGATGTATGTCGCCTTTTGAAGAGCGCTGAAATACTATTGTATTACTATGTGATGTGAAATTAGTTGCAACAATTTACTAAGAGGTGTCTGTAATGTTGTAGATTTTGAGGTATAAAATTCATCTAATTAAATATTTGAAGGTCCGAATTCTTAATTTCTAACACCAGGCTTGTCAGTTGTGCTTGACCTACAATGTACGAATAAACAGTATTTATTAATCAAATAGAATTCATTAAGCAACGTTTTACGTAGACTTAATATGAAGCAATGAAGACAACAAAGAAGTTTATCATCTCTTAAGATCATAGAAGTTCTTGCGCATTATCAATACAGGCAATTGCTTGATAGAGCAGACGCAGCACGGTTTCATTAAGGGGAAGTCGTGTCTGACAAATTTATTGGAGTTCTATGAGTATGTGTCTAGGGCGGTGGATAGAGGAGAGCCAGTGGATGTGGTCTTTCTTGATTTTCAGAAGGCGTTTGACAAGGTACCTCACAAGAGGTTATTGCAGAAGGTAAGGGGGCATGGAGTTGGGGGTAGGGTGTTAGCGTGGATAGAGGATTGGTTGTCAAATAGGAGGCAGAGAGTGGGGGTCAATGGGTGCTATTCGGATTGGCAGTTGGTGACTAGTGGAGTGCCCCAGGGGTCGGTGCTGGGGCCTCAGCTATTTACCATTTATATAGATGATCTGGAGGAGGGAACCGAGTGTATGGTGTCGAAATTTGCTGATGACACCAAGATTGGTGGAACAGCAAATTGTGCGGAGGGTGTGGAGAGTCTGCAGAAGGATCTAGATAGGCTGGGCGAATGGGCCAGGAACTGGCAAATGGAATTTAATGTTGGCAAGTGCGAGGTGGTCCACTTTGGTAGGAATAATGGTAGGAAGGACTATTACTTACATGGCGAAAAACTGCAGCAGGCGACGGTGCAGAGGGACCTCGGGGTCCTTGTGCATGAGTCGCAAAAACCCAGCCTGCAGGTGCAGCAGGTGGTCAGGAAGGCTAATGGGATGCTGGCCTTCATAGCAAGGGGGATTGAATATAAAAGTAGGGAGGTCTTGCTGCGGCTGTATAGGGCATTGGTGAGGCCGCAGCTGGAGTACTGTGTGCAGTTTTGGTCGCTGTACTTACGCAAGGATATTTTGGCCTTGGAGGGAGTGCAGAGGAGGTTTACTAGGCTGATACCAGAGTTGAGGGGGTTGAGCTATGAGGAGAGGCAAAATAAACGAGGCTTGTACTCGTTAGAGTTTAGAAGAATGAGGGGAGATCTCATTGAGACATATAAGATGATGAATGGGATGGATAGGATAGAGGTGGAGAGACTCTTCCTGCTCAGAAAGGACAGTAGGACTAGGGGGCACAGCCTCAAGATAAAGGGGGGCCGGTTTAGAACGGAGTTGAGGAGGAACTTCTTCACTCAAAGGGTGGTGAATCTCTGGAATTCTCTGTCCGTTGAGGTGGTAGAGGCTGCCTCGCTAAATATTTTTAAGATGCGGGTTGATGGGTTTTTGATAAGCAAGGGGATTAAGGGTTATGGAGAGAGGGCGGGAAAGTGGAACTGAGCCACGACAGGTCAGCCATGATCTTATTGAATGGTGGGGCAGGCTCGAAGGGCTAGATGGCCTACTCCTGCTCCTATTTCTTATGTTCTTATGTTCAATGTATTTCTCTTCACCGTCTTTGAAGTGATGTTGAACTGGATCCAGGAGAATCATACCATTGAAGCCATAGTATAGTTGTGTCAATGAGGCCTATCATTTTCCAACTATTATTCTCCAGTCTACATTATTCCAGATTCTCTATTTGGAAATAGTACAAATTCACCACTTCCATTGGCTTAAGGTGTGAATCATGCTGTGTCATCCCCACTTCTGCAATCCCTGCTTTATAGGTCTCAAACTGGGACACGGCTCTATCTGTTACCTCCTTGGGCCCTCAGAGTTTCCATTCCATTGCTAACAGATAATACATTATCTTTAGAGACAAAATAGTTACCAGCAAAGTTGCATCCTTATGTCAATAACACTTCATACTATATTACCAGTGAAGATAGAAGGATTTCCCTCTAATACAGATGTCCTGCCTTACAAATATAAATAGTTAATTAAATCAATGCATGCCTGTTTAAATGTAAAGTATCATTCTAAAGTTCAAACTACTTTTAGCCATTTCTTCAATTAGATTTGCTGAATACAACTGTTAGGCACTTAAGCCATAAAACAATTAAATGTGTTTCTCACAAACAACTGCCTTGCTGTAAAGAATCCCAAATAGCAGAAATTCAAACTGAACCATTTTAAAAGATGTCAAGGAATAAAATCCATGATGTTACAAGCCTTAAAATTGGTAGAATTATCTAAATCTTAGAATGGGCATATTTCCAGTTTTGCTGGCTAAACGTCTTGATGTATAAATGCAGCTATTCACTTATACTACATAAGTACTGACACGAACACACTCCACATATGATAAATACAACAAATTTAGGTGCATTTTCTAAGTTAATGTTACCAGCAGGAAACCTGCCCCAATGCCAAAATCATGGCACACTATCTGTAAATTTTTACCTTTTAAAATTAATTGGCAGCATACCCACAATATTTCTGTTGCTGGCAGACAAGGCTGTTGGTTAGCAATCTGAACTCAAAATATCAGCCTTATTTACTTTGATAATTTATTTATGTTGTGAGTACAAATTATTCATATTTTCTATCATTTTGTTCTGGTAAGCTGCTTTGAATATTGTTATGAAATCAAGTTTACATGGGTTTTGAGAACAGAGGTTGGGAACTTCAACTCTCGGTGGACCTTGGAGTTTTTATGCGTAGGCAGACCGGGAGCAGACTGTACATGCGCAATTCTACATTTTCACATTTTATGGACTTAGCTTGCCCCTGCATGAATGAGAATGATGTGAAAACCCAGATCAGGTTATGAGGAGTGGAATGTCATTGAGGAATGCCGGGAGGGGACAGGGAGAGGTCCCAGTTAAGTTAAAAAGAGAAGAGCAGGGAACATGTTTCAAATAGGGAAAGGACTGTGGGTAGCAGACTTTAAGTGAAAAGGGCTCAAAGATGATCTTGATAATTGAAGAGGACTAGGGAGAAGCACTGAAGATCCAAGAAGACGGCCAAAGTTTGGTGACTCCATGCTGCAGACCACTGGGTCAAAGATTCTGCATTGGAACAGTAGCTTGGCAAGCTCCAAGAGCTCAAGTTGTGCTTTTGAATTGGTGTTGAGCATTGAATGTTTACTTAAAAATCCAGAGGAACAGAATCTTGGAAGACAAGATTGAAACCTGTAATATATGCCATTGTTGATGACGTCTGAGTTGGAGTAACTTTTGAAGAGAATTTCCAGGTTAGATCTTCAAAGATGAAGTCTGGAATCCTTTGTGAGGGAAACAGAATCTTAGTGAGATTGTTTGACTCCCAATGTTTGCTGATGTCTAGGTAGGTTGTTGAGAAATCACGCTGAAGTGGCTGTTGTGGACTGATGTGTATGAACACAACTTGCATGCTGATGGAATGTTAGGGTATAAAATAGATATCATGAATCGTTTTATCTTTCTGACCTTTTTGTTGTAAAGTTTATTCTTGTTTGTTTGTGGAAGCTAGTGGCTTTATTTACTGATCACTGTCTTCAATACCAAAGTTTGCCTACATTAAACAAAATGTTATTGTTTTCTAATTGAATCTTACCAAAGCATGGAGATCTGATCAAGGATCGTGACAATATATTCCACAGCTAGTTGACAAAGTGATTCAGTTCCACTCCCAAAACGCTTTACGTTTAATTTTTTAAACAATTAACTACCTGGCTTAGTAAAATAAATGTGGCTTGGAAAATATGACTGGAAATAGACACTTAAAAATGGATTAGAGTTTGCATGTTTGCACCATGATAAATAAAGTCAGTTAATTTTATTTAGATTTGCCTCCAGACAATATAACAAATTGGTTTCTTTGAAACATAGGAGTTATAGTACAAAAGCATGTTGTTTGGTTCAGCACACCCATTTGAGTATTGGCTCTTATTAGGAAAAATATATAGCTTTATATTTAATTTGTATTTGTGGTTTAAGAAAGGTGAAATATGGTTCTAGTTTCGTTCAGCGTTCCTTTCTGTGCTGGGTGTCCGGTAGTCTGTTTGTATACATGCATTTTCAAAGAGGTTTTACCACCCTTGGAATGAAGAGAAGGGCAAGAAAGGGCTTAGCAGTTTAGTGAATTTAGGAAACAAAATAAAGCAGAAAAACTGTGTTGATGCATACTGACAGGAGTCGAGGGACATGCAGAGACACAGGGCCATCAATCAATGTGTGTATGCCACAGAATTCAGGCAGCGGTTTGAAACTCTTGACTAAGAAATTATTCAAGGCTGCTGGGAAACTGCATTTAAGGAACTTGCTGTGAAATTGAAATAATAGTGAATGTGGATTGTAGTTTTGGGGTGTCTCAGGGAGAGATACTAGCTGGAGACAAAGCTTCCAGTGAATACTCAGAAAGCCAATGAAGAAAACCAAAGTCAGCTGAAGCAAGAAGCCTCGGTGTTGAGATTGTGGTAATTCTTTACAAGGTTGTGTCCCTATAAGGATATTTCTATGATAAAAAGAGTAGTGTGAGTTTGGATTAGTTTCTGGTGTTTTGCATTGAAATCCTTCCAATCATTTTGTGCAATAAAGTTCATTTTTCTTATTTAATAAACATTTTAGCCTTTGTGTTACAATTACACAAGCAGACTCTTCTGAATACGTTCAGTAATTCACCTCCATGGTTTCTTTAAACAAAAAAAAGTTAGGATCTATTAAGCTAGCTCTCACTCTAAGTTGTTACGTATTAGCATCAGCTAGGCTTGTAATACTCTGTTAATCCTATTTCTTGTCTCTTCCCCATGTTTTATTATTTTTGATTTTAAATATTAACTCAGTTATTTTATAAATTATAATGTACTGTTTGCCTTTCCTATAGAAAATCAACAGTGCAGCAGGGGCCCATTTGGTTCTGCATTGATTCTCAGAGATAGTATCTTTTCCAGGCCCACCCCACCTCACCCCAGCCCGTAAACCTGTACATTTGTCGACCCTAATCCACCTAACCTACACATCTTTGGACACTGGGGGGTAATTTAGCATGGTCGATCCACCTAACCTGCTCATCTTTGGGCTGTGGGAGGAAACCAGAGCACCCAGAGGAAACCTATGCAGACACTGGGGGAACATGTCAACTCCACACACTCGCCCAAGGCTGGGTCCCTGGTGCGGTGAGGCAGCAGTGCTAACCACTGTGCCACCATGCCATCCACTATTTTTTCTAATATTCCCTTCTGTTTATCTAACAATAATCTTGAGCCTTTGTTAACTGTGTTTTCTACAAATTTCACTTAATTTTCTTGCTCTTATGCTCAATACCCTGATGTATATTTGGCATTTTTCTTTCCACAATCTTTTCTAATTGTATTTCCATCTTTAGAGATCTAAGTATCTGCATTCTCCTACATCTCTCTGTTTTCATCTGGTTTTGAATCATACCGTTCAGGTCACTCTTCCTTCGCTTTTCATTTTCTCTGAATGCACTACAGCTCAATCCTGTTTTTACAAAATGGGTCAGGGCTGAGTTCTTTCCTTAAAAAAAAGCTCACCCTTAGAATTATAGTAAAATACACAAAGATATTAATAACTTTGGAGGCCATGATAAATAAATATGTTGTTTATTGAATTGGCAGTGTGTGTTCAAGTGATTTCATGTGTTTGAGGGGAGCAGCCAGTGCCTCAGCATGAGTAACTGTCACCTTCATTCTGTAAAACTGGCATTTCCAGTAAAATGGCACTGTAAAAACATGATTTACCTTTAATTTTATGTTTATGCACCTGCCAATCTGCATATTTGTGAGTATCATTGCATAATGTCCTACATTCTCCTTCACAGTTTGCCATGACCTCTAATTTATTATTGTAATTCTACTTATGCTGGTGTCCAAATCACTTAAATAAATAGGAAACAATCAGATCTCTGTGCAGATCTCTAAAGCTCTCCACAACCTTTATTTTCCACTTATATTACTTTACCCCAACCTGTTATTTATTAGGAGTGAACTGCAAATGGTTTTCATGCCAGTGACGTGTTCATCCCATTAAAGAATTAAAAAATATCTTTGGGTAATTAAAGTTCCTGACTGTTATCGTAAGG
Source organism: Carcharhinus amblyrhynchos (assembly GCF_965287045.1). Classification (NCBI taxonomy): domain Eukaryota; kingdom Metazoa; phylum Chordata; class Chondrichthyes; order Carcharhiniformes; family Carcharhinidae; genus Carcharhinus; species Carcharhinus amblyrhynchos. The sequence goes on along the minus strand of NC_137328.1, from coordinate 93,292,720 downwards.
CTGCTTCTGCATATTTTCCTTAATTTATCCACAGATTTCTTTTTTGCAACACTTTCTGTACCCTGGCTAGCTATCTATTCATGTGACTGCACTCCCTTATGCCGTGCCTTCATAATGTCACTTATGTGACATCAAATGAAATGTTTCTGAAAATTCAAATGCGTAACATCTACATACAAGAATCCTAGGCCAGCAGCCACCTTGTTCAGGAAATCGTGACACACTGCTCACAATTTTCATTCATTAAAATCCCTTTATCTGTGCATCCTGATTTGCAAAAAAATTAAATCATAGTCAAGCATGAAAGGCCTTTTAGTTTCAAATCTGTGTTGACCTGCAATGATGAGCCCTTCTCTTGCCAAGATTTTGTTATGTTCATCCTTTACATTTGCCCTCTACGGAGTATAAGGATATGACCGCATGACAAACTAATGGCGAAATTAATGAGCCCAGTCTAGGATGTGAGGGAAATGAATGCCTTGGAGTTCCATAGATGAATGCCAGTACTCTTGAGAATAAAATTTGTAATCTGGAAATCTTTGCTGGCAGGGGAAACAATATTATCCAGGGCACATCATGAAGATGTAATTCAACAATGACACATGTTGACTAAATATACTCTATAACATAACAGTTTATCGGGGTAGAAGAAAACGAACTGAAAAGAGGTATAGCATTTTATCTGTGTACTTAAGCCTGAATGAAACATGGAGATCCTTAAAAAGGGTTGCAACTCAGTTTTAACAAAAAAATGAAAATGGGGCAGCGGATGTGTCTAAGGGGGTTGTGGAAGAGCCTCTACAAGAAATAATATTTAAAATGGAATTGTCGTAAAAATGTGGTTAAATTATTGGATGGTCTCCCAAAAGAAAACATCTCACAACTGATAGGCACAGTATGATGTAAATCAGTCACCATGGAGTTAAAGGAAAGAAGGATTGCTTCCAATAAATTCACTGGAGTTTTTAAAGGAAAAGATGGGTTTTTATGATCACTTAAATTCTATGTGCTATTTTTAAATTTCAGTGAAGCTTTTGACACGATGCCACACAAGCAATTAGTCCACAAGCCAAAGCCTAATTTGACCATTGTGACTTTTCTGATTTAATGTCCTTATCAATTTTGGTACAGTTTCTTTTTGAATATTTATCTGCACTGGTGGCACTTCCCCGATCCCTTCAGTTTCATTTTTTCCACCTGCTGTAAATATTGAACTTGTTCTGCATCTCTGTCTTTCCCTTTTGATCATTGCACCTTAGAAAGGATATATTGACCTTGGAAGGGGTGCAGCTCAGTTTCACCAGGATATTGCCAGGAGTCCAAAGGTTAGATTTTGAGGACAGATTACATGAAACTAGGCTTGTATTTTTTGAAATATAGAAAATTAAAGGGTGATTTGATGTTTTATGGATTTTGAAAGGAAAATGATTTGGTAAATAAGGGTGATTCATTTTGGTAGGACAAACTTGAATGCGGATTACAGGGTCAACGGCAGGGTTCTGAAGAATGTGGAGGAACAGAGAGATCTTGGGGTTCATATCCACAGATCTCTGAAGGTTGCCACTCAAGTGGATAGAGCTGTGAAGAAGGCTTATAGTGTGTTAGCATTTATTAACAGGGGGTTTGAGTTTAAGAGCCATGAGGTTATGCTGCAACTGTAGAGGACCTTGGTGAGACCACATTTGGAATATTGTGTTCAGTTCTGGTCACCTCACTATAAGAAGGATGTGGAAGCATTGGAGAGAGTGCAGAGGAGATTTACCAGGATGCTGCCTGGTTTGAAGGATAGGTCTTATGAGGAAAGGTTGGGGGAGCTGGGGCTTTTCTCTTTGGAGCGGAGGAGCATGAGAGGTGACTTAATAGAGATTTATAAGATGATGAGGGGGATAGATAAACTAGAAGTGCAGAGAATTCCTCAGGTGGATGTAGCTGTTACTAGGGGGCATAACTTTAAGGTTCATGGTGGAAGATATAGGAGGGAAGTCCGGGGTAGATTCTTTACTCAGAGAGTGGATGGGGTGTGGAATGCACTGCCTGCTGTGATAGTGGAGTTGGACACTTTAGGAACTTTCAGGCAGTTATTGGATAGGCATATGGAGCACACCAGAATGATAGGGAGTGGGATAGCTTGATCTTCGGTTCGGACATAGCTCAGCACAACATCGAGGGCCGAAGGAAGTGGAATGATGGTGAGAACAAAACTTTTTACTGGCGGAAGAACCTAGGGCAAAGGGACATAACATTAAAATCAAAACAGGAGAGATATTAGAAAACACTTCTTCATGCAAAAGATAAAAGTATGGAAACCCCTCCCACAAAAAAGAAGTACATGCTAGCTCAATAGATAATATTAAATCTGAGATTGATACAATTTTACTGGATAAGGGAGTAAAAAAAATGGAGCCAAGACCATTGGATTGAGTTAAGAAGCTTATAAACGATGATCTCATTGAATGCTGGAGCATGTTCCTGGGGCTGAATGGCCTACTATCTTCTGTGTTCCACCATACACAAATACAGGATGATCCCCCTCATTTTAAGTGGTCTCATCTCTTCTTTGACGATCCTTTTAGTTATTTTTTACGAAAAAGTCATTGCCATTTTTCTTTACCATCTAACCTCTCTCTTTCCTTCTCTTCTATACCTTTCATAATTCCTAAGCTTTCTTCCAAATTATGTACTCTAAATTGATCATTTGCCTCTTCTGCTTTTATCCATGGAAACCCAGCCTTTGACAAACACTGCTTACTCCAAGGAATATATTTAACCTATATCTTCACTATTTTCTATTTAAATATCTGCCAATGGTGGTTCACTGTTTGAGTTGCCATTTTCTCAACCGTTGATCTTTGTGTTTCCACAGTTCTTTTGTGAAAGCGTCCATATATGAATCAGACGATAGATATTGTGCTTTCATGATGATACAATCTGAGAACTGCTTACTTGAATGACATTTGAGAAAATGGCAGAAAACTGTATAAAAATGATTGCATTTGCATCAGGGAGGGGATTACTGGGAAGGCTGTTGTTGCCAGTGAGACAGTAACATTTTGTTTCTCAGTAGCATGGATTGCTTGCTGGTAGAGTGCCAAAGACTATTTGGTTATTTGAATTAAAACTCCATCTGTCACTGTTTATTGCAGGGGTCCCGGAGGCGGTCGACCATGGCCAAATCCACCTAATGCCAACTCAGTAAGTATGTCTTAATGCTCGTGTGACCCCCACACAGCAAGGAATGCACCTGTAGCCTCTATGCATTTAAGTGGTTAGCTGTGATGCACCTGCTGAAATATTATTCCCTGTATTATAAAAATACTCCTTTCACTATTGTAATAATTACTCCATCATTTAAAAAAAAACAACTTCTCTAGGCAAGCAAGTAGCAATGTGGTCCAACAGTAAATGGAATCTCATTTATATATTTTCTTCTCCTTTTGAAACTCAATTCTTCCTTCTGTTTGGTTCCAGTGTTCTTTGGTTCCTGGAAACTTGGTACTGATTTGGCATTTTTAGTGAATTTTGAACATTTCCCTCAGTTATTTGTTTGGAAGGGGATACTATATTGTGGGGAGTGTAACCCCCACCCCCCCCAACCCCCAGATGGGCACAGTGGGACGTATGCCACCGTTCTCAAATCTGCCATCTTCCCCCACGGGTCAGAAAATTGTGGCGGAGATGGCATGAGGCCACTTAAGTGGTATATTCTTGTCCACTTAAGTGGTATATTCTTGTCCACTTAAGGGCCTTAAAAGGCCCAAGGGTGGGCTCCTTATCCATTCCCCTATAATATGGTGGAACAAATCAGGGGTGGGTGGGAAGGTGGCGGGCTGGCCAGCCATTTTATTTATTTGAAGGTGCCTCCCGCCATCTTCAAATACATTGGTCGGGAACAGAAATTTGACCTTTCTTTTTCTAGTACACATTAAGTAAATTAGGGCTGGTGGTTAGATGGCTGGTACGTAGTTCAGAATGATACTTGCAGCACAGCTTTGATTCCCGTTCCGCCTGAGGTAGACTTGGGATCTGCTTCCTTGCCCTGCCCCTGATGGTGGAAAGCAATGGCAAACTGATCACAGACAAAAACTGCCAAGAAAATGGCAGGTTGGTAATGGATTTAGTAATTGCAGAATGTTCAGCTTTTCAATATTTGTGTCTTAACAGCATCAGTATTGTCAGTGATGGTTCAAATGAGCTGAGGCTTCGGAATCAAAGTCTATTTACAGACATAAATTTGTACAAAATTTCACTTTGTCTACCTGAATAGTGATAATCATGTTTAAAACATATTTGTAATTAAAACCCATAGAGAGAGACCAAAATACTCATATAGTTTATTTATGGCCGGTAACATATCAATAAAGTAATGTCAGTCTTTGTCCAATTATTGTGGATTACTTGTTCACAACTTCTTTCTGATTTCGGCTTTAACAGTGAAATTGGAAAGGGAGAAAAGATGAATTGACAGTTATTTTTTGTTACAGATACCATATTCATCAGCATCACCTGGCAATTATGTGGTGAGTGGCATTTTACTGTTCTTTGTGGGTTACGCTGTTTAGTTCCAAATGTGGAAATAGTTGGCCAGATGTTAACAGCAGTGCCAAGTGTTTTGGCTGAGAAGTGAACATCTGATTTTTGTGTTTGGTTGTTTTGTCTGGCATTCATAGTGCATATGTTGATGTTGATTAGTAAATCAGTAATCAGTCTGGTCAAAATTGCTCTGAGAACTGTTATGCATCAGCATATGGTGCTGTGGCAATAGTCTTCGATAATAAACAAGAAAAGACAACACATTGCTGGCAACCAGGCGTTTGCATATTTAAATTTGAGCAACATCAAAATTGCTTAAATAGTAGAAAGTTCATTTACTAAAAATAGTTTGTACTCATTTTATGTGCCCACTGTCAGTAAACAGTACAATATTCAGATTCAACATCAAAATGTGTGCCATGTGGTGGAGGAAACTCTGAAACGTAATGCCATCAATTTGACTCTGGGATTGTCACACAATAGGACACTGTCTTGTGGCAGGTTTTGTGAATTCTATGACGGTGTCCCAGGTTACAAATGTGGTATTCAGTACACTAGCAGAAAAGGACCTCTAAACTGATTCACTCAAGTTGTGTCCCCTTGATAACTAGCTAAAAAGAGAAGCACATAGCTTAATACAGTTTGTGCCAAATAGAAAGTCTGTTATGATATTTTAAGAAGAGGCACCAAAGTCTTGTTTTTTTTCACTAACGTCTTGATGCATATTTTGGACCATATGGGTCCTGTTATTACACCCAAGGGTTCTGCTGTCCTGAAAGTAAGATACTGAATCTGCTTATTGAAGTGACCAACGCTGCTGAAACAAGAGAGTATTACATCTACCCTGGTAAATTAAGCTTTGTAACAAAGCCTTATTTATAGCTTTTTTTACCTGCCCTCATAGGGCAGTATTTTACAGACTTCTACCAACAGGCTTGAAGGCACAGGCCTGTAAGATCCTGCGAATGTCCTTTCTCCCCTGATCTTACCGCAATTTTACGTGGGGCTGGTGAGGCCTAAGATAGTCTACCAGTCCTTGCACCAATTGAGGTCTTTAATTGGCCAAATAATTGCCACTTAAGGATCACGCCCTGCCACCTGCAAATTTTAGACTGCTGAGAGGAGGTGAGGGCCATTGTTTTCAATAAGGGCTTTACTGGTTTGACCTGCATTTGTTGCCCATTGCGAAGTGCCCTTGAGAAGAAGGTGGTGGTGTGCTGCCTTATGGAACTGCTGAAATTAATGTATTGCAGGAACACCTGCAGTAATGTTAGGAAGGGAGTTCCAGCGTTTTGACCCAGCGGCAGATGGAATGGTGATCTAATTCTAAATCAGGATTGTTTGCATCTCAGAGGGGAGTTTGAAAGTGGTGGTGGATGGAATGTCAGTCAAGCAAGCTGCCTTGTCCTGGGATATTTTGAGCCTCTTTTGGAGCTGAACTCATCCAGGCAAGTTAGATTCTCTCTTGTTCAAGATGGTCATTGCCTGGCATTTATGTGGCACGAATGTTACTTCCTATTTATTAGCCCAAATCTTGCCACATATTCACACGGAGTACTTCAGTATCCGAAGAGTTGCAAATGGTGTGGAACATTGCGCAATAGTTTGTGGACATTCCCACCTCTGAAGGTGAAGGGAAGGTCATTAATGAAACAGGTGAAGATGGTTGGGCCTTAGGCACCATCCTGAGGAACTCCTGCAGCGATGTCCTGGGACTGAAGTGATTGGTTTCCAATATCAGTTTTCCTTTGTGTCAGGTATGACTCCAACCAGTGGAGAATTTTCCACTTGACTCCCATTAACTTCAATAAAGGCTCCTTGGTACACTTGGACAAATGCCACCGTGATGTTACTCTCATTTCACTCCTTGTTAAATTCTTTTGACCATGTTTGGATCATGCTATAATGAGGTCAGGACCTGTGTGGCCCTGGCAGAACCTAAACTGAGTGTTAGTGAACAGGTAAAGTTATTAACTAAGTACCGCTTAATAGCATTGTTGATGACACCTTCCATCACTTCGCTGATAATCAAGTGTAGACTGATGGGGCAGTCATTAGTTGGATCACCTTGTTTTTTGTATACAGAATGTACCTGGGCAATTTTCCACATTGCACAATAGCTGCCAATTTTGTAATTTGTCAAGGGGTGCAAATCTTCACTATTGCCAGAATGTTATCAGGGACCATTGCCTTCAATGCAACCAGTACCTTCAACTATCATATGGAACAAATCGAATTGGGTAAAGATTGGCATCTGCGATGTTGGGGACCAAAAGGAGGCTAAGATGAATGATCCACTTGGCACTTTTCGCTGAAGATGAATGCAAATGCTTCAGGCTTTCATTTGTACAGACATGATGGGATCCTTCCATCACTGAGGTTGGGGATATTTGTCGAAAGTCCTTATCCAGCTAGTTGCTTAATTTTCCATCATTACGGGATGCGACCGGACTGCCGAGTGTAGGGCTGCCCTGTTGGATGTAGAATCAATCAGCAAGTTAGCCTGTCAGGACCTTGGGAGGGAATGGGGAATGGGATGGTCACCTCTCTCACAGGACTCCTTTCCCAAACCATCCCCCCATCCCTCACCCATGTCATGACCTTTCTTGGCCCTGATAAGGGACTCTGGACTTCCTAGTATCCTGGCTTCCTAGCACTTTGTTCACAGGAGTCCCAACAGCGACCACCAGATATGCTGATGGACTACAGGGCTACCAGACAATTAGATGGCTGGCAGCTCTCTGAGACTGAATTTTCTCCCCACATAGAGAAGATGGCCCATCCCCTTCCACTAACTGCCCGACAATTAAATAGCACTCGGGCAACCATCAGGAGCAAAGGTGAGTAACCTGCCAACATTTTCAGAGGTACGGCAGGAAATGCCACCGTTTGAAAAATTCATCCCATAAATTTCAGCTAATTATTTATGTAGTTGGATAATTACATGATGACAGTATGAAATTATTTAGATCAGGTTTTTTTAACTTTGAAACAGTGGCAGTAGTTTGAACTAGATGCTTAAAGCAGAATGTCAGGCTTATGGGCTTTCAGTAAGCATTATGATGAATATCTTGCTCATGGTTCATCTTGTGAACTTAAGGTACCTAAAATGCTGTTTTAGTGGTTGCCAGGACCATTGAGCAATGAGTAGTCATTGAGGCAGTCTAGATGAGAGCGACAGTTGAGAGAATTCAGAGGCTGCGGGGGAGGGTGGGGGGCGCAGTTTTCCTATCCCTCCCGCCACGGGAATCGTAGTGGGCAGGGGGCAGACTATGCAAAAGTCCGTTAACCTCAGGTGGGATTTTTCAGTTTCAGGGCACGCATGGCCAGAAAACCCCAACCTAGATCTTCAAAACTGAAGAATTGAAAACCTTGTGAGAGAGAAAGAGTTTTAACAAGATTTAGTAGCTGAAAAGTTTGCAAGATCTTTCTTGGTCGCATCTGCCATTTAATGTACAGTATAGTGTGTTTGACACATTTTGCTGGTTAATTCATATTTACTTTGTTTATTGTTAGAGTATTGGATAAATATGAATTGTATTTTCCTGACTTTGTATTTGTTTGTTTAAAACCATGAAATCTAAAGGCCAAAAGAGAAAATGCTGGAAAATCTCAGCAGGTCTGGCAGCATCGGTAAGAAGACGTTTCGAGTCCCCAAAGGGCTTTGAGAGAGGATCACCTGGACTCGAAATGTCAGCTCTTTTCCCTCCTTACAGATGTTGCCAGACCTGCTGAGATTTCCAGCATTGTTTCTTTTGGTTACGGATTCCAGCATCCACAGTAATTTGCTTTTATGAAATCTTAAGGCTTTATTCTCCTAGTGAGCAACTGACTTCATACTTGTCTACTTTAAAAAAAAAAGTTACAGGCCCCTAATCAGACTGGTCTGTAATTGTTACAATGACTTTAATCTGTATGAGTGCACAAAAGGTCAAGCAATTTAAAGTTCCTTGCCCTCACTCTCGCCTCTCCTACTAGAACATAAGAACATAAGAAATAGGAGCAGGAGTAGGCCATCTAGCCCTTCGAGCCTGCCCCGCCATTCAATAAGATCATGGCTGATCTGTCGCTGCTCAGTTCCACTTTCCCGCCCTCTCCCCATAACCCTTAATCCCCTCTCTTATCAAAAACCCATCAACCCGCGTCTTAAAAATATTTAGCGAGGCAGCCTCCACCACTTCAACGGGCAGAGAATTCCAGAGATTCACCACCCTTTGAGTGAAGAAGTTCCTCCTCAACTCCGTTCTAAACCGCCCCCCTTTTATCTTGAGGCTGTGCCCCCTAGTCCTACTGTCTTTTTTGAGCGGGAAGAGTCTCTCCACCTCTATCCTATCCATCCCATTCATCATCTTATACGTCTCAATGAGATCTCCCCTCATTCTTCTAAACTCTAACGAGTACAAGCCCAGTTTATTCAGCCTCTCCTCATAGCTCAACTCCCTCAACTCCGGTATCAGCCTAGTAAACCTCCTCTGCACTCCCTCCAAGGCCAAAATATCTTTGCGCAGGTGCGGCGCCCAAAACTGCACACAGTACTCCAGCTGCAGCCTCACCAATGCCCTATACAGCTGCAGCAAGACCTCCCTACTTTTATATTCAATCCCCCTTGCTATGAAGGCCAGCATCCCATTTGCCTTCCTGACCACCTGCTGCACATGCAAGCTGGGTTTTTGCGACTCATGCACAAGGACCCCGAGGTCCCTCTGCACCGTCGCCTGCTGCAGTTTTTCGCCCCGTAACCCCTTCATTCCAGAAGTATTGACAGTGGTTTGCATTTTCTTAACACCAGATCAGTTTAATTGTTTTAAACAATATGCAGAATGTTGAAACTTATTATTGGCAGGTGGATTTAAACAATTTTAATTGCACAGCTTAGATTCCACTTGGAGTACGTTGAAGTGGTTTAGCCAGATGTGCCTCACAAAATACATCAGGAGCAAAGTAGTAACCCTCAGGTGAAACATTAATATTGGCTCCTAAGTTGTTCACTGCAGATTTTGTGTACAGTGACTGAATGTGATACCTTCAGAGTTGATTATAACAAATAGCATCAATATCACAAAATACAGAACAAAAAATGGGAGGGATGGAACAAAATCAATAACTTACCACTTATGGAAATGCAGGCACTGATTTGTCACAGACACCACAAGTTTATGTTTCTTGAAACTAAGGCTTTCACTAGAGAAAAAGTCAGAAGGAATGACTCCCTGCTTTCATTGGAAAAAAAGAAAAACTTCTTTTTACAAAGCGTATTTCATAATCTCATGATGTCCCATTCACTTTGTTTGATTTATTATTGTCACATGTATTAGTATACAGTGAAAACTATTATTTCTTGCATGCTATATAGATAAAGCATACCGTTCATAGAGAAGGGAACGAGAGAGTGCAGAATGCAGATTACAGTCATAGTTAGGGTGTAGAGAAAGATCAACTTAATGCAAGGTAAGTCCATTCACAAGTCTGACAGCAGCAGGGAAGAAACAGTTCTTGAGTCGGTTGGTACGTGACCTCAGACTCTTGTATCTTTTTCCCCGACGGGAAGAAGGTGGAAAAGAAAATGTCCAGGGTGCATGGGGTCCTTAATTATGCTGGCTGCTTTGCCAAGGCAGTGGGAAGTGTCAGTAGAGTCTATGGATGGGAGGCTGGATTGTCTACATTCACGACCTTCTGTAGTTCCTTGCAATATTGGGCAGCGCAGGAGCCATACGAAGCTGTGATACAACCAGAAAGAATGGTTTCTATGGTGCATCTGTAAAAGTTGGTGAGAGTCATAGCTGACATGCCAAATTTCCTTAGTCTTCTGAAAAAGTAGAAGTGTTGGTGGGCTTTCTTAACTATACTATCAGTGTGGGGGGGACCAGGATAGGTTGTTGGTGATCTGGACACCTAAAAACTTGAAGCTCTCAATCTTTTCTACTTCGTCCCCGTCGATATAGACAGGGGCATGTTCTCCTTTGCGCTTCCTGAAGTCGATGACAATCTCCTTCGTTTTGTTGATATTGAGGGAGACATTATTCTTGCCGCACCAGTTCATCAGATTCTCTACCTCATTCCTGTACTCTGACTTGTCATTGTTTGAGATCCAACACTTTTCAAGTATATTCACTGCTGTAATATAAATGTTGTTAGCATATTATAAGGACAGAAAATGCTATAGTATCAATGACGTTAATGATTTTATGGTAATATTCCTGTCGCCATTTGTTGATTCACACATTCTCTACCTGTTCAGTTATTTTATCAGTTAGAAACTTCAAGCAAGTCCAAGGGTGACATAAGATATGCATATAAGCGTATTTGACACAGGAGATGTGATGTATTGATTCTGATGGAGAAAATAACACCAGATAAAGAGAGACATACATTTATTTGAAGTTTTTCATGATCACAGGACAAGACAAAGCATTTTGCAACCAGTTATGTACCTTTGAAGTATATTCACCATTGTCATGTAGGAAATGTGTCAGCCAATTTATGCACAACTAATCTCTTCTAAACAGCAGTATGATAATGACTAGATAATCTTTTCTCCTGATGTTGATTGAGGGTTAAATGTCATCTGGTATATTGGTGATAAATCCCATTGTTCTTCTTAAAAATAGTGCCATGGGGTGTTTTACGTCTACTTGAGAGAGCAGACAGAGTTTCAATTTAACCTGTCACTTGAAAGGAGGCTCTTTTAACAGTGAGGCACTCACTCAGTACTACATTGGAATGTCAGGTTTGATTTTTCTGCTCAACATGCAGTTGCAGTGTTTGTAAGGACACTGCTCTTTTCCAACTGAGTTTGAGTTAAAAATAAATTTAAAATGCACAAGGAGTGCAGCGTCTGAAGTTGTGATATCACAATCCCAGCCATCAGACAGGTATAAGATTCTGTGATTAAGTAATGTGGTTCAAACTAGAATGATTGTATTTCTGGCAAACTGTTAAAAAAAAATTTGCATTTATACAGTTACAAGAAAATGACTTAACCAAGAAACTTCACTAATGTCATAAACCAAGCTCAAGTGATTTATGCATGTTGGAACTCCAAAATTGAATTGGCATTGGTGTTTCCTGGCATCTACTTCATATATTTATTCTTTCACAGTATGTCACTAGCTTGGCCAGCACTTGTTGCCCATCCCCAGTTGTAAGAACATAAGAAATAGGAGCAGGAGTAGGCCAATTAGCCCTTCGAGCCTGCCCCGCCATTCAATAAGATCATGGCTGATCTGTCGTGGCTCAGTTCCACATTCCCGCCCTCTCCCCATAACCCTTAATCCCCTCTCTTATCAAAAACCCATCAACCTGCGTCTTAAAAATACTTAGCGAGGTAGCCTCCACCACTTCAACGGGCAGAGAATTCCAGAGATTCACCACCCTTTGAGTGAAGAAGTTCCTCCTCAGAAGGTGGTGGTGAGACACCTCCTTGAACTGCTGTAGTCCGTGTGGATTAGGTATACGTTCAGCTGTCACAGTTGAAGACAAAGGATGTTGCTTCTATAATGATACTGAACTTGATTGTCTGCTATATTAATGTTTTTCCCTCTAGACCAGTTCTTGTACAATTTTACATACTGTACAGAAATTTCAACTGTTACAAAGTTCAAAATTAAAGATTTCAGCATCTAATTCATGGTTGGCAAATTCTGCATGATACAGAGGGAATGCTGCACCATCTGATGTGCCATCCTTCAGAATGTTATTATGACACTGTTTAAAGAAGAGCACAGGACTTTCCCTATGTCCTAGCCAATGTTTATTTCCAAAGCAGCATCACTCAAACCAGAGTACCCAGTCATTACCTTATTGCTGTTTGTGAAATTTGACAGTGTACAAATTAGCTACCATGTTTCCTAAATTAGAACAATGACTTCAAATGTACTTCATTGGCTGTAAAGCACTTTGGGATGTCATGACTAGAGGTGCTTTATAAATTGTTATTTTTAAATAAGCAAGTATTACCATGAAAAAGATATTTGACATTCATCAGATCAGTTATTCACATTTGTTAAAAGGATATTCTTCTTGGGCAACCTTTTCCTCCCATCTTGGAGCAATTCACTCTTAGTAAAGTGCAGCTTCACGAGCACAGATAGTTTCTGGTCCAGACTCAAATGGCCATTTACCATATGCATGCTTAGACAGTGAGCGTTGCTAGGCTATTGAACTGTAAGAATAATCATAGATCAGCTTGATCCTGACACTCACTTTACACACTTTCTTGCAGAGGTCACTGGATAATAATCAGGAGAGGGACCATTGCTAATTCCTCCCTCTTGCCCAGCACAGAGGTACTGAGACCAGTAGTAGCATCTGGCTGTGTAGATTTATATGTATAGTGCCAGTCTTTTAGAAAAAAATAAACCAGTGCTGTGAAGCACAGATTAGCTGATTTTATTTTAGACATGGCTATAAACACAAAGAAGTTCATGGTTCTACTTAATTAGCAGATTATATCGAACACATTTCAGATGAGTATTGTGCATACTAAATTCCTGATGACTATTGTTTTGCAGGGACCCCCTGGTGGTGGAGGGCCTCCAGGAACTCCCATCATGCCTAGCCCAGGAGGTAAAAAGGGTTGCCTTGTGTGCTTCTGTTTTGTTTGTCATTCTAGAATATTGTAGAATTTGATGAGTAATTAATATGCATTTGTTGCTGCTGTAAGGAATTTAATTGCAAACATGGAATTAAAAGTGTTTTGGGTTTTATATATCTGAGTTATTAGATTACTTGATTACAAGGAATCAATGGGAAGTAAACATATATCATTAGCCTTTTTTAAAAAGCTGCAATATTGCAAAATGTTCTGAACCCTTTTGAAGTAAACTAGTGCCAGTAAGAAGTAAATTGTTATTTTTGTTTGAAATTTTAGGGTTAATTTTGGGCCCAAATATTCATAGCAAGGCACACTAGTTGGAGAACCAGGGCAGCCAAGTTTTAGCTCCCATATCTGACCAATACTTGCTGCTGACTCTCTCAGCTTTCCACTGTGAGACTCTCCCAAAGCCCCTCATGACAATGTAATTGGTTGTGGACAACTGTTCTTTAACGTCAAACTTCCGCACCTTCCCACTCATCAGCCACCTGTTAGCTTGAACAAGTTTTGGTGAAGAGATAGACCTATGCCGGTAAACCTTGGTTATTCAAATCATACAGGTGACACACAACAGAGACTGTGGAAAGAATTATCACCACGGGATATGTAACCCTCCGAACAAATCACCTTGCCCAACTCTATTACACATATCCTCTCTTCCATGTTTCACTTAGTCAATTCATTACCACAAGGCTCAATAGCAAAGTCCTTTAATGCAACTACTTCACAAAAATAAATTTATATGCCTTTAGGGAGAGCCATACTGTCAAAGACTTTCATTAGGTTTTATAAGTAATCTTTCATTTCTCAACTGATTTAAAAGCAAACATGAAAAAGCATATAGCATGTTGGAAACTCATTTAAGTAAAACAAACTTAATTACGCAAGGGGCAGACTTTTACAGAGCCCTGTGGCCTTCCCATCACCATCCCACCAACAACCTATCTGCAGTTTGACAGCAGGTGAGTCCTTAGTTGCACACCCACTCAAGCCCCAACTGCAGTCTTTAAATGGCCACTTAAGAACATAAGAACATAAGAAATAGGAGCAGGAGTAGGCCATCTAGCCCTTCGAGCCTGCCCCGCCATTCAATAAGATCATGGCTGATCTGTCGTGGCTCAGTTCCACTTTCCTGCCCTCTCCCCATAACCCTTAATCCCCTCTCTTATCAAAAACCCATCAACCCGCTTCTTAAAAATATTTAGCAAGGCAGCCTCCACCACTTCAACGGGCAGAGAATTCCAGAGATTCACCACCCTTTGAGTGAAGAAGTTCCTCCTCAACTCCGTTCTAAACCGCTTCCCCTTTATCTTGAGGCTGTGCCCCCTAGTCCTACTGTCTTTTTTGAGCGGGAAGAGTCTCTCCACCTCTATCTTATCCATCCCATTCATCATCTTATATGTCTCAATGAGATCTCCCCTCATTCTTCTAAACTCTAACGAGTACAAGCCTAGTTTATTCAGCCTCTCCTCATAGCTCAATCCCCTCAACTCCGGTATCAGCCTAGTAAACCTCCTCTGCACTCCCTCCAGGGCCAAAATATCCTTGCGCAGGTGCGGCGCCCAAAACTGCACACAGTACTCCAGCTGCGGCCTCACCAATGCCCTATACAGCTGCAGCAAGACCTCCCTACTTTTATATTCAATCCCCCTCGCTATGAAGGCCAGCATCCCATTTGCCTTCCTGACCACCTGCTGCACCTGCAAGCTGGGTTTTTGCGACTCATGCACAAGGACCCCGAGGTCCCTCTGCACCGTCGCCTGCTGCAGTTTTTCGCCACGTAAGTAATAGTCCTTCCTACCATTCTTCCTACCAAAGTGGACCACCTCGCACTTGCCAACATTAAATTCCATTTGCCATTTCCTGGCCCATTCGCCCAGCCTATCTAGCTCCTTCTGCAGACTCTCCACACCCTCCGCACAATTTGCCTTTCCCCCAATCTTGGTGTCATCAGCAAATTTCGACACCCTGCACTCGGGGTGCTTCCCATCCTCGCCTCAATTTTCTTCTTGGCAGGAAGAGCTCTGAGATGGGGCAAAAGCCCAGCAGGTTACCCTGCTCAGGAAGCAGAGGAATGAGGGCACCTCCATTATTTTCTAGAATGGGCGTCGCTCCCTGCAACATCTGGGCCACCTGTTGATCCCTTCCCCCTACCATTTAAATCGTAACCCCCCCCCCCCCCCCCCCACTCCCCTGTCAGCTTACTGTGTACCCCTCTCCATTCCTCTCCTCTCCACCCCTCCCCTGCAGACTGTTAACTGGCCATTGGGCAATCCTGATTGGGAGAGTGATGCATTCTGCACTGACTTCAGTGTTGGCGTGGCAGGAAACCTCACCATCGGAGAACTTACAATAAGACCATTAAGACATAGGAACAGATGTAGACCATTTGGCACATTGAGTCTGCTCCATTCTTCAATGAGATCATGATTGACCTGATGTGGCAATCCTCAACCACTTTCCCGCCTTATCCCCATAACCTTTGATTCCCTTAATGATTAAAAACCTGTCCATTTCAGCCTTAAACATAATGAGCCATCCTTTACAGCCCTATGTAGTGAAGAATTCCACAGATTCAGTACCTTATGAGAAGCATTTCATTCTCATCTCTTAATATGGGAACCCCTTACTCTGAGATTATGCCCTCTGGTCATAGACTCTCCCACAATGGAAAAAAACCTCTCTGCATCTGCCCTGTCAAACCCCCCTGAAAATCCTATGTGTCTCAATAAGGTTACCTCTCATTCTTCTAAACTCCAATAAGTACAGTCCCAACCTACTCAACTTGACCTCATAAGAAAATCCATCCATATCTGTGATCGATCACAAATCTTGTTTAAACTGCCTCCACTGCCAGTCTATCTTCCCTTAGATAGTGGGATCAAATCTGTTCACAGTATTCCAGGTGTGGCCTAACTAGTGCCTTGTATAGTTTTAGAAAAATTCTGCCCACTGTTACAATAAAGGCTTAAAATTAAAAATAACATATTGGAAATACGCTGTGCATTCGTTATCATGTGAAAAGAGGAAAGATAGATGAACATTTTGAGTGCAATCTGTCAAACACCCTTTATAGACTGAATTAAATGAAGGGGAAGGGAATCATTAGTTAACAGCGAAGAACTACATTTACACTAACTACTAATACAAAGAAACAGTTATCGATTTAATAATTACTTAGCAGCTGCTTTATTTCAGTAATTAATAAAACCTCTACAGTAACAAAAAGCTTATTTTATATTGACAATAGCATTGTATTTGTGTCACCAGTCCTCAAGGCAAAGGCATCATGCAGCCCGCGGTAATCTCAGTGTAAATCTGCCACATCATACCTGTTGCGTCATTTTAATTTTGAGTTTATTTTTGTAAGATTTGCCAGATTCCTGAGGGCATGTCCTGGGACTCACATGCGTCAACCCATGCCCCACGTCACCTGGTTAAACTTGGGGCTGATGTTCATGATTCTTGATTGAAAGGCTTTGGATTTTGACACTGCCTTAATGGCTCCAGTCAGGATATGGGTATGCCGGCGTTGGACTGGCGTAAACACAGTAAAAAGTCTGACAACACCAGGTTTTAGTCCAACCTATTTATTTGATAATATTCTCACAAGCTTTCGAGGGGTTACCCTCTTCGTCAGGTGAATGGAGAGTTCTGGCCTCAGACAGAGCATATAAAGCACAGACAGTTTAGAGATTACTGATTAAAATGCGAATCCTTACACCTAAAACCTGGTGTTGTCAGACTTTTTACTGTGTTCCAGTCAGGATAGTCAGTGCTAATGAAATAGCATTCAATATGTAGGCAACCCTGTGGTGTTCTTTGTCTACACTTGGAAGTGCTTCGAGGAAAGTCCATCTGCTACTGATGAAGCTTGGCAAGTGATCCAGGTTTTTCCAAATACCTTTAATGAAGGCTGGACTTGACTCAAATTTGTATGGTGTGAGTGGAAACACCTCTGTTTAATCTGCTCAAAAACGTTTTCTAATTGTCAGTGATAGTTACAGTGTCTGTTGTGTTTTTCCCACCCATTGCTTTCCATTTTTCTCATTGATGGAATCCATGAGGTTTGCTAGGGGGAGGTCAATTTCCCCTTTCCTAACATACTGAAATAACCAGCGTCCACTTACTGTCTTCACTGCAGACTTAATTGCGGTTGCATTGGCATGGAGGATCTTAAACCTGACCTTACTCTACATCCTGAGTATTTGTGTTTCAATGTGCTGCACTGCTGAGTGTGCACTATATTGATAAGTACTAAATACTCATAGAATTTGAATTAGTGTACAAAGAAAAGTTAATCAAAAAAATGTGCATTGATGACACTGAGAATATCTGTAACTCCAGGATTTTGGTTTTTGCACTGCCTCTGAATCAAACCACTAAAGTTATAGGTTAAAATTCTCCAGCTGTTCTTGCAGGTAGGATCTTCTAGATCAAGCCAATGGTAACCCCATCCCCAGCACCACACCCAGTGAAGGCTGCAAATAATACATTGACAGGCCTCCACCATCGCCCCAAAACACACCATGGAGGGAGGCAGAAAATCCCACCTGTAGAACACATTTCAATAACACATTGAAAGATGTGCTTGAATTATATGGTAGTTTGACAGTTTGTGAAATAAATAAGTTGAGACTTTGATGGATTTAAAGAAGTATATCAATTTATGTTGAATACTTGTATTTTGATGTCTCTGCTATTAATTTTAATCTATCCATAAAAAAGCCCTGCATCTAAGAATTGAAAGGATGATAGATTTAATGGATGTAAAATAACAGTGGAATTTTAAGAAATAACACAAGTAGAATCTTACCTGAGTAGCCTAATGACATCAGATGGAAAAAAATGATCAAGGCGTGAAGAAGACTTCCAAAAGGGGCGTTCACAAAAATGTCAGACCTTTTTAGAAATAAGAACATCGCAATAAAAAGCGGAATGATATTACTAAAATGTTACATCTGGTCAACATTACTATGTGGATGTAAATGTTGGAATATAAGCCAGACAATGGAAGATAAATAAAAGACTTTCTGTCAACCTACTTACTGAAAGATATGATTTGGATTAGTTGAACAACACACACTAGTGAGGAAGTTTTGAGGAAAGCAGGCACAAGAATGACTTTTGCAAATGATCACTTAAAGCAGCTACAACTCTTTGGGTGTGTACTTAAGAGAGAGAAAGCAGAATATCTGGTAGTGATGGTAAAATTGAGGGTAGCAGCACAGAGGGAGACAAAGAAGAAAATACAGCTTAAGAAGTAGAAGAAGACAGAAGATTTGAAACAACAACAAGATATTGGCTGCTATCAAGGATTATTAAAGTTGGAAACTTCTGAACGCTGATATTCTGAAACATGTCATCTCAAGTAGACTTAATGACTGAATGTTTGGGTTCTGCCAAGATTGGGAACAGAAGTGAAGGAACTCAAAAATACTGGCACCAGCTCGTGTGCTGTTTTACTAACCCCATTTCATGTGCCTGCCTTTTTTTGCTGAGCCAGCAGTGCTATCTGTCCCCATGAGCCAGGAGGCTAACTAGACTCATTAAGAGCTTTGTTAAGGAAACTTAAAGGAGGCCAACTGTGATTTTCAACTCCAGTTTCCTGATGATATGGGTGAAGTTGCACTGCCTGTAGGAATGCATTTGATGGCAGATTGGGGTGCCAGCACTCAAGGCAGGCCTAAGCCCTCCCCCCTGCTTGCCTGTATGTAATGCACCCAATGGCTGCCCTACCACCCACTACCTCAGTTTCTTAAGTAAACCAAAACATTAGGATTTTTTTTTAACCCTTTGTCTCAATTTTTGATTTCACATAAAAAAAGACCTTGTAAGGAAGCTAAATCATAGAATCCCAACAGTGCAGAAAGAAGCCATTCGGCCCATTGAGTCTGCACTGACAACAGTCCCACTCGGGCCCTATCGCGTCACCCCACAAATTTACTCTATCTTACGTATACTGACAAATTAAGGGGCAATTTAGCATGGCCAAACCCATGCAGGCAAATTAGCATGGAGGAAACCCATGCAGGCACGGGGAGAATTTGCAAACTCCACACACATAGTGATCCAAGCTGGGAATCGAATCTGGGTCACTAGGGCTGTGAGGCAGCAGTGCTAACCACTGTGCCACCCTGCTATGGGTGGCACAATGATTAGCACTGCTGCTTCACAGCTCCAGGGATCTGTGTTCAGTTCCCGGCTTGGGTCACTGCGTGTGCGGAGTCTGCATGTTCTCGCTGTGTCTAGATGGATTTCCTCCGAGTGCTTCGATTTCCTCCCACAGTCCAAAGATGTGCAAAATGGTCCCTTAGTGTCAGGGAGACTAGTAGAGTAAATATATGGGGTTATGGGGATAGAGCTTGGGTAGGATTGTTGTTGGCGCAGGCTTGATGGATCCAATGTTCTCCTTCTGCACTGTGGGAATTCTGTGAAGCTTTTTATCTCTGTTTGGTACTTTAGCAAGGATGGAAAGAAGTACTTAGAATGGGTTTATTGCTTTTATTCTACATTTAGTAAAGACAGCAATTTGTATTTGTATTGCGCCGATAATGTAATAATACATCCCAAGGCCTTTCATGGGGCTTTATGAAACAAAATTTGACACCCGCTGACACATGGACCAGAATTTAACTGGCCCGCCCGCTACAGGAATTGGAGCAGGCAAGGGGCGGAGCATGGGAAGGTCTGTTGACCTTGGGTGGGATTTTACTATTTTGGGACGAGCAAAGCCATAAAATCCTGCCCAAGAAGTTATTAGGGCAAATGACCAAAGCTTGGTCAAAAAGATCAATCTTAAGAAAAGCCTTATTGAGGAAAAAGTGACTGAAAAGTTTAGGGTGAAAATTTCAGAGCTTAGGGCCTAGGCAGCTGACAGCACGACCACCAAGGGTGGACAAGATTGAAATCGGGGATGTTCAGGCAGCCAGAATTAGATGAACACAGTCATCTCTGAGAGTGTTGGGTTGGAGGAGATTACAATGATAGAGAGGTCATGACCTTGGAGGATGGATTTTAGGAGGCCAACCAGAATAGTGAAATCTAGAATTAACAAAGACAATGGATGAAGGCTGTAGCACCTCATGAGCATCTGCTCCTCTCGTTATTCCTGAGGCAGACAAAAACAGTAGAATTGTATACTACCAGCGTAAACATCCTGTGATATCATTGAAACATTGCAACAAGAGCTTTAACATATTGTATTTCTGGTTATTTCAGATTCAACAAACTCCAGTGACAATATGTACACAATGATGAATGCTGTACCCCCGGGGGCCAGCAGGTCTAACGTAAGTGAAGCAAGAATTAATCTTTGGTTTAATTTCAAGTTAATTTTAATACAAATTTTCCAATTCAGTACACCACAAAGATATGAAATGCAAACTTGTACTCAAGATCTAAACATTAGTAAAGATTTTTCTCTTCAGGTATAAAATAGTTCTCTTCAGATTTGCACTACATTTAACCAGCCAATATCCCATGTGCAAATCACACATAAATGAACTTAATGATTCACAATTCAAAGAGAAAACTCTCATAATTTTATTAGATGACATCACCAATATTCGATAAAGATATTGCGCAGGAACTTGAGCCCCCGTTCACCCTCCTCGGGAATGGCGGCGGGGCCTCAAGATCGGGTAAAACCCAGAAGATGTGACTTCCGATTTTTGCTGACAGCGTTATCAAGTTCACACCCACTGCCAATATGAATCTGATTTAAATGCATTACACAGATATTGAGACCTCGCTGTATTTTCAAACTGCACAGTAAGAAGTCTCACAAAATCAGCTTAAAGTCCAACAGGTTTATTTGGCACTAGCTTTCAGAATCTCAAGCTCCTTCATCAGGTGAGTGAAGACTTGTGTTTACAAGTGGACACACAAGTCCTCACTCACCTGATGAAGGAGCCTGAGACTCCAAAAGCTAGTGCCAAATAAACCTGTTGGACTTTAAGCTGGTGTTGTGAGCCCAATGCCTCCACATCATAGCTTTTCAAACTGCACCAACATGAAGTTACCTTGGCACGGTTTAGAACAGGTTCACCAAGACGTGAACATGTTGTGGGGATACCCCGAGGGGTGGATTGATGTGTATAGCCCCTGGGGGAGAGGACCATGGCCAAGTTGTGGCCTTGATACAAGTTGGCACTGCCAGGTTGGCACTATGCATTAGAAATCTGAAGCAATAAAAGGCATCAGCAACCTTTGTCAAGGCTGAATGAGCATGCTGCTGTAAAGGCAAAAGGATCCATAGGTGCTGGCATGAATCTGCAAAAAAAAACCACAGCCTGGTATTCTGCATCCTATAGCTGGTGAAGTTGAGGCTTGCAAGGAGGGCTTTCCTTTGTGCCACTCTGTAGAACCAGTCCACAGGTTAACACATGCCAGCTAGAAGGTACAGATAAGTTACAGACCATTGATGGCCATTCACATCAGCAAACTCCATGCTGCATAGTAACCACTAATCTCCTTGTAAAAGATAGCAGGACTCAGCACTTACCCCGTTTCTGGTCTAGACTTTGAGAAGGTAGGTTACAATCACAGTCATTGCCAGGTATTGTTTGCCAGGGACCACTGACATGCTTGATGATACAGTAAGAAGTCTCACAGCACCAGGTTAAAGTCCAGCCAGTTTATTTGATAGTAACCCCACAAGCTTTCAGAAACGGTGTTCCTTCGTCAGGTGTGTGGAAGGTTCCACACACCTTCCACATACCCAATGAAGGAACACTGTTTCCGAAAGCTTGTGCGATTACTATCAAATAAACTGGTTGGACTTTAACATGGTGTTGTGAGACTTCTTACTGTGTTTACCCCAGTCCAACGCTGGCACCTCTACATCATGCTTGATGATATCCAAAGGATGTAAAGCATGCTGTGCTTGTAATGCTTCTAAAGGATCTTCTATTGTAATAGTTAGGTATTTGCATCTTGTTGTGATGCCACCAGGAACCGTGATGCAACTATCATTGGGAAGTGGTGCATTCACCAACAATAGTTATCGAACTGAAATTGACTCCCATAATCTTTTCCAATTTTTTTTGCCAGGATTCGACCAAAATGACTGGCAGCATCATAGCCTGTAGAGCATGACAAAGACCACTTTAACTCGAATGTTTACTTCAAAGAGAAAAGGCTATGCAACGTGGATGCAAATTTTCATGTTGCTGCCTCTATCATTGATTATTCATGCTTGATGTATCCAATAAATTGTGAAATACATTTTCTTTAATGCAACTAATAAGGAAGTTGGAGCAATTGAACAGCATGTGAATGTGCCCTGTTGTATCTGTAGAAAGTCCCATTGACAAAAGTTGCATTCAATTTGTGCTTTTTACTTGTAGTTTCCAATGGGTCCTGGCTCAGATGGTCCAATAGGGGCAATGGGTGGAATGGAACCACATCACATGAATGGATCATTAGGTAAAAAGAAAATGAATAAAGCATATAATGAATTTTTATTCACTTTGCCATATTAGCTATTCTGTTGTATTTCTGCAGATTGGTAGCTTTTTAACTCTCTTGTGAACCTCATGATAATTATGAATGCACCTCAGAAACTTCCTGATGTGTATACAACAATATCAGAGAGGCTTGATTCCAATCCACACAAACAACCTTAAGTTGGCATATCTAATTCTGTATTAATGTGATACATCGATGTAAGGCAGCTGCTCACTGATTATAATCAACCCTCTGGGAGTAACATTTCCTAATGTCATTTTACCCCTTGGTGAATTTTGTTTACTCTGAATCTGAGTATGAGATTAAGAAAAAGAATTATTAAGAAAACTACTCAATTTAAGCATTTATAAGTAAACCCTTTATGTATTACATTTTCTCTCCTGACACTTCAGCAAATATATTTTATCTTATTAGTTATTGTATTTACTAATCATTTGTTTATGGTAGGAAAAATATTACTAACAGCAAAGGAATAGAAAAATCTTTTCTTTCAACCTCTTAGGCTTAGCTGCATGTTGTCCGTTGATGCGAAAATACTTGGTTACTCTTCCTGCATTCTACTATTTTCCTGCCCTGTCTCAGTTGTGATAACATTGTTATTCAAATTGAATTTGATTTTAACCACAAAAAATGATTTTTTATCTCTGAGATTAGCATGTCCTCCAGTACAGTACATCCGGATTACCAATGTATCTTTGAATGTATCTAAAGCAAGGTATTAAGAGTAGATTGAATCATGGTGCAAAATCCTTCATGGAACAGCAGTGCTTTAATCAAGAACTGAATACACAGCACCATCCAACTCTGCGTAGTCTTTTTTTCCTTCCCGCACCCTTTCCTTCATTCTCTGCTAGTGAATATTTTAAATTCTAATTCCTTTTGATCCTTATTTTTTGATTATAATTAAAGGGTAAGTATGGGCCAGTACAGAATGTTAGCATTCGGGTGCCAACAGTTGCAAGTTCAAATTTTTGACCTATTACTCTGACTCACTGCCTCAGTTGGATGAAGTTTCTATTTTATCAACCAAGCAGCTGGAAATCAGACATTCCATTTGGAGGAAGGGAGGAGAAACTGGACAGAAATTATTTGCATTTCTTGAATTTGGCTTGCTGCCTTACTGATTGTTGTGTTACATTGAATGCAATTGTACTGAAGTAAATAGCACCTAAGAAGTTATGTCCAGAGCTGGTGGAGAAGGTGTATTGGTAGATGCCGCTTCCTGGGACACACTCAAACTAAAATGGGAGGGCAGGTAAATTAAAATATAGTGCAATAGATTGCTTGCTTGAATTATGCAAAGTGTATTACAGCAAAGTCCACCATTCAGAATTGGATCATGACCAATCTGTACTTCAATTCCTTTCACAAGCCTGAGTTTAATGTGACAAAAGCCCAAAAACAGTGAGAGACCTTTAGTGCATCTGTGATTCATCTATACTGCACTGCTTTGTACAATAATCGCAAGATATATTTCCCTCTTGTTTTTATTATGAAAATATAAAGTTCAGTTTTGGACGTTGGTGAGATCATTCTTCCACGTCAGAGTGAGTCATGATAGACAGGGGAAAAATGAATACTGGCTGAGATTTTTCAATAACAATTATGGCAAAACTTGCAGAGTTTGCACCATTTTTTCTGATAAACTGACAGCAACGTCTGGAATCCACAGGTGCAGTTAAATGTTGAAATCTAGGAGATGCTGTCAAGGATTTGATGTCTTTCTTTAGGATGCACTGTTGAACTCGCTAAGACTGAAGGATAGCAGTGCATTCACTTCCTGGTTTGCTGCCCATGGAAATGCTTCAATGTGTTTGAATGCTTACCATGCTAACTTACAATATTGTTGCTGGACACCTTGGATTTCCTCTGGACTTGGCTCTGGATTTAAAGTTAGGTTGGGTGAAGTGACATCTATGCTGCAGAATTTGCTAGAATTTTGAGGTTTGCAATAAGTGTGCTCACTTGGCCTCTACTGCAAGTTTTGGGCCAGTATGAATTTGACACCAGGAATTATTTAGTTACAGGATCCAATGTGTGAATGAATGTTCAGTTTCTAGTGATATGTGTTAAAGACCAAGCTGGAAATGTTAATCTCATCTTTTTAAGATAGTTTCTGTGTGTAAAGCGCAATCCAATTTTTATTGAACTTTTGAAGACTTGAGGGTGTAAGGAAACCTGAAATTAAATCACATATTTGTTTTTTGCAAACCAGTGTCATTTATTAGGCCAGTGAATCTGAAATACAATGAAGCTAATAATATCACAAAGGTGTACTCTGATTAATTTTCCTCGGTCCTTCCTGTTGCAGCTAACAGTTTTACCTGACTGAAAGATCACCATCAAGTGCTGCGGGGAAGTAGTAGAGCTCAGATGGATGGAACAAAAACTAATTAGGATGTTTGTCTTTTAATTTCAGGCTCTGGAGACATGGATGGCATTTCCAAGGTAAACATCATGTTTAATAAGCAAGACATTTTTAGCTTTTAACATAAAAGTATACATTAAATAAAATTAAATACATTAAATGGTACATGTTTAAAGTTTATTTATTAATGTCACAAGCAAGCTTGCATTAACACTGCAATGAAGTAATTGTGAAAATCCCCCAGTACTCCACTCAAAAGTTCCACCTTCCGTTCAAAGGGCAATCCTTATTAATTTGTTAAAATAACAAAGACTTTTATCCTTAGTATCCTTTTATCCTAGGCTTTTATCCTGATTATTTTGTTCTTGATGTTAAATGCTGGTTTGGGCGGGAGCAGTAAAGTGTAGTCAGTGTGGCTGTTGTATTTTGTTAAACCAGATTTGGACAGGGCCCTCCCCCACCTGGGTGGAAATACAAAGAGACAGGACTGGGTTATGTATGGGGATAGTGAGGGAGGCCGTCACTCAAAGGAGATGCAGGAATGAATGGGGCAGATCAATGTTAAGGGCTGGATTGAGTGACGGGGTTTTGACCCATTGCGACCAATTGAAAGGGTCCTTTCTTTAATTAGAGCAGAGCTTGGCTGCTTGACTAAATTATAAAGTTGTAACATTTTAGCAGGAATAGGTGACAATCATTGTACTCTGAAGGAGATGCTGATACTTTTTAAGACAATTTATACCCAATTTCTCTGTGCTTTCAATGTAACATTATTAAACCTCTCCCTCCCCCAAGAAAGAATTGCACAAGCAAAAAGGGGACGTGAGATTGTTTTGGCAGATAAGGCAAAGGAAAATTCAAAGAGCTTCTACAAATACATAAAGGGCAAAAGAGTAACAAGGGAGAGAGTAGGGCCTCTTAAGGATTAACAAGGAGACCACAAGAGACGGGTGAGATCCTAAATAAATATTTCTCATCAGTATTTGCTGTTGAGAAAATCATGGATGTTAGGGAACTTCGGGAAATAAATAATGATGTCTTGAGGAGTGTACATATTACAGAGAAAGAGGTGCTGGAAATTTTAAAGCACATGAAGGTATATAAATCCTCAACAACTGATGAATTGTGTCCCAGGACATTGTGGGAAGCTAGCAGAGACAGTTGAATCATCGATAGTCATGGGTGAGGCTCCTGAAGGTTGCAGGGTTACAAATGTTGTGCCTTCCTTTAAAAAGGGCTGCAGGGAAAAGCCTGGGAACTACGGGCCAGTGAGCCTCACATCTGTAGTGGGTAAATTGTTGGAAGGTATTTTGAGAGATAGGATCTACAGGCATTTCGAGATGCAGGGACTGATTAGGGAAGTCAGCATGGCTTTGTGAGTGGAAAATCATGTCTCACAAATTTGATTGAGTTTTTTGAAGGGGTAATCAAGAAGATAGACGAAGGCAGTGCAGTTGATGTTGTCTACGTGGATTTTAGCAAGGCCTTTGACAAGGTACCACATGGTAAATTGTTGCATAAAATTAAATTTCATGAGATCCAGGGTGAGGTGTCTAAATGGATACAAAATTGGCTTCTTGACAGAATAAGAAGTCCCACAACACCAGGTTAAAGTCCAGTTTATTTGGTAGCATAAGCCACTAGTTTTCAGAGCACTGCTCCTTAATCAGGACATATAAAGACACAAACTCAATTTACAAACTAATGGTTGGAATGCGAGTCTTTACAGGAAATCAAGTCTTAAAGATACAGATAATGTGAGTGGAGAGAGGGTTAAGCACAGGTTAAAGAGATGTGTACTGTCTCCAGCCAGGACAGTTAGTGAGATTTTGCAAGCCCAGGCAAGTCGTGGAGGTTACGGATAGTGTGACATCCCAGTTGAGGCTGTCTTCATGTGTGGAACTTGGCTATCAGTCTCTGCTCAATGACCCTGCGTTGTTGTGTGTCGCGAAGGCTGCCTTGGAGGATGCTTACCTGAAGATCAGAGGCCAAATGCCTGTGACCGCTGAAGGGTTCCCCAACAGAAAGAAAACACTCTTGCCTGGTGATTGTGGAGTGGTGTTCATTCATCCATTGTCATAGCGTCTGCATGGTCTCCCCAGTGTACCGTGCTTCGAGATTTCCTTTCCTGCAGCGAATCAGGTAGACAACGTTGGCTGGGTTGCAAGTGTATGTACTGTGTACCTGATGGATGGTATTCTCATGTGAGATGATGGCATCCGTGTCAGTGATCCGGCACGTCTTGCAGAGGTAGCTGTGGCAGGGTTGTGTAGTGTTGTGGTCACTGTTTTCCTGAAGGCTGGGTAGTTTGCTGCGGGCAATGGTTGGTTTGAGGTTGTGCGGTTGTTTGAAGGCAAGAAGTGGGGGTGTGGGGATGACCTTGGCGAGATGTTTGTCTTCATCAGTGACGCATTGAAGGCTCCAGAGAAGATGTCGTAGCTTCTCTGCTCTGGAGACGTACTGGACGACGAAGGATACTCTGTCAGCACTGTCCCTTATTTGTCTTCTGAGGATGTCAGTGCGTCTTTTTGCTGTGGCACATCGGAACTGTCAGTCAATGAGTCGAGTGCCATATCCTGTTCTTATGAGGGCATCTCAGTGTCTAGAGTTGTTTGTTGTGATCCTCCTTATCTGAGCAGATCCTGTGTATCTGGAGGCCTTGTCCATAGGGGATGGCTTCTTTAACGTGTTTAGGGTGGAAGCTGGAGAAGTGGAGCATCGTGAGTTTACCTGTGGGCTTGCGGTACAGTGAAGTGCTGAGGTGACCGTCCTTGATGGAGACATGTGTCCAAGAATGCAGCCGATTCCGGAGAGTAGTCCATGGTGAGTCTGGTGAGACAAAACTTGTTGATGTCATCATATAGTTGTTTCAATGATTGTTCAAAGAAAGAAAATGTCATCGATGTATCTAGTGTATAGCATCATTTGAAGGTCCTTACTAACAGAACAAAATTTCCACTCAGCTAATGAAGGAGCAGCTCTCCAAAAGCTAGTGGCTTGTGTTACCAAATAAACCTGTTGGACTTTAACCTGGTGTTGTGAGACATCTTACTGTGTTTATCCCGGTCCAATGCCAGCATCTCCACTTCTTGACAGAAGGTGGTTGTAGAGGGTTGTTTTTCAAATTGAAGGCCAGCGGTATGCCTCAGGGATCAGTGCTGGGTCCACTGTTGTTTGTCATTTATATTAATGATTTGGATGAGAATATAGGAGGCATGGTTAGTAAGTTTGCAGATGATAGCAAGATTGGTGCTAGTGGATAATGAAACAAGATATCTCAGATTGCAACAGGATCTTGATTAATAGGGCAGTGGGCTGACAAATGGCAGATGGATTTTAATTTAGACAAATGCAAGGTGATGAACCAGGGCAGACTTACTCAGTTAATGGTAGGGCATCGGGGAGAGGTACAGAACAAAGAGATCTATGGGTACATGTTCTTAGCTCCTTGCAAGTGGAGTCACAAGTGGACAGAATGATGAAGAAGGCATTTTAGTATGCTTGGTTTCATTGGTCAGAGCATTGAATCCAGGAGTTGGAACGTCTTGTTGAAGTTGTACAAGATATTGGTACAGCCACACTTGGAGTACTGTGTACAGCTCTGGTCACCCTATTATAGAAAGGATATTATTAAACTAGAAAGAGCGCAGAAAAGATTTACTAAGATTCTAAGGGGACTTGATGGTTTGAGTTATAAGGAGAGCTTGATTGATTAGGACTTTTTTCTCTGGAGCATAGAAGGCTGAAGGGTGACCTTATAAAGTAAGGAGGGGCATAGATCAGCTAGATAGTCAATACCTTTTCCCAAAGGTAGGGAAGTCCAAAACTAGAGGCCATAGGTTTAAGGTGAGAGGGGAAAGATATGAAAGTGTCCAGAGGGGCAATTCTTTCATACAGAGTGGTGAGTGTCTGGAACAAGCTGCCAGAGGTAGTCACAGAGGCGGGTACAATTTTGTCCTTTAAAAAGCATTTAGATCATGACATGGGTAAAATGGGTATAGAAGGATATGGGCCAAATGTGGGCAATTGGGATTAGCTTAGGGGTTTAAAAAAAATGGTGGCACAGACAAGTTGGACCAGAGGGCCTGTTTCCATGCTGTAAACCTCTATGCTATGGGGAACAAATCTTTCTAATTCTGGGCTTTCATATGGTCTAGTGTCTGGTGGGTTTTGGAGGGATACACGAAACAGCAGAAAATGTGGATCAGCTTTGGACCCTAAACTTTCAAACCAAAGTTGTATCGCATGTTTTTGGATTACTCAAAAGTGGTAGTGTAAGAACAGGATCAATTTGATCTTCTGCTCTGTTTTTTATTGCTAAATCCTAAATGATTTGCCTTTGTATGTGTGAAGTTACAGATAACAACAAACCCCTCCCCACACACGCACACACATTCCCAACCTATGCTTTCTGCAGATATGGATTGTTTTGCACTCAACAGGGGAAGCGATGGCTTAGTGGTATAATCGCTAGCCTATTAATCCAGAGACTGAGCTAATGTTCGAATCCCACCATGGCAGATAGTGAAATTTGAATTCCAAAAAAAATTCTGGAATTAAGAATCTACTGATGACCATGAAATCATTGTTGATTGTCTGAAAAACCCATCTGGTTCACTGATGTCCTTTAGGGAAGGAAATCTGTTGCCCTTACCTGGCCTGGCCTACATGTGACTCCAGAGCCATAACAATATGATTGACTCTCAACTGCCCTCTAAACGAAGGCAACTAGGAATTGGCAACAAATGCTGGCCAGCCAGCAATGCCCATGTCCCACGAATGAATTTAAAAAAATTAAATAGACATGAGAACAACTTCTGTTACAATCTTAGTAAATTTTTAGGGCTTGAAGTTTTCAGATATAACTTTTATAAATACCATTTATATCTAATGCCAAAATTAATGATCAGGTTAGTAGATCAGAATTGTACATAATACTCCAAATGTGGCCTAACCAAAGTCTTATACAGCTGCAACATGATTTGCCAATTCCTACATGCGATGCCCCGACTGATGAAGGCCAGCATGCCTTCTTGACCACCTTGTCCACCTGAGTTGCACCATCAGGGAACTGTGGATCTGCACGCCTAGATCCCTCTGTATGCTAATATTTCTAAAGGCTCTACCATTTACTGTATACTTTCCTTCTGCAGTAGACCTTCCAAATCGCATTAGCTCACGTTTGTCCAGGTTAAATTCCATCTGCCTTCTTTTGGCCCAGGTCTCCAGCCGATTTATATCCTGCTGTATCTTCTGACAATCTTTCTCACTATCTACCACTCCCCAATTTTTGTATCATTTGCAAATTTACTAATCAAACCACCTACGTTTTCCCCAAAAATCATTTATATGTATTACAAACAACAGAGGTCACAGCGCTGATCCTTGTGGAACCCTGTTTGTGAACCCTGTTTGTCACAGACCTCCAGTTTAAAAAAAAAGTATCCTTTCACTGTGAGTCTCTGCT
This sequence comes from Carcharhinus amblyrhynchos, assembly GCF_965287045.1. NCBI lineage: Eukaryota > Metazoa > Chordata > Chondrichthyes > Carcharhiniformes > Carcharhinidae > Carcharhinus > Carcharhinus amblyrhynchos. The sequence continues at coordinate 93,262,291 of NC_137328.1, read as the reverse complement.
TTCTGTGCCCAAGCCACTTTGTATCTATCTTCCCAGCTTACCCCAAATCCCATGTGACTTCACCTTCTATATCAGCCTGCCATGAGGAACCTTATCAAAGGCTTTTCTAAAGTCTATGCATACAAAATCCCCTGCCCTTCCCTGGTCAATTTTTCTTGTCATTTCGTCAAAGAACTCAATCATGTTTCAGAGATACAACCTCCCATTCACAAAATCATGCCACCTAACTCTAATGAGCCTATTCTCTTCCAGATGTGAATACATCCTGTCCCTAAGAATCTTCTCCAATGATTTCCCCGCCACTGATGTAAGGCTCACAGGTCTGTAATTTCCCAGATTGTTCCTCTGTTCAAGAAGGGTAGAAGAGACAATGTTAGCTACTCTCCAACCTTCTGGTACCTTGCCCGTGGCTGACGAGGATACAAAGATTTTGGCCAAGCCCTCAGAAATTACTTCCCTTACCTCTCCTATCTGGCCCTGGGGACTTGTCCACCTTAATGTTTTTCAAAACCTCCAATACCTCCCCTCTTTTTAATCCCAACATGTCTTGGAACGTCAACATCCTCCTTTCTACAATCACCATCCATCTCATTCCTTCTCCCTTGTGAATACTGATGCAAAGTCCTCATTAATTCCTCACCCACCTCATCTGGCTTCACACATAAATTCCCTCCACTGCCCTTGAGTGGACCTACCCTTTCCTTAGCTACTCTCTTCCTCCTTATATATGCATAAGAGCCTTGGGGTTCTCCTTAATCCTGCTTGCCGAGGACATTTCATGGCCCCTTTTTGACCGCCTAAATCCCTGTTTAAGCTCTTTCCTGCTATCTTCGTATTCCTCAAGAGCCTTGTCCATTTTCAATTTCCTGAAATTTATGTATGCCTCTTTCTTTTTCACTAAACTCACAATCTCTCTTGTCATCCAGAGTTCCTTAATCTTGCCATCTTTATCCTTCATTTTTATAGAGACATACTTGTCCTGAGTTGTTAACAACTGACTTTTAAAAGACTCCCACATATCAGATGTGGATTTACCCTCAAACAGCCGCCCCCAGTCAACATTCCCTAGCTCCTGCCTAATACCATCACAGTTAACTCTCCCCCAGTTTAATATCTTCACTCTGGGCTGACTTCTATCCTTTTCTGGAGGTATTTTAAAACTTATAGAATTGGGATCAGTGTTCCCAAAATGGCCCCCCACTAAGACATCAATCATCTGTCTGGCTTTGTTTCCTAGAACCAGGTCTAAGATAACTCCTTCCTGAGTTGGACTATCTACATATTGCTTTGGGAAGCACTCTTGGATACACTGAAAAAATTCTGCCCCAACCAAGTCCCTGGCACTAAAGGAGTCCCAGTCTATGTTGGGGAAGTTAAAATCACCCCATCACAACAACCCTGTTGTTTTTACATCTTCCTATAATCTGCTGACAAATCAGTTCCTCCACTTCATGCTGGTTGTTGGGAGATCTGTAATACACCCCAACCATGTGATTGCACTACTCCTGTTCCTGAGTACTACCCATTTGGCCTCACTGCATGATCCCACCGAGATGTCCTCCCTCTGTATGTGACATTCTCCCTACTCAGTAAAGCAGCACCCAACCTGTTTTGACACCCTCTCTATCTCGCCTGAAGCATCTAATTCCTAGAATGCTAAGCTGCCAGTCCTGTCCTTGTTTCATCTGTAATTGCCGCAACATCACAGTTCCGTGTAGTAATCCAAGCTTCCGCCTTACGTACCATATTCCTTGCATTAAACACACCTCAGACCATCTGCCCTGTCATGTTTAGTGCACTCTCCATGTGTTATATTCCTCTTAGACTTACTGGACCCATTCACTGAGTTCTCCACAGTCTCTCTACTCCCTGACCAACTGCTGTTGATCCCATCCCTTCTGCATTGTGAACTATGTAAATCCCGTGTCCAGGGTTCGATCCCAAGTCTGATTTATGTTAGATCAACATGCTTCAGTTTGCTTCCAATGTCTTTAGATTAGGCAGTTATTTTTTAATTTTCATTTTGTAGTATTATTAAATTAAAACTTGAGAGTCTCATAAATATTGATGTTTGTTATGTCTTCATTGCAAAAATGAGACAGTTTATATCTGGTACAAACAGGAGATCATCATCCATTCTTTATGAAATGAATTTATAACCATATCCCTATGAAACAACTTTGAGCAGCTTCAGAACTCGTCCATGGCTGGGGTTTTCCAGCCTCTTCTTAGCAGGAATCACCTAGTGGCCTAGGCAAAAGTTCATTGTCTTCCAGCAGGACTGGATGATCCCAAGTGGTGAGCAAGGCTGGAAAAACCCACTCTATGTTTGAGAATAGTTTATAATTGATAGAACTATTGGCTGTATTTAGATTGTTGAAATCAGTAAAGCACCATTCTGCATTGTAATGACTAACTTAAACAGATATGAAACTTATAGGTGTAATCTAAGCATTTTTGAATGAACACTGTAAACAACCAGTTTTGAAATATAAAATCAATCATGAAAATTATAACAAGTTTTAAATATTTACTTTTGGAACGTGTGCTACACTAACAAAGCAGTGTTAAGTATCCATGCCTGTTTCTGTAATGACAATACCAGTCAACTATGTTATGTGGAACATTTGATTTGATTTATTATTGTCACGTGCATTAGCATACAGTGAAAAGTATTAATTCTTTCACGCTATACATACCATTCATAGAGAAGGAAACTAGAGCGTGCAGAATGTAGTGTTACAGTCATAGCTAGAGTGTACAGAAAGATCAACTAAATGCAAGGTAGGTCCATTTAAGAGTCTGACGGCAGCAGGGAAGAAGCTGTTCTTGACTCGGTTGGTACATGACCTCAGACTTCTGAATCTTTTTTCCGACGGAAGATGGAAGAGAGAAGGTCCGGGTTGCATGGGGTCCTTAATTATGCTGGCTGCTTTGCAGAGGCAGCAGTAAGTGTAGACAGAGTCAATGGATGGGAGGCTGATTTGCGTGATGGATTGGGCTACATTCATAACCTTTTGTAGTTTCTTGCGGTCTTGGGCAGAGTGATACAACCAGAAAGAATGCTTTCTACAGTGCATCTGTAAAAGTTGGTGAGAATTGTAACTGACATGCCAAACTTCCTGAGTCTTCTGAGAAAGTAGATAAGTATTGCTGGGTTTTCTTAACTATAGTGTTGGCATGGTGGGACGAGGACAGGTTGTTAGCGATCTGGATACCTAAAAACTTGAAGCTCTCAACCTTTTCTACTTCGTCCCCTTTGATGTAGACAGGAACATGTTCTCCTCTATGCTTCCTGAAGTTAATGACAATCTCCTTCGTTTTGTTGACATTGAGAGAGAGATTATTGTCATCGCACCAGTTCACCAGATTCTCTATCTCATTCTTGTACTCAGTCTTGTCATTGTTTGAAGTCTATCCCACTACAGTGGCGTCGTCAGCAAACTTGAAAATCGAATTGGAGGGGAATTTGGCCACACAGTCATAGGTATATAATGAGTATAGTAGGGGCCCCTTGTTGGGCACCAATGTGTAAGATGATCGTGGAGGAGGTGTTGTTGCCTATCCTTACTGATTGTGGTCTGTAAGTTAGGAAGTTCAGGACCCAGTCGCAGTGGCAGGTGTCGAGGCCCAGGCCACGGAATTTGGAGATGAGTTTCATGGGAATAATGGTGTTGAAGGCTGAGCTGTAGCCATTAAATAGGAGTCTGACATAGCTGTCTTTGTTGTCTAGTGTTCCAGGATTGAGTGCACGGCCAGGGAGATGGAGTCTGCTGTGGACCTGTTGCGGTGATAGACAAACTGTAATAGACCCAGGTAGTCCAGGAGGCTGGAATTGATTCGGACCATGACTGGCCTTTTAAAGCACTTCATTATGTTGGATGTCAGAGCCACCAGATGATGGTCATTGAGGCATGCTGCTTGGTTTCTCTTAGGTGCCAGAATGATGGTCATTTTCTTAAAGCAGATAGGAACCTCAGATTGTTGTAAAGAAAGGTTGAAAATGTCTGTAAATACCTCTGCCAGCTGATCCGCGCAGCATCTGAGTGCTCGTCCAAGTACCCCATCTGGGCCAATCGCTTTCTGTGGGTTGACCTTCGAGAAAGCTGTTCTGACATCTGCAATGGTGACCCCAGCTATAGGTTCATCCAGGGCTTCCAGGGTGGAGGGTGTGGTCTCGCTGATCTCTTGCTCAAAATGTGCATAGAATGCATTGAGTTTGTCAGGGAGGGGTGCATTGGTGCTGGCAATTTTACATGCCTTTATCTTGTGACCTGTTATGTCTCGCAGACCTTACCATAGTAAGGTCCTTATTGAGTTTTTTGAGAAAGTGACCAAAGAGGTGGATGGGGGTAAGGCAGTTGACGTGGTATATATGGACTTTAGTAAGGCGTTTGATAAGGTTCAGTATGGAAGGCTTCTGCAGAAATTGCAGATGTATGGGATTGAGGGTGATCTAGGAAATTGGATTAGGAATTGGCTGGCGGATAGGAGACAGAGGGTGGTGGTTGATGGTAAGTATTCGACATGGAGTTCAGTTACGAGTGGTGTGCCTCAGGGATCTGTTTTGGGGCCACTGCTGTTTGTAATTTTTATAAATGATCTGGATGAGGGTATAGTTGGGTGGATTAGTAAATTTGCTGATGACACCAAAGTCGGAGGTGTGGTAGATAGTGAGGAAGGGTGTCTTAGTCTACAGGGAGACTTGGATAAGTTGCAGAGCTGGGCCGAGAGGTGGAGGATGGAGTTTAATGCGGAAAAGTGTGAGGTAATTCACTTTGGTAGGAATAACAGATGTGTAGAGTATAGGGCTAACGGTAGGACTCTGAATAGTGTGGATGAACAGAGGGATCTAGGTGTATGTGTACATAGATCCCTGAAAGTTGGGAATCAAGTAGATAGGGTTGTTAAGAAGGCATACGGTGTCTTGGCGTTTATTGGTAGGGGGATTGAATTTAGGAGCCGCAGCGTCATGTTGCAACTGTACAAAACTCTGGTGCGTCCGCACTTGGAGTATTGTGTGCAGTTCTGGTCCCCACGTTATAGGAAGGATGTGGAGGCTTTGGAGAGGGTGCAGAGGAGGTTTACCAGGATGTTGCCTGGTATGGAGGGGAGGTCCTATGAGGAGAGACTGAGGGATTTGAGGTTGTTTTCGTTAGAAAGAAGGTGGCTACGAGGGGACCTTATTGAAACATATAAGATGATTAGAGGTTTAGATAGGGTGGACAGCGATAGCCTTTTTCCTCGGATGGAGAAAGCTAGCACGAGGGGGCATAGCTTTAAATTAAGGGGTGGTAGTTATAGGACGGATGTCAGGGGTAGGTTCTTTACCCAGAGGGTGGTGAGGGATTGGAATGCCCTGCCTGCTGCAGTTGTAAATGCGCCTAGTTTGGGGGCGTTTAAGAGATCCGTGGATAGGTTTATGGATGGTAAGGGTTTGGTTTAGGTTAGAGGGTCATTGTTTTTTAACTGGTCGGCGCAACATCGTGGGCCGAAGGGCCTGTTCTGCACTGTAATGTTCTATGTTCTGTAGTCGGCAGGGGCCTGTGTAGCTAGCCTGGGACTGTAGCTTGGTCCAGTACAGTCTTTTGGCATCTTTGATGGATCCCCTTAGATCGTATTTGGCTTTCTTGTGTAGATCAGGGCCGCTTGACTTGAAAGTCTGAGATCTGGACTTTAGCAAGCAGTGGATATCCCTGTCCATCCATAGTTTCTGGTTGGAGAGCACACACATTTGTTTCTTTGGCACACAGTCTTATTACTAACTAATTAACTACTTACTTACTATTAACACACTTACTAATGAAGTCAGTTACTGTCGTGACGTTCTCGTTCAGGCTGGTCAGAGTTTTTAAATACTGACCAGTCCACTGACTCCAAGCAGTCTCATAGGAGATCATCCAATTCCTCAGACCAACATTGCATGACTTTCTTTGATGGTTTCTCCTGTTTCAGTTTTTGCTTATAAGCTGGGAGCAGGAGCACAGCCTTATGGTCTGATTTGTGGGCGGGCAATATAGCAGTATGGAGTCACATAGGATAGATGGAGGTAGGATAGAGCAGGCAGCAATGACATGTTAACACCCTTGAAGGGATATTTAAAAGCAATTTGGACTCTGTTGACAAAATGATAGCTGCCAGAGCAGAAACTGATCGCAGCCAAAAGAGGGAGAATGAAGCCTGAATTGAAGGTAACACTTGGGTTTCTGTAGATCCCACCCCTTCTCAAGAAAGCCTGAAAAAGAAATCCCCTGGTAGGTTTGATTTGTTAGGCAATTCATCACTGCTCCCATCACTCAGTCCTTGGACTAAATTTGGAGTCAGACCCCATTGATGTTAGGGAAGTAGCTGCTGTATTTTAACTCCTCCTGAAGCCCCAGTTCATTTCATGTCAAGAATGACAGGCTAAATTTAGGATTACCTAAACTACCTATTGATAAGAGTTGAATTCAGGTCACAATCTATAAACTATACCAGAAATAACAATCATGTGGCTTAGGATTTTTATGAAATGGTGATTAATAATAATCTTTAAAATGCATAGTGATTTACATAAGGGCATAACAACTAGGAGCCGGAGTAGGCCATTTGGCCCCTCAATCCTACTCCAGCATTCAATAAGATCACGGCTGATCTTTTCGTGGAGTCAACTCCACTTACCAGCCGTCCTATCAGAATCCTTAATTCCTTTACTGTTCAAAACTCTATCTTTGCCTTAAAAACATTCAAAGAGGTAGCCTCAACTGCTTCAATGGGCAGGGAATTCCGCACGCTCACAACCATTTGGGTGAAGAATTCTTCCTCAACTCGGTCCTAAATCTGCTCCCCCTTATTTTGAGGCTACCCCCCTCCTCTCCCTGCCCCCGTATCCTAGTTTCACCTGCCAATGGAGACAACCTCCCTACTTCTATCATATCTATTTCCTTCATGTTGTTATATGTTTATATAAGATCCCCCCTCATTTTTCTGAATTCCAATAAGTATAGTCCCAGTCTACTCAGTCTCTCTTCATAAGCCAACCCTCTAAACTCCGGAATCAATGTAGTGAATCTCCTCTGCACCCTGACATTCTCAGGATATCCTTTCTCAAATAAGGATATTTCAGACTGTACAAAGTACCCCAGGCGTGGCCTCTCCAGCACCATATACAGTTACACTATAATCTCCCTGTTTTTAAACTCCAACCCGTAGCAATGAAGAACAAATTTGATTTGCCTTTTTAATTGCCTGCTGCACTGTAAACCAACTTTTTGGAATTCGTGCACAAGGACACCCAGGTCCCCCTGCACAGAGCATGCTGCTACTTCTTACCATTTAAATAATAGTCCATTTTATTATTCCTATCAAAATGGATGAACTCACATTTGCTAAAATTGCACTCCATCTGCCAGACCCTTGCCCATTCAATTAAACTGTCTATATCCCTTTGCAGACTTCGGGCCCGATTTTACCATCACATTGCACCCGTTTCTGGGCGTGGAGACTAGGTAAAAAGTTGGGCTTGAGGCAAGTAGTGTGATCCGTGCCCCCTTCTGCACCAGTTCCCCCTTCACCAAGGCCCAAAAATGGTTGCGATTGGGACCGTGCCAGAAATGGGCACGACGGCCATTTAAGTGTATTTGCATGCATTTAAGTTGACTTAATGGGCTGCCCACCCATCCAGAATTGGTGCGAAACAGACAAGCTCCATATAAGTCTGATTCAGGCGCTCCATTAGTGAGGAGACAAGTGCTGGCGTCCAATGGCTCTCTGCTTGAGATCAGTGGGGAGGTTGGCGGGGGGGGTCCCGATGGCGAAAGGGGGTCCACTGCCACTCTGCCTGTGATCAGTGGGGGGGAAGGGTAATCTGCTGCCACTCTGCCTGAGCTCGGTTGGGGGTAGGGGGAGGAGCCTGCGATCAGTCTTGCTAGCGGGGATGTGGGGTAGATAAGGGGGCCAGTAATATTATGAGGGTGGGGCAATGTCTGTGAGGGCCGGGGGAGGCATTATCCGGCCCAGGAGGGATGTGGCAGGAGAAGCATTCTATCTTTTTTTCTCTGCGTGCAGAGTTGGAGGCGCCGATCGGAGCTGCAGGGTTTCAGGCGTGTTAAGTCCCACCCACAGGCTTGTGTAGCGCAATTCGGAATAGCTGATATTTTTGAAGGTAGAGTGCGTATGGCGGGGGGGCGCCTGAGAACGGGTCTAAAAGTCGGAGCTGAAATCTGCCTAGCACTTCTAGAATCAAAATGGTAAAATAAGGCCCTGAATGTCCTTAGCTGCTGAAATGTTCCTCGATTGGAAGGGAACACTCTTACCTGGCGATTGTCACATGGTGTCCATTCGTCTGTTATTATAGCATCTACAAACTGGGAATGTTTCAGATCTGACTTTTAGACCCACTCTGAGGCACTCCCATACGTACTCTGCCTGCAAAAATATCAGTGATTATGAATCGTGCTGCACAACCCTTTGGCAAAATAGTGCCCCTGCACACTTTGCTTTACCACTCATCTTAGTGTCATCTGTGAACTTGGACACACTGCACTTGGTCCCCAACTCCAAATCATCTATGTAAACTGTAAATAATTGTGGTTCCAACACTGATCCCTGAGGTACACCACTAGTCACTGACTGCCAACCAAATTTGTGCTATTTTAACATGATTTATGACAATTCCTGAGTTGTAATATACGCAACAATATGCTACTTCTGTAACATACGTATTTCAAACATTTGAATGTACAGATTTCTGTTGGCAGTTTCTTTTTTTTTCAATGAATCTCAATTGGTACCTGAAATCTCAAGCTGCAAGTCAATGTAACATCAGTGTCCAGTGGCTCTGCGGTAGAGTTGCTTGAACTGAAAAATAAAGACCCACTGGATGGAATTGTCCTAAAATTTGTCAGTGTCAGTTTCAGTCTGAAGACTGGCATGTAGCTCTCTAGCCATGAAGCAGGTTTTCTCTCCAAATTCTCTGACACATGGTGCATAGAGAATCTGGGGATGTGGTTTGCGATGCCACTCTGGTGGGGCGTGGCCTGATGGAGCCAGCCTTCGAGATCCATCTCTAACAGGTGCTGTAATCTGCCATGTATCCAGGTACCATAGTGAAAAGGCATCCAACATCATTGACTTATCATTAAAAAAATGAGGACCTTCTGAAAATGAAGTTGGATCTCTGCGACCACCCCGAAGTCGGAAGATAGTCCTCCTGAGAAAGGGGATTGATCTCCAGGAACATTCTGTGTCTAGAAGATGTGGACACTGAATCAGGAAAGTCTACCTGTAGATGCTCTACCCATCCACTGTTGTGGTGTTCCAGGGTTCAGGGTTGCAGTCAGCCTCCAGCCTTAACTCTGGAGGCATGAGTCCTGACACCTGCATGTCATTTCAAGCATGTTTCGCAGGTAGTTTCTTGTTGGTGGCCTGAAGTTCATCTGCATCCCATTAGCAGGATGCAAATACTTTTATTGTGAGCCACCAGTGGTTTCCTGATCTGCCATGGTGGACACGAGTAGAAAATCCCACTGTAAATTCTCATCACCGTAAAACCAATTTTTTGGGCCTCCCATTGAATTTTTCCTCCTCTTCCTCCTTCTCCCGTCCACCTCACTGCCTGCTGTTGAACCTGTCATCAGAGACTTTGGAGAATTCTGCTCAAAGATAGTGATTATCTAAACCCCCAATGGTGAATGCCTGCAAACAGTGGCCCAGGCTGTGGTTAATTCAGTAAGTACAACACTGGGCAGGATTCTCCAATTTCATCCATGGCCATCCCACTGCAAGTGAGAACAGAAAGTTTGGCATTCCAGCCAAAGTTTCATTCAATTTCACTGAGAATCCCAGTCGCGAATGAAGGTGGAGCTTTTTTGGCAATTGTGTTTGGAAAAGGGCACAGTGAGAAACCACTTGGATATTTAAGTTTCCCTTTTAAGTGCTCCAATAGAACAGAGCATCTCAAAAACTCCCCAGCAGAAGCAGAAGAAAGAGCAGCAAAATCTGCACATTAAAACATGGAGATAACACAAAACTGATCTCCTGGCAACAAGATTAAAGTACTCTGACTTGCAGCAAGTCTATTTCTTCAAGGGAATCGTAAAACAACCGCAATTTTCTAATTACACTTCAGGAGTGATGAACCTCTTCTTCACCAGGCCTGCACTGTGTATTTTCCAAGACAAGACAGTTATGTGAATTACAAATTATTCTTTTGTTTATAAATTGTAAAGGTCCCACTATTGCCTCTCACTGTATTTTCCACTCGAAGGTGAGTGAGTGGCATATCATTGGGTTTTTGGGATGAATAATCCTCTTTATTTAAACTCTCAAAAGCTTCCTGCTGATTATTCAGATTGTACGCGCACTTAAGGATTAAGAAACATAGAGCTCTTCCTTTTCAAAAAACATGCTGATTATGGACCGTAAGGGAAGGCAATGGGGTTTTCAGTTTTTTCTTGTCACTGGCGATAAGAATGATGATTTCAAATTTGGCAAATTTGCATTGTTTCTTCATGCATAAATACATATAATAGAGAACTAAAATGATATAAATTAGAATATGGTAATTATGCAAATCATTGAAATAGACATATTTGCATTGCTACCATGCACAAGTACATATGTACACCCAGTTGTTAAGAAACTGTGCCCATAACTTTATTTGCATTTCAGGAACAAATGAGATCTTCAGCTAAGAGTTTAATTTACTTTTAATTGTTGAAAGGAGTTTGTCTTCTAAAAATAGTTTTCTAGGTACAGATATTGTGGTTTCAAGTGGGAACACCCAGGATAAAATGTGTTAGAACTCTGTTTAACGTACATATTCTAAGAATGTCTAGCATAATTTATTATTAGTTTTTTATCAAGCCTCTTTGCATTGTAATGTGATTAAAGCTTGCAATCAGATTGATGAATGTTCATTTATTTGTGTCTGCCCATAGAATTCTCCCAGTAACATAAGTATGAGTAATCCGCCTGGCACTCCACGTGATGACGGAGAAATGGGTGGGAACTTCCTGAATCCCTTTCAGAGTGACAGCGTAAGTATTCTTTTCTTTTAATGGCCAATGCACTGCTCAGCACATTAGAGCCATTACTTGGATAAAATATATGGGGAGTATATGCAGTTCTGATTCATCTGGAAATTTATTTTGAAACTTGCAAATGCCTGCTGAATTCCTTTTTGGTGATTAGTAGCTATCGATTTTCCATATTGTGTGTACAGTCACACATAGTTAAGAAAAATAACTTACTCTTGAGATTGTCTCTTTTTGGTTACCCAACTATTCTATAATTATTCCTCTTCTACAATGAGACTTGGAGCCTGAATATCTGAATTTTGATGGAAGGACGCAATATAAATTGTATTTTCAACATAGCACGACTTGTATGTGAGTGTTATTTTTTAGTACTGTTCACAGAATCTGAAAATTGACGGCCCATTTTGCCTGCACCAGCTCTCCAAGCAAGCATCATGACTTACTGCCATTCCCCTGCCTTTTCCCCGTACCCCTGCACATTGTTTCTGCTCAAGTAATCATCTAATGCCTCCTTGAATGCCTCAGGAGAACCTGCCTCCACCACACTTCCAGGCAGTGCATTCCAGATATGAGCCGTTCATTACGTGAAAAAGTTTTTTCTCATGTCACACTTATTCTATTTCAGTTCTGCATTAATTTTAAAAAGTTCATCTTTGCTAAGCAATTTCTGATGATCATAAACACTGGAATATATTTATTTAATCTATGGAGTTCAAGTGTTAGATGTTGTTTAATTGCATATTTTGCCAATCCAATCTGGTGAACATGTGATAGTAGTTGAACTAATATTTAAAGGATCACAGATTTTTCATTTGTTAAAACTAAGTAAATTAGGGCACTGTTTTTGGGGGAGAATCCCTGTAATAAATGTGCCCCATTGATAATAACTGTGGGAGAGAGTGAAGGTGAGTGTTAATCCCTGAAGGATTCTACAATATGCCATTGTAACTGCAACCTTCCAGAAAACACCCATGTTTGGTCTGTGAGAAGGAGAATAGTTGCTAGGTTGATATGTCTGACAGTCTGCACTTTGACCCTATGTGATTTAGTTGAGTGCAAATCAGCGGAGTTCATGGTCCTGAATGCCCTCGATGAAACCAACATTCACAAAACCCAGCGCTGACTGACAATAGTTAACCTCCATGAAACTGCATTGACAATTGTATTTTCTCTTGAAAGAAAACAGAATTCAGGCATGCACGTGTGTGTATAAGTGTATATAAACACCACCACCCAGCTTCCTCAGTAGTTTGCAACCAGCATTTTACTTTGAAATAGATGATATTGTAGCATGGGTAAATACAGCAATTAATTCATGCACAGTAGGTTTTACAAGCAGCAAAAAAATTGAATGACCTGAAATTTTAAAATATTTGTACTTGTAATATAGGTGATGCTGACAAAGACTCATTTACTGCCCGTCCCTAGTGCTCTGAGAAGACGGTGTGCTTTCTCCTTTGAATCATTGAGGTCCCTGTTCTGCTCTCACAAATGGTGTTAGGTAGGGAATTTTTGGATAATGACCCAGCAACAATGAAGCGACAGCAGTACCTTATGTTTTTGGTGTTGTTGGTTGATTCGGGAATGCTGGCTAGGCATCCAAGTGAACCCTATGTTCTTCAGATTGTGTTGTGTGATCATTGGTGTCCTATTGAGATCGCAGATGAGTATTTGGCTTAATGACAGATCAGATACTGCAACACCCCCCTCTGCTGTTCGAAAAAGTCAGGCTAGATTATGTGCTTGAATCTTAATGTGTGACTTGACCAACAATATTTTTCACAAGTATTCTGTATTGAGACAATCTGATGGTAAAGTGGTAGAATTTTGTTCCAATTTACTCTCCTCTTCATTGCTCCCTCCTCAAAAACATTTATTGTTCTTTTTAATGTGTAAGTTTGTTAATGTATTGGCATTTCTTTAGTTAAATGTTCAAGCAAATTTCAAACTGTATTTTAATACTGTAATTGTTTCAGACTACTCGGCCTGAACTTTCTTCCTGAAGGTAGGAATTATGAGTCAGGCTATTCCCTGATGTCACCACCTGCCCAAACATACACACCTACACAATTTGCATGGGCTGGAGTCACAGCCACTGTTTCTTGGGGCAGGTATGAGTTGGAATGAAGATGAGCTGATGCCAAGGTAGGCAGCTTAGAAGATCCTTCTTTGTTTCTGAGATTTCAACCCAGTTCTGTTAGGCACCCCAGCAACTTACATCATATTCCCCCAAGCCTCCTTCATACCTCAGCGACCCCCTCCATCCCTCACTGCCTCCTTCTATCTTCCATGTTCACTCATACGTATACATCATGGAAAGAATTCATGAGCCCTCTGTCAATATTGGGAAGACATGAAACGTTCATGAAATCATAAAAACAATGTAAAAACTTGTTCAAAAACCTTAATCGTATTGAGAGTGCATAGAACTCTCAAACAAATACCCAGCTTTCAACCACCACTTGAAAAAAAATCTATTCAGATGCTCATAAAGCTGTCAATCTAAATAAAGCTCACAGTCCCCTTCGTAATTATATCGCCAACATTGCTGAGCTGCATCATGGGACACAGGGTTAGTGTAGGAAGATGCAATTGACATAAAAGATCAGCTATGATCTCTAGTTAAGTGGCAGAGCAGACTTGAGCAGCTGACTGGCCTTCTCCTGTTCCTGTTTTCCTATGATCCTATGTAATCTGTGAACAAGATGTAGAGGGATGTGAACCAGTTAAGTGATTGAGCAAGAATATTTTAGATGGAGTATGATGTGTGAAAATGTGAAATTATCCTCTTTTATATGAAGGATGGAAAACCAGAATATTTTTTAAAAGGTGAGGGACCAGTAAAGGTTGGTATTTAGAATGGTTTGGTTATTCTCGTCTGTGAGCCATAGAAAGTTGGTGTGTAGACATGGAAATATCAAGGAATTATAAAGGCAAATGGTATGTTCTATTTATTGCTAGAGAGTTGGTACATAAGAGTATGCAGGTCATGCTGTAATTATATGGGTCTTCGATGAGATCACATCTGAAGTACTTGATCAGGTTTTTGTCACCTTGCCTGAAGAGGACAGACCTGCCTTAGATAAGCTGCAATAATGATTCACTAGATTGATCCTTGCGACGAGAGGATTGCCCTGTAAGGAAAGATTGAGTAGAATGAGCCTATAATATCTGATGCCTATAAGAGTAAGTGATTTAGTTGAAATGTTGTCTCTCTTGTAGTGACAATGGACAGCACTTTATGTGCCCCAAACGAGTGTGTTTTAGTGGGGGCACTCTGAGAGGTGTGAATCTTTGGCATTCTGTATCCCAGGGGACTGTGGGGTGCTTAGTTGTTTAATATATTCAAAATGATCAGTAAGCTTTTTTGAGTATTAAGGAAATCAAGGGGTAAGGAGAAAGAGTGAGAAAATGGAGCTGATGCAGAAGATCATGATCTTGTCGAATGGCGGGACAGACCAAAGGGGCTGTATGTCCTCCTCCTAGTGTATTTTTTATGTTGGCAGTGGTCATCTAAAGATCATTAAGGCTGCAAGAAGTATTCAGTATTGACTTGGAACCAATAGGTCATTCCTGGTTCACCAGCTGAATTATTTTGAATGGGTCACTGTACTAGAGGATGAGAGTATTGCTGATAGTTTCCAGAAGGCATTTTAAAAAAGTTCTACGTACGAACTTTTGGAAATACAAGGTGATAAATGGGAAAGTTCTGTCGAGCACGAACTAACAGAATTAAACTGGGGTTTGCTTGGGCCTATTGATATTTATATTGTTCGTAAATAACTTGGGAAATACTGCAAAATGGTAAATTAATTACATAATATCAAGCTTTGTGATCAATGTGAAAATACAAGGACGATTTAAAAGGCTAAGATTCTAGATCATTCATTGTAATTGCTTAAGGAACAACACATGCATTTTCGTCTAAATGACAGTACATTAGAATAAAAAACAGTTGAAATATTAACATTTAAGTGGTATTTATTCACTTTTAGGTATAATTATTAATCATTCACTGAAGTAAAGATGAAGCTATTATCAGAAAGCAAATCAAATACTAGGAACCATCTCAAAGGCTTTTGTCTATAAGTAAAAAGAAGTCATTCTGCCTTATTTAAATAGCTGGTGAGTGCTTCTTTGGAATATTGTGGGCAGTTTTGGGTGCACTATTTTTAGTTAGGTGATAATAAATGGAGGGGGATGAGAAAAGAGCACCAGAGACGATTCTGGGGCTTATCTGTTGGTGGGAGGGAGTCCTGCCGGAGGAGTGGGGGCTGCAGGTGGTACACTGCAGTGTCCTTGTTATAAGATAGATTCTCAGAGCTTAGTTTGTTTTCACTGCAGGAAAAGGAACAAGTGAAGATATCAGTGTATAAAATGCTGATGAACATAGATATAAATATAGCAGAATATTTGTACCAGGTCATCATTGTACAAGCACAAAAAGTGGAGGTCTGAGGATGAGTTGGTATTCAGAAGTTTTACCAGATAACTTTTTAAGTAGCAAGTAAACACATTTTTTACTTTTAAATTTATGTTCAGGCAAATACATTACATGAAAAACTTTGACATTATGGATGGGATTTTCCTTCTGCGCTCCCCCAAAACTAGAAAATCCCACCCGAGGTCAACGGATCTTTCCAGGATCCACTCTGTCTGCTACAATACCCGTGGCAGGTGGGACGGGAAAGTTCGCCCCAATAGATCCAGTCAGTATAGATTGTGTTTGCACAGTACTTTCATACATTGACTCAAGTTATTGTATGAGAACAGAACCCAAGAACCTGGGTTTTAAAATTAAAAAGCCACAAATTAACCAGTTTAATGCAAGCCTGGAGGGTGTAAGGTCATTTTCTCCATTTCATGAGATTATAACCCCATGGTTCGTATTGTGTATGAAAGGTTTGAGTAAATTATAATGGCTGCTCCACAGGAGGGTAGATATTCTGAGCTAATCATTCTCCAATATCATTAGATTTGAATGGATAGCAAGTGTAAGCTAAACTTTCTAATTCAATCCATTTGAAAAGCTGACTAAATGTTTTTGTCGATTTAAAAATGGGCCTAAGGTGCATCATCTTAATAAAATGCGCTGTTTCTCTTCTATTCTGATGGATTTCAATTTTTTATGTAAAAATATGGTCCCATCATTAATTAATCCCAGCACATAAAATTTTTGATTTCTCAATTTTTTGCTTTCTCGGTAACCAGGTGGTGCCCTCTTCTGTTTCTACATTGGCATAACTGTTCCATGAAGTAAATATTAAATTTGCTTGAATTAAAAGAAATTGAAAATGATTTAAATACCTATGGCATAATTCGAAGCCAGAATTCTTCAGTCTGCCATGCCCTGTTGCCACTGCCAGCGAGAATGGAGAATTTAGCACTCAGCTAAATCTCTACTCACTGCAGTGGGACCAGAGCGGTCCGAGAATTCCGGCTCCTGTGTCAGGAAAGTGATTTCAATGTTTGCTAAAAGGAAAACATTTGAAACATTGATTAATATAAAAGGACATAAATCAAATTGTGATTTAAAATGATCTAAATTAATTGTAAAGTGGTCTTTGGTGCAGCGGTAACAGTTCCTTCCTCTGAACCAGAAGCTCAGGGTTCCTGTCCCACCCCAGGATATGATCTCCAAGAAAGGTGTTTTCATAACACAGCCAAACAGTTTGAAAGTGGAGGTCTAAAGATGAGTTCTGTATCCAGAGCTTTAACCTGACTCAAAAACAGCTTCTTCCCTGCAGCCATTAAACTTTTGAGTTTTTTAAACCATATATTAAGCTGATCTTTCTCTCCACCCTAGCTATGACTCTAACATTACATTCTGCAGTCTCTACTTTCCTTTGCCCAGGTACTCTCTGAACAGTATGTTTTGTCTGTATGTTTTGCGCAAGAAAGCACGGTAGCACAGTGATTAGCACTGCTGCCTCATAGCACCAGAGACTCCAGCTCGATTTCAGGCTTGGGTAACTATCTGTGTGGAGTCTACACGTGCCCATGGTTTCCTCCCACAATCCAAAAGACGTGCTGGTTAGGTGCATTGGCTGTATTAAATTCTTCCTCAGATTACCCGAACAAGTGCCAGAGTGTGGCAGCTAGGGGATTTTCACAGTAAATTCATTGCAGTGTTAATTACGCCTACTTGAGACACTAATAAATAAACAACTTTTCACTGCATCCCAAAACATGTGACAACAATAAATCAAATCAAAAACAATGATCAACCAGCAAATCCTTCTAACACAAGCCAGTGACATGCAGTAAGAGGATTCCTGGTCAACCAGGTAATAGAAATAATGTTTGAAGCCACAAATATCATTACCAATAACCCCAAACTACAATATGCATGTAACAAGTGAATGTTGCCACAGCAACTTGCTGACTGAGCTGTAACACACCACCAAATACGTGGTGGAAAGAGCTTGTAGGTTAACTGAAACTGAATCCTAAAGTTGAAGATTTCTTCCATTTTTTGTTTGAGTGAAATTTAGACCTGTAATGCATGCAGTGACCATTAACCAATTTAATTAGTTATCAATTTATTTTCCTTGTCTCATTTCTTCTATTGTAAGAGAACTTATTCCTTTTCTCATAATTGCAGAAACAAGCTTGCTATCTGCATTTTTGAAAATTTGGATGAATCCCTCTATTTATAATAAACAGTATTATAATGTAAACTTTTTACACTTGTTGACCATTATGGACAGAATGTGTGCAGTCTTTTCAAGTCTGTAATTAGAATGTATGTATGCAAGATGTGTATATTTCCTTATCCTTAGAGTGATATTTCCTAATTTAAAATAAATTTTGGCAGCAGGCTTTTTGGGTGATTTTAAAAAAAAGATCACAAGCGTAGGCAACAACACTCCCTTCACGACTATCCTCAACACCAGTGCCCCACAGGACTGTGTCCTTGGCCCCTTCTGTACTCCTTTTACGCGTATGATTGTATGGTCAAATTCCCCTCCAATTCGATTTTCAAGTTTGCTGACGATACCACCGTAACGCGTTGGATCTCAAACAGGAAAAAGATAGAGAATGGACCTAGACCATGATCCTAATAATTATAGACTTTCTGGTTTAGCAACCCTGCTGGGGACAAATGCTGCATGGCAATTTACAGAATGCATTCAATAGTTGGGTCAAATACAGAAATCATATAAATATGATTATAGAAGGAGTCAGTCGTGCCTCTCTGATCTGGATTTCTTTTGAGTATTAAATTGATTGGTCAATGATATCAGGTGGATTTGATAAAAATGTTTGAGATTCAGCTAGGATTATTTAAAGAACGAGGACTCTTGAATTATGAGGAGACCCACACAATTGGCTTTGTTTTCATCAGAAATAAGATGACCAACGTCATTATTCGATATGTATGCTGAGAAGAAGCATCGACGATGTCAACATTAATTTGGCTAGTGTTTGTAAAGACACATTCATAAGCTTCAAGGAAGTTCACAGATTCAAATGAGAAAAATAAATGGGATTTTTTAGCACCTTTCACATAAACAGGATGCCCCAAAGCAATTGACAGACAGATAATTACCATTGACATCAGTTACTATCAATTCACACATAGCAGGGTCTTGCATTCAGCAATTAGATAAATAACTAATTAATCTGTTTGGTGTAAATGCTGGTCATCTCATTAGGAATGTGCCACTGCTCTTCTTTGAATAATGAAATGGGATCTTTTACATTCCATGGAATACATATACAGGGCACTTAACACCTGATGTAAAAAATGGCACCTCCAAGAATATAACAATCCTACATTCCTTATCTAACGTGTCAGATAAGATTATCCGCTTAGGTTCCTGCAGTTCTGAAATCACAACCTTCAGACTCAGGCGCAGGTGTTCACATGCACCTGGGCACATTTGCATGCACACTCCCTATCTCCCTACTCTAGAATCATAGAACAGATGTCACTGAATTGAAGCTTGAGTCTAGAGCAGCGGTCTTCAAACTCCGATCTGGATGCGGCCTGCTGCGGGCCGGATGTGGTCCGTGGGCCATAATTTGGAGACCCCTGGTCTCGAGTATTTCATCATGTCCCAAGTATGTTCAATCCATGACCATCTGACCCTGGAGAAGACTGCTATCCACTCAGCCAACCCTGACACCATGGAAAGGACTTACTTTTGGTATGGATCAGTTTAATTTTTCAGTGATTAAATGATTGTCAAGTTGAGACATGTTATATGAATTAGTAAAGTAAAAGTTTATTTATTAGTCACAAGGGTTACATTAACACTGCAATGAAGTTACTGTGAAATTATTGATTAAATATGTTTTAATTAATTTGATCAATATGTCAGTGAATTAGCCAACATCTGTATGCAACATTACTGTGAATACACACGGTCCTTTAGTTATACCAACACTTTTGAATGGATGGAGAGTGATTTTAATATGCAGTGTGACATTATAGTTGGGATGTTGCTTCCAAACCTCTAGCCAAGTGCATTAGATTTAATGGAGTAAAACCATCTCCATTTCACTTCCCTTTTGATGTGGAGATGCTCACACTGGACTGGGGTGGGCACAGTAAGAAGTCTCTCAACACCAGGTTAAAGTCCAACAGGTTTATTTGAAATTATGAGCTTTTGGAGCGCTGCCTCTTCATCCGCTTACCTGATGAAGGGGCAGTCAATCTAAATAAATGTGTTGGACTTTAACCTAATGTTGTGAGACTTCTTACTGTCCTCACATCACTTTGATTTTGCACTGGCTGTTGTAAATCTCCAAACAAGTGTGAACTTATGGGCTGTATTTTATCAGTCCTGTATAAATGAGCTGGAAGATGGGAAGCCTTATAAACTGGCGGCAGAAAGTACTGTGAGGAGAGCCCGACTTCTTCCTGACACCAGAAGATTTTCTAAATTGCAGGAATGGCTATAATGTGGCCATCTATTGACCAAAGGTAGATGGTCTGTTCAAATAATTAATAGACCATTTAAGGATCACTTCCCATCCCCAAAGGCATTTTACTTCCCACCTTCAATACTATCTTGGGGAGACTGCCAGGTAAACCGTGCAGCTCTTAGCTGGTCTTGAGGTTGGAGTTGGGGTGGGGCTTCTGGAATGGGCATTCCATCACCCAAAGAGGGCCCTCATAGCAGCTGTGACTGCCTCTTACGCTCCGATGCCACTGCTGGAAGGTTCTGCCCTCTGTAATCAGAGGGATCTGTCTGTCTGGCCCCAGCATATTAAATAAAAAAGCTTTCCTGTCCTTCAAAGGTATCTCATAATGTTGGCATCCATTTCTTCTGTGGGCAACTCTGCTGAGCTTGCTGTTCCTCTGATTTGGCTGGCAACTCTGAGGGGCAGGCTGTTGTTATCAAATAGACAGTGATCCCAACAGTGGCCTCTTATTTGGTCGCCATTAGTAATAATTTCTCATTGCCCCTCCCCATGGATTTTCAATCTGCCTCCAGTCCCAGTGACAGGATCTCCTTGCATCTGAGAAAATTCTGGCCTGCATTTCACAAGTGCTTAGGCAGCCTATCAGATTCTTGGGAATTTTTTAAACTTTGACATGAATATTCTAAATGTTAAGAAAAGATGTGCGAAAAATCAGCTGCCTGCATTGAAATTCATAAACAAAGTTCTATTTCTCAATATAATCGAATGGTCATTTAGCACAGGGATCTGTGAATGTCACATAACATATTCTTGGATTTATAATGATACTTTCAGGCCGATGCATTATATTTTGTTTAGCATGGCATTTAAATATTTTAGAAGCATTGGGCATTCAGTTCATAATGTCAGGAAGATTGTATGATGTGGAAATGCCAGCATTGGACTGGGGTGAACACAGTAAGAAGTCTCTCAACACCAGGTTAAAATCCAACAGGTTTATTTGGTAGCAAAAGCCACTAGCTTTTGGTGCACTGCTCCTTCGTCAGTTAAGTGGGAGTTCTGTTCACAAACAGGGCATATAAAAAGACACAATCTCTATTTACAAAATAATGGTTAGAATGCGAGTACAGGAAATCAAGTCTTAAAGGTACAGACAATGTAAGTGGAGAAAGGGTTAAGCATAGGTTAAAGAGATGTGTATTGTCTCCAGTTGGGACAGTTAGTGAGATTTTGCAAGCCTGGGCAAATCATGGGGGTTACAGATAGTGTGACATGAACCCAAGATCCCCATTGAGGTCATCCTCATGCATGCAGAACGTGGCTATCAGTCTCTGCTCAGCGACTCTGCATTGTCCTGTGTCGTGAAGGCACCTTGGAGAATGCTTACCCAAAGATCAGAGGCCGAATGCCCGTGACTGCTGAAGTGATCCCCAACAGGAAGAAAACACTCTTGCCTGGTGATTGTCAAGTGGTTTCATTCATCTGTTGTTGTAGCATCTGCATGGTCTCCCCAATGTACCATGCCTCATGACATCCTTTCCTGCAGCATATCAGGTAGACAATGTTGGCCGAGTTGCAAGAGTTTGTACCGTGGATGGTGTTCTCGTGAGATTATGGCATCCGTGTCAATGATCTGACACGTCTTGCAGAGGTTGCAATGGCAGGGTTGTGTGGTGTCGTGGTCACTATTCTCCTGAAGGCTGGGTAGTTTGCTGCATGATGTGGGTATGCTGGCGTTGGACTGGCGTAAACACAGTACAAAGTCTGACAACACCAGGTTTTAGTCCAACCGATTTATTTGATAATAGACTCACAAGCTTTCAGGGTTAGTCCCTTTGTCAGGTGAATGGAGAGTTCTGGCCTCAGACAGAGCATATAAAGCACAGACAGTTTAGAGATTACTGATTAGAATGCAAATCCTTACACCTAACCTGCTGTTCAAGACCTGAAGTGGCTGATAATGTGAGTGGAAGGAGCACTGATCACAAGTTAAAGAGATGTGTATTGTCTCCAGACAGTACAGTAAGTGAGGTTTTGCAAACCCAGGCAAGTCACGGGGGTTACAGATAGTGCGACATGAACCCAAGATCCCTGTTGAGACCGTCCTCATGTGTGCGGAACTTGGCTATCAGTCTCTGTTCAGCGACTCTGCAGGCGAACACTTCAGTGGTCACGGGCATTCAGCCTCTGACCTTCGGGTGAGCATTCTCCAAGGCGGCCTTCATGACACACGACAGCGCAGAGTCACTGAACAGAGACTGATAGCCAAGTTCCGCACACATGAGGCCGGTCTCATCAGGGATCTTGGGTTCATGTCACACTATCTGTAACCCCCGTGACTTGCCTGGGTTTGCAAAACCTCACTTACTGTACTGTCTGGAGACGATACACATCTCTTTAACTTGTGATCAGTGCTCCTTCCACTCACATTGTCAGCCACTTCAGGTCTTGAACAGCAGGTTAGGTGTAAGGATTTGCATTCTAATCAGTAATCTCTAAACTGTCTGTGCTTTATATGCTCTGTCTGAGGCCAGAACTCTCCATTCACCTGACGAAGGGACTAACCCCGAAACCTTGAGAGTCTATTATCAAATAAATCGGTTGGACTAAAACCTGGTGTTGTCAGACTTTCTACCTAGTTTGCTGCAGACAGTGGTCTGTTTGAGATTGTGCAGTTGTTTGAAGACAAAAAGTAGGGGTGTGGGGATGGCCTTGGCAAGATGTTCATCTTCATCAATGACATGTTGAAAGCTCCGAAGAAGATGTTGTATCTTCTCTGCTCCAGGAAAGTACTGGATGACGAAGAGTACTCTGTCTGCCGTGTCCCGTGTTGTCTTCTGAGGAGGTTGGTGTGGTTTTTCGCTGTGGAGCATCGGAACTGTTGATTGATAGGTCAAGCACCATATCCTGTTCTTATGAGGGCATCTTTCAGCGCCTGGAGGTGTCTTGCGATCCTCCTCATCTGTGCATATGGAGGGCTTGTCCA
Source organism: Carcharhinus amblyrhynchos (assembly GCF_965287045.1). Taxonomy (NCBI): domain Eukaryota; kingdom Metazoa; phylum Chordata; class Chondrichthyes; order Carcharhiniformes; family Carcharhinidae; genus Carcharhinus; species Carcharhinus amblyrhynchos. The sequence goes on along the minus strand of NC_137328.1, from coordinate 93,239,413 downwards.
TAGGGAATGACTTCTTTAACGTGTTTAGGGTGAAAGCTGGAGAAGTGGAGCATCGTAAGGTTATCCATGGGCTTGTGGCACAGTGAAGTACTGAGGTGACCGTCCTTGATTGAGATGCATGTGTCCAAGAATGCAACCGATTCGGGAGAGTTGTCCATGGTGAGTCTGATGGTGGGATGGAACTTGTTGATGTCATCATATAGTTGTTTCAATGATTGTTCACCATGAGTCCAAAGGAAGAAAATGTCATTGATTTTTCTAGTGTATAGCATCGGTTGAAGGTCTTGTGCGGTGAAGAGGTCTTGTTCGAACCTGTGCATGAAGGTGTTGGCATATTGAGGTGTGAATTTGGTTCCCACCGCTATCCTGTATGTCTGGATGAAGAACTGGTTGTTGAAGGTGAAGACATTGTGGTTCAGGATGAAGTGGGTGAGTTGTAAAATTGCATCTGGAGATTGTATGGCAAGTTATTTTTAAAGTTCACCTTCTCTCTGGTTTCTCTAAGTTTTGACCATGGATCTATTGGTGTGCAAATGAGCCTTCATTATCTGTCACTACATTGGCTGTGTGTTTGACCATTTAGGGGGCTTCATAGCTGAGGTTGACTGTGTCATCACTCAGTGTTCATAGATTTATCGTAGAAGGTGTGGATATCATGAACGATTAGAAACTATGACTGATATATTTGTTACTTCCATGTTTGAAATTTTATAGTGTTCAACCATTAGTTATGGATATTTTGGATTGAGGAATAAAGTTATTATTTATTATGGGGAATTCATGTGGCATCATAACCCATGAGAGCAAAACCTGAATAGTTGATGGATGATGTTATCCTGAGATTAAATTATAAACTTAATAATAATCCTTTTTCATTGAACAGATCTGTTATTTCAGAAACAATGCAAGACATTTCAAGCTTTTGCTAAAGTCATGTTGATTGAATGCTGGATTTACTGTAATACCACTGCAAACTAACAGGATCATATGGTTCATGAGGTTTCATAATGGAACCACTTTGCAATTCTAAGCCCTAAATACAATGAAATGAAGTGCCTTGAATATAGTTGTTGCATCTTTGTATTGATAATCTGACCATGAGGTTGCACTGTTGAGTGGAAGTTAACCTGTTCAAGGCTTATCTTGGAGTCATTTGTTCATTAGCACTACCCAACAATCTTTGATAATAAATTTAAAATGTTCTAACTGTCAAAAGACTCTGCTATATGCGGGTGCTTTTTGATCATTTCAAGCCTTTCTGTTTGTCCGCATTCTCTATCTCCTGCTGTTTGCCTAAGCCTTCTTGTGACTTGAGCGTAATTTGATTAAAAGTATTCAGAAACATCCTGCTTTTTAAAATTTTTATTCAAAAAAGTTACATAAAGTTGGTTTTGCAAATGTGATTCTCAGATGTTGAAGGACACAATTTAAAAAAAAAAGTAATAAAAAGGGACTTCAGAAATAGCTGCTTTACTCAGTAGGAGTTGTGGAGTTAAGTAGACGCCGTAAATGGATGTGTTTCCTGAGGAAGGAGAGGTTGAGAGATGTGAGAAAGTGGATAATTGAAGATTGATTTTTCTAATAGAAGTGCTTCAGAAGGAACAGAGGTATATGTTCAGGATAGCATGGCAGATGACTTGGCGGAGAATTGGACATTGATGGGATTCCTATAATATTTCTGCTCTTGTCCTTCTCAGTGGTAGAGGTCATCTGGCTGGAAGATACCGTTATAGTAAGTTTGGTGAGTTGCCACAGTTTGCTGTGGAGAAGAGGATGGATATCGGCAGACCTCAAATGAAGCATTGTAAATGTTTCAGTTTAAGTGCCATTCAGCTTTGAACAAAATGGAGATGGGGACTACTTTGAATCACAAGCAACACTCAAAATCCATATATCAAGCAAATCCCATTGTATTGCTCATGGCAGCAGTGTGAGGCCCATTGTTATCCCCTATTCCAGTTAATATTGCAGTGCCTGTTTATACCTCTAATAGCTGCACCTAGTGGCAGAATTTGAGTACTGCAGACTTGAATTCATAATTCATTTTCCTGGATAAGTATGAACTGTTCCAAATGGTTAATTGCTTAAAATACCATAAGTTGAATTGATTGGTATAGATGTTCACATTCAGAATGTGTTGACGTTATTTCCATATATCTGCTAACAAACCAAAACATTTGATTCTTAAATGGCATTCATGTGCTATTTTGTTTGTTCTTCACAGTATTCGCCAAGCATGACAATGAGCGTGTGATCTTGCATCCATCCTCTTGATTAAGACCAGAATGGTTTGCCCTCTTAAAAGATGAAATAAGTACATCCAAGAGAAGAATGAAATATTTTACAAAGGTCTACAGGAAACAGAGGTTTTGATTCTAGCAAAGGCCCTGTTGTTCTTCTGTAAATGACAATAGTATCTCATTGTGTACTGAAAGCGGGTCCAAAATATTCTTTTTAAGTTTACAAAACCTCAGAGACTGAACAGTTCAACCATTTAAATGTAGGAGATGCCTGATCTAGGTGTCGCACAGTAACTTACATGACCTCCCACAGTTTAATACGACATGGTGTGCTTGATTCAGCTGTCTGAAAGAATACAATCAGAAACACGGCTTAATGTGAGTCTTTTTTCTGTTTTTCCCTTCCAAATTCATTTTTTAGTCTAAATATCTCAAGTTATGTTACTTGTAATTTTGTATTGCATAAACAGGCTCTGAATAATACCTCTTTTTATGCTTTATAAGACATCATTGCTGGTTAGCAGAACAAATATACTAGCCAAACACCATAGGATAAGATAAACATGGAAGGGAAAAAGAAAAGCAAATGAATATCTTGCACTTAACATTGCGTTCAGTAAGTGTTATTCATTGAATTAGAACTGCATTAATTGTCCTGTGTTATAGAAGAGAGCCTGTCTTTTAATCATATAGTGTGGTGGTGGATTCAGGTCCTTAACTACAGTTCTGGCATATCTGTGTTGAACACTATATAGGATATGCTAATGATCATTGATAATAGCCAATAAGTGCTATTGTAATTGCAGCTCAGAAATTGCAGAATTTTGTTTTTTCTTCTTTATTTTTCCCCTTTACCCTGATAACAGTAAAATGTGCTGAGACATAGTGATCTGGGCATGTGATCTGAAATACTTGAGGTCAGTTGTAGAATCTGTTGACCATGGTCCACCACTAACAGAAGATGGCCAATCTTCCTCATTTAATGTCACCCCATAAAGATCTGCATTTTAGCCATTACCTCTTTTTAAAGAAAAAAAATGAAAATGAAACTATCTTTTGTAAATTTTCATGTATTCCTTATTCTTCCTTCTGTGCAAAATGATATATTGTAAATGTACATTATGTGTAGATTGTATCAAACTGCAGTTTTTGTTTGGTTTGGTTTTTGATTTGTATGTGTATGAGATTGAGGGTTCTCAAAGTTACTGCAGTTAGGGCCTTTTCCTTTGGGAATGTTTTCTGGACTGAGAGTGGAATCAATGTAAAATTTTTGTACAAACTAACTTCAGTTCTCAGACCACATAAAGGGAAGATGGAATTGCCATAAGGAATAATGATTTCAAAACACATTTTAATTATACATGCTGAAAAATTATACAATTATGCTGTAACAGATTTGAGGTTAACTGACTCATTGCAATTGATAACTCCTGTTACAAATACAATTTTCGATTGGAGGCGAATAAATTGAAGTATAGAACATAATTTTTAAACTTTTCAGAGACTTCGACATGGGAACTAGTGATAATGACTGCACAATACAACATTGGAGGAATTTCTTTGCGATTGATCAATGTACTTGTGACATTTTGTTATGAGTTATAATGGTGGCAGTGGATCCCTCTATTGAGAAACTAAGCAATTAGTGAACACTTAGTGACATAACAAAATAAGAGAATTGTATATGTCATCCTTTCTGTGGTTCCTCATTTGAAAAGGCCCTAACACGTGGAGTTTCTGTATAACAACTTGATCATTATAACCTTTTGCCTGCATGAAATGATATGTATAAGTGAAACAAAAAAGGCATCGCCACACCCCAAAAAAACTTTAATATGGTCAGTCAGGCCTTTTTTCTTGTATTATCTTTTGAAAATGATTTATATATTAACCAGAAACATAATGCCAGTACTAAGTCAAATGCATAGTAATCGCACACAATTTTGAATTTCAGTCTGAATACAATGCCTATTGTTGAGGTGGTTATAGTTAGCTTTCCTTTAGTGACAGTTTGCTGAAATATGATGACATTTTTGTGACTTTTGTGAAGTTATGCCAGTATGGCATATTTAATGTTGTGATTTAGAGCACTCTGGTTCTGGGAAGAACTGGCCTGTTCTCACCAAATGATCTGAGCATGCAAGTAAAACTGTTATACAAGTCATGGCTTGTGCTAAAGAAAGGCATTTCGAGCTCTCAGTTTTTTTACTGAACCAGGCCAAAATGCTGTTATCTCTGTAAGCTTCCTTGGAATCCTGAGTACATTTTATATTTTGTCTTGTTTTGGAATTCTGGAGAGGTGTTCTTTAGAACTGAGATGGACAGTGTTACTCATCCAAGTGGTTCATCTAGCCTTGTTATATTAAACCATTTAAATGAAAAAAGTATCACAGCATTTGCACATTAAGTATTTGGGGTACATATTGATAGCAGATAACTGGTTTATATTTTCATAAGCCACTGCCCACCTCCAACAACCTGAAAGAAAATGTGCTTTCTTGCTTTTCGTTTCAGTTTTATAAACTATTTATAACTCATTAAAGTTAATTTGATTTTCTTGCTGAGAAATAACATATTTCAAAATTATTCTTAAAATAATCGGGGTGATTTGTAAAATTTGACCAAATCTGGCAGGGATTGACAAGATATTATTTGTCATCAGCGTGAGGCCTGAAGTACGCATGATCACCACCTCATTTCAGTTATATTGGTAAACTTCCAATGCTGAGCAGCCAGGCTGGGGACAGTTGGGATACTTGCGGCTGCTTTGTGAAGCCAGGCCCAACATTAAGGAGGTTGAAGTGGGAAATTGCAGGAGCCCTGCAATGAACAGGAACAGTTTTGGAAAATATCAATGCTTAAAGCTCCACTCAAAGTGTGCACTTCACACTGTTGACTAGATATGTATTGGAATCTTAAATACGGTGTAGGACCTCTGATTTTCATACAATGTAAGTACAACCTCCCATTTGTTTCAGGCAGGACACTGCTCACCTGTTTCCTAGACTGCTTCAAAATCGCAGTCAGTGGGAGTGGGGCAGTTAAGGTTGCAACATGACTTATATTCCACTACCACCCTGTTTCCACCCAAAATTTAGAAAAAAAAATCACCCTAATGATTTTTGATATTTACACACAGGTGTAATTTGTTTAGAGGGTCTGTACATATTTGTATATGCATGGTCTGTCCCTTCTGTTCATAAAAGCACTGAATATTATGAGGTAGCACCGTTCATTTTTCTAAACTGGAGTCCAGTTTAATCCAGTATATCATTGTATAATATTTGTTAGGTCAATAAATTTAATAAACTACATTTCCAATATCTCGGTCCCTCTTCTAGCTTCAGACCATTGGAATTGCTTCACACCCAACAAGCATTTGAACGGGTTTAACAGCCAATATCTTACGAGATGAACTTTTAATTTGTCCAAATTGTTTGATTGTAGGAATATTTAGTTAATTCAAAATGTACTGTGATGAATATTGATTCCAACATCTGAAATTATAGTGTTAATGTTTCAAGTCCAATATGACTGTTTAATATGAGTTATATTGGACTCAAACGTTAACTCTGTTTCTTGCTCCACAGATGCTGCAAGACCTGCTGAGTTTTTCCAGCACTTTCTGTTTTTATTTCTGGTCTCCAGCATCTGTAGTATTTTGCTTTTATCTGAAGTTATATTTCACATTTGATTGGTATCTTTAGTGGTCACATGCTAAAATTAGTTCAGTTTTGATAAATTGTGTAACTACAACCACAGTGCAACACAGAATATTTCCGATTAGCAGGATTGTTCAAGTCAATGAAGTTCAAAAGGCTAACTTGTAAAGTTAGTTGTGAAAATTAATTTTGTGACAATTTTCCCTTGTGTCCTGCTATATTTGTAATATTGCCTTTACTTTGTGCCTCTCATTGAGAAATGGTTATTTGAGAGGAAATCCCACCTGAAATGGGAAATTCCCATAAGCAGTACTCTTAGGATCTAATAGGCCAACACTTTTGGAATTAGAAAATCCAATGATATTTTACCATTTGCCACTATTTTTCCAACATTTGCACAAGAGATTATTAAAGGCAAATATAAATAAATTTAATTCTGCGATGGATAGGTAGCTGCAATAACAGAGTGGTAATTGTTCCAAAAGTCGTTCTGGTGTGTTATGTAAAATAATGTAGTTTGTGTAAGAAACTTTGTCTTGACTATGGTTTATACTGTAAAATACTGTTGTAAAGCGCAAATTGATTCCATGTAGCAAGTGTGTTTCTGTAGTTATTGTTAGTATGTCACTGAATTAGCCGATTCTTTATTATTTTATTTTATTTTGTATTTGATTTTTGCCTTGTCGAGCATGCTTAACCAATTCTGGAATCTCTGATGTGGATTGTATTAAGGATTTCAGCCAACTAAACAGAAACTGCCAGAAAACACTAAATTCAGCTCTTCTAATTGAAATATCATTTTGCCCTGAATATCTATAGTTTTTTTTTAATGAAAAGAGCAGTTGAGTATATTTTCCTCTGACTTCAAAATGACAAATTCTAGATGAAACATTAATAAAGATGCAGGTAACTGTGGAATCCAGTGATACATTGCATCTCATTTATAGGCACATGATGTAAATTGCACTTACATAAAAACTGCAAAGTTAAACAGATTGTTTTCCGAACGATTAATTTACAGAAGGAGGTACAGTATCAAATAAATGCTTATGGGCCTGCCTTGTTTTGATCTATCTTTTTATTGGTTTGTACTTTCTCCCAAGTATCAAAAAAATTGCACATTTTTTACATAGCCTAAACTTTTTATGAAGTTCATATACTTACAGGTAATTATTGGAAATTATTTTGTTTTGACTTATTTTGAGTGATCCACACTTTAAAACTTAACTGAATTTCTTGAAGAAAACATAGATGAATTACTCTAAAAACTGTTGTATAGTAATGTTTTTTTAATCTAAATTTAGCTGAGTTGGGCCAAAGAGCAGCTATACTATGTTTTTCAGACAACTTGATTTTTTAGTACATTTCTTTCTGAATCAAATTCACTGTTCCATTAGTGCTGTACTTGGGTAGTTAGACTCATTCTGGAAAACAGTTTACCTGACTTTTATTCTGATGCATATAAAATCGTCAGTAATATTTTAACCAGTTAAATTTATGTTGCCAGATAGACTTAAAAATGTTAACCCTGTGCTCGAAACTATTTGTACAGTAGCTGGGGAAGTCCTGGTATTTGGATTGCATTTGTATTTGGTGTCTACTGTTCTGAAGAAACTGCTGGAAAGAATTGTTTCTGAGAATGTAAGGTTGGAATGGCACTTCAGGAGGTAGAAATTCATGATTTCTGGTCATTGTACTGGAAGCTGTCACAGATCTACTAACCAATAACATTGCTACAACTGTAATACACACCTAAGAAAAAGAAATGCGCTTTTTCACTTTGTTCTTCAAATCAATTTGATGTAATAAGCAGCCACCAAATATCCTGAATTCCAGTTCGTTACTTCCATTAAGAATAAAATTGAAACATGTTTTGCTTTTCAGTGAATTTAAATGATACATGTTACAAATTCCAATCTTTATGATGTGTGGTCCATGAGTATATGAAAGAATCACCATAGTTCAGTACCCATTTAAAATTGAAAGATAATATAACTTTAGGTTTTTAGGGCAAATTTAATTTATGCAGATAGCTTATAGAAGTTGCTGTATAAAGTTTGAAGCATATCTTGATGGCTGCCCAGCACTGCACAACATTGCATGAACTATGTGTAAAATGAATTTCCTTATCCCAATGTTTTACATTTTTGTATTTGTTCCTGCAGGCACAACAGTATTGTATTTAATAGTTTTACCTTCACTTTTCTTTGTGTTCCTGAGTACTAATTAGCAATGTGTTCTGGTTTATTGTTCAGCACATTATGTATTACACCATTTGTATGTTCTTTAAATTGTAAAGTTTCTTAGATTGAAAAAAATGCTCATTAAACTGTTACAACAAATGTATAATAGGCTTTGTTCCTTTATTTAAATATTAAATATATGCCAAGCTTCCTGAGTAGATATATTAATATTAGGCAAAGGCCTGGAACTGTTCTAACGGAATGCCAGGTGAATCAATGACCTGAGGGTGATAACTTGTCTGCACAATTTTATTCTGTTTAGAGCTTTTTTAAAAATATAGATAATACCTGCTGCTAATGACCTAATTTCCCCTTTCACACATAAGCTTGTAAAAACAATGTGAATTTGGGTAATTGTTTTACTGGTTCACATCACTTGTGCAGACGAGACCTGTGTTACTGAGGTAGATGATATACATTGCAAAAGAAAACAGCATTCTAAGGTAAAGTGAAAGGGAAAATAAATTAAAACCGTGAGATCAGTGTTAGGGTAAAATTCGATAATGAAATTTGTTGCTGTCTAAAGTAGTCAGATGTACTACTTTAATCACAGGTTGAACTTGTATATAATGACCATCATAGATAGAGGTCATAGAGGTTTACAGCATGGGACAGCACGTTACCAATATGATCGGCACAACTGGTTCATGTGAAGCTGAATCGTCCGTTGAGTGGTAATCACTTTTGGATGGCCACAATGCTCCTTTTTTTACCGTAAGATGGAGTTCCATACTTCTGGCCCAGCCATTCAAACCAAACCGAAGAAATGTTCTGTGAGTCCTTCATTGTAATGCAGGATCATTGAGGGGACCCAAGCCATGCCCCCCTTTTACACGCTAGCTGCTGTATTGTGGCATGTAAAGAGCTTAAAACTCCCAAAATCACTTTGAGAAACTATGGAGAGAAGGTGTGTATGATAAATGAGTGAGACAGTAATGTGGCGGATCGGTGGGGTGGATGTGGAGGTAGGCTAGCAAGTAAATGGGTGACGGAATAGGGCGGTGTAGTAGTGGTGATGGTGGCAGGGATCAGTAATACAGTTACTTAAGAGTTAGAACTTTTTCTGGGCGACTATTCTTTAACTCAAGAGTTTTTGAGGGTTCTAGTTGCAGGAGAATTGCCCATGCAAGTGCAAACTTTCTGGAAAATTCCTGCATATTCGATGTGACTGGATTTCTGAGGGGTCCCCAATGAATTTTGCTGGGGAATGGTTATGGGTCATGACCATCTGGAGATTGGAAGTTCTGGATGTTCTTGTTTAAATTAATAGCAAACAGTGTTTGAGTATTAGTGAATATTTTTACGAGATGGTGGCAGGAATAAAAGCATTAAAAACAATGGCTGGAGTTGTGGTCAATGGCAGAGAAATGCTGTTTATCTTTAAGTGTGCTGATAGCTGTCCACAGAGCTTTTACAACCTTTTGAACATAGACATGTTGTTGTCAGGTGTTGTCAGGTCATTAACGCTATTTTAACTATTAATTCCACCTTTAGTAGTCAGGGTACCTGTTTCCTGGACTGTCAGCAAAGTGCACAGCGTGAAGAGTGTTGTCAGTGAAACTGACAAACTGGGAAGGCTTTTATTCAGCAAAACTGAATGGCTGCAGCCATGTTTCTTCTCTCAGAGAGTGCTATGACTGCTTGATTGCTAACTTTTGGAAGGCACCTCACCTATCTACAATGTCACACCTTCAGCCGCACTTTCCTGCCATCAGCCGTGACCAATGCATCAGAGCAGCTTATGCAGCTGAACCTCGCATCCCTGATCTGGGATGAGAGGAGAAGCGACACCAGTGCCAATAGCACCTATTTCAGCATAGCACATGCTCCAGCAGCACCAGCTGTTTTCCCATTGGCTGTTTGCCCCTTCCAGGGCAAAATAGGTGGACACCAAGATCCGGCTGGAAGGAAATGAAATTGCCAATATAGATTTTTAAAATATTTGTTCAGGGGATGTGGGCATTACTGGTCGAGCCAACATTTATTGCCCTTGAATTGAGTGATTGCCCAAGCCATTTCAGAGGGCATTTGAGGCAGCCACATTGCTGGGGGTCTGGAGTCATGTGGACCAGACCAAGTAAGGGTAGTAGAATTCCTTCTCTAAAGGACATTGGTGAACCAAATGGATTTTTACTACAATCAACAATGCTTTCATGATATCATTTGGCTTTTAATTCCAGATTTGTACTGAATTCAAATTTCACCAGCTGCCATGGATTTTACCAACTGGATTGAAACCCAGGACCCCAGCCCATTACCTTGGGTTTCTGGATTAGTAGTCCAAGGACAATATCACTAGGCCACTGTCCCCCTCTCTCAACATGTTGGAATATATGTGCCTCAGGAGGCTCAACCTCACACTAAGCCACTACTGACATCTACAACTTCCCCACTGGATAACCAACCACCTAGTCACCAGGTCACTGCCTATCGCCAAGTTTGTGTGCTCTGCTTTGCTTGCATTTGTATTGCTTGCATGAGGAACAGGAAAGGACAATACTTGTGAAGAGTTTATAAGAGGATGCTAGACAAGAATAGGATGTGGGTGTATGTGATGTTCCTGGAGAAAGCAGAATGAGTGTAGCTCCAAGCTATGTTCTAAGGACTTGTTCAGGAGAATGCTGTGAAGCTGAGAGTGTGAGGCTTGGAAATGGGAAGAATTACCACTTATACTAGTGTAGAAGTCAAATGTTTGGAGACTCATTTTCAAGGCAAAAAGGTTGGGGTAGTCAACTTTTATGCAGGTAATGTTTTTGAGGGGTTGACATTCAACTGAAAGGTAATGGGGGAACCATTGCTGTAATGTGCAGAAACAAGTACACAGCACTCTCATCATTTTGGTACATGTTAATGAACAGTCCCAAGTGTGGAGCTTATTTTCGTTCCACATTCACTGGCAGGACTTTGTGTATCAGGAGCTAAGGTACCACCATATAGATACCTTTCTTCCAGACTCATGAGCTTTGAACTCAACATGGAACTCCCTGTCTTTAAGATAGCATGGCACTCAATTCCAGATTGATCCAGTGCTCATAGGATGAACATAATAACCCATCAACATGGTGATCCACACCAAAATTCTTTCAAGACACTCTCCCTTATATTGTTTCATCAGGCTGTACTCCCATTGCAGAAAGCTTCCTCCAGCCTTCAATGCACTTCAGGGGCCCTGGGGAAGTGAAGTAAAGGGAACAGCTATGCCATTGACAACAGTCGTGCTGACCACTCCCTTGGACCTAAGTCTTGGTGCCGGGGATTGCGCAGTTGGTATTTTTCAAATACTGTTTGAACGAGTTGGGGTATATGAAAAGTTAATGATCTTTTAGCCAAACAATGGGGTTTAACTTTTATACATGATCAATTATTACTCATGTGTATGTGCTATGATATTCACTAGTCGTTCCACCATGAGACCCTAGATCATTTGCTGCACTGTCTCCAGGTTGCTTACTTCCTCAGTCACTTCCATCCATGCTTGCTTGGTTGAAAAGGCTGACCTCTTTCTCCATCTTCAAGACAGCTTACCTCACTGCAGACCCTCAGATCTTGGCACCTCCAGGTGTGAGTAACTGGGGAGAAAGCGGCCTTCCTAGGTCCTCTCCATTCCTGTGGTTGCTGCAGTTTCAAAAGGCACCTCAAACCTCTTTGACAATTGCAAGGTCTGAGACTCCTCTACTATTGTCTGCTCAGTCCCTATACCTATCTCACTCATGACCATGTCCTGTTCCTTAGTGCTGATTAAAACCGATGGCCATATAAGAGGTGTGACCAGTTTCTGGAACCAAATGTTGAAGTACTTTTCCCCCTTATGTTGTGTGGTGTCTGCAGACATGGATCGCCGAGGTGTCCAAAACCTTCCACGTTCCATCACTGCAACATAACATCTGTCCTGCCATCGTTACTTACATTATTTAGTTAATTTAATTACTTTCATAATTAACTTCAAATAAATCCTTTGCCCACTGCAATTTATTGTGCTTATTAAATGTGAGTACTACTGACAACTAAAAGTTATACATTTCTTATTACACAGGAATGGGTTGTGTTTATTTTAATTTAAAATTTTAGTTCTTTTAATTTGTAGATCTACTTCAACTCTTGAGACCTAAACTGACTGTTAACACACTGTCCCTATCACAAAGCTCTTTGTGGTCAAATCAACTTATAAAAGTACAGTTCCCACACCATTTTAAACCTTGGGAATAGAATAAATCATAAATATTCGCCAGATTCTCACCAAACAGCTAGCGCCTTCTCCCATCTATCAAATCCCTTCTTTGTTGTAATGTCACTGCTTGCATTTTCACTTTCCCTTCAAGCTCAGTGTAGGCTGGTTCTGAGTTGCTGACTGGTGTTACTCTCTGACTTTCAAGGTAGGTGTATAAGCCTTGATCCTCGGTCTTGAATTATACACTCCCAATCCAGGCTGCTCCCTTGCAGGTCCACCACTTACTTACTCCCAAATAAGTGTCAATAGGCCCAATTCTCCAATATTTCCTCATAAGATAACTCTTTCATCCAGAAATCAATTGAGTAAACCTTCCCAGAACAGCTTTCAGTGCAATTATATATTTCCTTGAGTAAGGAGACCAAATCTACATACAATACTCCAGATGTGGTCTCACCACCATCTGAGCAACTGCAGCCAACATCCCTGCTTTCATATTCCGTTCCTTTTGCAACAAATGATAACATTCTATTTGCCTTCCTAATCATTTGCTGTATCTGCTTATTAACTTCATATAGAAACATATTTAGAAAATAGAAACAGGAATAGGCCATTTGGCCCTTCAAGCCTGCTCTACCATTCATTATGAACATGGCCGATAATCAAATTCAATACTCTGATCCCACTTTCCCCCCATATCCCTTAATCCCTTTAGCCCCTGGAGCAATATCTAATTCCTTCTTGAAATCACACAATGTTTCGGCCTCAAATACTTTCTACGGTAGTGAATTCCACAGATTCATCACTCTCAGGGTGAAGAAATTTCTCCTCACCTCAGTCCTAAAAGGTTTACCCCAATTCTCAAACTATGATTCCTTGTTCTGGACTTCCCAGAGCATTTTTCCTGAACCTGCCCTGTCTAACCCTGTTAGACTTCTTAACATTTATATAAGATCCTCTTTCACTCTTCTAAATTCTTATATAATTCTAACAGACTTAGTCTGTCCTCATTTGACAGTTCTGCCTTTCTGTGATCCATGTACCAATACATCCAGATCCCTCTGTACCACTGAGTTCTGCATCTCCATTTAAATAACATACCACTTTTCTATTCTTCCTGCCGAATTCTGTTCACAAGAGGGCAGCATGGTGGCATAGTGATTAGCACTGCTGCCTCACACCCAGGTTCCATTCCCGGCTTGTATCACAGTGTGGAGTTTGCATGTTCTCACCATGTCTGTGTGTGTTTCCTCTGGGTGCTTCAGTTTCCTCTCTCAGTCCAAAGATGTGTGGGTTAGGTGGAATTGCCATGCTAAACTTCCCCTTTGCCTCAGGGGGATGAGCTAGTGTAAATGCATGGGGTTATGGGGGTAGGGCGTGGTGGGATTGTGGTTGGTGCAGACTGGATGGACTGAATGACCTTCTGCACTGTAGGATTCTATTATTAAAGTTTATTTATTAGTCACAAGTAGGCTTACATTCACTCTGCAATGAAGATACTGTGAAAATCCGCTAGTCACCACACCCCAGCACCTGTTCGGGTACACTGAGGGAGAATTTATCACGGCCAATTCATCTAACCTGCATATCTTTGGACTATAGGAGGAAACCAGAGCACCTAGAGCAAATCCACGCAGACACAGGGAGAAAGTGCAAACTGCTCACAGGCAGTGACCCAAGCCAGGAATTGATCCCGGATCCTTGGCACTGTGAGGCAGCAGCGCTAATCTTCTATGATCCTAAGATATACCTAGTAACCCCATCGAAGTAGAACATGATCCAAATATGACGCTGCTAAAGAACCAGAATTGTGGGAACATACAGTGATCTCAAACCAATTTCACAGGAACTAAGTCAGGGCATATCAGCAAATTACACTTCAGAGATCATTAGCTTATCACTCAATGTAATTGTATATTTAAATACTTGTTTTCACTCTCTTTTTGAACTTGCTGCAGGTTCGTTCCACGTAGCTGACTGGTGTGCTGTCCAATTTCTGAGGTAGGTTTACAGGGCTCAAGCATCATTCCCAAATTGTACTCTCCCACCCCAGGCTGCTCCCTTGTAGTTCCACCACCTCTCTATTATGTAATGTAAGTTGTTCTAATTATTTAAGGTGACAACTCTAGGAAAAAGGGATGTCGTGGTCCTCCTTTAAGGGGTGTACCTAAAGCTGCTGTCCACTACCAGACAAGATGTGATGTATATCCTGATGTAATCACAGATAGAAGACCAGAGTCCCAGACATTGTATACAATTTTAATCTCCAAGATCCCACTTCACTGAGTTACTGGTTCTCTTTGTGTGTTAGGTGTATTTGTGTGTAAAGTAGAAAACACATCAGAATTTTTTTTATTCATTTGTAGGACATGAGCATCGCTGGCTGGCCAGCATTTATTGCCTATCCCGTACTGCCCATTCCTTTCCGTTGTAAGGGAAAGAATGCTAATAACGATACATGGGGAAATATGTTGCTGATAGTAGAATATCATTTGAAATACTATGCCATGTGATTTTGTTGTTGCCAAAACATTGATATTAGAGAAACATATTGGGTCATTATGTCTTAACCAGAGCTGTTTGATCGGCAGTCGAGCTCTTGCCTTGTAGAGTACTTCAAACCTACAGCATATTCTGCCATCTAAGGACAGCATTCTGCAGCTTGTTAGCTCCTCTTATTTAGTGTTGACTTCAGGAAATTGGATCTGTTGACAGTGATATCTATGAAACAGTGATAGTACATTCTTCAATTACATGCACTACATTAGTTGGGAAATGATCTAACAGGCATTTCAATTTCTAGCTGTGTTCTTGTGTTATCTGCCAGTCACTGTTCATTTGTTCTAGGCTTTCTTCATTTACACTTTTCCATGAACCACCCACACTTCTCCATTCATTATGAATCTCAGCTAAGCACTTCATCAAGGTTCACAGTCACTGAACACATAAGAATATGTGCCAGTAGTTGCTTCCCTTTGATATTCATTGTTCCATACATGCATTTGGTGATCTGTCACACGACAGGCTTTCTGCATTACTGACTTTTCTGTTGCTTGCATCAGAGCTTTTAAGGATGCTTATTTTTCTTGTGTTGTAATGCACATCGAAAGTTTTATTTTCCAATAGCCATCTCATGAATTTCCTTACACCTACTCAAGTTAACAGTACAAATTCTAGAACAAAAAGTAATGGCTCTAGTTATCTTTATGCACAGATAGAGTTTCAGTCTTTATGCTAATTAAGATTGTGACTAGCTGCTACTTCATTAAACTATATTCCATCTGGAAAAGGATGTCTGACTGATTACTGTCATTTTGCTTATACAGCCTGCCTCAAAGCAACTGAAGTTGCTCAGTTCAATACCTGATTTCCTTCTGGCCCGGCAGCCAAGAGAGCATCTCAGGTGTAAGCCACCTGAATGCTCTATTGAAATGATGCTGTGATGAAACTGTCTCCTCAGGGATCCAATATGGTACAAACTCTCCCAGCAGCTCAATGTACACATTAATGATATTATATGTGTGATGAGCTTTTAGGTTTTAATCAGCCAACTGCTGCATGCAGATTGCCCCCAAGGCTGCTTGTTCATGCAATCTCTTAAAGGTCTTGTTTGGTGGAACGTTTTGAAGCTTGTCTAATTGTTTTTTTTTAAGATGTCTGTATTATTGCACTATTTCTCCCCAATAATTAGTGAATGCTGAATATTTGGAACATTGGATACTATTCTTGATGATCCATGAGTGAAACTGGACAATTCTGGCTTTCTAACTTTGTTGCATTTAGTGAAAACTATGAAACTCCACTATAGCAAAATGCATTTTTAAAATCTGTGTATAACTAATAATCTGTTTTATACTACACAAATCACAATGAGCTTTTCCCCAGAACACCACATTTTCAAACTTTAAGCTGCAAAAATTCTTTCCACAAATAAAGGAAAACAGGATATATTTATAACCAGTTTTGTTGGACAGTGGGTAGCATCTGACGCAGAAGCTTTGGAATTGAGTCCAACTCTAGGACTTGATGGTCAAGAAAGGTGTGCTTATAATGTGTCCAAACAGGTTTGTTATCAACCTTTAAGTCCTTCCAATACACTAATGACAGGTGGAAAAAAACAGGAGAGTCTCCTGGTTACCCTTGCTTGATGTGGAATTGTGCCCCTCACATAGCCTCTGGCATCCTGTTCCAAGAAAACCTAGCCATGAAACAGACATAAGGCAAGTGTTTTGTCTGCCTTATGTGCCACTAGGCATGGGAGAACCAAGGAAGGAAATTACTTCTAAATAATTTCACCAGCTGCCCTTCAATTCAAGAACCTCTCAAGAGTCATGAGTTTCTGCCATGTGTCTTCACGTGACGAAACTGGCCCATTGCCAATCTATGGATCTTTGGGCACATGGGACAAAATATCGCAAGTGGTAGTGGGATCCAGAATACAGGATTTGCTTCCTCTTCTTTCCACCTCTGCCACTGTTCCGCCTCATTATTGAGACTTTGGGTTGCAAAGCTTGATGTAACTCAATGGACCCATTGACAAGTTGTTATCATTCTGAACAATTGATAGCAAGCTCCAACCATTCATTAAGATGAATGCTGCTTCACATCGAGGATAGCGGAGTACCTTTGAAGCATTTTCCTTCTCCCAATCCCCTGGAACGTTGGTTGTTTGTGAGTTTAGACAACAGGACCTGGTGGAGCAGGATGGGAAAGTAATTTTGGCTTTGTGAGTACAGTGGTCAGTTCATCAAAATTGATTTTGTGGGAATATTCCTTGAATGCAGATAACCTAGTTTCAAGAAAGGCACGAGAGTTTGTTTGACAATCTTCCCATTGGGTCTGGAGGATGCAGTGGAGGCACTGCTGATGGAATTTCTCGAATATTCTTATGAGACCCTGATGCACAATTCAGGTCACACTGCAGTACGTGTGGATAAACTGCTCTGTACACTAGAACTTCTGTTGACTTGCGAATGTCTTTGTTGTCACACACTGGCTGTAGAAGACTGAGCTGGCACAGATGATCTGCTGTTAACTATCCCCATCAAAGGTAACCTTTTGAGAAGTGGTAACTACTGATGTATGGGGAGTGGTCAATATGTCAGAGTCTCTTCTTCAAAGTATATTGAAGGTGGAACATTTGCCTAATCAGATGTGGGTTGATGCACAGTTTTGTTTTGGCAACATACAAGGATAAGCCAAGTTTCTTGTATGACGAATTGAAGGGATCAAGAGTGGCTTGCAAATCTGATGCAAAGTGGGCAACCTGTCTATGGTGATCAGTTTAAGTTTGGTTGAAGAGTTTTCCAGTCAGTATTTAATACTGACACCAGAGGTGATATAAGCCATTATCAGGTAGATTATACATAGTATGGAGGCTACCATAGTCTTGCTTGACCCCAATCTGGATTTTGAAATGGCTGTTTGACATCTCCCACTCAAGACAATTGCAGTCATGAAGTAACTGCAGGATTATGATGAAGTTTCTTGAACATCTAAATCGTTGGAGCATAATCCACAAAGTCTCATCACTTAGAGTCAAATGCTTTGGTCAAGTCAGTGAACACAATGAAGAGTTCCTGGTGTTCGTCAGTTATAAATAGGCAGTTCAGGAAAATGTGTTTGGGGAAGGTGGATTTTGGAGGCCAGGTAAGGTACAATCCTTGAGTGGGTGCTCTTAATGCACACAGGGCATTCCCCAAAGGATATACCCTCCACTCTTCTTTCCCATCTTTTTAATTTGGGTGAGAAATTGGCCCACTCACATCCACTTCCTCCCGTCCAGTATATTATGGCAATGCAATCAGATTGAGTGCCTTAGGTGGACAGTACTTGGTCACTTAAGAGCTTAATAGGCCTCAGGATAAGGTTGGTGTGCTATGCACCCAACATAATGTATATGCTTTCTCTTGTTGAAAATATGCCTGACAGAATCCATCCAACTCCCTCCAAAATCCTCCCAAAAGGATTAGAGCATTGAATCTTGATGTGAGCAGAAGTTCACCAGCTTTGAAGACCACAACTGGGACTCAGTCTGTGTTCCTTTTCATCTGTTTTGTTTATCTAATGAAGTGGATTTTGTTTGTTTGAACTTTCAGAAGACTTTTGACAAAGCCCCATATAAGAGATTGACATGTAAAATTAAAGCACATGGGATTGAGGGTAGTGTATTGAGATGTATAGAAAACTGGTTGGCAGACAAGAATCCAAAGAATAAGAATAACTGGGCCATTTTTTGAATGGCAGGTAGTGACCAATAGGGTACTGCAGGGATCAGTGCTGGGACCCCAGCTATTCGCTATAATATATATATAGATTTAGATGAGGAAACAAAATCTAATATCTCCAAATTTGCAGATGATACAAAGCTCGGTGAGCTATGAGGAGGATGCAGAAATGCTTCAGTACGATTTGGATGAGCTGAGTGAGTGGGAAAATGCATGGCAGATGCAGTATAATTTGGATAAATATGAGGCTATCCACTTTAGTAGCAAAAACAGGAAGGCAGATTATTATATGAATTGCTATAGATTGAAGGAAAGTAATGTGCAATGAGACCTGGGTTTCCTCATGTACTCGGCACTGAAAATAAGCATGCAGGAGCAGCATGTGGTAAAGAAGACAAATGGTATGTTGGCCTTCATAGCGAGAGGATTCAAGTGCAGGACAAGGGATGTCTTGCAGCAATTATAGAGGGTCTTGGTGAGGCCACATCAGGAATATTATGTGCAGTTTTAGTCTCTTTATCTGTGGAAGGATCTTCTTGCTATAGAGGGGGTGCGTTAAAGGTTTACCAGACTGATTCCTGGGATGGTGGGACTGATATATGAGGAAAGATTGAGTTGGTTAGGATTATATTCGCTGGAGTTCAGAAGAATGAGGGGGAGCTCAAAGAAACCTATAAAATTCTAGCAGGACTAGAAAGGTAGTTGTAAGAAGGATGTTCCCAATAACAAGGGAATCCAGAACCAAGGGTTCTAAGGATATGGGATAAACCATTTGGGACTGAGATGAGGCGAAATTTCTTCACCTGGAGAATGGTAAATCTGTGGACCCTGGAGGAAGCCAGGGCTTTGTTCAATTTAATCAACAGTCGCAGGATTTTGTCAGATTGGTGGTCACATTTCAGTGACATGTTAAATCTCGATGATTGGGGAGGAGAGGCAGGGTTGATTTAATGTCTTATCTGAAAGATTGCACCTCCAGCAATGCAATGCTCCCTCCCTCAGGAGCCATGATTTTTTTTTCTGCTCATACCCTACAGCTTTCAAATTCAGTGGCAAAACATGCTACCAAAAGGGCCACAGCTGACACAACGAATGAACGACGACTATGAGGGTTTGAAAAGGATGAGCTGCAGTTTGGGTCCCATCCATACCGGAGGAAGCGTCCTGAAAAAAATCTGGCTCCATTTCTGGAGGAAAGACATGACTATTACTGTTGATAAAAGGAAGCTATCACCTATGTGAGGGGTCAGGAAGGAAACTATTAATACTTAAGACTATGAAGGAAACTTTAACCATAATGAACTAAAAGAGAATTGACTCCGTGTCGTTATAGAATGTCAGGAATAAATCACTTCTACAGGACCAAGAGGAAATATGTCATCAGCTCAGTAAACCATAAAGGAAGCTGCTATTGCCTTCAGCAATTCAGGCAAATAGCTACTTCTGTAAGGGACCATGAGGTAACCTGTTATTGGTATTGTAAAGGAATAAAGAGCAAAGTCACTTTTAGTGACAAATGGTCAGTTGGAAAGCTATAATTATATCAGTAAGGGACCATTGAGTCTGTGTTACATCTTCAAGATGAAAGTGTACCAAAATACAGCATTTTTGTCTTTGTTCATTTATCAGTTGGATTCTTCATTTTTTGACGCAACACACACAGGGAGAGTTTTGGTTTCTGTTGATTGTTTCTTTAAGGTGCAGGAATACATATAATAGTCAGCCAGGCTAGACAATTAATATGCATCTGAGTTCTCATTCTTATCGAACAGTGAGGAGATTGATGTATCAATTGCTTTCATGGCCAAAGTTTCCATAACAATCCCTCTAAACCAAAGGTGTTCTCTTCTGGTTTCTTAACTGCATACTGCAAAATGGCAGCTTTCAGAATGCTTCAATTTGTTAATAAGTCTCTCAAAGATGAGAAATATCAAGCATTCTAGTGTGATGACTTTGTCTGACAGATCCATTGAGAATAATGAGCAAGAATAGCCTCATTTGTTGGCTGTAGTCTGTTGACTGGCTGCTGAGTGACCAGAACTGTCCAGCTGAGGGTGGTATCATTGCAGTTGCTTGAAGCTGACATAACAATCTACTACCAGTGGGGCTAAGTTGAATTCATACAGGTGACTTGCCATATAAGAAGGAACTTTTCCAAGATTATGGTCTGAATTTTGTGCTTGAAAGGTGGGAGCAGAAGGGACCACATTGTCTGCTTCCACAATTTCCTGCTGGCTGGCCAGTGTGAAACATGCCAATCTCTCTCCCACCCCAACCATTGGAGAAAGGCTGCCGGTGAGGACAGGGTTGTGGTCAGTGCTGGGTTCATTGGGGACCCAGCGGGAATTTTAAATAAGCATTGGGAAGACCACACAAGGCATCAAGGAGTTACAGAGGAGGCACAGGGAGCTGAGCAAAAAGGAAAATGATAGCAGCAGCAGCAGCATCTGGTCAACATGCCAGGTCAAAGGACAACACTAGTGGGAGCTCTCACCTCTGCTTCTTGAATAAGTGTTTGTGCACTTTTATGGAGATGGTGAGTGGCAGCCAGGGCAGCCTCATGTTGTGGCATGGCAAGAGCAGACCACCCCACCAAATGAAGAAGGCCTGGGCAGAGGTGCAGCCAAAGCCAGTGGGCATGATGTGGTGTATTGCACCTGGATACAGTGCTGAGAAAAGTTCAATGACTTTTTGCTTTCAGCAAGTGTAAGTATTGAGTTTGAATGTGGAAAGGTCTGGAAGGGTGGCCATTCTTAGCAGCATTTAGGTGTAGGAATCAGAATAATAGCAGGTACAGATGTCTCTTTTTTCATTCACCCATAGAACATGGGTGTCGCTGCCCTTGAAACTGAGTGGCTTGCTAGGCCATTTTCAGAGGCCAGTTGAGAGTCAACCACATTGTTGTGGCTCTGGAGTCACATGTAGGCTAAACAGGTAAGGATGGCAGGTTTCCTTCCTTAAAGGACATTAATGAACCAGATGGATTTTTCTGACAATCAGCAATAGTTTCATGATCATCAGTAGATTCTTAATTGCAGGTATTTTTTATTGCATTCAAATTCCACCACTGCCATGGCAGGATTCGAACCCAGGTCCCCAGAACATTAGCTGAGTTTTTGGATTAATGGTCTAGCAATAATGTCACTAGGCCATCTCCTCCCTGTGCCTGTTAAGGCTGGCAGTTGAGATCAGAAGTTCTAGGTCCACCTAAGAGTCAGGTGTGCAAAGATAGCGGGGACTTCCATATGACGAGTACTACATTCTGCATTCTGTCCCTTCCTTCCCTATATATGGTATGTTTTGTCTGTATAGCGTGCAAGCAGCAATACTTTTCACTGTAGACAAATCCATGTGACAATAATAAATGAAATCAAAGTTAACAGGGGCGAGGGTCGGAATGATGGGGGGTGGATGCAAGAGCGTGGTCTAGTGTGACAGGTGGAGGGTTAAGTAATTAATTGACCTTTACCCATTGCTAGAGAATCTGGTGTGAGACAAAAAACTCTCCTTCAATGTCAACAAAATGAAGGAGATAGTCATCAACATCCGGAAGCATAGGGAGGACATGCCCCTGCCTACATCAATGGACTCGAGAGCTTCAGGTTGTTGGGTGTCCAGATATACCAAAAACCTGTCCTGATCCTCCATGCTGACACTCCAGTTAAGAAAGCCCACCATTGCCTCTAAGAGCCAACCTGCTCTTTCTGAGCACATACGCAATTACAATATTGTTCTGATGCAGTAAGAAGCCATTTGGTCCATTGTGTCTGTACGAGCTCTCCAAATGACCATCCTGACTTAATGACATTCCACTGCCTTTTCTCCATATCCCTGTGCATTGTTTTCATTCAAATAATCATCTAATGCCCGCTTCAATGCTTCGAATGAACTTGCCTCCACCACACTTACAGACAGTGTATTCCAGGCCAGAACAATTCGTTGTGTGAAAAAGCTTTTTCTCACATCACATTTACTTCTTTTGCAAGTCACCTTAAATCTGTGCCCCCTCATTCTTGATCCTTTTCTGAGGGGGAACAGTTTCTCCCATCCACTCTGTCTAGCCCCCTCATGATTTTGAATAGTTCTGTCAAACCTCCACTCAGCCTTCTCTCTCCAAGGAGAGGAGTCCCAATCTCTCCAATATATTCTCATAATTGAAATTATGGATGTTCTAAAGAAGTTATGAATTTATGAACGTGGGCACCCTTGAGCTCAAGTGTGAACACAGAGGAAATCCTCAGGTTATGGAGACACAGGCATCTTGGAGGAACGTGAGAGTCCAGTGATACAGAAATGGAAGAGGTGGAGAGTATGATGGAGGGTTGTCTCATCTCTCTTAAAGACTTCTAAACAAGAATCCTCAGTTATTCAGCAATCACAAAGCAACCATGATGTTGTTAACATCAATGTCACCCGGCTACCTATCATGGGCATTGACGATATGAACAGTGATAATGCTGACTAATTATCTTTCTCCCTCTGAACCATTCTCCAGAGCCCGCCGGGACCCACTGTTGGCACCCGAGGAGGTGCCACTGACAGGCCAACCCACGTCACACCTTCTCTCAGAACCAGGCACCAGGTACAAACACATCAGTGGGCTGTAGGAAGAGTAGTTTGTTCTCAAAAGAAGATTTGTCAATGGGTGTTTCTTCTGAGCAGTTTCACACATGCCGTTGGTTCACTATATGAGTCTATACATAGTCTACACTGGGTGAATGGATATGTAAGAGTCATGAGTTGACATGCAATATATGTGGAGCCATGGATTGGTGGATAGGGGGTGCAGAAGTTGGCATAAGGGTGATCAGGAGGCATGAGGATGGGTGAGGAGCATGAGTTGGCAATGCATTGGAATGGAGGGGGCATAGGTAAGATCTTTTAAACTTGCCTCCCAAAAGGTTCCTTAATCTATACCATGCTTCATGACTCCTTTGAGGATTCATGGACCACTAGTCATGGAGAAGCTGATCCGACTCCATGAAAATTCAGAAGAACTTGGAGATATCTATCCTTGAAATGGAACTGGTCAGGTCAGGAATGTAGGGTGAGGGTTCGCTCCCCACATTCTTATACAGTGCCTACAAAAAGTGGAGGTACTGGGAACAGGGGCAGGTGAACCAGAATTGGGTCTCATCCTCTATCTTTAAATGGCTGCTGAACAATCCAGGCCAGAAGGGTGAGAAACTCCAAAAGTGAAAGTGAGGAAAAAATATTCATCATGAAATGATACCACTAAATAATAACTCAGGAGAAACTGCATCATCGTGCCAATTCATACAAAATGAGAACATTATTATATTAAAGAAATACTAATAACATCTAAATTATTTATTAGTGTCGTAAGTCAGCTTACATTAACACTGCAATGAGTTACTATGAAAATACCCTCGTCGCCACTCTCCGGTGCCTGTTCAGGTACGCTGAGGGAGAATTTAGCATGGCCAATGCGCCTGACCAGCACGTCTTTCGGACTGTGGGAGGAAACCGGAGCACCCAGAGAAAACACATGTAGACACGGGGAAAATGTGCAGATTCTGGTTGTATAAGTGATTCTAAAATGAGATTCAGAATCAGTTCAGGCCTTAGGCTTAGCACAGTGCAGAAAATATTTTTCTCCTGTGTTTTCTATTTTTCTTCCTGTTATTTTTGCTACATGAAGATATAAAATAATATGAAGCTAGGGCAGATGGGATGGAGTCAAGATACAGATCAGCCATGATCTCATTCATTGGCAGAACATTTCAAGAAGCTTAACGTTGTACTTCTGTTTCCATATTCTGCACTTATTGTGATCTATTATTGTCACTTAGAAAGTTATTTGCCTTGATTTAGATAGTCTTCTTTGACACTCAATATTAATTACAAAAATATTTGTTCTTTTGGGGTGTACCTCAAGAACAGCTACTCAAATAGTGCAGAAATAAGTCCAGAATGATGTTAATATTCAAACAGGGTATATTTTACCCTGTGAATATCCATCAGGAATTACTGTTCTAAGGAAGGATGCATGGAATGGTCAGGATAATAGGTGGGGAGGAATACGGACAGTCAGATAAAGAACACACTGACCCTGTGTACGGCGGAAAGAAACAGGAAATTGATGTTGAAAGAAAATAATCCCCTGTGAGAGTCTCCTTTAACCTTCTCTTATGTCATATCCAGAACTCTATGGAAGAGCTGATTCAAACTGAGTGTAAGTCAATATATTTCCTTTGAATTTAAAACAGTGAAGTTAATGTTATTTAATGTCACACTTGAAAAGAAGACCCAGAGTACAGGCTGGTGGCAAACATCTTCAATTAAAAACTTTTAAATAATTTAAGGTAGCAAATGATAAGTAGAAATTGTTCAATTTAATTTACAAGTATAAACGGGAACTACACATGCAAATGTAAGCGATTTGATGAAGATAAATGCAAATGTTATTGATTAACATAAATGTAATAGACTGGTAATTAATACTAAGAACTACTGGAGGTATAAAGTGTGTAGTAATATTTGATGGTTATATCAAAATCACTTTAACCGACATAAATTATTCTGAACTTTGGGCAGTCTTTAATCCAAAGCCTTGCTCAGAACATTAAAATCTTCACCCTGCTAATTCAAAGACATCCACTGATTTCTATTCTATCAGTAATGCAGATATATAAAATCCATTATAATGTATTCTCATCACAAAATTAATAATTTCCGTACACAGTATATATAGAACCTTTCTATCAGAGAAGCAATACGTAGTTGAAACGTAGTTTACCATGTCTCAGCTTGATCCTCACTGACATTTATCGCACTTATTCCTAAAGTTTTTGTAATTCTGTTAACTTCCAGACCTCCACAATTTTAATCTAACTTTTTTGTTGCTGAAGTTTCATGGCCATATCTATTTATCAGGTGACCTCTGGCTGTGGTTTTTTTTGTTTTGCTGAATCACAATTTCCTCATTCAATTGAGTCCAAGCCACTGCAAATTATGGACTACATACATGCGGCTTTGTAAATGTTGCTGACCTGCAAATTGTCACGTTACAGGGATCAAATTACTGCAGTTTGTCGTTTCATTGGAAATTGCATAAAATATTTATTTAGGTAAGTTAACCTTATAAACAGTTTTCAAATACTCATTCTTATAATCAAATCTAACCTTGTTTTTTTAAGCAAATCTTTGCTCTTAAGATGTTGGCAAAGCCACATCCCTAGTTGCCCTCAACAGGTGATGGTGGGCCTGCTCCTTAAACCACCATGGTCTTTATGATGATGGTGCTCTCACCATGATGTTAGATTGAGAATCCTAGGATATCCATTGAGTCATGAAGGATCCTGCTCCACTTTCCAGACTCAGGATTAGTTACATATTCCTGGCATTTTGTTCCTGGTTTGTTCACCAGGCATATACATATTCTTTATCATCAATGTCCCTGCCTTTACTGAGGCTGGGGAGAATAGCAGATGTTCACCGCAACACTTTGTTTTGATCTCTATAGGCCCAATACCTGCACAAAATGGTGCTTAAAATGTTTCTAACTGCCTCTGATTTTTATAGGCAAATTTCTGGACTCTTAAATAATTGCACTGAATTTGCTCATTGTAGGTACAAATAGGAAATATACAGTAAATGGTAGAACCCTTAAGAGTGCTGATAGGCAGAGGGATCTGGTGTACAGGTACATAGGTCACTGAAAGTGGCAACGCAGGTGGAGAAGGTAGTCAAGAAGGCATATGGCATGCTTGCCTTCATCGACTGGGGCACTGAGTTTAAAAATTGGCAAGTCATGTTGTAGCTTTATAGAACTTTAATTAGACCGCACTTGGAATATAGTGTTCAATTCTGGTTACCACATCACCAGGAGGCTTTGGAGAGGGTACAGAAAAGACTTATGTGGCATGGAGGGTATCAGCTATGAGGAGAAGTTGGAGATACTTGGTTTGTTCTCACTGGAATGACAGACGTTGAGGGGTGACCTGATAGAAGTCTACAAGATTATGAGACACATGGCCACAGTGGATAGTCAGAAGCTTTTTCCCAGGGTGGAAGGATCAATTACTAGGGGGCATAGGTTTACGGTGCGAGGGGCAAGGTTTAAAGGAGATATATGAGGCAGATTTTTTACACAGAGTGGTGGGTGCTTGGAAGTTGTTACCAAGGGAGGTAGTGGAAGCAAATACGATAGTCAGTTTTAAGAAGTGCCTGGACAAATACATGAATAGGATGGGAATCGAGGGATATGGTCCCCGGAAGGTAGGGGGTTTTAGTTAAGTCAGGTAGCATGGTTGGTGCAGGCTTGGAGGGCTGAAGGGCCTGTTGCTGTGCTGTAATTTTCTTTGCTCTTTGTAGTGGAATCAATTTTAAATATTTCCCTTGATTCACAGGCAGGGTATCCCCACAACAGTAACCATATGACAATTAGAGCATAAGAAACAGAAACAGGGGTAGTCCGTTCAGCCCTCAGCCCTGCCCTCACATCCATTTTTCTTCTTTTTCCCCATAACCCTTGATTCCCTTATTGATCAAACTTCTATCCATCTCAGCCTTAAATATACACATGGACTCTGCCCCCATAGCTCGCTGCGGCAAAGAATTCCAAAGACTCACAATTCCTTCTCATCTCAATCTTAAATTGGCACCTGTTTATTCTGAGACTATGTCCTCTGTTCCTAGACTCCCCCATGAGGGAAAACTTCCTCTTGGCATTTACCCTGTCAAGCTCCTAAAGAATCCTACACGTTCCAATGAGATCATCTCTTGTTCTTCTAAATTCTAACGAGCAGAGTCCCAACCTGTTTAATCTTCCCTCATAAGACAATCCTTCCATACCAGGGATCACCCAGTGAACTGCCTGCAATGAAATAATATCTTTCCTTAAATAATGGACCAAAACTGTTCACAGTACTCCAGATGTGATGTCACCAGTATCTTGTACATCTAGATTTCCCTACTCTTATACTCCAGTCCCCTTGAAATAAGGACCAACATTCCATTAGCCTTCCTGATTACCTGCTGCACCTTTGATTTGATTTGATTTGATTTATTATTGTCACATGTTTTAAGATACAGTGAGAAGTATTGTTTCTCGTATGCTATGCAGACAAAGCACACTGTCATAGAGAAGGAAACAAGAAAGTGCAGAATGCAGTGTTGCAGTCATAACTAGGGTGTCCAAATCTGTAAGAAATTGCATTAAAGCATTGTTAGAGAATTTAAAAGAGTTAGAATAAAGTTTTAGAAGCATAGAAAGAGAGTGAAAGATAAAATTCTAAGGTATGCTGGTGCAAGAAATCACCTCAGTCCAGCACCATCTTGAGACAAAAGAAAGCTAGCGCCTATGTTTCGTGCACAGGTATCCATGAGTCCCTTTGCACCTCAGTGTTTTGCAATTTTTTCTATTTAAATAATAATGTTATTTTGTTCTCCCTTCCAAAATGAACAACTTCACATTTTCCCACATTCTACTTCACTTGCCAACTTGTTGCCTGCGTACTTAACCTATTAATATCTCTTTGTAAGCCCTTTGAATTGTTCTCACAACTTGTCTTTCCATCTACTTTTGTGTTATCTGCAAATTTGGCAATAGTTCATTTGCTTCCTTCCTCCAAGTCATTAATATATTCTGCTTCAGCATAACGTTCTGCTTCAAGATTTGCCATTTGACTTCTTCTTCTAAATCTTCTTCTTTTATTTGTGGTTGAATTCAGTTCCTGCTTCGCTACCACATCTTCATTTTTGACACCACTGCTAATTGCAGGTTCCTGCTCTAACTGTTGAATGGAGCCATTTTGTACTTTCTGTAACTCATGTGCACCCTTTTCAGTGCTCTCCATTGTCAATGCTATTTCCAACACTAGCTTAAAATTTAGATCTGCGTCTGCTCGTAACTTCCATTGAGTAGCCTTATTATTCACCCCACAGACTAATCTGTCCCACAGCATATCATTCAGAATAGTTCCAAAGTCACAGTGCTCTAAGATTTGCTTCACCTTGGTGATGTAAATTGCAATAGTTTCCACTTGGGCTTCTCCCTTGAATTAAACTTAAATCTCTGCAATATGACCGATGGTTTCAGCTGGAAATGTGACTTTACCAATTCAACAATCTCACTGAATGACTTGGAGTTGAGCATGCTTGGGGTTGTTAGGCTGAAAATCAAATCATAAACCTGGGTCCCAAACAGACTCAGGAAGATTACCTTTCCCTTTCCTTCCCCTCCTTCCTCTATTCTGTTGGCCTGAAAATAATAGCTTGAACGATCAATATATTGTGTCTAGTCCTCCACAGAGGCATCAGAAAAATCTATCTGTCCAAATAGGGTATTTTTGCAATTTTTCTTCTTTGCCTCAACTTTGATGGAAACTGTATACTCAGTTCAAGGTTCATTTTTACACTCATCACCAATGTAATCATTTTTGTTCACCAGTTAAGGCAAAAACAACATCACCTCTATTTATAGGTAAAGATATCCAGAGGCTTAGAGCCTCATGGCTGCGGCCAGCTTCTGAGAAGGCGCTGGACAGAATTCCAAGCTCACCAGAGTAATCCTCCACTCTGCTCCCTGAGTGGTTCCCTGGTCATATGACACTTTGCAGATTGATCCTTGAAAGGACAATCACTGCAACAAGTCTGATATCCAAAGCCTTAAAAAGTGTAGGAAAGAGGTATTAAGCACACAGGTAAGGCAGCAATTGAGAAATAATCTGAAGGAAAAAAAGACATGGAATAAAGAAATTGAGGGTGAAGGGACTTGATTGTACTTATGTAGACAGTAGAGATTTACCGTTTTGATTAAGTGCTGGGTGGACTTGAAACTGAGCATCTTTCTGACCAGTTCTCAGGCGCCCCCATATGCAGTCTGCCTGAAAAAATATCAGTGATTCCGAATCGCACTGCTGAAGCCTGTGGGCATGGCTTAACACGCCAGAAATCCTGCAGCTCCAATCGGCGCCTCCAACCGTGCATGCACAGAAAAGAAAAGTCATAGAATGCTGCTTCCCTGCCACATCACTCTCGGGCTGGATAATCCTTCACCCTGGCCTCCACAGACATTGTCCCACCCTCCCCCAACGTTACTGACCCCCTTATCCCCCCCACCCTGCCACCCAGACTGAGCATGGACCCCTCCCCCCTTTCTCAGGCAGAGTGGCAGCAGACCACCCCCCCTTCTCCCCACTTCTACCCTCCCCCCACACCGAACTCAAGCAGAGAGCCGTCGGAAGCTCGGTATTTACCTCCTCACTAACTGAAACAGCTGGATTGGACTTTTGTGCAGCACATCTGTTTCAGGCCAATTCTGGATGGGTGAATGCAGTGATAAAGAGGGGAGTGCGAGTAAGGTTGGGCATGCAGCCCATTAAGAACAAAGAAAATTACAGCACAAGAACAAGCCCTACGGCCCTCCAAGCCTGCATCAACCATGCTGCCCGATTGAACTAACCCCTTCCGGAGACTATAATCTCTCTATTCCCATCTTATTCATGTACTTATCAAGGCTCCCCTTAAAAGTCACTACCGTATCCGCTTCCACTACCTCCCCCAGCACTTATCACCCTCTGTGTCAAAAATTAAGTTAATCTAAATGCATTTAAATGGCCATCGCGCCCGTTTCAGGTGTGGTCCCAATCGTGGCCGTTTTCAGGCCTTGGTAAAGGGGGAACTGGCGTGGAGGTGGGCGCGGATCACATTATTCACCTCATGCCCGACTTTATCAAGTTTTCGTGCCTGAAAATGGGCACAACGCAATGGTAATATCGGGCCCTAGCTCTTATATAAATTGGTCACAGTGGACAAGTTATGTGAAGACAGAACTAGGTGAGATGTTAGGAGACCTGTATTGATCTGAGTGTCTGCAACTGTTGGAGATTTTCAGGGTAAATCTTGCTGGAAGTAAGCAGAAGACTTAAGAAATCTCAGCCCTTATACATAGCTTTGAAACGTTACTCAAACCAAGTGGTTAATCTTCCGAGAATTGGTAAGCATCTGGTCTGAGTTTTGTGGGTGATATTCACATGAATGTAGAAGGAAATTTGAGTTAAGTTTGGTTGAGAGCACAAGTATTTTCATCCATTGTACTTTTAGCATCATTAATGTAACTGACTATTTAAGATTTATTAGTGTTCATCCTCATTTTTTTGTATAGTAAACTTCATTTGATTTAAACTGTGAATTTTTTACATGGGTTTATTATTTTTCAATAAATATCTGGGTTTCTGAATTATAAATAAATAAACCCATTACTGGTCTCTACTGAAATCATAACAGCAGAGATCATCCCATACAATAAGTTGACACTGTATAATATTGACCATGGTCAGAATTTTACCGTCCCATCCGTCACGGGAATTGGAGCTGGCGAGGTGCAGACTATGTAATGGTCCGTTGACCTTGGGCGGGATTTTATGGTTTTGGGATGACCGAGATTGTAAAATTCCACATTTTTCCTTCATTGGCCTTGGTTTTCATCTGTTTCTTTTTCCCAGGCAATTATATGACTCTGGTTGGGGTGGAGAGTATCTGTGTTGTAAAACACAAGATATTGGGCAGATTGCGTCAATCTCGGAAAATTGCATGAAGCCATTGTCAATTGTTGTAATGCCCTTTAGAAAAGGAAATCTGTCACCTTTACCTGGTCTGGCTTACATGTGACTCCAGATCCACAGCAACATGGTTGAATTTTAAATGCTCTCAGGGACCAGCCAGCGATGCCCACATGCTAAGAACAAATTTTTAAAAACCCACTGAGATACAGGAATGGATTTTACCATCCTGTCTGCTACAGAAATCATAGAAGGCAGGACATGAACCATGAAGTGGTCCGTTGACCTCAGGCGGGATTTTCCAGACTTGAGGCAAGTGAGACTGGAAAATCCTGCCTATGACATTACTTCTGGTCAGAACTCTTTGTTTATGTATAGATTGAAACAGATTTACACATGAACTAGAAACTGTTCAGCAGAGTTGGTGGGATAAGAATGAAGGTCCATTAAAACTGGAGCCTCAAACCAGAATTACTGTCAGCTACATTATTACCACCTAGGCATTTAGTGCTTTTAAAAGGTGGACGAGTGTGGCATAGAGATGCAACATTGCAATAATGTCCAGATCGATTTCAAATGTATGATGAATGCTTGTGTCAGTATTTAATGTTCAGGGAATGGATGAATTTGACAAATTCATGTTTTGTTTGCTGTGGAACCATTATTCCAGAGAGTGATCTGCTACTGTCCACTGAAACAGTCACCTGCCTAATGCATTGATACATTTCACATTGACTGCTGTCTGTGTTCCTTATAAATGATATCTGAAATGATCAAATGACGTGGAGATGCTGGATTTACTTTCTTAACAACAAGCTGGGTGAGTGCCACTCAAGACTTTCTCTCTCCATCAGTCTGCAAGATCCTGACAAATGGCTATTACTGGCTCCATACTGAGATAATGTACTGAATGCTTTCTCTGCTTAAGAGTCAGGAAGTCAGATGTATTGGTACGGGCAGTTGATATCCCACATAGTTGATATGGCTTTCTCCAACTTTTTGCATTGTATTCCACAGACTAATTTTGTCATTTGTGTTACTGTTTGTTGAGAAGTGGTTGAACAGCTTCCCTCTCTTTCCACTCCCCCCTTGACCACTGAAGAATTTGCTTGAAAATTCAGTGAGTGTTTAACTGTTTAAATGCTGTGTCTGTGAAAGACACACACACACACACACACACACACACACACACACACACAGGTGTTCTTGTAAATTTTTAGAAGAAAATAGCATTCATTGTATATAATAACCGATCTAAACAAAATAGTTTAAAAAGCATTTCAACATACACTCACTCACTCATACACTCACATGCACACGCACGTGAACACACACGCACATGCACACACATATGTGTGCACACACGCTTATGCACACACTCATATGTGTGCACACACGCATACTCACTCACGCACACATGCACACGCGCACACACACACACACACACACACACGCGCACACACACACTTTTGGAGATGGGATGGGTAGATTAAATTGGACACAAAGTAAATAAGTCAGTTATGTAGGTATCCTACAGACTGCTGACTTGGATAATTTTGGACTTTATGATTGTTCTGGATTGCAGTTTGCAATGATTTAAAGATGATGGATGATTTCTACCTTTTCTTCTGGAGTCAGCAGCTGCTGGGTTGATGTTTCTGACCCGTTGTGTGTGGCTGGTTGATCAACAGGCAGGGCACAAGCTGGCAGGGTGATGAAAGAGACAGAGAATGCCCGCTTTCTGGTTTCACAGTCGGTCACACACTCTTCTTCTCTTGTTGGTTTAGAGAAATGATATGGAGATGCTGGCATTGGACTGGGGTAAACACAATAAGAAGTCTGACAACACCAGGTTTAAGTCCAACTGATTTATTTGATAGTAAACTCACAAGCTTTCAGGGTTTGCTCCTTCGTCAGGTGAATGGGCAAACCCCGAAAGTTTGTGCATTTACTATCAAATAAATCGGTTGGACTTAAACCTGGTGTTGTCAGACGTCTTACTGGTTTCGAGAAAAGCAGTGTCTTAAATCACAAAGCTTGCTCATTACACAATCTCCCCTCACAAACTAAGCAATAATGCAAACAATACCATAAGAAGCCAATTTAGAAATGATTAGATTATGGCTGATAGAGTCCACTTTGCAACATGCATATATTGTCCAAAATGATTATATCTAATGGCTTGTTCCACATCCAGCTTAATAAATGAATGATGTCTATGTTTTGCGAATGGTTCAGCAGATCTGTCATTCACAACCATCTAGGTTGATTGTCTCTGGTGGGCTATCTTTAGACAGCTTGGTTTCATTCTAATAGCTATGAAATACATAGGGTACAGCTTTGCAAATGTTCAACCATCTTAAATATGCTATTTGAGTCATTTAAATACTGTCATTCAGTATTTTTAATTATCCAGTAGTTTTAACCCACTCAATAAATGAAGTCAATTTCAATATAAAACGTGAGTTTTGTAAAAGCAAATTACTGTGGATGCTGGAATCTGAAACAAAAACAAAAAACGCTGGAAAATCTCAGCAGGTCTGACAGCATCTGTGGAGAGAGAACAGAGCCAATGTTTTGAATCTGGATAATCATTCGTCAGATCTTCATCAGAACTTTATAACATTAAGTAATCAACGATAGCTACTTATGTGTTCAACTGGAGGTTACAACGGTGCCTCATCACTTCACCTGAAAATGAAAGCAGTGGACAATGGCAGTGACAATCCCAATGCCTGAATCTAAGACAAGACCTGGATACACCAGCTGTCAACCTTGTAACAAACTTTCCACCATGGCTTTACAGGGAAAGAAGTAAACCTTTGTCTGCCCTATTTGATGGGCCTTGTTGTAAGTAGAATGATTGGTGCAGAGGGGAGAGGCAGGGTGGGGGGGTGTAGGGGTGGAGAGAAGAATTGGGATGAGAATCACAGCTAGGGCAGGCAGTCATGCCACCTTAAACCTCAATGGTATGTAAAGTATGTTTGAGACAGGTGCCGTTCTGAATGTAGGGCTTGGAATTTTATGGTCTGGACATTTGAAGCCATGATGTGGAGATGCCGGCGTTGGACTGAGGTGGGAACAGTAAGAAGTCTCACAGCACCAGTGACTCACCTGATGAAAGAGCAGCTCTCTGAAAGCTTGTGATTTCAAATAAACCTGTTGGACTTTCATCTGATGTTGTGAGACATTTTAGTGTAGATATTTGAAGACCAATTTTCCTTTTGATGGCATTTTGAAAGCAACCTCCTTTGTAAGGTGACCAGTGGGGAAGCTGGCACTCATGCTGTACTTCCCAGCTTTGTTTAAGTGGCATAGGTCTAGATGGTAAGGCGCCTCCGATGTGCAGACAGATTAGGGAACTTTTTTCTTAACTTTTCCCAGCAAAGTGGTGACATTTTCCCAGCAGCCACAATTAATGGTGCACTGAAGAAGTGCTGATAGTGGTGTAAAGGTAAGATAGCAGAATGTGATAATAGGAGACCAAGAATCAGTGTTCAGTGAAAGCAAAACAAGACAGATGGAGAGGGGGGGAGGTGGGGGGCGGTGTTTACTTTGGGACAAAACCAAGGAAATAAAAGGAGTCAATTTGGAGGGGAATGTTCAGAGTTTAAAGTTGTTGAACTCAGCGTACCATTAACACCCACTTTGTTTTGTATTAATGTCATCTTTGTCAATCTCTCCTTTAGTCCCGACCTCTCCACGACCTTCTATTTGGCACTACATCTTCCACCACCTCTATGCATGACAGTTCTACTCCTCTTCAGTACTTAATATTGGATTCAAACTCTGTTTCTCGCTCCATAGATGCTGTCGGATCTGCTGAGTTCTCTCAGCATGTTCTGTGTTTTATCTCAGATTTTCAGCACCTACAGTATTTTGCTTTTATTTTCACTTCCACACCCTGGATTCACAATCACCCCAAACTGATGGAATAAAAGTCTCTTTTTGTAGGATGCAGCCATAATCTTTTGTGAAATGAGTGTTTACTGTCTAATTCACTTGCTAATGAGGATGGACTTTTGTCACAAGGTTAGCAATCTCGTTCGGTGGGTAAAGGAAGGAAATTTGACAACGTTCCAATGATGTTTCTGAGTTGAGAGACAGAGAAAGAGCTTTATTCTGTACCTGTATTATAGCTAACTTGCAAATGCATGATAGGAACTTAAGATCATACAATCATAGAATCCCTACAGTGCAGAAGGAGACCATTTGGCCCATCAAGTCGGCACCAACCACAATTCCACCCGGGTCCTGTCCCCATCACCCTATGCATCTTCCCCAGATAGGCCCCCTGACAGTAAGGGGCAATTTAGATCTACAGCACCAGGGGTTCAATTCGGCCTTGGGCGACTGTCTATGTGGAGTTTGCATGTTCTCCCCATGTCTACATGGGTTTCCTCTGGATGCTCTGGTTTCCTTCCATAGTCCAAAGATCTGCAGTTTAGGTGGATTGGCCCATAATGTCCCAAGATATATATATATATAGGTTAGGGGGTTACTGGGATAAAATACAGATTACAGGGATAGGGCCTGGGTAAGAGTCAGTGCAGACTTGATGGGCTGAATGGCCTTCTTCTGCACTGTAGGAATTCTATGAAACCTCAGCATGGCAACTCTGGAATTTAAGTTCAGTTAATTAAAACTGGAATAAAAAGTTACTTACAACAATGGTGACCATGAAACCACTGGATTGTAATAAAAATCTATCTGGTTCATTAATATTCTTTAGGGGAAGAAATAAATCTGTCATCCTTACCTGATTTGGTGAATATCGAATCTAGATTCCCAGTAAGCAATTTAACTCTTAAATGTCCCTTGAATGGCTTAGCAAGCCTTTGATTTGTGTCTAACCACTATGGAAGTGAGTATGAATGAAGCTACACAACCTACCTCGCATCAAACTGGGTCATGAAAAGAACAGTTGTATCCACAGTTCTTCTCACTAACATCTGGAGACTTGTGCCAAAATGAGGAGAGCCATCCGAAAGGTAATCATACTCACCAAAACAAACCTTTCAGCCAACATCTCAGACCCTTCCATCACCATTCCTAGATTTGTCCTGTCCTACAGCAAGACAGGCCCACCAGAGTTGGCAGCAGGATATACAAAAGAAGAGGTGGCCTTGAGAGAGCTCAGCAATGTCTCTAGATCCATAAAGTTTCAGGGCTTCACATCCAAAATGGATCAGGGATCTCCTGCTGGTCACCACCTGCTCATACAGGTGGCTCGCCATTGGCCACTGGCAGGATTTTTCGGTTCTTCTGAGGTCTATGGCATTTTGTGTGGCTTGCTTGTCTCACCGCTGGGGAACTAGCTGGAGGGACTTGCCGTTGGTGGACCTGGAGGATCCTGGCCAAGGTAAAAACCTACCTGACCTCATAGTCTCCAACTTAACTGTTGCAAAAGCACCTATTCATGATGGTATCGGTACAAATGACCACCATACAGTCCTCATGGAGGTGAAATTGCATCCTCATGTTGAGAACACCCTCAGTCATGTTATGTAGCAGTACCGCTGTGCCAAATGGGATTGATTCAGAACAGAATCAGCAGCTCAAAACCCAGCGTCCATGAGGCACTGTGGGCTTTTAGCAACAGCAAGAATGTATTCCATTGCAATCTGTAATCTTAGGGGCCAACATTTCACTCACTCCACCATTACCATCAAACTAGGAGGTCAATAATAGCAATAAAAAGTGCTGGAAAAACTCAACAGGTCAGCAGCATCTGAAACAGAGGGTGCAATCTTACTGGCCATTCATGCCATGCTCCCGCTGCAGCGAGGTTGGAGAATTTGGTGCCCAGCCAAGTACCGTTCACTGTAGTGGGATGGGAAAAATCCTGCTCAACCGATGGCTAGGGTAGTGCTGCCCCTCCTCCCCCCAAGCCTTCCATGGCCCGATTGCGGGCCCCCCCCCCAACCATTCCCAGCCAGGCCCCCACAGTCCTGGACCAGCCAATCTCCAGCCCCCACAAACATATCCTCCCCCACCCCACCCTCTGGCAGTGCTGATTCCTCCCTCTCCGCAGTGCAGACACACCTTCACAGACCCCCCAACCCCAGCTGAACTTGACCAACTCCCACCATCTCAGCCCGCCCCAATCATTGGCCTTCCTTCTGCCCCCATTGGTCCCCATGCAGAGTGGCGGTGGGACTCCCAACCCCCACTGATTGCCCCTCTAGGCCCAGCCTCCCAAATACTTCACCCTTTGGCACTGCCCCATGCTCTTGGGCAGTGCCAGGGGCATGGGCTGGCACTGCCAGGGTGCCCATGTCCAGGGGGCATCACTCCTCTCACTGACTGACCCACTAATGGGCTTGATTGCCACCCCCTTCACTCCAGCAGGGTCAGGCTACTAGCTCCCCGAAAGTGGAGAGTTAGTGTAAACCACTCTGGTGGGGTGGGAGAGGCTAGGGGACCCAGAGAATTCAATCCCAGGCTCACTTATAGTATTTAAATTACACTTCAATAAGATTTAAATTACCTACCTAGTCTTCCTGCCACTTTGCAGCGCAGACCCGATGGTGTCGGAAATCCAGCACTGGGAGATGAGCACCTGGAGGGAATGCATGCACAAATCCCACACATGCCTGGCTTTGAGATTCTCCAACCCCACTGCGCTGGAAAATTAGTGCACCAGGGTGGGAGAATCGGCCCCAACATTTGATTAAATGTGGCACCTAGGAGCCCTAGCAAAATTGTAGTCATTGTGAATGGGGGAAATTCTGGAGTCCAATCAGGTACAAAGAAAGATGGTTGTTGGAGGTCAGTCATCTTAGCTCTAGTGTTACATATTGACTGGGTATTGTAGCAAAGCATTAAATAATGAAGTGCCACACGTATACGTTTAAGTCAAACACGATTCAGAATTTTTTAGAGGATGTTGCTTATTCCGGGTCCAAGATGGAAGAGCCTCAGAAACCTGTAAATCCCTCTGTGTATGTCACTAGATGTCATGTGATATTATTTCACCAGAGACACAACCACTTTAAATACATAATACCCAGAACATTATAGGAGTTTCACACAGCATACTGTCTCGGCCCTACCATCTTCAATTGCTTCATTAATGACCTTCCCTCTATTCTAAGATCAGATGTGAGGATGCTCATTGATTATGACACAATGTTCAGCACCATTTGTGACTCATCAGATACTAAAACTGCCAATATTCATCAGAAGAAAGACAAAGAGACCAGAGTCTCTTTGCCAGAGACACCCATCAATGACTAGAACAAAATTTAGAAAGTCTTTTCAAGGAGCGATGATTACAAAAAGAGCAAATTCAAAGGAAGCATTCTGAACAGACCAAACCTTCTCATTTATTTTACTAGCAGTCCTAGCCTTTCCCTTCCCACTGACGTTCCAGTCTCTTAAACAGCTTTCACACTCCATATGGTACAACCTCATTGGCCTTTCTGAGACCACCTGTAGATTCATTGATGCAACACCATGATATTTTTCAATATTGTTACTATCCTTCTGTTCAACATCATCAGGAAATCATCAACTCACAAACAGACTTCTCTGGAATGCATTGAGATAAGCGTATACTTGCAAAATGTGGTTTGTTACATGTTCCAATGAGATACTAGGTTGAGGTGGATCATTAAGCTTAATGACCTTCTCCAACCAGTGGAACCAGTTGTGATTGAACCACGTGAACCATTTGACTACTCATTTGGAGATGTGTTGATCTTTCACACTATTACTTGCAATGCAGGACCATTTTTTTAATCTATCCAATTTGGCAGGAAATAGATTCTGTTTTATACCCCACCCAGTTTTATACTCCAATATACACCCTGTTCAGACCTAGTAATGGTTCGCAGTACCCTACATTAATTACAAATTATACTGTTGATTTTTCTCAAATTAAGCAATTTTTTATTATTTCAATGTTAGTGCCATTGTCTTAATTGTTTTAAACATTTTAGCAGGATATCCTAGATTAATGTGATCACTTGTTTATAATAGAGTTATACCTATGGGTTTCATACAGACATAACAATTAAGAAACAATATACTAGCATCCAAATTAAGGTGACACATCTGTTGGCTCTTCTAATTGCTTATTTGTCTGCTGTTGTCATTTCATAATAATCTCTCATCTTGCAGTTGTGATTTGTGTATGCGTATGTATGTATGTTAACAAGCAAGAAATGAAGTAAGATTGTACCACTTTGTATGCATGTGAAGCTGTGAAAAGTAAATTATGTTCAGAATATAATTTATTGCAATATGTGTGCAAGGTTAATAACTTTGAGAATGCTTTGTAAATTTACATTACTGATTTGTACTTTGTTTTGGTCCTCATTCCTATCTTTATTAGTGATAAGAAGTGCAACTTCAAAGGAGAAATTAGCAATCAATGTCTGTAAGTTGCATCTTTTCCACTGCTTGGTTTTAACCAGAAACGTCTAAAATAAGATATTTAGTAGATACATACATGCCCAAAGTCAAAATAAGAGACTGTTATAAGTAAAAGCTAAGGTGACTGGCAGTGTTCAAAGACAAATAACGAAAATGATTTTTATGAAGTAAAGGCATGTAATTTGCAACAAAACACTGGTGGGTTCTTGAAGGAGCTATAAGATATACTGAAGCTGCACATGACAGGCCCTTTGACCCACCAAGCCTGCACCAAAACATGACACCTCTCTAAAATAAAGACCTTTTGCCTCTACTCGGTCTGTATCCCTCTATTCCCTGCCTACTTATGTATCTGACAAGATGCCTCTTAAATGTTGCAGTTGTATCTGTTCCTACCACCACCCCTGGCAGCACATTCCAGACACTTACCACCCTCTTTATAAAAAAAACTTGCCTCTCATACTTCCTTTAAACTTTCTCCCTTTTACCTTAAACCTAACTCTCCAAATAATTGGCACTTCTGACCTGGGAAAAAGGCTCCGATTGTAAATTCTATCCATGCCTCTCATAATTTTGTAAATGTGTCCAATCTCTCCTTGTAGCTAATACACCCTAAACCAGGCAACGTCCTGATAAACTTTTTCTGGATCCTCTCCATAGCTCCACAACCTTCAGGTAGTGTGGGAACCAAAACTGCAACATGATTTGTTAATTTTTATACTCTATGCCCAGACCAATGAAGCAAGCATGCCATATGCTTTCTTGACCGCTTCATCCACTTGTGTTGCTACTTTCAGGGAACTGTGAATCTGTATGCCTAGATCCCTCATATGTTATTGCTTCTAAGGGTTCTGCCATTTACTGTATACTTCTCTCCTGCGTTAGACCTTCCAAAATGCATCACCTCACATTTGCCTGGATTAAATTACATCTGCTATTTCTCTGCCCAAATCTCCAGCCTATCTATATCCTGCTGTATTCTCTGGCAATCCTCCTCACTATCTACAACTCCCTCAATCTTTGTGCTGTCTGCAGCCTTACTAAACAGACCACCTCCAAATCATTTGTATACATTAAAACAACAGGGGTCCCAGCACTGATCCCTGTGGAACACGACTGTTCACAGATCTCCAGTCAGAAAAATAGCCCTTCACTACTACTTTCTGTCTTCTATGACCAAACATCCACCTTACCACTCACCATGGGTCCCATATGACTTCACCTTCTGTATCAGCTTGTCATGAGGGACCTTGGCAAAGGCCTTGCTAAAGTCCTTGTAGACAGCATCCACTGCCCTGTCCCCATCAATCATTTTTGCCATTTCTTCAAAAAATTTCAATCAAGATTGGTTTAGCTGGAAGGTTAATGGGAAAATAATCATGGCCAATTGAGGTAGCAAAGTGAAAAAGAATATTGCTGTGGGCGAAAATGGTGGCGCTGGCAGAAAATCACTCAAGACTGCTGTAACGATAACTTCAGTGATGAGATCTCGTTTTCTGATTTACCCTGCCTCTTACTGGTGATGTCCTGCCTAAAAAGGTTGGGAACCTCATTTCCATAAATTATCATCGAATTGAAGGGTTTCCCTGCCATATGTTCCCTTTACGTTAAGAATATCCCACTCACAAAGTTGCAAGCAGATGCACCCAAATGAACATGCCCACTGTCGTGGGGAAACTCCGGCCCCCCCTCCTCCCAATCCACACACGGGAAATCCCTCCCCATGAAGTTCCCCACTTGGCGCTGCCCCTGGCAATGCCCCAGGGCATATCCCTGTCGCTCCTGGGGGTGTACTTGTGCTCCGTTGGTACTTTCTATTTGTCTAGTTCACATTGCTCCAGACCTGTGGTAGACCTTTGACATCATGTCAGCGAGGGGAGAAATTGTAATATGGGAGATAATATAGTGGGGAAGCCTGTTAATGAGATGACAATACATTTAAATGACGTTCCCAACATTCTTCATTTGACAATCTAGGAATCAGTTAAGTGAATATCCTCTGAACTGTTTCAAATGTAATTATATCCTTTTTTAAATAAAAAAACAAAACTGTACTCCAGATGTGGTTTTAGAAATGCCCTCCACAACTGTAGAAAACCTTCCTTACTTTTACATTTTATTCCTCTTACATTAAACAATAATATGTCATTTGCCTTCCTAATCACTTGATGTTTCTGCATGCTAACTTTATCGACTCATGAATCAGGACACCCTGGTCCCTCTGTAACTGAGTTCTGCAATCTATCTCCATTTAAACAGGATATTGGTTTTCAATTCTCCCTGCCAAAGTGGACAGGTTCACATTTTTTCCACATTATGCTCCATCTACCAAAATGTTGCCCATTCATTGAACCTATTTCCATCCCTCATGGGAAAGATGGAGGCTGAGGGTTGACCTGATAGAGGTCTACAAAATTATGAATGAGTATGACTATCCAGGATGGATAGTCAGAGACTTTTTCCAAGGATGGATGTGTCAATTATAGGGGGGCAGAGATTCAAGGTGAGGTGGGGGGGAAAGTTTAAGGGAGATGTGGAGGGGTAGTTTTCACGCAGAGAGTGGTGGGTGCCTGGAACGTGCTGCCAGAGGATGTGGTGGAAGAAGGCACATCAGCAACATGTAAGAGGCATCAAGCTGGGTACATGAATAAGGAGGAAATAGAGGGAAATAGACCAAGTAAGGACAGAAGTTTTTTTTAATT
Source organism: Carcharhinus amblyrhynchos (assembly GCF_965287045.1). NCBI lineage: Eukaryota > Metazoa > Chordata > Chondrichthyes > Carcharhiniformes > Carcharhinidae > Carcharhinus > Carcharhinus amblyrhynchos. The sequence continues at coordinate 93,197,265 of NC_137328.1, read as the reverse complement.
TAGTTAAGGCATCGTGATCGGTGCAGGCTTGGAGGGCCAAAGCTGTACCTGTGCTGTACGTTTCTTTGTTCTTTGTATGTCCTCTTCACAATTTACACTACGATTTATCTTTGTGTTAAATATTTTTAAGACGTGGGTTGATGGGTTTTTGATAAGAGAAGGGATTAAGGGTTATGGGGAGAGGGCGGGAATGTGGAACTGAGCCACGACAGATCAGCCATGATCTTATTGAATGGCGGGGCAGGCTCGAAGGGCCAGATGGCCTACTCCTGCTCCTATTTCTTATGTTCTTATGTTCTTATGTTATCAGCAAATTTAGCAGCCATACATTCAGACTTGTCTTCCAAATCATTGTTCAAATTATAAGTAGTTGAGGCCCCAACACTGGTCCCTGTGGCACTCCATTGGTTACATCTTGCCATCCTGAAAATTACCCATTTATTTCAAATTCCTGTTAGCTAACCAATCCTCTGTCCATGGTAATATGTTACCCAAACCATGAGCACCGTTTTGTGTAGTAACCTTTAATGTGGCACCTTGTCAAATACTTTCTGGAAATTTAAGTACAGCACATCTATAGGTTCCCCTTTCTCTGTGTTACCTGCTACTTCCTCAAATAACTCTAATAAATTAATCAAACTCAATTTGTTTGAAGTTTATTTATTAGTCACAAGTAAGGCTTACATTAACACTGCAGTGGAGTTACCATGAAAGTCTTTCAGACTGTAGGAGGAAACCGGAGCTTCTGGAGGAAACCCACGCAGACACAGGGAGAACATGCAAGCTCTGCACAGACAATGACCCATGCTGGGAATTGAACCCAGGTCCCTGGTGCTGTGAGGCAGCAGTGCTAGCCACTGTGCTGCCACGCTGCCCTTTTGCAACACAAACCCAAAGCCAACACAGCCATTTCCAGCTTTATCTGAGGTGGGACTGGAGTGGGTGACCGACCTATTCAAGAGAGCCAACTTTATATTCCCACAGGGTGAAAATGTTAGGAAAACAAAAGGATGACTCCTTCCCCTCTTCACCGAAACCTCTTACTATTCTAACTCCAATACATTTTTAAAGTTGCACTCAATGTGCTTCTGAAATGTCAAATGTCCTTGATGTTCAAGTTTCAGCCTTGATCGCTTTGAAACCACGGGGGGAGTTTTCCCATCCGACCCACCACGGGAATTGTATTGGTCTGGGAGCGGGTTGGGGTGGTGGGGGGGCGGCGGCGGCTGGACCATGCAAAGGTCCATTGACCTCTGGTGTGATTTTTCGGTTTTGGGACATAAATAGATAGAAAATCCCGCCCAATGTCTGTGTAATGGTTATCGACTTACACTCATTTGTTTCTGTTTATGCTGTCAATTTGTTCCTCTTGTTACAAATGTTGGTCAGAGTTTTCTGGTTGTTCATGCCCTACCACTCTGCGAGTGAGGACAGAGAATTTAGCACCCAGCCAAATCTCAGTTCACTACAGCAGCACCAGGGAATCCCGCTAGCCTGAAAGGCTGATAAACTCTGGCCATTGTGTTCATTCAACTCTGTCTTTATATCATTTTCCCAACGTGGCCCAATTTGCTGGTGCACTCTTATGTTTGTGTACACTGCTCCTTTCTATCACATTTTGATTATCATGACTTCCATTATTGCCCTGTCCTTTCTACTTTCTATATATCCCTTCAATTGAGTCTTCCAGCCCCACTGTTTACTTTATAATCTCTCTAGTGCCCTAGTTATTCACCAGTATTTGATTCTGCAGTCCCCTATGCCAGGAGCAGCTGGACAACAGGGGAAACTGAAGAAAGCATATTACCCAAAAGGACAGAAGGTCTCAGAAACCAGGGAGAGGGACAAAAATAAAGGTGTCGCCTAACTCAAGGAACAAGAACGAGAATATGAACACGGTCTCCTTCTGTGAAGCTAAAGTAAGGACCAGAGAAAAAAACTCCAAATTAAAGACAGAAGGGTGTAGGAACAGATTTGAGGCAAAGTGGGCTTGCAAAAAATGAAAAGATCAGAGGAGACTGCCAAAGATTTGTGATTCTTTACTGTGGGCTTGTAAAGCAGTGATGTCCTGTTGGCAAAGCTGAGTACCTGAGCGGGGGCATGGAAGGCAAAGCTTGAATACACCTGGCAATCCAGGGGAGAGGAACATCAGATGGTTGAAACCCTGGAGGTGTATCCCTGTTGAACTTGTCTAAGTCAAAGCATAGGTTAGGAGAAAATTCCAAGGTGAGTTCTTTGTGAGTGGAGATTGAATACCAGAGTTAAAAGACAGCTTCTGTGAGACCAGTTGGTTCACAGTGTGGTAAGTGTCTGCAGGAAGAAATCTATAAAAGTTGCTTTGGGTGCCATCTGTCACTTGGTTTCAGAGCGTGGTGTTTGCAACCCTAGGTCGCCTATTGGTTAATATGGACTGTAGTTACTGTGAACATTAGAGTATAAGATAAACTTTGTAACTCATTATCCTTATGAATCTGTGTATATCTGTAAAGGAATGGTTAAGGTGAAGGACTGTCATATCGTTCATCCTTTCATGTTGAATAAATATTTTTCTCTTTTGTTAAAAATGCATCAGCAGGCTCCTATGACTCTATTCAGTAACCACTTTTCCACATTTTTAAACAAAAAATAGAAATTTGGATCTATCGAGCCACATTCCAGCCCGGGATGTGACTCGTCCAGTAGTAACATCAACTAGGATCATAACATGTAGACACAAGGAGAGCGTGCAAACTGCACATAGGCGCGCAGTGAAGGAACTTCCAGTGGTACAGCTCCCACTTTCACCAGTTTTGGTATCAATGCTCCATGAATTGATATACATTTCTCCCACACCAATCCTTGAGCCATGCATTCAGCTCTCTGATCTTATTGAACCTATGTCAACTAGTTGATGCCTCAGGTATTAATACAGAGGTTATTAATGTTGTGGTTCTACTTTTTAATACTTCTTAATTTTTAATTTAAATAGAACTACCTCTTAGAGGCAAATATTAAGTAAACCATACTGCCAGAGGAAGGGGCTTTAAATGCAGACTATTAATTTAAATTGCTTATTTCTTTTTTTCTCCAAACCTCTGTAATGGCATGTATTCTGAAATCAAACTTGGACTAAAATCAAGGCCTGGATCTTGTGTTTAGCAACTTAGTGACAATTAACACTGCTGATTTCCAAGCAAGCTGCACAAAACAGTTTAACATTTATTAAGGCATGTATTTCACCTTTGCCAATGTTAATTTGATTCTGGCACCATCTATAGGGCATCTCCAGCATCCAGCAATCTACAAATAGGTTAAGCCATCGCTCACATTGGAGAATTCTCATAGTCAATAAATCAGGAAGTAAAATGCATGGATTACTTTCACTTTTTTAAAAATCATAGAATACCTATACTGCAGAAGGTGATCATTTGGCCCATCGAGTCTGCACTAAAAACAATCCCACCCAGGCCTTATCCCCGTAACCCCACATATTTATCCTGCTAATCTACAAGTTCCCCTCCAAGCCACTCACCAAGATTGGTGGAATAGTGGATTTTATAGGCTCTCTTTATAGCCTACACAGCTCTTGTAGGCTATAAAGAGACATTGATGGGATGCAGAGCTGGGCAGAAAAGTGGCAGATGGAGTTTAACCCCGATAAGTGTGAGGTGATTCATTTTGGTAGGACAAACTTGAATGTAGATTACAGGATCAACAGCAGGGTTCTAAGGAATGTGGAGGAACAGAGAGATCTTGGGGTTCATATCCACAGATCTCTGATGGTTGCCACCCAAGTGGATAGAGCCGTGAAGAAGGCTTATATTGTGTTAGCGTTTATTAACAGGGGGTTTGAGTTTAAGAGCCGTGGGGTTATGCTGCAACTATACTGGACGTTGGTGAGACCACATCTGGAATATTGTGTTCAGTTCTGGTCACCTCACTATAAGAAGGATGTGGAAGCATTGGAGAGAGTGCAGAGGAGATTTACCAGGATGCTGCCTGGTTTGGAGGGTAGGTCTTATGAGGAAAGGTTGAGGGAGCTGGGGCTTTTCTCTTTGGAGCGGAGGAGGATGACAGGCGACTTAATAGAGATTTATAAGATGGTGAGGGGGATAGACAGACTAGGCGTGCAGAGACTATTTCCTCGGGTTTATGTAACTGTTACTAGGGGCATAACTATAAGGTTCGTGGTGGGAAATATAGGAGGGATGTCCAGGGTAGATTTTTTACTCAGAGTGGTTGGGGCGTGGAATGCACTGCTTGCTGTGATACTGGAGTTGGACACTTTAGGAACTTTCAAATGGTTATTGGATAGGCACATGGAGCACACCAGGATGATAGGGGTGGGATAGCTTGATCTTGGGTTTGGACATAGCTCAGCACAGCATCGAGTACTGAGCTGTACTGTTCTATGTTCTATGTTCTATCCTGACTTGGAAATATATCACTGTTCCTTCCCAGTTACTGAGTCATAATTCTGGAACTTCCTCCCCAACAGCATTGTGGATTAGTCCACAGTACATGTACTGCAGTGCTTCAAGAAGGCAGCTCACCACCACTTTCTCAAGAGCAACTAGGGATGGGCGATAAATGCTGACCAGCCAACGATACCCATGTCCCATAAATAAATTTTTAAAAATCCCACTGACACTAAGGGGCAATTTAGGACGGCCAATCAACTCAATGCGCACATCTTTGGAATGTGGGAGAAAACTGGAACACTCAGAGGAAACCCACACAGACACGAGGAGAATGTACAAACTCCACACAGTCACCCAAGGCCAGAAGAGAAACCAGGTCCCTTGTGTGAGGCAGCAGTGTTAACCATTATGCCACCGTTCCAGCCTTAATAATATTACTGAGATTCTTCTCAGGACTCATCTTTCAATCTATTATCCCACAAAGAAAAAACAGCTGCAACCAGGTTAGATCCTAACCAGAATTACCGGCATTTACTTGGGGTCAACCAGAGCAACCAGAAACCATCCAACAACCAGCTGGAAAGCATTTGTCCACGGTTTTATCAGCCAAATTTTGACTAAGTCCGTTTGTGAAATTTTTATTCATTCATGGAATATGGAAGTCACTGATTCAGCCAGCATTTATTACCCATTCCTCATGGTTTCAACTGGCCACCGACTACTGCCTGTTAACCAAGAACAAGTATGGTTCGACTGTCTAAATACAGAGTTGCTAAGTGGTTGAGTGACTGTTTTTTTTCTTTGGGATTGCAGCAAAATGAATTACAGTCTAATTTGCAGTATTTACATGCATATTGAACATTAGAAGAACTGTTACTTAATGAAATTTCTGTGAATGGCCTTGAGATATCTTTAGTTAGTTAAAATTTGTTGCACCTAATAGTTGAAAGAAAACACTTCATAAGTGATTATTTTACCGGTTTTCTTACTAAGTAGCATTATTAACGCTGCTACCTCACAGCACCAGGGACCCAGGTTCGATTCCAGCCTCGTCTGTGGGGAATTTGCACATACTCCCTGTGTCTGCGTGCGTTTCCTTCAGGTGCTCCAGTTTCCTCCCACCATCCACAGATGCACAGGTTAGGTGGACTAGCCACGCTAAATTGCCCTTTTGTGTTCAAAGACGAGTAGGTTGGGGGATTAGTGGGGTAATTGTGTGGGGTTCTGGGATAGGGCGGTGGGTGAGTCTCTGTTGGAGACTCAGTGCAAAATGAATTGTCTGAATGGCCTCCTGCACAGTAGGGATACTATGATTTACCTCAGCATAGTTTGACAACTCGGAATTAATCTTAAGGTGCACTGTGTGAAGTTATTGGCATTTACTGTAGCAGCCACTATCTGAGGCACTGTGCCTTTAGCTCTCTGCCTCCTCTTCTGTAGTGGGATGAATGGGTGAATGTCTTGCAATATTGAACGGGCCCTCATTTGGCATATCCATTTCAACAGTAGCCCTGGTTTTACTCCTGAAAGCCTCTGCAGTTTTCATTTCATATGTTGCATCACAGCTTCAGGTTACATCTATTAATTCTGAAGCAGGAAAAACAAAGCATCTGCCTTTAGATTTAGAAACATAGAAACATAGAACATTACAGCGCAGATTTCTGTCCTTGTATAGAAAATCCTTGCTTTTCCAATTTTACAGGATCCGAACAGTGGGCTCAAATCATGCATGGAGTTCATTCTGCATAATTGGAAGTATGTATATAGCATATTCCACATCCTAAAGTACTTAACAGCCAATAAAGTGGTGACTATTAAAATGTAGAAAATAAGTCCTGATCTGGAGATTTGGGCTTATTGTTAATGTGTCTAGTTTAAGTTAAAACTGAGTTTAACTTTATTAGCATCACAAGTAGGCTTACATTAACACTGCAATGAAGTTACTGTGAAAATCCCCTACTTGCCCCACTCCGTGTCTCTTCGGGCACATTGAGGGAGAATTTAGCATGGCCAATGCACCTAACCAGCATGCCTCTCAGACTGTGGGAGGAAACCTCAGCACCCAGAGAAACCCCCACAGACATGGGGAGAACGTGCAGACTCCACACAGACAGTAACCCAAGAAGGAAATCAAACCTGGGTCTCTGCAGCTGTGAGGCAGCAGTGCTAACCACTGTGCCACCGTGTGTTTAATTTGTGAGAGTGTGAATAGTACATTCCACCCATGGCACCTCTGCAGACTATTATGTAATTTCTACTCCTTTGTTTGAGAGTGTGCATTGTCAGCATAAAACACTTCAGGAATTTAAACACGGCTCAGTAATGGCAAGAAGCTGGCGAGTTCCCAGCCTCTCATTTGTCTGCCTTCATTCACTCAATACCTGCAGTGAAATTTCATTAGCTAGAATTCCTAGGATAGAATTGTAAGTTTTTTCATTTGGCTCTATATTAAATCATTTTCTGATTCAAATTTGCCTTTATATCCCTAGAGGTAAAACATAATTCTTGCTCTACACCCTGCTGGAGGTGAGCCTTGCACAAAACAGACATCTGAATGTGCATTGAGAATGATTTTCTAATCATTATTTTAAGTGGTGTAGCAAATATCCAGCTCATGGTTCATGTTAGCCTTTCAGAGGTACACTGGAAACCTCGGACCTCCAACTCCCTCCACGGCCGGGATTCTCTGGTGCCGCTGCAGTGAATGAAGTCTTAGCTGAGTGACAAATTCTCCATTCTCACTGCAGCAGGGTGGAAGTAAAAGAGATTGGAGCATCCCGCCCATAATGTCTAGTTCTGGAAAGATTGTTGTTGTGAAGGTAAGATGAATAAAATGCTGGGCGTTAGAGACTACCAGAACATCGAAAATAAAATGGCAGTTCTTAAGCTTACCAATGTTTCTTTAATGAAGTCAGAGTAGGAGAGGTAGAGTCATCAAGCATTGGTGGGCTCACTCAGCTGGAGAACTGGTGACATGGTGTCCATCTCCTGCGCCATGACCCTCACCCCCTTCTCTCCCTCCTCTCCTCCCCGAACAAGGATAGACCCCCCTTGTTCTCACATTTCACCCCATCAGCCTCCGCATGCAAAGCACAATCCTTTGCCATTTTTGTCAACTCCAGCGTGATGCCACTACCAAACACATCTTCCCTTCACTCCCTCTGTCAGCATTCCACAGAGACCATTCCCTCTGGGATAACCTAGTCCACTCTTCCACAATGCCCAACACCTCTCCTGTCACTCATGGCACCTTTCTATGCAATTGCTGAAGATGTAACACCTGCCCCTTTTACCTCTTCTACGCTCACCATCCAAGGTCCTAAACATTCATTCCAGGTTAAGCAGTGTTTCATTTGCACCCTTTTCAATTTGGTCTGTTGCATTCACCGCTCCCAATGTGGTCTCCTCTATATCGGAGAGACCAAGCATAGACTGGGTAATCACTTTGCTGAGCACCTTCAGTCTATGTACAATCACGATCCTGACCTTCCTGTTGCTTGTCATTTTAACACACGATCCTGCTCCCATTGCCCACATGTCTGTCCTTGGCTTGCTGTAATGTTCCAGTGAAGCTCAACGCAAACTGGAGGAATAGCATCTCATCTTCCGGTTAGGCACTCTCCAGCCTTCCATTCTCAACATTGAATTCAACAACTTCAGATGATAAGGTCTATCCCACCTCAATCCCATTGTTTTCATTTAAAAAAAAACTGTTCTCTCCCTTTTATTCCTTTACTATCTTTCTTCATTTTTCTTTCCTTCCCACTCTTTCCCCCTACTTTATCTGCCCTTTCCTTACCTTTTCTCCCCCTTTGCTTCTCCTTTCCCCCATTTTCTAAATTTTACCTCTCTCCCACCCATTTCCCCGTCCTTCCCCGATATCTTCACCTGTCACAGCTTACCCTCTGATTTCAGCTCCTCTGCTGTTTGACCACTCACGCCCTTTATTCTCTCAATGGACTGCCATTAGCAGCCAGTTCTGTGGCTATGGCTCATATCTCATTCCCTCACCCCGCCCTATAAATATCTGCCACTTTCTATGCCTTTTAGCTTTGACAAAGGGTCATCTGGACTCAAAACATCAGCTCTTTTCTCTCCTTACGGGTGCTGCCAGACCTACTGAGATTTTCCAGTATTATCCCTTTTGATGTCTACTCTGCTTGCGAAGAAATGCAGTCCAGACTTAGATATTTTCTTAAATTAGTTTAACTAACTTGGAGATGGCTGGAACTAAAGATTGTCTGTTTCAATTCAGTGTTCAGAAGGAGCCCTGGGAGCCATTTATAGTTTGGTGCATTTGGGAGGGTGGAGTTCAGAGAAACCAAGGAGCAGAGCCAGCTTAGCGAATCTGGTGGTTTACAAAAGAGCTGGAATTGTGCTGGTAATTAAAGACAGGACTGCAGCTTTATAAATCCCATGGAAGACAGTCTCAGGAGAAGAGATTGAACCATTGGAAGCTGTGCAGCCACTGAGATTTTCTGAGTCAGGGCAGCTTTTGAGGGAATTCAGAATCTGGATATTGGAAAGTGAGGAGTTGAAATCCCTGATCAGGAAGACAGGTTTTTAATGAGAGTTTGTGACTATGGTGGTCACTGTTTTCTGGGTGGCTTGCTGGGAAAATCATGGAATCTGTCTTGATTCCATCTACCATTTAACGTGATGTGATGTGTTTGATCAAGTTTGCGTGTTAATTCATTTTTACCTCGTGTTAATTCTGGATGCTCAAATATAAGATAGACATTGTAAATTGTTTTACTTCTCTGACTTAGTTAAGTAAAGTTTATTTTGCTTGTTTATTTGTATCTCGGGGCTTTATTCTCCTAGTTGGTAACTGAGATGTCAAAATTGGTCTAGGTTAAACAAAATATTACTCATCTCAACCGAATTGTAGCTGTGTCTAGAAAGTTAACCCTTTAGTGTTTTAACACCTTGCAACGTGCTGCAGGCAGAGGGATATGATATGCATCACAGAAAATCTGGCAAGCTTACACATATTTGGTGGTATTGAATGAAGGTGACCTGAGTCTCTTCATCTCCTCTGGGGAGACATGTCCGTATTAAGTATCTCTCAGCATAGCAGTGGGCCTATCGTGTGATCAAGAACCCTGCAGGTGGTAGTCCCCCCCCACCCCCCCAACCCTGAGGGCTGCCAATCAGTCGGAGGTCTACAGCTGCCCATCGCAGGCAACACCAACGGGAGTGGTGACCGCTGTCGGTAACGTTCCTGTCATTACTTATCCTTTAGATTAAACCTTTTGGAAGATACTTAAATAAAATAATATCAACTGCACTAGGACCTTTCTTCCCTGGTCCCCAGTACTATAGAATGTAGCCCTTACAAACCATCGCCACTATATAAAGATTTTACAAACTGTAAAAAGGGAGAGGCCTAATATCAGAGGTGAGTCAGGGCAATGGGCATGTTGGAAGAAAGATCACAAGAGTGTATCTCAATGGACGTTCCCCTTCCCAATGTAGGGTCCCTTGATCAGATGTTGAGTGTCTTTTGAGCAAGGGACCTTCCCCTCCACACCAGAATCCCGCAAGCAAATCCCAATAGGATTTGTGTTTTGGTCATCTCGGGCAGTGCCTGACCCATGAGCTGTCCGTGAGCCTTTGTGCCCCAGACTGAATTGGGATAGAGGTGGGATGGCAGCGAGGACCCCACCCGGAAAGATTAAATTTCACCCACTCCCACGAAGAGGGCATTAACTTCCATCCATTATGTGTATAACATGAGGAATCTATCTTTCACCAGCACCAGTTGATAGGGGGTATATTTTCTATTTATGTGGCTGAGATGCTGTACAAAAGAATATCAGCTCAAAATCACCAATCCAGTCAGTCTCACACTTTGATAGCATCTGCCCTGCTAGCCTGGGTGTATAATAAGCCCAGTTTACAGCATGCATGTACAAGCTGCCATTGAGACAAGTGTGAGGCACACAGTACCAGCTGTGAATCGTGTGCAGCCAGTCATGTCATCATTTATCTCAATACTGTATCTGACCATTTAATCTGCTTTTATTCTCAGTCTCTGCCAGGCATATTTAAGCTGCAACTATGTCGCAGCTCTGACAGTGTCAGGTTGTAAATGTGGATAGGAAATGGCTCACACACAAAGAGAGCTACGCCATAAAAAGATATTACAAAACAAAAAATCAATTGTGCTTCTTATTATTTTATTACTTTCCTCTCCTAGTGGCCAACAGTCTGACAGCTACTGAAGGAATGGCTACGTTGAGGCGAAACAGCATAACCTTATCTGCCAGAATCCCTATCTGTTACTTCCAGAGAGACTGAATGACTTCTGTTGGCTTTTGCTTGCTGCATACTAACAGAATTCTTCTGCAGCATCTGTACGTGCGCATGATGTACACCATGCAACATCTCATCAGGCAGGTAAAAACAAATGAGCATTCTTATGTTCCAAGTTATAATTCGAAGATTGCCTTGGAGTAAAGAACGTGTGAATAAAGCACCTTGTTAGATTTTGGATTGTTGTTTCCCTGTGCCGTTCTAATCTGTAAAATCAAGGTGACAGTTTAGGGAGGAGGACCAGAAATCCAAATGAAACAGCATTTAATTTGAGTAATCCAACTGAAAGGAGGGGTAGAATCTAGTGCTGCTCCCTCTTACAGGAAACAAGGTAAGTGGGGAAACTGAATTGTGGAAGAGGTGAAAATCTGGCTTCCCCTGTTGCAATTAAAGGCGAGGATTAATCAGCAGTGGATAAGATTTGGATTCCTGACAGAAAGCGGTGGGAAGTTATTGGTGGTGCACTACCTGTTGGGCATGCATATTTATTCAAACAAATGACTGCCAAATTAAAGTGGTATCTTTGTGATTAATTCGGCAGTAACAATAAGCACATGCTTTCAGACTCATGACTGGTTCAAAGTGGTGTGCAGCAAGCAAGGTCATTTTTGTGGTGGGTTTGGACTGAATAGAAGTGATTTTTATTCTATAGGGGACTTTGTTGAACCATGGAGGGAGAAAGAGTTAAACTGTTATTTTTATTCATTTACAGGATGTGGGCATCACTGAATAGGCCAGCATTTGTTGCCCATCCCTAATTGCCCTTGAGAAGGTGATGATAAGTTGAACCATTGAAGTGTAGGTATATTCACAGTACTGTTGGGGAGGGAGTTCCAGGATTTTGACCCAGGCACAGTGAAGGAAGGATGATGACTGGCCTGGAGGGGAATCTCCAGGTTTGCAGGTATCTGCTGCTCTTGCCCTTCTAGATGGTAATGATCATGGATTTGAAAGGTGTTGTCTGAGAAGGCTTGATAATTCCTGCAGTGCACCTTGCAGATGGTACACATGACTGCCACTGTTCGTCAATGGTGGAGAGACTGAATGCTTGTGAATCAGGTGAATTGCTTTGTCCTGAATGGTGCCAAGTTTCTTGAGTGTTGTTGGAACTGCACTCATCAGGTAAGTGGAGAGTATTCCATCAAATTCATGACTTATGCCTTGTAGATTGTGGGCAGATTTTGGGAAGTCAGGAGGTGACCTTCTCGCCATGGGATTCCTAGCCCTTGGCCTAATCTTGTAGCCACATTACTTATATATCTAGTCCAGTTCCATTTCTGTCCATTAGTAACCCCCAGGATGTTGATTGGAAGGGGTTCAGTGATGGTAATGGCATTTAATGGCAAAGGGTGATGGTTAGAGTTTATGGCCGTTGCCTGAGGTAAATGTTACTTGCCATTTGTCACCTCAAGCCTGGATATAGTCCAGATCTTGCTGCAATTGGACGTGAACTGCTTCACTGACCCATGATCACTACCACCTAGAAGGAGCTGTGAATGATATTGAACATTATGTAGTCATCAGCGAACAGGCCCACTTCTGATCTATGATGGAAAGAATGTCATTGATGCAGCAGCTGAAGATGATTGGGCTTAGGACACTACTCTAAGGACCTCCTGCAGTGATGATCTGGAGCTGAGATGATTGACCTCCAACAACCACAACCATCTTCCTTTATGCTCGGTACGACTCCAACATTACATTGTTCTTGGGTGTCAGCTATCCAGGAAGGTTGGGGTGTGGCTGTCTGTGGAAGGAGGATGGGTTGTGGCAGGTCTATGAAGGATCATGGGGAAATAGAGGGAAGGAGTTAGCTAACACTGGGAAGGTGAATCTCCACAGGCGGGAAAGCAAGAATCTTTCAAGATGGAAGCTAGAACTGTTGCAGCCTGATGATTTATTTTTGGTTAATTGAAGAAAACAGAGGTTGGAAGTTTCTGGTTATGAATTTTACTCCTTGCGAGAGTAGATTTCTGGCTCTGATGATGATAATTGAGCTCCTCTAACAAAGATATGGCTTGGTTCTGCATGTAGGAGGAAGGATAGCTCCACTCCTTTGTCTGTTAGTGGACTTCTAGGCAGAGTTCTTTCTGTGCTGGGTAGGACCTCTGCTCTTTGAGTCTCTGTGTCTCCCAGACTGACTAACAGGAAGTTGATTTCAAGATGTGTATTAATAATTGTTTCTTATCGTAAGCTTGTTTATATCAGGTGACTAGAGTGTCGCTGTCCACAATCGGTCCCTGACAAAGTTAGCATTGACACTCAATGGGGTTTGAATTTTATCAATTTGCATGTCTTGGTGATCAAATGTTTTTTCCTTCAAACCATTCTTTAGCCACCATGTCTACTTTGACATTGTAAATTTTTTTTTGTATTTAGACAATATAGCTGATAATTCAATGGGAGATATCTGTTGCATTTTTAATACCTCTTTAATGAAATGTCCCCAAAAGGTTATTTACATTTTAATGTCCTGTCCTCTATGAACGGTGTGCTTTGTCTGTATCGGGCGCAAGAAACAATACTTTTCACTGTACAATACATGTGATAGTAATAAATCAAATCAAGTCAAATCAAAGACAAGAAAGCTACTTTCAGTCTTGGACAGTTTCATGTACAGACAAGCACTGGAAGTTACCTAACCCTCTTTGACCCTGTCTTGTCACATCATTGATTGCCCATTCTCCATGTCCATTTGTCACATATTCAGGGTATAACTACATGGGTGTGAGGCTTCGTATATTTGAGGTTGGCAGTAGAAAGATTGATATGGAGATGCCGGCATTGGACTAGGGTCCAACACCGCAACGACAACTGATGAATGTACACCACTCGACAATCACCAGGCAGGAGTGTTCTCTTCCTGTTGGGGTCGTGGTCATGGGCATTCAGCCTCTGATGTTCGAGTAAGCTTTCTCCAAAGTGGCCTTCATGACAACGACAACGCAGAATCGCTGAGCAGAAACTGATAGCCAAGTTCCGCACACATGAGGATGGCCTCAACCAGGATCTTGGGTTCATGTCACACTATCTGTAACCCCCATGACTTGCCTGGGCTTGCAAAATCTCACTAACTGTCCTGGCTGCAGACAATACACATCTCTTTAACCTGTGCTTAACACTCTCTCCACTCACATTGTCTGTACCTTTAAAACTTGATTACCTGTAAAGACTTGCATTCCAACCATTATTTTGTAAAGTGAGTTTGTGTCTTTATATGCCCTGTTTGTGAACAGAACTCCCACTCACCTGATGAAGGGGCAGTGCTCTGAAAGCTAGTGGCTTTTGCTACCAAATAAACCTGTTGGACTTTAACCTGGTGTTGTGAGACTTCTTACAGTAAAAGATTGCCACCATATCAACCAGATTGCCATAAAAATCCAAACGATAGATTAAAGTCCTTCAGGGAAAAAAAACCTGTCCCAGTTACTTGGTCTGACCTGCATATGACTCCAATCCCAAATTATATAATTGACTCCTAAACTCCTCTGAAGTGGAGTGGCACAAATTTACAGGACCAATGCAATAAAGGAAAACAGAAAGTCTGAACTTGGCGTATTTCTCTGGATAACCAGGAGATCCCTTTGGAGAGATAGGGTACCCTATGGTATTTGCTTTAAAATTTTATTCATACCCCCAGAGGTGGCACAAAATAAATTCCAACTATCTTCTCTTAATCCAAGGTGGGAGAGTAGGCGAGGCTCCAGGTCTTGAGGGCAATAATTGTTGTCACGACTGACTTGTGCTCCCAGGTGCCAGGGAGGTCAATATCCTGGGAAAGAGCACACAGCACTTCAAGTGAAGTGAAGTGAAGATGGTCATGGCACCCTCACACCTAGAAGCCAGTCACCATGAGTAACCGGAGGTCAGAGGAAGACAGAAGGTCAGGTAGAGGAATCTACAAGCCCTGCATTGGGAAAAAGGAGGAGGTAATGCAGGATAACCATGTATTGCCCTGGGGAAGGGTGACCTAGGGCATCATACCTCAATGTAATGGAGAACCAAAACATCAAAGACAACTGAGACTAAGCCGTGAGGTGGTGACAGACATTGGTTGTATGGTCCAGCAGCAACTTGAGCCACAATCCATCGATTCTCATGCCCTGTCAGTGGCTGCAAAGGTAACTGTCATTCTCAACTTCTAGGCCTCAGGACTGTTCAAGGGATCATCAGGAGACCAGTCAGGTATATCGTTGTTGGCACACACAACTGCATTCACAGTGTAACTAATGCTCTATTTGTTTGTGTGGGGCATCATATGAATTTATCTATAGATTCGGCATCACTGATACAGAAAACCATGATCTTTACT
This sequence comes from Carcharhinus amblyrhynchos, assembly GCF_965287045.1. Classification (NCBI taxonomy): domain Eukaryota; kingdom Metazoa; phylum Chordata; class Chondrichthyes; order Carcharhiniformes; family Carcharhinidae; genus Carcharhinus; species Carcharhinus amblyrhynchos. Next base: position 93,182,235 of record NC_137328.1, on the reverse strand, counting down.
CAATTAACAGGCTTCCATCAGGTACAGGGTGTTACTGATTGCACCTATGTTATCATAAATGCCCTAACTCAGCATGTAGACACTTTTATCAACCAGAAGTGTGGCATCAAGGAGCAATATCAAAATTGGAATCAATGGATATCAGAGGGCAAACCCTCCATTGGTTGGAGTCATATCTGGTATATGGAAGATGGTTATGGTTGTGATTGTGGAAGGTCAGTCATCTCAGCTCCAGGACATCTCTACAGGAAACCCTCATGATTGTGTCCTAGGCTCAACCACCTTCAGCTGCTTCATCAATGACCTTCCCTCCGTCATAAGATCAGAAGTAGGGATGTTCACTGATGATTGCACAATGTTCAGTGCCATTCGCTACTCCTCAATCCTGAAGCAGTCCAAATGCAACAAGATCTGGACATTATACAAGCTTGGGCTGACAAGTGGCAGTAACATTTGCACCAACTATCACCAACAAAGACATTTTAACCACTGCTCCTTGACATTCAATGGTGTTACCATCATTAAATCCCCCACTGTCAAGTTAATGGGATTACCATTAACTTGAAACTCAACTGGACTTGCCACATAAACACAGAAGCTAGGAATACTGTGGCGAGTAACTCGCCCCCTGACAACCCAAAGCCTATCCACAATCTACAAGGCACAAGTCAGGAATGTGATGGAATGCTCTCCACTTGCCTGGAGCGTGCAGCTCCAACAACACTCAAGAAACTTGACATCATCCAGAACAAAGCATCCCACTTGATTGGCACCACATCTACAATCATTCAACCCCTCCACCACTGATACTCAGCAGCAACAGTATGTACTATCTATATGATGCACTGCAGCAATTCACCAAAGATCCTTAGACAGCACCTTCCATCTAGAAGGACAAGGGCAGCAGATAAATAGGAACACCACCACCTGCAAGTTCCCCTCAAGTCACTCGCCATCCTGACTTGGAAATATATCTGCCGTTCCTTCAAAGTCACTGGGTCAAATTCCTGGAATTCTTTCCCTAACGGCATTGTGGGTCAACACACAGCACTTGGACTGCAGCAATTCAAGAAGGCGGCTCACCATGGCCTTCTCAAGGGCAAGTAGGCTAGGGCAATAAATGCTGGCCAGCCAGCAACGCTCATGTCAGATTAACAAATAAATATAAGATTGGACACCTCCCTAATAGAGATAGTTCCACTGAAACTTTAATTAATTCACGATATGACTAACATCTGGGTAGATTGTTGAGAAATCCACGGAATCTGCCTTGGTTTCATTTCTCAGTTATTTTGCTGCGTTTGACCACAGTTTGCCTCTTAATTCTCATGCACCTCATATTTATTTCGAATGTTAGAGTATAAGATAGATTTTGTAAAGTGCTTTATCTTTCTGAACCTGTAATGTTTATTTTTGTTGTTCAAAACCCATGGAATCTTGTGGCTTTAATCACTTGGGAAGTGTCTTGAATCTCAAATTTTGTCTATTTCAAATGAAATGTTATTGGTCCTTAACTGGACCTGTCCCATAACTCAGGTTCTTTCCAAGGATTGAAAAAGGGCAATAGGAGCAGACCGTATACAGAGATAAGGAATGCTGGTGGATCAGAGCAAAATGTTTTAGCCCAAACACACTCAATTGAGAATGGTGTTGGACTACCAAACTGGAAGGAAGAGGCCCTTATTGGACTTCACTACTTTGAACTCAGCACAAGTGTAAGGCAGACCAGAAATATTTGTAAGTCTCTTCAACCAATAAATGTTTGATCCAATTTGCATTCTCTTGGCACCCTACTGTAGGTTAATTCCACTTGATGATAAGAATTGGCTGAGTGCTTTGGACACAGCAAAAGCTATAAGCCAGATAGCAATCCATCTGTAACGCAGAAGACTGCCACAATAGCATAGGTCAGCTCCCATTGCTTTCATGACATTGACTCTATTCAACAAAATAGAAAATTGTTATGGTACATCTTATTCACAAAAGCAAAGCAAATTTAACCCAGCCACGTATTTTCTCATCAATGCTCAGTTTGAGTTCCATTAGAACCACTCAGCTCATGACTATTTCACACCTTTGACCCATATGTGGATGCAAGTGCTGAAAGGCAGAGGACACTTAAGAAGCATCAAGGCAGCATGCTGATCATATATCACCAATTCACTTTTCATTCTCTTCACTGAGAAGGACAAGAGCAGCAAGGTCTTGCGAATACCATCACATTACAAGTTCCCCACCAAATCATACATCATCTTGTCTTGAAAATGTCCTGCTTCCCTGCATCCTGTAGGTTTAAAATCTTGGAATATTTTATTGTAGAAGTACCATCATCAAGGCATTCAGTGGTGTGAGGAGCAAACCCACAATCACATTCTCAGGAAGAGTGGTGTGTAAATGTAGTCTTGCTGGTGCTGTCACAAGATGAGAACAAATTTTATTAAACAGTACTCCTTAGTAGGTTTCACAGTTAGAAGTGAAGAAATAGTGCTTGTTGATCTCTATACTTAGAACTTTTAAATGGCAACCTATGGTTCATGGAGATCATTTTCAGGTTGGTACCCAATACAGGGCAAGCAGACTCTAACCAATTAGACTGAATAATATTCACTGTGCCATGTAAAATTTAAACCTGTAGGAAAATAAGAACATAAGAACATAAGAAATAGGAGCAGGAGTAGGCCATCTAGCCCTTCGAGCCTGCCCCGCCATTCAATAAGATCATGGCTGATCTGTCGTGGCTCAGTTCCACTTTCCCGCCCTCTCCCCATAACCCTTAATCCCTTCTCTTATCAAAAACCCATCAACCCGCTTCTTAAAAATATTTAGCGAGGCAGCCTCCACCACTTCAACGGGCAGAGAATTCCAGAGATTCACCACCCTTTGAGTGAAGAAGTTCCTCCTCAACTCCGTTCTAAACCGCCTCCCCTTTATCTTGAGGCTGTGCCCCCTAGTCCTACTGTCTTTTTTGAGCGGGAAGAGTCTCTCCACCTCTATCCTATCCATCCCATTCATCATCTTATACGTCTCAATGAGATCTCCCCTCATTCTTCTAAACTCTAACGAGTACAAGCCTAGTTTATTCAGCCTCTCCTCATAGCTCAATCCCCTCAACTCCGGTATCAGCCTAGTAAACCTCCTCTGCACTCCCTCCAGGGCCAAAATATCCTTGCGCAGGTGCGGCGCCCAAAACTGCACACAGTACTCCAGCTGCGGCCTCACCAATGCCCTATACAGCTGCAGCAAGACCTCCCTACTTTTATATTCAATCCCCCTCGCTATGAAGGCCAGCATCCCATTCGCCTTCCTGACCACCTGCTGCACCTGCAAGCTGGGTTTTTGCGATTCATGCACAAGGACCCTGAGGTCCCTCTGCACCGTCGCCTGCTGCAGTTTTTCGCCACGTAAGTAATAGTCCTTCCTACCATTCTTCCTACCAAAGTGGACCACCTCACACTTGCCAACATTAAATTCCATTTGCCATTTCCTGGCCCATTCGCCCAGCCTATCTAGATCCTTCTGCAGACTCTCCACACCCTCTGCACAATTTGCCGTTCCCCCAATCTTGGTGTCATCAGCAAATTTCGACACCCTGCACTTGGTTCCCTCCTCCAGATCATCTATATAAATGGTAAATAGCTGAGGCCCCAGCACCGACCCCTGGGGCACCCCACTAGTCACCATCCGCCAATCCGAATAGCACCCATTGACCCCATATATAATCATATCAAGAAAATGAACTGAAAAGGTGGAAAGACAGATGGAAATAAGAGAGAGAAAAATAAGAGACAAACTAATAAATTGAAATATGCCATTTTATGTTTTTAAATCTCCAATAATTAAGTTCTGAAGGAATGAAACTCTACACTTGTAAAATTATATCTTCAGCTCCAAACAGTTTGCTTAGTAGTAATTAAAATGTATTAGGCCATTCAAAATGTACTTACACTTGTGTATGATAGCCATAACTTTTTTCCTGTCATGTTTAATGTTTAATTTCTGCAAATTTAAATCCTGATTCCAAATCTAATTTAATTTCAAATCTGTCAGCCAGGTATCAGTATACAAAGCTTGTGGAGGAGCCGGACATATGAAAAAGAAACTGTAACTTTCTGTGTTTAACTATATATAAAAATATAGAAGATAGGAGCAGGAAGAGGCTATTTGGCCCTTCGAGCGAGCTCTGCCATTCATTATGATTATGGCTGATCATCCAACTCAATCACCTAATCCTGCTTTTTCCCCCATAACCTTTGATCCTATTTGCCCCAAATGTTTTATTGAGTTGCCTCTTGAATACATTCAATGTTTTGGCATCAACTACTTCCTATGATGATAAATTCCACAGGCTCACCATTCTTTGGATGAAGAAATGCCTCCTCACCTCCATCCTAAATGATTCTACTCTGAATCATCAGATTGTGACCCTGGACCTCTGACCCCCATATGTAGGGATGCTGGCCTAGTGTATAGTTTTTTTGTAAAAGAAAAGTAAACTCCCTTCATCCACCTTCCCTATGACGCCTAATATCTAGTGGTTGAAGGCCCTGTGTGGTGAAGAGGTCTTGTTTGAACCTGTGCATGAAGATGTTCTCCAAGATGGCCTTCACGACACACAACAGCGCAGAATCGCTGAGCGGAGACTGACAGCCAAGTTCCGCACACATGAGGACAGCCTCAACCAGGATCTTGGGTTCATTACTATCTGTAATCCCCCACGACTTGCATGGGCTTATAAAATCTCACTAACTGTCTTGTCTGGAGACAATACACATCTCTTTAACCTGTGCTTAACACTCTCTCCATTCACACTGTCTGTACATTTAAGACTTGATTACCTGTAAAGACTCGCATTCCAACCATTAGTTTATAAATTGAGTTTGTGTTTTTATATGCCCTGTTTGTGAACAGAATTCCTACTTACCTGACGAAGGGCCAGCGCTCCGAAAGCTGGTGGCTTGTGCTGTTGAACTTTAACCTGGTGTTGTGAGACTTCTTACTGCAATAGTGAAAGCAGGGACAGTGTGTGAATGGAACAAATATATTTGATATGCTAATGAACCCAGCAATACTGCAAACAGATGTTTACTTAAGGCAATTTAGTAACAATGGGTGCAGAACATGAATAGATTTGAATAGGTTGTTCAGGATTCACCGTAAGATATGAAAGGTGTGATGAAAAGGTGTCATAGGGAAGATGGATGATGGGAGTTTATTACTAAAAAACTAAAAAAGATGAAGGCACTCAGGGTCCAGGTTTGATTTCAACCTTGGATGACTGTGGATTTGTACATTCTCCTCATGTCTGTGTGGGTTTCCTCCAACTGCTCCAGTTCTCTCTTAGAGCCCAAAGAAATGCAGGTTAGGTGGATTGGCCATACTAAATTGTCCCTTAGTGTCCAAGCAAGTGTAGGCTAGGTACGTTAGGTGGATTAGCCATGGTATATGTGCAGGATTACAGGGATGGAGATGGTGCACTTTTGGAGATTTGGGGCAGACTTAAGGACCAAATGGCTTCCTTCTGCACTGTAGGGATTTTATGAAAGCCTTGGAGAGTGCATTTCCAAAGAAATTAAATTGTAGGTCTAGTCCTGTGGTCTAAGATTTTGTATAACCCATTAACCTAAGCTGCCATATTAATCAAACTGTCATAAAATAATCAGGTGGGATGATGAAGTGAAGAGTTCAGTTCTTAAACTTTTAACCTGTGTTTTCATTACTGAGAATCAGAACCTTTATCGACAAACAGTATGACATTTTATCAGCAAAAGTAGCAATGGATGCACTGATGTCAGCAGACTGGGCTTTCCAACCCTGCACTGACCTTGGCCTCTGGCACTGCTGGGACAAGCACTATCCGTAAGTACTGCATTAAGTCTTAAAAGCACTCTCACAAGTTGGGAACCAAGCCAGAAGTATTGAGAACAAAACGCTGCCATTATTTAGATTTGTACCTGTTCATCATTGATGCATGAAATAAAGCAAATATTATTACGTTGCACTAATTTATTCACAAAGCTTTTGGCAATCTTATATTTTTAGCGATATAAATTTCTGAAGCTTGAAGAAAAATTTCCCTCTGGTATTCTCCAACACTATATAGTGGATGTATTTTAACTCTGGCAGATTTCTTTCTTCATAATTGATACGATTTGAAAGTGCCCACAATCCCAATTAAAAAGGAAGCTTGTGTCACAGTGCTCTACTATAAAAAAGAGAATTGCTATAATTAGAATTGTAACATTTCTTTGTGTAATGGTGTAAGAACTTTTTTGAATAAATGGGGGGCGATATTACCAAATAAATTAGAAGTGCTGAACAAGTGTGAAAAACGGGAGAATTTCAGATTCACTTTTTCAGTGAGAGAAAAGTTCAAATCTTATCACACTTAGAATCACACTTTGCATAATTTTTTTCTCACCAGTCATAATCTATTCATGCTGGGAAGCCAGCTAATGATGCCAGAGGGTGCTATTGTGCAAGCATCTATTCTCCCAATGCACTATGTACAAATTGTGTATATATAGTACGTTGGGAGACTGTCACTGCCCCACTCCCCCTCATCCACCCCACTGATTGTCCCCCTGAACATGCCCCCCCCAAATTTCCTCCCCAGCCCATCGCCAACCCCACTCATCCCCGCAGTTGATCACTGCCCCCGTCACAGCCGTCGTCCCGTCAACCGCCATCTTGGCGATCATCAATTGGCAATTACGCCCCCTTCAGACCCTGACGATACTGTTTCTACTTCTCATAATTTTCCAGAGGAACAGGCTTTGGCCTAAGAATTCTTGTAGCATCCAAAAGTCTTTCAACAGGCTTTTCTTTGTTGTGCTAAGCTCACTTGCTTCAGCTTGAGCTTTCCTGTAATTCAGTAGAGTCTTCTCAAGTTTCTTCTGTTGTCCTTCCATTCTGAGGTTTAAAGCAGTCTTCATTTCTTTATATTGTTGAATGGTTATGCATTCCTTTTTTGCAATTGATCCTGAAGAACAATCAACGATTCTTTCAACTGTTTATTTTCTTGTTGACCGCTTGTCAACTCACTCTGGGCTTCAGGGCATTGTTCCATTGTCACTGATGTTTCCAACGCAGTTTTTTCTGAAGTAGTGCTCAATGTTCATTTCAGCTCCTTGTCTTTTTCCATGACTACATATTGATTTTTCATGGAGTCTTTCACGGTTGCGCGTTCTTTGCGTGTCTTTTCTGCCTACTGTTGTGCTGCCTGCACATGTGTTTCAGTTTCCCCAACTCCCGTTTTGTTTTACTAACTGTGTACGTTATTTCTTCCTGGTACCTTTGTGTCATCTTTGGAGATGCACTCCATTTGCCTTTATTAATTGCAGGCAGGTATTGACTAAGTATGACAGCAAAAAAAAATTGTTTCTAAAATTCAACAGTCAATATGCACATTTGCCACCAAAAGAGGATTATAGTATATTCACATTGGATGATTCTGCACATCTCCCCCAATAACATAATGAATGATTATGGAATTATATTCCACATCTGCACTGTGAACATTGCAACAAGTCCCAGTGAGAAGCAACAGCTTTACTGTGACATCTGGTACAAAATGAAAGCACTGTAATGATTATTTGCAAAACTAGTGACATTATGGTGAAGCTCAGTAAAATGACATATGGCAGAGTTACCACAAGACTCAAGGGTAAGGCTGAGTTTCGGATCCTATCCTATTGTGTTCCCACACAGGGTGAGTTGTACTCATGGCAGGGGATATATAGGAGTACATTGAAATGTTACGACTTGGAAACAGGTCTGTTAGCTCAGCCAGACTGTGTAGGCATTAGGAAACTACTTTTAATCATATCACCCAGGCCTTATTTTCCATTATCCATCTATCCAGTCTAATGCTGGGCATTGGAGGTGGGCCCAAAGAAGGGGGGAGGGGTGCGGGGTGGGTGGTGGGGTGGTGGGGAGGGGAATTGACATGTCTCTTCTTCCTCCTCCATTGATCAATGCCTTGACTTGAGTGGAAGCTTTCGTTTCCCTAAAGCAATAAGGACTGAGCAGTCCCGGAGCAGTACAACAAACATGTTCATATCCTTGGACAGGGGACACTGTTCCTGAAAGCTCTCCAAAGATGTCTGGGCGTTTGTCGGCTCAGCCATGTCCTTAGGGAGGGTTATTTTCTGCACTGAGGGATCCTGCCTGCTCTGTTGCACCATCCACTGGAGTGTCCTTCTGGGGACTTCTCTTAAGGAGTCCTATAAAACCAAGCCTTTCAACCGCCAGCGTTCCATGGAATGGACTGAAGTCTGGAGTGCCCTATTTTGTTACAATGGGAACACACCAGTCTCCTGTTGTTCTCGGTTTTGGGTTTGAGGACTTCTCACACCCTCGGTTGTCTTTGTCTTTCTGGATGGAGGGCCTTTCCTATCTGCGTCACCCTGCTTATCCTGAGAATGTTTCGAACGGGTCTGTCTGAGTTTCCAGGCCCACTGGTGAGATTATACCTGTCTGCCGTGGTAGCTGTGAGGAGTCTCTGCTTCTCTAAATGCATCCTGAGGTTGGAGGGTCGACAGTTTGCCTCGGGGACTAGTTCAAAGGCACTAAGGATGGCAGCCCTGGTCTGTTCATAATTAGTGGACATGTCAGGAGGCAACAAGCTTCCCCAGATAGCAACCTTTGAATTTAAAATGACCAGGCATCTGGCTGCCATTTTAACTGTATTGTTACTTTCCCAAAAGTGGCAAAAACAATTCCTGTTCACTTTTGTCAAATTTAGGAATAAATCTAGTGTGCTTAATGGCCTCGGAGATTGGTTCTAGGGCAGGGGAATAGTGGCTGTCACCAGGTAGAGTGAGATATTCCCTTCATAGTTTTTGTCTGATTAGTCTCTCTCTTCCTTTGAGCTGCCAATGCTTTTTTCCAATTTTTGCAGCTGGAGTTCTTCCCTTTCTCACTCTCTCCCTCTTTCCCTTTTCTCCCTCTCTATCTTTCTCACTCCTGAAAATCTAGTTGCATTTTGAGATTTACCAGCTTGAATTTGTCCAGGGAAGGGATTTGGAGTTAGAATTGTACTCATTACCTGCTCTGGTTGATGCATATGGTCCAAATGCTCGACCAGCACCTGGATCAGTTCACCTTACTGCGCAGTTTCAAATTTACCTCCCTAGTTACAACTTTCAGTTCTGGTCTACTTAGGATTGCAGAAAACCCTGCCCAAGGTAAATGGGCCTTTGCATGGTCCGTGTCCTGCCCACTCCAATTCCTGTGGCAACAAGCAGGATGGGAAAGTTCCACCCAGAAGGTCAGTTTATTTCACACTCAAAATTTGCAACTTCTCACTCCCATACATATACACAGAGTGAAGGGAAACAAAAAAAACCAGAGATTTACAACTATTATTAGTAATAGTGCAGCAACCACAGAAATGAATATGACTTCACACAATTTCCAGAGATCGAGAAGTCAAAGTCCAGATGGTGTTTCCTTCATGGTGGAATTCAATCTATGTTTCTGGCCAGAATTCCATTGGTCTCCTTGGGTGAAAAATGAGGTGACTGTTAACATCTGTTCTGTTTGTAATTTTTATAGATGATCTGGATGAGGGTATAGTTGGGTGGATTAGTAAATTTGCTGATGACACCAAAGTCGGAGGTGTGGTAGATAGTGAGGAGAGGTGTCATAGTTTACAGAGAGACTTGGACAAGCTGCAGAGTTGGGCCGAGAGGTGGCGGATGGAGTTTAATGTGGAAAAGTGTGAGGTAAGTCACTTTGGCAGGAATAACAGATGTGTAGAGTATAGGGCTAACGGTAGGACTCTGAATAGTGTTGATGAACAGAGGGATCTAAGTGTATGTGTACACAGATCCCTGAAAGTTGGGAATCAAGTAGATAAGGTTGTTAGGAAGGCATACGGTGTCTTGGCGTTTATTGGTAGGGGGATTGAATTTAGGAGCCGCAGCATCATGTTGCAACTGTACAAAACTCTGGTGCGTCCGCACTTGGAGTATTGTGTACAGTTCTGGTCCCCACATTATAGGAAGGATGTGGAGGCATTGGAGAGGGTGCAGAGGAGGTTTACCAGGATGTTGCCTGGTATGGAGGGGAGGTCCTATGAGGAGAGACTGAGGGATTTGAGGTTGTTTTCGTTAGAAAGAAGGCGGCTACGAGGGGACCTTATTGAAACATATAAGATGATTAGAGGTTTAGATAGGGTGGACAGTGATAGCCTTTTTCCTTGGATGGAGAAAGCTAGCACGAGGGGGTATAGCTTTAAATTAAGGGGTAGTAGATATAGGACGGATGTCAGAGGTAGGTTCTTTACCCAGAGGGTGGTGAGGGATTGGAATGCCCTGCCTGCTGCAGTTGTAAATGCGCCTAGCTTGGGGGCGTTTAAGAGATCCGTGGATAGGTTTATGGATGGAAAGGGATTGGTTTAGGTTAGAGGGTCATTGCTTTTTAATTGGTCGGCGCAACATCGTGGGCCGAAGGGCCTGTTCTGCGCTGTAATGTTCTATGTTCTATGTTCTAATATATACACTCTCTTTTATGCTAATTCAAGTTGCAGAGCTAATTTATCTGCACTTCCTCTACTTTTGCTGATTACAAGAGGCCTGTACAATGAGGTGTAAGTCTCCATAGGCTGAGAGGGATTATTTTGTAGTTGTAACTGTTATGGGTAGCTTCCAGAACAAAGGGCCAAACCTGTGGTGATATGACTTGTGGCAGCCATTTTTTTTTGGTTCAGCAGAAAGTCCCTTTTTTTAATGGCAAAAGAATAAAGGTTTGGATTTTTTTCACGTCATGTTGGCCTACCAATATGCAATGTCTTCTGATTCAGGGAAATGTGTCAATGTCAAAGTGGGTTAGAGGGACAGCTATTTTACCCCAAAGAAAAATTACTAAGTAGAATAGCCACTATAAACAAGAGCAATGAAAAGTCAATGGGAGAAGTGAGAATGGTCTACTACAACTTTAAATAATAGAATATTTGAGGTGATATGTGTGAAATGAGGTTAATAATGTAAAGTTACAATAATTGTGGAAGTTAAAGAGCACAATGAAAAGCCAACAGAGCAAACAAACAAAGCACGATTTAAATTTGTTATCAATTCATCCAACATGCTTCATCGGTGCTGAATATGCCCTTGATATTTTGCCCAATTAACCATTTTTACATATGTGGATCAATATTGGTGTCACACAAAGTTACCCAATTATTTATTTTGTTCTGGAAAGGTTTGCATGTTTTGTTTTGATTTGATTTATTATTGTCACATGTATTAGTATACAGTGAAAAGTATTGTTTCTTGCGCGCTGCACAGATAAAACATACCGTTCATAGATAGTACATAGTGGAGAAGAAAAGGAGAGGGTGCAGAATGTAGTTTTACAGTCACAACTAGGCTGTAGAGAAAGATCAACTTAATACAAGGTAGATCCATTGAGAAATCTGATGGCAGCAAGGAAGGAGCTGCTCTTGAATCGGTTGGTATGTGATCTCAGACATTCGTATCTTTTTCCCAACGGAAGAAGGTGGAAGAGAGAATGTCTGGGATGCGTGGGGTCCTTAATTATGCTGGCTGCTTTTTTGAGGCAATGGGAAGTGTTGACAGAGTCATTGGATGGGAGGCTGCTGGCCACATCCTGTGCACTGAAATGACTGATCAATATGAACCATGTGCTTTGATAAACTGCAGTCTTTGCTAGTTTGTTAAATGAACTTGACAATAAACGCCACATGTTGCTGGAATGGAAATAACTCACTCTGATCCTACCAGAATATTTTAGTGGGGAAAAAACAGAAAGCGAATATTTGAAGCCACAAAAGCTTCCTGAAGGAATGTATCCAGATACACGTGGTTTGCTCTGAAGATATATCAATTTGCTTGACTTTTTCTGTTCTGTGTCAGTTGAAAAATAATTTTAAAACAAGTAATAAAAGTTTAAAGTTAATTTATTAATCACAAATAGGGTTACATTAACACTGCAATGGAGTAACTGTAAAAACCCCTGAGTCGCCACAGTCTGGCACATGTTCTGCTACACTGAGGGAGAATTTTAGCATGGCCAATGCCACCTAACTGGTAAGTCTTCCTGACTGTGGGAGGAAACCAGAGCACCCCGAAAAAGCCCACACCGACACGGGCAGAATGTGCAGACTTCACACAGAGAGTGACACAAGCCAGGAACCAAACTCAGGTCTCTGGCACTGTGAGGCAGCAGTGCTAACCACTGTGCCACATGCCATCCCCAATGAAAATGTGTAGTTGTGGGAATTTAGCTATCATATGTTTTTGTGCACCCAAAATTCAAAATGTATTGTTTCCACTGAAATGAAAATGTTTATTTATTTATTTGTCACAAATAAAGTTTACATTAACACTTCAATGAAATTAGTGTAAAATTCGTCCTTTCCCTAGAAAGGTGGCAGGTATCTTTACCAGCAATAAGAAAAGTTTTTAAAGCAAATTCCAAGATTGCATCGTAATTGTGAGAAGATGTCAGAATTGTGCGACTGATGTACCTGTCTGTGACACTTCAAAATACTGGATGGTCTTCAGTTTGATACAAATGAAGACAACATTGATGTGTTCCCAGTCAGTCGTGGAGATCCTCCGACAATATTTGTGGTATTGGCGGGGGTGTGATGATATTGTAGATTAAGAAATGTGGGTGGTTTTTGAGCAGTTCTGTCAGAAACATATGGATGAAGGAAGTAGTGACAGTGGCAAGTAAAATCAAAATAATTTCTGGAATAATTGAATTTTACAATGTAATTTTATATCTTATTCAGTAAAAATGTCAAGATCTATTAGGTATCAAACTATTGAACTTTTGGTTGGTAATAATAATTTGTACGCAATGGCACTAGATATTTCATATGCTTAATTTGTAGTTCCTGGACAATAAACTACAGTCCAATTCACTGCAGCAATACATACATGTGATAGTAGAAACGACAAGTTTCAGCCTTGAAGCAGTGCCGTGATCACATTGTCCACGCTAATAATTCAAGGTAGTACTGAAGAGTGCTGCACTATCAGAGGCGTTGATACTCAGAGGAGACGGTAAACTTGGCCCTGCATCTATCTTCTCGAGTGATGTGAAAGATCCCACAGCACTATTTGAAAAAGAGAAGGGTTTTCCTGTTGTATTGGCCAACATACATCCCTCAACAAGCATCTCTGAGACAGACTATCTGTTAACTTATCTTGTTAATATTTTTGGGACCTTACTATGTGCAAATCGGCTGCCACGATTCCCAACATTTCAACAGTGAAAATGGTTTTATATTAACTCACTGATGGCAGGCAAAAGAAGGCTGGGATAATAGAGTTTAAATATTAAAGATCAGGAAACATGACTCCAATTTGATACTTCAGTGCCTACCGTATTGTTTACATAGCAACACATACAGATGTTCCATCTCAGAGAGGCAGGAAACTTTGTTATAATATTTAAGTCTGGCTCTCACAGTTCCATTAGAGACCTGATACAAATTTCATTGCTGCCAACCATGTTTCCAGGACTCGGTCCGCCTTGTTGTCCAACAAGGGACATACACGCGGTGGGTCATGCGAGGGCTGCTCTTGGATGTTTCGAGAGTAGCCTAGTGCTTCACGTCGTTAGTGTACGCTTAAACTGGACCAGCTGATGGGCAACACAACAGCTCAGTGACTATCAGTGTTTGCTGTGCAGATACATGGATTTGGGCCAGTATCTGTGAGAGGTTGCGTAGTCTCCCTGTGCTTGCGTGGGTTTTCTCTGGGTGCTCCGGTTTCCTCCCACACCCCAGAGGGGTGATTGGTGTAACAAATTGTCCCTAAATTAGTCTGCCCTTAATCTGGTTTCCAATGTGGAATGCCATAAGCATAGACAAAGGTCATGGGTGGAAGAGGGAACTCACAATGTTAAAATGGCGGCTTGGGCTCGTTGGGCTGAAGGGCCTGTTTCCCATGCTGTGTTGTTCTTTGTTCTTTGACTCAAGCTCTCGGGCAGTGAAACGGAGGCAGATACAGCCAGGAACAGGAATAGATGTTAATGCCAGCACACTCCTTGAAGGCTAGGAAGAGCAGGAGTTTCACTCTGGCCTCTGTTATTTCAATCACAACCGTTCACTAGCCCATGCCACATAACCGATTCACCCACCCCAAATAGCTAGTGACCTCAAGGCTGACTGTGCCTTGCAATACTTAATCAGTGTTCTGTCCCCTCCCATTTTCTACGGACCATGGTTGGATGTCAGGTGAGAAAATGACAATGATAATGAGACCATGCCTTTAAATTCATCAGGATCGCCACATACTTGTCCTTAATGGGTTAATTGATCATGTTGGTCCTCCTATATCCTCCTGGCTCCTTGTTAATAGAACCATAGAACAGCTCAGAAACATACCTTTTGGCCCTTCTTGTCTGTGCCGAACCATTTTTTGCCTAGTCCCACTGACCTGCACTTGGACTATGTCCCTCCACACCCCTCTCATCCATGAACCCGTCCAAGTTCTTCTTAAGTGTTAAAAGTGACCCTGCATTTACCACTTTTATCTGGTAGCTCATTCCACACTCCCACCACTCTCTGCGTGAAGAAGCCCCTCCTAATATTCCCTTTAAACTTTTCTCCTTTCACCCTTAACCAAATTTACTGGACAAATTTACTGGAGTTTACTGGAGTTCTATGAGGATGTGTCTAGGGCGGTGGATAGAGGAGAGCCGGTGGATGTGGTCTTTCTTGATTTTCAGAAGGCGTTTGACAAGGTACCTCACAAGAGGTTATTGCAGAAGGTAAGGGGGCATGGAGTTGGGGGTAGGGTGTTAGCATGGATAGAGGATTGGTTGTCAAATAGGAGGCAGAGAGTGGGGGTCAATGGGTGCTATTCGGATTGGCGGATGGTGACTAGTGGAGTGCCCCAGGGGTCGGTGCTGGGGCCTCAGCTATTTGCCATTTATATAGATGATCTGGAGGAGGGAACCGAGTGTAGGGTGTCGAAATTTGCTGATGACACCAAGATTGGTGGAAAGGCAAATTGTGCGGAGGGTGTGGAGAGTCTACAGAAGGATCTAGATAGGCTGGGCGAATGGGCCAGGAAATGGCAAATGGAATTTAATGTTGGCAAGTGTGAGGTGGTCCACTTTGGTAGGAATAATGGTAGGAAGGATTATTACTTACGTGGTGAAAAACTGCAGCAGGCGACGGTGCAGAGGGACCTTGGGGTCCTTGTGCATGAATCGCAAAAACCCAGTTTGCAGGTGCAGCAGGTGGTCAGGAAGGCGAATGGGATGCTGGCCTTCATCGCGAGGGGGATTGAATATAAAAGTAGGGAGGTCTTGCTGCAGCTGTATAGGGCATTGGTGAGGCCGCAGCTGGAGTACTGTGTGCAGTTTTGGGCGCCGTACTTACGCAAGGATATTTTGGCCTTGGAGGGAGTGCAGAGGAGGTTTACTAGGCTGATGCCGGAGTTGAGGGGGTTGAGCTATGAGGAGAGGCTGAATAAACTAGGCTTGTACTCGTTAGAGTTTAGAAGAATGAGGGGAGATCTCATTGAGACGTATAAGATGATGAATGGGATGGATAGGATAGAGGTGGAGAGACTCTTCCTGCTCAGAAAGGATAGTAGGACTAGGGGGCACAGCCTCAAGATAAAGGGGGGGGGCGGTTTAGAACGGAGTTGAGGAGGAACTTCTTCACTCAAAGGGTGGTGAATCTCTGGAATTCTCTGCCCGTTGAAGTGGTGGAGGCTACCTCGCTAAATATTTTTAAGACGCGGGTTGATGGGTTTTTGATAAGAGAGGGGATTAAGGGTTATGGGGAGAGGGCGGGAAAGTGGAACTGAGCAGCGACAGATCAGCCATGATCTTATTGAATGGCGGGGCAGGCTTGAGGGGCTACATGGCCTACTCCTGCTCCTATTTCTTATGTTCTTATGTAACCCATGCCCTCTCGTTTTTTTTCTCCCCTAGTCTCAGTGAAAAAAGCTTGCTTGCATTCACTCTATCTATACCCATCAAAATCTTATACACTATCAAATCTCCCCTCATTCTTCTAAGCTCCAGGGAATAAAGTCCTAAACTATTCAATCTCTCTCTGTAACTCAGCCTCTCAAGTCCCGGCAACATCCTCGTGAACCTTCTCTGCACTCTTTCAACCTTATTTACATCCTTCCTGTAACTAGGTGACCAAAACCGTACACAATACTCTAAATTCAGCCTCACCAATGCCTTATATAACCTAACCATAATACTCCAACTTTTATATTCGATACTCCGATTTATAAAGGCCAATGTACCAAAAGCACTCTTAATGACCCTATCCACCTGTGATGCCACTTTTAGGGAATTCTGTACCAGTATTCCCAGATCCGTCTGTTCAACTGCACTCTTCAGAGTCCTACCTTTTAGCCTGTACGTTCTACTTTGTTTTGTCCTTCCAAAGCGCAATACCTCACATTTATCTGCGTTAAATTCCATCTGCCATTTTTCAGCCCATTTTTCTAGTTGGTCCAAATCCCTCTGCAAGCTTTGAAAACCTTCCTCACTGTCCACTACACCTCCAATCTTTGTATCATCAGCAAATTTGCTGATCCAATTTACCACATTATCATCCAGATCATTGATATAGATGACAAACAGCAATGGACCCAACACCAATCCCTGCAGCACTCCACTAGTCACAGGCCTCCACTCAGAGAAGCAATCCTCCACAACCAATCTCTGGCTTCTTCCATTGAGCCAGTGTCTAATCCAATTTACTACCTCCCCATGTATACTTAGCAACTGAACCTTCCTAACTAACCTCCCCTGAGGGACCTTGTCAAAGGCCTTGCTAAAATCCAGGTAGACAACATCCACCGCCTTCCCTTCATCCACTTTCCTGGTGACCTCCTCGAAAAACTCTAATAGATTGGTCAAACATGACCTACCACGCACAAAACCATGTTGACTCTCCCTAATAAGTCCCTGTTTATCCAAATATTTGTAGATCCTATCCCTTATCACACCTTCCAATAACTTGCCCACCACTGACGTCAAACTTACTGGCCTGTAATTTCCCGGATTTCTTTTGGAACCTTTTTTTAAACAACGGAACAACTGAGCCACCCTCCAATCATCTGGCACCTCCCCTGTGAATATTAACATTTTAAATGTGTCTGCTAGGGCCCCGACTCAGCATCTTATATTTAGAACATAAGAACATAAGAAATAGGAGCAGGAGTAGGCCATCTAGCCCTTCGAGCCTGCCCCGCCATTCAATAAGATCATGGCTGATCTGTCGCTGCTCAGTTCCACTTTCCCGCCCTCTCCCCATAACCCTTAATCCCCTCTCTTATCAAAAACCCATCAACCTGCGTCTTAAAAATATTTAGCGAGGCAGCCTCCACCACTTCAACGGGCAGAGAATTCCAGAGATTCACCACCCTTTGAGTGAAGAAGTTCCTCCTCAACTCCGTTCTAAACCGCCCCCCTTTTATCTTGAGGCTGTGCCCCCTAGTCCTACTGTCCTTTCTGAGCGGGAAGAGTCTCTCCACCTCTATCCTATCCATCCCATTCATCATCTTATACGTCTCAATGAGATCTCCCCTCATTCTTCTAAACTCTAACGAGTACAAGCCTAGTTTATTCAGCCTCTCCTCATAGCTCAACCCCCTCAACTCCGGTATCAGCCTAGTAAACCTCCTCTGCACTCCCTCCAAGGCCAAAATATCTTTGCGCAGGTGCGGCGCCCAAAACTGCACACAGTACTCCAGCTGCGGCCTCACCAATGCCCTATACAGCTGCAGCAAGACCTCCCTACTTTTATATTCAATCCCCCTCGCTATGAAGGCCAGCATCCCATTTGCCTTCCTGACCACCTGCTGCACCTGCAAGCTGGGTTTTTGCGACTCATGCGCAAGGACCCCGAGGTCCCTCTGCACCGTCGCCTGCTGCAGTTTTTCGCCCCGTAAGTAATAGTCCTTCCTACCATTATTCCTACCAAAGTGGACCACCTCACACTTGCCAACATTAAATTCCATTTGCCATTTCCTGGCCCATTCACCCAGCCTATCTAGATCCTTCTGCAGACTCTCCACACCCTCTGCACAATTTGCCGTTCCCCCAATCTTGGTGTCATCAGCAAATTTCGACACCCTACACTCGGTTCCCTCCTCCAGATCATCTATATAAATGGTAAAAAGCTGAGGCCCCAGCACCGACCCCTGGGGCACTCCACTAGTCACCATCCGCCAATCCGAATAGCACCCGTTGACCCCCACTCTCTGCCTCCTATTTGACAACCAATCCTCTATCCACGCTAACACCCTACCCCCAACTCCATGTCCCTCGACCTTCTGCAATAACCTCTTGTGAGGTACTTTGTCAAACGCCTTCTGAAAATCTAGAAGAGCCTTATTGGTTGTGAAATGCTTTGGGATGTCCCGCAAAGATGGAAGGCACAAAATAAATATGAACGCTTTCTTTAAAAAGCACAAGGGAATATGCATAAAATGCACAAATGTACTCCTTTGAAATAGATGCACTTCCAGTTTTATTGGACCTTTAAAACCTATAGTAACACCTAATAATTGCTGCTTCATTTTAAAGTTATATTTTGCCGCTCTTTTAAATATAACTTTTTGATATTTTCGACCATTCTGGAGTGTTATTAGCACATACCCTTCTTCCACTAGGACACAAATGTATGCACAGGAATGTCAATGTCCTACAGCATATCCGTCCTCAATATGGCTCTTGTCCCAATTTTTGATTTATTGTGATAAATATACAACAGGACTAAGATGATTTGTAATGGTAACTATCCCTTACATCTGGAATATGTATTAACTATGCTGTGTAGAATTTTTAGTAAATGAAAAATAATGACCCTTGTAATGAAACCAGTTAAGATGGAAGAATGAATTCACTTACATTTGTATAGCATCTTTCATGACTTCAGCACAGCATAGCATGCTTAAAATCAAGAAGTACCTTTGAATTGTAGACATTGTTGTAATGTAGGAAACACTGCTTAACAAGGCTTCACAGCTGCCAGTGAAATAAATAACTAAGAATAAAAGGAAATAAATAACTGGATCATCTGTTCCAGATGTTGCTTAAAGAATACATGTTGGCCAGAACTCCAGACAAATTCCCTTGCTCCTCTTTGATTTATACAATGGAATCTTTTATGTCTACATGCGAAGGTAAATGGGACCTTGGGTTTCATCCAAAAGGTGTTACTTGCAACAACACAGAACTCCTTCAGTCCTGCACGTAGATGCCAGTCTGGGCTACGTGCTCAGGTTTCTGGAGTGGGGTTTGAACTTGCATTGTCTGACTCTGAGGCAAGAATGCTAACAGTGAGTCAAGGCTGACACCCTACTGGATAGGTTGCAATGGTCCTTTTATGTTCCGTTCTGTGTCACAATTACAGTTGAATACCTATTTCACAACGTACATATTGCAGAATAATTATAGCCATTCATTTTCCATTCTTATTTATTTTTACTTAATGGGCCAATGGTACTGTGTAATTGCTCATGTGGAGATGCATGAGAACAGTATATTTTCATGCCACTCAAATATTTCCTCCCCATCCTCCAGCAAGATCCTGATCTAAAGTCAGTTTCTGATTCCAACAGGTTATGGCCAGTTGACTTGGCAACCAAAAAGCACAAACCTGTGCCCTATAGTCTATGGGTTGCTACAAATTCAACTTGCTTCCCCTTTAGTTCTTATTATTTGGAGAGGAATGCTGATAGACATATGACTACAACTAAATGGAATTTAGTGAAAAATATCCGTCCCGCAAAACTGGGAATCAGACTGATGAACTGCTATCAAGTTGTATGGGTGGTATGCTGTCATTCCACATGCTGTTTTTATTTGCAGTCTTGTTTAGCAGTGCAGAACGAATCAGTTTGCTTCATCGTACAACTGGAATTCATGTTTAAAACAAAATTGCACTGGTCAACATGCTGGAAAATTGATGTTTTTCATTTTTACATTGTTACCCAATAGTGCACTGACATAAATTATAAAGCATACTACTTTAAACAGAGGTTATGAAGATTTGAAGAAATAATGGTTGGAAAGCAAAGGTCAAGAAAAGTTGTCAATGGATTGGAACAGTTTAAGTACCTGGGAACCGTCTTGTGACACGAGATGGTTATTGCCATGAAGAAACCACAGCAAGGGTAGCAATGGTAAAGAATGTTTTCTCTAAACATAAACAATTGCTCAGTATGGGGATGAATAGAAGTCTTGAGAAAATAATTACCAAGACAATGACCATGAGAAAATCAGGAATCCGAAGACTCAAAAGTTGTGGAAAGTGGTTCTGGGGATAGATGCAGCAAGTTAGTTGGAGTACATAGTAGGCCCTTCGAGCCTGCTCCGCTATTCATCATGATCATGGCTCATTGTTCAACTCAATAGCCTAATCCTGCTTTTTCTCCATAACCTTTGATCCCGTTCACCCCAAGTGCTATATCAAGCTACCTCTTGAATACATTCAGTGTTCTGGCAGCAACTGCTTCCTGTGGTAATGAATTCCATAGGCTCACCACTCTTTGGATGAAGAAATAAGATTGCATAAGATTAAATCTCACGGTATTCAGGATGAGGTATCTAAATGGGTACAAAATGGGCTTGATGACAGATGCCAGAGGATGGTTGTAGAGGGTTGTTTTTCAAACTGGAGGCCGGTGAGCAGCAGTGTGCCTCAGGGATCACTGCTGGGTCCACTGTCATTTGTCATTTATATTAATGATTTAGATGAGAATATAGGAGGCATGGTTAGCAAGTTTGCAGATGACACCAAAAGTGGAGGCATAGTGGACAGCGAAGAAAGTTATCTTCGATTGCAACGGGATCTTGATCAATTGAGCCAGTGAGCTAACGAATGGTAGATGGAGTTTAATTTAGATAAATGTGAGGTGATGCATTTTGGTAGATTGAACCATGGCAGGACTTACGCAGTTAATGGTAGGGCGCTGGGGAGAGTTACAGAACAAAGAGACCTAGGGGTACATGTTCATAGCTCCTTGAAAGTGGAGTTACAGGTGGACAGAGTGGTGAAGAAGGCATTCAGCATGCTTGGTTTCATTGATCAGAACATTAAATACAGGAGTTGGGATGTCTTGTTGAAGTTGTATAAGACATTGGTAAGGCCACACTTGTGTACAGTTCTGGTCACCCTAATATAGAAAGGATATTATTAAACTAGAAAGAGAGCTGAACAGATTTACTAGGATGCCACAGGGACGTGATGGTTTGAGTTATAAGGAGAGGCTGAATAGACTGCGACGCTTTTCCTCTGGAGCATAGAAGGCTGAGAGGTGATCTTATAGAGGTCTATAAGATAACGAGGGGCATAGATCAGCCAGATAGTCAATATCTTTTCCCAAATCTAGGAGAGACTAAAACTAGAGGGCATAGATTTAAGGTGAGAGGGGAGAGATAGAAAAGTGAATTTTTTCACACAGTAGGTGGTGAGTGAATGGAACAAGCTGCCAGAGGTAGTAGTAGAGGCAGGCACAACTTTATCTTTTAAAAAGCATTTAGACAGTTAAATGGATAAGATGGGTATGGAGGGATATGGCCCAACTGTGGGCAATTGGGACTACCTCCGGGGTTTAAAAAAGGGTGACATAGACAAGTTAGGCCAAGGGGACTGTTTCCATGCTATAGACCTCTACGAGTCTATGCCTCTAAATTTCTCCTCGCCTCCATCTTAAATGGTCTACCCTGGATCTTCAGATTGTGACTCTTGGTTCTGGACTCCCCCACCATCAGGAACATTCTCCCTGCATCTACCCTGTCCAGTCCTGTTAGAATTTTTTAAGTCTCTATGCAATCCCCCCCTCATTCGTCTGAATTCCAGCAAAAACAATCCTAACCCAGTTAATTTCTCCTCCACATCAGTTCCACCATTTCTTTGTCCCCTATTATACATTCCTCCATTTCTGTCTGTAGGGGACCTACATTTGTCTTCCCGACCTCTTTCTCTTTGCACATCTATAGAAACTCTTAATGTCAGTCTTTATGTTCCCTGCAAGCTTGCTTTCGTCTTGTATTTTCCTCTTCTTAATCAATCCCTTTGTCATTCTAAACTGCTCCCAAACATCAGACCTATTATTTTTCTTGGCCAATCGATATGCCTCTTCCTTGGATTGGATGCTATCTCTAATTTCCTTTTAAGCCATTTTGCTTTTGTGCCTGATGGGAATAAAGAGTTGCTGCAATCCCCCCATACATTCCTTGAATGTTTGCCATTGCTATCCACTGTCATCCCTTTAAATAACTCTCCCCAATCTATCAAGGCCAACTCATACCTCATCTCCTTATAGCTTCCTTTATTAAGAATCGGCACCCTAGTCTCCGAATCAACTACTTCATTCTCCATCTTGATAACAAATTCTATCCTGAACCACAAGAACAATGAAAAAGGCTTCAGGATGGTGAAGGAGGAAAATTATTAATACGTCATCAAGAAAAGGCAACTTTTTATATTTATTCTTTCACGGCCCTTGAGGTGGTGGTGATAAGCCACCTTCTTGAACCACTGCAGTCCCTGTGGTATAGGTACATCCACAGTGCATTGTGAATGGGAATTCCAGGATTTTGACCCAGCCACAGTGAAGGAATGACGATAGAGTTCCAAGTCAGGATGGTGTGTGACTTAGGTACTGGTACGTGTTAGTGTTTCCACCAGTTTGCAGCCCTTGTCATTTTAGGTGGTCAAGTTTGTGGCTTTGGAAGTTGCTGTCAAAGGAGATTGTACACATTGCTGCCACTGTATGTTGGTGTTAAGGGAACTCTTAAGGGAATGAATGTTTTAAGGTGGTGAATTGGGTGTTAATCAAGCAGGCTGCTTTGTCCTGTGTTGAGCTTCTTGAGTGTTGTTGGAGCTGCACTCATCCAGACAAGTGGAGAATATTCCATCACATTCCTCATTTGTGCCTTGTGGATGATGAATAGGGATTGAGGAGTCAGGAGGTGAGTTACTCACTTTTGAAGTTCCATTCCCTGACCTGCTTTCATAGCTACAGTATTTATATGGCCGGTCCAGTCAGGTTTTCTTCAATGATAACAGCCTGCATGTTGATGGTGGGGGATTCGGCCATGATAATACCAATGAATGTTAAGGGGAGATGGTTGTATTCTTTCTTACTGGTGATGACCATTGCCTGACATTTGTGTGGTACGAATGTTATTTCCATGTATAGGCCTAATTCTGAACATTTTCCAGGTCTTGCTGCACGTGGATATGGACTGATTCAGTATCTGAAAAATCACAAATGATGCTGAAATTTATGGAATCATCAGTGAACATTCCCATTTCTGACCTTATGATGGAACGAATGTCACTTATAAAGCAGCTGAAGATGGCTGGGCCTAGGACATAATTGGATTGGTTATATTTTAAGGCATAAGAACTTGCCCAAGGAGATGATTAAAGGAAAATTAATGGGATGTAGACCAAGACAGAGAAAGAAACCAATGATGTTATACAACTTGAAATTGAAAATGAGAGGCATCTTCGAGCAACTGAAGAGGACAGTATAAGACTGCAGGGTGTGGAGAAATTTGCCATTAAGCAGAGGGTGTTACCATCACTGAATCGCCCACTGTCAACATCCTTGGGGTTACCACTGACCAGAAACTCAACTGGACTTGTCACATAAACACAGTGGCTACAAGAACAAATCAGAGGCTAGGAATACTGCGGCAAATAACTCACCTCCTGACTCGCCAAAGCCTATCCACCATCTACAAGGCACAGGAGTGTGATGGAATACTCCCTTCTTACCTGGATGGGTGCAGCTCCAACAACACTCAAAAAGCTTGACATGATCCAGGTCAAAGCAGTTGCTTGACTGGCACCAAATCTACAAACATCCACTCCCTCCATCACCGATGCTTGGTAGCAGCAGTGTGTACTATCTACAAGATGCACTGCAGCAATTCACCAAAGATTCTTAGACAGCACCTTCCAAACCCACAACCACTTCCATCTAGAAGGACAAGGGCAACAGATACATGGGACCACCACCACCTGCAAGTTGCTCTCCAAACCACTCACCATCCTGATTTGGAAATATTTCGCCGTTCTTTTGCAGTCGCTGGGTCAAAATGCTGGAATTCTCTCCCTAATGGCATTATGGTCAACCTACAGCACGTGGACCGCAGCGATTCAAGAAGGTAGCTCACCACCACCTTCTCAGGGCAACTAGGGATGGGCAATAAATGTTGGCCAGCCAGCGACGCCCATGTCCCACAAATGAATATTAAAAAAAAGACCATTTTTATTACTACCACTCGAGACAGAATTAACCACCGATAAGGAGTGAACTATACCTTTCCATATATTACACAGAACCTGTTCAAAGTCTTTCCATTAATTTGAGGGGAGCTGGTCAGGAATCAGGAGGAAGGCCTTTGATGAGTTGCATTAGACACATAATTGGGTTTATCACTCAAATAATTCCATTTTCAATTCTGGCTTGCTAGATTCCTTAGCGTAACCAGATAATATTGGAATTTTGTTGCAAGTTTCTTTCCCTCAGAGGAACAAATATCATTTTCATGGACTGGAGACTGGGAGAAACAGGACCATAGGCAATTGCAGTTTGTACAGTGAGTTTGTAAACTGCTGTCTGACATATCATAACAAATCACAATATTTCAGAAACAACTGATACATTGACAAAATTTTAAAAAATAATTGAAATGTTTTGCTTTTATGAAACTGAGGGAACATTAAAAATTCACCTTCTAATTGAGGACTGTGCATTTTAGAATTACGCATAATTTAACATCTGCTGGAAAGAAATACTATATTTGTCATTAACCAATAAATGTTGTTGATAACTCTACAGCTCAGAAAGGTGATAATTAACTGCATTAAAAAACAAAAATGACGACCAACTGCAGCTAATTATCACTCAACAATCTGTCATTTGCCACACATTTCAAAATACATTTAAAAGCTAACATATAGGATAAAATAGAACATCACAACGTCAATTATCTTATAGGCTGGAAGTACCCTATTTACATTTCTGAAGAACCCAGACAATCTTAGTACATTTACAAATCAGTCCTATTTGCACTTCTTATTTAGATTTGCCTGTTTGAAACTTGGGGGCCTGCAATTTTGAACTATGCAGCAAGTGACTCACCTCCCTACTCCTCAAAGCCTGTCTGTTTTTAGCACTGCTGCCTCATTGATAGACACATCCTTTAGCCAAACTCAAAGACTTATTACTAGGACATCAAAAGCTTGAGATATATTCAAATTAATGGGAACACAGACTTAAACCTTGCAATGTTTCAGGTAGATCTGCTTTTGGGTTTTCCATAACCATGTGCCATGAGGCTCCCTCTGGAGGCTAACATCTTAAGTTCAGTTTAACAGTTTCTCATGGAAACAGACATTGAAGAGTCCAACAAAGGCTCTTGCTGAGCACACACTGAAGAATTTCAGCTGTCCTAATATAAGAAACATTATGCACAGGAGTGAAAAAATATAGATTTCTAATGCTGGAAATGATACAGAGAAAACTCTGAGAGCCGATGAACACAGGTTCAAATCTGCAAAAGAAAAGCTGCTGAAAAGAACAAAGCAATACAGGCAGAGGCTGCAAAGCTGTAAGTCAGACAACTCAGAAAGCCACGCCAGAAAGTAAAAATCTGCAAAACAAGGCTGCTGAGGGAAGGACAAAAGAAACCACACACAGCTCCAAGTCAAATTACTGGCTGCAGAAAAAAAGAACAAAGGAAGCACAGGCAGAGGGGGACAAGTAAATTACTGAATGAGATAAAAAATCAGTGGGATTCAATCCAATCTCTAGTCCAACTGAAAAATTATGCATGCCAAAACTGGCAGTTTTTCCACTTATAATGGCAAAATTATGAGATTGCAACATACTTAGTTAACAAATCTGAACCAATAAGAGTAGCCACACTCCTAAAACTGCTGGAGGGGGACTGCTACAAAGTATATATCACCCTCAATCCAACAGATGAACAAAGAAAAAATTCAACAGAGATTTTGAAAGCTTGAAAGCACATTTTGAACCCCAAGTGAATGTGATACTTGAACACTCTGCATTCAACACTAGAGTTCAAAGTGAAAATGAGACCATTGATCAACAGTATACCAGCTAGCAGAATCAGGTGAATTCAGAGAGGTAAAAGATGATCCGATTAAAGATAGGTATGAGTCTACTGCAAGATGAGAAACTGATATGAAAGAAAGCAAGGTATGTGTTGAAATGCAGAAGCTATGAAACAACAGATTGAGCATACGTATGGCAGGATAGTCCAGCATATACATTATGCTGAGGGATGTCTAATCCAAAAGGGCTGGGCAATCTCAGACAAAGAGCAAAATGCAAATATTGCTGAGGACATAATGCACAGAAAATGAAGCACTGTCCAGCATGGGGAAAGCAGTGTTTTAACTGCAAGAAGCAAAATCATTTCAGACGCAAGTCTATACAAATGGCGACTAGAGAGATTTCAGCAGATGAGTCTGATGAAGAACAATTCATGATACAACAGGATGACTCAGTCAAGTCAATAGGGTAAAACTGGTTTGTTGCTGTTACCATAATGACTGAAGAAGGAAAGTATTAAGTGAACAAGTGTCAGATACACACTAGTGCATCATGCTACATAGAGTCATAGAGTCACAGAGGTTAACAGCATGGAGACAGGCCCCTTGGCGCAACTTGTTCATACCGCCTCCTTGTTTTAAACTCCTATGCTAGTCCAATTGCCTGCATTTGGCCCACATCCCTCTATAGCCATCTTACCCATGTAACTGTCCAGACACTTTTTAAAAGACAAAATTATACTCGCCTCTACTATTACCTCTGGCAGCTTATTCCAGACAGTCACCATCCTCTGTGTGAAAAAATTGCCCCTCTGGACCCTTTTGTATCACTCCCCTCTCACCTTAAACCCACGCCCTCTAGTTTTGAATTCCCTTACCTTTGGGAAAAGATATTGACTATCTAGCTAATCTATGCCCCTCATTACTTTATAGACTTCTATGGGATCACCCCCCCAGCCTCTTATGCTCCTAAGCCTCTCCTTATAACTCAAACCATCAAGTTCCGGTAGCATCCTAGTAACTTTTTTCTGCACTCTTTCTAGTTTAATAATATCCTTTTATAAGAGGATGACCAGAACCATACCCTACATAATGACCTTTACAGATCTGTGTGAAGTGGCTCAACAAAACAATCCGAAAATGATGTCCTTGAAATAAGATTGAGGCAATATGATGGCACAAGTCACATACTGAGATCACAAATTAGTCTGACAGCCTAATGGCAAGAGGGATGATCTCAAGTTCCGGACCATAGATGGGACACAATGGTCACTCATCTCAGCTGGGACAATTCTAAAGCTTGTCTGGTAACCCTGAACATGCCAACATAGAAAGGATGACAAAGGACTCCAGAGAGACAGTGTGATAATATTCAAGTAAGGCACAAGATAGTTGGTGGCCACATCATTTCATTGAAATGCACAAACCAAAGGAAAATGTTTTGCAGGAAAATGTTCAAATCAGAGCTGAACTGGGAGAGCTGAAAGGCAGGATTCCAGCTAAGTCGATATCTTTGAAAATGCGCATTTTAGAAAGTGAGATCAGGAGAACTTCACAGTTTTGGGATAACCGAGAGCATTGTTGGATGTTGTATTGTGCAATACAATAATGAATGTCTCTTTTTTAATTCCCACTCCACATCATCACTAAGACTGCCTACTTCCATTTCTGTAACATTGCCTGAGCCCGCCCCACCTCTGCAGCTCAAACCCTCATCCATCCCTTTGTTAACTTTGGACTTAGAACATAAGAACATAAGAAATAGGAGCAGGAGTAGGCCATCTAGCCCTTCGAGCCCGCCCCGCCATTCAATAAGATCATGGCTGATCTGTTATGGCTCAGTTCCACTTTCAACTTCAATGTATTTCTTGCCAACCTCCCATCTTCCACCCTCCATAAAATTAAGAAATTGCAAAGTCTGTTGCCCGTAGCTTAATTTGCATCAAGTTCTCTGTTCGTTCATCATGCTTATGCTATGTTAATTTGTACGTCAATGGTTTTAACTCAGGAATTGGAGGCACAATGTGAGGACAACTCCAAATTGAATGTGCTTAGAAGAGTACTGTGACAATTATAGGCAGATATTATTAAAGTTGCAGATTGAGTGTGTAATTGGCAAATTAAATTTAATGCAGATAACTTGAAACAATGGATTTTTGTAAGACATAAAAAGGTCACATACATATTGGAAAATTAGATTCAATAGCGACTTACCTGTGCTCGAATACCAAAGCATCTATCTTGCCCGACCTTCCTGACTCAGGCTGGGTGAGACTGAAGAACCAGAGTAGACCAATGGGTCCAGCAGAGAAGAGCAGTGTGAAGGAGGATACGCCTCCTTTTTACAATATTAGCTGCCATAAAGTAGGTGAGTTTAGAGAGACAATTGAAAGGTAAGAAATTAAGTTTCCAGGAAAAGTGAATGGAAGGTAGTGTCTGGACATCAGGGGCTTGGGGGGAGAATGTCAGATTGCAGGGGTGTGTTGAGTTGAGTTGGGCTGTGGGGAGAGAATGTCAGGTTGGGTTGTTCGTGCTGCTGTCGGGGTGGGTTGGGTCGAGGGAGGATGTTGGGTCAAAGGGTGGGGATGATGGTTTGTGGGGGTTGTTGGATTATATAGTGAGATGTTGGATCGAAGGAGGGAGTGTCAGGGTCAGGTCTGGACATGAAGAGAGGGGGTTTGATGAGTGGTTTTGGGTCAGGTCTGGACATGTGGGTAGGGAGGTAACTCAGGTCAGGGGTGGCGGGGGGAATGGTCAGGCCTGTTTGGGCTCAAACCCGATCAGGTCAGGTGAGGAGGTGCGAACCCTGTGCAGTTGGGAAATACTGTGGGGGTAGGGTGCTTGGTTGGCAGTGGGGTGGGGGGGGGCCCTCTTGTTGTTCGGAGTGTACCATATGAGGCTCAGCCTGGGTGTTTAAAAAGTCACTCTGGTTTATCCTTCTAATTCTTTCACAGGAAAGAACTGGCAGAACCATCTGAAGTTAGTGATTTATTCCACCTTGTGGGATGATTCCCAGCCCAGCACAGTTGCCAAGGAAAACTTAGCAATTTTGGTCACTTGCTGGGTAATCCCATACAAGGCAACTTCCGAGAAGGATTCCCAGTGCATCTTTGGTGTCCTTCCAAAATTGTTTCTGAGAAGCCAGAGGGTTATGGCCCAAAATATTAGAATACTTGGCACCTGTAGATGGAGGTAGGATAGGGGTAGCAGTATTGGTCCATAAAACGATTGAATTTTTCCAGCAAAGAGTTAGCACAGGCATAATCATAGAATTGTTACAGCACAGAAAGAGACCATTCAGCCCATCGCGTCTGCACCAGCTCTCCAAATGAGACAAATGAGTGTAGTGGACATCTATGGTTCTATGAAGTGCTGAGATGGCTATCTAGATGGGTGGAGAACTGGCTTGCTAAGAGGAGACAGAGAGTAGTAGTGGAAGGGTCCTTTTCTAGCTGGAGGTCTGTCACTAGTGGTGTGCCGCAGGGCTCAGGACTGGGACCTCCTTTTTGTAGTATATATAAATGACTTGGAAAAGGGAGTAGGTGGTGTGATCAGCAAATTTGCAGATGACACTAAGATGGCTGGATTGGTGAGCAGTGAGGAGCAGTGTCTGACAATACAACGAGATATAGATAGGCTGGTATATTGGGCAGATATATGGCAAATAGAGTTTAATCCTGATAAATGTGAGGTGATGCATTTTGGCCAGAATAATGTAGGGGGGAGTTATATGATAAAGGATAAGCCTATAAAGAGTATAGAAACACAGCGGGACCTGGGGGTGCAAGTGCACAAGTCTTTGAAGGTGGCACTACAAGTGGAGAAGGTTGTGAAGAAAGCTTATGGTATGTTAGCCTTTATAGGAAGGGGTATAAAGTATAAGAGCTGGAGTCTAATGTTGCAGTTGTGTAGAATGTTGGTTAGGCCGCATTTAGAGTACTGCGCCCAGTTCTGGTCGCCTTACTACCGGAAAGACGTGGAGACCCTGGAGAGAGGAGGTTTACCAGGATGTTGCCTGGTATGGAAGGACTGGGTTATGAGGAAAGATTGAGCAAATTGGGGCTGTTTTCCCTTGAAAGATGGCGACTGAGGGGGGATCTAATAGAGGTATATAAGATTATGAAGGGTATAGATAGAGTAAACAGTGGTAAGCTATTTCCTATGTTAGAAACGCACAGTACGAGGGGCCACGGGCGTAGGGTGAGGGGGGAGAGGTATAACACGGATATTAGAGGGAGGTTTTTCACACAGAGGGTAGTGGGGGTATGGAATGCTCTGCCAAGCAAGGTGGTGGAGGCAGGCACGTTGGAGTTGTTTAAGAGTTACTTAGACAGGCACATGAGTGGGTTGGAGATGGAAGGATATAGGAGATTGTTTTAAATAAGCATTGGGATGTCCCTGGTAATGTATAAGGATGTGGAATGATACTAATGTTTTTCTCTTTTAATTCACAGGTTTTAAGTCGGTCCGCCTTGTTGTCCAACGAGGGGCATACACGTGATGGGTCGTACAAGGGCTGCTCTTGGATGTTCGAGAATAGCCTAGTACATCATGTTGTTAGTGTGCGCT
Organism: Carcharhinus amblyrhynchos; assembly: GCF_965287045.1. NCBI lineage: Eukaryota > Metazoa > Chordata > Chondrichthyes > Carcharhiniformes > Carcharhinidae > Carcharhinus > Carcharhinus amblyrhynchos. The sequence goes on along the minus strand of NC_137328.1, from coordinate 93,151,604 downwards.
TAAACTGGACCAGATGCTGGGCAACACGACAGCTCAGTGACTATCACTGATTGCTGTGCAGACACATGGATTTGGGCCGGTGTCTGTGGGAGTTTGCGCATTCTCCCCGTGCTTGCGTGGGTTTTCTCCGGGTGCTCCGGTTTCCTCCCACACCCCAAAGATGTGCTGTTAGGCTGATTGGAGGTAATAAATTGTCCCTAAATTAGTTTTCCCTCAATGTGGAATGCCATAATCATAGATAAGGATCATGGGTGGAGGGGGGACTGGTAATGTTAAAATGGCAGCGCAGGCTCGTTGGGCCGAAGGGCCTGTTTCCCGGGCTGTTTTTGTTCTTTGTTCTTTCTTTGACTCTAGTAAAGAAAATAAAAACAAAGCCAGTCCATCGAGCAGCAGGGTAAGGTAGCAGAAGTTCGGGGTTATGAAAAACAAATTTTGGCTAGAGGTTCAGAAGCATTTCTCAGTACAGGAAGTGATTCATAACTAGAAGTAGCTGTCAGGACACTGGACTTGTTTAAAAAATAGATGCCATAACTTAAGAATGGGTGAGCTATTTTCGAAAGGGTGTAATCAGTTGGGATGGATTCAATCAAACTAATCTTGTATGTCATGAATATTTTAGAATAAGGATCTTTTCTTGAGATATTCCTTCAATTGTGCTCCTCATAAGTAAAACAGAAGTGACATATATCAGTGAAGATTTCAAATCTCCCAACTAAGAAGTCATCGTTAGCTGAAAGGGATAGTTTTGAAGGTATTTTGATTAGGATCTTTGTGGCATTTTTTTAAATTTAGTATTCGATATTTATTTATTTAGTATTCGTGTCACATGTAGGCTTACATTAACACCACTGTAAAGTTACTGCGAAAATTCCCTAGTTGCCACACTCCAGTGCCTGTTTGGGTACACTGAGGGAGAATTTAGCATGGCCAGTGTACCTAACCAGCATGTCTTGCACATTAAACAGCATAACACTGTACATTTTGAGATATCGAATAAAAATGAATATATCAGGGACAGAGGAGATATCAGGGGTAAGTTTTTCACTCAGAGGGTGGTGAGTGAGTGGAATCGGCTGCTGTCGGTGGTGGTAGAGGCGAACTCGCTGGGGTCTTTTAAGAGACTTCTGAATGAGTACATGGGATTTAATGGGATTGAGAGTTATAGATAGGCCTGGTGGGTATGGATATGATCGGCGCAGCTTGTGGGCTGAAGGGCCTGTTTGTGCTGTGGTGTTCTATGTTCTTTGTTCTATGTTCTATCACAAATTTGACTGGAGTGTTTTATTACAAGAAAAAAATTGGAGAAGTTGCACCAGGGTTCTAAAGATCAGTAGAGTTGATGACTCATATGCCTCAGCTTCTCTTCCATCCACTGATGTGTGACATCTGCTTAAATGTTTTCGTACAAAACGTTGTGAGTGCTGTTTGGAGAGAGCCCTGCAGATAAAGTTTGAGAAACTTCACAGCTGGAATGATACCAATGTTTTGAATGATACAAAATGTTAAGGTACAGCTGCAATATTCCATGGCTCCAATGTGGTGATTTGGCTTTTGTTAACATTTTTTAAACCATTTTTTTCCCCATCCTTAAAGTTACAAAGCCAATGCGCAGAGTGGTCCAGGCAAACCCAAATCCATTCCTTGCTTGCTCTAAAAACTAAATTCAAAAGTCCAATTGTATCCAATTCAGGGAACCCCCCAGAGTCATAGAGGTTTGCAGCATGGAAACAAGTCTTTCGGCCCAACTTGTCCATGGCACCCTTATTTTTTGAAAACCCCGAAGCTAATCCCAATTGCCCACATTTGGCCCATAATCCCTCTATACCCATCATACCCATGTAACTATCTAAATGCTTTTTAAAAGACAAGATTGTACCAGCTTCTACTATTACCTCTGGCAACTTGTTCCAGATACTTACCATTCTCTGTGTTAAAATATTGCCCCTCTGGACACTTTTGTATCTCTCCCTTCTCACCTTAAACCTATTCCTCTAGTTTTAGACACCCCTACCTTTGGGAAAAGATATTGACTATCTAACTAATCTGTGCCCCTTATTATTTTATAGATCTCTGTGAGGTCACACCTCAAGCTCCTACGCACCAGAGAAAAAGTCCCAGTCTATCCAACCTCTCCTTATAACTCAATCCATCATGTCCCGGTAGCGTCCTAGTAAATCTAAGTGATCTAGTGTGTCCCAAGAGGAGTCGGTAAAGAAGTTAAGATTTTAAGTGATGCAGGATCAAGTCAATCTTTAATGGCGAGAGATGAGGAGACAAACAAGATCCGAGCTGACAAAACAAGGTACTGCACCCCATTTTGGGTTTGATGTGACGCTTGATCTTAGCTGAAAGGCATGTTAAAAATGGCATTTTGGCCAACCATATTGTTGATGTTGTAGAGGGTAGGCTCTGAGCATGCGACAGTGCAGAAGGACCTTGGGGTCCTTGTGCATGAGTCGCAAAAACCCAGCTTGCAGGTGCAGCAGGTGGTCAGGAAGGCGAATGGGATGCTGGCCTTCATAGCGAGGGGGATTGAATATAAAAGTAGGGAGGTCTTGCTGCAGCTGTATAGGGCATTGGTGAGGCCGCAGCTGGAGTACTGTGTGCAGTTTTGGGCGCCGCACCTGCGCAAGGATATTTTGGCCCTGGAGGGAGTGCAGAGGAGGTTTACTAGGCTGATACCGGAGTTGAGGGGATTGAGCTATGAGGAGAGGCTGAATAAACTAGGCTTGTACTCGTTAGAGTTTAGAAGAATGAGGGGAGATCTCATTGAGACGTATAAGATGATGAATGGGATGGATAGGATAGAGGTGGAGAGACTCTTCCCGCTCAAAAAAGACAGTAGGACTAGGGGGCACAGCCTCAAGATAAAGGGGAGGCGGTTTAGAACGGAGTTGAGGAGGAACTTCTTCACTCAAAGGGTGGTGAATCTCTGGAATTCTCTGCCCGTTGAAGTGGTGGAGGCTGCCTCGCTAAATATTTTTAAGAAGCGGGTTGATGGGTTCTTGATAAGAGAGGGGATTAAGGGTTATGGGGAGAGGGCGGGAAAGTGGAACTGAGCCACGACAGATCAGCCATGATCTTATTGAATGGCGGGGCAGGCTCGAAGGGCTAGATGGCCTACTCCTGCTCCTATTTCTTATGTTCTTATGTTCTTATGTTCTGATCTGAAGCATGCCAACCGATTCCAGACTACTTTTTGGTAGGACTAGTAAATATTATGATTTTCCAAAGCTGACCACAACACCATTACTAGCTATGTAGAGATCTTGCAAAAGACTGAAATGTGGATGATAAATAAGATTAAGTTTCTTAAGAATTGCAACTCTACTATAGATGTTGTGAACATTTTTATCTTCAGTGTGTATAGATCAAGTGTAATTACCAAGCCAATGTTTAATGTTTTTAAAGTTTATTTATTAGTGTCACAAGTAGATTACTGCGAAAAACTCTCAGTCACCACACTCTGGCGTCCATTCTGGTACACCAAGGGAGAATTTAGCATGGCCAGTGCACCTAACCAGCACATCTTTCAATCTGTGGGAGGAAACGATGCAGACATGAGGAGAACTTGCAGACTCTGCACAGACAATGACCCAAGCCAGGAATTGAACCCAGGTCCCTGGTGCTGTAAGGCAGCAGTTCTAGCCACTGTGCCACCATGCTGTCCCATTGAATGAGTTGAATATTTGTAACTAGAAGGAGTTTGCAATCCTGATATGGGTGGTTGGAAGTGTCAGTCAAATCAAACAGATGTTTTGGTTTTCTCTCTGGCAAACTCACAACTTTTGCCTTCATTCAGTTAGACTTTTTCATGAGCAGATCTTCACAATGCTTACAAAAATATTTGTGCTAAGCATCAAGAAATGTTCAACTTTGAAAAAATGTTATTTTAAGTCATTCATTGGCATAAGAACATTTATAAAATGTTGCAGAAAAACATCCATTTAGTACTGTGCAACTTCTAATGTCTAACTTCAATATTCTGATGGTAGATAACAAAGAGATTTTAATGCCTAGTTAATCAATATATATTGAATTTTTTTAACATCAACAATCAATGTAATCAAGTTGACACAATGAAAGATTTTTGTTCAGGTGCTGCCAGTGGCACTGATGGGAGACAGCTTCTCAAGTTTGTAAATTGAATAGGCTACTTAGTACATTAAAAAAAAGCCACTTATTTGACTAAGCCCATTTAGACTAATTTATTCTAATATCTCTTCCAGAAATGTTGAGATGGGGTTCCATATTTGTCATCCAAGAGCTGCCAGATACAAGAAACCACAACTCACCATTCATAGCAAAAGCAACATGGAAGTGAAAAATCACCTCAGTAAGGTAGCCTTTGTCAAAAAGATGCAGTTAAGAGCAGATGAGATCTACAAATATGTAGGTTAGTCAACTCTGTGAAGGCCACAAATAGCCTGCAGCACTTACCTAAGTACAATATTCACTGAATATCTCTTAACAACCATTATCTCCTCAGACTTGAAATCTGTCAAACATTTCTCATTAGTGAACTGGTATTTCACATTTATTACAATCAATCTCCATAAATGATATCATGAAGAGGATGCTTCAAAGTAGAAAACTTGAAATGATTAATGTCCATTAATACAACCTTTTAAAAAGATACTGTTTTCATAAATTAAATGATGTATCTTTGGAATAATTTAGCAATGGTACTAATTCTAGCGAATCATATTTGTAAATAATTTATTCTGAGAGGTTCAAATGCATATCAGTGGGATTGAAGCTACATTTTTCCTGCAATTGCTTTGAGCTAAATCTGGGTTCTTCAGTCTCTCGCCATCACACAGACATGCCAGGTTTTGCTTTATCTTGTACATTAATTTTAGATACTCAAGGCACAGTTACATTTGGTAGTCACAAGCCAAATGACAGAATAGGGTTTTTTTTAGCTCTAGATCGTAATGCTTCAACCTAATTCATGCAATACCATTACAGCATTTTTTTTACTTTACAAACCAAGCAAATCACTTGCTTCTGAGGCAACACACATTTATATGTGAAAGACAACAGGGCTGATCTTGTTAATATTTATAGTTTAGCAAATGTTCACATTATCCATGGCAACAGAAAAATCGATCTAGTAATATCTCTTGGATGTTTGAAAGCAATGAGAAAGAACATGGTTTTTCCTTTGTTTCACATTATAAATATGTAAAACTATTTGGTTGATTGCTTTAATAGCTACCAGTGATGTTACGGTATAGGAATGCTGGATCTTAAGATTCCAAGTTGTGCTGATGGTAAATAAATTTTTATTTTAATATGTTATATTTCTTCTTCCCCTGTGCAGCATCATTTAAACCGATTTTGATATGCTACCTTTTCCACTGAGAAAGAACACCAGCTGGATCAGGTAATGGCTCTTTTGAACTGGGAATCTTTGGCAGATCCGCCAAGCCACATAAATTTACTAGATACCACAATACAATAATAATCATATACCTATATCCTTGATAACCCCGTTCACTAACAGAAACAAGTGACTATTAAAATGCCTACCTCATAAAGTGACATCTCCTTCCCCAATGTTGTTGTGTTATCAATTTATTTTTAGACTGTGTTATGCTACCAAAAATATCAATATTTAATGCCATACACATCTCAGCATGATTATTCCCAATCTTTGAACAAACTCCTGTCACTAATTCTATATAATGTTGAGGAAGGTTGGATCTGCTGTCATTTATTAATACATAAAGAACTTTGGAACCAAAGTTCCTATTATTTAATAATTAGTTAAAACACTAAGCAGAAGCACTTTTATTGTGATTGACAAACTCTCTTAATTCGTTCATCGGATGTGGGCATTGCTGGATAGGCCAATATTTATTGTTCAATTCTGAGGGCATTTAAGATCCGTTGCTATGGATCTGGAGTCACATGTGGGCTCAGCCAGGTAAGGACGGCAGATTTCCTCCTCTACAGGACATTAGTGGACCTGATAGGCTTTTACAACACTCGACAATGGTTTTGTGATCCTCATTAGACTATTGATTCCAGATTTTTGTTTTAATTGAATTCAAATTTCACCATCTGCCATGGTAGGATTTGAACCTTAGTCCCCTGAGCATTATCCTGGTCTCTGAACTACTAGTCCAGTGACAAAATCACTGTGGATTAATGGCCTATGATTTTAATTCTTACGATTTTTTTTCCAAATAGCTAATGAACAGTACCATTGCTCAAACTTTCTTCATCCAGGTGTCAGCTCAAAGGAGATTGAGAAAATCCCAAATGACTTACGTTTCTGCATGACCGTAGGTCCATACTATAAGCTCTGTCTTTCCTCCTAATGAACAATTAAACAATGGGCTTAGGTTGGTTGAGATATTAAAATGTTCAGCCTGAATCCTGACCCCTAACCCACCTCCAGCTCACCCATTTGTTTTGAACAGAAGTGGACCAGGAGGTGGGAACTGACTTGCTTTGGGGAGACAAAATTAAAATATTGTAATGAGATTTCACCTTTAACCTTGACTGGCGAGGTTTTCCGGGCCTCAAGAAACCTAATGACTGGGGACCAGAACTGCCACAACCTGCTGGTTTTGATACACCTGCTTCATCAATCTCCTCCCTGATTCTTCCAATCTCCGACATAAGGTTTCCGATCTCGCCCGACCCTAACCTCTCATTGCTCTTACACTCCAACCTGTTTCACCTTTCCTGACCGTGACTCCAATCTCCTCTTCCCACCCACCCCTATCTTTTTTTAAAGTTTATTTATTAATGTCACAAGTAGGCTTACATTAACACTGCAATGAAGTTACTGTGAAAATCCCCTAGTCGCCACACTCTGGTGCCTGTTCTGAGGGAGAATTTAACATGTCCAGTGTGCCTAACCAGTATGTCTTTCAGACTGTGGGAGAAAAACTGGAGCACCCGGAGGAAACCCATGCAGACATAGGGAGAACATGCAAACTCCACACAGACAGCGAACCAAACCAGCAATGTTAACCACTGTGCCACTGCGTTGCCCCCTCTACCTCTCCCCTCCAATGATTCTGGCCTCTACCACCTCCTTCCCCTTGACTCCTGTGACCCCTGGGTTTTCTGTTATTCCCTGGCTCCAGACCATGAGCACTCACTTTCTTTGGATTCCAATCGTGTTCCGTATCCTAGTCCTCATTCTTCCAGGTGTCCTAACTTCAAACCAGTAGCCCTCATTCACTACAACTCACCAAGGCCAATTCAACATCAACTCCTTGCTTTAGGACTTCAAACATCCTGAGAAGCTTAAGAGCAGTGAGATGGTTTGAATGGCATCAATTGAAAATTTCTCTCAAGTTATATATATTCTGACTTGGACATACATTGCCACATCTTCCTCACTGCCAGATAAAAAAACTGAAATTCCTTCCCAACACAATCATGAAGCCCACTACCTCTTCTCAGAGTAACTGGAGATGGACAATATTTACATCCTTGTCAATGATGCTATTTCTCAGAATATAGGAACATGGGAATTAGGAGCAGAAGTTGGCAACTTCAGCCCTTCGGGCCTGCTCTGCCATTCGATCAGATCATGGCTGTTCTCTCCCTTTTCTCAAATCCACCACCCCCCCTGTTCCCTGTACCTCCTGATCCTGGTTTATTAGAAGTATATCTATCTCCTTCTTGAAACCATTCAATGATTCAGACTCCACTGCACTATGGGGCAGCAAGTTCCACAAATTCACCATCCTCTGCAAGAAGTAGTTCCTCCTCATCTCAGTTTTAAATCTACCACCTCTCAACCTATACGTGTGACCTCCTGTTCTAGATTGCCCCACAAGGGGAAACATTTGATCTACATTTACTTTATCAATCCCTTTTAAAATCTTACATACCTCAATCAGATCCCCTCTCATCCTTCTAAATTCTAGTGAGTATAAGCCCAAACTGTTTAATCTCTCCTCATATGTTAACCGTTTCATCGCCAGAATCAATTATAAAAAATCCTTTAACTTCTGAAACTGAAGCATCAAGCTGAAGGCAAATTCTGTGGTTAAACAGGTTATTATCAAAGTACACATTGGCAAGCAGCAAAAGTTATTGAACATCAAAAACTAAGTTTGAGGCAAAAGTGGGAAAAAAATGGGATTTAATGTAATTTCTTGGAAAACACGGAATATAGTGTTCAATTCTGGTCGCTACACTACCAGAAGGATGTGGAGGCTTTGGAGAAGGTACAGAAAAGATTAACCAGAATGTTGCCTGGTATGGATGGCATTAGCTACGAGGAGAGGTTGGAGAAACTTGGTTTGTTCTCGCTGGGTGACCTGATAGAAGTCTACAAGATTATGAAAGGCATGGAAAGAGTGGATAGTCAGAAGTTTTTCCCAAGGTGGAAGAGTCAAATACTCGGGGGCATAGGTTTAAGGTGTGCTGGGCAATGTCTAAAGGAGATATACAAGGCAGATTTTTTTACACAGAGAGTAGTGGGTACCTGGAACTCGTTGCCAGGGGAGGTAGTGGAAGCGGATACGGTAATGACTTTTAAGGAGCGTCTTGACAAGTACATGAGTAGGATGGGAATAGAGGGATATGGTTCCCGGAAGGGTAGGGGGTTTTAGTTTCGGGCAGCATGGTCGGTGCAAAGGGCCTGTTCCTGTGCTGTAATTTTCTTTGCTCTTTGATCTTGGCAGGCTTATATGAATGTTCTAGAAACGAACATAGAAAATAGAAGCAGAAATAAGCCATTCGGCCCTTTGAGCCTGCTCTGCCATTCATTATGATCATCAAATTCAATACTCTATAGAAACAAAATCAGCTTTTTTATCACATTCCAACCACTATCTTGCAATTGTATTTTCGTCTCTATATGCTGTGTTTGTGAAACCTACCTCTCCACTCATCTGATGAAGGAGCAGTGCTCCAAAAGTTCATGATTCCAAATAAACCTGTTGGACTTTAATCTGGTGTTGTAAGACTTCTTACTGTGACCACCCCAGACCAACACCAGCATCTCACGTCTTTTTAAAATGGACTTTAAGGTGATCTAATTGAAGCTTTTCATCAACTACTAGGCATACACACAATCGAATAGAATGCGGCAGGAATTGAATAGTCAAACATTACCAAGGAAGCGATTGGGTTGGACAAGGTGCCATGGTGGCACAATGGTGAGCACTGCTGCCTCAAAGCACCAGGTTTGAACAAGGGTTCAATTCCTGGCTTGAGTCATTGTCTGTGCGGAGTCTGCACATTCTGTCTGCGTCTGTATGGGTTTCATCCCACAGCCTGAAAGATGTGCTGGTTAGGTTCATTAGCCATACTAAATTCTCTCTCAGTTAACCCAAACAAGTGCCACAGTGTGGCGACCAGGGGATTTTCTCAGTAACTTCTTTGCAGTATTAATGTAAGCCTACTTGTGTCACTAATAAATAAACCTAAACTTAAAAGTAATTTCTGGAGTGCAGGAATTCATGAAGCACAGCATGAACCTGGGTCAGTTGGGGTTGATCTATCAAATGTGAAGCGAATTGCCTTATGTGACAGCTCGGTGTATGAATCACTCAATCATGCCTGAGGATAAACAATTTGTGCATGTTGTACAGTCCTATAGGCAAACTGGGGGAAGGGCGGGGAATGATTTATTTTCATTTTATTTTAATGCTCATCCTCTGTAGTGATGGATACAATGTAGGGGAATAAGTATCTCACACATCAGACCACAAAGAAAATATATTTAAATAATATTTAGTGCCCAAGATCTAGTAATGCCAACCATTTGATAGTTTACATAATTGAATTTGTATCCTTAGATCCAGTCGAAAACATCCTTGTTAGTTGTACATTTAGAGCTATCACGATAGCTTCCATTAGTTGAGCAGCATAGAACACACAGTGGAGCACAGATTGTTAATGATTGAAGTTTAGAAGGTAGAGGTTTTGGTCAGTGGCATCATGACTCTTCTCGCTGTTGACTTTGAAGAAAACTGCCCACAATCTATGTTGTGTAGATTTCATTCATGCGTCATCTCTGGGCTCCAGTAACAGTGACATTGTTAAGCAGCCAATCGTGTTGAGAAATTCTCTCAGTCAGTAAACCAGGAGATAAAACTGATCATCCTTCACTTTTGAATGATGTAATACAAAGTAAGGGACTGAACAATAGCAGGGGTCTGGGGTGAGGGGTGTGTGGTGGTAGACAACTTTCCCAGTCCTAGAGGCAAAGTCGCCATGCGCCACACTGACCCGCCCTGCAGCTTTAAAGCACCATGGGATGAATAAATAAGGGCCAATTGGGACTTCTACCCTTAAATAGCCAGGATTCACCGCACCCCCCCCTCCCTCCTCCGGCCCCTCACCAAAACATCGAGGGCTTGTCAGTGACAACTGCCAGGCTACAGAAGGAGCGAGAATGCCCTTGGAGCGGGTATGTCCAGACTCTTGGGCAGGGAGGGGTTGGGTAACTCAGAGGGGCTCAGGGTGGGAGAGGAGCTTTTAAAGCTGTGAAAAATGATATGAAAAAAGGGGGTTAGTTCTAATGGTGCCTCTCCTCACCCAAGTGATTGGCAAAGGGCAGCCCCCAAAGAGAGAACCTTTAAAGAATTTAGTTTAAAAAAAATCAGGCTGCCTGCTCCTGCCCCAGCCAAAGTTGTATGCATGGGCATTATCAGGGTCAATGGTTTGATAAGCCTAATTGAACCTCGATTACTAACCTGAATGTGGTGAGCGAGCTGCCACTTCTGGTGCCTGCTAACCCTGTGCAACCCCCCCCCCCAAGTTATGGGGGTGAGCTCAGTGGTGGGAGGGAAAGGTGTTGGGATGGGCATGTGCCCTATTTTACATTCCGTCCCTGCTCAAAACACATCCGGCAGGGGCATATAAATTCCAGCCCAAGGACTGGGAAATACACATGGAATTAAATTAGCTGAAATATCATAACTTTCATTTTTTAAAAATATTAAAATCCCATGGATTTTATTCCCTTGATGAAAAATTTGAATGATACCAATATAAATACAGCTTTTCTGGGCCAGAAAGGCTGTTCCAGAGTAATTATAATTTAGTTTGACAATTAAACACAGTTCCATTTTATTCAACAAGGCATAACTTTTTAGAGGGGGATTGACAGTGAGATCAGAACATTACAAGCCATGGAGGTTCGCATCAGTTCAAATAATTGGAAAGGTCTCTATCTGAAGGGACACTTCAACAGTGTACCCCATTGGAAGAGAAGGGAAATACTGATAGCAACTTCACATTTAAAAGGAATATGTGCAGGCATCAGATGTTTAAGGTGACCTAATTGATGTTTTTAAGATTGTGAAACTAATTTGACAATTGAATCAATAAATTGTTTACAATGGGCAAATGAATCAACTACCATGCATAATCACAATCAGATAGAAGGCAGCTAGAATTGAACAGTCAAACATTACCAAGGTAAGTGATTGGGCTAGACAGTGCACACTGGTTTAGAATAAAAGCAGTTTCTGAAGTACTCCGGAACAATTGCTTGCCAAAAAAGTATATTAAGTCGGCTTGGGTGGCATGGTGGCACAGTGCTTAGCACTGTGTCTCTCAATGCCAGGGACCCAGGTTCAATTCTCCTCAGGTGACGATGTGGAGTTTGCATGTTCTCACCATGTCTGCATGGGTTTCCTCCCAGCTGAAAGATGGTCAGGTTAGGTGGATTGTCTGTGCTAAATTGCCCTTTGGTGTCCCAAGGTGTGAAGTTTACAGGGACTAGTGGGGGGTAAATATTTGTGGTTACAGAGAAACAGGGCCAGGTGGGATTGCCCTTTGGTGTTGGGGGATTAGGTGTGGTTATGGGGATAAGACCTGGGTGGGGTTGTTGTCAGTGCAGACTCGATGGGCTGAATGGTCTACTTCTGAGCTGTAAGGCGTCTAAGATTCTAAATTCCGTTTTCTTGCTTTTCCCTCAAACTTACTTTTTATGTTCAGCATTCTTTGCCAGTGTGTACTTTGATAACCAGTTTGACCACAGATTCGCCTTCAATTGTTACTGAATGCCGTCATTGCAACCACAAACATTCAGGCTCACATTTTCCAGTCTGTGCCTTTCCATATGCAACCTAATATCCAAATTCATCAAACTTGCAGTAAATACATAGCCAAATACAGCATGTTCATTGTGTTAGCAATCAGCTCCTCTAACAGCAGAGATTAAAAGCCTTTCTCCTCAGTATACATCTGCTAAGGAAGTCTTGGTGCTCCCAACACTGGGATGTAGCTGACCGGTTCCAGTGAAATTCAAAATGACCGTCAGTGATCGGTGAGTCGGTGCTGCATGAAAAGCTCGGATGGTAACTCCTGCCACCAACTGACAGAGTCGACGATTGAAATTTGGCTGGTGGGATAATTGGTCAGGTTGGATTTGTGAAAGATAAAAACAGTTAAAGAGAAAAGGATGGAGACTTAATGATAATGTGCCGATTATAGCAAATGAATATCAAAGTTGTACTAACAAATCCCAAGAGCTTCCTCACACTCTAGATTGCTTCCAACCGTCACATGATGATTTGGTGGTTTTTGTCTCTTTTTCTCTCTGGCAAATCACTTCCCTTGTCTTTATGGATACATTGTCCCCAGGCTGGGGTACTTTTTCACAGGTATCCATTATTGCTGCAATCATTCAGGTGTGAAGAGCAAATCTGTGATCATTCTGATCTGAGAGTCTCAAGTATTTATACTGTAAGTAGCAGAGCACTGCTAAATCTGCCACTGTTGGTGTTAGTCTTGGCCAGTCACAGCACTCCAGGGAATTGAGCCCATATTGCAGGTTGACACTTTGGTGTAGCACTGAGCAACTGATGTACTGTTGGAGTTTCCAGCTTTCCAATGAGACATTAAACAAGGGCATTGTCTGTCCTTTTGGATGGAAATAAAAGACCCAGTGGCGCTACTTGAAGAAGAGCAAGTAAGTTTTCCTGGCAGCCTGTCCAGTCTACCAGCATCACTAAAATAGATTCTGTATGGCATTGCTACATGTGCTACCTTACTGTATGCAAATATTATACTGTTTCTGTCCATTATAACAATGACTATGAATGTGAATAATTTTCTATCAAATAATAGTGTTGAACAGGCCACAGTGCCTGCTGTTAGCGTTACTCTAAACTACTGATTTGAATCTGATCATTAAAAAAAATACATGTAATGTGGAGAGTGAAGCAAAAATATCAATTAGAAACAGAATGTGATCTCATCCAGTTCTACATCCTTCTGAAAACTCTCTGTTTCTCCAATTCTGGCCTCCCATGCATCCAAAATTCTCTATGGCTGCTGAGTCTTCGGACATTTGGGCCCTAGGTGTTGGGATTTCCTCCCTATATCGCTCCGCCATTAAGACCGTCCTTAAAACTTTGACCAAACAACCCAATATCTCATCTTTGGCTTAGTTCCAATTTTTGTAACCTTCTCCCTCTGTAAAGCACATTTTCCTCTGTTAAAGGCACTTCCGGGTGGTTTCCCCCCACAGTCCAAAGATGTGCAGGTTAGGTCGATTGGCCACGCTAAATTATCCCTTAGTGTCCCAAGATTTGCACATTAGGTTGACTGGCCATAATAAATTACCCCTTAGTGTCAGGGATTAGCAGGATAAATAAGGGGGGGTTATGGGGATAGGACTTGGATGGGATCGTTGTTGGTGCAGTCTCGATGGGCTGAATGGTCTTCTTCTGCACTAAAGGGATTCTATGTTTCTAAGTAAATGCAAGCTCTCGTTGTAAGCATATTCAATTTTCTATTTGAAACTTTACATTAAATTACATGGACTAAATGTAATCCCAGTACAACCTCATAGAACCATTTATTTGAATTAGGTACAATAACACAGTTGATTTGGCACACAATGGCTCCACCTGCTGGTATTAAATGGATTCTTTGCGTGCTTCCCATTTATACATAAGATGCAGATTTTTAAAAATCAAGAAAAATATTCTTCTGTATGATGACTTGCTGGATGCCCCTACAGACAGATCAATGAAATTCTAATTTCAACAGGCTGTTTAAAAATTGACAACCTTTGGAACTTTCTTTTTTGCTTTGTGAGTATTTGAAGTCACTGGAATTTCTTCATAATCAGCACTCATCCCTTTTGTCCATCGGCCAACAGTTAAAACACTTTTGCCTGAAGAATGACAAAACAACAGAGTTAAAAACACAATAGACTACATCAATTCAAAGAAAAATCAAATGTTTCAATGATTGCAGGAAGTAACTGGAGTGGAAGCAAGCCATCCCTGACCTCAAGGGGATATCTAAGAGGAATACAGTGTGTGTACATGTGTTAACAAGAGGTGGTTTATGGAATAAGGTATATGGAATAAAATATATGGATTTCGCACAATCCTTTGTGCAGGATCTATTGTATTCAGAATCAAGGAAAATTTTTTTTAGTTTACTGGAATCAAGTCTTCTCTGGCAGTGTGTGATTTACATAATACTTCAGAGCTGAAACCACCTGAGTCATATTGCCAATGAACTTGATTGTATGAACCTCCTGATCATTACTTTAATAAATGTGTTTCTCATTTAGCCTTTGTTAAAGAATTTAACTACTTGGAACTCTTAGATAACTCTGTCGGTTCACATCCTATTGGTTCAATAAATAACGTTTCTTTTTATACTATTGTAGCAAGTTGTCCAAGACAACCAACATGACAAACAGCACTGAGAGTAGGGATTTGGAGCTCAAATATATTAGAATATGAAACATTAGGATTCTAGCTCAATCCTCTCTGCGTTACACCTTGAAATTCCAGCCATGTTGACGTGGAAAAGCTGAGGGAATTCCACATCAGAAAACTTGGCAGAGGGAATGGGAAAGAGTGTAGTTTTACTTCAGGCTGTCTCTTGCACTTCTCAACAAATATATAGAATCCCTACAGTGCAGTGCAGGAGGCGGCCATTTGGCCCATTGAGCCTGCACTGACAACAATCCCATGCCCTATCCCCATGATTTCACATATTTACCCTGCTAATCACTCTGACACTAAGGGGCAATTTAGCCTGGCCAATCAATCTAATCACACATCTTTGGAGTGGGAGAGTAAACTGGAGCACAGAGGGGAAACCCACGCAGACCTGGGCAGAATGTGCAGATTCCACACAGACAGTCACCTGAAGCTGGAATTGAACCCAGGTCCCTGGCGTTGTGAGGCAGCAGTGCTAACCACTGTGCGACCCATATCTAAACAGTTAATAGAGGCCCAAAGACAGTTGATTTCTCGTCTTTTTGACTCCAATCAATGGGTAGCTGGAGGAGACTAAAGGGGAAGAAAGAGATTTCAAATCTACAAGTAAAGGTGAGACAATGCAACCTTATAAAAACAAAACACTGCTGATGCTGGAAACTAAGTCCTGATGAAAGGTCATGGAGCTGAACATTAACTCTGTTTCTCTTCCCACTGATGCTGCTTGAGCTGCTGAGAATCTCAGCATTTTCTGTTTCGATTTATAATGCAACCTGTTATCACTGCAGTTTTGGGTAGAAGAGCTAATATTTTTGCAGAATAAATTCTCTCTTACACTCTTGCTCCTGGGTTCTATATCAGCTATAATCTTGTTAACAACAATTAAGACCGGATGAAGCAGGCTGATCCAACAGTGCACAATCCTGACCCTCAGGTGAGCTCAAACTGCTTTAGAAGCTAGTCATACATACATAAAATCAAATCACTTGTTCCTCATGAAAACTGCAAGTGGTTCACAATACTTGTGAAAATTGTTTGCAAGATGCTAAACAACAGGACTGAGATACGTGATTGACCAGAAATGTAAAGGGGTCATTCATATCAATTCTGCAGTTACAAGAGGACGTCTGGGACTGGGACTGCAGTGTGCAACTCACCTCCTGACTTCCCCAAAGCCTGTCTGCCATCTACAAGGCACAAGTCAGGAGTGTGATGGGATAATCTCCACTTGCCTGGATGAGTATAGCTCTAACAACACACAAGAAGCGAGCAACATCCCGTACAAAGCAGCCTGCTTGATTGGCATCCCATCTACATTAAACGTTCACTACCTCCATCACTGACACACAATGACAGCAGTATATACCATGTACAAGTTGATGCACAGTAACTCATCACACCTTCAACAACATTTTCCAAACCTGTGGCCTCCACCACCTAGAAGGACAAGGGCAGCAGATGCATGAGAGTACCACCCCGTGCAAGTTCCTCTGCAAGCTACACACCATTGTAACTTTGAAATATATCGCTGTTCTTTCAATGTCCCTGCGTCAAAATCCTAGAACTCCCTTTCAAACAGCACTGTGCCGACACCAAATAGACTGCAGCAGGTGAAAAAGATGGCTCATTATCACCTTTTTAACTAGGGATGGGCAATAAACACTGTCTTAACCAGTGATACTCAAATCCCATGCAGGAAAAGTATAATTAATTACACACCAATATACGAGTAACAATCAATAAGTTTCCAGTGGAAAGAGGAGACATGGAGATCTGGAGCGCACGAGGGGGTCTGACAAGTGAGAGGTTGGGATTTGGGAGGACTGATGAGTTTGGCGGGGGTGGTGCGGGAGGGAAGGTTCGAGAGGATCAGAGGTAAACAGCAGGGGTTTGAGAGGACAGGCGATTGGGGTTGAGAGGATCAGCGAGCACTGAGAGTCAGATGGAAGGACTGGAGAAGAAAATCATTTGCTACTCTGGCCTGAATTTCTGATGTACATTCTGATGGATAAGACCACTTAGCAGGAGAGGGACTGTGGAAATGTATCTATTACAGCTCACTCTCGGAGAGTTGACTCCACTCTGGGGTCATCAAACACTGAGACCGTGTGGAGACCCTATAATGTGTAAAAACAGAATTACTTTACAATGTCTGGTTATAATTGTTTTGGGTTCAAAGTTGAAAATGTCAATGCCATGATACCGGAGTTGAGGGGGTTGAGCTATGAGGAGAGGCTGAATAAACTGGGCTTGTACTCGTTAGAGTTTAGAAGAATGAGGGGAGATCTCATTGAGACGTATAAGATGATGAATGGGATGGATAGGATAGAGGTGGAGAGACTCTTCCCGCTCAAAAAAGACAATAGGACTAGGGGGCACAGCCTCAAGATAAAGGGGAGGCGGTTTAGAACGGAGTTGAGGAGGAACTTCTTCACTCAAAGGGTGGTGAATCTCTGGAATTCTCTGCCCGTTGAAGTGGTGGAGGCTGCCTCGCTAAATATTTTTAAGAAGCGGGTTGATGGGTTCTTGATAAGAGAGGGGATTAAGGGTTATGGGGAGAGGGCGGGAAAGTGGAACTGAGCCACGACAGATCAGCCATGATCTTATTGAATGGCGGGGCAGGCTCGAAGGGCTAGATGGCCTACTCCTGCTCCTATTTCTTATGTTCTTATGTAACCACAGAAACATCGAAAATTTCAGCTCAGAAACAGGCCTTTTGGCCCTTCTTGTCGGTGCCAAACCATTTTTGCCTAGTACCACTGACCTGAACTTGAACCATATCCCTCCACACCCCTCATCCATGAACCCGTCCAAGTTTTTCTTAAATGTTAAAAGTGGCCCTGCATTTACCACTTTATCTGGCAGCTCATTCCACACTCCCACCACTCTCTGCGTGAAGAAGCCCCCCCCCAAATATTCCCTTTAAGCTTTTCTCCTTTCACCCTTAACCTATGCCCTCTGTTTTTTTTCTCCCCTAGCCTAGTGGAAAAAGTCTGCTTGCATTCACTCTATCTATACCCATCAAAATCTTATACACCTCTATCAAATCTCCCCTCATTCTTTTACGCTCCAGGGAATAAAGTCCTAACTTATTCAATCTCTCTCTGTAACTCAGCTTCTCAAGTCCCGGCAACATCCTCGTGAACCTTCTCTGCACTCTTTCTACCTTATTTACATCCTTCCTGTAACTAGGTGACCAAAACTGTACACAATACTCTAAATTTGGCCTCATCAATGCCTTATATAGCCTTACCATAACACTCCAACTTTTATACGCAATACTCTGATTTATAAAGGCCAACGTACCAATGCCACTTGCATTACTTCCCTTCTGATCCCGTTCTAGTTTTTCTTGAATTGATACTTATTTTATTTGCAGTAGTAACCAATAATAAACGGAAAACGATATGTATAATCATACATTAAAGAAATTGTGTCTTGCTGGTATTACTTAAAATTTTAATTGATCAATTCTCTAGAATCTATAAAAATTCAGAATACAATAGAAATATTCAGCAGGTCAGGCAGCATCGTGGAAACTAACAGTTAACGTTTTGGTGCACAGTTTTTCATCAGAACTGGGAAAAAGAAATCGATCTGAACCATTACCTCTAGTTCTCTTGTCAGGAATGCCTGCTGAGTATTTCCAGCAGTTTCTGTTTTTATTTCATTTTCCAGAGAATCTTGCTTTTGTTCCATAATCTACATGGTGGGCTTATGCTCTTGCAGATTTTCAAGGTCACGGAATTTTTAAAAGTCAAATGTAATTCATGCAGTGTCATACTTACTCATGTTCTGGTGATCAGGGCAGTCCTTCTGAAAGTGCTCCACCGAGCCACATAGCTTGCAACAGCGGCCTGTAAAACAGCATCATTTAGTAAAGGAATTCTCAAAGGTAGCTGAATAGCTTTTGAATTTTCAAAATACAAATTATGCTTTAGATATATTAACAGCTACGCATTTTATTTCAGTATGTTTGTAATTTAAAGGACCACAGCTGAACTGTAAAATTGTAACACTATTATTTCAATCTATAAAATTTGTAGATTTTAATCATCAATTATGCTTTTCTGCAAAATATATCTGGGAAAAAAGGTGGAAGTGGGATGAAAAATAGGTCATGTCAGAATTGCCCTTCATTTTTATCAGTCAAACCCTTTGAGAACACCAATTTTAGTGGTCTATCAGAATGTGTTCATTCTAAACCAACGGCATTAACTCGGCACGATCGTCTTCATGATTCTGACATTAATGCTCAGCTAATAACTTCAACCTTAACAACTATTTTTAAATTCATTCAAGGGATGGGGTGTTTCGCAGGCTGGGCCAGCATTTATTGCCCATCCCTAAATGTCCTTGAGATGGTGGTAGCGAGTTGCCTCTTTAACTGCTGCAGCCCATGTGGTGTAGGTACACCCACAGTGCTGTGAAGGGGGGGGTTCCCAGGATTTTGGCCCAGTGACAGTGAAGGAAAAATGATATATTTTCAAGTAAGGATGGTGTGTGACTTGGGAGAGGAACTTCCCATGCATTGCGGTGGCACGTTGGTACAGTGGTTAGTACTGCTGCCTCACAATGCCAGGGACTGAGGTTCAATTCCCGGCTTGGGCCACTATCTGTGTGGAATTTGCACATTTTCTCCATGTCTGCATGGGTTTCCTCTGAGTGTTCCGGTTTCCTCCCAAAGATATGTGGGTTGGATGCAATGGCCATGCAAAATTGCCCCCTTACTGTCCCAGGATGTGTAGGTTAGAGGGATTAGTGGGGTAAATGTGTAGGGTTGTAGGGATAGGGCCTGGGTGGGATTGTTGTCGATGCAGATACAATGGGCTGAATGGCCTCCTTCTGCACTGGGGGGTTTCTATGAGTTCTACGATCTGTTGGCCCTGTCCTACTCGATGGCAGTGATCATGGGTTTGGAAAGTGCTGCCTAAGGAGCCTTGGTAATTTCCAGCAGTACCCACTGCATTGGGGATGGAAGTGAATGTTTGTGGATGAGGTAGCAATCAAACGGGGGCTGTGTCCTGGAAGAAGTTGAGCTTTTTGACTGATTTTGGACCTGCTCTCATCCAGACGAGTGGAGAGTATTCCATTACACTCCTAACCTGTGCCTTCTGGATGTTGGGCAAGCTTTGGGACGTTAGGTGAGTTAGTCATCATTGGATTCCTAGTCTCTGACTTATTCGTGTAGCCTCGGTATTAATCTGGATAATGATGCTAAATATTGTACAATCAGCAATTATCTTACTTTTGACCTTATGATTGAAGGAAGGTCATTGATGAAGTAGGTGAAGATGGTTGGGCCAATGATGCTGCCCTGAGAAAGTCCTGCCCTGATGTACTGGAATGGAGATAATTGACCGCCAACCACCACATAGAACCAATTCCTTTGCGCTAGATATGTGGCAACTGGGGGAGGAGGGGTGAAATAGCAGGTTTCCTTACACATTTTAACTGATGCCATAAGACCTCATGGTGTCCATAGTTGATGTGGAGCACTCCTGACTGTATACCTCTGCTGGGTCCGTCCTGCTGCTGGGACAGGATGTCACAACGTCGAGATGCCAGCTTAGAAGTAATATCCTAGGCACTGTACATATTGTGTTCAGTCCTCCATGGTGGTGTCAAGTCCACCAGTTTGGACACATCTATCTGTCGAAAAAGATGTGGAGATGCCGGCCTTGGACTGGGAAAAGCATAGTAGGAAGTCTCACAACACCAGGTTAAAGTCCAACAGATTTCAGAGTCTCACTCCTTTTTCAGGTGAGTGAACAGTTGTGTTCACAAACAGGGCATATACAGACACAAACTCTATTTACAAGATAATGGATGTACCCAGACAGGATATACCCAGGAACGGTGATGGGACATTGTCTGGAAGGTATGAATCTGCCAGTATGACTACGTCAGGGTGTTGCTTGACTAATCCATGAGACAACTCTCTCAAATTCGGAACATAGCAAAGAGGAACATTTTGACAGGGCTGCCTTTGCCACTGTCGTTGTCATTTTTGGCGTCTAGGTAGATTCTGGGTGTTCATTTGGTTTCATTCCTTTTTGTAGACTTCCAAGCGGTTTGAAATAACTGAGTGGCTCGCTGGGCCACATTGGTGTGGGTCTGCAGTCATGTCCAGGTAAGGACATGATTTCCTTCCCTGAAGTACATTCGTGAACAGGTGGTTTTGATGACAATCGTTTCATGGTTGTCATTCGACTTTTATTGAATTCATCAATTATTAATTAATTTAAATTCCACTATCTGCCATGGTGGGATTGGAACTAAGGTCGTCAGTCTCTGGATTACTGGTCCAGCAATAAAACCACTATGCTACCACCTCCCTGCTGTTATTCTTCTAAAAAAAAAAATTCTTGCTTCATTCTTTATTGGTCCAAAATATATTTCATAAGTATTGGTAAACTGTTAATGTCAACACAAAGCACTTGATAACTTACATAATGAAGACGGTAATACAAGATTAAGTATTATTATAGTCCCTAACTATCCTTTCCAGCACCACAACTTAAAGCTGGATTTAACATTCTTAGTTTAAAAGCATCACAATGAAGCTTCAGCAAAAATCTTTGCTGCTTTCTGTTTAATAAACATGACTGCCATTGTAGTATTCCAATTTCAAAACGCCTCACTGTCGGTGTCTATCTTGTGGTTTATTTTCACTGTTCTCAGCCAGAAAGGAAAGGCCCTCTCTGCCCAGGGCCAGTGACTCTTCAACATAACATGAAAAAGTCAAATACTGATTACCAAGATAAACTAGCAAACTTCTCATTATCCAGTCCTTGGAGAAACATTATCAAAACTTGTTCATTAATATCTTACCCAACCATAGTCTGAATCTTTTTAAAATAATTCCTGAGAATACATTATGCTTTAAAATACACCATTTAAAAGTAACTCTTTTCACAAATCCTTTCTATGGAAAAATGGTCAAACAAACTAGAAATATAACAGCTGTACTTTTTTTCAGAACTTTAGGACAAGCCAAACAGATCACAATTGTCTTTTCCAGTCCTACGCATTAATTTTTTCATCTGTCTAGGTGTATAAATAGAGAATAACCCATGGCTCCAGTACTAAAAGGCTGCTGACCTCAAAGTAAAGTTTATTTACTAGGCACAAGTAAGGCTTATATTAACACCGCAAAGAAGTTACTATGACATTCCCCTAGTTGCCACACTCAGGCGCCTGTTCTGGTCAATGCACCTAACCAGCACATCTTTCAGACTGTGGGAGGAAATCGGAGCACCTGGAGGAAATCCACGCATACACAGGGAGGACATGCAAACTCCACACAGACAGTGACCCAAGCCGGGAATTGAACTTGGTTTCCTGGTGCTGTGAGGCAGCAGTGTTAACTGCTGTGCTGCCCCAGAACTGTAACACTGAAATTGTCAAAACCCTGGGAAGAGGCAAAGGAAACTGGGGAAAATGTACTTAATTAGATCACAGAACCATAAAAGTTTGATTCACAGTGTAAAATTATTTCTCTATGATATCTAAGATACCTCTCTACTTGAAGCTTTATGGGCCTTACTTATTCCTGTTGTCAAATTTTGAATAAACATGAGTTTAAACACTGAAGCAGTTGTATTATTATTGTGTTAACATGGATTCCTAATTCTTTTTACTGTAATAAACTCAACACAATTTTCAAGATGCATGTTATTTTAAAATTATAAAACATGAATGTTTTTTATTTAAACACTGGTCTCAACCCTGTCTACGTGCAAGAAAGATTAACTTTATACTGGGAGGTAAAGTTGATAAAGGAAATGAAGCATTTGTATTAAAGGGTGATTTATCACAGCTCAAATATCTGGATTGTTCAAATTATATGCCTTATCTATTCAACACAGATCAGTCAGGGTCTCTTTTGTGAAGTCTTAGCAAGCTCCTTTGAACCATACATAAAACAGAATGGAGTTTACGTTCTAAAACCTGACCTATTCAAATCCACTTATAGTGAAACTGCCTCCATAAAGAGAAAAATACAAACTCCCCAATTCATAGCATACTATCATGTGACAAAACAGAATAGCACTCCGGTTACAAAATTACTTCCTGCTTATTCTGAAATAAGCAGTAATCTTCCATTGTTGAGTCCATAAGGAGCAGTGGAATGGATCGCACAGATCAATGAAAATCAGTGCCCAATCATGAAGCATCTAATCTGATTATGTGGAATGAATAACTCTCTTAATCAGACCCCTTTAAAAAAACTGTTCATTCCAGTTCACCAACAACAAATAGTCAATCTTAGAATCATATGGGTAGATTTACTTAATGCTAAAAACCTCAAAACACACAACACCCTCTTTGAAATTATTTATTTGAAACTGTGTGAAAATAAGATGTCAAATGCAGCAAAGCGTTTACTGTATTAAACTTGCCATGTCACCATCTTGTCAAACTGAACATTTTGGCCATCAACTCTTAATAGAATGGCACTCATTTCAGGAATTTTATAATTTTAAATGACTTACAGGAAAAGATACAATGGTTGAACAACGTAACTTTAAATCAGAAGACTCACTGGTGTAAAGATACAATTTGATACTGTCAGAGCAGGGAATTGTTTGTTCTTACACATCAAATGAGCTGAAGATAGCAAATCAGTTGAATACATGGTTACATATGCACAGGTAATGAAATGGCACTCCTGTATATGATTATACACACAAAACATTCATATAAAAGTAGAGCTATTTATATACACAGTATTTCCTTTTATTATCTGTATTTGGCAGTAGACTGACATAAGCTTTTCCAAGTGTTAAGAAATGAGAGATGAATGTCTGTCTTTACCTTTAAAAAGAGTTACAACTGCATGCGACTTCCACAAATGTATGAAAAGGGAATTATTATCTATTAGACATAAAAATGCAAATATTTCAATTATGTGTAATTGAAACAAACTCAGCTCAGCTAAGTGGAGTTGGGGAATGGCTAGGACTTCTCTTGCCATTCCTGTATCATTGCAACAGGAGCCGGCCTACTCCTGCTTCTCAGCTGCATGTTGCTCCTTCACAAAATTACTAGAAATAAAATAAAGGCAAATACTGCAGATGCTGGAAACTGGAACAAAAACAGAAAATGCTGGGAAATCTTAGCAGGTCTGACAGCATCTGTGGAGAGAGAATAGAGCCAATGTTTCAAATCTGGATGACCCTTTGTCAGAGCTCAGAGTTCCAGCTCTGACAAAGGGTCATCCAGACTTGAAACATTGGCTCAGAACTGCTGAGATTTTCCAGATTTTTTGTTCTAGTACCAGAAATAAAACTGCGGGTTCTACAGAATGGGGAGGTGATGGCCAAATTGCTGGACTATTAATCCAGAAAATTCCAGCGTTCTGAGGGCCTGGGTTCAAATCCCTCCATGGCAGAAAGTGGAAATTGAATTCAATAATAAAAAATGTCTGGAATTAAGTACCTATCGATGACCATGAAATCATTGCCAATTGCAATGGTTCATGAATGCCCTTTAGGGCAGGAAATATGTTGTCCCTACCTGGTCTGGTCCACACATGACTCCAGAGCCACAGCATTGTGGTTGCCTCTCAACTGCCCTCCAATGGCAATAATAGATGGGTAATAAATGCTGGCCAGCCAGCAATGCTCATGTCCCACAAATGAATAAACAAAATCATATACTCTGACAACACCCAGATCAATCATACCAGCACCTCTCTTGGTCCCTTCACCACTCTGGATTTGTGACACACTGTTTCTGACACCCAAAACTGGATGAGCATAAATGTTCTTCAGTTAAATATTGGAATGACTAAGGACATTGTCTTCCATTCCTACCACAAACTCCTCTCACTAGCCATCAATCCTGTCTCTCTCCTGGCCACTGTCTGAGACTGAAGCAGACAGTTTGCAATCTTGCAATCTTATTTGACTGAACCAAGCTTCCAACACCATCTCCTTTCCACTTGCTTCTGCCTTTGTATCCTTCTTTCCCACCTTAGCTCAGTTGCTGTGGAAGCCCTCATCCATATATTTGTTATCTTTAGATTTGGCTATCCCAAAGCTGTTCTGCTGACCTCACATTTTGTACCTTCCACAACAATAGGCAGAATTTTACGGTTTCCCACCAGCACATTGCAAGTAAGGGGACCCATAAAATTTCCCAGATGGCTTTCCCATTGCCCTATCATTAGTTTTATGGTTGGATATTGAGGCCCAAACCCACCCTTTCCTCAACTGAAGTTCTTAAGTTCCTACCCAGCATCAATTTTGAGGCTGGCAGGAGGAGTTTAGGTATTGGGGCAGGGGGGCTTGAGAATTGGGGGGGTGGGGGGGGGGGGGCTCCATCAATGGTCTCCTTTTCATATCAATGCCCCCCACCACCCCCAATCCCAAGCACCCAAGATCTGCTTCCCACAGATTCTCTCATTTCTTTTTCCTCTCCATCAAGACGCCCAACTCTCAATCGCCACTTCGTACGGGACTACCAACACCTACCTGGTCCCAGGCTTCAGGAATTAGAATCTGGAGACTGCTTGTAGCCCCAATCCTAGCCACTGTTATAACTGGGTCTGCTGGAATTACAGAGCTGCCAGCCAATCTCCTGAGTGAGGGGCAGAAGTCCCTATTTCAGTCAATGAACACTCCTTGGACTCTGGCTGGCAGGGCAGAAAACCCCATTATCCAAAAACATCCTGCATCCTTGAACTGATTAAAACTCTGCCCTCATGTCCTAACTCATACTAAATTCTGTTCACCCGTTAGCCATGTACTCAATGCATTGGCTCATGGTCCGGCAGTACCTTGATTTTAAAACTGTTATCCTGGTTTATAAGTTCCTCTGTGGCGTTGTCCTTCATCACCTCTGTAACTTTCTTCAGCTCTACAGCCCTCTGTGATCTCACTGCTCCTCCACTTTTGGCTTCTTGGACATCTCCAACTGTAATCAGTCCATTGACAGCCATGTCCATTCACAGTCCAATCAGCTGCCAGATTTCTAAACTCTGGATTTCGCAGAATTACAGAATTGTTAGTGTGGAGGGAGGATATTTGGCCCATTGTGTCTTCAAGCTTATCTAGTATCATTCCCTCATCTTCTCCTCATAACGTGCACACATTTCCTTTTCAGATAACAGTCTAATTTCCTTTTGAATGCCTCAATTGAACTTGCCTCCACCACATTCTCAGCAGCGCATTCAAGGTTCTAACCACTCACTCTGTGAAATGTTTTCCTCATGCCACTTTAACTAATTACTTTAAATCTGTGCCCTCGTTTTCAATCCTTCCATGAGTGGGAATAACCTTTCCCTACCTACACTGTCCAAAACCCTCATGACTTTGTATACTTCTACCAAATCTCCTCTCAGTCTTCTTTTCCCCAAGGAAAACTGTCCTAACATCTCCAATCCAACTACGTAACTGAAACCCTGGAACCATCCTCATGAATCTTTCCTGCTCTCTCCACTGCTTTCACATCTTTCCTAAACAGTGTTACCCTGATAACAAGGAGTCCTATTTACTAACAGCTCAGTCTCCAACACCATTATCCCAACAAAACTCATCTCCAAACTCCGTGGCATAGGGCTCGGTTCCTTCCTCTGCAACTGGATTCTAGACTTCCTAACTCTCAGACTACGAACAGTAAGGATTGTCAATGACACCTCCTCTACAATTATCCTCAACACTGGTTCCCTGCAAGGCTGTGGCTTCAGTCTCTTACCCTGATACACCTATGATTGTGGGACCAAATTCCCCACCAACTCGATTTTGAAGTTTGCTGATGACACCATCATCGTGGGTCAAATCTCAAACAATGATGAGATGATGTACATCAAAGACAGAGAATCTGGTGAAATGGTGCGACGACAATATCCTTCCCTCAATGTCAGTAAAATGAAAGGTATACTCATTGACTTCAGGAAGTATAGTGGAGGACATGCAGGTTTCTTGTGGTCTTGGACAGAGCAGGAGCCATACCAAGCTGTGATACAACCAGAAAGAATGCTTTCTATGGTGCATCTGTAGGAGCTGGTGAGAGTTGTAGCAGACATGTCAAATTTTTTATCTTTCCTGAGAAAGTAGAGGCATTGGTGGGCTTTCTTAACTATAGCATCAGCATGGGGGGACCAGGGCAGGTTGTTGGTGATTTGGACACCTAAAAAGTTGAAGCTCTCAACCATTTCCATTTCATCTCCATTGATGTGGATAGGGGCATGCCCTCCATCAGGCTTCCTGAAGTCGATGTCTCATTTTGTTGACTTTGAGGGAGAGATAATTGTCGTTACATCAGTTCGCTAGATTCGCTATTTCTTTCCTGTTAGTGCGCCATATGTCATCAGGATATTCAAAGATGCGGAATATCCAATTCAATGGATGGAGAGGAAGATGATTTGTCATGGCATGGATGATTCTGAAAGTGAAAGCATCACATCAGATCCATAGTGGGATCTTTACAATAATGTCAGATCCAAAGTCAATCAGAATGAACATGATGAACTCTTTACACCATATGCCAAAGTCAATAAGTTTGACAGTTTTGAAATGCTTTGATCGTGGTTGATAGTATTTGTGCAACATTCATATTAACTTAATATTAATCACTGGTGTTATATTTAGTACATTTCAAAATGGGGACAGTCCACATGCACATCAATGGTTCACATTTTATGTTCAGTGAATAAGCTGACCCCCACTCTTGGAAGGATTTTTGGAGGCTTCAATGATTCTAACGTATGATAAAAGTGTTTAAATAATGTGTTGTAGTGTACACAGCAATGGAGCAGAATCAATTAGACTTTAAATGTTTTTTTTCAAATTAAGTGTGATGGATTGAGCAGAGGAACAGGAGTAAGTGGATAACTGTCTGAGTGTTGGCATAAATAAGATGGGTTGAATAGCTTCCTCCCGTGCTGTAAAATCCTAGTTCTATGGCATTCTTTAGGTAACTTCTGTTCACCTTATTGAGTATTTTGGCAACATTTTTTTCAGTCCTGTTTTTGCTTGACACTATCAAGTCATCACAAGCAGTGGGCATAACAACGAGGCAGCTGTGAAGAATGGTGTGTAGCTTTGTGTCATAAATGTATCAGCCTGCTCTACAGATAGAGATCTCTGTTGTAAATACAAAGTTGTAATTGTAATGCCAGTCTATTTGCTGTTAAGTTCCTGTACTGCATTGGAGCCTCTGATTGTTGTTTTCACTGAGAATGTCGCAGTTGCTGTTAAGAGTGAAAATTGATTATAAAATCAGCGAGTTCCCCTCTCTCTCTGTCAGCTGCTCTCCTTTCTGGCTCTATCTCTTATTCTCCCCCTTTTTGGCTCCCATTGTCCAGATACTAACTGTATTGCTGCACAGAGCACAATATAATACTGACAAATTAAAATAATATTTCTCACTTTCTAGAGAGTTGTCACTGGCCAGGCACTGCAGCAATTGAGAAATTTGATTATAATGAGTGTACTGATTCTTTTACACTCTGTCAACGCTCTTCATCAATACAACTGGCGAACGGGAAAACAGCCAAGATAGACCAGGGGTGCCAGATCAAACCAGCAGTTGGTACATGCATCCAGAATGACCTACCAGTAACATGCATCATAATGAATCAATTATAATTCATATTATAATAAGGAAGCCCTCAATCCAGAAATATTAATCTAAATTTGCCATCTTAATGGCAGATTTATATGCCATTTGCAAGACCAAACTGTATTTTAAAAATTGCTTTGAATAAGTCCTGTCCTTAAAAGAAATGTTGCATGCTATATAAGCCTATAAAAAATAATATTTAAAGTTGAACATAAAATCTCTGCCAGTAAATGTATTTAAAAAATATGACAAGATATGCATAAACAGTTCAAAGTTATCAACATTTACAGATAGAGATTAATGATGTAATTTATAAATGAAACAGAGAAGTTAATAAGTAAAACAAATATTATTTATGATCCTGGAAACCATTTGTTGTTCGTTTTCTCTTTAACCAGTGGTCCTTGACAGATCCACTTTGCATATTCCTGGATCTACGCTTTGGCAGAGCGGGAATTCAGTGCTTTTTCCAAGCTTAAAGTCCAGAGTTTTAATGTACATATCAATCCATTAGTCTTTCTCTTTTGTGGGGAATGCCTAGCGTAAGAGCAGCACGGTGATACAGTGGTTAGCACTGATGCCTCACAGAACCAGGATTCAATTCTGGACTTGGGTGACTGTGAAATTTGTGCATTCCCCCCCATGTCTGTGTTTGTTTCCGCTGGGTGCTCTGGTTTCCTCCCACAGTCCAAAGATGGGCAGGTTAGGTGGCTTGGCCATGTTAAATTGCCCCACGTGTAGGTTTAGGTGGATTAGCCATGGTAAATGTGTGGGGTACAGGGATAAGGTGGAGGAAACAGTCTGGGTGGTATGCCGTTTAGGAGAGTTGGTGCAGACTCGATGGGCTGACTGGCCTCTTTCTGCACTGAAGGGATTCTACGGTTCCATTCACTTGGCAACTGCCCAGAGAGGCACAGTTGGAACTGGCGTCAGATTTTACAGGGACATGTTCCGACTCTCTTCATTGTGCAGTGTGTTCCAGAATTCCTGAATGGTCCTTGAGGCAGCCATTGTTTGAAATCGCTTGCTTTGATAAAGAGTTAGCGAATATCCATATGATAGAGCAAGAAACATGATTCGGCATGGGGAAGCATTCTGTAAGTATGTCAATTTCACTGAGACGAAGATTACAAATATTTGTTTTGTCCAAACCTCCATTTATAATTTACTGAAGCATGCAACAAAGCAAGAATTTACACAAAAACATCATACTTACATGTGAGCTGAACTACAGATGTAGCGCAACATAAATAGCAGTTTTT
The DNA here is from genome assembly GCF_965287045.1 of Carcharhinus amblyrhynchos. NCBI lineage: Eukaryota > Metazoa > Chordata > Chondrichthyes > Carcharhiniformes > Carcharhinidae > Carcharhinus > Carcharhinus amblyrhynchos. The sequence continues at coordinate 93,122,089 of NC_137328.1, read as the reverse complement.
AAAACAAATATTCTTACCATCTTCATATAGTCTCTTGGGGTTATCTGGGCAAGACCTTGAGAGATGTCCTGTTTCACCACAAATAAAACATTTAGCAAATGGGAATTCTCCTGTAAAATTGAAGCAATGGTATTTTATCAGAAACATTGAGAAATTATTTCAGAAATGTGTTAAAACAAGGAAAATGTAGGCTGGCAATCTGTTCATTCACCACTGGGCTTGAATATTACATTGGTTAATATTCAAGTCTCTCTCTACTAAATTTAGATGTATGAAGACAGTTTCGACTCATTTCCTATGGGTCAGGAGTGTAACACTTCCTGCAAACTGGCTCACTCTCATGTAGAGATGCTACGGGTTGGCTGAGGTGATGAATAGAAGAACTGTCAGATTGTTGAAGTTTAGGATCAAGACAAATTGATTAGATTAGATAAAGAGAAGTTTAATTTGCATTTGGATGTATTGCACTCGAGCTGGAAGTATTTGACAGAAACACTGGAAGACAGAAGTAGAAAAAAAGTGTTCCCTTCTCTGGCATTGACATCCCTTAGCTTGATAAACAGATAGAATTAAAATAGAAAATAAACATTCTGTAGAGTTCTATGGGATTGAAAGAAACAGGGATGATTTTAAAATCAACTTTGGAGCATTTAATTTTCTAAAATATGAGCCCTGTATTTGTTGGCCTGTGCTTAAACAATGTGTATTTTCCTCACATCAGCAATTAACAACTGAAGAAACTGTCACAATTCCACTTAATATTTATTTATATGTTTCAAGGTATTTCTTGTTTGCGGGATTATTTAAAGCTAAAGATTATTTATTTGTCACAAGTATTCTTACATTAACACTGCAATTAACTTACTGTGAAAATCCCCTTGTTGCCACACTTTGCCACCTGTTTGGGTACACTGAAGGAGAATTTAGCATGGCCAATTCACGTAACCAGTAGATATCCACTGCTCCCAAGTCATTTATACTAGAATCAGGAGCAATAAAAAGCTCTTTCCGCATTATTCTGACAATATTCAAAAACGCAAAGTCAGCAAAGTACCTACTTTGGTATCAGAATAGCATTCCATTCCACACACTTCTTAACTTTACAGCCTCGAATTACTGATTAGTGTCAATGAGGCATCTATTGTCAATTTGTTTGAGAAGGTGACAGACTACAGCCAGTTCAGCTTTGCATTGCTCTTCTGAGAGATTCTAGATTATCATCAATAACCTTAAACTCTTACAATTGCATAGCTGACATGATTGCTCAGTTTATATTAGAAGGCTATAGCTAACTATAATACCCAGAATGTCATGGGTGATGCCAATCTACATATAAATTGGACAAATCAGATTGGAAAAGGTAGCCTGGAAGAGGAGTTCATAAGAGCGTTTTCAGGGCAGTTTCTTAAAACAGTATGTTCTAGAGCCACCAGGGAACAGGTTACTAGGTCTGGTAATATGCAATGAAACAGAATTAATCAATGACCTCCAAAGTGAAGGCATCTCTAGGTTGCAGTGATAATAATAATGACTGAATTTCACATTCAGTTTGAGGGGGAGAAGAGTTGATCTAAGACTTGCGTTTCAAACTTAAATATGGAAATTATGAGAGCATAAAGACAGAGCTGGCTAAAGTGAACTGGGAAATTAGTTTAAGGAATAGGTCAGTCGAGATGCAGTGACAGGCATTTAAGAAGATATTTGAGAATACTCAGAAAAATACATTTTCGTGGAAAAGAGAGTCTCTGAGGGAAGGATGTACCATATGTAACAGACTAAAGTAATTAGTAGTATCATATTGAAAGGAAATATGTGCAATTTTGCAAAGGTTAATGCTATGCAAGCGGATTGGACAGAATATAAAAGAGATAAAAGAATGACTGATAGAAGAATAAGGAAGAAGAAATTAAAGATGACAGAAAGCTAGTTAGAATTATAAAAGCAATAAGAGTTTCTACACTTATGTGAAAAGGAAGTGTAATTAATGTGACTGTTGGTCTTCTAAAGAGTTTGATGGGAAATTAATAATGGGAAATAAGGGAATGGCTGAATAAGTATTTGATGTCTGTCTTCACTGTAGAAACAATGTCCCAGAAATAAGTGTGATTCAGGAGCTGAAAGGGGGAAAGGAACAAAGTAATTACAATCAACAAGGAAAGGGTATTGAGAAAATTATCATAATTAAAAGCTATTAAGTTGCTAGGTCCATCCTAGGGTGTAGTTGGATTACCAAAAAATATTCAATAGGTGTGGCACAGAAGCTTAACAGGCAAAATGAGGACTTGTGGAGTTGGGGGTGATATGCTAACATGGATAGAAAATTGGTTACTGGATAGAAAACGGAGAGTGGACATAAACCAAGTGCTACAAGGATCAGTGCTGGGGCCTCAGCTATTTACAATCTATATTAATGACTTAGAGGAAAAGACAGAGAGTAATTATCTAAGTTTGCCAATGACGCCAAGCTAGGTGGAAAAGTAAGCTGTGGGGGAGGACACAGAGGCTGCATTAGGATTTGACATACACAGGTTATGTGAATGGGCAAGATGATGGCAGATGAGGTACAATATTGGGAAGTAAAATGTAAGAATAAAATAGCAGAATTTTTTTTAAAATGTGAGAAACTTTAAATGTTGATGTTCAAAGAGACTTGAGTGTGCTTGTACAAGGAACACTGTGTTAGCATGCAGGTTCATCAAGCAATTAGGAAAGCAAATGGCATGTTTTTTATTGCGAGGAGACTGGGGTACAAAACTAAAGAGGTCTTGCTACAATTGTACAGGGTTTTAGTGAGGCCATGTTTGGAATACTGTCTGCAGTTTTGGACTCTACATTCAAGAAAGCATATACTTGTATTGGAGGCATTATAACAAAGATTCACTAAATTGATCCCTGGGATGAGGGATTTGTCCTACGATGAAAGGCTGAGCAAGTGCGGCTTATATTCCCTGGAGTTTAGAAGAATAGGAGATGATCTTACTAAATCCAACTATGTTCTGAAAGGGCTTGAGATGGTGGACCCTGGGAGATCATTTCTGTTGGTCAGGCAATCTAAAACATAGGGACACATTCTCAGGGCAGGGGGCTGAGAGCTGCGATGAGGAAAAAATTACTCACGCAAAAGGTTATGAATCTTTGGAATTCTCTAGCCTAGAGGGTTATGATGCTCCATTGTTGAATACATTTAAGACTGGGATGGACAGATTTTTGCTCTCTCAGGAAATTAAGGCATTTCTGGTACAGGAAAATGGAGCTGAAACTCAAGGTCAGCCAGGATTGTACGAAATAGTGGAGGCAGAGTCAGTGCTTCTGGGAGAGGGGAAGGAGGAAAAGTGGTGAAGGAAAAGCTATTGTAAATCTGCTATTGAACATTTATTTTCGATCTGCCAACATTAAATTGGTATCCAGTATACTGTCTACATTTAGATAATGGTACAAAATAATCAAAGACATATTAAATTACATTCATCATCACAAAGGTTAATGTACAATATTTGGTTCTGCAGGGACAAGGAAAGGGAAAATAAGTATACAGTAATAAGAATTTAATCAGGGCACTTCACTGGAAACAGATTCAGCTGGATTAAGTGATTGCCCACTCAATAGAAGCTGCACAAACATGCCTGTTTGTGATCTCCTTAGCCTACCAGCATTTCATTCAGCTATATGACTCAACCATTCCATTGGCGCACGAACAAGAGTTGTTGCATGGCTACTGAACTGTCAACTGACAAAACAGCAGCTGTCCTGCTTAACTAGATAACATGACTTGGTTATTCTGTTAAAGCAGTGCACCACATCCCCTGAGATAATTCAAAAAACTAGAACTGAAATCATTGTCTCTTTAAAGTGGATGCACCCACTTACATATGAAGTTCTACGCTCAGTTTTACCTAATGCAGGGTCAACTTTTGCTCTGCACTCCTGGAGCTCGTGTTCTGTGGAGCCACATCGGTAACAGATACCACTTCCCATTTCTTCTTCATCTCTGTCCATTTCTGGGCACTGTTCCATTCCATGCCCTGCTTTTCTGCAGTGGAAGCATATCTTTGCAAGGCGAGGGAAAAAACAAAAATGTTAGGATTTTTCATTCAACTGTGTACGTATAATTATTAACCCACTTAGCACAGAATATTTTCTGCAACTCAAATGAAACATAGCTGCCCACATTTCCCACATATAATTATGTTTTATTAAGTAGTAATTCTTATATTGTCGCAATTCAAAAATATAGTTCAATCTCATCTCCAGGGTGTCATAATATCCAAAATGCACTGTTAAATACAAATGCTTTACTCTTCCACAATTTAAACTCAGAAACCAGTTTGTTGTCCTACTGATAAACATCATTATAGTAATTACAATACCTATATGATTGACCAGGCTGAATTGAATATATAGATTGAAATGGCCAGTATTAAGATATTTGCTAATAAAATCACATTGCTTTTGATAATTATCAGTGTCTGCAAATAATGGTTTGTTATCTTCTATTTATATTTTTACATTTTTTGTGTTAATGTACTATCAATCTGTACTCCAAAGGAGTGGGGGGATGTGCCTCCTTCAGCTCAGTTAAGGGACTAAGAGACAAAAAGTGTTTTGAAGACTGAATTATTTTCATCCATATCAATCATAAAAATCCTGCAAGGGCAGAATATCTGTGAAAAATATTGGGCCAGAATTTGCTGAAAGAAATAATGGAGTCTGAAAAGAAGCACATTGTTATTAATGTTCAAATCAGCCAACATCTTGTAGTGAGGAAAAGGCACCCATGAATTGCAAATTGCTCCAGTTTGCTGGTTGATTTTTGCCACTTTGACATTAGCTTTGTGAAAATGACAGCTTACACCTAACCTCAAGAAAGTTAAGCTTAATAATCATCTGTATATGTAACTTTTAACAATATGATAATAGCTAATAAGAACATAAGAACATAAGAAATAGGAGCAGGAGTAGGCCAACTAGCCCTTCGAGCCTGCCCCGCCATTCAATTAGATCATGGCTGCTCTGTCGTGGCTTGACTACCAAAAAATCCTTTGTACAAAAAGTAAACAATTATCAGTGTGGAGCCTCATTCCTTCAGTTTATGAGTTGTTACAAATTTTGAAAATGTCAATTAAAAGAAAAATCTTACTTTTTTTGTATCTTTAATCTCTCTTTCCCTTTCTTCTTGTACCTGATATAACATCGTATTCATCTACTTCAATTCAGCTACTTCTCCATTCTTCTTGTTTATTTTAATTTTAAATCAAGAAGAATACCATTTACCATTTGGTTCATCAAGGTCCCAGATACCCTCTTCTCTTTGCTACCTTGTTATCAGCTCTTTGAGCAATTTTGTTTAAGATTTAAATGTTCAGGAACAACCCCAATATGTCATAGTATGAAATAGCTCATACCAGCAAAATCTGGATCAATATCTATCTATTCAGCATTTAAAATCAAATCAGTGGATCTCTACATGAGCAAAGACAGAATTATAACATAACTGAAATTAACAATTACCTTGATTTCTTTAATTCAATGTACAAAAAACTTCATTAATTGATTACTGATCATTTTAAAATAACTATGAATGTGGAGCCATCTTGGAGGTCAGGTAGGAAGAGTAGGAAAATTGTATATAAAGTGGCAATTTGTAAGGAGGATTCAGACTTGGAGGGTTTGATCAAGTTAATACTGAGCTCAGTATTGTAACATGTTTGAATTCCCAGCCATAAAATGCAGTTGTAAATGCCGTATTTTAAGTGCATTTTTGCATGTACTGAATGCATAAGTAAGCTATGAATACTTGGCCTCAATGCTTCAAGATCCATGTAGGTTTTGAGGAATAGATATGACATTTAATCATTAATAAAACCATGCTAATGCAAAAAGACAAAAAGTAAAATTCACCTGCATGAATATCTATTGTCAACAGTGTAAATCAACACAGTATTTCATGACCATATAGTGCATTTAAACTGAATTTTAACAACTACAACAATTTGTATTTAAGCAATGCCAACAAGGTGCTTAACAAGGATGTGATCAAACAAATCTGTCAGCAGGTCAAGATATTAGGGCTGATAATCAAAAGCTTGGCAAAAAAATAATTAAGAGTATCTTAATGGAGCAAAAAGAGGGCAGGCAGAAAGATTTAGACAGGGAATTCTAGAGCACAGAGCTTTTATAGCTGAAGGCACTGTTACCAATTGAGTGATTAAAATTGGGAATGTTAAAGACGTCTGAATGGGACGACATTAGATATCTCAGAGGACATTACACAGATGAGGGGATGGTTGAGGCCATGGAGGTATATGAAAACAAGGATGCAAATTTTAAAATTGAGGCATTGTGGCTAATGTAGGTCCATGAGCACAGAAGTGATAACTGAACAGGACTTGATCTGAGCTAGGACACAGGCAGCAAAAGAGTACAAGAGGACTGTGAATTAGAATCTTGGGTGCAAGAGCAGAAAAAGGGCCATTACAGGTGATTCTCTGGCTATGACTGAATAGACAAGGAGGATCCACACAGCTAGACAACAGTAGAAAGGCGCTTGAGGAGAATGGTGTGGTCAAGCATATCTAAGGTTGCAGACAGGTTGAAAAGAATAAGAAAAGATAGTTTACCTTTGCTACAGTCTCATCTGATGTCATTTATCATTTAGATCAGAGCTGTTTACATAAGTCAGAAACCTGATTTTAGATATAGAGTTCTGGGAAAGATCTGCACAAATTTAGGAGTCAACAACATTTTCAAGGAATTTGGAGAAGAAAGGGAAGGTGGATGTAGTTGCAAGGTGGCGAGAGTTGATTTTGTAAGAACAGGGTATTGCAACAGACTTCAAAGAGAAATTTACAGTAGCTGAGGAGAAAGAACCAATACCGATATTAGCCAAAACAGGAGCCAACAAGGGAAATATTTTGCATGTATTAGTGGGGTGTTTAGTGGGAATAGGATTGAGGAAGCAGAAATTGGTGTCTTGGACAAGATGAGCCTAGAGAGGAGAGGAAACTTCATAAAGTTGTAAGTTCAGGGTCAGGAAAGTGGCAGGGGGGTGGTGGATTGGGCTAGTGCTGTATCTTATTGAGGGCATTACATTTTCTCAGTTGCATTATATCCCATGGGAATCTAAATCAATGAATTAATTTTTAAAATGTATCTGTGGCACAAAATACATTTTATAAGTCTAGCTTTGGGAACACACTTAGGTATATCAAATAGATGATGCATTGGGTTAAATATTGCTCATTACAAAGTTAAAGCTTCAGTCTATAAATGTCAGATCACACTACCTCCCTACTGAATTCAATGAAACTCTTAAAAATGGATATATTCTGATGAATTAACATTGGGGTTTCTTCCTGCTCTTTTTATCCTCACAATTTTAAACTCACACTTACCATTCTTTCTTTTCCTATAGTGGGTGCTGTGGCATTGGCGTTATGTTATTAGACTAGTAATCCAAAGGACTAGGCTAATGATCTGGAGACAGGAGTTCAAACTTCATCATGTCAATTGGGGAATTTCAATTCAATTTATTAAATAAATCTGGAATTTAAAAAATGCTAATATCATTTAGGACTATGATGAGGAGAAAACTCTTTACTCAGAAGGTTGTGAATATTTGGAATTGTCTATCTGGAGGGCTGTAGATGTTTCATCGTTGAGTAGGTTCAAGGTTGGAATAGATTTTGATCAAGGGACATGTGGAGTAGGCAGGGAAAAGGAATTAAGACAGAAGATCAGCCATGAAAGATACTGAATGACACAGTAAGCTATTTCTTATATTCTTACGTTATCAGCCCAAAACTTGTGAATTCTTTCCAAGATTCTCTAAACTATGGAACTGCTTTCCCATCTTATCTGTCTGCCTTTTACCTCAGAAGCCTCAGCTCTTTTTCAATTTCACAAGTTTTGTGGCACCTGACTACAACTGCTTAATTTACCTCAACTTCAACTTTATTTTTGTCTTGCTGGTATCCTGGATTTTAGGCCTGGCCATTTGGCTAACTCTGCTGAGAAAAATTCATTGCCTAGATATTTGATGATTTTAAACTTTTCCTCTTGTTGTTCAGTATAACAACACCTCGATAAATGAAGCACATTACATTATTCAACCCATTGAATACTTACGTTTTATTATATGCAACAAGTATTTTGCATCTAAGTTTTCCTGGTTAGAGATTTGAGTCATAGGAACTTAAGAACAGGAGGAAGCCATTCAGCCCTTTGAGTCTGCTCCACCATTCAATATAATGATGGCAGTGCAAACACTTCAATATCTTTTACCCACACAATCCTAATGTTATTGTTAATTAGAAATCTGTCAATCTCTACCTTAAACACAATGACTGAGCTTCTACAGCCCTCTAGGGTAGAGAATTCCAAAGATTCACAATCCTTTGTGTAAAGAAGTATCTCCTCATCCTTGTCCTAAGAGTCCCCCTTATTTTGAAATTGTGTGTCCTGATGCTAGACACCCCAACCAAGAGAAACATCTCACCTTCATCTACCTTGTCTTTCTGTTAAGTATTTTGTAGCTTTCAATGAGATCACCTCTCATTCTTCAAACCTCTAGACAATACTGGCCCAGTTTGCCCCATCTAAAGTTAAAGTTTATTTAATTATCATAAGTGGGTTTATATCAACACTGCAATGAAGTTAGTGTGAAAATCTCCTGGTTGCCACATTCCAGCACCTGTTCAGGTATACGGAGGGGGAATTTAGCATGCAACCTACCAGCACGTCTTTGGTCTGTGGGAGGAAACCGGAGCACCCGGAGGAAACCTACGCAAACACAGGGAGAACATGCATACTCTGCAAAGACAGTGACCCAAACCAGGACACTGACCCGAATTTGGTTCCCTGATGCTGTGAGGCAGCAGTGCTAACCACTGTGCCACCGTGTTGACCGTGTCTCTTCATAAGACTGTCCTGCCATCCCTAGAACAGGTCTGGTGAACCTTTGTTGCACTCCCTCTATGGCAATGATATCCTTTCTGAAGTAAGGGGACCAAAATTGGGGACTCCAGTACTCCAGATGTGGTCTAACCAAGCTTCCGTACAATTGAAGTAAGACCTCGCTGCTCCTGTACTCAAATCCTCTTGCGATAAAGGATTCCATTAGGTTTACAAATAGCTTGCTGCGTCTGCATGTTAGTCTTCGGTGACTTATGGATAAAGATTTCTTACCATTTAAAAAATATTCTGCATTTGTCCCTTCAACCAACCTAGATTAGCTCACATTTTTCCACATTATATTCCAAATGCTGCGTTCTTGCCCATTTACTAAGTCAGTTCAAATCCTCCTGTAGCCGCTTTATATCTTCTTCACAGCACATTTCCGCCTAGCTTTGTATCATCCGCGAACTTGGAAATATTGCATTTGGTTTCCGCATCTAAATCATTGAGACAGATTGTGAACAGCTGAGGCCGAAGTACTGATCCTTGTGGTATCCCACTAGAAATATTCAATTTCAGAAAACCCAGCATGGCTCTGCCCAAAAAGTTGATAAAAGCTTAATTTTAAAATATTTGAAAGGAAATTCTAAAAGGATAAGAGTAAGGCAGTAATTTTTAAATCATGCATGAGGTTCATTTCATAAGTCTGCAAAATCTGTTTTTACATGCTACACACGATACACACACAGCATGTCAATCATATATCTACAAGGCACAAATCAGGAGTGTGATGGAATACTCTCCTTTTGCCTGGATGAATGCAGCTCCAACAACATTCAAGCTCAACACTATCCAGGACAAAGCAGCCCAGTTGACTGGAACAGCATCCGCAAACATTCACTTACATCACCAATGCACAGTGGCAGTAGTGTGTACGAAGTGTGCACTGTAGGGGCTCACCAACCATCCTGATACAGCACCTTCCAAACCCACAACCATTACCATCGAGAAGGACAAGGGCAACAGACACATGGGAACATCACAACCTGGAAGTTCCTCTCCTAGCCACTCACCATCCTGACTTGGAAATATATCACTGTTTCTGGGTCAAAATCCTGACTCTCTCCCTAGCCGCACTGTGGGTGCACTTACACCACCTGGAGTGCAGTGTATCAAAAAGGAAGCTCACCACCACCTTCTCAACTGCAATTAGTGATGGCCTAGCCAGTGACACCCCCATCCCAAGAATGAATTTAAAAAAAAACAGTTGTTACAATTAAACTGGCACATTAGTCTTTCCCATGTGAGAACTTCTATTAGATGAAGGACAGCTGAAAATGTAAGGTTAAACTATATTTCTGAGTTGTCACAATTCTCTATCTTAAATATTAGTCTGGATAAAGATATACACAAACTTGCATACTACAATCTTTAAGGCTATTTCAGACTGACTGAACTACATTTGAAAATTACCATTGCATTTTTCTTTTGTATTTGCCTCTTCACCCTTCTGTGCTCTCGTCTCTGGTCCTTCTTCAGGGCTAGTGCTGCGTCAACTTTTTGACTGTCCGCTGGCACCACTGTTCCTTTATGGAGAACCTGGCCAGTTTCTTTCAGGTAATCCAAGAACCCATTAACATCTTCACTATGATATTCTTCTTTCTTGTGGTACCATTCGCTCTCTTTGCGTTCAAATTTTTCCGGTTTCTTACAATTTTTGGCTGGCTGCTTTTTAGGCTGACTGCTTTTTAATTTTGTCCTATTTGGAACATTATTACCATTCTGTTTCATCTGATTCCATGGCGTAGGTTCCAGGAGCTTCCTTTTGTGGATGTTGTTAGCACGAGCCCAACGTGTCATTGTGTTCTTTCTGTGACAACGCAGAGTAAGACAAAGCTTTATGAAAATAGGAAGCATAAAACTTGAGCTCAATATTTACACTGTGAATGAGAATGATAAAACAGAATTTGAATTATTCAATCATAATAAAAAGATCTTGACAATGGATTTCTAGTAAAATGAATATCGTAAGAGGTTTGTTGTCATCAAATTCTAGTTGTAAATACCTTTTAGCAGAAACTGGAGATATCTGGCTTCACTTCACTTCATCTGAAGTGACTGAACATCTCCAGGGTCAAGCATTCCTTTGTCCCCGATTCTTTAATTTGCAGACGCTGTCTCGGTTCTGAGTAGCAATTTGGTTGAGGTATTGGCCGGGATTCTCTGGTTGTTCACTCCCCCCGCCACTGCAGCTAGGAACAGAGAATTTGACGCTCAGCTAAATCTCCATTCACTGCAGACAGGAAATCACACTGTTGTGAAAGGCCAGAGAATTCTGGCCATTGAGTTACAGGTACAAATAAGAAATAGAAAAAATAGGAAGTCACTTGTGGGAGTACTTTATAGGTTCCCTAGAAGTAACTAGAATGTAGATCAGGATATATAGGAAGAAATAACGGGAGCTTCTGAGAAAGGTAAAGCAAAATCATGGTGATTTTAGTCCCCATATAGATTAGGTGGGTTGCCAAAGATAGACCAGAAGATGAGTTCATACAGAGTTTTTGCGACAGTTTCTTACAGCAGTGCATGCTAGAGCTAATCAGAAAGTAGGCTATTTTGAATTGTTAATAAGGTTAATTATTGATTTCATAGTACAGATGCCCCTAAGTAGCAATGATCATAATACAATTGAATTCCATATCCAACTTGTGGGAGAGAAGGGTGGGTCTAAATCTAGTCTTTTAATCTTAAATAAGGGGAATTATGAGGGTATGAAAGCAGAGCTGTATCAAATGAACTGGAAATTTAGGTTAAGGAATGGGTCAGGCAAGATACAATGGCAAATGTTTAGAAACATAAAAAATAGAAGCAGGAGTTGGCCATTTGAGTCTGCACCGCCATTCATTACAATCATGGCTGATCATCCAAGTTCATAACCTATTCTTGTTATCTCCCAGGAAATATTTCAAAAAACTCAGCAAAGATACATGTCAGTGAGAATAAAGGACTCTGGGGGAATGATGCAATATCCATGGCTAATTAAGAATGTCAAAGATAGCATCAAATTGAAAGAAAATGCATACAATTCAATAAAGATTAGTGGCAGAAGATTGGACAGAATAAAAAAAGATAGGAGCCACTGAATCTCTACAATGTAAAAGGAGGCCATTCAGCACATCAAGTCTGCACCAACTCTCTGAAAAAACATCCTACTCAGGTCCAAATGCTGCCCTATCCCCACAACCTTGTGAATTCAGCATGGCTAACCCACCTAACCTGCACATTTTTGGACTGTGGGAGGAAACTGGAGCACCCGGAGGAAACCCACACAGACCCAAAGGCCCAAACTCTACCACCTTGCCTGCCCTGGAATCGGTGCAGGCAAGGGTCCCACAATGGAACTCTCCATTGGCCTCAGGTAGGATCTTAGTGAGGCCGTAAAATTACACCCAGAATGTCATCCAAGATCTGAATTGAACTCGGGTCCCTGGCACTGAGAGGCAGCAATGTTAACTACTATGCAACCTTGCTGCTCCCTATCCAAATCACTGATGGAATATTGAAGCGGGAGAAAGAGTATGAGGGAAAGTTAGATGGAATTATAAAAACAAAGTTTCTGCAGATATCCAAATCGGAAAAGAGCAACTAAAATAAGCATTGGTCTTCTAGAGAGCGAGTCTGAGGAATTAATGTCTTCACTACAGATTATACAATTAACATCTCAAAAAGAATTGTGCATCAAGGGGTGAAACAGAGGGATGAACTTAAAATAATTGCAATCACAAGGAAAAGATATTGAGAAGATTGTTGTAACTAAGTGTTCTTCTGAACCCAGGTCCTGATGAACTTCATCTAAGGGTGGTAAAATAAATTGTTTCTGAGATAGCAGATTATTGGTTTCAATTTTCCAAAAATCTCTTGATTCTGGAAAGGTCCCATCAGATTGGAGAAGTTACAGAATGTAACTCTTTCATTAAACAAAGGAGGGAGACTCAAGAGCAAAAAACGACAGGTGTGTTAGCTTAACATCTGTCATGGGAAAATTGCTGGAATCTTGGGCAGGGTGTAGATACTGAAAGAACAAGAGGATAACGAGAATCATGTGTCAGTGATGTCCAATATTCCATCATTTGTACTTGGCACAATTCTGCTAGAAATTATGGGTTTTTTTCCCCCTAATTTCCTGGCCTAATCCTGTTTCTTGTTCTTATGTTCTCGAGGCATGAGCCACTCGACGCAAAGTTTCCAGCTGTGCTCTTACAGCTCAAGCACTGATAGTGGTAAAACTGGTGACCCTTAAGATGCTAATGGTGATGGGGGTCGGGTGGGGGGAATAGTCTGCTTTTCTCTGTTATTGAGGTGGTCATCGGCCTGGCTGCAGTGTTAGGGTCGATGTCAGTGCGAGCCAGCGGCCAGGATGTGGAGGGCTGCTCCTTGCTGCAGGAGGTGGGGACCTGAGGGACTCTCAGTGTCCCATCCTGAGCTCAGGACCCCGGGAGCGGGTCAGGAAGCGACTCCTCCGGGAGGGGAGTCCCCGCAGGGAGACGGAGGCTCAGACCCGACCTAAATCCGGCCTCTCGTCCCAAATTCCCTTTTTCCTGAAGACTGGGCCGCTTCCTTACCCAAAGTCAGCACTCCTCCAGCCGGCCCCTCACTTCCGGTGCCGCATTCAAACTGATCCGTCCGGTCCAGAGAGCGGCAGAAAGGTTCCGCCCCGTGAGAGCTGCAAAACACAGAGCTGACCATTGACTGTACCAGGAATAGGGAATAAACACAGGGAAAATCACTGACTGTACCAGGAATAGGGAATAAACACAGGGAAAATCACTGACTGTACCAGGAATAAGGAATAAACACAGGGAAAATCACTGACTGTACCAGGAATAGGGAATAAACAGAAGGAAAATCACTGACTGTACCAGGAATAGGGAATAAACAGAAGGAAAATCACTGACTGTACCAGGAATAGGGAATAAACACAGGGAAAATCACTGACTGTACCAGGAATTGGGAATAAACAGAGAGAAAATCACTGACTGTATCAGGAATCAGGAAGAAACAGAGGGGAAATCACAGACTGAATCAGGAACAGGGAATAAACAGAACAGAAATCATTGACTGTATGAGGAATAGGGAATAAAAGAGAGATAATCACTGACTGTACCAGGAATAGAAAATAAACAGAGGGATAATCACTGATTGTATCAGGAACGGGGAATAAACAGAAAGATAGTCACTGACTGTATCAGGAATGGGGAATAAACAGAGGGATAATCACTGACTGTACCAGGAACAAGGAATAAACAGAGAGATAATCACTGACTGTATCAGGAACAGGAAATAAACAGAGAGATAATCACTGACTGTACCAGGAACAGGGAATAAACAGAGAGATAATCACTGACTGTATCAGGAACAGGAAATAGATAATTACTGACTGTATCAGGAACAGGGAGTAAACAGAGAAAACAAAGTCGCTGTCTGTACTAGGGGAGGTGTTGGCCTAGTTGTATTATTGCTGGATTATTAATCCAGAAGCTCAGCTAATGTTCTGGGGACCCGGCTTTGAATCCCACCACGCCAGATGGTGGAAATTGAATTCAATACAAAATATCTGGAATAAATGATGGCCATTGTCAATTGTTGGAAAAACCTATCTGGTTCACTAATGTCCTGTAGGGTAGGAAATCTGCCGTCCATACCTGGGTCTGGCCCTAGCAATTTTGACTCTAAACTGTCCTCGGGCAACTAGGATGTCCCACGAATGAATATAAAGGCACAGAATAAACAGACAGAAAATCCCTGACTGTATCAGGAACAGGGAATAAACAGGAAAGAACACTAACTGTATCAGGAACAGGGAATAAACAGAGAGAAAACTACTGACTGTATGAGAGCTGGCCTAGAGGATAAAAGAACGAGGAACAGTGAGAGTAGAGCCAGGAGATCAAAGAGTGAGACTGAGAGCAGAGCCGAGAGATGAAAGAATGAGAGTGAGAGTGGAGACAGGAGATAAAATAATGAGACTGAGACCAGAGCTGGGAGAAAGAGATTGACTGGCAGCAGAGTTGGGAGGATAAAAGAGAGAGACTGAGAACAGAGCCAGCAGAATGAAAGAGTGAGATTTAATCTGTATGGGTAGCGTTAAAAAAGAGCAAAAAATATTTCTGGGGATAGTATACAGATCACCAAGCTGTAGCAATAATGTTGGGAATAGCATTAGACAGGAAATCAGAAATGCATGTGATAAAGGAACATCTGTGATTATGGGTAACTTCAATCTGCATATAGATTGGGAGAGTCAAATTAGTCACAGTACAATAGAGGAGGAATTTCTGGAGTATATATGTGATTTTTTTATGGACCCAAGACATTGAGGGACCAACAAGGGAATAGGCCATCTTGAGCTGGGTATTGTGCATGGAGAAAGGATTAGTTGGCAATCTAGTTGTGAGAGAAGCCTTGAGGATGAGTGATCATAATACGCTGGAATTCTTTATCAAGGTGGATAATGACGTAGTTGATTCTGAGACTAGGGTCCGGAATCTCAATAAAGGAAACTACGATGGTATGAAACATGAATTAGCTATGATGGTTTGGAAATATTACTGAAAAGAAGGGCAGTAAACTGGCAATGGTAGGCAATCAAGGAATGAATAGGTGAACTCCAAAAGTTGTTTATTCCTATGTGGCACAAGGGTGGAAAGGGAACTGTGGCCAAACCATTGCTTACAAGAGAAATTAGAGATAGCATTAGATTCAAAGAAGAAGCATACAAATTGGCAAGAAAAAACAATGGATCTGAGGATTGAGAGCAGTTTAAAATTCAGCAAAGGGGGGACCAAAGGATTGATTAAAAAGGGAAAAATAGAGTATGAAAGTATGATATTGGGGAACATAAAAACAGACTCTAAAAGTTTTCTATAGATATGTAAAGAGAAAAAGATCAACAAAAACAAATGTTTACAGTCAGAAACTAGGGAATTAATAACCGGGAACAAAGAAATGGCTGAGGAACTAAAGTTTTACCTTGCTTCTGTCTTCATAAAGGAAGACATGAATAGTGTACTAGTTCTGTGAAACACGGGTTTCAGTGAGGAGCTGAAGGAAATCAGTAATAGTAGAGAAATGGTTTCAGTGAAATTAATGGAATTGAAGGCAAATAAATGTCCAGGGTCTGATAATCTTCATCCTAGAATACTTAAACAAGTGGCCTGAGAAATGGTAGATCCATTGGTGGTAATTTTCCAAAAGTTTTGGACTCTGAACTGGCTCCTACAGATTGGAGGGTAGCTAATGTAAATCCGCTATTCAAAAAGTGAGTGTAGAAGGAAAACAAGGAACTATAGAACAGTGAGCCTAACATCTGTAGTAGGGAAGTTATCAAAGTCCATTATCAAGGATTTCATAGCACAACATTTGAAAGGCAGTGGTATAATGAGACAAAGTCAGCATGGATTTGTGGAAGGGAAATCATGCTTGACAAATTGACTGAAATTCTTTGACGATGTAATTAGTGGAGTTGACCAGGGAGAATCAGTCAATGTAATTTATTTAAACTTTCAGAAGGCTTTTAACAAGGTCTCATGTAGCAGATTATTATGTAAAGTTAGAACGCTTGGTATTTCAGGTAATACATTGAGGTGGATAGGAATCTAGTTAGCAGATAGAAAGCAAAGAATAAATGGGTCTTTTTCCAATTAGCAGGTTGATACTGGTGGGGTACCACAGGGATCTGTGTTAGGACCCCAACAGTTCACATAATATATTGAAGATTTGGTCAAGGGAACTAAATGTCTTATCTCCAAATATGCGTATGATACAAAGTTGGGTGGGATGGTGAGCTGTGAGGAGGACGCAAAGATGCTTCAGCATGATTTGTATAGGCTGAGTGAGTGGGCATTTGCATGGCGGACACAGTATAATTTGAGGAAAGATGTTCTTGTTATAGAGACCATAAGACCATATGACCTGGGAGCAGAATTAGGCCACTCGGCCCATCGAATCTGCTCCACCATTCAATCATGGCTGATATTTTTCTCATCCCCATTCTCCTGTCTTTTTCCCATAACCCTTGATTGCCTTATTAATCAAGTACCTAGTATCTCTGTCTTAAAGACACTCAATCACCTGGCTTCCACAGTCTTTTGTGACAAAGAGTTCCACGTAGAGGGAGTGCAGCAAATAATTGGCCAACTCCTAAGATGGCAGGACTGTGATATGATGAGAGATGAAGTCAGTTAGGATTATATTCATTGGAGTTTAGAAGAGTAAGGGGGGGTTCTCATAGAAACCTATAAAGTTCAAGCAGGACTGGACAGAGTAGATGCACGAAGTATGTTCCCGATGGCAGGGGAGTCCAGAATCAGGGGTCACAATCTAACAATACTGGGTAAACAATTTAGGACTAAGAAGAGGAGAAATTTCTTCATCTAGAGATCCGTGGTTATAATGAATGGCAGAGCAGGCTTGAAAGGCTTAATGGCCTACACCTGCTCCTGTTTTTCTATGTTCCTACCCTTCTAATCCTCCTTCAATCATACCCTTCAGCAAGTTCATACCTTAAAATTCCACTGTTCCTTCCCTTTCACTGATGACATTCATTAAAGATTGTTCCTCCTCCACCATCTTCTTCATTTGTTGTGTTTTCTCCAACTGATCCTCTCCTTCCTTCTCTAAAATCACATTTCACAACTTTCTCATCTTTGGATGTTAGCTTTTCCTAAAAAGCAACGCAGATGTGTCGGTCCACCTTGTTGGCTAACGAGGGGCATGCACACGGTGGGTCATGCGTGGGCTGCTCTTAGATGTTTTGAGATTGGCGTAGTACTTCGCGTCGTTTGTGTATGCTTAAAACTGGACCAGCAGATGGGCACCACAACAGCTCAGTGACTATCACTGTTAGCTGTGCAGATACATGGATTTGGGCCAGTGTCTGTGGGAGTTTGCACATTCTCCCTGTGGTTGCTTGGGTTTCCCCCGGGTACTCCGGTTTCCTCCCGCACCCCAAAGATGTGCTCTTAGGCTGATTGGTGTAACAAATTGTCCCTAAATTATTCTCCCCTTAATCTGGTTTCCAATGGGGGTACCATAAGCATAGACATGGGTCAAGGGTGGAGGAGGAAAAACACATTGTTACGATGGTGGCGCAGGCTCGTTGGGCCGAAGGGCCTGTTTCCTGTGCTGTGTGTTGTTCTTTGTTCTTTGTAAAGTTCTCATTTCAGCTTGGAACAAGACTCTTCTATTCATGCTGAGCAATGCTTATTGCTTGGAGAATGCCTTCATTACCATTGATATTCATTGATTTATTTATTGCAATAACTGTGGTATAGAGATCCAACGTAGAGAGGGGAGGTGATGGCCTACTGGTATTATCACTAGACTATTATTAATCCAGAAACTCAGCTAATATTCTGGGGACTTGGGTTCAAATCCTGTCAAGGCAGATGGTGGAATCTGAATTCAATAAAAAATATCTTGAATTAAGAATCTATTGATTCTGATCTACTGACCATGAAACCATTGTCTATTGTCAGAAAAACCTATCTGGTTCACTAATGTCCTTCAGGGAAAGAAAGCTAGTGACTCCAGTCACTAGTGACTCCAGAATCACAGTAAAGTGATTGACTCTCAATTGCTTTCCAAGGGCAACTACGATGAGCAACAAATACTGGCCATCCAGTGACGTCCATGTCCCATGGGTGAATTAAAAAAATAGGATTAATGTGGGACTGAGTACAGTACTGCCCACACAATGATATAAGAGAACACATGACTTGCATCCAGATATCAGTCTTGTGTTGGACAGAGCCATGTGCACATGCAAGCACAGAGACAACTCCTAAACTGAGTCTTTTACTATAAATATGTCCATAGTTCTTACAATTAATAAATACATACAGTTAATATTTTTAAGACTACAAAGGCTTCACTAAAACTTGTGGGGTGGTATTGAACACCCTATAGCATGATAGCAGTGAATAGAAAAGCCCAAAACCTCACAAAAAAAGTTCAGAGAAAACCTAAAATCCTGCAAAACCGACAACAAATTCAAAGAAGAATTGTAATTTAAAGAATAGCTCAAGGAGCAGACACACAGAAGGAAAATCACCAGGGAAAAGTTCCAAAGAAAACATGGAAGTTGAAGGCAGAAATTTAAAATTCCTCGCTGCAGTGGAGGACTCCATAGGATCTCTTGGAAGTCAAGCTAATTCCCTAACCTATATATCTTGGGACACTAAGGAGCAATTTGGCGTGGCCAATCAACCTAATCTGCACATTTTTGGATGGTGGGAGGAAGCCGGGAGAAATCCATGCAGACCCGGGTGGGCTAAAAGTTTTGCCACTTTTGTTGCCTCACCTTTCAGAGAACTTGGTCTACCAGGTAGCTCTTGCAATTTTAAAAATATTCCTATCCTTTCAGTAAACTCAATTTTTCTCACCCCTGCAGGTGATCCCAAAGCCAATTTATCTGCCGGTTCAGTTAACTAAATGTTCAAACAAGGTAGAAAATTCTAACTGGGCCATCAGTTCTGAGCTGTCTTCATTCTTTGCAGAACAGGTTTGTCCTGTTCACTAACAGGTGTTTAGTGCCATTCCCAGCAGGTGATGTTGGGAATGGTGTTAAACATGAAGTTAGAGATGCAAGTGGTAAGCGAAGATCAGTGATCATAGGTGATTTTAATCTGCATATAGATTGGGCAAATCAAATTAGCCACAATGCCATAGAGGAGGAATTCCTGGAGTGTATATGGGATGGTTTTCCTGATCAATATGTGGAGGAACCAACTAGAGAGCAGGCCATCTTAGATCGAGCACTATGTAATGAGAAGGGAATCATTGCCAATCTAGCTGTATGGGATGCCTTGGGATCAGCGACAATAATATGATAGAATTTTTTATCAAGATGGAGAGTGAAGTAGTTGATTTGGAGACTAGGGTGTTGAATTTTAATCAAGAAAACTATGAAGATATGAGGCATGAGTTGGCCTTGATAGATTGGGGAGAATTACTTAAAGGGATGACAGTGGATAAGCAATGGCAAACATTCAAGAAACCTTGAGGGAACAGCAACAATTGTTTATTCCTGTCTGGCATGAAAGCAAAATAGGTAAGAGGGCCAATCCATAGTTTACAAAGGAAATTAGAGATAGTATCTGATGTAAGGATGAAGCATACAGATTGGCCAAGAAAAGTAATAGGTCTGAGGATTGGGAGCAGTTTAGAATTCAGCAAAGAAGTACCAAGGGATTGATTAAGCAGGGGAAAATACAGTACGAAAGTAAGCTTGCAAGGAACATAAAAACTAACACTAAGAGTTTCTATAGATACAAGAAGAGAAAGGAGTTGGTGAAGACAAATGAAAGTCCCCTACAGAAATTGGGGAATGTATAATAGGGGACAAAGAATTGGCTGAGCAGTTGAATACATACTTTGGTTCTGTCTTCACAAAAGAGGACACAAATCAGACACCAGAGATGTTGGAGAATGCAAGATTTAGTGAGCAGGAAGAATTGAGGGAGATCAATATTAGTAGAGAAATGGTGCTGGGAAAATTGATGGGATTGAAAGCAGATAAATCCGCAGGGCTTGATAATCTACGTTCCAGAGTACTTAAGGAAGTGGCAGTAGAAATAGTGGATGTATTTGTGGTCATTTTCCAAGATGCTATGGACCCTGGAACAGTCCCTGTAGATTGGAGAGAAGCTAATTTCACTCCAGTGTTCAAAAAGGAAGGTAGAGAGAAAATGGAATTATAGACTAGTAAGCCTAACATCGTTAGTGTGGAAAATTCCTGAATCCATTATCAAGGATTTTATAGTAGAGCATTTAGAAAGCAGTGGCAGGATCAGACAGAATCAGCTTAGATTTATGTAGGGAAAATCATGCTTGACAAATCTGTTGGAATTCTTTGAAGATATAACTAGTAGAGTTGACGAGAGGGAACCAGTCGATATAGTATATTTAGACTTTCAGAAAGCATTTGACAAAGTCCCGCATAAGAGATTATCATGCAAGATTAAAGCGCATGGGATTGAGATGGATAGAAAACTGGTTGGCAGAGAGGAAACAAAGAGTAGGAATTAATGGGTGCTTTTCAAATTGGCAGGCAGTAACTAGTGGGGTGCTGGGACCCCAACTATTCACAATGTATGTTAATGATTAGGATGAGAGAACAAAATGCAACATCTTAGAGTTTGCAGATGATACCAAGTTGGGTGGGAGGGTGAACTGTGATGAAGATACAGAGATCCTTCAGAATGGTCTACACAGGTTTGGTGAGAGGGCAAATCAATGGCAGATGCAGTGTAATTTAGATAAGTGTGACGTTATTCACTTTGGAAGGAAAACAAGAAGGCAGATTACTACGTGAATGGCTGTGAATTGGGAGAGGGGAGTGTGCAGTGGGACCTGGGTGTCCTTGTGCACCAGTCACTGAAGGCAAGCATGCAGGTGCAGCAGATGGTAAAGAAGGCAAATGGCATGTGGGCCTTCATTGTGAGAGGTTTCGAGTACAGGAACAGGGATATGTTGTTACAATTATACAGGGCCTTGGTGAGGCCACACCTAGAGTATTGTGAGCAGTTTTGGTCTTCTTTTCTGAGGAAAATATGTTCTTGCTCTCGAGGGAGTGCAACAAAGGTTTACCAGGCTGATTTCAGGGATGTCGGGACTGATGTATGAGGAGAAATTGACTAAGTTAGGATTGTTTTCGCTGGAGTT
The DNA here is from genome assembly GCF_965287045.1 of Carcharhinus amblyrhynchos. Lineage (NCBI taxonomy): Eukaryota > Metazoa > Chordata > Chondrichthyes > Carcharhiniformes > Carcharhinidae > Carcharhinus > Carcharhinus amblyrhynchos. The sequence goes on along the minus strand of NC_137328.1, from coordinate 93,100,474 downwards.
CAGATGAATGAGGGGGATCTCATAGAGACTTATAAAATTCTAACAAGACTAGGCAGAATTGATGCAGGGAGGATGTTCCCAATGGTGGGGGAGTCCAGAACCAGTAGTCACAGTCTGAGGATTTGTGGTGGACCATGTAGGAGGGAGATACGGAGACATTTCTTCACCCAAACAGTGGTGAGGCTGTGGAGCTCATTACCACAGGAAGTAGTTGATGCCAAAACAGTGAACATATTCAAGAGATAATTAGATATAGCAATGATTAGATGTAGCACTTTGGGCGAATGAGAGCAAAGGTTATGGAGAGAAAGTAGCATTAGGCTATTGAGTTGGCTGATCAGCCATGATCTTGATGAATGGTGGAGCAGGCTCAAAGGGCCAAATGGCCTGCTCCTTTTCCAATCTTCTATGTTTCTATGTCCATTTTCGTGCTGGAATGGCATCATTGGTCAGACTAGCCAACCACAGATGGTTAGCACCACACCTCCATTAGAGGGTAGCTAAGGAAGCAACCGACAACCAGAAAAGCCTTAATACTGGCTCCAATGACTGATGACTCCAATGACTCAACACTGCGACCACAGAGCAAATACTGCCACTCCCAGCCAGGATGGCGGTGACGCAGGCAATGCTGGAACCAAGTGCCCATTGCCAACTTCACAGTACTTAGCCAAACGCAAAGGCGAGCTTGTCAAAAAAGCCACATCATTGTAACAGGAATGGCTGCCTTCCATCACAGAGGACATCATATAGAGTCACATGACAAAGCAAGAAGGAGAAACTATGACATGGAGATAAGCACAGTGTTCGCCCACCCTGAAAGAAATTTCTTATGTATGTTCTAAATGGGATGGAACAACAACCACCTATCACCACAACTGCCAAATCGACTAAGAGCAGTTAAACACCAAGGAATGGAAAAGGAGAATGAAAGGATACCCAGATGCTAACACAATCCCCTGATCGCTAGAGTTCACCTGCAATAATGGAGTCTGCTTCTCCTCAGACAGCATAATGAGATAAGGAAGGGTTATAAGGCATTCAGACACCCTGAACCTCAGAGAAACAGGGAATGCAGAGCACAAAGAGAAGTGTTGGGAGAAACCAGAATCATGACATAAGGGTAACATTAACTAACAATTAATTCATTTATTAAGCTCTGTATATAGATTCTACAAAAATCCCACTCTTGAGAAAACAAATCTTGTGAAGGTGAACTGGAGGTTCTTTTTGCTGGTTCTTCCAGTGACCTTACATTCAACTGCTGCAATTAGAAAAACAGAGAAAACAACAGCGTAGCCCAACCCATTTCCCTGGCTGAAGGATTCAGGGCAGAGCCAAGAAGAAGAATTAAGGAATAATAGAATCCCAAATTAGATTTATAAAATCTGCATTGTTGGCAATCTAGTGAATTATTTCATTAAAATGGCAGAGAAATGTTACTTTCCTACATCAGTAAACATACTATCCAATACAAAAAAAATGCAGGTAGCTAATCTTTAGACATGGGCTGACTCATACTTTTAACCTCGTCAGTATTGTGTAGAGAATAGCAAAAGACAGCTTTAATGTCGGTGGAGCATTTTCCCATTTATACATATCCACAGCTCCATCTACAGGTTATTCTGTCTGCAGCCTGGTTTCTCACCCACAGTTGAATCTGCTTGAACATGGAATTAATCTCTCAAGAAATACAATGCTAGAATCAGCAAACAGCTTGCATTAAGAAAATGGGTAAAGTAACATTGTGGTTGGACTAACAGCCTAAAGATGGGAACTTTAAATCACCCCATCACAAAATGGTATTCAATAAATATGGCAATTTGTTGACTGGTACCAAAAACCTACAAAAGAAATGCTCAAACAAAAATCCAGTTTTGTCCCTAATTGTGTTTATGAAGTGGCTGGAGAGACACACAGTTCTAAAAAAATTAGCTGTGACCGATTTCACCTTTTCAGAGCAAAAGATTGGGTATTTTTGCGAGAATTAATTATCAAGTAATAACAGAAAAGAAAGTGAGACTACTATTGGGTGGTTAGGAGTAAAAGGTAAAGGAGAGGATTTTCCAGGGTCGATGGTGAGAACGGAAAATCCTCAGGAGGCCCAAGATGCGATTTACGCCGGTGGGATTTCCCGTTACAATTGCCGCAATGTGACTCCCAATGTTCAGTGCTGGGAAACCCATTGGAATATATTCATATCTGATTATCAATCCTCTGTGCCCGGTAATACCCTCACTCCCCCCACCATTATATGATCCATTAATGTCAGCGTAGCAACGCACCAGCGTAATTCATGAAAGATCTCCCATGGCATGGGCCTGGCATACGAAGCCACCAGAAGAGCTCATCAGGGGCAGAGGGTCATGCTCAGGCACTGCCTCTGGCACAGTGCCAGGGAGCAGTCCTAGTGGCAGTGCCAGGGGCAGTGTTAGAGGCAGGTGCTCTGTATGGGGGTGCTCCATGTGGGAAGGCAATGTTGCTTTGAGGCTGTTCCATTTTGGCATGTGGGCATTGGGTAGTCCATCCCATGTGGTAAGGAAAGGGTTTGGGGGGTATGGGGTTTTAGGGGGCTGTGCCATGGCAGGTGGGTGTTTTGAGACAGAAGTCCAGGAGGTGGGGTTTAGATAGTGGGGGGTGGGGGCGGGGTGTTCTACTTTTAATTTTTTGAATGGGGGCACCCTTTAAATATGGTGCCTCAATTTTTTTAAAACCTAAGTTGCTGGTGGGGTTGGCTTGCCAACATGAGATTGTAAGACCTGCCCTTTGTTTCTTTTTGGTTATGAGTTAAATGATGTGACAAAGAAAGATGCCCTTGGGGCCATTGGCTTTAATGTTGTTTTTCCTCCCCTGTGTGCCACTCTGCCAAAAAAAAGGGAAACTCCACCCCAAAAAGTAATAACTCCATCATTTCTACCTCTTTATTACCACTCACCCTCCTTCAGTGCACCCATGACATCAGACCACTTGTTCAATGTCCCTAAGCTAAGCTTCTGAACCCATATTTTCTCCAATACAATATGACTAATTCCAACTCCCTACATTGCCCACTTCCCCCCTCAACCAAACCTCCACCAAACTCCTCATCAATTTATTTGTTTTTAATCCATTGAGTGTGGATGTCTCTGGCAAGGACAGCACTGATTGTCCATTCCTAATGGAACTTGAGAATATGCTGATGAGCCACACCCTTGAACCACTCATTAGTGGTTTCAGACACTGAACGGCTTGCTGGATTGTTTCGCAGGACAATTAAGAGTCATATATAGGCCTGATGGGTAAGGATGGCAGATTTCCTTCCTTAAGTGGCATTAGTAGACCAGATGGGTTTTTACAACTATCTAGTAGTTTCATCATCATTGTTACTGCTACAAGCTTTTTATTTCTGATTTATTTAATTCACTGAATTTACATCCCCCCTACAGCTGCCTAGGTAAAATGTCTCCAGCATTAGTCCAGGCTGATGGATTACGAATCCAGTAACATATCCACTGTGTAATTATCAAGTAGAATCATGGAATCATAGAATCCACAGTGCAGAAGGAGGCCTTTTGGTCCATCGAACTTGCGCCAACAACAATCCCACCCAGGTCCCATAACCCCTCATTTGTATAATCCTAATCCCACTGAGGGATTAGTGATAATTTATCATGGCCAATCAACCTAACCTGCACATCTTTGGACCTTCAATTACCTCCAGATTTCAAAAATGAATGAAACTGTATAGATGAACAAAAATTGTAAAGCTACTTGCTCCAATACATAATTATACAATAATTATGTATATTTATAATGAAGAATGAACCGAAACAGTTTTCTTTGTGTTGCAACCCACCTTCTTCCGCACCCAGGACGTTTTCCTGCAAGTGATGCAGTGGCATTAGCAAAGTTGTCTCCTTCTCATAAATATTAATGCAGCTAAAATAATTAGTAAAACTACCTTCTCAATGAATTTATATCTCATTCGGAAAGCAGTTACAGCCCATCTCTTGGCTCTGTTTGTTAAATTATTAATAAGTATTGACTAATGTATAGGTAATAGAAAAGAAACCAAAGTAATTTAGAAGATTGCATCCCGTAATGAACTCTCCTTGTGAGTCATAGTTGCAGAGATAGTGCCAATGTCTGTGTTGTGTGCTTTACAGAAACACAAATAAGATGAATAAAAAGGCAATGAACATGATATAAAGAGCAGCAAAACAAGATACTTATCCACACAAAAAAGGCAGATTTGATGTCTGACAGGCAACAAAGACAAATCTGTGTTATGGTCTAGCTCATCAGTAACAATAATGTCATGCTTGTGACACCTGTGATGCCTTTGTAGTTCTAGAATTTGTTTTTTTCACTTTTTTTATCTGGTTTTAACAAAGAAAATTAAAAAACACAAAGTAACTGCTGATACTCCGCATTAAGTGATGTGAAAGCACTTCATTTCTGTGGAAACCCTTCCAGGTGATGATCCTGCTAATCCAGATAATACTGCAGGCCTGCTTTGTCCCACATGTTACTCTGGTGAATGACAGAACTGGGATGTTTTTTTGCTTAACGCCAAACACAAAGAACTAATTTTTTTTTTCAAATTGATGGTCATCTGCAGAATGGAAAGAGACTCAATGTTATTATACCAACAGCAAATCATCAAGACTTGTTCTACAGCAGTGAGATATGACTGAAGTGTATGAACGGACAAATTAGGAGCAAAAGTAGGCCATTCAGCCCTTTAAGCCTGTTCCAATATTTAATAAGATCAGTTTGTGTTAAGGGCACTGCCCCTGCAATGTCCCTGACCATCGGGGGCTAAAATGGCCTCTGCCACCCTGACATGGTCACCCTGACTGCTGGAGAGCATTTTGGGGGTGGGGGGGGGGCCGTAGTGACATCTGATGCCCCCGGAATCATCAGCATTAAACCATATAAGAATATTTAAATTATTCAGACTGGTGGCAATCAGGTTCACTCCCTTGCTGGTAAAGGTGGGGGGGAAGGGGGGTGGGGGGGGGGGGGGGGGGGGGGTGGGAGGGTGGGGGCGGGGGGCAGGTGGAGAGCTCATTTTGAATTCTCCTGAGCGCAAATCTCATTATAACTCTCTTGCAAGAGTTTGCAGCCATAATGGGATTTGCATCTATGGCGAACGGGCCCTGAAACTCCTCCCCCAGTTTCTCTGGTTTTGCCAATATTTAATTGGAAAGTAATGTGCTAATTTTGTGCTGGATGTCAGTCTGATATTTTAGCAACAGAAGAGAAGTTGAGGAGGTGGTGAGGAGGTAGAACTGGATGTCATCAATATACATGAGGAAATTGATGCTGTGTTTTTGAATGATGTTGTCAAGGGGCAGTGTGTGGAAGTGAAATAGGCCAGGGCCAATAATCAATCACTGGGGACACCAGAGGTGATGGTGCAGCAATGGGAGGAGAAACCATCGTCAGTGATTATTTGGCTATGGTTAGATAAGGTATCGATCACAATAAGAATGGAAACAGGTGAGAGAAGCTCCATCCTGCTGGATAAGAATGGTGTGGTTAATCATGTCAAAGGATGAGGAGGGATAGTTTATCCTTGTCACAGTCATATAGAATGTCATTTGTGACTTTTATAAGAACTGTCTGGACACTATGGCAGAACTGAAAACCTGATTTTAAAGATTTAAACATGAAGTTCCAGGAAAGATGGGCATGATATTGAAATAATATTGCCATAGCATTGTTGATGTTATGACAATGTTGAAATGTACTGGCCTCAGAATTCAAAGGCTGGGGAGCACAGAACCGCATAAATAAATAAAGGTGTTTGCTTTGATAAAAGCTGTTATTCTGAATGGAGCCTGCATCAGATGGTCCCCATGCTTATAAAATTCTTGCTGAAAGTGGTGCACATTCTGTGTTGTGCTTAGACCTGCCGCTGAGGAATCACTTTGGATGCTTGAGTGTTCCTGTTACAATTCGGTAATTTCAGGCCATTTTACTACTTGACAGGCCCTGTGGAACTCACTGCTGCTGAAGGTTGCACCTGTAAAGGGAGTATGTTGCTCAAACATTCCAGGAATGGTCACTTTGAGTAATGATGACCATAATATTAAGATTTGTCAGTGTTTTGGATTTCTAAAAGTTTGTGTTTGGTTTTGAACAAGCTTTCAAGGTCAGTTTGGCATAGCTGGTAGTACTTACGGTTTTAAGCCATAGGATAGTAGATTCAAGCCTCACACCAGGACTCAAGTGTGTAATTTAGGTTGTCACTTCACTGCAGCATTATCAGATGTAAAGCAAAGTCGCTATAGTCCCAAATGACCATAGGCTGTGACAGGTGGTGATTTGACCTGAAGGTCACCACACAGGCAGCACGGTAGCACACTGCTGCCTCACAGCGCCAATGACCCAGGATCAATTCTGACCATGGGTCACTGTCTGTGTGGGGTTTGCACCTTCTCCCCATGTCTGCATGGACTTTTCTCTGGATGCTCCAGTTTCCTCCCACAGTCCAAAGATGTGCAGGTTAGGTTGATTAGCCATGCTAAATTGACCCCAGTTTCAGGAGAATTAGCAGATAAAGAGTTGGGGTTGCAGGAATGAAGCCTGGGTAGGATTGTGGTCAGTACAGACTTGATGGGCCAAATGCCCTCCTTCTGTATTGTCGGGATTCTATAATTCTATGACCTCGGGCGAGGGGCAAGATTGAGAAGGCAGGCCTTCATGGTGCACCGTCTTTCTGATGAGATAATAAACTGAAACCCTTTTCACCTGAACAGGTAAATGCCAGAGCCAATATTACTACTCAAAGCAGAACAATGCACTTTCCTGGTGTCCTAGCCAACATGTGCCTTTCAACATTGATCACAAATAAATTGATCATTTCATTTCCATCAAAAAACAAAATACTGCTGATACAGGAAAGCTGAAATAAAAGCAGAAAATATTGGAAATACTCTGCAGCTCAGGTAGCCTCTGTGAAGAGAAACAAGGTCAACAGTTCAGATGAAAGGTCATCAACTCATAACATGGTGGAAGAATTTTATGGTCTTGTCACAGCAGGGGTTTGGATGGAGCTGGAAAATATGGCGAGTTGCGCAAAAACGACTTGACTTCGGAGCGAGTGGAAAATCCCAACGTGAAGTTCCATCTGTTAATTCTGTTTCTCTGTCCAGAGATGCTGCCAGACCATCTGAGTATTTCCAGCATTTTCTGTTTTTATTCATCTCCATTACTGATTGCAGCATCTTGCTGTGTGAAGTTTGGTCGTGGTATTAACTATGTGATTAACGGTGATCACATTTAAAATTAAGTAAAATTAAGTGGATGTAAAATGTTTGGGAATGTCCTACAGCTGTGAAAGCTGCTATATAAACTCACGTTCTTCCTTTCTTTCTTGATCTGAATGCTGAAGCGTTCTCCTAACCCTGATGTTGTTAACTTTCCAGTTTAAAGATGGAGGTAGGGGGTTGAATTTGCACTCCTGGGTCAGGAAAATTAACCATTCCACAAACCTGCCATGGGAAAAAGCCCTGGATGTTTTCATTTTCATCTCAGGTGGACAGGGGTTAACTAGAATCCAGCCTGCTGCCTCCAGAAAGAGTTGGGAGGCAGGCACAGGGGTTGCTGGGTGGGGAGGTGGGCTATATTGAAGGATCATTTCAGTGATCTGGGACTTGTGGCAAAAGTAAAAAACCATCTATCCCTCTAGATCCCTCTCTATCCCTCAGCCCTCATCACCCACATACTCCCCACATCCTAACCATGCTCACCAAAGCCACCTCATGTCCCCACTCATCTCTAGAGCCCCTATCACTTGATGACAGCCAATGCCTCTTCATTTACCCTGCGGCACTTTATATTCCCATGCCAACTTAACGCCAATCCATGCCAACCCATGCCCCGATTGAACACTCTTTGGCCTTACTCACTCGGTGTCAATGCCAACTCACTCAATATCCACCATAGGCAGACCTCAAGAGCCATGCTGCGATGTAATAATGTAAAGTTTGAAATGTCTATTGCAGACTTTACTTTTAAAAAAATCCTCATTCATAAAAAACCATTCAACACATGCAAATTCATTCACCTATTTAACACTTCATAGAAACAAAAGAAAATCAAGCAATCAATCTCTTATTCCAATAAACATTTGTATTCTTAGCCCACATCAAATAATTTATAGTCACTGTGAACTGACAGATACCCCAGTGTGATAATGATAGGTTATGGAATCAATCATCCAGCACTAATTCTGTTATTATTGAAGATTTAAACGCCTTGAAAGCATGACAGTTCCACAATGTATCCAACTTTTATACACATGCATATCTATGCTTATCAATCCTAAGGGGCACCTTACCTCTCTTTCCAATATGCAGGTCTGTCAGTGAACCATGGATATGTAAATTACAATCTGCCCTGTTTGCCAAAAGTGGTGGGTGGTGGAGCTCGGACATCTGGAATTGGGGTCCTGGTGCCAGTTTGACTAAGACAGAGACTCTTTCCATAAGACCATGAGTTTTGGAGCAGAATTAGGCCATTCAGCCCATCAAGTCTGTCAGCCCATCAAGTCTGCTCATGGCTGATATTTTTCTCAACCCCACTCTCCCATCTTTTCTCCGTAACCTTTGACTCCCTTCCCAATCAAGAACCTATCTACCTCTGTCTTAAATACACTCAATGACCTGGCCTTCATCGCCTTCTGTGACAATCAATTCCATAAATTCGCCACCCTCTGGCTGAAAAAATTCTCTCTCATCTCAGTTCTAAAGGGTCGTTCCTTTACTCTGAGTCTGTGCCCTCGTATCCTAGTCTCTCCTACTAATGAAAACATCTTCTCTATGTCCACTCTATTCAGGCCTTTCAGTATTCTGCAAAGTTCAATAAGATCCTCCCTCACCCTTTTAAACTCTCATTCCCCTAAAAAATCAGACTAGAGTATGTTTTCACATAGCATATAATAGCACAGGGGAGCGTACATTTGTTCATTAAAGTGTTTGTAATAAAATCATAATCATGTCCTTTATCTATGCATTCTGCTACTAAAAGTAAACAGATGAACTATCTTAAATTTCCCTCATGAACACGGGTTTTTTTTTACATACCAGTTAAAAAGTTAAATATTCAGATTTATGAAGTTTATTTACTTGTGTCACAATTAACACTGCAATGAAGTTACGTCACCAGATTCCAGTGCTTGTTTGTTACACTGAGGGAGAATTTAGCATGGCAAATGCACCTAACCAACACATCTTTCAGACTTTGGGAGGAAACCGGAGTACCTGGAAGAAACCCATGCAGACATGGGGAGAATGTGCAGACTCTGCACAGACAGTGACCCAAGCTAGGAATCAAATCCAGTCCCTGGCATTGTGAGGTAACAGTGTTAACCATAGTACCACTGTGCTGCTGTAGGTTTTACTCATTAAGTTTTACTCATGTTGTCTTTCTTTTTTTTGTGTTTAAATACTAATAATTTATCACCTAGGCAATGAAAATGTCTGGTTTAGCAGCTATTATTATATACACCACCCCTGCCAATTATAGAATTGATTAACCACAATTTTTATATATACAGAGAATAAATACGCTCAGAAGCAACAAGTGCCAAATAACACATTGTTTATACACCAGCAGTGAATGCACTTGAAACTTATTTTTGTGTGTGGGACATCCTGAGAAACGTGGTAACAGCAAATGCAGTTATAGCTGATGAAATACATTCTAGAATTACACAAAACTATTTGAAAAAGTACTTTACTTTAGTAGAAGTCTCAGTTTGAATTTTAGAATGTGACATATCCAGGATTGATGATAATTTAATTCACTAGACTTCAAAATTGAAATTCAATACTTAGCAAGAAAGGAAGATTGTTGGTTTTAGGAAATGATACAACAGTAATGGGTGTATTTACCATGTATATCGGGTAGGCTGGATTGTTATTCTATCAAGTAAGATTATTTCAGACATATGTTCATTAGGACTTTGAAGAAAATAAGTACAGTTCACATTTTAGTCTTTTTTTTAGTTTCGGTTCATTTTGGGAGAATAATAATGATGGCCAATCTATGCCAAATTGAAAGCAGTTAAATTTGGTTTCTTTAATGAGGATAAATGATATAATAAAAATATTTGAATTCTTCACCCTCTGGCTGCTCGATTTTTGCTGAAGGGCTCCTTCAACCAGTAACTTAATAGCATCTGCGTCTAGAAAGGAAAGTGAGGAACTGCTGAAAGGTACCATCCCGTTGATATCAGCCTCCCGCTACAAAGCTCAACTTACAAAGTAAACCATTTCGGTTTTATACGTGAATAGGTGTTGAAATGTTCAGTAAAACCAAATTCATCACGTTAAATGTTGACACATCCTTTACATTGTTTAATGGGTCATAACTGGATCTGTTGATTGACAAATACTGTTCCAATTTTTTATTGCAAGAATATAAGGGGGGGTGAAAATTGGGCTTGGTGACGCTGGGATTTTTACTGCTATGAATGCCATGCACACACTCATTTCATCATAGAAATCCTACAGTGCAGAAGGAGGCCATTCGGCCCATCGAGTCTGCACTGACAATTCACCCCGGCCTTATGCGCGTAACCCCAAATATTTACCCCGCCAATCCTTCTGATCAACGCATCCTGGGACACTAAAGGGCAATTTAGCATGGCCAATGCACCGAACCCACACACCTTTGGATTGTGGGAGGAAACCAGAGCACCTGGAGGAAACCCACGTAGATACGGTGAGAATATGCAAACTCCACACAGATTGTGACCCAAGCCGGGAATTGAACCCAGGTCTCTGAGCTGTGAGGCAGGAGTGCTAACCACTGTGCCACCGTGCCATTTTTTGTTGCAAGATGCAATGCTGATTTGATGTCAGTGCTGCTAGTTTTGAGCTTCATGATTCAGGCAGATGACTCAATATCATTACTTACCAGCACCGCTTAAAAGTAGCCTGCACCTCTTAAAGAGAAGGTCGACTGTGGCTGCTGAGACACCGCCATTATTTGAAGTAAGGCTGTGCAACAAACAACAATGTTGCCCATGGACAAGAGCATGCACCATGTTTTTCTGATAGTGTTCTGGAGGCTGTGGTAGAAGACATAGTAAGAAGAGGCATGTTATATGTTCCCAGCAAGGCATGAAGCCATCCTGACATGCAATATGAAGGCAGTGGAAACAGATAACAGTGGATGGCACGGTGACACATTGGTTAGCACTGTTGCCTCACAGCGCCAGGGACCCAGGTTCAATTCTGGCATTGGATCACAGTCTGTGTAGAGCTTGCACATTCTCCCTGTGTCTGTGTGGGTTTACTTTGGGTGCTCCACTTTCCTCCCATGGTCTAAAAGTGTGTGTGTTAGGTAGATTGGCCATACTAAAGTGGCCCTAGAGTCAGGCGATTAGCAGGGTAAATATGTGGGGTTACGGGAATAGGACCTGGGTGGGGTTGTGATCGGTGCAGACTCGATGGGTCGAATGGCATCCTTCTGCACTGTAAGGATTCTATGATAAAAAGGGGCTTAGACTGAGGAAATTGGAATATGGAACCAAACTTGAAACAAGAGATTAATAAGGCAGTTCCATTGCGATGGTTATTATCAGTCCTGCCATGTAATCTCTGTAACACTTTTCATGTAGCTGAACAGGCACGATTGTTAGGCTGTAAGTTTATTCCCCTACAAGTGATTACGGAGTGTCACCACAACATTCACCAATTTCTTGCAGAGAATAGTTTGTGGGAATTGCTATCTCCTCTGAGTGTAGTGATAAAGTAGTTTTGAATTAAAAAAAAGCATTTTCACTGGTTTACATTCTACTTTTCTGGTAAAACAAGGGAAAACTGGGATTTCACCACGCACGTGAATTTACAATGTTCAGAGAAAAGAACATATTGGAATTCTCTGGCTGTTCGCTCCTCACCATCGCTTAGAGTGAGAATGGAGAATGTGGTGCTTTGGCCAAATCTCCATTCACTGCAGCAGGACTGGAAAATCCCAACCATGGGTGAGGTTGAAGAATCTGGGCCATCAGAAGGTGATGAAGTCAGTTTGTCCCCCAAAAGAGAAATTATGAAAATAACTTCCATCCTGTGCTTATGCCTGATAACCACTTTGTACCTGAAGATACCCACATACAAAAGAAAAGACATTCTGTGTTCTGTTAGAAGAAAAACAGAATGTTGAAAAAAAAAATTAATGTCAAAGAAGCTTTGATTTCTGAATTACCTGACAGAAATAATTCACAGAATGAAAATAGCACTGTGTGTCCAGCCAAACTTCAGTGGATGTCTTATAATCAGATATAGGCCGTGATTCTCCTGATTCAGGACTAAGTGGCAGCACGATGGTGCAGTGGTTAGCCCTGCTGCCTCACAACGCCAGGGACCCAGTTCGATTCCCAGTTTGAGTCACTGTCTGTGCAAAGTCTGCATGTTCTCCCTGTGTCTGTGAGGGTTTCCTCCCACTGTCCACCCTGGTTAGGGTGCATTGGCTATACTAAATTCTTCCTCAGTGTACCTGAACAGGCGCCGGAGTTGTGGTGACTGGGGGGATTTTCACAGTAACTTCATTACAGTATTAATGAAAACCTAATTGTGATTAATAAATAAATAAACTTTTTTAGTAAAAGAGTTCCCATACCAGCAGGAAAATGAGAGTGTTTCCTGCTGTCTGTGGCCTGAGACAAGCCCCATCCCCACAGCAAACAAAGTGGTGAACCTTCCAGCTGACCAGGGGAGAACCACCAACCGTTCGGCAAGTAGGAGCATCCTTCTCCTCACCACCCAAATAATGGGTCACACCTCGATCCTCACCATGCAGGCCTGAGGGTGACTCACCTTATACTCTCTCCCTCCCCAGATCCTCCCTTAGCCCCTTCTCCCTCAGCCCCCCCTCAGCCCCCTCCCCTCTTATATCCCCAGTCAAGTCCCTTTTCACGTCCCATGCCTTGGCGGTGCCCCATGGTCTGGTACCTTGAATGGTGAGGGGGAGTGGTCAAAGAGGTAAATCCATTTGCCCCCTGCTGCTGCCAGGCTGCAAAGAAAGGGTCTCCATAGGGTCCTGGAGTAGGGTGGACTTAGGCTCGAGGCAAAGGCTTGATCTCAGCATTGTCCCTGGGATGGGGATCCTGTGGCTGGACTGCCCCTTCTTGTCTTGGCAGGACTCAAGAACAACATTTCAACATCTTCATCCCTGCCTATGAGAACTTTGAGATGGCCTGATCATTTTAATCTCCATTTGCCTTGATCACCTGGCAGGCTTTGAAATTGTAGCAGTAACCCACTCTGGATCAGGGATTTCCCTTTTCTATCTCAAAGCTGTAGATATGAGCAAACCCTGTTGACATCCTCTGACAGAAAGGCGATGTCACTTTCACTAGGGGAGGGTTCACTTCTCCCCAGTTGTTCACTCAGCCCATTCTATTCAAACAACTTTTATTTGAAGTCTTTGAGCCTTTCTAGAAAGCCCAGAGTCTTTGAAATACTATCCTCCCTTGAAAACTTTTGTTTCTATTCAATTTCAGTCCAGTCCTTTATCTCTCATCTGACAAGCTTAATACTCAAGTTTTCCACTCGACCTCTAGTCAGCTGCGTTTCAAATGGGAGTATTTGCATTTCAAGTACTCTTATTTCAAGCACTCCAAAAATGAATGACATGTACATTTCTCCACATTAAATTTCATCTGCCACCAGTCCATTTATTTCACCATCTTGTTGATATCCTTTTGAAATTCTATACCATCCTCTTTACAGTTTACAATGTTTCCAAATCTTGTATCATCTACAAGTGTTGAAATTGCACATGAAGGTTTAGGTTATTAACATATGCCTGAAAAAACAAAGATCCCACACAAACCCCTGGTGAGTCCCTTGCTCCAGCCCAAAAAACACTTCCATCAACATCTGCACTGTTTCTTGTCACTCAGCCAACTTCATATCCATGTTGCTATTGTCCCTTTTATTCCATGAGCTATAACTTTGCTCACAAATTTGTGTTGTGGAACTGCATGAAACATCTTTTGGAAGTCTATGTGCAGCACATCAACAGCAGAGACCTCATTAACTCTCTCTGTTAAGCCTTCAAAAAAATACATGTACATTTGTCCATGTAACTTTAAATTTTATCCCAAATTATTGCTTCCAGAAGTTTCTCCATTACCAAAGTTAAACTGATTGGCCTGTAAATTGCTGGCCTTCATTTGAAACCCTTTCTTGAACAAAGGTGTAATATTTACAATTCCCCAGTCCTCAGCAACACCCCTGAGTCTAAGGAAGATTTAAAATTTTGGTCAGTGCCTCTGCAATTTCTGCTCTAATTTCCCTTAGTATCCTTGGATGCTTTACATCCGATTCAGATGCTTTATTAACCTTAAGTATAGACAGCCTATCCAATAATGACACTTTATCAATTTTATACCTTTCTATTGCATTAATTGCCTCATATTTCACTTTGGCTGGGTGACATTTTCTTCTTTGGTAAAGAGAGATACAAGTGTTAATTTAAACCCTTCATGATACCCTCTGCCTCCATGTATAAATCTCCTTTTGGACATGAGTCAGGCCTACTACTCCTTTTACTACCTTTTACTATTTAGAAACATTGGAAACGAGAAGCTGGAGTAGGCTATTCGGCCCTTCAAGCCTGCTCCGCCATCCATTTTGATCATGGCTGATCAAATATCCTGATCCCCCCTTCCCCCCATATCCCTTGATCCCATTAGCCCCAAGATCTATAGAAACATAGGTCTGAATTCTACCACCTTGCCTGTCCCAGAGTCAGCGCAGGTGATGTTCCCAGAATGGAAATCTCCATTGGCTTCAGGCAGAGTTTTATGATCTCATCTGAGCTAGGCCGTAAAATCCCGCCCATAACATTTAAATGCCTATAGAAGATTTTGGGATTTCATTTTATGTTAGCTGCCAGCCTCTTTTCATACTCTCCCTTTGCTTCTCTTATTTGCTTTTTTCAATCCCCTCTGAACCTTTCATACTTAGCCTGATCCTTCATTGTATTATCATTTGACGTCTGTCATAAGCACACTTATTCTCCCTCATCTTAATCTCTTTTGTGAACCAACAAGGTCTATATATGTTTTCCCTTTCAAGGGAATGCACTTTGACTGTGTCTGAACTATCTGTTCTTTGAAGGAAGCTCATTGTCCAACTACTGTTTTTCGGGCTAATCTTTGACCCTAATTTATTTAGCCCAATTCCATTCTTATCCCATTGAAGTTCCCGCATTAATTATTCTTTCTCTGAATTGTTCTTTGTCCTTTCCCATTGTTTGCTGAAACCTTATAATACAATGATCTTTCTCTTCTAAATGTTCCCCACCTAAAACTTGAAGTCACTTTACATCTGTGGAGTGTTGTTAAATGATTAATTTTAAAAATAAACAATTTTTAAATAAATAATTTCTTTTGAAAAACTGTTTTTTCCAGAATACATTAACTTTTACATTCACCTATATCATATCTCCCAATCGTTACTTTTCCATTATTAAAAGTAATTTGATTGTTAATGCTTTTCATTTCCTGGGTGGCTGTCTGTGAGAATTCTTTAATGTGGTTGGCAATTTAATGACCTCCCTGCAGTTCCATGCTTAGAATTCGTATTCAAAAATGCTGCAATACACTGCAGAGTGAGAGAAGGTTAAGTCTTCACCACAGATATCATTAGACCTTTCAGTGAGACTTACTTCAAGGTCAACAGCGAATGTCCTTGCTTTGCTGATGATACAAAATCCGGGCTGTTTTTACACTAAGGCTCAACTGGAATGAATTCCTGTCTCTATGTATTTTGTAGCAAACAGGATGGTGAGGAATTATTGAATTGAGTTAAAGAGAGCCGATGACAAACCATCTGACTATGAAATTCTTCCCCTTTTCCTAAATAATAATGTTGCTATGCTTATCACATGGATTTTGCCAATGGGATCCCAAATATAGAAACCACTGTTCTTGTGATTATCCAGTATATTTAATGTATTGAATTTCCAAAATTCCTACCAATGGAAAATTGATGACCATTTCCATCTATTCTAGCTTTGTTGCCAAAAAAGCTTACATTTATTCCTGGGATTATTAAATAAATTTAGAACAATAAATTTCCATACATGAAGTATAATATTTTCTCTTTCTGGTTTAGACTATTTGCTTATGTTTTTCCTTTCTTAAGTGTGAGGTGCGCAATGTTAAACTTAGGAGTGTCTCTGTGATTTCAGCCAGTGTGATGCAGTACATCCCATTTTTTAATTGAGCTGCTGCCATCCATGGAACATTTTGCAACACAACTTTCAGAAAGGAACCAAGTCGCTTCAACAGAATCAGTGAAAAGTCTGCTTTGACAGCTGACTACCCAGACTGGGACTGCATGCAAAGTGGCCTAATCTTTTTGAGGATTGCAGAAGTTCCCTCACATTAGAATATTCGGGGATCAGCAGCTTTTGTGAAATGCTTTGGAATTTCAAGCCAGGGAGTTGCAAGTTTGACAACCTGCCTGCAATCACCTCTGAAACTGTTTGTTGCCGAGCTGTGAGATGGAACGCACTCTAATGACAGGATTGTCTCTCATTAGGGAGAAAAAAACCTGCCAGGAGCACCAAGCAAGCACCTGTTGAAACGTTCTATTTGCAGGTCAAAAAGGGTAACTGGTGCTGCAGAAGCCCATGGCTCAGACTGCCCTGATCTTCCGAGCAACGGAAAACAGCAATGTGGGGGAAAAGCTGCAATATTAGAGGATCTAGTTATTTTTCGAGATGTATAGTTACAAACCTCATAGCAGGCATTCTCATGAATTAATAATCATTAATAAATACTTCAGCATATTCCCTAGGAAAAGAACTGAATGCTCACTTCACATCACCATCAATAAAAGCTATGTCTGTATGATGCTATGTGGCTTTTGCATTTTCAGCCCTTGTTACTTGGCTTAGTGTAACATCTGCTATGAGTCCATCAGAATCTTGCTGTCAAGCGCCCCATATTGTCAGATAGTAGATATTCTCCTTGTAGGTTTGCCTGTGTAGACTTCAAGCAGGAATTGGTAATTTGCCCATGCAGTTTTTAGGCTTAGACAAACATTCACATTGTTTTATTTAACTGATAATAAATTATTTATGAATTCCTTGTGAGCAAATATCTTCTACTATTCAGTACTGGCAGTCATGACACCTAAACTGCTGCCTACATTGGCTGAATTCTGCCAATTTTAACCACCCCCCCCACGCCCCAACTGGGATAGGTAATGCAACCGTGGTTTTGCCTTTTGGTCATCACTGTGGCTGCTGCTCCCTGAGTAAGGACTTCAGATAGGTGGTTGAAGCATCCACTGGTTTCAGGTAGGGGGCTACTTGTAATGTCCAAATTGATAGAATGCAATGTACATTGGACCCTGCAATTTTTGAGGTAGAAATGGACAGAGAGTGTTAAATTTAGTCCATGCCTACCAGGCACAGCACAGCAATATGACCAACTCCCACTGAAACATATGACACCCTGACATAGTGGTAAGCCTGTAAGAGTGGGGCAAGTGCCAGAAATCATAGGTAGAATCATAGAATCCCTGCAGTGCAGAAGATGACCATTCGGCCCATCGAGTCCGCACCAACCGCAATCGCATCCAGGTCCTATCACCTTAACCCCATTCTTTTACTCTAGCTAGTCCCCGTGACACTAAGGGCAATTTAGCATGGTCAATCCACCTAACCTGCACATCTTTGGACTGTGGGGGGAAACTGGTGCGCCCGGAGGAAACCCACACAGACATGGGGAGAACGTGCAAACTCTACAAAGACAGTGACCCAAGCCAGAAATCAAACCCAGGTCCCTGGCGCTGTTAATCACTGTGCCATCCCTGTGAGGGACGAAGGTGGGGGCTGCTGTTAGAGCTGTATGAGCAAGTCAGGGGGTTGCCACCACAGATGTGAAGGTGAGTGGGGGAGGGGGAAGGATTGCTGCCATTCCTCTCAATCTCAAACAGCATGCCATATATTTACGACAAAACGTCTGAGGCCAGATGTGTGCGCAGATATAAATTAAACATGTCTCAGGAAGTCCTGGGATGAGGGCCAAGATTCCAGATGACAAGACAGTTGGTTACCCTAGAGCAACCTAACCAGAATTTGTTCTTAAAGACATCACAAGAGATCAGTCAAAATGCAGTTCAGGGTATTTTATGCTTCCCCACTGGTGGGTTTGAAGGCAGGGGCATGTAAAATTTACTGGGTAGCCTTCTCGCCACCTACCCACCCTGACCTGAACTGTCTGAAATTCTATGAGGAACAGGGGAAGGGCGAGGAATGGGGGAAGTGTGGGCCTATCGAGGTTAAAAGTGGCCAATGAGGAGATACAAATTAAGATAAGGAAGAAAAAGTGTGCCTATGACAGGTGTCAGGTAGGAAATACAATCGAGAAACAAGTTGAATACAGAAGATTCAGAGGGGAAGTGAAGAAGCATATAAGAGAAGTGAAGAAAAACCATGAGAAAAGACTGGCAGCCAACATAAAGGGGAATCCCAAAGTCTCCTATCTGCACATAAAGAATGAAAGGATGGTAAAAGGAGGAGTAGGGCTGACGAGGGACCAAAAAGGGGATTTACACTTAGAAGCAGAGGGCATGGCTGAAGTGTTAAGTGAACATTTTGAATCCATCTTTACCAAGGAAACAGATGCTACCCGGGCTATGTTGACAGAGCAGGAAATCCTGTCCCTAGAAGGGTTCAAAACCAGTAAGGGTTAGGATTTGGATAAACTGTCGGTACTTAAATTTAACAAGGCACTGGGACTGGATGAGATGTCTCCTAGGATATTGAAGAAAGTGAGAGTAGGAATTCCAAGGGCTGTGGCCATAATCTTTAATCTCCCCAAGGCTCACGAGCGGTGACAGAGGACTGGAGAATTGCAAACATTGTACCCTTGTTTAAAAAAGTTTTTACAAATAAGCTAGTGATTAAAAACCAGTCCAATTGAGACACTCAAGAGGGCATTAGATGATTATTTGAATAGAAACAATGGTGCATGGTTACAGGGATGATGCCCTTAAGTGGACATTAATTGCCCTTTTAAAGGCCTCAATTAGTAAATGTGAAGTTGTCCATTGTGGATGGAGAAACAGAATGGCAGAGTATTATTTAAATAGTGATAGATTGGGAAATGTTGGCGTACAAAGGGACCTGGGTTTCCTGGTATACTTGTCACTGAAAGAGTGCATGCAGGTACTGCACACAGTTAGGAAGGCAAATGATACGTTGGCCTTCATTGCAAGAGGACTTGAGTACAGGAGCAAGGATGTCTTAAATAGTGTGAAGACTCAGGAATTATCCCGAATTGAGCTACCCACTTGAGTAGTTCAAATCTGGTGCTGCTATTCATTATATAATCTCATTTTGAATTAATGCCTGTATTGTTGATCAGAATCCTCTCCAACTGAAGTTTTATTAAGTGTAGAACCCCAACTGCTTTGTGGACATAAACACTGCCAAATACACAGGCTAAAACCTCAATACTGCAAGCTACATATAAGGGATTAGTCGTCAAAAACCTGTCGATACCAAAATCAAGTCAATAATGTGTCAAGACACTGTGATATTACCATCTCAAAGAGAAAAACCGTGGCCATTGAACAAACCAGTTAAAGCAACTGGGTGATCATCAGAGCAGATGCCCCACACAACAACCATCGTACAAACATCAAAAACAGCTAAGGAGAAATGGACTTCATCGCATAATAACGTGGGGACCAAAGACATCACACCTGAATGGTGTCCATTGTTTTGGCCATGGAAGCAACATTGCAATGAATGAATTGTCTGGATCAAGGCAGGGATTAAAAGATGCTGAGAAACAGGATGTTTTGATAGTTCTGTAATTTAAAAAAATGCTGAGATAGTAGAATCTTGCACTGCAGTCAGTGGGGAGGGTCAGGAATGGGCATCCCAATTCACAGACCTAGAGCTCCAGCTGCAGAGGGACCAACTGAATGGGGAGTTGTAAGTAACAGCCAGGCCCAGTGAATATTGGGGCTGAGGTTTAGAGTAGTTTAAAGGTAGCAGCTAAATCCTGAGGAGGTCGGAGTTTGGATTTGGGCAGAAACAGAATGTGGCTTTTTTGTGGATGTTTGTATTAGTAAATCATGGTTTCTGAGAGCTGTGTGGCATCATTACACAAATTTGGAGCTCTTGTATTAGAGCATTAGGAATGTTTTCTTTTCTTAATAAACATGTTTGGGGTTGAGACTAAAAGCCTGTCTGTGTAAGTTTGTCCTTTATCAAATCCTAAAGTCAAGAATGACAGCAAAGGTAAACGGGAACCTGCACCTCTTGCACCTGACATTGATTTACTATATTTACTCTTCAAAGGCTGCATCATTATGTGCTTGGAAGAATGTTACACTTGCCCTGAAAGCCAAAGCAAGTTTCCATCTTCCTCATAAAATGGAAAAAAAGGTCCACTTTAATACAGATTGTGCACAAGCTGTCAGTCTAGCACTTTAGTGAATATTAACATTTCCCATTCAAAATAAATGTTTGTTCTGCTCCATTTTGCATTTGTGACAGTTATTTGGTCAGAGCTGCTGATATTGACACTATATGGTTGCTGTTTAATAAGCCCTGGCTGGGATTCTGTGCCGTGCAGGCTTCAGTAGAAGCCATCTGTGAGAAAGCTAAATATTTAATCAAATTGAACAGGTCGACGTCATGCATTAAAATGTGGGTGAAGAGAGTTAGCATGCTTGCTGCTTATTTTGTGCTAATTTGCTTCTTTTTTTCATATTGGCTTGTAGGAATGCATAAAAGAGCCAGATGAACTCCTTGTCAGTTAAGTGAACTTAGAATTGGACAACTGACAACTCCTAATCCTGCTAGAGATTCTGCACCCACTCTCCGTAACAGCGTCTTACTCAGCCCCCTCCTCCCTCCCTGTAACCCTACACATTTGCTGTGGCCAATGCACCTAGTATGAGCATCTTTGGACACTAAGGAGCAATTTAACATGGTCAATTCAGCTCATCTGCAATTCTTGGGAGGAAACCAGAGCACTGGAGGAAACCCATATAGACACAGGCAGAACGTACAAACTCCAACAGATATTTACCCGACTGGAATTAAACCCAGAGCCTGGCGCTGTAAGTCAGCAGTGCTAACCACTGTGCCACCCACAATGCCCCTTATGGCCAGCTGTAGGGTTTGCGCTATGTGCTTGCTTTCCTGGAAGGCAATGGTGGCATTGGCAACAGGCCTGAATGTGATAGGAAGGTGAGCAAATAGCCCCTCTCCATTATCACCATCCTTGTTATCCTGTTTAAGTGGGAACATCTGAACAATCGTGCCCACTGTTTCGGACCAAAAATGTTCAATCCCATTAATGGAAGAATTTTTCTTTCTCATGCAGATCAGCATTTATACACAGTGTCATGACATGCTTCACGGGGCAACTGCCTGTGAATCCACTAATACAGATGTTGCATATGCCCAGATCTTCAGGAGACTGTCCGATTCACACAAGGGATCCCTCTGAGGTGAGTTCCAAGAATGGGAATGGTAGAAGAGATTTGATACAGGTGCAACATATTCAGCAAGCAAAAGCTTGCTGAATATGTCCCATCATGTTCTAGCAGCAACACAAATTTCCACCATTGTGCCATCAGATACTTGCATGAATTTCCGATCTTTCAGAATTGTGGCCAAGAGAAGGCTGAACTTGTACAAGTGTCCAATGTGTTGATCACGCTGGAACCATTCCAGATTATGGTCAATATGGCAATACCACATTTAGCTCTCGATGCCTGGTTCATGCACTGTTTCCACGCAATATCCTGGCAAACTCATCTCATTGGGTACAGCAACTAGAGCAGATAGGAGGAGGCCATTTCCCTTAAGACATACATTAACCAGTCTGGCTGTCAAAGGCAAGAGCACACATTAATCAGTAACCATAAAGCAAGTACTTTTTTTTTGTAATTCTCAGAGGCTAGGTGATCACGTGAAGCTTCAGTTTTGGAACCAATTATTTTATTCAAAGACTCGTTTGATTCGGCTCGTGTGTTATCTTCCAGAGTTCACGACACAACACCATCAGAAGAATGAAATGGTTATACCTGAGACGGAGCTGAATTGGGTCATTAACAGCTATTGCACAAATGCCAGGGGACCATTCTTCAAGAACGTGACAGTGGAGGGTACTCTCTGACGTTGCAGGGAATGAATTCTCCTGCAATAATTGAAACAAATCCATATTGCTCATGTAAATAATTGTTTTATTGTGTTTTTTAAAGAATTATTAACTGCTCATTTAATGTAAATAATTTTTTTTGAATTGATAAATGTACTTTCAATTTAAAGAATTGCTTTCCTCTTCTTTTTTTAGAATTCATCAGATTTGTCAGAAAATGTAACAGGAAAGCTAAGTTTTCCCCTTTTATTCAAAATATCAAATTGGGAAAAAATTTTAATTTTCTGGAAAGTTCAAAGGAGATGTGAGGGATTAGTCCATCAGCAAAGAAAATGGCTCCATTAAAATCAAAGATAGGGAAGGTCATCACCAACTGCAACAAGTATTTGGAAAGATCGGTGGAACACTATCTTTAGTTGCATTCAGGGGGAATACTGACACGGAGGAAGCCAAGATTGCCAAGCCTCCAGTTAGATTCCCCTGGCTACAAGTCATGCAGATGTATGAGCCTCTGTCAATGCGAAAGATGAGTTCTTAATATCTGAGATGACAGGAATGAGGGATGGGAATTTGCAACATCAAGATCTTTCTTGGCCCTGATTTGACCAGCCTAGTTGCTGGGGTAAACTTTATACTCAGGACAACTCAGAGGTGCAAGTGGGGTTCGGGCCTGGGTCCTAGTCTAGACCCCATTATAATTCCTGCTGTAGTGTTGTTCTAGGTATCTGTATAAAGCGAATCAGTTCGGGCTTTGAAAAGTCCATTTCTGTTGTGGTGCTGGCCAGACAATGAGTGGTTCCTTCCCCTGCCTCCCCTGCACTCTCCTCCCTGTCTTTAGTGGATGCCAAGGTATTCTCAACATGCCTGCTTCTAGTATGTGATTTACGTGATGCTTCCCTAACCAGCAACTGGTGTTGGGGCAGAGGTCATGATCAAGGATTATTGGCTCCAAAGCCCTTTGTAAAACAGAGTCCGCTAGGATATGTGGCTTTTCTTAAAGCTTATTTATTAACAACAAGTAAGGTTTACATTAACACTGCAATGAAGTTACTGTGAAATTCCTCTATCACCACACTCCGACACCTGTTCGGGTCAATGCACCTAACCAGCATGTCTTTCAGAATGTGAGAGGAAACTGGAGCACTGGGAGGAAACCCACACAGACATGGGGAAAATGTGCAAACTCCACACAGACAGTGGCCCAAGCCAGGAATTGAACCCAGGTCCCTGGCACTGTGAAGTAGCAGTGCTAACCACTGTGCTTCTATGCTGCCCCTGCTTTGTTGCTTACACCACTTATCTCTGATCAATATTATATTGTGTGGTATAAATTCCTTCAATGACATGCAATCTCTGAATAAATAGCAGTAGTCAAGATGTGTTTATATACTCGGAACTGTCTAAAATAATCCAGCAGAGGGCACCAACTGCCTGCTTTCCTTTGAGATGATGTGGCGATGCCGGTGTTGGACTGGGGTAAGCACAATAAGTAGTCTCACAACACCAGGTTAAAGTCTATCTGGTTTAATCTGGTAGCACAAGCTTTTGGAACACTGCACCTTCATCAGGTGAGTGGGAGTTGTGTTCACAAACAGGGCATATATAGACACAAACTCAATTTGCAAGATCTTTGAGATGCCCAGTCCATTACAACAATGGCTATAGTTATTGAGGCTTCAAAACCACCAGCTCATAGAAAGAGATACAACTACGGATATCGATACAACTGGAATGATTACTCAATTGCATATGACAATTCATGCTTTCGGGGAAAGATTTATCCATTTTGCTTTTGCTCTGTTAAACTGGCAGATAGAGGCTAAGAATATGAAGATGATAAATGACGACGTCAGATCAGCAAAGTAACAATTAACGTGTGGTGTGTCTTTTGCCACTTGCAATGACATTTGCAATATCAACCTGGACTTTGCAGTTACTGGGAAAGAAAAGGAAGCTCATTGCTACCCTTGAAGAAAACCCGAGATCTGGCAATTTCTGTGGTGGGAAATTCTCCTTATGCTTTTGGGCAATTCAAATCTGATGCCAAAAGTTGGAGGGTGGGGTACAGGGGGCTTGGTGTACAGCAGCAGTGTTGTCAGCAAGTGGGCAGGCAGTCATTCAAGTTGAACTATTTGTACACAGAAAAGCAGGAAGATAAAAGAACTGCCGCACAAAAGGTTGCTTCAGAAGGTTAGGGGGCATGGAGTTGGCGGTAAGGTGTTAGCGTGGATAGAGGATTGGTTGTCTAATAGGAAGCAGAGAGTTGGTATCAATGGGTGCTATTCTGATTGGCGGTTGGTGACTAGTGGAGTGCCCCAGGGATCGGTGCTGGGGCCCCAACTATTTATCATTTATATAGATGATCTGGAGGAGGGGGCTGAGTGTAGGGTGTCGAAATTTGTTGATGACATGAAGATAAGTGGAAATGCAAATTGTGCGGAGGGTGTGGAAAATCTGCAGAGGGATCTAGGTAGGCTGAGTGAGTGGGCGAGGACCTGGCAGATGGAGTACAATGTTAGCAAGTGCGAGGTTATCCACTTTGGCAGGAATAATAGTAGGAGGGACTACTATTTAAAGGACGAAAAGCTGCAGCATGCCACGGTGCAGAGGGACCTGGAGGTCCTTGTGCATGAGTCGCAAAAACCCAGCCTGCAGGTGCAGCAGGTGATCAGGAAGGCAAATGGGATGCTGGCCTTTATAGTGAGGGGGATTGAATATAAAAGCAGGGAGGTCTTGCTGCAACTGTACAGGGCACTGGTGAGGCCGCAGCTGGAGTACTGTGTGCAGTTTTGGTCGCCGCACTTGCGCAAGGATATTTTGGCCTTGGAGGGAGTGCAGAGGAGTTTCACTAGGCTGATACCGGAGATGAGGGGGTTGGACTATGAAGAGAGGCTGAATAGACTGGGTCTGTACTCGTTAGAGTTTAGAAGAATGAGGGGGGATCTTATAGAGACGTATAAGATAATGAAGGGGATGGATAGGGTAGAGGTAGAGAGATTCTTTCCGCTCAGAAAGGACAGCAGGACTAGAGGGCACAGCCTCAAGATAAGGGGGGGTGCAGTTTAGAACGGAATTGAGGAGGAACTTCTTCACTCAAAGGGTGGTGAATCTCTGGAATTCTCTGCCCGTTGAAGTGGTGGAGGCTACCTCACTAAATATATTTGAGACACGGGTAGATAGGTTTTTGGTAGGCAAGGGGATTAAGGGTTATGGGGAGAAAGCGGGAAAGTGGAACTGAGCCACTTCAGATCAGCCATGATCTTATTGAATGGCGGGGCAGGCTCGAGGGGCTAGATGGCCTACTCCTGCTCCTATTTCTTATGTTCTTATGTTCAAATCCTTCACTTTGTAGTTAAATTTTCAGGTACCGAATTAAATTTCATTAACATTCCACAAATAAAAGATTAACTTTTCAAGGCCAGTAAGGTTGTTTAGCAGGAATTGTAAACTTAGTTTAAAACCCAGTTGCACCTCAATGTGACTGCTTCCAGGGTTTTTACAGTGAGATCAACAAAGATAGCGTGGAAATTCTGGTCAATTTATGATCACAAAGGAAACTGTATTTGGTGAGAACCTCTACAATGGCAGAAGGTAGATGCATTCGCAGCAACCCCTGGATTTTCTTGTTATTCCGCATTTGGCCAAACTCCCAATGTTACCCTCAATTTTAGTGGAATAATAATGGCAAGTGCTGATGGGAATAATTAGGAATGGACAATAAATGCTGGCCTAGCCAGTGACACCCACATCCCGTTAAAGAATAAATAATTTTAAAACGTCTCCGGCTTAAAACCATTTAAATCATTAATGGCATACTTGGCATGAATCATCTTGTGCCTTACAGTTTGTAGGAGCAGAAGTGATTAAAAGTCCAAGAATACTCTTTCCTACGTTTAAATGTTTGAAATAAAACTAAATAAATTTGGTTCCTTGAATTTGATGCTGCAACGTGTAGGTTCTAAATCTTATTTGCTCGATCGGCTCTTCAAACCCCTATCCACTTGATGCAGTTAATGAGTTAGCATCCCAATAATGGGACATCAGGCTGCAGAGGAATTTATTATACTAATTAGCCAAGTTTTCCAGCTAACATCTTGTCCAATCAATTCTGTTACTCTTGTTATTCAGAGAGTCATTGGCTGGGATAGGTTGCAAGGACTGTTAATAATATTTATGCCATTCAGTAGACCATCCCCTCTTTTTGAATGAGACAGATCAGAAGTGAACAGTCATCAGTTATGAAAAACAGAATCAACACAGTCCTGCAAGTTTTAACACTAATCCATAGAATCGCATAGAATTCCTACACCAGATAAGGAGGCCACTCAGCTCATCGAGCCTGTACTGACCACAATCCCACCCAGGCCCTATTCCTGTAATGCTCACACATCTATGCAGCTAATTCCCCTCACACTAGGGTCAATTTACCATGGCCAATCAATCCAACCTGCACACCTTTGGAGTGTGGGAAGAAACCCAAGCACTGGAGGAAATCCATCCAGACATGGGGAGAAAGTGCAAACTCCACACAGACGGTCACCCGAAACCAGAACTGAACCCGGGTCCCTGGCCATGTGAGGCAGCAGTGCTAGCCACTGTGCCGCTGTGGTCACCTGGGCACCATGGGCATCCTTCCCTTGTTTTAGACCAGCTTCAAGCCTGGCTTCACTGCACTGTCATTTGTGGAAACTAACATAAGATATTAAATAAGAAGGCATGAATATAGAAAACACTCAGTTACATTGCTCTTGTGAAGTTGTTGTGTTAGCTTCCTAGCGCATGTATGGATTGACTGAGATATTTTAATGCGGCTACAATTCACTTGCATCAGACCCACAAAGAAACATGATTTGGTTTTAGCCTGAGGAAGAGTCTGTCACAACAGGCAACTTTTTCCAAATGCAGTCACCATATTCACAGGTGGTGTTGGAGACCACACAGCCAACGCACTAGCAAGCAGTATACAAGAAAGGGGCTTAATTGCATTGCATATATAATTTCCCATTCCAGCTAACGCAGTTGTGTGCAGAATAATTAACCTTTGGACTGTTGATATTTCACACGTGTGCCCTGCCAGTTGAACCATTTAGCATGTAGCCACAATTTGTTAAATGGTGTATAATTTAATAACAGTTCACTGAATTGTAATAATAAAGCAGCAAAATACAGGTCTTGAACTTAACTTTGTTCATGAATGCAGCTATTATTCACTTCATTACTCTTGAAGTGATTGTTAGGATTGTGAATTTGCCAGTGTCTATGTGCACCCCCCCCCCCCCCCACCCCCCGCCTCCTGCCTTCCTGCAACTGCCCGCCCCCTCCAAGTATTTGATACATGCTTTGATATGGCACTGCAATAATGTGGTGGCACTTGGCTTTAATAGGCTGCTTTCCTATCTGTTGTCTTGTCTCACCAGTTCTGTTAGTCAGAGATTGATCAGATTGGATGACAAGCACTGTTTACGGTGTTCTTATTTTGAATATTGATTGTTCCCTGCCCTCTTGATGGAAAAGCAGCATCTCTAACTGAAGGATGGATCAGTGGAAGTATGAGCAATGGCTGAACAGAACAGTGAACCACAGAAATCAGAATGAGGATACTACTGCATTAAACAAATTCAGTTTGAATGCATAGTTAACCAAATGCATTTCAGGACTCCTTTCGTTATTAACCTCACTCTTTGTACAGTGTTTCTTTTACTACCATGCACTCACCATCAATATACTTCTTAGTCTTTGCAAGTAGTAATGGTTTGTGTAAATGTGGCATAATTTACCCAAATTGCAAATAAAAACTTTAGACAAATGCTTGGCAATAACATTACAGTTAATGTTGTTTCTACAGTGAAAGGGAGCACTTAATTCTTCATGCTTTGCAATTCTGCAGTAAATGTACTACCTGCTTTCTTGCTGTTGAGCCCAAATTGAGCCATTTGTACTCCTGGCTTGTAATTAAGTTATTCCATTGAGGAAGTGAGCATGACAGAATAGAAATTTGGCCAAGTTCAAGAGTAAAATACTGAAATGTAAAATAATACTATGATTTAGTATAAAATTGTCACTAGACCAAAATAAATAATGTGGTTAGTTAGCAGAGATGTTACATAAAAATATTCCCATATATTTCAGATACATATATTTTATTGAAAAAATAACTCTTGTCTATTGATTATTTTTACTATTATTTCTCACGTTCATATTTAAATTATCTTCTTTATTGTACTCTTTTGTACTGAAGTTATTAATGAGGAGCCTATCCTTTCTATTCTGGTGAATATAAAAAAGCCTAAGCGGTTATGCAGGGATTACAGAGTTGCTGTGGTGGCTGAGTCAAAATTACTCTCTCAATCGATACCACCGAAACAAATTGACCCTTAATTTCCATCACAGTTGTCCCAATTCATAATGCTAAATTTGGTGGAAGAACTTTTGCAGAATTAGCCATTTTCAATTACTTGTGCCATTTCTCTAATTCATAGTCATAGAGTCACAGAGGTTTCCAGCATGCAAACAGGCCCTTAGGCCCAACTTGTCCATGCTGCCCTTTTCACTGATTTTCACAATTCCTCTGATCTCTCAAGGTTTGGTTTTATTCTTTTTTTCATTCATTTGTGGGACATGGATATCGCTGGTTGGCCAGCATTTATTGCCCAAGCCTAGTTGCTCTTGAACTGAGTGGCTTGTTAGGCCATTTTAGAGGGCAGTTGCGGGTCAACAACATTGCTGTGGTTCTGGAGTCACATGTAGGCCAGACTACGTAAGAATGACAAATTTCCTCCCCTAAAGGGTATTAGTGAACCCAGTGGGTTTTTCTGGCAATCAACAATTATTTCAGTAGATTCTTAATTCCAGATTTTTTAAAATTGAATTTAAATTCTGCCATCTGTTGTGGCAGGATTCGAAATCTGGAAGTTAGTAGAATTTCCTTTTCATTGACTATTGTTTGCCTACTTAACAAGGGTAGTTCAAGAAAAATGCATTGACTTGGAAGCACATTGAGATGTTCTGCCAGCCTTTTGTAACCAGTTTCACGTCACCCAACTTCGGAATCCCTCTTTAACTCACTTGGCTAATTGCAAAACTTTTAGACCAAAAGTAAAAAAAAAGAGTTACATCATGTTCATCCTTGTTGGGAGAATGATGAATGGTCAAGAGGACAAAGTGATGGCCAATGGGAGATGGAAGGAACTATTGGTGAAGGGAGATTGGGTTTGATCCTCCTCTTCCTCTTGCTTCTCCTTGTCCTCTTCCTCCTCAATTCTCTGTCACATAGCTGGTGACAAGGTCTATTTCCTCATGATGGCAAGAATGTGCAGCATACAACAAGCCACCACAAATCCGGAGATCTATTCAGCCATTTTATGCAGGTTTCTTCCAGGACACTGCAGCTTGTGGTTTTTTTGTTTTAGGCTGCCAGTGGTCTGCTCAATAGGATTTCTTGAGGCAACATGTCTCCCATTGCATGCATACAGCACACCTTTATGTTGTGCATCGGAGTCATGAGGCACGGCATCAGTAAGTAGTCCAATAGCCACTTTTTGCTTTGCATCATAGTGGAAATGTAGCTGATATAGTGGACTAGAGCAGAATGAAAGAATCATGATGGCTACCAGGAGCCCAAACATTGACCTGCATTGATCTCTCTTTGCTCACCACCCATCTGCAAGCTGAGTTCTGGTACATGGCAGGGTTGATATCAAGCACATGCAAAACAATTTGCACAAATTCAGTGGCACCCTGCACCATGGGGAAACGTGTGAATCTTACAAACTCTTGTGCTTGCACCATCTGCTTCTAGTTGGCAAAAGGCAATTAAATTAATTTACCTATCTTTACATGAAGTAACCTTCCGTACGCAACAGCGCACTGCAAGCTGTGAGGTGACGCTAGTATGTCCAGCATCAGGCTGTAAGGAACTTGACACATGAAAGTTCATAGCCACGATCACCTTCATAGACAATGCCAATGTGGTCCTTGTTCTACTGTGAGTTGCAGTCATGGCTGCAGCAGGTGGCAGATTTCAGTGACAATTTTCAGCGAGTGGCACAGTAGTTAGCACTGCTGCCTCACAGCACCAAGGACCCGGGTTCAATTCCAGCCTTGGCTTGTCTGTGAGGAGTTTCAACGTTCTCTCTGTGTCTGCATGGGTTTCCTCTGGGTGCTCCGATTTCCTCCCATAGTCCACAGATGTGCAGGTTAGGTGGATTGACCATGCTAAAATTGACTCTTAGCATCCAAAGATGTGTAGGTTAGGGGGATTAGCGGGGTAAATGCACGAGGTTACTAGAATAGAGTGAGGGGTGGACCTGGGAAAGGTGTTCTCTCGGAGAATCAGTCAGACTTGATGTGCCTATTGGCCTTCTTTTGCACTGTAGGGATTCTATGATTTATGATCTCCTTGATGAAATACAGGCATTTTAAACATTGGCTGTCACTAATATTCAGGGAGAAAACTTGCTCCCTGAATGCTCTGGGTGTATCTGATCACCTGCTGAGAGCCCTCCTCCTCTCCCTCCTCTCTATTCTAGCTACTTGTTCTGATCTGCATGGTCTCAGCTTTCTCTCATTCATGTTCTATTCCAAGAGAAATATTTCCTAGTGTCCTCGCTTCAGGAAGTAACTGGTTTGCACAGGAACCTTGAAGGCAGCAAGAAGTATTTCAGCGCTTTCACGTTGCCAGCTGTAGACTTTTGAGACTTTAACCAATTATACATGAGAAATAGTTCAGTTGCTGTGACGGTTTTTGGTTTGGGAAGCAGCAAAAAGGATCATACAAGGTTGATAACAATAAAACTGAAGATAAAAAAAAATGGCTAATGTGTCAGTCACTTTATTCAGCATTTAATTGATGCGTTGCTTGGCTTGAAATTGTTTGATGTTTTTGCAGATGCCACCTCTGCAAATGTCTTCAAAATAACAATTTTTCACATTGGTAACTGTAGAGGTTTCCAATTATTTTAAAAATATATTTATGTCCTTGGGCTTTTCAACTTTTAAAGTATAATTGTATTGGTTAGATGCATTGGCCATGCTAAATTCTCCCTCAGTGTATCCAAACTGGCACCAAAATATGGTGACTAGGGGATTTTCACAGTAACTTCATTGCAGTGTTAACATACTTGTGACACTAATAAATAAACTAAGCTTGATAAATACAGAGTGAATTTCTTTAGCAAATGATGCATTAAAGTTGCTCTGAATGTGGATAAGATATTGGTTAACGAGATTGGCCCAGAATTTTCAGGAAATGGGGGCATTTGTCTGAAAGCTCTTGATCCCAGGGGAGGCCTGATCCTGTCTTGTTAAGAGCCCACTGACACTTAATATGGTGGGCCATTCTCAAAGGAGTGCTGCAAGGCTCTCGAGAACCTGTCATCTCAATTAAATATTGCCCAGAGGGAGCAAAGAGGAAGAAAAGAATAATAACAAAAGTAGATAAAAATTTAATATTTCAATTATCTCCAAGAACAATTCACTGCCTGAAGGGATGACACGCGAGATTTTAATTTACTTTCTGGGCTAGAGAAGTTGATTGGCAGTAGTTAGCAATTGTCACACTGTTAAGCATAGTTACAGTATTAATTAATAGTCTTCAGTTTCTTTCTTTTAGTTAAATCTTCAAATAAGGTGCAAGTGTAGCAACGTCATTAAATTCAAGGGCAAAAGTTTGTAAAGCGAACATAGAATGGCCAGGAACTTCTGGTGATTCACATTTCAGGATCTGCTGCTTATATTTTTTTCAGCAAATTTTGGGCCGATGTTCTAAACTTTAGGGACGTTTCCATCATAATGCTTTGTGTGGAGAGACAGATTATTGATTTTAGGATCAAAGTCTCTTGTGTTTTGACTTTTATATTAGCCAAAGTGAGTAATTGCCTGTGACAATTCCACACTTTCTAAATTCAGAAGTCTTCACAACGATATCGCTTCCAGTTTTGCGTAAGGTTGCTACTAACAAATAGTTTAGATAATGTTTGACAAGGACTTCCATGGACATTTACATTTTAATTACATACAAATTCACTTGAGAATTTGTTCAGCAAAACAAGTTAGATTGTGTGGAATAAACAGGATTTCTGCCCCTATGAAATGTTTTCTGAGCGGCTTGAACATATATGACAGTCTGGTACATATATTATACTTTATGTTTGACTGTTAGGTGCAAAAGATATTAAAATAACAAGGCATTTTACAGCTAGGTATAAGTTATGCTGATGTGACTCACTAGTGTTGATTTAGAATCATGTAACACAGCTGTTAGATCTATTGCTACTGTTTCTTAGAAGTGAGCTGGATCAATTGCATGGAATCTTCATTTATCAAATGAGAATGTTGTTGTTTTAGAAACTGAATCCTCTTTTCAGTAATGTACGACAAAACAGGGCTGGTGGTAAATTTGACTTGAATTACCCCATGTAAAGGCAGTTAGGCTTTGTTCCAAGTCCTAAGCCATAGGAGAGCAATACATTAGAGGAAAAGTGAGAGTCTTGTGTGGAAGGTTAGAGAGGTTCAAATCTCTGGGTACATTTGGAAACATTTTGCACCAACAAATGGAAAAACCAGGTTGAGTTTTGAAGATTGCTGCCAGATCTTGTGCTGGAAAGATTGTTTGTTGTCACTGAAGACTCTTGTTGTTGCAGCTGTTTTGTAACAGTCAGAGGATTATCTTTCCGAATTTTAGTTTCATACAAACATGAATGTTAACAAGTAAGTGAGCTGAACCAAAGGAAAGCTTCATCTACATTGGGAACATATGGCTGACTTATAGGGTTTAATTACACAAACCTAATGCTATTGTAAACTGTATGTCACATCACATCTTATTCTGGATCAACTTTTATGTCATGTCACACTTTATGGCATATTTAGTTGACATCACATTACTGCTATATTTTTAAAATACGGCTATCAGACATTTATCTCTTACTGTAATTGTCACAATAACCTTTATCTTTGGTACCACTTATTACTTATAATATTACAATATTATTTATGAGACCGTTGATTACTCTATATTTCCTGGAGTTTTGAAAAATGAGAGGTTATCTTGTTGAAACATAAAATTCTTAAGGGGCTAGACAGAGTAGACATTGAAAGGATGTTCCCCTGGCTGGGAAATCCAGAACATGGGGTCACAGTCTCAGTTATAAGGGGTCAGTCATTTAGGACTGAGATGAGGAGAATTTTCTTCACTCAAACAGATGTTTAGAACCCTTTACCACAGAGAGGTGCTCAGTCATTGAGTCTAGTCAGAGAACAAAAAGTATTTTTGAATCAAGGGATAAGGGAATAATGTGGGAACGTGCAGCTGAGGAAGAAAATCAGCCATGATTTTATTCAAAGGTGGAGTAGGCTCAAGGGATTGAATGGCCTATTCCTGCTTTTATATCTTATGTTGTGATGATCACCAACCCTTATGTCACTGGAAGTGGTTTTTCTCCAGGCATTCTTTCGAAACATTTCACAATTTTGAATTTCTCTATTAAAACTTTCCCTTTAACCACTTTGCTCTAAGGACATACAAACATACAAATTAGGAGCAGGAGTAGGCCACGTAAGCCTGCTGCACCATTTAGTTAATCTGACTGCAATCTTAAATCCACATTCCCAACTACCTTTGATAACTTTTCAACCCTTTGTTTATCAAGAATCTATCTATATCTGCCTCAAATATATTCAAAGACTTTGCTTCCATAAGTTCATAAAATATAGAAGCATAATTAGGCCATTCGGCCCTTTGAGTCCGCTCTGCCATTCGATCATGGCTGCTAATCATCTTTTGACAGAGTTCTAAAGGCTCATGATCCTGTGAGAGAAAATAAATCTCCTCATCTCTGTCTTAAATGATCAACCCTTTATTTTTATACAGTGACCTTTTGACATAGATTCTCCCACAAGTGGAAACATCCTCTCCACATTCTCCCTCTCTTGAAAGATGTGCTGGTTAGGTGCATTAGCTATGCTACATTTTCCCTTAGTGTACCCAAACAGGTGCTGGAGTATAGCGACTAGGGGATTTTCACAGTAACATCATTGCAGTGTTAATGTAAACTACTTGTGACACTAATAAACGAACTTTAAAAAAATCTTTAACTCAAACCCCTCAGGATCTTATGTTTCAATCAAGTCACCACTTACTCCTCTAAACTCCAGCGAATACAAGCCTAGCTTTTGTAACTTTCCTTCCGAAGACAAGCATCCATTCCAGATATTAGTCTGGTACATCTTCTCTGAACTGTTTCCAATATATTTGCATCCTTCCTTAAATAAGGAGAGCAGCATTGAACACAGTAATCCACCAGTGCCCTGTACAACTGACACATAACCCTCCCTACTTTTGTATTTAATTCTCCTCACAATAAACAATAATATTCTATTACCTTTCCAAATTACTTGCTATACTTGCATACTAACCTTTTGCAATTCATGCACTGAGACTCACAGAGCCCTCTGCATCTCATAGCCTTGCAACCTGTCTCCATTTAGGTAATGTGCTTCTTTTATACTCTCACTGCCAAAATGGTCAATTTCACATTTTCCCATTGTATACTCCATTTCCCAGATCTTTGCCCAGTCAATTAATCTGTCTATGCCCCTTTGTGGTATCCTTATTACCTCTTCACAACTTATTTTCCTACTTATCTTTGTGTCATCAGCAAATTAGCAAGCATACCTTTGGTCCCCTCATCAAAGTCATTGATATAGATTATATAAAGTTCAGCACTGATCCCTGTAGCACAACCCTTGTTACATCTTGCCAACCAGATAATGGCCTAATTGTGCCAACTCTATTTCTTTTAGTTAAGCTAATCTTCTACCCATGTCATTATGTTATCATTTGCACTATACGCTCTTACTTTCTGCAATGAACTCTGATGTGGGACCTTATCAAATGCCTTCTGGAAATCTAAGCACAGTACATCCACTAATTTCCCCTTTATCCATGGCACATGTTATTTCTTCAAACAGCTCCAATATATTGGATAAACATGATTTCCTTTTCACAAAACTATGTTGACTCTCCCTCATTATTCTAAATTTATCCAAGTGCCCTATCATAATGTCTTTAATAATAGCTGATAACATTTTCGCTATGCCATATATTAAGCCAACCCCGTCCATAGGTTCTTGTTTTCTGACTCCCCCCACCACCACCCCCCCCCACCCCCGGCTTTTTGAATAAGGAAGTTACGTTTGTGAATTTCTAATCTAATGGACCCTTCCACAAATCTAGGGATTTTGGAAAATTAAAACCACGACAACAATTATCTCGCTAATCACTTCTTTTAAGACCCTTGGATGAAGTCCATGAAGATCTGAGGACTTGTCAGCTCAAGCTCCAACAATTTTCTTAGTGCCAGTTCCCTGGTGATTGTAATTTTCTTGAGTTCCTCCCTCCCTCTATTTCCTGATTTACCGTGATTACTGGGATGTTCTTTATCCTATATAGGGAAGACAGTGCAAAATACCTGTTCTGTTCATCTGCCATCTCATTAGTTCCATTATTATTTTGCTAATCTCACTTTCTATAGGATCAAAGCTCATTTTGTTAACTTTGTTCTTAAAATATCTATGGAAACTCTTGCTATCCACCTTTGTAGGAGTCATTCTCTGGGGCCGCCAGCCCCAGCCGGGAATCCCGCTGGCCCATTGAGAGAGCAACAGCTGCTTTGGACCCAACCACCTTGAGTTAATTCATCAATAACCTTCACTCCAATATATGCTCAGACATTAAAATGTTTGCTTTTGGGAACCAGATCAAAAACTCCAAGATATACTATGGAGTTAGCCTAGACTCGAACTGTGTTTGATTTTGGCAATTTTCGGGGAGAAAGAGAGAGAGAGAGAGAGAACTGCTGCTCCTTTCAAATTCAAACAATAACTGCCTGCTTGTCCTCTCTGTAAGCCAAGCTCCACCCATTCACATGGCTCTCTCTTCTTGTCAATCAACTTAATTAAACCCTACTCTGAAACCCCGGGTTAACTCCTAAAAATAACAGCATTATATTAACTCAGATTAAAACAAACATCCTATTAACTAGGAGAAATTTTTTTTTGCATACTCAGCATGTGGGCTGCTGGTTGCAGCCAAATCAGCACCATTTAAACAGAGTTGAATCTTAACATCTCCTTCACAAGAAACGTGACACAAATATACTTCTTA
This sequence comes from Carcharhinus amblyrhynchos, assembly GCF_965287045.1. Lineage (NCBI taxonomy): Eukaryota > Metazoa > Chordata > Chondrichthyes > Carcharhiniformes > Carcharhinidae > Carcharhinus > Carcharhinus amblyrhynchos. The sequence continues at coordinate 93,064,163 of NC_137328.1, read as the reverse complement.
AAGGCATAGTATTGTCACATTGCTATTGTATATTGTTCCGTCCCACTCATAGCACTCAGGCACTGAAACAGTAAATGCACATGTGCAGCACACCTGAGTAACATAATGGTCTCTGTTATAAGGTGCTGGACATAGTTTGGTAGACAAAAAACAGAAAAATGCTGGAAAATCTCAGCAGGTCAGACAGCATTTGTGAAGAGACAACAGAGCCAAATCTGAATGACTCTTTGTCAGAGCTGAGTTTGGTTGGTCTTACCAAGGTTTTGTAGTGTTAGGTAGTTTGACAGTAAGTAATTATTAACATAAAGACAAAGTGTGGGAAAGAAAGTGTTAGGTAGCATCATGATCCCTTAGTCACACATTCTAGGGGTCCAGTAAATAACACAATGAAGCTATATGCACTCAATAACATTTCCATTCATCACAGTCACAAATACTGCACGATTATGTTCCCTTCTAGATGATATATTGTATGAATGATTGAGTTGAGGTAATTTAAGAAGATATTAAGAGCTGTTAATTTGTTTACTTTACTTTATCACATCCATTCTATTTAATATCTTCATGGATCCTTGTGTTTCCTTTACTACTATTCCATTTTAAGAACTGTACTATACCATACAATTGGATTTAAATGTAATTTCATGCAGTGTTAAATCAGCTAAGAGTGATAGACTGGAAATGCAGACATATTTGAAATAAACACTGAAGGGCCTTTTAGTAATCCAATTATTTGCTTCAGTTTTGAAGTGGCACTTAATTAATAGCAATTACTTCTTGCTATGTGTGCAAATAATATGTGACAAATTAATTTACGGTCTTAACAATTTTGAATTTCCTTCTCACTTCCCTTGTGCAATGCAGAAGATGCCATTATCTTTCATCCCATCTGATCCCTTACAGCTGAGACAGCACTAGGCTACATCCTTCTGAGTTGATGTAACACATCCGAAGTGATCCATCTAAAAGATTCCGAGTAATAAGCAGAACTTGGACTTGAGTGCGTGACCTTTCACTCACCAGCCAAGCACTCAATTGTTTCCATGTCATGGCCACCCAAGTTTGGTTTTCGAAAAAGCAAACAAGTTGTGCGTTTTTATAAACTTGCCATTTTTCTGCCTGTCTGCTGCCTTGGGTGAAAGACAAGATCAAACTGGCTGTAAAAATGGATAGAAAATGGGGGATTGATCATTCAATTCCTTGGCGGCGCCAGCTCTCGTGGTAACAAAAAGAAAATCACAAAAATTGAATCCAAAAAGGAAGAGGGAGGAAAGTAATCCTTTCCACCACTTGGACCTGGGACCCAGCATTGAAATGGGGATAAAAGTAATTCTAATTATACGCTTACCTCAAGCTATTCATTGGTTTAGATGAAAATTTTTGCTTTAATGTGCTACACTGAAATTTACATAATTAAAAAAAAGAAAATAATTGTCAAAGATTTTTGAGAAGCACCGACAAGAGATTAACTATTTCTCAGTTTTCACAACAATGCAGCAATGTATGATGCTCTGTAATCAAATCAGTTTCTTCTTGCCCATCGCATTGGACGTTTAGCTGCCTGGCTCTCGGAAAATTGGTCTGATGTCTTCAAATTTCTAAATCAGCAGCCTGCCAACAATCCTTAATGGGTCTATACCACGGCACCACCACCTTCCTCTTCTTTTTCTTCCTCGTCCTCCCAAGGATTCCATGGAGCCTCATACCAGCGAGGTTGTGGAGGAAGCAGCTCACCACCACAAACGCAAACATTCTCTCAGGCTGCAGAGATTCCCATGAGTTCTCCAGGAAGAAAGTCTCTGATGTAGGAGATTGTTGGTTCACTCCAGGGTATTGCAGGTGGCTCCTTGGTTCTTATTCAAGACCCTCTGGTCTCACATGGTCAGCTGGCATAGAAAGGTCATCAACCATACATGGAAGTGGCAAACTTTGAACAGCCAGTCTGTGGTGTGTCTTGCAGGCATGAAGATGAACACTGCTGTGACCATTGGAGAATAAAAGCATTGTGGGTGATGCCTGGATAGCAAAAGCTTACATAGGTTAATTTCTTAATGTGGTTACTGACTTGTGGTTACAGTATTAGTCCCCATTGGGGGCCCCATAGAGTCATGAATGTGCAATCAGTGTGGGAAGGGAGGAATTAGGATATTGAATTCGATGATCAGCCATGATCAAAATGAATGGCAGAGCAGACTTGAAGAGCCAAATGGCCTACTCCTGCTTGTAATTTCTATTTAATGGTGTGCTGCACCATTAGGAAGCTGTTATCCTGGCAAACACAAATACTTTTTCCTCCTCAGGGGAAAAAAGAATGAAGGTGTCTTTCCTCACCTGTGGTGCCTCTATCACTTTCCAGATTGTCTGTGCATAGCGAACATGTTGCTAATGTTACCTGCTTGCACCTGGAAGGTTCCAATTGCACACTGTAGTCATACAGTGACTGGGAAAAGCATCCTTGCTCTGGTCTGAGTCTCCAGACCTTTCCTTCTGAGGCACTGCTCCTTGCTCTTTGCAGTATAAGAGTGCTGCCTCCCAAAGATGCATTTTAGTAGGGCCCTCTGTGCAGAGCCCTCCTTCTCCTCCCCCCCAGCAAAGGTTTCCCTTTCTGTCTTCTCTTTTGCAGGTCCTGCATGAGGTAGAGAACACTGGCACTGGAGCTACTGCCCCCATACTTATTTAAGGCAATGTTATTTGCCATCTTCCTGTGGTCAGCAAAAACCTCCAACAATTCACCACATAACTTCCAGTAGCTTTGTGTCAGCACAAGTGATTGTCAGCACCACAGCTGCAGTTTGTTGTGTGATCTTTTAAATAAGCCCAGAAATAGGATCCATCTTGTGTTTAAGGAGTAAATAAGGAAGATGAGCCTGCACATTCATTCCCAAATTTGGTATCCTGAGGTTGCTTCAGCCCAGTAATGTCACAGCGACATACAGTCAGCGTCTTCAGGTGCACGCATGCTCACACCGACCTGAACCATTCTAGTTCAGTTAGACTGCATGGGTGATGCAGGAAGACTTGCACGCTGTACAATATCAGGTTGGCCTCCATACAAAAGTCATCACTATGCAAATGAAGTTAGAGTCCAGAACGTTTTGTTGAATTCAGAAGGATTCCATTCTGGCAGCCTTACTTAAAATAAAATAACGAAAAATCTTTTTTACTACATTGTTGCCCGCGTTTACCTGCAGCTAATGTCTCTGTATGAAGTTATGTTTGTATTATTCTTTACTGCGCATTTGATACAATGAACAAACTACAATAAGTTGACTCATTGCTGATTTTTTACACACATTGTCTGGCATCAGATATTTAGTTACCCGGGTTCGAATCCCGCCATGGCATATGGTGGAATTTGAACTCAATTAAAAAAAATCTGGAATTAAAAATCTACTGATGACCACAAAACCATTGTTGGTTATTGGAAAACCCATCTGGTTTACTAATGTCTTTTAGGGAAGGAAATCTGCCATCCTTACCTGATCTGGCCTACATGTGACTCCAGAGTCACAGCAATGTCACAGCAATTGACTTTCAACTGCCTTCTGAACAAGGATAGCTAGAGATGGGCAATAAATGCTGGCCAGCCGGTGATGCCCACGTCCCACGAATGAATAAAATGAATAAAACAACACTAGATGTCACTCTTGTAAAAGCTAAATCTTGCAGTAAATGCAATTAATTCAAGGATGCCTTTTTTTCCCACAAAGGAGCAGCTGTTTCAAAACTTGAAGGCAATTCAGTTTGAGATAATTCAGAATCCCTGTTACGTGGCAGCTATTTGTCTTTGTAATTACACAAGAATGCAGGATTTAGTAGTGAGATAGATAGAATGAGGGATCTACAATGTAAAAAGTGATAATGTAAAAAGCTGTTAGTCCTCCTCCAGCCCCAGGAAATCAGCAGAATTCTGCTCTTGGCATCATCAAACAAAATCCTTATATGAAAAGAAATAACAATGATAGGAGCATTTATTTTACATTCCACTTCATTTAACTCATGGGGATGATACCTACACTACCAATCTAGTAATCCATGTAGGCTCAGACTAATAACACAGCGAATGTGAATATCAGAAAGTAATCAGAGGCAAATAGAACGTTGGCATTTATCTCAAAATGACTGGAATACAAGGGGGTGGAAGTTACATTTCAATTGTACGGGACCCATCTGGAATTCTGCGCACATCTCAGGAAAGATTGACTGTGGAGGAGGTGCAATGCTGAATCACAGAATGATATTGGGATTTATAAACATACAAACATTTAATTAACAGCAGGAGCAGGCCACATGGCCCATTGAACCTTCGCCACCATTTGGTAAGATCATAGCTGAAGTGATTGTGGTCTCAATTCCCCTTTCAGCTGATCCCCAAAACCTGTGATTAGTCAAGAATCAATAGAACTCTACCTGAAAAATACTGAAAGATCCTACCCCCACCACACACTGAGGCAAAGAATTCCACAGACTCGTGACCTTCAGAGAGAAAATAATTGTTCTCATCTACCTCTTAAATTGGAGATCTCTTGAATGGAAAACCAATGTTTCCAGCCCCTCCCACAAACAGAAGTATCCTTTCACTATCCACCCTGTCGAGTCCTTGCAGGATCTTACACATTTTAACAAGATCCCCTCTCATTCTACCCAGCCTTTCTTCACAAGTTAATGGCTTCATCCTAGGAATAACCAATTTCTTATCGATCTGCAGCAAAATTTCACTACTTTTTATTCCCTTCCTCCTGCAATAAATGACAACATTCTGCTCGCCTTCCTAATCGTTTGTCGCACCAGGACTCTATCTCATCCTACAATCTCTTTACATTTAACTTTTCCATTCTTCCTCGTGGAGAAATTCATTGTGGAATCTGTCTGAGTACCTTGCATAGACGCTACACAGACAATCTGATGTTGGCTATTGAGATCAATAGGGATGGTAATGGACTATGCAGCCCTGGCAAAATAATATCGGTGACCTGCTTAATGCAGCTGTGTTCTGCACACTGGGAGATGAGGTTGATGCCTTTTGTAATCAGCTCGTTGACCTGGAATTAGGAAACTGGACATAGTAACTGTTTGTGAAGTGTCCCCAGTAGGGCCTTAAAATGGAGGTGCATCTTACCCTGGGAATACAAAGAAGCAAGACTTTTGAGCATCAAAAACATATTCCCAGAATGTACAGCGTCAAATGTATAATGCCCCAAGATTTCCTGGAGTTTGCACAACTGGAGTGTTTCACTGGGGCATTTGATGCATTTTCCAAGGTAAAAATCCCAGATAATTATGGTGCAAGTGAGTTGTGCAATTATTTACACTACACCATCATTTTTTGAGGCTTTTTGATGTCTCTATCAATACCTCAGCATGGCTGTGAAAAGTTGATTGTCATCAATCTGCCCTATTCAAGTGTTGATAATCGTGAGGTGAAAGGACAGTGTAGATAGTGAGAAATTATTCCCATTGGTGGTTCATGGAAGCATCAAGAACCATAGGACACCAATTCAAGGTGAATGGAAAAAGAACAAAGGTGATTTGTGGAAAACCTCTTCTATATAGCAAATAGTTAGGATCAAGAATGCATTACTTAACAGTGTGGTGGAGGTAAATTCAATCATGGTTTCCAAAAGGAAACTGGATTGCAAGACTATTGGGAAAAGGCGGTGGATTTGGACTAATTGAGTTTCTCCAGCAGAGAGCCTGCATGGACATGACAGACTGAATAAAATAAAGTTTACTTATTAGTCACAAGCAGGCTTGCATTCACATTGCAATGCAATTACTGTGAAAATCCTGTAACTGGTGGAAAGAATTCTTATTGAGGCACGCAAAGCCTAAACAAGGAAGTGAATATATTTAATTCAATGCAAATTCAGGAAACGAATCAAAGGGAAAGCAAAATGGGATTGAGAAAGAGAAAAGAGACAGAAAAAGTTTTTAAAAAATCATTTATTTTCCATATATCTCCAACATACGTGAAGAATGGATTTGTAGATTATTACAGCACTCTCTGTGTTGCTCTCTGTGTTGCTCTCTGCATCACTCACTGTGCCTCGCTGTGTTTGTATCTGTGTGTCTCTTTCTCTCTCTCTCTCTCTCTCTGTCTCTCTTTTGCTCTCTATGTCTCTCGGTGTGTCTCTCTCAAAGTGTCTCTCCCAGTGTGTGTGCCTCGGTGTGTGTGCCTCAGAATTCTTCTGTCGATCCCAGCTCAACAGCAACTCTCTAATAACCACAAATTGCAGTGCAGTGCAAACACCACACCAAAGGTCTTCCAGAAAAGGGAGTGCACAGCATCTGCTGGTACCACCAAGGCCTTCCATGCCCAGTGGGCACAACAGGGACTGGAGTGTTTTATCGATACCTTCAATCACATTTTGTTTCAATGTTTTAAGTCTCCTTTCAGATTCTGTTTACTTTGATGCTGTATCTCTTTAAAGAGCTTCATTTTACTTTATCCCTCAACTTGTTGATTTAGTTTAATTCATTAATCAAAAGAAGCACACACCAAAGGTCTGTGGATAAGTGTAAATACAATGAGCAGCGAGCAATGTTCATTCACCACTTATGGCAAAATCTGGACCATAAATCTCTAACAGAGATTATTCCTGAACGCTGACGGAGCTGAATGTAGCATAACTCCAAATAATTTTCCACAAGTCATAGAGTCATAAAGGTTTACAGCATGGAAACAGGCCCCACGGCCCAACTTATCCATGCAGCCCTTTTCTCCTTTAAACCCCTAAGCTAGTCCCAATTGCTCACATTTCCCTCGATAGCCATTTTACCCATGTAATTGTCTAAATGCTTTTTAAAAGCCTCTACTACTACCTCTGGCAGCTTGTTCCAGACACTCACCTCTCTCTGTGTGAAAAAATTGCCTCCCTGGATCCTTTTGTATCCCTCTCCTCTCATCTTAAACTTATGCCCTCTGGTTTTAGGCTCCTGTACCTTTGGGAAAAGATATTGACAGTCTAGCTAATCGGTGCCCCTCATTATTTTGTAGACCTCTATAAGATCACCCCTCAGCCTCCTACGTTCCAGAGAAAAAAATCCCATCTATCCAGCCTCTCCTTATACCTCCAACCATCAAGTCCAGTAGCATCCTAGTAAATCTTTTCTGCATTCTTTCTAGTTTAATAATACCCTTTCTATAATAGGTGACCAGAACAGTATGCAGTATTCCAAGTGTGGCCTTACCAATGATCAGGTCAGGCACAGTTAAAGGATTTCATGTCATTATTGATATGTGCAATTCATTCATTGTTGCAGATGGGACTTAATATTAGCTGTGTCACCTCTTAGGTCCCAGGCTTGCCACTATGCTCTCTGAGCTCACAGATTGAAATTCCTTTTCCAGGAAAATTTAACATAGACTTCCAACAGAAAGATTGTGCCATCCCTGGACATTCTGTGCAAACATTCTGAAGATTTTAAGGTGCAAAAGCCCCCCAAGTGACTGCCATAAAAATGTTCTGAGATGGCCCATTCAGGTTTCCTTGACATCAATTCTCCAAGAATTGCTTTAATCATTGCCAAAAATAGTTCCTTCCATCCTTGGTCATCCATGGCTATCGGGAGTGAGCAGGAACCTGGTGGTAGACTAAACTGAAATCCAGCTTTTAAATGAGTATTCATCACTACTTGCATACATCTTTACAAAGAATTTCCAATTTCTTTCTGCGAAGTTGTTGGGTTGGAGGTCCTTCTGAAAATCAGGATGGATGGCAGCCCACGATAACTTGGCATGATTAACCACTACCTGAGGCAGCACAATGGCACAGTGGTTAGCACTGCTACCTCACAGCACCAGGGATGCGGGTTTGATTCCAGTATTGAGTGATTATCTTTGTGTAGTTTGTACATTCTCCCTGTGTCTGTGTGGGTTTCTTTCAGGTGCTCCAGTTTCCTCCCACCGTCCAAAGGTATGAAGGTTAGGTGGATTGGCGATGTTAAATTGCCCCTTAGTGTCCCAAGATGTGTAGGTTAAGGGGATTACTGAGCTAAATACGAGGAGTTACAGGAATATGACCTGGGTAAGATGTTCCATCAGAGAGCCAGCACAGCCTCAATAAGCCAAAATGGCCTTCTTCTGCACTGTAGGATTCTATGATTTTGGACACAATGTGGTAGTATCAAAATAAAAATCTTCCTGAAGAAGAGTCATCCAGACTCAAAACATTAACTCTGTTTCCCTCTCCACACACGCTGTCGGACCTTTTACCAGCATTTTCTGTTTTTATTTCAGTTTTCCAGCATCCACAGCATTTTGCTTTTATAGAAACCTTTCTTGTTACCTAATCAGATTTGAAGCCAACAATATGTGCAAAACTCTTTGCCACATCTTGCTGTGTGGTTCTGTGCTTGCTTTTTGTTTATTTTTCAAGCATTGGTTCCCAAAATATTTTGTGGGTGCAATTTTCCCATCATACCTGGAGGAGGTGGGGAGAAGACCATGAAAAGTCCATTGACCTCAGGTGGGATGTTCCAGTCATAGGGCAAGCGTGGCCAGAAAATCTCGCTCTGTGTTTTTTTGAAGTTCTTAATATTTTGCCATTTAAAATTTTTAGCCGCTTTCTAGAATTATATACAAGACTGTGTGGAGTTTACACATTCTCCCCATGTCTGTGTGAGTTTCCTCCGGGTGCTCTGGTTTCCTCTCACAGTTCAAAGATGCATAAATTAGGTTGATTGCCCATGATAAACTGCCCCCTTTTGTCACCGGGATTGGGGGAGGGGGTATGTGGGGTTGTGGAGATGGGATAGGGTGTAGTCGTTGTCGGTGCAAACTCCATGGGTCAGATGGCCTCCTTTTGCACTATATATTCTATGACTGCAGTTGTTTGGATCCATCCTATCATTTATCTTGAAGGCTACTCTCTCAATCTTCCTGGCTTCAATGAATAGTTTTGAGTGGTAGTTCCAGAGACAGGAGGCATCAATCAAGTTGAATAAGGAGTGCTTCTCATTGCCCCCACACCAGGAATTCTTTACTGTCATGTCACATTTAATGTCGAAGCCTAGCTGAGAACTGAGAAAATTTATTTTGTGAAAGAAAATGGTTCCCATGAAGTTAGCTGCAGGGCCTGATTTTAATAAATTTTAATAAGGGCACAGCTGCACAATGTTATTGCTTAATTGTGCCAATTCAATTCAATAGTACAAAATTCATGTAATATGTAATTATTATAATGTGTTCAATAGAACGTATCAATGCAAACTGACTAGAATTGGACCTCAGTTTGGAAGTAAATATGTTGCTTATTAATTACTCCGAGTCCAGGGAGAAAGTAGAACCTTATAGAAACATATAAAATTATGAAGGGAATAGATGAGATAGAAGCAGGGAGGTTGTTTCCAGCGGCGGGTGAAACCAGAACTAGGGGTCATAGCCTCAAAATAAGTGGGAGCAGATTTAGGACTGAGTTGAGGAGGAACTTCTTCACCCAAAGGGTTGCGAATCTGTGGAATTCCCTGCCCAGGGAAGTAGTTGAGGCTACCTCAGTGAATGTTTTTAAGTAAAGACAGATAGATTTTTGAACTGTAAAAGAAGTAAGGATTGTGGTGAGCGGGTGGGTAAGTGGAGCTGAACCTACAAAAAGATCAGCCATGATCTTATTGAATGGTGGAGCAGGCTCGAGGGGCCAAATGGCCTACTCCTGCTCCTAGTTCTTATGTTTTCTTATTATTAGATCCACAGCTTCCAACAAAATTCAATCTTTACAAGAAAATGTGTCACTTGCCAAGTGCTAAACTGGCAGCTAGTAAAATAAACTGACTACATGATTTCCATATTATTTCAATCATTCTCATCTAAGAAAATGGGGCAGCAAGGTGACACAGTAATTTGCACTGCTGCCTCACGGCGCCAAGGACCTGAGTTCAATTCCTGGCTTGGTCACTACCTGTGTGGAATCTGCATGCTCTCCCCATGTCAGCATGGGTTTCCTCCGGGTGGTCTGGTTTCCTTCCACGGACCAAAGGTGTGCAAGTTAGGTAGATTGGCAATGCTAAACTGCCTCGTGGTGTCAGGGGTACTAGCTAGGGTTAATACATGAGGTTCTGGGGATAGTGCCTGGGTGGGATTATTATCGGTGCAGACTCGATGGGCCGAATAGCCTCCTTCTGCACTGTAGGTTTCTATGAAAATAAAAAGTAAAATGGGTCAATTTAAAATAATTAAATATTTTGATTATTATTTGATAAACCAAGAACAATTGAAAGCTAAAATGTAGAATGTTTTATGGAAATATAGGATCTCACAAATTTAGTTTATGTTTTGTGTCTTACAATGAGGTGGAAGCATGGAGGCTATTAAATTGTATCTTCACAGGGGGAATGGATTTAACAGCAGGAAACCAACTACAGAACTTAAATTTATCTTATGGTGCTGTGCTCTGAAATTAAGGCTTGAGAACAAGTCATCTTTCTGCTGTCTCACCTACAGAAAGCTGGGGAGAGATAGGGTGCGAAGGAAAGGGGAATCTCTTAAAAGGAGAGACAAAATTAACGTGGGGAGTGGGGATTTTCATAATAGAAGGGAATTATTATGAATAAATGACAAGGACTCTATTATTTTTATATCTTTAAATAGCTTGATTATTGGAATAACACACCAAAGAAAACACAAACACAAGCAACTGATTGGCTTTTTAATTGCAATAGAATATATCAACAGTCCATTGGTTAAAGGTAATGCCAGGTAAATCGCTGAACCTAACAAAAAATCAATTGAGCTTTTAGTCCCAGTGAGGCAATGTATTTTCTCTTAATGTTCTTGAACCAAGGAGGGGTCAAACTATCAAATAGGCTTTCTGTACTTGATCACCATCCCATGACTTCCTGGTGAAATATGTGTTGTGGTGAGAAGAAAGAGAGACTTGCATTTAAATAGCAACTTTCATGACCAGAGTACGTATCAAAGCAGACCTATAGCCAATGAGGTACTTTTGAACATTGTTCATAGAATCCCTACAGTGCAGAAGGAGGCCATTTGGCCCATTGAGGCTACACTGACAACAATCCAACCCAGTCCCAATCCCCTTAACCCCACATATTTACTCTGCAAATCTCCCTGTCACTAAGGGGTAACTTATCGTGGCCAATCAACCAACTTCACACATCTTTGGAGCATGAGAGAAAACTGGAGTGCCTGGAGGAAACCCATGCAAACACCTGGAGAATGTGCAAACTCCACGCAGTCACTGGAGGCTAGAAATGAACTCAGGTCCCTGCTGCTGTGAGGCAGCAGTGCTAACCTCTGTGCCATTGTGCTGGCCCATGCTGTTGTTACATAGGAACAGAGCAGTCAATTTAAACTTAACAAAACTCAATAAGATAATGACCAGATAATTTACATTTGTGATGTCGATGGAGACATAAATATTGGCCAGGACATAAGGATGACAACCCTGCTGTTCTTCAAAACATGCCATGGGAGCTTTGCGCTCACCTGCAAGGATAGGCAGCATATTGGGTTATTATCAAATCACAGAGGCAGCACCTCTGACAGCGCAGCAAACCCTCAGTCCTGCACAGGATTGGCAGCATTAGTTTTTGTACTCAAGTTTCTGATTCGGATGTGAGATCTGAGGCAAGGTGGACAGTAGAAACATGATCAAGTGGAGTTCTGTCTGAATGTTAACTCCCAGAATAGATGGACTGGGAGTTGGGTGACATGTTCAAATTTCAAAAATCACTTATCCAGCCCAAACCTATCATCTTTATTTAATGGACATTGGCTAAGGAATGGAGGCCAACTGGCACCTAGGAGGTGGATTGGCAATGTAAGCATTTTAAGGAGGCAGCCAGCCTCTGATTTATCCTGCAGTGGATGGCCAGGATTCCCAGGCCTTGGGATATCCAGTAGCTACAGGAAGGTGCGGACAGTTTCTGAGAGAAGATTAGGGCTTGTCCAAATTTCCCTATACACCCACCCAGTGGTTGGGGATGAGACCTACCCATGAGTTGGGGTTTGGACTGAAATAGCAATCTCCCTCCAGGGTCACCATTTGGATCCTCCCTTTCCCACACTTTTTCCAAAGGTAGGGGAGTCCAAAACTAGAGGGCATAGGCTCAAAGTGGGAAGGGTCCAGAGGAGCAATTTTTTCAGTCAGAGGGTGGTAAGTATCTGAAACAAGCTGCCAGAGCCAGTAGTAGAGGCAGGTACAATTCTGTCTTTTACATGTGTAAGATGGGTATAGAGGGATATGGGCCAAATTGGGACTAGCTTAATGTTAAAAACTGGGCAGCATGGATAAATTGGGATGAAGAGCCTATTTCCATGCTGTAACCTCTATGACTCTCTGACTGCAGCAGGTGATTTACCTCTAACTAAAGATTTTTTTCTGAAAAAATACTTTGAATGCAAATAAAATTTGTTAAAAGTAATTGTGCTTGTACATTTAGATTATGAAGGCAGTCAATGAAATTAAGCTATCCCATAGCAGCGGAAGATCACAAACCCTTTTGGAGCTATACATTTCTTTGCCTCATTTGGCTGCTTTTCGATGTCAGAACCCAATTTATGATGTCTTATATTCAGGCTGCTGCACCAACCATTCTCTGTATAATCGTGGTTATTATGAACATCCTTATGGAAATTGGCATTGTATCATTTATTGTTGCAAGTAACAGTGAGGCATGTTATTTCCCTTTTTGGATGGTTGAACTGTTGATTAACTAGTTGGATATTTCTAACTGCTTTCATTGAATGACTTTTTAAAATTTTTGTATTTTGTTTTGGCAGAGAGGAAGGGAGACAGAGAGAGGTTTCAGTTCCAATGTAAATTTCCGAAAAGTGTGATACAAGTCCTCTGCGGTTTGATACAATGCACCTGCAGAGTCTGTTTCTGAAAATGTTATTACATTAGTTTCACATTGTTAACACAAGCAATGTCTTTCGATGCTGTACCAAGGTAGTTTGCGTTGTGTTAGATAGTGTGGCAGTCGTAGATCTTTTTCTTAAATCTGCAAATCCACAGGATTCACATCACAAAACCATTTAAATCATATGGCAATTATATTTCAACAATTAGGACCAGTTTTTGCACTGTGATTGCACACATTTTTATTAAGTAGCTGGTGTAAAAAAAAGCTGGAAACAACAAGGTCTCTTGTAATGAGAATTTAAAGCTACAATACCAAGGGACTGGAGTTCATGGCTTAAAACAAAATGTACTTTGGACATGCAACCAAATTCTAAATGATTATTCAAGTGTTACAAACTCTCCTGAGTTCAAGTCAGCCCTTCAATTAAAAATTAAAAACAAAGTGCTTAAGAATCAGAAGTGGAGCATTCCAAGTAGTAAAAATATATATAGAGCATTTATATAGAGCTTTTTACAATGCTGGACATACCAGGGAAGAGGCTGAATTGAGCTGACTGACTATCAAATCTTCTGTGTGTCTGCCGAAATGGCAGCATGAAGATCAAGGATGGCAAGATGCCTTAATTCAAATGGTTTGGGATGGATATTGGTGGAACGCTGCTAATAAGGATTTTGCAAATAATAAGGATTTTTTTAAAGCATAATCACTGTTGAAATGTAGAAAATTCAAATTAATCAAATTCCCAAAACATGTTCAAAAGATCTTACTCTTACTCTTCATACTTTTTCTAAATACGCAAGGTCAACTAAATGCCAACTCATGCCTTCAATCCCACCCCCAGTAGCTCCCTTATAGCTCCAATGCCAATTCAATGTCAATTCATGGGGCTTGGTTGAGGGTTCAGATTCATCAAATGATTATATGACTGGACATACCTGGACAGAACAGTTCATTTTGTTTGATTGACATCTTTATGTGGTGATTATAAGTTGCTCTTTTTGTGATCTCTATTGTTAATGTCTCAATACTTGCACAAAATTAAGCAGTGAAGCACTTGCAACTTCTGTTATTGAGATCTTAATGGCTTATTTTATTGGCAGTTCTATTGGGTTGTAAAAACATCAGCTTTTTTTCACACTTGCAATTGTTATTATAGGGCTCATTGGTTCTGTACATAGTGTATACTCAGTAAAAGGACATTGAAGGACCATGTGTTGACACAAAGACTATAAGGAGCTATTGGGAGTGGGTGAAGGGAATGAGCTGACACTGAGTTGTGACGATGGCCGTAGAAGTGGTTACCCTGTGGATGATTGGGTGTGAGGGCTAGACGGACTAAAATTAAATCAAACAGCTGAGGCATATCCCAAAGACAGAGGTGAGCCTTTCTATCAGGCATCCATGGCAGTTTGTTACATCTGTGACTGTCTCTGTTTTGCTTCAAGCGTAGTTGGCCTGATTTTATCTCACCATTGCGGAGTTGCCCTAGGGCTGGCATGGAAATTCAATTAGTTACACGCAATATGGAGATTTAACAATGTTGAGGCCCCAGTTAAGGTCAATTATACGGTTTTGCTGCCATTTCCAGTGGTAGAGTGGCCCCCGCCACTTGTGGCGACCATGGGCTTAATGGAGGCAGTCTCCCGAAGGCAAATCAGGGGACCATTGGAGCCAGAATCTCCATGATACAAAGTTGGGGGTTGGGCATTGGGGGGGGGGGGGGGGGGGGGTGCTGCGGAGTGGGGGGGAGGAGTTGGTTGCATTCACGAAAGGCCACAATCATGACCAAGACTGGTCAAATTGAAAGGTTTATCCTCAAACCTAATTCACGTTCTGGTCTAGATGCCAATTATTTAATGATTGATGTGCAGGCCAATGAGGGCAATTCAAGCTTCATGAAATGCTCAGCAGTGCCCATCTCTTAAGCAGACTCCAGTAGTGCTGGGTCTGTAGCAGAGCTAGCAGAATTGGGACGCTGCCTGTCTGTCCAAGGAGGAGGCTGCCCCCTGGAAGACTGTGACTTGCTGCAGACAAATGTATTCTTGGGACTCCCATTTGATCCCAATGTCAAAGCCCTGAAACCTTGGGAAAATGTTACCCATTCTATATCATACCCCTGTGATAAATAGAAGCATATCCCACTGGGTGTTTATGGATCTTCAAAGGAGCCAGTTAAATTTAGAATTCAGAAAAATGTGCGACAAAGTTTTTGTGTCATTGATTTTGATGCCTAGCTTGGAGATTAAAGTCTCCAGGCCTTCAAGATTCTCTCTCCCCACCCTCCCTCCTCCATCTCCACCACCAGCGATTGTTCACTCCAGCAGAGTTTAAAATATCTCCCCACTTGCAGGAAGCATTGTCACTATGGGGTCCATTGGTTCTATCCAATGTATAATGTGTCAATGGGCAATATATAATATGTCAATGAGCAAGGGAGTTTCACCTCATGGCATGGGAGGCATAAAAGTCCATAAGAGCTGTTTGGAGGCATACCTTGGCAGAGCATCATAGACTAATATTGGTTGGTGAGAAGGGGGGGGCAGGGGAGATTACATGAGTTGGCATGATTGGCATAGTAGCGCGTACAGGTTGAGTGAATATGAGGAGTTAGGGATGGAGGGTCTTTCTGATGTTATTTCAACTGTGGAAAAGTCCCACAGCACTGAAGTGGATTGCTTCAGCCTAGTAGCTCCTGTGTCTGCACCTGAACAATTTTCCCAGATTGGCTGGCCCCATACCACCGGTCCCCCAGAATGAAACTCCCATACTTGTGAGTGCTTTTTCCTGAGGCAGTGGACTGAGCCTAGAACTTTTCCAACTCATGTTACCCTCCTTGAGGGCGAAAATCCAGACCTAAACGTTTACACCCAGTAGTAAGTTTAATTAATCATCAATTCAAGAGCCAACTGCTGATCCCATCATCCTTGAGATAGTTAGCTTCCACCTTTCAGAGGGTAAGCTGTGTAAGCACAGAACCAGCAAGAAGTCATTTATGCATTGAAAATCTAAACCAGCTTAGCTTCAGAGAGAGAAAGTTAGCTCATATTAGCAAGAGGTGTCTTTATTATTTTCAACAAATGAGAACTATAGGAGGTCTGATAATACACAGTGAGAACTGTAAATGCGGTATTGTATACTTAATGTAAAATAAATTGCTGTGTGGTTGAAACTGCCTTGACTCGGTGAAGTGCTATTTCTAAAAGTTTGTAAACAAGAGAAGAAATATGTGGCACCATGCGACACATTTCACAGGTGAAGGTTCACGTTTTGGCCTCTGGAACTGGGGGAGAATTTGTGCTTGGGAGCATTTCCACAAATTGCCATGAGAAGCATTGCTCTGTGGGTTTGTCAGCTATTATAGCTGGAGGACGAAGGAAAGAGGTGGAAGAGCAACAAGCGAGAGATCCACAGAAGAAGGTAAAAGAGGAGAGGGCATAGGGGTCCTTACACCACACAGGTTTATAGGGTGAGAACACATACATTCTCCAGTTTGCAGGCCCTACCCGCCTCCTATTCACCATGGATTTGCAAGTTTTCCACACCTCCATCCCACACTGGGACGGCCTGAGAACTCTTTGCTTCTTTCTTGAAAAGAGACCTGAAGAATTCCCTTCCACCTCCTGGCTGAATTTGTTCTCTCTCTCAACAACTTCTCCTTTAAGTCATCCCACTTTCTCCAAATTAGAGAAGTAGCAATGGGTACCCACATAGGTCCAAGGTACGCTTGCCTTTTTATGGGATGTGTGGAACATTCCTTGTTCCAGGCCTACCCGATCCCTTCACACAACTCCTTTACCAGTACAGAGCTTTGACAAAGGATCATCTGGGACTCGAAACGTCAGCTCTTTTCTCTCCTTACAGATGCTGCCAAATCAGAATTTTATTAGTTTTAGGATAGCTATGGAGAATGATGGGTCTGGCCCATTCTAAATTGGGGCAAGGCCAATTTTGATGGTATCAGACAGCAACTTTCGAAAGTTAATTGGGGGAGTTTGTGGAAAGGCAAAGGGATGTCTGGTAAATGGCAGGCTTTCAAAAGGGTGTTAATCATGGTTCAGGGTAAATACATTCCTCTTAGAGTGAAGAGCAAGGCTGGCAGAAGTAGGGAACCCTGGATGACTCGGGATATTGAGGCCCTGATCAAGAAGAAGAAAGAGGCATATGATATGCATAGGCAGCTGGGATCAAATGAATCCCTTGAAAAGTTTATGGGTTGTAGGAGTAGAGTTAAGAGAGAAATCAGGAGGGCAAAAAGGGGACATAAGATTGTTTTGGCAGATAAGGCAAAGGAGAATCCAAAGAGCTTCCACAAGTACATAATGGGCAAAAGAGTAACAAGGGAAAGAGTAGGGTCTCTCAAGGATCAACAAGGTCATCTATGTGCGGATCTACAAGAGATGGCTGAGATACTAAATGAATATTTCTCATCAGCATTTACTATTGAGAAAAGCATGGATTTTAGGGAACTTGGGGAAATAAATAGTGATGTCTCAAGGAGTGCACATATTACAGAGAAGGAGGTGATGGAAGTCTTAAAGTGCATCAAGGTAGATAAATACCCAGGACCTGATGAAATGTATCCCAGGATATTGTGGGAGGCTAGGGAAGAAATTGAGGGTCCCCAGCCAACATATTTGAATCATCGATTATCATGGGTGTGGTGCCTGAAGATTGGAGAATGGCAAATGCTGTGCCTTTGTTTAAAAAGGGCTACAGGGAAAAGCCTGGGAACTACAGGCCAGTGAGCCTCACATCTGTGGTGGGTAAGTTGTTGGAAGGTATTTTGAGAGAAAGGATCTACAGGCATTTAGAGATGCAAGAACTGATTAGGGACAGTCAGCATGGCTTTGTGATTTGAAAATCAAGTCTCACAAATTTGATTGAGTTTTCTGAAGGGGTAACCAAGGAAATAGATGAAAGCATTGCAATTTATGTTGCCTACATGGACTTTAGCAAGGCCTTTGACAAGGTATTGCATTGTAGGTTGTTGCATAAGGTTAAATCTCACGGGATCCAGTGTGAGGTATTTAAATGGAAACGAAATTGGCTTCTTGACAGAAGCCAGAGAGTGGTTGTAGAGGATTGTTTTTCAAACTGGAGGCCTATGACCAGAAGTGTGCCTCAGGGTCCACTGTTATTTATTATTTATATTAATGATTTGGATGAGAATATAGGAGGCATAGTTAGTAAGTTTGCAGATGACACCAAGGTTGGTGGCAGAGTGGACAGTGAAGAAAATTATCTCCAATTGCAACGGGATCTTGATCAACTGGGTAAGTGGGCTGATGAATGGAAGATGGAGTTTAATGTAGATAAATGTGAGGTGATGCATTTTGGTAGATTGAACCAGGGCAGGACTTACTCTGTTAATGGTAGGACATTGGGGACAGTTACAAAACATCTAGGGGCACATGTTCATATCTCCTTGAAAGTGGAGTCACAGGTGGACAGAGTGGTGAAGAATGCATTCAGCACGCTTGGTTTGATCGGTCAAAACATTAATTACAGGAGTTGGGACGTCTTGTTGAAGTTATACAAGACATTGGTAAGGCCACACTTGGAATACTGTGTGCAGTTCTGGTCACCCTATTACAGAAGGAGTAAACTAGAATGAATGCAGAAAAGATTTACTAAGATGCTACCAGGACTTGATGGATTGATTTATAAGGAGGGGTTGAATAGACTGGGACTTTTTTGTCTGGAGCGTAGGAGGTTGGGGTGGGGGGGGTGACCTTTTAGAGGTCTATAAAATAATGAGGGGCACAGATCAGCTAGTCAATATCTTTTCCAAAGATAGGGGAGTCTAAAACTAGAGGCCATAGGTTTAAGGTGAGAGGGGAGAGATACAGAAGTGTCCAGAGGAGCAATTTTTTCACACAGAGGGTGGTGAGCGTCTGGAACAAGCTGCCAGAGATAATAGTAGATGCAGGTACAATTTTGTCTTTTAAAAAGCATTTAGATAGTTACATTGGTACGATGGGTATAGCGAGAGGGATATGGGCCAAATGTGGGCAATTGGGATTAGCTTAGGGGTTTAAAAAAAAGGGCAGCATGGACAAGTTGGGCAGAAGGGTCTGTTTCCATGCTATAAACCTTGATGACCTGCTGTGATTTTCCACATTTTCTCTTTTGGTTTCAGATTCCAGCATTTGCAATAATTTGCTTTTATAACATGATACATCTGGTTAACTGAACACAGTTCACTGTGCTGTCTGCTTGTAATGGTGTTAGTCCCATCTGAATTCCCCAAATGTCTGACAGCCAAAACCAACACAATGGTCCTGAGAGCAGACTGATCGTATAGAAAATGGTTTGTGCTTCTTTCCCACATCATCAAGTGGAAAATGCAGGTGCCCTGCCCAATGCATACCAATGGTGGGTGTAAGTTGAAAACTAATCTCAAGTTCTATCATATTTTTTGTTGAATGTATGCAATTGCTGGCCATTAGCTGGCAACATCAAATCAACATGTTAGCTGTTATTGAGAATATGTCCAGCCCAAATTTACAACCCATCAATAAATGATTTGCGCGGGATGGCATAATACCACAATCAGATGGCATGGTGGCACAGTGGTTAACACTGTTGCTTCACAGCTCCAGGGACCTGGGTTCGATTCCCACCTTGGGTCACTGTCTGTGTGGTGTTTGCACATTCTCCTCGTGTCTGTATGGGTTTCCTCCAGGTGCTCCAGTTTCCTCCTAGTCCAAAGATGTGCGGGTATGGTGCATTGGTCATGCTAAATTGCCCCTTTGTATCCCAAGATATGTAGGTTAGAGGGATTAGCGGGGTAATTATGTGGGGTTGCGGGGAAGTAATGTTGTTGGTGTAGACTCAATGGGCTAAATGGCCTCCTTTTGCGTTGTAGGGTTTCTATGATTCTGTGAATCTATGACAAGCATCCTCTCTGCAACCCAATGTGTTGTAAATTATCAGAGCAAAACAGGGCCAGCTGGAAGATATGAGTCATGGGAAGACCAGGGAACTTGGCAGCTACATTCATACAGTAATTGGTTACTTGCATCCAGACCATCTGCAAACTCATGGAATGGATCCACTTCCTAGTCTTTAAAGTCTTATTGTGTGCAGGTGGTCCTGGACACACATGTACATAATTGTTTGCTCCCAGGATATCTGGAACATCTGTGACTTCAACAAACCAATGCTTGGCATGGCATTACTGCTTTTTTAAAGATGATCTGAAGTTACGGCAGGAGGTTCATTAAAACCTTAGAGGAATTCTCCCTTTATTTGACAAGGGACCAGCATTTGTCATTTCGGAGGAATAATTTGATCCTACGTTGGATCAGAAATCAACCAGACAATAGTTCAATTCAGAATGCAGAACAGAGAATAATCAACAGCAACTTGCATTTATGATGGCTTGTATCTGTCTTGGGAGATGATGGACTGTACCAGCCAACAGAGTTGTTAATGACTCAAGAGGGCAAACATACTAGGGATCCCTGCGTGCTGGTGTACTTCCATATTCCACACTCTGTCTTACCAGGAGTTACCCAATGTCCACCTCAGCAACAAAGGTGAAAGCTGTCCAGTTGCTTTTCTTGGCTATCAGAAATTGTGTGCCCCTCGCTAATGTAAAGGAGGATCCTGGGAACACAGACCTGGTACACATGGCGATTTGTATTTTCAGTTGGTTTGCAGTTGCTCCACACTCAACCTCTTGACATTCTGTAGTCCTGGCAATTCTAGTGCTATTTTGTGACGTCAAGGGACAGGTTGCCATCAGTTGTTGATCCAAGTATGTGAAGCTGCTGATGAACTCCAGAGTGAAGTTGTTGATGTTGGAGGCGGAGTCTCTACATCCTGGCCGAACATCTTGCAGGCCTGGGAGAAGAGACCTACAAGCTGCTGTCAGTTCAGTATGGGCTGCCAGGGTGGCATCATCAGCAAACAGCAACTCATGGACCAGGACATTACACACTTTGGTTTTGGTGCGCAGTCTTGCATAGTTGAAGAGCAGCACCATCAGCTTTGGCATGCAGGTAGACACCCTCATTTGAGTCACCTAAAGTTTACAATAGCACAATGGAGAAAAATATACCAATAAGAGTTGACGCCACGACAGAGACCTGCTGCTGATCTTGAAATTCTCCAGCGATGCTCCAGTATAACTAATGAAAATGTGCATGATCTTGTGGAAAGAAAAAGATGAAACCCAGGACTCCAGGCAGGCAGCCTATTCTCCCAATTAGTTTAAAGAGTCCATCAAGGCTGACAAGGTTAAAAGCCTTGTAGGTCTATGAAGTCTTCTATCTGTGAGTGACGGTGTGTGTGATTCCAATGAATGAGACATCATGGCCAGAATTTTATGTTGCTTGAGTGGGTGCGTCTCTGACTCGGATGCACATGAAATCATGCGAGAAGGCATTGGCACTCATCCCAATGTCTTTGCGCACTCGCAAAATATTTCGGTCAGCAGGCCTGCACAAGAGTTGGAAGTATATCCGCTGACAATCAAGCAGACAATTTAGCTCATTAAGAGGTGAATTGAATGCAGTTTTGAGTGACCTGTCTACTTTTACAATGGCAGATAGGCCAATTGTCCAGGCGGCCTTATCGCAGCAACCTGAATTCATGATGGGATAAACTGTCGGGGCTGAAATAAAATTAACAAATGTGTCTGGGGACTGAAGTCTGTGTATAATTGTTCTGCCTGAACACACATGGCATAGATTTTTAACTTCAATATGTATTTCTCACAGGTCAGCAGCTCCACAGGGGCTGCCCCCTCAGGGAATACATTAGAAATGCCAGCCCGTACTCTCCCTGTTCTTGGTGCTCATCATCTTCCTGTCCTCCCTGGCAGTGCTCAGTCTTTCAGAGTCTTCCCAACTGGCTGGCCTTAATTGGCCAGCCAGTTGAATTTGTGCTTTCAGGTTATTGTGGCCAGGAGCACATTTGATGCATGCTTCCAGGCACTGAGTGTATTATGGGAGAAAAATTAAGACTGATGCATTTTAAACCTCCTGGGAAAAGAGCTTGCTGCTGGAATTGTTGAATTTTGGACAATTATTCTGAGGGTATGTAAATACACATACCAAACACACAAAACAATTTGATCTTGGACAGGAAGAAAACACGTACATTTGTTCATGGCATGCATAAATGCATAATTAGACAGAAATTGAAACCCAACCAATCAAGGAAGTATTTGGCGCGATGACTAAGATCTTCATAAAATGGATCAATTTGAAGGAGGAAACTAAGGTGAGGGATTTAAGTCTAGAACATAAATCCCAAAGGTTGAAGACACAGTAGTAAACGATGGGCCAAAGGGAGCAGGAAATTCAAAATACACCAGAGTGAGAGGGACATAGGCTGAATGGCTGGATGTGCTGGCAGGCAGGGGTTATGTAAAATAAGGTAGGATGGCAGATTGTTGTGCCTGCTACCTTTCCCCTCTCGCTGATATCATACCAGGGTAAGTGATGAGCAGTTCATTTGCTCTTAGGCTAATTGAAGACCTTAAGTGGCCATTTAATGGTCATTGATATTTTACCAGTGACCTCATTACGTGGGGAAACTGCCCATTAAAAGCTATTGTTTTCCCTCTGGCTGGGGAAATGCAGGGTCTTTCTGTTTGAACTCCCTGTGGCCTGTCGCAGACCTCTGCAGCGGGAAATTCAGTATCCCGGAAGAAGATTCTCTTTTCCTTGTGATTGACCCACTTCCCACAATGCTGAGGCATATTTGATTGGTGCCAGAGAACCCAAAACACACTAACCCTCATTCTGGTCTTCTCCATCATGGCTGCCGTGGGCCCTGCCGCACACTTATTACTGTCCCCCCACTTCTGGTAGAGCTGCTGGGACTAAAGTGCTGCCTGCCCTCAGATTGACAGCAGTTCTTCAGGGTGGGTCATCCTTCCTCAGAGGGGTGGAATCACAGGTTCACAATTAACTGCCTGCTCAAAGTAAAATCCAATAATCCACTTACAGCTTCCATGGCTCACAGGTCTAGGGTTGACTTGACTTTCTAGCTGGTGGATGGGGTCATTGCCACTCTATAAAATCCCAATCTCTGAGTTTTTGGAGGGTTTTAACCCTGAAGGGAATTACAGAGACAGGGACAGGTGACTGCGTTTTTAAGGAGAGTTGTCAGAGACTAGATGACAACGCTTGTCAACAAGTGAACTTGGCACAGGTAAGTCTTAGGGAGGATGGGAGACAGGCATTGATTACTCAATTCTGGAGGTAAATGAATACATGGCAAGGGCTATCAGTAACAGGTTAAGGCAGGAATGGGGGTGGAAGGCATTACACAGCTGAAGTAGGTGATTTTGAAAATGGGGAGTATATGAGGTTAGAAACTCAGCTCAGGATCAAAACGGAAGTCAAGGTTCAATTTATCTAAGGAGGCCAAGGAGGGAAATGCAATTAATGGCAATGGGAATAGAGTTTGTGATGTCAGCTAAAGACAATGACATTTTTCTTCACAATTTTTAATTAATTTTCATTCAGGACTGGAACTCTAATATACAGCACAGATACAATACAGATGTCAAAAGAGATTGTGATTAGGTAGAGCTGTACATGTAGAAGCTGATGGCATGTCTTTGCATTATGTAATCAAGGGATGTTATGCGGATGATAATTAGGAGTGGGAAAGAAACATTCTTGACGGACTCCAGGAATAAGGGTCTGAGTGTAGGAAAAGAAGCCATTGTACAAAGAACAAAGAAAATTATAGCACAGGAACAGGCCACTCGGCCCTCCAAGCCATGCTGCCCCACTGAACTAAAACCCTCTGCCCTTCTGCGAACCATATCCCTCTATCCCCTTCCTGTTCATGTATTTGTCAAGATCCCCTTAAAAGTCACTATCATATCTGTTTCCACTACCTCCTCCGGCAGCAAGTTCCAGACACCCACCACCCTGTGTAAAAACCTTGCCTTGTACATCTCCTTTAAACTTTACCCCTTGCACTTTAAACCTGTGCCCCCCGGCAACTGACTCTTCCACCCTGGGAAAAGGCTTCTGGCTATCCATTCTGTCCATGTCCCTCATAACCTTGTAGACTTCTATCAGGTCGACCCTCACCCGCTGTCATTGCAGTGAGAACAAACCAAGTTTCTCCAACCTCTCCTCATAGGTAATGCCCTCCATACCAGACAGCATCCTAGTAAATCTTTTCTGTTCCCTCTCCAAAACCTCCATATCCTTCTGGTATTGTGGCAACCAGAATTGAACACTATATTCCAAGTGCAACCTAACTAAGGTTCTATAAAGCTGCAACATGACTTGCCAATTTTTAAACTCAATGCCCCGGTTGATGAAGGCAAGCATGTGTTTGCCTTCTTGACTACCTTCTCCATCTGCCACTTTCAGTGACCTGTGTATCTGTACATCCGGATCCCTCTGCCTATCAATACTCTTAAGGGTTCTGCCATTTACTGTATATTTCCCATCTGTATTAGACCTTCCAAAATGCATTACGTCACATTTGTCCGGATTAAACACCACTTGCCATCTCTCTGCCCAAGTCACCAATCAATCTATATCTGCTGTATCCTCTGACAGTCCTCATTGCTATCCACAATTCCACCAAACTTTGTGTCGCCCGTAAACTTACTAATCAAAACCAGTTACATTTTCCTCCATATCATTTATATGTATTACAAACAGCAAAGGACCCAGCACTGATCTCTGAGGAACGCCACTAGTCACAGCTTTCCATTCAGAAGCGTACCCATCCACTGTTACCCTCTGTCTTCTATGACCAAGCTAGTTCTGCATCCACCTTGCCAGCTCGCCTCTGATCCTGTGCAACTTCAACTTCTGCACCAGTCGGCCATGAGGGAACTTGTCAAAGGCCTTGCTAAAGTCCATATAGACAACATCCACTGCCCTACCCTCATCAACCATCTTCATTGCTTTCTCGAAAAACTCAATCAAGTTAGTGAGACACGACCTCCCCTTCGCAAAACCATGTTGTCTCTCGGTAATACGTCCACTTATTTCCAAGTGGGAATAAATCCTGTCTCAAAGAATCCTCCCCAATAATTTCCCTACCACTGATGTAAGGCTCACCAGCCTGTAATAACCTGGATTATCCTTGCTACCCTTTTTAAACAAAGGAATAACATTGGCTATTCTCCAATTCTTTGGGACTT
Source organism: Carcharhinus amblyrhynchos (assembly GCF_965287045.1). Classification (NCBI taxonomy): domain Eukaryota; kingdom Metazoa; phylum Chordata; class Chondrichthyes; order Carcharhiniformes; family Carcharhinidae; genus Carcharhinus; species Carcharhinus amblyrhynchos. The sequence goes on along the minus strand of NC_137328.1, from coordinate 93,039,205 downwards.
TCCCTGTAGCCAGTGAGGACACAAAGATTCCTCTTAAGGCCTCAGCAATTTCCTGCCTTGCCTCTCTCTGTATTCTGTGGTATATCCCATCAGGTCCGGGGGATTTGTCTACTTTAATATTTCTCAAGATCCCCAAAACTTCCTCCTTTTTGATCTCAACATGACCCAAACTATCTATACTCCGTTCCCCAGACTCATCATCCATCAAGTCCTGTTCTTTGGTGAATACTGACGCAAAGTACTCATTTAATACCTCACCCATTTCCTCTGGCTCCATGCATAGATTCCCTCCTCGGGACATACTCCGACCACAGGAGTTGGAGTGGGCGAGAGGCAGAGCATAGGAAAATCAGTTGACCTCGGGTGGGATTTTACTGTTTTGTGATAAGCAAGGCCTGGCCTCTGACTCTGACTGGATAGGTGGGTAATCCCCTGTCTGGACTATGAAGGGGAGCTGGTAGAAGGAAATGTTTGACGTGTCAAAGTCTCCAGAGGGGATGATATGGATGAAGACGTGCAGGGGCCTTTAAATTGATGTGTAACCATTTGTTTGGGTGTATGGCAGATACACAGTTAAATTGTGCCAAGATGATGAGGTCTGAAATGCAGCTGAGATTTAGCCTCTGACTTCATTCCCATTGAATGCGCAAATTGTTTGCTGGTGAAGCAGAATGGAAGATTGGTTCACTGTGACATGAGCAATGTCTCTTGCTAAGTGTTTAAAGGTGACAGGGAAATAGGGAAACCAGGAACAGGGAAACTGGGAAAGAAAAATCAAGTTGGGAACAAAGCACTTGACTTAGGTAGTGACATAAATAGTTTGGGGAAGTGACAATTTGATCAGCAGCCAACTGTGACCAGAGGTGGAAGCAGCACAATGATGAACAGTGAGGAATGGAGGGGTATGGGGTCAGGACGGGGATGGGGATGAGTGTTGACCTACAGTGGCCTGATTTCTTGCAATGTTGTTAACATTCTGGTTAGGATGTTGATTTTAAAATTATATAGTGTTGATTGTGGCCTAATAGTTGGCCGTTTTTGGGAACAGAGTCAACTCCAATCTTCAAAAGATCATAACGAATATGAGCAAGAGTAGGCCATTTGGCTCTTTGAGCCTGCTCCACCTTTCATTAATATCATGATTGATCTAACTGTGGTCTTAATAGCACTTTCTTGCCTGTCCCTATAACCCTTGACTCCCTTATCAACCAAAAATCTGTCTAAATCTGCATATTTAATGACCTAGCCTTCATTTCTCTCTGTGGAAGAGAATTCCAAAAATTAACAACTCTTTGAGAGAAGGAAACCCTCCTTATCTCAGTCTTAAATGGGAGACCATTTATCTTTAAACTGTTATTCTAGTCCTAGATTGGCCCAACCTGCTTAATCTTTCTTCATAAGACAATCAAACACCATCTTGACTCATTATTCCTTGGTTGTCACAGGTCGTAAACTTGAAACGCTGAGTGGCTTTTCAATTTGAGAAAGAAGAGCATTTGGTTGAGGAGAAAACAAAATGTCCCACAATATTGCAAGTTTTATTCAAGCCCATTGTCATTAAGGCTGTACAAAGTTGTCCACCTTTCACTGAATAAAAGGTTTTCTCAGCCTTAGGTAAAGTCCTATGTCAATGTGTACCCTGAAGTCATGGATGGTTTCCAGTAAGTGTCAGACATTTTTGGCTGAAAGCCTTCCAAAAAGTAATCCCATCTGATCCAGGTGGTTCAACTTAGTAACCAAGTGTATAGGGCATATTGCCATATTTTTGGTAACAATTTAGAATTTCAACTCCTAAACAAGGACTATTATATAGAAAATTAGACGAGACTATGGGCACCATTTTACAGTCTCCCTCGTCCCAAAGCCATAAAATCCTGCCCGAAGTCAACAGATCTTTCTATTGTCCACCCCTTGCCTGCTCCAATTCCCTTGGCAGGCGGGATGGTAAAATTCCGGCCTCTGTTCTTCAAGAAAAGTGAAAATAATCACTTGTGCCTTGTTATGGTTCAATTATTGTATTTGTCATATTAAAATGTACCAGCTTCATCAAAATTGCAAACACAGTGAGGAAAGGGTTACTCAGACTATCCTCATGTCTACTAATATCATATTACGATTGATTTATCTTTATATTGTTATTTTAGTAACCTTTAACCTTTACCTTTATAAGTCAGTTTTGAAGTAGTGATTACTGAACTGGTGAAATTTCATCAATTTTTATTTCTTAGGCTTCAGAGATCATTAATCATTTGACCACAAAGTGTGAGAAAACAGTTTTTGCTGCAAAGGGAAACATCTGGGCACAATTGGCTTTGAATGACACAAAAATAAAGACAGACTTACAACTAAAAGTTTCACTGGGTAGAATCACAACTATATGTAAAAAGAGCAAAACTATTGATAAGACAAGGAAGAGTACTTTATTGACTTCATTAGCCCAGTAGAAACAAGGGTCTAAGAAGCAGGAAGATTTGTTTATTAACTAAACATTTTGATGGCGTGTTCTTCAGTTAAATTATCCTGAAATGGAGTCATACTTTAATTGTATATAATCATGTAACACGGAGACATTTAGATTGCTAAGTAGAGGGGATGAGAAAAAGATATATAAAGTGACAGTTGTAATGAAAATTTGGAATTGTAAATGGCTGAAGACATTAAACTCTGAACAATTTGCCTGAATCCCCACCCAAACCATGAGTAGGGTACGGTTGTAAGTCTGATCTTTTACATGTATATTCTAATATTATTGCATATATGGTATGCTAATAAAATCTGCTCAAGGTACAAGAATGTCAGTGCTTTGAGGTGTAGAACATAATAAGGTAATGTTCAACTAACAATGCCAGAATAATTGTATCCATCTACTCTGAGAAAGTGGAGGAAAATCCAATGTTAACTACCAATTTAAGAAGGTGAAATAAAGGTACTGACCACTGAACTAAAGATGAGAAGCTATAACAGTATTTTTATGTCAAAGTAATTTTCATGTATTAATTTTGAGATAGTGACTACTTTCCTCGTCATTGGATTGACCTCAAACTGACTACTTCCCTACTGCACGCAAACCTGCAAACCTGAGCATTTCAATGAAATAATGACTCATCCATAAGAAGTTTTATCTAATTAATTCTGATTTGGCAGTGTTAAGCTAACAGGAGAAGTCAGATGACTCTTATTGAAACACTGGATCAATCAAGACCGAAAAAGGAAGTTTCTTTTCAGCAAGAATGTATATAAAACCAATCTAATCCTCATTTGTTCTATTTATCTGAAGACATACATAACTATTGCCTCAGAAGTTTTCATATTTAGCGAAACGGGATAGCTTTACTTTTATCATAGGGACATTAACGAAGCACAAATACAAAAAACGAACATGCCAAATTATAGAACACAATTTCATGGCTGCAAAATTCAACAGGACCCCAAATCAGGTGGGGGAATTGTGATGTGTAATTAACCCATGCATGTTGCTTGAAATGCAGGCAGCAAACATTGTGTTGCTTGCTCATTGAAATGATTGCAGTGTTAAATATTCAGTGGCTACATGCTCAACAGAACATGCAAAATCATAAGATGCTTGGACCACTTAAAGCTAATTTACACTAAAGCCAACTGGTACATAATGGTGACAAAGTACATTCTAGCTTAACAGATGTTGGAAATGGTCGCAGAAGAGGTTGTGAGCAATGCAAACATAAGATATGGAAGCATGGCCTGCATCATTTTTTGACACTGCATTGGAAGCCTTGGTAGAGGTGGTATAGATGAGGAAATGTGTAATCTATCTGCAGGGGGCCAGGAGCCAACCAAAGAAATTCTCAGAAGGCATTGCGATCAGCTAGTTGAGACATTTAATGCCAGGACTCTAGCTCTGAGCCCTGGGGGCATGCTCTCAAGACATTCAATGACCTCATACAAGTAGTCAAAACTATAAATGTATCTGCAAATTCTGTCTCTCACAAACTGTTCCACTAGCCTCACCAACTGCTTAATGTATCACATGCTCACCACTTATCTACCGGTAGTGTATTGAAATTTACATTGTGTATTTTGTCTACTTAAGACTTTAATAGACATACGTAAGCAGACAGAGTCTTGCTGGAGAATAAAGCAATCCATGTTTTAGCAGTATGAGCAGTAAGTCTGCTTCTTACGGAATCTTCCTGAAGCTTACTGTTTCTGCTGTTTAAGTTGGAGAAAACTTTGAGGCTGTGTTAGAAACACTCAGGAGGCATTCCAACTTGCAATTAACAACAGGGAAGCTTGCGCGTGCACACACACACACACACACACACACACACACACACACACACACACACACACACACACACACACACACACACACACACACACACACACACACACACTCCCAACAAAACCAAAGAAATAAAATGTAATATTTCAGAGAGGATTTATGTTGAAAGAAACATGATCCCAGATCCTTGAACAGATGCTATCATTGCACAATAGATATAGATAGCATTACTGATGTCCAATCTACCATATTTTGATGTGCATTCAGAGCTGTTATCTGGTAAGAGTGGCTGTGATGTTTCAAAGATATGATGGCAGATTTTGCAATTACAGATGACAAAAGAAAAAAGATCTTCCTTTTCTACTATGAAGATGAAGAATTGGAAGATGCTTTTGAGACACGTAAGTCTGAACAAGTTGGAAATGACCCAGAACTCAGCAAAAATGCTTGAACAAACTATTTTAAGAAATAGTTTCTTGAAGAGGAAAAATACAATATGTGAAATAATTGTCTTCAAATGCACCAAGCAAGAAGCAAACTAAACAATTAACCAATGCTGCATATAATGGAGGAGATTTTGGACAAGTCAAACAGGAAATCAAAACACAATTAATTGAATGTTGTCTCTTGAGTCAACTATGCCAAAAAGCACTTGTGAAAGATAGAAAGTTGTCAGAGGTGCAATCTCAGAGTCCAGAACCACTGAAGTTGAGGCTGCCAGCAGTAACTAGCAAACTCCAAGTTCAATTCCTGTGAATATTATTCATCGCTCAAGTGCCAGGAAGCCACTTACAAAGTAACAGGAGCAGTCTCACAGTGTTGTGGCTTGTTTTCACCATGGCAGTACGCATCTACACTGGACAGGGTATCCTGCTACTGGTATACAGTGTAAAGGAGATGGAAACCTCAACCACTTGTGTTTGTCACTCATCAGCAAATTCAATGTCAAAGACCAATACCAACAGAAAGGTGCCATGTTAGCAAACCACAGCAAAAGGGTGAGAGAATGCAACTAATTTCAGCGGCACCCACCACCCACTGTGTAAAATATCTGCCTTATACATCTCCTTTAAACCTTGCCACTCAACTAGTAATTGACTCTTCCAACTAATCTATATCCTGTTGTACCCTCTGATGGTCCTCATCGCTATCTGCAAATCTGCAAACTTTTGTGTCATCCGCAAACTTACCAATCAAATCAGTTACATTTTCCTCCAAATCATTTATATATATTACAAACAGCAAAGGTCCCAGCACTGATCCCTGAGGAACACCACTTGTCACAGCCCTCCATCCAGTAATGGACCCTTCCACTGCTACCTTCTGTCTTCTTTGACCGAGCCAGTTGTGTATCCACCTTGTTAGCTCACCTCTGGTCCTATGCAACTTCACCTTCTGCACCAGTCTGCCATGAGGGACCTTGTCAAAAGCCTTACTGAAGTCCATGCATACAACATCCGCTGCCCTACCCTCATCAATCATCTTCGTCACTTCCTCGAAAAACTCAATCAAGTTCATGAGACATGACCTCCCCTTCACAAAACCATGTTGTCTCTCACTAATATGTCCAGGTAATTCCAAGTGGGAATAAATCCTGTCTCGAAGAATCCTCTCCAATAATTTCCCTACCACTAGCCTGTAATTACCTGGATAATTCTTGCTACCTTTCTCAATCAAAGGAACAGCATTGGCTATTCTTCAATCCTCTGGGACCTCCCCTGTAGCCAGTGAGGATAAAAAGGTTTCTCTCAGGGCCCCAGCAATTTCCTCCCTTGCCTCTCTTTGTATTCTGGGATATATCCCAACAGGCCCTGGGAACCTGTTTACCTTAATGTTTCTCAAGAATCCCAATACCTCCTCCTTTTTGAACTCAACATGGCTCAAACTATCTACGTACCCTTTTCCAGACTCATCAGCCACCAAGTCCTTCTCTTTGGTGAATACTAATGCAAAATACCCATTTAATACCTTGCCCATTTCCTCTAGCTCCACACATAGATTCCCTCCCCTGTCCTTGAATGGGCCAACCCTCTCCCTGGCTACCTCTTGCTCTTTATATATGTATAAAAGACCTTGGGACTTTCCTTAATTCTGCTGGCCAGTCCTTCTTCGTGAACCCTTTTAGTCCTCCTTACTTTCCATGTATTTCACACTTGCTTTGTGTGTTACCAGTCTCCTAGCACAAATGCTACCTTTTTCTCTTTGACTAGGCTCACAATATCTCTCGTTATCCAAGGTGCCCAAAATTTGCCATACTTATCCTTCATCCTTATAGGAATGTACCGGTCCTGAATCTCTATCAACTTACAATTGAAAGCCTCCCACATGCCAGACGTTGATTTGCCCTCAAACACCTGCCCCCAATCTACATTCTTCAGTTCCTGCCTAATATTGTTGTAATTAGCCTTCCCCCAGTTTAGCATCTTAACTTGAGGACTACACATATCTTTATCCATAAGTACCTTAAAGCTTACTGAATTGTGGTCACTGTTCCTGAACTGCTCCCCTACTGAAACACCGACCACCTGGCTGGGTTCATTCCTCAATACCAAGTCCAGTATGACCCCTTCCCTAGTTGGACTATCTACGTACTGTTTCAAGAAGCCTTCCTGGATGCTCCTTACAAACTCTGCCCCATCCATGCCCCTAGCACTAAGTGAGTCCCATTTAATATAAGGGAAGTTAAAATCTTCTACCACAACAACCCTGTTACTTTTACACCTTGCCAAAATCTGCCTACATATCTGTTCTTCTATCTCCCACTGGCAGTTGGGTGGCCTATTGTAAACACCCAACATTGTGACTATACCCTTCCTATTCCTGAGCTCTACCCATATTGCCTCATTGTATGAGTCTTCCGAGGTGTCCTCCAGCAGTATAGCTGTGATATTCTCCTTAACCAGTAGTGCAACTCCCCAACCCCTTTTACATCCCCCTCTATCTTGCCAGAAATACCTGTATCAAGTATTCAATCCTGTCCTTCCCTTAACCAAGTCTCTGTAATGACACCAATATCATAGTTCCTAGTACTAATCAAAGCTCAAAGTTCATCTGCTTTGCCTGTTACACTTCTTGCATTGAAACAAATGCACATCAGTCCATCAGACCCTCTTTGATTAGCAACTACACCCTACCTGCTCTTTCTCTGAGTTTTACTGGTCCTATTCTCTGGTCCCCCTTCAGCTAATACCTCTTTGTTTTGGTTCTCTCTCCCTTCCCAAACTAGTTTAAATCCTCCCATGTGACACTAGCAAACCTCCCAGCCAGAATATTTATGCCTTTCCAGTTTAGGTGCAACCCATCCTTCTTGTATAGGTCCCATCTGCCCCAGAAGAGACCCCAATGGTCCAGATATCAAATCCTCCCTCCTACACCAGCTGTTTAGCCACATGTTGAGCTGCACTATCTTCCTGTTTCTAGCCTCAACGGCATGTGGCACAGGGAGTAATCTTGAGATTACAACCCTAGAGGTCCTGCTTTTTAACTTTCTATCTAACTCCCTAAACTGCTGCTGCAGGAAAACATCACTCTTCCTGCTGATGTCATTTGTACCAATATGTACCATGATCTCTGGCTATTCACCCTTTCCCTTCAGAATGCTTTCTGTCATTCAGAGACATCTGAACGGGCTGAGACAGACTGAGAAAGAACTTTGGAGCTTTCTTGATAATATTATTGACAAATTTGAGGCTGTTCCTACCACTTGGATCTCACCTTCAAGTAATCAAGAAACCTAAAAATAAAAGCCATGTTAAGATCTGGTGTTGATATGCAGTCACCAAACCAAGCCAGATTACAAAAAAGACGTTGGTACCAACAATCAATGACATCATAGACAAAGTGAATATTGCTAAACATTTCACTAAACTTGACCTCAATGCATCAATTTGAACTTTCACAAGAATCAAGTATCTTACGCTATTTTCCAGTCACATAGGATTTTTTTGCCGCAACTTTGGTGCCAATTCAGCAGCTGAGGTATTTCAGTGCATCATTCAGTTTACACCTCAAGGACTTCAAGGTCAACTGACAATCAGTGATAACATTTTCATCGATAGTCACACTGAAAGTCAACTTGAGGCATGTCTACATCTCATTTTGAGAGACTGGAGATAGTCAGGATGTAGTTTTTGTTAAAAAAAAGCTACTTATTATGAAACATTTACAAGACTTCATGGTAAGCTCATGTTTCTGTAGGCACAAGTTTGTTTTGTTCCTTTGGAGCCCCTTGGTGATTTGATCCCTGATGTTGTTAAGACCCAGACCAGAAACTCTAAGGTGTTTTATGAAGGTAACCGAGACTCTAAGATTTTACATTTGAATTTAGCGGGCAAGCATAAGCACTGGAATTCTACCACCCCATCCACAATGGAATCAGAGCAGGTGAAAATGTCCATTGATTTCAGGCGGGTATTTTTGATCTTGCTCAAGCAGGGCTATAAAATCCCGCCAAATGTGTTTCACTCCAGGTATGATTCAAGTGACCCCCTTTTCCTCAGAGTGCTCTGGTTTCCTCCCACAATCCAAAGATATGCAGGTTAGGTGCATTGGCCATGATAAATTCTTCCTCAGTCTACCCGATCAGGCACTGGAGTGTGGTGACGAGGAGATTTTCACCGTAACTTCATTGCTGTGTGAATGTAAGCCTACTTGTGACTAATAAATAAACTTTAGGAAGTTTTTAATCAATAAAGTTTATTTAAGAACAGTGAAAATATGATAAAAAGATTTAGCATAATCTTTATCAATTACAAGAAGCAAACATGATACAGTATAAACCTTAATAGCTAGTGATCTATGATGTTTCAAATCAAACAACATCCCACAAACATACAACACCATTGAGACTTGGCACAAAAAGCAAGTATGCTCACATGATACTGGATTTTGCAGCTTTTTAACATCTGCTGTCAATTGGGTCTTTGAATATTAGATGAAGCTCTGAGGCTCCCCAGAACTGGCACTTTCAGCACACCTCTGGGGAGAGAGAGAGAGACAGAGACAGAGACACTGCCTGCCTCCACCAGCTTCAAACAGCAACTCACAGTGGAGGGAGGCTAAAACAGGAGACACTGCTCTCTGTCTGCAGTCTAAACAGCATCTGAGAAAAATGAAACTAAAACATCGGACTTTTCTGTGCAAAAAGCCACCCCAGGTATCACCTGACCTATCAATCATCCCAAATCAAGCTCCACTCAGTAACCCCCAAAGGATCATAAAAGAGAGAATAGAGCCAATGTTTCAAGTCAGGATGACCTTTCATCAGAGCTAAAGTCATGGATGCCAAACTGGTTTCATGAGGGGCAGTTCTCCTATAGAAAGATAAGACAGGTAGCACATCAATCGTTACAGTCACAAGCAGATAACCAATGCCTGAAGAGTAACATTGTTAACAAAAAGACAGTAGGGGCAGGAATTTTTGGCCTCGCTTGACCTGAGACCAGAAAATCCCACCTGAGGTCAATGGACGTTTCCATAGTTTGCCCCTTGCCTGCTCCAATTCCGTGGCAGGAGGAGTGGAAGAATTCCGGCATAGCATTCCCAAAAACATCAGGTATCTTACACTTTCATCTCTACTTGTATGGAAGCATGTTTGAAATACTAACCATTCGTGGATTATTAGGAAACTGTTCAACAATTTGGGAAACCACCCACTTGAGTAGAGTGTGGATACTTTAACAACAAGAGCACAAGTTCCATTTGAGTATCAGCCAGGCATTTTTTTCACGATATCCATTGCCGACAGTGAATCCTACTAGACGTGAAGAAAATGTTGCTGAACATCTTAACTGCATAAGCTTAAAAGCAGTGCCAAAATCATGAAGAGCAGCTGACATTAAAGCCGTAATAAAACTAGTTGAGGCATTGCAGTTATATGTGATGGCTATGGAATCAGGAAACTGGAAAGATTTGAACCATTGCCTGTTTCAATAGTTTGTTTCTAAAAACCATTATCTGTTTCAAAATCAACTAAACACTCTAAGGACTTCATGATGTTCAAAGTGAGTTCACCTTTGCAACCTTACCTGATCTTGTGTTATGCAACAGCTCTATTGTTATTTAGCAATCATTGGGAGCATGTGTTATTGATATTGTATATGAAGGTCACCAGGAAATTGTCAAAACCAAACAACTCTTTAGGGAAAAGATGCAATTCCCAAGAATTGACCGGATGGTAGAACACAAGGTCAATTCAGTGTTTGCTATGTTAAACAACCACAATGTCAAATCTTCATGACCCCCTCTGAACCACCTCCAGGGTCATGGATTGAAGTCGGTGATGAATTTGTAGATTTGCCCATGGGTGAACACCTGCTTGTTGTCACTGACAGTTCCAGCAGATTTCAGTCATAGGAACAGTCATGCCTACATCAACTATCACAGTCATTCCAAAGTGTGACCAGATTTTTGCTTTGCTTGGAGCCCTTCAAACAGTGAGAATTGACAATGGACACCCATTCAACAGAGATGAGTTCAGTATGTTTGTGAACAAATTGCGCTTCACTCATAGAAGATTATTCTTTACACTTTTGGAAACAAACTATTGAAACAGACAATGTTTCTCAATTAACGAAATGGAGAGAGATGAAGTATATTGAAGATTGCATTGTGCAATTGGTTCACTTAAAGTTGCCACCAAGGGAAAAGCAGTGTTGTAGTGGTATTGCCACTAAACTAATTATCCAAAAATCTAGGATAAGACTTTAGGGGCCTGGGTTTGAATCTCACAATGGTAGGCAGCGAAATTTGAATTCAGTAAAAATCTGGAATTAAAAGTTTAATAATGACCATTGGCAAAAAGTCCATCTGATTCACTAATGTCTTTGAGGGAAGGAAATCTACCATCTTTACCTGGTCTGGCCTACATGTGACTCCAGATCCAAAAGAATGAGGTTGACTCTTAAATGGCCTTGATCAGGATTAGTTAGGAATGGGCAATAAATGATAGCCTAGCCAATGTTGCCGACATCCCATGAATGAATAATAAAACTATATATACCATCAGCACAGGGAGTCTGGAAAGGGTATGAAGGAATCTGTTTTACCAACACTGTCAGCTGTTTCTTCCTAAGATTTTCACACTACTAACAATCACTACCAATTGCAACTCATAACTAACATTCCCAGGTTTACCTCACTCTCACACACTGTTCCAAGTCTCTCAGTCACATCTCACAGATGGGACAGACTAGCAGTTATTCAACTATGAGAGCCACATTGTACCTTATTCACTGACATAATTCCCTCATCTGTAGGGCAAAGTGGCATACAGACAAGTGCAGCTGGATCAAACTGGTGGGACTAGGTACTGCTACACGTTCTGATCCTCATGGAAGAGATGATGATTGCCATCACTGGTGTGGCCACGTCTGAGTCTGTGATTGGTGGCAGCACTGAAAGTCTCAAAGGAGATAGTGTGATGACAGTGTTTTTTAAATTCATTTGTGGAACACGGGCGTCACTGGATGGCCAGCATTTATTGCCCATCCCTAGTTGCCCTTGGAGGGCTGTTGAGAGTCAACCAAATCACTGTGCTCTGGAGTCACATGAAGGCCAGACTAGATAAGGACGGCAGATTTCTTTCCCTAAAGGACATTAGTGAACCAGATGGATTTTTACAACAGTCGACAATGGTTTCATGGTCATCAGTAGATTCTTAATTCCAGATTTTTTCTTTGTTGAATTCAAATTCCACCATCTGCCATGGCAGGATTCGAACCCGGGACCCCCAGAGTGTTAGCTGAGTTTTTGGATTAATACTCTCGCGATAATATCTCTAAACCATTGCCTTCCCAATTGCTATAGAAATATAATGTTTATGCTTAAGTGGAATTTTTTAACCTTCAGTTTTTCTACAAGCAGTCAGTGTGTTTGGTAGGAATGCAGCTCAGATGCTGCAAAAGCAGGATAATTACTCATTTTAGCCATGCAAGCCCGAATTCTCCCCCCAAAAATTCTGGTGTTGAATTCACAGGAAAACTGAAGCAATTCATGCTTTTTTTTCAGTGGGAGTTCACATCTGAATCTCCCACACTCCATGCACTGCAGAGGTCACTAGCGTGAATATCATTAGATATCAGGGGCAGGGCCTATTCCCGCCTGGGAGGCTGAAACTAGCAGGTCTCTGTCTGCGCATGTGCAGTGGTCCTGAACTGTCAGTCTTCCGTTTGCTCACCAGCTTGATCACTGGCCAGTCCGGAACCCCCGCAGTGCTAACCCCCCCCTCCAAACACCATGGCCTGATCGTTCCCTCCCCAACCATTCCCAGGCCAGCCTTGAACTCCCCCCCCTCACCCCCGTACTGGACTACCCCAATCTACAGCACCTCTAACCCCACCGTACCAACACTCCCTCTCCCCTGCAGTGCAGAACCCCTAGAGGCAGGCCTCCTGGCAGCACGCCCAGCACACCCCAATTGCTGGCTTCCCTCCTGCCCCCATCAATCCCACTGTGGCAGCAGAGCCCCCACTCGCACTGATCACCCGCTAGATCCTGTCCAGCATATGTCCCACCCCTTTGCATGCCCCGTGCCCAATGAACTGTGCCAAGGTGCCCCCAGGCATGAGTACTTTGCCCCCTTAGGCAGTGCCAGGGGACACTGGCTGGCACTGCCAAGGTGCCAATGCCCAGCAGGGACCACCCTCCCACGGCCCCCTGAGGCGCCCTTATTGTCCCCTTCACTCCAGCGGGGTTGGGCCGCCAGATTTCTGTCAGTGGGGGGGCTTCTATGAATCCAATGGAAGTGAAACACTCCTGGTGGGGTGGGAGATACTAGTAGGCCTGGAGAATTCAGTTCTGAGCCTGCTAATAGCATTTAAACAGCATGCTAAATACTATTTAAATACCTCCCAGCTGATTTCCAGCATGGCATAGACACCACTGGAAATCCAGCTCTGGGAGACACAAGTGCGGTGCGAATGCTCGTGGGAACCCCACAAATCGGCTGACATGCTATTTTCCTGGCCCACTGCACTAAAAAATTAGCACAGCAGGATGGGAGAATCATGACCGTGGTGTGAACTTGGGAAATGCCTATTGGATCTTTGTTTATAAAAGGAAAAGGTCCCCGGGGGTTTTTAATCAAAGGAATTTAAGGTGGGTTTAGGATGATAATAGCCAGGATTTTGGGACCTTGCTCAAGTGAGGCTCATAAAACTCTGCCTGAGGCCAATGGAGAATATCATTCTGCAAGCCTCGCCCACCCTGATTCTGGGCCGGGTGAGGAAGTAAAATTCAGGCCAGTGCATCTAAAGGCAGGAGCTATTTATGTAGTAGAGTTTTGGCTGGGGTTTGTTTAAAGACAGAGATCTGCAAGCTACTCTTTCCACATAATCTCTCTGAAAGCTTCTAGGCTGTTTACACTCATTATAACAAGTATATTTATGGCTACTAATTCTATTTAAAGCAATTTTTAAGTCTGTAAGAAAATGTTGCTTGTTTGGAACTGAAACAGTGGTAAGTTAGACATTCAAGTTTTTCCTTTTATTTTTAACAATAATTCAACTGTTAAGAGTTAAGCTACTTCATTTTGTGAGAGTTATACTTAAACTGTTTTATTAAATAAAGTCTGTCTTTACTAGTTTATCAGTGGAATTATTCCTGAAGTGAAGCATCTTATCCTCACATTTATGCCAAAACAGAAAAATTGTTGGGGTCTAGTCGGGCTTCCTAATGAAATTTGGGGTTGTGGTCCCAGCCCCTAATAGCAGTATACTTAATCCTCCTTTGCCTGTTTTACTTCTCCCTCATCTCAGAACCTCTTCTGATTTACAAGTTGCAGATGGAGCAAGACTGTAAATCCTACATTTCACTTACCAAAACTGTAGCCCTGTGCCATTTTCCTGTTAGATAACCAAATGGCTCAGTAGTAATGGAAGAGAACGAGCTGGAAGAGAGGACAGAGTGATAATGAAAATATACCATTATGTGCTTTTACACACACAGCCACCATACTGCATGTGGTGAGTAACTGAGCACTTTTGTCAGAGAGCTGGGTGGCACATGAGTTCTGTGATGATCACAGGTGTGGCAATTTACAGAAGACTGATATTTGGTGCATTGGCTGCTTTGCAGGAAAGCTTGCAGTCAATGTCAAAGTACATTGGTTGAGTTTGTTACTGACATGCGTCGGGCTTTGCACAAATTTTGGAAGCCATTCCCTCCAGTTGTGTAGAAGTGTCTTCCCTACTTTACAGAACTTCTTCATTTGCTTTCACATTTTGCTGTCCTTTCTTCAATTCTGATATTGTTCTAGAATCTCACTTCTAAGCAGAATACTCTTCAGCTCCTCTTTGATAACAGAAAGTTTTACAAGTCATGCCTACTTTCCTCTTCTGTCCACATTGAAAGTCTATCATCTGTAGTTTTGCCTCATTTACTCCCCTGGTCTTGGTGTCACATTGATATTAATCTTGTCAGAGAGTCATAGACTCCCGACAGTGCAGGAGGAGGCCATTTGGCCCATCGAGCCTGCAACAACAACTGTCTCATCCAGGCCCTATCCCCATAGCTCCATTTATTTACCCTGACAATCTCCCTGACACTAACTAAAGGACAATTTAGCATGGCCAATCAATCTAACCAACACATCTTTGGACTGTGGGAAGAAACCAGAACATCCAGAGGAAACCCATGCAGGGAGCGCGTGCAAACTCCACAGTGACCCAAGGCTGAAATTGAACCCAGGTCCCTGACATTGTGAGGCACTATTCCACCCGCAGATGGTTCTGCTACAGAATGAAATTTACCTGCTTATTTTCATCTATCCTTATCATGGTATCTATACTTGTATATTTTGTTTAGATGAATTGCTCCTTCTCCAACTTTCTGAATTGGAGTCTACTGTACATTCTCCATCCTTTGCTCCATCATTGATGCCAGAATCTTCACCAATCATGTTCCTATACTGTAGATTTCCTTCCCAAAGGCACTCACACTGCTGGATCTTTCTCCACTTGCGCTTGCCTCATTGATCATACCTTTGGGTAACTTCCAACTTTACCTTTGAGTCCGACAACTCTCTTTGTCAAGTGTTTTGGGAAAATATGAAATATTAAAGGTGGTGCAATCTCAAATTGTTGTGTTGAAGAATTGATACTCAGATAAAGTCTTAAGAGTGAAACAGCACAGAAGGAGTCCCTTTGGCCCATCATGTCTGCGTTGGCCATATGTGAAATAATTATCAGAGCAATGAAAACTTTGCACAAATTCAACAAATAAAATATTTGGCTGTAACCTTACATTTTTCTTTCTGAACTATTCAAGAAAATGAAATTTTGAGTAAATCTTTTAATGTAAAAAATACTGCTAATACTGCTTACTTTTTGAGTTGTGAATTGTCTAACTTTCCCTCTGGAAACAGCCCCAGGGTAACAAATGTGTGAGAGGTATCTTTGACTTTGTTTGCTGTTCATTCATTTTAAAATGCAATACAGCAGGAAATGAATCAATATAAAATGACTAAAATCCGACAAAAACTAAAGCCCATGTACAGCTCAGAGAATTAAAGTAGTTCTGTGTTTCGTGTTCAGCAGCTTCTTGAGACCAGACAGTGTGACCTTTAATCAGAATCACATGACGATTTTTCACTTAGTGGAAGCATATGTTCTTCACAGCATGTACAGCTGGAGAGGACTTCAAGATCCAAAAGAAAAATTAGAGAGGAGAGACAATGAACAGATGCTAAATGTTGTCTTTCTATTTATGTCTTGAAAAGGGCTGGAGAGCATCAGTGAAAATCTACCAGCACAGCCCATAAGATGGCTTCCTTTGCCTCAGTCTGTTTCCCACAGGATCTAACATCCAGATGTTTGGAGCACCAATCATTAATTGCCTTATTGTGAATTGTAGAAGCTGAGTTTCATGTATTTAACAGCATTGTCAGCACTTCTTTGGCTGATGTTTTTAGCTTTAGGTTGCTGCCGGAATAAAAGCCTTTTTTCAAAGGTTATTTGGGCTAATTGTTAACTAACAATTCTTGGCCATTTTGAAAGTCTTTATTAGGAATACAGTGTTGACTAATTAAAATTCTGTTACATCACACTTAATATGCTTTGCTTTTCTAAATGACCTTGGACATTACAATGGGTATTCACAGAAGACACAATCAGAGTAACATTTGAAAAGAATTGTTGAAACATTGCAGGGGAAGAGGCAAATAGAGACCAATGTGATAAGTATAAACAAAATCAGATGTTCTTTTCTCAGCATTTTTTTTTAATGGAATCTCCACAGTGCAGAAGGAGGTCATTCAGTCCATCGAGCCTGCCCTGACAACAATCCCACCCACACCTTTTCCCTGTAATCCCATATTCTTACCCTGCTAAAGCCCCTGACATTAAGGGACAATTGTGTATGGCCAATCCACCTAACCTGCACGTTTTGGGGTCTGTGAGGAAATCGGAGCAGCCGGAGGAAACCCATGCAGACATGGGGAGAATGTGCAAACCCCACATCAAAGGCTGGAATTGAAGTTGGGTCTCTGGCGCTGTGACGCAGCAGTTCAAACCACTGTACCACTGTGCCGCCCTTTAAGTCTCCCACTTCAGTTTCCACACCACTTCCGCACTGACTAATATTTATTATTGGACTGAGAAATTAATGATCTCAGCTGTTTGTGTCATGTGGGCTGCTAAGCTGTGTTTTTAATGAATCTTCTTACATTTGAGCAAATAATTTTAGTTTTCTCATTTGTATAGTTTGCTTGGTGCGGCCTCACTCGTGTCTGCATGAAATAGAAGGGATGTGTTGGAAGAAATGTGCAATGTACAAGAAACATCTGACCATGATCTGCTAACAGTTACTATTTCTCACAATTTTTGGGTTGTTAGTTAAACCTACACCAGGGATGTCAACTGTGTTGGTGATTGATATAACCCTGGCTGCAAATGATCTGACATCATTGGCCAATTTGGGCAGCTGGAAGTAACAAGATACAATTATTTTCTTTGCCTGCCGTGGGTGAATTTGATCTTGGCTTCGTGTTTTGAAACAATTCTTCAACAGACAATTGAATACAACTTAGGAAGTTGGCTGTGGAATTTAATATGACAGGAGAGAACTGAACTTTTAAAACTGATTTGTGCAGTAGGGATGGGAAGAAGTGGGGGTGATGGAGTTCTGGTCTTTTTGTGGTTTATGTGCATAGATAACATGTGCATTTCTGATCATTTTGCTTCCTCTGGTAAAGTTTAAGCATTCAGGGATTATAAGTTTGTCACAAAGAACTTGCAAAAGTTAATAAGCTCTTACTACGTGGGGGAGTTCAGGCTGTAAAAATACATGGGTGGGATTTTCCTAAAGAAGTATCGAATTTGCATAAAGACTGGAGTAAATCCTGCTGGGACTTTCAAAGGGAATCTCCCACACTCTGTGAATCACAAAACGCCCCAGTGTGAATCTCATTAAAAATATGGGAGCAGGGCTTATATCTGCTGGTGAGGCTGGCAGCATAGCTCTGAGCAGACCACTGCACATGCGCTGATCTGTCAGCGCTGAGATTGGCGCATGAGCAGTATCCCCACACTGCTTGCCTCCTGATCACTGGCCAGCACGATCGCAGGCCAGCCCTGTGATCCCCTCACTGCTGGCTGTGTAAACCATAACCACACCACCAACACCTCCCCCCCCCCCCCCCCCCCCAACAACATCCCGATCGCTGGTCCTCCAGAGGTATCGGGCGAGCTCCAAACCTTCCCGGCTTATTTCAATCTCTCCCCCACCCCCCAACAGTCCTGCTCTCCCAATCACCTTCCCCTCCCACAGTCAGCCACAACCCACCCCGCAGTCCCAACACCCACCCATGCAGCCTCTAAACCCTCCCGGCAGGCAGATCCACCCAACCCTGATGACCGGCCTCAATTGCCGGTCTCCCTCCCTCCCTTTGTCACCAACCGATTGCAGAGTGGCACTGGGACCTCCCCAGCCCCAGCGATCTCCCCCCATAAGCCCCACCTCCACTGGCCACATCTCCTTGGTTCTGCCCAATGCCCAGCAGATAGTGCCAAGATACCCCCTGGACATTGCCACTTTTCCCCTTGGGCAGTGCCAGTGGCCCAGGCTGACACTGCCAAGCTGGCAAAGCCCAGGGGGCACCCGTCCTTACCCCCGACTTCCATAGCCCCCCTTCAATCCAGCAGGGCTGGGCTGTCAGCTCCCCATAAGTGGGAAGCTGTTGTAAACCCTGGAGTGGAACACTCCTGGCAGGGTCGGAGAGAGGCTAGTGGCCTGGAGATTTCAGTCCCAAGCTCACTAATGCTATGCTAATGCTCATTAGCATTATTTATACAGCTCCGTGCTGATTTCTGGTGCGGAGCTGACAGCACTGGAAATCTGATGGCCGGAGAAGGCAGCGGTGCCCAGCGGGAAGCCCACTACAAGGCCTCTACATGAATCTCCTGCCCGCTGCACTGATGTAGCAGCACAATCGGCGGGGAGAATCATCCCCCCATATTTTATTTTGGGGCATGAGTTATTGGTATTGAAGAATAAAGGAATTTCTAAAACACACACTACAAAGCAGCCCATGTATAAGCAACAGTGTTAACAATGTGCAAACCTCATAACCGTTCACTTGGATTTTATGTTAACAATTAGTGTGAGATATAATGATTCTTATTCCAGTTATATACAGCTATACGGAAGCTTGCAGCTTTATCGCTACAGCCAACTCCTGAAAAGATTCTGGACAGAAACCCCAGCTCACCAGGGCAATTCCCCCAACCTGCATCTCAATTGGTTAAAACATAGAACATTACAGCGCAGTGCAGGCCCTTTGGCCCTCGATGTTGTGCTGGCCTGTGAAACCAATCTAAAGCTCATCTAACCTACACTATTATAATATCATCCATATGTTTATCCAATGGCCATTTAAGTGCTCTTAATGTTGGCGAATCCACTACTGTTGCAGCAGGGCATTCCACACCCTTACTACTCTCTGAGTAAAGAACCTACCTCTGACATCTGTCCTATATCTATCACCCCTCAATTTAAACTATGTCCCTTCATGCTAGCCATGTCCATCCAAGGAAAAAGGCTCTCACTGCCCACCCTATCTAATCCTCTGATCACCTTCTATGCCTCTATTAAGTCACCTCTTAACCTTCTTCTCTCTAACGAAAACAGCCTCAAGTCCTTTTCTCATAAGACCTTCTCACCATACCAGGCAACATCCTGATAAATCTCTTCTGCACCCTTTCCAATGCTTCAATATCCTTCCTATAATGCAGCAACCACAACGGTACGCAAAACTCCAACTGCAGCTGCACCAGAGGTTTGTACAGCTGCAACATGACTTCATGGCTCTGAAACTCAATCCCTCTATCAATAAAAGCTAACATACCATGCGTCTTCTTAACAACTCTATCAACCTGAGTGCCAACTTTCAGGGATCTGTGCACATGGACACTGAGACATAGAACATAGAACATTACAGCGCAGAACAGGCCCTTCGGCCCACAATGTTGCGTCGACCAGTTAAAAAACAATGACCCTCTAACCTAAACCAAACCCTTTCCATCCATAAACCTATCCACGGATCTCTTAAACGCCCCCAAACTAGGCGCATCCACAACTGCAGCAGGCAGGGCATTCCAATCCCTCACCACCCTCTGGGTAAAGAACCTACCCCTGACATCCGTCCTATAACTACCACCCCTTAATTTAAAGCTATGCCCCCTCGTGCTAGCTTTCTCCATCCAAGGAAAAAGGCTATCACTGTCCACCCTATCCAAACCTCTGATCATCTTATATGTTTCAATAAGGTCCCCCCTTAGCCGCCTTCTTTCTAACGAAAACAACCTCAAATCCCTCAGTCTCTCCTCATAGGACCTCCCCTCCATACCAGGCAACGTCCTGGTAAACCTCCTCTGCACCGTCTCCAAAGCCTCCACATCCTTCCTATAATGTGGGGACCAGAACTGCACACAATACTCCAAGTGCGGACGCACCAGAGCTTTGTACAGTTGCAACATGACGCTGCGGCTCTTAAATTCAATCCCCCTACCAATAAACGCCAAGACACCGTATGCCTTCCTAACAACCCTATCTACTTGATTCCCAACTTTCAGGGATCTATGTACACATACAACTAGATCCCTCTGTTCATCCACACTATTCAGAGTCCTACCGTTAGCCCTATACTCTACACATCCATTATTCCTACCAAAGTGAATTACCTCACACTTTTCCGCATTAAACTCCATCCTCCACTTCTCGGCCCAGCTCTGCAACTTGACCAAGTCTCCCTGTAGACTATGACACCCTTCCTCACTATCTACCACACCTCCGACTTTGGTGTCATCAGCAAATTTACTAATCTACCCAGCTATACCCTCATCCAGATCATTTATAAAAATTACAAACAGCAGTGGCCCCAAAACAGATCCCTGAGGCACACCACTCGTAACCGAACTCCATGTTGAATACTTACCATCAACCACTACGCTCTGTCTCCTATCCGCCAGCCAATTCCTAATCCAATTTCCTAAATCACCCTCAATCCCATACATCTGCATTTTCTGCAGAAGGCTTCCATGGTGAACCTTATCAAACGCCTTACTAAAGTCCAAATACATCACGTCAACTGCCTTACCCCCATCCACCTCTTTGGTCACTTTCTCAAAAGTGACCTCTCTGCTCAACCACACTATCAAGTAACCATTAGCCCAGTACTCTGTATTCCTGTTACTCCTTCCAAAGTGAATCATTTCACACTTTTCCACATTAAACTCCATTTGCCACCTCTCAGCCCAGCTCTGCAGCTTATCTATGTCCCTTTGTAACCTGCAACATCCTTCCACACTGTCCACAACTCCACTGACTTTAGTGTCATCCGCAAATTTATTAACCCATCCTTCTACACCCTCATCCAAGTCATTTATAAAAATGACAAACAGCAGCAGCCCCAAAATAGATCCTTGCAGTACACCACTAGTAACTGAACTCCAGGTTCTCGGTCTTATGACTTTTACTCTGCAGCTGGATCCTTAAAGGGACTTCCCTCCCCCCAAGTCCATTTATACAAATGTTAATACTCAATTTACACAGTTCAAGGTAATTAAACATTAAGTAAATACATTTAGTCTATTAAGTCTTTTGTGCATTTTAAAAAGCACTTTGCTCTATTTAAGTTGCATACAGCTGCTTGTTGTAACAGCTGCAGGCAACTTCAAACCAGTTAAGTGCTTTTCACTAACCAAAAGAGAAAATGTTGGAAAATCTCAGCAGGTCTGGCAGCATCTGTAAGAAATGAAAAGAACTGACTTTTTGAGTCCAGACAACCCTTTGTCAAAGTGTTTTTCACTTCCTCTTTCACATAAACATTGTGGGTAGGAACAATAGGAGTACTCGAGGTGCGTTCAAGCATGAAGGGAAAGGTAAATAAATGCAGCTGATTCAAGGCTGAGTACAGAACTATTAAGCTGTCAATGAAAGAGAGAGTTCAAAGGACTGGATTGAAATTGAATGGAAACAAAGATTTTCAAAGAGTTGGAAGGTATTTCAAATGCTCTTAGATTTCTAGGAAGGCTCAGAAACTTCAAATACCAGTTGTCTGAATTCAGTGGGTCTGAATGAACAGCTGTGGTAAAGGGAGTCCCCCCCCCCTTCCAATAACAGTGAAAGTGACATCTTCTCTCTGCCAGAGGACTTCAAAAAGGTCTGCTCACACCTGAACATTTTGAGAGAGAGAGAGACAGACAGACAGACAGACAGGGAAATCTCTGATATAGAATGGAGTGCTGCTGTCATTTAAAAGCCTGCTAGGTGATCAGGGGGCACAGAGATTAAAGTGACCAGACCGATGTTTCACAGATGATAGGCAGGAATGAAGCTGTTGAGCACAGAGCTGGCTGAAATTATCATGTCAAGGGTGATCTTCAGACCTGTCGGAACTAGAAGGAACAGTGAAGTCCAGCCCAGAAGATAATGCTGAGATCAAGCCTTTCCCCCCCAACCCCCCCGGCCAAGCCCACCCATCCCCAGGACCCTTGGGGGATACTTCTTCTGTGGCATGGCAGCAGCAAAGGAGCAAATGGCCACCAGACCTACCTTCTTCAACCCCTTGGGGTCCAAAACAACAGGTCCACAACAGCACCAAAGCTTGCCTGGTGCGTTACCCACTGGGGAGTTGAGTTCTGGCAGGAATCTGGTGAAAGGAATGTGAAGCTCATATTACAATTATCAGGTTTGCATAATTTTCGGGTTCCTACCTGGTGAGAGTCGGAGCCTGATTGGAGCCAGTGGGGAGAGTGAATCCGGATTGCCTTCTGCTTAACAGGAATCCCGTTTTGGATGAAGCCCCATTCTGAAGGGCATTGAGATTCTCGTGGTCCTTCTGACGGGCAAGAAGATCTCCCCATCCCCACATCTGGAATACTATGTACAGTTTTTGTCTCTAAGATAAGCTTCACTCAGCTCTGAAGAAGGGTCATCCTGATTCAAAATGTTGGCTTCATTCTCTTTCCACAGATGCTGTCAGACCTGCTGAGATTGTCTAGCATTTTCTGTTTTTGTTTCAGATTCCAGCAACCGCAGTATTTTGCTTTTATCCTGTGTTCCAATATCCCTACAGCTAAGAGGTGTTTAAAAGCTGATGAGAAATTTTGCCAGAGTAGATCAATAAATCAAAGTAGGTCAATGTCTTGAAATCATGGATTTGAAATCAATGGCAAAAAGCCAAGAGGGATGAAGATAATTGTATTTTCCTCAGAGAGTCATTGGGAGCTGGAATTCTCTGTCGGAAAAGTTAAAGAAAGCTTATTCCAGGTAGGTACTTATGGCGGGGAACCTTAACAGGTTGTGACAATAACTATGACTGTTGCTTCAAAGGGCTATCACTGGCAGAGTGGTCTCTCTCTGTGCTCTATGTTCTTTTCATTCTATGAATACTTTCTGTTTGTTTCTTTTCTGTCTCTCTAAATTTGATCCCTCTTTCCCTATCCTAATTCCTGTCTGTAAATTATTTAAATCTAATTTATTCTTCTTGCTTTATACTTCCTGGTTTGAACTCTATGTGGCTTCATAAGAACTTTCCAATCCGAGTGGTTGAAGATAATTGTTACTTGCCCTGTTCATACAAACCTCAGGTCCCTATACAGGGCAACATGTCGGATGCAGGATAGAGAAAGTCGCTCTGTTAAACCCCTGAAAAGCTTTGAGGACAGCTGTCAGTAAGGTGAATGGCAAATCCCTTTCCTTAACTGCTGACTGCAAATTCCAAGCCATTTTACCCTTGGTAGCTCAGTGAAACCCCATTGTGATGATCCAAATGTAGGTTACCAAAATTTATGTTCCAGATTTTAATTGTCAATTATTTATAACCTGCTGTATCAAGCAAGTGGATGAGAACGGGTACAAAATAACAAAAAATAAGAAATAGGCCCGTGAGCCTAACATTGGCACTGGGGAAATTCTTAAACTCCATTATCAAGAATTTTATAACTCAGCACTTGGAAAGCAATGGCATAATCAGACAAAGTCAGCATGGATTTACAAAGAGGAAATCATGCTTGACAAATCTACTGGAATTCTTTGATGATGTAACTAGTAGAGTTGACTGATGAGAACCAGTGGATATGGCTTATTCAGATTTTCAGAAGGCTTTTGACAAGGTCTCACATAACACACTACTATGTAAAGTTAAAGCATATGGGATTGCAGGTAATGTCTTGAGATGGATAGAAAGCTAGTTAGCAGATAGGAAGTAAAGAGTTGACACAAATGGGTTTTTTTTGATTGGCAGTTGGTCATTAGTGGGTTACCATAGGGATCTATGTTAGGACCCTAACATTATGTATTATTGATTTGGAAGAGGGAACTAAATGTATTATCTCCAAATTTGCAGATGATGCAAAGCTGGGTGGAAGGGTGAGATGTGAGGAGGATGCAGAAGTGCTTCAGTGTCATTAAGGCAGGCTGAATGAGTGGGTGTATGCATGGCAGATGCAGTATAATGTGAGGTTATCCACTTTGGTATCAAAAATAGAAAGATTATTATTTGAAGGGGTGTAAATTGAGAGAGGTAGATACTCAGTGAGACCTTGATGTCCTCAGGCATCAGTCGCTAAAAGTAAGTGCGCAGGTACAGTAGGCAGTAAAGAAGGCAAATGGTATGCTGACTTTTATAGTGAGTATAGGATCAGGGGACCAGGGAGGTTTTGCTGCAATTGTAAAGGCTGTTGGTGAAGCAACACTGGAGTATTGTGTGCAGTTTTGATGTCCTTAACTGAGGAAGGATGTTTTGCTATAGAAGGAGTGCAGCTAACGTTGACCAGGCTGATTCCCAGGATGCAGAACAGTCATATGAGGAGAGACTAAATCAGTTAGGATTATAATCAGTGGAGTTTAGAAGAGTGAGAGGGGATCTCATAGAAACTTATAAAAATCTAACAGGATTAGATAGGGTAGATTCAGAAAGAATGTTCTCGATGATGGGGGAGTCTAGAATTAGGGGTCATAGTTTGAGGATAAGGGGTTAGGTGCAGAGGTGAGATAAGGAGAAATCTCTTCATCCACAGAGTGATGGATCTGTGGAATTCACTGCCACAGGAAGTAGTTGAGGCCAAAACATGATGTGATTTCAAGGAGGAATTACATGTAGCACTTGAGCTAAAGGGATCAAGTGATATGGGGGGAAGGCAGGATCAGGGTGTCGAGTTTGATGATCAGCCATGACCATAATGAGTGGTGGAACAGGCTGAAAGGGCTGAACAGCCTCCTGCTTCTGGTTTCTATGAATATTTCTGATTAAAACATAAATATTTAGCAGTTGAAATTGGATAAAGCACTGTAGGAAATTTAATATTATAAATTATTTAATAGCGCATATGGATTTCTCGTAACCAGATTTTTTTAAAAGTAGGGTAACAGATAAATATGCACAATAAATGAAAACTGAGTATTCTTAAAATATATTCAGTCCCAATTCTCCATTTTTGCTGTTCTCATATGTATGAGATATTGGAATACAGTTAATTTCTCTGGAAAATATTGGTACAACAGTAATAAATAGAAGGCCTTCCGAGAATTGTCTGATGTTTATTCTTTAAAGTTGGAAAAAAGATTTTTCCATTGAACTTCCTCAATTTGTATAAGCTGGATTTAGGGACCAGTCAATTATGAGTCAGAAACATTGGAATACGTTTAGCTCTTCTTCCTTTTATCCTGAGAATCACAGAATCATCGGCCTGATTGTAATTCCATGACTTTCTGGGAGTGGTGCAGGGTGTGGAGTGTGTGGGAAACCTGGCGGTATGTTGTGTCTGTCAGTGGCTATTTAGCTCTGTGATCTCACTAAGATTCTAATTCCTGCTTTCCTGTCTAATCAACAGCAGCTTGGCAGTGCCAGCCTGACCCCCAGCACTGCCCAAGGGGCAAAGTGGCATTGCCCAGGGGCACCTTGGCGCTGCCCAGCAGGCATCGGACAGTACCAATGAGGTGGAGCCTAATGGGGGCAAGACCTTATAGGGGTGTGGCCTCTGGGGGGGGGGGGGGATCAGTGGGGGTGGGCGGCCCCACTGTCACTCTGCACTCAGCGGTGACAGCGGGTGGGAGACCAGCAATCGGGGTTGGACATCGGGGCAAGGGGGGAGTTGGTCTGCCTTGGGGGAGATCTGGACTCCAGTCGGGGGGGGTTGGGACGGATGATGGGGGGAATGTGGGGAAGATCTGGACTGAGTGGGGAGGGGAAGGAGGTCGGGATTACGGTGGGGGTGGGGGGAGATCTGGACTGCCGGGGGTGGGGGTGTGGTCCCCCAGACCGTACATGTCTGGGGGACCAGGGATCAGTTTGTGGGGGTGGGGTGGTCTGTATGCAAGCATTGCAGGGTCGCGGGGCTGGCAGTGCGGGGCTACTGTGCATTGGCTGATCTTGGTGCTAACAGATCAGTGCATGCGCAGCAGACTGCTCAGCACTGTGCTGATGGTCTCTCCAGCAGGATAGGCCCCATCCCCTGATTTTAAATGAGATTCACACTAGCGCACTCTGCAGTGCACAGTGCACAGGAAATTCATTGTGAAGATCCTGCTGAAAAAACCAGTGGGAGTTACTCCAGTTTTTAAGCGAATTCGACACTTAGAATGTTTTTGCAAGAATCGCATGCAATATCTTAAATTTCAGGGAAGAAATAGTGCTCCCAATGCCAGAGAATTAAGAATAAATTTCAAGCACGCAATGAGTGGACCATTTTGCTTATCTTCTTCAGTTCTTTGTCTGAAGGCAGGTTGGGGCTGTGATTTCCAGCACAGTTAGGGCAAGGAGACAGGTCCCATTGCCACCATAGTGGGCTTGAGGATTGAACCCTAAGCAAACCGCACCCCCCACCCAGAAGTCTGAGTCGCTGTGGCAACATACACTTATACATGCATGCTTTTGATTAGAGTTCTCGATAAAGAACAATACAGCACAGGAATAGCCATTCAGCCCACCAAGCTGGTGCCAATACATAGCTTCTATCCCTCTGTTCACCTCCCATTCATGTGCCTATCAAGATGCACCTTGAACATTGCTAACATGTCTGCTTCTACCCCCTCCCAGGCACCCACCACTCTCTGTGTGAAAAACAAAGAGCATAATGCTATACTGTGTAGGAACAGATCCTACAATAGCAATGATGGAGGCTCCAATTTCCTTCCATCACATGGTTTTTCCTGCTTTTGTCATCTGCTACTGGTGCACATTGGAAAGACTGAAACCCAACCAGTTCAGCTGAGTTCTGGCCATTAAGTCCTCAAGTGGCACTTTCCCCAGCGCCTCTGGCTCTGAGGCAGGGACTCCATCCACTGTGCCACAAGGCCTCCTATTTTGCACACACTTGCACAGAATAAAATTATTTCTGTGCAGAAAGATATGCACAACCAGTAGCATATCTTAGAAACTGATATCACAAACCTGTTCTGATCCCAGACGCGGGTTGATGGGTTTTTGATAAGCGAGGGGATTAAGGGTTATGGGGAGAGGGCGGGAATGTGGAACTGAGCCATGACAGATCAGCCATGATCTTATTGAATGGCGGGGCAGGCTCGAAGGGCTAGATGGCCTACTCCTGCTCCTATTTCTTATGTTCTTATATTGTTCTTATGATACCATGATGGCAGCACTGGATATAACTTATAATTTCTTGACTCTTCTCATTTCCTCGTCTAAATATCATATAAGTTCCATTTTCAGAATTACCATCAATGTGTAGAATTTTCCATTTAACTTGTTCCTGAATCTGATACATTCTAATTTATTTGGCTGAATATGAAATGCGGTAAATTAGTCATCATAATCTTTTCACATTGCAAGGGTTATGTATTGGTCACCAGCTATTATAACTTTCCGAAAGTGTATCCTTTAATCGGAGGCCTACTCACCAATACATTCATGTTGAGTAGCATTTTTTTCTCTGTGCATCTGTACATTAAGTGAACAAAAATGACGATAAAATGCTATGGATGAAAGCAGTCTTGGTCCCAGGTCATCTAATTTTAGTCATGATTTAAACATTAGAAATAATCTCTGAAAACATCTTTGCTATTTGACAATAAATATGTCATTGAGTTTCTGGGAAATAAAAAATATTGCACAGCAAATCAATAATTAATTCCAGAAGATAATCAAGCGTTATAACTCTGTAGCTGCAAATCACTAAAATAGAGATGTTTAATTTTCAAGCTCTTTAAAGCTGTGAATGTAAAGTATTAAACTCATTATAAAGCTATGAATATATATGTGTATTCTGATTGTAAGATCAAAATACCAAGTTTTTGCTTTAAAAAGTAATTTGATGAACTGATCTTTAATATTATCCAGTCAGTCAAGACCTTCATAGGTTTGTCACCAGAAAAAAGCTTTAGTTTGGAGCTCACCTCATCTATACCCAGCCTATTCCTTTTTTCACTATTTTCCAATCATCCACTACAAGTGTAATGTCAGACTCAATTTTTGTTTGCACAATAGGTAGCAGAACAATAGTGTGTAAGTGGAAGCAACTGCAACTTGCTCGGTTTTTCATACCTTTGAACCAAGGAACAGAGAAAGGCATGGAGAAACAAAAATGTACGTGGGTACTGAGATGTGACTGAGGACAAATTGTGTTTAACTAAGATAAAGGTAAAATACTGCGGATGCTGGAATCTGAAATTAAAACAGAAAATGCTGGAAAAGCTCAGCAGGTCTGTGGAGAGAGAACAGAGCCAATGTTTCGAGCCTGGATGACCCTTCATCGGAGTTGATATGTTGGCTCTATTCTCTCTCCACAGATGTTGTCAAACCTGCTGAGTTTCTCCAGCATTTTCTATTTTTTATTGTTGTGTTTAACTAACATGCTGGAGTTTTGTAATGAGGTAACAGAGAGGGTAATGTGGCTGACGTGGACTTCCAAAAAACAATCGATAAAGCACTACACAAAATATTTGTGAGCAAAGTTATGTTTCAGTGTACAAAAGGGATAAGGATGGTTGTGAAATTGGCTGCAAGACAAAATATAAAAGTAGCGGTGCACAGACTGGAAGAGGTTTTATAGTGGGGTTCCTCAAAGGGTGGTGTTAGGAAACCTGCTCTTCTTGATAAATATATTTATATTAATGACCTTGATTTAGGTCTGTGAGGCACAGTTTCAAATTTGTGTATGACAGGAAACTGGGAAGTATTGTAAACTGTGAGGAGGATACTGTAGAACTTCAAAAGGACATGGACAAGTTAGTGGAATGGATAGACTCGTGGCAGATGAAAGTGCAAAGTGATTCATTTTAATAGAAAGAAAGGGAAAGGCTAAAATAAATGCAATTCTAAAGGGTGCTCAGGAGCAGAGGAATCCTGGGGGACCTGTGTACAAATCATTGAAGTGGTATGACAGGTTGCAAGAGCAGCTAAAAAAACAAATGGGTTCCTTGACTTTCACAAAAGGGGTGTGGAATGCACAAGCAAGGAAGTTATGATAACCTGTATAAGGCACTGGTTTTGCCTCAACTATGTGTGAACTCTCCATGCCTTTAGCCAGGCAAAAGCAGGTTCCATACATAGTACAAGCACCCATTGGCTGTGCATTCTGATTTTCTCACTACACAGCTGGATTTCTGGCTTGTTTGAAATAAGTCATGGATTAATTCAAAGGGTGAAAAAGACAGCAATGTCAGTTTGTGTTGTTTGGCCAGTTATTACTTGATGAGATCATATTTGTGAGGCATAATAAGAACTTAGCATCCCAAAGTTTCACATCTCTCAAACAGTTGTGAGTGAGTTTGTCAGTTTATCTGAAGAATTTCAATTAAAGTATATTAATAATCGTAACAGCTTCTTTGGAAATGAGTCATCACATGGGAATCATTTTATCAGCTAAATACAGCAGACTAGCTGCATTAAATTATTTTTAGGTACATCATATAGGAAGCGTACAGTATTTGTCATTTATATAACATGAGAGTTAAGAATATATGCAAACTCATTAGTAGGTTGATAATGAGATCAAATTTGGTCTATCTGATCATGTAATGACAATCATGAGCTTAATACAATGGGTTAAATTGTCCTGGTCCTGGGATGGTACACTTGGAGGGGCAGGAGCCTGGGAAAATAGTGTGGAGCTGCATTGGATTAGTTCTCCAACACTTTCCTGCTCCTTTGAAAGCTTCTTAGAAACGGGCTAGGATGTGAATTGGTTTCTCAATGAACAGAGGTGAGCAGTCAATAACTGAGGCCTAAATTAGGGGCAGTTCTTTGAGTTTGCTGGCGGTGAAGTAATCTGTTGCCACATGTGGATGTCACTGGTTCCATGGAGGAAGTCAGTTTGCAGCAGGCTGGGGAGGCCATTGGAGCTGGAACTTCCATCCTGCAATGAGATTGGTAGCAAGGGCTCAAATGCTGTTGTTGTGTGGGTTTCTCCTCTAGGCTGGGGGAAGCAGTGGGCAGTCTGCCTGTTTCACCCCTCTGAACTTATAGATTAAATTTCTGCCCCCAATGGTATCTCCATTTCAAGGTGCACTTGAAGTCTCAGCTATGGCTCAGCAGCACCTCCACCTCTCTTTGTGGGGCTGTCGAGCACTAAAGCTGTCAGCCTTTTGAGAGCCAGCAGCATTGGAGGATCATCTGCCATCCTTAACAGAGCAGTCACCACAGAGACAGCCAATTGGGAGGCCACCTCCAGGCAAGTAGCTCCCTGGCATCGCTCCTGGCAAGTGTGGGCTCAAGACCCACATTTGGTCCTGATGTCAAGATCCTGAGGTCCGTGGGAAAATCCTGCCTAATGTTTCAGTGACGAGAATCCTATTCATCTTTAAAAGTTTCTTCATAGTTCACCACAATCTGGTGAAATTAATACTCACCACAGTCATTATGATTAAATTAAAATTCCTAAAGATATAGAATGGTGCACATTGTTCCAAATACTGCAGCAGGAGTTATTCAGTTAAATTTGGCTTTGTTGTCTATTTTTCAGCTTTTCGCTTGTTTTAGATCCTCAGAGTATCCCTTCCGTAACTAAATTACATTTTTTTCTTCTAATCAGTTGACAACATCTATCACATTAATTTGGTGACTATCTAATGTATTTCTCATGTTTTTTTCTCATTGTTCCTTTACATATTGTTTCTTCAGTTAACATCTCCCTTTACACGTCCTGAGCCAGTGTAGTTTGGAAGCACAGGAATGCATTTAATCATACTTGCATTATGTTTCTTTTCCTCATTCAGTGATGAATATAGGTTTGTAGCCTGTTTGCAAAATGATTCTGAGGGAAGCAGCCCTTCAACTCTACTTACCTGTGTCTGCTGGTGATTTAATAGTTTTGAACGAGGAAATTTATGGTCTAAAACATTTTGTTGAAAGGTTTTTAATGTAAAGAGTGATGTATGTTATAAACTTTTAGCGGCAATGAACTGACTTATGCACCTTGGCATACCTAGGAATTCTGCTATTACTTTGGTTACGCACTTTTAAACCAGAAATATGACTTTGGGAAAGAAGGTAAAACAATGTCAAGAATTGATGTTTTATTAAACACATGGGACAATTCCAGGCATCAACTTTATTACCAGTGGTATATTTCTCCTGTGAGCCACTCCTGGAAATGTCTATTGAAGACTGTTCCTAAAGTGTGGCGCAAACTGGATTAATGACTTGTGAATGGTGATTTATTTAATAATAAATTGCCTTATGATGTAAAACCGACATAACACTCCCTGATGTCAATTGACAGTGTTTCAATAAACCTCTGTTTAATCACTGAAAAAAATGTACCTTGTTGTTAGGAAAGAAAGGAAAAGAATGAAAGCTGATTGTCAGTCTTCTCATTATAAAATGGAAGATTTGAAAGTTCTAGTGTGCCTGCTGCAGTTGTGCATGTTTTGTACATACTATAAACACACCCCAACAGGAGCAGGACCAATATCCTTGCAGGGGTGTTTGCTCGTGCTGTTGGGGAGGCTTTAAACTGGTATGGCAGAGGGATAGGTATCTCAGCAGGGAGTTAGAGGAGATAGAAACTGGGTTAGAAATAAAAGGCAGAAAAAGTGGAAGCAAAAGAGGAAGACATGGCAATAAAAGGCAAAAAAAGCAAACAGTTGTTCTATTGTCCTGAGATGTGGGCTTAGTATTAGGGAAAAGTGGTGTTAACCAAGACGCTTTCTCCAGTTAATTGATAGACACAATGGATGGGATTTTTTGGCTGCACTTGCTCCAAGGTCGGAAAACCTCAAATAAATCGGTTGGACTAAAACCTGGTGTTGTCAGACTTTTTACTGTGTTTACCCCAGTCCAACGCCGGCATATCCACATCATGCCAACTAGGGATCCAGCTATTTTTGACCTGGCAATGTGTAATGAGGTAGGCTTAATAAATGACCTCAAGGTTAAGGATCCCCTAGGAAGTATTGTTTACGGGTATGATAGAATTTAACATTCAGCTTGAGCACGAGAAAATTGGGACAGAATTATCAGTGTTGAACTTAAAGAAGGAGAATCGCAAAAGTATGAGGATGGAATTGACCAAAGTGGAAGTGGACTGGTCATATAGATTTGTAGGTAAGACAATAGATGAGCAGTAGCAGACATTTCAGGAATAATTCATGACTCTTATCAAAAATGCATACCAATGAGGAAGAAAGACTCCAAGGAGAGGAAGAACCTACCATGGATAACTCAGGAAGTTAAAAAGTGTATTAAGTTGAAAGTGGAAACATATAAGCTGCAAAGATCAGTGGTAGGCAGGGAGAGTGGGATAAATTCAGGATTTAGCAAAGATGAACTCAAAACTAACCAGGAAGGAGAAAATTAGTTATGAGCGCAAACAAGCAAAAACATAAAACCAGGCAATAAGAGCTTTTTTAAGTACATTAAAATGGAGACGTAAAAGAAAGCATAGGTCCCTTTGACAATGAAACTGGGGAAATAATTATGAGGAAAAAGGAAATTGCAGAGGAGTTAAATAGATATTTTGCATTGGTCTTTACTGTACAGGATACAAGCATCCCTGAAATAGTAAAAATATAGGAGAGGAATTGAATATGGTCACTATCACCAAAGAATTAATTTTAGGTAAATTAATAGGGTTAAACATGACAAGTGCCCAGGACCTGATGGATTGCACCTCTAGATATTAAAGAGGTACTTACAGAAATCATGGACACATTGGTAGTCTTTTTCCAAAATCCTTGAATTCATAAATGCACAAAATTATTGGAAAACTCACAGTGTGGTACCCTTGTTCAAAGAGGAAAGGAGGTAAAATGTAAGAAATTAGCCTAACTTCAGTTATTGGAAAAATATTAGAACTGATTACTAAGGAGAGAAGAGCAGTGCATTTGGAAAGTCATAATCTGATGAAACAGAGGGGAAATCATGTCTGACAAATTTGCTGGAGCCTTTTGAGGATGTAACAGCCAGAGTAGATAGAGGAGAACTGGTCGATGTTGCATCTTTGGATTTTCAAAAGACATTTGATAAGTTTCCACACAAAAGGCTATTACGCAAGATGGGAGCTCAAGGTGTTGGAAGTAATATTCTGGCATGGGTGAGGGATTAGCTAACTAATAGGAAACAGCGAGTAAAGATAAGGGGGCCCTTTCCAGGTTGGAGCAGTAACCAGTATAGTGCCACAGGGATCAATGCTGGGACCACAATTCTTCACAATATATGTTAATGATTATTAATGATTTGGAGGAAGGAGCAGAGTGCACTGTAGCCAAATTTGTGGAAGAAATAAAGTTGGAGGGGGTGGTGGGATGGTGGATTGTAAGGAAAATGTAAAGAATTTCAGAGAAATATTGATAGGTTAAGTGAGTTTGCAGAAAATTGGCAAATGGAATTCAATGTGGGAAAATGTGAGATTTTGAAAGAAAGAATGAGAAGGTGGTTTATTATCTAAATGGAGAAAGACACAGAAAATTGTCTTGGGACTATATCGCCACCATTCCTTCACTGTTGCTGGGTCAAAATCCTAGAACTCCTTTCCTAATAGCACTGTGGGTGTACCTACACCACATGGACTGCAGAGATTCAAGAAGGCAGCTCACCACCACTTTCTCAAGGGCAACTAAGAATGGGCAATAAATGCTGGTTTAATCAGTGATGCCCATGTCCCATGAATTAATTTAAAAGAAACAAAATGTTGTGGGCAGATGACTGGCAAGTTGAAACAATGCTTCCACTGCCTGGATCATTCTACAACAGCCCTGCAATACTTGGCAGAGTGGGTGTTACTTTTCATGGTGTTCTCTTGCATGCTGCTCAAACTTGCCAACATGAAGTGACAGTCTTGGTCATTAGCTGTACAATGAGTAGGAGTCTGAGGAGAGGGAGAAGCAAATCAAGAAAAGTGAGGAAATTGGAATGGAGGAGGCAACTTACACAGCCCCTTTCTGCCTAGGCTGCCCATAGAGAGCTCATCCAACTGCGATACCTAGAAATACAACCCCAATTTCTCATTCACAAACAGTCCCACACCTTACCTTCCTTCAGTTACTGATATCAATGTGTATGCTTGAGCACAATGCAAAAACAAACCTAGAGAATAAACATTTCAATCCAAAGATATAAATTAAGTAATTCCACATTGCACAGAAAAGTCAATGAATCAGCCATGCGCATTCCCTTTGTGCAAGTCTTGCGGGTGCTTTTACCTCATGTTATCCCAGTAGCTGCAGCATGTCTTGTGGAAGGCTGCTGACTTTCAGTAGAAGAGACATACGAACATACAAACTATGAGCAGGAGTGGACCACTCGGCCCCTCAAGTCTATTCCATCATTCAAAAAGATCATGGCTGATCTGATAGCTTTGTTGTTGATGGCTTTGGAAGATGGCCTCATATAGCTCTGGACCAGGAAAGCCTGACCACAGGCCGCATCATCTGAGCATGAGGAATAACTGCATCAGTTGCAGGCTGATAGGCACCAACATTGGCACGAAAGGAATGAGGAGAAGGTGAATTTTGTCTTCCTGAGAAAAGACAACAGGCTTGTGCTCCGCAAAACCACTGCTATTCTCCCTGGGCAGTGCCTCAGTAATCCAGGTATTCTATCGAAAGATTGATTGTTAGTCTATGAGGAGATCTGAGTTTAAAGTTTATTTATTATTGTCACAAATAGGCTTATGTTAACATTGCAATGCAGTTATTGTGAAAATCCCCTAACCACCACACTTTGGCATCTGTTCAGGTACACTGAGAGAGAATTTAGCATGGTCAATGCACCTAACCAGCACGTCTTTCGGACTGTGGGAGGGAACCGGAGCACCTGGAGGAAACCCACGCAGACGCGGGGAGAACGTGCAGACTCCACACAGACAATGACCCAAGCCGGGAGTCGAACCTGGGTCCCTAGCATGCGAGACTGCAGTGCTAACCACTGTGCGACTATGCTCTCCACTTTGAACACTACAATTCACAGCGAAGATGTCAGTAGTTTGTGTTTCCAGTGCAGCACTCAGACATTACATGGCTAATTATAATGGTCCAACTGAAGCCGAGATATCAGCCATCAGATGCTGCATCATGGTGATGTCTACAAGTGTAATAATGGAGCTGGACACCACTCCCATTCTGGAAAGGATTGACTCCAATGTCTGTCCAAAGTCCTATGTCACTTTAGCAATGGACTCCTCAATGCTCCCTGACATTGACTGGCTTCTAATGTACCAAGCATTTCAATGTGTGTATCCTATCAGCATTCTTCTGCACACAGTCCCACTATTTATATCTAAATCCTCGGTATCTGAATCCTTGGTAGCAGAGCATGTGTGGGAACTTAGCAGAAAGTTGACATGTGTGCTATTCTTGTTCCTGCAGTGCTTGCAGGTCTCTCATCTGTGGAACCTGCCTCCATGAACTCCCTTACATTCCCTGCAGTGTTATTATCTGAGGTGATGACTTTGAATGTGATGCCAAATGCCAATGTATCTTCATCGTCACTATCTATTTGGTCTACCTCCACCACCTGGCCAGATGACACCTCTTAGCTATCTGAAAGGAGAAATTACGATTATGTTGAGGGGAGGGAGTGGGGTGGGGGGGGCAGCAGGTGGTGCGTGTTTACACTATCTGAGGTATGTGAGATGAGGAGTAAGTGAGATGTGAGATGGAAGATACATAGGTTGGGATTTTCTAGCCATTCCCGCCGGCGGGATTATCTGGTGCCAACAATAGGAAACCCAGGTTATGCCAGGGTTCTGAGGGAAATCTCGATCAGTTGTCCCTGGCAGCCATTCAGATTAGCATGCAGCTCTCTGAGACGGGTCTTGTTTCAGAGTTAGGGGAGGAAGTCCCACCTTGAAATATTTTATGCTACTGGAATGTGAACTCGCTGCAGGGCAGGTCCCCGGCAACTCTTTGGATGGCAGGAAGGGAAGCCAATGCTAACCTGAAAAGGGATCATAATTCCTTCGTGTGTGAATAAACACATCCAGTTGCACTTGGTCACGAATGTCACTAATCAGCTCACGGAACCAATCATCATACTGATGAGAAGCAACTCAAAGCGATGGGCCACAATGTGAAGTGATGCACAACAATGTAAAACAGCATCAAGTTAAAATTGATGATGCAAATTGGGAATACCTGCCCTAAAAACTGCACAGCTGTACAACGAAATTATTTAAAATCAAACAACTTCACATGGGGATTTACCATATGTCCAGCACTTTTTTGTTTTATTAACCTCACTAATGCCCACCATATGAAACAGACTGCGCCAACATTCAACACTTTTCGTAGAATCCCTACAGTACAGAAGGAGGCCATTCAGCCCATCGAGTTGCACCAACCACAATCCCACTCAGGCCCTATTCCCATAATCCCATGCATTTACCTTAGCTAGTCCCCCTGACACCAAGTGACAATTTAGCATGGCCAATTCACATAATCTGCGCATCTTTGGACTGTGGGAGCATCCAGAGGAAACCCATGTAGGCACAGGGGGAATGTGCAAACTCCACACAGGCGGTGACCCAAGTCGGGAATCGAACCTGGGTCCCTGGCACTGTGAGGCAGCAGTGCTAACCACTGTGCCATTGAATCTTGTGGATTACTTTGCTGCTGTTAGAAAAATGTACAATTAATTTTTAATTCTATCAATAGACAGTTAAAAATACTGTCTTTAATTTGTTTTTTTCCTATAATTTCCACAGGAAAAGTAGATGTCAGCAAAGCTGGTGAAATTTGCAAAGAAGCTGTAACATACTTAGTGCTGATCTGACCACTCCTATTCATAATTATTATGTTTCAGCGAAAAGACAGTTAAAGTTTTTTTTTGCTTATTAAGACTAACCTCATATTTTGACATTGCCAGCTGTTTTCTAGCTTTATTAGTCCACTGTACCAGATCGCATAAAGTAGATTATAGTAACACCAGCAGATGTCTGGATCTAACCCAGTAAATGCAAGCCTGAGGGAGATAAGCAAGGACAAAGTGATTACCATCAAGATGAGCTAATTGGTTTCATGTCAAAGTGTTTTGTATGCGTTGTGTTTTGGGAAGAGTGATTGGGAAAGTGAAGAAATAGTTCCACATGCAGCGAGCATTGTTGAGTCAAGCTGGAAGTTAGTCACACTCAAAGACATGCCTAAAGCTGATACCACACAATATTGCCTGTCTGAACCTTAGGGAATTTGGTTTAACTTAATTTGAAACAGGTCCTGTAGCGATATCTCATTGAATGGGAAGATAGGAGTATATCCTTCTAACTTGCAAAAAATCAAACTTCCCTTTAGGAAGAATCCTGAATCGGGGTGAATAATACCATGCCCACTGATACAGACCAGGGGAGAACTCTGAAGACAGGGATATCAATTATCAAATCAATTATCAAAGCAATACGCAGCAAATGCTGAAATCTGCTCTGAAGAAGTCATATAGCTCCAATATATTAACTCTGATGCTGAGTTTTTTTCCCTGGCATTTTCTGTTTATCCATACATTTTATATTATTAAAAGTTTTGTGTTTGTAAGAATTCAGCGGTTATTCTGGAATGCCAAAACCGTTGTTAGTTTTCCATGAAAACAACAACTAGTCACACCTATAGCACTGGCCTCATGGTCATTTCCATGATTAGCCTTGCTTTGGTCAATAAACTGAGCTTGAAAGATCGTTCCCACTGAGTGCTTGCCTGTTGGAAGAGTAAACTAATACATTCCTACAGGTTTTAAATGTCTCCAACAGTTTAAAATGACAGATAGTGTTACATGTTAATCTACTTGGGTGGCATGGTGGCACAATGGTTAGCACTGCTGCCTCACAGCGCCAGGGACCCAGGTTCAATTCCAGTCTCAGGTCACTGTCTGTGTGGAGTTTGCACATTCTCCCTGTGTCTGCATGGGTTTCCTCTGGGTGCTCCAGTTTCCTCCCACAGTCCAAAGATGTGTGGGTTAGGTTGATTGGCCATGATAAATTGACCCTAGCTTCAGGAGGGGGATTAGCAGGGTAAATATGTGGTGGTACAGGGATAGGGTGGGATTGTTGTTGGTGCAGGTCAATGGGCTGAATGGCCTCCTTCTGAACTGTAGGGAATCTAAGATTCTACTGGCACTCTTTTAAAAAGTTCTTCCATGGGATGTGGGTGTCACAGACTAGGCCAACATTTTTATTACCCATCCCTAATTGCTCTCAAGAAGGTGATGGTGAGTTGCCTTCTTGAATCTCTGCAGCCCATGTGGAGTAGGTACACCGATGTGGAGATGCTGGTGTTGGACTGGGGTAAACACAATAAGAAGTCTGGTGATGTCAGACTTCTTACTGAGTAGGTACACCCACTGTGCTATTAGGGTGGATGTTTGTCCCTCTCAGGATCAATCTGCAGAGGTCACATGATATGGGAACCAATCAGGGAGGAAGCTGGGGGTTCACCCTGGTAAGCACGGGCTTCTGTACTCAGAGTCATCTTGGGAGCTGATTGCTGCCATGAGGCTGCAAGCCTCTGTTTAGTTTAACCTGTAAATAAAGGAGTTGTGTTTTCTCTAAACCAGTGAATGAGCATCTTTACAGAGTTTCAGAATTTTGACTCAGCAAAGGAGTGGAGATATATTTCCAAGTCAGGATGTTGAGTGACTTGGAAGGAAACTTGCATGTGGTGGTGTTCCCATGCATCTGCTGTCCTTGCCCTTTAAGTGTAGAGATTGTGGGTTTGGAAACTCAAAAGAATCAAAAGAAGTGGGGTATGTGGGCAGTCATTGTATGTGGCTGACATGCTGAACAGAGCATTCAGCTTGGCATAGAGCTAAGTAAGTTACAATTGGATTGAATCAAAGTGGAAGTTGAGAATTTAGTAATAGTGAGAATTTGGTGAAGAGGAGGAAGGTAAAATTTTACACTGAGCTCAGTAGGACCAGAGACCAACAACCCAAGAATTCTAAGATAAGTACCTAGGTTAATTATCTCGATATCTTAATGGTTAGCTTCATTGGGTTTAGTATCTTGGTAGTTCTTTCCAAGGCAAGTAAATGAATTAGTCTTTGCTCATTTTGAGGAACAAAAAGAAAGTAATGCAATTTAGCTGGAGTTAATGACATATCCAAATGATATTATTTAATACATCTAAGGATAGTGTCTTAAGTTCCTAACTACAGTGGAGGGACAGCTGCAATTCCATGTGGAAACTTCAGGAAGCTTGACGTTATCAGTAGGTTCATGTTTCCTCGAAGTGCCTCCAGCTGAATTCACTGCAGGGCATATTGGAGCATAGACAGGGTGGATAGGTAGCTGCTGTTCCCCCTCATTGGAGGGTCACTTATGAGGAGACATAGGTTAAAAGTGAGGGGTGAGAGGCTTGGGGGGATTTGGGGAAAAAACTTTTTTACTCAGAGTGTGGTTACGATCTGGAATGCGCTGCCTGGGAGGGTGGTGAAGGCAAGATGCCTCACATCCTTTAAGATGTACTTGGATGAGTACTTAGCAAGCCATAATGTTCAAGGTTATGGGCCACATGCTGGCAAGCAGGGGTAGGTCAGGGCCTTTCCATGGATCGGTGCAGACTCAATGGCTTCTTCTGCACTGCAGGATTCTGTCATTCTGTGATTCTGTGACTGAACATTTCCGGTAATACATGTTCCAGAAGATTGTCAACGCATTGCCAGATGGAGTTCAGTATTGCAAGTGCGTGACCACCTGGAGGAGTAGAAGGAGACATGCAGTTTAAGAATCCTGTGGGAGCATGGCACTAACATTGAACATCGGTGAGGGTGGACAACTCGAAGGAGTGCAGAGCCTGGAACTCTGATGCAAAGGACTGTGCAGGGGTAATGTGTAGAAATGCAACAGCTCAATATTTGGCTAGACCTGCAGTGTTACCATTGTTGGCTTGAAACCCATATTGCATGTCGTCTCACTTGTGCCATGGAAAGGAACATTATGGAAAGTAGGGTAAGAGGAACAGTGAGAAGTCCTGGTCCATGCAGTAAGAAAAGATGTAGTGAGGATGAGGATTCAGGTTCAGCAAGAAGCTCAAGATTAAAAATCAGAACCTCACAGATTCTGGATCTCTGGATTACTCCCAGTGCCATGTTATAGTTAGAGTACAAAGAGAAGGCTAGGACAGTGCGGCTAAAGACATGATGCAGGAAACAGGGCTTCAGATTCCTTGGATATTGATATCAATTCTATGACTGGAGGATCTTGTTTAAGATGGATAGGCTTTAATAGAACTTGGGCATACATACTTGCAGGCAGGTAAATTATGGGGGTTGGACACCAAGATGTGCTATTTAAAAATAGAAACAAGGTGCAGAGGGGACTGGAAGAGGCGGAGTTAGAAATAATACAGAATCAGGTCCAACAAAAAATGCAAGGAGGTGTATTTTGTCAGGCTTGGCGTGCTGGGGGGAGATATTGAGCGCGTGTTAGCTGTCAGCATAAATGGTCACGCCGGCTCGAAGTTCCACGTGAGTCAAAAAATGAGAAACTCACCGGTATGTTCTTGTTTTCCAATTTTCTCCACCATTCACCAGTGATGTAACAAGGTTCTCAGCCAAAAAAGGCAGGAATCTCTTTTCAATACTTTTTAGTAAATTTCAATGTTATTAAAGGGCTTCCCAGCCACATGATCCTCCCTCACTGAATATTCATACATCACTGACATAATGTCACATCGGCGATGTTTATAGTGAGCTATATGAAAACGGGAATCAGTGGGGAGGAACTTGTGGGGAGCACTGAGATACATATAGCCCTGGGGGGCGGCGGGGGGGGGGGGGCAGGGTTGGGGGGGCGGGTGGAGACGTCTACCCATGCAGTGCCCTGGCATGGCTGCATGGCACAGGTTGGTGCTGCCCTCTGGTGCATGTCGCCAGTGCCAGAGGTTGGCCCTCTGGGTAACTGAAAGTGGGAGTAGCATCCCTTATGTCTGTTCGGGGAGAGCTGATGCCTGTGGGATTGGTGAGGGGGAGTGAGGGGGGCAGGCAGTGGTCACCCCAATGCTTGTGGGAGGTGGGGGGGGAATCTCCATGCTGTGAGGGGGGGACAGGATGGAGGGGAGTTTATTTGAAGCATTGAACCTCACACTCTGCCAAATTTTGGTAGAACTCCAACCCATGTGTGTAAATGCACAAAATTATAGATTTGCTGAGCTGCAGCTACAAATAGCCACAGAGGAATATGATGAGGTAGCAATAACTGAGACATGGATCAAAAAAGGGGAGGATTTGAAGCTTAATATTCTTGGTATAAGGTATTAGGAAAGACAGATTAGAAATGGAGAGCTAGCAGATTTGATTTAGGAAAATATTACAATACTTCAAAAGAGAGAATGCCCCTGAGAAGTCAATGCATCTGTTTGGTTGGACCAAGGGAACAATAAAGGAGATATTACTACTTGTATTCAATACTGGAAGGAGATAGGGGAACAGATTTGAAAATAAATTGCTAAATAGTGCAAGGGCTATAAAATAGTGATAATGGGAAATATAACCACCCTAATGTTGAATGGAGAAATGTTTGCGCAATGTGCAGACAAGGGAAGAATTTCTGTAGTGTGCTCAGGAGAATCTTCTTGAGCAGCAAATCT
The DNA here is from genome assembly GCF_965287045.1 of Carcharhinus amblyrhynchos. Taxonomy (NCBI): domain Eukaryota; kingdom Metazoa; phylum Chordata; class Chondrichthyes; order Carcharhiniformes; family Carcharhinidae; genus Carcharhinus; species Carcharhinus amblyrhynchos. The sequence continues at coordinate 92,997,480 of NC_137328.1, read as the reverse complement.
CCTGCCCAACAAGGAAGGAGGTATGAAATAAAAACAGAAAAAACTAGATAAACTCAGCAGAACTGTAGAAGAGTCATATGAAACTGAAATTTCGCAGAACAGAATTGGCCTCAGGCGGGATTTTACAAGCCTTGCCCGAGTGAGGTCTAAAATTGCGACTATGGATTCAAGCCTGCCCAAGGTGCTGCTGAGTTTATCTGGTATTTTCTGTTTTTATTTCAGATTTCCAGCTTCTGCAGTATTTTGCTTTTGTTAAGGGAAGAAGCTTTGCTGGATCTCGTGCTAAGGAATTGAATGGGACAAGTGGAGAATCTCACAAAGCGGAACAGAATGAAAATACTTCACCGGAGGCAGATTCAGTTCAATGAATTTGAGGAGTGGTTAGGCCGGGTAAATTCGGGTCAAGTAAACATGGGCACCTTTAAAGAGCAGCTGGTTCGGGTACACAAAGGGAGGGCAACTAAAGCCAGAGATCCATGGATCACAAAAGAGTCAGAGAGTAGGATGAAGGAGGAAAAGAAAATTTATCACAGGTGACAATTGGATAACACAAGGGAGAATCAGGCTGAATATAAATAAAAACATTGGGAAGAAGTAAGAAAGGCAATAAGAGGGGCAAGGAAACAATATAATAAAAATGGTGGCTAACACAAAGGTAATCTTAAATCCTTCCCCATGCACATTAACAGTAAAAGAGCCATCAGAAAAGCAGTGGGACAAAATAATAACAGAAGTGTAGATATATTGGTGAAGACAGGAGGCACAGCTGTGTAACTGAGTGAGTATTTTACAGCACTGTTTACTAAGGGAAAGGAGTTTGAGAAACCTATTGTAATTAAAGTGGTTGCTACAATACTGGATGAGATAAAAACAAGATGAAGAGGAGATACTAGGGAGGCTGATAGAGTTTAAAGTAGGTAAGTCACCTGGCTCTGATGAGATTTACCCTAGGTTGCTGAGAGAAATAAAAAAGAAGTTAAGCAGCCTTTGGCCACAGTCTGCCAAGTTTGCTTAGATACTGAGAAAGCATCAACAGATTGGAGGATTGTAAATATTATACCCTTGTTCAAAAATGTTGAGAGGAATAAACCTGATAAATACCAATCAGTCAGGATATGATAGTTGGTGGGAAACCTTTAATACGATAAGTCAGCAGATAATTAATTACATTTGGACAAACATGGATTACTAACAGATAGCCAACACAGTTAAGGACAAATCAGATTTGACTAACTTGATTGAGTTTTAATAAGATTTAATTAAGAGGGTGAATGATGGCATTGATGTTGGGCATATGGACACTCGGAAGGTGTATGATAAATAAGTACCACGTATTATGCTTGTTAGGAAAATTGAAATCCAGGGGATAAAATGGACAGTAGAGGCATAGGTGCAGAATTAGCCAAAGACAGGGAGAGGGCTGGCCCACTCAAGGACAAGGGAGGGAATCTATGCATGAAGACAAAGGAAATGGATGAGGTATTAAATGAGTACTTTGCATCAGTATTCACTAAAGAGAAGGACTTGGTGGATGATGACTCTGGGAAAGAATGTGTCGATAGTCTGAGTCATGTTGAGATCAAAAAGGAGGAGGTATTGGGGTTCTTGAGAAATATTAAGGTAGACAAATCCCCAGGGCCTGATGGGATATACCCCAGAATACTGAGAGAGGAAATTGCTGGGGCCTTGAGAGAAATCTTTGTATCTTGACTGGTTACAGGGGAGATCCCAGAGGATTTGAGGATAGTCAATGTTGTTCCTTTGTTTAAGAAGGGTAGCAAGAATAATCCAGGTAATTACAGGCCAGTGAGCCTTACATCAGTGGTAGGGAAATTATTGGAGCAGATTCTTTGAGGCAGGATTTATTCCCACTTGAAAATAAGTGGACGTATTAGTGAGAGGCAACGTGGTTTTGTGAAGGGGAAGTCATGTCTCACAAACTTGATTGAATTTTTCGAGAAAAAGAGCAGGGGTTGGGGTTATTTGTGAACAAGTCTTTGAAGCACAGGCCAACAATGCAGTTGATAAAACATCCTCAGCTTTATAAATAGAAGGCATGAAAGTTAAGGAACAATATTGAATCTCTGTGAACCTCCATTTTCCATTCACTCATGGGGTGTGATTATCACTTGCAAGACCAGTATTTATTGCCCATCCTGAATTTCCCTTAAGTAGGTGGTGCTGATCTACCTTCTTAGTCCTTTGGCTAAGATACTATCACAGTGACACTGGTTACATAATTTGTTGGATGATGATGAAGGATGTTCAACTTCAGGTAGAGTATGTGTCCAATTCTTGGTACCACATTTTAAAAAGGAATTGAAGGTTTTGCAGAGCGCATGGGGGAGATTCAATGGAATGATTCTGGAGATATAGGATTAGAATTACTCGGATAGACAGGAGATATTGAAGTTGTTTATCCTGGCAGGGAGAAAATAAGGAGAGAGATTGTTTAAAATAATTAAGGTTTGGATGGAATAAACAAAGATCAACAGTTTCCAATGGTTAAAGGGTCAATAACAAAGAGGCACAGATTTGAAGTCATTGTCAAAAGATTCCAAAGGAAATTGGATTACTACTTGAAGAAGAAAAATTCTTCAGGAATATGGGGAAAGAGCCAAGGAGTTCAATTAGCTGGATTGCTCCATAAAAGAGCTGACACAGATTTGATTTGCTGAATTGCTAGCTTCTCTCCCATACTAATCTATAGCTAGAATTTTATAACCAACCCCCCCACCACACCACCCCGCCACTCCCCCCATGCCCCACCCCTACCTCTCCCAACCCCAGGGTGCAAATGAGATGGCTGGAGTTGCTGTGTCAGTCACCTTCTCACCTCAACTAGTATTTTACCAGCAGCAGGGTCAGTGCCTTTCTACCCTGAGGCCAAGTAAGCCCTTTGGAGCCTAGTAATGGCCATTCAAAGGCCTCTTGTCACTTGACCGGTACTTTACCTGCAGTGGATGGGCACATCACCTGGTGGTCTCGCTGCAGTCTGAGGGTGCTTGTCCCCCACCCCATTGAGCATGGTGGGCTCCCCACAGCAGTAAGGGCTGGAATACCTCATAATCGGTCCCCAACCCCGGCATCGGGGCCTGTCTGATTGGCACCAGCCAGCTCCAATCACACTGTATATTGGACATGTTTTATCACCACTGGTCCAGGGCGTGCCGCAGTTCCAGCAGTGGCCACAACTCCTGGTGGCATTGCTGGGACTGAAGAGTTGTTGGCCTTCAAATTGGTCGACAACTCTTGGAGGCCAGACATTCTGCCGAATCGAGATGGAAACCACAGCTGCAGGCATTTAATTGCTTGAACAATGTAAAATTGAGAAATGGATTCCAGAGCTGGTGGAGATGGAGTTGCTTCCAACTTTCTGGCTGGTGGGTGGAGGCACCACTGCCATACAAATTCCTGGCCTAAGATTTAATGATCTTTGTGATGTGTAACTGGCTCCACATGCTGTATCTGATAGGTGAGGTTATTAAATCTTTTCTGTCATGGAATGGCAAGCTGAGAAATGATTGTATTGGTACCCACTGACCTGGCCATTTCTCTACCAGCCCCTTAACATCTTTCCAACAAATCTACTATCAATTGGTTCTAAATCAAGTCGCCGTCCACAGCATAACCACTTGCAACAGCACTTCAACATCTGCAACAGACCTTGCCAGCATTTAGACAACAATAAATTGGTTTCCCAGAGTAAAAGGGATGTGGTCTTCTTCCCCTATAACCTTTAAATCCTTTAGGAGTTAGTTATTTACCTCCCAGAACAGCTGAGCTCCCAATTGGAAAGATCTTTCAAGCTTATGTTATTTATACTAATCAGCTTGACCCAGGAGTTAACTTGGACTTAATGCCGATGTTCTGTCTACCCTCAAAATGAAAATTTGATAAAGTGAAGCCTTAATGGGAAAGCGGTTAAGGAAATTAACCTTAAAAAAAAGTATTTCACAAATATAGAAGGATCTCTGCAGAAATGATAAAATGGAGGGAAGTCAATCAAGGAATTGATTAACTTGTGTAAAGAGCTGGGCATTAAGCGAGAATAGCCAGTGGACTTCCTGAAGAGCACAATAGTCCCATTGGAGAAGAAGAGAAACACTGTGAAATGTGAAGACCATCACTTTGATTCTACATGCATCAGTGTTGATGAAATTTGCCAATGAGTGAAGTGATGGCAGTGTTGATGTTGGTGGTGCAGTGGGTAGGATATGGAATTTGAACATGTACTTGGTGACCTTGATTATTTGTACCAGACTTTTAGAACATTTTGTAGCACTTGGGGCCAGACTCCTTGCATTGACTTCCATGGCTATTGGTTCTCACTTCCTTTTAAACATATGTCTGGAATGCCTCCTGCAACACAGACCCACCCCCAGCACCCCAATGGAAAAATGCCCTTTCAATTTCCTGCACTAAGGCCTCCAGCACTGCACAGGAGAAGGTGTAAACTCTCCCTCTGGCCTCAGCTCCATTGCATCCCAGGTTTAAATGGTGCTAGTTTCACCAGAGCCAGGGCCCCCTGCTGAGCCTACAACTAATCAGCAATGTGTGCCATATTCATGGAGATGAGCAGGCAGCATAAAGTCTACCAATGGACCTTACCCAATTTTTAGCTGTGCACACTTGGTCAGTAGTCAGTGGTGTATGTGGTCTTTATAGCATGAGTTGGATAGTATTTCTGAGCCTTTTCATGTTTTCAAATCAAGTAAGTGTAAAAGGCAGTCACAATATTTTCAAGAAAGCAGTATAGATATTGGCATCAAGTTATAGCCTCTTAAACCTCAGATTCTTGCTTATGAAGAAGAAATTTTGCTGATCCTGGAAAGACAGGCCACAGACAATCTACTGGCTGAGGATTCATAATGGCATGTGCTTCATCATTCTTTTGTATTCTATACTAATGGCCAGTAAATTATTTCATGTAACAATCATGTTGCTGCTACTGCGAGTAATGTGAAGCATTGGATGTTCCTATATAACCCCGCACAAATTCAGAAAGCAATAGAAATTGGAGCAAAATGAGGCAGGAGGGGGATTTCCCTTCATCCAAACCTTATCGGTATTGTTGTTGGCTACCCTTCTCATCCCACTGAATGTAAATGGCGATAAGTTGAGAGGAGAATCGTGGATGAATGAGGTCCAGTTCTGTTAGCCAATATCCTTTCCTTCCACCTCTTTAGCCTTGAGATTGTTTGATGAAAGGTGGCAGTAGGATCAAGGTTGTGGTAGTCGTGTTCCCGGTGTTGGTAAATGGAGGGAGACGACTTAATATAGGCCTCCGTTTTATTCAAGTAGTTTCCCAGGCATTTATCTACATTGTAGGCCTTACAGCCTATTGCGGTAGTCCTACTACAGCGCTGCCTGATTTTCTGGATTTGCAGTGGTGGACTTGGTCTTGTTAGCAGCAAGCCCTAAGGAGATTTGAATTAAAGTTAAAAATACTGAGAGAACAGAATAAATTAGCCTGCACCTAAAACAGAAAGAGAGAGAGAGATAAACAATCAGAATATAATAGATATGAATGTTTTAAAGTGAAGTATAGAATTGCAGTAACATGAAACTAGAACATGTATTGTTTTAAATGAATATTGCATGGGGAATTGTTGAGTGCCACCAATATGAAGGAGGCCTCTGGGTCTCATTAATGACTGGCTAGCTTAGCTATTGCTGCCCGCCCCCCCGTGCTGCCCCCCCCCCCCGCCCCTCCCCACCGCCCCCGCCACTCCATCTTTGAATCCTGCAACTACTGTAGTCAACAGTTTCTTATTCATGTCTTCTCTCTATTTGAAAGTATCAAGCCCAACAACATCAGACCTCATTTAAAAAGCTTTTGGAACCTCACAATATTCAATAACAAATGGTCTCTTCCACTTCCTTCCATCAGGAAAAAGATACAAAAGTCTGAGATTACTAACAAACGATTCAAAAACGGCTTCTTCCCTGCTGCCATCAGACTCTTGAATGAACCTACCTTGCATTAAGTTGATCTTTTTCTACACCCTAGCAATGACTGTAACACTACATTCTGTACTCTCTCCTTTCCTTCCCAATGTAAGGTATGTTTTGTCTGTATAGTGGCAAGAAACAATACTTTTCACTATATACATGTGACAATAATAAGTCAAATCAAATCAAATCAAAATGTTTTTCCGCAACTAATCCACAGAAGTAAATGTGGCTGCTGAATCAGTTCAAAGATAAAATTATTGCGGGTCAACAAATGCCAAGTGAGATTTACTGGACAAATGAACTGTAATGATTCCTTTTATAAATTGGAAGTTGTTAGAAATGTTACCATTCATAAAACCAACATGGATTTGTTAGGCTTGTGGATACAACATCTTCTCAACATTATCTCCAAACATCTTGGGCCAGTTGGTGTCTTTACATTCTTCTTCTTGAATCCTCTGTCTGAAGACAAGTCTGCTCCACACCACTGCAATCTAGACCATTGGTAGGGCAAGAATCCCAAATCCAGTCCAGCCAGAATATGGATCAAACCCCATGCTGTTGCTACCAGTCTGAATCACACCAGCATTTGAGCTAACTTCAGATAGAGAGATATTGTAATTTTAAAAAAAAGTTTGTATGTGTCTGTAAAGATATTGGCTGGAACTCTACCGCCCCATGCACCACAGGAATTGGAGTGGGCAGATAATAGAATGGTCTGTTGGCCTCGGGTGGGATTTTATGGTTCCGGGATGAGCGAGGCCATAAAATCCTGCCCATGACTGGGGTAAGGAATGAGTGAATATTTGAATCGTCTTAACCTATCTTATACTCTAATATTCAGGGTAAGTATCAGATATGTGCGAATAAACAAGCAAACTATGGTCAGACACACCACACTCCAAAGTCAATGACAGCTGTGACCAAAGCACATTCCTGGGATTTTTCAATAACCTACCCAGAGGTTTGTCACATTGCAGCTAGCCAGCCTCACATAAACTTTGTCTTTCTCACAAAAGTTTCCAATCTCCACTGTTGAAGATCTTGCCTTGGAAGTCACTCCCACTCAGGCAGCTCCAATAAGGTTTGTCTTGAGATTTTTTCCAACCTTTCTGTCTGGTTTAATATAGTTTGGTTTTAAGATATTTTCATAAATATTTTATTTTGGCTTAGAAGTTCAGCAGCAGACTCCTGTGAATTTCTTCAGTAACTTTCCACAACAGTTTCTAACAAAACAAAGTTAGGATATATCAAGCCAGACTTCACTCTGAGATCTGACTTGTCGAGTAATAGCATCAGCTGGGATCTTAACAGGTGTTAGAGATATGTATTCATCCTGATGAAGCTGTCTACTCACCTGGGAGCTCCTGAATGGTTGCCTAGCGATGCTTGACAGAGTCCTTCTATAAAGATGCAGTATGTAAATTGATGTGGAATTAATTTCATGACTGTACACTCACTGACTCAGAATAGATAGAAAGGATTGATCTTTGTGAGATGGACAATGTCGAGGATTGTAATGCTTTGAAAGTGATGCTTTGGCAGGTCTTCTGAGTGCCCAGTGTAATTTTGAAGGAAAGAGATTGTCATTCACTGCTGTGTCAGTACTGACATCTCTCCCAAATGCCAAGACCGTGCAGAACACAGATCTGGCAGTTTTCCAACCAGTTCAAGAACAGCTTCTTCCCTGCTGTCAGCAGACTTTTGAATGATCCTATCATATATTAAGATGATCTTTCTCTACACCCAATATGCAACACTATATTCTGCATCCTATCCTTCTCCATTTCCCCTTTGGTACTCTATATTTTTGTCTGTGTAATGCACAAGAAACAATACAGTTCCTGTGTCCCAGTAAAATAATAAATCAAATCAAATCAAATCAAATACAAGGCCAGGAGTCTGTGCCAGTGATCAAATGATGGTCTGGCTGAGCTATTCATTTTGAGAACATTATGAACATATCTCACAGCTTTCTGTGCATGCTGTTAGGTAATATTCACTGCATTCTGATATCCAAAGCCCTTTAGAGGTTCAGTGGCAAGGTGGGTCCATTGTATTATTCATCCATGAGAGCTGGAATTTGGACAGATGATGCTGTCCGGATGTTGCTCTGTCTTGATTGGTCAAGTGTGAACAATTGACTAATATTTTCCCTGTTCAGGTTACCTTGCTGCTGTGATACTGGCATAGTTGCAACAATGCGTGCAATAGTTCTTTGGCTTCTAGAAGGCTGCGATGCTCAATGACTTGTTGACACCATGGTTGCAAGAATTGCACCATGTTACTTAAATAGGTGAGCTTGGAAAGTTAAAAGTTAAAGTTAAAGTTTATTTATTAGTGTCACAAGCTGGCTTACATTAACACTGTAATGAAGTTACTGTGAAAATCCTCCAGTCACCAAACTCCGGTGTCTGTCGGGGTATACTGAGGGAGAATTTAGCATGGCCAATGCACCTACCCTGCATAACATTGGACTGTGGGAGGAAACTGAAGCACCTGGAGGAAACCCACACAGACACAGGGAGAACGTGCAAACTGCACACAGTCAGTGACCCAAGCTGGGAATCGAACCAGGTCCCTGGTGCTCTGAGATAGCAATGCTATACACTGTGCCACTGTGCCACCCAGTGGAGTGCTAATCACATTCTATAGTGGCCATATGTTCCTTAGGATACTAATGCTTTCCAAGGAGTATGCTAATATTAGGGAAGAAACTAACTTATGCTGCTTCTATGATCATTGTGAGATTTATGACATATTGATATAGATAAAATAGTGTTATTGTCTCCCCTACATTGAAGTCTGAAGAGAAATTCAATCATTAAAACTTGTCCTCACCTTATTCCTCTTGAAATTTTATAGCTGTGAGGTTGTCACCAGCATGTCTGCTGTGTAATGCCCATGCAATGATATCCTTATGTAGCTCATCTGAGTCCTTACCATCTTCAGATTCATCCTCTTCCAAGTCCTCCTCATCTGAGGAGATAGCTAGCTTGCCCATGTTCCCTTGCGGTAAACCCTTTCCACTTTGCAGTACACAGTTGTGCGCAGTGCAGCAAACAGCCATGATGTGGGACAATCTCTGTAGTGAGTATTGGAGAGCCCAGCTTGACTGGTCCAAACTTGCAAAATGCATCTTTATGCAATTGTGTGATTCTGTAAAGATTCCCAGTGCAGCTATGGAAAGACTTGCTGGCAAAGTGTTCAGTGCCATGTTAACCTTGAGGATAACCAGCTTTAGATGTCTTGCAAGTCCATGCAGCATGAATTTCTCACAGGGAATGTGGAAAATATGAATTACCATATCCTTGGGCAAGTGAAGGCGATTGTAGCACTGTTGTTTACTTGACTCCATGTACATGCCCTGTCTTCTATAGACTATTTGTTGTGCCAATTTGTGGATTTATCCCTTCCTCATCAACATTTTGGACCTCCTGACCTCAGGGTGATGCTCTTCGCAGAGCTGTGCCAATTAGCAACAGGCCCTTCTGCTCCACATTCTAATCAAAGCTATCGACAAGGCAGTGTTGCCTGTTACCTGCATTCTCCACTCATGCCTGTATCTGTGAACAAATACAATTGAAAATAAATAAATGGTAGTTCCCTTGATTGGACTCCCTCCATATACAAAGGCAGAAAGCCAGTCTGTCACAGAATGATCTCATTCTGCAAGGGGTGGCCTTGGTAAAATATGTACAATGAGGTACATATTTTACCAAGGCCACCCCTTGCAGGATGAGATCATTCTGAAAGATGACAGATAACTGAACTTTCCTCTCAGACATGATTGCGCATTCACAATGAGGGTCTTAATTAGGGTCAGAAGACTCATGTCATCAATCCAGAGTCAGGCTTCTGATGATTGTCCTCCAGAGGCCTTGACAATAATGATCATTACCCAATCTTTGCATTTATTACATGACTGCAAGCATGGTGTTTTTAATACCATGACCACTGGGAACATGGATGTTTGTATGATCTCGTCTCTGTGCAGCAGCTGTGGTCCTCTATTGTTTGATCTTATTTCTCACATAGCTCTGCAACGGGCAGGTGCCAAATAAGACCATGTGCACTGCAGCACCTAAACATAATGGATTCTTTCCTGAATGTGCAACATCAGTAAAGAAGTCATGTTTGTTCATTATAGGTTTGATTCTCGAGTCCACACTCAGCTGACCCTCCATGAGTTGTGTTGATAGGCTACCCTCTCAATCAGCCAAGGCCTGTTGTGCTGAACTGCTTGTACTTGTCTGGGGACCCCTCAGTAATCAATTTTTTCTAGCTTGTTTTTCAAACTGCATCACTTGCCAATGAAATCAAAAATGACTTTCATCTGTAAGACTGGCTCCCAAACATGTCCTATAACCAAATAAGTTGCTCCCATCTTCCTCCATAGGTAGCGCCACCTAACTTCCATTCTTCCTGACAGTATCAACCCTCGCCATTACTATTGACCAGTTCTCTCCCCTGAACCCCTTAATGTTGATTCCCCCATGCTGTTAGTCAACTTGAATCATCGATAGTCACAGGTGCGGTACCTGAAGATTAGAGGGTGGCAAATGTTATGTCATTGTTTAAAAAGGGCTATAGGGAAAAGCCTGGAAACTACAGCCAGTGATCCTCACATCTGTGGTGGGTAAGTTGTTGGAAAGTATTTTGAGGGACAGGATCTACAGGCATTTAGAGATTCCAGGACCGATTAGGGACAGTCAGCATGGCTTTGTGAGTGGAAAATCATGTCTCACAAATTTTAACATAGAACATAGAACACTACAGCATAAACAAGCCCTTCGGCCCACAAGTTGCGCCGATCACATCTATACCTACCAAGCCATAGAACTATCTGTAACTCCCAATCCCATTAATTCCCATGTACTCATCCAGAAGTCTTTTAAAAGACCCCAGTGAGTTCACCTCTGCCACCACCGACGGCAGCCGATTCCATTCACTCACCACCCTCTGAGTGAAAAACTTACCCCTAACATCTCCTCTCTGTACTTGCTTCCCAGCACCTTAAACCTGTGTCCTCTCGCAGCAACCATTTCAGCCCTGGGAAATAGCCTCCGAGAATCCACCCTACCTATTCCTCTCAACATTTTATAAACCTCTATCAGGTCGCCTCTCAACCTTCGTCTCTCCAGGGAGAAGAGACCTAACTCCCTCAACCTATCTTCATAAGGCATGCCTCCCAATCCAGGCAACATCCTTGTAATGGGCTTCATCCCCAGGATGATCTCTGATTCTTCCTTGGACAGTTTTATCACTCTTGCCCCAGGACTATGTCCACCCACTGGTCCTGACCTGACATCATCCGTCCCCTCTCGTGTTCCCCCACTCTAGTCCTGTTTCCGTCTGCCTCCTCCCCTCTCATGTTCCCCTATCCAAGTGAGCCTCGGTCTCCTCCCTTCCCAATTTGGTCTTGAGTCCCATGCCCAGCCTTGGTGCAAGCTGCACCAAAGCTGGGCATGGGACTCAGGACCAAATATTTCACAGTGACTCTCTTAAAAGAAGGTAAAAGCAGCATCTATTGACCTCCCAAGTTATGGATGAAGTGAAGCTTGTCACGTGCACATCACTTATTTATGGTTGTCAAACAGACCATTCTAATTATCCACTGGCACCTAATGCAGAGAGGGAATGTAATTCCGATAATTTTGCCTTTTAATGAGCATCCATGAGATGCAAATAAATGAAAATGTGGTTCCTGACAACTCAATGGGAAATTCGATCTGCCTTTAACCTGACATCAAGATCGAAAGAACAAAATTCCAAACTCATTTCCTTTTGGCAGGAAGCTAACTTTTTCCCTCTCACCAAATTTAGTATCTAATTCCCCCCCTCCACCCCCACCATCACCACACCATGATTCCTGCCACTGGAGGAGCAGGAAACTCTGCCCAGAGTCAGTAGAGGAATTTTGTACAGCAGCGGCCACCAGCTTCCTGCAGGATGGTGACCACACATTACCACTGTCTGCAAAGGTGGCCATGATGCTGAATCTTTTTAATCTCCTAACCCTTCCAGGGTTCTTCCAGAGACATTTTCCAGATCATCAAACCTTCTTGTTACTTTCGCAAAGAATTCAATCAAACTTACGAGGCAAGATCTTCCTTTAACAAATCCATGCTGATCATCCCTGACTCATCCATGCCTTTCTACATGACAGTTGATCCTATCTCTCAAGATTGATTCTAATAATTTGCCCAGCACTGATCTAAGACTAACTGGCCTATAATTATTTGGCATTTCCCTCGGTCCCTTTTTAAACAATGGAACTACATTTGCATTTCTCCAGTTCTGGCACCTCCCCTATATCTAATGAGGATTGGATAATCATCTTCACCACCCTGACCTCCTTCAGCAGACTTGGAAAGAGTCCATCTGGCCCTGGTGACTTATCAATTTTCAAGGATTCCATCCCTTCGAGTATTTCCTCTCTCTTAATGATTACCCCATCCAATATCCCATCCTCCCGAGCTCCGAAATCTGCATTATCCATTTCCTTTGTAAACTAGAGACAAAATATTATTTTAAAACTCTTCCTACAGCCTCTGCATCTGTACACAAGTTCCATTCTTTGTCTCTGCTACCCTCCACTTTTCGTTTATTATCCTTTTACCATTAATATATCGATAAAATATCTTTGAGTTTTCTTTAACTTTACTTGCTAATCCTTTCTCATGCCATCTCTGATTTCCTTATTTCCCCTTTAATTTGTCCCTGCACATCCTACATTCATGTAGGCTATCTGCAGTTCGTAGTGCTCTGCGCCTATCGTACGCTTTCATTTTCAGTTTTATCTTCTCCTGTATTCCTCTAGACAAACAGGGGTGTCTAGATTTCACATCACCATATTTACTTCTGGAGGGGATATGTCTACTTTGTACATTTAGGATCGCGCTTTAAGTGCTTTCCACTGGTTTTCCATTGATTTGTCCTCAAGCAGTGCTGTCCAGTCCACCTCAACCGAATCCCTTCTCATTCCCACAAAATTCACCTTTCCCCAGTTCAAAACTTTTACTCCAGCTTTATCTCTGTCCTTTTCTGTAGTAATGCTAAATCCAACTGAACTGTGGTCACTAACCCGATATAGTCACCCACTGTCACTTCACCCATATGATGTGGAGATGCTGGTGTTGGACTGGGGTAAACACAGTAAGAAGTCTCACAGCACCAGGTTAAAGTTCAACAGGTATATTTGTTAGGAAATACCACTAGCTTTCGGAGTGCTGGAGCAGCGATCTGAAAGTTAGTGGCATTTGCTACCAAATAAACCTGTTGGACTTTAACCTGGTGTTGTGAGACTTCTTACTGACTTCACCCAACTTGCCTTTCTTTGATCTCCAAGACTAGGTCTAGAATTGCATCCACTCACATTGGCTGTGTCACTAATTGGTTGAAAAAACTTCCCTGGATACACTCCGTCAGTGCCTCATATATTGTTTCAATTTCAGCTGATATTGGGATGGCTGAAGTCTCCAACTATTGTTGCCCTCTTTTACTGACAGACATTTTCTATCTCCCTTACACTATTTGGGGATCTGTAATATATTCGCAGTAGTGTGACTGCCCTTTTTTAATTCCTAAGCTCCACCCATAAAGCCTCATTTGTTAATAGTTTAGTATATCATCCCTTCTCATAACTGGAATTGATGCTTTAACCATTAGTGCTACTCACCCTCTTTTTTCATCTTTTTATATTGAGCTGCCAATTTTCTCCCTCCTTTAGCCAGGTTTCCTTTATAGCAGTGAGGTCCTGCTGAAGTGTGTCTATCTGTGCTCTTACCTCATCTACCTTGTTTCCTTGCATTGAAGAATAAACAGTTTTACCTCATCAATTTCCCTTTGTGGACACTTCCTAAACTTTCCTTCTCCTGTAATTCCAAGTTTATCACTACATCTTCTGCATCATTAGCTAATGTTCTACCTCCATTTTCCTGATCTGAATCTGACCTATCTGAACTACTCCTGAGATCCCATTCCCCTGCCACACTAATTTAAATACTGCCCAACAGAACTATCAAAAGACCCCGACGGGACATTGTTCCCAGCTCTGCCTGGGTACAGCCAACAGTTTGTATAGGTTCCACCTTACCCAGAAATCATCCCAGTGCCTCAACAATCTGAATTCCCTCTCCTCTCTCCCCCTAGACAGTTACACCATCTCTCCAGCCACAAGTTCCTTTAGCCTATCCTCTTATTCCTGCTTTCACTAGCATGTGGAATTGGGAGTACTCCTGAGATTCCTACATTTGAGGCCCTACATTGCAATTTACTTCCTAACTTTCTGTAAGAGCTTAATCTTCCCTCCCCAGAATGGCCTGCAGCCACTCTGCGACATCCCAGACTCCGGTACATCTGTTTCCAGGAGTGATATTAATGTGTTTTTATTCAATTTATGGCAATTGATTGAAGCTTAGTCTATCAATAAATTCTCATTGTAATTATGTAAATAAATGCACATTGTTGCTGGTGGAAGGATTTTATGCCACACATTAGGGCTTAATAAAAATAGCTACACAGAAAAATAGAAAATACATACAATTTTGAATGAACTTTAAGCAGGTGATGGGTACTGGAATCTAATGAATAGCTCACAAATAATTACAAATATGAAACATTTGTAAAATAATGAATCAAGAGATTGGCGCAATTTGTTATTCGGGAAGGACAACCCTGGTGACAGTATAATCAATGTTCGCAATAAAATTGTGTGGATTCTGTTGGATGCGAGTGATTGAATGCTCAATAACTAGGGCTTGGTTTTAGATTTGCTCAGTTGTGAAAGGAAGGAAATGAGGTATGAAAAGGCAAAATGGGAAATAATTTATCAGATTTCCAGTGGTGCATGATTCCACCTCTTAAATGTCCCACAGTGAACAATACAGCTCTTTCTTCTCACTTTCCCATTGTCTCTGAAGCATTAAATGCTGCCGTTGGCTCCAAATGAAACTTTTACATTGGCAAAGGACAAATATTTGTGAAGCAAAGTAAAGCAGGGACATGCCAAATTTATACAGTGCATTTCATGTATGAGAAACAGGGCCACACCAGTAAGACAGCTACAGAGAAGAATGTGTAGAGCTTGAATCTTGTGCCTGTTTCATGTTTGAGAGAGTTTAGCTTAACATTATTGAGACTGGCCAGGTCATAAGTAGTTTGGGAAAAAAAGCAATATATCTAAATAATCAGATTTTTTTTGGATATTACATAGAATATTACAGTGCCAAGTGGACAGTTCTGACAAACAACAGGCAATACTGCAGTAAGCAAAGACAGATAGAAATATGTTGTTGATTTACTTATCCAGTTTTGGACAGCTTTAGGGTTGGTTAACTGGGAGGAGATTGGCTGAAGAAATGCTAGCTTTTCTGTTGAGTCCATACTGTAAGGAATAGAGGAGCAGGGAGCCCTCAGGGTGTCATGGAATTGTAGAATGATTACACAGCAGAAGGAGGCTATTCAGTCCGTTTTGTCCATGTTGGCTCTCAGCCAGAGCAACTCACCTAGCCCTGTCCCCCCACCTTTTCCCAGTGGCCCTGCAAATGACTTCTTGTCAGATAATTATCCAGTTCTCTTTTGAAAGCCTTCATTGAATTTTCTGCCATGAACACCCACAGGCAGTTCATTTCTAAATACTCTGTATATATGTATATAAAAGTCCTCATGTTGCCTTTGCCTCTAGTCACCTCATAATGGTAGCCTCTAGTTCTCAATCTTTCCAACTATAGGAATTATTTCTCCCTACCTACTCTCATGCTCACACACCTGTATTCTGGTATTCTTTTCATCCTCACCTAATGAATGGACAAGATTGGGAATTAATGCCAAAAATAGCTGCAGCGAGATTCCCAATTAGTTAACAGAAGCAAGTACCCCAGAACGAGTCCATCTTCCAATTAACTAAGCTGTAAGCTCTATGTATGCATCTAATAATAAATCTTCCTACTGCTAACATTTTTGGACGAACTTGTCAGCTGACCTTAAAAGAAATTAAACAGATGTGATGGAAGGGCGGAAGATTCAGTCTAAAAATCATTAAGGGGAATACAAGAACATGCAGAAACAATCAATATAACACTAATTAAATCTGCAAAATGACACTTAAGCATGGTTATATCGTTCCCTACCAGTGGCTACAGTGAGCAAAACTGCGACTTGGTACCAGTTCAGCAAAATCGAAATCATACATCATAGCATTAGCTGAATATAAATAATACATTTGTTTAGATGAGTAAGTTATACATCAAACTTGTACCTATAGACGTCTGTGTTTAGAGGATACATTTATCAGCGTAAAAGGGGAAAATAATATTGATTAATGAAGAATTGAATTGATTTGATTTGATTTGCTATTGTCACACGTATAGACACAAGCTCAGAGCTGGATTAAACAAAATCTTCCAGTCAAGGTTAAACTCTGTTAAAATGATCGTTGAGGGTATAAAAACCCAGGATATGCAATGATAATGATGGCAAAATTGTCAGTATTTGCTGTCATTACATCACTGAAACAGACAGCAACTTCTGGAGCCCACACATGCACAATTTTATATGGATCACGTGTGATTCTGGACTTGTTTCTACCATTTTGCTTTTAAGTGCTGAATCTGGGCACAATTCAGATCCGACTTGGAAACCTGTTCTCAGGAGACCCCTTACGCACTTAACCTGAAAAAAAAAATCATAAGTCTGAATTGCACTGTGGGTGGGGCTTATCACGCCCGAAATGCTGTAGCTCCAATCGGAGCTTTGAGCTACGCACGCGCAG
The DNA here is from genome assembly GCF_965287045.1 of Carcharhinus amblyrhynchos. NCBI lineage: Eukaryota > Metazoa > Chordata > Chondrichthyes > Carcharhiniformes > Carcharhinidae > Carcharhinus > Carcharhinus amblyrhynchos. The sequence goes on along the minus strand of NC_137328.1, from coordinate 92,980,748 downwards.
TGAAAAAAAATTTGTAAAACGTGCCCCTGTAACATTACTCCCGGGTCGCAAAAGGCAGACAAAGTGGATGGGAGCGAAAAGTGGGAGCGATGGCCTCCGCAGACATCACCCCACCCTCACAACTTAACTGTCTCCCTTATCCATCCACTCCCCCTCAGCTACCCAGACCGAATGCCACCCTCTGCCCCCCTTTCCCCCCACCAATCGCCCACAGAGTGGCAGCGGTCCCCGCTGCTCCCCTGCTCCTCTCCCCCATCTTGCCTCTCTCCCCCCCACCAACTAGAGATCCATCTGGCCTCCCTCCTCCCTCTCCCTGCTCCCCTACCATCCCCACCAGAGAGCAATCTGGCCTCCCTCCTCATCCGTCCACCCACCTCCGCCCCACCACCAGGGAATGATTGGGCCTCCCTTCCCCAGTATTTAATTGAGGAAATTTCTGCTCATCCAGCACTGGATGTCGTACAAGCAATCTGACTATTTAGAGACGTTGGAGAGGACTGGAAGGAAAGGGATATGTGGTGGCATGGTAGAAACATGTGTTGTCAGAAACTTCCTTGTTTTCAGGAGACATGCCAAGGGGCAGCAGGTCGACGATGAGAAACAGGACAGATTTTTTTTCAAGGACTGTGAGGGAATGGGGAGAGAAGCCATTGTTGGCTATTGTCTGGCCACAATTGGATAGATAAGAACAGTACTAACCAAGTGCAATCTCACCAGGCTGAACAATGAGGGAAATTATATTTGTGGGATGGAAAATCTCGCCATTAAAATAATCCATTTATAGAGAGGCAGTGGCGTGTTAGTATTGTCAGTGGTCTAATAATCCAGGATAATGCTCTTGGACCTGGCTTCAAATCCCACCAATGCAGATGGTCAAATTTGCATTCAATGAAAACCTGGAATTAAAAGCCATTGTCAATTGTTGTAAAAACCCATCTGGTTCACTAGTGTCCTTTAGGGCAAGAAATCTGTCATCCTTACTTGGCTTGGCCTATATGTAACTCCAGAGCCACAGTAATGTGATTGGCTGACAAATGCCCTCAGAGATGGGCAATAAATGCTGGCCATCTGGCGGCACCCATATCCCATGAACATTTTTTTAAAAATTCAATAGATATATAAAATTCTCATTGTTTCAATGGTTTGCTTACTTTTATTTTAATTCTTATCTTAATCTAGTCATAACCATTTATTTCTCTATTATTAAGTGTTTTTAATATCCTGGTTTGCTTTGTGTAAATACTTCAGTACGATTGGCTGCTTATTTGCTTGCTGATATCACTTCAGTTATACACCAAGAGATCCCCCTGACTTTGCACCAGATTGAAGCTACCATCCAGAAAGGGGAAAACCATGCCAAAGAGATCATTATACATTTGTGGGCTGAACTGGGTTAGTAATCCAGTAATCCCTTGATGCTCTGTGAACATGGACTCAGATCCCACCACGGAAGCTGGGGGAATTTAAATTCAAGTAATAAAATCTGGAATATAAAATGCTGCCTGAGTTCAATGCTGGCATCACTTTTGGTCACATCATTTTTTATTGTTAAGAGACCAAACAATTAGCTTGCGAAGAATAGTCAGGAGAATGTGGACATTACTCTGAGGATTTGCTATGGGACTTAATGCAGACTCATTAAGGCTACAAGATCATTTCCCATGCCTCAGACATGGCTATTCTCTGCAAACAAGTGGAATATACTCAAGCCTTAAGACTTCCTTAAATTACCTGGGACCTTCAGTAGCTTATTGTTCCTCATTGCCTCCCCATGGCAACCAACTGGTACTCTTTTCTTCCATAGTATAATCTAATAGGATTGTTTGAAATTTGGCATGTGTGGGATGAGTGTGTGATAAAAATCTTTGCTACCATGTATCTCTTTTTAGCCAATGTACGCTCAACTATTTTTGTATCTGTCGATCGATGAATTTCATTAACATAGAATTGAATTGTTTGGCAACAGGAAGTATTGAATACCTGAACAAATTCTTACTTTCAACTCAAGCTTTGACTTCTAATTCTCTGAATTTGAAACTTTGATTTATGATCCAATGTTTCCACTTAGATGAAGGAATAGTTTAAAATGTTTCAGCACTTGGATGCAAAATTAGCTGAGGGATAAACACTGAGTGCTTTGGTGAATGACCATGAATCATATAGGTACAACATTGTAATTAGATGGACATTTCTTAGACACACGTTCCTTTCCCTACTAGAAAACAACTCATTCTGAAGGAGATTGGATGAGCCAGATTAAGGTAATTAGAGTTTTACACACCTGAATAGAAACCAGGTTAAAATTTCCTCTTTTCCCCTACTGACAGTAACATAGAATCATAGAACCCTACAGTGCAGAAAGAGGCCCTTCAGCCCCTCGAGTCTGCAGCAACCACAATCTCACCCAGGCCCTACCCCCATATCCTTACATATTTTACCTGCTAATTCCTCTAACCTATGCAACTCAGGACACTAAGGGGCAATTTTAGCATGGCCAATCAACCTAACCTGCAGATCTTCGGACTGTGGGAGGAAACCGGAGCACCCGGAGGAAACCCACACAGACACAGGAAGAGTGTGCAAACTCCACACAGACAGTGACCCGAGCCAGGAATCGAACCCAGGTCCCTGGAGCTGTGAGGTAGCAGTGCTAACCACTGTGCTACCGTGCCACATGTTTTTTTTAAATTAAACTCTTTTGCTGCATGCAATATTACAAGCTTGACATTAAGTTACACAGCTGGACTGGAGAAGTTAGCACTATTCTCATTGAAGAAAGAGTGGAGAGGAGATTTGATCGAGGTATTCAAACTCAAGAGGGGTCTGTATAGAATAGATAGAGAGAAACTGTGCTCATTGGTAGAAGGCTTGAGAATCAGAGGGCACAAATTTGAGGTCATTGGCAAACGAAGCAATGGAGACATGAAGAAATGATGTGGGTATGCCGGCGTTGGACTGGCGTAAACACAGTAAAAAGTCTGACAACACCAGGTTTTAGTCCAACCTATTTATTTGATAATATACTCACTAGCTTTCGGGGTTACCCCCTTCGTCAGGTGAATGGAGAGTTCTGTCTGAGGCCAGAACTCTCCATTCACCTGACGAAGGGGGTAACCCCGAAAGCTAGTGAGTATATTATCAAATAAATAGGTTGGACTAAAACCTGGTGTTGTCAGACTTTTTACTGACATGAAGAAAAACATTTTATGCAGTGAATGAGAATTTGGAGTGCTCTGCCTGAGAATACGGCAGAAGCAGATTCAATTAAGAATGTCAATTGAAATTGGGTCATTGAAAATGTTGAAAAATCTCGGCGGGTCTGACCACATCAGTGACGAGGAAATAGAGCAAATGTTTCAAACATTGCTGTGATATTCCAGTATTCTCTGTCTCTGTTTCAGATTCCAGCATCTGCAGTATTTTGCCTTTATACATAGGAATTGGATCAATATTTGAAAAGGAAAAATATGCAGGATTATGGGGGAAAGGGGTAGATGACATCAGGTGAATTTATCTTGTAGAGAGCCAGCATTGGCACGAAAGGCCAAATGGCCTCCTTCAGTGTTGTAACCCTTTTTGATTCAATGAAACACATTTTAAATAGAAGTCTGGAAGTAGCAAGTGTGCTTCTTTATTCCCTATATTCATTCCATGCATGATATAAAGTGACTGCTGGCTTTGTAACACAAACTAGCTCCTTCCCAAAAAAGAGTCACAACTACACTTCAAACATCACATTTCAAAGTGTGAAATGTGTTAAAAGGAAGGCAGGCATTTTCACGCTGACATCAATTACAGGTTAGTTGGTATTGTGGGAATTTTCAGATTGACCTGGAGCCAGTTATTTATGAGAACCAGGCAAGCTGCTACTTCACTCATCAGTGGCAATTAAAGTGCAGTGACCCTCAGGCTTCTGCTTATTTGCATCAATCAGGCTTTGTGGTCTTAAAGAGATAGGCCAACTCAAACAGAGCTTCAGAAAAAAGAATTCATCATTACAAAATAGAACATCACCTTGTTTCCAAGCAATGTAATATCTAATTTCTGTGAGAAATAGCACAGAAGTCCCACAAACCTTTCCACAAGCTGTGAACTTTACTGCATATACCATTATAAATTGGAGGTGTATTTACAAATTGCAGCATTCACCAGACAGCTTCAGATTATTTGAATTATTTAATGATATTGCTTGCATTACATTTACTCCTGTGTCCCCATTGTTTCTAAATTGTATTCTTCCTAAATGTAATAGTCGGTATGGTTTAGTAAATGATTCAGTTTCTCATGGAAGAAATTGCTTTGCAAAAGTCTTGTGGCTGTCAGTTGATCAAATATATTTACTTTTAGCACGTTGGCTTTTTTTTGTGGTGGTGGGATTTGTCTCTGAGCTGTGCTTTTGGAAGCTGAGAGCTATATTTAAATTTGCATTTCCATTTCATTTGCAATTTGTAACTCAAAACAGCAACACCCTCAGTAATTTTAATCTTTATGAGATTGCAACATTAAGAAAATTCAATATGACACATTTAAAGGTGGAGAACAAATACCAGAACCTAGTTACTGTCGCAGGATATTGGCTTAAAAAATAGCAGCTGCATTGTAACATGAATTTAGATAAATTAACAAAACTGCCACTTTTATGAAGTTTAGACAACTAATTGAACATTGAAATACAACGAGAAAGATTTGGATATGTAGATTTGAAAAGTGATATTGAAGCATTTTCAGCCTCCTGTCACAATGTGCTGTGATCGATATCAGTAATAAAATGCCCAAATGTTAATGACACTATTTTATACTATGCTTAATAGACTATAGAAATTATTAGTCACCATGCAGAGAGGTGGCAGTGATCATGGAACTTGATTCAATTTTTCACTTAAACCTGAATACAAAAAACCCAGGGTTTACTGTTTTTAATACCTGGGATTTTGATCAATGATTCTTAGCTCAGTATCTACATTGAGAGCATTTTCATCATCATTGTAAAGATTGCAATGCACCTCAAAACTTTGCCACTACTGGTTTTAATGTACAAATAGAATAGAATCCCTACACTTTAGAAGGAGGCCATTCAGCCCATCGAATCTGTACCGACCACAATCCCACCCAGGCCGTACTCCACGCATTTACCCTGCTAATCACCCTGACACTAGGGTCAATTTAGCATGGCCTATCAACCTAACCCACACATCTTTGGACTGTGGGAGGAAACTGGAGCACCCGAAGGAAGCCTATGCTGACATGGGGGGAATGTGCAAACTCCTACGCACACATGATGCACAACTCATTGACATAGAACTATGTCAAGAAATGAGTTGGTTGGGAACATATCTATTTCTCCCGATAAAAGTATTTTACTTTCTCAGTTATGCAGAGATTTTAAAAAGTAATAGTAATGAAAGTGTTAATAACATTCACATGTATTAACTTGGAAAAACTGATTTCAGTGTTAACAAGAACTATGTACAAAACTAATTAACTATTGTCATTGTTGTATGCTTAAAAAAATCATTTATTAACAACTAGAAAATCTTCTGATGTCCATTTAAGGAAACTGAATAACAGCTGAATAATATGGCTGAGTCTAAATGATCAAAAATGTGTTGATTTAAGGTTCGTTGTTCTGCTGACATTGGTTAAGTGCAACCAGAAAGAACAGGCAAGGCAGAAAATCTGTTTTCTCAGAATCATGGCTGTCAAATGTCTTTTGTGGGTTACTGAATTTCATTATTATGTATTCTTACCATCTGTAGACGCAAAGTTGGTTTCCATGTCTGCATTGTAATATATCAACACATTGTCAATTACAAAGCTTGATTCTACATGGGAGAGAATTTGGACTTGTGGCTAAATCTAGTGTAAATCTGGATGGGGTATTTTGTTAGGGTCTCAGGCTGGGGATGGAGGAAGGAAGAAGGAAAAGATCCAGACATATTATGGAGCCCAGACAACCCTTTCTCGCTCCAATTAAATGAATTAATCTTTAACTTTCTTTAATTGGCTTCCTATCTTCCTGATAGCTTTACCAGCTGAGCAACTGCAACATCTTTCCAACCTACTATCAGCTAGTTGCTTTAAAAGGTCAATAGAGTACCACATACATCATGGATCCCAATCTCTATTTATGTGGGAACCAAATCTGCCAGAGGTGACAAATGGGAAATAGTCAAGAACTATGCAAAAAACGTTAACTGCTTTCAATCTCTTTTCCCCCCAGTCTGAGAGATTTAAAATGCCCCTTATGCCTTTATGGTTAAAAAGTATTGGATGATGAGATTTTGGCTGTATGGCAGTTCTTCTGTATTTGTAAGTGTTCCCAGGGTAATCTGTTGGAGAACATTAAAGGTATAGGCCGCGATTCTCCTGAATTGGGACTAAGTGCCCATGATTGTGGAAAACCAGAGGTTTACAGCTGACACAAAGAAGGCATGGCTGGTACCACACACTTGCATTCAGTGCAGAAAATGATTTAAGGTCAGGGAAGGTGTGTATCCTGGTATATCTCCTTATATCCCGCCACATATGTGATCCCACCCCCTTGCTCCACCTTACCAAGCTTACTCCAGCATATTATTCCTCACACTAACTTAGCTTGCAAGTTCATCCATTTCTCTTTCTCTTTTCACTTCCTCAGACCACCTCCTGTCCATCCACCACTCTCACTCACTCTAATTCATCTTTTTCATCGGCACCCTCACCAAATAATACTCCTTTCATTGGATAAACACATATCACTACATTCACTCATTTACATCTCTTCCTGCTCTCCTTACAGGAGAACAGAGCAGAGAACATTAGAGGGAGAAAATTGAAGGGAACCCTCTGAATATCTTGCAACTGGCAAGCTCAGAGAGGGTGATACTGGAAATCAATGGAGTTCCTGGTCATTGGTGAGCGGAGGATGGGGAGCTCCCTGGTGACATAATGGAATGAAAGCCATATGACATATGGTCACATTAATCTGATTGCAACAGTGAGTGAAATGTGTGATACATTTAAAAGCCTTTCAAATCAATTTACCATTGAGTGGGAGCTGAGGTGGATGCAGTGATGCAGCTCACTGAGGCAATGTGTCCCATTGGGAGAATATCCAGTACTATGGAGCATCATTCGCTTCAATCAAATGAGTCCCTCCATGTCTTCAACATCACCATGCAGGTTCTTAACACCAATGTGTCTACATAATTGCGTTGACAGATATATTAACCTTGGCCAAACCAACCTGCATCAAAATGTTCTTCAGCAGCATCAGAGCCTTGGAAGAATCCCTTTCCCACCAGCAGGAAGGAAAGTGAATATGAATATTGAGTAATTATTGGCATCTTTGCCTGATTGCTTCAGCTCCTTCATTGCGGCTGTGAACATTTTTCTTGTGGTTTCAGGAAGTCCAGGAAACCCTTGGGTGTGAAGTTAAACAAAAAACAAGATATTGTTCAACTTGAGTGATTAGCACAAGGAGAATGACAACCTGCCTTCCCTGGTATGATTGCTCACAAACAACCTGAAGCACTGAGTTCAAAATATGGAAGTCAGTGTGTGGGATTTTCCGGCTACACTCGCCCCAAGACCGGGAAATCCTGCCTGAGGTCAATGGACCTTTGCATGTCCTGTTCCGCCTGCTAAGGGTGACAGAAATTTTTCCCAGTGAGTTCGAACTTACTTTCCAAAGTGCTGCCAATTTTTCTAGTTTTAATGTCTCCACTACGCCCAAGTCTGTGTGTTATATCACTGTGTTTCCATCCATTTTATCTACCAGTGATAGATGAGACAGATATGAATTTAAACTTGAGCTGTTTATCAGTACGAGTCATTAAATGAATTAATGACATACTTTCATATGATTCTTTTGAATATATATTAAGATTAATTATCCAATGAGGACATTGGAGCAGTGAAACTGAGTGACCAAGGTAAACAAATGGCTGAATTAGTTCATGCACAATTGAGTCATTAATGTAGTAGTCATACACAATTGAAGGCAGAACACGTGACCAAAAATCCAGTGATAATGACATTTTATTTGTCTGCAATTTAGAAAAATAGAACTTCTCACCTGTAACACTTGTATTACCCCAATAATATCACAATACTCTGAAGTCTAACATACTGCCCTGTTATGATTTTAGGTTGCTGCAGATTATCAATGCCTTTTGTTAGATTCTCTGCCAATGTAACCTAAGCAAAATTTTGTCATAGTTATGTAATTTACCTTTGCACACTTGGCTAGGAATTTCCTTGGATTTGCTCCTACTCTGTAACTGAACCTTCACCAGAGATGTGGCAGAAGCTCCATATATGCCTGCAAATGGTTTTCTGGTGGAGTTGTGGCAGTGGCGTAGGATCAGCTCTGAAGAAATTCTTGGCCAATTTGAAGTCTTTCAATATTTATGAAGATCGCAGTGCTGAAGGAGATTCAGCTGATCATCGTGAACTATCAGGAAAGCTGGATGGACTTGCTTATTATCTGTGGAATATCCATAGGTGCTTCCCCAACTTCTAATATGACTTTCGTAGGAGATCGAGGGGAAGAAATGAAGGGATTACTTAATCAGTCATTTGGTTTTTGCAGGTTTCTGTGAGCTTCCACTGAATTAAAAATTAATATTTATTATTGTAAAATTAATATCTGTTTCAGTGAAAATTATTTCCCATACCACGCAGTGATAGCTGATTGTCCAATCTGGATACTATTTATAGTTTAATAAAGCTTTAGATTTCAGTTTTGGATTGCTCAATTGAGAATTACTGAAAACATCAGCTACATTGAAGTTAGTAAATACATTAACTTACCTGTAATCATCAGCTTTCGATACGAAAATCATTGTGGTTGTAACCGTCTCTCTGGTGTGAACCTCATTTATAGCTTGGTAATTGGATGCAGATAAAGGCCTGACCACCCATGCCTGGTGTTCACGGTGCCAGCAGGAAACCATGCCAGCTCAAAATACATATGGAACAATGTGGACATTTTCATATGTTCATTCATGGGACCTAGGTGTTACTTGCAAGACCCAGCATTTATTGTCCCTCCCTATTTGTCCTGGAATAGGTGTTGGTGAAGTGCTGCAGTTTCTGTGGTATGGGTAAACACACAGTGCTGTTAGGAAGGGAGTTCCCAGATTTTGACCCAGCAACAATGTAGGAATAGGAGCATAGGAATTAAGAGAAGAAGAAGGCAATTTCAGCCCTTTGAGCCTGCTCCGCTATTCAATCAAGTCATGGCTGATCTCTCCCTGGCCTAAAATCCACCTCCTCACCTGTTCCCCATATACCTCTTTCCCTTTTTTTATTCAAAATATATCTATCTCCTTCTTGAAACAATTCAATGATTCAGACTCCACTGCACTATGGGGCAGCAAGTTCCACAAATTCACCACCCTCTGCGAGAAGTAGTGCCTCCTTATCTCAGTTTTAAATCTATCGCCTCGCAACCTATACCTGTGACCTGTTCTAGATTACCCCATAAGAGGAAACATTTGGTCTCCATTTACTTCATCAATCCCTTTTAAAATTTTATATACCTCGATCAGAACCCCTCTCAGCCTTCTAAGCTCCAGCAAGCACAAACCCAAACTGTTTAATCTCTCCTCATATGTCAACCCTTTCCTACCCGAATCAATCTGATGAACCTCCTCTGAACTGCCTCTAATGCAAACACATCCTTCCTCAAATAAGGGCCAAAACTGGGTATAATATTCCAGATGTGGTCTCACCAACATTCTATACAATTCAAACAACATTTTGTTACTTTTATACTCCAGTCCTTTTGCAATAAATGCCAATATCCATTTGCCTTTTTTATTACGTGCTTCACCTGTACATTGAATTTCTGTGATTCATGAACATAGACACTCAGATCTCTCTGCCCAGATGCATTTTGAATCTGTTCTCCATTTAGGTAATAATTTGCCTTTCTATTTTTTCTGCCAAAATGGATGACCTCACACTCACCCACTCATTAAACTCCATCTGCCAAATTTTGGCCCTTCCTCCTAGCCTATCTATATCTGTCTGTAAAACCTCTTATATCCTTGTCACTGCCTGCTTTCCCACATTTTTAGTATCACCTGCAAATTTTGAAATGTTCCACTCTGTCTCTGCTTGCAGGTCATTTATATAGATTGCAAACAGTTGAGGTCCATGGACTGACCCCTGTGGCACTTCGCTATTTACATTTCACCAGCCAGAGAAGGGCCCATTTATCCCATCTCTCTGTTTCCTGTTCAATTAATCTTCAATCCAATCCTGTACTCTACCCCCACCCCCTACGATCTCACCTTCTGGATTAGTCTTTTATGCAGCACTTTATCAAAGACCTTCTGGAAGTCTAGATATATCACATCCATAGGCTCCCCACTATCCACCTTACTGGTTACATCTTTAAGGAACTCAAGCAAGTTTATCAAGCAAGACTTTGGTGATATAGTTCTAAATCAGGATGATGTGTGGCTCGCCTGAACAATGCCTGGGGCTGTCTCTGGCAATCAGGTTGGAGACTGATGACAGCCCTGGACTCCAGACCACCACAGCAGTATGTGAGGGCAACATTGACAGGTGGACCTTCCAGATTCAGTGTATTGAAGGGTGTCGATCAACCAGCTCAGAATGTTCCTGGAGATGCACCTTCATAGTGACTTCATTGCAGTGTGAATGTAAGCCTACTTGTTAATAAGAAATAAACTTTTCTTTCTCATGAGGTCCATTTTTCGGCCTCAGAGTGCTTCCAGAAATCAAACTTCATTTTCAGGAGATCCACTTTCTTTAATAGAGGGTTAGAGATGTTGGGAACCTTTTCAATATAGTACCTTGATAAGACAGCAGAATATGTAATTTGGCCAGCCTTGCCACAGATTAACACACCCCATTGCATAGTTAATCAGGTTAGGGCTGGGAGATTTGGCGTGTTTTCCCATTGGCCTCCACACCGGCAAACACTCTACATTCTGACCCCTAGATCGGAAAATTCTTAGCTCGTAACAGTCAGTGCTGATATCTGGGAATAGCTTTGCTATAACTTCTCATCCCAGGCAATTTATTAAAGTGAGAAGCTGTCTGAACTACCTGTAAATTGCTGAAAATGTTAGCAGTCACGAATGGTGATTTCAAATGGAATGAATGAAATGATAAAAATCAAATATCCATACTTGCAAACAATGTGCTTGTGGGCCTTTTGTCATACTGTAAATCAGCAATCTACAAAATACAAAAATAATATTCAAAATCCAATGCATCACAATCACAAAATAATTGGAGCGTGCTATGTACAAAATTAATATCATCCTTCCCCCCCATCTCACTAATAACTGAGGTTAAAAAAATGTTCCAGACAGTTGCCAGTAAGATTGGAGTGTGAGTGTCTTGGGAGCACCTTTGCAGAAATGAGTAGTTTACAACTCGTCTCCAAGTCCCTGAGCGGAAATGATAAATTGCTGTGAAAACAGTGAGGGAGACATGGCTAGTAATCTCTCTTTCACTTTCCCTTTGGACAAAATTGCTCACGACCAGACAAACCCAAGGACATGTTTGAAGGAGGCAGATTTGTAGGAACACTGAATAACACAATTTAATAAATCTGTGCCGAGTGCTTAGAGCTGAAAGATAGGTTACGTAAAATTGATTGTTTCGCATTGAGCAAATGGAGTGGAACAAATAGATGTTGTTGCTCATTTTAAAAATACTGAACAATTTCGAACTTCACCATGAAGGAAATATTTCTTAAAAACAGTTGAAGTGGTAATTGAAATGACAAAAAAAAAATCCCTTACTTTTTGGATGGGTTTCCTTAAAAATGGATAGAATAATCACACAAAGGTTCACCGCCAAGCTTAAATCAATATCTTTTACTGAACAAGATTGAATGTGGAAACTCTATTCAATATTCATTCATGGGATGTGGGCGCCTGGCCAGGCCCAACTTTTATTGCACACCCCTAATTGTCCTGGAGAAGGTGACCGTGAACTGCTTTCTTGAAGTACGGCAATCCATATGGTGTAAGTAAATCCACAGTGCTATTAGGAAGGGAGTTCCAGGATTTTGACTGAGCAACAATGAAAGAACAGAAACATAGTTCCAAGTCGAGATGGTGTTTGACTTGAAGGGAAACTTTCAGCTCCTGGTATTCCCATGGATCTGCTGCCCTTATCCTTTGAGATTGTAGCAGTCATTAGTTTAGAAGGTGCAGTCTAAGGAGTCTGGATGAGTTCCTGCAGTGTATCTTGTAGATGGTATACATTGCTGCCAATGTGCATCGGTGATGGAGAGAGTGATTGTTTGTGAATGGTGTGCCCATCAATTGAACTATTTCATCCTGGATGGTGGTTAAGCTTCTTGAGTGTTGTTGCAGCTGCATTTATCCAGGCTATTGGGGAATATTCCATCAAGCTTCTGACTTGTGCCTTTTGGATGTTAGATAGGATTTAAGGTGTCAGGAGGTGAGTTAATCACTGCAGGATTCCTAGACTCTTGGAGCCACAGTATTTATATGGCTATTCCACTTCAGTTTCTGGCTAATGATAACACTCAGGATGTTGATAGTGGGGGATTCAGTGATGCTAATGTCATTGAATGTCAACAGGTAATGGTTATGTTCTCTTTTGTTGAAGGTGGCCATTACCTGGCACTTGTGTAGTGTTAGCGTTACTTGTCAATCCAAGTCTGGATAATATCCAAGTCTTGCTGCATTTGGACACGGACTGCTTCAGTATTTGAGGAGTCACAAATGGTGTTGGAAATTCTGATCTTATGATGGAAGGAAGGTCATTGATATAGCAGCTGAATATGGTTGGGCCTAGGACTCCTGAGGTGATGTCCTGGAACTGACATAGCTGACCTCCAGCAGCCTCAGCCATCTTCCTTGGTGCCAGGTAAGAAACAAACCAGAGGAATCTAACCAATGAAACCCTCTAATTTCCTTTGACTCCAGTTTTATAATGGCTACTTGAGGTCACACTCAGACAAATGCTGCTTTCGTATTAAGTGCAGTCATTCTCACCTCACTTCCAGAGTTTAGCTCTTTTGTACATCTTTGGACAAGAGCTGTAATAAGGTCAAGAGCTGAGTATACCTGGCAGAAGCAAAACTGAGCATCCACGAGCAGGTTATTTCTGAGTAACAGAGAAACTTAGAAACTAGAAGCAGGAGTCAGCCATTCGGCCCTTCAAGGCTGCTGTGCCATTCATTTTGATCATGGCTGATCATTGAGTTTACTATCGTGTTCCCCCTTCTCCCCATATCCCTTGATCCGTTTAGCCCCTAGAGTTCTGTCTAATTTCTTCTCAAAATCAGAATGCATTTTGGCCTCAACTACATTCTGTGTCAGTGAATTCCACACATTCACCAGCCTCTGGGTGAAGGAATTTCTCCTCACCTCAGTTCTAAAAACCCTTATCCTTGAACTCCGAGCCCTAGTCCTGGACTCCCCACCATCGGGAACATTCTTTCTGAATCTACCCTGTCTAACTCTGTTAGAATTTTATAAGTTTCTATAAGATCCCCTCTCATTCTTCTAAATTCTAGTGAATATAATTCTATTTGACTTAGCCCCTCCTCATATGACAGACCTGCCATCCCAGGAGTCAACTTGTAAACCTTTGCTTTTCTCCCTCAATAGCAAGGATGTCCTTCCTCGGATGAAGACACCAAAACGGCACACAATATTCCAGATGTGGCATCACCAACACACTATATAATTGCTGTAAAACATCCCTGTACCTATATTCAAATCCTCTTGCTACGAAGGCTAATATACCCATTGCCTTCTTTTACTGCCTGCTGTACCTGAGTGCTTACTTTCAGTGACTGAGGCAGGAGGACACCAAGGTCTCGCTGAGTATCCACCTCTCTCAATTTACACCCATTCAAGTAATAATCTGTCTTTCTATTATTGCCACCAATTTGATAACTTCATGTTTATCCACATTATACTGCATCTGCCATACATATGCCCACACACTCAGCCTGTCCAAATCATGCTGGAGCATCTTTACATCCCCCTCACAGCCCACCCACCCATCCAACTTTGTATCATCTGCAAATTTGGAGATATTACAATTAGTTTCCTTGACCAAATCATTGTTATATGGAACCTTGTCGAAAGTTTTCTGAAAGTCTAAATAAACCACATCCACTTGTTCTCCTCAATCAACTATACTAGTTACATCCTCAAAGAATTCCAACAGATTTGTCAAGTGTGATTTCCCCTTTGTAAATCCATGCTGACTTTGTCTGATTACATCGCTGCCTTCCAAATGCTGAGTTATGAAATCCTTGATTATGGACTCTAACAACTTCCCCAGTACTGATATTAGGCTCACTGATTTATAGTTCCCTGTTTTCTCTCTCCCTCCATATTTGAATATTGGGCTTACATTAACTACTCTCCAATCTGTAGGAACCAGTCGTGAGTCCAAAAAATTTTTGAAAATAACCACCAATGGATCTACTATTTCCAGGTCCACTTTCTTAAGTACTCTGGGATGAAGAGTATCTGAAGCTGGAGATTTATGTGCCATTTGGTAGACCTGTGGACAACACTTTACATTCTGTTCCTGATGTGACGACAATTGGCCAGTCTTGTAGTTTACTGCAACAGCTTGGCTAGAGGCGCAGCTAGTTCAGGAGTACAAGTCTTCAGAACTATTGCCAGAATCTTGACAGGGCACATACCCTTTGCAGTGGCCAGTGCCTTCAGCTGTTTCTTGGTATCATGTTAAGTGAATTGAATTGCTTTAAGATTTGTATCACTGAGGTCTTCAAGAGGAGGCCAAGATGGACCATCCACTTGGCACTTATGGCTGAAGATAGCTGCAACTGCTTCAGCCTGATCTTTTGCAATAAGATGCTAGGAGACCCCATCATTGAAGATGGACATATTTGTGGAGCCACCACCTCCAGTTAATTTTTTCATTGTCCACTACCATTCACAACTCAATGTGGTAGAACTGCAGAGTTTAGATCTGATCCTTTGGTTGTATGATTGCTTAGCTCTGTCTCATGCATGCTTCTTCTGCTATTTGGCAAGCAAGAAGTCCTGTTTTGTTGCTTCATCGGGTGGACATCACATTGCTAGGTATGTCTGCTAGGCACTCGGGGTCCTTGTGCATGAGTCGCAAAAACCCAGCTTGCAGGTGCAGCAGGTGGTCAGGAAGGCGAATGGGATGCTGGCCTTCATAGCGAGGGGGATTGAATATAAAAGTAGGGAGGTCTTGCTGCAGCTGTGTAGGGCATTGGTGAGGCCGCAGCTGGAGTACTGTGTGCAGTTTTGGGCGCCGCACCTGCGCAAGGATATTTTGGCCCTGGAGGGAGTGCAGAGGAGGTTTACTAGGCTGATACCGGAGTTGAGGGGATTGAGCTATGAGGAGAGGCTGAATAAACTAGGCTTGTACTCGTTAGAGTTTAGAAGAATGAGGGGAGATCTCATTGAGACGTATAAGATGATGAATGGGATGGATAGGATAGAGGTGGAGAGACTCTTCCCGCTCAAAAAAGACAGTAGGACTAGGGGGCACAGCCTCAAGATAAAGGGGAGGCAGTTTAGAACGGAGTTGAGGAGGAACTTCTTCACTCAAAGGGTGGTGAATCTCTGGAATTCTCTGCCCGTTGAAGTGGTGGAGGCTGCCTCGCTAAATATTTTTAAGACGCGGGTTGATGGGTTCTTGATAAGAGAGGGGATTAAGGGTTATGGGGAGAGGGCGGGAAAGTGGAACTGAGCCACAACAGATCAGCCATGATCTTACTGAATGGCGGGGCAGGCTCGAAGGGCTAGATGGCCTACTCCTGCTCCTATTTCTTATGTTCTTATGTTCTTATGTCTGGTGCTGCTCCTGGCATGCCTTCCTGAGCTCTTCATTGAACCAGAGTTGATCCACTGTCTTGGTGGTAATGGCAGAGTGGGGGATATGCCAGGCCATGTGGCTACTGACTGTGCTTGAGGACAATTCTGCTGCTACTGATGGCCCAGAGTGCCTCATTGAGCCCAGTTTTGAGTTCAGAGATCTATTGACATCTCTCCAATTTAGCACATTGTTAGTGCCACACAATATGATTGAATGCATCCTATACGTGAGGATAGGACTTGATCTCCACAACGGCTGTACACTGGTCATTCCTACCAAAACTGTCATGGACAGTTTTATCAGTGAGAGGTAAATTGGTGAGAATGAGTAGATCATTACCTTTGCCACCTGTCACAGACTCAGTCTAGCAGTTGTGTGCTTTCGGACTCAGCCAACTTGATTAGTGGTGATGCTACAAAGCCAGTCTTGGTGATGGGCATTGAAGTCCCCCACCCGGAGTACATTCTGTGGCCTTGCCAACTTCAGTGATTCCTCCAAGTGGTGTTCAACATGGAATACTAATTGATCAGCTGAGGGGGGAACAGCACGTGGAATCAACAGGGGGTTTCCTTACCCATGTTTGACCTGCTGCCATGAGACTTCAGCGGATTTAATGACAATGCTAGATTGGAGTTGTGAGAATGGAGTGCTGAGAGTGCAGAGGAAAGTAGATTTGATTGAGTATGGGCAGCCGTAAAATTGAGACAGACATGGTCACTTTGATAATTCTCAGAGAGGATTTAGTTCTCTTATTCTATAATATTTTACAATGTCATCAAAAATCACCATAAAGATTTGGGCGTACACACGCTATAATCTCTGTTTATAACACCACTGCAAAAATAACTTCAAAACAAATGGCTTCTGATGCGCTTTTTTGAAATTTGTATGCTTTAGAAGTGTTTATGGGTGCACAGACCTTTTAATAAAAACGATATGCATCTTCCTCAGATAATGTGAGATGTCTTCCCTGAATAATTCTTTGGTTTTCTTGTTCCTAGAGTTTTTCACTTTGACTTTTCTTCTTTCCCTTTCACTGTTTCTTCAGAGAAAATCTGTTAAGTTACAGTCTGAAGACTTTACCATCAGCTGTGCCTATATTCGTATAGGTATGTAACTGTTCTCCTTCCTATGGAGGGTTTTCTATATGTCCTGGTAGCCAGGGACAGACAAACAATAGGATTTCCAAAAGCTCTGCTTCAAAGAATCTTACAAGTGTGACATGAAGGCCCTAACAGTCTGTTCTCACACCTGGGAGGCATTAGCTGATGACAGAGGGAAATGGCAATATTATCTGTAGGCCAATGTGCCCTGTCAGGTTGGTTATAGAGTCACAGAGATATACAGCATGGAAACAGGCCCTACAGCCCAACTCACTCATGCCGACCAGGTTTCCTACACTGAACAAGTCCCATTTGCCTGTGTTTGTCCCATATCCGGCCAAACCTCTCCTATCCATGTACCTGTCTAAATGTCTTTTGAATGTTGCAATTGTGCCTGCCTCTACCACCTCCTCTGGCAACTTATTCCATATATGCATCACCATATGTGAAAAAGTTGCCCCTCAGGCCCCTTTTAAATCTTTCCCCTCTCACCTTAAACCTATGCCCTCTAGTTTTAGACTTAGAACAAAGAACAAAGAACAAAATCGGCACGGGAAACAGGCCCTTCGGCCCAACGAGCCCGCGCCGCCATCTCAACACCACCAATCCCCCTCTCCACCCACGACCCCTGTCTAATGTTTTATGGCCATCCAGATTGAGGGAAACTGATTTAGGGACAATTTATTCCTGCCAATCAGCCTAACAGCACATCTTTGGGGTGTGGGAGGAAACCGGAGCACCCGGAGAAAACCCACGCAAGCATGGGGAGAATGCGCAAACTCCCACAGACACCGGCCCAAATCCATGTGTCTGCACAGCAATCAGTGATAGTCACTGAGCTGTCGTCTAGCCCCGTATCTGGTCCAGTTTAGGCACAGACTAACGGCATGAAGCACTAGGCCAATCTCGAACAACCAAGAGCAGCCCCAGTATGACCCATCGCATGTATGCCCCTCGTTGGACATGAGGTGGACCGACTTAAAACCTGTGAATGAAAAGAGAAAAAACATTATTATCATACCATACCCATTTACATTACCAGGGACGCCCCAATGCTAATGCCCCTTATTTAAAACAATCTCCTATATCCACCCATCTCCAACCCAGTCATGTGCCTGTCTAAGTTACTCTTAAATGACTCTAGTGTGTTTGCCTCCACCACCTTACTTGGCAGAGCATTCCATACCCCCACTACCCTCTGTGTGAAAAACCTCCCTCTAATATCCGTGTTGTACCTCTCCCCCCTAACCTTAAGTCTATGGCCCCTTGTCCTACGTGTCTCTATCATAGGAAATAGCTTACCTTTGTTTACTCTATCTATACCTTTCATAATCTTATATACCTCTATTAGATCCCCCCTCAGTCGGCGTCTTTCAAGGGAAAAGAGCCCCAATTTCTTCAATCTTTCCTCATACCCCAGTCCTTCCATACCAGGCAACGTCCTGGTAAACCTCCTCTGCACTCTCTCCAGAGTCTCCACGTCCTTCCGGTAGTAAGGCGACCAGAACTGGACGCAGTACTCCAAATGCGGCCTAACCGACGTTCTGTACAACTGCAACATTAGACTCCAGCTCTTATATTCTATACCCCTTCCTATAAAGGCTAACATACCATAGGCTTTCTTCACCACACTCTCCACTTGCACTGCCACCTTCAAAGACTTGTGCACTTGCACCCCCAGGTCTCGCTGCGATTCTATACTCCTTACGGGCTTACCCTTTACCATATAACTCCCCCCTACATTATTCCGGCCAAAATGCATCACCTCACATTTATCCGGATTAAACTCCATTTGCCATGTATCTGCCCAATCAACCAGCCTATCAATATCCTGCTGTATTGCCAGACACTGCTCCTCACTGCCCGCCAATCCAGCCATCTTGGTGTCATCAGCAAATTTGCTGATCACACCACCTACTCCCTCTTCCAAATCATTTATATACACTACAAAGAGAAGAGGTCCCAGTACTGAGCCCTGCGGCACACCACTAGTGACAGACCTCCAGCTAGAAAAAGACCCCTCCACTACTACTCTCTGACTCCTCTTTGCAAGCCAGTTCTCTACCCATCTAGATACCTGACCACATATCCCATGAGCTTTAATCTTCTGTACCAACCTACCATGAGGGACTTTGTCAAATGCCTTACTGAAATCCATATAGACGACATCAACAGCTCGTCCTTCGTTGACCGTTTTTGTCACCTCCTCAAAGAATTCTACCAGATTTGTAAGGCAAGACTTCCCCTTGACAAAGCCATGCTGTGTGTTCTGAATCAGATCGCAACGCTCCAAGTGCGCATACATCCTATCCCTAAGAATCCTCTCCATCAACTTACATAGAACATAGAACATAGAACATTACAGCGCGGAACAGGCCCTTCGGCCCACAATGTTGCGCCGACCAGTCTTATTTTTAAAAAAAAACATTGACCCACTAATCTAAACCAATCCCTTTTCGTCCATAAACCTATCCACCAATCTCTTAAACGCCCCCAAACTAGGCGCATTTACAACTGCAGCAGGCAGGGCATTCCAGTCCCTCACCACCCTCTGGGTAAAGAACCTGCCCCTGACATCCGTCCTATAACTACCCCCCCTTAATTTAAAGCCATGCCCCCTCGTGCTAGATTTCTCCATCCGAGGAAACAGGCTATCACCATCCACCCTATCTAAACCTCTAATCATCTTATATGTTTCTATAAGATCCCCTCTTAGCCGCCTTCTTTCCAGTGAAAACAACCCCAAATCCCTCAGTCTCTCCTCATAGGACCTCCCCTGCATACCAGGCAACATCCTGGTAAACCTCCTCTGCACCCTCTCCAAAGCCTCCACATCCTTCCTGTAATGTGGGGACCAGAACTGCACACAGTACTCCAAGTGCGGCCGCACCAGAGTTGTGTACAGTTGCAACATGACGCTGCGACTCCTAAATTCAATCCCCCTACCAATAAACGCCAAGACACCGTACGCCTTCTTAACAACCTTATCTACTTGATTCCCAACTTTCAGGGATCTATGTACACATACACCTAGATCCCTCTGCTCCTCCACTCTATTCAAAGTCCTCCCGTTAGCCCTATACTCAACACATCTGTTATTCCTACCGAAATGAATTACATCACACTTCTCCGCATTAAACTCCATCCGCCACCTCGCGGCCCAGCTCTGCAACCTGTCCAAGTCACCCTGCAAACTTCGACACCCTTCCTCACAATCTACCACACCTCCGACTTTGGTGTCATCAGCAAACTTACTAATCCACCCAACTATACCCTCATCCAGATCATTAATAAAGATTACAAACAGCAGTGGCCCCAAAACAGATCCCTGAGGCACACCACTCGTAACCGAACTCCATGATGAATAATTACCATCAACCACCACCCTCTGTCTCCTATCTGCTAACCAATTCCTGATCCAAGTACCTAAATTACCTCCAATCCCATACATCTGCATTTTCTGCAGAAGCATACCATGGTGAACCTTATCAAACGCCTTACTAAAATCCATATATACCACATCTACTGCCTTACCCCTATCCACCTCTTTGGTCACCTTCTCAAAGAACTCAATAAGGTTAGTAAGGCACGACCTTCCCGCTACAAAACCATGCTGACTATCTCTAATCAATTCATTACTCTCCAAATAACTATAAATCCTATCCCTAATAATTCTTTCTAAAACCTTGCCCACTACAGAAGTAAGACTCACTGGTCTGTAATTCCCAGGGAAGTCTCTGCTCCCCTTCTTAAACAATGGGACAACATTCGCTGTCCTCCAATCTTCCGGTACTATACCAGAGACCAACGACGACCTGAAGATCAGAGCCAGTGGCTCTGCAATCACCTCTCTTGCCTCCCATAGAATCCTAGGGTAAATCCCGTCCGGACCAGGGGACTTATCTATTTTCAACCCATCTAGAATATCCAACACATCCTCTGTATCAACTACAATACTTTCTATTTTACACCCCTTCACCCCAGTGACCTCCTCAGCTACATTCATATCGTCCTGCGTGAACACCGAAGAGAAATAATGGTTCAATGCCTCTCCAATCTCTTCCGGTTCCACACACAACTTCCCCCTACTGTCTGTAACTGGCCCTAATCTTGCCCTAACCAACCTTCTGTTCTTGACATACCTATAGAACGCCTTAGGATTCTTCTTAATCCTATCAGCCAAAGTCATCTCATGCCCTCTTCTAGCCCTTCTTAACTCCCTCTTCAACTCCCTCCTAGCCAATCTAAAGCTTTCTACTGCACTACCCGAGCCCTCAAGCTTCATCCGAACATAAGCCTCCTTCTTCTTCCTAACCAACAAATCAACTTTTTTTGTGCACCACGGTTCCCTAGCCCTACCAATTCCTCCTTGCCTGACAGGGACATACCTATCACAGACCCACAGTAGCTGCTCCTTGAAAAAACTCCACATTTCAGACGTTCCTAGTCCCTGTAATCTCCTAGTCCAATCAATGCTTCCTAATTCTCTCCTAATGGCCTCATAATTACCCTTCCCCCAGCTAAAACTACTGACCCGAGGTTCATGCCTATCCCTTTCCATCACTAAGGTGAACGTAACCGAATTGTGGTCACTATCACCAAAAAGCACACCAACTTCCAAGTCTAGCACCTGGTCTGGCTCATTTCCCAGCACCAAGTCCAATATAGCCTCACCTCTAGTTGGCCTATCTACATATTGAGTCAAAAAACCCTCCTGCACACTTTGAACAAAAACTGACCCCTCTAACGAGCTAGAGCTATAGCAATTCCAATCAATGTTAGTAAAGTTAAAATCCCCCATAACAATTACCCTACCACTGACGTTAAGCTCACCGGCCTATAGTTACCCGGGCTATCCCTCCTACCCTTTTTAAACAACGGTACCACATTCGCTATCCTCCTGTCCTGTCCTGGGGAAAAGATCTTGGCTATTCATCTTATCCATGTCCCTCATGTTTTTATAAACCTCTATAAAGTCACCCCTCATCCTTTTATGCTCCAGTGGCAATGGGCGCGGATACCTTTTAACCACTTCCCACACTTGTGGCAGAACCTGATTCTAAAGTATTTGTCTCTTTAGCCATCAGCAAAACTATACCATATGAAGCTACCTCATACCCAACAAATTTGATTTGCTGCACATCCATCATCTCAGCCAGGTGGAAGCATGTCAGTGATAGATGTTAATATGACCTTCAGAATGGAATCAGGTAAATTTAGACTATGTCTTAAGGAGGACCAATCATCCTGTCGAAGAAAGGATATCGCTCTCTCTGGCCAATCTTGCGCGCATCAAGACTGGAAAATGACACAATATTTATAGCACTGTTTTTTGTCTTTTTAATATCAATTTTATTGGACACCTGAAAAAAATGAATGATACAATGGGCAGGATTTTACAGCCTCGCTCGGGCGAGACTGGAAATTCCCGCCTGAGGTCAACAGACATTTCCATTGTCCACCCCTCGCCCACTCTGATTGTATGATGGGCAGGGCAGTAGAATTCTGGTGAATATGTTTTACTAAGAGAAGTACATTAGATCATTAAGGACTGCTGAGAAAGCTCAGGCAAGTTAAAGTTGCAGATTGCAGTATAAAGAAAGCTCTTGAGACACCATTTGAACCTTTTACCTCGCTGTCAATCATCATCAGGGTTCAATGAAGAATATTCTTTCCAAAGAAAATAGTACCTTGGTTCCACTAGGCTTTAAACATAAATTTATTATAATTGTATCGTGCTAACAATTTTGGATTATTGCAAATTTATGACAACTTATTTATAATTTATATTAAAATCAAGTTGTAAACAAGCAGTTGTGGAATATATTGGATATATGAGATTCTTGCTAATATAATTCAGGTCCCACTCTAGAGACTTGAGCACAGAATGCTGACTGACACTGCAGTGCAGTAATGAGAATGTGAAGCACTGTCAGAGGAGCTGTTCATCAAATGAAGCACTAAATCAAGGGCCTATTTTCCCACTCAGGTGGACATAAATGATCCCGTGGCGCTATTGAAAGAAGAGCAGCATAATTGCTCTGATGGTTCTCCTGGCAAATATTTATACTTCAGCCAACCACCAACACAGACGAGTTAGTCATTATTATGGGAGGAATTCTCCCGAAAAGTTGCTAGATGTCATAATGGTGAGAATAATGGAGTGACCCAGGTGTGCTCTACACTGCAATCCTCCCAAACTCAGGGGGGGCGGTTTAGAACGGAGTTGAGGAGGAACTTCTTCACTCAAAGGGTGGTGAATCTCTGGAATTCTCTGCCCGTTGAAGTGGTGGAGGCTGCCTCGCTAAATATTTTTAAGACGCGGGTTGATGGGTTTTTGATGAGAGAGGGGATTAAGGGTTATAGGGAGAGGGCGGGAAAGTGGAACTGAGCCACGACAGATCAGCCATGATCTTATTGAATGGCGGGGCAGGCTCGAAGGGCTGGATGGCCTACTCCTGCTCCTATTTCTTATGTTCTTATGTTTTGGAGAGTTGGGTGTTGTGCTCTGTTACTGGAAGGTGGGGAGGGAGGGGGCTGGTGCCTGACCACTCGAGCACTGTTTCGCAAGGGGCGCCCTGATCTAAAAGTGCACTGGGAGAGCCTTTCCAGCACACCACAGACATTGGGACTCCTCTCCTATCAGCAGCATGCTTCCCTATCCCCTCGGGATTGCCAGCATTGGGGCCATCCTGATGCATGTTCCGCTAAATCTGGTGGCACCTGAGCAAACCATTGACTTGGTGAGACGCTGTCTGTGAGGACAATGCAAACAAACCTCTCGTGAAAAGGGCATCTGTTGCTTCCCTTACGTCTTTGTGTGTCTCTGATTGTGAGATGCCACAAAGGTCCCGGTGGTGCTGTGGAAGGACCAGCTGACAAAGAGGTACAGTGCTGAGGTCATCAGTATGGAATGACTTCCAAGTCCTTGTGGCATCAATTCTTCATGGAGAACTGGGCAAATCCTAGATAGGAGAATTTGCCTGCAGCATTTTTCCCTGTGGTCCTTTCCAGCGACCCCCCCCCAACCCCCCACTCCCCCCTTCCCCCACCACTTATCCCTCAAAAACTCCTTTTGTCCTGCCTCTGTCTCATCCTTTCGCTCTGTTCTTTCACAGCCACCAGTTATATTCAGTCGTAAAACAGAATGCTCTAATTGGCTGTTGGTGGGGAACTTGGAGGCATGATTCTGGTGAGTTGGCCTTTTAATGAGCATTCATGAAATGCTAATGAATGTAAATGGGGTTTCCGACACTGCTCAGCGGGAACCTCCACTCACCCTTTACCCCTTGAAAGACGGGAGAATAAAATTCCAAATTGACTTTCTGCCGGCGGGAAATCAAATGCTTTTATTCACATCAAATTAAGTGTCTGCACCTGCCACAAATCCCATTGCTTGCAGGCGCGGAAGAGTCCACCCACAGTTTTGTTCTTCGATTTCTTAGCTGTCAGATCTCTAGCTTTCTATTCACACTTTCAGTTGCAGAATTCAAAACACATTAAGTGAAAAGTTAATAAAGCTTTTGTACAATGATTACTGGTATTTTCCAAGTCATATTCAGTTGACAAGATCATTGAAGGTACCTGATTTACAAGAGCAATTTGTAACCCAATTGAAATGCTGATATGGTATTTGGCAACTGCTCAGAAGGTCATTAAAAAAATATTCATTATTTTGATGCTTCAAATCCCTTTGCTGCAAGAATAACAGCACACCACATTAATTAAAAGCCTTACTTGGCATAATTTATTAAAATACATAAGACATTTTACACCATTGTTTAGTTTACAGATTTTTCTCTTTTAACCTTAGGAAATAATATGCTTAATAGATTTTCTGATGCGAGCAGTGCTATGCATGTCAAATACTAGTGTAACCATGGCACTCGTTGGAGGAGATTTACTGTTCAATTAACAATTAGTGTGCAAATCAGTAGAACAGTCCAAACAATACCGGCTAGACATGTGCTCATAGTTGAACACAACCATCTCAGAATTTTAAGAGGCATGCATTCAGTAACAGCGTGAAGTTTCAAAATATACATACCATTACAAAACTTCAGTCATTAGCCAGTGTTTAGATATTTTGTTAACTATATCTACATGAACTTGCTAACAGCATTAAACCAGATTGCAAAATAAAATTAAAATAATTTCTTTATGAAATTGGAAGAAACCTTCAATGTGTCTGAATATCTTAGATTGCAGCTCGCCACCACTTCATCAAAGGCAGTGAGGGATGGGCAATAAATACTCGCCTGCCATGTCCCATGAATGAATAAAAAAAACTGCATTTCTTAGAATAGTATGTTTCTTGCTCATTTTGATGTGGCATTTTTTGAGCCTATTGTACTTTGTTTATATAGATGAGGGCTCTCACCATGTCATGTGTGTGGTTAAGGTTATGCTTTGTTGTGAGATTAACCCATGAACATATGCTGATGGTATACGGGCATGAGTCGTGGCTGCCATGACGATTATGATCTTCAGGAAGTATACATATACACTTATATACTGTACCCTAGAAGCAGCATGGCTATATGGAAAATAGTTCAGTTTATTATGTTATAAACTCATTCATCTGGTATGTCTTCTCAATATTACCAAGACAATTATCTTAGCATATATAATAAAAATTGGTCTCATTGTTTAGAAATAACACAAATGTTAGGTAGACAAGTGTCATAGATAACTGAATATTCTGCTATGGGTGGGGGAGAGGTGGGTGATGAAAAATATGAGTTTCAGCCAAATCCACTTGGGCAACACTGAGGGACAGGCAATTAAATTGCTTCGAATTTCTTAACTACCCTAGAGCTGCCAGCAAATTTGCATCTAGGATGTTAACCTGCTTAAATGAGCAGCAGTGACACCCACACAAAGCTGATAGGGTCCCACTTCACATTGTCGTCATTCAGGTGTGATTGCAATTTTAACTCAAACCAATCTGAGACATGATGTGGAGATGCCAGTGTTGGATTGGAGTGGGCACTCACCTGAGGAAGCAGCAGCGTGATTCCAAATAAACTTGTTGGATTTTAACGTAGACTCGTGAGACTTCTTACTGCACTCAATCTGAGACTGAAGAAGATAGAATCCCTACAGTGCAGAAGGAGGCCATTCAGCCCATCAAGTATGACAATCCCACCCTAATCGCTATCTCCACAACCCCACACATTTACTTCACTAATCCTTCTAACCTACACATCCTGGCACACAAAGGGGCAATTTAGCATGGCCAACGAACCTAACCTGCACATCTTTGAACTGCAAGAGGAAACCAGAGCACCCTGAGGAAATCCATGCAGGTACTGGAAGAAAGTATAAATTCCACACAGTGACCCAAACCCAGGTCCTTGGAGCTGTGATGCAACATTGCTAACCACTATGCTTCTGTGCTGCCCATAGGAAGAATGCTATGAAAGGTCTGACACTGGGAAGTTCCAAAGAACAAAGGGATCTTGGCGTGTTTGTTCAAAGATCTCTGACGGCAGAAAGGCAGGTTAATACGATCGTCTTTATCAATCAGGGTATAGATTACAAAAGCAGCGAGCTCATAATGGAATTGTATAAAACTTTGGTGAGGCCACAGCTGGAGTACTGTGTGCATTTCTGGTCGGCATATTATAAGAAGGATGTGATCGCACTGGAAGGCGTGCAGAGGATATTCACCAGGATGCTGCCTGGAATGGAACATTTAAGTTATAAAGAGAGGTTAGATAGGCTTGGGTGATTTTCTTTGAAGCAGAAAAGACTGAGGTGCGACTTGATTGAAGTGTTCAAGAGCATGAGGGGTATTGAGAGAATGGATAGGGAGCAGCTTAAGCACCCTTAGTTGAAGGGTCAGTTACATTGGGCCACAAGTTAACAGTGAAGGGTAGACGGTTTAGGGATGATTTGAGGAAAAACATTTTTATCCAGAGAGTGGTGATGGTCTGGATGCATTGCCTACGAGGGTGGTGAAGGCAGGATGCATCACATCCTTTAAAAAGTATCTGGATGAGCATTTGGCACATCATAACATTCAGGGCTATGGGCCAAGTGCTGGCAAATGGGATTAGGTGGCAGGTCAGAGCCTTTCAGGCATTGGTACGGACTTGATGGTCCAAAAGGGCCTCTTCTTCACTGTAGTATTCTGTGATTTTGTGGAACTCCAGAATAGGCTGAGAAAGATAAATGTTCCTCTTTCTTTAATTTTGTGCTATAGTGAGAGCAGATTGTTCCTTGGGGCACTGTCAGGAACGGTTATAGACTTTCCCTGCTCTGGATTCTACAAGATCCCTGCAAGCTGCTACTGATATTTGACCCCACCACCTACCTTGAGTCAGCCTGGTCTCATTTATCACTTGCCATCTAGGGGTGATTTATAACGTTATTTGCCGAGTGTGGTGATTGTCTCTTTAAGGGCGACACTGCAGAGTAAGGGTCACCTGACCTGGATGACCATCGGGACTCAGCATGTGGAATCACCTCATCGTGAGAAAGGCTCCCAGGCAGAGATATCTTGGGAGCTGGTTCAGCGATGCAGCCGCTGTACAATTCTTATTAATAAATACATTTTGTGTTCATTGATGAGGTTTGTGAAATTGTGTTTTTCCATCTGGCGATGAGAACTGGATTATCATGATGCTGCCTCTGGCCTGACACTCATGAGTATCCTGTTTCAATGGGAGTCTGAGAAAAATTAAAGAAAATATTCATCAGAATTAGGGCGATTGGCCCATCAAGATATTGCGAGACACTGAGTAATGTAGAATCAAAAATGATGGGTAGTTACAAGATGGGTGAGCAACAGAGAGAACCCAGCAAGAACCTGGGGTCAGAACCCATAAGAGGGATCAGCAAAATACAGGAAAGTACCTCCACTTACATTGTAGACCTGGGAGGCAGTCCAGGGGGCTCAGTGCGTTGGAGAGGCTGAGGGACTGATGCAGAACAAACCTGGATGGCCCGCAGAGCCAAAAGTTTAGAAAGAAACATACAAAGATAAAAACAGTAAAACATGACCTTGTAAAGCAAGAGCTGTGGCTTTAAGTTAAAAAAAACTTAAGTAAAATGAGTGGCTGCAGAGCTTTTTTAAAAGAGTACACAGAAATCAGTGTTTTAAGTAAAATAAAAGGCTGAAGTGTGTGGCATTAAGGTCTCCTTAAATCCAGGAAGACCAAGCAGCTGAAGCTGAGTGACAGGCTCCCAATGTGCAGGGTCATGGAGAGACTACAAGAACGTTCCATAGCAGAGATGGCTGCACTGGTGATCTTCAACTTGTGATGTGGAGTTGCTGGCTTTGGACTGGGGTGGGCATGGTTAGTAATCTCACAACACCAGGTTAAAGTCCAACAGTCACTCACCTGATGAAGGAGCAGTGCGCTGAAAGCTCGCGCTACCAAATGAACTTGTTGGACTTCAACCTGGTGTTGTGAGACTACTTACTGGATCTTCAATTTGGCAGAGAGGTTCTCAAGATTAAAAAACAGAAGTTGACAAGTATTAGGGGGAGCGGTGGCCCCGTGGGAGTACCAGGTTTTGCAAATGTGGGAGAAATAAAAAAAACAGCACCTGTGGAATAAAGAATGGACTCTCCGAACGTCCAGAAGAAAATAATTCCTGAAATTGCTGAAAGAGCTTTCCTTTAGCGAAAGGAGAAGTTTTAAAATTTCAAAAATAAAAGGATGGCCAGGCTCATGACAAAACTCCAAAGGTCTGGGAAAAACACAAGAGAGAAAGCTGGCAGCTGCTGGCAGCTGAGTGGAAAAAATATTACTGCACACTCTTAAAGCGGTAATACCCTGAAAGAGGTATTACATTGTAAGTGGCAGTGCATTTAAAGCAGCAACCACAAGAAGAAAATGATCGAGGGACTATTGAATATGAAAAGGAATTAAAACTCCCAAGAAAGCACTAAATCAACAAGCTGAAATGGCATACTTTCAAAAGTGTGTTAACCAGGGTTCAGGATAAGCACATTCTTAAGTTAAGAGATTAAGAGTTAAGAGAGAATTCAGGAAGGCAAAAAGGGGACATGAGATTGTTTTGGCAGATAAGGTAAAGGTTAATCCAAAGAGCTTCTACAAATACATAAAGGCCAAAAGAGTAATTAGGGAGAGAGTAGGATCTCTTTAGGATCAACAATGTCATCTATATGCAGATCCACAAGAGATGGATGAGATCCTAAATGACTATTTCTCATCAGTATTCACTGTTGAGAAAAGCGTAGATGTTAGGGAACTTGGGGAAATAAATAGTGATGTCTTGAGGAACGTACATGTAACAGAGAAGGAGGTGCTGGAAGTCTTAAAGTGCATCAAGGTAGATAAATCTCTGGGACCTGATGAAGCGTATACCAGGACATTGTGAGGGGCTAGGGAGGAAATTGCAAGTCCCCTAGCAGAGATATTTGAGTCATCGATAGTAACAGATGAGGTCCCTGAAGATTGGAGGGTGGCAAATGTTGTGCCTTTGTTTAAAAAGGGCTGCAGGGTAAAGCCTGGGAACTACAGGCTGGTGAGACTCACATCTATAGTGGACAAGTTGCTGGAAGGTATTTTGAGAGACAGGATCTACAGGCATTTAGAAATGCAAGGATTGATTAGGGACTTTGTGAGTGGAAAATCATGTTGTCTACATGGACTTCAGCAAGGTCTTTGACAAGGTATCGCATGGTAACTTGTTGCATAAGGTTAAATCTTACAGGATCCAGGGTGGGGTAGCCAAATGGATACGGAATTGGTGTGATGATAGAAGATGGTTGGAGATGCTTGTTTTTCAACCTGAAGGCCTGTGACCAGTACTGTGCCTCAGGGATCCATGCTGCGTCCACTGTTATTTGTCATTTATGTTAATGATTTGGATGAAAATTTAGTAGGCATGGTTAGTAAGTTTGTAGATGACATCAAGATTGGTGGTATAGTGGACAGTGAAGAAGGTTATCTCAGATTGCAACAGGATTTTGATTAATTGGGCCAATGGGCTGATGAATGGCAGATGGAGTTTAATATAGGTAAATGCGAGGTGACACATGTTGGTAGATTGAACGGGGCAGGACTTACTCAGTTAATGTAGGACGTTGGGGAGAGATATAGAACAAAGAGATCTAGGGGTACAGGTTCATAGCTCCTTGAAAGTGAAGGCACAGGTGGACAGAATGGTGAAGAAGGCATTCAGCATGCTTGATTTCATTGGTCAGAATACAGGAGTTAGGATGTCTTGTTGAAGTTGTACAAGAAATTGGTAAGGTCACACTTGGAATACTGTGTACAGTTCTCTATTATAGAAAGGATATTATTAAACTCGAAAGAATGCAGAAAAGATTTACTAAGATGCTACCAGGACTTGATGGTTTGAGTTATAAGGAGAGGCTGGATAGACTAGGACTTTTTTCTCTGGAGAATAGGAGACTTAGGCATGATCTGATAGAAGTCTATAAAATAATGAGGGGCATAGATCAGCTAGATAGCCAATATCTTTTCTCAAATATAGGGGAGTCTGAAACAAGACGGCATAGATTTAAGGTGAGAGGGGAGAGATACAAAAGTGTCCAGAGGGGCAATTTTTTCACACAGTTGGCGGTGAGTGTCTGGAGCAAGCTGCCAGAGGTATTAGTAGAGGCGGGTACAATTTTGTCTTTTAAAAAGTGCTTAAACAGTTACATGGGTAAGATGGGTATAGAGGAATATGGGCCAAATGTGGGCAATTGGGACTAGCATAGGGGTTTAAAAAGAGGCGACATGGACAAGTTGGGTGAAGGACCTGTTTCCATGCTGTAAACCTCTATGACTCTATGACTCAACGACTCTATGACTGCAAACTTTAAAAAAAGTTTCAAAAATTTACAAAATGAAGACACTCATCCATAGGTGTGCAAAGATATGGCTCGTGGATTGGATATGATGTTAGATACACTTAGGAGGGCTCCTCAACTGATCTTGATATAGGGAAAGACCAGATCTTGCCCTGGGGCAGGTTTATAAAGGACTTGAATCTTCTTGAGGTTGAGGCTGAGACCAATTTTTCGGTATGCTTCCGTGATGGCGTCCAGTATGGCTTGGAGATTCTCCTCATTAGAACGGAGGTGGCATTGTTATCTTCATACTGAAGCTCCACAAGTGATATCAATATCATTTCCTTCCTGGATTTCAACCCGTTGAGTTTGAAAAGTTTTCCATCCATTCTGTAAATGATGTCCACTCCCATGAGAAGCTTGTTCTTGACAAGATAAAGGATGGTGGCGATGAAGGTGAAGAAAAAGATGTGTGCAATGATGTATCCCCGACTTGACTCCAGTCTTGACTTCAAAGATTTCGGTCATATTTCCGTCAGTGAGGATTGTCGCTGACATCATGTCGTGGAAGAATCAAAGGATGTTGATTAATTTCTTTGGACATCCGGCCTTTGCCAGGGTCTTCCACAGCGCTTCCCGATTGACTGAGTCAAAAACCTTGGTCAAATTGATGAAGGTCATGCAGAGTGGTTGATGTTGTTCCTGGCATTTCTCTTAAAGTTGTCAAGCAATGCAAATCATGTTCATTGTTCCACGGTTTGGTCGGGTTTCGAGAAGGATTTCTTTAGAGACTGGGAGAAGGTGCCACGGATTCAGGCAGTGATCTTCCCCGTGATGAAGAGTAGTAAGATTTCATGGTAGTTTTCAATTATAGTTGTCCAACTCCTGTACATAATGTTTAGTTAGTATTTAGGATGGAGTGAATTAATTATTGAAGGTTGTATAAAGGAGTTAAAGGGGAGGATTGTGGTGATAGCCCCTATAAGGACAACATAGCACAGTAAAGTTAGCCTGGCCTGGGTGACCAATCGGGTTTCAGAGTGTGGAATCACCCCACAGTGAGAGACATTCTTAGGCAGAGACATTTTGGGAGCCACCTACAGATATGAGGCAGCTGTACAATTCTTGTTAATAAATACCATTTGTGTTCACAAATGAAAGATGTGAAAGTGCATCTTAACACCGAGCAGAAACAGGAAGGGTGAGAAGTTAAAGTTAGCCTAGCGACTAACCTGAAGATTTTTACACTTCTTTGTACCAAAGTTGATTTTAACCTAGTCTGCCAGACAGCAAAGTCACGGCCCAATGTTGACAAGGTACTTCTTTAAGTATGCTGTTTGTGATAGGTGACGATATCAAGCCTATCTGCAATTTAAATGGGAACCTGTGTGGTAAAGACTTTGTGAGAAGCATTGGGAAGATAGGTCATATGAGGTAAGTTTTTTAAATTGACTGGCAAAGTCTGGATAAATGGGAAAGATTAATCTTCCCTGCCCCAGGTTCCAGCAAACCTTTCTTTGGTGACGGTCTTGTGCAATGTGAGCTTCAGTTCTTGCCTAATGAGCAGCGTGAGTTGTGGGCCATTGACTGGTGATATGCAGATGAGGTTTCACAGTTAAAATTCCCTGGCCTCAGGCTGCCAACGTTGGACAACACTTGGCCTTTGCCCTGACTCCCCTTGCACTAATCCCATTGCCTATTAAAATTCTGCTTGCAGGCGGCTTAATGTGAGAAAACAGCTGGCAGTGAAAACCCAGACCCAGTTGTTTGCATCAAGTGAATTGTGGTTTGTAATTAATTCCTGAGATGGGATAATCACTTTCCTCTTCCTAATTAATTCCATGCCCACTTGATTTCGGTAATAGGGTTTTTCTCTCTCATGTTTGTTTGTAACTTGATGTTCTGAAAATTGGTTGTGATCTAAGGGATTTGGCTGCTTGTGTTGTTGTTCTCTATAGCAATGATAGCAGCACCAGTCCAAGTTTTATTTCACCCGAGGAAAAGAAATGATCCTTTGTTCATATTTTCTTGGGTTATGAGCATTGCTGGATAGTCTGCATTTGTTGCCCATCCCTAATTTTCAGAAGGTGGTGATGAGCTGTGTCCTTGAGTTGCTGCAGTCCCTATTTTGCAGAGACAATCACAATGTTGTGAAGAATGGAGTTCCAAATATTTGACCCATCATGCTCTTGACTTCTTCCTTGCAGATGGTGGACATACATTGGAAAGTCAAGAAGTGAGTTTTATTGCTACAAAATTCCAAGCCTTTGACCCGTTTTTGCAGCCACATGGTCAGTCGAGGCCTCCATCAAAAATTCCAGAAGCAATCACAAGCTTTATCAGTGCCGATGTGTGCATGTCATGCTGGTCCAGATGTGTTTTTAACTGGTGTACTTTCCTGCGGACAATCGTGCAAGGCGGTAGGCTGAGGAGGGTGTGAGTGGATGTGATTCAGATCACATCCCATTAGTAGGATGCAAATTGATTTTTCACCAGCCTCTGGTGGGATATGCAACCCTCTCAGAAGATTCTGCTGGCATTTTATGTCAGAAGGACAATAACATTTCAGCTCCTGTCGTACTGCTCCCCCCATCCCCCAACCCACTTCCTGCCATCACACTTTGGGGCCTTTAAAATTCTGCCTGAACTTAATGAAAACCTCTAGTAAAGGTTACTTTCCTCCAATGGGGCTGAGCGGTTTTGTTCGTTTTGTGTGCTTCTCGCTCAATGATTTTAGAATTTAAAAATCAGTTTGTGCCAAATGCAACAAGGGATTCCATGATCATGTGCTGATTTGGAGTAATTGCACCAAAAATTTCAATACAAATGGAAGCTCCTATCAATCATTCACAGAGGAATGAGAGGTGGTCTTATCCTGAGGGGACTTGACAAGGTGGCTACCCGGGGGATGTTTCCTTTTTGTGGGGGAAGCTAAAACTGGGGGACATGGTTTGAGAATCAAAGGTCTACCTTTTAAGACAGAAATGAGAAGATTTTTCTTTTCTCAGACGGTTGTTTATCTGTGGAATTCTTTTCTCCAGAGAGTACTTGAGGTTAAGGCTTAAAATTTCTCAAAGGCCATGTTAGACTTTTGATTGGCAAAGGAGTCAAAGGATTGTGGGGAACAGACAGGAATGTGGAGCCGAGGCCACAATCAGATCACCCATGATCATATTGAAGGACAAATGGCTTACTCCTAAGTCGTACCTTGAATCATGCTCATTGTTTTACATATTGGAAACTAATGAAAAGGTAACAACATATATTTCCTTTACAGAAGCAGAAAATGCTGGAAAATCCCAGCAGGTCTGACAGCATCTGTGGAGCGAGAATAGAGCTAGGCCGGAATTTTCTGGCTGTTCACGCCTCATTGATGCTGCAAGCAAAGATGGAGAATTTGGCTGTCAAATAGGAGGCAGAGAGTGGGGGTCAATGAGTGCTATTCGGATTGGCGGTTGGTGACTAGTGGAGTGCCCCAGGGGTCGGTGCTGGGGCCTCAGCTATTTACCATTTATATAGATGATCTGGAGGAGGGAACCGAGTGTATGGTGTCGAAATTTGCTGATGACACCAAGATTGGTGGAACGGCAAATTGTGCGGAGGGTGTGGAGAGTCTGCAGAAGGATCTAGATAGGCTGGGCGAATGGGCCAGGAAATGGCAAATGGAATTTAATGTTGGCGAGTGTGAAGTTGTCCACTTTGGTAGGAATAATAGTAGGAAGGACTATTACTTTCATGGCGAAAAACTGCAGCATGCGACGGTACAGAGGGACCTCGGGGTCCTTATGCATGAGTCGCAAAAACCCAGCTTGCAGGTGCAGCAGGTGGTCAGGAAAGCAAATGGGATGCTGGCCTTCATAGCGAGGGGGATTGAATATAAAAGTAGGGAGGTCTTGCTGCAGCTGTACAGGGCACTGGTGAGGCCGCAGCTGGAGTACTGTGTGCAGTTTTGGGCGCCGTACTTACGCAAGGATATTTTGGCCTTTGCAGAGGAGGTTTACTAGGCTGATACCGGAGTTGAGGGGGTTGAACTATGAGGAGAGGCTGAATGAACTAGGCTTGTACTTGTTAGAGTTTAGAAGAATGAGGGGAGATCTCATTGAGACATATAAGATGATGAATGGGATGGATAGGATAGAGGTGGAGAGGCTCTTCCCGCTCAGAAAGGACAGTAGGACTAGAGGGCACAGCCTCAAGATAAAGGGGGGTGCGGTTTAGAACGGAGTTGAGGAGGAACTTCTTCACTCAAAGGGTGGTGAATCTCTGGAATTCTCTGCCCGTTGAAGTGGTGGAGGCTGCTTCGCTAAATA
Source organism: Carcharhinus amblyrhynchos (assembly GCF_965287045.1). Taxonomy (NCBI): domain Eukaryota; kingdom Metazoa; phylum Chordata; class Chondrichthyes; order Carcharhiniformes; family Carcharhinidae; genus Carcharhinus; species Carcharhinus amblyrhynchos. Next base: position 92,945,721 of record NC_137328.1, on the reverse strand, counting down.
TATTTAAGATGCGGGTTGATAGGTTTTTGATAGGCAAGGGGATTAAGGGTTAAGGGGAGAGGGCGGGAAAGTGGAACTGAGCCACGACAGATCAGCCATGATCTTATTGAATGGCGGGGCAGGCTCAAAGGGCTAGATGGCCTACTCCTGCTCCTATTTCTTATGTTCTTATGACACTCAGCCTAATCTCCATTCACTGTAGCGGGACCAGACTAGCATGTACAGCTGGAAAATCCTGGTCCTGAAGTTTTGAGTTTGGAGGACCCTTTGTCAGATCATGACCCTTGGTCATCCAGGCTTGTAACATTGGCTCTGTTTTCTTTCCACAGATGCTCTCAGACTTGCTGAAGTTTTCCAGCATTTTCTATTTTTGTTTCAGATCCCAGCATCCGCAACTTTTTTTTTTCATATTTCCTACATCCATTCCCTATTCAAAAACTGTTACAATTATATTTATGTTGATGTGAAAATGATTTCTTCAGACTTTCCTGGGATCTTCAGTGGATGATTAGAAGACCATCCCCAGGGATTTTGAGTTTGGAGGACCCTTTGTCAGATCTTGACCCTTGGTCATCCAGGCTTGTAACGTTGGCTCTGTTTTAGTGTCTGCAAGTATTATTGCATTAAAACTTCAGAATATCTCCGTGTGTGATACTAGCTCCTTCTTTGTACTAACAGAATTAAGAAGTTTTGATGAGTACTTGAAAACCATAGCATGCGAGGTTATTGACCAACTGCTGAAAAATGGGGTTTAGAATAAATAAGTGCTTGATGGACAGCAGAGACACAATGGGCTAAAAGGGCTCTTTCTGAGTTGTAAAACTCTGTGGGTGGGATTTTCTGCCCTGAGACTGGAAATTTCCATCCAAGGTCAACGGACCTTTCAGTAGTCCATCAAATTTTCCGTTCCACTTGTGATGAATTTTGTGGGAGGGGTCAGCAGGGTGGGACTGGAAAATGACTATGACTCTAAATTTTTGTCAAGTATATTATGTGTTCACAATGAGATTTCCAGGTTTACAATGTCTTTAAAATGTTTTTGATGCCACATTTTTTAAAAGCAATTTTACAATGATCAATCTTACCATATTATTTCCATGGTCTCAGGTTATTTTCACTGGGTGGCCAGAACCTTCACATAAGTTAGGCACCCACTATATGAGTTCTGTTACAATGGGCTTTGACAACAATTTAATATTTTTTATTCCATATATCAATGCAAGTGCAGTGCTGGAATACAGAGAAAAAAGTATATATGCGTCTGCCTCCTGGTTGCTATATAAGAACATAAGAACATAAGAAATAGGAGCAGGAGTAGGCCAACTAGCCCTTCGAGCCTGCCCCGCCATTCAATAAGATCATGGCTGATCTGTCGTGGCTCAGTTCCACATTCCCGCCCTCTCCCCATAACCCTTAATCCCCTCTCTCATCAAAAACCCATCAACCCGCGTCTTAAAAATATTTAGCGAGGCAGCCTCCACCACTTCAACGGGCAGAGAATTCCAGAGATTCACCACCCTTTGAGTGAAGAAGTTCCTCCTCAACTCCGTTCTAAACCGCCCCCCCTTTATCTTGAGGCTGTGCCCCCTAGTCCTACTATCCTTTCTGAGCAGTAAGAGTCTCTCCACCTCTATCCTATCCATCCCATTCATCATCTTATACGTCTCAATGAGATCTCCCCTCATTCTTCTAAACTCTGACGAGTACAAGCCTAGTTTATTCAGCCTCTCCTCATAGCTCAACCCCCTCAACTCCGGCATCAGCCTAGTAAACCTCCTCTGCACTCCCTCCAAGGCTAAAATATCCTTGCGTAAGTACGGCGCCCAAAACTGCACACAGTACTCCAGCTGCGGCCTCACCAATGCCCTATACAGCCACAGCAAGACCTCCCTACTTGCCTCAAAATCTTACCATCATCATCCCTGTTCCACATGTAACCTAGCCCAAGTCATATTTGGTGGATCTGCTATACTATTGTAAAATATTAGATATTATTGCATAAAGAATGTTGAATGACTGGTACTAAACTTAAAGCAGTGATTCACTCTTGTGGTTCTGCTTAGGTCAGTGTTTGTAAAGTCCTCAAGATTCTCTTTTCATATTTATGATGCATTTGAATGCATTGTAATGTTGTCATGCATTCTTGATATTCATTATCCATATACATTCCCCTTGTGTGCGACAAAAATTATTCATGAATGTGCTTTATATTCATATTACTTATTTTGAGCAATTTCCTCCCTTTGGGAGTTTTCCCTCCAATTTTATGGGATGATGGCAAAATGGGACAACACTGTGAAGGAATTTATGAAGAGAGTGGAGGATTTTGCATTCGAAGCATTGAGAAATGGGAGAAAATTAGTGTAATTGAGGACAAGAGCAATAGGAAAAGATTGTATAGAATAGGATGTGGGTTGCAAAGTTTATGACAAACTGGAGTCCTTCAAAACTCAAGAGTGGAATCGCTTGTCCAGTTAAGTGTGTAAAAATCTAAGAGTTTTACTTCTTCAGCAATAAAACAAAGAGGAAGAAAATCAGATGCCTAGGTTTTATGGCCCTTCCCACACGACATATATTACCGTCCCGCTGAAGTAAACAGCAATTTAAATGGATTGCTACATGCGCCTGGGGGGTTGCGGGGGGGAGATGTGGCCTGGTAGGGCTGTAAAATCCTGGCCAGAGTTTCATCTTCCGAGAAGCTTTATGTGTTGTAATGTACCTGCATAGCAGTTCTTAATAAGTTTGCTGGAGCCCATTGCGGTATTGTTTGTACATGAGGTGCTGGAAGGAGTGGATTTGATAAAACAAAAGGCCTTTTCTTGTCATTTGTTTTATCTTTCACTATTAGTTATTATTGTCTTTAAAGATATATGAAGACCCAATAGTTCACTCGATTCTCTATGTAAACTCTATTTGACCCTCAGGTTGCAGTATAAGTACCACCATGTGACTCTGCATCGGCGAATAGATTGCAAAAACAGAGAGGCCATGATGGAGTTGCATAGAACCTTAGTGAGGCCACAGCTGGAGTATTGTGTGCAGTTCTGGTTGCCACGTTATAGGAAGGATGTGATCGCATTGGAAGGGGAGCAGAGGAGATTCACCAGGATGTTGCCTGCGATGGAACATTTAAGTTATAAAGAGAGGTTGGATAGGCTTGGGTTGTTTTCTCCGGAACAGTGAAGACTAAGGAGTGACGAGTTCAAGACTATGAGGGGCATGGATAGCGTGGAAAGGGAGCAGCTCTTCCCCCTAGTTGAAGGGTCAGTTACAAGAGGACACAAGTTAAAAGTGAGGGATGGGAGGTTTAGGGGGGATTTGAAGAAAACTGTTTTTACCCAGAGGGTACTGGTGGTCTGGAATGCACTGCCTGGGAGGGTGGTGGAGGTGGGATGCCTCACATCTTTTAAAAGTACCTGGATGGGTATTTGGCTATGGGCCAAATGCTGGCAAGTGGGATTAGGTGGGCGTCAGGTGCAGACTTAATAGGGCAAAGGCCTCTTCTGCACTGTAGTATTCTGTGATTTCTTTAACACTGTCATACCATCAGTTTGATGCACATAATTTGAAAAGAGCTCCTATCAAGCACAATTGCATGAAGCTCACATATAAGGTGCTATAATTTGAGGACCATATTATTATCAGACCATTAGATATAGGAGCAAAATTAAGCTATTTGGCCCATTGTATCTGCTCTGCCATTTAATCACAGCTGATAAGTTTCTTGACCCCATTCTCCCGCCTTTTCCCCATAACCTTTGATCCCCTTACCAACAAGAACTCTCTATCTCTGTCTTAAATACACTCAATGACCTGGCCTCCACAGGTTAGCTACATACAGACCCAGCTCTCTCTGTTTCCCAATCTCCGAGGGTTCTGAAAGAAATGGCGGAGGTGATAGTGGATGCCTTGGTGGTTATTTTCCAGACGTCGCTGGATTCCAGGGAAGTGCCGGAAGATTGGAAAACGGCTAATGTTACGCCGTTGTTTAAGAAGAGTGCCAGGCAAAAGGCAGGGAATTATAGGCCGGTTAGTTTAACGTCTGTTGTGGGTAAAATGTTAGAATCCGTCATCAAGGAGGAAATAGCGAGGCATCTTGAGGGGAATTGCTTGATAGAGCAGACGCAGCACAGTTTCGTTAAAGGGAAGTCGTGTCTGACAAATTTACTGGAGTTCTATGAGGATGTGTCTAGGGCAGTGGATAAAGGAGAGCCGGTGGATGTGGTCTTTCTTGATTTTCAGAAGGTGTTTGACAAGGTACCTCACAAGAGGTTATTGCAGAAGGTCAGGGGACGTGGAGTTGGGGGTAGGGTGTTAGCGTGTGTAGAGGATTGGTTGTCAAATAGGAGGCAGAGAGTGGGGGTCAGTGGGTGCTATTCGGATTGGCGGTTGGTGAGTAGTGGAGTGCCCCAGGGGTCGGTGCTGGGGCCTCAGCTATTTACCATTTATATAGATGATATGGAGGAGGGAACCGAGTGTAGGGTGTCGAAATTTGATGATGACACCAAGATTGGTGGAACGGCAAATTGTGCGGAGGGTGTGGAGAGTCTACAGAAGGATCTAGATAGGCTGGGCGAATGGGCCAGGAACTGGCAAATGGAATTTAATGTTGGCAAGTGCGAGGTGGTCCACTTTGGTAGGAATAATGGTAGGAAGGATTATTACTTACGTGGCGAAAAACTGCAGCAGGCGACGGTGCAGAGGGACCTCGGGGTCCTTGTGCATGAGTCGCAAAAACCCAGCCTGCAGGTGCAGCAGGTCGTCAGGAAAGCAAATGGGATGCTGGCCTTCATAGCGAGGGGGATTGAATATAAAAGTAGGGAGGTCTTGCTGCAGCTGTATAGGGCATTGGTGAGGCCGCAGCTGGAGTACTGTGTGCAGTTTTGGGCGCCGTACTTACGCAAGGATATTTTGGCCTTGGAGGGAGTACAGAGGAGGTTTACTAGGCTGATGCCAGAGCTGAGGGGGTTGAGCTATGAGGAGAGGCTGAATAAACTAGGCTTGTACTCGTTAGAGTTTAGAAGAATGAGAGGAGATCTCATTGAGACGTATAAGATGATGAATGGGATGGATAGGATGGAGGTGGAGAGACTCTTCCCGCTCAGAAAGGACAGTAGGACTAGGAGGCACAGCCTCAAGATAAAGGGGGGCGGTTTAGAACGGAGTTGAGGAAGAACTTCTTCACTCAAAGGGTGGTGAATCTCTGGAATTCTCTGCCCGTTGAAGTGGTGGAGGCTACCTCGCTAAATATTTTTAAGACGCGGGTTGATGGGTTTTTGATAAGAGAGGGATTAAGGGTTATGGGGAGAGGGCGGGAATGTGGAACTGAGCCACGACAGATCAGCCATGATCTTATTGAATGGCGGGGCAGGCTCGAAGGGCTAGTTGGCCTACTCCTGCTCCTATTTCTTATGTTCTTATGTTTCTATTGCCTCTCCACATTCTGCCATCAAAATACTTTGCTTCACCCTGCATTAAATTGCCTCTGCCATGTCTGTGCCCATTTCACAAGTCTATCCATGTCTTTGTGAAGTCTCTTAATGTCCTCCTGTCTCTTTGCATCATCTAAAAAATGTTATATTATGCCATGTATATCCAATCCCAATCATTAATACATATCAAAAAGGGCAGTTGTTTTAATACCAAGTCTTGGTTTTTGAGAGGTGCACCTCTGTTCACTTCCCTCCAATCTGTAAAACAACCATTCACTGCTACTCCTTCTTTCTAAATCGATAACATATGGTCTCAGCATGATATGATATCTAAATATCATTTGGAACTAACTGAATACAATTTCAATATTTGTGTGATATAGGGTCAGTTTGACTTCCTTAAATGTGATATCCAACTGTGCTCTGTCTAGTGATCCCTCTATCTACAGATCTGTATAGTTTTGTGTTTCTCATCCCTGTTTCTGAATTTTCCACAGCTATGTGTCAATCTGCTGCTTCTTTTGCTGTACAATAAATCCAAATATACTTCCTGGGATCAGTGCCTGAGGGAAATCGGAGCACCAAATCTGAAAGATATTACTGATATCACTCATGCATTACTGGTGTATTTGAAGGATTATGTGTCGATTTTCTTGTAGCCTAATTCAATACACCTTGAAGCAAAGCACTTTAGGCCCCCAGCCGTCTGGGATAGTAAGTGGGAAAGCTCGGCAGTTAAATTATTCCTGCAGCTTACCTTAAATATATCTAAATATCTTGAACTGATTGAGAAGTTAATGACATTCTCATCATTCAGCACCAAAGAATCTGGAACATTAGAATTGCATCCCTGCCAGACTTGGATGGCTGTAAAATGTAAATAGCGTTGCTTCTTGCAAAGATTTTCATCACTCACTATCTAATGTTGCCTACACTTATTGGAGACAAGGACCATCCTATCCAGTAGGACTTTTACACTGCTCTGTTCATGTAAAATTGGGAACTTCAAACAATGTAAATCTCTAAAATTTAAGTTTGCAAAGGAGATTGAGGAAAATGTATTGGGTGCTCAGGGGAAATGCAGCTATTTCCCTAGTCCTGAATTGTGAAGAATTGTGGGCAAAGTTTTAGAAAAAATTATTAGGGATAGGATTTATAATTATTTGGAGAGTAATGAATTGATTGGAGATAGTCAGCATGGTTTTGTAGCAGGTAGGTCGTGCCTTACTAACCTTATTGAGTTTTTTGAGAAAGTGACCAAAGAGGTGGATGGGGGTAAGGCAGTTGACATGGTATATATGGATTTTAGTAAGGCGTTTGATAAGGTTCACCATGGTAGGCTTCTGCAGAAAATGCAGATGTATGGGATTGAGGGTAATCTAGGAAATTGGATCAGGAATTGGCTAGCAGATAGGAGACAGAGGGTGGTGGTTGATGGTAAATATTCGTCATGGAGTTCAGTTACGAGTGGTGTGCCTCAGGGATCTGTTTTGGGGCCACTGCTGTTTGTAATTTTTATTAATGATCTGGATGAGGGTATAGTTGGGTGGATTAGTAAATTTGCTGATGACACCAAAGTCGGAGGTGTGGTAGATTGTGAGGAAGGGTGTCATAGTTTGCAGGGAGACTTAGGCAGGTTGCAGAGCTAGGCCGAGAGGTGGTGGATGGAGTTTAATGCGGAGAAGTGTGAGGTAATTCACTTTGGTAGGAATAACAGATGTGTCGAGTATAGGGCTAACAGGAGGACTCTGAATAGTGTGGATGAACAGAGGGATCTAGGTGTATGTGTACATAGATCCCTGAATCAAGTAGATAAGGTTGTTAAGAAGGCATACGGTGTCTTGGCGTTTATTGGTAGGGTGATTGAATTTAGGAGTCGCAGCGTCATGTTGCAACTGTACACAACTCTGGTGCGGCCGCACTTGGAGTATTGTGTGCAGTTCTGGTCCCCACATTATAGGAAGGATGTGGAGGCTTTGGAGAGGGTGCAGAGGAGGTTTACCAGGATGTTGCCTGGTATGGAGGGGAGGTCCTATGAGGAGAGACTGAGGGATTTGGGGTTGTTTTCGCTAGAAAGAAGGTGGCTAAGAGGGGATCTTATTGAAACATATAAGATGATTAGAGGTTTAGATAGGGTGGACAGTGATAGCCTTTTTCCTCGGATGGAGAAAGCTAGCACGAGGGGGCATGGCTTTAAATTAAGGGGTGGTAGTTATAGGACGGATGTCAGGGGTAGGTTCTTTACCCAGAGGGTGGTGAGGGATTGGAATGCCCTGCCTGCTGCAGTTGTAAATGTGCCTAGTTTGGGGGCGTTTAAGGGATCCGTGGATAGGTTTATGGATGAAAAGGGATTGGTTTAGGTTAGAGGGTCATTGTTTTTTAACTGGTCGGCGCAACATCGTGGGCCGAAGGGCCTGTTCTGCACTGTAATGTTCTATGTTCTATGAATGAGGCGCTGCAGATATTGGATCTTGAGCTTCATTATGATGAAGTTGGCTTTGGTGTCCATCAGCCAAGAGCTGAGCAACATTGGGCATCTGCTAGTCACAACAGCACTCAGGTAAGTGAGTTAGATCTGGGATTAGGCTTGTGACTGATACAGGAATTCAGTCAGGCATCACTGAGAGGTTTCCAGAGAAGCTCAAATGATAGTAGGGAGAGGTGGCCTAAAGGGGATTTTCAAAGTAGGGATAGGAATTTGTCAGGCAGGCTCAACAGGAAAAGCTGCAGGGGGCAATTTTCCGGTTGCATTACGCTTGACTCAAATCATAGTGGGTCCACGCAGGTTAGGAGAATTACAGGAGAGGGGACTAGCATGTTTAGTGCTGGCAAAAATCCTGTTTTGGATTCTCCTAGCCTCTGCACCTGGACATAATCTGGTTCCTGCCCAGTGAGATTGGGAACCAGATTAGCATATTTAAATATTTATTTAAATGTGCTTAGTTGATTTCAAGGCAGATTCTCTCTGCTCTCAGGATTCTCCCACCCTCGGGTACAGTGGAAATCCGATGCAAATCACTACTGATTGCCAAAAGTGGAGACCAGGCATGATGGCCATGTTGGGGGAGCTTGGAGGCCATTGAAGCCCCTGCATGGTCAAGGACATGGCTGAGCAACCTGGACATGCCCTGGGCAACCTGGCACTGTCAAGTTGGTACTGCCCCATTATCCTGGCACTGACCCAGCAATTTGGCACTGCCAGGGTGCAGGGAGCAGCTCCAAAGGGGTGGTGACTGAGGGGGGTGGGGCCTGATGTTGATGGGGCATGAAGAGGGTGGGGCATGAAATAGCAGGGCATAAAACAGCATGCAGTGGGGAATGAAGGGGGGTAAGAAAGGGTCTGAAGAAGGGGGACTCATTGATAAAGCCCCAAAACCCCGGTTCGGCAATCTATGTTCGCGGTGGGGAGAGGGAGATGGTAAACATTACTTAAGTGAGGGGAAGGGTCCTGATGTCTATGGGGGAAGGAAGAGTGGTCTTTAATTTTACTTTGCAATTTGTCCACCCTTTAAAATGACATACTTAGCGCCCCCGCCCCCCCCAGTCTTTATCAAAAAATGACTAAGTACAGAAGAACGTGATCCAATTCATGCCTGTACTGGTTTTCTTGCCCAAAATGGCGCTTGTCATTTTTTTGGGGAAAATTCCACCCAAGGGTCTGGGATTGGATATTGGGAGAAGTGAAGATCTTTCACCAAAGCTGATTGCTGGTAGATCGGTGATTGATATTGAAGGTTTCATATACAAAGGATCTAAAGTTTTCTTCAGGCTCTGAAATCTAACTTTATATTTACATATTTACATGAATTGATTACCATGCAGAAAACACTTAATACAACCGGAATTTAGTGTGAAGATTGTATTGAGGCTGAGGGTGTTCATCATTTTTTATGCATCAATCACATAGCAATTTCAGGCCAAATGTGCCTCTAAATGTGAAAATATGGAAGTTGCAGACTGAGATGCACCTTTTTGTAACCCACCAAAAATAGCATCTCCTCATCTGCCTCATCACTCATGTATATTAAACATAGTGAAGCTCCTGAATTTGAATGGTAAATATGAACTAAACTTGCCAAAGAAAGTTAGCATTTTTTCATTTCAAGTCTAAGTCCCCATTTTAATAGCTGATATCTCCTAATGGCTAACAAATATATTCTCTGGCACTGAAAACAACCTATTAGAAATGTGAACTTTCAAATCTTCAGTTTTTAATCCTGTTGGAGATTTAAAATGAAATAGATTAGATTTATTTAAACTTCTTTTTCTGCCCTTTTTTATCTCTTAATTCACATTAATTCACATTTCATCTCTTAATTTATATCACCTCTCTTTATTTTGTTTTCTATACCTGATTCGACATTAAATTCAATATTCAAACTTACACTTCCTGGTCCAGCCTGTCCGCTGTTCATTAACAATTCTGCAATATAATTGCTTAAGGAGAAAAATAATAGCTAGCCCAGTTTACCAAGGTCCCGAATTCCATGGGGAGAGGATTTGATTTGAACATAAGAACATAAGAACATAAGAAATAGGAGCAGGAGTAGGCCATCTAGCCCTTCGAGCCTGCCCCGCCATTCAATAAGATCATGGCTGATCTGTCGTGGCTCAGTTCCACTTTCCCGCCCTCTCCCCATAACCCTTAATCCCTTCTCTTATCAAAAACCCATCAACCCGCTTCTTAAAAATATTTAGCGAGGCAGCCTCCACCACTTCAACGGGCAGAGAATTCCAGAGATTCACCACCCTTTGAGTGAAGAAGTTCCTCCTCAACTCCGTTCTAAACCGCCTCCCCTTTATCTTGAGGCTGTGCCCCCTAGTCCTACTGTCTTTTTTGAGCGGGAAGAGTCTCTCCACCTCTATCCTATCCATCCCATTCATCATCTTATACGTCTCAATGAGATCTCCCCTCATTCTTCTAAACTCTAACGAGTACAAGCCTAGTTTATTCAGCCTCTCCTCATAGCTCAATCCCCTCAACTCCGGTATCAGCCTAGTAAACCTCCTCTGCACTCCCTCCAGGGCCAAAATATCCTTGCGCAGGTGCGGCGCCCAAAACTGCACACAGTACTCCAGCTGCGGCCTCACCAATGCCCTATACAGCTGCAGCAAGACCTCCCTACTTTTATATTCAATCCCCCTCGCTATGAAGGCCAGCATCCCATTCGCCTTCCTGACCACCTGCTGCACCTGCAAGCTGGGTTTTTGCGATTCATGCACAAGGACCCCGAGGTCCCTCTGCACCGTCGCCTGCTGCAGTTTTTCGCCACGTAAGTAATAGTCCTTCCTACCATTCTTCCTACCAAAGTGGACCACCTCACACTTGCCAACATTAAATTCCATTTGCCATTTCCTGGCCCATTCGCCCAGCCTATCTAGATCCTTCTGCAGACTCTCCACACCCTCCGCACAATTTGCCGTTCCCCCAATCTTGGTGTCATCAGCAAATTTCGACACCCTGCACTCGGTTCCCTCCTCCAGATCATCTATATAAATGGTAAATAGCTGAGGCCCCAGCACCGACCCCTTATTATCGTCACATGTATTGTTATACAGTGAAAAGTACTGTTTCCTGCGTGCTGTACAGACAAGACATACCATACATAGGGAAGGAAAGGAGAGAATGCAGGATGTAATGTTACAGTCATAATAAAGTTTTAGAAGCATAGAAGGAAAGTAAAAGATAGAATTCAAAGGTATGCTAGGCAAAGCTTGTAAAAAGTCCGCTCGCTCTGGCTCTAAGTACACTAAGTTTATTTATTAGTCACAAGTAAGGCTTACGTTAGCACTGCAATGAAGTTACTGTGAAATTCCCCTAGTCCTCACAGTCCAATGCCTGTTGAGGTCAATGCACCTAACGAATACATCTTTCAGAATGTGGGAGGAAACCAGAGAGCACTGAGGAAACCCACACAGGCATGGGGAGAATGTGCAAACTCCACATAGACAGTGACCCAAACTGGGAATTTAACCAGGGCCCCTGGTACTGAGAAGCAGCAGTGCTAACCACCATGCCGCCCACTATCTTGGTTATCCAAGGACTTCCTCTAATAGCAACTTGGCAAAACTCATGGAACTTAGAGGGGCAAAGGGATGTCGAATGAATGGGGGAAGGTTGGCACCATTCATTTGCAAGCTAGATAAATTCTGGCCCAATTATTAAGCATTCTGTGTGTGTGTGTGTGTGTGGGCTTAAATGCTTTTAAGGTAGAAACTATGTGAAAAATATGAATAGTTATTGCTGAACTGCAAGATTTTTTTGTTGCAGTTTGTCATGGTAATTTTACACTAATGGAAAGTTAAGTCACTAAATCAAATGCATTTTCAGCAATCAGTTCAAGCAGCTGGAAATGAGGCCCTAGAGCCCTATAAGTTACTGTGTGGTAATAACGTATTGGCCAATAATTTGCTGTAGCAGGTCATCTAGCAGCGTCTGCTGTGAGACTTGTCCTTGCATGTGAGGTTTTTTTAAAATAATGAGTGCTAAATTGCTGCAAGTGTGAGCTGATTATTTCACAACAAGGAAACGAGGCGCTGGAACCTAAGTGAACAGGGCAACAAAAGGGGTTTCTCCTTCACCAATCGGATTGAGCGATTATGAAATTGACGGTGCAAAGTGAAATCAGAGTACAAAGTAAAATGGGTAAATTCAATTTCAAATCTGATGTAGAAAAAGAAATAAACAGAGGGAAAGAAAGCCTGGATTAAGTGAGAGGAGAGAGAAGGGAAAAGTTAAAAAAGTTACATTTTATATTTCGAATATTTGAAGGTTTTTTTATTCATTCATGGAATATGGTTGTCGCTGACAGGTAAATACTTATTGTGCACCCCGAGTTGTCCTTGAACTGAGCGGCTTCTTCGGCCAGGTGCAGAGGGACCTCGGGGTCCTTGTGCATGAGTCGCAAAAACCCAGCTTGCAGGTGCAGCAGGTGGTCAGGAAGGCGAATGGGATGCTGGCCTTCATCGCGAGGGGGATTGAATATAAAAGTAGGGAGGTCTTGCTGCAGCTGTATAGGGCATTGGTGAGGCCGCAGCTGGAGTACTGTGTGCAGTTTTGGGCGCCGCACCTGCGCAAAGATATTTTGGCTTTGGAGGGAGTGCAGAGGAGGTTTACTAGGCTGATACCGGAGTTGAGGGGGTTGAGCTATGAGGAGAGGCTGAATAAACTAGGCTTGTACTCGTTAGAGTTTAGAAGAATGAGGGGAGATCTCATTGAGACGTATAAGATGATGAATGGGATGGATAGGATAGAGGTGGAAAGGCTCTTCCCGCTCAAAAAAGACAGTAGGACTAGGGGGCGCAGCCTCAAGATAAAGGGGGGGCGGTTTAGAACGGAGTTGAGGAGGAACTTCTTCACTCAAAGGGTGGTGAATCTCTGGAATTCTCTGCCCGTTGAAGTGGTGGAGGCTGCCTCGCTAAATATTTTTAAGAAGCGGGTTGATGGGATTTTGATAAGAGAGGGGATTAAGGGTTATGGGGAGAGGGCGGGAAAGTGGAACTGAGCCACGACAGATCAGCCATGATCTTATTGAATGGCGGGGCAGGCTCGAAGGGCCAGATGGCCTACTCCTGCTCCTATTTCTTATGTTCTTATGTTCTTATGTTCTTATTTCAGTGGGCAGTTGAGAGTCAACCCCATTGCTATGGCTCTGGAGTCTTATGTAGGCCAGACTAGGTAAGATTTCCTCCCCTTAAGGACATGAGTGAGCCAGATGGTTTTTCCGACAACCAACAATAGCTTCCTGGTTATCTGTAGATTCTTAATTCCAGATTTTTGAATTGAATTCCAATTCCACCATTTGCCATGTGGGATTTGAATCCACACCCTCAGAATATTAGCTGAGTTTCCGGATTAATAGGTCCAGCGATAATATCACTAGGCCATCACCTCCCCCTAAGGAAGAGTGCAAAAGTGGTTGATTAACTGTAATTAAAACTTATCACACCATTAAAATGTTACATTTTGTAATACACGCTACAGGGAAAAGATACGGGATTGGGATAAGCTGAGTTGACCTTGCTGGGAGCAGACACAGAAATTACTGGCTGAAAGGCCTTCACTCTGCTGTGCCATTCTATGATTCTGGTCACTGATTTTATATGACTCGAAGGGCCTGATTTTACCATCAAGTTGCACCGTTTTCAGGTGTGAAAACTTGGTAAAGTTGGGCATGAGGCAGGTAGCGCAATCCACACCTGCCACCACGCCCATTCCCCTTTTACTAATCGCCAAAAATGGCCACCACCTGGACTGCGTCGGAAACAGTTCGGAACAGGTTGGAAATGTCAGTTTAAGTACATTTACATGCATTTAATTTGACTTAATTGGCTGCATGCCCAAACTTACTGCCACTTTCTCCTTTACCACCGTGTTCGCCCTTCCAGATTGGGCGCAAAACAGACATGATCCACAAAGGTCCGATTCAGGTGCTCCAGCTTCTGAGGAGGTAAGGTCAGAACTTCCGGTGGGTTGGTGGGGGCCAGAGGGAGGCCGGTCATATGGCTCTCTAGTGGAGGGGGAGATGGGTCAGATGGCTCTCTGGTGGGGGTGGGGGGGTGGGGGAGGCGGATCAGATGACTCTGTGTTGGAGGGAGGAAGGCAGGTCAGCTAGCTCTCTGGTGGGGGGAAGGGGGAGGGAGGGGGGTCCACTGCCACTCCGTGTGTGATTGGTCGGGGGGGAAGGTGGGAGGGGCCCATGATTGGTCTGGATGGCAGGGTTGGGGGGATAAGGGAGATAGTAATGCTGTGGGAGATGAAGCAATGTCTTTGGGGGCCGGGGGAGACTTTATCCAGCTTGTTGCAAGTGAGCATTTTTCTATTTTCTTTTACTGCCCATGCATAATTGATGGCTCCAATCAGAGCTACTGTGTTTTGGGCGCAATAGGCCTTGCCCACAGGCTTCTGCAGCGTGATTCAGAGTCACAGTTTTTTTTCAGGCAGAGAGCATATGGGGGCACCTGAGAACGGACCTAAAAGTCAGATCTGAAATACTCCCAGATTCAGCACTTAGAATCAAAATAGTAAAATTGGGCCCAAAGTGTCAAGTTGGTGCCATGTTGGTGCCATGTTTATTCTGTATCTGCTGTGCAAATGCAATGACTTCATGCCATTCAATGTATGTCAATTGTAAATAATGATGAACAACATCATCCTCACCATTATTTTGACTACAACATCCAGCCAGCTATTTGCAAGAAAATATCACATTTACCAAATGAATAAAGAGGAATATCCCCATCTGTGGAATCGTGATAAATTCTTTCAAATATCATGAACCATGTTGGACTACGGTGAAAATGGTGAGGCACAGGAAGATAACCCGGTAACATGACAATAAATGGTTCAGTGATGTTAGGATGACAAGTAGAAAATTAGATGGCGAGACCCACAAAAGAAATCAAAGAATGTCAAGGATGATTTCACTCCACTTGGGGCCTTATTAACTCAATCACAGCCACCAATGTGGGAGCAATTAAAATCAGGGGTGATCAAGAGGTCTGAATTCAAGAAGCACAAATATCTCTTAAGGAGCTGGAAGAGAGTCCAGACAGAGTTAGGGGTGAGGCCATGAAGGGCTTTGAAAAGGAGTATGCATTTTAAAATCAAGATGATGCTTCACTGGGAGACAATGTTGGTCAGCGTGCACAATGTGCTAAGTAACTGGTGAGTTAAGATGTAGACAGCAGAGTTTTGGACAAACCCCAGTTTACAATGGTAGAATGTGCCAGGAGTGCATTGGAATAATCAAATCTAAAGGCAGTAAAGGAATGTGCAATAGTTTCAGCAACAGAAGCACTGAAGGAGGGACAGAGTTGGATGATGTTACATAGGTGGGAATAAATGATCTTAGTGATGGCATTTACCAGTATCAGAGACAATGCCATGCTGAGTGCAGGAAATTAATGCAGATACATATCTTAGAATTTTAAATAATTAAGGACCATAGTCATCTATAGAGGACATGATTCTGCATTCAGGGAAATAATTATATTGAAATAGCAAGAATTGCAACTAGGGAATGAGAGATCCATCAACTTCAAAAATATATTTGATCCAAACTCCACCTCCTAGTGTAACATGATCAATGTGAGTAAAAATGATGCATTTGGGCAGCAACTCCCAAATATCCAGTAAGTAATTCAGAAGGAATTATAATAAGAATGTGGATCTCGAAAGCAGAGGGACAGAGAGATGTATTTAAAGGGAGGATGAACAATTAAATCAGATAGAAAGGATTAGAAGCATCTTTTGATAGGTTGTGTTATGGAGGTGTGTTATATAAAATATTAATATATAAAGTCATTGACTGTATGTATTACAGTATGAAGTCATCAACTGAATGTACAAATGTATTTTGCTGCATTTGCAAAGGAAACAGTCCTCAAATGGAGAGAGCCAATGGAGTTCTCAGATGATCCAGCTCTTGGATATAAAACAAATACTGCATTTATAAACAGTCAGATAAAGACTGCCACAGGGGCGACTTTTATAAAGGTCTACAAAATAATGAGGGGCACAGGTCAGCTACATAATCAACATATTTTCCTAAAGGTCGAGGAGTCTAAAACTAGAGGGTATAGGTTTAAGGTGAGGGAGGAGAAATACAAAAGGGTCCAGAGGGACAATCTTTTCACACAGAGCATGGTGAGTGTCTGGAACAAGTTGCCAGACATAATAGTAGATGCGGGTACATGAGTAAGATGGATGTAGAGGGATACAAGCCAAATTCAGGCAACTGGGACTAGCTTAGTGGTTAAAAAAAGGGGTGGCATGGACAAGTTGGGCTGAAAGGCCTGTTTCCATGCTGTAAACCTCTTTATGACTGTTGTACCCATCTCTCTTTCTTCTGAGACTTCTCTTATCAAAGCTGAGTTTCTTGTTAATTGTAAACCCACTCATCGCTGCAAACCAAACATTCTCAAAGGAGAATTCCAAATCAACACCACTGTCACCAGAGAGAAACGCCAAATAGCAGCAGCTACTTTGGCAAGGGAGGCGAGATCTATAAACAAGCCTCTTGACAGTCTACAAGTATTTTTATTTCTTTGATGTTATTTGTCATTTGTTTGAGTTTTTAAGAATCTGATACTCAGTGAAGTTTTTTTTTGCATGTTTGTGTTGCTGGGGTTGGCGGTGTGGATGCTGCATTATGTGTATTTTGCTCTTGCATTTATGGATGGTTGGATATATTTTAAACTATTTGTTAATTCCTACATTTTCACCCGAGTGAGTTTATAAACTTGTTAACTTAAGGAACCAACTATCTTAAGGGATTTAACTTAAGGAACAGGATGGTATGGTGGCACAGTGGTTAGTACTGCTACCTCACAGCGCCAGGGACCCAGGTTCCATTCCTGGCTTGGGTCACTGTCTGTGTGAAGACTGCACAATCTCCCTGTGTCTGCATGAGTTTCCTCCAGGCATTCTGGTTTCCTCTCACAGTCCAAGAGATGTGCTGGTTACAAAAAGCATTTTCTTACTGCTGAAAACCCCAAACAATCAATTGTGTGCAATACTACACTGTAGTGGTAGGGAAGCATAGCTTGAGGTTCCAACAGTGTTACCAATTCCTTTTTCGATGAATGGTGCCTTATACCATCATGGTTTCTGGATGGACTTATATTCATTTTCCACAGAGGATATCGAGTCTATATTGCAGAGACATTAAAAAGGAATTAATTTTTTTTAAATGGTTTTTTTGCTTTACAGAATTGAATAAACCCATCATGGGGCAACAATGTTGAGTATATGTGTAAACACCTGTGCTTATATTCTTAGTATCTTTATTTATGAAGCCCAAGTTCCCATGTGCTTTGCAAACTACTCTCACAACATGTACTGCTGCCTTTAATGATCTATGCACCTGAATCCAATCTGCATCTGCAAACATTTTAGAACTGAACCATTAAATGTAAATTTCCTTTCCTACCCCTCGTACCAAAGTGCATCACCTCACGCTTCTCTGTATTAAACCTCATCTACCAATTGTCTGTTCATTCTGCCATGTCCTACGTCAAGTGATATCATCCTCACTGTTTGCCATACTTCCATGTTTGATATCATAGGCAATTTTTAAAGTTTATTCTGTATTCCAAAACCCAAATTATTTATGTTTATTGTTATGATCCCAGCAGATGTCACTGCTGGACATGTTGGATCCCAGAGTAAAACCTGGCTTGATTGATCCTAACCTTTTATTAGAAACCATACCGGAAAACTACTGAACAAATTCACAGAAGTCTGCTGCTGAACTTCTGACACTAATAATAAAATACTTATTAAACCAGACAAAATGTTTGGAAAGATCTCAATACAAACACAAGAAGGTGATTCAGTTTACCAATACTCATTTACCCAACAATATCTTTACAGACACACAAACCAGTGAAGAGTTACCAGTAGCTTGACAATTCCTTGACTAGGTCTGGCACATGTGCAGACAGTTATCTTCTGGTGAAATATTGGGCATTCACTTCTTGCTTCTGACTTATATCTTTTTCCAAAGCATCAGATTTGTAGGTACCAAGGATCATAAATAACCAAAAATGAATGGCAGAGTGTTGTTTCCAGCAGGAAAACCGACGTATTTCTCCCCGAGAAGTCTGACAGTAATTAAGACTTTATGCACTGCTAATAATTCATCTTCATCTGATTACACACACCTTCACATTTTCTGGCATGTTTAGTGAATAATGAATGGATAAATATCCCAATCTCACTCCAGTTCATGGATTTAGTGCTGATTACAACATCCAGATACTGTTATTGTGCAGCTTGCAAAGAAGCAGGATAAAATGGACTGTGAACGCTGGGTTTTTTGCAATTACTTATTACATGCGATTATTTATGGGGAGGTAATGGCTTAGTGGTAATATTGCTAACCTATTGATCCAGAAAGTGAGCTAATGTTCTGGGGACCCAGTTTTGAATCCTACCACAGCAGATGGTAGAATTTGAATTCAATAAAAAAAAATATGGGATTAAGAATCTACTGATGACCGTGAAACCATTATCAATTGTCGGAAAAACCCATCTAGTTCACTAATGTCCTTTAGGGAAAGAAATCTGCCGTCCTTACCTGGTCTGGACTATATGTGATTCCAGAGCCTTAGCAATGTGGTTAACTCTCAACTGCCCTCGGGCAACAAGGGATGGATGGAAAATGCTGGCCAGCCAGTGACACCAATGTCCCGTAAATGAATTAAAAAAAACCTGTGCATTTGCATTCTCTGGAAGTTGCTGTCCAATTTACTTCAAATGCTGAGGACTTCATCATTATTCTCAGTGGAAATTTTGGTCATTATGTCTTTGGGGCCACTATTCATTGAACAAAACGTATCACGCTTAGCTTAGTCAAATATTTTTTGTCCCTTCCAAAAATAGCGATGCGCCCAAATCTGAGTGGAAATGCTGAGGACTTGAAAAGACCTTATCTTCTCAAACACTGCATTTGTCAATCAATAGCTACTGGTCATTTCAAAATAAAACAGAAAGCAAGGAACACATCATGCTCTTGTTACCAGAAATAGATTTAAAGTTCATTTCCCAAGTGGAAAAGTTTGCTCAGCTTTCAGCAGGAGGTAGATGTGATTGTGTTCCCATCCTGCAAACACTGATGGAGATAAGAATGTTTGCCATTAGTGGGTGTAGGAATATCATGCCACTATTTAATCTTCTTAGTGGTGCAACACATCAAGAATATCAGTGTGCTGGAAGTCAGGGTATAAATCCCCAGTGGGTGGATGGTAAAAGCTGCACTTATTTAGAGTCTTCCATAATATTGAAATTGGCAGACATTGACACCACATGTATGGTGAGTTTCAAAAGTTTTCTTTTGTTCTTCTTAACTCAATGGGCTGAGATAACTCCTACACAACAGGCTGTTATGCTGTTGCAATGGTTTACAGAGAGTGCAATATCTTTAAGAAGACAGTGTTAAAAATCAAGGGTTGCAGAAACTTTGGGAGAGTTTTTCAGTTGATAAACAGCATCTTCACCTTCAAACTTATGTGTTTCTTTGCTATCCAGAACACACACAAATGGTAGAAGAGGTTGGTTTGCTGATAATGAGATCATGCTACTTATTCTCAGGAAGACCATACACTAAATCATTCAATAATAATTCTGTTTTGTGGTAACTTGTCATGTGGAAAGATCTTTTATTTTCCTCACACAATGAGTTATTTTTTGGAGTATGTTGATCGTTAGGCTGCCATGTAATTCTATTTCTCATGAGCATGTATCCCATGGGTACATTTTTAACTGTTCTTTGCATAATTGTCAAGATATGTATTGTGCTTCACTAGGCTGAACTAGCATGCAAGGACACATGCAAGTGTTTGCAGACAAAATGGAGTGTTTTGTAAGAGATCTCCATGGAATAAAGAATGAATCATGAGATTATTCACAAATGGTGGTCTGAACCACATCCATTGAGACCTAAGCCTTGCCGTGATGCCAAATGAGATGTCAGCAAAATGAACAGATTCCTGTAATGGTTTTCAGTAACACTCGATTGAATAATACTACAATTTTAATCTTCTCCTAGACTGAGGTTTTGGCTACTGAAATTATGGCTGAGTTTTGGTTGATTTCAGTGTGAGAGAATTAAACTCGGGTGGTTTGATTAGCCATTTAAATGACTAAGGCAAGTTGAATATCTATTTCCATTAACTCAGATTTTCTTTTGCTCTGTACAGAAATCAACAAGTGTGTGTCTACTTGCGTGCATGTGTGTGTGTGTATACAAAATGGACAAAGATTTCGATACAAAGTGTTTCTGCTCTCTTTGCAAATTTACTGTTACAAGAATTTCCTCAAAATGACAAATGCTGTTGTTGGGCTTTTGTTAAAAAAAAATTGCATCCACCAGAGATTTCTAGAGGAAGATGGCAGGGTTTTCTGTGTTTGCTTCTTTGCCTACCACTTTATCCAGTAAATGGTGTATAATGAGTGCAAATAGCTGAACTACCAGTAATTTTCTGCGCAGCTTTCAGGAAACTATTAAAGCTTTCACTCTTCAACAGTTGATGAAGAGAAAAAGCAGTAAGAGTGCAATTGTAAAAGCAAAATATTGCGGAATCTGAAACAAAAACAAAAAATGTTGGAAAATCTCAGCAAGTCTAACAGCATCTGTGGAAGAGGATAGAGACAATGCTTCCAGACTTGAAACATTGGCTCTAATCTCTCTCCACAGATGCAAGAGTGCAATTGTGCTTGATTCTTTCAATTCATTCCCTAAAAACTTGATAGCATTCATTGGCAATACTGGTATTACATTTGTGCAGAAGTCTGATCACTTGATTAATGACTGTGCCCAGAGGACAGCATGCATGGCACCAGAGAAGAAAAATTAATAACTTCATTCATTCAGACCTTCAAGCCCGCCAATGTCTTCTTAACAACCTGAGACAATTTGAAGGCGGGATGGACACGTCCATAGGTGTGAGTATCATCAAGTAACCCAGAATTATCACTTGTGCCACCTGGAAGGATGTGGAACTGGTACTGCTTGCCAGCTCCCTCATTGCCAGTTTTAAAGAACAACAATGCCAGAATTCTGATTAAGACAGCATGTGATTCTAAGGCTACACGTCCCAGCTCAGTGCAGTTACTCAAATGGACAACCCTAAATTCTCTTCCTTCACTAACATCCTAATACTCTCTCATGTAGTGGAGGTGATGGTCTTGTAGTATTATCACTCGACAATT
The DNA here is from genome assembly GCF_965287045.1 of Carcharhinus amblyrhynchos. Taxonomy (NCBI): domain Eukaryota; kingdom Metazoa; phylum Chordata; class Chondrichthyes; order Carcharhiniformes; family Carcharhinidae; genus Carcharhinus; species Carcharhinus amblyrhynchos. Next base: position 92,924,574 of record NC_137328.1, on the reverse strand, counting down.
GATCCAAAAACTCAGCTAATGTTCTGGGGAACTGGGTTCGAACTCTGTCATTGCAACTGGTGGTATTTGAATTCAATAAAAATTATCTGGAATTAAGAATCCACTGATAACCATGAAACTATTGCCGATTGTCAGAAATGTCCTTTAGGGAAGGAAATCTGCCATCCTTACCTGTCCGGCCTTCATGTGACTCCAGTGCCACAGCGATGTGGTTGACTCTCAACTGCCCTTGGGCAACCAGGAATGGGCAATAAATGCTGGCCCAGCCAGTGACATCCATGTCTCACAATACAGAAGTTTGAGGTCACATACCAACCAACTCAAGAACATCTTCTTCCCTGCTTTCATCTGACTTCTGAATGGAACAACCTCACACTAAATTAATCTTTCTCGACACCCTAGCTATGACTGTAACACTATATTCTTCACTGTCTCCTTTCCTTCTCTATGAACTGTATGCTTTGTCTGTATAGCACACAAGAAACAATATTTTTCACTATATATTAATACAATAACAAATAAATCAAATCTCCTGACTTACTTGGGACTCATTCCTAAGCTTCAAGCATATTAGGCCACACACACGGCATGTAATGTGCATGACAGGCAGCTGGTCCGGGGCATTTTCCCACCATTAAACCCCTTGTTTAATGTTACTGAGTATCTGCACCATCATCATGGCTTTCCTGTGAAGTACCACAAAGTTGCAACCTTCCAACTACTTCTCAATCTCCTTAATTCCAAGGGATGGCTAGGGGGTTTGGGAGGGAGGTGGTAAGGTTTGGGGGGTGGGGGGGGGGGGGGTGGGGGGAGCGCGGGGGGAGGAATTCTGATCCACCCTTGCTTTTTCTTTACTTTCCTGCATGCAATATCAACATAGCAGCAGACAGCACAAGACGAGCAAGAAGATGATGTTCATTAAGAAGCTCAGGAGCAATAAGCCACCCAGGAGTCCCAGCTGCGTGACACCACTGTCTCTCAGGACAGTAGCGCATTTCAGGTTCCAACCATCCTCCACTTAGCCTTACACCAGTGAAATGTAGGAGGTGACAGCAAGCTGCAATAAAAACATTTGAGACATTCATTTGCTTCTCAGACAGCTAAATCTGACAGCTGTGGCACTTCATTGAACTGAGTCTAACTGATCCCGGCCAGAGCAGTGGGCCAACTTCAGAGCTTTCGCCTCAGTCAAATAAGGTCAGTGGCAATTCAGCAGGTGAACCACAGCCAAAGTATGAGGAAAGTGAAGGAATCTGTTTAAATGTTCAATGCGGTTTAATGCAGATTTCCTCTGCCTTTTTACACAAAAAACAGCTGCCATTCCACTTAAGCGTCAAGCATGGTCAGCGCACCAGGCACAAAAAGAAAATTCACACGGTGGCACAGTGATAAGCACTGCTGCCTTACAGCGCGAGGGACCCGGGTTCGATTCTCGGCTTGGTTCACTGTCTGTGCCGAGTCTACACGTTTTCCTAGTGTCTGCATGGGTTTCTACCGGGTGCTCCAGTTTCCTCCCATAGTCCAAAAGATGTGCTGGTTAGGTGCCTTGTCCATGCTAACAGTTTAACTGAACAGTTGTTGGATTGTGAGATGACAATGGGACTTCATGTTAGCTTCATGTAAGCCTAACTGGTGACATTAATAAATAGACCTAAACTTAAAAATTTTAATTTACACGAGAATCCAACTATGCACATATGACAGTTAAGCCTGATTATTAGATTATGTTAATAAATTAATATCTCATTAGTTAATGATAATTCCTTGCAAACACTTTTAAACTATGATGTCGGTCCAGTTGATAACAAAGCTCACCCAGTGCAAATACTCATGCTGGAGTTTCTATACCGCACAGTGCAGTTTTATTGGTACCTTTATTGAGATTCATGAAAAAAACATTCAACCAGAAAATGCATTAAACATTAATACGTTCTTCTATTTGACAAAATCATACAACAAGGATTGACATGCATAAGTAGCTGGGACCAAGTGAATCCCATGAAGAGCATAGGGGATGTAGAAGTAGAGTTAAGAGAGAAATCAGGATGGCAAGAAGGAGACACAAGATTGTTTTGGCAGATAAGGCGAAGGAGAATCCAAAGAGCTTCTACAGATACATAAAGGCCAAAAGAGTAACTAGGGAAAGAATAGAGTCTCTTAAGGATCAACAAGGTCATCTATGTGCAGATCCACAAGAGATGGGTGAGATCCTAAATGAATATTTCTCATCAGTATTTACTGTTGAGAAAAGCATGGATGTTAGGGAACTTGGGAAAATAAATAGTGATGTCTTGAGGAGTGTACATATTACAGGAAGTCTTAAAGTGCATCAAAGTAGATAAATCCCTGAGACCTGATGAAATGTATCCTAGGACACTATGGGAGATGAGGGAGGAAATTGCTTGTCCCCTAGCAGAGATATTTGAATCATCGATAGTCACAGATGAGGTGCCTGAAGACTGGACGGTGGCAAATGTTGTGTCTTTGTTTAAAAAGGGTTGCAAGGAAAAGCCTAGTAACTACAGGCCAGTGAGACTCACATCTGTGGTGAGTAAGTTGTTGGAAGATATTATGAGAGATAGGGATCTACAGGCATTTAGAGATGCAAGGACTGATTAGGAACAGTCAGCATAGCTTTGGAGTAGAAAATCATGTCTCACAAATTTGATAGAGTTTTTTAAAGGGGTAATGAAAATGGTAGATGAGGACAGTGCAGTTGATGTTGTCTACATGGACTTTAGCAAGGCCTGTAACAAAGTACTGCATGGTAGGTTGTTGCATAAGGTTAAATCTCACAGGATCCAGGGTGAAGTAGCTAAATGGATTCAAAATTGGCTTGATGGCAGAAGCCAGAGGATTATTGTAAAGGATTGTTTTTCAAACTGGAGGCCTATGACCAGTGGTGTGCCTCAGGGATCAGTGCTGGGTCCAATCTTATTTGTCATTTATATTAATGATTTGGATGAGAATTTTGTAGGCATGGTTAGTAAGTTTGCAGATGACCCCAAGATTGGTGATATAGTGGACAGTTAAGAGAGTCATCTGGGATTGCAATGAGATCATGATCAATTGGGCCAATGGACTGATGAATGACAGATGGAGTTTAATTTAGATAAATGCAAGGTGATGCGTTTTGGTAGATTGAACCAGAGCAGGACATAGTTAATGGTAGGATGTTGGGGCGAGTTACAGAAAAAAAATCCAGGGGTACATGTTCATAGCTCCTTGAAAGTGGAGTCACAGGTGGACAGAGAGATGTAGAAGGCATTCAGCATACTTGATTTCATTGGTCAGAACGTTGAATACAGGAGATGGGACATCTTGTTGAAGATATGCAAGACATTGGTAAGGTTACACTTGGAATACTGTGTACAGTCCTGGTCACCCTGTTATAGAAAGGATATTATTAAACTAGAAATAGTGCAGAAAATATTTACTAGGATGCTACCGAGAATTAATGGATTGAGTTATAAGGAGAGGCTGAATAGACTGGGACTTTTTTCTCTGGGGCGTAGAAGGCTGAGGGGCAAACTTATAAAGGTCTATAAAATAATGAGGGGCATAGATCAGCTAGGGAGTCTATTTCTTTTCCCAAAGATAGGGGAATTTAAAACTAGAGGGCATAGGTTTAAGGTGAAAGGGGAGAGATACAAAACTGTCTCGAGAGGCAACTTTTTCTCACGGAGGGTGGTGAGTGTCTCGAACAAGGTGGCAGAGGTAGTGGTAGAGGTGGGTACAATTTTGTCTTTTAAAAAGCATTTAGACAGTTACATGGGTATGATGGGTACAGAGGGATTTGGGCCAAATACGGGCAACTGGGACTAGCTTAGGGATTTTGAAAAAAAGTTGGGCTGAAGGGCCTGTTTCCCTGCTGTAAACCTCTATGACTCTGTGGTAAAGCAATATGTGGGTTCTTTATTGGAAGGTTAGGTTACACACAATAGTGTTCACTGGGAGGCTGAGTATGATCATCTGCCTTGTAGCTGCATACTGGGTACTGGGTAGTGATCTGTCAGAGATGAGGTTGCAGGAGGATGGATTCATTCTGGGCCCACCCCATACCGTGGGGTATTGCCACCAGGATTTGTTTTCAAAACATTCGACGGGAGTAGCTGGCAGAACAGCCGACGGGCCACACACCACTTTGCTGGCCTGAGTTGATGCTCTGAAAAAAGGAGAAAATTCTCCTCACGGTATTCACTGGAAGTTAAGTACGCACATTTGCCCTGGAGTGATGCGTGCTCTATACTGAGTAGAAAATCATGGGACTATTACATCACACACTTGCTTGGTTGTAGTGATTAAGGTATGTTTCTTTAGAAGTACAAAACATATTAAACACTCATTTTACATATTAAAAGAAGTTACTGTGTGCAAGCCTGGTCTCTGTAATGATTAATCTTGCGTTGTATTTACACTTTTGGTGAGATGTTCATTCATTCACAGTCCCTGGATGGCAAATATGCTGAGGCAAAGGAGTTTCATATTGTAATTCAGAGTCAGGGCCTGAATTGAATCTCATTTAAAGTTGACTGAGACTCCCTGGTGAAGAACCTTACTGAGTGTTCTACTAGCATTAGGTCAAATCCTGATTCTGAATTAATACTACCGCTTCTTAGAGTCAGTTTGTAATTGTATTGGTTCTCCCCAATACTAATCAATAATTTCTTACAATTTGTAAAACTATAATGTAAAATGTTGGAAAGAATGATTCAGACAGAAAATCATGCAAAGCTTACACTCTAATTTCTGGAGGGCCTCCTGCTAAAAATAAAAATTACCCCTGTCTCAGGGCTCTATTACCATCTTAATCCATTTTCTTGCTTAATTTCAGTGATGGTTCATTATTGCCTGGTTTAAACGCTAACAACTTGGCCATTGTGATAGGTAGTACCAGGCTACAATGATACCAGCCACAGACTTCATGGCTGAAATTCTCCGGTCATTCCCACTGGCAGGATTCTCTGGTCCCACTGGCAGTGCACCACTGCCTGTGGCTTTCCCGCCAGCATAGGGTGGCGTCAGTGAGAATTCCCATTGATAGCAACGGAAACAGAGAATCCCACCATTAACAAACAACACGCCATCTCCCACTGGCAGGAAACACGTGTATGGAAGGCCGGAGAATTCCACCCCACATATATGACTTGAAGACTATGAAGCTGATTTTTATAATGATCAAGAGAACATAATATAAAATACTCCCTAATTCTGGTGAAATTATTTCAACAAGGATTAGGCCTCAGAGCTTTTCATCGTCATTATCATGTGTACTCTGTCGAAAGGCAGGGCTCATTGTGGTCTTTCCATGTCTCTCCCTTTCCTGTTTTTCCCTCTTTTCAGTTTTTCCATTTGCCGATAAATTCTTTCAATTTTCAAGCAATCCAGCTTTGATACTCCTATCTTCCCTCTTCTGCTTTTTTTCTTCAAATCTTCCCACCATAATGTCTCTTACAAGTCTGTTTCCTCTTATGTGCCCTGCCCAGACTTTGCCTGTTCCTAATTATTGTCAGTCAATTTCTTTGTTCATTAACTTTCCATAGTACTTCATTATTTGTTACTTTTTCTGCCCTACGAGTCCTTTCCATTTGCCTCCAAACCCACATTTGAAAGCTATTTAGTTGATCTCATCTTTCCATAAGGCCCAAATTTTACTCCCATACATAGCAATGTTCTGAATCAAGATCTTTACAAGTGACTTCTTGAGTTCTTGTCTCAGTTTTCCACTTAGCAACCATCTCTTCCTATGAAATACAATCTTTCCCAACAGTATCCTTTTTATTCTTTCTTTGTTTGACCTTCCATCTATAAATATCATACTTCCTAAATACTTGAATTCTTCAAGTCATATATGTGGGGTGGAATTCTCTGGCCTTCCATACACATGTTTCCTGCCAGTGGGAGATGGCGTGTTGTTTGCTAGTGGTGGGATTCTCTGTTTCCGTTGCTATCAATGGGAATTCTCACTGACACCACCCTATGCTGGCGGGAAAGCCACAGGCAGTGGTGCACTGCCAGTGGGACCAGAGAATCCTGCCAGTGGGAATGACCGGAGAATTTCAGCCATGAAGTCTGTGGCTGGTATCATTGTAGCCTGGTACTACCTATCACAATGGCCAAGTTGTTAGTGTTTAAACCAGGCAATAATGAACCATCACTGAAATTAAGCAAGAAAATGGATTAAGATGGTTATAGAGCCCTGAGACAGGGGTAATTTTTATTTTTAGCAGGAGGCCCTCCAGAAATTAGAGTGTAAGCTTTGCATGATTTTCTGTCTATTAACTTACTGCAGACAATTCAAATCCACACTTATCCTATACACCTGTGTAGGTTGCTGATGTCAGAAATACACTGACTATCTTTGATATATCATAGATTTCAGCAACAAAATAGGTTGTCTGGACAATCCAATTTTTGCTGGTTCTTCTCTGGACATAAGTCACAATCAAAACTCTCCCTCCATTTCGCTTTCCATGTACTTTGGTACTTTTTATTCATATTATTTATTTATGGAGTGTGGGCATTGCTGGCTAGACCAATGTTTATTGCTCATCTCTTGTTGTGTACCAGACGATGGTGGTGAGCTGCCTTCTTGAACTGTTTCAGTCCCCAAGGTGTAGGTGCACCCACAGTGAATATAATTCCCTGCATTTCTTTGCTTGCTTCACTTAGTAGAAAGGCACCTTCCACAACATAGAAATCTTGTATAAGCACATCCCTGTCTGGCTTTGACATGAAGTTCCCAACAGTGTATCCTAATCCAAGCTGGATAGATCTTTGGAGCGCAGATGATGATGTCTTCTTGTAAATCTTCTCCTAAGAGTCACCTTCATCATTGTGCCCATTTTGCCTGTGAGTTTAATCTTTAGGCAAAAAACAGATCTGAAGTTGACTTCTGTGTGAAGTCCAGGTCAACTGGTTGAATATTACCAGAGGTGGGTGGGGCGGATTAACCTCTCCCAACCCTCCCCCCCCCACAAAAAAAAACATTGTGGAAGCAAAGTCAGCATGAGCAGGTTGCCTCCATGCTGACCATCCCTGCAGCCATAACACACTGCATATGGGCTAAACAAAGGCCAAGTGGGACTTCCGACCCTCACTGAGGACTGGCAGCTCCATCAGTCCTGATATTGCCAAGAATGTGCTAGTGGGTGCTGCCAGAACTGCAAGCAGAGAAGGAAAACGGCTCATGGTTCTTGCAGATGGGTAAGCCAGGGGTCTTGGGCAGGGAGTGTTTGGTAAGCTAGAGAGTTGGGGTGCGAAATGGGAGAGGGATAGAAAGTGGGGGTTGAATTTAATGCTGCAGTAGGTAGGAAGAAAGGGGACATTTCATCTTAAGGCAGCTGCCCCTCAATTGGCAAAGCAGTCCTTGAAGATATCCCCATTCCCCTCCTCCACCACTTCCTTCCCACCCTTTGAAAAATATACTTAAATAATCAGTCTGCCCAGTCTCACCTAACTGCCCAAGCAAAACATTTCATTGGTATGGGCTGTACATTATCAGGTAATTAGCCTAATTGACCTTTTATTCTTTATTTAACCATGATAGTGATCTGCAGATTTTAGCACCCACCACCACTCCTGCCATGCCCTGTATTATGGAGTGAGCTCAGGGGTGGGTGGGAAGGTGGTGAGGTGGGCACCCGCCCTATTTTATTTGCTGCCCCATTGAAAACATGCCTGGCAGGGGCACATAAAATGTAGCAAGTGCCAGAGCAATGACATCTTCTTGTATTCTATGAGAAATGCTTTTCAGGTGCACATCATGTTTCACTCAGAAGAAAGCATGTACCAGAATATAACTGCTCGCATTTAAAATGCCTGAAATTCCTTCAATAGCTGTTGTTGAAGATATGTTGAAAGTTACCCTTTTCACAAATCATAACATCACTACAGACACAGAAAACTGTTTGGCCATATTAGAAGACTCTTAGAGAAGCATCAATTTCCTTTCTAAAACCATCCTATTAACGCATCAAATTTAAAATTCCCAGCTTTACTTTTAAGTCCTTCCATTGCCTCATTCTTTCCTATCTCTGCAACTTGTATCAGCCCTACATTCCCCTGAGCCCTTTGCTCTCCTTGAAACATGGCCTCATGTACAATCTGATTTCTATTGCCCCAAACATTGGTAGTCATCCATTCAACAGTGTAAACCCTAAATCTATCCATGTGTTTCCGCTCCTTATTTGTTCCAATATCCCTTATATAGCCCAGTGTTAAGTTTTGTCTCATAATGCTCCTCTAAAGCACCTTGGCGTCAGATTCTCTGACCTCGCCTCCAGTTGGAATTCTCTGGTCTTGCTGCAATGAATGGAGATTTGACTGAGCACCGGAATCTCTGTTACTGCTGGCAGTGGCAGCAGGGTGTGAACGGCCAGAGAATTCAGGCCTTTATTACTTTAAAGATACACATATGTGGAAGTTGTTATGAATGGTGGAGAACTGCACAGGATTGAGAATTAGCAACAACAGATAGTAAATGGAGTCATAAATCATATTTCATAATCATTTGAAAATCGGCAATAACTTCAATTGCTGCTCCTTACTCATGCAACCCGGATATATTCTTATCCTCCTTCTTCTGCCAGGAAAAAGAAAAAAAAGTCTGAGATCATATACGAACCAACTCAAGAACAGCTTCTTCCCTACTGCCATCAGAAATTTGAATGGACCTACCTCTCACCAAGTCTTTCTCTACACTCTAGCTATGAGTGTAACACTATATTCTGCACTCGCCTTTCCTTCTCAATGAGCAGTATACATTGTCTGTATAGCGCGCAAGAAAAAATGCATTTCACTGTATACTAATACATGTGACAATAATAAATGAAATCAATTCATAATTGTCAATGGAGTTGTACTGATACACATGATTTGTCATCTCCAGATACAGCTCTTAGCACAATTTGTACTGATTTTTCATGCTGTATTTTGTGGATATGTAGCTGTACCCTCACATACCATGAGACATTTTTGCCCAAGTTTTCATTCAGGATGATTTCATTTCCTGCATGCATAATCTTCCTTACCCTTTATGGACATTAATAAGTAGTTAGTAGTAGACAATTGCATCCCGAGCCCACCTGTAATATTTAAACTCTATTTTAAATTGAATTTAAATATTGAGATCAGCCTCACACCCTTCTTGGGCACAGGGCTAATCGCGCCAGATATTTGGTACTGGTAAGATTGATGAGGCTGATTTCCCGGTTCTCTCACGACTTTAGTGGCTCGCCCTGCCCATCACCTGGCAGGGCGAGATGATAGGATCACCCCCAAATGATAGAATTATACCAGCACATCTGCCTGAGGTTTGTACAATCCCGCTTGAGGTCAACGGAAAATGCTGTTTTCCAAGCCTCGCCCAGAATCGGGGCAGATGTGCTGGTAAAATTCCAGCCAAAGTGTCCTAAGGTGCATCAGAGGAACACAAAAGAGAGTTCAAGATGCAGCCAAATAAAGCGGTATGAGAAATGGTGAGATGTAGATTTTAAGGACCATCTTAAAGGGAAAGATAGGGCTGGATTGTTACACTTCCTCACCAGCAGGCTAGAACTTGGGGACATGTGAAAACCAATGGGTGGTTGACTGTCATCTACCGGTCTGATTGTCCTTGGGCCTATTGAGGCCCTGAAATGGCCAAGTGGTGACCACTTACGGATTTCAACATGCCCTAGCTGCATTTTATCTTCAGTCAAGGAGGAGGAAGGCCAACATCATGCAGGAAGACCTGCAACTGCCCAAACCCTAACTGGCACCAAAACCTACTCCTCCATCATCCATGTTCTCACTGACCTACGTTGTCTGTTGAATTGACAATGCCTGGTTTTTACAATTTTTCAATCGACCTGATCAGTTCCAAACCTGTAATCTCCTCCAGCCCAAGGAGAAGTTCTTCCAACTTTGTGCATCCCTGATTTTAATTGCTTGAGCAATGTTGGCTGTGCCTTTAACTTCGGAAACCTTAAGGTCTTGAATTCCTTTTCTAAGCTTCATCGCCTCTCTCTCTTCCTTTAAGATAATCTTTAAAACCCACCTCATTGACCAATCTGTCATTATATTTACCTTGTGGTGAGGTATTAAATTTCATTTGATAACACTACTGTGAGGTGCCCTGGATGTTTGACCACATTAAAGGTACTATATAAATGCAAGTTATTGTTGTGTTTTACAAGTAAATTCATTGTAATAAGTTTTAACATTTTCGATTTCTGCCCTTTAAAATTGCTGCGGACCTTTGAATTCTGCAGTGGAATCCTGTAATAAACTACAATAGGAACAGCCCATGTTAGGTAGAGTATTCAATCCCAGGATTTTCCTGAGTGGAAAAATCAAAACTCAAATCAAGTTTTGATTCAGGGGAGGACGCAGACTTGTTAATGTGTTATCAAACTCAGGAATCACAATTAATGCAGAGTGTGATAGGTTAAAATTAAACTGGTTTGTTTATTAGTTACTGAATATACGAATAAGAAGGTAACAAATACTTGTTTGCATTAGCGGTTTTTATTAGTCTACCATAATTTCACAGCAGCCTCTGGTAGACACCTGCATCCCGCCATGCCCAGAGGTATACTCATGCTAATAATGGATCTAAAGATATTATTAAGGGAAATTTCAGAGCTGGGAATTGAGAATCCACTGATTGTGGAATGTCGATAACTGTTAAGCTGCTGTTTTCCCATCAGAGCACCTCATTGCGAAAGATCCCTTACTGTTTATTGTAAAGGACCTACACTATTACTGGAACAAGTAACACTGCAGGCTATAATTACCTTCCCATCTGGACCAAAAGCATCTTGTTTTAAACTGCAGATTCTGCTAGAAAACATTTCTGACTATGGAATTAAGCAAGGTCACTAATCCAAAACTAATTGATTTAGTAAGAACATTTAAGGAAAGATATTCAATGATTTTGTCCAGGCCATGAAAAATCGATTGATTCAATAGGTGGAATTTCCTTGGTTACAATAAGTAACTAGTTTATAGGGTGCAATTATTGAACAATAATGCTTTTAAAAATTTATAAATTTTACCCTTTCTTAGTGAGCACCTATTCCAAGGTGTTAATGGTTTGCACTTGCACTAGCTTTAGAATTCTATATAAATCTCTGCCAATTATGCTGTTTCCTTGGTCTTGTTCTTAAGGTGCTTTTGGCTATTTCAATTTGAAATATGTTCAGTTTGAAATAAATTTCCCAGAGCAGTGATCCATGCAGCTGGAGCACATATTAAGGATTTAGAGCTTTTGACACTTGCAATTTTCACTTCATAAATCTTGATAGAGGCTTCCAGATCTGTGGCCGGGAGTTCTAACAGTGAAAACTTATCACACATTCTCCTTGCGTTACCCACCTTGTTGTTTCAATTCTGTCACAGACCTTCTGTATTGAAAGCAGAGAGCCTCGACTCTCCACTAATTCAACCAAAAGGCTTCACTGGAGGACCAATTTTATTATTTAGGATTGCTTACGAATTATTTGTACATAATTTGGTTGCTCTCTTGCTTTAAGTGCCAAATGTCCAAATTAAGGACATGAAAAAGAAAGAAGGAGCTAGCCTTTTGACCACATTTTTCATACTCTCAAGACATTCAGAGACACTGTATTGCCGACAAGGTTATGTTTAAAATATAGTTGCTCTTGCAAAGCACTGAATAGGAGCTAATTTACGCCTCACAGGATTCTACAAACAGTGCTATAGGGAGAAAATTTTGTTGGAATAGAGCTGTGCAGATTTATTTCAATTCTCTTGCGGTAGATGGTGCACTGCACCTCTATCTTTGTCACCAGCATGGTGTTCAACATTGATGTTACTGAAGTAATCCATGCAGGACATGCAGCTATTGACAGAAGTCTACGTGGTGCCACTTGAAACAGAACAATATTATTTCTCCATTCCAACAATGGTGGACATGCCTTCAAGCCCAACACTCTGGAATTCCCTCCCAAAAACCCTCCAATACCCTACCTTCCTTTCTGTTCTTTTAATTTTCCCATTTGACCAAACGTTAGTCTTAGTATCTCCTGATTTGGTTTGATGTCAAATTTTCATTGCAAATTGCTCTTGTGAATTCCCTTGGATATTTTATTCCATCATAAATGTTTAAATACAAGTTTTGTTATCACTTGAGGGATAAACTTTCACTAGGACATAAATAATGTACATAGGTTTCTTTAAACCTCTGATGTGCCAGTGCTCATTTGTAAATCTGATTGCTTTATGTACGACATGTGGGAAGTAAATAAATATTTTAGCAACATCATGGAGACAATTGTTTTACAAAGGCCTTAAAGCAATTCAATTGAATTCCAATTTTAAGGATTAGCCTTTTTGCCAGTTTTGTTAAACATTTCTTGATATTAATCCTTTTCTGATAGGCAGGAAAGAGTTGGTCAGATTGTTAAAGTCTCCCAATTCTTTTCCAAGCAGAGAAAATCTTGTGCACATTCAATGCCCTGATATGGTCAGCAAAGGGAACCCATACATCCATGTTACTGTCCGATTCCACACTCAGCAGACTTTGGCAACCTATGACCAATTTGGTCAGCTGACTTACGGCAATGATGATCAACCGAAAGATGTCCTGGAGTAACTGGGAGCTTATGGCAAATACTTCTGTGCCGCAATTTTTAAGTTGGCTGCCCATTTGATCTCTGAAGAGGGCCTTTAAACGGATTAAGTGAAATCCTGTCACGTGTGTTCTGCCTGTTCACAAACATCAGAGACATGAAAGCCAGAAATAAAATGATTTTGAAGTATCCATACTGGGATTGGACATTCCTACCTTCTCATAATTTTGCACAACTTTGCATTTGCCCTTTCTCCTCCCAATCCCATTCTGTCTCCATGTCAGAGAGTCTGAATCCTGCCTAATTTTCTCCTACTCCTTTGGGCTTTGCTGAGATGCGGAACTCAGTGTGTGGCAACTTTACTGATTTTTACCAAGTTTCAGATATGACTTCCTCTCATTAGGCATTAGTTTCCTGCTTGGAAGCCATGCATTCAAGCAGCCATAAACGCAAGCAAAACTTCAGAAGTGACTTCCTTTTCAAAAACATTTGGTTCCTTTGGACCTTAACAGTCTACGTTTTTTACATTCTCCTCTGGCCTGTAGATCTTTTACTGAAGCTCATTGAACATGAATGTGTACAGAAACCCATATCAAACACCAAACCATCGGTTGAGAAATGCTATTTGATTTGATGTACGAAATATCTTGCTGCTTTCTTTCTTCTATTTTTGAGCTGTTTATGAGTTTGTTCAGGGCAGCACGGTGACACAGTGGCTAATGCTGCTATCTCCCAGTGCCAGGGACTTGGGTTCGATTCCCAGCTTGGGTCACTGTCTGTGCAGCGTCTACACGTTCTACCTGTGTCTGCGTGCATTTCCTCTGGGTGCTTAGGCTTCCTCCCACAGTCTCAAAAATGTGCTGGTTAGGTGCATTGGCCATACTAAATTCTCACTTAGTGTACCCAAACAGGCACTGGAATGTGGCACTAGGGTATTTTCACAGTAACTTCATTGCAGTGTTAATGTAAGCCTACTTGTGACATTAATAAATAAGCTTTAATCTTCATGCTTTTGATAAAAATAGTGGCCTTAGTTAACAGAACATAAGAAAGGAGAGGTTTAATAATGAACTGGGATCAAGTCAACATTGATTTTAAAGAACACTTTTCATTTTATCACACTGAATTATACACAGCATATTCTTCGCTTTTGAAATGCAAAATTAATTGTCTTAACAAATATTTTATGGATACCTAGTTTGGATCTTAATAACGTGAGAAAACCCAGAAAGTTGAATTATGCCTGACTAGAAAATTGTAATATTGAGCTGGGATTAAAAATAAATTAGAGTGTCAAATTGATGTGAGAGACCCTCACTAGCAGTGCAGATGGACTGGATTTTTCAGTGCAAGTAATAGTATTTCTGACTTATTTCACAGTCACACCCTATACCTGTAAAACATATAAGGAAGATGGACCTTTTAATCTTTTTTAAAAAGAAAATAGGACAATGTACCGAAACATAATTTGACTCAATTTATGGTTACTGTACAGAAAAGGTTGAACTCATGTCTTAGCATGCCACTGTAAGCTCATTAAAATGTAAATGTTCTTGAAGACAATCAGAAGATTAAGAAGATCATTTGAGAATTGACAGGTACCTTTTGCTGCTTATTTGTAGAAACACAAATATAAAAACCATCCCAGATCTGGGGTCCAAAAGCTTGAAATCTAATAAAGTGTGGAATTTTTTTAATCATAAGCACCTGTAAATGGTTCTCTTTCTCCATTATGTGACAATGCATTTTGAAATCAAATTATTTGTGTGGACAATGGCATATATTGATATTGTTATCGTATGGCTGAAACTGGCAGGAGATAGCCAATATCTTATTAATACACAAGGGCACCCCAACATGACAGTCTGGTATACAAATAAGAGAGGGAAGTCATTTCTTGCCCTGCACAAGGAAGGATCCGATGTCAAGTGTCATCTCAGGCAGTGATTTGGGGATTATTAATTTTACCTGCAAAAATACAATTCTTCACCACAAGAGCTTGATCAACTTTGACTAAAAATCCAGAAATTTTCTGTTGATTGCAATGAACCAGTGTGAACCCATCATCAGAAATCTGAGATTTTCATTTTTATCAGTGTTTCAAGATAGAATCACTCAGGTCCATAACATTTCAACTATCATATTGAGGATTGATTAGATGCTATATTTTTAAAGTTCTTTTTCTTTACAATAATGAAGGACATGCAACATCTTTAGAAATCCTTTTGTCTTGTGACTGTTGTGGCATGTAATAGTTGCAAATAATTTGATTTGATTTATTATTGTCACATGTATTGGTACACAGTGAAAAGTATTGCCTCTTGTGCGCTATATAGACAAGGCATATCGTACATAGAAAAGGAAAGGAGGGGGTGCAGAATGTAGTGTTATAGTCATAGCTAGGGTACAGAGAAAGATCAACTTAATATGAAGTAAGCCCATTCAAAGGTCTGATGATAGCAGGGAAGAAACTGTCCTTGTGTCAAGGAAATGAAGAATGAGTGATTGTAAATCTTTTGAATTAAAATTATAAGCAAGTTTGTTCTATGTCCTTTCTTTAAAGTCACAGGACTAGAGGGATACAAACAGTCCTTTTCAAAAATTCATCTTGCTGATATCAGCTGAGAGTTGAAATAGGAGGAAATTATCTTACATCTCTCCCCCTCCATAACATCTACTCAATGTCAATTACATCATACCATACTCCAGAACAATATACACCACAATCTTATAATACAAGATTATTAAAATATAAAAGCAAATTATTGCAGATGCTGGAATCTGAAACAAAAACAGAAAATGCTGGAAAATCTTAACATCTGTGGAGAGAGAACAGAGCTAACATTTGGGGTCTGTATAACCTGTCGTCAGAGCTTATCAAAATATACATCAATTGTGCCAAATTATAATAATGATTATAAGAATTCTACTGTACTTACACACTCAAAAAATAAGTGTCTATATAAAATATACAACAGTTACTTTGATCATGGAAAACAACAGCAATAAACCAATGGTTATATTGATTTCAACTACAACTACAAACATTGAAATCATATTTCTCAAATTGTGTTATCGACATTATTGGCTTCCCAACCAATGGACAGTTTTCCTCTTGATTCGTGTTGACTTCAAATTTTCCAGCTCCTTGATATCACACTCAGTCACATGCTGCCTTGATGTCAAGAGTAGTGTGCTCAACTCTGGAGTTCAGTTCTTTAGTCCATGTTTGAGATTGTCCATATTGAGATCAGGGCTGAGTCACCTTGGTGGAACCCAAACTAAGTATCAGTGAGCAGGGTATTACTGTGTAAATGCTGCTTGAACGCACTGTTGATGATACCTTTCATCACTTTGTTAATGATTAAGAATAGACTAATGGGGTGGTAATTGTCTGGATTAGCTTTGTCCTGCTCTTTGTGGATAGGACATACCTGAGCAATTTTTCACATTGTTGGCTAGGTGCCAGTGTTGCAGCTGCACTGGAACAGCATGGCTAAGGCATGGCTAATTGTGAAACACAACTCCTCAGTACTATTGCCAGAATGTTGTCAGGGCTCATGGTTTTTATAGTATACAGTACCTTCAGCCAGTTCTTTATATCACATCAAAAGGATCAAATTGACTTCAGACTGGCATCTGTGATGGTGGGGATCCCAGGAGGAGGTTTACTCTGGCAAAGAGCAATCAGATATTAGATTTGCAACCTGAAAATTGTCCTGTCATTGCACCAGAGACAAAGGAGTAAAATTCTGCCTTGATCCTCAACATTTAGAATCGACTTACAACTGTAAAACCTACACTGCAGTTCAGAGTTAACCACTGTAAGTGATTACCTGAATAAAAGATATATACTGAGAGTTGGAAATTTACCGAGTAGCTATAACTTGGATGTAGCTATGAAGGTTTATAAAAGTAAAAAGGCCTGTATGGCCAAGAGTGCAATATGAATGGAATGCACTGTTAAAAGAGTGGAAAGATTAGAATTTGGTGCAGATGTTTATTTTGTGCAGAGTGGAAGAAAAAGCTCATTTGACATTAATTAATTTATTCAAAGTAAATGAGTTAATTACATCCAATTTTAATTAATTAAATGTATTAAATAAAGCCAGATTGAGATGAAATGCAGAAGATGTGCCATATCTGTGGGAGTTTGTGGAGAGCATTGCAATCAGAAACAACCTTATCTGCCGTAGCTATCTGCAAATTTAAGACCTTTGGCTCAGAAGTGTTGGACTGGAGTCTGAGGCACAGGATAATGTATCAGGATGGAAAAAGTTATTTGGACATATGATCCAGGAGGCTTATCCAGCCCTTAGGTTAGAAAGTGGTTTAGGTTTGGTCAGCGATCAGGGGCAAGGAAGGTGCGACTGTCGGGAAGGTCAGAAGACCACAGATACAGTGCTGCAAGGGCCTCAGTCTTTGGCATTTGTACAAATTATTTTGCAGATGGAAAAAAAACAGGGAAGTAAGAATACTGATCCAGACTATTTTTTCCTTCCAGGTTGCTATTGGTGTGAATGAAAACAAAGACTGCAGGGAAGAAAGGCAAATTCATCATGGCACTGTGGTACAAGAAATCTTTCAAGAGGATGGAGTGAAAAGGAATGTGGTAGTGATAGGGGATAGTCAGAGGAATAGATACCAAGTGATAATGAGGTTCTGCTGAAGGGACTTGAGCTCATAGGGTACAAATTAAAAGTCAGAACCTCAAAGGGTTATTGCTAGCCCATGTGCAAATAGACATTGGGACAAACAGATAAGGAAGCAGGAGTTTCAATTCATAGGAGAAAGAGGGAGTTGCTCTGTTGTGACAGACTCTACTTACAACTGGTTGGGACAAGTGTCCTGGAGAAATAAATAACAAGTTGCTGAGGGGTGGAAGTCTGTCACAAGCCAATTAATGGCCAATTGATGGCTGTAGGGCAGGGTCATCAACCGGAGATGGTCTCAGCTAATGATGAGACATGTGGGGGCAGCTCCCATTATCCCCCAAAGTAAAACCCAGCCCATAGTTGCAGGCTGATTGGGAAATAAATATTTTGGGGTGGGTTGACATTCAGAAATGATGGGCAAAGTGGGGAAGATATGTAATAGCCCTGGTAATAAAGGATGAGATAAAGGAAGTAGAGAGAATATTATCCTAGAAAGGTTGAGCAAAAGGTTAACATGGGTGGAGCTTTGGAACAATAAAACAAAAAAAAAGTGGGAGAAGGCTGTGGGCCTCCCAACAGTGATCAGTGTTAGACAAAGTATAAATCATGAAGTTAGAGGAGTATATGACAAGGCTGATGCAATATTCCTGGGACACTTTAGATTTCATATAGATTGGACAAACCAAATTATTGTTATCATTATCAAATTATTGAGAATATTTCTTCCATATAGAACTCTGCTCCAAAGAGATGAATCCCATTTTTTTTAATTGTCTCTGGTAAATAATGCCTGCTTGGGTGGGTTGCTGCAATCAGCAAATACCATCAGGCATTGCTAAATGATGGAAAAGGAGAAAAGTCAAACTCCCCTCTCATAAATGTATCTCAGTACTTGTGTATTCTTTGTATTCAAAGTTAGCAGGCCAGAATCTCCTTATAAGTATCTTATCTTTTGGCACTAGACACCAGGTTTATTGCTTTACTGACAATAATGTCTGATATTTCCCATATTTCCAAAGAGGTGGTGATCTCTATCTACCTTTATTGACTCTATCTAAACCCTGTATGATTTTGAACACCACAGTCAAATTTCCTCTTGGACTTCTTTGCTCCAAGGAGAGCAATCCCAGTTTATCCAATCTATTCATATAACTGCAATCCCTCTTCCTTGGAGCCATTCTTCTCTTTTATACTCTTTTTAAAAAGTACACACCCTTCCTAAGGTGTGGTGCCCCGAAATTGAACATAGTGAAGCCAAGCCAGTGGTTTATATAGGTTCAGCATAACTTCCTGGCTTTTGTACTCAGTGCTTCATTTATAAAGTCCTCGGTCAAATATTCTTTACTGACTGCTTTGTAATCTGTTCTATACCTACAAAAACTCCCAGATCACAATCTTTATCAATCTCTTTGAAAATTTTATAATTTAAATGTGTTTTCTCTCCTCATTCTTCATTGAAATAATTACCAGAAACTCCAGATTTTATGATGACTTTACCTCTACAGATGTAATGAAGTTAAATTGAAGGAGCTAAAATGGATCAGCAAGGTCAAGGATGCTGAGTTGGCAGGATTAGATTTGGGACAGGATTCCAGCAACAGAACTTTGAACAAAGTTTATGAAGGACAGAAAATGGGAGACCAGCTCTGTATTGGACTGGTTTGAGTTTGGAGGTAACCAATATATGGAGTAGCAGATAACAGAGACGGGAGTGGAGTTGGGGTGGTTGTTGGCATTCTTCATTTTGTAAGGGATGTGGAGTTGACAAACAGTCTGCCTAAATTATAAGCATTGTGATTCAAACGTAAGACATTGGCTGGAAGATAGAATTAATGTCAAAGACACTGATACAGAAGTTATGTTGGGGGTGAGGTTAATGACTTCCTGTTGAGAAAATGGAATTTTGCTTAACAAAATAAAACTCACACAAATTTATTAACTGGACAGATGACAATTTACTTCAACTATGCACATGTTGCTAGCTTGGTCTGGACTATGATTTTTTTTGTGAAACCCAGAAGAAAAATAATTTTGGATTTGTTCCCTGTTGTCTGATAATTTGACAATATATTATTTAATTATTTTGGCAGTACAGATAATTAATTTTGTCAAGTTGTAACTATTGACTGGAATTTGGTTTAGATGTGCATTTACCCTCACAGTGGGTGGTATCTCCTATTGTGGAGTATAAATTGAGAGTAGAAATGAAAGTAACCCTTGCTTGGTGGAGGGACATAAGAACATAAGAATATAAGAAATAGGAGCAGGAGTAGGCCATCTAGCCCTTCGAGCCTGCCCCGCCATTCAATAAGATCATGGCTGATCTGTCGTGGCTCAGTTCCACATTCCCGCCCTCTCCCCATAACCCTTAATCCACTCTCTTATCAAAAACCCATCAACCCATGGGCAATCTTTCACTGTTCAGGTCATTCCAAAGTGCAGGATCGTGGCAAAGCTTGTAGTGAGGGCAGGCCAGGACTTCCTATCCCTGCCCTTACTTCATGGGAAAGTTCTGATGCCATATTTAACGGGAACCCAGATAGTCATTTAGTCACTGCAAGCCAAATGTCAGAATGTCACAGATAAGTCAACAACATGTTCACAGGGTTCTCTCCCCGGCTATCCAGGAAAAACAGGAGGTCTTGTTTCTTAGAGATGGCAGCAGGAGGCCCTTATATGTGACCACAGCAGCCTGGGCAGAGATGACAGCAGAGAATAGTACCCATGAGACCCAGAAAACCACCAGCCAACAGTGCTAGAAAAGCCTGATGAATCTATTGCACCCCACTGGGATAAATGGTACAATCTATTCATTTGAAAGTGACACTCAGAATGGAATCAGGCAATGTAACAGTAAAGGATGCTCACTTCCTGGTGTCTTTCTCCAAATGCCACGTCCAGCTTTTTCTGCCAGCCTCTATTTACACTTCACGCTGTAATCCTCTCTAAGCACAATAGAAATACAGTTGGAATTGAAACCAGCATTTGTCCAGCATGAATCTAACTATAGGTTTAAATCTTCCAGGCACAGAAACATTAAATTAAACCCACTTAAAACTATACCTTATTTCTAATGTTTACCAATACAGATATAAATCTCTTAAAACAACCTTTGTTTTCCAATAATAAAACACTGATAGGAGAGTGACTTTTCTTGCACTATCAACATTGAGATCACTGAATATTCTGACGTGAGGATGCTTAAGCATTGGGCTTCATTCATGAAGCCTGGGCATGGGTCATGCAATCCATTGTTTGTAATCCACCAGATTGTGAGCTCTGTGAATGATGCTCAGAGTATGCAGCAAAGTCATTGCATTTCCTGCTGCTGTTGGCAAGGTCTAAGGTGTGAGCAGGATGCAAAATGTCTTCAAGGGGTGTTAAAAAGGCTAGGTGAGTTGCACAGAATTTCGTAGATGTAGCGTGAGGGTTAAAAGAGTGAATCTCTGAATCTAGGCTGTCCTAGATGTTAGGAAAAAGATAAGCTGTGCGCATCCAGTTGTTCCTGGTTATCTTTGTTCATAAGTCACATTGAATTTAACACGCAGTTGAAGGCTGCAAATAAGGAGGCAATTGGCAAGTTAGTATTGAATACAAGAAAGATTGAGTTAGAATTAAAGAGATATGTTGACAACAGCCTTTGTGAAATTTGACAAGGAGAACTGTTTGCCCTGCTTATCTCCTTATCAAGGTAGGCATAGACCTTGCATAAAATCCCAATAGCCAAAAGACCAGTGTATAATCCCAAGAAATGAGAGTGAGTCGAACTGTGTGCTGGAACATGTTGAGGACTGAGAGGCTATCTATATGAAGATTAAGTGCTCTTATAGGGCTCTGCAGGAAAGATACTTGACTAGACTGAGGTTTCCAGAATGACAGAACATAGTCTTGCATTAATTCTAAGGCCATCTGGGACTAAGCTGTGAAGGATTCTCTGCAATTGGAGAATGGTGTGCAGTTGGGTCTCCACACTCGGAGTGCAGCTAAGGCATTGTCATCGAGTGGGCTCCAAAGCTACTTAGATGCTTTCGGGATGATAAAGCTGCCCAAAGGATATGGGGTTACTGAGGGTGATTGGCAGTCAGGAACCAGTTACAAGAGTTCCTGATCAAGATGCATGGAGGACCAATCTTGAAGGGCTAAATGGTCCACTCGTGCTGTTCTTCCCTGTGCACTGATGTTGCTGGATGCACCTGAAGGAGAACTCTGCAAGGTTTGCACCCCACACTGGAGCAAGTGTGAAGGTGACATGAATGCCAAGATAAAAAATCATGTTGCTCTCAATATGCCAAATATATATGGGGAGGGATTTTCCAGCCGCACTTGCCCCAAGGTCAGAAAATCTCGCCCAAGGGCAACGGAACTTTGCTTGGTCTGTGATCCGCCTACTATGATTACCCTAACGGGCAAGGTGGAAAAATTCCTCCCATGGACTTTGGGAAAGATTTCATTTCTACTTTGAGGTGAATGAGGTCGTGGAAGAATGGAGTGCTGTACGGGTTCTGATCTGCGCATTTGAGGCAAGGAGGCTGTATATCAGCACAGTTTGGTGCATGCAAAGGGATCAAACCATTCCGACTGTGCAATTTAATTCAGCTGTTATTTAAACTATAATGTGTGTTCCACATAAGGAGCCAAGGCCTGCCAGCCAGCAGAGGATTAAAACAAAAACAATAAAGGGTAAATTATCAGGAGTCTACTCTTCCAGGAATCTGTTAACTATTAGATTGTCATAGGCCCGTCTGCCACATCATACTCTGCAATGCCTTCTGCATGTGTCTCGGATTCATCCTGACCCTCGTCAGCATCATCCTCTTCCCTGTCCTCATTGTCGGAGGAGACATCTCAGTCCTCCATGCCTCCCTCTGCAAAGTCACCCCTGCTTTTGTTTGCAAGGTTGTACAGGGCGCAGCAAGACAATGATTATCTGGACATTCTGTGCAGGCAATTTTGGAGTGCTCCACCTGAGCAGTCAAAACATCTAAACCTCATCCAAAGGCAGTCTATTATCTGCTCAGCGGTGGCCCTTGTGAAGGTATATGCATCATTGTACTTCTCCTCGACAGCACTCTGCAGGTGTTGAACTGCGTCATCAGGCCTTCTGGAGATATTCCCTGCTCCCAAAGAGCCAGCCTGCATTTGCCGAGGTCCTTGTGGCACCTGGGAGTATTTCAGAAAGAAGATCTCATGAGAGCTCCCTTGGAAACTCAAGTATGCAGGATTTGTCTGGTGTGATTAAATATCAACTACTGGGTCAACCATTTCTGTTGATGTTCTCAGTACCACACATGTGCAAAGATTGCTGCAACACCCAGTGCTCTGGCTGCCTGGCTCTTGGGATCCAAGCAAAATTTGACTAAGTAAAGCAGTTTCCTGAATAGAGCTGCTGTTATTTGCGTGATGCAGTAATAGGTCTCCTGGAAGTGGAGCCCTGGAAGGAGCCACTGGCAAAGAGGTTTAAGGTAGAGGTGACCTTTAATGCCATTGACATGGGAGTTACCCCAAGTTCCTGAAACCATCCACTATCCGCCCAAAAGCCTAGCACCTCCACCCACCTATTCCAACTCCCCCCTCTGACCATCACTGTACGTTTGCCGCACAGTATCCTCATTCAAATTCTTGGGACCAAGCTCTTGAGATCAGAAACCCCATCTTTAGCCCATTTTTCTTTGATGCTCATTGTCCAGAGAGCCCACTCTACAATGGGACCAAGGCATGCATGACAAGCTTACCCTCCAAATGTACTCTGTACAAGTCTGGCTTCTTTCCTAGACACTCTGCTGATCAGACCTGCTCCTGCCTCTCTTGCCCAGCCTCTGCGCAGTTTGGACAACCAGCACACAATCTCAGTCTTGGAGTCATAGAGGTTTACAGCATGAAAACAGGCCCTTTGGCCCAACTTGTCCATGCCACCTTTTTTATAAAACCCCTAAGCTAATCCCAATTGCCTGCATTTAGCCCATATCCTTCTATACACATCATATCCATGAAACTATCCCAATGCTTTTTAAAAGACAAAATTGTACCCACATCTACTACTACCTCAGTCAGCTTGTTCCAGACACTCACCACCCTCTGTGTGAAAAAATTGTCCCTCTGGACACTTCTGTATCTCTCCCATCACACCTTAAACCTATGCCCTCTAGTTTTAGGCTCCCCTACCTTTGGGAAAAGATATTGACTATCTACCTTGTCTATGCCCCTCATTATTTTATAGGCCTCTATAAGATCACCCCTCAGCCTCCTATTCTCCAGGGAAGAATGTCCCAGTCTATCTAGCCTCTCCTTCTAACTCAATCCACCAAGTCCTGGTAGCATCCTAGTAAATCTTTTCTGTACTCTTTCTAGTTGAATAATATCCTTTCTATAATAGGGTGGCCAGAATTGCAAACAATATTCCAAGTGTGGCTTTACCAATGTCTTGTACAACTTCAACAAGACATTCCAACTCCTGTATTCAATGTTCTGACTGATGAAACCAAGCATGCTGAATACCTTCTTCACCACTCTGTCCACCTGTGACTCCACTTTCAAGGAGCTATGAACATGTATCCCTCGATCTCTCTGTTCTATAACTCTTCCCTATGTTCTACCATTAACTGAATAAGTCCTGCCCTGGTTCCATCTATCAAAATGCGTCACCTCGCATTTATCTAAATTAAACTCCATCTGCCATTCGTCAACCCACTGGCCCAATTGATCAAGATCCCGTTGCAGTTGGAGATAACTTTCTTCACTATCCCCTATGCCATCAATCTTAGTGTTATCTGCAAACTCACTAACCATGCCTCCTATATACTCATCCAATTCATTAACATAAATGACAAATAACAGTGGACCCAGTACTGATCCATGAGGCAAACTGCTGGTCACAGGCCTCCAGATTGAAAAACAACTTTCTACAACCATCCTCTGGCTTTTGCCAAGAAGCCAATTTTGTATCCATTTAAATACCTCACCTTGGATCCCCTGAGATTTAACCTTATGCAACAACCTCCCATGCAGCACCTTGTCAAAGGCCTTGCTAAAGTCCATAACTAACATTTACCAGCAGTCTCCAAGAAGGATAAAACAATGGCTATTTACTGCAGTCCAGGAAGAAATCTTACCTTACCTGGTCATGTCACTTACATACAGTTGTAAATCTCAACGCAAAAGTTTCTTGCTGGTGGAGAACTTAATTTGGAGGAGACACAATTCTTGTGAGCCGGCCCTTTAATGAACATGCATGAAATGTAAATATTTGTGAAAGGGCTTCCTGATGCTGCATGTTGGGAAGTTTGACCCAACTTTGAAGTTCTGAAAGGTTAACTGCAAAGATTTATCCTGCCATCAGGAAACTGATCTTGGAATTAAGTTCCCTCCACATACTAAGCTTCTCGCTTTTGGTGAGCTTGAAGGTTTCTGCTCTGTATCATCAGCTGTCAGACAGAAACCAAATGCCAAGTGGGGAAACTAAATGACCAGCCACTCAATGATGTTGTGCACCAAAGAGCAAATAGATAACTGTTAGTTCCCTGAGCCACTTCTCAGCACAGACCTGGAGGACAAGATATTGAGGAAAAGAGTTTATATTGAATAAATTAGACTCAAAGGTAGACAAGGCAAGATAGTAAAGTCCTAACCATAGATTAACTAGTGAGAAATCGCTTTACAATTTTACTGGGTACTAACCAGAATCAGGACTTGCTTTGTGAAAATATGTGCTTTGTTTGGAAAGTTGCGCACAACACTCAGTTCCATACGCTTGGAAGTAAACGCATGAAGGTTAAATGTCAAAGAGCTTAACCACTCAATTACCTAATTCTAAGCTCCAAAGAATGCAAAAGAAGCTATTGAAAATTAGGAATGGAGCACAGCAATTTTCCCCATCTGGACTTGATCCTACACCCACAGTGCCTTACCTCCTATCCCACATTTGCTTTAAATTCTAATTTAACCTTTATGTATTGATTTGGTTAATTCTATACAGACTTGGCTATTGACATTCGTGCAGATAATGCTGGTAACAGTTGAGTCTGCAGTAATGTGTAGATCACCGTAGGCTCTTGCAATGTTTCTTCATGGTCTTTTAACCTGACGTTTTGACTTATGCATGTTTTTTCTACATGTTTTCTGAAACATCAGTGTCTTGATGACCTTTGATAGAAGTTACTATGATCAAAACAGTAAGTGACTCATACTTGGATGCCTGGTGTTTTTAATCACATCAGAGGAACACTTCACTTGCTCATGCAACAGCCCTTTGTCAATTCCTCAACCACAAATGCTAATGCATTGCAGATAGAGAAGCGTATTGTGAACTCAATCAAAAGGGGCACTGATCACCCCTGCCCCTGACCACCTGGGGGGCTCAATGGCCTCCAGTCCTACCGGTGAAGCCACCACGTCAAGTCCCTGTTGATAGAGACCATACGTGATCCTCGCCAGTGAGAACCTCCACTGGTAAGGCCGTTAAGACAAGTGAACCTGGATGATTGCGTCCAGGATTCACTAATTATATGGAGATACATACTTCAATACTAAAATCAGCTTTGCACCCTACCCCTGGCACGAGGCTGGTCATGCCGAAAATCTGAGGTCGGTAAGGACAAGGTGAGAAACGGCGTGAACACGATTTTTAGCCCCTCATGCAATCTTACCAACCTGGCCCAGCCGACAACCAGCATGATGAGCTGGTAAGATCACCTCCTTAAATATCATATTGAACCATTAAAAAATACTTAAACCTACGTATTTAAAAGGCTAACGAAAAAGGCTTAAATTATATGTAACCCCACAAAATGTATTAATATCCAAATCCTGTTAACATTGGATTGTTTAGTCAGTTTACATTTGTGTAAATTTTATGCAGTAATTGACTGGCAATTAATTTCCAGAGTTTCTCACACTTCCATTGAACTTATAGAAAAGGAGAAGGAGTGGAAGCAGAAATTTAAGAAGTTTGAGTTCCAATTGACTCATTTATAAAAGAAACATCATTTTATAAATGATCACATAAGTAGCTAACTCCTCTTTAATACGAAAGCTATAGCAAAAGGGGATTATTATGTGGGAGCGAGAAAACATATTGTATTGTCATAGGTTATAACACATAGCCATATTGTGTAACGTGGGTTTTAACAGTCAGGTTTATAATTAATGTCAGCCATTTTAACTTTAATTGCCAATTTCGTATTATTGTTTCCAGATGGCCATTTACAATAGTTTGTAATAATGAGTAAAATAACACACGTCAATTTGGTTCCCCTGTTAACTAAATGTTCTTGGCAAATTCTCTCCTGCAGTCACTTGTTAGAAACATTTTTGCAGTCACAGTTATCTGTTTAATGAGTACGGAAACTGCTCGGGAATGGGGGAGTTTTGACTCATCTGAAGGGGGCGTGCAGAGCAGCAGTTATAATAGAGCAGAATACTGGTCCAGCATGTTTCTTCAGAAGGAACTCTTCAAAATGCAGCAAATGAAAATACAACAAACCTTTCTCCAACTTCTAAAGCAAAGAAATGGTTTAATAAAGAAACATCATTACTCCAAGCCTGGAGCCTTGCCCTGGACCACTCCAAGCTCCCCACAATTCTACATAATTCCTTATTTATAGTGAGTCAGCTGGTTAGCTGACGCTTACATCATTTGGTAATTGGTTCCATGTTTTACTGGTATTGGATATCTTGTTCCCATTGGTCACATTATATCCAATACAAAGTTGTCACCAGTTACATTCTAACATAATAGAATACAATTTTAAATTGCAGGCACCAAGGACACCTGCAAAAAATTTCTCTAAGGCTCAAATATGATTACGCATGTTACAGTCTTCTGCACTCAACATTGAGTCCAACAGCTTTGGAGACTACACTTCCCACCCTCCTCCCCCTCTCCTTTTGTAGGTTGTTGTCAGTTGTTTTTCAGCTCCCTGACCTGTCCCAACACAACTCCACCCCTCCCAATCCAGCCATCTGTACCTTGCTGTTCAGTTGCTCCCAGTAACATATTCTGCTATCTTACCTTTGCACTATCAGCACTCTTTGGCTAGAATTTTACTGGCATATCCGCCTGAGGTCCGTACGATCCTGCCCAAGGCCAACAGAGATTGCCATTCCCCATGGCCAGTAGAAATTTGGCCTTCATCCCTAAGTGCTCTGCTTCATCTTATATCCAAGACAAATTTTTCAATTTCTCGTTTGTCCCAACCTATCCCTGTTCTTCTGTTCTGCCCCACCTTCTCCACCCCCTTTCCAACGATATCATTTTTTACATTCCTATCTTTCTTCAATTCTGTAGAAGGATCATTTAGATCCAAAATACTAGCCTTGTTTCTCCTCAAATGTTGCCATATCCACTATGTTTATCCGGAATTCTTGGCTTTATTTTTTTAAGGCTGCAGCTAATCTAGATCCTAATGCTATCATTGGGACCCAAGTCCCATTGGCTGAGGCCAGTGTCTCTTTCTTGTCATGCTGATCACTGGGAGAAGAGACCCTGCATGTAATGTGTTTCTTTCCTTTGTGGGGTGCGAAGGAGCAGCATTTCTTTTTTTGAGCCCGTAAGTTGGCTTACTGCCTGAATTCCTCCCAACCCTGCTCTAAGCCTGTACTGCAAACACATGCACACATTTGCATGACAGATGCAATATAATGTGGATAAATGTGAGGTTATCCATGTTGGTGGCAATAATAGGAAGACAGATTATTACTTGAGTAAGTGTAAATTGAAAGAGGTGGATACTCAGTGAGACCTTGTTAACCTCATGCATTAGTTGCTGAAACTAAATGCACTGGTACAGCAAGCAGTAAAGAAGGCAAATAATATGTTGGCCTTCATAGTGAGAGAATTTGAATATAGGGATAGGAATGTTTTGCTGCAATTATATAGGGCACTGGTGAGGCCACACCTGGAGTATTTTGTGCAGTTTTGGTGTCCTTATCTGAGGAAGGATGTCTTTGCTCTAAAGGAAGAACAGTGAAGGTTTAACAGGCTGATTCCTGGGATGTCATATGAGGAGAGACTAAGTCAGTTAGGATTATATTCACTGGAGTTTAGAAAAGTGAGAGGGAATCTCACAGAAGCATATAAAATTCTAACAGGGTTACACAGGGTAGATCAGAAAGAATGTTCCCAATGATAGGCAGGTCCAGAACTAGGGGTCATAGCTTGAGATTAACAGGTAAAGCTTTTAGAACTGAGGTGAGGAACAATTTTTTCACCCGGGGGCTGGTGAATGTGTAGAACTCACTATATTTTTTAGTGCCGCAGGGATAGGAGAATCACGGCCTATGTGTTTTGGACAATTTATTTTCTTCCTTGTGAATTTAAAATTTCATTTTCTGTTTTGACTGGCTACAGTTTTTAGTTTTCCAAGGGACATCAAGCTGAAAAGAAATGCTTCTCCCCCTGGTTTTGGAAATTCTGTTGGTTCACTGAAAACAAGGCTTCTTGCCTTCCTTGAGGAGAACATCTGCTGTTGGTGGTTTGACCAGAGTCTCTCTGTGGTTTTCTGGGAAGCTGTTCTGACTTCAAACTGTTCTGGATATGTCCAGAGGGCTGCTAGAAGTTACAAGTCTGAGAAGTCATGATTTTCAATTATCCAACCAAAGGATGTAGTTCCAGTATCATGAGCACATTAGCCTTTGTTGTGTTAAACCTCTGGTAAAGGGTTTTTTAAAATCTCTGGGAAGTTTTTGTTTGATTGGAACAAAGCCTGTGGTAAAGGATTTCTTTTTTTATCTCTGGGAAGTTTTTGTTTGATTGGAACATTTTAGATATATTTGTTAAGGGTTATATATTATTGTGGTTGTTTTGTTTTTGCTTGTAATTGATGAAAGTTATTGTTAATTTTCTTACAATACATGTTAACTATACTTTTAAATAAACTTCTTAAACTTGATGAAAGCTCCCTAGTTGGTCATTTGACTCATACCTAAAGGAGGAGAGGTAATAAGCCGTGGATTACGAAGGAGGTGAAGGAAAGTGTTAAATTAAAAGCGGAGGAATTTAGAGTAGCTAAGAGTAGTGGGCGAGAAGAGGATTGGGAGAGGTTTAAATGTCAACAAAGATTGACAAAGAAGTTGATAAAGAAGGGTAGGAGAAACTATGAAGCTGGGCTAGCGCTTAATATAAAAAAGGATAGCAAGAGTTTTTATAAATTTATAAAAAGGAAGAGGCTGGCTAGGGTGAACGTTGGTCCTTTAGAGGATGAGAAAGGGGACCTAGTGGTAGGGGATGGAGATATGGCTAAGGTATTGAATAACTTTTTTGTTTCTGTCTTCATGGAGGAGGACGTGAATAATTTGCCGGGTGTTAGCGATGGAAAGGTGGTAGGAATGGAGGGTCTTAATGACATTACTGTTACTAGAGAGGCGGTGCTCGACAGACTGGAGGGGCTGATTGTGGACAAGTCCCCAGGACCGGATGGAATGCATCCGAGGGTTCTGAAAGAAATGGCGGAGGTGATAGTGGATGCCTTGGTGGTTATTTTCCAGACGTCGCTGGATTCCGGGGAAGTGCCGGATGATTGGAAAACGGCTAATGTTACGCCGTTGCTTAAGAAGGGTGCCAGGCAAAAGGCAGGGAATTATAGGCCGGTTAGTTTAACGTCTGTGGTAGGTAAAATGTTAGAATCTGTCATTAAGGAGGAAATTGCGAGGCATCTTGAAGGGAATTGCTTGATAGAGCAGACGCAGCACAGTTTCATTAAAGGGAAGTCGTGTCTGACAAATTTACTAGAGTTCTATGAGGATGTGTCTAGGGCAGTGGATAGAGGAGAGCTGGTGGATGTGGTCTTTCTAGATTTTCAGAAGGTGTTTGACAAAGTACCTCACAAGAGGTTATTGCAGAAGGTCGAGGGACATGGAGTTGGGGGTAGGGTGTTAGCGTGGATAGAGGATTGGTTGTCAAATAGGAGGCAGAGAGTGGGGGTCAACGGGTGCTATTCGGATTGGCGGATGGTGACTAGTGGAGTGCCCCAGGGGTCGGTGCTGGGGCCTCAGCTTTTTACCATTCATATAGATGATCTGGAGGAGGGAACCGAGTGTAGGGTGTCGAAATTTGCTGATGACACCAAGATTGGGGGATCGGCAAATTGTGCAGAGGGTGTGGAGAGTCTGCAGAAGGATCTAGATAGGCTGGGCGAATGGGCCAGGAAATGGCAAATGGAATTTAATGTTGGCAAGTGTGAGGTGGTCCACTTTGGTAGGAATAATGATAGGAAGGATTATTACTTACGTGGCGAAAAACTGCAGCAGGCGACGGTGCAGAGGGATCTCAGGGTCCTTGTGCATGAGTCGCAAAAACCCAGCTTGCAGGTGCAGCAGGTGGTCAGGAAGGCAAATGGGATGCTGGCCTTCATAGCGAGGGGGATTGAATATAAAAGTAGGGAGGTCTTGCTACAGCTGTATAGGGCATTGGTGAGGCCGCAGCTGGAGTACTGTGTGCAGTTTTGGGCGCTGCACCTGCGCAAAGATATTTTGGCCTTGGAGGGAGTGCAGAGGAGGTTTACTAGGCTGATACCGGAGTTGAGGGGGTTGAGCTATGAGGAGAGGCTGAATAAACTAGGCTTGTACTCATTAGAGTTTAGAAGAATGAGGGGAGATCTCATTGAGACGTATAAGATGATGAATGGGATGGATAGGGTAGAGGTGGAGAGACTCTTCCCACTCAGAAAGGACAGTAGGACTAGGGGGCACAGCCTCAAGATAAAAGGGGGGCGGTTTAGAACGGAGTTGAGGAAGAACTTCTTCACTCAAAGGGTGGTGAATCTCTGGAATTCTCTGCCCGTTGAAGTGATGAAGGCTGCCTTGCTAAATATTTTTAAGACGCGGGTTGATGGGTTTTTGATAAGAGAGGGGATTAAGGGTTATGGGGAGAGGGCGGGAAAGTGGAACTGAGCCACGACAGATCAGCCATGATCTTATTGAATGGCGGGGCAGGCTCGAAGGGCTAGATGGCCTACTCCTGCTCCTATTTCTTATGTTCTTATGAAACCCATCATGCCAAATTAAAGATGCATGACATATGATCCAGGTGGGCTTCATAAAACACTTCAGTTCATTGCTAGCAGGCAGCTGGCCGATGAGAGCGATTATGGGAAATGGGAATTGAAAGTGGAGTATTTGCTTACCCATTGCCCCTTGCACCCTGCCCCCATTTCCTCAGTCAGTACCACATGTACTGTCTGATGGCCAGATCTTCCCTTGCACAAATGTGGGTGGAACAGTGGCAGCATCCTCAAGGGTCCCACACCTCAGAGGAAATTGGCCAAGAACATCGCAGTAATCAAAGTAGACATCTGTGGAGCCTGACTGGAGCTGTAATGAAGGACAGGGAATGCATTCATGGAAGTGAATGAAAATGGAAGAAACACAGGGGTGGTACACCATGATAGAATGACAAGTTTAAGGTTCACTGATGAGTCACATAAATGTTACTGTTTTGAATTACTTCCACATTTCATCCATTCTTAGTTACTGCCTAGCAAGTATCCTTTTCAGTTGTGCGATAGTAAATGAGAAAGCATTACCTGGAAGCCAAACAAAGGGGTTCTGTCAATGGGTGCCTTGGCTGTTTGTAGGAATGCTTTATGTTAGTGGCATTGGTGGAGATCGTGGGAAGGTTGGTGCTGGGGGAGCAAAAATATCTTTAGCTTGAAATTGCCCAAAGACCTGTGGGTTAAGAACTGGCCTATTCAGTCATATGGCAGAAATTCATGACCCTGAGTAGACTTCATCCTTGAATTGAGGTGCAGTTGACAATGATGACAGCTGGATGCACTGGTGGAACCCAGATGAACCTTGCAATAGTCACTGCATTCCAGCCAGTAATGTGCTCATATCATTTCACTCCTTGTCCCCTCTCCTTCCTATTCTCTTCATCTTCCTCCACCCCTAAATTATCAGGGAGGGACCCTGAGAGGGTCAATGCACTGCCCTTTTTTCCTCCTGTAGGTCCAAACTTCCGCTGCTGCTCAAAGTTGTGCTGAGCTCAGCAAACCGCAACCATTCTCGAACCCCCTGGCTGGTGTGTGCTGAAGGACATTCCCAGATTTTTCCAAACACCTGGAGTTCAACTTCATCATCTTGATCCGTGCTTGATAACACATCTGGTAGTAATATGGCTTTCACTGCAGCGTCCCTGAGACTCATTCATTGGATTACTGAGATGTGTCATTCACTACATCTGAACTGGGTATACCTTGTCTCAAACAAATCACCTGACAACCGTTTTTCTGGACACAAAGACATTTGGGAAGGTGGACAGTGGGGCAGGATGAAAGCACCATTGTATGTGTCTAGGAATCTTGTGCTAATGTGCACCAAAGGTTTGAGTGGTGAGTGTTGACTTCGACATTTCTGGTAAAGTGTAATTACCAAATAGTTTAAAACAGGTTTTGTTCCAGCAGATTGCACATGTCTACCACCACCTGATAAGATACACAGAGCTTCTGAGATAATCGTGTTCCAACATGTCAAAGAAACTTATCCCCTGCCTTTGGACTCCCTCTTTTGGGAATGGGCTCTTAAAATCTGTATCACTATACTGACCCCCTCTCCTTTTGTAGAACTGCAGATCTGCGGACATTAGGTTGGTGCTGGTGTTGTTGGTGGTCATCTTGGTCTTTGTCTCAGTTCCAAAGTAACACGGATT
Organism: Carcharhinus amblyrhynchos; assembly: GCF_965287045.1. Taxonomy (NCBI): domain Eukaryota; kingdom Metazoa; phylum Chordata; class Chondrichthyes; order Carcharhiniformes; family Carcharhinidae; genus Carcharhinus; species Carcharhinus amblyrhynchos. The sequence goes on along the minus strand of NC_137328.1, from coordinate 92,891,704 downwards.
AAGTGGCACCCAAGTTGCTATGATGGATCAAACTCCAAAATGCAGTTTTGAAAGTCCCAAGCTGAACCTCTCAGCACAAGCACTGTGAACAAAATTTTTCGTATAAGGAGGTAAGAAAGCAGCTATGAGCACTCAATACGTACTGGCATATCTATCCATCATGGCTTCGAGCTCTCAAATGCTGCATCTTCTCCTGTTTCTTTCATTGGCAAATTCCAGGAAGCCTCTGAAAACAATGGAGACAAAATTAGATTACAAAACCCACGTTGATATCATTATAACAGATCAATTAGCATATGGAAATTAACAATCAACCTCTCCTGAGGGAATTGCTTACACACAGCCTAACACACTGCAGTTAAATGTACAAGTCAGAACCAGTTTCCTGATGTGACCCCATTTTTCCAGCTTTTCACCCTATCCCTCACCCCCAAACCAATGCACTCATGTTAACATTTTTCCCCACTTCGCCTTTCTTCCTGGTTGTTCTTCATATTCATTGAGCAAGATTCAGATGGGCTTGAAGTATTGACAAGAGAATCATTACACATTGAATTACTTCATGCACAAATAATATTAGTCATGTACTCCAAGGATTAGCAAATAAAACTCAGCCTCTTTGTCCCAGCAATGTGTCAGCATTCTCAATCAGGTCTTCACAGATCCCAATCTCTGTTTGGAATGGAGCAATTGGATGCAGCAAAGGTAGCTTGTAAATATGGAAAGACACCTGCAATTGTCCACTTGAGGACACGGTGCTGAGGGTTATATTAAACAGATGTGTTGGGAGAACATCAAGTTCTTCAACCACACAAATTTTATTTTCGCTATCCGTGAGAGCCAAAGCTGAACTTGAGAAAGCAAATTCAGATCATTCAAGTACAACCAGTCAAAAGCCATGGTAAATATTTCTAAACAGGGCAATTATGATTAACCTCAGCTGCATCAAAAGATGTTGCAGAGTATTTTTAGTGATAAAAGCCTGTCCATACTCCCTGAGTTCACATTGGATCTGGCACCATGATAGTTTTCTCTCCAGAGGCGTTTTAGATGTTAGCACCATTGTGGTATTTCTGCAGTGTGGAATGCAGCTGTTCTAATATCACCCTGGCAAACACTTGGGTTATTAGGCAGCCTGTTAGAGTCTATTTATTAAATTCTATTAGACACTTGGCGTTGACAGAATTGTTATACTGTAAAGAGAAATATAAAGCAAGTTGCATATTGGATGGAGTCAAATGTTAGCACAGTATCAGTTTCCTTACATGACAATGAGTATAAAGATTTGTTGCTATACCATTGGAAATTAGGGATGAGACCCATGAAGGCTGGAATCTACATCTGTAGCAGTTGAGCAGGGGTACCAGACTAGCAGTGGTGGTGGAAATTCCAGGTGGCATATTGAACCAGAGGTCATTTTAGATTACAGAATAAAAGAACAGTTAATGTAGAATGATTTATTCCATCTCATGGCAGCAATCTATTTTGTAATTGGAGTTGATCTTTCTGGAATCTTTGCTTTTTGTATTTGACATCCCAGTGTAGCTCCACAATACAATTTATATCTGTTCTCCACAGATGTAGATGTTGCTGGTTGTCATGCCCAGCGTGTCATCAACTTTCAATCAACATTTCTCAAAACTGGACACAAGCTGCTGCAAGTTGTTTGACAGCATCAAGTCTCAAACAAATACCTAGTTAAATGTAGATGTTCACAGCCGTCGGAGGAATAAACACACCTCTTTATTTAAGGATGGGTTAATGCAAAAAAAAAGTTTTCCACAAAACTGATCTCCCTTTTTCATACTAGACAAAAGGGAAGATTGAAATTCATTTGGTGTCAGTCGAAAGTGAGTGGCCCCTATTACTGTCCCATTGTCTCATGATGATTGTATCAAACCCTCAGAGCCTACAACACAGGACATGGAATCACCAGAAACACCACCTCTCATTTGCAAAAGTGCTTGAGCTTGTAGAAAGTCACATGGTGAGCCATGATGTTGGATTCTTCTAAATACAAAAGATAAAAGCTGTTTGCAGGCAGTTCCACCAACGGCATTGAACTATCATTTCAACTAATCTATAAACCAGACTTGGAAGAAGTTGTGATACATCAGGTAGCCAAAGCATGTTTCAGGTTAAAGTTCATCCGAAAACCTAGAATTCTGACTACAAGAAACCTCACAACATGCTGTGAAGTTTAAATTAAAGTTCAGTTATTAGTCACAAGCAGGCTTACATTCACACTGCAATGGAGTTACTGTGAAAATCCCCTAGTCGCCATGCTCCGGCACCTGATCGGGTACACTGAGGGAGAATTTATCATTGCCAATTCACCTAACCTGCACACATTTTTGGACTGTGGGAGGAAACCAGAGCACCCGGAGGAAACCCACACAGAACAGGGAGAATGTGCAAGCCCACACAGACAGTGACCCAATCCCGGAATCAAACTTGGGTCCCTGGAGCTGTGAGGCAGCAATGCTAACCAATGTGCCACCACGTCGCCCCCCCAAGTTCTTCATCTTACAAGATCTTCATTTCAAGTTTAAAGCATCAAAACCGGGAGAGACCAAAGACCACGAACCAGAAAATGAGACAACTGTAATCTATGAATATATATAAATATGAATCAGCTTTCTTTGTACCTAATCTTTGTGTATATGACTGTGTAGATGAAAATGGATGTGTATGACATTGCTATGATTTCAGGGTAAGATTATGACATTAAAAAACTTACTCATTTTTAAAGAATATCCTGCTGCTGAATTATTAATTGGGAAATGCGCCAATGCAGTAAGAAAAGGCACATTTTTTTTCCAAACAGATCATATTGATTATGGGCAGTAAGAGAACATGTACACTCTGTGCATGACATTGGTCCTATCAGACATTCTTCTGGCCAAGATCTTGTTTTAATGACCAGGAATATAGAACACTTGGAAAAATCCCAAATTGTAACACATCAAGACTTGAGCACATCATCTAACCTAACATTCTAGTATGCTACCAAAGGAGTGATGATTTGCTAGACAAACCATGGGATTTCTAAGTGAAGGGATGGAGCGGGGTGGTGGGGAGGGCGGCAGGGTTTAGCAAGGGATGTGAAGTAAGTTTGGTCTAGAAACCTTGAAGTTTGGGTAATGCACCGTGATATTCACTCCATGACATGCATGTTGTGTTTTTTTTTGTACAGGTTCCCTGGCCAGAAGCCAATCTGATTGATAGGCTTGGCCATTTGGCTCTTTGAGTCTGCTCTGACATACATGGTTGATCATCCAACTCAATAACCTGATCCCACCTTCCTCCCATATCTTTTGATCCTCGTTGCCCCAAAAGCTATATCTAACTCCTTGTTGAAAACATCCAACGTTTTGGCCTCAACTACTTTCTGTAAGAGCAAATTCCACAGGCTTACCAGTGCAGAATCGTTAACCTTCTGCTCACAGAATTCCTTGCAGGCGTGGCTGAAGAACCGAATGGTGCTTGGATGTTGATGCTTGAGTATACTCGGAAATCCAGGCGAATGGAATCTCAGAAGGCAAGAGCGAAAATCTTTGAGGTTGGCTATTGTTGAAGTCATCCAAGTTGGGGCAACATGTGGAAAAAGTTCCAAGGTGGGATCAAGATGAAGAGAAAGCAAGGAAGAGAGAGAGACAGAGTTTCAGAAAGATTGGCTGGCTCGCAGTGTTACTGACATTTTGGGCAGGTTGTTGAGAAATCCATGGACTCTGTTTTGGTTTCATTTGGCATTTATTGTGTAATGTGGTGTGGTCCACCACAACGGGCTTGTCAATTCACGTATATCCTGTACTTACCCTGAATGCTGGAATATGAGATGGATTTTGTAATATTGTAAACTGTTTTATCTTTTTTCATCTTGTATAGTAAAGTTTGTTTTTGTTTCTTCAGAACCCAAAAATCTTGTGGCTTTCTTCAGTTAGTAGTTGTCCTGAATCTCAAACTTTGCCTATTTTAATCAAAGCACTCTTGATCCTTAACTGGATCTCACTGACAAGTTGGGGGTCTGGCCAAGGATTATAACGAAATTGATATTAAAACAATGGCTTTGTTTTGGTTTTTGCTTTTCATGTTCGTAAGTATCAACATTGGGGAAAACATAAAAGAACAACTCCAATGATATAACATTTGCATTCTTCTACACGAGGACAGAATCAAGTAATCCTCATAATATGATCCAGACTTCCACTACCTCCCTAGAATCACCAGTTCTTGCTTAATCACCTGGAAATGAATGCATATCCAATTAGAATAAGACAGCAACTTGGATTGGAGCCAATGAGAAAGGATTGATTTTCACTGCATTTATTTAGTGGAGGCCCACTGAGCATTGTAAAAAAAAGAAAACATGTAGCCACACATAAAAAACAGCCGTAAATCCAATTCAGTTTGTTTCAATAAATACAAATTTCAATGCTTATCAGAAACAGAGGTCCTAACTTAAACCAAAACCGTCCTGCGGCAATCGGGCATGCAAGTAGTTAAAATCTAGAAAAACGGCTTACCGTCCAGTTTCTGCCAGAAATCATCGACTTCCATTTAATTCTCCAGCTGACTGATGTGTGACACACCCACACCCACACACACGCATGCACACACACACCCACACACACACACACATACGCACACACACACCCACACACACCCGCACACACACACACACACCCACACACACCCGCACACACACATACTCACACACACACCCACACACACCCGCACACACACATACGCACACACACACCCACACACACCCGCACACACACACACACATACGCACACACACACCCGCGCACACACACACATACGCACACACACACCCACGCACACACACACCCACACACACCCGCGCACACACACACATACTCACACACACACCCACACACACCCGCACACACACATACTCACACACACACCCACACACACCCACACACACACACATACGCACACACACACCCACACACACACACACATACGCACACACACACCCACACACACCTGCACACACACACATACACACACCCCCCACACACACATACCCACACATACAGACCCGCACACACACACCTGCAGCCACCCATACACACACTCACACACACACACACGCACACACACCACACACCACCCCCCACACGCACACACACGCACACACACACACACATACACAAGCACACACACACACACCTAAACACACACCCACACACATACATGCGCGCGCGCACACACTCATCCACACACACACACACACATATCAGTTAGTGACAATTGCCTTGTGATTACCATATATAGTTCTGATAACATTACCTTCATTTTGAACAATTTTAACTCAGCAGGTCAGAAATCCCACACAGCTACCAATCCACTGACAAGGCTCATTGAAAGAGAAACTCCCCAAATGTAGCACTCAATTGTTGAGTACTACATTCAACTGGGGCAGCATGGTGGCACAGGGACGGCACATTGGCTCAGTGGTTAGCCCTGCTACCTCATAGTGACAGGGACCTAGGTTCAATTCCTGGCTTGGCTCATTGTCTGTGTGGAGTCTGCACATTCTTCCCGTGTCTGCGTGGGTTTCCTCTGAGTGCTCCAGTTTCCTCCCGCAGTCCAAAAGACACACTGGTTTGGTACATTGGCCATGCTAAATTCTCCCTCAGTGTGCTCGAACAGGCGCAGGAGTGTAGCGATGCGGGAATTTTCACAGTAACTTCATTACAGTGTTGTAATGTAATCCTACAATGTAATCCTACTTGCGGCACTAATAAATAAACAAAACTCAATTCAGTAGAATCCATGTGTCATTGTGTGGATGGCTTTCCAAGGTAGTTGTGAGCTTCCAGGCATTTTGTTTTTGCTCTTACCCACCTCTGTGAAGTAGGTAATTACTGCTTACCATGTGTGTGGTTTTTGCCTTTATTCTCTGGCTGGTCCTGGAGAGGAACCTGAGCAGCAGCTGCTTGAAGCATCAGGAAAGGCAGCAGCCAGGCCTGCTGGAAGACAGCCAGTGATAGGGGTGGGGGTGGGAGGGCAGCCGAGCCTTTCAAAGTCCATCGAGACCACCAAGGTTTTCCTTGGGTATGTTTTAAAAAGCAGTTCACAAGGCGACAGCATTTCCCCAAGCACACAGCAGTGCCTGCAGGGAGATTCCTGGGGCAGCTTCCCTACGTGGCAAGGTGATCACCGGCAGCTGATAAAATGCCAACTCTGGCAGGAAGAGGCCCTTAGGAGGTTGTTAATTGGTGCGACCTATCCCGCTGCTGATAAATGCCAATAGAGGTGGGGCGGCAACAGGTATGGCACCTCCTGCTATCCTACCTGCATTATGCCTCCCCCACTTCCCAACCCATCCTAGTTGAGGGCGGAATAATTTGCCCAAGGTTTCTTCCGCAATTCAAAGTTAAAGCAGCTGTACAGAAGAAGCCAGACCAGTCAGCTTCTGAGCCCTCTCTCTAATACACCTGGAGAACTTGAGAAGCAAAGCAGGCCCTCAACAAAAGATTCTTAAGGGAAGTCTTGACTCTTAAAATAAAGGTTTTCTTTTGTGTGCACATTTTAAAATTGTAGCGTGTTGATAGAACTGAGTAGCTATTTAGGCCATTTCAGAGACAGGAAAGAGATACGGCATCGATGCAGGACTGGAGTCACACATAGTTGCTTATCTCATGGCACCTTATTGTGTGAAAATTAGTTATCTTATTTCCATACAATAGACACAAAGGGGTAGACCATCCAGCCTCTTGAGCTGCTTCCCTCACCCGAAGAGTTATCAAGATATGGTGGAGGAATGGCACTAAGTGAGTTGTTTGTTTGGGAGCTGAGTGCAGACACGATGGCCTGAATGGCTTACATCTGTGCTGTAACAATTCTGTGGTTCTGTGAAATAAATCATGGCTTTTTAAAATTCATTTGTGGGATATGGGCATTGCTGACTGACCAGAATTTATTGTCCATCTCTAGTTGCCCTTGAGAAGGTGGTGGCGAGCTGCCTTCTTGAAACGCTGCAGTCTACGTACTGTGGGATAACCCATAATGCCGTTAGGGAGGGAATTCCAGGATTTTAATCCAGCGACTGAGAAGGAATGGCGATATATTTCCAAGTCAGCGTGGTGAGTGGCATGGAGAGGCACCTGCAGTTGATGGTGCTCCCATGTACCTGCTGCCTTGTCCTTCTAGTTGGAGGTGGGTTTAGAAAATGCTGCCTAAGGATCTTTGGTGAATTGCTACAGTGCATCTTGTAGATAGTAAAAACCGCTGCTACTGAGTGTTAATGCTGGAGGGAGTGGATGTTTGTGGATGTGGTACCAATCAAGCAGACTGCTTTGTCCTGGACAGTGTCAAGCATCTTGAGTGTTGTTGGAGCTGTAGCCATCCAGGCAAGTGGGGAATATTCTATCACACTCCTAACTTGTGCTTTGTTGATGATGGATGGGCTTTGGAAAGTCAGGAGGTGAGTTACTCTCTACTGTATTCCTAGCCTCTGACCTGATTTTGTTACCAATGTGTTTATGTGGTGAGTTTCTAGTCCATCGTAACCCCAAGGATGTTGATAGTGGGGGATTCAGTGATGGTAACACCATTAAATGTCAAAGGGGCAGTGGTTAGAGTGTCTCTCACTGATGATGGTCATTGCTTGGCATTTGTGAGGCACAAATATTACTTGCCACTTGTCAGCCCAAGCCTGGATGTTGTCCAGATCTTGTTGCATTTGAACAGGGGCTGCTTCAATATCCAAAGAGTCGCAAATAATGCTGAACATTGTGCAACCATCAGCAAACATCCCTACTTCTGACCTGTGTCTGACCTCCATGAACTCATATTGGTTTTGCAACACTTACTACCTTTGCCCCACAAAAATCCATCAATTTTAATTTAGACATTTTCAGTTGGTCTAGTTTCAACATTGAGAGAAATAATCAGTCTCCACCACCTTTGTGTGAGGGAGTGCGTCCTGACATCACCTTAATGTATATAGTCCAGCTCTGGTTCTCCGATTATGCCTCCTTGCTACAGACTGCCATGGGAACAAATAGTTTCTCTTCCTGTAACTCCTTGTATCATCTTAAACAGCTCCATTAGATATTGGAATGATGTCTGCAACTCAGAATCCCCTGGATCAGCTGCAAAGTGCTTAGGGCTGGCCTCAAGTTGTAAATTACATAAACAAGCCCTTTCTAATTGTAACTCCTCTTACAGCGAGTGCTGTGTTGGAATTTCCAGCTGTCTATCAGGTGGCCTGCCTCAGTAGAGCAGAGGCGTATGCATGCACAAGTGACTCAAACCCAAGAAATTGGATGTGCAACATGATAGATCTGGTATGGCAGGTGAAGACCTCGTCTTCAAACAGCTTCAGCGACAACAGATAATTATTCAGCTCACTGCATCGTAGCTGGATCTCAGGTTCAGGCAACATTTCACGTGTCTTAACAGCACTTCTGGTCCAGCATCGATCTCCTCTTATTTCTTGCATATTTTAAAAATGCAATACAAGGAAGAGAAACTATTTGTTCCCATGGCAGTCTGTAGCAAGGAGGCATAATCGGAGCATTAGAGCTAGACTATATATGTTAAGGTGATGTCAGGACGCACTCCCTCACACAAAGGTGGTGGAGACATGCTTATTTCTCCCATTGTTGAAACTAGACCAACTGAAAATGTCTAAACTGAAATTGATGGATTTTTGTTGGACAAAGGTAGTAAGTGTTGCAGAACAAATTTATTTTAAAATGAGTTCCCTGTTGAAACTGGACACCAGCACTAGAAGCTGAGCAGACAAGATCTTTTGTTTGTCCCAGGTCTTCACTTCCAAGTGAAACCAATTCAGTCAGCCTGTAAAGTGGAAGTTTCAGAGATCCATTGCCAGGCCGGTTTAGTAGATTTGTGTTTTGCATTTGACTGGTGCCATACATGACCTGAAACTATTTAATGCTGTCACTCTGTTCAAAGGGAAGAAAATATTCTTTCCAGGTGCAGTCATTCATCATCATAATGAGAATGAGCATGCCATACACTCCAAAATATAAACACTCAACTCAACTTACATGCACTTACATTTAGGACATAAACAAATCTGATTCAGTACGGCCAAGTGTTTTCAATTGTCTCTGTTTGGTCCGATATTTGGAGTTATTATTTATTTTTATTTACTGGAGTTTCCTGAAAGTACCCAGTTTGATATATCTGGAAGGGAATATGTACAGCGGACATTACAAAGATGTTTGAGCCACAGGGGAGAGGAAGTGGCGAAAGATGTTCAAACTTATACCTCTCAATTACTGATAAATCCTTTCCAGAGTAATTTTTTTATCCATTTGTGGGACATGGGCATTGCTAGCTGGCCAGCATTTATTGCCCATCCCTCGTTGTCCTTAGAAAGGCAGTGGTGAGCTGTCTTCTTGAATCACTGTAGTCTATGTTCTATTTGTTGACACACAATGCTGTTAGGGAGAGAATTCCAGAATTTTGATCCAGTGACTGCAAAAGAACGGCGATATATTTCCAAGTCAGGGTGGTGAGTGGCTTGGAAGGAACTTGCAAGTGGTGGTGTTCCTATTTATCTGCTGCCCTTGTCCTTCTAGCTGCAAGTGGTTGTGGGTTTGGAAGGTGCTGTCTAAGGATCTTTGGTGAATTGCTGCAGTGCATCTGGTACATAGTACACAATACTGCTACTGAGCATCAGTGGTGGTGGGATTGAATGTAGATGTGGTGCCAATCAAGTGGGCTGCTTTATCCTGGATGGTGTCAAGTTTCTTGAGTGTTGTTGGAGTTGCACCCTTCTAGGCAACTGGGGAGTATTCCATCATACTCCTGACTTGTGCCTTGTAGATGGTGGATAGGCTTTGGGGAGTCAGGAGGTTAGTTACTCGCCACAGTATTCCTAGCCTCTGACAAGCTCTTATAGCCGCTGTGTTTATGTGGTGCGTCCAGTTGAGTTTCTGGTGAATCGTAACCCCAAAGATGTTGACAGTGGGGGTTTCAGTGATGGTTATATAGTTATGCCATTGAATGTCAAAGGGCGGTGATAAGAGTGTCTCTTATTGGTGATGACCATTGCCTGGTATTTGTGTGACACAAATGTTACTGCCACTTTTCAGCCCAAGCTTGGATATTGTCCAGATCTTTTTGCATTTGAACATGAACTGCTTTAATATCTGAGGAGTTGCAAGTGGTGCTAAACATTGTGTAATCATTGGCGAACATCCCACTTTTTGACCTTATGACGGAAAGAAGGTCATTGAGGAAGCAGCTGAAGACTGTTGGGCCTGAGACATTATCCTGAGGGACTCCTGCAGAGATTTCCTGGAGCTGAGATGACTGACCCTCCACAACTACAACCATCTTCCCATGTGCCAGGTATGGCTCCAATCAGCTGAGAGCTTTCCCCTTGATACCCATTGATTCCAGTTTCGCTAAGGCTCCTTGATGCCACAATTGGTTGAATGTGGCCTTTATGTCAATGGCTATCATTCTCGCCTCACAACTGGAATTCAGCTCCTTTGTTCATGTTTGAACCAAGGCTGTAATGAGGTCAGGAGCTGAGTGACCCTGGCAAAACCCAAACTGAGCGTTATTGCTGAGCAGGTGCTGCTTAATAGCACTGTTGATGATCTCTTCCATCACTTTACTGCATGGCAATGATGGTGTAATAATGCTTGTGTGAAAATGGATTATAAATTAATATTCATATGATATTCAATATTCTTATAATATTAAATATTCATATAATATTCAATATGCTCACTGAGGGAGAGCAATAAATGCTGGCCTTGGCAGAGATCCTCACATCTCACAATCACATTTTTAAATATTGTCTAAATCAGTGTTTTTCTAACTTTGTTTCTGGCGACTCACCTTTATCAAATGGCCGTCCCTTGCGACCCTCATCATGTGGAGTATGTAGTGAAATATGATCTTTCCATTTTGTACTAACATTATACAGTTTATTAACATCAGGGTGTCTGTCCAGATCCATTTTCAAATTTATTCAGATCATATTCTGGCATAAAGGAAATTGGTGTCAGTATTACACAAACTCCTCTTGTCAACATACACATTCAAAATGAATTCCTGAAATCAGACAATAGACTCGTTTATTGTGCATCAGCCATCCACAGAAAACTGACCACAGTTTACATGTGGCATATCTCACCAATTAAAGTGCACCTTTGGAATGCAGAGCTCGCCAGATCAACATGCTGCTTTTATGTGGAAACTTAATAGGGCAGTTTCCAATTATCTCTATATGTTACCATCCCATCAATAAACCCCCTTCTTAGCTGGGATTAGGTGGGAGGTCAGGTTTTTCACACGTGTCGGTGCAGACTAAATGGGCTGAAGGGCCTCTTCTGTACTGTGTGATTCCATATAGGCCCATAACTTCTGATCACCAGCGGAAAGTTATGAGCCGCCAGAAATAAAATAAATTTTTGTGCACTTACCTTCCCTGAAAAATTACGCCAAAAGCTTGATGGGTGCAGTAACTGTTGGCCTTCGGTGGAACCATCTCCACAGACCCCAACACAATGCAGAAGGACCCCAACCCTACCCCCTTATAATGCAGCCAGACTGGAGATTCCCATTGAGGCTCAGTTTGGAAATAGCATTTTTGCATTGAAATCAGAGAAGGATTTCCCTGCTGTTATAAAAGGTATGTTAAAATTTTTAAAAATGTTTTTTACTATTTATTTTAAGTAGTCTCTGACTTAAGTATCTTCCTGCTATTGGCTCATTTAAGAAATATTTCTCTAAATGATTGAAGATGAGTATTATTTAATGTATCAATAGGTTTTGTTATTTGTACTAAATTTATGAAAGTCTTATTTAAATCTGCATTATATTATTATATATCTTTACATGGCATGCTTATAAGTGTTTTTATGTTTTAATTTAGAATATGGAAACTGAAAGTGTAATTGGCAAGATGAGAGATCAAAGCTTCTTGGACTGTAATTTGGATACCTGCATGCGGCTGACCAAAGGAGAATTTACATTTTGAGCTATGGAAAGTTTATCATTGGTATTTTTCTGCCTTGCTTACTTCATTTATAATTCTCATACTTAACTGTTCCGTATGCTTCAATAAAGCACTTGTGTAGTTTCATATTTAAATGTTTTGATTTGTTCCAACAAGGCATTAGTGGAATTTTGTGGTTTACTGGAAAATATTTATTAACAAAAATAATGTTATAAATACAAAACTTTGATGCCACGTTAATGTTTAACTAAACATTTTACTTTAGCATCTGCACTTAAGACATTTTGGTTAATTGCCACACTTCTTCAAATTTCTTACAAGATTTATTTTTTCTCTAACAACAATCAATAAAATAATGCAACAGTTCTGTTGTTTCTAAATAAAGAGGTGAGGGAGGGATATGAGGAGGAGTAATGAGGGGAAGGGGAGGGAGTGGGGAGAAATGGGGGAAGGGAGGGAGAAGAGGGAAGGGGAGGGGAACAGGGGGAGGGAAAGGTGGGAGGGGACAGGGGGAAGAGTTTGGATTTTACATGTAGCCTGACTCTTCCACACCTATGTCAAAGCCTCAAAAAGAACTTCAGTTGAGAAGTCAAGCTGAGAGTGTGATGTACCAGCGATGGTGGAAGATGACTTCAGATTTTCAAAATGCGCTGGATTCTCAAAGAGATAGTTCACATCAGTTTACAGGAGATTTGCATATGTGATCTTAAGGAATACGCCTTCCTAAAGTATTTGAACTTTATTTAAAGTATTTTAGCCAAGGATCAACATTGCACCTGGGACACTCTTAAAATTGGATTGAAAATTCTTGAAATATAAAGCAAAATCCAAATACACTTCAGCTGTAATTTATTCCAGACACTGACATCCACCTTGTTATTTATGAATGTGCATTTTTACTGGAATGAGCTGTCATGACAAAATTGTCAATTAAAAAAATCTTTCTTTCACTTTCTGCACATTACAAATATGTTAAACATCTTTTTAAAATATTTACAAAAATATTAACACATCCAAAGAATGTCTGCTGCCTTTATTCGCTGCAGCTGGACCAAAAAATAAATGTGCAAAAAAAAAGGGCAAAATCTCACCCATCATCAGCACAAGTGACAGAAGTTAAGGGGAACTTACAGCTCAGCGCTTCAATACAGGCAACTTTCCAAACCTGAATCACAATTTCAAAATTGGCGCTCTTTCAGTGCATTTGCGCATGCGCCAGGTCTTCTGTGTTGTCCCAAAGCAAATGGCTTAAGCAATTGGCTTCAGCCAGCATTTGGGATGGAAGTTATGGGCCTATGATTCTATGATTCTAGCTTACAGCTCCTAACGTGCCGATCCAGGTACTTTTTAAAAGTGTTTAGGGTCTTTGCCTCCACCACCAACTCAAACATCAAATTCCAAACATCCACTCCTCTCAGTGTAAAAAGGTTCTTCCTCATGTCCCCTCTATACCTTCTGCCACTTACCTTGAAATTGCCATTTGTGTCACCATTCAGTGCTCTTCTAATGCAGCTCTAACTTGGATCTATCAAACTCAAAGTCTAAGGAGCAATAATCATGCCCACTTTACTCAGCATGAGGGATTTGGACTGTATACTAGCGTCATGCCAAGAAATATGACCACTTTCACCTGAGCTGCAGTCGGAAGCTTCTGAAAATCAGACGGTAGCAGAAAATACAAGGCACTCAGTTGCCCAACTGAGCTGGCATGCCAAGCATTCACACCATGTTGAGACAGATCTTGCAGGATCCCTTTAAACAGTGGAGCTGGAAGAGACTGATGTGGTCGTCATCATTCTGATTGACTGGGAAACCTCTAATTTGGCGTTTCAACTGTAACTCCACAGTATACATGTGTATATGTATGTATGGATGCATGTGTACTTGTGTCTGTGCATGTATGCATGTGTCAGCCTGTGCATGTGTTTATATGTCTGTGTGTGCATGTATATGCGTGTGTGTGAGCAAATGTCTATATATGAATGCTTGTCTCTGTGTCTACATATGTGTGCCTATGTATGAAGAGCCCAAAGAACTTGGTAACTCTGAACCCTGACCTGGAGTTGGATACAGTTTCCAGTCCCCAGTAGCTGGTGGTCAGGGAAAAGGGATTGGGGAGGGGGCGGCAGGAGGGAGGCAGAGGGTGCAATGTGTGGTAGGTAGGAATCAGAGGATTTGGGGGGGGCAGAGTGGGGGCAGTTGGGGAGAGGTTAGAGGCAAGAGGAGAGAATTGGAGACCTAGAGATGGGAGATTAGAGGCCCAACAGGGGGAAAATTAAAGGCCTGAAAGGGGGAGATTGGAGGCATGCGTGGGTCAGGTTGTCCAGGAATGCCAGATCAGAGGCTTGATTCAGGAATCAGTGATCCCTGGAGAGGATTGGAAGCTTGGGGTGAGGATGGAAGGTAAACCTCAGGAGGCGTTCTGGAAGGATGTGGCAGAGACGTCCAAACACAAATGTTTGGCATTTAGCTTCAGGATCTAACAATCCTCACCTCCTTGTAACTGTCAGATTTCCCAAGATGTGGGTATGCCGGCGTTGGACTGGCGTAAACACAGTAAAAAGTCTGACAACACCAGGTTTTAGTCCAACCTATTTATTTTTATATAGGTTGGACTAAAACCTGGTGTTGTCAGACTTTTTACCAGATTTCCCAAGGCCAGGTTTAAAATTGTACGTAAATATGAGTTGCACAGACTGAGTATAATATTTCAGGTATCAACCCACCTCCTGGCTGCTTGTCCCTGCCTTACCTCCCTTAAAATTACAAGTATACAGCTTAACTCTAGGTTGAGGTCAGAACTTAGATTTTTAACATGTGTTTTGTGTTTGAAACTGTTCCCAGATCTTGGCATCTTCTGAGCCAGGCTGACTTTGTTGCTTCAGAGTCGAAAAGTTGTGGAAGTATTGGACTAAATTCTAGGTCGATAATTTGAATACTGAGAGATGCATTTTCACCAATGCTGCCTAAACAGTTACCTGACAATATGAATTGGCTGTGTGTTACAGAACCTACATGGTTTCTATCTCATTGAAATCTGTGTGCTTCAAATTGGATGGGTTCTGTGGGTTCTACTTTGGGCAGGTGACTGCTACCAGATTCTCACCCAGATCATGGAGGCAAAAATTATCCCCATAATCTCCCTTGAGTATAGTATTGAGGGTTTTGTCACTTGGGAGTATAGGACTTGAATATTGCTGGAAAGAAGAGATAACTGTCGAAGCTTTTGATCTTGGATTCATCAGGACAGATGCAGGAATATCAAATTTCAAAGGAAGGAATAATTTATGGGTGCATGAGAAAAGGGTGCAGAGCGGACTGATTGAATTGACTTTCCAACCAATCAGCACTTTTTCCTCAGAGCAGTGCAAATTGTTGCTTCCTTTGGTGCTGGTGCCAGGTTTAATGAGGGTGGGTTTGTGGCTGGTGTTTTATTGGTGGGATTTAATGGCCTCATTCAAGCAAGGTCATAAAGCCTGAGGTCAATGGACATTTCCGTTGTCCACCCCCCTGCCCGCTCTGATTCCGTGGTGGGTGGCACGGTAGAATTCTGGCATAGACATTTGTCCTGATGAGTACAACCAGAATGATTTGACAACATGTGTCTTTCAGCACAATTGAGGGGGAGCTGCATTATTGAAAGAGCTGTATTTTAGATGAGATATTGAACCTGGGCCTGAAATACAGGTGTATGAAAATTCTACTGATACAATTTAGAGTGCAGGGAGCTCGTTTTCTTCCCATTAACGAAGCTCACATTCATTTCTCAAACTTCAACTAATAAAACCATCCTCTTTGGTCAATCATTACTTTGTGAGAATTTCTTGCGTGAAAGCAGATTGCTCAGTTTATCAGTGACATCATTGCAAGTTGTAAAGAGATGTCCTGAGGATGAGAAAGGTGCAATATAAATGTAAGTCATTTCTTCTTTTGCTGTCTGCGATAACGTGCATAAGTACAAATTGGTCCCTGGTTCAATACCTAGCAGAATGTCACTTTTGCCTGTCTGTGGGAAGTCTATGCTATATAATGTGCAACCATTCAATATATGTATAATGCATACATGTTACATGGGTGCATTTAGAAATTTCTACTTCGGATTTTCTGAATGAAGTTATGTATTTTAACAGAAGACAACACTTTAGGCAAAATTTATTTGCCAAATACAGCACTAAAGCTTAATGAAGTGGGAGCAACTTGATTTATCATCGAGCCTGGCTTACAAGCTTGCCAGATTCATGATGAAGAGCATGCTTTGAAAGATTAATGAGGGAGTATAGAGACCAAATAAAATATGAAGTAAAATGGAAAATACTAAAAAATGAAAAGTTGTCAACCTAAATTACATGCCTCTCAGCTCACAGCATTGTATTTTGTCCATCTTAAAGGGTGGGTTCAGATCAAGTGACATGCTAGAGCTTTAAAGATATCAATCAACTGGCCTCCAACGAGTGCCAGATTTAATGAGGGTGGGTTTGTGGCTGGTTTTGAACAACTATACTACTCCCATGAGGTGGACTGGTCAATTAAATGTCAAAATGAGACTGGTAGACTTGGAGCTCCAACTTAACCTGCTTTACAGGTTTAGCTCTGATGAAGGGTCATTTAGACTCAAAACGTTGGCTCTATATTCTTCCCCCAGATGCTATCAGACTTGCTGAGATTTTCCAGCATTCTCTGTTTTTGTTACAGGTTTAGTTGTAGCCTTGTGGGATTCCCAGGTCTTGGGAAGCAATGACAGATATGGGCAAAAGCTAAGTTCTTCCACCTCACATCCTAAGCTCCACCCCCAACAGGGATATTCCCACCCCCCCCCACCATCCCCCCCATCCCCCCACTCTCCAATCATACCTCTGCACCCTGAGTTGGGGATGAGACTCACCCACAGTCAGGGATTGGAAAATCCTCTTGGGGTCAAATCACTCCCCCAGTGTCAGGGATCAACAGCAAGCGCGTTAGCCCCCTCAGAAGTGTTTAGGAAATCTGATTGAGGTATATTTAAAAGGGCCAAATGGTGTTCTTCTGTGTTATATTATTTCATTGATTATCTATATATGTAGGCAAAAATAATGCTGAAATTGTACAAAAAATGTTTATGTCTGTTTGTTAATATTAAATATATTAAGTAGGGTTATTAAAGAAAGGTAATCAATTCTATTTAAAAAGTAATACAATATCTTAAGGTCTGCCTTAAATTTGATTTTGATGTAAAATAAATTGAGAATTAAAGACCTTGCTGTAAGGTAATCACAAGTTTTACTGTAAAATGTGTTTGTTTTGAGGTTTGACATTGGGAATGAACACCAGGTCCAATAGTGAATGTTATGAACAGCGATGTCACTCCCGATACTGTCTGCCCACACCCATTTAGTGCTCCAACAATCACTCAGGCAGAATTCCCACCTCAGAGATTAGATTGGCACTGAATTCTCGGGGCATTACACTGGGAGGCAGTGGCCTAGTAGTATTATCACTGGACTTGTATTCCAGAGACCCAGGGTAAGGCTTTGGGGACCTGGGTTCAAATCCCACCATGGCAGATGGTGAAATTTGAATTCAATAGAAATCTGGAATAAAATAACAACTGATGACTATGAAACCATTGTCAGGAAAAACCCATCTATTCACTAATATTCTTTAGGGAAGGAAATCTGCTGTCCTTACCTGGTCTGGCCTACATGTGACTCCAGATCCATAGCAATGTGGTTGACTCTTAAATGCCCTCAGGGGTGGGCAATAAGTGTTGGCCCAGCCAGTGACACCCAAAACCCATGAACGAATAAATAAAAAAGTAATTTTTCTTCCTGCTCCACAGATTGTAACAACTCTCTGCTACTTAAGCTCAGTAACCATTCTGAGTATGAATGCAAACAGCCAGTGCTCGCAGGCTGGTCACTCATTGGATGGAAACATAGCTCTATCCAATCCTGCATTTGAGTTACAATCATGCATGTGCAATTTCCAGCAGAAGTCACTGATTAAGGGGGGAAATGTGACATTACTTTAATAGCACTGAATTCTAGGCTGATATGTCTTGGTAGGTATGGGATGCCCCCATCATTGTATGAATCACAAGAATCCATAATCCCCTCCCATTGTTCTATCTGAGGGAATAAAGATTCTTGCAATTATGGAAGGAGCATTTGTATCACAACTTGTCAGAGTGTTAATCAGCCAATGGATCCTTTCACTTAATTCAAATTGCTCTCAAATAGAAAAATGTGATGATATAAAACAATAGCAATCACAGACGAGCCATTGAATGGTGCTGATCTGTAAGTTTTGTAAACACCCCTTGTCATATATCAGGAAGGGATCTTGAAAGTGATCAGCCACAGAGTCCATAGTTTCAGCACCAGAAGTGCCTTTTTAGTTTCAAAACATACACATCTGACATAAGCTTGTGGCAGAAATATGTAGAACAAATAAATCATGACAACAGTCAGCATATAAGGTTGATCTGATACCAGCACTGTTATTTTCAACCACGATGTGACAGCGATTGCCCTGCCTTAAATACACACAGCTGAATATCCATTCAGCAGGACCCACTCCAGCATTACTCAAATCAATAACACCTAGGCTAATCGCTGATTAATTCCTACTGAGTTTGCAGAGGTGCCTGGTAATTTCCGGAGATGGTGAAGTTGACAGCAAGCGTGATACATATAATGAAGGCCACGGTTCTGACTTCAGGGGATCTGCTCAGACTACTTATTCCCCGTTGTTGGCCATTCTCTTTGGTCTGCTGTGGACAGATAGATTGAGAAATGTCAGCACATGGGAGGGCAAACTGTTCACAGGGGAAGGAGGAGGAGGAAGAAGAAGCATTCTTCACCTCAGGTCACCTTATCCACGCAGAGTTTTCAGGGAATATTTGTCTTCTCTCAACATGAGTCAGGATCATTGTGAGCATTGTCTTCGCTTTACAAGCTATGCATTAACAGAAACCTGCTACTTCTGGCCAGCAAAGCAGCAAGTTTAGAGCATGGCAAATTCAGCAGTACCCATGGTAGTGAAGGTGACCATGTTTGTGTCTGTGTCCTTCCAGGCTGGAGCAGATGACATTACTAACATTTCTTAGTTTACATTCCACTGCTCCATAAGAAGTGCCATTGTTTATGCCGCTAGGGTACTGGACCAGAACCCCAAATTACATTAGGAAGCCAGATTAGACCCCAACAATTTTTATTTTTGGTATATATGTGGTCTGGTCAGCATTTAAAAACTTTGTGACTAGCCTGAGCCAGTATGCCACTACAGTAACTGACTTCATTGTAAAAGACTGTGTGCCAAAGAAGCAAATCCACGTGTTCCCCAACTGGAAACAATGGATGAATAGGTATATCCACTGCTTGCTGAAGTCCAGGTCTGAGGCGTTCAAGTCAGGCGACCCTGACCTATACAAGAAAGCCAAATATGATCTAAGGACATAAGAACATAAGAAATAGGAGCAGGAGTAGGCCATCTAGCCCTTCAAGCCTGCCCCGCCATTCAACAAGATCATGGCTGATCTGAAGTGGATCAGTTCCATTTTCCTCCTTTCTCCCCATAACCCTTAAGTCCCAAGGAGATCCATCATAGATGCCAAAAGATAGTACGAACCAAGCTAGAGTCCCAGACTAGCCACACCGACCCTTGTCAGCTATGGCAAAGTCTGCAAAACACCACAGGCTATAAGATGAAGGCATGTAAAATCACCGGCACCCCTCCCTGATGAGCTCAATGCATTCTATACCCGTTTTGAGCAAGAGGTCAGCGAGGGCGTGTCCCCCACCCTGGAAACCCTGGATAAACCTATACCTGGGGTACCATTGCAGCTTTCTTGAAGGTCAACCCACAGAAAGTGATCAGTCCACATGGGGTGCCCGAACGAGCACTCAGATCCCTCACAAATCAGCTGGCAGGGGTATTCGCAGACATCTTCAACCTTTCTTTACAACAATCTGATGTCTCTGTCTGCTTTAAGAAAACAACCATCATCCCGGTACCTAAGAAAAACCAAGCAGCGTGCCTCAATGTCTATCGTCCAGTGGCTTTGACATCCATCATTATGACTTTAAGATTATTGTAGGTGATTTGTTCAATGAGAGTCTACTCAAATGTACAATCTGGAGGGAGCCCTCTGTGACTGGCAGCAATGTCACTGAAGAAGTTCAAAGTGCAAACTACAACTCCCGGAATGTAACAACTAGCTTCGAAAGGCTAGTCATGGCACAAATCAATTCCAGCCTCCCGGGCCACCTGGATCTATTACAGTTTGCCTACTGCTGCAACAGGTCCACAGCTGATGCATCTCCCTGGTTCTGCACTCAACCCTGGAACACCTAGATAACAAAGACAGCAATGTCAGACACCTATTTATTGACTACAGCACAGCTTTCAACACTACTATTCCCACAAAACTCATCCCCAAACTTCGTGGCCTGGACCTCGGCATCTTCCTCTGTGACTGGATCCTGAACTTCCTAACTCACAGACCACAATCAATAGGGTAGGCAACAACACCTCCTCCATGATTATCCTCCACGCTGGCGCCCCACAAGGCTGTGTTCTCAGCCCCTGACTATACTCCTTGTACATCTATGACTGTGTGGCCAAATTCCCCTCCAATATGATTTTCAAGTTTACTGACGATACCACCGTAGTGGGTCGGATCTCAAACAATGAAGATTCAGAGTACGGGAATGAGATGGAGAATCTGGTGAACTGGTGCGGCAATGATAATCTCTCCTTCATGTCAAGAAGACAAAGGAGATTGTCATCAACTTTAGAAAGTGGAAAGGAGAACGTGCCCCTGTCTAAATCAATGGGAACAAAGTTGAAAGGGTCGAGAACTTTACGTTTTTAGATATCCAGATCACCAACAACCTGTTCTGGTCTCCCCATGCTGACATTATAATTAAGAAAGCCCACGAACGCCTCTACTTTCTTAGAAGACTAAGGAAATTTGGCATGTCATCTCACCAACTTTTACAGATGCACCATAGAAAGTATTCTTTCTGCTGTATCACAGCTTGGTATGGCTCCTGCTCTGCCCAAGACCGCAAGAAACTACAAAAGGTCGTGAATGTAGTCCAGTCCATCACGCAAACCAGCCTCCCATTCATTGATTCTGTCTACACTTCCCACTGCCTCGGCAAAGTAGCCAGCATAATTTAAGATCCCATGCACCCCGACATTTTCTCTTCCACCGTCTTCTGTCGGGAAAAAGATACAAAAGTCTGAGGTCATGTACCAACTGATTAAAGAACAGCTTCTTCCCTGCTGCTGTCAGGCTTTTGAATGGACTTACCTTGCATTAAGTTGATCTTTCTCTACACCCTAGCCGCAACTGTAACACTACATTCTGCACTGTCTCGTTTCCTTCTCTATGAGTGGTATGCTTTGTTTGTATAGCACGCAAGAAACAATACTTTTCACTGTATGCTAATACATGTGACAATAATATATCAAATCAAACCAAATAAATGTGAGGATAGGATGTTTTACTCCAGGGGTGATTGCACTGACAAAGTATGGATCTTTTATAGTAAAACAAACTTTATTTAATAACACAGTTTGAAAATAACTCTAACAAATGAAATATCTTAACTATTGAACAACATTTAAACATTAAAGAAAGCAACTTTTCTTTCTAGCTTTCTAGTTTAAAATAAACAACATTTCTTTTACAGACTTAAATGCCATTTTAAATATAGTTAGCAACCACAGATATACTTGCTATAATAGGTGTAGAGAGTATTGAAACTTTCGGAGAAAATGAGTTTCCGAGCGGCTTGCAGAAGTCTCTGTCTTCAAACAGTTGATTGATCGGCTCTGACGAAGGGTCATCCAGACTCGAAACATCAGCTCTATTTTCTCTCCACAGATGTTGTCAGAGCTGCTGAGGTTTTCCAGCTTTTTCTGTTTTTGCCCCAGGGAACCTTTTTGAGTAAACAAAAGTCCATTAGCTCTAACAAAGTAACAAAGGCATAACTGAAATGAGTAATTAACTTGCTTTTACAACCCTTCAGCTGAATGCCTTCTAGACACACCAACTTCCTGTAGAATAAAGTTAAATTTTTAAACATTCCCCTTAAACCAAAAACAATTCATATATGTATATATTTACATGAATGTGAAGCTTGCAGCAGTGCTTAGTATGTGAGAATGAGTTGAAATTATTACTGTTTGATGTGAATTGGGCTGGAGAGAGAATGTTGATCAGTGAATGAAGCAGGCTTCTGAATGTGCAGACTACAAGACTAGTGGTTCACTTGGAAAGGCATTTGATGGTGTATCCACTGACGTTGACTGCTTATATGAAGTTATTAAACTTCATCCTGCACTAACTGCGTCCAGACCCTCAGGGCTGGACTACTGGCATTAATAATAATGACTATCTGCTCCACTTCTTTGCATTGACTGCCTAGGGGACCTCCTGGCACCCTGTGGATGCCTTCGGCACCAAGGCCTCCAGCGCTACATCAGGAAAACCTTCCAGCACGTTCCTTGCTCTGTTGTACCACTTTTATTCTTCTGCCTGCTTAGAAACTCTTCCAGCCATGTCCAGCACCTGCTGCAGTCAGAATGCATCCTCCCTTTAAGTCACTGGAGGACACAGCCACTCGGCAGGGCATTTCACACTGGGCTGCCTACTAGTATCATTGAAATTAGCAGACAGCAGGATGTCTTACACGGCTCTGCGTCATTGAAAATGAATGTGGGTTAATCACACATCCAGATGCCTGTGCACATTTTCAGACCTGTTCCCTTGATTCCACATTATACTTTAATCGTTTCAAAACTATCTAGGAATAATTCACATTGATCATTTCAGGAAAGCTGTCCCTTAAGAGTAAATCTAGTCATTGTCTGACCTGCTTTTTTCACTCTTCCTAAATTGTGCCTATGTGTTTCTCGGCTTCAACTCTTTACGCTGAAGGTTAAATACATGGATTTTCTAATCCAAATAAAGAAGGTAATGTAGCTTTCCATTCTAGAAGTAAAAATTTCTTGGATGAAATGCTTTTTTTTAAATTACATAACCCTTTCTGAAATACATAAGTTTGCAGACATGCCTCCCCTCCATTTTTCGTAAATATCTTGGTGACAAAACATTTTAATTTTCTCAATACTCAGGGCACATTGCTAAAATTAAATCATTTTTCACATACATCTAGTAGCCCAAAACTGCACTACAACTGTGCCTACATCACATACTGCAGAAGTTCAAGAAGATTGCTCACCATCACCTCCTTAATGACAATTAAGAATAACTATTAAATACTGGCCTAGTCAGTGACACTCACACCCCAGGATTGAACTTCTGTACTGTGCGCTGGTATTAGTAAGTTTTGTATTAAAACATAAGACAAAAAATTGGGCCTGGTCTAATTTATTGGATGTTATGAATGCTTGTGGGGATATAAAATGGCATCTATAGTTTCCATGCACATCCTGATGGGAAGCACCCCAGACAACATCTTTATTAAGGTGTTAATGTACACAGTTGACAAAACTATGCAGAGCAGATGTATAGTGCTGGATTGACATGATCCATGTCATTTTGGAATTCCATGCTTCAGCTGATGCCCTTTCTTAATGTTACCTAGCTGAACATGTATTAAGCAGCCTGAAGGACTTTCCACCAGCACTATTTAAAGGAATCCTTAGCTACTTACAGGTTAGCTGCTAGTTAATTTATCCTGGCTGTTTGTACAATTCTACACATTTTTGATAGTTTCCATTTGAAGAGTTTGGAGAGTCTATAGGTTGGGTGTAGAAGTACTTTTTACTGACCTCAAGACTTCTGCTCAAACCAGTTGCCATTGATCTATCTCTTGGAATACAGCGTGAATGAGAGAATGAACAAGAGACCATACAGAGCAAGAGGAGTTGCTAGAAGAGGGAGGAAGAGAAAGCAGTGAAGGATTTCTCATTGAGGGAGCTTTATCCATCCAGGCTTTTCCGGGACAATTTTCCGATTGGATCCTCAGCAGTGAGAATGTTTGAGATGCCTGTATTTCAATAAGGAGGGGTTTACTGAGATCCGCCAATTGCTGTAACCACAACTTCAAAGTTCACAATAGGGCCAGTACATCATTGACAGTGGCTGAGAAAGTGACCCTGGTTTTAAACCATTAGTGCTTCTTTCCAGCAGGGGATGAAGAAATTACCAACAACACCTCACAATTTGTGGTCCTGTTGTATAAGGTTGGTCATTAAGCGTCTCTCTCAAAAGAGAGATAGCTTTAGGTTATTGCCTCCTATCAGAGGCAAAAAGATGGAATGTGCATGAATGGTCTACTTCTGCTCTTATTTTGTACGTACTTAAATGTTCAAATGTGTGATTTACAGAGATATCAGTCATCAGATGTTGCATCATGGTTGGGTTCTCAAGTGTGTAAATGAAGTTGATCAGCATTTCCATGCCGGGAAAGATGGAGTCAAGTTCTGTGCTAAATTTGTACCTGATTGGCATTGAACACAGGCTTTCAGACAGGCTTGCCAATGCATCAAACATTGTGCTGTGTCCAGCAATCAGCCTTCTATGGCCCGATGCACAAAACCCCATCCAAGTTCTCTACAGGAGAATTGATGTCTAATGTCTCAGTCCAGCAACTTTGGACGTGTGCTATAATTGTTCCATGCCCTGTTTGCAACACAATGTTACTGTTGTCTTAGCAAATGCAGCTTCTGCCCCGATCCTACTCTCCAAAATAAGCGCAGTTTCATGATTTGAGCAAATGGTTATGAGTGCAAATTCTACTGATAGTGTGAGCTTATCATCCCTGTCTTCTTGGTTATTTCCTTTCCTGGCCAGGTCAGAATTCTTGGGCATTTGAAAGGAGAAAGGGATAAGCATAAGGCTGTGGTGAGAAGAGTAGGCTGAAAGTAGGAGGTGCATGTTTACACTATCTGCACTTTACAAATCAGAATGCAGCTAGGGGTGAAGCTGAAGTGGGAAGAAGCATTAAGTGTGAGGACATTAGCATCTTCAATGGATTCAACCCTACCATTGGCCACAGCCTCAAGGATGGCTCTTCCAACAACATCCATCATCATTTCGTCTGTGGGGTTTAGAGCATGGTGGCTGTTTCTTCCTCCTCTAGTTAATTCAAACTGTCCCAGTTGTGCCCTACATTAAACTACAAGAAAGACGTCAGTGTGTCAACAAACATCAGGAAATTTTTTTGGTTGGTTTTGCTGTTATGTCTGAATATCTGGCATGTTCATGGAATCATATGATCATAGAATCACACATCACAGAACAGGCCCTTTGGCCCACCAGTTCTGCACCGACAGGTTAGAAAGACCTGAACCCCCGCCTTATCCAAGCCGCCAGCACCTGACCTATTGCCCTAAAAGTTATGATGTGCCAAGTGCTCATCCAGATACTTTTTAAAGGATATGAGGCAACCCCGCCTCTGCCATCTTCTCAGGCAGCACGTTCCTAAACACCCTCTGGGTAAAAGGGCTTTTCCTCACACTCCTCCTGAACCTCCTGCCCCTCACCTTGAACCCATGTCCCTCCATGACACTTCCCTTCAACTAAGGGGAACAGCTGCTCCTTATCCATTCTGTCCATGTCTCTCAAAATCTTGTACACCTCCATCAGGTCACCCCTTGGACTTCTCTGCTCCAACGAAAACAACCCAAGCCTACCCAACCTCTCTTCATAACTTAAATGATCCATCCCAGGCAACATCCTGGTGAATCTCCTCTGCACCCCCTCCAGTGCATTCACATTCTCCCGATAATGTGGCAACCAGAACTACACATAATACTCTAGCTATAACCTCACCAAAGTTCTATAGAACTCCAAAATGACTTCCCTGCTTTTGTAAATGTCCCATGACTTTTTCACCACCCTACTAACTTTCAGAAATCTGTGGACAAGCACACGAAGGTGCCTTTGTTCCACAGAACTTCCTAGTGTCTTATCATTCATTAAATATTTCCTTGTCAAATTACTCCATCCAAAGTGTATCATCTCACATGTTTCAGGGTTAAATTCCATTTGTCACTCATCCGCCCATTTGACCATTCCGTCTACATATTCTTGTAGCTCAAGACATGCCACCTCACGCTTAACACCAATCTTCTGTGTCATCTGCAAAATTACTAATCCTACCCCGACATAGTCATCTATGTTATTTATATAAATTGCAATTCATGGAGCCCAACACACATTCCTGTGGTACGCCACTGGATACTAAAGCAGCCTTCTGTCATCACCCTCTGTCTTCTACAACTGAGCCAGTTTTGAATCCAATGTTGTGGGATGTGGGATGTGAGGGTGAGGTGAAACATGAATTTTAGGTATGACTCTTAACTAAAAAAGACTGTTAGCACATTAGAGATGGTGGTGTGGTGAGTTGAGCAGTGGCTGAAGCTAGTGACACAATTGGTAGGATGTGGTATTTGAAGATGCATTTATTAACCTTGACCTCTTGCATGGTAATTAAACATGTAGTCATGGGGGGCGCTTTCCTGTCCCATCTGCCAAGGGAATTGTAGCAGGTGGGAGTGGACCATGCAAAGGAGTTGATGTCTGGTGGGATTTTCCAGTTTTGGGGTGAATGGGGCTGGAAAATCCTGTACATAGAGTCATAGAGCAAGATACATGGAAACAGGTCCTTTGGCCCAATCGGTCCCTGCCGACCATTGTGTCCTCCCAGCTAGTCCCAATTGCCTGCATTTAGCCTACATCCCTCTAATCCTTTCCCTTCCCTATACTTAATAGACTAATTCCATGTAGTAAATAGAATCACATCTTGCAACCCTACATCTAGGTGTTTGGGATGCTCTCCTAGTATTGACTTGACATTGACCTCTATGAATATCAGCTCCCATTGCCTTCTCCTTGTGTGTCTAGAGGGTCTTCTGGCCTCTTGAAAATACAGGTTATTGCTCAATATTTTCCATCTAATGGACTGGACCTTCAGTGCAACATCTAACGCTGTTTGGAATGACGTCAGCACCTCCAGCAGCCACAATAATCTTCTTTTTAATTGATGCAGTTTAGCTTGAGACACTGCCGGCTGGCGTTAAGCAGAACAAACATGGAATGGTTTTCGGTCCGCTGCTGATGCGTGCAGCTAATAAACAGCACTGTTAGTGCTGGGTGCATGCACGTATCATAATAATGAACAGGAAACATGAAAATGTTGTGCTGCCAGAATTATATAGAATGGGTTCATCACATGCTGTGGTCCTTTGCGCACATTTTCACCGGCAATCTGATGAACAGAATCTTTGCAGTGTAGAAGGAGGCTGTTCGGCCCATTGAGTCTGCTCTAGTTCACTAAAAGAGTATTGTACCTAGTCCTAGTCCCCTGAGTTATCCCCACAATCTTGCACATTCTTTCTTTTCAGACAGCAACCTAATTCCCTTTTGAAAACCTCGATCAAACCTACCTCCACCACCCTCTCAAGTTCCAGACTCCAAACACTCTCTGGGTGAAAATAAAATTCTTTACGTCACTTTTACTCCTTTTGCCAATTATTTTGAATCTGTGCCTTTGAGTTCTTGATACTGTTTAGGGGGGGAATAGTTTCTTACTCAAGAGAACATCAAGATCATGAGGGTACAAATTTAACTTCCCAGATACTTGGGCCGAAATTTTACTGCCCCTCCCACTATGGAAATCGGAGCGGGTGAAGGCGGACAATGGGAGGGTCCGTTGACGTTGGGTGGGATTACACAGTTTTGGGACAAGCGAGGCTGTAAAATCCTGCTCTTGGTGTCTTATGATGACCCATGATATCATCATCCTGAAATGAGAAAATCATACAATACTCATTGCACTACATGTTTTCTGACCTTTCTGCTAAACCTCCAAAATGAGGTGGGCAGTGGGCATTGCTGATGACCTGCAATTGTTGCCCATTCCTAATTGCCCTTGAAACTGAGCAACTTGATGAACCATTTCAGAAGAAAGATAAAAGTCCATCACATTCCTATAGGCTTAGAGTCACATTAGGCCAGGCTGAATAAAGTGGTGTCAGTGAACTGGATGGGTTTTTATGATAATCGATGATAGTTATCCATGGTTACCGTAACTGAGACTTGCTATACATTCCAAATTTATTAACTGGGTTCAAATTCCACCGGCTGCCAAGGTGAGATTTGAACTAGTGCCCCAGAGCATTAACCTGGGCCTCTGGATTAACATTTCAGTTGAATCATCATGGGGTGGCATGCTAGCACAGTGGTTAGCACTGTTGCCTGACAGCGCCAGGGACCTGGGTTCAATCCCTGGCTTGGGTCCCTGTCTGTGTGGAGCTTGCACATTTTCTCTGTGTCTGCGTGGATTTCCTTCAAGTGCTCCAGCTTCCTCCCACAGTCCAAAGATGTGTGGGTTAGACTGATTGGCCATGCTAAAATTGCCCTCAGTGTCCTGAGATGAGTAGGTTAGAGGGATTAGTGGGTAAATATGTAGGGACATGGGAATAGGGCCAGGGTGGGATTGTGGTCAGTGCAGACACGATGGGCCGAATGGCCTCTTTCTGTGCTGTAGGTTTCTATGATTCTAAATCACCAGCCAGAATTTTACAGTCCTGCCTGCCGTGGGAATCTGAGTGGGCGAAGTGTGGACAATGGAAAGGTCTGTTGACCTTGGGCGGGATTTAATAGTTTGAGGATGTGCGTGGCTGTAAAATTCCACCCACCAACTCTGCCAGAAGAGAAAAACAACAAATGTTAAAAAAGTAACGCATATTCTAGATGTAACATTACCCAAGCATTAATTCTGGTTCATCCAAAATCAGGATTCATTTTACTTTTATAAATCAATAACTTAATTTATGTTGGGCCCTGGTTACAATTGCATCAAAATTATGGTAGCATTATCAAAGAAATGGAGAATTAATCACTTTGCCTTAGCATTTTCCTTGTCTGATGGACAGTGAAATACACAAGAGTGCTCCTTCAGTCTAGATCAGAAGGGAGTCAAAATGCTGGTGCAGAGGAGAAAACTTAAGTTGAAAAATGAGCAATATGTATTTTTAATGAGGTTTCTTGCTCATTTTTCCTTATGTACAACAAGTACGTTTTTGCAGCCTGTAAGATAAAGGGTATCCTGTATGATTAGAAGTAACAGCAGAAGCAATTATTCCAAACTACTTGCTGCTAGGTTTGAAACAGTAAAGTTTTAAGTGTAAGGATTATTCTCTGAGATTTGTTTACTGATAGGTCTTATGTCAACATTTTAAAAACTAGCTCGTGTTGTGACTGCGGATTTTACTTAATGGCCTTTAACTTTCCCAGGAGGATCGCTCCCTAACAATACACAGCAGTGAATGCATCGTCAACCTTCTTTTTTGCATGGCAGGTTTACCCAAAGTCTTGTTTCCAAGTAATTTATTAGGTTTCTTGAAACTGTTCAAAGATGCCTTTGAACATTCAGATAATGGAACGTTTGTAGTAACCCTGACATTTTGAGCAGTATAGATAATGTCAAATGGTAACCTATTAGCAATTTAACATGGGGCTAAAGTTTAAGAAATGAAATACAACTTGCAATTCTCTCTGGCATTAGGTGCTAACTGAATCAAGATAGGATGTCCACTGACTCAAACCCTATGTACATAATTGTTGCGTTTCAGCTAAAGCATTTGAGATTACAAACTACCAAAAACTCTTGATGCAAAATTTTTTTTGTTGGTTTATGCAGTTCCCTAAAACAAGCAATGGAAAGATACAACCAACTTATTTTCTGACTCAGGATTGTTCTGCAATTGAGCAATGCTACAATCAATTGTACATGTCAGAACTCACTTGGAAACTTGAATCTTTTATATCCTGAGTAAAATAGAACATATTGTTGATACGTGAGAAGTAAAAGATAGCGGACTAGAAATTGAGCTGTTGCTGCCATTGGAACTGGTGCTGTGAAAACTGCAGATTCTCAGAATGGCACATGCAGTACTCCTAACCACTTTAGGTAAGGCATTCATTGCAGTCCATGGTGGTAGTGGTGGACTGAGCAATAGGGAGGGCCAGGATCGTGAATCAGGAAGAAGTCAGCCGTGGTGAAATGGTAACTTGTGGTGGGGATGGTGTTTACAGAGGACAAAGGCCTCACTTAAGGAGGTGAATTACACTCAAGAACAAAGGAACATAGGAGAAGGAATAGGCCATTTAGTCCCCCGAGACTGCTCCGCCGTTCAACTAGTTTATGAGTCAATATCCCAATTATTCAATCCTCCAACCAAAGAACTCGATTCCAGTATAACGTGAGCATTAGACTTTACTGTGTTGAACTTGTTTAAAGGGTTTTGTCCATGGAAGGTTTTGGTTTTGATTGGAACATTTTGGATATATTTGTTAAGGGGTATACATTATCATGGTTGTTTTGATTTTGTTTGTAACTGATAAAAGTTATTGCTAATTTTTTTACTGCACATCTTAACTGTATTATTTTTAAATGTTGTTTGATTAAAGCTCCCAAGTGGGTCATATGAATCATATCTGAAGTGAAACATATTGTGCTTATCCTAGCCAAATTCAAGGTGCAAAATGTATGATCCAGGCCAGCTCCATACAATGTTTTGGAGTTCTTGACCTGAATCACAGCAAAAAGGATGACGCTTTAGAACTGAGATGAGGAGGAATTTCTTCAACCAGAGGGTGGTGAACCTGTGGAATTTGTTACACAGAAGGCTGTGAAGGCCAAGTTATTGAGTATATTTAAGACAAAGATAGATGTGTTCTTGATTGATAAGGAGATCAAAGGTTATGGAGAAAGGGTGGGAGGATGGGGTTGACAAACATATCAGCCATGATCAATTGATGGAGTAGACTCAATGGGCTGAATGGCCTAATTCTGCTCCTATATCTTATGGTTTTATTATGGGCTTATGGGTCTGCAATACAACAGAGAGATGGAGCAGTGGCTGTGTGGAAGGGGGAATTGCTGCACAGAGGAAGGAGGAAGAGAGAGAGGAATGTCTGAAACATGTGAATTTTATGGGCTTTGGGATGGTGCAAAAAGAAAGCACATTGCCTATGGTTTGAAGGAAATGTTAACGTAGAGGAAACAGTTGGAGGATGATGGATTCAGTCTCAGAATACCCTTTGGGATGGAGATTGCTGTGGGGCATCCCAGTGAGTTACAGGCCATGCGCTCCAACAGCTCCAACATCAACAGAGTCGCTCAAGCATTGTGGACATGTGGTAAAAATAATCATCATTAGACAATGTTTTTATTTGAAGATTAAATGTCAAGGCTGTATGGATTCAGGCCATTTAACTAAGTGTTGACAGAGGCTTGTACAGAAGGCAGGGAGAATAAAAGAGCCCCAAGTCATATTGTAGTGTTGTGAAAAATAAATGGGAGGTAACACTAAGTAGCTCTAACATCCATGAAAAATAAAACAATGCGCAACAACAATGCCAATGCATATTCTAATTTAGTACAGTGAGTTCCAAAACCTTTATAAGCCACATCTGACTCTCTCTTTGCACTATGCTTTTGCAGGGTAGCTACATGTACCTTTCCTTCACCTATTCATTTCACCTGGGTACTATTTTTAATTCTTTCTTGGAATGTGAGCTTTAAGCCAGCATTTGTTGCCCTTCCCTCATTGCCCTATTTCAGAGTTAACAGTCAACCACATTGCTGTGAGGCTCGAGTCACATATAGACCAGACTAGGTAAGGATGGCTAATTTCCTTCCTTAAAGGACATTAGTGAATTAGATGAGTTTTTATAATGCCAACAATTGTTTCATAGTCACAATTACTGAGACTAGCTCAGATTTATGAATTGAATTTAAATCCCACCAGCTGCCAATGTGGGATTTGATGTCTCTGGAGAAATAGTCAGAGTGTCTGGATTATTAATCCAGTGACATTATCACTACACCACCATCTCCTGTGAGGTGCAAACTGAGAGATACAGTGTGGAATTTTCCCATCCTGCCTGCCAGCTACGGGAATTGTAGTGGATGGGCATGGACCATGCAAAGATCCGTTGCTCTCAGGCAGGGTTTTCTGACTGTGGGGTAAGCACAGCCAGAAAATGCCATCCACATTGTGGGAGAGAGTTAGTTGCTCATTCTCTGAAATAGAGCGTGGGATATGTCTTGTCTTATGATAGCTTGTTTTTGGTATCACCCTGGCTGTATCTCTGAAGCCTCCTCCTCTGTAGTCTGGTGACATCTCTCATTTTTCATTGAGGCAAGAGGCTCCGGGCATGCAATGTGCTGACAGGTGGTAGTTTCAGGCTAGTTTACTCCAACTGTCACTAGTCCCTTAGGCTATGTACCTGTGGCCTCATTATCAGCATGATACTTGTTCGAATGGCAGCATTCAACATGGTTGGCCTTGGTCTGGAAGATGCTCCACGGACTGTTCTTCATTCTCTCCCATGTTACCTGGTACAGTTGAAAGCACCATTGGTTTTCTGGTTGCTTTGTATTGGAGGTCTGCTGCAGATATCAATGAAACGCATCTTCCATTAACGCCTGGTTGCTAAAATGAAAGTTTTAAACTCAAGAGTTATACCTGTTAGTTGCCACTTATCCCTGGTGATCAACTCAGTAGCCTGTACATAAACATGTTGCCCCTTGAATATCCTTTTTGGGAAAATACCCTAGTATTCCAGACCTCATAACTCTGAAGTCATAGAATCAGAGAATGATTACAACATAAAGAAGCCAAGTTGTGTCCATGCCACTCTCCTATCTTTTCCTCATAGCCCTGTAATTATTTTCTCTTCAGAAACCTATCCAATCCCCTATTGCATGTACCTGTGTCCAACACACTCCCATTCCTGATCTTAATCACTTGCTGCGTAAAACATTTCTCAGTTTTGCCTATCCTTTTTTTGCCAGTCACCATAATTCAACGTTCTTTGGTTCTTGATTCTTCTGCAAAGGCAACAGTTTCTCTCTACCTACTCTGCATAAAATCATCATGATTTTGAATATTTCTATCAAATTTCCTCCCAACCTTCTCAAAAGGCCCCAGCTTCTCCCATCCTGTCACAGAATTGAAGTCCTTCATCTCTGGAGCTGTTCTCTTAAATCTTTTTTACACTCTCTTTACAGTCTTGATAGCCTTCTTAAATGGCACTATTCAGAAATGGGCAAAACACTTAACGGAGGCCTGGAGTGGCATGGTGGCACAGTGGTTAGCCCTGCATCCTCAAAGCCAGGGCTCAGGTTCGATTCCCAGCTTGGGTCACTGTCTATGTGGAGTTTGCACATTTTCCCCATGTCTGCAAGGGTTTCCTCCCACAGTCCGAAAGATATGCTAGTTAAGTGCATAAATGCTCCCTCAGTGTACCCGAACAGGCACCGGAGTGTGGCGACTAGGGGACTTCTGCAGTAACTTACTGTAAGCCTGCTTGTGACTATAATAAATAAACTTTAAATTTAAATAGTATTTTATAAAGTTCATTATAATGTCCCTGCTCTTGTAATCTATGTCTCTATTAATAAAGCCCAGGATCCTGATTATATTTTAAATCACTTTCTCAGCTGTCCTGTTACCTTCAATGATGTGTGTACATATACCCCCATGTTTTTCTGTTCCTACAACTCCATGAGAATTGAGCCCTTTTACTTCTATTGCCTTGCCTTATTATTCTTACCAAAGTGTGTCACTTTGTTCTTCTTTGCATTAAATTTTATCTGCCACTTTCCACTGTGGAGGACTGTCCATGTCCTCTTGAAGTCTTTTACGATCCTCCCTACAGTTCAAATATTTCCAAGTTTTGTGTCAAATGTCAAATTGTGCCCTAAACATCCAAGTCAAAGTGTATCTTGAAAAAAAGTATAGTTCCAACAACTGGGGAGCCCCACTGCTTACCTTCCTCCAATATGAATGATAATCATTCACTGCTAATCTCTGTTTCATATCACTAAGCTATCCATGTTACCACTTGCCCTGCCATTTTATGGGCCCCACCTTTTCTGACATGTCTATTGTATGGCATTTTACCAAACATCTTTTAGAAGTCCATACACAGCACATTAAACACAATACTCTCATTAACCATTTATATTATCTCATCAAAATCATAAACAAGTTAATTAAACTGTATTATTGTAACATGTATGATGTATTATTATAAAGTGAGCAGGGCGTTGGTGAGGCCACACCATAAGCATTATTGAATTTTGATGTCCTTATCTGAGGAAAGATGTCCTTGCTGTGGAGGAAATACAGCAAAAGTTTACCAGGCTGATTCCTGGGATGACAGGTCTGTCATATGAGGAGACACTAAATTGTTTAGGATAACATTCACTGGAACTTAAAAGAGTGACAGGAAATCTCATAGAAACTTATAAAATTTAACAGGGTTAGACAGAGTAGATTCAGAAAGAATGTTTCCAATGGTGGGACAGTCCAGAACTGGGGGTCATAGTTTGAGGATAAGAGGCAAATCTTTTAGAACTGTGATGAGGAGAAATTTCTTCATCCAGAGAGTGGTGAATGTGTGGAATTCACTACCACAGAATGTAGCTGAGGCCAAAATGTTACCTGATTTCAAGAAGAAATTAGATATAGTTCTTGGGGCTAAGGAATCTATAGATATGGGGAGAAGGTGGGAATCAGGATATTGAATTTGATGATCAAGCATGATCAAAATGAATGGCAGAGTAGGTTCGAAGGGCTAAATGGCCTACTCTTGCTTCTAATTTCGATGTTTCTATGTAAAAACAATTTTCCCTTAACAAATGCTGCTGGTTTTTCAGAATGAACCCTGCATTTGTCCAACGAATGTTAATGTTGTCCCAGGTGATTGTCTCTAAAATCTTTCCCACCACTCAACTTAAACTGACAGGCCTTTAGTTTCCAGACTTAGACTTTTGAATAAGAGTGCAACATTTGCAATTCTCCAACACTCTAACACCATCCCTGCATGTAAGGAGGATTGGAAGATCATGACTGGTGTCTCCATTATTTCCACTTTCACTTCCCTCAGTATCTTTGGTGCATCTCATCTGGTCCTGACTTGTCAACTTTAATGGATTGTTGACCTCGACATTGAACTAATAGTGCTTCCCCAGCTATATGGCAACTTTAAGTAAAACAGGCCTTTCTAACATATCCTCTTTATCAATTGTTAGCTCATCCAATATCTCAATTCCTGCTTCTTTCACTCTTACTTAAGTAGCATTTTCTTCATTGCTAAGGATAGGTGTAAAGTATTCATTTAGTACAACAACCATTCCTTTTGCCTCCAGATATAAATCCCTTTTTTAGACCATAACAGGTCCCACCACTCTCTTGAAACTCTTTTCTTATTTGTATGCTTATAGGAGACTTTTGAATTCCTTTTTATGTAAGCTGCCAATATCTTTTCGTACTCTTTCATTGCTTCCCTTATTTCCTTGCAGACATTCTTTTGGAATTTCAATATTCAGCCTGGTTCTCACTTGTTTTATCAACCTAATGTCTGTTATTTTTCTTCTTCTGTATTTATTGTGTTTATGTAAAATCTGTTATCTATGCTGTCAGTGTACATAGTTGTTCAACCTGTTCCAGAAATATCCATGGAATAACAGCTTAACAACAAGGCTGGCCTTTTGCACCTCTTGGCCTTTTTAAGTGATATGTTTCAAGAATTCAAAATAGCCTCTCTGACCCACGTAAGAGATAATTAATACCTCAGGAAACATGTGCAGTCATTTAGATCTGTGCGATACTGAAATAAAAGAAAACTGTTTTGTTGAGAAGTAGACCTAAAGTACCATTGAAATCAAGACTTTGACTTCAATTAGGATTTATAAGACAAAAACATCTGAAGTTTGATAATTATCTTGGGTCAATGGGCTTCAAATGAATTTGGTATCCTAGATAGAACTATTTTTGATAGATTGTTTTTGCATTTTAGATTAACATTCAGTATTGAAATCTAGAATTAAACTTCTGAAATGAAACTTGCTGAAAAATGGTTAACCGCAACTCTTTCATTCTTTTTGTTCCTACATTTCATAATTGCAAATAAGTTTGACAGTGGCAAGGCTTAAACTGATCATGAAAATAGTTTGCAGGTTTATTGAGTAGCCATTGCTTGAAACATGATTACTTAATTCCACTGTTAGAGAAACGGGGCTGATGACTGACTGATAACGCTAGAGGGCAGGCTAACCTAGATAAGACCTCTTTCGCTGTCAGAATAAGCAAATTGGATGTGACTGAAAGCTTTCCCAGGAATGTAAAACAAAGTTTACAATTACACGACGCTCATTCATTCTGAATTGATCAAGATGAAGAATAGCATTTTTTATCTGGGACTTAATTGTTTTCGAGGAGTTGGAGAATTGGATTTTTTGCAGCACCCAAATAGAGAATTTTAATCTTGTAGCCAATACTTTTGAGCCACTTGCACCTATGATACATACAAAATTAATAGTGGTAGATGCAGTAATATTTATCCTTTTCATATCAGTACAAAACCAGCCTTTTCTCTTTTGCAGGGATGTAAATAATTACACAGTTGCTGATCTGTGAGAACAAGGCAACATGTACGGCTGTAGCCCCAATCTCCTCTGGTTTTGATCTTTTCTTCATTCACAGGAAATAAATTGGAAATGACTTACGTTGGGGAAGACAAAGTGAACTTGCAAAGGCTAGAAAAAAATGCAGCAGGCTATAAGTATTGAACTATTATCAAAACCAAATGATTCAGTTTATGAAATGAGACAATGGTGTGGGACCTAACCACCACCCCACCATCCCAGAATGGGTGGGCAAGAAGTGGAGGTGGGGAATTATATTCATAAAAAGTGGCAAACCTGATCCAACCTAAGAGCACCAACTTCCAGGGCAGATTGGGGCTGAGGCAAGTTACATACTTCTGAGTCTCAGTAACTAGAATATTTCAATGAGGCTGCATGCCTGAAATGTTAGTATCCATGTGGATTTAATTGCTCGGACCAGATTTCCCTGTGTTGAAAAACCCAACAGCTGAAGGAAAGCTTTGTCAGCATTGTTTGTTGGCTAGGAGAAGCAGGCATGTTCCCTTTAGTGCCTGCAAACTTACTTTCTACCATCCAACTGTGTCCTCATGATCCTGAACACCATCCCCCCATTCAGCTGTGATTGCAAACACCTCAACATCCCCCAACCACAATCTCCAACTCTAATGTCTCACTTCCATAATCTACACCTGACCTCTCTCCTTCTACCTTCTCTCTAGACCCCAGCTGCAACCTTGAACATAAAGCTTTCTCACTCAGTAGCCAGCCAGCCAGCGCTTCTCAGTGGGTATTTGCTGTCTGAAAAACTGAGTAAGAAGATTCAAAGAGGTCCCATCATTAAATTCCTCAGTACCTCCGCATTCCCCATAGCCCTGTGTTCCCACCCGCTGCCCGTCACCCAGCATTCTTTGCACCTCCTGGTAAATATTCAGGCCAACGAGTCATAGAGACATAGAGGTTTACAGCATGGAAACAGGCTCTTCGGCCCAACTTGTAATGATCGGAGATTGAGTTTCAAGACCTATATCTCCTCTTCTGTTCAAAGTGAATTGGGGCTAAACTGATAGAACGGACATGGAATGAGGCAAGTTGCCGCCCTAAGCTAATTCCAATTGCCCGCATTTGGCCCATATCCCTCTATACCCATCGTACCCATGTAACTATCTAAA
The DNA here is from genome assembly GCF_965287045.1 of Carcharhinus amblyrhynchos. Lineage (NCBI taxonomy): Eukaryota > Metazoa > Chordata > Chondrichthyes > Carcharhiniformes > Carcharhinidae > Carcharhinus > Carcharhinus amblyrhynchos. Next base: position 92,854,124 of record NC_137328.1, on the reverse strand, counting down.
TGTTTTTTAAAAGACAAAATTGTACCCGCCTCCACTACTATCTCTGGCAGCTTGTTCCAGACACTCGCTACCCTCTTTGTGAAAAAATTGCCCCTCTGGGCACTTTCGTATCTCTCCCCTCTCACCTTAAACCTATGCCCTCTAGCTTTAGACTCCCCCTTCTTTGGGAAAGTAATTTGCCTCATTCCATGTCCCTTCTATCAGTTTAGCCCCAATTCACTTTGAACAGAGGAGGAGATACAGGTCTTGAAACTCAATCTCCGATCATAACTCCAATGGGTGGGTGAGTGCGGGGGAGTGGGTTTGGTGGTGGGTAGGGGAATGCGGGCAGTCAGTGATGCTCCCGGGAAATGGTGCAAATATTTAAAAAAATTAATTCATGGGACATGGGTGTCGCTGGCTGGTCAGCATTTATTGTCCATCCCTAGTTACCTGAGAGTAGTTGAGACTCAACCACATTACTGTGGAGTCACTTGGAGACCAGTCCAGGTCATGACCGCAGATTTCCTTCCCTAAAGGGCATTAGTGAACCAGATGGGTTTATCAGAAGTGTTTACCTAGGCTTTCCGCCAGTTTCCAATTCATGCCAGAAGATTGAGACAGAACAGTAAGAGTTGAAGGGCAGTTTTCTTCAAATCTGCACACTGAACAGCTGATTGTCTTGAGAGTCTAATTGCTGAATCACCAAAAAGGGAGGAAGTCAAAGGGGAGCAATCCGCTGATTGGAACAACCAACAGAAAGGATGGTGTAATACAAAGGAAGGGAGGCAGCTAGTTCTGTCTGTGGCTGAAAACTGACCTAGTCAGTGGAAAAGTTTTCAACTGAACCGCAGAGCTGGTCAGGATCAGCCGACCAGAGCAACGTACAAAACGGCAGAAAGCCCACAAGTCCAGGCAATATATCCCTAACGCCAAGTCATCTCCTGGCAGAGGTGGAAACCCAAAGTAAAACCCAGGCCAATTAACAAAAAAAAGTTTTGTGCTTTTGTTTAAGTAGTTGCTGTAATGCAATACATTGCTCAGAGGTATTTCACAGTTTACTGCTTGAGTTAAGCACAACTCAAATTCTAGCCAGGAATCAGGCAGTTTGGACATCCGGTATGACTCCATTGATGTAAAGCTAACCATGTTTTATTTTGCCAGAATATTATGGGAAAGATTTATACACACTTCCTGGGAGTCCAGGGAGAGTTATATACCAGCCTATTGTTCTCAGAAACAAAGATCACAAATGTACTGGCTCTTAAATTGAAGCCTTGAAACTCTATTGCTCATTGTTAGCTGTTGTGTTTTTTTTGAATGTTACATTGCCATGTGGCATGGAGCTTTGGTGTCTTCTCAGAGGAACAGTTAATTGTTTTCAGGCAACTGGCAGAGAAGTTCGATATTCCTGTGGGGTGGGCAATCGCTTGTAAAACTGGAAACATCACCGGATAGTTAGCAAAGCGCGTATGGTCCTTCTACTTAACATCCAGTCTCAAATTGTTGTTCCTAGTTATCATTATTATCGGCCGTATCCTTTAGTGTGGTATACCAAGGGCTTTGTGGTTCACTAGTCATAAAACTGAGACCATTTTATAGACTAGTCCTAATGCTTTTGTTTAATTCTAAAAGACAGAACAGGATTTGCAATACTGCACATTGCAGTTTGAACTAGCAGCTTGCTCATTTGCTAGAAGGTTATTTCTCCCATAGAAACACAAATAGAAACAAATCTAGCATATCTCTCATCCTTGGGAAGTCCAAAAGTGTTTTATTGACAATGGATGGCTTTCAAAAACTGCTGCTAATGTAGGAGATGGCAGCTAACTTGTGCACAGAAAGGCTCTTATACATAAAAAAAATGAGTGGATAAATGTTTTGTACTTCATGAACTGTGTAGAAAGAGCCTGTCTGTGTTTCCAATTATCCTTCCCCAATTACTGTAACTAATGTACTTGGTAACGCATCTCAGGTTGTCTTTTACTTTCCACCCATACCATATCATCTCTCTGTCATGGGTTGTCTCCTATTATCTTAATCTAATGACTTTAAAGTACTCAAACTTCCCACAGTGAAACTCAGGATTGCTGTACGCCAGCTAAACCGCCCTGTGCTGAAATAGGAAGTAGCCTAAGCTAATTATTACCTGCTGTGTAGAAAAAAATACTGGAAGTTATAGAATAGGAAAAAAAGGCATTTGTTATTTATTCAGTCAAGACTAGGCCTTCCATAAACCATGCACGATCAAGAGCATAACGTCATCTTCCCTAGCCTATTTAATCTCTTGACAAAATATTCTCTTTGATCTTTATTGATACATTAAGAAAGAGTCCAGAGTTCCCAGCCAATTTTACATCCTACTTTGTATTTTTTTTATTCATTCATGGAATATGGCTGTCGCTGGTTGGCCAGCATTTATTGCCCATCCCTAGTTGCGTGAGGGCAGCTGAAAGTCAACCAAATTGCTGTGGCTCTGGAGTCATACGTAGGCCAGACCAGGTAAGACAGCAGATTTCCTTCCCTAAAAGACATAATACTCTTGGTTAGATTGAGTTAGAATGATGGAGCAATTTCAACCACTAAAAGTAGGTGCATTGGGGTTAAGTGAGATGTGAACATTTAAAAAATCTCAAACTTGACCCAAACTGCCTCTAGCCCATTCACCTTCGGTTTTAACAATGGCAGGATAGGAAGAGTGGGTATCTAACTTGTTCCCAAGAGGCGGGTTGTGGGGCCATTTAATACCTTTAATAAGGCTGCATCATCAGTTGACTTTCCTCAGGGCTCGGGATACCTGACACCCCAAAGGAAGATAAAGACAGCTGCAAATAAGGGGCTATACACCACTGTTTCTGAGCCAAGAGAATCAGGAGCACTTCTTCCTGGCCCACCAACCTTACCTTCTTCCCAGCTGCCAACTGGAACACTCTCCTCTATCATTAAGTACACTCCAAGCTGTCAGAAGCACACTCAGGTTTGGGGATCACAGTCCCCAAGATTCACAAGTGCCAGAAATCCCCCTTCTTTACTCTAACACTGACTTCACTGTAGACTTCCTATCTCCTCTGGAGCATTCCCTGCCCAGTAGGGAATTAAGCCTAGCAATCATACTGGCCAGGCTTGCCAACGACATACCAGAATGAAAAAAAATCATCAATTTGGAATGCAACACTGATGATTTTCTAACTGTTTAAAATAATAGGGGGACATCAAATATAAAATGGTATGGGGGGAACTTTCCCATCCCGCCCACCATGGGAATTGTAGCAGGCTGGGTGTGGCAGACCATGCAAAGTTCCGTTGATTTTGGGTAGGATTTTCTGGTTTTGGATCGAGTGTGGCCGGAAAGTCCAATTGGGTCTGAATTTCTAACATGAAAACTGTGGGAAGTACTCTCAATTTCCCTTTACGTCTCCTCAATGGCTTTGTCACTCCTGAAAATGTGCAGTCAGAAAATATTGAAGAAAGGCTTTATTGCACAATGACTTACTGAACTAATTCATAATGGCAAGTGCAACACTGCAATCCTTTTGTTACTCGCAGTGTTGTGAGCAGGTAACTACCTTGATTTGTTTTCACGTGTCTGATGTTTCTCTTGAAGGACTTTATATGATTCTGTGTTGTAATGGACAGGCTATGTTCAAGATTTCTGGCTTTTTCATACACATGGAAATAAACATTCACATTTTATGATACATATTCTTGTCCTCCAACTGCGGGCGCTCAAGCAAAACCATCTATTTATTCAAAAGCCCAAAACTCGACAGGACCTGGCAGTGCTCCTTTTGCACTCTCCCAAGGAAGATTTCAAGATATATATTGTGCTTCCACAATGCAATCCAGCTGTGCTTCATAGAGAAAGGTAAGAATTTCCCAAAAATGGGATGCTCCTGAATTAAAAACAAAATGTGCTGAAAAAACTCAATATGTCAGGCAGCACCTATGGAGAAAGAAACAGAGTTAATGTCTTGAGTTCAATATGACTCTTTTTTCAGAATCTCATTCTTTGACTCTCCTTGGAAGGTGTCAAAGCAGAGAAGCTCATTGATCCAGCTAGGCCTTTTGACTTCCCACAATGCATTTCAAATGCATCTATCTGCTTATCTCCAGGCATGAAGCCAAATCAGCCTGGAATTTGCTGATATCATCAACCAATAAACAACAGCACCAACCCCCACCCCTCCCCCATCCCACTGCCTACCAAGTATGGTGACAATTTGACAATTAACCTGCATCACGCTTCAAGTCCTAACATCTTATGAAGCAGAAAGATGGCAGAGGTGGAAAGAAGAGAAAGCACACCCTGCACTCTGGATCCCACTAGCTCGTGGGACGTCTTACTCCTTTTTGCCCAAAGACCTGCAGATCAAAGATCATCATCTCAGTCACATGAAGACCTCCAAAAACCTGTGGCTTTGAGCCGGCACTGTTGTGTTTTGTGCGTCAGATATAGGCTTGTGTGCTTGCAAGGGGAGTTTGGTTTGCAATGCTTTAAACTGTTCACTCCCATGCTGAAAGCAGTTTGCCTGCACTCCAGTCACCCTTTGTGACCCAGGCTTAACTGATCATACAGGCTGTGTAGTCAACAGACACACATAGTCAAAAACTGAACAAATTAAAGTTACAAACATCAGGGGAATTTCATGAAGTTAAGGGTGGGTCTCAGGTGCCAGCTGGAGAGACAGTGAGAGATTTACATTGTCTTGTTTGGAGAAGGCCAGCAAAATACAATCGATTCAGGCAATTAACAGGCTACCAGCACTCCTTCCAGGAATTCAGGACCCCAGTGGCAGGAAGTCCTATCCACTGAGAGGCGGCAGCTAATCAGATGCTGGCAGATCTTTTGCCCAGCAATGTCACCAGGAGGTGACTACAGAGCAATCCAGGCCAGAAGTAACTGATGGTGGGCAAGGTTTTGTGGGGTGAGGATTACATTGCAAGGGGGTAAGGGTTTAGCAGCCAGGGCAGGGGAGGTGGAGTGTTGTGGCTCTCAGCAGGCTTCTCCTTTCCCAATGCCAGGCCACTTGATCAGGCAGTGTATGTCTTTGAAAGAAATGTCCCACCCAGGTGATTACAAGCAACCTGCACATATTTGCTGATCATGCTCATGCATGATCATGGCTACAGATCCACCTGCAGTTGGGTTAATACCAGAGAATGTAAGTTGAAGCCCTTAAGTAAGCATTAATTAACCTCAACTGGCAGTGGGATACGAAGGCCATCCATGGGCCTTACCACCGCAGAATTAATAGAGGCTGAGGCAAGAATATGTGGGAGTTGCCATCCACCTCCATCTCACCTGATTAAATGCACTCCCCACCTCCAAAAAAACCACAGGATTGGCCCTCAAATCAAGTGACAAAGGCCCAGGCAACCTATTTCACAAAATACCATTAAATATTCACCTTTCCTCTGCCAAGTTTGAAGCCATGCCCATTTGTAGAATCTATGATTATTTTATACTTTTAAAATCAGCTTGGCTTAGTCAACAAGACTCCAGTTTCTTGGTCATAAGAATGTAGATTTGAGGGTACAATTTAGTTTTAACCTAAATCATGATACTGGGGCCGTGCTGTGTCTTCAGAGGTACAATCATTTGTAGAAGATGCTAAATCAAGCTCCCATCTGCTTGCTCAGGTGTTCATCAAGGAAGAAGAGGGAGTTTGTCATGGCCAGTGTCTCTCTTTCATCCAATGCCAAATTAATAGCAGATCAGACAACCACTCACCTGATAATCTTTTATGAGATATCACTGCCACAAAATAACTGCTGTGTTCGTGCAAAAATGTCACTGCACTTCGAAATCAATTCGATTCAGTGGCACACTGATACATAAATGCATATGTTTGCTTCTTTCTGTTGTTGACACATGTCCAATAATGTAACTCTCCCCCAATGCTGCATGGAAATATGATCCTCAATTATGAGCGCAAGGCTTTCTGACTCGCTGGCAAGAATGCTATCGGCTGAGCCGAGTCCACACTTTTCTTGCCAGATCTTAAATTTTCTGTTCAGCTCTTGTGAAATAAAGAAGAAAAGTCAATGTTAAGCCAATGTCGGCCCTGTAATGTGGGAAGAGAGTAGCACAAAGCAACTTTCCATACATATAAATGAGGAACAGCTGTGGAAATGTCAACATGATACCAATGTCTTGCAGGCGCCCCGCATTGATCAGAACAATCAGACAGGGAGACAGGTATGGAATGAGTTGATCTTTAGCTGCATTTGCCTAATATAACGCACAACATATTGGGACAATTAAAATAAAATGCGGGCGGTCCACCACTCTACGGCATTTGTGCTACAACGAACAGCACTTATAAAATATAAAAATTGACATCCTGTTTTGAATTCATGACGCCACCTCAGCCTATATTTTGCATTTTTATAAATATGATTTATGAATTTGATATGTTTCAAAAGAACCAGGGGGATGTTGTGAAATCGCCTGTCAAAACACTGGACCCCTGTGCCCTTCACTTGCCATGCCGTAACTCCAGGCTGGAAGGTTGCTACCTGGCCGAGTCAATTCGGAAACTGGAAAACTGATTTTGAAAACTAGGAAATGAGGCCACAATTTTCCGATAAACATTCTGCCTGCCCGCTGGCTGATCTCCAGTTGATTACAATGGGATAAAGGCTAAATACTGCGGATGCTGGAATCTGAAATAAACTCAAAAAATACTGGAAAAGCTCTCTTGGGCCCTGAAGAAGGGTCATCCTGACTCAAAATGTTGGCTCTGTTCTCTCTCCACAGATGCTGTCAGACGTGCTGAGATTTTCCAGCACTTCCTGTGATTACAATGGGATCTTTTGTGCCTGTGATCTGAAAACATTTGCTTGGCTGAGTAGCCAGCAAAGGTCTAAATTCATCAAGGCAAACATCTAAAACTTGACTGAAATCAGGTCGCAATTTTCCAATATAAATTTTTCCTTGCTCTTCTGATGGTACCAATCTCCTATCTTTAATATCATTGCTATGGGGAAAATGGTTCTGACTTATGTAACTTCAACTTACAATGTGGTTTCGATAAAACCAATTGTGTCGTAGGTCCAAAGGCGGCCTATATAATAGAATGGATATGTAATTACATCACAGTCCTTTCCTTTTTACTATAGTGAAAGTAGCTTCCTACAGGAGGACAGGAAACAAATTTATTTTTCTTTCAAAAGATGTGGCGTCATTGGCTCGGTCAACACTTGTTGCCCATCCATAATTGCCTTCCGAAAGGTGATGGTGAGCCATCTTTTTGAACCACTGCAATGGATAAACCCACAGCGTTGTTTGGAAGGGCAAGGAGTTTTATATTTAATGACGTGTGACCTCCTTACTTGTGTACATTCCCCAACTCAGGATAAGATCCTCTTCATTTCTTGGAAGGATGCTTCAACATCCCAGTACGTCATTCCAAATGGTTACATAAGTTTTGTGTTTACAAAAAGGATGAATAGTTTCTTAGAATTCCCACTTCCAACTTGAATAAATGTCAAAGTGTAGATTTGATCCAGACCTCTGTGTCCCTTACTCAACTTTCCAATCTGATATTATCTCATAAATTAAAAACAAAATACTATGGATGCTGGTGATCTGAAATAAAAACAGAAAGAAGAGTCATATTGGACTTGAAACATTGGTTTCTCTCTCTATAGATGCTGCCAGACTTGCTGAATTTTTCCAGCAGTTTGTGTTTTTATTTTTTATGACATCATCTCACAGAATCGTAAAATCCCTACTGTGCAGAATAGGCCATTCGGCCCATTGAGTTTGCAGTGACTCTCTGACATCGTACCTTACCCAGGCCCTCTCACCTGCCTTATCCCTGTAACCTCATGCATTTACCAAGGCTAATCCATCTAACCTACACATCTTTGGACACTAAGAGGAAATTTAGCATGGCCAATCCATCTAACCTGCACGCATTTGGACTATAGGAAGAAGCCAGAGCACCTGAAGGAAATCCGTGCCGACGTAGGGAGAATGTGTAAACACACAGTCACCCAAGGCTGGAATTGAAACCTGGTCCCTGGAGCTGTGCTAACCATTGTGCCACCGTGCTACCTGTGTGACTGCTAATGTCTGTCCTGTAGATAATGCCATGAAAGAAAAGCTAAAAGAAGTATTTAGTCATGTTACTTATCAAGTAGAAGTCCAATTAATATATCGGCGCTATAAGGCAAGTTAAAAGCTCATAGTCTAAATAAAATTCTATACAGATTGAACATAATTCTCTGCTTTATAATTCTACCCCTCCTTAAAAGAACTCTAGTGCTATGTTTGCATTTGTATGACCTTATTTAAATGCATATTGCTTTTGTTATTAACCTGCAAGGCTACTTTTAATGATTTATATATCTGTTTTCTGAGATTCCTTTGCTCATCTATCCAAGTTAGAGTTTTATTTGTCAAGGAGTATGCCACCTTCTGATTCTTTCTACCAACCTGTACCACTTCACACTTAATTTATATTGAAGTTAATTTGAATATGTGCCCTCATTCTTCAACTTTGTGCCAATTAATTTAACAGTAGAAGAAATAAAAGAAGGAATATATCATATGGCTCCTTAAGCCCTCTTTACCATTCAACAGATTCTCTAAGCCAGGGAAATCAGTCTTTCAGCATGTACCCTGCCAATTCTTCTCAAAATCGTACTTGTTTCAATTAGATCAGCTCTCATTTTGCTAAGCTCTAGCAATTTCCAATAATCAAATGCCCATGAGAGACCACAGGCACCAAAGCAGTTAAATAGCTTGAGGACACCCCACATCAAGCATGAAGAAAGGCAAGAAGGCAGGCCTCCATGAACTACCATTGTCGTTACAGGGATTGAATATGATTGACATCACCTTGCATCACACTCTAGCTGTCTAGCCAACTGAGCTTACTGATCCTCATAAACCCTATGTTCTACTTGAGATAGAACATTCAGCCATATTTGAAGTAGAATCCATTTGTCAAATACTTCTGGTGATGTGTTATTGGACATCAAATATGTGTGCAGAAATATTTGCCCTCTCCAATGTATATGGTCTTACTGGGGCACCATAAACTTGGACATATTAGTAATTTGGGCTAATACATAATTGTTATGTCCTTGGGACATTTGAGTAGGTGTGAATGGAGCCCAATATTTCTTCGATGCAGGGAGGTGCCAAGAAACTGGTTTTGAGATGGGCAGGGGGAGCCTAAAATTTCCAAGAATGCTGAGATGCAGCTGAATTTTAAAGCAGATCGCATTATCTTTATTTTACTCTTTCTCACAGTCAGCAGCTGACTAGATAAACCAGCTGGCTGGCAGTCAGGAAAGCAAGCTAATGGGGGCTGTTGGACGGGTTGGACAGTAAAACTGGAGGGAAGGCAGACTAAAGGAGAAAACAGAAAGGAAGGGATGGCGAGAATTAAATTAGTAAATCGGAAGTGGGGACAGGCTCACAATTATGGCTTTGATGTTGTGGATCAGTTGATCACAGCAGTAGATTTGCTTGATGGGCCAGGAGAAATCATTCTTACTCCTCTTTGCCCACAAGCAGTGCTCCACAAAGCATTTATCTGCTGGATTTCCTGAGCCTGTAGTGAACCTGATTTAAATATTTTAATGAGGTTTCCCAGCCCTTGAGGCTCATACAAGCCATGCAACACATGAGGCAGTAATGGCAGCAAGTGCATACCAATGGTTAGCTTCTCTTATTTTTTAACACCCCACCCCTCTGTTCCTTCTCATCCAACATGGAGGCTTTTAAAACTCCCCTCTTGGATCAGTACTATCTGCTGACGTGAGTTTTTAAAATAGTATAGTAAATAGAAGATATTTGTGCCCTGCAGAAATTGTTCCAATGCATTGGATCAACTCCAATGCTAACTGAATGTAGGATCTGTGATTCAGACCTAGGACAAAAAGTACTGATTGCTACGGAGATCAAACTTTGTTTAAATTACTGAAGTGTGTTTAACAAACCCCTGCTTCATACGTACTTTCATATAACTGAAAATATTTGCCTGTTACCAAGTAGATCAATTGACTCATGCCCCACCAGCTGGTATTGCATTTAGCATGGCCCTTATTACTGGCACACGACACTCTTTAAACAGGTAGACTCTGTACAGCTTTTAAAATTTGGCCACTGTTCATTATTGAAAAGCTGACATCAGAATGACATGAAGTGAGTACAGTCTTTGTAGCTGAGTGGTTGGAGTAACATTTTTGGCTAGCTCTGCAAGGCATTGCGGTGGGTCTGGTGAGCAAAGTTCTGGGTGGGTCTACAGGAAAGCTTTAAGCTGTTAGATCAGCTGCACTGTCATCAGGTGATCTTGGTGTCAGGATAGTAGTAAAGGAATAAAAGTGCTGGAAATATAGGTAGTTGAGAATGTAGGTGAAAAATGTACTGGTAAATGGAGTTGTAGTTTCACTGTATTAATAGCTGACACTATTCGAGAAGCAATTGGTGTAGCACAAGGTGCACCAAAGAAAAATGGAGATTAAACCACAGAGACCATTTCATAAATTATTAACAGGAATTGTATTATCGTCATCAGGTGACCTAGTTACACTAACTGACACTTGAGTTGTGATGAAAGAGGTTTCTGTAGATCTTTCCTCAACCATGATTGAGTCGGCATTCAACTGGTTTCATGAGGAGTTATACATATGAAGTGATGCATATTTAATAGCCTGCTAGGTTGAGTGTGTGCCATGGATGTTCTGTTCAGTAAATTCTGAAGGTAAAGTGCAAGGTGTCACCGAAAGTATGTTTATGATTATTTCCAGGAGATACAAGAAATAGGAATGCTTCTCAAGGCTCCATGAGAAAAACTGGGATTCTGCCACTCCAGGCTCTGTGCCCCACTACTTGGCAATTCATTCTCCTGAACCCAGTTTCATGCCAGAGAGTGGCACTCTGCCTTGATATTTTGTATACTTAGTTGCAGTGGGATTTTTTTGAGGTGTGAAATTCATCTGATGCATGTTAATGAGGCACAGACTTTAAAATGGACCCAGCCTCTCATCCAGAAGTTTAAATCTAGCTTATTCGCCATCTATCCGCATAAAATTAGAAGAGTCTGGGGCGATATTTAAATCATAATCTAGGTTGAACAAGTGTGAGGTGTCCGGAAATAATATTTCTTCATGACTGAAGTCTGTGGACAGATTCCACCAGATTGCCACTGAAATCCAAGACATATGTTGTGATCAGAAAAGCATGCTTTGTAAAGGAAAGAAATGCTTTAAATTGCTGCAGGGTATTTAGATCAGAGGAGATATGCTCTGGAATCCTCAAAAATGAGTTTGGAAATAGTTCAGCCTCTAGATGGGCTGGGAGCTCATACAAACTTGATGTTCAATAAAGGTTGGAAACAGGGATCAAGAAATTACAGACCAATTAATTTAAAACACTGGCAGTGAAGAAAATGTACAAGCCCACTTTCTGGGATACTGTTAAACACCATCTGCACAGCTTAAGGGGAGTTAGCAATAGGAGATGCCTCACAAATCTATTCCATTGCTTTGAGGAAATTACTTGGCAAGGTCTGTCCAGTGGATGTAACGTAATTGAATTCAGAGGTTATTAACAAACATCTGTATCTGACATTTTTGAGGAAAAGAATGCATGGAATTAATAAAAATTATATGATTAATTTGAACGATCACTTGGAATATACGATATTGCAATGATGTGTAAATTATATGTCATCGGCTGTACAGTTTGATAATGCATCATAATTTGTTACATTTATTTGCTGTTGCAAAATTAAAAAAGAAGGGACATGAATTGCTATAGCATCTTCCAACACTGCAAGACATTCCAAAATGCTTCACCACTAATGAAGTACATTTGAGGTAAGCCATTGTGGCAATGTAGAAAACTGTACATTGTACCAATTGTTATTTTAATCTTTTAATAAGTGGAGAATTTGCAGTGGCGATCCGTAGCAGAAAATGCTGAAAAAAACATAACTCAAGCCCCGATAAAGAATGGAATTCCAAGTAATAATGATGATCAAATATACTTTTGAACATGTTCTACTGCATCGAGACAATTATGACATCAATTCCATGTTTTAGTTGCAAAATATGCACCTAAACATTACATAGATTGGTAGGGTGCAGTGCACAGTTAAGGTGCTATAGATATGTCACAAAGGCAGAATCAGAGGTGCCCAGGACTCTGGTCTAAAATAGACATTAGTCCCTCTTATTTACAAAATTGGCACTCAGTGGTCCATGTGCAGCTGGGGTGGCAGTTTGGAGTGGGAGCGGGGAGGAGGGGTGTGGGAGGAGGTGTGGGAGGGTGGGGTGGTGCAGGTTTGCAGTTGATTGCAGGGATCTCCTTGCATAATGAAAAACTTGTTGGGCTTAGGGAGAATAACTGCTCCTCCACCTGGCTCACAGCTTGTGTATTAAAGGTATTTTGTGTCATGGATCCAGCCTTTCTCACTTCTTTCAGCTGGGTTTCTTGAGGCTTAACCTCCACGCTAGACTATCCTCTCTATCTGTCCCTGTCATAATCTTGTGGAATTCTATCAGATTGCTCCTCAGCCTCTGTCTTTCCAGGGAAAGCAATCCGAGTTTATCCAACCTCTCCTCATATCTAAAATCCTCCAAACCAGATGACATCCTGGTAAACCTTCTTTGCATCCTCTCCAAAGCATCCATGTCCTTCTGATAGTGTGGTGAGCAGAACTGCACACAATATTCCAAATGCAACCTAACTAAAGTTTTATACAGCTGTAAAATAACTTGCCAAATTTTATTCTCAATGCCTTTTTGACTACCATCCGCCTGTATTGTGTTTCAGGGATCTGTGGAAATGTATGCCCAGATCCTTCTTATTTACTATATAATTCGCACCTGAATTTGACAATCCTTGTCACCATCTGCATCTCCACCAATTTTTGAGTCATCTGCTACCTTACCAAAGCTAACATTTATGTTTAAAAAGGAAGCATGCAGCATCCTTAAAAAGATTTTACTGATTGATCTGCCTCCTAAAAGTAGATTGATCACCTGTCCTCAACTCCCTTAAACTTTTCCCCTCTCACCTTAAATCTGTGTCCTCTTGTAGTTGACCCTTTAACCCTGGGAAAAGTCTCAGGCTATTCACTCTATCTGTGCCTCTCATAATCTTGTGGAATTCTATCAGGTTACTCCTCAGCTGCTGTCTTTCCAGTGAAATCAATCTGAGTTTATTCAACCTCTCCTCATATCTAAAACCTTCCAAACCAGATGACATCTTGGTAAATATTCTTTGCATCCTTCCCAAAGCATCCATGTCCTTCTGGTAGTATGGTGAGTAGGACTGCGCACAATATTCCAAATGCAACCTAACTAAAGTTTTATACAGCTGTAATGTAACTTGCCAAATTTTATACTCAATACCCTGGTTGATGAAGGCAAGCATGCTGTATGACCTTTTGACCACCATCCACCTGTATTGCGCTTTCAGAGACCTGTGGACTTGTACGCCCATGAGTTCTGCCATTTACTATATAATTCACACCTGAATTAGACAACTCTTGACACCATCTGCATCTCCACCAATTTTTGAGTCATCTGCAAACTTACTAATCAGAGCATTTACATCTTCCTCCAGGTCATTTATATACATTACAAACAACAAAGGTCGCAGAAATGATCCTTGTGGAACACTTACTAGTTACTGATCTCCATTCTGAAAAGCAGCCTTCCACCACTACTCTCTATCTTCTATGACCAAACCAGTTCTGTATCCATCTAGTCAACACACCCCAGATCTCATAAGACTTGACCTTTTGTACCAGCCTGCCATCAGGAACTTTGTCAAATGCCTTACTAAAGTCCAGATAGACAACATCCACCATCTTTCCCTTATCAATCATTCTTGTCATCTCCTTAAAAAACCCAATCAAGTTGGTGAGACATGACCTTCCCCACACACAAAACCATACTGCCTATCATTCATGGAGAAGGCAATGGGCTAGTGGCATTCTTGCCAGTCTGTTAATCCAGAAACTCATCTAATAGTCTGGATACCTGGGTTCAAATCCTGCCATTGCAGATGGTGGAATTTGAATTCAATAAAAAAAATCTGGGATCAAGAGTCTACTGCTGACTCCAGTGTCGATTGTTAGAAAAACTCATTCGGTTCATTAATGTCTATTAGGGAAGAAAATCTGCCATACTTACCTAGTCTGACCTACATGTGACTCCAGAGCTAACTAACACTAACTGCAGCCAATGATCCTTTTCAGGAATTAGTCTGACTTAAAGTTAAAGTTTATTTATTAGTCACAAGTAAGGTTTACATTAACACTGCAATGAAGTTAATGTAAAACAGCCTTAGTCGTCACCCTCTGGCGCCCGTTCACATCAATGCACCTAGCCGGCATGCCTTTCAGACTGTGGAAGGAAACCGGAGTACCCGGAAGAAACCATGCGAACACAAGGAGAACGTGCAATCTCCACACAGACAGTGATCTAAAGTGGAAATCAAACCTGGGTCCCTGGCACTGTGAGGCAGCAGTGCTAACCACTGTGCCACTGTGCCGCCCAGTACTCCTGCCCATCCCAATGGAAATTTTGACAGACACTGCCCAAGGTTTTCAGAACATTAGTGGAAACATTCAGTCAGAAAATTATCCCTTGGGAGCTCTGTTGCAAGCCCAAAGCAACTGTTTTTGTGTATATACATCAAAAAATCTCCACTAATTTTCATTTAAAAGTACAAATATAATGTTGACATGGATCCGATGAAATTTTACCCTCGCACTGATTTTCCTTTATGCTGCAAAACTATGGAACAAACATCTACTGAGCTGCCACAAGCCTGCCAGTTGAGAGTAATTTAATAAAAACCAGTACAATATCCTGTAGACCTGCAACAAGCAACAAATTATTGTTTTGTTTTAGTGCCCATTGCTGGATGTGTTTGAGATTAACAGTGTCAGTCTTCCAAAAACAGCAAACTAAAATAAAGAAAATGTGATTTATAACTGCTGCACATTTCAGTTTGCCACGCTACAATGAGAAAAGAACTACATGGTCAGAATTTCACGCTTCCCCATCCCCTCACACAAGTTCCGAGGCAGGGGGAGATGTCAAATTGCTTGGACAGGATTCCCTTCGGGATCCCACCCCGACCCAGATGCAATTTCTGAAGAGCAGACAGACCCTTGGACAGGAAGCCCATCCATGTTCCCTATCAAGGCTCTTAAATGGTCACTAAAGGGTCTTTTCCCACCCAGCCTCAATTCTTAGGCAGACAGGCACTGTTGGGATCCAGCTACCAAATAGAAAAACTGAATAATCCCAATCCCAGGCATTAAGGGGGGGTGGTGGGTGCTCAATCTGTATGTTCCTTCAGGCTTTAGGTGCCCTCCTATCAGGGACTTGGGAGCTCCGGCCCTCCCTCACTCTCTGGCCTACCCTCAACACTCAGATCACCACCCCCCCCTCCTTCCCCAATCTGCAAGGGCATTCCCCACTCTCCTGCCTCCGGGACCCCTGGGACTTACCTAAAGTGCAGTCCCAGCACTTAGGCTCAGGCATGCCACTGCAGTACATCTTCTGGCCACTGCACACTGTGCCTGGAGGGGCTAAAGAACTGTTGGCTGATCTGTTTGCTCGACAGCTCTCCAAGGTCGGAATTCTGTCCAAGTTCAGACGGAAGTCCCACCTGCTGCTAATCAACGTTCAACTCAGCATGAAATAGTGGCAGGCCTGTTGGAATCAGCAGGGACTCAGACCTGCCAACACTCAGGGTGGAGTGTGGGGTGGTGGGAGTGGGGGGAGCGTCATGACAAGTGCTCATCACCCTGGTAATTCAGGCCAATGGGAAGATAGGTGCTAGAGGTGATTGTCCCAAAAAAATTCTAAGTGTCGAATTTGCGTAAAAACTGGAGTAAACCTCGCAGTTTTCTCAGTGGGATTTTTCAAAATGAATTTCCTTTCACACACTCTATGCACTGCAGAGTGCACCAGCACAAATCACACTAAAAATCAGAGGGCAAAATAAGGGGATTGTGTGAGGCCAATGGCATAGCACTGAGTGGGTCACTACACATGCGTCAATCTGTCAGTGCCAAGATTGGCGTGTGCACAGTAGCCTCTGTCTGCCGGCGTCCCATTGCTGGCTGTACAACTCCTGCAAACATGCCCGGTTTCAGCCTCAACAACCCGTCCCAAGCCAAAGGTCAGCTCCGATCGCTGGCCTCCTTCCCTTTGTCACTCAGCCCAAACCGCAGAGTGGCAGCAGCACCCACAATCCCCACTGATCATCTCCCCCCCCCAGAGGCCCCAATACCTCTGAGCCCCGTCCCCCATTAGGCCCATCCTTTTGGCACTGCACGCTGTCTGATGGGCAGTACCAAGATACCCCTTGGGCATTGGCACTTTGCCTCTTGGGCAGTGCCAGGAGGCCCAGGCTGGCACTGCCAAGTTTGCAATGCCCAGGGAGCAGCCCCTGGCACCCGACCCACTTGGGGGAGAGGGGAGTGTCTATTGCACCCTCTTCACTCCAGTGGGTTCAGTCTGCCAGCTCCTCGCAAGTGGGGAGCTATAGTAAACCATGGTCCTT
Source organism: Carcharhinus amblyrhynchos (assembly GCF_965287045.1). NCBI lineage: Eukaryota > Metazoa > Chordata > Chondrichthyes > Carcharhiniformes > Carcharhinidae > Carcharhinus > Carcharhinus amblyrhynchos. The sequence continues at coordinate 92,837,593 of NC_137328.1, read as the reverse complement.
GTGGGGGGGAGAGACTAGTGGGCCCAGAGGTTTCAGTCACAGGCCCACTAATGGGATTTAAAATTAGATTCTGCATATATTATTTCCAGCATGGAGCTGACGACGCTGGAAATTTGGTGCTGGGAGATGCACAGAGGCCTGGATGCCTAGCCACTGCCAGAGTTTCCTGCTCATTGCACTAAAAAGCAGTGCAGCAAAATGGGAGAATCGCTCCCATTATGTCAGTGTAAAATGGTGCCAGCTGTACTTTACTTCACTCATCTCAAGACCTGATTTCAACCTGGACCAGGAATGGGACACGTGTTGAGCAAACCCATCCAATCTGAACTTGTCAGTGTGTGAGCCAGGTAGTTTTAACTCTCAGGCCTCAACTACATGTCACAATATATTGCTTGATAGGGGCCTGCCAATTTAGATCAAGGGAACAGTCACCAGTACCCAAGTATGGAGAAAATATCAAGGGAGCTTTCTGATCAGAATTGGCGTTTGGTAGCAGAAGAGAGAAGAGGCCCAATATTTTTATGGTTATTTTACTTTTATATAAAGCAAATAATCTCAAATCCAACATCTTATTTTCATTTGAGTAAATTCCATCCTTGGAGTAATGTTACTTTTGTCATATTTCATTATCTTTATCCATTGCTTTTTTTTTATTCATTCATTCATTGGACTTGGGCATCACTAGCTGACCAGCATTTATTGCCCATCCGTAGTTGCCCTTGAGAAAGTGGTGGTGAGCTGCCCTCTTGAATCACTGCCGTCTACGTCTTGTGGGTTGACTCATACTGCTGTTAGGAAAGGAATTCCAGGATTTTGACCCAGTGACTGCGAAGGAACAGTGATATATTTCCAAGTCAGGATGATGAGTGGCTTGGAGGGGAACTTGCAGCTGGTGATGTTCCCATGTATCTGCTGCCCTTGTCCTTCTAGATGGAAGTGGTCATGGGTTTGGAAGATGCTGTCTAAGGATCTTTGATGAATCGCTGCAGTGCATTTTGTAGATAGTACACACTGCTGTTAATGCTAAACGCTTTTCACTATTCATCATGAATATTAATGAACTCTAATAAAATGGTTGAAGGTGCAGTTTTAGTATGTGCAATTTTAGAAGCAGGAACAAAAATCCCAAATGTTCACATTCTAGCTGTAATGATTGTTTAAGATTTCCCAGAGGTTAACAAATCATTCAGAGATCCAGCTATGAATTGGAGAGTCTAATATATATCCAAAACAACTTTACATCCAACCCTCAGAGCATTCATCCTCTGTGACTGAACAGAATCTTTCTGGTGTGAGCTGATTACCTATACCAAGCCACCTCCCCCGCAACCCTCCACTGCCCCCACCCCCCTCAAACATTCTGTAAAGATGACGTTATGTCATAGGAAGTGTGAATTTCAAATCTATTTATATGATGTACACTGACCTGGGGGAAAGCCTTCAAAACTTGAAAAGGAGTACAAAAGTCAAGAATCTTACTTTAAAATAAACATTTATGTAGATTGAAGAACTTGTAGTTAAATATATATGTTAAATAAAATATTGTAAAGTAGTTACCACTGAAAATTGCAACAGTATTTGAATTGTGTTATATCTACCAGCACTGAAAATTCCATTGCCTCAATCGCCACTGCTCTTCAACATAAGGTAATCCCAAAATACATGAAGGACAATAAGGCAGACTCCAAGTGCAGAATTCTCTAATTTGATGTGAAGTAAAAAAAAATTATATTGAGCCTTTTACAACTTCAGGAAATTCCAAAATGTTTCATAGATAATGAAGTGGAATAACTGTTATAAAGTAGAGATAAATGTACCACGTTTGGTAGGGGAAGAGAGAAGAGGTCCAATATTTTTATTTAAAGTCCCACAAATATCAATTAAATAATGACCAATTAATCTGTTTTTGAAGTTTAGGTTGAGGGATAAATGCTGGTAATGATAACGGAAGAAGTCCCCAACTCTTCTTCAGATAGTGCCATGGATTTTTGCCTGACAAGAGAAAAGAGCCCCACCCCTGCCCAACAAGGGGAAGCATCTCAACTTGAGGGCTCAGGAATTCAGGATTTTGGTAAAAGCTTGAAACACACCGACACTGATAGACTGAATTACGTGTGGTAAAATCTCTGAAATAGAACTTCAGAACAAAGAGAAGTACAGAAGAGGAACATAAACGGGACATAAATCATCCTTCACCATCAATTTGGTACCCTACCCATATGGGAGGAAAAGAGGTGGATAGGTAGGAGGCGAATGTCCTGCATGGGAAATTCTGACTGGACCTCAGTCTGTGCAATTAGAGGAAATTGATTGTTGAAAAGGCAATAATATCAAAAAATGGAAATGTTTTTGATTTCTCAACAGGATGGTATTTGACGAAGAGGGAATTTTTTTTGGGAAGTGGATTATTAGGGTACTAGGTGCTATAGAGAATATTATATCAAGGTGTCCGTATTGATCTTGTGTAAGTGAGTTCATACCACGATTCTTCCCCCTTCTAGAACATAGAACATTACAGCGCAGTACAGGCCCTTTGGCCCTCGATGTTGCACCGACCAGTGGAACCAATCTAATAACCTTCTAACCTAAACTATTCCAATGTCATCCATATGCCTATCCAATGACCATTTGAATGCTCTTAAAATTTGTGAGTCCACGACTGCTGCTGGCAGGGCATTCCTTGCCCTTACGACCCTCTGACATTTGTCCTATATTTATCACTCCTCAATTTAAAGCTATGTCCCCTCGTGTTAGCCATTACCATCCAAGGAAAAAGGCTCTCACTATCTACCCTATCTAATCCTCTGATCATCTTGTATGCCTCAATTAAGTCACCTCTTAACCTTCTCTCTGACGAAAACAACCTCAAGTCCCTCAGCTTTTCTGCATAAGACCTTCCCACCATACCAGGCAATATCCTGGTAAATCTCCTCTGCACCTTTTCCAATGCTTCCACATCTTTCCTATAATGTGTCGACCAGAACTGTACGCAATACAAGTGCGGCCGCACCAGAGTTTTGTACATCTGCAGCATGATCTCATGGCTCTGAAATTCAATCCCTCTACCAATAAGAGCCAACACACCATACGCCTTCTTAACAACCTTATCAACCTGGGTGCCAACTTTCAGGGATCTATGCAAATGGACACCAAGATCTCTCTGCTCATCCACGCTACTAAGAATTTCTCTTTACTGATTAGCTTGGCTAGTGTGCAGTGAAAATATAAATGACTGAATGGAGTTAAAAAGATGCCAAAAAGATTTTCCCTTCCACTGAGTTAACATGACCACATAATACATAAAGAGATGAGTCATGTCTCAATAATTTCTTCTGTGGAAGAGATATGGGAATCAGTGATGACTTATCTCGGTTCTCCACATGAGATAATTAAACCTCTTCCCACACCACGTGGCTATCCACATCATAAAGTACATTGCATGGGAGGGAGAGACCAAGAGGTTGGTGCTTGGAAAGGGCAGATCGGCAATAACTGAAAGAGGCAACTGGAGTTTAAGGCTTGGTCGATGGCTTCTTGATCAATAAGGGGATCAAGGGTTATGAGGAGAAAGCAGAAGAATGGGGATGAGAATCATATCAGCCATGATTGAATGGGCTAATTCTGCTCCTATTTCTTATGGTCTTAGAAGGGCAGGTTGGTGATGGTAGAAGGGAGTCCAAAGGCTAATTCTAGCCCAAAAAAATCATTTAGAGTCATAGAACCCTACAGTGCAGGAGGAGATCATTTGGCTCATTGAGTCTGTACTGACCATGCCCAGGCCCTCTCCCCATAACCCCTGCATTTACCCTAGCTAGTCCCCTGACACTAAGGGCTAATTTAACATGACCAATCCACCTAACCTGCAAATCTTTAGATGGTGGGAGGAAACCGTAGCACCCGGAGGAAACCTATGCAGACACAGGGAAAATGTGCAAACTTCACACAGACAGTGACCCAAGCCAGGAATCGAATCCGGGTCCCTGGATCTGTGAGACAGCAGTGGATAGAGGAGACCCGGTGGATGTGGTCTTTCTGGATTTTCAGAAGGCGTTTGACAAAGTACCTCACAAGAGGTTATTGCAGAAGGTCGAGGGACATGGAGTTGGGGGTAGGGTGTTAGCGTGGATAGAGGATTGGTTGTCAAATAGGAGGCAGAGAGTGGGGGTCAACGGGTGCTATTCGGATTGGCGGATGGTGACTAGTGGAGTGCCCCAGGGGTCGGTGCTGGGGCCTCAGCTTTTTACCATTTATATAGATGATCTGGAGGAGGGAACCGAGTGTAGGGTGTCGAAATTTGCTGATGACACCAAGATTGGGGGATCGGCAAATTGTGTGGAGGGTGGTGAGAGTCTGCAGAAGGATCTAGATAGGCTGGGCGAATGGGCCAGGAAATGGCAAATGGAATTTAATGTTGGCAAGTGTGAGGTGGTCCACTTTGGTAGGAATAATGGTAGGAAGGACTATTACTTACGGGGCGAAAAACTGCAGCAGGCGACGGTGCAGAGGGACCTCGGGGTCCTTGTGCATGAGTCGCAAAAACCCAGCTTACAGGTGCAGCAGGTGGTCAGGAAGGCGAATGGGATGCTGGCCTTCATAGCGAGGGGGATTGAATATAAAAGTAGGGAGGTCTTGCTGCAGCTGTATAGGGCATTGGTGAGGCCGCAGCTGGAGTACTGTGTGCAGTTTTGGGCGCCGCACCTGCGCAAAGATATTTTGGCCTTGGAGGGAGTGCAGAGGAGGTTTACTAGGCTGATACCGGAGTTGAGCTATGAGGAGAGGCTGAATAAACTAGGCTTGTACTCGTTAGAGTTTAGAAGAATGAGGGGAGATCTCATTGAGACGTATAAGATGATGAATGGGATGGATAGGATAGAGGTGGAGAGACTCTTCCCGCTCAAAAAAGACAGTAGGACTAGGGGGCACAGCCTCAAGATAAAGGGGGGGCGGTTTAGAACGGAGTTGAGGAGGAACTTCTTCACTCAAAGGGTGGTGAATCTCTGGAATTCTCTGCCCGTTGAAGTGGTGGAGGCTGCCTCGCTAAATATTTTTAAGACGCGGGTTGATGGGTTTTTGATAAGAGAGGGGATTAAGGGTTATGGGGAGAGGGCGGGAAAGTGGAACTGAGCCACGACAGATCAGCCATGATCTTATTGAATGGCGGGGCAGGCTCGAAGGGCTAGATGGCCTACTCCTGCTCCTATTTCTTGTGTTCTTATGTTCTTATGTTCTAACCACTGTGTCACCACCCCACCCCTTAAAAAGGGATTTACCTTCTTGAGCTCGTAGATCTGATTTACACTATGCTGCTGTGTTGCCTAAGCCCAAGAAAATATGTATGGCAACTGATAAGTTTAAAACTGGTTCCAAATCCCTGATTTAAATATATGAATGAAGCGTCCTACCTCTTGAGGGTCACACAGCTTGAAACTTGCCTCCCGGTTGTGGGTAGTTATTTTTTCTTTAATTTTAACTAGCTCATTATTAAAGTGCTTTTGATATTTGGCTCTGCAATTTGTATTTCAAAATTCTGCTGGTGTTATGTGTGAGAGTGTTCCAACCTGAAACACTGGTTTCATATGGTGTATTTTATTTTGGATATTGATGAGAATTCAGACCTCTCTTTCATTAAACAAACAAATAAAAGTATTTATTAACTTGGAAGAAAGATAACAAAATAGTGCAATGAACAATCTGATACTTTGACAAATTAACAGCAAGCACATAGCCCGTCAAAAACTGAAAACCCAGAAGTATCTGTTTCCGCCGTAATCCTAAACACAGCAAAGATGTGGGCAAAACTGCACTCATTCTCATTCTGTTTAGGTGCCAGATCCTTCTATTACATACAACGTAATGTGATCAAACCCTTGCTAATCATGATCTTTTAAGAGCTACAGCACAACCCATTCTAAATTGCTGTCCCACCAACTGACTGAGCTGTCCTTGTGCACAAGATAGTATCACTGTAGAATTAGTCCAATGTTTCAAATATAACAGAAACATAGAAGATAGGAGCAGGAGGAAGCCATTTGGTCCTTCTGGCTTGCCCCACCATTCATTATGATCATGGCTGAACATCCAACTCAATAGTCTAATCCTGCTTTTTCCCCGTGATCTTTGATTCCATTTGCCGCAACTGCAATATTCAGCGCCTCTTGAGTATGCCCGAGTGTTATATCCAGCCGCCTCTTAAATACAATGCAATGAATAATCTGTAGAATTTGTAATTAAGATACTTCTTGAACAGTATCCAGAACTCGATTATAGCTAGTGATAACAGCCTCATGCTGACAACATGTTCATTGAATTCAAACCCTTGCCTTTCATTACAGATGTTTGATTCAATTAGGTCCATAGACGTCACTACCCGCTATTCTTCACCATATGTAACATCTGCTGAATAACCTAGGGAAAAGATTGATTGAAGGCTTTTTGGCCATTTACTTCATTCTTTTACACTGTTCACCCATCTCAGCTCACAGCTCAATCTCTGTATCAATCTAAACCTGCTTATACCATTAATATTGCTGACAATTGCAAGATTTTGAAAGCTTGTTGAGTTACTTTAAGAAATACGTAATGAAGAAGATCTGCATTTTATTTTCGTGTTTGAAATGTTACTTTGTGACCTGAGGTGAAGTACTGAAAAGTAATGCAATAAGGATCAATTTAGAAAGCTTTACAAGAGAACCATAAGACAGAAAACTGCATGAATATAATTAAGGAGGACATTTTTACCTCTTCATTTTCCCTTCACATCTGCTTGCTTTAAATTATCAACCTTGCAGAGGTAAGGGTCATTCATTCTTTTGCTGATGTTTTAATTGTTCTACCTGTTTGTTTTGGAAAGCATTTCCATTTCATCAGATTGATTTTCCATTCAAAAGGCTCCGGGAGTTCATTTTTCTCATAGCTAATATCATAATTGGATATTGTTGAAACTTTTTTGGATGTTTGCGGTCACTTTGGCACATCTATATCCAATTTCCTTCGTGGTTTCTTCCAAATGGTTCAAAGACTATTTGCTGCTGAATTTTTGTGGCTTCAGAAATCTGGTGAACGGCATTTCTGTGAAGACAGAGCCGAGGTTATGAGAATTTAGTCTACATTCGCAGCAGTTACCGTATGGTGTGGTGGGGGATTGAAGGCATAATTTAGGCTTGGAATCATTTGTGAACTCCCCGTTCCCATATGTGTGTGGGATAAGGAGGGATACCGCATGCCTTTCGATAATCTGGTGACCCACATTTATACACATTGCTTCATTAAATTTGATGAAACTCAGCACATTTAACCTTCAATTAAATTCAAAAATGTGTCTAACACCACAGTTTTCAATTAGCCTCCTTTTTAATTAATTACAACAATAACATGAAAGGGCAAAGCTTATAGTATAGGACATCATAAAGACTTAAAAGAGTAGACAAAGCAAAGCAGGAAGCAGTGAGTATGTCAAATATTTATTGTCTATCCTGAAGAATGTGTGAGGATAAAAGTAACAGAGGGTGCTAAGGAATTCTAGACCTTTGATGTTTTAGGAAGGAAGAGGAATGAGTAAGAATAGAAGACTGCACTGTGAATTGATTTCGACTATGAGTTGTAGAAAGAGATAAGAACATACAAATAGGAGCAGGGCTAGACCATTTTGCCGCTCAAGCTGCTACACCCTTCAATTAGATCATAGCTGATCTGCTTGTGGCTTCAACTCCACCTTGCCTGCTACCATAATCCTGAAGTCCCTTGTAGATCAAGAATCTACTTTGAAGGTATTCAATGTCCCAGCGTCCACTGCTTTCTGAGGAGGACAATTCCAAAGATTAACAACCCTCCAAGAGAAGAAATTCTCCCACATCTTTCTTAAATAGGAGGTCCTTTATTCTGAAACTGTGCCCCCTAGTTCTATATTTGCCCGCAAGGAGACACATTCTCTCAGCATCTACCTTCCCAAACCCCCTCAGGATCTTATTGATTTCCATAAGACCATAAGACATTGAAGCAGAAGTAGGCTATTCATCCCATCGAGTCTGTTCCACCATTCAATGAGATCATGACTGATCTGATATGATAATCCTCAACTCCACTTTCCCACCTTATCCTAATAACAGAGATGAACAGGAATTTCTTCTCTTAGATGGTAGTGAACTTGTGGAATTCTTTACCACAGAAGGCTATGGAGATTGGGTCATTAGGTATATTCAAGGCTGAGATAGACAAATTTTTAATCAGCAAAGGAATCAAGGGTTAAGTTAACATTAAAGTTTATTTATTAGTCACAAGTAGGAGCCTACCTCTCAGCCTCATGGGTGTGCCACGGTGTCTCCAGCTGCTGTTCGAGTTCTGAAACCCAGAGCTCAAGTTTCTGCTGGTGGAAGCACTTTCTGCACATGTGGTTAACCAGGATGCTGCTATGGTCCATGACTTCCCACCTATGACAGGTCACACATTCCACTTGGTTGACATCACCTGACATGTCTTAAAAGTACTTTGTCTTACTTGCTAACTTTGCTGATTACTTAGTCTTAAAATATTCTCCTCTTAACTTAATTTAGCCTCCTCATCTTATTCCACTTTGGCCAATATACCCTTGTATAACTTATCAGAATTACTTATCATTTTATTATTCTGGCTCTAACTTTTACTTGTCCCTGGTTCTTCTCAGTTAATCCCTTAATATCACACTTTTCTAATTTACTGCTATTTAGTGTCAGTTCCTCACGGTAGTTCCTTACTAACCAAATCCGAGTCACCTGCCCTTCCTCACCAAGGAAATTGTCCCACATCGCCTCCTCAATCCTGATGTCACCTCTGGATTCAAACCTCAAGGTTTGCTGCATTGCTCTTTATATATTCCAATCAGCTGCTCCCTACCAGGTCCGTGTTCTCTTTGGCCTCCAGTGCTCTGTGCCTATCTATCTTTGTATAGTCAGAAAATTTATCTACAATACACTCAGTCTGAGTCATTAAAATAGATTGCAATTACTTGAGGCCTGAGCGCTGATACCTGTGCACTTTACCAGTTACAGTTTGCCAATCTGAAAGTGATCCATTCATCCCAACTCCCTGCTTCCCAATCCTCTAGCCCTGCAAATATGTTACCCCAATACCATGAATTCTTACCTTTTGTAGCAACCTTGTACTTGGTACCACATCAGATGCCTTTTGGAAAACCAAATACAAGATTCTCCATAGCATCACCAGCAAACAGCCCAAATGGCCATTAACTCCTGTGTGGGGGCCAAAGAACCCCAGCCTACACCTACTTTACCCACCCTCCTTGGTACACTGCATGATCGTTGCTCAGAATCTATGTTTTATACTGGTTTTCGCATGAAGGATTTCCCCTCTTACTTATGGCTCAGCTAACACTAAAACTCAAAGGTAGCACTCTGGTAAAGGATGTTCTTTATTTTCCAAGCATGATTGACATACGAGGGAGAGCAATTTGGAGCCATTCCAAATCAGTTCTTAAATTACATTACCCTTGGTTTTGCAATTATAAAATTTTCAAAAGCTATTAGTCCACCCCACCTGGGTATGAGCTAATCATTATAAGTATAGATTATATACCTTGGCTAATGACACCTACTCCTGGGCAGCATGGGACTGTGTGATTAGCTTGAGGACCTTAAGGGTCTTATTCATAGTCTCCTGATGTTTTCCAGACTCCCTTATCTGGTGTCCTTGGTTCAATGTTTATCCTATTCATAAAGGCTGTCTGGAGACTACTGATAAGATTTTTTTTTCCCTTTGCTCAGCAGCAGTTTTGTGTTTTGAGGAATGTGGTTCTTTTTACTTAACTACGTCCCATCATGCCTTACAAGCATTATGTTGTTAACAAAGTTATAAGCTTTTCATACCAAATACGTTTTCAAAAATATACGTCTAAGTTCTCTAATAGTGATTATATGTACCTCTATGCAAGCAGTGCATTTCAGGTGCTTTATGTATCCTATCTACTCCGATCTTACTAGCCTGATCTGCTGATCTTTGGTCCCAAACCATTCTGAATCCTCTTACATATATCCTCAAATAAGTACAATAAATTTGTCAAACACTGTTTCCCTTTCACAAAACCATTTTGACTTGGTTTGATTATATATTGATTTTCAAAATATCCTGCTGCTTCGTGAAAAAAGGATTCTAGCATTTTCCCATTGATGGATATTAGTTTAATAATTGGCTATAATTTCCTCCTCTCTATCTCCTTCCTTTCTTTAATAAGGCTGTTACATTTGTAATTTTGCAAGCAACCTTTCCAGAATCTAGATAATTTCAGAAGATTACAACCAACACATCCACTATCTCCGCAGTTATTTCTTTTAGACCCTTAGATGCCAGCTATGAGGTCTGGAGGACTTGTCAGCTTTCAGTTCCATTAGTTTCATTAGTCTTGTTTGAAAGTTCCTTCCTTTTGCCTTTAATTTTCTGCAATTATTAAGGTTCTTTGAGTGTCTTCAACCACAAAGGCAGATACAAAGCTTATTCAAAGCCATCACTATTTCTTATTATTAATTTTCCAATGTCATCCTCAAAGAGTCTAATGTTTACTTTAGTGTGTGAATGAGGGAGATTGGCTGTCAGGTGACATACAATAGATCACTGCCTCAAAGAAAGTTTCCAAAGATGGTGTGACCTACAGAGTTTATCAAATGTAAAGCATTAGTTTTGGTATAGGTGGTCACCGTTTCAAAAAAAATAGAACATAGGTTAAGTAAATTAAAATCAATGCAATTTACTAAATGGGTTAATTCCACAGGAATATTGTTACTCACAATCAAAATGTTTTTAAAAAACAACTCATTTTCTTCGGCATCTGATGCAAAGAGTTCATTGAATTTATTCTGAGTTACTTTGGCTATGGCATCATCATTACACTCTGGACCAGATTTATCACTTTTGCTGTCAGAATCAACCTTCCACAACTAATCAGTTTCCTCTCCATCTACTGAATTGGATATTCAGCTCTTTATGATTTGATAACATTTTGGGTATTAATGGTACCCCATGATTTAGTGACAAAATCACACAAAATATCAAGTGGGCCATTAGACATAATTACACATTCTCCGACAACCATGTACCTAACCCATTTGATGTAAACGTGATCCTCAAATGGCTTTCTGAGGCACACATCCAAAGGTTGAACAACAAACATTAGATTCCCAATGTAACTGCAAAGTCAGTGTTAATTGTTCAAAGGCAACTCTTGATCTCATCGATTGTGTTGGATCTGAACCTACGCTAATAAGCTGCCTTCTTAATGTAGGTCACTGGGACACCTATCCAACACATTATCAATCCACAACTTTAGACCCCCCTCATCCATCCAATCATTGCCATGAACATACACAAAATCTCTTGCAAGGACTTTCATGTTCGTCAATGGTTTTACATTTAAAAATTGCTATAGGCTTTAATTTTCTTCCATCAGTTATACAAGTCAGTGCCACTCTGAGTATTGTCTTCTGTGTCCTGCAGTTTTTACCACAACTGTTTGTGAACCACTTCACACCATGTTTCAGTTGCTGGGCATATTGAAATGCATGAGTGTTTCATCTATGAAGCCAGTATGACATAATAAGTACTTGTGCCTTTGCTGCCGTTCGAAATTGTTAATTTTAGCATTGAGGTCACAGAATCACCGAAATGTTATGGTGCAGAATGCTGCTATTTGATCTCCATCATATCTGCACAAACTCTCCAAATGAGCATCATGATTCAGTGACATTTCCTGCCTTTTCCTCAGCACGCCTGCTAATTGTTTCTAGTCAAGTAATCATCTGATGCCCTCTTGAAAGCCTTGATTGAACCTACCTCCACCACACTTGCAGGCAGTTTTGTGATAACGTTTTTTATGACATCACATTTTCTTCTTTTGCCATGAAAGCTGTGTCCTTTTGTTCTTGATCCTTTTACACACAGGAACAGTTTCTGCCTATCTATTCTGTCCAACCTCCTCATGATTTTGAACATCTCTATCAAATCTCCTCTCAGCCTCTTCTCTCCAAGGAGAACAGTCTCAGCCTCTTCAATCTATCCTCAGAACTGATGTTTTCAACCCCTGGAACCTGTCTTGCCAACCTCTTCTGCATTCTTTCCAGTCCATTTGCATTCTATAGTGTGGTGCCCAGGACTGTACACAGCATTCCAACTGAGTGTCTTACATAAATTCCCCATCTGGTTCACTAACTTTCTTTAGGGAAAGAAATTTGCTGTCCTTATCTGGTCTGGCTTATATCTCACTCCAGAGCCACAGCAATGTGGTTGACTCTCAACTGCCCTCGGGCAACTAGGGATGGGCAATAAATGCTGGCCAGCCAACAATGCCCATGTCCCATGAATGATTATTTAAAAAATCAGCATAATCTCCTTGCTCTTCTACACAATGCCCCTATAGATAGCAAATGTTGTCTCTTTGTTCAAGAAGGGGAGTAGAGACCATCCTGGGAATTATAGACTGGTAAGCCTTACTTCTGTTGTGGGCAAAGTTTTGGAAAGAATTACAAGGGATAGGATTTATAATCATCGAGAGAGAAATAAATTGATTAGGGATAGTCAACACGGTTTTGTGAAGGGTAGGTCGTGCCTCACAAACCTTATTGAGTTTTTTGAAAAGGTGACCAAAGAGGTGGATAAGGGTAAGGCAGAGGACCTGGTGTATATGGATTTTAGCAAAGTGTTTGATAAGGTTCCCCATGGTAGGCTACTGCAGAAAATGCAGATGCATGGGATTGAGGGTGATTCAGCAGTTTGGATCAGGAATTGGCTAGCTGATAGAAGACAGAGGGTGGTGGTTGATGGGAAATATTCAACCTGGAGTTCAGTTACAAGTTGTGTGCCTCAGGGGTCTGTTTTGGGGCTACTGTTGTTTGCCATTTTTATAAATGACCTAGGTGAGGGTGTAGAAGGATGGGTTAGTAAATTTGCTGACGACACCAAAGTCAGAGGAGTTGTAGATAGTGAGGATGGATGTTACAGTTTGCAGAAAGACATAGATAAGCTGTAGAGCTGGGCTGAGAGGCGGCAAATGGAGTTTAATGCAGAGAAGTGTGAGGTGATTCACTTTGGTAAGAGTAACAGGAGTACAGAATATAGGGCTAATGGAAGGACTCTTGTTAGTGTTGATGAGCAGAGAGATCTCGGGGTACATGTGCATAGATCCCTGAAAGTTGGCACCCAGGTTGATAACGTTGTTAAGAAGGCGTACAGTGTGTTAGCTTTTATTGGTAGAGGGATTGAATTTTGGAGCTGTGAGGTCATGTTGCAACTGTACAAAACTCTGGTGCGTCCGCACTTGGAGTATTACGTACGGCTCTGGTCGCCGCATTATAAGAACAATATGGAGGTATTGGAAAGGGTGCAGAGGAGGTTTACCAGGATGTTGCCTGGTATGGTGGGAAGGTTTTATGAGGAAAGGCTGAGGGACTTGAGGTTATTTTCGTTAGAGAGAAGGTTAAGAGGTGACCTAATTGAGGCATACAAGATAATCAGAGGGTTAGATAGGGTGGACAATGAGAGCCTTTTTCCTCGGATGGTGATGGCTAACACAAGGGGACATAGCTTTAAATTGAGGGGTGGTAATTATAGGACAGATGTCAGAGGTAAGTTCTTTACTCAGAGGATAGTAAGGGCGTGGAATGCCCTGCCTGCAGCAGTTGTGGACTCGCCAACTTTAAGGGCGTTCAAATGGTCAGTGGATAGGCATATGGATAACATTGGAATAGTTTAGGTTAGAGGGTCATTAGATTGGTTCCACTGGTCAGCGCAACACTGAGGGCCGAAGGGCCTGTACTGTGCTGTAATGTTCTATGTTCTATAAATAAAACCCAAAACACCATATCTGCTCTCAACAACTGTCCTGCCACATTCACCTATGCACAAATACACACAGGGTCCCTCTGTTTCTTCATCCCTTTTAGAATTTTACCTCCTTACTTTGCACTGTCTCTGTCCTTCCAACCAAAATGCATCAATCATCTCACACTTCTCTGCATTGAATGTCACCTGCAAGCTATCTGTCCAGTCCACCAACTTGTCTGTGTCCTTCTGAAGTTCTGCGTTGTCCTCCACACAGTTTACATACCTCAAACTTTGAAACACCGAGATCTAAATCATTAATATATATCAGGAAAAGCAAGGGTCCCAATACCAACCTCTGTGAAACACCACTATAAACCTTCCTTCAGCCTAAAAAATATCCATAAACCATTACTCTCTGCTTCCTATTATTCGACCTTTTGGTCGTCTCTGAGCAATCTTCATCCGCTGTTGTAACACTAGCTGTTTTCATTCCTTAAAGTGGATTCGCCAACTAGTTGTTGTGCTGAAATCTTTGCTGGACTCAGTGTTTGAATGGCCCACTTAAGTGCACTTGGAAACATCGCAGTTCTGGTGATGATATATTCATTCTGACCATTTCTGAGGATCCATTCCAATACATGCTGCTTAAAATCAGGCCAGTAACCGGTCCTTGTTTTTATGGTGCATTTGGCCTTGGGCGTCTTCTTCGGGGCACATTCCTTCTTTCATTCTCACACCAAATTTTCACTCATACCAAATTGCCTCACTTCAGCACAGTTGTTTGATGAGGTAACAAATGGTATGACTTAAAGCTTGAAACCAGCTCATACTTCTATCCTTCTGCCGGAGGACCCATTTCTGGCTGTTACTCACCGTGCACAGTCTGCTATGTGTGGGTATGTCTCAAACTCCTGAACATCTTCTTGACAACACGGCCTGCTGGATCCCATGTGTTGACGTATAAGGTGAGTAAAATATATATTTCTGAGATGAAAATTTGAGGCCAACTCCGAAAGCAATTTCTTAGCAGAAGAAAGGGTCGAGCAATATGCAGAATCTGGGCCTAAACATGAATGTTGATACTCAGAGGATAGGCACGTCTTATCTACTGGGTTGACTTATATGCTATAATTAGTGGTATGTCTTCTAGTCTCTTGATCAGGAGTATGAAAGTGAGATGATAAAAGAACTGCAGAAAAGAGAAAAATATTGGAGAGATTTGAGCTTCATGAAGAATTAGGAAATGTTGAGGAGAAAAAAGATATCTGGCACAAATTCCTGGAAGGGGCTAGAACAATAAAGTTGATGTGGGAGATTGACTTGAGCTTAGATGAAACGTTGAAGTTAAGAATTTCAACAGATGAAGTAGTATTAATGGATTATTCATTTTCTTTTTCACATGTGACCGTTGCC
This sequence comes from Carcharhinus amblyrhynchos, assembly GCF_965287045.1. NCBI lineage: Eukaryota > Metazoa > Chordata > Chondrichthyes > Carcharhiniformes > Carcharhinidae > Carcharhinus > Carcharhinus amblyrhynchos. Next base: position 92,822,380 of record NC_137328.1, on the reverse strand, counting down.
TTTCAACAGTTGTTATCTAGAACATTCAGGGTTTAATCCACTCTGGGAATGAAAGATTTTAAATTTGGATACAGGACAGATTATAAACCTTACTAAGCTAATTTGTAACCTTTGACCAAGTTTGCAACAATAGAGGCAAAGTCTTGCCTATTAGAAACATCTCTAATAGCAAGAAAACTCCCAGAAACTGGCATGTTCCTATGGTTAACATGGTCATCCATTGGGAACAAGTATGCAAGCTTCCAACCTTTGTTTCAATGTTGGAAACAACTTTGTGAAGGTTTCCAAATAACATCAGTTACAGTCATTAAGTTTAGTGTTCGTCTAAATCCAAGTATTACATTGCAGTTTCATCACAGTTAGGGAGTTACAGACATTGTTCTTGATTTTTCTATGTCTGTTAGGTAGGACATCTATCCACTCATTTGATTCAACTGGCAGATCAGGCTGCATGGTGATGGGGTCAGGTGCTCTATTTTAATATTACAGATGACTTTAAAGCTGGAATGTCCCTCGTGACTGTTGCTTCATTGCTGGGATTACAGGAAATAGACTTTGGATGCAGCAATTAATAGGCTGTCAAAATGTATGTGCCTGGAGAGAGAGAAAAAGGGAAAGAGAGAGAGAGTGGGAGAGAGAAACTGTGTGTGAGCAAGAGAAAGAGAGTGCTTGTGAGAAAGAGAAAGAGAGAGAGAGAAAGAGGGAGAAAGAGTGATAAAGAGAGAGTGAGAGAGAGAGTAAGACATCACAAGAGGATTAAAGAGTAGCAATGAGGGCTGGCCAAAATGACCAAGGTTTTGCAAGAATAAAATAATGGGACAGGAAGCATCAAGGGAGGTGACTCAGGCAGTCAACACCATTTCAAATGCAGTGCCAGAAATCATTTAGCAATTTCGTAAGGTTAGCAGGGCATAGCTACACTTGCAGATCCAGAAAGCATCACTACCCTCTGTATTATGTGCATCCACACTATTAGGATGGAGGGAAGTTAACTGAAGATAGTTGGGGGCCTAAGTATAACTCATGAGGTACTATCTTTGAGTAATCCTGTCTCTCCAAGTGGAGATTAATTCTGTCGTTCAGAATTGTTTCCAATAGTTTCCCTACCACTGAAGTTAGACTCAGTGGCCTGTGATTACCTGGTTTTTCATACTTCCCTTTTTGAATAGTACCACATTCACTGTCCTCCAGTCCTTTGGCACCTCAATTGTGGCTAGAGAGAATTTGAAAATTTGCGTTTGAGCCCTTGTAATCTCCTCTCTTGCCTCACACAACAGCCTAGGATACATCTCATCCGGGCCTTGGGATTTTGTCACTTTTCAGCCCAACAAAACCTCTAACATCTCCTCTCTGTCAATGCTAATTTGTTCAATTATGTCACAGCCCCCCTCCCTGCTTTCCATATCTACATCATCCTCTTCCACAGTGAACGCAGGTTCAAAATACTCATTGAATACGTCATCCTAGTCCTTCAGCTTCACAGAGGTTGCAACTTTGATCCCTAATGGGCTTTACTCTTTCCCTGGATACCCCCTTGCTTAATATACTTACAAAATACCTCGAGAGTTTCCTCTATTTTGCCCATCAGTGTTCTTTAATGCCCTCTTTCTCTTGTGACAATACTGATCCTTTAAGAAATATATTTGTGTCATATTTCTTGTGCAGGATATGTTTTAGCAGCGTGTTTTATTGTTGGCTTAGTCTGCATCCAGTAGCCACGTTGTTACTGCAGCAGCATAATTGATTTTTTTTGTTCATTCATGGGATGTGGGCATCATTGTCAGTGCCAGCATTTATTGCCCATCCCTGAGGGCAGTTAAGAGTTAATCACATTGCTGTGGTTTTAGAGTCACATAGTGGCTAGACCAGGTAAAGGCACCAGATTTCCTTCTCTGGAGGATATTAAGTGAACCAAATGGGTTTTTATGACAATTGACAATGCTTTTGTGGTCATCATTAGACTTTTAATTCCAGATTTTTAGTAAAATCAAATTTCACCATCTGCCGTGGTAGGATTCAGACCCAGGTCCCCAGAGCATTATCCTGGGTCTCTGTATTACTAGCTCAGTGACAATACCATGATGCCACTGCCTCCCCTCTAAAATGGTTGTTTTAATATGGACTAATGCAGAGTTGTTATTTTAGTGTTTTCCTCTGGAGTTTTTCAGTGTGGGACTTGAGTCAGTTTCAACAGGAAAAATCATGTGATTAGGCAGGGCTAGGCTCACAGAGAAAAACACAGTTCAGTTGCTGTTGAGAGAAGAAATAATTCTAAGTCTATGAATATCGAAACTGGGATCTGCCAGAAAATAAGCCCCTTTCTCTGAAGTTCTGCTGCTTGAAGGTAGATCTTTCTCTGAAAACTGCTACATGAGAATCAGAAGGCTGATGTACTTTTGTATCTGTCTAGATGGGTTAAGAAGGCTGGAAATGAAGCATCCACATGAGCTTATCTGTTTCTGGTGCTAATTGGTTCTGAGGTAGTATTCATGTCTATGGGGATATTGTTTAAATTAGAACTATAAAGATAGTAGCTGTTAAGAATTATACTTTGTCATGTTTAAGTATTTTAATTGGTAAAAGTTATGCAAATTTTTTTTTGTTATATTCTAACTGTATTCTTAAATAAAATTTGTGTTGATAAAAACTACCTATTGGGTCAATAGAATCACACCTGGAGTGAAACACCTCATGCTCGCACTAATGCCAAAATTAAATAAAGTTGGGATTTAGGCTAACTTTATAACATACCTTGGAGTTTCTGCTCTGGTCCCTAACACCCTTGATATCTAGGGTTCTCTGGACTAGTTGGTCCCACCCTTTACCTCTACAGGAACGTGTTGACTTTGTATTTTCTCTATTTCCTTTTTGAATGACTCCCACTGCTCTGACGTGGATTCTCCTCCAAGTAGCTGCTCCTAGTCCACTTTGGTCAGATCCTGTCTTATCCCATTAAATTCAGCCTTCCCCCAATTCAGAACATTTATTTTTGGTCCACCTTTGTCCTTTTCCATAACTACTTTAAATCTTACCGAGATATGGTCACTATTACCGAAATGTTCCCCGCTGACACGTGCCTGGCTTCATTCCCTAAAATTAGTACCATCCCCACTCTTATAGGACACGCTTTGTGCTGGCTGTAAAACTCTTACTTTACACATTTCATGCTTCGCCTGTCCCAACTAATATTGTGAAAGTTGAAATCCCCCACTATTATTATCCTATTATTTTTACACTCTGAAAATTGTCCACATCTGTTCTTCTTTCCCTCTGTGACAGATAGAGGGCCTGTAGTATACTCCAGCAATGTGATTGGGCCATAATTATTTTTAAGTTTCACCATTATGACCTCAATTGCAGAGCCTGTTAATAAATCGTCCTTCCTCATTGCAGTAATTGATTCTTTGATCAACACTGCAACACTATCTGCTCTTTTATACCTCACCTCACCCTGCTCCCCCCATCCCACCATCTCACCTGAAGACTCTATATCCCAGGATATTGAACTGCCAGTCCTGCCCTTCCCTTAGCAATGTCTCTGTGACAGCAAAAATATAATAGTCTCATGTGTTAATCAATGCCAACAAAGAACAAAGAACAGCACAGCACGGGAAACAGGCCCTTCGGCCCAACAAGCCTGCGCCGCCATTTTAATATTCTGAGTGCCCTCCTCTACCTATGAACTTTGTCTACGCCTACTGGGGAAGATTGAGGGAGACTAATTTAGGGACAAGTTGTTACACCAATCAGCCTAAGAGCATGCTTTTGGGGTGTGGAAGGAAACCGGAGCACCCGGAGAAAACCCACGCAATCATGGGGAGAATGTGCAAACTCCCGCAGACACTTGCCCAAATCCATGTAAATGCCTTAAGTTTATCAGCCCTATTTGTCCAGCCTTGCCAATTTCCCTTGACCCTTAGTTTGTCTCTCTTTGCACTGCCCTCCACATTGACTTAATTTTTCTTTGGCACAGCCAAATAAAGAAGGGGGAGGGGGAGGAGGGGGTGTTTGGGTCATAAAATTGTTTCCTGCTCAGGGCAGCCAGGATTCCAGAGAGAATCCCCTCCATACAACTGTTTCTGAAATGTCTCCCTCGTTCATCCCAGAAACCGTTCAGACCAGTAATCTTACTTCCCCATTTAACTGTCTTTGCCTTCGGGGATGGCCAGACCTGAGCATGGGATTTAATGAGATACAGTCAATCTCGTGCAATTTTTGTTTATCTTCTGTCCATCTTTATCCTCAATGAACAACTTCATTATTCAAAGCAGGACTCAGTTACTTGGTATGGCAATTAATTGATATTCCATCAGGAAATGCAATAAAAACTTATTAATTTGTCTTCCAAGGGCACATCTGTTTTGTTATTCTCAAGGTTTTGTTGTGTTTGACAAAGTTTTTTTTCCTCCCCAGTGAAGGATTATTGGTGCTATGTCCTACGAGCTACAGAGAAAATCCCTCCCTTGTTCCTGGTTTGAGGTCACTCTGGTACGTTGGATGAGAATGGTCTACTTTGTGCCAAACATCATTAGAGTCATGTCGGGGTGCCAGAGCTTTACAAGCTCATGACCACAGCAACTTCATTCTAACATTCTTGTCAACCAAAATGGAGACTGCAAATGATGGATTAGACCCCCTGTATTGTTTGTGTTGGCTGCCTTCAAGGAATTCTGTCTTTTAAATTTTATTTGTTAGTGTCACAGGTAGGCTGACGTTACTGTGAAAATCCCCCAGTCACCACACTCTGGCCGTGTTTGGGTACACTGAGGGAAAATTTAACGTGGCTGATGCACCTAACAAGCACGTCTTTCAGGCTGTGGGAGGAAACCGGAGCACTCGGAGGAAACCCATGCAGACACGGAAAGAATGTGCAAAATCCACATAGACAGTGACCGAAACTGGGAGTCAAGTCCGGATCCCAGCTGCTGTGACAGCAGTGCTAACCACTGTGCCACCATGCTGCCTCATGTACTCAAATTTTCAACTATAGATAACATAATTGTCTGAATCATGTGAATGGGGCATTCTTTTGGTCATGCCAACATTAGGTTTGTCATTTGGAGGTTCAATATAATTTCTTCACATTTTTTCTGCATTCTTGGTGTCAGAATCAATGACACTACATCATATGTCAACTTTGTAGAATGGTTCAGATTTTTGGTGTAAAATAGATACGTTGAAAAAGGAGCAGTAGTCGTCTATTCTGCCTTTCAAACCTGCTTCACCATTCATCATGATCATGGCTGATCATCCAACTCAGTAACCTTTTCCCCCCATATTCTTTGACTTCTTTAGCCCAAAGAGCTATATGTAAATCCTTCTTGAAAACATTCAGGGCGGGATTTTATGGGTTTGCTCATCCCAAAACTGTAAAACCTGCGCTCCCCCCCCCCCCCCCCCCCCCCAGGTCAATGGACCATTCATGGTCTGCCCCTCACCCGTTCCGATTCCCGTGGCGACTCTGTCCACAATGATTTGACCTTAACTGCTTTCTGTAGTAGAGACTTCCAGAGGCTCACCTCTCTGAGTGAAGAAATCTCTCCTACTCTCAGTCCTTTGTTTTTAGACTATGAGCCCCGGTTCATAGTCTAAAAATAACTCCCCCACCGCCAAGATAATCTTTTCTGAATCCACTCTGTCCAGTCCTGTTAGAATTTTATAGTTTTCTATAATGTTCCTCATTCTTCTAAATTCCAGCGAATATAGTCCTAACTGACTCAATCTCTCGTCCTACATCAGGCCTGCCATCCCTGGAATTAGTCTGATAAGCCTTTGCTGTACATCCTCCATTGCAAGAACATCCTTCCTCAGACAAGCCCCAAAACTGCACACAATATTCCAGGTGTAATCTCACCATAGCCCAGTACACCTGCAGCAAGACATCCCTGCTCCAGTACTCAAAGTAAGAAGTCTGACAATACCAGGTTTAAGAACATACGAACATAAGAACATAAGGAATAGGAGAGGAGTAGGCCATCTAGCCCTTCAAGCCTGCCCCGCCATTCAATAAGATCATGGCTGACCTGAAGTGGATCAGTTCCACTTTCCCGCTTTCTCCCCATAACCCTTAATTCCCCTGTCTATCAGAAACCTATCTACCCGTGACTTAAATATATTCAGCGAGGTAGCCTCCACCACTTCAACGTGCAGAGGATTCCAGAGAAGTGGAACTTCCGCACACACGAGGACAGTCTCAACCAGGATCTTGGGTTCATGTCGCACTATCTGTAACCCCCATGACTTGCCTGGGTTTGCAAAACCTCACTTACTGTACTGTCTGGAGACAATACACATCTCTTTAATGCATGCATAATACTCTTTCCACTCACATTGTCGGCATCTTTAAGACTTGAATAGCAGGTTAGTTGTAAAGACTTGCATTCTAATCAGTAATCTCTAAACTGTCTGTGCTGTTATATGCTCTGTTTGAGGCCAGAACTCTCCATTCACCTGACGAAGGGCAAACCCTGAAAGCTTGTGAGTTTACTATCAAATAAGTTGGTTGGACTTTAACCTGGTGTTGTCAGACTTCTTACTGTGTTTACCCCAGTCCAACGCCAGCATATCCACATCCAGTACTCAAAGACCAACAAACTATTTGCTTTCTTCACCACCTGCTGCACCTGCATGTTTACCTTCAGTGATTGGTGTACAAAGACATCCAGGTCTCATTGCACATGCCCCCCCTCAATCTATAACCATTCAGGTAATAATCTGCCTTCCAGATTTTGCTACTAAAGTGGAAAGCATGATAGAAGTGTTTCAAGTTTTAGGAGGTTGGGAGGGGTGGTAGGCAGAAGCTAAATATATCTTTGAATATTTAGAGATGTCAAGAATAAAGTTCCACAGGCACAAGATTAAATGTAAGTGATTTAGAACAGAAAGCAAGTAAGCCTATCTTATTCATGGATTTGTTATCGCTGCGCATTAGTGACAGAGGTAGAGCCGATGGCAACATTCAAGCTGAGATTTGATAATTGATTAAAGGTTGTTGATGGTATAAAAAGAATCAGAAGTGCAGATTATTGGAAACAATACCATTAAATGTGGTCAGGGTTATTTTCTCATGTGATGGGCTAAGGACAACAGGTAAGATTCTCTGGCCTCCCAGCCACATGTTTCCTGCCAGCGAGAGGTGGGGCGTTGTTTGCTAGCGGTGGAATTCTCTGGTCCTGCTGCTGTCAATGGGAATTCCCATTGATGTCTCCTCATGCCAGTGGGAAACCCACAGGTCAGGGTGCGCTGCTGGTGGGACCGGAGAACCTGCCACTATGAACGGTTGGAAACTCTGGCCAACCTGGATTCTTTCCATGTTGTAATTTTTATGTATTACGTTGTATCATTTAAGTAGGCCCAAAACATCAGGTTAAAGTTCAACAGGTTTATTTGGTAGCACGAGCTTTTGGAGCACCGCCCCTTCATCAGGTGAGTGCAGGATGTGGTTCACAAACAGGGCATATACAGACACAAACTCAATTACAAGATAATGTGAATCTTAACAGGTAATCAAGTCTTTACAGGTACAGGCAATGTCAGTGGAGAGAGGGTTAAGCACAGGTTAAAGAGATGTGTATTGTCTCCAGCCGGGACAGCTAGTGAGATTTTGTAAGTGTTCCCTTACTGTTGGGGAACACTTCAACAGTCAAGGGCTCTCAGCCTCTGATCTTCAGGTAAGCATTCTCCAAAGCGGCCTTCACAACGCACAACAATGCAGGGCCACTGAGCAGAAACTGATAGCCAAGTTCGGCATGCATGAGGATGGCCTCAACCGGGATCTTGGGTTCATGTCACACTATCTGTAACCCCCACAACTTGCCTGGGCTTGCAAAATCTCACTAACTGTCCCGGTTGGAGACAATACACATCTCTTTAACCCGTGCTTAACTCTCTCTCCACTCACATTGTCTGTACCTTTAAAGTCTTGATTACCTGTTAAGATTCACATTATCTTGTAATTGAGTTTGTGTCTATATATGCCCCATTTGTGAACCAAATCCTGCACTCACCTGATGAAGGCACAGTGCTCAGAAAGCTTGCGCTACCAAATAAACCTGTTGGACATTAACCTGGTGTTGTGAGACTACTTACTGTGCCCACCACAGTCCAATGCCGGCATCTCCACATCATGTGTCATTTAATATATATAAAATCTCCATCCAGGTCTGTATGAAAACTAAATGTAAAATTTGAAAAGAAATTGGCTGAAACTTGGTTTGCATCATCAGGAGGAACCACCTGCCCCTGTAGTTCAGGCAAAGGTAAATAGCAGGCAGATTTGGTGCTGCCACCTCATTTACTCAATTATATCAGTGTGCGAATGTCTGCTACACAGCTGCCTTCTGCTGTGCTTAGCAGGGAGCCGAACAGCATTTGCTGAAAACATGTACAGCATCCACGCTTCTGTCCTTAAAGACAATCTATCTGTCCTAAGGCAAGCTGCAGTTCATTTTTCACTGCTGCTGAATACTGTTTCTGTAATTAAGAACAAGAAGAGTGAAACTGCGGAGAAGGACAGAGCTCCAGGGTTGCTGACGTGGTGCTGGAGGATTATTAGTGGTGGTAGACAGGAAGAGAAAGGCCAGCGACCTGTGGGCAGCCAGAAGGTCCTCCAGGATCACCCACAGATGAGATTGGGAGAAAGTCATCACTAAGATCAAATCTTAGCATTTGAAATGGGTTACAATAAGAGTTCTCATCACCTCATACGTGTGGTCAAGATGGGTGAATCCAAATGGATAATATTTTGGTATATCTTCAAGGAATATCAGCATGCCCTTATTGGAAGGAAAATGTGCCATGCGATCTCGCCTTAGTTTCATTTCTACTTTGAGTAGGGCACACACACCAACTTGAATGTCTTCAAGATTTATAACCATGCATAACCATTTGCATGTGCTGAGACATAATAAACAAGCACCAAATCCTTTATTGGTGCCTTCTGTCTTGTACAATAAATAAGAACATAAGAACATAAGAAATAGAAGCAGGAGTAGGCCATCTAGCCCTTCGAGCCTGCCCCGCCATTCAATAAGATCATGGCTGATCTGAAGTGGATCAGTTCCACTTTCCCGCTTTCTCCCCATAACCCTTAATTCCCTTGTCTGTCAAAAACCTATCTACCCGTGACTTAAATATATTTAGCGAGGTAGCCTCCACCACTTCAACGGGCAGAGAATTCCAGAGATTCACCACTCTTTGAGTGAAGAAGTTCCTCCTCAACTCTGATCTAAACTGCCCCCCCCTTATCTTGAGGCTGTGCCCTCTAGTCCTGCTATCCTTTCTAAGCAGGAACAATCTCTCTACATCTATCCTATCCATCCCTTTCATTATCTTATACGTCTCTATAAGATCCCCCCTCATCCTTCTAAACTCCAACGAGTACAGACCCAGTCTACTTAGACTCTCTTCATAGTCCAACCCCCTCATCTCCGATATCAGCCTATTGAACCTCCTCTGCACTCCCTCCAAGGCCAAGATATCCTTGCGCAAGTGCGGCGACCAAAACTGCACACAGTACTCCAGCTGCAGCCTCACCAGTACCCTGTACAATTGCAGCAAGACCTCCCTGCTTTTATATTCTATCCCCCTCGCTATAAAGGCCAGCATCTCATTTGCCTTCTTGATCACCTGCTGCACCTGCAGACTGGGTTTTTGTGACTCATGCACAAGGACCCCCAGGTCCCTCTGCACTGTAACGTGCTGCAGCTTTTCGCCCTTTAAATAGTAATCCCTCCTACTATTATTTCTGCTAAAGTGGATAACCTCACACTTGTTAACATTATGCTCCATCTGCCAGGTCCTCACCCACTCGCTCAGCCTATCCAGATCCCTCTGCAGACTTTCCACACCCTGCACGCAATTTGCTTTACCACTCATCTTCGTGTCATCAGCAAATTTCATCACTCTACACACAGCCCCCTCCTCCAGATCATCTATATAAATGGTAAATAGCTGAGACCCCAGCACCGATCCCTGCAGCACTCCACTAGTCACCAACCGCCAATCAGAATAGCACCCATTGATACCAACTCAAGACATTATATCATTATAATATTGCAGCATGGTGATCAGTGGTGGTCAGACAAGTGGCAGCAAGATTGAGTACAGGTACAACATGGTGAACAACCTTAGACAGCCTTAGGCATGGGAAGGCCTTTTGACAAAATTGGCAGTTTCAAGGAAGTTGCAACATTACACTTGCAGGAGAGTGCAAGTTGATCCACCGTGTAAAATGCAGCATCCACAGATAAGACAAATTGAAGCTCAAATTAGACAAAGTGGAGAAAGATGGCATCATTAGAAGAGTACAAGAGCACACAGATTAATACAACTCATAGAGAAGGGCAGATTATTGAAAGAATGCCTAAGTTCATAAAGTTTAAGCAAGGCTTTGAAATGTTGTCCTTACAAAATGCCCACATTGGAATCGTTAAATCTAAGATTTTTTTGGCGCAAAATTCTTCCTGAAGCTTAGTTACTGATCAGTATATCTCGCGGAAAAGTCCTAATAACATACTGGTTTCAATTACTTCCTTTTGTTTGGAGCAATAGCAGCTTGAGGCTGAAGTGGTCTCCATCGCACGACAGCTAAATCTGGTGTGATCAAATCTCTTCTGTGGTTTCCCGCACAGCCTAGCTCAGCCTCTTCTCTGTTGCTTGGGGATTGGAGCTCGGTGGAAGGGCTGTCACAAGAGAAAAGGGCATCATATTGAATGACTGCTGCCATGTTGCAGTGGCCAAGCCCAGCCACAGATAGGCCACTGACCAGTACAGGGCAGTTTTACTGAAAACCTGGAAAGAGTCATTCTAAAATTTTGCAAGGGTCTTTTCACCTTCATTCTCAGCTGCCTTGGAAGCAAAAAACACTACAAAAGAAGTGGGGATATCCTCATTTAATAGGTTCCCTCAATATGGAATGATAAATGTCATGTTGGCATAAACTAGGATTTAGCTGCCAAATAGCATGTGCCAGAGTTGATTGGAGCAGAAGTGGCCCTAATCCAGGAATTAACAAATGTCAAAGCTGCAAACGGTTATTCATCATGAGATCAGCAGGAGGTAGCAATATTTATGAAGAAAGCACAAAATGTCACTGTCATTATTTCCAAACAGTGTGTGGAGGGGATAACTTTTTTAAGCAAAGTTAAATTTTATTAACATTTCCTAGGGTTTCATTGTTCCATTGTTTTTTTTCCCAAGGAAACTTACAAGGGAATGATTAGGGCAGTTTAATGCTAAATTATCAGTAAGCATGAATTTCCTCAATTAATTGTGCCACCCCCTAGTTACGCCCATTCGCAGATACATCCACCAAAGTCCACACTTCATAGCATTTTTAAAACATTCTGTCCTTAATGTGCATAGATGATGGTTTAGGGGACTTACATTAGTCATCCTTCCCAACTGAGTATACCAGTGGTCCCATACTTTCTCAACACCATCCCTATGACAAACCACTCAATTCTCTTCCTTTTGTTCAGCCTTATGAGTCTTGTCATTACTTCATCACACATAGTAACACCAACACCAAATGGAGAAAAACTGTTTTACCTGACAATTCAATTTTCATTGTGTTTAATATTTAAAAGGAATACTTAAGAATTGTTTTTACTAAGTGCCTGCTGCACTGATTTACCTATTGCTGTGCTCCGACGTAGTGCTTTGTCAATGGTTATAGCCTTGAAATCTTCACTGAGATAGAGCACCAGGCTGAGACTGCATTGAGGACGCTTCACAAAGATGTGTGGGAGGGCGATTCTCCCAAAACATTTGCGTGAAAACTGGAATAAATCATGCTGCTTTTTTTCAATGAGAGTTCTAAAATGAATTTCCCACACACTGTACGCTGCAGAGTGAATTATTTTGATTTGATTTGATTTATTATTGCCATATATATTGGCATACAGCAAAAAATATTGTTTCTTGTGCAATATACAGGCAAAGTGTACATTCATAGAAAGGGAAAGGAGAGAGTGCAGAATGTAGTGTTACAGTCACAGCTTGGGTGTAGAGAAAGATCAACTTAACATGAGGTAGGTCCATTCAAAAGTCTGATGGCAGCAGGGAAGAAGCTGTTCTTGAGTTGGTTGGTATGTGACCTCAGACTTTTGTATGTTTTCCCTGACAAAGAAGGTGGAAGAGAGAATGTCTGGTGTGCGTGGGTTCTTTGATGGCTACTACTGGCTGCTTTCCCGAGACAGCAGAAAGAATGAATTGTGCAATAGAAGGGCCTATTCCTGTTGGAGAGGCCGGCAGCATAAACCTGAGTGGCCCATTGTGCATACTCCAATCTGTCAGTGCCGAGGTTGGTGCATACACCATGGCTCCTGTCTGCCAGCTTCACAATTGCTGACCAACCGATTGCTGGCCAGCCCCATGACCCCCGTAATGCCAGCCATGTGACCTCCCTCATGGCCCAACAATTGGCGACCCTCCACCCCACTCCCCCCCATCTCCTCAAGCATGTCTGGCACCAGCCCCAACACCCCCCTCCACCTTTCCTTTCCTCAACCCATCTAGATCACTACCCGCCCTCCCTGGCAGACTGATCTTCCCCGTCCAGATGGCCAACTCTGATCACTGGCCTCCCTCCTTCTGCTCAGGGTCCCAAAGTGCAGAGTGGCAGCAGGACCCTCCACCAATTGCCCCCAGTGGTCCTGATCCCATCAAGTTTTGCTCCCTTGGCGTAGTGCTATAGTGCCCATGGGCATTGGCACTTTTTCCCTTGAGCAGTGCCAGGGAGCACTGGCTGGCACTGCCAGGGTGCCAATGCCCTCGGGCACCCGCCCCTCTAGGGAGGTCTCTTTGTGCCCCCTTCTAGCGAGCAGGGTCGGGCCGCTCGCTCCCTGAAAGTGGGAGCTGCTATAAACCCTGTTGGAGGCAAATACTCCTGGGGGTGGGGAGTCTAGGGGGCTGAAGTCTCTGGGCCCGTTGATATTTAAATTAGATTTGCATGCTCTTTTGCATGCCTAATTCAGCTCTGCGCCTAGTTCTGATGCCACCAGAAATCTGGGACTGGGAGATGCACTTGGGTCTAGCTGCCCAGCATGGATTGCACTAATCTGGCCCCACTGAAATCTCCCAGCCTACTGCACTAATCTTTTAGCCCCGTGGTGTGTAATCTTAATCAGCTGCCTTGGGAAGCTCCTGTCGAAAGTGGAATCCAGAACCATCGCTTTCTTCATCATCATTTATATTCCCTTTGTCCAATTACAGTCCCCCCATTCATACTATAAATCTCTTCTGATGTTCTTCGCTCTTAGCTGTGATGAAGGGTCATCCAGAATCGAAACGTTAGCTCTATTCCCTCTCCACAGACACTACCACACCTGCTGAGATTTTTCAGCATTTTCTGCCTTTTTCCTAGGACCACAATATCTGCAGTTTAAGTTTCCATGGCAGCAGAGTGAACCTGAGGTTCTGTGAGACAGGATAAATAGCATCTTGTTGTCCTTCTATAGCTCATGCCTTCTTCTGGCTCATGGTTCATTACCTGAAGACCTCATCTTTAGCCTGCCTCTAAATTAACACAGTGCTAATCTCTGTGTGGGTAAGAGATGGAAGTGGTGGTGTGAAGTGTACAGCAGTGATTATGGGAGGTGAATTAAAGTGGGGAGGGGAGTATTGTGAGTCATGGGGCTTCAGGTGGTGCCTGCGTGGATGGAATAGTTAAGTCAAGAGGTAAATTAGGGTTTTTATTAATTCATGGAATGTGGGCATCACTAACTAGGCCAGCTTTTATTGTCTATCCCTAATTTGTCTTGAGAAGGTAGTTGTGCCTTCTTGAATAGTTGTAATCCATTTGGCATAGGTAAACCCACATTGCTGTAAGACAGAGAGCTCAAGGATTTTGACTCAGTGAAGAAATGGTGGTATATTTCAAAGTCAGGGTGATAAGTAGCTTGGAGGAGAACTCCCAGTGGTGGTGTTCCTATGTATCTGCTGCCCTTGTCCTTCTTACTTTGACAGATCTGGTGAGATTACTGAAGTTTTTTCAGCACATTGCAGCAATTTACTAGATACAGATCTTCCGCCATTAGCCTCCTGTGTAACCTTTTTCCGCTGCTGTTATAGGTATTGCCCAGAGGGATTTCTGCCTCCTGGACAGCATCTCATCCCTCCTGTACACTGTCAAAACAGTAATGATTTCAAAATGTCACCACTTCCCTGTCTTCAAGATCAGAACTCCTGGGGTTGGTGGAGGGACTAGTGGGATAATTGAATTTTTTTTTGCCAATTTCAGCTGCTCAGATTTCAGTTGGTGTTGGTCAGATTCCTGGGCCTGATAAACTTGAGTTGGAGTTCATCTAGACAGTAGGTTACGCAATTGAAGAGCGAAAGAGGAATACTTCTGTGAAGGAAAGAATATTCACAGGCAATGTTCCTAAAAGCAAAAGGCTAAATCAGTTAACAATGATGTTGTGGATATGTTAATTTTCTGAAATGTGAGTAAATGGAACACATATTTCTCAATAAACACACAGTTCCATTAACTCAGGTTCTAAATGGTCTGATTAATCCACAGACATAATAACATGTTGGTCATTAAGCAGCCACTGATAAAACAGCTGCTTCTAGTCCAGTATGGTCCAATGCCATGCTGCTATTTGAGTCGTGAATTCAGAAAATAACTGTTCAAGATGAAATTATAAACAGATTGGAGGTGAATAAGAAGAACATTTTGAATGAGTATAAATCTAATAAAAATGATATATATATAGACAGAAAAATGCAGCATTCAAATCTTGTTGAAATTCAGAAAGTGCAAGTTCTGTATTAAATCTATTTATCCTTTCACTGATCATATTGCAAATTTAATTACCTAAAATGCACCATCCCTACTTCTATCCATTCTACTGCAGTCAGCAACGCACACAACCTATCAAATTAAGCTCAAAGTTTATTTGCATAATGTCCTATTTCTGACTGTTTTATATAAATATATTTGGAACCAATGTCATGTATGATATAAGACAACCTGCCACTGTTTATACTTTGCAGGAACATTACTGTGGAAAAAGTCACAATGGACTTTCAGCCTGCTGCTACATTAGAAATTGTCACCATTCTGATGGCGGTTTAAGCTGCAATTAGAAAACTCATTCCTCAATGTCCATGACATTACACTTCCATGGATGCTCGGCTTTTACATTCCAAATGAACGATTCTGAATGACTCATTTGAAGTTAGTACAGCGGCACTGTGATTTGTGAACTTTACTTACATTGACATATCACCGGCTGCATCAACAAATGACCCAAGGTCCCAAACGGCTAGCACTACTTGAAGGCAGCAGTATAGGAGAACATATATACAATAGATAGGGATATAGGTGGGAGGAGGCAGGAATAGATGTAGAGTAAAGAGTTAACTCTAATAAAGGCTGCTGAGCATGTGCATAAGGAGATCTGTGCATAAGGGTGGCAGAGTGGTACAGTGGTTAGCACTGCTGCCTCACAGCATCAGGGACTTGGGTTCAATTCCAGCCTTGAATGACTTGTCTGTTCTCTCTATGGGTTTCCTCCAGGTGTTCCGGCTGCCTCCCATGGTACAAAGATGTGTAAGTTAGGTGAATTGGCCTTGGTGAATGCAAGTGGTTACGGTGATAGGGAAGGGTGAGTAGGCCTGGATAAGATGTTCTTTCGGAGCTTCAAAACAGACTTAATGTGCCAAATGGTCTCTTTCTGAATGTAGGGATTCTATGGTTCTATCATACTGATGTCACTCAGGGAGAGATGAGTGAGAAGAACCTAAGAAAGGAGCAATCACTCTGTCCAGATGTTCTGTAAACTGGTATATCCTTAGCTATGTTAACAAAAGAACTTGTAAACAAAGATACTTGCCTCCAGCCAGATCTCTTACAAGAGCAAGCTACTCTGAGACAATCTAACAATGAAAGAGTCTGCACCTCTGGAAGGAGATGTGTGTTTAGGCTGTAAAAAGTGGTGGGAATTTGAAAACAAACTATTTGCTGTGATACTTTGAGAAACATGTGAAAGCACCTGATAAGTTTCTTTACTATTCCATTGGTGCAAAAGATAGAAATGTAACATTGGCAACAGAGGTCTTGCCTGTTGGCTGGAGTGTTGTTGATAGCCTCATGTCACTAATCAGGCACTTAACAATCCCAGAATGCATACCCTTGCTCCCTGACGGGGTCAGCCACTCCCCTTCCCCCACCTCCCATCTCCCACCTCCCAGAGCCTCTCCATAGGGTCTGACCCAATCACATGGTCCTCAAAGGATTACCCCTTTAAAGGGGCTGCATCAGTGTTACTTGTCCAGAACAGGCAGACAAGTAACAGATAAAATTTAATGTAGAGAAGTGTGAAATGATTCATTATGCAGGAAGTATGCAGAGAAACAATAAAGGGAACAATTCTAAGGAGATGCAGAAGCAGAGGGAACAGGGTGCATCGACACATAAATCACAGAACAGGTTGATAGTGTGGTTAATAAATCATACAGCATTCTAGGCTTTATTAATAGAGTATAAAAATAAGGTGATTATGTTAAACTTCTATAGAACAGCCTCAACTGAGGTATTGCATCTAGTCCTGGAAACCACACATTCGGAAAGATGTGAGGGTATGAGAGGGGGTGAAAAAAAATCCATGAGAAGGATGAGGAACTTCAGTTACATAAAGTTGGGATGATTTTCCTTGGAGAAGAGAAGGTTGAGAGGAGAATTGATCATGGTATTCAAAATCATGAGGAGTCCAGAGGGAGTAGAGAGGGAGAGACTGTTCACATTGGTGGAAGGATTGAGAACAAGAGGACACAGATTTGATGTAATTGGAAAAAGAAGCAAAGCCCACACGTGGAAAAACTTATGCGTGCAATGAGTGGGTAGGATCTGGAATGCATTGCCTCAGAGCAAGGTGGAAGCAGGATTCAATCAAGACATTCAAGAGGGGATTGGATTTCTATCTGAAGAGGTATAATGTATAGGGCTATGGGGATAAAGCAGGGGTGTGTCACTAACTTGCTCCTACAAAGAACTGGTGGAAACATGACAGATGAATGGCTTCCTTCTGTGTTATAACTATTCTGTGGTTCTGAGCACCAATTTTGTTTTGTTCTTTCATGAATGTAAATATTATTGGCAAGGCCAGCGCTTGCTGCTTAATCACAACGGGTACCGGATTCCTGAATAGCAACTGTCAGCAACAATTTTCATTCGCTTGCTTTTTTCTTAAAAGTGTTTAAAAGCGTTGAGAGGTTTTTAACCTAAACAGACTAAACAGTTAAGATGCTTTGGAAAAGGGCTTGGGCGTGTTGATGGGAATTACTTTCAGATACATCTTCCAGTAATAGGGTTAAATCTCGCTCACACTCTTTCATCAATAGATAAAATCAAATCAGGATTAGCTCATATTCTGTAGATTGAACCCTCTGTGGATTTCCTTCAGTTCTCATTTCAGGCAGAAATGTCTAAAAAGAGTTAATCCCACCAAACACACATTAAAAGGGCATGGTCACAGCTGCGTGGATTAGCAAGATGTGCTTTGAGTAAATAATCCTTTTATACAGCTAAAAATTCAAGTGTTTTATGCTGATTTAGAATTCATGAGGATGTGGGTTAAAGTAGACCCAGAAAGTGCTGTAATTAATAATTGTTCCAGCTCAAGGGGGCTGTGCTGGTTTATTGATAATCAAAGCTCATAGGGATGGCTGGAAATGTATACAACTTGTAAGAAAAGTCACTGCATTCAAAGTGATTCTTCTTGTGCCTTGGCATAAAAAGACACTACAACTAACATAATCATAACAAATGTAGAGCAATAAGCAACTAGCAATACTTAATTCATGAAAATAAAATGCCCTAATAGCCATTTTCTAACTCCTCTTAGAACAAGAAGATTTGGTGTTGCATCTTGGGCCAGAATTTTACGTTGCTCAGGCGGACGTGCATCTGACCTGAAAGCACGTGAAATCAAACGAGAAGACATAGGACATGTGTCCTGATGTCATTCACATGATATTTCAGTCAGCGGATGCGCATGGGAGTCAGAAACATGCTCACTGACAATTAAACAGGCAATTAAGACCATTAAGGGGCCAATTGAAAGCTATTTAATGTGGGTTGGTGGATGGGCCGATTGTCCAGGTGGCCTTTATTATTAGCTTCAACCTCGATTTAGAGTGGGATGAAATTCTGCATAGGATAGAATCATCAAAGCCCTACAGTGCAGAAGGAGGCCCAGTGAACCTGCACTGACCACAATCCAGCCCGGGCCCTATTCCCGTAACTCCACATATTTACCACAGTAATCCCCTATCACTAGAGTTAATTTAGCATGGCCAATCCACTTAATCCACACATCTTTAGACTGTGGGAGGAAACCAATGCAGACATGGGGAGAATGTGCAAACTCTACATGGACAATGACCCAAACTGGGAATTGAACCCGGATCCCTGGCACTGTGAGGCAACAGTGTTAATCACTATGCCACCATGCCGCCAATATAATAGAACAATTATATTGTTGAAACAGTCCACAAACTATAAATTGTAGTAAGCCACTTAATTCACACAAGAGGCTGCAAAAAGCTAAACAAGTCAAACTGAATCTCTACTGTGCAAAAGAAATGTGAACACCTTACATTGATCCATTAAACATGTCACGGGACATTAAAAAATATTGTTTGCTGACAGGTCACAGCCATGAAATTCAGAAAAAATTAATGTCCCAAGCCGGATGTGGAATGGTGGTTTGATCTCCCAGATAGCTTTCTGGATGGGTGGTCACTCCAGATTAACCGTGATATTATTCTTTGCCTCTACTCTATCTTGCTTCTGTAGCTTCTTTTTTGTGACCAGTTCCTTACATCTATATTATTTTCTTTAAAGGGGACATCCTTTAACCATTGCTGCACTAAGCTGCAGTGGAAATTGGGACCTCAGTGACCAGATGCTGCATCATAGACAGATTCACAACTACTGTTGTGGAGTTGGCCTCCATTTCCAGGTTTGGAAAAGTTAGGCTCCAGGCTCTGTCCAACGTTTGATATGGATTCTCCACGATCATTGGTAGTGTCAAAAATCTCACAGTCCTTCCAATGCACCAATGCACATACCATCAGAATCCACCTCTCGCCACCCCATCAACTTCCTCCTGTAATAGAACTCATCTGCAACCTTGTGCTTTGGGGAAATGGGAAATAAACTGTGTTATTTTCCCAGCCTGTCAGCAGCTCACTCATACCCACTTACCACACTGATGTTCATGACTATACACTGCCCTCCAACATACACACTGTGCAGTATCTTAGCTGGTGGCTGTGAGGGAACAGCAATCGGGAGGCCGACCATGCGCGTCTACTGCGCATGAGCCAATCTCAATGCTGACACAACGGCGCGTGCACAGTGGCCCACTCAGCGCTATGCTGCTGGCCTCACCAGCAGGAATAGCCCCCGCCCCCTGATTTTCAACGTGAATCCCGCTAGTGCACTCTGCAATGCTCAGAGTGTGGGAGATTCATTTTGAAACCCCAACTTAAAAAAAAACCAACGTGATCTACTTCAGTTTTTACATGAATTTGGCACTTTGAATTTTTTTTGGGAAAATCCTGCCCAAATGATAGTATTTCATCCTCAGAGGAACACTGTTCTTCTGGCCCTTCATTCTAGGTACCAGCAACTGGACTGGCAATACTTCTTAGGTATCTGAAAACAGAAAGGGGGAATAGGAGTGAGTGAAGGTGGGTGGGGTGGAAAGCAAAGCACCCATGGTAGCACTCCCTGCAGCCTTCTCCACATGTCACACAGCAGGAACAGGGTCAGCTGGTGTTTGACAATAAGACAGAAAAGTAATGTCATCCCGATCTCAGACAAGTCAGATGCAATGGTTTCTGTGACAGTCATTCTCATGCTGTGGAACACTGTCTCGTCCAGGTGATACAGGTTTGCCTGTTGCCCTCCTGTTCTGCTCTTCCCCTTTGGTCATGGGTCACTTTGTGCTGAAAGGTGTTTGAATGATTTGCCTTCCACAGCTGAAGAGCGGGAGGTTTGTGCAACAGGAAGAAATGATTTGTGGGTAAGGATGAGGTACCTGGATGTTAGGTGTGAGTCCAATCAGTGTTGCTGGGTGTCTGATAGGTGTGCAGTGTATTGAGCAGTGTGAGAAGTTGGGAATGTATTGTGTAGGAGATCTAATGTGAGGATGCAGCCACTGACCTGAATTCACTGATCTTAACCGCCTATGAAAGGGCATTGAACTTCTTGAGACAAGGCTGCCAGGTTGTCAGCTGCAGACCCTTCCACTACAAGTAGTCAGCAGTAACATCACTACAATGAGTGCACCTTCCCTTTAAGAAGCTTCCTTTAAGACATGTAGACTAGCTGAAATACATACTAACCTTGCACCCAGCTAGCAACAGGGGTCTTGCTCAGCTGAATGCTAAAATCATTCAAATGAAGAGGCCATATAAATTCTGCACAGAATTTTTTGTCTTCCTGAAAGCTCACCCACCTTATTTTATATTATTAGAAAAGCTGGATACAAAATATTGGTCCTTACATCTAAATCATTCATACAGATTGTAAAAAGTTTAAGACCCAGAACTGATCTAGGCAGTTCCCCATTAGTAGATTAGCCTGCCAATCTGTAAAAGACCCATTTACTCCTACTCCCTACTTTTGCTCTTTGTCAATCCTTAATCTATTTTAATATGTTGCCCAAAATCTTTTGGAAATCCAAGTATACGGCAATAACTGATTCCCCTTCATTGAATCTCTTAGTTTCATCGACAAAAAGCTCTAATAGATTTGTCAAATGCAATCTCACTTTCACAAAACTATGCTGACTCTACATTATCATATTATGATTCTCAACGTGTCTTGTTACCAGTTCCTTAAAAATAGATTCCAACAATTTTCCCAGTACTGACTTCAGACTAACCTGCCTGTAATCCCCTGTTCTCTCTCTGTTTCCTTTCCTTGAAAAGAGACATGCCTGTACAGAAGTTTCCTACTTTCCACTCCACTGGGAGTTCTCCAGAATCTAGGGAATGTTAGACAATCACACCCAGTGCAGTCACTATTGCTTCAGCCATGTGCTTTCAAACTCTAGGATATAGGGTATCAGGTCCTGAGGATTTTGTGGTTTCTGGACCCATTAATTTCTCCAGCACTTCTTCTTAGTAATATTAATCACTCTAAGTTCCTCACTTTATTGGACCCTGGCTCTCCAAGGTTTCTGGTATAGCTATTGTGCTTTCTACTGTGAGGCTTTGATGTGGAGATGACTGGACTGGGGTGGGCACAGTAAGAAATCTCACAACACCAGGTTAAAGTCCAATGAGCTTGTTTGGAATCACAAACTTTCAAAATGCTGCTCCTTCATCAGGTGAGCTGGTGGGTTGCGGTATCGATGATAGCCATGATATGGAGATGCCAGCATTTGACTGGGGTGGACACAGTAAGAAGTCCCACAACACCAGGTTAAAGTGAGTGGACTCAACTGATGAAAGAGCAGTGTTCCGAAAGCTTGTGATTCCAAATAAACCTGCTGGACTTTAACATGGTGTTCTACTGGGAAGATAGACAAAAATCATTTATTTATGTGCCATTTCCTTATTCCTTGTTCTCCTGTCTCAGTTTCTAAGGGACTCATACTTATTTTTGTTACTCTTTTCCTTTCTATATACTTGTAGAAGCTCTTATATTCTGTTTATTTAACATTTCCACCTAGTCTCATGATAGTTCATACTCTATGTTCTTCCTTTTATCAATTTTCTGGAAGCTATTTGTTGGTTTCTAAAACTCTTTCAATCCTAAGATCTACTACTCTACTTATGATTTATAATTGTATTATTATCTCAGTAATATTTTGTATTATTTAAAATGGTACTCAGAGAATTTCTGGAATAACCTTGGGTTTCATATGTGAAGATATTGAGTACAAAAGCAGGAAAGGTATGCTAAATCTGTGTGAAACCTCTGGTTAGACCACAACAAGGGTATTGGTCTGGTAACCACACTTCAGGAACAATGTAAGGGTCCCTGAGAAGATGCAGAGGAAGTTGAAACATTTTAGCAAAAAGGTTAGGTTGGAGAGTTTGAGGTTGTTTCCCATGGAGCAAAAGTGGCTGAGGGGAGAATTGATATGGAAGTGCAAGATTATGACAGATTAGGGTAAGATAGACAAAGAGAAGGTATTCCCGTTAGTTGATGGTATAAGGACTAAAGGGACATAGACTTAAGGTTTCAGGAAAGAGATGCTTGGGGAATGTGAGAAAGAACTATTTTATGCAGTGAGTGTCAATGACCTAGAGTTGCTGCCCATCAGAGTGGTGGAAGCTGTGATGATAAATGAACTCAAAATGAAATTTGATGGGCAGTTGTGGGAGATAAACTTAGAAAGGGGGATGGAACTGATTTGATTATGCTACAGAGAGCTAGTAACTGACTCAATAGGCTGAATGGCTGTGTTCTGAATGGCTAACTCTATAGACTGAAGTTTATGTTGGAGTGGATCCCTGCCCACTTAGTGAGCTTGCCCCAGAGCCTTTTACGGATGTAAAATTGGCTCAAGGCAGATCTTCCTTCCATATTGGACAGAAATTCCTGCAGTTGGGTGTTACCAGACAATCAGAAGAGCCAAATTGCTCTTGTCCCAGCAGCGCCACCGAGACCAGTGGCAACTGCTGGAATAACGTGCAGTCCTGAAGAGGAGATGCTGTTGAAGCATGAATTTAAAGGTAAGTCAATGAGACTGTTGAAGGGCCAGGATTGTTAGGACAGGAGAAGAAGGGATAGCTGGGTGGGGGTTGAGAACTACCTTGAGGGGGCTTTGATAAATGCCCAAAAAAGGTGTGCATTCTCCTTGCCAAACAATCAGTCCATCAGATAAAACCTGACAGCCTGGACACTCGGTGCTGGCCTTTATCACTGTGGCTAAAATCTCAGCAATGCTAAATTCACTAATTGACCACTTCATGACCTAGATTAGCAAGCAGGCCACCCATACCTCCCCTACTTGAGTAAAATCACAGCTTGTATGGGCGGGAGTTGGTAGGTGGCAGTGCTTTATCCTCCTCCTCTTTCCATCCCACCCCCTGAAGACTGTAAAGTTGCAGCCTATGACTCTATGACTACAAATACTCCTCGCGTGTTGGTGATATCGTGACAAAGTGTCCCAGAAAGTTTGCCAATGTATTTCAGAGATTCTTTTCACAGCTCCAGCAGTAACTGAACATGAAATGATGAGTATCCCTTTAAGCAACACTTGCAATTTACATCCACACCTTGTTTACTCTTAAACAGCTCATCACTGTTTGGAGAGGGTTTCAAGACTGGTACCAATGCCTCACAGAGAAAGATCTTGCCCAGATAAAGAAAAGAACCATGCCTTAAAAAGCAGGCCATCTCAGGAAGTGAAAGGGGGCTAATTAATTTTACCTGTAGGATTTTAACCTTCACTACAGGAGATTGACCAGAATTTTGTCTGAGGAAGCCAGAAACTTAGAAAATGCTTTGTCTTCAGTGAATCAAAAGAGAACCATTCAGAGTCAGGTCTGCAATCTGACAGTTAACATCATAAGGACAGTAGGAGGGTGACCTGTTTCTTTTTTACCCTTTAAATAATGTAAGTACATGTTATTTCTTCAGAAATTATCTTTTGTTGTATGTGTGTGCATGTCTGAGTGTGTGCATGCATGTACGCATATGCGTGTGTGTGCGCATGTGTCAGTGTCATAGAGTCATAAAGTCATAGAGGTTTACAGCATGGAAACAGGCGCTTCAGCCCAACTTGTCCATGCCGTCCATTTTTTTAAACCCCTAAGCTAGTCCCATTTTCCCGCGTTTGGTCCACATCCCTCTATACCCACTTTACCCTTGTAACTGTCTAAACATTTTTAAAAGACAAAATTGTACCCGCCTCTACTACTACCTCTGGCAGCTGCTCCAGAAACTCACCACCCTCTGTGTGAAAAAATTGCCCCTCTGGACCCTTTTGTACCTCTTCCCTCTCACCTTAAACCTATGCCCTCTAGTTTTATATTCCCCCACCTATGGGAAAAGATATTGACTTTCTAGCTGATCTATGCCACTCATTATTTTACAGACCTCAATAAGATCACCCCTCAGCCTTCTATGCTCCAAGAAAAATGTCCCAGTCTATCCAGCCTCTCTTTATAACTCAAACCATCAAGTCCCAGTAGCATCCTAATAAATCTTTTCTGCACTCTTTCTAGTTTAATAATATCCTTTCCATAATAGGGCAAGGATTCCAAGTGTGGCCTTACCAATGTCTTGTACAACTTCAACAAGATGTCCCAACTCCTGTATTCAATGTTCTGACCAATGAAACCAAGCATGCTGAATGCCTTCTTCACCACTCTGTCCACCTGTGACTCCACTTTCAAGGAGCTATGGACACGTACCCCGAGATCTCTTTGTTCTGGAACTCTCCCCAGTGTCCTATCATTAACTGAGAAAGTCCTGCACTGATTGAATCTACCAAAATGCATCATCTTGCATTTATCTAAAGTAAAGGTTTATGGACGAGAAGGGATTGGTTTAGGTTAGTGGGTCATTGTTTTGTAACTGGTCGGCGCAACATCGTGGGCCGAAGGGCCTGTTCTGCGCTGTAATGTTCTATGTTCTATGTTCTATGTTCTATGTTAAACTCTACCCCCAATTGTCAGCCCACTGGCCCAATTTGTTAAGATCCCATTGCAATTGGACGTAACCTTCTTCACTCTCCACTATGCCATCAATCTTGGTGTCATCTGTGAACTTTAACCATGCCTCCTATATCCGCATCTAAATCATTAATATAAATGACAAATAAAATTTGTCATTCAGCATGCTTGGTTTCATTGGTCAGAACATTGAATACAGGAGTTGGGACATCTTGTTGAAGTTGTACAAGACATTGGTAAGGCCACACTTGGAATCCTTACCCTATTATGGAAAGGATATTATTAAACTAGAAAGAGTGCAGAAAAGATTTACTAGGATGCTACTGGGACTTGATGGTTTGAGTTATAAAGAGAGGCTGGATAGACTGGGACATTTTTCTTGGAGCATAGAAGGCTGAGGGGTGATCTTATTGAGGTCTATAAAATAATAAAATTGGTCGACCCATGTTGGACGTGGGGGGCTCAAGGAAGAGTTCTTGGAATGCTGCCGGGATAGTTTCCTCGAACAGTGTGTGTTGGAGCCGACGAGGGAGCGAGCTATCTTGGATCTGGTGCTATGTAATGAGGCGGGTAGAATTAGGGACCTTGTGGTGAAGGATCCTCTTGGGGAGAGTGATCATTGTATGGTGGAGTTTCTGGTGCAGATGGAGGAGGAGAAAGTGGGTTCCCGGACACGCGTCCTTTGTTTGAATAGAGGGGAGTACGGTAGGATGAGAGAAGAATTGGCGAATGTGGACTGGGGGAGCGCGTTGGAGGGAGGGTCTGTTGAGGAGCAGTGGAGGATCTTTAAGGAGATCTTTCTTGGTGCTCAGTGGAAATTTATTCCGATGGTCAAAAAGGATAGTAGGAGGAGAGGTAATAAGCCGTGGATAACGAAGGAGGTGAAGGAAAGTGTTAAACTAAAAGCGGAGGAATTTAGAGTAGCTAAGAGTAGTGGGCGAGAAGAGGATTGGGAGAGGTTTAAATGTCAACAAAGATTGACAAAGAAGTTGATAAAGAAGGGTAGGAGAAACTATGAAGCTGGGCTAGCGCTTAATATAAAAAAGGATAGCAAGGGTTTTTATAAATATATAAAAAGGAAGAGGCTGGCTAGGGTGAATGTTGGTCCTTTAGAGGATGAGAAAGGGGACCTAGTGGTAGGGGATGGGGATATGGCTAAGGTATTGAATAACTTTTTTATTTCTGTCTTCACGGAGGAGGACGTGAATAATTTGCCGGGTGTTAGCGATGGAAAGGTGGTAGGACTGGAGGGTCTTAATGACATTACTGTTACTAGAGAGGCGGTGCTCGACAGACTGGAGGGGCTGATTGTGAACAAGTCCCCAGGACCGGATGGAATGCATCCGAGGGTTCTGAAAGAAATGGCGGAGGTGATAGTGGATGCCTTGGTGGTTATTTTCCAAATGTCGCTGGATTCCAGGGAAGTGCCGGATGATTGGAAAACGGCTAATGTTACGCCGTTGTTTAAGAAGGGTGCCAGGCAAAAGCCGGGGAATTATAGGCCGGTTAGTTTAACGTCTGTGGTAGGTAAAATGTTAGAATCTGTCATTAAGGAGGAAATTGCGAGGCATCTTGAAGGGAATTGCTTGATAGAGCAGACGCAGCACGGTTTCATTAAAGGGAAGTCGTGTCTGACAAATTTACTGGAGTTCTATGAGGATGTGTCTAGGGCGGTGGATAGAGGAGAGCTGGTGGATGTGGTCTTTCTAGATTTTCAGAAGGCGTTTGACAAAGTACCTCACAAGAGGTTATTGCAGAAGGTCGAGGGACATGGAGTTGGGGGTAGGGTGTTAGCGTGGATAGAGGATTGGTTGTCAAATAGGAGGCAGAGAGTGGGGGTCAACGGGTGCTATTCGGATTGGCGGATAGTGACTAGTGGAGTGCCCCAGGGGTCGGTGCTGGGGCCTCAGCTTTTTACCATTTATATAGATGATCTGGAGGAGGGAACCGAGTGTAGAGTGTCGAAATTTGCTGATGACACCAGGATTGGGGGAACGGCAAATTGTGCGGAGGGTGTGGAGAGTCTGCAGAAGGATCTAGATAGGCTGGGCGAATGGGCCAGGAAATGGCAAATGGAATTTAATGTTAGCAAGTGTGAGGTGGTCCACTTTGGTAGGAAGAATGGTAGGAAGGACTATTACTTACGGGGCGAAAAACTGCAGCAGGCGACGGTGCAGAGGGACCTCGGGGTCCTTGTGCATGAGTCGCAAAAACCCAGCTTGCAGGTGCAGCAGGTGGTCAGGAAGGCGAATGGGATGCTGGCCTTCATAGCGAGGGGGATTGAATATAAAAGTAGGGAGGTCTTGCTGCAGCTGTATAGGGCATTGGTGAGGCCACAGCTGGAGTACTGTGTGCAGTTTTGGGCGCCGCACCTGCGCAAAGATATTTTGGCCTTGGAGGGAGTGCAGAGGAGGTTTACTAGGCTGATACCGGAGTTGAGGGGGTTGAGCTATGAGGAGAGGCTGAATAAACTAGGCTTGTACTCGTTAGAGTTTAGAAGAATGAGGGGAGATCTCATTGAGATGTATAAGATGATGAATGGGATGGATAGGATAGAGGTGGAAAGACTCTTCCCGCTCAAAAAAGACAGTAGGACTAGGGGGCACAGCCTCAAGATAAAAGGGGGGCGGTTTAGAACGGAGTTGAGGAGGAACTTCTTCACTCAAAGGGTGGTGAATCCCTGGAATTCTCTGCCCTTTGAAGTGGTGGAGGCTGCCTCGCTAAATATTTTTAAGACGCGGGTTGATGGGTTTTTGATAAGAGAGGGGATTAAGGGTTATGGGGAGAGGGCGGGAAAGTGGAACTGAGCAGCGACAGATCAGCCATGATCTTATTGAATGGCGGGGCAGGCTCGAAGGGCTGGATGGCCTACTCCTGCTCCTATTTCTTATGTTCTTATGTTCTAAAAGTGGACCCAACACTGATCTTTGAGGCACACCACTGGTCACAGGTCTCCAGTTTGAAAAACAACTCTCTACAACCACCCTCTGGCTTCTGTCATCAAACCAGTTTTTTTATCCATTTAGCTACCTCGCCCTGGATCCTGTGAGATTTAACTTTATGCAACAACTTACCATGCGGTACCTTGTCAAAGGCCTTGCTAAAGTCCATGTAGGCAACATTAACTGCACTGTCCTTATCTACATTCTCGGTTACTTCTTCAAAAAACTCAATCAAATTTGTGAGACATGATTTTCCATTCACAAAGCCATGCCGACTGTCCCTAGTCAGTCCTTACGTCTCTAAATGCCTGTAGAACCTATCCCTCAAAATACCCTCCAACAACTTACCCACCACATCTCACCAGCCTGTAGTTTCCAGGCTTTTCCCTACAGTCCTTTCTACACAAAGGCACAACGTTTGCCACTCTCCAATCTTCAGGGACCTCACCTGTGACTATCGATGATTCAACTATCTCGGCTGGGGGACCCGCAATTTCCTCCCTAGTCTCCCACAATGTCCTGGGACACACTTCCTCAGGCGCCAGGGATTTATCTACCTTGATGCGCTTTAAGACTTCTAGCACCTCTGTAATATGTACACTCCTCAAGACACCACTATTTATGTCCCCAAGTTCCCTAACGTCCATGTTTTTCTCAACAATAAATACTGATGAGAAATTTACATGTAGGATCTTACTCACCTTGTGGGTCCGCACATCGATGACCTTGTTGATCCTTAAGAGGCCCTACTCTCTCCCTAGTTACTCTTTTGCCCTTTATGACTTTGTAAAGGCTCTTTAGATTCTCCTTTGCCTTATCTGCCAAAACAATCTCACATCCCCTTTTTGCCCCCCTGATTTCTCTCTTAACTCTACTCCTACACACCTATACTCTTCAAGGGATTCATTTGATCCCAGCTGCCTATGCATGTCATGTGCCTCCTTCTTTTTCTTGACCAGGGCCTCAATATCCTGAGTCATCCAGGGTTCCTCCTTCTACCAGCCTTGTCCTTCTCTCTAAGAGGAATGTGCCTACTATGGAACCACACTTTTGAAAGCCTCCCACTCACCAGATGTCTCTTTGCCTTCCGACACACTCCCCCTATTAACTTTTGGCAGTCCCTGCCTGATAGTATCAAAATTGCCCTTGCCCCAATTTAGAATATTAACTTTCGGGGCAGACCTCTCATTCTCCATGGCTATCTCAAAACTAATAGAATTATGGTCACTGGTCCCAAAGTGATCCCTCATTAACACTTCTGTTACCTGCTCTTCCTTATTTCCCAAGAGAAGAGCAAGTTTTGCCCCCTCTCTAGTTGGGCCATCCACATACTGAATGAGAAATTCCTTGTGAATACACTCAACAAATTTCTCTCTATCTAACTCTCTTATATTACGTTTTTGAGGAGATGCCAGCATTGGACTGGACTGGGCACATTAAAAAGTCTCACAACACCAGATTAAAGTCAACAGGTTTATTTGGTATCATGAGCTTTTGGAGCGCTTCTCCTTCATCAGGTGAGTGATGAAGGAGCCAAATAAAGGAGTAGCGAACCGAAAACTCATGATGCCAAATAAACCTTTTGGACTTTAACCTGATGTTGTGATACTTCTTACTATGTGTTTGAGGAATTAATGTTTGTTGCATTTACAGTTTAGGTGTTATGAAGATTAAATATTTATTATCATTTATTTATAAGAAAGCTTGTTTCCTGTCTGTCCTTTAAAGTCAAAGGATTAAAACATTCCTTTCAAAATTACACATTGTCGCAGTCAGTCGTGAGATGGGTAAAAGGGAGAAATTATCCCACTTCTCCCTCCTGTCTGGGACACACATCACTTAAATGATAATCAGCCTTTTAATGATCCAGCCATTCACAGCACAAGCTTCAACTCCTTTAGCAAAGTGATATCTTACTGTAGATGCTGAATGACTTGGACTAAACCAACTTTTCAGCTCAAGCCCTCAACTCGGAGGCTCTTCAGCGCCTGAATCTGCTGCCAAAAATTCTCTTGTTTTGTTTTTTAGTTGGGTCTTGATGAATGCTTACACTTGATGTTAACACAGATTGTAAACTTGTAATACATCTGGCAGGGACCTCATATTAAACTGGTACCAGTGAAAACCATAGTGAACCATGACATCAGGAAAATATTGTCTCAAATTTCTTTCGTTTCCACATTAAAAACCTGCAGAAAGCAGCAAAGTATTAACACATACTCGCTGATAAATTTCGACAGCAGAAACATTGGGGAATTAACCACATCATTCATTTACTGATTTGTTATTCAAATACTGTGTATGTTAATTTAAAAAATGTTTTCCTTTACTACCAACACTTAGTAGATGCTAATGCATGTTGTTTTGCAGAGTGGAACAAGACTCAAGTGTTCATGAGAACGTCTGTAGAAACAGAATTTTAAATTGCTTTTAAAAAGGTTAGGCCTTTAGGCATTGAATATCAAACTTTGAAGCTCTATGATGTTTAAAATACAATAGCACACCCATGGGAGTACTGATATGCATCGTACTGATGGTAGAAACATACACAAGATATCCAGCAGTTAAACAGACATTGGGTTAAAACTGAACTTGGTAGTGCTCATTGCTGTTAGGATTTATCTTCAGTAACAGCAAAGGATCTGCACAAACTTTTGCTTTTTGATTGAAATGGTGCATTAACAAAACTTTCTCTTGAAACTGAACATAACTGAGTGAATAAAGAGAGGCCATGCAGAACAGGCCATATTTCTAGAGGACTAATGAGGAGAAGAGAAAGAAGGGACCTCAACAGAAGGCTAAATCTAGCCAAAAATCCGATGTAAGCTTCAGCAATGAGCAATGTTTGAGACATCTGTGCTTCACTAAAGAGACATCACTGAAACCTGTCAACATGCAGCACTCCACCTCCTCCAATCAAGGACATCTATGTCCTTGTGGCTAGACAAGGACCACATTGCTAGTGGCTGTGAACATGGCTGTGGCTATGAACCTTTGTACATCCGGCCTCTTCCATGATGGTGTGGAGGTAAGTAATTTTGATTTGATTTGATTTATTATTGTCACGTGTTAGTATATAATGAACAGTATTCTTTCTTGCACACTATACAGACAAAGCACACTGTATAGAGGGAAGGAAAGGAAAGGAGAGAGTGCAGAATGTAGTATTACAGTCATAACTAAGGTGCAGAAAAAGACCAACTTATTGTAAGATAGGTCCATTTAAAAGTCTGATGGCAGCAGGAAAGAAACTGTTCTTGAGTTGGTTGGTATGTGATCTCAGACTTTTGTATCTTTTTCCCAATGGGAGAAGATGGAAGAGAGAATGTCTGGGTCTTTGATTATGCTAGCTTGTTTTCTGAGACAGCAAGAAGTGCTGACAACGTTAATGGATGGGAGGCTGGTTTGAGTGATGGATTCGGCTACATTCATGACCCTTTAGAATTTCTTGCAGTCTTGGACAAAGCAGGAGCCATACCATGCTGTGATACAACTGGAAAGAATGCTTTCTATGGTGCATCTGTAAAAGTTGGTGAGAGTTGTGAGAGTTTCCTTAGTCTTTTGAGAACGTAGAGGCATTGGTGGGCTTTCTTATCTATTGCATCTGCATGGAGGGACCAGGACAGGTTGTTGGTGATATGGACACCAAAAGACTTGAAGATCTTGACCATTGCACTGCTTTTAAAGGAAAGTCACTGAAGCTTCCAATTCAAAAAGAGATAACATCATTTCATTTCCTCTTGACAGAAAGAAGCAGGCAGTGTGAACATAAGGATTCGTAAGTATTGCAAGTTTCCCAAGGTGAAGGGTGCCATAGACTGCACACATGTTGCTTTGTTTGCACCTCCTGTCAACTCTGCTATGTATCGGAAATGAATGGTACTCCACTCTCTCAATGTGTAGCTGGTATCATTTATTCATCACCATTCCTCTGTGCCAAATGTATTTCAACTACTATGTCAAGCTTACTGGTGGCTCCTGGGCAACAATGGCTATTTGCAGATGACATGACTCATGTACCAAGTTTGTGCCTTGAAATTGTATGCCGGCTTTTAACCAAACTTTTCCAATGCACCAAGCATTTCAACATGTACACTCTTATCTATAGTCAAATGCAAATAACAGACTCACCTGAATCCTTTGTGTTAGAACAAGCACGCAACTTTCGGACAACTGGCATTTGCGCTCACCCCCTTTCTCCCTGTCCTGACGGCAGCTCACTTGTATTCAGTGTCTCAACATATGCAGGTCCCACTGCTATTCTATCTCCATTAATTCACAAGTGTTAGTATCTAAGCTGGTGACTGTGAGTGTGAAATCAACTGAAGTCGAACTGTGTCTCTTCATCTTCAGTGTCCTTCTGCTCTTCCATCACTGTCTGGAGATGTTGCACTTCCTGGATTTCTGAAAAGAAAAAGGGATAAACAGTGTATTGTGGTGAGGGAAGAGGGGAAAGTAAGAGGTGTATACCTACAGCATCTGCAATTTGTTTATCAGAAGTAGGGCACGGTGGCACAGTGGATGGCACTGCTGCCTCACAGTGCCAGGTACCTGACTTCAATTCCTGGCTTGGGTCACTGTCTGTGTGGACATGTCTGCATGTGTTACTTCTGTTGCTCTGGTTTCCTTCCACAGTCTGAAAGGTTAGGTGCATTGACCATGCTAAATTCTCCCTCAGTGTACGGGGGGATTGTTACTGCCGGGGTGGGTCACCCTGGGATGGGTATGAAGTTGGGGCTGGCCTGCAAATGGTGGGGAGGGGGGCTGCAATCGAGCTGGCCAGCAAGTGGGAGACTGACATTTTGGGGCCACTGTGCATGCGCAGAGGCCCACAGGTTTTAGCTTCCCAGGTGGGAGTAGGCCTCAGCCCCTGAAATTTAATGATATTCACAATTGTGGCCTCTGTATTGCGGAGTGTGGGAGGTTCTAATGTGAACTCCCACTAGTTTTCCTGCAAATTCAGCACGTAGAGCTTTTTTGGGAAAATCGCAGCCCTTGGTTTTGCACAGTATTTAAACATTTTAAATTTGGGATAGGAGGTTAGCTGTATCCCAATTTAAACTGGAGAATTTGACAATATTCCATTGATTTTTCTTCTTCTGCCATACATAGGATGAGTGTAGCTGCTAGTGGCATGGGTGCCGGGATGTGACAACTAGGGGATTTTCATAGTAACTTCAGTGCAGTGTTAATATAAGCCTACTTGTGACAAATAAATACATTTTAAGTGACTTAGGGATGAGGGAGTAGGTGGATGTGAAAAGGAAGATAGGGAGGAAGGAAACTGTCATTTTCAATGGATTCAGTCCTACTGGTCCCCAAAACCATAGCCTCAGCAATTACATTTCCATATTGCCCAGCATCCTCTCCTTGATGGGAGTTAAGAAGCACAGTCATGCCTCTCCTTGCCCATTTAGTTCCTGCTGCCTCTGTTTGTGTGCCACTTTCTCCTGCAAGAGAGACAGAAGTGTATCAGTGAGTGTTTTGCAATAAATTTTGGTGAAGTGGCATTCATAGGTGAATAGCCAGGGGTGTGTGTGAGCTGTGATTATGAGTGTGAGGCTTGCTAAGTAAGTGAGGGTGAGGTGGTATATAGAGATTATTCAGGGCTGATGTGATTTAATTGAGCATTGCGCGGGGCTAATAGTGTAAGGTAGGATATGGCATTGTCAGTGAGATTTCCCATTGACTGCACCCCATGTCGCCAGCAGCTACACTCATCCTGTGTACTGCAGAAGAAGAAAAATCAATGGAATATTGTCAAATTCCCCAGTTTGAATTGGGATGCAGCTAACCTATTATCACAACTTTAAAATGTTTGAATAGTGAATAAAACCAAGGGCTGCGATTCTCCCAAAAGTGCTGAATTTGCAGGAAAACTAGTGGTAGAACCTCCCACACTCTGCGCAATACACAATTGTGAATATCATTAAATTTCACTGGGTGAGGCCTATTCCCACCTGGGAAGCTAAAACCAGTGGGCCTCTGCACGTGCACAGTGGCCCCAAAATGTCAGTCTCCCACTTGCTGGCCAGCTCGATTGCAGCCCCCTTCCCATCCATTTGCAGGCCAGCCCCAACCTCACACCCATCCCAGAGTGACCCACCCTGCAGTAACAATCCCCCCCACCCCACAACAAACCCCTCTGCTCTGACCACCCCCCTCTTAGCCCTCTCCGATCACTGGCCTCCCTCCAGTCCTGACCCATCCCCATGCAGAGTGGCAGCAGGGCTCACCGTCCCCATTGATCGCCCCTAGACCTTGTCCCCTAGGTCCCGCCCCCTTGGCACTGCCCTATGCCCAAGGCTGGTGCTAAGGCGCCCCCTGGGCATGGGCACTCTGTCCTTGTACAGTGTCGGGGGCACAGGCTGGCACCACCGGGGTGCCCATGCCCAGGGGGGCACCACGCTCCCACCGCCTGGCCCCCTCCCAGGGGGGCCCCGATTGCCCCCTTTACTCCAGTGGGGTCATCCCATTAGTTCCCCAAAAGTGTGGAGCTAGTCTGGACTCCTTTGGAATGAAATACTTCTGAGGGGGTGGGAGGTGCAAGTGGGCCTGGAGAATTCAGTCCCAGGCTCACTAATCACATTAAAAAGATATGTAAAGTATATTTAAATGATTTACCTGGTGTTCCTTCCCATTTTCTCGCATGTTTTTGATGGTGCCAGATATCCGGCACTGGGAGATGTGCATGGAGGGAATGCATGCGCAAATCCCACAAACTGGCGAGATGTGATTCTCCTGGAACAACTGCGCTAAAAAGCTAGTGCGTTGGGATGGGAGAATCGCCCCCACGGCTTCTTAATTCAAATGTATCTGAACCAGACAAACAATCCAGATCAATTTGCCTAGCAGTTGGGAGTAAAGATCTACACAAGTTGAGCACATCAGGATTAACAGAAGAGCTAAAGGATCCCCAAAAGCTATGGACCACATTGGAAGACTGGTTCAGAATCAAGTCAAATGTCCATATTCATTGGCTAGGGTTCAGGTCATTTGACAACAGCCAAGGAATCCATCAATCACTTTGTCAGCAGATGCAGAGAAAAGGATATGTACTGTGATTTTTCAAATACAGTGCTAGCAGACTGAATTGTTGAGTTGGCGATCGTAGCTACTCCTATGGAAGGATTTAGAAGGATCTGCAAGATAAATCCAAAATTCATGGCATCAAAAGTACTCAAATACAAAGGAATCCTCTCAGGTCGCCAAAGCTTGTTGACTTATTTCCGTAAGCCTAGCATAGCAGTATCTGTCCTGGCTCTACTCTGCCTTCGGATTGACTACCTCGTGGCATTTGTACATCAGCAAACAGCAAGAACAGCTGCTTTCTCCTTTGGATCCAGGCCTTAAAGCTTGCACCTGACTTTCACCAGGGTTTGCCCTGGGTCCTCTGTTCCCTGGCAAACAGTCAGATGAGACTGTCTATGGGCAGAATTCAGTACAACTTCACACCGCCCTTTTCCAGGGCATTCTATTGTACCTCAGATTACAAGAGACTGTTTAAAACATAGACAACTGCCTTCTAAAGTCTAGTGGTCATAGCAACAGGAGTGGCAACACATTAAACAACCCACACAATAATGGATGCCTTTCACCCACAGACACTGATGGATTTCAAGAAATGTCCATGTTCCCATTCAGCTGTCATGGCAACTTTTATATTGAAAAGAAAATGAATGCTACAGTTTCTTTGGGAACATTGGCATAAGCCTTGGTAACAATTGCTCATGTATTGTTAAAATAAAAATTCAATAATGAAATGAACTATAACTGTTCATGGCAATAGTCCAACAACAAACACCATATAGGTTATTACAGCGATATACCAATTCAATGTCAATAGTTACATCAACGGCTTAGTACCTCATTAAATGTGAAATACATAAGCTAATTTCTGAACATTTCTCAGAAACAAAAAAAACTTAGCACAATTCTTAGGGCCAACTTTTTAAGGAAATAGCTATTTCCTTAAACTCTACTTGCAAACCCACAGAATGAACTCAAGTTTCCCCTGCAGCAAGGGTCTACATGCTGTCACTTTTCTTGACTACCTAAAGCTTTAATTTACTTTCTGAAGGAACTGCCAAAATCAGCTCTGAGTGCAGTAACAAGACCCATCTGTTGCTCTTTCCTTTACACTGTGAGTCTATTAACTGCAGACCAGTTAGAACAAGATTGCACAAAAGGATGATTTTGTCTGCTGCGGGCTCATAAATTTTTGAAACAATTTTTAACCAAACTAAAAAGCAAAGGAATAAAAGTACTGTTTTATGTTGACATTCTGTCTTCAATTACACCCCACAGCACCACCTCTTCAGTACAATACCGAAATTACAGCGTTCCTGCTCATCCAGGAAATACTATTAGCAAAGAGTCATTTTTATATGGAGCCTAATCATCTTCACAACACTTAGCCGTCTTAACTACACAATGTGCAATTGTTAACCAACAGTAGAGATTGCAATGAACAGCCAAGCAGAATTTGTACCAACTGGGTTAGCACTTGAATTAATAGATTCATGAATAAAACTCTTCCCTGCGGACACATAAGGAAGCAAGACCTAGAAATTCAGCAGCACACAGTCATTTTTCCAGGTTTTAAGCAGCCTGCTAAGATTTCAATGCGGTTGGCAGGAGGCACACAATCATGACGAACTGGACATGCACAGCTGCCACCTTGGTATATATGCAAAATAATCAATGTAAACTGATAGCTGTTGTCCACATATGCTTATTTAATTGGGGAAAAAAGTAGTATTAATGAAGATTCTTCAGCACAACTTTTCCATAAAACAATTCTTTATGCCCCCTTTTCAGGTTTTCATGGATTTTTTTGAGGAATCCTAACCCTAATTTCTCCCAGGGATAAAGCGAAAGGTCATGTTCTGAGTGGCACAGATGTAGCAGATGATCAGTCATGGAGCTTTCCACTTTATTTTTCTCTAGATACCCTAGGCAGCTGCCCATTTGTGGCAGCACCAAGATGATGGCCCTCTGTCTTTAGCCAGCAGCCAGAAGGTTCTGTATCTAGTGGCTATCACTGTTGTTTCACCCCTGGCAGCTTAGATTACCACCTCCATTTGTAGACACAAGTCTTGTCAAGAGAGAGACCTGTACTTGGAGTAAATCAGGCTAATTTAGATGGAGTGAATCCATGAATGCAGATCAGGTGACATCACTTTGGTACCGCTTGTGCCTGCCATGTATCTAGCGACATCTGACTTGAAATTGGCAAAGTGCCTAATATCCTTGCTGATCATACAACATGCTCAGAGACTATAACACCATAAGATACAGGATCAGAATTAGGACATTCGGGCCTTCGTGTCTGCTCTGCCATTCAATCACAGCTGATAAGTTTCTCAACCCCATTCTCCTGCCTTGTCCCCATAACCTTTGATCCCCTTACCAATCAAGAACTATCAATCTCTGTCTTAAATACCTCCACAGCCTTCTGTGGCAATGAATTCCATAGATTCACCACCCCTGGTGGAATAAATTCTTGCTTTTCTCCATTACACTGAGGCTTTGCCCTCAGATCCTAATCTCTCTTACTAATGGAAGCATCATCACCACATCCACTCTATCCAGGGCTTTCAATATTCTGTAAGTTTCAATGAGATCCCCCTCTCATCCTTCTGAACTCTATTGAAGATAGACCCAAAGTTCTCTAATGCTGCTCATGCATCAAGCTTTTCATTCCCAGGAGTGTGAGTTGTGCAAACATGCACTGTTTTGTGCTTATTAGTCTGGAGTTATGAATAGAGATGGTAGGTGTTGTATTTTTCTAATCCTTGTGCTTACTTAGTAGACAGATTTGAAGGCACCGACCAGGCATAAGGGATTCCATAGCACAATAATGTAGAGGGTTATTTAACAACAATTTGAGATGTTATTAGCAATAATACACAGTTGGAAAAATTGTACAATTGTCTGAGTTGATAGGCTCCTCATAACAAGTGGAAACTAAGGCTCAGACATTTGCCGCAATGGAGAGGCTCCCTATTCTGGCAAAAATAGGAGAAATGCCTTATAATTGGATGTTGTGCCCCTGACATGGCACTTCCCATTTTTGCGAGGGCATCAAGAGGGCACTGATGCATTTCTGAGATGGCAATTTAAATTATCAACTACATCCACTGACATGGGATTTTGGTAGGCCAGGAGTGTGCAGGTTAGACCAGAAATGGACTGGTGGCTTTGGACAGCCAGGGTACCCCATTGGAAAGGGAAAATACCCCTTTGGATCTGGCCCTTAGTAGAGGGCAGGTGCCTACTCGGTTAAATCAAATGCCATAATGGAAGGAGGAATAAAGGGCCATGGGAGGTGGTACAGGGGGATAGGTTAGTATGGAAAATATGATGGTCCTTGGGGAATTTGGGTACAGGGCATATGTAGACCGATATGGATGGGGCACGGAGAGTGTGTGTGGAAGTGAGAGTTAAGGGCTGGAGGAATGTTTTATGCTTTCATTTGTAAAAAGTACATAAACCCATTATTGTCAAGGTCATTTGAATTGTCAACAGACCTGTCAAAATCATAAGACCATAAGACGTAGGAGCAGAATTAGGCCAATTGGCCCATTGAGTCTGCTCCACCATTCAATCATGGCTGATTTTTTTTCTCATCCCTATTCTCCAGCCTTTTCGCCAAAACCCCGATCCCCTTGTTAAACAAGAACCTATCTATCTCTGTCTTAAAGACATTCAATGACCTGGCCTTCACAGCCTTCTGAGGCAAAGAGTTCCACAGATTCACCATACTGTGGCTGAAGAAATTCCTCCTCATCTCTGTTTTAAAGGATTGTTCCTTTAGCCTGAGGCTGTGCCCTCTGGTTCTAGTTTTTCCTACTAGTGGAAACATCTTCTCCATGTTCACTCTATCCAGGCCTCGCAGTATCCTGTAAGTTTCAATAAGTTCGCCCCCTCATCCTTCTAAACTCCAACTTCTGCAAGTCAACCAATCCTCTAGCCATGCCAGGATCTCACACTTAACACCATGGGCTCGTAACCTATGTGGCACCTTGTCAAAGGCCTTCTGGAAATCTAAATAACTCATGTCCACAGGCTCTCCTTTATCTAACTTCCTTGTCACCTCCTCAAAGAACTCTAACAGATTTGTCAGACTCCCCTTTACAAAGCCGTGCTGACCCAGTCCTACTTTATCATGCACTTCCAAGCACTCTGCAATCTCATCTTTAATAATAGACTTTAAAATCTTGCCAATGACCAAGGTCAGGCAAATCGTCCTATAATTTCCTATCTGCTACCTTCCTCCCTTTTTAAATAGCAGTGTTATATTTGCTACTTTCCAGTCCTCTGGTACCCTCCCTGCCTCCAGTGATTCCTGAAAGATCACCATCAATGCCTCCACAATTTCCTCAACTATCTCTTTTTGAACCCTGGGGTGTAGTCCATCTGGTCCAGGTGATTTATCCACCTTCACACCTTTCAGATTCATAAGAACATAAGAACATAACCCCAGAACCTTCTCTGTAGTGACGGCCACTACATTCACCTGTGCCCCCCGATTCTCCTGGAGCTCTGGCATCCTATTGGTGTCTTCTACCATAAAGACTGAGGCAAAGTGACTATTCAGTTCCTCTGCCATTGCTTTGTTTCCTATTATTACTTCTCCAGCCTCATCTTTCAGTGGTCCAATGGCCGTTTTTGCCTCTCTCTTTCCTTTTATATATTGAAAAAACTCTTCCCATCTTCTTTTATATTACTAGCTAACTTTCACTCATATTCCATCCTCTCCCCCCTTATTGCTTTTTTAGTTGTCCTCTGCTTGCTTTTAAAGGCTTCCCAATCTTCTGGCTTCCCACTAATTCTTGTCATTTTTCTTTTGCTTTTATGCTGTCCTTGACTTCCTTCATCAGCCTTGGATGCCTTGTCCTCCCCTTGGTATCTTTCCTCCTCCTTGGGGAAAGGAATCATTTCTCAAGCACCTGTCAAAAGGAGCTCTCAAACTATCAAGGCATTTAAATGTCCAACGCTTTAGATTTTTGATGTCATGTCTAGAATGTTCAAAAAGATTTCTTGCATTTTCACACTGTCTGTTGACAGAAATCCAAGGGCTCCCATTAATAGATTACTGCTGCAGGATTGAATTAGGATGCTATCCACTTCATAGTTTGATGGACAGCTTCAAGTGGTTGCAAACCTTTTGAGATGAAACGGTGAATTCCAATGTTTGTTGTCATAAGATATTGTGCAAGATTTTATTAAGGGGAAGGAACAGAAATGTAGTAAATGGGTTTTGTATGAGTGTTTTTTGTAAAATTTGGTGACGTCTACAGTAGACACTTAAAACTTTAATTGTATCTGATCTCTGCATATATCTTGATGTCTGCTCATGGTGGAAATACGAATTGACATTGTAAACTAAGGGTAAATGATAGTGGATGAGGGAGATGGGTTAGCACTAAGTTGATATAAGGGTTATAAAAGGCTGTGGGATGCGTACAGAGGCATATATTGGCATGGAGGGAGGGGGTGTGTATGAGGAGCCATGAGGTAGGTGCAGGGGCATAGGCTTTCATAGGCCTATTAAGTGCAATGGGAGGTGGATATAGGGACATGAATTGGCATAGAGGCCATGAGGGTTAGCACAGGCACATAGGTTAGCTTGGAGAGTATGATTTGCCATGGAGGTTGGAATAGGGCATGAGGTGGCATGGGTCAACATGGCTGGACCATGTGGATTGTGGGGCGAGTGAGGGCTGAGGGCTGGAGGGATTTTTTATGTTTTCATTTATAGTGTTTAGTTTAGGACACAGTGCCAGAGCCTCAAGGCAAGATTTCTGCCCAGACCACCTGTGTGCTTGATGGCCTGTGAACTTCTTCAGGGGTTGCCTGCCCCAACTTCTGTTCTGGGCCATCCGCTAAAGCAAAATGTTCAGACAGCCATTTTTAAAGGTTCGATTAGTGGAGCCTGGAATTTTAATCCTGAGCACCTGGCCTGCGGCAAAAAGTTGGATCTAAGTCTGAATCACATGATGCACTGAATCACTTCCCCTCTTGTGATCTAGACAGAAACATAACCACATTCACTTCAAGGTGTAACACAACAGTAGAAACTTCAACTTTCTTCCATGACTGATCAGGTATCGCTTCAGTTTATATCACTTGTCATTAGTGTTGTATTGTTATGATGATATATCTCAATGGGAGATTGGGTAAACACATTGCGAGTTCATTTATTTAGGCTAGGCACAACAGATATAATAGATACAAATGAATAGAAACTTGATGACATAAGCAGCAGAACCGTGTGCGTGAGTGCTCTCTCAGAAACATTTCACACCTCCCTTCTCAGGCTGCCATCCTTAAAAGGTATTTTAAGTTTAATGATCATCTATTAGTGTCGCAAGTAGGCTTACATTAACACTGCAATGAAGTTACTGTGAAAATCCCCTAGTCGCCACACTCTGCTGCCTATTCGGGTAAGCTGAGGGAGAATTTAGCATGGCCAATGCACTGTAGCAGCACGTCTTTCAGACTGTGGGAGGAACCCAGTACGCCGGAGGAAACCCACACAGACACAGGGAGAACATGCAGACTTTGCACAGGCTGTGATCCAAGCTGGGAATTGAACCCAGATCCCTAGCGCTGTGAGGCAGCAATGCCAACCACTGTGCCAATGTGCCACCCAGTTATGACCGTTAGAAGGACTTGCAGACTGATAACAAATGATTGCATTATGAGCACACCTTCCTTGCCTTTCAAACCCTGAGGTGGGATTTTAAACCTGAAGCTTCAGGCTCAGAGGCAGGGACATTTCCCATTGCGACACGAGACTCCGTAATAACAAATACGTAACACAAATCTATTAGAGTTTTATTCATGCATATCCGAAGAGACTTTTCAAGAAAATCATTCAAATTAATGTTTTCTCTCAAGGCACAGTAGATTTAATCTATTTTCATTTTTGCTGTTGCAAAACACACTACTAAATCATAATTAAGGCTATATTGATACAACATATGGTAAAGCTTTACAGAAAGTACAAAAATTTCAACACACTTGAAAGTATTTTAATGCAACAAAATAACGGTTAAATGCATCTGTGTGAAGTATCTTTAAAAAAAAGTACCTGTGCACATTTCTTTCAATCTTCTTGACCATGA
The DNA here is from genome assembly GCF_965287045.1 of Carcharhinus amblyrhynchos. Classification (NCBI taxonomy): domain Eukaryota; kingdom Metazoa; phylum Chordata; class Chondrichthyes; order Carcharhiniformes; family Carcharhinidae; genus Carcharhinus; species Carcharhinus amblyrhynchos. The sequence continues at coordinate 92,780,652 of NC_137328.1, read as the reverse complement.
TAGTAATCAAAAGCAGCAAGGAAAACTCAGCTGAGACTTTGTTAGCCTGCAATCATGTGACAAATACCATAACCAGGAATTCATCAGAGGCAAATTTTATATCTTCATAATATAGCTAAACAACTCAGGCATCAATTACAATGGCAACATCCACAGTTTATATTCTCACTTTTTTCTCATTTATTTTTCTGTTTTGATTCCATGAAAAGATCAGCCATGATCTTATTGAATGGCAGAGCAGGCTCGAGGGGCCAAATGGCCTACTCCTGCTCCTAGTTCTTATGTTCTTATATAATCAGATCACAATAGTCTGGAGCGACCCGTTATCCTCAAAGCCATACTTAGAGTCAGCACAAAGTACTTTAAAAATTCCAGCCCACCTCACCCCTACTTTACATTATGAAACAATTTTTAAAAGCAATGTCAACAAAAGACACGTGAAACAAAAGTGTCTGAAACAGCTTCTGATGTTATTGACACTATGGGGAGCCATTTTGCTCCAACAATGATGACTTTGACACAACACCGCATTGGGAATCATATTATTGTCAGTTATTGCAGCAGTTAACACTATGGTTCCCATAACATATAAAACGTACAAGTTATACTCTAGTGCAAAATAATGCGCTTCACAATAATCTAGAGTCAATGCTAATCTCTTTTATCCAATGTGGCTTAATGACACAGAGCAGTTTTCTCTTATACTTTAGTGGGCTTGCTTTTTTTATATGTCTGTGTGCCATAACCCATTAAAGTTTATTTTCACATTGATTGAACTTATCTGTGCATTCATATAAAAAGCGTTATAATGAGTAGGCAAGACGTTTTATAGGACTATTTAGTTAGAGAAAGCTATAATAAACACTACTGACAACAGTTTCGAACAAATCTATATGCCTGACCATCATGCTCTGCCGACTGAAGAAAGAACTATGACAAACAAGGAATAAAGATATAACTAAAAAGATTTCAAGGTTTGAGTTCTATGAGCAGTAAAAATTTATGGGGATAATTGTTATGTATTTGTTACAGAACGTATACATGTGAATCACAAAACATTAGGCTGAAGCATTCTAAAAAGCTTGACTAAAGCTCTCATTTAAGCTTTCTGAGAACAGCTGAAATTGCTTGAGGCAATTCCTAAGATCAGTTAACAAAAGGATATATCCCTCGTGGGTTTAGTGCATGTACACAAATGTCATTAAAATAAACTTGTCCTAATGCAGTGCTGTAATCATGTAGCTCTTAATGTGGTTGGCTTACAACAAACTCACTTCCTAATTAAGGCTAACAGCATAATGCAGAACAGGACCCCCTTTGTGTAAAGACCATGTGAAAACTGGCCATGAATCCCCAGGATCCCCTAACTTCTGCACTCAGTACTGGTAATTAGTGCTTGAGAGCCAGGTACAGCACCAAGAAATGCTTTGACACTGAACTCCTTAGTCAAAGCCAGATGTCAATGAGAGACTGTGGACCTACATGTTTTGATTGTATGACACCATCTTCTCTGCTTGTAAATTGTGGCTTGTTTGTGAGAAGAGAAACTTGATAGTAAAATGAAGGATCCTCCCCAAAGGCTTTCAAATGGTTTTTCATTGTTTGTAAATCTTTAACTCATCAAAGGCTAGAATCAACACTTTCTCAGCAAACTATACGGCTCTCCTCTTCAGTCAATGATGCACTGTTCACCTGCCAAGTATTCAAAGGACAAGAATACTGCATCCAGAAAGAACCGAGGCAAATTACAACATGCACTATCATTACAATTTTATCCAATACAATTAGACCAAGATTATCCCATTCTCTAGGCTGTATTTATTTGAAAACTTGGGATTTTCCATTCCGAGACTAAATTCCACTGCAGCAGTGGGAACCGGGAATGTTTCTCGCCACACAGCCCGGTGGAAATTTGTGCCCAACCAGCTGATGCTGGCTGCATTGATGATGATGTATTTATTGTCCAGCAGGGTGAGCTGGGTGACGTGCATCCTGCTGTTTATCTTAAAAATGCCCGAATATTAACTTCTTCAGCGTGAATCCACTGCTGAAGGACAAGATGACCACCTGATTGCTGGGAACTCTGCCCCCAAACTCAAAGTGCTGCTCAACGCAGTGAAGACCAGAAGGGGCATTCTGTACCCCAAGGATAGAAGGAGGAGGCTGAACCATGTGACTAAACCTGCATCGGGAGGGAGGGTGGTCAGTGCCCACAGTCTCCACCAGAGACTGTCCTGAAGTGCTGGACACCAATGCTTGAACTTCGTCCGCACCATCATGTAAGAGAATGCTCAATTGCTCACACTCACATAAAGGAGTTACTCAATGTGATCAGGTGATCCCTGCTGCAGTCCATCTAGTCTGCAGGTGGAGAGGCCACTGTGGGCCCCTGACCAACCCCAGAGTTCAGATGCTGCCTGGGAGGATGAGGGCGTTGGTGGGAAGAGATTTAGGCATTGAGGGCACCACCACATACTGTGAATGATGTGCCTCAGACAGCCTTATCCTTCAATCAGCATGGGCTCACTGCTTTGCCCCAGAACATTTGTGGTCCATCTACAGTGCATCAGTCACACAATGGCACATAATCCAGTGGGTTATTTATGAGAGTGGGATCATGGGAAAGATAACTAGAATCCAGTATCTCTGAAGCCCATCTCCTCTCTTTGCACAGGAAAAGTTACAGCACAAGAGCAGAGAGAGTGAGAGAAGAGAGGACAGGGCCCGCCTGACCTCTAGAATCTCACTGAATTCAAGGGGTGGGCAGAGAAGGACCCAAACCAAAGTCCTTGTGCAAGAAGCCTCTCATGCACACTGAGCCTTTGCCCTTCACACGCTAATCTGCTGAAACACCTTGGCAATGTCAATGCCTCATGTTGGGGTTTCCCATTCAGTTAGCCAGCTGAGCTGACCTGCAGCTTCATCCGTCCACCCTCACCCAACTCCCATCTTGAGAACCTCAGGGCTCTGGTTAGTTGCAAGTGACCATGATGTGTGACTTTTCAGGTTCTCAACACCTTCCAACCTCCCCACCTAACATACATGCTGACCTCCATAACCATTGACCCTCCCAATGTCACCTTTGACCTTCCCATAGTAAACTTGCAAGCCTCCCCTATCACCCTCTGCCCTGTGCTGGCGAATTTCCACATATGCTTCCTTCTTGAGGAGCCCACCTGCTGATGACAGATGTGATCTCTCATCCTACCTATTCCGAGAATCCAGTTTTACCTCTGTGTCCTCTCAGAAACCCTCAGTGTCCATTCACCCATCATTGCAGGACCTCATCTTCCCACCCTACTGGCTCCCACAGCTCTGTTTAATCATCACCATCTTTCCTATCAATAATTCCTTCAGTATATTCCCCAGGATTCATCAGTTGACACTACAGGTCCCTCCCCTGGAACCTCTTTCCCCTCTTCCCCTCTATGCCTGTTCACACCTGCACAACCTGCCCACACTCCACCACATACCTTCCCACTCTCCTGCTCCAAACCATCTCACCCATTCCATGAACCTGCAGCATCTCTCTTTCCCCTACCACCCTCTATCTTCCTGCCCCTATAGATTCCACACTAGTCCCACCTCTTCAGTCCTCTTCACCATAACTAGTCCAGAACTGGAAATCATAGTTCGAACCTTCTCCGCCATTCATTTTGATCATGGCTGATCATCAAACTTAATATCCTGATCTCCCTACTCCCATATTCCTTGATCCCTTTAGCCCCTGTAGAGCTATATCTAATTTCTTCTTGAAATCAGACAACATTTTGGCCTCAGCTACATTCTGTGGTAGTGAATTCCACACATTCACCACTCTCTGGGTGAAGAAATTTCTCCTCACTTCAGTTCTTATCTTCAAACTATGACCGCTAATTTTGGACTCCCCCACTATTGGGAATGTTTTTTTCCGAATCTACCCTGTCTAACCCTTTTAGAATTTTATGAATTTCTATGCGATCCTCTCTCACTCTTCTAAACATTAGTGAATATAATCCTAACTGACTTAACCTCTCCTCATATGCCATCCCAGGAATCAGCCTGGTAAAGCTTCACTGTATTCCCTTTATAGCAAGGACATCCTTCCTCAGATAAAGACACCAAAACTGCACACAATACTCTAGGTGTGACCCCACCAATTCCCTATACAATTGCAGCAAAACATTTCTATCCCTATACTCAAATCCTGTACTGAATTTAACCTACTGGGCTGATATTGTACGTTTGCCAGTTTTATTATGTATTGTTCAAGATTGCAGCATAAAATAATATCGTATACATATTTCATTTAGTCATAATTACAACTTGTGGTACATTTGAACACTAAAGCTGCCAATTTTAAATTGTGTGGGGAGGATTGACGTCTGAAGGCACATAACTTGAGGGCCCACTTTCCCAGCATCACAATTTCTAATACAATTTTTTTCTCCTTTATGTGCAAACTAGATACTATTGTTTCTGGTAGGAATGATTGAGTTTACATCAAAACTTTTGAAGGTAAATGAATGAAGTAAACTTGGCAGGCTATGGGCTAAAGCAAGGGAATGGGACTGACTGGATTCCTCTACAAAGAGCCAGCAAGGATTCAATGGGCCAACAGGTCTCCTTTCGCATCATAATGATGCAATGGTCTGAAATTTTTCGAGGCAGCAGGGATCCCGCCACCAAGGCCAAAAGCAGACGACAATCCTGCTTTGGGGAGGCAGGAGCAAGGGGTGTATTTTACAGACTACAGCCAGACTATGGCTGCTTCAGGGGCTACCATCCGATGAAGGATAGTTGTGCACTCCCAAGAATTGCCCGCCCAATCAACAGGCTAACAGCCCATTAGACCTAGCAGAACAATCAAGAGCACTGTCCACTGCTGTGGCTGCTCCTGCCTTCAGAGGTTAAAGGGCGGCAAAAATAGGGCCCCTCCCCAGAGCCCCTTGGTGGCAGTGAGGGTAAAATACTAATGGAGGTGGGAAGGGGCCCTTAACTGGTCACTTCAGTGTCCCAGTGTGGTTCTGTATGAGAGGATCATCTGCCACCTTTCCCACCACTGGCAAAGTGACGTGGTGGTGGGAATGTGGTTGGCCTTCCACCTGTTGCCTTTCCATACTATTTTGATAGGCATCCCCCATGCTCAGAAGAGCTGGAAAATCTTGGCCGATGACTCAATGCCATTTCTTTCACCACCAATAATTCCTTATTTGCCCCGTCCACAGACTGCTGCCAAATTGTGCACACAAAACTGACATTTTAAAGGCTGCATTCTAATTTCCATCTACTCCTAAAAAGCATATAGATCTTTCATGACTTCAAATACTACTCGATTGTGCCTGCGAATGAACTCATGTCACTTCCTCCCCTGACCTCTGGTGGGCAAAATCTTTTTTTAGAATTGGTGCAAAGACAGCACAACTCAGTGCAAGAAGTCCTGTAACTTCATCCCAATAATTGCCTTTATATAATATATAATTTACAGTTTGTGAGCCCTCTGTAGAAGATAGTTACGCTTTCACTTTATTTTGCTGAGAGTATACTTCAGGCATGTTAAGGAAATACATATGCAGTTGAACTGCAGCTGTAACAGGTCACATCAGTTTTGATCAAAGAGGTCATGATGGATAAGAAGGGCATGTGGAACTGTAGACTTTGGATTGCTAATGAAAGTGGAATGATTTCCATGCTTCAAAACGCAGATGGACTGTTTCAAACAGGATGTCCCACTGCGACATAAACCACTTCAGCTCTGTTAGAAAATGAATCACAGACATTATTCATATATCGCCTCTATCTTAGAGAAAATACTAAATGTGTCTGTGCAACTGATTGGAACAAGCAGTTAACAAGACCTTGATGAGCTTTTGTTTTGTTTCTATTTTCGTTATTTACATTTCAACATTTTACAACATGAAGGAAATTAATTATCGGGGAGTCAATAATTCTCCCAAGAGTATTGTAACAGATTTTATCCCCAGTTCACACATTTTGCTCTTTTGGAACAGTTTACATCCGAAAGGAAAACACTTATATCTACTGCTGTTGTGATTGTGTGGCCTTTCTGAATGTTTGTAGGCTCTCTTGGAGTCTATCAGGAGAAAATGTGTGAAACGTCATCTGTTGGGTGTTAGGGTGTGGGTCCCAATAGAAGGGAACTCCTGTGAACCCAGGAGTCGGTGGAACTAGACCTGCATTTGTATTGAGCTTGTTTGTATATACTTTTATCTTTCCTTCAATAAATCACTGTTGTGATTCAAGGCTTCCTCGTCTTGATTCCTCACACTACAATATTGGCGAGCAGAATAAATCCGTCTACAGTCATTACGACGTCAACATCTGGAGGGGGGAAGGGTGAGTCCCTGAAAGAAAAACCTGCCAAGGAGGTCAAAAGTTATTGTGCAAACCTTAGTTGCCATTGTTCGGGAAAATTGATCTGTTTGATCCATAGGTTGGGGCCAGTACATCGAAAGACTTTGATTCTTTTTTGCAGCCAACAAAATAATTTCTGAAGAAAAGTTGTAAGTTATTTTACTCACAGTTTGCGAACCTTAAACATCTTATCAGAAGCTTTACATCTTCAGAGGCACCAGATACAAAATCCTTTGACCAGCTCATTGCTTTAGTAAGGGACCACTACAAGCCCCGACACTCCATTATTATGCAGCAATATAAATTCCATTCAGTCATTAGGCACCCAGAGGAGACAGTTTCTGATTTTGCCTCTATGCTTCGTCAAATGGCTGAACACTGTTGACCAATCCTTAAGTGATGTGTCACGTGATCATCTCATATGTGGTATTAACAATTTGAACATCCGAACAAAACTGCTCACAAAACTAAAGTATCTCTGGATAAAGCAGTTGAATTAGCTCAAGCGACAGAGAGTGTTGAACAAAACGCTTTTCAACTGCAAGACGTGCAGGGCAAAGTGAACAAAATTTAGCGAGAAAGGGTGGATGCTCAGCATACCGATTGTGAAGGCCTGAAAGAGCCCATGAGAAGGAAGAGAAATCATCAACCACAAGGGTTTGACAAGTGTTATCATTTTGAGGGAGAGTATCCCCAAGGCAGTTGCAAATGTAAAGAGTTCATTCATTTCAGATGTAAGTGGAAGGTCCACATACAAGCCAAATGCAAAGTCCACATCTAGTTTTAAAAACCAGGGACCCAAGTGAACAAGACTGAGGAAGATTTAGAAGAGAAGTCTGAAATTTATAAGCTCAGCATTGTAAAGCTAAATAAGACAACCCCACCATCAGCATCGTTCATATGGTTAACAGACATCCATTAACCATGGATGTTGATACAAGTGCTTCGGCCAAGATAATAGGTGAACGGACCAAAATGAATTTGCAGAGAGGTCTGCAACTTATGAGGCTCGACAATACCTCAGCAAAGTTGGCAACCTGTACAGGGGAGACATTTAAGTTATTGAGCACGTCAATACTCATGTGTTACCAGCACCAATCTGCTCCGCTGCCCCTGATGGTAGTAAAAGGATAGAGGCCTAGCCTTATGGGACGAGACTGACTGCTGCAAAATGGGTGGAAATATTCAACATCACAGATGGGGTTTTCCAGGAGCTCTTATGTACATATAAAGAGATTTTGCAGAGAGAGCTGTGATGCTGAGGTTGGTGACGGCGTAGTAGTATTGTCACTGGACTGGTAACCCAGAGACTCAGGGCAAGGTCTGGAGTCACAGGATCAAATCAAATCATTGCAGATGGTAAAATTTAAATTCAATAAAAATCTGGAACTAAAAAGTCTAGTAATGACTATGAAACCATTGTTGATTGTTAGAAAAATTTCACTGATGTCCTTTAGGGAAGGAAATCTGCTGTCCTTACTTGGTCTGGTCTACATGTGACTTCAGAATTAGAGCAATGGTTGACTCTTAATGCCCTTTGAAATGGAGGACAGTTAGGGAGGCAATGAATGCTGGCCCAGCCAGCCACGCCCACACCCTGTAAATGAATAAAACAATGAAGAGTAAAAGCTAAAATTTATGTGAACGCTGGGTCAATGCCAAAATATTTTAGAGCCCAGCTTGTCCCTTTTTCCCTACATCAAAATGTTGAGATGGAGTTGAAGAGGCTGGACAATGTAGGGATAATTAAACCAAAACTGTTCTCAGAGTGGGCTGGTCCCAGTGTGTTAAAACTACGCTGCACAGTGAGGTTCTGTCGCAATTACAAATTGACTGTGACTAGAGCTGCTCAGATAGATAGATATCCTAGCCCAAGGATAGAAGATCTTTACTCTAAACTGGCAGGAGGCTGCAAGTACACGAAATTGGACTTAAGTCATGTGAACCAGTAGCTTGAACTAGAGGAAGACTCGAGGAAATTTGTCACTATTAATACACGCAAGGGCTTATTCCAATACACGAGGGTATGCTGTGATTCAAGGTTTTTTCATCATGATACCTTATGCTATAATAGCTCTAGGACGGCACGGTGGCACAGTGGTTAGCACTGCTGCCTCACAGTTCTAGGAACCAGGGTTTGATCCCCAGCTTAAGTCACTGTCGATGCAGAGTCTGCATGTTCTCCCTGTGTCTGTGTGAGTTTCACCCGGGTGCTCCAGTTTTCTGTCACACTCTGAAAGATGTGCTGGTTAGGTGCATTGGCCATGCTAAATTCTCCCTCAGTGTACCCGAACAGACACCAGAGTGTGGTGACTGGGGGATTTTCGCAGTAACTTCATTGCAGTGTAAGCCTATTTGCGACAATAATAAAAAAACTAAAAAAAAAACTAACCTAAGGACCCTGGTGACAGTAGTACAAATTATTATAAAATGTTCATCCACACCTTGTGGTTTTGCTCAAATAATATGTCACATTAATTTTTAATAGTAGTTTAATCTGTATGCCAATTACAAAATCAATCAATATTATTTTCACAGAGCAGCTCACTAAATCAAGCAACTGAGTGTTTGACAGCCAAACGAAGAGTTCCTTATTTTTATCATTTATTATCAAGCTATGAAGATGTTTGCCAGGAAACATTAGGGTGTATTAAACCAAGGAACTAATAAGACAACTGAGGTTGCTTCTTCATATACAATTTGAAGCCTTTAGAATATTGCCTAACTTGTTCAATGGGTCATTAAAGGCAAATAGATATGGTAAAGATACCAAAATTCCACAGCCGTTAGGGGTTCTCCTGCTGTAGTTTTGGCAAAAGTCTATCAGAACATTGCTAAGATATATCTGGCATACAGATTAAACTATTTTTAAAAATTAACGTGACATATTAAACAAAACCACAAGGTGTGGATGAACATTTTATAATAATTTGTATTACTGTCACCAGGTTTCTTTGGTTAGTTTTTTTTTAGTTTTTTTATTATTGTCACAAATAGGCTTACACTGCAATGAAGTTACTGTGAAAATCCCCCTGTCGCCACATGTTGGGGTTTGGTCATACAGTGGGTTCCATAATGATCTATTGGGAGTAGAACAACTATTGTTTCCCAAACTCAGACACCAGTGCAAGCAAGATTAAGGCTGAGGATGGACATACCCTTTGTCAGAAGTTCCCAGAACGTTGCTTACCATGAAAAAATATGTACCAGATTTACCTCGCAACCATCTGTCATGGGAGTTATTTATAAATTCAGGGCAGAATTATATTTTTGTAAAAATAAATTGAATATGGCCCACTTGACTCGCAATGACAACCAAGCTGTTCTGGTGGGTGGAACCTCACCCAGTGTCAGCCTAGCTACCTCAACAGATGTGTTCAGCCAGATATCTATATGGGGTGCCCCAGTAACACCCAATGGCATATCATTGACATGTAACTCACCTCCTCTAGGCCTCATGAACTTTGAAAAAGACAGCTGTCACAAGCAACTCAAAGTGAGAGTGAACCAGATGTAAGAGTGAACCAAATCTATTGACTTCTGGGGTCAAGAGGAAAAGATATTCTGCCAAATTTCTCACTGAATATAAATGAACAATGGAATGAATAATTTTGGATTTCAATCCAGCATTATAGGAATAATTTTACAAGTGCACGCTGACTGCTGTGAACCCTTACCCACTGACAGCACAAATCTGAAATTGCAGAAAATACTGTGCGTGATATTCAAATAATTGATTGTGAAAAACTATTGGTCGGTGCATAAAGGTGAATAAGGGCCTACAGTGGTCGGGTCAGTTCCCTCAGACATGTCTGCCATACCTTCGCTTGCATTGAATGCAATCACTAAAATGGAGGAAAATTTGCATCCAATTTTCACGCAGCCAAATCCCACAAAGAGCATCAAAATGAATGCCACTATGGGCAATTATTAGCAAAGACATAGGGATAAATTACAGCTCCTCTTTGGATTGGATTGTGGATCTTTAACATTCACCTGAAACTGAGCAGACGAGATCACAGGTTAATGTCTGATCCAAAGAAAGCACTTACAATATTCACCTTGACCAGTTAATGACTATTCAACTCGATAAGCCCATTGTCTGATAGGTTGGGCCTCAGACAGAACTACAGAACAAATTATTTTCTCCCTACGCAGTTGCAAGCTTTTGAAGAAAATACTGCTTAATCAATGAACTCCTTCGAATAACCATTTACCAGATGTTAAGTCTTCAAAGGGACTAAAATTCAGAGGTCTAAATATCAGGATTTTTTACATAATTGGATATTAGAAGTGAGAGATAAGAACACAAGAATTAGCCCCTCAAACCTGCTCCGCCATTTGATAAGATCAGTCATGCCATTGAGTATAAGAGCAAGGAGGTAATGTTGGAGTTGTACAGAGTGTTGGTTAGGCCTCAGCTGGAGTACCATGTGCAGATCTGGTCACGTCACTATAGGAAGGACATGATAGTGCGAGAAGGATACAGAGGAGGTTCACCAGGATGTTGCCTGGGATGGAGCATTTGAGCTATAAGGAAGACTAGGGCTGGGATTCTCTCAAAAAAATTCTTTGTCAAATTTATGTGCAAACTGAAGTAAATCACTGTTTTTTTCAATGGGACAGAGAAGAATCACCCACATTCTCTGCACTGCAGAGTGCTTCAGCATGATTGACTCCAGAATTCAGTAGGTGAGGCCTATTCGTGCCCAAGAGGCCGGAAGCCGAGCACTGAGTAGGCCGTTGTGCATGCGCTCATCTGTCATCGCCAAGATCAGTGTATGAACAGTGGCCCCTGTCAGACAACTCCCCGATTGCTGGCCAGCTTGATTGCTGGCCAGATCCACAACCTCTGCAACGCCAGCTCTCTCGGCACCCCGATCACTGGCCTCCCAAAACTCCTGGGCCCACACTGACAACCCCCCTAAAAAATTAGCGCAGCGGGATGGGAGAATCGCCCTCTAGATTGTTTTCTTTGGAGCAGAGAAGGTTGATTGAGGACATGATTGAGGTGTATAAGATTATGAAGGCTTCAGACAGGGTTAATAGGAAGCAGCTGTTCCCCTTGGTTAAGGGGTCAATCACAAGGGGGCTTAATTTTAGGGCAAGGGGCAAGAGATTTTGAGGGGCTACTTGGAAACAACAATAGAATTTTGAAAGAAATATGAGTACAGTGTCACTGGAGGATCCCAGGTTTCAGTGTTGTGTTAAAATAAAGGCACTGACTGATGGCCAAAACTACAAAGTGAAGAGCAGATCAGATTAAATGGGCAATAGAGAGTTTCCGAACTCTTAAGCCATCTGTATAGATGGCAGCTACAAGGCAACTTCAGACCATTAACAGGAAAGATGAAATGAATCTGAGACATTAACCTATCTTTTCTCTGCTCAGATTCTGACAAGTTTCTTGTGACATGATGCCAGCGCAGGTTCTTTTTAACGGACAGAAGTCCCCTGTGATTCCTGAGACCACAGGGCCTTGTTGGACACCAGGGTTAGCAGACTGTATCCCACATAGCTGGCAGTGAAGGAGGGCCACCAAGGAGCAGTGTCCATAAACAAATGAAAACAACACAGTCAACATCATGGGTGTTTGCTGGAGGTGGAAGGCTGAGTGTTGCTTTGTTTTCCTGCTCTTTAGTAAATATATGGCACATTTTATGGTCGTTGCATGTTTATCCATGGATTGGAGACTTACCTTTCATTGATAGGTGCTGTAATGCCATTTTGAATTGATTTGATATTGTCACATGTATTAACATACAGTGAAAAGTATTGTCTCTTGCGTGCTATACAGACAAAACATTCCATTCATAGAGGAGGAAACGAGAGCGTGCAGAATGTAGTGTTACAGGATGTAGAGGATGTAGAGAAAGATCAACTTAATGCAAGGTAAGTCCATTCAAAAGTTTGACAGCAGTAGGGAAGAAGCTGTTCTTGAGTCAGTTGGCGTGTGACCTCAGACTTTCGTATCTTTCTCCCAACAGAAGAAGGTGGAAGAGAGAATGTCTAGGGTGGTCTTTAATTATGCTGACCGCTTTGCCGATGCAGTGGGAAGTGTAGACAGAGTCAATGGATGGAAAGCTGGTTTGTGTGATGGATTGGGCTACATTCATGACCTTTTGTCATTCCTTGTGGTCCTAACTATGAACCTAACAATGAAAATAGAGGCCCTTTTAAGAAATTGATGTTGAGGCAACTCTCTTGGGTGTTTTAAGTGAGTTTTTTTATTCATTTATGGGTGTCACTGGCTAGGCCAGCGTTTATTACCCAACCCTAGTTGCCCTCGAGAAGATGTTGGCGAGCTTCTGCGATCTATGTTGTGTCAGCACACTACATTGCCGTTAGTGAGAGAGTTACATAAACTTGACCCAGCAACAAAGAAGGAACGGTGATATATTTCCAAGTCAGGATGGTGAGAGGCTTGGAGGGGGACAGCCAGATGATGGTGTTCCCAGGTATCTGCTACCCTTGTCCTTCTAAATGGTCATTTGGAACGTGCTGCCTGAGAAGTCTTGGTGAGTTGCTGCAGTGCACTTTATTGATGGTATATAGTGCTGCCACTGATCATCGGTGCTGAAGGGAGGGAGTGAACGTTTGTGGAATGGGTAGCAAACAAGCAGGCTGCTGTGTCCTAAATGCTGTTGAACATTTTGAGTGTTGTTGGAGCTGCATTCATCTAGGCGAGGGGGAGAGTATTCCATCACATTCCTCACTTGTGCCTTGTAGATAGTTAGACAGGTTCTGGGGAGTCAGGAGGTGAGTCAGTTACTCAGGATTCCTAGGTTTTGACCTCGCTTTTAGCTGTTGTATTTTTGAGACTGGCCCAGTACAGTTTCTGGTCAATGGTAACCTCCAGGATGTTGATAGTGAGGGATCTATTGATGGGAATGCCATTGAATGTCAAGGATTGATGGTTAGATTCTCTCAAGTTGGAGTGATCATTGCCGGCCACTTGAATATCATAAATGGTCCTGGCCACCTTACAAATGCAACAAGACCTGGAAATATTGTCCCAAGTCTTGTTGCATTGGACACAGACTACTTCAGCATCCAAGGAGTCACAAATGGTGCTGAAAATTATGCAATCATCAGCAAAAATCCCCACTCCTGATCTTATGATTGAAGGCAAGTCATTGGTGAAGCAGCTGAACGGTTAGGTCTTGGACATTATTCTGAGGAACTCCTGCAGTAATATCCTGGAACTGACATGATGGACCTCCACAACCACAACCATGTCCCTTTGACAACCATCCTCCTCGAGTCAAGCCCTCTTCCAATGTGTCCTTCACGGGTGAGTCCCTCGCTGGCTCAACAGCAAACCCATTTACAAAGCAGGTACAAGACAAAGCCATGGACCTCTCCTGCAGACTCAGCTTCAGTGTTCCATTCTTCAGCATGCTCCTCAGCTGCTGACTTTTATCCTGCTCTGGAAATCTTTGGAGCACTCATGCTAATGGCTGCACAGTGTCAGGTTGCTGCTTCACAGTGCAGGGACCTGGGTTCAATTCCAGCCTTGGGTGACTGTCTGTACGGAGTTTGCACATTCTCTCCATGCTGCATGGGTTTCCTCCGGGTGCCCCGATTTCTTCCCACACTTGAAAGGTATGCAGTTTAGATTGATCACCCATGCTAAATTGACCCTTAGTGTCTCAAGATATGAAGGTTAGGGGGATTAGAGGGATAAATGTGTGAGATTATGGGATAGGGCAGGGATAGGGTCTAAACAAAATACTATCTCAGAGAGTTGCTACAGGCCTGATGGGCCAAATGGCCTCCTTCTGCACTGTAAGGATTCTATGATGATGATACCATCATTAAATTGCAAGGGCTGCGTGAAATTACAATGAATTGGCAATTTAATTGTTGCAGCAAACCTATGGTTGGTCTGCAATGGGAGGTGGGTAAGTTTCCGACTTTTGGGCCTGCTTGCCTTCCATGATATCAGAATCGGATGTTTTACTTTGGGGATTTTACTTTAAGCTGATGTCATCGCATATGTTGGATTGGGAGGGGCATCCATCCACTTCCCAATGCTGAAATTCTGCCCACTGAGAGGGCAAGAAACTGCCTGCGATGTCACCTGGCTTCCCTGCATAACTTCTTTTGCTCCTCCTCTTCTTCCTCATGACAAGAGACGAAGGAAGTTCCTTAGAGAAACAGCATTGCAGCCTGTGAGGAATTCTTAAAGCCAGAAAAAAAAGGTTAATTCACCTTCAGCTTTGATAAATCCAGCAGCAAGAAAGTGTGAGGTGGTCCACTTTGGTAGGAAGAATGGTAGGAAGGACTATTACTTACGTGGCGAAAAACTGCAGCAGGCGACGGTGCAGAGGGACCTCGGGGTCCTTGTGCATGAGTCGCAAAAACCCAGCCTGCAGGTGCAGCAGGTGGTCAGGAAGGCGAATGGGATGCTGGCCTTCATAGCGAGGGGGATTGAATATAAAAGTAGGGAGGTCTTGCTGCAGCTGTATAGGGCATTGGTGAGGCCGCAGCTGGAGTACTGTGTGCAGTTTTGGGCGCCGCACCTGCGCAAGGATATTTTGGCCTTGGAGGGAGTGCAGAGGAGGTTTACTAGGCTGATACCGGAGTTGAGGGGGTTGAGCTATGAGGAGAGGCTGAATAAACTAGGCTTGTACTCGTTAGAGTTTAGAAGAATGAGGGGAGGTCTCATTGAGACGTATAAGATGATGAATGGGATGGATAGGATAGAGGTGGAAAGACTCTTCCCGCTCAAAAAAGACAGTAGGACTAGGGGGCACAGCCTCAAGATAAAGGGGGGGCGGTTCAGAACGGAGTTGAGGAGGAACTTCTTCACTCAAAGGGTGGTGAATCTCTGGAATTCTCTGCCCGTTGAAGTGGTGGAGGCTGCCTCGCTAAATATTTTTAAGAAGCGGGTTGATGGGTTTTTGATAAGAGAGGGGATTAAGGGTTATGGGGAGAGGGCGGGAAAGTGGAACTGAGCCACGACAGATCAGCCATGATCTTATTGAATGGCGGGGCAGGCTCGAAGGGCCAGATGGCCTACTCCTGCTCCTATTTCTTATGTTCTTATGTTCTTATGTTCTTAAGATTGAGGTGGGAAAGGATAGAATATTCAGCAGCAAAATAGAAAAAATCCTCGAAAGATAGCCTCTATATACTCTTGCACCTAAAATCTCTCAATTGATGTTCAGTTCAACTGATGTCCATCATAGAACTGAGTCCCTACAGTGCAGTAGGAGCCTTTGGCTCATCGACTCTGCAGTGACACTCCAAAAGAGCATCTCACCCAGGCCCTGTAATCCCATGTATTTACCTCACTAATCTCCCTAACCTACACATCTTGGGACACTAAAGGATAATTTACCATGGTCAATCCAGTGTGCCACCCTCCAATTCATAAAGGGTGGAAATTCACATGAGATTCAGAATCCGTTTAAATAGGATTTTCATGTGATAGCCAGTACTTTGACAAATCCATTTCAGCAGGCTCATGGGCAAGAAATGTTAATTGCATTGCCCTAATCCAGTTGATGCTTCTGATTAAGCTAAATCCTCTGAAAATGAGCACATAACAAGAGAAAAATCATACGTGTTAGGTAATTCAACTATAGCCCTCATGTTACAGGGAGGCATTGTGCGGAAGCTTTAAATTTTGAATAACTTGCTGCAGATCAATGATGGCATCTGTAACCTACTCTCCTGGAAGGAATAAAATACATGATTCAATAATTATAAAAATTAATCATGAGAGAGAATAGGGTTACAAAGGAATAGTTTGAAAGACATTATTTTTACACCCTAGCCATGACTGTAACATTATATTCTACAGCCTCTCTTTTCCTTCTCTCCTATATACTCTATGAACAGAATGCTTTGTCTGTATATTGCACAAGAAACAATAATTTTCACTGTATCCCAACATATGTGACAATAATAAATCAAATCGACTCAAATCAAAAACCTGGAGTTGTTCAGAAACAAAGGTGGATGCAAATTGCAGGATAACTTTTAAAAGGAAAAGTTTTCAAGGACATTGGGAATGGGGAGAGCCAGTTTGCTCGGTTGGCTAGACAGCTAGTATGTGGATCAGATTAACGCCAACATCACAGCATTCAATCCTACTAAGACAGTCATGAGGTCTGCCTCCAAGGTCTACCCATAGTTTAAAGAATTATGACACCATGGCTTGTGTAAATAATCACCAAGAACTCGCCTTCAGGAAGAGAGCTGAAGAAGATTAGGAATGGGATCTTTTGTGGTTACCTCTTTCAAAGAGTCAGCAGAGTTGGGATCATGCCAGATGGCCTCCTGAGCTTTAATATTCCATAATTCAAAGAAAGATCTGAAAAGTTTTAAATGTGCAATTTTTGAAGCTCCTGGAGATTACGTTGAATAACCCGTTAAGTTATGAAATGGTTAAACAACTGCAAGAGTGGCCAGAGTTTAAACTTTCAAACAGCTTGGTGACTTCAGCTGGAAATCTTATCATCTGGCAAATTATGGATCAACTGGGCTACAGTTGTGGCATAAAAAGAAACAGATTGTCAATTATAATGGGGAAGATTCTAACCGTTACTTTCCATGCAGCCAGTATTAAACCGAGAGCTGTTTCAGATGACAAAGCTCGGTTGAATAACTATGTTGAGGCAGTGTGGCAAAAACCACAGTGGTCCACTGATGAAGATTACATCGATGTATACCACGGCAAAAGAAAGGGCACAAGAAACACTAAAGCCATAAAACCAATTAACTCATCTTGACGGTAATCGTTTTGTCCTTGCTCACTTCCCGCCAGCCTGAGGCTTGTGTTCACTGGACTAGGTCCAGTCATCTGGTGTTGCTATAATCCATTGCATGTAGCTTAATACAGTAGACTACTAAAGCCAAAAAAATAGCTGCCAATTGCAAAAGTTGAGGCGAATCTGTTCTGGGAAAAGGTGCACATTGTAAGATGTTAACATTTGAGCATCCAGATGTGTGAACACAATGATTTGTTTAACAGTGCTAACTATTATTGTACTTTTGACAAGATTGTTTCCTGTAGTTTCTCTTTCCACGCTGCAAATTGATAAGACACGTGATGTTATGGTGCCTTGGGAACTGTAGGAATCAAAGGAAACAAAATGTACATACATGCTGACTGCACAGAAATATCCCAATCAACCTCATTAGCCAGTGAACAATTTATACAAGTGATTCAGTGATGAACTTTGAGCCTTAATAGTTGCAACACTTTGACACCATAGATTGTATTCACCAAGTTTTGGCAAGCCTGCCACTTCAATTTCCCTGAATCTTTGCTGCAATTCATTTTGGTGAATGTTTTATGTATGAAAGCGATTTTATAAAATCAAATTTGCAGAAATTGCACACACCTAGAAAATAACTGCTTAAATTTATAATCACACATCTTGGTCATCATGATCATTTTCAACTATCTTCAGCTACATCTATCTAGCTTCCCCAACCTCATCCAACATTGGGCAGAATTTAATACCCTCCTCCCAGGCAGGTTTGGAGGGAGGGGCATTTAATTGCGTGATGAGGTTTAGACCCCATTGTCTTCCAGGTTCTGCTTTGATTAAGTCCATGACAGGGAGCCTCATGGATAGCATTCCTGCCCTGAGGCCCTAAAGTGGGCAATTAATGCCCATCTAACATTCTCTTAACAATGCATTTTGACTGCCTTATTGTGGACTGAAGTTACCACAACCATCCAGCTGCAGGGGGTGTAGGAGAACTCATGGAGTGATAGATGCTCCATATATCCGTTGCTGTATGTGATCTTCCAGGGACAATGGCTGCTGGAGGCCTCAATCCATTCTCCCTCCACAAGCTGCCCAAGGTCTTCATCCAGGTAAGTCCCGACATACATATCCCACGTTGGTCTCGACATGTTCTGGATTGGTGTGAAATCCTGCTGACAGGGGAGGAATTGATTGGACAGTCAAGGGTTCATTGGCATCCCGATGATGTGATGCAAAAGAGCTTTCCAACGTCCTCTGCCATTATCCACCATGATGGTCAGGATCATAAATTCCCACCATCAACTCTTGCCACCTACAATCTGAGTTTACAGTTCTCATGGGATCGTCCACCATTGCCTGGCTGCCACGTCTCCCATCAGTGGTGGTGGTGATGGGATTGGGGGGGTCTATTCCACTCTTTGTCTTCTCAATTCTACTTTCTAGTAGTGAGCCAAATGTGAAATACCAAAGAGAAAAGATTGGTGAGCAATGTTCACCAATTATTGTTGGATTATTACATGTTTCATGTTAATCAAATCCCACTGTTGGGAACACAGAGTGGCCAAGTGATTGGTGAATACTATATTGGTGGCAAGGTTAGAAGCAGGATGAAGAAAGAATCATGCTGCAAAGGAACATTTGAAACCACATGTTTATGTTTTAATTGATTTTTAATAAATAGCTGAATATGGTGAAATAAAGGCATTAAATTAATTTGTTTTAATTAATATAATTTATGTCATTTGAAGTTTGGAGTCTAATCTGACACCTTTCCTTAAAAATAGCTTGCCTGAAATGAGAAGATTTTCTTCACAGCTTGATTCCATTCATTAAGTTTTTCGTCATCCTGGGACGATTCATCCAGCCAGGGAACCGTTTAGCAGGCTTCTTATTGGGCGCTATGGCCTCCACACGTCTCCGGCCCCAAGTCTTTTGGAGTCATCAGCTCCATGCCGTTTCCCAGTGCAGAACTGATTCAAATATTTAAATTCCAATTTCAATTTCATTAGCATGCCTGGGACTGACGTCTCCAAGCTGGCTCGTGTCTTCCCCCGCCCCGCCAGGAGTGGTTCACACCAGCAGGGTTTACTCCTGCTCCCCATGTATGGGCAACAGGTGCCAGACCCCGCTGGAGGGAACAGAGGCCATTCAGGCTCCGCCAGGAGGTTGGGGGGCAAGGGGGCTGCCCTTGAGCAGTGCCAGCCTGGCTCACTGGCACTGCCCAAGGGGAAAACTGACAATGCCCAAGGGACACCTTGGCACACTGCCCACCAGGCATTGGGCAATGCCAAGGAGGCAGGGCCAGAGGGGACCTGGCCTGTTGGGGTGCGATTGATGGAAGCGGGGATAGCCTACTGCCAGAGGAGGGAAAGAGGTGATTGGGACTGGCGGGAAATGTGGGGGATCAGGACTGCCCAGAGAGGTCTGGGAGGCCACCGCTTGGCGGGTGGGGATGTCGGAGGGACAGCGATGGGAGGTCATGGGGCTGGTCAGCGATTGGGAGGCCAGCAGTGTGGGGCCATTGCACATTTACCGATCTCGGCGCTGATAGATCGGCGTGGGCGCAGTGGCCCATTAAACACTATGCTGCCAGCCTCTCCAGCAGGAATGGGACCCACCCACTGATTTTCAGAGTGAATCTCGCTAGGACATTATACAGTGCTCAGGCTGTTGGAGATTCATTTTGAAAATCACAGTTTAAAAAGAGCAGGAGTGACTCCAGTTTTCAAGCGAATTCAACACTTAGAATTTTTTTGGAAGAATTGCACCCCCACCCCCCCCTCCGCTCGCGCATATCTGAGTTCTCCTACACCCCGTGTTTTTGTTAAATCCATATGGATGTCTCCATTATCAGAATAGCACAGTGGCACAGAAGTTAGCACTGCTGCCTCGCAGTTCCAGAGACTGGGTTCAATTCTGGCCTTGGGTAACTGTCTGTGTGGAGCTTGTATGTTTTACTCATGTCTGCATGGGTTTTCTTTGGGTGCTCCAGTTTTCTTCCCATCTCCAAAGACGTGTGGGTTAGGTTGATTGGTCATGCTAAATTGTCCCTCAGTGTCAGGGGGACTAGCAGGATAAATACAATGGGGCTATAGGGATAAGACCTGGGTGGGATTGTTGTCGGTGTAGACTCAATGGGCTGAATGACCTCTTTCTGCACCCTAGGGATTCTGTGATAAGTCTAATTTTTCTGAATCGTATCTTTTGACACCTGATTCGAGCCAATTTGATCAAATGCATTCCACATACTCACTGAAGTACCTGCAATGAGACCAAAATGCATTAGTTAATTTCAGCCTCCGGTACCAACCTGAGTCTCTGAAGAACACACTTAATTGCATAAAAATACATGTAATAACATTACTTTCAGAAAAGAATAGCCATCTGTGGGGCAGTGTCTTATTTCAACAGATTAGCTGAGATTGAATCAGAGAGGGACAGTTACCGTACAAAAGTGGGGAAAAAGCCAAGTTTATGTCTCTGTCATTATGGCACAGAGCCAGGTATATAGTGAAAAGTTAGTCTTGTTGAAAATTATTCTGAAAGCTAAGAAAACAATGGAAGTGTTTACAGACAGAAGAATATTAAACTCAATCTTTTGTTTAATATTATGAAGCTCATCTTTAAACATGCTGATGAAAAAAGCACTGCTGGAATTGCATGTGAAAATCATCCAAATTGCTTTTAGAAATGAGGGCATTCAGACTGATTGTGAATTAGAAATAAAACTAACATATTCCATTGGATTTTACTTCAAGATAATAAACATTTCAGGGTTGTTTTGGGACACTAAATGACATGAGATGTGTCTCAAATCTGCTGCTGAAAACCACACACAGTTGTCTTCTATAGAAAGTACCATGCCTGCTGTGAGGCTATCCATTTCACATAGACAAATAGGTTCATCAGTCTCTGTCCTAACTATTACCGCTGCTTTATAAGTGGTATTAACAGAGAAGAGTTATTTCGAAGATAGATCCTGCATGAAATTTTGTTTCCAGGAGCTGAAAGCTTGTGTTGCTTCACTTGTACTTTGATTTTAGCTGTTAGGTGTTCCGGCAGTTCTGTTCAAGCTTTTCCAACCCTATTTATCAAGTTGCTCAAGATACACAATTTTTGAGGCTGAGATAGATTTCCCAATAGGAATATTTTTATGGTTTGAGTGGAAGGAAGATGAAATGGAATTATTAGATTGGAAGTATTTAGAGTAGGTCACAGAAAACACTTGCTCTCATACAAAGATACAAACTCACCTGTGTTTCTTACATTGACTTCTTTGCATGTCACAGCCTCAGAAAGCCATCATCCTTCCTACCCAGAGCTATTGAGAAGTTATGTCTGCAACCTACTTTCAGAAGCAATGATTGCCTTGAATATATTTGCAACTGCACCCTCTGCTATTGAAGGTATATTGTTCCTTTAAATAATTATCCTTTCAGACTACCAGGGTCCCATGTGGCAGACTATGCCAAGAATAAACCATGGGACCTGACTGAAACCCCAGACATCCAATATTCCTGCTGAAGCAGCTGCACCACAGAGAAAAGATTGGTTGACAGCCCAGACTCTGAATTTTGCAGCCGATTTCACCATGTTTATTTACATAAGGTTAAGTGGTTTAAGAGTGGTTTCTGTATTGATACCTTGAAGGATCTTCTTAATTGTCACTTCTTTTGCCTGTGGTGAGCTAATTTTTGATTAACATAGTGGAAAGTCATGAATGAATGAATGAATTAATAATTTTTTTGAAGTTTTTTTTACACATCCTACTGTCACTATAACTTTCATTGATTCAACAAAATATAAGAAGGTCAATGGGCATGGAAGTGCCATACCTTGGCACAGGGGATATGAAAGGCCATTGAGGGTACTTCCTGACTTCTGCCATATACCTCAGGGATGAGAATTCAGGCTATTATTGCTAATTATTCCTAAGCCATCTGCTAATTAGAAAGTCCATTGAGTTAGTGTTGAATTCAAATGGCGGGTGCAAGTCATGCCCATCATTGACCTGCCAATAGAAGGAGAACCAACCCCAAGTTATCATTACTTATGACTGCCGTGTTTTGAATGGATTGAGATTAAATGATCAAATGATTAGATTCTGTGCATTGAGTGGAACAGAAAACAATGATAGAAACGTTTTCTCTTTGTGGTGTGATTGTGAAAGCAAATGTGTGGAATGGTGAAAGGTTATTGGTTCAGGAAGCACATTACTTCCAGTGGACCATGAACAATTTGCATTGCCTTGGCCTCTTACGTTTCCTGAGGGAGATGATCAAGCACAGTTTACGTTCGCGAGAAGCCTAAAAGCGTGAACTTTCTCCAGATAATATTACCATGTCCTGAAAAACATGCCTCTTAACATTTCATGAGCCATCAATCACATTCTTGCTAAATTTATTCTTATCAACAAAAATTTCACTTAGAATCCAACAATCATTTCTTAAGAAGTAATTGAATTAGTACTAATTTGTAGAAAGATTTCCACACACTAAACTTCCTGCAAATATCTAGCTCTGCATAGATGTTCTGTAGTCTCTTAGGCCTTGTTTTTAACTTGGAGCATTCAAAACAGTCAGGTGTGTGAGTGTGTGAAAACCCCACTCAGCATGATATCTGACCATTTTAACTCACCAACCTCATTCAAATAATCTAAGAGTTCTGTGATCCTCCAGTGCTGACCTCTTGATGACCTCGATGGTAATCATTGCACCATTGGTAGCCATGCCTTCAGCTGCCTGGGCCTGAATTATGGAATTTCCTCCCTTAAATTTTTTGTTTCACATCGCTCCATCTCCTTCTTTAAAAATATCCTTAAAATCTATCTCTTTGACCAAGCTTTTGTTAATCTATCCTAATATCTCCCTATGTGGCTCTGATAAAGTGTAAAGTTAAAGTTTTTTAAGTTTAAAGTTTTAAGTTCAAAATTAAAGTTTACTTATTAGTGTCACAAGCTGGCTTACATTAACACTGCAATGAAGTTACAGTGAAAAATCCCCCAGCCACCACACTCCGGTTCCTGTTTGGGTACATTGAGGGAAAATTTAGCATGGCCAACACATCTAAACAGCAAGTTTTTCAGACTGTGAGAGGAAACTAGGGACCGTGGAGGAAACCCATGCAGACACAGGCCAAGAAGCCCCTACCATTTGAGAGGGTAGACATGGTCTCAGATTAACATCTCAGCTGAGTACTGGCACCACACACAGTGTAGCACTCTCTCAGGACTGCATTGAATCTGTAAGTTCATGTACACAACCCTCTGAAGTGGGACTTGCACCCATAAACAACTGAACTCCAAAGAGGTGAATACTCCAATGTGGTAGACATCCATGCCATCAAAGATGCATCTGGTTTACTTGCTATTGAAGAAGATCTGGACTGCCCAGCTGAGATGGCACAGCTAGAATTAGTGGACCTGATGGGGGATGAAGTGAGGGAGGGTGCTGAGGGCTGTAAATGAAGTGTGGGTGTTCCCTTTTATAGGGGACTCTTTTTTTTAAAAAGCGCTTTTAATTATGCAGGGGTCTGTTTATATTCTACAGATGGGACTCTCCATTCCCCCCACAGTGTGTTTTGCAGTGACGGAGATGACCTGCCATTGGCTGATGGCAGGATCTTGTGGTCTGTTGTTCACTCCCTCTTCCTGCCAGGGAACCTGTGGCGGGTTAGTCACTATTGGCAGGGCTGGAAAATCCCACCAGCAAGAACAACTGGAAAACCCTGCCCGACATCTCCTGCTGTATTGGTTGGGATACTGCAACATCTGTATGCTGGGTCATATTGAAAGCCTGGATCAATGGGAGTCCAATGTTTAGAGAGCCCCTACCCTCAGCTCAATCTCCTATTCATAGAACATAAGAACTATGAGCAGGAGTAGGCAATTCAGCCCCTCGAGCCTGCTCTGCCATTCAATATGATCATGGCTGATCTCATTCCAGCCTTACCTACACATTCCTTCTTGTTTTCTATAACCCTACATTTCAATACTAATTAAAAATTTGTCTATCTCCTCTTTAAATTTGTTTAGTGTTCCAGCATCCACTGCACTCTGGGGTACAGAATTCCATAGATCCATGACTATTTGAGTGAAGTGATTCCTCCTCAGTTCTGTTTTAAATCTGCCACTCCTTAGACTAAATCTATGGTCTCTCATTCTAGAATGTCCCAACAAGGAAAAATATCTACTCTACATCTACCTTGTCAATCTCCTTTAGCATTTTATATACATCAATTTGAACTCTTCTCATTCTTCTGGACTCCATGGAATTTCAAGGGCAATATCTTTGCTAAATACCAATGTTCCCCACGGTTTGTACCGACTGATCTACTTTGATAGAACACATTTGTCGGCGAACCAGCTTAGAAAGCTATCGCAATCAAAAGGAAATCTGGCAAAGCTCAGAAATATGACAGCAGCAATATCAAAAATGAAATAAACATGCTTCTGCTCTCGGGCCTTTTATCCCACGCTTGGATGACAAATTGACTGTCACTTTGTGTAAGAGCCAGGTTATTGTTTCTTTACATATCAATGTAATGCCTGCCATGTCACATGTGCAAAATTGGACGGAAAATACAAAATCTCAGTCAATGGTTTATTTAGTTTTAGTGGCCTTAATTGGCATTTTAATCATCACCGTGCACAACTCCAGCTTCTGTGGGTCCCCGTCGAATCAATATTACACAGGTGTGCGATAACAGTGGCGTGCTTCCCAATATATTTTCACACAAGCTTTCGCACGTTCCGGTAGGGAGTTCGTCCGGTGGATCGCCATAAAATTCTGGCCTACGGTTCTAACTTTTCTGTGTTTCTATGTGCCATCAAAGAGCCCCTGGCAAAACTGAAGTCAATGAGAATCAAACCTCCATTCATTGTAGTCATGCCTAATCCAATGAAGGTAGTTATAGATATTGGAGGCTAATCATCTCAATCCCAGAACATCACTGCAGGAGTTCCTCAGAATAGTGTCTTGGATGCAAACATCTACAATGGTTTCATAAATAACGTTCCTCTTTCACCAGGTCAGGAGCTGGGAATTCAGCATTGAGTTTTACTTATTTTATTTATTTACTCATTCCACGTCTGGAGTTGTGTGTACAGTTTTGGTCTCTTTATTTGAAAAAAAATTGAGTTTGAAGCAGTTCAGAAAAGAATCATTCGACTCATTCCTGGGAAGAAGAACTTATTTCCTGATAATTGGTTGGACAGGCTGGGACTTATGAAATGATCTTCGTGTCTGCATGGGTTCCCTCTGGGTGCCCAAGTTTCCTCCCACAGTCCAAAGATGTGCACGTTAGGTGGATTGGCCATGCTAAATTGCCTCTGTGTCCCAAGATATGCAGGTTAGATGAATTAGCCATGGGAATTGTTTGGGTTTACAGTGATAAGAAGGGACAGAGAGCCTGGATAAGATTCTCTGTCAGCCTCTTGTACATTGTAGGGATTCTATGATTCTATGAGATTATTGAAACAAATCTTGAGGGGACTTGATAGGGTGGATACCAGGATGGTGTTTTCTCTTGTGGGAGAAACTAGAACTAGACTCCACAATTGAAGACATAAGAGGCCTCCTTTTTAAGACAGAGATGAGGAAGAGACCTGGCCAGAAATGCAGAGCTGTGTGGGGGAAAAAGAAACTACAGATGGTGACTGCAGACTTGTGCAAGATCCAGGTTATTGTTTCTGTTCTTATCAACGAAATTTGTAACTTCACACTTCTCCACATTATTTTCCATCTGACGTGTCCTTGTCCATTCACCTAACCTATAACCCTCTGCAAAGCTATTCTGCATCTTCCTCGCCACTTACTTGTCCAACTAACTTTGTATTGTCAGCAAACCTGGATACTTTATCCTCAGTCTTGTTATCTAAATCAAACAGTAAATTGTAATGAGCTGAAGTCCAAGTACTGATCCTTGTTGTGTCCCACTAATTATCACCTGCCAACTCAAAAATGGCCTATTATTCCTGCTCTTCCTTTTCAATCGTTTAATCAGTCCTCAAGAGAAGTAAATTCTTGGGATTTAGATTAGGTGCTGCGCTGATGAAACAAAATCAGTTTTACCTCAGTATTCCATACGTTTCAGGACCAATTTTCTTCTGAGATCCCAGGTTGCTGTGGTTTATTGCTGGATTGCATTTATTTTACAAGAGGGAGTATTGAAAGTGCAGCAGAAAATTGTTCCACTTGAATCGCATATTACACTGCAAAACACAGTGGAAAAAGTGAGGGTAAATGACTTTAAAACTTGGCATGGAAGAGATTCAAGTTGGCTTGACTTTGGGAAAGGGTCAAAGAACCTATTATTTGCTTGGTAAGTAACTCATACAATTGTCAGAATTGAAAAATCCATAAATGACAAGAAATCACTTCACACAATGAAAGCTTTTTTTAACATTAGCCAATATTAAGCAAAGTAATTTTTCTTTACACTGGCTGTGACAGAACTTGATGTCATTTTGAAACATGCCAATGATAAAGGCTACATGCACATGCATTAAGGTTGTCATTAGGAAGTAGATGTTAAAATTTTTTAAATTACTTATATGACTGCAGAAATAAAATGTCATACATACATTGTGTAATGCAAGTTGTAAGACAGGAAATTGATGCAATAAAGAATCATGTTTCATTATGTTTTATTGTTTGCCACACATTTTCTGAACTTTAAAGGTAATGGTTTGTCCACTTGAATATAAGCTCAGCCTGGGTTTTACAATTGATAGAATTTGTATTTCATTTTTGTCAGGGGTAACATTTGTGCAAAAAAAACAGAAAATGCTGGAAAAACTCAGCAGCATCTGTGGAGAGAAAAACAGTGTCAGAGGTGTAGAGGCCTACAGCACAGTAAGTGTCATAGAGTCATAGAGCTATCAATAGGGCATTTCGCCCTACTCATCAATGCCAACAAGGTTTCCTAAACTGAACTAGGCCCATTTGCCTCTGTTTGCCCCATATCTCTTTAAACCCTTCCTAGCCATGTACCTGTCCAAATGTCTTTTAAATGTTGTAATTGTATTCGCTTCTACTACCTGCTCTGGCAGCTCATTCCATTTACACACCACCCTCTTGTGTGAAACATTTGCCCCCCAATCCCTTTTAAATCTTTCCCCTCTCACCTTAAACCAATGCCCTCTAGTTTTGGACTCCACTATCCTGAGGAAAAGACCTTGGCCATTCACCTTATCTACGCCTTACATGATTTAATAAACCTGTATAAGATCACCCCTCATCCTCCTACGTTCCAGGGAAAAAAGTTCCAGCTATCCAGCCTCTCCTCATAATTCCAACCCTCCAATCCTTCGACCCATCACATTTGCACCAGTCAAAAACAACCACATAACCATTCTAATCCCATTTTCCAGCGTAGAGCCACAGAAGTCTACAGCACAGGAAAGACCCTTCGGCAGTGCAGTAAAGGTTCTTCTGTTAACATTTTGAGTTCATATAACTCTTCTTCTCCTACACCTGGAGGCAATGCTGTGATATAAATTGACCATAAGTGCAAAATTGATTCAGTATTCCCTTTCCAAGGACTCTGGCCTCCAATAATCATTCTGTTAAAAGGCACAATATTCGTTATCAGCACACAAAGTTAAAATAAGAAAAATAGAGATTTTTGGAAAGACAAGCAGAACCTTTAAGAGGGACCAGCAGCTTGGAATTAATGAGGGTGTATAAAATCAAAGATGGCCTCAGGTTTTGTTTCAATTAGGCATTTATTGCTAAGGCCTCCAGTTAATTGCAGGAAAGATGCTGCAATCGAGGCTGGCACCATGCGCAGTGAACTTCAGAGCTCTGGGATCTGTACTGAATTTAAGAAAGAGAATTATTTTTGTCTCTGTTTGTAATTTGCGGCTTCTGACCGAAACCACAGAATGCTGCCAAATCTCCAAAGTCTCCAATAGCATTTATTGATAGATAGGTCAAATCATGCAATTAGCTGCAGGACATGAGGCATCAGGGATAATGAGGTGTTCCTTTGTGTAAAAAAAAAAGCTCTGTTTAACATTTGAATGCCCAAAAGACTTGTGTGGGTTGTCTTAAAACGTCTCTGATTACATGGGGCAGTAATATTACCAATCTTCAGCATGAGCAGAGGGACATTGAATGCACGTTCCATATTCTGTAATCTGTGTTGTGCAATT
The DNA here is from genome assembly GCF_965287045.1 of Carcharhinus amblyrhynchos. NCBI lineage: Eukaryota > Metazoa > Chordata > Chondrichthyes > Carcharhiniformes > Carcharhinidae > Carcharhinus > Carcharhinus amblyrhynchos. The sequence continues at coordinate 92,752,413 of NC_137328.1, read as the reverse complement.
GGTTAATGCTGATGTTAAATGGAGACACAATTCTTTGGACAATATGAAGGCAGAGAAAATACAATGTAATTAATCTTTCTCAAAATATATTGGAAGAATAAAGGCAGATGCAATCCAGGTTTTCAACAAGAGAGGAGAACCGGTGCAAACCTGTTAAAGTGAAGTTGCAAAGGAACAGAAGGCAGTATAATTTCAAACTTAGGAAAACTCATTTGACAATAAAATAAGACCACAATTATTTTTGTACATAATCTTATCATGTTGTGTAACTGCACGAAACAGACAACCAGAAAACACCAGCTGGTCAATTGAATCTATCCCGTTCAGTCATGCCATTACGAAGTACCATAGCCCAAATGAATTACGCAGTGTGGTTACAGTTTTGTAGACACATATTGCATGTGTTTGTGCATATTCACAAGAGAAATGTCAGTACTGAATAATTAAACCCTTTTTCTACAACTGTCACTCAGTAATGGCATTAAGCATTCCCAGATTAGGCAAGGAATCTTCAGAAATAAAGTTCCCTCTGTTCTGTCCAACAAATATTTCTTAATCCCAAATTTGACCCGATACAGCATCTATGGCCTCGATTTATGTCCGTGCTTGGAATTCCTGCTCCATGAAATCAACTTCTAAAAATGTCTGACCAAAGGTCAGATTTTCATTTTGGAGAGGCAGGTGACTCTGGAATGAATGGGGAAGTTGCCACTTGCAGAGGTATTATGGGGAAAGGCCTGCCTCAATCCATTGGCACTGTATCATTTTTTTTAATGGAAAAGTAGAAAAAATCCCTCCAACCTCAAGCCTTCTCACTCCCTCATTTGATCCACGGACACCCCATGCCCCCTCCTTGCCAATCCATGACCCCCATGATCCCTCATTCCCTCCATGCAAACCTCTTTCCATCTGCCCATTCCTGTTGCCCTCCATGCCAACCCATGATCCTCCCAAACATCCTTTATGCCAATTTAGGTGCCAACCCATGCCCCCTACTCACCACCCTTTATCCTTACACCTACCATACCAACTTACCCAGTAGCCACACTGGGAAAACCTCAGCATCCAGACTGTAACTAAATTAAATAAAATTCCAACTGTCTGTTGCAGACATTATTAAGAAAAACACTAATTCATAAACACCCATTTATTATAGTTACATTCTTCAACAATATTATCTCTTATAATAACAATCATTTCATTCAGTTGTATAATTCCTTATAGAAACAAACACCAGAATTTATAGTCTGACTTCAAAGAGTTCATAACCACTTGGAGCTATTGATCAAAGCATGAAATGGCAGACACCCTACTGTGATAATGGATGGTTGTGAAATCAGTCATATAACACTAGTCATGACAATTCTCCAATCTTCTATCAACATAGTGAAATAACACATCATATACTTTAAACACTCTGGATAATTTTTCCGAAGAGTTAAAGGGCAGGAATTTTAAACGTCTTGACAGCTTAACAAGTCCCTTTGACAGTTCATCTCGACACTTTTGACAGTTGCTTTTGAGGTTCCAGTGAGCTCCACAGTTCCACTGAGTTTACACACTTTTTATACACATTTATGCCTCACTTTAACAATCCCAAAAGGCACTTCACCTCTTCTAAAGGGCTCCTTACCTTTTCCAAACGGCAAGTTACCTCTGCCAAAGGTGTCCCAGGACTATATCCAAAGGTGTACCATACCTTTCCAAAAGGTGCTCCCTGGCTATCCAGATGAATCCACAAAGTTCAGATCTGCTCCTGTTAAGTCTAATTTGCATGCATGGCACTTCAGACACCTCTTGCACCAAAATCACACAGGAGTGGGGGCAGCTGCTGATTTCTATGGGCCTATTTTTGCCCCACCACAATGATAGATGCAAACATGGGGGACAGGCCTTCTGGATTCAGGCCTCTTCCACCAGTTATCTGTTGTGGAGAAAATCCATAACATTATGTTTAATGCCTGCACTGACTATTCTTTTGGATTGTCAATGAGCTTGGCAATTTAGTGTAAATCTGTGCCTTGAAACATGCGTCCATGATGTCTTGCAGATATCTCATTGGGAAAGTCAAAATTTATTTAACATGGAGCCTTAGTATTAAAAAAGAGAGAGAGAGACTTTCATTCCACTACTTTGGGCTAAAATCAAGACGTAAGGATGTCGAGGATGAGTTGCTTTGGCTACAAGATACACTTAGGAACTCAACAAAACTCCTCAGACAGCACCTTCCAAATCCATGACAACTACCATCTAGAAGTGCAAGAGCAGCAGATGCCTTGGGAACACTGCCACTTAGAGGCTTCCCTCAAAGTCACTCACCATCCTGACTTGGAAATATATTGTGTTCCTTCACTTTCGCTGGGTCAAAATCCTGAAACTTCCTCTCTAACAGCACTATGGTTGTTCCTATACTTCAGGGAGTGCAGCAGATCAAGAAAGCAGCTCACCACCATTTATTTAATGTTGGCAAGTGTGAGGTGGTCCACTTTGGTAGGAAGAATGGTAGGAAGGACTATTACTTACGGGGCGAAAAACTGCAGCAGGCGACGGTGCAGAGGGACCTCGGGGTCCTTGTGCATGAGTCGCAAAAACCCAGCTTGCAGGTGCAGCAGGTGGTCAGGAAGGCGAATGGGATGCTGGCCTTCATAGCGAGGGGGATTTAATATAAAAGTAGGGAGGTCTTGCTGCAGCTGTATAGGGCATTGGTGAGGCCGCAGCTGGAGTACTGTGTGCAGTTTTGGGCGCCGCACCTGCGCAAAGATATTTTGGCCTTGGAGGGAGTGCAGAGGAGGTTTACTAGGCTGATACCGGAGTTGAGGGGGTTGAGCTATGAGGAGAGGCTGAATAAACTGGGCTTGTACTCGTTAGAGTTTAGAAGAATGAGGGGAGATCTCATTGAGACGTATAAGATGATGAATGGGATGGATAGGATAGAGGTGGAAAGACTCTTCCCGCTCAAAAAAGACAGTAGGACTAGGGGGCACAGCCTCAAGATAAAGGGGAGGCGGTTTAGAACGGAGTTGAGGAGGAACTTCTTCACTCAAAGGGTGGTGAATCTCTGGAATTCTCTGCCCGTTGAAGTGGTGGAGGCTGCCTCGCTAAATATTTTTAAGAAGCGGGTTGATGGGTTCTTGATAAGAGAGGGGATTAAGGGTTATGGGGAGAGGGCGGGAAAGTGGAACTGAGCCACAACAGATCAGCCATGATCTTATTGAATGGCGGGGCAGGCTCGAAGGGCTAGATGGCCTACTCCTGCTCCTATTTCTTATGTTCTTATGTTCTTATGTTCTTATTCAAGAGCAACTTCTCAATGCCAAAAATTGATGACAACAATTGATGACAAGTGAGGACTTAGAAACTATTGTTATCACTAAAGAGGTAGTGTTGGGCAAGCTAATAGGACTAAAGCTAGGCAAGACTCCTGGCCCTAATGGAATGCATCCTAGGATACTAAAAGAGATGGTGGAGGAAATAGCAAATGCACTAGTGATAATTTACCAAAATTCGCTGGACTGTGGGGTGGTTCTCACAGATTGGAAAACAGCAAATGTGACACCACTATTTAAAAAAGCAGTAGACAACATGTTGGTTAGCTTAACTTTTGTAGTAGGGAATATGCTTGAATCTATCATCAAGAAAGAAATAGTGAGATATCTGAAAATAAATGTCCCATTGGGAAGATGCAGCATGGGTACATGAAAGGCAGGTCATGTTCCACTAATTTGGTGGAATTCTTTGTAGAATTCTTTGAGTGCATGGTGGACAATGGGGATGTGATGTATCTGGATTTCCAGAAGGCATTTGACAAGGTGCCACACCAAAGGCTGCTGCATAAAACTGGAGGGGGTGCAAAGGATATTCACGAGGTTGATTCCAGAGTTGAGATGGTTGGCTTATGAGGAGAGACTGAGTAGACTGGGGCTATACTCAGTGGAATTCAGAAAAATGAGGGGAGATCTTATAGAAACATATAAGATTATGAAGGGAAAAGAAAAGATAGCAGTAGGGAGGTTGTTTCCACTGGTAGGTGAATCTAGAACCAGCAGGCCATGGCCTCAAAATAAGGTGGAACAGGTTTAAGACTGAGTTGAGAAGAAACTTCTTCACTTAAAGGGTTGTGAATCTGTAATTCCCTGCCCAGTGAAGCAGTTGAGGCTACCTCATTGAATGTTTTTAAGGCAAAGATAGATACATTTTTGAACAATAAAGGAATCAAGGGCTATGGTGAGCGGGCGGGTGAGTGGAGCTGAGTCCACGAAAAGATCAGCCATGATCTTATTGAATGGCAGAGCAGGCTCAAGGGGCCAGATGACCTATTCCTGCTCCTAGTTCTTATGTACTTAACTTGGGACAGATATTAAATGCTGGCCTATCCAGCAACGCCCACATCCCGTAAATAAATTTTAAAAATTGCTGATGATTCACATCTACTGGTCTTCTAATGTGAGTCTTCAGGCGGGACTGCATTTCAATTCAAGCAAGGGGTTGTCAGTTGCAAAGAGAGTATATTGTCGGTCATCATTTGCTGATGTGGGGACTGCTGCCATACACCATTCTTTTCAGGGATGGTGCTTTTCTGTGACGATCTGAAGATATACTTCCTCACATTTCTGTGCTCCAGTGTGAAGACTTTGGTGTCAAGAGCTTTGATGATGTGCAGACCGTTCCCCGGTATAGAAGTCAATTTGATATAATTATATCTCAGTTTTGGCTATCCGGTGACTGGATGTTCCTGGGTGTATCTGATCACCAGGGCTCAGGGCAAAGAGGAAAATCAGGTAGGAGGCATGATAGGCCATTTTTCCAGGATCAGAAAAGTCTGCCCGACTGTGAAAACAGTAAGAAGTCTCACAACATCAGGTTAGAGTCCATCCAGCTGGTAAGTTTCTCTGTGCGGGCTGATGGTGGGATGGGGTGGACTGGGAGGATCCTTTCTTAACTTTCCCAGCCAAGCTTTTAAACTCCCCCCCATCAAATTTGTCTTTTTCCCTGGCCCCTCAAACCATAGCTTCCCCCCACCCGTGCCAGGATTTGCCAGCTTGACACCTGCTGAGACCTCCGAACACATCCCCGAGAATTAAAAATAAATCCTGGTTCAATGCACTCACCTCCGACCTGACGTGTCGGAGAGCTGTTGGCCTCTGAATTAGCCAGCAGCTCCCTGAGGCAGCATCCTAAAGGTCAGAAGTCCCTACCCCAACCTAGTCATTACTGGCTGTAGGACAACTGGCATCCACTCAGTGGGTTCTCTCCTGACTTTCTAGCTGGAGTGTGCAGGAATTTGGATACTTTGTACAATTTGGGCGGCACGGTAGCACAGTGGTTAGCACTGCTGCTTCACGGCTCCAGGGACCTGGGTTCGATTCCCGGCTTGGGTCACTGTCTGTGTGGAGTTTGTACATTCTCCTCGTGTCTGCGTGGGTTTCCTCCAGGTGTTCCAGTTTCCTCCCACAGTCCAAAGATGTGCAGGTTAGGTTGATTGGCCATGCTAAAATTGCCCCTTAGTGTCCTAAGATGCATAGGTTAGAGGGATTAGTGGGTAAATGTGTAGGGATATGGGGGTAGGGCCTGTGTGGGATTGTGGTCAGTGCAGACTCAATGGGCCGAATGGCCTCTTTCTGTGCTGTAGAGTTTCTATGATTCTATAAATTCAGTGCAAAAGATGTGTCTCAAGGGGGTGTGGATGGAAAGGCAGAATTATCAACGATGCTACCTGACAAAAAACAGTGACAGAAATTATGATCTGAAATTGTTGAATCAAATGTTGATTCCGGAATTCTATAAGGTGGCAAGTTGAAAGGTGAGGTGCTGTTTTCTGAACTTCATTGGAACAGTCTAGGAGGCTGAAGGCAGAAAGGTGGAATGGAGAATTAGAACGAAACACGGCCAGAGGCTTGCAAACAGAACAAAGATGTCCCACAAAACAATCACTCATTCTGCGATTGCTCTCTCCAATGCTGAGGAACTGCATCACAATCAGGGAATCAGGTTTACTCAATTGAAAGAAGTACAGATAAATTGCTATTTAATCTGGAAGGTGTGCTTCGAGTCTTGGGCCTGGATTTTCCGAAGTTGACGAGAGATTGCGGTGATCCTGATCTCATGCAAGGTCACGCGAGAAGTTGTCGGGGTGCATGCCCATGTAATTGCCCCACTGTGTGATATTACAGTCAGTGGGCATGTGTGGCTATCAGAAGCGTGCCTGACGGCAATTAAAGGGGCAATTAGGTTAATTAAAAAGGCAATTCATTGGGAGCTTGTGTGGCCGTTGTGATTTCATGCTCAACGTATAGGCCATTTGGTCAGGCGCCCGTCATGTTTTTAATTAAAACTCAATACAAGAGTGGGTTAAAAGGTGACTAGGATCTTGGCAAGTTCAGTAAATATAGAAACATAGAAAATAGGAGCAGGAGGCGGTCACTCAGCCCTTCGAGCATACTCCACCATTCATTATGATCGTGGCTGATTATCCAACTCAATAGCCTGATCCCACCTTCCCCCATATCCTTTGATCCCCTTCATCTCAAGTGCTATATCTAACTCCTTCTTGAAAACATTCAACGTTTTGGCCTCCTACTTTCTGTGGTAGTGAATTCCACAGGCTGACCACTCTCTGGGTGAAGAAATTTCTCTTCACCTCTGTGTAAAATGGTTTACCCCACATCCTCAGACTGTAACTCCTTGTTCTGGACACCCCACCATTGGGAACATCCTTTTTGCATCTTCCCTGTTTAGTCCTGTTAGAATTTTATCGGTTTCTATGAGATCTCCTTCATTCTTCTGAACTCCAGTGATTATAATTCTATCTGACTAAATCGCTCAGATGTCAGTTCCCTTATCCCAGAAATCAGTCCGATAAATCTTCTCTGCACTCCCACTAGAGCAAGAACATCTTTAGATAGGTATTTGTCAGTGAGTTGATTGGAGGTAGCTTTCAGACAGTTCATTGTATTTTCTCAATGTTCTGGAAGACTCTGGTTTATGAGTATTTTCAGGAGCTTTCTACTGAGAGCTCCCTTTGGTGTTCTGTCCTATGCACAGTCCTTCAGCAATGGGAATTGTCTGGAGGGACCTCCTCCTCAGAAGATGAAAGGGCCAGAAGGGAGAGGAGGCCAGGTGACTGCAGGCAGCATCTCGAAGAGCAACCAGTGGTAAGAGAGGCTCAGACAGAGGGGCTGCAGGGCCATTAGCAAGTGCAAGGCAGGAGGGTCTGCAGAAGATACCATTATCCTGCTTGTCAGAGTTTACAAACAGTGCTTTTGTTACGTGGACATGTCTGAGCTCCAATTCCAAAGGAGATCCCGCCTCTATGCACACCGTAATCTCCATTTGCCAAGAGATTTGCCACGAGATCACCTCAAACTGTGTAGATAACCAATCTATGCCTGTGGTTCTTAAGGTTACAGTGCCTTTTAATTTTTTCACCTCAGCTTCTTTACAGGGCTCAGTGAGAGATCTATGTGGTGTTTCTCAGTCTGCTGCCTACAGCAGTGTCAAGCTGGACACTGACAGTCTGTTCAGGTGGGTCAGTAACTTCCTTCCTTTCTGTACTAACGAAGGTATATTATGATTATGTGAGGGAATGCAAAGGATGAGAGCAGAAGTGTGGGAAGTGGAAGAAATACAGTAAATGGCTCTGAGACAATGATGGAGAGGAATTGTCAGTTGAGGAACATGGATGTCATATCAGAAGTGCTGTACTGGAAGATTGCATCATCTGTCTCTGGCTCTTCCCTTTCCTTCCTTAGCTTCTCTCTCTCCCTGTATCTGGAGGTAGGCTGCCCACACATTTTAACCACATGCCCACTGACTCCCATAGTTACTATGACTGCATTTTTTCCTACCCCAGCTCTGATAAGGACCCGATTTCATTCTCCTAATATCTCCCTTCCATTTGCACATGCACTGACCTTCTATAGCAGCACTTGCCCTATCCCATGCTTTTTCTTCAACCATAGTTTTCAAGGGCCCTTGACCATGTCTATTCCATTTCCTATGTTTCTGCTGTCATCCCTTCCCCGATCCCCCACTCCTGGGACCATGACAGGTTTCCCCTTGTCCTCACCTTCCACTCCACTAGGCTCTACATTCAATACAGTTTGGTCACTTCCAGCATGATGCCACCATAAAACACTTCTATCGTCCACTTTCAGCATTGCCTCCTCCACACACCGACCCACTCCTGAAGCATTTCCATCAGCCTCTCCTCTTCCTGTTGATCTTCTCTGTGTAATTGCAAGAGATGCTCTGCCCTTTTACTGCCCCCTCTTTGTTGTTCAAGACTCGAGGTGAAACAGCAATTGACCTGTCCTTTCAATTTGGTACACAGTATTTACTGGTTGTGATCTGTTCTACATTGGAGAGGCTAAAACAGATTGGGTGGCCACTTTGCAGAACATCTATGTTCAGTCCACCAGTGTGACTCTGAGGAGTCTGGTCACCTGTCGATCATGTTAATTCTCCAGTTTACTTCCACTCTGGCCTTTCTGTCTGCAGCCTCCTACACTGTTCAAATGAAGCTGAATATCAGTGTGAGGAATAGCACGTTATCTTTCAACAAAGAATTTACAGCCTTCTGGAATCAGCACTGAAACTGACATTTTTAGATTGTAACCACTTCTTGTTTGGCAGTTATAGTCGAATATTCTGCCTTCCTGTTTGCATCTCTCTAATCACAACAAACATGTCTTTACTTGTCTCATCGCCATGTCCTTTTGCCTTTCACTTTCATCCCTGTTGTCATTTAATCTCTCTCGCCTTCCAATCTATCCCTTTCGCTCTTTCCTCCTCGCCCCTCTCTCCTTGCCATCATTACAAACTGTTACATCTCAAATTGCTTCCGGCTCTGACAAAGGGTCATCAGCTTGAAACTCTGACTCTGTTTGTCTCTCCACAAGAGGCTGCCAAACCTGCTAAAAGTTCCCAGCATTTCCTGTTTTTATTTCTTCCTTTTGGTGATAGCAAGCCAGCAGCCAGCTCCTGATTTATACCTTTGATGGGACTAAAACCCTAGAAAGATGACTCAGTCACCCATTTTACACTGCTGCACTAAATGAGGATTTAACCTTTAGAGTGCCTTTTCTGGTCAAAATGTGATCTGATGTGGTTTAAAATAAGTAACATTTGGAACTGAATATAAGATTCAATGTGAAACCTATTGTGGCTATTATCTTTAAGCATATGAAATCTAATCAATCAGCTTGTAATGACAGATCATCTCAGGACACCCCCCCCCCCCCACCCCCGCTCACACATGAACTATAGAAAGGTCAATGAAATTCAGATTAACATGATGATAAATGAGCTTAATGATTTTTTTAAAACCACAATTTGATCATTTTCAGGGATACCATGCAATATTAATCATGAAAACAATGATAGAGCAAGCTTCAGAAACCTAGTGATCTCCTTCACATTTAATAACTTCTTATATTCTTTAGCCATGTTGCAAAACCAGAGCATGAAGAAATCATGGCCCAGAATTTTTATTGTCCGGGTAGGCATATCTCAGAGGTACCCCGCAAGATGTGCTGGGGGCTCCTTGGAAGTCCTCAGACACTGACAATATGGGAATTACCTGGGATATTTGGACTCCAAAACTTTAAGTAAAAGTCGGAGACCCCGGATAGTTCCAACTCTCTTAGCAGAGTAGTTATCCAGGAAAAGCTAGAAGGATTAAAATAAATTCAAACTCCTGGGTAACTATACTACTACCCTACCCACTCTCCAGTGGACCCCTAACTATCCTTCCTCACATGACTACACACCTCACAACCTGACAACACATCTGATGACCACTCGACTACCTGATAATCCCTGCAACACCTCCAACTAGCTTCCCGTGTCAGCCAGCTACTTCTCCAACCAGCTGACTATCTGCCACAACTACCAACCCCCTCATCCCTGACTACTGCTATTGTGACTACTATTCCCCTGGTTACTGGGCTACCCCACCTCTCCTGGCTACTGCCTTCCGGATTAACCCCTCCCCCAACTAACTCCAGAAGCTTGACTTCCACAGCCCCAACTAACCCCCACCTTTCACTCCACCCCACCTGACAAGCCTACCTCCCCCACCTTTGGACCAACTGTCCCCTGACCTACTCCATTCCTCACCCATTTACCTTACACACTTACCATCTTCTCAAAGTGGCCGGTATTTTTAAGTTTACCGAAACGTGGAAGTTAGTGCCATAAAAAGGGGACATGGCTTGGCTTCCCCTGATAATTACTGATAAGTAAAGAGGATAGGAGAGGTAATCTGATAGTAATTGCCATTCCTTGGAAAGTTTGGCTCAAAACAACATCTTAATTGGTTTACTTCCTCACACAATGGGCAAGATTTTCTGACCATGCTCGTCCCAAATCGAGAAAATCCCACCCGAAATCAACGGATCTTTCCATGGTCCACCAGCCACCCCCTCACCCGTCCCTCCGGCCACAACAATTCCCACAGCTGGTGGGACGGGACTTTTCTTTTAAAATTCATTCATGAGACATGGGTGTCGCTGGCTGGGCCAGCATTTATTGCCCAGCCCAAGTTTCCCAAGGGCAATTGAGAGTCAACCACATTGCTGTGGTTCTTGAGTCACATGTAGGCCAGACCAGATAAGGATGGCGGATTTCCTTCCCTAAAGGACATTAGTGAACCAGATGGGTTTTCCGATAATCAACAATGGATGCACGGTCGATAGATTCTTAATTCAGATGTTTTTTATTGAATTCAAATACCACCATCTGCCATGAAAGGATTTGAACCTGGGCCCCAGACATTAGCTGAGTTTTAGGATCAATAGTGATAATAGCACTTGGCCATTGCCTTCCCGAAAAAATTTCCCCAAATGGGTAGATGAGGAGGTAAGATGGCATTTAAGTGATTGAAGGGGTAGGGTGGCAGGTAGGTGGGTTGGGGGAGAGTGAACTGGGGTAGTCAGGTAGTCAGGGGGTAAGGAGTAGTCAGGTGGTCAGAGAGTAGTCAATGGTGGAGGAGTTATCTGGTCAGGGGGAATAATCAGGATGGTGTCGGGCTGGTAATCAGGGGTCAGTTTTTATAGTTACCTAGTGGTTGGTTTTAATCCTTTGAACTTCTCCTGGGTAACTATTCTGATCAGTGAGTCAGAGCACCCAAAATCTGCGATTTTGGCTCAGAGTAGTTTCCTTAATTAACTAACTTCAACTGCGTATTGAGTGCTTGTATCCCCCTGCTTCAGACTGGAGGTAATTTAGAATTTAAGCAGTAAATTATATTTTTAGATTTAGCAATTAAATTTAATTGCTAAATGCAAACAAAATTAGAGTTTTGGAAAGAGATTAAGATTCCCTCACTCAGCAGCACTCAAGTTCAAAGTCTCACTCCAGTCTTAACTTTCAGCCTCGTTATCCCAAATCCATCGATGGTTACATTAAGCTGAGCAAAATAAGAAATGAATATCTGTCACAATTTTAATCACCAGAAAATTTGCTTTAATTTCTCTGCAAAAAAAAGTGAAGTTTATTTATTAGTCACAAGCAGGCTGCTTACATTAACACTGCAATGAAGCTACTGTGAAAACCCTCTAGTCACCACACTCAGGCACCTGTTCAGGTACACTGAGGGAGAATTTAACATGGCCAATGCACATCTTTTGGACTGTGGGAAGAAGTAGGAGCACCCAGAGGAAATCCACGCAGACACAGGGAGAACGCGCATACTCCACATAGTCAGAGACCCAAGCCAGGAATTGAACCCTGGTCCCCAGTGCTGTGAGGCAGCAGTGCTAAACACTGTGCTACTGTGCCACCCTGTCTTGTTGAATATACGACAGGATCAGGAGGGAGAACTGTAGAAAAATGTGAGTGAGATCAGAGGTCAAACCATTATGAAATATTATGGTCGATATGGGGTGGATGCTTGTGGTGGGGGAGGCAGAGTGAGTTGTGAGGTTGGTGTGGGAGAGGTTATGACTTCTACCCAAGATGGCGGAGGGGTCAGCAGAATGGCCATGTAATCCAACCAAAGCTGATATCGGAAAAGGGGGAGGCAATGGCCTTGTGGTATTATCATTGGACTATTAATCCAAAATTCAGCTAATATTCTGGGGACCAGGGTTTGAATCCCACCATGGCAGATGATGGAATTTCAAGTCAATAAAAAATATCTGGAATTAAGAATGCACTGACAATCATGAAACCTTTGTTGGAAAAACCTATCTGGTTCACTAATATCCTTTAAGGAAGTAAATCTGCCATCCTTACATGGTCTGGTCTACACGTGAATCCAGAACCATAGACTCTCAAATGCCCTCTGAAGTGGAAGCCTTGATTGAACCTACCTCCACCACACTTCCAGGCAGTTTTGTGAAAAGGTTTTTTCTTACATCATGTTTGCTTCTTTTGCCAATCACTTGAAAGCTGTGTCCTGTTGTTCTTGATCCTTTTACGCGCAGGTACAGTTTCTCCCTATCTATTCTGTCCAACCTCCTCATGATTTTGAACATTTCAACAACTCTCCTCTCAGCCTCTTCTCTCCAAGGAGAACATCCCCCAGCCTCTCCTCAGAATCTATCCACAGAGTTGACCTTTTCACCCCTGGAATTCATCTTGTAAACCTCTTCTGCACTCTCTCCAATGCATCCTTCCTATAGTGTGGTGCCCAGAACTGTGCACAGTATTCTAGCTGAGTGTCTTATATAAATTCCCCATTTGGTTCACTAACGTTCTTTAGGAAAGGAAATCTGCAGCCCTTACCTTGTTTGGCCTACATGTGACTCCAGAGCCACAGCAATGTGGTTGACTCTCAACTGCTGTCTGAACAAGGGCAACGCGGGATGGACAACAAATATTGGCCAGCCAGTGACACTCATATCCCATGAATGAATAAAAAAACAAGTGATTTATATTGCTGACAGGTGAACTATAAAATAGTTCCAACAGTTATGTGCAAGAGCCAGAATCTGTAAATCATGGCCACAATGTGACAAGCTACGAGATATGGACATTATTCAGGAACAAAACAGCTTTACACAGCCATGAGAAAAAATAAACATTGAAGGAGCTTTTATGGTCGCAGTATTGACAATGATGTAGGACATGAATGAGCTGTGCTTTGTTAGAAAATATTTAAAATGAGCTGCCAATTTTATGTTTTAATTTTTAGTGTGAGTTTGCTTTAGACCAACAGTTGTGAAATGATTTATAGTCTGTCACCAACATGAGTTAAGGAACACAAACATTCTTTTTTTTCACATTGGCCCACATGGGAGTACCCAGAAGGACCCCAGAGGATGTGTTGGTGGATCCCTTTGGAAGTCCCAACACAAGGGCTGTGCGCCTCCAAGTTCCAACTTCCACTGTGTCTAGAACCCTCTCAAATTCTGAGTTAAAGTCGGAGACTTTAGACACTCTGATTCACTGATCAGAATACTTACCCAGGAAAAATTTTGAAAGATTAAAACCAACTGTTAGGTAACAATGCAAACTGATCCCCCTGTCTTCCACCCCAACAGCTCCCCTGACCTCATTAGCCCACCATCATTGGTGAGCCCATTCCTTAATCTGTGTGTTCTTATGATGGATTGATCAGAATTAATTGTTGCCAATGTAGTTTGCCATGGAATGATGGATCCGGAAAAAGTGTGTGTTGCAATACATACATCATGACACCTCTGGGACACGTTCCAATTTTCAAAGTGAGGGATGGATGGAGAGAAAGTGGGCATGCTCTGACCTCCCTCCTGATCCTGTCCTATATTCAACTCACAGGGTCCCGGGTTCAAACAGGAGTTTAAATGAACTAACACAGTACAGAGGGTACATAGAATGATAGATCAAATTACTCTGTCCCACGTCTATAACACATTTCTGTAATCTTAAGAAGCTGAATAAACATGGTTTTTATAAATATCAGTATTGGGATATTGCTCCTACATTCAGGAATGAATGATTGCAAACCAGAATACAAATACTTTGCACGCTCTGCACATGGTGGCAGCCATGATGTGAAATGATTTACAACATCTCAGCACATTGCTTTATTGGCCAGCACGTAGCCAGTAGCAGCCGTATAAGTTGTTTTAAGTTGTTCCGCAGCAAAATGAGGCTTAAAAGTAACAGACTGATGGTATTCCATGGGGCAACTCAGATTTCCTATCACACTCTGAACAGAAAATGCAATGCCCAGTTATTTATCTGTTGTCAAGGAGCCATCCACACTTCTCAGGATTGAATTTCAATTTGTAAAATTATACATTTGTGAACTTCATGGTCAAATGCAGCATTAGTTACATTTACTAACAACTAACATATGGTCAGCATCAATATAGTTTCTGTTTACCGTTCGTTCTACACAGTACAAATGAATAAACATCTGCCTTTTGCTTTCCAGAAAGGCACTGGAAATAATTTGCCGATGAGTTGTTTAGACTTGAAGATTTTTCACGTATTGTCATCATATATGCTTTTGCAGGCCAGATGCAGGATCCCGGTTCGATTCCCGGCTTGGGTCACTGTCTGTGAGGAGTTTGCACATTCTCCCCATGTTTGCATGGATTTCCCCCAGTTTTACTTATGACTAATAAATAAACCTCACTTCACTTCACTTCATGCCTCTTCTAAGATTAAAATGGGATGACACAGTTTCCATTACCGACTTTCACCATCCAAAGGAGTCACCCCTTCGTAATTAATACAAATGTCTCACTAAAAGACAACTAAATAATTTTCATAGACAGTGAACTACACAGATGATGTTCGAGAGGACAATATTGTTCATGGGTTACTAAATTTAAGCCACATCAGTAGTGATTGAGTATCCTATTTGTATCTTGGATACAATGCTCATTTAAATTAAGAAACAATGTTAAAATTATTTTGTTCTGAAGGGCTTGACCTTTTCCTGCATTGGCAAGAATAGCAGCACCACAAGATCAAATTCAAAAAGAAAAGATTCAGAAATACACAGATCAGTTAGCCTCAATAAAGAGAAAAGACAAGTTTCAATCTGTTCAGTATGCACACTATGATTTTGATTTTCGGCTCAGGCCAAACAATAGACAGGCCCTGAACCACAATTGTGTCATCCTTGTCATGCAACTGGCAAATATAAACATTTGAATTGAGTAAGAGGCAAGCTCAGCGCCCAATTAGCTGCTCTGAGTGTAACCAGGAGACAGGAGCTGCCTGCAGAGCGTGAGCTGCAGAGGCAGCTCACAGCCATGATAGAGCCTGTTGCTGCCTTGCTGAAGACAGCTGGAGCTATTTGGACACACGACACACAACAGCACAGAGTCACTCAGCAGAGACTGATAGCCAAGTTTCACACACATAAGGACGGCCTCAACCGGGATCTTGGGTTCATGACACACTATCTGTAACTCCCATGACTTACCTAGGCATGCAAAATCTCACTAACTGTCCTGGCTGGAGACAATACACATCTCTTCAACCTGTGCTTAACGCTCTGTTTACTCACATTATCTGTATCTTCAACACTTGATTACCTGTAAAGATTCGCATTCCAACCATTATTTTGTAAATTGTGCTTGTGTCTTTATATGCCCTGTTTGTGAACAGGACTCCCACTTACCTGATGAAGGGGCAGCGCTCCGAAAGCTAGTGGCTCGTGCTACCAAATAAACCTGTTGGACTTTAAACTGGTGTTGTGAGACTTCTTGCTGTGTTTACCCCAGTCCAATGCCGGCATCACCACATCATGGCTATTTGGAGGGCCAGCAGGATTATCTTCAACAAAAATGGCGAAATGGTCACATGCTAGGTATTGCACACCAGCAATCCAGCACAAAGTCCCTGAGGTACTGAATATAAAAAAACTTTAACACCTCTCCACATAGAACCCAACAGCTGTGAACTAACATGTAGCAGACTGTTCAGGTTTGCTGATTTTAAATTGAAAACTGCATTCTCGCCCTCCCAAGCTCACGGACATGCTTCTCAAGGAGTTTAACAGGCTGTTAATTGGAGATGAGAGGGTTCCCACTTCCTCCTCACCTGTCCCTCACTTTGAAAATTGGAATACATCCCAGAGGCGTCATGATCCATAGTTACCTTCCAGGAAAATGATTTTCAAATTGTGCCCACTTCCATTCCCAACCCCATCACTATATATGAGAAACATGCAGCCACTGAATGGAATGTAAATTAAATGAAAGCAAGAAGTAAATTTATAGGTAACACCCATTACCCAGCACCGAAAACTCGAACAGACAAATTCGCTAGGATATCATGTAGAGTTGGTGTTAAGCAATGAGACAGAGTGAATGGAAATTTTGATGTGTACATGTAAAAACATAGCAGTAAATCATTCAGTTGCACAAACATCTGAGATACCTCCATTCCTCCCATTCTGGCCTCTTGCGCATCCTTGCGCATTACTTGTTCCACTCTATGGTGTCTATGCCTTCAGTTGCTGAGTGTCCAGCCTGACTCCCCACACTACCCCACCACCCAAACTTTCTGCTTCTCTACATTTCTTTCCACTCTCAAAAAACCTAACTCTTCATCTGCCCTAATATCTCCTTAGGGTTCAGCATAAACTTGTATTTGATAGTGCGCTTGTAGACATTTTACTACTTTAAACATGCTACATAAAGACAATTCTTTGAAGCTATTCTATTAAAATTCCACTAATTAATTAAAATGTTTTCATTATTCTTTCATGAGATGTGTGTGTCACTGACAAGACCAGCATTTGTTGTACATCACTTGATCTGAGCAGCTTGCTAGGCCATTTCAGAGGGCAGTTAAGTGCCAATATTGCTGTGGATCTGCAGTCATTTGTAGGCCAGACTAGGTAAGGATGGAAGAATTACACCCCTTAAAGACAGTAATGGAAAATCAGATCTGTGTTTGCAACTATCAGTGATATTTGTAGTACCATTACTGAGATGAGTACAAAATTAATTTGATTTGCAAAAGCAGCAAATGTGAGGTTTGGGTCTGGAATGCACTCCTGGAAATGTGATGGAGGCAGATTCAATCGAGGCATTCAGGATGGTATTGGATAATTACTTGGTATGCAGAGGTGCATGAAAAGACGGGAATGGCACTAAACTATATTGCTTATTTGGAGAGCCAGTGTAGTCATACTGGGTGAAGTGGTGTTCTTCTGTTCAGTAACAATTCTGCAATTCTGAGTTTTATGTTCCAGGTTTTTATTAATTGAATTTTAATTCTAGTAGCTGCAGCTGTGCGATTTGAACCCATGTCTCCAGAGCATCAGCCTGGGCCTCAGGATTACTAGGCCAGTGACGTCACCACTCTACCACTACCGCCCCTAAATTTCATTCTGAAAAACATACACAACTGTTGCAAATAAAGTTCTGTATTCACATTTGCTACACTCTCACTTTTTGTTGGTCTGGATGAATGCAGGAGAAGTATATGCTTCTGCCTTATTGAGAAATTTTGTACAAGTCGTTAATGGTAATTGCCTTTATGAGCTAAGTGGGGATCAAACAGATAGGAGTGACATGACTTTTCCAGTGAGTCGATCTTTATCAAAAGTATGGGTTATCACTTGTGACATTCTTTTACTGGTTATCTTGTTTTATGTCTTCCCCCTCTTGTGCATTATGTCCTTTTACAAAATATCCCGTTTTCCCCACCCTTCATCGCCACCTTCCATAGCTCTCTAAAGCAGCAAGCTATTCTTCATCACAATGTTATTTAGTATGCAATCAAGTACAGACATCCAGGCCCCAATAATTGCAAAAGGTGTGGACTGAAATTGTAGCATTAGGAAGCTCAGAAATACAAGTTACTCAGACACCCTGTTGAACCAAAAAACTGGTTGGCTGTTGCTGGGAAGCCTTGTTTTTGAGATCCTTAGATGTGAAGGGCAGAATCAAGGGAGTGAGAGGGAGATTGGAGGAGGGAGGGAGAGGGGGATTGGAGGAGGGAGGGATTACAAAGTGTGTTTGAAAAGATTGTTCATCAGGGAGGCGATTGTTAGTGGGAAACAATAGGGGAACATCAAAGAGATCACGAATCAGAGGATAAGCAATTTTGAGGGATAAACTTCAAACAGATGGAAGAGAAACCAAATGTGGGAAGGAATCAATTTTGTTTAAGGACCCTGTGGGAAGGACTCCTGCTCCTCCTGGCCCACCAGCTGTGCTGGAAAGGCACTTAACTTCTGAATCCTATCTTTATCACCTTCCTTCAGCTGTTCGGTTCCCCACATCTGGGAAAAGTTTGCATGACTGGCCATGCAGGGAGCACGAGGCGAGGTGATCCCTTGTTCAAAGACAGTCAGTGTCCGACCTTGTTGCTGAGTCCCTCACCCCCTCCCCTGCAACCCTCACTCTGTGACCCAATTCTCGCCATATTTCATTTGCTTCTGGATCTCTCCTCAATTTGAAATCTTGAGAAGGCTTGGTACCAGTGACTGCCAATGCCTCCTTAATGGGAGTACAAAAGCTTGCCCTCTGCCCCTGGGGTCCTTAATCTGGGGGAAGGCCCACCCCTGGTTTGTTAAGTACCTGGGTGACATAAGGTGTAGTGGGCCTTCTCAAAAAGAGTCAACAGCTGGCAACCAAGATCACTGTCACCTCCATAAGATTCCATCCTGTGTCTAAAGCAGAACTTTGAGAAAACTTGAATTAAATTAGCAGCAAATTTCCTGACTGTTCTGTCAAAGTGTCAAAGAGATGAATGTGCAAACAAAATAACACCATTTTGCAGTAGCAGCATGTAAAATGCCTTTCTTAATGGGATATCCACCTCAGGGATACTTTCCTGCAGCTTCTATAGCTAGTTATATCATGCTGGTAATAAGCTGGAGCAAGTTTATAATGAAGCTTGGGAAAATGGGTCAGAGGGAGATTTGCCATGTCATCTTGGCCTCATTTACATGCGGCAGATTGGTTTTCCAGCAAATCTTATCGATTGGTGATTTTTGATGATGTTGCAATTTGAATGCATTAATACAATTCAACGTTTTACAAATAGATGATAATTCAGAGCAGAATCTAGACATGTTCAAAAAAGGAAAATGGTATGTTAAGCTGCTTTCTTTGCAAAATGTTAAAAATTAAATTAACTGACTCACTGTTGGTTAGCAAACCAACAATTCTCACAGTTAAAGGTGTACTGACTCATGAGACAGGGGACATCTTTGTGCTTGTGGAGCCTGTTCCAGCCTGTTAGAATGCTGTTTGCAATCTGCAGTATAACATATGTGTGGCATATTGCAGTTCACACAGTCCAGCCATTAGTTTCAGATTGGCAGTCCACAATAACTGGAGAAGAATTATTAACATGGTGTTTCACACTCTTCAGAAGTTCTTACAGCAATGTTTCTAATGACACTTGCTTAAGTAGAAATGCAAACTTGTCATATTCAATGACACAGCATAGTTACATGACTGCCACCCTCTGAGGGTTAAGCATTGAGCTAATTTACTCAAAGTTCAGACTGACCTTGTGAGCAGCTGTCCCTCATAGCATAGCCTTGGTTTTGTTATTTTTACTTGCGCTTTGTCAGGCTGACACTAGATCTAAATGTATGTGTGCACTGCACAATAATTCCTAATGGAATAGATTCCAGTGTCCTGTTACTGACCTTCTCTAAGGCAGTAATTGCAGACATTTCATAAGGTCATAGGCCACCTAGGCAGCAAAAAGCGAGACTGGTCAAGAAGAAAAAGAAGACTTTTGTTTTAGATTGTCACTCTCTCAGCTTTATTGCAAACATGTTAGGCATAGCTTAGGAAGTGGACACAATTTCTCCTGCGCCCAATTTATGTCGGTCAGTGTGGCGAACAGATTTATTCCAATGAGACTCAAATGTGTAAGGTTTAAACATTGGAGTCTTTTTGTAAATAAACAATGGCTACACATATTCCCTTTTCGATTGGAAAGTTAGCTGAAGTTATGTAAACTTAGCCCATTAAAATTCAGAAATTGACCCTTTGCTAATCCATCTGGCTTGTAGCACACAAGCAGTAACGGAAAATGGCATTTTAAACAAAGCCAAATGGAAACCATATTTTGGGTCTTGGAAATTCACAAATATTAAAGACTTTTAAATTACCATCAGAAAAGCAGCAAAATTCCAGCATTGAAACGGTGGGGCAATAATAATGAGATTGTCGGTATTACAATGACAATCTGAAATATTCAGCAACTGACAGAATTTCAGTCATATTGTCCATAATAAGAATTGTGTTAGCATCACAATGAATAGCTTTGCTATCTGGAAAAAGCTGACATTTAGGAAAAGGTGCCCAAATTATCCTATCTCTTGAAGAAGTGATAACACCAATTTTCTCAGAGAGTCACAACCATGTGGAATTCTCTTCCCAGAAAGCAGTGGTTAGTCTCTGAATTTATCCGAGGTTGAGTAGGATAGGCTTTAGATCAAGGAGCTAGTCAATGGTTGTGGGGGAAGACTTATTTGGCAAGTGTAGGAAATAAATGTAAAGAAGTTAAAGGGGTTAATGTGACAAAGGGGAACCAGTGGATGTACTGTACTTAGATTTCGGGAAGGCATTTGCTAAGGTGCCATGTCAAAGGTGATTGTGGAGAATAAAAGCTCATGACAGGGGGTAACATATTGGCATGGATAGAAGATTTGTCAGCTAACAGGAAACAGAGATCAGGCATAAATGGGTCTTTTTCTGGTTGGCAAAATGTAACAAGTGGTGTGCCACAGTGATCAGTGGTCGGCCCTCAACTTTTTACAATTTATATAAATCAGTTACATGAAAGGATTGAAGGTATGGTTACTAAGTCTGCTGATGACACAAAGATAAGTATGAAATTAAAAAGTGAATAGGAGAGAAGGAGGCTACAAAGGTATATAGAGAGTTTAAAGTTTATTTATTAGTGTCACAAGTAGGCTTACATTAGCACTGCAATGAAGTTTCTGTGAAAATTCCCAAGTCGCCACATTCCGGCACCTGTTCAGGCACACTGAGGGAGAATTTAGCATAGCTAATGCATCTAACCTGCACATCTTCTGGACTGTGGGAGGAAACTGGAGCATCCAGAGAAAACCCATGTAGACACTGGGAGAACATGTAGACTGCACATAGACAGTCCCTGGCGCTGTGAGGCAGCAATGCTAACCACTGTGCCACCATGCCACCCATAAGTTAAGTGAGTGGGAAAAAATCTGGCAAATGGAGTATAATGTGGGCAAATGTGAAATTGTCCATTTTTGCAGGACAATAATTAAAAAAAGGAATATTATCTAAACGATGGAAGATTCCCGAGCCCTGAGATTCAGAGGACTCTGTGTGCATGAATTGCAAAAGCCTAACATATAGGTACAGCAAGTAATTAGGAAAGCTAATGGAATAGTGTCATTTATTGCGAGGGGAATTGAATACAAAAGTAGGGAGGTTATGCTTCAGTTGCACAGGGGCTGGTGTGACCCTCTTCTGGAGCATTGTGCATTGGTCACATAATTTAAAGAAGTATATAAATGCATTGGAGAAGTTCAGAGAAAGTTTACTAGACATTATTAGAATGGATGGGTTCTCTTATGAGGAAAGATCGGACAGGATAGGCTGATATCCACTGGAATTTAGAAGAGTAAGAAATTATTTAGTTGAAACCTTTAAGATCCTGACGGTTAGAAATTACAGTTCCTCTTGCGGGATAATCTAAAACTAGGAGTCACTTTAAAAATAAGAGTAGCCAGGCTGTGGAGATGCTGTGTTGGACTGAGATGGACAAGATGAGAGGCCACACAACATCAGGTTAGAGTCCGACTGGCTTATTTGAAATCACAAGCTTTCGGAGCGCTTCTCCTTTAGTCAGATGAAGTGGAGCGAGGTGTACAGGCACGAATATATAGGCAGAGTGACAATAGCCTGACACTAACAGGTAATCAAGAACATCAAAGGATAAGTGCAGACAGTGTAGGCCAGCTGAATAACAAGTCTTTATAAGTAATCGGAGTTGAGGGGGTTGAGCTATGAGGAGAGGCTGAATAAACTAGGCTTGTACTCGTTAGAGTTTAGAAGAATGAGGGGAGATCTCATTGAGACGTATAAGATGATGAATGGGATGGATAGGATAGAGGTGGAGAGACTCTTCCCGCTCAGAAAGGACAGTAGGACTAGAGGGCACAGCCTCAAGATAAAGGGGGGGGCGGTTTAGAACAGAGTTGAGGAGGAACTTCTTCACTCAAAGGGTGGTGAATCTCTGGAATTCTCTGCCCATTGAAGTGGTGGAGGCAGCGTCGCTAAATATTTTTAAGACGTGGGTTGATGGGTTTTTGATAAGAGAGGGGATTAAGGGTTATGGGGAGAGGGCGGGAACGTGGAACTGAGACACGACAGATCAGCCATGATCTTATTGAATGGCGGGGCAGGCTCGAGGGGCTGGATGGCCTACTCCTGCTCCTATTTCTTATGTTCTTATGTTCTTAATCACAAATAATAATAGACAAATGCAAACAGTTAAGTATAATCAGTGTGTGTAAAGCGTCAAAAGGCTCTATAACAAGTTTCTGCTTGATCAGAAACTGATACCAAGTTCTGCACTCATGAGGAAAGTGTCAACTGTGATCTTGGGTTTATGTCATGCTACATGTAACACCACCATATTGTTCTGTGGGGTAGAAATCTCCCTGACTGTCCTGTGGGGTGGCAAGGTGGCACAGTGGTTAACACTGCTGCCTCACAGCGATGGAGACCAGGGTTTGATTCCCAACTTGGGTCACTGTCATAGAGTCATAGAGGTTTACAGCATGGAAACAGGGCCTTTGGCCTATGCCACCCTTTTTTTTTAAACCTCTAAGCTCATCCCAATTGCCTGCATTTGGCCCATATCCCTCTAAACCATCTTATGCATGTAACTGTCTAAACACAGTTTAAAAGACAAAATTGTACCTGCCTGTACTACTACCTCTGGCAGCTTGTTCCAGACATTCCCCACCCTCTGTGTGGAAAAAAATGCCCCTCTGGACACTTTTGTATCTCTCCCCTCTCACCTTAAACCTATGCCCTCTAGTTTTAGACTCCCCTACCTTTGGGAAAAGATATTGACTATCGACCTTGTCTATGCCCCTCATTATGTTATAGACCTCTATAACCTCAGCCTTCTATGCGCCAGAGAAAAGTGCCCCACTCTATCCATGCTCTCCTTATAACTCAAACCATCAAGTCCCAGTCATAAATTTCTTCTGCACTCTTTCTAGTTTAATAATATCCTTTCTATAATAGGGTGACCAGAACTGTACACAGTATTCCAAGTGTGGCCTTACCAATGTTTTGTACAACTTCAACAAGATGTCCCAACTCTTGTACTCAATGTTCTGACCAATGAAACCAAGCAGGCTGAATATCTTCTTCACCACTCTGTTCCCCTGTGACTCCACTTTCAAGGAGCTATGAACATATACCCTAGATCTCTTTGTTCTACAACTCTCCCCAGTGCCCTACCATTAACTGAATAAGTCCTGCCCTGGTTCAATCTAACAAAATGCATCACCTCACATTTATCTAAATTAAACCCCATCTGCCATTCATCAGCCCACTGGCCCAATTGATCAAGATCTCACTGCAATCGGAGATAACTTTCTTCACTGAACACTATGCCACCAATTTTGGTGCCATCTGGAAACTTACTAACAATGCCTCCTAAATTCTCATCCGAGTGATTAATATAAATGACAAATAACGGAGGACCCAGCACTGATCCCTGAGGCACACTGCTGGTCATAGGCCTCCAGTTTGAAAAACAACCCTCTACAACCACCCTCTGACTTCTGTCATCAAGCCCATTTTGTGTCCACTTAGCTACCTCACCCTGGATCCTGGGAGATTTAACCTTACGCATCAACCTACCATAAGACCTGGTCAAAGGCCTTGCTGAAGTCTATGTAGACAACATCACTGCACTGCCCTCATCAATCTTCTTGGTTACCCCTTCAAAAAATTCAAATTTGTGAGACATGATTTTCCACTCACAAAGCCATGCTGACTGTCCCTAATCAGTCCTTGCATCTCTAAATACCTATAGATCCTGTCTCTCAAAATACCTTCCAACAACTTAGCCACCACAGATGTGAGGCTTACTGGCCTATAGTTCCTAAGTTTTCCCTGTAGCCCTTTTTAAACAAAGGCACAGCATTTGCCACGCTCTAATCTTCAGGCACCTCACCCATGACGATCGATGATTCAAATATCTCTGCTTGGGGACCTGCAATTTCCTCCCCAGGCTCCCACAATGTCCTGAGATAAACTTCATTAAGTCCCGGGGATTTATCTGCTGTGATGTGTTTTAGACTCCCAGTGCGTCACTCTCTTCAATATGTACACTCTTCAAGACATTACGATTTATTTCCCCAAATTCCCTAATATCCATGCTTTTCTCAACAGTAAATACTGATGAGAAATATTCATTTAAGATTTCACCCATCTGTCTGTGTGGAGTTTGCATGTTCTCCCTGTGTCTGCATGGGTTCCCTTTGGGTGCTCAGGTTTCTTTCTACATTACAAAGAAGTGCTGGAATTGGCCATGCTAAATTCTCCCTTAGTGTATCTGAACCAGAGTATGCCGACTATGGGATTTTCACAGTAACTTCATTGCAGTGTCAATGTAAGCTTACTTGTGATTAATAAGTAACTTCACTTTGTTGTGATACCATGCATACCTTGATTATAGATGATGATCTCTCCACCTGAATTAGTTTGCATAGTGTTTAATACCATCTCACTTTGTTTGTAATTACCTCTCTGCATTAAATTATTGGTTCTTAAGGCATGCTTCATTTGTTATACAGCCTCTCAAAACTCTACACATACTTATTATATTTAACTGCTTACATTTGTCTATTAGCACATGTGATTCCTTGTAAAGGCTTCTTAGTCAGCTGGCATATACTGATTTTACTGGAACAGGGTCTGAGGGAAGCAAGAAACCCTCATGATGCTGTTTGGTCAATGATTTAAATATTTGAACAGCCAATGATTTAAGGCTTTAGCCCAAGATACCCAAAGTACATGGTTTCCCAAGCTGTGGGATTTCACCAGGGTCCTCAAGGCAAGGGGACTGTGGGGAGTAATTCATCACTGAGGCTAACAACCTGTGAGAAAGGCTTGTGCTCACTGAACTTGTTCCGAGAGTGTGAGTTCAGTGTTTCATAAGGGATTCCATTGGAAGTCTATTAGATCTGTCACACTAACACCAGGGACCACACCTACCAGGAATAGCAGGAGCAGATAGACAGAGCTAAGCTATCCCACAGCCAACAGATCAGATCAAAATCTGAAATCCTGTCAGATCCTATCATGAATGGTGGTGGACAATTAAGCAATAACCTGAGGTGGAGACTCCTTAAATAACTGAGAAGCCCAGCAGATCAGTGCAAAAGGTAAGACTGAAGCATTTGCCACAAGTCACAAGTGGATGATCCATCTCAGCCTGTTCCTGAGGTTCCCACCAACTCAGATACCAGCAATTCTCTCCACATGGTAGGAAAGAACAGTTGATGGCCCTGGATACTGTTATGGGCCCTTGTAACAAGCCGGTGGCAGCACTGCTGATTTGTGCTTCTGAATTAGCCACATTCTTATTTAGACTGTTCCAGTACTGATAAAACACTTGCATCTACCTGACAATGTGAAAATTCACATAGCTGTCTTATCCGTAAAAAGCAGAGCTAATCCAATCTAGTCAGTCACTGCTCCATCAGCCACCTCGTTATCATCAGCAAAGCAATGGAAGTTGTCATTGATAGCACTCTCACTCAGAAATTACCTAGTTACTGATGCTAAATTTGGGTTCCACTACCGTCACTCAACTCCTGTCCTCATTACAGCCCTGGTCCCATCATGGACAAAAGAGCTGATGTCAAGAGGGGAGATGATTGAAATCAAGAGAGCATTGGACATCAAGTAGCCTTGGAAAAATTGAAATCAATGGCAATCAAGGGGAAAATCTGCTAATGATTAGAGTCAAACTTTGCATAAAGGAAGATGGTTGTGGTTGTTGGAGGCCCAGGACATCACTTCAGGTGTTTTCCAAAATTGTGTCCGAGGCCAAACCATCCTCAGCTGCTTCATAAATCACCTTGTAATGATGTGTAAAGCTGTACTGCTTCCTGCAGCTGCAGCATGAGTCCACCCACAGGTAACAGTAATATGAAAGTTACATTGCTACTTCTTAATGCAATGAATAATAACAGAACTTTTGCAGTGCAGAAGGAGGGCATTTGGCCCATCGGGTCTGCACTGGCTCTCTGAGCGAGAATTTCATTTAGTGTTAGACTGATATAAAGTAAGATGTTGCATGTTCACTGCTCTTTGCCACATTTGTAGCATTGTGCACTAAGCTTTGCACTGTATGACTCTCTTGGGAAAAGTAGAACTCTTCACCTTCTTGCAAACAAAGATGTGCAGAACTTCATTCACCAACAGTAAATACTGGTTCAATTTTGAAGTTAATAAAACATTGGAAGGGCAGTTATCTCTCCACTAACTCTAAAGAGATTACAAATATAATTTAAAATAGGCTTTATATTGGTTGGATTTATCGTGCTATTAATCGATGTGAGTTGAAATGGTGCATGACCAGCTCCTTGAAGTGGTCTCAAATTACTTGCAAAGATGAAGTAGGCATTCAGTTCAGTGATCCCAGTCCTCAGTAATATGATAGGGTTTGCATTGTGAAGCTGAAATCACACAGTGTCGGCACAAATATGGAAGGGGCTTACTAGATGGTTGGACATCAACGAAGGATAACTGCATCCACTTAGCTGTATTGTCACCTGCAGGAGCAAGAATCTTAACAATGTATGCTTCATTCTCAAAGCTATCATTGCTGTCAACAGAAATAGTCTTCGGCGATAAGTAATAGATATCCACCAAAGTGCTTCAAAATGTCAGGGCAGTTCAAGTTTTAATATGATAGAAGTGTGGACATTTTTCATTTTGCATGAGGCACCTTTGAAGAAGTTTTGTGCCATTCCACTCTTTATTGACACTTCCAGCATTCAGGGTGGAACCTTCCATTCTGGAGTCTAGGTTAAGTGGTGAGAATGTTAAGTGGAAGTGACTTCTGCTTGGGGGTGGGGGGGGCGTGGCGGGAGGTGGGCACAGGATGGCCACGTGTGATTTCACAGTATTCTGCTCATTACAATTGCCTGCGCAAAGAGCTTGGCGAATCTTGCAGTGGGATGAGCAAGTAATCATCACAGTCGAAGGTCCTGACACCAAATTTAAAGTAAGAAGTCTGACAACACCAGGTTAAAGTCCAGCAGGTTTATTTGGAATCACAAGCTTTTGGAGCGCAGCTCCTTCATCAGGTGAGGGATGAAGGAGCAGTACTCTGAAAGCTCGTGATTTCAAATAAACCTGCTGGATTCTAACCTGGTACAGTGAGACTTCTTACTGAACCCACTCCAGTCCAATGCTGGCAACTCCACATCATGTACTAATCCGCAGGGATCGATGCTGGGCCCTCAACTGTTCACCATATACATAGGCAACCTGGAGGAGGGGACCGAGTGTAGGGTAACAAAGTTTGCGGATGACACAAAGATGAGTGGGAAAGTGAATTGTGTGGAGGATGCAGAAAGTCTGCAGAGAGATTTGGATAGGCTAAGTGAGTGGGCAAGGATCTGGCAGATGGAGTATAATGTTGGCAAGTGTGAGGTTCTCCACTTTGGAAGGAATAATAGTAAAATGGACTATTATTTAAATGGTGATAAATTACAACATGCTACTGTGCAGGGGGACCTGGTAGTCCTTGTGCATGAATTGCAAAAACTCAGTTTGCAGGTGCAGCAGGTGATCAAGAAGTCGAATGGAATGTTGGCCTTTATCGTGAGGGGGACGGAATATAAAAGCAGGGAGGTCTTGCTGCAATTGTACAAGGTACTGGTGAGGCTGCACCTAGAGTACTCTGTGTAATGTTGGTCCCCTTATTTGAGAAAGGATATATTAGCTTTGGAGGGAATGCAGAGAAGGTTCACCAGATTGATTCTGGAGATTAGGGGGTTAGCTTATGAGGAGAGATTGAGTAGACTGGGCCTGCACTCATTGGAGTTTAGAAGGCTAAGGGGAGATCTTATAGAGATGTATAAGATAACGAAGGGGCTAGATAGTGTAGAGGCAGAGAGATTATTTCCATATAGGATGGAAACAAGAACTAGAGGACACAGCCTCAAAATAAGGGGAGTCAATTTAGAACAGAGTTGAGGAGGAACTTCTTCTCCCAGAGCGTAGTGAATCTTTGGAATTCTCTGCCCATTGAAGCAGGAGAGGCTACCTCGTTAAATATGTTTAAGTCACGGGTAGATAGATTTTTGACCAATAAGGGAATTAAGGGTTATGGGGAGCAGGCGGGTAAGTGGAACTGAACCACTATCAGATCAGCCATGATCTTATTGAATGGTGGGGCAGGCTCCAGGGGCTAGATGGCCTACTCCTTCTCCTATTTCTTATGTTCTTTTGGCTATCAAATTTAAAGGGTACCCGGCAACTGTTCAGTGTTCTGCCACTCAATCTTCCCTCTCCTAGTAATCCCACCACCAGGTTAGACCAAGGGGAGTGCACCTGCACCTGTATAAAAGACCCTCAGTAGGCCAGATCTCTCAAGGCCTCAGGTCACTAGAGGATGCCGACCATAATAATCTCAGTAAACAAGGTATAGCGTCAATAGGATACCTCCACCTCAGCTGTGGGTATGGGCCTGTACTTAGACATAGTAAAAGGAAAAGAAAGATGGAGAAACACTAAGAGCACAAAGGTGATGCAGGAGCCTAAACACTGTAAATATCAATTACAATTGTAAATATATGTACAACTGCACCATGTTTACATTTGTTACATTCTCATTATGCTGCTGGTTGCTGAAATGGTCACTCAAGGACATCACACTGCATTCCCATGCACCTATGGATGATATGGGCCTATTTGATCTCCATTTATTGTCACATATGAGTTGTTGTGGAAGGTATGAAGAACCTGAACTCTGAAGGGGGCATCCTCGAGAATCACTGTTGAAGCTGAGACTTTGGTACAAACTTGGTCAGTCAGTAGATACTGGTGACCTGATTAGGAGCAGCCTCTACAGATGATGCCTCTTGCTACTCTGGCTTTTATTGTTCCTGGCACTGCACCACCCTATGCCAGTTCCTCCTCAGTTGCACCATGGCTAGTAAAATGGCAAGCTTGCCTTTGGCCATCTTTAGGAATGTCTGAGGTGCTCTGTGAACACCTTGCAGTGACTCATGTAGTCATCACTTTTGAAACTTTTTCTCCATCCCTGATCAATTCAGCCAATGGGAAGGCCTGTACCGGGCATTGGTTGACATCTGGCACTTTCATCACTCCCACCCACATCCCTGCACGCTGAGGCCCACACTGGATGATCACAGATGAGTTCTCTGCTCCTTCACACATCCATGTACATGGATATGCACTGCCTGAACCGGGTTTAAGAAAGCCATGTCCTCACACTCTCCCTCAGGCACTGCTCTGTTACCCTTGAAAACCTCGAGACACATTCAGTAGAGCCTGTCCTCACACCCACCCCTTTATCTGGTGTTATTATCTACCCTGATATCTCAAAATTCCTACCTGCATATTGGGACGAACCCCCTCTCGAGGCCCATGGAACTCCCCTGCCTCTGTCAACGAGAGTTGGCCATCAGCTTAAGCTTCGCTGCTGCTTCGGATCTTGCTGAGGTGTCACTGTGATGAGACCCATAAGTTATGGATGAATGTCGCTACTGTCTTGGGAGCCTGACCATAGTAATGAAAATGCACCTGAACATGGTTCTCCATCCAGATGTCTAATGATTATTAGGATGTCCCTTTAACTGACCCACAATGCCCAGCAGGAACTCCACCCACTGCTGAAGAACCTCATTCCACTTTGAATCCTGGCTATTATTGTGGGACTGCACTTCAGCATTGCAACATTGCAAATAAGCCAATAGTGTACATCTCTCATTTAGGAAGATCTAGCATCTTCTCTCCTCTCCTATTACTCATCAACTTCCTCTTCATTTCCTTTGCCAACAACATTCACTATCTTTCATCTCTTCCCAGTCACCTTGCACCTCACACTGTCACTTTTGGCTCTATAACATTTTAAGTCTTTTTGTCTGCTCTCCCCCTAAGCCCCTCACATGCAAGTGCTGTCTTTTCTGACTCTGACCCCACCCATTCTGGACGCTACCATTAACCTGTCTTTTTACAATTGCCTGAATGAAAACCTATAGTACTCACCCATGACCCTACCACTCCCACCCAACAACCCGTCACTGCCACTGTATGCCCTTTCCTATGAGGCATGCCTCCCTCCCTCATCCCTTGGTCATCCTCCACGCAACGTGCATTGCCACCACCCCATCTGAAATAGGGACCGGCATTCGCAGACACTGCCCAAAGAGGACAATGCAGCAGCAGCTCACTGTTAATCATGGAAAAAGCCTACCTCCCCAATTACATGCCTCTTACATGAAGTTAGAAATGTGAACATTCTTATTTCTCACTGGTGGGGAAGTTGATTTAATTTGGGTGAGCTGACCTTTTAATGAGCATGCTTGACATGCAAGAGCAAGCAAAAGGACTTCCTGCTCGTTTGGAAGCTCAAACCCCACCCTCTCCCTCCCCTCCATCCCCCCCACTGCCATCAAAGTCCCAAACTGCAAAAGTTCACCTCACCATCGGGAAATTGATTTTTGGCCTCCTGCCAAAACAAGCTATCCGCTGCAGGCGGGACCAAGGAAACTCCAGCATCAATTATTAAAAAGTCTAATTTAGTTACTTTGCTGCTTAGGGATGTACCAGATTTTAAGAGAATGACCCAGAGATTTAAAAATTCATCTTGGAAATGCTATGTTTACATGGTTTGAAAATTAATCCATTTTGAAATTGAAAATAGTGCCCTTGAGGCTTTCTTTTCTTAACCTTTCGTTCAACAGATTGCTGCATACTCCAGCTGCGGTCATAACTGAGTAGAACTGTTGTGTCTCCTCCAGCTTCCAGAAACCATCCTCCTTGGGAGGATTTTAATTGCAAGGTGAGACAGAGGTTTGGGAGCAAGTCACCCTTTGGCAGATCTGGCAAAACAATACCCAAGCCAGGTTTTGTGTTATTATTTATGGAAAGCAAGCCCCCAAAGTCAAGTATAAGCATCCTCATTTGCTGAGTTTAAAATGTTTAGTCTGTAGAGGTGACACTTCTCAGTAATATGCAGCATGGTTTGTGTTTCTCCACAAGTGTTTTATACTAAGGCACAGTGGTGAGGGTTAGATGTACCGGAGCCCTGTTCTGTCCTGAACCTGCTCAGCAAGGCAGCGGCTGTTCAAAGCCTGCCATTCAGCAGATGGATCTTCAACAAGGAGTCTGTTAGTGACTTCCCAAATTACCCATCCCTTGATCCGAAGGATGTCTGCTGGAAGATCTTGCCCATCAAGCACGCTTCATATGGGGTACTGAGGTGGAAGGTGGGCAGTAGGTAAAATAAGCAGGTCACATGGAGTGGCAATTGAATTTCTGTACAGATGGTTTCACCCAGGTTGTGGAACTTTGTCAATTAATGGGTCTGTTGGAGAGTGATGTTTTCAAGGACAGGAAGGCAGGGGAAGGGTGTTGGGTGGTGGGTTCCAGTTCTGATGCACATTGTTGCATTCAATTGAGTGTCAATAAGATGAATGTTTGAAGACCTTTGCCAGACCGGTGCACAATATTTTGCTGCAGAATATGATAGGGAAAGTGCTGAAGTCCAGAAAGTTGTGACAGCAGCATCCCATGTAGATCCAGCAATTTTGGTTAGTAGATTCTTTATAGTTTTGGCATTTGTTGCTGCTTTCTTCAGAAGTTCCAAGAAGGACAAATTCCTATCTAGAGTCATTCCCAAGTTTGTTGGGTTAGGATCATGCTTCAGTCTTTAGCCATCCATGTTGATTTGCAATTACATTTTGGTGCTGAGATACACAGGATATGTTTTTGGAGGGATTCAACATGACACACCATGTGCTACAGTAGTCCATCAACTTTGTGAGATCTTTATTAAGGATCTGGTCCAAACAACAGAACAATGGACACTGAGTGGCACAACTGTCATTGATGAGCTTGTGATAGCCCTGTGATAGCCGTGTGGTAGCCCAAAGTAGACCTGTGGTAACCCTGTGATTGCTGTGTCATAGCCCTGTGGTAGCCCTGTGATAATCTGTGGCATCCCTGTGGTAGCCACAAGACGGCCCCATGATGGCCAGTGGTATCCCAATGATAGCCTTGTGATAACCCTATGCATCCCTGTGATAACCCTGTGGCATCCCTGTGATAGCTCCGTGGTAATCCTATGATAATATGTGGCAGGGTAGCCCTGTGGTAGCCCTATGATAGCTTGTGGTTTCCTTGTGACAGCTCCACGATAGCCCTGTGATAGCTCCGCGGTAGCCCCGTGATAGCTTTGTGGTAGCCATGTGGTGGTCCATACATCTGTCTTCTCCATGCACTTCCCATGAACTCTGAGCCATCTGTTGTGAAGCAGTGTTCCAACAACTGTCCCTACCCAGGTTGGAAGTAAGCTAGACAGCTTTACTAGCAGGCCAGGAATGTGACTATAGAGTGAGCAGCTGGAAGTTTGCCTCCCATATTTTGTTCTTACTTCAATACAGGAGAAGAAACTAATTGGTGAGTAACTGGCAAGTTATTCTATTTATAATAAATAGTTTGTAAAAGTTAAGGTACGGCTGGGCAGGCAATGCAGGCTAAGTGTTTCCTGTGGAATGTAAAAACTCATAAACGCACCATATGTCATTGAAAAACATCTGCAGGATGTACCACTGCTGCAGAAGCTTGAGCTCTGGGTGACAGAACACAAGTGATGGCTGGAGTTACTGTGGCACATCCATGAGGCAGACAACAACATGAATCCCACATTTCGGAAGATGGTCACACCAAAGGTTAGGAGCATGCAGATACAGAGGGTATGAATGACCACCAGCCATTCTGAGAAAGCCAGATAGGTAGTGCAGGGAGACATACTCCATGAGTCTATCTCGCTCTCTAACCGGTTTTCCATTTTGGATACTTGTTCCTCGGAGAAGTGCAGCAAGAGCCAAGGCTGTGGCACCAAGGGTGGCTGCATAGGAGGAGAGAAAGAAGGGTGAAAGAGCAATAGTGTTAGGGGATTTCCAAGTTAAGGGAACGGACAGGCATAAGATCTTTAGGTGAGACAGAGGAGGGTGTAAAAAGGGAGGTGGTATAGAGATGACACTATAATTAAAGAGCCAATTACTACAATAAGGTGAGATGATATCTTGGAACGGTCTTCAAACGAGGCTTTGTGGGTAGAACTTAGGAACACAAAGGGAGCAGCCACATTACTGGCAGTGTATTATAGGCCCCAAAGAGGAGCAAATCTGTAGACAGTTCATAGAGGTGTGTAAGAGTAATAACTGGGTAATTATACTTGGGGATTTAACTTTCCCACCATAAATTGGGATAGTCATAGTGTTAAGTATTCAGAGCAGGCAGATTTCTTGAAATGTATTAAGGCGAATTTTTGTATCAATATGTAGGAGGCCCAACAAGAGATGATGCAGTGCTGGATCTGGTTCTGGGGAACGAAGCTGGACAAGTAGTCAATGCAGCAGTGGGGGAACATTTTAGTGATAGTGACAACACAGTATGGCTCAAGTTTGTTATGGACAAGAAAAAAATGGCCTGCAACAGATGGTTTTGGTTTGTGGAAGGCAGGTTTTATAAAAACAAGAGAGGATTTGGCCAAAATTGACGGGGAACAGCTCCTTGCAAGTAAGTCTACAACAGAGCAGGGGTTGGGGGGGCATTCAAAAAGGAGCTGCAGAGAGTACAGGTCCAATATGCACCCTTTAGAAAGAAATGTAGGAGCAATATGTTCAGGGGACACTGGATGTCTAGGACAATGAAGGACTGGATGAGGAAGAAGACAAAGATTTTTAGCATGCCTAAAGGGAGCAATTCAGCTGTAGCCATGAAGGAATATAAGAAGTGCAACAGGGAACTTAAGAAAGCAATTAGAAAGCAAAAAGGAGATATGAGAAAGAACTTGTGAACAGGATTAGGAAAAATCCTAAGATTTTTAAAAATACATTAAAGGGAAGAGGTTAACCAAGGAATGAGTAGGGCCCATTAAAGACAAAGGGAGCAATGAAACTGCAGGACGTTGGAAGGTCATTAAATTAATTCTTCTCTTTGATAATCATTCAGGATTCAGGAATAGGACTGTGAGGACCTTGAACAGTTTGACATAGGAAGTGAGGAGGTATTGGAGGCTGTGACAGGAAGTCCAGAACCAGCAGTGACAGTCTGAGGATAAGAGGTAAATCATTTAGGACTGAGTTGAGGAGAAACTTCTTCACCAAGAGAATCATGACCTGTAGAATTCTGTACCACTGAAAACAGCTGAGGCCAAAACATTGTTTTCAAGAAGGAGTTAAATATAACTCTTGGGGCTCATGGGATCAAAGGATATGGGGGGAAAGCAAAAACAGGTTTAGATTTAATTTTCCCAACATAAATTAGGATAGTCATAGTGTTAAGTGTATCATTATGATCAGCCATGATCATAATGAATGGTGAAGCAGGCTCAAAGGGCAGAATGGCCTACCCCTGCTCCTATTTTCTATGTTTGTGTGTTAAATCTACAGGATCAATAGAGGTGAGAAATCTGGCCCCAGAAACTGTGCAGCCATAAGATCAGGAGCAGCAGTTAGATCGTGAGGAAGTGGTCCAGCCCAGTCCAGTGAAGGGTGATGGAGAGGACTTTCAATAATTAGTGGAATCAGTAGTTATGAGCAGCAAGCGGAAACCAGCAGTATTTCGATGGCAATTAGGCCAAAGCCAGAGCAAGAAGGAAACAAGCAGGAACAGGTCAGAGATAGCACGGCATAGAGTGAAAAACATATGGAAATGTTCATCCCAGCTTCTTGTTCTAACTACTAAAATGAAATTAAAGAAGTATGACTCAACTTCTGGCTCTACGTCTTATTGGGCTGTTTAGTTTATCAATCAGATATATTGTAGCCACTAAGGGTTTTCGAATTCAAACCGCGACAATGTTCTTGCCACTGTGTGTTGCTTGTTATTTTAATTGAGAGTTACGGCCAAAAGCTAATGTGAAAAGACATTGAGGCCCCACCACATTGGAATCAAAAGCCATTCCTTCTATCTAGTGTTTAATGCACCACCTGCCTGACAAATTGTTTATATTTTTCATTCTGCTTCTAAGTCACTGCTTATACACCTGGTAGCTAACCCCAAGAAGATATTAGGGATTGCCCAGTTAAAATTCTATGATTTTCATTCGTCCTCCATCCCCAAATTTCACTGAAAAAAGATGGCACGGCTGCAGTTCAACACCATGAACTGCACCCCCTCCACCCCAATTCCCCAACCACCATCACTGCTTGACACAATTCCGATGTTAACTCAGCAAGATGAGGTCAGACACAGATGAATTAGACAGCCATTGCTTGGAAATTTCCCACCCTGGCTGCAACTGGAATCGTAGCAGATGAGACAGAAAATTCGGCAGACCGTTTAAAGGTCCATCGAGTTCAGGTGGGAATATCTGGTCTTGGGGCCCGCGTGGCCGGGAAATCCCACCCACCATCTCTGATGGAAACCACTGTATCATTCTTATTGTCACAGTTTGACAAAATTAATTGCTTTGTTTTTGCATAGATTTGGGAGCATAGTATCTGCTACTGATGGTTCTTAACCACGCCTCGCCTTAATGTAGAATATGAGTCCCCACATTGTCAGTAATCACTACAGCCAGATTAGAATGCGTTGGAAATTCAGTAGGATTTGCTGATTGGGTGCTACTGATAGAGTCATAGAGGTTTACAGCATGGAAACAGGCCCTTCGGCTTTCCATGCCCTTGTCTTTTTAACCCCGAAGCTAGTAACAATTGCCCGCATTTGGCCCATATGTCTCTATCCCATTTTACTCTTTTAACTGATAGAGTCATAGCCTGCATGGTGAGTGCTGCCTGGCTGAGAGGAGTGCTTTTGGAGTTGGGTGAACACAAGGTATTCAGTGAAACAGGCAGCAGACGCTACAAGCGAGAGCGCTGATTGGTTTTTCCTTTTTGCTCTTGGCATTGTGGTTGTTGTACACTATTATCGTGTTTCTGTGTAATTTCTGTCCTTTATAGTTTGAAAAGGTTATACTCGGTAGTAACAAGGAGCAGGAAAGAAGGGCCCTAGAAAATTGTGTACACCTGAAACAAAACATCTTTCAAAAGTCTTGACTGTGGGATGGGAGTGGATCAGAGCAGCAGGAGATGCCACCAATGGCCATTGGGAGAGTCTGGCTCCGACTGTGGGAGGTGGGGGTAAGAGGCTGACAATCAGTGGGAGTGGGGGCAAGAGGCTGCTGATTGGGTGGAAGGAGTCAATGATCGTGGGGAAGCGGGCAAAGGGGCCAATGATCAGGAGGATGTTGTGGGGAGCTGACTCTGATTGGGAGTAGAGATGGGAGCCCCTGAGACCTCCATGATGGACATAGGGGGAAGTTTATTCCTGTCATGATCATGGCGCTCAAACTCTTTGCAGGCGGGTTCTAGAGAGAAACAAACCAGTTTTCTCACTGGAAACAACATTTTTTGAAAAGATTCACCCTACCCAATATTCATGACCTTCTAAACTGAGTTGAGTTCTTGCGCCCAGTTCTGAGTAGGTCAGTCAGTAGGAGGTGCTCTTACCACAAAATAAAGCAACCGACAAAATTCATTGTATAGAAAAATTGGCTGGCAGATGTGAATGCCAGCTACCACAGCAGTTTAAACATGTAACCCAAGCCACATGAAGTAAGCGAGTGCCTTAACACACTGTTATCCTAGGGCAGAGCTGCAGAGGTGTTGGTCACTTTCACAAAAGAAACTTGTCTGCCTTTCATTAAACGGCAAGCCCTTTCGCCTCATGGGAGGAAAATGGATGTATTGCTTGAGGGGGGTTCTAAAATGTGAGAGTTTACACATGGTTATGTGGATTATGAAGGGATTGGTTTGAGAAATTCTATAAGTAATACCACAGTTAAACAAAACAAACTTTCTGCGGTTTATAGAATGAAATGGTTGATAAACTGAGTCATAAGCATTATTATTATACTTGCACTTATAACATAAACTATGATTCCGCGCAAATAAATGTGGCTTTGACCCAAACAATGATGGTGGTATGTTACTGTGGTTTGCGACGCTGTCTGCAGCGGAGTTTGGCGATGGAACTTTCTGGGAGAATATGAGACTCTCAATGAAAGAAATTAGAAAGATAACTTATTAAACAACTTTGTTCTTTCTTCCCAAATGGTGGTGGTCAGTTGCATAAATTCCAAATGATTAGCTATTGTTTGATACCTGGGGGAATATAAAAAATTGCTGATCTGTGCTTTATCTGCTTTCACTCTTGTACAAAGTTTCGTTAGCTACATATCTTGGAGCAAAAACCCAATGTAAACTAGCTTTTAAGTTTAAATGGGATAGTCTGTGTAAATATGTTTCACGAATGTATATAAACAGCAATCGAGTTGAATCAGGCAGCTGAGTGCACAAGGCAAGTTAAAGCAGATTTGGGTCAGTTTGCTTAATTAATAATGACAACTTCAGAGATGTAACTTCTTTGTACTAAATTGTCCTGGTTCACAGATCGTAAATGATAAATTGAAGGTCTTCACAGACTGTTCGGTGACGCATTTATTAACATCTGAGAAGGAGATTAACCACATTGAAGTAAATCTATTTTTTTAAAGCATTCAAAACTTCCATCATATTTCCTATTCAATACCCAATTCTATTCAATATTATATGAACATTAACCCTTTAAGTGCTGCATTCTTATCTGCTGGAAGGGAATGTGAAATGAATAGTGTGGTTTACTTGTTACTTCTTAGCAAGAAAAGTATGGAAATCTTTGGTAATGCATTATTATTTCAAACTGGAGAATGAATTGTTTATTTTATACCCTATAAACTGAACAGCCCACATTTTTTTAACAGAATCAAAGAATATCCCACTTTTTTTTAACAAAAGCGCAGAAAATCCCACTTTTTAATAAGATTAGTTTATCAGTCAGCGAAAATATATCCGGTGACCTTTTTTCAACATCCTGTGTCTTACCTGCGGGTTGCAACCCCCACTTTGAAAAAGCCTGCTCTAAACCCATCCGCTACTCTCAACCAAGGTAGTGCACATCCTTCTGAGGCCTGGAATATTTTTGCATATACTCAATCCTAATCACTACTTGGAAATTTACAGCTCTTTTAAGATTTACTTGTTACAGATTTTAAGCCAACATCACATTCCACTTTATTTTGATTTGATTTGACCTATTATTGTCACATGTACTGGGACGTAGTGAGAAGTATTATTTCTTGCACTCTATACAGATAAAACATACCATTCATAGAGTACATCAGGGAGAAGGAAAGGCAAGGGCTGCAGAATATAGTATTACAGTCCTATCTAGGGTGTAAAGATCAACTTAATATAAGGTAGGTCCATCCAAAAGCCTGATGCAGCAGGGAAGAAGCTGTTTTTGAGTCAGTTGGTACGTGATCTCAGACTTTTGTCTGAGAGTATGTCTGGGACGTGTGGGATCCTTGATTATGCTGGCTGCTTTTCTGAGGCAGTGGAAATTGTAGACGGAGTAAGTTCAGATGGTCTGTAGAGGAAGATCTCTCATGTGAGCTGTGCACATCAAACTCTCAAACCAACATTTACAATTTTGCTGCACTTAAAATCTTCAGTGTCCAAAAATCTAATCATTGATTACCTATCACAGCACAGAATCCCAATGCAAATCAGATACCCATGAAAATGACCTCAGTTTTACTAGTCAGTATTAAAGGACCTAATTCTTTATTTCCATCTGTGTCTAACTCATTCAACAGCAATGCCATTAATTAAAGTATAAGATGAAGTAGATAGCATCTTAGGTGATGGAAATCTGATAAATGGACATTTGCCTTATTGAAGCACTCCACAAGGGATCTCTGTAGGAAGCTTGTTTAGCTCCACTGGTCCTTAATTTCCTGGTGGATGTCATGAAAAGTTATTTTCTTTTTGCTAATGACACTGACCTCTGTAGAATAGTTAACTCCCTGGTTAAAATATAAATAGTGATTAAATTGCTGTTGGCAGATGTTGATGGAGCTGACAACAATCTCCATCAGATATATTAACTTCATTGTTTGAAAAGATCAAATTAATAGCTGCTGAGAATAATATTGACAATGGTATTCTCATGTCTCATTTGCACTATAGATTTCCTTTGACAAGGGCCTCCAGGATATTAATGCCTCTAACAACACAAATGTAGAAAGGAATATAGTAGGAGATTTAGCCAAGTACTTCCAAAAGTGCAAGCAATGTCAAAGTTAATTGATTTCCTCTGGAAGCGCATGAGGTAGGGTGCACTGCCTTGGTTGCGAGCAGTGAATGGGCTTAGATCAAGCTTTGTCAAAGTGGGGGTTGCAACCACAGGTGGGTCACAGGATGTTGAAAAAGGTTTCGCCAGGTAAATTCTCATTGCCCGATAAACCAATCCTGTTCAAAAACGTGGGACATTCTGCGATTCTGTTAAAAAATGTGGGATTTTCTGTTATCCTGTTAAAAAGCACTCGGGATGTTCTGTTTATAGCACTATTTTGTAGAAGACAGTATGACAATGAGGACCTCTCCGACAGTGACAGAACCAGTGTGAGGACTTCTGGTGTGGAAGAAAAGCTTAGCATTGCCTGAAACAATGTAAGTTATCTGCACTTTCTGAAAGGAAAAGATAAGAATTAGGAGAGTGGTGTAATTTGAAATGTTCAGTAAATCCCGTTTAGATTGCGACTGTAGCATCAGTACTGCAGCTTGCCTGGCCAGTGGACCCTGCCAGAGTGTTGAATTTCCCACTGTGAAGGCTGGCTATAACTTCATAGTTTGACAAGTGTCATCATTATCTCACAATTCAACTTTCCCATGTGCATAAAAATATTTTACTGTTGAATCAATTTCAAAATGAGATGACGACCAAAAAAGCAGGGAAACCATTGAGACACTTTATTTTTGTTAAATTAGAGCTGTATGTGAGAAAGGCTAATCGACACATTAACCGCTGATTTCAATGGATGCAGCAAAATGTCATATTGATGTGATATATCCCACCTTTATTGATGGCATGGTAACAGGTAGAGATAATATTCACTGAATGGCCTACTCCTCCTGCTTCTATCTTCTCCGTTTGTTTTTGCAAAATACTGAAACCAATTTTCTTTGAGCTGGAATATGGCTGAATATATTGGAAAATGGATCTGAAGGAACACTATGGCATTTAATATACTGTATAATGGTAGTACAAAATGGAAAGATTGTATTTCATTACACATCCCATGCATTGAGGGTCGCGAGGGACGGCCATTTGGTAAAAGTGGGTCACTGGAAGTTTGACAGAGGTGTCAGCCAGTTATAGAGACTTTAATGTACAATTTTGTACCAAATTTGTTTTTGGTAGTTTGACCCACAACAGTGCATTTAAAACCTGAAGCATGTAGCTATATCCCCCTGCTTCCAAATCAAGTCCACATTTAAAAGCAGAGAAATCAATCAACCAAAGAATGCAGAAGTCTTTGGAAATCTCAAAAATATAAGTCAAATATTGTTACTTCAGCTCCTCAAACACTCCCTAATATTTCAGATACCAGTGCTCATCCAATTAGGCTTCCCTTTGTGATGTTAAGAATGCATGGGATGCTGTAACATTATCTTTAGGAATTTCACAGGCCCTATGTTAAATATATTCTGGTCATTCCTGTATGGGGACTTTGTGGGGAATTTTCCTAGGGAAAAGGAAGTGTATTTGTATGTTGGCAGGAAGCTAAATCACCGAGAAGTAACATGGGTCAGGATCCTTACATCATGTCCCTCTTCCAACTTTCACTAAAATGGGATTAAAAGTGTGTCTGCACGCCCCCAAGATCTCCTTGGATAAAAAAACAAAGAAAACTACAGCACAGGAACAGGCCCGTCAGCCCTCCAAGTCTGCACGCACCATACTGCCCGGCTGAACTAAAACACCCTACCCTATTGGGGACCATATCTCTCTATTCCCATCCTATTCATGTATTAGTCCAAACACCCCTTAAAACATCTCTATTGTATCTGCTTCCACTGCCTCCCCTGGCAACGAGTTCCAGGTGGCAACCACCCTCTGAGTGAAAAACTTGCTTCATACATCTCCATTAAAACTTATCTCTCACACCTTACACTTATGGCCCCTGGAAATTGACTTTTCCACGCTGGGGAAACCCTTCTGTTGGATAAGGATCTGTCAGATAAGTCATTAAGGTTATTAAGAGGTGCATTAAAAAAATGTTTTAAACCTCAATTCTGGATTTCCTGTTTAGGTACCATCTCCCAATCTGTCAGCAACTTGTCAGAATTATTGAAGAAAGTACACAATGGGAAAAGCTTCTTCAGTGGAATTGCTAAGCTGGAAATGTTATGATTGGTGACATTGAGGAGCTGCAGATATGGCCAGGTGAGAGGTTGCTCTTCAAAACATTCTTTCAGCGTGCTTTCAATGCTTGACAGGTGATCACCAAAAGTCTTGGAAGGCGCTTCACCTGTCTAACACTTTCAACTGCACTTACACGCTGCCAGCCCTCATCAAGCATCAGAGCAGTTTATGCAGTAGCATCTCACATCTCTAGTAAGAGATAAGTGGACAAGCAACATCAACATCAATCACAGCAGCAAGAGTAACAGTATCACAGCACCAACTGGCTTTTCCTCAACCACAGCTTCTGGGCTAGGAAGACGAACATCAAGATTCAGCTCGAAGGAGGCAAGACTCCCAGTACGGGGTCCATAGGCAGAGCATCAACTGTTTCAACATGTCTGAGCATTAAGAGGTTCAGGACCTCTTGGTCATTTTCTCAAGGCAGGTCATTGCTGACATCTGCAGCCTCCTGAACAAAGGACCTCCTTCCCAGCAGAGCAAATGGGCACAAATTGGCAATAGACAACAAGCTGTTTGTTCAGTAGAGTGACCTCCTCCAACCCCCACCTTCCCTCCACCCACCTCACCATATCACTCCCTCTTGCCCAATTCCTGCAATCACATAGCAGCAGAGTTGAGAGTGCTTGTAATGGCTTGTATGGAGAGGAGGAAAGGACATTTGGAGGGTGACTGTGAGGCTTAGGTGTGAGAGGGCAAGACGACAGGGGTGAATGTGAGCATTGGCTGTTCAAGTGAGGAAGTGAGGTGCCTGCAGAGAGAGGAATGAATGCATCTGTAAGTGCCAGCTCTGTCAGTAACAGAGGGCATGTATCTGCAGCATAGAAAGGCTGTTAATTTCACATTAAGCTGACAGTCTTATTCATTAAAACCATACAGAAGGCCATTGTCGGAATAGAAAGTGGCACTCTGATACAACATGGAGGCATGCTGTTGAGAGTTGTGCTGAGCACTTCAGAAAGGGTAGAAGGTGTTTCTTCAACATCCAACTTTGTTACATCTGACCTGGGACTCCAATGCTCATTCGTAAAATATAACATGTGAAAGTGTTCATTTTTTTAACCACAAAATACATTTACCAAACAGCACGACATTCAGCAAAAAAAAACAAAGAAATGATCTTCATTTTTTAATTCTTCACAAGGCAGGAGGCTCCCCAGTTATCCTCTCTTGTGCCATTCTTTCCTGTACAATTATGATGCCAGCAAAGCAAAAATACAGACTAAAGATGTTGATTGAAGTATTTATCTAAAAAATACTTTTTTGCAGTTTGGAATCACTGAGGCCGACACTATACACAATAACTAAGCTGCTGACGACATTGTGGAATTCAGCCGAAAGAAGTGATGTTAAGAAAGAATCTGCTGAAGATTGATGTACCTTTTA
The DNA here is from genome assembly GCF_965287045.1 of Carcharhinus amblyrhynchos. Taxonomy (NCBI): domain Eukaryota; kingdom Metazoa; phylum Chordata; class Chondrichthyes; order Carcharhiniformes; family Carcharhinidae; genus Carcharhinus; species Carcharhinus amblyrhynchos. The sequence goes on along the minus strand of NC_137328.1, from coordinate 92,709,565 downwards.
AAGAAAAATGCACTGTTGACTTCAGAATTACTTAGTATTCTGTTTCAAGGCCTAAAACATGAAACAAGAGCCCACTAGAATCTCACTTAGTATTTATAGTACTGTACTTAGTCCAGTATTTACATGAATTTCTACATCAAGATACTTTCTCTTCCCATTGTCGCTCCACAAATACATTCATAAGTTCGTGTTAAATATGTGATGGGAAAATGCATTGTATTTTCTGCTACCAATAATTCATATATTTGTACCATTAAAGAATGTACATGAAGCTCCATCTAGCATTGGGTTTAATGATCCAATATTGATTACATCATTTGAAAATAAAATGGTATGCTTTGATAGAAAAGTCCAATTATTTTATTAATTTAATGTTGACAAAAGATTTGGGAAGAATGTTACCTCTTAACAAATGTAAAACACTCCTGTATCATAGAGTCATAGAGGTTTACAGCATGGGAACAGGCCCTTTGGCCTAACTTGTCCATGCCATCCTTTTTTGAAAGCCCAAAAGATAATCCCAACTGCTTACATTTGCCCATATTCCTCTATACTCATCGTACCCATGTAACTATCTAAATGTTTTTGAAAAGATAAAATTGTACCTGCCTCTATTGCTACCTTTGGCAACTTGTTCCAGACACCCACCATACTCTATATGAAAAAAAATGCCCCTCTGGACACTTTGATATCTCTCCCCACTTACCACAAATCTATACTCTCTAGTTTTAGTCTCTCCTACCTTTGGGAAAAGGCCATCTAGCCGATTTGTGCCCCTCGTTATTTTATAGACCTTTATAAGATCATCCCTCAGCCTCTAAGCTCCAGAGAAAAATGTCCCAGTCTATCCAGCCTCTCCTTATAACTCATCGAATCCCTACAGTGCAGAAAGAGGCCCTTCAGTCCATCGAGTCTGCATGGAACACAATCCCACCCAGGCCCTACCCCCATATCCCTTACATATTATAGTCACTAATCCCTCTAACCTATGCATCGCTGGGCACTAAGGGGCAATTTCTTAGGATGGCTAATCAACCTAACTCGCACATCTTTGGACTGTGGGAGGAAACCGGAGTACCCGGAGGAAACCCACACAGACACAAGGAGAACGTGCAAACTCCACACGGACAGTGACTTGAGCCAGGAATCAAACCCAGGACCCTGGAGCTGTGAAGCAGCAGTGCTAACCACTGTGCTACCATGCCGCCCTCAAGGCATCAAGTCCTGGTAGCATCCTAGTAAATCATTTCTGCTCTCTTTCTAGTTTAATAATATCCTTTCTATAATAGGGTGACCAGAACTGTACACAGTATTCCAAATGTGGCCTTACCAATGTCTTGAACAAGTTCAACAAGACGTCCCAACTGCTGTATTCAATGTTCTGACCAGTGAAACCAAGAATGTCGAATGCCTTCTTCACCACTCTGTCCCCCTGTTACTCCACTTTCAAGGAACTATGAACATGTACCCCTATATCTCTTTGTTCTGTAACTCTCCTCAATGCCCTACCATTAACTGAGTAAGTCCTGCCTTGGTTCAATCTACCAAAATGTATCACCTCGCATTTACCTAAATTAAACTCCATCTACCATTTGTCAGCCTATTGGCCCAATTCATGAAGATCCCGTCATAATCCGAGATAACTTTCTTCACTGACCCCTGTGCCATCAATCTTGGTGTCATCTGCAAACTTACTAACCATGCCTCCTATATTCACATCCAAATCATTAATATAAATGACAAATAAAAGTGGACCCAGCACTGATCCCTGAAGCACACCACTGGTCACAGGTCTCCAATTTATAAAACAACCCTCCACAACCACCTTCTGGCTTCTGTCAAGAAGTCAATTTTGTATCCATTTAGATACCCCACGCTGGATCCCATGATATTTAACCTTATGCAACAACGCACCATGCAGTACCTTGTCAAACCTTGCTAAAGTCCATGTAGACAAAATCAACAGCACTGCCCTCATCTTCTTGGTTACCCTTTCAAAAAACTCAATCAAATTTGTGAGACATGATTTTCAATGTATCAGTGCTGAATGTCTTCAGAGGTCTCTATTCTGAGGAATAAACTGAAAATCTTGGGTTCTCTGCCATAAAATGTGCCGTGGAGGTGATTATATTGAGGAGTATACGTTTTAAATATTATGTAAAAGATAATTCTATTAAGTTACTTTAAATTAATTTATCAGATTAAGTTAACTAGCAAAAGCTAAACCCACCATTCTAGTGCAGAAAGAATGACCGAAGTGTAGAATGAACCCCCAGGTAAATTGTTAAAGTGAAGTTCTGAATCATTTAAGAACCAATGAACCGGAACATCCTCCAACCAGTGACCCTAACCCCGAAGTTGATAAAGAAGGGTAGGAGAAACTATGAAGCTGGGCTAGCGCTTAATATAAAAAAGGATAGCAAGAGTTTTTATAAATATATAAAAAGGAAGAGGCTGGCTAGGGTGAATGTTGGTCCTTTAGAGGATGAGAAAGGGGACCTAGTGGTAGGGGATGGGGACATGGCTAAGGTATTGAATAACTTTTTTGTTTCTGTCTTCACGGAGGAGGACGTGAATAATTTGCCGGGTGTTAGCGATGGAAAGGTGGTAAGACTGGAGGGTCTTAATGACATTACTGTTACTAGAGAGGCGGTGCTCGACAGACTGGAGGGGCTGATTGTGGACAAGTCCTCAGGACCGGATGGAATGCATCCGAGGGTTCTGAAAGAAATGGCGGAGGTGATAGTGGATGCCTTGGTGGTTATTTTCCAGACGTCGCTGGATTCCGGGGAAGTGCCGGATGATTGGAAAACGGCTAATGTTACGCCGTTGTTTAAGAAGGGTGCCAGGCAAAAGGCGGGGAATTATAGGTCGGTTAGTTTCACGTCTGTGGTAGGTAAAATGTTAGAATCTGTCATTAAGGAGGAAATTGCGAGGCATCTTGAAGGGAATTGCTTGATAGAGCAGACACAGCACGGTTTCATTAAAGGGAAGTCATGTCTGACAAATTTACTGGAGTTCTATGAGGATGTGTCTAGGGCGGTGGATAGAGGAGAGCTGGTGGATGTGGTTTTTCTAGATTTTCAGAAGGCGTTTGACAAAGTACCTCACAAGAGGTTATTGCAGAAGGTCGAGGGACATGGAGTTGGAGGTAGGGTGTTAGCGTGGATAGAGGATTGGTTGTCAAATAGGAGGCAGAGAGTGGGGGTCAATGGGTGCTATTCGGATTGGCGGATGGTGACTAGTGGAGTGCCCCAGGGGTCGGTGCTGGGGCCTCAGCTTTTTACCATTTATATAGATGATCTGGAGGAGGGAACCGAGTGTAGGGTGTCGAAATTTGCTGATGACACCAAGATTGGGGGAACGGCAAATTGTGTGGAGGGTGTGGAGAGTCTGCAGAAGGATCTAGATAGGCTGGGCGAATGGGCCAGGAAATGGCAAATGGAATTTAATGTTGGCAAGTGTGAGGTGGTCCACTTTGGTAGGAAGAATGGTAGGAAGGACTATTACTTACGGGGCGAAAAACTGCAGCAGGCGACGGTGCAGAGGGACCTCGGGGTCCTTGTGCATGAGTCGCAAAACCCCAGCTTGCAGGTGCAGCAGGTGGTCAGGAAGGCGAATGGGATGCTGGCCTTCATAGCGAGGGGGATTGAATATAAAAGTAGGGAGGTCTTGCTGCAGCTGTATAGGGCATTGGTGAGGCCGCAGCTGGAGTACTGTGTGCAGTTTTGGGCGCCGCACCTGCGCAAAGATATTTTGGCCTTGGAGGGAGTGCAGAGGAGGTTTACTAGGCTGATGCCGGAGTTGAGGGGGTTGAGCTATGAGGAGAGGCTGAATAAACTGGGCTTGTACTCGTTAGAGTTTAGAAGAATGAGGGGAGATCTCATTGAGACGTATAAGATGATGAATGGGATGGATAGGATAGAGGTGGAGAGACTCTTCCCGCTCAAAAAAGACAGTAGGACTAGGGGGCACAGCCTCAAGATAAAAGGGGGGCGGTTTAGAACGGAGTTGAGGAGGAACTTCTTCACTCAAAGGGTGGTGAATCTCTGGAATTCTCTGCCCGTTGAAGTGGTGGAGGCTGCCTCACTAAATATTTTTAAGACGCGGGTTGATGGGTTTTTGATAAGAGAGGGGATTAAGGGTTATGGGGAGAGGGCAGGAAAGTGGAACTGAGCAGCGACAGATCAGCCATGATCTTATTGAATGGCGGGGCAGGCTCGAAGGGCTAGATGGCCTACTCCTGCTCCTATTTCTTATGTTCTTATGAAAGCATCCTCCAACATGTGACCCTAACTCCAAAAGCATCCTCCAACTAGTGACCCTAACCCCGAAAGCATCCTCCAACTAGTGACCCTAACCCCGAAAGCATCCTCCAACTAGTGACCCTAACCCCGAAAGCATCCTCCAACTAGTGACCCTAACCCCGAAAGCATCCTCCAACTAGTGACCCTAACCCCGAAAGCATCCTCCAACTAGTGACCCTAACCCCGAAAGCGTCCTCCAAACAGTGACCCCAACCCCAAAAGCATCCTCCAACTAGTGACCCTAACCCCGAAAGCATCCTCCAAACAGTGACCCCAACCCCAAAAGCATCCTCCAACTAGTGACCCTAACCCCGAAAGCGTCCTCCAACTAGTGACCCTAACCCCGAAAGCGTCCTCCAACTAGTGACCCCAACCCCGAAAGCATCCTCCAACTAGTGACCCCAACCCCGAAAGCGTCCTCCAAACAGTGACCCCAACCCCAAAAGCATCCTCCAACTAGTGACCCTAACCCCGAAAGCATCCTCCAAACAGTGACCCCAACCCCAAAAGCATCCTCCAACTAGTGACCCTAACCCCGAAAGCGTCCTCCAACTAGTGACCCTAACCCCGAAAGCGTCCTCCAACTAGTGACCCCAACCCCAAAAGCATCCTCCAACTAGTGACCCTAACCCCGAAAGCATCCTCCAAACAGTGACCCCAACCCCAAAAGCATCCTCCAACTAGTGACCCTAACCCCGAAAGTGTCCTCCAACTAGTGACCCTAACCCCGAAAGTGTCCTCCAACTAGTGACCCTAACCCCGAAAGCGTCCTCCAACTAGTGACCCTAACCCCGAAAGCATCCTCCAACTAGTGACCCCAACCCCAAAAGCATCCTCCAACTAGTGACCCCAACCCCAAAAGCATCCTCCAACCAGTGACCCTAACCCCGAAAGTGTCCTCCAACTAGTGACCCTAACCCCGAAAGTGTCCTCCAACTAGTGACCCTAACCCCGAAAGTGTCCTCCAACTAGTGACCCTAACCCCGAAAGCGTCCTCCAACTAGTGACCCTAACCCCGAAAGCGTCCTCCAACCAGTGACCCTAACCCCGAAAGCATCCTCCAACTAGTGACCCTAACCCCGAAAGCATCCTCCAACCAGTGACCCCAACCCCGAAAGTGTCCTCCAAACAGTGACCCCAACCCCGAAAGCGTCCTCCAACTAGTGACCCTAACCCCGAAAGCATCCTCCAAACAGTGACCCTAACCCCGAAAGCGTCCTCCAACTAGTGACCCCAACCCCGAAAGCATCCTCCAACTAGTGACCCTAACCCCGAAAGCGTCCTCCAACTAGTGACCCCAACCCCGAAAGCATCCTCCAACTAGTGACCCCAACCCCGAAAGCATCCTCCAAATAGTGACCCTAACCCCGAAAGCGTCCTCCAACTAGTGACCCCAACCCCGAAAGCATCCTCCAACTAGTGACCCTAACCCCGAGAGCATCCTCCAACTAGTGACCCTAACCCCGAAAGCATCCTCCAAATAGTGACCCTAACCACGAAAGCGTCCTCCAACTAGTGACCCTAACCCCGAAAGCGTCCTCCAACTAGTGACCCTAACCCCGAAAGCGTCCTCCAACTAGTGACCCTAACCCCGAAAGCGTCCTCCAACTAGTGACCCTAACCCCGAAAGCGTCCTCCAACTAGTGACCCTAACCCCGAAAGCGTCCTCCAACTAGTGACCCTAACCCCGAAAGTGTCCTCCAAACAGTGACCCCAACCCCGAAAGCGTCTTCCAACCAGTGACCCCAACCCCGAAAGCATCCTCCAACTAGTGACCCTAACCCCGAAAGCGTCCTCCAACTAGTGACCCCAAACCTTGCCCAGCAGAGCATCCTCTGACCAGTGACCCCATATCCCCCCCAGAACATCCTCCAAACAGTGACCCCACACCCTCCAGAGCGTCCTCCAACAAGTGACAACGTCAAGAGCATCCTCCAAACAGTGACTGCATCCCCCAGAACATCCTCCAACCAGTGAATCCCATATCCCCCCACCTCGAGAACATCCTCCAAATAGTGACTCCACACCCTGCAGAGCATATTCCAATCACTGACACTCCCAAGAGCATCCTCCAAACACTGGCCACCTCGAGAGCATCCTCCAAAAATGGCTCTCTTCCAGCATCCTTCAACCAGTGACACCCCTCTCCACCATGCATTCTCCAGCTAGTGACAACCACCAACAGTATCCTCCTCCCAGTGACCCCATCCTTGAAAGCATCCTCTAACCAAAGACCCCTTGGAGCACTCTCCAACCAATGAGTTTCCCTCAAGCATCCTACAACTAGTGACCCCCACCAAGACCATTCTCCAACCAGTGACCCCCACTGAGACCATCCTCCAACCAGTGACCCCCCAAACTATCCTCCATCTAGTGACCCCCCCCGACCATCCACCAACCAGTGAGCCCCACTGAGACAAACCTCCAACCAGTGACTCCCCCCCAGACCATCCTCCAACCAGTGTCCATCCCCTGCTACCCTGCATTAGCCACTCAACACTGAGCTCTCCACCATCCTCAGGAGAAGTACACTCCAGCGTGGTGAAAGGAAGATCACTGGTGCTGGCCCCCTGCATGGTCTCCTCCAGGCTACTTGCTCAAAGGCAGACGGCAGAGACATCCCCCTATCTAACCAAACAAGTCTGGGTGGAGGTCCCGTGGGGTCGGGGTGGGGGGGGGTGCGGGGGGCATGGGGTGTGCGGTGTCAGCGTACATGGGGTTATCCAGAGAAACTAACTGCAGCAAATGTTGTGTCTTAAGATTTCTGAAATAAATGTCTTAGTTTGCCAAGGTTTCCGTTTGTTGGTGGTGGCCCTGTGGCAGCATAGGAGTGTCAATCCAACGCCTGGTGAGGGTTGGCCCTGGCATCTGTGTTCATCTCTTGCACTTTGCAGAAGGAGCAAGTGCCAGTGGCAAGCAGCTCTGTGTTCAGATCAAGGATAAATGGCATTAGTGGCAGTGGAATATAGATCTTAATTTGGTTGCCTGGCAGCAGCAGGAATGCTCAGCCAAAATGAGAGTTTCTAGGCCTCTTGAACCTGCCTTGTGCCTATATCTTGGCACCATCCAATCACGATGATCAAGCTATTGCGGCTGCTCATCAGCTTCCTCACCTTCCTCCTCAGAGGAGGATGTCCTGCACCCGACTTGCAGTTAGGGTTCTCTCTTCTGGAGCTCCAGGTTGTGTAAAGATCAGTTGGGTGCCATCCTCTGGTACAGTATATTGAGCTTTCCCCACCTGACCCATCAAAGCACCCAGGTCTCATTTTGAGGAGATGAATGGTCACCTCAAGTTGCAGCTCGACTTGCATTCCTCTGCCTTCATCACTGAGCTCCTTACTGGTGTTCAGCAAATACCTCTCCAGTGGGTAATCCCTCACAGCACAAATCCATGCTTGTAGGCTCGGAGGTGAGGTGAAAAGCTGCATCAGCCGGGAATGCCAGAGAACATAAGCATTTTGCTTACTTCCAGGATAACAAATACACACTCCAGGATCAGTTATTGAGGATCACGGACATTAGGCATTGAGGGAGTGAAATCCCTATCGGTTAATGAAGCACATTGGCTAGCTACATGCCATGCAGCCTATGAGACCTTCCATCTGGCCTGGATCCATCAGTAGACCAAGTCATTTGATTGTCCCAGCCTGCCTGGCTGCATAAGTTTGATAAAGTATGTACTGACTGGCCTATATAAGAGGGTATCTAACACTATCTTGATGTAGCAATGTGTGACTGATGAGGAGATGTTGCATATCTCTTCAGCGGGCCTCTCAAATGTACCTGAAGCATAGAAATTCAGAATCATATTTGACTGCTGCTGAAATTGGATGATCACCAATACAACCAGAGATCATCTACTCTGCCAACATGGTGCAAAATTCAGTCATGGCCTCATGGGACAGACATAGCCTTTGGCAACACTGTCTCTCCAACATCTGGAGTTAGCTCATGTTCTTTCTGTGGAAGAACGTTAATGACCTTGTCATAGTTGTCAAGGCAAGATTCCCTGAACACCTTTCTAACACTCTGCTTTACCCTGCATCAATTTAGCCCCAGTACTTATCATCTTTCCTTCCACTACTTCACAAGTCTCTCCTCCAAGTAAGGAGGAGCAGGGGCACGTGGAAAGAATGGTCTTAGTAATAACTCAGCGGAGGACAAGGTGCCTGGGGAAGAGAGGATAAGAATGGTCTTGAGGAAGAGGAGTTCTGGAGGCAGGGTTCTGCTGTCACTCCATTTCACTTTCATTGCTTCTCTGCAGCAGAGGTTATGCGTTGGGTTTCAGCCCATGTCACAGCTTGTTGGATGAGGCGCAGCCACGTAGTTCGATTTGTCAGTCAGCAATGAACTTTAATTGTGTTGCTCTTTGATGGCAGGTGCTCTGGAAGAATATTGTAGGTTACAGTATAAAATATTTTCTGCCCTACAATCGGATTGTGGCCAGTTAAAGTATTCTTAAACTTGAACCATGGCTAGGATTGTACTGGTAGTTAATGTGGGTTTTAAAACTCAGTACATTCAGTGCCTTGTAAAAGTATTTAGTACTTATTGGGGTAACACAGTGCATCATTTTCTTGGATAGCAGTTATTCCAATTTTGGCTGCAACTTTTGCACAGTGGACGGACAGAAATAAAAGTATTGAGTAAAATGTACCTTTGTGCTGTGAATGAAGTGGACGACTGACAGGGTGCCAATGGCAGGCTTGGCAGCAATCCCAATAAGCCGTCACAGTCAAGCCTTAATTAAATACAGGAGGCAAGGGGCCAGCACTAACATCACTGCTGGTAATCAGTTCACCATTTGGGATGAAAAGAAATCCAGCAACCTGTCCACTTCTGAAAACCAGCCTGTCCTTCTTAAAGGAAAGCTGACATTTCCAATGATGAGTGGCCAGACACTGGGAGGGCAGCAGGACAAATGATGACCCTTAGTTTCAGATCCCGCCATGGAAGTCTTATGGGATGTCCGACCCAGAGACACCAACTCCAGGGGAGAGCGGGGGGAGACTTGGTTTTGGGTATGGATCATGGCAGCATTAGAGAGATGAGTGTAAGCCTCACTCCCACTGCTAAGCCTCAGAAAGTAAAATCCAGCCCCTTTGTCTATTGCATTATCCGGGGTCATTTTGCAGACTCCGATTCCAGTACAGAGCCTCACTGGATGGAGATAAGTACAGTGGGTCATGCAAATAGGGGTGGCACAGTGGTGCAGTTGTTGGCACTGCTGCCTCACAGCGCCAGGGACCCAGGTCTGATTCTGGCTTTGGTCACTATCTGTGTGGAGTTTGCATGTTCTACCTGTGTCTGCATGGGTTTCTTTTGGGCACTCTGGTTTTCTCCCACAGTCCAAAAAGACTGACCCGAACAGGCTCCAAAGTGTGGCGACTAGGGGAATTTCACAATAACTTCATTGCAGTGTGAATGTAAGCCTGCTTTGTGACTAACAAATATAATTTTACTTTACTTTTCAAATCTAACAAATCGGACCAATTCACTACCATTTGTCAAAGTTTCACAACCCGAGACAAGCATCCCAAAATTAATCCTGTTGGTATTCACTAGGTCTCATCCTAAATGCTTTGAATTGAATCTCAGAATAATGTATGCCATGTTGCTTTCCGTTCTAAAGGACATTGTTGAACAGTGCACTCAAGAACAGCAGATCTTGCGCTTCAATAATAATAATGTTAGAAAAGGTTAGATACAATTGAAAACAGGCTTCTGGATGATAGGCAAAAGCATGCACTCTCACGAAAGTGGACTTTTTATATTGCTTGTAAAAATATTTCACTCCAGGAAGCATCCTAGAGAAAGTGGGAACAGCATAAACACAGAGGCCCAATTTACACTGACCACTGAATCATTTGTTACTTATTTAACATGTTTAATTTGTTTGAATATCTAAGCAGATCCACAGTTGAATCAGACTACCAATTATTGATTCCCAGCTTCCTGCCTCAGTTAACAGTTCTTACGATCCCTTATAATTATTGCACAAGGAAAGACAAAAGATTCATATAAACTTAATGTCCCAGATGTGCTTACAATGAGATTAGATTTCTGCTTTATTTCTTGTTTCCTGTTTCCAATTCAGACCTCCCATAATACCATTGCATTGTTCAGCATTTGACAGGCTAATGAAATATTTTACCATTTTTAGTTAATTTTGTTCATAGAAATGACAACCTGTTTCTTATTAATCCAGCTGTGCATTGAGTTGTCTACTTGTGGGACTAAGGGGTATAGCAGGTTGACCAATTATGCAAAGCAAATCTATTCTTTTCACACACAGATCAGTTAAATTAATTTCCCACACAGTTATGTTTGAATTATAGAAAATAATACTGGTTAACTTGATATTTTTGCATCACTTATATTTCACATTTTCTGCCAAAAATCATTTAAACTTTGCTGTAAGTGTAAAAATGGTGGAACTCCATCTAGTCATAAACAGTGATAATTCTCAACCAATTAGTTAGGAATCACTTGAATCTTTTGATCATTTTCATCTATTGTATTTGCTGCTCCCAATGCAGTCTTCTCGACATTGAGGAGACTAAATGCAGATTGGGTGACCATTTTGTGGAATGCCTTTGGTCAGTCTGTAAGTATGACCCTAACCTCCCAGGCACCAACCTGGCATTCTCCACCACCTCCTGCCTGCAGGCACCTGGCCAACAGCTACTGTGAGGCCCAGTGCAGATCAGGGAGACAGTATGACCTTCCTGCTTCACTGAGGGCAGCTGACAACTGTGATACTCCCTTGCCACCCACTGGATATTGAGAAAAGCTTCAGAGATGCTCCTGGTTTATACCATTGACAATCAAATCGGCTCAGTTAAGTTCTGAATGCCCTGTGCCCACACTTTTCTCTCAGCTCAACCACTGAATTGAAACTGTTTTCACCACTTGCATATGAAGCCCATGCTTCCTCATCATTGTTCCTGAATGCAGATCCCTTGGCACCTCAGAAGTAACTTCAGCAATTTCTCACCTTCTTTCATATCCAGGTTTTCATTCTGATCTGTGTTTTTTTCTAAAATTCTTTCATGGGGCGTAGGAGAGGGTGTCACTGGTAAAACCTTCATTGTATCCCTAATTGCTTTTGGACTGAGTGGCTTGTTGGGCCATTTCAGAGGGTATTTATTGGTCAAACTAATTGCCAGTAACTACATTTACAAAGCAAAAATGCTCCTGACTCACTACTTCCCCCCAGGTAGGTGTTTCAGGATTGATGATGAAGTTGCTGAGGTGTTATGATAGCGTTGACGAAGAAGTGGCAGGAATTATGGATTTACCCAGATGGTCATTAGCTTGTTCCTCCAAGGCAGTCCATTTACATGTATATCAGCATGGCTATCGAAGAGACAGATGTGGAGCATAGGCAGCTCAAGAGTTCTAGTTTTTATTTGCCTTTCCTATGGCCTGAAATCTAATGCAGTCTTGATGTTCATGTCAGTCTCAGCCTTCATTTTCATTATAAATCTTTACCTTGCATCGCCTTGTGATCCTCTGAATCATTTCCTCATTTTCAGTTTTCCTTAAATCAATTCCTCAATGAAAGAAACTAAAATAATTGTTTCCAAATATTCTCTAAAGCAAAAGTCTTAATTTTTTTTATGGTATGTCCATAATTATTTTCTTTTATAGAATCATAGAATCCCTCCAGAGCAGAAGGAGACCATTTAGCCCATCGAGCCTGCACTGATACCAATCCCACCCTATCCCCATAACGCCACTTATTTATCTGACTAATCCCCCTGACACTAAAGGCCAATTTTAGCGTGGCCAATTCACTTAACCCGCACATCTTTGGACTGTGGGAGGAAATCAAAGCACCTAAAGAAAACCCATGCCCCAGAAAACCCAGAAATGTTCTACACGGGTAGAACATTTCAAAATATTGAATGTATTCAAGAGGGGGCTGGATATAGGGTTAAATCAAAGGTTATGGGGAAAAAGCAGGATCAGACTATTGAGTTGGATGATCAGTCATGATCATTATGAATGACAGAGCAGGCTCAAGGGCCAAGTGACCTCCTCCTGCTCCTATCTTCTATGTTTCTATGTAACATGCAAACTCCACAAAGACAGTGACCCAAGGCTAGAATTGAACCCGAGTCATTGGTGCTGTGATGCAGCAGTGTTGACCAGTGTGCTATCTATAAAAAAGGCAGGTTATAATACTTTCAGTGTCTGTCCTTCATTAGAGGTGAAATTTGGTGCTATTGGACAAATGTACAACTGAAATATCATGCCCAGAATTTTATTTGCCTTAGGCATTCACGCGCCCAACCCAGAAGCCCATGAAATCAGGCGAAAAGATGTCAGACAGTGTCCAACATTCATTTGTGGGACTTGCCCATCCCTGCTTCCCCTTTTGAAAGTGATGGTGAGCTGCCTACTTGAATCACTGCAGTCCACGTGCTGTGGGTTGACCCACAATACCATTAGGGAGGGAATTCCAGGATTTTGACCCAGCGACTGTGAAGGGACGGTGATATATTTCCAAGTCAGGATGCTGAGTGGCTTGGAGGGGAACTTGCAGACGCTGGTGTTCCTGTATACTTGCACAATATATCAGTCAGCGAGCAGGCACGCAAGTAGGAAGCACATCCACCACCATTCAAGCAAGCAATGTAGTCTAATGGAAAAGGATTTAACATGGCTTGTCTGCTTTTACGGTTGGCAGGTGGGCCGACTGGCTAGACAGACTTTTATGTTTTGTTTTCAACCTTGATCCAGGGCAGGATGAAATAAAATTAAAAAATGTGTCTGGGGACAGTGTTTAAATGTGCTCCCCAGAACCTCTTTGCACAGTTTACACATCGCTATTTGTTTTTCATGGGTCTGAGACAATCCTGAGACATTCTCCAGTGGCTGTCCCACTGAGGGAGCACACTGGAAGCACCAGCCTACACCCTCCCTTTTCTCAGTGCCCGCTCTCCTCCCACCATCCCCAACAACACTCAGCCTTTCACTGAAATTGTGCTGCAGGGACAACTACAGGTGCCCAACAGGAGACAAATTCAGCCCTGTGATCCACCTTATCATTCCACCTTATTACAGGTGCTGACAGATTTCCTCTATCTTACCAGATACAGGAAGTCTTTTGTTTTCATTTCAGAATTATTTATTTTCCCTTAATATAAATTTACATAATTTGGTTTAATTGTCCAAAATGTTGCTAAAATACCTGTACATACATTAATTGGACAAGCCTTGCGATATTGGGAAAAGCTGCAGATTGTACTAAAGTGTTCTTTCATTTGATTAATATTCTGCACAGGCTAATGCAGAAAAACCAACTAATTCAAAGAACAGATGTATAAAATAAGAAGACCTGACATTACTAAACCAAGATGAATGCATCCTTTTGATGAAGGCAGACTGTAATATGGGTTCGAGAAACATCAGTAGTGTATAAATCAAAGCTCTGTTGCCATAAAGATCTGAAATCTAAAATCTTCAAGGAGGAATCAGGTTGTAATTTAGTCTGAGATGTTTCAGAAACAATTTAAGTCACAAAGCAGATAGTGAACTGGTTGACACATCAGCTTCATTCATTTGTAGCATCTCTGCTCTGAGTCAGAACGTTTTGGTTCAAGCCCTGTTCCAGAATTAGGCCTGAGCTGATACTCTTTACTGGAATACCGAATGAGTTGTTGAATGGTTAGAGCTAATCTTAGCATAGAGCAGCATTCCTGACTATTAACTTTAATAGGAGTGAGTTTGTTTTAACCAAGTCATCTATCTTTTAGAAAAAAAGCTGTTTGACCTAGCTTGACATATTTGACAGAAGGCAGTAATAGTGGAAATATTTATTAAATGGTCCAATTGGTTAATCCCTGATATTAACACAGGGATCAGCATTATGTTGCACAATGTGATACATCACAGGTTTTGCCTATAAATTTGCAAAACTATATTTGCAATTGTAGAATCCAGCAATCTTCATGGGTTGAACTGGTTAACTGGATGATAAGAATTTGTTAATTTAATAAAGTACAATGTACAGGTCAAATTACGCACCAGAGTTTCACTCTGATTGGTTGAGTGGTAAAATGATGGTGAACAAATGATCTACTGTGCCTGAAATCTTGGCAATTTAACAGACTCATGGAAGGATTTTTTCTGCCCTGTATTGTGCTACAAGTAATAGCTGCACTTTTCATGGAGTCTTCGAATCATTTCCTTTTACTGCATATGCAAAATAGCCCATTGTAGCCAATGAGTTAATCATGACCGAACATCGATAAGAAAGTGAACTCATAGAACAAATTATAAGTTTATCCAGAAAACTATTCAGTTAACACTCTGTTTGTCAGTGTAATAGGATTATATTTATAAGCACTTGTTCCTAAAATATATGTTACCAAATGTAAATGTTTTCTGTCTAGTCTTGCATCCTGCTGAGAAAAATCATGGATTTCTATTAAAACGTCATAAGAGAATTTCTATTATTCATGTATATGGCCATATACCTTAAAACAGAAAAAATAGCTTCATTGGTACAATAAACTACATAGATTAGAAAGGAAGATTGAAGGGTTAACACACAATCCTCCATTTGAACCATCTACATCTTACTTCAAAGCACTGTACGTGCTGAGGGTTTCAGTGTAATGGTTTACATAGTTATTGAAGTCATTTAAATCAGAGATTTGAAAGTGTTTTCAGTAGTACTAGTGGGGTCCCCTCTGAACATCAGGGAGTCGCAATATTACATTTTTTGACTTTTCTTTCATTTAATAGCAGCCTTACAGTGTTCTTTGATAATTCACAATTTCTGGTCGCTGCTTGCAACTCCCTGTGAAGCAGACAGCCAGCATGACACATTGTCTGCATCACACAATTGGTTCCGATCTTACTGGAGATAATCCTATTTGCTTGTGGGAAAATATATTTTTGCTCTGACTCAGGTGCTAAAGTTCACTTTTCTCCAGATCTACATCTCTGCCAGGAAGCCAAAGAAAATGCAAATACTTTCTCACATGAGAAAGCAATTTTCTCCTATTTAATGTCCAAAAGCAGCTGTGCACAGATAAAATTTCATGAAGTTGGCATCATCTCTGAGCATTGATCTTTATGTTAGTTGTATGCATTTATTTTTTTTTCAAGATATAAGTTTGTACTAATTTGGTTGCAAAACAGAGAAAAGATTAGCTTGTAATCACTCCTGTCTTACTTATTTGATAATTCAGATTAAAACAAGCCTGGCTTCATTATTTCAACAATTTATTTCACCAAATTCCACGCAACAGTATTCAACTCATAGCTGTTGCCAGGCTTGGGTGGCTCCATATTGGCTCCCAATTCATCTGTATCGGCTGATATTGTGGTCTATGGGACGTCCTGTCCTTACCCATCTTGATTTCACTGGAGCAGTTTGAAGAAAGGAAAATTAACTGACAACGCCCCACAAGGCAACAAATTCAGTTTCATATAAGATGTGTCATTAATATTTAAAGAAAACAGAGCTGTGGACGCATGCCTCAAACTGAACGTAGCTTTTACTTCTTATTTAATGGTCAGAGCTATAAGTTTCAAAGTGTGAGGTAGTAACTTAGTTTGCAGAATGAGCGTGTTACCACATTAACAATGAAATCCCTGCCGTCCAAAAACATGTTTAAAGGAATTAGTCAAGCGATGAGTAACATTATACACAATATTAACTACTAACACATTTACAGGAGTTGGATTGCCATTATAATGTGATGCACACATTTTAATATTCTTGAATCTCTGAAAGCCCTGGAGAAGCCAGATGTGGTATGAAAACCCAAAAAGTTTTCATCTCTGCTCCCTTGTGCCGGGTAAACAATTAAATAATTTCCTTGTTTCAGGACTACATTTGTCAACTGTTTCACACATAAGGTTGTGTAAAATAAAGAAGACTTTTTTTAAATCTGAAAGAAGTGACAATCTGGTTGTTTTGTTAATTGAAACTCTTCGGGTGGAATTTTCGTATCCTGCCTGCCATGGGAATTGTAGCAGGCAGGACAGAGCCATGTAAAGGTCCGTTAACCTTGGGCAGGATTTTCTGGTCTTGGAGGGGCAAGTGTAACTGGTAAATCCTGCCCTTCGTGTGATTGGTGGTATGCTTAACCTAAAGAATATAGTTGTGTATAAGATATCCTCGCCAGAAGATATTCCTCCACATTGATTGCCTTTTCTAATTGTTGTGTAGAATAAATGAAATTGACTCCATGGATTAAAATGAAAAGGAAAATGAAAAAGCATGAGATATAAAATTGCCTGGCTCCACAGCTGATATATTCTGGTAGTGGAAAATTGGACAAATGTGCTAACTGTTTGGATACATGAATTGCTTTGGGAAAAACCACCATCTTGGCACTCGGAACTCCACTGGGAATCTGCTTAGAAATGCAAGATAAAATCCTTCTCCTGGAAACTGGGGTTGCAGTTCTGGGTTCCAAACGTCCTACACTGCTGGAACATTGTTGCTGCCAGGACAATGTCAGGCAATGTCAGAAGTGCATTAGCCAATTAGGGTCAATAGTTCTTTGTGGTCCTGAGGCCTGAGAACATAGAAGGGCTGTGGTATCATAAAGCTGGAAGACTCCCAGAAGCCAAGGGTAAAGTTATTTGCCTCCTGTTATGTTTCCACCACTGAAGCTTACTCTTAAATGTATATTCCAGAAAAATCTATTAACTATGTGATTTCTTTTTGAAACAATGTCTTTTGATCAGGATTCAAACTAGTGTTCCTCTTCTATTGCTATCAAAACAACCATTGGTCCACTGGCTTCCAAGAAGCAAATGCATTGTTCTGAAGTCATGATCCATATTGACAAATGACTTTTGAATTGACTGAATGGAAATCGCTAATCAGTTTTTTTAAAACTAAAACTGCACCCCAGTGATTTGGGACCACGGTCAAATTTGGCTATACATTTGTGTTACTGCATCTTCTGCATTCCAATAGCATTAAAATAGAGACAACAGCCAAGACTTTCCATCCTGCCATCATGGGAATCAGAGCAGGTGAGAGGTGGACAATGGGAAGGTTAGTTGACCTTGGGCAAGATTTTAAGGTTTCAGGATGAACGAGACCATAAATCCCACCCAGCATGTCTTCAAAGCCACAACAGGAAGAATGACTTTGAAAAAGAATGTGTTGGTGCAATCTGATTTCCCACTGGCAAAATGTCCAGACAATCACCTGGGTAATGAGTGGAGACAAACCATTAGACATGATCACTTGAACAATGGGACCCCGACCGAAAGTGTGTTCCCGGCAATGATCTAACTAAGGTAACTGGAATACACTAGCCATGACCATATTTAGGGTACTGGGCAGTTGGAAGTCATGTGACAGGCTAAGCTTTTGTGAGTTTGTGTACCACTTTTCTCTGCAGAACTGGACATGGAACTGAGATGCTGAAGGAATAAGACCTTGAGTGGGTTCAGCCCCCTCCACATTCCATCCTACTGGCAAATTTAGAGCCTTGTCTATTGATTTTAACAACCCAAATACCACAAACAGAGATTTTAAGAAGGTCTCAATTCAGCTGTGCTAACTTCAGAAGAACAATGAGTCATCCATCCACAATTGTAAACCATCTCATTGTCATAACAGTGATATCATAGGGTAAAAGGAGCAAGACCATAAAATTCACCGTGAAACCAGTCAAATCACCAACACTCAGAAAGGACAGCAGGACTAGAGGGCACAGCCTCAAGATAAGAGGGGGGCAGTTTAGGACAGAGTTGAGGAGGAACTTCTTCACTCAAAGGGTGGTGAATCTCTGGAATTCTCCGCCCGTTGAAGTGGTGGAGGCTACCTCACTAAATATATTTAAGTCACGGGTAGATAGGTTTTTGACAGACAAGGGAATTAAGGGTTATGGGGAGAAAGCGGGAAAGTGGAACTGATCCACTTCAGATCAGCTTTGATCTTATTGAATGGTGGGGCAGGCTCGAAGGGCTAGATGGCCTACTCCTGCTCCTACTTCTTATGTTCTTATGTTCACTCGAATTTTACTGGACTCTAAATTGCTTGATATCCTCTCCACTCTTTATTCATTTTGTGCATGTGTGTGGACTTCAGTTGCGTGTGTGAAAGTAGGAGAACTTAAATTGTCAAGGCATAGTACACTATGGACAAAATGATGGTAAATAGGATTGGTACAGATTGGTACTTGATGGTTGGCATATATATGGTGGACCGAAGGGCCTGTTTTTATACGACTCGAGGAGATTTTTTATTATTTTACTAAGATCGCATTATTGTACAATCCTCTTCTGTTTTTAAAAACTCAAAAGAAATCTGTCCAAACTTATCTTTATGGTCATAGCACATAAGCAGTTAAATACTCATAGAATGGCAAGTATATCCATTTTTAACAAAAAAAAGTCTGCTGCAATCCAAAAAGGAGAGGGAAAAGAGAAGAAGTATTCAACCCCTCTGCACCTATCATAAGGCCTTTCACTCTTGTGTAACAAGCACCATCAGAACTCCATAACATCTTATGGAGTTTTGATTATTAAATTGAGTAAACTGCCCCTTGCGATACACACTGTATGCATGTAGTGGCAAAAGAAAAGCAGGAACATTTTGGAGAGCCAGCTCACATACATCTTCAGTTATAGAATACAGAATTGGAACCTCAAAGGGTTTGTATAAAAAGAAAGAGGCCATGAAAAGCATCAAAAGTTTTCTTTTTCTGTTAGTATAGAGCATGCAGGTCAGCCTAAAACAAGGCTGTGGCAAAGTTTATTATCCATACGAGTGCCATTGCACATAACGCATTGTGCATAGGGAAAGTAGTGGCACGGTGGTATTGTCCCTTGACTGGTAGAGACCCAGGGTAATGTTCTGGGGATCTGGTTCAAATTCCACCATGGATGGTAGTGGAATTTAATCTCAACACATCTGGAATTAAAAATCTAATGATCACCATGAAACCATTGTCAATCATCATAAAGTTGGCACAGCCAGTGACGCCTGCCTCCCATAAATTAATTTTATAAAACATTTAGAAGCATGTAATTCAGGGAACTCCAGAGACATGTGCATTCTATGTTTTGCAGAAGTCATAAGCCCAAATGGTGCATCTATCCTGATTATTCAGATTGAAGCTTTAGCGGGTTTACGCTCTAATTCACAACTAGTTCATTTAGTTAGTTTCAGCTTGCTGGAGGAATGAAATATTGAGATTGTCTGCAGAAAGTTTTGTGGCCCATATAGCCAACAAGAGACAAGCAGAGAGAGGGTGGGGTGACTGGAAAATTATTACTGGTTGACTGGTTGTTGTTATAACTCAGAAAAATGGCACATGCCTCAGCCTTTCCTCTGTCTTTCTCCAATGACACAAGATCAGTCAGGGATTGTTTGTGAGTCAAATCAAAATAGGACACAGCTTCCTAAGTGAAGTGAAGCCTGCAAAGACAGAAATTCTCAAATATTGTGTGAGGAGGGTGTTGGTTACAGAACAGTATCTCTTAAAGGTGTCTTCTTAATAGTTTAACTGTGAACCTTTGGCCAGAATTTTCTAGCCCTTTAATGCCGGTGGGGCCTTCTGGTCCTGTTGATGTAAAGGAAGATTTCAATGACTTGCAGGCCCCTCCACAGGGAAATTTGCAGTGGGGTAATGGAAAATGCTAGCCTTTAGAAATATTTACACATGTATAGTAAGGGGCAGGCTAGGAGCTGTCTCCATGTTTAGATCTTTATCAGTCTCTGCTCAACAATGCACTGATTCCTGGATCTGCGTCTTGTGTCTTCAATCATCACTGTCTGGGCGATACTGTACTCAGTCCCACATTAACCCTGAATATGTCAGATCTTTATATTACTAAATTCCTCGTTAACTGTATCTACAGACACAACTGCATGGATAAGAGTAAGGGTCGGCAGTCTCTGATGCAGTTAAGCCAACCAAGCATCCCTCTAGTCATTCCCCTTCCACCCCGCAGAGAAAAAGAACACCAACACTGATTCCCTATAATCCAAAATTTTGATTGCAGGGATTATATTTTAGCTGGAATGGCCAGAGGATGACTCCACTGCCAAAATAAAAACATGTACAAGTAACTTACGTTTCACAAAACCAAACTTCTAATATGGTCTGACTAAAATTACAGCTGGTCCTCCTTTAAATTAACTTCCTGCCAGCTAATAATGTACCTCATCCTAATCCGTAGTTTTCTATGGTCAAATAGCATACAGTGTATTTAAGAATCATAAGCCTGTAAGAAATAGGGGCAGAAATAGGCCATTCAGCCTTTCAAACCTGCTCCAATACTTAATAAGAACACAGCTAATCTTTTACCTCAGCTGCACCTTTCCACCTGGACCATGTTTATATAGGGTGTTTTAGGCTATGCTTCCTTTTTGGTTATTTAAGAAATTCTCCGTTACAGTTTTGTTTACACTCCAGCTCCGTGCTCCTGATCTACAGGCAGCCGGTGCGGAAGGGGCTGGTTAAGGAGGAGGTCCTCCTCATGAGTCTGCTTCTGGGGCTGGCCAAATTTGCCATCAACGGGTCCAGGAAGCGGGTGACTGAAAGGATCGTCTGCCCCTCTTCTGCGGCTATATTTGTGGCCAGGTGACCCTGGAGAGAGAGCATACGGTGTAGATGGGCATCATCAAGGCCTTCCATGCCCATTGGGCATCGTTGGGACTGGAGTACATTATTGACCCTTTTAATCACCTTTTGGTTTGATGTTTTATATTTCATTAGTGCTTTATTTTTGTTTCTGGCCATTCCCTTTTAACAGGCTGCCTTTCATGCTTTGTCCCTCAGTTTCTTTAATTTAGTTTAATTGGTCTAACTCAAAAAAGAGTGGAAACTCGCCTTTAATTGGTTCCCCACACCGGTGAATAGGCTGTCAACTTCGTTCCCAGACCCTGCAGCTGGAAGATTTCGGGCAGTTATCCTGATATGGCTCCTACATATTCTCCCAGCCCAAACCCAGCCTCCAAATCTACCAGCACTGGAATGGGTAAATTCCCGCAAAGGCTTTAATCTTCTCACTATATCGTTGGAAGAAATTTCTGTTCATCCAGTATTGTTTGTCGAGCAAGCAGCCTATGATAAGTTAGAGATGCTAGAGGGATCGAGAGAGATAGTATTAAGGTAGAGTTGGGTGTTGCCAGTGTAACGTAGTTTTGGAAGATGACCTTGTGGGATTAGAATGTGGAAATAGGAGGGTGCCCAGGGTAGATCTTTGAGGTAATAGTGCAAGAACAGGAAAGGGAAGCATTTGCAATTGATCCCTTGGCTACAGTTAGATAAAAATGGAACTGAGCAAGTCACACCCCACACAGGTGTTGGACTTTATCAAATACTTTCTGAAAATCCTAATACTTTACATCCTCAGGTTGGCCCTTATCCCCCTTACTATTACAATACAAGAACATACACTAATAGGAACAGGAGTAGGCCATTTGGACCTTTGAGTCTATTCGTCCAATCTATAAGATCATGGCTGTTCTACAAAGAACAAAGAACAAAGAAAATGACAGCATAGGAACAGGACCTCCCACCCTCCAAACCTGAACCGATCATGCTGCCCAACTGAACTAAAACCCTCTACAGTTCCAGGGATCGTATCCCTCTATTCCTATCCTATTCATGTATTTGTCAAGACACCCCTCAAATGTCACTATCATATCTGCTTCTACTACCTCTTCCGGCAGTGAGTTTCAGGCACCCACAATCCTCTGTGCAAAAAACGTACCTCATACATCTTCTTTAAATCTTGCCCCTCACACCTTAAACCTATGCCTCCCAGTAATTGATCCTTTCACCCTATGGAAAAGCTTCTGACTATCAACTTTATTATGAGACCATGAATTAATCCTCTCTAAAATAGCCTGTTTTCTGGTTAGGTCAGAATGTATTCCAAGTGTATTAAAGAAGTGGCACCAACCAAACTTTAAGATGCTTTCTATAAGAGGAAGAAATCGTAATAGATTAGTAAAGATTTTTAAACCATTAGACATTAAGACACTGACAAAACTACCAGCATTGAGTGAAATGACTTTAAAATGGACTTCTAAGCTAACAAGGAAGCAGTTTAAACACATATAAAATGCAGTAAGAGATTTAAACAAGTGATTTAAAAACACATTTGCTGATATTTTGAATATATTAATGTATTTTTTAAAAATCAATGTTCACTTTAGCCAAAGGCAGATTGGTGCAAAGCATCATAATAAAAGGCATTAGGACAAAGTCATTTTCCAAGGGAATACTGAAACCTTGGAAATATACAAGGTTTTATCAGCAGAGTTTCTAATGGTAAGAACATTCAGAACATTTAATCAAACTTCATAAGTAGGGTTTATTCACTGTCCAGATAAAATGGATGCATGGCCAGATGTGGAATCATGCGTTAATCTGGTTTGATAGTGACCTGCAGGGGAACTTATGGGAATGTTCACATTGAACTTTGTGTCTGGCATCAATTTACTAAAGGATATAGGAAGTTGAATTAGTCAAAATGGGAAGGTACATCCGGATTCTAAGGATGAATGAAATGTCATTATGCCAAGGGTAAGATGTGATTGGCTAAAGTATATGATAGGTATTATTGTTGATTTATGTAGATTGAAGATGATTGATTTAAAGTTAATAAAAAGCAAGAAAACTGATAACAGATTTCATTGGAGAGGACTAGCCGTTCCATCTCAGGAGCTGTCCCAACCTCCTGATGATTTCTCCTAGTGGCTGCTGGTCTAAATGATGTCTTTAAATTGAGACACTGGCTTCATGAGTCTTGTATTGTCTGACATTTCTGACGATACCTGGCCACGTCAAAAACCTCACCAAAAGCTTCTGACACAGATTTCTTACAACTAAGAATTGACACTCGGATATTCCGCTCAATGATCAAGAGTGCTTAGTCAGTTGCCAATGCTATATCAAATATCAATCAGCACTTAAAAGATAGATTCTTAATGTAATTGTAGCACAACATTACAGCGAAACTGACAGTTCTATTGAGAGCATGGGGGAGTAATTCAACTGGTGTAACATATTGCAACACAGAAATTCATCTCATAATTCCCCACCCTCAAACTGTGCTGGAAGTGCATTAGATGCTATATTGGCCCAAGCAGATGTTAGGGTGCAATTCTCTTATCCCACCCATGGTGGGTTTGGTGGCAGATGAGAGCAGAGAATCTAGCCAAAAAGTCAGAAATCTGCCGTCATAAAATTTTGTTGCAATTGGCGGATTAATGACAAGGTGACCAAATGAGAAGGTGACCAAAGAGGTGGATGGGGGCAAGGCAGTTGACGTGGTATATATGGATTTTAGTAAGGCGTTCGATAAGGTTCACCATGGTAGGCTTCTGCAGAAAATGCAGATGTATGGGATTGTGGGTAATCTAGGAAGTTGGATCAGGAATTGGCTATCAGATAGGAGACAGAGGGTGGTGGTTGATGGTAAATATTCATCATGGAGTTCGGTTACAAGTGGTGTGCCTCAGGGATCTGTTTTGGGGCCACTGTTGTTTGTAATCTTTATTAATGATCTGGATGAGGGTATAGTTGGGTGGATTAGTAAATTTGCTGATGACACCAAAATCGGAGGTGTGGTAGATTGTGAGGAAGGGTGTCATAGTCTGCAGGGAGACTTAGATAGGTTGCAGAGCTGGGCCGAGAGGTGGCGGATGGAATTTAATGCGGAGAAGTGTGAGGTAATTCACTTTGGTAGGAGCAACAGATGTGTCGAGTATAGGGCTAACGGGAGGACTTTGAATAGTGTGGATGAACAGAGGGATCTAGGTGTATGTGTACATAGATCCCTGAAAGTTGGGAATCAAGTAGATAAGGTTGTTAAGAAGGCGTACGGTGTCTTGGCGTTTATTGGTAGGGGGTTTGAATTTAGGAGTCGCAGCGTAATGTTGCAACTGTACACTACTCTGGTGTGGCCGCACTTGGAGTACTGTGTGCAGTTCTGGTCCCCACATTACAAGAAGGATGTGGAGGCTTTGGAGAGGGTGCAGAGGAGATTTACTAGGATGTTGCCTGGTATGGTGGGGAGGTCCTATGAGGAGAGACTGAGGGATTTAGGGTTGTTTTCGTTGGAAAGAAGGCGGCTAAGAGGGGATCTTATTGAAACATATAAGATGATTAGAGGTTTAGATAGGGTGGATAGTGATAGCCTTTTTCCTCGGATGGAGAAAGCTAGCACGAGGGGGCATGGCTTTAAATTAAGGGGGGGTAGCTACAGGACGGATGTCAGGGGTAGGTTCTTTACTCAGCGGGTGGTGAGGGATTGGAATGCCCTGCCTGCTGCAGTTGTAAATGTGCCTAGTTTGGGGGCGTTTAAGAGATCTATGGATAGGTTTATGGACGAAAAGGGATTGGTATAGGCTAGTGGGTCATTGTTTTTGTAACTGGTCGGCGCAACATCGTGGGCCGAAGGGCCTGTTCTGCGTTGTAATGTTCTATGTTCTATGTTCTAAGTCACCCTGGTGAGGTTCATTTGTTTGCACCTCATCAAAATAGCCACCTGTCTGCATCTCCCCAGGCCTTCCAGGATTGTGGCATGCAAGCAGGAAATTACATTTGTCTGCAGCACCCAACTCTACCTCAATACCACTCCTCTCCATCCCTTTAGCACAAGGCAGCCATCAGTTCACCAGCGACTTCAGGGTGAGTGCAACAAAGCCTATCTGTCATAGTGTTGCTCTGCTCCTAATGCACTGTATTCCCACTAATATGCAGACCGGCATGGGGCTGTCATCCTAAAATTTATGTCTTGGATTGGAACATTATTATTAGGAAACCCAGTCGTACGGAGAGTCACATATCTGTTGAGCCGTCCCATTGGTTTCATTTGATGACTAAGTGTTGAGAACTTACCAATCATCCTCTCCTAATAAAGAATTACACATATCTCCCTGACAACACACAATGGTCTGGTAACATGTTGCATAAGGCTGATGTCCAAATATTCTGCTGCCTCTTTTTGTAATTCCATCAGTAAGCTGACAGCCGCTTCCAAAGACTCATCCTCTGACTAGGACTGAGCAGTTGGCTGGTCTTCAGCAACCCTTGGGGTGCCAGAGACCTGGGCTGTGCCTGCCTCTAACTGCTACAGGGACGTGTCTCTGAAGTGCTCTCCAGAAAGTGAGCTTAAGTGTAACCATGAACTATGTCCACATTGAAGTGTGTGTCTCTGCACTGGTGGAGGATGCGGGTAGGCACTGTGATGGTTTTTCCTGATCCTCAGATGTGCTCCAGGGGCTCAGAGAGTTGCTGGGCTGTGGGCTGCTGATACTTTAAAAAGACAGAAGGACACCATGAGTACAAAGCACTCAATGGGAATTGAAGAATTGGTGAAGTGATGGGGTTAAGATTCGTTGCAGGATGCCAGGCTTAGCATCACCTGGAGCGATCCCTGTCCTCACCCCGATGAAAACTGGAGTAATAGGCTGGCAGTTCCTGGGGGCACCCCCCCCTCTTATTCCCAACCTCCTGGGGGGGCCTCCATGGCCACTGTTCCATCCAGCAGAGTCAGGCCGCCAGTTTCCCTTTAGTGGGGAGCTGTTGTAAATCCCACTGGAGGGAACCACTCCTAGTGTGGCGGGGAGAAACTTGCAGGCTCGGAGATTTCAGATCCGGGTCCATTGATAACATTCAAATTCAAATTTTAATATGGAAATCATCTCTGCGCTGACATGCGGTGCAGTGCTAATCAGGCAAAAAATCTTCATGTGGGAGATGCACGGAGGCCGCCCACTAAACACCCTCCACCGATGCTAAGACAGCGCAGCAGGCTGGGAGAATCACGTCCCCTGGTGATCGAAGTCCAACACCAGTTGTAGAACCCCTAATGCAACATTCAATTTCAGATAGGCTGTGCTCGTGCTGTACCTGCTCCACCGAGTTGTACCCGGATGTGAACGGCCTCAGCACTGACCCATGAAGGGAGACCACTCAAAAAAAAAGCACAGGAAATTTTCAGCTTTTTATTCTCAAAGCAGAGAAGCAGCCCACAATAAAAAAAAACCCATGTATTTGAGGCTATCCGTCCCGTGTTCCCAGGATTTTCTTCTCCCTCCCCCACCAACCTGACCTGACAGCCAGCCCTATCCTCTTCTTCTCCATTTGGTTCAGGCTTCAGTGCGGGGGTGCAGGGAACGCTGCTTGAAACAGCAGGGAAGCTGTCACTCTGCCCAACTTCGCACCCCTTCCAATTTCTTGGCAGCGAGCTCTTGCTTCAACAATTCTAATAAACTTCTTTATAAATTATTCAGTCACACAGGAAATACACTGCAACTGTTTGGCTCTTTTGCTGGCAAAGGTTCAGGAACCAGCTGGGAGTAGCAATGAACAAAAGCAATCATCTGGTAACTAATGGGAATGCCAGGGGAGACATGCCCATAGCTTAATGAGTGTAACATTCTCCTTTAATAATCTCAAGACTATTCTTACAGAACGCATTTTGAAAAGATGAAAATCAGATTTGGGGTAAAATTCGTGCATTTACATTTTTAATGAAGCTGGGAGGACAGGCTACACTTTAATATTTGCATTCAGACCTCAGTTTTAATAGCTTGCTTTTCAGCATGTTTCACAGATTTCTAATTTGCTTGAGCAGAAAGCAGTGTGAGTGAACCAGTATAGCTCAATGCTCTATGAATGGCAGGGGCTGCTGCCAGTGGTACTGTATCTACACTGTAACAGCAGCAATAGTTCATGAAATGCAGAGCCTCCTGTGATTAGTGTCATGTAAATAGCAAGATAGAATGATAAAATCCAGAAGTCATGCATCCAGTTACTTGCTTTATATCCCGAATTACGTGTGTCTCTCTCTCTGAGTGCAAACACACAGGAAATTCCACCCTTTTCATTGAGGGTGATCTGCCTAGGTTACATCAAAGCTTTAGTAGCATCTCATTGTGAAAATATTTCCATCGGGAGCACATGGGAATAACACCCAAAGAATTGCTTAACAACTGCTATGCTTAATGGACCTTGACAAATGAGAAAAATGGCGTGTGTAAATGTAAAAGAAAATGGAAAGCATGACATGTGGATAATCTGGCAATTAGTTGGTTATTCTGACCGACGCAACACAAAACCTTCCTTATAATTACTGCTGGTTTTAGCACATCAAAGCATTAACAAAATATTTCCTGTACATCAAAATGAATTGTTTAATGGAAACTATCAAACAGCAGACTAAGTGACTGACTAATATAGCAGGAAGTTGAGGGGATTAGGGAAAGGCTTTGAAACAAAAGGAAGAAAACCTGCTGGAAAACAGCTGGACTCAATGATTGCTACAAAATGCATCATGGCATCAGATTTTGCTTGACTTGGGATATTTGATGCGTTACTTTGAAGACCACCAATACATATTTTGTGTTTTGTTAGCAAACAAACGATGTATTTTCTTTAGGCAGAGAACCAACAGGGTGGAATTTAACCGCACTACCCACTTTGCAGGGTACGGATTTTTTTTTATTCATTCATGGGACATGGCCGTCACTGTTTGGTCAGCATTTATTGCCCGAGGGCAATTGAGAGTCAACCACATTGCTCTGGCTCTGGCGTCTCATGTAGGCCAGATCAGTAAAGACAGCAGATTTCCGGTCCTAAAGGACACTAATGAACCAGGTAAGTTTTTCCGACAATAGTTTCATGGTCATCAGTAGATTCTTATTTCCAGATTCTTCTTTACTGAATTCAAATTCCACCATCTGTCATGGCAGGATTTGAACCCTGTTCCCTAGAGCATTAACCAAGTTTCTGGATTAACAGTCTAGTGATAATACCACTAGGCCATCATCTCCCCATACATTGATTATACATGGCTCCAAGTGGGATCACCAAAAGGTATCTCACCAATGTTAGGATGGAATATCCCCATACAGCAGTATCAGGTGAAGAAGGAGCATCTTCAAACAAGCAGAAGCACCCTAAAGATCCCAACAGATGTTACACTGAAGGCCTCAGATTGGGCTGTGGGGCCTTCAACAGACCCGTTCATGGGGCCTGCTGCCAACTTGCCCTCGGAGGTCCAAATAAGTGATAGTAACACAGGCAGAAATGGAACCCCACTCCCAACTACTTTGCAGTGAGCAGGGAGGAGGTGCACCGAGCATGAAGTAGGGGGAAGGGCAATTTTAGTCGAGTGATGAGGCAATGTTCCTCACCGCCTACATTTTCCATCACTTTTGCCATAATCTTATTTAGACCAAATTTGAGGCAGGATCAAAGAAGGGAGCTATTTCCTAGTATCTTTCCTAGTTTTTCTCTAATTGCTGCCTATTACTTATTCACACTAAAAATCATCTGCCAAATTTCTGTCCACACAGACTCTGTCAATTAAATTTCTGAACTGCCTCCTCAGACTCTGTGCCTCTTAGTGTGGTATCATTGGCATATGTGACCAATCTGCTTCAAGTTTTCAAACCCAAGCTATTTATCAAGTATTTTCACCACATCCTGGGCTATCCCACTTAGTACTCCCTCAGATTGGATTTTACAGGGGATTGGAGTGTACAGTCCCAAACCGACCAATTTGTACAACAGGTAACACATTGAATGAGCCTAAACAAGCTGAGGGTTGGACTTCCGCCCCTCAGTGAGATTAGCCAGCAGCTCAAGCAGTCCCAGAAACTCAGAATTCAGTAGTAGATGCCAGCTGGACAGCTGGCAATTTCACAGACGTCAAGGATGGACACCAGGCCCAGGTAAGTCCTGGGATTTTAGGAAGGGGAGGGATTGAGTACGCAATAGGAAGGGAGGCCAGGATGGCAGGGCTGCAGGCTTTGGAGGCCAGGTGGGGATCCAGAAAAGGAGAATAACATCTCAGGGGTATGCTTCCAATATGCACAGGGCAGTTTCCAAATGATTCGCCTTTCTTCCATTCTCATCCCCTTGCCACTGCCATGGGGATTAGGGCAACGGAGACTGATTGAGGTCTTGAGTGGTCTTAATTAGCCAAACATAACCCGCAATAAATCTAAGGGGGCAGGAAGATTCATGGGCACCTTAGCCATACCCCATATTATGGGGACCAGGTTGATGGGTCTAGTGAAGACAGTGGGTTAGCCCCCAACTTCTTTTACATGCCCCCCCCCCCACCAAAAAAGCCAGGGCAGAGGAGGTGTTAAATCCAACACCTCAACTCTGACTTAACTCCTCTGATAAATATCAATTGGTTTGCAACTTTCAGACAATTTTATATCCATTGGCAAATTTTTCCATGAATTCCCCACAGATCTGAGCTTGACCCTGGAATTGCGCCAAATGTCTGTGAGATTGCCAGCAGTCCCATCGGCACCTACTACTGAGTTCTGAGTTGCTGGGACTGCTTGAGTTGCTGCTTAATCCCACTGAGGGGCGGATGTCCAACCCTCAGCTTGTTCAGGATAGAATATGCTATGGAGCTTTGCTCGGTCCAATCAAAAGACCTCATGGGAAGTCAAACATGAAGAAGACTTCACTCTAAATACATGTTGGTTGCTGTTTATTGGGTTGTGATTGTAATAGTAATCCTCCAGGTTACTCTAAATTAATTTTATATTTCGCAAGGGATTGAAGAATGATCTAATGGGTTTGAGTTCCTTGTGTCTGTTCTGTGGCTCTTTTTGAAAAGAAGCAGCCTGATAGCCTGCTTCCTATCTACTGACACCTCCCCCGTATCTACTAATTCCCTGTAATGATTAGCAATGCCTCACAGGTTGAGCATTAAGAAGAATTTGTTTGATCATCAAATGTATTGGCCTGCTTGGCCATCAAGTAAAAATAGCCATATAATTGAAGAACAACTGGACAGTTTCTGATCTGAGCTCTGAATTACATGTACCATGTAAGATTGTTGAGAAAACTGGATGGAAATCTTCCATTAAGGAGTTTCAACAGCTTCTTTTTCAAATGATTATTCTTCACTAACAGAAACAACTTGTGTAGCATCTTCCACATTGCAAAGTGTTCCAAGGTGTTTCACAGCAGCATTATCAAAATCAAAACCCCAATTGCATACGAAGATATTAGAACAGGGGACAAAAACTTAGTCAAAGAGTTAGGATTTGAGTCAGGTTTTATGGATCATCTTAGGGAAGGAGAGAGATAGAAGCAGACTCTAGGGCCCCAGCAACTGAAGGCAGAATCGCTGATAATGCTGTGCAAGAGGGTTGAATTAGAGGAGCGCCTGGATCTTGGAAAGTTGTAGGACTGGAGAATGTTACAGGGATAGAAAAAGGTGAGGCCATGGAAGGGTGAGAATTTTTAAATCGTGACATTGCTGGACTGAGAGCCAGTGTGGGATTTTATGGCCCCCATGCTGGGCATATAGTTGGTCAGCAGGGTAGGGGCATGTAAATATGACAGGTAGCTGGCCTACTCCACCCCCTGACCCATTCTCCAAAATATGATAGGTGGATAAGGTGTTCAATATGCACCAGTCCTTGAGCATATTGAGCCCCTTAATTGTCCAGTTAAGGGGGCAGGTAAGAGTATAATTCCACATCCACTTCCATGATACACTGGATAGTGGAAGGCAGGCAAAATTGGGAAAGCATTTTTTCATTAAAGTTGATTAAAGAGTGAAAAGAAAAGGGGTACCTCCTTCAGGAATGCCCTCTGCATCTCAGGGATAACCCCCTCAAGATGTTATCCCTGAATTTGTGCTTCCCAACCTATATTTCAAAGTCCAACCCCCAAACATCACTCACCACCTCCCTCCAACTGCACCCAATCCCTCCCCACCCAAAAATTCCCAAGTTAGCTGTCTCTGAGATTCATGTTGTCTTCTTTCTGGTGCTCCTTGCCGTTCACTACTCTCTTCTGATTCTGCCAGCCAATTAGATTAACTGGTAGTTTTCAAGATTGCAACTTCTTTCCACTGACAGATGAAAGTCTGGCCCTGAGGTTGCTAAGACCACCAACAGTGTGATATCATTGTTGAATTAATTCAGTTTGAAAAACTTCAGCCCAATCCAATGTTGCTCATGATATCAGATTCAGCAATGTGATGCTAATTTCTTATGGCGCCTTTCTATTTCTACATTATTCTGCATTATTTTTGCAAATAAAGGTAGCTTTCTTTTTCTTTTGGAGAATTTAGGAATCACTAGAGAGGCAGGCCTTTGTTGTCCATCCCTAATTGCCCCGAAGCAGGTAGTGGTGAGCCACCATCTTCAATCAGGCAGTCCACATGGTGTAGGCAACATAGTTCCAAGTCAAGATTATGTGGCTTGGAGCAGAACTTGCAGGGAACTTACGTTTCCATGTATCTGCTGTACTTACCCTTCTAGAAATCATGGGTTTGGAAAATGGTGTCAAAGGAGTCTTTGTGAGTTGCTTTTGTGCATCTTGTATATGTACACACTGCTGCCACTGAGCATTAATAGTGCAGGAGTGAATATGGAGTGTCAATCAAATGAGATATTTCATCATGGATGGTGTCAAGGTTCTTGAGTGCTGTTGGAGCTGCACACGTCCAAGCAAGTGGAAAGTATTCCGTCACACACCTGACTTACGCTTTTGAGAGTTAGACATTTGTGTATCTGAGAGTGTTAGCCTTTCACGTATGACTGGTACACGTGAAATGAAATGTTGCCTTGGCCTCAGAGGATCATAAGCTGCTCTCCCCTTTGAGAGAAAGCTGGCTGGTGATGATTCAACCTGAAGATCAACACACCTCAGGCAAAGGGCAAGATTGAGAAGGTGGGGCCTTCATGGATAACCACAGTCTGTACGGGAAATTGAACCCATGCTGTTGCTCCTCCATATCATGAACCAATTGTCTAGCCAACTAAGCTCAACATTTGAGAAGACAGAAAATATAGTAGGACTTCAGCAGTGTATGTTATTCCATGAATAAGGTGTCACTCTTAATCTCAGAGACACTATTTCATTTATAGATTCCACAATCAAGAAGATGGTAATTCCTGAGTCTTCCTGCAGCTTGGGTCTTGTGAGACCTCGCCCCATTGACACAGTTGTATAATTAATAAAGCTTAAATGATCAAAAGGCACTGTACATAAACTGAGCGATCAAAAGCCTCAGATTGGAGATATTGTTGCAATCTTGTTAATAAGTCTTTAAATTGGCATCTCTTTCATTACCAGAATACTATAATGTAATTTTATGAAGGAGCGTGTGGAGCAGGTTTGTACATCTGGACACCAGTGAGTCGCATTAGCAGTAAAAAGGCTGTCCTTCCTGTTCTCTATGATCTGGGGCCAAGTCTGCAGTGAGGTGTCACTGAACCTTGGGGTTCATGTTGCTACTTAGAGGATACTTCGGTGTTGCAGAGGCCTGTCACAATGCTTGAATGGATTACGGCACCTGGACATCACAGAGAGGCCCATGACCTCCTGACTGCCCAACTAGGTGATTTGGTGTCAAAGCCCAGTTGCATAATTAATGAGGTGAGCAGTGTACAATTTGTGTTGTCACCTGCCCCACTCTCCAGAGGGAGTCCTTTCAGTTTGCCGCTCCCACCACCAGACTTAGGCCAGTAGCAGAAAATCCTGGCCCAGTTTCAGGGTGGCACGGTGGCACAGCGGTTAACACTGCTGCCTCATGGTGCCAGGGACTCGGGTTCGATTCCTAGCTTGGATCACTGTATGTGTGGAGTTTGCACGTTCTCCCTGTGCCTGCATAGGTTTCCTCTGGATGCTCCAGTTTCCTCCCACAGTCCAAAGATGGGCAGGTTAAGTGCATTGGCCATGCTAAATTCCCCCTCAGTGTATCTGACAGGCACCGGAGTGTGGCAACTAGGGGATTTTCACAATAACTTCATTGAGTATAAGCCTACTTGTGACTCTTAAATAAACTTTAAAAACTTTAGAAACTAGGAAAAAGAGAAGGCCCCAGGATTTGTGGGAAAGACAATATTGTGCCATGCCACAACTAGTGGAACATTAAGTATTAATTTTAATCATATGATAAACATTATTAATTTGCATTCTAAATTACTAGTTGTCCTTTTTGCATTAAGGTCATTTCCTGACAATAATTTTCTTCTGAGTCCTAATCCCAAAACTCTGTTTCTTTATATTGTGCGCTATCTTATCTTGCAAGCTAAGAACTAGTCTAATGATGTAAGTTTAAGGAGTTATAGGGGGACAGACATGCAACCAACCTACATTGTGAATGTCATTAGTTGAATATACATCACGAAACTAGGATATGTTACGAAGATTTGTTATCGGAAGTCCCAGTTAAGATCTCCATATCACAAAAGCTTCAAATGTGAGTTGCAACTTATATATGTGCTGGAGTAATGCCTGGCTTTGCATGTGAAGGATGTAAAGACTAATGTGAAGACTTTGGAAGGAACAGCAAAACAGGAGTAACAGCTTCTCAGGACACACTTAGTAATGTGCATATATGGGACAGATACTTACTGTAGGAATAGCTATATGGTTTACATATTGCCTATCTTCTTATCTCGGTTCTTCCATCTCTCCCCACATTTGCAGCATAATCCATTGAGTACTGCACAATGCAATTATCCTGTTTGGAGGCTTCTGCCAAATGTTTCAGACAACCTTTCTCCGGGGAGTGACTCCTCAAGCTGCACGGATAGCAGTCCAGCCTTACTTCACTGCATGTGTCAGTATTTCAGAGGCCCCATCTATGATTTAAACAACTCTTTGCAAGTGAGCAATGGTGTGAGTCTTCAACCCCCTTCTGTTCAAGTGAAATACAAGTTCAGTTCAATAATTTATTGTCTCAAATTTCTATTATTTTTAATGAATGTATTTCATTTGTAGGTCTTGAGGGAAAACCTTAGATAAGCAGTTTTGTTTGGCTTGTACACCAATCCTTTAATAACCCACCAAGGCTGCTTTTAAACAAGAATTTGCCTTACAAATTGCAGGCCTCAAAGATGTTGCTTTACAGCACAAAACACAAAGTAAGATTTTCAATTATACATATATACAAATCTTATATCTACTGTATTTGTAACCTTGCAATTTGTCATTTTAATATCAGCAAAACATTGTAATTAATGTTGTTGTACAATAAGCTTTTACATCAATCTATGATTTGTCATCTAGATCTTTTTATTTTGCTATGAATTCATTAACAACTGACTGGAATCTGCCACCAAAGGAACTATTCTTCATTCTAAACAGCTGCAGAAGCAATTCCAAATTCCACTGTGTGTGTGAGCTCTCACAGGCTCTCATTATTGTGGATCCTATAATTCACAGCTAGTCAGTGAGATATCCCATTGCATTCTCAGTCTGCTCTTCTCTCTCAAGTATCGGAGTCATTAGAAAGCCAGAAGCCAGAAATCACTGCAGCAGTAATAGTAGATAATTACTGAAAGCATCCTTATGGCATTCCTTCATCCACTGCTTCCACAGAGGTGTTAACCCATTTAACACAATTGGGTTATTGCATCTGCTAAAAGGCTTGCTCACAGGAATATTATGCCATATTATTGACAACAGTAACTTGTCGCACTATTTTTCATACTGCAATGATAGGATGACGGCATAAAAGGTCAAGCAGTTTTCAGGGGAGGCAGTGGCATAGTGGTATTGTTGTGGGACGAGTAATCTAGAGACCCAGGAAAATGCTCTGAAGACCTACGTTCAAGCTCCACCATGACAGATGGTGAAATTTGAATTTAATTTAAAGTCTAATGATCATGGCAAAAACCCATCCAGTTCTCTAATGTTCTTTGTGGTGGCACAGGGGGCGGCACAGTGGCAAGGTTGTTAGCACTGCTGCCTCACAGGGCCAGGGACCTGCATTCAATTCCTGGCTTGGGTCACTGTCTTTGTGGAGTTTGCACATTCTCCCTGTGTCTGCTTGGGTTTCCCCCAGGTGCTCTGGTTTCTTCCCACAGTCCAAAGATGTGCAAGTTAGGTGCATTGGCCATGCTAAATTCTCCCTCAGTGTACCCAAACAGGTGCCAGAGTGTGACAACTAGGGGATTTTCACAGTAACTTCATTACAGTGTTAATGTAAGCCTACTTGTGACTAATAAATAAACTTTAAAAATCTGCCATCCTTACCTGGACTGGCCTACATGCAACCGCAGATCCACAGCAATATGGTTGACTCTTCAATGTCTTCAGAGATAAGCAATAAATACTGGCCCAGGGCTGAGAGTCAGGAGGGCTGGACGGGAACTGAACCAGTGCAGACAGGAGAAGAGGCCAGGCCAGATAGCCAGTGAGCCACTAGCATGCCTATAAACTTAGGTCATTGAGGGGAGCAGCTGCAAGGTGACTTGACCCCCAGGCTAGGGCTGAAGAGAGCTGGACAGGTGAGGGTGAGGACCTCACTGGTGGGCAAGCTACCATGCCACTAGGGGGTGGGGCATGACACCTTGGTGGGGGGGGGGGCACTCTCCTCTTTGCGGGGCCCTCAAAAGTGTAAGTCCGCCAATGTTTATGTCAACTATACTTCAAGTGACTTGGTGGGAAGTTACCTTCTTGAACTGCTCAGTCCATTTAGTGTAGGTACACCCACAGTACTGTTAGAGAGCGAGTTCCAGGATCTTGGCCCAGGAACAGTGAAGGAACAGCGATATATTTCCAAGTCACAATGGTGAGTGACTTGGTGGGGCGGGGGGGGCGTGGGGTGGCGCAGTGGTGGTGGTGGTGGCTGTGTGGGGCTGGGGGGGTGGAATTTCCAGCTGGCGGGGTTCCCAAGTATCCACTGCTCTTGGTAGGGATTGGGCGTTTGGAGGGTGCTGCCTCAGGAACTTTGATGAGTTCCTGCAGTGCACCTTATAGATAATACACACTGCTGCCACTGTTCAACGGTGATGGAGGGAGTGAATATTTCTGGATGGAGTGCCAATCATGTGAGCTGTTTTCTCCTGGAAGATGTCAAGTGTCTTGAGTGTTTTTGGAGCCGTACCCATCCAGGCAAATGGAAAGTATTCTATCACACTCCTGGCTTGTGCCTTGTAGATGGTGGAAAGATTTTGGGAAGTCAGGAGGTGAGTTGCTCATAGAAACTAGAAGCATGTGTAGGTATTCATCTCTTCGAGCCTGCTCCACCATTCATTATTATCATGGCTAAGCATGCTCACCACAGGATTCCTAGCCTCTGACCTGTGCTTGTAGCCGCAGTATTTATATAGCTAGTCCTGTTCAGTTTCTGGTCAATGATAACCTCTCAGGGCATTGATAGTGGGGGGTTCAGTGATAACAATGCTATTAAATATCAATGAGCAATGGTTAGGTTCTCTCTGGTTGGAAAGAAGTTTGAAGTTAATTCATTAGTATCACAAGTAGGCTTATATTAACACTGCAATGAAGTTACTGTGAAAATCCCCTAGTCACCATACTCCAGTACCTGTTCGGGTACACTGAGGGAGAACTCACCTAATGGCCAATTCACCTAACCAGCATGTCTTTTGGACTGTGGGAGGAAACCAGAGCACCCAGAGAAAACCCACACAGACACGGGGAGAATGTGCAAACTCCACACAGACAGTGACCCAAGCCAGGAATCAAACCCGGGTCCCTGATGCTGTGAGGCAGCAGTGCTAACCACTGTTCCAACAGGCTGGTCATTGTCTGGCATTTGTGTGGTAAAAATATCGCTTATCGCATGTCAGCCCAAGTCTGGATATTGTCCAGGTCTTGCTGCATTTGGACATAGACTGCTTCATGATCTGAGGAGTGGCAAATAGTGCTGCACATTGTGCAATCATCAGCAAAAATCTCCAATCTTGACATTATGTTGGAAAGATTGTTACTGATGAAGTAACTGAAGATAGTCCACCCTCAGGCACAACTTTGAACAACCCCTTCAGTAATGTCCTGAAACTGAGGTGATTGCACTCCCACAATGACAACCATCTTTCTTTATGCTAGGTATGACTCCACCAGTCGAGGTTTCTCTCTGATTCCCATTGATTCGAGTTTTATTAGGTCTCCTTGATGCCACACTTGGTCAAATTTCAAGTGACACTCACCTCACCTGGGGAATTTAGCCCTTTTTGAACCAAGACAGTAATGAGGTCAGACTCTGAATGACCCTGGCAGTCCAAAGTTGTGGAGGTTACGTTGATTGGCCATGCTCAATTGCCTTAGTGTTA
Source organism: Carcharhinus amblyrhynchos (assembly GCF_965287045.1). Classification (NCBI taxonomy): domain Eukaryota; kingdom Metazoa; phylum Chordata; class Chondrichthyes; order Carcharhiniformes; family Carcharhinidae; genus Carcharhinus; species Carcharhinus amblyrhynchos. The sequence continues at coordinate 92,672,230 of NC_137328.1, read as the reverse complement.
GGGGAACTAGCAGTGTAAATATGTGAGGTTACGAGGATTGGGCCTGGATGGGATTGTTGTCGGTGTAAGCTTGATGGGCTGAATGGCCTCCTTTTGCACAGCAGGGATTCTATGATTTTAACACAAACTGAGTGTCAGTGAGCAGGTTATTGTGAAGCAAGTGCCGCCTGATAGCACTGTTGATGAATCCTTCCATCACTTTATTGAGATGAAGTTGGGACAGTAATTGGCCAGCTTGGATTTGTCCTCTTTATTGTGTACAGGACACACCTGGGCAATTTTCCACATTGCTGAGTAGATGCCAGTATGGTAGACATACTGGAACAGCTTGGTTAGAGGCATGCCAAGTTCCAGAGCTTCAGCATTGTGGCAGAAAAATTGTCACGATCCATACATAGCCTTTGCAGAATCCAATATCTTCAGATGTTCCTTGATGTCACAAGCAGTGCATCAAATTGAGTAAAGATTGGCATCTGTGATACTGGGGACCTCGAGAGGAGGCTGAGGTGGATCTTCCACTCAGCAATTCTGGCTGGAAATTGTTTCAAGTGCTTCTGCCTTTTCTTTTGCAATGGTGTGTTTGGCTCCCCCAGTCACCGAGATTGGGGATATTTATGGAACCTCCCCCTGCAGTGACTGTTTAATTGCTCACTGGCATGTATTTTTGGCTTTACTTTCAGACTGGACAGAATATAGAACATAGAATTAGCAGAATTACCACACCCATGAAACATTATAGAATTAGTTACCTTTTATCAATGAATCCTGGACCACTGATTCTTTGACTCATTATTTACCGCACAGCAGAGGATATTGAAACACGGCGGACCAAATTTCCTCAGTCTCCTTTTCATTGACGTGGTTGTCAAATGGACAAGAGGTATAATTGCCATTGTATTCTTTTGTTCAGGGCACCTGTATTTCACCTACACACAGGCAAGTCCTCCACCGCACCCCCCCGTCCCCACGCTAAAGCTTGAAATAAAGGCCAACTTAAACTCTGCAGCTTTGCCCAGTGCTTTGTTGGGAGTGAAGAACAGAATAGCTTACTATGCCTTTCCTCACCGCAACACCACACACTCAGGCCCAAACACAGGCACTCAGACCCAAACACACAAACTCACATATTGACACATGCACTCAGATACAAACACACGCACTCAGATACAAACACACGCACTCAGACCCAAACACACACACTCAGACACAAACACATGCACTCAGACCCCAACACACACACTCAGAACCAAACACACGCAAACAGACACAAACACATGCACTCAGACCCAAACACATGCACTCAAACCAAATGCACGCACTCAGATACAAACACACGCACTCAGATACAAACACACGCACTCAGACCCAAACACATGCACTCAGCACCAAATACACGCACTCAGACCCAATCACACACACTCAGATACAAACACATACATTCAGACACACTCTCCCAGATTAGATATCCAGGATCCAGTGAAATAGGAAGGGGAATGACATTTTCAGATCTACAGCAGGTGGAAGTGTGATTTGTGAGAATCTCATCACATAACCCTTCTCCTGAACAGACTAGAGATGCCTCATCCCACATTCATTCATAGCAGTACCAAAAGTTATAAGGACTGATACAGTCCAAAGATCTGCAGGTTAGTTCGATTGGCCAATAAAAACTTGTCCCTTAAGTGTCCCAAGGTATGTAGGTTAGATGGATTAGCCATGAGAAATTTGTGGGTTTAGGGGGCAAGGACCTGGGTCAGTCTCTCTATCAGAGGGTCAGTGCAGACTCAATGGACTGAATGGTCTCTTCTGCTCTGTCGGGATTCTATGTTCTTGTGTTACTCCCCTTACAGTGGGAGTAGAAGCTGGATGATAATGGATCAGCCACCTCTCTACACCACTGACTACAATGAACTGTATAACAGGCAGGTGATGGCACACCACCAGTGTTGTGTCCCCACCCTCATTTATTGTGCATATTTTCCAGGAGTCTCTGACCCTAATTTCTGTCACACAGGTGCTTTCCCCACCAAATGGTGGATGGTGTGGCTGACTAGATATCCTTGTGCCTCTTCCCAATGGAAGCCTCATATCTGAAATATGAGAGATGACCAACAGCCTCAGTTTGAGGCTTTTGAGTTCTCAGTTGCGCTCAACCAGGGATTGGCTTCAGACTGTGACAATTCCAGTGCAGACACAATGGGCTGAATGGCATCTCTCTGCACTGCAAGCTATCTATTTTTCTATGGTACCACTGAGAAATCTTCAACAACTGGCTTTGGATCCAGTGAAGTGAGGGTTGTGAAGGAGGGTGTGTCTGTGTGTTTGTGTGTGTGTGTGTGTAGGGGAGGGTGATGGATGGTGAGGGAATGAGCTATGGGGCATAATTTCCAACTGGATAGATAGAAACGTTATCCGATGTAGTTTCATCCAGTGTCAGCTGGAAGCTCCCATGTTTCTGTCTCTTGTGAACATAGTTGGAGCAGAATCCACAGTTAAACAAGAAAGAAAGAACTTGCACTTACATGGCACTTTTCACAGTCTCAAGACATCTCAAAAATGAAATGCTTGTAATCCATCATCCCACCGGCTACTCAAAGGCGATTAGGGATGGGCAATAAATGCTGGCCTTGCTTGAGACACTCAAATCCCTAGAATGAATATGAAAAGCTGTTGTGATGTCAGAAATGCAGCTGCCTATTTCTGAGAAGCCTCAGCAATGAAATTAGTGACCGTTCCATCTGGTTTTAGGAGTTGGTTGAGACATAAATGTGGTGTCCTCTTCTAATAATCCCACTGGGCCTCAGAAGGCAAACACAGTTTAATCCAATGTGAACAACATCACCTCTGACAATGCAACACTCGCTCAGTAGAGTATTAACATGTCAGCCTGAACTATGTATCAGGGCCTGAACCCACAACCTTCTAACTCCTGGGTGTGAGTGCTACCGCTGTGCTGCAGCTGACACCTGAAGAGTTAATTGAAGCCCTTATTCATACCTCTAGACAATCAGAGAAGCTGATTTGATTTTTATGGGTTATTATTGTGAATACTTGGTGGGGCTGCTGTTAGCAAGGAGAACTCTATCGGATTTAAAACATGGCAGCCCAGAACAAGCAGCTGGTGTGCTTCATTCGTTTTCAACTTGTGTGGCAATGGTTCTGGTCAGAAAAATGAACAAGACATTTCTGTTTTATACAAACTCTTGCTGATAAAGTGTTTTTAGGGTGCAATGTAGATAGAAGGCTGAGTTGCACCCTCCTTGACCCCACGCTTTTGATATTGTACTAAGTGAAGATTAGTGTAAGGTTAATGGATGCCTATTAAACTGCTGCTTTAGATCAGACATTAACCAATCTGTTGTGAAAGAGCAGAGAGAGAAATTTAATTTTAAGGAGATATTGGTGTTTTCACAGGCTTTCTCATGATCTGTCACTACATCAGCTGAATCTTAGCAAAACTCCTGGGAAATGAAGCAAGTGGCTCAAAACAATTCCTTTAGACAGTTTTTCCAGCAGTTTTACTGAGTTGCTGCTGAGGTTCGGTAAGCAATTCAGAACAAACTCAATGGCAATTCAGGATCTATGTTTATTAATGATTTAAATCAGGGCACAGGAAGTAAATTCATTGCTAATGCTAAAACGGATTTTGAGAAAAACATTGTGGGACAATTGACGGTGGCATGGCGGTTAGCATTGCTGTCTCACAACACCGTGGACCCCAGGTTTGATTCCAGCCTTGGGTGACCGTGTGGAGTTTACACGTTCTCCCTGTGTCTGCGTGGATTTCCTCTGGGTTCTCCAGTTTCCTCCCACAGTCCAAAGATGTGCTGGCTGGGTCATGCGGAATTGTGCCTTGGTGTCCAAAGATCTGTAAATTAGGGGGATTAATGGGGTTATGGAGATAGGACCTGGGCAAGATGCTGTTTTGGATAGTCAGTTCTGAATTAATGGGCCAAATGGCCTCCTTCTGTACTATCAAGATTCTATGACTCTCTGACAATTCATTACCTGTTGGAGTAAGACCATAGCTATACTGGTTGCTTTTTGGAGCTCCAAGTTTGATTATCATATCAAGCCCAAAAGTTACATTATTACAAGTTCTCTGTGACATTTGTTACCAGTCTGAAATGACTTTGGAGGGAATAATTCATAACCTTGTCATATATCCAGTAGTTTCATGATTACACTAAATAGAGAGCTGTGTGCTGAGGAGGGCCTTCTATCAGCTTTGGTGAGACTAACAATCAGGAGGTCAGGAATTCAGGGATTACCTGTTGTCTCAGTTCACTTTGTCTACATACGGGGCAATCTTAGGCCCACGCTTGCCGTCTGTGCAAATGCCGACAGGGACTTGGGATCCAGAAGTCGTAGATCATGATTTTACTGAAATCACGATTTTGGTAAGATCACGATTTTGGATCTTTTGCATTTCAATAAATTTAAATATAATTAACCATCTCCCTCGCCAAATATTGTGTCCCCCCGCAACTCTCCCCCCATCACCCCAGGCCATGCCGATGTGATGTCAAGTCAGCACAATTTACAACAGATTTATCTAGACGTTGACCTGCCGTGGGGGTTTCCCTAGGGGTCGAATGGTAAGTATAGCATCAACGGTTGAAGAATCCCACCCATGATGTCATTTTAACTTAACGGGCAGGGGTGAAACCATGCTCAGGCAGGGGACACGGCTAGCCCATTGCACTTGGGGTGCACTGATGCCTGCGACCATGGTTTGTCTGTGCTAGGGTGCAGCCAGCAATCAGAGTAGTCAATGAGGTTAAATTGAGGCTTTACCTGATGCAATTTTTCAAAGCCATCTTAACCCTTTGGCTAAGATGAAGCTCAGATCAAGGGAGGGGATGTAACACCTCATCCCGTCAGCTTGAATCCCATTTCATCAAGCCCAGGATGGGGTGTATATCCTGTCTTGTCAGCTTGGATCTAGTTTGTCGCTCATTTGGGGACTCTGATTGGACCTAATTGGCTTTTTTGATTAGGAATAAAGTACAACAAAAAGCTTTTGGTCTTGCGCTGGTCAGGGCAGAATCACATTTTAAAGGGAACAACAACTTATACCACTTGAGAAGAGAGTGCTGATTGACTGGCAAGTGGACTCTAACTGGTCGAAGCATTGCCATGGAGAATGCACCAGGGAACAGTTAACTACCAAGCTTCATTTTGAATTCAAACCAGGCAAGTCGACTCTGATTGGTCAAGTTATTAGCATGGGGAATGAACAAAGGAATGGCAGCCTGAGTCTCAGAAAGGTTGCAAAATTAAGGCCTGTGCTGGAAATCGGAAATCATAGAATCATAGAATCCTACAGTGCAGAAGGAGGCCATTCGGCCCATCGAGTCTGCACCAACCACAATCACACCCAATCCCTATCCCCATTACCCCACGCATTTACCCTAGCTAGTCCCCCTGACACTAATGGGTAATTTAGTATGCCCAATCCACCTAACCTGCACTTCTTTGGACTGTGGGAGGAAACCAGAGCACCCGGAAGAAACCCACGCAGACATGGGAAGAACGTGCAAACTCCACCCAGACAGTGACCCAAGCTGGGAATCGACTCCGCATCCCTGGTGCTGTGAGACAGCAGTGCCAACCACTGTGCCACTAGAAACAGAAAATGCTAGAAATTAAAATGGACCTGAAAGATCAACTTTGTTTCTTGCTCAAAAGATCTGTCTTGCATTATTTCCAACATCCTTTGTTTTTATTTGACTTTCTTGAGATTTGTGGATGGAGAAAGAGGGGCAACAATAGCAACATCACCAGCAGTAAGCTGAGCATCAGGAGGGATTGTGGTTGGGCTTGTTAGAAGAGGCCAGACAAGGGCGCCTCCTCAAAGAGTAGTGTATATAGACCATGAGAGGTCAATAGATTTCCTTTCTAGATATCTTGGAAGATCAATATAAGAAGAGGCTGCATTTCACCAGTCAGGTTATTGCTGATCTCTGCAATCTGTGACACAAAGACGTGGGAATCTCCCAAAAAATTTTAAATCCCCAATTCACATGAAAACGGAAGTATCTACCAACGATTGTTTTTTGGCGGTATTTTCAGATTGAATCTCTGACACTCTGAGCACTGGCGAGTGCCCTAGCAGGATTCTCTCTGAACATCGAGGGCAAGGCCTATTCCTGCTCGAGAGGCCAGCAGCACAGCACTAAGTGGGCCACTGCACATGCACTGGAGAGTGGAGACCAGCACATGTGCACTGGCCCCACATTGCCTGCCTCCCGATCGCTTAATTGCTGGCCAGCTCCACCCTTATCGTCCTTTACCTGCGTGTCACAGATGTCCAAGATTTCCTCATTTGCAGCGCACAAATGCAACAAACAGATGACAAAAGGCAAATAAACGCATTACCTTTTCAATGGACACTAACAGTCAATAGCAGAGCTCTCGGGCTGGAATTTTATCAGCACGCCCACCCCGTATTCGGGGCAGGTGAACCTCGCAGAACGGCATTCGCCATTTGCCTTGGGTGGGATCTTACCAGCCTCAGGTGGGTGAGGTGGTAAAATTCCAGCATATGATTTGCAGTAGCAACTGACTTGCCTGATGGGCATGGACAGCAGACTACACTCAAGTAATGGCAAATACACCAGAAAATAAACCAAATACTGTGAACAGTTTCACAGGAAGTACTAAAAATAAGTATATTATCTAAATAGTGAGAGGTTGCAGAACTCTGAGATGCAGAGGAATCAAAAGTTTAGGAAATATAACAGAATGTAGTTATTTTTTGCAAGGATAAGTTAAATGCAAAGTATGGAGATCACATTTCAGTTATGCAGGGCATTATATGGGTGTGACCACATCTGGAGTACTGTGGACAGATCAGTCTCCTTATTTAAGAAAGGATGTACATATGTTGGAAGGAGTTTTGGAAAGGTTTACTTGACTAATATCTGGAAAGGGAGGGTTGCCTCTCTGAGGTCGCCACAGCCCTGATGCCCCACACGCACCCCCCATCCCACCCCGCACACTAGACAGCTCCACCCTACAGCCCTCCCTGGCCGACCCCACTCACCCCGCTCCACCCCAATGGCCAGCCCCGAACACTGACCTCCCTTCTTCCTCCACAGATCCCTACGCAGGGTAGCAGCAGGACACCCCACCCCCACTGATTGCTCCACAGGCCCCACTTCCAATAGGGACCAAGCCAATAGGCCCTGCCCCTTTGGCAATGCCGGTGGGGCAGTGCCAAAGTTCCCCTCGGGCGGTGCCACTTTGCCCCTTGGGCAGTTGCAGGGGACCAGGCTGGCAATGCCCAGGGGAATCCACCTGATGCCCCTCAATCTTCTGGGGTGCCTCCCTGGCCACGCTTCACTCCTGCAGGGTCAGGCCGCCCGTTGCACATTAGTGGGGAGCTATTGTAAACCCCACTGGAGTGAACCTGGTGGTGGGGGGAGGGGGAAGATGTTAGTGGGCCCACAGTCTTCAGTCCCAGGCCCTTTAATGGGATTGAAATCAAAAGTTGTATGTTTAAATCAGCTCCACACTGATTTCTGGCAGACAGCTGACGTCACTGGAAATCCGGGGCCCAGAGTCCACCCAGCGGGCAGCCCACTAAACGGCCTTCACTTATGTTTCCCATCTGGGAGATTCAACCCCATAAGATCCTGAGGGGTCTTGACAGGGTCAATGTGGAGGGGATGTTTTGTGGAGGATCTAGGACCCAGTGTCACTGTTTCAAAATAAGGGGTCGCCCACTTAATACAGTGTTAAGGAAAATTTTTTTCCCTCAGGGTTGTGAGTCTTTGAAACTCTCTTCCTCAAAAGGTGGTAGAAGCAGAGTCTTGGAATATTTTTAAGGCTGAGGTAGCTCGATTGATCTTTCCAGAAATGATAGAGGAAGGTTAATTTGGAGGCACAAGCTTCCCCCATCTGTACATATCACAGAGACAATGAGCCAAATAACCTCCTTCTTTGCTATCAAAGTTCTATGTCGGACCTCCAACGTATCTGAACAAGTGAAGTACAACCTGAGCCAGGATGAGGTTGGGGTGATCGTTGACCACATTATAAGGCTCCTGCACAGGCCGAGGGGTATCCTCCAACTACTCCAGAGATAGTCTCTTGCAACCTTTTCGTACAAGCTGGTCATCTGAAAAGGATGAGACTTGGAAGAGACAATGATGTTCATTATCTGACAGGGAACACTTGTGTGAAGGTGAGCAAGAAGCAGAGGAAGGTGAGGTGGGGCAGGGGCGGGGGTGGGGGTGGGGGTGCGGGGAGTGGCACCACAATGCTTTGCAACCAGAGATCTGAGTGATGATTTAAACATACAAAGTTTCAGATGACTTGCCCATTCCCTCTTCTGAAAAGTTAAATAGAGCCCATCTGGATCAACAGTCCTTTTTGCAGCATTTAACACTCCCTTAACACTGCATTAAAAAGTACTGAGGATGAAAGCAGCCTACGTCAGTAGTGTGAAACAGGCCCATAATGAATCAGCAGTGCATTTTGCATAGTTTTCCAATGAAAAGAAAATTAAGTGCAATGCAAAACAAGCTGCCTTTTTACTATGGCTGGAATCTTTGGTCCTACTGTCTAATATCCCCAGTGGTGGGTGCAGAAGTGGGGGTAAGTTCCATGGGGGGAGGGAAGGAGCAGGATGACAGACCACATGCAATCTAAAACAGCTGAGACCATTGTATATGCATCCACGAGCAGCTTGCCAAATCTCGCAGTGGGGGCAGGCAGAAAGTCGCTGCCCTACCATTGGAGGGTCATGGGGTTGGAGGTCCAGGCATCATATTTAAAAGGCCTACAGATAACCTGTACTATCCTTTCCACTTCTACCCAGTTATTGCTCCATCCTTCCTGGCTAACATTCTTCCCTTCCTTGGTCATAGGAATTAGGAGCAGAAGTAGACAAATTCAGCCCTGTGAGCCTGCTCCGCCATTTAATCAGATCGTGGCTGATCTCTCCCTGGTCTCAAATCCACCTTCCCATCTGTTCCCCATATCCCTTTACCCCTTTTTCTATTAGAAATATGTCTATCTCACTCGTGAAACTATTCAACAATTCGGACCCCACTGCACTATGGGGCAGCAAGTTCCACAAATTCACCCCCTCAGTGAGAGGTAGTGCCTCCTCAACTCAGTTTTAAATCTATCACCTCTCACCTATACCTGTGACCTCCTGTTCTAGATTGCCCCATAAGAGGAAACATTTGGTCTACATTTAATTTATCAATCCCTTTCAAACATTTATATATTTGATCAGATTCCTTCTCATCCTTCTAAACTCCAGCGAGTATAAGCCCAAACTATTTAATCTCCCCTTAGATGTCAATCCTTTCATCCCAGAATCAATCTGGTGGATCTCCTCCGAACTGCCTCTAATACCTTCACAGCTTTCCTCAAATAAGGAGACCTAAAGTGGATACAATACTCCAGATTTGGTCTCACCAACACCCTATACAATTGCAACAGCACTTCTCCACTTTTATACTCTAGTCCCTTTGCAATAAATGCCAACATCCCGTTGGCCTTTTTTATTACATGCTGCACCTGCATACTGACATTCTGTGACTCATAAACATAGACACCCAGGTCCCTCTGCACAGACACATTTTGAATCTGCTTTCCATTCAGGTAATAATTTGTCTTTTTTTTTGCCAAATTGGACAAGCTCACACTTATCTACAATAAACTCCATCTGTCACATTTTGGCCCATTCTCCTAGCCTATCTATAACTATCTGTAAAATCTTCATATCTTCTTCACTGTCTGCTTTCCCACCTATTTTAGTATCATCCGTTACGTTACATTCTGTCGCTGTTAGCAAATCATTTATATAGATTATAAACAGTTGAAATCCAAGGACTGATCCCTGCAGCGCCTTACTAGTTATATTTCACCAGCCAGAAAAGAACTCATTTATTCTGATCCTCTGCTTTCTGTCAGTCAGCCAATGCTCCATGCAATCTAGTGCTCTACCCCCAATCCTCTATGATCCCACCTTCTGGATCAGTCTCTTCTGTGACACCTTGTCAAACACCTTCTGGAAGTCTAAATAAACCACATCCACAGATTCTTCACTCTCCACCCCGCTGGTTATGTCCTCAAAGAACTCAAGCAAGGTTATCAAGCATGACTAACCCTTCATAACACCACGCTAACAATGGTGGATTGAGCTTTGCCTTTCCAAATATTCAGTCATGTCCTCCTTAATGATTGATCCCAGCAACTTCCCCTTACATAAGTCAAGCTAACTGGACTATGGTCTCCTACTTTTTGCCTCTCTCTTTTTCTGAATAAGGGCATTACATTAGCGTGTTTTCATCCCTCACATAACTTGTCTTATGCATAGGCTGGCATTTACAGACACTCCCCAAAGGGGATAACGCAGCAACAAATCATGTTAATCATGAAAAATGTTAATCTCATCAAGTGCATGCCACTTATGTGCAGTACTGAATGTGTATGTTCTGATTTCTTGCTGTTGGAAAATGAATTTTGGGGGGAAGTTTAATCTCAGCGAGATGGCCTTTTAATGTGCACGCCAGTCTGTTCGGCGAGCACCAATTTCACCTTCATTGTAACCAAGAGATGTTTTTCACAAACTCCATAAGTGTGATTGAAAGAACAGTTCCAGGTAAAGGTGAGGCTTATTAATGCCCCATCTACATTTTTTCATTAGGCACGGCCTGTTCAGTGGACTGCTCATTCCCTTTCAATTTGTTTGCGTGGCCTCACACACAGCATCTAAAAGGAGACTATTTGTTAATGGCCAACACTGTAACTTTAGGGTCACTGCGCAGTCCCCAGTGCAAGCAGCTTACAGAAAACATTGATTATAAATAAGCTTCTTCATGGGTGTTTATAGAAACCAGATCTGGCACTTCGCAATGTAAGGAGATGAATAAATTGCTTAGTACAGTACTTTCTTAAAAGGTGTTTCTGGATCCTTTTACTTTGCCTGACCTGGTAAAGTCATTAAACTTTGTTACACTGAATCATCATGCAGAAGAGGGGAGGGTCTGTCATGGGATTAACATTTACTGCTCTAGAGATTTCAACATGCACAACTTTCTTTGAACGCTTTTGTCATACTGTTCCACACAAGACATTTCTTCTGTGTCTTACTTGGTCCCACAGCATTTCTACTGCTGTTTTTGAGATGCTGAGAACTAACAGACATTTTTCATTAACAACTCTTCAATCTCCGTTCCCACACTGGTTTGCAGTGTGCATTCTGCAGGTGTTTAAGTCCTGCGGCAATAAGCTGCTTCCTGGTCCCAAACGGACAAACTGCCAGTTAGGAGAGGCCTGTAGCTTACCCTCGATGTTCTAATTCAATTAGCTTCAAAAAATCATGAGGTTCAACAATAGTGCAATCAACCAGGTGCAAGTCCCATGTATCAAGCCTCTTCAGTTAGCACTGTGCCATTCTGCTTTAAGTTAAAATAAAACTTACATTTAAATAGCAACTTCTGCAACATCAGAATGAATGCTGCCCCCAAGCCAAATGGGCGCACGGCTGTGCAACAACCTGGGAGCCTTGTTCTGTCAGAAATAATACATATGGACATGCATACAGCTGAACAAAACAAAATTAATTTATAGGACCTCACGCTAAAAAAAACAGGCCATACATAAGAACTAAATTTGAAGAGAACATTGCTTCAAATGTCCAAAAGCATGTTGCAGCCAATGAAATGCATCTGAGGCGTAGTCATCATTGTAAGGTAGGAACTGTGGCAATCAATTTCCACAAACAACATAAACAACAATCATATATATGATCAGATTTTCATTTTCTATTGGTTATGGGTAAGTATTGGCCATCATATTGGGTAGAACTCCTTTGTTGTCCTTCAAAATAGAATTGTGGAATCTTTAATGCCTACATGATGGTAGAGTCAGGGCCTCATGTTAACTTTTTTTTATTCATTCACTGACTGGTCAGTGTTTATTGTCCATCCCTAGTTGCCATTGAGAAGGTGATGGTGAGCTGCCTTCTTGAATTGCTGCAGTCCATGTGCTGTGGGCTGATCCACAATGTCATTAAGGAAGCAATTCCAGAATTTTGACCCAGTGACTGTGAAGGAACAGCGATATATTTCCAAGTCAGCATGGCGAGTGGCTTGGAGGGGAACTTGCAGATGATGGTGTTCCCATGTATCAGCTGCCCTTGGTTTGGAAGGTGCTGTTGAAGGATCTTTGGTGAATTGCTGCAGTGTATCTTGTAGATAGATGGTCCATACTGAGTGTCAGAGGTGAAGGGAGTGGATGTTTCTGGATGTGGCGCCAATCAAAAGGTTAACATCTTATCTGAGAGATAAACCTCCGACAGGGCAGCATTCCATCTGTGCTGCAATGAAGTGTGTTATGTGCTCAGGTCCCTGAAGTGAGGTTTAGAAATCACAGCTACCACTGAGCCATAGCTTTACACAACTGCCTGCTAATCTGGTCTTTGCTGCAATGGCCTTGTAAAGAAAATTGGAGTGGTAAAGTAAATAGGAGTATAAAGCTGTGCATTTTCTTTCAGTTACATGATTGTCATCACACATTAGGAGCAGGAAGCTTTCGTTTTTTTTCTGCCTCTGCTTGGCTTCATTTCAGCTTGCACAGGGGTACTCTTGATACTGTACACCGCACAGATGTCTATTTTTCTTTACGTGGCTGAAAAACTCATTTGGCCACTAATCAGTATGTGCCTCTTATTAATCAATCAAAATGGCTGGAGGAGGGTGGATTGGTTTCCCTGTGACTTCACAGTTGTACATGACCTGATTTAGGAACTGCGGATTCTGCATTTATTATGAGAAACAGCTGTGAAATAGGCACTGGATATTTATTTATCTAAACTGTATTCTCAAGGTAATTTGGAGTAAATGGAGTGGGAAGAAGGTTAATAGATAAACACTGAATATATTTTCGAGGAGATTTGCATGACAATCTCAGTCCTAAATCAGAGTGAATTGGATGCTTGGAGAAAAGAAATAACTGGTGCCAGAATTTTTAAGTATACAGTCATTTGTTGTCTGTGTTTATGTGTAGGTTTTTAATTAGCTGTACATCCGGATAAATTATCGACCTATGAAAGCTTTCCTTCTTTCCCTTTTGTAAATCTGAGATGTTGTGGTTGCCATAACAGAAGAACATGACTCTGTTTACTAATAACACATGACCCCAAGCAATTATTACACTTTACTAAGTGACATGCTTTCACAAAGGAAGCGCAGTGCCATCATAAAATAGATTCTTGTCGGATTACATTGAATAAATAAATGGAGTAAAACTCAACACGTTTGTTGGCTTAGATTAATGGACTTCTGTGTCTGATTACCATTTTCCCCATCCGCAAACCGGCACCGTTATTCCCGGCAAGATTACAATTATTGTGGAAGGTAGAAAGGAATTACGTTTGTGATTCCCACTTGTTTTAAATTTTATCCTGTTGAGTTTTACAAGGACTTACATTATAAAATCTGTCATTAAAATCTAGATTTACAAAACAAGATTCATCAAGCGGCTTCACACATCAGCACTAAATAAATCCAGATTGCAGTTCATATGAGTCACATGTATTGCCACTCGAGTGAATTTTACAAGTTAGCACTACCAGCGCATAGCATGGTTGATGGAGGGGGTGGAGAGGGAGGTAAATTTGGATCTGGCAGTCAGCCCTTCCCAATTTTTCCAATTGTTAATGTTAATTGAAGTTCCTGATTTCCACCCCATCATACAGGGTGCTGTACTGGAGGTGTCAACTCAGAAAAAATTGGACAAGCATCTCTCAAAAGTAAATAAATTCTTCAGAGAACTGTCCGTGACAGTCTGAAGAAGCACTTTAAATACAGGGGCTTCACTGCAAACTACTCAGCCATTGAAGTTGAAATCATAGAAGGAATTTTGTGGTCTTGTGGACAACCACCCTCACTCAGTTTTATGGACAGAAATTCATCGGGTGTGCACTCAAATTCCTGAAAGGCACTCCTGCAGTCACCTGTTAGGACAACAGTTTTGTTAAGGCAGTCCTCATATTTGTCTGTCACTCTTGTCAGTGTTTTCAGCGCTCAATGCCATCATTTAAAAGTTATAAAATTATTCATGCACAGTAAGAGGTCTCACAACACCAGCTTAAAATCCAACAGGTTTACTTGTTATCAAGAGCTATCAGAACACTGCTCCTTCATCAGGTAAAATTTAGTTGCTTTCGCGCATCTGATAAAGGAGCAGTGCTCCAAAAAAGGCCACTGTGAGAAGGTAAAAGTGAAGGTAAGAGTTCTATAAATTTTCTTAAATCATTTAATTGGTGCTAGAAATGTCAGTCAGTGGGATTAAGTGCTGCACTTGTGAGATGTGGGAGATCCCTGATTCTTCCAGCACATCAGATGACTACATCTGCAGGAAATGACCCAAATTTCAGCTCCTCACAGACTGCAATGGATAGGCTGGAGCAGCAATTGGATGCACTTTGGAGCATGAAGGTGGCACAAAGTGGCATAGATAGGAGCTTAACCCGGACAAATGTGAAGTAATGCATTTTGGAAGGTCTAATACCGTAAATGGCTGAACCCTTAAGAAAATTGATAGGAAGAGGGATCTGGGTGTACAGGTATACAGGTCACTGAACGTGGCAAAGCAGGTGGAGAAGGTATTCAAGAAGGCATATGGCATGCTTGCATTCATCAGCCAGGGTACTGAATTTAAAAATCAGCAAGTCATGTTGCAGCTTTATAGAACCTTAGTTAGGCTGCACTTGGAATGTAGTGTTCAATTCTGGTTGCCACATTACATAAGAACATAAGAACATAAGAAATAGGAGCAGGAGTAGGCCATCTAGCCCTTCGAGCCTGCCCCGCCATTCAATAAGGTCATGGCTGATCTGAAGTGGATCAGTTCCACTTTCCCGCTCTCTCCCCATAACCCTTAATTCCCTTGTCTGTCAAAAACCTATCTACCTGTGACTTAAATATATTTAGCGAGGTAGCCTCCACCACTCCAACGGGCAGAGAATTCCAGAGATTCACCACCCTTTGAGTGAAGAAGTTCCTCCTCAACTCTGTTCTAAACTGCACCCCCCCCTTATCTTGAGGCTGTGCCCTCTAGTCCTGCTGTCCTTTCTGAGCGGGAAGAATCTCTCTACCTCTACCCTATCCATCCCTTTCATTATCTTATACATCTCTATAAGATCCCCCCTCATCCTTCTAAACTCCAACGAGTACAGACCCAGTCTATTTAATCTCTCTTCATAGTCTAACCCCCTCATCTCCGGTATCAGCCTAGTGAACCTCCTCTGCACTCCCTCCAAGGCCAAAATATCCTTGCGCAAGTGCGGCGACCAAAACTGCACACAGTACTCCAGCTGCGGCCTCACCAGTGCCCTGTACAGTTGCAGCAAGACCTCCCTGCTTTTATATTCTATTCCCATCATTATAAAGGCCAGCATTCCATTCGCCTTCTTGATCACCTGCTGCACCTGCAGACTGGGTTTTTGTGACTCATGCACACGGACCCCCAGGTCCCTCTGCACCGTAGCATGCTGCAGCTTTTCGCCCTTTAAATAGTAGTCCCTCCTACTATTACTCCTGCCAAAGTGGATAACCTCACACTTGCCAACATTGTATTCCATCTGCCAGGTCCTCGCCCACTCGCTCAGTCTATTCAGATCCCTCTGCAGGCTTTCCACACCCTCCGCACAATTTGCTTTTCCACTCATCTTCGTGTCATCAGCAAATTTTGACACCCTACACTCAGCTCCCTCCTCCAGATCATCTATATAAATGGTAGATAGCTGAGGCCTCAGCACCGAACCCTGCGGCACTCCACTAGTCACCAACCGCCAATCAGAATAACACCCATTGATACCAACTCTCTGCCTCCTATTAGACAACCACTCCTCTATCCACGCTAACACCTTACCCCCAACTCCATGCCCCCTAACCTTCTGAAGCAACCTTTTGTGAGGTTCACAAAGGAATTCACCATAAGGAAGTGAAGGCTTTGAACAGGGCATAGGAAAGATTTATCAGGATGTTGCCAGGTATAGAGGGCATTAGCTATGAGGAGAAACTTGATTTGTTCTCATTGGAACGAAGAGGTTGAGAGGTGAGCTGGTAGAAGTCTACAAGATTATGAGGGGCATGGACAGAGTGGATAGTCAGAAGCTTTTTCCCAGGGTGGAAGTGTCTAAGAGGCATAGGATTAAGGTGCAAAGGGCAAAGTTTAAAGGAGGTGTACAAGGCAAGTTTTTTACACAGAGGGTGGTGGGTGCCTGAAAGTCACTGCCAGGGGAGGAGTGGAAGCAGATGCGATAGTAACTTTTAAGGGGCGTCTGGGCAAATACATGAATAGGATAGGAATAGAGGGATATGGTTCCTGGGAGGATAGGGGGTTTTAGTTCAGATGGGCAGCATGGTTGGTGCAGGCTTGGAGGGCCAAAGGGCCTGTTCCTGTGCTGTAATTTTCTTTGTTCTTTGTTTGTCTGTGGAGCCGTTTTCAAGACACAAATTCAAGCCAGTGTTCTCCTAGTTCCCTTGTTCTGCTTGTACCACTATATTACAGCTGGTATGGAGGTGATAATTTGAAACAATATATTAGACATAAATTTATATTCCAGACATTTGTAAGTTTGGCAAATAGATTTTACAAATTGTCACATTTTTCAATGAAAACATGAAGTTAAAGTTCTGAAAAATAGTATGAGACGTTACTATCCATCTTTAATGGTTATCTGATACTTTTAAGAAGCTATTTTGTGGCCTAAAGCAGGATCTTATGGAATATTTAGCTTGCCAGTTTGGCTCAACTGATAATAGTTTTACCTCTGACTCAAAGGTTGATGGGTTCAAGACACACACCGGACTTGAGCATATAATCTGGAATGAGATTTCTGAGGGATTTCTTCAGGTGCTGTCTTTTGGATGTCGTGTTACACCAAGGATCCATCTGCTGCTAAGATGGATGAAAAATAATATATCTCAATGGAAAGCATGGAGGTCATCACCTTCCAGATCAACACTTAGCCCTCAACATCACCACAAGAAATACATTATCAGGCCATTCATTTATTTGTGATGCATTGATGCGCAAATGTTGGATATTGCATTTATCTCAATAACAGAATTGACCACGCTTCAAAATTAATCCATTAATTGTAAAGCACTTTGAGAAATCCTGATAATGTAATCAGGCATTGTCTAAATTATAGTTCATTTATTTCCTCAACTTCTGAAGTTCGGAGATTACAAAAATTTTGTTACATTTAATAAGCTACATTTGCAAAAAGGACTCAAACCTCTAGAGACTTTTATGTTATCAGATATCGTGCATTCAAAGTTATGCCACTTAGCATAGACAGCAAGGGCTTGTTCGGGCAGATCTTGAGCCTGAAAGAATTATCTACGACAATCTTAAAAATGTAATAGTTAATGTATTTTAAAGGTTAGAGCTTTGTGTCATTGTATATCTGGATGCCATTCACCTTACATTTCAATCACTTCTCAGAGATATCTCACATTCAGATTGACCCAGAAGTGCCTCTGTCTGTTGCAAGTAGGTATAAATCCTGTTCTGGATCAAAGAAGAGTTCTATAATGATTAAAACTAACGATAATTGGTCCTGGAGGAATTGATTGCCATTGCATACAAAAACGTTGTGGGAAAACAGGCGAAAGAAATTGCAGTTACTTCTTTGGGCGAAGCAACCTCTGGTTTTGTTTTGCCACTCCAAGCTAATATTGGCTCCACACCGTCGGTACTCGATCCATCGCCACACACACTGGTACCCGCCCATTATTTAAATAATCTCATCCTTGCAATCTGAGAAAAGACCCACACGAAAGTCATGAAATTACAATGTTAATATCTTGACATTCATTGTCACTCCTCTTCATCCATTGCATTATGCATTAAATTGACATCATTTAAATACCATTGTCAGTATTTGCTCCTTGAAAGGATAAAACCATCGGTTAGCAAACCGCACTTTAGCCAACTTCTGCAGTTGATTATGAGAGTCATTGACTGCCAGCAAAGCCTTCAGTCAGGAAACCCAAGACAGCATTACTTGCAAGCCTCCAGCTCTGAGGAGGCCTTCCCATAGCTTGGCTGCTGTAACATTTAAAATTGTCAGCAGTATTTACATTACCATGTAACACAGTCTGAGTTCTAAGCTTTCGTGTAGAAACCCAGGTTTTCAAGTTACTACCTGCCTGATGGTGAACGTTACGTTAATGTGCTTTAGATGAATATATATGTACACATGATACACTTTACTTTCAACCACTACTCAAGGAGGAACTTTTAAAGGTAATTGAAGATGCGTCGGCAGCTCTTTATGAGCTGTCGTGCAGTATTAGTAAATCTGACATTGAGATTTAAGAGTCTTTGACACTACACTGCTGCACACAGCTATCCTGAGACAGATGGTCAGAAGCATACCTCAGAAGCTGTAAAATAGTTATGCAGTAATATCAAATACAAAACAAATGAATAGGAACTTATGAAGCACTTCCAGTGTTGTTGCAAGTTATATTTATGATTGTATTGCACATTTATTGTTGCTAATGTGTATTTAGACAGGCTTATCTTTCATACATAGGGGTGAATTAAACATGACAGGAAACAGTTCTGCAGCACATCAGGTTTTACTTCCCAATGAAGTCAACAGAAAACAAAATAGAGGAGGGGAGGGGGTATAAAATGGACAGCTGATCCAATCTTCTTAATATCCATTGAGTAAGATACATTAAAATTATCCCTGACAATGAATCATTTGAAGTTTTTCACATCCACTGAAGTCCTCATTATACATGTTATATGATACGAACAAACTCCAAACTTCGACAATCCATTTGGTAAAGAAGATTAAAAAGATACATTTCATATCTTATGGGGCAGAATTTTATGAGTTTTTTTATGTATCCAGCTAGCGTGAGAATGGGAGAGTTACTGATCCACCTTTCAGGTGAGTTTTCACGCCCAATCATATGCACTCAGTCTTTGAAAATATGGGCTAGAGTGTTTCTAGCCATTAGAGACAATGGGCAAGGCCTAGTCTGCCAGACAGCCTGCAGCTCCGATCGGAGCCACAATCTGCGCATGCGCAGGAAAAGCAGAAAAAAACAGTTCTGCTGACAGAATGCCCCCCAGGCCAGATACAGCCTCCCCCTCCCCCACGCAGACACATGAGACAGAGAGAGAGGCAATGGCTGACAGCAGAGAGGAGGAACAGCGAGCACCAACCGACTGAGTTTTAAAAAAATGCCCCAACATTACTGACCCTCTGCCAGGCTTACTTTCACATGGCTCCTTCATCATCTCCCTCGACATGTTGGCTGACTGAAATGACCCTCTCTCTCCCCTGCCCCCAATCATCAATGAGGCACAAATCCCACCCTCCTACATCAGCACATCTGCAAGTGTTGATTTGATTTCCCTCCATGGTAACAAGGCGACCTGCATTAAACGCACTGGAATGCTCAAACGGATGATGACTCACCCAAACTGCCTGCAGCTAAACTGCCCTAACAAAAGAGAGCTCCATAAAAACCCAAAAGGTAGAGAGACAGGCGGGCAATACAGGAAGTTGGCCTTGAGGAAGCCAGCTTCCGATTTTCCGATACTGATCTTGCCAGGTTGCTGGAGGCAATGGAGGCAAGGCGGGCCACCCTGTTCCCTCCAGCAGGATGCTGTTCCAGAGGAAAGGATGGAAACACATGCGTTGGTGCCAGGGCACTGGCCAGGAGAACCAGGAAGCAGAGTCACAAGAAATCGAATGACCTCATCCGGGCAGTAAGGGTGAATGTTTAACCTCAGCATCTTTCCCCTAAATGACCCCCCCAGGTCCCCCCACTCTCAACCCCCTGCATGCTTAGAGCCCCTGACCCTCCCTTTTCCTGCCCAAGAGTATCACAACACTTGTGCTCTGATGGCCATGCCCTGAAACTCTGCCATCAGATTCTGTGGCTCCTTCTGTCCCCACAGCAGAAGAATGCCCATAATCACTGGTAGAGGCCAAAGACAAAGGGTGGTGTGCCTGAGATCTGGATCCTCACCCCCTTTGAGTAATAGGCACAGAAGTTTGTGGGAGAGGAGGGGATCCACACCATTAGTGACAGCATGGTCAGTCTAGAGAATAGAAGTGAGCACCTGCCAATCCTCCACTTGTTGGAGATATCTCAAGTAAGTTGCACGCATTCCAAAATCCTCTCCCTCCCTTGCTCTTAATCTTGTGTCCTGTGTCGCAGGAAGGGACCCTGACATGCCTGGGCCATCTGGTATCATGGCCCCTACTGCTTCCTCCCCCCAACCCCCACCCCCCCACCAAACCCTCCCCCCACCCACCCCCACCCCCCTGACAGCAATGAGAACATGAAAACAACAGTTAAATTTAGTAGTATTGATTGAGAGGTGAATGTCGGTCAAGCCATGTATCTTCTCACATTAAAAACCAAGGAGTATTCATCTAATCTTTGCCTTACTGATGTCTTAACTTCTTTACCAAATGTTTTCACAACATTATTGAAGCAAATGCTTCAGGGAAAGCATTGTAAATTCCGCACTTTTATTCAAAGTCTCTCCTCCAATAGCCAGTGCTGCACTGTAAAATGTTACATCTCATTTTCTCTCGCGTTATTCCAGTCTTGTGTCTTTCCCAGGTCAGATCGGTTATAAAATGACTTCCAGCACCTTCTCCATCCACAATGCATCCCTCCTTTAAGATTTGGAGGCTGTCTATAAGTAGTGCAGTCTGGTCTTAATTGAGGCTAACCTCTCGTGATTTTGGACCCTCTGCTGAGGTGTACAGACACCCACCAGCAAGGGAGAACGTAAGAACATAAGAAATAGGAGTAAGACTAGGCCACTCAGCCCTTCAAACCTATTCAATGAGGCCCTGGCTGATCTTCGATTTCAACACAATTTTCGGGCACTATCCCCGTTTTCCTCAATGTTTTTAATATGTAAAAATCAATCAATCTCAGTCGTCAACATACTTAACGACCGAGCTTCAGCAACCCTCTGGGCGCAGAGAATTCCAAAGATTCACCAACCTCACCCTCTGCCAAATACATTGTAATTACATTATAATCCTCACTTCCTGTTGTAAGTGCTCAGCATAGCAAAGAAAATATGGCAGTCAGAAGTTTTCCAAAAAATAATACACTGGACTAGAAATATTTTCAGGCATGATCTGAAAGAAAGGCTTAGATAGTGCTTCTTCTGGTCACCAGGCATCTCAAAACACTTTACAGCCAATTAAGTGCTTTTGTAGTATAATAATTATTGTAATATAGGAAACAGAATGTAGAGAGTTGGTTTAGCACAGTTGGCTGGACAGCTGGTTTGTGATGTGGAGCGGAAGCCAACAGCATAGGTTCATTTCCCATAGTGGCTGAGATTATTCATGGAGACCTGCCGTCTCACCCTTGCTCCTCGCCTGAGATGTGGTGATCCTCGGATTAAATCACCACCGATCAGCTCTGCCCTCAAAGGAGAAAAGTAGCCTATAGTTATTTGGGACGAGGGCAACTTTACCTTACAGGAAACACAGCAAATTGATATTGACTGGATGATCCGTTGAGAGATAAATATTGAGCAAGATACGAAGGATAACAACTCTGCTCTTCTTTGAAAGACTGCTGTTTACATCTACTTGAAGAGGAAGATAGTGCCTTGGTTTAAGATCTCATTTGAAAGATGGCACATCGTGTACTATGCTCCCTCAATAGTGCACTGGAGTCTTGATTTTTGTGCTCAAGCCCTGGAGTGGGACTTGAGCCCAGAATTTGATGGCCCAAGATGAGAACATGCACTAAAAGCTCAATTCTTAAGGCCCACAGCAAATTGGACAGGGCCTCACTTCAATATTACCAGAGACTGTGATCTACAGGCACTTGTTATTGTAATAAATCGTCAGAGGCAGAAGTCCCTTCACCAAAATCCCCTTATTTACAAGTCTGACAGCAGCATACAGAATGCTTTCTGTTAGAGCCTACACCAGGAGTCTCAGAGGAACTGACACTCCTGGTTAAGTACAAAGCAAGAGGTTCTCTGAGTGGCCCATCAATTTGGCACTTAATCACAGAGTTCATATTCTAACATGCCTACCTCAACTGCTTGATTAAAGTTATTACAGTTATCTTCCCCAGAGGCAGTCCTACTAGTTCAAAGATTTCCAATTTGAGCTGGCTACCTCCTGAGCAATGTCCTGTGGGTAGGTCATGGGTTGGGTGAGATGAAGTGAGGAGGGGAAGGAGTATCATTAATATTAACTCTACTGTTACACGATTCCAGAGAGTGACAGCTGAAATGTCTTGGAAACAAACACAAACGACTGGTAGAACTTGCATCTCAGGCCCATGCTAATCAGAATTGGAGATAAATTAATTCTCCACCTTGTTCCAGCAGCAGATGTGGTATACTCACAGCTGAATTTCTTAATAAAGGAGAAAGCCAATTCTGACCACATGTACTAGAGAAGAGAAAGTTTCGATTGAGTTTAGAAGCTATGAAAGAAAGTAAAATTGATTTTTGTATTATGCACTTTTTACAACCACAGGATGTTTCAAAAGGCTTTACTGTCAATGAAGTACCTTTTGAAGTAGAAATTTAGCTCCTTCAGTCTGTTTCTTCGTTCAGTGAGATCATCGCTGATCTGTGGCCTTGCCTTTACCCCATATTCATTAATTCCTTTGCTTCACAAAAATCTATCAGTCTCAGAGCTAAAATTAACAATGATAAGACTATGAAACCATGAGAAATAGGAACAGGAGCAGGCCATTTGGCCATTCAATAGGATCATGGCTAATCCGATGATCTTCATCATGTTGACTGTCCTGCTCTTTTCCCAAAACCTTGATTCCCTTACTGATCAAAAATCTATCTATCTCAGCCTTAAAGATACACAAGGACTCTGCCTCCACAGCTCTCTGTGGCAAAGGGTTCAAAGACTCACAACTCTCCGAGAGAAGAAATTCTCTTCATCTCAGTCTTAAATTGACGCCCCCTTTATTCTGAGATGATGCCCGCTGGTCCGCCACTCTCCCATGAGGGGAAACATCCTCTCGGCATTTACCCTGTCAAACCCCTTAAGAATCCTACATGTTTCAATGACATCATCTCTCATTCTTCTAAATTCCAATGAGTAGAGTCCCAACCTGTTCAACTTTCCTCATAAGACAATCCCTCCACACTGCAGATCATCCTAGTGGACTTCTTCTGAATGGCCTCCAATGAAATGATATCTTTCCTTAAATAATGGGACCAAAATTGCTCACAGTACTCCAGGTCTGGTCTCACCACATTGATCTGGTGTCAATTTGGCCTAGGCAGCGGAAACAACATCAGCATGCCCAGCTCTGATGACCCTTCAATGTCCTGTTTATTACTATTTGAGGGATTGTGTTAAAATTGGGAGAGCTATCCCATGGATAATCAGACAACCATCTGATATAATCATACTCACCGAATCATACCTTACAGCAATGTCCCAGCAACCACTGTCACCACCTCTGTTATGCTCTATCCGGCCAGCAGTAAGATGGCACAGAGTATAGAGTTGTGAGAGAGTTACCTTGGGATTCCTCAACAATGACTCCAGACCCATTAAGTTTTGTGGCATCATGTCAAACATATGTCAGGAAACATCCTGTTGATTGCCACCCCCACCCCCAAAGTTCCCCCTTCCACTCAGCTGATGATTCAGTTCTCCTCTATGTTGAACACCAACTGGAACAAGCACTGACTGTGGCTTACGCACAGAAGGTACTTGAGGTGGGGTTACCTCAATGTCCAACACCAAGAGCGGTTTAGTAGTATCACAATGAGCCAAGTTGGACGAGTCTTGAAGGATATAACTGTCAAAATATGCCTATGGCAGGAAGTGGAGGAACCAAGAGGGAAAAAGTTACTTGACCACATCCTCACTACTCTATCTGTAGGAGTGACACTACACAGTCATTGTAAAGATAAAGTCTCATCATCACATTGAGAATACTCTTCATCGAGTGGAATTCTCCCATCCGGGGCTATGTTCTGTGGCAGGGCAGCAAGAGATGGTGTTTCTTGCTGTGGAAGCCGATGGGAAATTGCACTTATCCTGTATTCCATGGTGCGCCCTGCCATCATACCCAAGTTCTATATTGAAAAGGCACTTGACATCACTAACCCACCATTGAAAAAAGAAGATGGATCTCCAGGAGTACTCTGAGGCTGGAAGACAAACCTCCTTAAAGACACTGAAGCTGGAAAGTGCACCCAATAGTCACTTCCCCCACACAATGCTGTAGGTTATCGGCCCCCATCCCATAGTCCAAAGGCAGCCCCTGGCCTCCTTCAAGTAAGCTCAGACTTCTTCAAGCCACATTAGTCCAGGTGTATTCTGGACTGCCATGTTTTCCCACTGGCATTGTGCAGAATTAGGCATGGGTGGTAGATGCTGGTCAAGTTTTATCCACATTAGCAGGATGGAAATCAGTTTCATGCTAGCTTCCAACGGATTTCCTGATTTGCCATGGAGGGCCCCATTGGAAATTCCTGCTGTAAATTCATGCCAGCGTGAAACCAACTTTTGAGCCTCCCTCTGATTCTCCTTCCTCACTTGCCAATGATCTCACCAGCAGGGGAGAATTTCCCTGATCATGGCACTACCGCCATGCTAAATGAGATAGACCTTGAACAAATCTAGCAACTCAAAACTGGACATTCATGAGGCATTTGGGCCATCAGCAGCAGCAGAACTGTATCCAACCACTATCTGTAACCTCACAGCTTGGCATATTCCTTATTCTACCATTACCATCAAGCCAGAGGATCATCCTAGTTCAATGAAGAGTGCAGGCGAGTATGCTCGGAGCAGGTCCAGCCATTCCTAAAATTGAGGTAACAACCTGTTGCAACACAGGTCTGTTTGCATGCCAAACAGGAAAAGCAGCAAGTAATGGAGAGAGCTAAGAAATCAACAACAATGGATCAGATACATGTTTCACAAGCATTTGCAACTATCTTCAGCCAGGAGTGCCAAGTGGATGATTCACCTCGGCCTCCTCCTGAGATCCCCTGCATCACAGACGCTGCTCTTTAGCCAAATTGATTCACTCCATGTGATATCAAGAAACAGCTGAAGGCGGTGGATGCTGCAAAGGCCGTGAATCCTGATAACTTACCGGCAATGGTACTGGTCCATTTGGATAATACAGGTGTCATAAATCAAAATCAAATTAACTTTTTAAAATGGGAATAAACAATAGAAACAAAATTACAATCAAAGCAAAGGGAACCTATTAAATCAAAATGTAATTGGCTGGATCCACTATTCACTTCAGTCTCTCCTGTGTTCAACACTTGTGGAAGGCCTCAAATGTACCACTGGGACCAAATGCTCCTTTTCCCAGGTGTGAACAAAGATGCTAAAGAGATGTAGGCAGCCAAAGTCAAAATTCAGGCCACATTCAACCAGCATGAACAGCAAGAGACCGGATGGTTGGAAGTATCTTTCTCCATAATGTGTTTCAATAGTATATTGCTCACCCACTCCCTACCCCCGTCACCTTTATCTGCTTTCCTCTTTGTTGCATTCTTTTACTTGTTTCCCAAACATTTCAATTATTTTCCTGGCTCTTCCTCCTTCTCCCACCTCATCACCCTTTCATTCCAAACATGCTTCCTGTACCCCAAATAAACCAAGAGGATCATTCTCAGAGCGTCCTTGTTGCTGACATGGCCACTACTTATTATCCATTCCTCAAGGGTTTGTGAATGTGATGGCACAAATTCTTCTTGAACAATTGCATGGGATTTGATACATCTTACCAATTTGCTAGGCTACTTCATAAAGCTGTTTAGAGACAACCACTTTGGCATAAAGTTGCAGCCACATTTAGACCAGGAGTTATAACAATATCTGGTTTTGTTCCTTATAGGACATGATGAACCAGTTGGGCGACACATGTGGGTGTGTTACACATGCCTATAAAGATTAGTGTGCTCTAACAGCCTGTAGTCAGTGCAGTTAAAGAGATTGAAGATCAAACTCAATGCCTCCAAGGTTCCATCTGAAGGACTGTCTACTTATAGGTGTCTAGATGAGTAGCATATGCTTAGTATGATTGACTATTGTAAATTAAGGCAAAGGACACATATTAAAGCTACTGACAATGAACTGTTGCACCACTTAATTAATAAGGTACTGCAGTGGCCAAGATCTTATTTTAAAAAATATATTTTTCCATTTGGTCACCAACACAAAAGTAAACTTGCATAAATTGTCTAAAAGCACAAAATTGCATCATTTAGATATGCTGTCTCCAAGCTCTTCTTCACAAAACACTTTACATGGAGAGAGCACCAATTTATTTGCAGTTTGAAACAGTATTTCCATAAAAAGGGGAAAGGTGTGGGTATTCATAGTTAACCATGTATGTAAAGTCTGGCAAGGATACCATTATGCTATTTTAAAAAGTGTTAATTGACAGTGGCATGTTTACAGTTAATGCAGTCTGTCTGCAACCAATAATGTCACAAAACATGAATGATAAATACCAGAACTGCTTCTCACTTCCTTGGTTAGTATACAAAGACTTCCTTTTAGTTGAGTTAACCAAAAATAACACTAGCTGGAATATTTTCCAGTTGCAGACGGAAAACAATACTTTATTCTCATTCTTACTTCATTCCAGAACAAATGCACCAGAACAAGTCAAGACATGTAGACAGAAGCTTATATGGTTGCAACAGAAAACATTTCTCTTTCATGAGTAACGACATGTGTTATATTTGAGAATAACGGGTGGGATTTTATGCCCCCTCCCCCACACCCCAGCCGTACCGTGTTTCCCGGCAGCAGGAGACAGTATGCCGTTGGCCCGCAGCAGGATCTTACGGTCCTGCAACGGACAATGGGATTTCCCATTGAATCTACCAAAAACCCATGGCAAGGGTTCGCCATCGGCTGGACCAGAAGATCCCAGCAGAAAGAGCTGGAAAATCCGGTCCTGAATTTCCATTTGATGACGGACTAAAATCTCTGTAACGTGTGTCTCTCATGTATCCATATTAGCCACATGGGAAGCCAAAGAAAATTGTGATTGATACCGAAAATCTGATGTGAAACAGAAAATACTAGAAATAACATTAGAAAGTGCTGGAAATGCTCAGCAGGTCAGGCAGCATCTGTGATGAGAGAGACAGATTTGACAGCCTGTATTTTCCAGTCCTGCCTACTGTATGCAGACTAGTGAAAAATCCGTCAACTTCAGATGGGAATTTCCAGTCCTGGGGCAGGCATTTCAGTTGAATCTTCTGCAGCCACTTATGACCCATCAATGCTGGATATTTGTTCTTTGCAATGTGTACAGAAAAATCTGTCGTTTACTCAATAAGCTGCAACTATTACTTCAATACAGCCCTTCATTGGAACAACTTCACCTGTTTTAGGGAATTTTTTAAGTCTCTCCTTATAAACAGTCTCTGGCGCTCGCAAAACTGCTGCCCCAATCTCCACTTCTATCCTTACTGAGCGTCTACCCAGCAGTGGAGTAACCCAGTATCAGTGTAGCATCAGCAATGGCTAGCATGTTTGTTTTATTTGAATGCTGTCTTATTTTGTTCTTGTTTCTTATTTTTACTTCGAGATTGCTTTTTGTTCCAGCGGACATGCTTTATGTATCCTACGATGTTCAGCTTCAATGTTCTGTTTTTACACCAGCATTCTGCTGCAGAATGCAGTAGCTTTGCACACTGGTTACATATACAAAGTTTGTGGTTCTTTGGTGTTGACTCAGCAAATATTTTGTGCATTTGAGTACGCAAACTCTGTCAGTAACATCATGCCTGGAGTGAAACATCCTATCATCACATTAATGCCAAAATAGACAATTGTTGGGGTGTAGTCTGACCCAGTACCCCAAAACTTTGCAGCTAGTTCCATATGAACAGCAATTTCCATGACCTTTTTCAAAGTTTACTCTCCGTTAGTTTAGGTGCTGCTTTGCTGCATAGACCACAGATGAATCTCTCTCGAATTGTGTCATTCAGCACATCTCCAAACTCACTGCAAGATTTTTAAACATAGCCACAAATTGTGCAATTGGCTCCCCTCTTGTTGGTTTCTTCTGTGAAATCTGAAGTGCTTGCAAAATGCCTATGGTCTGTTCACACATTTTAATGTACCTGGCTTCTCAGATAGCACTAAACATGCACAGGAAAGTGGGCACCTTAATATCTTCAGTTATTTTGTTTACCTGCGCAAAATATTCATCGGATACTTCATGACTGATTCTTAATTGGGGGGGTGTGGTGGGGGTGGGTGTTGGCAGATCAAGTAGCATGATGCTACCTTCTCCCTCAAAAAAAATCCCACCATGATACTAAAATATTCAACTTAATGAGTGTTGTTTCAAATAATAAACATAATAGAAGCATAAGAAAGTGGAGCAAAGAGAAGAGATATCATTCTTTGGGTTATTCCTGATAATACTAATAGTTATAATAATGCCAGTGTTGACATTATTAAACTGTTAATGTGCACAACAGCTATTATGAGCGAGATTTTACAGCCTCGTTCATCCCAAAATCTCACCTGAGGTCAACAGACCTTCCCATTGTTTGCCCCTCGCCCACTCCGATTCCCGTGGCAGGCGGGACGGTAAAATTCCAGCCTATGTCTCAAAATGTCAATCAGTGTAAATGTGCTTTCAGGTTGCTTCAACTTAAACAAGTACGTTAACCACTGTTGCTGAAATATGTTAACTGATACTTTCAATTAGAATCTATTTGAGGTAAGATAATACTGAGTCTAACCCAAATAAACCACAGACATAGATCTGGCGAGGTGAGCAGAAAAGTGACAAATGGAATTCATTCCAGACAAGTGTGAGGTTATCAGGTGTGCAGATGGCAAATGAGACGGGGAAATGAAAAGTGGGATACTGAAAAATGTAGGGGAACAACGCCCTTAGATTGCACATCCACAGATAATTGAAGATAATGTTGACAGAAAGGCAAGGTGATTAAGAAGGAATGTGGGATATTTTCTTAGCTGAGGCATGGAATTTCAATGTGGGGAAATGATTCTGGAATTGTTAGGGAATTTGGGGAAATAAATAGTGATGTCTTGCTGAGTGTACATAAAGCAGAGAAGGTGCTGGAAATCTTAAAGTGCATCAAGGTACGTAAATCCCTGGGACCTGACAAAGTGTATCCCAGGACATTGTGGGAGGCAAGGGAGGAAATTGCAGGTCCCCTAGCTAAGGTATTGAATCATTGATAGTCACAGGTGAAGTGCCTGAAGATTGTAAAATGGCAAATGTTGTGCCTTTGTTTAAAAAGGGCTGCAGGAAAAAGCCTGGGAACTACAGGCCGGTGAGCCTCACATCTGTAGTGGGTAAGTTGTTAGAAGCTATTTTGAAAGACAGGATCTACAAGCATTTAGAGATGCAAAAACTAATTAGATACAGTCAGCATGGCTTTGTGAGTGGAAAACCATGTCTCACAAATTTGATAGAGTTTTTTGAAGGGGTAAACATGGACTTTAGCAAGGCCTTTGACAAGGTACCACATGGTAGGTTTTTGCATAAGGTTAAGTCTCACGGGATCCAGGATGAGGTAGCTAAATGGTAACAAAATTGGCTTGATGACAGAATGTGGAGATGCCGGCCAGAGGATCGTTGTAGAGGGTTGTTTTCCAAACTGTGACCAGCGGTGTGCCTTAGGAATCGGTGCTGGGTCCACTGTTATTTTGTCATTTATATTAATGATTTAGATGAGACTGTAGGAGGCATAGTTAGTAAGTTTGCAGATTACATGAAGCTTGGTGGCATAGTGGACAGTGAAGAAGGTTATCCAGGATTGCAATGGGATCTTGGTCAATTAGGCCAGTGGGCTGATGAACGGCAAATGGAGTTTAATGTGGCTAAATGTGAGGTGATGCATTTTGGTAGATTGAACCAGGGCAGGACTTATTCAGTTCATGGTAGGACATTGGGGAGAGTTATAAAACAAAGAGATCTAGAGGTACATGTTCATAGCTCCTTGAAAATGGAGTCACACGTGGACAGAGTGTGAAGAAAGCATTCAGCATGCTTGATTTCATTGGTCAGAACATTGAATATAGCAGCTGGGACATCTTGTTGAAGTTGAGCAGGACATTGGTAAGGCCACACTTGGAATACTGTGTACAGTTCTGGTCACCCTATTATGGAAAGGATATTACTAAACTAGAAAGAATGCACAAAAAATTTACTAGGATGCTACCAAGACTTGATGGTTTCAGTCACAGGGGGAGGCTGGATAGACTGGAGCACAGAAGTCTGAGCGGTGATCTGACAGTGGTCTATAAAATAATGAGGGGCTTGATCCGCTAGATAGTCAATATCTTTTCCCAAAAGTAGGTGAGTCTAAAACCAGAGGGCATAGGTTTAAGGTAAGAGGGGAGAGATACAGAAGTGTCCAGAGGGGCAATTTATTCACACAGAGGGTGGTGAGTATCTGGAACAAGCTGCTACAGGTAGTAGTAGAGGCGGATACAATTTTGTCTTTTGAAAAGGGTTTAGACAGTTACATGAGTAAGATAGGTATAGAGGAATATGGGCCAAATTGGGACTAGCTTAGGGGTTTAAAAAGAAGGGCAGCATGGAGAAGTTGGGTGGAAGGGCCTGTTTCCATGTTGTAAACCTCTATGACTCTTGTTTAACACACTAATTAGGCCACAACTAGAGTGCTGAGTACAGTCATCGTTACTGGAAGGTTGTGATATCAATTGAATGGACACAGATTTTGTGGGTTTTGCCAGGACTGGAAAACTTTAATTATGAGGAAAAATTAAATAGATGGTGATTATTCTCCTTGGAACAGAAGAGGCTGAGGGGAAATTTAATTCGGATGCATAAAATTAAGAGGGCCTAGATGGAGTGGACAGGAAACACCTTAGCAAATAAGCAACAAGCAGGAGGCATATATTTAAAGTAATTGGCAGAAGGATCTGTAGGAAGTTGAGGCAGACTCAGCCAGAAAACTCAGCTCCTGACATCTTTTTAAAGAATGCCCCCCCCACCCAGACATGGAAATTCGTCCCCATCAATCCCCCTCCCTCATAGATAAGGAACACCCCCCACAAGGAACCCTCCCACCTAGTCACACAACCCCACCCCAAACTATCTCAACTGAACCCCCCCCAGCATTGCCCTCTGGCACTGCCCCCAGCACTGCCCAGGTATGACTCTCTCTGCCCTTGAGGCTGTACCTATGCGTCTCGAATGAGTTGTGTTTGTCAGTTCCTGGTTTGTAAAAACCTGTTGGGAACCATGGCTGCATGGGGGATTTTTCAACGGGGGTGCCCACTAATTATATTTAAGTGGATTCAAAAGGGGTTCCTGTTATTGCATGGCAGGGACTCCATTAATCATTGGTGGAGGATGGGGACAATCGAGCAGGAAAATCCCGCCAGTGTATAAGCCATTTTGGGGCTCCCATCCCCTCCGCTATTCCTGTCTGCTTTGTGTGCAGTAAGATTCTACGCAGGGCTGGATTTTACACTCTCTAGCCAACAGGCTTGAAGGGCGGGGAGGAGGGTCGGGGTAGGGAGCGTGAAAGCATAAGATCAACCCTCTGCCCGGAATTTTCCCATCCCACCATGGGAATCATAGTCCGGACGGGATTTTCCAGTTTTGGGGTGAGCACGGCTGGAAAATCCCGCTACGATCATCAGCTATTAAAATGGAAAATGCCTCCCGCCCCACTCTGCCCCACTATCCCTGAATCTGAATGTACATTTTAAAAAAAAAAGAAACCTTCGAGAGATTATAAAATGGAAAGGTAATCCAAGAACTCAAAATGTAGTTAACTTCGAATGAGAAATTGGAATGATCTGTGGCTTGAAATTACTTTACAACATTAAAATCATTTTGAAATAACATGCATAGTTTAAATTTCTCTGAGTATTCTTGGTTTATGTTCATTGCACCTTTGTTTGGCCTGTTTATTCCCCAAGACGGTTATCACACTCCCTGCACTCAGGATAACATCTACACATGATTCACGTAGTCACATCATTACTGAGAAATACTTTGTAGCTGTACAACGATTCTTTGAATAATGTAACTGCATTTTAGAGTAAAGTCTCAAACTTCCATCACACTTACTGCCAAGCACATAGTGCCAGAGGGAGTCATTACTGCAAAATTAAGCCAAGTACCTACTGTGATTAGTACAAAATTTGTATAATTTTCTCCTCAGTATCATTATTTGAAGCAACTGAAATTTGTAACAACAAAACCTATCAATGTGTATAAATCATTTTAATGACTGACGGTCATAGAGGGATTTTCCGGCCACGCTCACCCCCAGTTAGAGGCCCACCAAGGGAAATGGGAGATTAGATTGGCTTAAACTGAGGGGAAGGGGTTAAACCAAATTAAATCAAATCAAATCAAACCTTGGGACTCTCCTCCGGGATGGAGTCCCATGGCTGGACTTCCCCTTCTTGCCCCATGAAACATGGAGATCACTTCTGGCATGATGATTTCAGGCAACTTTCTATTAAAAATCTTTATTATGGTCTGTGTTCTGTAAAACCTTTGAAATTGTCTGGT
The DNA here is from genome assembly GCF_965287045.1 of Carcharhinus amblyrhynchos. Classification (NCBI taxonomy): domain Eukaryota; kingdom Metazoa; phylum Chordata; class Chondrichthyes; order Carcharhiniformes; family Carcharhinidae; genus Carcharhinus; species Carcharhinus amblyrhynchos. Next base: position 92,639,663 of record NC_137328.1, on the reverse strand, counting down.
CGTAAAATCACAGCAGCACCCCATTCTACCAAAGGAATTGTCCTTGGTTAATTTCAGAAGCCCCTTGTGTGACCAAACCCCTTTGAAGTACTCTGAATGACAGGAAATGTCAGTTTCACTCAAGGAATTCCCCTTTGTAGCCTGACCAGGTGTTGCCTGACCACTTTGAACTGCTTTGATTGACAGTTCCAGAGCAGTTCAAACAATTCATTGTTGATACAATCGGTTAATATTCCAGTAAGCCTCAATTACTTCCTATTTTCACCACATCCATTCAGTCTGGCCCCATTTTTTTTAACACTGCAGTTTCTTTTCAAGTTTCTGGCTTGCTGAGAATCCTAAATGCTTTGAAACCTTTGCTTGCATTCAATTTCATGCTCCACTACCTTTAACTAGTTTCCTGATTGAAAGGTCCACTGTATTTCAAAGCAGGCAGTAGTTTTGTTTCCTTCTATTTTCCTTCACAATTGATTAAATCTGAAGTGCTTCGTCTTTTCAAATCATATTTTTTTAAAACTGGCTTTCTCTTTGATCTCTAATGCTTCTTCATGTCAGCAGCTGCTGGTTCTGGCAGCACTTTTTAAACAAGCTTGTTCTTTGTTCTGAAGATCTTGGCAGACTTATTTTCATAGTGGATCACCTTCAACTTCCCATTCTGGAATAGCATGCGTGCACTGGAGGTAGCTTCCAGCTATAGAAAAGGCTGGCATCATTCCCATTGTCACCCTGGCACTGACATCTTGGCACTAACTGTTGTGTCACAGTGACACCCTGGCACTGTAGTGTCAGGGTGGGCCCTGAGGTAGTGGGACAGTTGGTGACTCCATTTCTTGGAAAGCTATCCTGGCACTGACATCTTGGCACTAACTATTGTGTCACAGTGACACCCTGGCACTGTAGTGTCAGGGTGGGCCCTGAGGTAGTGGGACATTTGGTGACTCCATTTCTTGGAAAGCCTCTGTCTCGTGAGGGGGGTGCAGTAGGGTTGAGGTCTCTGACTGGGGAAAGGGGAGTGAGGCCAGTGATTGGGGTGAGATGGGGTTGAGTCATCCTCGTGCCTGCATGCAGTGGGGTGGGGTGGGGTGGCCTGTATTTTTAGTGTTTGGGGAGAAGTTGTCCTCTGATGGTGAAGATTTGGGGATGCTCCCTTGGTCTGTAGTGGGTCACCATTTCTGTGGGGGTGGGGAAATGTGGCTTGTCACTGAACTCTGAGATCGGGCACTTTACAGATGGCACTCCGATTTCTATGAAGCCGATTAGGCCAGCATGACTCCCATTGGGGATTTTCTTTTCCCTAGCAAAAGGTGGATGAATCCCTCTTGGCAAGCGCTGGCAGTGCCAATGGAAAATGCTCAGGTTTCTCCCACGAGGGGTACACTTCATTTTTCTTCTGGAGAATCACGGCCATGGTATCTATATACAACAAACATACAAATTAGGAATAGTAGGCCACTCAGCCCCTCAATCCTGCTCTGCAATTCACTAAGACCTGACTGTAAGCTAAATCCCACGTTCCTGCCTACCCGCAAAAACATTTCACCCCTTTGTTAATCAAGGATCTATCTAGCTCTGACTTAAAAATATTCAAAAATTCTGCTTCCACTGCCTTTTGAGGAAGGGAGTTCCTGAGATACACTGCTCTTTGAGAGGAAGAAAATTCCCCTCATCTCTGTCTTGGATGAGTGACCCTTTATTTTTAAACAGTGACCATTAATTCTGGATTCTCCCACAAGAGGAAACATTCACACCACATCCACCCTGTCCCTCAGGATCCTAAATCTGTCTCTAATTTGCACAGTTCCTGCTCACGATATGGCAAAGATTGTAAACTGATCCATTAAAACCAGGAATTATATTTGATTATGGCCATGAAATGATTCTGACTTGGCACATCATAGATTTTAGAAGATGTGTGTCTATTAGGTCTGCACCAACAATGTGTTTAAAGAAATGGATATTCTCTCCAATGTGTAGACTATTAATCGGTTGTTTAGCTATGATAAATAATCAGAAAGATAATAAATGCACAACTTATCTGGGTAACCTGAAAGAGGGTACTGGAAACATACTTGGACTGGAGTAACTCCACTTGGGTGCATTTCCCACCAGTTAATAAAAAGGTTTAATTGATGGGATCGGTGTAAGTATACCACACGTACAGCAAAACAGAATAATGTGAGGTGGTGCTAAATTAAAATTGTCCACAGACTGATGAATTCTAACTGATTAATGGGTTCAGCCTCCATTATAAATTTATAAATTTATTTATAGACATATTTATCAAAGTTTCTAAAATTAAAGAAGAATGATGAATTTTGAATGAACACCTTCATCTTTTTCATTTGAAGATGTATTACGGTCGCACCATGTACTATACTTCAGCATGTTGCTTCCTGTAATGTCAGTTCAGGACACACTTTGAACATAAGGCTGCATGAGGCATGAAGACAGTTTCTAAATTAAAGAAAAGGAAAAATCTCTCTCTAAAGCTAATTTGCCCACTCTCCATTTTACTCATTAAAAACAATTACAAAACAAAAGATTCACTCTTCCCAAAGGAATTCTTTTGAAACTTGAGAAAATCTCCCATTGAGATTAAGATTGGGTTTTAGCTGCAGAGGCGGCTCATTTAATTGTCTGTATAAGGCTGAGAGAAGTGAGTTGATCAAAGCCAGAGGAAACAAAGCTTAATTTCTGTGGTACGCAGCTTTTTGGATCTTAATCGTGTGTCATAAGGAAGACGGTTGCTGGATTTAGTTGTAGAATAGTTGATAGTAAGCTTTTTGCTTATGTAGTTCCTTGCCACAAGCTATGTTTTGCCAACAATGTGATCTTTCAGAAGTTTGTATTTAATGCCAAATCTATAACGTTTTTTCTTCTGAACCTGAAAGACTTCTTTGGAACTTTGTACATTAGATCCTTTCAGAGATAAAATTGGAAACTACTTCTATCAGACAAAGAAATGTGAAGGAACAATGTCGGCCTTTCTGTGCATTTCTGTTGTAAGAGTCAGCTTTTAAACAAATCGGTTGACAGGGAGTTAATATTACTTTATTCCTATTAAGATGGAACAGTTAAATACATGAAACAGCTAAATACACTATTGTTCAAGATAACTTAATTTCAAACCATTGCTTCAAAATCACAATTGGCAGTTGGGTGCATCTTGCATTAAATAGGAACCGATTTCTGTATTTTTTATACAACAGGGTAAATATTATTTAATAGAGTCATAGAAATAACAGTTTGAAGAAACTGCAGCCTCTTCATCTGGAGCTAACACCTGTCATCTAATTTCCCTGTTACCAGTCTAAATCACCAAGTATTTATCCAGTGTCAGTGGGAAGGAGCTCTTTGTCACTGTATACAAGAGTGTCGATGGAATTACCATTGATTTGTCTGGCAGCGAAAGAAAAACTTGGCCCTCGTGAAGCTGAACAGTGCCCACTGAAGCGATACGGAAAAAGAACAGTAGGCACGAGGAAGAGTGTGCCAGCAAGAAGAGGAAACAAAGATGCCAGTTTAAAATGTAAATTAAGGCATGTCAATGGCAGAATGAGCAGCAACAGCACAAGCCTGAAGAAAAGGACAATGACAGCATGCTCTTCAATTGGCAAAGAGGTTTACAACTCTGATGAATAGTTAGTTAGATATGGTTTACTCTACCCAGTGGCCTAAGAGTCAACTTATTTCTTCTACTGTTGTCTATCCAGAGTAATATTTTATGAGATATGAGCATTTCTTTTTACTCTAAGGATGTAGGTGTTCCTGAAAAAGGCATTTATTGCACATCACTGAGAAGGTAGATGTGGATCTTCTTCTTGAACAATTTGATACAAATGAGTGGCTTGGTAAACCATATCAGAAGACAGATAAGAATTAATCATGGTGTGGGACTGTAGTCACACATAGGCCAGACTGGATAAGGGCAACACACCCCCTTTCCTAAAGGGACATACATACATTGAACATATGATTTAGGAGTCAGAGGAGGCTACTTGGCCCCTCAAGTCTGCTCTGCCATTCATGTAGGTCTGATTGTAAATTCAACCTCACATTCCTGCTACCACCGATAACTTATCACCCACCCTTGTTAATCAAAACTCTATCTAACTCTGCCTTAAAAATATTCAGAGATCCTGTGTTCACCACCTTTTGTGGAAGCGAGATCCAAAATCTCACTACCCTCTGACAGAAACAAATTCTCCTCATACGTGAGTAAATATCCAGAACCCTGGCACCAGACATGAAAACATAGCCATCTGGACTCTTGCTCCTTGCTAGAGAAAATAGTGTCAATTCCCCTTACTATATTGCTTCTTCCTATTACTACATTTCTTTGTACTTCCCCCACGAGATTGGCTTCCTGTACCACAGTGGCATGGTCAGTGAGTGCACCCACTATGCAGCCCCCACTTTCATTCAAACAAGCTGAAAGAACCTCAAACCTGTTAGACAATTATAGATGCTGATACTCCTGCACTCCAGCCCTCTGGGTCCCCTTACCTGCCTCAGGTGCAGTCACACTCTCTTATCCCTGACCACCTTCAAATTAGCAGGCCTTATCAGAAGGGGTGTGACCTATACCTGGTATAAAGCACTAGGTAACCTCGCCTTCCCTGATGTTGCAATGTTCATAGCTCAGCCTCTGAGATCACTTTTCCCTGATCCCCAGGGCAACTCCTACCCTCTCGCTCTTTGGACCCCTTGGACTCAACTCAAGTGTGGTCCTGGGACTTAGTTCCAGGCAGAGCGCTACAGTCCCTCTTTTGGCCATAGCAGCACTATGCCTGGACGTACAGTCTGATTGGCCGAAGTTCTCCAAGATGGGACATCCTTCCAAAAGTGGCAGAAGTCTTGCCTACAGCCAATCAGAACTCAGTTGCGTGTGAACTGGTGGTGGGCCTGTCATAATTGGCAGGTACAGGAAAATTCTACCAGTGATCCGCAATCTATGGATGATAATGACATTACATGAAGAGAGAGCAGGAGGACAAGTGGATTGCTCCTTGTGCTTTTTAATTTTTACCAAATTTTGGGTGTAGTGAAAAGAATTGCATGGGGAAAGGTAATATGGCCACTTAGCAGTGAAGCATTTATTCCATTCTCATGAATAGATAGATATGTTGTAAATGGAATAATTCTCATTAATTATTATCTGACACATTGAGGTGAAAATTTAAAATATTGCTGAAAGTGGAGATCCTATTTATGAAGCAATTATGATTGAATCATAGAATCCTGCAGTGCAGAAGGAGGCAATTCGGCCCATCAAGTCTGCACTGACCACAATCCCACCCAGGTCTTATTCCCATAACCCAATGCATTTACCCTAGCTAGTCCCCCTGATACTAAGGAAAAATTTAGCATGGCCAATCCACCGAACCTGCACATCTTTGGACTGTGAGAGGAAACCAGAGCACCCAGAGAAAACCCCCGCAGACACCATGAGAACATGCAAATTCCACACAGACAGTGACCCAAGCTGGGAATCTGAACCCAGGTCCTCAGCACTGTGAGGCAGCAGTGCTAACCACTGTGCCACCATGGGAAGTCAAAGATATATTGAATTTGTGGACGTGGGGGCAATACATGAATTGTTACTGAGTAATCCTTCATAGCCTGTATTGATTCTGGATGCTTTTAGGGTATAGATGTTTGGCCAAGATCAAAATCCTAATTCAGATGAGTGAACAAGTCACGCAAAGCAGGCCAGTACACAGCAGTCCCAAAATTAATGACCATTGGGCAATTTAACATCCACTGAGTTTATGGAAGTGCACACCAAAAGGGGAACTTAAAATTAAATATTTTAGATCCAATATGGAGGGACAAAGAATTGCTGATCTAACATTATTACTCTGGTAATTTCTGAACAGTCCCTCAAGGACAGAAATGCCAGCAGTTGGTGATATTTTGAGGGTGAATGTTGTGGTCTTGCCCAAAGTTTGACTAGTATTTTGGAGAAAGGGAAATGAAGTAAGAATTTTAGTTAGTATCGTTGAATTTCAATGTTTAAAACATTAATGAATGGTAGTTCATGTACTCACTACAAGTTGGGGCTGAAAAATAAAGCCAAACTAGCACAAGATCTAATGATTAGGATGAATTTTATGCTAGCAGGGTTGTGCAGGAGCCGAGGGCTTCAATGATCTTAACTTGATCAGGACGTAGACTGTATAGTAATAGGGTGTCTAGAACATGCAGATTTGCATCAAGTTATCCATAGGATATTATTAGGTATCCTGCTGTCCAGGGAGTTTGAGTGGTTTGCACTAAATGTAACTGCTGATGAATTAGTGCACAAGAATCAATGAAAGCTAACTTTTTTTAGTGATGCCTCAGCCTGTACGCAGAGAATACTTAAGACGAGGTTTGCTTGGAAATTATATGCAATCCTTCTTTGAAAGATTAAAACGTAGATTTGTGCTGATGGATTAATTTTTAAATCTCTAATGGCTGAACTTTCAAAGGAGCTTTGTTCTAAGAGGACTCAGGTTGTACATTGCTTAAACGCACTGACAGCTATATGTCAGAACTAGACACGATGGGGTTTCATTTGCTGTCAGGAGCCAAAAACAAATGGACTATCAGATGGTTAAGTGACTACACTTCACACTTATCTTTCTGTCATGACTGCAGGGTAAACATTTTACGAAATAGCATAAACTTAGCAGCAACATTAACACTCAGTACACTTTGCATGGCATTTCATTGTTCACCTTTTTTAATGGTGGCATTAACTTATTTATTTAAATTGGGTTCACACCTCTGTTAAAATAGGGAGAAGAATAAATAAATGTTCAAGTGTTTCCTGCTAATACCGCTGTCTGAGATTTCTAGGCTGATGTGTGTATCTCCATGCACAATTTATTGGTATACTGCAATTGAAAATGCTATATTTAAGTTTACTAAGCAGACATCAAAACACTTGTGTCATTGCACTGGTTATTATTTAATACATGGTACTCTGGATACATGTTTGAAATGTTGTCTGTGGGTTGAGTTATCTAGATCTTCACCATATCAATTACAAAGAATGTGTTCTGAGCATTGTCCTTCTATCAGCACTAGCTCAAACTACTCAATTTATCAGGGTGGTCTAATTTCAACAGGACTGTAAATCTGTCTCCAAAGAAAAATGAAGATGAATTTTACTCTCCATGCATCAAAGTGCCAGATTCCATCTCTGGTGAAAAAAGCACAGAACGCGTTGCTACAAAAGGGGCAATGCAAATGTTATTTATCTCTTGCCCTTGGAGATTCAGGTCACTGGGGGCAATTCTCCCAGAACTGCTGAATTGGTGGGAAAACTGTTCTAAATCCCAACTGTTTTGTCAATTCAGCTTCTCACCTGAATCTCCCCACTCTGTGCACTGCAGAGGTCCCATTAATTATTAAAAATATCATTAAAAACCCAGGAGGGGGGAGGGAATGGGACTCTGCACATGCGCAATGATCCCAATCTGTCAGTCTCCCCTGGCCAGCTCAATCACTGGTCAGCTAGGAACCCCACAGTGCTGCTCTTCCAGCACCACCCTCCCCCCACCCCACCACTCGATCATGGCCCTCACAACAATTCCCGGGCCAGCCTGAGGCCCCCTGTCCCTGAGCACCCCAATGTCCAACCCGCCCTCCACCCCGGCAATGGCGATCCCCCCACCCCCTCAGCCCAGTAGACATTTCTCCACTGACCCTCCCAGGCTTGGACCCCCCCCCCAGAGGCAGCCCCCCCAAGCAGATTACCCCGCCAGCCCGTCCCAATCGCTGCCCTCCCTCCATCCCAGACCGATCCTGTCTGTAGAGTGGTAGTGGGACCCCCCACTGATTACCCCCAGGCCCTGCCCACAAGAGGCCCCACTCCTTGGCACTGCTCGATGCCCATTGGACAGTGCCAAGGTGGCCATTGGGCATGGGCACTTTGCCCCTTGGGCAGTGTCAGGGAGCACAGGCTGGCACTGCCGGGGTGCCCATGCCCAGGGGGCACTAGCCCCCTACCACCTGATTCTCTCAGGAGTCCCCAGTTGCCCCTCATGCATCCCAGCGTGGTCTCCCGCTAGTTCCCTGAATGTGGAGAGCTATTCTAAACTCCGCTGGAACTAAGTACTCCTGATGGGGTGGGAGATTCAATCGAGAACATTTTAAAAAGTTTTAAATTACTTACCTGCCTTCCCGCCAGTTTTCAGCATGGTCTGACTGGTGACTGTTCGCCGACTCTGGGAGGTGCATTCCTGGCACATGCACAAATCCCAGTACAAGGCCAGCGACGCGCATCTCCCACCTCCAGAACCTCCAGAAAAGTTGCAGGTTGCGATGGGAGAATCACAGCCATTATTTCCACCATTGGTCCAGAAAGCCAGAGAGATTCAGCAAAATATTTCACTGTTCACTTTTTGATTGACCGCTGAGCCTGACAAAACTGCCTCAGTTTCTTTCTCTTCCTGAGTGAAAGGATTTCACCTCAGGACATGGTCCTTGCTCATCCTCTTCACCATCTATTGATGCACAACAACCTATCATCCCGATTCCCTTCTCTTTCTTATTAAAAAAATCAGCAAGGAAACTAACCAACCCATCAAACCAGCCAGAAAATGTAAGTTATTTTCAGTCATCCAATTATTCAGGCTCTCGGAAGACACTTCTCCAGGGTTGAAGTTCCTCTGGACATCAAAACCCAGATTTTCAAGAGCTCACGCTCAGTCTTACCAACTCTTCAGATTTCTCCAAAAAATGCTGTCTTCCTCTGAACAGCTAGAATGAAGATTATTATTGAAAAGTTTCACTTCTTGGATTAAATCTAGTTGACTGATTACCTCCAAAGTTTGCATAAATACAGTCAATGATATTTAAGCCACTTGGCTGAATTGGACTTACTGTTCTGCCAGATGTTCTAATTTTTTTTAACCTGCCTCGAATTTTACTGAAGGGATTCAGTTTTACAGTGACTCATGTTTTCCAAAGTGGCTACTGTGCTGTTACAGGACACATCCCAAATCTGAATTATTATAATAATATAAATGATTCTGCAAAGTTCACAAGAGAATTGCTGAGAAAAGAAAACTAATGGCTACAAGCGTGAATAATCTGCTGGTATTTATACACGAAGAACCGTCACTTAAGCGAGGTGCCAAAGGATAAATGTCATCTGTAAAACTGTACATGAGCAGAAACCTTCATTTTCAGATGAATAAGAAAGAAAGACTTGCATTTGTATAGCATCCATGACCTCAATGTATGCCAAAGCGTTTTATAGCCAAAGATTCAACTGAAGTTGTTATTGTAATTGGACTATGCAGCAGCCAATTTGAGAACAAGCTCCCACAAGCAGCAATGTGATGATGATCAGATAATCTAAGATAATTTAGTGTTGTTGCTTGAGGGATAAATATTGGCCAAGATGCTGAAAATAACTTGCCTGGTCTTATTTGAATTAGCGTCATGGATCACTTACGGACATCTGGACAGGCCTGCAGTTGAACATCTCGAATGAAAGACAGCACCTCCAACAGTGCGGCACTGCAGCATGAGTTCCGAGATATTTTCCATGGAGTGAGATTTAAACCCACAACTCAGAGATGAGAGTGCTGTCACTTAGCCTCAGCTATTGCACAAGTGAGACAGTTGGAGAAAATAACTCTTTCTCTGTAAGAAAAAAAACCCTGAGGCTTGTCTAAAGTAGTATCGAGGATTAAAATATATGGTGGTATGTATATAATTAAAATGAAAATTATTTGTTTTAATCAGAATCATATTATAATAGAATATCATTTACAGCACAGAAGAAGGCCATTTGGTTCAGTTTGTACCCAATCCCAAAAGAGCTACCCAGCTAGTCCCATTCTCCAGCCCTATCTCCATAGCCTTCTAAATTCATCACTTTCATATATGTAACCAACTCTCTGTTGAAACTTCCTATGGAATCTGCCTCCACCACTCTCCCTGGCAGCACATTCCAAATCCCAATAACTCACTGAGTAAAGAAATTTCTCCTTATCTCACACGTAGCTCTCTTGCTGACCATCTTGAAATTGTGACCCTTAGTCACTAACATCCCAACTAGTGGAAACAGAATATTCTTCTTTATCCTGTCAAAATTGTTCATAACGATTAATGAGGGTAGGGCAGTGGATGTTGTCTACATGGACTTCAGTAAGGCCTTTGACAAGGTCCCTCATGGCAGGCTGGTGCAGAAGGTGAAGTTGCGTGAGATCAGAGGTGAGCTGGCAAGGTGGATACACAATTGGCTCAGTCAAAGAAGACAGAGGGTAGCAGTGGAAGGGTGCATTCCTGATTGGAGGGCTGTGACAAGTGGTGTTTCTCAGGGATCAGTGCTGGGACCTTTGTTGTTTGTAGTATATATAAATGACTTGGAGGAAAATGTAACTGGATTGATTAGTAAGTTTGCGGATGACAGAAAGGTTGGTGGATTTGCGGATAGCAATGAGGACATTCAGAGGGCACAGCTGGATGTAGATCAGTTGGAGACTTGGGCGAGAGATGGCAGATGAAGTTTAATCTGGACAAATGTGAGGTAATGCATTTTAGAAGGTCTAATACGGATAGGAAATATAAAGTAAATGGCAGAACCCTTAAAAATATTGATAGGCAAAGGGATCTGGGTGTACAGGTACACAGATCACTGAAAGTGGCAATGCAGGTGGAGAAGGTAATCAAGAAGGCATACGGCATGCTTGCCTTCATCAGCCAGGGTACTGAGTTTAAACATCAGCAAGTCATGTTGATGCTTTATAGAACCTTAGTTAGGCCGCATTTGGAATATAGTTTTCAATTCTGGTTACCACACTATCAGAAGGAGGTGGAGGCTTTGGAGAGAATACAGAAAAGATTTACCAGAATGTTGCCTGGTATGGAGGGCATTAGCTATGAGGAGAGGTTGCTGCGGCTGTATAGGGCATTGGTGAGGCCGCAGCTGGAGTACTGTGTGCAGTTTTGGGCGCCATACTTACGCAAGGATATTTTGGCCTTGGAGGGAGTGCAGAGGAGGTTTACTAGGCTGATACCGGAGTTGAGGGGGTTGAGCTATGAGGAGAGGCTGAATAAATTAGGCTTGTACTCGTTAGAGTTTAGAAGAATGAGGGGAGATCTCATTGAGACGTATAAGATGATGAATGGGATGGATAGGATAGAGGTGGAGAGACTCTTCCCGCTCAGAAAGGATAGTAGGACTAGGGGGCACAGCCTCAAGATAAAGGGGGGGTGGTTTAGAACGGAGTTGAGGAGGAACTTCTTCACTCAAAGGGTGGTGAATCTCTGGAATTCTCTGCCCGTTGAAGTGGTGGAGGCTACCTCGCTAAATATTTTTAAGACGCGGGTTGATGGGTTTTTGATAAGAGAGGGGATTAAGGGTTATGGGGAGAGGGCGGGAATGTGGAACTGAGCCACGACAGATCAACCATGATCTTATTGAATGGCGGGGCAGGCTCGAAGGGCTAGTTGGCCTACTCCTGCTCCTATTTCTTATGTTCTTATGTTCTTATGGAGAAATTTGGCTTGTTCGCACTGGAGCGATGGAAGTTGAGGGGTGATATGAGGGGTCTACAGGATTATGAGGGTTATGGACAGAGTGGATAGTCAGAAGCTTTTTCCCAGGGTAGAAGAGTTAATTACTAGGGGGCATAGGTTTAATGTGCGAGGGGCAAGTTTTAAAATCGATGTACGAGGAAGATTTTTTACACAGAGAGTAGTGGGTGCCTGGAACGAGTTGCTGTGGGAGGTAGTGGAAGCGGATACGGTAATGACTTTTAAGTGTTGTCTTGACAAGTATATGAATGAGATGGGAATCGAAGGCTATGGTCTTCGGAAGCGTATGGGGTTTTATTTAAGTTAGGCAGCATGGTCAGTGCAGGCTTGGAGGGCTGAAGGGCCTGTTCCTGTGCTGTAATTTTCTTTGTTCTTTGTTCTTTAAAATGCATTACCTCACATTTCACTGCATTGAAATTCATCTGCCAGGTGGCTGCTCATTTCACCAACTTGTCAATGTCCTTCTGGAATTATTCAGCATCATTCACACAAGTCATTGTTCTCCCTAGCTTAGTATCATCTGCAAATTTAGAGATTTTGCCCTCGACATCCATCTCTAAATCGCTTATATAAATCATGAAAAGCAAGGCTCCCAACACAGATCCCTGAGGAACACCATTTTCAACTCGTCCCTAGTCTGAGAAATGCCCATCTGTATCTACCTTCTGCTTCTTATCTCTTATCCAACTTCTAGTCCATGCTGCCAAGGACTCATAAATCCCAAACATTTCTAGATTGCTAACCAACCTGCCATGTGGCACCATACCAAATACTTTCCTAAAAACTAAATATACAACTTCCACTGCACTACTCTCATCCATTGCCTATGTCACCCCGTCAAAGAACTCAATTATATTTGTCAGACATGATCTGCCCTTGACAAAGCCAGGCTGACTGCCTAGTATTAACTTATTTTTCTCTAAGTGTTTATTTATCTTATCCTGCATTATGACCTTCATCAGTTTTCCCACTATTGATGTCAAGCTGACAGATTTGTCATTTCCTGGGATATCCTTTGCCCCTTTATTAAACAATGGAGTCACATTTCCAATTCTCCAGTCCCCTGGGACTAGCCCTGTGTTCAGAGAAGCCTGGAAAATTTCTGTCAATGGCTTTATTCTACATTATGCTAAAATTATTTCACAGTTTATCTTTTTACAAATAGTCAAACAGCTAAACCCTCAACTAGTGTTGCTTGGAATCATGAGACAATTATTTTGCGGAGAGTTTTAAAACAGTAATCCATCTCAGCTATCCATAAACAAACCAAAATGAGGAGATGCATTATGGAGTGCTCTATAACACGTTCAATTTTGGATCATAATATTTGTGAGACTGTTGTTAATAGATAAATGAATCATGAAAAAGAGCAGGGGTGGGATGTCCCAGCTGCGCTTGCCCCCAAAACCAGAAAATCCTGCCCGAGATCAAATGAAATACACACCCCACCTCCCTCACCCTCCTTCCCCTAGCTTGCTATGATTCCCGTGGCGGGTGGGTTGGGAAAATTGCACCCATCCCCCCCCCACGCCCACCCCCCACAGTTCTTCCTTAATCCAAGCAAAATATCTAGGCGCCACTTTTTGGATTAATAATTAACTATTGAGCAAAAAGACTGTTCAAGACTTCAGAAACCAGAAGATAAAATTCTCCAGAGAATTACAGTGCTTTGTCTATTGTTTTATAACTGCATGATTAAAATCAAAAAGTAAGAATGTAAGTAAAGCCTAGATGTTGTTTGCAATATTACTGAGTGAGCATTTGTCTCCATTCATGATTCCAAAGGAAACATGTTAACACTGCTGACAAAATAATGAACAGAAGGATGGCACACTAATATGTTAAGCATTAGTGCACTAGTATGGCAGTCATTTAAGTGTGTGTTTGTTCGAGAATTAAATGCAAGTGATGCACTTGAGTATTTGGTTAAAGCAAATATGAACCACTGAATAGAAGCTTTTGGTGAAAAGTGCATGATAGTGAATGGTGAGGCCGTGGGGGTGAGGGGGGGATTGGGGCGGGGTGAGGGGGGGATTGGGGCGGGGGGGCGGGGGGGTGGGGGGATTGGGGCTGGGGGGCTGGTGGCTGACTGGGAGGGAGGGTGAAAAGATTAACTTTTGTTTTCATTTAAGTTTAGCAATGCTCCAGACTTTGTATGCCCATTAAGCTGATCTGATCTAAAGGCAACCAGACTAGAAGACCAAACTGGCTATTCATAATTATAGAATCAGCTGTTGGTTGTGTGTGTTAAAATGGAAGATAGGATGAAGGAAAAACAAAAAACCCTCCATATAGGCTTAATGTAAACAAACTCAGAAGAAAACATGGAGTATGGGGAGTCGTCACTCTTCTGACTTCCTTAGAAACACATGAGGTATTAGCACAGTTGCAAGCTTGTATTTTCTTCTGTTAAACATTTGTCACTAGTTTGAGAAATCAATCCATGACTTAAAGCCTGCTGACAAATATTAAATTACACACTGTTGTCAGCAAGTGATCTGCTGAAAAGTAAATGCATTTGTTAACCCTTCCATACTTTTTAAATACCATATGGTGGTGTGCAGAGACGATTAAGACCAAATAAGAATGAATTAAATCTTTGTAGGCAGTTAGGAGCGACCAGCTGGATTTAATGCAGTCCGTCATGACAAGAACCATCATGAGGTAGGCTCCATGTCAGTCTCCTGGTGACTTTAAAGCCTCCTCCAGTTCAGTCAGAGGGCAAAAGGGGATCCCAACTGGAAGCAGCAGGATGTCAATTAGGCTCATTAATTAGTCAGTTGACACCCATTTTCCCTGGGCCCACCACAATTTAGTGCTGGTTTAGGGGTTAAATTAGAGGCACATTATTTTCCTGCACCCCTCCAAGACTACTATATAAACCCTATTGGGTTTCCCAACAGCTTCTTGAGGGGTTTGCCTTGTAATGAGGCACTCAGTGGACCCAGCATCAAGGGACCTCATGTCAGGAAGGGAGGGGGATTCAGCTGTAAGCCAACCCCTACCTATGCCTTCACCCACCAACCCCTCCCCCCACCTTTTTCATGACCCATGGGAAATAACCTCCAAGAATCCATCCTATCTATTTCTCTCACATTTTATAAACCTCTATCAGGTCACCTCTCAACCTTCGTCTCTCCAGGGAGAAGACACCTAGCTCCCTCAACCTATCTTCATAAGGCATACCTTCCCAATCCAGGCAACATCCTTGTAAATCTCCTCTGCACCCTCTCAATAGCTTCCACATCCTTCTTGTAGTGAGGCGACCAGAACTGTGCACAGTACTCCAAGTGGGGCCTGACAAGGGTCTTATAAAGTTGCAGCATTACCTCCCGACTCCTAAACTCAATCCCTCGATTAATGAAGGCCAGTACACCATACGCCTTCTTGACCACATCCTCCACCTGTGAGGTCGATTTAAGAGTCCTATGGACCTGGACCCCAAGGTCCTTCTGCTCCTCAACACTACTAAAAGTCCTGCCCTTGATATTGTACTCCATCCCATTGGACCTGCCAAAAGGCCTTTGATTTAACTAGGCCCCTGGGTCCAGATACTATGGTTGTCTTCCTGCAATCTTAGAAGCACCCATTGTTTTATTTAGGGGCTGCTGAGATTGCTGGAGCTGCCAACCAATCACCCTCAATAAAAATGCGCATTTTCAGTTGTGTAAATAAAGGTGTGCATGGTTACCTCTTTTAAATATACCACAGGATATGTTTTAATGGAAAGGAAGGAGAGAATTATCTTCTATCATGCCATCTGACTGCATTGGGTGAGTGAAGATTTTACATCTGTGATTATAAAATTAACCTATGGGAGACCAGAACAATCACCTAATCGGTGCAAATTTGAGCAGACTTTGCAAAGTGAAAACTCTTACACCAGCATTTCCAGTGAGAGGTGCCTCACCCAGTGGAAGTTAACATTGCAAATTTGAAAGTGCTTCTAATGGTTAAGGCTCCCTGCCAGGATTCTGAAGTCAAAAATTATCCCTTACACGATTTTTGGATGCAAATTTGAATGATGCTTTGATGGCTGCAAAATAGTTCCAAAAATAAACATCTGATTAGATTTGATGTAGCACAGTAAAACTGCCAATGGCAATTTTGTAAGTCAAGGGAAGGAAAACATTTTATTAAAGTGTGGTGTAACACAACTCTAAAGTATACAATTCTTTCCATTCCTGTACTCCTTTCTGCAAAAAAAACATCAGTTATGATAAACTGGAACACATTCAATAAACCAGACATATATGTGTAAAACTGCTCCATTTTACAAATGCAGCATTGTTGTCTTGCTGAACTGATAGCCTTGAATAGAATGTCTCTCTTGGTTTGACTATCCCAATGTATACCTGGCCACCCTGCAACCTTCTACCCTCTAAGTTTCAAATCATCCAAAACTCTGCTGCCTGTCCTACCTTTCACCAAGTCACATTCACATTCACATTCTTCTTCTGCTCACTAAACTACACTGCCTTTGTTTTAAGCAATACCCTCATTTTAAAATTCCCATTCTTGATTTCAAACAACTGAATGGCCTCCTACATCTGCACCTTTGTAACCTTCTCCAGCTGCACAACCCTCAGATATCTGCACTCTCCTAATTTTAGTCTTTTAAGCACCTGGATTTTGTAATTGCTTTGCAACTTTGGTATTCAAGGTCCAAAGCTCTGGAATACCCTCCCCAAATCTCTTTGTCTCTTTCCTCCATTAAAATCAATGGCAGGAATTTTCCAGCCCCATCTGCTGACGGAATCTTCCAGTCCCGCTTAAGTCAATTGACTTTTGGCAGGCTCTCCCCATCCGCCATAGTGGGATCCATCAAGGCTGGGCCAGAAAATCCTGGTCTACCTTTTGGATCAAGCTTTTGACCAAATACATGGAAAAATAAATAGAAAATAGAAGCAGTAATGTCTATACGTGGTTCAGTGTTGAATTTTGCTTTCTAACTCTCTGTGATGGATCTTAGAACATATTACTACCTTCGAGGGACTATATAAATTTTTGTTGTTGGAGCCAGGAACTGGTGTGTATGTTTGGTTCAAAATGTGGTGCCTAGTCCTGCCTTAGCAGCTTTTGTGGAAATAATGCTTGAGGAAAAGGAACAATGTTCTTTGTGAATAACGACTAGGTCTGTTTGTGTGACCTTGTGCTGTTAGGTGAGCATCTCAGTTGGAGCTTTAAGGATGAGAGGCCACCCATCTTTCTTCTCCTTATCAATTGCAGCATGAACCCTGACACTGATGTTGGACAAACCAAGGGTGTTTTCATCATGGAATGGACTACTGGCTGATTGAGAAGATGACCTATGACCTACGAGTCAGGCTGTGTTGAATGCAGGGACCTGGGATTACAAACCACTATTCAGAAAGGTAGGTTCAGAAACATTGAAGGGTTGTTCAAATCTGGAGACTTTTAACATGCACAGCGGGACGGATATTCTGTTTTTCATTGAAATACAGCAGGCCAGCATCAAATTGTGATTTTTGCATATTTTTGAAAGGATGTCCAAGCTGGTTTTACCATGTCAACTCATGTTAATGGGAATTCAGAGCTCCCAGTTTGAATCACACCTTGTCTAATGTAAGAGGAAGGAACAGGACCATAATTTACCCTGTCACTCTTTGCTGAGGTCTACTGCTGACATCAGGTGATGAGAGATTCCCTCCATCATGGAGCTCTTTAAAGAATTTTGCCCTGAAACTGTATGCTCACATTTGTGAAATTTCAGGTCAGTGAGGCAGGGAAGAGGAGCTGGAAATTGGGCAGTTTTCTCTGCTCGAACAGATTGCACTCTGAATGGAGAATCCCACCCACTAGCTAACCTCAGCATCAAGTGATCAGACTCCTGGGTATATGGTCATTTCTTCTTAAATTGAACCAGCAGTTTTGGGGGCATTTCCAGGTTCATTTGGCAGCTACCCACCACCTGGAAGCTGGTGTTGGTCCCCTGTCTGGGGTGAAACTAGGGCTTCAAGTGGAAAAGGGTGAAAGACAATCAATCAAGGGCCAATTTCCCTGGGGACAAGGACCAAACTGCTTTCTAAAAATTTTATTTTCTTTAAATTCATGTGCCAAAAGCCTTGAGTTCACGACTGGCATTCTCTGGTGCCACTGAAAACGAATGGAGTTTTAGCTGGAATGCCAAGTTCTCCATGCTCACTTGCAATGGGGCAGCAACGGATGTGATTGGAGAATCCTGCCCATGGCCTCTTTTTTTTTCCTGATTTCCGTCTGTTCTGGTAACTTACTTAGTAACATACTTATCTGAGTGTGACTTTGCATAGCCTGTGGAAGTTTGGTGAAAAGACGGAGAGAGGAACTCCAATCCTCCTGGTTCCACAGCAGCATTTAAAAAAAGAATAAGTTTTTCCAGCGATGGCAGCCACTGCTTAGGCTGCTGAGGAATTGTGAGCATGGAAGGCTGCTCTGCTGCTCCATTAACACCGAAACAATTTCTGCCAGGGCACCGAAAGCACATCTAGGTCCATCATTTGCACATAGACAGACCACTGGCCAGACTAAATAACAATGTGGGAGGTTGATACCCGCATTGACTCTTGTTGCATACATTTTATGTCTGTATAATAAGCCAGTATAGACTCGATGAGCTGAATGGCCTCCTTCTATCCTGTGATGATTTGATAGTTTAAATGTATCAAAGTCCAGTTCCTACCCCAAGAGTACAGCTGCATGGTGGGTCCACTTATGAAGAGCACATTATTATTTTTATGCCAGGTTCAGTGCCATAGATATATTAATTACAAAATAACACCCACTCCACCCCCCACCTGACCTCACCCTTACAGTATAAATCGTGTCCTATTTTCTTTGTCTTTAGCTCTGGCAAAGGGTCATCCAGACTCAAAGCGTCAGCCCTATTCTCTCTCCACAGATGCTGTCAGGCCTTCTGAGGTTTTCCAGCATTTTCTGTTTTTGTTTCAGAATCTAGCATCCGCAGTATTTGGCTTTTATCAATTTTCAATGTAATTGGTTTCATAAAGAGGCGAAATCAAAATGGACCACATTACTGTCACCCTTGTGTGTTGCGTGCACTGCTGTCAGCTAGACCGTAACACATAGCAAAAAACAGGGATTCATGAATTCCATAGCCAACTGCTGCAGTCGTCCACTTGAAAGTTCTAAAAAAAATCCCTCCTAATATAGCACTTAATAGGCTTTTCAAATTTAATAAAATATTAATCGGAAATACTTCAAAATTATTAATCCAAACGAAAATGAAAGTTTAAGGTGGAACTTTAGATAATCTTATTTCCACCTTTATTTAATAATATTTGAAAGTAGCTTGCAAAATATGCATAATTATGCCACCGTTGTAACCTTCTGCAAGTACTATGTTAAGAAATCTTTAGCATCCGCCATCTGAAGAGCCAGTAGAACCACATCCCCACCAACTTCAGCAGCCTTGATATCATATTACCCTCAAACAAGTGTAAATTGCATAAGCCAGGACTTGTGCCCTCATTCTAAGGATTGTCCTGTCTTCAAGAACTGTTGCCTACTTGGATTAGCTGCAGGTCTCAGGACATCTTCAGGCAGCACACAACAATGGCTGAAAGAGGCACTGCAGGGAGCTGGCTGCAACTAAGTCCTGGAGAGAGGAGTGGCAAGTGGCAGGGGTCTCAAGCGGAAAGGATAGGGAAGGTCTTATGGATCACCAAGAGGCGATCAGTGTCTCAAGGGATAGGCCTGATGGGGTGGGAGTCCATAACTCACCGGGCCTTTGGAGGAGGGCAACCCCCAGTCAGAAGGGGCCTTATGATGCAGGCAGCCCATCCCCCAACCTTTCCCATCCAGGATCAAACTTTTATTTCCCCAGTCTTCACACACACACACACACACACCCACACACACACACACACACACACACACACACACCCCTCCATCTGCCAGCCTAAAAACTGAGGCTGGGCAGGAAAATACCCTTCAGTGGCCTCCCTAGTGTAAGATCAAAACCAGATTAGAACCCAGAGGGAACCCTATCCATGCAACTTTACACTCCCACCCATCTGGGGAGGAACATAAAATTCTGTCCATGCTTTACCAGAATGTAAATGAATGTACAGCATTTTACTTTAATGAAAATGTAATCAAATTACTTGACTTGTTAAATGTTTAACTGCTTTCAGTTTTAATTTATAATGATTATTTTTAAAAATGCCAATTATTGTTGTTTTCAGCAAATAGATGGATTGTTTTAAAAAAAGAAAGATAATTTCCCTGAACATAATACAACCTCTATACATTCCTCACTGTGCAATCACAATGTTGTGTGAACATATTCCAGAATGTCATTCTATAAAGTACGGGGGTATTTTGAATTAACTCCACAGGACAGGAAACATTACAACTGTGGCAGTGGGAATTTAGCAAATATTGATAGCCTTTGTCAACCTCACACAGTGAAAGCAACATTAGCTAAAGTAATTTGTCAGGAAACATCTTTACTACATAAATTTCAGTGCATGTCCTAATATTTAACAGTATGGCTTTTGCACAACACACATGTTATTTAACTTTGTCCATGCAAAATTCCACTGTCTTGCATGATTTTTACCTGCGAGCAATAAGCCATCTGATTTTAATACTACCTCACCTCATAAAAATTATACTTCTGTGCAACAACCCTTGTTTTCTAATGGCACATGAATAGAAAGGGAATAGAGGGACATGGACCAAGTAAAGTCAGAAGGCTTTTGTTTTTTTAGTTTAGTCAGGGCATCATGATCCGCACAGGCTTGGAGGGCCAAAGGACCTGTTCCTGTTCTGTACTTTTCTTTATTCTTTGTTCCTTGGCATCCTTCTTTTTCTTTTTGGAAGATTTGTGACATGCTATGTGAATCACAGAAACATAGAGCGCGATCTTACTGTATGTTCACTCCTTGGTGCCATTGGAAGTGAGGGCGGAGAATTTGGCGCTCAGCCAAATCTCCGTTCACTGTAGCAGGACAGTGTGAATGGCCAGAAGATTCGGCCCATAGACTATAAAAATCAGACCATTTGGCCAATCGTGCCTGTGGCAGCTCCAGCTATTCCACTTCCGGCCTGGAAATTACTCCTTTTCAAGTAGATCTCCAATTTCTTTGTAATTGTTAATGACTTGCTGTTTTTTTAAAAAAATCGTCTGATGACCACCTTGAATATTTTGACAATTTTCTTAAATGTGCTGGTTGTTTTTCATAATTCTGGAGAGTATTGTGTTCCAAGAGGAGAACAATTATTCCTTCATAACAAACGTTGTCTAGTACTCTAAGATATATACCAGATACAAAACTTTTATAGAAACATAGAACACTACTGCACAGTACAGGCCCTTCGGCCCTCAATGTTCTGCCGAGCTATGTCCAATCCCAAGATCAAGCTATCCCCTCCCAATAATTCTGGAGTGCTCCATGTGCCTAGCCAATAACCGCTTGAAAGTTCCTAAAGTGTCCGACTCCACTATCACTGCAGGCAGTCCATTCCACACCCCAACCACTCTCTGAGTAAAGAATCTACCTTGGCCATCCCTCCTATATCTCCCACCATGAACCTTATAGTTACACCCCCTAGTAACAGCTACATCCACCTGAGGAAATAGTCTCTGTACGTCCACTCTATTAATCCCTCTCATCATCTTATAAACCTCTATTAAGTTGCATCTCATCCTCCTCCGCTCCAAAGAGAAAAGCCCCGGCTCCCTCAACCTTTCCTCATAAGACCTACCCTCCAAACCAGGCAGCATCCTGGTAAATCTCCTCTGCACTCTCTCCAATGCTTCCACATCCTCCTTATAGTGAGGTGACCAGAACTGAACACAATATTCCAAATGTGGTCTCACTAATGTCCGGTATAGTTGCATAACCCCACGGCTCTTAAACTCAAACCCCCTGTTAATAAACGCTAACACAATATAAGCCTTCTTCACGGCTCTATCCACTTGAGTGGCAACCTTCAGAGATCTGTGGATATGAACCCCAAGATCTCTCTGTTCCTCCACATTCCTTAGAACACTGCCGTTGACCCTGTAATCTACATTCAAGTTTGTCCTACCAAAATGAATCACCTCACACTTATCAGGGTTAAACTCCATCTGCCACTTTTCGGCCCAGCTCTGCATCCTATCAATGTTTCTTTGCAGCCTGCAAGACCCACACACCGTCACCCCCCCATAACCTCTATTCTCTCTCCACAGATGCTGTCATATTTGTTGAGATTTTCCAGTATTTTTTTGGTTTTGTTTCAGATTCCAGGATCTGGAGTATTTTGCATTTATCTGCAATATTTTGTTTTTAAGCTAAGATTTATTGTGTTTGGAATCTCTCTTTATTAAGTTCCTATTTATTAACCAGAGCCAGGGTTAACAGTGTTCGGTTATCCGAAACTACATAATTCACAAAGAATAAAATCTAATATAAAACATATGTGTGTAGTGTATATTCGTAGCTGTGGGCTTGAGCTGTTAAACATTTAAGCCCCAGAATGGGGCTAATACAGCTCTGTTAAATGAAGGCTACTTAAGTTGAAGCATTTAGCTACCGTCTGCTTCACGTGAACTGAACCCTCATGTCAAAGAGAGGGGCACGAAACAAGATTTTATACTAAAATTTAAAATTGCTGTTGAGTTTGCAATTTATTTTCTGTGTAAGTCTGCTACTGATTTGTCACACCTTAGATCAAAGAATCCTATAGCGCAGAAGGAGGCAATTCGGCCCATTGAGTCTGCATCGACCACAATCCCACCCTGGCTCTACCCCTACAACCCCCGAAGCATTTACCCTAGCTAGTCCCCAAGACACTAAGGGCCAATTTGGCATGGCCAATCCACCTAACCCGCACACCTTCGCACTGTGGGAGAAAACTGGAGCACCCGGAGGAAACCCATGCAGACAAGGGAAGAATGAGCAGACTCCATACAGACAGTGACCCACACTGGGAAATGAATCCAGGTCTCTGGCACTGTGAGGCAGCAGTACTAACCACTATGCTGCCATGTCTCGCTGTTCATTTGTGCTTACTTCCTTAAACTGTGCTTTTTAAAATAATGTGAGCCTCACTTATAATGTTCACAATTCACCTGGACAATTTGGTTAACTAAATTACCATTTGCCTAAACTGAACACACCGAGAGCAATCAAAGCTTCGATTTTAGGGAATGGAGTGGGGGTGCTGTGGGGGAGGCATTGCCTGGGTAAAGTGCTCTGTCAGAGTGCTGGTGCTGACTCAATGGGCTGAATGGCCTCCTTCTGCACTGTAGGGATTCTATGATTAAATCATTTTTTTCTAGCGGTAACAAGGACATATGTCCTTCTGCTCCAGCACACCCGCCACCCCATTTGCTATGGTTCCCATTGCCACTCTGCACTGGGACCAGTGACAGAGGAAGGGAAGCCAGCGATTGGGGCTGGCCATCAGGGTGGGGGCAGTGGGGGAGCACTGTGGGGGTGGGCGGGGCTGCCGATGGGAGGAGAGATTGGGGTGGCAGGGGATGGGTTTGCATTAGAGTTGGCCCGGATATGTTGTCCAGGAAGCTAGTGATCACAGAGTGAGAAGAGGGGGTTGCACAGCCAGTGAGATGGAGTTGTGGGGCGGGCCAGTGATCGGGATGCTGGCAGTGTGGAATCACATGTACAGATCTCTGCTCTGACGGATTGGCCTGCTCAGTGTTATGTTGCCGGCCTCACCAGCAGGAATATGATACGCCCACAGATTTTCAGTGTGATTCACGCTAGTACACTCTGTGCTGCACAGAGCTTGGGAGATTCATTTTGAAAATCCCACTGAAAAAACCAGTAGGATTTATTTCAGTTTTTACGTGAATTCGGCACTTTGGGAGAATCCCACTGAGTTCTACATTTAGTGGGAAATATGCAACTTGGTTATTATTTCAAATACTTTAAGTGAGTCTATTCCTTAAAATATGCAAGCAACGTGTAAGCTGATGTGAACTATCTCTCTGATGGATATTGCAGAATCCAGTGCAGATGAAAAATCTGGGCTGGGAATCTCCTGGCTGCTGCAGTGGGCCAAGAAAATCACATCCATGGCATTCAAAACAGGTCCAAGAATTTCTGACCTCTTTTCCAAATTACATTTTCAGTTTCCACCTCCTAAATTCAAACATACAAACACTTGTAAGCCGCACGTAAAGTTACATAATAACATGCTGCAAATTTAAATAGCAGTTTCACAGACTTAGAACAATTAACAAAACCGATGTTCATTTATGCATATTAAATAATACTTAATAGCAGAGGTTTCCCTGACACAGGCTGAAGGCTGCTGCCCCCATCGGGAGGTGGATCACAATTTTTCAGCAAGAAAAGTGCACAAGAAATTCAACCATTTTTGATGGTCCATGGCTTTACATTGCTAATCAGAAGTTATTGGCATTGGACTACAAATTCCAAAAATATGAAGCAACTGGACAGGGTGGAGAACTCACAGAGCCTACCAGCTCCCTGGGGGAGATCTAACCAAATCAATTGCCCCTCTAGCACCTAAGTAGCCACCATTGGGCTTTCCCTATGATTGAGATCCCTGGTGGCAGAAGCCCTGCTTACTGAGAGCTGCTGGCCAATCTGACACTAGTAACTCCTCATTATGCTGGCACCAGCAGAAAGAATAGCACTGCACTGGACTAGAGGTCCAGGATCATCGTGAGAAGCTCGCTGGGCGGTCGTCCAAGGGCAGTGAAAGCCAACTGAATTGTGGGTGGGCTCAGGCATAACAGATGTCAATTGGGTCATTAATGAGCCTAACTGACATTTCTCTGCTGGGATCCAGCGGCAGCTCCTCTGACTTAATTGGGGAAGATTTCGCCACCACTGGGAGATTGAAGTGAAGTTTAAAGTTTAACATTTTAAAGTCTATCAGTGTCACAAGTAGGCTTACATTAATACTGCAATGGAGTTACTGTGAAAATCCCGATAAATCAGAAAATTCACCAATGGTACAATAAAGGAGACATTTTCCGATTCTGCACTACCTAAGTGCATGCTTGGAACACATTGCGAAATGTAAACTCCTAGTATGTGATTTTCCATCGACTAGATTTAAGAAGCAAAAATGTATGTCCTATCATATGTTAAGCTAATCTCTCTCTACATCCTAGCTATGACTGTAATACTATATTCTGCACTCTCTCCTCTCCTTTTCCCCTATGTACTCAATGAATGGTATGCTTTGCCTGTATAATGCACAAGAAACAATACTCTTCACTGTATCCCAGTACATGTGACTATAATAAATCAAATCAAATCTACTTAAATGCTTTCAGGGAGAAACACAAAGTCAGGAACCAGCTAACAATAGGGAAAGCAGTTACTGGTGGAAGTACAATGGGGGAATATGTGGTGGTGCAACAAGAGCAGCATACTTAGTTGGAGGTAAAGGTGGGAAGCACTCTCAGTTTTGATAGGGGAGGGATGTAGTTCCTCATGATTCAAAAGATGTAGGGCAGTTACTATCCTAATCTCTTGGGGCTCTCTCCCCACTGTTGTCAGCGCCTATCAACTTGCAATAATGGTCAGTTCTCAATCACCAACACTCAAATTCGCACGGTACTCCTGCTGAGCCACCAAACCCAGTATATTCCCCTTTCCCGGATCTTAGAGTGTCCTCTTGGTACTATTAATTCCTAGACCCCATTAGGTGCTCCTGATCCTAGAAAAATCTCCACAGCCCCTTCTACAACAACACCAGGTTCCAAGGCTACCCAGATACTCCTTTTCCAATGGTTTTGAAACCATAAGACCTAATTTTCAGTGTGCTAAGACCCTTGGATTCAATAAAGTCACTGCAAGACCCTGAGACGCAAGATCACCTTTCCAGATGCTGGAGTGACCCTAATCTTGATAAGTAAGTACCTTGATTATACCACTTGAGCATAACACTTTGTTCCTATCAAATCTCTGACCCACCATGAGGAATACCATAACTCATTATGTTGTAAAAATTTTAAAAGATTTTTAAAAAGTGGCTTGTGTATTAAATGATGGGGGCCAGGGCAGGGAGAGCGGGGGGTAGTGGTGAATGACTTGGATGGAAGCACATTGACAAACCATGTTGTACCCTGTTCCACTTTCTTCTGAGACTCCTTGGATAAAAAAAAAATGTAGGATGTGATTTTCCAGCTGTGCTTACCCCAAGATGGGAAAATCCTGCCCGAGTTCAACGGGCCTTTGCATGATTCAGTCCCGCCCATTAGGATTCCCATTGTAGGCGGGGTGGGAAAATTCTGCCCGTGCTGTGCAAAACAGCCTGTTAGTTCACTACTTCTTTGTGCTGTTGGACAAGTCCAAATGCACCCCTACTCCAAGAGTGAGATACAGTCAAATACAGTTACAACTCCAAAAACCACTCCCAAAACTTTACTATTTTAAGATTGTTGCCCAGAAATTTACAAACCCCTCGGTGCAGAAGGAGGCCATTTGGCTCATCAAATCTGCACCAACTCTCCTTAACAGCATCCTGCTCAACATTCCCTTCCATCTTCCATCCTAGCTCCGTGACCCTGCCCATTTAACATGATTAATCCAACTAATTTACAGACCCTTGAACTCCATAGCATAGCCAATTCACCTAACGCAGACACAGAGGGAACATGCAAACACCACACAGTCAGCTAAGGCCAGTATTGAACCTGGGCCCCTGGTTCTGTGAGGCAGCAGTGCTAACCACTGTGCCACCGTGCCATTCAATCAATGCCACGCTCATCCCCATACTTCCTACTGTTTGGTACATAAACCACCTTCATTGCTAAGAGGCATTTTAAATCTGCAAGTGAGCCATACTCCATTTTTCACCCCTATAAGTAGTCCAAACTCTAGACTCTCTCCACAGTACTGACAGAATAAATACCACCATAGTCCAGAACAACTTGCACATTTCTCAACTCATCCCTGGTACTGCTAATTAACAGATTTCAACTCTGTTTGGCACAGCTTGAATATCATTTTTTAATACCATATTTTCAGCTTCAAAATTGGTAGTGTGATAACAATTAAAAACATAGGTAAAGGAATATATGAACCTAACCAGTCACTCATTTAATGTTTACATAGAATAATGTAAAATGGCATAGTATTCAATCCCCTTTTCAGTGGTCTCAATGACGTCTAATAAAAGTGGAATGTAATAGTCACTATAAATCAATGGTCCTAATTTTATCCCTCATATGGCATAAATACCCATGTTGTTATGTAGCATAAATACCCATATTGTTATGAAACAGTGAATCATCCAACCCAGCAGTCACTACTGGCAATTTTATTAAAAAAAGTAGATTCATTTAATGCCTCGATAACTTATAACCAGAATAGCTTGTAGCATATAGCTATCGATCAATGTTGCCTAATTTTCCTACCTGAATTATTGTTCAAATTTGCGTCTTGTTGTAGCATGACCTACAATATTGCGTTTGCTTTATTTAATGTTCCATGATATGATACTGTGAGGAGCTCAGCATTAGTGTTCCTTCATATAACTGGTATTGTCTTTATGGTTGACTACGTCATCTAAGATTCCAAAAAATGGCCTTGAGATGCTAAATCTCATTGGTTGAAACTGCAGTTAGATGGAGAATTTTAATGTATAGCAATCCTCACATTAGTAGAATGGTTGAGGGGTGGGTACAGGATGAAACTGCAGAGAAGTGTCCCAAAGAAGATGTATTGTTTAATTACCTTGTTTATAAACTGCCTCTAAATCATCAGTGTATTAGGTTGTCTGGCTGGAGAAGAATTAATCGTATTTGACTTATCCTTCCTTGGACAGCTGGTGTTGGCCTCCATGGGGATCAGCATCCTTCCTGCTCCTGGATACAGATCCTACTGCTCAAAGCAAGAATGTAATGTTCAGTACCAACTGGAACAAACATCACGCATAAATAATACTTCATCTGGAGACAAAAGACAAGAATTATATTCAGTCCACTCAGATTTTTTTTGGCTGCGAGATCTGGCTTGGATGTTTTATGTAAGGTAAACAGAAGTGCTTTGTAGAGGGAACAAGCCAGATGTTTTTAACCATTACCCTGTAGGTATTAGCACAGGCCAAAGAACTTAGGAAATCAATAAGTGCCAACATTTACATTAAAATTATAACATGGAAGAGATGAACAACTCATCCACTGTTGATGTTTTTCTATCCTTCAAATGAATAGCTGTTCCAATTCTTTGTGCCCGTCCTGCTCCAGTATGTCTTTATCTTGCTGTCCTTCAACTGCCTTGTAACATATTCTTATATGTTGACATTATCTATGCTTTAGTCATCAGCTCAGAGGATTGTAACTCGTGGGAGACATTAGCTGAAAGTTCCTCCAACTCTTTCTCATTTAATCTTCAAAGCCCCTGTTATAGACATGAGGGGGTTTAATTTAATGCAGCCTTGATTTCTCCTCTCACCACCTGTCCATTAACAGAAAGATATTTTTGATTTCTGATTTCTCCCTTTATTAGTAGTGGCATATTTTCTGAGTCTTCAATTTTGGAGTGATCCAAACCTTTGTTAGTAACTCTACAGAAAACTCAAGATAGGGTAAAATCAGAGGGTTAGTTTGTTTTAAACACACTCAAAACATGGGAAGAGGATTCACAAACATTCCCCCCTTTTTTCATTCATACAATAAAAGAGGGATAAGGGAAAGAGAGAGGCACAAAGCAACGACCATAGACAAAATAAGAATGATTGTTTCATGTGAGTCCAGAATCAAAAGTCCAACGGTGTATTCTTCCAGAGAAGTTAACTGGCTGAAGCTGATGTGGGATAATCCACTTTTCCAACAGCGCTGACTTCCAAAGTGGAAGAAGTATACAGAAGTGAATTGGTCTTGTGGTAGATATTAGGTACAAAAATTTAGACCTTCCAGCAAAAACAGCATAGATGAGTGTCAAGTAATTTAGACATGGACAGAGCTCCAGTTCTGCTGTTGTTTTGGTTGATGGAAGATGACAGACTGCCTGCTTTAGCTTCAAAAGGCAAATTCCAGGTTCTAGCAGCTTGTGGGGGATAGGGGGTCATGTGACATAACTCCAACTTCTTCTCCTTGGTTTGGACAAAGGATATGTATTCCTGGCCTGGATTCTTGTGATGGCTAATGTTTCATCTATTAATAAGTTTACCAGTGGTTTCAGGGTCCTTTGTCCTCGCAGACAGACTGTCTCAGTTGGCCATGGCTTTGCCTCAGAAACATAAAAGGGAATTTGTGTATTTCTTGGGAATTTGACTTAGACAATGCCACGGGCATTAGCACCTCTTTAGAGGTAACAAGGTTGCTGTGCTTTTCTAAAGGGTAGAAATTCCTTTTATGTGAGTGGCAGCCAGTCATGGCTTCAGTTGGTGTAAAACCTTTATCCATTATATTTTAAAAAGTAATAAGTTTATAAAGTTGCCAGAAAGATTATGTCTTTGTTGTCATACATTCCTTAACCACCAGAAATAGGACTGAGTAGATAAAAACAGAATATATTTTCATAATTATAAATCGCTCCATCATCTCTCTATAAATTGACTATGGATCAGAGGATGACTCATGGTTTGAGATCTAAAATGGGCAAGGAAATCTGATGCAGATGACCATCAACTACTATGTGTCAGCTGATGAATCAAGTATTCCTCCATACAGAGAAGAAGATACCCTCACAACTAATTTCTAAAATTTTGAAAGCTGGACATTGCCCTTTTAAAAAAGGTTGAACCTATCTCTGTCTGTAACCCTGATCAGAAGAATTTATTTGGCAGCTTCATAAGCACGTGGTACTAGGCACAGGAGTAAGCAATTCAGCCCCTCAAGCCTGCTCCACCATTCAATATGATCATGGCTGATCTTGTTTCAGCTTTAATTTCACTTTCTTGCTAGTTCTCAACCCACTACTAATTAAAAATCTATCTATCTCCTCCTTAAAATTATTCAATGTCCCAGCATCCACCAAAATCTGGGGTAGTGAATTCCAGATTCACGACTCTTTAAGAGAAGTAGTTTCTCTTCATCTCTGTTTTGAATCTGTTTTGAAGAAGCTCACACCCAGTTATCTCGTAAGAGACCCCAACAAACCCCCAATAAGCTGCAGAGACCAAATTCAAAGAGAACTATACTTTCAGAGCCTAGGCTAGTCAACTTGAGTTTACTAGTCTGCTGGGACAAAGAATCCTGCAACTATCCCTTCAATTCTTAATGATTGGAACAATAACAACCTCAGGGATCCAGATGAGGAATATATATTCTTTGTCAAGTGTTATGTGGTGAGATGGGAGTCATGTGAAATGAATCTTTAGCTAGTGAAACCAGTAATATTGCCTTGTGGAACTGCAAAGCTCAGTCTGTCATTTTAACTATCTACAAGCAGCAGCACAGAAAGGGGGCTCTGTATGGTTTGAATGCCTGGCCCCATCACCTGGAGCTTCTGTACTATTACCTACAAGACCGATTCTTCTCCACATACCTATATTATTGTAGAAGAAGGTACTGGAAAAATTAATGATACAAAATTGATTTTCAGCTTGACAACATCCATGAAAGAATACCTCATTGGACTTTGACTCTGAACTCTGGTGTACCTATTATGCGTTACTCTGTGGTTGTTGCTTATAAATCTTTTTCTCCATCCCTCTTTTGCCGTAAGAATGTACAGGGGGCTACATAGTGATCCCCCTCCCATGTTTGAGTACATGAAAATAAATTATCCATTTGAGTTAATCCTATCTCGAGTTTATTACTAAAAATAAGATCACACCAATTGAGGGGTTGAGAAATGCACTGCTTCTAAAGGGGGAAGCAAATCAAAGTACAAGAACCTTTCTGTTTACAGTCGGATGGCAAAAGGAGAAATCAGGGCTGCTTAAATGAATTTCCTTCCCTGTCCGTAACAATAGACTGATGAAAATGGTCACAGATTGTGGAGTCAGGGGAAAATGTGGCAGAATGGATTGTTAGCTGGCTTCAAGCCAGAAAGCAGAGAGTGGGAGTTAGATTTATTTATTATTGTCAAAAGTAGGCTTACACTGCAATAAAGTTACTGTGAAAATCCCCTTGTCACCACATTTTGGCACCTGCTTTGGTAAATTGAGGGAGAAATTAGCATCGCCAATGCACCTAAGCAGCACGTCTTTCAAACTGTGGGACAAAACTGGAGCACCAGGAGGAAACCCACACAGACACAGGGAGAATGTTCAAACTCTGCACAGTGACCCAAGCCAGGAATCGAACCCTGGTCCCAGGCGCTGTGATGCAGCAATGCTAAGCACTATGTCACCTTAATGCCCAAGTTAGCCAGAGTGGCAGCAGTTTGTTGGGATCAGCGCTGGGATCACTGATGTTCATAATTTGCACTTTGGAATCAATATTATAATTTCTCAACTTGCAGGTGACACCAAATTGAATGGGATAATCAATTCTGGGGAGGATTGCCAACAAATTTACTGAAGGATATTAATAAACTTGCAGAATGGGCAGACAATTGGCAAACAAAATCTAACAACCAAATGGGAGGTTGATATTTTGGTAGGAAGAATAAAGAGGTCACTTATTACTTGGAAGGTGCAAGTGTAGATAGGGTAAAGGAAAAAAACGATCTTTGAATACAAACATATCAATCACTAAAAGTTGCCATTAAGACTACTTTATTCTGAGAAAAATAGTACTGAAAAATATGCATTGAATTTTTGGTAGCCAGGGTTGCACAAACAGTACTTTGTGCAATCCTGGCTACCGTATAATAAAAGGATAAAAGGGCACTGCAGAGGGTTGAAAGAAGATTTACAGGGATACCAGAAATGCATGGATATAAATATCAGGAAAGAATTGCCAGGCTGGGTCTCTTTTTTCTTGGATCTAATAGAGGTCTGTAAAATTAGGAGATGACAGTAAATGGCTGAAATTGTAAGGCGAATGGCCTCCTGGTACAGGATGGCAGGCTGGTGGGCATAGAATTGGGCAGCATGCCGGTGATGCCATTCACGGCATCTACTTGTTCCTGCCTGCTGCAATTTTACGTGTAATGGTGAGTGAGACTTAATGCGGCAGTCCGTTCACCAACTGAGGTCATCAAATGGTCAATTAATGGCCACTTTACCCATTGATGTTATCCAAAGGGGTGACGGGGGTGTTGCAGGGGAGGGGTTTATGAAGAGGTCCATGTCTTGTTACCAAGTCACCAGATGAGCCTCAGTTGGGAAAGGGGGTGAGTGCCTCCACAATGGTGACCCCATTCTAATCAGAGGTTCTTAGAGGGTTGATCCCTTCCAATGATCTCCTTTCTCAACCATTGCTTCCAACTTTATCAGCACCTGCAATCTGCCCTGGACTCACTTTATATTCCAGCTCTAATGCTGAATATTTTCATTTTAGCCCCACTGCAGACATAAGTGGCCAGCACTCCCTGTAGCACTGCTGGAACACAAGAGTTGCTGTGATTGGCTGGCAGCTATCTGAGGTGGAAATTCCTCTTGTTGAGGGATGGGCATCCCATCTTAGGATGGTTAATGGCTCTGGAATGAGGGGGTAGAACCTGCCCAATGTTTGTTTGTGTGGGGAAGAGGATAACTAAAGGCCATTAATGAAAGGTAGTCGCCAAGAAATCCAAAAGGAAATTCAGAAACTTCTTTACCCAGAGTTTTGAGAAGTTTGAACTCTATCACAAAGAGTGGTTTAAGTAAATTACATAGATACGTTTAAAGGGATGGCCGGAGTACACCTCCATTATCCTGATGGCAGTTTACATCCCGCCCCATGTGGACATAAAGATAGCACTGGACGAAATATACACCATACGAATATTCTTCAGACGAAATATTTGAGGCTTTGTTCATCATGGCCGGGACTTCAATCAAGACAAGCTCAAGAGCGTACAACAAGTTATCACCAATATGTCTCCTGTTCCACCAGAGGCCCAAACATCCTAGACCACTGCTACACAAATATCAAACATGCCCACTGCTCTATTGCCCGCCCACACTTTGGCGAATCAATCCACAAAGCTGCTGCTCCTGCTCCTGCTCCCAACTTACACCCAAAAACTGAAGTGGGAGAATCCACCAAAGAAACTTGTGCAATGTTGGTCTGAGGAATCAGGTGATCTCCTTCGGGGCTACTTGGGGTCAGTGGACTGATCAGTATTTAAAAACTCGGTGACCAACCTGAACGAGTATGCCACTACAGTAACTTACTTCATTAGTAAGTGTGTGGAAGACTGTGTGCCAAAGAAGCAAATCCATGTGTTCCCCAACTGGAAACCATGGTTGAACAGGGATATCCATAGCTTGCTGAAATCCAGGTCTGAAGCGTTCAAATCAGGCGACACTGACCTATACAAAAAAAGCCAGATACAATCTAAGAAGATCCATCAAAGATCAAGTTGGAATCCCAGGCTAGTCACACCGACCCCTGCCAACTATGGCAAGATCTGTAAGATATAACAGGCTACAAGATGAAGGCATGTAAAATCGCTGGCTCCAACGCATTCCTCCCTGATGAGCTCAATGCATTCTACACCCGTTTTGAGCAAGAAGTCAGTGAGAGCATGCTTTCCACTCTGGAAGCCTTGGATGAACCTGGATCTCGGATCACCATTGCAGATATCAGAGCAGCTTTCTCGAAGGTCAACCCACAGATGGGGTACTCAGACGAGCGCTCAGATCTTGTGCGGATCAGCTGGCGGGATTATTTGCAGACATCTTCAACCTCTCTTTACAATAATCTGAGGTCCCTGTCTGCTTCAAGACGACCATCATCCTGGTACCTAAGAAAAACCAAGCAGCATGCCTTAATGCCTATTGGCCAGTGGCTCTGACATCCATCATTATGAAGTGCTTCGAAAGACTAGTCATGGCACAAATCAATTCCAGCCTCCCAGACTACCTGGATCCACTACAGTTTGCCTACTGCCGCAACAGATCCACAGCAGACGCCATCTTCCTGGCCCTGCACTCAATCCTGGAACACCTAGATAACAAAGACGCCTACGTCAGACTCCTATTTATTGACTACAGTTCAGCCTTCAACACTGTTATTCCTATGAAACTCATCTCCAAACTTCGTGGCCTGGGCCTCAGCACCTCCCTCTGCGACTGGATCCTGAACTTCCTAACTCAGAGACCACCATCAGTAAGGATAGGCAACAACACCTCCTCCACAATCATCCTCAACACCGGTGCCCCATAAGGCTGTGTTCGCAGCCTTCAACTATACTCCTTATACACCTATGACTGTGCAGCCAAATTCGATTTTCAAGTTTGTTGACAACACCACCGTAGTGGGTCGAATCTCAAACAATGATGAGACAGAGTACAAGAATGAGATAGAACATAACATAAGAACATAAGAAATAGGAGCAGGAGTAGGCCGAGTAGGCCAACTAGCCCTTCGAGCCTGCCCCGCCATTCAATAAGATCATGGCTGATCTGTCATGGCTCAGTTCCACATTCCCGCCCTCTCCCCATAACCCTTAATCCCCTCTCTTATCAAAAACCCATCAACCCGCGTCTTAAAAATATTTAGCAAGGCAGCCTCCACCACTTCAACGGGCAGAGAATTCCAGAGATTCACCACCCTTTGAGTGAAGAAGTTCCTCCTCAACTCCGTTCTAAACCGCTCTCCCCCCCCCCTTTATCTTGAGCCTGTGCCCCCTAGTCCTACTGTCTTTTTTGAGCGGGAAGAGTCTCTCCACCTCTATCCTATCCATCCCATTCATCATCTTATACGTCAGAAGCTGGTGAACTGGTGCGGCAACATTAACCTCTCCCACAATGTCAACAAAACGACAGAGATTGTCATTGACTTCAGGAAGCATAAAGGAGAACATGCCCCTGTCTCCATCAACAGGGATGAAGTAGAAAGGGTCGAGAGCTTCAAGTTTTTAGGTATCCAGATCACTAGCAAGCTGTCCTGGTCCCCCATGCAGACACTACAGTTAAGAAAGCCCACCAATGCCTCTACTTTCTCAGAAGACAAAGGAAATTTGGCATGTCAGCTACGACTCTCACCAACACTTACAGACGCACCATAGAAAGCATTCTTTCTACTTGTATCACAGCTTGGTTTGGCTCCTGCTCGCCCAAGACCGCAAGGAATTATAAAAGGTCGTGAATATAGCCCAATCCATCACGCAAACCAGCCTCCCGCCCATTGACTCTGTCTACACTTCCCGCTGCCTCAGCAGAGCAGCCAGCATAATTAACAACCTCACGCATCCTGGACATTCTCTCTTCCACCTTCTTCCATTGGGAAAAAGATACCAAAGTCTGAGGTCACGCACAAACGGACTCAAGAACAGTTTCTTCCCTGCTGCAGTCAGACCTTTGAATGGACCCACCTTGCATTAAGTCGATCTTTCTCTACACCCTAGCCATGACTACAACACCACATTCTCCACTGTCTCGTTTTCTTCTCTATGAACAATATGCTTTGTCTGTAAAGCACACAAGAGACAATTCTTTTCACTGTATGCTAATACATGTGACAATAAGAAATCAAATCAAATACTGATAGGCATTAAAAGGAGAAGGATGTAAAGAGTTACAATTATTTGGATAAAGAAAGATGGGAGGAAACTCAAGTGAAACATAAACATCAGTATTGACTTGTTGGGACAAATGGCCTATTTCTGTGCCAATGTCCAATTTCATTTTACGTAATCAAAGTGTCTCAAATGTACATAGGAATGCTAGATACTGTTGAAGTTTATCTATAGAGCACATGGTTTGGCAGCACAGGGCACCAGTAAACTCAAATGTAACCAACTGGAAAGAATCCAGCCCACAATGAGTGCAAAGTACGGAGTCTTTGGGGAATTGTACACTTCATCAAGAATGCTAGAGTCAAGAATTTGGGAAAATAGGACTTTGGGCAGAGAGGGAAGGAAGTTCTGCTTTTAATTTAACCTCCAAAGCTGATGTTTGTCTTTTGGTTTTTGTGATTACTAAATCAGTACCTAATAAGGTTATAGGAAAGCAGCAGTGTTTTAATTGCAACTTGTGGGAGTTTGTAGAAAGCGATGTTTTCCTGGACAGCCATATGCGTGCTAAATGTCTGCAAATTGCGCAACTTTCGTTCATTTGTTGACCTAGAGTTTGAGTTGCAAATAAAGCAGGGCAACAGAAAAGGAAGAGTTACCTGGACATTTTGTTCTAGGAGGCAGCCACACTTTTTTAGGTATGTGGACCTTGGCCAATTGGTGGGTTTGACAGCAAGTCAGACAGTTGGTGATCCAGGATACAGGAACGTGACAGCAATAAGGGGCAGTATAGTCAGAGTGAGAGATACAGCTCACTACAGATACAACCAAGAACCAAACCTCAAAAGGTAATCTTTGGGCTGTTACCTGAGCCATTCGCCAGTTATCATTAAATCAAGCACATGAGAGAATTAAACACATGGCTCAAAGCATGGTGTGAGAAGAAGGGTTTCCCAGTTACGGGTAACATGTTGTTGGCATGGGTTCCACTTAAACCAGACTGGGACCATTTCCTAACAAAACATTTAACTGGGCAATGGACAGGACTTTAAACTAACACTAACTGTTGATGCTGAACTGAAAGAGTAGCCTTTGCTCACTTAGCAGGGTCTCTGTCTGCCAGCAAATACAGGTTTCTCCCACCGGTAACATCATTATGTTTGCATCCAATGTTCACCTCTAGCTTACTGTTCCTCTTCTGAGTCTGCACTACCACTCTTGAAACCGTTATCTCAGAAACAGTCTTAATCTCATGTAATAATTATCTGATAAAATGATCTGCTTAAACATTACCATTTTTATTAAAAACGTGTGTTTTCTTTAGAGGAGAGGATACAGCACTGTTTGCAGCTTCACACTCAAGATGTCACCCTGTTCCAGCTGAGTTTGGACTGCACCATCTTTGATGCAGGCACTGGTAACTGCATGTGCAGAGAGCGCCCCCTGCAATTCACAATGTCAACAAACACAGGCCGCAATTTTTAAGAAATGGAGGGGAAAGAAAGGTTCTGTGTGAAGGGAGCTTTTGATCTCGAAAGACTCAAAGCAATACAGCAGTTTAATGATTTGGGTAAAGACAAGGATTGGAGAAGAGGACAGAGTTCTTGATTTGATTTATTGTCACACACACTGGGATACAGTGTATTGTTTCTTGTGTGCTATACAGTGAACCATAACATTCATAAAGTACACTGGGGAAAAGGAAAAGGACAGGGTGCAGAATATAGTGTTGCGATTAAAGGTAGGGTGACCAGAAAGATCAGCTTAATATATGATAGGACCATTCAAAATTCTGATGATAGCAGGGAAGAAGCTAGAGTCTGTTGGTATGTGTTTTCAGACTTTTGTATATTTTTTCCAATGGAAGAAGGTGGAAGAGAATACGTTTGAGTTGTGTGGGGTCCTTGATTATGCTGGCTGCTTTCCTGAGGTAGTGGAAAATGTAGACAGAGTCAATGGATGGG
This sequence comes from Carcharhinus amblyrhynchos, assembly GCF_965287045.1. NCBI lineage: Eukaryota > Metazoa > Chordata > Chondrichthyes > Carcharhiniformes > Carcharhinidae > Carcharhinus > Carcharhinus amblyrhynchos. The sequence goes on along the minus strand of NC_137328.1, from coordinate 92,602,705 downwards.
AGAGTGGTTTGTGTGAAGTTACACTCACAACCCTTTGTATTTTTTTTGGGGTCTTGGTCAGAGCAAGAGCCATACAAAGCTGTGATGTATCTGGAAACGATGTTTTCAATGATGCATCTGTAAAAATTGGTAAATGTCACAGAGGACATGCCAAATTTCCTTAGCCTTCTGTGAAAGTAAAATTTTTAAGTTTTAAAGTTTATTGGTTACATTAACACTGCAGTGAAGTTACTATGAAATTCCCTTGGTCACCACAGTATGGTGTTTGTTCGGGTCAATGCACTTAATCAGCACATCTTTCAGAATATGGAAGGAAACTGGAGGATCTGGAGGAAACTCACACAGACACAAGGAGAACTGCAAACTCCACACAGACAGTAACCCAAGCCGGGAATCGAACCCGGGTCCCTGGTTCTGTGAAGCAGCAGTGCTAACGCAAATGCCTGCCATAGAGGCATTGGTGATCTTTCTTAATTATAGTGATGGTGTCCAAGGTCCAGGACAGATTCTTTAACAGTGCATCAGTGAATAAGATTCATGCAAAGAACAATAAAACAATAAAATTAATGGCTCTTTATCCAAATGCATTTGTGATACAATAAACAAATTAGTAGAGCCAAGAAATAAATGGTTTAGATTTCACCACCATTACAGAGACATGAGGATAAGATGACTAAGGTTAGGAAATAAGAATTCCAGGGTACACATTTTGAAAAATGGGGATGGATCCTGGCTAAGATGATCAGGAAACAATGATGCAAGTATTTTATAGGTCCTCTAACAATAAATAGAAATTTCTAGAGCTTATAACAATGGTAATGTAATAATCATGGGTATTATTGGAAAATTAGTCTGGAAAAATGAGTAGAACGCTTTCAGAACGGTTTTCTGGAACAATACTTTGTGGAATCAACAAGGGATAAATCCAATTTCAATTTAGTACTGTGCAATAAAGAACAAAGAACAAAGAAAATTACAGCACAGGAACAGGCCCTTCGGCCCTCCAAGCCTGCACCGACCATGCTGCCTGACTTAACAAAAACCCCCTACACCTTCCATCTCATTCATGTACTTGGCAAGCCATCCCTTAAAAGTCATTACTGTATCTGTATCCGCTTTCAACCTCCCCCGGCAACGAGTTCCAGGCACCCACCACACTCTGTAAAAGATCTGTCTCGTACATCTCTTTTAAAACTTGTCCCTTGCACCTTAAACCTATACCCCTAGTAATTTACTCTTCTACCCTGGGAAAAAGCTTCTGACTATCCACTCTGTCCATGCCTCATAATCTAGTAGACTTCTATCAGGTCTCCCCTAAACCACCGTCACTCCAGTGAGAACAAACCAAGTTTCTCCAACCTCCCCTCACAGCTAATGCCCTCCATGCCAGGCAACATCCTGGTAAATCTTTTCTGTACTCTCTTCAAAGCCTCCACATCCTTCTGGTAGTGTGGTGACCAGAATTGAACACTATTTTCTAAGTGCGGCCTCACTAAGATTCAATAAAGTGTCAACGTGACTTGCCAATTTTTAAACTCAATACCCCGGTTGATGAAGGCAGATTATATTAGTAATCTCATTGTAAACAATCCTGTTGGTGGGGAGGGGAGAAAGTGATCAAAATACAACTAAATTCCACATTAAGTTTGAGAATGACATATTCCTATCCCAAACAACGATCTTTAATTAAATATATGCCTGAGATGGGAGCTGGCTACAGTTGATGTAGTCTATTTGCCGAAAGGTGTGGCAGTAAATAAACTGTGAGAAATATTTAAAGAAATAATTCACAATAGTCAACTATAATACATTGTATTAAAAAAACAAAATCTGAGCGAGAAAGATCCTTCCATGCCTTGCTAAGTAAATTTAGGATATCATTCAATGAAAAGGGAATTCATATTCATGAGATCCTAAATGAATATTTCCTATCAGTATTTACTGTTGAGAAAAGTACAGATGTTAGGAAACTTGGGGAAATAATTAGTGGTGTCTTGAGGAGTGTACATATTACAAAGAGGTGCTGGAAGTCTTAAAGCGCGTCAAGGTAGACAAATCCCTGGGACCTAATGAAGTGTATCCCTGGAAATTGCGGGTCCCTTAGCAGAGATATTTGAATCATCGATTGTCACAGGTGAAGTCCCTGAAAATTGGATGGTGGCAAATGTTATGCCTTTGTTTAAAAAGAACTGCAAGGAAAAGCATGGGAATTACAGGCCAGCGAGCCTCACATTTGAGGTGGGTAAGTTGTTGGCAGGTATTTCGAGACAGAATCTACAGGCATTTAGAGATGCAAGGACTGCTGGTAGTGTGGCGACCAGAATTGAACACTATATTCCAAGTGCAGCCTTGGAACAGTCAGCATGGCTTTGAGGGTAGAAAATCATGTCTCACAAAATTTGATTGTTTTGAAGGGGGTAACCGAGAAGGTAGATGAGGGCAGTGCAGTTGATGTTGTCTGAATGAACTTTAGCAAGGCACCGCATGGTAGGTTATTGTATAAGGTTAAATCTCATGGGATCCAGGGTGAGGTATCTAAATGGATACAAAATTGGCTTGATTACAGAAGACAGAGGGTGGTTATAGAGGGCTGTTTTGCAAACTGGAGGCCTGTGACCAGCGGTGTGCTGGGTCCACTGTTATTTGTCATTTGGATGAGAATGTAGGAGGCATGGTTTCTAGATGACACCAAGATTGCTGTCATAGCGGACAGTGGAGAAGGTTATCTTGGATTGCAACGGGATCTTCACTAATTGGGCCAGTGGGCTGACAAATGGCAGATGGAGTTTAATTTAGATAAATGCGAGGTGATGCATTTTGATAAACTGAAGCAGGGTAGGACTTAGTTAATGGTAGGGCAGTGGGGAGAGTTATGGAACAAAGAGATCTCGGGGTACATATTCATAACTCCTTGAAAGTAGTCACAGGTGGACAGGGTAGCGAAGAAGGCATTCAGCATGCTTGGTTTTATTGGTCAGAACATTGAATACAGGAGTCAGGATGTCTTGTTGAAGTTATACAAGACATTGGTAAGGCCACACTTGGAATACTGTGTACAATTCTGGTCATCCTATTATAGAAAGGATATTCAACTAGAAAGGGTGCAGAGAAGATTTACTAGGATGCTACTGGGGCTTGATGGTTTCAGTTATGAAGGAGAGGCTGGATAAACTGGGAGATTTTACTCTGAAGCGAAGAAGGCTGAGGGGTGATCCTATAGAGGTCTATAAAATAGAACCATAGAACATTATAGCACAGAAACAGGCCTTTTGGCCCTTTTTGGCTACGCCAAACCATTTTTCTGCCTAGTCCCACTGACCTGCACCTGGACCATATTCCTCCACACCCCTCTCATCCATGTACCTGTCCAAGTTTTTCTTAAATATTAAATGTGAGCCCGCATTCACCACTTCATCTAGCAGCTCATTCCACACTCTCACCACTCTGTGTGAAGAAGCACCCCCCCCCCCTCTAATATTCTCTATTAGCTTTTCCCCCTTCACCCTTAACCCATGTCCTCTAGTTTTTTCTTCCCTGGCCTCAGTGGAAAAAGCCTGCTTGCATTCACTATCTATACCCCTCAATTTTTATACATCTCTATCAAATCACCCCTCATTCTTCTACACTCCAGGGAATAAAGTCCTAACCTATTCAACCTTTCTCTGTAACTCAGTTTCTCAAGTCCCAGCAACATCCTTGTAAACCTTCTCTGTACTCTTTTAACCATATTAATATCCTTCCTGTAATTAGGTGACCAAAACTGCACACAATACTCCAAAATCAGCCTCACCAATGTCTTATACAAAACGAGGGACACAAATCAGCTAGATAATCAATACCTTTTCTCAAAGTTAGAGAAGTCTAAAACTAGAGGGCACGGGTTTAAAGGTGAGAGGGGAGAGATACAAAAGTCTCCAGAGGTGCAATTTATTCACAGAGGGTGATGACTGTCTGGAACAAACCGCCAGAGGTATTAGTGGAGACGGGTACAATTTTTGTCTTTTAAAAATCATTTAGGCAGTTGCATAGGTAATATAGGTATAGAGGGATATGGGCCAAATGCAAGCAATTGGGATTAGCTTAGGGGTTTAAAAAAAATGATGGGCGGCATGGTTAAGTTGGGCTGAAGAGCCTGTTTCCATGCTGCAAACTCCTGTGACTCTATATAATGTTGCAAAAATAGCCATAAGACCAAGTATTAGGTGAGTTTTGGAAACCAGCGAAGGGCAACTAAAGTTGATAAAAAGGGGGAAAAAAATTGAATGTGCAAATATTTTGGAAGGGCCTTCATCATAGAAGATACGCATACAAGAAATGAGAGAGTGATCAAGAAGCTAAAATGAGTGAGGAACAAGGCAGAGCCTCAAGGCAAATGGTTGATCATTTAGAACTAATGAGAATTTCTTCAGAGGGTTGTGAATCTTCGGTTTCCTCTTCCTCAGGGGCTCATTGATGCTCCATCATTGATGTTTCATGGCTGAGGTAGACAGATATTGGTCTCTCAAAGACTTGAGGGATAATGGGAATGGGCAGGAAAGTGAAGTTGATTCAGAAGTTCAGTCATGATCATACCAAATAGCACAGCAAGCTTAAGGGGCTGTATGGATCACTCTTGCTCCTAATTTTGGGGTTGACAGTATTAGCGAAATGTCAAATAATCAGGAATTTAAGACAATTATAAAACTACTAAGAATTAAAATCAAACTTACAGAATAGCAGTTACTGTCTGCATAAAGACACAATCATAGTAAGAGATTTAAAGAGATTTGAACACGTGTTTCTGATTTTAGAATGTATTGCAAGTGTATTTTTAAAATGGTCTGTGCGCTTTAGCCAAAAGCAGGCTGCCCAACACATAATGGGATGAAGACAGTGAGACAAACCACATTCTTTAGAACAATGAAACCACAGAATGTGTATATTCTTATCAGCATAAGTTATAGACAGTATGGATTTCCAAAGGCATTGAATTAATAGAGCTGCTCAATTTGTACTGATAAGATGGTGTTTCTCATAAATGGGAATATCACATCTGACTCCACCAATTGACAGAGTTGGTGAGAACAGTACCTTTGAACACTCCAGCTAAGCATGGGGGGGAGGAAGCATCCAGATTCTACAGACCAATTAAATACTATGATGTCAGAGTAGAATGTAATTGGCTGAGGTATATGACAACTGTTAATGTTCGATTTGCATTAATGATGACTGGTTCATAACTAACGGGAAGGTGAGAAAAGCAAACTTTAAAAAGTGTATAATTGTCCTGATGTATTGTAACTTGAGTGGTATTGCAGTGCTCAGGGTCTTCTCTGCAGGAGAGATGTTGGATTGCCCAATGCTCTCTCTCCCAGTGATCGTTGGTCAAATAAAGATATGTCTTAAACCGGGATACTGACTTTGCTAGTCTTTATATTAGCCGAAGTTTTTGGCAATACCTAGTCTCTGAAAAACCCCGCAACAGAGGGTTACAGATTACTCAACAGCCTTGACTTCAAAGTGCCAGATGTAACCTATTGGAGCAAACCTAACTTCAGTGAAATCTTACCTCCTTTTGGGGTGATGAAGCATACCACAGGTCTCAGCATTTCATTCATTCAAATGAAAAGTTTAAAAATATTTTAAGAAGATTTTTATTGACAATACAGTATTCAGACAGTTACACACAGCAATAACTGATCAAATGATTCTCACAGAGACACTAGCTGTCGAGTGCAGGATGATTGTTGCAGTGCGACAAAAATTTCAGCCACAATGGAGCTCTATCTCAAATATTTCAGTCCTTGGTCCAGAAACAGAGTTGCAGTTGATGTCATTGCTAAGGAAAGCTTGTGATGCAATAAGCACAACATGGATTTTGGAAGCTGCTGCCATTTGTGGATCATTTTCACAATTATAAAGTTCATCTGCTATGTATTTTAACCAAAGTCCATTATCCATATCCTGTCCCTTTCGAGCTAATTGTTACTGTACAAAGAGAATACTGAATGCCATTACTATACAACATATGGCGACATAAGGACTTTTTCTTTCACCTGCAAAGCAAAAGAAAAATATAAATAGGACATCAAATTTATTAAACAGTGTAACATATTACAATGACTCCATAAAGTACACGAATTATACTTATTAAACCCCAAACCAATTTACTATAAAATCTTGAAAGGAACAATAGAAATGAGCAAATATCATCACATATTGCAGCAGGTGTTCGACAACAATGATTTGTATTTATACAGCACCTTTAATATAGCTAAATGTCTCAAGGGGCGCTAAACAAAGTCTGACACCAACATAAGGAGATATGAGGAAAGATGACCAAAGGTGCAGTCAAAGAGTAGGATTTAAGTCATTTTTTAAAAGGAAAAAGAGAGGAAAGTGGTTTAGGGAGGGAATTCCAGAGTTAGGGGCCTTAGCAGTTGAAGTTAAGATCAATAGTGGAGGAATTAAATGTAGGATGCTCAAAAGGCCAGAATTTGAAGAACACTAGTCTTAAGAGGACAGTAGTGATTAAGGAGATTGCACAGATAGGGAGAGGAGACACTATGGAGGTATTTAAAAAATGATGAAAATGTTAAAAGCAAGGCATTGTTTAATTTTGAGCCAATTTAGGTCAGTGAGTATTGGTGTAATAGAGGAACAAGCTTTGGTTTGAATTAACATTAGCAGCGTTTTGAATGATACGAGGCTCAGAGGGTATAATATGGGAGACAGCCACCTCAATGTACTCCTGGGCAAAGGTATGGATGAAGGTTTAAGTAGATCAACTAAGGCAAGGGCTTACCCAGCTGATGTTAGGGAGGTGGAACCGATGGCAAGAATGTGTCATTGGAAATTCATCACCATTAAATAGGACACAAAGTAGCAAACAGTTTGGTTCACTTTCAAACAATTTCCAGGGAGAGGGATGGAGTTGGGGTAGGCAGGTGGCCTTGTGCCCTTTATGTATCCAGCTCCTTTGGTAATACAGTAGTAATAAAAGAACTGTCAGGTGGCCTGAGGCCCTTAACCAGCTATTAATGGTCATTTAAAGACCTCCAACCATCACTGTTGATATTAGTCAGTGGTGGTGGTGGTGGAAGGGCTCAGGATGGCATGCAATATGGCAAAGCAACCTTTTTTCGGTTGTGGGAATCCTTCCTGTTCAGACACCATGCCAAATAAGAACATAAAGAGATAGGAGCAGGAGTAGGCCATCTAGCCCTTCGAGCCTACCCCGCCATTCAATCAGATCATGGCTGATCTGAAGTGGATCAGTTCCACTTTCCCACTTTCTCCCCATAACCCTTAATTCCCCTGTCGATCAGAAACTTACCTACCCATGACTTAAATATATTCAGCAAAGGTAGCCTCCACCACTTCAATGGGCAGAGAACTCCAGAGATTCACCACCCTTTGAGTGAAGTTCCTCCTCAACTCTGATCTAAACTGCCCCCACCCCCCCATCTTGAGGCTGTGCCCTCTCGTCCTGCTATCCTTTCTAAGCGGGAAGAATCTCTCTACCTCTACCCTATCTATCCCCTTCATTATCTTATACGTCTCTATAAGATCCCCCCTCAGTCTTCTAAACTCCAACGAGTACAGACCAAGTCTATTTAGTCTCTCTTCATAAGCTAACCCCCTCATCTCCGGTATCAGCCTAGTGAACCTTCTCTGCACTCCCTCCAACGCCAACATATCCTTCCGCAAGTGCAGCGACCAAAACTGCACACAGTACTCCAGTCTTTGAAACTCTTCACCTCAGCTTCTTCATGCACCTCACCAGGATGACCCGAGTGAAAACGTTCCACTTACCTTATTTGGCTTGTGATTTTCATGGTGAGCTGCCTGCTGTCCCAGTAGCGGCCAATAATTCCAGTGATGTTACTGGGGCTGGATAACTACCAGCCATCTGATTAGCCAGCAGCTGAGGTGGAATTCCCTCTCAGGTGGAGGCAAGTCCCACACTAAGCCCTGCGACAGCACAATGGCCTTAAAATCAGGTTGGGGTTTCTCAGCCCCATAATGGTAGACTTGCCCTCGATTTTCTAGCAGGATAGGCAGGGTCACCACCTCTATGTGGGGATTCCAAGGAATAGATTCAGTCTTCCCAATATTTAGCTGCAAGAGATTTCTGCTCATCTGGTATTGGGGTTATTGAGGGGCTCAGACAGGTAGTGTGACCTCGAGCTGGGTATCCGTAGTATACATGCGGGAGCTAATATTTTCAGGTGACAATCAGTTGCAGCACAGTTGAGAAATAGAGGAAGCCAAGATAGATTCTTGGGGGAAAAAGCAGAACCTATGGTATCAGACTAGGAAGAAAGGCCACTACAGGTAGATTCTCTGACTATGGCTGGATAGATAAGAATGGAACCAAGTGAGAGCAGTCCTCCATAGCTGGATGGCAGTGGAAAGATGATGGTGAGTTCAACCCAATCAAAGGCTGTAGAAAGGTCAAGATGCGTGTGGAGGGATAGTTTACCTTTCCCTGCTCCCACCACATAGGGCACCATTTGAGACTCTGATCAGAACTGTTTCAGTTCAAATGGAAATAAATTACATTCTGGGAAAGATCGATTCAGATTTGGGTGGCGACTCTGGGGAGGAAAGAGGTTGGAGATGGTGTGGTAGGTTGCATGGGTAACAGTATATTTGAAGGAATGAGGAGAGTGTACTGTTAACAAATTAGCTCAGAGGAAGTTTGGAATCAACAGCATGCAAGTAGAGATTTTGATGGGCTGAAAGATAATGGCTTTTGGTCATCCTGGTACTGAGCTGGAAGATGATGTGACACATTCAAGATCTGATGTTAGATGGACAATCTTAAAGAATGGGAATAGTTGAATGTTCCTAGAAAAGTGGAAATTGACACAATTCCTGCAGATTATGTCACTGAGGAATAGTAAATCATTAAGATGGCACAGAATGAATCCTCTATTGTAATGACAGAGGGAAGGGAAGAAAAGTCACTGATGTATGTCTGTTGGCTATATGTGGATAAGTAGGAATGCAACTGTGTGTAAAGGCTAGTTTAAAATACTTATTTTGCTTTCCTTCTCCCTCATGCTGATGTTTTCTCTGACTGTTAAAACTGGAATAAGTCTCATCACTTCTACCTTGATAGAAGATTACAGCAGAGACTGTAAGTGCCAACCAGGCAAAGTACCAATTTTTGTTCAACTGATATCCATATCAAAATGCCAACAGCCATACGATAAACAACTATTTCACCAGTCAGATATTATAGTAAAACATCTGGCATTAAATATTTATTAAGCATGGAAGAAGATACAACACACTGTTTTCACTGTTTATTGAAAAACATATCAATGAGTCAGCTAATCCAAGCTTCATCCTTTGAAAACAAATTGCTCTGTTCGATACTGCCTTTGGGGAAAGATTAAGTTCTTGCCTCGTCATCCTCATTTGCTCACTGGAAGACATTCTAGTACTGCCCTCCAAACCTTTGGAACCATCAACTCTCAGACTTCTGTTCTTTATAGTTGCTGCCTGACCTACTGAGCATTTCCAAGTTCTTGTTTGGATTCATAAACTAGATCCAACTTATAAACCTTGGAACTAAGCACTAAGAGAATTCCAACTTCTCTACCAGATGCATGGTTTTACTAGGGTACTTTCAGTACCTCATGCTCAATTCTATTACATTTTCTTTCATAATATAATTGTGCATTTAAGAAAGAAACTGCTGTTTCACTGATACTCCTCCCAATGTTTCTCCTTGCAGGAATCTGTTGCACCACTCCCCCCACCCTGCAATTCAGGATACTTTCTTTCAGTCATCATAAGCCTGTGGCTTTACTGTTACTCTCACTTTTCCCTTGAATTGGTTATAAATTTGTAAACAAATGCAGGATTGGGAACTAGAATAAAGAACACAGAAAATTACAGCACAGGAACCAGCCCTCCAAGCCTGCATCGACCATGTTGCCCAGCTAAACTCTTACTTCTCCATATTCTTACTGGCTTCTAGATTCCCATTGTCACCCTTGGAACTATCTTCCCGATCTTAACACTGAAATGCTTGTGTGGAAAGCCCCAGATTGAAAAAGTTGCTGAATTTGTCAATTTTTTATTATGCTCTTGAACTTATTTTAATATTTTTGTAGTTCTGAAGATTCTGCATGCAAGAAGTTAATTTGTCCGTTGCCTCCATAAATGCTGACTAATTTTCAGTTCTAACATTGTCAGTTTTTGTTTCAGATTTTCAGAATGATTACAGAAGTTGAACACAGCTTTAGTTGATGATACATTCAAGAAGATACCATGACTTATTAAAATATTCAGCAAGAGGTATTGAATCTTCACAAACTCTTGGAATTTCCTTGCCAACATTTCAATAAATATCATATACATTGCTTTAAGGATTTTGAATATACCAGACTTACAAAATAATCAAATTTCCATTTAAAAAACTCAATAACTTTTTGGAGCAACTTGTGTGGTTCCCAGAATTATATTTTTACAAACTGGTTGCACAATACTCTAGCGATACTTGTAGGATTTTATTTGCCATTAAAGTGAATGGTCAGTTTACTCCATTTACTGTATTCTTAAAGCTATGCACTATTGATAAAAATGTAGTTTCAGTCCAATTTGTGATCAAATTGTTTCTTCTAGAATTTATTCAATGTTATATTTTAGGATGATTGTGGACTGGACAGTTGTTTTGTTGAGAACTGTGAAAAAGTGTTTCATTTCTATTTCTCATGTTGAAAATGAAAGGAAAAACAAATCTTCGTATGTCTATTCAAAAGAGAACCACCAGAGACTGTCTGGGTTTCCCATTCAACTTTTTTGTCTCAGAAGTATTTTAAGATTACAAAACTAGGTTTTATATTAATAAGCTCAAAGGAAAGCTTGTAGGAGTTTGTGGGCAAAAGAATTGATGGTAGATCAGGGTCCACATTTTTCTGAGTAATAATAGTCCAGTGTGGTCGATTTCTAGCAGTTAACACTTCAAGTTCACAGCTGTCTTCATGACCACTCACTTAAGCTAGCATTTGTTCTAAATTTTAGTTCTATTATTGCAGGCAATATTAATAGCAAATAATGACGGAGAGGAGATTAATTATTTTACTGCACAATCTGAAATTGTTGTTGCAGTTTTTAAAATGTTAAGCAATCCAAATTAAATATTTAGAAAATTTTAGGAACTTTAAATGCATAAAATTCACCTGGTTCTTGAACACAAAAGAGATAACTTGCCCCACCTCATTTGGAACACATTTTTGGCAACAGGTACTATATGCATAAGAAACTAATAAGAACAAGCAAATGTGTGTTTTCTGTCAGCAGTTGTCTTCACTGTGTCAAAAACAGGGTATAAATAGCCCAAAAATATGCCTAAGTCAATACCACATACATACTGACTGACTTAACAAAAATTTCTGGCTCACAAAAGTTCTATCAAAATTACCATTCTCCTCTGAAGTTGATTTCAGAAACCTACAAATTCCAGTAAGTTTAACATGACGAAGTATTCTGGTAACTTTATTTCCAATGATAACCGAATAGAATGGAACTATTGAATCTCTACAGTTCAGAAATAGGCGATATGGCCCATCAGGTCTGCACTGACTCTCTGAATGAGCACCCAACCTAGGTTCCCCCTCTGCCTTATCTCCATAACCCTGCACATATACCATGGCTAATCCACGTAACCTACACATCTTTGGACTACAGAAGGCACCTTAAGGAAACCCATGCTGACACGGAGTACATGCCAATGCCACACACTCATCCATGGCTGAAATTGAACCCAGGGCCTGGCATGAGAGGCAGAAGCGCTAACCTCTGTGCTATCTTGCTGCCTATATGTTGCTATAGTGGCCTGCCTTCTTATTCTTGCTGGTTATAAGCCCTGCTATGCACAGCAAAGGGACTAGATCACAGATGTTAGCAGAATATAAAATTAAAACTATCATGCAAAAACACTAAGGGCGTGATTTAGCGCAATCGTGCCCTATTGCATTTCTGAGACTCATGCTAACACTAATTGGCCATCAAGAATTAACCCTTAGCAATGTCAGTCTCACACTGTATCTCTCAACGTCAAGTAAAGGGTTGAAGTCTTAGGCTTCAGGGCTCAAAGCTTAGTGGCACAGGATCAAGAACAATGCCCGACCCCCTCTCTAAGGCACACATAACCGTCCAGTTGACCTTGTTCTGTGTTTCATTCCTTTATCCTTTTGCTCTAGCTGCAAAAGCAGTATCACATTTCCCATAAAAAAAAGAAGCTATGACTTATAGTTGAATAAGAAAACTTTAAGTTATAATAAATATATACATAGAAGAAATAGAAAATCCTTTTAACTAATTTTGTATGTTAGTACATACTGTGCAAAAACAATCAAAATTTTGTAGTGTAACTCTTCAACATAATATGAATGTTTCTGAAAGGGTTCATCAGTAGTCTTGGGAAGTCAAAAGGGCTCTGTGGCTGTGAAGGTTTGGGAAACCCTGACTTAAAGGGTTGTGAATTTTTGGAATTCTCTACACTAAGGATGAAGAGGCTCAGTCGTTGAGTGTATTCAAGATCAATAAATCTTTTCACACTTATGAAATCAAGGGGCATAGGTATACAGCCAGAAAGCAGAATGGAGGTAGAAGATCAGCCATGATTTTACAGAAAGGCAGAGAAAGCTTCAAGGGCCAAAAATCCATCCCTTTCTCCTATTTCTTACGTACACAGAGAATATGACAATTTTCATAGACAGCAGTTATAAAGGTGCCTGTGATGAAATTGTGCAAAAGAGTGGCTTTGTGTGTTTCAGGAGAATATTTTGAAGTTCAGTTTTTCCTAAAGATGGTCAGTATGTCTGGAAGGAACACAGCTCATGTTCTGGGAAAGAATGATAATCATTCATTGCAACCTTGCAAGAGGTTAAGTAAAGTTCCCCAGGATCTCAGATTAGTGATTGACAGGGTCACAAGTGGTGGTGGCTTATATGCAGTCCTGGAAAGAAATTGGGAGTTTGGCTATTCTTGTTGAAATTGAAGAAAATTTTGCAGGCTTTTGGAAAGCTCTGAAAATTCCACAGCTGTCTACTCTTATTATAGCAAGTACATTTGTGATTACTAACTATATTTAGAGTTTTAAGTCAGAAAGAAGAATGTTGGCCATTTGGAACTAAGATAGTGATAACTTAGAAATTAGAGCTGTTTCTTTTCATGTTTAAAGGTTGTTCAACTTATTTTGTTAAAGTTATACTTAAACTGCGTTATGGATAAAAACAGGTTTTGATTACAGATCCCTAATTTGTCAGTAGAATTTGTCCTGCAGCAAAGCATCTCTTTCTCACATTTATGCCAAAGTAGAAAAATTGTTGAGGTCTAGTGTGGCTTCATAATGTACTCTCGGGTTCTGGTTCAATGCCAACATTCAACTTTTTAAAAACATGCTCTATGTAGAGGAGAACATAAAGAACTTAATATTGGGATAAAAGCAAAATACTGCAAATAAATTCTGGATAAATTCAGCAGGTCTGGTGGCATTTGTGTAGAGCGAAACAGACTTAATGATACAACTGTTCTTCAGAACTCCTATTTTTAGGAACTTAAAACTGGGGCACGTGAGCTACAGTTTGAAATTTTAATATATACAACTGCAATTATAGAGAGAATTAACCTCAACAACTTTGTAAAATAGAGATAACTAATGGAGCTCAGAAATAAATTTAAAAGCTTGTTTCATATTCCGCTGGCTCCAGTACCAACTGAAACCAAAAAGAGAACAAAAAAAAATCAAGGTTCAGAGGGTATAAAGGTTTGGAAAAGGATTTTGGTGGCTCTGGGAGTAAAGAGGTGGAAGTGAACAAGGTGCAGGGGTGAAAAGAAGTGTGTTCTGGGTAGGATTTTCGATTTGAACTTCAGTTCTGGGTCAAACTGAGGAGAAACTACATGCAGTCTGGTTCAGCCTGAAGAATAGCCATGAGCTTGATTTTGAGCTGAAGGAATGGGGCAAAGGTGTAGCTACATGTTGTTCAGGCACACAGAGAAACTCTAAATCTACAGATAATGTCAGCCAGACGCACTGTGGAAATGAATTGTGTCAGGTTATTGAGAACCATGAATGGGCAACGCTACTGAAATGAACCATAAAGGTGAAACCGGCACAAATGCCCCGACAGATTTTGCAAGTGAACTGTGGATATTAGAAAAGGTAGTGGGAGTTGGATCTCAGATACTTGAACACTTAATAAAACATAGCTCCTTTCCATTCAAATATTCAACAGAACTCTCAGCTTACACTCTTCAAACAAGACATGAGCAAATCTGGTTCAATGAATTGGTGCTTGCAGTTTAACATCTATAAGTCAGCTCCTGGCATTTACATAGTGAACTCCAGTTTCCTCATGCAAGCACTGAACGTATAGGTCAAGCAGCAGTCGAACTGAATCCCAAGGAAAGGAGTAAACATTAACATCCATTCCATATTAACCCACAATTGGTGTGCAGAGAGAAAACCCCCCACTTCTCTCAAAAGATTTGCTTAACTAACTATTCATTTTTGGACAGCATCACATTTACATTTGTTTAATTCAAACTGTTAAAATTCACAGAATTTCTGCAGTGCAAAAGGAGGCCATTCAGCCTAAAAGATCTGCACCAACTCTTCTACAACACATCACACCCAAACCCTATCTCGGTAATCCCACGTATTTACTCCGCTAATCCCCTAACCTACACAAAGTGGAAGTTTACACCAATCCAGTGATTTATAATCGATTTCAATCTGCAAGGAATGCTATAATGGACCCTGTCGAGGACTGAAAGCAACTTTTAAATTTCCCTGTGGAAATGCAGTTGTGTTTTTTCATTCTTTCATAAGATGTGGGCAATGTTGGCTTGGCCACCATTTATCACCCATCCATATGCAGGCACTAGAAGTTGTTTCAGTTTCATTGGGCGACAGTGGTGAACATGGACAGTTGCATCATCATTACAACAGAAAAGCTCAGGCCAATGACCTGATGCAGTGTCAGCTCTCAAATGCAAACAAGTGAAATGTTGGAGGCCAATACCACCCTGACAAGCTTCAGTGTGCCTCCTGCACTTCAGGCGAGAAGGTAATAAGTTTAACAATTTTTTTCAAAAGCGCAGAAAATTTACCTCCAGTAATCAAAAATGCAGCTTATTATAAGATCTGGCTGTTACCTAAATTATTTTCATAACCACAGAATCACTAAAGCACAGAAAGAGGCCCACCGACTCTGAAGGAGCATCCCATCCAGCCCCTCTCCTCCACTCCGTCCCCTTAACCCTGCACATTTACTATGGCTAATCCAGCTAACTGGCACCCCTTTGGACACTAAGGGGCAACTTAGCATGGCTAAACCTGCACATCTTAGACTGTGGGAGGAAACACTCACAGGCACAGTAAGTACTTCACACAGTCGATCACTTGAGGCCTGAATCAAACCTAGACCTCTGGCACTGAGGTAGCAGTGCAAACCACTGTGCCATCGTTAGATAAATTAGGTATACTGTAATCTAAACTAAAAAAACATATTTTTCTCTCCCCTTTTTGCCTGGTCAAAATGGCAAGATTAAGAGCAGGCATTGCACAATCAATTTCTTTCATAGCAACAGAAAGCATAGACTATCTGTGTAGTAAATAGATGAATGCTTTGAAACAGGGTGTTACTCTGGCAGCAAGAGAGCAGCTTTTGTTATTTATTGACACAAATGGACTTCAATAGTTTGATTGAGAGAGCAAAAGGCTTCACTATTCTCAATTATTTAAAATGCTTATAAAACGGAAATCTATTCAATCCAGCATGTATAATACCCTGAATTAATCCATGCCCATTAAGAGTTCAGAACAGAAACAAATGGACTAAATTTTGTACAGTCACTCCTAAAGGGCCAAATACAAAAAAAATCAGAAAGGAGAGAATTTTTTTGAATTTATTTGTGGGCATAGTCAGCTGTATTCCCAAACTGCCCAACATTTGGGAGTAAACTTGATAAAATTGTAAACACTGCAATTTGTAAATTGAAGCTTCCCCTCCACACTCCAGTCCTGGATCCTATCAATGATTTGAAATAGTCTTTGTATTTTAAATCAATAGCAATAGCCTGGACTGAAGCCAGGAAGGAGGGTTGCTATTTAAGTATTAAAAGGCTACGAGAACATTGCAAAAGATGATGGCAACATCAGATAAGAATGTACTGCACTCCTTCAGTGCTGAAGCAGGCACAGTTACCATTTAAGGATGCAGTTAGGCTTTTACTTCTGCATTGATACAAAGTGCATTTGGCTTTGTAGTGATCATATAATGATTCTGAAATCAAGACCCCAGTGAAGGCTCAGTTGGTGCCCAGCAGTGATCATCAATATTGAGTGGAAACAGATGAGCAATTTGTGACATAAGTCAAGGCCAATCAGAACTAGACACTTACTATTTGGGAAGGGGGGGGAAATAAAAAGTACGTAGTACTAAAGTATTCATTGAATGAAGTTCCTGAAAGAGCCTAGCAATATATAAAAATAATATTCTCCGAGGAGCTCCTCTACAGTGTGCTGCAAATAGGCATTCTGGACATACAGGTGGGTCTGCACTAAAGGATCATCATACACTGAGGATCATGCATTCTAACACAGTGAATTAATCAGACGTCAAGTCGCAGTTTTGTTTCTGCAATTAAATTGATATTTATATATATTGGGCAACCCAGAAGGTACAGCTGACACTTGGTCAGATGCAAGAATGAAAAGCAAAGCATAAGTACAGGAATGAGGGGATATATATAACATGGCAACTGAGGCCATGCTACAATTGTTGAATGGGTAATTGTCATGACAGCTGGAACCTGGAAATACGTTGTCTGGATTAAGTCAAAAAAAAGGAAAACTAGAAAATTTAATCCAAGTGGAATCGATTTAAATGATAAAACTTTGAGAATTCAGACAAAAAAATGTAGATAGACAGAAATAACATTGAGGCCTGAAAATAGCCTTGCATTTTGGTATAAATATTTTCTCATCTAGTACCAAATGTCCTTAGCTATAACTTTCACCTTGATGTCCATCATAAACAATATTGTTGAAAAAGGGGATTTGCAAAATTAAAATTGAACATTATAGTCAAGAAAATGCAACAAAGTTTTACTTACCTATTCTGGCACACTTCCAAAATATTCCCAGAAGTCTGGAAAATAAATGTTTTTGTTAATGCAACAGATATTGTTACATCTGAAAAAGCTTTACTGTTGAGAAAAATCAATGATTACAGTTTTAATTTTATATTTGACATTTACTATTTGAGAAGGGAAAAATGAAAATACTTTAAAGTATTCTTCACCCATCTAAATTACTCTAGTAATATAAGTATCCCTTCTGTATAGAGTTGATTTTTGTGCAGAATGATGCTCCAGATGGTTATGGAAACCATCCAACAAGAATCTCATACTCAAATATATGATCAATTATAAAATACTAGGTGGCAATTTTTGTTACTGCGACCTTACATATTGTAAGTATTAAAATCAAGAAACAGGTAATAAATCAGACAGAAACTGAAGTGTAAAAAAAGTCTTTGTTTAGTGATGGCACCACAACAGTACATGTGTTCGATGGGCTCACTGATGGAAAGAAGTGTCAAGAACAGCCAAATTAGAATTTCAGACTCATTAGTGTGATGTGCATTACCATAATCAACAATGACACTTTTACAGAACTGGAGGAAATGGAAGTAGACATGCTCAGTCTGCCAATCCAAGATAAGGTATGAAAGAAGTACCATGTTAGGTTCATTAACTCCATATTCATCTAATTAGGCTCCGAAACAAAAAACTAATCATGAACTTCGAGAATGTTAATTTATGTAAAAGATATTAATGCTCAAGTCACACCTCATTCACTTCAGACTTTTCAGGCACAAAGCATACACTTTCCTTAAGAATTCTTCTGTAAGTTGAGATGCTGTTTTAAAAATAAATTAACATTTTGATTGCTTCTATCCTGTTTATTTCAGATGAATACACAATTCGAAAACTGCAGGTGTAAAGATGTTGAATTATGGAAGTTTTCCAGCTAATAAGACAAACTTGAGTGATTTATGGACTGTGAATCCTGAAATGTTTTATAGTTACTTGAAAAACCTTCTCTAAAAGTACAAAAGTGAATTTGGGGACTAATGTTGGGCACTCAATTCAGAATATCCCAGGATTTAAAATAAGGGATATTCTGCAACACAAGAATTTTAAGACTTTTTTGTGGTAATTTCTCATTTTTGCAAAGTGGAAAATTAATTCACAAGATAATAGGTATGAGAAAATAATTCAAAGACCTCTACAGAATATGATTTGTAGTTGAAATAAGTTTTAACTTTCAGGCATTTTCTTTATTATCCTGATCTTCCATTTTCTCCTACAGTTGACCAGCTTTCAAGCCAACAATGGTGCTCGGAACCAGTTGCTTGGACATTTGGAAGTATGTTTCTCCCTTCTCTCTGCAGAGGTACTGTGCCTTGCGTTAGCATGTGCTCTATCTCCTGTGGTTAAAAGGAGATCAAGGTAGAGTAAGAAAGCTTGGGTGAACTTACTTAAGGACTGCAGTGATACAAAACTAAACTCATACTATAATTAGGGGAGGGTAGAACAGATCCATTACAAACTTAGTTTAGTTACCATTCATTTTAACTATCAAAAGTAACTAATAACTGTTAAAACTGATATGATCCAATATATAAAACAGAAAAAAAACAGGGGCCAATTAGTTACTGGTTTCACAGACGTTTTAATTTAAATCAGGCCTTAATATTAATAAGCTACACAATATTAAACAATTTAAAATAAAACTTTAAAAGTAGGGGCTGGCAAGGATCAGCAATTGCTTGTGCAAATATCAAATTTTATCTATATGAACTAGGAGCAGAGTAGGCCATTTGACCTTTTGAGCCTGCTCCACCATTTAAAAAGATCATGGATCATCAGACTGTAATCAAACTCCATTTTTCCAGACACACCTTTTACATCCTTATTAGCAACGTATCGGCCTTAAAGATTCAAGAAGATCCACTTCCACTACCTTTTGAAGGAGACCAAATACTTACAATCCTCAAACAAGAAAAGTGCTCCTTTTCGATCTTAAATTGGCGACCCCTGATTTTTAAAGTGGTCTCTGGTTCTAGATTCTCCCATAAAAGGGAACTCTTTCCAAATACACCTTGTCAAGACCCCTCAAGATCTTCGATTGTTCAATCAAGTTCCCTTTTACTCTTCCATACTACTAAGATCCTAGAATGAAGTCCATCAGGACTTAGGGTCTTGTCAGTTCACAACTCCAACACCGGAACTTCAATAATACACTAAACATTGCAAATTTCTTTATGTAATAGTCTTTGTTAAAGTGGAGCAGTAATTTCTTACTGAATGATATTTTACCATTAGTCTAACATTTCTAAGGGTAGATTTTAAATCTCTATTGGAAACCTTGTAGTAATCATAGGATCCTTACAGTGCAGAAGGAGGCCATTTTGATCCATTGAGCCTGCACCAACTACAATCCCACCCAAGCCCTAACCACATGTATTTACCCTGCTAATCCCCCCGACACTAAGGGTCAATTTAGCACGGCCAATTAACCTAACCCGCACATCTTTTGAGGATGGGAGGAAACCCACGCAGACACAGGGCGAATGTGCAAACAAAGGACAAACAGTGACCTGATGCCAGAATTGAACCTGGGCCCCTGGCTCTGTGAGGCAGCAATGCTAACCACTATCACCATGCCAATCCCTTTGTTAGAGGTAATTGCTATCATGCTCATTCATAAAAATAAACCAAACAAAAATCAAAAGATCACAAAGAGATAGGCCATTAAATCATATCATATTCTTGATTCCATTGTGGAACCATCTATTCAACTAATTTTACTTTCTTCAGATTTTCAGTCTGAATTTTCTATACTGAAAAATTAGCTTACCAGCATTGAAACAGATATACTTGCAAATTAATGGCACATAAAATTTAAGATAGAAAGTTAGAGACGAGCATTACAGTAGTCATCATTTCTTATTACACAAATTAATCCTATTGGAACTTCCTTGACCAGAGAAATATTGGGCACAAACTTAGCTGAGCCTAAGTTCACTGGTGAAGCCAGCTGCAGACTGCGCAGGGTGCCATTGTGCACTGCTATGTCAGTGAACTGGGAGACTTCCTGCCACTGCCTCCCATGGGCATTAGCTTCTCCCCCCCACCCGCCAATCACCACCCCCCTCATGTGCAGAGTCCCTCCCCCTTTTGCAAAGCTCCCTCCCCCACTGCAGAGCTCTATCCCTTGCCTCCCCCCTTCACGAGCGACGTCTCTTTGGCACTGCCTGGGCACAATAATGGTGCCCAGTTGGCAGTGCCAGCCAGCCATGCCCCTGATCACACAGGGTCTTCGATGGCCTCCGACTCTCGAGGCCTTCACATCTGATCCCCATTGATGGGACCAAACCGTGATTTTCATCGGCGAGGTGGTAAGCTCAAGTGAGCCCGGGGGTACTGCTCGGGACTTGTTAATGATTTCATTAATATTTGAATTGGCTTTGTGCCCCCACATCCCTCCTTTGTGTGCAGCTAGAAACAGGGAGTAGACCCAATTTTCCGCTCTGCACACAATCTTACCAGCTGATAAGATTGCACCCATGGAATAAAATTTCAAAATCTGTCAAAGGTAACAACTTGAAGGTTTTGCAAATAGTGATAGCAATCAAATATATCAGCATACAGATAGACTTGCAGAACAAGCAGAAACTTGGCAGATAGAGTTTAAATGATGTGGAGATGCTGGCATTGGACTGGGGTAAGCACAGCAAGAAGACTCTCAACATCAGGTTAAAGTCCAACAAGTTTATTTGGTAGCACAAACTTTTGGAGTCTTGCTCCGAAATAGGGTTTAACATAGAGAACAAATGGAAGGCGATGCATTTTGGAAGAAGGGTGATGATAATATAGACTAAATGGTACAGTTCAAACAGCACATAGAGATAGAGAGGCAAATGTGCGTCGATCTTTAAAGATTAGCAAAGTATATGGGATCTTGACTTCATAAGTAGAGGCACTAATGACAAAGGCAGGATTTTATGCTGAACATGTAAAAAGCCTTGGTTAGGTTACAACTGTTGCATCAAGTTCCAGTCATCACTCTGTGGGAAAGATGTGAAGATTCTGGAGAGGATATTTACTAGAACAGTTCCAGAGATGAAGGCTTTTAGCTTTCAGGTTATGTTGGAGAAACTGGGGTTTTTCCCCTTGGGTACCTTGCCTTTGATAACTGTATGAAGTTTGCACATTCGCCCCATGTCTACGTGGGTTTCCTCCATGTACTCCAGTTTACTCCCACAATCCAAAGATGGGCGGTGTAGGTTGATGGGCAATTGAGCATGGCCATTTAATCAGGGAGATTAGCAGGGTAAATAAGTGAGTTATGGGGGTAAGGCCTGGGTGGGTTTGTTGTCAGTGCAGGCTTGATGGGCCAATTGGCCTCTTTCTGCACTAAAGTGATTCTATGATTCTATTCTATGAAAGAGATTATGGGGACATTTGATAAATCTAAGATTATGACAGGCGTAGATAGGAAAAACTGTTCCCGCTGGAACAACTAAATTGCATTAGGACAAGAAGACACATTTTAAGAACATAAGAAATAGGAGCAGGAGTAGGCCATCTAACCCTTCGAGCCTGCCCCACCATTCAACAAGATCATGGCTGATCTGAAGTGGATCAGTTCCACATTCCCACTTTCTCCCCGTAACCCTTAATTCCATTGTCTATCAGAAATCTATCTAACCGTGACGTAAATATATACAACGAGGTAGCCTCCACCACTTCAATGGGCAGAGAATTCCAGAGATTCACCACCCTTTGGGTGAAGAAGTTCCTCCTCAACTCTGTTCTAAACTGCAGCCCCCCCCCCCTTATTTTGAGGCTACTTCCTCTAGTTCTGCTATCCTTTCTAAGCAGGAAGAATCTCTCTACCTCTACCCTATCTAGCCCCTTCATTATCTTGTAAGTCTCTATAAGATCCCCCCTCAGCCTTCTAAATTCTAACAAGTACAGACCCAGTCGATTCAATCTCTCCATGAGCTAATCCCCTCATCTCCGGTATCAGCCTGGTAAACCTTCTCTGTACTCCCTCCAAGGCCAATATATCCTTTCGTAAATACGGGAACCAAACTGCACACAGTCCTTCAGTTGCGGCCTCACCAGTGCCCTGTACAGATGCAGCAAGACCTCCCTGCTTTTATATTCTATCTCCCTCGTATAAAGGCCAACATTCCATTTGCCTTCTCCATCACCTGTTGCACCTGCAGACTGGGTTTTTGAGACTCATACACAAGGACCCCCAGGTCCCTCTGCACTGTAGCATGCTGCAGCTTTTCACCTTTTAAATAATAATCCCTCTTATCATTATTTCTACCAAAGTGGATAACCTCACATTTGCTAACGTTATACTCCATCTGCCAGGTCCTCACCGACTCACTCAGCCTATCCAAATCTCTCTGCAGACTTTCCGCACCCTCCACGCAATTTGCTTTTCCACTCATCTTCATGTCATCAGCAAATTTTATTACCCTACACTCAGCCCCCTCCTCCAGATCATCTGTGTAAATGGTAAACGGTAAACAGTTGAGGCCCCAGCACCGATCCCTGCGGCACTCCACGAGTCACCAACTGCCAACCAGAATAGCACCCATTGATTCCAACTCTCTGCTTCCTGTTAGACAACCAATCCTCAATCCATGCCAACACTTTACCCCCAACTGTGTACCCTAACCTTCTGCAGCAACGTTTTGTGAGGCACCTTATCGAATGCCTTCTGGAAATCCAAAAACACCACATCCACCAGTTCTCCTCTGTCTACCGCACCTGTCAAATCCTCATAGAAATCCAATAAATTTGTTAAACACGACTTCCCCTTCACGAATCCGTGCTGCGTCTGCTTGATCAAACCGTTTTCCTCTAGGTGTCTTGCTATTTCTTCTTTGATGATGGATTCTAGCATTTTTCCAACTACTGACGTTAAGCTAACCGGCCTATAATTCCCTGCCTTTTGTCTGCTACCTTTTTTAAACAGCGGCGTAACATTAGCCATTTTCCAATCCTCCAGCACTTCCCCGGAGTCTAGCGAATTTTGATAAATAATTACTAAGGCATCCGCTATCACCTCTGCCATTTCTTTCAGAACCCTGGGATGCATTCCATCTGGTCCCAGGGACTTGTCTACCTTCAGTCCCGTTAGTCTACCAAGCACTACCTCTCTAGTGACAGTAATTGCATTAAGGACCTCATCTCCTACCACGCCTCTGTCTTTCATATTTCGGTAAGCTACTTGTGTCCTCCTCTGTGAAGACTGACAAAATACTTATTTAAAACCTCAGCCATTTTCTCGTTACTCACCGCTAAATCCCCCCCCCCCATCCTCCAAGGGTCCAACATTCACTCTAGCCAGTCTCCTCTTCATATATTTGTAAAAACTTTCACTATCATTTTTTATATTTAGAGCTAGTTTAGCTTCATATTCTATCTTTCCTTTCTTTATCACTTTCTTAGTCATTCTTTGCTGTTTTTTAAATCTTTCCCAATCTAATTCCCCACTATTTTTAGCTGCTCTGTATGCATCGGCTTTTAATTTAATACTCTCCTTTGTTTCCTTTGATAACCACGGCTGGTTACCCCTTCTCTCACGGTCCTTCTTTACCATCGGAATATATTTCTGCTGAGTACTGAAAAAGATCTCCTTAAAAATCCTCCACTGTTCCTCAGCTGTCCTACCAACCAATCTGCTCCCCCAATCTACATTCATCAATTCCGCCCCTATCTTATCATACTCCCCTCTGTTCAAACAGAGGGCACTGGTTGGGACCCTACTATCTCATCCTCTATCTGCATCAGAAATTCAACCATACTATGGTCACTCTTTGGACAGGCTTTGGGCTGGAGACATAGGGTGAATATGAGGCAATAAAGTGGTAGTTGACTTGACAGCTCGAAATCATTGGGATAGCAAAATGGATTGAAAAATGGTTGTGGTACAATAGCACGGAATTTAGAAAATGGTTATTTTGCAGATGAAAAAAGTTATTTTTCAGGAAATCAATCCTTTGAATTCTAAATTTTTCTAAACACAGTCTCAATGAGGACATTTTACATTATTTAGGATCACAGAATTCTATTAACAAAAAATGTTTATTAAAGGCAGACAATTTAAATCCTACTTAATAATGTAAGGATCACAAGGTCACATCAGCCCTATTTACAATTCAAGTTTCAGAAAAATGGAATACCTGACCATATTTGCTGCCTGTTGTTGGCAAACACATCCAAAGGTGTCTAAAGTGGCAAATGCTGGCAAAATGGATCTACCTCCCTGCCCCAAGAACCCAATATTTCCAACATCAGGAGGAAACTCTCCACTGCATCACTGAATTTTTCCATTTCCTATGTCAGCATCCTCACTGAAACTCACAAAAATTGCCAATCTATACTACATTACAGACAGTTTTGTGCTATGAAATCATGTCTGCAAGGAACTAGGTTATGACTGTCTAATCTTAATTTAGGATCTTTACAACTGCAGAACAGCATATTACTGCACCAGTCTGGGTTGGATTTAAAACTTAGTCTCAGGAGGCAAAATACAAGGGTGTAGTTAAATTACACCCACTAGTTTGTTAATATGCACACGTGCACCTTAAAAGTTAGCTTTGTATGAGCTGTGGTATGACAAATTGTTGGGAAGCCAAATTGGTTTCAGACAATCTTCTGACATTTTCACATGCAATGCAAAACTCTAGTTTGGCTTCTATTACATTGCTCATCTTGTGTCACTGTAGAGTACAAGATGTAATTCAAATTTCCACAAAGTAGACCAATTCTGCCAGTTTTTCTCCTTCCAGATGTAAAGTTTCATTCTAATTACTTGCACTGTATTTGTTCAGTGTTTATAGTGACTAAGGTTTAGTATACTTTCTTGCATTTCAATGGATGCGCGACTAAGAATTTACTTACACTAATTCCACCACCCCCTCACCAAACTTATGACGAAGCATCCACATCTTTGAAGACATTTCAAATAATTACTGGTATTGAATTCAGTAGAAAATTGAACACATCATCTACTTAACTGATACAAGTTGAAATGGTAGTTCCCCAGATGTTTGGTTTTGCAATCCATAACCCAATTCTTTATATGTGCTTGCATTAATGTATTTGACTGTGGCTTGTTTAGGTAGGCAGTTCCATCTCGGAATTAAAAAAAAAATCAGTATCAATCGGCCAAGATAATAAATATCAGGCAGATCTCTCTTCAGTGACTTGAATCTTCAGTCCTTTGGCCTAAAGAAAAAACTGTTTTATTGTTGAGTTATATTGTCTTCTTCTACTTAGGCTCCAGCTTTCATTTTAGGCAAACACTAATTTTGGTCTGGTTTTTCCAAGAAAATGCAAAGATCAGTTTAAGTTCAAGCACAAGTTGGCTACTTGACAACGTGACTGGGTATGGGATGAGAAAAATCAAAGAATCTTACATGAGATGTATTTGTTTTGCTGAACTGTTGTACATTTATTCAATATCCTACATTTGGGATCTATTGAATGGATTTAAATATCAAGAGCCTACCCACTGACATAGCCCCTGAACTGTGTACTGAGTAGTTAGCAGAGGCCAGTTAACATATTCAAATCGTATCAATACCACAAATTCTCAAATAATCTGCCCAAATAGTATTCTATAGCCACATCAATTTATACCATCAATAATGATAAAACACATCCCTAATATATTATGGTAACATAATTAGCAAAACACTGAACAGTACACATCTCCAAGTGAATTTCAAACAATCAATATGGACAGGCACTAGAAACAAAACTCATGCTTACGCAAAGTTTGTGATTCAGAAAATATTTGCAATAAAACTTTAACATACAATGAATGAATACAACTTGTATTGAATTACTTTTGTTTTATTACTTTTAGAGCTTCTCCCAGCCATTAAACAGACTTGTGCACTTACAGAAATCACAACACAAATGTGAATCTTGGCACAAACTTGTTAGGAACAAACCTTCAAAGGTTAACCTCACTGGGGCTGAAAAGTGCTAAGTCAGTCAAGATGACAAACACAGTATTAAACATACTTCTCAAGTACTGCATTTGGTTATATTTTACTTGCTGAAAAAAAATTCAAAAAAACCTTGAATTTCTATAATCTAGCCAACAGTCAAAAACTATAGTGTACTTACCCAGTTTTATTTTTGTCCAGAACACTGGGAGCTAGGGCCCTGATGTAAGCACAGGTACAAATCAGGAGTAGTATGACAGTCAGTAGACTCTGAAAGTTGAAAATTGCCGACTGTGGAGGGGGGGGGGTGGTGTGGAGGGAAGAAAATTGTAATGAGTTTTATTTGTGGCCTGTTGAAACACCGATTACTGAAAATTAAGGTGGTTAATGGGCAACAATGCAAATAAGTTAAATTGAATCGGAAAATATGAATTTTATACATATTGCATAAAATATATGTATTATGGTAGATTCCACAATCATGGTGGGTTGTAAAAGCACATGGTTAACAGAATGACAACAGCAATGCAAATTGTTTCCCTTCAACTGCTTGACGCTCCAGGATCTAGTTAAAGCCACTAACTGTGCTACATTTCAAGAATGAAATGCAGGCAACACGTCAGCTTCTTAAAAGGACTAAAAATGAATTGCTTTCCCAACAATTCTGTCACTCGGAAAACACCTATACTTCTGATGTAACAAGGGTATTAATAACTGAGCATGTATTCTATCAGTAGATTGGCATTGAGCATGCATTTATAGCTAGACAGTACTCTCTTCCACAAAAGTAGTATTTTTGAAATATATCTACATTGCAATATAAAAATGGCATTGGGTGAGGGTCAATGATGGAACGTACAGCACTCATAAGGTGGACAATTGATTACATTTTAGAAATGATGAAGCAAAGTGCTACGTGTCAATTCTCCATGCATTGTGCACATTAAATTTTATTTACTGGTGTCACAAGTAGGCAGTAACATTGCAATGAAGTTATTGTGAAAATCCCCTGGATGCCACACTCTAGTGCCTGTTTGATACGCTGAGGGAGAATTTAGCATGTCCAATCACCTAACCAGCACATCTTTTGAACTGTAGAATGTAACAGGGGCACCCGGAAGAAACTCACGCAGGCTCAGGGAGAATGTTGCAGAGTCCACACAGCCAGTGACCCATGCCGGGAACCGAACCCGGGTCCCTGACTCTGTGACGCGGCAATGCTAACTACTGTGCCACCCATTTAGGTTTAGGACCAGTGTCCGCTTGTCCAGAAGGCCACTAAATATGAACATAAGTTTGCACTTCATGTATTCATTGGAAGTTATCCCAATGACTGTTGTGATTCAAACTGTATATGTCCTGATAGTGTAATTTGCCCACCACACTTAGTAGGTTAAACTGGAAATTTCACATGAGTCAGGTGTGATTTTGCCTGGAGTTTGCTATAATAATTGAATTTATAAATGTTGTAAAGGGCGATATATAGTGATTAATTCAGATCAGCACCATGAATGGTGGCAGTGGGAAGACAGAGAGAAAGAGGTGGGGAGGGATTCAGTTCCATTTGGAATTACACAGATAATAACGAAACCCATGCCCATCAGTAAGATGCAAGCTTGGGGGGGATAAGAGCTACAGTAGCAGGCAATGACCATCTCCAACAAAACAGCATCCAACCCCCTTCTGGGGGACAGTGACCAGAAAATCAACTGTACGAGCCACAAATGTTGCAGCTACTAAAGCAGATCAGAAGCCAGGTATCTTGTAGTGGATGACTCGTTCCAAACTCTCCAAAACATCTCCAACATCCACAAAGCACAAGTCAGGAGAATGATGGAATATTCTCAACTTGCCCGAATAGTTGCAGCAACACTCAAGATGCTTCATTCAGGACAAAGTATCTCCTTGAGTAACAGCACTCCACTCCCTCCATCACTAACATATGTTTGCTGCAGTGTATATTTCTTCTAGGATGCACTGCAGCAAATTGTCATGGTTTCTTTGGTAGCACTTCCTTAACCTATGACCTCCACCATCTAGAAAGACAAAGGCAGGTGTATTAGAACACCTCTACTACTAGGTTTCTTTCCAAGTCACATTTTTCTGACTTGGAACATATATTTGCGTTCCTTCTTCATCACGTCAAAATCCTGGAACCGTCTACCTAACAACATTGTAGGAGTAACTTCAGCATACAGACTGTAGCAGTTCAGGAAGGTATCTCACCACAATCTTCTCAAAAGTATCAACGGTTGGACAACAAATGATGGCTTTTCTTACCACCTTTGTTAGAATCATAGAACCACAGGTCTTTTTGCAGAACAACTGCTGCTTTCCCTTTTATAAGGGTGGCATGGGGGCGCAGTGGTTAGCACTGCTGCCTCACAGCTCCAGAATCCAGGTTCGATTCCTGGGTTACTGTCTGCATGTTCTCCCACGTCTGACTGGGTTTCCTCTGGGTGCTCCAGTTTTCTCCCACAGTTTGAAAGATGTGATCAAATGCATTCAGATATACTTAGTATACCTGAACAGGTGCTAGACAATGGCAACTAGAGGGATTTTCAGAATAACTTCAACGCAGTGTTAATGTAAACTTACTTGTGACACTAATAAATAAACTTTAAACTTGTGAAGTTGGGCATTAGACTGTTGACTATCTGAACCATTGATTTGTACCTATGATAGCCACACTGAGCAGCAATGGCCAAACTGCACCGGGCAGCACTGTAGCACAGTGGTTAGCACCGACGCTTCAGAGCTCCAGGAACCTGGGTTCGATTCCTGGCTTGGGCCACTGGCTGTGCGGAGTTTGCATGTTCTCCCTGTCTCTGCATGGCTTTTCTCCGGGTGCTCTGGTTTCCTCCCACAATCCAAAGATGTGTAGGATAGGGGGATTGGCCATGCTAAATTGCCCCTTAGTGTCCCAGGATGCGTAGGTTAGAGGGATTGGTGGGCTAAATGTGTGGGGTTACAGGGATAGGACCTGGGTGGGATTGTTGTTGGTGCAGACTCAATGGGCCAAATGGCCTCCTCCTGCACTGTAGGGATTCTATGATTCTTCTGTTTTATGATTTTCAGAGGGACACTTGCAGAACTCAACAATTGTTTGTTATAGTGCGGAGCTGCTCAGGTTCCCATTTTTCATTCCAGAGATGCCCATTATTGAGAGGCCCAGTTTGTGTTTTAACATTTGCACATGCAGCAAAATAGTGGAAGAATGTGATGGAGAGAGGTCACAAGTAACAAAGTTCAACATCTAAGCAAATTAAGGGTACCAAAGGGATCTGAAGTTGAGGTACCAATCGATCAAGATTGTATGTTGCTGCAGACTGAAACTTCAGCTCCATTTCCTAGGTGTACTGCACATACGCATAATACAAACTGAAAATACTACTTTTGACTGAAATAAAAACAATCCCCTGAGAAATCTAGAATTGCAGAATCATGCTCAGTGTTCTTCCCTCAAGAGACTACAGACACTGTTAGGTCACAATAACCAATAAGATAGGTAATGAATCGCAAAGTTAAACTGCATCCAAACAACTCATTCATTTCATAGGGGCCGTAGTGCAGGAGAATGCTATTCTGTCCATTGCACCAACAACAATCCCACCTAGGCCCTACACTCATTTATCCTCCTGACACTAACGGGCAATTTAGTATGGCCAATCAATCTAACCTGCACATCTTTGGAGTGTGAGAGGAAACTGAAGCACCCAGAGGAAACCCACACAGTCACGGGGATAATGTGCAAACTCCATACAGAGAATAACCTGAGGCTGGAATTAAACCCAGGTTCCTGGTTCTGTGAGGCAGCAGTGCTAACCATTGTGCCACCCTTAAAATCTGTGCAGTTGGGGCTTTAAGTTTGACCAGGATCAGTGTGACATTTTGTTTATCCATTCGTGGGACATGAGCGTTGCTGGTTGAGCCAGCATTTATTGCCCCTCCCTAGTTGCCCAAAGACAGTTGATAGTCAACCACATTGCTGTGGCTCTGAAGTCACGTGTGGGCAGACCAGGTAAAGATAGCAGATTTCCTCCTTAAAAGACATTAGTGAACCAGATGGGTTTTTCCTGACAAATGATCATCAGCAGATTCTTAATTCCAGATTTTTGTTCCATCATCTGCCGTGGCAGGATTTGAAACTCAGGATGTTAGCTGAGTTTCTGCATTATTAGTCGAGTGACATAATACCACTAGGTCATCACCTCCTCCTCGAGCAATTATTCTGTTATTTTACAAGATATGGGCAGCATTTTTCCCATCCCTAATTGCCCTAGAAAAGGTATCTGCGAGCTGCTGTCTGCTTACTTGGTGAAGGTACATCTACAGCGCTGTTAGGGAGTTCCAGGATTTTGACCTAATAACGATGGAACAGCAACATATTTTCAACAGAAAATGGTGCTTTTTTTGCATGAGACTTTTCAGTTGCTACTGTTCCCTTTCTTTAGCTGCCGTTGACCTTTTAGGGGGTACAGATCACTAGTTTGGAAGGTGCTGCTGAAGAGCCTAGCTGAGTTACTGTGGTGTATCTTAAAGACGGTACAGATATGTGGTAGATGATATTTAATGCAAGTAAGTTTAAAGTGAAACATTTTGGTGGGAAGAATAAGAAAAAATATAGAAAATAAAGGAAATAAATACAAGGAAACAAAGGAATGATGGTGCACAGTGGCACAATGGTTAGCCTTATTGCTTCACAGCAGCAGGGACCCAGATTCAATTCTGGCCTTGGGTCTCAACACTGTGTTGAGTTTGCACTTTCTTCCCATATCTGCATGGCTTTCCTCTGGGAGCTCAGTTTCCTCCCACAGTTTAAAGATGAGTGGGTTACGTTGATTGACCAAGCTAAATTGACCCTAGTACCAGGGGATTAGCAGGGTAAATGCATGGGGTGATGGAAATAGGGCCAGGGTGGAATTGTGGCCTCCTTCTGCATTGTAGAGATTCTACGGATTCTAGGAAATGGGGCGTATTACACAGAATACTGAAGTGGCAGGGCAAATTGAGATAGTGATTAAAAAGCATATGGAATTCTAGACTTTACTAATAGGGGCACATAATATAAAAAGGAAGTTGAACTTTTATAAAAAAATTAGTTCAGCCTCAACACGACTATTGTGTTCAAATCAGGGCATCACACTTTGCAAAGGATGTTTGTGCTGCCAAATAAACCTGTTGGACTTTAACTTGGTGTTGTGAGACTTCTTACTATACACCACCTGAGTGGCAGAGGCAGATTCAAACATGGCTTTCATCGGAAACTACTGAGAGAAAATTGCAAGGTGGCATGAAAAGAGTGGGATAAACTGATCTGCTGTTCCAGAGAACTGGCATGATCATAAGAGACTGAAGACCTCCTTGTGTTTCAACTATTCTGAGAAGACAACTTACTTGTATCCCATTGCTCTGTTCTTTCCATAAAGGACAGGTACATTAAGCTATTCATCATTCTCTGATTCTAAGTATATATTGTCCCAGTACTTAAAACAAAATGGGCTATCACAATGTGGAATTTAGGGTAGTTAATCAGACTAATCCTCAGGGCTTGAGATGATATATTTCTAATAAATAAAATGTACATGGGGAACAGGCGAGGAGGTGGATTTGAGACCAGGGAGAGATCAGCCATGATCTGATTAAATGGGAGAACCAAGATTAAAAAGCTGGATTTGCTGACTTCTAGTTCTTACGTTTCTTGATTTCACACCATCAGTCATTCATTTGGAATGAAACATCTCCATTTAATAGT
Source organism: Carcharhinus amblyrhynchos (assembly GCF_965287045.1). Lineage (NCBI taxonomy): Eukaryota > Metazoa > Chordata > Chondrichthyes > Carcharhiniformes > Carcharhinidae > Carcharhinus > Carcharhinus amblyrhynchos. The sequence continues at coordinate 92,570,887 of NC_137328.1, read as the reverse complement.
AGCCAGCCCACAGCTTTTGATTTATCATTATCACATGCATTAACATTGTGAAAGGTATTGCTTCTTGTACACTATATAGACAAAGCATACTATTTATTGAGAAGGAAACAAGAGAGTGCAGAATGTAGTGTTACAGTCATAGCTGGGATGCAGAGAAAGATTAACTTAATACGAGGTAGGTCTATTCAAAAGTCTGACAACAGCAGGGAAGAAGCTATTCTTGAGTCAGTTACTACGTAACCTCAGACTTTTGTATCTTTTCCCCGATGGAAGAAGGGGGAAGAGAGAATGTCCAGGGTGCGTGGGGTCCTTAATTATGCTGGCTGCTTAGCTTTACTCAATTACATTCATTGCTGTCGATTATTAGTTTCGATTACGTCCATTAAAGCCGGAAAAGAAAACAGTCTGTTACCTGGAGGCCCTGATCCCAAGCACTGCTATCCTCCATCCCCACACCACTCATTGTAAACAAGAAGCATCAAGCTAACGGGCTGCCAGTGGAGACACATCAGCCGGCACATCAGAATGTGAATTGATCAATCACAGTAACTAATCAGCCTGCCTCCAACATCACCACCATAATAAATAAGACAGACTCCTCACTCACCATCCTGTACACTTCATAGCCACATCACACTTCCGCCGGAACTGGAAATGACGCGAGACGCTTACTTACGCCAGTTGGCGGCTAACTTCTGTCTGTCAGTCCAGTGCAATGCTGATGATGTTTCACACACAGTTCATACTCAGGGCGGGGGTAATGCTGATGACGTTTCACACACAGTTCACCCTCGGGGCGGGGTCCGGGACAATGCTGATGACGTTTCACACACAGTTCACACTTGGGGCGGGGGAACGCTGATGACGTTTCATACACAGTTCGCACCCGGGGCGGGGTCCGGCTCAGGCATAGCTGTGTGTGAAACGTCATTAGATGCGGGGCCGTTGGTGTGATTGGTCGGAGTCGCGGAAGTTTCTGAGTTGTTTGCTGATGTCGATGTGAAATTGGCTGTGGGAGTGACGGCGAAAGGCTGGCGGTAAAAAGGATCATTTAAACTCAATGCAGTTCGATCGTGGTTGCTCAGTGTGGCTATCAAAGGTACAAGTCAACGTTCTAATGCCCAACTTCACGAGTTTAAAGTTTATTTATTAGTGTCACAAGTGCATTAACACTGCGTTGAAATCACTGTGAAAATTCCCTAGTCGCCACACTCCAGCACCTGTTCGGGTACACTGAGTATACCTGAACGCATTTGATCACATCTTTCAAACTGTGGGAGGAAACTGGAGCACTTGGAGGAAACCCACACAGACACACGGAGAATGTGCAGAGTCTGCACAGACAGTGACCCAAACTAGGAATTGAACCCGGGTCTCTGGGGCTGTGAGACAGCTAACTACTATGCTACCACCGTGCTGCCCTTATGAAAGTGGAAGGTTGCAGACCCTCTTTAACACGTTATAGGAAAATGGCTTTTTCACTGAGTGCATTACCTTCAACTCTCCGTGCTGCTCCCTGCATCTCGTGGTTTTGCTGAAATAAGAACATAAGAATGTAAGAAGTAGGAGCAGGAGTAGGCCATCTAGCCCTTCGAGTCTGCCCCGCCATTCAGTAAGATCATGGCTGATCTGAAGTGGCTCAGTTCCACTTTCCTGCTTTCTCCCCATAACCCTTAATTCCCTTGTCTGTCAAAAACTTATCTACCCGTGACTTAAATATATTTTGTGAGGTAGCCTCCACCACTTCAATGGGCAGAGAATTCCAGAGATTCGCCATCCTTTGAGTGAAGAAGTTCCTCCTCAACTCCGTTCTAAACTGCCCCCCCCCCCCTTTATCTTGAGGCTGTGCCCTCTAGTCCTGCTGTCCTTTCTGAGCGGGAAGAATCTCTCTACCTCTACCTGCACTTTGCAGCTGCTACTATATCCCAGTATAATAGAACCATCTCTTTCAATAACGTGTAACATATAGTTAACATTTATTCCTTTGTGTGTCCTCGATTTGTATTCTTTCTAGCTGTCTAATCTTGCTTCCCACCATATGCCATTGGCCTAATGTTGCCGAGTGTCAGAAAGAATTTCCTTGGGTAACCATTTTCTACAAAATTTTCCTGCAAGATTTTCTGTTTCATGCTGAGCAGAATTAAATTTGCTGTGTGCTCTGACACTTTGACAGAAGATTTATGATTGTGAGCTTACTTCTCACACATTCTGTCTGAATCTTTGTGAATTTATTTTCTGTGGTAATTGTCACATTCAGCCATTTCTTTCAGTTGTGTGGTTCCAGTGTCTGTTCATTGAGTCATAGAATCCCACAGTGCAGAAGGAGGCCATTCCGCCTATCAGGTCTGCACTGACCACAATCCCAGCCAGGTTCCATCCCCATAACCTCATGCGTTTATCGTAGCTCGTCACGAAGGGGCAATTTAGCATGGCCAATTCACCTAACCCGCATATGTTTAGACAGTGGGAGGAGACAGGGGGAGAATGTGCAAACTCCACACAGACAGTGACCCAAGCTGGGAGTCGAACCTGGGTTCTGAGCGATGTGAGGCAGTAATGCTAGCCATTGTGCTGGCCTGTTATGCTCTCAAACTCATCATCTTTTCCAGGGTATGGATGTTTTGGTTTCTAATAAATAAACTTCAAAAAAATCTTGTTGCTCTGTCTCTATACACTTACCCATCTTTCTTTGCGTGTCATATCTTTTTCCAATTATTATGCTCTCCACAGGCTCTGTAGTTGGATCCAGAGCAGGACATTTCCTTCTGTCTGTGAACTCGTGGTCACTCCCGCCACTTGCATATATTTCTCTGTCTGGTGTGCATAGTTTTGTTGCTGTTTCACTGCACTCTCAAACACTCATGCTTGGGGTAGCATATTCCAGGTTCCAGCTACCTGCTGCATGAAATCTATTGATCTTTTTCTTGAGTATAAGTAAGGAATGGACATTCCCAGAGTTTCACTCTGGATTGTTTGAGAGGAAGATTTCATTCTATCCAGGCTATATTGCAAAGAGCTTAGTGGTGAATGAAGTTTGCTGACTGTCATCTAGTCCCATTGAAAGACCAGGTTTTGTGGAATATGTGACTTGATTCCCTGTATTGAAAAATGAATATCCATTTGTCTGATATCATCATCCCTTTCTACTTCTGTCGAGGTTAACTTTTACTATTCATTGGTGCCAGGCTGTATTCAGCACATTTCTGGTGTTTACCTAGAACTCAGTAGAAATTGTACTTGCATCTTACCACTCAGTTATAGTCCCACAAGAAACTACCATAATTTACATCAGATTTTAGAAATACTGCAATTCAGAATTATAATTACTAACATTAGTAAGCTCTTAGCTGATGCCATATTAGACTGCTTTAGTTATGAGTTTTTTAGATGCACAAATACACTCTTTCTTAAATAATGTTGATCTTTTTGCACTTTGCCATATCAGGATCTCTTTTCCTTGTAGTTATTTAAGTCAACTGTCATACCCTGATTATGGCTTAGTAAATACAGACTGGGAGTCAAATCATGGTTCTTCTGCTCTATGAAAGTCACTATTAAGTTGTGTGTTTTTAACCCATTAGGCTGTAGAGGAGCCTTGCATTCAGATTTTAAAATCATTTGTAATTTACTTATTTATACTATGGCAATATTTCTGATGTTTATCAGAAGAGGGTAAGCCTTTGTATTAGGTACAGATTGAAAAGTAAACATTTGCACAGATGTTATACATGCTATCCCGATAAATTTACTCTTGCCTTAAGTCATTCTTTTTCTGATAAATAGAGGAGCAGTTCATAATTTCTACATAAGAACTAGGAGCAGGAGTAGCTTGTCTGGCTCCTGAAGCCTGCTCCACCATTCAATAAGATCATGGCTGATCTTTCCATGGACTCAGCTCCACTTACCTGCCCACTTACCATAACCCTTGATTCCTTTACTGTTCAAAAATGTATCTATTCTTGCCTTAAAAACATTCAATGAGGTAGCCTCAACTGTTTCACTGGGCAGGGAATTCAACAGAGTCACAACCCTTTGTGTGAAGAAGTTCCATCTCAACTCAGTCCTAAATCTGGTTCCCCTTATTTTGAGACCAGTTCTAGTTTCATCTGCCAGTGGAACCAAGTTCCCTGCTTTTATCTATTCCCTTCATAATCTTATATGTTTCTATAAGATCACCCCTCATTCTTCTGAATTCCAATGAGAATTGCCCCAGTCTCTCCTCATAAACCAACCCTCTGACAAAATAAAACATCTGATTTATCATACAAAGTTATAGGTGATAGAATGAGGGGAGTGGAGAGTTTTCACTGAAAAGTGACTAAGTGCTGAGTGGTGAAATTGATGGAAATGTTTTAAAAACAAATTTAAACAAACGTTTATTTTAAAAGTATATACAATGCTGATGGTATTTTCAAACTTTTGAAATACTGATGCCAATTTTCTTTTTTACTTGTTTCAAATAAATCAGTTGTGGATTAAAGCACCAGTTTGCACACCATGTTTGCATAAAATAAATAAACGTACATCATGTAATAAAAAATATGTCAGAGGCAATGCCTTCAGTGCTAAATCATGTATATGACAAAGGGTTTTGCAATGTATTGAGCTACCATTGCAGAATTTTTCCATATTAATGAAAAAATACTTGCAAAGCAGAATACTTGCAACTACATTGTCTCCTAAATGTTCTCCTCTACTTTATATTACCACTCCTCATTCTTCCTTCCATAATGTATCTCTTCACACTTTTCTGCATTAAATTTAATCTGCCATGTGCCCACCTGTTCTATCAGTCTACATATGTCCTCTTGAAGACTACCCTTCTCACCATTCATAATACTTGCAAGTTTTGTGTGATTTACAAATTTTGAAATTACTTAGCCTAATAGTTGCATAGAATAATACAGCAGTTTGTGTCAGCTCAGAGGTCAGCAGTTGAGTGCTTGGGCTAGGAAGAAATATCAGACAGGATTTCCACCTACGATTAGTGTCCAGTCACTGGAATGAGTGCAGCATTGGACTCTTTAGTGTCATGTAGCTGCAAGCAGTTGCAGTATAGAATTTTCACATACAAAATGACCTTTCAGGCCAAGTTAGCAGGTACCTAGGAAGCTGCAGTCCAGCCTGAGCTAATAATTTGAAAAGGGGAAAAAGAAAATTGGTAGGGAAAGACAGACCAACTTGATTTTGAGGGGGCATACAATCATTCATATTTTCTTTGAAAATCTTAACTGCTGATTTTTGTGAATTCATGATCCTAAATTGCTGATAAAATAGACACTTCTGGGAAATTATTTTTGCAATGTTTTCATACTGAATGTGCCTTCAGATTATGGGAATTCCTCCTGGAAATAGAGTACGGAAATGTCCAGTATCTCTCTGCATAATACAACTACCAGCAGCAAATGATTTGTTAATAAGTTACCAATACTGATGCCAAGATGAAACATTAATTCATTAGTGTTCTCACCAAGCGGATCAATGACATTGAGAACACAGGCTGTCTTCACTAACTGCCAGCTGCAGTTGGCATCAAAAGGAACTCAAAACTGAAAAAAACATACAAACAGTATGTAATTACTAAAACGGGAAAGAAATAGTCTTGGACATGAACAATGGTTTCTGCAGAGTAGATTTTTTCTCTCATGATGTCATCTAATTTCATCTTGATTTACTGCTTTGTAATATTTTACTAATGTTGATAAATTTCAATTTCTTTTCAGATGTAAATAAACATTGTTGTACTTAAACTTTAAAGATTCTTAGTCACCATAATAGTTAAGAGCATCTTTTAATTTAGGTGACACGGTGGTACAGAGGTTAGCACTGCTGCCTCAAAGCACAAGGGACCCAGGTTCAGTTCCTGGCTTGGGCGACTGTCTATGTGGAGTCTACATGTTCTCCCTGTGTCTGCATGGCTTTCGTCCAGGTGCTCCAGTTTCCTCCCACAATCCCAAAGACATGCTAGTTTGGTGCATTGGCCATGCTAAAGTTCTCCCTCTGTACCTGAATGGGCACTGGAGTGTGGCAACTAGGGGATTTTCACAGTAACTTCATTGTGATGCTAATAAATAAACTTAAATAACATACAGCATATTAAGGTTTTTTTATTTGAGTAGTGTATGATCACTTCAGTACATAAAGTGATACATAAATTTACATCATATTTTTGGAATTTCATATGGATCTAGAAACGGAATTGTGGGTGTACCTGCACTACATGGACACGGCAGTACAAGAAAGCCACCAACTCAAGTGTAATTAGGAAGGCAATAAGTGATGACCTTAAGATGACGCTTGGATCCATGATTGAATATTTTTAATAAATCCGTTGCAGTCGGGTGCATACAGTTGCCTGCCCATTTTTCATATGTGAGTGCAATGCAAAATGCATACACTTCCCAGCAGGAGTCAGTTTATAGAAAAAGAGGAGTGCAAACATATGCTTATTTGCTCCTCTCTTTTAACCATAATGGCATTGTCTGCTGCATGCCCCTAATGCCAACCAACTATAGAGGTTAGCTAATTCGATATAAACTAGGAATTAGATTAAGAGTTGGTCGCTTCTGATGATGACCCACTTTCAGTTGTTGGCAAAATACCCAACTGGAGTGTAGCCTTCAAAATAGTATAACTGTGGGACAATAGCTGACAGTAAATTGTGAACGTTAATGATGTAAGTCTGCTGATGTAAGTTTGAAAGTGGATCTAGATTGTAACTCATTAGTTGTTCGTTGTTTATGTAAAACTAGTAAATTTTTAACTTGGTATGCTTTTAATATTTTTAGAATTTTCTGCTTAATGCCGGATGAGACAAGTAGAAAAGCAATAAGAAAATTAAAGGTGTTGCGTGACAAGTTGTATTGCAAGTTGTTCCTGCAAAGTCAATAGTCTTATTTTCTAATATGTGTAAAGATGCTCATTCACCAGTTTAGGGAAAACACAACTTGTTTGTTTACAGGCTTCAGTCTTGTGTGTGCTATGAGCTCCCAAGATGACTCCATGGATGGGATTTTCCAGCCACGTTTGCCTCAACCAGGAAATCCCACCCAAGACCAACGGACCTTTCCAAGATTTGCCCCTTGCCCGCTACGATTCCCGGGTGGGATGGGAAAATTTGTCCCTATCTACAGAAGCCCTACTTACTAGGGAGATCACCACCCTGCTCCCTAATTCCTCTCCTGGCTCGTGACCCTTAATCTGCAGATTGATTTTTAAAGGGATAATCACCACACTTTCCTACCATGTCCCCTCGCCCCCCTCTCTCCTTTAAATCCCTTTATACAAATGTCAATACTAAATATACAGATAATTAAACATTTAGTACATGAATTTACTCAATTATAGATTGTTTGTCAAGGGATTTCCACCTGCTGTCAACCAAAACTACAATAATAGGTGTCTCTTCAGTTTAGTTCTATTTGTTTCCATAGAGGTGTCAGTTGTGCCTGCCACAGGACGATCAGGTAGCCCAGTGCTGAAACAGTCAACAACATTTCCTGATGGCAGAACTGGCTGCCAGGGTGTATCTCTTTTTCTCAAATAATCTTTTTTTTGAATGATCCTTCCTTCTACATCCACTTGATAAGACGGGGTCCAGTTTTAGAGACAATTCAAAGAATCCAACTCAATCGACTATCAAAATTCCTCACACATGGCATCCACCATAAACGGTCATGTTGACTGTTATGAATCATGACTTGTCTTCTCACTGCTTTGGCTGTTTTTTACCCTCCCCGCCAAATTTGGAAACACAAGGCTCAGTCTCACTCTGAGACAACAGTTCATTAGCAACTTTCTTGGCGGGTTGTTGCATGTAGAGTTGTCTGGAAGGCAAGCCAAGAAGGAAGCGTGAGATTCTGGTCCCCAGAGCTCCTCCTGACTGCATCTTTTGGCCAGACTTAAAAGTTGGACAGCTTGCTCAGTTATGTCATTGGATTCTGGGTTGTAAGACGCAGTTCTAATGTACTTTATGCAATTGAGTATGGTGAAATTTTGAAACCCAGCGCATATGAGTACTATTCTATTGTTAGATACTCTGACTCCAGGTATTACATGGATGAAAAAAATTTCATACAGTCAGTCACTCGAGGCCAGAATTGAACCCTGGTCCCTGGCGCTATGAAGCAGCAGTGTTAACCACTATGTCACCATGCTGCCCCACAATCTTTGTTGTAATTGGCACTGTTCACAGTGCTTGACAAGTTCTTGGTGTCAGCAACAATGCCAGGCCACCACACAATCTCTGGTGATTTTTGAGATGCCAGGATGAGCATGTGTGTTTCCAGTGGAAGTTGTTCCCTGTCTAGGACAGGTACAACTACTCTTGCTCCCCAGAGTATGATGTCATCCTGGCAATTCAATACATCCTTGTGGGTAACATGGTTTTATTCCTTCAGAAACAGGCTCATTGGCCGAACCTGTAAGTATCTTGTATCTCACTTTGGACAGAAGTGGATCCTGACTGGGCCACTAGCTTATTTCATTTACTAAGACTGGCAACATGTGCAAAAAATTCAACACCATGACCATTTCCTGTGGTGCTTGAGCAGCTGTAACAATTTCTTATAAAGATAGGTGGCTAAGTGCATATGCATTCACTATGTATGTTCCAGGTCAGTACTTGAATGTATATTTGTCGGTGGACAGAATTGACACTCGGTGTTGAATTCTTGCCAATGTGATTGATGGAATAGCCTTGCCTTTTTAAAAAGATCCAAGAGCGGTTTGTGGTCAGAAATAACGGTAAAGTGCCTACCATATAAATACTGGTGGAATTCCTTGACATCAGAAACTATTAACAATTCTTTTTTCTCAATTTGAGAGTAGCCTTTTTTTAGCCTCTTAAGAGGGTTCTTGAGACAGCCTATTGGCCTTTCAAATTTGTTATCCATCTCATGGGATAATACTGCACCACACATATGGAGAGGCATTGCAGGTCAAAACCAGTTCCTTAGATGGATTGAAACAAGTGTTAGGAATGCAGCAATTGCTTTTCTCTGAAAGCTTCTTTCTGGAGAGTTTTCCAAGACCAGTGTTGGTGCTTCTTTGGCAGGTTACGCAAGAGGGCCAATAACGTCAACAAGTTTGGTTAAAAAATGAATAGTAATTTACTATTCCCAAAAATGACTTGACCTCAGATGTGTTTTTGGGGACTGGTGCCTCCTTTATGGCCTTGACCTTGTCTTGCATGAGGTAGAATCCTTGTGTATTTACACAGTACTCCAGGTAGGTTACGTCAGTGGCTTGAAAAGAACATTTCTCCTTCTTGAGACGAACTCCAACCTCTTGAAATCTCTTCAGCACCTTCTCTAGGCTTGCTAGTTGCTTGGCTTCTGTCGATCAGTAATCAGGACATAGTCAGGGCAAACCACAACTTGTGACGGCCCCGCAGCAGACTACCCATTATCCTCTGGAAAATTGCCAAAAGGCAGTTGCGTGCGTTGGAGCAACCCTTTGTGTTTTTCTAATCACTTTAGTTCAGTACCTACTTCCACGCATAAAGCATATGGTACTGGTTTTGTCCTGAAGAATTGAGGGCTGACCTCTGGATCCACGTATGTCTTTGTTTGCAGGTCTCTTATTTTACTTAATTCATCTTGAAAACATTCTTGTGTTCGAGCAGTCCTCCTTCCTGCACTTGAAAAAATCTCTATCCAATTTAACCTGATTTTCTTCAGCCAGTTGAGACCAAGAAAGCTTGGTACTTTGCCTGTCATGATGATTACTGGGAGTTGGACAGTCTTTTGCCCATAGTTACAGATACCATTGCAGTGTATGCTATTTTATTGCTTCTCCAGTATAAGTTGTTAACTTGGCCACAGTACTCTTCAAGGACCGAAATGTAAGCTCACCTATCGCAGCTGACACCCATGTATCAACTTCATCTTAAGAGGCTTCCCATTTATCTGGAGCATTACAGTAATAGGAGCTATCTTGTATGTTTTTATATTAAACAGTGAGTGAGTAGTTAAATTGTTGGTGCTAGACTCTTCACATTGTATACTTGTGACATATTATTTAATCGGCTACTCAATAGACTTGGCCTGGCTTTGCACCGAGACCTTAAGTGCCCTCTCCTATGACAAAAAAAAATTAGGTCTCCTTTATACCCACAGAATTCAGGGGCGTGGTTGTCTCCACATCGGTAACATTTGCTGATTGATTGCCTCTTCTAAATCTTCTTGTCCTATTTGTGGCAGAACTCGTTTCCAGCCAAGCAGCTACTTCTTTGTTTTTGGCACCACTGCTGACTGCAGGTTCCCATCCTAACTGGTGAATGGCACTATTCTGCATGCTCTATAATTCTTGTGCATCTTTTCAGTGCTCTATATTGACCTCTGCAAGTAATCTCTGTTGAATCACTTTGTTATTAACCCCACAGACAAATCTGTCCTGTAACATATCATTCAAGGTAGGTCCAAAATTGTAATATGCTGATGTCTGTTTCAATTTGGTGATATAGTCACAATTGTTTCATCTGGGACTCTCACCCTTGACTTAAACTTAAATGTTTGGAGTATGACTGATGGTTTAGGCTGGAAATGTGACTTCACCAATTCCACAAACTTACTGAGTGATTTGGAGTTGGACGTGCTTGGGGCTGAGGGACTATGAATCAGATTATAAATTTGGTACCCACACTCGATTGGGTGAATTGCTTTCTCTTGGCCTCCTCCCCTACTTCTTTTGCTTGGATGTAATGTCCAAGGCGCTCTACATATTGTGTTCAGTCCCCCGAAGAGGAGTCAAGTTGATCTATCTGTCCAAAAAAATGTGGAGATGCTGGTGTTGGACTGGGATAGGCACAGTAAGAAGTTTCACAACACCAGGTTAAAGTCCTGGTTAACCTGGTTAGTTTATTTGGTAACATGAGCTTTCAGAGTGCTGCTCCTTCATCAGGTGATTAGTCTTCCCACCACACACCATCCTGATTTGTAACTATGTTGCAGTTCTTTCACTGCTGCTAGGTCAAAATTCTGGAATTCCCTTCTTTAAGTAGTGTGGATGTACCTACACCAGATTAACTGCAGCAGTTCAAGAAGGCAATTGGGAATGGGCAGTAAAAGCTGACCTTGCTGATGATGCCTGCATCCCAATTTGAATATGAAAAGCAATGAGTGGCCTGCTTTGACACTTCAGCATTGTTACCAGCCACGTATAAGAATAAAGTTGCACATAAACTAAACAAGGCAAAACAGCAGGCTTTCTTCCTAATAGACATCAATAAATCAGTTGTGTCTTTATGATGATCTGACAGTTTGTCCTGAATTTTATTGATAATGACTTTTAATTTTTCTTTCCAGTGTTTTTAAACTGAATCCAGGATTGCGTTTAAATTCTCGGTCCCTGGATTTTAGTCCAGTAATATAACCACTACGCCATTGAGGCAGAGGCTAAAACATGATTTAAAAGGATCTGGATAAGTATTTGGAAAGGCAGAATGTAATTGAATTTGAGGAAAAGGACAGCATGGTATAGAAAGCTCCAGTCGAAGAGCTAGCATCAACTTAGGAGTGATTACTCAATTGGCAACTTATGTTGCAAATTCTATTACTAACCAGAACTGAGTGTATGCAATGCAACTGCAAAAATGATAAAGATGGATTTTGGAATTACAATTACAGTGAGAAGTGTAAAAAGTATTCCTTTGGCCATGGTTTTCAAAGCAATGTTACAAAATATTGTGGTGGAAGTGTGGAAATACTACTTTAAGATATGGGAAAGCAAAAAGTTTCTAATTAGCTCAGTGGAAGTGTTCAAACAATGCCACTTTTGTGTTTCTGACTTCGAAATTCACTTTGAGATTAGCTATGTTGAAATAGGAACTCACAGGAGAATTTTTAGAGTTTCTGCTGTTTGAATCATGACTTCGATTTATAGTTTTCCATGGAAAAGCAGAATTGCAGCCAAATTAGAAGTTTCTGGTAGGGAAGGAAAAACTGAATGAGGGAGTGTGAGAATGGGCTTGGTTTGTCTTGTTTTCTTTAACAAATTAGACAGTTCAATGACTGTGACAAAAGGGTAGTTTGTTTGTGTCGACAAAGGAAGTTGGAGGCCACCCATTCTACAAAGCTGGACAGGAAGAAAGTGTCCAGTCCTAAGCAAAGACACTCAGCTGTAACTCAGTTACAGAGGAAGTTCTGAAAAATAGAGGAGCACACACCAATTGAAGCAATTCAGGTGGCTTTAAGGCTTAGCATACATTTTATCTCAGCTGAATGGTTGGCAAATGAATAGTGTAAAACAGTGAATAAATTCACTGATAAAAGAACATGCACGTTGTAAGATGCCTGGCAGAACAAAATTCAACACCAAAATAAATCTTTGTAAGCAATTAGTCTGTAATTACAATAATGGAAAACTAGTTTGTGAAAAGTAAATGAAGCTTCATAGTACAGGTGTCAAAGTGTTCTTGTACTCAAGTGTGATTCTGTTCATCAGAGCTTGTTCAGTAAATCTTCTAAAGAATGTTTCAGTGATGAAATAGATACAATAAAATTCAAACTCTCTAGCACATAATTCCTTCATAGAATTACAATCTTTACAATGCAGAAGGTGGCCGTTTGGCCCATCAAGTCTGTGCTAGCTCCCTGAAAAAGCACTCCATCTAGCCTCACTATCCTGCCTTATCCCCATAACCCTGCACAATTTATTTTTCAGATAGCAATCCAATTCCCTTTTGAATCCTGGCTTGAACCTGCATTCAATACCCTTAGGCAGTTCACTGTAAAAACCAACTACCTTCTGAATGAAAAAGAATCCTCATATCACTTCTTCTCATTTTGCCTATCGTTTTGAAAATGTGTTGTTACAGTTGTTTATCTCAAGAATCATTCTTGTGAATCTCCTTTGTACTCTCTCCAATGCCTTCACGTCTTTTCTCAAATATCATGCCCAGAGCTGGACATAGTACTTCAAATGAGGCCTAACTAATGTCTTCTACAAGTTCAACATGACTTCCTTACTCTCATATTCAATAACCCATTAATAAAACCTAGGATATTGTGTGCTTTATTAACTGTTCTTTCAACACGTTCAGCCACCTTCAATGACTTGTGTACATGTACACCGACGTCCCTTTGCTGCATCTCCGATGGAGTTTTTTTTAATATTGTCTCTCCATATTCTTCCCGCCTCACACTTCACCTGCCGCTTGTCTGCCCAATCCACTAACATATTTATGTCCCTCAGAAGTTCAAGATTATCTCCTCATTGCATTTGACAATGATTCAATCTTTGTATCACCTGCAAATTTTGAAATCGTACCCTGTAAACCATAATATTGGTCATTAATATTTATTAGGAAGAACAAATGCCCAATGCTGACCCCTGGGGACCTCCACTACAAACTTTCTCTAATATGAAAAACAACCACTGTTTCCTGCCGCTTGGCCAATTTCTTACCTAAATACCTACTTGATCCTTTATTCCATAAGGTAGAATTTTGCACAAGTCTGTTGTGTGGCTCTGAATCTTTTAAAAATCCATGTACACCATATCAACAGCATTGTCCTTATCAACCTTCTCATCTTGCACTTGTCTAAGTGACTAACTGATTTTGTACTATAGTTTCCAGCAGTTTCCTTACCATCCTTGAAGGCTTTGAATGCAGCTGAGAATGAAAAGTTCCACTGTGTGCTGGAACTAGAACAAAATTGTTCTGTGATGATGGAAAGCCAGTCTGATATGGTTTTAAATGTCATTTTATTCATGTATAACCAAAATGGTAGTCATAATGTGGAGATGCCGGCGATGGATTGGGGTAAACACAGTAAGACGTCTCACAACACCAGGTTAAAGTCCTGCAGGTTTGTTTGATAACAAAAGCCACCTTTTGCTGCATTCCGGCGCCTGTTTGGGTATACAGAGGGAGAACTTAACATAGCCGATGTCCCTAACCAGGACTGTGGCTTTTGAATACCAAATGTGGCTACAGAATGTGGCTTTTGCTACCAAATAAACCTGTTGGACTTTATCCGGGTGTTTTGAGACTTCTTACTGTGTTAATCAAAATAGTGCCATTTTATGGTGAATTGCTTTAAAATGTAAAATATTTAATCCATTTACAGATACACAGTAAAGAGGAATCCTAAATGAGTATACTCAGTTATTCTAAATCTTTCTGTATATTGAAGTTTTGATCTGGTTCCAGTCTGCTGTATAAAGCTATTGAATTTTGTTTTCTAATTTTATAGCTCCTCTCACCTGCTTTGACTCTCCCACACTTTCAACCTGCTACACTTAAACGTCTGTGGCATGGAAATCTGTGACCTCACTCTCCTGATATAAAATTAGATCTATGTGCATGCTAAACAGCAAAAGTGGCATGTTATTCTATACACAGAGCTAAGTGATCTCACAACCAAATTCCAAATCTCCGTTGCAGATACAAAATAAAATGGAAATGGTCATAAATACCTATTATTCTAGACACCATCAAAGAAGAATCTGATATTTTAATGGATCACAGTTGGTTTTTACTATTAATGACCTTGGGAGTCCAGTTATAATTTGCGCAGTTGCATTAATTCTCTTTCACTGTCTCCAGAAATAGCAATATGGGTTGTTTAATAACAGACGAAGATAAACTCATTACAGTTATGTGGTTTCTATTATTGTGGTAATTATAAACCTAACTGGGATAAAATGGCAGTATACTGAGCAAGGAAGTCCACATTTTGGGAACAACTTCAGAGTGATGGTGTTCTGTATAATATAATTACTAAGTAAATATAAAACTTCTGTAAACAATTATGGTTAAAAAAATCACAATCTGTGAAAGAAAAGCACTATTTAAAGAAAAACAAAATAAGAGATTACAGGCAAAATTGTTTGAAAATTGAATTCATTAGTAGAGATTTTTGTACAAATCTCTGTAATTTGCATAATGCATTGCAGAATCATTCTTAAATGGACTAGATTTCCAAAGGTTCAAGCACCCAGTTTCCAAACATTTGATAATGAAGACATTGTTGAAAATGCCAAAAGTTGATATAATAAAATTGACTCAGATTCTGTTCAGTCACCAGAACATACAAAATTATAGAAAGAAACATCAGCTTTACTCTGTGGTTGCTTGAGGATTCAAGCCCCTTTCCAGGACTTGAGCACATTATCTTAGCTAACACTCCAGCGCAGGATGAAGGGAGTCTGTATTGCCAGGATTGTCAAAAGTGTCATGATTTGAGTGAGGTGTTAAAAATGGCTGCATCTGCATGCTTAGGTGGTTGCAAAAGATTCTATGGCACTTTTTGATGATTGCCCTGATGATTATGTATTCCTGAATCAACACAGTGGCAAAGTGGTTAGCATTGCTGGCTCACAGCATCAGAGACCTGGATTCAATTCCCAGCTTGGGTCACTGTCTGTGACGAGTTTGCATGTTCTCCCTGTGTCTGCGTGGGTTTCCTCCCACAGTCCTGGTTAGGTACATTGGTCATGCTAAATTCTCCCTCCATATACCCGAACAGGTGCTGGAATGTGGCAACTAGGGGATTTTTATAGTAACTTCATTGCAGTGTGAATGTAAGCCTATTTGTGACACTAACGAATCAACTTTAAAAAAACTTTGAGCTAATTTTTAAAATTCATTATTAGAAACTAGTAAACTGGTCTCTCCGACGGTTAAGAAAGCCCACCAATGCCTCTACTTAGGAGGCTAAAGAAATTTGATATGTCCACTATGATTCTTACCACTTTTAAGGTGCACCATAGAAAACATTTGTTCTGGTTGTATCACAGCTTGGTATGGCTCCTTCTCTGTCCAAGACCGCAACAAAACTATACAGGGTCGTGAACGAAGCCCAGTTCATCATGCAAATCATCTATTGACTCTGTCTACGCTTCTTGCTACCTCAGAAAAGCAACTAGCATAATCAAGGACCCTATGTACTCCTGACATTCTCTCTTCCATTTTCTTCCATTGGGAAAAAAATACAAATGTCTGAGGACGTGTATCAACCGACTCAAGAACAGCTTCTTTCCTGCTGCCATCAGACTTTTGAATGGACCTACCTTGCATTAAGTTGCTCTTTCTCTACACTCTAGCTATGACTGTAATACTACATTCTGCACTCTTCTTCTCTTCTCTATGTACGGTTTGCTTTGTCTGTACAGCGTGCAAGAAACAATACTTTTCACTGTATACTAATACATGTGACAATAAATCAAGGGAATAGTTGGCTTGTTTGTCAAACAGTGTAATTGAGCAAAATGAAGATTTTTTGTTAATTGAAAGCTTTTATTACCTGAATCAAAGAAAACCAGAACAACTTGCATTAATAAATGTTTTTGATAGTCCTTAAGCACCTTCAGCTTAACCAATAGCACAGTTACTTTGGGGCACGAGTACCAGCATTTTTGCCTTCACAGCCTTTTGCCTATGTTCTTAACGCCAGTTGACTGTGACCCTGTCCACTCAGGGTGCTCTACAGCTGTTTAATGACATCCTTGAGCCTAGTAACAGGAAGCAACAGACCATCTAAATATCACATCTGAGGCAGCAGAACTGCATTTCTGTTTCCTAACTATAGAATTCCCTATCACTGTTACTTTCCCAATCTTCTTTCTGACTCTTCATGGTACTGTCAACCTGATTCTGGACACAATCACCTGAGGAACTATTACACTCACCATTATTCAGAATAATTGACATGGCAGGGAGTGAGAACAATGATATTGAAATGTTTAAGATCCTGAGGAAACTTGATGAATGGATACTGTAAGGTGTTTCTTGTGGGAGAGACTGGAACTAGGGCACGATTTTCAAATAGGGCATCTCCCATTTTAGACAGAGAGGAGAAGAATTGTCTCTATGAGGGTCGTGAGTCTTTGGAATACTCTTCCGTGGAGAACGGTGGAAGCAGAGTCATTGAATCGTTTTAAGGCAGAGGTAGGTAGATTCTTGACTAGCAAGGGGAGTCAAAGACTATGGGGGGTAGGTGGAATGTGGAGTTGATACCACAATCGGATTGGCCATGATCTTATTAATTGACAGATCAAGCACAAAAGGCTCAAATTCCTACTCGTACTAATCGATATGTTTGTATGACCGGTGTTAAATTGTGTATGGTTTGAGAGAATCTGCTTTTTTGGCAGATAAAGTGTGGGGTGAATTTTACCATCCCGTCTGCCATGGGAATCAGGGCAGATGAGGGGCAATTGTGGAAAGGTCCATTGACCTTGCGTGGGAGTTTTGGTTTTGGGGCAAGCGAGGCTGGAAAATCCCACCCTATATGTGAGCCACATATGATGAATGATTAGTTTTTAAATAAAAGTTTATTTTTTAGAATAATGGATGAATGAACAATTCATTGTTTGAAATTAATTTGTGCTCATGATCCAGTAGAATTAAATTTGACAAGTCCTGTATTCTTGATCTATTGTGACATTTTGTATCTGTTCATGCTAATTAACACTAAATTAATACAAAGTTTCTTCTGTATCAAATTTGCAGTAGAGCTTTGTTCAAAAGCCATTGACATGGCTGCCTTTATCTTCCTTCGTTCACGTCTTTCAAATATGCGGACAGTCAATCTTTTCCCATCGCTATGAATTCTAGCGCCATCTCAGTTTGATTTATTGAAGCTAGAAGACCACCAACAATTTGTTCCCTAAGGCATATAAGGTCAATTGAATATCAGCACCTCACCATGTAAGAATTGAAAATCTAAGTCAAGAGTGTAGGTGATAGCAATCTAGTCACACCTCATGCTTATAAATCATGACCTTTATTGGGATGCCAAACAGCTGGGAATTAGGCTGCTTATCTTGAGCACTTTATTTCACCTGATGGAGTAGTGCTCTGAAAGTTTGTGATACCAGATAAAACCTGTTGGACTTTAACCTGGTGTTGTGGGACTTCTTACGGTGCCCACTCCAGTCCAATGCTGGCATCTCCACATCATAATGAACTTTAATAACTAAAAATTGCACAAAATGTGTAAGCAGCATTTGTAACATCTGAGCGCTTGCAAGGGGAGCAAGGAAATTGCAGAATGCAAGAATTATGACGTAGTTATAATGTGGAACTTTAATTATCCAAATATAGATGAAGATGAGGCCACAGGCTTGGTATTCTGTGGTGAATTATTTACCCCTAACTCCTCAAAGCCTGTTCATCACCTAAAAGGCAGAAGTTAGAATGTGCTGAAGTACAAGCCACTTAACTGAATAAGTACAACCCCTAAAATGCTCTATTGGCTAGATACCATCCAGGACAGAGTAGTATGCAACAACTTGTATGTCGTGCAAAATAACTTAATAAAATGACTCAAGACACTTCACAGGATGGTTATAAAGTGAAATTTGGCACTGAACCACATTAGGCAATAATAGAGCAAATGGCTTAAAGCTTGGTCAAAGATGTAGGTTTTAAGAAGTATCTGAAAGGAAGAAAGATAAGTCACAGAAGTTTTGGCAGGGAATTCCAGAACTTGGGGCTTAGGCAGCTGAAGCTCATCAATGGTGGAACAATTAAAATAAGAGTGTCCAAGAGGCCGGCGTGAGCGAGCGGGAAAGGGACAGAGAGATAGGCAACGGCCGAGAGCAGAGTGGGGGAACAGCGAGCACCAACCGACTGAGTTTTAAAAAAATTGTCCATGGCGAAGAATTAGATGAGCTCAGATATTTGGAAGAGTACAGAAATAGGGAGCAGTCAGACCACGGAGGAATTCAAACATAAAGGTAGAATTATAATCAAAATATTACTTGACTTCAAGCTTACAGAGATCAGCAAGCAGATAGATTAATGATATTTACTGTGAGTAAGAACACTACCATTTACTCTCATTAAAAGCTCACTTCCACTCTACAACTAATGCGATGTATTTGAAATTTGAACCAGATGCACTGCAGGAACTTGCCGAGGCTTTTTCGAAAGTATCTCTCAAACCTGTTATCTCTACCTCCAGAAGAAGTGGAAATAACACCACTTCCAAAATGTGTTTCTTTCATGGACACTGTTGTCACTGGGTTAAAATTCTGAAACTCCGTATCTAACAGCACCGTGGGAGTACTTTCATTATACTATTTGCAAGGCTCAGGAAGGCCGTTCATTGCCATCACCATAAGAGTACCAAGGGGTGGGTAATTCAGAGTTTCCAAAGGCTCCACACAAAACTAAAAGTGTTTTAAAAAAATCATTGTTATTTTTATTTTACATAGTGCAAATTAAAGATTGGAAAATGCATATTGGATGAAAGCAGAAGCTTAAGTACTGACAATTCCAAAAAACTTTTTAAAAAATTGCTTTAAAAATCTATTAATTATTTACTGGCATCCCATGATTATATATTTTTTTCAGGGTCAGTTCTGTTATTGAACTCTATTAATCACATTGCCATCAAAAACTCAGTTACACCTGTTTGCAGGTTCTGGGAGGTACCTCTGTTCATGCTATGCAAAAACACAGGATTCTGCAATGCCAAATATTGTGAAGTTGCAGTCACTTTGGTAATGTTATGAACTCTGACAGTTTTCAGCCAACTGCCCCCTCTACTGCCACCTGATAATATCTGGCCCACAATGTACAAAACAAAATTAACACTGCTGCCTTTACAGTAAGTGAGAATGAAGGAAAAGGGGATGGAAATGATTAAAAACCTCAAATATACTATGAATAATAGATATAAGACGTTGCATTGTGGCACTTCATGTGCACAACAAGCCATGGAAAGTGTGAACTATGTTGACCACATATTTTGAAGAATTGCAAGTACTTGACATTAAGATTAATTTTCAGGTTCTCTGATATTCATAGAATCATATTTAGAATTGCAGAATCACAGCTTGGAAGGAGGTTGTTTAGCTAATTGTGCCAGCCATTTGAAGAACTATCCAATTACTTCCACTCTTTGACTCTATGAATGTCCTGCTTATTTCTGATAGCTCTGTAAATTCATCTTTTTCAGAAATGTATCCAATTCAATTTTAAAATTACAGTTGAATCTCCTTCCTCCGTGCTTTCAGGCAATTCATTCTAAATAATTATAACCCGTTCTGTAAATAAATGTCATAAAAGATTTAAACTCTTATCTAACAGCTTGGAACTGACCGGAACAGCCTGACTGAATTGTAACTTGTACCTCAATCCTGGTTATATTCTGGTCTTGAGATATTACTTGGAACATCCGGTTATTATTATAATTGTGAAGCTGCAATACTGTTGAAAATATCATCCATTAACCACGAATCATTTTGTCAGAAAGTGCCTTGTTTTGTAGCTGCTAGAAGCCAGTTTTGAGATTTCCAGATAACTCTTATTGTTTTTTAGAAACCAAACAAGCATAACAATGGAAAGGCATGTTTGCAGAATCTGGCCACTCTCCACACCGGATACCATATACTATCTGCAGATAAGTTGGGAAAAAGACCAAGACCTGGGAAATGGCTTTAGTGTGACTGTCTGCAATGGAGAACAGGCTTGGAGTGGAAGAGGTATTATTTATATTTTTTTTTACCTCTTTTTGTTCTCTTGTCACTGGAATACAAAATATGTTTTCTGTTTAGCTTGCTGTTTGATGCCTGTGCCTGTAAGCTTGATGTGTGATCTGAAATATGCTGACCTGTTTATAGAGGAATGCTAACATGCAGGATTTGATTGTTGAATTTAGCCTGCACAAGAAGTACTTGTTAGGAAGGCAAATTCACAAGATGAATATCTTGTGGGTGTTTTACACATGGAATATGAATGAGAAGCGAGAGTAGGCCACTTGGTCCCTCATGGCTGATCAGATTGTAATATCAGTTCCACATTCCTGCCCACCCTCTATAACCTTCATCCCCTTGGGAAGAATCTATCTACCTCTACTCTAAAAATATTCAAAGATACTGGCTAAAATTTTCTGGCCCTTGTTGCCCGTGGGATCTTCCGGTCCTGCTGATGGTGTCCCCCCTGCCATAGGTTCCCTATTGGTGGAGGATGTGAGCCGTGGGAAAAGCCATTGACATCTGTGGAACTGGGGGATCCTGCCACTGGCAAATGACAGGCTGCCTCCACTACTTCAAAACAACCAATTGTGGTTCTAGATTCTCCCAGAAGAGGAAATGTCCTCTTCCTATCTGCCTTGTTAAGACTCTGCAAGATCTTAGGTTTCAGTCAAGTCACCTCTTACCCTTCTAAATTCCAGCCAATACAAACCCTGTCTGTCTAGCTGTTCCTTATCAGATAACCTGCACATTCCAGGTACTAGTCTGACGAATGTTTTCTGAAGTACTCCGAATGCATTCACATCCTCCCTTAAATAAGGAGACCAATATGGATGTGGATGCTTTGTATAACTGAAGCATAATCTGCCTACTTTTTTGTTCAATTCCTTTCACAATAAACAATAGTGTTCTATTAGTTTTCCCAATTACTTGCTGTACCTGTATATTACTTGCTAACCTAATGCAATTCACACACCAGGACACCGAAATTCTTCTGCACTGAGTTCTGCAATATCTCACTATTTAAGGAATATGCTTTTTTATTTTTCCTGCCAAACAGGACAATTTCACATTTTCCCACATTATACTCCACTTGCCAGATCTTTGCTCACTCATTTTACCTGGTAACCAAGTGCATACATGGCAGTAGAATCTGTTTGGTATGGACTCCACTTCTCAAATGCAAAAGCATGTTTTGAAATGCATACCATGCACTTGAATAGTGTTTGTGACTTCCTTTAAAAAATGGTTTAATTCTAAAGTGAAATAATTTAAATTTTAACCAAAAGACCATGTTTTATTTGTGGTATGGATTGCCTATTTTGGTGAGCAACACAATTTACTTGCCAAATTCAATCCCTTGAATGTTGTTCAACTTAAGTACTTTGATAAAAGCTTAAGTTTGGGTTTAATTTCAGGTATGTTATCATCATGTGCCAGAAATCCAGGGATTCTGCAGGATGTGTGGCATGCTATAAGTGATGCAGTTGTTCCTTCTTAATCATATAATTTGCTAAATTGGAAAGCAAGCCATTTTAATATCAGTATAATTGTTATTTAAATAGATCAGTACTTCATAAAAGATGAGAAATGGTCTTGATGGATATGATGCTTTAAATCTGGTCAAGAAATCGCAAGCTGTGACTGTATGCTTCTCCTTGATGTATGGGTAGCTTTGTTTGACTTTATTACCTGGCCATCAACATTGTGTGGGCAGTGCCCATAAAAGCAAATCTGACAGGCTTTGTTAATGGGATACTATTTCCTTTCTGCAATAGGCCCAAATGCTGCAGTACATCTAGGCAGTAAAGATCAGTCTGGATTTTGTGATAAAAGATGTGCTGTGAAAAATGGAGGTGTACAATAACTAAACTGAACCCAAACTAATTTGTTGCATTGATGCAAATGCAATCCTGTCAAAACTTTTGCAAGGGCAGAAAAATTTGTGGTAAAGATAATACATCTGTGCTGCTGAGTCACTCCTACATCAGGTTTATCAGTGAGTCTTGTGCACTTGGGACTTTTCATCTGCAATGAAATAGTTATATGAAACTTTAACTGTGTGATAATAATGAGTTTTTTTTTGTGTTTAAGGGGGATGTTAACTAATTCAATGTTTATGCTATAGGCAGTTAATATTTCTGAAGGCAATGCAACTCGGATGCTGGGGCAGCAGGATAATTGATAATTTTAGCCATGCAAGTGGTTATGTTAAGTGGAGTAAATAGAGTTTTATTTACTTAAGTTCCCTAGGATTTCTGATTAAAGTGATTGACAGTGTAATGCAATGAGGTGGTTTGTGTGTAGTGCGTCGTCCTGGGTCCACAGCAGACAGAAAAAGCTTTTGCAGAAAGCAGTTTAGTGTGGAGCTGAAACCTGGTTGAAGTTAGAAGGATTTTGTAGGTTTTTGGAACTCTATCTATTTCTCCCTGAAAGCTTCCGCCAAGACTGCCTACACTCATTCTAGCAAATATATTTATGGTTGCTAACTGTATTTAAAGTGGCATTATGTCTGTAAAAGGAATGTTGCTCATTTGGACCTGAAACAGTGATAAGTTAGATGAATCTTGTTTCCTTTCCATTTACATGTGTGTGTATTATATATATATTTTGTTCAACTTAATAATTAAGTTGCTTCATTTGTTAGTTATATTTAAACTCTGTTATTAAATGAATTTGTTTTACTATAAAAGATCCCTACCTGCTCAATTGAATCATTCCTGGAAGGAAGTATCTTTTCCTCACATTTGTGCCAAAGAAGAAGAATTATTGGGGTCTAGCCTGGTGTTGTAATGTAACTTGGGGCTCTGGTCTGGGATCCTAACAACTTGTCAAAACTAACTTTGTTTTATGATTTTCATGGAAGTAGCAAATAACTCACTTCATTTAGTTTGAGAAACTGATGCTACTGAAACTTTTCTCTGTAAATGAAGATAAAATATTCTTGCTGGATGAAGTTATGTAGAGGCTGCAATTCATTGGAACTCATGAGAAACCGATCTTTCTGATTTAGTTTATTTCAGATACGTTAAAAAAGGAGCTCCTTCCAAAATAGCCTTATCAAATGAATAAAAATAATGCGCGTCATTGCAACTGTTATTAATGAGACGCTTTCAGTTAGACTTTTCTTAACATAGTTTAAAAGATGAAATAGCTTTTCCAGAATGCAGTTTATTATTGATTGCTAACCTGCATTAGCTCTTCGTTCACCAATGCATTATTACATTCTAATCCTTCATTTTCAATTTCCTTATGGCCTCATCCCTCCCTGACTCTACGCCTCTTCGAGCCCTCTAAGACCTTTGCATTCCTTCAGTCTGGCATCTTGCATATCCTGGGTTTTCTGAATCCACCTGGATGATACTGGCTGCTAGCGTATAAATAAAAATACACAGCTTGTCTTTCACCTTCAACAAATTTTGTGTGTGCAAATAGGCAGAGGTATAAAATCCCCCCCGCAACTGCAACTGTTCCTCTTGTGTAAACGATTTTGGAGGTTGTACTAATAACCATTACCTGTGCTTAATAAGGCTTAACAATGTAATTGTCACAGCATGCACTTGTTGAGAGGAAAAAATAACACATCTTCGTGGCTTTGCCTTTGGTTGCTAAGGCTGCAGCTCTGGAATTCCCTTCCAAATCTCTCCACCTGTTCACTTATTTTTCCTCCTTTAAGATTCTCCTTAGAATCTAAGTCATTCACCAAATTTTTACTCGCCTGTCCTAACATGTTCTTATGTGTCCTGGTTTCAAACTTGGGCTCCATCGGAACAGGCTGAAAGGCTGACAGTGTTCCAATGTGAAGCACCTGGTAACATTTACTAATTCAACATTTAAATCTTAGTTTAAATGCAAGTTGTTGTTGTATCAACTGTACTGTTAAAGTTCTGTTTTAGCCTATATTAAGCTCCATGTCACTACCGTTCAGTTATAACTGCTGTGCAAGTAGTTCAGATTATGGCAAAATGTATCCCCCTTCTGTTGATATAACTCTTCTGCAGTACTGATGATGTCACACATATATATCAAACTAAAAATTTCAAATAACTTCAGTAAACGTGACAACTCATAAATGATAATGCTGTGAAAGGAAATAGTTACAACAATTTTGGGTGAAATTTAACATAGTTCACAGTGTAGGAAAACTGGGAATGCATGTAACACCTGTTTTACATTCTGCCCAATATTACTCTCCATTGATGTTAAGTCAGCTGGGGCATAAAACCAGCTTGGCATCTAGTCTTGTCAGCCCTCTGGACGGATTAAATAAAAGTTTCACAAATTTACATCTTAAGTCATATTTAATTGAAGGAAAGAAAACATTTTAGGTGGAAACCTAAAGTGGAAAATCCAAATATTGAAGGTCCAGTATTTATGGGGCATTGTTGGAGTGTCTGGAGATGCGATCCTTCAGAAAATTTTGCATTCTGGTTCATTTTAAACATTTCGCAATGAATAGACTTTTTTAGAAATGAAAACCAAAATGACATTTACATTTTTAACAGAATAATGTTCACAAACATTATCTCAGGAATTACTTGACCCAATCCGGACCCATTTCAGAAGCACTTCAGCCCATTCAGCTCCAAAATGCTTAACACAAGTGTTGCATTTATAGCTTTTAATATAAACATCATCCAAAGTATGGCTTTGTTTAGTGATTAATTAAATTAAAGATAAAATTGTTTGGCATATTTAATTTGCCTGTTCTTCTCAGTGTCAGATCATCAAGTAACAATGGAAGCAAAAGAGGCTGAAATGGACAGGGAAAAATATGTGGATGAACTTCGACAAGCATTGACAGTGGGTGAAGAAAGAGTGAAAAACTACAGCTTTGACTTTTTTAAGGATAACGACAAGGAAGTTTTCCATTTTTCATATGAAAAGCTTTTACAAGATGTCTCAGTAAGTACAGTTCAGTTTTGTACTTTCAGGGCAATGGTTTTATTTCAGCACAAATATAAGAATGTTATAGTAACTGTTTTGTTAGTTTGGTTTTGAAGGAATGCCTTTGCATTAATATTGTCGCCAGCGTAAATGAGTAATTATTTCTTAATATGCTTTTCAAACTTGGAAAAACATATTTGTGCAAAGATTTTTCTCTTAAACTCCTGACTTATGCAGATGGACACAATCAATAAAAATGGAACATGTTAGCTCCTGATATGAGCAAACACATATTTTAATTCTATGGCTGAGATTTTCCACCCCCCCTACAGTGGGTTTTCCAGTCTTGCTGAAATCAATGGCCATTTGCGTTGTTGGCCAGATATGCCATGAGGAGTGACCTTTGGTGGTACTGCAAGATCCTGCCAATGGAAAGGAATGGAAACTTCCTGGGTGGCACAGTGGTTAGCATTGCTGTTTCACAGAGCCAGGCACTCGGGTTCGATTCTGGTCTTGGGTGACTGTGTCAAGTTTACATGTTCTCATGTCTGCGTGGATTTCCTCTGGATGATGCCGTTTCCTCCCACAGTCCAAAGATGTGCAGGTTGGATGGATGGACTGGCCAGGCTAAATTGCCCCTTCACGTTAGAAAATGGTAATGCGTGGCATTATGAGAGTAGGATTGGGGTGCGTGTGAGAAGTAGTGGGAGTTGGGCCTGGCTAAGATGCTCCTACAGAGAGCTGGTGCAGCCTTGATGGGCTGAATGACCTCCTGCACTTGGGATTCTATGCTAATACCAAGGTAATATGTCTCAGAATTTAATTTCCTAGTCTGTATTTACAATTGTTGGGGATGTTATGTGTTGGTGTTTCCTTTGGAATCTGTATTAGAAAGAATAGAGCTATATCTAAAACAGGTATATGTCGATGCCCTATTAATTTTATGAATTCAGATTCTAGCCTGATTACATTAAAGTAGCAGACCTTTTTGTAAAAAAAAAGTATAGTAATCTCAGTTGACGCCATTAACTTTTATAGCCCCTCTTGCTTTCCTTTCCCATCTCTACCGCATATGCTTTCTATTGGCTGCTTCTACTCCATTTTCTGCCATTTCTTAATTTTGCTTTGCACTAACCTGGTATCACAGATGGTGACTG
The DNA here is from genome assembly GCF_965287045.1 of Carcharhinus amblyrhynchos. Lineage (NCBI taxonomy): Eukaryota > Metazoa > Chordata > Chondrichthyes > Carcharhiniformes > Carcharhinidae > Carcharhinus > Carcharhinus amblyrhynchos. The sequence continues at coordinate 92,544,413 of NC_137328.1, read as the reverse complement.
CAGAAGTACTCTAGAAGCACTTCATTGGCTGAGAATCACTTTAGGATCCCTGGATATAGAAATTCTTATTGGTTTAAAAAAAACGATTTGACTATTTTTACAAAATACTTGCACATGCTAATATTCTCAAGAGAGAGCTAGTTGAAATTTACAAACATTCCCACCATTAACACCATAATCACTTTTGGAATGTGTTATGATCTTAGATCCAATCAGACCTCAAATATCCGGTTAGTTAAAGTAGGCAAAGTTTGAGATTCAAGATACTTACTCAGTGAATAAAGCCCCAAGATTCCACAGGTTTTGAACATAAAAATAAATTTTACAAGGTCAGAAAGCTAAAACCATTTACAATATCTAGCCTATTATCTAATATTCAGGATTTATGAGTTTACAGGCAAACTGGTTGAACAAACTACACTGCACAGTAAATGTCACCTGTGAACAAAACTGGTTCCACAGCTTTCTGAACAACCCTCCCAGTTTTGAGTACATAAGAACATAAGAAATAGGAGCAAGAGTAGGCCATCTAGCCCTTTGAGCCTGCCCCGCCATTGAATAAGATCATGGCTGTTCTGAAGTGGCTCAGTTCCACTTTCCCGCTTTCTCCCCATAACCCTTAATCCCCTTGCCTACCAAAAACCTATCTACCCGCGTCTTAAATATATTTAGCGAGGTAGCCTCCACCACTTCAACGGGCAGAGAATTCCAGAGATTCACCACCCTTTGAGTGAAGAAGTTCCTCCTCAACTCTGTTTTAAACTGCCCCCCCCCGCCTTTATCTTGAGGCTGTGCCCTCTCGTCCTGCTGTCCTTTCTGACCGGGAAGAACCTCTCCACCTCTATGCTATCCATCCCTTTCATCATCTTATACGTCTCAATGAGATCCCCCCTCATCCTTCTAAACTCCAACGAGTACAAGCCCAGTCTATTCAGCTTCTCCTCATAGCTCAACCCCCTCAACTCCGGTATCAGCCTAGTGAATCTCCTCTGCACTCCCTCCAAGGCCAAAATATCCTTGCGCAAGTGCGGCGACCAAAACTGCACACAGTACTCCAGCTGCGGCCTCACCAGTGCCCTGTACAGTTGCAGCAAGACCTCCCTACTTTTATATTCAATCCCCCTCGCTATGAAGGCCAGCATCCCATTAGCCTTCCTGACCACCTGCTGCACCTGCAGGCTGGGTTTTTGCGACTCATGCACAAGGACCCCCAGGTCCCTCTGCACCGTAGCATACTGCAGCTTTTCGCCCTGTAAGTAGTAGTCCTTTCTACTATTATTCCTACCAAAGTGGATAACCTCACACTTGCCAACATTGTATTCCATCTTCCATTTGAGTAACACTGAGTCAAACAATTTAACTGAAACTGAATCTCTCCCATGAGGGATTTCAATCTTTGCCTTTGAAGATCTTGCCTTGGAATTCAGAAATGTTACTCCAACTCAGATTTCAACAATGGTTCACCTCGCAGGGTTTCAGTCTTGTATCCTGAGGTTCTGTTTCCCTGAATTCCCAAATCCACGCTCAAACACAAACAAGCAAGCAAAATTTCAGCTCCTTGGCCGTGCCAAACAGTATACTACTGATGCAAAGGAATAGCTTTGCCACGGAAGCTCGAAGCATGAAGTTGCCAACCTTTGGCTGCCTTCTTGGATCTTCAGAGCTTTCATTTGAATCCTCTTCACTTAAAGTTTGCTACTCGCAGCCCTTATCTGGAGCGTTTTTTAACCTCTGCTTCTTTTTAACTTAACTGGGACCTGTTTTTGTCCCCTGTCTGGAACTCTTCTTTGCCGGGGATAATAATCTTCCATGGCACTCCATCCCCAGTCACATGATCTCATTTTTCTCATAGCATCTTATGCATGTGCATACTGGACTAAAGGGTGCTAAAATGGCAATCTGTATATGTGTAGCCCAATCCTGATCTGCACGTGTGCAAAAGCTCTGAGGTTTTCAGGAGTTGAAGTTCCTGACATCCACTCTCAACATGAAGGGAAGTTTGGATTTCATAATAAACGTTCTTATTGAAGTGGTAACAAACATTTGTTAGATAGGCATTTGAGGTTTTATGTTGTAACTTGGCAGTTTGTTATGGTGCTAGTAGGAATCTTTTAAAAATAGAGATCTGTACATATGTTCTGCATCACACCTCTTAAGATCATTTTTACATTTTAATGAAAGATACCAGCTGAATTTTTGTTATTGATTTACAAGTCGATCTGCTTGGAACAGTGCATGTTTGCATGATTGCCAAGATGACATCCTGTTTGTATCACTCCGTGACGCCTCTCTGGCATTCTTCTTGTTAGACCCTTTCATAAATGGAAAATTGGTATCTGCCTATGGATGTATTAATCAAATGGAGATTTTATTGTCAAACCACTAACCCCTGGAGGCAGTATTGAAATGAATGTTGGATTTATTTTCGCTAGAAGCTGTCATCATCCTATAGATATGTCCATCATCAGAATTTACCTACAAAAGCCAGAAACCCAGCTGCTACAATCAGTTAAAGAGAATACTGGAAGTTCAAGGAACTGATTGGTGGATTACTGTACTAAATTAAGTATAGAGGACATATTTCTGTTTAAGTATTACTCATCATCCCTTGATTTGTTGTGCGCTGATGCTTATTTCCCATTTCAAGGAGCTATGGCCTATCAAAGAATTGCAAATTGAATTGGATCATGTTACATTTGAAAAAGCAAACAACTTCCAACCTTCCCACTCAATCTCCCAAATGCTACATAAGTACATAGCTTAGAGTTCAATGCAAAAGCAAATATACTGCAAATGCTGGAAAACAAAAGCATAAAAAGCTGGAAATTCTCAGCAGATCAGGCAGCATCTATAGAGAGAGAGATAGAGTTAATGTTTCAGGTTGATGGCTTTTCACCAGAGCTCTGATGAAAGGTCAGTGACCTGAAATGTTAACTCTATTTTTTTCTCTGTGGATGTTACCTGACCCGAGTATTTTAGCATTTTCTGTTTTTTTTCAAATGGGGTTTAATCTTTTTGAAAATAAGATTAGATGAAAGTAAGTAATATTGACTTTTGTTTGGACTTGTTTCCATCAGTGTTGTTTATAAAGTGGTGAGTTGGCACTCATCAATAACTTTGATCATGTGGCAAATAAATGGTTTGTCATGAGCAGTGAAAATAATGCAGTGTAGTGTAAAAAAGTCTAAATTTAAGACCTTTTATGCCTTTAGTTGTTAAAAAAAACCTTAACTAAAACTTCTTAGAAGATTGCTGTTCACTCGCTTTTACATGTGTCTGTGAAGTGACCACTGATTATTCTTGTCAATATACATCAGTGTAAAGACATGTTATCGACGTTGTAACAAGTGGCTATACCATGAAGCATAAACATATAATTAAGATTTACCGCAAAATACGTTTTTGGGAGTTCAAGAATGAGGTAAGTGATAAGTCACATCATTAAAACAACAGTGGCCGTAGTGTAGTTGGTACACAAGAAGGCAGTTGTGTGTCACCACCACCAGCTGCAGTACAAACTAGGCCACCCACAGACCAGGCTCAGTGAGGGGCCACCTAAGATTGTAGACTGACCACTCAAACCACTGCCACCTAAGTAAACAGTACAGCACAGCCATAGGGTTAACCCATGATCTAAGTAGGTGTAAAAGTTGTTACTTGCAGGATAATTAATGTCATGGGATAGGAATAATGTTTGTTAGCTACATACCGAACGTTGAAAACAAATAATAGTTTCCCTGTAAATGAAATGATATTGTTAACAGAATAGCGTTCCAGTATTCATTTTGTACTGATGAGAAAATTTTCTAATTTGGGAAACTTTATTTGTGCCTTTTAAAGCTCTACATTAAATTGTAGCCTACTCCTTTCTAACCAGCCTCTATGTTTTCTATTTTGATATGTGAACATTTTAATGCTAACTAAACTATCACATCCTTTTAGTATTGCTGTGAATTAAGAACTATTCTGTAACTGATGTGTATTTTCTTACTCTTAATTATTATTCAAAATTACATATCTGTATGAAATATTTCTCAAACCTGCAAACAACAAACTATAATTATAAATAAGATGACAGGAGTTTGAGGTGGGCCCTGATTTGCATTTAGCTTCATACGTTAGGTACCCACTTCAGGGGTGGTGGGTGACCTGGACTTAGTGCAAGTTAGCATATGGTTTAAAATTACTGAGGGTGCAAGGTGGCAGGTTGGCAAGGCAAACATTAAACTGGTCAAATCTCATGGTAACAGGCATGGATAAGGGTTTCTGCAGCAGACGTGAGGCAGAGATGAGTGATCTTATAATGGGGTGGAAGTAGGCAGTTTTGGTGAAAGCGAATATATGATCAGAAGCTTATTTCAGAATGAAATAAACACCATGGAAAGAACAATTTATGGTGCATTTAATTTGAAGAACTAGAAGTCCCAAGGTGTTCCACAAATGATGTAGAAGAGGAACAAGAAGTGACCAAAAATTTAAATCAAATAAAGTTTGAAGAAGCAAATTGGTGGAGAAGGGCATTCTGAGACAGATTTTAAAGGAGGTGAGAGTAATGGAGGTGTAAGCCTTCAGGGAGGGAGATGATGGGCTAAGACAGTTGAATGTTCTGCCAGCAGTGGTGGGGCACATGGAGGGGTGACGCACGAGACTAAATTCAAAAGGACAGAGTGTTCATAAAGAAGGAGGAGGTGGCAGATGTAAAGCATGACCAGGGTGGGATTCTGAAATGCGGTCATGGAGTTTGCATTTTGGGACAGGATATAGGCAGCTGCAATTTGGACAAAACTGCTGTTTGTGGAGAATGAAAGCCCAACAAGTGGTCCATTAAAATCAAGTCAATAGGGGCTGAAGTTCTTTGCCTATTCCAGTAGGCCACCACCATAACTGTGGCAGCAGTTTGCAGGAACAGTCATAACTTGGACATGAAGTAACGGGATTCTATTGATAGCCTTTTGGGGATGGAGTTTTCCTATGAATCTATCAATTTAAAAGGGATAAGTGATCCAGCATGGGATTCCTTACAATGGATGTTCCTGTAGCACTCCTTTGAAGGACCTGGTGTGACTTTGAGTTAAAAGAATTGTGCTGACATGTTGAATATTTCCACCAGGGAAATTGTATTTCTTGTCATTTAAACAGCTTATAAAGAAAGCAATCTACTGCACCTTCAAAGTATTTTGAGAAAGAGGAGGCTTCTTGAGCATGCTTGATTATTAAGTATTTCTCATGGCTGATCTTTATTTCAAATCCATTTCTCTGCTTTTATTCCAATTCCCTCATGCACTCACAAACAAAAGAAAATTTATCAATCCTAGTCTTGAAATTTTCAATTGATCCAAATCCAGTGCCATTTTACGGAGAGTGTTCCAGGTTTTCATTAATCTTTGTTTGAAAGATGCTTTCTGGTTTTACTTCTATAAACCGAGGTCCAATTTTCAGATGATATTCTTTTATTCAGTTCTTTCTGTATCTAGGCACTTCAGTCCCTTTATTATCTTAAATACGTTGAATATATCTCAACTTCCAAGATAATACAAGCCTTGCAGCATGGTGCACAGTGGTTAACATGTCTGCCTCACAGCTCCAGGGACCTGGGTTCGATTCCCGGCTTGGGTCACTGTCTTTGTGGAGTTTGCATGTTCTCCCCATGTCTGCATGGGTTTCCTCCCACAAGAAAAACCAAACAGCATGCCTTAATGACTATTGGCTGGTGGCTCTGATATCCATCATTAGGAAATGCTTTGAAAGGCTAGTCATGGCACACATCAATTCCAGCCCCCTGGACTACCTGCGTCCACTACAGCTTGTCTGTCGCCCGCCGCAATAGGTCGACAGCAGATGCCATGTCCCTGGCCCTGCACTCAACCCTGGAACACCTAGATAACAAGGACACCTATGTCACATTCCTATTTATTGACTACAGCTCAACCTTCAACACCATTATTCCCACAAAACTCATGTCCAAACTTAGTGGCTTGGGTCTTGGCACCTCCCTCTGCAAATGGATCCTGAACTTCCTAACTTACAGATCACAATCAGTAAGTATAGGCAACAACACCTCCTCCACGTTCATCCTCAACATTGGTGCCCTACAAGATTGTGTTCTCAGCTCCCTACTGTACTCCTTATACATCTGTGACTGTGTGGCCAAATTCTCCTCCAATTCGATTTTCAAGTTTGCTGATGACACCACCATAGTGGGTCGGATCTCAAACAATGATGAGACAGAGTACAGGAATGAGTTAGAGAATCTAGTGAATTGGTATGACAACAAATAATTTCTCCCTCAATGTCAACAAAATGAAAGAGATTATCATCGACTTCAGGAAGCATAAAGGAGAGTATGTCCCTGTCTACTTGGGACAAAGTAGAAAGGGTCGAGAGCTTCAAGTTTTTAGGTGTCACAGATCACAAACAATCTGTCCTGCCCCCCCCCCCCATGCCGACACTATAGTTAAGAAAACCCACCAGCACCTCTACTTAGAAGGCTAAGGAAATTTGGTATATCAGCTACGACTCTCACCAACTTATACAGATGCACCATAGAAAGCATTCTTTCCAGTTGTATCACAGCTTAGTATGGATCCTGCTCTGCCCAAGACCGGAAGGAACTACAAAACGTCGTGAATGTAGCCCAATCCATCATGCAAACCAGTCTTCCATCTACTGACTCTGTCTACACTCCCCGCTGCCTTGGCAAAGCAACCAGCATAATTAAGGACTCCATGCATCCCAAACATTCTCTTTTCCACCTTACGTTGGGAAAAAGATACAAAAGTCTGAGGTCACATACCAAACGACTCAAGAACAGCTTCTTCACTGTTGCTGTTAGACTTTTGAATGGACTTACCTTGCGTTAAGTTGATCTTCCGCTACACCCTAGCTATGATTGTAACATTACATTCTGCATCCTCTTGTTTCCTTTTCTATGCACGGTATGCTTTGTCTGTATAATGCACAAGAAATAATACTTTTCACTGTATGTTAATATATGTGGCAATCAATCAAATCACAGTCCAAAGATGTGCGGGTTAGATGCATTAACTATGCTAAATTGTGCCTTAGTATCCCGGAATGTGTAGGTTAGCGGGGTAAATATGTGGGGTTGTGGGAATAGGGCATGGGTAGGATTGTTGTCGGTGCAGACTCGATGAGCCAAATGGCCGCCTTCTGCACTGAAGGGTTTCTGTGATCCTATAATTCTAAGTTTATGCAACCTGCCCCCATCATTGGCAAATTTGTCCTTCCAAGGCTAAAATGCTTCCAAATACAGTCACTTTGTGCAAACTATTTCAGATGAGTTTATGAATGAGTGTGAGTACTTGTCTTGAATGTTGCGGAGCTAAATTTTCAGACATTTGTACATCCTTGCATTGTCTAGTGATATTCAGTGAGCAGTAATTGCATATGTATCTTTTCCTCGTCTCTTCCAATTTTGCTATTCAAAAATTCATTCCTTTATCTTTTCCACATTAAAGCCCCATCTATCTTTGTTGTTTGATTGTGAGTAGTGTACATCTTTAGCAAAGCCACTTTTGTTGCAGATCCTGGAGAAGGTGGGGGTGAATTCCAGTTTTAATTGTAAAATTGGCCCAGATCTCAAAAACTGTTAATCTTCATTTGTCAGCTCATGGCATTAACACATTTCACAATATGCACTCAGGAATTGTTTTCATTCACGATATTTATGAATGTGTTAATAGATGTTCTCTGAGAGACTCCAGTAATCATTGCCTCCTAGATTGTGCTGTTGCCATTTAATTTCAGCTTTTTCTGTTTCTAATTGCCAAGCCGTTTTTCAATCAAACAAGTTCAAGTACATTACTTGAAATACATAAACAAGTTAAATCCTTTTGTTAGTTTAGAGCTAAGTTGTGCTGACCAGCAGGTATTAAGTTCAATTCTTTGTCTGTGTTTTGTTAACTGCCCTCAGCTGGGAAGGTACTTGTTGTATACTGTAAAGTATTAGATGTAGCCACAATGTCTCAGCAGTAGAATCACATAAAAACGGAGTATGAAGATAATCTAATGATATCTGCAAATACATTTATTAGTATTCAGTGCCAGTGGTGTGAACATGCCCAATTGACATGAAAACACAAGCTTTTTTAAAAGCAAAGGGAATGTAAGATGGAAAAATAAAAACTCATCTTTTGCTTTGAGTTTCCACTGGGGCCGGATCAGAGGCAAGTGGATGCTAAAATTAGTGACTCTGGCCATGGAAAACTTCCCCACTCTTGTGATGGATAAACTCATGAAGGACCACTTAAAGACAATTGAAGGAAGACAGTGTGGGACAGTTTTAGCAGCCTGGAGGCTGACTTCTGGTAGCAGACTGGCAGACTGATACTCAGTAAGAAGCCTCACAACACCAGGTTTAAGTCCAACCAGTTTATTTGGTAGTAATCACACAAGCTTTTGGAAATGGTGTTCCTTCGTCAGGTGTGTGGAAGGTACCGATACTCAGGCAGGCATTCAGGCCCCAGTCCTTGCCTTTGTGCAGTAGCAGCCATAGGCCGCCTTGTAAAGGTTTTGTTTTCTTTTTTACCACCCCCAGTCCAACAATGGCTCAGTTGCAAAAACTATTTTTTGTTTCAACTTTGGAACATTTTGGAGCAAGAGAGAACCTCCATTTTAAAGCTCGATCCCCCTCATTTACTTGCATTGTATCCTGTATTACTGTGGATTTATGCGATGGAATTCATGTTTTGTGGGAAGAATCATAGAGCAATGAGAGTCTGTTAGCAGCTTGGGATTTGGGAACAGCAGCTTATAGCTTTGAGGACAGAAGTGTGTGTGGCTGCAGGTCTGCTGGTCAGGCATGGAAGTTGCAAATATCAGGAGAGGGACGAAATCATAGGATGTAGGAATGGGAAATATGATTATGCAAGCACTGTAGGGGCCTGCAGAGGTGTAAATATATGGGGGAAAAAAACATTGTTGTGGTTGGGGAGGATTGAAGTGCGTAGAGTTGGGGGAAACTGCGTCTATTATTTTTGGGGACTGGGTTAAGGGAAATAAAGGCTAGGCCTTCTTGAATTCCCATCCCCTTTTGATGCTGTGAAGCATGTTGCAGGTATTGTAAATCATGATTGTTTATAAAAACCTGCTGTCATGAAAAGACTGATATCAGTATTCCAGAAAGTTTATATGTTTTTTAAACGGCGTGCAGAAGTTTTATTAGTCTGACAAGCGAGACTCATGAGATCACACGTGGAACACAGTTTCAGTTTTGCGAATCCTCCCTTCAAACAGTCTTTTGCGTCATTGGAGAGGATTAATGGTGCAAATGAGTTGGCTAGATGGTGCACAGGATTAAAAGAAATTCGCACAACTGAGCTTTTCCCCATTAACATGGAGAATATAGAGAAGGAACAAAGGTTTTGAAGTGTCTAGAGGAGTGGATAAATGCACATGCACGTTGGCTTTTTAATTTGGAATTGAGCACATATCTGGCAGACATGGTATAAATTTAATGAGCTTCAACCAATACTTGGAATTTGAAGAAAATGCATTTCCCTGCAGAATTTTAGATGTGCGTAATATAATCTGCAGTAATGGTTCATTGTTTAGCACTTTAAAAATGGTTTGATATTTGTGGTTAAAGAGAGTATTGGGAGTTATTAGGTAAAGTACAGGTGGTGATAATTAATTGCTACGTGCAAGAAGATATTTCCTGAACACCTGGAATAAGCCACTGGTCTAGGATGTGAGATTAGATCTTTTTCTGGTGATTTACATTTGAAAGACAGGGAGGCATTTTGCATAATCTTTTCTCAGGAGGTTATATGGATTGGCCTGAGTCCATGTTGGAATAAATTGCATGTGGTCTGGTAACAATACAATACTTGGAGGTAACATTATAAAGTTAAGTGGATTCTAGTAGCCATAGAAAATAAACAGCTGTAACATTTAAATCTGTCCCTGTGTTTTATAGATTGTATAGTGTATGCCATACTGTAATCCTTTGCACAGGAATATAGTGACCAAGAATTGAATTAAAAGCTAAACCTGGGATCTTCCTGACCTATGTGATACAGTTCCGTACCAGATAGTATACTTCCCAACTGAGTTTTTAGGGATGCCTTGGTCTGAATCTTGTGTATCTTCATTTGGTAGTAGTTCAGCTTTTTAAATCGAGTCCGATTTTAAAAGAATTCTTGCTTTAAATCAGATTTCAGTATTTTGGTGATACTACAATTTTAGACCAAAAATAATGCATAGAATCCCACTGTTTTCATGGTGCTCTTCCTTTCTATATTATCCTTTTTTTTTTGGCTTCCCTGTACTCCATCAAGATTTAAATATTTATTTACCTCATGCCCCTGTTGTCTGACTCTACCTTTATTTGTTCTCATTTCGTTGTCTGTGCGACCTAAAACTATTTGTTTTGTGATTTCTTCTGACCATTGTCCAGAAAGTTGCTGCCTAATTCTCCCTGAGCTAATGTGGATTTTTGTCTTACTTGCACAGCTGGCATATAATTGTTTTGACCAACAGTCCTGAGAGACATTGTCTTATATTTTGGCTCCCTAACGTAGCCCCTGAATTCCCATAGAAATTAATGAGACATGAGGTGGTCTACAAAATAAATTACTCATTGGGCTGGCATTTCAAATTGAATGAGGTAAGTCCTTGCTATTCCCTCCCTTAGTTTGCCAGAGAAACAACAACCACTGCTCAACTAGTACTCTGCTTTCGATAGGAGCGAAACGTTATTAATTTATTTCCTGGCTACCTCAAATTTTTGTTCTAGCGTGTTAAATTGTGTAGTGGCTGCTATCACAACACAAGAAAAAGAAGCAGGGCTAGGCCAGCAGGCCCTTCAAGCCTGTCCTGCCATGACTGATCTATGCTGGCCTCAACTTCTTTTCTGTGCCTTTCCCCATTGCCCTCTATTCATTACTCTTATCAAATACTTATCCAACTCCACTTCAAATATTTCTAATGATCCAGCGTCCACCACCCTTCGGGGTAGAGAACGCCAGAGATTCACCATCTTCTGCAAGGAGAAACTTCTATGAACCTTAGTTTTAAACGGTCAGCCCTTCATCTTGTACGATGTCCCCTTGTTTGAAACACTCCCACAAGTGAAAACATCTACGCTGTCAAGCCTCCTCAGGATATTACATGATTGAATAAGGTTATCCCTTGCTCTTCTAAACTCCAAGGAATGCAGACCCAGACTATTCAGCCTGTCTTGATGGGACAACCCTCTCAACCCAGGAATTAGCCTGGTGAATCCTTGGACTGCCTCCAATGTTACTATATCCTTTTTTAGATAAGGGGACCAGAACTGTATGTAGTATTCTTGGTGAGGCCTCACCAACACCCTGGACAATTGCAACAAAATCTCCCTATTTTTAAACTCCAACCCCTTTGCAATGAAGGCCAAAATGTTGTTTGCTTTCTACATTACTAGCTGGATCTGCCTGCTTGCTTTTTGTATTTCATGTACTAGAACACCTAGACCCAGGTATTTCACTCACCTGCTCTGTCTCTCCATCTGTTTGAGTTTGCTAATATTTGATAATGAAATGCAATGAGCATGGGCAAATAAACTGCTTTTCTTCATATAACTGGTGCATCTGGGATAGAATAAGTTTAAGAGAAAATGCAAAATGTGCCCACCAACTGTTGTGTTTTTAAGCTCATTGAAATAGGTTGTATGATTGCACATGGTTTAAAGACCAAATATAATGTTTTGTCCAAACTGGGTTAAAGTACTATGTGGACAATAGCCCCAAGGGGGTAATGAATTTAAATAGAAAGGGGTAGAGTAAAGGGGATTTATAGAGGGGCATTTACACAATGGTGTTAGGGAAGATGGAGGATGTGCAGGTGTGTGGAAAAATATGGAATGGAGAAACAGGAGCCTGGAAGTATTATGAACTGTGAGGATAGTGTTAAATCTCAAAAGACCATAGGCTGGTGGAATGGATAGACAACAAATGGAAGCTGAAATTTAATGTAGAGAAGTGAAGTGAATAATTTTGGTAGGAAAGGCAATAGAAAATAGAGTACACTTCTAAAGTGGGTGCAGGAGCAGAGGGAATTGAGGGTAGATGTGCACAAATCATTGAAGGTGAATAGGCAGGATAGGTTAAGAGCGCAGACAAATCTCACAAGATCCTGATCTTTCTAAAAAGTTGAGTACAAAAGCAATTAATCACCTTAAGGAGGTGTCCTCTCACTCTCCATAAATCTGTATAAAACACTGGCTTGCCCTCAACTGGAGTATTGCTTCAGGTTTAGGAGTGTAGTTTGTAGAAAGAATGCAGCGAAGAACCATGAAAATGGTTGGAGGGATGAGGAACTTCAATTATGGGGATGGATTGGAGGAGTGGGGCTGTTCTCCATGGAGAAATGAGAGTTGAGAGGAGATTCAATAGAGGTGTACTAAATCATGGGTAGTCTGGACAGAATAGCTAGGGAGAAACTGTTTCCTCTGGTGGAAGGATGGAAAGTGAGAAGGTACCTACTTAAAGTGATTGGCAAAAGAAGTAATAGCGACATAAAGGAGTTTTTTTTTCTGTACCAAACAGAATGCACTGTCTGAGATAGTGTTGGAGGCAGATTCAATCATGGGCTTGAATTTCACCCCCTCCTGCCACCCACAGTTGGGTTCTTAGACAAGGGGAGTGTGAAATTGAAGGAATGGGGTCTTGCCCCATCTCATCTTGCAGCGATTACAGTGGGGTGGAAAGGCCTTGCATGGGATGCCTACCTTTGTCCTAATTAAGGCCTTAAGTTATTTTATTATCAAATTTGCCAATAATGTGGTATAACAAATGTGCACTTACAACTGCAGATTTGATATCAAAGTGTTTGCTTTATGCTAACATTGCAGTTTTGATGTAAATACTACCTGACATCAGAATGAATAGAAGGGAGCTGTGTTCTGCTTTGTTCTGTAGTCAGGGCACGACTTGATTACTGGTGTAAAGCTAAAAGAAACATTTTATTTGTAGTGCAAATGTACCTTTAAATTCTTGAAATCAAAGATTAAATAATAGATATTAAATTTTATGAAAATTAATGCTAGAAATCTGAAATAAAGAAAGAAAGTGCCAGAAATACTTAGTGGGTCTGGCAGCATCAGTAAATGGAGTAAAAGAGAAAAACAGATGTGTGACCAATCAGAACTGAGAAGTTAGAAATGCAAAAGGTTTTGAGCAAATGGAAGAAGGATGAACATGAAAGGCTGTGATAGGATGCAGGACAGATTAAATGACCAGGTGGCTTCATGGTATAAAACCAAAGAGTGGTAATCTGACAAGTTTAAAGAAAACAAAAGATATGACTGGAGGAGGATTGAATAACAGGATAGTAGCTGCTTGAATTGAAAGTTATAGAAAACAAAAGAAATAAACAAAAATATAACGTTTGTCCCCATTTTCATTTTCATGACCAAAAACTGTTGAGTAAATGGAATCCCGAAAACTATAAAGTACTCACAGAATAGAATCCCCACATTGCAGAAAGAGGCCATTTGGCCCATTGAGCCTGCACCGACAACAGTCCCACCCAGGCTCTATCCTCGTAATCCCACGCATTTACTCCATTTACCCTGCTAATCTTCTTGACATGAGCAATTTAGCATGGCCAATTAACTTCACCTGCGCATTTTTGAATTGTGGGAGCAAACCAGAGCCCCTGGAGGAAATCCATGCAGACGCTGGGAGAACGTGCAAACTCCACATTGACAGTCACCCGTGGCCGGAATTTAACCCAGGTCTCTGACCGGCAGCAGTGCTAATCACTGTGTGCCACCCACTGTGTTGAAAACTGAAGTGTTGCTCCTCAGTGGAGCATTGTTGAAACATTGCAGCAAACCAAGGACATAAAGGTCAAGAGTGGGAGTATGATGAAAAACTAAAATGACGTGTTAGTGAACATAGAAACAGGCCCTTCAGCCCTCCAAGCTTTTGCTGATCATGATGCCCTACCTAAACTAAAAAAAAGTCCTTCTGGCCTTACTCGCTCTGTATCTGTAAATGTAAGCTAGGGGTCATGCTTTTGGACTGCATGGAGGTCTACAGTTCCTCTCTCAAATAGTACAAAAAAATCAGTCCTTCACCTGGAAGGAATGTTTGAAGCTTTGGATATTGTGAATGGAGGAGTAATAGGGCAACTATTGCATCTTCTGAATTGGCATGGAAATACGTCATAGGAAAAGGAGGAGTGTGGGATTGACTGAGGAGTGCACCAGGGTATCACAAAGGGAATGGTCCCTTCATAATGCTGAAAGTGGGGAAGAGTGTTTGATGGTGGCAAATGCTGGGAGGTTGTAGAAATTGTGGAGGATCACCTGTTGAATATGCAAGTTCTGAAGGTGGAAAATGAGGATCAGAGAAACTTGGAGTCTATTACAGAAATCAGGAAGGCTGAGTCCATGAAGGGTTTTGAAAATTAAGATGAGAATTTTAAAATTCAGGCATTACTTGAACCAGTGTAGGCCAGCAAGTTTGGGGATGGGTGCTTGGTGAACTCAACTTGTAAGAGCAAAGCAATGCACAATGGAATTTTGAATGACCTGAAATTTGTGGAGGGTAGAATTTGGGATGCTGGCCAGGAATAAATTGGAATAATCAAGTCTAGGGTTAACAAAGATGTGGATTAAAGTTTCAGCCGCACTTGATGAAATAAAGGACAGTCGGATGAAATTATGAACATGGAAATTGATAGTGTGAATATATGATTGTAAGCTCATCTCGGCATCAAATATGACAGAGGTTACAACTAAGCTGGTTCAACCTCAGACAATTATCAAGTACCGAATCAGTAGTTAGGGAACAGATTTGATGGCAGGGATTGAGGACGATGGTCTTTCCTTTATTCAGTTGCTGATATTTCAGTTCATTCAAGACTGGATGTCAGACAGCTGTTTGATAATTTAGTGAAAGGGTTGAGAGAGATGATAGTATGTTCGAATTGGATGTTGCCTGCATATGAAAACTAATGCTATGTTTTCGGATGATGTTGCCAAGGGTGATGAGAAATAGGAAAGGGCAGGATAGATCCTCTGGGGATCCGAGGGGTAACTGCAGGAATGAGAAGAGAAGCCATTGCAAGTAAGTTGCTTGCTATAATAAGATAGAGAAGAAAGGATCCAGCCAAGACTATTCCACCAAACTGAAGGATAGTGGAAAGGTGTTAAAGGAGAGTGGTGTGTTCAACCATGTCGAAGGCTGTAAACAGATCAAGAAGGATGAAGAGGAATAGTTTGTCTTTGTCCAATCACACAAGATGTCATTTGTGACTTTGTGAGGGCCATTTTAGTCCTATCAGAGGAAGGGAATCCTCTGAATTGAAACAAGGTTGGGGAATTTTGAGAAAGCTGCGAGCTAAGTTGGGAGGATTAGTTTGTTTATTTATTAGTGTAGGCTTACATTAACACAGCAATGAAGTTACTGTGAAAATCCCCTAGTTACCACATTACAGCACCTGCTCAGGTACAGAGAGGGAGAATTGAGCATGGCCAGTACACCTAACCAGCATGTTTTTCAGACTGTGGGAGGAAACCGGAGCATCCAGAAGAAATCCACGCAGATATGGGGAGAATGCAGACTCCGCACAGACAGTAACCCAACCTGGCAATTGAACCTGTGTTCCTGACGCTGTGAGGCAGCAATGCTAACCACTGTACCACCGTGCTGCCTCATTGTAAGATGTGATGACTTGAATGAGACCTGTGGGCCCTTGGAGTAAGATCTCCTTGACTGAGATCATAATTGCTTGCCCAATCAGGGAGCATCAGCTGTATATAAGTATGGGGAGTGTCAGGTCCACTGGCAGCCCTGATTGTGACTTTGCACCTGAAGCATTCTAGGTGTGTACTAAAGGGAATCTGATGAAATGACACCAGCTGCTGAGGAGTTATTTCATAAAGGCGCTCCTAGGTAGCAGTGAATAACATGATTGAAGTTCGCGTTCAATTTCAGGGAGAGAAAAGTGGGAGTTATGAGGGTGAAGTGAACTGGGAAATTAAGTTAAGGTCAGTAGAGAATGCAATGACTTATGTTGAAGCAAGAGTTCATAACACAGAAAAGGATATGTTCCAGTGAGAAAAGAAGACTCAACGAGAAAGACAAACCAAGTGTGGCTACCAAACTAAGTTAAAATTTAGTATCAAAGTGAAGAAAACGTGGACAGTTCCACAGCAATTAGTGGCAGATCTGAATATCAGTAACAGCAAAACATTATGAAAAGAATAAAGTGGGAGCAATCAAATTCAGAGAAAGTTAGCTGGAGATATAAAAACAGTTTCTGAACGTATTTTAAGAAAACAAAAGGCGTTGGTTCTCTGAAAAATAAGTCAGGGAATTAATAATGGAAGTTAAAGAAATGTTGGATAAATTGAACGGATATTTTTTGTCTGTCTTCACTGAAAGGGATGAAAATAACATGCCAGAAATATTTGTGAATCAAGAGGCAAATGGATGGTGGAACTTAAACAATAATAATCACTGAGGGAAGAATACTGAGAAATCGGAGGTTGACAAGTCTCAAAGTCCTAATTAACTCCATCCCAGGGTCTGAAAAGGAGTGACTGCAGAAAGAGTAGATGCAATGGTTTTAATTTTCCTAGTTGGAGTGATCCCATCTAAATGGTAAATAATGACTGTGACTTCTACATTCAAGAAAGGAGAGAGGCCTGAAACTACAGGCCAGTTCGCTTAATATCTATCATAGGGAAAATGCTGGAATTTTTTATTTGGGAGATTATAGCTGGGCACTTAGAAAATCTCAAACCTTCAGGTAGAGTCAGTATGGTTTTGTGAAAGGGAAATAGTGGTTGACTAATTTACTAAGGTTCTTTGAGAAAATACCGAGTGGGGAACCTGTGGATGTGATGCACTTAGATTCCAGAAGTCTTTCGGTAAGGTGCTGCACTAAAGATTACCGCACAATGGAAGAGCTTTATGGGGTTAACATATTAACACAGAGGATTGGTTAGCAGAGGTTGGTGGGGAGGGAAGTTAGGCTTAAATGGGTAATTTTTTGAAATGGCAGAATGTAATGAGTAGAGTTTCACAGAGATTAGTACTGGGGTCTGATCCAATGACTATATTAATGATTTGAATGAACAGACCAAACGTATGGTTGCTAAATTTGCTGATTACACAAAGATAGTCAGGAAAGTAAATTGTGAAAGAACATGAGTCTGCAAAGATATAGATAAAGTGAGTGGACGAAACATCGGCATGTGGGAAGTGTGAACTTGCTGACTTTGACAGAAAGAATAGAAAAGCAGTATATTATTAAAATGAAGAAAGATTGCAGAAATCTAAGATACAAAGGGATCTGGGTCTCTTTGTTGCACATGAAGAACAAAAAGCCAAATGTAAGTTACAGCAAAAGATTAGGAAGGCAAATGGAATGTTGGTATTTATGGCAACAGGTATGGAATGTAAAAGTACGGATGTTGGCTATCGTTATGCAGACCAGTGGGACGACCACATCTGGAGTGCTGTGTACAACTTTTGGTCTCTATTCAGTCGCCAGTTCTTCTGCTCTCCCTTACCCACCCCCCGCCCACCCAATTTGCCTGCCAGCGCTCTGACCCCCTCTTCCTCACACGCCAGCTCTCAAACCCCTCTTCTCTCACCTGCCAGCTCTCCCACTTTCCTCACCTGCCAGCTCTTCCATTCCCATTTCCCTCGCCTGCCAGCTCTTCTGACCCCCTCTCCCCTCACCCTCCAGCTCTGCCACCCCCCTGCTTACCACACCTGCCAGCTCTTCCATGCCCTTGCCTGCCAGCTCTTTGACCCCCTCCCCTTCACCTGCCATCTTTTCTGCCATTTGGATAAAATTTTGGATAAAGGTATTAAAGGATATGAAACAAAGACTGGGAAATGAATATACGATGCTGATTAGCCATGATCTAATGAAATAGGAGAACAAAATTAGTAATTGAAATTGAATTCAAACTTAAATTAAGTAAAGTTTAAGTCACTACAGACTTTGTGTTGAGTGTTCTATATTTTGTAACATGCTGTCATCATTTTCTCTACTGGGACAAATTAATAATGAGGATATGCAAGAGTGCATCATTGGTTTGCCATTATCCCCTGCTGTAGTTCAAAATCAATTATCTCAAATCCAGATGTACATCAAAATCAGTAGTTAAGATGCACATTGTGTCTACAGAGACCAGTCTGAAAAATAGAAGTCCTTATATTTGCCAAGAAGCACAAATAGTTGGAATGGAATTGAAAGGCCTCAAGGTTTCACAATTAAAGAAAATTTCTCCACATTTAACTCATGGATGCTTGATTGTTTCTGAAGGAAAAAATATTTTTGACTGTGCTACTTTGTCTAACTGGATGCACTGGTTTGGTTCCAGGACTAGATTTTAATACCATTGTTATGGAGTGTTTCATTTTGCAGATTTTCTTCTGTTAAATATTGAGAAGATGTGCATGCAGTAGGACTGCAAAGACAGGTTAAAAACATCGTGCTATTTATTACAAAACATACTAGGCTCTATTGTCTCAAACAAATAATTCAATTATGCTATAAAAAGAAAGTTGAGATTACACCAACGTTATGTTGTGTTCATTGTGTTTTCTAAATAAACAACAATTATTGCCCATAAATAATTTTGCAACAGGCATTGTACTTGTGTTAACTGATTTAAGGTATTAACCCAATGTTTCACACTTTGCTTAAAATGAGATGGCACATGCTGTGACAATTACATAATCGTTCAGCCAGTGAAACAGTAACTGTAATTCTCATGTTAAATGCCATTTTAAAGTACAAAGTACCCATTTCGCTTTTTAAATACCACTCATCAGCTCAGCCCAAAGGTTTTCTGAATAAATCAATACTGAAGTTTTGGAAATAGCACAAGTCCCATTTTAATGCAGAGGCATTTGACTGTCTTTTTCAAGAAATGAGAGAAACAAAGGACAAAATCTTTGAGATGGAAGACTATTTCTTCCTCATCTGCTTCTGTAGGAATGGAGTATAACTGCTCAGTCAGTCAATGATTAACTTCAATTTAAAGAACAACATTGCTGGACCTGGAACAATGTAAGAAAAATTTGGTACATCTGAAGAAATGCGCCAAGGTAAATCAGGAATGTTAATACATAATATGAGCATGGGGTAAATAAATAAGTAAGGAAAAATTGAGTTTGATGAATATCATTTAATGCTTAATGAAAAGCAGCATGAAGCAGCTAACTTGTTCATTCTTGGGGAAAGATTAACAGGACATCAGATTACTTACATGAATGGCAACAGTTGTCTATCAAAAAAGCTTTGCCAGTGACGTACACTTCTTGTCCACAAATCTTATTCTTGTATCGTGAATTTAAGTCAGACCATTTAGCACTGAAACTGTCAATTTGTGAAGCTATTTATTTTAAACCCCAATTTGTAAACTGGTATTAGAAAGTTATCACTAAAGATATTGAATTGTCATAAATAAGCAACTGATTCATTAATGTCCCCAAGGGAAGGAAAGTTCCTTACCCTGTGTAGTCTGACCGCCATGTAAATCCAATTCCACAGCTATGGATATTTAAAACTCAAATGGCAGCTAGGTTTGGGCAGTAAATGCTTCTTGTTGGTGTTGCCCACATCCAGAAGAACAAGGTTAAAAAAAAATCTAATTTGGCATGGGAAAGGAAAGTTTTGGGACAGATTGTCATGGATGGGTTTTGTAATGATCTCGCTTTAGTAGTTATTATAAACATTTGAATAATGTCTGCCCATTTTGTCTTGCATTGATGATAGGGCTTTAAACTAATTAGGGGGAGGAGGGTGTGAGGGTAGGTGAAATTACGGGGTCTAAAGTAAAGGAGAGAGTACAGGTAAGGGAAGAGGCCAAGGATGTCCCAATAATAAAGGGAGTAGGGGGTGTGAGTAAGGTTGGTGGCGTTCTGGCAAATAGGTTACAGGTGAAGGCTGGGATGAAGGCACTTTATCTGAATGCATGAAGCATTCGGAATAAAGTGAATGAACTGGTGGCACAGATCAGCACAAATGGATATGATCTGGTGGCCATTACAGAGACGTGGCTCCAAGGTGACAGGGACTGGGAGCTGAATGTACAGGGGTATCAAGTGTTTAGGAAGGATAGGCGGGAGGAAAAAGTGGGGGGCGTACCTCTGCTGATTAAGGATAGCATCAGGGTGGTAGTAAGGGATGATATAGGAGCCAAAGAGCAGAAAGTGGAATCGTTGTGGGTGGAGATTAGGAACAGCAAAGGGAGGAAGATGCTGGTGGGTGTCGTCCATAGGCCCCCAAATAATGATCTGGAGGTGGGGCGGGCTGTTAATGCGCAAATAAATGCGGCGTGCAGGAATGGAACGGGGATAATTATGGGGGATTTCAATCTACATATTGATTGGTCGACCCATGTTGGACGCGGTGGGCTTGAGGAAGAGTTCTTGGAATGCTGCCGGGATAGTTTCCTTGAACAGTGTGTGTTGGAGCCGACGAGGAGCGAGCTATCTTGGATCTGGTGTTATGTAATGAGGCGGGTAGAATTAGGGACCTTGTGGTGAAGGATCCTCTTGGGAAGAGTGATCATTGTATGGTGGAGTTTCTGATGCAGATGGAGGAGAAGAAAGTGGGTTCCCGGACATGTGTCCTTTGTTTGAACAGAGGGGAGTACGATAGGATGAGAGAGGAATTGGCGAATGTTGATTGGGGGAGCACATTGGAAGGTAGGTCTGCTGAGGAACAGTGGAGGATCTTAAAGGAGATCTTTCTTGGTGCTCAGCAGAAATTTATTCTGATGGTTAAAAAGGATCGTAGGAGAAGAGATAATCAGCCGTGGATAACAAAGGAGGTAAAGGAAAGTATTAAATTAAAAGCGGATGCATTTAGAGTAGCTAAGAGTAGTGGGCGAGAAGAGGATTGGGAGAGGTTTAAATATCAACAAAGAATGACGAAGAAGTTGATAAAGAAGGGGAGGATAAACTATGAAGCTGGGCTAGCGCTTAATATAAAAAAGGATAGTAAGAGTTTTTATAAATGTATAAAAAGGAAGAGGCTGACTAGGGTGAACGTTGGACCCTTAGAGGATGAGAGGGGGGACTTAGTGGTAGGGGATGAGGAAATGGCTGAAGTCTTGAATAACTTTTTTGTTTCGGTCTTCACGGAGGAGGATGTGAATAATTTTCCGGGTGTTAGCAATGGAAAGATGGTGGGAGTGGAGGGTCTGAATGACATTATTGTTACTAGAGAGGCAGTGCTCGAAAGACTGGAGGGACTGATTGTGGACAAGACCCCAGGAGCGGATGGAATGCATCCAAGGGTTCTGAAAGAAATGGCAGAGGTGATAGTGGATGCCTTGGTGATTATTTTCCAAACCTCGCTGGATTCTGGGGAAGTGCTGGAAGATTGGAAAACGGCTAATGTTACGCCGTTGTTTAAGAAGGGTGGCAGGCAAAAGGCAGGGAATTATAGGCCGGTTAGTTTAACGTCTGTTGTAGGTAAAATGTTAGAATCCGTGATCAAGGAGAAAATAGCGAGGCATCTTGAGGAGAATTGTTTGATAGAGCAGACGCAGCACGGTTTTGTTAAGGGGAAGTCGTGTCTGACAAATTTATTGGAGTTCTATGAGGATGTGTCTAGGGCGGTGGATAAAGGAGAGCTGGTGGATGTGGTGTTTCTTGATTTTCAGAAGGCGTTTGATAAGGTGCCGCACAAGAGGTTATTACAGAAGGTCAGGGGACATGGAGTTGGGGGTAGGGTGTTAGCGTGGATAGGGGATTGGCTGTCAAATAGGAGGCAGAGAGTGTGGGTCAATGGGTGTTATTCGGATTGGCGGTTGGTGACTAGTGGAGTGCCCCAGGGGCCAGTGCTGGGGCCTCAGCTATTTACCATTTATATAGATGATCTGGAGGAGAGAACCGAGTGTATGGTGTCGAAATTTGCTGATGACACCAAGATTGGTGGACCGGCAAATTGTGCGGAGGGTGTGGAAAGTCTGCAGAAGGATCTAGATAGGCTGGGCGAATGGGCCAGGAGCTGGCAAATGGAATTTAATGTTGGCAAGTGTGAAGTTGTCCACTTTGGTAGGAATAATGGTAGGAAGGACTATTACTTACATGGCGAAAAACTGCAGCATGCGACGGTGCAGAGGGACCTCGGGGTCCTTGTGCATGAGTCGCAAAAACCCAGCCTGCAAGTGGTCAGGAAGGCGAATGGGATGCTGGCCTTCATAGCGAGGGGGATTGAATATAAAAGTAGGGAGGTCTTGCTGCAACTGTACAGGGCACTGGTGAGGCCGCAGCTGGAGTACTGTGTGCAGTTTTGGTCGCCGTACATACGCAAGGATATTTTGGCCTTGGAGGGAGTGCAGAGGAGGTTTACTAGGCTGATACCGGAGTTGAGGGGGTTGAACTATGAGGAGAGGCTGAATAGACTGGGCTTGTACTCGTTAGAGTTTAGAAGAATGAGGGGAGATCTCATTGAGACATATAAGATGATGAATGGGATGGATAGGATAGAGGTGGAGAGGCTCTTCCCGCTCAGAAAGGACAGTAGGACTAGAGGGCACAGCCTCAAAATAAAGGGGGGGCGGTTTAGAACAGAGTTGAGGAGGAACTTCTTCACTCAAAGGGTCGTGAATCTCTGGAGTTCTCTGCCCGTTGAAGTAGTGGAGGCTGCCTAGCTAAATATATTTAAGACGTGGGTTGATAGGTTTTTGATAAGCGAGGGGATTAAGGGTTATGGGGAGAGGGCGGGAATGTGGAACTGAGCCACGACAGATCAGCCATGATCTTATTGAATGGTGGGGCAGGCTCGAAGGGCTAGATGGCCTACTCCTGCTCCTATTTCTTATGTTCTTATGTTCTGTAGCTGCTTCTTCAAAGTCAACTGTAATGTATCCTCTTCTTATTCTTGCTGCATTGGTTCGAGGCTTGACTTCACTCATTTGCCCTGAGATTACTTCCCTGCGTTTACCTTTTGTAAATTACAAACCATTCAGAATGCAACTGTTTGTGTCCTCAAATGCTCATGGCAGCAGCTAGTTCTCACTAGACTTCACATCCGACGTCAGTTGATAAGTTTCTGCCTTAATTTTCAACTGCCTCCACAATGTTCGTTATTAGCCATTTATTCTCTTATGTTCTTATTTGCACCCTTTGTTTCTCTGACACTAGTCTACATCCTCTGCATGGAATTCAAACACATTTCAGTATGGGCAAGATTTTCCTGTGGGCTATTGAGCCCATTGTCAGGTTCAGTTGGAGTAAATTGTAGAAATATAGGGGGCGATTCTCCCAAAAAAAAGTTCTATGTGCTGAATTTGCGGGAAAAATGGTGTAAATCATTGTTTTTTTTTCAGCAGGAGTTCCGACTTGAATCTCCCACACTCCGCAGAAGTCAAAATCGTGAATATCATTAAAAGCTCAGGGGAAGGGGCCTATTCATGGCAGAGTCTGACAGTTCCATGCCTCTGCGCATGCACAGTGGCTCCAATCTGTCAGCCTCCCATTTGCTGACCAGCTTGATTGCCCCCCTCTCCTGTCCTGGAGCGCCCCAATCTCCAGCCCACCTTGATGGCTGGCCTCTCTAGTCGCAACTGATCCCTATGCAGAGTGGCAGCCGGATTCTTCACACCCTCCTCCTCCACCACCACCACCACCACCCACCACCCCCACCCCCCCTCCCCCCCCCAATCTGGCCCTTAATGCCTCGTCCCCTTGGCAGTGCCAAGGTGCCCCCTGGACATGGGAACTTTACCCCTTGGGCAATGCTAGGGGGCACAGGCTAGCACTGCTAGGGTGCCATGTCCAGGGGCGTCTCCCGCTAGTTCCCTGAAAATGGGGAGCTACTCTCAACCCTGCTGGAGTGAAATTGTACTGGCGGGGTGGGAGATGCTATCGGGCTTGAAGAATTCAGTCCTGGGCCGATACATTTAAAATGGATTCAAATAAGGTTAAAATCACTTATCTGCTGTTCCTGCTGGTTTCCAGTGTGGTTCCAGCTGTGCCGGATATCTGTCGCTGGGAGATGCGTGCGCATTGGGAACAAATACGCAAATCCAGTGAATCAGTGCATGTGCAAATCTCCTGGCCCAACCCACCAAAAACCTAGCGGGATGGAATGGGAGAACCGCCCCCATAATGTTTGGCACAAAGTCAACATAAATTTTTAAGTGTTCGGTTATGAAGAAAAGCAACTTATTGAGTGAAAATGAAACATGGTTGAAGCAATAAATTTTTTTTAGTTTCAAAAAAATACTTTATTCATAAAAATCTCAATTAAACCAGTACAAACCTACATGTCCATAAATTGCAAATAGTGCAGAATAATACATTTTTACAGTCCTATACAAATTAGTCATTACATTTCAAAACTTGAAACTGTGTACATGCCTCAAAATGTACTGTGTGTCGTTACTTCTCAGATTGGCACACAGTTACGCAGGCCGAGGGCATTCTGCAGTTCCCGGGCCCTCGGTCTGCCTCCATTAAAAGGCCTTACAGTGTGGCCTTTCCCCACTGTGCCTTTGCGGCGGCTGCCCTAAGCTTCAGCGCGTCCCTTAGCATGTAGTCCTGGACCTTGGAATGTGCCAGTCTGCAACACTCTTTCACCTGGAAGATCAGCAAGTTTCGGGCGGACCAAAGTGCTTCCTTCACCAAGTTGATGACCCTCCAGCAGCAGTTGATATTTGTCTCGGTGTGCATCCCCGGAAACAGCCTGTAGAGCACAGAGTCCTGCGTCATCGAGCTGCTCGGGACGAACCTCGACAATTACCACTGCATCTCACTCCAGACCTTCTTTGCAAAGGCACATTCCACAAGGAGTTGTGCGACCGTCTCATCAGCCCTGCAGCTGCTTCGAGGGCAGCATGCGGTGATGTTGAGACCTCGAGCGTGCATGAAGGATCTGACGGGGAGTGCCCTTCTCACCACCAGCCAAGCCAGATCTTGGTGCTTGTTTGTGAGCTCTGGTGATGAGGCGTTCTGCCAGATGACACTGAGTCTTGTCAGGGAACCATCCGACAGGATCCGCCGTCTCCTTTTCTCTCAGGGCCTGAAGGATGTTACCCGCTGACCACTGCTTAATCGCCATGTGGTCAAAGGTGTGTTTGTGGAAAAATTTCTCCACGAAGGACAGGTGCTGCGGTACAGTCCAACTACTTGGAGTGTTCCGCGGCAGTGTGGCCAGGCCCATCCTCCACAACACTTAGGACAGGTAGAACCTCAAAAAGTAGTGGCACTTGCAGTTAGTGTACCGAGGATTTACGCACAGCTTGATGCAGCCGCACACAAAGGTAGCCATCAGGATGAGGGCGGCGTTGGGAACGTTTTTCCCTCCGTTCTCTGGAGATTTGTGCATCACCACCCTCCGGACGCGATCCATCTTTGATCTCCAGGTGAACTTGAAGATGGCCTGTGTCACTGCTGCAGCACAGGATTTGGGGATAGGCCACACCTGCGCCACGTACAACAACACAGACAGCACCTCGCACCGGATCACCAGGTTTTTTTTCCTGTCATGGAGAGGGAGCGTTCCTCCCACAAGCCCAGTTTCTGCCTGCCTATTGCCATGTGCTCGTCCCAGTTTTTGGCGCATGCCCCTGCTGCTCCACACCATATCCCCAACACCTTCAGGTAGTCTGCTCTGACGGTGAAGGGGACAAAGGATTTGTCAGCCGAGTTTCCAAAGAACGTGGCCGCGCTCTTGCCCTGGTTGACTTTGGCTCCCGAGGCCAGCTCGAACTGCTCGCAGACCTGGAGGAGCCTGCGGACAGACGAGGGGTCCGAGGAGAAGACAGCCATTGTCATCCATGTACAGGGAGGCTTTGACCTGTGTGCCTCTGCTGCCTGGGATTGTCATCCCTTTGATGCCTGGGTCGCTTCTGAGGGCCTCAGCAAAGGGTTCAATGCAACACACAAAAAGAATGGAGGAGAGAGGGCAGCCCTGCCTGACTCCAGACCTGATTTGAAAACTATCTGATTCCCACCCATTGACTGAAACTGCCCTACTGATGTCTGTGTGGAGCAGCCGGATCCAATTGCGGATTCCCTCCCCAAAGCCCATTTTGGAGAGCAGATCCATCGTGTAGCTGTGCGATATTCTGTCAAATGCCTTTTCTTGGTCGAGGCTGATGAGGCACGTATCCACCTGCCTGTCCTGCACGTAGGCGGTCGTATCCCTGAGTAGCACAAGGCTATCAGAGATCTTCCTGCCGGGTACAGCAGAGGTTTGATCAGGATGGTTCACTGACCCCAAAGCAGATTTGGCTCGGTTGGTGATGACCTTGGCCAGAATTTTATAATCCACGTTCAACAGTGAAATGGGTCACCAATTTCTAATTTCTTCCCTTTCCCCCTTCTGCTTGTAGATGAGGGTAATGATGCATTTCCTCATGTATTCTGACATTCTGCCTTCCTGAAGCATACTCTTGTATACTTCCAGGAGGTCCGGGCCCGTCAAGCCCCATATTGCTGAGTAAAACTCAGCCGTTAAGCCGTCGTTTCCGGGAGTTTTACCCTTCTGAAAGGACTCGACGGCCTTTGTCAGCTCGTCCAGAGATACCAGTCTGTCGAGGTTCTCCTGCTCGCTGTTGTCTAAGACCTGCGTGATAGACGACAGGAAAGACTAGGAGGCTGTGCTGTCTGTTGGCTTCAGGTCATACAGTCTGGCATAGAAGGATTTGCAGATCCTCAGAATGTCAGACTGTGATGACCTTATTGAGCCGTCTTCTTCCTTCAGGCTGCTGATCACAGAGGTTTCTCTGTGTACCTTCTGGAAGAAGAAACGCGAGCACTTTTCGTCCTGCTCCACAGAGTGGACCCTGGAGTGGAAGATGACCTTGGCGGCCTCCGAGGCAAAGAGCGAGGCTTGCTGGCTCTTCACCTCCTGGAGATCCTCCCTGACATCAACCCCCATCGACTGCAGTTGGAGTAGCTCCTGCATGCTTGTCTGGACTCGAGATATTTCCCAACATTTCCACTCTCTCCCT
The DNA here is from genome assembly GCF_965287045.1 of Carcharhinus amblyrhynchos. Taxonomy (NCBI): domain Eukaryota; kingdom Metazoa; phylum Chordata; class Chondrichthyes; order Carcharhiniformes; family Carcharhinidae; genus Carcharhinus; species Carcharhinus amblyrhynchos. The sequence goes on along the minus strand of NC_137328.1, from coordinate 92,517,466 downwards.
GGCCTTCTGAACCCCTTTGTGAATGAAGAACCTTTTGATGTTGCCTTTGATCGCTCCCCACCAGAGCGATGGAGACTCAGGGAAGGGTTTCACGGTCCTCCAACCGTGGTAAACCCTTCTGAGTTCCTTGAGGTTCTCCGGGGTCAACAGTTCTGCATTCAGCTTCCAGGACCCCCTGCCCACTTTCTGGTTTTCCTCCAGCTGACAGTCGGCCAGCAGGAGGCAGCGGTCAGAAAAGAACACCGGCTTGACGTCGGTGGGCCTGACTGTGAGCGTGCGGGATACAAACATGAAGTTGATCCTGGAGCGGACAGACCCGTTGGGTCGCAACCACATGTACCTGTGCTGCCCTCTGTCTGCTGGGTTGCTGAAGATGTCGAGCAGCGTGGCATCTTTGACTGTCTCCAGCTGGGCTCTGGACGTAGCGTCCAGTTTGTTTTCAGCCCTGCTGGATCAGTCGGCCTTGTCGATGATGCAATTAAAATCCCCACCCAGAATGATCAGCCTGGAGATGGTGAGCAGCAGTGGCAGCTGCTCAAAAACCGCCAGCTGCTCGGTCTTGACGGCAGGGGCGTACACACTAATCAGCCTGAGAGGGCAGTTCTTGTACATGACGTCGGCTATGAGGAGACGACCTCCCACCGCCTCCCTAACTTCGGAGATGGTAAAGCCACCACCCTGCAGCAGGATGCCGAAGGCCTGAGGAACGGCAATTGTTCCCACCTGACCAGATGGACGGTCCGTGGGACCACACACTCGACCAACGCCTGTAGCTGCTGAGCTGAGGTATCCCACACTCCTGCAGGAACAGCAGGTCGGCCTTAACATTGGCAAGGTAGGACAAGGTGGCCACACATCTCAACCCGTCTTTAACACTGCGTACATTTACTGAGATAAACTTAAAAGACATTTTTAAATTTGAAAACATTTGTCAGTTCTTACATGTCACTCAGTCAGTGTGCTCCAGGTGCAGCATTCCTGTGGCGCTGACGAAATTCTGCAGGGCTAAGGTAGCGGTCCGACCCTGCCTCAGATCCCTGACGGTGACCGGGTGACATGGTCGGTGTCATGTTTGTTGAAGCAATAAATTAATATTTTAAGAGGGGTAATAAAAATGACCGTTAAGAGTACGAGAGTGTCAACAGTGTATGTGTCTAGCTGACACTCAGTCCCGTGGTGCTCACTCACTCACTCATCCTCACCTGCTGAGCGTGATTTACCACTCAACCCACTACGTGCTCCACAGTGACAGGAGGTGTCCCTCTATTGAATGCATCCCTTGTGAAACCCCCAGTGGGTGCACTGTCAGCAGGACTGGAAGAATCCGCCAACACGAGGATCAGGAAAGTTCCAGTCACTGGGTGTGAATATGTGTTGGTCTGTGGGGTGAGGGTGAGTGGGAAACCTGAGAATGGGAGTAAGGCACCATTAGTTTAAAAAAAAACCCAAATGTTAAAGCATTAAATATATTATCTTACTCACCCAAGACAAGAAAGGTCCCAGGCCCACATCTGTGGCTGACTCTTTACTGCTCTGAATTAGCCTAGCAAAGATGATGTGGGTATGCTGGCGTTGGACTGGCGTAAACACAGTAAAAAGTCTGAAAAACCTGGTGTTGTCAGACTTTTTACTTAGCCTAGCAAACACAGAGTTGTATCAAACTGCTAGGAATAAGTCAAATGAGAGTAAACCCAGACACCGCCCAGAGTCAACTTAAGCAACAGAAATGACAAAGGCGTACCTTGCTCAGTTGACTCTGCAAAATCCTTCACACTGAACGTGTGCCAAAATTGGTAGAGTTGTCCCACAGATTATTCAAGGGTTATGGATAAGGGAGGGAGGAAAACTGAACTCTATTGTCCTCTTGCCATCTGTCCGTAACTGGAGATGTCTTCTAATTGGTTTAAAAATCGGTAGTGGCGTATTGTCCCAAGTCCTAATTTTGTGAGATTCAATTTTTAAAGTGATTTACAGCAAGCTCTGATGAAGTGTCATCCAGACTTGGAACATCGGCTCTATTCTCTCTCCACTGATGTTTTCGGACCTGCTAAGATTTTCCAGCATTTTTTGTTGCTGTCGCAGTTAACTTTCTGTAGGATTAAATTACAAGGGCATTTACTGGCATGGGTTGGGGGGGGAATGATGGATTATGCATGAACGCACATACATCTTAGTCCATTTGATAATGTCACACTTGAAAATATAAATGGCAGAGTTTGCTTCCAACTCTAAACAGAAACAATATTTGAATTTTTTTAAGTTTTGAATTCAAATATTTAGGTAATGAAAGCCTTTCTAAAAATCCAGATAGATTGTATTCACAGCATTACCGTTGTCTATTTTCTATTACCTTTTTCAAAGCATTCATTAAGCCAAGCAAGATTTTTCCCTTTTGAAATCAATTTTTCTCCTTTAATAAGTGTTCCATCATTTATCGAATTACTAATATTAAGCAGACTGTTATTAATTTCCTGGATGTATTTTGTTCCCCTTCTAAAATGCAAATAGCGTTAGCTATCCACCAGTCCTCTAGCACTGCATCTTTTTTCTAAATTATTGTTGAATATGAATAATGCCTTTTCTATTTCCTCCCTTGTTTCTCGTGGTTGTAATCTTTCCAGTCCTGGGGCTTTATCCTCTTTGAGGTTTGTTTAGTTTTTTTAAGCCATCACTTTTATTTTTGAGTACATTTATCTTATTACTCATCTTGTTATTCAGTGTCATGTCGACCTGTTCTATCTCCTTGGTAAATATTGAAGTGAAATAATCATTTAATATTTCTGCCATCTCTGTTGTTCTCTATGATATTATCCAGTCTATCCCTTAACGGCCTTCCTCTCATTGCAGCCTTCCATTTTTATTGATGTGCCTGTAAAATACTTTACCATTCCAGTTTTATGTTCCTTGACAATTTAATTTCAAGTTTCACTTTGTCTTCCTAATTGTTCTTTTTTAACTTCACCCCTAATTTCTTTGTATTCTGTTATCATGCGCTCATCTGCTATTCATATAATTAATGCATGCCTGTTTCCAAACTCTCAATCATTCCCGAATGCCTTTTGTGATGGATTAAGACCTCGCACTGTACATTTTACAAATACACACTCATTGCTTTCTCTAATCCGCAAAACAGGACCTTAACTGAGCAAGATCCTTAAAATGACTAAACACATGTCCTTCTGTGACACAAACAAAATAAGCCATTTTGCAGTTTTGGGAAAATTCACATACCTTGTTATCACTGAAGAGCTAGTAATGATCATTTTTGGACTGCACAACACAGCGCTCTTGACATTTGATAATCCAGGCCTGCTAGCAGCAGTCAGGGTGTCTCCAAAGTCAAAAGACCCCTCAAACCTCCCTTTCAATTCAATGGTTGAAATACTTATCAGCTTTTGAGACCCAGTCAGCTTCCAGACAATCACACCCTTTGTTGAAGACCTGATGGAGAAGTGGCGGTTGAACTTGTTGAACAAGCTAATATTGCCTTGCTGAGCTGAATAACTCAGACTGCTCTTGAACATCTAACCAGCAGCCCCACAGAAACGAGCTACAACTTCTGGCCCCATCCACACCACTTCTGTTGGAAGTTCTGTATGATCACCTGCAAGACTGATTCATCTCTGCTTCCTCATCTTGTGAAGTCAGCAATTCTGCTACCTTACCTTTTGTGCTGGTGTTAGTATCTTCTGTCTTTAACACTCACTTGTCTTGTGCCCATAACATCTTTATCAAATCACTCTCACTCCCACCAATCTCTCAATGTTTGTTTTCCTCCATGCAGTCCAGCCCCTCTTAAACAGTATCGAATCTATCATATTTCTTCCACTCTTCAGCTCTGAAGCAGAATCATATAGACTTGAAATGTTAACTGTTTCTCTCTCCACAGATACAGCTTGGTTTTCCCAGCATTTTCCAATTTTAGTTACATAGTCACCATTGCTGATACTGGCACCTAACTATTATGCCACTATACCATTTATGTAAAGTCTGCCAGTGAAACTTTGCTTGTTAATTTTCCTGCAATGGTTTCTCTACTTGCTCCTATGCTATTACTTCCTGAACTAGGAGGTTGGTTAGCCCAGTTGGATGGACAGCTGGTTTGTGATAAAGAGCTTTACCTATGAGTTCAATTCCCATACCAGCTGAGGTTATCCATGTAGGCTCAACCTTGCCCCTTGTCTGTGGTGTGGTGACCCTCAGGTTAAATCACCAATAGTCAGCTCACTCTCTGTCTCTCTCTATCATAAATGGGGAGAGCAGCCAATGGTCCTCTGGTACTTTGACAACTTTTACTTCCTGAATTATTCCAGGATCTACTCATAGATGCCTGCATTTTCTCCACTAAACATTGCTCCTTATCGACATCAGCTAAATACTCAGCATTGTTTTTCACCTGTACTCTGATATCTAGTTTTTTTCTTATGATCACCTCTGTCAACCCTTCCACAGCTTTTGTGTTGGCAGATTGCTTGTCCGACATCCAGTCTTGCAGGTTTATTGAATATCAGTTGTGTTCAGTTGTATGCCGGTCATGGGCATTTACTGTTGATTCACTTGAGTCCCATCTAAATAGACACTGACTAAAGCTGTAGTGGTTGGGATAGGAAAGGTACATTTTAAAAATATAACTCTGAAAATAAATATACACGTGTGGCAAGATTGTCTCCAGTCATCCACCAATTGGTTTTCTGGAATAGAACATGGTAGCGGAAGATGGTTGCTGACAGATGAAGGTGGGATAAAATTGTTAACAGTCCTTGAGGAAGGACGGCTTATAATGCTGTGTACAGAATTTGGAGACATTTGGTTTAATTTATTTTAAAATTTTTATTGTGCATATTTTTGTGTCGTTTTTATTTCGTATAGAGAACCTGTTAATTATATCTTATTGTTGTCTAATTATATGCAAAAGCTGGCAAATCAGACAGGGTATTCCCACAGACTTTGAGGGAGGCTAGTAGTGAACTTGCAGGGGCCCTGGTAGATATTTTTAAAATGTCAGTATTCATGGGGGAGTTGCTGGATGATTGGAGGGTGGCTCATGTTGTTCCATTGTTTAAAAAAGGTTCCAAAAGAAATCCGGGAAATTATAGGCCACCAAGTTTGACGTTGGTGGTGGGCAAGTTATTGGAAGGTGTGATAAGGGATAGGATCTACAAATATTTGGATAGACAGTGACTTATTAGGGAGAGTCAACATGGTTTTGTGCGTGGTAGGTCATGTTTGACCAATCTATTAGAGTTTTTCGAGGAGGTTACCAGGAAAGTGGATGAAGGGAACATGTTGGATGTTGTCTACCTGGATTTTAGCAAGGCCTTTGACAAGGTCCGTCATGGGAGGTTAGTTAGGAAAGTTCTGTCGCTAGGTATACATGGGGAGGTAGTAAATTGGATTAACACGGGCTCAATGGAAGAAGCCAGAGAGCGGTTGTGGAGGATTGCTTCTCTGAGTGGAGGCCTGTGACTAGTGGTGTGCCACAGGGATCGGTGTTCGGTCCATTGTTGTTTGTCATCTATATCAATGATCTGGATGATAATGTGGTAAATTGGATCAGCAAATTTGCTGATGATGCAAAGATTGGAGGTGTAATGGACAGTGAGGAAGGTTTTCAAAGCTTGCAGAGGGACTTGGACCAACTAGAAAAATGGGCTGAAAAATGGCAAATGGAATTTAACGCAGACAAATGTGAGGTATTGCACTTTGGAAGGACAAAACAAAGTAGAATGTACAGGGTAAACGGTAGGACTTTGAAGAGTGCAGTTGAACAGAGGGATCTAGAAATACAGGTACAGAATTCCCTAAAAGTGACGTCACAGGTGGATAGGGTTGTAAAGAGTGCTTCTGGTACATTGGCCTTTATGAATCGGAGTATCGAGTATAAAAGTTGGAGTGTTATGGTAAGGTTATATAAGGCATTGGTGAGGCTGAATTTAGAGTATTGTGTACGGTTTTGGTCACCTAGTTACAGGAAGGATGTAAATAAGGTTGAAAGAGTGCAGAGAAGGTTCACGAGGATGTTGCTGGGACTTGAGAAGCTGAGTTACAGAGAGAGGTTGAATAGTTTAGGACTTTATTCCCTGGAGCTTAGAAGAATGAGGGGAGATTTGATAGAGATGTATAAGATTTTGATGGGTATAGATAGAGTGAGTGCAAGCAGGCATTTTCCACTGAGACTAGGGGAGAAAAAAACCAGAGGGCATGGGTTAAGGGTGAAAGGAGAAAAGTTTAAAGGGAATATTAAGGGCTTCTTCACGCAGAGAATGGTGGGAGTGTGGAATGAACTGCCGGGTAAAGTGGTAAATGTAGCGTCACTTTTAACATTTAAGAAAATCTTGGGCAGGTTCATGGATGAGAGGGGTGTGGAGGGATATGATCCAAGTGCAGGTCAGTGGGACTCAGCAAAAAATGGTTCGGCACAGACAAGAAGGGCCAAAAGGCCTGTTTCTGAGCTGTAATTTTCTGTGATTCTATGGTTCTATGGGCATTAAATGGAGGAATTCATTTGATCCCCATATACATAGATTCAAACAAAAACTGTGGTGGTGTTGGCTTCTAATGTGTGAATAGATAAATATAAAAGTGTGTAAAGATTGACTCCCAAAAGACATTTGCTAGAGTATTTTCCAATGGGCTTGTGAACAAAGTTGAGCTCTTGAAATAAAAGGGACACCAGCAAAAGATTCACAAGGATTGTTTCAGCAATGAGGAACTTTAGTTATGTAGATAGATACATTGGGACTCTTCTTTGGAGAAGAGATGGTTGAGAAGAGATTTGACAGTGATCAAAATCACGTGCAATCTGGGCAGGGTAGATGGGGGAAAAACCACTTCCATTGATGGAAGAATGGAGAACCAGAGGGCACAGATGTAAGATAATTGGCAACAGAAGGAAAACTTCTTCATGCACTGAGTGGTTAAGATCTGGAATGCACTGCCTGAGAATGTGGTGGAGGCAGATTCAATTGAACCTTCAAGAGGGAATTGGATTATCTGAAAAGGAAAGGTCATGGAGACCTGAGCACCCATCTCTGCTCTTGTTTCAGACCATGTGCTGCTTAAATTCTACTCCATACTTTTCCTGGTTTATATGTTTAATATTAATAGTTTTCAGAATTTTGTACACTTTTTTTCTAAGGCAGCTCTCATTTCTTATAAAAATGAAGAGAATACAAGTGCAATTTCAGTTCATGTTTCAGACTGACCGAGTGGCCCAGCTAGAAGATCAGCTGCTACTAGTGTACGTTTGTGTTGTCGCAGAAACAAAACAGGCTCCTATAATGGCATGTGTTCTGTTTTATTTCAGGTTTTGTGTCCATGGAATGTTGTCTGTTTGCTGCTGATAGTGGGAAAAATAGTTACCCCACTTTGGACTTTCATAATTCTACTTTTATCACTCTGCTGCGCACAGTAAATGAGAGGTCAACAGGACTTTCTCTAGAACTTGTCACTACCAGTTGTGAGTGTTTCCTGTTCTCTAACATTTTGGTACACAGAAAGCATAAATTGTATTTTTACAGTCTCTTGCTGTTGGACAGGGGAGATTATTGCTGACATTGCATCAATCATTGCCTGATAAGTGAATGTGTCTGTTAAGTGAGCTTGTCCTTGCTTCCATTGCGTTAATTCCTCCTGACGTATTTTTGAATTCATTTACATCAGGAAGGTGCCAGGTTTAATCCCTGGTCTGTGCCTAGTTAACCAATAAGGCAGTCAGTATTTAGCAATTGACCTTGGGTCTTTTGGGCAAGAGAAGAGGAAAATCTGATGGGTTCTGGCTCCAGATTGTGTAGGAATGATCCTTAGTGGAAAGTGTGTCCACATGGAGAGTGACTCACTTGACTCTGTCTCCAGCGTTTGTAAAATTTGCTGACTTTCATTTTCTCAGCCTGAATATGAAAATGATCACTTGGTTCAGATACTGAAGTGAGTGTAGAGGATGTCATTGAAATTGCAGCTCAACCAAAATCATTGTGATAAAGATAGAATGGAAGAGGAGAGGAAAATTATTAAAATGAATGAGGTTTCCCCATTTTAGTTGTTTTGTAAACAAATAGCACCCATTATGATGCCTTTGTACTGCAAATATATTAAAAAAACTGATGTTTTCATGAATGAATTTAAAGTGCTGTATTTTTAATTAATGAATAGTCCGCACAAGATAAAATACATGTTAGATATACATAAATTTAAAGAATTAAGTAGATAGAAGTTCAGCTTACAGTGTACAATATAGTGAACTTTTTGGATTGTCTTTGGCCTGAAACCAGGTCTGCTTAATGCTGAAGCATGCTGGCATAATTTACTCAGTTATTGTAGTATTTAAAGGTGAGAAATTTATTGGAATAAGCTGGTGGATATTTTACCATTACAACAACTATTTGTATTTCAATAGCACCATTAATGTAACAATATACCCCAAGGTGCTTCACAGGAATGTTTCACAGCAAAATTTGACACTGAATTAACAAGGTTATGGTTGGGTAGATAGAATCGTGCAATGGTTACTGCACAGAAGGAGGCTATTTGGCCTGTTATGTCTGTGTCAGCTCTCAGCAAGATTAACTTGTCTAGTCCTATTCCCCCAATCTTTTTCCCATGGTTCTGCAGTTATCTTCCCTTCAGATAATTGCCAATTCTCCTTTGAAAGTCTTATTTAAATCTACCTCCACCACACTCTCAGGTAGTGCACTGTAGGTCCTAACCACTCACTGCATTAAAAAAACCTTTTCCTCCTGGCGCTATTGCATTTTTTTGCTAGTCATCTCAAAGCAGTGTCCTCTGGTTCTGGATTCTTTTGTCAAAGGGAATAGTTTCTCCCTATTTTGTCTATCCAGTACCCTCATGATTTTGAACACCACCATGAAATCTCCTCTTAATCTTATTTTCTCCCAAGGAGAATAGCCCCAGCTACTCCATCTTGTCCAACTACCAGATATTCCTCATTCCTGGAACAATTCTCATGAATCATGAAGTAAAAGTAAATTTAAATTCTAAAATTAAATACATTCTAACTAAATAAAATGGGATGCAAGACCAGGCAATGTATTGTAGCTGCAATATGTGGAAGCTAGTGGACCCCATTGTGCGCAATAGTGACTTCAGCAAATATTGGTGGAACTTCAGCTCAGTTAATGAGCTGGAGTCTGAACTTCAGACATTGCGACACGTCAGGGGGAAGAGTTATCTGGATGCAGTGTTTCAGGAAGCAGTCACATCGCTTAGAATAACTGCCATAACTTCTGTCAGTGGTCAGGGACAGGAGGGCGTGATTGCAAGTGAGGCAGGTAGAGGGATCCAAGAGATGGCACTGTAGGAGCCTCAGGAAATGATGTTGGAAGTAATGGATCCACTGGTTACAATATTCCTAAAATTCCCTGGATGTGCGAATGGGTCCAGTGCATTGGAAACATGCTAATATAATACCCTTATTCAAAAAAGGAAGGAGGCAAAATGTTGGAAACTATGGGCCAATTAGTTTAACATCTATGTTGGGAAATTGTTAGAATCCATTATAAAAGAACTAATATTAGGATATTTAGAAAATCAAAATGCAATCCATCAGAGTTGGCATGGTTTTATGAAGGGTAAATCATGTTTGATTAATTTGCTTGAGTTCTTTGAAATTGTAATGAGCAAGGTGGACAGGCGTGATCCTGTTGATGTAGTGTATCTGGCTTCAATACTTTAGGTTAGTTGATATGAGATTGGGGTAATTTGTTAGCTTGGATAGAAGATTGACTAATTGACTGAAAGAAAAGTTGGCAACGTGTAATTAGTGGGGTGCCATAGGGTTCAGTCCTCGGGCCCCAACTATTTACGATCTATATTAATGACTCTTTGATGCTGGAATAGTAGGTACCATAGCCAAATTTGCAGATGACACTAAAATAGGTGGGATAGTAAATGGCAATAATGAAATTAAAAAATTACAAATTGATATGGGTAGAATGGATATGCACTCTTGAAAGAGTGAAAAGGAGGTTTGCAAGAGTGTTGCCAGGGCTAAGAAAGTGTAGTTATGAGGAGAGATTAGATAGGTTGGGGTTATTTTTCTTGGAACAACGAAAACTGAGGGGTGACCTGATTAAGGTGTAAAACATTGTGAGGGGAAGAGATGAAGTGGACAGGATAAAATTTCCTTGGTGCAGAATTCTAGGACCAGGGATAAAAGCAAATTACTGTGGATGTTGGAATCTGAAACCAAAAGAGCAATTGCTGGAAAATCTCAGCAGTCTGTAAGGACAGAAGAGAGCTGACGTTTCGAGTACATATGCTTTGACAAAGAGTTGTCTGGACTCAAAACGTCAGCTCTTCTCTCCTTATAGATGCTGCCAGACCTGCTAAGGTTCTCCAGCATTTTCACTTTTGATTCTACAACCAGGGACACAGATTCAAGATAAGTGGCAGAAGAGGACATGAGGAATTTTTTTTTTTAATGCAGAAGGTATTTGGTGTCTGGCATTCACTTTCCAAATTGGTGATGAAGCCAGAGACCCTAAACTCTTTTTAAAAAATACTTGGATCTGCACCTGAAGTACTGTGAGCTACAGGGCTATAGGCTGGGTGCAGGAAGGTAGGATTAGAAAGGGCACCTGGGTGTCCTCAGGCTGACATGGACAAGATGGGCCAAATGGTCGCCTCATGTGTTATAACTTCATGGTTTTATGGTTAAGTGAATGTGACACAACTTGGCAGATGGAATTTAATGTGAATAAATTTGAGGTTATCCATTTGGAAGAAAAATATAAAGGCAAATTATTATTTAAATGGAGACGAACTTTGTAGTGCTTTGGTACAGAGGTATATGGGTGTTCTCATGCATGAATTGCAGAAAACGAGTAATCAGGCATTCTAGTTCTTGCAATTATTATGATAACTTCCTTTTGTACTATGTGCTATTCTTTATAAAACCCAGGACCCTGTATGCATTGTTTGCCGAATTATCATTTCCAAAACCTTCATCACGACTGACGTTAAACTGACTTGTAGGCCTTATCCATATACTCTCTTTTGAACAAATACATAACACTTGCAATTCTCCAATCCTCTGGTGCCACTTTTATATTGAAAGAACATCAAAAAATTGCGGCCACCCTTGCTTCCCTCAGTATCCTTGAATGTATTTCATCTGGTCTTGGTGACTTATCACTGAGTACGACTAGCCTATTAACTCCTGTTTATAATTTTTAGTCCATCCACTGTATCAGCAATTCCTCTTTTAGTAGGATGTTGGCAGTATCATCTTCCTCAGTAAAAATGGAAGCAGAGTGCTCATTTAGTACTTTTTCCATGCCCCTCTTCTCCATGTATAAATACTTATTTTTGGTCCGTAATAGGGTCCACTCTTTCTTTTGTCATTCTTTATGCCTATGGAAGACTTCAGGATTCCCTTTTACGTTAGTTGCTTGTTTCTTCCCTAGTTTTACACAAGGTCTCTGAAACATCTCACATCTGTCATATGAATATTTTTCTAATTATCTTGGTCTATATCTTTTTCATCATCCAGGGGGCTCTCTTTATTTATTTTATCTTTCCCCTCTTGGGAACATACCTTGACCGAACTTGAACTGTTGCCTCTTAAGGCAGCTGATTTGTTCTTTTCCAATTTTGCCTATCAATCTTCGATTCTCATTTATCTGGGTCAAATGCCGTCGACGTTGGCTCGCTCCCAAATAATTATTTTTTTACTTTGGACTGCTCCTTGACCTTTTCTGTAGCCAACCTAAAATTTACGATACTGTAATCACTGTCCCCTAAGTATTTCTCTTCTGACACTTGATCCACATGACCTACCTCATTCCCCAAAACAAGATGACCAAAATTTGGTAAAAGTGGTCGGTCATAAAAACTGTCTAAAGGAAAGTGAGGTAGAGATGTGGAGAGCATCCAGGGACCTATTCCAAGACCAAATTCCATATACCCTTTGCCCCATATACCCTGAGAGAGCGGGAAAACATATCTGGAACAGTTAGAAAAAAAAGAACCACCTATCTTGGCAGGGGAACTGAGTTCCTGTCTTGATAGCTTTAAGAGGTGACTAAAGGATTAGTTTTCTTTGATGTAGTAATGAATAATAGTTTGATTTTTTTAAACTAGAGATTGAGCACTTCAGTGGATCTAAATTTTTTAAATGTATTTCGTGAATGAGTTTATCTCAGTGTCGAGTTTGTATGAGTGGGAGCTCTTTTAGATTGTTAGATGTTTAAATCTTTCAATTTGACATGGCTCCTGGGATCTGACAACAATGGATTCTGAGTAAGAGGAATGGAGGTGGCACGATGGTATGAAAACAAAGAGGTGGCATGGACTAAGGGGAGGCATTGAAGTAGCCAGGGGGTGAGGGCTAGAGGACATAACACACTTTTATACAACTGAACTGAAATGTCAGAGAACTGAGGCAGTATTTGCCTACCTCTGTGTGGCAACTGAACTGCCTCCGAGGCGGCAGGCTCAACTCGATTATGCACATCCCACCCCACCCCAGATAAAAATTGTGCATACTGGGCTAATTTCCATGGAGACATGTTTGCCAAACCGTGAGATTACCCTTGATGGTGAAAACCTTGCCCAACAAGTCTGCAACAGGATAAAGATGAGTGAATGGATAAAAATAAACACGTGCAACACAATGTAGAGAAAATATGACGTTGTCCACTTTGGCAAGAAGAATAGAAAAGCTTAATAAATCTATGGGTATTAGGGGCAAACTTTCCACTAGTTGGAGTCAGAACTGATATACAGGAAGATCCTTGTGGTTGTGGAGGACCGGTCGTCTCAACTCCAATTATCTCTACAGGAGTCCACCAGGGTAATGTCCTCAGCCCAACCATCTTCGGCTCCTTCATCAATGACCTTCCCTCCAACATAAGGTCAGAAATGGGGATGTTCACAATGTTCAGCGCTATTCACAACATCTCAGATACTGAAGCAGTCTGTGTTCAAATGCAACAAGATCTGGACAAAATCAGGCTTGCGCTGACAGGTGGCAAGTAACATTTGCATTACACAAATGTCAAGCAATGACCATCACCAATAAGAGACACTCTAACCACAGCCCCTTGACATTCAGTGGTGTTACCATCACTGAAACCCTGACTGTCAACATCCTTGGGGTTACTATTGACCAGAAACTCAACTGGATTTGTCATGAGCGTGTCAGAGGCTAGGAATACTACGGTGAGTAACTCACCTCCTGAATCCCCAAAGGCTGTCCATCAAGTACAAGATCCAAATCAGGTGTGTGATGGAATACTCCCCACTTGCCTGGGTGGGTGCAGCCCCAGCAACTCAAAAAGCTTGACACCATCCAGAGCAAAGTTGGCCGTTTGATTGGCAATACATCCACTCCCTCCACCATCAATTCTCTGTAGTAACAGTGTGTGCTATCTGCAAGATGCACTGCAGCAATTCATCAAAGATCCTTAGATAGCACCTTCCAAACCCACAACCACTTCCATCCAGAAGGACAAGGCCAACAAATACATGGGAACATCACCACTTGCAAGTTCCCCTCCAAGCCACTCATCATCTTGACTTGGAAATATATTGCTGTTCTGGAATTCCCTCCCTAAAGGCATTGTGGATCAACCCACAGCACATGGACTGCAGAGTTTCAAGAAGGCATCACCTTCTCAAGGGCAACAAACGTTGGCCAGCCAGTGATGCCCATGTCCCATGAATGAATTTTAAAAAAATAAATAGAAAGAGATTGCACGGTAATGTAGCACAGAAGAATCTGAGTATATTTTGTACACAAAGCACACAAATCACTAAATGTTAGCAGGCAGGTACAGCAGTAATTAGGGAAGTAAATAGAATGTTGGCCTTTGCTGCAAGGAGAATTAGTATAAAAGTAGAGGGCAACATCTTGCTACAACTGTACGGTGCCTTTGTGAGACCATTGCTAGAGTATAGTTTACAGTTCTGGTCTCCTTACTGAAGAAGGGATATACTTGTATTGGAAGCAGATCAGAGAAAGTTCACGAGGCTGATTCCTGGGGCAAAGGGTTGTCTTATTAGGAAAGGTTGAGTTGGTCGGGCCTCGGTTCATTGAAGTTTAGAAGAATGAGAGTTGATATTATAGAAACATATAAGATTTTGAGCAGATTTAACAGGATAGGTGCTGAGAGGATGTTTCCATTTGTGAGGCAAACCTAGAATGAGCAGTGTAGTTTAAGAATAAAGGGTGTCCAATTTAAGATGGAGATTAGGTAGAATTTCTTTTCTCAGATGATCATTAGTCTCCGAAATTCTGTTCCCCGGAAAGTAGTGGAGTTAGATCACTGAATTTGTTCAAGGTTTTGTTAGACAGATTCTTGTTCTTCAAGGGAGTTAAGGATATAGGGTTTAAGCAGGAAAATGGGTTAAAACCTTAATTAAGTCACCATGATCTTATTGAATGGTGAAGCAGGTTGGGAGAACTAAATCTACTGCTGCTCCAACTTATGATCTTTTGTAGCTCCAGAAAATTAAACCACTGATTTTCAACTCATACAGTACATAATCCATATGTTATATGCAGGTATCTGTAAACCCTTACTTTAAGAGGAATTTACCGTTGCCTTTAGTTGTATCTCAAATCCAATCACTAGCAAAATCTGAACCTTAAAGGAAATGCAAGACCAGTTGTAACATGCACTAAATGCTTGAAGTTGACCCAGCTCTGCAGGGGGCTTTCTTTTCAAGATGTTAGAAATTGGTATTAGCACTTACAAAAAGAACACTTACAACAGCTTTCAAAGTGACGCACAAGGTTAAGAGGACAGCACATTTGCTCTTTGTGAAAATAGCTGGAGGCTGTAGGTTATCAAAAACTAAAAAGGAACACGAAGATAGCCTTTGAGGATCAAATCAGAGGAGTTCTGGCTCTTTGATCATTCAGATAGAGATTTTTTTTGTCTTGAATTCTGGCGACATAATTTAAGAGGTATAGAAAGTTGCTTCTATTTTTAAGACAATCCAGATCTAGTTGCTGTTATGAGTGAAATACAGACTAACTGTTGCTCTTAAGTGAAGTTGCACCTTTGAAGCTTTGGAAAAAAATTAGTTTTTGAATGCTGCTTTGGTAACATTTGTGATTGAGTTGAAGTTTTACTGAACAAGCTTGGAGAAACTTCTAAAATTAAAAGCTTGAAATTAGTGATCCTGAAGTTGCGTGGTTGCACTTGAGCAATTTGTGAGAATATCTTCTTTAAAATTTAAAGGAGCTTTCTCAATAACTTCTAAGGAATATTGTGTGGTTTGTAGCAAAGGTGTGCCAGTTAAATGCCTGAGTTTTAAATCAGGTTGCTCGGTAGTGTTCTCTAACAGTTGTCTGTGAATTGTTTATTCACATCACATTGAGAGAAGTAAATACTTTGAAAATAGACACTTCAGGAAACCATGATCAACACCAAACCTTTAACCCAGTAATAGTAAAGTAGCTCCAGAGCAAATCCTTTCTTTGCAAAAACAATGTCTTCATTCTAACTTCGAGAAAGTTGTATTGGTCTGGACTTTCTGTCATGAACACCAGTTATTCTTATGTCTTCACTGAATATGATTAGTGCCAAATTTGAACTGTTTGTGCAATGGCTGCACAACTACAGGGAGCTGGCTTACTCTCCCAGGTACAGTTTTACAGCCAGCAGATGGAGACAACTTTGTCCCAGCAGCTTGGGCTCAAGTTGAATCCAGAGCTAAAGAAACAGTGTGCTAATTCATTGTGTTACTTCCACATTTTCCTTTGCAAGCATTTGATCATTTGTGCTACGTACAAACCTTTTATAGTGCCTAGTGTTAAATTTAACAATGACAGCTTTAACAGCAACTTGCATTTATATACTGCAGTTCACCAATGCCTCAAAACAATATGCAGAAAAAATGGACTTTGGGCGAGAAAGAAAGGGAAAAAAGAAGCTGGGGTCAGGGAGGGGAACAGCAAAAAGGAAAAAAATAATTAAGTGGGCTTTGAAAGTAGGGATTATTGTTTCAGGATGGCAGTTCAGAAAATGGTATAGTGACTGAAACAACTATCCGCTATTGTAAGGCATTCCAGATCTTAAATGCTCACGATGTAAAGAAAAGCATTTCTTTGTGTTGTTATTGCTTCTTTTGCCATTCACCTTAAATTGGTATTCTCTGCTTTTCAGCTTTTACCAATGGGAATAGATTTTTCCTATTTAATCTGTCCAGACTCTTCAAAGTTTTGAACATCAGTAATAAATCTTCTCTTACCCTTCTTACCTTTAGCAAATTTCCTTACTCTTGTCCAATGGTAACAATCCCAGATTCTCCAACTTACCACGTAACTGAAGATTCTTGTACCTTGAACCATTCCTCTAAATCTTTTCAGCACCCTCTCTGCCCAGAATTGACACAGTTCTCCAGTTGAAGCAAAACCAGTGTTTCATAAAGCTTGGGGCAGCATGGTGGCACAGTGGTTAGCATTGCTGCCTCTGTGTCAGGGACTCGGGTTCAATTCCGGCCTTGGGTAATTGTCTGTGTGGAATTTGCATATTCTCCATGTGTCTGCGTGGATTTCCTGCGGTTGCTCCGATTTCCTCTCACACTCCAAAGATGTGCAGATTAGGTGGATTGGCTATGCTAAACTGGCCCTTAGTGATGGGGAATTAGCAGGGTAAATATGTGGGGTTATGGGGTTAGGGATTGGGTGGGATTGTTGATCAGTGCTGGCTCGATGGCCTAATGGCCTCCTTCCGCGCTGTCAGGATTATATGGATTCATCATAACTAACTTACTTTTTGCATTTTATGCCCCTATTTATAGAGTCTGTAATCCTGTTGTCGTCTTCTCACTTTTTCAACCTGCTTTGTCACCTTTGATTTATGCACATATATCCATGTTTCTTCCCATCTGCGCCCCCTAGAATTGTATCCATTAGTTTATATTGTCTTTCCTTGTGGTTCATTTTCTTAGGAAGAACTTCACATCTCTCTGCATTTAATTTCATCAGTCACATATCTGCTCATTCTATCAGTCTTTTGATACCCTCTTGAAATTTATCACCATTGTGTTCAGTTTTATTTTGTGTAATCCACAAATTTTTATTTGTACCCTCAGCACCTAATTCTAAATAATTAATACAGGTCAAGGAAAGCAGTGGTCCTAACATTGATTCCTGGGGAACCCATGATATGCCTGAAAAATGACTTTACCACTTTCACTTCCAGTTACTCAGCCAGCTTTGTATCCATGCTGCCACTCTCTTTTATTCCGTGGGGCTCTAATTTTGCTAACAAGTTTATTTTGTGCCCAATATCTAATGCCTTTTTGATGTCCATGTACACCATGTTTACTTGATTTGATTTATTCTTGTCACATGTATTAGTACACAGTGAAAGGTATTGTTTCTTGCCTGCTACACAGACAAAGCACTCATTCATAGAGAAGGAAAGGGGAGGGTGCAGGATATAGTGTTACAGTCATAGCTAGGGTGTAGAGAAATATCAACTTAGTACAAGGTAGGTCCATTCAAAAGTCTGGCAGCAGGGAAGAAGCTGTTCTTGAGTCAGTTGGTACATGACCTCAGACTTTTGTATCTTTCTTCCACTTTTTTCCATTGGGAAAGAGTATGTCCGAGATGCATGTGTTCCTTAATTATGTTGGATGCTTTTCCGAGGCAGCGGGAAGTGTAGACAGAGTCAGTGGGATGGTTACCACATAGAATCTTCCTCTCTTTTGTCAGAAAGCTGCTTTAGTTTGTTCTTGATATGGAGATGCCAGCGTTGGACTGGGGTAAACACAGTTAGAAGTCTCACGACATCAGGTTAAAGTCCAGCAGGCTTATTTGGTAGTAAATGCCGCTAGCTTTTGAGGTTTGTCCCTTCGATAGGTGAGCGGGAGTTCTGATCACAAAAGAGCTCTGATGGCACCCCTCCCTCTAGGCAATTTTGATTTGATTTATTATTGTCACATGTATTAACACACAGCGAAATGTATTGTTTTTGTGCGCTATACAGCCAAAGCATACCATTCATAGAGAAGGAAACGAGAGTGCAGAATGTAGTGTTACAGTCATAGCTAGAGGTAAGGCAAGGTAGGTCCAGTCAAAAATCTGACGGCAGCAGGGAAAAAGCTGTTCTTGAGTTGGTTGGTACATGACCTCAGATTTTTGTTTCTTTTTCCCTACGGAAAAAGGTCTGGGGTGCATGGGATCCTTAATTTTGCTGGCTGCTTTTCTGAGGCGGCAAGAAATGTAGACAGAGTCAATGGATGGGAGGCTGGTTTACATGATGGATTGGGTGACATTCATGACCTTTTGTAATTTCTTGTGGTCTTGGGCAGAGCAGGAGCCATACCAAGTTGTGATACAATAAGAATACTTTCTATGATGCATCTGTATCTGCATAATCCTTCACATGTGATTGAGTTTTGAGCACTTGCAGATTATTCAAGTAGAGAATGCATCACAGTCAAACCTGATTCTACTCTTTCTCAGTGTCCAAATATATGCAGTTCCTGCCATAGAATGATTACGATGTGGAGATGCTGGATGGTTACAACATAGAATGTTCCTCTGTTTTGTCAGAAAGCCAGTTTAGTTTGTTCTTATCACTGTCATTGTTAGCAATTAGAAAAGGAAAGTTAAGTTAGATCTTTCTCATTATTGGCCCAGGAGACCAATTTTGATTGCTGCTCTGCTCTGAATGAGCTAATCTTAATTATGGCCGCAATATGTGATCCTTTGTGATCCACCCTTGCAAAGTTTGGTGTGGAGCCAATCACTGTGATGTCACTGAATAACTAATTTTACATTAGTTTTGCTTTTGCATTTTTACATTTGAAAAGATAAGAATTTTAACCAAAAGAGCAAAAAGAGAGACTTTAATATGTGGCATGGTGGCACAGTAGTTAGCACTGCTGCCTTACAGCACCAGGGACCTGACTGGGTGATTGTGTGGAGTTTGCATGTTCTCCCTGTGTCTACGTGAGTTTCTTCTGGGTTCTCCAGTTTTCTCAGTTCAAAAATATACCGGTTAGCTGGGTTGGCCATGCTAAATTGTTCTTTAGTAGTGGGGTTAATAGAAAAGGAAGAGAAAATACATCGAAGTACATAACAGATACAAACAATATTTTGTTTAAGTGGAGAACATAAGAGGTAATTTTCTGAGGAAGCAAAAGTAAATTTGATATTTTAAAATTTATTCTTTCATGGGATGTAGATGTCACTGGCAGGATCAGCTTTGTTGCATCATGGTGGCTTGCCAGGCCATTTCAGAGGGCAGTTAAGAGTTAACTACAATACTGTGATCTGGAATCATATTTAGGCTAGATGAGATAAAGATGGCAGATTCCCTTCCCTAAAGGGCATTAGTGAATTAGTCGGACTTTTACAACAATCAATCACTACTCCTGAGACTTGCTTTCAATTCCAGATTTTATGAATTGAATTTAAATTCCACCAGTTGCTGCAATAAGCTTTGAGCCCATGTCCACACATCATTAGCCTGGGTCTCTGGAATGTTAGTCCAGTGGTACCACCACTACGTCACTATTTTCCTGTCTTTTGTTTGGAGATTATGCTCCGCAGAATAAAAATGATTCTTCTAGATGGTAAAATTTCAATAAAACTTGACAAATAATCCTGTGATTATAGCATAACAATTTCTTAATGGACTGCTTCATATCATCCTGGTTGCATTAATTGAAATTAAGGGAAATGTTCTTATCAGCTCGACTATATGGTGCAGTTCTTGTAAACTTTGAAGACTATTTCGAATGCTTATCTTTGGAACTGAGGAAATGCACGTTCAACAAATGTGGTTGGCCTTTATTCATATAGCTTAGTGAGTGTCTCTGCTCTTCGTGTGCATCATTAGACCTCCTCATATCTTTTTGCTTCGATCTGAAAACTTTCCTGGATTGCTCTTACAGGGTGTGAGGACAATGCAATTTATGCAATTGCATGAAGCCTAAGTCACTCTGGGCTCCTGAATGGCTACAGTGAAAGTGAATTTTGAGTGTTTGTCTATAATAGTCAAAGATGACCATGACTTTGGACTCTCACAGCTTGATTGGTAGTGATAGTACTTCCAGGACTAGTGGAAGTTCTGTACCCAGAATACATGGAGCAGTACTGATCCATCAGCTGGAAGTGGCAAGGGTATATGGTAATCAGTGGGAAGTTTCCTTGCCTGTGTTTGACCTGATGAAGTGAGGTTTCATGGAGTCCAAAGTCAATATTAAAGTCTCCCAGGATAACTCCCTTCTGACTGTATACCGCTGTGCTGCTATCTCTGGTGGAGCTGTTCTGCCAGTGGGACAGGATGTATCCTGGAATTGTGATGGTGGTGCCTGGGACATTGACTGTCGGGTATGATTCATTGAGTATGACCATGTCAGTCTGTTGCTTGACCTGTCAGTGGGAGTGCTCTCCCCATTTTGGCACAAACTCACAGATGTTAGTAAGGAGGACCTTGCAGTATTAATAGAGCTGGCTTTGCTGTTATCATTTATGGTGCCTTGGTTGATATCAGCTATCCGTTTCATTCCTTTTTGACTTGGTGCAACTGACTGGCTTTGCTAGATCATTTCAGAGGGTGGTAAGACTCAGTTACGTCACTGTGAGTCTGGAATCTAATCTAGGCCAGAACAACTAACGACAGCAGATTTCCTTTCCTGAAGAATATTGGTGAACAAAGTGGGTTTTAGATCAGTCTACAATTGTTTCATGTTCACCATTATTGGGAATAGCTTTTTTACAAAAAAAAAATCGAGATTCATTAATTGAATTCAGATTTGAACCCATGTCCCCAGAGCATTTGACTGGGCCTCTAGAAAGATAACTAGTCCAGTGACATAACCAGTATTCTACTGCTTTCCATGTCTTTGGAGACCAAAAGAATATCCCAGAAGTGTGATCATGCATTTTTTATTTCTCTACTCTAATCAACTGGATTCTGTTTTTGACCTGTCAAGAACACTTGGGAAGACATTATAGTATTTTAATCAGTACTGCCATCTTATTTTCCGTTTTCTTCTCTCTTTTTTGAACATTTTGTAACCTTGAATATTACGTGCCCTAACTTCAACATTGTAATCGTGTTACATAATTTTCCCAGCTATTTGTACTTGTTGCTCACCAACTATATTCATTCCACTTTATACATTTATGTACATGCATAGTAAACCCATTTTTTAGACTCCTTTGAGCCTTTGTTAGTCTGCTATCTATTATGGTACCACTTTCTTCTGTAATGCTATCTAACACTTTCACTTCTTTAAGCATCAATTCAAATTTTCAACCCGCCCCCCCCCCAATTTAATTTAAATCCTCAGCAAACAGACTAATGAACTTCCCTGTGGGGATTTACTGGATAGGCGCCCCCACCCCAGAACTAGTCCCATTGTCCCAGTTATTTGAAGTGCTCTCCCTGCACCATGCTTCAAGCCACACACTGATCCTCCCATCTTCCTACTTTCCATTCTTGAAAGCGCATGGCATTAGGAGTGATCCAAATGTAACTGACAATATGGCAAACCTGCCTTTTCACAATCACTAAGATCTCTGGTTTGATCCTTATTAATTTTCCTGTCCATGGTTGCTCAGACACTAAAACACTTCATTGGCTGCAAAGTGCTTTGGGATGTTTCGTGAACACAAGTGTGATACAGATGCAAGTTTTGCTTTTTGAGCCATCTGAATTGCTCATTTTTTTGCCGTTTGAGTATATTACAATGTTTTCAGAGTCTGTTGCGAGAGAAAGATAGGAAGTAGAATTTTCTGAGAGAGGGCAAATGAAGAGAAGTTTCAGCAGTCTAAACCAATTAGAATCGATTGATTGTTTCACGATACTTGATTATATGAGAATTGAAATGCTGGTGACTGTAACCTGTCTGCAGCCTTTGACATAGTTAGCCACACCATCATAAAATCCTCATAAGTGCAGATGTAGGCCATTCGGCCCACTGAGTCTGCACTGATTCTCTTGACAGAGCATCTGTCCTAATCTCATATCCAGGAGCATTTACCTTGCAAATCCCCCTAATTTACACGTTTTGGAACACAGAAGGACGTTTTTTAGATGGCCTATCAACTTAACCTGCACGTTTATGGACTATGACAGGTACCTGGAGGAAACCCGTGCCGACATTGGGAGAGCATGCAAACTCCACAATTCCAGCCCAAGGCTGGAATTGAATCTGGGTTCCTGACACGGAGGTAGCAATATTAACCACTGTGCCATCATGCCACCCCAATGCCTCTCCACTGATGTTGGGTGGGTCTACTCTCACCTAATTCCATTTTAATCTATCTAATAGTTGGAGTTTGCTTGCAATGGCCTCTCTTCTGATTCTGCACTGCTGTCTTTTGAGTGCCCCAAGGATCTACTCTTGGCTCCTCCTATTTCTCATCAACTTGCTCCTGGATATAA
Organism: Carcharhinus amblyrhynchos; assembly: GCF_965287045.1. Classification (NCBI taxonomy): domain Eukaryota; kingdom Metazoa; phylum Chordata; class Chondrichthyes; order Carcharhiniformes; family Carcharhinidae; genus Carcharhinus; species Carcharhinus amblyrhynchos. The sequence continues at coordinate 92,495,087 of NC_137328.1, read as the reverse complement.
CTTGAAAGCACAGCACAAGTTTTCACATATACAGTCTACCTCACCATCATCTCTTGACCCCTCCACACTTGCCAATTTAACAGACTCCTTATCCAATTTCCATCACTGGATGAACAGAAATTTCCTCCAGTCAAATATTGGGAAGACTGAAACCACTATTTTCTGTCCCAGCCCTAAACTTTGTCCGCTAGCTAGTGACTCTTTTCCTCTCCCTGGCTACAGTTTGAAACTAATCTGGTCTATTTGTAACCTTGGTATCACATTTGGCCCCAAAATAAGCTTCCAATCACCTTTTGCAATTCACCACGAAGTCTGCCTATTCCCACCTCCGTAATATCACCAACTTTGCCCCTCTACCTATCCATCTGTTGAAACTCTCATTCATGCCTTTATTACCTCTGGACTTGATTATTCTAGTGCTCTCCTGGTTGGCCTTGCACGTTCCCCAATGTTGATTTGCGTTCATCCAATATTCTGCTGTCCGTGCCTTAAGTTGCAAAATGCCTCATTATCTACCACCCATGTGCTCACTGACCCACATTGGCTGCAAGTTGAGCATTGTCTTTGTTTAAAAATTCTTATTGTTTTCAACTCTCTACATGGCCTCACTCCTCCTTATCACTGTAATCCCCTCCAACTCTACAATCCTCCGTGTTATCTGTACTCTAATTCTGGACTCTTGAGCATTCCCACATTTAATCACTCTATTATTGATGGAAGTGCCTTCAGTTGCCTGGGCCCTAAGTTCTGGAATACCATCCCTGCATTTCTCTTCCTCTCTACTGCTTTTTTTCCTTCTAAGACATTCCTTAACTCTCATCTCTTCGACCAAGCTTTGGTTATCTGACCCAGTGCTCAAGTGGTTTGGTGTCCTTTTGGTTTGTAATGCTCCTGTGAAGCACCTTGGCACATTTCATTACACCAAAGTTGTGATATAAATCTAAATTTCATATTGAGACAAAGTATAGCAGTAAAATGTTAACTTAATTGCATATTGAGCATTGAGTATTGGGATTTAGGATCTTTCTAAACATTAAATATGATTTATTTAATGTCATTACATGCCGGGAAAAATCAAATTTGTCTAACTTGGATAGTTTGCCAAAGTAATAATGAAATTAAAGGTTATCACAGCATTCATGGAAGGAAAACAGAACTTGCATTTATATAATGTTTCATAGGCAATTAAGTAATTTTGAAGTCTCATCACTACTGTAATCTAGGGAAATGTGGCTGCCAAATTTCTTTAAAGGAAGGTCATATAAACAGCAATTCACTGATGATAATTAACAAAGGTAAGCTTAGAAATTCCTTTCAGGTCAGCCTGATTGTGATACTGGCAAACGATAAGCTCAGTGCTCCGAGGTCTTCAGCACATATAATGAACTTCCCTGAGATCCCTTGACATGTACTTTTCTTCTCATATGAGGGATATAAGGTTTTGCAGCTGTGGCAGGAAAGTATTTCCATCTGCTCAAGAGGCTTTGTTGATTTTCAGCTGTTGAATTTTTTTTCCTCCAGATTAGGATAGGGCCCAGGCCAAGCTCGACAGGGTGTTGAAGAATGGAACTGAGGATGTTTGAGGTGAAGATAGAGCGTTGATTGAGCAGTTCTTCAAAATGTTCTGCCTAACGAGCACTGACTGCCTCCCTGTACTTGATTAACGTGCTTGATTCTCAACATGATGGATCCTTGTGTGGCTTGTTGAGGAAGCAGCATATATCATAGGTATTCAGGAGTTGTTGCACCTTCTAGGCTCTTCCTACCCACCATTTATCCTTTATGTTGCAGGGTTAATGCTGTACCGCCTGAAGAACTGTTGCATTGTTCTTGAGCTGTGATGAAGTTTCCAATCAATGAACACGCTGCTTAAGCTCAATTAGGTCCTGTATCTCTGAGTTATTTTTGTCAAACAAGTCACTGTATTTCCTGACGGAGAGACCAAGAACCTCTTTGTAGGTGCTTGTTATGGTGTACCTTAGGATGGACCGGCCATGCGAGCACGCTAACTTCTGGTGACTGATGGTTCAAAGGTTGGCAGTGAGGTGCTGACTGAGGAGGGATGCCTTTGTGGAATCTTTGAGGCATTCAATGCTCATTTTCTTACAACATTGCTTCTGTTGCCTCTGCTGTTTGTGGGCCAGACTGATGGAGATAATAGATAGGATAATCAGTGATTGGTGATCAGTCTAGTAGTCATCAGTGTCAGTCATGGTACGGATGATGCAGACATCCCTGCCATTTCTTGCTCAAACTATGACATAATTTAGCAAATGCCAGTTGTTGTTTGGGCAGTGGGTGTTGCCAAATGAGAAAATGGGCCTGTCACTAAACACTCAAAATCATTTTTGAACTAGCTCTCACAGCAAAACACCTCCCCTCATTGATTAGGATCAGCAGAAAATGTGGACCATTTCCTATATCTTGGGAAGGTCCTCAGGACAGAGGTTGGCATAGATAATGAAATTCATCATGTCCTCCAGTGTGCTGCTGAGCTTTTGGAGGAAAGGAGTATTTGAGGACCAGAATCTCAAACCCAAGACTAAGCTCCTGGTTACCTGGCAACAGTAATCCCTGTGTTCCTATATACTTTGGTGATGTGGACTACCTATAGCAAGGTCTTCAAAGTACTGGAGTCATACAACCACTGGTGCGTTCGCAAGATCCTCCATATTGTGCATATGCCTGACATCAGACTCCTGAACTAACTGTTCTACTTGAAGGACATTGGCAGCACTTTAAGGATGTCCTCAAAGCACCCCTAAAGAAGTCAAACTTAGCTGCCAAATTGTGGAAGACCCTCGCTTTTGACAACCAAATTGGAGAAGGCTAATTTGGGAAGACACCGTATTCATTGAGAGATTTTCATTCGAAGCACCAAACAATCTACCTACCCAATTCTTCAGACACCACTGCTCTAGAAGGTGCATTGGACTTATTAGCCATTCCAGAACCCATCAAACTGGAGTGGCTTCCTTGATTGCCCAAGAAGGTCTGGTATCAAGAAAAAACTCCAGCAAGTATCACAAACCAGGAGAGCTAAATTAAATACGGCAAGACTCCTCTATTGTTTTACAATCATGGTTTTATATGTGCCAGAGTGAGTTAGGTAATGAGTCCACTGGATTCACAACCGTAATAAAATGTACTAAATGACAACTGAATTTCACTTAGTTGCAATTAGTGGCCTATTGCACACGTGTCAGCTTGAAAGGTATTTTGTTAAAGCACTTTTGTGGATTTCAGCTTCAGGATTGAATATCAATGGGTGGTGCATGAACCAGAATTACATCCAGTCCAATGTAACCAGGTTTTCAGTCCACTGAGCAGTTGTGTGCACAGTTTGCTCCAGTCCTGGGTTCTCACTGGTTGGCTTACATGACAGTTTGAAGTTCCAAAGACATGAAGAAAAACAAATTTGTACTTTGCAGTAGTTCGCAATTTCTGTATTTTGTTTTCTTTGTTCTTTCAAGGGATATGGGCGTCGCAGGAAGGGCCAATATTTATTGCCCATTCCTAATTGACCTTGAATTGAGTGGCTTACTAGGCTATTTCAAAAAGGAGTTAAGAGCCAACCATTATTGTTATGGGTTTGGATTTGCATGCAGGTCAGTCTGGGTAAAGGCATTAGGAAACGAATGGATTTTTACAACGATTTAATGATGGTTGTAATGGCCACCAGTATTGAGAGTAACTTTCAATTCCAAATTTAGTTAATTGAATTTGAATTCTACCAGCTGCTGTGGTAGGATTTGAATCTATATCTCAGAACGTTAGGCTCTGGATTACTCGTCCCCAATGACTTTACTGTTATCACCATCTCCCCTTAATTTATCTGGAGAGCCTTGATGTAGATTTCAAATGTGTTTGCAAGTTGCTACATAACACAATTGAATTTCTGTCCCGAAAAAGTAGCTGCATTTTATCAAATCAGTCTTGCTGACCGTGTGCTAGCTTGATTTTTTTTTTTGCATCTCCTTTGGAATGTTAAGTACTTGACTCTCTTGGTGAACAGTTGAACACTTAGATATTTTTATTAACAAAAAAAATCTTTATAATTTTCTTTTTTCCAAAAAAGTACCTGTGATTGCCTGGAATTCAATACTTTGGCAATAATTACCAGTGAAAAATGTACCTGACGTTTTGCATTCAACTGATCAGTCCTTTTTCAAACAAGAGTAAATACAATATTAGATAACAAATTAAGTTACAGAAGCGGGTACTTATGCTAAATAAAGCAGTAAGATATCTACCTGGTATTTCCAATTGTATATGGCAACCTAGGAAGAGGAGTAGGATATTTAGTCCTGGAGCTTGTTCCCCATTCAATAAGATCATGGCTTATCAATAACTTAACTCCATATACTCGCCATTGCTCTGTCCTCTTTAATGCCTTTTGTTAACAAAACATCGATCATCCTCAAATTGAAAATAAAAATTTCTCTAGTATCAATTGCCATTTGGGGAAGAGTTCTAAATTTCTGTCACACTTTATATAAAGCGGTGTTTTCCAAATTTGCACCTGAAAGGACTGGCTCTTTTGTTTAGGTTATTTCCCTGGTCCTTGACTTACCAACCAGCAAAACTTGCAGTTCTCCATTGATCTTTCAATCCCCCTTGATATTTTGAAAATTTCTGATAAATTGCTTCTTTTAAGTAGTTCCTCCTTGTAATTTAAATCTTGAAAACCAGTGGCTAGATTTTCATATTCACAAATGCAACTAAACGGAAAGAGGATTGAGAAAAAAGCCATCCAATGGAATGGCTATAGTTGCACCCTTGATTACAGGAGGGTTGGGAAGGGAGTGGGCCCCAGAACCTGACATCTTGTGAAGGATAAAACAGGTAATATTGTGGGTTCATTGAGTGCCCACTCCAGTTGGGCAGATGGATGGATTTTATACATCAGTTGCATGGAGGTATGAACTATGGATTCAGCTCTGATGAAGGCTCATCTGGACTTGAAATGTTGCCTCCATTCTCTCCCTACAGATGCTGTCAGACCTGCTGAGATTTTCCAGTATTTTTTATTTTTGTTGTGGTGGAATTTAAGGTGGTCAAAAGCTTCAACTGTATATAGGTGAGCTGCTATTGCCTCAAAAGTTGGACCTAGGCTTTTTAGGAATTAAGGTGGGTCATTTAAAGTACCTGCTTTAAGTACCAACCTCCGGGACTCTTAGGGCCTGGACCCTGCTGGCAAGATTGTGATAATGGATAGTCCCTCCACCTGATGCCCGCCTCTGACATTTAAATTATAACCCTAGGTATCATTCTACTAAATTTATGTGGCACTCCCTCCAAGGTCAATATATTCTTGAGGTATAGTGCTCAAACCTGAATGAAGTATTCTAGCTGTAGTTTAACCAGATTTGGTATTGCTTGTAATATAACTTTTGCCCCCATTTATATTGGTCCTCTAAATTATAAAGTTCAGGATTCCATTAAGCTAAGTTGATTATTTTCTGTACCTGTTTATGACATTTTAATGACATAAGTATCTGGGCCACTAAGTTTGTTTGAACCTCCATTAGCTTTTCAACATTTGGAAAGTGCTCTGAACTATTCTTTTTGGATCCAAAGCAGACGATCTGACACTTGCCTTCATTGAAATCCTTTTGGCAGTTTTGTCTATCGTTTGTTTTTTTTTTACAATTTTATGATTTCATTTACACTTTACGTTTCCAATTGTTTTTATGTCTTTGGCAAACCGAGATGTGTGTCCCTGTAGCTCATCATCTAAGTTGCTAATCAGACATGAGCTACTTGTTTGAATCCACGCCGGAGCTCCCTGATCAGCTGTGTTCAGTCACTCCACCCTTACAGATTTGAGTTATTTCCAGGCAATAAATGTTAGGCTAATTTGTTTTGTAATTGCCATTTTATGTTATAGGTGACAATACTGAATATGAAGGTAATCTTATTGAAATGACTGCTGTCCTGATTAATTAAAATTTCCAATATGCATTATGGTTTTATTGATAATTCCAAAATACACTACTTCTCCAATCAACTCACGGTTTTTAAACTTTAATTTCTATACAGACAGAAAAACTAATTGTTGGGAACAGGAAAGGCCAATAGACCTTTTCTTTTTGGTTAATTCTCATCCCACCTATAAACTTTCTAACTATATCCTTCCTCTTTATGGAATGGCATTTAATTAAACCCATTGATGATGTTGTTCACTTCAAACATCAAGCAAATAAAGCATCTAAAATAGCTTAAAATAATATATTTTGTTTATATTCCAAACACAGTAAAAAAAATTGTTTGAAATTTCTTAAGTTGGAATAATAAGGATTGCACATTTATTCACTCTGAGTAAGTCTTAGTGTGTGTCCTGATTATTCCTCCCACCTTTAGGCTGGCGAGTGCTTGTTCCAGTGATTTGTCTCCATAACTGCAGTCACTGCAAGCCAGAAGAAATTAATTATGCGAAGAGAGGCATTAGTAATTTCTGATTGTTAGCAGATGGAATGCCCTACCACAAACAGTATTGAAGAAGAATTGATAGATTTAAAAGGAAAGTAGGTGATTATTTGTATAAGGTATGAGAAAAGGATGAAGGGAGCTGACAAAGCCATGATCGTTGAAATAGCACCTTTCTCTGTTCCTATTGTGATTCTGTAAGCAGGCTTGAGGGATTTGGTACTAAATGCCTGACTGCTTGTTGTTACAATCCCAGCTGGTGTTATAACTGGGTGGTAAGATCCCAGAATAGAACCCTGGCTCAAAGACAGTAACTTTTATTTTGTTTTATCTAAAGGGGAGGAAATAGAGTCACAGGACTGCTAATTGGTTTGTACCAACAAAAGAAAACATTTATTTAACATGACAGAAATGGATTATAATACAATCTCCCCTTAGCTTAACAAATGCATACAGGTCTTAAAATTAGCACGGATGACAAAGTATGTTCAAAGCTACAGTGTTCTCATCAATTCGCAAGTTTGTGATTTGTGGATCCTTCCTCTGAATTTCCCCAGATAATTTTCGTAGGCACGTTTCCACTTCACTTTTCGCAGTAATTCCTATCAGGATTCCTAACCAATCCCTTTTGGTTTCCTCCACCTGAACTAGTTTACTGTTTATTCTCACTGTCAATTGCTTTAACTTTCCGGCCCAGCTTCTGAATAGAATTACCTCAAAACTTTCAGTTGCCTCTGAAAGTCTTCTCCCAACTATAAATCTAATTGAATAGAATGGCTTCTTTAACTCAAAGTTCTTGTTTCTCTCTTTCTTGATTACTTCTGGAACATACCTTATTCTTACTTCATTTAGCTTTTGAAGCCTGTTTTCAATCCTGTTTTTTTGGGTCTATTGAGATGGCTTATGTTTACTCCATTGTTGTCTTAACCTTGAGCAGAACTGAGCGAGAGACCTTACTCTTGGTTCCCTCAAAAGACACCTGCCTCACTTTTGCTGCTTTTAAGAGCACAGAGTACTGCAGCTCAACTCTTTCTCTCTGATTTCTGAAGCTGTTACTGGGGCATTGGGTTTCAGCAGGAACTGAAGTTACGCCCTAAATAGCCAAACACTTTTTTTCAACATAAAATCTATCCACAGCTCCCCTCCAGGCACCGAAATATGAATGTAAACCTACCTAAAACTATATCGTAGTTCTAATGTTTTAACCATCCAAACATAAACCCCTTTAATCCATGTTTGAGTTTCTTAACATTGCTTACCAGCTATACATGTGATACTGTCTCTTGTCTGTAATATTTACATTCTAACTGAAGCCACAAGTATATTTCTTTCAATACATTCAACAAATGTGCCTTTTTAAATTATCCTGTTTAAAACCTTTTGTACAGTCACAGAGCTAACAGTTACAAAATTTCCTGACTTAATTGTCCGCACTAAATTTAAGCTGTAGGTAAACCAAGGGGAAGTTAATACTTCACTACAAAATAATGATTTTTATGTCAGCTGATCACTTTTGGAAAGATGTTCAAGGTAGCCCACATGGCAAAACAAACAAATATTAAAGTACCTGGCTGCATTTGTAATAATCATTGCTGAAGTTAAAACCTCAGTGAAATGTTAATGAAGTACAGTTATCTTCATGTCTAAATAAAATGCAAAGCGGGAAGCAGTTTGTCTTGCATGCTAGGAGAACTTAATACTTCTCATAATTTAAGAATTTTTTAAACTAAACGAGCTTTACTGTTCCTCAATATCAACAGTGCTCTCATAGTTACCTGATGACTCCACCATAAAGTATTTATGGAATAGTTAGCACACTTGGGGAACAACTTTTATTCCCCACAGCAAATAGTGACATATGTCCTCTTTCTCTTTCATCCTTTGAAACTAAATTAAAAAAAAATGAAGTACTAAGCAGCACAATTTTATTTGTTGTTTGGAAATTAGACACTTCAACTAGTTTGCACTGAAACTCATTTACCCCAGTGAACACAAGAACATAAGAAATAGGAGGAGGAGTAGGCCATCTAGCCCTTCGAGCCTGCCCCGCCATTCAATAAGATCATGGCTGATCTGAAGTGGATCAGTTCCACTTTCCTGCTTTCTCCCCTTAACCCTTAATTCCCTTGTCTGTCAAAAACCTATCTACCCGTGTCTTAAATATATTTAGCAAGGTAGCCCCCACCACTTCAATGGGCAGAGAATTCCAGAGACTCACCACCCTTTGAGTGAAGAAGTTCCTCCTCAACTCTGTTCTAAACTGCACCTCCCCCTTATCTTGAGGCTGTGCCCTCTAGTCCTGCTATCCTTTCTGAACAGGAAGAATCTCTCTACCGCTACCCTATCCACCCCTTTCATTATCTTATATGTCTCTATAAGATCCCCCCTCATCCTTGTAAACTCCAACGAGTACAGATCTAGTCTATTTAGTCTCTCTTCATAGTCTAACCCCCTCATCTGCGGTATCATGCTAGTGAACCTCCTCTGCACTCCCTCCAAGGCCAAAATATCCTTGCGCAAGTGCAGCCACCAAAACTGCACATAGTACTCCAGCTGCAGCCTCACCAGTGCCCTGTACAGTTGCAGCAAGACCTCCCTGCTCTTATATTCTATCCCCCTCGCTATAAAAGCCAGCATCCCATTCACCTTCTTGATCACCTGCAGACTGGGTTTTTGCGACTCATGCATAAGGACCCCCAGGTCCCTCTGCACCGTAGCATGCTGCAGCTTTTTGCCCTTTAAATAGTAATCCCTCCTATTATTTCTGCCAAAGTGGATAACCTCACACTTGCTAACATTGTTCTCCATCTGCCAGGTCCTCGCCCACTCGCTCAGCCTATCCCGATCCCTCTGCAGACTTTCCACACCCTCTGCACAATTTGCTTTTCCACTCATCTTTGTGTCATCAGCAAATTTCGTTACCCTACACTCAGCCCCCTCCTCCAGATCATCTATATAAATGGTAAATAGCTGAGGCCCCAGCACCGATCCCTGTGGCACTCCATTAGTCACCAACCGCCAACCAGAATAGTACCCATTGATACCAACTCTCTGCCTCAAAGTGCTTTTACTCGTAAGACAAACAAAGGATAAGAGTCAATTCATAATTATACCTCAGCCTTTATTTCAATGCTCATGGTACCAAACTTCTTACAACTCTCTCTTAACTCAAATAAACAACTATATCTTAATTTATCTGAGACCTAGATGCTACTTATGAGATTGAACTGGCCAGACTCAATTTTTAGTTGTTGGTCTTTGCTCAGTTATGAACTCAGGGTTTTTGCTGCTTCCTCATTGGATCCTCACTGCACCTCTGCTGTCAACACCGAGTCTTTGCTTGGACTAGCTTCCAGGTGTCATCTCATCTCCCCTATTTTGCGCCCTCTGGAAGGTTCTCTGGCTTCCAACCAATGAGGTTATCAGATGGGGGTTGCAACACCTAATGGGATTGCTGATTCCATATGTGGAAGATGTCAAGGCTCCCTCGCTGTCCATTCTCACGTCCACAGGTGGCATGTTGCCCTTTTCTGTATAAAGTAACAATGGGAATTCAAGGTGCCAGAGAATCAAACTGCAGAGGCTGTTGGCTACTGTTTACTTTAGATTGTCCAATCCGGTATTTGGCCTATCTGTTCAGGCTGTGCGCCACTTGGCTATGTGTTTAACTAAATCCCTAATAGTTTTCCAAGCAAATTAATGCGATAGCAATAAGCCAAATATAATGTAAAATGTAATAACCTCCATATCAAAAAAAAACATTTTGAAGTAAACGTTGCCCTGATTTCAACTGCTTTAAAAAAATCCCGTATGTTTTTTAAAAAATGGAGGTGTTATAGAGAAGGAAGGCAGATATAAAACAGATCCCAGCTCTTTTAACATCTTCTGGCTAATGGTGACATTAGGTTCTGTACTGTTAGTCTTGAGAGATGAGAGTGCTGCATTAAGATGAGCATCCCCCTAATCAGCCTGGGTAGATGTAGTGTGATACTTAATCTTGAGACCACGTGGCTTTGCCTAAAATTTAACCAAAAACACTTGACTGCCTCCTTATCTGACACTGAGCTTGGAAGCATTACTGGATATTATGCAGTTGGGAACATAATATTTTTACTGAAGTTTGGAAGATGTATTTGTTAAAATAAACACGAGTAACAGAAGAAATATTATAAACAAAGACATAATACTGAGTAATCTATAAATATGAATGTTCTTTCTAAACAATAAACCATTGTTTCTTCCATTTTGAACTTGCCTCACATGCAAGGGCACAGCACAGTCTTATTAGCTCCCTTACATTTCCCATTCTACTATGCCTTAAAGCATAAATAAAACAAAGATTCATCATACACATGTTATATAATTTTATTATGGTTTTGCCTTTGCCATTGGTCCCAACTGAAAAGGACTAATGATAATTTCTATGTGCGTGTAGCTCATTGTAGTTCAAGTCCAGAACAAGCAATGCCAAAAATATTTCCCTGTATTGCTCTTCCATTTGTACATCTGTAGTCCTCCTGCAAGTTGATTGGATTCATGGAAGAAATAGTTTTAAGAAGTGTATTTCTATTTTGGGCAGAACAAAGTCCGTCAAATATTCACATAGGCCAGTGCTGTCCACTGCTTGACACTTGTGTTAGGAAATGTGTCTTCTGCCTTAAGTTTTGTGAGGAGCAAAATTGCTTGAAATTAACCATGAAATAATGGCAAATTTATAGAGGGAATTAACTCATTGTTGCAACCACTGTTTCTTGTTTTTAAATCATAGGTGTCGTATAGACTAAATTGCAGTTGCATTTTAATACCTCATATGGTTATTGACAGTAACCGTATTAGATATGTCTATTTGTTCCTTGAGGCAGGTAAACTGCAAATGTGTAAATAAAGCATTGTGATTCCAAATGCAAGTGAAAATAAAGTTTCAACTGTTCTGACATTGTTATCGAGATATTTGGTGGAAGGAATGATATGTTTTTTTTAAAAACGGCACATATAACAACAGCATCCAGCTGATCAAACTATATGCAATTGATTTTAATGATCTTTGTCCGTCATGATAACTAATGCACTGAAAATATTTAATTGGCAAGCAAGTTTGTGATCTCTAAAACATTCATGTTAAACAGTAAGAAAGATAAACTGACACTCACCCACACTATAAGATATACACTTTTTGTTCTAGATCCAGAATTTATCTGTATTTCTTTGCATTAATAAGGCATTTTAAGTCCTATCATCGCTAAATTTTATGTTTGACATTTTATTTATTATTTTCATATCTCATTCTCCATTGGTCTTGTACAGTACTTTTTTGTGCTTCAATAAAACTAAGGACATTTTTTTATTCTAGGTCCATTAATGAATTAAATGGAGCAATATTAAAAGGATAGATTAGTGTCTAGCTAAATATATTTTGTTTTAACATCCAGTGGACCTGTCTTCAGGGTTGTACTAGAGTTTCAGGAACTACTTTGTTATATGTTTATTGGCCACATCGTAATGAATAAGGACCGAAATGCCTGCATGGTCACAATTAGTTACTGCTTTGATGGAAAGCCAGTAATGCCACAGAATTGTAAATAGAACTATTCCTGCTGTTTTTTATTCAGAGATTTTTGGCACTGGAACATATACTGGAGCTTTTCCTCCAGTTCTGTCGGCTCATCTAGACTTTGTGGTCTGGCATTTAACTAGCATCACTTATGTATGATAATGTATCAAGAAGTCTACAAAAGTTTTTTCATTCAGTAGTTTAACAGATTGGGTAAGATGTACTCAAAAGAGGCCATTTTGATCCCTTCTGACCTCTTTTCATTGATACACAATTTTGGTCAATAAATGAGACTGTCAGTTTAAGTCGGATAATGATATGAATGAATGATATTTACTGACTTCAATGATAAAAATGCAGATTCCACTTTATATGAGACTCTCCTTGCTGTGGAAACTACCTGTCTGTAATGAGCATAAAATAACAACAGCCTGTACAGTATCTGCAATGTAATAAAATATCCTACGGTACTACACAGTATTATAAAACAGAAAATTGACACCAAGTCATATAAGATGATTTTGGTACAGATGACAGTCACTTTGTTAAAAATATAGGTTTTAAGGACTGCCCTAAAGAGATGGAAATGTTTAGGGAGAGAATACCAGTCTTTAGGACTTTGTAGCTGAAGGCACAGCAAGCAATGGTGGGGGCTTGGGGTGTAGGGGGAGGTGTAGTGAAAAATCACTGGTTGCAGGATTGGACAAGATTACAAAAATAGGAAGTGGTGAAATGATAGAGAGATTTAAAGACAAGGATGAGAATTTTAAAATTCAGCCTTGTTTAGCTGAGAGCCAGCTTTCAGTCAGTAAGCTCAGAGCTGATGGGTGAATTAGAATCGTAACAGTAATGGAGTTGTTACAGGACTGAAGCAGACTATTCAGATCATCAAATCCATGTCGGGTCTCTATAAATAATTCAGTCTGTTCTATTTTCTGCTGTATCTCTGTAGCCCTGCAGACTTATTTCCCTCAAGTACCTATCCAATTCCCATTTGAAACGATTGTTCATTTTAGTTTCCAAAATCCTCCCAGGCAGCGAGGTCCAGATCATGACTACTTGCTGCATAAATAAGTTCTTCCTCACATTCCTCCAATATCTCTTGCCTACAACCTTAAAATAACCCCTAGTTCTTGTATCATCTGCTTTGGGAACAATTTATCTTGTCACAATCATATAGGGTGCCATATGTGTCTGATAAGAGCTGTTTCAGTACCGTGACAGGGATGGAAACCTGACTGAAGGGATTCAAACATGGAATTTCAAGAAATATAGCAGAGAAGCAAGTGAAAATGACAGATTTGAAGGAGAGAGGGACAGTACCTAGAGAGGAAGAAGTGTTAACATTACCAGCTATCATGGGAGCCAAGTCAGCAATTTCGTGGTATAGTGTCAAGGAAGATTTAATGGGTAATATGAGCTCAGAGAGAGTGGCACAGTGGTTAGTACTGCTGTCTCGCAGTGCCAGGGACCTGGGTTCAAATCCAGCCAAGGTTGGAGTTTGCATGTTTTCCCTGTCTCTGAGTGGGTATCCTCCAGGTGCTCCAGTTTCCTTCCACAGTCCAAAGATGTGCAGGTTAGGCAGACTGGCCATGCTAAATAATCCTTAGTGTCAGGGGGATTAGCAAGGTAAATTTGTGGGATTACTGGAATGGGGCTAGAGCTGGGATTGTTGTCAGTGCAGGTTCGATGGGCTAAATGGCCTTCTGCACTTTAGGGATTCTATGATCTATGAGGGCAGAGGCAAGATAGGAGGGAAACTAGAAATATGCAAATTTAAAGTTAGGACAGTTAGGGAAATGATGGCGGAAATTTGGCATAAAGGAAGGGAGGGAAGTGAGAAGGAATTGACCGATGGCCTCAATCCATGAGCTCCTTTATAGTTGCTGGGAGCAAGGGTGGCAGAAGCTGAAGAGCAGTTTAAAAAGAAACATGAAGCAGCTATATTTTGTGATAACTGGGAACAATTATTGTCTTTCATATTGTAAAATTGATGTGCACTGAATTTTAAACAGGCAATTTAGCACATGTGCTGTCACCTGTTAACAGCTTCTAGGCAATGTCAGTACATCACAGAATCACACACACATTGAGATCATGTGACATTCAGTCTGATGTTTAGCCATTTCTATCATCAGAGGGTGATGAATAGAGGGACTGGAGCCAGCTTAAGTGAGAAGTCTGAGGTTTTGCAATTAACAGTAGTCAGCCCAGATAGAAAGCAAAGCTCGGTCATGAAGATAACTTTGAGTATTTCCTTCCCTATCAATGTGGACTGTGTCCAGCTTGCTAATGATTTTTATCTCTACTTGTCTCGATGCCTACAATTCAGGTTGTCTGATGAACAGTGATATATTTTTCCTATAGTAAACCGATAAGTTGATTTTAAAATTGCAAGTCATTTTTATAAAAACTTCAACCCTATTTGGAGAAAAAATGAACAATTCAATTTTAGTTATATATTTGAAATTTTCAGTTGCCAATGGGATTACATCATCATTAATTTTGATTATGTAGAAGTTATTGCAGTGGTCTTTTCATTTGCTTGCTTTGGAGGTTTGTTTTCTGATCTATATATCTGAAATTACTGCAGGATACATTTATGCATGTATATATTTTAGAATATGTTTTTTGTTCATGTGATTGTCTTGGTTTTTTTGCGGGGGAGGGTACTGCTATTTGTAAACACTGGCAGATGTGCGTGTGCTCAATGCCACTTTTATGTGGTGATCAATATTCATGTATGACTATTGATCACCACGTATTCAATGTGCATGTATGAACTGAAAATAATTGATTAGCAAACAATAGATCACAAGTTTTGAAAAGAAATAACTCATAAGGCATCAATCATATTTATTGCAGAATACTGAAAGCAACTGGAGAGTGAAGCACTAGTAACTTTTATAAGAAATTCATTGACCAATGGGGAGGCATTGATAAACTGAAAATTGGCCAAGTAGGCCTAAATTCAAAAAGTGTGAGAAAATGGACACAGTTGCATGCTCACTAGCCTTGCTTCCATTCAGCGCAAAATAATGGAAACCGTTATCAGGGGTAAACTAAAGGTTCACCAGTACTATGTTGACATGATGAACAATGTTGTTGTTCGTCCATCGTCATCAATGAGGACCTTGGCACCATTAGTCATTTTGAGGCTGGTTGCAGTGTGTCTGAAGATGACTGATCAGGTCAATTCGAGCACGGAATGTCCTGGCACATATTGCACAAACTTGTGTAGACACTATTGGTTGCTGCGTTGGTGGCCCTGGACTTGCGCAGCTCGCGCTTGAGTTGCGCTTCAGCATTGCACCTTGCTTTGTAAGCTTAACAGCCTTTGTGGATGATACAGCGCCAGATAGGGCGGTTTTCTAACAGGTGGTTGTGTCAATGTCAAGCGACTTCAGGGAGGCCTTGAGTGTGTCTTTGAAATGTTTCTTCTGCCCTCCATGTGAGTGTCTTCCAGCAGAGTGTTCCCCAAAAAGGAGCTGTTTGGGTATGCGCTCGTCTGCCATACAGATGACATGACCTGCCCACTGGGTCTGTGCTCTCATCAGCAGTGTGTGGACTGATGGTAGACTTGCTCTAGAGAGAACTTCAGTGTCTGGTACTTTGTCTTGCCATCGGATGTGTAATATTCTGCGAAGACAAGTCATATGGAAATGATTGAGCTGTCTTGCATGCCTTCGATACACAGTCCACGTTTCACAGGCATACAGGAGGGTCGCGAGTACCACGGCGCTGTAGATCTTCAATTTTGTTGCTAGGCTGATTCCTCGACGTTCCCATACAGTGGAATGCAGTCTACCGAAAGCAGAACTTGTCTTTGCTATTCTGCAGTTAACTTCTGTATCAATAGTCACTGCTTGGGAGAGGGTGCTGCCAAGAAAAGTGAACTGGTCCACTGCCTGTAGTTTCTGCCCTTTGATTGTGATTATGGGTTCTGTGTACAGTGCATGAGGAGCAGGCTGGTGCATGACTTTGATCTTTTTAATGTTGATGGTGAGTCCAAAGTTATCATAAGCCGTGGAAAATTTGTCCATACTGACTTGCATCTCTGGCTTTGAGCTAGCATACAGGGTGCGGTCATCGGCATAGAGGAAATCTCTCAGAACAGTCTCTTTCACTTTGGTAATAGCTTGAAGTCTCCTCAGGTTGAAGAGCTTCCCATTCATTCTGTGCTTGAGGCTGATTCCAGCAACACAGTCCTGGAAGGCATCATTCAGCACGGCAATAAACATCATGCTGAACAGTGTGGATGCGAGCATACAGCCCTGTTTGACGCCATTGGTGACTGGGAATGTCTCAGAGGATTCTCCGCCGTCACGCCATCATGGAACTGGCGTACCATCTGAATGAATTTGGGGGGGCAGCCGAACTTTGACATGGTCCTCCACAAGCCTTGTCGGCTTAGTGCCGAAGGCTTTCGCGAGGTCAACAACGGTTGAGTAGAGCTCGCGATTCTGCTCCTGACCCTTCTCCTGAAGTTGGCGCGCAGCAAAAATCATGTCAGTAATCTCACGACCTTTGCAGGAGCCACACTGTGACTCCAGAAGCAGGTCCAACTCCAGATGAGTGACCAGACGATGTAGCAGGACTCTTGCGAGGGTTTTTCCTGTGATGGAGAGCAGCAAGATTCCTCGGTTGCTGCATACTTGCCGATTGCCCTTCCTTTTGTAGAGGTGTACCATGGAAGCATCTTTAAGTTCCTGAGGAACAGATCCTTGCTTCCAAAAGGACTGGAGCAACTCAGTGAGCTTCTCGATAAGTGCAGGACCAGCAGCTTTATATATCTCTGAGGGTATGGCATCTGCCCCTGGGGCTTTGGCACTGGATAGCTGGCTGCTACCGGTGGGTCAACCATGGCGCTGCTAATATCAACCTGGGGAATCCTGCCTATTGCCTCATCGTTAATAGATGACAGTCGGTTGAGGACGGCTTCAAAGTGTCAGCCCATCTCTGCAGGATCTGAGCCCTCTCTACAATGAGAGTTATCCCATCTGTACTCGGGAGGGGGGAGCTCCTGAGAGATTGAGGTCTGTAGACAGTGTTGAGGGCTTCACAGAACCATTTGAAGTCGTTTCTGTCTGTGTATCCCTGTATTTCATCTGCCATGGTGCTCAGCCAGGCATTCTGCATTTCACACACTTTATTCTGGACTGTCCTGCAAGCACTTTTTTCTTGGCGGCTGAAGATGAGTCATTCTGACAGGCCCGATGAAGATGGTGCTTTTCAACAAGTAGAGTCTGTATCTCCTCATCATTCTCATCGAACCAGTCATGCTGCTTGCGGGTAGAGGGCCCGAGCATCTTCAGCGCAGATGTATGGATAGCATCCCTGAAGCGTTCCCAGTTGTCCTCAGCGCTGCCTGTGAGGTGTAGGTCAGCAAGCTTGATTTCTAAGTCTTCAGCCAGTGCTGAAGCTATGCTGGGGTTCTTTAGCTTGGCCGCATTGATTCTTTTCATAACCTTGCTTCCTAGTTGTTGACTTTTGGGTCTGATGCGGAGCCTCATTTTGGAGAAAATGAGCCTGTGATCTGTCCAGCAGTCAGCACCACACATGGCCTTAGTAACTCTGACATCCTGCCTGTCTTTTCTCCTGACAATGACATAGTCGATAAGATGCCAATGCTTAGAGTGGGGGTGCATCCAGGAGTCTTGTTACGGGTAGGCAAAAGGAAGGCTGTGTTGGTGATGAGGAGATTGTATGCTGCACAGGTCTTCATTGAGAGTAGGCCATTACTGTTACACTTGCCCACTCCATGCCTCCCAATGACTCCCTACCAGATTGCAGAGTCACAACCTACTCTTGCATTGAAATTGCCAAGCAAGATCAGCTTGTCGGTACTGCTCACTGCTGATAGGGCATCTAGTTCTTCGTAGAACTTGTCTTTCATCTCGTCCGGGTTATTCATTGTTGGGGCATAGGTGCTGATCAGGGTTCTGTTCTGTAGCGGAAGCTGTAATGTCATAAGCCGGTCGTTCACACCCTTGGGTAGACTATCAAGTTTCTGAACAAGGTGACTCCTGAGGGCGAATCCAACTCCAGCATCACGATGCTCATCGCTGCAGCGACCGTTCCAGTAAAAAGCGTATCCACCTCCAGTTTCAGTCAGCTGACCTATGTTGGCGAGACGAGTTTCGCTCAGGGCTGCAATGTCAATGTTGTATCTTACAAACTCTCTGGCAACTAAAGCTGTTCTTCTCTTTGATCTGTCTGCTGTAAGGTTATCCAAAAGCGTGCGCACGTTCCAAGTGCCAGTGGTGAGCAGTGTCACCTTGTGTTTTATTTTGTTTGTTCGACTGCAAAATGGGATCCCTGACAGCCGTGGTAAACTGGCCAGGGTGTAGTGAAGCAGGTATAGGGCACCTTTTCTAGCTCCTTCCTCATTCTACAGAGGTGAGCAGTGCGTTCCTGAAGAGGACTGCTCAGTCGCCCAGGTAGATGCCGAATTTCACTGTTGCTTCGGTCAGCGGAAAACGACCATTAGACTTGAGCCACCTGCATGCAGGTCCGTGACTACAACTCCCAGTGTATCCACACCTGCTTCGTCGCTTGCCCATCACCACAGGACTTCAAGGATCGAACAGGACACTGATGATGATGATGGTGACGAAACTAGCGCTCAATTTGGATTAAAGTGAGGGAGAGTTGCACAGTGCCAGTGTCAGCTTCATTCTCTCTTCCCAATTCCCATCGAGATCCAGTGGCAAGACAAGAGTCAAGACAGCTGGAGGTGGGACTTGGCGAGTGGATGACCAGGACACTTTCTGTGTCTTGTCCTGCTCTTCGTGTTCCACGATGCTTGCAGAGACTGCTGCCTTGACCGTTGGACCTTCCATTGGTCTTGTCAGCTTAATCTGTTGGACTCTGTCCTCACATGCTGGGATAGACATCTCCCTATCTCACCGAGGGTTGAGACCCGTCGGCTACCCACACCTGGTTTTGCCGGCTTGTCGAGGCCATTGCCCGAGATGTGGCGGCTGTCGCATGCAAACAGCTACGGGGAGCCACAGGTGAGAGCTGAGTGCCAGGTGGGGTCAAAGGATGACAAACAACCTTGAAAGGACGTGACATGTTCCCCCACCAAAGGTACTACCCCTCCCTGACACACCATACACGCCCCATGATAAACAATAGTCAAAAATCGAAGAGCAAAATGCTGTAATTCTGGAATTGAGGTCCAAATTTTATTATGTCGCTGAGAAAGTAACAGAAATGGTCACAAGAACTAAGTCCTGCCATTGATGCATATGCTGCCTTTGTATTTCTACGTGGTAAAGGTCATGGAATTGGAAAGTGCATTCGAAGTCGAGTTCCTGCAATTCATTTTGTAAATGGTGCACACTGCTGCCACAGTATATCTGTGGAGGAGAGTGTGAATGTTTAAGGTGGTGGACAAGGTGTCAAACATGTGGGCTGCTTTGTCCAGTATGGTATTATGCCTCTTGAGTATTGCTGAAGCTGCATTCATTCAGGCAAGTGGAGACAATTCTATCACGTTCTGTAAAAGCGTGATGGGGACTGTGGTATAGGAAGCCAATCAAGTGGGGGGAGAAAAAAGGAATGTAGTCATAGTACAATGAGGAGGATTGACACTTTTCTCTGGAATGTCGGTCCAGCCTGAAAATTGTCCAGGTCCTTCTGCATTTGGACATGGACTGCTTCTGTATCTGAGGAGTCACAAATGGTGCTGAACGTTGTGCAATTTTCAGCAAGCATCCCACCTCTGACCTTTATGATGGAAGGAAGATCATTAAACAAGCAGCTGAAGATGGTTGGGCTGAGGAAATTACCTTGAGAAACTCCTACAGTGATGTCCTGGAATGAGAAGACTGACTTCTAACAACCACATACTTTGTGCTAGGTCTAATTCCAACAGTGAAGAATTTTCCCCCTAATTTCCATCAATTCTCGAGGGCTCTTTGGTCAAATGCAGCCTTGAGGTCAAGGACAGTCACTCCCACCTCACCCCTAGAGTTCAGCTCTTTTATCCATGTTTGAACCACAGCTGTATTGAAGTTGGCAGCTAAGTGGCACTGGCAGAACCCAAACCAAGCATCAGTGAGTAATCATTGCTAAGCAAGTGCTGCTTGAATAGCACTGTCAATGACCTCTTCCATAACTAATAATCGTGAGTAGACTGATGGTGCAGTAATTGACCATGTTGGATTTGTCCTGCTTTCTGCTTATAGCGTGAACCTGGATAAATTTCTACATTGCTGAGTAGGTGCCAGTGTTGTTGTTGTTGTTGTACTGGAACAGCTTGGCTAAGGGTGTGCATGGCAAAGAAAAGGAAACAAAATAGGGTGAGGTGATTGGGGAGACCGATCTTATGGGCTGAAATTGTCTGCCAGATTTGTCAAACTCAGTGTTAAGTTCGGAAAGCTATAAAGCTTTATAGTGCCTAATCGAAAGAAGGGGTGCTGTTCCCCAAGCTTGCCTTGAGCTTCACTGAAACAATGTAGCAGGCCAAAAACAGAAAAAATTGATGCAAGAGCATAGTAGAGAATTAAAATGACATGCGGTCGGAAGCTTGGGATCATGCTTGCAGGCTGAATGGTGGTGTTCTGCAAAGTTGTGTTTGCTCTTCCCAACGTAGAGACCATGCTGTGAGTAGCAAATACAGTAGATTAAATTCAAACTCGACATAAAGTACCTGGAAGAAGACCTTGCGAAGAAGTCACAAGCATGTTATAAGGGGGAGCTATATGGAATTGGGGAACTAAGATAGAATGCTATGAAGGGAAGATCACCAGAGGTATTGAGGTCACTGATTCCTCTGGAAATGATTATTTGATGTTTGGTAATGGTGTGTGGGACGTAGGAGGAAGTGTTGGGGAGTTGGC
Source organism: Carcharhinus amblyrhynchos (assembly GCF_965287045.1). NCBI lineage: Eukaryota > Metazoa > Chordata > Chondrichthyes > Carcharhiniformes > Carcharhinidae > Carcharhinus > Carcharhinus amblyrhynchos. Next base: position 92,474,258 of record NC_137328.1, on the reverse strand, counting down.
ATTCAGCCTCTGAAAAGCAGAAATCAGTTTATCAGACAATAACAGCACCACCCGCACTCACCCTATTTCCTGCTCCACCATCTTGTCAGCAGGTTTGAAAACAATATCAGGGTTAGCCCTGAGAAAGCGAAGTGCAGCAAGTTCAGGGAGAGGCAGGTTAGAGTAAGTGAAGGAAGCAGAGAAATTGAGACTGCCAATGTTGTGTCGGCTGAGTGCTCATTTGGAATATAGCATGAAATTTTGACCATCTTATTAATGCTACTTTAGTGAAGGGTCAGAAATGTGATTTGAATCCCAAATTGTGAACAAAGGCTACAATTTTTATTCATTAGAGATAAGAGGGTGAAAAATAATGGATGCAATTTAAAATAAATTCTTTGGCTATAATTAAAATAGATTATGATTATCAAACTTAAAAATCAAAGTTTGAAAGTAAACTAGAATAGGCATGTGGATTAGGCTCCCAACAGAAGTAGTAAAGTGTTATGTTAGTTAATCCCTTCAAAATAAATGTAGACGAATACCTGGTTTTCAAAAAAGATTCAATGTTATAAAGTTTAGACCAGACAACAGATGATCAAATACTTTGCAAAATGCTGGCTCTGTCACAGTGCAATCGTGCAAATGCTTCTGTGGAATATGTTGATCATAGTTCAGTGTGTAAATTGTATTGTCAGATCGAGAATCAGAAGTATTAATTTAGTAATGTGTAGAATTCAGAGTTCATAGTTATATCCAAGAAGCTTGAGCCATGATGAGTCAATGTCTGGAAGAAATGAACTCTTTACTATGCAAATAAGGGAGACACTTTATGATGTTACAAATAATATACATCATTCAAGGGGCTTTGCAGCAACATTGGGCAGTTGTCATCATCTGTTTCTCTTTGTTATTGAGGATGGCTGTTTCTTGTATGCATAGAATCATCTGTTGTGTATTCTAACTTGACTGCAAAGCCTGACTGCAGATCTGCATGACTTTCCACGTTATGGGCAAGAATGAAGTATTTGATTTTGTTGGGACTGCCTGGTCTTTCCAGCTTGCCTTTTGTCCTTAGCTGCTGTATTCTTCGCTGTTCAAAGAAAACAATGCCAATACTTAAGATCGCTCTTCAGGTACTTCTTTCTCTCACTCTGTGGTGGACAAGGCACATTTCCAGATATTAGCCTTCAAGGAGTCCATGAACCTTAATCTCAGCCTATCTCGCAGGTGATGTCATAGTGTACCTTGTGAACATGTGACCATTTTGGGGATTTTATCTTTAGCCATACTTACAAATATATTTCAAACAAGCTGGTCTCTGATGATGAGTACTTCAATTCAAGACATTTCTGCTCTTAGTACCTCAGCTTTTCTTCCCATTTGATGCCCATGATGTTTTATGTGCATCTCATGGGGAATCTGTCCAGTTTCTTCATGTCTGGAATTATAGCCTGTGTCTCACATGCATGTAGGAGGGTACATATTACTACAGCTTCATTGTAAATTTGATGCCTTGTTTCCACACACACAGGGAAATGTTCTGCCTTCCTTAAGTTGATGATTACTCCAAAGTCTTCAGCCACTTTTGAAATATGGACCATGATCCTTTGAAGGCCACGCGCACAGTATCACATAAGGGCACTGTCATTGGCAAACAGCAGACTCCGTAACATCATCTCTCATATCTTAGTTGAGGATTTCAGATGTCGTTTTGCAGAGGTTGCCATCCATTTGAATTAGATGTAGATTGTATCAACATAACCATAAAATGTTCTAGAGAGCATGGCAGCGAAGAATATACCAAAGACTGTGCGGGACATGACATAACCCACACCACGATTGGGCTGTACTTAGTTCGTAAATATACGTGGACATAAAAGTAATTCGGACGTTCTGACACATTTATATCTTTTGATTCTTCCCTTGCAAGCTGGAGATTGTATCTCTCTTGTCATCAACACAATACCACTATGCAAGTGAGAAAATGTAGTTGAGCAAAGATGGAAAATCTAAGTGGAAGAAGGGAGGGTGACCAGAATTTAAAAAAGGCTCAAAACACAGATAAGATAACATAGCTTTGTGAATTTGCTATGGGGGAGTTGCTATTATTTGAGGAGTCTTTTAAAACCACCTGCTGAGATGGTTTTCTGGCAGTGTTTACACTGCATATTGCAGTGCTAATGCTGAAGTAGGGGATGCTACACTGATAGCAGCACTTTCAATATAATGTGTGCATGAAATTCAAACTCCATGGGTAGAACTTCAGTTATTGAGGCAACAAACATATCAAAAAGAAGACCACTTCAAAGGGAATATAATGATGTGACTTCTTTCTAAACATGTACCTGATGATAATGCCATTGTATGACCGCACCTTACAACATTCCTTTAAAGAACAATTTACTATGTCTATACCACTTGTTGCATCCGCATATTTTTGAAGTTCAGATTTATTATTAAGCTGAGGATGAACATAACCTTGGAATAATTTTATGCATAGAATAATGGACAAATGCGCAAATGCATGGATACTAGCTTGGAAAACTGAAGGATTGTCATCCACTTATGTTAACATCAATAAAACTGAAAAAAGTAACCAAAAAGACACTGAATTTGTAAATTGCTTCAATCCATTTTAGCGCAGTTTCAGTTGTGTATATTTTCTGGAAGTCTAAATATCCCCACTAAAGCCAACTATCTTTACCTAGCTAGATTGCAGGACAAATGGTGAATCTCTTCTGCATTTAAAATCCCAACACACTGTGCAATATTGACGTAATAGCCAGGTTGCAGCAAATTTATTTTTAAATTCTGTGATTAGGACTCAGGAAGAGAGAAATGTGTTGCAACAAAGTTATTTTTGTACATTTTGAATAATTATGCGGAAAATAGTTTAAAATAAAGTTTCACAATATTTTACTGAGTGTTTTTTGCCTGCCCATATTTCTCCCCTCCTCCTATGAAGACAGTTAGTCATTCTGGGCTCTTCTGTGCCATATATTCTATTAATACAATAATATGTAAGGCAAATCTGTTTTTTTTTCTAACTTCTAATGCATAAAGAGAAATGGCAATTTTTGTTCAAAATTCCCATGCTCAGCAGTTAACTATAGAATAAACTAGTTTGGTGTTTGCATAAACATCAGTGAAAATAATTGACTTAAGTTTATGTTATAATTCCAGGAAACCAATATTCATTGAAATTATTGCAGTAACTCATCTGGAAGTACTATAATACATGACGTTTTTGGACTGAATTCAGATGTCTATTCCCTACTGTTTTGTTATAACTACTTTATTATAACTATTGCCCCTAATGAAATAGCCCTAACCCTTTCAAAGCAATCATAACCTTTACACTTGATGCCAGAAATGACCTGGTTTAAAATTGCATTACTTCCACTTTGCGGAGCTGTTAAAACAAAGCTGCTTCTCATTGTTGAAATATTAACTTTTTTAGAGAAGTGGTGTTGAATATAAGGTCGGACCACTGAATGTTCCACAAATATGTTCTTTGTAAGCTTTGTCAACTTGATCAATCTAGATCAAACCTCAATTTTATTATTAAATCTCCATTCCTGCTCCTTGGACAAAATAGTGCAAGGTTTTCTGTTGAAGCTCTGGCAATTTTGCATCATTTGCAAAGATTAAAAGTGATGCAGTGTCAATATGGATAGGGGCTTGCCAGCACCAGAAAATCTCTCTGGAAGAGAAATAAACATAAAATGATTTTAAAAAAATGCACAGCAGGCTGGTCGGCATCTGTAAAGAGAAACAGGAGATTAATGTTCTGTGAATTTTCTTTAGTGTTGGCTTTGAATATCTGTCAGAGGAATGATCTGTGCCAGTGTGGGACTTGGAAGCTGCTTCGTTTATAGCCGAATGCATCTGTCATAAATTGGGTAACTATTGTTTGAGCACTAAAGCTCCAGTTAAACTCAAGAGTTTAAAGAATATATAAGCAGTGTTACTTCATTGCTGATAAGACTACTAGGAATTTTATGGATGTGTTGAAAATGGATCCCTCTGTTGGAATGCTGGCCCCCTTCCTTTCAAAGCTGCCGTCATCCTGTTAAAAATTCTCTGCATGTAAATTACCGCCCCACATTTAGCCTTTCTTTCCCTTTCAAGTTTGAAGGTGTTGTCAATACCCAAATCCACGCATTTCTCTGTACCTGAGTCCTGCCAGTCAGGTTTCTACCCAGTCACAACACTGTTATGGCCTTGTTGAAAGTCACATGGCATCCTCTGAGTCTTGACTATACTGCACTATCTCTCCTTGCCCTTCTTGTACTCTGCAGCCTTCCACATTGTCAACCACACCATCCTCCCACAACAACATTGTTATCTGTTGACTGGGATTGCATTTGTTTGGCTCCACTCTTTCCATCCAATCTGAGTCAGTAGTCTATTGTAATTGTTTCTCCTTCCCTCACCCAGTTACCATTTGGAGTCCCCCAAGGAACCAGCCTTATCTATACAAGCAAAGAAAAGCTTTTTAAGCCACTTTCCAGCTCATGGTCCATGGGCTTACAGGTTACAGCCCTTCAGGTGCTGAGCAATGAGTTGTGTTTCTGACACAACCACCAATTGGGGCAGTGAATTCCAGATGTCCACCAACCTCTGGGTGAAAAGATTTTCCTAATCCTTCTACCAATCTTCTTAAATCTAAACCTCTGATAATTGACTCCTTAGCCTGGGGAAACAAGTCTTTCCTGGCTACCCTGATTAGATCCCTCATCATTTTGTGCACCTCAATTTGGCCACCCCTCAGCCTCCTCTGTTCACAGGAAAACAACCCTAGCTTATTCAACCTTTCCTCATAGCTGCAATTTTTAAACCTTGGGAACGTTTTTGTAAATCTCCTCTGTATTCTCTACAGAGCAATTATGTATTTCCTGTAATGCAGTGACCAGAACTGTATACACAATTCCAGCTGTGGCCTAACTAGTGTTGTACAGTTCCAGCATTACATCTCTGCTTTTGTATTCAATGCCTCATTCAATAAAGGAAAATATTGCACATGCATTTTTTACGATCTTATCTACTTGCCTTGCCACCGTCGGGGATATGCACCCCAAGGTCTCTCAGCTCTTCATCCTCTCTCAATATCATTCCGTTTATTGACTATTCCTTTTCTTTGTTTGCTCTCCAAATGCATTAACTTGCACTTCTTGGGATTGAATTCCATTTTGCCACTTTTCTGACCACTCAACCAATCCATTGTTCTCATTCTGAAGTCGATAGCTATCTTCTTCACTATCAACCATGCAGCCAAATTTTGCACCATCTGAAAATTTCCCAGTCTTGTCTCCGACATCTAAGTTCCAATAATTTATATATACAACAAGTTACCTGTGGAATGCCTCAGGAAATCACTTTCCATTTGCAAAAACATTATCAACCCTTTGTTTCCTGTTGCTGAGCGATTTTGGATCCAATTCAACACTTCTCCCTGTATCCCATGGGCTTTCATTATTCTGACCATGCTGCCCATGTGCCTTGTCAAATGCCTTATTAAAATTCATGTGAACAATATCCACTGCACTAGCCTTATCAATGCTCCTTGTTACTTTCTGAAAAAAATCAAATTAATAAGACATGATGTTTCCTTTACAAAACCATGCTGACTACTCGTAATTAATCCATGCCTTTCTTTGTGTCAGTTTATCCTGTCTCTCAGATTTGATGACCTCCTTTCTTCATCCCTTTGCTCCTCACTAACATTATTCAAAGACCTGAGGTCAGGTTCTTCATCTACTTTGACAACTCTTTCTCTTCACCATCTCCATTGACCCTTTCATAATCTTGATATTAACAGACAGCTTACCAAATATCCAATTCAAGATTAATCATAATTATCTCTAAAGGTGAAGTGATTGTCTTCACAACCACCCCACCTCCTTCAATTCCATTTCCTCACCACTGATTCAGCTGTCCTTCTTAACTACTTTTTTGGGCAGCGCCAGACGATATGCAACTTTGACATCCTATTTGATCATGACCTGAGCTTCTAATTCAAAATGCTCTCCAACAAAATTCCACTAACTCTGTCTCAGCTTATCAATAACTGAAACTATAATCCATGTTGTTGTCATTTCCAACCTCAAATATTCCAGTGCTGTCCTTCTCTTCATACACTTGAGCTCATCCAAAATCCTGCTGGCCATTTACTATCCTAACTAAGTTTCAATTGCCATAACTCCATTTTTTTAGCATACTTGTTCATGGGGAATCCCTGGCAAAGCCAGCATTTATTGCTGATCCCAAATTGCCTGAACTCACTAACCCACAATGGCATCTGGTGCTCCACTTAAAGTCGTAGAAGAGGCCATTCAGCTATCAAGTCTGCACAATTCTCTGATAGAGTATCTGTAACCCCACACAATTATCATATCTGATCCATCCAACCATTCTTCTTGGCACACTAGTGGGCAATTTAGCATAGCCAATGCACCTAACCTGCACATCTTTGAACTGTGGGAGGAAACCAGAGCACCTGGAGCAAACCCACGCAGATACTGGGAGACTGTGCAAACTCCACACAGTCACCCAAGGCTGGAATTGAACTTGGGTTCCTGGAATTGAGAGGCAGCAGTGCTAACCACTGTGCCATGCCATCCCATCTTCTTCTAACTTCCTCCAGTTTATACTTTCTCCAACTAAAATGTTCATGCTTGCATTCAAATCTCTTCATGGCCTTGCCTCTTGCAATCTCCAACTCTGAAGAGTTCATCATGGCCCATGCCTTTATCTCATTGACGTGTCTATGCCTGAACCGCTGAAATTACCTTCATAACACTCTCAAATTCTCGCCTTTAAGATTCTCCTTTAATATATCTGTCCTAATGTTCTTTGGCTCTGTAACAATTTTTTAGCTGATTATGCTTCTTTAAAGATGCCATAAACCCATGAGGAGTTGTTGCACTGTATCTTGGAGTTCAAAGGATCTGTTTAGTGAAAATAATATGCCTTTCCCATGTTCAAAAATAATCCTGTGAGGTGTGGCTATAAAATAAATTGCTTTTATTTAGCACTTGGAGTATCGATTGGAGAATTCAACGTATTTAGCAAAAATATGCAATGACAAATTTCGCAAGGGTCTACTTCTGACAGAATCCTCACTTACAGCAGCTCAAAAAAATCATTGATTCAGAAACCACAGTACTCCTGATTTTAATGTGATTAATTTTAATAATGAAAAAATTGGGAACACTGAATTAACGGTGATTGCCACACCAGATTTTCCAGTTTATCTGCCAGTTGAGTGAGGCTATCAGAAGCTTTGTCATGTAAAATTAGTCTGGTAGTACCCAACATTGAAACCTAATATGCCACTCCAAATTTCTGGAATATTATTTGGGAGGAGGGAAAAAAATCTTTTAAAGATCAGCATGAGATTCTAGAGCTCCCACAAGGGCTGTATGGTGTTGTTGAGGAGAATTAGTTTAGAATTACATTTAAATTTTAAGCTTTAACTAGAATTGGACATATGCATAGGGAAAGCACCAACTATCTTTTGGCCAGCTCTCAAAATGTGCATGGGCTAGCGTCAAGCTGACTTTTAGGACCAAGATGCTGGTTTATGAGGCCTGTGTACTCTGCATCTTGTTGTATAACTGTGAAATATGGAAATTTATGGCTGTCAAAAAGTGTGTTATAATCACAGTAGGCTGATACTGGAGATGAGGGGGTTGGACTATGAAGAGAGACTAAATAGACTGGGTCTGTACTCGTTGGAGTTTAGAAGGATGAGGGGGGATCTTATAGAGACGTATAAGATAATGAAGGGGATGGATAGGGTAGAGGTAGAGAGATTCTTCCTGCTCAGAAAGGACAACAGGACTAGAGGGTACAGCCTCAAGATAAGGGTGGGGGGGTGCAGTTTAGAACGGAGTTGAGGAGGAACTTCTTCACTCAAAGAGTGGTGAATCTCTGGAATTCTCTGCCCGTTGAAGTGGTGGAGGCTACCTTGCTAAATATATTTAAGACACGGGTAGATAGGTTTTTGGTAGGCAAGTGAATTAAGGGTTATGGGGAGAAAGCGGGAAAGTGGAACTGATCCACTTCAGATCAGCCATGATCTTATTGAATGGCGGGGCAGGCTCGAAGGGCTAGATGGCCTACTCCTGCACCTACTTCTTATGTTCTTATGTTCTAGATGTTTATGCTGGACAGTCAGATCCCAGAGTGGAACCTGGCTTGATGGATCTTAACTTTATTTTTGGAAACTGTGGAGGAAAGTTACTGAACAAATTCACAAGAGCCTGCTCATTAACTTTGTATTAAAGAGAATAAAATGTTTACCAAAACCAAAAACGTGAATTTCATTACAACAAACGAAAAGGTTGTCAACTTCTCAATCCAAACAAACACTCAACAATTTGAATTTCCACTATTCCTTTACTCTGGCAATATCTTTACAGACATACAAACCCAATGAAGAGTTACCACCAGCTTGGTACAAAGGGTTCTTGCTTGAGACCAGCACAGTTGCAAATGGTTTTCTTCAGGTCAATTCTTGAGCATTCACTTGATTCTTCAAATATGGGGGAAGGCGGGATCATGCTGTTGAGTTAGATAATCGGCCATGATCGTAATGAATGGTGAAGCAGGCTTGAAGGGTAGAATGGCCTCCTGTTGCTCCTATTTTCTGCATTCCTATGTTTCTCATCCAATTCCCAAGACACCCACAAACTGCATTCAAAAATCAAGTTTCTTAAAACTACAGATCAAAATGAGTTGTCTAAACACAGTCTTCCAGAAGCACTTCTGCTGAACTGATCACTTGACTGCATGTTATAACTGATTATTCAGTTAACTACTGCCCCAACAGCTTATAGTTTTTCTTATCAAAGAGCTTAAAATTTTTTTTCCTCTCTCCCCTTCACACGTTGAACTCCTTTTATCTGTCCTTTCTCTGTGTCTTTCACTGGACCATTATTACTTGGCAACAGTAATATTTTCTTCCCAGCATCCCTACCTTTTTATCTCATCCCTTTACCTTCAGGCATTGTAAAAGCGAATTAAGAATGTATATAGGCAAACAGACCCTTAAGACCCGATCCTTTAGTCAGGATTCTATCCAGACTCCCAGGCACCAAGGCTCACAAACAATCTAAATTAAACTCAAACATTTTGTCTTTCTTAATACACAAATATATAGGCTGGAATTCTCTAATCATTCCAGCCAGCAGGATTCTATGAACCCATCGGAAGCACACCTCTGCACGTGGGTTTCCCAGAGGCATGAGGTGGCTTCAGTGAGAAATCCCATTGATAGCAGTGGGACAAGAGAATCGCGCTGCTGTTGAATGGCACGTTGCCTCCTGCCGCTGAGAACCATGTGGCTGGGAGATCAAAGAATCCTGCCCATAGATATGTATTCAATTTTAAAATTATATGTTGTTCAAAATATAGGAATCTCAACAGTTTTCATCTTTGCTGTTTCTGGGCGTCTTGTAGGGGAAAATCACAAAGTGCTCTCAAAGACAAACCTCCCAAGTATGTTGACCGGCATCAAGCAGAGGTGACTTTGCTGGTTTGAACAGGTTGCCTGATGGATGAGTGTCACGTAACCAAGGATTTTCTGCATGGTGAAGTAGCCGGAACCAAAAGATCAGTAGGTTGCCAGAAGCTTTTGTAAGGTCCATTCATTCCTCAGAATGAACATAGGGAGCATTGATACACTGAATTTCTTATATTAAGCAGAATTTATAATTAACACATTATAGAAAGCAAAAAAAATTGGAGAGAGAGAGAAAGAGAGACACTGGCTTGTCTGTCAGTCGTACTGAACAGGTCTCGAAAACAGACTTGACCCAAACATACTCTGGATTGAGCTAACAACATTGAGCTGAATGCAGAATTACAAATTTTTTTGTTATCTCGTATTGAAATTGTTTGGTACAGGCAGTCTCTAATTTTCATAAACAATTTGCAGCTGTGGCCATGAAAAGCTTTGTTTTGGCTTATGAGAAAACTGTTTCTGCTAGCATTATAATTTCAAAGAATGAAGTCAATTTTTCAAGCTAATCCCGACATGCCTGCTTAGTTTAAAATGTGCTTGAGTTATTTTAAAAGCTTAGCATTTAAATGTACTTGCATAGACAGAGAAATCTTAAAATGAAGTCTTTGCATTAATGAAGTAAACCATGCACGGGATCCACAACAGCTTTTCTTCAAGGATACTTGCAGGATAACATGAAGATCCTAGACAGATTTTTGCATCTGGGAGACACTAACTGCCAACACAGGAAAATGGCAGCATCACTTTTGAGCCAATATGTGTCACTATGCCTGCCAGTGGCTCCAGTATCATGGTAGCAGATGCTAAAACAAAATCCATAACACCTGATAACCACTTGAAGCAGTACCTGTCTCTCCTATGTTGGTCTCCAGTAAAGTTGCAACACTTAAGGTACCCCATTTGCAATAGACTTGATTTGCTGTATGTCCCATAGTTTTACATAGATGGAAGTACCGCTGATTATGATAAATGGACATTTTACATGTAGACTACTTAATTAGTTGTGGTTAGTTTGTCCTTGGATGTATTCCAGTTTTGCTCAATTCAAATGGAACCTCTGACCCTAAGCCAAATTAATTATCCTGAAGCACAGACATGTTGGACACTATTGGTTGTGAACATATTGCACCAAGGCCACCCTGTACTTCATGAAATAATAAAGTACCATTAACAGCTGAAACACTGCAAGTGTAATTATTGAAAAAAAATTAGATCAGTACTTTAGAGCACCATTAAAGAAAACCACAGAACTAAACCACATTTCTTGATTTGAAACTTTGAACCAGGCAAAAATATTAATTGTGACAAATTTTTGATTTTGCTGTGTAACTCAGCACAGTTTGGATGTGTTCAAATAAATACACTGTTGTGTTGAACATATTGTAATGCAGTCACACTAGCTCCTTTCTGACAGCAGCAGAGGAATATATAATATTTGTTACAAAGTTGAAAATTGTCCATCAATAATTTTGTGTGTGGGTTCATCTATTCTCTAGTATCAATGAAATAAGGGAAATGAGTTCTCATTGTTAATTGTAACTGTATTTTACAAAAAAGCATTTCAAAAGAGAAGGAGTGAAGTTAGTTGAAACGGTTTTGAAAATTTAAGAAAGCTGTCATGTTCAAGGCGATGCTGGAACTTGGTAGTCAAATGAATCAACAGATCCTGGAGTGAAAAATATTTTGTTGAATTAGTTTTTTGCAGACTGTGCTTCAGAAGTCTTGCAAAAAATATGCAGAGCAGGTATTTGTATCAAAACCAAGAGGTTAAATGCACTGAGGCTACTACATCTATTCTTTCCAGTCTTTCAGATATTGTTCTGTGCGATATGTTCAATAAGTAGCAGCTTGTGGAAACTGAGTAGTTGGCAGACGAGGAGTGACACTAGAGCTTGGCTGGAGGACTGCTGTATGTGTGCCAGCTGCAGTTTCCACCAACAATGGTGGAAGTGATCTCACTGAAAATAGCCTGGTTTTTCAGAAAAGATAAGAAATAAAGTCAGAGTATGGCAAATATCTAATTCTTTATGTTGTGATGTACACTGAGTGATTTAGGGTTGGCCATCAGAAGAGGTAGAGATGTTGATTTTCTGAGCATTTCTAATGAGAGAGCCTTCTGTGCATCACATGGTTTCTTTCATTCCCATGCCATTAAAATACTGCGCCCCTTGATCACTTTCCAGTTCTTTCTTTTCAATTGCCTGCCAGAAACATCTTACTATTACTGCCTCATGAGGGAAATCTTTTTTCGAGAAAGTTCTTTAGCTTTTTGTTGGATTTGACATTTCTTTTTCAACAGTTTTGTTGCTTTGAATGATGTCTTCACGAGGTTTCAAGTTGTGATGGGAGGTCATCGACCTGAAACAATACGCAGTTTCTTTCTCTATTGATACTACCAGACCTGCTGAGTATTTTTGGCATTTTCTGTTTTTATTTCAAATTCTTTTGACCTTTAGTGATGACTGTGGTTTCTCCATTGGGGCAAGGACTCATGCCAGTTGATTATCAAGGGTAGGATAAACTTACTAGTTGAGTATTCTTCATGCAAGAAGAGTGAGCTGTTCATCAAATTTTCAGGACAAATAGCAATAGCTTGATTATGAAAGGAACCCTCTAGAAAATCCACAGAGCATCTGAGTAATGTAAACTGGCATGAAGTTGTTGGCTGAGATGGGCTTACATAGCATATTGTTTTACTTGAGTTACTATATAAAGTATGCATTTCAGTGAAATTCTATGTACAGGCAAAACTTATTTAAGACAAAAAAAATTGTGACATTATCACTCTGAAGAGGACAGGGAAAATAAATTAATAAGTAAAACAGTGAATAAGTGGTATCAGGCATTTGAGCAGATACTTTATAAATCCCAACTCTGCAAGAAGAATGAACCAGCCAAGGCCACCTAAAGAAGTATAGAATTAAACTGAAAGGAAAGGATTGCAATGGTGGACAGATAAGTAAGTAGTTGGTTAGGAGATTGAGAAAATTTTAGAAACCAGCAAGAGATGAGTAAAAATAATGGAGGAAGAAAATTGATTATGACACTAATAAAAAAAATCAAACAGGAGGAGCTTCGACAAGCACCTAAAAGAAAGAGTAGATAAAGTAAGTATTGGCCTGTTATGGATGAGGCTGGGAAATAAGGGAATGAACAAATATGCTGCATATGACTTCACAGTAAAAGACCCTAAAACATCCCAAAACAGTAGCAAATCAGGGGTAAAGTGGTGGAGGAATTTTAAACAGTCATTATTACTTAAGAAAAAACCTGGGATAAACTAAAGAAATTAAAGATTGACAAGTCTCTTGCACCTGATGGCCTGCATTCTAGGATCATAAAAGAAGTGGCTGCTGAAAAAGTAAATGCATTGAATTTAATCTTCCAAAATTTCCAAGTGAACTGAAAAACTTCAAATATAACAATCCTATTCAAGAAAGTAGGGAGGCAAAGTTCAAAACTCAAAGCCATTTGGCCTAACACCAGATGTTGGGAAAACGCTAGAATCCATTATTAAGAAGGTAGTAGCAGTACATTTGGAAAGTCATAATACAATTAATATACAACATACATTGATGACTTGGATGAGGGAAGTGAAGTACTATTATCAAGCTTGCAGATGACACAAAAATAGGTGGCGAAGCAAGTGGTGAGAATGACTGAGTCTTTAGAGGGATTTAGACAGGCGAGGAGTGTGGGGGAGAAACAGTGGCAGATGGAATATAATGTAGGACAATATGAAGGTATGCACTTTGGTCAGAAGAATAAAGGAGTTGAATATTATCTAAATGGAGAAAGCCTGTAACGAGGGATTTGAGGGTCCTCGTGCATAAATCATAAAGCTAGCATGGAACTTCAGGTAATAGGGAAGGCAGATGGGATTTCAAAGGGCATAAAAATAGGGAAGTCTTGCTAAAACTGTAGAAGGCACTAATTACACTACACCCAGGATACTGCGAACAGTTTTAGTCCCTTTATCTAAGAAAAGATATTGTGGCATTGGAGACAGTCCAGAAAAGGTTCATTAGGCTGATCCCAGTAAGAGGGATTTTCTTATGAAGAGGGGTTGAATAGGTTGGACCTGTAGTTAATGGATTCAGAAGAATGGGAGACAATCTTACTGAGACAGTTAAGATTCTCAGGCCTTGACAGGGTAGATTTTGAGAGGTTGATTTACCTTATTGGTGTCTCTAAGACCGGAGAACATAATCTCAGAATAAGGGGTTGTCCATTTAAGACAGCAATGAGGAGGAATTTCCACTGAGGGTAGTGAATCTGTGGAGTTATTTATCACAGAGAGCTGTAGAGGCTGGATCGTTAAGAATGTTGAAAGGTTGAGTTTCAAGGGGGATCGTCAATAAATCGCCCCATTGGCTTTGTAAAATGCGCATTCCCCTATCAGACGAGTGGAGGATCACCCAACAGGCAAGAAGCAGCAGAGGTTTAAAACCAGCTGGCTCAGCACAGGCCGACAGTCAAAGGATTCCAGGGCTTAACCTGTACACTATAGCCACCAATGAGTACTTTAAGCACATTGTAAATAAAGGGTGATAGTGACGGAAGACTGACCTTAGTGAGATTATTACATTGAGATAGACAGATCAGTAATCAGCAAGAGAATCAAGGGTTACCAGCAGAAGGCAGGAAAGTGATTTGAGGATTATCATATTGGATCAAACTGGGCTTCCTCCGGGCAATCCAAAGATGTGCGAGTTTGGTTGATTGGCCATGTTAAATTGCCCGTTAGTGTCAGAGGGATTAGAAGGGTAAATGTATGGGGTTATGGGGATAGGACCTGGGCAGGATTGTTGATGGGGCAGGCTCAATGGGCCAAGTGGCCTCCTTCTGTACTGTAGATTCTATGACTCTGTGATCTGTGAGGCCAGTCATGATCTCATTGAATGGCAAAGCAGACTCTAAGGGCCAAATTGCCTACTTCTGCTCTTACATCTTATGGTCTTATGGAGGCTGAATCATTCTCTGTCGACCTTGAATATATTTCACCTGTAATGAGCTGATGGTTATGGGCAACAGGCTGGAAAATGAATTTGATGCCATGATCAGATGAGCTATTATCTTCCTGATTGAAGGAGCAGGCTTGAGGGGATATATTACCTGCTCCCCTATTTCTTGTAATAGTAGAAGTTGTGATCTGCCTAAGGATGGGTCGTCTACACATTTCCCCAGACCCTGCAGTTTTGAACTTTCCTCTTCAATTTCTCGAAGGAAGCCTCCATTTTTAATTTCAAGTTGTCTAGCGTTTGTCATTCTCTTTGCCAACATCCCTCCATTCTTGCTTCAATCATTCCTCAGCAAGTTCTCATGACTTTGAATGTGGCAAATCCAATGTTGTTGCCTTTTCTAATGGTATTCGTTAAAGATCTTTTCTCCTCCATCACCCAGAGAAGTTCTTCATTGAACATAAGAACATAAGAAATAGGAGCAGGAGTAGGCCACCTAGCCCTTCAAGCCTGCCCCGCCATTCAATAAGATCATGGCTGATCTGAAGTGGATCAGTATCAGTTCCACTTCCCCGCTTTCTCCCCATAACCCTTAATTCCCCTGTCCATCAAAAACCTATCTACCCGTGACTTAAATATATTTAGTGAGGTAGCCTCCACCACTTCAATTGGCAGAGAATTCCAGAGATTCACCACCCTTTGAGTGAAGGAGTTCCTCCTCAACTCTGATCTAAACTACACCCCCCCCCCTTATCTTGAGGCTGTGCCCTCTAGTCCTGCTATCCTTTCTAAGCTGGAAGAATCTCTCTACCTCTACCCCATCCATCCCCTTCATTATCTTATACATCTCTATAAGATCCCCCCCTCATCCTTCTAAACTCCAACGAGTACAGACCCAGTCTATTTAGTCTCTGTTCATAGTCCAACCCCCTCATCTCCGGTATCAGCCTAGTGAACCTCCTCTGCACTCCCTCTAAGGTCAAAATATCCTTCTGCAAGTGCGGCGGCGACCAAAACTGCACACAGTACTCCAGTTGCGGCCTCACCAGCACCTTGTACAGTTGCAGCAAGACCTCCCTACTTTTATATTCTATCCCCCTCGCTATCAAGGCCAACATTCCATTTGCCTTCTTGATCACCTGGTGCACCTGCAGACTGGGTTTTTGCGACTCGTTCACAAGGACCCCCAGGTCCCTCTGCACCGTAGCATGCTGCAGCTTTTCACCTTTTAAATATTAATCCCTCCTACTATTATTTCTGCCAAAGTGGATAACCTCACACTTGCTAACATTATACTCCATCTGCCAGGTCCTCACCCACTCGCTCAGCCTATCCAGATCTCTCTGCAGACTTTCCACACCCTCCATGCAATTTGCTTTTCCACTCATCTTTGTGTCATCAGCAAATTTTGTCACCCTACACTCAGCGCCCTCCTCCAGATCATCTATATAAATGGCAGACAGTTGAGGCCCCCGCACCGATCCCTGCGGCACTTCACTAGTCACCAACCGCCAACCAGAATAGCACCCATTGATACCAACTCTCTGCTTCATATAGACAGCCAATCCTCTATCCACGCTAACACCTTACCCCTAACTTCGTGCACCCTAACCTTCTGTAGCAACCTTTTACGAGGCACCTTATCAAATGCCTTTTGGAAATCTAAAAACACCACATCCACCGGTTCCCCTCTGTCTACCGCACTAGTCACATCCTCGTAGAAATCCAATAAATTCGTCAATTCATTGCTGCCCTTGTGTTCTCTCTTTCTTATATTCTTTTGGGTGGCATTGTGGCGCAGTGGTTAGCACTGCTGCCTCACAGCGCCAGGGACCCAGGTTCAATTCTAGCCTTGGGTCACTGTCTGTGTTGAAATTGCACTTTCTCCCCATGATTGTGTGGGCTTCCTCCGGGCACTCCAGTTCCCTTGCACAGTTCAAAGATATGCGGGTTAGGTTGATTGGTCATACTAAATTGACCCTAGTGTCCGGGGATTAAGCAGGATAAATGAGGGTTATGGGAATAGGGCCTGGGCAGGATTGTGGTTGATGCAGACTCAATGGGCCAAATGGCCTCCTCTGCACTGTAGGGATTAAGTTAATGGAATGCTAAGTCTTAATTGCTGGCAAAAAGATTAACTTTTTGAAGTGTGATGTCTCATTCATTTTGCTTTTACTTGTCGGCAATTTTAAAGAAAATGTTTTATGTAGAATTATCCAGCATATGCAACACAGTAACAGGCTATTTGGTCTCCCAGTGGGCCTATATCAGTTTCTTTAAATAATTGCTGAAATGCCAGACCTTGTTACTGAACTCTTATTAGACTTGAGAAGATGGTGATAGGCCACTTTCTTGAGCTGAAGCTGTTTTTGTTGTGTATGTATACCTAGGTAAAGAGGGAATTCCAGGAATTTGATCCAGCAACTTTGAAGGAATAGTGATATATTTCCAAGTTTGGATAATAGGTGATTTGGAAGAGAACTTAACAGCTGTTGGTGTTCTCTTGCATCTGCTGCCCCACTCTTTGGTGAAAGAAGTGATGGGTTTGGAATATGTTGTTGATAGAGCCCCCATAATACATTGCTGCAAAGCATCTTTCAGTGGTGCCCACTGTTACCAGTATGCATTGGTGGTGGAAAGGATGCCAATGAAGCAGCCTTCTGTGCTCTGAACAGTGTTGAATTTGAGTATTGTTGGAATTGCACTCATTCAGGCAGAGGATAGAAAGAGGCTACAAAAAGACATAGCTTAAGCAGGTGAGCATAGATCTGACAAATGGAGTATAATGGGGGAAAATGTGAAATTGTCCATTCTAGGCAGGAAAAATTAAATTAGCATACAATCTAAGAAGGGAGGAATTGCAGAACTCTGAGATGCAGAGGGATCTGGGTGCCCTAGTGCATGAATTGTAAAAGACTAGTATGCAAGTACAATGAGTAATTAGGAAAGCTAATAGGACGTTATAATTTAATGGAAGGAGAATTGAATAAGAAAGGTGGGAAATCATGTTTCAGTTGTAGAACGAACTAGTGAGACCATATTTGAGGTACTATATACAGTATTGACCACCTAATTTAAGGAAAGATGTAAATACGTTGGAGGCAGTTCAAGAAGGGCTACCAAACTAATATCTGGAGTGGATGGGTAATAAATGTGGAAAGATTTGACAAGCAATGCTTGTATCCACTGGTCTTGAAAAGGTTTGTGGAGAGGATGTTTCCTCTTGTGGGTGATCCTAGGACTAGAGGTCATAGAGGTTTACAGCATGGAAATAGGCCCTTCGGCCCAACTTGACCATGCCACCTTTTTTTTTTAAAACCCCTAAGCTAATCCCAATTGCCCGCATTTGGCCCATTTCCCTCTATGCCTATCATACCCATGTAACTATCTAAATGCTTTTTAAAAGACTAAAGTGTATCCGCCTTGACTACAACCTCTGGCAGCTTGTTCCAGACACTCACCACCCGCTGTGTGGAAAAAATTGACCCCCTGGACACTCTTGTATTTCTCCCCTCACATTTTAAACCTATGCCCTCTAGTTTTGGACCCCCTACCTTTGGGAAAAGATATTGATTATCTCGCTGATCTGTGCCCCTCATTATTTTATAGACCTCGACAAGATCACTCCTCAATCTCCCACGCTGGTGAATCTGTGGAATTCACTGCTACAGTGGGCTGTGGAGGCTGAGTCATTGAGTGTCTTTAAAATAGAGATAGGTTCTTGATCAATAAGTGGATCAAGGATTATGGGGAGAAGGCAGGAGTATGAGGATGAGAGCCATATCAGCCATGATTGATTGGCGGAGCAGACCCTGTGCTGAATAGTTTAATTCTGCACCTTTATCTTATGATCTTATTAAATGGCAGAGTTGGCTTGAACATCTGAATGGCCTACTGGCTTCTTGTTCACATATTCATGTCCCAGCATATTTGTGACTTGCACCTTCTAGATGGTGCACAGGGTTTGGAAAGTCAGGAGGTAAGTTCGTCATTACAGAATTCCAAGTGTCTGACCTGCTCCTGTGGCCTTATTGTTCATTTGAATGGTATAGTTAGGTGGTAACCTCCAGTGTTGATGGTAATATTAAACATTAGAACGTACGAGAGAAATGTCTTTTGGAGATGGTTATGTTTTCTCTTTTTGGGCTATGGTCATTGCCTGTCATTTGTGTGGTATGATTATTACTTGCCACCTATCTGTCCATGCTTGAATGTCATCCAGTTTTTGCTGCATGGAGGCAAAGACTGCTTCAGCATCTGCAGAGTTGCAAATGGTCCGAAACACTCTAATTATCAATGGATATCATTGATGGAACATCTCTGAATGTCACAAAATCGTATGCAATAGGAATAGGTTATGTTGCCCATCAAGCCTGCTCCATCATTCCGTAAGTTCATGGTTGATTTGATTGTGACCTTAACTCCACTTTTTTGCTTGTTCCTGATAAAGAAACTCGGCTGTCAATCAAAAATTTGTTTAACTCAGCTAATACATTCCATGACCCAGCCTCCACTGTTACCTTGTGGAAGACAATTCTAAAGATTAACGACCCTCAGTGAAGAAATTCTTCCTCACCTCCATCTTAAGTGGGTGACCTCTTATTTTTAAACTACATCCCCTTGTTCTAGATCAGTGATTCCTAAATTCCTAACCTTTTCCTTTATGCTTAGATTGTCATCAGAAGATTTTGCATGCCACAACATATGCAAGCCGTTTTAAGCATTATTTTTAAACAGTGTATGGGGGTGGGGGAGGTCAGCACATCTCCTGGGGTATACAGACCCTTCCCCTGGGCACAGAAGATGTGGACCCATTCTGTTTGCCTTGGCCACCTTTCTATTACTTCTTCAAAGTATTCAAAAAGGTTGGTCAAATATTGGCCTTCCCTATTGAAATCTGTGCCAACCATACTTTATATTTTCACTTTCCAGATATTTTTCTTTGACGTCCATTAGATCGTTCTACATTTTCTTTGTCTCATTCATTTTCTTAGTCTCTGTTTCTTTAATTTCTTTTCTTTCTTTTATTCCTCTCTTTGTTTTGCTTTTGGTACCAATGTGACAATTGGATTCACTATCTCAAATGACGTTTGTGCATTATTAATTAACAGGGTTTCAGTCGATTGGTAAAGGAAATACACGTTGCTCGCATTGTCCACATGTCCCACAAATCCAGTAGAGGATGCTAAACCATTTTATTCTCCCAATTACAGCAGCTTGCTGTGCAAAAACTCAGGCTAAGTAAGCTTTCAAGGGCAAGCCCAATGTATGTTCATCAGCTACAGTAGATCTTGGCCCACTTTCTTGCATTTATATATGGCATTTAACATGGAAAAACATTCCAGGAACTTAATCAGCCAAAAATTAACAGTCAACCATAGTTGGAGACATTTGGAGTGGTCTCTAAAAATTTGGTCAAATAGAAGTTTTACAGAGGATTTTAAAGGACAAGAGAGGTGAAGGAGCTTTGGGAGGCAAGCCCAGGGCTTAAAACATAGACAGTTGAAAGTATAACGTCCAATGGTGGGGAGAAGGGAATTGGGGACAGAGGAACTTTGAGTTTGAGGCAGTTTCACATCCATTCTTTGCAGGTGTAGATCCACAGCTCAAATCTATAAAATGGCAAAATATTGGCAGCTATAAACTGACTCAGAAGAACAAATACAGTAGAAAGTGAGGTTATATTTGTGAGACTCAGTAGAAAGTGAGGTTATATTTGAGAGACTCTTGAAGCAATGTAAATAGGTTTCAATGTACACTTGACTTTTGACCTGCTGATACTGACATTAGATTCCGAAAGCATAAGACATTTCATTCTGTTGCACTCAAATGCGTTATTCTGAGCACACAAAAAATGAAAAATAAGTTAATTCTGTACAAAATATTAATAGCAGAAAAATAATTTCAAGTTAAGGATATGTAATTAGTGACACCATTGTTTTTAACAGGCCATCGTGTATAGTAATTGCACAAAATGCCTGTGTTGCAATAATAGAGGCTCACAAGAAGGAATAATTCAGCCATATCTTGCTTCTGTACATCATTAGAAATAGGATACAAGCAATCTCTGGCTGTTAATCAAATGGAAAGGGTAGGATTGTTCTGTCAGGAAATCTACTTTATTTTGCCTCTGTCTAGGCATTATC
Source organism: Carcharhinus amblyrhynchos (assembly GCF_965287045.1). Taxonomy (NCBI): domain Eukaryota; kingdom Metazoa; phylum Chordata; class Chondrichthyes; order Carcharhiniformes; family Carcharhinidae; genus Carcharhinus; species Carcharhinus amblyrhynchos. The sequence goes on along the minus strand of NC_137328.1, from coordinate 92,453,640 downwards.
TCATGCTTATTCATGCGGGGACAGATTTTCTTTCCAATTCAGAAAGCCAAGATCATTTTCAGTGAACATATTTAAACCTCTGCTGACATTTATTGCAGAACTTGTATTGTATTATGGTGGATTAAATTGGGAAGACAATTCAGGATAATGTGGGAGAAAATTCATAATCACTTGGGCATTGCCTAATTAAGAACAGTCGACATGGATTTGTAAGGAAAAATCATGTTTTACTTCCAGTCTTTTTGATAAGATAACAGGGTTGAAGAAAGTAATGCTATTGATGTGTGTACATGGACTTCTAAAAGGTGTTCGATAAAGTGATGCACAACAGACCTACGAGCAAAGTTAGAACTTGTGAAATTAAAGGGATAGTTAGCAACCTGGGTACGAAATTGGCTGAGTGTCAGGAAACAGGATAGTGGTTAATAGATATTTTTCGGACTGGAGGAAGGTTAAAAGTGGACAACCTCAGCAGTCTGACAGCATCTATGGAGAGAGAATAGAGCCAGTATTATGATTCTGGATGACCTTTTGCCAGTTCTGAAGCCAAACTTGAAATGTTGGCTTTATTCTCTCTCCACAGATGCTGTCAGATCTGCTGAGGTTTTCCAGCATTTTCTGTTTTTGTTTCAGATTCCAGCATCTGCAGTATTTTGCTTTTTAAGTTAAAAGTGGAATTCCCCAATGATTCAAGTTTGGATCTATGCTCTTACCAATGTATATTAATCACCTAGATCTTGGTATACAGGGTGCAGTTTCAAGATTACCAAATTATAGCAAATTTGGAAGTATTGTGAACTGTGAGGTGGACGGTGTAGAACTTTCAAGGGATAAACAAGTGGAAGTTTAAATTTAATGCAGAGAAGTGTGAGGTGATTGATTTTGGTAGGAACAGCACAGAGAAAAATAAAATTAGTACATTTCTAAAGGAGGTGCAGGAGCAGAGGGACTTGTGTGTATATGTGCATAAATCATTGAAGTTAATAGGCCAGGTTGAGAGAATGGCTAACAAAGTCTGCAAGATCCGAGGCTTTATTAATAAAGATATAGTGTTCAAAAGCAAGTCAGTTATGTCAGTTTGTACAAAATACTGGTTTGGCTTCTTCTGGAGTATTGTGACCAGTTTTGGGTGCTGTACTTCAAACAGAGTGCAGAAAAGACTCATGGAAATGGTTCCTGGGACGAGGAATTTAATAATGTGGATAGATTGAAGAAGTTGAGACTGTTTTCCTTGGAGAAGAGATGGTTGAGAAGAGATTTCATTGGGAGAATCAAAATTGTGAGAGGTCTAGACAGGCCCGTTGGCGGAAGGATAAAGATCTTTGTAGACTTAAGGTAATTGATAAAAGAGACAATATCAACATGGAGAAAACATCTTTCATGCAGTGAATGGTTAGGATCTGGAATTTAGTGCACTGCCTGGGAGTATGATGGAGGCACATTCATAAGAACATAAGAACATAAGAAATAGGAGCAGGAGTAGGCCATCTAGCCCTTCGAGCCTGCCCCGCCATTCAGTAAGATCATGGCTGATCTGTTATGGCTCAGTTCCACTTTCCCGCCCTCTCCCCATAACCCTTAATCCCCTCTCTTATCAAGAACCCATCAACCCGCTTCTTAAAAATATTTAGCGAGGCAGCCTCCACCACTTCAACGGGCAGAGAATTCCAGAGATTCACCACCCTTTGAGTGAAGAAGTTCCTCCTCAACTCCGTTCTAAACCGCCTCCCCTTTATCTTGAGGCTGTGCCCCCTAGTCCTACTGTCTTTTTTGAGCGGGAAGAGTCTCTCCACCTCTATCCTATCCATCCCATTCATCATCTTATACGTCTCAATGAGATCTCCCCTCATTCTTCTAAACTCTAACGAGTACAAGCCTAGTTTATTCAGCCTCTCCTCATAGCTCAATCCCCTCAACTCTGGTATCAGCCTAGTAAACCTCCTCTGCACTCCCTCCAGGGCCAAAATATCCTTGCGCAGGTGCGGCGCCCAAAACTGCACACAGTACTCCAGCTGCGGCCTCACCAATGCCCTATACAGCTGCAGCAAGACCTCCCTACTTTTATATTCAATCCCCCTCGCTATGAAGGCCAGCATCCCATTCGTCTTCCTGACCACCTGCTGCACCTGCAAGCTGGGTTTTTGCGACTCATGCACAAGGACCCCGAGGTCCCTCTGCACCGTCGCCTGCTGCAGTTTTTCGCCACGTAAGTAATAGTCCTTCCTACCATTCTTCCTACCAAAGTGGACCACCTCACACTTGCCAACATTAAATTCCATTTGCCATTTCCTGGCCCATTCGCCCAGCCTATCTAGATCCTTCTGCAGACACTCCACACCCTCCGCGCAATTTGTCGTTCCACCAATCTTGGTGTCATCAGCAAATTTCGACACCATACACTCGGTTCCCTCCTCCAGATCATCTATATAAATGGTAAATAGCTGAGGCCCCAGCACCGACCCCTGGGGCACCCCACTAGTCACCAACCGCCAATCCGAATAGCACCCATTGACCCCCACTCTCTGCCTCCTATTTGACAACCAATCCTCTATCCACGCTAACACCCTACCCCCAACTCCATGTCCCCTGACCTTCTGCAATAACCTCTTGTGAGGTACCTTGTCAAGCGCCTTCTGAAAATCCAGAAAGACCACATCCACCGGCTCTCCTCTATCTACTGCCCTAGACACATCCTCATAGAACTCCAGTAAATTTGTCAGACACAAACCGTGTTGCGTCCGCCCTATCAAGCAATTCCCTTCAAGATGCCTCGCAATTTCCTCCTTAATGAAGGATTCTAACATTTTACCTACCACAGACGTTAAACTAACCGGCCTATAATTCCCTGCCTTTTGCCTGGCACCCTTTTTCAACTGAGGTATTGTAGAAGCAGTTAGATTATTATCTAAAGACGAAAGCTCTGCACAGCTCTGGGGAGAATGGGAGAGTGACATGAGGTGAATTGCTCTTGCAGAAAGCCAACACAAACATAATGGGCTGAATTGCTTCCTTCCATGCTACAATGACTCTGTGATTGTTTTACTAAATTGTAAATGTTGCATCATTGGCAGATGAAAAATAATTTTGATTAACTTATAGCTGTAAATAGAATAATATGTTAAATAGAATAATATGTTGTCAGTGTGCATAAGCTTTCACTTTTGAATGCTGGAATTATATTTTGAAGCTTGTTATGTTAATTTGACGTCAGTTAAACCCAAACATATCCAAGGTCTCATTTGAACTTAAAAAAATGAATTTTAATTATTTTACAAGGTATTAAATTCAACTAAATTAGTTAGATCAATTAAGAGGGGATAACCTAGGAGAGAGATGAGGTTAGTGGAGTTGACATTGTCTACTTGGACTTTAGCAAGGCCTTTGACAAGGTACCGCATGGTTGGTTGTTGCATAAGGTTAAATCTCATTGGATCCAGGGTGAGGAAGCCAAATGGATACAAAATTGGCTTGATGACAGAAGACAAGTTGGTTGTAGATCGTTGTTTTTCAAACTGGAGGCCTGTGACCAGCGGTGTGCCTCAGGGGTAGTTGCTGTTAGGGTCCACTGTTATTTGTCATTTATATTAATGTTTTGGATGAGAATTTAGTCAGCATCGTTAGTAAGTTATCAGATGACACCAAGATTGGTGGCATAGTGCACACTGAAGAAGGTTATCTAGGATTGCAGTGGGACTTTGATCAATTGGGCCAGTGTGCTGACAAATGTAGATGGAGTTTAATTTAAATAAATGCGAGATGATGCATTTTGATAGTTGGACCAGGGCAGGACTTACTCAGTTAATGGTAGGGTTACCCCTATAACCTCATGCATTTATCCTAGTGAGTCCCCCTGACACTATTGCGGCAATTTAGCATGGCCAATCCACTGACCTTGCACATGTTTGGACTGTGGGAGGAAACCGGAGCACCCGAAGGAAACCCACGTCGACGCAGGGAGAACATGCAAACTCCACACAAACAGTGACGGTGACCCAAGCTGAGAATTGAACCCAGGTCCCTGGCACTCTGAGGCAGCAGTGCTAACCACTGTGCACCATGCTGCAAGTCCATTTTCATGCTGGGGCTTTTGGCTGCCTTGACATTGTTTATAGCAAAGCCCCTCAGTATCTTTCTGTTTATTTCATGTTTCATGTTCTTTAGAGATTATTTTGATTGCTTTTACTTTTTTATTATTGAGATATAATTCAAAACAATGACCAAAGTTGTTGTTAAATCTGAAATAAAAACAGAAAATGGTGGACTGTTTAGCAGGATAACCAGCATCTGAAGGGGAAACGTTAATTTTACTGCGGGTTTCTTCATCAGAAGTGAACTGGTATTTTGATATTTCATATTCTTCTGAGTTATGAGTAAATCTTTGATTTCCTAGCCATATAACCACACCCGTCAGTTAAAGTTTATGATGTGTTTCTCTATGTGCCAATTACAAATTGATTCTGCATCTGAAACTTAATGTTTCTTGCTGTGAATGTAGTTAAATCATTCTACCCGTCCTCTACCCTCTCCTCCCCTTCCACCCTTCTCCTGGAATTAGAATTTGTATTACTTTCCATCATATTTGACTGTTTTTCAGATGTGTAGGCATAATGTGGTAAACCAGTATTAGTTTACCACCAATCTGTGCAATGCTTCTGGGTTTGGTTGAATAGAATGGGTTAAAACATTTTGCAGTTAGCATGTACAAATCAATCAACAGCTGTGAATTCACTTTTCAAAATTACTTTTTGACTATCAGATCAATTTTGAACATTAATTCGCAAGATGACTTAATGCACAGTTGAAAATCTGTGGAAACATTTAACAGATAATTGGTACTAATTTGGCTTCAAAATTTATGGAATTTGTCTTTTTCTGGACTTCACAGGCAGTTATGTCATGTCACATCTCATGTGGTTTCATTGCACAAACTGCCAATTTATGTCTGACATATGAAACCAAGAACAGAAGGATAGTTGATTTGTTAAATTAATTTTTACTACAAACTGGCATTTTAATAGTGCTAAGTATCTCCAATATACATGTGTCTGTATAACTATATTCCTCCTTCCCCATCGCCCACGCACTCTCCCCACTGCCATCCTATTAAAACAACAAAAACAAGAACAGTTTGTGTCTATATAATAACTTTAAAATCATAAAATGGCCCAGGGTTTTTCATAGGAACACAAAGGAACAAAATTGGACAGCAAGCAACTTAAAGAAGGAGAGGAGATACAGTGGCAGAATGATCTAGGGAGGAAATTCCAGAACTTAGAGCTGACAATGTTGAAGGCGAGGCTACCAATACGGGAGTGATTAAAGAATGCTCAAAAGGTCAAAGTTAGAAGAGCACAGAAATCAAAAGATGTTGTAGTGTTGATCGAGATATGGAGAAGTCAGGCCAGTCAGCATAGAGCTTTTGCTGGTAACTATCTCTAGGTCAGGAAGTATTGGTGAGCAGGACTTGGTGCAAGTTAACACAGCATCATTTTGAATAAATGCTAGTTTGTGGTGGTAGACCAATTAGGAGTGCATTGACCTGAATAAGGGTTTCAGCAGCCGGTATGTTCAGGTAAGGTTGAGGTTACCAAGGTGAAAATAAATGCTTGTAATCATGGTGACGATTAGTGGGACCAAGTGCAGCTCAGGATCAGATATAATGCTAATTGTACAAGCAATCCCATTCAGCATCAGATGGTTACAAGGGAGAGGAATGGTGTTACTGGCAAGGGGCACGAGTTTGTTTTAAGTACCTGTAATGTCCTAACTGTGTCAGTTTTTGTGCAAAATCACAAACCATATCAACAACAGATTTGATGTCTGAACTACTCTCTGCATTTCACAGAGTACAAACTGGAAGTAAAACAGCAGCCTGTAGCAAAACCGTAATGACATTACCATCAAATCATGTGATCAGCTTATAAAGCAACCTATAACCCTTCTAAATATATAACAGTACCAAAGATAATGGCTTCTGTCTTCCCAATTTATAATTGGAGGAAATTTTTGTCCATTCAGTACAGGATGTCAAACAATCAGTCAGGCAATTTGAAAAGAAAGAAGAGTAAGGGACATGGAGAAGAGGTAGAGGTGGGGATGACCATTGAACACTTGGAGACAGTTGCCATGACTTTGCTCAGTGTCACCAAAGGGCAGCATGTAGATTAGAAAGGAATGGAGCCAAGGAAATATCTTGAGGAACACCAAGGGTAATGATGCAGAAGTGGGGAGAGAAGCCATTGCAAGTAATTCTCTGGCTGCAACAGGATAAATATGAATGAAATTGGTTCTTGTGCAATACCACCCAGTTGGGTAACGATGCAGAAGCATAGGTGTATTTGACATGATCAGCCAATTCAAAGACTGCAGGGATGTGTGAAGAGAAAATCTATCTTTGTCACAGTCAACTAGGATGTCACTTGTAACTTTACTCTGTTAAAAATGGAAACCAATTTGCACACAATAAGATCACCAAAATAGGAACTATTTGGCAGTAATTGTTGCCACAATACTAGGACTTCCCCTGCTCTTCTCCCAATAGTGCTATCATCCTTAGTGCTTTCAGCCTCAACATCAAGTCTTCTGGTTCATTCTCCTGAATTTTAAACACTCTCTCTTCTCTAAATACCACTCTTCATATAAACTTTACTGGCACTTCCACTGATCTTGACATCTCACATGGACTTGATAGCCCATCATAAATATCACTGGCAGTGTAATTTTACTACTGCGTCCTTGTATTGCCCTTTGTCATGAAAGATGCTATTTCAATTCAAATTTGGTATTTGTTTCTGGTGTAATGAAACGATGAAACGGCAAATTCTAATGTATTGATCGAAGCAACTGGGTGGCACGGTAGCATCGTGGTTAGCACTGCTGCTTCACAGCTCCAGGGACCTGGGTTTGATTCCCAGTGTGGGTTACTGTCTGTGTGGAGTTTGCACATTCTCCTCGTGTCTGGGTGGGTTTCCTCTAGCTGTTCCAGTTTCATAGAATCATAGAACCCTACAGTACAGAAAGAGACCCATCGAATCTGCACCGAACACAATCCCACCCAGACCCTACCCCAATATCCCTACATATTATACCCACTAATCCCTCTAACCTATGCATCCCCAGACACTAAGGGGCAATTTCTTAGCATGGCTAATCAACCTAACCCGCACATCTTTGGACTTGTCTCCCACAGTCTAAAGATATGCGGGTTAGGTTGATTGGCCATGCTAAGAAATTGCCCCTTAGTGTCCAGGGATGCGTAGGTTAGAGGGATTAGTGGGTAAATATGTAGGGACATGGGGGTCATGCCTGGGTGGGATTGTGGTCGGTGCAGACTCGATAGGCTGAATGGCCTCTTTCTGTACTGTAGGGATTCTATGATTCTATTCTATGATTTCTCATTTTGTGCTATAGGCATGCAGACCCCAATTATGTTAGTTCCAAGATGTTTTCCATTTAAAATTATGAGCCACAGAAAGTCACATCTATACAATTGTCATAACCAGTACAATTGGGCAGTGATTTAGAATGTAATCACATTGTGATATATTCCTTGATGCGCTTTGAGTGGTAGCCTGATGCAGTTTATTATTCCAACCGAAAATGGACTTTCACAAAATAGGAGCTTTTTAAATTGGCATCATCTCCACCATTCAAGTTGCACAATTTTAAAATAACTGAAATTGACATTAAATACTACTGTATTTATTGGTGCACAGCAGCCGGTTTCTAAGTAAGTTTTAAAAATAAATAAGTTTTTAAACCATGATCTTGGGCCTTAAAAAAACCTTACTAAGACCTCCGCAAAGCTCTGCAAATGGGTAGTTAGTAGAAATGTGCAATGGTGATTGTTTTGATCAAGGGTGCCGCCAGGGTTGCTTCTCATGCAGTTTTTAATAACCAGTCCAAAAATTCATGGATATTTGATTTATACAATGTAATTTGTGCCTGTAAACCTGCCAACACCATCTCTCTCCTCAAGCCAATTCCTGATCTCTCTATCCTTACAAGCCATTACCCTAATTTCACTAAAGTCAAAACAAAATACTGTGGATGCTGGAAATCTGAAATAAAAACAAAAAAAGCTGGGAAATCTCAGCAGGTCTCGTAATATCTGTGTAGAGAGAAACTTAGTTACTGATTTGAGTCTGTATTACTCTCCCTAATTTCAACTTCCCTATCCTCAAAGTCTTTTGTTATCACCTTGGGGCTTCAGCTTTGAATTGCTCTGAAGAGGTTTCTGTGCTTGCCACAATACCAAAACAGCTCACATCAAAGTCACAAATTACATCCTGCATGACTGTGACAAAGAAAACCTATCCTTGACTGATCTGCAGCATTTGATGTGGTTGACCACACCATCTTCGTTCAAAACCATTCCACTGTCACCCAGCTGCATTCAGTAGTTGCATTCTTGCTTATTTATCTAACTGTAATCAGAGTATTGAGTGTGCAATGGTTTGTCTTCCCATACACATCTAAACATCTGATGGTCTCTGAAGATTCATCTTGGCCCTTCCTATTTTTCATCTACATCCTGCCACTTGGTGACATCATCTGAAAACAAACAGCTAGATTTTAGCCAGGGAGATATGAGTCGGAAATTTTCCTGCCTCTGTCCTGGAGGAGCCAGACCGCGTTATTTTAGCACACTGAAGATTATTTAACAAATGTTCAATAGCAGAATTATCTCCAATGTTGGACACTATGTTTTGAGCTTTACAAGCACGAGTTGTAAACGAGCAAGCTTGCTCGTTGCAAACAGCGGAAGGCACAGTCTGTTTGATACCTTCAGTAAATAATCCTCATTGTTAGTTGGGCTTGCAGTGTAGTCTGTTTCTGTGTACTGGAAGCTACAAATATTAATGCACAAGGCCCTATGCTTTGAAGACAAAAAGGACATGTACACACACATTGCACTTGTTTTTGCTGAACAAAGTGATAGCCATTTACTGTTTCGTTCCTTAGCAGAGTCAGCTGTCTGCTTTAAATTTTAACTATGCTTGGCAGTTAACTGTCAGACATCATTAACTGGTACATTCTCCATGGCAATGCACCTACCAATCCAGAATCAACTTGCCAACCAAGCAGCATGCTCCTCATGAAGTGTAATGTTAATGATTTCCCTGACATGGGTATTCTTGCAAAACGAAAAGCTTCGACAAAATGTACTTTTTCAGCAGTAATTAGGCGCTGTGTTGCCAAATTACTATTTTGGATTGTAATTTGATTAGTGTGCATTGTAACCCCATAATTGGGGACAGTTTTAATTTTGATTAAAATTACGCATTTGAATATTATACATGGATTAGAAAGTGTTGAATGACAGTTAGATTGATGAACTGGAATAATGTGTTTTAATAGGGTATATAGTTGCCTGGAATTGACTAACCTAAACTTAGACATTTGAATCAAGAAAGTACAAATGTATGATTGTACTGTTAGAACTTGTATATGAGATAATTCTGGCCCCGAGACCTCAAACAATAGACACATGTTATTTCAATAAACTTCCACCTCCTTTTATAACGCTGAAACAGCTTGTGTTTTCTCTCATTTTATCAACGTGTGTGGGTTGCAATCAGTCATCTGTATCAATATGGGAAAAATCCTGTCTGTGTTCTTTAAATGCATTTCCTTTAAATCCATGCTTAGTATATAGGCCACAATACTTCCCAAGACCACTGTTGGTTTCTTCCTTTCTGCACTTTACTTTTTTTCAAGTATGTAATTAGTATTCTAAGCTTCATAAAATATTTATTACTTACATTTCTACAGCTGCTATGTTGTAGGTGAAGCTTCCTGGGAAAGGAGATTTGAAGCAGATGTGGTGATCTGCACAAGCAGTCTTGATTTATAACAGAACTAAGTAATGCAAAAGTCTTTCTATAACATCCATAGCTTCCACAAAATGGACGCACAGTTGCCCTCCATATCTTAAAGGCCTGGAGAGTGGGAGTGTTAATTTGTGTTCTTGCCTCCTCTGTCCTCTTATGCAGGCTGTCAAGTGATTATACAAATATACTGAGCACGTTGCACCTTAAGGATAACAGTGAGTGATTTCATTTAAAAAAGAACTAATATTGATCTTCTTTTTCTCAGCCAGATATGCCTTAGCACCAAAGTCCACTTAAGATAGTTTCTTTGTTTTTGATGTGGTTCAAAATTTAGTGGAGCTTATTGGAATCCTTACCATCAGGTTGATGTTGAATCTTATTTTAAAAACGTGATTCTCACCAAGTCTTTAAATCAAAGGATTTTTGTGAACAGAAAGCAGCCATTCAACCCATTAAATCCATGCTGGATCTCTGTAGAGCTATCCATTCAATATTATTCCTCTGCTTTATCCTTGTAGCAATGCAAGTTTACTTCCCTCAAGTGTCCATTCAATTGAAGTCATTGATACCCACTGTCTCCAGCCCTCTCGCAAGCAGCAAGTTCCAGGTTATTACCACTCACTGCATAATTAAAGTTCTTTCTCATTCTGTTTAATGATTAAGCTCCTGAAAACTCCCAGTCAAAGGTGATATGAATTTGCAAGCATTTTAACATAATTTTAATTTCTGACATTAAAATTGATTTGCCCATTTGAGAAATTTGCATCTACGCACTGGCAGGAGCAAAAATTATTTGTATTCTCTGAGCATCATTTCTCCAAACATATTACATTCCTCCTCCTCCAATCCCCCCCTCCTCCTCCAATCCCCCCCTCCTCCTCCAATCCCCCCCTCCTCCTCCAATCCCCCCCTCCTCCTCCAATCCCTTCCTCCTCCTCCAATCCCCCCCTCCTCCTCCAATCCCCCCCTCCTCCTCCAATCCCCCCCTCCTCCTCCAATCCCCCCCTCCTCCTCCAATCCCCCCCTCCTCCTCCAATCCCCCCCTCCTCCTCCAATCCCCCCCTCCTCCTCCAATCCCCCCCTCCTCCTCCAATCCCCCCCTCCTCCTCCAATCCCCCCCTCCTCCTCCAATCCCCCCCTCCTCCTCCAATCCCCCCCTCCTCCTCCAATCCCCCCCTCCTCCTCCAATCCCCCCCTCCTCCTCCAATCCCCCCCTCCTCCTCCAATCCCCCCCTCCTCCTGCCCTCATTATCCTGAAATTTTACATGGATGATGGCTGAAGGTACAGGACAAAGAGAAAACTGGAGAAAAAAATTAGAATTGGATAAGCTTGGCAAAGAATTGGCATAGACCATATGGGCCAATGGCATCTTTTTGTACTATAAAAGTCTATGGTCCTAAGTGACTACTCTCTGTGTGGAATCACAGCAACCAAGGTTGTTTTGTTCAAATTAAGTTATTTATTGTCAATAAGAATTATTTCAGTATGGAGATACATTGTGTTTGTTGTAAATTAATTTTTATATTGCTACCTCTTTGGAATTGATCACTTCTCTGCCAATCATAGGACCTGTTGTAAAAGTCTTTCTCCAAATACATCAGGTAGCCCATGTATAGGAAATGACTGGTAGAAAGCCAAATCCTATCCCTGTGGCATTTTGTATTGCTTTCACAATTGTGCTTACGATTAAATAATGCAAATATGTGCAGAAAACTTCAGACATTGACAGACAGTTGTGTAAATTTTAAATGCTACATGAAGTTAATTTTAGCTTCATTATGAAAAGCAGCTTAATGCAGTTTTAGGTTGAATAATAATTTATCTAATGTGTTATAATGAGTTTGTCACTGACAGCTGGATGGTATTTCACTGTTTTCTGGAAAGCCCATCTACGCATGTCAACATTTTCGTAGTGACAAGCACGGTGTGCATTTAGGAGTGATCAATTCTGAAAAAATGGGATTCAGTGCATTGGCTAATGAGCAACAAGCAAAGATAGCTGTATGATAATGGCAAAATATTACACCACACGTGCTGACAAACATTTCAACATGAAAAATAGTGATCCTTGTTTTTTGGTGTTGAAATACGCTTGAGGTTATATATCTGGTGGTTTATTACAATTCAGTTAATTTTACATTAAAAAGCTATCAGGCTAGCCAAGTGAAATTCCTTTCATCTAACAGCACAGGTGTGTGCACATCAAGTGATGGAAGAGGGAATGAAACCTTTAGAAACAGAACAGAAACAAACTGTCAGTTGCCGTTTAAACACTATTAACAGGAAAATAAAACTTGAAATCAATCTTTATTAGCTAGTTGGGGCTTCTAAAACATTTTAGAATATGCAGCAACGTCCTTACACTTAGCCCTTTCCTCCACGTGATCAATAATGCTCTACCAATAAAACTGATTATTTCTTTTTTGCCATTTAAAGTGATGTTCACCCAAAAAGAAATAAATTGCACTGAAGTTATCTTGAAGCAGTGAAAATTTTTCATATATAATATATTGACACAGGAAGAATTTTCACTTTTGCTTAAGATTGTTCCTTACGAGATAATCTTGTGACGTGCAAGACTTGATTGCTATGCTGGGATGCATCAAACTTCTATGCCAGCCTTTAAAGAAGCACTTCAGTTAATTTGGCAACTGATTTTTTTCCCTGAAGAAAATGACTCTTCTTTAAAAGGGCAATATGCTGAAAGGGGAAGAAAAAAGGCACTGCAAAAATGATAGGCCTGGATTTTGCAGCCAGTGACAAAGTGACAGCATTGTCACTACTAACATCAAAGAAATCTGCACACGCAATTCTGTTGAGCTTCGTGGAATGGATTGCATCTTTTCAACTGTTAATTTTATTCTGGTGCTAGCTATATGGAATATCTTGCATTCAGCAGCAGTGATATCATCAAGCTGGCTAAGCAGCCAATTAATTTTCTCAGAAACAACAAACCAAGAAGTAACAAGCATTCACTTTTTCTAGTTTTACAGGCAGTTTGTGACGTGCACAAGCAATTAAGATCAAAGCAAAAATATTAATTTATTTGAAAAGATAAATTAAAAATCTATGGAATTTTTGTTATGGAATGGAGAAATTTAACATTGTGCAAATATAAAACTGGTTTTCAGGGTCAGAGAGGTTTGATAATAATGACATAGAAAGTAATTTTAAACCCAGTTACACTTGATTCAACCTAACATTTTCTAAGATTTTACAGTGCGAACAGAATGTAAAAAGAGACAGTTGAGTTCAGTGATTTCTAATCGATTGCCATCTGTGAGGCCTTCACACGTTGTGGAGTTGCAGGAAATCACTGATAGAAACCTCTGAGTTTCTGCCTATAACTGCGCATGAAGAACCAGAAGTCGTCATAAATTTCAATGAGCATTGATATTGCACGCTTCCAGTTTCATAGTCATTGCGGTTTTAAAGCCTGTGCTATTGAGTTATGAAAATGTGAAGAAGTAAATTAATAGAGACCACTTGTCCACTGAGCCTGTTTATCCTGAAATGGTGTAAGAACATAAGAACATAAGAAATAGGAGCAGGAGTAGGCCATCTAGCCCTTCGAGCCTGCCCCGCCATTCAATAAGATCATGGCTGATCTGTCGTGGCTCAGTTCCACTTTCCGGCCCTCTCCCCATAACCCTTAATCTCCTCTCTTATCAAAAACCCATCAACCCGCTTCTTGAAAATATTTAGTGAGGCAGCCTCCACCACTTCAACGGGCAGAGAATTCCAGAGATTCACCACCCTTTGAGTGAAGAAGTTCCTCCTCAACTCCGTTCTAAAACGCCCCCCCTTTATCTTGAGGCTGTGCCCCCTAGTCCTACTGTCTTTTTTGAGCGGGAAGAGTCTCTCCACCTCTATCCTATCCATCCCATTCATCATCTTATACGTCTCAATGAGATCTCCCCTCATTCTTCTAAACTCTAACGAGTACAAGCCTAGTTTATTCAGCCTCTCCTCATAGCTCAACCCCCTCAACTCCGGTATCAGCCTAGTAAACCTCCTCTGCACTCCCTCCAAGGCCAAAATATCTTTGCGCAGGTGCGGCGCCCAAAACTGCACACAGTACTCCAGCTGCAGCCTCACCAATGCCCTATACAGCTGCAGCAAGACCTCCCTACTTTTATATTCAATCCCCTTCGCTATGAAGGCCAGCATCCCATTCGCCTTCCTGACCACCTGCTGCACCTGCAAGCTGGGTTTTTGCGACTCATGCACAAGGACCCCGAGGTCCCTCTGCACCGTCTCCTGCTGCAGTTTTTCGCCACGTAAGTAATAGTCCTTCCTACCATTCTTCCTACCAAAGTGGACCACCTCACACTTGCCAACATTAAATTCCATTTGCCATTTCCTGGCCCATTCGCCCAGCCTATCTAGATCCTTCTGCAGACTCTCCACACCCTCCGCACAATTTGCCGTTCCCCCAATCTTGGTGTCATCCGCAAATTTCGACACCCTACACTTGGTTCCCTCCTCCAGATCATCTATATAAATGGTAAAAAGCTGAGGCCCCAGCACCGACCCCTGGGGCACTCCACTAGTCACCATCCGCCAATCCAAATAGCACCCGTTGACCCCCACTCTCTGCCTCCTATTTGACAACCAATCCTCTATCCACGCTAACACCTTACCCCCAACTCCAAGTCCCCTGACCTTCTGCAATAACCTCTTATGAGGTACTTTGTCAAACGCCTTCTGAAAATCCAGAAAGACCATATCCACCGGCTCTCCTCTATCCACTGCCCTAGACACATCCTCATAGAACTCCAGTAAATTTGTCAGACACGACTTCCCTTCAATGAAACCGTGCTGCGTCTGCTCTATCAAGCAATTCCCTTCAAGATGCCTTGCAATTTCCTCCTTAATGACGGATTCTAACATTTTACCTACCACAGACATTAAACTAACCGGCCTATAATTCCCTGCCTTTTGCCTGGCACCCTTCTTAAACAACGGCGTAACATTAGCCGTTTTCCAATCTTCCGGCACTTCCCCGGAATCCAGTGATGTCTGGAAAATAACCACCAAGGCATCCACTATAACCTCCGCCATTTCTTTCAGAACCCTCGGATGCATTCCATCCGGTCCTGGGGACTTGTCCACAATCAGCCCCTCCAGTCTGTCGAGCACCGCCTCTCTAGTAACAGTAATGTCATTAAGACCCTCCAGTCCTACCACCTTTCCATCGCTAACACCCGGCAAATTATTCACATCCTCCTCCGTGAAGACAGAAACAAAAAAGTTATTCAATACCTTAGCCATATCCCCATCCCCTACCACTAGGTCCCCTTTCTCATCCTCTTTTCCAACTTTTCTCATCCAACTTTTCTATAATCTCACCTACATTCCTCCTACCACCTTTTCTATGCGCACAATCATGCAGTGTTTGCTATAAGAAAGGTTGGCAATGATTGCATTTACTGCCTACCCTAATTCTACCGAGGAAGTTGTGGTGAATCCGTCTTGTTGAATCGCTACAATCCATGTGATAAAGGCACTCCACCAATATTGTCATGTAGGGAGTTTCAGGATTTTGACCTAATGTTGAAGAAACGACAATTTCTTTTTGTTTATATATCCAATTCAATCCAATCAAAGTTTAATTCAAAGTCTCAGCAAGTGAGACATTCCAGCTGACAAGACAGGCCTTTCACTTCCTGTCTTGGGCTTGATCTACATGATCCAAGCTGACTGTATCAGGCATTGCACCTTCTCCAAGGCTTGATTTCATTTGCATCTTAGCCAAAAGGCTGAGATGCCGCTCTAAAAAGTTGCTTCAAATGAAGCTCAGTGTAACCTCATGACTTCAACCAAGTGAAGGACGTCGACACGACACTTAATCTTGGCCAAAAGTCCGAGAAGCGACAATATATTTTTAAAATAGGATGATGGGTAATTTAGTGGTGGTAATATTCTCATGTGCATTATTTCTTTGTCATCCTAGAAGTCACACATTTAGGAGGTGCTGTCAACAAAATCTTGTATCTTTATGCTGCCTTTCAGGAAATGCCAAGGTATTTTACAATGTTGTAAAGTAGGAAACGGAACAGTCAGTTTTCACAAACAGCAATGAAAAAACAGATTATTTTTTATATGATATTGTTTGAGAGTTAAATATTAGCCAGAACACTGGAAGAATCCCCCCCCCCCTCCCCGCCCGCCGCTTCTCCTCATAATAGTGCCATGGAAGTTTTTATGTCCACCAACAGACTGTTGCTTAGTTAACCTTTCATTTGAAAGACAGCACCCCTGACGTTCCAACACTACTTTAGTACTGCACTGGAGTGTCAGCCTAGATTTTTGTGCTCAAATCTCTGGCGTGAAAGTTGACTGAGGCATAGCTGACATTGACACAAATTTTAATTTGGACTGTGTCAGTCTGAGCAAAGCTCGCTATCCCAGCGCTGCCCCTTTCTCCCCTCAATAAGAAGTGATAGACTAACTGAGGTAAATTGGAAGTCCACCTTGGGAGGCATATGTTCTGACCAGAAATAAAAACCAATTTAGATAATGGGTTTCCTTTGGGCTCAGGAGCAAACAGTCACCTCCATCCTACTCATGGCTGTGTTCTCATCCTGTGTCTTGCACCTGATCGACGTCTTAGTTACAGCCGCTGAACAGAACTGACTCTTTGACCTTGGTGTAATGTTACAATCAGCATCTGGAACAGAAAACGTGGCAATTAACATTTGCCTTCTTGGCAGGCAGCCAGAAATAATGCTATTTCTTGGTAAAGCACTTCATATTGAAAGTGATCTTTTAATTTTTTGTCCTCATTCCAAAGCACTTACTTTTAAATGAACACTAAAGCAACAGTGAAGATGGAAATTAATTAATAGTTGAAGACATTGTCAGGACTTAGTTTAGTTTCTAATGTTACAGAGTGTATGTAAAATGGATCTCCTTGAACCAGCTTTCAACCTGATTTTAGACAAGAAACTGGTGAAAAACAATAGCCCAGTTGCTTGGTGGATAAAGATACCCATTTATCATTATTGCAGTCATAGATTTGGCCACTATCTTCTATTCGCTAAATTTGGATTGATATTGGTCTGTAAACATATTGACACCTGGACTTTGTCAACTATGTTGGAACTGTGGATGCCTTGTGGAATCTTGTCAACTGCTGTATTCTGGCTCACAGTGCACCCCTAGACGTCATGGTTCCTCTACAAAACTTCCCCTAGAGACAACAATGGCATCACTTAGGAAAACATTCACATTCTCAAAAACACAGAGTAATTGATTAGAAAAATAAAAGTCTATAATGTTTTCCAGGCCAGCTGTTTTTGTGAACAATTGTGCCTCTGTTTTACAACAGTCCTAAATGTTAGCAGTGTTCCTGAATGATGCCAACTTCGTTCACTCTACGTTAGTGTTTATGTATTGTGTCACTTTTTTGTTAATGAGCTTTAATAATATGTTTCTATATGGTTGAAAACTACTATTCTACACCTTTACCCTTAATCTTTTAATATTGTAGCTACCAAAAGTTCATAGTCCAGGTTTTCACCCATTGTTCAGGGACAGAGAGTCGCAGCTACAATCTCAGGGAAATACTGAAAGAAGGCCAGACACTGTCAGATAGGAAATGGAGACAAAGTCAGAAGGTAATTCTTTGCCAGCTTAATAACTTCATTGGAAGAAAACCAGGAGCAGTTTGATTTCCTGCATTGTCAGCCAGGGAATAATGTGTTAGGAAAAGATGAATTATAAATCAGCGGGAGAAGAATGTCAAAATAAAATTCGGCAACAAAAATTCACATGCATGCAAATCTACCACTGTTCACTCTGGCTCACTTTGTTCCAATGTTTATTGTGTAGTAGAGTTTTATGTGGAAAATCATTGTGTGTCACTGTACATGACTACAGAATAGCAAAGGAAGTCCTTCCCTTCTATGTAATATGCAGAATTATGCATTTCCTGCCTTTTGATGCTTATAATTAAATCATGACTGTACAAAAACTGGGCTCCCTTGTTAGAAGATATGGAATAGGATATGATTTTAATGAGCACTTAAGCAACAGTGAAGGTGGAAGATTAATGAAGTAACGTCATTTACAACTCATTCTTGTGAATCCTGCACTTAATTTTATTTCGAACAGATCTGGGACTTTTCAGCGTACTGATCACAGTTTGAACTTGGTCATTGTAGATACCAATTAACAACACAGCTAAAGGCCCTACTGGATATAAATATTTGTTTCTGATTTCAAGGTCCCTTCCCTTCCTGAAGTTTCTGTTGAAACTCAGAACAAAAGTTTAAATTTTACAAGTTACAGCAAAATCACCATTTGAAGTGTTTTACCTTTGAATGCTCAAACAGTTTTGAGAGCTGAGTAATAAAACCTAGCTTTTGTGTCTCATTCATAGATATTGCTAAATATAGAAATGCTAAAGAGAAAAGGTTTGTGAACCTTTTTGACGAGAAACACGTTTTAAACTCATTTCGTAACTATTATTTAAATCACCACAAAGTGTGTTGCAATCCACACCAAAAATCCTTCCAGATTAGGTGTCCTGGAGGGGTATCGATTTTCCAGCCTCAGCACGTTCTTGCACACCTGTTTTCACTTTCAGAAAGTCCACCTTCTTCAGTAGTATGTCAGTGATATTGGGTGTCTTTTCAATATGACACCTGACCACACTTGTGGAATCCAAGCCATAAGGCCTGCTCCAACTCTGAATAAGGCATAAAACAACTGGGTACATAATTGATGAGATTAGATGTGTTTTCTTGCTAGCCACCGCAGTGGGAAATATCCATGTTCCCAGGATTGTGCCTGTACTAGAGATTTTTCATGTCTTTGAGGATTGAAATGCATTCATATAGGATCTGAACTTAGGATATTGAAAAATGGAGTAGATTAGAATCATAAGATCTACAACACGGAGACCAGCCCTTCACCCCAAACTGGTCCATGCCAACCAAAATGCCCATCTAAGCCAACCTCATTTTCCTGCATTTGGTCCATACCCTCAAACCTTTCTTATCCATATATCCAAATGCCTTTTAAATATTGTCAATGTTCCAGCCTCAATCACTTCCTCCAGCATTCATTCCACATACATACCACCCTCTGTGTAAACAAAAAAGTTGCTCCTCAGGCCCTCATTAATTCTTTCTCCTCTGAATTTAAACCCTATGCCCTCCAGTTCTTGATTCCCCAGCCCTGAATGCATTCACCTTATCCATGCCTCTCATGATCCTATACACCTCTATAAGATCAACTCTGTCTCCTATGCTCCCAAAAAAAATGTCCTAGCCTGTCCAATTTCTCCCTATAACTCAGTCCGTTGATTCTTGGCAATATCCTTGTAAATCTCTTGTGCACTCTATCCAGTTTAAAAATATTTTTCCTATGGCAAGGCAACCAAAACTGAACATAATACTCCAGATGTGACCTCACCAACATCCTGTACAACTGCAACATAATTCCCAAGCTCTATACTCAGTGCCCTAACTGATGAAGGCCATCATGCCAGAAGCCTCCTTCACTGCCCTATCTACCAATGGCTTCATCTTTAGAGAACCGTGCATCTGAACTCCAAAGTCCTTCTGCTCCACAATTCTTCCTAAGGTCCTACCACTCACCGTGAAAGTCCTACCTTGATTTGACTTTCCAAAATGCAAAACCTCACACTTACCTGTAATGAACTATTTGCCATACCTCGGCACAGTTCCTCAGTTGCTCAAGATCCTGCTGGAATTCTTGAACAACTTTCTTCACTGTCTACAATACCACCTGTTTTAGTGTCACCTGCAAACTTACTGAACATGCCTTATCCATTCCCATCTAAATCATTGATATGGAAACAAAGAGCAGTGGGCCCAACACTGACCCCTGATGCACACCAGTAGTCATAGGCCTCCAATTCGACAGGCATGCTTCCACCATTACCCTTTGCTCCTTACCATCAAGCCAATTGTATATCCAGTTTGTCAACTCTCCCTGGACTCCATATGATCTAACTTTATTGAAGTCCATATAGACTGCCTTTATCACGCTGTCCTCATCAACTTTCCCTGTCACTTCATCAAAGAACTTTAACACATTTGTAAGATATGATCTCCCATGTACAAAGCCATGCTGACTACTACTCATCAAACGTCGTCTTTCCAAATACCTGTACAACTTATCCCTCAGAATCCTCTCTAATAACTTTCCCACCACAAATGTTCGGCTTTCCAGTCTATAATTCCCAGTTTTTTCTTTGCAGCCCTTCTTAAATAAGGGCACAACATTTGCCACCCTCCAGTCTTGTACCTCACTCGTGGCTAATGATGGTGCAAGTATCTCAGTCAGGGCGCCGCAATTTCTTCTCTAGCCTCACGCAGTGTTCTTGGATTACCTGGTCAGGACCAGGAGAATTATCCACCTGCATACATTTAATATGTCCATCACCTCCTCTACTGTAATGCGTATTATCCCAATATATCGCCACTAACTTTCCCAGGTTCCTAAGTATTCCAAGTGGAGTCTTTCTCCACAGTAAACATAGGAGAAATATTAATTGAGAAATAATATTATCCTGCAATTCCACATTTATGTGCCCACTTTGGTCCTTGAGGGATCCTGTTCTCTCTCTAGTTATTCAATTTTCCTTTAATATACTTAAAGCATTCGTCTTAATCTTCTCAGCCAAAATGTGGAGTTGCTGATGTTGGACAGGGATAGTCACCTGGTGAAGGGGCAGTGCTCTGAAAGCTCATGCTACCAAATAAACCTGTTGGACTTCAACCTGGTATTGTGAGACTTCTTACTGTACCTCTCAGCCAAAGCTACCTCATGCCCCCTTTTAGTGCTCCTACTTTTCTCCTTCGGTGTGCTCCTATATTCCCTGTACACCCAGTAAGAAGTCTGACAACACCAGGTTTACTTAAACCTGGTGTTGTTAGACTTCTTACCGTGTTTACCCCAGTCCAACGCCAGCATCTCCACATCATTCCTTGTACACCTTCAGGGAATCCCTTGATTCCAGCTGCTTGTAGATTGATAATATAAATTGGACATGATCTGGAAAAGGAATGCTTTTTCTCCATACATAACATTTTGTGTATTCCTCATTCAAATTGGATTTCGTGTCAAAATAGCAATCTAATGTTTAGCAAGATTTTTAAAGTATGAAAATGTATCAATTTCAACAACAATGTCTTTGTCCAGTACATTTCTCTAATTTCCTTGAAAATGTATCAGAAAAGCAATTTTCCTTACCTTATTAGATAAAATACACATCTTAAAGTGAGAAACATTTTTAAAATAATTTTTAAAAATTGGGAAACATACAACGAATGTATAGAATAAGTATTTGAATAATTTGCTTCAACAAAAGTAACATCATCAGAAAATAAACAAATCATTTTGTCCCAGGGAAACGAGTCTCGGCACTTCAATTGTGATGAATAACTATATGCAATGTGAGTCTGTTTGATTTATCTAATGGCATTTTGTCATTCATTTACTTCTAGATCAGTGTTAAATGAGTGCTTCCTCTGTATAGCTTGAGTGTAATATGAGTGACAAAAACTTGCTTCCTCCACTTAAGTACTCTGCTATTGTTAATAAGAGTACCATCTTTGATTATAACATATCTTAGCGTGTTCTGTGTTGCTGATAACAGCAATTTGTGTTGCTTTAAATATAGGTTGCCATGCTATTAATTTTCCTTTCCCTGTTTTTCTTCTGGCTGTGTTCCATCTTCATTTATATTCTACACAAATGTATGTCATGGAGCAAACCGGTCTATGGATGCAAACATTTTGTTCAGCAGTAGCTCTCCAAATAGACAATGGTTAGAAAAATATTTTAATCCAATTCTACTGAGACTTGCAACCCTAACCACCATCACCACACACACAAACAAACACACACACACACACACACACACACACACACACACACACACACCCCCACCCCATCCCAATACCAACTTTTGTTTGGTGTTTTCCGATGCAGGTTTCCTGTGCGTACCCTCAGCAGTTTTTGGCAAACCTTCCACTATCTCAGCTCTACTCTCTGCAATTGTGTTCCTAAACCAACCTGAATTGCTGCTATTATCTCACTTCTGGAATCCTTTATCTTCAACTCCAAATTTGCCATCTGTCCCAAATCCTGCTCTTCACAAAATAAAGTAAAAAGTCTGACAACACCAGGTTTTAGTCCAACCGATTTATTTGAAAGCAAACTCACTAGCTTTCGAGGGGTTTCCCTCTTCTTCAGGTAAATGGAGAGTTCACCTGAAGAAGAGGGAAACCCCTCGAAAGCTAGTGAGTTTACTATCAAATAAATTGGTTGGACTAAAACCTGGTGTTGTCAGACTTTTTACTGCGTTCACCCCAGTCCAATGCTGGCATATCCACATCTTCACAAAATAACCATTTTAAGTACAAATTGTCTTGGTTCTCTTTTAATCTTGCAAATGCAAATACAATAGCTGTTGTAAAATTGGGAATGACAGGAAATACCATTATTGTGCATTTGTTTTATTTCAGTGTAATCAATGTGAGCTTGTGATGAACATGCTGGGAACAATCTTTGAAGATACCTGGATATTGGTTAGACATTCAAAGTGCTTGTGTCCAGTTACAATAACTTTGTAACACATTAAATACCTAAATTCAAATTTATGTTCCAGTTAAAGACCGTGTATTGCATGAAGGACAATGCCTTTCCCTCCCTGACAGCCTGCTGTCTATGATAATAATTCTTACGTTCTTTTTACTTCAAGTGTTTCTTTGCTGAGTCACTTTATGCTGAGCTGTTGAAAGCATTCCTATTGCGGGACATACAATGACTCATCTGATTTTCGTATGCAATTGAAAGACTGGTCAAATAGTGAAGCCTCTTGCAATCAAGATGCATCACCATTGCAGACATCAGAGCTGCCTTCTTGAAGATCAACCCATGGCCCGAATGGGGCACTCAGATTCTGCGTGGACTGGCTAGCGGGGATATTTATTCGCAGACACATTCAACCACTCTTTACAACATAGAATCCCTACAGAAGGAGGCTATTTGACCCCTTGCGCCTGCACTGACCACAATCCCACCCAGGCCCTATGTCCATAACCCCATGCATTTACCCTACTAATACCGCTGACACCAAGGGGCAATTTATTATGGCCAATCCACCTAACCTGCACATCTTTGGACTGTGGGAGGAAACCGGAGCACCCAGAGGAAACTCACGCAGACACTGGGAGAACTTGCAAACTCCACACAGACAGTGACCCAAGCCGAGAATTGAACCCGGGTCTCTGTGAGGCAGCAGTACTGACCATTATGCCACAGTGTCACCTAACAATCTGAGGTCCCTATCTGCTTCAAAAAGAAGATCGTCATTCTGATACCAAAAAAAAGCCAGGCAGTGTGCTTTAATGACTATCGTCTGGTGACTCTGACATCCATCATTATGAAGTGCTTTGAAAGGTTATACATGGCATGAATCAGTTCTGGCCTTCCAAATTGCTTGGATCCACTGCAATTTGCTACCACTACAAGAAGTCCACAGCAGACGCCATCTCCCTGGCCCTGCAGTCAACCCTGGAACACCTAGGTAACAAAGACTTTGATCTGCATGGCGAGCCAGGAAGATAGTGTGAGAGGGAAAGACCACTTGCTTCCTCATGCTGCTTCTGCTGTCATGGCTGTTTCTGCCCTCATGGCTGTTTCTTGCCTCACCGGCATGTTGTCAGATTGTCGAGAATCACTGCTGCTATGCAGCAGTGGGAACCAGGCACAATGGCCATGATTAGAGCATCAGAGGTTGTTGAAGCCCCAGGTGGTTGTGGGCATGGCTGGGCAGTTGCCTCACCATTAGTGTGCCATGTGGGGTCTGAGTGCAGATCGGGCTATGACTGGGAGGAGGGGGTAAGGGGGGTCAGCATGGAGATGCTTTGCAAGGATGGGGGGAGTTGTGCAGGGTGGACTATGCAAGAGGGAGTATCTTGGGGTGGCTGTGCAAGGGGGGGGGAATTATGTGGGGCAGCATTGTATTAGGGCGGACACCCCCCCAAAATAAAAGCTGTCAGAAGAACTGTGCAGCAATTACGCAGTGCTGAACCCAAGAATCTTTTTGGGAAGATTCTGCCCAACATGTTCTGATGGGGTAATAAATTGGAAATGCCTACAAACTGCCTAAGTTGGTCAACATTCAGATTGAACCGATAAGTTGCAAAGAGCATTCACCACCTTCTTAGGCAATCCCTTGGGTTGAAGATGATTTGCTTCCATTCTGGTTTGATGGGTTCTGAAAAGCCTCATAATTCCAATGGGTGACCTGCCGTATGCAAAGCAGATAGTGCTTGAAGGGTTGGACGAGTGTTTGGAGCTTTGTGTACTCTCTGCAATGCCTTGACTTCACCTCTGTATACCCTTGACAAAGTCTGTCAATGTATTTCGTGCCTTCGCAAATGTACCTTTTCCCACTTCATTGGTCAGAAATAAGAGACTCCCAAGAGTTGGTGGGGATATTTTATCTCCTCAGGGATGCTTTGAAGGCATCCCTAAAGAATTTTGAGTGTCTTCCTGAGAGTCTGCTGTTGCACTGAGTTCCAAGTAGAGCAGTTGCATCAGGAGTCTGATGTCATGCGTACAAACATCATGTCCTGCTCCACCAGAACTTGCTTTAAGTAATTAGTACCTCAATACTTGGCATGTTTGTTTGGGAGAGGACACTGCTGTTGGACTGCCTTTCTTCCTACTGGATTTGGAGGACCTTGTAAAAGCAGTGCCAGTGGTATTTTCTCAGTGCTTTGAGCTTCCTGCTCTTCGTTATCCATGACCTCAAGCATTTAGGAGCATGGGGACCTGGTAAATCATGACATTGTTGGGTTTGAGATCCGGGTGCTCAAGTACTCTTTTCCTCCATTGGCTGAAGGCTGAGCAGGTACATTGGAGGCAATCATGAATTTTGTGTCCGAGGCTGCCTTCATCGAGTGTGAGCTTCCAAGATAAAGAAAATGGTCCAGATTTCCAGGCTCTCATTGTTGATCTTAATAGATGGGGGGAAGTGTTCTGCTGCGGGCACTGGTTGGAAGAGGACCTTAGTTTTCAGAGTGTTTACTAAGTAACGTTCATGCCACATAAGTGTCAGACAAGGACCATTTGCACTTTTTAATGCTGTCCCCTGTGCTTCTTAGTATGAATGTTCTGCCAAATGCTGGTGCTGCAAGTTCCCATTGATGTTCTCAACGGAACATTTTCAATGTGGCTATAATGTAATGCCAAATAAAGTGGAAATGTCAAAGATATTTTTCAGAAATATTTGCAACAGTGCTGTTCAGATTTTACTGCTGTTACCACTAACATAACTGGAAAGAATTTCTCGCTATACAAAAATTCATCACACTCCCTCCCACTCCACCCTGTTGCTGTTTTTCTTTAGGCCATCCCTTTCCTCTCCTTGCTGCTCACAGATCATTCTTTCCATTCCATATTGCTTCTGCTTTTTTAAAGCTGGATCAAACTGCTACTATATCTTTTGAGGACCATTTTTTTCCTGACTTGGAGAATTGCAGTTTTTGTAGACCACCAGGCAACTTTTGTATTTTCCCACTAACAGTAATTCCAGCCAAAATAAAATCAGATAGATAAGACTCCCTCTCACCCACGCAGATATTTCCAGCCCTACCACATTTTTATATATGTCTGTGGAGTGAGTTTTAATGAATCAGACAATCTAAGGCCTTGATAAATGACTGACTTGCTCCTGCTATTTTGGAAGCCATCAGTTTTTCCAATTAATACTCCCTTTTCAAAATGTTTATGTTTTTGAAGTAAAGGTCCTTGAATAAAAATGTAAACATCTGGTGTAACAAACTGTAGAAAACTCTGATTTCAAAATTACAGTCTAATCCTTGGTAACTTGTATTCTTAACAAGTTTAAAATCCAGTTCCGCACCCCATTTGCTCATCAAATTAGATCTTTATTTTGTTAGGAAATAATCTCTTAGTGCAATAAAAAGTACGAATGCATCACCTGTACTGAATTTTTGCTGTGTGAAATACATATATGTAGATTTTTCAAGTATTTGGTGATGCGTGCACTTTCCGTAGAAAACACCATTGGAATTCCTGGTGATATTGTCCGTATTAACTAATTATCTTGCTATGTTTTTTCCTATACAAATTTTGCTGTAAAGGTCTTTTTGGATTCTTTACTATAATTATCTATCTTGATCAATAAATCTATCTATCTATCTGCCTATGTATCTATAGGTGGACTTATAAAATAGTCTTTGCATGTATTATGTATATGTAAGTTTTGCCATGTTAATATGAAATATATCATTTTTCATATTTCATTTGTTCCCCAAATATTATAAGTTTGAGAACTAAAAATTATGCACTAAAAGTATGCAATTTGTGTTTAGGCTCTCCTTTATTACCAGCAAACTTCAGCCATTCCTCATAGTTGTTGGTTTAATTTACTGTTTTGTAATATGAAAACTTCCAGTAAATTAAAATATATTTGCATATAGGAAAAATGGCTGAACTTGTATTTATATAGCGATTTTCATGTCCTCAGGATGACCTGAAGTGTTTTACAGCCAATTAATTGTTTTAATTTGTAGGCAAATTTAAGGTTCTGTAAATTGATTAAACCTTTGGATTCTTGACAAGATAAATAGGCAGTAGTTTTTGGTGCAACAAGTGTAGTCCATTTATTAAGCAATAAAGTAATGCTTAATGACCAGTCGATAATTTTGAGTCTCACATGGTCTTTGTTCTCCAGAGCAACTCTGACATGTGGCAATGCTTGTCCTAGCTTGGTCTATCTTTGTTCTTTTGTTTCTTCTCTCTGTCTGTATTCTGTGAACTTGTGCACCTGTGTACACCAGGCCTTCAGACAGCCTTTTTTTTAATCAATCTCCAGTTTTGGCATCCAGGATTTATCCTACCATATTTCATAAAAACAATTGACTTGCATCATTCATAACACAATCAATGTGATCGATACTCCACTCACAGTTAGATCAGTAGACCATCGATACTCCATAGCTACATCATGGACAACAATTAGCAAAGTTAGCATGCAGACGCATTAATCGGCTCACATTGTTCTTTACATTTTGGTCATTAGTAATGCAATCAGAGGAATGCAGACAGAATAACTGTTTAACCATCTTCTTGCCTCTTACTATTAAGGCTCCACATTCTGCAGACAGTCAAATTGTTTTCATTTCCATTCAGTCTTACTGAGTTGTTTTAACATCCCACACTTTGTTTTTATAAATGTCCAGATTCATACGATATGCTATCCCTAATGCCTAATCTTATCAATACACAAGAGTTATTCACATGCCAACAATTAACTCTTCATATATTTATAAAGCGCATTATCTAAAATTCATAGTCTTTTATACATAGTGTACAAAAGATCCTATCTCTTACACTAACATAGCAATTTAAGCACAACAAGCTCCCACACAAGGTAAATAACCAGACAATTAGTTTGAGCAGTTGACAACATACAGGGAAGACATGCTTATTTCTCTTCGAATAGTCCAGCAGTTGAACTTCTATGGCAAAGCCCTGAAGAGTTGGCCAATCTTGTAAATTCAAAACACTGGAATAGGTTTTGACTCAGGCTCTTTGACTGAATTTTTTGAGAGGCTGCATGGGTCCTGTCACCAGAGCCAAAAATAGGGGCAACCCAGCTTCATCAGGCATTAGGACCTGAGGCCTTAAATTATGGGTGGCATAATTGACTGATCAACTGTTGCCAGACCTGTTGTCCTAATAAACTTGCCTTAGAGAGCTGCCAATCAGAGAGCCTAAAGATCAGCAGCAGATCTGGGAGAGGAGGCTTGCGCTGGTCTGTACCTGCAGGAAGAGGATACAGCAATAAGACATGTGCAGCCTCATAAGTAGTTAAGTAGGGTCCAGAGGCGCCAAGACCAGTCTGGCAGGCCTCAGTGAGGGAGGGTCAATGCAGACACTTTGGGGGTGGCCTAGTTGTCAGGATGTGGGGACCCTTTTATAGACTGAGAGTTCCCGTGAAGGAGGCCTCGCCTTCTTGAGCCCCCAAGAGGCAGCAGCAGGGGTGGGAAGAGGGTAATTGGCCACTTAATTGACTTGATTATTCCATGGGCAGGCAAGCTGTCTGCCACCTTTCTTGCAATGGGAAGATGTGAGCACACCCTCCTGATGCCTTCCCATGTCATTTTGCCAAATTCCTTCCTCTGAGCCTGTCCCCAAAGGCTTCCAAGAATTTCCGTGGGAGTGCTACCATTGAACTATGAAGGATTCCTGAAATATGCTTGAAAGGAAATGTGCGGTCAAGTTTTATGCCTGATTTCCCATTAAGCCAGAGATTATGCTGTTGTTGTTGTGGGATCCTGGACACAAGAGAAATGCTAAGATATGAAAGCAGAGAGAGAGGTAAAATTCTCATGAAGTTAGGAAGAAATATATAATGAGGGTGATCTTACCGGCTCACCCCGCCAATTGATCAGTGCGGCAAGCCACTAAGATCACGAGAGGCGAAAAGACGGCTTCACCCAGTTTCTTGCCTCTTATGAAACTGCTGGCACTGTGAAGCTGGTGGGATCAACCTCATGCTCAGGAATGGTGCAAGGCTAATTATAGTATTTAAGTTTTTATTTAAATATTATCAGCGCGTCTAGAACGTAATTGTCTGGGCTCATTTGCCTTAATGTACTTACCAATGGAGGCCCTCACGGTGGGACTAGAAGTCATTGAGGCCCCCAGATCAATAGGGGCAGCGGAGGCAGTGCCCCTTGGCTGGTTGCAGCTGTGCACTCTGCAGTGGGGGAGGCCAGCCATTGGGAGAGTGGTGGGGGGTGGGGGGGAGAACGATGTTGGGGCTGTTGGGCCGAATGACAGATCTCTTGTTCTGTGTACAAGTATACACACAATGCTGAGAGATCAAGGCACATGCACGAAAGTGCCACCCTCCAGTCAGCAGTTGGCTTCCCGGTGGGAATTGACTCTGTCCATTCCCCCAATTGGCGTGAATGACACTTTGCCTCTTATTTTGCACTAAAAGCTCACTCAAAAATGGATGCAATTTTGTCCCATTTTCACGCTCCTTTGGCACTTAGAATCCTTTTAGTAAGATCACACCCGACATCTTTTACTGTTTCCTGAAAGATTTTTTTCCTACGTCAAATGCAATTGTTACCAACACTTAAGAAAAATTATTGTTTTAAAATTTATAGTATGAACAGAATAAACATGGGTGAGCTAACCAACATAAGTTAGCAAAAGCAGGAGTGATGATTGGGAAGCACATGGTGCAGGATAAGATAGGGGTAGCCAGAGTTTTCTTGAGTAGCTTGAGAGAACCAAGTTGTGAAGTCACACTGTGATGTACTTTCAATATTAGAAGGCAGCCATTGCTTGGCATAGTGGCACCTTTAACAGCACCAGTTGTAAGGGTAACAGATAATTACACCTCACATAGCCAAATTTGGTTAATATTTATATATGTTGTTGCATGTATATATTATACATTGTAAACAAAATATCTATCAAACACATATGAGTCTCCTGGAGGGTTTAATTTTTGGATGGTCATATGACCATAGTACTTATGATTGGTGAAATTAATTGACAAGTTTCAGTAAATGGCTTTTAACCTGGAAGAATTAGCGATAGTTGCAGGAAATCGATCAAGAAATAATTTGTGATTAGTACCAGTAACATAACCATTAAAAGTGCTTTTACAAGCTTGGGGCACACTTCTTTGCATTGCAGTCTCTTGCATGATACTTCCTGTTGAGCCATACTTAACATGTTGCATGTCAAAGCTGAAGCGCCTTTAGGAGTGTTTTGGAATGTGCCTGCGATTGACTGCAAATATCAAGTTTCAAGTCAGAGGTTATTTTTGGAAGGATCCATACCTCATTATTTGTGAGTCACAATTAAATGTGAGAGCTCCATGTGCGACTCAATAGCTCAGGTCAGGTTGAACTAATGTGACCGTTGTCCTTTTTTTTGCAACATTTAGTATTTCAGTTAACTCTTTCTGGACAGTCTATGCATTAGAGCTTTTAATATTTTACGTTGAATGAAATATTGACAAGTTATCAGAAATTTTAATAAAATATTTAAAAGCTACTACAAAACAAATCCTTCAGTAAAACAATCTGCACATTTTGTTTTCAATTTGAATTTAAAATGTGACCGTCCTTACAGATGTTATAATGTGTTTTCTGAAACTAATACATTTTGTGGATGGAGAAATAATGGCCCAAAAATTGCTGGAAAAATAGCCTGAGTTCACAGTTCTTGCCACTATTAATCCAGCAATTTGTGACAAGCAATAGATATGATACGAGTTGTGTTTGCCGCAAATTGCTGATTGATTTACACTGCTCTTCCGTTAGCTTTGCAAAATAGGAACTCAGCATCAATCTCCCCATGAGTGACATGAAGTTGCTGGTTTTGCCCTGTAAATAGGAATATATTATTTCATCACAGACATGTCAGGCTGAAAATTCATGCCATAAAGACGCTGTTAATGACATGCACGATTTGTAATTCCAAATTGAATCTCATCTCATAAAGGGAACACTGAATTCATGGTATCTGTTTTCCACTGGTAATACATTCCAATTCCCAGAGATTTATTAAACTTCAGTCTTTTACAATTTATGTTAATTTATCTTCCTAGCTGTTCTCTTTCTCTCTGAATCCAGTCTCCTTTCCTTCTCTTTATTTCTAATTTGACTTTTAATTTGCACTATTTCCTTTTTTATTGTTCTCTCCATTTCTTTCTTTATCCTTAAATGCATAGGTGAAGAATATAGACTGTTGAGCACAATGTTCATGAAGTCCCAGCTACAATGTGGTCCTTACTGCACTATTATTAACTTGTGCTTCCAGCATTTGTAATTTGATGACCCTCAAACAGCAATTTCTGGGCTAATTTTAAGGTTTAGAAAACAAATGCTTTAAGCTTCCTTTTTGTACTTGGAATTGATCATTTGCACTGTTTCTGTCCAGTTTAAGCTTGGCTCTGTTGAATTGCAAAAAGTCTTGGACTCAGTAGAAGTCATGAAAGAACTCATCGACTATGTGTTACACTGCAACACAGATCTGCGAGACAAAAATGAGCACCTGCAGCAAGAGAATAAGCGACTTTCGTGTGATTGCAGTTACAGCTTGAAAGAGTAAGTTATAGACTCAAGGTGTTTGAAATGAATGCTAATAATTTCAGTCAAGAGTAAAATGTTGGATAACTTTTCTGAGCTTTTTCAATTATCATTTTGAGAAATATGTAAAACTTAGTGAAATTAACAACTGTGACGTTCTTTAGGGGTGCACTGATTCTGAAGCTGGAGTGACAGTTCAGTTTTCAATAACTTTAGCAATAAAAGCAGAAAACGTTGGAGGAACAATATAGTTTTTTTTCTCTGTGTTGCCTTTGGAGTATGGAAGGAAACCCACGCAGACACGGGGAGACCATGCAAACTCCTGACAGACAGTGACGCTTGGCTAGAATTGAACCTTGGTCCCTGGGGCCTCTGGGCAGCAGTATTAAGCACTGTGCCACTGTGCTGCCTGTGTTAACACTGTTAACAATCACTGCCTTTCATATGGTTGTTAAAAGGGTCCTACTCAATGAAATGAAAATTTTCTGCTATAATTTGCAGAACATGCTCATCCATATCATGAAAAACCAACCAAGGTACTAACTAGTGTCTAGAATATGAAAAACATTGCAACTTTTGGCTGCTGTGGTAAATATTTCTAAATTATTCAAATTCTGTTCTGTATGAATGTGATACCAATGAGATCAAAAAACTAAATACTGCTTTTCCTTCAGTCAACTGTAGAACAGAATTTGGGCCAATTAGACAAAGAAAATCACTGTAGGTGATGGAAACATGGAGGATAAAATGATGGAAATACTCAGCTGGCCAGGTAGCATCTGTGGAGAGAAATAGAAAGATATTTCAGGTTGATGATCTTTTATTAGAACTGGGAAAAATTAGAAAGGTAATTGTTCTTAAGCAAGTGAAAGGTCAGTGAGGGATGTGGTGTTGGGGTGAGGGTGAAAGTGGGAAGAGGGCAAAAGAGAAGGTCTGTGCTAGGATGTAAGGTAGGTGAGATTGAGTTGGTGCAAGGTCAAGGGGTGTGGTTTTAGGAAAAATAAAAGTGTGCCTGGAGGACACACATTTTTAGACCCATTTAGAAAATGTCAGAATTATGCAATGAGATTTATTTTCAGCACAGGGAATTAAATGGGCTAAAGTACATATGAGGTGCTGCAAATTGATAATTTATTTGATTAATGTATAAACGCCCATGGCAAGCAAGTTGTACACTTCTACATGTGATGCACAAAAATGATTTGCTGTAATTTGAACTTGTAAAGAACAGCGTTTGAAGTTGAATATATTGTTGGTTGCACCAGTCTGAGATCTGAAATAAAATTGGTGGTTGGGAATTGTATTTTCATGTTTGTCTTTTGTTAAAGGTATAAAATCTGCAAACTGTTTGTATATTGGCTATCTTTCAAAGAACATCAAAACCAAGTCTATTTTAACTGCAATATTTTTAATGTCTTTAAATGAAAGCTAAACAAAAAGGGTGACCTTGAGTATCTGAAGTAAATCTTGAGTTGCTTTATGAAGCGGTGCACTATAGGACAATTAAAAGAAGCAGCTGGAGTCTCAGTCATTTAAACCAACAGCGATCAGGAAGACCTTGGTCATAATAAACAGACTTTTTTAAACTGGTCCTTGAATTATCAAAGATTCTTATTTTAATAACACAAATCATATTTTATACTGGTAATTCCACCAGCTTTGGCTTAATCTGGTTACTAATGACTGATTTAGTGTGGGAATGTTTTAATAATGCCTTTTTATTCATTTAAAAGTAAACACATGTGAATTGTAGACTTTGGGTCAAAGTTAGGCCATACTACCCAGGCTGTAATTTTACTACATACAGCTTTGTTGTGAGCATAATGAATTGTATATTGGAGTGTACACTATAAGATGCTATCAATCCAACTTTCAGAAATAAATCAATTAAGAAATATGTATTTAAAACAAACTAAATTAAATAACTTTTTAAAAAAGGGATGATATGATATAACCGCTTCACTAATCAATACCAAGTCTTCAAATTATTCATAGAATCTCTGATTTTAGTAATTGGTAAAATGAAATCCAAGATTAAAGCTAAACTTCCAGTAGCTGTTGATGAGTGGGATTGCTACAGAATTACTCAAAAAAACTTTCATTACAGTGGCACATTTGTTTCTTTTGATAAGCTGATTTCTTTATTTTCCTTTTTCTGAAATCTTCCTGTGATTTCTACACTTCCACTTATTTTTTGACCTGTCAGTTCATTTTGGAGAGTGTGGCATTCGGATGGGTAACATCATGGATACTGCCGGCCCCAGTGGCAGCTTTCTCCGCCACGTTGCAAGCAACATAAGGAAAAAAAAAATCCAAGTGATGGGTCCCACAGCGTCATGCTGGAGGTAATGTTGGGGGCAGTGCCGGGCATGACCCTCTTCCAATCTGAGCCCAACACTCACCTGAACTTCTCTGGCAGATTCTGCTCGCCAGGTGCATGCCATGGGGAGGACCTGCACCCCGTGATTCACATCAGCATGCCTTTGTGCCGGCGCAAACTGACAATTTAACGGGGATGTGGATATTATAACAGTTACATTTAAATTTATTCTAATAACAAGCCCTATTGTTCTGTTACAGGCAGTGGGGACAATCACTCTGGGAAATCCCACTGGCGTATATCACACTTTGGACTCCTGTAGGATTTTCCAGTCCTGCTGTTGATTCCCACCTCCAGAAATGGAAGCAAAACATCTCCCTCATAGGATTCAAACAGAATATAGCCTTAAAAAGAATATTTTATAATAAATCAGGTGCTAACACAAACACACTTCAATATATTGATCCAAGAACATGTTATTAGCTTTATTAATTTAACTATTTAATCTTTCAGAAGTGAAAAATATGTGGTAGTCTAGGTCCCTGAAATGACCCATATATACTATATTTGGGGCCTCTTTATGTCTGCGTAACTTTATCCTTCCATGAACTATGTACAATTTCAGACAAATGCTCCAGCCAGGACAAATTGATAGCTTTCAGTTAAGCTAACCATCATGCTTTGCAGTCCAATCATTAAAGCTTCTTAAGAATGTTACAGAATAATTACTATAGATAAACCATTAACATCTACTGAACCAACAGTCCCACTGCAGGGATGAAGTGTTTCTGCGCTAAGTCCTTGCATAATCTGTTGAGACCTCAGCATTTCAGCAATCTGTCATACCCCCACCATAAGAACATAAGAACATAAGAAATAGGAGCAGGAGTAGGCCAACTAGCCCTTCGAGCCTGCCCCGCCATTCAATAAGATCATGGCTGATCTGTCGTGGCTCAGTTCCACTTTCCCGCCCTCTCCCCATAACCCTTAATCCCCTCTCTTATCAAGAACCCATCAACCCGCTTCTTAAAAATATTTAGCGAGGCAGCCTCCACCACTTCAACGGGCAGAGAATTCCAGAGATTCACCACCCTTTGAGTGAAGAAGTTCCTCCTCAACTCCGTTCTAAACCGCCTCCCCTTTATCTTGAGGCTGTGCCCCCTAGTCCTACTGTCTTTTTTGAGCGGGAAGAGTCTCTCCACCTCTATCCTATCCATCCCATTCATCATCTTATACGTCTCAATGAGATCTCCCCTCATTCTTCTAAACTCTAACGAGTACAAGCCTAGTTTATTCAGCCTCTCCTCATAGCTCAATCCCCTCAACTCCGGTATCTGCCTAGTAAACCTCCTCTGCACTCCCTCCAGGGCCAAAATATCCTTGCGCAGGTGCGGCGCCCAAAACTGCACACAGTACTCCAGCTGCGGCCTCACCAATGCCCTATACAGCTGCAGCAAGACCTCCCTACTTTTATATTCAATCCCCCTCGCTATGAAGGCCAGCATCCCATTCGCCTTCCTGACCACCTGCTGCACCTGCAAGCTGGGTTTTTGCGACTCATGCACAAGGACCCCGAGGTCCCTCTGCACCGTCGCCTGCTGCAGTTTTTCGCCACGTAAGTAATAGTCCTTCCTACCATTCTTCCTACCAAAGTGGACCACCTCACACTTGCCAACATTAAATTCCATTTGCCATTTCCTGGCCCATTCGCCCAGCCTATCTAGATCCTTCTGCAGACTCTCCACACCCTCCGCACAATTTGCCTTTCCCCCAATCTTGGTGTCATCAGCAAATCTCGACACCCTGCACTCGGTTCCCTCCTCCAGATCATCTATATAAATGGTAAATATTTCAGTCGTGATAGCATCGAGGTGTCTGGTTGTCTCACTGATCAGTAAACGCTGTCTCAAGTTCTTATGATGGGCTGGGCCCTTAAATTTTCTTCTCCTGTCATTCGTTCACAATCATGTTTAGATATGGTGAAAGCGGACAAGTGCTATTGTGTGACTTATGTGTCTAGGAGTGGGTGTTCATACTAGCTAGTTCTCTTAATCAAAAGTGCTGAGTGAGTATCCAATACTTTAATCAATTCACCATCTCCCGTACAGAACCAAATACTCTCCTGCATTTAGTCTGTTTGCCACTGAATGTTTTAACTCATTACTCCCAGAATACTTTGCATATCCCTTGTCATCATATATGAAGTTTCCTTATGCTGCCAGCCTGCTGGGCATTTTCCATGACTGCTACTCTGATCTTTCCTACCCTTCCTAAATTTGCCTTTTATATGTTTGAACTTCTAATCCCTTGTCCTTACCTTGAAACTTAAATTAATGTTCCAGATTTATATTTTCCATATTATTTCCATTACCTTTATAATATCAATTCTCAGGTTGTGATCAGAATCCCAACATTAAATGAGAAACTTAGGAGCATTCTTTTGCTCATTTTGTTGATAAGAAATTGTTATTCAATTTCACGTGGCGATTTGGTTCCACTTTGACTATTTTTGGTAGTTGCTCCGAGAGTGCAAGTTATGATCCCATAGAGATTCAATAATTTTTTTCAAAAAGCTATTTGAATTCTATTAACCAATTGAAAAGATCACATGACAAGATTTCAATTTTTAAGACTTTTACTGTCGTCAACAAACTGAAAAGGAGCATTGATTAAATTATTTTGTAGGCAACTTTGAGCCAGAGAAGATCTCCCTTTGATTTTTAAAATGACCAGCAATTTTCCTTCATGGTTTCCCTTCGGGTAGTGAATGGGATGCATGAGTAAGTGTTAAATTCACATGAGCAATGTGAGGGGTACTCAGGGATTGGGGGGGACATGAGATGGCATTGAATTGGAATGGAGTTCATGGAGGGGGGAGTGGTGAGTGGGTGGGGATATGAAGGTGTTGGCTAGGGTGTCTAACTGTTTATAACAAAGCCCCAGAGAACCAGGGGGGGATCTTCTAGCAAGCCCACTTCAGCACTCTTCCAGTCCGTTGGTCTCCTGGATCTGCTTCTAGGGTTGGCAGACCTAACTCCATCCTGTATCCAACTCCCCAAAGCTAACATTAAATGTGATGGGGCAATTTCCACCAAGACGGGTCTACTGTGTTGGAAAGTTTCCTGATTTGAGATACCTTTATTTGTGAAAACCTGGACCTCATACTCTATCTAGAATCATCACAGATAATTTTGCCATTGTCCACAGGTGTGAAAATCCTGCACCACTGTTTTTAAGTTTTAGCATCAAGCACCCAAGTTTGTTGTCAGTCAGAATTCAGAACAGGTCACGTCATTCTTTTATTTTGCTCTAAAATGAAGAGACAGAGCTAAAATATAGCAATCTTAAAAACTTCATATTTATAACAGTCTAACTGACTGCACTGGAGGGCCTTGGCGCACAATGATGACAATAGAAAGATCAATCATTATGTTGCAGGTTTCAGATAAATATTCTTTTGTTGGCAAAGATGATTGCTAGAACACATAATTATTCAAGTTCTTACATGCTTCTTGCTTTACTTTTACTTTAGGTTGGAAAAGTATGTAAAGGCTAAAGAAGAGTTGGAACAAGACCTCTATTCACGTTTCATTTTAGTGCTAAATGAAAAAAAGGCCAAGATTCGAAGTCTGCAGCAAAAATTAAAGTGCATGGATGAGGAAGTGGCATCTAAAAGTCAAACCAGGTATCTGTTGAGGACTTGAGTTTGTTCCAATTGCATTCCATTTTGTTCAGTTAATAGAGTAACAGCACTTTATGTGCAGTGTTATATAGTTACACAGATAAAGTCTTTCCTGAACAACATGAGCCTGAACCAAACTGCCTTGAATTGTCTTTAATTACAAATAGAATGCTTCTATGCTGCAGTATCTTTGAAGACAAAGTATTTTTTTCTTGCCTAGCTGGGACAAGACAGGTAGACCAACCCTGCGATAGCCATGGAAACAGCCATTGCCACCAGTTGAATTGGAGGGTTGCAGGACAGCCACTATAGGCCATAGAGCAACCATAAAGAAGGACTCCCAATGCCCTTGAGAATACTGCTGGCAGATCACTAGGAATTACTGGTTAGCTCCTGTAGCGGCAGGAAAACATTGGACTCTCCTCCTGATGCCATCCACTGCCATTTGTCTTCACAGGGCTGGTAAACTCCAGCCTGAGACTAAATTGTGATATGTGTTTCCAATCTTATAACTTCCTGCACATTCTTCCTATGAATACAGGCACAGCTCTCTTTATGATCTTCTGCTTTCTTTGAGCAGATTAATGACCATAAGACATAAGAGCAGAATTAGGCCAGGTGGTCCATGGCATCTGCTCCACCATTCAGTCATGGCTGATATTTTTCTCATCCCCATTCTCCTGTCTTTTCCCATAATACCTGACCCCCTTATTAATCAAGAACCTATCTACCTCTGTCATAAAGACAGTCAATGACCTGGCTTCCACAGCCTTCTGCAGCAAAGAGTTCCACAGATTCACCACTCTCTAGCTGAAGAAATTCCTCCTCATCTCTGTTCTAAAGGATTGTCCCTTTAGCTTGATGTTATGCTTTCTGGTTCTAGTTTTTCCTACTAGTGGAAACATCCTCTCCACATCCACTCTATGCAGGCCACGCAGTTTCAAAAAGATCCCCCCCTCATCCTTCTAAACTCCAACGAGTATAGACTTGACAAGCTCCTCATTCCAGGGATTGTTCTTGTGAACCTCCTCTGGATCCTTTCCAAGGCCAGCACATCCTTCCTTAGATTCGGGATCCAGAACAGCTCACAATACTCCACATGGTGCCTGACCAGAGCCTTATACAGCCTCAGAAGTATATCCCTGCTCTTGCATTCTAGCCCTCTTGACATGAATGCTAACATTGTATTTGCCTGCCGAATTGCTGACTGAACCTGCGCGTTAACCTTAAGAGAATCTTGAACAATAACTCCCAAGTTCCTTTATGTTTCTGATTTCCTAAGCATTTTCCCATTTAGAAAATAATCTATTGCCTCTACTCCTCCTTCCAAAGTGCATAACCTCACACTTTTCCACATTGTATTCTATCTGCCACTTCTTTGTCCACTCTCCTTACCTGTTCAAGTGCTTCTGCAGCTGCCTGCTTCCTCAATACTATCTGTACCTCTACATATCTTTGCACCATCTGCAAACTCAACAGCAGTACCTTCAGTTCCTTCCTCCAAATCATTAATGTATATTGTGAAAAGTTGTGGTCCCAGCACTGACCCCTGAGGCACACCACTAATGATCGGCTGCCATCCTGAAAAAGACCCTTTTATCTCACTCTCTGCCTTCTGCCAGTCAGCCAATTCTCTATCCATGCCAGGATCTTACCCTTAACACCATGGGCTCTTAACTTATTTAACAGTCTCCTATGCCTTGTCCTTGTCAAAGGCCTTCTGGAAATCTAAGTAAATCACGTCCATTGGTTCTCCTTTACTTAACTTCCTTGTTACCTCCTCGAAGAACTCTAACAGATTTATCAGACATGACCTCCCCTTGACAAAGCTGTGCTGACTCAGTCCTACTTTATTGTGCACTCCCAATTATTCTGCGATTTCATCTTTAATAATGGACTCTAAAATCTTGCCAGTGACCGAAGTCAGGCTAACTGGCCTATAATTTCCCATCTGCTACTTCTCTCGCTTCTTAAAGAACTGTGTTACTTAGTTACTTCTAACGTCCTCTGATACTCTCCCTGCCTCCAATGATTCCTGAAAGATCACCACCAATGCCGCCACAATTTCCTCAGCTATCTCTTTTAGAACTTTGGGGTGAAGTCCATCTGGTCCAGGTGATTTATCCACACTCACACCTTTCAGTTTCCCCAGCACCTTCTCCTTCATGATGGCCACTACACTCACCTGTGCCCCCTGACTCTCCTGGAGCTCTGGCATCCTACAGGTGTCTTTCACCGTGAGACTGATGCAAAGTGTGCTAATGCAAATAGTACTAAGAACTGAAAAGGAAATTCAAAGTGCTGTAATATTTTCACTGGAAATGTTGACTCAAAATAACTTAGTTCCAATACATCAATGGACATTGTTGTATGTTGTGATTGTGCTGGAGTACAACAATAATGAGGCTCAATAAATGCTTCCAGCAAGGCATCAAAAATTTCAAGAGGAATTATGAATACTGTAAATGAACATGTTATTTCTATGGGAATTCTTTTTAGGACTGCTGTTCCCACGAGCCAGGAAACATCAGTAGCTGAGGAAGATTATGATTGTAGTACTGATGAAGAAAAGAAAGATTCTGAAAACAAAAACCGGCCTCAACCTTCCAGGTCAGCCAATGGTAAGAAAGTGCGATCATATGGTGTTGAAAAAGCAAGACAGTTTACGAGTTTGGGCAGACTATATTCTGATTTGAGTTTTAATTCATAATTCCCTTGTGAAAATAATTTCATTTTTAGAATTTGTCAACGTGAATGATTAGTGTACAGCAAAACAATATATTTAATTAAAAACTATATTTAATTAACTGCAAAAGAAATAGAGGGTTGCACTGGAAAATAATTCCATAAATAGTGGTTTTCTAAGGCTTCTTTCTTTGGGTAAACTTACTCTCCTGGGCTTGTAAGTGTTGTTTTCGACAAGTTCTCTTTATATGATGTAGCTGCTAGTTTTTGCTTCATAAAAATAGCCATTTCCTAACAATTGGTGCAGTGTGAAAACAGTTTCATTAAAAGGATTTCTTCTTTGTAGAGCATATATGTGAGAAAAATGTTGCTTTTCAATTGTAATCAGACAAGTATCTTTATAATAACCATATTTTTTATTATTTTCATTCTTTCCATGGGACTTGGACATCAATTGGCTAGATTGCAAGAACCCCTGCAGTCCATGTGTTGTAGATGCACCCACGGTGTTATCAGGGAGGGAGTTCCAGGAATTTGACTAAATAACAGTGAAGAAATGGCAATGTGGTTCCAAGTCAGGATGCTGGGGGGCTTGGAGAGGAACTTGCATCTGCCCCCCTTGTCCTCCTAGGGTGGTAGAGTTTACAGGTTTGGATGGTGCTGTTCAAGATGCCTTGGTGAGTTGTTGCAGTGCATCTTGTAGATGGTACACAGTGCTGCTGCTGTGCGGTGGTAGTGGATAGACTGCCAACCAAGTGGGCTGCTTTGTCCATGATGGTTTTGAGATTTTTGAGTGCTGTTGGAGCTGCACTAATCCAGGCTAGTGGAGAGTATTCCATCACACACCCGACTTTGGGTCATCTGGAGACCAGTTACTCTCTGGAGAATTTCCAAACTCTGAGCTACTCTTGTAGCCACAGTATTTATATGGCTGCACCAGTTCAGTTTCTGGTCAATGGTAATTCCAGGATGTTGATAGTGGGGAATTCTGTGATAATAATGCCATTGAATGCCAAGGGACAATAGTTAGTTTCTCTCTTGTTGGAGATGGTCATTACCTGGCATTTGTACCATGCAAGCATTACTTGCCATGTTAAGAATGTATATTGGGATTGCTATTTTAATGTGATTGCACTTTCACACAAGATTCAGTTCTGATTATTTAAGCCTGGTGATAACATGTGATAAGTATTTTTTTCTAGCAATCTAACAAGAAATTTAATTTCACTTTATTCCATTCATTAGTACAGAACAGGGTCAACACAAAGGCAAACTTTGATGCATTCATTTCTTATAAATGCAGTATTCAAGATGCAAAATTTGAATCCCATTTAAATGTTTCAATGTATTAGTGGTTTTGAAACTTTGTGTGAGGACCCCTAAAAATACTGACATGTAGCAGAGTAATATTGGCAAATCCCCAAAACCACAGTAGGTAACTGAGAGGGAAACAGTAGAGAAAATGTTTTCTTTTTATGCACAGCAACAGGACAACATGCCAGTAAGTGAACAAATAGAAAATAAAATCCAAGTGACAGTTGACTCCTTATGCATTCACTGGAATCTCAGATCATCTCAGCTTGAAAAGTTGTAATCCATATTAATTTTTAACGTAGGCTATATAACACAGAAACAGGCCATTCA
Organism: Carcharhinus amblyrhynchos; assembly: GCF_965287045.1. Taxonomy (NCBI): domain Eukaryota; kingdom Metazoa; phylum Chordata; class Chondrichthyes; order Carcharhiniformes; family Carcharhinidae; genus Carcharhinus; species Carcharhinus amblyrhynchos. The sequence goes on along the minus strand of NC_137328.1, from coordinate 92,412,338 downwards.
GGCCCCATCGATACTGTCAGACTTGCTGACCTGCAGACCTGCTGAGATTTTCTAGCATTTTCTATTTTTGTTTGAGATTCCAGTATCTGCAGTATTTTGCTTTTGTCTAAGTGACAGAATGGATTGCTAACTGCCTTCAAGACAGAATACAGAGAGTGGGAGTGAAGGATAGCAATTCAGAGTGACAGAAGGTGGGAAGTGATGTTTCACAAGCATCAGTGCTAGGATCACTGCTGATCATAATTTACATTAACTTAGCCTTTCAAATCAAAAATACAGTTTGAAATTTGAGTCTGACACAAAATTGGAAATCATAGTCAATACTGAGGAGGACTGCAATAAATTATAGGAACACAGTACAGTAAACTTGGAAAATGGATAAATAATTATCAAATTAAATGCAACAGATACAAATGTAAGGAAGTACATTTTGGCAGAAAGAATAGGGAGGTAATTTATTCTTGGAAAGCCCAAAACTAAGTGGGGAGGATGAACAAAGGGGTCTCAGAGTACAATACATCAATCATTAAATGTTGAGCCACAGGGTTAGCAAAGTCATAACAAAATGTAAACCAAGCACTAGGCTTTCATTGTAATTTTCATAGAATCCCTACAGTGCACAAAGAGGCCATTCGGCCCCTCAAGTCTGCACTGACCACAATCTCACCCAGGCTCTATTCCCGTAACCTCACATTTACCATGCTAATCCCCCGACACTAAGGGGCAATTTAGCATGGCCAATCCATTTAAACTCGTACATCTTTGGACTGTGGGAGGAAACCGGAGCACCCAGAAGAATCCCATGTAGAAACGGGGAGAATGTACAAACTCCACACAGACAGTGACTCGAGGCTGGAATTGACCAGATTTTAACAACGGTTCAATCCTTAAAATTTCCCCACTCACCATATTCTAATTCTATTGTTTTAGTTTATCTGTGGTTTATAAGTTTTGCCTTTTTGAAAGGAATCAGCATTTCTTTTCGTTTAAAAATGCTGTCCTGGCAGAGAGAGATATATATATACATATATATCATGCCTCTATAATTACAATTTGAAATATAATTAGAGATTCATCTATCTGCATTTAGTTACATTTTGCACTGCAGGTGCTCTTTTGATAACTGGGTGTAGTAACAAAGAAGTCTTGTGCTCACGTGTGGTAGCCAGGAATAGTACTAACTATTGGCTAATTGCTAACCTGCTGCACTAGTTGCAGTATTTAACAACCTATTTTTTTTTGCTTCAGGAGTCTATTCTGGGTATTGTTGGATTCTGCACCTAATTGGGAGTGTTTTGGGGACTTCCTATAATTTAAAGGAGCAAAAACATAGATTGAAATGAACGGCTTCTGCAGAGCCCTGACTGAAGCAAGCCACAGGAACAATTACTTTCTTTGTAAGCTTTAATTCTCGTGCCTCTAACCGATTTTACCCTCCTTGCCTAAGAGGGGGAAAGATTAATACTGGATTATGAATCCTTCCATGCTTGCGGTATTCTTGTGGTTATTTGCAAACATCAAGCTCAATGAGAAATATTATCAGGCTGTGTGATCATGCAGAATGGGACAGAACGCCACAGATGAATCCAATCCTCCCCTGTCCTGTTATTTACACAGTAAGAAGTCTGACAACACCAGGTTTAAACCTGGTTCAAACTTAAACCTAGTGTTGTCAGACTTCTTACTGTGTTTATCCCAGTCCAACGCCGGCATCTCTACATCACTGTTATTTACACACATTTTTTAACAGGAGAAAATAGAAACACAGAAGATAGAAGGAGTCCATTTGGCCCTTTGAGCCTGCTCTGCCGTTAATTATGATCATGGCTAATCGTCCAACTCAATTATCTAATCCTGCTTTCTCCCCATAACCTTTGACCCTGTTCACCCCAAGTGCTGTATCTAGCTGCCTCTTGAAAACATGCAATGTTTTGGCTGTGGTAATAATCTGGAAACAGAATCTTGATGTGAGTTTTCCCTCCCTGAACAACATATAGGGATGAAACTAGGGATGAAATTTAAATCCTTCTGGTGCAAATGATTCTGTCATGCTCTGTTGTGGCTATTATCTATTAACAGGGGATATTAGTAGGGTACTAAAGCAGAAAGTGTTTTCACCAAGAAAAATCTTTGAACCCTGAAATTTCTTCAACAGATTTTTAAACGCAGTGCTGACCGAACTGTTTGTACATGATATCAAAAGCTTTAGAATTATTTGATAAATAGCCTCTTATTTAATTAGACATATTAATCACCTTTCCCATTATGTCCTTTAAAGGGGAAATCACTCCATCGGTTTCATTACTTAGAAAAGCAAGGAGTGATTTTCTGCCTGCTGCGTATTAAGATTTTTTACATCATCATTTATGTTAAGTGCCTTCAATTACCACCCAGCTTGGAAGGATGCACTTCCCAATAGCAGCAGTTTACTTTCTGTTTGCAATAAATTTGGATACTCAATCAACATTTTATTGTGATAAGCACAGTCTAGCACCTTAATGAGCAGGAAATGAACCTCGTGACTCCATGAAAACAGCAGGAAAATGATTATACAAAGTACAGATGGTAGAGAAAATGGTGAATGGGATAGTTTACTTTAGTTGAAGTTGTCCTCATTGTGAAAGAGGCAGTGTTGAGGAAAGAATCTGCACAAAACAGTATATATTTCATGGAGGCCATAAAGTCAGAATATTTAACCTACGTTCTCCAGTTTAGTTCCTTTTACAACTATCCCATGCGTCCTTCTCTACAGCCTTATGCTAGATATGCACACGTTGGAGTTTGCAATGAGATGTTTTGCCTCCTAAGCAATTATGCCTCCATTTTTAAATAGTTTCATTGGCCATGAAGTACTTCAGATCATCCTGAGGGTGTGAAGTTCAAATTTGTATGCTTTACCTGCCTTTTTTTTGTTGTATATCCCTTTTACTCCAACTTATTTATATAGTGCATTAAATCAAGAGATAAAGTTCCAAGGAACTTCAAAAAAATGCAAGGAGAAAATGAATGCTGAAACATAAGAGTGATACCATTCTTGGTCGAAGAATTTTTTTTAAGGAAGGCTTTAAATGTGATCTCATTGAAACCTACGAAATATTTGAAGGGATGAACAGAGTTGTTGCAAGTGGATGTTTCCCCTGTGTGGATTGTAGAAGCAGTGAAAACCATCCCAAGCTAAGGGAGAAGCCACTTCAGACTGAAACGAAGGAAGTTTTTTTTCTCTGAGAGAGTTATGAATCTGTAGAATTCTGTACCTTAGAGGGTGATGGAAGAACAGCCATCGGGTATGTTTAAAGCAGAGACTGACAGGTTTTTAAATATCAATACATTCAAAGATATGGGGATAGTGTCAGGAAAAAGGCATTGAAATGGAGGATCAGCCATGATTGTAGTGAATGGCAGAACTGGCTTGATGGGCTGAATGACCAATTCACCCAATGCTCCTAAAAGGAAGAGGTGGAATAGATTGCGGCATAGGTGGAATCGGACTGGCAATGGGGCCGGTTGCTGATCAGGCCAGGAAGTAACAGCAGATTCAGGGATGAATACAGTGTGACGATAGTGAAAGCAAATCAGTCCTGTGTAAAGCTTGGTGACTTCAGACCATAAATAAGGTAATCAAATTGTTTAGAAGAAGGAACTTTTTAATGTAAATAATGACGTTTAGCAGTAACTCAGCAGAATAGTAATAACTATGAAAACAAGAGCACCAGTAAAACCAATTTTGCTTACAAGTCACCTTCTTGCAGACTGAAAAACCCACCAAAGCCCGCATACGCTCAGAATCCTCAACAGACATCACTAAAACAGCTACATAGGAGAAAGGCTAATAAGAATTCTGTACTCAAAATGACAATCTATAATGGTAATCTCACCTTGCAAATGTTTACGTATTATGATCATGACATCAGCTCAAAGCTTCAGCAAAATAACATTTTTTAAAATTTGTTTAGCAAATCAAGAATTCATGTCACTAACTTGAAGCATGTTACATTTACTACACAAATGTTTTAGTTTCTTAGCTGATTCAAATATTTGTATCCAATTAGATGTCAGATTTTAAAGGAAAAATCTCTGAAGGTAACGATAGTTGGCCTAGCAAACCTGTTCCATTTTGCGGGCAGATTTTGCACACCATCCACATTTATCATCCAAACCCCTATCCTTCAAAGCTTCTTCTAATTAATCAAGTTCTAGATGAAGTATTTGATTGCCTGCTAACCACATAATCCAAAATGGTCTGCTTCACTGACATCCTGCCTAAATGATTAGAATCTGTTAACTATTCTGTAATTTGGGATTTCCATAAATTTACTAATTTGTATTTTTGGACTTAATTAAAATGAACTGAAAACAGATGTTTGCACATCGAAGAGTGGCTGAAGTTGGCTTATTCTCGATCAGTTAAGTACAGGAATAGTACGGAAGTAGCTGTTACACTGTTTGCCCCATCTCAGCTTGTATCCTTATCATGCTGAGGAGGAAAATTATTATTTTGATATCATGGTATTGTGCCAACATAATGGTTTACATCCTGTTATTCTAACTGAGCTTGAATGTTGTGCCATAGCAATAGAGAACATTAGAGGATGTGTGGTGCAGTAAGCATCAACTTGAGGCATTTTATTTAAGTATTGTCAATTGGTTGGATATGTTGCTCCTTCCTGATGCCCAGCAAGTCAGTTAGCTTTTGGAAGAGCTAGTTAGGCATACGAAGCCCCTTCTGGAAACAAAAAGGAGAAAGCAGGTGCACAAAGGCACAGCTAGTAAGAATAACAACTTATTGATAATTAAAATATTGGAAAGTGATTTTAGCTTTGTAGCTATTATTTTGCAAGAAACTACAAAAGGTCGTGAATGTAGCCCAATCCATCGCGCAAACCAGCCTCCCAGCCATTGATTCTGTCTACACTTCCTGCTGCCTCAGCAAAGCAGCCGGCATAATTAAGGACCCCACGCATCCCGAACATATTCTCTTCCACCTTCTTCTGTTGGAAAAAAGATACACAAGTCTGAGGTCACGTACCAACTAACTCAAGAACAGCTTCTTCTCTGCTGCCATCAGAATTTTGAGTGGACCTACCCCACATTAAGTTGATCTTTCTCTACACACTAGCAATGACTGTAACACTACATTCTGTACTCTCGTTTCCTACTCTATGAACGGATATGTGGAATTCTCATACATTTCTTAAGCATAATTTCTCCTTCATGAAGCCATGCTATCTTTTGATTATATTATGTATTTCTAAATGCTTTACTGCATCCTTTATAATGGACTCAAACATTTTCCTAATGATTGATGTTAAGCTAACTGGCCTATAGTTACCGAATTTTTTGTCTTCCTCCTTTTTTGAATAAGAGTGTTACATTGGCAGTTTTTCAATCCTCTGGGACTTTTCAAGAACTTAAGGATACTTGGAACTTTATTACCAGTGCATCCACTATCACTGTAGCTACTTCCTTTTAATATCCTGGGATGCAACCCATCATGTCCAGGCCTGATTATTGGCTTTAGCTCTAGTAGTTTCCATCATACTTTTTCCTAGCGATAGTCATTGTATTTATTTACTTAGCCCCCAATTACCCCCTTGATTATATAGTACTTTTGGAATGTTATTAGTGTCTTCCACCGCAAAACCTGATGCAAAGTATTTATTTAACTCCTCTGTCTTTTCCTGATTGCCTATTATTATTTCCCTAGTCTCATGTTCATTTTGGCCTCTTTGTTTCTTTCTTTTTATATATTTAAATAAACTCCTACTGCCCAGTTTTGTCCTTCCTGGTTTACCCTCATAGTTTTTCTTCTTCCTCTTTATTATTTTTTGGTCATCTTTTGTTGGTTTTTAGATGTTCCCAATTAATTAATTTTGTCACATTGTATGTTTTTTCTTTCAATTTGATATTATCTTTAACTTGGCTAACCTTGGCTATCCCCTTCCTAAAATCCTTTCTCTCATTAAGATATATCTTTGTTATGAGTCACGAACTATTTTCATAAACATTTGCCATTTCTGATCTGCTAAACTCCTTTCCCAATATACTTCAGCCAACTCTGCCCTCATTCCTTTGTAATTATCCTTATCTAAGTTTAGCACAGTTGTTCCTAACTCTCATTTCTCACTTTCAAACTGAATGCTAAATTTGATCATGTTATGGTCAGTGTTTCCTAGGAGATCTTTCATTGTTCATTAATCTTTTGTTGTTCATTAAACCTGCCTCATCGCACATTACCAGCTCCAAAATTGCCTGATCCCTGATTGGATCCACAACATATTGTTGCAAGAAATTGCCCCAAATTTATCATATGAATTCTTCATCGTGGATACCTCTGCCAATTTGATTTTCCTAATCCAAAAGAAGATTAAAGTCACCCATGATTAATGTACTAATAATTTATTTGTCCTACAATATAGCTAATGTGTGGGCACCTACAGACTACTCTCACCTGTGTTTCCTTCCCCTTGTTATTTCTTACCTCCCCCCCATTTGGATTCTTGGGTAGCATGGTGGCGCAATGGTTAGCACTGCTGCCCTATAGTGCCAGGGACCCGGGTTCGATTCCTGGCTTGGGTCACTGTCTGTGCGGAGTCTGCAAGTTCTCCCTGTGTCTACGTGGGTTTCCTCCGGGTGCTCTGGTTTCCTCTTAGTCCGAAAGACGTGCTGGTTAGGTGCAGTGGCCATGCTAAATTCTCCCTCAGTGTACCCGAATAGATGTCAGAGTGTGGTGACTAGGGAAGTTTCACAGTAACTTTGTTGCAGTGTAAATCTAGTTGTGACACCAATGAACTTGAAACGTCTTTCAATCCAAGATCATTTCTTGCTATTGCACTTATTCTATCTCATCTGGTACATCCCTGTTCATGCCACTGCAGAAGTGCATTTTCTTTTGTTATGTGACTCTGAATTGAATTTATTGTAAATGAAACTGCAGCTTGGGTTCTTTCATGATTTATCTTCCTCGTCCCACTGCCACCACAACACAGGGTGGTATTATGTCTTGGGAGAACAGCAGTTGTTCCTTTTTGAAGAAAAGGAGCCAATAATGGACTTCCCTGTCTTTTTCAAGGCAACAACCTCTGCTTACTGGCCAGTTGATTCACAGTAAAAAGTCTGACAACACCAGGTTTTAGTCCAACCGATTTATTTGATAATAGACTCACAAGCTTTCGGGGTTAGTCCCTTCGTCAGGTGAATGGAGAGTTCTGGCCTCAGACAGAGCATATAAAGCACAGACAGTTTGGAGATTACTGATTAGAATGCGAATCCTTACACCTAACCTGCTGTTCAAGACCTGAAGTGGCTGACAATGTGAGTGGAAGGAGCACTGATCACAGGTTAAAGAGATGTGTATTGTCTCCAGACAGTACAGTAAGTGAGGTTTTGCAAACCCAGGTAAGTCACGGGGGTTACAGATAGTGCGACATGAACCCAAGATTCCTGTTGAGACCGTCCTCGTGTGCGGAACTTGGCTATCAGTCTCTGTTCAGCGACTCTGCGCTGTCGTGTGTCGTGAAGGCCGCCTTGGAGAATGCTTACCCGAAGGTCAGAGGCTGAATGCCCGTGACCACTGAAGTGTTCGCCAACAGGAAGGGAACAGTCTTGCCTGGTGATTGTCGAGCGATGTTCATTCATCCGTTGTCGTAGCGTCTGCATGGTCTCCCCAGTGTACCATGCTTCGGGACATCCTTTCTTGCAACGTATCAGGTAGACAATGTTGGCCGAGTTGCAAGAGTATTTACCATGTACCTGGTGGATGGTATTCTCACGTGTGATGATGGTATCCATGTCAATGATCCAGCACGTCTTGCAGAGGTTGCTGTGGAGGGTTGTGTGGTATTGTGGTCACTGTTCTCCTGAAGGCTGGGTAGTTTGCTGCGAACAATGGTCTGTTTGAGGTTGTGTGGTTGTCTGAAAGCAAGAAGTGGGGGTGTGGGGATAGCCCTGGTGAGATGTTCGTCTTCATCAATGATATGTTGAAGACTCCGGAGAAGATGTCGTAGCTTCTCCGGTCCGGGGAAGTACTGGACGACGAAGGGTACTCTGCCCACTGTGTCCCGTGTTTGCCTTCTGAGGAGATTGGTGCGTTTTTTCGCTGTGGCGCATCGGAACTGCTGATCTATGAGTCAAGCACCATATCCTGTTCTTATGAGGGCATCTTTCAGGGTCCGGAGGTGTCTGTCACGATCCTCCTCATCTGAGCAAATCCTGTGTATACGGAGGGCTTGTCCATAGGGAATGGCTTCTTTAACATGTTTAGGGTGGAAACTGGAGAAGTGGAGCATTGTGAGATTGTCTGTGGGCTTGCGGTACACTGAGGTGCTGAGGTGACCATCCTTAATGGAGATGCGTGTGTTGTCAGACTTTTTACTGTGTTTACGCCAGTCCAACGCCGGCATACCCACAGTTAATTCATACACAGGCATCTTAAAATAATTGCCACTGAGGAGTTTTGTGCCCTTTTGGTTTGTTTGCTGGACTTTGACTTGGGTGGGCTGTTGCCCATGGATCCACCCAATCTACGGATTCTTGTAAAGCTACACATCACTACAGATCATGGCCCGATTCAGCATTCAGATTTGGGGGTACGTTGTAGACTAAACCTCGTGTTCAATAACATGGTTTTATGGTGGATTAAAAACAGATAATGCAAATGTAACTCCTGCACTCCCTACCTGAGAAGAAAGTTGTCTGCGACTGCATAAAGAAAGGAACCAACTTGGAGCTTTTGCTGTTTTTCATGAAGACCTGACATTGTTTGGTACCAGAGAAAAATGGCATTTCCACATAACCTACTGCTTCCCTCTGCAAATCCTTGAGACAGCAAATGGATGGACAAAAGAAAGCAACTGCTCACAAGATACAGTCATCATTACCTCTTTGTGTGCCTCCTTCGTCCGCATCATCTTTGAAGTGATGTTCAACTGTGCCCAGAAGTCATACTCCAGAAGCAATGCTATACAACCAGTAAGGACTAGGATTCCTCAACTTCTACTCCTCAGTCTCTCATTTTTCCTCCTTCAAAATTCAGCTCTTTGAATGGCAAGAGGGTACGAATCATCTTACGTCACCACATCTCTGTAACTGGAGCTATATAGACTAAAGACAAGTATTTACCCCCTTTCCCTGGGTCCCTCAGAGTTTACATGTCATTACAAACAAATAATACATTTTGTCCAGATGTAGAGAAGCTATAAATAAAATTACACTTTTTTGTCAGCATATTGTAACCCAAACACCACAGATATCAGAAAATAAAGGTTTCCTTCTAACACAGATCAATTAAAATATATATGGGTTTGTTTAAGTATAGTGTCATCATAAGTTCAGACTGCCTTTAGCCATTCCTTTAAACTGATTTTTTAAAAAAACACCTAATTGTATTTTGGGCCATTAAGACACGTACAGCTGCTTCAGCTCAAGACTCAAAGGAACTTGCTCATAAAACAATAAAACAATTTTGTTTCTTCACTAATGACTCCCTCCTGTTCCTTGATTACCTTGACTGTTAATTGTTCAACAGAAATTCAAACTGACCCTTTTAAAAATGGTTAAGGAATAAATTCCAAATATGTTGCAGGTTCTAAAAATTAGTAGAATTATCAGAATCTTGCAAACATATGTGAAACTCTTCCTTCTGCTTTCTTGTAGTAAAAACAAAGTGCTGGAAATGTTAAGAAAGTTCAGTCAGCATCTGAAAGTTTGATGGGAGGTCATCAACTGGAAACATTAGCTCTGTTTCTCTCTACACAGATGTTGCCAACCTGTTGTGTTTTTGCAGCATTTTCTGAAATTTTGGATTTCAAACATCTATATCTACAATATTTTGCTTTTGCACTACTTGGCCTTCACTCTGTCTCAAACATAAGTTGTGTGATGCAATTTTAAAAGATGCTCAAGTATTTCAGTCGATTTGTTGGGCACTATATAAACCTTGTACAGAATCCATTTCAAGTCATGAGAAAGCAGATACCGCTGCAAACACTCGTGATTTTAAAAGTAAGTTGCAGGATAGCATTAGTTCTCTGAAAGGCATTAACGCTAATCACAGCTTGCAGAATAACTCCTATTTTGTTGTCTAAGCGTATCATTCTACAGATATCTGTTGTATGGTTAAAACCTTGTAAAAAACTTGTGGTTAGAGATGGACCTCAGATGTTGTTGATGTAAATTATGTCACAGGAGCTGTTCTACATCAGAAAGCAATGTCAAATAAGAGTCATATGTTAGGCTTGATAAGCAAAGTTGTTGTTTTGTATGATTCCTTAGCTCTCTCTCTTTAACTTGTCCTATTTACACTCCCTGATTTTGCTGCATGCCATTTAAAAAAAAACTAAAGGGATAGGGTTGAAAAACATACAATCTAATTCTGCCTATTCGAAGAGAATTGCTTACCATCAATTTCTGCTGAAATAGGTTAGTGAGAAGTTGGATTAATTTGCATTATGCTAGAATGGATCAACCTAAGATTTGGTGTACACTTTTAAATATGTTGGTTTTAAGGCAGTATAGCTGAAGCTGTACTTGTCGCAAAATGGCCAAAATACCAAGATCCCTACTATTGCCACTTGGAAATAATAACCTGCAAAATCCATTTATGATTGGCCAGTTGAACATGACAGCTGAGAAAGAAAATCTGTTGCTTTGTTAAAATTAGAATGCACAATAATGATGCTAAACAGGTTTCATTTACTTTGTTCAGTTTTCATTGTTATAGATTGGACAGTTTTAGTTAGATTGAAAACAGGCTAATTTAGAGGTGAGACAAAACAGCTGCCCCAGTTACAAATATATTAGCCTTCCATTCCGTGTAAAATATTGGAATTGATCATCATGAGTAAATTTGCCAATTGATAGCACAAAACTCAGATAATAATAGCATGGATTTAGAATGGGAATGTCTTGATCAGTCTCTTTGAGGAAGTGACAATCCAGGCAGACTACGGTAAGCCTTATGACGAGGGGTAATTTAGCTTCCAAAATCACTTCCACATGAAAAGCTATGAGCAATTGTGGGAATTGTTGAAGAGCCGGCTGTAGGGTAGGACACAAGTGTCCATTACTGGAGTTATGACAAAATGAGGGGAAGTACTGAGTTGAGGTACCCCAGGGTTTTCTGCTAGTGTTATTGTTTCTAATTTACATAAGCTGCTTGAATGCAAAACACGTAGATAATGATACAAAAGAGTTACCATTTTTGCTTTCAATGCCTTTGTTTAAAATTTTACTGGAAGGCTCTTCCAAACACCTCAACTTTGAATCAGGCCAAAAGGAACAAGTTCATGAACTAAAACAAGAAGAGACAGAGCTGAAAAAATTCAGCAGGCCTAGCGACATCGGTGGAGGGAAAAACAGAATAGAGTCCAATATAACTCTTCTTCGAAACTTTAACCTTATTTCTTTCTCCATGGATGTTCCTGGGCCTCCTGAGTCTTTCCAGCAATGTGTGGCATGGTGGCACAGTGGGTAGCACTGCTGTCTCACAGCACCAGGAACCTGGGTTCGATTCCGGCCTCGGATCATTATCTGTGTGTAGTTTGCACATTCTCCCCGTATCTGCATGCGTTTCCTCTCACGGTCCAATGATGTGTGGGTTAGGTTGATTGGCCATGCTAAAATTGACCCTAGTGTCAGGGGAATAGCAGGATAAATATGAGGTTACGGGAATGAGGCCTGGTAGGATTGTGGTGCGGAATGGATGGGCTGAGTGGCCTCCTTCTGCACTGTAGGAATTCTATGATTCTGTTTATATTTCAGGCCTCCAACGTTTGCAGTATTTTTCTTTTAAGTTCATGAACTGAACTTGGATTGCGCAGTTTGTGCACATAAGATGCATCTTAGTTCCTAGTCTGTTGCAATTCATACAGCTGTGCTGCTGGAGTAATTTTGTTTTGCTTATGTCACTTTTTGCTTAGAAACTTTCCTTTAAACATTTTGTGAAACAAAATCCTCTTTAATCTTGCTTTTTTTTTAAAATGAGGGCTGTTAAACAACTGGCTTAAGGACAGAAAACATCAAATTGTGGCAAATGGCCATTTTTCAGATTGGAGAATGGAAGATGGCAATATGATTTGGATACCGAAATATAGGGTAAAATTTTGAAATTTGCCAATTGTTCCAAACTTGGAGGTTTGGAAAATGGTATCCAGTCAACTGCAGCTGGACATAGGCTTGCAGAATGAGCAAAAAGGAGCAGAAGCTATTTAATACAGGTGATCCATTTTAGACCAAAAGAAATAGGAACATGTGAAGGCCATTCAGCCCCTCGAGCCTATTCCACCATTGAATAGAATCATGGCTGATCCAACATTCCTCGCATCTGCTTTCTCTGTAACCCTTGATTCCCTTGCTGATCAAAAACCTACCTTCTCTCAGTCTTAAGTATACACAAAGATTCTGCCCCCATAGCAGAATGGCACAATTTTTAAAAATTTATTCTTTCATAGGATGAGTGCATTGCTAACAAAGTCAGCTCTTGTTGCCCATTGCTAATTGCCCTTGAACTGGGTGGCTTGCTAGGTCATTAAAGAGGGTAGTTGGAGAGTTAACACAGTACTGTGGGCCTGGATTCACATGTAGCCCAGATCAGGTAAGGATGGCCAATTTCCTTTCCTAAAGAACATTAGACTTTACAATAGTGACAGCTTCATGGTTGCCCGTTATTAGTTTTCAATTCCGAATTTTTTTTATTGCTTGAATTTAAATTCTATGAGTTGCTGTGATGGGATTTAACCCGAGTCCCCGGGGCATGAGCGTGGGCTTTGGGTTACTAGTACATTTACATTATGAGTCAAGTTCTAAAGAGTGTGCAGGGACAGATGGATCTAGATGTGCATGTGTATCTTTGAAGGTGGCAGGACGTACTGAGAGAGTAATTTGTTTCAATAAATAGAGAAATTGAGTACAAACGCAATCAGTAATCTGAAGCTTTACAAAGTGTTGCAAGGAGGAAAGGGCTAGCAAGCGATTCCAAAGCTTTGCCTGGTTTTATTAGTTCTGGTCACCACATGTTAGAAAGGATGTGAGGATCCTTGAGATGGTGTAGAGGAGATGAGGGTTTTAGCTACAAGGATAGGTCATTTTTTTTTTCTTTTTTTCCTTTTTCGAGTTTAGAAACCCTGAGGTCCCAGAAACTTATTGTTTGAATATGATTGTCTCTCATTCTTATAAGTTCCAATGAGCCTGAGCCCAACTTGCTCAACCTTTCCTTACAAGACAACCTCTTCATCCTTGGCTGAGTCACTTAAAGGATACCTATGTCTCCTTTTCCCAGTTCAAGTAGAATATTACAACTAACAACCAATCTGAATTGAAAGTTTCTGCACAGCCGATCTTGTAACAAATCTTTAGTGCCAAGGACTGCTTTTCTGGAGGCAACTGAGTTGGCAGACCTTAGTTGGTTAGGTTGAAAAGAATTAATGTATTTTTAAATAAAAGAATCCATTATAGTTTTTTGGGATGTAGCACAATTTAGAACCAGTGTTTTGTGAGAAAGCCAGGAAAGTAGACTAAGTTGAAAAACAAATCCCCCTGGGGTAAATCTGTGATTTGCATTAATTAGCATAATGCTTGACTTGATTCGTTACTTTAAAAACAGACATTTTTGTCAGAGCACTGCAAATTTATTTGCTTAAAGGTATTTTCAATTAAAGTGGTTTATTTGTTCATGAATAATTCATGGGCTGTTCAAGTTTAGGGAATAATTTATCGGCCAACAACCATAATGATGATCAAATTCATTTTACCAGATGATATATCAAGATGACAGCCAATTGATGGATACAGGTTGTAAAATTCTGCTCCTCTTTCCCTTGTGTAATGATTGATGCTGGACCCTCCAGCTTCTTGCTGAATGTAAAGCATTGCATGGAATCAATCTGTATATATTTGAGATGAATTATTTCACCACAAATAAGAATGGTATAAATGTTGCAGTAATTAAACAATTGAGATTGTGGTCAAATGAATATTTGTTTTTCAAGTGTGAATACCTGATACTGTTATTTATGGATAAGCTGATAATCCCTTTGAAATCATACCATTCTAGCAGGATTGCCAAAGCACTGATAGCAATAGAATTATTTAATGGCACTTTGCTTTCAAATGCTGATTTCTTGGCAGCGTGTGAAGTAAATGTGAAAAGTTTAGGTATGCAAAAGTACAATACCACCTCCAGAAATGTAGTTTTCTGGCAGGAGTCCTTTAGGGACACAGGCAGAGAAGAGCAGACCAGCAGGAAAAACGTAAACCAGACAGCAGATAAATGAAGCCCAAGGAATGAGGCTGATGGCATTTACCTTAAGAAAGAAGTCCATGAATGCCATGAATTTGATTAAAAAACCTGAACAGTGATATCAGAGGAAAGCCATGTATTTATTGGCTGGTACATACTCTTACTGAAGGACTGAATCCAAATACCTGAGAGTTTAACAAATGTGAAAAATATTAACTATTAATAACAAGTAATAGATCAGTAGCTGGGTGAGTCTTTCCTTCTATTCTTATAAGTGATGTTATTAACCACTAGTAAAATGTATGAAGTATGAGTAGGATTTATTAGTATTAAGGTTTGTTAATAGCAGTAAGGTTTATCCGTATTGGAAAAGCTTTATTAAAGCGACACAAGCAAAGGGAAGGAAGGAAGAAACTGATGAGTCTACATTTTTAAGTAGCTTTGTTGAGATTTAGTGGTGAGGCGAGAAATTAATTAAAATATTATTCATAAAATAAATAATTAGCTAATTAGAGAGCAGCAAGGAGTAAGAGCTGAGCAGGCCATAAAAAGTGGCCAGCAGGGGCTGATAACAGGCAGTGTACAAAATGTGACGCCAGGAGTAAAAAGTGACATTGACACATGGTGAAGGAGCTGACAGGTAGTAATTCTATTGTTTACTGCCTAGTCCAAGTTTATAATAAGCAGTTTGTAAAGCGAATTAAAGTTGGCAGGGCAGCTCGACTGTTTGATGTGTGTATCCTGTGACATGTGGGAAGTTGTCAATGCTTCCCATGGCCGAGATGACCATGTGCGGGAATTGTCATCAGCTGCAGAAAATTGAGCACTGGGATTTGGAACATGAGCGACTGTGCATGTTTTAAGCTGAGTGTGGCTGGGGTGGGGGGGTCGTTTAGAGGCAGAAAGCGCATGAAACATGCAAGGCATGCTTATGCATTAGAAGTTCCAAGATCTACAGAGCTACAGCCAAGGGTTGTAGTTTGAATGTAATGTTGCTCAATTCGAAACTAGGGTCTTAACTCTAGACAAAGGAAACTACAAAGTTATGAGGAGAAAGTTAGCCATGGCAGACTGTGAAACTACACTACAAGGTATGACAGTGGTCAAGCAATGGCTTGCATTTAAGAAATAGATACATGGTTACAATCTTTTGACATACAAAAAACCAACAGGAAAAATGACTCAATAGTGGCTAATAAGAAAAGCATTGGATCAAAGGATGAGGCCAATAAATTTGCCAAAGAAAGGTAAGCCTTGGGATTGTTAGAGTTCATTAAAGGAGCATCAAAAGAATTAGAATGGAAAGGAAAATATACAATGTAAACTAGTAAGACACATATAAATGAACTGGAAAAACTTCTATGAGTATGTAAAAAGGAAAAGAGCTGACAAATAAAGTAGCAACAATCTCACCCATATATTATTTCGATCTTGTGGGTGGATGCTATGAGCCTCCTGTGCTGTTGAACAAGCCTGACTTTCTCCTATTTCCATTCCTTTTCCAAAAAAGCAAGGGTATTGGAAATTCATAACCAGAAACCCATTGTGCTGTCTAAATCAGAGGATGTGAACAACAGCTCTGCAACAAAAGGCATGAAGGCAGATGATGTTGTTGGCAAAATTAAACCTCCCACCACTTACCACTTTCTTCCTGCCATAAAATGTCTCCAAAGACAGATGCAAAATAAAGATCCTGCAAACATCAAAATATACCTCTGCTGAGCTCTCTTAATTGTTAACATTAGCACCTAGTTATTCCAAGCATCCATTTTGTACAGGTGGCAACATTATTGGACACCAGTGAAATGAAAAAGATTAAAAATAAGTTCTACAATCATAGAAATCATAGAAACCCTACAGTGCAGAAAGAGGCCATTTGGCCCATCAAGTCTGCCCCGACCACAATCCCACCCATTCCCTACCCCCTTATCCCTACGTATTTACCTGCCAATCCCTCTAACCTACACACCTCAAAACACTAAGGGCCAATTTTAGCATGGCCAATCAACCTAACCCGCACATCTTTGGACTGTGGAAGGAAACCGGAGGACCTGGAGGGAACACACGCAGACACGGGGAGAATGTGCAAACTCCACACAGACAGTGACCCAAGCCGGGAATCGAACCCAGATCCTGGACCTGTGAAGCAGCAGTGCTAACCACTGTGTTACCGTGCCACCCAACATAATGCCACCATTTTTCTTTGCCAATTTTCCATGAATATTTTCCTATATGGAAAGTTATTTCCACAACTGATAGAGATGACATCAGCAAGTGGGGCAGGCACAACAGTGGCCAGAGTTCCAAATGGCTGAGACTTTCATCTGTTTTCCATTCCCCCAGTTTTATGTCACCACAATAGTTTTTGATATTAATAAAAGCTAGGTGCTTGTGCCTACATTACAATTAAAAGCTACTTAATTCCCTGAGACACTCAGCCATGAAAAGTGCCTCATTGACAATGGTATTGCTCTTCTCCTTTTGATGAAGAACATGACAAGTGATTAAAAAGAGTGGTTCTTTTATCCTAATATAAGTTTGAAGAGAAGAAAGAAATAAATAGGAGAAAGAGAGTTAATTGTAGAAGGTTAGAAATCAACAAAAAGAAAGCAATTGGGAAGTGCATACAGAAGTGTAAGTTTCTATTCCCGCTGTTGTTCTGCTCAAAGTTATTTTTTCTTTTATATTTTCTCTTCTCTTTCATGTAATGCCTTCACCATAGGGAATGGGCCCCTGAACTCTGAAAATACTGAACCCAGCTAGGATATATGATTGAATGGTCCAACGTCACTGACTGATCTTCTCGCTCGCTTATATACCCTTTATACTTTTCGCTGGCAATATGAGAATTCACAGACCCAGGCTTGTTTCCCTCATTTGTGGATGAATATGTTTGAGA
The DNA here is from genome assembly GCF_965287045.1 of Carcharhinus amblyrhynchos. Taxonomy (NCBI): domain Eukaryota; kingdom Metazoa; phylum Chordata; class Chondrichthyes; order Carcharhiniformes; family Carcharhinidae; genus Carcharhinus; species Carcharhinus amblyrhynchos. The sequence continues at coordinate 92,395,206 of NC_137328.1, read as the reverse complement.
ATATATTATATATATAATATATATTTGTTTGAGAATATATAATTGGAAATCCTGATTAATCTTTCTCATGTTTGCTGCTTTTTCTATGGAACCTGTATCATTAGTAATTAACACAAAGAACTCTGATTTTAACGAAAAGGGTCAATTTCTGGCAGTGGCCTAATTTCCTCCTTTGATCAATATAAAAGATGTATTTACTGAAGCTCTGAAAGTGTCAATTCAGTTTCTATGTTTGATGCTGGCGGGGGGGAGGTGATGGGGTAGTGGTATTGTCGCTGGACTAATGATCCATAGGCCTAATGCAGTGGAATGCTTGGGCGGGGTCGCAGGTTCAAATCTCACCATGGCGGATTGTGAAAGTAGAATTCAATAAAAAATCTGCAATTACAGGTCTAATGATGACCACAAAGCAAGTACTTATTTTATTTTCCTGTACTTTTGCATTTCAGTATCTTGCTCATAAAAAGTGCTTCAATAGGAGGATTTTTTTCAGTCACGGAAGTCAGTGCATGGTTGCAGGGCAGGTGCTGGCGACCTGGTAAAACTGGCTTGAGTATAATTAGAATGTATACCATTTAGTGCTGACTAAATTTTCTAACACGCCTTTCAGACCAGCCTCAAGTGGTCTTCCTGAAAAGGTCCCTTTCTTTCATTTAAACATTATAATAGATTTAAATGGTGATTTGTCTTTAATGTCAGCTTGGCTCAGTTGATGCACTCATGCCCAAGTCCAAATGTTGAGAATTTAAACTATGCCACAAATTAAGTATGCAGTCTTGTGGACATTTCAGTGCAGTACTATATTATCGAAGGTTCACTGTTTGTATTAAATAGTAAACCAAAGCAAGGTGGATATAAATGATTCATATGACATTCTGAGGATCAAGATCTTGTTTTTCCTTTGAAAGGAAGTTTCACGAGCAATTGTCCTTATTAAAAAGTTTATGAAGCTTTTTTGTCTTTTCTATTTTCCAACTTTACTCTAGTTTCTGTTACAATTTTTGTTACTTTTATACACTTACTATAGTATAGTTGAGCATTTGAGATTGTGTCAGATCAGAATGTATATGTTTGATTCCCTCATTTAGTGGAAGCTGGGATGGGATCTTAGATGGGATAACTGAAGAGGTACTACTGTGCTGCACATTTTTAGAGAAATTGCTACTGGTCACTATCAAATAACATTGTTAAAATGAGCCATTTGTCTCTTCATTGAGGATCAAGCATAGTTGTGGTGCCTCTTATAGTTGAGTAGCTTATTGACAAACATGGTCAAATCTTGTGTTGACAATAAACAATTGAATAGAATACTCAAAAGTAAAAGGTCTGTGGAACAATATCCGAGCAAAAAAGCAATGCATTCAGGAAAGGAGTAATGCGAGGAAAGTTGGAGAAAGGGATGGTACTCAAGACCTGCTCAGACTCTGGCTTAATTGAAAGTTAAGTGGAAGACATAATGAAAGAGAAAAAAACAAGTTTTTTTGAAGGGGGTTTATGACGTTAGAGGAGATATTAAAACCAAGAATGTAATTAAACAAGCTCACATATGAAAAATAGCAACATTGGTATGAGAGTCTGGCACATATAGTGTTAACATGGGGCTGAGTACAGTTCCTCTAGCACAGTGATGTAAGAAAACAAATGAAATGCGCCATACGGTCAGTCTAGCATTGGACAGAGTCATGTGCACAAACCAGCATGGAGACAACTCCTAGCTAGAGATCTTCACTATGTATGTATATAATGCTTGCAGTTAATAAATATGTACAGTTAACATACTTAGGACTAGGAAGACTTAATTATGACTTACTGAACAGGATCCAACATAATATAACAGGGTGAACTCGAGACAGCTGCTGATGCTCATGGAACTAGACCTTGGTTTTTGTTTTTATTTTTAGTTTTCAGAGTGGCAAAAGTGGAAAATATGGAAAACAAATTATACAGAAACAATAAAAGTAATTGTGTAAGTGTATTATCATTGCCTCTAAAATAGAACCAATTTGAGAATACTTTGATACTTTTCAGAGAACAAAATGCATACACTGAACTTCATTCATAATTGCCAGAATCTTCTGGTGCTCCTCATTAGAATTTAACAATATTATTTCTGGCTGTTAGGCAAGCAAAATGTGACAATTAGTGTCGACATTGCATCCACAGGAGATCCCAGCAGTCATTTTTTTCTTTAGAGTGTATTTTATCCAGATATTATAAAAAAGAGGAAATTATTTGTGTTAATTTCTTTAAATCAGCATTTCTCTTCCAAACCCACCTCCCCCCTCGCTCTCCACCACCAACAGAATAGTGTGGTAAAATTAGATAGTAACCATTTAAAATATAATAATATGAATAACAAGATCATTGAAGACAAGAATGCTTATTATTTAAAGTATTATTTTGGCAATCCATTCTAGCTCTTTGGTTTCCTGAAAAACAAAAGATTTGTATGGTAAGGATAAGTGAAAATAAGTTTTTGGTTGATGTTGGGAGCATTCCAAGGGTGCTCTCGGCAATGCTTTTTAAAGTAAATGATCCGTAAAAGGGAAATATACAAGTCAAATAGGTTACTAATACAGAATATGGATGTCTTACATTAACAGATGTTGTGCTTGTATGTACTGGGATTATGGGCTAGTTTACTCATCTCCCTCTGTGTTTCTTCTGTAAACTGACCAAGTATCTCCCGACTGCTAGCCAGTTGAAAGATGAGCTTTGGGCTATAAACTTCAAGACCCTGTGGTTGTAGATTGAGAGCAGTAAAAATATTTTCTCCAGTTCAAAATTTATTCTAAGAATATTAATTCAAATGAAAAATAAACATGAATAATCAATAATCCACAATAATTAACTAATGCAAAATATTCAGCAGTACAAATGCTTCATGCTTAGAGGTGGTGCCTTCAGACTGCAGAATTGCAAATATTTACCTCCCTTTGTTGAAAAACGGTGGTAAGAATAAGCCTAGCGACTACAGGTCAATCAATTTAACCTTGGTGGTGAGGAGCTTCTTCCCTGCTGCCATCAGACTTTTGAATGGACCTGCCTTGCATTAAGTTGATCTTTCTCTACACTCTAGCTGTGACTGTAACATTACATTCAACACTTTCTTGTTTCTTTCTCTGTGAAAGGTATGCTTTGTCTATATAGTGCACAAGAAACAATACTTTTCATTCTATGCTAATGCACAAGACAATAATAAATTAAATAAATCAAAAAGATTTGGAAATGATTACTCAGGACAAAATTAATAATCAGTTGGGCAAATGTGTTTTAATTAAGGACAGCCAGCATGGACTTAAATGCAAATCATACTTAATTCACTTGCTTGATTTTTTTGATTGAGTTAACAAAGGGTAGATGAGGGTAAACTGATAGATGTGGTGTACATGGACTTTGAGAAGGTATTTGCTAAAGTGCCACTTGACAAACCTGTGAGCAAAGTTTGAGTCTATGAAATGAAAAGCAACAGAAATGCAAAACTGCCTGATTGAGAGGAAAGAGAATAGTGGCGAATGGTTGTTTTCACACTGTAGAAAGGTTTGTACTGGGCTTTAGGACTCTTCTTTTGATATATATTAATGACCTAGACTTGGGTGTACTGGCACAATTTCAAAATTAGCAGTTGATATGAAACTTGGAAGCTTTGTGATCTGAGGACAATGGTGTGAAAGTTCAAAAGGATGTAGACAAATTGGTGAAATGGACAGACAAGTGGCAAATTAAAGTTAATGCAGAGAAGTGCAAAGCGATTAATCTTGTTAGGAAGAATGGTAAGAGGCTATTCCAAAGGGCTAAAGGAACAGAGGGACTTTTGGAGTATGTGTGTGTGAATGAAGGTGGCAGGATAGTTTGAGAGCACAGTTAATAAAGCATACGGGATTCTGGGTTTTATAAATGGGGGAATAGAATACAAAAGTTATGATAAGTCCATATAAAACACTGCTTGGACCACAACTGAAGTATTGTGTCCAGTTCTATTTCTGGGCACCACACTTTAGGTAGGATATAAAGGCATTTAACACATTTTAGGAAGGATATAAAAACATTAAAAGTTGACGTACAAAAGATTCAGGAGAAAGGTTTCAGGCATGAGGAAGTTCAGTTGCATAAAATGGAGAAGCACAGGCTATTCCATGGAAAAAAGAAGGTTGCCACTGTGAACCTTGTACGCATGAATGAATAGCCACTGGGCTTGAAGATTCCCCTAATTTGACATGGCTGCAAATTTCTTCTGGGATCTTTCCGTCAAAGAAATGCACAGCACAGTCTATTGGGAACTTTGTGTTTCGTAATAGAGTTGGAGAAGATGAGACTCACTCACTTCTGATAGCACAAGTTGCCGTATAGTAAGTTTAAAGGTCCAATCGTTGGATGTGAGTGAAAGGGTGAGTGGACAAATGGTGACTGAGGGCTAGATGAACGAGTACATAGTCAGATTGGGGAGTAGTCGGGTTGATTCACATGGGTCAGGTCAGGGATTTGGTCAGGTTGGGCTGCGTTGGAACAGATTGGGGGATGGGCAGGTCAGGAGTTGTCAGGTTTGGTTGGGTCATGTTAGTCGAGTGTGGTTGGGACCCAGTCAGATGGTCAGGCAGTCAGTCATATGGTCGAGAGTTCATAGGTATTCAGCTCAGGTCGGGAGGGGTAGTTGGCTGAGGGGATAGTTAGGTGGTCATGGGGCTGATTGGGGTCAGTTATGGAACTGGCCTGGTGTTAGACATTCCCTGGATGACTTCAGGTGCATCCTGTGGAACCAACCAGCGTTTCCGACTCTGGCTCAGCATCAGAGACATTCATAGCAACATAGAAATATTCATGAAGGGACTTGATTTAATTTATTATTGTCACATGTATTAGTATACAGTGAACAGTATTACTTCTTGTGTGCTATATTGACAAAGCATAGAGAAGGAAAGGAGATGGGGGAGAACATTGTGTTACAGTCATAGCTAGAGTATTGAGAAAGATCAACTTAATAAAAGATAGCTTCATTCAAATCTCTAATGGCAGTAGGGAAGAAGCTGTTCTTGAGTTGGTTGCTTTGTGACCCCAGACGTTTGTATCTTTTTCCCGAGGGAAGAATGTGGAAGCGAGAATGTCCGGGGTACATAGGGTTCTTGATTAAGCTGGCTGCTTTTCCGAAGCAGTGGAAAGCATAGACAGAGCCAATGGATAGGAAGCTGGTTTGTGTGATGAACTGGGCTTCATTCACGATGCTTTGTAGTTTTTTGCAGTCTTGGATAGAGCATGAGCCACACTAAGCTATGATATAACCAGAAACAATGTTTTCTATGGTGCATCTGTGAAAACAGTGAGAGGATCTCAAGGGGTAAGGAATTGCTCATTGGAAGTTTAAACATCCAGGCAATTCCCATGTAGGTTGGTGTTTCAGGACTTGCACAAGGTCCTGATGTGCTTCTTCAGTAGACCATCTGATTTAACCCATCGATTTTAATATCTGAAGATTGTAAGCAGTTAAGTGATCTGTAACCTGACTACAGTTTCAAATTAATTAACTCAATCTATTTATTGTGGTCAGAAGTGAGGATTGAAAAATACCCTAGTTTTGATGTTGCTGAAAGTTTTTTCAAGTTGGTTCCTTACTTCAAGCACTGTTTTTATGTGAAGAAAATTAACCTTCAAACACAGAATAAATAGTGTTCTTCGGACATGGTTTGTCAACATACTCCAGGAGTTTGTCCAACTGATTGATTGCTCACAGCAAAGAAGGTTTCCTGTTTTTGGAGTTGATTAGTAACAGTAAAACTGAGTCATAATTCCCTCTGCTGTTGGCTCCATGACCTTGTGAGACAAAGTAGATCTCCCCAACAACATTAAGAGTTTGTTTTAAGATTAATCATTTTATGAATAAGGCAAGCTCATGTTTGTACTAAGTGTAACACGTTCTTTCCTTAGGAGTATCCAAAGTTAAATAAAGGAACATATACTGCAGCTGTAAGAATTTGTTGCATTTATTTTAAATTGTTGGCTTGTGGCTTCGATTTTACACTGAGCCATTTCAATTTTTGATGCAAAAGATCTGAATATTGGCACCATTTCCCCAGCACATGCTAACATAGAAAAACATCAGTGTTAGATCAAGAAAATGATAGAACTCTACCTATTGCTAGCACATGATTGGTTTTATACAGAATAAACTAATCAGATGATATACAGAAGTATGCTTCTTCTGTTTAAAATATTTACACTGTATTCTTAAGGAGCCTGTATCCTCAGTTAACTAAGAGCCTATCCTAAGTTGACCAATCCATTTCATAAGAGAGTACCCTATATGGGTCTTTTTTAAAAAGGGGTTTTGTGTCTTGAAACAGAACAGCTGAATAATTCAGCCTGATATGAGATTACTAAAAATAATGGCAAATCATATTTTTCAATATTATCTGCATGTTCATTTTTAGTCATTACGTAGAAGTTGATGCGTAAAGAATGATTTTGTATGATTAATTTTGTTGATTGTTAAATCATACTGAATATCATGGTATACATGATTTACTATTCTTGAAATGTGTAAGTTTATGAAAACCATGACATAACATAGGCAGTACTGAGTACATTGAATTCAGGTCAGGAGTCATGCAGCAAATCCCTTTACTCTGTTACATCTTGTAATGTCAGCAAAACAAAGCCATTTTGCCAGTGCCATCACATATTGAGTGCACAATATACGGTTAATTTCTTTATTTAAAAATGCCACAAATTAGATCATATATTTTGGGAAAGAATGCATGCACACCTATCAGTGGTGACTCTGAGACGGTAAACTAACTTTGGAGTTTGAATTATGGTTCAAATTTTGCTCTTGCTGTTTGACATTATTTGAACTTCCCGCTTGAAGAAGACCTGTTCCTTATTGTTTAATCTGAAATACTGATATGGGTACCATGCTGAGACAGTGATCTAATAGGATTCATTTCGGATTGCTCTCGCATAAACCTAGCATAGATACATTGCGTTGACTGGCCCGTTTTGTGTTTTGTAAGTCTATGTTTCAACGTTAGAGGATGCAGAGCTAAGATCTGCACACATCATGATCTGCCAATCTGGAAACCTGCCTGTTCTAAAGGATACTGTCTACGTTTCTTGAGATACACTGTGAAAAAAATCTTGTCAGATACTGACAGTAGTATTAGGCTCTCCAGTTGTTGCAGCTGCTCAGGTTGGCTTTCTTGGGCAGCTTGACAATTGCTAGCCACTGCCAGTCGTCCAGGACATCCTTTGCTATCCAGATCTTGTTGAATATATACATGAGCTCTGTTGTGACATTGTTCTTGCCATGTTCATAGAATCATAGAACCCTACAGTGCAGAAAGAGGCTCTTCGGTCCATCGAGTCTGCACCGAACACAATCCCACCCAGGCCCTACCCCCATATCCCTACATATTTTACCCACTAATCCGTCTAACTTACGCATCCCAGGACATTAAGGGGCAATTTCTTATGTTGACCAATCGACCTAACCCGCACATCTTTGGACCATGGGAGGAAACCGGAGTACCCAGAGGAAACCCACACAGACACGAGAATGTGCAAACTCCACACAGACAGTGACCCGAGCCGAGAATCAAACCCAGGTCCCTGAAGCTGTGAAGCAGCAGTGCTAACCACTGTGCTACCGTGCCACCCACATAGCTGTGCTGGTATCTTGTCATTTCTAGATGCCTGTTGTTTTTCAGGAACTTGATGCCACTGTGAACCTCTGATTTGGCAATTTCTGATGTGGATATGCCGGCGTTGGACTGGGGTAAACACAGTTAAAAGTCTGACAACACCAGGTTTAAGTCCAACCGACTTATTTGATAGTAAATTCACTAGCTTTCGAGGTTACCCTCTTCATCAGGTCAGTCACCTGACGAAGAGGGTAACCTTGAAAGCTAGTGAATTTACTATCAAATAAATCGGTTGGACTTAAACCTGGTGTTGTCAGACTTTTTACTTGGCAATTTCTCCCAGGTGATGTTCAGCTGTTGAGGTTTAAAGTTTAAAATTCATTTATTAGTGTCACAAGTAGGCTTCCATTAATACTGCAATAAAAAAATTGTGAAAATCCCCTTGTCACCATGCGCCGGCACCCTTTCGGGTACACTGAGCATTTAGCATGGCCAACACGTCTAACCGACGTATCTTCTGGACTGTGGGAGGAAACCATAGCATCTGGAGGAAACCGTGTAGATTCCGCACAGACAGGGACCCAAGCCAGGAATCGAACCCGGGTCCCTGGAACTGTGAGGCAATGCTAACTACCGTGCCACTGTGTTGTCCCATGGATGCCCCACACAGGTCGGTGCTGTGTTGAACTCAAACATGAAGTGGAAACATGGATAGTCAGATGTTCTTTCCTCAGGTAGAAAAGTCAAGTACTAGGGGACAAAGGTTTGAGGTGCGTGGGGAAAAGTTTAGAGAAGCTGTGCAAGGCGAGTTTTTTTTTTACACGCAGGGTGGTGAATGTCTGGAATGCGTTGCCCAGGGAGGTGGTGGGAGTAGGTACGATATGAAAGACAACTAGACGAATACATGAAAAGCTTGGGAAGGATGTGGACTCTAAGTGCATACGATTGTAGTTTAGGTATGCATCATGATTGGCGCAAGTTTGGAGGGCTGGCGGGCCTGTCCCTGTGTTGTACTTTTCTTTTTTCTTTGTTCTTTGAAGCTAGGCTGGTTCCATTTTAATATAGGCAGAATTATTAGTCTATAAGCGCAGAAACAAAGTCTAGGTCGAGGTGTCCAAAATGCAGTTTATTTTGAAGAGCCTATGGGCGAAGTGTTAAAAACTGTCCAGTACTATTCTTCCCCGGCAGTCCCTCGGGATTGAGAATTACTTGCAATCACTCTGGTTTCATGGGCTATGCGTTGGTTGGTAAGTCACTCTGCCACTCTGCATGCTTGCCTTTATTAGTCGGGGCCATTGAAAACAAGAATCTGGATGTCATGTTGCAGCTTTATAAAACTTTGGTTAGACTGCACTTAAGAGTATTATGTTCAATTCTGGTCGCCACATTGCAGGAACGATGTGGAGAGCGTGCAGAAGAGGTTCTGTGCTCCTTGGGCAGGTAGTGTTTGGAAGGTCTGGTAGATGAATTATTTGGAGACTTGTGTGCTCTCTCTGATGTCTCATCTTCACCTCTGTATGTTCCCGACAAAGGTTGTTGGTGGGCTCCATGCCTTTCCCAATGAATCTTCTCCATTTTTGTTGGTCACAGGCCAGGACATCCCACGAGTTGGCAGGGATATTTGCCTCTTCAGGGATGCTTTGAGGACATCCCCTGAAGTGTTTCTGCTGTCCTCCTGAGAATCTTCTGCCACAGCTGAGCTCCAAGTAAGAGCAGTTGCTATGGTAGTCTCTTGTCAGGTAGATGAATGACATGTCCTGCCAATGGAGCTTCACTATTACTAATGTACTGTAACCACTCCATTCTGGAAATATATTGTTTAGAAACACTGGTTGTACAGAAATATTTTGAGCAGACCCAAACAACTCGTGGATTCACCACTTAATTATTTGGGCCTCGCACCAAATTGAGAAGGCATGGATAGTACAGTTTCTGGATAAGTGAAGCAATTTTTAATGCTGCTTTTTAATTTTTCATCGTTGTTTTAGGTTTCAGGTAAATAATTGTATCTACCGTTTTTCGACTTCACACACTTGTAGTTAAGCATTCTAATGTAATCCTACGATCCAGAGAAATTACAAAATGACTTGATCTCAAGCATTCCAGACTGAGAGATTGCAGTGTATAGAGAACATGTTTAGGATGATGCGAAGGTTATTTTGTCAGATTCATTTGACACTTCACTTGGAAGGATGTATTTGCTATAGAGGGAGTGCAATGGAGGTTCACCAGACTAATTGATAGGATGGTGGGACTGATCTAAGAGGAGAGATTCAGAAGACAGAACCTATATCCTCTAGAATTTAGAAAAATAAGAGGTGATCTCATAGAATTCATAGAAACCCTACAGTGCAGAAAGAGGCCATTTGGCCCATTGAGTCTGCATCAACCACGATCCCACCCAGGCCCTACCCCCGTACCCCTACATATTTTACCCACTAATCCACGCATCTCAGGACACTAAGGGGCAATTTTTTAGCATGGCCAATCAACCTAACCTGCACATCTTTGGACTGTGGGAGGAAACCAGAGCACCCAGAGGAAATCCATGCAGACACGAGGAAAATGTGCAAACTCCACATAGGCAGTGACCCAAACCGGGAATCGAACCCAGGTCCCTGGAGCTGTGAAGCAGCAGTGCTAACCACTGTGCTACATGCTACCCAAAATAGAATTTTGAGGGATGACTTTCAATAGATTGCAGCAAGATAGCTGCTCTGCTACTTAGGAAACCCTGAGCACATTGAAAGGTACAAGGTTTTTAAGGGGCTAGACAGCATAGATGCAAAAAGAAGATTTCCCCTGGCTGAGGGTGGGGGTGGGGGGTGTGGTGTGGGGGAGAGATCTAGAACCAGGGAACATAGTCTCAGGATGAAGATTAAGTCACTGTGGGAAGGATGTAAATGTAGTGGAGAGGGTGCAGAAGAGGATCACAAAATGGTTCCAGTGATGAGAAACTTCAGTTATGAGGATAGATTTGTTTGGGGCTATTCTTCTTGGGGAGAAGAAGGCCAAGGGGAGATTTGATAGAAATGTTCAAAATCAGACGGACTGTGTAGAGTACATAGTGAGAAACTGTTCCTGCTCGTAAAAGAATCAAGAACAAGAGAAGACAGATTTGAAGTGATTTGTTAAAATGATGCGAGAAAAAGCTTCTTCATACAAGTGATACGGATCTGGAATTCTCTGCCTGAAAGTGTAGTGCAGGCAGTTGAATTTAGGCATTCTAGAGGGCATTAGATAATTTCTTGAATAGAAACAATGTGCAGGAGTATGGGGAAATGGCATGAAGTGATACACATTTGGAGAACCAGTGCCGACAGGATGGGCCAAATGGTCTCCTCCTGTGCTGTAACTATTCTCTGGTGCTGTAACTATTCTGTGATGCTGTGATTCTTCCTGTCTTGTCCTCAAGCTCATGCTCTTGGCTGAATTCAAGCACTTAACAACCACCCATTCCCCACCCCTTTCCAGTTCAAGACAACAGTTTTCTCAATTGCACACCAGTTCAGGGTGACTTCTTTTTCCACTTTCTGTTCCACTTCAAACCAACAATGTTCTTTCCCTTTACCCTCTCAAATTTCATACTCACCATTTTCTCCCACTACCCTCCACTGTTTCAAGCTTTGACAAAAGGTTATTAGTCTGACACCTTAACTCTGTTTTGCTCCCTGCAGATTCTGCCTGGCCTGCCATGTATTTCTTGCATTTTCTGTTCTTATTCCAGATTGCCCAATCCACAGTATTTTGCTTTTCTGTACAGTTATGCTTAATGTATAACACTAAGCTTCACAAACAACACTCTAGGTTCTGTTTCACTATTGAAGTCTGATGCTATCTGAAGCTTTCAGGTTAAATAATTGCTTTCCATTGCTGTGAGCTATTGAACTCTTCAGTAGGTGTCATCATCCATGACACAGATGCACATGGAATTGACACACTCATAGAAAGCACACACTTCAGACAATATGTCACCAGGAATGGTGAAAAAGAAACAGATATGGAGTCTTGAGCAAAAACAGTTATGCACAGGTAAATGTTGATAGTTCACAGAGTCGATACAAAGGCAGAAGGAGCTGTGCATTCCATGTGTAGTTTAAGTTTGTGTGAAAATGTTGAAATTGGACTTAATTTTTTTTGCAGAATTGAAAGGCACAAGCTGTTGATTTGCTGCAACAACTGTCATGGATTTAGTAGCAGTCACGTGTTGTAATTAGTTACCAATGATCATCTGTAATCTGTTCATGAGTGAGATGTCAGGCACATTTGGATTTTTAAATCTTACCTTTATTTAGTGCCAGGGTTTTCAAAAACTCTCAGGCTTTTGATGTATCATTATATATACTTGTAGATAATGATGCATCAAAATTTGAGATCTTAAAATATAAGTTGATGATCTCGGTTCAGCTCAGAAGTACTCAGACATTTTCCCATATTGAACAAGGGAGAAAGGGGAGTCATCCTTGGTTACTCTTGCATAACTGCTAGTGGTCAGGTAGCATTGAAAAAAAAGCCTAACAGAAGAACACCTGTGCAGTTCTAGACAGTAAAGAAAGTTTAAAACTGAACTTCCTTTGTTCAGAATAACTTCTATAATGTTACTCATTGAAAAAGGATATTGTAGTATTCAACTACGTGTATATGGTTTAAAAAGTGCATAAACTGAAACATGTGCCTTTGTCCACATTTTCTTGACTGTACTCATTCCAACCATTTTTCATAAATCTCATACTTGACATACAGTGTATTTGTTTTAATTGATAGACTTGGAGCAGGCTTCATAGTTCAGTATTTACTGAAAGTCTATATTGACTGTTCAGGCTTACCTCATTTGACTTTAATTAGTATTAAGTCCTGGCTTGGGAAAAATAAATTGCCTTTGCTAATGGAAAAAGCATTTAAACGTAATTCTATGTGTTACTAACTTCATGCACCGCAGCAGGTATGATTATTTTCAAAAGCAATCAGTGATGTGCTTAGATTTTTATTCTTTATTCTTTTTCGTGGGAAGTTGGTGTTGCTGACAAGGTCAGTATTTGTTGTCTAATTGCCCTTGAACTGTGTGTGGTTTGCTAGGCCATTTCAGAGGTCAAGCACATGTGGGTCTGGAGTCACATGTAGACAGACCAAGGGTGGCAGATTTCCTTCCCTAAAGGATTTTATTTTAACAACTAGCTTTATGTTCCAGACTTACTAATTGAATTTAAATTCCATACATTGCCACAGGTGGGATTTGTTCCATGTCTCCAGAGCCATTGGATTGTTAGTCCAGTGATATTTCCACTATACAATTCTCTCCTGCTAGATACATCATTATTAATTTTGATCACAATTAATTTTAAGATTGTACCATAGGGTTCTTAGAATACCAAACATTTTTGACTTCATAAGACATGGGTCATCTTGTGTACAAAATCCAAATTAATTCTGCGTGTCTACCCCCCAGTTGTCATGTAGTACAGCTGCCACAGCTGTCTTCCATTACAACATCTATATCTTGTTCCTCCTCTTTTCATGTACTGTTTATGTGATAGGGAAAATGTAGTGTTGCGAAGTTGAGTTTGTGAGTTGGAATTTGATGTTGGTAAAGATGTAAAGAGTGCAAAAATGCTAGAGGGAAAAAAAATTGCATGGTCCCTTTAAAAGCTGATATTTTGTTTCAGTGCTTGGATGTTAAAGTGCGGGTGCATATGGGGTCCCAGACTGAAACATTTGTATCAAAGGTCAGGCAGCAGGGTTGCCGTGATAACAGGCTTCAGGCATTTGAATGTTTTTGAATTCAGATCATCAATTTAAAGCAGATACTCAGACACCTTTTGAATTTGATGGTGTTGACAACATCAGACCAATCCCATTATAGGAAAATTGATGAGTCATCACAGGTATGAAAGAGAGTGCAAGGGGGTAAAAAACAGCAGTTAGCAACTGCCACCTCTCAAGCCTCAAGGGGGAAGAGAACAATTATCAACTCTGCCAGCTTCAGATATGTCTTGAGAGTGCACCATCTAACTAGTGAAAGGTACCACATCAAAAAGAACATATACACAGAGGAATCAACAGAAGAACGCAAAAGTTTCTGAAAGCCACAAAACCTGATTGTATTTTTTTGAAAGTGACTAAATTCCATTTTTTTAAATTAATGAATGAGTATTGCATTTATTTGAGCAGCATTCTATTTGAACCTTATTTTATTCGGTATGTTACTTGTTTAGTTAAAGTTCCCTGTTAGTTAACTAAATAAATTGTTAAGTCGTCATTTTAAAAGTGAGTGTCAGGTATTTCTAAACAGTGCTGCATTGTAACAGTAGCCATAGTGACTGACTGAAATCTAGGAATAGAAAAATGATGGACAAAATGCAAGAATAGTTAAGTGAAAAATGATGGAAAGCCATCGTGTTGGACAGTTTCCCAAACTGGGTTCCATTGGTTACACCCAGGGGTTCCGTGGTAGATTAGGCTAATGTACAAAATTTGAGAAGTGCTATGAAGCTGCTTGTCCAAGCAAAGGCTGGTTCCTGTCTGATTGGCTGCTGATAGGACTATGTGGTGGGAGGGGGAGGGGAGCGGCAGGGGAAGTGTATGTGTCCAACAGCATTCTTAAATTTAAACAAGTTTGAGAGCAAATGAAGTAGAATCACTCTTCCCATTAAAATGGTAAAAAAAGGTTAGAATTAAACACTTTGTTGAATAAGCGAGCATTTTGATTATAATAAATGGAAACATATAAGGAACAGAAAATACTTTAAAAAATTGTTTTCGTATGTAAATGCAATCACTAATATTGTGGTTTAACGCTTCAACATAATAAAAATGTTTCTTGAGCTCCATCAATAAACTTGAGAGTAAAGAAGTTCTGTGGCCAAAAATGCTTGAGAAAACCTGGTAATAGAATAATCCAAAGTAGAGATTGCTTCTGTACAGTGAAGGTGAACATGGAATGAAGTTGCAACACACTTGCACTGCTCCAGTAACTGCTAATTTCTCATTAAACTTTTCATTAGTGTTTAGCAACCCCACACAATAGTTTGCAATGCTGTTCATGTTTTAAAGCTCCCTCGTTAAGGTCTTAAGCAAATTCTTGATACATCTGCATTTTGCAAAGTTCTGAAAAAGGAAACAAAATCCACCTTTAAATGTTATAAGCTAAATAGAAGAAAATGAGCTGCTAATTTGGGTGTGGATACAGAAGGTATGCAAAGGAATGCAGATAAGTAAGTGAGTGGCTAAGAATTAGCAGGTGGAGTATCATTTAGGGAAGTTTGAGGTTTTTAAATTTGTTAGGAATTATGGAAACCAAAACACTTTTAAGATGGTGAAAAACTATTAATTGTTGATGTTCACAGGGATTTAAGTCTCCTTGTACAACAGTACAAGAAGGGGAAGGATTCCTTATATGCACAGGGTAAGAGACGTTATGACAGAAAGCAGAGTAGTTATGTTGGACAGACAAAGCCTATATTTCGGAAAGAGGCTGAGACCACGAAGGAGATTGTGCTGAGACTGCAGTGTGTGGAGCCCGACTGAGAAAATGTTGGCCATCAAGAGATGCAGGCACTTTGAGCTGGGAGCAGATAAGAAGAGGAAGGGCTAAGTCATCCAGTTCTAAACTGCATTCTTTGTGTTTTTTGGAGTACCAATTCACAAAAAATTTATCAAAAGTTAAAAACAAAACAAAACAGCAAGGCTTAGGAACTTTTGAGTGCAAGGATCTTGGAGTCTAATGTGCTCAATTAGCATTTCAATGCAAAATATTTTTAAGTTTCCTGATGCTTGTCCAAGCAGGCCCATCCTACTATTAAAACAATGCATGGTTAAGTGGAGCCAAGTAAGATTTCCAGCTCTGCTTGATAGATCTATCCCTTCAACTCCTATTAGTGAGTCAGTCTGCATATTAAAGAGTAGAAGACCTATTGGGCTCAGTAATTAGACTACCCCAACTGCCACAGGATTACAATTGATAATTACATTTTCATTGTCTGGTGCAACATCTTGGAATCTCTTTGATGATCAAGGAAATCTACCTGTCCTCCCATTTTGCCTTCCCATGGCAGAAAGCCACTGTGTGAACTTCAGACAAATGGTGATCATAGAACAAAGAACAAAGAATAACCCAGCACGGGAAACAGGCCCTTCGGCCCAACGAGCCCGCGCCGCCGCATCCTCCTACACCTACCCTGCCCTGCGTGTATGCGAGTGGAACCCCTAACTTAGCCAGATTCAGGGGAGAATAGTGTCAATTTGGTATACCAATCAGCCTAAGAGCACATCTTTGGGGTGTGGGAGGAAACCGGAGCGCCCGGAGGAAACCCGCGCAACCACAGGGAGAATGCACAAACTCCCACAGACACAGGCCCAAATCCATGTATCTGCACAGCTAGCAGTGCTAGTCACTGAGCTGTTGCGGCGCCCGTCTACCGGTCCAGGATCAAGCACACACGCTGACACAAAGTACTAGGCCACTCCCGGAACCTCCAAGAGCAGCCCACGCACGACCCACTGTGTGCATGCCCCTTGTTTGACAACAAGGTGGACCGCCACCTGCGGAATAAAAAGACAAAAACGTTAACATGTAAGTCTGCATTTCCGGTGTCTCCCAAGGCTCTGACCCTATTTAATACCCCCTACTATAACCCTCCATCCTTGTTTTGCTCATGTGTCATGAGTTGAGTGGTTGCCAGGTAGACAACAGAAACCAGAACTTTTTGTAAGTAGCATGCTAAAAAGCATAACTATTTAAAATGTGTGAATATTAATTATTCTTGAGCAGATCATGGACACAAATACTGCAAGGAATAATCTGCTACATTTCAGTGTTTGATGAAATGCTAAAGTTTTACTGCACAGACATCTACAAATTTTGTACATCTTGTACATGCCTGCGGATGTTAAGAAAACTGCTGGATGCATGAGTTGTCATCTTCTGGTGTGCGCAGGTAATGAAGAAAATGAACAGGTATAGAAGAAAACTGCCATGTGCCAACAATGTAAAAAAACAACGTAAATCCACATCATGTGCCAACAATCCAGTGAGTCACCACCAAGTATCTCAAATAAATAAAATAATTATGTTGCAGAATTGGATAAACAGATTGCAACAATTATTTATTTTTGAAGGGAAGGAGAGCAATTGCAGTGCATATGTTGACTACGCTGAGTGTACCGCATGCACGCACGCACATACACACACTCTGACCCTGTATACCCATTCAGCAAGATAAGAGAAGACTGTTGGTTTCTTTTTGGCTATCAGTCTGAATGGGAACACACACTGTGGAGGATGTATTGGAACTGCCATGAAAGTTGTCACTGTATATAACAAAATAATAACCAAGAATGACTGCTAAATAAACTTACTCATTGGGTCATTGTGGATATCTACCGCAGGAACATTTGTTCTGATCCCACGAACACCTCTTATTTTGCTGCCCTATTGCCACATTCCCTCATACCCTTTGCTGTGAGCCATCTAGCGAACCTGACTTTAAATATTGACATGGCACTGGACTTTGCAGAATCTGGAACACTCCACAAACCTTTTAAAATGGTGGAGAGGACCCAGATGTGGAAGTATTGGATTGCTAAAGTTCTTTCAGTCCAGGTTGCTAAAGCTACCAAGGTTCCTATTACCACTGTGCTGCCAATTGAATTGTTAATATTTCTTACCCACTCTTAAATTATCTCATTTTTGGATGCCATTTGATGGCCCTGACCAGAGTTGGTATCCCCTCCATCTAGATGCCAATGCTTCAGACTTGTTGAAGGGGATAATTTACTCTGGATGTTTTTGATCATGTCTGTCCATCTTTACTGTCTCTGCTCTATAGATTGTCACCATTTCTTATTTTCATTTCAGTGTCTCAGTAGCTTGACCACTCTCTGAACATTTGTTCCAGAAACATTTGCTCTTGTTCCTTGACATGTTAAATTGTCTCCAATTGCTTTCTAGTTCAGAGGTCTTAAACTTAAGTAGTTAGAGTTGAACCTTTGTCCCACAAATAGACATTTTTCTATATGTGCTTTGGTGCCTTTCAGTTCTTCAACTGTTTCAGAAAGGCACATTTTATTTTACGTTTTTTAAACACAATATATTCACAGGACACTGGAATAGAAATGACTAAGCAATGGATGCTGTGGCATAGGTAGCAATGAGGATATCTGGAAGTTTTTTTTTGATTTCTTTGCTTTCTAACAAAAAAGATAATTGAATGAAAACAAAATTCCTGTCAAAAATATAAATCTTTGTACATTCTACTAATTGAACATTTTTTTCAAAACTCTGTACTGTTAGGAGACAGTCTGCTTCAGCATCAGCACATTGTGATTTAACTTGGGAGATCAAAGAACACAACAAGAAGCCATTTGCAGTGAAGGCAGTATGGCTGCAGGAGATGGAGCTTTCACATCAAGAGACATATAGAGGCTCTGTCATACCTGCAGCACTCCACTCCAAAGATATGCGGGTTAGGTCGATTGGCCACGTTAAATTGACCCGAGTGTCAGGGGATTAGCAGTGTAAATATGTGAGGTTATGGGAAAAGAGCCTGAGTGGGATTGTGGTCGGTGCAGACTCAATGAGCCAAATGGCTTCCTTCTATACTGTAGGGATTCTATGATAATGATTCAAATGTGCTACACCAAAGCACTTGACAGTCTAGCCTAACTGATCAGTTATCTGTTCTGTTCCTAGTTAGTTTTATTGTGATTTCATTTCGAAACTGATCTCAAATATTTATGTGAGGGTAATGGCACAATATTGGGGTGGGAGCCTGTAATTTTGCCTTTATATTTTTTGTCAGTGATCTGGTTGGCAGTATCAAACTGAGCAACTATGTTAGTGTATGAGATATGATCTTGGATTGCGTTGATGGTTAACAGTAGCCAAATGTGAAATTAGTCAGCATTTTGAAGCAGTTTGTCAGAATGCAGCAGTTTATAAATGCTAAAATGTGAACACCCTGATACATTACCGTAGATTGCAACATTTAAAGCAATCTTTTAAGATGGGAATAGAGGGACATGGTCCCTGGAAGGGTAGGAAGTTTTAGTTCAGACAGGCAGCATGGTCGGTGCAGGCTTGGAGAGCCAAAGGGCCTGTTCCTGTGCTGTAATTTTGTTCTTTGTTCTTTGAAGCTTCAAAAAATTCCTTCCAAAAGGGGACAACTCCTATGATGTGTATAAAATGTGAAACGTCAATGTTGATGTAGGTGATTGTCGTTTTAGAATGTGAACAAAAAAACTGTCAGTTACCATGTTCAATCTGCTGCCTGGGCATTAAATGCTAAAATCTTAAACTTCTGTGCATCATCTATAGGGCCAATATCGCGTACTCAATTCCATGCATTGACTCGTATAGTGGTATTTTCAAGTTTGCTGATGACATGACCAAAAATCCTACCCTTCGACTAACTTTTTAACCTCAAGGTACAAAATAAAATAATTGATGATTCATGAATTAGTGGAATGTGTGAAACGATTTGGCTAATCATTTGTCTCTTTTGCATGTGTAAGAAGCTATGTTAACATGGTTGGATGTTTCATTCTAGAAATAAACATCTTTTATTTCATATATTAGGTTTTCTAAGCATTCCTAAATGTTTGTGGACTTGAGTAATTGAAGTAGAATATTTTAATGATTTAAAGGCAAACCTTTTGATAAAAATTAGGACAAGGAATGCTGTACCCCTCCAGCTGCATAACCTGCATGTAGTTCCATTTTTCTCTTCCACTGTTCTCCTGATTAGATTTATAAACTTTTGTGGAGTTTGGAAATATCCATAATTTTAAAGCAAACATGCTAGGGCAAAACCCATCAAATGGATTCTTGAAACAGAGTAGTGAGGAGTGAATAGCAAGGAATACGGTGGCGTTCCCCAGTACAAAGACCATTGCTTTCCCTGATCTATATTGATGACTTGATTGCAGGGCACAGTTTCAAAATTTGCAGATGATAAAAGACTTGAATTTTGTAGCTGTGCCGAAAGGAGGATAATGATGGACTTGAAGAGGAGATGGACAAGCTGTGAAATGGGTGGACAGCTTGCAGATTAAATGTGAGGCAGAGAAGTCTGAAGTGATTCATTTGGTAGGGAGAATGAGGAGAGGCAATACAAAATAAAGGATACCATCCAAAAAGGGAACAGCGGCACAGGGAGATTGGGGGGCATATGTAAACAAATCACTGAAGATGGCAGGCAGATTGAGAAAGTGGTTAATCGGCATATAGGATCCGGAACTTTATAAATAGAGCCTTGGTTGGAATTCAATGCAGGCCACTGGAAGGGGAGTCATTGGGGGAGGGGGTGGGAGGCAAAGACTGATAGAATTACATAGGAGACCATGTACCGGAGGCTCAACATCAGAAACTGTGAGCTGAATCATACTGGAGATGAGAAGTTGTGATGCTGCACGCAAGAGACAGGAAGGTAATTGAGACTGTTACAAAGGTCATTAAGCCAAATTAATGTACCTCTGACTAGAACTAAATGTTGCATTCTGAATTTACTGATTGGGGAATGGAAATCATGAACTGGCGATCCCCACTTGTTCAAAGTCTCTTTGGCTCCTGTGAGGTCTCGGGACAGTCAGCCTTCCATTAGAATGTAAACTTCTGCCACAAGGAGAGAGGATGCCAGTGAATATGGTGGGCACAGGAGCAACAGCTGGACACTGTATCCAAGGGCAGTAGTCAGTGTCATTCAGAGATGGGGCTCATCCACCCAATTTATCAGGACCCATGAGGAAAGGTACATCAGGCCCCACAATTGCCCTTCCTGGAACAGCAGGAGTAAGAGGTGTAGCCTACAACTGGGCAGGACACCATCAGGAATGACAGCAGGAGAGGTCAAAGAAGTTCATGATAATGTGTTCAGAAATTGAAGGAATTACCTGGAAATGATGGAATACCAGTACCAGAGAAGACTGCACCTTTCAATGGAGTCTGATCCAATCTCTGTATGATGCTGCAGGATAACGGATGGAGGAGTAAATGGACTAATGCTATTTAATGAAGCATAGCCATTATTAACTAATGTAAAAGGGTAAAACACCCATGCCTTTGTTGTGTTTAAGTGCTCTTTTGAGTCCTCTGGCAAGCTACAACCCTGGCATCTGGAGCTGAGTTAGAGGAAGGCTGCTGAACATGTTGCCCCATGTTCTGAGATGACCTCGGTAGCCATATTCTGGCTGCCCAAGACCTGGAGGGCTCAGGCATGCTGAGGAGCTCTTTCACCAGTGTAGATGTCTCTGTGGCTGCTTTCACTGGGGGTGGTTGGGTCACTAGCGGAGGAACTGAGGAATGCCTGTATACCTTCAAAGAGACTTGGGAGGAGTCCCAGATGTGGCAGGCTGCATCACCTCCTCCCTCTGGGTGTGCAGTGGCAACTTCCTGGAATCCTGACGCCCTGTCCCCTCTCATCTGGTGACTGCAGCATAGAGCTCAATGCCAAAACAGTGGTCTGCAGATCTGCATGCAAACCCGGCAGCCACTGAATAACCTGCAGGACCTGGCTCTCCATCACTAACACCAAGCCCTGCGTGCAGGAAACCATGCACACATACACCTAATACATGGCAGAACACATGACCTAGATGGGCTCCTTCATTATTTGTTCATGGCTGCACAAAACCTCAAGCAGCTCCACCAGATGTTGCCCTATTTTCATTGCATCTCCAGCAAAGCCAGCATGGTTGACATCAGAAGACTGATGATCAACGTTGGTCTAACCTCCAAAAATGCTCCACTTGTAAGGGCCCTTTGTTGTCATAGCCATGCAGGGGCAACTGACAGGTGCTATGATGTGTTCACCAGCTACACAATTCCGATTTGTGTGCCTATAACTACCATGTAGTTGGTGGAGGATGTGAGGAGAGAGGTATGTTGTTGCATCTGTCGATGTTTGGACTTTTGGTCTCTGATGTGGCAACCTATCCTTCTGGAGTTCAAGTGCCTATATGAAAAAACATAAGCAATTAGATCTTGGGCCTTTCCATTCCCTCCTCCCATCCTTGCCACTAGACTATTAATCCTGAAACTCAGCTAATGTTCCTGTGACCTGGATTTGAATCTCACCATGGCAGATTTTTAAAGTTTAAGCGCAGTGGTTAGCGCTGCTGCCTCACAGCACTGGTGACCCATGTTTGATTCCAGCTTGAGTCAGTGTCTGTGCGAAGTCTGCAAGTTCTCCCCGTGACTGCGTGGGTTTCCTCCTACAGTCTGAAAGACATCCTGGTTAGGTGCATTGGCCGAGCTACATTCTCCCTCAGTGTACCTAAACAGGCTCCAGAGTGTGGCGACTAGATTTTCAGGGTCGTTTCATTGCTGTGTCAATGTAAGCTTATTTGTGACACTGATAAACTTTAAACTCACAGCAATCTCTCCATCAGTGATGGCCCAGCCATTCCGCTCTCTAACTAAATTGAGAGTCTCCAACTTAGCAGCCATCATGGTTCACAAGTCCGGCACACCTCAACCCATCTCCATCTGCAATGACCCTCTGTCTCGCATTGTGAACCCATTTCTTCTGAAGGCAGAAGAGGTAAGTGAGTCTCTAGACAATGATTATTGGTCCCTCTGCCTGGCTTCTCAAAGACACTGGATGGATCATCTTATATGTATCTTTCAAATGTCCACTCTCATCAGACTTGGAGGATGCTGCACCAAGAGTAGGTGTCATCCACATGCAGCCATTCTTAAAGTTGCTGCTGCTGAGACATACGCTTTTTTCAGACATCCAGCTGATTTCTACCCACGTTGAAAGCCATTGTACAGCACACATGTTATTCACTAGGTCTCATCCTGTCAGTGTGGAGGAGATCATTGACCTACTTCTGATATTGGACCCAGTTGCACTGCTGGATCCCATTGTTGTTAGTGTCTATTGCTACCTACTTGGTAAGATGGGAAGGTCTCTTTCCGTTCGTTGGAAACAGGATAGCCTGTTGTAGCCCTGCTGCCTGAAGAAGAATCTATTGAACCAAGGGGCCAGCTCTGTCTGTCCTTTGTCATTTCTCTAGTCCAGCCTGTTGCTTCATTTTCTTCTCTGAAGATTGCAGAAACTGGAGACAAAGGATATGGGAATGAGGAATCTAGTTCTTGCTGTGCAGTGATTTTTGGCTTGCAGCTGAAAGCTGGTAATCAGTGGTGAGTGAGTCCTCTCAGCTAAAGCAGTGGACAGGGAACTTTACAGCTGCAGTTTATATAAACTTTCAGAAGTCATTTGCTAAGGTTCCACATAATCTGAAATTGAAAGAAAACTATTGATCTGGTCTGATGGTTGGTTAGGTGGAAGGAATCAGAGATTAAGGATAATAGATTTATATTTAAATTGAAAGGAAGTGATTAGTGCAATCCCTCAAGGATCCGTGCTGGATCCTCAACTAATCGCAATACTATGAGTAACTTGGATAACATAATAGAAAAGGTAAAAAGACACGATGATAGACTAACTAAGTAGGCAAAATTTTGAACACTGGATTTGAAGGCAGGTAATCCATTTAGGACCATGAAAGGATGGAGCTGGCTTTTTAAATGGTTAAGGCCTTGAATAGTGAAGGTGCAAAGAGTGTTCAGGCTCACCTTCACTAAAATGTAACGGTCAGGTACAAAAAAAATCTGAAAGATTAATAGGATGTTAGTTTTAATACCTTGGGATCTGAAGTATAAAGGTGGAGCAAAAGTTTGCTATGGTTTTAAGCATCTGGAGCTGTGCATACTGTTCTGGGCACTGCACTTGGAAAGAATATATTGACCTTGAAAAAAGTACATCAAAAAAAATCACCAGAATGTTACCAGGTTCCAAGGACAAGATGTGGACTGGAATTATATAAACTAGGCTCGTATTCTCTAGAAAAGAGAAGGTTAAGAAATAATCGCGACTGGATAGTTGGATTTGAAAAAAACTGATGGAAACCTGGTGAGGGTATCTAGGATAAGGGGGCATAAACTTAAAAATCAGAGCAAAGCTTATCACATACAGTGCAGCTGGAATGTGTAATTCTCTTCCACAAAAAAAGTCAATGCTAATTCAATTAATTTTGAATCTGTTCGATTTGAATTTTTGCTACAAAAGGATATTAAGGGGCATGGACCAACAGCAGTTGGGTAGAATTAGGATGTTGGTCAATTCAATGGCTAAACAGGCTTAAGGGTTTGAATGGCCATAGACAATCATACAAATTAGGAGCAGTAAGTATTAAGTTATTTGACCCCTCAAGCCTGCTGTACCATCCGATAAGATGGTAGTTGATCTGATTGTGACCTCCAACATTCACCTGCACCCTGATTAATAAATAATGAATTTAATCTGAAATTCTTAATTACTTGTTACCTCAAGCCACAGAATGAAACTTCAATCATACGCAGACTATTGCTGGGACAATAGAATGGCTGGTTTTGGAACAGGAAACTTTCACACGTACATTTGTGTGTCTTTTTTTAGAGCTACTGTCCTAAGATTAGGCTGTAAAACACACTGTTAGAGAAGTACAAGTTTAGATCCAAGCAGTGATTTCCTTACTCAGGAATTCTGATTGTAACCCCACACAAAAAAAGGGAAGAGATTTCTGTTCCCCAATAAATTCATTCCTCCCCTTGAAGACCACGGAAATTTGCAAAGATGTGGAAGGTGGCTGATTGGAAATTGACACTTAAACCATTTGTTAGAAATATCAAGAGACAGCAAATGACCTGTTTAGGATGCTTTTATTAAGTACATTTTGCCAGTGTCAGACTTCGCGGGTAGATGTTACAATACATCTGGTAAATTGGCCTCCATTAACCAGTTTGACATCTGTGAACACCACTGTGTCAATTTAACATAGCATTGTTGAGAACTTTGTACAGTAATTATCACAGTGGTAAATATTGCCTGTGGCTTTTATCCATTTCAGACCTAAACAAAAGCTCAAGTGTGAACTGATCTGCAGGCAATTTGTGTATCCCTTTCATGATGCTTTTAATACCACAACAGTCAGAATATGCTTTTGCATGTAAGGAGTGCAGCCCTCTGCAATCACTTGGTTTCTCCTCCGCAGCATTCCTTGGTGTAAATGACATTAAATTCTGGAAACTCGTTGCTTCTTCTGAGAGATTATGCCTATAAGGGAAGATTAAATAGATCTCTGCTTTTTTTCCTCTAGTAAAAAGTCTGACAACACCAGGTTTTTTCCTCTAGCACAGAAAAGACATGTGGATAAGCTTCAAGGCTATGAGAAGTTTGCAGAATATAGATGTAGGAAAGACGATTGCAATTGTAGGTGAAACCAGAACTGGAGACCATTAAATATAAGCCAATAAGTCCAATAACCCAGAGAGTGATTAGAATATGTAACTTCCTACTATAGGGAGTAGTTGAAGAGAATAACATAGATGCATTCAAGAAAAACTAGATATACAAGTTAAGGAGACATAACTAGATTGATATGCTGGGGCTAGATGATGTGGAGATGCCGGCGTTGGACCGGGGTAAACACAGCAAGAAGTCTCACAACACCAGGTTAAAGTC
Source organism: Carcharhinus amblyrhynchos (assembly GCF_965287045.1). Lineage (NCBI taxonomy): Eukaryota > Metazoa > Chordata > Chondrichthyes > Carcharhiniformes > Carcharhinidae > Carcharhinus > Carcharhinus amblyrhynchos. The sequence continues at coordinate 92,370,074 of NC_137328.1, read as the reverse complement.
CAACAAACGAACCTGACAAAACAGCAGCGCTCCAAAAGCTAGTGGTGTTTGCTACCAACTAAACCTGTGAGACTTTAACCTGGTGTGAGACTTCTTACTGGGGCTAGATGAACAGGGATTGGTGGGGGCAGTGGCAGGATTAGCTTGCGTGGAACATAAACACCTGCATGGACCTGCTGAGTGAAATGATCCGTTTGTACTTTAAGTACTTTGTGATTAGGGATGATGAAAATGACCAAATATTCCAGCTAAATGAGTAGTTGGCCTGATTCCCATTGTTTCACTCAATATCTCAAAGTTGATGTGCGCTGTATCATGCAGTTAGTGCAAAGCAAAGCACTAGGAGCCTTTTGCAGCTTAGCTTAGACGATTGTTAGATGACACAACAGCATATTAATATAGTGCAGTTAACGTGATAAAATGTCGCTAGGCACTTCATGGGAGCATTAAAAAACAAAGTATGACATTGAGCCACGTAAGGTAATATTGGGTCAGATGACCAAAAGCTTTCTCAAAAAGGTAGATTTTAAGGAATGCCTTCATTATTATTGTCTAGCTTGGGCCTAGACAACTTGAGGTTCAGCCACCAACAATAAAACAATTAAAATCCAGGGTGTTAAGGTGCCAGAATTAGAGGAGTGCTGACATTTCAGAGGGTTGTGAGGCTGGAGAGCATATAGAGCTAGGAAAGGATTTTAAAAGCAAGACTGCTTGGATGGAACCAGTGTAATTCAGTGAACGCAGGGGTAATAGGGGAAAAAGACTTGCGAGCTTAAGACATGAGTAGCAGAATTTTGGATGTATATTTCAAGTACAATGTATTTCATTCAGAAGTTCCTAAAATAGATGGATGTTCTACAGAGGGTAGAATATGGGAGACCAGCCAGAGTCCTTTAGAATGGTGGTGAAGGCATGAATGAGGGTTTCAACAGCAGATGAGCTGAGATAATAATGAAGTCAAACAGAGGTGGAAATTAGCATCCTTAGTGATGGTGCAAATGTGAGGTTGGAAGCTCAGTTGGTTCTTCATTAGAACTCAGCATAAATGTCAGCTAATATTAAATTTATAACACTGTGGGTGTACCTACATCACATGGACAACAGTGGTGGTTGATGACAGTGGCTCATCACCTTCTCAACATATAGGAATGAGAAATAAATATGGGCCTTCAGAACATAAGAACATAAGAAATAGGAGCAGGAGTAGGCCATCTAGCCCTTCGAGCCTGCCCCGCCATTCAATAAGATCATGGCTGATCTGTCGTGGCTCAGTTCCACCTTCCTGCCCTCTCCCCATAACCCTTAATCCCCTCTGTTATCAAAAACCCATCAACCCACGTCTTAAAAATATTTAGCGAGGCAGCCTCCACCACTTCAACGGGTAGAGAATTCCAGAGATTCACCACCCTTTGAGTGAAGAAGTTCCTCCTCAACTCCGTTCTAAACCGCCCCCCCTTTATCTTGAGGCTGTGCCCCCTAGTCCTACTGTCTTTTTTGAGCGGGAAGAGTCTCTCCACCTCTATCCTATCCATCCCATTCATCATCTTATACGTCTCAATGAGATCTCCCCTCATTCTTCTAAACTCCAACGAGTACAAGCCTAGTTTATTCAGCCTCTCCTCATAGCTCAACCCCCTCAACTCCGGTATCAGCCTAGTAAACCTCCTCTGCACTTCCTCCAAGGCCAAAATATCTTTGCGCAGGTGCGGCGCCCAAAACTGCACACAGTACTCCAGCTGCAGCCTCACCAATGCCTTATACAGCTGCAGCAAGACCTCCCTACTTTTATATTCAATCCCCCTCGCTATGAAGGCCAGCATCCCATTCGCCTTCCTGACCACCTGCTGCACCTGCAAGCTGGGTTTTTGCGACTCATGCACAAGGACCCCGAGGTCCCTCTGCACCGTCTCCTGCTGCAGTTTTTCGCCCCGTAAGTAATAGTCCTTCCTACCGTTCTTCCTACCAAAGTGGACCACCTCACACTTGCCAACATTAAATTCCATTTGCCATTTCCTGGCCCATTCGCCCAGCCTTTCTAGATCCTTCTGCAGACTCTCCACACCCTCCGCACAATTTGCCGTTCCCCCAATCTTGGTGTCATCAGCAAATTTCGACACCCTACACTCGGTTCCCTCCTCCAGATCATCTATATAAATGGTAAATAGCTGAGGCCCCAGCACCGACGCCTGGGGCACTCCACTAGTCACCATCCGCCAATCCGAATAGCACCCGTTGACCCCCACTCTCTGCCTCCTATTTGACAACCAATCCTCTATCCACACTAACACCCTACCCCCAACTCCATGTCCCTGGGCCTTCCCAGTGACATCCACATCATTATGTATATATTTTAGATACAAGAGAAAATTCTGATAATATCATGACTGACTCTTCCCACACCTTCTGAGCCACAAGTAGCGGTGACCTTTGTATTTTAAAGGTTATAAGAGGAATCTAGGGATCTGAGAATGATGGAAAGTCTCTAGATTAAGATTCAAAGCAGCTGTTTGTTCGAACTAGCTGGATGGATGGAATTTCTTTTTCTACAGAAAAGGTTATGCCCAAGGAGTATATTTCAAGTACAATGTATTTCATTCATTCATCCATCCTAAGATGGATGGATGTTATTTATTTTCATGATTTTTGAAGATCACTGATGATTCATAGAGAATCCAATACCAAAGGCAAATGAGCCAGGAAAGAGGCAGTGCAGGATCTCAGACTGAATACTGGAATCTGTTATTACTGATAGCAATTCACCGAAAGCTTCAATACTTATTTAGACTTATTTTCTCCCATCATAAAATAAAGGATCATAAAGTAATATCGCACGTAAGGAGTAGGAGTAGGCAATTTGGCTCCTCAAGCCTGCTCTGAAATTCAATAGTCTCATGGCTGTTCTAATCTCAGCCTCAGCTCCATTTTCCTGCCTGCTCACCATAGCATTTCAAACCCTCACAAATTGAAAAAGATGAGGCCATTCAGCCTATTGTCTTTGTGCCAGTCCTTTAGAGAGCTAAGCAATTATGTCCCAATCCTCTGCTCTTTCCCATCTTTCGCTTCAAGTAATTATCCAATTCACATTTGCTATTGAATCTGCATTCATTACGTTTTCAAGTAGTGCATTCAAGAGCATATCAAATCCCAGCATTATTTTTTCTTTTCTCATGTCTTTTGGTTCTTTTGCCAGTTACTTTAATTCTGTGGCCTGTGGTTATCGACCCCTTGCCATTGCAAAAAGTTTCTTATTTACTGTACAAAAACCTTCATGATTTTGAGCAACTCGAAAGGGAAACAATCCCATTCTCCGCATGATCTACTTCTACCACCTCTCCACAGAATAGTCACCTCTTGTGGTGCCCAGAATTGAACCCAGCAACGGAAGCTATTCTCAGCTCCAACTGAGTCCTACCCTTGGACATAATGGTTATTTTCTAATCTTGGATACTCCTATGATCAAGCCATCATTCCTTTCTAAACCAACACCATCAAAGTAAATTAACCAGCATGGATGAATTTAAATGGCCTTTCTCATCTGTAACAATAATTCACATCGCATTGCTGCATGTTGAAAGCAACCACTGAAGACATGTTGAATTTACACATGTATGCTCACAACAATCATCTCAATCCCTTCAATGCCTCTGTGTCATCAGACCATCATCACAGCCAACCTCAAAAGACCCACAAGACATCTATTTTATTGTTAGAATCCATCATGTGAAAATGAACGAGGATTCTAAATGGAGCTTGGTTATACCATTGTGCATGCACAGTAATGTTACAGTGGAAGAGAGAAATCTGGGATCTAGTGAAAAACAAAACATTGATTCAGTTTTGAAGAAAATGAGACAGAAATGTTATTTCCAAATAAATGGGTATATTAGAGAGAAATGCAGAGAAAAGCTGCCAAAATGTGCGCAGTTAATATTCAACATACATTGAGCAAAGAGAAAGAGAGCAGATGACAAAGCTGGTTGGAGGAAGATGCGAAGGTGCTTCAGTGTGATTTGGATAGGCCGAGTGAGTGGGTTAATGCATGACAGATGCAGGATAATGTGGATAAATGTGAGGTTATTCACTTTTGGTAGCAAAGACAGGAAAGCAGATTATTATCTGAATGGCTCTCAATTGAGAGAGGGGCATGTGCAATGAGAGCCAAGTGTCCTCATACACCAGTTGCTGAAGATAAGCATGCAGGTGCAGCAGGTGGTAAAGAAGGCAAATCGTATGTTGGACATCATACTGAGAGGATTCAAGTTCAAGAGCGAGGATGCCTTGCGGCAGTTGTACAGAGCTTTCGTGGGACCATTCCTGAATATTGTGTGTAGTTTTGGGCTCCTTGTTTGAGAAAGGGTGTCCTTACTTTGAAGGTAGTGCAGTGAAGGTTTACCAGACTGATACCTGTGATGATGGGAATGATAAGGAGATATTGTATGTATGAGGAGATATTGGGGGTGATTCTCCATCCTGCTGAGCTAATCGAGTAGCACAGCAGGCCAGAAGACATCAACAGCCATTTTGCGCTCTACGTTTGAAAGACAACATTGAGGCCAGTGCTCTGTATGTGAAGAGGAGAGGGAATGGGAGGCCAGTGATGTCCAAGTCATTGGGAAATGGGGAGGTCAGGAGGCCAGCGATGTCCAGATCAGCAGGGGATGGGGAGGCCTGTGATGTCTGGGGTCAGTGGGAGATGGGGAGTGATCTTTTGTGGGGGGGGAGGGGTGAGAGGCTGATGATGAAGCAAACGATGTCCATGGGGGAGGCCAGCCATGTCCACAGGGGGAGTGAGAGGCCAGCGACCTCAATGCTGGGAAGACTTATTTCGCAATCTCGCAGAGATTGGCGCATGCGCGGGGACCTGTTCAATGTGCTGATTTTTTCTTCTTCAGCAGGAGTAGGCCCTGACCCAGATTTTTTGCATGATTCATGCTGGCGCGCTCTGCAATGCACAGAATGTGGGAGATTCATTTTGAAAATTCCGCTGAAGAAATCAGCGGGATTTACTCTAGTTTTTGCACGAATTTGACACTTAGAATTTTTTTTTGAGAGAATCACCCCCATTGAGTCAGTTAGTATTATATTCACCCAAGTTCAGAAGAATGAAGGGGGATCTCAAATCAAATTCTAACAGGACTAGACAGGGTAGATGCAGGAAGGATGGTGGGGGTGATCAGAACCAGGTGTTACTCTGAGGATACGGAGTGGACCATTTCAAACTGAGAAGAGGGGAAATTTCTTTACCCGGAGAGTGGTGAACCTATGGAATTCACTACCACAGAAAGCAGTTGAGGCCAAAACATTGTATGTTTGCAAGAAAGAGTTAGCTCTTGGGGTAAAAGGGATCAAAGGATAATGGTGGGGAAGAAAGGCAGGGACAGGCTACTGAGTTAGGTGATCAACCATGATAATGAATATCGGAGCAAGCTCAAAGGGCTGATTGGCCTAATCCTTCTCCTATTTTCTATGCTTCTATGTCCTGATCGTAAGCTGAGGAGGAGAGAACTGCACCAGCCCAGATCTAAAACCTATGTAGGGTGAAGTCACCTTGTGACCATGGCATCCAACTGGAGCAACCTTGAATCATGGATCCAAAATCTACAAAAGGGTTGGAGTGACAAATGAAGTCGTCCAGTACAATGAGTACCAAGTAGAATTAGTGTCTTAACAATGATTTGAGTGGGGCAGAGCAATATCAATGGTCATGTGGAGCAACCAAATTTGTTAGCAGCAGGGGAACAAAATCCAGAGCAGAAACAAAAACAGAAAATACTATAAAATTTCAGCAGGCCTGACAGCATCTGCAGTAATTTGCTTTTAAAATCCAGAGCATGTTGGGGAATTAATCAGTTTAGTGGAGTGTGAAAAGCTCCACTGGAGAAAACCGTGATGTGGAGATGCCGGCGTTGGATGGTAAGGAGTCTCACAACACCGGTTAAAGTCCAATAGGTTTATTTGGAAGCATGAGCTTTTGGTGCGCAGTGCTCCGAAAGCTTGTGAATCCAAATAAATCTGTTGGACTTTAATCTGGTGTTGTGAGATTTCTTACTGTGGAGAAAACTGAACACTTCCTGCTTCTTCCTTCCTCTCTCAAATTCTATCAGTGGATGTCACTGGAATGATTTCTGATCCATGCTTTAACTTGGGAGAGGTCATGTGGTGCAGTGGGCCGGTAGCTTCAGATTCAAGTCCCATCCAGGAATTGATGGTCATGGAAAATGCATTCAAAACACAGCTAAACTGCTTGGCCATCGGCCTGTCAATCATTACAATACACCTGATGGCAGACTGTAGGAGTGGGACAGTTTCCTGGTAAGCCAGACTTTAAAAGGCAACAGCAAACTACTGCAGTACTTCGTCAAGCATAAGTCATGGACCACTTCAGTAAACCTCCATGATCACCACACCCTCTTAGGACATGGTATTTGGAGGAGGAAGAACTTAATTTGAGAAGCAAAACATGAACGTACACTCAAATTGATATTGTGTACAAATATCCCCAAGATGTCTTTTGATTTGATTTGATTTATTGTTGTCACATGTATTAGTGTACAGTGAAAAGTATTACTTCTTGCGTGCTATATGCTCAAAGCATATCATAGATAGAGAAGGAAAGGAGAGAGTGCAGAATGTAGTGTTACAGTCATAGCTAGAGTATAAAGAAAGATCAACTTTATATGAAGTAGGTCCATTCAAAGTCTGATGGCAGCAGGGAGGAAGCTGTTCTTGAGTCAGTTGGTACATATCCTCAGACGTTAGTATTGTTTTCCCGATAGAAGAAGGTGGTAGTGAGTATGTCCAAGGTGGGTGGAGTCCTTTATTATGCTGGCTGCTTTTCTGTGGCAGCAGGAAATGTAGACAGTCAATGGATGGGAGACTAGTTTGTGTGACCCCTTGTAGTTTTTGTGTGGTCTTGGACAGAGCAGGAGCCATATCAAGCTGTGATAGAATGCTTTCTATGGTGCATCTGTAGAAGTTGGTGAGAGTTTCAGCAGACATGCCAAATTTCTTTAGTCTCCTGAGAAAGGAAAGCCCACCAAAGCCTCTACTAACGACAGCGTGGAGAGACCAGGACAGCTTGTTGGTGATCCGGACACCTGGAACTTTGAAGCACTCAACTATTTCCACTTCGTCCCCATTGATGTAGTGGGGTATGTCCTGCATTGCGCTTCCTGAAGTTGGTGACAATCTCCTTTGTTTTGTTGACATTGAGGGAGAGATTATTATCTTTGCACCAGTTCATTAGATTCTCTCTTTCCTGCACTCCGATTCATCATTGTTTAAGATCTGACCCTCTATGGTGGTGTCATCAGCAAATTTGAAAATTGAGTTGGAGGGGATTTGTCCACACAGTCATAGATGTATACGGAGAATAGTAAGGGGCTAAGGACACAGTCTTGTGGGACACCGGTATTGAGGATAATCGTGGAGGAGGGTGTTGTTGCCTATCCTTACTGATTGTGGTCTTTGGGTTAGGAAGTCTAGGATCTAGTCGCAAAGGGAGGTGCCAAGGCCCAGGCCATGGAGTCTGGAGATGAGTTTTGTAAGAATAAAGGTGTTGAAGGCTGAGCTGTAGTCAATAAATAGGAGTCTGACATAAGCGTCTTCGTTATTAAAGTGTTCCAGGGTTGAGTGTAGGCCAAGGAGATGGTGTCTACTGTGGAACTGTTGCGACGATAGACGAATTGTAGTGGATCCAGGCAACTTGGGAGGCCAGGAATTGATTTGTGCCGTGACTAACCTTTCAAAGCACTTCATAATGATGGATGACAAAGCCACCGGACAATAGTCAGTTGTCAATCATTTACAGAAATGTGATTAACTTTATTTGTGAGCACCGTGCAGGTATAATTGTGCATATTCACAATTGCCTCATTGTTGCCATCATGTTATGAATTCACCCAAGAATATAAACAGCAGAATTTCACAAAAACTTCCTCATGTTGGAACTGTTTGACTGTGGTAAGAAAATTATCTGTGAAAGAGTCTATAGTTGGCTGATTAATTAACTATTTATCAATGTGTTAACGATGCTTTTAATTTTTAATTGTATTTTAGCGAGGTAGTAATTAGAGTGAAAATAAAGCAGCAGCAAAGTACGATGACAATATCAATGATACAATGAAGAAGCAATGTAAGTAGTTGGAAGACTTCAGCCTCAGCACTGAGAGTTTATTATCACACATACAGTCTGAGGTTTTCCATGCCCTCAGGCAACATTTCACTCAGATTGGTGATTTTGATGGACCTGTATCCCTGACTTAATATCAAAGCTCTCTGCTTAAGTACTTGCACCTGGAGAATGTCTGAGAGGCTCTCATTCTTCTGCAGTCTCGTTACAGTTCAGTGACTTGCACTGTCTCCACTTTCACATCAACACTTTTGATCAATAAACCAGCAAAATTACTAATTAAAATCCAGTAATACCTGTCCCTGCAGGAGAGGAATCGTATTAAAATCTAATCCAAGAGTCAAATATGCTGGACGCTTGAAATCTGAAATAAGAACACAAAATGCTAGAATTGCTCAGTTGGTCTGACAGCATCTGTGGAGAGAGAGGAAAAGAGTAAGTGGGCAGGGTTTTCTGGCTGCGCTCACCCCAAGGTTGGAAATTCCTGCCCGAGGTCAACGGATCTTTGCGTGATCCATGTCTCCCACCTGTTACAATTCCAAGATGGGCAGGATGGGAAAATTCTGCCCTATGTTTCAATTCCTTTAACCATGACTCACAAGTTAACTGCTCTTCTTGCCACAGATGCCACCAGACTGTTAAGAAAAACCAGCACTTTGATTTTGTTAAAATCTAAGATCAGTTTTATTAGAGAATTTCTTTTATTGAGTATTATAGTTCATCTAGCTCACAGTCTTTATGAAACATTAGAAATATGTGCATAAAAAAAGTCAAAAATCATGGAATTTTTATGTTGGGAATGGGACTTTGTATTTAGGGCCAAAGAGATGGTTCATCAGTAAGTTTGATTTTAATACACCATTGAAAACTCAGTTACTTGTGTTGTAGGTATTGGTCACAGTTTGGTACCAACCCACTCAAGAACAACAGCTTTCCTGCTGCCATCAGAGTTTTGAATGGAGCTACCTTATATTACATTGATTTTTCTCTCGACCCTAGCTATGATTGTGATACTACATTCTGCATTCTCTCCTTTCCTTCTCCCCTTTGTATTCTATGAAAGGTATGCTTTGTATCACACGCAAGAAACAATGCTGTTCACTGTATACCAATACATGTACAATAAATCAAATCAAAAGAAATCTTCCTAGTCATACTTAGGTTAACTATAGGTCTTTATTGATTCTTAAAACTTTTCACAATTATACAGAAAGGTCCCAATTAGGAACTGTCTCCGTGCTTGCTGGTACACAGTGCGCTGTCCAACACTTGACTGTTCCTGGTGGGGTCATGTACTCTCTTACATCACTGTGTGGCCGGTACTCTGAGTCACCTGCTAACCTTGGAGCCAGAACCTTATACCATAGTTAGATCATAACTTGAACAAGGCTTAGCATATCTTTTTTTTAATGGAGTGAATAATGCATAAAAAGGTAAAGGCCGCATCAATGATGTGAACTTTTCGATGGCAAACCCAGGACTCTGCGAAGTCCTCCATACTATCATCTGGGGACTTGTGCCAAATTTGGGAGCTCTCTCACTTAGACTCATCAAGCATCAGCCTGATATAGTCATATTCTCAGATTCATATCTCTCAGATAATTTCCCAGGTACCACCACTGCATCTGTGGGTATGTGCTAACTCACAGGCAGGACAGATCCAGTACAGGTTTTTTTCTTAATTCATTTACAGGTTGAGGGCATCGCTCTTATAAAAAAGATGATTCTATATTGAATGCACATGCAAGTATTACGATAGTACACTCTGTGGAGGAGAGTATCACTTACAGCAACTTGTGCATTTCTGTACATAACTCTCATATGCGACAGTAGGATTGCAGTTAGTTTTACACTCTGATGACAGTGATGCCCCCATCTTTGCCTTCACTATCAATGTAAATTCCAGAAAAATGTTTAAAGCCACTTTAAATCTGGAGTAGTTATTAAATGGCAAATCAACTGATGACTTTGGAGGAGATGGCTTTGTATGAAGCTATATTATTCCAAACTTCTGTTACAAACTGCACTCATTGTATTGGATATTGTGATTTTTGGATTAGCGCTTGCTACTTGGCATTTTTTAAACTGATGTGTTAAAGATGTCATTTATAAAATTATTTTCAAAGCCTAGTCGGGTTAGCCATAAACTGGATGCATGGTAACCTGGAAAATCTCAGCAGGTCTGACCGTATCTGGGGCTAACATTTCAAGTCTGCATGACCCCTTGTAATTTAGTTGCTGAGTTTAAGTGATAATTAATCATTATTTACTGAAAAAGAATAATCTGAATTCAATGTAAATGATGTCAAAAAGTTCAGTTGAAGCCAGTACAAAGATAGCATGTTTCTAGAAGCAGCAGATGGCTTGCTCTTCTAACAGTGGTACAAAGAAATATATTAGTAGGCATTCACATTTTCAGAATAGGAATTAAAACTTTCAATTATAAAACCAATATTATGGAAATGCCACGAAAGGTAAGCGTGATGGAAGTATCTCAAGAATATGCAAGATAAAAGCAAATTACTGCAGATGCTGGAAAATCTCAGCACGTCAGACAGCATCTGTTGAGAGAGAATAGAACTAACATTTGAACTTTATTGGTTTTGTAAGTAAATTTATGTTGCAGGTCCTATTCTGAAATGTGTTTGTCAACTATTGGAAACTTCCATTTGGTTCATTAATATCCTTTAGATAAGGAAATCTGCCATCCTTTCTCTATTGCCCCGGGCCACTAGGAATGGGCAATAAATGCTAGTCAGCCGGCGATGCACGTGTCCCACAAATGTACAAAAAAAAATCGAATTCTAGCTAGCGCATTGCTCTTCACCTCTGGAGTATTACCTCTAGAGTTCCTGAGGACACTTTAATGGATGTTTGTCCACACTGCCAGTTGGCAACATTATCCTCAGATGTAGAGTCCAGCTTGCTTTAATCTACACAATGGTAACAGCCAGCTCTACCTCTCAGCCAGTTCTCTTTGGCTCCGTTTTTTCCCCATTGCCTCTTTGCTGCCAGACTGCTTGTGCAATATCAATTTTGTATAATCCATAACTTGCTTTAAATAAACTTTGAGAAGACTGAGATCTTCAGCCCCTGTTGTATCCCAATCACCAACATCAGCTACCTCCCTGGCTACGGTATTTAACCAAACTGTCCTTATGATCTCCAACGTGGTCAAGAAACCAAAATAACCAAATTTGACTGAACAACCCTGGAGATAAATGTATGGACAAGATTTCGCTTTTCGTAACTGTTACTTTAATAATCAAACCAAAATCAAGAGTTAGATTTGAATTAACAAACAAGCCACAGTCAATATATATGAAAAATTACACATTAAATAGCAGATGCAACCATGATAGATCGCAGATTTACTAGACATTAAAATTTTTACTAGACATTAAAATTTAACATATGTGGCACTAATTTTGGGCACAAGTACCTCTGAAGGTCAGGTTGTCCTCAGTTGAATTCCAGCTCCTTTCCTTTCAGGATTTAGCCACCGATTCTCATCCCAAAGCCATTCCCCTTTGACGTGAGTTCCATGGGCACAGTTTTCATCAAAATGGTTCAATTCCCAGAACCACCTCAGCTCTGCGCATAACCGATGACATGGGTCCACCAGTATTACCTTTATCCAAACCCTCAGTGACAAACCTGTGCAATGGTCAGTCAATTACTTTAAGTAATAGAAACAGCTGCATCAACCTTATGTTTGTCTATTGCCACTTTCTGGATTTGGCCCTTGTTTTCTTCTGCCTACCGCACTGGATGGTGTGAGTTCAGATGGCTGTGTCTCTTTTTTATCTATTTACAACCAGTTTCAGTTTTCCAAGAAATCTTAACATTTAGGTTTGGTTTCCCTAGAAACCTAAAGGTTCAGTTTCCCTTTCAGTTACCGTCAGACTCAAAAGAAGGCTTCAAAATCAAGGTCAGTGAGAGGACAGAAATTTCACAATGTGGGCAGGATTTTATGGCCTTGTTTGTCCCAAAATCCTGCCCGAGGTCAATGAACCTTTCCATAGTCCGCCCCTTACCCTGTCTGATTCCTGTGGCTGGTGGAGCGGTAAAATTATTGTCTGTATATTTTATTAAAATACATATTCATGGCCACATTAAAATCTTTACTGGACAAGGTCTGTTTCAACTAATTGAAATCATGTGTATCTATGATCCTCAAACAAAAGGATCTACTTGGAAGTATTGGAGAAACTTCCTCCTTGTTATCACTGAAGAGACACTAAAGACCCCCTATGGACTTCACAGCCCAAAGTCAAAGAGAATGCACAGAGGTTATCTGCATTTCATAACCAAGGCTGACCAACCAGAGTATACTTGTCTGCTAGGACAAAGAGACCCACAAATTTTCCATTCTTAATGATGTGGACGTTTAATAATCTCAGGAGGACACAGGCAACAGATAAACATCTTTTGTCAAAGACAATGTAGAGAGGTGGGAATCATGTAACATGGATCTCTAGTTTGTGAAATCAGTAATATTACCTTTTGGAACTGCAAGCTCAGTCTGATGTTTGCAATCTTATAAGCAGCCTCACAGAGATTTTGACCCCAGGTCCTTATCTACACTGTTTCACCAGAAATCCTGCACCATTATTTATAAGACTGATTCATCTCTATATGCCTATCTCACTGTGTGAAGTCAACACTACTGGAAACATGAACAGCACAGCACTGGCTGGTGCTGCACAGTGATTAACACTGCTGTCCCACAGCACCAGGGATCCAAGTTTAATTCCGGCCTTGGGTGACTGTGGAGTTTGTACGTTCTCCTCGTGGGTTTTCTCCGGGTGCTTCAGTTTTCCTCCCACAGTCCAGAGATATGTGTTAGGTTGATTGGTCATGCTAAATTGCCCTCTTAACATCAAGAGGATTAGCAAGATAAATATGTGGGGCTATGGTGATTGGGTGGGTTTATTGTCATTGCAGGCTCGATGGCCCAAATGGCCTCCTTTTGAACTGTAGGCTTTATATGATTCTATGGTTCACACCCCACCAACCTCTGTGAGGGAATACTATTGAACTTTGATTCGGAACTCTGTGACTCGCATGGAACACTATTCCTTTTCCCTGTGGTCTCTGCACTGAACATCTTTCTCTTCTCTATCCCTCTTTTACTGCCGGAGTGCACAGAAGACATTGCAATGCTGTTCCCACATTTTGAGAGTGTGAAAAATAAACTAACCCTTTGAGTTATCATAATTCAAGTTTGCTGTGGGGTTATTAATAAAAATTGGATCACACCAAACCAAAGGGTTGGAAAATATACTGCCACTCATAAATGGAGAGAAGCTAATCAAAAACACCTTTCCTTTTGCAGACCAGAGAGGAGAGGAGAAATTAGTGCTCTTCACATTAACCCCCTTCTTGACCACAACGGTACCCAACAGCAAAGTAATCTATTCAAACAACAATTTGCACACGCTCTTCCCTTTACTCCACAGATTCCATCACACTGTCAAAAACTCAGCATCGTTTTCAGCCTTAGCCATAATTCAGTACCCATGTTCTCTCCTTCACAAAATGTGCCTACTTCCATCATGAAACATCATTCATAGTTCATCCTATCTGTTAATATCATGACCTTTGTTCTGTGTGGATTCGGCTATTCCAATGTTTTCCTAGCTGGCCTTTTATTCTTGCCCTCCAGAAACTTAACCCAAATCTCTGCTGCCCAAATCCTATCCCACACCGTGACTTGTTCACACCAGTCCTTGCTGACCTACAGCCCTTTCCCACTTAAATGCATGAAATTTTAAATTCTCAGCCTTGTGTTCAAATCTCCCTCCCAATGGCCTCGCCACACTCTCTCGCTGAAAGAAGGTAGATGATCCTGGTAAGAAACTCTAAGAGTGGTTTCAGCAAGATATCAGCATGATACATCCTGGCTCCCCTCCTGACAAAGTAGATTTGTAGCCAGTTAGGTTAGAACCTTACCAGGTATTGTTCCATAGTTGGCAGTGAAACTAGCCGCAAAACACTGTTGCTTATAGTAGAAGCGACAGGTATTACATTGCATCCAACCCTTGACAAGAGGAAGGAGTCTGAACAAGTAGATTGCTATAAATTCCTCCAGCTCCACGACCTGCTCTTTAAATCAGCCCACCTTATCTCCCATCCCATGGCTTGACATCCACCTTATTCTTGATTTTATGAAGGCTCTTGGAATGTTTCACTGCATTAAAGGTGCAATGTTAATGCAAAAAGTTGTTACGGTTGAAGTGCAGTGAGCATCAGTGGGTGAATCAGATGGATTCCCAGAATACTACCTCGACAGAAATGCAAATTATTTTTTATGCATGCAATGCAGTGTAATTTACTTTAAACTCAACTTGGGTGACTTTAAAACACCTGGCATGAGATCATCTTTATGGGATAACCTCAAACTTCATCGACTTCTTGACAGAGACAATACAAGTGCAACCAGACTGTCAATTTTAGTGTTTATTGCAGCAACAAATTTGTTTCTACTGTTTACAATTTGAATCACAACTGATTTTAGAGGCAAAATTAGTTTGACATTTCCTGTGATGTCGGCAGAGCTTTATTGGCTTTTAATCCTTTGTGCACCTTGAACTGAATTTGTTTTCACTTGGACATTATTTCTTTCTCCCAATATTTCATCCAATGCGATTTACTTTGTCCAAATGTTTCCACTCCAGTTAAGAGAGTACTCCTTGTCTCCCAGTTTATATTTGAATTACTCCCTTCACCAGAAATATGTTCCAATTTACATGGGATGAGACTTTCATTCATGAAACTGAATGCCAGAAAAATTGTTTGTAAAGTTTATTGTGAGTAACTCCAAAAAAGCTGCAGACATCAGACTTCAGAGGATTGAGGTACTGTACTCCCAGTGAAGGAAATATAGCAGAATACTCTACACTTCTCATGGAATAGGATATTAATACCACTGTTATAAAATGTCTCTGGGATCAGAGTTGTGGTTAGCATTCGCTTAAATCTAGATTCAAAATGTATTATTGTAGCCACAGTGCCTTCCTGATCTCTTGCAGGAATATCAGAAAATTGAGTTTAATTACAATTTTTTTAAAACTTTATTCCAATCCAACCAAGTCAAATTAAAGCCAATTCAGAGTCCCAACAAGTTGGGACATTCCCAATCCAAGCTGACAAGACTGGGCTCTCACCTCCTGTCTTGGGCTTGACCTACATGATCCAAGCTGATTGGATTAGGTGTAGCTCCTCCTCCAAGGCTTGATCTAATTTGCATCTTAGCCAAAAGGCCCAGATGCCGCTTTAAAAAATTGCTTCAAATGAAGCTGAAATGTAACCTAATGACTTCAACCAAGTGCAGCATGTCGATACTACACTTGATCTTAGCCAAGAGGCTGAGAAGTTTAATTACAATTTGCGTTGTGTCAGAAGCATTTTAACTGTAAACTGGTTTCAGCAGCCTAGTGTGTCAGTGTATTTATTAACAATTCAAATAATTAATTGTTATTCAAAATACTTTTGAATGTATCCCATTAATATTGAAGCATTTAACAGTTGCTTTTCGAATGGCTCAGCTGGGAAATGCTCTGCAATTGGAGCCTCAGTCTGGACCATGCCCCATTGGAGCCCTGGTGCTCTGAGTTCTGCTTTTGTTACCAGTCATCAGGGGAAACTGTATTGAATTTATAGGGAGTACAGCACAGATTCGTCAGGACTATACCATAAACAAGACCATGAACATAAACAATACCATAAACTTTGCATTTATTCCTTTAAGTATAGAAGGTGGAGGGATGATCTAATCAAAGTTCATGGGGGTTGATGGAGTGGGCTCAAAGGAGTTGCTTTCCTCTGGCAAGGACTCTGGGAACAAAGTGACCAGAGATGAAATAAAGAGAGAAGGGGGAGGAAAGAGAAATACTTCTTCAAGTCATTGTGATAAGAACTAGGGAAGAGATTCACTTTGTGTACGCTTTAAATACACTATTGAATTTGGCCTCGTTTGGTGTATGTACTCTAAGGTTGCTTGTTGTCATGTTCAGCAAGGAAAATTGTCTGTTTTGCTCCAGATTAATTCTCAAATCTATACATTTTATATAAAATGGGTCCTAAAGGTACATCAACTGTAATTCTATCTTTTGATTACAGTTAACCTCTGCTAGCCCGTCCGTGAGATCCTCCCCTCTCTTCAATCACCGCTCTCAAGTTTTATGTTTCAAAAGATCAGCCCTTGAATAACTTCCAATGTATTAAAGGAATTCCTTCAATTGGCAATAAATGCCCAGCTGGGGATCATACAACAGATCAGTGAATCTCTGCAAACAGAATTGAAAAAAGTAGTAAAGCAATACCGCTCCCGCCATACTCCATTGCAATCTGCATGTGTTAAATTATGTGATTGGAAGATCAAAGTAGTTGCTGGTGCCACGTTTACAGTATCCTGTTCTTTTGTTTCTTGCAGCTTCTAATTGGTTACAATAAAATACCAGAACAAAATTATCAATACCATAGCAATCTTGTAATAATTTCCATTCTGAAGTTATGATTGTAGACCTTGCAGAACAAACTTGAGAGACTGAATGCTCCAGTCCAATTCCTATGTACCTGTAATTTTACGATTGGAATTATCTTTCTTAATCTTACATTGTCTTATTCAATCTTAATGTGGTGTCAGTTGATGCTTTTATGGATGAACTTACCAACTTTAGTTTAGCTCTGCTTCACGTTTATCTGCAACATTCTTTCACCGTGCTGCCTCTTAGTGTCAGGGACCCAGGTTTGATTCCGGCCTTGGGTGACTGTGTAAAGGTTGCACATTCCCATGACTGCGTGGGGTTTACTGCAGGTGCTCCAGTTTCGTCCCACAATCCGAAAGATATGCTGGTTAGGTGCAGTGACCTGAACAGGCGCCAGAGTGTGGCAACTAGGGGATTTTCACAGTAACTTCATTGCAGTGTTAATGTCAGCCTTACTTGTGACTAATAAATAAACTTTAAATGCAGAGGGTTCTCTTACATTCCTGACTTGTGCCTGTGGACAGTTGAACGGCTTGTCAGGAAGTATCAGGAGGTATGTTACTTGCCACAGCCTCTCATCTGCCCTTGTAGTCACAGTATTCAGAAGGCTTATCCAGCTAAGTTTGTTATCCATGATGTGGCCGAGGATGCTGATGCTGGGGACTCAATGATGGTAATGCCGTAAATGATTAAATAGAACCAGCACAGTGTGTGTTTGACAAATATAAGACATAAGAACATAAGAAATAGGAGCAGGAGTAGGCCATCCAGCCCCTTGAGCCTGCCCCGCCATTCAATAAGATCATGGCTGATCTGTCGCTGCTCAGTTCCACTTTCCCGCCCTCTCCCCATAACCCTTAATCCCCTCTCCTATCAAAAACCCATCAACCCGCGTCTTAAAAATATTTAGCAAGGCAGCCTCCACCACTTCAACGGGCAGAGAATTCCAGAGATTCACCACCCTTTGAGTGAAGAAGTTCCTCCTCAACTCCGTTCTAAACCGCCCCCCTTTTATCTTGAGGCTGTGCCCCCTAGTCCTATTGTCTTTTTTGAGCGGGAAGAGTCTTTCCACCTCTATCCTATCCATCCCATTCATCATCTTATACGTCTCAATGAGATCTCCTCTCATTCTTCTAAACTCTAACGAGTACAAGCCTAGTTTATTCAGCCTCTCCTCATAGCTCAACCCCCTCAACTCCGGTATCAGCCTAGTAAACCTCCTCTGCACTCCCTCCAAGGCCAAAATATCTTTGCGCAGGTGCGGCGCCCAAAAATGCACACAGTACTCCAGTTGCGGCCTCACCAATGCCCTATACAGCTGCAGCAAGACCTCCCTACTTTTATATTCAATCCCCTTTGCTATGAAGGCCAGCATCCCATTCGCCTTCCTGACCACCTGCTGCACCTGCAAACTGGGTTTTTGGTAGAGTTTCTGAGGATGAAACGAGTAAAATAGATTGGGGGAATTGTGGCTGAAGTGCATTTGGATTTTCAAAAGCATTCAGTAAAGTGCCACAAAATTAGAACTCATGGAATTGGGAGTAATTCATTAGCATTAGATTGAGGAGTGCTATTAGGCAGTTGAAAGTGTGAATGCCAAATGTCTAACACAACCAACAACACCCACATCACACACATATCCATGTGAAACTGTTCCATTGCTATAAAATAGTGTTGTTATGAAGAAATATGTTTTCTCCAATTTCTGGTTTTTGTGTTAGGTTTGGCTCAGTGCTGGAACTCGCACCTCTAAGTTAGAGACTTGAACCCATTACCTAGGTTGGCATTTGATTCCATTACTGCATGAGTGCTACGCTGTTGGAGGTCCCAAACACTCAAATGAGATGTTAATGTTTGCTCTTTCAGGTGAATATAAATAATAGCATTGAACAACTGGGCAGCTGTTATCCTGGCCCACATTTGCCTTTCAACCATTGTCTAAGCAAAAGATGTGGTCAGTTATTTTATTGTTAAAGTGGGAATCATGCTGTATGCAAACTGACAGCATTTCCTACTTTCCAATTCAACAGTGAGTACATTTAACAGTACTTTACTGGCTGTGAAACCCAGCGGTCATGAAAGGCTCTGTATAAATTTGCATTCTTTCCTTCTGTCGTTTCATTTGAAAACCACAGTAGCGTGCGACAAACACAGAAGTACTTTTAAATTAAAGCAAAAACACAATACAGCAACAAAAAAGTCATATTCGTTCATTTAAAAAATAACTTCATGTAAACAATTTCAAAGTATTTTAAAACTTTTTTAAATTATGTAGGTAAAGTAGATTAGAAAATAGTGGTAAAGGATTT
This sequence comes from Carcharhinus amblyrhynchos, assembly GCF_965287045.1. Taxonomy (NCBI): domain Eukaryota; kingdom Metazoa; phylum Chordata; class Chondrichthyes; order Carcharhiniformes; family Carcharhinidae; genus Carcharhinus; species Carcharhinus amblyrhynchos. The sequence goes on along the minus strand of NC_137328.1, from coordinate 92,351,142 downwards.
TATTATTATTATATATTAGCAGCCACAGTATGGGGACTCTTCAGGCAAATGTGCGAATAAAGGAAGAAATGACTTTGTTTTAAAATAGTTTTCTTGTGAAGTCCTCCATTTGAGATTTATTGTAGGTGGGTGTGTTAACAAAATGTTTCGTATGCATTTATGTAATTGTACAAAGGGAAGGTGGTGATGCTTTGGTTCAACTCTGCTGGTGGCATAATTATTCTATTAGCACTTAAAAGGGGAGGGAAGTTATTTCATGGTGTGAGAGACAACATGCTTTCTTGTTCTTGCTGTCAGTCCTCATGTTGCCAACACTAATTAACATGTCACTACCTGGCATAGAATGCATTTTGGCTGTGTGGCTGATGAAGGACAATTTTATTGACCTATATAGTATTTAACTGAATTTAAAGTAGGACCATACAAATTCAGACTTGACATTAATCCTCTCTTTTTTCTAAATAGTTTATAAACATGAATTGGTTTTGTATCCCAGTTAAAATAGTAGTTGTTAAATGACAGAATTAAGTGGCAGTTTTTTAGAATTTGAGGACAGATATCATTAACATTTTTTACCATGTTCAGATAATTAGTTTAAAATTTATAACATGGCCCTATTAAATATGCCCAAATTGGGCAGAATTTTCCTGCCCTGCCCTCTACAGGAATCATAGAGGGCAGAACAGGACCATCCAAAGGTCAAACCTCAGGTGGGATTTTCCAGTCTTGGGGCAAGTGCAGCTGAAAAATCCCATATTGTTTATGTTTAAAAGTTACTGGGATAAACTTATAGATATTAATCTACATTTGGGGAGTTATATATAACAAGCTGTTATATAACAACATGCTGTAATATATGCAACCAATGGCCTCCCTCCATTTGTTGCACTCTGTGGTATAAATACAACAGCAAAAGTGAGCTATGAATTCAGTGAGGTCACTTCCCAACATAAATACAATGATCCTATGCTCCCTGTTCACAAAAAAGCTGGCACTCAGCTACAAAAATAAAAAAATAAATTGCAATATATAAGCTTCACCTTCTCTCGAGGCAGAACCATCAAAAAGAGACAGTGTAAAGCCTGCATATTGTTTAAAAGATGCTAACTAGAGACTGAGCCAAATAACATTTATCCCATGTGCAAGGAAGACCTCTGTAATTCACTAAGGATGCAGTTCCACGATCTCCATTTAAGTATTCTGCTCACAAACCAGCAGCTTAGACCATTAATATAATTAAATGTTGAATAAAATATCCTGACAACATTATATACAATAATTTAGTTTGCACGTTTTTTGCACACGTGCAGCATAAATCTAAGTCTCAAGTTTCTCTTTTCTGTCTGTGAAACATATTTGGCTGTGAAGGAAGATACATACTTCTTTTCTCCTTTCTAACAAAATTTCTCTTCATTCAAGTTAGTTACTTGTTATCGGTTCTATTTCATGGAATTAAAATACTAGTGTATTTCTCCACCAGAGCAAGGGTCACAACTAACACATGCTTAGGATAATTAACCTTGAAGCTCTTTAAGTCCTTTGAAAAGTAAACGTCATGGTTACCATATGACCTGCGAAAGTTTGCAGGTCACCGCAGTACTTGTCAGAGAAGTCATGAATCCCCTGAATTGCTGTGGTAAAACTAAGTTTGAACACTCGCCTTTAAGTTGATAATGAACATTTGGGCCCAGGGACCCTCAGAGAGCTTCTCTGTTATAGTGGAAATAGCAGAACTTATCAAAAATCATAACTCCAGACCCCCGAACATATCACTTCCTATTTTTGCAAGGGTGGAATGCATTTCATGCATGCATGTTTTATCGAGGCAGCTCGCCATTTAAATCATCCACTTCATTCAGATTTTGGTAGCCGAAGAGTGTGGATCCTGAAGTGTGCAAACTAGACTTGATCAATAAAGTCTGAACTTGGTGTATTTGTTTGGATAGCCAGGGGACCCCCTTTGACGAGGTAGGATATCCTGTGTAATTTGCTTTAAAATTTTATTTACGGCCCCAAGAGTGGCAGAAAGTAGGCTCCAACTGTCTTCGTTTAATTGAAGAGAGTAGGAGGGTGGAGCTCCAGGTTTCTCAGGACAATTATTTGTGTTTCTATGGATTTGTGCGCCTAGGTGCAAAGAAGAACTTTGTGCTGGAGAACGGCATATTGTGTTTTCTGTGAAGAAAGATAGAAGATGGACATGGTACCACTGACACATAGAGTAGCCGCAGACTGTGGGCAGGCCAGGAGAGTCAGGAGGAAGAGGCTGCTGCTCGTGTACCAGGAAGGAGGAAAAGGTGTGGTAGGAAAAACTAATGTGATGGGGGGGGGGTGAAAAGACCTAGGACTTGTGACAGAGAGCCAGTGCCGAAGGAAACTTAAGTTGTAAGGCGGTGACAGACATTGATCGCATAGTCCAACAGCAACTTGAGCCACAATCCAACCCTCGTGCCCTTCCAGTGGCTGCGAAGGTAATAGTCGCTATCAACTTCCAGGTCTCTGCATCTTTCCAGGGATCATTGGGACACCTGTTTGGTATATCCCTGATAGCAATACATAGCTGCATTAAGGGTGTACCTATTGTCCTATTTGTTTGTCCGGGGATCATATTAGCTTCTCTGTAGATTTTACACCTCAAACACAGAGAGCCACTGCCTTTTATCAATAAGCAGGCTGCTGTCAAGTGCAGTGTGTTATTGAAAGCATCTTAAATACTGTACTCCAAAAGCTGACTCTCAAGGTTCCTGCTCACAGGAGCATCATCATGACTTTCCTCTTTCCTCTGAGGGGGACTGTACTCAGACATATCCTTCTGCACATTGGTGCAATGCTCTTTACCATGTACCACTGACTCTAAACACATGCTGTATCCCTTTGAAATGTTTGTATCTTGTTGGTGGACTGTTGGCTAGTATAATGTGATGTTGCCACCTCAGCCATGTCTTTCTCCTTTTGATCCCTGAGGGATTTTCTGGCCTGAGGAAATGAGGTAGCAGCTATTTGAGATATTGTGCAACTATGCAGTGTGGGTGCATTTTGATAGATGCATGACAAGAGGACAAATGAATGGGATTTATTCACCCACTGAGCCTTGGAAGCTAACTACATTGTATCTGTACCAGCTGTTCCAATCCCAGATGGTGTTGCTACTGGATGAGAAGATTCTAGAATGGAACCCTGACTTAAAAGGTCATAACTTTTCCTCAATCTTGTCTTAAAAAGTAACTAATTAGTTTCTAACAAGAAAAACTTATTAAACATGAGAAGTTTGATTATAATACAATAGTGCTTTACTCTACCCTCAGATTGACAAATGTATACAGTTTTCAAAGATAATACCCAACCCTGAAACAAAATGGCTGATGCTGCTCAACCAGTCTTCCATGGATTTCTTCTCACAATCCCGTCAAATGATTGGCACATGAGCATTTCCAAATTCCATTTCCAAAAAAGCACGCTTTAAGATCATCCTTCAAATAATGCTCTCCACTTTCTATTTGCATTCAGAATCCAATATCCTGTGAAACAAAGCTTTCATTCCACTGCCTTGATGAGAAATCTAGCTCCACGTTTTCCATTTCTCAGAATTCCTTTCTCTTAAATTATTCTCCATTAAATTCTGAGATCCAGCCAGCTACCAATTCCCAATTATTATTTAATTAACATCTCACCAACTGTAGTAAGTTCTCACAAACCTTAGAACTACTTCAAATATCTTTCTGGCCTTTCATGAACCAATTCTTTTTCAATCATGACATTACTGAACAGTCGCTGGTTCCTCTGTTCCTTTAACTTCAGGCTTCTTGGAAACCCCTCTTCATTTCTTAACTTTCCTTAAGTTTCATTTCTTTTCTCAACTAGCTGTTCTTTCAGTTTCTGGCACTGGTTTCCTTAACTATTATCCCGCGGTATGGTATTTCTTCTCCCAAAGCTGAGAGAGATGTTCCCTCTCTAGCTTCCTATAATCAAATGCTATGAATTCCATTTTAAAAAAATATAATTATAAAGACCTTCTTACTCTAAATGTGCGACTAGCTGCTAAGCAATCATTTTTTTAAACTTTTCCCAGCTTGTTTACTTTTCACGCTGTAACTCACTCTAAGCACATTAGAAGTACAGTTTGAAATGACCAAAACCCCCAGACGTACACACACCATTGTCTAACATGAATATAACTAAAGATTTACTCTTCTTACGCAGCATAATTAATAGTTTCATTCATTTTACAGGATATGGGCATCATTGGGTAGGCCAGCATTTATTGCCCATTCCTAGTTGCTCTTCAAAAGGTGGTGGCGAGCTACCTTCTTGAAATACTGAAGTCCCTGAGGTGTAGGTATTACACAGTGCTGTTAAGGAGGATGTCTAGGAATTTGATCCTGCAACAGCGAAGGAACAGCGATATATTTCCAATTCAGGATGATGAGTGATTTGGAGGGGAACCTCCAGGTGGTAGTGTTCCCAGATATCTGCTGCTCTCGTTCTTCAACATAGTAGTAGTCGGGGGTTTAAAAAGTGCTGCCTAAGGAACCTTGGTCACTTCCTGCAGTGTATCTTGTAGATGGTAAATGTTCAAGAGTAGCGGAGGGATTGAATAATTATGGATAGCAGTCAAGCAGGTTGTTTTGACTTTCATTGAACCAGGGTTGATCCCCTGGCTTGTTGGCAATGGTAAAGTGATGGATATCCAGGCTGTGATGTTGCATATTGTGGTTGAGTGCAATTCTGCTGCTGCTGATGGTCCATAGTGCCTCCTGGATGCCCAGAGTTGAGTTGCTAGCTTTATTTGAAGCCTATTCCATTTAGCCATGATGTGGAGATGCTGGTTTTGGACTGGGGTGGGTACAGTAAGAAGTCTTACACCAGGTTAAAGTCAAACAGGTTTATTTGGAATCACGAGCTTTTGGAGCACTCACCTGAGGACTTCAACCGGTGTTGTGAGCGTTCTTACTATTCCATTTAAGAGTAGTGGTGTCACATAACACGATGGAGGATATTCTCAATGCGAAGGTGGGACTTCATCTCCAGAAGGACTGCGTGGTGTTCACGCCTACAGATCTGTCATGGATAGATACATCTGCAGCAGACAGATTGGTGACAATGCATGTTTTTCCCTATTGTTGGTTCCCTCACCACTTGTCACAGACCCACTCAAGCAGATATGTCCATTAGGACCCGACCAGCTCGATCTGTAGTGCTACTACAGAACCATTCTTGGTATTAGAAGTTGAAGTCTCCCATCCAGAGTACATTCTTCATCCTTGTCACCCTCAGTGCTTTGCACACAAGCCTCAACGGATTTGGGGGTCAATCCAGTGGACGTTTTGTGTATTCAAATACACAAACTCAATTGCTGAGCTTCCTTTGCAGCCAGTTCCATAGAAATAGCAATTTCAATGGCCTTCTGCAGAGTAAGATTACTTTCCATTAACCTAATTTTTGTATCACTGCATAGACCACAAATTTGTCCCAAATAGTGTCATTCAGCACGTCTCCAAACTCTCAATATTCTGCAAGTCTTTGCCACGAATTGCATAATTGACTCTGCCTCATTGGTTTATGTTATGGATCCTAAAATGATTTAGGATCATGATTTAGCATTTACTAGAGATTTCATAGAAAATGTTCTTGCAGAATGGCCACAATCTTTTTATATTTTAGTGCTGGATTTGTCAGGTTGCACTGAACAATAGAAGAAGACAGAAAGTGGGAACCATAATATCTTAAGCTGTCTTCTTTTCCTGTGTAAAATAGTCAAATTGTTTGGTGTAAAATTCCGTTGCTCTACATTTTCATCAAAAGATCCCACAATGCTGAAAACTCCCACCACTTTTTCCATGTAAGCAGGTTTCCCACATGCATGCTTTACACCCAGGTTTCTAGCAGCTACCATGATTTCTTATATACAAGGCACCTAATCAAGCTCCAACCTCTTATTTATCACAGCCAGCTCTATAATTTGCTTGCAGAGTATCATTTACTCACGCCCACTTCGCTCATTAGTCTCCATAGCACGTGTGAAAATTTTCTTCTTATTTTGATTTTTCTTCGGTTAATTTCTATTTTCTGGGTGGCCAGTAAGCATCTATCTGTAGTCCTCATCGCTAGTTTTTGTTGCGTATTATAGACATGACAGGCAGGACAGACATCTGTTTAAAAAAAATTAACAAAACTTTATTAATGGTGTGTGATTGATTCTGTGACTTTTTTCTCTGTTTTCTTTGCTATGTCTTTTACATTGTTTCCATTACATCCATTAATACAGCATGAGCCAGTAGAAACAAATAAAAATACACTATAACAACCATGATTGGCTATCCATTGTAGCAGTTCAGTGTACCCTTGTTTGATTCTCAGAAATGTATTCTATCAGCCTTTGTATTATGTGAAGATGTGGCTGCCTTCTGAAGTTACAACACTCCACAGGAATTTCTGGATATAAATTAGAGCTAAAACAAAAAACACCAGAAAAACATGTTGCTGTACTCTGGATGTGTTTCAGTAACTCCACTGCCCTATCACTGCAATTGGTATTGATACATTTCATTCACTCCTGTCTTTAGTTTCCACCAGCTGCAACAGCCAGGAACTGGGAGCCAAGATGAATTTCATTTTAGAATTCAGATTGCTAGAATTGCCAAACTCAATATTCCAGAGCAGGATCCATGGTAACTTCCAGAATTTTATTGAATACAAGCCACCATTCTTGCCGCGTTGTGCATCTCTATTCTTCACTCTGGTTCTCTTATTCTTTTCTACTGTTTTTTTTTCACCCTTCATCTGAGGTTGTTGACCTATTGCTGGAAGTATTAAATGCAGGAGACTGATTCCAATACTTGGCTCAAGTGGCAGTTTTTCCTGTTCTGTATAAGTCAGCTAGCTGCTCACTGTATTACCCAACTTGAGCCACTGGGGAGTTTCCATTTTCCGTGTCAATTAAAAAACACAAGTTATTTTTCCACGTGCCAGGAGCCATTCATATGCTGTCGCGTTGCAGGGAGGAACACAAGAATGATTTGCATTTATATAGCCCCTTTCATGCCTGTGTTTTACAACCAGTGAAGTACTTTTGAAGTGTGGTCACTGTTGTAACGTAGGAAGCGTGGCAGCCAATTTGCACACAGCAAGCTCCCACAAATAACAGTGTGAAAATGATCTGGTAAACTGTTAATTTTGATTGAAGAATAAGTGTTGCCAAGTCAGTGGGAATAACTTCCCTGGTTTTTAAAATTGTGTGTACATCCACCTGAGAGGGTAGATGGGATGCTGTTAGTTTGATATCTCATCTAAAAGATGTCGCCACTGACATTGCAGCACTTCCTCAGTGTTTCACTGAGGGGTCAGCTTAGATTGTTGTGCTCAATTGTTGGAATGGGACAACCTTGTTACTGAGATGCAAGAATGTGACCCACTGAACTACTGTTGAATCAATCATAAGCTACCATTTTCAAGTAGCAAGTAGCTGAACCAATTTTTAAAAGTGGGGGAAGCACCATGGAGTTTCAGACCTTTCGGACCTGGATAGCTGCCCACAACATTGATTTGCTACTGATCTCAAAGACAGCTACCCATATAGTTGCAGTGATGTCTGTGGCAAGGAATTCCCAACATTAAAAATTTCAGACTGGCGCTAAGTCAAGGGGCTTTTTGGGCAGTGGTGATATCATTAAGCAATAAGTAGCCATTCAAGAATTCGCTCAGCCAGAAATCTGGCAAGTAAAAATCAGTGATTATCATTCACTTTTACTTTGATTTTACTTTCAATTTAACAGGTAACATGCTAAAATCTCTCGAGACGTTATTAAAGTAGAAACTGAAATATTGCAAACTTTTCAAAAATACATAAAAAAAGGAATTATTTTATAATAATGAAGAAATTTGACATTACACAAATTTAAAAATTGTTTTTCAGGATCAGTTGAGGTTGTTCAACCCTAATTGACCTTTGTACTCCCTTTAAAAACCTAATTACTCCTCATTGAACAATGTGTAACTTTTTAAAGAGTCTTTACAGTGATACTCATAACATAGAAGGGAACACTGTTGTCTGTTTAGTGATTTCTAGTTGAGTGGCGTCTAGGGAGACTTCATTAGTGGATCCTGTGGAGAAAATCACTGACAGCAATTTGTAGACTTTTGAATTTAACTATCCATGTGGGAGTCGAGAAGTTGCTCTCAGCTACTGAAGAATACTGACCACAAGTGTTCATAATTTTGCTGTCATTACTATTGTAAAATCTGGGCCTTCCCTATTTCAGTTATAATCAGAGTAGGCAATTTTCCACAACTTTCATTTATTGTTCCATGCTAACCTAGCAGAAACCATGTGTGCAACTCGTTTTAACAAAATTCTGATGGAAAGAAATGCAAATAATTAGAATCAAAATAATAATTATCTAATTCTATCAATTTGAATATAGTTATTACATGTATATGAAGATTAAATGGAGCTCAGTACAATTGCAGACGTATAAGCCAAAAACACATGATTTGTTTTTGAGTTGCAGGCATGCCACTTGCATATTATTGAACTGTTCTTGTTCAGAAGGAAGCATGTATAAACTGAATCTGAGAGAAGTTACCAACTTTAACTGTATTAAAACATAATAACATTAGAATACTACAACACAAAATGATAAGAGATAAAGAAACCAATGAACGCTCTTCTCAGACCATAAAACCATGCAAAATAGGAACAGGAATAGGCCATTCAACTCTTCAAGCCTGCTCTGCCATTTAGTAAGATCATAGCTGATGTAACTTTCCTGCCTTATCTCTGTAACACTTAATTGCCCTGCTGGTTAAAAACCTAGTGATTGCAGCCTTGAAAATATTCAAGGACTTGGCCTCCACAGCTACCTGTAGTACACAGCCTTTTGTATTCAGGGATAAATAGCAGATGTGTGAAACTGACAGAGTTTTTTTCTAGACTTTGTCCTGTACTATTCTATGTTTATGACAAAATGTAAACCACTTCCTATCCATCCTTTACACATGTATAACTTTCCTGAGCCAAAGCAGAAAATGTTGGAAAATCACAGTGGGTCTGACTGCACCTATGGAGGGAGAACAGAGCAAATGTTTCAAGACTGGGTGACTCTACGTCATCTGGACTTGAAACATCAGCTCTTTTTTGTCTCCAAAGATGTTGTCAAACCTGCTGAGATTTTCCAGCATTTTCTGTTTTTGTTTCCACAGTAATTTGCTTATACCTTTCCTGACATTCTCTTTTTGCCACCACATTTTTTTCATCAGTTGTTGGACAGAAAATTCATTCTCTTGTGGAATATGAAAGCAAATAGTGATGAGAGAGCAGGAGTTTACTGTGTAAGTACAAGACTGGGCTAAGAGGAAAATTGCAGCTTTTGTGATGTAGCTGTTCAAATGTCTCTGGCCTCAGTCTGTTAACAGCACAACTTCCTTCCCAAGTCACAGCAGTACAACTCAAAGGGAAAATTGGCTGACATGTCTCAGCTGATCCAATCAAAATTATTAGTAACCCACAGTGAAAGGAAAGGAAAGGGGTAAAATTGATTACAAAATTAATAAATTGTTTGCTGCTCAATAATTGACAAAATTGGCCATGGAATCTCAAACCAATCTGCAAATGAAATTCTGTACTTGAAATAATATGTTTAAAAAGTAGTCATTTATGATTAATTTTAATGGCTGAGTAAAATAAACAACTCCTTTCAGACAAGGTGCGTCAGTTATCAGCTTCCATCACTCTGCAAGTCAGGATTAACCCAGAACTGTGCTGAATTTTCTAACAGAAGAATTAACATAGAACTATTTGAGCAATTCCAACTGCACTTAATTATTCTCGTGTGCTATCAGCTGCATGAAACAATTGTGTTTATGATGTTTATGCCTTTTCAACCATATTTTGGACTAGTATTTCATTGTTATAAACTTTTTCTTTAGATTCATAACTAAACACAATTTCTGTAAACCGATTGCCTTCCATTTCAGTTTCATTTATAAATAGACTAATGTCTTCAGTTAAAAAGAAATATTGAACCCGTTTTTGTGATATTAACTTCATCATGTCTTATTATAACAAAACTAAATAAGCAGTAGTTTCATAGCCACTGTAAGCTAGTCATTGACCAGAGAAAGAACCTAGTTAGGGGTGTCCTTTCAATGTTCTGAAAACAAAACCTCTATAACAGTGTTTCACAAACATTCCCAGCCTCAACATCCCAAGAATACTGAGGAGACCCCTGGAAAACATTTTTGTTGTATTGAGGAGTTAAACCATGAAAAAAGTTATTGCTTTCATGCAATACGTACAGACATAGAAAAACAAATTTATTGAAGTGCTCTCTACCTTTTTATAATTTAAGAATTCTCTTATTCAACAAAATACTTAACTGTTTACCTTCTTACCATTTTTAACAGGATGAGTGATTCTAGTTGTTTAGTTGACAAATTTGTTTATTATTAGTGCTGCTGGACATTCACATTCTCCCTCCCGTCCCATGGCCTTCCCTCTTCTGCCCTGAAACATTATAAGGTCCTCCTTGTCCTCACTTTCCACCCTAATAGCCTTCGCATTCAAATGATCATCCTCTGCCATTTCCACAACCCACTCATTCCAACAATCCCCTTCCCCCTGCAACCCCTGACAGCATTTCACCAGCTCTCACTGTGACACTCTGGTCCTCCACTCCATCATTCCCAACTCCCCATTCCCTTCCCACAACACTTTCCCTTTCAACTGCAGAAGGTCCTACACCTGACCCTTTATCTCCTTCCTCCTCACCATTCAAGGCCCCAAACACTTTCAGGTTAAGCAGCGATTCACTTCTTCAATGTGGTCGAACATATTTGTTGCTCACAATACGGTCTCTTCTACATTAGGGAGGCTAAATATAGATTGGATGACTGCTTGGCACAACTCAGTCTACAAGCATAACCCCAGTCTTCCCATTGCATACCATTTTAACTTAGCATCTTGCTCTCATGCCCATATGTCCACCTTTGGCCTGCTGCAATGCTCCAGTGATACCTGCTGCAAACTAGAGGAGTAGCATCTCACCTTCTAGTTGGGAATGTTGCCAAGTCAACTCAGTGTTGAGTTTGGCAGCTATGGATTGTGACCCTTTTACTCCATCATAAACCCCTTTTTTTTAAAGTAACCTGTTCATGCATTTTCTCAGTGCAACCCCTCCCCCCTCACCACCAACAAATGAGCCATCTGCCTTCCATTTTTAAAGTTACTATTTTCAAATAACACCTTGTGGAATCGGCATAGATAAACATAACTGGTCATTCAGCCCATCCAAACTATATTGTTATTACTTACACGTGAGAAAATAGTTCTGGTTGCATTTACTATTGGGTCAGAAACTAATATAATAACTACATTTACTTGTTCTATGCTTTACTTCCATTTGGCTCTGATTAGTTCATACTGAATTGCTCGAAGTCATTATTATTTCAATATTGCAACAGTAATATTATTTGTGTATGGTGCATTCCTTTTTTGAGCAATGTTGTGTTCATTGTGTTTTGGTTAAAAAAAAGGAAAAATATTGCATCATTTAAATGCAACACAAAATTATATAATTCGTAGGCTGTTTTCACTTGAAAATACAGAAAATTCCTTTCTTTCTGACTTACTCCTGCTCCATAACGAACAACTATTTATGCAAACCTCTAAATTCAATAACTGTTGCTTTCTTTTCCATGTCAGCTAAGTAATGTCAGGTAGTTTCCTCTGAAGATAATTCTGGAAATTTCAGTGTAACAAATATTTTGACCTTAACGAGATGCAATGAAAACTACAAGGTAAATTAAAGTTATGAAGTAACCTTTTCCTTACTTTGTAACTATAGAATTACAATAAATTGTAGAATGGTGCAAGCTTTCAAAATGGATTAACTGATAGTGAAGGGGAGATTAGGAATGTTTAATGCAAGATCTGAAAGAAAGTTTCAACTGGAGAGCAAGATAGAATTGCCATACTTTTTTTTAATCCAATTCAATCAAATCAAGTCCAATTCAGAATCTCAACAAGTTGAGACATTCCCGATCCAAGCTAACAAGACAGAGCTCTCAGTCCTGTCTTGGGCTTGATCTACGTGATGCAAGCTGATTGGAGTAGGCATAGCTCCTCCTCCAAGGCTTGATCTAATTTGCATCTTAGCCAAAAGGCCGAGATGCCACTTTTAAAAATTGCTTAAAATGAAACTGGAATGTCGTCTAATGACTCCAACCAAGTACAGCATGTCGATACTACACTTGATCTTAGCCAAAAGGCCAAATTGTCATACGTTTTTTGCATACATGAAGTGCATACTCCACTTTTCCTGAAGTTTTTATGTTAGCTATTTAACTTATCCATCTTTCGTGCATCTCCATTTTAAGGGAGACTGATTAACTGACAGGAGACTTAAAAAAAAACAAAGTATTTTTAATTCATTTCCGATATTTCTCTCTTAATACTTTCACGAATATGCCAATAATCTTGTTCCTTGCCTTAATGTGATTCAACCAGGTAGTATATATTTTAATATGTGACAACTCTGCTTCTCTCTTCACTGATGTTGACAATCCTGCTGAGTATTTCCAGCATTTTCTTATTTTTAGTATGCTCTACATTTTAAGTATGTTCTTCAAGATTTAGAACATAAGAACATAAGAAATAGGAGCAGGAGTAGGCCATCTAGCCCTTCGAGCCTGCCCCGCCATTCAATAAGATCATGGCTGATCTGTCGTGGCTCAGTTTCACTTTCCCGCCCTCTCCCCATAACCCTTAATCCCTTCTCTTATCAAGAACCCATCAACCCGCTTCTTAAAAATATTTAGCGAGGCAGCCTCCACCACTTCAACGGGCAGAGAATTCCAGAGATTCACCACCCTTTGAGTGAAGAAGTTCCTCCTCAACTCCGTTCTAAACTGCCTCCCCTTTATCTTGAGGCTGTGCCCCCTAGTCCTACTGTCTTTTTTGAGCGGGAAGAGTCTCTCCACCTCTATCCTATCCATCCCATTCATCATCTTATACGTCTCAATGAGATCTCCCCTCATTCTTCTAAACTCTAACGAGTACAAGCCTAGTTTATTCAGCCTCTCCTCATAGCTCAACCCCCTCAACTCCGGTATCAGCCTAGTAAACCTCCTCTGCACTCCCTCCAAGGCCAAAATATCCTTGCGCAGGTGCGGCGCCCAAAACTGCACACAGTACTCCAGCTGCGGCCTCACCAATGCCCTATACAGCTGCAGCAAGACCTCCCTACTTTTATATTCAATCCCCCTCGCTATGAAGGCCAGCATCCCATTCGCCTTCCTGACCACCTGCTGCACCTGCAAGCTGGGTTTTTGCGACTCATGCACAAGGATCCCGAGGTCCCTCTGCACCGTCGCCTGCTGCAGTTTTTCGCCACGTAAGTAATAGTCCTTCCTACCGTTCTTCCTACCAAAGTGGACCACCTCACACTTGCCAACATTAAATTCCATTTGCTATTTCCTGGCCCATTCGCCCAGCCTATCTAGATCCTTCTGCAGACTCTCCACACCCTCCGCACAATTTGCCTTTCCCCCAATCTTGGTGTCATCAGCAAATTTCGACACCCTACACTCGGTTCCCTCCTCCAGATCATCTATATAAATGGTAAATAGCTGAGGCCCCAGCACCGACCCCTGGGGCACCCCACTAGTCACCAACCGCCAATCCGAATAGCACCCATTGACCCCCACTCTCTGCCTCCTATTTGACAACCAATCCTCTATCCACGCTAACACCCTACCCCCAACTCCATGTCCCCTGACCTTCTGCAATAACCTCTTGTGAAGGCCAATAATTCAGTCTATTTAACTTGCAGATGAGAAAAGTATACATATTCGTTATAATTGTTTCCCATCCTTTTCAGTTCCACCCCAGAGTGATCCCTTTGGCAGCAGCCTACATGGTATGGTTGATATAGCACCAAGTCGAAAGCGACGACAGCGACTTCCCCAGCAGAATAAAATGGCAGAGACCCCAAAAGATTCTCCAGAAAAGAGGTAAGAGTTTTCTCAGAAGCTAAGGTGTTTATTTTATATGAACTGAGTGTTTGAAATTAAGCTATCAGTCACAAACACAAGAACGCTTTAACTTCTGCATAAAAAGAAGCAAACAATTGTGCCTTGCAAACACACTAAGCATTTCTTTATTAACAACCCACTGTATCATTTCATGGTGGAAATGTTATACAATCGTTTTTAAACTAGTTTAAACTAGTTGCGTGGATGAGTTTGAACCAAAAGTGAGTTAATTGTTTATGTGGATTCATGATGTACAGTACTGATAGTGAACTTATTCAGAACAATGTGGCTTAAACTAATTAGCAGTTTTCTGCAAAGCAATTGTGTTCCTTCAGAATTTTACATGGCAAGAATTAGCATTCTATTATATTCACTCCCTTCTTGTATTTGCAACCTGTTTGGAGATGTGTATGAATCTAACATGGAAAATTTGGATATTGTTGCGACTGGTTTTATGTTAAACCTGGAGGCATGCAGTTTGCTTTAGCTTAGTATGTATCAGCAATATTTTCATTCTATCTGTAGATAATATTTCAAAATTGCAAATGAATCCTGTGAAATCTATTGTTTCTTTAAAGGAAGAAAAATATCTTTGGAACAACAATGTGGTTTCTTGTGCTTTAGGACTTTATCATATTGACGTTTGTAGTCTCCAAAGAGTTTAACAGAGATAGTGTGCAGGAGAGAATATATTATTTAACATTCCTATTCAGTTAAGCCTACTTGCCATGTCAGTGAAGGAAGAATCCTTCATTTTCATTTTGTGAGGTACACAGTTCTTGGTTGATTGTCTCTGCCTCCAGTTAGATCATTAAAAATTGACGATGTGATTTTATTGGTTCAAAATAAAAATGTTGGTGGGAAGTGGCCCATTCTAAGCTGTGCACTACTACAAATACTGACTCTAATCACCCTCAACTTGGCCAGCAAAGAGGTTGCCCTGACAGATTGTTATAGTAAGGGTAAGTACATACAGCTTGTTCCATTTTGGAACAAGTAGGTAGTTACCAATAAATGTCTTTAACTCAAATGCTTACAAAGAGAATTGATTACTGGTTTCTTGAGACATATTTTACTTGCAGAGAAAATTACTGATATATGGTTTAGTCTCAAAGAGTAACTGGCACGTCATTTCAGAACATAAATCAAAACTCTTTGACAACCTACTAAAATGGCCCTGAAGTATTGTTGGGATTCTCTCAAGCTTTTAAAATAAGTTTAGGGAAAATTAAAATAAATCTTCAGAGAAATGAAAAACAGCTGAAAATTGTTGTTTGTGCCAGAATTTGTCTCTGGGGTTCTGCTGAAGTTACAACAGCAAAGTGGGACAAATGTAGAGTGGCATACACGTTTAACACCTTTGTGAAGTTTGTCAGAGCCACTTAGCACCAGACCTCATTACAGCCTGAAGCAGTTCGTACCCACCTGAACAAGACTCAGACTTAGAATAATACTTATGCCCACAGTGTCAGGTAATGACCAATAAGAGATTTTAACTCCATCTAATCTCATTCATCTTCTTCAGCCATGTGTCCCTAACCTCTAATACCAGATTAGTGCTTTTGCGACTCCATCCTGTTTACCATCCGAGGCTGTTTTTTCAATCACTATATCTTGACTTTTAGAATTCTCTCTGAAAGTTTTATTGCCACTCTGCTGTCTGTCTTCAGAATCCCAGTAATAGCTCACATCTTGCACTTAGGCCTCCCATCTTCATTTTCAATCAAATTATTCATTTTTGTTAGGAGTGCTACATGAACACAAGATTTTGTTCTTGACATAACTAAACCTTGACTAGTTCAGTCTACTCCAGTCCCATTTTAACTTTACACATTGAATAGTACTTTGAATTATAAAGTTGTGATTCTTAAACTCAGATTGTTGTAAATAGCAACAACTTGCATTTTTTTGCATAATTTCAATTCACAATAGCTAAACATTTCAATTAAGCAACTTCAAATTAAAAGTAGATTGTACAGTACACCTGATCTCCAGGAATAGACAAATTCTGGATAAGAGATGGAAATATAATATATTCCCAGAATTGCCATCATGGTAAGGGAAAAACCATCGGTTAAAAAAAGATGAATGCATTATGAAGTGTAGGACGTGAAAATGTAAAAGGTGTAATAGTAATTGATATAAATTGTTTGATCTTCAATTTTCACTTTAACAAAGAGATTGCAGATTTGTACAAAACTTCAGTGTATAACATTATGTTGTAATTTGGACTGTGGATGCAAAACTGGTTTACACGCAAGTATCTTGGTTTGAATCAGCAAACATTTGTGATTACAGGGAGGGGAACATTTTGTACTGGAGTTAACTTTACTTGGAACAGATTTTATGGAAAGAGTGCCAACTTAAATTGCACTTCATTTCAGTTTTGTTCTGCTTTCCTTAATTTTTCTCTGCATTTAATTAGTCCTGGCATCACAGACCCTTTCCTAAGTTTTTAACTGAGCAGATCTTTGAATCCTTTACTTTGAATGATAATTATAGCTGTCAGTAAGAATTAATAAGTTACTTTCAAGAACACAGGTCGACTTGCTGCTGCTTTTCCCCTTCTCTCAACAATGGCCTGCAGTGCGTGGCTACAAATCTTGCGTTTTCAGGTTTTGCCTCCAAATAAATTGACTTTTGTATTACAAATATAATACAATAATATAAATACTGCACGTTAACCATTTCATGTTCAGTTGGGTTAAATGCACGTCTCCTCCAGGGAACTGAACTCCTTGATATTTTCTCTGCACATTGATAATGGTATGCATCATTCAAATATTGCTATTTTTCCAGCAAATTCTGGGCAAGATGGACCAGATCTTGCTGAGGTTAGGCTCTTTGTGGCATGTATAGTTACTGAGACATTTTCCTACCACCTTCAGATTGAAATTATTTTGCATTGTAGTTGAATTTCTAAGTTGATAATGGCATAGCATGGGCAACATGGCATCTGGTACTTTGGGAAAAGAAAGGACCAATAGTCTATCTAGCAATGAGCTTCAAGGATTGTGGAAGAAACAGGGTAGTAATGGAAAAGGAGGCAGCAAGGGCTATTTCTTTGCTTCTGAAATCCAATGTTATAATGTGTAATGGAAGGGGATCTGCAGGTGCTGAAGCATCTTTGTTGAAAACCTTTGAATTGTATTTGAACTTGCAAGTGGCGTGAAGGTTGCCATGCATATTACACTGCAGTGGGCCCACCAAAACTATTTAAATGACTCGAACCCCAGAAAATTGTCCACACTCAGGAATGCATCTTTGTATTGTGGTGAGTTCCTGTTCTTCTGTAATATGCTTGTGTAATGGCTGAGTGAAAAATCTCAAAAAATTCTGTCTTGACTGAAAGAACAGAATAAATTGAACCATTGAATCAAGTCCATACTTGTGGTTGCCCACTGACTTCTAACTTGGAAAGTTGTGAATTTAAACCTCACTCCAGCACTCAGTCACAGCTAACACTCCAATGCATTACTGACAGTGTGCTACACTGTCAGGGATCCCGATTCTCAGCTGAGGCATTGAGCTGAAGCCCTTTCTGGTTTCTTGGGTAAGTGTTTTGAAGTTTCACCAGTTGCTATGGTGAGATTTGAATCCATGTTCGCAGAGTACTAAAACCAAATCAAAAACTGTGTCGATGCTGGAGTCTGAAACAAAAACAGAAAATGCTGGAAAGTTTGGCATCTGTCGGAAGAGAAAACAGAGTTAACATTTTGAGTCCAAAAGACTCTTTTTCAGAGTTAAAGAGGAGATATGCCATAGAGGTTTACAGCATGGAAATTGCCCTTCGGCCCAACTTGTCCATGCTACTTTTTTTTAAACCGCCCTAAACTAATCACAAATGCCCACAATTGGCCTGTATCCCTCTATACCCATCGTACCCATGTAACTATCTAAATGCTTTTTAAAAGGTAAAATTGTACCCGCCTCTACTGCTATCTCTGGCAACTTGTTCCAGACACTGACCATCCTTTGTGTGAAAAAATTGCCCCTTGGACACTTTTGTATCTGTCCCATTTCACCTTAAACCTATGCCCTCTAGTTTTAGACTCCCCTACCTTTGGGAAAAAATATTGACGATCTACCTTGTCTATGCCCCTCATTATTTTATAGACCTCTATAAAGTCACTCTTCAGCCTCCTACGCTCCTGGGGAAAAAGTTGCAGTCTATTCAGCCTTTATAACTCAATCCATCAAGTCCCGGTAGCATCCTAGTAAATCTTTCCTGCACTCTTTCTAGCTTAATAATATTCTTTTCTATAATAGGGTGAACAGAATTGTACACAGTATTGCAAGTGCGGCCTTACCAATGTCTTGTACAACTTCAACAAGACATCCCAACTGCTGTACTCAATGTTATGACCGATGAAACCAAGCATGCCGAATACCTTCTTCACCACTCTGTCCACCTGTGATTCTACTTTCAAGGAGCTATGAACATGTACCCCTAGAGCTCTTTGTTCTGTAACTCTCCCCAGTGCCCTACCATTAACTGAGTAAGTCCTGCCCTGGTTCAATCTACCAAAGTGCATCACCTCCCATTTGTGTAAACTAAACACCAACTGCTATTCATCAGCCCACTGGCCCAATTGATCAAGGTTGCATTGAAGTTGAAGATAATCCTCCTCACTGTCCACCATGCCACCAATCTCAGTGTCATCTGCAAACTTACTAACCATGCCCTCTACATTCTCATGTGTTGGATTATATACTATATAAGAGCAGGTGGAACTGCTGGTGCAATGCAGGTCAAATATTGATGGGATCTAGTATTGGGTATCTAGAATCATAGAATCCTACAATCAGAAGACGGCCATTTGACCCATCGAGTTGCATCGACCACGATCCCATCCCCATAACCCCAAGCATTTACCTTAGCTAGTCCCCCTGACACTAAGGGGCAATTTAGCATGGCCAATCCACCTAACCTACTCATCTTTGAACTGTGGGAGAAAATAGGAGTACCTGGAGGAAACCCACGTAGACACAGGGAGAATGTGCAAACTCCACACAGACAGTGACCCAAGCTGGGAATCGAACCCGGGTCCATAGCGCTGTGAGGCAGCAGTGCTCACCACTGTGCCATCATGCCACTAACATATTCTTACCTCTTTATTGCAATCTCTGCCCTCTCATTTCTGCCAATTCCAGCATAACGCCACCACGAAACACGTCTTCCAAACTCCGCTCCCCTTGTCATGCACCCCCCCAGCATTCCGCTTTCTCCATGACATCCTGCTCACCACTTCCATCACGCTCACCTCCTCATCCCCTTCACACAGCACCTTCCCATATAATCACAGAAAGTGCACACCTGTGCCTTTACCACCTCCTTCCACACCATTCAAGGCCCCAAAGATTCCTTTCAGGTCATTTCACTTGCACCTCCTTCAATTTGAGAGGTCACAAGACACCAGATTATAGTCCAAAATGTTTATTTGGAATCACAAGCTTTCGCAGTGCCTCTCCTTTAGGTGAAGTCAGTGTGGTCTCCTTTGCTCGTTACTCTCAAAGCAGTCTCCTCTACACTGGGGAGACTAAACGTAGACAGGGTGACTGCTTTGCAGGACACCTGCACTCCATCTACAGCCATGATCCCAACCTTCTTGTTGCTTGCCATTTCAACTCAGCATCTTGCTCCCCTGCCCACATGTCCATCTTTGGCCTGCTGCAGTGCTCCAATGAAGCCCCGTGCACGCAAAAGGAGCACAACCTCATCTCCTAGATGTGTTTCAGCCCTTGAGAGTTTGGCAGCTTTGGATTGTGACCCTTCTGTTCCATCTTAACTTTCTTTTTGATATGCCAAAACAGGTTTTGCCCTAGTGCAAAAACCTTCCCATTGGGCCAACTGTCACCTTTTCTTAAATTTCATCTAGCACTGATCTTTATTCTCCCATCAACACGTTCTGACCTCCTTGTTGCAATCTCTGCTCTCACCTACCAATTGCTGACCTTCTAGTTTGTTCCATCTCCTTCCATACAACATATAATCCAACACATTTCTCCCTCTCTTTAGCTCTGAAGACGATTTATTTAGACTTGAAATGTTAACTGTTTTCTTTCCCTACAAATGCTGCCAGACCTGTTGAGTTTTTCCGGCATTTTCTGTTCTTGTTCCCCAGAGTATTAGCCAGGGCCTCTGTATTCCTAGTCTGGTGGTATTACCATCCACCCTTAAATTGGGTACAGCTCTTCTTGTAATTTGTTGTAAGAAGTTACCCTCAAATTACTTGTTAGCAACTCGTGAGCCGCAAAACTGGATATGAGCAGATATTAACGTGCTCATCAGCCAAAGGGAAAAATCATTCACCACTTAAAATCATTCACCACTTCAGCTACGCTGAGATCACTCACTCACGTGAGGGATTCTGCAGGCAGTTTGCTTTCTGCCTTTCACAGGATAAACTCATTGGTTACATCAGCTGGCAATGTAACAGAAGTATGTTGCCCTGGTTGATACACTGCTGAGATCACTGTCTGAAATCTCATCCAGCACGAAACACCAGACTGTTTGATGACGAATATGTGTTTGAGGTTTCCTGTAGCTTTATTGAATTTGGTTTCGAGATGTAATAACACATACGGTGGGTGGAATATGTCATTCTAGCCAAGAAAAAACAACGTTCACTTTCAGTCTCAGGATTTCCAATGCCTGCGTTAGTCCATTTTATCATCTTTGAGTCACTTCCATTTAGTTTTTGAACAACATATTCTTCTTATTCCTTGACACAGCTCGTTAATTATAGCATTTATGACAGCAACCCAAAATAAATTAAACATATTGGGTGGCACAGTGGTTAGCACTGCTGCCTCACAGCACCGAGGACCCAGGTTCAATTCTGGCTTTGGGTCACTGTGTGGAGTTTACATGTTCTCCCTGTGTCGGTGTGGGTTTCCTCCGAGTGCTCTGGTTTCCTCCCACAGTCCAAAGATGTGTCAGTTAGGTTGATTGACTAAATCTACCCTTAGTGTTGGGTGATTAGCAGAGTAAATACGTTGGGTCACAGGGATAGGGCCTGGATGGGATTGTTGGTGGCACAGACTTGATGGATCGAATAACCACTTTCTGCGTTGTAGGGATTCTATATCATCAATAAACAATTCCAAACTGAACAATGGTACCAATTAAATGTTGACAAAAATTTGTAAATTAAAATGAAAAACTGTGTCCTTTTCATTAGTGGCGCATAAGTGATCAGCGTCAACTTGCAGCTATTTCTATGATGCAATCATAGTGTCATAGTTGGTAGCATTCTTGCTGCTGAGTCACATGTTTTCAGCTTCAAATCCCACATAGAACCTGAGCAAAAAGAAACAAAACTGATATGATTCCAGTGAAATCTTTTGGATTCCCTTTCAGTGGTACATAAACAATCCCATGGCACAATTTTGAAAAAGTGCATGAGTGATACCACGGTTTCCTGACCAATATCGATCCCTCAACTAACAATCATTATCACGTTGCTGTCTGATGGAGTTTGCTGTGCCCAAATTCGCTATCATGTTTCCTACTTTACGACTGTGACTACAGTTAAAAAGTAAATTGGCTGCAAAGCAGTTTCAAATGTCTGGTGGTCATGAAAAGTGCTATATAATTGCAAGTCTTTCTTTTAGATTAGTTTTGTACCTTTTATAGTTTCAAGTTAATCAGGCCACTTGTTTTCTTGACTAGGATTGGATGAAGGCCAGACTTTGCTAAGAACAAAGAACATCCCAGCACGGGAAACAGGCCCTTCGGCCCAACGAGCCCGCGCCGCCGCATCTTCCCATACCTACCCTGCCCTGTGTGTATGTGAGTGGAACCCCTAATGTAGCCAGATTCAGGGGAGAATAGTGTCAATTTGGTACACCAATCAGCCTAAGAGCACATCTTTGGGGTGTGGGAGGAAACCAGAGCGCCCGGAGGAAACCCACGCAACCACAGGGAGAATGCGCAAACTCCCACAGACACAGGCCCAAATCCATGTATCTGCACAACTAGCAGTGATAGTCACTGAGCTGTTGTGGTGCCCATCTGCTGGTCCAGAATTAAGCACACACAACGACACGAAGTACTAGGCCACTCCCGGAACCTCCAAGAGCAGCCCACACACGACCCATCGTGTGCATGCCCCTCGTTTGACAACAAGGTGGACCGACCCTGTGGAATAAAAAGACAATATGTTAACATGTAATACTACATTTCCGGTGTCGTCCCGAGGCTCTGACCCTAGTTAATACCCTCTACTATAACCCTCCATCCTTGCTTCGCTCGTGTGTCTATCTAAGTAAACCCTAAACAAGTCCAACGTGCCTGCCTCCACCACCCTACTCGGTAGCGCGTTCCATACCCCCACGACCCTCTGCGTGAAAAATCTTCCTCTCATATCCAAATTATACTTCTCCCCCCTCACCCTTAGATCGTGACCTCTCGTAATTGTCCCCAATCTAGGGAAAAGCCTACCACTGTTGACTCTATCTATTCCCTTCAGTATTTTATACACCTCTATCATATCCCCCCTTAATCTCCGTCTTTCTAAGGAGAAGAGCCCCAGTTTCTCCAACCTTTCCTCGTAACTCAGTCCTTCCATGCCAGGCAACATCCTGGTAAACCTCCTCTGCACCCTCTCCAGGGTCTCCACGTCCTTCCGGTAGTAAGGTGACCAGAACTGGACGCAGTACTCCAAATGCGGTCCAACCAACGTTCTGTACAACTGAAGCATTAGACGGCAGCTCTTATACTCTATACCCATTCCTATAAAGGCTAGCATTCCATAAGCTTTCTTCACAACCTTCTCTACCTGTGTTGACAGCTTCAGAGAGTTGTGCACCTGCACTCCCAGGTCCCTCTGTATCTCTATACTCTTAATGGGGTTTACCTTTTATCACATAACTCCTCCCTGCATTATTCCTTCCAAAATGCATCACCTCGCATTTGTCAGGATTAAATTCCATCTGCCATCTATCTGCCCAATAGACCAACCTATCTATATCCTGCTGTGTCACCTAACAGTCGTCCTCAGTATCTGCCAATCCTACCATCTTGGTGTCATCCGCAAACTTGCTGATCACACCATGTACGCAGTCTTCCAAGTCATTTATATATACTACAAAGAGGAGAGGTCCCAGTACTGAGCCCTGTGGCACACCACTGGTGACTGGCCTCCAGCCAGAAAAGGTCCCCTCGACAACTACTCTCTGTCTCCTATTTCCCAGCCAGTTTTCGATCCACCTAGCTACCTGTCCTTGTATCCCATGTGCCTTAACCTTTTCTACCAGCCTACCGTGAGGGACTTTGTCAAACGCCTTACTGAAATCCATATAGATGACATCAACGGCTCGCCCATCGTCAACTGTTTTTGTCACCTCCTTGAAGAATTCCACCAGATTCGTAAGGCAAGACCTCCCCCGAACAAAGCCATGTTGCGTATCCCTAATCAGACCGCAACGCTCCAAATGCTCATACATCCTATTCCTAAGAATTTTTTCCAATAATTTTCCTACCACCGATGTCAAACTCACTGGTCTATAATTACCAGGGTTATCCCTACTACCCTTTTTAAACAGCGGTACCACATTAACTACCCTCCAGTCTTCTGGGACCTCACCTGTGTCCAAAGAAGAGACAAAGAAGCAATTTCATCTTTCACCTCCCTAAGCAGCCTGGGATAAATACCATCAGGCCCCGAAGCTTTATCCGTTTTTATGCTACCTAAAAACCTTAGCACTTCCTCCCTCGTAATGGATATTTCCTTCCACCGATCTACAGCTCCCTCCAAGACACTACACGACACCAAACCCCTCTCCTTCGTGAATACCGACGCAAAGTATTCATTCAGGATCTCCCCCATTCCCTCAGTCTCGATACATAGCTCCCCTCCTTTGTCCGTAAGAGGACCAATTTTCCCTCTAACCACTCTCTTGCTCCTAATATAAGAGTAAAATGCTTTTGGATTTTCCTTTAATCCTATCAGCCAAGGCCATTTCATGCCCTCTTTTCGCCCTTCTAACTCCCCTTTTTAGCTCCCTCCTACTCTCTCTATATTCCTCCAGCGCACTCTCCGTTCCCAGTTGTTTCGACCTAACATACGCCTCCCTCTTCTTCCTGACCAAGTCTTCTATACCCCCTGTAATCCACGGCTCTCTAATCCTGCCTTTCCCATCCTTCCTCTTTACCAGCACATGCCTTTCCTGCAACATTTTCAGTTTGCCCTTAAAAACCTCCCACTTACCAACTGTGGACTTGCCAGCTAACAACCTCTCCCAATCAGTGTCCTTCAGCTCCCTCCTAATCCGACTATAGCTCGCCTTCCCCCAGTTCAGCACCCTCCCCTTCGGATGGCACTCATCCCTTTCCATTTTTATCCTAAAGTAGACGGACTTGTGGTCACTGATAGCCACATGTTCGCCTACCTCATCCTCAACCACCTGCCCCGGCTCATTTCCCAGCACTAAATCCAGTATAGCCCCCTCCCTAGTCGGGCTAGTTACATACTGCTCTAGGGACCCTTCCAACACACACTTTACAAACTCCTCTCACTCCGTACCCCCAGCTCTAGGCCCCCTCCAATCCACTCCAGGAAGATTAAAGTCACCCATGACAACCACCTTATTCTTTCTGCACCTATCTAAAATGCCTCTGCAAATACCTTCCTCCACTGACCTCGGGCTGTTGGGTGGCTTATAGTATACCCCTAGCATCATAATCTCTCCTTTTTTATTCCTCAACTCCACCCACAGCGACTCAATCCCTAACTCCTCCATATTGTGTTCCCTCTGCACTGCTGTGATGTGCTCCTTTACTAACAATGCCACCCCACCACCTCTCTTCAACCCTCCTCTGTCACACCTAAAACACTTATACCCAGGAACATTCAGCTGCCAATCCTGCCCTTCACGTAACCACGTCTCCGTTACTGCCACCACATCTAACTTCCTCACAAACACCAAGGCCCTAAGCTCATCCGTCTTACCCATCACACTCCTCGCATTGAAACAGATGCAGTCCAACCTACCAGTGCCTCTCAGAACCTCCTTCTCCCTGATAATCTTCCTTTCACCCAAACCTACCCTATCACCCAACTCACTCCCGACCCCAGTGTCTGATGAGCTATCAGTCACATCCCCACCCCCCCTCCCTATTAGTTTAAACCCTGGCTAAACACTCCAGCTAACCTCCCTGCTAAGACATTTGTCCCTCTCCCATTCAAATTTTCCCCATCCCTCCTATACAGTTGCCCTTCTCTCACAAATACCTCCCAGTGGTCTACAAAAATGAAGCCCTCTACCTTGCACCAATCCCTCAGCCACGCATTCAGCTGCATGATCTCGTTATTCCTAGCCCTACCGGTACTAGGCAGCAGCCCAGAGAATGCCACCCTGGAGGTCCTGCTCTTCAGTTTGCACCCCAACTCCCTAAATTGCCTACGTACATCTGCCCTATTCCGCCTTCCTACGTCCCTCTCCCTTGAGTGTATTATTACCTCTGCCTGGGTCCCCTCCCCTTTCAAAATTCCCTCTATCCTTTCCGTTATGTCCTGTACCCCTGCCCCAGGGAGGCAGACCACCATCCTGGAGTCACGCCTCTGCCCACAGAACCTCCTGTCGATTCCTTTGACCTTCCCATCCCCTACCACTATCACATTACCAGCCCCCTTCTGTCCCTCTAAGTCATTCTGGCCCTCCTGTCTATCCTTTTGTGCGCCTGTCGATGAACCTTGGGGAGCCACTGGGGAGGTCTGAGGACCAGGACTATTCTTCTTCTTCTTCCTCTTCTTCCTCTTGACAGTTGTCCACCCATCCTGCTCCTCAGCCCCTGGGACCTCCTCTTGCTCATGGTTCCTAGCCATTAACTCTTCATTTTCCCCAACCAGAAACGCATCCTCTAAACGCACCTCTAGTTGCCTGACCCGGGCCCTTAACCGCTGCAACTCTAAACACTTAACACAGATGTGGACCCTCGGGAGACGTGATGCCTCCAAGAACTCCCACCTAACACAGCTTATGTTCCTCCCCATAGCCCCTGCCATGTCCCAACCTCCCTTGGGTTTGTGTGTGCCGAAATGCAACACGGGAAGGATAGAAACTGCTACTCACCTTCTCTAAGCCTGCTCTCGCCTAAGCCCAGCGAGCCAAAGCCCTTATAACTCTCACTCAGCTCCGCTCCCGACGCTGCCCGCTGTCTATCACTACCTTTTTATACCCCCCCGCTCTCCCTTCCCGACAATCCCCTCGCCTAACTTCCGGTACGGAAGTAAAATACACGCACAGAAACCCGCGAACCGGAAGTGCAGTCAGAAAGTGATTCCAAGTAAATCCAGCACTCACCAAAGCCACCAGGTACACTGCTCCGGAGAACAATGAGTTATCCATCCTGAATATTAAATGACCAAATGATAACCTATAAGTAACTAGGAACATTGGATTTGGAGAAGACCAATCAGCTGCTTGAATGTGTCCTGCTATTCAGTTGATCGTGACTGGCTGATCCACGCCTTAATTGCAACCATTTACCTTTGTTCCGTAACCTACAACTATGTGCATTGCTGTTGTTTCTATTTGCACTCGGAAAAAATTGAATGTTTTCTTCAGGTTTCCACAAGATATAGAGTGGAGGGTATCAAAATGCTTCATCTTGAGCATGAGAAAGAGATATTACAATTAAAAAGTACATCCTTTGATACAAAAACAGAAAATCCTGGAAAATCTCAGCAGGTCTGAGAGAATAGAGCCAATGTTTCGAGTCTAAATGACTCTTCGTCAGAGCTTTGATGCTGCCAGACCTACCGAGATTCTCCAGCATTTTCGTTTTTGTTTCAGATTCCAGCATCCACAATATTTTGCTTTCTCATACATCCTTCAAGATTGTTGCAGACAAACACTCACAAAGGGCATGGGCAGAGTCGGTCTTAATTATTCCAGTCTCCTGACTGATGAAGTGCTGACCAGCTTACAAGAAAATAAAATTGGTAATGAAATTAGGGAGTAAGCAATACTTACAACTTTGAGTAAATTCATGAATGTTGAAAACATGGCGATGCAAAATGGTTTATATAGCAACCGTAGAAAAATTGAGAACATAAAGAATGTTTCTGGGGTGCAACTCAGCTCTTTTTACATTCTATTTCTTTGTCCTTTTTGTCTTTAGAGAAAATGGGTGGGTATGATCTACTCCTAGACCTCTGCTAATAGAACTCTGAACTAATCATTAAGGTGGTATGCACTGAGTTCCCAAACCAGCTGATACCTCTATTTGAGGTCGCTGTGTATTTGATTGCTATTCCTTCCTCAGATCCAAATTTTAAATAGATTGTTATTTGATAGGCAGTGCACACTGTTATAATCCCAGCTATGAGAATACTGAAAAAGCCTGAAACTTGTGAGGATCTGGCTTGATAGACCATAATCATTCAAAGAATGTTATGCATGGAAAGATCAATGGTAAGAAAACAAACATCAGGACTCAGAGATTAAATTGAAACACCAGAAGAATCTTTACTATGCAAGCCTGAACAAAACAAACACCAGCAATAACAAAATAGGTACACTGAGCAAGTAAGGTAATGATTCTAAACAATAAGCTTCTACCTTAAATTTAATCCAACAGGTTTAGCCCAGCATACTTTTTTCCTGTGGCTTTCACTCATGCGGGGTTTTAAACGTACACATAATCTGGGAGGCAGTTCCTTTAACTTTTGGTCTGGCTGCACAGGTTAACGCTCTAGAACTTTGTTTTTTTGACTTAGAACATATGCAGAGCTGCATTCTCTGGTTAAATGCAACTGCCTCCAAGTCAGCTTCTCTTACACTTACTTTTCCCCTAAAGAAAAGCTCACCAGTTTTTCTTTTAGCTCTACCTCAATGTTTACCTCTATAGCGACCTTAAAGCTTTCTTGCTTCCAAAAGCCTCTCTGCTGGGTTAGAAGTTCAGGGATGATTGGTAAACATACATAGGCATACTAAAGCAAACTATAAGTAACAACCTTCAATTTACCTTCAATTTAGAAACATAGAAAAACTACAGCACAATACAGGCCCTTCAGCCCACAAAGTTGTGCTGAACATGTCCCTACCTTAGAGATTACTAGGCTTACCAATAACCCTCTATTTTACTAAGTTCCATGTACTTATCTAAAAGTCTCTTGAAAGACCCTATCGAGTCCGCCTCCACCACTGTTGCCGGCAGCCCATTCCATGCACCCACCACTCTCTGAGTGAAAAACTTACCCTGACATCTCCTCTCTACCTACTCCCCAGCACCTTAAACCTGTGTCCTCTTGGGAAAAAGTCTCTGACTATCCACTCAATCAATACCTCTCAACATCTTATACACTTCTATCAGGTCACCCCTCATCCTTCATCTCTCCAAAGAGAAAAGGCCGAGCTCCCTCAACCTATCCTCATAAGGCATGCCTCCCAATCCAGGCAAAATCCTTGTAAATCTCCTCTGCACCCTATCAATAGCTTCCACATCCTTCCTGTAGTGAGGCGACCAGAACTGCGCACAGTACTCCAAGTGGGGTCTGACTAGGGTCTTATAAAGCTGCAACATTATCTCTCGACTCCTAAACTCAATTCCTTGATTGATGAAGGCTAGTTCACCATACGCCTTCTTAACCACACCTTCAACCTGCACAGCTGCTTTGAGCGTCCTATGAAGTTAAGTTAAACCAAAACTCTACACCTTAACCCTTAATATAACCCATAATAAAAAAATTATTTATCTCAAAACTTGCAGCCTAAAATCAAAGCTTTATCAATGAGACTAAAAATTGAGCAACACTTTTAAACATCTTTTAAAAATGATTTATTTAGGATATTGAAAGATCCGTACTTAGGTTCACATGGTATGTGCAGCATAGGTGTTGCACAGCCATGATCCATTATGGCATTGTTTATTGGATTGCAACATTTCAAGTTGTCTATAAATATTAATCAGCTCTCTCCAGCATGATTCTATTTTGTTACTGCATTGGTTTGCCAAAGGATCCAACAGGACAACAGCAAGGATATAGCCTTAACATTACAGCAGTTGTGCAGAAATTATTTTTCATACCACAAAATGAATTGGGAAGGTTATTTTTTAAAAGAATCAGGATGAATATTTTGAGCAATTATTTTTTCTGGTAATCTTTCAAGTAACATTTTGCTAATTTAAGCAACCAAACCCAGCAGCATACAGAAAGCTGAAAAAGAGATAACATTTCAGGATCAAGCTGCTCTCCTTGACCTGTTTAGCCTTTGTTTATATCCACTTGAGTCCCATTGCTGCTGTTGCTCTTCCTGTCCACCCACCTGAATCCTTAAGATAGTGCATCCTCTCCTGCCTTATCCATATTTAAATCCTCTGCCTAGTTCTATCCTTCTGATAACTGATATTGAATACAATTGTTACAACGGCTACTTGGCTTTACTGTGGTGTTGCTCACGTAAAACGTGGCTGCCAGTAATTTACAAAGGGGCAAATGGAGAACTTCAAACCATTAAAAATGCTTGGAGTGGACATGAGGGAATGTTGGCATGGGAGGGAAGGGACTAAAGTATGACTTACAGAGTTAGTATTTTAAAAAACATTTAAAGGAAGTGATGAAGATAGAAAGGCATAATGGCTTTGAAAGAGAATTATAAAGAGGGAGGAGAGTGCTCATTCTGAAAGATCAGCCTCTAGTGGAGGAGTAGGCAGAGCAGGAAATAAGTAGCAACCCAGAATCCAAGGACCTGATGTTCTGGCCAGAGACATGCCTGGAGAAGATCATTAAGATAAAGTGGTGTAAGACCATGAAAGAATTTGAAAACCAGGACCTTGTAATCAGATAAGTAAGAGCACTCAATTACCTTATGTTGGGAAATGTCTGCATTCTGCCAGAGTAGAATGAGTCAGTGATGCTTAGAAAGGATAAGGGTGATGGATGTCCAGGACTTGTGTGAGAGGAAGCACAGGCTGTAGAATTCTGCATTAACCAGCTGATGGAAGGTAAGAGAGTGAGAGGAGTATTCAAAGAATCAACCTTTGAGATGCTGAAGGCATAGATTAGAGTTTAACAATAGCAGAAGCAAGTTAGAGCTAAGTGTAACATGTAAGTTGGAATAATTAAATTCTCTATGACTGAAGGGATTTTGGATAAGAAGGGAAGTTTAAAGTCAAGCAAAACTATCATACTTTGCACCATCTTGCGCAGTTGGACTTGGCACTGATAGTTGTTGAGGGTGATGCAGCTAGAACAAAATGCATGTAGATGTCAATCAACATGAATAAAGGAATAAAATAGGCCAACAGGCCCAACAAGCCTTGTCCTCAATTGCATTAGCCACTGTGATTCTTTAACTCCAATTTCTTTTCTCCACCCCAAATAAATGTCAACCTGTCCTTTAAACACTTCAACTGATTTAAGCATCTGAAGCATTCTCATGACTCTTTTTCAAATCTTTTTGTAGATATTTTTAACTCTGGGCTTTCATACCAAAGAGATGAACCATTTCCTATTTATATTCTCAATTCATTTAATTATTTAAACACCTCAGTCAGACCACTGCTACATCAGCTGCTAGAATTAGAATTCAAGTTTACTCATCTGTCATCATAACTAAATGCATTTCTCACAGGAATTATTCTGGTGAAATACTGCTGGATTTTCTTCCTATTATGGATGCCCAAAACTGCAAAGAATATTACAAAGTCTGACCATAAACTGTTTAGTTGTTGTAGTATCACTTCCTATTCACAACATGGATGAAGATAGACCGTTTAAATTAGGCTAAATCTCAAATTCTTTGTTACAATAGTTGAGCAAATGTCATGAAATGCAATTCAAAGCAGGAAATTTTAGACCATTTAAGAAAGAATAGGGAAAAGAACCACAGCATTAAAATTAAAACTTTGCACTAATTAGGACAGCAGTACTATAGATGCTAAGTGTGCATTTATGCAGGTCATGAAACAAGCAAATTGAATCTTTTATTTTGCATCTAGTCTTAGAAGATACAAAAACAAGGAGGTGATGTTGAACTTTTGCAAGAACTTGATTAGGCTGCTGCTGGAGCACTATTGTAGTTTTATGAATTGGGTTCAGAATAAGAGGAATGGAAAAGACACAACATAGATTAATTGAGATGACACTAAGGATAAGTAAAACTCCTAGGCTCATTGAGCTACATGAGGCTGGCTGGGTGTATGGTAACTGTGAATTTTGCTTGCAGAAGATAATGAAATGAATCTGGTCCCAAATAGAACTTTGGTACTGAGACAGTGGCTGGAACTTTCCAACCGTTCACGACAGCAGAATCTTCTGGTTTCGCCAATGGTACACCCCCACCATGGGAGTCCCAGTGGCGAGGGGTGCACACAGTAGGAAACCCTGTTGATAGTGGTGGAACCAGTGATACAACTCCAAAAAAGTGATAACATTGAACTTGCATAAGACCGTAAACTGCAGTTAGATTATTGTGCAAAGTTTTGGACGCAACATTATAGAAAGGATATAAAATTGGTCGCTTTGTAGTACAGAACTTAAATATTGCTTAAAAGAGAAACAGTATTGTTGAAACTTTCATCTTGTACTTACCAGAACAAACACATTTCTGCAACTATAACTTCAATTTCATGTCTCCTTTTAGCAACATAAAATCCATTGAAAGGATGAAATAGAAGCATTTCCTCCATTGGTGCAATCCAGAAATTAAGTCCCATGATGCAGCCAACCTGCTGACATCAAATTATACTGTAATTCCCTGCAAAGCTCATCAGTGTACATTTGAACATAAAATAGATGTAAATCAGTGTAAACAATGAGGACTCATGCAAAGCATTAAATTCTTAGCAAGTATTTCTTCAATCATGAAACTTTTAATTTGTTCAACTATTAGTCATGCACATTAGGCAAAGTATGTTTAGAAACCTCTAATCAGGGAAACTTTTCAATGTTTATTGTGCCACATTTGTGACACAAGTATGAATCCCATTACTGGGATTGGTATAAAAGGAATGAAAAAAGCACAACATAGATTAACTGAGATTATACTAAGCCCTCAGGCAGGGACAAAGGCAAGGATCAGAAAGAGATCCCAGAAGACAGTCCAAGGTAAGGGCAAGGACAGAAATCAGAAAAGATCCTGCTCTGTAAAGTTGAGAGAAAGGAACTGTAGCAAGGGATACAGAAACCCTTGCTTTTTGAGGACTATTAAAACAGAGTAGATTAGTTTAAAATAAGGACCACAGTGTGCCTCGGAGGCATCACAATGTGCCTCACTTATATGCTATACACAGGTATTGTCTCTATAATGCATACATAATCATTTTTGAACCAGTATTGTAGACTTAAACTGTATTTTTGTATTTTGTTGTGAGCTTTGGCTAACAATCAATTTACCCCTAGGCATAATAGGGAATTAGTTTAATTAGAGAGACCACATCCTTTTGGAACAATGAAGCATAGAGCATATACTCTATTATTATCAGAAGCAGGTCAGGCAGCTACAAGCTACCAAGGTTTTTGAAAATGAATTGAAGGATTCAGCCTCTAGCTGCAATGAATAGGCATATTCAGACTCCACTGATAAGTCGATAGAAATCAGACAAGAAAGATCACTCCCTTCTCGTTCCAGGACTGCAAATATTAGGAGCAACCTTTGAACCTACCGGATTTGCATAGGTAAGGTTACTAGGCAATGGAGGGAAATCCTCTGGGTTCAGTTGACCAATGAATTCCTTATTCTGCTGGAAGGTAGAATGCTATTGGCCAAGGTAAATAAGGTGTATTAATGTAACTGGACTGTCCAGCTTGGATCACAGTTGGGCGGGCAGATCGGATCTTCAGAAATGTATATCTGTTGTGCTCCTGTGGTTTTTATGTCAGAGGGAAGTTGGAGTCCTTTGACTGTTTCTCTCTCAATATGCAAGTCTTTGTGTTAGCTGAGATCGGCTGAATACAAAACCCCCAGTGGGATGCCCTGAGAAAATCCCTTTACAGGAGCGGAGAAGTTAGGCTCTGAATTAAAGAGAGAACTGTGGGGAACAGAAGTGAAGCAGACTTGAGAGAAACTCTGAAGATCTGAGATGGCAGCTGAAGGTTGGTGACTCTGTGCTGCGGGCCATAAGGGCAAAGGTACCCTTTTATGGAGCAGTGATATTGTACTTGGCATGACCAAAGATCTGAAAGAATGCTTGTAAGGTGAAGTTTGAGCATACTCAGAGATCCAGGGTAAAGGAATCTTGGAGATTGAAACCCTGGAGTTGGATTCTTACTGAAATCATCTGAATGGGAGCAACTTTGGAAGAGAATGCCAAAGTAAGTTCTTCAAACATCTGCATTGAAGACCCTCATATGAAAAAAAGATTTTCAGTGAAACTCTTTGGCTCATAGTGTGACGAGCTTCTGGGTGGATTATTAAAAAATTCATCAAATCTGCTTTAGCCGCATCTGTCATTTATCTTGGCGTATGGGGTGTTTGACCACAGTTCACTAGTTGGTTCATACGTACCACATGCTTACCCTGAGTATTAAATATGACGTGGAGATACCGGTGTTGGACTTGGGTAGGCACGGTAAGAAGTCTCACAATACCAGGTTAAAGTCCAACAGGTTTATTTGGTAGCATGAACTTTTGAGCATTGCTCCTTTGTCAGGTGAGTGACTCACCCGATGAAGGAGCAGTGCTCTGAAAGCTCATGATTCCAAATAACCCTGTTGGACTTTAACCTGGTGTTATGAGACTTCTTACTGAATATTAATGTACAATAAAATCAGGACATTTGCAGCTATTTTCAGAAATTTGTTTATCTGCCAATAGGCCCTCATACATACAATCGCTCATTTGGGCTCCAAATCTTCACCTAGTCTCAATTTAGACATTAAAAGTTTGTACCTGAACATGAACTTGTCCTAAAATAAAGAAAAAAATACATTTAGAAAATAGATAAACCAAAGTTTCCATGTTGTGTTTCCCTCAGTAGCAAGTTGGGTTTGGACATAGCTTGGCACAACATTGAGGGCTGAAGGGCCTGTACTATGTTGTACTGTTCTATGTTTCTAAGTTTGCATCGTCTATCACTGCACATGAGTTGTTGTGATTCACCGGATACTGCAACTCCTGACCAGTATTTACAATACAGGTACAGGAGAGCACTTTAATAAAAATTAGTTCTTGTTTTCTTGCTTTGTTAAACAATTTGTCCAATCAAATTTTCTTGAATTTACTGAGAGACATTGTTTTTATTGCCTTCGTGCCTTTAAGTGTCACATTTTGGTATGGCTGGAAGCTATCGCTCCCCTTATAAAGTATGTTCATTGTTTGCGATTTTGTCCTTTGTAAGAATTTGCAGGAATGTAGCCCCCGCAAACAGCAGGACTTTACTGTGTAGGATCAATGTGGTAGGTTGTTTGACTTTTCCGTATTTGTAAGTGTCTATAAAAATATAGCAGAGGTGAAGGAATAGTGAATATTTGAATTGTTTTCTTGTGTTGTATTGAGTCTTTTCCGACCTTTTGGTGTTATATACTCCATTTTTCCTATTTAATAAATGTTTTCTTTTTGTTAAAAGTTCATCAGCAAACTGTTGTAAAATTGTTCAGTAACTTTCTTCTATGGTTTGGGAAAAAACATTAGGACCTATCAAGCCAGGTTCTCCTCTGGAATCTGCCTTGTCCAGTAGTAACATCAACTGGGATGCTAATAGATGTCTATTGCCATTGTATCCTGAGTGCAAAATGCAATAAATGCCAAGTCAGCAATGCAGATTCACTAGACTGTTTTCAGATGAATTATGCACAGTACAAAAGGTCTGCAGAGGTTGAACTTGTGCATATATTTTGCTGGATTGAGAGATCTAAATCTCAACTACAGCACTGGGATAAGACAAAGTGAATTTTGTGAGGAACGGAGTATTGGATGGTGCATTCATTCACATCATTCTCATTTTATAATGTGAATTTGAAAAGAATGTATCATTTGCAAAATTCTCAATATTGTATTTTAAAAGAACAATATGAGCTCGTGAGATGAAATTGCTTTTATGGCAGGAGGGTCAGAAACTAGAGGAAACATCCAAGATAATTGCCAAAAGGTAGTCGAAACATATTCAATAATAACTTTCCAAAGGAAAGTCTACAGGGCCATGGAGAAAGAGCAGGGAATTGGGATTAACTGGATGGCCCTTCCAAAGAGTTGGCATAGGTATGATTGGCTGAATGGTCTCCCCTACACTACATGACAATAATTCTGATTGCTGATTTTAAAATATTTTGTATGCTTTGTATGTCTATAATTTGTATGTCTACAAATGTTAAGTTACAGAAGACCACATTAAGTAGCTGCTTCTGTTTATTTTGTTCTTCCACTTAATAGTCTTCAGAAATAACACTAAATAAAACTTTTAGGTGCCCCTTTCTGTTTCTATGCACATGATCTTTACTCTATTTCAACTGCTCTCTATGAATGACTGTCAACATATATACATGGAATGTTAATTTTGTATTGCTATAATACTGTTTTATTCTCATCTTACCAGCATTCTTATGGTAGCTATTATAATAATTATATATTCTCATCCAGAGTTTGATATCAATTGAATGTTTTAATGGAAGAAACCCAAGCAACAATCTATTCTAGTGTTTCAGAATTCCTGCAATGCTGCCACAGTAGCACATCATGTGATGGTTCTCTGCATGCACTGGTGAGATCTGATCATTAATGCCATTCGCCAAAGCTAGAGCATGCTTGAAAGAAAAGATACATGCTGTGCCAGCACTGATGATAAATCCAATTAATACTCCTTTGAGTAATAAAAGGATAATAGGTGGGAAACAAGGGTCTGGACAGTAGCATCTATAATTCCTGTCTTAAGAAACCTAAGCGCTTTTGAAGAAAACTTAATATATGACACTCAGTATGGAGTACATAAGTTTTTATATAATATGTAATGGTGATATTTTAAAGTGGGGTATTAAAAATGTGCACGGATTGACAGAACATGCCAGCTGCTAATGGAAGTATATATTAAAAGATTTGCTTTTTAATACTTAGATTGTTTATCAGCTTTGTTTAAGTTGAATGTTGATCCTGAAGTCAATATGACCATGACTGCATGGTTATTGTCTAATGCCCAAAATGTCACCTAAAATAAATTTACAACCTATATTTTTGCTTACGATGGGTAAATTCATTTGTTCCACATGTTGCCATTGAAATTTTCTTTTATCTTGAACATTGGACTGTGACTTCTATTGGTGTAATCAGAAAAGGAAAGCATGGCCAACTTTAACATTTTCCATCAAGTGATATCAGGAAAAATATTGATCAAGGTCACATCCTAATTTTTAATGTCATTTAACCTTCCCAGGGTTGGGGGTGGTGACATTTCCAGTTCTGAATAATATTAAATTGAGAGAAAACTGAACAGTTTTAATTCTACACTTGCATTCTTAATTGGTCAAAAGTTAGGGTTCCCTTTGCAATAAAACTTAAATTGAGAAACAATCAGCTTCTCTAGCAATATTTTCAATTAGCTTTGTTAAATTCTACTGCAGCAAAATCAAGCACATTATGAAAAATAAAATTCCATGTTGTAAATGTTTGAGGGCATTTCCCAGTGAAGGAATTAACAGAAGAGGTTATTCAAGGTAAGTTTTGACAGTGAAATATATTGTGGCAGAAAAGTTTGGACAAAGAGGAAGCTCCAGAAGGCAAGGCCGAGGTAGCTGAAGGTTTTGCCATATTTGAATATGTACGTAGGAATATATAAAAAAAAATTCAAATCTCATGAAAGATTAGCAAAAATTGATGAGGCAAAATGAGAGGAAGAGGCAAGAAGGCAATATAGATTGGGCTGCGATATACCTACAGGTAGTTGTTTTAGCTCTTTGCACGTGCAATCACAAAGGCCCGAATTTTACTTTCGGAAGCAAAGCGATGATGCTCAGTGAGAAAGCTGCTCCTCAAAGATTCAGAAATCTCTGTGACTTAGGTTATTCCTCTGCTGACATTAATTAGAATCCAGTGCCAAGGCAAGGACACTTCCAGGCAACGGCAGTACTGTCATGCAGAGTAAACTGTCAATTGCATTCAGGTATTCTTACAAAACAGCGAATCAGGGAGTCAGCAGTGCTTATTATTCTTAACTTTCAATTAAATTTTACAAAGAGCACAATAAATGATCATAGAATCCCTATAGTACAAAAGAAAGCCAATCAGCCCATCGAGTCTGTACGGACCACAATCCCATCCAGGACCTATTCCCACAACCCCTCATTTACTCTGTTAATCCCCCGACATAGGATCAATTTAGCACGGCCAATCCACCTAACCCACAGATCTTTGGACTTTGGGAGGAAACCGGAGCACCTTAAGGAAAACCATGCAGACACAAGGAGAACGTGCAAACTCCGCACAGACAGTGACCCGAGGCCGGAATTGAACCTGGGCCCCTGGCGCTGTGAGGCGGCAGTGCTAACCAGTGTGTCACTGTGCCACCCATATTAGATGAGAATTAAGGTAGAAACTAAAATAACATAAAATCATTAAAAATGTCTTTTTTATCAATATGGAGGAATTTGACACAATAAGTTATATTTTTAGGGCCAATGAGGCTGCTCATCAGTGATTATAAATTTAGAATGGCATTTAAAAACCTATTCATGACAACTATTTTCTGGGATTTTACACTCTGACTCAGCATAAAGGCAGGTTTTGATTAGTTCATTGATTTCTGTTTGATTACAGTCTTTTAATCTGTTTTTGGGATGTCAGCATCCCTGGCAGGGCCAGCATTTATTGATAAACTCTAATTGTCCTTGGGTAGGTGGTGATAAGCCACCATCTTGAACTGCTGCAGTCCTTATAATACAAGTATATCCACAATGCTGCTAGGGAGGAAGGTCCAGGATTTTGACTTAGTGACAGTGAAGGAACGGAAATATAGTTCGAGGTCAGAATGTCATATGGCTTGAAGGGGAACTTAGTTTGTGGTGTTCCCATCTGTCTGCTGCTCTAGCCCTTCTGTGTGTTATAGAGGTTGAGGATTGGAAGGATACTGCTTGGCAAATTGCTGCCTCTATCCGCCCCTGGTGGATGAATGAATATCTAAGGGGCTGAAAAGGATTCTACTCGAGAGCTGCTTTGTCTTGGATGATGTCTGGATTCTTGAGTGTTGTTGGAGCCTTACTCATCCAGGCAAGTGGACAGTGTTCAATCACAATCCTGACTTGTGCCTTGTAGATGGTAGACAGACTCAAGGGAGTAGGGAGAT
Organism: Carcharhinus amblyrhynchos; assembly: GCF_965287045.1. NCBI lineage: Eukaryota > Metazoa > Chordata > Chondrichthyes > Carcharhiniformes > Carcharhinidae > Carcharhinus > Carcharhinus amblyrhynchos. The sequence goes on along the minus strand of NC_137328.1, from coordinate 92,312,897 downwards.
GCATTACTGACTGCAGAATTCCCAGTCTTCAACCTGCTCTTGTTGCCACAGTATTCGTGTGACTGGTTCAGTTAAGTTTCTGATCAATGGCAACCCCGAGGATGTTGATGGTGGGGGATTTAGCAATGATAATGCCATTGAATGTCAAGAGGAGATGGTTCACATTTCCTTTTTGGAAATGTAAATTGTTATTACCTGACATTTGTGTAGCATGAATGTTACCTGCCACTTCACAGCCCAAGCCTGACTGTGGGCAGAGGGTGCTGCAGTATCTGAGGAGTTGTGAATAGTGCTGAACATTGTACAATCATCAATGACCACCCCCACATCTGACCTTATGGTGCAGGAAAGGTAATTGATGAGGCAGCTGAAGATGGTCGAGCCTCGGGTGCTACCTGAGAACTCCTGCAGAGATGTCCTTGAGCTAAAGTGCATTGCCTGCAACAACCGCAACCATTGTTCCATTCTCATTAGCACTAAATCTGGTCTAACGTTTCCCAACTTTCACATAGGCAAAACTTCCTTCTGCAAAAGTGAAAATAATAAACAGAAAATAGATCAGAATATTAATGTAGAGCAGCAGAGAAAGAAACAGCCAAACAAAAGGGATTGGTTTAGGTTAGTGGGTCATTGTTTTTTAACTGGTCGGCGCAACATTGTGGGCCGAAGGGCCTGTTCTGCGCTGTAATGTTCTATGTTCTATGTTCTAAAAGCAAAAAAGAGTGAAAAAAAAAAACAAATGCAGGAGTTGCTGGTAACTGTAGAAGCCTCCATCAAGATTGTAATAATTAGACATTTCATTTTCCCGTAATGATTTGTTCATGTAATACTAGTTTTAGTTCCTTTACTCAAAATTGATATTCAACAGTCAGTATAGTTATTTCCTGACTTATTATCGGAATTAAAGTAGAAGCATGAAATATATATCTTGTTGCAGTACTTGGAGACAGTATGGATAGCTAACAGTATAAATATGTTGATGGATTTGCCAATAACTTGTTGATATTAGTCTTTGCTCCAGATGATCAGAATCCTTCAACATTATAAGTACAACTGTGGGTGCAGTTTTTAAAATTTGTCAAAGAAAAACAGTGTATAGAGTATGACAGATTTGCAAAAGTTGATATATTTTAGTGATCAATAAAGGATGTGGTAGGATTGATAGGTCTCACTGTAAATGAAGCATGTATTTTTAGACCAGAACACATTTATTTCTTATGTAATAAATTAGTTTTTACTGTATTAAATGTGCAGTTATTAAAATAAAAATGTTAATCTGTGATTAATAAGAGGTGCCCTGATAAGTATGTTCTGTTTGAGAGGCAGCCAAAAGTACAATTTAATGAGGTAGCAGAACAAAGGGGAAGCTCATTCAGGTCAATTGACCTACTATGTGGAGCTATTGTCTTTGAAGATTGCTACTTAGCTACTAATTGTAGCCTGAACAACTGCTCTTGTGTAATCAGCATTCAACTGTCTAATTCCAACATAATTTCAAATGATGCAGAAAAATGTGCAGAAATATCCTAATGGGGCAGCATTTATTCATTCAGGAAGCTCTGTTTTTGCTTTTACAGCTACATTCCTTTTAAAGTCTGACATCCAAGTGCATTAAATTATATAAATAAAGGTTATATGATACTCTTGCTAAATGAACACTGATGACTACAGTCACAGTGAACTCAGTGAATATTCCACTCATTGGGATTTTGATGTGTCTCTTATTTGCACTTTGATTTTGCTGCTTTCCTAGGATAGTTTTATTTAACGCATCAGCCTAAACTTCCTGCTTTTTAAAAATTCTACCATGAGCTTAAATAACAATAGATTTTGGACAGACAGGAGCTGATGGCCTAGTGGTATTATCGCTAGACTATTATTCCAGAAACTCAGCTAATGTTCTGGGATCCGGGGTTCAAATCCTGCCATGGCAGATGGTGAAATTTGAATTCAATAGAAAATACCTGGAATTAAGAATCTACTGATGACCATGAAAACATTGTTGAAAAAACAATGCAAAAACATCTGGTTGACTAATATCCTTAAGGGAAGGAAATCTGCCATCCTTACCTGGTCTGGCCTACATTTGACTCCAGTGCAACAGCAATGTGGTTGATTTTCAACTGGCATACTCCCAAAGGCAAATAGGGATAGGCAATAAATGCTGGCCATCCAATGATGCCCATTTCTCATGAATGAATTTAAAAAATGCCAATTTTCCAAAGTTACTCTTTATTACTTTAGCTACAGGTACAGATTCAGATGAATGTAAGGTTTTCATTTGCAGAAAACATTTGCTAAGTTGAATCAAAGGGCAATAGACAAATGACTGGGAAGTATGAAAACAAATTCCCACAAACAGCAATATTACAATGACTAGACAATCTGTGACTGTGATGTTGATTGAGGGAGAAATTTTGGTCAGCACACTGGGGATAACAGCTCCCATTGTTCTTTGAATTAGAGTTATAAGGTCATGTATGTCCACCTGAGAGGCGTAAAGGAAGCACCTGTTCATAGCAGAATGGGAAAATGTGAACAAAAAGGTATTGAGGATAACTTACCTCATTGACCAAGGCATAGAGTTTGAGAGGTTATGCTAGAACTGTATGAAACAATTATTAGCTAGAGTATTGTGCCTTCTATTAGGCAGTCCCTCAGAGTTTCCACACTATGAATGAGTTTTCAGGTGACTGAGGAGTCTAATCTGTGACCCACAGTCTCTGTCACAGGTGGAGTAGATAGGTGGGGTTACCACAGACTCCTTTCACTGTCAACGCTTGGCTACAGTCTTCTTTCGGCAATGAAACCCAGGGTGTTCAGTTCCTTCCTGGAAATTTTTCCTCCATTTTGGGCAGTCTTGGGCCAGGGATTTCCAGGCATTGGTGGGGGTATTGCACTTTTCAAACAGGCTTCGATGGTACCCTTGAAGCATTTCCTCTGCCCTCCTGAAGCTCACTTCTGTCTCAAAGCTTCAAGTAGAGCACTTGTTTCAGGAATCTCACGTCAAGCAAGTTGTGAAGTATGGTGACCAGATGACCCAGGTTTGCTGAGACAGACTGGCTTTTCATTAAATGTCCCAGTTTCTTGACAATTTGCTCAAAACAGTTCAAACCTCCCAGATTGTCACTTCTCCCCTAATGCAAGAACCACATCAGCACCTTGTCTTATTGCACAGCATCAGCGCCTCTTCTTTTCACTTCTTCTCCCTGTCTGTTTTATATTCTCCATTTACTAGGCAAATTCAAAACGTCCTGTTGGCTGCATCCTTTGAATTGAAATGGCACCCACTCACTGAACTTTAAGTGGTTGTATTGCAGTACTCCACACCAAGGGAACCCTTCTCATCAGCATCCATAGCCAGAGCTATGGGAAATTCTTTTCCTTGAAATGGACTGGCTACCAATGGGATAACTTTGAAAGGCCTGTTGTTTCACCTTTCAGTGCCCTGACTGGGCATTCCATCAGAAAATACTAATTGGCCAATCAGGGATTCCATTGAGGAGGTTAGTGAGGCCAAAAATGGAGCAGGAGTGGGGAGGCGTCCGGCAGAGGAGGCACTGAGTTTTTAACCTCATGACTACCTGGGAACTGAGGTGCTGTGAGGAAGGGGCAGATTAATAGAAGACCTTTGTTGTGCAGATACTTAATGTAAGGTGCATGATCTCGTATGCCTTAGTGAAGGTGTTGATGGTGGCTTGGTGCTCAGCCTCCGAATGTGCACCAACACCAGCGTCATCTGCATACTGTAGATGATGGGGCAACCTTGGATCTGGCCTACATGTGGCTCCTGTTATGATATGGGTGATATACATACCCTCACAGTAACTCACTTGGGTGATGATGTAGCCAAGCAAGGGCCAGTGCTTGGAATGAAGATGTTGCCATGTAGCCTTGCACTTTTGTCTCTGACAGAATTCAGTTTTTATTGTGATAAGGCTGTGCTTTAGGCATTTTATCAGGGGCAGGGTACCGTTGGTGTTGGATTTCCCTACTTCCCCCCTGCAAAAATGTGGTTATTTGCAGTATCAACATAGTTACCACAAAAATTATGTTTTTTTTTCATCTGAACTGGATTTTGAGATTGAATTATTGTTTTCAAAAAGAGGCAGCCATTGTATTCGAACCAGGCAGGCCACTTTGTATAATACCACAACTGATCAATGAGCATCTACTACTTTTTCCCAGATCCAAGATGGCCTCCATTCATTTTGAGAATATCTAAGTATGTTTTTCTTAAACGCAAGGTGACTAATTTTATTGGCAAGCCTACTGGCGAGTCACTAAAGGGAAGAAAATCAGGGCAGGAATTAGTCAGCCTGACAAGAGTCTCTCCCACTGATTGGTGACCCCCTATGTTTCTGCAATCAGCTCCATGAAGAAGGTCCAAAGGTATTACGTGTCAGGCGCATTAACTCACGCCCACAGGCTTGTGCAGCGCCATTCGGAATTGCTGATATTTTTGCAGGCAAAGTGCGTATGGGGGCACCTGAATGGATCCAAAAGTTGGATCTGAAACACTCCCAGTTTTAAGTCTACCCAGCAGTTAGAATCAAAATGGTAAATAAGGTCCGTTGTGTTAAAATAAAAGCATTATGGCTAAGTGGTTGGATAATACCACAACAGATAAAATGCTAGATTAGCAACATCCACAGTAAGGCTGTGAGTTGTAGTTGTTGTCTCTCTCAGATATGTAAATGTCACTTTCTAGTGTGTACTGATTCCTGAGACTCATCCAAGTTTTTTTGTTTTTCCTGATCATGCTAAGTAAATCATTACTATCCAGACTGTCATCTTCGTATTCCTGGCTCTGTCCTTTTCCCCCTTGGGCTTTGTCCCAGTTTTATCATTGTGATCTACAAGTTTGGGTCACTTTGCCATCCTAAACTTATACATGTTGCTGCATCTAATATAACATCACAATGATTAGTCCTACCACTAGCATTGTAACTACCATGGTTCTGCTTTGAACTTTTTTAAAAATTGGCCAGAAAGTATTGAGAACTGCCAAAATCGGTACTAAATTGTCCACAGTGAGTTGTATTTTTAAATCAGTTCTTTATATAGCTAAAATCAACAATAGACAGTACTGTACTAATGAAGAAAAACAGACAACTGAGAGTACAGCAGGTTACTATTCAGGATGAGTAGTTTGGCCTTGTGCTGCAATCAAGCTACGTGGCCTCATTTATAACTCACTGGTCTCCTCTATAACCATTCTTGCTAGAATCTGAAGTTTAATGAGAAAATGTGAATTATTATTCCTAGGATTACTTTATCTTTTTTGATTGTAGCCTTGAAACAGAGTTTCTGACAGCTGGTCATAGGTGAAATGGAGATTTTGCAAATTGACCCTCCACAACAAAGGAATGTGTGTTTTAATAGTGTGACGTTAGGAAGGACAGAATAATGGTTACTGAGCAGGAGGAAATAAAGGCAAAATGTAGAGGTTTAGAATAAAGAGACTGAAAGCAGTCAAGGAGAAGGTGCTTAGAGTAGGTTTTGCCAGAAGGGATGTGCAGATGCTTAAAACAAAGCTAGAAGAAACCTATGAAGTGGGATGGAGTAAGACCATGGAGGGATTCAAAAGAGAGATGGAAATTTTAAAATGACCTCACTAAGAAACATGGAGCCAGGGAAATGTGGAGGGTACAGGGGAAACAGGAGTACATGATTTAGTGCTGGTGATGGTGCAAGCTTCAGAAATTTGGATTAGTTGATGATTCAGAGTTGGGAAAATAAAGCTGCATGTGGATGTTTTTGTGGAGATGGAAGAAATGGGTTTTGGTAGCAGCATGGAAGTGGGGAAGGAAACTTAAGTTCAGATTAAGTAGTCCACAAATGTTCTGCACTTCCTTGCTGTACAGCTAAATCAGTGCTATGCATAAGGGTTACCCCCCCGCCTCACCATTGTCCCATTGTTATCAGTGATGCCTTGAGTACCCTTGGTCTTCAACTCTAGAATTCCCTCCCTAAACCCTGGACACCTTAAAACCATCTTTAAAGTTTTTAGAAAATGCAGTTTAAGTATAACAAAAATAATTAGCCTAACCTGGATCAGATCTCTCAGTGGGAGAGCATCTCGGGGATAGCGATCATAATCCTATCTCTTTCACAATAGCATTGGAAAGAGATAGGATCAGGCAGGCTAGGAAGGTGTTTATCTGGAGTAAGGGGAAATATGAAAACATCAGGCAGAAAATTGGACGAGTTAACTGGAAGGAGGTGTTCTCGGGGAAAAGTACTGAAGGAAGGTGGCAGATTTTCAAGGAATGTTTGTCTAGAGCTCTGCACGACAATGTTCCGTTGAGACAGGGAGGTTTTGGTAGGTCGTGGGACCCGTGGTGCACAAAGGTTGTGATGAACCTAGTCAGGAAGAAAAGAAAGGCGTACTGAAGGTTCAGAGAGCTAGGATATGTTAAGGATCTAGAGGAGTATACGGATTGTAGGAAGGAGCTTAAAAAGGAAATTAGGAGAGCCAGAAGGGGTCATGAGAAGGCCTTGGTGGGTAAGATTAAGGAGAACCCCAAGGCGTTCTACAAATATGTGAAGAGTAAAAGGATGAGAAGTGAAGGGAATAGGACCTATAAAAGGTGAAGGGGGGAAAGTCTGTGTGGAACCAGAAGAAATAGCAGAGGTGCTTAATGGGTACTTTGCTTTGGTATTCACGGTGGAAAATGATCTGGGAGGTTGTACTACAGGTTTGCGGCAGTCTGAAAAGATTGAGTATGTGGACGTTAAGAAAGAGCATGTGTTGGAACTTTTGAATTCTATCAAGATAGATAAGTCACCGGGACCGGATGGGATGTACCCCAGGTTACTGTGAGAGGCGAGGGAAGAGATTGCAGAGCCCCTGGTGATGATCTTTGCATTGTCGATGGAGACAGGAGAGGTTCCGGAGGATTGGAGGATTGCGGACGTGGTTCCTATTTTCAAGAAAGGGAACAGGGATAGCCCGGGAAATTACCGACCGGTGAATCTGACCTCAGTGGTTGGTAAGTTGATGGAGAGGATACTGAGGGACAGGATTTATGAACATTTAGAGAAGTTTAGTACGATCAGAAATAGTCAGCACAGCTTTGTCAAGGGCAGGTCGTGCCTTATGAGCCTAGTTGGGTTCTTTGAAAATGTGACTGAACACATTGACAAAGGAAGAGCGGTAGATGTGGTTTACATGGACTTCAGCAAGGTGTTTGATAAGGTCCCCCGTGCAAGACTTCTTGAAAAGGTGAGAGGGCATGGGATCCAAGGGGCTTTGGCCTTGTGGACCCAGAACTGTCTTGCCTGCAGAAGGCAGAGAGTGGTTGTGGATGGGTCTTTTTCTGCATGGAAGTCGGCCACCAGTGGAGTGCCCAGGGATCTGTTCTAGGACCCTTGTTGTTTGTCATTTTTATAAATGACCTGGATGAGGGAGTGGAGCGATGGGTTAGTAAGTTTGCTGACGACACGAAGGTTGGTGGTGTTGTGGATAGTCTAGAGGGATGACAGAAGTTGCAGCGAGACATAGATAGGTTGCAAGACTGGGCGGAGAAGTGGCAGATGGCCTTCAACGCGGATAAATGTGTAGTGGTCCATTTTGGCAGACCAATGGGATGAAGGAGTACAATATCAAGGGTAGGAGTCTTAGCAGTGTTGAGGAGCAGAAGGATCTTGGGGTCCGGGTCCATAGGACTCTCAAATAGGCCTTGCAGGTGGAGGATGTGGTCAAAAAGGCGTATGGTGTGCTAGCCTTCATTAATCAAGGGATTGAGTTTAGGAGTCGGGAGGTAATGCTGCAACTTTATAAGACCCTTGTCAGACCCCACTTGGAGTACTGTGCGCAGTTCTGGTCGCCTCACTACAGGAAGGATGTGGAAGTTATTGAGAGGGTGCAGAGGAGATTTACAAGGATGTTGCCTGGATTGGGAGGCATGCCTTATGAGGATAGGTTGAGGGAGCTAGGTGTCTTCTCCCTGGAGAGATGAAGGTTGAGAGGCGACCTGATAGAGGTTAAGATGTTGAGAGGAATAGATAGGGTGGATTCTCGGAGGCTATATCCCAGGGCTGAAATAGTTGCTACGAGAGGACACAGGTTTAAGATGCTGGGGAGCAGGTACAGAAGAGATGTCAAGGGTAAGTTTTTCACTCAGAGGGTGGAATCGGCTGCCGTTGGTGGTGGTAGAGGCGAACTCGCTGGGTTCTTTTAAGAGACTTCTGGATGAGTACGTGGGATTTAATGGGATTGAGAGCTATAGATAGGCCTGGTAGGTATGGATATGATCGGCGCAACTTGTGGGCCGAAGGGCCTGTTTGTGCTGTCGTGTTCTATGTTCTATGTTAACCTTTGCCATTGAGTTAAACATGACAAGGTATACATTTTATCTGCTAGCTATTTCTGTTAGTTCCTATTTAAGTAATTTTCATCGTAGATATAAACTCCTCTTCAGAATCAGTTAGCAAAAACACATTGGCTTATGTGGGTTGCTCATCCTCCAGCCTTTTGACACCTCAGGACAGAGATATTAAGAGACACCTGTCTTCTGAATCTCAGACAGCAGCCGCTAAAGAAAAGCCTTCATACAGCACAACTCCAATGACAAAAAAGGGGAGAAAACACCTCTTGTTGCAGAACTCTGAAGAGAGAATTTTCTAGCAGGTCCCAGACCTCAGTGTCCAGAAAGAGAGATGATGTGGAAATGCCGGTGTTGGACTGTAAGAAGTCTCACAGCACCAGGTTAAAGTCCAACAGGTTTATTTGGAATCATGATCTTTTGGAATGCTGCTCTTTCATCATCTGAAACCTGTTGAACTTTAACCTGGTGTTATGAGACTTCTTACAGAAAGACAGAGAAAAAAGAAGAGCTGTTGCTTCTTTGCAAATTCAAACTGCAACTGCTTGCCTGTCTCTGTGCAAGCTTAATTCATTCCATTGGCACATGACATGCAAGCGTCAATCAATCTAATTAAACCTAAGGGAGGCAATAGCCTAGTGGTATTATCACTAAACTATTAATCCAGAAACTCAGCTCATGTTCTGGGGACCTGGGTTTGAATCCTTCATACAGCACAACTCCAGTGAGAGAAAGTAAATACATTTCATAAAGGCACAACATTGTCACACTAGTTCCTCAACAGCTTGTAATCCTTTTGAATCAAAGTCAAGATCCCAAATACAACCAAGAACAGCATCTAAGAATGATACTGCCACACCTCATTCTAAGCAATTAAGGAACTTCCAGACAAGGTTATCATGACAAGATCTGGGTGTACTAGCAGGTTATCTTTACACTTCAGAGACTCAAATTCATCAGTTCTATGCACTCACGTAATGTAGCTAAACATGAGCATGTAAACAGTTATACTTTGAAGGGTGCAAGTATCTTTCAAAACAAAAGTGAATGTTGTAATGTGCCTGGTCATTCACTAGAAAGAAACTGTAATTTTTGCTTTTGAGCAGGGCACACACAGTTCTGTTGCTGAAATCTTCAAGCTTTCAATGTAGGTATAAATGTCCTCATGCGCCTGGTCGAAATAAATGAACCCACAACATGTTTACAGAATCCCTTATGAGTGATTGGTGTCTATATCAGTATAACAACATGACACATATTACCAGCTCAACACTGAGGCTAATAGAGGATTGCATACAGTGAAAACATTACTGAAGAAAAATGATGACATCCAACTTGCACTTCTGAGCCATCATTCAACTCTATTTCTAAATGGGCGCCATGTGAAACCCTAGGTGGAGAAGACTGAGAATTTAGCTCCCTCCTCTTCCACACACACTCATGCCACTTGTCCAGGCGGATCACTTGAACAAGATGAGGGAGAAAGGATTCCAGCCTAATATGGAACTATGGCAAATATCACAAAGCATGCAATCTAACAGACTCCAAACAGGAGAACCAGTTTGGATCCAAGACCATGTTTGTTATAAGCAGGTGGTTGAACAGACACTACAGTCCTACCTCATCCAAACGGATAATGGTAGGGTGACCCAGAGCAGACATTGACTAGTTTCCACATAAAAGCAACTTCTACGTGATTGAAGCATTCATTTATCAAATTAAACAGTCTCGAGATGCTGCATTCATTCACCAACCCAGGTGACTACGAGACTGATGAACGTGATTCACCCATTAATTCTCCTTCTGCTCAGCAGAATCTGAGAGATCACCCATGGATTCAAATTCCTAATCTCCAAAAGAACAAAGGACCTGCTCAGGTAGACTAGTGAAACCACCATGGGGTTTGTCTATACAAAAGAAATTGAAGATAGAGATTTATGGGGAAATCAGAGACTTGGGGTCTCTGATTTTCCCCACAAAGCTGTTAATTCTAATTAATATGCTAATGAGACAAATATAATCATGAGAAGTAATGAATTAGGACATGACCTTGTTTCCTTTTCTACAACCTCGTGGTGAGATGTCGCTCACAGTAAGATGTGTCCCAATAAAGTTAACGTTTTCCTGACCACAACAAAATCTATCAATATCACAAAGTGATCAAAAATATTACCGTGTAAAATAAACTTTAAAAATGTTTCTTGAGGCAGCTGAGGAAATGGAAGACCACTGTATCTGTCAGTTGGTTTTCAATTATTCAAATTTGCTTTGGATGAAAAGGTTGGCAAACAATCGTTAACTATTTCAAAAGGTGTTACGATTATTGAATTTGACTTCTACAGGCCGCTGAATTTTTTCACAAGACCAAGCCGTGATCTAGTAATCAAGGGAACCAACCACTTGCTGAAGGTTTTTCCAGCTCTTTGAACCCTAAAGAAAAGTTCATAAACTAGTATACATATTTTGAGAATGCTGTAAATTTGAGCCACTTGCTGTTTTCTTGTAATTCTACTTTGAAATGTTTTGAATTAAAAAGGTATTGCGACTGAATTTCTGTGGATTCTCCATCTCTGAAAGCTGGTTTAATTTGAATGATGACAAAGGGCTTTCAGCGTTTGATGAGTCCGGGCTATTATAACAGTCAGTGATGTATCAACAGCTATTAATCACACTGCACAAAATATATACAGGCATGAAATGATCAAGAGGAATTTTGGAAACATGAACACCAAAAATCCAAGAGTTATGGTTCGCTTATCATTCAATGAAGGTACGATAAATTAAAACTCAATCCATAGTACACTCAAGTTGCTATTTTACCCACCAAAAATGGAATTGCCAAGAGGTGTTGTTAGGACTGGAAAAAAAACTCTGAAGTTCATTAACTGCAAGGTCTTTTCTGATCCTAACCATGACTAATGACATTTTTCCTTCGCAATTCCTGTTTGTTACTTATGGTAATCATTGTTTCCAGTTTTTAATTCTGTGTTTTGATTTCAATAAATAAGTTCTGCTTGTTTGTAACATTAAGTGGCAGGATTTTAACAAGTTCTTGGAATAAAGTTTTCTCAACGGGATTTATGTCAGCATTGCCTCATAGCTTTTGAAGTGTTTTTTCCAGCATGATTTGGAAGGCAGCAATTGAATTTGTTTAAATTAATACTGTAACCTTTTGTATCACTACAATACACAACACTTGGAGTACATTACTCTCACTTTTGAGAAAATATCAGTTGCGGCGTCGATGTTCTAGATTCTATTGGCCAGAACTTCCGAGAAGTGGCAATCATGGTCAGACTGCCACGCCGTTCTTTCTCACTCACTCTTAAATTCAGCTGAACCTTTCTCACCCGATTCTGTGACTCGTTCTGGGTGAGAAAAGCGCAGAGCAGTGGGTTCCCGGCACTTTCAGTCGAGTGCAGCAGAGTCAAAGGAAAGGAAATCATGCTCCTGTTTTTTGCAGCAGCAGTTGCTGTAAAGCAATCTGCTTAAAGCTCCAAGTCACTTTGAGAAACCAGGGAGAGAAGCTAAGTGGGTGGAATTGGTCCTGGGCGACTGAAAGGCCAGCATAGCAGTGGGTGGATAGTTAGGAGGTGGTAATTGGGAGCTCTATGGGTGAAAGTACGATGGTTACCAAGACAGTAGAGGTGGCTTTAATTCTTCTAACTTTTCCTGGGTAATTACTTTGTGAAGACAGCTATAACCATCCAAAGTCTCCAATTTAAACTGGAGTTCCCAATTGTAAAGATGCATTTTCACAAACTTCATTAGTGATCACAAAAGCTATTTATTAGTGAGAATTGTCCAGCAGCTGTAGTAGCTAGCTTCCAAAGTGTTTCTGCCTAGGAGCCCCTCTCACCCTCGGGTGATTCCACATTCTGAGCCCCAATTGGTCACCCAAGTCAGGTGATCTTTATTCTGCCGTGTTTCCCTTAAAGGAATAATCACTGCATTCCTCCCCTTCAACTCCTTTATGCAGTTTTCAACAGCTAATTCATTCTGTCCAAAATACTAACTAAACATATACATGAGCTGGACAACTATAAATCAGTTCATTAGTGAACTCTAAAGGTACTTATTAATAAGATTATTAATAAGACAGCCGCAGCATGGCTGTAGCTAGCTCCCATGATGTCTCGGCCTCGGAGCCCCTCTTGCCATGGGATGATCGAGTCCCGATTTGTCACTCAGACCAGGTGACCCTTGCTCTGCTGTGTTGTCCTTAAAAGGACAATCACCACACTGATGCAGGAGAATTGCCTGTGGGAAGTTTGAACTTGCTGAGTAATTGCTGTGCAGCCCTGTGTGCAGGCTTCCTTGGGGTCCCCCAGAGCATCATCTGGGATACCTCCCAGGTATGAAGTCCAAAATATGGAAGTTATGTCACAGTTACAAAGGAGGTAATTTGTGACTTTGCTATCAGCTGGTTCGATAAGTGGCAGGAATGGAGACCTGATTGGAGAGATTCAAACATGGAGTTCGGAGAAAGATAGGAATGCATTTGGGAGATCAAAAGATGTTTTGCAGACTAGAATTATTTTATATGGGGAGGCTATTTTCTCTTGGATATTCTGCAAGCCTAACTTCGAGAATTGCGTACTAGTTTACTAAATTACAAAGAAGTCAGTGATTTCAAATACAGTCAAACTATTTGTATCCCAGGACTGTAATTTTGTTCAATATTCCAGTTAAACAAAAACCTTTCAAAGCAGTGTTGAAATATAAAATCCTGTTGTTTTGCTGCAAGAACTCAACATATTAGTTTATGTGAAAGAAATTAGAATCTCATGGGAATTAAATTGAATTCTGTGATTATCAGGCAGTGTCTGGCAACTCAATAAGATTAAATCCAAATTGCACTATAATTATTATAATTGAGATAAAGAAACTAGGATGAAATTAAGTTCTTGATTACCTGTGCAATATTCCACCAATAGTTGCCTAATGTATTTAAGTAGACACCGCAGGTGCCTGTCGTTTTTATTTATATAATTTTGCAGAAGATTTAAGGTTTGATGGATTGAAGCCCAAGCTGCTACTATGCTTGGATGCCTTGATTTTTAATTTTGCAAGTAGATTTACAGAGGGAAATAGTTCAACTTTACATCTTTTAAAATATATTTTTGGGTTTATTGCTGGAACATTAATTCTGTACAGTTATAGATGTGTCAGATAAAATGAGTGACTGCTCTTGACATCAAGGCAGCCCTTGACTAAATGTGGCATCAAGGAGCTCTAGCAAAACTGAAATCAATGGGAATCGGATGGAGAATTCTCCACTGTTTGGAATCATACAAATCATAAAGGAAGATGGGACCTTCCTTCCATCACAAGGTCAGATGTGGGGATAGAACATAGAACATAGAACATAGAACATAGAACACTACAGCACAAACAGGCCCTTCGGCCCACAAGTTGCGCCGACCACATCACCTAGGATCACATCACTGAGGATTGCACAATGTTTAGCACCGTTCACAACTTCACAGATATTGAAGCAGTCAGATTCCATATACAGTAAGACCTCAACAACATCTAGGTAAAGGCCATCACCAACAAGAGAGAATCTAACGACCTCACCTTAATACTCAGTGGCATTATCCCATAGCATCCCCCAGTATCAACATCCTGGTAGTTACCATTGACCAGAAACTGAACTGGACCAGCCACATAAATTCTGTGGCAACAAGAGCAGGTCAGAGGCTGGGAATTCAGCAACAAGAATTCACCTGATTCTCCAAAGCCTGTCCATCATCTGCAAGGCGCAAGTCTAAAAGTATGATAGAACACTTTCCATTTCCTTGGGTGGTAGCAGTGCAAACAACACTGAAGAAGTTCAACAGTGTCCAGGACAAAGCAGCCTGCTTGATTTGTATCCCTTCCATCACCTTCAGCGTTCATTCCCTCCACCATTGATGGTGCAGTGGTAGGTATGCCATCTACCTTACGCACTGCTGTATCTCACCAAGATTCCTTCAGCAGCACCTTCTAAACCCACACCTTCACTACCTAGAAGGACAAGGACAGCTGATGCATGAGAATACCATCAGCGGCTGGTTCTCCTCCAGATAATACACCATTGTGACTTGGAACTATATCACCATTCCTTTACTGCTGTGGGATGAAAATACAGGAACTCCCTTCCCAAAAGCACTATGAGGGTACCTACACCACAGGGACAAAGGAAAGCCTGGGAACTACAGGCCAGTGAGCCTAACATCTGTAGTGGGTAAGTTGTTACAAGGTATTTTGAGAGACAGGATCTGCAAGCATTTAGAGAAGCAAGGACTGATTAGGGACAGTCAGTGTGGCTTTGTGAGTGGAAAATCATGCCTCACAAATTTGATTGAGCTCTTTGAAGGAGTAACCAAGAAGGTAGATGATGGCAGTGTAGGTGATGATGTCCATATGGACTTTAGCAAGGCCTTTGACAAGGTACTGCATGGGAGGTTGTTGCAAAAGGTTAAATCTCAAGATCCAGGGTGACGTAGCCAATTGGGTGCAAACTTGGTTTGATGACGGAATGTGGAGATGCTGTCCAAAGGGTGATTGTAGAGAGTTGGTTTCCTAACTGGAGGCCTGTGACCAGCGGTGTGCCTCAGAGATCAGTGCTGGGTCCTGATGATAACTATTATTTATCATTTAGAGTAATGATTTGGATGAGAATTTAGGAGGCGTGGTTAGTAAGTTTGTTGATGACACAAAGATTGGTGGCATAGTGAACAGTGGATTGCAACAGGATCTGGATCAGTTGGGCCAGAGGGCCGATTAATAGTAGATGGAATTTAATTTAGACAAATGTGAGGTGATGCATTTTGATCGATCGAATTAGGGCAGGACTTGTTCAGTTAATGGTAGGGCATTGAGAAGAGTTTCAGAACCAAGAGATCTAGGGGTACAGATTCATAGCTCCTTGAAAATGGAGTCACAGGCAGACAGGTTGGTGAAGAAGGCATTCAGCATGCTTGCTTTTGTTGGTCAGAATGTTGAATACAGGGTTGGGGCGTGTTGTTAAAGTTGTACAAGACATTAGTAAGGCACATTTGTAATACTGTGTACAGTTCTGGTGACCCTATTATAGAAAGGATATTTTTCAACTGGAAAGAGTGCAGAAAAGATTTACTAGGATGCTACCAGGACTTGATGGTTTGAGTTAAGAACATAAGAAATAAGAGCAGGAGTAGGCCATCTAGCCCTTCGAGCCTGCCCCGCCATTCAATAAGATCATGGCTGATCTGAAGTGGATCAGTTCCACTTTCCCGCTTTCTCCCCATAACCCATAATTTCCGTGTCTGTCAGAAACCTAACTACCCGTGACTTAAATATATTCAGCGAGGTAGCCTCCACCACTTCAACGGGCAGAGAATTCCAGAGATTCCAGTTATAAGGAGAGGCTGGCTAGACTGGGACTTTTTTCCCTGGAGCATAGGATGCTTAGGGATTATTTTATAGAGGTCTACAATATAATGAGGGGTATAGGTCAGCTAGAAAGTCAACATCTTTTCCCAAAGGTAGGGGAGTCTAAAACTGGAGGGCATATGCTTAAGGTGAGAGGGGAGAGATGCAGAAGGGTCCAGAGGGGCAATTTTTTCACACATGGTGGTGAGTGCCTGGAACAAGCTGCTAGAGGTAGTAGTAGAGGAAGTACAGTTTTGTCTTTTAAAAAGCGTTTAGACAGTTACATGGGTAAGATGGGTATCAAGGGATATGGGCCAAATGCGGGCAACTGGGACTAGCTTAGTGATTATTTTTTTAGAAAAGGCAGCATGGACAAGTTGAGCCAAAGGGCCTGTTTCCATGCTGTGAACCTCAATGACTTTATGACTGCAGCAATTCAAGAAGGCAGCTCACCATTACCGCCTCAAGGATAATTAGGGATGGGTAATAACCGCTGACCTAGCCAGCAATTCCCACATTCTATGAATGAATGATTTAAAACAAAGTTTTCACAATATGCAAACCGTTTGTTTATGTACAGTCCCCACCTCTTTTTTAATCTCCTGCTTATCCTGCGCAATCACCTATATCGGGTTAACTATTTACCATTACCATAGATGTCAGTTACAGAAAAGCTGATGAAAATGTATTAAACATACTATTCAAGCAACTGTCCACATCTGGATCCATGGAATGGTTACAGCACAAAACTCAACTGTTGTGTTTATTTTGACCCTCTACAATCTGATCTTAACCAAAAGGCTGAGAAGGCCACAGATGTAAAAGCAAGGAGGTTAAATTAAACCCATGTAAAACACTGGTTCCGTCTCAGCTGGAATATTGCATCCAGCTTTGACCACCACGTTCTAGGAAAGGTGTAATGACATTAAAGGAGGTGCAAAAAAGATTCATGACAATGATTCCAAAGATGAGGATCTACAGTTAAGTAGATGAATTGGAGAAGGTGGGACTCCTCACAGCCCTGCACATTTTTCCTTTTTTAAGATAATGATCCAGTTCCTTTTTAAGTGCCTGAATTGAACCTGCCTGCACCATACTCTCCCAACACTCACTACGTAAAAAAGTTTTACCTTATGTCACCATTGCTTCTTTTGCCAATTACCTTAAATCTGTGCCCACTGGTTCTCTATCCTTCCACCAATGGTAAGTTTCTCTCAGAAAGGAATTTTTTAAAAAATCTGTGCCCTATTTGTAAACACCGAAATGTCGTATGTTTTATTAATTGCTCCATCAACCAGTGCTGCCACCTTCAATGATTTGTGCACGTTTACATTTAGAACTCCCTCCCTCTGCACCCTCTTTAGATTTCTTTATTCCCATTTGCAGTAAGGTGACTATTTGAAAAGGAACACATTTCAAACTTTTCTATTACCAGTGAAAAAGGTGAGAAAACAGACTAGGTGCGTTTAACTCATTCTCGCTGACATTGTCCATCCACTCATGTTGCAGTCTTGTAGCCACTTGTATGGTCCCAGGAGATGTAGATTCTGGATACACAAGGTATTGAGTAAAAGCTCTGGGGTGTTTTGGCAGTTACTGGAGAGACCGAGAATAAAGATTCATTCCCTGCTTATTACCCACCATCTCCAGAATCTCGGCCATCAGGTTACACCAGCCACTGTGTGCAGCGTAAAATTGCTATTAATGGGCACATTTTATACAATGTAAAATAATTTACTGTCACAAATAGTAATGTCAAGTCTTTTTAAATAGTCTGAGGTTGTAATAAAATGCTAACTCTTAATTGCATTTAACTCCTTCATGTTTATCCCAACCCAGAAAGGTTTGTCCACCACACCATTTCACGTGACGAATGACAGAAATTCAAATGCTGAGCACTGACTTGCTGACTCTAATGTAGTTGTAACTTCAGTGTGTTGGAGTGACAGTCATGAGAAGAATAATGTAGTTTAAAATTTCAGAGAAGGTGGTTTTGTTTTGAGTTATTTAGGTAGCCAGTAAAACTAGATTTTTATTGTTGTTGAGCAGTGTTACATTTTTAACAGGGAAACAGTTTTGACATGCCATTTTATTTTCTTGTGAGCGTGTTTTGTGGTAATTGCACAGTTATCTCCAAACACTGCATTCTGCCTGTTAGTCTCAATTCATTCTCGGGATTTCAAAACTGTGAACTCATTTATTTATTCCCATTGTTGTTTCCTCCTAAATGCAGAGGCTTTCAAAACCCAAATTTGATAAAGGCAGATTAATATATAATTTACTCATCCTCCCTAAATTTCTCAGCCTTGAAAAAGATGTAGAATTTTAGTTTTGTGTTCAATAAGTGCATTGTTGTCCCTATAGAGTATATTTTGTGAATGGCATTGCCTAAATTAATATTGTTGTTTGCATCAAATATTAAGTGAGCCGTTAGATAAGGAAAAGCTGAAGGGTGAGTATAAGATTGAATCTTTCCTAAGCACTACTAATAAACAGAAATTGAGAACGTTAAGGAGCCACAAAATGCATTTAATAAAATGGTACTGGATAGTAGTTGGTTAATAATGAACACTAAAACGCAAATTATGATAGATCTGTATGGTTGCATCAGGGAATAGTTGGAGAATAAATTATTTTGTGCACTTGGGTTAGCACATCAATAATAGTGGCAATCTGGATAATGCGATGACACAAATAAATTTAACATTGAATATGATGAACAAGGGATTATAGCAACACCAGCTCACAATGCACTGAAAAGAAAATTGATGCCTTACAGATGCAATCATGTTTACTGTCTGCAAAGAATCTTGGAACCCACTCAAATTGTTTCAAATCTCTCCCCTGCATTATTTGTGAGGTCACCCTTTGAGTCTGATCATGATAAACGCTACACTGAAGTATAATGAGGTGCTAATTGAAGAAATCCTGTAGAGCTGTTGATTAAGGTCATGGAGAATCTCTCACCTTGACCAAAATTCAAAGTGAAAGAGATCTTATGTAGCTCTGTTTCCAGTAAGCAATAACTGCAGTAATGAAGGAAATGGTGAAAGGCCAAAGAAGTCTTCACAGCCATTTAAACAATAACGTATAATTGTAGGTGGTTACATTCAAATCAGGTAGTTCACACAAGGGAACCCTTGCAGCACAATTTTTAAAGGTAATGCCAAACTGAGCAGAGCTCAATCTTATTGTCTGCATCCATTGTTTTTGTTCCTGTCCCAAGCAGCTGATCACTAAGCTTAGAATTCTAAGTGATGTTGTAGCTTCCAATACAATACCCAAGGCGGAAGAGCTCCTGGCAACAATGGCAATGGTCAAACATTTTTTCTCATTAATGGTTATTCACTGGCTTTTCTGTATTTGAAAAATGTTTATCCTGGAAGAAGTTGTGTAGAATAACAATTGGTTGGGAATGCATTACAATGATAGAATACAATTAAAGTGTGACTTCAGAAAACATGATAAAGAAGTCGAATTTGTAACTTTTTCTGCCATTACTGTCTTTGGCAAATTCAGCCAGTCAGATTCCAGTGTTTTGACGTGCTTTCTTATAGCTGTTGAAGTCTCCAAACTATAGAGGAGCGTGATAATTAATGCTACCCGATAAACCATGTCTCAGGTTTGAGATTCTGATCCTCAAATACTCCGTCCCTTGGTCAGCCGCAGGCTAAGCTAGGACATTAGAGCTGGTGGTGAATTTTGTTGTCTATTTCTGCCTTCATCGAGAGTCGGTTCCCAAGATATGGAACATTATCCAGGTTTTTCAGGATCGTGCCAATCCTCGTAATTGACGAGGGGCAAGTGTTGTGCTGTGGGAGCTTGTTAGAAAAGGACTATAGTTTTCTGGGCTTAGTGAAAGACCCATTTTCCCATTGTTTTGCAGAATAGTTGACAATAACGTAGAGCTCAGTTTCTGAATGCACACACAAATGTCATTGGTATATTAAGTTGGAGTGATTTTGGTTTTGAATTCAAGACAGCATAGGTTGAGCAGTTTCCCATCTGTTCTGTAACAAATGGTGGCTGTGACTCGTATTTTTCGGTTGTTCATGCCAGCAGGATTCTTTGCCTTTGGCCCTGTTGACAGTGAAGTTGACGTTTGAAATTTATTTATTAGTGTCACAAGTAGACTTACATTAACACTGCAATGAAGTTACTCTGAAAATCCCCTAGTCGCCACAGTCTGATGACGCCTGTTTTTGATAAGAGAGGGGATTAAGGGTTATGGGGAGAGGGCGGGAATGTGGAACTGAGCCACGACAGATCAGCCATGATCTTATTGAATGGCAGGGCAGGCTCGAAGGGCTAGATGGCCTACTCCTGCTCCTATTTCCTATTTCTTATGTTCTTATGAAACCGGAATCTCCTGAGCATCCGGAGGAAACCCATGCAGACATGGGGAGAACATGCAAACTCCACACAGACAGTGATCCAAGCCAGGAATCAAAACTCGGGTCCCTGGCGTTGAGGCAGCAGTGCTAATCACTGTGCCACTGTGCACACCACATTGGGTTTACAGGGTGTGGGATGCAGCCAATGAGAAATGGTCGCAAGAAATATGCCACAGGGAGGCCAGAGAAACCCCCAGCATCTGTTAATGCAGTATCCCCTCTGTGCAGTATTGAAGTATCAGCTTGGATTATGTGCTCAGGTCCTGTAGGAGCACTTGAACCCAGGGACTTCTGACTGGAGGCAACAGTGCCAGCGCAGAACCAAACCAGCGCTTTTTTAAATCATGGGATGTGGGTGTCAGTAGCTGGGCAACCATTTGTTGACCATCCTTAATTACCATTGAAACTGAGCTCAACCATTTCAGAATCAATCATGTTGCTTTGGATCCGAAGTCACATGTAGGCCAAACCAAGTAAGGATAGCAGATTTCTTTCACTAAAGAATATTAATGAACCAGATGGATTGTTTTACGACAATTGGCAGTGGTTTTATGGTCATCATTCGGCTTTTAGTTCCAGATGTCTTATTGGATTCAAATTTCATCATCTGCCCTGCTGAGAATTAAACCCTAGCCCCCAGATAAGTAGATATTAGATTGGATGCCCAAAAGCTCGGTCAAAATTAAAGTTTTTAAGCAAGGTATGGGGCAAAGAGGCATCTGGAGGGAATTTTGGAGCTCGGAGTTTAAGTTGCTGAAGACAGGGGAGTAATTATCATTAGTCCAATTATCCATAATTTGAATGCACTTGATGGCAAAAACAAAGGAGTGCAGATTTTTCAGAGTTGAGAGGCTGGATGGCGTTACAGACTAAGAAAGGGGCAAGGGATTTAAAATGAAGGTTTTTCAAGTCCAAATGTTGTCAGACTGGAAGCCAGTGTAAGTTAAAGGATATTGAGATGAGTTAAGATATGGGCTGCAGAGGTTTAAATGACCTCCAGTTTACAGAGGACGGAATAGGAGAGACCAGCCTGGAGTAGGTTGGAATACTTGAGTCTGGAGATAATGACGGCGTCAATGAGGGTTTCAGCAGCAGATAAACTGAGACGGGGCAAAGTTGGGCAATGTTCCTGAGGTGGAAATAGGCTGTCTTAGTGATGCCATGAGTATGAAATCAGCAGTTCGTTCTGGGATCAAATTTGTGCACGGACTGGCTGAATCTCAGATTGTTGCCAAGGACAGAAATTGAATTTGAAGTGGAGACTGGAAGCAATGGTTTCATTCTTCCCTATAGCTAATTAAAGGAACATTTCTGCTCATCCAAGTCTGGTTGTTAGCTGAACAAGTCTGATAATTCAGCAACTGTGGCAGAGTCGACAGAAGTGATGTTGCAGTACAGCTGGGTGTTGTCAATGTACATGTGAAAACTGCTTTTGGATGACGTCACTTCGAGCAGCATGTGGAAGGGAAATATGAAGGAACCAAGGATTGATCCTCGGGAATGACTTGAGGTAAAGATGCAGGAGCAGGAAGAGAAGCTTTTGCAAGTGATTCTTTGGTTATGATTAGATAGATAAGAATGGAACCACATAAGAACAATCCACCAACTGGATGATAATGGAGAGATGTTGCAGAAGGATGATGTGGGATCAGTTGTGCCAAAGGCTGAGGACTGATTGAGAAGGTGGCACAGTGGTTACCACTGCTGTCTCACAATGCCAGGGATCTGGTTTGATTTCAGCCATGGATGCCTGTGGGTTTTGCACGTTCTCCATGTGTATGTGTGGGTTTCCTCCCACAGTCCAAAGATGTGCCGGTTAGGTGGATTGGCTAAAATTGTTCCTTAGTGTCCATAGATGGTTAGGTGAATTAGCCATGGTAAATGCGTGGAATTATGTGGATGAGGTGGGGGGTAAGATTCTCTTTTGGAGAGTAGGAGCAAACTCATTGGACCAAATGATCTCTTTCTGCAAGGTCGAGATTCTCTGGTTCTCAGGGCAAGGAGGTAAAGTTTACCTTTGTCACAATCACACAGAATGCAATTTGTGACTTTGAGGAATACCAATAGGAAATCATAACAATGGTATACATTCTGGCTGGAGTTCATGCCAGTGCGATTGTCTGCTCCCGCTGCAGTGAACGGGATTTGGCTGAGTGCCAAGTTCTCTGTCCTTGCTTGCAGCCATGGCGGAAATTTCTGGTCGCTCCCTCTAATTTACCTCATAAAAGTTAAAACATCGCTGATCTGGTCGAATGTAATAAAAGCAAAATACTGCCAATGCTGGAGATCTGAAATTTAAAAACTGGAAGTGTCTGTGGCGAGAAACGGAGTTAACATTTTGAGTCCACTATGATTCTCCAGAACTGAAGAGGAACTGAACTGATCTTACCAAATGTCATACTTTAACAGTCTACAAAATTATGTTTGAATTTCTAGTTGGATAAGGAATTCAATATTCAATTGGATATGTTATTTGAAGTAATTCTTGCATAATACCAGCAAAGTATTAAAACATGTAGTCCAATTAACTGATGGGCTATGAATATATATCCACATTAAAGTATAAATGCCTCAAGGCCAGAACTCTCCATTCACCTAATGAAGAGGGAGTCCCCTCAAAAACTTATGAGTTTACTATCAAATAAATCGGTTGGACTAAAACCTGGTGTTGTCAGACTTTTTACTGTGTTTACCCCAGTCCAATGCCGGCACATCCACATTTTAACCTATAAGACATAGGTGAAGAATTAGGCCACTCGGCCCATCATGTTTGCTCTGCCATTCAATCATGGCTGATATTTTCTCATCCCCGTTCTCCTGCCTTTCCCCATAATCCCTGATCTCCTTATTAATCAAGAATCTATCTATCTCTGTCTTTAAGACACTCACTGACCTGGCCTCCACAGCCTTCTGCAGCAAAGTTCCACAGATTCACTACTCTCTAGCTGAAGAAATTCCTCATCTCTGTTTTAAAGGGTCGTCCCTTTAGCCTCAGGTTGGGCCCTCTGGTTCTAGTTTTTCCCACTAGTGGAAATATCCTCTCCACATCCACTCTAACCAGGCCTTGCAGTATCCTGTAAGTTTCAATAAGATCCCCTCCCTCACCCTTCTAAACTCCTACAGACCCAGAGTCCTCAACCATTCCTCATACGAGAAGTTCTTCATTCCAGAGATCATTCTTGTGAACCTCCTCTGGACCCTTTTCGAGGTCAGCACACCCCCCCCCCTTAGATATGGGGCCCAAAACTGTTCACAGTACTCCAAATGGGGTATTATAGTAATTTCTAATTTAAAGTTAAAAAGAAAAAGTTTATTTATTAGTCCCAAGTAAGGTTTACATTAACACTGAAATTAAGTTACTGTGAAATTCCCCTAGTCGCCGCACTCCGGCACCTTATCCGGTCATCACACCTAACCAGCATCTTTTTCAGACTGTGGAAAGAGGATTTACTCGGTCTCCTACTTTTTCATTAAGACATTTAGCTCTCGGCCTATTAAAGAGGCGAAAGCAAAAATTGAGATTAAAATATGAAATGATTTGTGCAAATTGGAAAAACAAAAGCCATTAACCAGCCTCACTCTTAAGGTTTCCTTGTGCCTCTGTTACATTCT
The DNA here is from genome assembly GCF_965287045.1 of Carcharhinus amblyrhynchos. Taxonomy (NCBI): domain Eukaryota; kingdom Metazoa; phylum Chordata; class Chondrichthyes; order Carcharhiniformes; family Carcharhinidae; genus Carcharhinus; species Carcharhinus amblyrhynchos. The sequence goes on along the minus strand of NC_137328.1, from coordinate 92,289,163 downwards.
CAATGGTTTATGTTCGAATTCTCAGTGCAAATCAGTAGCTGACACAGATTACATCTTGTACAAGACAGCCCAACACTAAAACTCCCAAATGGCTGAAAGACTTCGACTTCTTCATTTCCGGAAATACGTAACTTGTTTTCCACCTAGACTAACCATGTAAATGTGTCATCTTATTCTTCATGCACACGAGTAAAAGTCCTGCTCAATCACCTCCTTTATTATACTACATATCTGGCACTGAAGCCTGCAAGACAATATATTAAAAAGATGCTTGCCCTTGTCACAATTACATCATTAATCAATCTGGAAGGTCTGTACCTAGAGTCATCCATGAGCGATAATCCATATGATATAACTCAAATAAAGACATTCAGAGCTGCTTTTGGAGTTGAAGAAGCTGGAAACAGATTAACCTTTGATCCACAATTCTTCTCTCTTTTGGCTGGTGGAACAGCTGTAGTGCAATTTTAAATGTCAGGCAATATTTTTTCAATTTTTTGGAATGGTGCATTTTGCGTATTTTCTTGTAAGAATGTTTGTGTGATTCTCATAATGTTTGATGGTATGTACAAACTCACCAATGATTTTTCAGTCAAAAGCTGAAAATTAATTTCAGATCTGTCCAGACAAAAGTCCTTTGGTCTCACTTCAGAAATGCTAGACACAGGCAGATAGGAAGTCACTCTTATTGTAAATATTAGCACAGGCTTTTTGGCCATTTGCTTCATATTACCTAATGGATTGGATTTGTATTGGCATTGTTTCCTATTATAAGATTTTAGGATTTCTATCAGTGCTTTCTGTCATTTTAATCCATCAATTTTGACCATTTTTTCTCTTTAGTTTACCCGAGTCTGATATTTTAATTGCCAAAATAATCCACCTTTGTCAACTATTTAATTAAGATTACTAATTTAATTCTGTTCATTACAAATTACTGGAAGTTTTGTGTTAGTGATTTGTACTCACCTGTCCCCTAGATTGAGCTTGCTCAAACTCATTTATAGGAACATAGGACTTGAGAACAGGAGTAGGCCTTTTGGCCCAATGAACCTGCAACACCATTCAGTAAGATCATGGCTGAGCTGGTTTTGTTCTCATTTCCACTTTCCTGTCTCCTTACCCTTGACTCTCCTATCAAAAATCTGTCTGGTAACTGCTTTGAATGAATTCAAAGACCCAGCCTCTACTGGTCTCTGGGGAAGTGAATTTAAATCTAGTATGCAGGTGGTAGAAAATGGAAATTTAATCCCACCAATCTGTGCTGGATTCAAATCTACATTCCAGTGGTGAAAGGACCATATATTAGTCATCATTAAGCATCAATTTTGTATTTTTCTATGGTATGCGTTGCACTACTGATAGAAGATTGGAGTTGATCAGTGCTGATATTGCACACTGTCCAGGAACAGTTTAGGTACAGCACCTCAATATGGTACTGCTTCTTGATGACCTTTATACTTTCTATAGGCATCCCAGGAGGCCATTGGTGGTGGAAGAATGTAATTTAAATACTGTAGGTAAAGGTAGGGGATTCTATTGGTACACCAAAGAAGTACTCTAGGCACAAACTTCACTTTAAAGGAGCCTTAAAGGGGACAGTTCACATAGAAGCCCTATTCCAGCACCTGAAATCTATCAGGTTATGATGTTATGCCTTTCATGTATGCCATTCACATTCTAATGACTGATGACTTTTTTTAAAATCCACATCACAAATGTTTATGGTGGTGATGTCAAACAAGGTCTTCATTACTAAGTGTAATAGACAATAGCATTTTGTAGTAAGTGCAGAAATAACTAATATGCTCACATCAAGGTCCAGATAATGTATAATCAGCTAATTTATTGTAGTAAAGTTGGCTAAGTGATAAATGATCTTCTTTAATTTATGCCATTGGATCTTGTTACAGTTATGAGGTTTATAAGGTTATTGTGTTTTGGAACTATGTCTTAAAAGTGAAGTGAAGGGTATCAGCCTGTTTAACAGGCTGACAGCAAACCTGTGTGATTTGATTATTAGAGATTAAAGGTGTCCAGATTGTTTTATTGTGCAAGATGTTTTCGTGTATAAAATAGTAGCAGCCTGTGGCCAGGGTTTTCTGGCCCTATCTCTATGGGACCTACCAGGAGTGATCCAGTGACCCAAAAGACCATTGACTTTTGATGGGATCAGGTGATTCTAGTGGTTTTCAGAATCAGAAAATCCACTCTGTGAGACAACCATAAACACTTATATCAGACTCCTATTCATTGACTACAATTCAGCCTCCAACATCATTTTCCTTCAAAATTCATCTCCAAAATCCATGACCTAGGTCTCAGCTCCTCCCTCTGCAACTGGATCCTAGACTTCCTATCCCACAGACTGCAATCAGTAAGAATAGGCAACGCACCTCCATGATTATCCCCATCACCGGTGCCCTGCAAGGTTGTGTCCTCAGCCCCTTACTGTATTTCTTATATACTTATGACTGTGTGACAAAATTCCACTCCAACTCAAATTTCAAGTTTGTTGATGACACCACTGTAGTGGGTCAGATTTCAAACAATGATGAGACAGAGTGCAGGAAAGAGAGAATCTGGCAAACTGGTGCAACGACAATAATCTCTCCTTCAATGTCAGTAAAATAAAGGAGATAGTCATCAACTTCAGGAAACATAATGGAAGACATGCCCCTGTCTACAGCAATGGAGATAAAGTGGAAATGGTCAAGAGCTTCAAGTTTCTCATTGTCCAGATCACCAATAACTTGTCTTGCTCCCTGCATACTGACACTTGTCAGGAAAGCCCACTAACACCTCTACTTTCTCAGGAGGCTAAGGAGATTTGGCATGTTGGCTACAACTCTCACCAATTTTTACAGATGCACCATAGAAAGCATCCTTTCCGGATGCATCACAGCTTAGTATGGCTCCTGCTCTGACCAAGAAACTACAAAGGGTTGATTCTGTCTACTCTTCCCGCTGCCTCGGGAAAGCAGCCAGCTCAAGGACCTCGCCCACACTGGACATACTCTCTTCTACCTTCTTCGATCAGGAAAAAGATGCAAGAATCAAAGATCACATACCAACCGACACTAAGAACATAAGAACATAAGAAATAGGAGCAGGAGTAGGCCATCTGGCCCTTCGAGCCTGCCCCGCCATTCAATAAGATCATGGCTGATCTGTCGTGGCTCAGTTCCACTTTCCCGCCCTCTCCCCATAACCCTTAATCCCCTCTCTTATCAAAAACCCATCAACCCGCGTCTTAAAAATATTTAGCGAGGTAGCCTTCACCACTTCAACGGGCAGAGAATTCCAGAGATTCACCACCCTTTGAGTGAAGAAGTTCTTCCTCAACTCTGTTCTAAACCGCCCCCCCTTTATCTTGAGGCTGTGCCCCCTAGTCCTACTGTCCTTTCTGAGCAGGAAGAGTCTCTCCACCTCTATCCTATCCATCCCATTCATCATCTTATACGTCTCAATGAGATCTCCCCTCATTCTTCTAAACTCTAACGAGTACAAGCCTAGTTTATTCAGCCTCTCCTCATAGCTCAACCCCCTCAACTCCAGTATCAGCCTAGTAAACCTCCTCTGCACTCCCTCCAAGGCCAAAATATCCTTGCATAAGTACGGTGCCCAAAACGGCACACAGTACTCCAGCTGCGGCCTCACCAATGCCCTATACAGCCACAGCAAGACCTCCCTACTTTTATATTCAATCCCATTCGCCTTCCTGACCACCTGCAAGCTGGGTTTTTGCGACTCATGCACAAGGACCCCGAGGTCCCTCTGCACCGTCGCCTGCTGCAGTTTTTCTCCACGTAAGTAATAATCCTTCCTACCATTATTCCTACCAAAGTGGACCACCTCGCACTTGCCAACATTAAATTCCATTTGCCAGTTCCTGGCCCATTCGCCCAGCCTATCTAGATCCTTCTGCAGACTCTCCACACCCTCCGCGCAATTTGCCGTTCCACCAATCTTGGTGTCATCAGCAAATTTCGACACCATACACTCGGTTCCCTCCTCCAGATCATCTATATAAATGGTAAATAGCTGAGGCCCCAGCACCGACCCCTGAGGCACTCCACTAGTCACCAACCGCCAATCCGAATAGCACCCATTGACCCCCACTCTCTGCCTCCTATTTGACAACCAGTCCTCTATCCACGCTAACACCCTACCCCCAACTCCATGTCCCCTGACCTTCTGCAATAACCTCTTGTGAGGTACCTTGTCAAACGCCTTCTGAAAATCAAGAAAGACCACATCCACTGGCTGTCCTCTATCCACCGCCCTAGACACATCCTCATAGAACTGCAGTAAATTTGTCAGACACGACTTCCCCTTAACGAAACCGTGCTGCGTCTGCTCTATCAAGCAATTCCCCTCAAGATGCCTCGCTATTTCTTCCTTGATGAGGGATTCTAACATTTTACCTACAACAGATGTTAAACTAACCGGCCTATAATTCCCCGCATTTTTGTTAAACAACAGTGTAACATTAGCCGCTTTCCAATCTTCCGGCACTTCCCCGGAATCCAGCGACATTTGGAAAATAACCACCAAGGCATCCACTATCACCTCCACCATTCTTTCAGAACCCTCGGATGCATTCCATCCGGTCCTGGGGACTTGTCCACAATCAGCCCCTCCAGTCTGTCGAGCACCGCCTCTCTAGTAACAGTAATGTCATTGAGACCCTCCAGTCCTACCACCTTTCCATCGCTAACACCCGGCAAATTATTCACGTCCTCCTCCGTGAAGACTGAAACAAAAAAGTTATTCAAGACCTCAGCCATTTCCCCATCCCCTACCACTAAGTCCCCCTTCTCATCCTCTAAGGACACTAGAGCAACTTCTTCCCTATTGCCATCAGACTTTTGAATGTACCCTACCTTACATTAAGTTTATCTTTCTCTATGTCTTAGCTGTGACTGTAATACTATATTCTGCACCCTCTCCTTTCCTCCTCCCTTATGAACTCTACGAATGGTATGTTTTGTTTGTATAGTACACAAGAAACAATACTTTTCACTGTATATCAATACACGTGACAATAATAAATCAAACCAAATCAAAGACAGGACTCTCAATGGTCTCAGAAAAGTGTTGAGAATGTTGGTTTATAAACGCTTGTCTTTGAATTGTTCATTTAGTCCCAACATGGAGGAGAGCTGGGCTCTTGTGTATAGCTAATTAAAACCTCTGCCTGGCTACAAAACCCATGTGATGCACATTGCCATAGAACTTTCAGATGGCAAGGGTTCCTGAGATATCTTTGAAAACTCACAGGTTAATCCTTAGAGTATGCAGGAGAGAGAGTAGCTGTTGTTCACTGTGCAGGAATGAAGGTGAGAGTTCGGGTACAGATTGGAAAGACCAAATTTGGGAGGATTAAAATGAGGCTGGAAGATTTGCCAAGCTTTAGCTAGAGGAAGAAGTCTCCAGGAAGATTCACACCATGAAAAACAGTTCTGGAGTTATAAGTTTCCAGGCTGGGAAATGAAAAGACAAGGAAATAAACTCCCAGAAGCTAAAAATCATTTTGGACTGATTCTGGGAGAATTGAATGTCTACTTAAAGGATAGTGTAATGTTTTATCTAATAGTGGTTGTGTTAAAAGTTCTTTTCTGTAGTTTTGTGTATAAATTGCCTGTAAAAATATGTTTAGTTAATAGTGTTTTAGTTTGTTACACTAAATGTCTCAAAACATGCAATCATGTCATGTCATTAAGTTGATCTTTCTCTACACCCTGGTTATGACTGTACCACTACATTTTGCACTCGCTCATTTCTTTCTCTACGAACGGTTTGTCTGTAAAGCTCACAAGAAACAATACTTTTCACTGTATGTTAATCCATGTGACAATAATAAATCAAATCAAATCAAAATCAAACCATTCTTTTAGTTATTAACTGGAGTTTGCTTTTCTTTTTAATGGTTATCTGACTCCATGGGGATCATATCAACTTTTGCACCCACCTGAAATGGTAGCTTTAGACTTGGTTTAATGCCTTATCTGAAAGCAAGCACTCCCAGTAATGTTGCAGTTCCCCAGAACTGCATTGGAATGCCAGCTTAGAGTTCCAGACTTGATTACTCAAGTCTCTGGAGTGGGATTTGAACCCATAACATTTTAACTCAGATGAGAGTGTTCCTTATAGTGCAAAAGCAGAAATACTGGAGATGCTGGGAATCTGAAATAAAACAGAAAATGCTACAAATACTAAACAAGTCAGGCAGGAACTGCGGAGAGATAAGCTGAGTTAACATTTGTTTGTGATTTACTTTTATTTATCGCTCAACAGAATATGCAATGATTTATCTCATTGCCATTTGTGGAACCTTGTATGCAAATTGGCATCATGTTATAACAATGACTGCCCTTCAGAAGTGCTTAATTAAATTTGAACAGCCTCTTTCACTTTGGCAATAGCTTGAAGTCTCCTCAGGTTGAAAAGCTTCCCATCCAATCTGTACTTGAGGCTGATTCCAGCCACATTGTCCTGGAAGGCGTTGTTCAGCATGGCAGTAAACATCATGCTGAACAGTGTGGGTGCGAGCACACAGCCCTGTTTGATGCCATTGGTGACTGGGAATGCCTCAGAGGATTCTCCGCCATCCAGTACTCTGGCCATCATGCCATCATGGAACTGGCGTACCATCTGAATGAATTTGGGGGAGCAGCTGAACTTTGACATGCCGATGACTCTTTGCCAGTGACTGCGCCCTGTATGCTGGCTCAGAGCCAGAGATGCAAGTCAGTATGGACAAATTTTCCACAGCTTGTGACAACTTTGGACTCACCATCAACATTAAAAAGATCGAAGTCATGCTCCTCATGCACCGTACACAGAACCCATAATCACAATCAAAGGGCAGAAACTACAGGCAGTGGACCAGTTCATTTATCTTGGCAGCACCCTCTCCCAAGCAGTGACTATTGATGCAGAAGTTAACTGCAGAATAGCAAAGGCAAGTTCTGCTTTTGGTAGACTGCGCTCCACTGTATGGGAACATCGAGGAATCAGCCTAGCAACAAAACTGAAGGTCTACAGTGCCGTGGTACTCACTACCCTCCTGTATGACTGTGAAACGTGGACTTTGTATCGAAGGCATGCAAGACAGCTCAATCATTTCCACATGACTTGTGTTCGCAGAATATTACGCATCTGATGGCAAGACAAAGTACCAGACACTGAAGTTCTCTCTAGAGCAAGTCTACCATCAGTCCACACACTGCTGATGAGAGCACAGATCTGCTGGGCAGGTCATGTCATCTGTATGTCAGATGAGCGCATACCCAAGCAGCTCCTTTTTGGGGAACTCTCTGCTGGAAGATGCTCACATGGAGGGCAGAAGAAACGTTTCAAAGACACACTCAAAGCCTCCCTGAAGTCGCTTGACATTGACACGACCACCTGGGAAACACTGGCACAAAACCGCCATACCTGGTGCTGCCTCATCCACAAAGGCTGTCATGCTCACGAAGCAAGGTGTATTGCTGAAGCACAACTTAAGCGCGAGCTGCGCAAGTTCAGAGTCACTAGTGCAACAACTACAGTGTCTACACAAGTCTGTCCAATATGTGGCAGGACATTCCATGCCCGAATAGGCGTGATCAGTCATCTTCGGACACACTGCAACCAGCCTCAAAATGACTAATGGTGTTGAGGTCCTCATCGATGACGATGGACGAACAACAATTAGATTTGAAGTGTTTTAAGATGCCTTGAGGCCTTGGGAGGTGATGTGTAAACACAGGTTCTTTTGTTTGATTATTTCTGTACTCTTCGCTAATAATTTACATGCAATCCCTGTACTTTTGATTAATGGTAAAAATGGAAGGTGAGTGGTGAAGGAGAACAAAATTGTACACAGTAATTTGTGAGCTATAAATTTATGGTGTACTTCATTAGTGCTTTGTGCCATTTTGTTCACTAACTTTTTAGGGTTACCCATTGGCACAGTGCCAAATTCATGCTGAAGAATTCAGTCATTGCAGCTTGGAGACCCATAAATATAGCAGTGGAAAGATTTGAGAGTAATGAATAACAAGCAGTGAGGTGCATTCCGCCAGCACTGAACTTGCTGGCTCAAAAGCCATTTAGGAATTTTCTTTCCAAGATGCTTATTGAAACTTCCATAGCTGACATAAATTGAGCAGCTCTCTGCTGCAAAGGGAGACCCCAACATTTAAGATCTCCAGAGAGACAAAACATAACAATGAATCAACTAATTGGGTGTCAGCCTTGGCTCTGTGGTAGTCTTCACACTTCTGAGTTAAAAGGTCAAGAAATCAGGCTTCTTTTCAACGATTTGAGCTTATAATTTAGGCTTACATTTCAATATAATGAAAGAATGTTGCACTTCTGGAGGTGCAATCTTGCAGATGAGGCATTACATTGAAGCCTCAGGATTTAAAGTTTCCCAAGGCAATATTCAAAGAAATAAAGTCAAAATATTGCAGGTGCTGGAAATCTGAAATAAAATCAGAATGTGCTGGAAAAATACAGCTGGTCTGGCAACATCAGTGGAGGGAAAAACAGAATTAATGCTTTGAATCGAATATGTAACTGAAGCGAGGTCGAAATGTGATGGGTTTTATACTATTGTGGGGGGGGGGGGATCAAAAGGAAAGGCCGAGGCTAGGACAATGGGAGAGATTAAATAACAAAAATGCCTTGGAACAAAAGGCAAACTGAGTGCTAATTGTTGTATTGAGGAAACAAAACATTGGTCCAGAGTAGGTGTTGATGGCAGAATAATGAACAGCTCTGAAAGCAAAAACATGAAAGCAAGATGCAGACTGGCACCTTCACAAACAACATGAAGGATTGGAGTAACTGTTGAAGGAACAATTAGAATTGTTGAGATTTTTCCCCCCATTAACTTGAATATTCATTTAAGCAACAAAGCTGTTTATTTATGGTTATAAATTTGTATGATCCCTTAATTGTAGACAGTTTAAGTTATTAATGAGATACCATGGTATGATTATAGCATAGAAGGAGGTTATTCAACCATCATGCCTGCACCAGCTCTGTGAAGGAAGGTGGAGAATGTAACTTTCAGTTTAGCAGGAATATACCCTATGCCGATACTAAATTCCAAATATGCCTTAATTCATTCAGTAAAAAGTCTGACAACACCAGGTTTTAGTCCAACCGATTTATTTGATAATAGACTCACAAGCTTTCGGGGTTAGTCCCTTCGTCAGGTGAACCCCGAAAGCTTGTGAGTCTATTATCAAATAAATCGGTTGGAATAAAACCTGGTGTTGTCAGACTTTTTACTGTGTTTACGCCAGTCCAACGCTGGCATACCCACATCATTAATTCATCCACACAAGGCAACAAGCCTCATGTTCATGCATCTAAAAATGTACTTTATTGTTGTTTCATACGTTTTGTCCTCATTTCTCTGCTCCTGGAGAATTTCTGGAATACATAGACACTAGCTCCAGCCAGAAATGAAAGTTCCTGGCTTTCATTTGTGTGGCTTGCCTAAGTGTCAATACAGAAGTCACACGAGGAATCCTGGTATTTTCTTGTAGTACCCTGACTGCCATACCAGCTGGGATCAGTAATTAAGCTTGTGGCTCGCCAGCTTTTGAAAAAAAATCAGTAAGACATCATGAGAACTTTTTGTGACATTAAAGAATTGTTATGTAATCACTTGACACAGAAACAAGCCATTCAACCCACTGTGTATCTGTAACTGCTTCCCCCCCGCCACGCTCGCCCCCTTTCAAAGAGCACTCCAATTTGTCTCATTCTGCTCTTTTACCATCTCTGCAAATTTCTTTTTTCAAGCCAATATCCAATTTCTTTTTGACAGCATCTATTGACTCTTCTTCTAAGATCCTTGCAAGAACATTGCACTTTAATTTAAAAAAGCTTCATCACACCATATCTGATAAAAATATATTTATTGTACAGATTGTTCATATCTTAAAGAAAATGATTTACTAAACAGCAATGGGTCTTCTTCACACCCAATCTTTGGGTGAAAAATAGGAGTTAAGAACATAAGAACATAAGAAATAGGAGCAGGAGTAGGCCATCTAGCCCTTCGAGCCTGCCCCGCCATTCAATAAGATCATGGCTGATCTGTCGTGGCTCAGTTCCACTTTCCCGCCCTCTCCCCATAACCCTTAATCCCCTCTCTTATCAAGAACCCATCAACCCGCTTCTTAAAAATATTTAGCGAGGCAGCCTCCACCACTTCAACGGGCAGAGAATTCCAGAGATTCACCACCCTTTGAGTGAAGAAGTTCCTCCTCAACTCCGTTCTAAACCGCCTCCCCTTTATCTTGAGGCTGTGCCCCCTAGTCCTACTGTCTTTTTTGAGTGGGAAGAGTCTCTCCACCTCTACCCTATCCATCCCATTCATCATCTTATACGTCTCAATGAGATCTCCCCTCATTCTTCTAAACTCTAACGAGTACAAGCTGGGCCACCAATCTCTGGGAAAAGCTTACTGAAAATTGCTGGCTGCCAAATTGCCAACCAATGGCTTGAGTACTGAGGCCAAAGACATCCTCTAAGACTAATAAGGGCCTGTTGAATATGCTGATAACAGTTTTAGACACTGCAGTCAAATCTGGCTATGACTTCAAAGATAGCAAACATTCTTACTTAAATGTGGAGCCAGGAAGAGCATGAATGCTAACTCCAGCTGGAGGTCTGCGCTAGCCCCCCCCTTACCTTCAATCCATGCTCACCCCCCTTATAGACCAAGCTGACCAAATTTTCCAAAGACCCCACAGGTATGCCGGTATACCTCCCACAAATTTGAAGCTCTCTGATGTTAGGTGAACAAAGGCCCTGAGCTCAATTTACAGAACACCTTGGGTCTTTAGGCGCACATTGTAGGTGTGCCACCCACTTCTCACCACCCTCTGAAGGTCTGTATTTCAACCATACAGTAGCATACACAGCCACTACTCTTTTTGTGCCAGATAATTTTCTTCTAAAAGTTCCAGTTTCTTACTTGGCTTTGTTGGTCCATAGTCTGTATGAGAGTGTTTATTTGTTGCCATAACATAAATCCCTGAGCACTGCTGGCTGAACTGTGAAAAGGGGCACTTTTGCTGCTTGTGTGCGCAACTGTTCCCATAAGATCAGCAAAAAAGCTAGAAAGAAGTATTCTCTCTGCCAGAAATTAAAAACAAAACAATATATTACTATGCAACTGAAAATAATTACTAAAAACAGTGTCAAAACAGGACTTGTAAAGGCTCTTTTCACTAAGTCTTCATAGACCTGATAAAATACAGCCAAGACTGCATTGCTATAATCCTATACCGCATTAAATTAGTCCTCACCAGGAGACGTTCACGTGGAAATATGAGATCTTTGCAAGGAGTTGCTGCACAACAAGGGAAATATTTTTACGTACTTTATTACTTTTTTTTACTATGAGTACAGCAGCAGTATGGCATTTAGATGAATTCTGCTGAACTTAAGTTGCATCTACAAGCTTTCTTTGTAAAATAGAGTACTTTGTTGAAAAAGATGTGTCATTTTCAAAGGAATTTACCACCCCCTCCCCCCATCCATCTGTTTTCAGACTGGTCACATGATGCTATAGCATATTCTGCCATCATAGAACAAAAAGAATCTGTTCCCTCATCATCAATTCTATCCCCTACCTTCATTACTGCCTGAGGGAGAACCAAGCTGTTTGCAAAGTCACCATCCTGTTGACCGTAAATTGAGCTTCTAACCCTGTACCCTATCTGAGACCACCTCCTTCCCACCTCGTAATATCATCCATCCCCACCACAGTTTTGGCCCATCTGTTGCTGAAACCCACACCCATGCATTTGCTATCTCCAAACTCAGTCCTTGCAGACTTCCCCTCTTCCACCCTCCATAAACTTGAGCTAATCCAGAAGTCTGTTGCCCATATGCTGACTCGTGCCAAACACTGCTCACCTATCACCCATCTGTGCTTATTGAAGGACATTGCCTTCCCAAATTTAAAATTCTAATCCTTGTTTTCAAATCTCACTCCTCCTTAGCTCTATTTCCCCCTCTAGGCTATAGCCCTTTGAGAATTCTTTGTCTCAATGATATCGTCATGGGCGTTCTTGATTCATTTCACCTCACTATTATTCCAATGCCTAAGCTCTGGAATTCCCTCAGTAAAGCCATTCATTTATCCTCTCTTAACAGGCTCCTTAAAGCCTCCAACTCACCAATGCTTTTGGTCATCTGCCCTAATGTCTCCCTCTCTGGCTCGGTGTCAATATTTTGTCTTGGTTATGCTCCTATGAAGTGCCTTGAGATCATAGAATAGAACCCTACAGTGCAGAAGGAGGCCATTCAGCCCATTGAACCCACACTGACAATGGTCCCTGTAGCCTCATATTTACACTGCTAATCCTCCTGACACTAATGGACAATTTAGTATGGATGGCACAGTTAGCACTGCTGCTTCACAGAGCCAGGAACCTGGGTTCAATTCCAGGCTTGAGTCACTGTCTGTGTGGAGTTTGCATGTTCTGCCTGTGTCTGCATGGATTTCCTCCAGGTGCTCCGGTTTCCTCCCACACTCAAGAAGGCATGCTGGTTAGGTGCATTGACTCGAACAGATGCCAGGGTGTGGCGACAAGGGGAATTTTACAGTAACTTAATGGCAGTGTTATTGTAAGCTTTACTTGTGAGTAATAAATAAACTTTAACTTTAGCATGACCAATCCACCTAACCTACACAAGATGTTTTACTACATTGAAGATGCTATATAAATGCATATTGTTCACCTGTCACTTAAATCTGAACTATTTAGTAAGAAAAAGCTCATCTTTCTCCCATCCCTACTAACAATAAAAAGCAAAATACATCTGTATGAAGTGAAGTACAAAGAACAGGATCTAATGTCAAAATAATGGTCAATTGCATGACTAAAATAGGTGAAAAATCCATATGTTTGTTTTGGTTTTTATTGAAAAGCAAACCTATATTGTTTCCATTGAACAAAGCACAATGATGCATACTGCATCATAGTCAGAAGAAAATTTGGTTTTGAGCAGAAGCTAGCATTTGTATTCAGTAATATGCAACAACTTCATTAGTTTACACTCAGAACATGTGTATTCATGTTTGTTTCTAGTTGGAACAAGGTCACTTTTAAGAGTCCAATGACATGATGTATTGATGACATCATCAGCCATTGGTGTGGTCTAACCTCGCAGCTTATGAAGTAAACACCTTTCTAATAAAGCTCTTTTTGTTTGTACCTTCGTGGTCTGCAACCCTATCCTTGAAAAATTGCCTTTTCATCACACTGTGATTGAGTGTATTTTCAATGCTAAAACAAAATTAAATAATGGCAATTTGCATTTAATTTGTTTCATTGGAATCATTGATACCACATTTGTAGTATCAGTGATTTTACAGAGCTATTGAGTTTAGCTGGGAGAGCTGAGATTGATCTAAACCATGTGGTCCATTCTAGACAGCTGTGAGCCATGCTGAAGGCCACTGAGGTTGCAGAAAGATCTAATATGACTCACCATGCACAGTGTTCAAATCTAGAGAAGAAAGGTTAAGTAAATAATTGCAATACATCTTGTCTAGAGTCCTGAAATAATTGCTGCTTCGGCACCCATATTAATCAGCAGCTTGACTACATTGTCAACATATCTGAATGTTTATTTGTAGACTTGCGGGGGGGAGGGGTGATGATTCATGGCCCCATTTGCTGCTGGCAGGAATATCAATGTCCCACTGAAAGGGGCTCCAGGACTAAGATGGGATTCCTGACATGTGCCAATCCCATTATGTGGAGATGCCAGTGTTGGACTGAGGTGAATCCAGTAAGAAGTCTCACCGCTCTCAGGTGATTGACTCACGTGATGAAGGAGCAGCGCTCTGAAAGCTCGTGATACTAAATAAAGCTGTTGAATTTTAACCTGGTATTGTGAGACTTCTTGCTGTTAATCCCATTGCCATTCACCCAACCCATCCACTGGCCCCGATCAGTTTCACACCTAGACCAGCTAGAAACCTGTTGATCATTCAGAACAGTTCATTTTAATGTAATTAACAGGCTTGAAGTCAGATACAAAGCCTCCACAGTGGGATTTGCACCGGGCAGGCTTTGTTGCTGCTCATGAGTATCATGGACCTGGTGCATTAGACGCTGAAGGGCGTCAAGGAGGTAAGTGCAATGCCTATATGCCCCTCTGCCGCTGCCAAGCTGCAAAGGAAGGGTCTCCAGGGTTCCTGGGGTTTGGCTTGGCTTGGGCTGGGGGCAGGGGGGTGACATCGGCACTCTCCCCCAGGATGGGGGTCTCATGGCTAGACTGCACCTTCTAGCCCTGAACATCATTCCTGACGTGGTGACCTCAGGCATCCATCAAACACCCTGTCAACAGACACAAGTATCCCTTACTGCACCATGAGATGCAGGAAGCGAACTGGAATTGGAAAATCAATATAAAGGCATTGGAGTACAAGAATAAAGAAGTCTTGCCAGAGTTGTACATGGTTTAGGCAAGACCATATCGGGAGTACAGTTTGCAGTTTCCGTCTTCACATTTAAAGATGCATTTGAATTTGAGGCAGCACAGCAAAAGTTCACTGGATTGGTCCCTGGGATGAAGGGGTTGTCCTCTGACGAGAGAATGAGCAAATTGGGTCTATTTTCTTTGGAGTTTAGAAGAATGAGTGACAATCTCATTGAAACATACAAAATTCTAAAGGACCTTTATAGGGTTGGCGCTGAGAAATTGTTTCTTCTTGTTGGGGAATCTAAAACATGGGGAACATTTATCAAGGCAAGGAGCCAATCGTTTAGGACTGAGTTGAGGAGAAATCACAACCAATTGTATTATTCCCTTGACAAAAAATAACGCGAAGATGTGCTCAGCAACCATAAGCCAGTCAGTTTAACTTTGGTGATGGGAAACTTCTAGAAACAATAGCTTGGGATAAAATTAACAGTCATTTGGGTGAATGTGGGTTAATTAAGGAAAGGCAGCATGGATTTTGTTAGGTAAGATTGTGTTTAGCTAACTTGCTGGAGTTTATGAAGTGGTAAGAGCGAGGGTTGATCAGGGCAGTGCTGTTGATGTGCTGTACATAGACTTCCAAAAGACATTTGATACCGTACCACACAACGGATTTGTTAGCTAGTTATAGCTCATGGGATAAAAGAGACAGTAGTAAAACAGATGTGAAATAGGCTGAATGATAAGAAAGAGTAGTGGTTGATGGAGGTGGGAGGAAGGTTTTTTTAGTGAAGTTCCTTGGGATCTTGGACCTCTCCGCCCCTGTCAGCCTTTTTCAAGTCATGAGCCTCTTCCCCACCTTGTGGCTTTTTTGAAGTTACAGAACCCTCCTGACTTGTGGTCTTTTTCAAGTTGCAGATCTCTCCGCCCTCACAGTCTTTTTCAGCTGTTGACCCAGCTATACCCTCATCCAGATCATTTATAAAAATTACAAACAGCAGTGGCCCTTCTGCACCCTTTCCTTTCTTTCTCTATGAACAGTGTGCTTTGTCTGTACAGCACGCAACAAACAATTCTTTTCACTGTATACCAATGCATGTGACAATAATAAATCAAATTTTAAAAATGCAAAAGCTGAGTTCAGCTACTTATTTTTCACTTGTTTTGGTGAAGACATTCAATTTATGTGACTTTCAGTTGTGTATTCTGGTGCAATATATTTATTGCAATGTTGTGCACAAAGACATGATTGTGATATTACCAATAAATAATCAAACAAGGGGCAAAGACACCCTTAAAACTGTGATGAACTATGTAAATGAGAAACCAATACAGTTGGATAGTCTTGTGTCTGTGTACATGGACTGTGCACCTAGCATGGTCAACAAATACAGGTGAACCCTTATTCTTTGGTCTGAATCTGCTAATGCACAGCAGTGTTCACTGGTTATCTCGTGGTAATGTTTTGTCTCATTTTGTCATCTGTGTTAACAAAATTAAGTCATTTTTGGATTTGAAGGATATTAAACATGCCGAGTTTCCAGACTGTGACTGGTTGCTCAAGTTTTACTATCTCATCAACGTTACCAGTTATTTGAATGAGTTGAAGCTTAAGCTACAAGGGTAAGGAAATGCAGTGTTGACTCTGCTGCAGGCAATGTTTAGGTTTGAGTCAAAATTGATTGTCTTCATCAAAGATATCGAGACAGTCAGACTGGTACATTTTGAAAGATTACGAACGTTTCCTATCAGAGTGAGAATCCAAATGATAGCCATGATTTGCAGCAGCTTTCCAAGTTTGTATCTGAGCTTCTGATGGGTTCAAGTCTTGTTTCGTTGACTTTCAGAAACACAATGCTCTATTTAAGTTAATGATTCGTCCAGATTAAGTAGTCCATTGATGAATGGGTTTGATAATCATTCCAGTCATCTCAGTCAGCGATTTGGGAATGGAATTATCAGATTTCGAGGAGGCAGATATCTGGATAGAAAACATTGCAACTCTGAACTCTGATTTAGAATGTCTTACTTAAGAATGTGAAGAATTGGTAAACTTCACAAATGGGTTGACATGAAGAAATTGGAGCGCAATCATAATGCGATTCTGCAAACTGGGAAAGAACTTCGTTCACATACAACAGCATGCAGAATGTCAGCTTTGTCTTGCATTGAGTTGGGCTCCACCTATTTGAATCACCTTAAAGATAGTTTGCGCTCAAGATTGACAGAAGACAGCCTGAATCCATGCATGAAGCTGAATTTGACCAGTTATGATGTAAACTTTGAATACGTGCAAAAAGATACAGCCACTGAAATCCCATTAAATAAAATCTGTGAGCACAATGTTTCATTCATGTCACTATTAATCATCATGTCAATAATATTAAATTGTATATTTTAATTTGTGCAAATGGGCATTCTTATACTGGCTTTCGTGACCAGCTAAGACATAAGAGAGGAACAGGAGTAGAAAGTTCAGCCCCTCGAGCCTGCTCTGCTATTCATTAGGATCATGGCTAATGAAGTATTCCTCATGTCCACTTTCATAAGAACATAAGAAATAGGAGCAGGAGTAGGCCATCTGGCCCTTCGAGCCTGCCCCGCCATTCAATAAGATCGTGGCTGATCTGTCGTGGCTCAGTTCCACATTCCCGTCCTCTCCCCATAACCCTTAATCCCCTCTCTTATCAGAAACCCATCAACCCGCGTCTTAAAAATATTTAGCGAAGTAACCTCCACCACTTCAACGGGCAGAGAATTCCAGAGATTCACCACCCTTTGAGTGAAGAAGTTCTTCCTCAACTCCGTTCTAAACTGCCCCCCCTTTATCTTGAGGCTGTGCCCCCTAGTCCTACTGTCCTTTCTGAGCGGAAAGAGTCTCTCCACCTCTATCCTATCCATCCCATTCATCATCTTATACGTCTCAATGAGATCTCCCCTCGTTCTTCTAAACTCTAACGAGTACAAGCCTAGTTTATTCAGCCTCTCCTCATAGCTCAACCCCCTCAACTCCGGCATCAGCCTAGTAAACCTCCTCTGCACTCCCTCCAAGGACAAAATATCCTTGCGTAAGTATGGCGCCCAAAACTGCACACAGTACTCCAGCTGCGGCCTCACCAATGCCCTATATAGCCGCAGCAAGACTTCCCTACTTTTATATTCAATCCCCCTCGCTATGAAGGCCAGCATCCCATTCGCCTTCCTGACCACCCACTTTCCTGTCTTTCCTCATAACCCTTGATTCCCTCACTGATCAAGAACCTATCTAATTGGGCCTCAAATATACACAAGGACTCTGCCCCCACAGCTCTCTGTGACAAAGAGTTCCAAAGACTCTAAACCCTCTGAGAGAAGAAATTCCCCATCACTGTGCAGCATGGTGGCTTAGTGGTTAGCACTGCTGCTTCACAGCTCCAAGGACCTGGGTTCAATTCCCGGCTTGGGTTACTGTGTGGAATTTGCACATTCTCCTTGCACCTGCATGGATTTCCTCCTGGTGCTCTGGTTTTCTCCCATAGTCCAAAGATGTGCGGGTTTGGTTGATTGGCCGTGCTAAAATTGCCCATTAGTGTCCTGAGATGCGTAGATTAGAGGGATTAGCGGATAAATATGTAGGGATATGGGGGTAGGGCCTGGGTGGGATTGTGGTCGGTGCAGATTTGATGGGCCAAATGACCTCTTTCTGCACTGTAGGGTTTCTGTGATTCTATGATCTCATTCTTAAATTGATGTCCCTTTATAATGAGACTATGCTCTCTGGTCTTAGTCCCTCCTGTGAGGGACAGTAAGTAGTCTCACAACACCAGGTTAAAGTCCAACAAGTTTATTTGGTAGCACCAAAGTGGTACTAAATGAACCTGTTGAAGTTTTAACCTGGTGTTGTGAGATTACTTACTGTGCCTACCCCAAGTCCAATGCCGGCAAGTCCACATCACTTTTATGAGGGGGAACATCCTTTCAGCATTTACCACTTAAGAATCCTATATGTTTTAATTAGATTACCTCTCATTCTTCTAAATTCCAATAAGTAGAGACCCAACTTGTTTATAACCTTTCCTCTTAAGACAATCCCTCCATATCAGGGATCATCCTAGTGAACTTTCTCTGAACTTCCTCCAATGAAATATCTTTTCTGTAATAAGGGGACCAAATCTACTCTCAGTACTCTAGATGTGGTCTCACCAATACCTTGTACAATTGCAGCAAGACTTCCCTACTTTTATACTCCAACACCCTTGAAAGAAAAGCCAATATTCCATTAGCTTTCCTGAATTTTCTGCATGTTCCTGAATGTTTTGAATTTTGATCTAGCTTAGCTCTTTGGTTTGAAAAGGTTGTTGATCTCTGGCGTAGAACTTCAAATGGACATAGACAAATTGGTGGAATGATGGAAAGGTGACAGCTAAATATGGAGAAATGTGAAGTGATTCATTTTGATAGGAAAATGAAACATGTAAAGACAATAAAAAATAAATGGTATAATACTAAAGGGGGAGTAGAGGCACCAGAGCATCTATGTACGTGAGTCATTGAAAGTGAAAGGACAGGTTGAGAGAGCAGCTGATAAAGCATACATTACCCTAGATCTTATTCATTGGGGCATAGGACATAAAAGCAAGGACGTTCTGTTGATCTTGTATATAAGACACTGGTTTGGCCTCTTCTGGTGTATTGCATCCAATTCTGTAAACAACACCTTAGGAAGGATATGAAAGCATTGGAGAGAATACAAGAAAGGTTCATGAGAATGGTTCCAAGACAAGGAACTTCAGTTATGAAGCTAGACTGGAGAAGTTAGAACTGTTTTGTTTGGAGAGAAGATTTAATAGAGGTATTAAAAATTGTGAGAGGTCAGAATGGAGAAACTGTTCCCTCGCGTGACAGAATTGAGAACAAGAAGACACGGATTTAAAGTAATTGATAAGAGAAGTAAAAGAAATATGAGACCTTTTCGTGCAGCAAATGTTTAGCATTGGAATGCAGATTTGTCACAGTGTTAGTGTTGATCATAGCAAATAGAAAATGATAGAAGACCATTCAGTTCATCCTGTCTGTGTCAGTTCTTGGAAGGAGTTATCCAATTCCTTCCATTCCTATGCTCTTTTCTGTTAACTTGAAAATTTGTCCTTTTTATCCTTTTCAAGTATTTATCTACTGCCTTTTTGAAAAATATTGAATTTGCTTTTGCTACAATTTTAGGCAAAGCATGCAACTCACTATATGAAAAAAAATCACCTCATGTAACCTCTGGTGGTTCTTGCAGTCACTTAAATATATGTTCTCCGGTTGCTAACCATTCTATCTCTGGAAACAGTTTCTCTTTATTTACTCCATCAAAACCATTAATAATGTTGAACACCTCTCAGAATCTTTTCTTAAATGGCACAGTGGTAGAGTGGTTAGCAAGGCTGCCTTATATACCAGGAATCTGGGTTTGATTACTGGCTTGGGTCACTGTCTATGCGTTCGCCTTATGTCTGCGTGGGTTTCCTCTGGGTGCTCTGGTTCCCTCCCACCATCTGAAAGACGTGCTGGTGAGGTGCATTGGCCATATTAAATTCTCCCTCAGTGTATCCGAACAGGCGCAGGAGTGTGGTGACTAGGAGATTTTCACAGTAACTTCATTGTAGTGCTAATGTAAGCCTACTTGTGACACTAATAAATAAACTTAAAACTAAATTTACTTGCCCTCGGGGGATTAGCCTTAGTTTCTCTCATCTTGCCACTTTGCTAAAGTTTTCATTCCTGGCTCCATTCTAGCAAACCTCGTCTGTATTCTCTCCAAAGGCCTTGACATCCTTCTCAAAGTGTGGTAACCAGAATTGACCACAATTCTTCATCTTGAACTTAACCAGGGTACTGGTTAAGAAGTACTGTTGCTTCTATACTACATGGATAGATTTATTAGATGGTAATGTTATTAAAGAAATTTGCTTCAATTAAATAGCCAAAGCCGATGCATCATAGATATAATTTAACCAATGGGTACAGCCGCAAAAAAACTCCAGAATAAAAGAAATGCAGCATTATTCTTCATTACAATAAATCTGTTGAGTAAAAATTGTTGGGATGCTTCTCCAGTTAATTGAATGGATTGTAAAACTGAAGGTTCAATTACTGGAGGAAGTTCTTTCCTGTAAATCAAGCAAAGAGCCAATAAAGAGAAAACATTAAGACAATTCTAAAAGGTCACATCCTGTGGCCAAATCATAGTTTGTTGAATTCTGACAAGTTATTACATTGCAGTAAGTAACTAGCTATATCTTATAATAATCTTGAAAATTTCTTATCAACTCACCCCTTCATCTTTGCAATTCTAGTCAAAAGGATCCAAATTATTTTCCAAGTTATTTTATAATGGAATCCTTCATCACATGCAATGACCTTGAATCCATTTTTTTAATTGGAGGAACCATGAGTTACTGTACTTACTCGCTTTGCTGAAACATATTTATTAATATCTCTTTTTATAACATCTCTGGTTTAAATTTAGTCTTTCGTGTTTCAAACAGAATGTGAACTGAATTCTCCTATAAATGGTAATGTAACGTTATGCTGATAGCACCACCTACAGAAACACTTCCAATGGAATGTTGTGACCACAGGCCATTTTACGTAAAATTTACATTTAGATACTTTTATCAGAATAGATATTTCCATTGCTATTCATCTACTGAGAAGAAAACCTCTGAATTTTAGTATTTGTGATAGGATGCTGTTTAGTCCAGACATTACAGCAACTTATACGTAGATGGTTGCATTAATGAAGTGAGTCTTAAGTTGTCAGAATAGGTGTCAAGGGTGAGGGAACGATGGCCGGGGATTAAAAGTAATCAGTAATGTTGGCAAAGAGAACATGAACAGATTGGGAGAAACACAGTGGACCAGAATCAAATAATGAAGGCTGATTTGGGATTTGAGCCAAAGAAGGATTTGTATATTAAGATGAGAGTCCTGAAATTAAAGGGGAGAATAGTGTACTGTTATGGAAGCAGGAATGGCAAGTACTTGGGCCTTAGGACGTGGGTAACAAAATAATAAATGAGTTTGAGTTTCTCTGCAATGCAGGTTGTGAGATTAAAGAGGAAAGCATTGGAAAATGTAGTCTGAAGGTGACAAAAAGCGTTAAGATTTTATTACTCATGTACAACAACTCTATTGTGCTTGATGTGATTGCAATAAAAGCAATAAAACTAGAGAGCAAATTTATTTAGTAATTATACATCATGCAGACAATAACATATAAGGGTAAAACCACCTTCTAGTTCCTCAGAGCCTTTATCCTGGGGATATGAGGGACCTAGTTTCCATGTGTTGCCAGAAGGAGGGTGAGCAGGGGACTTGCCAGTTGAGGAACTGTGTACTGAAGAGAGAATATTAGGCTCTCCTTTTCACATTACTGGCTCCCAGCGATATTGGCTGAAATTGAGAAGCAAACTAGAACACGAATAGCTGGAAGCAAGCTAACTCTTTTCATCAGTATGCTGGATGTGTTGGACATGAGGCCTGCATCTACTGTGCACTCCTCTGTAGTAGTTAGATGTGGACATTACATCCACAGCAGGGGTAAAAGTCAAACAGTTTCCACTTTTGCTGTCTCAGACATATCTTCAGCATCTCTTGAAAGGTCAAGGTCAGCAACTGAGAGATCCTGAAGCATGCTGATCCATCAGTATAAATTTATTATAAAGCAGTGATGTCTACCTAGGCTGGGCCACGTTCATCAGGTGGATGAAATCCATAAGCCATTTAACCAAGGATCACCTGTATGCTGAATTGGCCTCTGGATTTGACCTGCTGGACCATCATACCTCTTCTACAAGGATATCTGCAAGTGATAAGTGAAGATGGTATATGTTCATATGGATAACTGGGAGACAATTGGGACAGTCATGATCACTGAATGCTTACTGCTTTGAAGGATGTTAAAGCGGGAAGATGAAACAGAAAGCTCAAAAGGCTGAGAAGAGTCTTGAGAAAAAAAGAAGCCAGCATTTCCTGCACTTAGCCCACTGTCTTCATCTGCAGCAAATGTGGCAGAGACCGCCATTCCAGAATGGGGCTCCTAAATGATAACAAGCAATGTTCAACACAAAGTTTGCCACCAGGATGCAACAAAACTATTGTCTCATGAGACAGAAGGCCAATTTTAATTACCTAAGTTCACAAAAAGACTGACAATTTTGATAAGGTTTTGAGAAAGGATTTGGAACCTCTACAATTGGAATCAACAAAAGCGAGGAAGGAGAGAAGAAAATTAGAAAAATCTGCTTTTTCCGAATGATAAAATCTAACTGTAATGCAGTGATATTGTCTGTAAGAAGTGAATGGAATTGGTCTACTGAGTTAGAAGATTACAGGTGTAAGGTAGTAAAAGAAAGAGCGAGAACATTTGAGCACCAGGGCCCAGTCAAGCCGTTCGGAACAGCCATGTGCATAAGGCTCTGGTTTCCAATGAAAAGTGGCAATACACCTTGGATAATGGCAATAATAGACCAAAACTTTTTTTTTGTTCTGTCATGTGTTATGGGTATCTCTGGAAAATCAGTATGTGTTTCCCATTCTTAGTTACCTTTGAGAAGATGGTAGTGAGTTGCCTTCTTTAAACCTTTGCAGTTCATCTGCTACAGGTATAGCTGCAGTGACACTAGGAAGAGAGTTGCAGGATTTTAATGCAGTGACAATGAAGGAGTGACAATATAGTTCCAAATCAGGGTGATGTGTAGCCTGGAAGATAACTTTCAGGTGGCGGACATTTCCATGTGTCTGCTGTCTTCATCCTACAAGTTGGTGAAGTTCATGGGTATGGAAGGTGCTGTTAAAGGATCATTATGGATGCGTGCATCTTGTGTATGTATGTATGTATACTTCTACCGCTGTATGGATGTACCTATCATGTGAACTGCTTTGTCCTGGAAAGTGTCAAGCTTCTTGAGCATTTTTGGAGCTGAACTCATCTAGACAAATGGAGAGCATTCCATCAGATTTCTGATTTGTGTCATTGTAAATGGTGGACAGGTTTTGGGGAGTCAGGTGATGAATTATTCACCTCAGTTTCAACTCTGTGACCTGCTCTTGTAGTCACAGTTTTTATATAGCTAGTCCAGTTCAGTTTTTGGTCAATGATAAAACCTCCTGCCCCCTTCCCCCCACCTCCTCCCCCCTCCCCCACAAGGTGTAGATGGTAGGGGATTCAGTGATGGAGATGCCATGGAGAGATGCTTAGAATTTTCTTGGATATGGTCATTGTCTGGTACATGTATGGCAGTAATGTCTGAATATTGTCCAGGTCTAGCTGCATACGGACACAGACTGTTCTAGTATATGAAGAATTGTGAATGGTGCTGAACTTTGTGCAATCATCAACGAATATCTGCACTCCTGACCTTCTAATGGAAGGAAGATCATTTAAGAAGCAGCTGATGGTTGGGCCTAGGACACTATCCTGAGAAACACCTGTAGCAATGTCTGAGACTGACATGTGACAAATGTTGTAAATGTAAAGTGATGGTCTCCTCTCTTTTAATTCTGGGAATTTATCTCCAGTAACCTGGCAATTTGATTCCTCAATGAACATCTCACAAAGCATGTTATCTTGTCACTATCACATTGCTGTTTGTGGGAGATTATTGTGGGAAAATTGGCTGCTACGATTCCTACCTTACAACAGTGACAACAATTCAAAACTATAATATTGACTGGAGCATATTTTAGGCAAGTTGTGAATGGTGCATAAATGGAAGTTTTTCATTTATTTCAGCCTGGTTACTTAGCTTTGATGGCCTTAGTCTTGGTTAAATCTTTGATGTGGTACTGCCCTATTAATCTTGCTCCCACATCTTCTAATCCTGCAGTGCTGGTCTTTTTTAGCTCTTTTAAGGCCCACCTTGAATGCATTATGATCCATTGACCCAGGGACATGGGGTGGTGTCATGATGAGGTCAGAATAGAGGATAGTAGTCTGGCCTCAATGATTTAGAGTTGTAAAACAGAAAATGTAACCTATGTCTGCAGACCCTGCATTTTTTTTTATTTGTGTAGTTCTCTTAATTATCAGGCAACATCATTGGGAAGCATTGATTAAAATTGAGAAACTTGCTAACAACATATACTTACAAATTAACTAACTTGTTTGTTATGCAACTTTGTAAAAATGTCAAATTTGTGTGTTCTCCCTTCTTTACCTAAAACATTAACAATCACTTTACAAACGTAGATGTTAGAGAACTTGGGGAAATAAGTAGTGATGTCTTAAGGAGTGTACATGTTATAGAGAAGAAGGTGCTGGAAGTCTCAAAGGTAAATAGATCCCCGGGACCTGATGAGGTATATCCCAAGACATTGTGGGAGGCTAGAGAGGAAATTGTTGATCCCCTAGCCAAGACATTTGAATCATCGATAGTCACAGGTGAGGTGCCTGAAGATTGGAGAGTGGCAAATGTTGTGCCTTTGTTTAAAAAGGGCTGCCAGGAAAAGCCTGGAAACTACAGGACGGTGAGCCTCACATCTGTGGTGGACAAATTGTTGGGAAGTATTTTGAGAGACAGGATCTACAGACATTTAGAGATGCAAGAACTGATTAGGAACAGTCAGCATGGCTTTGTGAGTGGAAAATCATGTCTCACAAATTTAATTCAGTTTTCTGAAGGGGTAACCAAGAAGGTAGATGAGGGCAGTGCAGTTGATGTTGTCTACATGGACTTTAGCAAGGCCTTTGACAGGGTACCACATGATAGTTGTTGCATAAAGTTAAATCTCTCGGGATCCAGGGTGAAGTATCTAAATGGATACAAGTTATAGAGAGTTGTTTTTCAAGCTGGAGGCCTGTGACCAGCAGTGTGCCTTAGGGATCAGTGCTGGGCCCACTGTTATTTGTCATTTATATTAATGATTTGGATGAGAATAAAGGGGGCGTGGTTAGTAAGTTTACAGATGGCACCAAGATTAGTGGCATAGTGGACAGTGAAGAAAGTTATTTCCAATTGCAACGAGATCTTGATCAATTGGGCCAGTGGGCTGACGAATGGTAGATGGGGTTTAATTTAGATAAATGCAAGGTGATGCATTTTGGTAGATTGAACCAGGGCAGGACTTACTCAGTTAATGGTAGAGCATTGGGGTGAGTTACAGAACAAAGAGACCATGTTCATAGCTCCTTGAAAGTGGAATCACAGGTGGACAGTGGTGAAGAAGGCATTCGGCATGCTTGGTTTCATCGGTCAGAACACTGAATACCGGGGTTAGGATGTTTTGTTGAAGTTGTACAAGATGTTGGTAAGGCCACAGTTGGAATACTATGTGCAATTCCGGCCACCCTATAATAGATATTATTAAACTAGAAAGAGTGCAGAAAAGATTTACAAGGTTGCTACCGGGACTTGATGGTTTGAGTTATAAGAGAGGCTGAATAGACTGGGACCTTTTCCTCTGCAGCGTAGGAGGCTGAGGGGTGACCTTATATAGGTCTATAAAATAATGAAGGGCGTAGACAGGATAGATAGACATCTTTTCTCAAAGGTAGGGGAATCCAAAACCAGAGGGCATAAATAAAAGGTGAGAGGGGAGGGCTATAAAAGTATCCAGAGGGGCAGTTTTTTCACAGTGTGCCTGGAACAAGCTGTCAGTAATAGTAGTAGAAGCGAGTACAATTTTATCTTTTAAAAAGCATTTAGGTAGTTACATGGGTACAATAAGTATAGAGAGATATGACCCAAATGCGGGCAATTGGGATTAGCTTAGAGGTTTTTAAAAAAAGGGTGGCATGGACAAGTTGGGCCAAAGGGCCTGTTTCCATGCTGTAAACCTCTATGACTCTAAACCCTGAAATGCACAGTGGCAACAGCATAATGACTTTAGATGCTGTATTCAGAACAAGTGTTTAAAATTTTCTTAAATAATCCATTTTAGAGCATAAGACATAAGAGCAGAATTAGGCTATTCGGCCCATCGAGTCTGCTCCGCCATTCAATCATGGCTGATATTTTTCTCGTCCCCGTTCTCCTGCTGTTTCCCCATAACTCCTGATCCCCTTATTAATCGAGAACCTATCTATCTCTGTCTTAAAGACACTCAATGACTTGGCCTCCACAGCCTTCTGCAGCAAAGAGATTCTGATTCAGCAGTCTCTGGCTGAAGAAATTCCTCCTCATCTCTGTTTAAAGGATTGTCCCTTTAGCTTGAGTTTTATAATGGGAATCTTTCAAGAATAACATCTTCTTACCATCATAACAGGTTTGCAAACAGGGCTTCTGTCTGAGAAATCTCAATTCAGTGAACTGTAAAACTGTTCTAATTAATTGCGTGAAATTTGACACTTATCAATTATTGAAAAGCAAATAATAGGGTATTATAGGCAATTAAAAGGAAATTAATTAGTCAGGCTGTAATTCTAGATTTTGTTCAAAGGGAACTTTCAGCCAGTTGTTAATCCAATGTGAAAGTCTAAAATTCTCAGACGTGATGTAAAGTGAAAAGGAACCCTGAAAAAATCATTCTTTTCAACCAACAATTTAATATTCAACCGGAAGTATTATTACTTGAGATAAATATTATGTTGATGATTTGAAGCTGTTGAAAGAGTTGCATTAGAATTTTGTCTCATTTACAGTCAATGGGAGAAAATTACACTCTTGCAATTTACCATGATGTAATCTTAAAAAAATAAAGCAACTGTTTTGCAAGACATTTTTTAATGTCTGGATAGTTGATTTCTTGGTTTATTTTGTGCTTATCATAATGAGTGATGTCAATATTCTGCAGTGAGATACCTTCATTTTCAGCATTCGCTGTTGGCATCAAGCAGTGCCAAGTCAAACATAATCGAGGTCAAATACAGAATAAAGTTCCCATACTCTGTGCAGAAATTTGCCATTAACTCAATTTCTGAAAAATACTTCTGACCATAATGCCACATTTCCATCTGACGCAACCAACTTTGTGGCCTCTCTGAAGAATTTAGTGCCAATAGGGAGATTAATTTTGCAAGTATGTATCTGGTCGGTAGTGAATCAATACTGCAAACCTTTCTTTACTGGCAGCATTCAGATTTTAAGACCAAGTTGATTTCTAATTTTATTTGCTCTGAAGCACTGCAGAGGTATTAGGAGCAGTCAGTAAAAGAACATCCAGCATAGCGACAGACAACAATGGAGAACCAAATGAAATATAAGGATGTACAAGGATGTCCGAAGTATGAAATTGGGTACATTCGTTTCATGGCTGTTACTGGACTAATAATCTAAAGAATGAGAGTTTAAATTCCACTATGACCAGTCAAGCAATTTTCCCTTGAAAAGCTGGTATCAGCAAAAGGGACTATAACCTTTTGCATTATCATCAATTGGAACCTAATTAGGTTAATTACATCTTTTAGAAAAAAGAAAACCTGCCATCTTTTCCTGCTCTGGCCCTGTGAACATAAGAATTCAGGAGATAGGAGATAACACAGAGACTATATAGCCTGTTGAACATACTCCAGTATTCAATATGATCATGGCTGATATTCCACTCCACTTTTGTGTGTTCCCCATACTTCTTGATTCCCTGAGAGACCAAAAATCTTTATATCCCAGTCTTAAATATAGTCAGTCATGGACAGCAATCAATTATGGAAGGAATCATCAACAGCGCTATCACACGGCAATTACCCAACAACAACCTGCTCATGGATGGTCAGTTTGGGTCCCACTGGGGTCACTCAGCTGCTGATTGCATTACACCTTTAGTTCAATCATGACCAAAAGAATTGAATGTCAGAGGTGAGATGACTGCCCTTGACATCGAGGCAGCATTTGACAAGTATGACATCAAGGAGCCCTAGCAAAACTGAGGTCAATGGGAATTGGGGAAAATGCTCCTGACACAAAGGTTGTGCTAATTGGAGGTCAATCATCTCAACCCAGTACATCACTGCAGGAGTTTCTCAGGCTAATGTGCTAGGCCCAACCAATCTCAGCTGCTTCATCAAAGCCCTTCCTTCCATCACACAAGGTCAGAAATGGGGATGTTTGCAGATGACTGCATAATGTTCAGCACCGCTTGCGACTTTTCAGATACTAAAGCAGTCCATGTTCAAATGCAAGAAGATCTGGACAATATCCAGGCTTGGACTGACAAGTGGCAAGTAACATTGGCTCCACACAAGTCCAATGCAATGAACATCTCCAACAAAAGAGGATCTAACCATCTCCTCTTGACATTCAATGGCAGTACCATTGCTGAATTCCCTACGATCAATAACTTAGAAGTTACTATTGACCAGAAAGTGAATTGAACTAGCCATATAAATACAGTGGCTACCAGAACAGGTCAAAGGCTAGAAGTCCTGCAGCAATTTGTCCGCTAACTCTCCAAAGTTTTTCCATCATCTGCAAGGCACAAGTCAGGAGTGTAATGGAGTACTCTCTGGATGAATGTAGTTCCAACAATTGAGAAGCTTGACACCATCCAGAACAAAGCAGCACACATGATTGCTACCCCTTCTACCAACTCTTGCAGGGCCCTTCCTCTGCAGCCTGGCAGTCACAGAGGGCACATGGGCACTGGACTTACTCATTGACCTTCCTCATGGCACAAAGAACCAGGCCAGGGCATCAGTGCCAATGCACCAGGGAACTGTGCACCATGTGGCCTGAAGGGGGGTCTGAGAAGAGAGGGCTTAGTGGGAGTCTGTGGGGGAAAAAGAGCTGAGGCGGGAGATTAGGTCAGGTTACATGCTTGCATTGTGTGCAGGAGGGAGGGGGGGGTTACTACTTATTTGAGTGGTGGGGAGAAGAATGCCACTCTTTGCTAAGGAGTTGCTGGTGACATATGGGAGGACACAGTAAATAAGCCATCATTCCACAAGGAGCAGGTTTATATAATAATCAGGGTCCGGTGGAGCAGGTCCTCATGCCCAGTAGGAATCCCAATATTTTGGCCAACGTCCCTTTCAGCAGAACATTGCATTTTCACTGGCTATCTGACAAGGCTGGAGAATTCCCTCCACTATTTCCCTTTTGTAAAACCACGTAGACTTTGTCTGATCATACTATGATTTTCCTACTGCATTGTTAACTTTTCCTTAATAATGGAATCCAGTTCATTCCTGACAGTTGATGGCAGACTAACAGGCCGGCAGTTCCCTCTTTTCTCTCATCTTCCTTTATTGAATAGCAGTGTCACATTTGCTGATTTCCAATGTGTTTGGATAGCATGGAGGCACAGTGGTTAGCACTTATGCCTCAGCATCAGAGATCAGGGTTCAAATCCCGGCTTGGGTCACCATCTGTGCAGAGTCTGCACATTCTCCCCGTGTCTGCATGGGTTTTCTCGGGTGCTCCAGTTTCTTCCCACATGCCAAAGATGTGCAGGTTAGGTGGATTGGCCATGCTAAATTGCCCCTTAATGTCAGGGAGACTAGCTAGGGTAAATGCGTGGGGTTATGAGGACAGGGCCTGGGTGGGATTGTGGTCAGTGCAGACTTGATGGCCGAATGGCCTCCTTTTTCACTGTAAGATTCTATGATTCTTCCAGAATCGGGGGAATTTTGGAAAATCATAGCCAGAATACCCATTACCTCTGTAACTATCTATTTTAAAATTCAAGGCTTCAGCCATCAGATCCTATGGATTTATCAGTTTTTAGTCTGTTTCTCTGGTACTTTTTCTCTGTTGACACTAATATTCTTTATTTCCTCACTCTTTTCAACATCTAGGTTACACTCTATTTTTGTGATACAATGTATGTCTTATACTGTGAAGACAGAACATAAGAACATAAGAAATAGGAGCAGGAGTAGGCCATCTGGCCCTTCGAGCCTGCCCCGCCATGCAATAAGATCATGGCTGATCTGTCGTGGCTCAGTTCCACATTCCCGCCCTCTCCCCATAACCCTTAATCCCCTCTCTTATCAAAAACCCATCAACCCGCGTCTTAAAAATATTTAGCGAGGTAGCCTCAACCACTTCAACGGGCAGAGAATTCCAGAGATTCACCACCCTTTGAGTGAAGAAGTTCTTTCTCAACTCCGTTCTAAACCCCTTTATCTTGAGGCTGTGCCTCCTAGTCCTACTGTCCTTTCTGAGCGGGAAGAGTCTCTCCACCTCTATCCTATCCATCCCATTCATCATCTTATACGTCTCAATGAGATCTCCCCTCATTCTTCTAAACTCCAACGAGTACAAGCCTAGTTTATTCAGCCTCTCCTCATAGCTCTACCCCCTCAACTCCGGCATCAGCCTAGTAAACCTCCTCTGCACTCCCTCCAAGGCCAAAATATCCTTGCGTAAGTACGGCGCCCAAAACTGCACACAGTACTCCAGCTGCGGCCTCACCAATGCCCTATACAGCCGCAGCAAGACCTCCCTACTTTTATATTCAATCCCCCTCGCTATGAAGGCCAGCATCCCATTAGCCTGCCTGACCACCTGCTGCACCTGCAAGCTGGGTTTTTGCGACTCATGCACAAGGACCCCAAGGTCCCTCTGCACCGTCGCCTGCTGCAGTTTTTCTCCACGTAAGTAATAATCCTTCCTACCATTATTCCTACCAAAGTGGACCACCTCGCACTTGCCAACATAAAATTCCATTTGCCAGTTCCTGGCCCATTCGCCCAGCCTATCTAGATCCTTCTGCAGACTCTCCACACCCTCCGCACAATTTGCGCTTTGTTTAAGCTTAAGATTCTCATTTGTGATTGGAAAGTGTGACTTTTAAAGCTAGTATGGAATTCATTTGTATTATGATTACTATTTCCCAGCAGAAACTTTAGGCTGAAATTATCAATTAATCTTGCATCATTACATAATGTGAGATCTTAAAAAGCTTGATCTCTCGTTAGTTCCACAGCATATTGTTCCAGGAAATTCTTACAAAAATGTTCAACAAACCTTTTTCTAGACCACCCTTGTCAATTTAGTTGGCCTGTCTGTTTGCAGATTAAAGCCCCACAATTATTACATTGGCTTTTGGTGCCAAGGTCAGTTTGCTCATCCACTCTGCAGACCGTCTCCTCATGCACAAAGATAGCAAGCACCTCAAGTGTTGGTCAAGATTAAGTGTTGAGGCTCCTCCATCACTGTTTGCTGGCCCACAGTTGCACACCCCTGTTATTTATTGACCAACCTCTGAAATTCTACCTAACTTAAGGGGTGTGACAGCCTATTGGAACTGTAGTGTCCAAATAACTGTTCCCTGCCCTGATGCTCTGCAGTGTCTGCATCTGAGGCTCCAGCTTTGCAACTCTGAAACAAAGTTGCTCAAGCCACAAACATTTATTGCAGATGTAGTTGTCCAGAACTGCAGTGCATTCCACAGATTCCCACATGTTGCAGCCATGGCGTACTACCATCCCTCTTATGTTTATCTAAATTTATCTAATTAGTCAATCAATTATTAATTCACACAGATAAAATAATAGAAGGTCTCATAGTTTGGAGCTAAAAGAATAGTCACCAACCACTGGAAGCTGAAAAAGGGTATAAAATGGAGCATTCCTCTCCTCTCTGCATCAAATTCCCAATTTGGCTCTCATTGCATGTCCACTCAGACATTATTGTCTCCACTCAAAGCTGCCACTCTGTGTGGTAGCATAATCTGTCTGCATTTACAAAGAGCTAACAACTCACACCCAAGTTGCAACTTACTTCGTCAGTGTCCAGCTACAGTAATTAACACCTATTCAGGCAACCACTTTCAGTTGGTTGACATGCTATGCCAATACCAGGCAATTTCTGTTAAACTAGATTGTAGTTTAACGTCCTAATTCAGAGTCTAACTGTGAACCTAAATTTTGGCTTGAGAAACAGTTTACCAGAGGTATTCTACCCGTACCAAATTCCTTAGCATTCGTTCCTTGTCATAGTCTTCCTTGCCGTCTCCTCTCCCATTGAGATGTAGTTAGTTCTGAACCAACCTTTAAAGTGGGTGAAAAAGCCACTTTATCAGGGCATCTCAGGGGTTGGCCAATAAGTGCTTCCCTTTCCAGTAATACCCACATCCCAAGAATAAATAAGAGAAAATATAAATGGATACAGAACTGCTTATGAAATGGACATTGATGCTTATCAGCAATAAAAATGCAATAGAAGTTTAAAAAAAGACACCCAAAAGGTTTTGTAATGAAAAAGATAAGATTACTTGCAGGACAAAGGAAGATAATGTGAGCAATTTCGTATTTATCCCATTTAAAATTTGATTTATGTTTATAAACCATACAGTTTCCATGAAACAAATAATTTTCAGTGCACCAGCACTTTCAGAGTGGCATTATATCCAGGAAATTAAAATCAAATGTGGTCTTTGAATGCCAACTGATTACAGGGAGGGATTAATTGAACCAGAATGCACAGATCTAATTCAGTCACTTTTAAGTCTCCATTTTAAAGTCCTATGTTCTGCCCTTATTTTTACATTATAAACGTTTATATTGCCTATGTTAGCCCACCTCATTTCAATTACATCTTCCTGCCTCCATTAGAGGTAATTAAAGTGATAATTTTACTTAAGATATAAGAATCAATGATTAAAAAAATTAACAAAGTATCATAGAATCGCACAGCACAGAGAGAGATCATTCAGCCCTGCCAGCCTATGCTGGCTGTCTAAAAGAACTTTCATTTGGTCCCATTCCTCTCATCTCCCGTTTAATCCTGCAATTTTATCCTCTAAATAGACATCTAATTCCATTTGCGAAGTTATTACTGAATCTTCTTAGCTAATACGTTCCATGTCATTACAATTTACTGTGTTAAAAACATTCTTCCTATCTCCCCTGGCTTTTTTTGTCAATTATGTTAAATCTATATCTTCTGGTTACCAACTTTCCTGCCAATAGAAACAGTTCCTGACCATTTGCTGAATCAAAGATCTAATAATTTGGAACAAATCTATTAAATATCCCTTTAATCTCCCCAGCTAAGAAGAAAAATCCCAGTTTCTGTATTATCTCTAAATAACTAAATAAATAAGAGGAGCAAGACATTTTGGAAAGATACGTCCTGTGAGTTCTTAGGGAACAAAAGCATCTGAATATGATTAGTGATGGTATAAACACTAGTTATTGTTCCCATGGTGGGTTTATTGACTTCAAAATATTGATATTGTAATCAGTTATATATTAGCTATAGTGCATATATTAATAATTAGTACAGATCATTGGTAATTATTTAAACTTAATTAATGAAGTGATTGAATGTGCAAATGCAACTGCAATCTTATTTTAATTCATTATATTGGCAAGCCTTAAACTCAGCCAGTT
Organism: Carcharhinus amblyrhynchos; assembly: GCF_965287045.1. Taxonomy (NCBI): domain Eukaryota; kingdom Metazoa; phylum Chordata; class Chondrichthyes; order Carcharhiniformes; family Carcharhinidae; genus Carcharhinus; species Carcharhinus amblyrhynchos. Next base: position 92,255,472 of record NC_137328.1, on the reverse strand, counting down.
TTGCGTGCACGCATATGTGTTGGGAATGGTGGAATCTGGTGTCCAGTATTCTTAGCCTCCATCAGTGACCACCTAAACGTTAATCTGCTGGAATTCCCAGAACTGCTGGATATCCAAAGCCCAAGAAACCAGTCATGCAACACTATAAATAAGTTAAAATGGATGTATACAACCTGCTCAATATTTGAGTGACCAACCCAGCTCCAGTGAATGAATGCAGCTGTTCAGAATTTCTGACTAAGAAAATGGTTTTGATTTTTCATCTATTTTATGGGCATAGGAATATGGCAGAAGTAAGCCGTTAGGCCGTTGGAACCTGCTCCGCCATTCAGTGTGATCATGGCTGATCTGATTGTGATCTCGGTTCCTTTCCTGTTTGGCTCCCCACTCCTTTTACCCTTGACTCTTTTATCTAACAAAAATCTATCTAACTCAGCTACGAATAAATTTGAAGACCAAGCCTCCACCACTTTCTCTCACCTCTCATTCTTCTAAACTCTAATGGATATAGGCCTAATCTGTCCAACCTATCTTAACAAAATAAGCCCTTCACCCCAGGAATGAGTCGAGTAATGCTTCTTTGAATGCTTTAATAGCACCATTACTTACATTGTGAGCATTGGTGGTTTTCAATTAATTTGCCAATTTAGAAACAAATTTTTGCATAACCTTTCTGCTTACCTGTTATATTTCTCACCTTGAATTAGAATGATAGAACCGTAGAAAAGTTACAGGAAGATGGGTCATTTGGCCCATCTTGTCCATGCCAGTCCAAGAATACCCAGGTGTCCTAATCCCATCTTCCTGCATCTGGCCCATAGCTTACAGCGCTTAAAGTGCAGATCCAGGTACCTTTTTAAAAGAGTTTAAGGTCTCTGCTTCCACCACCAACTCAGGCAGCGAATTCCAGACACCTACCACCCTCTGCATAATAAAAGCGCTTCCTCATGTCCCTTTTACACATTCTGCCTCTTATCTTAGATTTGTGTTCCCTGATTCTAAACTTTCGCACCAAGGGAAACAATTTTATCCTGTCCACTCAATCTCTTCCCATACTATTGCTTCATAGTTTCTTCAAATGTGCTATATTTCATTCACCCCAGGCAACTTTGTTTACCATTCATGTCCACAAAGAAATATGAGTACAAAAGTACAGTGAGGACTATTCACACGGCTTAAGAAACAATTATTTTTGGTTCTGAAAAGCCAAGGTTTTCTTTTGTGACAAGGATAGAAACTGGTGGTTGTATTGTATTTCGCAAATGAATCAGTGCCCTGGGTTCAGCTGAGGAAAAGTAGCTACTTTAAATATTTCAATGACTGAGTTTGAAGTAGATTTATCCACGCCATCAGTGAAATAAATGCTGTTAATAGAAGCATATCAATGGATTTAAGATCAGTGTCTTCTGACTCTCCATGATTAAAATATTTGTATCATTAAAATTACATCACAGGACAGTGTTTCAACCATTGTTCTTTGTCAGATTCATTACAAGTCTTAAAGTAATAGCAATTGACTGTAACACAATCAATGATGATTCAAATTACAATGTGCAGATTACAGAATTTTGCGATTATTTGATAAAACTCATACTTGTATTTTTCTTACTCCTCCAAATTAAACAATACTTGCTACTTAACTGCACTGTGGGATCCAGATATGTATCACCTATTGTTAAAGCAATTTACACTTGGACATTCAAAGACAACAGGCTTACCTCTTTAGGCTTTTCCCATCTTACATGGGGTTGCCACAGTACTGGTTGCTCACATTTGGATCTGACGGGTGGTTTTGCTGCCAAGTGCCCTTGCTGCAACTAACCCATCCCATTTATTCAAGCTGGAGACTAGCACCAATACATGCTGGTTTACCTGCATCAGTGGCCTGGTTAAAAAGCCAACAACCTGTAACCAAGGCTAATTTGACTTTCGAAGCTAGCTTTGCAGAATGGATGTATCCAAAAAATGAAACCCCAAAATCCATTCATTCACTACATTGCAAGCCATCCATCTTGTTTTTGTTCCAGACATTTAAAGACAAAAGAATACACAGAGGACCAATTCAAAAATATGATAACAAACAGGATATTCTGAAATAATTTAAAAAATAAATCTGTACTAACATTTAACTGCCTGTATGTTATCACCAGTGAACTTGTTTCTTTGCAAATAAGTACTATTGAATTTGGAAGTCAGCTTAATATTCAGAACAAACTTACTTCAGAACAAAATCAGTCCCCCAATAGTTAACCTAAACCTGACTTTCCACATGGGCAACCCACAACTCAACTGGGACTGTTTCTTAGCTTCTATTACATGAGTCCCATTGGAAATTATTTCCTGCCAATTTTTAGATGTTATAAAATTGAACTATTTTTAAAATGAGAAGGTTAAACAGACCTTTTGGTCATTAATCGTGCAGTATCTTATAATTTGCAGGAAATCAAATCTTCGTTAACAGATGCCTTGCTGCATAAATCCGCCATATATTTATTTTCTTAAATGTTACTCAATCCAAATAACAATAGAGAATTTTGTATACTGTCACTAGATTTGATGTGTCTGCAAGCAAGCAGTTACATATTAATACAGATGAATGCCCTTTTGGTATAGAAGAAAACAGAGTATTTAGAAAAACGGACTATCTTCCAGAAAAGTTTTACAACCGTTTTGTATTCGATCTCATGTTTGAGGCCTTTTGGTTGAATAGGGTGAGCAACCAGATTGTTTGAAAGTGTTTTCAAAGTATTTTCTGAGCTCCAGCTAGGGTTGCCAACTGCGATTCAAAGTATTCCTGGAGGCTTCATCACATGATTTGACCCCATGCTCCAATCCTTTGACAGCCAAGACTTCCATCCTTGTGACGTACTGCCTTCCTTTGCCAATTGGAAAGCACTAAGACTTATTAACCAATTGGATGATGCTTCACTGGCAGTCTTCTTTCCCATTTCCAATATGTTTATATCTGGTAAGGAGAAATTTCAGAGAAAATAACAAAAAAAATCCCTTCCAGCAATGTCCAGGGGGTTGATCTTTAATTCTTGCAGTTCCAGAAGAAAAACCTGTGTACAAACACAAGTATATTTCATCAATTTGTTTTGCATTGATTATCATTAAACTTCTGGAACTAAGATTGACATATTTCGTATTTATATCTGGGAACAAGCAGATAGAGGTTTTTCAAGCATCTCTGTGGTATAGTATTACCACATGAAATGTTTTTGAAAGACTTTTGATGGATTTCCCTGGATTTTGACAAAGGCCGATGTCAGGCACAAAAGTGGTGTTGACAGTAACATGGCTTTCTCCGACAAAAAGTCCAGGACTTGAGGGGGAAAAAAACTTCATGATGCATTCCATGAAATATCATTAGCAACTTAGAAACTCAAGGGTCCAGGGTGTCATTTTCAAAGGCCACCACAGCAGCAGTGCCCAGGTACTATGCTGACATAAACCTCTCCCCCTGAGCAATTGCACTCATCAGAGCTCACCTGGGAGATCTGCTTGCCAGGTGCACACATTCAAAAAACAGTCGTGCTTTGTGCTGATTTGCCATCATGCCATGCTGAATGGATTCTTTGATGTGAGAATAATTCTGGCATGCAGGGCTGATAATGCATAAATGTATTCAAATGAGATTCCTGATGCTGACCATTGGGAATCGTGCCCTATCATTGACAGGGGCGGGGCAATTGTATCATGTGTTCATGCCGATGTAAAGCGCAACTTTGCACTTCTTGCAATTATTTTCCATTCCCACCAACAAAGCTGGGACTGGAGAATCCCAGCCTTTGTTTTGAGTGAGCAATTAAGCTTATACTTGTTTTCACAATCATGTATCCTACTTTGGATAGATGGAAGGTATAAAAGCACTGAAACGGGGTTCAGATTTTGTTGTTATGATATTCAGGGTAATCATCTGCATAAAGATAGTGCAGTGGCTCTTCTGTTTTTTGAGATTAGTTTCTGTAATGTAAAATTTCACACATGGCAGGATGATATAAAATCATTCTTCTAAAATGTCTTATCTTCAGTTTGCATTTGCCATGTTTATGACACAGTGAATAAGTACTTCTGCGCATTGAAATGAAAGGCCCAAAGGCCATCAGTGGAACCCAAACACTGTCCAGTGCTTCTTGTGCCCATGCATGTGCCATTTAATTTATCCTGAATGACAAATATTTAGTTGCCAGAGTTGTAATTCACCAAAACATTGTCAGTGATTTTTAAAACATATTTGGTTCCAGTAATATATTCTAAAAATGCTAACATTATAATGTCTATTGATATTAGAGGAATCAAAAAATGTCTCTAATTTTCTCCCTTCTGAAATGCATATGTTAGTGTATCGTTCCATGATTGCTGGCTGCTAACTGCCCTCCAGTACCACCTTATGTAAAACTCTGCAATAAGTGTCAGTAGGCTCGTTGACTATGAACGTCATCACAGCCGTAAGGCCTATCCTGTCCTTATCTTCTATCTGGGCAAGGGGTCATTAAGGTCACTGCACCTACAGCTCAGATAGCTACACCAGCCCTGGCAACAGACCAAATCAGGGACTAAATAATATGGTGGCAGAGTGGTTAGCACTGCCACCTCACAATGCCAAGGATCCAGGTTTGATTCCTGGCTTGGGTCACTGTCAGTGCGAAGTCTGCATGTTCTCCCATGTCTGCATGGGATTCCTCTGGGTGCTGTGGTTTCCTCCCGTAGTCCAAAAGATATGCATTGGCCAAACTAAATTCCCAGTGTACCTGAACAGGAGTGAGAGTGCGGTGACTTAGGGATTTTCACAGTAAATTCATCGCAATATTAATGTAAGGCGATTTATGACACTTATAAATAAACTTTAAATGTTCATCCATGAATCAGGCATGGAAGTCAGAAATCCTCTGAGAAATATGCCACCTCTGAGAACCAGTTTAAAACAATTCATCTATGGCAAAAGAGAAAAATAAATCACTTGAGCAGATCATGATGACCTTTTACAACTATATGCGCACAATAAACCAATATTTTAACTTGCATATAGACTTGGAAAAAACATAGATAATCAGGTATGCAAAGAAGATATCATATATCTTGCTCTTCCAAACTCAAACCAAACTGCCTTTTTTATTCATTTTAACCTTTGTTACCTGTCTTAGTATTTTTCTTGCAGCCCATTTATATTCAGAGACTTTATTGTAATGAGATCACAATAGGTCTGGTGGACATGAAGGGCCCCTAAAGAAGAATGGGAAAATGACTAATTGTTCTCGTAGCCGATGACCCAGCACAATAAGAAGGTTGCTCATCCTTTAAAGTTAATAACATTTTCCTAACTGAAGAGCCTTCATGACGGATGAACTGGATCTGTACAGTCCATTTTAATGAGATAGTCCCCATACTTGGTGAATAAGGACTTTAATTCCTTGAAAAATACAAATTGATTCTTTTTTTCCCAGTTAATAAAATGGTTAGTTTATTAACGTCATGCAATATGGCCATGAGATATGGAAGCAGAATGAGGCCATTTGGTCCATCAAGTCTGCTCCACCATTCAATCATGGCTGATCATAGTTCAATCATAGTTATTTATTAAAAGATCAAAGCTCCAAGTTTCAGGGATTAAATGAAAATAATTTTATGACACAAAAATCAAACAACATAAATAGGGATTACTTTATTCTGGCCGGATTTTTGGGCCAAGCATGCCCCCAAAACTGGAAAATCCAGCCTGAGGTCAACAGACTTTTGCATGGTCCATTCCTCCACCACCCCCTCCCCGCCCACTATGATTCCCATGGCAGGTGGAGCAGAAAAATTCTCCCCTTTATCTTAAATCGTCAAAAATGTTAAACATATTAAAAGTACAATGAACACAGTTACTTTTTCTTTAAACCAAACTTCTCAACTCCATTTTCCTTCTGCACCAATTTGACTTAAAATCCAAGTCAGATAAATATCCAAAATTGGAAGAGTAATGCACTTGATTTCAAAATACTGTTTCAAAAGTTTGTTTGAGGGCTGAAGTTTCTTGGTTCTACCAATTACTTCCAGCAAGGTTGTCTCTTCAAATCTCTTCCAACTACCCCACAGTCGTAGACTGCTGATTCAAACAAAGGTGTCACTAGTATCTTGAGGATAGTCACTTCAGGTCAGAACTTTCTTGCTCCTAATATTCTTTCACTCTGGAGTTTGACATCTAAAATATTCTCTTTTTTATGTGTGGCTATCCTTAAAGGTTCAACTCAGTGTTAGGAGTCCTTCAGTTAACAAGAGTTTTAAACTCTTATAGCCAGCATATGAAATTTCAAATGAAATCTGCTTGACAGAGATGTTTCTAGTTCTGCAGTCAGATTGTGCTGAAATAGACCCAAATTCCTTGATCACAGAACCACACCCAACTATTTATCCTTATAATTAACTTCTGGTTGATCCTTTTTCCTCCATTATTTATCTCTTGGGCAGCTTGGTCACATGATCATATACTGGAAGCAAACTACTTTTTACCAGAAGAACATTGTTCTTAAAGGGACCATCACCACAACAAAAAACAAAATTCTCTCTTCCCTGCCCACGCATAGAAAATCACAGATACATCTACCAGTTTCCCTTTATCCACAACAACTGTTTTCTTCAAAGAACTCCAATAAACATGATTTCCTTTTCTCAAAACCATGGGCAGAATTTTCTAGTCCCTCTGACTTGTGGGATCTTTGTTCTGACTAAATGAGAGGGGGGGAAGGGGTAGGCAGGCTAGAAAATCACAGTCACGATCACTCTGCCTGATAACCTTGAAGTTTTTGAAGTGCCCTGCTATAGCTTTAATTGCGTCTAACATTTTCACTGTGATGGATATTAAGCTAACTGACCTGTAGTTTCCTGCTTTCTGTCTCTCTCCCTTTTTGAATGAATTTCATTATTTTCCAATCGAATGGAACCTTCCCCAAATTTAGGGAACTTTGCAAAATTAAAATCAATGCATCAGCTATCTCACTAGCCACTTTTTAAAGACCCCAGGATGAAATCCATCAGGACATAAGGATTTGTCAGACCACATCTCCAGCAATTTGTTCGATACCACTTTCCTCCCTTACAATTCTACTATATCTGGCATGTTACATGAATTCTATACATTGAAGACTGATTCCTGCTCATCTGCCATCTCATTTTCCATTCTTAATTCCACAAGCTCACTTTCTATGGAACCAAAGTTCTCTTTATTAACTTGTTTTAAAATATTTATAGAAACACTTACTATCTGTCTTTATAATTCTAGCCAGCTTTCTCTTGTACTCTAATTTTCCCCTCCTGATTAATCTTTTGACCATTCTTTGCTGTTTCTTTGACATGTGTCTGACCTGCCAGCTATCCTTGTGCAATTATATGTTTTTCCTTTCGGTTTGATAATATCTGCAATTGTTTTAGTTAGGCACAGAGAGTAAATTCTCTCCTCAGAATTTTCATACTCAATGGAATGTATTCTGTGTAATTTGAAACATCCCCTTAAATTTCTTCCACCATATCTCCCTAGGCCTATCCTTAAATCAAATTTGCTTGTTCACTTTAGCTAGTTCTGCTTTCATGTCCTCTTCACTTAAGTTAAAATACTAGTGCTAAACCCACTCTTCTCTCCCTCAATTTAAATTTAAAACTCAACCATGCTATGATTTTTGCTATCTAGCGGCATGTTCACTCTAAGGTCATTAACTAATCCCATCTTGTTGCACAATACCAGGCCTAGTATAGCCTGTTGTCTGGTTGGCTCCAGAATATGCTGTTCTAAAATACTATTCCGAAAACATTCCATGAACTCCTTACCTAGGCTACCTTTGCCCATCTGGTTTTCAGCTTTGGCAAATTCACTTTTCACCAAATTTATCACTGAGTCAGCTTTCGTAATCTCTTGAATAGTGAGTGCACTGAAGTATTCCGCATGGTCTTCCAAGAGTAGTTGCCAATGAGTAAGTCATTGATATCAACACAGTTCGATATTGCATTAATAATGTGACTTGAAATGTGGCTGGTGCATTCCTTATTCCGAATGGTATCACTTTATTTTGATATAGACCATCTGGGGAATCAAAGGCAGAAATCTCCTTGGCTTCCTTTGTTAGTGGCACTTGCCAATATCCTTTTAAGAAGTCAATTTTGCTGATAAGTTCTGAAGTTCCAACTCTTATCGATGCAATTTTTAATTCATTGAATAGGATAAGAATCAGTTTTTGTTACAGCATTGATTTTGCAATAATCAATGCAAAATCTTTTGAGTTCCATCAATTTCTGGTATCAATTCAACTCTGAACCCCAACTGCTTTGACTGTATTTGCCCTGTATATCCAGGATAGGAGCCAATATTTTGTTTGCTACGAGAATTTTGTTTCCCAACTCTCGCCAAGTTTTGGGCCCATGTTGGCTAACACAGGCTCAAAATCAATTCCATAGACTCGTTCATGATGCAGAAGGAAATCATTCAGCCCACTGAGTCTCTACTGGCTTTCCATGGAGCAGTTCAGTCAGCCACTTTTCCCCACTTTGTCCCCTTGACCCTGTAAGTTTATGTCCTGGAATGCCCATTTAATTTCCTTTTGGAATCATTGATTGTGTCTGATTCCCCTCATTCTCAAGGGCGCAGAGTTCCAGGCTATTACCATCAGCTGCAACAGACAAATTCTCCTTCGCATGACAGATTTGAAGTTTGAATTCCAGTAAAACAAATCTGTAATTAGAAGTCTAGCGATGACTATGGAAACATTGTGAAATCCCATCTGGTTCATCAATGCCCTTTAGAGTAGGAAATCTGTCATCCTTCCCTGCTCTGTCAAATGTGTGACTGCAGACCCACAGCACTGTAGTTGATTGTAAAATGACCTAGCAAGCCACTCAGTCCATGGGTTGAGGCAACTGTGGATGGGCAATAAATGCTGGCCCAGCCAGCAATGCTCACATCTCATGTAAGAATAAATAGAAACGTGGGAACAGTTTATCTTTGTTTACCTTATCCAAACATGTTCTAGTCATGTACACCTATATCAAATCCCCCATCAAGGAGAATAATCCCAACTTCTCCAACCCAATTTTTTAGGGGATTTTCACAGTAACCTAGTTGTAGTGTTAATGTAAGCCTATTTACGACACTAATAAATAATAGCAAAAGACCAACTCAATGGGATCATTCTGGTAAATCTCCTTTGCACCTTCTTGAGGACCTTGACATCCTTTCTAAAGTATGGTGACTAGAACTGGACAGAATGTTCTAGGCTGTAGCTTTACCAAAGTTTTATACAGGTTCAGCATTACTTCCCTGCTTTTATACTCAGTTCCTCTATTTATGAAGCCCAAGGTCCCACTTCCATTGGTAGCTACTCTCTCTATATATCCTACTGTTGCCATCCCATGAGGAAACACTAACTTTTAAAAGTAAATCTGAACATCCAGCAATTAGCAGAAAAAAATCACAAGATTTCACATTTTTAAGCAAACATCTACTGTATATATAAAATTACTTAGAGAACAAGTACTGCTAACAATACTATAATTGTTTTACTATGTATATTATGAATCCAGGGGCTAACTCAAAGGTATGCCTCAGCACTCTAGAATTCACTTAGATGTCGCCTATTTCCCAGTTTAACACTTGGTCTTTCAGAGCTCTTTCTCTCTGACAGGATTTCACTGCTTTCTCATCTGGATTTTGGACAGCTAGACTACCAGTTTACTCCCACTGCTTTTTTATAGCTTTACATTAACTGTTCAAGCTCACTGCTTTCTGCCACAAGATTAGGTACTTTGCGCTGTGTGGGTCATTGAAGTATGCTTCTTGTGGCTGCAAGTTAGGAGAACCTTCCAGCTTCTTAAGAACATAAGAAATAGGAGCAGGAGTAGGCCATCTAGCCCTTCGAGCCTGCCCCGCCATTCAATAAGATCATGGCTGATCTCTCATGGCTCAGTTCCACACTCCCGCCCTCTCCCCATAACCCTTAATCCCCTCGCTTATCAAAAACCCATCAACCTTTTCCTCTTTCATTCAGCCTACCCCAGATTAGACAAAATCATCAAATGCCTTCTGTGTGAAACGCTCAACTAGCTTCAATACAAGAGTCTTCTTACTCCACAGTCCATCTCCATGACAATATGCCATTCTTTAGGATGGTCCAAAAAGAAATGCAAACTATCCGACCGTCAAAACAATCCCTTTGATTTTGTGACCCATATGAATAATTTATATTAATGATAATCCTTGCTGTTTACCACATTGGCAATTTTTGAAATTATATACATCACAAAAAGCATGGGTCCCAGCACAGACCCTGAGGAAACACAACTGTCTACAATCCACCAGTCTGAAAAATAATTATTTACATGGTGACACAGTGGTTAGCACTGCTGCCTCACAGCGCCAGGGATCCAGGTTCAATTCCCGGCTTGGATCACTGTCTATGTGGGGGCTGCACATTCTCCCTGTGTCTGTGTAGGTTTCCTTCGGGTGCTTCAGTTTCCTCCGTCTGAAAGACGTGCTGATTAGGTGCATTGGCCATGCTAAATTCTCTCTGTGTACCCAAAGAGGCACTGGAGCGTGGTGACTAGGGATTTTTACAGTAACTTAATTGTGGTGTTGATGTAAGCCTGCTTGTGTAAATAAACATAAAGCTTTTCTTTTCTGTCCTTAAGCTATTTTTTGTGTCAATTAACACTGACCCTTCTATTCCATTAGCCACAAATTTGTTAAGCAGCCTTTTATGTGGTAATCTGTTGAATGGTTTCCTAAAATATACATAGACAACGTTCATTGCTATCCCTTCATCAATTGTCTGCTGTTGATTCATCAAAAATATTCACATAGTAAATAGAGTATTCTCCTCTTACCCTGCACCTCTCAGCACTTATCACCTTCTTTGTCCCTAATAGGATGTACCCCACCTTTTTATTCCCCACTAACTTTATCTGCCAGTGGAATTTTTTTTGGTTTCCTTATGTGTTGATTGCCATTCTACTCTCCTAGTCTCATTTTCCGCGTCTTATTTTTCTCTTCAGTTACCCTCTCAAACTATCCAGGTGACCTGTTTCTTGCTTGAAGAATTCTCGTGACATGCATCACACACCCTCTTGTTTTGCTTAATCATATTCTCTATCATCCAAGGAGCCCTGGTTTTCTTTCTTCAACCATTCACCAACTTGGAACATACCTGACCTGTACCTGAAACATCATCTCCTTAAAGATTATTCCTCGTCATGTTAAAGTTTTTCCTGTCACTCTTTGGTTCCATTTTACCCTGACTGGATACCTTCTCATTCTGTCAAAATCAATTGTTCTTCAATTTAAATACTCTACTTCAGATTGTTCCTTTCCCTTCTCCATGATTAGTCTAAACCTTATGATTCAAAGATCCCTCTTAGCCCTGTTGTTCCCCAACAGACACTTGGTCCATCTCATGCCCAACACCAACAAACAATGCCTTCTTTCCAGTTGGATCAAGAACATATTGACCAAGGAAGATCTTCAGAACCTATTACAGAGTTTTTGAATATGTGCCTCCTGCTCCAAAATCAAATGTTTGCTGACACCCTAATGCTGCCTGTGAAGTTGTAATGTTCTGTTGACATGGCTAGGTACCTGAGAAATTGTGTGGAAGCTTGGATAAACGTGGTAATCCAAGGTAGGGGAATCCCAAAAGGAGATATTAAAATCCTGAAAGTAGATCCTTGGTGATAGCATCCAAGAGAAAGCATTGGTTAGGGGAAAGTTCTGGTGAGAGTTAGTTGACTCAGTATGACAAGCATCTGAGGGATTTGATGAGAAATCCACAGAGGTTGTATTGGGTGGCATCTGCTACTTATTTTCAGAGTGTGATGTGTCTGATCACAGTTGGCCTGTTGGTTTACATGGACTGAGTACTTACAATATTAGAGTATAAGATTTTGTGAACTTGTATTATCCTGATAAATCTATATATACCTGTAAGGATATAGCTGGGGTGAAGGAGTAGTTAATATTTTCTTGTTTAAGGAAAGTTTTATTCTTTTGGTAAAAGTTAATTGAATGTCCTGCAAATCTCTTCATCCCTGTTTGTAAATAAAAATTAAAAGTAATGATCTATCGAGCTGGGGTTCCACTCTGAGACCTGACTGTGCATAAGTAACATCACCTGGGATCCTAACAGTATCTTTGTACACCATGACCACCTTCTCCCTTCAAAGTGCTCTGCAGCCATACGTGATATCCTTGATCTTAACACTGGGCAGGCAGCATAGCATCCTGGATTCATATCTGTGGCTGCAGAAACGCACATCTATTCCCCTAACTTCCACTATTGCACTTCCAGTGTACTTCGTGTGTGTACGTGTGTGTATGCGTGTATGTGTGTGTATCCTGCACAGCTAAGCTATCCATGATGCCATGGATTTGGCTCTGGTTGAACTCCCTAGATAAACGATCACTTGCACCAACTGGCATTCAGAAGTGAGACACATTAAGAGAGGTACTCATGCCTCAGCCTAAGGCTATGCAGGGAGAGAGTGAATGGCTGACCACCAGGCAATTGAAATGAAACAGACTGGTCATGCAGGAGTCTCCTGAGTGCATCTCTTTCCAACCAGAATTCAGAACTACAATACTTACCAGCCACACAACTCTCAGCCTTGCTGTGATGTTAGTTTAATTTTTCTGTCATTTTTTTCAAATTCAAATGCTCCCAGGTCTGCTGCATTTACCAACTCTGTCTCACTGGGTAAGAAATAGGCCACAAGCCTGGGCTTCAATTTCTGCTTCCTGCCTCTCCCACTTCCTCTCTGGTCCGCGGCAGCTCCTGACTCTCTTCAGGTAGACCCTGGAATCATTGTATTGTATTTAATGTTATATGCATATTATTATCCAAACAGTTTTTGGTGCATTTTATATTCTTTCAGCATCACTTGCTGATTAAACACAGCTCATTTAATATATACGCTAATCAATTTTGGGAGAATTTACTGTAATTTAATGATTAATTATGACAGCCTTTTGTTAAATAGGCTAGTTTCCTTCATCTGCACCATTCCATTGAAGTTAACCAACTGACTGAAATATTTAATATTAGCTTTAAAAATTATAATTTCAATATGTCAGTTTGTGCTACAAAGATTTGGTTACTCGGATTAAACCTCAGCCCCCCCTGGCATACTTTGTTTTTATTCATGCCAGCAACTATTAATTGTGAGCCATATGGGGAGGCTCATTTGATTTGCACATTGGGCTACACCCAGTGTCATGCTTACATTTTGGAAGATAGTATTTTATATGTGTCAAGAAAATTACTTTCATGCTGATCCAGCATCTGTTAGATGCAATTATTTAATCCTTTTGTACAAATTTTAAAAGACAGTATCAATATCTATATCAGTTCTCTTTCAAGTTGCTGTTTTAATGTAAGAATGAAGTGCAGCACTGTACTTATTTTAATAATGCAAAACATGATATAGAGCTAGCAGTACCTGGTGCTTATTTTCAATATTTCATTAAACATAATTTAATCCTTGATGGATCCATGGGTAATTGCACTCACTAACATGGTATTACCTCTTAGTGACCTGGAAAGTCCCAAGATCTACTCTTGCTCTGTATGCAGTTAGATAATCTAGCTAAAGCAGCAGTTGGGATACTACAACAAACCAGCATCTCTTACCTAGGGAAATTAAGAAATCAAGTATTTTCCAACTCTTGATCTCGATCCAGTGCTTTGTGCTGTAAAGTGTACGTGTGTGGGGGTGGGGGTTATAATGAAGCTTGGCTGTAATGTACACACTGTTCAGAGGTACTGCCTAACCTCATTAATGAAGAATACTCACTGGAGGGGGCATTGAGGAAGAAAAGCGTTACTGCCCCTTTTGGAACCCTACATTGGCATGAGACAATATCTGCAGAAGAGAACAGAGAGAATTGCATATGTTTTTACACTTACCCAGCTTCAGTCAAGAAGAAAATCTGTTATCAACTGCAATAGAAGTTTCCAAAGAGATACTGTGAAGGAAGCATCCAGTGCTCCAAATTCACAATCTCCAAACCTTGTTATTCTGTTATTTTTAACAGTTTCAAAGGAATTCCCACATATTCAGGAAGGAAAATAATCATTCTTTCTATTTCAGTAGGCGGAAAGTAGCAGACTAGTATTTCTTATAATTTCTCTTAAAATAGTGACTTCTCCCAAAATTCTTGACAAAAATGCACCATCAGAATGTTAAATTTCCATCAAGAATGTCTGTTACTGTTTTAAAATATAAAAATGGCTTTCTTCCTTTATGCAGGAGCTGGTGCTGAGAACCAGGGGATTAAGATGTGCTTCATTTTTAAAATGTTCCCACGGTCTTAAGAAGCAAGCAAACCGAGAGGGGGAAGAGAAAATGAGCAGAGACACTCAGGAGAAAGGAACTCAAAATATAGGAAATATTAAGTAGATTAGTCTGTATTGGGGTAAGCAGATATAAGCACCAATGGCTAGAACCGTGGCTATCTCTGTGACCCAGACAGTCTGAGCTGAAACAGGAAGCACAAAAGTTAGATAGACATAGGGTTCATTAAAGAAGCCAGAATTCATAAATATCATTTGATCTTGAATCATTTCTCAAGTTTTGTTTTTTCTGTGTTCCTACTCATTTGTATACAGATTTATTGGAGCTTTAGTTTTGGGGATTCAGGAAGACTCTGCGGATCTTTAAAAATGGTAGTTGGGACCCGATTCTGGGACTCACGGTGCCCCCAAATTTCACCAGTGACGGCTAAGGGTGCAGGCAGAGTCACAAACGTCCACACCATGCACACCTGGCCTGGCTAGCTCCATTGCGAGGACAGTTATCACCGAGATGGACCCCACAATTTTCATGGAGTCAGAACAGCTTTTCAAGGACTCTTGCTTCACCATCCCTCAAAGGTGTCATGAACCATAGTCTAGATGAGGGAATCTTTTAAAAGGTAACTTATTGCCCATGCCAGCCAATGCCCCCCACCCACTCTCCATGATCTCTAATACCATCCATGCCAACCTGTGTCCCTCCACTTATCCCCCAGGGCTGCTCATACTCTCTGTTCCAACTTATGCTCACTCTCTTGCTCACTCTCTCTCTCGCTCTCGCTCTCTCTCTCACACACTCTCTCGCTCACATTCTTTCTCTCTCTCGCTCACTCTCTCTCTCTCTCTCTCTCTCTCGCTCACTCTCTCTCTCTCTCTCTCTCTCTCGCTCACATTCTCTCTCTCTCTCTCTCGCTCACACTCTCTCTCGCCCTGTTCTGGAACTTTTTTCCAGAAGGGCAGGCAAAGTCAGGAAATTTCCCAACTCCCACTGCCTGCCTCTAGAATGTAAATCCTGCCCAATAAGTGGGGAAGATCTGTCGAGTGTGTCAGATCATGATCACTTTGTTCTGTTTTGGTCATCATGCCACAAAAACCATGAATTATTAAATGGATGTTGTAAATGGCAGTGAGTCTTTAATATAAATGGGGTCTACAATGCAGAAAGTATATTAAAACAGAAGTTGTATAGTCCAGAGAGAAGGGGGTATGGTTTAGAGTATATAAAATGTTATAGTATAAATTGACAAGGTAAGCCCTGAATATTACTTGAAAATAATGCAGGAGATTAGAATCAAAAGACTCTCTTTTAATAATTTAGTTAATTGAAATAAATTTAAGATGAGTAATGGGACGAACTTTATTTTCATTCATTCATGGGACATGGGCATCACTGGCTGGGCCAGCATTTATTGCCCATCCCTACTTGCCCTTCATTTCAGAAGGTATTTGAGAGTCAACCACATTGTTGTGGATCTGGAAGCAAATGTAGGCCAGACCGGTAAGGACAACAGATTTCCTTCCCAAGAGAACATGAGTGAATCAGATGAGTTTTTACAATGATCAACATGGTTTCAGGTTCATTGTTAGACTTTAATTCCAGATTTTTAAAAATTGAATTCAATTCCGCCATCTATCATCATGGGGTTTGAACCCACATCCCCAGATCTTGCCTGGGTCTCTAGATTATTCGTCCAGTAACAATGCCACTGCCTGATCATTTAAAGGTTGACAAATGTTGGGAATAATTTGCCAGGCTTTTTCGGAAAAGGCATTATGGTGTTCAAGTGCAGCCCAGTGGTGGAATGGAAGAGATGGATTTGATGGCCCTTGACATTTATGTACTTAGAATCTTTTCAGAACCAGAGTGGGAAAACTGTTTAAATTTGGTTTTACATAGCATAGGGAGCAATTTGATATCATTGCAATCTGTTTTTATAAATTGGCACACAAATTGTGAAGTATTTCCATGTAGACTCTGAGCTTGTTTTTACCTTTTGGGGAAATTCCACTGGGGAGTTTTTACAATGATCAGCATGGTTTCTTGGTCATTGTAGACTTTTCAATTTCATGAAAAGTGTTACTCAGGTGCTGCTGATCGTGCAGGGCATGACAACTGGTTTGTGGGAGTGCCTATTTGAGACTAGATCATTGCAGCTTCTCTGTGAAATGATCTAGACCCAGAAACAAGTAGTTGCCATGCTTGATAATATGGCTAATGGTATAAATGGGTACGCATAAGAAATGTGTAAAGTCTGTGGCCTGAAAATAATGGTGATCTGTATAGAAGGAGAGTGTGCTGAGCACTGTGGTTTATAGTGTGTGGGTCCAATGCGTCAGTGATCAGTTCTCTTGCACTGGAAGTGCCAGACTCTTACACAGGCATTACTAATAATAAATAGATCCAACTGAGTTGTTATTATATGGATGTTATTCCACAGTTCCGCAGACCACACACTTGGTATAAAAAGATTTGATTCTAAGTCTTGGTGTTCTTTTCTCAAAATAAATTGTCTAACTGACAGTTTAACCCTTTTCAGCCCAACGAGGTAACTAAAAACTATATTTTTGAGCTCAAAGATCAACTAATCAAAGCATCTTTATTTTCCTCGGTATGAAACAGCTGAAAATAATGATAGAGTAATAAACAGATCAAAGTAATTGTAAACTTTTCAGGGTAAAGATGTCTAAATATACTGTTAGGTTTACATTGACCTTTTGACTCCCAAGTCAGTTAACTGGACATCAAAAGAGGCAGATGTTTGCTGCAAACGTTCCTGCCGGCCTGACCCTGCATTAATTTAAGATCAGGGCCGGAATGAGTTAAGAGCTCTGCAGTTCCCTCTCAATTCATATTTCAATATGAACACTAGAACAAATAAGCTTGTGAGAGAATGGGTTTCAGAAGAGTAGATTATTTAAGGTCTTCTTTGTCTACTGCTTCGCAATTGAAAGCCCTTTGTTTTTGTACAATAAAATAAATTTGTGAACAGATGAGGAAGATGCATTGCCCATCTGAAATGTATTTGTTTTAGCATTTCAAAATTGTAGCTTATTATTGGGTTGAATTTGAGCCTTATTAAAAGGAGATTTAATGTCTGGATTTTTAATACCAGCAGTTAAATTCTGAAATTAATTTCATTTTAAGAAAAAAAGCATTTGGCAATTATTCTCTGAAACTAAGAAGGATTGGAGTTCACATCATTTTCATGTCGCATTCACTAGACACAGTGATGTGTTTCAATATGACTTATTTCAAAAAGAAAAGGTTTGCCAAACACTCTTTCATCAAGATTGTGTCCCTTTGCAATATGACGCCAAGTTTCAGCTTATCCTTTCCTCAGTAAAGTGTTCTGTCTAGTTACCCAGATTATTTAGTGTAACAGAAATGAAATGCTGAAATGTCTTCAAGGTATTTCTTGCCAGTATAATTCAAAGATTGAATAGTTTCCAGTATGTGGGAATGCTTTGTGCGGATCTGTATTTCTGTGCATCTGGAGATGGATGTGCTTTCCACCTTTTCTACGTAAAGGAAATTGAAAAGTTCCCAGTTTATTAATTTAATGCTGAATGGACTACAGCCACATTCAACAATTAAATCAGCTCCATCAACTATTTTGATACATTTGAAATGTTTTGAAAATCTGTTACAATAAACATTGAAATAGGAGAGACAAAAGAATATTTTTTCAAAGGCGTGCATTTATCCTGCTGTTGTTCTTGAGTAGTGTCATAGGATCTTTTGGATCCATCTGAGAGGGCAGACAAAGCCTTGGATAACATCTGATCAAAAAGATGGCATCCAAGGAAAGAGAGCACTACCTCAGTACTGCATTGGAGTGCCAGCGTCAATTATTCATCCTAGTCTCTGGAATGAAATCTGAACCCACAACCTTCTGACCTTGAGGTGAGAGTATTAGTGCTGAGCCAAGATTAACGTCGCTAGGTGCAGGGACTACTGTTAAGGTGCGACAGTCAGCTTCAGTGCTCCTGGGCCATGTAAGAGCACCAAGGAGTCAAGATTCTTTTTGGAAATATCATTTCATAGAGAGGCTGCTTCTTCTGAGAATCTGTTTAATCTTCATTTCAGTGCCTCATTGCTTGATTGATAGGTACAGCACGCTATGTACACTGGGTTATCAAAAAAATTACAAGATTCTACATCCTCCCAATCTCTACCCATCCTGTTTGGACAGGAGTTGAGGTGTGGAGATGCTAGCGTTGGACTGGGGTAAACACAGCAAGAAGTCTCTCAACACCAGGTTAAAGTCCAACAGGTTTATTTGGTAGCAAATGCCACTAGCTTTTGGAGCGCTGCTCCTTTGTCAGGTGAGTGGAAGATCTGTTCACAAACAGGGTATATAAAGACACAAACTCAATTTACAGAATAATGATTGGAATGCGAGTCTTCACAGCTAATCAAGTCTTAAAGGTACAGACAATGTAAGTGGAGAGGGCATTAAGTACAATTTAAGGAGGTGTGTATTGTCTCCAGGACAGTTAGTGAAATTTTGCAAGTCCAGGCAAGTTGTGGGGGTTACGGATAGTGTGACATGAACTCAAGATCCCGGTTGAGGCTGTCCTCACTTGTGTGGAACTTGGCTATCAGTCTCTGCTCAGCAACTCTGCAATGTGGTGTGTCGCGAAGGAGTTGAGGTGGCAGAGTTGACCTCATTGTTCACAATTTGAAAATGGAAGATTCGGTCAAACTCTGCACTCCTGATCACAAACCAGTTAGCCTTGATGCAAAGTTTGAATGGATGGATGGACATTAGTGATGAAAGGATCAGGGTCACCTTTTGTGGATTGCCTGTCAAACAACCTGATGACAGTTACTATCTGGATTCACGTTTGAAGACTTGCCACATGAGTGAGTATCAGAGGGTGGCCAGCACCAGATGAACCAAGCCTCAGCAGGAGTCAATGTTTTCAGAAAATGGGGGAAAGTAAATAATGTGATTAAAAAGACAAAAATAAATCTTCAGTATTTTTAAATTATTTAAACTGTCATTTTTAAGCACCTTATTTTATTGTAGTTAGTTTTTCAGTAATGTTCTTTTTATTGTCAATGCTGTGAAAATTAATTACAATTTTTATTAGTAATGATCTTCCAGCAGGCATGCACTAAACATATTTCAGCAAAAGTAGGGATAAAGCCTGCTCTTTAAAAGCAGTGTCATAAAGAGTAGGATGATTTCAGTGGCTGGAAAGAGAGAACCATCATTTTGGTACTTCAAAGGGAGTCCTGACAATATGAAAAATGTTATAGAGAGGGCCTCTAGCACTCGCTAGGAAGACTGCTGTTCTGCTATGAGCAGGATTGGTCTTCATCCAGGTCCTGTTGGCTATATATTATTCATTAAACCATAAATATGTAGATGTCAAGGATTACTTTACGCAGCAAAAATTGGTGAGATCTACAAACAGAATAATAAGCAGATTGTGTTATTGGATAGATCCATTTGTTCCATTTTTGTCGATGATCCAGATTATATAATGGCTAACCAAAACCTCAGCACGTTCAATTTATAACTTGCAGTTCATTATGACTTACACTCTCAATCTGTTCATAGAAAAAATTACTACCCCGCTATCAGGTATTGTCTGTTGTACTTGTGAACTATTCGAACAGTATTCCCAGTAAAGTAAACAAGTAAGCTGTGGATTTTGATATCTTCCCTGTGTAGATCACAAGATGAGGTATTTATCAGAGCAATATTTGTAAAATGAGAGTGTGAAAGGATATAGGGAAAGGGCATAGAATTTGGATTTAAAACAATTAAGATGCCAAAGCTGAGCATGTGTTGGGATATGACGGCTCTAGGGTGTGGGAAATATGAAGTCAATCAAGAAGTGGTGGCTAAATGCAAATGAACAACTCTGCCACACCTATCTATTCTTATGTTTCCAATTGGAAAGATGTTGTGAATCGTCTAGCAATTTTTCCAATTGAAAGCCAACACTATAACTCATTTCCTCATCCTCATTTTTAACACAGGTGCTTAACATACCAAGAACATAAGAAACAGGATCAGGAATAGACTACACAGTCATTCAATATGATCATGGCTAATCCAATTTCAACTCCACTTTCCTGAATGTTTCCGATATCCCTTGATTAGTTGAGAGACCAAAAATTTATCCCACCCTTATTTAATCATGGAGCATCTGCAATCTTCTAAGGTAGAGAATTCCAATGATTCACAACCCTTTGAGTGAAGAAATTCCTCATGCCTGGTCTAACCAATGAACCTCTTACCTTGATGTTGTGACCCTGTGAAGTTGACGTCTCTGCAAAGTGACTTAAAATCGAAAGATACCAGCATGATTTAGGAGCAATGGAACATGAATCTTAAACTACAATCATTAAGCACTCAGAATCATTCAGTGCCACTTCACTCAAATCTCTTTGAGTCTTTCATCCTGTTGTGAACTTGTATCTACAACATTGTCATATTTCAGCACTGGTATCTAAAGTTATTACTGAGGTTTAGAAAGCATAAACAGCATTAATACCCTGTTTAACAGTTCATATACATTTAGCCATCATTTCATGATTCATCTCATATTTGCTCCAACTCTTCCCAACCCTGACCTGCTCTACAGGTCTCAACACCTGGATCTTGAAGATAAAAAAGTAAAAAAACTTATGTTGTATTCTGAGAACAACAGTGGAGGTCCTGCTGCTGTTTGGAAGGAAATACGTTTTCTTTATGCACACTTGAATAAGCTGAATATGACATAAAGTTTGTTTACTTGAATTTAAATCATAGCAGAGTTTTAACCGCAGGTAAAAAAAAATCTCAGTAAATGAAAACCACAAGAAAAATGAGAGAAACAGCTCCTCCCCTCACATCTCCATGATGCGGGGGGAGGGTACAATGAGACAATTAACTTTGCCGATGGCCCAAAAATAGCAGTGCGTTAGATCGTGAATCATCAGCACCAGGTAATATTTCCATCATAACCCTAAGGGAAAGTGATAGGCAGATATAACTTTTGTCCTTTCAGTTGTATGACTGAATGCTTGTTTACAGTATGAATGAATCAGTGTCCCCTCATCTGTTGTTCCCACCAATTCCTAAATGAACCCAGATTTTTAGACTCGGCTGGAAGCCAAAGTTAGGAAAGGAGAGTGCACGTCAGGTCAAACAAGCAGGCCAGTTTCACGCAGTGCATTACTTCAAAAACATCCCAAGAAAGCTTTACATAAATACAAAAAGTTAGCAGAATTGATGTTTGCTATCAAGTATGTATTAGCTTGCACATATACTTGCCATTTTTGATTTGTTAAATGTCACTGCAGCAGTGGTCTTCAATCACTGAGTGGCAGTAGTTAATAGCATTATTCATAAATGGACATGAGAAATAAACACAGCATCTAAATGCAAACCTGTTGACTGTTGTGACTCTAGGCTGCAATCTGGAGAACAATTGAAATTTGTTCTTTCAAAAATGTTAAACACAGAACCTCAAAAGAGCTTTTGTGCTTGTTAAGTTTTCAGTTGTAATGTTTCTGTTTCCATATAGTTTGGACTGGATTGCAACAGATGGAATAGAAAAAAAAATGCCCAGACTAATAGCTAGGACTGATGGATAATTAACTTCTCAATGATTCATCTGTGTAACACCCTGGGTTATTTTACAGAAGGAGCATCTGGTTCACATGTGTACAATGGTTTGCTTACTATGATTGACATCTGCAGTTTGCTCATAAAGAGCTGTTGTTGCAGATGTATGGCTCTGCCCCTTCCTTTGTGTTCTTACACAGACCAATGTTTTTCAGCTAGTTTCAGTTCACATGAAAGATTTAAATTGAGAGTAAATCTAGATTAAAGAATGGACGCAACAAAAGTTCACTCTGTTAATTCATTGAAAATGAATGAAAATTGAAAATGGTGAAATGTCTACATTGTGGGGCCTATACATTGCTGAACAAAAGCATATTTATAACATATTAAGACCATGTCATAAGATGGAAAAGTCTACCAATTTAAAAAATATCATTTCATCATTTCATTGAATGCCGAGAGAGTGCTCACTTTGGGATATTTCACATACTAAATTGCAGAGCAGCGAGGCAACTTGCTGTAAGGACACAATTTATCAAATTGATTCTGTTGTGAATTGTGGAATGATAATAAAGCGTAGGAGGCCATTTGGCCTATCATACCTCTGCTACTCTTTGAAAGACCTATCCAATTGTTACCATTCCCTACTGTTTCCTCGTAATGTTTAAAAGCAGAAGTAGGCCATTCAGGCCTTCAAGCCTGTTCAGCCATTCATCTTGGCCATGACTAATCATCAAATTCAATATCCTGATACCCCCTTCCTCCCATATCCCTCAATCCCTTCAGCCCCAAGAGCTATATCTAATTTCTTCTTGAAATTAGACAGCATTTTGGCCTCAACAACATTCTTTGGTGGTGATTTCCACACATTCACCACCTTCTGGGTGAAGAAATTTCTTCTTCCTTCAGTTCTAAAAGGTTTATCCCTTATCCTCAAACTATGACCCATGGTTCTAGGCTCCCCCAGCACTGGGAACATTCTTTCTGGATCTATCCTGTCTAACCCTGTTAGAATATTATATGCTTCTATGAGATCCCCTCTCACTCTTCTAAACTCCAGTGAATATGACCCTAACTGACTTGGTCCCTCCTCACATGACAGACCTGCCCATCCCAAGAATCAGCCTGGTCAACCGTCGCAGTACTCCCTGTACAGCAAGGACATCCTTCCTCAGATAAGGACACCAAAGCTGCACACAATACTCTAGGTGTGGCCTCACCAACATGCTATACAATTGCAGCAAAACATCGCTATTCCTCTTAAATCCTCTTGCTATAAAGGTCAACATTCCATTTGCCTTTTTTACTGCCTGCTGTACCTGCACACTTATTTTCAGCGACTGATGCTCGAGGACTCCAAGATCTCGTTGAGTATCCACTTCTCAGTTTACACCCATTCAAGTAATAATGTCATGATTTTGTTCCCTTCAAATATTTATCCAATTTTCTTTTGGAAGTTACTATTGAATCTGCTTTTGCTATCCTTTCTGCCAGGCTATAAAAAATTGTTACGTAGATAAACAAGACTTGAGGAGTACCCTGATAGAGCTCTTTAAAAACGTTTGATTGGGTCAACATAGAGCAGCTGTTCCCACTTGCAAGAGAAACCAGAACCACAGGTCATAAATATAAGATAACCACAAATAAATCCATGAGGGAATTCAGGACAAACATTTTTACCCAGAGAGTGTAGTACTGGCTACTGCAAGGAGTAATTTAAGCTGGAAGCTAGCTAAACATGAGTGAAAAGAAATAACCGGATATGTTGATGGGGTTAGTTGAAGAGGGATGGGAGGAGGTTTATGGGGAGTGTAAGCATCAGTATTAAACTCTTAGGCCTGTGCCTGTGATGTAAATACGAAACAAAATTTTTACTACCCGGCTTTGGAACACCACCTTTGCAGTCAATGTGGGTAACAATCACTTGGCTGTGATTGGCGACATAGTGGTTAGAACTGTTGCCTCACAGCACCAAGGATCTGGGTTCAATTCCAGCCTTAGGTGACTATCTGTGTGGAGTTTGCACATTCTCCCTGTGTCTACGTCCGTTTCCTTCGGATGCTCTGGTATCATCCCACAGTCCAATATGTGCAGGTTGGTTGGATTAGCCATGCTGAAATGTCCCTTAGTGTCCCAAAAAATGTGTCGGTTAGGGGGATTAGCAGGGTAAATGTGTTGGATTATGGAGATTAGGGTCTGGGTCAGATGCTCTGTCAGAAAATCGGTGCAGACTTGATGGGCGAAATGGCCTCCTTCTGCACTGTAGGGGTTCTATGATTTCATTTGGTCAATTAATGACCAGAGAGCAGGTTTTGAGAACAACCTGCTAGTTGAGGGTGGCAGGTTGTTCTCAAAACTGGAGGACCAATAGGAGGTGCTGCAGCATTGAAGAATCAGCACACTCACTTTTTAGGTAAGTGAGGGGGAGAGCACCCAAAGATGGAAATGCTGTGTCTATTCTTAACTTAATAAAAGGCATTACTTTGGCTTTGCCACTCTTTCTGCATAATTGAGACCATTCTAATAAATTTCTTCCCTTCCCCCTCCAAGGCCTTGGTGTTCATTCCTAAATTGTGGTGCCCAGATTTGAATACTACAGGCAGAATTTAATGTGCTCCATCCCATCACTTCCCAGGAGTGGTCAGGAAGTTGGATTGGGTTGCTGTATAATTGAGTGAGAAGACTATGGGCGGGATTTATGGTGTCACTCAAGCAGGACCAGAAATTCCCACCCACGGTGAACGGAGATTCCTATTATTGGACCATTGCCTGCTCTGATTCCATGGCGGGAAAGATGGTCAAGTTCCAGCGTGTGGGGGAAGAGGCCTTCACCTTCCTGACTGCCCTCAAAAGTTCAGGGCAGTAACAACAAATAAGCCTTCCTGCCCAGGGACCAATTGCCGCTCTTAAGGGCCTCAACCTACTGCTGCTGGTGTTCAATCAACAGTGGAGGAAAGGCACACCTGCGGCATAGTGGCGAGGAGTGGGACCCTCCTGTTTAGACATCCAACAGAGGAAACCACCAGTGACAAAGGCTGTCCCTGCAGGAAGCTTCCCCACCCACTACTCAACAGGGCCTTCCTCACAGGCCCTGGCAATCCAGCCACACTGCCACGATCCTTCTGTTGGGGCTTTCTGCAGTACGGCCGTAGCCATTTCTCCCGGGATGGACTGAAGAGCAGCCAGCTGCTGAGTGGCAGACGGCTCTGAGAGGTGGAATAGCCAATAATCACAGGCTCTGGGAACTCCACTGGTAGGCAGCAGGCTGCCTAATTGCGATTTAATTCCAACGGGATTGCTGCTGGCTTTTCTCAAATCTATTCTCAAAATACTTGAAATAAATTGAGTCCAACAGCAAAAAATATATTTTCACTGCCAAATGCAGCTACAATTTTTAAAAATGTATTCTTTAACAGGATATCACTGTTTAACGACACCGCTGGCTAAGCCAGCATTTGTTGCCAATTCCTAATTGCATTTAATGACCACCATCTTGATCCACTGCAGTCCATGTGGTGTAGTTACTCTGTTACGAAGGCAGTTCCAGGATTTTAACCCAGTGGAAGATCTGATATAAACTTCTTTTGATGTAAGCTGTACCACACTCAGACTACTAACGTGATATGACTGAATTGTCTTGATGATTCCCATTCTTCCTGCATTTCTAGCAATATTCAGCACTTGTGTGACTCAAGAGTTTATCAAATGTCATCATCAAATCGAGCTGGAAGTTTGTAACTGGAATTAGTTTTCAGGTATCTTTTTGTCATCATTGTGCAAGTTCTGTTTATGCAAATTCCCCAGGGTCTCCCAGTACTAACATAGTTGACAAGTGGTAGCTGAACCATGCTGACCAGCAAGGTTCATCTTTGATCCGGTCTTGTGTGAAATCTATGCTGAGTTAGTTGATATCAACCAGAACAGCAGTATAGTTTTAAGGTTGTTACAATTATCTTCAGTGTGCCTATTCAGGAGAAGAAATCAGGCCAGGATTCCTGTGCCTAATTGAATATAATAATCCTTGCTGGAAGTGCAGATGAGTGAAATAAGGCATCTTGTTTGTGGAGTATTTTTTTCACCCCACTCCCATCTCAATGTTTTATACTGTTAAATGTACTTATGTAGACTCCTAATTTTAGATTTGCCACTGGAGCATGGTATCAGAGGAAAACTGCTGTGCATAGAACCATGCTCAACAACAGGTCAATGCTTTTGGAGGAGTGGTAGAAGTTAGTAAAGAAAAGAAAGCAGAGAGAGAGCCATTACTCTTTAGATCTGAAATAGGTATGAGATACAGGGTAAGGATTTCCACAAGTCTATAGTAAACAAATAACCTCATATTGTCATATCAGCAGTTTGTCCATCTGCTGCATTCCGATTGTTTAGCCTTCACTGAGGGGAATCACATCTGAAAAATTAGTGTGGCAAGTGATACTAGCAGCTGAAACAGAAAAATATTGGGAATCCTCAAAAATGTTAGTCCTGTTTATTGTCAGCAATTTCAGTACATTATTTTTACTTGCTGATATATTTACATTTTTCTTACTTCTCACTTACTAACACAACCAGATACATATTTTCCCCTTACTAATAGCTTAGCTACATTGTTTCTGCTCTCTTTATATCCACAACATGTTTAATTGAGTGAAAAATAAGAATAAGCTGAAATATTTGCTTAATTTAAGACATAGAGGGGAAACTGGTAAAATTTCAGGGTAAGATTATGAAGAAATTAGGTTTTTTTTATTGTCACATGTATTGGGAAAAGTTTGTTTCTTGCACGCTACACAGGCTAAACATACTGATCATTGAGTACATAGAATAGAAAAGGACAGGGTGCAGAATGTGGTATTGTAGTCATAGGGTGTTGACAAAGATCAATTTAGTAGGTCTATTCAAAAGACTGATGGCAGCAGGGAAGGAGTTGTTCTTGAGTTAGTTGGTATGTGTTTTTAGACTTTTGTAGAAAGTGGAAGAGAGAATGTCCAGGGTGCGTGGGGTTCTTGATTTTGCCGGCTGCTTTTTCGAGGCAGTGGGAAGTGTAGGCAGAGTCGATGGATGGGAGGCTGGTTTGCGTGATGGACTGGGCTTCACCCGTAACCCTTTGTAGTTTCCTGCAGTCCTGATCAGAGCAGAAGCCATACCAAGCTGTGATACATCTGGAAAGGATGCTTTCTATGATGCATCTGTAAAAGTTGGTGAGAGTTGTGGTGGATGTGCTGAATTTTCTTAGCCTCCTGAGAAAGTAAAGGCATTGGTGGGCTTTCTTAACTATAGCATCAGCATGGAGGGACAAGTACAGGTTGGTGGTGATCTGGACACCTGGAAATTTGAGGCTCTCGACTGTTTCCATTTCATCACCACTGATGTAGACAGGGGCATGTTCTCCACTACACTTCCTGAAGTTGATGAGTACCTCCTTCATTTTACTGATGTTGAGAGAGAAACCACAAAAGAGAATGGCTGATGTGAATCTTAATATGAATTAGGAACAGGAGTAATCCGTTAAGCCCCTTGAGTCTGCTCTTCTACTGTTCATTGAGGTCAAGGCTAATCTGATGGTG
This sequence comes from Carcharhinus amblyrhynchos, assembly GCF_965287045.1. NCBI lineage: Eukaryota > Metazoa > Chordata > Chondrichthyes > Carcharhiniformes > Carcharhinidae > Carcharhinus > Carcharhinus amblyrhynchos. The sequence continues at coordinate 92,228,031 of NC_137328.1, read as the reverse complement.
GCCTCAACTCCACGTTTCACCACCCCTAATAACCTTTGACTCCCTTCTTAGTCAGTAGTCTACCTACATCTACATTAAAAATATTCCAATCTCCGCCACTCTCCATGGAAGAGAGTTCCCAATGCTCATAAACCTCTGAGGAAAAGTGATCTTCCCATTTCTATCTTAAATGGAAACCCCTTGTTTTTAAACATAGTGCCTGGCCTGTCCCACAAGTGGAAGTATCCTTTCAGCATCCAATCTGTGAAGTCTCCTCAGGATCTTATATATTTCAATAAGATCATCCCTCAATCTTCTAAACTCCAATGGATATAGGCCCAGCTTGTCCAACCTTTCCTCGTAAGATAACTCCATGACCCCATCTCCTAAGGTATCAATTGAGTGAATCTTCTGTGAGCTTGTCCTAATGCATTTGTATATCTTCTTAAATAAGGAGACCAAATTGTACACAGTACACTAGATATGGTCTCACCAATACTCTGATTAGCTGCAGTAAAATGTCCCTACTTCTATGTTCCATTACCCTCTCTATAAATGACAATGTTCCATTGGCCTTTCTAATCCCATTCTGCATCTGCATGTTCACTTTTGTGTTTCATGGAAGATATTGCCATTCTTTCACAGTTGCTGGGTCAAAATCCTGTAACTCCCTCCCTGACACCACTGTAGGTGTATCTATACCACATGGACTGCAGAGGTTCATGATGGCAGCTCACCATCATCTTCTCAAGAACAAATGGGATGGGCAATAAATGCTGGCCTAACCCATGATGCCCTCATCCCATTAATCATTTTTTTAAAATGTACCAGGACACCCAGATCCTTCTGTACTACAGAGTTCTGCAATGTCCCTCCAATTAAAGTTCACATTTTCCCACATTATACTCCCATCTGCCAAATGCCCAATCAATCCATGTTCCATTAAAGGCTTCTTATGTGCTATTCACAACTTTATATCATCAGCAAATTTAACAAACATACACTTGGTCCCTTCATCCAAATTATTGACATAAATTGTTGAGGCACCAACATTGTCCCTGTCACATCTTGCCGACCCAAAAAAACCTGCTTTTCATTTCCTGTTAACTAACCAAACCTCTATCCATGCTGACATGTTATCCACCACCCCCACCGCCCCCCCCCCACACACACACACACACACACACACACACACACCCCAAGAGTATTGAAATATACTTCAAAATTAAATCAAAAAATAGGAAAAGGTGGTATTTGTTCAAATAAGGCATACTTAGAACTAACTTGATTTGATTTATTACTGTCACGTGTATTGGTATACAATGAAAAGTATTCTTTGTTGCGCACTATGCAAACAAAGCATACCATTCATAGAGAAGGAGAGGGCGCAGAATGTAGTGTCACAGTTATAGCTAGGGTGTAGAGAAAGGTGAATTTAATTTCAAGTCTAATGACAGCAGGGAAGAAGCTGTTCTTGAGTCAGTTGATACATGTCCTCAGACTTTTATATCTTTTTCCCAATGGAAGAGGGTGGAAGAGAGTGTGTCTGTGGAGCATAGTGTCCTTAATTATGCTGGCTGCTTTTCCGAGGGAGCGGGAAGTGCAGACAGAGTCAATGGATGGGAGGCTGGTTCACATGATGGACTGAGCTTCATTCATGACCCTTTTGTAGTTCCTTGTCAGTTTAGAAAGATCTTCGTGCAAACACATAGGTCGGGAATTTCTGGTCCAGCCGACCAACAGGAGCTTCAGTCCTGCCAAAGTCAGTGGAGTCTTGACTGGCTCACCACATTCGAAATCGGTTGGATTAAAACCTGGTGTTGTCAGACTTTTTACTGTGTTTACCCCAGTCCAACGCCAGCATATCCACATCATCACCACATTCGCCGTAGAGGGGCCAGCCACAACCAGGCTGAAAAGTCCTGACTGTAAAATGGACTCTCAGGTGGAGTTGTGTGGGTAAATACCCTGGAATGTTTTTAAGAAAATGTTGGATGCTGTTACAGGATGCTCTGTTCTTCCTGGTTGAATGAATTAGATCACCTTCACTGCATCTACTTTTCAGATACATCTCTATTAATTTTATCTTTTTGCATAATAATAGTGATAATGAATTTAACTCTGTTTGATGGAGAGGTTAGGGATTATTGTTGAGAAGGCTAATAAGTAACCTGATAGAACTTTAAGACTATGGAAGGTTCAATGGTGCATATTGTATAAGATTGTTCCATTGCTGTGCAAAGTGATAATTAGAGGGAACGTAAGAGTTTAAAGTTAGGAAACAAACCTATACACAGAGGATGGTTAAAGCGTGGATTTTCAAGGAAAGACTAGAAACTTGGTTGTTAGAAATTTGCTTGTAAAGAAGAGAATGAAAGGTTACAGGGAGAAGGCAGCAACATGGGGCTGGACTAGGTGACGCGAAGAGAAAAACATCAGCTGAGACTCGTTGGGTTAAATTACCTGTTTCTATACTGTAATGTTCAGGACTATTTTTCAAATAGTCAAACAGTAAGTAAATCACCGCTTTGACAAAGTGTGATCTGGACTTGAAGCGTCAGCTCTCTTCTCTCCATACAGATGCTGCCAGACCTACTGAGATTTTCCAGCATTTTCTTTTTTGGTTCCCTAAATCACAGTGCAAGTTTAGGTGCCTATTAGGACACCTCTTCTAGCTCCTTTTATCATTTTATCATCGATATGATAGACCTCATGCAATTGTTTCCTCATATTTACAAAATATTATGAATTCATGGGGAGTGATAGTGATAATCTAGAAAAATAAGAACCTACTGGAAAAAATGAGGCACAAAACATTATCTTAACACATCTTTAGGCATTTAAAGCTTAAAAGTAGCAAGAAAATCAACAAATAAGTTAATCCAAGTTCTTGTTTATGTGTGAGATAGACCATGTTGCATGTGACCACAGACCACACAATCTTATTCTAAACTGACATCCCTGCACATACTTTCCAAATTGCATCACTGGATGATTATAATTAACAACAACTTGCATTTCAAAAGCACTTTTAAATTAGAATAATGCCCCTTGGCACTTGACAAAAGCATTGAAAAAATGTCCATGAGGCAAAGGAGGGGAAATTGAAGAACAACAAGGTAGAGAATAGAGAACAGCAATGGCAGGAAGTTTTGGGGGTTATTCAGGAGCCACAACAGAAATTGTGGCCACAGAGGAGGAAACATGCTCAGGGGCAAACAAGGCATCCACGGATGATGAGGGAAGTCATGGACAGTATAAAAGCAAAGCAAAAAGCATACACAGTGGCGAGGATTAGTGGGAAGCCTTTAAAAGCAAGCAGAGGACAACTGAAAAAGCAATTGTGTGTGTGTGTGTGTGTGGGGGGGGGGGCGATGATGAGAAGATGAAATATGTGTGTAAGCTAGCTAGTAATATAAAAGAAGATTGGAAGAGTTCAATATATAAAACATAAGAGAGAGGCAAAAGTAGACATTGGACCACTGGAAAATGAGGCTGGAGAGATAATAATAGGAAAATAATGGCAGAGCAACTGAATAGTTACTTTGCATCAGTCTTCAAGCTGGAGACACCAGTGGGATGCCAGAGCTCCAGGAGGATCAGGGGGCACAGGTAAGTGCAGTGGCCATCACTAAGGAGAAAGTTCTGGGGAAACTGAAAGCTCTGAAGGTGGATGAATGACCTGGACCAGGTGGACTACACCCAGAGTTCCAAAAGAGATAGCTGAGGAAACATTGGAGGCATTGGTTGTGATCTTTCAAGAATCGCTGGTGGCACGGAGGGTCCCAGAGGACTGGAAAGTAGCTAATGTAACACCACTGTTTAAGAAGGGATGGAGGCAACAGAAGGAAAATTATAGATGGGTTAACCTGACTTTGATCATTCAAGATTTTAGAGTCCATTATTAAAGATGAGATTGCAGAAGTGCATGATAAAATATTACTGAGTCAGCACGGCTTTGTCAAGAGGAGGTCATGTCTGACAAACCTGTTCTTTGAGGAGGTAACAAGGAAGTTAGATAAGGAGAACCAGTGGACGTGATTTATTTGGATTTCCAAAAGACCTTTGACAAGGTGCCATATAGGAGACTGTTAAATAAGTTGAGAGCCCATGATGTTAAGGGAAAGATCCTGGCATGGGTAAAGGATTGGCTGGCTGGCAGAAGGCAGAGAGTGGGGATAAAGAGGTCTTTTTCAGGATAGCAGCTGGAGACTAGTGATGTGCATCAGGGGTTGATGCTGGGACCACAACGTTTCACAATATACATTAACGATTTGTAAGAAGGAACTGAAGGCACTTTTGCCAAGTTTGCAAACGATACAAAAATATATAGAGGGACAGGTAGTATTGAGGAAGTTGGGGGATGGGGCGCTGCAGAAGGACTTGGACAGGTTAGGAGAGTGGGCAAAGAAATGGCAGATGGAATACAATGTGGAAAAGTGTGAGGTTATGCACGTTGGAAGGAGGAATGGAGGCATAGACTATTTTCTAAATGGGGAAGTGCTTAGGAAATCAGAAGCACAAAGGGACTTGGATGTTTTTGTTCACAATTCTCTTACGGTTAACATGCAGGTCCATTCAGCAGTTAGGAAGGCAAATGCAATGTTAGCATTCATGTCGAGAGGCTCAAATACAAGAGCAGGGATGTACTTCTGAGGCTGTATAAGACTCTGGTCAGACCCCATTTGGAGTATTGTGAACAGCTCTGGGCCCTGTATCTAAGAAAGGTTGTGATGGCCTTGGAAAGGGTCCAAAGGAGGTTCACAAGAATGATCCCTGAAATGAAGAACTTGTTGTGTGAGGAACGGTTGAGGACTCTGGGTCTGTATTCATTGGGGTTTAGAAGGAAGAGGGGGGATCTTATTGAAACTTACAGGATACTGTGAGGCCTAGACAGAATAGACATGGAGAGGATGTTTCCACCAGTGGGAAAAACTAGAATCAGAGGGCACAACCTCAGGCTAAAGAGACAATCCTTTAAAACAGAGATGAGGAGGAATTTCTTCAGCCAGAGAGTGGTGAATCTATGGAATTCTTTGCCACAAAGATTGTGGAGGCCAGGTCTTTAAGACAGAGATAGCTAGGTTCTTGATTAATAAGGGGACCAGGGGTTATGGGAAAACGCAGGAGAATGGGGATGAGAAAAATATCAGCCATGATTGAATGGTGGACTCAATGGGCCGAGTAGCCGAATTCTGCTCCTGTGTCTTATGGGTTGGGAGGAGGGGAATTGGGGTGTTTGGGGAGGGAGTGGAGTGAATTTCAGAATGTAGTACATAAGTGGCTTAGGCACAGCTGTCAAAGTGGATACAAGAGACCAGAGTCAGAGGAACGGAGATGTCAAGATGGTGGGAAAGGAGGGGTGATAGAAAAGTAGGAGGTTATGGTGAAAGAGAGGGGTGAGACCACAATGAGGTTCAAACAAAAGGATGGAAGTTCTAAATTACAGGCATTGTGAATTCAGGAGCCAATATTAATCTGTGAGACCGACATGATAGCGTGCTTTGTTGGTGCAGGATAGAGTTTGAAGTGACCTGCAGTTTTATTGCAAGAGTGGAGATTGGACAAAGTAGCAATAGGATTTGGAAGCTGGCTTATTTTCTTTCATTTTTGTCAGGGCACAGGTCTGTTGTCATGCTTAACTCAGTTAAGGCCGGCTAACTCCACACAGTCTGGTAACTTAACCAAACAACTTCAAATTCTGCATGACTCTTCATCATCCAGTGATCCGTTGAGAAGGTCCTTTCTTGTTTAGGTGTGATGACATTTGTAAAGCAATGTACTCCAGAACCATTAGAATAACTTGGAAATTTAAAATATACATTGCAGAACTATAAACTATTTTTTGGTAATGAAGGTGATTTGTCCCATTTGACCATAGGGTGCTCTACCCTTTTTGGAGAGAGCTGACTGGTGGTGATTTAGCCTGAGGATCATCACACCTCCAGTTACCTGACAAAAAAATAAGAAATTAAGCAGTAAAACTGTGGGTCCTCCAAAACCCTATCCTGCACCAAGCAAGGTTGAGAAGGTGGGCTTTCATGAATAACTTCCGCCAGTACAGGAATTAGTTGTGCGCTATTGGCATCGGTCCACGTCACAAACCAGCAAACTGAGTATACAGAAAATACTATTTTCTGAGTATACAACTGAGTATACAAAAAATAACCCTGCCAAGCGGGTTATTGAAGCTTTTACTGTGTTAAATAAGACTCTCATTAATGGGGGAATAAAAATAATAGGTTCCTTTTTGTTTATGCAATTATTAGGGAGCTTTGGTAATCTCCAAACCAAGTATTATTTTTGTACAATAAGCAAATAGAAGTTGACCAGCACCAGGTTGAATATAGAAGGTTCAGAGGGGAGCAACTAAGAGAAGCAAAGAGGGAGTATAAAAAGAGACTGGCAGCCAACATAAAAGGGAATCCCAAAGTTGTCAAAAGGCATATTAAGAGTAAGAGGTTAGCAAAAAGAGGATCGGACCAATTAGAGACCACAAAGGAGATTTATTCATGTAGACGGGGGATAGCTGAGATTTGAAATGAATACTTTGCATTTGTCTTTACCAAAAAAGAAGATGCTACCTCGAGTATGGTGAAAGAGGAAGTAATTTGGATACTAGAAGGATTAAAATTTATAAGGAGTAAGTATTGGATAGGCTGTCTGTAATTAAATTTGATAAGGGACCAGGACTGGGTGAGCTGTACCCAAGGATATTGAAGGAAGTGAGAGTACAAATAATGGAGGCACTGGCTGTTATTTTTCTATTTTTCTTAGACTATGGGATGATGGCAGAGGACTTAAGAATTTAAAATGTCACACCTTTGTTCTGAAGATGTAAAGATAAGCCTTACAAACTCCTTTGCTGTTTTAAAAGTTACTCTGTCTAGTATCTGAGAGCGTAAAATGGGTAAGATGGATAAAGTACTGGTCTGCCAAACATGAACTTTGCCAGTGATAGTGTCATTCTCAGGTGTATCATTGCAATTTGAAGATCTTGCTTGGCCTGTCTACATTTGAGAACTCGAGATTTCATCATGCAAAACATTCAGTCAGCTCGACTGTTAGATCTTGGGTAATGAAGAGATGAAGTAGTGTGATTGATATTGCTCTTCTCACACCACACATCCTGAAATGGCTTGCCAATAAATTGCAAACCATTATCCATAATAATGTCTCTAGGAACATCAAGTAAACCGAAACTAGCACTCAGAGTGTATGAAGCAGTTATGCTTGACATATTGTGTAATTGTCAAATAATGGGCTATTTGTTAAAGTAGTCGATGATGACATTGAAGTCAGTGCCATGGACATGAAAGAGGGCAAATGTATTTTCAACCAAACATAAGTAAGAACTTCATCTGAAATCACAGGTTCTTTGTGCTGACAAGGTATATTAGAATATACATCCAGCAGCATGTGGGAAGTCATGGACGAACCATGTGTCCTAGATGAACAAATCTGCAGGACATGTCACTGGCTGCAGAAGCTTGAGCTGCAGGTTTCGGAATTCAAGTGACTGCTAGAGTCACTATTGTGCATCTGCAAGGCGTAGAACTTATGTGTCATCCTTCCTGACTGAGCTAACCGAGTGCTGGTCCCCTACTCACTGAACAGGCTATGCGCTGCAATCTCCCCATGTGGGATCCCTCTACTTACCAGCTCTAAAAGGTTACTTGAGCCTATCTCAACGCTCTGTCTTCAAAGCTTTTCTTCACAGTCACCTGCTGTGTTTTCAACACTCTCCGATATTGACAAAAACGTCAAGGGTCACACCATGTAGCACGATCTAATGCTATTCACCATGTTGTATCTGAACTTAATCCTCCTGCTATATTGTTTGACCACCGCTGAACACCATCCTCTTTATGAGGATACGAAGGCACCAATCACTCGTAAGGTGTCATGAGTTTATGTATTTAAACAAGGTACTTGAGAACCTGTATACATGGATAGAAAACTTAAAGACATCAGAGCTGTGTTATGTTCGCAGGCCAAAGTGAAACTGAGGCTGGATCCCATTACCCATTTGCCTTTTGGTGATGGCATGCTGCTATAAGGCATATTATACCCACTGGGACCTTCAAGCTTCCACTGAACAGCTGGAAAGGATGACATGACAAGATTTCACATTTTAAGATTTTCACTGTGATAAACAACTAAAAACAAACACAACTGAACACTATTTTTGTCGGCAAAGTATACTTTCACTACTGAAAAGAGCCATTCTCTTTTATACGTAATACATATTGCATTCTCCTCAGAATTACAGTTCTCATAATCAGGGTGGCAGTCTAGCACAGTGGTTTGCATTGGTGCCTCTCAGCGCCAGGGAGCTGGGTTCAGTTCAAGGCTTGGGGTCACTGTCTGTGCAGAGTCTGCACCTTCCCCCATGCCTGCATCGGTTTCTTCTGAGTGTTCCAGTTTCTTCCCACAATCCAAAAGATGTGCTGGTTAGGTGCATTGGCTATGCTAAATTCTTCCTCAGTTACCCGAACAGGTGCCAGAGCGTGGTGACCAGGGCATTTTCACAGCAACTTCATTGCAATGTTAATGTAAGCCTACTTGTGACACTAATAAATAAACTTTAAACAATGGCTCATTGTCATTTCCCACTTTCAGTGGGTTCACAATTTCCTGTTTGATCAAGTAATCATTTAGAGTGTCTGTCTGCAGGTGCTCTCTCAACTTTCAGCGTTTCCCAAATCAGCTACCAGCATGTTTCAGTGATTCTTTCTTCCCCTCCCTACCCCAGGCCATGCAAGGATGAACCTTCTGGATTCCTCACATGGCTGTGTAATGTGTCTCTTCGACTAGAGACCGTCTCCCTCCTGTATCCGGCTTCAATAGCATTCAGTAAAACATGTAGCAACTTCTCTTTGCTGACTACACCTACTGCTGTTCTTTGCTCCTCTTTGCCCTTCTGCCTGAAAGCTTGGAGCCAGCAAGTCCATTTACTTTTAGCACAGCTGCCCTCACCTTTTGTTCCCAGGTGTGAAGACTTCACACGTTGCTCAGCAGGTTGCTTGACTTAGCCAGACTTGCTGTCATTCAGCATTCAGAGAATTCACATGACCCCATTCATTTTAACCTAATTTTAAAACCACAATCCAAAACACAATAATCTTATAAACCTGATAACTGTAACTGCCTGTATAACACCATATACTTCAAACTCTCCAAGAAGGGATTTGATTTTCTAATCAGTATTTGTACTGATGTGTGGACCCTTTCTTTGAAACACCTAAAAGAGTCATGCCATTAAGAGCAGATTCCATCCACTCACACTAATAGAAGGGGCCTCACCCCCCAGGATCAAAGGTCAGAGATCAGGCTACTGCCCTTCCAATTCTGGGAGTCAGTTAGTTCAATTAGCTCAAAGGCTAATTTGTGATGTGGAATAACGCTAACAGTGTCAGTTTGTGTACCGGCTGAGGTTATTCAAGAAGACCTTCCTTCTCAACCTTGCCCCTCACCTGAAGTGTGATGATCCTAAGGTTAAATCACCACCAGTCAACTTCTGCCCACAAAGGGCAAAACAGCCTCTGGTCATTTGGGACTGTGTTGATTTTTATTTTCCAATTCTGCAACTTGCATGGTCAAGAAGAAAGTTTTTGTCTTTATCTTTTTCCCCTCTCATCTTTCCTTTAAAGTCTATATTGTGAACTGTAAGCCACATCCTAAGTTTTTACCCAAGATAAAGACTTGGTGGAATTTTCCCAAAAAATGGCCAAGTGTCAGGTTCAGTCAGAAAATGGGCAGATTTTTCAGTGAGACCATTCTACACTTCATTCTTTTGAAGGCAGTCATGTTTTGCGTTGTCATTTTGTGGGGTGGGTCCTAAACATGCCGGCATGCCTGGCTTTACAGAAATCAGGGTGCCCTTCAATTGAAAGACACCCATTCTCAATCCCCCTCCTCCCGCCATGGGCATTGGGACCTCCAACATAGGTCGCCGGCATGGACTACCTCCACTATCCATGTTATTTCACTGTTTATCTGACAGCATTTCTTAGATAAGCTGCAGTTTCCTGTTAGAACAGAGTTGAGGAGGAACTGTTTCTTCCAAAGGGTAGTGAATCTTTGGAATTCTCTGCCCATTGAAGCAGTGGAGGCTACCTCGTTAAATGTGTTTAAATCACAGGTAGATAGATTTTTAATCAATAAGGAGATTGAGGGTTATGGAGAGCAGGCGGGTAAGTGGAACTGAACTACTATCAGATCAGCCATGATCTTATTGAATGGTGGGGCAGGTTCAAGAGGCTAGATGGCCTACTCCTGCTCCTATTTCTTATGTTCTTATGTTCCTCCAGTTAAACATTTGGGGAATATCATCTGCAGCCAAGTGACAGACTCCATACCCCTAACAATAAATGGGCCAAATCCTGTGCAATACCATTCTGTGATGAAAATCAACCTCTTTGCTCAAATCTTTGGTCTCCATTCTATATAAAAAAGCAAATCATTGTTGTTCATGGGATGTGGATGACACTAACATGTATTTATTGTCCTGTGCCTAGTTTCCTTGGAAGCATTAAGTGCCAATCAAATGTAAGATTTGGGGGATGGGGTGGTGGGGGTGGGGGGGGGGGGTGCGGTGCATGAAAATCGGACTGAAGTATCTTGGTGGCTTCCCTGCACTAGCAGCTATCTATCTGCTCATTCATGGCATGTAGCCAATCAAGGCAGTTAAAAGGGGCGGTTATCCGTTAATGATGTGCAGGAATAAAATTGTAGCCAAGTTTCACAGGTCTCACACAGTGTTAGGAGCCCAGCAACCCTTTCACTAAACAGATGCTCCACTTAGTAGCCCAGCAATAGTTATATGTGGCTGTTGAGGTTAAGATTCAGATTTAGTCTTTCTGAACAGAAGTACAATTCTTTACCATACAACCCTAAGTTTTATATTTTAACTTAAATGAACAAATATTAACAATGCAGGTAGAATAGTCTGTATAAATACATTTCAATTTTAAGTAATTACCTTCTTGGTGAATTATAACTGTTTAGAATGAATAATAATCATTTTATTGTTAAATGTTTTCTAAATACCAAAGCACAATATCGCAGCATATTTCTGGAAGTCATAGTGGTGGAAAATATTTTGTCCTGTTGTCTCTGAATTTGACAACGGTCTAAATCAAGAATGTTGCGAACATGAAGGTCACTTACAAGTAAGTTTAAGATTGTTAGCCCAAAGTGGTCTTTGTAATTTTACCATTTTAAAAAGTAACTTTGAACTTTTGAAAGTACACAACACTGAGTGAATTCTGTAGCCTCAAGCTAAAAGGAGCATCTGGATTGTGAACACAGGACTTTAAAGTTTATAGGTGAATTTTTCAGTCTCTTTTTGATCAAGTAGTTCATCTAGCTTGTCTCCGTTGGTGTAGTTCTTCATTGTTCTAACATTGGTGATTAGTAGTTTGGTATATGAGCTAAAGGAACATTTTCTACAGGAAGCAAGCTGCATGTAAGTTTTTGTGTCAATCTGTGCGTCAAAGCTCTGCCCCTTTTTAAGTTTTCAATATTTTATATTAGACACTTATTTCCCCAATCTTCCATGGTAGTCCAGGTTAAGGATCACCTTTTTTTTCAAATAGCATTTCAACAAACATGTTCGTAACATTTAACTTCATAATTGCACATTATTGGGTTCTCTTACTAATTAAAACTTGTTTGTCATTATGGACAACGATCATTATTAATATATTTAATCTTACATTTTTGAAGATAAGCAGGCATTTGTTTAAACTATAGAGAACTGTACATATGTTCAAATTGATACATCATAGGACATATTAAAAAATCTAGCTGTGTGTGTGTATGTATATATTATATGTACAATCTGTTACTTTTCAGCACTGTCATATTTCTATGGTATGCTTTCTTCACTCAATTAAATAATTGCAATTTGTCAAATAGAAATTAAAGACATTGTTGATATCCTGAAGAGTTGCATTGCAATTGGGATTGAAGCCACAATGAAAAAGATACATTTTCATTAGTCTTGACACATATCTGATCATAGAATTCCCAAAGCTGTCATCTATAGTGATCTGGCTTTTGCAATAGAGGTCGATAGATGAAATGCTAAAAAAAGACACTCACGACCGCCTTGAAATCTTGACGTATTAGTTTCAGCACCTGGTAACACAAGTTACTGACTAACCAGCATGACAGTCTGAAATAATTTGAGTTTGTTCCCAATTACTTGGCTGGCAAAGCAAGCCATCAATTCACAGGAATTGCTGAAAATGCCATGTATCGTTACCTTGTCTGACTTTCAATGTGATATTTGTAGCCATATTTTTTGTGTGCAACAGCAAGCTATTCTCCCATCAGTGCAAATAGAGAGCTCCCTACCCAAAAATATTAATATTTTTGCGTTCAAGAATTCTCAGTGCACTCAATTACAAATTTAATTGAACTGATTTATTATTTTCATTATTTCCATGTATTAGGATACAGTGAAAAATATTATTTCTTGCAAGCTATACAGACAAAATGTACTCTCCAAAGAGTACATAGGGAGAAGGAAAGGAGAGAGTGCAGGATGTAGTATTACACTGACAGATGGAGTGTAGAGAAAGAGCAGCTTCATATAAGGTAGATCCATTCAAAAGTCTGATGGCAGCAGGGAAGAAGCTGTTCTTGAGTCGGTTGGTATGTGATCTCAGACTTTTATATCTTTTTCCGGAAGGAAGAACATTGAAGAGAGCGTGTCTGGGAGCATTTCATAACACTTGCTATTCAGTAACAAAAACTGGTCAATGTTATCTTCACAATTGAAGAAATCCAGTTATTTTGCAGTTTTGACCTCTAATTTATTTGCTTGTTATTCTGCAGATCATGCCCTCTGAACTCTACACCACCAATAATTCATAATCAAGCTAAAGAGGAACAATCGCTGGAAACCTTGCCCAACACTATTGAGCCAGATGATCTCTTCAACAATATTTAAACTGTCATTTCTCTTTAAAACATGATATGCACAGAGAACAGCAAATAAACAAAGTACATATATCTTATAATAACATCATTAAATGAAATACAATTGGTCATGTAAGAAGTTTTATTGTAGAAACCACATGGTATAAGTAAATTTACATGTGTAGTTACAGTTACAACATCTGTTTAATATGGCAATCTTCATCACTTGGTTTCTTTTAAAACGTAGTTTCTTATTGATGCTATGCACTGTGCTTTCAGTTCTCCTGCAATATTTCCCTCATGAGTGACATGACATGTGCTTTCCTCTTTTGTTGTACTCCATATGGAAGTGTGGAGGAAAATTATGCAATCAGGAAAATCCATACATCTCAAATTTCTTTACTGGGTTTCATATGATTTTTTTAACTGCACCTTTTAAGAATATTCGCTTCATGCAGTTAGTTGCAGTGCCACCGCCTCAAATGTAAATAAACGTAAGCTGAATAAAAGACAAAGCCCTGGATTTTCGCCAAGTAGGAAGGATTTGGAAGCTATTTAAAAATGATGGGCATGTTCTGATTCCCTCTCATTGTCACTGTTGGTTCATTCACATTATACATAATATGCTGGGTTGATGGGCATAATTTAGCATGGGCGAATGAGTAGTGGGCCACAGCTTGGCATAGTGGGCATGGGTGGGGAGCATAGTTTGGCATGGGGGGAAATGAGTTGGTATGGATGGGGCATGAAGTGTTTGTGAAGGGTGAAGACTGGAAGATCTTTTCCATTTTTATTTTAATGAGGTGGAAGTCCTACAGCATGATGCAGGCCTTTTGAACAGTAGCTCTGGACCTCGCAGCCCCTGTGGCTGTTACCACAAACTCTCAACATCCCAAAGTTGACATTTGGTGGAACTGTGGTATCCACTAGGTAACTGTGATTCCTAACAAACCATTCTCAGTACTCTCAAGAATCAACAAATTATGTCAGAATAGAAATAGCTGTTGCTGATGTTAGCAAAAATATACATGTTTCACATTTTTTGTCTGGTATTTTAGCAGGGAAATTAAATGATTTAAAATAAGTAGCAATGTCTACATTAAAATAGTGGAAATTAATTACAAATGTTTAAGCTTTTGTTCTTTAATATCACCAACAATAATCTCTAGGCTATAGATTTCAATGTCTCATTGTTTAGTCATGATATTTCTTTGTTGAATCCCCTCACCAAGAGCACGTCTTGGTAATTCCTAACAAGTACATCCAATTTCAAAAACAGTATGTTCAAATTATCATCTACAAAGTGCTCAAGATGGTGTATAGGTATTGGTTAATGTAGCCTCACAAATCCTTATTTTATCTTTGCTTTTGCAAGCAGGAGATTTACCTGTAGGACAGGCTTAGCCAAGCAACTTAGTGTTCATGTCAATCTAACTGATCTATAATATAGATGCATCCTCTGCTTCAATCTCATAGAGACAGAATTTTGATCAGAAATACATTGTTATGTGCATTACATGACAAGAGGACATAACAAAGAGATTCAAGTAATAGACCAAAGTGACGCTATTATTTAGGAACAGAGCTTTTGCCTCGCCCATTCTGAAATATAATTCTCTTTGGTTATTGTAATTTTACTATGCTTTTAATGAGAAGAGCACTATTCTTTATTAAGTTTAAGGTGGCCAGTTATTCTGGTAGTAGCTACTCCACGATGATCTTTGATAGCTTGTCACAGTAACTTAGAATTATTGCACATCTTACCTTTATCATTTAGACCTAACTGAAGCTTCTTCTCAAAAAACCTTTTTCTCATCCAAAGAACCGAAGATCACTAATTAGAGGATAGCCTGAGTCTGGCTTGAGGATTGATTGAAGGGACTGGCATCTCTCTTATTCTTATAGTTGCATGAATTACTCACTGAATTTGAACAATGGTAAGTACTATTCTTTAAGCAGAGTATTCTACACTCCTTTAATAAGGTTATTCATTTTGGATAGTGGATCTCTACAAATCAAATTAACCAAGGCAGTATTTTTGATTCAATTATGCCTGTAGATAGCTGTGAGTGAAAGGTCCTTGCTGAACTGTGGGCTCCGATTACCTCATGCACCATTGAGCTGTATGTTCTATGACATGATCTGAACCCCTTAATTTACAATATGTCACTCAAGATGATTTCATTGGTTTAATTTCAACAAGGGATTCTTTCTTTCTGTTTTTTATTTGCCTTACTATTGATGTGCTTGTGTTTAATGCTGTTTCTCTACTGTAAACATGCACCACAATCAGAATTTATTTTATACCGTACCATGAGTAAAATGCTTGGTGTTTTTTTCTCTTTTTTAAACATGGGGGTTCCGCATTTAAATCACAAACAGAGGGTGGTGGATACAAGGAGCAAGGAGCACTCAGAGAACTGAAGGTGCTTCTTTGACATTGCTGCACAACAACCTTTGAGAACAAACTGGGATTCACTGATATTCGCGTATGCTGAATTATTCATCATCAAGTCACTTGATGATTCCATGTTGCATAGTGGGATGGATATCTCGTACTATGCCCCTACAAGTGAATGAACCTCTGTACCACATTTTTGAGTAGCATTGCCATGGAAAATTGTAACTTGTTCATTGATTTTATCAGCTGGGGCCAGCTATAGGAGACGGAGCAACCCAGATTGGGGGGCAAGGGTAGCTGAGGAGAGACATTTATGTAAATGGTTTTCTTTGAATGGTGTTTGGGGCTACTAAGTTTTCTTTTGTGTCACTACTGAGCAATTTTATCAAAATTGATGTGTTCAAAAAATATTTTTGCCTCCAATTCCTCTCTGGCAACTTTGTCTCCCCAGTTTCTCTTTTTGGTATTGGCTTCTTACTGGAATATGTTACATGATTCCTTGCTAG
The DNA here is from genome assembly GCF_965287045.1 of Carcharhinus amblyrhynchos. Taxonomy (NCBI): domain Eukaryota; kingdom Metazoa; phylum Chordata; class Chondrichthyes; order Carcharhiniformes; family Carcharhinidae; genus Carcharhinus; species Carcharhinus amblyrhynchos. The sequence continues at coordinate 92,212,215 of NC_137328.1, read as the reverse complement.
TACCTTGGTCAAAAGCAACATTGGGTTTTCATACAGTATGTGAGCTGACTGTTAAACTATGAGAGTGTCACAGTTGAGTTCAATTCTCTCTTTGTTCAAACCGCTTAAATGTGCATTGTTAAGAGGGGGATGGTCTCTAGATAATGGCTAGGAGAGGGGTCATTGAGTGATATTCCAATTGCTGTCTTAATGTACTAAGGTCAATCATAGCTCCCGCATCTGGGCTAGAAACAACTTTATTACATTCAGTGGACTCGTACTTAGCACAAAACTGATGTTTGTGGCGTTGGAGGCACCACTCCAAGAGTTCCACACAGTGCAATTTTGAAGGTCCAAACACCTTCAGCTGTTTCATCAAAGACCATCATAGGAATTAGGAGCGAGAGTGGGCAGTTTAGTCCTTTGATCCTGCTCTGCCTTCTATGTGATCATGGCTGATCTCCATCTCGTCCTAACTCCATTTCCCTGCCTTTTCCCCATAGCCTTTTATCCTGCTTTTGATCAAATATTTATCTTTTTCTTGAATCCATTGATTGATTCTATGTCCACTGCAATCTGGGGCACTGAGTTCCATAAATTCACAGCCCTCTGTAAGAAGTAGCTTCTCCTTATCTCTGTCTGAAACCTCCCCCCTCTTACTCTACAACCATGACCTCTTGTCTTAGATTGTTCTAGAAAGGGGAACATTTGGTTAACATTTATTTTACCAATCCCATTGAGTATTTTATTTATCTCATTCAAATCCCCCCTCATTCTTCTGTACTCCAGCGAATACAAATCCAAGCTACTCAACCGCTCCTCACACAACAGCTCCTTCAAACCTGAAATCAATTTAGTGAACCTCTTCTGAACTGCCTCTAGTGCCACCATATCTTTCCTCAAAAGTGGTGACCAAAGCTGAACACAATACTCCAAGTGTGGTCTGACCAATGCCTTATATAGAACATAGAACATTACAGCGCAGAACAGGCCCTTCGGCCCACGATGTTGCGCCGACCAGTTAAAAAACAATGACCCTCTAACCTAAACCGATCCCTTTTCATCCATTATATAATTATAGCAACACTTCTGTTTTATACTCTGGGCTATTTGCAATTAATGCTAAGATCCTATTTCGCTTATAATATTCTGCACCTACATACCCACTTTCTGAGACTCATGCACAAGGACATTGTTCTCCGGAGCATTGAACCTGGTGGCTGTGGCTGTGGTGAGTGACTGATTTAAAGTGAAAACCGCTTTTTTCCTGTACTTCCGGTTCTCGGGGCTTGTTAGAGTGTAGTTTACTTCCGTACCGGAAGTTAGGCCAGGGGATTGTCGTTAAGGGGGAGCGGGGGGTATAAAAAAGGGGTAGCAGTATAGAGCGGGCAGCGTCGGGAGCGGGCAGCGGAGTGAGTGGGAACTGAGTGAGAAGGGCTTTGGCTTGCTGGGCTTAGGCGAGTGCAGGCTTAGAGAAGGTGAGAGTCAGATTCCTACCTTGGGCACTTACAGGAGGTTGGGACATGGCAGGGAATATAGGGAGGAATGTAAGTTGCGTCCGGTGCCACATGTGGGAGTTCCTGGTGGTGTCACGGGTCCCCAAGGTACACATCTGCAGTAAATGTTTAGAACTGCAGCGATTGAGGGCCCGGATCAGGCAACTCGAGGGGCGACTGGAAGATGCGTTTCTAGTTAGGGAGAATGAGGAGATAATGGCTGGGAAACATGAGCAGGAGGAGGTCTCAAGGGCGGAAGAGAAGGGAGGATGGACGACTGTTAGGAGGGGAAAGAGGAAGAAGAAGAGTAGTCAGGGTCCCCCGGCCTCCCCGGAGGCCCCCCAAGGTTCGTCGGCAGGGGCACAGAAAAATAGGAAGGAAGGGGAGACTGATTTAGAGGGACGGAAAGGGTCTGGTAAGGTGATAGTGGTAGGGGATGGGAGGGTCCGAGGGATTGATAGGAGGTTCTGTGGGCAAGGGCGCGACTCCAAGATGGTGGTCTGCCTCCCTGGAGCAGGGGTAAAAGATATAATGGAAAGGGTAGAGGGAATTTTGAAAGGGGAGGGGACCCAGGCAGAGGTCATAGTACATGTAGGGGAGGGGGATATAGGAAGGAGGAGTAGGGGAGAGGTCCGTAGGCAATTTAGGGAGTTGGGGGCCAAACTAAAGGGCAGGACCTCTAGGGTGGCACTGTCTGGGTTGCTGCCCAGTATGAGCAGGGCTAAGAATGACGAGATCATGCAGTTGAATGCATGGTTGAGGGACTGGTGTAGGGTAGAGGGGTTTACTTATGTAGATCATTGGGAGGTGTTTAGGAGAGAAAGGCAACTGTACAGGAGGGGTGGGGAGGATTTGAACGGGAGGGGGACTAGTGTCTTAGCAGGGAGGTTAGCTGGGGTGTTCAGGAATGATTTAAACTAATAGGGAGGGGGGGTGGGGAGGTGGCTGGGAGAGAGACGGGTGAAAGGAAAATTATAAGGGAGAACGTGGTTCCGAGGGACATTTGTGGGTTGAACTGTGTCTGTTTCAATGCTAGGAGTGTGGCAGGGAAAACGGATGAGCTTAGGGCCTTGATGTTTGTGAGGCAGTTGGATGTGGTGGCTGTAACGGAGACGTGGTTACGGGAAGGGCAGGACTGGCAGCTGAATGTTCCTGGGTACAGGTGTTTTAGGTGTGACAGAGGAGGGTTGAAGAGAGGTGGAGGGGTGGCACTGTTAGTCAAAGAAAACATCACAGTAGTGCAGAGGGAGGGCGATATGGAAGAGATAGGGATTGAGTCGCTGTGGGTGGAGTTGAGGAATAAAAAGGGAGAGATCACACTGCTAGGGGTGTACTATAGGCCACCCAACAGCCCAAAGTCAGTGGAGGAGGGAATTTGCAGGGGCATTTTGGACAGGTGCAGAAAGAATAGAGTGGTTGTAGTGGGTGATTTTAATTTTCCCGGAGTGAATTGGAGGGGGCCTAGAGCTGGGGGTACGGAGGGAGAGGAGTTTGTGAAATGTGTTATGGAAGGGTCGCTAGAACAGTATGTAACTTGCCCGACTAGGGTAGGGGCTATACTGGATTTAGTGTTGGGAAACGAGCCAGGGCAGGTGGGTGAGGTAGAGGTAGGCGAACATGTGGCGAACAGTGACCACAAGTCCGTCTACTTTAGGATAAAAATGGAAAGGGACGAGTGCCGTCCAAGCGGGAGTGTGCTGAACTGGGGAAAGGCGAGCTATGGCAGGATTAGGAGGGAGCTGCAGCAAACTGACTGGGAGGGACTGTTAGCTGGCAAGTCCACGGTTGGCAAGTGGGAGGCTTTTAGGGACAAAATGAAATGGTTGCAGGGGAGGTTTGTTCCGGTTAAGCGAAAGGATGGGAAAGGTAGGATTAGAGAGCCGTGGATTACGGGGGATATTGAAGACTTGGTTAGGAAGAAGAGGGAGGCGTATGCTAGGTCAAAGCAAATGGGTACGGAGTGTGCGCTGGAGGAATATAGAGAGAGTAGGAGGGAGCTAAAAAGGGGAATTAGAAGGGCAAAGAGAGGGCATGAGATGGCTTTGGCCGGTAGGATTAAGGATAATCCTAAGGCATTTTATTCCTATATTAGAGGCAAGAGAGTAGTTAGAGGGAAAATTGGTCCTCTTAGGGACAAGAGTGGAGAGTTGTGTATTGAGTCGGAGGGAATGGGGGAGCTCCTGAATGAATACTTTGCGTCGGTATTCACGAAGGAGAGGGGTTCGGAATCGTGCGGTCTCTTGGAGGGAGCGGAGGTTCAGTTGCAGGATATAGTTATTACGAGAGAGGAAGTGCTAGGGCTTTTAGGTAGCGTAAGGACGGATAAAGCTCCGGGGCCTGATGGTATTTATCCCAGGCTGCTTAGGGAGGCGAAAGATGAAATTGCTGGGCCTCTGGCGCACATCTTTGTCTCTTCTTTGGACACAGGTGAGGTCCCAGAAGACTGGAGGGTAGCAAATGTGGTCCCGTTGTTCAAAAAAGGTAGTAGGGATAACCCTGGGAATTATAGGCCAGTGAGTTTGACGTCGGTGGTAGGGAAGTTAATGGAAAAAATACTTAGGGGTAGGATGTATGAGCATTTGGAGCGTTGCGATCTGATTAGGGATACGCAACATGGCTTTGTTAGAGGGAGGTCTTGCCTTACGAATCTGGTGGAATTCTTTGAGGAGGTGACAAAAACGGTTGACGATGGGAGAGCCGTTGATGTCATCTACATGGATTTCAGTAAGGCGTTTGACAAAGTCCCTCACGGTAGGCTGGTAGAAAAGGTTAAGGCGCATGGGATACGAGGCCAGGTAGTTAGGTGGATTGAGAACTGGTTGGGAAATAGGAGACAGAGGGTAGTTGTGGAGGGTACCTTGTCGGGCTGGAGGCCAGTGACCAGTGGTGTGCCGCAGGGCTCGGTACTGGGACCTCTCCTCTTTGTAGTCTACATAAATGACTTAGAAGAGGGAGTAGGTGGTGTGATCAGCAAGTTTGCTGATGACACCAAGATGGCAGGGTTGGCGGGTACAGAACTGGATTGTCAGGTGATACAACAGGATATAGATAGGTTGGTGCAGTGGGCAGATAGGTGGCAGATGGCATTTAATCCTGACAAATGCGAGGTGATGCATTTTGGAAGGAATAATGCAGAGAGGAGTTATGTGATAAAAGGTAGGCCGATTAGGAGTATAGATGTACAGAGAGACCTGGGAGTGCAGGTCCACAAATCCATGAAGGTTGTGTCACAAGTGGAGAACGTTGTTAGGAAGGCTTATGGGATGTTAGCCTTTATAGGAAGGGGCTTAGAGTATAAAAGCTGCCGTCTAATGCTTCAGTTATACAGAACGTTGGTTAGACCGCATTTGGAGTACTGCGTCCAGTTCTGGTCACCTTATTACCGGAAGGACGTGGAGTCTCTGGAAAGGGTGCAGAGGAGGTTTACCAGGATGTTGCCTGGCATGGGGGGACTGGGTTACGAGGAGACACTGAAGAGACTGGGGCTATTCTCCTTGGAAAGAAGGAGATTGAGAGGGGACATGATAGAGGTATATAAGATACTGAAGGGAATAGATAGAGTTAATAGTGAGAGACTGCTCCCTAGACTGGGTACGAACACAAGAGGTCATCAATTAAGGGTGAGGGGGGGGAGGTATAATTTGGAGGTAAGAGGAAGGTTCTTTACACAGAGAGTTGTGGGGGTCTGGAATGCGCTACCGAGTAGGGTGGTGGAGGCAGGCACGTTGGACTCGTTTAAGATGCAGTTAGATAGGCATATGAGTGAAACGGGAATGGAGGGATATGGTAGGGGCTATTAAATAGGGTAAACCTCGGGAGACACCGGAAGGGCAGGCTGTATAACTAATATGTTTTGTCTTTATTCCACAGGTGGAGGTCCACCTCGTGTCAAGCGAGGGGCATGCACACGGCAGGTTGTGCGTGGGCTGCTCTTGGAAGTCCAGGAGTGGCCTAGTACTTCATGTCGGTGTGTGTGCTTGATCCTGGACCGATAGACGGGCACCGCAACAGCTCAGTGACTAGCACTGCTAGCTGTGCAGATACATGGATTTGGGCCTGTGTCTGTGGGAGTTTGCGCATTCTCCCTGTGGTTGCGTGGGTTTCCTCCGGGCGCTCCGGTTTCCTCCCACACCCCAAAGATGTGCTCTTAGGCTAATTGGTTTCCACCAAATTGACACTATTTCTTCCCTGAATCTGACTGAGTAGGGTCCCATTCGTAGACATGCAGGGTAGAATAGGTGTAGGGCGATGCGGCGGCGCGGGCTCGTTGGGCCGAAGGGCCTGTTTCCCGTGCTGGGTTGTTCTTTGTTTTGTTCTTTGACACCCAGATCCCTCTGCACAGATAGCCTTTTAAATCTGTTTCCCATTTAAAAAGTAATTTGCCCTTTTATATTTCCAGCCAAAATGGGTAACCTCGCACTTATCCGCATTAAACTCCATCTACTAGATTCTTGCCCATTCCCTTAGCCTGTCAATATCCATTTGTAAACTTTTTATCTCCTCATCACAGCCTGCTTCCTCACCTATTTCCATGTCATCTGCAGATTTTGCCATGGTACACTCTGTCCCTGCTTGTAGATCGTTGACATATATTGTAAAGAGTTGTGATCTGAGAAGTGAGGCATTGGCATAGAAGAAGCAACAGGGAATCTCTGGCTCCCCATCCATCCAGATTCACAAAAAGGCAAGGCTTGAACACCTTTTTGCAGAAAATGGGTTCCTGCATGTGAATGTATTCACTTCTAGTAAGCATAAGTGAGCCACATGAACTGCCTGAGTGAATGTCTTAAATTGGTTGTTAGAGTAGCTATTAGCACACTCAGGATTGTTCAGCAAGTGCTGAATCACATCTAACAGTGGAACTTTTGCTTTCGATTTTGCAAGCACAGACTGATTGACTGCAGTACATGCTCTCCCTATCACAAACAACCATAGGATCATGCTGTTTGATTTGATTAGTGCTAGAACGTATTACCAATGTACTTGGCATTATACAGGCACGGGAAGTATTTTTCCAGTGTTTGAATTGTGGAAAATACAAGAATGTCAAATAATGACACTGAAAGAAATAAAAGCTGTATGAAGAGAAAATTGGAAGACAGCAAATACTAAGTTGAGGCCATGGTGCATATTAATGAGTAATTCCTTTGCAGCAATATTTCAAATTAGATATTTTAACAGAGACCCTACTTTAAAACATTGTGGTGAACCTGCTGTCTTTCACAATTTGAACCAGCTTCAATTTGCATTAAATTTTAACAGACAAATAGTGGAGATGTTTTCATTTCTTAATTCATTTAGTGCAAGTGGAATATTAATACATATGCGGTTCTTCTGCAACCATAATACACTACAAAATCTGTGGTGTCCTTACCAGTTAATAATCTTTTAACATGGAGAGTGACATAATGCAGAATTTAACAATGGCATACCATTCCCAATGACAGAACAGGAAGTGGGTGCGACTTCCGCTTTTGTGTCGAGTGACAGTGCCCATGAGATTCCTTTGAAAATTCAATGGACCAGCACTGGGAGCATGAAACATGCAATTATGTGAAGGGGGCTAGTTTCCATTGTAGGATCCCACCATCAGGTAACAGATCAGAAGGTCTGGGTGGCTATTAAAGAGACACCTGGATAAGCAGCGAGGTTCTGCATCAAGGCCCTTTAGTACACCTTTTGTCAGATATCTGAGCCATTTTTTTCCTGCGTAAGCCCTTCATTCCCCTCAAGTTCCCCTCTCCCTATTTTGTTTTCCTGGAATTTCCACCATCATCAAGTCCAAGTATCATTTTGGAGGTATCAGAACAAAGATATTGACCAGTGATGCCCTCTTGCAGATTCTCTTCCAGACGAGCAGGGGATAGAGCCCCTCCTGCCTGGCCCAGGACACCCGAATAGAGATTGCAGAGGACGTTGGCAACTGTAGGCTCCACCCAAAGTGAGTGTGGGAAAAGGATAAATGACCTTCAATCCAGCCAGGCAATCTGTTTCCTGTGAGCTAGCCAATTTTCTATCCATGCTAATATGTTGCCTTTTACACCATGAGTTTCTATTTTACGCAAAAGCCATTGATGAAGCATCTTATCAAATGCCTTCTGAAAATCTAAGTACACCAGTTCCCCTTTATCCACAGCACCCATTTTCTTCAAAGAACTCCGCCCAGTCTTGCATCCTATGTCACGCTGCAACTTCTGACTTTTCTCCAAACTATCCACAACACCACCAACCTTTGTGTCATCGGCAAACTTACCACCCATCCCTCCACTTCCTCATCCAGGTCATTTATGAAAATTACAAATGGCAAGGGTCCCAGAACAGATCCCTGGGGCACCCAACTGGTGACGGACCTCCATGCAGAAAAAGATCCATCTACAACCACTCTCTGCCTTCTGCAGGCAAGCCAGTTCTGGATTCACAAGGCAACAGCCCCTTAGATCCCATGCCCCCTCACTTCCTGAAGAAGTCTTGCATCGGGAACCTTATTGAATGCTTTGCTGAAGTCCATATAAACCACATCTACTACTCTTCGTCAATGTGTTTAGTCACATTTTCAAAGAACTCAACCAGGCTTGTAAGGCACAATCTGCCTTTGACAAAGCTGTGCTGACTACTTTTGAGCATACTAAACTCTAAATGTTCATAATTCCTGTCCCTCAGGATCTTCTCCAAGTTACCTACCACTGAGGTTAGACTCACCAGTCGGTAATTTCCTGGGCTATCCCTATTCCCTTTCTTGAATATAGGAGCCACATCCATAATCCTCCAGAACCTCTCCCATCTCCATCGACAATGCAAAGATCATCACCAGAGGCTCTGCAATCTCTTCCCTTGCCTCCCACAGTAACCTGAGGTACATCCCATCTGGTCCCGGTAACTTATGTATCTTGATGCTGTTCAAAATTTCCAACACATCCTCTTAATGTCCACACACTCAACCTTTTCAGTCCACCGCAAGCCTGCAGTACAACCACCCAGATTTTTTTCCACCGTGAATACTAAGGTGAAGTATCCATTAAGCACCTCTGCTATTTCTACCGGTTCTGTACAAACATTCCCACCTTCACATTTTATAGGTTCTATTCCTTCACATCTCATCCTTTTACTCTTCACATATTTATAGAACGCCTGAGGGTTCTCCTTAATCTTACCTGCCAAGGCCTTCTCATGACCCCTTCTGGCTCTCCTAATTTCCTTCTTAAGTTCCTTCCTACAAGCCGTATACTCCTGTAGATCCCTAACATTGCCTAGCTCTTTGAACCTTTTGTACGCTTTCCTTTTCTTTTTGACTAGGTTCGTTACAACTTTTGTGCACCATAGTTCCCATAACCTACCAAAACCTCCCTGTCTCATCAGAACGTTGTTGTACAGAACTCCAGACAAACATTCCTTGAAAATCTGCCACCTTCGGGACTTTTCCCTGAGAATACCTCCTTCCAATTTACTCTTCTAATTTTCTGCCTGATGGCTTCATATTTCCCCTTATTCCAGATAAACACTTTCCTAGCTTGCCTGATCATATCTCTTTCCAATGCTAGTGTAAAGGAGATAGAGTTATGGTCACTATCCCCAAGATGCTCTCCCACTGAGAGATCCAACACCTGTCCAGGTTCATTATCCAATACCAGATCGAGTACAGCCTCTCCTCTTGTAGGCTTATCCACATGCTGTGTCAGGAAACCCTCCTGAACACACCTAACAAATTCCTCCCCAACCAAACCTCTTACACCAGGGATATTCCAATCGATGTTTGGGAAATTAAAGTCTCCCATCACGATAACTCTTATTATTGCATCTCTCCAGGATCTGTTTCCTTATGTGCTCCTCAACATCCCTGTTACTATTGGGCAGCCTATAGAAACCACGCAGCAAAGTTATTGACCCCTTCCTGTTCCGAACTTCCACCCACAGAGACTCCATAGACAATCCCTCCACGACGTCCACCTTCTCGACAGCCGTGACACTATCCCTGATCAACAGTGCCACTCTCCCACCTCTTTTGCCTCCCTCCCTCCCTGTTCTTTCTGAAACATGTGAAACCCAGCATCTGAAGTATCCAGTCCTGTCCCTGAAATATCCAAGTCTCTGTAATAGCCACCACATCACATTCCCAAGCAGCAATCCATACTCTAAGCTCATCCACTTTATTCACCACACTCCTGGCATTGAAGTTCATCAAGGGCCCATCGACTTATCAGCCTACAATTTGCAACAATCCTCCGGTGATTTTCCTGAGTTCCTCCCTTCCTTCCATTTCCTGATTTAGAGCAATACTGGGATGTTATTTGTATCCTCTATAGTGAAGACAGATGGAAAATATCTGTTCAGTTCATTGCCATCTCCTTGTTTTCCATCTTCAATTGTCCAGACTCACTTTCTGTTGGGCCAAAATCACTGTTAACTCTTTTTTTTAATATCTATAGATACTTTTATCTGTTTTGATATTTTTGGCTGGCTTTTTCTTGTACTCTAATTTTTCTCTCCTCCTTAATCTTTTAGTTATTCTTTGCTGTTTTTTATATCTTGTTGAATCTACTGATCTGCCACCCATGTTTCTGTGATTACAATTAATGCTTATGCAGATTATATGCTTTGTCTTTAAGTTTAATACTTTTGTTCTCTGCTTACCTGCAGAACATGCTGATCTAAGGAGTTATCCCAAAAACATTCTATGAATTTGGCTTCTTCACTACCTTTGGCTAACTGATTATTCCAGTCTATACATAGATAAAATTACCTCTGAAAATTGCTACAGCTTTCTGACAAGCTTCCACTATTTCTTTTTTTATTCCCCATCTTACTGTGTGATTATTATTAGGGGACTGTACATCATCCTATAAGCACTAAGGGGTAAGCCATTTCAGAACTGAGATGAAGAAGAACTTCTTCACTGAGAGAATTGTGAACTGATGGAATTCTCCATCACAGAAAGCTGCTGGGACCAGTTTGTTAAATATGTTCAAGAGGGAGCTGGATGTGTCCCTTGTGACTAAAGGGATCAGGGGGTATGGAGGGAAAGCGAGAGTGGAATATTGAAAATGTATGATCATATTGAATGGTGGTGCAGGCTCAGAAGACCAAATGAACTACTCCTACACCTATTTTCTATGTTATTATGTTTACATTGCTTACAGGATGAGAAAAGGTAGAGAAAGCAAAAAGAAACAAACGCTTCCTCCCCCCTCGCCTCCTTCCCCCCCTCGCCTCCTTCCCCCCCTCGCCTCCTTCCCCCCCTCGCCTCCTTCCCCCCCTCGCCTCCTTCCCCCCCTCGCCTCCTTCCCCCCTCGCCCCCTGCCCCCGCACCGCCACCTGCCCTCCTTCCCCACACTCTTTCCCTCTTTTCACAAGAACAAGGTAAACATTTCAAACTCCCCCACTCACCAAACTCTCAGTTCCTCAGTTGCACTCATTTGTCCAAGGTGTCAGAACCCTGAATTTAAAATTTCTTAGAATGTGTTTCCACAGGTATCCCAGAAATCACTGATCTTTGATGCCACATAAGTCAGTGTGTTACAACTGGTTGGCAGACTAATGTTTTATTTATATAAATGTTATCCATTGGCTAAAGAATTAAAATTTGGACTTTTCTGGTGCTGGATAAAGTGCAGGACTTCACTTAAGATAAAGAGAGTGGTTTCAGTAGCTTTTAATTAACTCTTTAAACTTTTTCTTTCCAATAATGGTTTATTTTTCACACCATACGACGTATTTCATGCTAATTGCATCATGTGTGACATGAAAATGACAGGAGCTTTCTCTGGGGCACTAAATTCCACAGGAATCAATCTGTTCCGACCTCCACGTTGTTTAAATTATGAATGCTAATCTGGAAGAAGGTACTTTGAGGGCTATAAACTTTGCAGAAGACTGCAAGCTGTGTGCCAAGATAACCAATGCACGGGAGATTTGTAGCAATGAGAGAGGTCTGAACAAATGTAGTTAAGAACTAGAGTGGCTGTAAGGATTTCATATGGAAAATGTGTGCAGTAAATGTCAACCACTCCAGTCTTGGGATCATGGGTGTTTAATTACAAGTCAGAGCAGGTTGCCCAGTAACCCATTGATAAGAACACATTTAGAATACTCTGCACAATTTTGAAAAGCTTTCTTCTTGCCATTAAATGGAGATTAATCAATTTGAGAAGAAGCTAAGAAGACCTGTACAGAGCCGAATTGCCAAGTTATGAGAATTGGCTGATTTGAAGAGGGTATAGTCACAGAAGGGACTTAGTGATGTCCTTGAAACAACTCTGGATGATGGAGGGTAAATATTTTGATTTGCCCAATTTACAAGCATAACTTCCACAAAACCTCCACCATCATAGACAAGATTATAAAGAAACAGTTGAGGGATTAAACCCCTAGGGTCAAGATCTTGTTTTCAACTGCCGCATTCCCCGCTGCCATACTATTAAAAGAAAGAAGTCTCACAACACCAGGTTAAAGTCCAACAGGTTTATTTGGCAGCAAATGCTATACTATTAATAACAGTAATTTAGGCAGTGGATGAAGCTTGTATTAACTGTAGAGAGGGGCCTGCTTAGAATTCAAAAGTCTTGCTCAGAACGCAAGGCGAGTTGTGTGCCACCATAGCAGGAGGGATCAAGTTGCCAGGGCAAGTTTTAAAACTTTGAACTCCGCGCACAGAAGGAACAGGAGTGCTCTCATTGCACCTTCAACTGCTCTAACCCCCCAACCTCAACCTTGACATTGTTCTTCTAAGGAATGCTTAGGCTTAAAAAAAGACACCATCCTGATTGTCGGGGATTCTTCAGCACAATCTTGCTCTGATCGATCACTGAAAGAAAACCTTTTCCCGCAATTCACGGGAATGCCAATCAGCTACTGACTACAATGGATTGTTCCCTAGAACAGCTCTCCAGCTCCCGGCCAGATAATCGAGGTAGCCAAGTGTCAGGTGAGGGTCTGCGAATGTTAATCCAGTGAATCCCTGTTCTAATTCTGGTCAGAAACTCCAAAGTGTTTTATGAACTCTGCCTGGATCATAAGTTGGCAGTTTGAATTTGGCAAGGTATGCATGAATGCTTCACTTCAGGTATGATTCAACTGATCCACGAGGGAGCTTTTATCAAACAAAGTATATTTAAGAATACAGTTAACATGTATGGAAATAAAATAAACAATAACTTTTACCAATTACAAACAAGAATAAAATCATACTATTGTATAACACTTAACAGCTAAATACCATTCTGTGGAAAAAAGGAATACAATTACATGTACTTGTATCATAGAATCCCTACGGTGCAAAAGGAGGCCATTTAGCCCAATGATCCTGCACCGACAACAATCCTACCCAGGCCCTATCCCCGTAATCCCCAAAGTCCCTGCAAGTCCCCCTGACGCTAATGAGCAATTTAGCATGACAAATCAACCTAACCCGCATATCTTTGGACTGTAGGAGGAAACCAGAGCACCCATGTAGGCATGGGGAAAATGTACAAACTGCATTTAGTCACCCAAGGCCGGAATTGAACTCGGGTCTCTGGCACTGTGTGGCAGCAGTGCGAACCACCATGCCACCATGCTGCCCCATAATCAATATTACATTATTACTTGCAATGGAATTGATTGGTAAACATGTGCAGGAGTTAGAACAGATGGGGCCTGTACAAGTTAGGCCAACACAGTGAGGTTGTTACTTGTGTAAGAGCAATGGCTCCACCAGCAACATCCATTCATTGCAGCATCCATGGGGAGGCATTAGCTGCAAAGAAAATGCCTGCTGATCTCATGACCGTTTTGGAGAAAATGGTTAAAATAGTTAATCTTATCAAGGCCTGTCCACTGAATTTGCGAATATTTACAGAGCCACGTGACAAGGTGGGCACTGTTCAGCATCAACTACTTCTGCACACCGAGGTCCACCGGCTGTCCTGAGGAAAGGTACTCCCATGTCCTTTTGAGTGCGTGGTGAAGTGAGAATCTTTTTGCTTGACTCAGTTTGAGCTCTCACAACGTGTGAGAGATTTTCAGTGGCATGCCGAAATTGCAGATACTTTCGATAACCGAAATGGTCTCAATTGGAATCTCCTGGGGAAATCAGTGACCGTTTTTCATATGTAGGACAAAGTAGAAGCGATAATCAAAATGTGGGTAAATGACTCGAGCAGTTAAATTGCAACTTGTTTGCAAATTTTAAAAAGTTTATTTATTACTGTCAAAAGTGGGCTTACATTAACATTGCAATGAAGTTACTGTGAAATTCCCCTAGTTGTCACACTCTGGTGCCTGTTTGGGTGCACTGAGGGAGAATTTAGCATGGTCAAGGCACCTAACCAGCACGCCTTTTGGACTGTCGGAGGAAACCGGAGCACCCGGAGGAAATCCACCCAGAAACAGGGAGAACATGCAAACTCCATACAGTGACCCAAGCTGGGAATCAAACCCGGGTCCCTGGTGCTGTGAGACAGCAGTGCTAACCACGAAACGAAATCCATCAGAAATGCAACTTCCAAACAATTTGAAACATGACAACAGAGAGCACCTGTAAAGTTTGAAAGCATAGCTACGTGAGAACTTCCCTGCTCCCAACACAACATCAGCTTTCTCATTAGGTAAGCTTTATCAGTTTCCACTGGTAGGCCTACTGCAGGTAAATGTTTTGTGACAAGTGCAATGTATTTGTGAGTGTGAATCATAAACTATTTGAAACAATTGCATTTTAATACTCATTGATACATAAGTTTGACTCCTGTTAGCAATGGGTTATGTAAAAAAAAGTTTAAAACAACTTGTGTATGTTGTGGCCTGTAAAAGCTTTTGATGATGAGCTTGTGATCTGCAAAATGGAAAACATTGGGAACCGCACCAATGTATCCCCTTCACTTTGACTACCCAAGTTCCCTTGTAGCTTCCTTGCATCCTCCTCAACTTACGTTCCCATGCAGTTTGATGTCATCAGCAAATTTGGAAATATTGATCCCCACATCCAAATCATTGTGAACAGTTATGGATCTACCAATGAAACTTGTGGTACCCCACTAGTAAAAGCCTGCCATCCTGAGAATGACCCATTTATTTCTACTCTCTGTGGTTCTAAGTCTATATTAGTATATTCTCCAATCCTATGTGTTCTAATTTTGCTAAATAACCTCTAATATGGGAATTTATTAAAAGCCTCCTCAAACTCCAAATACAACACATCCATTAATTCTCCTTTATCAATGCTTCATGTAAAATCTTCAAAAAACTCCAACAAATGTTTGTCAAACATGATTTTCCTTTCATAAATCCATATTGACTATGCCCAATTTGACCATTCTTTTCTAAATGTCCAGTTATCACATCCTTCCAACATTTTCCCTATTATTGTCATCCAATTAATAAATCTGTAGTTCTCCATTTTCCCTCTTCCTACCTTCTTAAAAAGGGGTTACATTTGCTACTTTCTAGTCTGCAGGAACCTTTCCAGAATCTTCAGAATTTTTGAAAGATAACCACCAATGTATCCATTATCTTTACAGCAAACTCCTTCGACAGTCTGGAATAAAACTCATCTGGTCCAGGGGATTTATTAAGTAGTGATACTAATTTATTTTAATTTCTCAGTTTCACAGGTCACTTGATTACTTGTACATAGAGCCATAGAAATGTTACAGCACAGAAAGAGGCCGTTCAGCCCTCTTGTCCATGCCAACCTGAAGACACCCAGATGCCCTTTCTAATCCCATCTTCCTGTACCCAGCCTTAAAGCCCTGAAGCTTACAGCCCTAAGGTGCAGATCTAGGTAGTTTTTAAGAGTTTAGGATCTCTGCCTCCACCACCAACTCGGGCAGTGAATTTCAGATACTGACCACACTTTGCATAAAAAAGTTCTTCCTTATGTCCTCTCTACACTAACTGTCATTATCTTAAATCTATGTCCCCTGGTCCTAGAATTGTCCACCCTTCCTCCACCTCCCCCCAGTCCCCACTTCCCACTTTCCCCTTCCCTCTTCTCCGCCCTCTCCTCCCCCTCCCTCCTGCACCCTCCCTCCCCTTTTCTCGCTTTTCCCCTACCCCTCCCCTATCTCTTTCCCTCATAATTTTATACACCCCTATCAAGTTACCTCTCAACCTTCTTTGTTCCAAGGGAAATAACCCCCTATCTAATCATTCCTCATGGCTACACTTTTCTAGCCCCAGCAACATTCTCAAATCAAGATGGCAACGGAACAGGGTGCCTTCTTGCGAGATGCCCTCTAATTCAATCTTTTACTCTTGTTCTATGCTTTTATAACTGTTCTCTAACACTTTTCTCTACACCCTAGCTTTGACTGTAACACTATATTGTGCACCCTCTTATTTCCTTCTTCCCTATGTACTCTATGAATGGTATGTTTTGTCTGTATAGCACAAGACACAATACTTTTCACTATATCTCAATACATGGAGCAATGATAAATCAAATCATTCGTGTAAACCTCCTCTGCACTCTGTCCAGAGCAATTATGTCATTCTTGTAATATGGTGACCAGAACTGCACACAGTACTCCAGTTGTGGCCTCACCAGTGTTTTATACAAATCCAATATATCCTTACTTTTATTGGAACATAAGAACAGCTGTAGGCCATTCAACCATTTGAGTCTGCTCCGCCCTTCAATAGAATCATGGCTGATCTGTTGGCTAACTCCATGTACCTGCCCTAGGCACATACTCCTTGATACCCCTGCTTAATAAACATTTGCCTTACTCAGACTTAAATCTAACAAGTCAACCAGCGTCCACCTCTGTTTGAGGAAGAGAGTTCCAGACCTCTGCTGGTACCAATGTTTTCTAACATCTCTGCTGAATGGCTTGTCCTAATTTTTAGATTATGGTCCCTGGTTTCAGAGCCTTCAACTGATGGAAACAGTTGATCCTTTTCCACCCTTCCTTCCCTGCAAATATTTTGTAGACTTCTATCAGATCAACCCTCAACCTTCTGAATTCAAGAGAATAAAGGCCTAATTTGTATAATCTGTCTTTGTAATTTAACCCCTGAAGTCCAGGTATCATTCTTGTGAACCTTCATTGAACTCCCTCCAGGACCTTCCTTCCTAAGGTGTAGTGCCCATATCTGCTCTCACTACTCTAAATGGGGCCTAACTAGGGTTCTGTACAACTGCAACATAACATCTTCATCCTTCTACTCCAGCCCTTTAGATATGAAAACCAGCATTTTGTTGGTCTTCTTGACTATTTTCTATTTGTGGCATTTAAGGAGCTATGTGCCTGAATCCCCCAAATCATTGGACAGCCACTGAATTTAAAATGTATTTATTAGTACAAGTAGGCTTACACTCATACTGCAGTGAAGGTGAATGAAAATCCCCTCGTTGCCACAATCCGGCACCTGTTCAGGTGCACTGAGGGAGAATTTAGCTCGTCCAATGCACCTAACCAGCACATCATTTGGACTGTGGGAGGAAACCGGAGCACTGCTTTAAGCATCTGGAGAACGTGCAAACTCCACACAGACGGTGACCCAAGCCTGGAATTGAACCGGGTTCCTGGCGCTATGAGGCAGCAGTGCTAACCACTGTGCCACTGTGCTGCCCTGTTAACTTTGTGTCGTCAAAAAGTATACCTAATCCACCTAACCTGCATAACTTTGGACTGTGGGTGGAAACCAGAGAACCTGGAGGAAAGCCCATGGACACAGAGAATGTGCAAACTCCATACACCCAGTCATTCAATGCTGCAGTTGAATCCTGGAGTTGTGAGGCAGCAGTGTTAACCACTGTGCCACTCCATAAATTTCTGTAAATTGAAGTTGCCATTGTTAGTGTATTATCCACATGACATGCACCTCTAATTTCCTACTTTATACCCTGCCCAACATTAGCACTACTACTTGGTGACTTATAAACAACTCCCTCCAGTGTTTGTTCACCTTGCTGTTTTTTTAGCTCCACCCAAACTGATTCTACATCTCGGTCCTTTAAGATCCTCTCTTAGTAATGTACTGACGTACTCACTCTACATAAAATCCCACCAAGTCTAGAAACAGAGTACTTGATCCTCCACATTGATGCAGCACATAGCCATCTTATTCATGTTGTTTAGCTCTAACTACACAGGGCTTCCCGAGCATCTCTTAAATATATCTTTGATACTGTTTGGAGTTAACAATATCAAACCAGGCTAATTTAAGACCATCCACTCCGGAAAGTTTCACATTGTTCATCCCTGGAGTCAGGTTGATTCCTGACTCATGTTTATACTGTAGTTTAATTGTGCCCTTTCCTGCAGAATAACCTCCTCCACGTGAAGCTGCCAGTTTGGAATTAGAAGCTGTTTTGTGAGGCACAAAGGTTGGTTTGAAGCTGTTCAAACTCATTCAGTTTTGGACAAGGACAATTGGATGTAACAAAATGGTAAATGAACACTCTTAATACAAGAATCATAACATATAATTTGACATACAGTGACTACATAAATCACATCATAGCTGAGATTATTCCCATTTACATATTTTTGGCATTTTTCTTATTTTGTTTGCCATGGTTTGTTGGCTGTGTTAACAATATTGTGACTGGCACCAGAAGCTAAATGTATTGGATGAATCACAGTCCCAGTATAAACCAAACTGTTTCCTTACTTTGCACTGAAAATAATGAATTTAAGCTGATGAACCATAGAATCGTACATCGCAGCATCAGGCCATTCACCCTATTGAGAAAGAGCTAACCAGTCAGTCCACTCCCCTGTTCTTTCTCCAAAGCTCTGCAATTTTCTCCTTTTCAAGTGTTAATCCAATTTGGTTTTGAATGTTATAATGAATTTATTTCCACCATGCCTTTAGGCAGTGCATTTCCAGATCATAACTCACTGTGTAAAATCAATTCTTATTTGCCCCCTGGATTTTTTTGGCAATTATCTTAAATCCATGTGTACGGGTTACCGACGTCCTGATAGTGAAAACAATTTCTCTCAATCAAAATCACTCTATTAAATTTCCTCTTAACTATCTCTGTGGCACAGGAAAATATTCCAACTTCTTTCCTCTCTCTGCATGATTGAAACTACTCATTGCTAGCACCGTTGTATTAAATCCCCTCTTTGGCTTATGTGGTACAGAGGATTGGACTCAGTACTCTAGCTGAGGCCTAACCCAAAGGTTTACTATAGCTTCCTTCAGCATTCTTATGTCATTCTATACAGCCAAGGATCTGATATAATTTTAACAGCCATCACAACTTGTCTTGTTACCTTCACAAATTTTTGGAGCTTCTTTTCTGCCTCTATGACCGTCCCCTTTAAAAGCATATCATTTCATTTATAGTGCTTATTACCTTTCTGTCTGAAACACAGCATTTTATACTCTGCTGCGTCAAAGTTTCAGCTTTTACATAGCTGCCCATTTTACTTGTCCAACTATGTCCTTCTGAAATGTACTCCGATTCCCATGAAGAAGTCTCACAACATCAGGTTAAAGTCCAACAGGTTTATTTGGATTCACAAGCTTTTGGAGCACTGCTCTTTCATCAGGTGAGTCAGGACAGACCTGTAAGGGGGCTATTGAGTCAGTTGTGTGGGAAATCGGGGGTGGCTGAGTCAGGAGGCCAAATCGACCTGCAAAGAGGGAAGGTGTGGGGGATGGACCTCAGATTGGGTCCAATTAACCAGGGCATGGTGAATGAGTCCCTTGTAGGTCAGGAGCAGTCCTGTGGGTGGAGGGAGAATTCTGGGAAATGGGGGAGGCATGTCCTGTGGAGAAGGGTGGTTGTCACGGAGTGAGGGGAATTCCCTGGGTGGTCCCACTGCGGTTTGGTCTCAGCTTGTATAATATTTACCTAGAAGTTAAAAAAGGTTTTAATTCTTCTAACCCTACGTGTGTAGCTATTGGTATAATCCTGTCCACATCATCTGAAGTTTGTGATTCCCAAAGCAGGGCAATTGCCCAGGGGACATTTGCATTTCTGTGATGTTCCAAGAGGAATTCCGCAACTTTATCTTTGGGGTGCTTCTCAAACTCGGGAGCTCAGAAGTTACGGCCCATAGTTCCAGCATCCAATGATAGCATTGGGCAGCACAGCATGATCAGATGCACACTGCACCCCAACAATGTACATCAGTCCTAGTGCCTATGACATCCTTTTTGATAAACTACTCTGTGGTTTCTCTAAGTAAGGCTGTCAACTAGTGTCAAATTCAGGAAAATTCTTTGCTGCCTGTCCAGGCTGGCTCCTGTGAATTGAATTGAGACTGGTTAAAACAATTTTGTCATATTACTGAGGTTTACAGTAATTTGATTTGATCTATTATTGTCAAATGTATTAGTATATAGTGAAAAGTATTGTTTCTTGTGCGCTATGCAGACAAAGCGTGCTGCTCAAAGAGAAGGAAACGAGAGAGTACAGAATGTGGTGTTACAGTCACAGCTAGGGTCCATTCAAAAGTCTGACAGCAGCAGGGAAGAAGCTGTTCTTGAGTCAGTAGGTACTTAACCTCAGACTTTTGTATCTTTTTCCCGATGGAAGAAGGTAAAAGAGAAAATGTCCGAGGTGCGTGAGGTCCTTAATTATGCTGGCTGCTTTGCCAAGGCAGTGGGAAGTGTAGGCAGAGTCAAAGGTGGGAGGCTGGTTTGTGTGATGGATTGGGCTACATTCATGTCCTTTTGTAATTTTTTGCGGTCTTGAGCTGAGCAGGAGCCATACCAAGGTGTGATACAACCAGAAAGAAAGCTTTCTCGGTGTACCTGTAAAAGTTGGTGAGAGTTGTAACTGACATACCAAATTTCCTCATTTTTCTGAGAATGTAGAGGTGTTGGTGGACTTTCTTAACTATAGTGTTAGTATGGAGGGACCAGGACAGGTGATCTGGACACCTAAAAACCTGAAGCTCTCAACCCTTTCTATTTCATACTCATTGATGAAGACAGGGGCATGTTCTCCACTATGCTTCCTGAAATCGATGAGAATCTCCTTCATTTTGTTGACATTGAGGGAGGGATTATTGTTGCAACGCCAGTTTATCAGATTCTTTATTTCATTCCTCTACTCTATCTTGTCATTGTTTGAGATCCAACCCACTATGGTGGTGTTATCAGCAAACTTGAAAATCGAGTTGGAGAGGAACTTGGCCACACAGTCATAAGTGTACAGGGAGTATAGTCAGGAGCTGAGGACATAGCCTTGTGGGGCACTGGTGTTGAGGATGATCATGGAGGAGGTGTTGTTGCCTATCCTTACTGATTGTGGTCTGTGAATTAGGAAGTTCAGGATCCAGTCACAGAGGCAGGTGCCAAAGCCCAGGCCATGGAGTTTGGAGATGAATTTGGTAGGAATAGTTGTGTTGAAGGCTGAATTGTAGTCAATAAATAGGAATCTGATGTAGTTGTCCTTGTTATCTAGGTGTTCCAGGGTTGATTGCAGGACCAGGGAGATGGATCTGCTGTGGACCTGTGGTAGGTGAACTGTAGTGGTTCCAGGCTGTCCAGGAGGCTGGAATTGATTTGTGCCATGACTAGCCAGTCTGACAAACTTAACTGGGATTTAAAAATGTTTATGCACAAAGAAAGACTTGCATTTGTCAAGCACCTTTCACAACCACACATTTTCCAAAGCACTTCACAGCCAATGAGGTACGTTTAAAGTGGAGCCACTGATACAATGTCGGGATTGCAGCAGCCAATGTAAATGCAGCAAGCTCCTCCACGAAGTGAAATCTGTTTTAGAATCCCTACAGTGCAGAAGAAGGCCATTTGGTGATGACACCACTGTAGTGGGTCAGATCTCAAACAATGATGAGACAGAGTACAGGAATAAGGTAGAGAATCTGGTGAACTGGTGCGGTGACAATAATTCCTTCCTCAATGTCATCAAAATGAAGGAGCTTGTCATCAACTTAAGGAAGCGTAAAGGGGAACATGCCCCTGCGTACCTCAACAGGGACGAAGTAGAAAGGGTCGAGAGTTTCAAGTTTTTAGGAGTCCAGAGCACCAACAACCTGTCCTGGTCCCTCCATGCCAAGACCATATTTAAGAAAGCCCACCAATGCCTCTACTTTCTCAGAAGACTAAGGAAATTTGGCACGACAGCTATGACTCTCACCAACTTTTACAAATGTACTATAGAAAGCATTCTTTCTGGTTGGATCACAGCTCGGTATAGCTCCTGCTCTGCCCAAGAATGCAAGAAACTACAAAAGGTCACAAATGTAGCCCAATCCATCACGCAAACCAGTCTCCCATCCATTGACTCTGTCTACACTTCCCACTGTCTCGGCAAAGCAGCCAGCATAACTAAGGACCCCACATACCCCAGACATTCTCTCTTCCACCTTCTTCCATCAGGAAAAAGATACAAAAGTTTGAGGTCATATACCAAAGGACTCAAGAACAGCTTCTTCCCTGCTGCAGGTAAACTTTTGAATAGACTACCTTGCATTAAGTTGATCTTTTCCTACACCCTAGCTATGGCTGTAACACTACATTCTGCACTCTCGCATTTCCTTCTCTAAGAATGATATGCTTTGTCTGTACTTCTCACTGTCTGCTAATATATGTGACAATAATAAATCAAATCAAATGAAATCCCACCAGGCCCTAACCCTGCATATTTACCCTGCTAACCCCCTGGCACTAAACGGGAATTTAGCATGGTCAATCTGCTTAACCTGCACATTGTTGGACTGTGGGAGGAAACTGGGGCACCCAGAGGAAACCCACGCTGACATGGGGAGAAAGTGCAAATCCCACATTGACAGTCACCTGAGGTAGCAATCAGACCCAGGTCCTTGATGCTGTGAGGCAGCAGTGCTTAATTACTGCACCACCATGCCATTGACGTTGCTTGAGGGACAACTATTGACAGTGCACCAGCATTAATTCTTCAAAATAATGTCTTTTTTTTGGGTTCATCCGAGAAGCCAGACAGGGGACTGGACTTCACGTGCCCCAGCCGGGTGAGGGAGAGAGCCAACCTCACCACCTTCCCAATCACCCCCATACCATGCCATGTGGACAGGCAACAAAATTGGCAGCCTGCCTGCCATATCTAAATAACCAATCAAGGGTCAATTGAGCTTTTCAACAAGACAATTCGTCCTGATAATACACCGCAACTTGCTATAAAGTGGCAAAGGTCCCACTGGCAGGCAATCTAGCCTGTCCACAGCACACAACATGGTGCTGCAGGGCAAGCTCCAGTGGGGCTTGAATCAACAGCATCCTGATTTAAACATGATGATATAACAGTAAGCATGAAAAGAAATCAGGAAAAGATTAGGAAGCTGAGAGGAATAACAGTCAATGAAAAGGAAAATAGCATTGATTTTTAATAAGCCTCATTATTGGCAACCTTCCATCTGCCTAAGACACTGGGGATAAGGTTCATCTGGTTTATTTATGCTGATGGTTGAAGAGACCAGTCTGTGAGAAACAGGTTGAGTACACATGTTAGATATGAAGTGGTTTAATTTTTTTAAAGCACTTAGAAAGTCAAAGAACAATAAAAAGCAGACGGATTACTTAAGAGATATAGAGCCACCATGTACTTGAGGGCAGGGACTGTCTGAAGTGGTTGACAATTATTTAAGATCAGTTTCTACAGAGGGATGTGAAAGTGGAAAAGGAGGCAATGCAAGAGCCACACTGAATATTCAAAAGAAAACATTTATTAGTAAAGCTGAGGGAACTAAGAATAGTGATATCATCAGTTCTTGCTGATGTTCCTCCAGAAATTCTGACTGCTTTTCCAAAAGAAGATAACAAAGGCGCTAACTGTTATTTGCCAAATACCTTTAGAAACAAGAATTGTGTACAAGGATCGGAGAAGGATGGAAATGTTTTAATTATTTTCTTCCATTTTATCCCTGTTTGAAACGGGCAATGGATACGCAAAGAAACTGAAGAACCAGCTAGTCTTAGTCTTATATTAGATGTGAGTAAAACTTCAAGTCCCGGATAATCTAAGCTTAGCCAAAGAGTTGCTTGTAATGTCTTCCTTCCTGCATCCTGCCCCATTACCTCTGAAGTTTTCCAAGGATCTCTCCTTGGCCTCTTGCTATTTCTCAACTACTTGTTGCCCTTCAACAACATCATTGGCATAGTGTCAGTTTTCACGTGTGTACTGACAACAGCCAGGTCTACTTCACCATCTTTTGACTCTTCCACTATTGCTGAGCAGAAATTTGTTCCGATTAAACATTGGGAAGACTAAAGCATTGTTTTTGGACCCCGCTCCAGACTCCGTTCCTAGCTACTGACTCCAGCCCCCCACCCCCAGCAAGCCTGAGATTAATGCAACCTATTCACAGCGTTGGTGTCAAATTTGACCCTGAGATGAATTTATTAACTCATATTTGTGCCATCATTAAGGCTGCCAATTTCCACCTCTATCACATTGCCCAGCTTTGTGCCCATCTCATCTGCTGAAACCCTTATTGATGTCTTAATTCCCTCAAAACTTGACTATTCTAACACGCTCCTGCCTGGTCACCCACATTCTCTGTAAACTGAGAGCTTAAGACTGTACTCCCCTCTGTTAACTTAAGGCAAATGATGTTCCCCTATCATAAGAACATAAGAAATAGGAGCAGGAGTAGGCCATCTAGCCCTTCGAGCCTGCCCTGCCATTCAATAAGATCATGGCTGACCTGTCGTGGCTCAGTTCCACATTCCCGCCCTCTCCCCATAACCCTTAATCCCCTCTCTTATCAGAAACCCATCAACCCGCGTCTTAAAAATATTTAGCGAGGCAGCCTCCACCACTTCAACGGGCAGAGAATTCCAGAGATTCACCACCCTTTGAGTGAAGAAGTTCCTCCTCAACTCCGTTCTAAACCACGCCCCCTTTATCTTGAGGCTGTGCCCCCTAGTCCTACTGTCCTTTCTGAGTGGGAATAGTCTCTCCACCTCTATCCTATCCATCCCATTCATCATCTTATATGTCTCAATGAGATCTCCCCTCATTCTTCTAAACTCTAACGAGTACAAGCCTAGTTTATTCAGCCTCTCCTCATAGCTCTACCCCCTCAACTCCGGTATCAGCCTAGTAAACCTCCTCTGCACTCCCTCCAAGGCCAAAATATTCTTGCGTAAGTGCGGCGACCAAAACTGCACACAGTACTCCAGCTGCGGCCTCACCAATGCCCTATACAGCTGCAGCAAGACCTCCCTACTTTTATATTCAATCCCCCTCGCTATGAAGGCCAGCATCCCATTCGCCTTCCTGACCACCTGCTGCACCTGCAAGCTGGGTTTTTGCGACTCATGCACAAGGACCCCGAGGTCCCTCTGCACCGTCGCCTGCTGCAGTTTTTCGCCACGTAAGTAATATCACCCCAGTGCTCACTGACTATGCTGGCTCCTAGTCAAGCAACATCTTGACCTTAGAGTTCACATCCTTGTTTTCAAATCCCTCCATATATCTTCTCCTGCCTATCACTGTATTCCCCTCCAGCCTTGCAATTTAATAAAGTAGAAGATAAAGTAGAGATATAAAACAATGTAGAAATATTGATTTTTCCAGTGGGACTAAAATTGGAAAGAGGCAATGAAAAAAATGTTGAATTCTGAGTATCATATTTGACATAGTGAACCCAAAAACCGATATGTTGAAATTTTATAAAGCAATGTCCACAGTTGGAGCATTGCATGTACTTTTGGAAACTCAAGTGTATGAGGTAGTATTAGTCATGAAAGGGTTGTGGCAGCAATTCAGTATCATTTAAATCAGTAATGAGAGACTAGATTGGGGTTAAAAATATCTAATAGATATCTTCAAAATTCTGCTATTTAGAAAGTAAATAGTGAAAGATTATTCCTCGGGGTTAACAAAGTGGCATAGATTCAGGAATTTCACTCAAAAAAATTAAAGGGGAAAAAAATATTCTCACAGTAACCCATATATAATGATAATTTACGGAACGATTCACCATAATTGGCTATTGAAGCAAAAGCTATAACTTTGTTAAAAGGGAAGAGGGTCCATGTTTAAAAAAGGAAAAATGTAAAGAAAATGGAGAAAGAGCAAGAAAAGGCTTTTGTTATCAGTTGGAGCTAGTACCAGCACAGATTCAGTAAGCCAAAGGACCACCATAGGCCAAAGGCTGTAGGTGTTCCATGGCTCAGCTGTTCAGTATATAAACTTGCTGAGTCATTACCAAAGAAGTGTAACTATTATCAACTACTGTCATTTTGCATTCCCTAACCAGCCAGGAAATGTACTCATCTATCACTGCCAAAGCGATACTTAATGAGATCATTGTTAGACATACACATTTAAAAAACAAATATTTTCCATTTGTTCTCAAATGCTTTTTATCAGTTCTTAATCAATTTTGACTGGCTGGACATAATTAGCTTTTAACCTGTTAATCTTTTTTGTTAGTTTCTACTGTGTATTCAAATACATTTTATGCAAAGCCAAAGGCAAAAGGAAGACTGTCCTCCAGTAAATGTGATTGGGGATAAGAGATAGAACAGAATCATAGAATTACTACCAGAATGATAGGGACTGGGATAGCTTGAGCTTGGGTTCGGACATAGCTCTGCACAACATCGAGGGCCGAAGGGCCTGCACTGTGCTGTACTGTTCTATGTTCTACTACAGTGCAGATGGAGGCCTTTCAGCCCATTGA
The DNA here is from genome assembly GCF_965287045.1 of Carcharhinus amblyrhynchos. NCBI lineage: Eukaryota > Metazoa > Chordata > Chondrichthyes > Carcharhiniformes > Carcharhinidae > Carcharhinus > Carcharhinus amblyrhynchos. Next base: position 92,186,168 of record NC_137328.1, on the reverse strand, counting down.
GCCTGCACTGACTACAATCCCAACCAGGCCCTATCCACATAACCCAATGTATGTACCCTGCTAATCCCCCTGACACTAAGGGACAATTTAGCATGGCCAATCAACCTATCCTGCACAATTTTGGACTATGGAAGGAAACTGGGGCACCCAGAGGAAATGATGTGGAGATGCTGGCGTTGAACTGGGGTAAAAACAGTAAGAAGTCTGACAACACCTTAAACCTGGTGTTTTAAACCTGGTGTTTTAAACCTGGTGTTGTAAACCTGGTGTTGTCAGACTTCTTACTGTGTGCACCCGGAGGAAACACATGCAAACACAGGGAGAATGCTCAAACTCCACACAGTCACTCAAGGCTGAAATTGAACCAGGGTCCCAGGAGTATGAGGCAGCAGTGCTAACTACTTTGCCAAGTTAAAATTGAAAATTCGGTGTCAGTTTCATTAAAGGCATAATTGACTTGATTGTGTATGTTGCTAAGGTTTACAGCCTTCCATTTTCTGTTTCAAAGTAATGTGAAATACTCTTTGCCATGCATTTGTGACCTTTTGAAATAAAGAATATGTGCGAAACTGTAAAGTCCACAGTTTAAAGGTCTCTGCCTCAGTCATGAAGTCATTGAAGATGCCACAGTAAATATACGTTAAGGTTGAATATTTAGGAAGTATTCAAGTTGGGACTTAACCATCACCATTTGAAATCATTGTATCATATGTATTGGTGGCACAGTGGTTAGTACAGCTGCCTCACTGCTCCAAGGACCTGGGTTTTGATTCCCAGCTTGGGTCACTGTCTGTGTGGAGTTTGCACATTCTCCCTGTGTCTATGTAGGTTTGCTCCAGTTTCCTCTCTCACCCCAAAGGTGTGCGGAATAATTGATTGGCCATGCTAAATTGCCCCTTATTGTCCCAGGATGCGTAGGTTAGAGGGATCAGCGGGGTATATGGATAGGATAGAGGTGGAGAGACTCTTCCCACTCAGAAAGGACAGTAGGACTAGGGGGCACAGCCTCAAGATAAAGGGGGGGGGGCGGTTTAGAATGGAGTTGAGGAGGAACTTCTTCACTCAAAGGGTGGTGAATCTCTGGAATTCTCTGCCCGTTGAAGTGGTGGAGGCTGCCTCGCTAAATATTTTTAAGACGAGGGTTGATGGGTTTTTGATAAGCGAGGGGATTAAGGGTTATGGGGAGAGGGCGGGAATGTGGAACTGAGCCACGACAGATCAGCCATGATCTTATTGAATGGCGGGGCAGGCTCGAAGGGCTAGATGGCCTACTCCTGCTCCTATTATGTTCTTATAAATATGTGGGATGACGGGGATAAGACCTGGGTGGGATTGTTGTATTGCAAACTCAATGGGCCGAATGGCCTCCTTCTGCACTGCATGGATTCTATGGATTCTATCTAAAAGATTAACTCAAGAACTTGGTAGTCAATACATTCACCTCTTTATTAATTCCAAATGCCTTTATCTCAATGGACAATGAATCATTAATCTGATTTTTCTGTTCATCTTATAATAGACCGTATAATTTCTTTGTACAACTATATTAAAACTTATTATTTGGGTTTTATGAAGGCCAGAAATGAAATAAGTTTTACTTTTCAGCTTGGCATCATCAGAATGACTCTCTTCCTAAATTACCATGAAAGTTCGACCTTTAAGTCATACCACATTCTTTTGTCTTTCTAACCTCAGTAATTAAATCTCTCCATTGTTTTATTGGAACTTGTGTTGATCACCTTCTCGAATTTCTTTGGACATGTACAATAAATATTGAATTTAGATGTTTAATTTTGTGTAATTTTAATCATAGTTTAAAGCTGGTAGGCAACATTTATGGGAACAGCAGTAATTTTACAGCACAGAAAACCACCCTAAATTTGGTATTATTGTGAGGATTTAGCACAAAATGTCCCATAATCCTTATTTTGGAAGGTGGCTAGCAGCCATGTGGTAATATTCTTCAGCTTGTGCATTTGGCTTTTATTCTGTTTGTGCTCAATTGTCATTCTATAAGAAGCCTTGATGTTTTATAATACCTAACATTTCAATGAGTTGATTATTTAAGTGCAAAGCGTTAACTAAACATGGATGACATTGTGTTTGAACATTGTTAATTGTTATAGTCCTTTTGATCTCCACAATCTGATGATCTTTGGCACTGACCAGACTAGATATCTCCACTAACATTAATTTACTCCTAGGGCCTCTGAATGTGCCTTGATGATTAACTCAAGTCTATTGATTAAAGCTGTTTAAAAAGAAGCATTGTCTTTCACTGCCCTCTGAAATCTGACACCACACTGCTGCAGAACAAGAGAACTCGTAACAATTGCAACAAATTACAAATTTTAGAATATGAAAAATAAATACATTTTGTGGATCCACGCATTTTTGTAATGCAACCAAAATTACCATCTCTTGTCGATACTAGTTTTTTTGGTTAGGCTTTTTTTAGTTTCAAAGTCGGAGAAGCTGCTGCCCGTAAGGATTTTACACAACCCCAACTTCCTTTGTATTCTGCTCCTTGCATGTCTCCCTAAATATGCACTCTTGGAAACCATTTAACCTTTTACCTCACCTTCAATCTTTATATGTATAATGTCTGCTGAAGCCTTCACTTTTGCAACAGGGCTCCAAGGTGGTGTTGTGTGCTAATTTTGCTGATAAAGTGGCTAATTCACCAAGCTGTATCACAAATTCTTCTGAATGAATGATTTCATAGCTAGCAATAAAATTTCATTTCCTTAGAAAATTTGGCGTTATTGACCAATCAATTAGTGACCCAGTTCTGCATATCTTATCTAAAGCTTCTCAAATATATCAACTAATATAAGTGATGCGACAGAACGTGGCAGTCTGTTTCAAGGAGAACCTGTAAGAAGCTTAAAGCTTAAGTTGCAACACCCTTTCCTTTTGGGCAGCACGGTGACACAGTGGCCAGGGACCCAGGTTAGGTTCTCGGCTTGGGTCACTGTGCAGAGTCTGCATGTTCCCATCGTGGCTGTGTGGGTTTCCTCCGAGTGCTCCAGTTTCTTCCCACAATCTGGATGACATGCCGGTTAGGTGCATTGGCCATTCCAAAATTCTCCCTCAATGTACCCGAACAGGCGCCCGAGTGTGGTGACTCGGGTATTTTCACAATAACTTCATTGCGCTGTTAATGTAAGCCTACGTGTGACAATAATAAATAATAATAAAACTCTGAATTAGACACAGTCTCCAAGATTGAAAAGCATAGTTGTCTAGATTGGAGGGAATTTAATAGTATCTGCGGTTTGTTAGACTTGCCCATGCGTGTTCAAGTTTTTAAACCCTTTGTGTCTCAAGTTGCTTGAAGTGTGAGCTGATAATATCACAATGAAGGAAACCAAGCATCTGGACCTGTGTGAACAGGGAAACTACAATTTATCCCCTATCAGAATGAAGGGCTGAGAAATTAACAGCACAAGGACAGAGAAGAAAGTATAAATTACAATGGGCGAACTCATTGTCAAATCAGGTGCAGAAAGAGGGAAAGAAAGATTGGCTTGAGAGAGGGTAAAAAAAGAAAGAAAATAAAAGTAAAAAATAATCAAATTTCATGTTTTAAAATCTCCAGCAATTGAAACCCAAAGAAATGAAATTTCACACTTGAATGAGTCCATGCTCAGAAAGATTGACTGGCAGTAATGTATAGTTATCAAGGTACTTAGACTGAACTGGGCACGTTTTAAGTTGTTGATCCATTTATGTATAACTAAATAAGTGGTCTCACAACACCAGGTTAAAGTCCAACAGGATTATTTGGTAGCACAAGCTTTCGGAGTGCTGAGTGATATTAGCCTCCCTTCTATTAAAATACTGGCAGACACCACAAAGGGAGTTTTGTTTTGTAGTTGTTAATAATGTCTTGCAGATATGTTATCCAAATTACTGCTTGATTCTACAAATTGTTAACCTTTTCAGGTTTCTTGCCTGAAAATTGAAGACAAAAATTTGGAGTCAGTGCACTTTTTTTAGAGTTTATGTTCTTATAACTCTAAAAAAAGTGCACTGACTCCAAATTTTTGTCTTCAATTTTCAGGCAAGAAACCTGAAAAGGTTAACAATTTGTAGAATCAAGCAGTAATTTGGATAACATATCCTTGAATGTGTGCAATATATATGTAGACAAAGCATGAAAAGAATTATTTACCCCACAAGCAGACTTTCTGTGTTAATCTATCATGATGTGCAGGATGTGTCTTTAAATCTAATCTTCTAACAATGCCATCATCAGTTGAAATTTGGTATAGCAATTCTCTCACTATGCCAGAATGATACACCATTAAGCTATCCCCACCAAATCCACTTAGTATTGCCTAAACGTCCAAAGGTTATGTCTTTGCTGTAACATCAGCTCCTTCTGCCATAGAACTACACCTGACAATTTTGGTTAGGATGTTACTTTATTGCCAGTATCATTATTAAAATCTTTTCTGCACTTCTGCCAAAAGAAATCTGACTTTAATCATTCTGTGTTCATAAGTGAAAAAGCATCAGAGTGATGAAATCCACTAATCCTCTTGTGTTTAGAGAGCCACCACCCTTCATAGTAACTGTCTGTTGAGTTCCAAGTTTATCAGAAACCCACAAAGAGCTTCTCTGATAAATTTCTGAATCTTAGATGATGATATAAAATGATGGCAACATCAAGAACAGTGCAGTTCACAGGAAGTCAAGAATCAAAATGCAAGTTTGCCCTTAAACACACAGATTGCTTGGGATAAAGGTCCAACGCTGGGAAAAACCCACAATAAAAGTGCCAACATAACCTTATCCAACCATTTGTCATTTATATTAATGGATGAGAATATAGGAGGCATGGTTAGTAAGTTTGCAGATGACATCAAGATTGATGGGATATTGGACGTGAAGAAGGTTATCTCGGATTGCAACAGGATCTTGATCAATTGGGCCAGTGGGCTGATGTATGGCAGATGGAGTTTTATTTAGATAAATGCAAGGTGATGCATTTTGGTGGATCGAACCAGGGCAGGACCTACTCAATTAATGGTAGGGCACTGGGGAGAGTTACAGAACAAAGAGATGTAGGGGTACAGGTTCACTGCTCCTTCAAAGTGGAATATAAGTGAACATGGTGGTGAAGAAGGCATTCGGCATGCTTTGTTCATTGATCAAGACATTGATTTGATTTGATTTATTATTGTCACGTGTATTAACGTACAGTGAAAAGTACTGTTTCTTGCATGCTATACAAAGCATACCGTTCATACAGAAGGAACATAAGAACATAAGAACATAAGAAATAGGAGCAGGAGTAGGCCATCTGGCCCTTCGAGCCTGCCCCGCCATTCAATAAGATCATGGCTGATCTGTCGTGGCTCAGTTCCACTTTCCCGCCCTCTCCCCATAACCCTTAATCCCTTCTCTTATCAAAAACCCATCAACCCGCTTCTTAAAAATATTTAGCGAGGCAGCCTCCACCACTTCAACGGGCAGAGAATTCCAGAGATTCACCACCCTTTGAGTGAAGAAGTTCCTCCTCAACTCCGTTCTGAACCGCCCCCCCTTTATCTTGAGGCTGTGCCCCCTAGTCCTACTGTCTTTTTTGAGCGGGAAGAGTCTTTCCACCTCTATCCTATCCATCCCATTCATCATCTTATACGTCTCAATGAGATCTCCCCTCATTCTTCTAAACTCTAACGAGTACAAGCCTAGTTTATTCAGCCTCTCCTCATAGCTCAACCCCCTCAACTCCGGTATCAGCCTAGTAAACCTCCTCTGCACTCCCTCCAAGGCCAAAATATCCTTGCGCAGGTGCGGCGCCCAAAACTGCACACAGTACTCCAGCTGCGGCCTCACCAATGCCCTATACAGCTGCAGCAAGACCTCCCTACTTTTATATTCAATCCCCCTCGCTATGAAGGCCAGCATCCCATTCGCCTTCCTGACCACCTGCTGCACCTGCAGGCTGGGTTTTTGCGACTCATGCACAAGGACCCCGAGGTCCCTCTGCACCGTCGCCTGCTGCAGTTTTTCGCCACGTAAGTAATAGTCCTTCCTACCATTCTTCCTACCAAAGTGGACCACCTCGAAACAAGAGTGTGCAGAATGTAATGTTACAGTCATAGCTAGGATTTAGAGAAAGATCAAGTTAATGCAAAGTAAATCCATTCAAAAGTCTGACAGCAGCAAGGAAGAAGCTGTTCTTGAGTTGGTTGGTGCGTGACCTCAGACTTTTGTATCTTTTTCCCATTGGAAGAAGGGAAAGAGAGAATGTCTGGGGTGTGTGGGGCCCTTAATTACGCTGGCTGCTTTTCCAAGGCAGCAGGAAGATAGACAGAGTCAATGGATAACAGGCTGGTTTGTGTGATGGATTGGGCTATATTCACGACCTTTTGTAGTTCCTTGCGGTCTTGGGCAGAGCAGGAGCCATATCAAGCTGTGATACAACCAGGAAGTGGTGCATCTGTAAAAGTTGGTGAGAGTCATAGTTGACATGTCAAATTTCCTTAGTCTTCTGAGCAGGTAGAGGCGTTGGTGGGCTTTCTTAACAATAGTCTCAGCATGGGGGACCAGGACAGGTTGTTGGTGTTCTGGACACCTAAAAACTTGAGGCTCTCGACCCTTTCTGCTTCTTACCTGTTGATGTAGGCAAGGACATGTTCTCCTTTATGCTTCCTGAGCTCGATGACAATCTCCTTGATTTTGTTGACATTGAGGGGAGATTATTGTCATTGCACCAGTTCACCAGCCTCTCTGTCTCATTGAATACAGGAGTTGGGATACAGTGTACAGGTTTGGTCACCCTATTATAGAAAGGATATTATTAAACTAGAAAGAGTGCAGAAAAGATTTACTCAGATGCTACTGGGACTTGATGGTTTGAGTTATAAGGAGAGGCTGAATAGACTGGGACTTTTTTACCTGGAGCAGAAAAGGCTGAGGGGTGATCTTATAGAGGTCTATAAATTTATGAGGAGCAGAGATCAGCTAGATAGTCAACATCTTTCCCAAAGGTAGGGGAGTCTAAAACCAGAGGGCATAGTTTTAAGGTGAGAGGGGAGAGATTCAAAAGGGTCCAGAGGGGCAGTTTTCTTCACACAGAGAGTGGTGAGTGTCTGGAATGAGCTGTCAGAGGTAATAGTAGAGGCACGTACAATCTTGCCTTTTAAAAAGCATTTAGACAGTTATATGGGTAAGATGGGAATAGAGGGATATGGCTCAAATACAGACAAATGGGACTAGCTTATTGGTGAAAGCTAGGCAGCATGGACAAGTTGGGTTGAATGGGTAGTTTCCATGCTTTAAACCTCTATGGCTCTATAACTGACATGCACGTACATTGTCTAATGATCCAACGTGATTATTACCACATCATCAAGTTATGTAGCCACAGCTATCACCTACTTATTCTTATCGATTTCGACCTGAAGGATAACCCTTCAATCTCCAGTGCTTATATCACTCACGCACGTGCCCCTTGTCACCCATTTAATCCACATTACTGGTACCTAGACAAGTATACCTATCAGACAAAACCAACTGACCATCTCCTTTCTAACTTCAGTGACTGGAGTGAGCACAACAACAAGAGATGGAGCGGTATAAGGATGGAATTCCAGATCTGAGGGCTTAGGCAACTGAAGCTATAGTCACCGATGGTGGAGTGATTGAAATTGTGAATTGTCAAGAGGCTAGAATTAGAGGAACATGGATACCTTACACAAGAATTAGGAGCAGATGTAGGCAAATTCAGTCCTTCAAGACTGCTCAACCATTCAATCAGATCATGGCTGATCTCTCCCTGGTCTCAAAACCACCTCCTCATCTGTTCCCAATATCCTTTAGCCCTTTTTAATGGAAATATATCTATTTCCTTTTTGAAACCATTCAATGATTCAGACTCCATCACACTATGCGGCAGCGAGTTCCACAAATTCACTATTTTCTACGAAAAGTAGTTTCTCTTCATCTCAGTTTTAAATCTACCGTCTCACAACCTATACCTTGGAGAGCTGGAGGTGATTATGGAGACAGGGAGAACCAACTGTAATCGACAATAATCAATAAACAGTAATCAACAACAATGATCTCTCTGTCAATGACAGCTAAAATGAAGGAGATGGTCATTGACTTCAGGAAGCGTAGTGGAGGGCAAGCCACTATCCACATCAATAGGTCGAAGTAGAAATGGTCAAGACCTTCAAGTTTTTAGGTGTCCAGATCACCAACAACCCGTTCTGGTCCCCCCCCCCCCCCCCGCCCCATACCGTTTACTATAGTTAAGAAAGCCCAACAACACCTCTACTTTCTCAGGAGACTAAGCAAATTCGGCATATTCACTACAACTCTCACCAAATTCTACAGATACATCACAGAAAGCATTCTTTCTGGACGTATCACAGCTTGGTACGTCTCCTGCTCTGTCCAAGGCTGCAAGTAACTACAAAGAGTCGTGAATGAAGCCCAATCCATCACTCAAACCAGTCTCCCATTCATTGACACTGTCTACACTTTCCACTACCTCGGAAAAGCAGTCAGCGTAATCAAAGACCCCACACATCCCAGGCATACTCTCTTCCACCTTCTTCCATCAGGAAAAAGATACAAAAGTCTGAGGTCACATTTCAACCGACTGAAGAACAGCTTCTTCCCTGCTGCCATCAGATTTTTGAATGGACCTAGCTCACGTTAAGTTGATTTTTCTCTACACCCTAGCTATGACTGTAACACTACATTTTGCACCCTCTCTTTTCCTCCTCTATGAACGGTATGCTTTGTCTGTATAGCGCACAAAAACAATACTCACTGTATACTAATACATGTGACAATAATAAATCAAATCGAATCAAAATCAAATCAATGCCTTGGAGGGGATAATGAGCATTTTAAAATAGCCCACTTTCAAGAATGGCTGCTTCAGAAAACATCTTTCCTTTTGAATGTTGTAAAAACAAAGCCTGAAAATACCTCCCAGGAGAGAAGGAACCGTTTTAGAACTACTTGATAATGGCTGTGGGGAAGTTTCTTCACAGTCAGAGCCAACCCAGATTTGAGCGGTGTTATCTGCTGTGAGGACAAAAGCTCTTCATATGCATGACAGGACTAGTTCTGATAGTGACAGAAACAATCAGTTGCAGCACCAAGCCCATCTGTGTGGTTGATTCCCCTTTATTTTTGTCTGTCACTTCTTAATTCTTTGCTTGTTCAGCCTTGGCAGAGGCTGCTAATGGGCTGGGATATATTTTGAGCCTTTTTAAAGGCTTTCAGAATTTTTGTCTCACATTGTGGCAATCCACTTTAATTATCTCCACCCCTTCACATTTCCCATTTCCACCATGACTCTCCTCTCTCCACATACTATGAACAATTATATTAGTGGACTGTCTCAAGAAGTTTGAATGCTATTAGCACTTTAGCATACTGGCACAATGACTGTACTTTTTAGGCAGATTGAAGGATACTGGCCTCATGCATCAACAGCAACGTGCTTAGTCAAATAGGTCGACTTTAAATAGGATCTTTTAATAATGCTAATGTGGAACATCTTGTGAAGCACTGAATAAATGTATGTTGTTGGTGTCTTAAAGGATGAAAGATGGGAGTAATAGAGGGAATTCGGAAGTTTGTTCTAGAAAGCACGACTGATCATTAGCAGCAGGTTGATGTGAAACTAGTATTACGTCTCTGGATGATGATAGCTGATGAGTAACAGAGATGGATGTTCCGCATGATTTTAATGGGAGAACCCTTTTTCTAAATGGCAGTTCATTTTTAAAAAATAATAAAGTCCTTAATTGGGAAGAAACAGATCCATGCTACGACGCCCAACAGCAGAAGCAGCTGTGTACACAACCAAGGCCACAGGACTGCCTATTATTCAAGCCCATTTCCTTGATTTATTTAATTTTAGTCTGCTTTAAGCCATTCTGGTAAACTCTACACATGAAAGTGAGGCACAGGATCTTGGAAACAAAGAAAACAGGCACTGATACTGCTGGAGGTGCCCCAGTGTCCCACCTTTCGTCCCAAACATAAATTAAGGCAATGGTTTTTTTCTATTGACTGGGTGGCATAGTGATTAGCACTGCTGCCTCACAACACCAGGGACCTGGGTTCAATTCCAGCCTCGGGTGACTGTCTGTGTGGAGTTTGCACATTCCCCTACGTCTATGTGGGTTTCCTCCAGGTGCTCCAGTTTCCACCCTCAGTCCAAAGATGTGCAGGTTAGGCTAATTAGCCAGTTTAAATTGCCCCTTAGTGTCAGGGGGATTAGCAGGGTAAATACTTGGGGTTATGGAATAGAACCTGGTTGGGATTGTTGTCAGTGCCGGTTCAATGGGCTGAATGGCCTCTTTCTGCAGTGGAGGGATTCTATGATTTTATGAACTGCTGAACACCTCAGCACAGCAGCAAGCAACAATTCCTTTCGAATTTGTAAAGCATCTTTAGAAACTTAGCTTGAATAAAATCTTTAACATAGTAACATAAATGAAAATAAAACATCTTTAACATAATAAAAATAGACTTGAATAACATCTTTAACACAACAAAACATTCAAGGCAATCCATATAACAACTGGTTATATAATGCCTGTAATATAACATAACACTTAAGGTGTTTCACAGAGGCACTATAAAACAATTCACACTGAGTCACATAAGGTGATATTAGGATAGGTAACTAAAAACTTGGTCAAAGAGATAGGTTTTAATAAGTGTCTTCAAGGAGAAAAGTGAGGTAGAGAGGCAATCAACCACAAACAGCAATGTGATAATAAGCAGATAATGTGTTTTAGTGATGTTGATTGAGTAAATGATATCAGCCGGGACACCAGGGGTAATTCTCCAGGTCTGCTTTGAAAGAATGCAATGTTAGGTAGGCAGGTTAGGTCAGAATTAGAGAAAGGTAGATTTCTCACAAGGCTGAGCGGTTGAAGAAATTTACAAAATTATTGGGTGGCAAGGCCGTGCGAATCGTAAGATTGAGCAATTGCGTCAGTAGAAGCCAGTGTAGATTAATGAGCACAGGGTGAACAAGATTTAGTACAAGTTAGCACATGGACAGCAGCACTGTTTTGGATGTTAATAAGGAATTCCAAGTCAGACAGGAATATCTGAAGATGTAAAGGATTCTTAGAATCGTAGAATCCCTACAGTGCAGAAAGAGGCCCTTTGGCCCATCGAGCCTGCACCAACTCTCCAACAGAGCATCTTATCCAGGCTCTATCTCTGTTGCCCCACATATTTACCCCACTAATCTCCCTAACCTACACATTTTGGGACATTAAGGGGCAACTTAGCATGGCCAATCCATCCAACCTGCAGATCTTTGGACGGTGGGAGGAAACTGGTGCACCCAGAGGAATCCCATGCAGACCTGGGGAGAATGTGCAAACTCTGCACAGTTGCCCAAGACTGGAATTGAATCTGGGTCCCTGGTGTTGTGAGGCAGCAGTGCTAACCACTGTGCCACCATGCCATGGCTACTTGAAGTCACAGAGGGAAAGATGGAAAATATTTCAATGGTAATACTGTATAATAAGTGCATAATGAACATATGCCATAGGACAGGGAGTCTTAAGGCAGCACAGCAGAGAAGTAGAGTGCAGGTGCAAACTTTGTAATTTATATCTTCCAGTAACCAGACCTATGACTGAGAATTGCACTGAAAACACTAACTTTGAATATAAATGCCCATCAGTTGAACCATATCATTTAACAGGAAAGTGAACTCAGTGGGATTATGTTTGTTTTAGTTCTGCAGTATCCATTTATCCCTTGGCTTTACTTAATACCTGGGCCCGGATGTTCATATGGATTGGGAAAATCCAACCTTGGCATTTTTGCACCTTTGAAATTCACACCATTGCCTGGAATTGTTGTCTTTTCACACAGGTTGGGTTCACAGTGCATTTTGCGAGCCATCCTGTACGTCAGGAGCGTGGATGTGGAGGCAAGCTGTTAGGAAGCTCAGCTTGATTCTCTATCACTGCATTCCAGCTCCCAATATTGTTTAAAGGCCCCCTAAATCTCATCCCTCACCTTCTTACCCATCCCCAATACCAACCTTTCCTCCTCAGATCACCCCTGTGACCTCCATACCCCCTCATTTTGCCCATGCCACCTCTTTCCCCCACGTGTATCCTTCATCGCCACTCACCAATTATGCAGAATGGGCTTAGAGCCACGCATTCATGATGGGAATCATTTTGAAATAATTGGAAAAAAAAGCTTCTAACAATTTAAAAAAACATGGATTCAACTGCACCATCATTGATACTGGAAAGAATAAAACTATTCCAGCATAAAAAAAATTGCAATCATTTAAATGTCCATTAAGGTTGTAAACAATCAAGAAGACATTAAGTTCAGAGCAGGAGTAGGCCATTCAGCCCCTTGAACCTGCTCCTCTATTTAATAAGATCATGGCTGATCTGATTTTGGCCTCAACTCCTCTTTTCTATCTGCCTAGCCCATAACCCTTGACTCCCTTGTCAATGAAAAATCTAACTCAGCCTTGAGTATAGTTAATGATGCAGCCTGCACTGGTCTCTTGGGAAGAGAATTGCACAGCTATTGTCGCTCAGAGAAAAAAATTACTCCATCTCAGTCTTAATTGGTAGGCCACTAATTTCTAAACAGTGTCTCCCACAAGGGGAAACATTCTCTCAGCGTCCGTCCTGAATCCCCTTGGGATCTTATATGTTTCAATAAGATCATCTCTCATTCTTCTAAATTCCAATAGGTGTGGGGCCAGCCTTGTAAGATAAGCCCTTCATTCAAGGAATCAGTTGCATGAATTTTCTCTAAACAACTTATAATGAAATAACATAATTTATTAGGTAAGAAGAACAAAATTGTACAAAGCTCTCTGGAGGTGGATGCTCGATCCAGCATCTGTAATATTTTGCTTTAATCTCCAGATGTGGTCTCACTACAACTCTGTACAGCCGCAGCATCATTTCTTGACTTTAATATTTGATTCTTGGAATAAGTGCAAACATTTCTTTGTCTACCTTATCACCTGCAATTCTTGCATACTACCTTTTGAGATTCATGTGCAGGGACACCCAGATATCTCTTAACTGTAGAGTTTTGCAGTCTCTCTGCACTTAAATAATACACTGCTTCTTTAATCTATCTGCCAAAATTTCCCACATTATATTTCATCTGCCAATTTTTTGCCACTCAGTTAAGCTATCTATGTAACTTTGTAGAGTCTTTATGTCATCTTGACAACTTACCTTCCTTCCTATCTTGGTGTTATCAGCAAATTTAGACACAAATTTGATCCCTTCTTCCAAAGTAATTAATATAGATTGTAAATAGTTGAGGCCCCTGTAGCACTATCCCCACCTCATTCCACTAGTTATTGTATTCCAACCTGAAAGTGACATATTTATCTCTATTCTCTGCTTCTTGTTAGTTACAGTAAGAAGTCTCACAACACCAGGTTAAAGTCCAACAGGTTTATTTGGTAGTAAATGCCACTAGCTTTCGGAGCGCTGCTCCTTCGATCACAAACAGAACTCCCCACTCACCTGGCAAAGGAGCAGCGCTCCGAAAACTAGTGGCGTTTACTACCAAATAAACCTGTTGGATTTTAACCTGGTGTTGTGAGACTTTTTACTGTGTTTACCCCAGTCCAACGCCGACATCTCCACATCTTGTTAGTTAACCAGTCCTCTATCCATAGTAATCTGTTACAGCATGCACTGTGCTCTCTTATTTTGTGCAGTAACTTTGATGTTATATGGTATTCAATGCCTTTTGGAAATCAAAGAATACCACATCCACAGATTCTTCTTTATCCACATTGCTTGTTAATTTCCCAAAGAACTCCAATAAATTAGCCCTTTCACAAAACCATATTGACTACCTGATTTCATTACAATTTTCTAAATGTCCTGCTATTATCACCAATATAATGAATTCTGGCATTTTCCTCATGATAGGCTAACTGGACTACAGTTTTCTCCTTCTGTTTCCCTCTTTTCTTGAATAGAGGTGTCACATTTGTAATTTTTCAATCCCCTGGGATCTTTCCAGAATCTAGGGAATTTTGAAAGATCAGAAACAATGTTTTCTGTCTAGTCACTTCTTTTAAAACTCTAGGATGCAGGCCAAGCAGGTCCAGGGAACTCATCAATATTTAGATGTAATAGTTTTGCTAGTACCTTTCCCCTAGTGATTGTGATTGTTCTAAGTCCATTCTTCCCTTTTACACCTTGATTTTCAAGTATTCTTCATTTTTTTTAGTGTGTCTTCTACATTGAAGATATGCACAAAGCATCTGTTCAATTCTTCTGCCATTTCCTGGTTCCCATTATCAATTCCTCAGTCTCACCCCTAAGGGATTAATGCTCTCTTTGGCTACTCTTTTCCTTTTTAAATACTTATAGAAAGTCTTATTATCTGTTTTAATATTTCTAGCTAGCTTTTCCTTACACAGTACTTTCTTCCTCATTATTATTATTTGTTCCTTGCTGGTTTGTAAAATCTGTCTAATCTCCTGATTTATGATTAATCTTTGTTATATTGTGCACATTTTCTTTAAATGTGTTACAATCCTTAACTTCCTTAGTTAACCATGGATGGTGCCTCCACCTCATGGTCTATCTTGTTAATTGCTGAGAGTTTTGAACAAAAGAACAAAGAACAGTACAGCACAGGAAACAGAACCTTCGGCCCTCCAAGCCTATGCCGCTCATTGGTCCAACTAGACCATTTGTTTGTATCCCTCCATTCCCAGTCTGTTCATGTGACTATCCAGGTAAATCTTAAATGATCCCAGTGTGTCCGCCTCCACCACCCTTCTTGGCAGTGCATTCCAGGCCCCCACCACCTCCTGTGTAAAAACCGTCCCTCTGATATCTGAGTTAAACCTCGGCCCTCTCACCTTGAGCCTGTGACCCCTCTTTCGTCACCTCCAACCTGGGAAAAAGCTTCCGTTTGTTCACCCTATCAATACCCTTCATAATTTTGTACACCTCTATTAGGTCTCCTCTCATTCTCTGATTTTCCAGGGAGAACAACCCCAATTTACCCAATCTCTCCTTATCTTCTTAAATGACTGCCACTGCCTTACTTTTTAACCTATTTCCCTAGTTTACGTAAGCCAATTCTGTCTTTATACCCTTGTAATTTACTTTGTTTAAGTTTAAGAAATTAGTCATTGATCCACACTCCATACCTTGAAAAAGATTGTGAAATTCTATCACCTTCTAAGAAACCACATCAAAGGCATATTCTGTTACTACAGCTTCTTCAGAGTTTCAGGGTTTTTTTGGATCATTAGGCCACGTGCTGAATTGAAGCCATGAGTGACTTCTGAAATCCAGCCAAGCATTCATAATGACAACAACCATCGTGACAAAAGCTTCCAGCTACAATTCCTAAAATTGAAAGGATGGAATGGTGTTCCATTTCCATTTTAAAGCAGAGTGCCTATCAATCAATGGAGAGGAAAGGGACAGCAATTTTGTTCAACTTTCAAAAGCAGGCTTTTGTTTCAACAGAAAGCTGTCAATTGATTTAAATCACAGCACAAAACATGACAGCAAAACTTCACAGGTCATTCTGCTTATGTTTTTAATGCAGGAGGACACTTTTGACAATTGAAAAAGTAATGTAATGCATGGCAACAATTAGACAATGATGTTCAATGTAAGCACCAATAAACATTTACAGGACAGACCCCAATGATAAATTGTTGCATTAAAATTACATCTAATTTTGACATAGCATCTAATAGTGACATTTGAATGCAAATGTCAAACATTTTACATTTATTATTCTGAATGTTCCTGACTTCTCGGCAGACTTTCCCCAGTGGTCACAAACTCTCCAAAGTGGTACATTTTTATGGCTTCCTGAACCACAACATGAAAATAGTGTGCAGGATGAAAGAGAGTTTTCCTGTGGTCCTCATAACTGGGATGCCAACCTCAAAAGAGGTGTGCGCACGTTTTGCACTATGGCCCTCTCAGTGCATGAGAAGGCTGCACGAGGTTGGAGAGGCAGAGGAAAATTGTTTTCCATTAAAAGAAAACTGAATTCAGGGTTTCACAACCAGATTCACACTGCATTGGGAGGCAAACATCTGGCCCCTGATGTTGTTAATCTATATTAAACACATACCTTCTCATTTATGATTGATCGGGGTGGTGGGTTGGAACAGTGGTTAGCGCTGCTGCCTCACAGCATCAGGGACCCAGGTTCAATTCCAGCTTTGGGTCACTGTCTGTGTGGAGTTTGAACATTCTTCCCGTGTCTGTGTGAGTTTCCTCCGGGTGCTCTGGTTACCTCCCACAGTTCAAAGATGTGTAGGTTAGGTGGATTCGATATATTAAATTGGCCCTTAGTTTCCCAAGATTTGTAGGTTCAGGGGATTAGCACAGTAAATCATTGGGTTACAGGAATAGAACAGGGGGTGGGCTTGGGTAAGATGATCTGTCAGACTGAATGGGCCAAATGGTCTCCATCTGCCTGGGAGGGATTCTATGATTCTATTCTCTGATTCTAGTACCTGTACTTGAATATTGTTTTCAAATGCAATTTTGTTACTTTAAAATATAACATGCATTTTGGAAACAGAGTGATTGATGACATTTTCAGTCAACTCCAACCAAAATAATGGAGATGCAGACGACTGGATAAGTGGAGGCTTCAGTGTGGAATTAAGCCTGAGAGCGTTTTTGGAGGGGATTTTTGAACTGCCACATCTCTTTCCTTCAGAACTGCTATTGTTCTGAACGTGTTTTATTCTTGACCACAAAGGACCACCATAAATGAAAGAATATCACATGCGTGTGGGCTTATTATTACTGGTTTATTTCCTTGTAAATTTCTGCTGCCCATCATGTATGCCATATACACAAGGCCTCAGTGGATTGTCAAACATTGCTGTGATGTGTTGCCAGTAAAACTCAGCACTTTTGTTGTATATTTTATCTTTGTTTAATCTCAGTGGACTTTTTAAAGCAGTTGTCTTACCATTTAAAAAGCACTTTTTGACATAAAAAAAATGCCTGAAGGTAATTCTCACACTTCTAGCTTTTACACAAAGAATCTTAACAAAGGACTTCAATTACTGAAGTGTGGGTTCAGTTTTCAGACCTCAATAAAATATTGATGGTGCAATTGTTCCCTGCTTTGACATTTAGTTGCAAATATTGATGTGTATTCAAACGTAAGGCGACATAAAGCTGTCTATATGAACATAAGGGGTCATAAAATCTAGTTGCAAAGGACTGCATGTTCTCCTGGCTCATTTTATTTTACTTTTACTGTCTCTGCTTTTCATTCAAACATCGTGTGCACTTCATGTAGCTGCTCCCTCAGTCTTCCTCTATTATTAAATAGTAATTCAACAACTCTAATATCAGGCCATTTCTCAAAGTAATCATCAAAAAAATCAAAAAAATCATCTGAAAAAATGTGCCAGACTTTTATTTAATATTCGCAGTTACTATTCAAATGTTACATCATTCTCAAATTTACAGGACAATCTGGAAGCTAATTTTGCTTAAAGTGTTTTTGGACTGAGTTTCTTTGTCTTTTCTGTCAAAAATATCAAACATTAATTCACAGTGGCATTGTGGCTAGCACTGCTGCCTCACAGCACCAGAGACCCAGGTTTGATTCCTGGCTTGAGTTACTGTCTGTGCGGAGTTTGCACATTCTCTCCATGTATGTGTGGGTTTCCTCTGGGTGCTCTGGTTTCCTTCCACAGTCCGAAAGATGTCGTGGTTGGACATACTGAATTCCTACTCAGTGCACCCGAACAGACGCTGGGGTGTGTGGTGACTAGGGGATTTTCTTAACTTCATTGCAGTGTAAGCCTACTTGTGACACTAATAACATTTTAAAATTTAAACTTTAGATGTGACCTCTGCACATGGGAGAGAAAAATAAATAACTTTCAAAAAATTATGGAAAAACTTACCGATAGTAACTATTTTCAATGGAAAGAACACCCACAAAAAGTTACCTTACTTCACTTAATGTTTTTGATAAAACATAATCAGAGACGGTACTTTCTAGATTTCTGTTGTGTCAGAGATACACGTGTGTTTCTAAACTTATTACGGGAGCCATTTTTTATTAATACAGGTTAGTTAACAAGGCAGCCCTCATCTGTATGTTATTCCGAAGGTCTACTTGAGGTAAATGGAAGTTATCCTGTTCACAGTGAATCCCAACTTTAAGATTAGCCAGCCTACCTTTCCTGTAAGAAGGCTGTCTCAGAATTCTGAGGGGAAATTAAGAGAGAGGGAGAGGAAAGGGTGGAAGAGAACATAAAACCCATGGCTGGGGAAAAATAAATTTTGGTGCCTGTACCAGATGGAAAATGTATTTTCCTCAGCAGCAGGGGAAAAGTAAGAGCTTTACATGTTGTCAGTAAAATAGTGCACAGACGTGTGCATTACAGAAACTGTACGCTTCATTGTTAACTCATCACTGTAGTTAAGAAATTTAAAAAGACATTTATATCCCATTCAGTTATACTCTCGGTCTAGATTTTCCACTCCAATGCTAATAGCATATCAAGAAATCCTGCACTTCAGAGTTAAGATCGTTGGAGCAGAGAAGATTGAGGGGGAACCTGATTGAGGTGTACAAGATTATGAGAGACATGGACAGAGTGGATAAGGAGCAGCTGTTCCCCTTAGTTGAAGGGTCAGTCACGAGGGACGTAAGTTCAAAGTGAGGGGCAGGAGGTTTAGGAGGAATGTGAGGAAAAACTTTTTTTATCCAGAGGATGGTGATGGTCTAGAATGCACTACCTAGGAGGATGGTAGAGGTGGGTTGCCTCACATCCTTTAAAAAGTATCTGGATGAACACTTGGCACGTCAAAATATTCAGTGCTATGGACTAAGTGTAGGCAGATGGGATTAGATGGGAGTTCAGGTGTTTCTAATGTGTCAGTGAAGACTTGATGGGCTGGAGGGCCTCTTCTGCAATGTGTGATTCTCTGATTCTATGATTCTAAGATGAATTGAAGGAAAACCATGAGTTGTGATGAAGAACTTTCATCAAAGTGCTTCTAGCCGATGCCTGAAGTGCTGAGGTGAAGGTTTTTGATCAAATCTCTGCATTTGACTTACAGCCAATCATTTCCACCTCAACTATATTGTTTCATCTCAACGTTATGAGGAGATGGTGGCGTCGTGATAATATCAATTGATTGGTTAAAAAAAGGCACATGCTCAATGGACGTGGGTTCAAACTCCACCAGTAATGATGGTGGTCATAAACTATCATCATTTGATGTAAAAAGCAATCCAGTTCACTAACATCCCTTAAAGAAGGAAATCTGCCATCTAGCCTGGCCTACATGAAACTCTAGAGTTTTAACTAGTTCTCAAATGCCTAGTGTACCATTCAGTTCATGGGTTATTAGGGATGGGCAACAAATGTTGGCCTCACCAGCAATATCCTATGAAATAATTAAAACAATTCTCACACATGAGAATTTTCTTTTCAATGAAGATTAATAAACATTAATAAAAAACAAATGATGGCTGGGTAAATTTCCCTAGTTGATTTTTGGAAAAGTGAATTATTTAGAAGGAGCAACAGAAAACTATTAAAAATGTGAAATGAGTCTTTTCATAATGATCGAGTAGCTGAATTGCAAGCTCTGTGATCCAACTTCAGTGCGTGAAACATACATATGTGGGGCAATTTTGCCCAAAAAAATCTTAAGTGCCCAATGGGCCCCGACACCACACGCCGCACCCCCTAACCCTCACCCCTTCTCCGCCAATCGCCAGCCCTGACCTCTAATGGCCAGGCCCAGCCTCCCGACGGCCAGTCCCAGAACAGCCCCCATCCCCTATACAGAATCTCCCCTTCCCTCCCCTACTATTACCCCTCCCCATGATGCTCTGCCTCTAAGGCCTCATCCCGTTGGCACTGCTTGGTGCCTGATGGGCATTGCCAATGTGTCAGACTGGCAGTGCCAGGGTGTCTGATGGGCATTACCAGTGTGCTGGGCTGATACTGCCAGGATACCAGACTGGCACTACCCAAGGGGCACTGCTCCTGACCTCCGGGGACCCCATGTCCGGCTCCAATTACTGGGAACCATATGTGATTTCCGCTAGAGTGGATCTGCACTGGTGAGGTCAGCAACATAAGTAAACCTGGACAATTGCATCCCGGGCCTGCTAAAGACATTCAAATTATACTGTGAATATTTAAATTAGCCTTGCGCTTAGATTCCCCAGGATGCTACGCTGCTCGACCAGTGCAGCAGGCCGGGAAAATTATGCCCATCATATCACATGTAAACATGGAAAATTACAATTTGTATGTGAGGCTTAATATCCCAGAAATTGACGTTCTAGTTCTAGAACAGATTGTGTTGTCTCAGTTCAAATTCTTAGTTCATCTGACTAGAACATTCTATTTCCCCAATTTCTTCTTCATCATAACTGTGATTCCATAACTGTAATGCAGTGAGTAATAGAGCAATATATCTCAGGCATTGATCCAGCAGATTTGCATTTAACTTGTTGATACATACCTAACAGAAATATTCAATTAAGATTGAGCATCACCATCTCCAAGGTTCTTTCTCACTAGTAGCAGTGAGCTAATATCTATGAGATCTTTCTTTAAAGTTGTTTTCAGTATTGAATATTGACACTCGGTGTAACTTGAGTGGCAAATATTGGAAAGTGAAGTTTATTTATTAGTCATGAATAAGGCTTACATTAACACTGCAATGAAGTTACTGTGAAATTCCCCCTTGTTTGGCTATTCTGTCCACTTTTCTAACTATTTCATGTTTTAGGTCGTGCACTCAAGGATTTAATGAACTGATAAATAAGGTTTCTTTCTATCGCATTGCTATTCACATTCTGCACAATTTTTATTCCAGTTTATGGCCTAGTCTATATGGAGGACTACCCCTGCAAGAAGAACATTAATGCCATTCATTGGGAAAAACAGTACCATTGGCACTGATCCAAGTATTTTCCTTTAAATTCAATACTTATTCAACTCTATTGTGGAGTATTTTTTCATGGGAATGATATCCCTATCAGTATGCTGTCAAACTTAAAAAAAATCAAGCAACCTTTCAGTCAGCCTCACACAGCGTCCAGCTGTGAGGCTACCTCGCTAAAGAAGTTCCAATATCATTCGACATACACTAGCTGTGGAGCACCGAATATCAATTTCAGATTATTTTCTTACAGAGCCATAAGATGACTCTTTGATACCCTATCTTAATATCCAGGGGGCACAAATTTGAAATCTCACCAAAAGAACAAAAGAAGTTCAGAACATTTTTTTAATAACAGAGGACTGTGAAGATGTGCAACTTGCAATTAGAAACAACAGTGGAAGCAGATAGTATTTTTTTTAGAAGGAAGTGGGTAAATATCTAAAATGAAAAAAATTAAATGTTAAGGGGAAAGGGCAGGAAATTGGAGCTAAGTAGATGCTTCAGATAACTGGCACATGCACAATTGACAAAATGGTCTCTTTCTGGATTGTGTCAATTTATACGATTCCTTTAGTCCAAAACCTATTTGATGTCAAACCATCAGTGATATCGATTTTGTTTCTGATTGGAATATTGTTCAGATTTTGTTGCAAGGTATGATTTTACATACAGCTTAACTATTATTTTTATATAAACACTTTGACAAGGAGAAAATAAAGGTCCTTTCACCACTTGCATATTCCGTCTGGGCAAAAGGTTTGAAAATGGCCATGTGGGAACGCTTGTATGTAAAACAACTATGAAGAATTAACAAAACAAACAGTAATGTCACTGCCTATAAATGTTAAATAACTCTTTATTTGAACATCAGATAACATACACAGTTGAGTAGATTTTAATTTATAAACCTTCATATTTTAACAATTAGACCATGGGCATGCTTGTTATAAACTATTTGCAAGTTAACACAAGAGAAATTGATGAAAAGAACATGGTTAATATTGTCTGCTTGACATTACATTGTGAATAGAACTTTTAACATTTTACTTTTAACATTTCAAATCCAAGCAAACATACTTATCAATCTATCCGAGGGTGTATTCAACTATAAGAATATTCACATTTTAAAAGGTGTTCATGTTGGAAGTGATTAAAGTCTGTTTTGAACGTGTGTACCTTGTATATTTGCTTATTGTAAACTGTGTTTTATGTTTTATAAGGGGCGGGATCTTTGTGATAGACTACTTGGCAAGTCTTTGCCAATATGTAAATTATGTCTAAATGCAACATTCTTACAATTTCTTTGAACATTAATATATCAAAATGGAATGCAGCTTTGTTAAATCTTTGCCCTCCAGCAAAACAAAATTAACAAAGATCTTGGCTTATAAATTCAGCTGCACAGCATCCATTTACCATAGAACTATAGAATACATTGAATCATAGAATTCCACAGTGCAGAAGGAGGCCGTTTGGCCCATCAAGTCTGTACCGACCACAATCCCACCCAGGTCCTATCCCCATAACCCCATGTATTTACCCCAGTTAGTCCCCCTGACAATAAGGGGCAATTTAGCATGGCCAATCCACCTAACCCATGACTGTGGGAAGAAACCCACACAGACACAGGGAGAATGTGCAAACTCCACACAGACAGTGACCCAAACCAGGAACTGAATTGGGTCCCTGGCATTGTGAGGCAATAGTGCTAACCACTGGGCCACCGTGCTGCCCCCATCATTAAATGGCCTATACTATGTCCCCCAGTAGGGTGGGCTGAAAGCACACGCACATTTCCAGTAAGTTCATGTTGGCCACGTAATGCAAAATAATTTATTTAAATTGGGGTCCTGAAAGTCTTGCAGAATCCATTTTTCAAATAATCCACTGCTTCACTTGTCAGATGCTGAACCCGCACATCACAATATGGTGCCAGCCAGCGGAAAGACCCCTATACTTTCCAGATGTGAAGTGGGAAGGAACAGGAACGTTGCTTCTGACTCCATGTTTGTTTGGGTGTACCTTCACACACATACCTTTTGGGAAGAGTGTGGGGAAGGGATGGAAGGATTTCTGAGCTGATTATCAGCCCATTGAATCACACTAAAGGAATGCAAGCATCTTGCTAGATCCATTTAAATTCATTCCCACAGCCCAATATTGAGGCTTGGACTTCAACATCAGGTGAAAGAATTTACCAAAAAAGGGCACACCCGTGTTTCTAGATCTGAACGTAGAAAACAATGGTTCTTAAAATGTTACTGTGCACCTTGTAACTGTAAATCAGTTAAGTTATTAGGATGAGCAATATTTTGTAGATGTACACACATTTCGACTGTCAAGGGACTTCTGTTAATTTAGTTTTAATTAGTTCTTACTTAAAAAGCTATATGGTAATAGTTCCCAACATTGAAGATAATGACCTTTGTTGAAAAGAGAATCAGAAGTATATTCTCAACTTGCAGCACGATGGCCTGTGCCTTACAGCACCTGATTAGCACTGCTGCCTCACAGCACCAGGGACCTGGGTTTGATTCCTGGCCTGAGTCACTGCCTGCATGTTCTCTCTATGTTTGTGTGGGTTTCCTCTGGGTACTCTAGTTTCCTCCCATAGTTCAAAAGACATGCTGGTTAGGTGCATTGGTCATGCTAAATTCTTCCTCAGTGTACCCAAACAGGCACCAGAGTGTGGTAGCTGGGGGATTTTCACAGTACCTTCATTGTAATATTAATGTAAGCCTACTTGTGACATTAATAAAATAAACTAAATTTACTTCCTCTGCAGATCAGCTAGTTGGTTTAGAATCTGCCCTGTTCAAAACTGGGTGACAGATCCTCAATGATAATTTCACACACAAGTGGACAGTTGAAAACATATCCTGCAAACTTGAATGAACTATTGAGTGCAATAGAAGCCAAGTTTGCTCTCCCACACATCCAAAGATTTCAAAGATAACATTATTAATTTTAATCCCCACTTAATCCTACAAAGGGGAACTATCTATAAACTAAATGGTGTGTCTCAGCCTTCCTTATTCCATGTTTCAAACTGTTCTCCGACATCTGTTCTTCAAGCATGGTTATGATACAGATGTTTTGAGTTGAAAAGTCAACTGCGATGACATCATGAGTTTCTGTTCTGGCTATATCATTATTAGGGAGTGAAATTCAGTCAAGAGAATGTGAGCTTTAGAAAGCACTTATGATATCATCAGAGGAGTGGGGGAGGGGTGCTGGGAAGGAGCGAATGCTCCACAAAATGAATTTCCCTGAGCTGCTGCTGAACATTAGAGACAGCTATTTTCAGACTGATCCTAGGTCCTCATTCACTTTCTTCTAGACAAGAGCTCACATAATGATGGATAAGAAATTCTTGTGGCAACCGCTTTGCGGACTGGGTGCAGTTGTGCAACTGTTACATTTTGGGTGTTTCTATTTTTCTACGTATAGCTAATGAATAGGAAACAAAAGAAATAGAAAAGGATGACCAAAGTGTCAGGTTTGAATGTCCTTTGAAATGGCTGTTGGATTTTTTTCTGAATCTCGCACAAAGCTCTTTTTGTCACTAAACTGGTAACACGTTGGGGTATTCACTGAACACTTCGTTTGTTTTGGTTTCTTTAAGTGAAGGTTACTTGCTTTCATGCGAGGCATATGAGAACCCTTGTAAGATCAAAAAGAAATTTGAAAGAAACTTCAAAGATCTTGACTCGTCTCTGCTGCAGGAAGTACTTTATCCAAGAGCTTCCTTACTCAACTTCACCATCACATCTCATCAAGAAGACATGATGGTGATGACCAGGTGCACTGGAAGTTGATTTTTTAGAACTATAACAGTATTATTCACATGCACACAAATTTAACCATCATAGAACTGGTCAGTGACCTTCTGGTTACACTTTAAACTTTGTTGCTCCTTAAAACAAACAAGGGCTTTGATTAGCTATATTATCTGCCGACTTGTTTAACATAAATGCAAACCAAACAGGCCAACAATAATGATGTTAAAGTCAATAAGTAACAGGCATATTATTTCTATTCTGCCAGCATGGCCCACATTGCTCGTTATCTGGAGGAATGAGGACCAGCAATTTTTTTTGTGCTATAAATTAAATGCAGAATCTT
Source organism: Carcharhinus amblyrhynchos (assembly GCF_965287045.1). Classification (NCBI taxonomy): domain Eukaryota; kingdom Metazoa; phylum Chordata; class Chondrichthyes; order Carcharhiniformes; family Carcharhinidae; genus Carcharhinus; species Carcharhinus amblyrhynchos. The sequence continues at coordinate 92,161,092 of NC_137328.1, read as the reverse complement.
TATGATGCAGAAGGTGGCCACTCAGCCCATTGTAGCTGCACTGGCTCTCTGAATGAGCAATTCATTAGTGCCGTTCTCCTGCATTCCTCCTCATAACACTACCCATTTTTTCTTTTCAGATAAGAATCCAATTCCTTTTCGAATACTTCTACTGAACCCTCCTCCACCACATTCTCAGGTAGTGCATTTCAGGCCCTAACCACTCGCTGTGTGAGAAAGCTTATATCGCTTTTGCTATTTTTGCCAATTACTTTAAAGATGTGCCTCTCATGTTCAAACCTTTCACGAGTGGGAATAGTTACTCCCTTTTTTCTTTGTCCAAACCCATCATGATTTTGATTACCAAGTAATTCCTCTCAACTTTCTTTTTTCCAAGGAAACTGGTATTAAATTCTCTAATCTATCTTCATATTTGTAGATTCCTCGTCCCTGTGACAAATCTGGTGAATTTTTCCTGCACTCTCTCCAATGCACTCACATCTTTTCGAAAGTACGATCTAATAACTGCTCCTTATCAGTTTTAAACCCTTCTAGTCCGTGAATTATCTGTCCCTTTGCCATGGCCTGCATAGCATTTATCTTCCTCGGTAAAGACAGATGCAAAGTATTTATTTAGTACCTCAGTCATGTCCTCTGCCTCCAAGCATAAATATCTTTTAGGTCTCTAATCAGTCCTATTTACCTAATCAGGCCTCCTTTTACCATCCTGAACCTTCTATCTTACCACTCCGAACCTTCTATATTCAGCCTCATTCTCCGTAGTATTTTCTACCTGACCTTCTTCTTTATCCCATTCACTATCTAGTCACCCAGGCAACTCTGGATTCATATGCCCCTTTTCAAGGAAGTGGACCTTGACTGTGCCCAAATTATCTTCTCTTTGAAGGCAACCTGTTGTTCAGTTACCATTTTTCCTGCCAACCTTTGGCTCCAATCTATTGGGCCCAGATTTGTTGTTGCCCCACTGGAGTTGGCTTTCCCTCAGTTAATTATTGTTAGTTTGCTTTTTATTTGTCTTCTTCCATTGTCAGCCTGAACTTTATTATACAATGATCACTGTCCCTGAAATGTTCTCCTGACATTTGATCCATTTGGTCCACTTCATTCCCAAGAACTAGGTCTACCCCTTCCTCACTGGACTAGAAGTATAATCACTGTAGGGAACTTTCCTGAACGCACTCTTGCAACTCTTGCCTCTTTGGCTGTCCTTTACATGAGTCTATATCAGGTAGTTAAACTTTCACAAGTGTTGTGCTGTGTTGTGCTCCTTTCTTTTTTATTCATGGAACACAGGTTTCACTGGATGGCCAGCATTTATTGCCCATCCCTGGAGGGCAGTTGAGAATCAACCACACAGCTGTAGCTCTGCAGTCCAGATAAGGACGGCAGATTTCCTTCCCTTCAGTTGGGTTTTTCTGTCAATCGACATTAGGTTTCATGGTCATCAGCAGATTCTTAATTCCAGATATTTTTAATTGAATTCAAATTCCGCTATCTGTTGTGATGGGATTCAGACACAGGTCCTCCGAACATTAGCTAGGTTTCTGGATTAATAGTCCAGTGATAATACCAATAGGCCATCGCCTTCTTTCAGCTATTGGAAATATGGTGAAATCTAAAATCAGGACCAGTCTCAATGGAAAGATGCTCAGGGAAATTAACGGGGAAAACACCTGCAGTTTCAATAAACTCTTATCTCTGATCATCATTATCGTTGATTTCCATTGGGTCGCTTTAATTCACGTCAAATGTTTAAATTAGTCTTAAGTGTTTGAGACATATGATGAATGTGAATGTGAACAAAGACTGTTTCAAACTTAATATCTTTGGTTTGCAAATTGGCAGGGTGGCACTCTCTTGGCTTTTAAAACCACAAGGATCCTTTCAGATAAGTGGTTATCAGATGAGATAAAAGCTATCACAAGTAAAGTTAAACCAGCAACTCAAATCTTCATTGTCTCTATCAATCATTTATTACACTGATAAATGTATATTAATCTCAGCACAGGCAAAACGACCAATTGTTAGATAGATCAATGGATTCACAATGTTGTAACTTGAAATTTGTGAAATGATGACAATTGATTTTTTTTCTGTGCAAATTCATTTTTAAATCTTAAACCAACAAGCTGGATTTTATCAATCTGACCTACAAGGAATAGGGGAAGCCAGTTGTGGGTTGGGACTTTGGAAAGTTCAGAACCGTACTTGTCAGTAGCTTTTTAATTCAGCCAAGACATTTGCTTTTGACTTTTGGGCTTCCTGACCAATTAGAGGGGATGGGTGTGTTGACAGCCCCACTGCAGTCTGTTTCAGCTCCAATATTTCAATTCTGCCAGGTTCAGCATGGAAGCTTTCTCGAACTGTCAAAGTAGAGTCATCAACTCGACAAATGGTGGGGTGGTGGGCCAACGTGCAAGAAAGACTGCACCATGGTTCTCGGATGCATCTGTGGGCATCTTGGCATAGACTGAAAGAGAGGCTTTGTTCTCTGTGGGTGGATGGAGGAAGAGGAGCCACAAAGCTCAAGCAGGCACGGCAGGAAGTGGCAGATGAGATCAATAGCATCAGTGGATAAGAAAGATTTAATGACCTGATCAGGCTGGAAAAATGCTCAACCTTCCTGAGTCTTTTCCAGCTCATCATTCCTCAGATTAGCAAATCTTGTGCTGAACACATCCCTTTCTCTCTTTGCACTTACACACCTAGCAAGCCAGCAGTGGCACTGACCCTCGTTATATTGCAATGTCATGCCCATCCCTCATAATGACTGTCTACCATGTCATGCCTTTCCACCCTCTCAAAACATTCTGCAACTCACAGTCACAGCTTTCTTCTTTTGCTCCTTGTGGAAGAGATCATAGAACACTTGGGAGAAGCAGAGAGCTTGAAGATAACCCTCTATTCATAGCCAGTGGAGAAAACATTGAAGATAAGACAAGATAGGTTTAAGCTGAGAGCGAAGAGATACAATAGGGTCCAGAGGGGCAGTTTTTTTCACACAGAGGGTGGCGAGTCTCTGGAATGAGCTGCCACAGGTAGTAGTAAAGGCAGGTACAACTTTGTCTTCTAAAAAGCGTTTAGACTGTTACATGGGTAAGATGAGTATAGAGGGATATAGGCTAAATGTGGGCAATTGGGATTAGCTTTGGGGTTTAAAAAAAAGGGCAGCATGGACAAGTTGGGTCAAAGGGCCTGCTTCCATTCTGTAAACCTCGATGACTCTATGCTCTAAGTTAGGTCTCTGCACGACACAGTGATGAACCATATTCATCTCACTTCATTGGAAAGAGACAATTAATTATATACATTGTAAGTGTGGGGAAAGGCATACAGGCAGGCCTTCATGAATTACCACAGCTGTTGCAGGTGTCATGCTGCATCATACTCTCGGTACCCAGCCAACTAGATGTTAACCAAACCCCGAGATGGCGTTGGGACACAAATTACATCTCTTTATTAGCTGGCACCATAGTGGAATGAAAAGAAGTAGCAGGTTTTCGTGCCCACTTAGCACTACTCATATGTTTACAACTGGCATTAATGCTGATGCTACAGCTCCTGTTTGAAGCAGATGGGCCTCATGAATAGATGAAAATACAGATCAGTAGACATCATTTAGATTCTAGCATCATTACAGACAGCACAGTGACACAGTGGTTAGGGTTAGCACTGCTGTATCACAGCGTCAAGGACACTGTTCAAATCCAACCTTGGGTCACTGTCTGTGCGGAGTTTGCACTTTCTCCATGTGTCTCTATGGGTTTCCTCCGGGTGCTCTGGTTTCGACCCACAGTCCAAAGATTGTTATGAGTGCAGGCTGGATGGGCCAAATAATCTCCCTTTGTACTGTAGGGATTCTATGATTTCCTCTTTATATAATACTACCAGCTCCATCCCTCTTTCAACAAACATGGGAATCACAATGTACCCATTTGGATCTGTATTTAAAGATATCTTTCTTATATTAGCTTCTGGATTTGATAGTATTAACTTTCTATAACTTGATTTCCACTGTTGCACCAGGAGCGGCATGGTGGCACAGTGGTTAGCACTGCTGCCTCAGAGTCCCAGGGACCCGAGTTCAATTCCTGACTTGGGTCACTGTCTGTGTAGAGCCTACACATTCTTCCTGTGTCTGCATGGGTTTCCTCCAGGTGCTCCAATTTCGTCCCACAGTCCAAAAGATGTGCTGGTTAGGCCATTGGCCGCACTAAATTCCCACTCTGTATACCCGAACAGACACCGGAGTGTGGCAACTAGGGATTTTCACAATAACTTCATTGCAGTGTTAGTTTATGTCTACCTGTGACACCAATAAGTAAACTTTAAAAAAACCAGTAAAGCTCAGGTTTCCCGATGAAATTATGTTGTCAGCTGCTTCACAGTGTTGTTTATCTCTGTTCCTCATTCTGCTTAATGCTACTGTAGACCTTTAAGAATGTGCCCAGTGCTCAATTTCCTGCCTAATCAGTATGCTGCATTCGGGCAGCATGTTTTGTACTGGCAACTTGCACCAACTATGCCCCCACCTCCACCAAGTTACTCAGGTGACCATCAGACTCGCATTGCCAACTTCACATGTTTACCAGTTCAAGATAAAACCAACATCCCACATGTAGTCAATTAGTTTTGGATTTAGCCATATAGAACATAACGATTCTTTTCTGATCGTTACAATATCCACAATTCATTTATGTGCTCTGTTTCTGAACCTAACTCTCCACTCACCTGATGAAGGAGCAACACTCTGAAAGCTCATGATAGCAAATAAATCTGTTAGACTTAAACCTGGTGTTGTGAGACTTCTCACTGTGCCCACCCCAATCCAACGCTGGCATCTCCACATCATGGATCCAAAAGTGTCTCAATTTTTTTTAATCCTGATATTGCAGTTTTAGTTTAGACAGTGCCATAACTAACTGGTATGAACTTGAATAACCTCGTTAAGAGATTCTATACCACCAGCTATCAGTCTATTCTAACGTAAGGTCATGGCTTGACTGCTAGACTTTCACACTGTGTGCACTGAGAATGACTTTATGTTGACACTGCAATTCTGTAGTATAGAAGCACTCACTTTGCTCATTCAGTTTTAGTTCTCAAACAAACTGCAAAGCATCTAAGTCAGCTTTTGAATCACAATGCCTGTGGTGACATTTAATTGGAAACATTTTGGAACATATGGCTCAATAACAGCAATATTAAGCCAGCTGTAGAGACACAAGGAAATGCATTGCAGAATTATCTTTGTCAAAGATTAACATATGTAGAGCATTTCTATGGCTGTTACAAGCTCAAAGACTATAGTCTTTCTGGTACAGTTTCTTTAATAAACTGAATGTAAGATAGCAGCCTGCAAAGAGTTGCCCATGGCAGAGGTCACATGACTATGCAAGCCAGATAGCACATGTAGCAATGATTGCATTTCAAAACCCAAACATCCCCATCTTCATAACGAACTAAAGACACATTTGCATGCACCATCATGTGTAACACTGTGGATGATTTTACCTTTTTTTTCTAAGTGATGGGTAGACGTGAAAGTGGGAGAGTTTCAGATCCGTCTTTTAGACACATTTTCAGGCCTCCCCACACGCACTCCAGCTGCAAAATTCTGAGCAAGTTTGTTGCCTGCTGCAGAAGCCTGTGGGTGGGGCTTAATGCACCCAAAAGCCTGCAGAGGGAGGCACTGTGCATGTGCAGGCCTCTGATGCTGCACATGCGTAATGGCAGCAGCAGGGGTCTGACAGAAAAGAGAGGCTGTCAGGCCCCTGCTAGTGCAGGCTGCATGAAGCAGCTTCCCCCGGCAATCGTGGCAGCCCACAGCCTCCCCGACACTTCCCCTTCCATCCCCCAGTGCCCGGACTGATCACTGTCCCCCACCGATCGCAGATCCGCTGCCCTCCCTCTACTGATCGCTGCAGAACAGCAGCAGGCTTCGTCTCCCTCTCTCCCCCCACTGATCCCTGCAGAATGGTAGCGGGTCCCGTCTCCGTCCCTCCATCCCTCCCTCCCTCAACCAATCTCTGCAGAGGGGCAGCAGGACTTCCCCCATTTATCCCTCCTCATTAGCTCCTCCCCCATTGTCCCCACCCTTTGTCCCCTTCCCCATTAGCATTGACCCAACTGGTCCCTCTCCCCATTGGCCCCACTGCCCAATAGCCCCTCCCCATTGGACCCCAGTACTGCCTAGTGAGCATTGCCCTGGTGCCTGGTAGGCACTGTCCAGATGCCAGGGTGGCACTGCCAGTCTAGCACTGCCCAAGGGGACCCTACCTTTCCCTCAGCCTTGCCTCAATGGCCTCCAGTTCTACTGGTGAAGCCAAGTCAACTGATCCCTGTTCATGGGGGGCATGACTATTCCTCGCCAGTGAGAACCTTTCACAGCAAGGTAATAAAGGGAGGGTGAGTCAGGACGATTGAGGACCAGGCTCACTAGGCAGCTGTAAAACAGCATTAAAATAAATTTACAGACCTTAATCTGCCCCTCGCCCATTTCCAGCGAGAGGCTGACTGCTCCACAAATCTGGTGCTCATAAAATAGTGGCAGTCGCGAAAAACAGTGTCAATCATGCTAAACGCTTTACGCTGACTTTACTACCGTGTTGCACCCAAAAACAGAAGCAACGTGATGGTAAAATCACCCTCACTAAGTTTATCAAATTATCCACCGTACCACGATTGTCTTCATGCATTAACAAGCTGTTGATGATTCTAGTCGGTCTCTACACATGAATTCCGTACATACATACATAGTGGTTGAAACATGGAGGTCCCCAATAGTACCCCTGCATCTTTTCAGTGGCTGTTCACCCAGCTGATATTCCCGCCCCAGGGCCTGTCATTCCCATGGCACTTGTTGCCATGGTAACTGTGGCTGTTCGTTTCCATTTTTGATCAATGGTGGAACTCTGTATACATTTGCGACCACTGTGTACGATAAAGGTGACACTTATTCCATGCACAAGTTGCCATGTGGCTTGACTCCCATTGAGAGTGTTGAAAGTTTGTACCCTGACCAGCTCTTCAATGCTTAACTCTGGTCATGGTTTGCCAATTTTGGCCTTTTGCAGTTTTGCCTTGATTTATTCAATCACACCAGTTACTACTTCTGACTTCAGTGGCTTTTCTGCTATTGGAAGAATAGCTTTGATGCAAAATGACAATATTCTTTGAACTGGACTATTTTCCATGCCTTCAGGTAGTGTATTTGCTCAGTCGGGAATTGCTTTGTATACATCTGAGCTGGATTTGCTCAATTTCTTGATACTTCCTTTGGCAATTTTTAATGCTGCCTCAGCCTTTCTCTTCAAATGGGGAAAATGTTCAGGTAATACGGAACTCTACCGTCTCGCCTGCCACAGAATCAGAGTGGGCGAGGGGCCGACAGCAGAAATGTCCGTTGACCTCCGGTGGGAATTTCTCACTTGAACGAGGCTGCAAAATCCCACCCAAAATGTTGAGTTTCTCAATCCTTTTTGAAGCAACTAATTTTTTCACTCATGAACTGAGAACCATTGTCACTCCTCACAATGTCTGGTATGCCAGAATGACTGAATTGTGCTTTTAAACAGTCTACTATCTCTCATGTGGTCAGCTGGCTTACCTCTTGGTAGTCAGAATAGTAGTCTACAGTGACAAGGTAATCAGTTCCTGCTGTTATGAAAAGGTCTGATCCCAACTTCATCTATGGTCTGTCTGGGATGCCACTCATCAACAATAGCTCTCTAGCTTGTTCAGCTTGGTACTTGTTAGAAGCACCACACTAGTTTATGTGGTCTTTATTTTAATTGCCATTGTTTGGCCATAGAATACTTCTCTTCCCTTCCTCAGACTCAATTCAATTGCTTGATGGCTTGCCTGGGTGCACTTGCGCATCGCTCCTCTCAGCTCCTTAGGGATACTGACTCTACTCTCTTTGTACAAAATGCCATCTTGGGTTGTCAGTTCATCTCATAGAATCATAGAATCTATGGTACAGAAAGAGGCCATCCAGGTCCGATCCATGTAACCCCACATATTTACCCTTCTAGTCCCCCTTTCACTGAAGGGCAATTTATCATGGCCAATCAACCTAACCTGCATGTCTTTGGACTGTGGGAGGAAACCAGAGCACGTGAAGGAAACCCACGCAGAAACAGGGAGAACACGCAAACTTCACACAAATTTCGTGAAGACGTGAATCAAACCCAGGTCCCTTGCATTGTGAGACAGCGGTGCTCACTACTGTGCCATGGTGCCACCTATATCTCAGTCTGTCCAGTATGCGCTTGTGACCACAAGTGTGTCCTTGACGCTCTCAGGATATCTTTTCATCACTACTTCTTACAGTACTTGAAGAGTTGCAGTTTGTTGGGTAGTTTGCTTGATTTGAGCAAGGTGCTTGTTTGTCAGATTCAATGCCTCTATTGGTTTGATAACTTTCAGAGCACTTTGAGCTGATTCTTCACATTGAATCTGGAAGATTTCACATTCTGTTGTCATATCCCCCACTTTCTTGATGGGGAATGCTGCTCATGACAACATGTCAGAGATGCACATCAGTTTCCCTTGCCTATATGTTAAGTCCAGATGACATCTCTGTAAATGAAGTAACATTCTTTGCAGATGCTCTGAAGGTAGTCACGGTTTAAAAAAATGTTTTGAATTAGGTGTGATTGGACTCACTGTTACGTTGTCTCTCCCAAGCAGGTATTGGTGAGAATGCTCACAATCAAAAACAATAGCCAGGAAATTTTTCTCGATTTGAGTGTAGCGTTGTTTAGTTTACATTACTGCCCTAAATGTATATGTGACTGGTTGTCCTTGCTACATTAGGATTGCTACAAAACCCACCTCATTCACTTCACACCGCAAATGGACTTCATCGTTGACGGCACAATATTTCAACACTGTTGTCACTAACTTTGGTTTTAGTGGACGCTGCTTCTTGTTCTGTACCCTAATACCACAGCACATCCTTGGCAGTGAGCTTGTGTTATGGTTCACATCAGAAAACAAATTAGACAAAAAATGTGCTAAATAGTTCTCTAGCTCAGCAAATCATTGAACTGCTTTCAGATCTGTTGGCCACTGAATCACAGTTACAGATCTCACCTTATCAGGATCTGGGGAAGGCATGACTTTTATACTATACCTTCAACTGCAATATTTTCTTGTTCAGCTTCAGGTTCATCTGCTGAGCCATCTCTCGCAGTCATATTAAATTCTGATCATGGCCAGCCATGTCTTCTTCCATTGTGCCTCCACATCCATGGACTAGCAGATCATCCACTGTGGCTTCCATCCCAGGAAGATCACTGACTATCTGATGTTGTTTGCATTGATACCTCTCTAGAGGTGTGGAAATGCCAAACGGTATGTGCAACTATCAGTCCCTCCTGAATGGTATCTGGAATGTAGTTAGAAAGCTGCTGTTTTCATCCAGCTACACCTGCCAGCAACCATCCTTTGCATTGAGGGCTATAAAAATCTTTGTCTTGGTAAGTTGTGGCAAAATTCCTTGGATGGTTGGTACTGATAATAAGACCTCTTCAGTGCTTTATGTAGATGTCTTGGGTCTGAGCATGCTCACAGTTTTCCAGGTTGTTTCGATGTAATCAAGCTGCTAATCCAGTTTGCAGGAGTTGCCACATTCTTGATTGTTCTCCTCTTTTCCAGCTCTTCTATTATGTCTTTTAAGCTTGACCTGACAGCAGCTGGACCTATTCTCGGCTGATGTTGAATTGGTTTTACGTTCTCATCTACTTCAAGATGATATTCTCCAGATAGACATCCAAACCCTGTAAAGTCATCTTTGCACTCCTCTTGGATCTGTTTAGCAGTTCTGTGTGTTGCAACAGGCTGCAAATCTCTGTTGGCATGTTTAGGGTTACCAGTACAATCTTTAGACTTGTCCCAGCACTATAGCACAATGCTTAGCCCTGCTGCCTCATAATGCCAGGGACCAGGTTCAATTCCAACCTTGGCTGACTGTGTGGAGTATGCACATTCTCCATGTGTCTGTGTGAGTTTCCTTTTGGGCGTTCCAGTTTCCCTCCACTGTTCAAAGATGTGCAGATGGATTTGCCATGGTAAATGGCCCCTTAGTGTCCCAAGGTGTGTAGGTTAGATAGATTAGTAAATGTGTGGGGTTATGCGGATATGGCGGGGGAGAAGACCTGTTAAGATACTCTGTCAGGGAGTCAATGCAGATTTGATGTGCCAAATGGCCCCCTTCTGCATTGTATGGATTCTATGGGATGCTATGATCTGGGATGAGTGGCTGTGGCATTCCATCTATGATTTGGAACTCCCGATCTTCATTCTTACCATTGCTTTGGGCTCTCAGACTAAATTGCCCTCTCAGCATGATTACCATACCATCATATAGCCTCAAGCTTACTTTTGAGGACTGCATTTTAGATCACCATGTTAAATCGCTTTGCAGAGGTCTGTGAAGGCTATGACACTATATTGCACACCAGTGTTTATTTGACACTTCTTGTTCACTTGATGCTCTCCTTCTTCAGTCATTATTCTAACTGCCACAAACCATTAATCACCTGTAGACTTGATGAGGCAGCCTGTTTTATTGTGCATTGTGCTTCATCAGACTCTTTAGCTGATATTTTTTTCAGTGGCCACCTGTATAAGTTTGTTTTGCTTCTTGTTAGCCAAAAGCTTGCCAGGGACCAGGTTCAATTCCAGCCTTGGCTGACCGTGTGGAGTATGCACATTCTCCCCATGCCTATGTGGGTTTCCTCTGGGTGCTCCACTTTCCCTCCACAGTCCAAAGATGTACAGATGGATTTGCCATGGTAAATTGTCCCTTTGTCTACAATTATTTTGCTCTTTCAGCCTGGAATACCTGTCAGCATAATGTATCTCCTGGTCTGTTTGATCCTCCATGTGCTCTGGCTGATATTTTTCAATCTCTGCATTTCTGCACACATTTTTCTTGAGAGTAAGTTTCTCTTGTCTTGGTACATTTCTTCTCACTGTTAGATCTCTTGTGCTATGACGATTCTATTTTTAATGAGATCTTCTTTTAATCACCTAAATTCACATGATTCTACAAGCTGTGTTACTGCAATCACATATTAATCAATGTACTCTTTTTCACCCTGAGCCCTAATGTTGAACACATACCGTTCCTAAGTTATGTTCACATGTGATTCAAAGCATGATTCAAAATTTCTCCAAATTTTTTTTTCTGCTTCTCAGACAGATTTAAAATGGGATACTGTTGTAATTCAGGTTAGAAATTCCAAAGTCTTTGGTGAAGTCTGCCTGGATCATATGTTTTGCAATTTCAATTTGGCTAGGATAAGCATGAGATGCTTCACCTCAGATATGATTAACCCAGACAGTCACGAGCTTTTATCAAACAGAGTTTATTTAAGAATACAGTTAACATATAGCAATAACATTTACCAATTATAAGGAAGGGAAAAACAGCCATGATATTGTGTAGCCCTTGACAAATATATGAAATGTTTCAATCAAACAAACTTCCTTTTAAACATCCACCTACCACACGTTTAACACAGAAAACATGAATGCTGGAACTTAGTCCTTTGGTTGAATGTTATGGTTTCTTGGCACCCACACAGACAATCTTGAAATCAGAACATCTTCCCAAAACACAGGGAGAGACAGAGAGACTCTAGGTACTAGCTAGCAAACCACCAACAGCAATATTTTCACTCCAGGAAAACAAGAAGCCTTGCTTCCAGTTGGCGGCAGAATTTACAATACCAGGGAGAGGGAAAGACAGTAATACTGCTTTTCAGTCTGATGTTCAAATACCTTTTAAGCTAAAACAGTAGCCCACAGCTGTAAATGCAAGAACTCCTGTCAACTGACCTGTCAATCATTCTTCTCCCTACCAATGCAGGGTCATAAAAAATCCCAGAAAGTACCTGAGGCCCAGAGTAAAATGAAACAAAACCCCATTTAAACCATTGAAGCAGCAATAAAAAGTCTTTTCACAGACAGTTCAGCAACAATTAAAAAAACTGCTTACAAACTGCAGAGAATATGCTTTCAAAAAATACATTTCTTAAAGGTATACTAGCATCACAATACACTTTGTAGCAGTTTCTCCCCAGCAGTGTTAGAAGTGTTGTTACTCATATAGGCTCTGGCCTGTTAACTAAATTTGTTGCAGTTTCATAGTTTTACCATTGCAATTGTCAGTTGTACCACAGATCTCTTTTCATTTTGACAGGAGTTGGGAGTGGAAAATCTAAAGCCATTCTTGCCTCACCCGGTTGCAGTGTTTGGCTTATGTTAGCTTTTCCTTGTTCATGTTTTTTTCCCCAGTAGGTTTTAGCAGGTTGAACATTTCTGTGTTCTTCTTTGAATAGCTGTAGTTTCTCTTCCAGCTTTTCTAAACTCAATCCCTACTCTCCTCCTGAGCTCAAAGACTCCAGTTTTTCTGGTGTAGCATCTTTATTGAGCTGAATGTTAGATGGTTGTCTACAGGTAATCCCGCATGGTAGAGGTCACATGACTACAACTGGCCAGTTCGGACCTGTAGTAACGATAATATTTCAAAACTCAAAAAAGGGCAGCCTGTTGGAAACCAAAGTGCTCATTTCTTTAAATCCTGCCATTTTATTAGCTGCTACTTCCTTTTTTATAGAATCATTACAATGCAGAAGGTAGCCATTTAGTCCCTGGAGTCTGCACTGACCCTCCGACAGAGCAATTTACCCAGGACCACTGCCGGCCTATCCCTACAACCCCATGTATTTACCCCACTAATTCCTCCAGCCTACATATCTTGGTACACTCAGGGGCAAATTACCATGGCCAATCAACCTAACCTGCACATCTTTGGACTGTAGGAGGAAACCAGAGCACCCGGAGGAAACCCGTGCGAACACGGGAAGATCATACAACTCCACACAGTCACGAAAGGCCGGGATTGTCCCTGAAGCTGTGAGGCAGCTATGCTAACCATTGTGCCACCATGCCGCCCAAAGTTGTTCCACTAGCTGAGAAATTACTACTACTGTTTTGCTTTCAAAACAAATTGAAAAGGTAAATTTTATCTGGCTATCATAAGGAACATCTGCTGATAATTTAACTTCTGCTATTATTTTATAAGCTTGCCCACCTGTGTTGAATGCATATTGAAACATCATGGGACACTGCAGCTTCCACTACTGTGCATACATTCTGCTGTTTCAATGCATAATGAAATGCTAAGTAATTAAAAACACAAGCTACTAAACATACCCTGGGGCAGGATGTTTTGGCCATGCTCGCTTCAAAACCGGAATATACCACCGAGGTCAATGAACCTTTGCATGGTCTGTCCCCAGACAGTGATGATTCCCGTGGCAGGCGGGATGAGAAAATTCCCCCCTTCCATGAATTTGAAACAAGCTGCCAAGTGTTGTAATCTACATCTGCGATGCAAATGATGTTGCTTTTTATTTCTCTGAACAGATGTGTTTCATACAAGTTCCATTTTATCTGCCCACTCATGATAACACATCAATGATTCATTTTTGCCTACATTTTCCCTCCACTGTCCTGTTAAGATTTATGCCTCCAATCATAAAAAGATTCTGCAATCCTTTATTTAGCCCCTTTCGGTTTTTTTGTTGCAAGATTCTTTTCTTGAAGTTGCGGGATAATGTCATTGAGGACAGTATTTGTTTTAAGCTGGTTTCCTATGACAACATGAAAACAGTAAGCATCAACAGACAAAAACATCACAGGGAATAGATAGGAAAGTTTGTGCTGTCATTCTGTAGCATGGAAGCCCTCACTTTGGTTTTAAATTTTAAACAATTTTTACAACTTCTCCATTAAGTTTTTGAGCAATAAAGCTCACTTGGATTCCAAAAAATACTTCCATTCTAGACTGGACTTTTTTTTTAAAGAATCATTTAAATACTAGTAATACTCGTCTGCTCTTTGGAAAGCAATGCATAAGCAGATAGAATGCAGAAACCTTTTTGTAAAAGAATAATGTGTGCAGAGAGGTTTGATACGATTCTGTTGGGGAAATGAATGGGGAATGAAATATGGCAACTGTGGCATGTTTCAGCAAGACAGCATTTGAAATATCTCAATATATCATCAGGTTTAGGAGGGTGATGGAAAAGAGCCAGTACAAATTAAATGTGATCATGCTCAACTGGAGGAGGGCTCATTTCAGTCCATGGAAAGGAACCTGGCATACACAATTGGAATCCATGATCGGAAAGACAAAACAGTAAACAATCAGTGGAAAACATCCAAAGTGGTGATAGTTTTAATGCAGACCGCAAGTAAAAAGCATCCAAAACTACAGCTCCCTGGATTCCTAAAGATGTGGAATGATAAAACCCTGACAATGCAGAAAAAGGCCCAACCAGCCCATTGGGTCCGCACCAACTCTCTGAAAGAGCATCCTTTCCAGACCCTCTCCTCTGCCCTCTCCACCTTTCCTCTCCCCTGCTCCACATAACCTACACATCTGGGACATTAAGGGACAATTTAGCATGGTCAATCCACCTAACTTGTATATTTTTGGACTGTAGGAAGAAAACGGAGCACCCGGAAGAAACCCACACAGACACAGGAAGGATGTGCAAACTCAACACAGTCACTGGAATTTAACCTGGGCTCTGGTGCTGTGAGGCAGCAGCATTAACCACTGTGGACATTAAAATGGAAGAGAAAAAGGAGGCTTGTGATAAATGGTAGGTTGATAATTCATGAGGGAGCCAACATGAATGCAAAGTCCAGTGAGAGCTGAAAAAGTAATTATATGGGAAGGGGGAAAAGATAGCATCTGAGAGTAGATTGGCAGGTCTCATAAAGAAACCAAAAGTATTTTATAAATAACACAGACAGTAAAGAGATGGTGAAAGAAAGAGTAAAACCAATTAGAAACCAACAAAGAGATCTTGTGGAGGCAAATGGCATGACTCAACACTTTGAATATTTGCATCTGTATTCACTAAAGAGGATGTATCAAAGGATGGAGAATTAGCAGAGAAATTGGCAAAATAAAAATATAGAAAGAGAAGATACTTAAAAAAATGATAGTAATCAAAGTAGAAAAATTACAGGGTGTGATTCATCCAAAGGTATTGAACGTGGAAGGGTGGCTGCTGCTAAGGCTTTCACCAAAGTCCTTTTTAGATATAATATTGATGCTTGAGAATTGAAAGAGTGTTAAAGTTACAGTCTTGTTTTAAAAAGGGAGAAAGGATAAACTTGACAATTGTGGGCCAGTTAGCCTAATGCTGATGGTGGTGAAACTTTCAGATATATTCAACTGGGACAAAAGTAATTGGCACTTGGTAAAATATGGGTTAAGAAACAAAAGCCACAATGAAGTTGTTAAAGAAAAATCATGCTTGACTAACTTGGCTGAGTGTTTTGACAAGGCAATGGAATGGATTGGCGAGGGTTATGCGATTAATGGTTTCTATATGGACTTTCAAAAGGTGTTGAGTGAAGTGTATTGTTAAAGACCTGTTGGTGAAATTGAAGCTTAATGAAGGCAGAGGGCAATGGCCGTATTGATATAAAAATTAAAAAGTAGAACAGTGGAGAATGGTTACATTTCTGATAGGAGGGACTTGTGATGTGATATACACAAGGGGTTATTTTTGGGACCATTGCTCTTTTTGACTTGGGCACACATTCCAAAATTCAAAGTTTGCTGATGACATAAAACTTGGAAATGTAGTGAAAGGTGTGAAGGCTAATAACAGACTTCTATAAAATATAGGTGACCTAGTGAAATAGTAAGACACCTGGTAGATAGAATTTAATGCAGATAATTGTGAAATGATTCATTTTGATAAGAAGAAAGAGGAGAGATAGTGTAATCTAAATTATATTGTATTTTATATATATCTTGCACAGTGGCACGGTGGTTAGCACCGCTGCCTCACAGCGCCAGAGACCTAGGTTCAATTCCAGCCTCAGTCCCTGTCTATGTGGAGTTTGCACTTTCTCCTTGTGTCTGTGCGGGTTTCCTCTGGGTGCTCTGGTTTCTTTCCCCAGTCCAAAGATGTGCAGGTTAGGTTGATAGGCTTGCTAAATTGCCCTTAGTGTCAAGGGGATTAGCAGGATGAATGTATGGGATATAGGAACAGGGCCTGGGTGGGATATTGTGGTCAGTACAGATGCGATGAGCAGATCGGCCTCCTTCTCTAGTGTAGGGATTCTATAATTCTATTTTATATGAATATAATTTTGAAGGGTCGAATGGATGCTTATTATATACATTTATAAGGAATATATGTACATTTTATTGGAAAGTAGCAAAACAAGTTGAAAAAGGCTGTTAAAAGGCAATTGGAAACAATTATTTCATAAATAGGGTGGAATTTCCTGAATATCAGTAAAGGCAGGAAAAGTGGATTTGAAGCTGTCGGCACCAACAAGGCTTTCTCTGCTGTATCGTCCCGGACATAGTTAATAAATGGCAAGAGGCACATCCCATGATGCCATGGTGGCAGGGCAAGTTCTGATTGAGCTTGCTCTCCTCACAACTTCATTTCTTGAAATCAGAGCATCATTTTTAAAGCCCTCCCTCATCCCCATGCACAAAAATGATTCAAAGTGTCCTCCCACTCCACACCCACTCAACTCCACCTCCCCACCCCCACACACCTCTGCAAAAACCTGATCCTCCAATTGGCCAGGTCTCTGGGAGCCTCTGAAATGAGGTGACCAAGGAACATGGCTGGACGAGTCCACTGAAGGATTTGACACTTGCCATTGGCTGAACTCTTTGCAAAACCTAAGGACAACATGCCACCATACTCCTTGACTCCAGAGACTGTCAGGAACAAGGAAGGATGAGTTAAGTTCATTTTACAAGGAGGCTGCTAAGGACCCCTTACCTGCTTCAACAGCGCTTTAATAGTTTTGATATTGGGAAATTGCAGCCCCTTTGTTAACATCGATTGTCTTCCATTATCTGGCAATAGCCAGCAGTCACATGATCAAAGCCCCACTTATTTTGATTATAAACTTGTCTGTTGGCTACAGCAAAGTGAGTCTGCAGAAAGGCACCAGTACCACAATATAGCATCACCCCTCTATCATCCTGCTATTCTCAATTTTTGGACCTATCTCTTTTACGTTTTGGAATACATCAGGAAGATGGAAACTTTTAATGGAAGGGAACTCCAAATGTCATAGCATCCATTTTGGAAAAAAGAGAGTATAGTTTCTGTGGTAACTTGGCCACAAAAAGATAGTTGAACACGTTGTGATAATCAATCTTAAGAACATAAGAACATAAGAAATAGGAGCAGGAGTAGGCCATCTGGCCCTTCGAGCCTGCCCAGCCATTCAATAAGATCATGGCTGATCTGTCGTGGCTCAGTTCCACTTTCCGGCCCTCTCCCCATAACCCTTAATCCCCTCTCTTATCAAAAACCCATCAACCCGCTTCTTGAAAATATTTAGCGAGGCAGCCTCCACCACTTCAACGGGCAGAGAATTCCAGAGATTCACCACCCTTTGAGTGAAGAAGTTCCTCCTCAACTCCGTTCTAAAACGCCCCCCCTTTATCTTGAGGCTGTGCCCCCTAGTCCTACTGTCTTTTTTCAGTGGGAAGAGTCTCTCCACCTCTATCCTATCCATCCCATTCATCATCTTATACGTCTCAATGAGATCTCCCCTCATTCTTCTAAACTCCAACGAGTACAAGCCTAGTTTATTCAGCCTCTCCTCATAGTTCAACCCCCTCAACTCCGGTATCAGCCTAGTAAACCTCCTCTGCACTCCCTTCAAGGCCAAAATATCTTTGCGCAGGTGCGGCGCCCAAAACTGCACACAGTACTCCAGCTTAGTACTCCAGCACAGTACTCCACAGTACTCCAGTAAATCTTCTTTACTTATGAAAATATCAAAATATAGAACAGCATGGAATCAGAACTAGAGGCAGTGAATTTCACCGGTCTCTCTTGGTAAGATTAAATCTGCAAAATCCCACACTACTGATGATGTTGCTTGCATACACTCATACTGCTAACGAAATCAGTATATACGTTCAAATAGGAAGATGCTTACTGTAACACTATTTACCTCCTTAAGGAAAGAAACATAATGAAACTCATGTCTCAATGATACATCAGTCTTTAGGAGATTTGCAATTATGCTGTGACCTGCACAGTACCACTGGTGATTCAGTAAACACTGGTGAGCCTGGTTTCAGTGGAACTGGACTTGTGAGTGCAGGAGTAGGTTGAATATCTGTGCATGGAAGTCCTTCATCGTCTTCTGAAGTAGAATCCAATGGAAATCCTTGTACAACAGGAATCTTTTCTAGTCGAATGTCCACAACAGCATTTCCTTCTTCTGTGTTACCTGGAACTTTTGCTATCTCTGAGTCATGCTTGGATGAATGTAATCCTGATGTCTGCAGATGACTCTTCCATTGATCAGTTTCACTACCAAAGGTACTGGACCACTTTGGTTGAGAATAACTCCAGACAGCCATAATTCCTTACATAGACACAACCATTCAATCTCTCTTTCGCATGGTAATCATGACTCTCCTTCTGCTTTTCCTGTCCCCTTCCTACTCTCGCTTTGACATCTAGGTGTAGTAGACCCAGATGAGACTTTGGCTTCCTGCCCATCAGTAATTCAGCTGCTGAGAGTTTTGTTAGTGTTTGTGGTGTGAAACGATACTGGAACAAGAACCATAAGAGCTTGGTTTCCAAAGTATCACCAAAGTATGAGTATAAAAACTGGAGTCTGATGTTGCAGCTGTATAGAATGTTGGTTAGGGCACATTTGGAGTACTGCATCCAGTTCTGGCCACCACACTACCAGAAGGACGTGGAGGCTTTGGAGAGAGTGCAGAGGAGATTTACCAGGATGTTGCCTAGTATGGAGGGTCTTAGCTATGAGGAGAGATTGGGTAGACTGGGTTTGTTCTCCCTGGAAAGACGGAGAATGAGGGGAGTCCTAATATATGTGTACAAAATTATGAAGGGTAGAGATAGGGTGAACAGTGGGAAGCTTTTTCCCAGGTTGGAGGTGACGATCACAAGGGGTCATGGCCTTAAGGTGAGATGGGCGTGGTTTAACTCAGATATCAGAGGGATGTTTTTTACGCAGAAGGTGATGGGGGCCTGGAATGTGCTGCCAAGTAGGGAGGTGGAGGCGGACACGCTGGGATCGTTTAAGATTTACCTGGATAGTCACATGAGCAGACTGGGATTGGAGGAATACAAATGGTCTAGTTGGACCAATGAGCGGCACAGGCTTGGTGGGCCGAAGGGCCTGTTTCCTGTGCTGTACTGTTCTTTGTTCTTTATCACCTGCCATTCTCCTCAATCCTTCTTTCTGAACAGCTCACTTTGCTAAAGCATTTGAAGCTGTCTGAAAAGGCACAGTACACACATAGCATTTTCCATCCCTTTGCATAAACTCTTGGAAACAAGAGAATCTGGTAAGCCATGAGTTTCAAACATTTGCTGTAACTTCTCGACCGTAATGGGAACTGTGATGTTGTCCATGATGTGTACATCTAACTACTTAGAATGTGTGTCCACAATTATGTATGATTCATGAAAGGCCCTACAAAAGATGGGCCAAAGGGCTCGTTTCCTATGGCTCTTTGACTCCATGGGCCCTATTTTATCATTTTAATTCTAAGTGCTGGGCAGACTTGAAACTGGGAGTGTTTCAGATCTGATTTTTAGATCCGTTGTCGGGCACCCCCATATGCAACCTGCCTGGAAAAATAGCAGCAATTCTGAATCGTGATACACAAGCCTGTAGGTGGGGCTTATTGCACCTGAAACATTGCAATTCTGATTGGCGCCTCCAACTATGCATGTGCAGAAGAAAAGACAGAGAAACGCTCCCCAGTCACATTGAGCCGGATAATGCCACCCCCCCGGCCCCCACAGACATTGCCCCACCCCCACCCCCACAACGTAACTGACCCTCTTATACCCCCACTCCCCTGCCACCCAGACTGATCACGAGCCGCTACCCCTTCGCCCCATTAATCACACGCAGAGTGGCAGCGGATCCCGCCTGCCCCCTTACCCCCCACTGATCACACGCAGAGCGGAAGCGGATCCCACCTGCCCCCACCCCCTCTGCCACTGCCTCCCGCCCCCCCCCCACCAGACAGCCATCAGACCTGCCTCCCTCCCCCTACCAGAGAGCCATCAGATCTGCCTCCTTCCCCCCATCAGAGAACCATCTGACCCACTTCCCTCCCCTCCACCAAAGAGCCATCTGACCCTCCTCCCTCCTTCCCACCAGAGAACCATCTGACCTGCCTCTCTCTCCCCTACCACTGATCTGAGACAGAGAGTCACTGGAGACTTGGAACTTACCTCCTCACTAACTGGAACGCCCAAATCAGACCTTTGTGGACCATATCTGTTTCATGCCGAATCTGAACGGGCGATCGCAGTGGTAAAGAGGGAAGTGCTGGTAAGTTTGGATGTGTAGCCCATTAAGTCAATTTAAGTGCATGCAACTTGATGGTAAAATCGGGCCCTATGACTCTAAGCCCACATGAAGCCTAGACCGCAGACAATCAGGCCACCATCACCTATGTAGTGATCCTGGTGTCACCATCTTCTGGTTTACCTGACATGCGGAACACCATTTCACCTTGTTCTCCAAATCCTGATCCACATTAGGCCACGAAACATACAAACTGGCTGAATTTTTCATTTAGGAGGTACCTGATTAAGCCTCATGAACTTCATCCAAAAGTTTTTCAATTTGATTTGATTTATTATGGTCACATGTATTAGTATACAGTGAAAAGTATTTTTTCTTGCATGCTGTACAAACAAAACATACCGTTCATAGAAAAGGAAAGAGAGGGTGCAAAATATAGTGCTGTAGTTACAGCTAGGGTAGAGGAAGATGAACGTAATACGAGACAGGTCTATTCAAAATGATGGCAGCAACAGGCAGAAGCTGTTCTTGAGTCGGTTGGACATGACCTCAGACTTTTGTATCTTTTTCCCGATGGAAGAAGATGGAAGAAAGAAAGTCCGGGGTGCGTGAGGACATCATTATGCTGGCTGCTTTTCTGTGGCAAATTGAATGACTAGGGGATAGGAGGACCACTCTGAACCCCCAAATGATACAACCATCTGCACAATCAGCTCATCTATCAGGTTTGCACATGGTCTCAATTGATCAGCCCCTATAACCATAGGCCATCCCTGCAAAAGAAACCTCTTCACCTGGGATAGAACATTATCCTCTTCCATTCATTGCTTAATCTGTTTAGCATTCACTGGAGAATGTAAAAATTTCTCAAGCAAGAAAATCGGAGCTGGAGAAAATAATGTCTTGATGGCCACGTTTGGTAAAAGGGTGATGACTCAATGCATCTGTGTTTGCATTGTCCTTCCCTGTACACAATGTTATACTGGCAGGTTGACAATGTGAGAGTCCAGCCCTGTACTCTCATTGAGGCCATTGGAGGATGCAGTTGGATTCACTGAAAAGACCCATGGATGGCTTGTGATCAGTATAGATAGTGAATGAACAGCCATAAAGGTACTGATAAAACCATTTCTCAGTAAAGATGATGGCTAGACCTTCCTCGTATAACTGAAGATGTCCCTTCTCAGCATACGTGATGCAAAAATCATTGGGTTTCTCTGCCCTGTCCTCCATGAGATAAGAGTACTGCCACAACACGAGGAACTGCATGAGAGAATGAGTCTTCTGTCTTGATCAAAGTGAACCAGCAGATTAGCTGATTGTAGTAGCTCTTTCACATCCTTGAAAGCTCTTTTGTGCTGGCCCCTACTTCCATTTTCTTTGTGAAGCAGCAGATACAATGGCACCAACACTTGGAAAGGTCTGGCAGAAACTTCCCATAGTAATTTACTATGCCCTGAAATGACCTGACCTCAGACACACTTCTGGGATTTGTAGCTTCCTTGATAAATCTGACTTGATCTTCCACGAGGAACAAAATCTGTACTGTGATTTTGTAACCCAAATATTCCACACTCTGTGCCTAGAAAATGCACTTGTTATGCTGCAGGCACAGGCCTGCCCCTGAAAATCCCTTTAATACTTGTTCCAGGTTGCTGAAGTGCTCGTCTTCAATTTTCCTTGTGATCAGAATGTCGTCCAGGTAAACTGCT
Source organism: Carcharhinus amblyrhynchos (assembly GCF_965287045.1). NCBI lineage: Eukaryota > Metazoa > Chordata > Chondrichthyes > Carcharhiniformes > Carcharhinidae > Carcharhinus > Carcharhinus amblyrhynchos. The sequence continues at coordinate 92,138,986 of NC_137328.1, read as the reverse complement.
ACACGGGGAATCTCCTGCAACAGATTGTCCATTGTCCTCTGAAAAATCTCCAGACTGGAGGAAACCCTAAAACTCCGTCAGTTGTATCTGAACAAACCTTTGTGAGTATTGTTTGTGATATACTGCTTTGAGTCCTCCTGCAACAAAAACTGTTGGTAGTCCTGGCTCATGCCAAGATTCGAGAAAATCTTGCCTCCCAAGAGGGTTGAAAACAGAGCTTCCACCCCTGGCAATGGGTAAGCATAGAGCTTGGAGGTCTGATTAATGAGAAGTTTTTAATCTTCGCATATGTGCACCATGCCATCACTATTAGGAAAAGGAACAATTGGACCGGTCCAACGTGAGAACTGAATAGGCTCAATGATTCCAAGCCTTTGCAGCTGTTCCAACTCCTCCTCCACTTTGCCTTTCATAGTGTAGGGTAACTTGGGCTTCAGAAAATTCGTAGCCTTAGGACTGACAAACAACTTAATTGTAGTGCCACACAGTGCACCCAGTTCATCTTTGAAAACTTCAGCATATTCCTGAATGACATCCTCTGTCACCCATGTGTGCTTAATCTCATAAGAACATAACATAAGAACATAAGAAATAGGAGCTGGAGTGGGCCATTTAGCCCCTCGAGCCAGCCCCGCCATTCAATAAGATCATGGCTGATCTGATAATGGTTCAGTTCCACTTACCCGCCTGCTCCCCATAACCCTTAATTCCCTTATTGGTCAAAAATATATCTATCTGTGACTTAAACACATTTAATGAGGGAGCCTCCACTGCTTCGATGGGCAGAGAATTCAAAAGATTCTGGGAGAAGAAGTTCCTCCTCAACTCTGTTTTAAATTGACTCCCCTTATTTTGAGGCTGTGTCCTCTAGTTCTTGTTTCCATTCTAAATGGAAATAATCTCTCTGCTTCTACCCTGTCTAGCCCCTTCATTATGTTATACATCTCTATAAGATCTCCCCTCAGCCTTCTAAACTCCAACAACTACAGGCCCAGTCTACTCAATCTCTCCTCATAAGCTAACCCCCTCATCTCCAGAATCAATCAGGTGAACCTTCTCTGCATTCCCTCCAAAGCTAATATATCCTTTCTCAAATAAGGGGACCAACATTACACAGAGTACTCTAGGTGCAGCCTCACCAGTACCTTGTACAATTGCAGCAAGACCTCCCTGCTTTTATATCCTATCCCCCTCGCGATAAAGGCCAACATTCCACTCGACTTCTTGATCACCTGCTGCACCTGCAAACTGAGTTTTTGCAATTCATGCTCAAGGACCCTCAGGTCCCTCTGCACAGTAGCATGTTGTAATTTATGACCATTTAAATAATAGTCCATTTTACTATTATTCCTTCCAAAGTGGAGAACCTCACAATTGCCAACGTTATACTCCATCTGCCAGATCCTTGCCCACTCACTTAGCCTATCCAAATCTCTCTGCAGACTTTCCGCGTCCTCCACACAATTCAATTTCCCACTCATCTCTGTGTCATCCGCAAACTTTGTTACCCTACACCCCAGTTCAATGGAATTTTACTGAGTCAGTCATGGTCTAGTAAACTAGACCCTTTCCTTTTACCACCAGAAGCCATGCTGTTTCTTCATGGCTGTGCATGCAATGTCTGCCTCTAATGCCCCAAGCAATGGTATAAACTCTCCAGTGTATGTCTGAAGTTGGATCCCTACCTGAGTGAGGGCATCTGCCTAGAGCCCCAAGACTTCCTGTAGGTCTCCTTATTAATTACAGAGGCCCCCCTGTCTGCCTCCATTTTGATTTATTTTTGATTGACCTCCACTGTGGTATAGAAAGGCTCCATGTATCCCTCAATCACATTAAACATATTGTGAGAATTCGCCACTTCCTGCTCTGAGCTTTCCAGATGATGCATAGCTGACTGAAGCTTTTAGAATTTGACTTTCCCTGCTACTCCTTGACTTGCTCTTTGCATCCCTGCATTTCTTAGCTAAATTACCCTTTTTGTTGCAATGGTGACAGGCAGCATCTATAAATATGCAATGATATACTCAGTGTGTTCATCCATATCTGAAACATTCCACAGCTTTCACCTTCTTGCATGCAGCCTTTTTCTTTACTTAATGCATTGCACCCACCTATGCACCGACATTGACAATTTGAATATCTTTTGCATTGCTGGCAGCCTTTTCCATGCCCTGGGAAATTTCTAGAGCCTTCTTGAAAGTCAGTGGGCGTTCTCCAAACAAACGATGCTGAATGCTGTCCTCATTAATGCCACAGGCTAGTCTGTCCCAGAACATGTCCTCCAATACTGCATGTCCACACAATGTTCAGAGAGCTGACCTAATTCAACAGCAAAGTTAGCTACACACCTTTCTGCTTTTCAAAAATGACTAAGGAACTTGAAACGCTTAACAATCACTGAGGGCTTAGAGTTACAGTGATTCTGAATGAGTGCAATTAAACCCACAAAAAGAATGTCTGCCAGTTTCCGTGGTGTTGCTAAATTCCACGCTAGCTTGTAAGTCTTTGCTCCACACACACACAGGGAAATTGAACATTTTTTTAGCCTCATCTGCAATTGCAATTGCCAAGAAAAAGTGTTCTAACCTTTTCACATGTTCAGTCCATTCCATGTTCTCTTCCACAAACTCACTGATCGTCCCAAACATAGTCATGGTTCTGCTAACCTGTTTTACGTCAGTAAATTTATGAACCTGCTGATCAAAGCTCTTGACCGCTGCTCACATTGCAAACTAACTACTTGATGTGCAAATCTTCAAAGCGTCATGCTGAACCTCGAATTTTTCTTTTCCTTTTCATATTGCCATTTTCTCCTAGTTGACAAAAAGATGTGGTAACTTGGCCACAAAAAGATAGTTGAATATATTGTGATATTCAATCTTCTTTCCTTATGAAAGTATCAAAATGCAATACAGCACAAAGACAGAACTGGAGGCCGCTTGTTACATAGGTCCCTCATGGTAAGACAAACCCTGCAATAGCCTGCACTACTGATGACGTTATTTGAGTATGCTCACACCTGCTAAAGACATCAGTATATACATTCAAATAGGAAGATTCTTACTATAATGCTCTATAATAGTTTCAAAGAGACTGTCTCTGGAAGAATAACCAGCTCACATCGGCCGCAACACCACTGGAATTTCAAGAGCAACAGGAAACATCTGAAACAGCTGAACCATCACAGCTGAAAGTCTTCTATTGGAGCAAAGTACTGTACTGATACCAGCTTCTACATCCACCAGGGAATTAACCTTCTGGGTATTTGTCAACAAGTGCCTTTGCAGCTTCATGAGAAACCTTTATTTCTAAAAGACCTTCACTCAAACTGAAATATCAACACAACTAAGAAGACATTAGGCCTGCATCGGCAGGGAGTCTGAGTTATTAATTCAATTTTTATAATTACTGCTTTAACTTCATCAGTCTCTAATCTTGGTGTGTGTGACGGTATGACTAAGATGAGCAATCTATAGTCGTCCTGCCCCGGAATTGGGGCAGTCGAGGCTCGCAGAACGGAATTCTCAGTTGGCCTTGGGCAGGATTTTATGAGCCTTGCCTGAGTGAGGTCATAAAATCCCGCACGTTGTGTTTAAACACCTGGGACTTGTGTTTGACACGAAATAACTTTCTCTTATTTTTAAAAATCATCAGAAAGTTTGCTGCTGGGATTTACTTTAAATTAAGAAAAATCACTTTGAAGGTAAGGAAATGCACGCACCTCACACAAATATCCTGATTATGCACTGGAAGAGACTACACAAATCCTGTCCGTACCAAGTGCATTGCTAGAAGAGTGGTGGAAGCATTAATAGCTTTCAAAATGGAACTGAATAAATACTTGAAGGGGAAGGTTTTGTGGGGCCACAGAGAAAGACCAGGGAAGAGGGATGTATTGGAGAATTCTTTCAAAGAGTTGGCAAAGGTACAATGGCCAAATGACCTGCTTTTCAATTATATTATTCTATGATTTTATGAAGCCAAATGCTGCAAACTACCAAACATCGCAAAGCTAGTTTAATATGAAATCAAATGACTGATTCTTACAGTGAATGGCTTTGCGGTTCATCAATTGTGTTGGGCAAAGAACATTACTGTATTAAATGTTGTCATTCAATTTAAGTCTGCACACTGAAGATTCATTGCTACAAGCATGGAAAATATAAGTGTTACTCCCTTGGAATAAATGTTAAAACAATAGTGCACTGTGGGACTAATCCATGCCTTATCCGACTCAGTGAATCATGATATCATTACCAACAAAGTGTGGTGGGGGATAATGTTCCTTCACCAAGCTAAACTCTTTGCTTTCCTTGCACTTCACTTCTGCCAGATTGATTTCCAAACAACCAGATCTTGGAGGATCCACTTACTCTCGCTATAGCATAGATAGAAATTCATCCCACCGAACTAAATGGCCCATAGCATCAAAAAAGTGCATTTTTCTATCAGGTCTATGAAGTACAAATGCTGCAGAAGTGGATGAACTGCGGTTGTTCTCACCAATTAAAGAGTATACATCTTTCATTTAACTATCAGATGTAAAATGGAGAATAGTTGTTAAATGAGATGTACAATAACAATAGGTGAAAAACATCTTAGATATTCAGCCAGCAATAGCCACCATTTCATGAGAGTATACGACCAAAAATTTACAGAAGTAACAAGTATCAATGAGTCATCATTAGAAGTCCAAAATCATCTAGACAGACGCCAGCAAAATATGCTTAGGACATCTCCTCTAGTTAGAATAGAAAACATATTTTATGATGACTTAAAAATCATTATTACAGCAGTAAAATACTGTTCTGACCTGTAAATCATACATACAATAAAATTATTTCTGCCACCTTTATGACCAAGATAAACCCACACGGTGATAACTCCTTTGATTCATTGCTACTTATCCATTGCCTTGGCCATGCCAGAGCAGCATTGGAGGAAGGAGCATGCGGAATCTACAGAGATCTCATGACTTTTTTGCTACCAGTAGCCACTGCAGAACTGGACTGTTGGGTAGGCACCGCCTATAATGTTAATTTATAAGGTTCCTTTGCTTTATGATTCATTTTTTCTGTTTGTTGTGGCACTGTAAAAGAAGATTGTTTGATGACAATGGGGACACCTCTGAGTGTTTGCTGATCTTATTAATTAAGAAGAAACACACTTAAGCATCTTACCATTTTTTGACACAGGAACTTGCTATCCAGCTGTGATTAGCTGTGATTAAGTGGAATTAATTGTTGTGACTGATGCTATGAGTTTTCATCTTATTTTCCTGTTTGGTACCAGAATAGTGAAGTGGGCAACCTGCAGAATAGTGAAATGGGTAACACTTTACCACGGTCTTTTCGGAGATGTCTTCAATGCAGGTCAATGAACTTCAGTACTGTGTTTGCTGAAAACACATCGATTGATTTCAAGTGATTCAACATGGATTTAAAAAAATCTTTCATAGGATGTGGGAGTCACTAGCTAGGCCAGCATTTTCATTACCCATCCCTAATTGCCGTTGTGAAGGTGTGGCGAGCTGTCTTCTTGAACCGCTGCAGTCCACAAGTGCACCCATAGTGCTGTTAGGAAGAGAGTTCCTGAATTTTGATGCAGTGACAGTGAAAGAATGGCATATAGCTCCAAGGCAGAGTGATGTGTGGCTTGGAGGAGAACTTGCAAATAATAGTATTTCCATGTAGCTGCTGAACTTTTTCTTTGAGGTGGCAGTGGTTGCAGGTTTGGAAGGTGCTATTATAGGAAACTTCATGAGTTGTTGCAATGTATCTTGTAGATGGGACACACAGCTGCCACATCATGGTGGAGTGAGTGAATGTTTAAAGTGGAGATGGAATACTGATCAAACAGACTGCTTTGTCCTGAATAGTATTGAGCTGCACTAATTCAGACAAGTGGAGAGCAATGGTAATGCCACTGAATGTCAAGGGACAATAATTAAATTCTCTTTTATTGAAGATTGTCACTGCCTGGAACTTGTAGGGCACAAATGTTACTTGCTATTTGAATGTTATCCTGGTCTTTCTTGTCTTACTTCATATGGGCACAGAATGCTGCAGTATCTGAGTTGCAAATTGTGCTGAACATTGTGCACTCATCACCAAACATCCCCACTTCTGACCTTATCATGGAGCAAAGGTCATTGATGAAGCAGCTGATGATAGCTGGGCCTGAGGAACTTCTGCAGTGATATCCTGTGACTAAGATGATTGACCTCCAATAATCATAGCCATCTTGCCATGTGTTATTTATGATTCCAACCAGTGGGGATTTTCCCCGAATGCCATTGACCTCAGTTTTTTTTAGGTCTCCTTGATTCCATACTATTAAACTGATCTTTCTGTTCGCCCTTCCTGTAACTACAACATTGAGTTCTGCACTCTGACCTTTTCTTTTTCCTCTATGTACCCTATGAGCTGTATGTTTTGCCTGTACAGCGTGCAAGCAACAATAATTTTTACTGTATCCCAGTACATGTGACAATAATAAATCAAACCAAATGTCCAGTCAAATGCTGCCTTGAAGTCAAGGGCAGTTACTCTCACCTCACCTCTCGAGTTTAGCTCTTTTGTCCATGTTTTGTCCAAAGCTCTAAAGGGTTAAGTGGCAGAATCCAACTGATCATCAGCAAGTAGGTTGTATCTGAGTATTTGCTGCTTAGTAGCACTGTCAACAACATCTTCCATCACTTTGCTGATGATCAAGAGTAAACTGATACGGTGTAACTGGCTGGGTTGGATATGTCCTTTATTTTGTGCTCAAGACAGAACCTAGGCAAACTTCCACATTGGCATTGGTGATGCTGGAGACCTCGGGATGAGACCAAGATGTATCATTCACATAGCACTTCTGATTGAAGACAGTTGCAAATGCTTCAAATGCTTCTTTTGCACTGATGTGCTGGGCTCTCCGATCATTGTGGATGAGGATATTTGTGGAAACATCTCCTCCAGTTGGTTATTTAATTGTCTATACCATTTACAACTGAGTGTGGCAGGACTACAAAACCTAGGTCTAATCCATTGTTTGTGGAATCACTAAGCTCTATCTGTCACTTGCTGCTTCTGTTGTATGCGAGTGTCCTTTATTGTATCTTCACCAGGTCGATATCTCATTTTTAGGAATACTTTGTACTGCTCCTGATAAGCCCTCTTACAGTCTTCACTGAACCAGATTTGATCCCGGCTGGATGGTAACGGTAGAATGGGGAATATAATTCTGGATAAATATAATTCTGCTGCAGTTGATGCTCCACAATTCTTCACGGATGCCCAATTTGAGTTGCTAGATCTGTTTGAAATCTCACCCGTACAATGGTGGGCTTCCTCAAAGTGAAGTCAAGGCTTCACCTCTACAAGCACTGTGAATTGATCATTCCTACAATACTGTTGTGGATAGATAAATTGGTTAAGAAAGGACAAATTGGTTTCTTCCTCTTGTTGGCTCCCTCATCACCTGCCATAGGCCCAATCTAAGAGTCTTATCCTTTAGGATTCAGCCAGCTCAGTCAGTAGTGATACCATTGAGCCACTCTTGGTGATGGACAATGAGGTCCCCGCAACCAGAGTACATTCTGTGGCCTTACCACCCTCAGTGCTTCTTCTTCTAGTTGGTTTTCAAATGGAGGAACACTGATTTCTCAGCTGAGGAAGGAAGTGTAAGTAGTGATCAGCAGGAACTTACCGTGTTCATGTTTTACCTGATACCATGAGACTTCTTGAAATTCAGAATCAATATTGAGCACACTGAGCATTACGATGACTCCCTCCTGATTGTATACCACTGTACCAGCTACAAGGGATGGTGAGTTAGAACATAGAACATAGAACACTACAGCACAAACAGGCCCTTCGGCCCACGAGTTGTGCCGATCACATCAACACCTACCAACCTACAGACCTATCTATAACCCTCAATCTCATTAAACCCCATATACTCATCCAGAAGTCTTTTAAAAGACCCCAGCGAGTTCGCCTCCACCACCACTGACGGCAACCGATTCCATTCACTCACCACCCTCTGAGTGAAAAACTTACCCCTAACATCACTTCTGAACCTCCCTCCCCGCACCTTAAATCTGTGTCCTCTCGTAGCAACCATTTCAACCTGGGGAAATAGCCTCTGAGAGTCCACCCTATCTATTCCTCTCAACATTTTGTAAACTTCTATCAGGTCGCCTCTCAACCTTCGTCTCTCCAGGGAAAAGAGTCCCAGCTCCCTCAACCTAACTTCATAAGGCATGTCTCCCAGTCCAGGCAACATCCTTGTAAATCTCCTCTGTACCCTCTCAATAGCTTCTACATCTTTCCTATAGTGAGGCGACCAGAACTGCGCACAATACTCTAAATGAGGCCTGACAAGGGTCTTATAAAGTTGCAGCATTACCTCCCGACTCTTAAACTCAATCCCTCGATTAATGAAGGCCAGTACACCATACGCCTTCTTGACCACCTCCTCCACCTGCGAGGCCGATTTAAGAGTCCTGTGGACCCGGACCCCAAGATCCTTCTGCTCTTCAACACTACTCAGACTTCTGCCCTTGATAGTGTACTCGTTCATCCCGTTGGTTCTGCCAAAATGGACGACTACACATTTATCTGCGTTGAAGTCCATCTGCCATTTCTCCGCCCAGTCCTGCATCCTATCTATGTCCTGCTGCAACTTTTGCCATCCTTCCAGACCATCCACAACACGACCAACCTTCGTGTCATCAGCGAACTTACTTACCCATCCCTCCACTTCCTCATCCAGGTCATTTATGAAAATGACAAACAACAAGGGTCCCAGAACAGATCCTTGAGGCACTCCGCTGGTGACTGACCTCCATTCAGAAAAAGCCCCATCCACAACCACTCTCTGCCTTCTGTAGGCAAGCCAGTTCTGGATCCACAAGGCCAAAGGCCCTTGGATCCCATGGCCTCTCACTTTCTCAAGAAGTCTTGCATGGGGGACCTTATCAAACGCCTTGCTGAAGTCCATGTACACTACGTCCACGGCACTTCCTTCGTCAATGTGTTCAGTCACATTATCGAAGAACTCAACTAGGCTTGTAAGGCACGACCTGCCCTTGACAAATCCATGCTGACTATTCCTGATCATGTCAAACCTCTCCAAATGTTCGTAAATCTTGTCCCTCAGAAGCCTCTCCATCAGCTTACCAACCACTGAGGTTAGACTCACCGGTCGGTAATTTCCCGGGCTATCTCTGTTCCCTTTCTTGAAAATAGGAGCTACATCCGCAATCCTCCAATCCTCCGGAACCTCTCCTGTCTCCATTGATGACGCAAAGATCAGCGCCAGGGGCTCTGCAATCTCTTCCCTCGCCTCCCACAGTATCCTGGGGTACATCCCATCTGGTCCCGGCGACTTATCTACCTTGATGGAATTCAAAAGTTCCAACACATCCTCCTCCTTAATATTCACGTACTCAATCCTTTCCATCTGCTGGAAATCCATAACAAAATCTCCCAGATCGGCTTCCACTGTGAATACTGAGGCGAAGTACTCGTTAAGCACCTCTGCCATTTCTTCTGGTTCCACACAAACCTTTCCCCCCTCACCTTTTATAGGTCCTATCCCTTCTCTTCTTATCCTTTTACCTTTCACATATTTATAGAAGGCCTTGGGATTCTCCTTAATCTTACCCGCCAAGGTCTTCTCATGACCCCTTCTGGCTCTCCTAATTTCCCTTTTAAGTTCCTTCCTACAGTCCTTATACTCCTCAAGATCTTTAATCTCTCCTAATTCCCTGAACCTCTTGTACACCTTCCTTTTCCTCCTGACTAGGTTCAACACAGCCTTTGTGCACCACGGTTCCCTCGACCTACCAAAACCCCCTTGTCTCATCGGAACGTTGTCATTCAGAGCTCCAGACACACATTCCTTGAATATCTGCCACCTTCCTTCAGTACTTTTCCCTAAGAACGCCTCCTTCCAGTTTATTTGTCCAAGTAACTTCCTGACTTCTTCGTATCTCCCCTTACCCCAGACAAACACCTTCCTAGCCTGCCTGATCCTATCTCGTTCCAACGCAATTGTGAAGGAGATAGAATTATGGTCATAGAGTTATAGAATTATGGTCATAGAGTTATGGAGATTTCATGGGCACTGATGGTTACAGATGATTTGGTGAGCATGACTACGTAAAAGAGTTGTTTGACTAGTCTGTAGGACTAATTTTGGCACAATCTCCAAGATGTTAGTAAGGAGGATTTTGTATTGTTGACATAGCTAGATGTGTTGTTGTCGATGGTAGGTCATTGCGTTCCATTTTGACGATTCTGTAGTGTGTTGGTGCAACTGAGTAGCTTGATAGTCCATTTCAGGCAGCAAGTAAGAGTCTTTGCTATGGGCCTGGAGTCACATTTAGGCCAGACCAGGTACGGATGACAAATTTCTTTCCCTAAAGGAACCAGATGAGTTTTTAAAAGTGAAAATCAATGATTATTTCATGGTCAACATTACTGAGGCTAGCTTTCAATTCCAGATTTTTTGAATTAACTGGATTTAAATTCCACCAGCTGCTGTGGTGGGATTTGAACCCATGTCATCAGAGCATTAGCCTGGGCCTCTGGATTACTGGTGGTGTGCTATAAGTGAATCTGAGTTATTGTGGTAATATGTATTTTTTTGCAGGCATACTTTGATCTGGATAGTGTTGGTAGAGCTTCCAAATACTTTCCATTACATGACCAGAAATCTCTTCCACTCTTACTATCTATCACTGGCATGTGTTGGAAGGATCTGTAGATTGTGACTCAACCTGTTTGGCCCCATTACATTCTCTAAGCATCAAGTGCTGGAGTGGGACTTTACCCAGAGTTTCTGGCTCAGAGAAAGTGGCTTTACCCAGTATTCTACAAGATTATCCTCAGTCTTTAATGCAATGATATTCCCACTATGTCACTACCACTGGGTTGGACCACCGGACAATAACTAACTAAAGTTAAATGTTTCGATCAGTTTAGGAGAGGAATCCATGTTTACCTTTTCTCTATGGATAACAGTTATGCCCCAGCCTCCCTGGTCTGGCCTGCAGCACACACAGTCAGCTTCCCTCACTACCAGCATGTGGTCATGGGCTATTAGGGCATGATGTTCTCTCTGTCCTCCACCCCGCAACTGCCAAACATCTTCTTACTCAGTTTGTCTGTTTGTTTAAAGTTTAGATTTATTTATTAGTGTCACAAGTAGGCTTACATTAACACTGCAGTGAAGTTACTGTGAAAATCCCCGAGTCGACACACTCTGGCACTTGTTCGGGTACATTGAGGGAGAATTTAGGATGGCCATAGCTGCTAGACTGTGTCTGCGGCAGGTGGTGAGGGAACCAGCAAGAGGAAGAAACATTCTACATCTTGTACTCAAAGGTGTACCTGTCACAGGTGCATCGGTCCAGGACAGTCCATGGCCAATGTACCTAACCAGCACGTTTTTCAAACTGTGGGAGGAAACCTGAAGGGAACCACGCAGAACGTGGGAGAACGTGCAGACTCCGCACAGACAGTGACCCAAGCTAGAATTGAACCTGGGTCCCTGGTGCTGTGAGGCAGCAGTGCTAACCATTGTGCCACCATATTATGGCAAGACCCAGGCACTTGTTGAACAATAGGAAAGAGCAAATTAAAATGGAAAACGTGTAAATAGCTGTTAATAATATTGGATATGTGTTGTGATGTTTATACTTCCACCTTGTTTGTTTTGATTCTTCGACGTTGCCCTGCGGTTCGCTTATTCTGTATTTCGCTTCCCCTCTCTGCCCGATGGTTCTGTATCCCCATCCCCCAAAGCCCAGCCAATTCCCAGGTTTCTGCTCCTCACTTTGATGCAGTTCACTTCTGCCCGTCTCCCATCATCGGCATTCCCAATCGCACGTCCTCACTTTCTTCCGATGAGACTGGTTGCATACAGTAAGTGCGACAGCTCGATGACAGCTTGATTAGAATGGGATTACAATGACCCGTGGACCTGCTGGGAGAAGGCCACCCACCCAGAGAGTAATGAGGGGCGGCCAGTGACCGCAGCCCAGTCCCTGAGGCCAAGAGGTGAAGTAACTCCAGGAAATCCGCAACACTATCGGCACTGAGAGCGGCTTCCACATCAAACTTTCACTGGCAAATGTGAGTTACCGTGCAGCAGGGACCAATAACAACACACACACAAACTCTCTCCAGTTACCCCGCTCCTCCCTTAAAGCAAAATTAAAGCCTCCCTTTAGCCTCAAAACTTCACGAGAAAATTAAGGTTAAAAATGCCTCCTAGAATTGAGTGGACCTTGCAACTTTTGAAACTGCAGACTCTTCAATAACGGGACTCCCTGACACTACTGTCTCAGTATTGGTGATCGCCAAGCGACTAGATTTTTGTCAAAACCCATCTGCTCCACTGGGAAGGAAATCCCCTGTCTCTGCCAAGTCCGACTTCACACCCGCAACGATGTGGTCAGCTCTCCACAGTCCTCTCAAATGGCCCAGGAAGCCCAGTACTGCTGTGACAAAGTATAATAATAGACATTGATGTAATAATTGGATTCAGACGCAACAGAAAAACGCCCTTGCCAGCCCGATAAAGTCTTTCTCACTAATACCATGCGCCTTTTCCAAAGTAGGGAGAGCTGCCCCGCAGAAATGTCAGGAAATAGCCGACTTGGGTCACTGTCTGTGTGAATCTGCACGTACTCCCCGTGTCTGCGTGGGTTTCCTCCAGGTGCACTGGGTTTCCTCCCACAGTCTGAAAGATATGCTGGTTAGTTGCATTGCCAGGCTAAAATCTCCTTCAGTGTACCCCAACAGGCACCAGAATGTGGTGATAAGAGATTTTCACACTAACTTCATTGCTGTGTTAATGTAAGCCTACTTGTGACGCTAATAAACTTAAAACATGGCTCATCAATCCATAACTTACAATGTCCCGAGACACCATCATCTCTGGTAATGTATTAACCCAGTTGCTGGACAGATGGACAAGAGGTGATGAGGGTGAGGAGAATGGCCGTAGGAGTGGTCAATATTGACTCCAGATCCCATCAAGGCATCAAATCTCGTGGCATCGGGGGCAATGGTGAGAAAACCTCCTGCTGATTATCACCCGCTGCCCCCTTCCCCCCTATGAATTAATACTCCTCCATGTTGAACACAATTTGCAAGAAGTACTAGGCGTGAAATGTACTCTGGATAGGGTGGGGGGGGGGGGGCATTAATTCATTCATTACAAGTGGCTTGGAACATCACTACTGACCGAACTAGCTGAGTCCTGAAGAACAGAGCTGCTAGACTGCTTCTGTGGCAGGTGGTGAGAGAACCAGAAAGAGGAAGAAACATTCTAGATCTTGTCCTCAGAGGTGTACCTGTCACAGGGGCATCTGTCCAGGAGTGACCACTATATAATCCTCGCAGGGACCAAGTCCCATCTTTACTCTGAGGGTGGCCTCCATTATACTGTGTGGCAATAATGCCGTGCAAATTGATTCAGAACAGAGTGAAATAATTTGACAATCCAAGGATCAGATGGCGGCTCGGTTGTATTGTTGATGTAGCTAGGTGGTTAGCACTGCTGTCTCATAGTGCCAGAGACACAATTTCAATTCCCACCTTGGTTCACTGGCTATTGCCACTCCTCACATCCTCCCTGTGTCTGAGTGGGTTTCCTCCCGATGCGCCAGTTTCCTCCCACAGTCCAAAAGACATGCTGGTTAGGTGCATTGGCCATGCTAAATTCTCCCTCAGTGTACCTGAACAGGTGCCAGAGTATTGTGATGAGTGGATTTTCACAGTAACTTCATTGCAGTGTTAATGTAAGCCTACTTGTGACACTAATAAATAAACTTTAAACAGATCAAATCTCTGTAGCCATGCCACAAGTTATGAATGCTGATGGGCAATTAAAAAAAATAACTGGAGACAGTCTCCACAGAGATTGCTATCCTCCATGGTGGCAGAGTCCAGCTGAATGCAACCATCTCTAGCCAGAAAGTGAATGTTAATAAAGAACTAAGAAAATGACAGCACAGGAACAGGCCCTTCAGCCCTCCAAGCCTGCACCAACCATGCTGCCCAACTGAACTAAAACCCAATACCCTTCTTGTAAATCAATTTACAAGATTGAGTTTGTGTCCATATATGTTCTGTTTGTGAACCAGTCACCTGATGAAAGGGCAGTGTTCTGAAAGCTTGTGGCTTGTGCTATCAAATAAACCTGTTGGACTTTAACCTGGTATTGTGAGACTTCTTACTGTGCTTACCCCAGTCCAACACCAGCATCTCCACTTCTATGACCAAGCCAGTTCTGTATCCACATTGCCAGCTCACCTCTGATCCCATGCAACTTCACCTTCTGTACCAGTCTACCATGAGGGACCTTGTCAAAGGTTTTACTGAAGCCCATGTCGACAACATACACTGCTCTACCCTCATCATTCATCTTCATCACTTCCTTGAAAAACTCAATCAAGTTAATGAGACACAACCTCCGTTTCACAAAACTATGTTGCCTCTTGCTAATAGGTCCACTTACTTCCAATGGGAGTAAATCCTGTCTCAAAGAATCCTCTCCAATAATTTTCCTACCACTGACATGAGGCTCACTGGCCTGTAATTATTCTTGCTATCCTTCTTAAACAAAAGAACAACATTGGCTATTCTCCAATCCTCTGGGACCTCTCCTGTAGCCATTGAGGTTACAAAGATTTCTTTCAGGGCCCCAGCAATTCCTCCCTTGCCTCTCTCAGTATTCTGGCATATATCCCATCAGGCCCTGGGGTCTTGTCTACCTTAATGAACCCCAATATCTCCTCCTTCTTGATCTCAACATGACTCAAACTATCTACACACCCTTTGCCAGACTCACCATCCACCAAAGTCCTTCTGTTTGCTGAGTACCTCCTCCTGAGGTCTGTGCCTGTCTTCAGCTGTTTCCATTCACCAGACATGTATCAAGAAGCAGCTGTGGGCATTGGATACAACAAAGAGCCTGACACTATGTTGCCGAAGATTTGTCCCTCAAGGGCAAATAAGCAATCTGCCTTTGCCAGCAAAGTCCGGTCAATCTTTTTTTTTAAAGAAGACCTCAGTAAATCCTTTCTAGTTGTATCACAGTTTGGTATGGCTTCTTCTCTGCCCAAGACTGCAAGAAACTACAAAAGGTCGTGAATGTAGCCCAGTCCATCACACAAACCAGCCTCCCATCCATTGACTCCGTCTTTACTTCCCACTGCCTCGGAAAAGCAGCCAGTATAATCAAGCATCGTGGACATTCTCTCTTCCGCCTTCTTCCGTCCGGAAAAAGATACAAAAGTCCGAAAACACCAACCAAACTGATTAAAGGACAGCTTCTTGCCGGCTGCCATCAGTCTTTTGAATGGACCTACCTTACATTAAGCTGATCTTTCTCTGCACCCTAGCTATGACTATAACACTACATTCTGCGCCCTCTTTTCCTTCTCTATGAACGGTATGTTTTGTCTGTATAGCGCATAAGAAACAATACTTCTCACTGTATACTAATACATGTAACAATAATAAATCAAATTTTAAAAATCAGTCATGGAAACCTTTGCACAATTGCCAACCCAGATGAGATAGTCAAAGCTTCTTTATTCAAAGTGCCGATTTTGAAGCGGCTCTGGTGGGAAGTCTTGTATCCGGCTCCAGCTGCTTAAACGAAAAGCTGTTGGGAATTAAGAGGTTCACACACGAATGTTTGAGAACTTTGAGAAAGTTCATAAGACACTGGGGTTTGGCATGGTTGGAACCACCACTGGTGCTGAAGCAGCGGGGGCCCCAGTTCTGCTTTTCCTTTTGCAGGGAAGCGGCCAATTAAATCTCCAATGGCTCATCCAGCGCAGCGGGCAGAGTTTTAGGATCGAATCCCAGTCTCCTGCCCCTCTGTGAATGACTTGATTAGTCTCAGAGCTGTCCCTGCTCTATTCACTCTTGCCGGTGGTTTGATTTCGGAGAGGCGGTGATGTGAAGAAGCGGGACGGTTAGAGAAGGTGTCGAAATGTTCTTTTGCTGCATAAAAATCGGGTCTTGGAGACAATTTTGAAAAAAAATTCTTAATTAATGTGTAATTTGGGACAGAGAGCATTGTAAAGTTTTTTTGGTGGGGGAGGGGACTCTTTATTCACTTTATTGCCTGATGTGATAGTGAGAAATCTCCGGGACTGACAATGGTGATGGGTGCTAGCTGGGTTTGTAGGGGGCGGCGGCGGGGGTGGGGGGGGGGGCGGTGAATTATTTTACAGCAGGGCAAGGCAAGTTTCAGAAAATGATTACGGCGGAGCTTGCTGGCCACATTGTTCCACTTGGAACTTTTCGCTCCCTTGAATTGGAGATTGAATAAACCTTTCTTTCAGTGACAAAAGCTCTTCGTTTAGAGCCGGTCTAGTGGGGAGGAGCTGTTTAACACGCCCTCCCTCCCATCCACAGCACAGACCACATGCGCCCCATTGCAAAAAGGCAAGCGCTCAGCTGCAAGACTCAGCTCGGTCAAGTGAGGTTTGCCAAAACCCAAACGCCAGTGTCCAAAAACCTTTTCAGAAAGAAAGCTGGCAAGCGATCCAAGCGGTGTGTGGTTAGACCAGCCTGATCCCTACTACTATAGAGTTTTCAGCACAGAAAGAGACCCTTCGGTCCATCGTGTCTGTGCTGGCCATCAAGCACCTATTTACCCTCATCTTCCAGCACTTGTCCTTTCTGCTGCGGCGTTGCAATTGCTCATCTAAATGCTTCTTAAATGTTGTGAAGGTTCCTGCCTCTACCACACTTTCGTGCAGAGTTCGAGATTCCCACCATGTGAAAAAGCACTTCCTCAAATCCCCTCTAAATCTTCTGCCCCGTACCTTAAATTGATGGCCCGTAGGTGTGGACCTCTCAACTCAGGGGAAACGTTTCTCCCTATTTACCCTATCTATGTTCCTGGCAATTTTAAACACCTCAATGAGATCCCCTCTCAGCCTTCTCTGCTGTAAGGGGAATTCCACCCCCCAAGCCTAACCAATCTCCCTTCATAGCTAAAACCGAGATCCCCTGGCTAGAATTATGGACGGTATACTAGTTAGCACCGCTGCTCACAGTGCCAGGGACCCAGTTCAGTTTCTGCTTTAGGTGACTGTGCGGAGTTTGTATCTTCTCCCCGTATCTGCGTGGGTTTCCTCTGGGTGCTCCAGTTTCCTCCCACAGTCCAAAGATGTGTGGATTATATTGATTGGCCGTGCTAAATTGCCCTTTATGGGGTCAGGAGACGAACAGGGTAAACAAGTGGTGTTAGGGGTATAGGGCTTGGGTGGGATTATTGTCGGTACAGACTCGATGGGCCGAATTGCCTCCTTCTGCACGGTAAGGATTCTATGATTCTATTCTCGCTCGCCCTAAATCAGGATGACACCTTCGGGGTACATCCGAATTTAAACCATTTTCCCAATCATTTTAACTCCAACCCTAAAGGAAGATCGTTGTTTGCATAGTTTCCAGCAGTGAGGCAAGATTTCAGCTCTTGCTGACCCTATTCCATCTCCAAGCCCACAGCCATGTCTCAAAGAGAGAGGTCATCGCAACACTCTTGTGGCGTCCAGAAAATGCAGTGCTCTATTGCAAGGGAAGACACAAAGTTAGCGCTTACACCATTTACATTTTCTGAATGGTTGGAGTTGGATTGCCGTAGTAGTCCGTGTAACACCCGTGTGTCACAGTGAGAGTTTTAATGAAATCCTTTGTGTTCGCACGGATGCTCGTGTTAAATGTTGCTGCACTGACCACCCGGTGTTTCGGAATAACCTCCTCCAACTTGTTGGAAAATAGCCTGCTCTTTCCACAATCTAGGCGTTTACATTTCAGGAGGGATTCAGCCCTGAGGAGTGGGGAAGGTGGACACTGCAGCCCGGATTTTAACGGGGTCAGTACACAATTGGGAAGGGTGCGCCTCACTTCAACTTCGGAAAATCTCCGACGCTGTGTGCCCCTCCCCTCCCGCTGTTTGAACGAATTCACGCGAACTTTGGCGCTGGTTACGGGGACCGAGATGGTTTTCCGGAGCTTGAAATGATATCTTAACGATTCTCTCACTTCGATAAAGGCGAGTCGGGTGGTAGGGGGAACCCCGCACCAAAGGAAAAGCGGATGCTGAATCTACCGCAAGTTAACGTAGCATCATTTCTGAGTCCAGATCACAGACCTTTTATTTAAAACGCTGAGTGGTTTAGTTCTTACAGTCTCGGACAGTTACTTCCCAGTGGCTGGTGTTTATAATAAAAGTGAAATATTATATTTAAAGCTACAGAGGGTCCTTTCTGAGATTAGTCTCAACCGTTTTGCAGTTTTACCGGGCAACACATCAATTTGGAAAATTATGTCTTTCAGAAAGGCTAGCGAAAATCCATGTTTTAAGAACCCCCTTGTAATCGGTAGCCTGTCCCTAACCGCCTTATCATTTTACTCAATAGATTGAGCGTCTGGCTTTTTTGTTGCCGGGACTTGGCGCAATTAACTCTTTAGTTACCGAGCTGACACGCAAATCCGATCTTAATTTGCCTTGCTTTAACAAACGGGTTGACAATAACTCGGTAACAGCCCTTTTCCACCCCCCTCCACCCCGTTCCCCCCCCCCCCCCCCCCCCCAGTAACTGTTGGTGTCCCCTCACCCACCCATCCTAAACCTTTGGAAAGGGATCGTTGAGAGGCTGATAACTATATTGGCATTAACTTCCACACGAGATATATCAGTGAAGACACTACAGTGAGAATTAGGAATCGCTTCCGTATGGTACCTGCACTTCCCAGCCTATTCGCGGGCACTCAGCCCTATCACCTCTCACCATCGGCTATAAATGGTGTAGTTTTTTTTTAACAACCCCCCCCCCGCCCCCCGATTTAGACACATCTTTTAAGATAGGCCAGATGTATTTGACCGGAGATCAGATATCTCAAACAGATCTCTTCATACGTGGCCGGCTGCTTTAAGCAGGCAATATATATAGTGGACAATGCCCTTTTAAGGATTAAGGTGGTCGTGGGAGCCTTTTCATCAATTGGCTCTTTGTAATTCATCAGAGATTCAAATGTTCTCCCCCCCCACCCCCCACCCCTCGGCAACCCAGCCCCAAAGACGTGGGGGCTCCTCCTCTGCAGTGCTGACGGAGTAATGATAGGTGTCAAACCCCGCATTTGAACTTGCAGCAATTTAGATTTTTGCTTCTTTCTCCCCCTCCGGCTGAGAGCAGGCACTGACTGGAGCTCAAGATTAAGCACTCTGCACCGGGACAAATCTTGAAAGAGTGACCGGTGAAGTGGAGCCCAGACTGGGATCAACCCTGTAATCATCCATCAGCCATCGGCTTCTGCAGGACCTACTGCGATTTCTGAGTGTGGGACTATATTTGACGTTTTAAAAGGGCTTTCCTGTACACCCGACCTCTGAAAGGTAAATGCTACCTTTTTAAAAAAAAATAACCGTATGGTAACGGAATTGTACTGCTGTGATCTGTACATGGGATATTAATGGGTGAAATTGCTGTAAAAGTTGAATGGGTTTGAAAAAAGTATTTTTCTTGGGGGGGGGTTATTACGAGATGACGATTAAAAGGAGTTGAGCAGAAAAGGTGTGGGGCTACGAAAGAACAGAAAGAAAATAAGACAGGAGACTGTCAGTAAATGAAGACGATAGAGGGAACAGACAGAGCGAGAGCACATGTTACAAAACTAAGGAGAATCAATGAAAGCTTGAGTGAGAAAAGTGAGCAGGCAGGAGTGTGCGTATTGTGTGTGAATGAATGCGAGCATGTCTCTGAATGAGTGTGAGGGTGTGTGCGAGCGTGAGAATGTGCTGTGTCTGTATACACGTATGCTTGGACTGAGTGCCGAGTACGTTATATGTGTGCCTGTGTATGACTATGTGCATCGGTGATGTGAATGCATGTTATGTGTGCGGTGTGAATATGTACATGTGTGAGCGTGAATGTGTATGAGTTGGACATATGTGGCGAGTGCCTATTGCGTGTATGTGGTGTGTATATGTGGTCGAGTGTGTGTGAATAAGCTGGTCTGCATCTACGTGGGGCGTGTGTGTGTGGTTGTGGTGGGTGGAAATGTGAGGTATTGTTTAGAGCACATTAAATATTAGTAAAATAAAGCGAAAATAGGAGACCGAAAGGCAAATAAGGCAAAGAATGGTGATTGTGGCGTTTAATGTTCAATCTTGTGCGGTCTCGTGTAGAGGAAGGCGAAGACAATTCCTCGATAGCGCTGGTTCTGTTCAGAGTCATTTGCGGGGTGGGGGGCGGAGGAGGTAGAATGCAAATTGCAATGTGATAGATGCAGGCAACTTCCAGTCCGGTAGAGAGTCCTTGGCAGAAGCATTCAGAGAGGGAAAGAATCACTGGAGCAAATGGACCCTTGCAACAACCAGCAAATGCTTTTGATGGTAGACAGAAACGTCTCTTTCATTACTTTCCTATTGTTTACCTTTTGGCAATGCACATCTCAGAAACACAAGAATAAAGCATTCAGTATGAAGCACACTTCAATCATCCTGTCCACTTGGGTAAATGTATGCTTGGTGTACACACGCGGTTCCTGGCAACAACGGAAATTATCACCGAATAAATCCCGTTTCAAATAGACCCATTTTGTTCAAATTCGGGCACGGTTGAATGAACAAAAGACTGTTGCGTGGATTTATTTATTTGATTCCAACCCCCCTCCCCGTCCCCTCCGATACCTTAAATCTGAATCCAATATTTCCCACCCAGAGCTCATTAAATGTGCGATTACAGCTGGATACTGGGCAGGGTTTCAAGTTGTACAATAAAACATTATTTCGTATTATCTCGCGCGAAACTTTTCCAGACAGTGAGCTTTGCATAATGAGCGGGACTCTGATTTTTTTTTAAGAAACGTGACTCAGTCAAGGAACGTTATCGACCCAACCCAAACTGAACATTTCTGATTTTGGGGCTTTGGAGATTGGAAATTGTATCTTTCGACACAGTTAGGAACGGAGTGTGGGGGAAGACACACAATAACATTATTCCCAGAATTTGCGTTGACCTCCAGATGTTCCCGAGCGAGACCCCAGTGCGTGTGTGTTAACATCTGAGAAATGTATTAGATATCTACACCGTCTCCAGCTCCCTAATCTGTCTCTCATTCTGTGGAACAATGTCTTTCAGATACCTAGACAACACTGGGGGCAGGGGTAGGGGCGGTGAATGATCAGCGAAAAACGGGTAAAATGCCCATTAGAGTGCAAATCAACATTAAAAGAACACAGAACGACCACTCGTAGACAGCAATGGACAAGAATTTTAATAAGAAACCACAGCTCATTAAAACGAAAAAGTAATTTCTTTGTGCAACCTCGTTGCTGGTAGCCTCCTGAAATTCTTTCCATCCGCGCCTTGGGTTCAGTGGATGGGTGCGGGCAGGGGTTGACACGAGCGCGGTAGTGTGTGTGTAACAGACTGATTGCCTTTTAATAACTCGCCCCAGACTGTGGTTAGCAATTGCTTGAGGGGCGGCTTCTGGTGGGGTGTGGCGCCCCCTCATGGACAACCCGTGCGGCACTCGGGTGGGCACGGCGGGCATTCACATATATGCAAAGCATGGCTTAAAAAAATGACCATTTGTGCACCTTTTCTCCATTTGAAAGATGCACAGCTGTTGAAATGCTAAGAAAATGCGGAGGTCCAGTCACAGGTTTTGCCAACACTGAATAACTTAGGTTTGCCTTCTTTTCAAGCCATTCTCAAACGAGATGTTTTATTGCAATGCTTACAAGTCTCGCACAACGTTAGAGAAGTGTTGAGTAACTCAGAGGGTAGGGAGAGATACACAGGCTAAAAGAAAGCCTGTCTCACAGCTAAGGCTGGTGCATTGTTGCTGGCACTGATGGTATGAGAGAGCCTCTCCGCTGCTCTGTTATATATGGGGAGGGGGCTTTGGGAGAGGAGGGGGCTTTGGGAGAGGAAGGCGGGGGGTGGAGGAATGACTCAAATGTAATTGACCGTCTGCTACAAAGTCTTTGATCTAAAGGAGCTGAGCGCAGGGAAATGTGCCGTAACCATGTGTGCTTGAACTGCGCTCTCCGAGTATCGCTTTCTTAAACTGGTTTTAGCAATGGTCAGAGTGATACCCGCGCCAAAATTAAAGAAAAAGGAATCAACTGAGTGACACCATCCCCTCGCCCCGCCTGCAGCTTTCTTCCAAAAAGGGAAGAACAGCGCCTGCCTCGGGTGATCCATCACATCACGGTGTCTTAATCAATAACGTTTTTATCAATTGTGTCCGTTCCAGGCAGTATTTCTAATGCGGTTGGTAACGCCAAGCGTTTGATGAAGAAACTGGCGGCGCAACCAGTGGATTCCCTCCCGCTCCTCCCTCCATCGACAAGAGAGAAAGAGAGCTAGATTCGGGACAAGCGTGTAATCGCCTTGTTGGCGGTGACTGAGGAAGAAAGGAGTTAAAAATCCCAACATTGGTTTCGGGATCTGGTTTCAGGTAAGTGATTACAGATTTCAGCTTAACAAAGCCCAGCTGTTAACCCGGCAGAATGTGTAACTAACTATTCAATGCAGAGTTCAATACATTCTGCACGGGGGCAATCTTTTGTAATTGTACATGTACAGTGGCTGGCGCTGTGTTCCATTTAGCACAGTCTATATCAGAACAGCTAACAGAGAGGTTCAGATGCCGCCACAAACCTACACGTGATGGCTTAAAACAAATTCTACCTGTGTTATTCTACACATTGTTAATGTTCACGGTGGGGTTAAGTTTATTTTGATTTCAACAAGATTTACTCGTTTTGTTTGCCAGCAGCATGTGTTCTATTGAACTTCCATAATCAAATCACACCATCTCGCTCTTCCACCGTGGGAGTAGAAGTGCTATTCTATGAAGTAACCTTAACAGCAAACGTGTGGCTTTACGTACGTGATACATATATAATTTTATATACGATGGCATCCATTCACATCCTTGGGTTGCCACTTGGACCTGATGCAGAAGTCTGTGGACTCTCACCATCTCTTGAGTAGTGCCGTTGGGTGCTCCTAGCTCCTGGTCGGGCCCAACCATAGTTTTTTTATTCTTTCATGGGATATGGACATTGCTGGCTGGCTAGCATTTATTGCCCATCCTTAGTTATCCTTGTTCAGAGGGCAGTTGCGAGTCAAACACATGGCTGTGGCTCTGGAGGCACGTATGCCAGACCAGGTAAGGATGGCAGATTTCCTTCCCTAAAGGACATTAGTGAACAAGATGGGTTTTTCCAACAATCGACATTGGTTTCATGGTCACCAACAGATTCTTAATTCTGGATTTCTTATATGGAATTCAAATTCCATCATCTGTGTAGCGGGATTTAAACCCAGGGCCCCAGAATATTAGCTGAGTTTCTAGATTGATAGTCTAGTGATTACACTACTAGGCCATCAGCTCCCCGAGTTGCAAGGTTAGGGGGAGGCACCAGACAAAGTGCAGTCCAAAACATTCCTCTACAGCAGAACAAGGGAAGGAAGACTCTATCTCTCAGTTGGAAGAAGGCTGCAGTTGCAAGGTGGTTCCCATCATAGTGGCTCACTGAAACCAACCCATCCAGATGTTGTGGACCCCAAGGTCCCCACCTTAAACAAAGTCGTACGTAGGGCGACAACAAATTTATTTTCTAATCATGAATATTCAAACTGCCAAGGATCACCGGGTATACAGAAGGACTAATGGTTGCGGAACTGATACTGTGTCTCTCCTTGTCTGTTTTGGCACAGACTCAGTTACTATTAGCCAGCGGGTAATGCTGGTAGGAGGTGTCAGAATATGGATTTCTGTTACAATAATATGATCTGGAATAGGAATCTCACTATATGCTTTATAGTTGCTGGATGCCAGCCAGTGCTGGATGCCAGTGACTGGGTAGTGTTCATTGACATGAGCAAAGACCACAGATGTGTGATGAAAGTGCTATTAATTGGTTTCTTGTTTCTGGCCAATGCAGATGGTGATTTCACAGCTTTCAATTTTAAAATAGAAAAGGTTGATTAAAACCAATTCCACTGGTTCCCAAACTCTTCTGTGATTGCCTGTCACTATTATTTCCTTTGAATATTATGATCTCAGAGACACAAGAAGAACTTGATCCCACTGTCTTCCATCTTTCCCAGGTGGTGATGAATCTAGTCTGTTATTCAGTCTAATAGAATTTAGCTTCTGAATCCTTCCTTCAGTTAATGCTAGCACACATAACGTTGTTTAATGCATACTAGACTTCTGTGAAACCTTAGGAGTTACCAGCTATCTTGTTCAAGTTGCTTATTTCGAAAACCTACTCTTCCCCTTTCTTCCATTTAGTTTCAGACAATTCAGCCTTTGATTCATGCTTTGATATAGTTCCTTAGGTGCCAAATGATCTCTCATCAGAGTGGCCACTCTTCCCTTGTGGATTTAAGAAGGCAAGCTTTGGCACGCTGATTGACTGTGCAAGGCATTATGGCCTTTGGCGCTATTTGCCCTTATCTGACATCTACAATATAGCTGGGATCACTTGAAAACAATCAGTATCAGAAGTCTTTGTTGATTTTTTCCCCTTTATCAGGATCTGAAGCTAAATTTTTAGCCTTGGTTAACTTATCACATTTCAAATAATTATACCTGTGGTACATCTGTCCATATTGTTCAATATCTGTGCCTACCCACTGGTCCCCTTGCATTTTCCACTATAAATAGAGGCACAAGTAGCTCATCTTGATAATGGATAGATCTGTGCAGAAGCTCCTCCTCTCAGGGTAAGAACATAAGAAATAGGAGCAGGAGTAGGCCATCTAGCCCTTTGAGCCTGCCCCGCCATTCAATAAGATCATGGCTGATCTGAAGTGGATTAGTTCCACTTTCCTGCTTTCTCCCCATAACCCTTAATTCCCTTGTCTGTCAGAAACCTATCTACCCGTGACTTAAATATATTCAGCGAGGTAGCCTCCACCACTTCAACGGGCAGAGAATTCCAGAGGCTCACCACCCTTTGAGTGAAGAAGTTCCTCCTCAACTCTGATCTAAACTGCCCCCCACCCCCCCCCGCCCCGCGCTTATCTTGAGGCTGTGCCCTCTAGTTCTGCTATCCCTTCTAAGCGGGAAGAATCTCTCTACTTCTACCCTATCTATCCCTTTCATTATCTTATATGTTTCTATAAGAGACATCCCTCAGCCTTCTGAAGATCCCTCCTCAGCCTTCTAAACTCTAACGAGCACAGACCCAGTCTATTCAATCTCTCTTCATAGGCTAACCCCCTCATCTCCGGATTGTATGCAGTAATCTATAAAGTCCTGGCTACCTAATGTGGCATAATATTCAGAAACACCACACCACATTATGTTTTGCTTTGCATGTGACGAATCAAAAGCCAGTGTACCCTAATGGCTGCATTTGCCAAGTTGCCACCAACCACATCTGCACCTATCTGGAAGTGACCAAGAGTGAACCACCTTCACAGGTTCTGGGCCAACACAGAGGCAGAAATGAAATAATGCTGTTTATTACACAAGGGCAACTGCAGCTAAGGTGAAGCATAAAATGGGCACAAACATTGAAGATAATTGCCAGAAGCAGCCTCCAATCTGCCTTCGCTTTTTTGCCAATGGGGAAACTAGTTTTGAGCTAGGATGATGTCCTGGAGTGGGAAGTAGAGCTACCCTCCCAGCAAATAGTTCATGTCACAGCAGCCTCATATCAGAAGCAATCAAAGAGAGAGAGAGTTGAGTGCTGGACTACTTGTGCCACTTGTCTACTGACCCATGCATACACATTAGATTACTTTGCCCTTCATCTTTCCTTGTTATTTCTTAGTCATATATCTCTTCAGTTTTCCAAATAGTTGAAATGTCTTTGGAGCCTCTCACAAGCCACTAAATCTACATTTCCATTTATGATGCTTCCCTTTGATGGTCCATAACCTATTTAAACTTCACATGTACACAATGTACGCTGAGTATATCCGTACCTGTACCTTGATGTTGCACTTGGGCTGTCCCATGAATATTGAGTGCTATTGTGACAAAATTAGAATCCTTTTTCAACCATTGGATAATTGGCTTATACCAATAGATGAAAAACATTGGGAGGTAATTTGATTGTGGAGTTTACTACATCTTAGCTTGACATCCAATGTTTGCACTTTCCATTAAGGTCGTAGGGTAAAGGTGAGAAGCAGGAACCATGGATGATTTTCTTCTACAACCTCCATCTCCACCACCTCTACATCCCATACCCTAGCCTTAGGTATAAGAAAACAAACTGTTTGCCACCACCTCAAAAACTGGTGTCATCTAGCGCAGAATGGGGATCAAATAAAGGATTGTTCTGACTTGTATGGATCAATATTGAACATTCAAAATTGACAAGCAGGATAAAACAAGCTGGTTCATCAAACCTATCCCATACAGTTTGGTGGCTACAGGGTTGTGACTTTGGTGCCATCTGTCAATTTACTGAATATATTCCCAACACCATTGCCTTCCAATGCCACTGAGTGAAAAACTTACCCCTGATATCTCCTCTGTACCTACTCCCCAGCACCTTAAACCTGTGTCATCTTGTGGCAGCCATTTCAGCCCTGGGGAAAAGCCTCTGAGAGTCCACCTGATCAATACCTCTCATCATTTTATACACCTCTATCAGGTACCCTCTCATCCTTCGTCTCTTTAAGGAGAAAAGACCGAGCTCTCTCAACCTATCCTCATAAGGCATACCACCCAGTCCAGTTAACAGCCTTGTAAATCTCCTCTGCACCCTTTCAATGGCTTCCACGTCCTTTCTTATTTCATTAATAAGAACAGTAAATCATAGTTCATCTCAAATGCCTCGTTGGCACTACTATTAATAGTCCTCTAATGTTCCATGTTCTTATCAAATGTATATCAAATGATCTCTAATGTTCCCATTTTTTACCCAATAATGTACTCCACTTCCCTGGCAAATGGTATGTTGGCCTTCATAGGGAGAGGATTTGAGTATAGGGTAGGGATGTTTTGCTGCAATTGTATGGAATATTGGTGAGGCCTGGAGTATTGCGTGCAGTTTTGGTGTCCTTATCTGAGGAAGGATGTCCTTGCTATAGAGGAAGTACAGCAAAGATTTACCAGGCTGATTTCTGGGATTGCATGTCTGTCATATGAAGAGAGACTATGTTGGTTAGGATTATATTCATTGGAGTTTTGAAGATTGAGAGGGGATCTCATAGAAACTTATAAAATTCTAACAGGGTTAGACTGGGTAGATTCAGAAAGAACGTTCCCAATAGTGGGGGAGCCTAGAACGAAGGGTCATAGTTTGAGGATAAGGGGCAAACCTTTTAGAATTGAGGTGAGCAGAAATTTCATCACCCAGAGGGTGGTGAGTGTGTGGAATTCATTACCACAGAATGTAGTTGAGGCCAAAACGTTGTCTTATTTCAAAAAGAAATTAGATATAGCTCTTGGGGCCAAAGGGACCAAGGGATACGGGAAAGGGGGATCAGGATATTGAATTTGATGATCAAGATGAATGGCAGAGCAGGCTCAAAGGGCCGAATGGCCTACTGCTGCTTCTAGTTTCTATGTGTGCCCCTTTCTGAACACAGGAATTATATAAGTTGGCTACCAGTGCAGAGAACTCACCCTGACCCTCACTAATTGAACTGCTGAAGATATAGAATCATAGAAAAATCATAGAAAAACTACAGCACAAACAGGCCCTTCGGCCCACAAGTTGCGCTGATCTTATCTCTACCTACTAGGCTTACCTAAACCCTCAATCCTATTAAGTCCCATGTACTCATCCAGTAGTCTCTTAAAAGACCCTATTGAATTTGCCTCCACCACCACCGATGGCAGCCGATTCCACTCACCCACTACCCTCTGAGTGAAAAACTCAGCCCTGACATCTCCTCTGTACCTATTCCCCAGCACCTTAAACCTGTGTCCTCTTATGGCAGCCATTTCAGCTTGGGAAAAAGTCTCTGATCAATACCTCTCATCATCTTATATACCTCTATCAGGTTCCCTCTCATCCTTCGTCTCTTTAAGGAGAAAAGATCGAGCTGTCTCAACCTATCCTCATAAGGCATGCCACCCAATCTGGGTAACATCATTGTAAATCTCCTCTGCACCCTTTCAATGGCTTCTACATCCGTCCTGTAATGAGGCGACCAGAACTGAGCACAGTACTCCGAGTGGGGTCTGACCAGAGTTTTATACAGCTGCAGCATTATCTCCTGACTCCTAAACTCAATTCCTCGATTGATGAAGGCCAGTTCATCATACACCTTCTTAACCACATCCTCTACCTGCAAAGCCGATTTGAGAGCCCTATGAACCCGGACCCCAAGATCCTTCTGATCTTCCACACTGCTCAAGACTTCCACAAGAGTCTTATCCTTAGTATCATATTCCTTCATCCCATTTGACCTGCCAAAATAGACCACTACACATTTCTCCAGGTTGAAGTTCATCTGCCACTTCTCCGCCCAGTCTTGCATCCTATCTATGTCACGCTGCAACTTCTGACATCCCTCCAAACTATCCACAACATCTCCGACCTTCATGTCATTGGCAAACTTACCAACCCATCCCCCCACTTCCTCATCCAGGTCATTTATAAAAATCACAAACAGCAAGGGTCCCAGAACAGATCCCGGGGGCACTCCACTGGTGATCGACCTCCATGCAGAAAAAGACCCATCTACAACTACTCTCTGCCTCCTGCAGGCAAGCCAGTTCTGGATCCACAAGGCACCAGCCCCTTGGATCCCATGCCCTCTCACTTTCTGAAGAAGTCTTGCATGAGGGATCTTATCGTATGCCTTGCTGAAGTCCATATAAACCACATCTACCACTCTTCCTTCATCAATGTGTTTAGTCACATTTTCAAAATACCCAACCAGGCTCATTAGACACGATCTGCTTTTAGAGCCACTGACTACTTTTGATCATACTATACTTCTCTCCAAATGTTCATAAATCCTGTCCCTCAGGATCTTCTCCATCAACTTACCGACCACTGAGGTTAGACTCACCAGTCGGTAATTCCCTGGGCTACCTCTATTCCCTTTCTTGAATAAAGGAACCACATTCGCAATCTTCCAATCCTCCGGAACCTCTCCCGTCTCCATCGATGATGCGAAGATTGTTGCCAGAGGGTCTGCAATCGCTTCCCTTGCCTCCCACAGTAACCTGGGATACATCCTATCCAGTCCTGGTGACTCATCTATCTTGATGCTGTTCAAAAGCTCCAACACATCCTCTTTCTTAATGTCCACACACTCAAGCTTTTCAGGCTGCCGCAAACCTGCACTACAACCACCAAGATCTTTTTCCACTGTGAATACCGAAGTAAAGTATTCATTGAGCGCCTCTGCTATTTCTACCAGTTCTATACAATCTTTCCCACCATCACATTTTATAGGTCCTATTCCTTCGCATCTCATCGTTTTATTCTTCACATATTTGTAGAACGCCTTAGGGTTTTCCTTAATCTTACCTGCCAAGGCCTTCTCATGACCCCTTCTGGCTTTCCTAATTTCCTTCTTAAGTTCCTTCCTACAAGCCATATACTCGTCTAGATCCCTAACATTACCTAGCTCTTTGAACCTTTTGTACGCTTTTCTTTTTGACTAGATTCGTTACAACTTTCATGCACCACGGTTCCTGTAACCTACAATAGCCTCCCTGTCTCATCGGAACGTTGTCGTGCAGAGCTCCAGACTAACATTCCTTGAAAATCTGCCACATTCAGTACATTTCCCTGAGAATGCCTCCTTCCAATTTGCATCTCTAATTTCCTGCTTGATGGCTTCATATTTCCCCTTACTCCAGATAAACACTTTCCTAGCTTGCCTGATCCTATCCCTCTCCAATGCTAGTGTAAAGGAGATAGAGTTATAATCACTATTCCCAAGATGCTCTCCCATTGAGAGATCTGACACCTGTCCAGGTTCATTACCCAATACCAGATCGAGTACAGCCTCTCCTCTTGTAGGCTTATCCACATACTGTGCCAGGAAACCCTCCTGAACACACCTAACAAACTCCTCCCCATCCAAACCCCTTACACCAGGGATATTCCAATCGATATTTGAGAAATTAAAGTCTCCCATCACGGCAACTCTTATTATTGCATCTCTCCAGGATCTGTTTCCCTATCTCCGCCTCAACAACCCTGTTACTATTGGGCGGCCGAAAGAAAACACCCAGTAAAGTTATTGACCCCTTCCTGTTCTGCACTTCAATCCACAGAGACTCCGTAGACAATCCCTCCATGGCGTCCACCTTCTCTAAAGCCATGACATTATCCTGATCAACAGTGCCACTCCCCCACCTCTTTTGCCTCCCTCCCTGTCCCTCCTGAAACATTTGAAACCTGGCACTTGAAGTATCCAGTCCTGTCCCTGAGACATCCAAGTCTCTATAATGGCCACCACATCACATTTCCAAGCAGCGATCCATGCTCTAAGCTCATCATATGTGCAAGGAACTCAAAATCCTGATAAATTTTGGTATTTGCAAAAGTAATTCATGGGACATGGGTGTCACTGGTTGGACTGGAATTCATTGTCCATCCCTAATTGCCCTGGGCCTGCTCAGGCATTTTGGAGGGCAGTTTTAAGAGTCAACCACATTGCTGTACATGTGGAGTCACATGTAGGCCAGATTGGGAAAGGATGGCAGACTTCCTTCCCTAGGGGACGTTAGTGAACCAGATGGGTTTTTACAAAAAGTGACAACTGCAGGCATTTTTTTATTGAATTCAGATTTCACTGTCTGCCATATGGATCCACGGAGCATTACTCTGGGTCTCTGAATTGCTAGTCCAGTGAAATTACCACTAAACCACAGCCTGCCCAAGAAATCAGACATTTCAATGCATTCACATGCTGAATTGTTTAAACAGCTCTGCTTTATATATTTAGTTGTGGAGAAAAACATGGAGGCTGCTAATGATCCAATTTTTAATATCTTTAAAAACTGTCTTTAAAACCATAAAACTATTCCCCGTTTGATTTGCAGTGTCCTTGGTGTCATCCTCCAAAGGTAGAGCATTGTTTTTTCACATGTGCATAGAAGACACGCAGCTCCACCTCTCTCGACTCCTCCACTGTTAGTAAATGACCAGAACTGCTTATCTGACATCCCATCCCCTACTGGATGGGTAGAAATTTCTTCCAATTAAATAATGGGATGACTGAATCATTGCTTTTCGGTCCTCACTCCAAAATTCAGTCCCTAACTACTGACTCCATCCCTCTACTTGACAGTAATCTGAGGGTAAACCAGTCTGTTTGTACCCTCGGTGTCACATCTGATTCTGAGATGAACTTTTGACCCCATATTCATGCCATCATTAAGACACCTATTTCCATTCCATTTCACCACCCAACTTTGCTCCTCTCTCAGCTCATCTGCTGCTGGAGCCCTCATTCTTGCCTTTTGACCACTGGACATGACTTTTCTACTGCACTCCTAGTGTCCTAGATGGTCTTTCATATTCCAACCTCCATAATTTAAGGTTGCCTGTGTTTTAACTTGCAGCAAGTCCTTTTCCTCTATCACCCTTGTACTGACCTAGATTGGCTCCTGCTCCTGGAAATTTTGAAATTTTCATCCTTGTTTTCAGATCTCTCCAATAGCCATGCTCTTCCTTGATTCTTTAGTCTCCTCCCAATGTATCTGCACTTTTCTAATTTTAACCTTTTATACATCCTCCTTTTAATTACTGCAGCATTGGCAGCTGTGCCTTCAGTTGCCTAGGCTTCAAGCTTCAGAACACCTTCCCCACATCTCATCACCCCTCTACCTCACTTTCTTCCTCCATGACACACTTTAAAGCCTACCTTCTTCTGACCTAACATCTCCTTATGTAGAATGGTGTCATACCTTATTTTATTATATTCTTGCAAAGTGTCTTGGGCTGTTACATTATGATAGAGACTATGTAAGCTGTTATTGTCTAGATCTAAATGTTGCTTTTAATAATCTGCATGTGTTATGTGTTATAATTTAATTTACACGTAATCAAGTTAGCTCCAATACATCTCATTATTTCTTCATATTGAAGGACACATGCTCTGTGAATTTCACCGATTCCAAATGTGAGCAGCATAGAATTAGCACAAAGCGAAACTGGAGACTAGTACATTCCAATTTAACTCTTAAAAAACCTTATTCATTTTTCCTTTACTTTTGATCAGACTTGTTTGGCAAAGATTATCTTTCAATTTTGCACGGGTGTTATATGGTCTGCCCCATGATATCCAATGAATTCACTATGTATGAGCAGATACTGAACAGGCTAATGTTGGCAGGGGGGTGGGGTGCAGCCTGTTGGTTGGGCAGTTGGTATGGACCTCCTTTACCACCAGTTAAATCACTTGAAGAGATCCTTAAGTGGGCATTAATTTGTCATTTAAAAGCCTCAATAGGCTCACTCTGCTGTCCACAAACATAAAAATATTCAGGACTGACAGATTTTCCTCTCACTAAACTGGGGGTTGTGGCAAATTGCACTAATTCACCTCTGCCCTAAACATAGCCCAGCTACCTCAACACCAATCCCAGTTGCAAACTGGAGCATTCACTGGATAAATTGGCTAGTCATTAGGGCAGCACAATACATGCTCTTTAATCAGCTATTAAGAGTGGGCCTCTGATTTCCTCTTCCTTTCATCCTCTTTTCATCACATAACATCCCCTTTGCCACTGGGTTAGATGGATCAATGGAGAACAAGAGCTTGTCACATGGCGACTTTGGGCAGAAAGGGAAAATCCCCATTATCGTCTTGCTGAAACCATCTCCCCGTGTTTCATGCAATCAAATATCCCTTGCCTCTTGCAGGCTTTGAGATTCATAGAATAATAGAATCCCTACAGTGCAGAAGGAGGCCATTTGCCTCATTGAGCCTGCACCGACATCAATTCTACCTAGGCCCTATCCCCGTAACTGCACATATTTACCCCACTAATCACTCTTAACTACGCATTGCGGGACACGAAGGGGCAATTTAGCATGGCCAATCAACCTAACCTGCTCATCTTTGGACTGTGAGAGGAAACCGGAGCACCCAGAGGAAACCCACACAGACATGGGAAGAATGTGCAAACTCCACATAGTAAGAAGTCTCACAACACCAGGTTATAGTCCAACCAGTTTATTTGATAGTAATCCCACAAGCTTTCGGAAACGGTGTTCCTTTGTCAGGTGGGTGGAAGGTTCGGATCTGAGGCAGCATTGTTAACCACTGTGCCACCGTGCCACCCTATTCAGTAGCATAAACCACAATATACCTTCCATGTTATTTTCCATCACTTTAAGCTTTGTGTAATGGTAAACCTTTTAAACTCAACATTTTCCAGAGAAATAAAATAAATCTTGGTTCTGGCAATTAGATATGCTCTTTTTCATCTGTTTCCATTCCCAAAGTCTTCACTTTTTATTCACTTTTCCAGCTGAGAACAAATTAGATGCCTGTCAATGCTGTGTTCCAGGCGGTTGCAAGGACAACCCACATGCTGCACTGGCCTGCTGTGACCCAAGCCTTAAACATTTGAAATACTGTGTATCAACAGCTATTAAAGTTCCATTAAAACAACAGGAGCTTGATGCATTTATTACAGTTATTATTTATTATAGTTGTAGATGTGACTGGTAATTTTCCACAAAATATGGTCGTAATTGCAATATAAAATAAAAATAATGTCTAATTGCAGCTAATAATCACTTAATTGCCATCATCATGCAAAGGAACCAAGAATGCCTTTCTTAGCAAGGCCTTAGAATAAATAGGACATCTGATTATTTTCCCTATTATACAGTTTCCTTCAACTGTGCAAAAAAGAATCATGACTAACCAATGGCTTTTGCATTAGTTACTGGCCTTTCGTACTCCTGAATGAGTTTCCACAACTTTACCTTCTTTTGTTGTCACAAACAAACTTCCTATTGCATTATGGTAAAAGTTCAGATGCCAAATTCCTGTTTCTTTTTTATTCTTTGGATAGCCTCACACTCTTCGCAGATGCACTGAAGCTTTTGGCCAATCATCACGGATCTAACATTTTGTATCCTTGTGCCCATTTTCTCTACTCTGTCAAAAATTGATAAAATGACATTCTCATTTCAGGTTTTCAGGAGTTAAGTTCTTAATAATGAGCTGGCATCAGTGCAACATCTCTCAGACAGTATGCGCAAACAATTGTCAGGTAAATAGCATGGTGGCACAGTGATTAGCACTGCTGCTTTATAGCACCAGGGACCTAGGCTTGATTCCCGGCTTGGGTCACTGTCTGTCTGGAGTTTGCACATTCTTCTTGTGTCTGCGAGGGTTTCCTTCGGGTGCTCTGGTTTCCTCCCACAATCTGAAAGATGTGCTGGTTAAGTGTATTGACTTGAACAGGCGCCGGAGTGTGGCGACTAGGGGAATTTCACAGTAACTTCATTGCAGTGTTAATAAAAGCCTTACTTGTGACTAATAAATAAACTTTAACTTTTTAACTAAGTATAATATAAATTTACGGATGACACAAAGCTTGGTGGGAGGGTGAGCCGTGAGGAGGATGCAGAGATGCTTCAGTGTGATTTGGATAAATTGAGTGAGTGGCCAAATGCATGACAGATGCAATGGATAAGTGTGATGTTAAAAGCAAAACAGGAAGGCAAACTATTATCTGAATGGCTATAAGTTGAGGGGAATGTGCAAAGAGACCTAGGGTCCTCGTGCACCAGTTGTTGAAGATAAGCATTCAGGTGCTGCAGGCGGTGAAGAAGACAAATGGTATCTTGGCCTTCATAGTGAGAGGATTCAAGTACAGAGTAGGGATGACTTGCTTACAGGGTCTTTGTGAGCCCATACCTGGGATATTGTGTTCCTTCTTATCTGAGGAGGATGTTCTTGCTATGGAAGGAGTGTAGTAAGTAAAGGTTTACCAGGCTGATTCTTGGGATGCCAGGCCAGTATAAGGAGAGATTGAGTTGATTGGGATTATATTTTCTGGAGTTTTTTAAGAATGAGGGGATATTTCATAGAAACCTATAAAATGCTAACAGGACTATACAGGCATGATTTTCTCAATGGCAGAGGTCTCCAGAACAAGGGTCACAGTCTAAGGGTTTCATAGCATCTGTACAGTGCAGAAGGAGGCCATTCATCCCATCAAGTCTACACTGACCACAATCCCACCCAGGCTCTATTCCCATAACCCCACATATTTACCCTGCTAATCCTCCTGATACTCGGGTAAATTTAGCATGGCCAACAACCTAACCAGCACATCTTTGGACTATGGGAGGAAACCGGAGCACCCAAAGGAAATTCACACAGACACGGGGAGAATATGCAGATTCCGCACAGTCACCCAAGGCTGGAATTGAACCAGCATCTCTGGTGCTGTGAGACAGCAGTGCTAACAACTTTGCCACTGTGCCACTCCAGGTATGGGGTGGGCTATTTAAGACTGAGATGAGGAAAAATTTCTTCACCCAGACAATGAGGAGTCTGTCAAAATCTCAACCACAGAAAGCAGTTGAGACCAAAATATTGCAAATTTTCACAAAGAAGAGTTAGATATAGCTCTTTGGGTTAAAAGGATGAGAAGTTATGGGGGGATCCGGCACTCAGTTTCCTGAGTTGAATGATCGGCCATGATCATAATGAAAGGTGGAGCAAGCTTGAAGGGCCAAATGGCCTACTCCTGCTCTATTTTCAAGAATCCCAGTTCCCTACAGAGGATACCAATATTTGACATTAGCAAATGCAAGTGTAACCTCATAGTTTATGGATGATCAAAGCTGAACTTTCATACAAACACACACATATATAAAGACATGCCAGAAGATGTGGCAGTGTGAATTAAAAAAGTACATATGAATCCTTACTAGTTCATGGTAGACAGACTCAGCTTTAAGTAATACTTTCAAATAGACGGGGTGGCATAGTAGCAAAATGGTTAGCACTGCTGCTTCACAGCTCCAGGGACTTGGGTTCAATTCCCGGCTTGGGTCACCGTCTGTGTGAAGTCTGCACATTCTCCTCGTGTCTGCGTTGGTTTTCTCCGGGTGCTCCGGTTTCCTCCCATATTGAAAAGACATGCGGGTTAGGTTGATTGGCCGTGCTTAAATTGCCTGTTAGTGTCCTAGATGTGTAGGTTAGAGGGATTAGTGGATAAAATCTGTGGGGATATGGGGGAAGGGTCTGGGTAGGATTATGGTTGGTGCAGACTCGATGGGCCGAATGGCTTATTTCTGTACTGTATGATTTCTATGAGACCCATTGCCCAGTCTTACAGTTGATTACATTTCTGGAGATGAGGTGCTGAGCTCGCTTTCATTGTGAAAGCAGAAAATGCTGGAAATGCTCAGCAAGTATGAGAAGCAGGGTTCATGTTTCAGGTTAATGACCTTTTGTCAGAACTAGTGTCTAGTGCCTAATCTCCTGTCAGAGATTATTAATGCCGTGAGAAGAGTGATACCCATGAGGTAGAACAATTTACTTCCCTTTTTGTCAATATTGGGAGCCTCTGAATCACAATCATTACTAATTATTAGCTTGGTAGGAGAATTGGGTCTGTCCTGGTTGGATTAGTGGAACATGTATATATACATCTCGGGGTTACCATCACAACATTAATCAGGGCGTGGACAGCAAATTTCAAATGGTATGCAGTTCCAAATGGCATCCTACTTCATACATATATATCAAAAGGGTCCCACAAGCGCATTAGCTTTGAAAATTTGAACTTTTGCATTAAAATTGTTGCTTTCTTGTTTACTTTAGCACCACAATGAATCAATCTTTCATTAAATTGGGAAGCGATGACCTAGAGCTATAATCACTAGACTATTAATCCAGAAACTCAGGTAATGTTTTGGGGATCCGGGTTTGAATCCCACGATAGTAGATGATGAAATTTGAATTCAGTAAAAAATACAATCTAGAATTAAGGATCTATTGATGGCCATGAAACCCATCTGATTCACTAATGTCCTTTAGGGAAGGATATCTGCCATCCTTACCTGGTCTGGTTTACAGGTGACTCCAGGACCACAGCAATGGTTGCCTCTCATCTGCCCTCCAAGGGTAACTAGGGATGGGTAATAAATGCTGGCCAGCCAGCGACGTGCCATGTCCCTTGAATGAATAAAACAAAAGAAGAGAAGTTAAGTGATATTTGGATTTATCCACATTCAGCACAACATCAATGTCATTACTACTTCAGATGCTATCCCTTCCAGCTATCTCCCGGTTTGCAGATACAATTCTCTTTTCAAACATTTCTTCTCTTCACAAAAGTCCTCCCATCAATAAGAAAAAGCCAAAGATGTGTGGTTAAATATTTCTGCTAAACCTTTGTCTCCATGTAATATGATACAGCTGTTCTAATGTGATATAATGGCATGCATGACATAGCGGGAATGGTGTCACATATGGATTCTAACAGCGTGCTTTGAATTAGTTCCATCTTGAAAGAGTTCTCAGATTTTATAGTTTGGAGCAGGTAAATCTATACATTAGAAGAAACATCTCATTTGATCACTTTAAGCCCCATTACAAGTTCCAACAGGAGAGTTTTTTTAATATCTAATCTCCCATCAGATTATTAATGCTGTAAGAAGAGCAATTCCCATGTGGTAAAACAGTGTACTTCTCTTTGATTTTGATATGGGAACATTTTTTAAGTATTTAAATTTATCCTTCAAGTAATTCAAAAATACTGAGGCTGGATTTTACAGGAGGTGTTTGCGGCATGGGGTACAGTGGGGGCATGTAGAATGAGAGAGGTGGCAAGCCTACCCCCTCACACCCATTCTTGACCCATCCCCATTATATAGTGAGTGAGCATCCAAATTGGCCTGCCATTTTTCAAAAAAGTAATTAGTGGGCTATCCAGGTTGTTACTAAGACAATTGACTTGTATTTCTCACTGGCCAATGATTACCCTGGTAGACAGGCAGGTGTGAGGAACTCACCTTTGGCTGCCTCATTCCTCCCCGTCCTAAAAGCCTAGGACATGCTTGACTCCAGGATCCACACCAGGATCCACTGGGTGGCACACTGGCACAGAGGTTAGCACTGCTGCCTCACAGCACCAGAGATCTGGGTTCAATTCTGGCCTTGGCAGACTGTCTTATGTGAAGTTTGCACATTCTCCCTGTGTCTGCATAAGTTTCCTCTGGGTGTTTTGGTTTCCTCCTACAGTAAAAGATGTGCCGATTTGGTTGTTTGGCCATGCTAAAGTGTCCTTTAGATATATAGGTTAGAGGAATCAGCAAGGTAAATATGTGGGGTTACAGGGGGATAAGGCATGGATGGGTAAGATGCTCTGTGGGAGAGTTGGTGTAGACCCAATGGTCTGAATGGCCTCCTTCTCCACTGTAGGGTTTAAACATAGAACATAGAACACTACAGCACAAACAGGCCCTTCAGCCCACTAGTTGCGCCAATCACTTGTATACCTACTAAGCCATAGACCTATCTATAACCCCCAATCCCATTAGATTTCTGTGATATTTTTCACTCAAGTACTTGATGGGCCTGCTTGCCATCCTAGCAGGGGCTGCTACTCAGTTCTAGTGCTGCTGGGGGTTACTGGAATTCAGATTGTGTCCCACTTAGGGATGGAAGCCACACTCTCAGCTTGTCTAACATGCCAGCAGTGCGTTATCACTGCAGAGAGGGCAATGTTTAGGCTCATCAGCTGCCGGCCAACTGTTGCAACAGGGACAAGAGCAATACAAAGAGTCATAGAGGTTTACAGCATGGAAACAGGCCCTTTCGACCAACTTGTCCATACCATTTTTTTTAAACCAGTAAGCTAGTCCCAATTGCCTATGTTTGGTCTTTATCTCTCGATGCCAATCTTACCCTTGTAACTATCTTTTTAAAGACAAAATTGTACCCTCCTCATACTATCTCTGGCAGCTTGTTCCATACACTCACCACCCTCTGTGAAAAAATTGCCCCTCTGGACACTTTTGTATCTCTCCCATCTCACCTTTAGCCTATGCCCTCCAGTTTTAGACTCCCCTACATTTGGGAAAAGATATCGACTATCTAGCTGAACTATACTGCACTTCCCATGAAATCCTGCCCCAGGAATCTTCTCGATATGGTGCATTTCCAGTATTCATAAAATATTAAGATGGCGCTCGAGGTGTATGCAGTTTTCATATTATCAAGTTACTATAAGAAATTTGTGTTGCTTTGCAAATCCTAGTTTCCTTCAAACAAAAATACTGCAGATGCTGGAAAACTGAACTAAAGATTCTTCCTTATTTCTTTCCTCTCCCCTTATTTCTTTCCTTCACCCTACTTTTACTTTTACCTTTCATTCTATGTCCCATTGAGATCTTCCATCTTTTAACTCTGGTTTTCTGTCACCTTCCCTCCTTTCTTTTGACTTATTATCATCACATGTATTGTGATGCAGTGAAAAATATTATTTCTTCTGCATTATACAGGCAAAACAAACCATCATAAAGTACACAGGGGGAAAGGAAAGGAGAAGGTGACTTGGAATGCAGTTTTAGAAGCACAGAATGGTTATAAACAGTGAAATTAGAGGGTACGCTGGGGTCAGCTTGCAAGAAGTCGTCACATACCTGCACCACTTTTTTTGTTAACATTCCCTCTCCCCCTCCAAAAGCTTTCTACACTTTCGAATACATCCTCAAAATCCATCTTTTAAGCTGCACCTGCGGGCCGATGTCCGATCCCAATTTGCTAAGAAGCTTAAGATCGTTTGCCACATTAAAAGCACTGTACAAATGCATAGTTGGATTTGTGTCAGTAATAGAGGAAATAAATCAAGAAATTGTGTCCATCTTCCCTGGAGAATGTGGCTCTTGAGGTTCATGAGCAAGGCTCCAGCAAATGTCACCCCTTTCCTTTCTACTTTCAAGGTGAAACATTCATGCTCAAGCTTTTATTTAAACAACTGCATGATCAACACTTAATTGTTGTATTGCATTTACAGGAACACAAGACATGTTTCTTTAAATAAATGCAATTTAAGGAACTTGTCTGTTAAAATGGTTTATGTCTTTCTTGCTATGTATTGCATCATTCTGTGTACAGAGTCTGCTTCTCTCACTTTTCTTGCTTATGCTGTCATGCAAAGTTAATTATATTTCTAACCATATGGTGATCCTCAAAGTTCAAGTTCAAAAAATTTGGAAAAAGAAAACTTATAACAAACATATAACACCTGGTTCAATATTGCTACAGTAAAAACACAATTACCTCATTATGTAGAATAGGCTCTAACATCTCCTACTTTGCTGGTCTGCTTTTACATACTATTCTCTGGGGTTCCTGCAGACGTGGCTTTCTCATTCATCTTGAACCAAGATCTTGAGAATTTCTGATTTATTTGCCTTGTAGCAGAATTGAAAAACTGATATAATTGATCATTTCAAATCTTCAGTGGTTTAGTTCTTCCTTTCCTTGTCTCTCGGAGACTTTCAGAGCACAGTTTGCAAATTGAGTTATGGGTTGTTGTGGGCTTGGGGCTGAAGGGGGAATGGGGAACTTGTTATCCTGATGCAACCATGCAGCTGGTTTGTCTGAGTAGCAGTTGGTTTTGGATACCAGTCTTGAAAATAAAATCAAGATATTTAGAAAGACCAGCCAGCGACAAATGCAAACCTGTCTTTCTGGTGTCCTGACTGTTGCCAAACTTGTTACTTGATCTAAGATCTCTTAAGCAACTTGTTCCTAAGTATCAATATTTAAATTTTGGCAACAGAAAATGCTGTTTATCTGGAGATTATACACCACTTAGCATAATTTTAATATCAGGTAAGAGTATTGTCTAAGCTGGGGGCGCAGAAGATTTTTATCAAAACTCCATAGATTTTTAAAAAATCATTCCTGGGATGTGGGTGTTGCTGGTAAGACCAACATTTATTGCTCATCCCTAATTTCCCTTGAGAAAGCAGTGGTGGTGAGCTGCCTTCTTAACCACAATATCACTTCACTGTAGTGCCAAATTTAAAGTCCAGCCAATCCTGATTATGTGTTTTGGTTACGAAACAATGGGCACAGTGGTTAGCAGTGCTGCCTCACAGAGCGAGGGACACAGGTTCGATTCCTGGCTTGGGTCACTATTTGTGTGGAGTCAAATTGTTCTCCCCGTGTCCGTGTGTGTTTCCTCCAGGTGCTCCGGTTTCCTCCCACAGTCTGAAAGACCATGCTGACAGCATGCTGTATTGGCTATGCTAAAGAAGTATGTGGCACAGCTACACTCAGTGCTGTGAGGAAGGGAGTTCCAGATTTTTGACCCAGTGACAGTAAAGGAATGGCAAAATAGTTCCGAATCAGGATGGTGTGTGGCTTGGAAGGGAACCTGTAGATGGTGGTGCTGTGATAAGTCTGCTGCATTTGAACTTGGGGTCTTCTTGTATGGCTTAACTATTTGCTGGTTAAACTCACTGGGACAAATTTTCTTGTTCATTCGCTTGGGCATATTGGATAGTTTGAGTTCAATGTGCAGAGGGAAAATGGGTTGGGAGAATGTATGCTGGTCAGG
Organism: Carcharhinus amblyrhynchos; assembly: GCF_965287045.1. NCBI lineage: Eukaryota > Metazoa > Chordata > Chondrichthyes > Carcharhiniformes > Carcharhinidae > Carcharhinus > Carcharhinus amblyrhynchos. Next base: position 92,097,446 of record NC_137328.1, on the reverse strand, counting down.
AATCCTGCCTGATTTCGATCCAATCAATCTCCCAGACACAGTAGAAATATCACTTCACTGTAATGCTAAATTTAAAGTCCAGCCAATCCTGGTTATGTGTTTTGGTTATGTAACTATGGGCACAGTTTTTAGCACTGCTGCCTCACAGCACGAGGGACCCAGGTTCGATTCCTGGCTTGGGTCATTATTTGTGCGGAGTCAAATTGTTCTGCCTGTGTCTGCATGTGTTTCCTCCAGGTGCTCCGATTTCCTCCCACAGTCTGAAATAAAACGTTGACAGCATGGTGTATTGGCTACGCTAAAGAAATATGGGTGTGTGTGCTTTATGCTCAGTGTGATCTTGACTAGATTGGAGTGAAAGCTGAAATGTTTACTTGGAATACACAGAAAGTTTACATTTTTTATTTTTTGATGTTTGTGTTGAAAGTATTTAGATTGAGCATAGGTTGCTTGGAGGTCAAATCCGTCAGTTGTGTTTTATCATTTTCCTTTTGAAATTTGAATACATTGCTTCTCAATCAAATATCAGACACAATATCAATCAGTTCACTTGTTCTTTCCTTCCCGAGACTTTTTTCTTAATTGATTGAACAGTGCATAACTAGCTATCATAGAATCCCTACAGTGCAAAAGGAGGCCATTTGGCCCATTGAGCCTGCATCAACAAAATTCCTCCCAAGTCCTATCCCCACAATCCCATGTATTTACCCTGCTAGTCCCCCTCAGACTAAGAGGCATGGCCAATCAACCTAACCTGCACATCGTTTGAGTGTGGGAAAAAACTGGAGCACCCAGAGGAAATCGACACAGACACAAGAAGACTGCAAACTCCATACAGAGTGACCCAAGGCTGGATTTTAACACAGGTCCCCGGTGCTGTGAGACAGCAGTGCTAACCATTGTGCCGCCCATATCCTATCATTTTCGTGATTGTTACTTTATTGCTTGTGACTTTGCCCTATTATGATATTGCACTGCCGTCATCAGGGCATCCACACTGGAAATTTACTGCATTTTCTTGAGAGTGGGGAATGCGTTTTTTCCAATTAGCTTTCAGCATTCAAATCAATTGTGACCGTGGGAGGAATCAGTAGACGAGGCTGGCGAATCTACAGAAACATATATCCTGCATTAGTTCACATCACAGAAGGGCTGACTGAGTAGTAATTTCAGTAAAGTACCTGCCAGTGTATTCAACTGTCTCCCCTTCCTCTCGAGTTCTGACTTATCTTGAACTTTGTAGTTCAGCCACTTGTCTCCTATGATCAGATCACTTTATTTTATTGCTTGCAATCTTGAAAGTTAGCAGTGTAGTGTGACTGCTGAACTCTTTCCGCTCTTTGTTCCTGGAAAGCAAATCGTCAAGCAACTTGTTTGCTTGAATGCAGCAGCAGGGCCGTGTAGTAACCAGCATTTATCTAGAATTCATATAATGCAGAATTTCCCTCCTGTTAAATTGTTAGTTATTTAGAAGAGCGTTCTGTGCAATTTGATGGACAATGTATTTTCTTTCCCCTTTAGGTGAAAATGATGTTACACTTAATACATATCCTGTGGATATGCTCCACGTGGACAATAGTATCATCAGTGCATACAGGTAAGACTGCCTTTAGCTCAGTGTCCTCTTGCTTTGTCCTACATCACTGTACTATAGGATATTATATTTAAAATATTATTATGTAGCTCAAATCACTATATTGTTCCTTGCATATTTTAAAATAACTGGCCAGGTGAATACTAGATTATTGCTGAGTAATTTTACAATTTCAAAAACACTTGTCGGTTTAATTGGAGTCATAGACATAGAGTCATAGAGGTTTACAGCATGGAAACAGGCCCTTTGGCCCAACTTGTCCATACCGACCTTTTCTTTGACTACTAAGCTAGTCCCAATTGGCCACATTTGACCTGTATCCGTGTATATCCATTCTACTCATGTAACTGTTTAAATGCTTTTTAAAGGACAAAATTGTACCTGCATCTACTACTACCTCTGACAGATTGTTCCAGACACTCACCATCCTCTGTGTGAAAAAAATTGCCCTTCTCACCTTAACCCTATGCCCTCTACTTTTAGACTGGGAAAAGATGTTGACAATCTAGCTGATCTATGCCCCTCAACCAGAATAAATCAATTGTTGGAATGCTATCTGATTTTCATATTGATGTAGTTAAGGTAGAACAATGTTAGACATTTCACAATCCAGTAAAAGTAATTGGAACATTAAGGACTTGATATTCCCGATTGGTAGAGTTTCTGTTGGAAGTGCGCTGGAGTTGATCTGCAATCTGCCTGTGTTGTACAGCTGAGCAGCAGCCTGATTCCCCTCATGGGAAATTCATGGAGGGCTCCAGGCGTGATTTTTCACCCTTTTTAGGTCCTTGGCCTTGATGGGGAGAAAACACAATGCTGCTGCAGATAAAATGGTCAGGATAGATATTTGGGCAGGACTTTCCAGCCGAGTTTTCCCCAAGGCTGGAAATTCCCTCCAGAGGTCAATGGAACTTTGCCTGGTCCACCCTTGCCTGCTGGAATTGCCGTGGCGGGTGGGATGGGTAGTTCCGCCTTTTTGGATACAAACAAGGATTGGGGTTGGGGAGGTGGGGGGATGGGAAGTGGGTGGGGTGTGGGGAGGGCAGAATGAATCCAGGAAATGACTAAAGAATCTGACTGCTGATGTAGACGCAGAACCTCATTAACATCCTATAACTTTGTCTATTTTGTGGCAGCTGGGTCAATGGTGGGTGGGCAGAAGGGTACGAGCAGCTGGAAGGTTCAGCTGGGGATTCCTGAAGGTGGCACCCCTGACAATTGGAGCATGGGGCAGATATTGGAATGTGTGGGTGAGTCAATGCTGGTGATTGGAGCTGCAGAGAGCCAAAGACCTTCGAGAGGGCCCTGAGAGGGCTGGCCAGCTCTGTCCAACCAATAAAAAGTGCTAAAACAACCATAGAATCCATCGATATATACAGCACAGAGAAGATTAAAGTTTATTTATTAGTGTCACAAGTAGGCTTACATTAATGAAGATACTCTGAAAATCACCCAATCGCCACACTCTGGTGCCTGTTCGGGTACACTGAGGGAGAATTTAGCATGGCCAATGCACCTAACCTGCAAGCCTTTCGGACTGTGGGAGGAAACCTGATCACCCTGAGGAAACCTATTCAGACATGGGGAGAATGTGCAGATTCCGCATAGACAGTGACCCAAGTCACCAGGTCCCTGGCGCTGTGAGGCAAATAGGCCCTTCAGATCAACTCGCCATGCAGACCAGGTTTCCATCCTCAACTGGTCCCATTTGCCCATGTTTGGCCCATATCCCTCTAAATCTTTCCTATCCATGTACCTGTCCAAATGTCATTTACATGTTGTAATTGTACCTGCCCTCTACCACCTCCTTCGGCAGCTCATTCATACATCCTCTGCATGAAAAAGTTATCCCTCAGGTCCCTTTTAAATCTTTCCTCTCTCGCTTTAAACCTCTAGTTTTGGACTCCCCTACCACGGGTAAAAGACTGTGGCCATTCCTCTTATCTAAAGTTGAAGTTAATTTATTAGTCACAAGTAAGACTTACGTTAACACTATAATGAAGTTACTGTGAAATTCCCCTAGTTGCCACAGTCTGGCACCTATTCGGGTCAACGTCCCTAATGAGCACATTTTTCAGAATGTGGGAGGAAACTGGAGCGCCCGGAGGAAACACAAGGAGAATGTGCAATCTTCACACAGACAGTGACCCAAGCCAGGAATCTAACCCGGATCCATGGCGCTGTGAAGCAGCAATGTTAACCACTGTGCTACCATGCCACTATGCCATTTAACCTGGGGAGGTGGCAGATCCTAATGTCCATTTAATCGACAAACTCCAAATGGCAGAAATTAAAAATAATAAAATCTTTTCTAAAGAGTGAACAGAAAAGATGAGTATGGGAGGCTTCTGTTTCAGGAGAAGTGTTCTTCTTTTTGTCAGAGATGTTTTTAACTTGCTCCTAATTTCCTGATGATAACTCTTTCTCTGTCCTCAGCACACGACAGTGGGAAGATGATGAGAATGAAGATTAAGAGGAGCTCCCATGTAAAAGGCTCCCTTTCCAGCTTTGTGTCTCTTCCATGCCACTATTCAATGCTGGCTACACCTTTACCGTCCAACCATTCTTTCCAGGAGTTTCCTCGCATTAAGTGGACAAAAATAGAGGAAGGGAAGGATGGAAGAATAAAGAAAGAAACTTTAATTCTGGTGGCACAGAACGATGTGATAAAAATCGCTGCTGACTATGATGGGAGAGTGGCCGTTCCCAAACATCCTGAGAGTCTGGGCGACGCAACGCTAACCATTTGTCGCCTGCGAGCAAGTGATACTGGTCTTTACCGCTGCGAGGTAATGGTCGGCATTGAAGATGAGCAAGACACTGTCTCATTAGATGTCACTGGTGAGTTCTTCTATGCCAAGTCATATTCAGCTAATGGATTGCCTGTTGCAGACACATTGAAACCTGTCAAATGACAAATTATTGGACGAACATCTTGCTCGTACTCATAGCAAACATTCCATGACAGGTCTAGCTGCGGTGCATGCCAGCCTGAGTAGAAAACGGGTCTGCACAATCAGTCAAATTTCATTGTATTTCTTTTAGACTTAGAAGTCTCAGTTTTAATTAAAAGTGACATTTATCTGACTGAAAAGTACAAGATTGTAAATTTTGTCACAATGTCATCTCTTATCAACTTAATCCAGGATGGATGTGAGCAGTTGAACTGACTGACACTGCAGTGTAGTATTGACAGAGGCTGTATTGTTCAGATTCTTTTGATAGACAGTAGCCAAATATCCTGTCTGCATATTGTGATGCCTAATTTTCATTAAAATAATCAAAGAAGATCAGGGATACCAATGTCTTCCCTCAGTCAATGCAACCAAAAGTATTTTAGCCTTATGAAATCTTCCTGGGCACAAGAAATGACGAACTTGTTTAGCATTTTAATAGCAACTACTACATGTCACTGTAAATCATGATATATGAAGTACTTTGAAACATTTATGAGGAATGTATTAAGGTACTTTATAAATGCAAGCCTCCCTCTATATTTGGATACCACTGTTAAATATTTCTCTTCCTTCACTACAGGGTTTCTCTGGAAATTAGCTCAGCTGTCCACAAATGCAGAAAGGTTTAAAGATTACTAAAAGACAGCAAAACTGGAAATTGCTGTATTTCTGTTTAGAAGGGGAAGAAAGTCAAATTTGCCTTCCCCTTTAAGGTGCAGTTTTGATCTATGAGGAGTGGTGAACTTCAAGGAAATGCAAACACTCTTCCCAGTATTTATTCAATAACAATCACACTGTGTGATCAGGGCTTCATTTTCATTGCAGTATCAGCTTGCAGTTATACACCAGAGGGGGCGATATTAAGAAAGGTGATCAAATAGTCAAATAAAGAGCAGTTTAAAGGAAGATGAGAAGGTGGACAAGCAGGGACGCCCGTAGAGAAAAATGCAATATTCAAGGTAGTTGAAAGCACAGCAAGAAATGGTGAGGCACAGGAAGGGAGGGAGTGTAATAGCTATTGTGGTGTCAGAGGAACAAAGAGCAGATAACTTGCAGCAACAACTAAAATCCACTGCAGTAAATGAGTGTAAATGGCCCGCATTAATTTTCCTCCCTGTTATGGGCATTTAAATTTATCAAGCCTTCTGCTTTGCTTAACACTGGTCAATGTGTTCCATGATGGTTATAATCTTCAAGTGTTACTAGACGACAATAATGATAAATAGTGAAAAAGTAAATGGATGTTTTTATCGTCTTGCTGTCACTTTTGATGGAAAATAATTTTTGGAGGGATCTGGCATAACAAGCCCCCAGCTCATTTTGCACGTTCACTTTGAGAGAATTGCCATTGCTGCAGAGTAAAACCCTGCTATGCTTGTCCCTGTTCAAGTAGAAAAGTGGGCTAGGTACAGGTTACAGACATCATAGAATCCCTACCGTACAGAAGGAGACCAGTTGGCCCATCGAATCTGCACTGACTACAATCGCACCCAGGCCTATTGCCATAACCCCATATTTTTACCCTGCTAATTCCCTGACACTAACGTCAACTTAAGGCCAATCCACCTAACCCGCACATCTTTGGACTGTGGGTGGAAACTGAAGCACCAAAAGGAAACCCATGCAGACATGGGGAGAATGTGCAAACTCCACACAGACAGTGACCCGTGGCTGGAATTGAACATAGGTCCCTGGCGCTGCAAGGCAGCAGCGCTAACCACTGTGCTACCGTGCTGCCCTCTCAGGCATCGCCTTCCGAAACCCTCAACGACCAGCGAATAGAACTGATGAATGCACATCAGAATTGGGCGACATTGATTCGAAGGATTGGCAAACCATGAACATAAACCTGCCCCCATTTATTTGAAGCTGTCTCTAGATGTGCTAAGAAAACATTCTTTCTCAAAAGGAATGTAGTGTTATAGGGATTCAATCGCATCTAAGCAATAGACTGAGATGTACATTGTGACTACAAATGTTAGGCAGTTTTTAAGGCTGTCCAATTGTGGTTGAAACAACCTATACAGACCAAAAAAAAAGTAGTTATTTTTGATGCTCATTTTGCACGTTATCATAATTATTTATCAACTATTGTCTTTTTCTAAAGTTTTGGAAATGTTTTTTACATTTTTGGATAGATATCAAACATCTCAAATGTTCTATACGTTCCTCACCCTCAGTCCCTTCTCCCTTCTTGTTTCTGTAAGCACTGACACGCAGATTCAGTTTCATCTTTACAACCAGTTCCCTTCCCCACCAAAATTACTTTCAAATTTAAGACAGTGAGGGTGAGCACAGGTAAGCAGCACCGATAAAGTCAATCCGTTTTCTCAAGCCTGCACGCTATAGCAAGAGTCATAGGTTGATGAGCTGAAATTTCTTCTTGTTGGTCCAAGTGTGTTGAGGCTAATTATTGACCTCGTACTGCAGCAGAAGGCCAAATTCAGCTGACTCAGCACCCACTAGGAATTGAATACATGTCTGATTCTCTGTAGCTTCAGTTCCCTACTCGGCAGGGCATTACCAGCTGAGCCATTGGCCCATTTGATTTTGAATTATGACCAATAAGCTTTCTCAACTGTAAGTCATTAAGGATGTTTCTAATTTGTCCAAAAGCACCAGCCAAATGGATGACAGTCCTGCTGGATTTGAAGTAATGGTGGCTGGGAGCTGATCGTGGCATATTATAAATCTTTCAACATGTGGAAGCCTTTAAATTCACTTCCATCGTGCCTTCTACTGCCCAGTTTCCAAATGCCAGTGATATCTAATACTAATATCACTTCTGCTACATAGATGGGACACAGGGATATGTAATGCAATCCTTGTGGACATCAAGCATAACTGGTCTCCACTGATTTGCATCCAAGAACATAATGTTTCCTCTAAAGCAGATGGAAAGTTTGTTCCTCACTGCCTTGGCTCTCTGTGACAATTATCAAGAGGTTACAGAATTGCAGGCAACACTGCTTGAACCATTGCCTTCAAGAGAAGGGAAGCCATGCCTTTTGGTGCATTTACTGAGAAGTGCCATTCCACCTGCAGGTGTTATATTCCATTATCGGGCAGCAGCCAGCAGGTATTCACTGAACTTTGAGATGGCTAAACAAGCATGTGAGGAAAACAGTGCCACGATTGCCACCCCCGAACAGATCCAGGCCTCGTATGAAGATGGGTTTGATCAGTGCGATGCTGGTTGGCTTTCTGATCGAAGTGTCAGGTAAGCGATTGACTGCACCAGTGTTTTGCTGTGAAATTTAAAAAAGCAGCAGTGTAACAATATGGAAAGAAGTGGTAGAAAGAACAAGGATGTGCAGAATTAAATAAAGGGTACAATTTGCAGGAGGGTAGAGGAACAGAAATCTGGGGTAAATGTGCCAGAGTCATTGAAGGTAATGGGGAAGGTTGGAAAAGTGCTCAGAAAGACACATCAGGTGTTAAACTTTATAAATAGAGGCATAGAATATAAAAGCAAGAAAATCATGATGAGTTCCTATAGAATGGGTTCAGCCTCAATTTTGGACATCACACTCCAGGAAGGAGGAGAAGAGTTTAGAGATTGTGCAGCGAAGTTTTACGAGACAGATTCCGGGAATATATTGGAAATGCTGGAGATGCTCACTGTAGAGAGATAGATGTGTTCAAAATTATGAGGAGCTTAGACAGAGTAGATAGAAAGAAACTGTCTTCATGGAATGAAGGGTGATGAACCAGAAAACACAGATTTAAGGGAAATGACAAAAGGATCACTGGTGACATGAGGAGAAACAATTTTACACAGTGCGAGGCTAAGAACTGGAACACACTTCCCAGGAGTGCAGTGGAAGCAGATTCCATTCTAAAAGGAGTTGAATAAACAGAGAAAATGATTTTTCTGGATTACAGGAAAGGTTGGGGAGTGGAACCAGCTGAGTTGCTCTTCCAGAGAGCTAGCATTGGACACAATGAGCTGAGTGGCCTTCTTGGCAGTAACTATTTTGTGATTCTGTGAAGTGCCTTTGGACATTTTCCTATGCTAAAGGTAATTTTTCAGCGCGTTGAGAACACTCACTGCCCTGTGCCACTGGAACCCTGATGAAGAGAGCTGTACTATCTGCTTGTAGGTTTTGAGCTGGAGCTATATCAGTTGCCTTTAAATTGGTGCATAAACTTTCACTGTCCCCCATTCCACTTATAGCTGTTAAAATGATGGATTGTCGCTAACACGTCAAATCAACCAGTTATTTCTCCATTAAGAGATGTACATGAAAAGCAATGTTAGCTACTGCTTTGATGATTCTGCCAATACTCATATGCAACCGTCTGCTTTGGGATTAGAATGTGCCTCAAGGAGTTTTAAAATTAGTGCTCTAATAAAATATGCTTTTGGAAGAGCACTGCTGGAAGGTCATTTATTTTCTCACCAGATGTAGGCTGAGGACAGAAAGACTTTTTTTATGATATGCGCACAGTGTAATGGTGGAATTGTGGTTCTCCGTTTCAACCCAAACATCTTCATTTAGCTTTGATGGTCCTAACTTTATGGGGGATTGATGTTTTGATAATTAGACAAAAGAAGTTGGCTGTGAATATTTAACCAATGAGAATTGGTATCAATTAACTCAGTAGCAGCTCACATTTCCCACCTAAAGGTGGCTCACTGCAGTCACTGGAACATTCATGCAGGTACTGCAAACCCAAAGTGGCAAAAATGAATTAATATCTTATTTCATCTCAATGCTTTATATCCAATCTAATATCTCAAAGTGCAGCCACTTGTTACATTGATAAAAGAATTGACATTTAGCACTTAACAATGCCCCAGAAACAGCCATGTGATGATTGATGAAGCCATTTATTGTTGATGCTGTTGTTTGATGTACAAACTTTAGTCATAATATTGAAGGAATGCTCCCTAACAGTATCCAGGCTTGGGCTGACATGTAGCAAGCCATATTTGTGCCACACAAGTTCCAGACAATGACCACCTCGAACAAGAGAGAATACAACAATTGCTCATTGACATTTAATGATAACACCATGCTGGAAATAACCCTGGCACTGCCCCTGGAACCGCCCAGGCAATGTGCCTGGCAGGGGGAATTATAGATGAAGCGCAATGCCACCACGCCTCTCCTCACATTGCTGCCATTGAGAGGTTTCTTCTGGCTAGACTTTGACTTCACAGAGCTGGGGTGCCTTGATGCTAGCAGTAGTATTGTCTCCCTAAATGGTTTCTATAGTGGCCTCATTGGCTAACTGCCAATGCATTGACCCTGCTTCTAATAAGATTGCTTGGAAGGGAATGCGAAAGCGAAGTCTATCTTAAGTATTTAATTCTGGGCCCATCTCCAACCGCACCTCCGTGGCCCCAGAAAAATTCCACCCCTCAATACTAGATCTCAATCACTGCAACCTGCAAAGTTTGACTTGATCAATCAATTAATAGGCTAGTGCCAAAATAATTACTGTAGAAGTTGCTGTATTGTTATAAAAGGCCAACTGTTTCATCTTTCAGGGAAGAGAATCTCACACCTGATGTCCCAAATTGTATGGCGAATTTCTAATGCTCGCTAAAGCAATTGTTATTCGTTAAAGCCTTCTACAACCGTCTCAGGGTAACTAACCTTGTGGATAATGTAGATTTTTCAGTATCATACACATTCAGAGAACGAAAGGAAAAAAAGTGTGATACCCTTTTGTTTTCTATTGATTAAGACTGTTAATTAGCTGTTCACTGACTAATCCATAATGCAATCGTGCAGTGATTTCTTTTTTTTGTCTCTTAGATACCCAATCACTAAACCAAGACCTGGCTGCTATGGAGATAAAAGGGGGCAACCAGGTGTCCGAACATATGGAATACGAGACATCGGAGAGACCTATGATGTTTACTGCTATGTGGGAGATACGAATGGTAAGAAGCACTTGCGATAGTTGATCAATCTTTTGCTCAATAACATTGCCTTCCTGTTGACATATTTAACAAAACACTTCATAAAAGTATGGGAAGGTTCCGTGCTGTCAATGGGATAGAAATTCACCTGGGCCCTATGAATTACTTTCGGAGTGTTGGTGTCCTGTGGGTTTTGAAGATATGCATGGGAACTTTTGTTCTGTCTTGACAGTCAGACATGGCCTTAAGTTAATTGTTCAGTTGAATCCCTGAGTGTAGCATTAAAACAGGAGAGTTTTATCTCCCTGGTAATACTCCCCTGTATTAATGCAATACTTAACGATCCAAGGCTCAGACATCTGTTGAATAATGTGGGTGAGCTGTTGGCACCTGTCCCAAACAGCTTGTTCAGTTCAGGCAACATTAATTGGTTTGCTTGTTTCGCTAGTGAGTGTGTCAATGTACTGGTACCTAAAAATATAGGAGAGTGATTTCTTACATTTCTCTTCTCGAAACAGGCATACTTACCTTGATGGAAAGTTTGTAGAGCCATGGTCTATGGAGACAATGGTGGGCGAATGCGTGTCAGCTGCTGTAATGTTAAAGAGCCTGTGGTTTTGTTTTTACTCAATATCTCTCTTCTGCTCCATTTCTCTCTCATTCTCACCCCATTCTCTATTGATCCTGGTGCTTTCCTTTCTGGTTTGATTTTATGAAGCTCCTTGGAATGAGATCAGTGAAGCAGTACTCTGATATAGTTTAGGTGGATGACTGCTAATTAAAGTAAATGGGAACAATGAAGTACTTAGTATGGATAATCAGGGTTTTCTGTTATATAAATTGAGCCATTCATTAAGATTCCTTCTGATGTGGTTATTGATCAAGCTAGAGTATCAATTGCTTGCTATTGATTTTGGGCACTCATTCTTCCCAAAGTGCTGAATTACAGAATCATGTGTACCACTTCTCATTTGGAATCGAACACACAATTTACATTAAGCTGAAAATAAATTGAAGCCCCCAGTCTAGGCTGTGGCTTTATCTTACAATCATAATGATGAACTCCATTCAGTGCAACTGATGATGGATATAGTAATTTTTGAAAAATAAAAAAGTTTTACTGGAAAACTGTGAGGATGACAAGGGAACACAATGGGGGTGATCTTGAGCCCGTGCTCTCCGTGTGAGGGAATTGTGGTGAGGGCTCAAGATCTGGCGAAACCTGGAAATCGCAAATCTCACTGCCGATGTTCAGGGAAAGGGGGAGTTGTCATTGTTGGGGGGATGGGAGAGAGAGACAAAGAGAGGCTCAGATCATGGGGGAGTGGGAGTATTTTTTCCTCTGATCATAGAATCACAGCATCATACAGTGCAGAAGAGAACTTTCAGCCCATCGAGTCCGCACCGACACATTAGAAATGCCTGAACTCCCACCTTATTCCATCTGCCAGCATTTGGCCCATAGCCCTGAATGTTATGATGTGCCAAGTGCTCATCCAGATACATTTTAAAGGATGCATGGCAGCCCGCCTCTTCCACCCTCTCTGGCAGCATACTCCAGACTGTCACCACCTTTTGGGTAAAAAGGTTTTTTTTCACATCGCCTCTCCCCCCAAAACTCCTGCCCCTCACCTTGAACGATGTTGCCTTGTGACTGACCCATCATCAGCTGCTCTTTATCTGCTTTGTCCATGTTTCTCATAAACCTGTACACCTTGATCAGGTCGCTCTTCAGTCTTCTCTGCTCTAATGAAAACAACCCAAGCCTAAACAGCCTCTCTTCATAACTTAAATGTTTCACCCCAGGCAGCATCCTGGTGAATCTCCTCTGCACCCTCTCTAGTGCAATCCCACTTCTGGTAATATGGTGACCAGAACTTCATGCAGTACTCTAGCTGTGGCCTCGCCAAAGTTCTATATTGACTTCCCTGCTTTTGTAATCGATGCCTAATTTGATAAAGGCAAATGTCCCATATGCCTTTTTCACCATTCTACTTACGTGCCCTTTTGCTTTCGGAGATCTGTGGACAAACACACCAAGGTCTCTTTGTTCTACGGAACTTCCAAGTGTCCCACCATTCATTGAATACTTTCTCGTCAAATTACTTCTTCCAGAGTGTATCACCTCACACTTTTCAGGGTTAAATTCCAAGTATTTGCCAAGTATCTGCCCATATCCATCTATTATCTTATTGTTGTCCAAAATACTCTGTCTCGCTATTAACCACCCATCCAATCTTTGTGGCATCCATGATCAGGACAGCCTTCTCTGTGAAGCCAGGATTTGTTGGTTTGTTTAGACTCCGCCCCTCAACATGATGTTTGAAACATGCCCTCCTTTTTTTGACAAAGTGTCAGAAGATCTGGAGAGAAAACTGGCCTATTTCATGCTGGTTTTCAGTCAGATCCTGACGCTTTGTCTTTGTTTGGAAGATTCTGCCCGCTATATTTTGAACCTTGTAAATACTTCATGTTAGCTGTGATTTAAAAGTTAAAATTAAAGTTTACTTATTAGTCACAAGTAGTCTTACTGCAATGAAGTTACTGTAAAAATCTCTGTTTTACACGGAATGAGGGGCTTCATATCACTTGGACCTTTCGTGATGCTGTTTTGAAAAGGCAACTTTAGGCCTTTTTTCTTTGGAGTTAAATCTTCAGTTCTCTGAAGCTGAACAATTATTAGGGTCTTTATTTTAGCCATAAATATAAACAAGAACCAGAATGTGAAAAAAAATGATTATTTTCCAGATCCTTCATCTTCTTGAAGCAAAATTTCACGGAAGTTGACACTTAACCAAAATAAAATAAACATTGGGGTGGCATGGTGGCACAGTGGTTAGCACTGCTGCCTCACAGAACCAGGGACCCGGGTTCAATTCCTGGCTTGGGTTACTGTCTGTGTGCAGTCTGCACATTCTCCCTGTGTTTGTGTGGGTTTCCTCCGGGCGCTCCTCCCACAGACTGAAAGATGTGCCGGTTAGGTGCATTGACCCAAACAGGTGCCGGAGTGTGGCAACTAGGGGAATTTCATTGTACTTCATTGCAGTGTTAATGTAAGCCTTATTTGTGACAAATAAATAAACAAACTTTTTACTGCTTTTTGCTAATTGTTGGTCAGCTATATTAATTAGAAAGTTTGGAGCCCAGAATGCCAAAAGAGCTTTCTGATTCAAATTTACCGCTTCAAAAGGATAACATTTCACTAAAAGATTTCCCTTTAATGCTGATGTTTCATTCAACTGTAACAAAATGTCAGAAAGATCACTGGCTGATTCCTGATCTCACAGGTGTCATAGACTCTGCAATACTTCAGGCAAACTAGTCACATGTCAGTCTTAACATGAATCTTGGCAAGATGTTTGACAACATGGTCATTGAAAAGTTATGGAATCCCTACAGAGCAGAGGGAGACCATTTGGCCCGTCGAGTCTGCACTGATTCTTTGAAAGAGCATCTTGCCCCAGCCCACTTCCCTCCCTATCCATGTAATCCTGCATATTTACCCCACCAATCTCCCTAACCTATACATCTTGGGATGCTAAGGCACAATTTAGCATGGTCTATCCACCTAATCCCCACATCTTTGGAGTATGGGAAGAAATCAGAGCACCCAGAGGAAACCCACGCAGATACGGGGAGAACTTGCAAACTCCGCACAGTCACCTGAGGCTGGAATTGAACCCGGGTTCTTGGCACTGTGAGGCAGTAGTGCTAACCAAGATGCTACCCTTGTCTTGTGTTGCCTCACATGCTTTTAGCAAGGGCCGCTTAACAGCAATCAGTGATAAAAATCTTGCTAATCTTCACCTCTCTAACCCAGGGGGCCCATGACAAATTGTAGCATCCATATATTCCTCCAGTGGAGATCAATAAACTTGACACATCATGCTGGGTAGACCAAACCTGTCAGCTTCTAATTCTGTATATGCTCAATAACTCACTGGATAAGCTCACTGACACATTGGTGGAGAAAGCCAGACATTCTTCCTGCCAATGCCCACGTAAAGTGGTGCAATATGTACACAGTAAGAAAATACTTGAGATTCTTTACTCATTTGCTGATGATTGTAGGGGAATACAAATTTACATCTTTAGATAAGGAAAAGGATCTCTCTCAGCCAGAGTCAACATACAGCTGCCCTTTGTTGGCAGCAAGTTAAAACATTGTCATGGTTTCTGTTTTCATTCACTATGTTAGCTTAGTGAGGCAGAGGTAAAGTCCAGAGAAGCTTCAGCAGATGTGAGAGAGCCCGATTAAATTTCACATTCGTTGTCTTAAACTTTAGCGATCAAAGCAAGGATAAGATGCTACTTAATTTTGGTATGGGTAAACCCATCATTAGATACCGGCTGTATACACTGAAATATTTATTTGTTCACCAGTGAGCTTTAAGATTTCACTCTTTGTGCTTACCTTTGAATTGACTTTGCAACACTTTACCAACTTCAATGCCATTTCTTCAAAGGTGAAACTCTGGCTTTGCCAAGTCAAACTCAAATTTTAATGAATCCGTCGCACACAAATTAAGGAAAGGTTCATTAAATAACTTGCAAAACCATTAGTCCTCCTGCTGATAACAGCATGTGAACAAGGAAAGAATAAGGTCAACTGTTTGTTATAAAGCACTTTGAATTACTGACAGTGCTGCTCAACTGAACATAGGCTTCAACAGCGAGAAATCCATATCAAAGAGTAAAGTTTTTATTTTGGTTCCAATCAGTGGGTTTTCCAATGGATTTATGATAAATGTTTAAAAAAAAATTCAATTAACGAACATTCATCTGTGGGGTTAATACGTTCTGCTAGGGCCTGTGAGAGAATAGCAGCAGCATACTTCAACTGGTCACTGACACACTAAAGTCCTTGTTGGGCTTTAGAAGGTTTTCAATTCAATTCCTACCCTGTGCTGTTCTCACCCCAGTTTAACAGTTGAGCTAAAGCTACCAGTGAAAAAAAATCCAGCCGTGGTTTTTAGTTCCTGATTGCTATGCAGCGAGACTTGCCACAAAGTGTAAGCACAATAGGAAAGAGAGCAAGATTGGACTCGCCTGTGAGCACCTTATGAATTGAACGTCCAGCCATCACTGCCCAACCTCATTTGTAAAGAATATGTCACTTCATAGACGTACCTAAGGTAGCTGCGGGACTTGTGCTATGAACCAGAATCCCGAGGAAGGGGGTAAATTACAAAAAAAAATGGAAGGATTACATTTTCCCTATAGGTGCTAAGGATTAAAGTTGAGTTTCTTAAAGTTGAAAATGATGGTTATCACTTCTAATAAATGAGATGCATGGTTCAGTAGTAATTGGTACTATTGGTGAAAATAATGAGGTCATGCAGCTGGGACCTTATTTGAACGGATATATTTTCTGTCTGAATTGGATGACAGATTTCCTTGAAATATTTGACTCCTTTGATGATTGGAATAACAAGATTGTTATCATTAATTAGTTGTGGCTTCAAAGTTTGAGATTTGTCTCTATCACAGCAGGTTACTTTATGCATTTGTTTTAAGTTTTATTATTTGAGTCTCTTTGTTGTATTCTGCCTCCTTGAGATCTAGTTACAAGTAGACCTGACTCCTCTCCAATAAATCAAATGTTATTCCAACGGAGGTTTCCTTTTACAGGATTTGTGCCGTGCTTTGAGGTCTATGATGCTATGAGTTGAGTAAAATAACAACCCAGCACAGTTATCGTGTTATGGCAAGGGGGAAGTGTATGTGAGTTCCAGGCTTGTCAAGGACTAATGGTCATCTACTTGAGTCACTAACTGGGGTTGTCTTTTAACTTATCTTCCAGGCATAAAACTGGCCTTCCAGTTCAGCAGCCCACTATAGAAATGCCGGATTTGTTTTATTTCAATCAAAACTAATGTGCTGAGTTGAAAATCTGCATTCCTTTATTCAGTTTGCAGCCTGTTTGTTTCTTGGAGAACCATTTGGAGGTAAAACACTTTACCTCTGGGGGCAAGAGAAGAGGGACTTGAACACGAAAAACATTTCCCCAATGTGTACAAAAAGACTCTGCAAATGTTTAAAATCTAAACCAAAAACAACAAATGCTAGATACATGGTCAATAGTTGTATTGAGAAAGACAGGCTAATGTTTTGGCTCTTGTCCCTCAGAATGTTCTGATAAAGCCTGAGGAGGAAATCTCTTATCTCTTTACTAATCACCAAATATTCAGAGCTTCTCTTTAAACACATTCCCGCCAAGCGACTACAGGCAGAAGTGATAGTTTTGGAAAGTCATTGACGCTTCATCTTGAGAGGGCTATAATGGTGGACAGATAGGAAAGAACAAAACAAAGTTGATATGAATGAATACTTTAAACAGATGTTGGGTCATCCAGACTCAAAATGTTAGCTCTGTTATCTCTCCTCAGATGCTGTCAGACCTGCTGAGATTTTCTAGTATTTTCTGTTTTTGTTTTAGATTCTAGTGTTCGCAGTATTTTGCTTTTACTTTGGGCAGACTTTCCTCTTCCTGGCCTAGGCATATTGGATCCCTTGGGCTCAACATATAGAGAAAGATTAGGCCGGAAGGGTTGCACATCGCATAAACTCCTGCTTATCTGATTCCTTCTCTGCACTACATCCAAGTGATGCTGTGAACTAGATGAAGGGATTGAAAGTCTGCCCCAATGTTCTGAAGTAGTATTAAAAACAATGAATGAATCATAGAATCCCTACAGTGCAGGAGGAGACCAGTTGGTCTATCAAGTCTGCATTGACAGCCATCCCATTTAGGCCTTAATCCTGTAACCCCACATATTTACCCTGCTAATGCTCCTGACACTAAGGGGCAATTTAGCATGGCCAACCAACCTAACTGACATATCTTTGGAATATGGGAGGAAACCGGAGAAAACCCGCACAGACACAGGGAGAATGTGCAAACTCCACACAGAAAGGCCAGAATTGAACCCAGGCCCCTGGTGCTGTGAGGCAGCAGTGCTAACCACTGTGCCACCATGCTGCCTAAGTGCCAAATGAGATTTTTTTGGATGTAGTTCTTGAATGCTGATGAGATAACGGGAGTGGTAAATATGTTCCCTGATGGCACAACACAAGGCAAGGTGTCATTTCGAGATTTGCAGACAAGGAGGTCCCACATGTGATCTGTAGATACAAAGATATTAACCTCTCCCTTTCATATGCCAACATAGGCACAGAAACAATTGCCTAAGTTTCAGAAAGGTGAGACCATAGGGAGCAAAGAGAGAAAAACATAAATTTATCTTTTTTGTTAGTCTTCAAGTATTACTAAGTCATAGATTCTAAGGGCGTGATCTTACCGACTGTTCACGCCACACTCCTGCTGAAGTATAGTCGGGGAATTTGGTGGCCACCCAAATCTGTTCACTGCAGTGGGTTGGGAAAATCCCGCCGGCGTGAAATACCTGTAACATTCCGGTCATAGATACAATGCAGTCAAGGCCCTTGGCCAATTGAGTCTGCATCAGCCAGATCTACTACTAAAGGTAGATCCCATTTTCCAGCATTTAATGTTATGATATTTCAAGTGCTCATCCAAATGTTTTTAAAGATTGTAAGATTTCCTGCCTATACTCCCTTCCCAGGCAGTGCACTCCAGATTTCCATGCAGTGCATGGGACAAGCAAAACAAACAGAAGAGGGGAAGAGAGAAACAGAAATGTATTAATAAACTATTCATTGAAAATGATTTGGGAAAGGAATTAAAATACTCTGGGAATTTGACAGCTTAGGTATCAGTTTGTTCTGTTGTGTGATTTCTTAGGATGAGCACTCAGACTGATCTTCCTCTCTTGTTTAATAGGGTTTGTGTTTCATGTGTCAGCACCAGGAAAGTTGACATTTGCTCAATCACAGCGGGAGTGCAAGCATAGGAATGCACAGTTAGCAACAACTGGCCAGTTACATGCTGCGTGGAAGCAAGGTCTCGATCGCTGTGACTATGGCTGGCTGGCAGATGGCAGCGTGCGTTATCCAATTGTCCACGCCAGGAGTCAGTGTGGAGGAGGCCTTGTCGGAGTGAGGACCAAGTACAGATATGACAACAGAACTGGGTTTCCTGATCCTCAGTCAAAGTTTGATGCCTACTGCTTCCGAGGTAAATAAGTATCTGAAAATTTGCGCTAACATTACTAATATAAATTCCCTTTCAGTTGTTGGGATGCATCATCAAAATATGCTCCAGAGGTCTAATGAGCCATTCCTACCTCATCAGCTCCTGATAACTCTAACTGGTGGGTTCCAATCCCATGTTGTGAGTGCAATTTTGCAAACATTACTTCTAGGATGTTATGCAGCATGAAGGGCAATAAAATGGAAAAAGATGTGAAAGAAATAGTCTCCTTTAGCATTAATGTATGTATATGGAATTGTCTCTTATCTCCTCTGACCGGTTTGAGAAAGTGGTATTCAAGGTGTCATGACTTTTTTTGAAGGGGCAGTGGTGTCGCTTTCCGTGATATGATTGTTGAAAGGAGTTCACATCACACATTTACTCAGGTACAAAGAGGACAGTTCTCTTCCCAGTCCCTTCCATGGAGCAAGTTCAGTAGACTAGAACTTCCAACTGCCCCTGACTTGCACCCCGAATGTAAAATTCTGTATGTGGAATCCTACCTGCAGAGAGAGGGTTGCAGAAGATGGGGTCCTTTACTTCCGAAGGTCGCAGACGAAATTAAGACTTTCCATTATGGTACTGACAAAATTGAAGGTTGTCTAGTTGATTGATGAGAATGCATGCGGTGCAAAGGAGAAAGTGATAGAGTCTATGACATATGATGTATTCCTATTACTTCTTAATATACATGTCTAAATTTGGCAGATGTCTTTCTTACTCTCAATGTCTACTGGGAATTTATGGAACTAACTCCAGGTGATGAAGAACTGGGAGCTGCCCATTCATTTCTGTCCTGCCTCAGAAATTTTGCCTTAAAATCTTTAATATTTATTTCTTCTTCTTTGAGACCATATTGTTTGATTCAGTCACAAATGTGAGATATCAGAAACAGCAAATTAATTTCACATGCTATGTGAACCTCTGTTAATGCCTTGATAGCTTGTCTGTGTTTCTCAGTGCTCTGTTTTCTTTTATCTCCAATTTTGTCACTGTTCTGCATTCTGTTCTTTATTACTTCCTTATGTCTTTCCCTCCTGTCACACTGACATTTCTCCTACCTTTCTGGCCTTTCCCACTCTCTGGCCTTTCTTCTTATTTCTCTCTCTTGTTGCCCCCTCTCTCCCCCTCTTCCTCTCTTGACTTTCATGCTTTCCTCCCTATGGTTAGAGCTGGAATATGTGCTAAAACTTTACAAATCACTGATAATGCCTCAGCTGGAATACTGTGTCTGAGTCTGGGCATCTGAATTTTGGAAGGATGTCAAGACTGTCTGTCTTGCTTCCTCATCATTCCTTTGTCCCTTTCCCTGGTACTCACAGGGACACGTTCACACACATACAGATTAATTAAAACAGATCCAACAGAGAATTTGGTCGCAAAAGGAATGTTAGTTTGTTTGGAAATAAGAATGCCTGTTCTTGAATGCTGTTCCTCTGCCATTATTATAAAGATTTAAATTGGAAAATGCATTCCCCAGTGTGATCGTCATCATCCAGACTAGAACAATCCCAGACTTGATTCCTAGTCTGTGATAAATTGATTCGTCAATATTTAACTAGCAGCTGAAAGATGACAATTGTCTTGAGGCCCCCGTGATAGGGAGGGTCAAAATCACTTATGTTGGAGGTGGAATATGTGCTCAATCTATAAATCCCTGGTTATGTCTCAGCTGGAGTACAGTGTTTAACTCTGGGCATCAACATTCTGGAAAGGTGCCAAGGCTTTGGAGGGGGTACAGAGATAAGGTAGAATTGGGATGAAAGACAAGAGTTAAGTCGAGAGTGCAATAGATTGAGGGTGGCTTGATGGGGCATTAACAATAAGAGGCTTTATTGCCACAAAAGAAAGATATATGTGTATATTTATATATACAAGGTTTGACGAGATTACAGGTGCCACTGCTCTGCTCACTAAAACATCATCCTAATAAACGACAACTCTGGGCAAACCTGCAGTGAATTCTCCATAGTTTACTGGAAGATGGTGCTAGCCAATGAAGCCCCAAAGAGTAGATGTGTGTATTGGCATAACTCCTTCTTGTGTATTTATGGTGATATGTCCTCTTGATGTGTCATCTAGTTCAAACTGTTAATAAGTGTGGCTCATGTTCCATGTGGTATATGTCTGACCTCCAGACAATTTCGCATACAGTTTCCCTATTTTGGGGTGGGGTATCGACCCAGTTTCACAACCTGATTTACTGTCAGCTTATGGTCCACAGATATGGACTCTTTTAAACATAAGTAATTTAGTTAACTGCTAAACATGTTTGAAATGCTTACAACTCTGTTTAACTACTGGCACAATGGGTGCTGTCCACTCTGCAAATTGTGCAGGCTTGATGATGCCCAAGTCTTCTAGTCATTTTAACTCCACCCCTATGTTTTCTACTAATGCGTAGGGTACAGGTCTTGGTCTACTAAATCTCAGGATGGTTTTCCAGATCCACATGGATTTTGCTTGCAATCCTTTGACCTTTCCCAGTTCTTCCTGGAACACATCCTGATATTTTCTGATTAGTTCATGCGGGCCCCACTCTTTTAATTTTAAAAAATACCAGTCAGTTCAACTTGATCTCTTGGAGCCAGTCAAACCTTATTGAACTCGGCCCTTGGCCTGACACCACTATCAACAATGGCTGTGCAGACTGCTTTCAATAACTCACTGGGGTCATGGTTGTCCCTACAATTTTGATGCCCTCTCTGGTATACGTAGCCAGTCTAGCTGCAGTGCTCTTCAACCTGAAGGGTTGAACCCCTTCTTTGGACGTATTGATAGGTCTACTTGCTTATAAAGGAAGCCAAAGACCCCATGTCTACTTCCATCTCCAGTGGCTGGCCATTCACTAACAACATACCGTGATATCTTACCTGCTTTTAATTATTTAGTGACAACATGTTCCATTCACCTGCTGGGCAATCCGCCATACTATGCATTGGGGTTGGATTATTTGCTCTACTGGTACTGGCCAGGTCCTGCTTGTTTTTATACTTGTGACTCAAATGTCCTTTTCTTCCACACACAAAGCACTCTGCTTCTCTAAATCTACGTGTTACTGGGAGTGATTTCCCTTGCACAAATAACACTTTACTAGTGACTCTTCCAGCTTCAGCATTTATTTTATGTAAACGAGCAATGGTGGACCTCATCCCATAGTGCACTTTGTAGCTCCTGGATGCCCTTCTCAGTGCTCCCTATCCCTGAACTCATTTCCAATGTCTTTTTTAAAATTAACTGTGATTCAGCTAACAATTTTCTCTGTTTAGCTGCATTGTTTACACCGCATACCAATTGATCCCACAATATGTCATTCAACACTGACCCAAAATCACAATATTCTGCGATTTGTCTCAGCCTTGCTGCAAAGGCTTGCAATGGTTTCCCTTTGGGGATCTTCCCATGGAGTTAACTTTGTATCTTTTTAACATTACTGAGGGCTTAGGATGGTAATGCCCTTTGCTAACTCAACGAGCTCTGCAAATGTTTTCATGTTCGGAGCGTTTGGGGATATTAAACTTCAGCTCATGTTCTACCTTTGGGTTCCACATGCAGTCCGCAATATATATTTCTTCTTATCCTCCCCCTCAATTTCATTAGCACAGAAGAAGTATTCCAAATGCTCCACACATTGTACTCTGTAGCAGCATCAAAAGTTTCTAATTTTCCTCTTTCACAGGCCGGATTGGACATCTTCTGCATCTCTTGTTACTGAACTTTCCTTCAAATCATTTGTTGCAATCTGAGTTGCTGTTGTTTTCCTCATTAGTAGTTGCTGTTGTTGCTCATCTGAGTTACTGTTGTTTACCTCATCTCCATTGAAGTAAATGCAATATTTGGTGCCCACCAGTTAGCTACCGAACAACAACAGGTTTGTTACTGTTTACAACTATATACAGAGTGCTATAATCGAGATGCTCATTCCCAGCTCCAGGTTCAATCAGCTGCAAAAGGGCCCGTGTTCTGCCCTGAGATCCCCGCGCTTGTTACTGATTGGGCGAACGGGTCACGTACCCCTTTTGATACACACCCCTTAAAGGGGCTAGTTATGACAGTCACCATGAAACTACTTGATTGTCGTAAGAACCCACTGATTCATTCTTGCCCTTTAAGGAAGGAGACATGCAGTCTTGGTCTGGCCTGTGCGTGACTTTAGAGCCATAACAATGTGATCTACCTGTCATTTGAAATGGTCTAGCCAGCCACTCCATGGTGTCAAAACTGCTGTAAAAATCTATAATCCACACAGATTACAACCACCTTCTCAAAGGATGAGAAACAAATGCTGAACTTGCCAGTGACACCCACATCCTGTAAATGAGGAAGAAATCATTTGAAATTTATTTAAAATACCCTGTTGAGGCACAATGGGCTGAAGGCGCTTCTGCTGCTCTGTTAAATCCAGCGATCTGTAAGCACCCTGATTAGAAGAGAATCAGGCTGACCGTGATTGTTCCCATTATCCATTTGCCTTCTGTCACACGTGCTAACACAAAAATTGGCTACTGGGTTTATGTACCTGAGGCTAATGCTATTTGTGGAGTTAGAGCCCAGTACAAGGAATTGCTATCAGGACAGCACCTTTCAAACCCAGGAACTCTAGCACCCAGAAGGACAAGGGCAGCGACAGCATGGGAAGATCACCCCCTGCAAGTTCCCCTCCAAGCCGCAACACTATCCTGACTTGGAATTATATTACCATTCCTTCAGTGTCACTGGGTCAATATCCTGGAAGTTCCTCCTCAGTAGCACTGTGGGTGTACATGCACCAGATAGACTGCAGCGGTTTAAGAAGGTGGCTCATTATCCACATTCTCAAAGGCAATTAGGGATGGGCAGCAAATGCTGTCTTGCCAGCAGTGCCCACACTATGAAAGAACTTTAAAGATTGACATAAGTCACATCGACATTCGTTTCTTTTATTTTATACATGACATTGTGACAAAATTTTTAAAGATTTCTTTTATGCAATGTGGATATCACCAGCTGAGCCAGTATTTATTGCTCATCCTAAATTGCCCTTGAGGGGGAGCAATTACAATTCTGCCACAATGCTATGGGTCTGGAGTCACATATTGGCCAGACCAGGTAAAGGGGCAGATTGCCTTTCATAAAGGGCATTAGTGAACCAGATGGGTTTTTACAATAATCAACAATGGTTTCAAGGTCTTCATTGGATGTTAATTTTAACCTTATATTGAATTCAAATTTCACTATCTGCTATGATGGGATTTGAACCCGGGTCCCCAGAACATTACCATGGTTCCGCGGATTATTTGTCTAGTGACACTACCACTAAGCCCACTGCCTTCCCTTAAAATACACAAGGTCTTCTTTCCTCAAGCAAAAGGACCCATTAAAAAGCTTTTCCTGAAGCCAGTGTTCTTTTAAAAAAACGGCAAAGACTGACATTTATAGTTTTAGATGGCTTCTTCTTTAAGCTTACCTTTCTGACCAGATGGAAATTTTGAAGAGTTTGTACACCAAGTTACTGTGACTAGTTCTTTGGCATTTATGTTTAATGCCAGCATTGTTGCTTTGCTGCTTCAGCATCCCTCTGGAAGATAGAGCAAGAGGATGTAAACGTCATATTTATTTTAACATTCACTGTTGTAAATTAAAATGGTTGATCTGCTTTCATGTAAAGATTGAATTTGTTAAGTTGGGACATAAAAGCACATTGCCAATGAACCCTTTCAACTAGACAGGTACTTCTACTCTGACCAGCGTCTGTGGAACACATGTTCTTCCTGTTATTCAGAATTATGTCATTTTTTAATATATCTCTCCAGAGTTCACTAGAATCTTCAGTTTGTCGGATATCAGGAATTAACTATATGAATGTTTCTTTTTTAAAAAAAATTAACAGAAGCTTCAAATCTTTTCTGATTTTGTTTTCTTAATTTCATTCTCCGTCCACTTCATGTAGCATGCATTCATGAGAGAGTGGGCACTTTATCAGGGCAATGTTGCTCTGTAACTGGTCACTCTAAGGTGCACAAAATTATCCTGAAATACTAAGTCAAGTCATGATGACAAAGAAAGAAGACATTCAGCCTAGTGAGCCCACATTAGCTCCCTGCAGAGCAATCCAATTAGATGCATTCCCCACCTCTAGATCTGTGGCCCTGCAAGTTTATTTCCCTCAAGTCCCCATCCATTTTCCTTTAGATATCCTTCTTGATCTCCACTTCCACCACCCTTTGTAGGCAGTGAGTTGCAGGTGATTTCCACTCACTGCCTAAAGAAGTTCTTCCTCAGATTCCCTCTGCATCTCTTGCCGAGAGGCTAAAAAGCCCTTGTACCAACAGCGAACTAGGACAGCTTTTCCTTATCTACTTCATTTACACCTCTGATTTCATTTGAAAATGTAAGGGGGCGATCTTACAAAAGAAATTCTGAGTCCAGAACGGGCAGGAAAATGGGAGCATTTCAGATCTGTTTCTACGGTGAGGCCACACAGGCAAGTGAACTCGAACAATTCTGTCCCGGACTCGCTAATCACGCGTAAATAAATTTTAAAATAAACATAAATAATTTATTCAGCCTCGCACTGGAAATGGGTGCAAGGTTGACTGTGCTGGATGTCTGGCCCCGGTAAGATTGCAGGAGGTGATAAACCTGATTTCTCAGTTTTCTTGCAATCATGCCAACTCACCCTGCCCAACAGCTGGCAGGCTGCAACAGTAAGATTGTCCCCTTAAGTCTTTTCGCATGGATAAGGCAATGATGAATCAGAAAGATCCAGTGCAGCTCAGAGTTGATTACTGGTTTGTGTTTCTGACTAGCATGGCATGGTGGCACAGTGGTTAGTACTACTGCCTCATGGTGCCAGGGACCCAGATTCATATTTGACCTTGGGTGACTTTTTGTGCGACGTTTGCCCATTCTCCGTTTCCTCCAGGTGCACTGGTTTCCTTCCACAGTCCAGTGATGTGCGGGTTAGATTGATTGGCCGTGATAATATGCCCCGTAGTGTCGGGAGGCTAGCAGAGTAAATGCATGGGGTTAATGGAGTGGGGCCTGGGTGGATTGTGGTCGATGCAGACTAATTGGCCTCCTTCTGTAAGGATTCTATGATTGGGTGTGAGTTGTGGTGAGATGGGGTGGAAAGTAGTCAGGTGTCCTGCTCCTGACCATTACTCATTGACAGATTGGAGCGTTCGTAAATGGGAGTTGGCTTATGGGCAGGATTGAGTTTGGTCGTTATGCTTCCAAGCAGTCAAATAGTTTGCTGACATCCATGTGAAAAAATGTGGTGAGTTGGGAAAGTACCAACACTTGCGGAACTGCCCCCGAGTAGAGAGTCAGGAGAGGAAGGGAGATGGCTGGATTCTTAAAATATACCTTCAAACGTCGCACATTTTTTCTAATATTTTCCGGTTACTCTGGATTAGATCAGCAATTTATGTTTAATTCAGACGAGACAAAGCACATAGTGTGTATGTTTCTTTCTGAATTTGTGAGAAAAGTGCAAATATTTTTAAATATAGGCTGAATGTGGAAAAAGTCATGAGCGCATGAAAAATTAGACGTCTCACCCTTACCAACGGGCGTATATTTCCCCAGTGCTTTTTTTTAAAAAAAATATGTCTGCCCCAGTTTGATTGATGAAAAGTTTAACGAAAATACAGAAAGGCTTTTCATGTAAACAGATGTTGGTGAGATAATTGGATGCGGAGAGTGAATAGATCCATGGTTTTTTTTTATTGGGAAAATCTGTCTCACATCTTACATCACTGACTGCTACTAGAAGATACCACTGAGGATATAATACAAGGGTGGTGGGGAGGGTGGGGGAGGTTATAATAATGAAAAGCAGCTGTATCTGGGAATGAGCAGCAAAAGTTGGAGATTAACCTACTAAACACACAGGGAAAAGCGATTTACGTGGCCTCTGTGTAATATAGTAAAACCCTACAGGAAATACTGTTATAGGCAATCGTCATAACAAACGTGTGCGTAACAGCTGTGCACTACACAAACTCTGAATGCCCCCATGCTTCAATTTTAGGGGCATTTATCTCATGGATTCAATGTGCCATCTCCAAGTTTCATTGAATAGGATTCCCTACAGTGCAAAAGAAGGTCGTTAGGCCCATCGAGTCTGCACTGACAACAATCCTACCTATCCTTGAAACCCCAGGTAATCCCCCTGACACTAAGGGGCAATCCCATCCAGACCTGTTCCCCGTAATCCCAAGTATTTACCCCGCTAATCCCCCTAAACTACGCATCTTGGGATACTAAGTGTTTATTTAGCATGGCCAATCCACCTAACCTACACATGGAGTGTGGGAGGAAACTGGAGCACTAGGAGGAAACCCACACAGACACGAGAAGAATGTGCAAACTCCACCCAGACTATCACCTGAGGCGGAATTGAACCCAGGTCCTTGGCGCTGTGAGGCAGCAGTGCTAACCACTGTGCCACCATGCTGCCCCAAAGTTGTTTCATGATCCATTCATGAAGATGTTTTGAAGTTACCTTTTCCATCCTTCCCTGGCACTTAGCTAATCTTGTACCTTTAAGGAATGTGGAAATTTGATTACAGAGTAAAACATAGAGCAAAATAATTAAAATTATAGCCAACCCCCCCCACCCCCCCCATAGAATTTGGGAGTAATACAACAAAGAACAAAGAACAACCCAGCACGGGAAACAGGCCCTTCGGCCCAACAAGCCCGCGCCGCCGCATCACCCTACACCTATTCTACCCTGCGTATCTACAAATAGAACCCCTGACTTAGCCAGATTCAGGGGAGAATAGTGTCAATCTGGTAAAACCAATCAGCCTAAGAGCACATCTTTGGGGTGTGGGAGGAAACCGGAGCGCCCGGAGGAAACCCACGCAACCACAGGGAGAATGCACAAACTCCCACAGACACAGGCCCAAATGGTAGTATGGAGGCCACTCCAGCCCCAACCAGCACTGAGCTGCCAGTGTTTGTGAGCTTAGTGATGGCATGTTATTTGCATGACTGTTGACAGCTGCCATGTTACCATGGTTGCATCCTATGTGCCTTCCTTCCCCGTTTGTCAGAGGCTCCAGTACTGACTGGCAGCTCCTGGAGCCAGCATGCAGACCCGCTGTGGAGACAGGGTGGGGTGGGGTTACCCTAAAACTGACTTCAGGTTAAAGGGAAAAGCCTTGCCCGGGCTTTCCTTCCCCACCGCCCCCCCCGCCCCCAACACCTCCTTCCACATCCCTTACCCCCCAGTTCACCTGCTCTTATGCCAGGTTTCCTATATAAATCGGGAGTAGAGAACTCACAGTGAAGGGAATCCCCATTGCTTCTGACATTGACTTTCCTGGTACATGTTAAGTTGAGACTCTGTCCCATGCATAGAAGCTGAGGACTTCGCAGCTGATTCCTGACCACTTCTAGGTCTTTCAGCTGGGCTTCTGCCCAAGTACAGCGTGAGTTGTCAATTGGCAGTACCAAGGAAAGTTGGCTCCATCCAGCCTTTTACTGAGGTTGCTGATCTGTTGGTAAATGATATGCAAATTGTAACCTTATGGCCCCTTTTAGGACGTTGTGACAGTGCATGTGAAGGTTTGTGGATAAGATTCTAAAGTCATTGGTAGTGTTAGAATGTAACCGGTGTCAACTTTGTATTGGATGTAATATGACCAATGGTAACAAGCTGTAAGAGTCAGCTGACCCAGTAAACCATGGAACCAATTACAGAATGATGTGATGGTCAGCTGACCTGACCAACTGACTCATTATAAATAAGAACCTGTTGGGAATTGTGGGAAACTTGGATTTGCTCAGGGTAAAGCCCCTAGTTTGGGATAATTCAGTTTCTTTATTAAACCCTTTCTTTGATTTATAAGTTGGAGTAAGTTTTGTTATATTTTTATTGTCTGCATTTGAAGATTTCCTTCTGAAGAAACAGGTAGACCCCCCCATAAATTACTGCTCTTTCTTCATTCCTCAGCCTGGTAACGTGGAGATAAGAATAATCCTGAGGGTAAATTTATGCCTGCACAATCCTAGCAGGAGACTTTGTCCCTGAGAGCACACACTGGAAATTCGGACACAAGCTGCATAGGATTTTCCAACCATCCAGATTGCAGCACAGAGCTGGAAGGTGGCCCCCAGAATTAGTTCACTCACTCACTCACATCTGATTGCAGTTAATGCTAGCAGATTTTTCCTGTTGGCTCTCTGCTCACAGTAAAAACAAAACGAAATGAAAGTTTAAAAAGTTCCCAGACTGCTTGCTCCTTGGAAATGAGCTCACACTTTCTGCCTGAGTTCTCTGAGGGACTTCACACCCAAAGACTCTGCACTTTATCACAATCAAAACTGCCCTACATTGATGACGCTGTGGACAGGCCTCTTATAAACAGCATCTCAATGGGCAGACCAAATGTACACTTGAAAGATTATTGAAACAAATTGCTTAACTCATTCAATGTACATAAAGGTCAGAATTTTCCAACTATTCATGCCAGCCGATTTTCCCATTCTGCTGCAATGAATGGAGATTCAGCTTTTTGTCAAGTTCTCCACCTTCACTGCAGCAGTTGTGTGGTGTGAACGGGGACGGTCAGATCGCCCCAAAACCTTTTTACTTTTTAAAATTTACTTCTATATGTAGTTTATTTATTTATTTATTGGTGTCCCAAGTAGGG
This sequence comes from Carcharhinus amblyrhynchos, assembly GCF_965287045.1. Classification (NCBI taxonomy): domain Eukaryota; kingdom Metazoa; phylum Chordata; class Chondrichthyes; order Carcharhiniformes; family Carcharhinidae; genus Carcharhinus; species Carcharhinus amblyrhynchos. The sequence continues at coordinate 92,068,261 of NC_137328.1, read as the reverse complement.
TTACATTAACACTGCAATGAAGTTACTGTGAAAAGTCCCCAGTCACCAGACTAAGACACCAGGAAACCCATGCAGACACGGGGAAAATGTGCAAACTCCACACAGACAGTGACCCAAGCTGGGACTCAAACCTGGGTACCGGTGCTGTGAGGCAGCAGCGTTAACCACGGTGCCACTGGGTAAGACCTGGGTACTGATATATTTGACCTGAGTAATTAAATATTTAAGATGCACACTCATGCTAAACTAGTCAAAGAAATTCAGTTGTGTGGCAGTAACAAATAAGGTAAAGTCACCATAGTCCCAGATGACCATAGCTGCACTCTCTTTGAGCAGGAGAGTTGACTGGTGGTGATTTAACCGGAGGATCACCACACCTCAGATGACAAGCAAGATTGAGAAGGGGCAAAGCCTTCTTGAATAACTTCAGCTGGTATGGGAATTGAAACAAGAACAAAGAAAATTACAGCACAGGAACAGGCCCTTCAGTCCTCCAAGCCTGCACCGACTGAACTAAAACCCCCTATCCTTCCGGGTACCATATCCCTCTATTCCCATCCTATTCATCATGTATTTATCAAGACACCTCTTAAAAGTCACTATCATACTGCTTTCACTACCTTCTCCGTCAGTGAGTTCGAATCACCCACCATCCTCTGTGTAAAAGACTTGCATTGTACATCGCCTTTAAATCTTGCCCCTCGCACCATAAACCTACGCTCCCAGTAATTGACTTTTCCACCCTGGGAAAAAGCTTCTGACTATTCACACTGCCCATGCCCCTCATAGTCTTGACTTCTAACAAGTTGCCCCTTAGCTCCTGTCGTTCCAAAGAACAAAGAAAATTACAGCACGGGAACAGGCCCTTGGGCCCTCCAATCCTGCACTGACCATGCTGCCCTGACTGAACTAAAACCCCATACCCTTCCATATCCCTCTATTCCCATCCTATTCATGTATTTGTCAAGATGCCCCTTAAAACCCACTACCGTATCTGCTTCCTTACTTCCACTGGCAGTAAGTTCCAGCACCCACCACCCTCTGTGTAAAAAAATCTGCCTTGTACATCTCCTTTAAATCTTGCTCCTCACATCTTAAACCTATGTCTCTTAGTCATTGACTGTTCCATCCTGGGAAAAAACTTTTGACTATCCACTCTATCCATGCCTCTCATCATCTTATAGACTTCTATCAGATCGCCCCTCAACCTCCATCATTCCAGTGAGAACAAACCAAGTTTCTCCAACCTCTCTTCATAGCTAATGCCCTCCATATCAGGCAACGTCCTGGTAAATCTTTTCTGTACCCTCTTCAAAGCCTCTACATCCTTCTGGTAGTGTGGCGACCAGAATTGAGCACTATATTTCAAGTGCAGCCTAACTAAGGTTCCACAAAGCTGCTCACATTGCGCACTTCAGTTCACCAGAACCTCTTTGATTAGCAACCTCATCCTGCTTCCTCTTTCTCTGAGTCTTACTGGCCTTACTCTCTGGTTCCCCTTTGGCTAATTCTCCTTTGCTTTGGTTCCCACCCCCTGCCAAAGTTGTTTAAATCCTCCCATGTGACACTAGCAAACCACCCGGCAAGAATATTTATGCCCTTCCAGTTTAGATGCAAGCCATCCTTCTTGTACAGGTCCCACCTATCCCAGAAGAGACCCCAATGGTCCAGCTACCTGAAACCCTCCATCTTACACCAGCTGTTTAGCCATGTATTGAACTGCACTATCTCCCTATTCCTAGCCTCACTAGCTCGTGGCACACAGAGTCATCCTGAGATTACAACCCGAGAGGTCCTGCTTTTTAACTTACTACCTAACCCCCTGCACTAGTGCTGCAGGACCTCATCACTCTTCCCACCTATGTCGTTAATACCAATATATACCAAGACCTCTGGCTGTTCACCCTCTCTCTTCTGAGACATCCTAGACCCTGGCACCAGGGAGGCCACATACAATCCTGGAGTCTCTTTCATGTCCACAGATGTGCTTATCTGCACCCCTAACTATAGAGTCCCTTGTAACTATTGTTGTAGTGCTCTTTGTTCTCCCTGCTTAACAACAGAGCCAGCCATGGTGCCACTGCTTTGGCTGATGCTGCTGTTATCCCCTGATAGGCCATCCCCCCCAACAGTATCCAAAACGGTATACTTGTTAGAGAGAGGGATGACTACAGGAGATTGCTGTACTGACTGCCTGCCCCTTCTAGCAGTCACCCATCTATCTGCCTGCACCTTGGGTGTGACCATGTCTCTAAAGCTCCTATCTATGCCGTTTTCCACCACCTTCATGTTTCTAAGTGCAATGGCTGCTCCAACCTATCCATGCAGTCTGTAAAGAGTTGCAATTGGGTGCATTTCCTGCAGATGTAGTTGTCCGAGACGCTGGAAGCATCGCGGATCTCCCACACCTCATAAGTGCAGCACTTAACCCCACTGACCGACATTTTGAGCACCAATTAAATTATTTATATAAAACTCTTACCTTCACAGTGGCCTTTTTTTTGGTTAGAGGAGGACAGAGGGAAACACTAATGTAGTGTTTAGAGCTTACCGTCCTTGACACCAGATCTTCCGCTTCCTACGTCTTAGTAGATGTTGCTGGGCTGACTTCTCCCAGAATGTACAAGTAAAGTCCCTCAGCTGCCTCTGTTACTCCTGTGTATCACTGGAAGCGTTCTTTCACTTTCCACTTCTTAGTAAATGTTGCTGGGCTGACTTCTCCCAGAATTCATCAATGAAGTCCTTCAGCCGCCTCTACCAGAACAAAGCAGTTTGTTCCAGTGAGAACAAACCAAGTTTCTCCAACCTCTCCTCATAGCTAATGCCCTCTATTCCAGGCAACATCCTGGTAAATCTGTTCTGTGCCCTCTCCAAAGCCTCCACATGCTTCTGGTAATGTGATGACCAGAATTGAACACCATATTCCAAGTGTGGCCTAGCTAAGGTTCTATAAAGTTGCAACATGACTTGTCAATTCTTGAGCTCAATGCGCTGGTCGATGAAGGCAAGCATGCCATATGAACTCTCACGGTTGGTGTTGCTCTGTATCAGAAACCAGCTGTCCGGCCAACTGAGCTAACCAGCCCCCACGCATAATTTGTGCATTGCTGAAAAAGAAGATATGCTGTCAAAATCATGTACGTATTAGGATAGGTGCAAGAATACCAAACCTCCAAAGGGAACATCAATTTATACTGGATGGGAATGGTGCACTGATTGGTTGACAATTTGGCCCTTGTATGAACCCCTTTAAGTGGCGAGGTTTCAGAGGGTCATGTGATCTGTTCGGCTAATTGGGCTGAAGAACATGAATCCTGGGGCTGAGCACGGGCTCCCCCAGGCCGCCTGGAGACTGGAGTCAAAATGATGGGCAACATCTTTTTCACTCTCCATATGTAGTTATTCCTGTTAATAAATAATTCTTTAGTTACTTCATTTGATGGTCAGCACACTTTCCAAGATATTATAGCCAGATTTGGCACGGATGCTGCCATGGCGAATGCACCATGCAGCTAGGGCAGCTTGGTGGCACAGTGGTTAGCACTGCTGCCTCACAGTGCAGGGACCTGGGTTTGATTCCCAGCTTGGGTCACTGTGTGTGTGGAGTTTGCACAATGTGTCTGTAGGTTTCCTCCGGGTGCTGCTTTTTCCTTCCACAGTCCAAAAGACATTCTAGTTAGGTGCACTGACCATACTAAATTCTTCCTGAGTGTACCTGAACTTGTAGTGGAGTATGGCGACTAGGGGACTTTCACAGTAACTTTATTGCAGTGTTAATGTAAGCTTATTTGTGACACTAATAAATACACTTAAAACTAATGTTCCCCATGCTTTTATTTATTCAAAAAAAGTGCAACGTCTGGGCATATTCCTTTCATCTTCAGAAGACAGGTCCCCATTGCTACCATCACAGTCCGCTTGCTGACCAATCAGCAACCTCTTTTCATGCAGTATAAATCATTGTTCCCCTTGAAATTTGGCATTTTTGCACATCTGCCTTGATGAGTGCAAGATGACAAGCTTTTACGGCATCTCTTTTTTCAGCAATACTCAAATTCTGTACCACCTAGTGACTATGTGGATATCTGCCACTTCAGTCAGCTGCATTTGAGCTACATCACAAGCTGACTGATGACCTTAAATTGGTGGTTAGAGTATTTTTTTAGCACACTTCGTATTGTTCAGAAAATGCTGCCCAATCGCAGAATTGCATCTAATGTTAGACATTAAGTTCTCTGAGTTTTGCTAGCACAGATTGGTTGAGTATGATCAGTACTCTGCCTACTGTAAAGAGCTGAAGGGACATGCTGTTTGATTGCACCCATCATTGAACATTGGGCCATATGATCCGCATGCTTGGCATCGCACAGCATTGAAATTCAAAATTCACATTATTTATCTGTGTGGTAGGCATCCTGTTAGTGGAAAACACCACTCACTTTTTTACTGCATTGTAACAGCATGAAATAGCTAGCTTTATCTGTTACTCAGATTTTTGAGATACTTCCCTTTCAGGATAATATGAGGTAAGATTGGGCACATTTCAGATCTGGAATTAGCCTGAGTTGTTATTGTGCACAGTACACTGTGAGCAATAATCTGATTAGGGTAGACATTATGCCTCAGGGTAGCTTTGACGTGCCCTATTTCAGTGTCAAGCTTGCACAGTGAGCAAATGGCTTGGCCCCTATTTATGAAATTGCTGATAAAGCCAATCTTGCTGTGCGTTGAGCTGTAGTAATCCCAGCACATGTATTGGCTGGTGAAGGTCTGCTTGTGGTAGTCAGTAGCAGGGAACCCATTAGCGGAATGAGAGGGACCTTGTTAGAATTTGAATGCGGGATGGTGCACATTCTTACACATTCAAATATAGCAAATGTTATCAACTATATATCAGAAATATGCAAGACATAGGAGGTTAGGGATTATTCCAACGAAAACACGTTTCTAATGGAAATGTTAGTGAGAGTGGACCCCAGAGGGAGCCCATGACAACACTATTTGAGCATACATGTCATGAAAGTTGAGTTGCTAAGTTCATAAGTTCAATGTATACAGATTCAGAACATGGTGCTTACATCTTTGTCGGTTTCCATGAGAAACTTTTCTTCACCAATGCACATAAACATTTTTGTGAGTGTTTCTTAACTCTCCAGGGACAAAAAATGTATTCTCTATAATATGGCTCCATCCCAACTGAATAGCCATTAGAAGTATTATACGGCTAAAATATAGATAGTCATCTATCTCCCTCCCATTTCAATGAGTGTTGTTTGAATGTTTCATTACTGATTGCTTTCGGTTGCTTAACATAAAAAATGACTTTGCTCCAGTTTTAGTGACATTTAATTTAACCCTAATCAATATTAGTTTGAAATAACTTTCTTCTTTACAATTACATTCTGCAATACACACTATCATCAGGGGTTCAGTAAAGCAAAATAGGGCCTATTTTGTGACTTCATTCAGGGCGAACATCTCACCAAATTGGACAACTAGGCCCATGCCCCAGTTTTGGAGATATCAAACTCAGTTGAAACTAAATCTTCAAACCCTTTTGGGGGGGCTTTGCATGGAGTGCATGTTAGCCTTCTAATAGTACACAATGTGTTATTCATAATTAAGTTAATCACACATGAAAATACCTTGCCTTAAAGAATCAGTGACAAATACAATGCAAAATGTTTGAGGTGAAGCAATCTATAATAATGTATGATGTTAGAGGTATTTTTATTGGCAGTATAAAGTTGAACATGAGGCATTATGAATGTTGAACAGTGAATGTAAAAGATAGAAGAGATTGTGGCAGTGCTTCCCATCTTTCATTGCTGATGTGGCCTGCGTGGTCACCCTACAGATAGCCATATCTTGATATTTAGCTTGCAGTCTGTTCATCTTTTCCCCTAAGCTTCGATGTGGTATTCATTCAGTAATGCTTGCTGTACATTATGGCTCAGAGAATGGCTTGTCTCAGCCACTTTCCTCTGTTGCCCTTTGAGTAGATACCCAAATTACTATCATCTATATGGTAGTTTGGCTATATGTCCTCCATGACCTTCTTGGAATTGTTCAATGGTGAATGAAGAGTACACATTGAAATAAAGATAATGAGCTGGTCAGGTCAAATTTGGGAATTCTGGCTCCCATAAGGCCATAAGATGCAAGAGCAGAATTAAGCTGTTCGGCCCATCGAGTCTGCTCCACCATTCAATCATGGCTGAAAAGTTTCCCAACCTCATTCTCCCACTTCTCCTCTGTAACCTTTGATCCCCTTACCAATCAAGAACCTTTTTATCCCTCTCTTAAATAAATTCAATGACCTGGCCTCCACAGCTTTCTGTGGCAATGAATTCCATAGATTCACCACCCTGTGGCTGAAGAAATACCTCCTCATCTTGGTTCATTTTTATTCCGAGGCTGTGCTCTCGGATCCTAGCCTTGCCTACTAATGGAAACATCTTCTCCATGTTGACTTTATCCGGGCCTTCCAAATTTCAGTATGCCCCTGTCTGATTGCACACCTAATCAAGAGGACAGATACCTTAGGCCTGTTTTTGAAAAGGTTGATAATGATTGCAATGCAGAATGTTAGTACAATATCCATCCGAGCTGTAAAAACAAGCAGCAACGCAGTAATCAAGTATATCCTTCCGAATCTATGCTGTGATTTTAAAATATTTGTGATGGAGTGAAGTGAAAAGAAAAATATTCGTATCTGTCCATCACCTTTAGGAGATCCCAATGAGCTTTACAGACAAAGAAGTACTTTTGAATTGTTGGCAGGCATTGTTGTAACGTACTTGTGGTTATTTGCCTGTTATCAGCAGTGGTAATTACTGGAAAAATTTGAGACCATGACTTAAAACTATCATATTTGATTTTTATATGGTGCATTATTGAAGCACTGAGATTTTTCCCATGCACAAGTATGCCTGGTTGCAGCTCTGTAACAACTGCTTAAAAATGTGCACACTCCCAACACAATATCTTTCCTTCCATACTCAGAAAAGAGATGAAAGGTCTACCTTTATGTTTAGCGAAGTTGGTATTTTTCCTGATGGTGAGACATCATCACCATCAGGAATGATTGTTTCCTGTTGACAGGAAAGATTTCAAAGATTGTTTGCTGCCAATGAGGACTGGTATTTGCAGTGAGTACAGGACAAAGATTCGGACTGCAGGCGCAGGGGGTTTCCTGACTTGTTCTCAGTGAGATTGTAGCTAATCCAGAGTAGGAACTTGTGTATAATGGTAGGCATGCAAAATTCCCACAAGGCTATCTTTCAGAAGGTTTTCAGTAAATCATAATGGTGGGTATTTGAAATTTTCATATGATCCTCTATTTAAACTGTAAAAATCATTCAACAGCACAAGTCAATATTATGTTATTTGATTTGATTTATTATTGTCACATGAATTACAACAGTGAAAGGTTTAGTTTCTTGTGCGCTATACTGACGATGCGTAGCATTCATACAGAAGGAAAGAAGAGGGTGTAGGATGTAGTGTTACAGTCATAGCTAGGGTGTAGAGAAAAACCAACTTAATATGAGGTAGGTCTATCCAAAAGTCTGATGGCAGCAGGAAAGAAGCTGTTCCTGAGTCGGTTTGTATGTGCCCTCAGACTTTTGTATCTTTTTCCCCATGGAAAGAGAATATGTCCAGGGTGCGTGAGGTGCTTAATTGTGCTGGCTGCTTTTGTGAGGCAGTGGGAAGTGTAGACAGAGTCAATGGATGGGAGGCTGGCTTGTGTGATGTAAAAGAAAACAAAAGCCTGAGGTCACGTACCAACTGCCTCAAGAACAGCTTCTTAGAAAGGACATTTTGAACTATGTAAAACTACGGTGAAGTATTTCCACTGGTTGTGATGTTCTTCGGAATAATTTGAGATGATCAACTGGGATGAGCAGAGAAGCAACTTTGTACATTTGGCATAAAGTTAAGGCATATTGACTTAACTGTAATTTTTCCTATTGCATATTGGTGCTTAATAAGCCAATTGGCGTCACTTGTCTGAATGAGACATGGAAAAAAGTTGAAGTGCAGCAAACTTGAAACTGGAAAGTCACTCTCGGCGTGCCATTGTATCAATAATTCAGCTCATAGTGGAATATGTGGCGACAGCAATCCTGCTGAGATATGATTACCTGAAAAACCCACTTAGCCTACAAAATGTAGTTTCTGTAGTTAAGAGTTAGGAGCTGTCCACACATTAAGACTAAATAATTAGAAGAAAAGTAAAAGGCAACCATCTCAATTTAACGCCACTTATAATGTCACACAAAGTGTATATTATGAAAATATACAATGTTATTCTAACGTGATGCCGAAAATGTTTACTTTTGTGACAAATGATTCCTTTTGACTTGTGCCTGATCACGAGTTGCTGTTCTGTGCCAAAAGCAGCTTTGTCTGACTTGAATTACGACTTTTAGTTGTTTTGGAGCCAGTCTATAAAGTCAGGAAATGGCAGGTTTAAATATGAAGGCAACATAGCCAACCCTTGGTTTTATGTGCTTTTAAGGTATTTCTAAAAGTGAGAACTAATCATTATCATTAAGGAAATGTTCAAGTGTTATTCACCTTTATGCTTTTGTATGAAACACATTAATGCAAAATTTATTTTGTTATGCTGTCAAACCTGCTGACGTCTCACTGTAATGCTGTGAAGATTTACAATAATTCAATGAAAAATTGTAGAAGCACGTTTCAAAACAATCGCAGCTTACAAAATCTCATTACTAATGGATAAAAATCACTTAAAGATGTGTTTCTTTTACCTTGCTGCTGCCTATTAGCCAACCTTTCAGTGTGGCAGTGACCTAGGTTCTTAGAATGGATTCCACTCTTCCTAGCTCCAACCAGTTTTAACAATAATCATATAGAACAGCAAGGTATATTTGGGATTGCAATGCCCCATGATGAACTCCTTTGTTTGCAGGCAGATACCAAATGAAGGTTATTAATTGATAAGGAGAACATTTACATTTAACACATATTTCATTTTGAAAATATTTTGGCGAGTGAATTTATTCTGACTATTCACAAAATGTTGGGCAAACTTCACTGTACACCCTGCCTACGTGTAATAGAAACCCTATGTTTATTCAAGAGACAGTGGGGAATCATTGGGAGTGCTTGGTTTTGTATACTTACTGTGCTGACCTGTAATGTATTTGGCTTTGATCCCTGCCAACTGTAAAGTGAGTGACTGGGTTCAAAAAGCAGATGTCAGAACCATGACTATACAACAGATACACTTCCTTGTCCATAATATGATGGATTGTTGTTGGAAGTCCTTGTTTTCTTCTGGCAGGAAACATATTTACCTAAGACTTTTCATAGTTGCATTTTAATTGACACATTTCAGAGATATTAGGAATTAGGAGACTAATTTAGCAACACTTTAGGAGCCTAAATTGACAAATGATCCCAGCAGTTGAAATGGAATCATCCTAATTTTTATTAACTCACTGAAGATGGATACAGTTGGCAAGGCCAGCATTTATGGCCTATCCTTATACAACTGAGTGGCTAGTTAACATGTTTTAGGGGAAGTTGTGACTCAACCTCCTACATTGCTGTGGCTGTAGAGTCAATATTTAGAGGAGGAGATAGGCATCTTGATTTGACTTGATTTATTATTGTTAGATGTAATAAAGTGAAAAGTATTGCTTTTTACACACTATACAGACAAAGCATACTGTGCATAGAGAAGGGAAGTAGAGAGTGCAGAATGTAGTGTTACAGTCATAGTTAAGGTGTGGAGAAAGATCAACTTAATGCGAGGTAAATCCATTCAAAAGTCTGAACAGTGGCAGGGAAGAAGTGCTCTTGAGTCGGTTGGTATGTGATGTCAGACTGTTGTATCTTTTTCCCAACGGAAGAAGGTGGAAGAGAGAACGTCCAGGGTGCATGGGGTCCTTGGTTATGCTGGCTGCTTTTCTGAGGCAGTGGGAAGTGTAGGCAGAGTCAATGGATGGGAGGCTGGTTTGTGTGATGGACTGGACTTTGTTTCTGACCCTTTGTAGTTTTTTATGGTCTTGAACAGAGTAAGACCCATACCAAGCTGTGATACAATCAGAAGTAATGTTCTCTATTGTGCACCTGTTGAAGTTGGTGAGAGTCGTAGCGGACATGCCAAATTTCCTTACCCTTCTGCCGAGGTTACTCGAGATGGCCTCCCTGGTGCCAGGGTCAAAGATGTCACCAAGCGGCTACAGGACATTCTTTTTGGGGGTGGGTGAAGAGCCAACAGTTGTGATCCACATTGGTACCAACGACATAGGTAGAAAGTGGGGCGAGGTCCTGAAAGCAGATTTTAGAGACTTAGGGAAGAAATTAAAAAGTGGGACTTCAAAGGCAGTAATCTCAGGTTTATGCCTAGTACCAAGTGCTGGTCAGTATAGGGATAGGGAGATAGACCAAATGATTGTTTGGCTGGAAAGATGGTGCAGGAGGGAGGGCTGTAGATTTCTGAGGCTCTGGGAATGGTTCTTGGGCTGGTTGGACCTGTACACTGCATACGGGTAGTAGGAGCAGGATAAATACCCTCACTGGGAAACTTGCTATGATATTCTGGAGAGGATTCAACCTAGCTTGACAGAGCTTATTTAATTATTTTATTTATTTATCTATTAGCATCACAAGTAGGCTTACATTCACACTGCAATGAAGTTATTGTGAAAATCCCCTAGTTGCCACACTCTGGCAACTGTTCAGGTACGCTGAGGGAGAATTTAGCATGGCTGATGCACCTAACCAGCACATTTTACGGACTGTGGGACAAAACTGGAGCAGCCGGAGGAAACCCATACAGACACTTGGAGAACATGCAGACTCTGCACAGTGATCCAAGCCAAGAATTGAACCTGGGTCCTGGGTGCTGTGAGGCAGCAGTGCTGACCACTGTGCCACCGTGTCAGAATGGAAACCAGAAAGGGAATTCAGGTAGGAGAGAAACAAAGCTGGTATTGGTAGGAAGAATAGTAATAAGCAAAATTGAAACGCAGCTGAAACAAAGACCAGCATCTGATTGGGCCAAATATAAAACAAGCTGAAAAGGCAAAATTGAAGGCCCTCTGTCTGAAGATGTGTGAATTAATGGCACAAACTGATGTAAATGGGTATGACCTAATAGCTGTTTTAGAGATGTGGCTGCATGGTGACCAAAGCTGGGAACTGAATATTCAAGGGTATTCACCATTTAGGAAGGATAGGCAGAAAGGAAAAGGAGATTGGGTAGTGCTGTTAACAAAGGATGATATCAGTAAATTAGTGAGAGAAGATCTTAGATTGGAAGATTAAAATGTAGAATCAGTTTGGGTGGCTAAGTAACAGAAAGAGACAGCAAGTATTGGTGGGTGTTATTTATAGGCCAACAAACAGTAATGATAGGATATGGGCATGGTATAAATCAATAAATTACAGATGCATGTAATAAGGATAATAGAGTAATTGTGGAGTCTTCAATCTACACATAGACTGGGCAAACCAAAATAGCTGTGATGTTGTAGAGAATGTATTTCTGGAATCTGTACATGATGGTTTTCTGGAACAGTTTGTTGAGGAATGAGCTTGGGAATTGGCTATTTTAGTCTAGTATTATGCAATAAGTAAAGCTAATTCATTATCTAGTTGGTAAGGAGTCTTTAGGAAAGAGTAACCATAATATGATAGAATTTTACATTAAGTATGAAAGTGATATGGTTCAATCCAAAGCTAGGGTCTTAAATTTAAACAAAGGAAACTGCAAAGGTATGAGTGGCAAATTGGCTGCAGTATGATGGGAGACTATAATAAAGGTTGTGACAGTAGACAGTCAATGGTTAGCATTTAAATAATTAATACATGTTTAAAATAAATATATTCCTTTGAGGCACAAATCACAACAGAAAAAATGATATAACCATGCTGATAAGAGAAGTTGAAGTTTGTTTAGATTAAAGGAAGAGGTTAATAAAGGTGCCAAAAAAGTAGTAAGCATGGAGATTTGGAGCGTTTTACTATTCAGCAAAGAAACTGATTAAGAACTAGCAAGAAGCATAAAAATAGACTGCAAATGCTGTCCTTGGCATAGGGAAAAAGGAAAAAAAGCAAAGACAAATGCAAACTCATTACAGGCAGAGAGGAACATTTACAGTAGGGAATAAGAAAATGGCAGAGAAGCCGAAGTTAAACAAATATTTGTTTTCAGCAGGAGGGAATGGCAGGTGTTGTGGGAGGGGAGAGGGGTGGAGTGGAGAATTGAGGCGGAATCCCAAAAACGCTTTCACACCAGCGGGATTTCCCCACTCAACAGTCCTTGTCCCTTGCCAGTGATGTAATAGGATTCTTGCCATGCCATGACGGGAGCCCCATTGTATGACATCAATGTATACTTAGCAGGCTTCCCCACTATATCATTCTCCCACATAGGGAATTCTCCCTCCTCCTGCTCCCTGCCCCCGCTTGTATGATGTCACATAAGCAGGGTATGCAGCAGGTTCTGAAAAATGGGAAACTGGGGAATAGAGCCTGTTGGTGAGTACAGCCCCCCATGGGGGAGAGGGTCATGCATGGGCAGTACCCCCCCATGGCAATTCCCAATGGTAGTGCAAGGGGGCACTCCCACAGGGCAATGTCTGGGTGGGGGCAGGGGAAGATGGGGCTTTTATTGGGGAGGTTTAAAGTGGAGTGAAGGTTACCTTAGGTGGTGGATTCCCTGGAAGGGTTGCTTTTGTGTCTTATCAGGTGGTGGTGGTGGGCGGGGGTGTGGGGTGGGGTTCCTTTTTATATTTTTATTTTCGTAGATTGGGTGCTGGGCTTGATCTGTCAGGAGCCGAGTTTCTTGGCAAGACATCCTCATTCCAAGCCCATCCTACCAATCTGATATCGTAGGACCTAACTTTTCACTTCTTTATCTAAGTACTTAAAAATACGTTGGGAAAACTTGGCAAGGTAGCTCATGGCTGCACTTTTCCTGCTGGAGATAACACTTCAATAAATATTTGGAATATTCCCCATTTTGTGCCTGTCTTCACAGAGGAAGATATAAAATAACCTCCCAGAAATACTTGAGAACCAAGGGACTAGTGGGAAAAAGGAACTGAAAGAAATTAATATTAGCAAACAAAAGTAGCAATTGAGAAATTAATGGGATGAAAGTTGATAAATCTGCTGGACTGGATGATCTGCATCCCAGCCTGCTGTGGAGATAGTGAATGCATTGATGGTCATTTTCTAAAATTCTATGCATTTGGGAACAATTCCTGCAGATTGGAAGGTAGCCAATGTAACCTGACTATCTAAGAAGCTAGAGAGAGAGAAAGCCTGACATCAATAGAAGGAAAAATGCTAAAATCTATTATAAAGGATGTGATAACTGGTCCTTTAGAAAATAATGGTAGGATTGGATTTTAAAAGGAGAAAAATAGCAGCAGGAGAAGCCCATTCAGGCCTTCAAGCCTGCTCCACCATTTATTATGATCATCCAACTCAATAGCTTGTTCCCACTTTCCTTGAATTTTCATTGATCCTTTTAGCCCCAAGAGCTCCTTTTTGAAAACAGATAATATTTTGGCTTCAGCTACTTTCTGTGGTCGAGAATCCCTTAGGCCTAGTGCTGTTTGGGTGAAGAGATTTCTTCTCATCTCAGTGCTAAATGGTCTACCACATATCCTCAGACTGTGACCCCTGTTTTAGACTACCCCTCCCCACTGTGGCCATACTGCCTGCATCCACCCTGTCTAGCCCTGTTAGAATTTTCTAGGTTTTTTGAAATATCCCCCCCCCCCTCATTTTTCTAAACTCCAGAAAATGTAATCCTAAGTGACTCAATCTCTCCTTTTACGGCAGTCCCAGCATCCTAGGAATCAGACTTTGCTGCACTCCCTCCACAGCAAGAACATACTTCTTCAGATAAGGAAACCAAAACTGCATGCAATATTCCAGATGTGGTCTCATCAAGGCCCTATATGATTGCAGCAAGACATCCCTGCTCCTGCATTCAAATCCTCTCACCAAGAAGGCTAACATACTATTTGCCTTGTTCACTGCCTGCTGCCTCTGCATGCTTACTTTTTGAAATTGGTGCACAAGAACACTAAGTCTTGTTGCACGTTTCCTTCTCTCATTCTGTAACCTTTCAGGTAATAATCTACCTTCCTTTTTTGCTACTAAAGTGGATAACCTCGCATTTATCCACATTATACTGCATCCGCTATACACTTGCCAATTCACTTAACTTGTCCAAATCATACTGAAGCATCTTTGCTTCCTCCTCACAGCTCACTTTCCTACTCAGCTTTGTGTTATTTGCAAATTTGGAGTTATAAGTTTTCTCATTTAAATCACTAATATACATTGTGGATAGCTAGGGTCCTAGCATTGATCCCTGCGGTACCTCACTAATCACTGGCTGCCACTTTGAAAAAGGCTGATTTAATTACGAGAGGGGAATCATTTTGACAAACCAATTTTAGTTTCTTGAGGGTGTAAGTGACAGAATAGATAAGGGGGAACTAATGAATGCGATGTATTTGGATTTTCAGAAGGCCTTTGATATGGTCCTATGCAAGAGGTTAGAAACAAGGTTAGAACGCATGGGATAGGGTTGGGGGGGGGGGTGGTGGTAATGTACTGGCATGGATTGAGAATTGGTTCATGGACAGAAAACAGAGAATAAATGGGTCATTCTCAAGTTGGCAGGCTGTAATTACTGTGGTAGTGCAAGGGTCAGTGTTTCAACTCAACTTATTCACAATCTATACAAATGCTTTCGGACCAAATGTAATATTTCCATGTTTACTGATGACACAAAAGCAGGTGGGAATGCGGGTTATGGAGAGGATGCAAAGAAGCCTCAAGGGAATTTAAACAGGCTAATGAATGAGCAGGAAGATAGCAGACTATGTTGTGGAAAATGTGAAATTATCTACTTTGGCAGGAAAAACAGAAATGCAGAGTATTTCGTAAATGGGAAGAGATTGGGAAGAATTCATGCCCAAAGGAACCTTGGTGTCCTTGTTCATGAGTCACTGAAAGCTAACATGCAGGTGCAGCAAGCAATTAGAAAAGCAAATGACATGTTGGCTTTTATCACAGGAGGATTTGAGTGCAAAAATAAAGATATCCTGCTGCTATTGTATAGAGCCTTGGTTAGACCACACCTGGAGCATTGTGTATAGTTTTTGTTTCCTTAGTTAAGGAAGGATATATTTTCCACAGAGGGAGCATAATAAAGATGCACCAGACTGATCCCTGGAATTACTGGATTGCCCTGCAAGGAATATGACACGGGTCTACAGGGGTCACAGTCTTGAGGATTCAGGGTAGACCATTTAGGACGGAGCTGAGGAGACATTTCTTCACCCAATGAGTGGTGAGCCTGTGAAATTCATAACCACAGGAAGTAGTTGATACCAAAACAATGAATGTATTCAAGAGGCGCTGGGTGTAGCACTTGGGACAAATGGGATCAAAGGTTATGGGGAAAAAGCAGGATTACGCTACTGAGATGCATGATCAGCCATGATCAGAGGGTCAAATGGCCTCCTTCTGCTCCTATTTTCTTTGTTTCTGTGAATGATTAAGTAGATTAGGTCTATATTCTCTAGAGTTTAGAAGAATGAGGGGTCATCTCATTGAAGCATGCAACATTCTTACAAGGCTCAACGAGGTAGATGCAGTCAGGATGTTCCTCTGGCTAAAGGTCTAGAATCAGAGGACACAATCTTAGAATAAGATTGAGGTTCGGATTGATGTGATGAAGAATTTCTTCACTGAGAGGGTGGCAACTCTTTGGAATTCCAGAGGGTTGCAGACACTGAGTCATTGAGTATGTTCAAGACAGTGATTGATATTTCTAGATAGTAAACACATCGAAGGATAAATGGATAATGTGGAAAAATGTCACTGAGGTAGAAGTATGGTCATGATCTAGTTGAATGGTGTCAGATCAGGCTCAATAGCCTGAATGACCTCCTGAATGCTCCTGTTTCCAAAGTTTCTACTTTTTTCTGGTAGATTTATTTAATTGAGTGCATTTTTAATTCCCCAGCTACCATGGTGGGACTTCAACTCTGGTCTCTGGATCATTAATCCAGGTCTCAAGAATGGTAGTCCTGCAAAATAACCATTGTGTTACTGTACACTCCAGTTGACACCACCAGAGTATTTGGATCTGGGGAGGACACCAGAGTATTTGGTTATTGTGAGCCAAGTCAAAGAAAAAAAGGAAGCATTTGTGAAAGCTAGGAGGCTGGGAACACATGAAACAAGTTTGGAATACAAGGGAAGTAGAAAGAAACTTAAGCAAGGAGTAAGAAGAGCTAAAAGGGGTCATGAAAAAGCATTGGCCAGCAGTATTAAGGAAATTCCTAAGGTTTTTTACACATATATAAAGAGCAAGAGGGTAGCCAGGGAGAGGGTTGGCCTACTGAAGGACAAGGGAGTGAATCTATGTGTGGAGCCAGAGGAAATGGGCGAGGTATTAAATGAGTACTTTGCATCAGTATTCACCAAAGAGAAGGACTTGTGGATGATGAGTCTGGGAAAGGGTGTGTAGATAGTTTGAGTCATGTTGAGATCAAAAAGGAGGTATTGGGGTTCTTGAGAAACATCAAGGTAGACAAGTCTCCAGGCCTGATGGGATGTACCCTAGAATACTGTGAGAGGCAAGAAAGGAAATTGCTTGAGAGAAATCTTTGTATTCTCACTGGCCACAGAGGAGGTCCCAGAGGATTGGAGAATAGTCAATGTTGTTCCTTTGTTTAAGAAGGGTAGCAAGAATAATCCAAGTAATTACAGGTTGGTGAGCCTTACATCAGTGGTAGCGAAATTATTGGAGAGGTTTCTATGAGACAGGATTTATTCCCATTTGGAAGAGCACATATTAGTGAGAGGCAACATGGTTTTGTGAAGGGGCGGTCATATCTCACGAACTTGATCGAGTTTTTCGAGGAAGTGACAAAGATGATTGAGTGAAGGACAGTTGATGTTGTTGACATGGACTTCAGTAAGGCCTTAAACAAGATCCCTCATGGCAGACTGGTGCAGAAAGTGAAGTCGCATGGGATCAGAGGTCAGTTGGCAAGGTAGAAACAAAACTGGTTCAGTCAAAGAAAACCGACGGTAGCAGTGGAAGGGTGTGTTTCTGAATGGAGGGCTGTGACAAATGGTGTTCCTCAGGGATCAGTGTTGGGATCTTTGCTGTTTGTAATATATATAAATGATTTGGAGGAAAATGTAACTGGATTGATAAGTAAGTTTGCGGATGACACAAAGGTTAGTGGATTTGCGGATAGCGATGAGGATCATCAGAGGATACAGCAGGATATAGATCAGTTGGAAATTTGGGCGGAGAGGTGGCAGATGGTGTTTAATCCGGACAAATGTGAGGTAATGCATTTTGGAAGGTCTAATACAGGTAGGAAATATACAGTAAATGGCAGAATCCTTAAGAATATTGATAAGCAGAGGGATCTGGGTGTGCAGGGACACAGGTCACTGAATGTGGCAATGCAGGTGGAGAAGGTTGTCAAGAAGGTTTGCCTTCATCGGCCATGATATTGAGTTTAAACTTCAGCAAGTCATGTTGACGCTTTATAGAACCTTAGTTAAGCTGCACTTGGAAAATAGTGTTCAATTCTGGTCGCCACACTACCAGAAGGATTTGGAGGCTTTGGAGAGGGTACAGAAAAGATTTACCAGGATGTTGCCTGGCATGGAGGGCATTAGCTATGAGGAGAGATTGGAGAAACTTGGTTTGTTCTCACTGGAGTGACAGAGGTTGAGAGGACACCTGATAAAAGTCTACAAGATTATGAGAGGCATGGACAGAGTGGATAGTCAGAAACTTTTTCCCAGGGTGGAAGAGTCAATTACTAGGGGGCATAGGTTTAAGGTACGAGGGGCAAATTTTAAAAGAGATGTACGAGGCAGATTTTTTACAGAGAGTGGTGGGTGCCTAGAACTTGTTGCCAAGGAAGGTAGTGGAAGCGGATATGATAGTGACTTTTAAGGGGCATCTTGACAAGTACATAAATGAGATGGGACTAGAGGAATATGGTCTCCGAAAGCGTAGGGGGTTTTAGTTAAGTCAAACAGCATAGTTGGTGGAACCTTGGAGGGCTGAAGGGCCTGTTCCTGCGCTGTAACTTTTCTTTGTTCTTTTGTTCTTTGATACTGAATTTAGATGGGATCCAAATAGTCCATGTCAGTAATAGTAAATTTTGAGTCCTTACCTGCACCATTCTGACAGGAATTCCAGCCTTGTTGAACTTCTTGTTCAACAGCATTGTTGAACTTTTGGTAAAGGTTTCATGCTTACCACAATAACAGAGGAATTTCCACAATATTTTTGTAGCATTAAATGGAAAACACAATAATTTTTGTATTGTTTTTCACTGTTAGCCTTGTGTAATATTGAATGTAATCTAAAAATGGCATGGTATATGCAATCTGGTAAAATTCCAGTATTTCCTTTTTATGTGTTCGTAGGTAGTCCTTTAAAGAAAATACGACCACAAATAACTTCGGGCCCAAGGATGGTACATCAAGCTGCAACTAATCTGACTGTTCAGAAGGTAGAACCAATTGTCACATTCACTGTTGAAGGTTATAATCAAAGCAGAGGCCTTGATTCAAAGCCTTCTCAAGAAGAAGATCAGAAGACACATTTAGCCATTGAGCCGACATCAAGTACTTTCGTACATACTGGGATTCAGCTCGTGAAAATTGATGTTGACAAACTTGTGGACATTGAGGTCACACAGAACCACAGTGTGGTTCCAAGTATTAAAGTAAGGCCTAGTGATAAAGCCACTGTAAAAACATCAATGGAACAAAGTACAAGCGCTGAAATACCTACAGCCATACACAGTGTGCAAACTCCAGTTGGAGATGATGAGGACCTGAACAGGGGTATCGTCAGTGAGACAATAGCTTTAGGTGCCTCCTTCGAGCCAACAGTCACACAAGAAAGTCAAAGTCCAAGTACTCCTGCCCAAAAGAAAGAGAAGGTGCAACCTGGCACACAAACCATGTCAGCAGAAATGGATATTGTAACGGTCGAAGATGTAAAGCTTAAATTGTCTACGGCTGCCAGCGCTGTGAGAATGGAAAGTTCAGAGGAAGACCCTCAAACTAGTGGGCAGCAAGAGATCAAGGAACCCACCAGTGGTACAGAACCAACAACACATGATACTGTAAGAACAGTAGAACATGCAAGTGAGAGTATTCAGCCGGTGGAGGAAGAAGGTGACAGGGCAATCTTATCAATGGGAACCACCATATCCCCAGCCACAAGTAAACTGCAACTAACTGAAGAAGTGCACACCCCTAGTGTTTTAGTGTCTCATTCAGACGCTGAGGAACAAAAGCTGGAACCTAAAAAAGAGACTGAGGAAATGATTGTAGTTTCAATGGTGCATGAAGCAGTGTCTGCCGAACATGGTATTGGAACACAATTGACCCCAGCGGTAACTGATGTTGAAAGATCAACCGTCCACTCAGTCACCTCTGAACCTCAACAGTTTACTTCACTGCCCACTTCTTTCCACACACTTAGCACACCAGAAAACACTGTGAGCATTTCATCACCAAAATATATAGCTGAAGGCCTCAAGGATGATGATTTGACTACAGATCAAACTAGGGCCATTCAGGCAGCGGCACAGTCGACGACAACTGGCCAGATAGAGGAAACTACTGTTTTTGATACATTATCCTTAGGAGTTTCCATTATGAAAGACTTACATGAGAAAAGTATATCTGAGTCCAGTGGGCTAGTCAGACTAACTGAAGGTCCATTGATTCAGGAAAATCAGACTGTCTCAGATGCAGATAGAGAACCAGAGAGTGGCACAAAATATATTGATTGGACAGTTTCTGTAAGTCCTCAAATAGCTGTAGACAAGGAAAAGGAACCAGAAAATGACACAAGTCTGTTGGGAAAAGAACATACTGTTCCAAGCTTTAAAGTAGAACCAGGTATTTCTACCGTTGAACCTGATAGAAAAGTAGACATGACAATTCAGTTAGCACAGGATCAGCCCACATCCTCTCCTGCACCAGAGCTAGCCACCACCGTTCAGAGTTCTCAAACACAAGTTGTTGAGGAAAGTCAAAAAATCCACCTCACCGTATTTGATCACAAAATCTCATTTGAGACTCCGTTGTCAGTAACTGTGGACAAAAATGACACTCGTGATATAGTTGCCACCATACAAACATCAGAAGCAAAAAGTGAAGATTATATTACTACAGTGATAATGCCACAGGAAACAGCAAGAACTAAATTGGTGCCTGTAGATGAAACACACCCAGCAGAACCAATACATATAGATTATGAGGGAACAAAAGCAGCACCCATAGATACTGACTCGTATACAGTGTCATTTACTGAAAGTTCTACAGTGGCAAGCCCCCAAGATAAACTTGAAGTGAGCACTGTTGAAAAGATTACAGTTGAACGTGTCAGCAAGGAAGCTAGTGCATTGAGTCCAGACACTGAATTACATCCAACCACCCCATCAACATCACCATTTCCTGCTAAGGTTGAAGATGAGTCAGAGATAGCAACACCCAGCTTCGCACAGGACATCACTTTAACCCCTAAGGTTGAAACAAGCTCTGTAATAATTACAGAAATGTCTAAAGTTACCAAAATTCCTAAATTGGAACATGGAATTTCGTCTTTGCAGAATGAATCAATTCTTACTTCCCCATCCATATCAGTAAAAAAGACAGAGGGTTCTGACATTGTGAAAGAGCCCACAGCGATACACAAAGAAAATATAACAAGCTATCAAACTGCAGGATCACCAGGTATCAAAACAGCAACCAGTATACCCATCACCACAGCACAGAGGAACATAACTGCACCTAAAATGTTGCCAACAGTCACGGCTCCTTCTGCTGAAATTAAACCTGGTATGACTGAACATGAAATAAAAGCTTCTGCGAAACCTAAGCATTTAGAAAAGACTGCAACTCCCATCATTATTGAAAATGAGCCTGATGAGACTACAGCCGAAGAAACTGTCATTATTGATGAATCAATTACATTGCCTCCCGATTTCTTGGAGGTTGACATGACTGGCAAAATATCACAACCGGACATCGATTACGAATATTTCACCACACAATCATCCAGAACAAAATTGACATCGACAACCTTGAAACCTTCTCCTGCGTATTCTAAAGTTACTGAAGAGGCTGTGGAAGATTTAACATTTTCTGCTATTTCATCGTCAACTAGAGAATCTCCAACTCCAGCAGATAGCAAGGAACAGCAGAAGCCTCTGGCTGTTGAGGAAAAGTTAATTGTAAATACTACAGTGCCGAAAACAACAACTGATCAAGGTAGGTTATTATTTGCTTTTTAAGAACATCTTTATGCAAATATGTATTTACTCTAATTGGGGTAATCTATCATATTTATTAAGGGTCGGTTGTTAAACTTTAATTAGCGATTGGTGGCATTATAACTTTGTTGTATCTCAGCCTCTTATCCAAGAATTACTGTGGTTATGGTTGACATTATTCAAAATAGCCCTAATAACCCTAACCCACAAGCGTGTTGTAAACCAATTTTGCCATGGCCATTATATTTGGACTATGGGTGGGATTTTCCAGCTGTGTTTGCCCCAAGCCTGGAAAATCCCACCCGAGGTCAACGGACCTTTGCATGGTCCTGTCCCTCCATAACGGGTGGGATGGGAAAATTCTGCCCTATATTTGTTAGTATGGCATTATGGTTTGAAATTGTTTTACTATCTGAACGCTGTGACTTTTGCCTTGTTCCAATCCAAAATACGTAAATACAATTGTTACAGCTGATATCATTAAATTGCAGTAGATGAGTAGCTTGATGGCAGAGTGACAGAAGCAATTGCTTTTGGTTTCATTGGAGTTATCTTTTTCATATGGATTTCAAAACTTTTCTAAAAGGCATGAATGATAAATAAGACATTCTAGGTTTATTTTAATTAAAAATGTTCCATTTTGTAAAAGGACCATGTGAAAATCATGTTGCTGGAACCAAATTCATTTGGTGGTAATATGATTGCCATGTAAGGCTGTAGGTGATGAATTCAAATTTGATGAAGGGAGTGAAAAGATAAATGATGTTGACACTTCAGTTCAGGACCGAACCGATATTTCAGTTTTAGCAATAACATTTTTCAGGAAAAAAAAGACAAAACCAGGGCTTTGACATGGTGGTTCAGGTAAGTGTGAAAGATTCATGTTACTCTGAAGAAAAGTAGAGAGTTTATCCCAACATTGAACACAATGGTATGGCTATTCACTCATTTCATTGCTACCCAGGGGATTTTGCTGCATGCAAATAAGAACATAAGAACATAAGAAATAGGAGCAGGAGTAGGCCATCCAGCCCTTCGAGCCTGCCCCGCCATTCAATAAGATCATGGCTGATCTGTCGCTGCTCAGTTCCACTTTCCCGCCCTCTCCCCATAACCTTTAATCCCCTCTCCTATCAAAAACCCATCAACCCGCGTCTTAAAAATATTTAGCGAGGCAGCCTCCACCACTTCAACAGGCAGAGAATTCCAGAGATTCACCACCCTTTGAGTGAAGAAGTTCCTCCTCAACTCCGTTCTAAACCGCCCCCCTTTTATCTTGAGGCTGTGCCCCCTAGTCCTATTGTCTTTTTTGAGCGGGAAGAGTCTTTCCACCTCCATCCTATCCATCCCATTCATCATCTTATACGTCTCAATGAGATCTCCTCTCATTCTTCTAAACTCTAACGAGTACAAGCCCAGTTTATTCAGCCTTTCCTCATAGCTCAACCCCCTCAACTCCGGTATCAGCCTAGTAAACCTCCTCTGCACTCCCTCCAAGGCCAAAATATCTTTGCGCAGGTGCGGCGCCCAAAAATGCACACAGTACTCCAGTTGCGTTTATTTAAGAGCAATAGAATTCACACGTCCAAAGCAGTTTATGGGCGGTGACATGTGTCCTAAGGATGTAACAGAATATGAATGCAATTTCTGTCATTCCTTATGCTGCAATCCCAGCACTCGCAGGGACATCATACATGCTAGTGAGCTCTAACACTGATCCCATTGGAGAATGTAGTGAATGTGACCCTATAATTTGAAGAGGGAAATGGTGATGTGGTAGTAATATCACTGGACTTTGACATGGTGACTCCGGCATGGATTGACGTAGGCACAGTAAGAAGTCTCACACCACCAGGTTAAAGCGCTGCTCCTTCGTCAAGTGAGTGACTCATCTGATGAAGGAGCAGCACTCCAGAAGTTCATGATACCATATAAACCTGTTGGACTTTTAACCTGGCGTTGTAAGACTTATTACTGGACAGTAATCCAGAGGCCCAGGCTAATGATCTGGGGATAAAGGTTCAGATCTCACCATAAAAGCTGGTGGAATTTAAATTCAATGAATAAAACCTGGAATTAAAAGCTAGTGTCAAGAATACTAATCATGAAACTATCATTGATTGTAAGAACCCACCTGTTTTATTAATGTCCTTTATGGAAATCTGACATTCTTACCCAATCTGGCCTACACGTGACTCCAGACTCACAGCAAATGGTTGATTCTTAACTGCCCTCTGAAATGGCCCAGCTGTCCACTCAGTTCAAGGACAGTAAGGGGGAGGCAGCAAATACTAGCCTAGCCAGGTGTATTGCTGATGCAAATTGCCTCACACAGGTAGGATGTTCAGCTGCCCAGTTATGGGATGAACTGGTCCACTTCTTGAGAGGAGAATAAAGGTAAGGAGGTTCAGGCTGGCAATATATAAGATAGTTCTTTCTTTGGAGTGATTCAGGTCTCAAATCCAAGATGCCACAACTGCTGAACCCAAGGTTAGTACATCTTTCCTTCTTCTGATTGTGCATCAGCGTCTTGTGAGGTTGAGGATTTGGGTACTCCAGATCTGGGAATTCCAACAGCCTCTTTGCATCTGGTGACTTTGTTTGGGGGGAGTTTGGTCATTACAACGTGCTTCGTATATGGCCCAGCAGACCTTTGAATGGACCTACCTCACACTAAGTTGATCTATCTCTTCACCCTGGGCATAACTGTAACACTGCATTTTGCACTCTCTCCTTTCCTTCTTTATGAATGGTATGCTTTGTCTTTATAGCATGCAAGAAAACATACTTTTCACTGAATACTAATACATGTGACAATAATAAATCAAATCAAATCAAAGCATCATTTGGTGTAGCAGAGCTTACAGCTCCCAAAAGAGACCTCTGATAGCATTATGGTGTTACTGGAGGCATTGAGCAATTTTATAGCCACTATCTTAGTGAAGACTAACCAGATTATTACTATACAAATTTCAATTTCATCCACACCAACTGACTCTTATTTATCTATTTGTTCAGTTGAATTCCTTGGCTATGTTCTATTCCACAAGGGCAAAATGTTCCATTTTTAATATTACATGAATCTACCTTTTTGGTATAATATATAAGTTGCCTTTCAAATTGTGAGATTAATGTGACAGCATAACTTATTGCTTTGTAGGGGTGACTAAATTACTAAAGCAATTTTACTTATCCCAAAAATTAAATATGATTAATTTATTATCAATGAATTTTCAATGCATCTCCTATTGAGAAACCTGTCCAGGTGCATAGAATATACAGCACTCTACCCAACCATTCTATGCTGCCTTTTATGCTCCTGTAGTAACACCATTCCCTTATGCCCTTGACTCACTTCTTCAGGTCATTTAATTCCAAAGTAGTTTAAATCTCTCATCTTTATAATTCAGTGTTTTTACTCATTTTTTCTTAATTTTTTTGCATATTTCATCCTCTCCACCTCCCATCTACTATGCTTAGCCTATTAGTGCAATTGATACTTTGGTGGAATTCTCTGGCTGTTTGCTAGTGGTGGAGTGTCTGGTACCGCTGGCAGAGCAGCCCTGCGGGACAGGGTTCCTGGTGGCCTGGGGTGGCTACCATGGGAAATCCCATTGGCAGTGGCGGGACCAGAAGATCCTGTTGCTAGCAAACAGTGCGTTGCCTTTTGCTGCCGAGAAAGCTGCTGATATGGAGCCAGAGGATTCCATCTTTATCCACATGGATTTTATTGCTGTTTTTCTATAGCTGCCTTTTATCTACTGCCGTTCAATTATTGCTAATCAGCACAGTTTCTTCACCACTCCTTTTACCTCTCCACCTTCTTTAAACATATTGGTCGGAATTCTCTGTCTTCCCATCAGTGAGAAGTAATGTTCTGTTTTCTAGTGTCAGTTTTTTCTGGTCCCGCTGCTGTCAATGGGATTTCTCAGTGTAGCCATCCCATGGTGCTGGGAAACTTGCAGCGGGGACGTACTGTCGGAGGGACCAGAGAATCTGCCTCTTGAGGGGTTGAGGATTTGGGTACTCCAGATCTGGGAATTCCAACAGCCTCTTTGCATTGGTGACTTTGTTTGGGGGGCATTTGGTCATTGCAATGTGCTTTGTATATGGCCCAGCAGACCTTTGAATGGACCTACCTCACACTAAGTTGATCTTTCTCTTCACCCTGAGCATAACTGTAACACTGCATTTTGTACTGTCTCCTTTCCTTCTCTATGAACAGTGAACAGCTGGAAAATACTGGCCCTTATAACCTGCAATATTTAATTCTAAGTCCTGATTTTTCTGTATCCATGTCTCAGTAATCACTACTATATTTGCTTCTTTGCACAGTGTTGTTTCCACCAGTTCCTTTGTTTCAGCACAGTCACTGTCTGCTTTAATTTCTTGCTGATTGCGTCATCAGCTTTAGAGGTATTCTTTAACGTTCAGCTCTTAGTTCAGCAAAAATCAGCATTGACTTTCACTTTCACAAATCTTACAAGATTTTGGGCGAGATTCCCCAGCCTCTGGAGAATTCCGGCCTTTCTCTTTGCAATGACCATTTTATTTCTCAGTTACCTTAATGCTGATTTCTCAGTTTCTCAGTTACTGTAATGCCAGTTTCTCAGTTAATGCTGATTTCTCAGTTTCTCTATTACCTAAATGCTGATTTGTAATGATTGGTGATACAAAAATAAACAAAAGAAGAGTGAATTGAATAGATCCCAAGCAGGCAAATGTGGAAGGTTTATCCAAAAACTGACCCATTTTGTAATGATGTTGAGGGAGATGGGATGCAAAAATCTGTGGAAGAGCATAGTCTTGTACCAAAAGGCTAATGGGCAACCAAGCTTATAATGGTATTCCCACAGGCATCAACTTGTTAGTGTGGTCCATTTATAGGCGTTTAAAGCTGTTTAATTACCTTAAAGGAGTGATTGAAGTACCAAATTGTGCATTGTTGCACATCATTTGTTTCACTTTATCGTTATTGTCACAATTTAGTTTTCAAACGACCAAACGCCACAATACAAAATGCATTCTTACTAAAGTAACAGTAATATAAACATTGCTTGAACTTATAATTTGCTTGCGTCAAGGACTTGGTGAAAATACACTGAGTTGTTTTAATATACTGTAATTAACATTACTTAAATCTGTGAAATGGTTTCACTTAATGAATCATAGCTTCTACTGAATGTTTATGTTATACTATCACTAGTTTGTGCTCTATATGTGGCCTGTAATTTAATTCTGAAGTACAACAAATGCTACTGGCTGGCACAAGCCTTACCATGAAAAAAGAATTCGATACTGAATTCTTCTAATCAGACCATTTAGTAACCAAAGAACTAGCTTTCTGTTTAACATTTAATGTAAAATCAATTGTACGTTGCTAATTGGAAGTTCACTTCGCTCAAGAGTGATCGCAGTTCTTGGGAATGTGACATTGAACATGATTGTAGGAAACCTTTCCAAAAACAACTGATTTCTCAAAGTTGCTGCTATACATGGGATTGCTTGGCATGTTGGGTTCTGTTTTTGATCAGACTCTGAGGGGTCTTAACAGTAATGGAACTCAAATCAGATCAAAACATGGAGGGTAAATGATCCAAATCTGTTGTATTCTCTCACAGTTAATACTTCACAGAAGAGGCATTACTGAAGTGTGGCCATCCATAGGTTATGCTCATTGACATTTAGTTTTAGAAATGAGTTCTATCTTTAATGGAAGAGCTAAAAGACTGTGTCCAAATGCACCTTTTCTGTCTAAATTTACACTGTTGAAAGGAACTCAGAATTTTGTTGTTCTGTAAAGAGGAAAATAGAAATGACATTACCATTTCGATCAGTTCACCATCAAAGTAGCAAAGAAAGCCGAGTTTTTTGTTGGGACAATGACAGAATATATTAATTCAGCAAAAAACAGTGGAAGAGATAACAAATGGGTAAATTATCCATCTGAGACTCCCCTGAGAATGATGCGTCCATTCATTACAATTCAAAGCATTCATCAAGGACTAACAGGGGGAATGCAGGCTTATACAGTATTTTGGTTATATCTGCTTAAGATCAAATAACCTGTTAGCACATCCAAGTTTTGAATGTTTAATCTTTTTACTGGTGCAGATTTAGAATTTTAAGCTTGAGTGAACCAGGTCCCACATCACAGTATTTCCTTGGGTGATCCCAGCTTGGGGCATCAACTGACAGAAGCATGTATTTGGTGGAAGTTATCGCTGACCATCATGTTCAGATTCCCAGTAAATATCCCTGTAAAATGGACGTCCACACTAGGAGGGCTAATTCATAAAATCTCTGTTCTCTACCTGGAAATAGTCAGCAAGTTTGGCAGCATCTGTGGTGGGAGAAAGAGTGAATGTTTCAGGTTAGGAACCTAGTTCTGATGAAAAATTAAAACATTAACTAAATGGTAATTCTGTTTCATTCACCACAGATGCTGCACGATGAACTGAGCAATTCCAGTGTTTTCTGTTTTTTTATTTTAGATTTCCAGCATCTGCAGTATTTTACTTTTGTATGCTTGATATGTTAATGTCTTGTGGTGCATTGGGGAGCCTCTGAGCCAGAAGCTCTGGGCACATGTCCCACCGAAAGACTTGATAGCTGAGGAAGGTGCGTTCGTAACACGGCCATATAGGTTGGGTGTCAAGTTGTAAATCGTTCCAACACACGCCAGTGGCAGGTGATACCAGTGGGAGAGACTCCTGGTCAGTCATGCTTGATGCAGAATGGCGCTCCTCAAGCTATAACCTCTGGCAATATGCGAGTGACCTGTTCCAGGGAAAAAAACTAGCTATGGAAAGAGATGTAAGCAAGTTTGCCGCTAAGTGTGGGATGAGAAACAAACTATGTGACCTGGTTTCACCCTCAGCAGAACTGCTGAACACTGTAAAATTCAATTACTGTGTCAACTTTTCTCACTTAGGAAAACTGTGCCTACGTTCCATTATTTAAGGATGTTGAAAGAGGGAAATCAGGGAATTGTAGACCAGTTAACCTAACATCAGTTGCTAGGATATTTAAACAAAAGCATATAACTAAGAATAGAACGGCTAAACATCTTAAAAATTTCAGCCAAACAGACAGAGCCAGCATGAATTTGTGAAAGATAGGTCATGCCTGACAAACCTGACTGAATTTTTGACAAAAAAGTGACTGAAGTACTAGACAGAGGAATGTCTATGGATATTATTTATGTGCACTTCCAGAAAGTATTTGGTAGAAGACCGTTAGCTGAAACTGAAGTTCATGGAGTTTAAGGCAAATTATTGATTTGGTTAAGATATTGGCTGAATGGCAAGAGAAGAGAGTTGGGATAAGAAACACATACTCTAATTGGCAGGATGTGACCAGTGGTACGCAGCTAGGGTCTATATTCAGGCCTCACCGTTTTTTAGCAATTTTGATAATGGGGTGGTGGATAGTACTGCAGTCAGCGTGCATTGGTGGTGGAGGGAGAGGGTGTCAATCAAGGAGGCTGTTTTGACCTGGATGGTATTGAGCTTCATGAAAGGTGTCGGAGCTGCAATGATCCAGCCTAGTGCAGTGTATTTCATCACACTCCTGACTTCTATATAGTGGGGAGACTTTGGTGAATCAGGAGGTGAAGTACTCCCCACAGAACTCTTAACGTCTGACTGGCTCTTGTAGCCATCTTCCATCATTTAGTTTATGACTAAGTAAACCCATAAAGTCTGTTTACAATTTAGATTTGTCCTGCTTTTTCTGGATGGAACATAGCTGGGTAATATTCCACATTGTCTGGTAGATGCAATTGTTGTAACTGTATTGGAATAACTTGGCTAGGGGCCATAGTTAGTTCTGGAACACATTTAGGATTCTTCTAGGGCTCATAGACTTTGCTATATCCTGTGTGTTCAGCTATTTTGTGAAATTATTTGCAGTGAATTAAATTGGCTGAAGACTTGCTTCTGTGGTGAGGGCGAGCTCAGGCACCGAAAACTGCAAAGTTTTCAGTCTTTTGTTTTTTTAGTTCATTTGTGGTACATAAGCATCACTGGCTAGGCCAGCATTAATTGATTCGGGGAGCGGGGTCTCACCTGTGCATAATGAATGAGGTTCTAAGCGCAGAATCTGACGCAGGGATCCCGCTATTCTGTCCAGCGGGGAAGGAGGTGGAATCACAGTTAGTCTCAAATTGGGAGAATTCCAGCCTTTATATTTGCATTCACTCAGTATCACGGAATCTGTGAGTGTTCAACACTAATGCTAATAGAGCAGCACTGCAGAAAGATGAGCACTATCTTGCACACTATCAGAAGAATCTGCTCTCTGACCACTTCCAGATGCAGAACTGTCACCAACAGCAACACAAATAAAATCAAGCCTAACTGCCCTTGAGAAGCTGGCGATAAACCACCTTCTTGAATCGGTGTTATTAAAGAATAAGCTCCATGTTTTTCATTGAGTGACAGAGGGAGTGGAGAAATATTTCCAAGTTAAGATGGTGAGTGGTTTGGAGGGGAACTTCCAGTTTGTGGTGTTCCAACATGACTGATGCCCTTGGCCTTCTGGATGGTAGTGTTGGTAGGTTTGGAAGATGCTGTCTGTGGAGGCTTGTTGAGTTCATGCAGTGCATCTTGGAGATGCTACACATCTGCTACCACTGTGCATCAATGGTGGAGTGCATGAATATTTGTAGATAGGATGCCAATCAAGCAGGCTATTTTGTCCTGGATGGTATCGAGCATCTTGAGTATTGTTGGAGCTGCGCACATCCAGGCAAGCGAAGACTATTCCATCACATTCCTGTGCCTTGTAGACGGTGGAGAGGCTTTAGGGAGTCGAGGTGAGTTACTCACCACAGGATTCCTAGTCTCTGGCCTGTTCGTGTAGCCATAGTATTTATATGGCTAGTCCAGTTTCTCAATAGTACTCCCAAAGTCTGATAGTAGAGAATTCATGGTAATGCAATCAAATGTGAAGGATGGTTAGATTCTCTCCAATTGGAGACAGTTATTGTCTGGCACTTGTGTAATATTACTTGCCACTTGAACAGTTGGACAGGCGGGCCTTGTGTCTGCTAAAGTTTAAAAGAGTAAAGGAAACTTGATTTAAACAAGATGTGAAAATGCCAGAATTGGACTGGGATAGGCACAGTAAGAAGTCTAACAACACCAGGTTAACATCCAACAGGTTCTGCTCCTTCAAGAAGTGCTGTGAAAGCTCCAGCTACCAAATAAACCTGTTTGACTTTAACCTGGTGTTGTGAGACTTCTTACTGATTGAAACATTGAAGATTCTGAGGGGTCTTGATAGGATGAATGTGGAAAGGATGTTTCCTATTGTGGGAGAATCTAGGACTAGGAGTCACTTTTTGTCACCTATGATGAGGAAAATTATTTTCTCTCAGATGGTCATGAGTCTTTAGAGTCCTCTTCCTCAAAAGACAGTAGAAGCAGACACTTTGAATATTTTTGTTGCAGAGCCAGATAGATTCTTGCGAAGCAAGATGGTCAAAGAATTATCTAGGGTAGGTGGGAAAGTGGTGTTGTAGTTATGTGAATGGGTAAAACTGTAGAAGTTGAATTTCAATGTTGGCAAGCGTGAAGTCAGCCAATTTGGACCTAAGATGAATATAACAGGCTATTTTCTAAACAGCGAAAATCTTTCAATGGATGTCCAAAAAGACTTAGTTGTCCAGGGACGCTGCTCATTAAAATGTCATTAGGTAATGAAAAGAATCAGAACTGCAGATGATAGATTCCCTGCCCTAGTTAAACTCCATCTGGAGCACTGTGGGAAATTCTGTGCACCGCATCTTAGGAAAGATGCATCGGCCTTGAAAGCAATGCAGCCTAAATTTCTGAAAATGATAGCCTGACTTAAAGGCTAACTTCCAAGACGAGGACCGTAATATTTTGTCTGTTCACACTCTGCTGCTGCTGCAAGATGAGGATGGAGAATTTGGCGCTTAGCTAAATATCTATTTGTATTTCATGAAATTTAGAAGGTTGAGGTGTGATTTTATTGAAGTTTTCAAAGTATTCAGAGGAACAGGCAGGGTACATAAAAACATAAGAAATAGGAGCAGGAGTAGGCCATCTAGCCCTTCGAGCCTGCCCCGCCATTTAATAAGATCATGGCTGATCTGTCGTGGCTCAGTTCCACTTTCCCGCCTTCTCCCCATAACCCTTAATCCCCTCTCCTATCAAAAACCTATCTACCCGCGTCTTAAATATATTTAGCGAGGCAGCCTCCACCACTTCAACGGGCAGAGAATTCCAGAGATTCACCACCCTTTGAGTGAAGAAGTTCCTCCTCAACTCCGTTCTAAACTGGCCCCCCCCTTATCTTAGGTGGAGAGAATTTATTTGCAGTAGTGGGAAAGCCCAGGAGTAGAGAAAACAGTCTAAAGACTTGAGCTCGACTTTTCAAAAATGAAATTAGGAAACACCGACTCACAAAGAACGATAAAAGTTTACAACTCCTTTGTGCAAACTGTAATAAATGCTGAGTTAATTGTTAGATCTAATTTTGTGGTTGATAGATCATTGTTAAGGTATTAAAGAATATGGGTCTCAGGCAATGCAGGAAATTAGGTCTCAGATCAGTCATGATCTCATTGAATGATAGAACAGGCTTGAGGGGCTAAATGGCCTAACCCTATTCATTCAAAACCAATCCATCATGATCAAAGGGAACAGTGTCATGAAGATGATTGCGTGGAATGTTAATAGGAAGTTAAGCACACAGTCTCTTAAGACCTAAGCATTTTAGCACCTGCTATTGACCTCCATAATTCGATCCATGTTTTGTTACATCCTACATCTTAATCCAGCCTGTTGTAAGTTGCTCATGTGGTTGATTTGATCATTTGGACATTTCTGCAATATTTTTAATGTTGGTAGTAAGCTGGCATTCCAAGCCTGTGCCCTCTAAACCTCAAAAAAGTTGCCCAATCACATGTGCATAGAGGTGTTGGTGATAACTCAAAATAAGCAGACTCAACAGGCTGAATAGCCTACTTCTGCTTCCATGTCTTATGGACCTGCAGCAACATGCAGCCTTCTTTCACAACAAAATGAACCATTGCTGTCTCAGTGTTGACAGATATTTGGTACATTTGGTACAGGAAGCTTGATCAGTGCCTTTGTTACTGGTACACTGTCCTGGCCAGTCCCCGCATTAACCCTCCTTAAGCACTCTCCTTAACATGAGCACATCCAAAAGTCTACTGCCCACATCCTAACTCGCACCAAGTCCCCTTCATCCATTACCGTTGTGCTTGCTAACCTATGATGGCCCCTGTTCCATTGATAGCCTTTCACCTCCCTGTCACTTTAGCTTCCTCCGACCCTCCGAAACGTCTACACCTCTGCAATTTTGGCCTTGAGTACATCCCTGTTTTTGATCCAAAAGTGCTAGCTGCCGAGGCCCTAAGCACTCTAACTCTTTCCTAATCCATTGCACCACTTTTCCCCACTCTCCTTCTTTGAGATGCTCATTAAAACCTATCTCTTTGACCAAGCTTTGGGTTGTCTGTTCAAAAAATTCCTGTTTTGTGGCTTGGCATCAAATTTTGTCTGGAAACTCTCCTATCAAGTGCATTGGGACATTTTATTACATCAAAGGCCATATTTCCAAGTTATTGTAATCGTATTAATGTACTGATTACTTTCAAATTAACAAGCAGTATCGGTGAGGCCACCAGAACAGAAATTGAGAAAAATTAATTTCAATCAAGCATAGTTTCACTAAGTGATGGTGTTCTGACATTAGCCCCAAGGAGATGGCAGTATAGTGGTAAAATCACTGAACCAGTAAACGAGGGGCCTGCATTAATGATCCAGAAACATGAATTCAAATCCTATCACAGCAGCTGGGGTTTTTTAATTCAATTAACTAAATAATGTACATGTGATCATGAAACGACTGGATTGTCATAAAAGCCCGTCTAGTTCACTAATATCCTTTAGGGAAGGACACCTGCCATCCTTACCTGGCATGGCCTACAGGTGACTACAGACTACAGCAATGTGACTGACTCTTAGCTGCCTTCTGAAACGGTCCAGCAAGTCTGGCAAAGGGTTATCTAGATTCAAAACATTGGATCTCTTCTCACCCCATAGATGCTGAGATTCTTCAGCGTCTTCTCTTTTTGCAGCAAGCCGTTCATCACTACTTTTTGAAGGAGCAATTTGGGATGGGCAATAAGTGAAAACCTTGCTATTGATGGCCATATCCTGTGATGAATAAAAATCGCAGTGTCGAGCAAGTTGCCTCAGTGCAATTGCTTTGCAGATATAATTTGTATATCTTATCACATCTGGGTAACGAATATGTAGGCCAGTGACTGCAAAACTGCTTCAGCAGTCTGCAAGGGAGGGCTCAGCTGCTAAGGCTCATAGTGGGTAGATAACATGGCCAGCTTTGCCCTCAGTGAATAAGGTTTGTTTTTATTTATACTGTTGAGAATTTCCAGGAAACAAAAAAGCCGAAAACCCACCAGTGCAAAATTGCACAGCAATTCTCTAATGGTGGGTTTGTCCTCCTACTGGGTCATGCCGAGAATGGCATTTGCATCTCATGAATGCTCATTGAAACAGCTGCCCAATGGCACCCCATCAGGCCTTCTAATCTTATGATGGTTTAAAACCCGATTGTTAATGATGGCATGCACGGGGCAGTCTTTGGTTCACAGGAGACTCCAGGAAAGAGTGCAACATCGGCATCGTGCTGCGCTGCCCATGATGTGCTGTTCACCGGACTGCCTGAGAAGACTGGTTCATGGTCTCTATCTCCATGCTGAGTTGGTGCAGAGGGAAGGTGGCTTGGCAAGGGGTGCAATATGGAAAGAGGGCTATACTAGGAGGGGAGGAAAGGGCAAGGGTTCACGCTGGCATGCAGAGGGGCAAGGAACAATGGAAGGCAGAAGGGAGGGAAACTGGACCATAGAACTATAAGACATTGGAGTAGACAACGCTGTGTGAAAAGCTCACAAACGGGATCAAAGGGAAATCACATCATATATGGGAAGGGGATGGATGTAGACTTGAGATGTAGTCAGTAGAAGTGCAAGTGGATAATGGTCACCTCGCAGGTCTTGAGCTTGGGGGAAGAGCTATTGAATGGTGGAACAGACTTCTTCCTGAAGCTGCTATTGTTTTACCTCTGGTCTGCGATGACAGGTGGGCAGGAGAGAGTGATATGAGTGTGTTGGAGTAGTGTTTAAATATGGCTTTAGGATCTTCAAATCCATGAGCTGAGCTGGCCCGCCAGCTGATTTGGAGGGAAACTCACTTGTGTATAATGAATGAGGTTCCAAATGCAGAATCTGGCACAGGGATCCCGCTATTTGGTCAGCAGGAAGGATGCTGCCAGAGTCGCTCGCCATTGCAGTTAGTCTCAAATTAGGAGAATTCCAGCCTTTATATCTGCATCCATTCAGTATCACAGAACCTGCGAGTATTCAGTGTTAATGCAAATAGAACACTTACTGCATTGTCAGTCACAGTCCTACTGTCAGCAGCACTGCAGAAAGATGAACAATATCTTCCACATCATCAGAAGAGCCTGCTCTCTGACCACTTCCAGATGCAGAACTGTCATCAACAGCAACATAAATAGAAACAAGCCTTGCCCACTGAGGGCAGAGTTGGTCACATTATTTACCACAATGAGCCTTAGTAGCCGAGTCCTCCTTACAGACCACTGAAGCAGTTTTGCAGTCACTGGCCTGCATATACTTTACCCAGCTGTGAAAAGGTGTACAGTGATCTAATGCAGCCTCAAATTGTAACTGCAAAGCAATTGCACTGGAGCCACTTGCACATCAACATCTGTCTTGATGTAATTCCAGCTGCACTGGCTTCTAAAGCAAGTCTACAAAAAAATGCAGGTGTAAAGCACAGTTCCCATCTGCAGCACACAAATATTGCTTACACTGGTAGTTACAAAAATAAATCTGCCTTTCTCTTACTTCAAAAAAGATTTACATTAGAAGTAACTTTCTGGTTCATGGGGTACTTATTTGTTGAATAAACTAAATAATGTGACAATATATATGCTAACAAAAATTCTGCATGCATGATTCAGGAACTGTGTTTGTTTACTTTGGAGTAAGTATTTAGTAAAGAGATAAAAGGATGTCTAAACACAATGGTCTCATGTCAGAATATAAAGACAACATAGCCAGACATTGATGAATAGCTAGTGAGAACTCCTGTTGACTTTAAAATGCACACACATCTGGGCCTCGCTTTTTCTTTAATATACCATTTCAACTCAGTCTATTCCAATTTATAGTTTGAAAATTCAATTCTCCAGGACAGGCTGTAACAATTGAATTAACAAAAGTAACTGCTAGTATCAATTTACTGAAAAAACTGAACAGACCTGTATTGGTTTGCATTAATTGTGGCAGTTTAACAGGAAATTAAAAGCAATTTACTGCTTTGCAATGTTATTGCAGCATACTACACGGATACACTGACTATTGAATGTGTCTTGTCTGATTTTGGGAGTGGGTCAATCTGTCTTTGTACGCAACCAGGAGAAAAAGTATCTGAATAAAATGAGCAGCTTCAGCATGATATAGAGCGATGTGAGAAGTATCAGGAGCAGTCTTACCCAATGAAAATAGTCGCATGACCAAAGTGAAGCCAATTCTCACAGGTCTGCTTATTTCTTTGTCTCACATATGTCCCTAACATGGTAAAAGTTTTAAATAATGCACTCTACCTCTGAGTCGACATGTATTTCCTGTTGCACTTTTTACCTCAGAGAGCAGAAGAGCCTTGGTCTTTGAATTTATGTGAAGCAGTATTTGATGGATTTTTAACAGACAAGGGAGCTGTGGGTTATGGGGACAGAGGGGAAAGTGGAGTAGAGACCACTGCCAGATCAGCCATGATCTTTTTGAATGGTGGAACAGGCTGAAAGTTCAGGATGGTTTACTTCAGCTACTAAGCCCTATTTTCCTATGTTTATGCCTCCCATGCCAAGCC
The DNA here is from genome assembly GCF_965287045.1 of Carcharhinus amblyrhynchos. NCBI lineage: Eukaryota > Metazoa > Chordata > Chondrichthyes > Carcharhiniformes > Carcharhinidae > Carcharhinus > Carcharhinus amblyrhynchos. The sequence goes on along the minus strand of NC_137328.1, from coordinate 92,031,936 downwards.
ACGTGCCCAAATTATCCCGAAAGATCACCCAGGCCTCACATACAAACTATGGCACATCAATGCATATCTATCCACTATATACTGTGCAGAAGCAATAAAGGCTGTAGTGACGGTAGAATGTATCATTTTTTAAAAGATATTCCATTACACTCCTGACTTGTGCCTTGGAGAGAGTGGAAAGAATTTAGCAAGTTGTACAAAGTCATTCGCCACAGAATACCCAAGGTCTGACCTGTCCTGCAGACATAGGGCGGGAATTTTCAGCTGCGCATGCTCTAAGACCAGAAATTCCTGCCCCAGTTCAGCAGACCTTTGAATGGTTCGTCGAATTTTCTGTCTTGCCTGCTATGAATTTCGGCTACAATATTTGTATAGTTAGTCGAGTTAAAATTCTGGGCAATGGTAAAGGTGGGGGAATTTGATGATAGTAATGATATTAATGGGGTGATTGTCCCCAAAAAATTCTAAGTGCCGAAATCATGTGAAAACTGGAGTAACTGCTGCCCATTTTTTAAGTGGGATTTTTAGAATGAATCTCTCATGCTCTGTGCACTGCAGCGCGCCCTAGCATGATTCACTCTGAAAATCGGTGGGCATAGCTTATTCCTGCTGGAGAGGCTGGCAGCATAGCGCTGAGCGGGCCACTGTGCTTGCGCTGATCTGTCAGCACCAAGATCGGTACACAGCCCGAACCTTTGTCCAGGTCTTTCTGTTTATAGAAATGATCTGCTTCATGATCTGATGAGTTGGGAATGGAATGGAGGAGGGCAACCATTAGCGAACATCCTCACTTCTGACTTTACGATGGAAGGAAGATCATTGATGAAACAGATTAAGGAGGATGGGTCTACAATACTCCTCTATTGAACTCCAAGATGTTTAACAGTATTATACATTAATCTTTGCAGTTTCCTTTTCTTTGGACTTTAATCATCACTTCTTGAGTAGGTTTCGGGTGGTAGTTGAATCCAATTTATTTTCATTTTGAATTGTTAATACACTTTATAAATGGGCTCATTAACTTTATTGTATATGATGCTCAAAGTAGGTCAGTTTCTGCTCTGAAGCAACAGGAGCATCCAAATGGAGCAGGCAGTAACAATAGCGTAGTAGAAGTAGAGTAACAGTTGCCTCGGAGAAAGTTACTATCCATGGGTTCAGATGAAGACATAAAACATAACAACACAGCAGTTTCGTAGCGCCCATCCAACAACATTCTTTGTTTGTTACAATGAACTACCTTCCAATTGCCACTTGTGCCAATGTTTTCCTCCACAATTGCCAAGTTTTGCTAGTTGGACACCAGCATGTGACAGGAAGAAAAATCTGAGACTGATTTATTACTGTATGTTATCAGAATATTAATTAACATCTTCTGTTCACAGAATAGCAGCTGGCTGGCAGTATAGTGTAAGAGGAACATGTTTGAGGATTTTGCATGATGTTAGAGGCTGCAAGAGTGGGAAAGTTTTGTGATTGCGATTCGAACCACCCAGAGCATGTTGCATTCTTATTTGCTCACCAGCTTCCTGTTACTGACCATTTTATAGAAAGCATCAAATATTTTCACTATTGGTGGTTGCACATAGTTTTTGAGTTTTGCTTTTGTAGTTTCTGGATTCTCACATTGAACGGATCTGGTCTGCATCCCTTCCAGAGCTACCAATCCAATCTAACCTTGAATGTGAACATAGCTTCTGTCTCAACTGCTAACAGTTTACATGAATTACATGGCTCAAATGTGTGTGTGAAGAGGTTTCTCCTGTTCTAATTCTTTTGTATTTATCAGTAGATCCTCTTTTGTTTCGATCCTCAATTTATTTTAAACCTTATCCTATCTACTCCGTCACATCCTTTCCTAATTTTAAACATTTCTATTGTATTATCCGGCAATCTGTGATGTGCAAATGAGAAAAGACCCAGCTCTTCCTGCTGATGAGATCTTAGAGTCCTCCTGAAGGTAATGTCATGGTGGGTTCCCTGCATTAGGGCGGGTAAATCATTCAAAATGCCATTGACTTTGACGGTGGCCAATGGTGAGCAGCCTCCAATGCTGGACAACATGTCACAGGGTGGCTGGAAAATCCTAGCCCCAGGTTTTCATGTTGCTTCATCCTCTGAATCTACATTTGTTCCCTCTTTATATATCTTAACTGTAGTGTGGAATTTGCAGTTCTGGTGATGCTCCTGTGGTTATGTTCCCAGTGACATTCCAGTGGCCATGCTCCCAGTGAAGCTCCAGTGGCCATGCTCCCAGTGAAGCTCCAGTGGTTATGTTCCCAGTGACATTCCAGTGGCCATGCTCCCAGTGAAGCTCCAGTGGCCATGCTCCCAGTGAAGCTCCAGTGGTTATGTTCCCAGTGACATTCCAGTGGCCATGCTCCCAGTGAAGCTCCAGTGGCCATGCTCCCAGTGAAGCTCCAGTGGTTATGTTCCCAGTGACATTCCAGTGGCCATGCTCCCAGTGAAGCTCCAGTGGCCATGCTCCCAGTGAAGCTCCAGTGGTTATGTTCCCAGTGACATTCCAGTGGCCATGCTCCCAGTGAAGCTCCAGTGGTTATGTTCCCAGTGACATTCCAGTGGGCATGCTCCCAGTGAAGCTCCAGTGGTTATATTCCCAGTGAGGCTCCAGTGGTTATGCTCACAGTGACGCTGCAGTTGTCATGTTCCTAGTAATGATCCATTAGCCATGCTACAGAACTGCAGGCCAGTCAGGTTGGCTGACAGCCCTCTGAGTTGGGATTTTCTCCCAAGTGAAATGTAGAAGTCTCGCCTGCATTCAAATACTGTACCTTGGATCATTAAATGGTTGCAAGGCAGGCAGCATCTTGCCCCAACAACTCTTTGGGTGTTGGGGCAGGAAGGCCGCCGCGTACAAATTTCTGTCGAGCTTTTTTTTAGTGACGTTGAATTGCACCTGGTCGCATTCAACTGAGTGTGGCCTCAAGGAGCCCTAATAAAACTAAAATCAATGGGTATTGGGGACAAACTCTCCACTGGTTGGAGTCATACCTGGTACATAGGAAGATGGTTGTGGTTGTGGTGGGTTAGTCATCTCCGCGCCAGGAAATCTCTGCAGGATTCCCTCAGGATAGTGTCCTAGGCTCATTAATCTTCAGCTGATTCATCAATGACCTTCCCTCTATCATAAGGTCAGAAGTGGCGGTGTTCACTGATGATTGCACAATGTTCAGCATCATTTGCAATGACTCAGATACTGAAGAAGTCTATGTTCAAATGCAACAAAATCTGGACAATATCCAGGCTTGGGCTGACAAGTGGCAGATAACATTCACGCCACACAAATGCCATGCAATGACCATCACCAATAAGAGACAGTCTAACCATCGCCCTTTGACATTCAATGGTGTAACTACCACTGAATCCCCTGCTGTCAACATCCTTGGGGTTACCATTGACCAGGAACTCAACTGGACTCACCACATAAACACATTGGCTACAAGAGCAGGTCAGTGGCTAGGAATACTGTGGTGAGTAACTCACCTTCTGACTCGCCAGAGCCTATCCACCATCTACAAGGCACAAGTCAGGAGTGTAATGGAATATTCCCCACTTGCTTGGATGTGTGCAGCTCCAACAACACTCAAGAAACTGTCCAGGACAAAACTGCTCGCTTGATAGGCACCACATCTACAGTCAATCCTTCCATCACCGATGCTCAGTAGCAGCAGTGTGTACTATCTTCAAGATGCACTGCAGCAACTCATCAAAAATCCTTAGACACCACCTTCCAAACCCACAACCACTTCCATCTAGAAGGACAAGGGCAGCAGATAAATGGGAACATTACCATCTACAAGTTTCCCTCCAAGCCACTCACCATCCTGATTTGGAAAAATATCACCATTCCTTCACAGTCGCTGGGTCAAAATCCTGGAATTCCCTCCCTACCACATGTGGGTCAACCCATAGAACATGGACTACAGCGATTCAAGAAGGCAGCTCACCACTGCCTTCTCAATGGCAACTAGTGATGGGCAATAAATGCTGGCCAGCCAGTAATGCCAACATCTCACAATGAATAAACAAAAATCTGAGACTTATTAATCCAAACACCCGTCTGATGATGATCCCTTTGCAGTTTCAGTTGGTAGTCTCCATAATTAACTGTACTGCCTATTTTGGTGTCATTTGAAAACTTCAGGTATATTCTTAACTGGAAAAGAGAAGGAAGACCACGATTGTTGTCTTTAGGTTTCGAAAGGAATTGGATAATGCAGGTCTGGACCAGTCATTTCATCTTGTCTGGTGTAAGAGAATATGACCCGCACTTGAAGCCGAGATAAATTCAAATCTTAATCTGTGGAAATATAGGTGGGAGTTTTTACAGATAAGGTGAGCATAGGAACATAGGGAAGCAAATTTATCTGCCCCTGAAATTTGATTTATTATCACATGTATTAATACACAGTTAAAAGTGTTGTTTCTTGCGTGCTATACAAAGCATACAGTTCATAGAGAAGGAAATGAGAGAGTGCAGAATGTAGTGTTAGTCATAGCTGGGGTGCAGGGGAAGATCACTTTAATGCAAGGTAGGTCCATTCAAAAGTCTGATAGCAGCAGGGAAGAAGCTATTCTTGAGTTGGTTGGTATGTGATCACAGACTTTTGTATCTTTTTCCCAATGGAAGAATGTCCGGGTGCGTGGGGTCCTTAATTATGCTGACTGCTTTGCCAAGGCAGTGGGAAGTGTAGGCAGAGTCAATGGACGGGAGGCTGGTTTGTGTGATGGATTGGGCTATATTCACGACCTTTTGTAGTTTCTCTTCAAAACTCTCAGTTTCTCTGTAGTAGTTTCTCTGCAATATCTCTCCTTCAGTAATCTTACAATAGTTTCTCTACAATACTTCTCCTTACTATCTGCCGTCTTTTGATTCCTTTAAGTTAGAAATAACCACACCTAAGACTCAAAATGTTGAAGCTTTTATTTATTTCAATTCTCCATGTGACTGGTGGACTGATATTCGGTACATGACTGCAGTGCGACAGAGAATGCAGCACCTCAGAATACATATCCACACAATTAGTTCCTAACTCTTTACAAATAACTTAACAAATATAACATTATCTCATTAATCAATCCTGGCCATTTATTTTTCAGAGGTGATGTTTTAGTGATCCTGGCAGCAATAGAGACTATTGTATTCCAAGTAGCAATTAAAGTTCTATCTTGATCTTTATCTCAGTAACCTTCATTCCCTTCCTGATCAAATATTTATTCAGCTCTTTTTTGTAGGGCTAATCACAGCAACTTTTGTTAAGATGTTTCAACTGTGGAGGAAGCACTATTTAAAACAAAGATCAAAAGTGCACAAGAAAAATGCATTCCATTCTGTTAAATAATCCCTTTAAACAAAGAAAGGGATGGACAACTGAAGACCGTGGAATATCTGGTAACTGGATTAACTGGTTATAGCAAAGCTTAAGCCTGCACCTATTTTAGCAGTAAATACTTTTCTGATTTTCTTGTGTTTCCATTAGTGCAGGAGTTGAATATATTCGACACCAAACTAAAACCGTGTCAAGTGGATACACAATCATACAAGAGAATTTTGTACAAAGTCTTTTATTTTGTGAATTGGGATGGGAGGTGGGTGAGGTGTGATGGTGAAATGTTATGGTGCACACAAATGTACGGATAAAGTCATATTCTATAAAGTGAGTAAGCAACTTTAAAAAGAGAGAACATATAAATCAGTTGACAGAACATTTCTTAAGAGACATGTGTAATGAAGACTGGGTTTTGTGCCTAAAACTTGGACCTTAATGTTCATGACTCTGTGGAGAAAATTAAAAATAAAGTGCGTCTTGCCTGGATGATTTTTTCAGTCTGGCCACCTGCTTTGACAATGACTCAAGCACAACGCTTTCCCAGTTTTCACAACACGTCAGTAAATGTTGTGCGTCCTCACATAAGTATACATCCCAGGACGCAGATGTTATGCTTTCCACTAGACTCTCCAGACTCAACTTGGCCAGAAATTCCAAGCCTGTGTCCGAGACACTGGCTAGTTCCCTATGTTTCATTCTCAAACAGATGGTTTATTTTTTACTTAATGACAGGAATTTGTTGATGTAAACTAATCACAAGCTAAAACACTGAAACAATTTTGATTGCAGCCACACAAGATTTCTTATAGTTACATTTCCCTTAATGTGTAGCTGTGTTCCTGTTTCTGCTCCTCGCCCAAGAAAGGAGACATGTTGCATCAGATTTTCAACATTAAAACAAAAAAAAACTGTCTGAAAGGCTTGTACTGCCTTGGTTGTGTTGCATTCAAGATTAATTCATGTAAAAAAAATGTAACAACTCTCCTCTGTGGTAGAATGAAGAAAACTGTAAGTGTCGAGATTAAGTGCTTTGTGTGTTGCAAGTGAGAGGCACTAACTATAGGCACTAATTAGTCAGTAAACTAATATGCAGAGGAATCAAAGGAACAATCTGAGTCTTTGAAATATTTTAACCATTTCATTTCTGCAATTTGTTGCCTGTGTGATAAATTCTGTCAATCATTCTTAATGATATGTGGTGAATAACTGGAAAATTTATTTCCAGGCAGCAATGCAATGAAGGATTCATATACCCTAATAAGATGCAGCAGGGGCTTTAGCTAGTTTGTGAATTTTAAAATCCACCCTGGTCTCTTATGATAAAGCTTCTCAGTATAAACCTCTGTCCTGAGTGCAGCGCTTGTATTTTTGCCTTGATCAATCCACTTCTCCTCATGCGGCTTGGTGGCACAGGGGCGTCACGATGGCATAAGGGGCAGCATGGTGGCACAATGGTTAGCACAGCTTCCTCACAGCACCAGGGACCCGGGTTCAAAACCAGCTTCAGGTTATTGCCTGTGGAATTTGCACGTTCTCCCTGTGTCTGCATGGGTTCCCTCCAGGTGCTCCGGTTTCCTCCCACACTCCAAAGATGTGTGGGTTAGGTGGATCATGCTAAATTGCCCCTTAATATCGGGGTGGGGGGGTTAGCTAGGATAAATGCATGGGGTTATGGGGCTAGGACCTGGGTGGGATTGTGGTCGGTGCAGACTTGATGGGCTGACTGGCCTCCTTCTGCACTGTAGGGATTCTGTGATTTCATTGTCACAAGGAAACATTTTCTCCCCAGCGGATTGCTCTACCTCCCTCCGACTGACCTACTTTTATAATACCATACATGTGATTTTGTCATTAGTGAGACATAGAAATCCCTTGGAGCTGCTTTGGATCCCTGTTGAGCAATGTGATGCAAACTTGCTAATGAGGTTATACCATTTGTTGAACCAGAGTTATGGAATATACTGAGGTGAGATAGTCGACTGACTATTGATACAATAATGAAGTGTCTACATTCCCAGCAACCTCATGAAATGTGCTGACTTGTTATATATAGCTGTGTGTGCCTGAATCCTGTTGCTCCACTATGTAAAGCAAAACAAATTAGCATGTGCTATTCATATTATGGATGGTGGGTGGTGATTACAACTTTTCCAAGTTATTTATTGCTTTTGTGTATTATGGTATATTATTGAGATCCTAATTTTAAAACAATACTCAAAAATATCAGGGAAATGACACCTAGAAATGTAATGCTAGTGCCTAACGTGCAGACCCAGTAAACATGATGACATTGTGGCCAATTCATTGATGTAGGAAAGACACCAAAGGGTCATTTGGTTAGGGATGCCCATCAGGCATCCCGGTTGTTTGCTGAAAATTAGCATTGGGTATAGTACACAACTCAGGGTCTTAATGCATATTTCAGGCTTCTTTGTCAAATACACCTGCTGGGTGCGCTCCCACTCAAAATGTAAGTTTAAAGATGTTGACTTGTTTTTATTCGATTATGATCCTGGCTCCAACTTAAAACCAATGTGGGCCACTGCTGTCCCTGGTTTGTGTCTGTGCTGGCCGAGGCGGCTGCAGCAACCCCTCTCCCCTCACCCCAAACACAGCCACCAGCTACCTCGGGGCTGTGAATGGTGCCACAAATTCACCAATAGCATGCTAATGAGTCCGGGGGTCAATTTGTCATGATCGTGTCACTATTCTCAGCTAATAATGTGTAGTGTATTGGGAATGTACCGCACTGCTGGTTCAATCTTATTTATGGGTCAGTGTTTCTTTATTAACTACTATCGTCCATGACACAGGCTTTACCACTGATTGCTCCTCAGTGAAAAACACACAAAAGGGACGTTAAAATGGAATGGGACATTTAGCCACTTTGTTCTTTGTGCCAATCTCGTTAGATGCAATTCTAAACAACCATCTGAAACTCTCCAGGACATCACAAGAAAAATATGGGCCTTTCCTTTCTGGGCAACCCTCTGCCTCTTCAAAGATTCCCTTCCCCAATCCCTGTCAGCTGCTTACCCGGAATCACAGAATTGGCCATGATGCAGAAGAGGGCCATTTGGTCCATCGTATCTGTGCCAGCTCTCCACAAAAGAACATAATGACTTAGTGTCACTCCCTTGCAATTTTCCCGTATCCATGCACATTGTTTCTATTCAATAAATTATCTAATGCCCTCTTGAATGTCTGGACTGAACCTGCCTTCACCATACTTCCAGGCAGTGTGTTCTAAACCTGAACCACTTGTGTGAAAAAAATTTTCTCACATCACATTTTCTTCTTTTGCAAGTCACTTTTAATCTGTGTCTCCTCATTCTTAAGCATTTTTCGAAGGGGGAGTGATCCTGTGGGCCTTTGAGTTGTGTAAATTGTGTAAAGAGTAGGCTCATTGTCTGCCCATTTAAATTTCTGTAAGAGATCATGAAACAGACTCTTTTCTAAACATATTCAAAAGGACTAACATTGGTTTAAGGCAGATATCAAGAATGCCAGCAAAACTGAAAAAAATGTCATGGTGACCATTACGCAAGTAATGGCACTGTAGACTTGATGGGCTGAAGGGTCTGTTCCTGTGCTGTATTATGGAATCCTACAGTGCACAAGAAGGCCATTTGGCCCATCAGTCTGCACCAACCACAATCCCATACAGGCCCTATTCCCATAATCTCATACGGTGGCACATTGGCACGATGATTCACACTGCTGCCTCACAGCATCAGGGATTCAGGTTTGATTCCTGGCTTGGGTCACTGTCTGTGGAGTTTGCATGTTCTCTATGGGTTTCCTCCTGGTGCTCCAGTTTCCTCCAACAGTCTGAAAGACATGCTGGTTAGGTGCATTGACCTGAACAGGCACTGGATTGTGGAGAGAAGGGGAATTTCACAGTAACTTCATTGCAGTGTTAATGTTAGCCTTACTTGTGACTAATAAATAAACTTTAACTTTGCATTTACCCTCGTTAGTCCCCTTGACACTAAAGGGCAACTTAGCCTGGCTAATCCACCTAACCTGCACATCTTAGGAATGTGGGCGGAAACAGGAGCACTCAGAGGAAACCCAGGCAGGCACTGATGGGGCAAAATTGCAAACCTCACACTGGCAGTGACCCAAGCCAGGAATCGAACCTGGGTCCCTGGTGCTGTGAGGCTGCGGTGCTAACCACTGTGCCACCAGTATTGTTCAACTACTGGACATTACACCCAAAGCAGATTGTTTTTACCTCCATTTTGAGCATGGAAAGGTGCTGCAGAAAGGACCACTTTCTACAACAGGCTGTTCATTGAGCAACATTAACTTGTTATGAACATAAACTCAGCACCTTGCAGGCATAGGTGGGTGAACAGCAGGAAAAGGCAGGAAGGAGGATAGCAGGAAGTCTTGTAGCAGTAAATTAAGCAAATGCAGGAAGAATTAGACAAGTCTTCATTGCCATCCTAAATCCACCACTGCATTAATCTTGCGTTTTAAGCTCAGGAAAGACTGAGATGCAAAGAACACGTCCTTCCTTTCCCTGTACAACCTCTCCAAAGTGAGCCTCGTAAATTAATTTAATAGCAAAAGTTGACCCTGCAGTAAAACCTTAATGTGTTTCATTCAACAGATGGCATCTTATGTGTGTAAGACAGCCATTGTAGAAAAGGGAGGACTGTACAGGAATCCTGAAGATCATCCAGTGATTGCTTTAGGGGCTGCGTGGGTCAGTGGATTGAGTAACTACTTTTGTGCCCTGGGTTTGGCTTCCACTGGAGTGTAGCTACATTTTCATGCTTGAGGAAGTTGGAATTAGTGTAAATTTCCACATGACTCCTCTGGTTAATCGACTAAAAGAAGTGGACGTTTTTTCTAGGGCTCAAAGCAACAAAAGGAACAGTATCCAGGAGCTCAATGGCTATTGCTTTGAAGTGCTCAACACTGACAAGCAAAACAGTGGTATTAAGTGCTGCTGCTGGACATCTCACAGCTTTATGGATAATTCAGCCCAGGTGTTGAATAAAAATTCCCACTCCAGGCCAGACCACAATAAACCTCCTGCAGTTTCAATTCATGGTGCTAATAGAAAGGAATGGGCCAGCAGTCAGTATTATTTCCTTTGGTTAAATATATCAACTTTTACTCTAATCTATACTAATTACTGGTGATCAACCTGACTAGAGGCAATTATTACCTCCCTGGAGAAATTCCAGCTCTATCTTCTGCCTCATCGCCAATCCTCCTGCTGCGTTAGCTTAATTCATGCAATCAACTTTCATTTAATTTTAAGTTCAGATAAGGCCCTGGTGAGAGTTAACTGCATCGCTTCAACAGTGGGCTTTTGTTTCGCTCCCAGAGGAACACAATTTAGAAACCTCAATACCATCACCCTGATATCCCGTTCTGATCAATGTCAAATTTAAAGTTTATCTATTAGTCACAAATAAGGCTTACATTAACAATGCAATGAAGTTACTGTGAAATTCTCCTCATTGCCACAGTTTGGCTCCTGTTCAGGTTAATGCACCTAGCCAGCATGTCTTTCAGAATGTGGGAGGAAACCGGAGCATCCGGAGGAAACCCGCACAGACATGGGGAGAATATACAAACTCCACATAGACAGTGACCCAAACCGGCAATCGAACCTGGGTCCCTGGCGCTATGAAGTAGCAGTACTAACCACTGTGCTACCATATCGCCCGACCAGGCTCTGTAAGGAGGCAAATATTCTGTGCTGTTACTGCAGCCTTATCAGATCACTTGTATGTGAAGGTGATGTTGGGTTAACTACAAACTACAGACTTCAGAGATGTATTACTGTACGTCAAAATAGTAACAATGGATGTGTGGATATTCTGGCCTCTCGTGAATTTCCAAGTGGAACATACTGGTACAGTTTTTCAAATTGGGAATATTTTCTGAGGTATGTTTGAGTTCTTTGTGAAGTTTGCAGCAGTCTCTGCTTCTTTGCCGTTGTCAACTTTACCACTACAAGACTCACTTGAAAATCACTAGCTCACAACAAGCCACAAATGTCTTTCAGCATCTTGAACTCCAGTAACAAACCCACATTGTGTTTGGACTAATTACTGTATAATTACATATGAAGAAATAGCACTTAGCCCCATTGAAATGACTGTGTGGGCTCTGAAATAAAGCTGCTCTCACATCCTGCCTTCCCCTAGGACTTTTGAGTATTGCCTCTCACAAATGCAACAGGCTTGCTTACTTTGATAACAAAAGAACAATGTTGGACCACCTGTGGAACAATAGTGACTTCAGTCTAATCCTTCCTTGTGCCTTTAACACACACATCAATAGCGACATTATAGTGCTGGATGCCATCAAATATCTTCACAGCACCAGGTGGCTACATCGTTACTGATATAATATTCTTGTTCAGATTTCTTTCTGTGTGAATCTGTCAGATACAGTTCATTACTGAAATTTTTGCTGGCACTGAGTAACTCTATTCAACAGCCTGTGCCAAAGTTACAAGTGAGAGATTTCTTCATATATTGATCTTTGGTCATATTCGATAGTTATTATGATGGGTTCTTTTTATGTAGAATTAAGATTTTTTTCCCCCCAAGTATTTTATTCACCACTCCTCTGCCAACATTGGCGATGATGACATGAGGGTGAGTGTCAAACAGCCCAATAACTTCCTCAACAGAGTTCTGATTTGTCATCTATTGGTTGTCACTCTTTGTTTGCTAAAGCTGCTGTTGGGGCTCATTCTCTCACTCACTTTCAGATACCTTTCTCCCTGTTTTGTGCCACTGCATCTGCTGTGCTGCTTTTCAGGGTGACAGCTATTGCAGTTTTGCAAGTTTAATTTGCCAGGTAAAGTGATGTTAGTGCAGCTATCCATGTATACTTCAATAATAGTTTAAAGTTTATTTATTAGTATCGCGAGTAGGCTTATATTAATACTGCAATGAAATTACTGTGAAAATCCCTTAGTCGCCACACTCCGGAGCCGCCTTGGGTACACTGAGGGAAAATTTAGCATGGCCAGTGCACCTAACCAGCATGTCTTTCAGACTGTGGGAGGAAACTGGAGCACCCGGTGGAAACCCACGCAGACATGGGGAGAACATGCAGACTCCGCACACAGACAGTGACCCAAGCCGGCAATCAAATCCAGGTCCCTGGCGCTGTGAGGCAGCAGTGTTAACTGCTGTGCCACTGTACCACCCCAACAGGCAATCAGTAGGCATGAGCAGGTTACAAAATCAGTGCATAGCATTTTGTAACTACTTATTTTGAACTTCTGAACAGTTTAACTGTCTGTGTTCGTGCAGTTAATGAAAAAAGTACTCTGAATCAGACGGCATGAACATTATAGTTCAGATTTTGACAAATTGGGCCCGAGTTTACCATTTTGATTCTAAGTGCTGAATCTGGGTGTGATTCGGATTCGATCCAAACCTGTTCACAGGCGCCCCCACACACACTCAGCCTGAAAAAAAAGATGCGAGTCTGAATCGTGCTGTGGGCGGGTCTTATTGCGCCCGAAATGCTGCTGCTCTGATCGGAGCTTTCAACTGCACATGCACAGTAAAAAAAAATTGGAAAACGCTCCCCTGTCACATCACTCCAGGGCCGCATAATGCAGCTACCCCCTGAGCTCCTGCCCTCCCTCCCAATGCCCACCACCACCGATCTGAGTCAGAGAGCCATTGGAAGCTCTTACCTCTTCAGAAGCTGGAGCGCCCGAAACAGACCTTTGCCGCTGTTTCACGCTGATTCTGGACGGGCAAACGTGATGGTGAAGGGGAAATGCTGGTAAGTTTGGACATCCAGCTCATTAGGTCAACTCAAATGAATGAAAATGCATTTAAATTGATGTTGTGCCTGTTTTGGGTGTTGTCCCGATCGCATTCATTTTCGGGCCTGGGTAAAGGGAGAATTGGCGCGGAGGCAGTTGGGGATCGTGCTATTTGCCTCACGCCCAATTTTACCAAGTTTTTGCACCTGAAAAATGGGCACAACACAATGGTAAAATCAGACCCATTGACATTCTGCTCATAAAACACTTCATTCAAACAATCTTCTAAAATATTTCTTAAGTTGAAGAATACAAGATATCACAAGGTGAAAAGAAAGCATTTTTATTGATTGACTCAATGGCCATATTTTACATCTCATTCGGGCGAGGCTCCTGAAATTTCCCCTGAGGCCAATGGAAAATTTTGTTCTGCGAACCGCACCCTCCACAATTCTGGGGCAGGCGTGGCGGTAAAATTCCACCAGTTATTTCCAGAAAAACATTTGCTAGAGTTTCAGTTCTTACAGATAACGTAGTATTCAGATATGTTAAACTATAGAGTACCAAAATGGATAGTTAGGAAATTGCAAATCCCAAAACAAGTAAAAGAAATAAAAGCACAATACTGTGGATTGTGGCGATCTGAAATAAAAACAGAAATACTGGGGAGAAATTCAGTAAGTCTGGTAGCATTTGTGGAGAGAGACCCCCGCCGGAATTCTAATAGCCCGCTTGCCATGGGAATCAGGAGTGGGCGAGGGGCGGGCAATGGGAAGGTTTGTTGATGGTGGGCAGGATTTTATAGTTTCAGACGAGCAAGGCCATAAAATCCAGCCCACCGATTTAACATTCCAAATATGACTCTTCTTCAGAATAGGAAGAATAAGAAGTTATATCTTCTCAAAATGTTAACTTTGTTTCTTTCTCTACAGATGCCAGGCCTGCTGAGTTTTTTCAACACTTCCAAATATTATTTAAATTAAAAAAAAATTAGTTAGAAAGTTAGTTACTAGTTGGAGCATACTTGCAATATTGTGGGCAGAATTTTCCCATCCCATCCGCTGTGGGAATTCTATCGGGCGGGACACGGGCCATATAAGAGTCTGTTGGTCTCAGGCAAGATTTTCCAGTCATGGGGCGAGTGCAGCCAGAAAATCCCAGGTAGTTGGTAGTTCTGTGGAAGCACAGCTTATCACTGGCTTTTGAGGGAGTGCAAGTTAGCTACCTGGAACCATGATGGGAGATTGCACAAACCAGGTTGTATTCCCTGTTATTTAGAAGACTAAGAGAGGTCAGAGTTTTCAAGATAGTAAGGGGAACTGACAGGGTAGATAGAAACTATTACAGGGGAGTCTAGGGCAGTAATTAGTTCAGGCTACAGTGTCCTGACCATCAGATGCCAAGTTGGTGAGACCCCTGCATCACCTCCTTTGGGTAAGGCCCCCATTTTAAATGGCCAATGGCAGGCCTTCCCCGGAATCAAGGACCCTGGGAACAGAAATCCTACTTCCCCAATAGCCATAAGCAAATCAGTGGTCAGCAGCTCCTCATTGCAGCCAGAACCTCAGAGGGAACAATGGTAGGTGCTGGCAATGCACTCTTAAGTGTTCTGGGATCAGGGAGAGTCCCAGGCAACTGGTAGATGATGTCAGGATAGGAGTTGCGCAGAGAGGGTGTAATGAGGCAAGGGCAGGAGGTGGCTGTAAGTGGGCCTTGCTCCATTTCCGATTCTAGAGCCTTACAATGAGAAACACCCTCCGTCAGAGCCTTAAGTTTTGCTTTTTAGGTTGCCCATATGGTGACTGCTCTGCCCCAGGAGCAGTTGAATGAGGCCTTAAATGGGAATTAATTGCCTTTGAGCCTTCCTGCTTTGGACTTAAACAGAGCAGAGACACGAAGATGGCAGGGCCTCTACAATTTTTCTGGTAGTCTGACCATGCATGGATTGTCCACCTTTATGATGATGTCAAGCTGACTTCTCTGAGGATCTGGCCACACTATTGTGAAATCCCACACTTTACGCTCTTCAGATATTTGAGTCGAATTCGAAACATCTCAAAACTGGGATGAGTCCTTTAGGAATGCATTGAATTTTATCTGGATTGTTTCAAGGGAAGAGCAGTTACTTTCAGCCTCAGCACAAAATGTCTCCTTTGGGAGCAAAAGCACTCATGTTTTTTTTTAATGGCCTTTACCATTTGGGATGGAAAAGAGAACTTCATCAGTTCTGTCACAGATGCACCATTTATAGATGATTACATTTATAATAGGACACAATACTGATAATCCCACTAATCAAAGCCTGAACAGTGCTTGTAAAATGAGTACAAAATCCTCATCTTGAGGATTTGTTTCTTTGTTCCAAATGGTCTTTCATGTGAAAGGCCTTAAAAGTCTCCCTCAGCCTCTGGCGCTAGTATAACTTATAGATCTTTGACCCAAGCGAACAAGCAGCTATAATGTGCCACCACAGGTGTGACTTTGCATATGCACTCCATTAAACCCTCAAATAAACCCATTGCATCTTTTATGGTCAGAGGGCCGTCAGGAAATTACTGTTTACAACCTACAATTTCCACCCCATTTATTGATCCGTGTGGGAGAGTTCTAAGATCTCAGTGTTGTTTTCAGAGCAACGTTTTACAGACTTCTGTAAAATCTGTGATACTTTGAAATAAGCAGATGGCAGTCAAGTGAACGGATTACAATACGAAATTGTGTATTTGATGTATCAAGAAAGCTGATCTTTGAGATTACGCTGTTCAAACATATCATTGACCTGGAGGCAGTTCTGTTGAGTTCAAAAATAGCTAGCGATGAATAGACAGTAAAGTTATTGTTGAACCACAAATCTTAGCATATTTTATTTAGCGAGTGTCTGAAAGTCCAGATATAATCTTGTTGAAACTTGGAAAATCAGTTAAAACCACAGGATGTTAGCAGTTTTGAAAGAGGTCAGAATTGGGTGAAACTTGGTTTTGCAATTAGTAAAAATGTTACTTGTTTAGTCTGATTTCCATATGTCAGGTCATGCCAGTAATAAAAGAGTTATTTTTCCTTTTACATTTGTTATTTCCCAGTATGACCATTCCTCCATCCCTTGTGTCACAGACCTGGCTTAGGTTCCTTTAAACTGTTCCTAGTCGCAGTCCCTCTGGAGAACAGGTGCTCAACTGTGCAACATCTCCCATTACAGGTGCTCCTGGTGGGTGCCAGGAACAAGGTCATTCTGGAGATTATGTGAGCAGAGGAGAGCACTGTGAATTCTTGAAAAACAAATCCAGCTCTGCATCTTGGAGAGATATCACTGGGGATTTATACAGCTTCCGCTGCACAGTGTTTGACTGGTTGCCATAAAAACTGCCCACCCACCTTGAGATAAGCTTAAAGGTTCTTAAAAGCGGTTGTACAACAATGGTTTCCCCAAAAGGGCTGGCTAGGAGGTGGAGGGGAAATGGTCTGCAAATCGTAACAGCTTTCATTTGAGGCAGAAACTCTACACAGATTGCAGTTTGTTAAATTTTATTAGCTGGTCCGTACCCTGACATGGAGACTACAGCTTGGCCAAGAACTCAAATGTGAAATGCATGAGCCCAGTCAAGCAGACTTTCAGTTCAAGGAAGTTAGGATCAGGTTTACACAACCGAGAATGATCACTTCAAGTATGGAGTCCCCCTGTGGCAGTTTACAAGGCTGTGTTATGCATTGAATCTTCTGGGGATTGGCATTGGCTGCGTAATATTGCTGGGCACTGATTACAATTGGATTAGTGATACTGGAAAACTAACATTAATTTAGAGTTTAGGATAGTTTTCTTGAGCTCCGATTCACAAGAATAATGTTAAAAAAACCTAATTAAATAAAACTCAAAAAGATTCTGAATGGGAAAAGATCAATTTCCCAACAGTACCATCAATGGTATCGGAGTGTAGTGACTTCTTGCGAACTGTCCCCGGCATACCCTCTAATTCTATCCTTTACTCTTGTTCCATTCTTTTAAAGCTGTACATTAACTCTTATAAACCCACTAACAATGGTTACTTAATCTGATCTTTCTGGAATTTATGGAATTTAATGCAGACAAGTGTGAGGTATTGCACTTTGGAAGGACAAACCAAAGTAGAACGTGCAGGGTAAATGGTAAGACTCTGAAGAGTGCAGTCGAACAGAGGGATCTGGGAATACAGGTACAGAATTCCCTAAAAGTGACATCACAGGTGGATAGGGTCATAAACAGTGCTTTTGGTACATTGGCCTTTATAAATTGGAGTATCAAGTATAAAAGTTGGAGTGTTATGGTAAGGTTGTATAAGGCATTGGTGAGGCCGAATTTAGAGTATTGTGTACAATTTTGTTCAGCTAGTTACAGGAAGGATGTAAATAAGGTTGAAAGAGTGCAGAGAATGTTCACAAGAATGTTGCAGGGACTTGAGAAGCTGAGTTACAGAGAGAGATTGAATAGGTTAGGACTTTATTCCCTGGAGTGTAGAAGAATGAGGGGAGATTTGATAGCGGTGTATAAGATTTTGATGGGTATAGATAGAGTGAATGCAAGTAGGTTTTTTCCACTGAGGCTAGGGGTGGAAAAAAACAAGAAGGCATGGGTTAAAGGTGAAAGGAGAAAAGTTTAAAGGGATTATTGGGGGTGGGGCTTCTTCACGCGGAGAGTGGTGGGAGTGTGGAATGAGCTGCCGGATAAAGTGGTATATGCGGGGTCACTTTTAACATTTAAGAAAAACTTGGACGGGCTCATAGATGAGAGGGGTGTGGAGGGATATGGTCTGAGTGCAGGCCAGTGGGACTAGGCAAAAAATGGTTCGGCACAGTCAAGAAGGGCCAAATGGCCTGTTTCTGAGCTGTAATTTTCTATGGTTCTATGATTCAGCATCCACTCCAGAGTCCAGAATTCTCTGCGAAAAGAACCGCCTCTTGATATCGAACCTAGATCTGACTATACAACTTAAATTCATGGTCCCTGGTCCTTCCTAACCTATTAAATTAAAACATACTGTCATCGTCTTTGAAAACTCACTTGGATCACCATCAGGACTTTGCCTCTGAATTGTGGAGCCCCAGCTGTTCAGCTTATCTCGATAACCAAAATGCTTTATGCTGGAAATTAGACTTGTTGCCTTCCTCTGTACCTTTTCCAAAGCTTCACTATCGCCTGTCATGTGGGGAGACCAAAACTGGACACACTGTTCCAAACGATGCATGGCCAAAGTATTGCATAATGAACTCGTACACTTCCAAATTTATTAAATTATCAGTATACTGAAAGGGCCAGAAATTGAGAGAGATCTTCTGACTGCAATGCTTCGATCCCCAAATGAAGATTTTATGGCAGTTTGGTATCACTTTTCTTCTTGTGAGAAGTACTCCACAGCTGGAGTACTGTGTGCAGTTTTGGTCGCCGCACTTGCGCAAGGATATTTTGGCCTTGGAGGGAGTGCAGAGGAGGTTTACTAGGCTGATACAGGAGTTGAGGGGGTTGAGCTATGAGGAGAGGCTGAATAGACTGGGCTTGTACTCATTACAGTTTAGAAGGATGAGGGGAGATCTCATTGAGACGTATAAGATGATGAAAGGGATGGATAGGGTAGAGGTGGAGAGGTTCTTCCCGCTCAGAAAGGACAGCAGGACTAGAGGGCACAGACTCAAATAAGGGGGGAGGCAGTTTAGAACAGAGTTGAGGAGGAACTTCTTCACTCAAAGGGTGGTGAATCTCTGGAATTCTCTGTCCGTTGAAGTGGTTGAGGCTACCTCGCTAAATATATTTAAGACGCGGGTAGATAGGTTTTTGGTAGGCAAGGGGATTAAGGGTTATGGGGAGAAAGCAGGAAAGTGGAACTGAGCCACTTCAGATCAGCCATGATCTTGTTGAATGGCGGGGCAGGCTCGAAGGGCTAGATGGCCTACTCCTGCTCCTATTTCTTGTGTTATGTTCTCTACACCCTCTGCCCGACATTCTGCACCCTCTCCTTTCCTTCTCCTCTGTGTACTCTATGAAAGGTATGCTTTGTCTGTTTGGCGCACAGGAAACAATAATTTTCACTGTGTACCAATTCATGTGACAATAATAAATCAAATCATAGAATCCTACAGTGCAGAAGGAGGCCATTTGGCTCATCGAGTGTGCACCGACCACAACCCCACCCAGGTCCTATCCCCATAACCCCATGTATTTACCTTAGCTAGTCCACCAGACACTGAGGGGAAATTTAGCATGTCCAATCCACCTAGCCCGCATATCTTTGGGCTGTGTGAGGAAAATGGAGCACCCTGAAGAAACCCACGCAGACACAAAGAGAATTTAATTGAACATGGTGATTTTATTTTTCTCGTTTGCATTATTCTCAAATAATAAACTTCTTTATTTACCTATTTTAGGTAAATGTTTTATTTGAAGAATGGTCCTTAAATTATCTGTACAAGTATTTACTGAATGTATCAGTTTGGGAAATATATGAAGCAATTGAAAATGGACAGCCAACGTTTCATCATGTGATTTATGGGTGTTGACAAACCCTCCAACATTTCCATGTATAAGACCAGATGCTAAGTTTTGACAGGTTATTCAATTCTGGGGATTAGAACATGAACTTCTTCTATGGGTGGCATGGTGGCACAGTGGTTAGTACTGCTGCCTCACAGTGCCAGGCTCCCAGGTTTGATTCCTGGCTTGGATCACTGTCTGTGTGGAGTTTGCACGTTCTCTCCATATCTGCGTGGGTTTCCTCTGGGTGCTCTGGTTTCCTCCCACGTCCAAAGATGTGCAGGTTAGGTGCATTGACCCAAGCAGGCTCTGGAATGTAGTGACTAGGGGAATGTCACAGTAACTTCATTGCAGTGTTAATGTAAGCCTTACTTGTGACTAATAAATAAATAAATGTTCTCGATCCGTGACAATCCCATGCCCCTCACACAATCCCCAAGCCCTCATATCTTCCATGCTGCCTTATGTGCTTCTTTCCCTGCACTCCCCATGGCCCATGATAGTCCCTGTGCCAACTCTTGTTATCCTTCCCACCATAAGAAGTCTCACAACACCAGGTTAAAGTCCCAACAGGTTTATTTGGTAGCAAAAGCCTCTTTAATTTAGTGTTGTGAGACTTCTTACTGTGTGTACCCCAGTCCAACGACGACATCTCTACATCATCCTTCCCTCCCCCATGGGTCTTTATACCTCCTACAGCAAATTAGTGCCAATGCATGTCAACACTCCCATTTCCAAATGGGTACCTCTGCCTCTCCAAACAACTCCATGAAGTTCACGCAAGAAACTACAAAGAATCGTGAATGAAGCCCAGTCCATCATGCAAACCAGCCTCCCATCCATTGACTCCTTCTACACTTCCCTTTGTCTCAGCAAAGCAGCCAGCATAAATAAGGACCTCATGCACCATGGACATTCTCTCTTCCACCTTCTTCTGTCAGGAAAAAGATACAAAAGTCTGAGGTCATGTACCAACCGACTTAAGAACAGCTTCTTCCCTGCTGCTGTCAGACTTTTGAATGGACCTACTTTATATTAAGTTGATCTTTCTCTACATCCTAGCTATGACTGTAACACTACATTCTGCACTCTCTCGTTTCTTTCTCTATGAATAGTATGCTTTGTCTGTACAGCATGCAAGAAACAATACTTTTCACTGTATATTAATCCATGTGGCAATAATAAATCAAATCACATGAAATCAGTTTTAACCTATCCACATTGTAGATATCTGATCCACCAAAATCACACAATTAGGGATAGTTACTGCGTGAATCTCAACTTGGGCATGCATTATTTCTGATTTAAATCAGGAATATTCTAAAATAGTAAGCTTCTTTCATGTACGTCTTAACATTTACAATTTTGACACAGAATAAAGTTGAAGTTACATCTTAGTGGTTAGCGAATACATTTCTCCAGCTATATATAACACTGGTACCAATTTCAGTCCTGTTCAATATAAACTAGAAGTGGTGTATCAGCTAGCCCTGCGTCACCACCAATGCTTTGGACATATTATGAACAGATGGTGGGAAAGTTGCTGATATCATGTGGAAGCTAATAGGGGAACAAAGAGGAGAGGGGTCTGTTACAGTATACATTACCGGAAGATTGCTGAATTTGATATAGCTCTGCGTTGCATGTCATGGAACTTCATTGAATAAGTAAATGTGGAACATTTAATCAAATTACAAAATATATAAAACAGCCAGCACAAGAAAGAGCTGACTAATTCTAGACTTTTTTCACTCCTTAACCACAAAGAAAGGTATCCAAAATCTAGATGCTTAAGTTTGAACTATGCTTTCTGTCCATTTGTTATCTCCATAGTCTCTGAACAATGTCATTATTAATGTAGTGCCAATCGATATTCCCAATGATGGGGAAATCCAGAACCAGGGGTCACAGTCTGAGGATTTGTGATAGGCCATTTAGGATGGAGATGAGGAGACATTTCTTGATCCAAAGAGTGGTGAGTTTGTGGAATTCATTACCACAGAAAGTATTGATGCCAAAGCATTGAATGTATTCAAGAGGTGGCTAGCACTTGGGGCAAATGGGATTAAAGGTTATGGGGAGAAAGCAGGATTATGCTATTGCGTTGGACGGTCAGCCATGATCGTGATGAATGGCGGAGCAGGCTTAAAGGGCCAAATGGCCTCCTATCTTCTATGTTTCTATGAGTTTTCCTGGAATCCATCACTCTTCTGCAGAGTGATCCTGGGGTTCAATTCTCAATTCTTGCGTTATATCACTTTATCCCTCTCTTACCTATCTGGTGTCATGAAGCCAAGTAACACTGGCTTGTTACTCCTTCTTGCTTTGGCACAAGGCATACTACTTCCTGACTTCAAGCTCCACCATCAGCTTCATCATTCTTCTCATTTTCAACCCCTCTCTTGAGTAGACAGGACCTCATGATGTACATGTGTAAATTGCAGATATGAAAACTATCCTTTCAGATTAGCTTTATTAGCTAGATGAAAGATATACAGTCAAAGTACATTTTATCTGATCTGTATGAATTTAATGCTTGGCTCATTCAGTGCTGAAATGAAACAGTTAATTGTCTGGAAATAAGAAAGTATTAAGAACATAAGAAATAGGAATAGGAGGAGACCATTTGGTCCCTTGAGCCTGCTTCACCTGGAATCACAGCTGATCTGATTGTGGCTTTAACTTCACTTTCCTGCCTGTCTCCCATAACTCCTTTGTAGATCAAAAACCCATCTAATTCAGCCTGGAACCATTCAGATGTGCACTTGTGATGCCAAGGCATACAAAACCATGGGCCAAGTGCTAGAAAATGGGATTAGAATAGTTGTCTTTGATCGATGTAAACACAATGGGTTCTGTGCCATATATCTCTATGACTATGATTCTATGAATATATTCAATAACCCAGCCTCCACTGTCCAAAGATTAATTACTTTCTGAGTGTAGAAATTATCTCTCTTGAATCTTCTGCTGTGCTGCCTTGTTCTAGATTCCGCATGAGGGGAAATGCTGTCTGAGCATCTATCATGTCAAGCCCCTTTAGAATTTTATATGTTTCAATAAAAATATCTCTCATTCTTCTAAACTCCAATGAGTATAGGCCCAATCTACTCAATCTCTCCTCATAAGTCAATATTTTGTAAGCCCCTTTAAAAATGAAATTATTTTAGTCATAATTTTACAGTCAATACCTATGATAAATTGTTATAATAACATATAATAAGCTGCAAAGACTCCTTTGACAGCACTTTCCAAACTTGTGCCCTCTACCTAAATGGACAAAGGCAGCAGATGCATGGAAACATCAGCACTTACCAGTTCCCCTCCAAGTCAACACCATCCTGACTTAAAACTGTATCACCATTCCTAATAGCCCTGTGGGTGTCCCTACACCACATGGACTGCAGTGGTTCAAAAAAGTAGCTCTTCTCAAGGGCAATTAGGGAGGACAATTAATGCTGGCTTAGCTCACAGTGACCACATCCTGTGGCTTATGGTCATTTTCAGATCTGATGTGACCACATGACTATTATTGGCCATCTGGCCACCAATGACATAAGATTATTTCAATGCCACAGGGAGTGGGAGCCCATGCGACACTATCCAGACCTCAGTGGGATGTTGGAGGAAATAGGATCACATATAAAGAAAGAGAAAATGAAGTAGTGAGAGAGGGAGAGTGAATGCAAAAGAAAGAGGAAGCAAGGCTGGAGAAAAGCTATTTCTGTACTTAGTTCTTCTGTAGTTTTGATCATGGGAGACCAATGTTTCTATGCTGGCGCTCTGTGTTTACTTGATAAAACTAGTTCCCTTACTTCGATAACAAAGCTAACACATCAATTGGTAATGCAATGCCAGAAGTGCTAAATATAAGTACCTGAAGAGGGAGAAAGGATCAGGAGGATAATGAGAAAAATAGTGTGAGAAATATACAGTAAGGACGCAGCCCCAGTCTTGAGAAACTGAATTAACAATGAGCCTCCTTAATTTGACTCTATAACATGTATTTGATCTTCCTACAACCTGCAATGTGTGAGGTCTACCATTCTACACATGTATTGATGGTCCGCACCATTTTGGTCAGAGTATGTGCATAATATAGTGACATTAAAAGCTTATTACAGGGAGAATTGTATGCTGATATAACAATACCATGTCATTATAATGGCACCAGCACCTCCACTGAGGAAGACCAACTCCAATCACTAGTAAATGGCTCCTCCAGTTCACTGGTTTTGGAAAATCTTGACAAGTTCTATTGATGTGGCTGCTAGCTGTGAAGGCATTGCATTAGGGGAGTCAGCAACTAAAGACCTATGTTTAAAATTCACAAAAGACCGATGACTTATGAGGAAAAGGGAGATTTAAAGAGTGACAAAGATAGAAACACAATAAGAAGAGTTGCATGAAAAAAAGTCACAAACCACAGTTTTTAGAATCATAGAACCCCTACAGTGCAGAAGGAGGCCATTCGGCCCATCAAGTCTGCACTGACCACAATTCCACCCAGGCCCTATCCCCATACCCCATTTACCCTAGCTAGTCCTGATACTGAGGGGCAATTTAGTATGGCTAATCCACCTAACGCACACATCTTTGGACCGTGGGAGAAAACCAGAACACCCAGAGGAAACCCACGCAGACACAGGGAGAACATGCACCTCCACACAGACAGTGACCCAAACCGGGAATCGAACGTGGATCCCTGGCACTGTGAGTCAGCAGTGCTAACTAGTTAGTTCTTAACTAAGGTATTAATTCAGTGCGGTTTAGTTTATAGATACAAAATAAAGACATTTTCAGATTTATTCAGAATTGTTTTACCTTCATGCCATGGCCACATTTTTAAAAAAATTGCAGTGGCGTTAGTAGTTTGGTTTTTAACCGTTGACCTCTTCAAGAAATGAGACTACACGCTGTGAATTTTCTGCTCATTCAGCACTAACTTTCCACTCAGGTAGAGAATATAAAAGAGATATGATATCCGTTTTGCTTATAAAATCTCTGTGGTAGACAGCTGCAGGCACATTCTCTGCTGGAGTATATTAACCTTTACTGTAAACAAAGTTAAATATGAATGAATTAGGTCTTGCACAAAGGTCTGTCACAGGAGGTGAGGGTAATGGTAGTATGGAGTCATACAGGAGGCCCCAAACTTTAATTGCTGCATGAAACAAAAACCTCTCTTTCCCAGCATCTCAGGACCAACAGAAAGAATTGCCCTCAGGCAAAAGAAGCCATGTCAATTAAACATCAATCAACAGATTAATCAGCCAGTCTAAATGATCCTGTTCTTGACTTTTACTTTTTTAAAGTCCCTTATTCATAGATTATACTTGATGCAAATGAAGCTTTTGTCTTGTACAATTGTATGTGTTTAAATAAATTAAGCAACATTAGTTCATTACTGGCATCTTTACAAAGGACAATTCAGCAAAACAGGATGCAAATTGAAAAATCATTAACATATGCTATAGGTAGTTTTGCTGCCCCATCCCCCAGCCCTTACTTTTTTTTAAAGCATCAGATGTTTTGAATTTTAGGTTGTTGTGGGGGTTTAATGGTTGATTCTCTGGCTATCCTGACTGGTGTATTTGAGCCATATTTTCTCATTGATCTTTTGGTGTTGGCAGGCCTCCAACACATCAGTCTCGGTGCACTATCCTCCGCTTATCTGCAATCCATTTGGACAAACCATGCAGGCTCTTTTTGCAACTGAATAAACTTAATTTGGCCTTCAGCAAAGAGTGCAGTCATTCTTTTAACAGCACCAGTTTGTTTAATATATTTTATACACAATGAATTTACTATTCTGTTCGGAAATGTTGGTCTCCTTTCTATGCGAAAGTTCATTATCTGACTTGCCCAATTGAGCACACTCAGCTTGTCTCCCACCTTCTGTACACAAGCATCATTATAAATGAAAATCCTACCCCCCGAGTATCCCAGATTCATGAGTGTCTCCCAGGCAGCTTTGATATTGGCTCTAGCTGTTCGCACTTTTCACATATTTTATTTTTTATTGAGAATCACTTCATTGAGCTGAATCAAAAGGCAGCATGATCGGCTATTCAGAGATATAGCTTATTCAAAATCCCTAAAAAACAACCCATAGGACAGTATTTAAAGGAGATGCTGGGGGTCTGACCGGCCAGCTGGTGAGGGAAGCCCCTCCAAATTAAGTACCACTCAAGCACTTAAACTGGGCAGTGGAAGTCCTCCCACTGAGAGGTGTCGGTCAGTTAGAGGCTGGCAGCTCTAATGAATGTCACCCAGTGAACTGGTGGCTGCTGCCAGTACTACACAGTCCGAGCCCAACCAGTTGTCACTGGATCTTAGGCTATAGGCAAGTGAGGCGGGTCGCAGGGTGCGGGTCACCGGGACGGAGCTGTGTTACCACAGTCAGGTTACTGTCACAAATTGGAGTTCACATTTAGTGTATAATTAATAGGAGAGCTCTGTAACTGACTGGTAAATCTAAGGTTAATTTGCAATTCTGGTCTGGAGCTCTTCTCAGAAAGGCGTGTGTAAAAATAATGTCCTGCAAAGTATTAATTCACAGTCTTCCTCTTGTTTGAGTGTTTATAGTTTTTCCTGTATGCTGAGTGCCTTTTGAACTATACTGGAGTGTAGCACATGCCATTGTTTAAAAAAGACTTAAGAAGTGTAGGTAATTCAAAACATTTGTAGCTAAAAGACGATTGAACAGAAGGGGTTAGCAATCACTTGGACAGAAAGAAAAAGGCACACCTTTCTCCCCAGTGTAATCTGAGTCTGTGGCTTACACTTTAAAGAATTCTCTAGACAGTGGCACAGTGGTTAGCACTGCTGCCTTACACTGCCAGGGACCCAGGTTCAATCTGGCCTTGGGTGACTGTGTGGAGTTTGCAAATTCTCCCCCTATTTGTGCGGGTCTCTTCTTAGTGTTCCGGTTTCCGTCCACTGTCCAAAGATGTGTGGGTTAGGTGGATTGGCCATGTAAAAGTGCCCCTTAGTGTCAGGAGTATTAGCAGGGTAAATATGTGGAGTCACAGGAAAGGGCCTGGGTGGGATTGTTGTTGGTGCAGGCTCGATGGCCCAAATGGCCTCCTTTTACACTGTAGGGATTCTATGAAATATAAAAAAAGTTCAGAAACATTTGCTGCAAACAAAGACATAGTATTTAATGACTTGGCTTTGAACATTTTGCAATTCAATTGTGTTATTTGTATAATATATTTCTGAAAACGGGGTTTATATTGATAATATCTACTTTGAATAGAGGACTGGGTGATGCATTGGCTTCACACACTGCCTTTTAATATCAAAAGGCTGGGCCTAAATCCAGATCAGACAGAAGGATGAAAGTCTCTCTCTACTGACAGTAACAGACCTAAATGAAAACTGTTTTGCTAAATTTAACCTAGTTCCAGTGTGTTAGAATACACAGCGTAAAGTTTCCCTAGCAGCAACAAATTGGCAGCCACAGAGACCACAAAGAGTGTTGGCTAGGGAAATGGAAATAATTGCATTAGTGCATTAGGGATCGCTCTTCTGTAGTTGGAGAGGAGAGTCATTGTTCGGCAGAGTACAAGGATCCTTATAGAACATCTTACCTGGGGGTGCTTAATTCTGACAATAAAGCACATAATTGGAGCAATACTGTATTTCCCAGCGCTGGCTCCTAATCAAAATGTAATTGCACTGGCCAAATTCCTTATTTGTTGTTGACATTAGCACAGTAAGTGAGAGAGAAAGAAAGTAAGTTATTTCTTTTCTTTAAAAAAGCTGTCAGTGGATTTCTGCCTTAGGGCAGCTTTCTTTCCAAAATCACGATAGTTGCTCTTCTGCAAAGGGAAATAATCAGCCACTTGTACTGTAGTGTCTCCCAGTTGTCCTGTAGCTAGGTTCCTGCTCATCTTTCAACTTTCAAAGGCAGGTTTCTAAAATTTCTAACAATTTGTGATGACTTCAACTCAACCGCTATTTATCTTTGCCCCTGGTGGCAGCAAAGATTGACGTATGTGAGGTGTTAACCCTGAGTTCCGTTAAATATTTCTGAATGAAGCCAGACATTTATGGGTCACCGCAAGTGATCTGAAAATACCAGCGTGACATTATAAGATATACATGACATCAGTGTATGAGCTTTGCTTCCGTTGCAAGAATCTTAAAAGTCAGGCTCTTTGTTGTTACTGAATTATTTTCAGGAAAACTCTTTAGATTGATCGAGGAAGCTCAGAGGAAGCGGGTCCTGTGTTGTCTCAGAAGGAAATCATGTCCTTTTAAAACACTAGGCCATCTCCTTTGGAAGCTAGAGCAGAGTGAATCAGGCCACATGTCTGTCATTTGACACAATGAATCAGGAGTAAGCTAGACTGCATTTTCATTCTTAGATGAAGTTTCTGGCCATTGTATAGCACACTAATCTTAAGAAACCTCACAAAGGCATAGGAAGATGCATTAAGAAACCTCACAAATGCATAGAAAGATGCATTAATGACAGCTAAAGTTGAATGCCCTTTGAGTTAAGAAGCTTGTGGTTCTGCTGATGAAGTCTGTGAAGCAACCACATGTTCCCAACAGATTTAATCAGAGCTATCAACTTTGGATGAATCCCATGTGTGAAGATTTTCAGTTGTGAACTGCATGTCAGGCACCAACAATTGATTCACTCCTTTAAGTGGAAAAATTGAATCAAAAAGGAAATGTGTGCAGAAGATGGCAGGCTATCAGTATATGACTAGTGAAGGCGTTTGTTAACACTCGTGTCAAGACACTTTCCTAAGCGTGTCATAAGCACCACAGGCTTTAGCGATGGTTTTTGTTGGTGCAATGCATAGTAGGAATATAAAAATGCCACCATTGTTTCTGGAGTTATACCCAAAATAAATCATCAGTTTAAGAAGCGAAGGCAGAAAACAGCTGCTGGAAAAACAATCGAAGTGGGGTAAAAATGTTATTTTTAACTTACCGAAGTTGCCATATATTTTTTAGAACCTTTTGTTTGAAAGTAGATGGCTTGTAAAGGATGATGGTAGAATGCCACGATTTGGAAAGCTTTAAAAATGCAACTTTATAAAAATGATATAGGTTCTTACACAAAATACACTTTTCTAGTCATATTTAACAATTATGAAATTGTACCTATAACCTGATGTTATTCTGCACATATTCATTAAGTTCCCATTGATTGAGGAAAGCTTTGTAATGATAGAGCGTGTGCAACAATTACTCTGGTTGATTAAATCCAGGCCCAGCAATTATCCTCCAATTGGCAGTTGTGTCACAGAGATTACGATGCTTTTTGTGTTCTTCCCAACTCAGTACTTTGAGTCCTGCATTTAAAGACTGCACAGATTTCCCACATTACATGTGTTTTCTTTTACAGCTAAAAAATAAAAAACATGACATTCTGAGGGAGCTGGACCCGTCTTCATCACTATCTTCTTCACCATATTTTATAATCCATTTACTTGTAGACAAAAAATTCTAAATAATATGTTGTCTTTAGTGAGCTAAAATGACCTTTTTAACCTGCTTCAATCTTTTCTGATTCCTTTTTCTCCTTAAATTGTTTTTTCATTTTGAGTAGGATCCCACAGAACAGCAGGGGTCTTGTACTTTTGCTTATTTGGTCACTTTTCGTACATGTCTTAGAACCCAGAATAAGTAATAAGTTCATTCCATGCCCATTTTGAACAAGAGGTCAGCGAGAGCATGCCCTTCACCCTGGAAACCCTGGATGAACCTATATCTGAGGTTACCATTGCAGATGTCAGAGCAGCCTTCTCCAAGGCCAATTCACAGAAAGCGACTGGCCTGAATGGGGTACCCGGACGAGCACTCAGATCCTGCACGGCGGGGCTATTTGCAGACATCTTCAACTTCCCTTTACAGCAGCCTGAGGTCCCTATCAGCTTCAAGAAGACAACCATCATCTCAGTACCAAAATAAAGCCAAGCTGTGTGACTAAATGACTAACGTCCGGCGGCTCTGATCTCTATCATTCTGAAGTGCTTAGGAAGCTTAGTCATGGCACGAATCAATTCCAGCCTCCCGGAACCACTACAGTTCGCCGCAACAGGTCCATGGCAGAAGCCGTCTAACTCTGGAGCACCTAGATAACAAGATTCCTATTTATTGACTACAGCTCAGCCATCAACACCATTATTCATACGAAACTCATCTCCAAACTCTGTGGTTTGGGACTCAGCTCCTCTCTCTGCGACTGGATGCTGAACTTCCTAACCCACAGACCACAATCAGTAAGGACAGGCAACACTCCCTCCATAATCATCCTCAACACTGGTGCTCCACAAAGCTGTATTCTCAATCCCTTACAATACTCCTTATACACCTATGATTATGCGGCCAAATTCCCTTTCAACTCAATTTTCAAGTTTGCTGATGACACCACTGTAGTGGGTCGGATCTCAAACAATGATGAGACAAAGTACAGGAATGAGGTAGAGAATCTAGTGAACTGGTGCGGCAACAATAATCTCTCTCTCAATGTCAACAAAATGAAAGAAATTGTCATTGACTTCAGGAAGCGTAAAGGAGAACATGCCCCTGCCTACATCAATATAGACGAAGTAGAAATGGTTGAGAGTTTCAAGTTTTTAGGTGTCCAGAGCACCAACGACCTGTTCTGTCCCCCCACCACCCCCTCCCCCCATGCCAATACTATAGTTAAGAAAGCGCACCAATATCTCTACTTTCTCAGAAGACAAAGGAAATTTGGCATGAAAATCTCACCCACTTTTACATTTGACCACAGAATGCATTCTTTTGGGTTGTATCACAGCTTGGTATAGCTCCTGCTCTGCCCAAGACCGCAAGAAACTACAAAATGAATGAAGCCCAGTCTATCTTGCAAACCAGCCTCCCATCCATTGACTCTGTCTACACTCCCTATTGCCTCAGAAAAGCAGCCAGCATAATCGAGGATCCCATGTACTTCGAACATTCTCTCTTCCACCTTCTTCCATCGGGAAAAAGATACAAAGTCGGAGGTCATGTATCAACAGACTCAAGGGCAGTTTCTTCCCTGCTGCCATCAGACTTTTAAATGGACCTACCTCGCACTAAGTTGATCTTTCTCTGCACCCTAGTTATGACTACAACACCACATTCTACACTCTGTCCTTTCCTTCTCTATGAGCAGTATACTTTGTCTGTATAACACACAAGAAACAATACTTTTCATAGTATACTAAGAATTGTGACAATAATAAATCAAATCAAGTCAAAGTGGGAGTGGCACTATGAACTCAAATCCAGCCCAATCTTCAGACAGCTTTCATTCCCAACCACTGAATCACATTTGAGGCTTGTAACCCAAAGCAGTGAACATTTGACGAATTGGTAAGGTGAGGTTGCAGCTGTACAAAACTGGTGCGGTCGCACTTGGAGTATTGCGTATAGTTCTGGTCGTCGCATTATAGGAAGGATGTAGAAGCATTAGAAAGGGTGCAGAAGAGATTAACAGGATGTTGCCTGGTATGGTGAGAAGGTCTTATGAGGAAAGGTTGAGGGACTTGACGCTATTTTCGTTAGAGAGAAGTAAAGAGGTGACTTAATAGAGGCATATAAGATGATCAGAGGATCAGATAGGGTGGACAGGGTGAACCTTTTTCCTCGGATGGAGATGGCTAGCACGAGGGGACATAGCTTCAAATTGAGGGGTGATAGATATAGGACAGATGTCAGAGGTAAGTTCTTTACTCAGAGAGTAGTAAGAGTGTGGAATGCCCTGGCTGCAACAGTAGTGGATTCACCAACATTAAGGACATTTAAGTGGTCATTGGATAAACCATATGGATGATATTGGAATAGTGTAGGTTAGATGAGCTCTAGATTGGTTTCACAGGCCAGCACAACATCAAGTGCCGAAGGGCCTGTATTGTGCTGTGATGTTCTATGTTCTAGATTTCCCAGAGATGTGACCGAAGTTCTATCGTGAAGCAAAATTGCATGTCCAAATCTCCAAATGTAGATTTTCTGGGTTTTTTTTCCCACTCTGTGAAAATTAATAAAACAGGCTAACTCTTTGGTCTGTCATTAGCAAGAAAGATTTTCTCACGCATGGGAAATAATGGGTTAAACTTGTTTTGGACAGCGAGATTTACTGACAGGTTAAATCACCAGCCAGCCATTTCCTCTATCTGAAACAGAGCCCCAGGCTATGTGGAAAAAGCTGATGTGATTATCTGGGAGTTGAGAGCTGCACACTGGAGGCTTTTCTGATCTTGGGGCTTGGCAGTGTCCTGTTACAGAACAAACACAACTTTTAAGTTTAGTCTCAGCCCAGCTGCCACTGTGTGCTGCAGTACCTTTTCCTCCAGCCCTTCTTCTAAGTGTCCAAACATCAGGTTCCGATTTGCTTACAATTCAATCTGTAAATTGCTTCCATCAATAACCATATATGATTTTGCATTAGAGATGATTTAATCTTGGGTGCGTTTTTGTCTCTTCAATTGATTGAGAGTTAAACTATTGACCTGTCTGGGTGGCTACATGTCGTTTATTTCCCCTGGTCTGAAGTATTGAGAATGAGCAACATTCTTCAGAGATGAGACCAAAGTCCTGAAGTTTTGAAGAAGTAGCAATGGATTCAAAGAGTAGCCCGTCCTGATGTGTTGAAAGGTTGATCTTTTTATTTGAAATTGCATATTATTCAGCATTGTTAATTTACTTAATCCAGTACTTTTCATTGTTCTCATTCTTTGATGTTGGCAGGGTTGGGAATTGCTTGCTGAAAGCCAGCGGGCTTTTGGCTGCCTTTCAAACTTTTCCATCCCGACTATGATCTTTCCCACCATTGGTGGAACTGGAAAAGGGATGATAGTGGATAAAGTGCATCGGTGAACTGCAACAATTGTATATTCCTGTGTGGCTCAGAAATAAAACAGGAAAGATAGCTAAACCATGGCTTACAAGGGAAATTAGAGATAGCATTAAGTAAGCTTAAGGGGAACATAAAAATTGACTAATAATTTCTATAAGTATTTGAAAAGAAAAAGATTGGTGAAGATAAATGTAGGCCTCTTACAGTCGGAAACAGGGGAATTTATAATGGGAAACAAAGAAATAGCTGTTCCTTACTTTGTTGCATGGCTGGCACGGTAGCGCAGTGGGTAGCACTGCTGCTTCACAGCACCAAGGACCTGCGTTCGATTCCTGGCTTCGGGCACTGTCTGTGTGGAGTTTCAATATTCTCCCTGTGTCTGTGAGGGTTTCCTCTGGTGCTCTGGTTTCCTCCCACATTCTGAAAGACGTGCTGGTTAGGTGCACTGACTCGAACAGGCACCGGAGTGTGGCAACTAGGAGAATTTCACAGTAACTTAATTGCAGTTACTTAATTGCAGCCTTACTTGTGACTAATAAATAAATTTTATACTTTATACACCTTTGATTGTGCAGCCAAATTTGCTCCAACTCCATTTTCAAATTTGCTGCTGACACCACCGTAGTGGATTGGATCTCAAACAATGATGAGATGGAGTACAGGAAAGAGGTAGAGAATTTGGTAAAATGATGTGATGACAATAATCTCTCCTGCAATGTCAGTGAAACAAAGTTGATAGTCATCGACTTTTCAGGAAGCGCAATGGAGGACATGTTCCTGTCTGCATCAATGGGGATGAAGTGGAAATGGTTGAGAGCTTCAAGTATCTAGGTGTCCAGATCACCAACAGCTGTCCTGGTCCCCCCATGTTGATGCTATAGATATGAAAGCCCATAGACTCCCCTGTTTTCTCAGAGGCTAAGAAAATTCAGCATGTCTGCTATAACTCTCACCAATTTTTGTAGATGCACCATAGATAGCATGCTTTCTGGATATATCACAGCTCCTGCTCTGACCAAGCCCACAAAAAAACTACAAAGAGTTGTGAATGAAGCCCAGTCTCTCATGCAAACCAGCCTCCCATCCACTGACTCCTGCTGCCTTGGAAAAGCATCCAGCATAATCAAGGACCACCCCCACACCACGGACATACTCTGTTCCATCTTCTTCCATCGGGAAAGAAATGCAAAAATCTGAGGTCACATATCAACTGGCTCAGGTCAGTTTCTTCTCTGCTGCCATCAGACTTTTGAATGGACTTACCATATATTAAGTTGATCTTTCTGTACACCCTAGCTATGACTGTAACACTACATTCTGCACTCTCTCCTTTTCTTCTCCCCTATGTACTCTATGGATGATATGCTTTCTCTGTATTGCATGCAAGAAACAATACTTTTCACTCTATACCAATACATGTGACAATAATAAATCAAATCAAATCAAATCATCTTACAGGATTCTATTGACTCTGGAATACTTCCTACAGACTGGAAGGTAGCTAACATAACCCCACTATTTAAAAAGGGAGGTAGAGAGAAAACAAGGAATTATAGGCCAGTCAGCCTGATGTTGGTGGTGGGGGAAATTTTAAAGTCCATTATTAAAGATTTTATGGCAGAGCACTTGGAAAACAATGGCAGTAGGGTTACAATGACTCAAAACATTGGCTCCATCCTCTTTCCACAGATGCTATCCGACCTGCTGATTTTCTCCAGCATTTTCTGCTTTTCTTACCACATCTCATCATGTCTTGTTAAATTCTTGTTCATACTGTTACTAAGCAGATCCATGAAGGTTTACCTAACTGATTCCTGGGATGGCAGGTCTATCATACGGGGAGAGATAATGTTGGTTAGGATTATATTCACTGGAGTTTCGAAGAGTGAGAGCCAATCTCATAGAAACTTATAAAATCCTAACAGGGTTAGACAAGGTAAATTCAGAAAAATTGTTCCCAGTGGTGGGGGAGTTCAGAACTAGGGGCCATAGTTTGAAGATAAGGGGTAAACCTTTTAGAACTGAGGTGAGGAGAAATTTCTTCACTCAAAGGGTGGTCAATGTGTGGAATTCACTACCACAGAATGTAGCTGAGGCCAAAACATTGTGTCATTTCAAGAAGAAATTAGATATAGCTCTTGGGGCTAAAGGGATCAAGAGACATCGGAGGAAGGGGGATCAGGATATTGAACTTGATGATCAGGCATGATCAAAGTGATTGGTGGAACAAGCGCGAAGGGCCGAATGGCCTATTCCTGCTTCTAGTTTCTATGGTTAGAACTTCCAACTGACTGACAGTTGGTCAGTTTGATCTGCATTTTAGTTTGACAAAAGTCAGGTGATAGATTCACTAACCTGGAATCAACCAGGTCTTTTTCTCCCTGCTTCTCCAGCTGTTAAATTTTTTCCCTCTTTATTTGTCTCAGTGGGCATTTTTTCTTTTTGCTAACTTTTATAAGTATTTGCGGTATTGTCAAAATACCATGGTAATGAGCTATTTACCTGCAGTCAGTACTGTTTGAGAATTCATAAACCTCTGAAAAATTACTAAATTGGGGTAAATTTCTTACTTTACATACCCAGGCTTCCCTGCTGGGACGAAATAATCAGAAAATAAGATACATTACTGAATTGGTTGGAAAATCATGAATAACATTGCCGGAATTTCCACTAGGTACTGTTTCTGCACTCCAGGCAGGCAAAATTTCAGGAATGTGAAATTGGAAAATTGGCTCCAAAGACCATTCAAGAAAGTCCATTTTTGCTTAAGGGCGTTGTAACCTAATAAAAAGTCTACATAATGTGTTTCACATCAGGTCTAAAGTGCTTTGCAAGCTACTTTTAGGGCCTGAGTAACCTACTCCTGTTGTTCAATACTGGGAGGATTCTCCGAGTCCGCTAGCTTCCGACGGGAATCGCAATGGCCTGGAGAATCGGCCTGCTATGCTGGCCCCGATTGGGTTCCCGCCTGCTATAAACAATACATACTCAAATGAACTTAATTATATAGAAATATAATTAGCAGGTTTGAAGCCCAATTCAAATACTTCTCACCATTCGCCTACCTCCCCAGTGGGATCTGCACCAGGTGGGCTTTGGCATAGGTCCTCACAAGTGAAGACTTTACTCCCAGGATCGAGGAAATATCACCAACCCCTCAGCAATGAAAGGCACCCTCCCCCACCGCTGCACACCACGCTAGCATCTGACCCGACCCCCCCCCCCCACCCTGTCAGGCCCACTTTCCCCCCAGTCACCCCACTCAAGCCCCCTTCTTCCTCTAACCCCCACACAGCCACACCGCCCCCCCCCCCCCCCCCCCCCAAGTCCCCGTTCAGCTTCTCTTCTGGCCACATGCCTTGTCAGTGCCAATAGTGCATTGCCCTGGCACTGTCACCCTGGCCTGTTGCTTTGGGCCCAAAGGGGGCTTGTGTAGGTAGATCTAGTGGCCATTTGCCCTTCTGCTACAGGCTGCAGAGAAAAGTTTCTTCAAGGGTCCTTGGGGTTGGGCGCACTCAGGTTGGGATTAAAGTTTTGACCTCACCACTCTCCACTGGGATGGAGGTATTGTGGCTAGACTGCCCCTTCTAGACCTGGCAGACCTGAGGATCATGCCTGGCATGATGATTTCAGGCAGAGCTGTGATCAACATCTCCATTGCTGCCTGTCAGCCATGAAATTTCTGGAATGGCCAAGTTACTTTAACTTCCATGTCCCCAATCACTATGTGGGCTTTTAAATCATTGCAGCACTCCATTCTGAAGCAGAGATTTTCCTTTCACCCTGTCAGAAACAGCAGATGAGAACAGACCACCTTGAAGTCCTAAGATGGAGAGGAGGACTCGGATTTTACTGGCACATTCTCCCCAAAACTGGGGTGGGTGAGGCTTGCAGAACAGCATTCTCTGTTGGCCTCGGGCACTATCTTACGAACCTCGGGTGGACGTGCCGATAAAATTCAGGCCGAGATGTCAATTTCACCTGGGGGAGAGTTCCATTTTGCACATCTCTGCACGCAGCCCCAGTGGATGCAAACAACTTTGATTTAAAGTTTTTGAGACTTCTGAGCAAGCTGAGTTATTTGAAACCCTCTCCATTCCAATGGAAGCCTTTGATCTGTAACAAATTCAATCTGCAGTGCCTTGTAAAAGATTCAGCTGCTATCTCAATGGATTTCTATCATCCTCCAGCCACCTGTGTTTATTCTTATTTTCCTTCACTCTTGAATGAATCTCAAGAACCCCACTGATCTTGACCGCAATGTTGACAGGGTCTGACTGACAGTCTATGGTTTAATGTTCTCTTTGAAATAGTTTGCAAACAAGGAAGTGAAGCAAGAGTGCTGCCGAGTGAGTCAAGGCTGACCCCATGCTGAGAATTGTTGCACACCTATTGCTTGGAGTCATATCTTTTGCAAATCATTTATACTCTGGCTCTGAACCCATTTATCCCTCTTCTGCCTCAAGTAATGTTACTAAGCAATATGATGGAGTCAAACCAGTAATTTTGTACTAGAACAGACCTAGAGAGAAGGGAGCTTAACATAGCACATATCAAATCATTGCTACATTGGAAGAGCTGAAAACAGTGAGCAATTCCCTATTTGATAGCATGGCTGTAGTTGCCTGTAGTACATGGTATTGTTATGAGGGAGACTGATTCAGAGCATAGAATTTATAGGGTGTGCACAATTTACAGAAAACGCTACTATTCTCAACCCAAGATTGTTGATCTCTATAACAATCAACAACCCTGGGCTGGGAATTTACTGGGGGATTCTGCCTCCGTGCCTTCATTTCAGATGGGGTATGTAATAACTCGAGGTGACACAATATGGCAATGATTAACTAAAAGGGTTTATTAACAATAAGAACTATATACACGAAGGGTTCAGTAACATGATTAATGCAAGTTCAGTCCTAACTCTGTAACTGAAGCTTTCTGGCACTCCCTCACTTCTGATTGGCTCCAATTTGTGTGCTCATGCTCCATTGGCTCCGGCCCGATCCTGCAGCCCACAAAGAATCACCCGTTAAAGGCGCTGTACTACCGCTGTGTTGAACCCGCCACCTTTACAGTGGAGAAGCTCTGAGGAAATTCTAGACTTGTGTTGTCACAGTGAATGCAAACACCTACAGTGACCGTCAATTATCTACCCAGCCTTCTAAAGCTGTACAAGCAACATTTTCAAGGTTTTGCCAGTTAAGTCACTTATTAATAGCTTTAAATGTGTTAAAGGTTAATCATTATAGGCAGCTTGGGAGTGTTCATTTTTTTTATTGCCTGTAGTGAAATGGGATTCTCGGGCAGTGGTGGATTTAGAGTTAGTGGGACCCTGAGCGTAGACTCATTTTTGACACCCCCGAAAATTAATCTCTACTTATCAGTAACAATTTACTTTTAACATTTTACTGATGGAGAAACGTCCTTCTACTGTATCAGATATTTTACGCGATAAATGACATATGGCACCTTGAATCATTTTCCTTTATTTCAGCAAAGTGATCGAATTCTAAATGCCTGGTTTTATAGTTCCTTTAAAGAATGTCTTGTAAATCAAACAACGAATTGAAACGCAAATTGTATATTTCTCCATAAATCTTTTCCACAAATCCAGTGCTGAACAAATCTGCTTTATAGAAAACAGGAGTGCTTTTTCTCTATGTGATTCATTGGGATTGTATGAAGTAAGTATTGAAATGATTTATTGATTTAGTGGAATTCTCAGTGAGTAGATATTTTAGCATTGTTGTTTAATTTTAAGTCCATCAAATTCAATTTGCTAAATTTTGTCCATTGCTGTCGGTGATAGTAAACATGTCCAGAACATTTGACAGCTGATTAATACTTACTTCCAGTTTGAATTGAAACTTGTGTGAAACTATTCACTTTAATTGACAAAAGTAAAGATTGCATTGTAAAATCCTGATTTTGCCTATAACTTATTGTACGTTTACTGCACATCATACAAGTGAAAGGATATTCTGGCACTGGAAGGGGTGTAGAGGAGATTCACTAGGCTGATTCCAGAGTTGAGAGGGTTGGCTTATGAGGAGAGACAGAGGCTATATTCATTGGAATTCAGAAGAATCACAGAATCTTAGAAACCATACAGTGCAGAAGGAGGCCATTTGGCCCATTGAGTCTGCACCGACCATAATCCCACCCGGGCCTTACCCCCATATCCCTACATAGTTACCCACTAATCCCTCTACCTTACACATGTCATGACTCTAAGGAGCAATTTTTAGCATGGCTGATCAACCTAACCCGCACATCTTTGGACTGTGGGAGGAAAC
Source organism: Carcharhinus amblyrhynchos (assembly GCF_965287045.1). Lineage (NCBI taxonomy): Eukaryota > Metazoa > Chordata > Chondrichthyes > Carcharhiniformes > Carcharhinidae > Carcharhinus > Carcharhinus amblyrhynchos. The sequence goes on along the minus strand of NC_137328.1, from coordinate 91,993,196 downwards.
CGGAGCAAACCCACGCAGACACGAGGAGAACATGCAAACTCCACACAGACAGTGACCCAAGCTGGGAATTGAACCCAGGTCCCTGGAGTTGTGAAGCAGCAGTGCTAACCACTGTGCTACTGTGCCGCCCTTTAATACTGTATGTAGTTCAGGGCTTTACGTGGGAAATTGCATCATCGAATTCCTGAAAATTTAAAGAGTGACAAAATTGGCAATATTTAATGGAGGCATCTGAAGTCTAGCCCTCCAACTGGAGAACTGGCAAGACCCCCCCAGCTTTACCATTTTTCAGAAAAGCCAGCCAATTTGAGTGCCAATCAGTGGTGGACCTCCCCTTGGTCAAGTACCCCCGGTCAGAAGTCCTGCTCACCAAGAGCTTCAGGGCAATCAGAGGCTCCATTTCTCGGCAGCGCCATTAGGTAACGGTATCTGCTGTCGGTACTGCATCCATCCAAACCAAGGATCACTATGGAATTAGGCACAGGTGAGTAATGACAAGGAGGGGTGGGTGGAATGGTGGAATGGGGGTTGCTAGGAAGGGGAGAGATGAGTCAGTATAAGGAATAAGGAGATGGCACTGAATTGTTACAATGAGGGGCATCCCATCCCTCGCCTCCAGCCCTGGCCATCAGCTTTTGTTTTTCAGGTCAAGCAGATAGGTGATGTCCTCAATGACATGAAGCACTTGGAGGTTCAGTTGTCAGCAAATAACAAACAGGACTTGACAATATCAGGAGCCAGCGGTAAAGTGAAGGGATATGGGAAATGTTATAATAATTGGATCCAACTGGGATGATCGATTTGTTTGAAATTATGATTTTGCTGATTAACATTTGTGGTTCTCAGGATATATTTCCTGTGTGTAGATCAGCCCAAACCCAATCCGCAGTAAACTGGGAAAATCTGTTAATGAATTTAATGTGATACAGAACACATTTATATCCTGAGGCAAGAGTTCTATTTGCCAGAAAAATCAGTCGTAGGTGACCAAAAAGGAATGGAACAATGGGAAAACAAAAAGGGAAAGCAGAGAAGATCGCAAAAACAATACAGATCCTGACCATTGGAAATAATACAAAGAATAGCAAAAGGCACTAAGCCACAAAAAGGGCCTGAGCAAAAACTTGCAAGGGATATCAAAATCAATAGAACTACTTTTATGATTATGTTAGGATAAAGGTGGTAAGAGGAATGTGATTGATAATGGTGATATCATCAATACAAGTAAAAAAATGGCAGATATATCAGATAATGCTTTTGCATTGTTGATCACAATGGATGAAGAGGATAGCATTCTGGACGTCCCAAGGGAACTAATACTGAATCAGTACACGGGACTTAGCAAAGTAGCAAAAGCAAAAGAGAAATAATGAGGAAAAAGTGACAAATCCCAGGACCAAATAGTTTTTATTCCAGGAAGGAAAGTAAATGAGGACATTGAAGATGTCTTAATTGTAATCTCCTATAATTCTCTTAATTTGGGAACTACTTCTTTAAATTGGAAGATTGCACATTCTACTCCACTCATGCTTTAAGTATAGTGAAAAAGGGAGATAAATGAATTGGACCCTAATTAGTTTCATATCTGTTGTTGGGAAATTAATAAATGTTGATAGTTGAGGTGGAGTGACTGAACACGTTGATTTTTTTTCTGCTAATTGTAGAGAGCCAGCCTGGATTTGTAAAAAGTAGGTCATGCCTGATGAACCTGATTGAATTTTCTGAGGAAGCGAATTAAGTAGAGGACGGAGAATATCCGTGGCTGCTTTACAAGACTGAACTAATGCTGATGCTCATGCAATTGAGGACAAATTATTGACGTGGTTCGGAAAGTGGTGTAGGGATAATGGGCAGATAATGTAATTGGAAAAATGTGACTTGTAGTGTCCCATGGAGATCTGAGCTGGGGCCTGAACTATTCACAGTGTTTAGTAACAATTACTGGAATAGAGAAATACATGCTCAAATAAAAACACAACACTGTGGATGCTGGAAATTTGAAATAAAAACAAAACATGCTGGATCATCTCAGCAGGTCTGGCAGCAACAGAATGTAGAAGGATCATATGGACTTGAAATGTTAACTCTGTCTCTCTGTCCACAGATGCTGCCAGATCTGTTGAGTTTATCCAGCATTTTCTGTTTTTATTTCAGCCACATACTGCTTGCTGATGACAGAAAAATAGTTGGCATTGTAAACAGTGTAGGTGGAATGATAAAATACAAGAAGATACTAATATGTCAAGTGAATGGAGAAAACTGTAGCAAACAGATTACAATATATTCAAGAAAATAGACCTTGGATCTAAAAGGATGGAGCAGAGTATTTTCAAAATACTGAAGGGCTAGAAACATTGGAGGTTCATGTACATAGATCATTAAGAGGCCTCCAAAAAAAATTAAAAACACAAGGGCAGGATGAGAATAAAAGGGATTAGAAGTCATTTTACATCTGTACAAAGCCCTGGTTAGTGTACACCTGGAATATTGTGAGCAGTTCTGGTCATCACATCTTAGGAAAGATATATTGGCCTTGGAGGGAGTGGAGGGAGATTGTCTGAATTGATAGCTGACAGTAACTCCAACAGTTAAATTACAAATTACAGAAGGTTAGATTTGTATTCCCTGGGATTTCGAAGGTGGAGGAGTAATTTAATTAACATTTTCAGGATATTAAAGAAAAAGAAATAGTAATAGAAGCCTAGGACCCGGGGACATAGCTTAAAGTTGGAACCAGGCTTTTGAAGAGTGAAGTCAGGAAACACTTCTACATACAAAGGGTGGAGGCAGTTTGGAACTCTCTTCTCCAACATCAGTTAATGGTGGGTCAATTGTAAGTTTTAAATCTGAGTTTGATGGATTTTTGTTAACAAAAGTGATATGGAGTTAGGCTGCATTTCAGCCAAGATGTTGCTGATGGCAAAACAAGCTTGATGGATTAAATGGTCTCCTCCTGATCTTGTGTTATTATAAACTGTAATCCAGCTTTTAATACTTAGCGCTAACAGCATTGAGTTGTGTCAACCCAGTTTACAAGCTGGAAAATAGACAGTGAGCGGGATTCTCCAGCCTTGTCCATAATGGGGCCTTTTGCGAGTGAGATTGGAAAATTTGGCCCTCCAGCTGAAACTCCATTCCCCCCTCAGCGGCGCCCGAAATTCCACGCTGTGAATGAGGATGGAAGACTTTGGCCAGCATCTGTGGAGTGAGAAACTGGCCGGATTTTACCGGTCCACTAGCCACAGTAATCAAAGTGAGCGAGGAGCGGACAATGGGAAGGCCCATTGTCCTCGGGCAGTATTTCACAGTTTTGGGACGAGCGGGGCCGTAAAATCCCACTCTCTGTTTCAGGTCAGCAAACTTCCAATATGGGGGTCATAGGATTGCTAGTGGATAGGGTTAGTGGTAACCTATCCATTAGGCAGTGGTGCTGAATCAAGATGTAGTGAGCAGCGCGCTCCAGGAAGATCTGGTGAAGGTTGCAATTACCGTAACTGCCAGAGAATATTGGGGTCTAATTAGTAAAATTATTAGTCTGTGTGGCTAACTTACTTACAATGAAATAGAATGTTTTAATTTAACGTTCCTGATTGTAAAGGCCAAAAGTAGCAATACTATCTTGGGCTTCAATAAATAATTAAACACAATTTGTAGCCATTATTCTTTGCACAGCATAACAAACCATGCCAATTATCCACTATAATTACAGAGCTGAGAACTATAATTTCAGAGGTGTTTCTTTATCCTAGTGATCTGATGCTTTTTTATACCATCTAATTTTTGTCACAGCTGCACTAAGGTCATTTGGTTGGCAGATCTGAAAATAAAGGCTTAAATAGATCAACAATGTCCTCAGGCAGAACAGAATAGGCATGAGCAAACAGGCCCAGCTCATAGAATTGCTTTGTGCAGAAACATCTGAAGCACAGAGAATCAGATCCAGAATTGTGCCTTTTGATAATAAAGTTCAATTGACGTGATTATTTTTTCAGCTTTGGGGAATGGACAATACCTGACGGGTTGGGTGAAATTTTAACTTGCAGATACACTGGGAGTTACAGGACAGGACGAATCTGTTAGCATCCAGAAAAGTGGTATATCATTGCAGTGCATCTGTCATTGGCTTTTTAACCTAGTCCCTGTATTTGCATCTGGCTTCTGAGATAACCAAGCAATTAAGATGACCCGTTGCGATGAGTTAATTGATTTAATCACCAGAATTTGAAGGGACATTGCAAAGTTAACATTTGACGGATCCTACAGATGAGAGAGCTAAATAAGAAACCATAGAGTGGAGTCCCAGGCTGGATTTTCCCATTCAGGTCAGAAAACAGGAGGAGGTGGGGGCTATTTTCTGTGTCCGTCTCTCGAAATCTAACTTCTGTTACAATTTTCATGGGGGTGAGCCTGTATTGCGATGCAAGTGGGTTCCCCACATGATTAAAGTTAATGGAGGCAGGAACGGAGGTATGGCAGCCTTCTCTGAGGTTGCTGTTTGTCCTAAGGGTGAGAGTTTGTGCCAAAGCTTAGCACTGCAGGTGGCACAGGAGTGCGGGAGACCTCAAGAGGGAGAGGATGGAGGTCCAGAAGAGACCTCTCATCACCCAGCAGGGGCATTCCTCTCTTCAATTTCCTCTCGCTTACCTTGAGGGTGTTGCAGTGCACCAACTGATCGCTTTAGGCACCACACCCAATGTCCTCTGATCTCACAATGCCCCATCAGTTGTAATTCCCATGCACTGTCTAGCATCAGTCAAGAGGACATCTGTCACCTGGGTCACCACCAATGTGCGGCTGCTTGTGAGATGTTGCGGAGGTCTGCACTAATGTCCGTGACCATCTTTTCAACCTCTATTCCACTGATTCTTGAGCATCTAAAGATGGCTTCCCTTCTGTCTGTAGATCTGTCCTCAGGGTAGTGTCGTTTTCTTTTATTGCCCCTTGCTTCTGGCCTCCTGATGCCTGGTGCTCTGGCCTTTCAGCACAGGCTGCTGTTCCTCATTTCCAGTGGCCTCAATCCCTACAGATGCAGCACCCATTTCTGTCTGTGCCCTTCCTGATACCAAGATGGAATCCAAACAGCCATGCTCACTGCTCCAATGCCCACACAACATTGGCGATGGCAAAAGGGTGAGGAGCCCCTGAACTGGTATATTTCTTAATTCTGCCTCCTCCACCAACCTGTTACGGAATATTAACTACAAACTTCAAAAAAAACTTTTTTGCTTTATCTTTAAATTCTTCAGGTCTCCAGTCCATTGTTCACACCTCCATGCTGCTGGGCCGAAGCCAGACATCTGATAATCTGTGGCTGCCTCCCTGAAAATTAATGAGCCAATGAGACATTTAATCAGCTCCCTAAAAGGAGCCAACTTGTTCCAGGGCGTTCTCTCCCACTGTCGGGAAAATGCCTGAGGGTGAAAATGGGGGCAGAACTTCCATCTGTGTTGCTCCTGGTCCTACCTCCATTTGGGTCAATCAGCACTGGGAAAATCTGCCCCCTAATTTTCCAAGCCTGCACCTGGCTTTAGTAGTCAACCCTCACCATCACATCTGTGGATATGATGCTGAGCGTTGTAAGGGAGATACATGTCGGTGAAAGCAAGAAGGCAGGAGGTTGCTCACTCAGGAGGGTGGTGCTCACTCGTCGGTTCCATGTCAAAAGCAATTTAAAGATCTAATGAGGGCAGGAAAGGCGAGTACAGTGGTTTATTCACCTATATTCTGCTGTGTGTGTCTCATCCAAAACTCCCCATTTTGCTTTCCCAAGCCTGGCCTGGTACATCATTCCTCATACCAACATAACATTACAGGTGCACCTCTCCCTCGCTGTCAGCCCTCCTTCACACCTCCCCATCCAACACTGACGCTCACCTTCATCCATGTTACGCCTTTACCTCGCAGTCACCTTCAACAAATGTTGCTTATTCATCCATTCAACCCATTACCCTCACTGATTGGCCTTTTCTTTCCCTCCTTGCCGGGGAAGAAAGAAGAGAACATTTGTTTTTGTATTGTGTTTCCAGCTTCCGCAATAATTTGCTGTTTATTGGCTAAGTCTCAGAAGTATTTTCCTTCAGTCCTTATCTCAAAATAAATGTATGTGTACCTGTTTTTGTTTCAAAACTGTGAACTGGAAGTGGGTAAAACAGTGAGTGACTGCAGTTGTTGATGCTGAATTTTAAATAAAGTTTCATTATGGGGGTCGCTGCTCTGTTCAATACTTTTTTTTTGGTTCACTTATAAAAATTGACATTTCAGGAATATTTTATGAACTTTCTATATACAATAAAAAATTATTTCATATTCTTTGCAGCCAGAGGAAAGCACATTATTTCGGAGAGTGGAAACCTAAAAGTTCTTTTTCACAAAAATCTGATGGTTAAGTTAATTCAACGTATTTTCCAGTGGTATGGTGGCACAGTGGTCAGCACTGCTGCCTGTCAGCGCCAGGGACCCAAGATCAATTCCCAGCTTCAGTCACTGTCTGTGCGGAGTCTGCACTTCCCTCTGTGTCCGCGTGGGTTTCCTCTGGGTGCTCCAGTTCCTCCTGAAGTCTGAAAGACGTGCTGGTTAGGTGCATTGGCCATGCTAAATTCTCCCTTAGTGTACCCGAAGAGGCACCAGAGGGTGGCAACTAGGGGATTTTCAAAGTAACTTCATTGCAGTGTGAATGTAAACCTGATTGTGACTAATAAATAAAGTTTACTAGTTTAAAAAATGAGATTGCTGGATTTTCGTGAGTTAAGGGTGTTGAGGGATTTGGAACTAAGGTGGGTAAAAAGTGTTGAGATACAGGTCAGCCATGATATGATGCTAACTGGGAGGCAGAATCAGCTCAAGGGCCTGAATAGCTGACTCCTATTCCCATATTTCAATGCCTATAGCTGACATGTGCTTTGTGAATTGAATTTCAGGGCTTGAACCGGAAGGAATTGAAGCTGACAGAATTACTGCCACCGAATCAATTGGGTTACCTGAATTAACTGAAGGTGTGAAACATTCCAAGATTCATATGGTACACATTCACATTGCTGTGGCTGAGAGCACCGAAAGTAGTGGAGATTTTGACGTTAATCGATTCACATTTGAACCAAGAGCACCAACAGTAGCTTCAACAGAGGACGTGCCTCCGTCACTCAGCTTTATTAATGGGAAGAGTCGGATGGAATTTGAGCCACCATATCCGAAACTAAATGGGGAGGAGGCAAAGAGAGGCCAAGTGGAAAGTGTATCACCCACCATAAGAGCAATACAAGATGTGGATATGACAGAAGGTCACAACGATAGCAAGACTCATTTAATGATTGAGAGTGGAATTGCTGGAACACAGGAACTAGGAATCTCGACTGAGAGACTGAAAATAATTTCGGCAGATAACGAAACTGAAATTCCAGGAGTTACAGAGCCAGTAAAAATTCATCCTGGGATGAAGGATGGAGAACATTGGATCATCTCAACAGTCACACATGACGTATCTGCCGAACATTCTACTGAACATTCTGATATATCTGACCTATCTACTGAAGTGTCTGACGTCTCTACTGAAGTATCTGCTGAACATTCTGATATATTCAGAAAAACAGAACCACAAGTCACGCAATTTGCAAAAGTTGAGAGCACTGGTAAAGCAATATTGACCACCAGGGAACCAGGTCGGCCTGTTCCAGATGTTTATACTTCAGACAGGAGCAGCCATGCAATTCCAGGGACGAGTGGAATCTCACTGGATGGGAAGCCTCTTCATACAGATGTTACGGCTGCACATTATGGAGAGACAAAAATATCTACATCTGGATTACCAGAGACAGAAACAGAAAAAATGTTCATAAAAACATACACACAACGGGCTGATAAATCTTCGGCTACAATATTTACTGATGAGAAAGCAACTGTTGACTCGTTTGTTCCAGCCACAACAAGGGCTATGGATGTGAGAGTTCCCTATGTCACTGTTACACCAGCAACTGAACAAAAGACTCCAGAATCCACATCAGAAGCAGTGAAAGTGGTCGTAGAGATTGAAGAGCTGCCCGGCAAGCATACAGAGACTGTTGAGAAATCTCCAGCAACTGAGGAAACCACAGAAAAAGATATTGACAAACAAACTGCAATTATGGAGAGTTCAGCTGAAGGGATGTTTATCATCAAAGAACCCATCAGACCAACTCTAGAGCTTGTGACTTTGAGCAGTCATGTAGTTCCAGTGATGAGCACAATTGCCCTGGACAGGAAGCCTCTTCATACAGATGGTACAGCCACTCGTGATGGAGTGGTTGGATTATCCACATCTAGTTCACCAGAGAGAAGAGCAGAAACAGAAAAGTTGGCTGTCAAAGTACCTACTCAACCGTCTGACAAACCTTCAGCTTCTTCAATATTTACAGATGAGAAGGAAACTGCTGATTCATTCATTTCAGAGGCAACAAGAGCTATGGATGTGACAGTTCCCCATGTCACTGTTACACCAGCAATGGAAGAAAAGACTCCAGAATCCACATCAGAAGCAGGAAGAGTGACAATAGAGATCAAAGAATTGCCCAAAATGAAGATTAGTAAACCTACAGACATATCTCCAACAGTCGATGGAACAGAAAAAATAGAGAAAGATTTGCAGAAACAAACTACACTCACTGATACAGAGAGTTCTGGAGATAAAATGTTTACCATTCAAGAAGCAGTCAGGCCAGGTGTTTCTACTTTAGAAACAAGCAGCCATGTAGTTCCAGAGACCAGCAAAATCTCACTGGATGGGAAACCTCGTCACATAGATGTCACAGCTGCACGTGATAGAGAGGCTGGGATATCCACATCTGGATTACCAGAGACAAAAACAGAAGGAGAAAAAATTGTGGTAAAAACACCTGCACAAACAGCAGACAAATCCTCAGGTACAATATTTGATGATGAGAAGGAAACAGTTGATTCATTCGTACCAATCACAACTAAAGCAATGGATGTGAGAATTCCCCATGTCACCGAAGCAACAAAAGTGATCCCAGAGTTTGACGATCTATCAGGAAAAATGGTAGTGAAGTTTTCTGAGAAATACTCAGCGATTGAGAAAACCACAAAAACAGATATTGAGAAACAAACACCATTTTCAGACATAGAGGGTTCAGGTCAGGGAACGTTTACAATCAAACATCCTGCGCCAGAAGTTCTAGAAGCTTCTAAGTTGGAAATGAGCAGCCACGTGGCCCCAGTGACGAGCAAAACATCTTTGGATGGGGAAATTCTCCACACCGATGTTACAGCTGCACATGGTGGAGAGGCTGGAATATACATATCAGGAATAACAGTGCCAAAATCGCAGACGGGAAAATGGATTCCAGAAGGACATACACAACCGGCAGACAAACCACCAGCAATGGTTTTGGCTGGTGAGATGGAAAGTATTGAAACATTAACTTCGGTGGCAGCCAGTTCCCTGGATGTGAGAGCCCCCCATGTCACTGTTACCCCAACAGTTCAACAAGAAATTCAACAATCCACATCAGAAGCAGCGAAACTGATTACAGAGATTGAAGAGCTGCCCGGCAAGGAAATCTTTGAGAAATCTGTTGAGAAATCTCCAACAACTGAGGAAACCACAGAAAAAGGTGTTGAGAAACAATATGATACAGATATTGAGAGTTCAGGTGGAGGAATGTTTACCCTCAAACAACCCGTCAGGCCAACGCTAGATCTTGTGGCCACGAGCAGTCATATGGCTCCAGTGACGAGCACAATTGCCCTGGACGGGAAACCTCGTTACGCAGATGTTACAGCCGCTCGTGAGGAGGGGACTGGAGCATCCACATCTGGAGCACCAGAGGCAAAAGCTGCAACATATTACTTGATTGTAAAAGTGCCCACCAAAGAACCAGTCAGATCAATTCCAGATGTTTCTACTTTAGAAATGAGCAGCCATGTAGTGCCAGAAACCAGCGAAATCTCACTGGATGGGACACCTTGTCATACAGAAGCAACAGATGTGAGAGTTCCCCATGTCACTCTTGCACCAGCAACTGAACAAAAGACTCCAGAATCCACATCAGAAGCAACAAAAGGAAAGGATATGAAACCTGTTGAGAAATTCCCAATTATTGGGGAAACCAGAGGAACAGAAGGTGAAATTGAGAAACAAATTCCATTTACAGATATAGAGAGTTCAGGTGATGGAATTTCAATCACCAAACAGCATGTGCAAATAGTTCCCCATGTCACTGTTACACCAGCGATTGAACAGAAGATTCCGGAATCCACATTAGAAGCAGCAAAAGTGGGCACAGAGATTGAAGAGCTGCCTGGCAAGGAATTGGAGCCTGTTGAGAAATTTCCAGCAACTGAAGAAACCACAGAAAAAGATACTGAGAAACAAACACCATTTGCAAGTATCAAGAGTTCAGACGAAAGAATGTTTACTATCAAACAACCCATGCAAGTAGTTGTAGGGTTTTCAACTTTAGAAACGAGCAGCCAAATTGCCCCTGTGACAAGCAAAACATCTTTGGATGGGGAATCTCTCCACACTGATGTTACAGCTGTTCATGATAGAGAGGCTGGAATATCCACATCTGGATTATCAGAGACAAAAGCAGAAACGGAAAAATTGTCCATAAAGATTCCTACTCAAGCTACAAAATTTGCTGATGTGAAGGTTGATTCATTAGTTTCAGTTACAACAAAAGAAATGAATATGAGAGTTCCTCATGTCACTGCTGCACCAGTAACTGAACAAAAATCTCCAGAATCCACATCAGAAGCAATAAAAGCGATCACAGAGTTTGAAAAGCTCCCAGGAAAGGATATAGATTCTGATGAGAAGTCTCCAGCAACTGAGACAAGCAGAGGAACAGAAAAAGGTATCACAAAACAAACACCATTTGCAGATATAGAAAGTTCAGGTGAAGGAATGTTTACCATCAAGCATGCTGCGCCTGTTGTTGTAGATTCCTCTACTTTAGAAATGAGCAGCCATATAGTTCCGGTGACAAGCAAAACTTCTTTAGATCTGGAAACTTCCCACACTGATGCCACAGCTACATGGGATAGAGAGGCTGGAATATCCACATCTGGATTACCGTTGACAAAATTAGAGACAGGAAAATTGGTTGTACAAGTATATACACAGCAGGGAGACAAATCTTCAGGTGCTACAACAAAGGCAGGGGACATAAGAGTTCCGCATGTCACTGCTACACCAGCAACTGTACAAAAGACTCAGGAATCCACATCAGAGGCAGTAAAAATGAAGCCTTCTGAGAAATATCCAGCAATTGAGAAAACTGCAACAACAGACCATGAATTGCAGGAACCAAAACTTCCTACAGAAATGGAGGGTTCTGCTGAAGAAATGTTTACTACCAAAGAGGCAGTCAGGCCAATTCCAGATGTTTCTCCTTCAACCAGCCATGTAGTCCCAGTGACGAGCAAAGTACCTTTGGATGGGGAAACTCGCCACCTTGTTACAGCTGCTCATGATGGAGAGGCTGGAATGTCCACATTTGGACTACCAGAGGCAAAATCAGAGGTGGGAAAATTGTTGGTAAAAGCTCACACGCAACTGGCAGGTAAATCTTCAGCAGCAATCTTGGTTGATCAGAAAGAAACTGTTGATTCTATAGTTTTAGTTACAAGCACAATGGATGTGAGCGTTCCCCATGTCACTGTAACACCAGCAACTGAACTAAAGACTCCAGAACCCACATCAGAAGCAGTAAGGGTGATCACAGAGGTTGAAAAGCTGCCAGGAGAGAAGACTGAGGAACCTTTTGGAAAATTCCCAACAATTGATGAAACAACAAAAACAGAGAAGGATTTGCAGAAACAAATTACGCCCATTGACACAGAGAGTTCTGGTGATGGACTGTTTACCATTCAAGGAGCTGTCAGGCTAATTCCAGATGTTTCTACTTTAGAAACAAGCAGCCACATAGTTCCAGAGACCAGCAAAATATCACTGGATTGGAAACCTCTTCATGCAGACGTTACAGCTGCACAGGTTGGAGAGGCTGGAATATCCACATCTGAATTACCAGAGGCAAAAGCAGAAACCGAAAAATTGTCCGTAAAGGTCCCTACTCAACAGGCAGACAAATTTTCAGCTACAGTTTTGGTTGATGAGGAGAAAACTGTTGACTTATTCGTTTCAGTCGCAACAAGAGCAATGGATGTGAGTGTTCCCCATCTCACTGCAACAACATCAACTGAACAAAAGACTCAACCAACAAAGGTGATCACCAAAATTCAAGAGCTACCAGGAAAGGATATTGAGAAACAAACACCATTTGAAGATATAGAAAGTTCAGGTGAAGGAATGTTGACCACCAAACACCCTGTGCCAGTTGTTGTAGATTCCTCTACTTTAAAAATGAGCAGCCACATAGTTGCAGTGACCAGCAAAATTTCTTTAGATGAGGCAACTTCCCACACTGATGCCTCGGCCTCATGGGATAGAGAGGCTGGAATATCCACATCTGGATTACCGGTGACAAAACTGGAGACAGGAAGATTGATTGTACAAGTATACACACAGCGGGGAGACAAATCTTCAGGTGCTACAACAAAAGCAGGGGACATAAAAGTTCCCCATGTCACTACTACACCAGCAACTGTACAAAAGACTCAGGAATCCACATCAGAGACAATAAAAATGAAGCCTTCTGAGAAATATCCAGCAATTGAGAAAACTGCAACAACAGACCATGAATTGCAGGAACCAAAACTTCCTACAGAAATGGAGGGTTCTGCTGAAGGAATGTTTACTACCAAAGAGGCAGTCAGGCCAATTCCAGATGTTTCTTCTTCAACCAGACATGTAGTCCCAGTGACGAGCAAAATGTCTTTGCATGGGGAAACTCTCCACACTGTTGTCACAGCTACTCATGATGGAGAGGCTGGAATATCCACATCTGGACTTCCCGAGGCAAAATCAGAGGTGGGAAAATTACCGGTAAAAGCTCACACACAACTGGCGGACAAATCTTCAGCGACAATCTTGGTTGATCAGAAAAAAACAGTTGATTCTATAGTTTTAGTTACAAGCACAATGGATGTGAGAGTTCCCCATGCCACTGTAACACCATCAACTGAACTAAAGACCCCAGAACCCACAATAGAAGCAGCAGAAGTCACAGAGATTGAAGATCTGTCGGGAAAGACGATATCTGAGAAAGTCCCAGCAATTGATGAAACCACAGAAACAGATATTGAGAAACAATCACCATTTTCAGATATAGAGATTTCAGGTGGAGGAATGCTTACAATCAAACATCCTGTGCAAGTAGTTCTAGAATCTTCTACTTTAGAAACAAGCAGCCATGTACTCCCAGTGACAAGCAAATTCTCATTGGATGGGAGACCTCATCCAACACCTGCATTACCAGAGACAGAAACAGGGACAGAAAAATTGTTGTTCAAACAACCTACAAAACCAGCGGACAAATTTTCAGCTACAGTTTTGGTCGCTGAGATGGATTCATTAGTTTCAGCCACTACAAAGGCAGTGGATCTGAGAGTTTCCCTTGTCACTGCGCCACCAGCATTTGAACAAAAGTTTGAAGAATCCACAGAAGCAACAAAAGTGATCACAGAAACAGAACAGCCACCCAGAGAAGAGCTGGCGAAGCCTTCTGACAAATATCCGACAATTGAGAAAACCGCAAAACCGGAGAAAGAGTTGCAGAAACCATCACTGTTTGAAGAAACAGGGAGTTCTGATGAAGAATTGTTTACTATCAAAGAAGCAGCTGGCGAAATTCCAGATGTTTTTATTTCAGAAAAGAGTACCCACGTTGTTCCAGTGATGAGCAAAACATTAGTGGAGGGGGAAACTCTCCATACAGATGTTGCAACTACTCGTGATGGAGAGACTAGAATATCCACATCAGACTTACCAAGGATAACATCAGAAACAGACAAATTGTTAGTGAAAGTATATATGCAGCCGACAGATAAATCTCCAGTAACAGATTTCTTTGATGAGAAGCAAACTGCTGCTACATTAATTTCTAAGTCAATAGATATTGGAGATCCTCATCTTACTGGTACACCTGCTATTGAACAGGAGTCTTCTTATTTCACATCAGAATCAGCAAAAGCCGTCAGTGAGGACGATGACCTGCCCGGAAAAATAGTTACGACACCTTCAGGGATTTCTCCAGCAATTGTGGAAGCAACAAAAACATCTGTAGAATACCATAGGCAGTCACCAACTCCCAGGAAGCCATTTATATATTCTACTGAAAGAAGCAAACTAACAACCTTTCCTTTTACAGAGGAAGAAAGTTCTGGTGAAGTTACAAGGACTGAGCTTGGCGTAGAGTTATCCACTACTGCCTCTCCTCAGACTGGTGAAGTGTTCTCAGCAAAAGAACCTGAAGTATTAGGTAGTAGCATAGGTGGGAAGGAAATCTCACCAGTAACTACTGAAACTCCTCGTTCAACAGAAAGAGTGAAGGATAAATTTCAACCCAAAATGGATGCTACACCACAAACAATTTCTAGCGCTGCAGGCAGTCACCAAACATTTCAAACCTTGCTAAAAACAGCGAAAGCAGAGCTGAAAGAAACCCAAAAGGGAACTGCACAACCTTACGACAAGACACCAGGAACCATAGCCATTGTCCTTGATGAGGTAGATGACCAATTGCCAGAAGATAAAATTACAGATAGTTCTCGAGTATCTCAAAATATTACTATAATTTTTGTTAGTAGGAAGGAAAATGAAATCAGCATTATAGACGAAGAGAAATTTGGAACTCCCACAGCATCAGACTTCATAATTGATGTTGACAAGAAAGCAGATGTCACAGAAGAAATACAGAGTGGGACAGTAACAATTGATGAAGCGTCTCCAACTCAGTCACCTACTCATAATGCTACAGAAAGATTAGAAATTGTCCAAATGAATGTGGTAAAGTACACTGCCACTGATATCTCGAGTAAGATAGAGACAGATGTTGCTGGCTCTGGAGATTCATCCTCACCTTTGACCATTGTAACACCAGAACAAAAAGGACCAATCAGTACAGCTGCCACAACAGTTTCCTTGGACAAAGTTGGAAAAGAGGCCTCTGAACCACAAGTAGGACAGGATGTACTACCATTATTTATGACGACAATTTTACCTCAACATGCTGCTGACACCTCTCTAGAAACTGTATATATTTCATCCACTAAAAACATAAAGAAGCAGGTGCCACAAATAAGTCGACGTGAAGAAGAGGGTGAAATATACACATTCACTGTGCCAACTTCTTTAAAGGATGCTGATGGCACAAGCACATTTCCAGAAAAACCGATTACATATCAAATGTTCACTGACTCAAAGGCCCGTGTGAGTGAAGGGTACATTCATCCTATGACTGAACGTGAAGGCACTGAAGGCTCACCAACGTCCAGTTCATTGGAAGGGGAATTTTCTGGCGATGAATTTATAAGGACTGAAGGTCCTTATGAAGAAAAGGTAACCTACCAATTGGATAAGGCTGCCCCTTTTACGCAGGCTTCATCTCAAGCTGGTTTTGAAACTCACTCAGTAAGTTTACCAACAAAATCAGCTTCTTCATATACTTCTGAAGACCCTACTGTGATTTTGACAAAGCTGCCTCCAGAACATGCTGATATATCTACTAATAATGTTACCCCCTCATCTGCACAACTCACTTCCTTTGCAGAAGGAGGTGTAACAAAGGAGTTGCCTGACAAAACGCATGTTGAAAAATTGGCGACAGTCGCGACCATGGAACGAACAACGCAGGGAATTCAATTGGGAGAACTGGAAAGTTTGTCTTCACCACCGACATTTGACAATGTTTCCACGAAAGAAAGGATTGATCTGGTAATTATACAACCAACCATTAGTCACAAAGAGTTTTCAGAGGCCAGGACTGAGGACACCGTGCCTAGCGCAACATCTTTGTTAGATGACAGTTTGAAATTACAGCAGGTAGATGATTCTGCACCACACTCAGTTCCTGTCAAAATGCATGAAAAAGAACCATCTGTGCCACAAACCACTGCATACCAAAGCATTGCAGGTAAAATTCCATTTGAAGGATATGCTACAGAACGTGTAATAGGAACTGTACAGCCATCAGATCCACACAGTGCCCCACTTGGAGAAGTAGAAGCTTCGCCAGCACAAGATAATTATGTTGAAATTTCTAAAGAGACTGTAGTCAGTGATCCATCTTTATGGCCATCCACAGATCAAAAAGTTATAAAGGGTATGCCAGAACCTGCCAGAGTCACAACAGTTTCATCCTCTTTACATGAGAGCAGTTCACAGGAGCTGAACCGATTTGGTGAGCAAGATCTGCAAGATATAACAGTAGTGCCACCTCAGATGCATACAGAATTAAAAGATTTCAAGACCTCCTCTTCAATACCTATTTTATATTCTGTAGAACAATCTCTGATAAGTGGCACTGACATTCATACTGATGTTCCTCCATCACCACCACTTGACCGACCAGAAGATTGGAGATCCACACAAACACCTCAACTACAAACTGACAACAAAACAACTGAAGCGACCCTGGCATCGACAGCTCACTTGAAGACCACCTCCGAAATTGTGTTTTGGGAACATAGTAACACGAGTGAACGAATAATTACTGGTGAGCCACAGGATGGTGAGACTGTTCATATACCAGGTATGAAATACCACTGCATCCAGAGTTTTAATGCCAAATGGTGAGGCAAAGACAAACATAGCATAGGGAATATTTAGTGTAAAAATCACATTGCATTTGGTAACTTAAATTTCTGAATGTTTTTACATGACGGAAACTCTTTCCGAATGAGCGATCCTAGTGCAGGGCCTCACCTAACGGGAGCACATAATTGAGAAATAGATGAAAAATGGGAATTCCACCTTATTTTCTTGATAAGTGCTCCCTACAGTCAAGGCTCTGCTTTAAGAGTGATTGTACATTCAAGCTCTTATTTCCTTCAGTGGAGAAACTCTAATGCTTGTCTGGAAGGCTCCGCCAAATGAAACACTTAACAAAAATAGAGTACAAGTAGAACTGATCTTGCTCCACATAAATACACCTAATATAGCTTAGGTGTGACATTGATGAAAATCACTGAAAAACCTATTAATTAGGCTTGTCTTGTAGGAATAATAGTTTTAGCTTTAAGCTTCTTGCCAGTTTTTTTTCACTTATGAGCCCTAATTTTGCCTTCGAGGTGTCCTACATAAATTGTTCGAATTACAAGGACACATTTAACTATTGACTCACTGAGAGGAAATCCACATCTCAAAAGACAAAAATAAAATGAAATACTTAGGAAGCATTTATGCGGAGAAAATTAACCAGTCAGTTAACACTTCAGGCCTAAGATTCTTCCTCTCAATGCAGGAAATTACAGAGGCACGATATTTAGAACAGAATAGAACAAGTAAAAGAGATAGCAAAGATGAAAAAGAAGCACAGGTATAGGAAAATAAGTAAGAGTGAGCTGTAAAATGCTTGGATGGAGAAGATGAAATAATTCAGTGACACTATCAGTGATAGAGTGGCATGGTGCCACAGTAGTTAGCACTGCTGCTTCACAGGGACTTGGCCTTGTTTCCCCACTTGGGTCACTGTGTGCGGAGTCTGCACCTTCTCCCCAAATCTGTGTGGGTTTCCTCCAGGTGCTCCAGTTTCCTAGCACAGTCTGAAAGATAGGGTGGTTAGGTGCACTGGCCATGGTAAATTCTCCGAACAGGCGCTGGAGTGTGGCGACAAGGGGACTTTTCCAATAACTTCACTGCAGTGTTAATGTAAGCATACATGTAACATTAACAAACAAACTTTAAATTTTCCAGAGGCAAAAGGAGGAACAAATGGAGATAAAGTACATACACGAAACACAGAACAGGGATAGATAGAAATGGAAACACGGAAAACAGCAAAACACAAAGCAGACTTCATTGTGACAACAGTGATCACTGGAAGTGTTTTAATAAATACCCACTCTGTTCACCCAGCCCAAGAAATATCAGCAAACCTTGCCCTTGGTATCAACTCCCAACTAACAGAGAATAGAAACTGTAGTTAAGGAATGAACAGTCAATGTTAAGATCAGAAAGCTGCAAAAAACCCATGAGATAGATCAGCATCTTTTCCTCAGCGTTATGTTGAGCTTATTTGCCACAGAGTAGAAGAGCAAAGACAGAGGTCGAACTAGGACACGGAATTAAAATGGAAAGCAAGGGAAGCTTGAGATTGCACTTATGAACACTTTGGAGATATTCAACAGAACGATCACTTAATCCACATTTGTTTTTCCCCGTGCTGTGGAGAGTGCGACAAATATTGAACATTCGGCTTGAACTGAACTAAATAGATTGATGAAAAGCTAACTTTATTGTGCTACTTCTTCTTGATCGATGATAAGGTGATTGTTCACTTAATTACATCAATAAAGCTTTCAGAATTATAGTATTGACTGTTCACTAAACTAAACGTAACTCAGCTTATAATTACTATTTGGCCTCAATTTAATATAGCATAATAGCAATAATGCTGTAAGAATAACAATGTGTTGCTGGTGCCATTTTTAGTGCGTACATCAGTTAATAAATTCAGTAGGTTAAGAAATGTACTACTGCAAACTTGCTAACTGATTTACACCACTCTGCCACTTGCTACACACCATCAGCATCTCTCCTCAGTCTCCTTGTTTGAAAAAAACTTGCTAGATTTGCAAATTAATTAACTGTTAAACTCATCATAGAGCACTAAGTTTTGCAATTAAGAACTGACTTTTTTATAATGATGTGATAATTGCTAATACAATCCAAATAAACTCCTTTGGCCCAAAGATTGAGTAGTGTAAACTGGAGAACAGTGTAAGCTGGAGACTCATTCCTTCAAGTGGTAGATTGTTCGCAGAGATTATAATATCACAGTTTAATTATTTTCACTTTTCCTTTTTTCTCTCTTTCAGTCCGGTTTATCTTTTCACTTTATTTCTTCCTGTTTCAACTCTCATTTACCTGCATTTCACCTTTTGCCTCAATCCTAAAACTAAATTAAGAAAATTAATTGTTAATCCCATGATCCACTGAGGTCCCAAATGTCTCATTGCCCTCACCACATCATTATGGAGCAAACAATTCTGCTTTTGCAATCTATCAGTTCTCTCTACCTTGCAGATTCAAGCAAGCAGCTTACCACATAGTGAAGGGGATTTTCACAGTAATTTATTTGCAGTGTTAATGTAAGCCTGCTTGCGACATTGATAAATAAACTGAAAAACATAGCACTTGAACCCTCAAAGAGAAATTGAAATGAAGAAGCTATCTTGTAAAAAGTTCAGTAAATTGTATTCCATATAATACATAGCATTGGAACTAACAAAGTCACATGGCTGCGATTATTCATGTTGTGATTTTCTTCACCCTACTTGCAACAATAGGGAAATATTGAGAGGCTAAAAAGTAACGATGTTTATCCTGCACTTCATGCTTTCAGTTCTAATACCGGAAGTTCACCCATGTGAAGGATACCCTTGCCAACATGGAGGCAGTTGTTACCCACGAGAAAATAGTTATATTTGCACCTGTTTGCCAGGATACACAGGGGAGCATTGTGAAATAGGTAAGAGCAGAAATAGACATGGCGGTATTTAAGTGATGTACAATGCTTTCAACTATTTTTACTGGAAATGATTTAGGTTCATCTTTGGAATTCCAGTATAAAAGGAATGTTATGCTATAATCGGAGTTTCAGTGGATGGGCTTCCACGCATAATGCCAGCAATCTGCCAAAATCCGATTCTGTTTCCAACAAAACATGAGAAACTGCTCCAGTGCGTTTTGTGTGCACTTTACTAATGTAAACTAAGGTACACTCCCACTGCAAGCATTCAAATGCTGAGCTAGATGCAGACGGAATAACTGGTGCTGCAAGCCTTGATCAGGGGAAACAATTGAATATATCACAAAAAATATAAACCTGCTCCTGGAATGTTTAAAAAAATATACTTTTAATGAATTTGGAATTCTGTTTCCCCAGCCATGCTCACTGCCATAACTGTAAGCCTCACAAATGCACTCATTATACTTGAGCAAGATTTTTGTTTCAACTCAAATTCTGATGAATCGGTGTTAGATGAGGGTGGGTATTCAGCCAAGGCTCCACCTTGCCAGTGATTGCAATCACCGGAAGTGACGTCAGTCATTGAGTGTATCCTCTCAAATGCTCAGATTGCACACCAATGGCATAGTGATGCCAGATCTCACCATCTTTTTGTCATAGTAGTATGAGGCACAAGGAATAGTCTGGTGTGAGGAAGGCAATTTAAAAAGGTTCAGAGGCCAATAGATCGCCCTTGCAATGCACCTAGGAATTATTACAAACTTTAGCTGTCCTCTTCCCCAGTTTTCGCTGTACATTTTCCCAGAGGTAACCACCTTCCATGCTATTGCTGCAGTCACCCATTATTGGTAAGCATCCAATTTACACCCTGTTCAAGCAAGGCAGACTGCTTAGCACAACTAGGAGTCCCACTGCAAATATCCAAAATGTTACAATTAGCCCAAGCCTGAAAATTCCATGAAGGTGTATGGGAGCCAGTCTGGGCCGGGGTAGATCCTCCATGATGTACTTTTAGCAAAACTGCAAATCATACTCTGAAAACTACATATGCAGAGAAATCACATGAATTATGTAAAAATGTCTGCAAAGAGATTAACAACCTTTTATTCTTTCAAAATGAATGTAGTACAGGGTGTCTAATCGAATTTTCTTTTATTTACTGATCTGTTCATTATATTATCACTATTAGCACAGATTCAGGAAAGGGATTTGGGTTTTTTTGAGGAAGTGACCAGTAGAGTGGACAAGAGTGAACTAGTGGATGTTGTGTATCTGGAATTTCAAAAGGCTTTTGACAAGGTCCCACACAAGAGATTATTGATGTGGATAGAAAATTAGTTGGCAGACAGGAAGCAGAGAGTGGGAATAAGCGGATCCTTTTCAGAATGACAGGCAGTGACTAATGGGGTATCGCAGGGTTCAGTTCTGGGACCCCAGCTACTCACAATATACATTAATGATTTGGATGAAGGAATTGAATGCAATTTCTCTAAATTTTCAGATGACACTAAGCTTGGTGGCAGTGTGTGCTGTGAGGACGATGCTAAGAGGCTGCAGTGTGACTTGGATAGGCTGATTGAGTAGGCAAATACTTGGCAAATACAATATAATGTGGATAAATGTGAGGTTATCCACTTTGGTGGCAAAAACAGGAAGGAAGGTTATTATTTGATTGTGGCAGTTTAGGAAAAGGGGAAGTGCAATGTGACCTGGGTGTCATGTTGGAACAGTCACTGAAGGTTGGTATGCAGGTACAGCAGGCGGTAAGAAAAGCTAATGGCATGCTGGCCTTAATAGCAAGAAGATTTGAGTCTAGGAGTAGGGATCTCTTGCTGCTGTTAAATAGGGGCTTGGTGAGGCCATCCCTTGCATATTGTGTGCAGTTTTGGTCTCCCAGTCTGAGGAAAGACATTCTTGCTATTGAGGGAGTCCAGTGAAGGTTCATCAGACTGATTCCCTGCAATGGCAGCACTGATATATGAAGAGAGACTGGATCAACTGGGTTTATACTCACTGGAATTTAGAAGAGTGAGAAGGGATCTCATAGAAACATATAAAATCCTGGTGGGACTGGACAGGCTAGAAGCAGGAAGAATGTTCCCGATATTGGGGAAGCCCAGAACTAGGGGGTCACAGTCTAAGAATAAGAGGTAAGCCTTTCAGGACTGAGATGAGGAAGAACTTTTTCAATCAGAGGATTATGAACTTGTGGAATTCTCTCTGCCACAGAAAGCTGTTGAAGCCAGTTCAGTAGAGACTGAGTGGCAACCTGATTGAGGTGTACAAGATTATGACAGACATGGACAGAGTGGTTAAAGAGCAACTATTCCCCTTAGTTGAAGCGTCAGTCACGAGGGGACATTGGTTCAAGGCGAAGGGCAGGAGATTTAAGGGGGATGTGAGGAAAACCTTTTTATCCAGAGGTTGGTGACAGTCTAGAATGCACTGCCCGGGAGAGTGGTGGAGATGGGTTGCCTCACAATCTTTAACAAGTATCTGGATGAGCACTTGGCACATCATAACATTCAGGGCTATAGGTCAAGTGCTGGCAGATGGAATTGGGTGTGAGTTCAGGTGTTTCTAATGTGTGGGTATGGACTTGATGGACCAAAGGGCCTCTTCCGCACTGTATGATTCTATGATTCTATATGTTCAAGAGAGAGCTGGATGTGCTCCTTGTGGTTAAAGGGATCAAGGAGTATGGAGACAAAGTGGGAGTGGGATACTGAGAGTGCATGATCAGCCATGATCATATTGAATGGTGGTGCAGGTTTGCTGAGCTGAATGGCCTATTGCTGCACCTATTTTCTATGTTTACATTGCTCACGGAGAGTCAGAGGAACTTATGACTTTTAGGTGCATTTGCCGCAACTGGTAGAGAGTCTGGTCAGCTTGTCTGGAGCTATCACAAATAGCAGGGTCAACAGAATTCATTTAAAGACATAACAGCACCATCCACTGGAAGAATTAAGAACAGCATATCTGAAAACAGTGTACCACACCTACAGGAAGCAATGGCCTGGCAGTGAGAGGACATAGGACACACCTCAAAGATTTTCTATTCAATACTGACATATTTCCAATGTTGTTCCATAAGCTGCTGTTACATGTCTGGGGGACACAGATTTTTGGATAAGAGATGCAGGGGAGGCTACAAGGAAGGAATTTTTTTTATACATTGAGAGTTAATGTCTCGGAATAGGCTGCTTAAAGGGATGATGGAAGTGGAGATGATGAATGATTAAAAAGGAAGATTAGGTGGGTGTTTGAGGGGAATAAACCTCCAGCACTAGAGGGCTAAAGGGGGTAATTGGTCTTATTGTATTACTCTACAGAAAGTTGTCATAGACTCAGTGGACTAGTTGGCCTTCCTCTGTACTCTAAAGATCTTGATTTTCATGAGGAAGTGGGAAGGTAGAGTTGAGAATCTTCCCAACTTCGCAGACCTGTATCCTTTAAATAGGGCCCTTAACCATCATATTTTAATTCTGGGGAGGTGGGTAGATGCCCAGACTGGCAGGCTAGAATGCCCACCTCTGTTTTCTTGGCCAGATTTTAATAATGAATGACAGGCTCACAAACCTTAAGTCCCTCACCCACACCCCACATGCTACCTCCATATCCCCATGCCACTCCATGCTCCATAACATCCATGCACCCCATGTAGCCATTGTAGCCATTTATCCAATATCTATTAAGAAAAGATCTCAGGATATCTGTGAAATGGACATTCAAAAACACTTCATGATGTCATAGATTCCTTTTGATAAAGGAAGTGCCTTTGAATATGACAGCTCCATGACAAAAACCCTCATCTTACACAAAATTCTAAATTCCCTCAAGTGGTCAATTTGTTACAAAAATAAACAGACATCCACTTACAACATAAAAGGCAGATAATCCTTTAATGACAACTTAAAACTGTCATTCTAAATGTAAATGTATCCACTTCCTCATCTGACATCAGTATTTGTGACCCATTTAAACTCAGCCAAATATTCATAATAGTTCCAACAATCAAAATCAATTCTGGGGAATATCAGCAATTGAGTCTGTTGAAATTGAAAACTGAGATGACCATCTTTTAAGCTGCAGATGATATTTCTTTTCTACTTCAAACAGTTTGCCTGTTAATCAATGAAATATGGCAGGTGCTTTTTTTTTTAATGTTCAACAGCAGGGCCGTTTCTTTCAAAGTTGAAGATCATTGAACATTTAACCATGGAAGGATAATTTCATAGCACATTTTCTACAGTTTTAAATGCTTTATGGCATTTTCTCTATTGCAGAAAGTACAACAATACATGTCAGCACTCAATATAAAGGCAAAGTTACCTTTGCAGGACCAAGCCCTATAGTCAAACACTGCAGTACAAATACCTCTGACTTGTAATAGAACATCTAACTATGTTACCTGCAATCACAGTTTTTTGCTGTATTTCAAAGCCTGTTGATGAAAGAATTCCATTAAGTTATTTGGTCCACCAGTTGAAATTGGGTTCCTCTGAGGTTCATGAACTCTTCTGAGGTACTGTGAACCACATATTATACCAAATCGGGCCTGACACCTTGAGAATAGTTGGGTTCCGAAATGTCCACGTCCTCAGTGGAGTAGGCAAGGACATAATTGGTGTGTGGAGTATGTGCAACCAGGGCTATTAAAATCCCACATGATGGAAATGAGGGAGAGGGGTGGGGGCGGCCAGGTCCCGTCTGCCAATTTCAAATCACCCCATTCTGACATGGATAGAAGCATGAAAATCCATGGGGCTACAATTCTATGAAGATAGCTGTGTATTTGTACTATTGATATAAAAAGATCCAATTCAGATTTATTGCAATACCAAGTTAGCAATTGTATGCTGAAAACAAGTTTTTGATAATGTACTTGAAAGCTATCTCTAAAGTATTCTTATAATGGGAGTGTGAATTAATCTAACCTTGGTTGGCTGCAATTTGTTTCTGGTACTTTGAACTTTATGAGTATTTGCTTTGCATTTCAGAATTGAGCCAAATAAACATGGAGTGCAATTTTCCTCCCCATTTTGATTTGATTTATAATTGTCACATGTATTAGCATATAGTAAAAAGTATTGTTTTTGCGCGCTATGTAGACAAAGCATACCGTTCATAGAGAAGGAAACGAGAGAGTGCAGAACATAGTGTTACATCATAGCTAGGGTGTAGAGAAACTTAGTGCAAGGTCGGTCCATTCAAAAGTCTGATGACAGCAGGGAAGAACTGTTCTTGAGTCAGTTGGTTCATAACCTCAGACTTTTATATCTTTTTCCCAGCGGAAAAAGTGGAACAGAGAATGAATGGAGTGTGTGGGGTCTTTAATTATGCTGGCTGCTTTTCCAAGGCAGCAGGAAGTGTAGACGGAGTCAATGGATGGGAGGCTGATTTGCATGATGCGTTGGGCTACATTCATGACCTTTTGTAGTTTCTTGCAATCTTGGACAGAGTAGGGGCCACACCAAGCTGTGATACCAACCAGAAAGAATGTTTTCTATGGTGCAGCTGTAAAAGTTGGTGAGAGTCGTTTACAGGGGTGGAGCTGTGAAGAGCGGCGAGCCAATCAAATGTCCATTGACTTAGGCAGGGCCATGAAATCCTGCCAGCGTAAAACTCTTTTGAATGCTATCAGACACTAATTTCTAAGATGCTTCAAATGCTGCTGTTTATATGAAAACACAGGAAAAT
Source organism: Carcharhinus amblyrhynchos (assembly GCF_965287045.1). NCBI lineage: Eukaryota > Metazoa > Chordata > Chondrichthyes > Carcharhiniformes > Carcharhinidae > Carcharhinus > Carcharhinus amblyrhynchos. Next base: position 91,967,910 of record NC_137328.1, on the reverse strand, counting down.
TCAGTAGAGTTTTGAACTGCAATGTCATCCTGATTAATTAGGGCTGCTTTCAATTTTTCCAGAAATTAGGCTAAACCTTCAAAGAAACCACTTCCTGGTTTGCTCTTTGAAGAAGCATGTCCAATCCAACTGGTTTGCTTTAATTACTGGCTGCTTTAGTTTTGGCAGGCATAACAAGACACATCAATTGTAAAAGCAATGCTTGCTTCAATTAACCGCTAACAAATGTAATCCATTATTTCCTACAGATATTGATGAATGCCAATCTAACCCTTGCCGAAACGGAGCCACGTGTATTGATGGTGCCAACTGTTTTAGTTGTATCTGCTTGCCAAGTTACGGTGGCGCCCTGTGTGAACAAGGTAAGTCCAAAGATACATGAGCTAAACTATCTCATTGTTTGCGGTGTTGAAATAAAGTAAACAGACCAGCCAAATGAATCCATTATCGTTTTACTTTAGGATGGTGATGGTGATTAATAACAATGTTGCTACATTGTAGTAACTGGAGTGGGGAAAACAACTGCTAAACACCAATTTACTTTTCATTTTCATCATGATGTTTCTACACCATGGCATGTCTTTAACACAAATTACAACATGCTGCATAACCGCTTGGCAAGCAAGCAAAAGCAGCCCGTCAGATGCTTTGCAATGGAGAATATACCACTTCAAGCCTTAGGGAGGTACTCATGCAGCACAATTGTGCAATATGTGCCTTATGTAAAGCCTGATCCCTGACCCTAAGAGTATGAATTTAGTTTCTCCAAATAGCTTAATTCATGAAGATAATGGGCGGGATTTTCAGACCGCACTTGCCTTGAAACCAGAAAATCCCACCTGATACTAATGGACCGTTCCATGATCTGCTCCCTCCCCCCCTACAATTATTGTGGTCGGTGGGATGGAGAAATTACTCCCCATTATATCCACTGTGGGCCTGACTCGTACAAACCCTGAAGACCCCAGATTTGATCCCCAAGCTGTGCTGAATTAACTGATTTCAAGTGAGTTTTGCATCATCTCTATAATTTCCTCAGTGCACCTAAACTTGGAAGGACAAACAATCAGATTGACTTGCTGCTCCTGATTGTCCTCGAGTGACATTTGCAGAAAGTGAATGGGAAAATGGACTATGTTCCTCCGAATGTCATTACAATCCTGGAATACCATGTGAGATAAACCAATAAATTTGAGTTATTCCATCATCCAAAGCCAATGATTCCAATCATAAATGGACAAAGTCATGGAATGCCATTCCGAAAACATCAGTAAAGATCCAGGAACCCAAATTGTCTTAGTCACGAGTTAACACTTTAAGACAATTTACTGTAGTCAGTATTTGTCTCTGATGCAACATCACCAACATAAGAAGATGATCAAGTCATTATAAAAGAGAGAGGTATAGTAGATTAACTGTTGCATTATTGAATTAGTAATCCAGAGGCCTGACAAATATATTGGAAACACAAGTTAAAGTCCCACCACAGCACCCGAGGAATTTAAATTCAATTAACTAAATAAAATCTCAAATAAAATGTTAGTATCCTCCTAAATTGCTGGAAACACTCTTCTGCCACCTTAAACATTAATTTCCTCCACCACTGACGCAAATGGCAGTAATGTGTACAACATAAAAGATATACTCCAGCAGCTTGCCAAAGCTCTTTTGACTGTACCTTCCAAACCTGCAACCTCCAGAAGGACAAGGGCAACAAGTAGGAACACCACCACCTGTAGGTTCCCCTCAAAGCCACACATCATCCTGACATGGAACTATACCGCAGTTCCTTCACTGTCACTGGGTCAAAATCCTGGCTTTCCTTCCCTAACAGCATTGCGTGTGTATACCAACATCACATGGACTAAAGCAGTTCAAGGAGACAGTGCACTGCTACATTCTCAAGAGCAGTTCGGGATTGGTAACAAATGTCGATTGTGCCAGACAAATTCACATTCAAGAATGAATTTTTAAAAAAATGTCCTATAAGGGAGGAAGTCTGCCTATCTGACTACTGTGTGAATCAGGACTTACAGCAATATGTATGGCTCCTTCATATCCTGTGAAATAGTCCAGCAAGCCACATAGTTTTAAAGGAATGAGCCATAAATACTGGCCTAACCAGATACATAAACATTCTGTGAATGAATTAAAAAAAGAAAGACATTGTTGTTTGTGGCAGCTTGTGTGCAATTTCGTTCTGTTGTTGTTAGTGATCTATCAGCAGTGATTTGCCCCAGGATCAAATTGTCTCCTGTTACTCACAGTCTCCGCTTACATTGGAAGAATATTCACTTGGACAGGGATTCTCATCGATGCCTATAAAATCTGGCAAAAAAAAGATAAACCTAATTAACCACTTTTGAGGCCATGACATTTTATATTTGAATCTTGATGTGTTAACTGAGATCTGAACGTTTGCACTATAGTTAAGTCTCTGCATACTTTGTTAGCTGCAGCTGGACTATTCAGCAGTGTGTGAGCTGTTAAATGAACTCGTGCCAAATTTGCAGGCAGCGGTTGAAGTCATTCTCTTCAGTATAATTATGCGATGGTGCCAATAGACATGTGGCAGTGCAAAGTAACTGCTTGTGCGCTAACATCTCCTTTAGTACTGATATTAAAAAGCGGTTATAGATTTAAAAATGTTAGCAAGGAGCCGACACACAGCAGACAATAAAATTCACCTCAGTGAAAATGAATATTCAGCCAATACACTTACGGATAGCACATAACATCTGCAGACAGGAAATGTGTTTGATACTTGGGGGAAAAATAAGTATAACTGACTCTCTTACTTTTGAGGAAACCCATCTGTGTGGTTTTATCTTTTTGAATCTTTGAGTTCAGGCTTGTTTGCTGCGCATTCATTGCCAAGCGTCTTTTTGAAAAGACAATTTTCCATATCTTCAGAGGGTTAAACATTCCGTTAATCTAGTGGAACCAGGGCTACAGTGATGTATCAGGATTTCCATCTTCCCTTGAACAGGGAGGGGAGGAAAATCTAGTGAGGGAAGTATCCCTCGCCACGTTGTGTACATGTGCCTCTTAGTCAAGCAGTGACCTGAATGTATCTGTCAACATGGCTGCCAAATAACCATGGGCACAATCCTACCAGCCATTCATGCCATGGTACCACTGCAGCGAAGTTGGGGAATTTGGTGCCCAGTCAAAGCTCTGTTCACTGCGGCGGTATGGGAAAATCCTGCCAGCGTGGACAGCCGTAACTTTCTGCTCCATTTTTTGAAAGTAACTTCTCACCTGAGAAACTTCTGTTTCCTCAGCCATAAATCAGGCAAGAAAGAAACTGTCGACTCTGTTTATTGCCTGCAGCCTTGGGATGTAAAAATGCTCAGACGTTAGGACCCAGCAGAACTCTCTGGGCAAAGCATTAGATGCCAGATTTCCACCACATCAGACAAAAATGTATTTCAAAGTACAGACATAGCTGTCTGGTGTGAGGATACAACCACAGGAGTGGAAGTCATCAGAAAATACAACTAAATCTATACCTTAGTGCCACATAGATTGCGATAAATGACCTTTGGAGGTTATGGTTCAAGGGAACTGTAGGTCTCCAAATTTGAATTGTGTCTGTAGATGCTTATCTAGGAAATACATGCTAAATCTGTTAGTCACATCTCATTTAGGATTGTAGGAATTGTTTTAAGTATGTAGGAGCCCTTTTATGGTAGTGTTGTGTAAAGACATGACAATATGTTGGTTCACTTATCTGAAATGAGAAGATAATTCTGTGAGTTAGCAACATGCTCATAGTATTAATCACTGCAACTAAAATTTTTAAAAACTATTTTTGGTAAAATCGTTACTATTATGCTTCAAAATATTCAAAAAATATTTCACGCGCAGCTGAAGTTTTCACACAAAGGCCAGAATTTACTGCCCCGCCTGCCACGGATTCGGAGCGGCTGAGGGCTGAGCAAGGGAAATGTCTGTTGACCTCAGGCGAGATTTTATGGTTTTGGGATGAGCGAAGGTGTAAAATCCCACTCTATGGGCCCGATTCTACCATTGCACGAAAAGGTGGGAAAGACGGGTGTGAGGCCATTAACTCGATCCGCACCCGTTGCCACTTCACCGAAACCTGGGAATGGCAGCGATTCGATTTGCGCCCAAAACGGGCGCAACGGTGACTTAAATGCATTTGCATGCGTTTGGCAATCCGGAACCGCGCTGTATTGGACCTGCTGAATAAAAATCTGAATCAGGCGCTCCAGCTTCTGAGGGCACGTTTAGTGTTTCCAATGGCTCTCTGACTCAGATCGGTAGTGGTGGAGGGGGGTGGTTCAGATCATTCTCTGGTTGGGGGGTGGGCGGGGAGTGCGGCCAGATTACTGCCTGGTTGAAGGGTGCAAGGAGGAGGAGGAGGAGGAGGCGGGTCAGATATGTCTCTAGTAGGGGGAGAGGGGTGATCATTGTCTGGTGGGGAGTGAGGAGGAGGCGGGTCAGACGGTCCTCTGGTGGTGGGGTGGGGGATGAGTGAGGCCAGACCATTCTCGGGGGCGGGGGAGGGAGGATGAGTGAGGCCAGGTCATTGTCTGGGGAGGGAGGGGGTGGAGGGAGGCTCAAACGCTCACTGGTGGGGAGGGAAGCAGATGGATCTCCGGTGGTGGGGGGGAGGGGGCGTGGGGTGGGGTGGGGGGGGTGGTGGTCAGATGGATCTCTGATTGTTGGGGGGGAGACAGGGGAGTCCACTGCCACTTTGCAGGCTCTTGGTGTGGTGGGAGGGGGCGGGGGTGGCAATCGGTGGGGAATGGGTCACGGGAATTGGATAAGGGGGACAGCGATGTGTGTGGGTAGTGAGGGGGTGGGTGGATAAGGGGGACAGTGATGTGTGTGGGTAGTGAGGGGGTTGGATAAGGGGGACAGTGATGTGTGTGGGTAGCACTGGGGTGGGTGGATAAGGGGGACCCTGATGTGTGTGGGTAGCACTGGGGTGGGTGGATAAGGGGGACCCTGATGTGTGTGGGTAGCGGGGGGGTGGGTGGATAAGGGGGACAGTGATGTGTGTGGGTAGCGGGGGGGTGGGTGGATAAGGGGGACCCTGATGTGTGTGGGTAGTGAGGGGGTGGGTGGATAAGGGGGACAGTGATGTGTGTGGGTAGTGAGGGGGTTGGATAAGGGGGACAGTGATGTGTGTGGGTAGCACTGGGGTGGGTGGATAAGGGGGACCCTGATGTGTGTGGGTAGCACTGGGGTGGGTGGATAAGGGGGACAGTGATGTGTGTGGGTAGCAGCGGGATGGGTGGATAAGGGGGACACTGATGTGTGTGGGTAGCGGGGGGTTGGATAAGGGGGACACTGATGTGTGTGGGTAGTGAGGGAGTGGGTGGATAAGGGGGACAGTGATGTTGTGAGTAGCAGTGGGATGGATGAATAAGGGGGACAATAATATCTGTGAGGGCCATCGCTCCTGTTTTTCACACCTGAGCTGCTTTCTCTGCTTTCTGTGGCCCAGGAGCGATCTGGCATGAGTGCGCTTTTTCAAATTTTTTTCCAACTACGCATGCGCAGTTCAGAGCTCCGATCGTTTCAGCCATGCTAAGCCCTGCCCACAGTGCAAATGGGACTGGAGATGTTTTTTTCAGGCTGAGCGCATATGGGGGTGCCTGAAAGCAGATTTCCAAGTCAGATCTGCATTATGCCCAGATTCAGCACTTTGAGCCCAAGTTTACAATTTTCATTCTATGCGTCAGTTTTCAAGCACAGCATTGGTTGTTCTGAACAGCATTACTTTTCAAGTATACCGTTAGACTTCATGTGTTGTGTTAGTTTTTACATAGAGTGCCATTTTCAAGCAAGATCTACAATTATGATTTACTGTATTGTGACAAATGCACATTTTGCTCAGAAACCATAACTATGTAACACCACCTATTTATTTACCTTCCGCATTATCCATCCAGCACAGGCATCCAGTTTCAATAATGTGTGAGATCTGCAACATGCAATGCTACCAGAAACCTCAGCTACCTTAGAATGTACAACATCTATCACCTGGAATACAAAGGTTTTTAGTGTAGATAACCACACCAGTATGTTTCCCTGGAGCATGCATGGCACCTTGACTTGAGGAAAATCTACTCAAGTGACTCTCTGACACTTAATTGCAGCTCACAATTGACAGAACACCCAAGCTTGAAGTGAACCTGATGAACTGCATCTGATCTTTGACTCTGATCACTAATCACCTTATAAAGTCAATTATTGATGAACAAAAAATGCTGCAAGGAGCAATTCCTTGTTGAGCCAGTACCGCATGTGAGGATCTGGAGAAGGAACCAGTTTTTTACTGCCAGTCATGCATAGGCACACCTTTGATCTTGGTTGTATCAATGCAATGTAGACTTCAGAATGTAATCTTAGAACCAGAGATTCCCTACAGTACAGAAGGAGGCCATTTTGCCCATCGTGTCTGCACCGACTCTCTGAAAGAGAATCTTACCTAGCCCCCTCCCCCACCATCTCTACACCCTTGCCCCCATCCTATCCCTGAAACTCCACACATTTATTCACATGACCTGCAAATCTTTGGACTGTGAGAGGAAACCAGAGCACCCAGAGGAAACACACGCAGACATGGGGAGAATGTGCAAATTCTACACAGACAGTGGCCCAAAGCCAGAATCGAACTCAGGTCGCTGGTGATATGAGGCAGCACTGCTAACCAGTGTGCAAACCTGCTTCTGTTTCTTCCATGCCCTTGGTAAGGACTGCCTTCATTCAAAGTGAAATATATTACAAAAGTACTCATTTGTGATACGTGTAAAATAGAGTCACAACAGTGAACCCGTTAGTGATCGAGACAAGATGGTGCTCATAAACACTCCTATGAGCTTCCCCTACTCTATGTTTTTTGAAGGAGATGGAGGCAGGCTACTTAACTGTCAATCGATATGCCTTTGAGGAGTGGTGTAGCTGGCTGGTGTTGTTCTGGGACCAGTTGGGGATGTACTTCATGCTGCAGTATCAGCATTTCAGCAGGGACAACGGTTGCCACTGGGAAACGTAGAACAAATGTGTATTCTGGCAGAGGGCCTAGGGAGTTAGAAGTTGAGGGTGTTAAGATGCTCCCATATCTGCACCTTCCTCACTAAGCTGGATAACCCTAGGTTGGAATTCAGGGAGGTTAGATGGGACTGGCCTCTGGTCCACAGCAGTCGTCCAATCCAAAAACCGTTGGGCCAACAGTGTAAGCGTCCTGTTAAGGGTACACAGCTACTCATATATTTTATAAATATATGGCTCAAAAGGAGCAAGGCATCAGGGTAGTTAGTGTTTGGGAGCGCCACGTGCCAATCGGGAGTGTGTTTCAGGCTGGGATACTGCTGTTGCATCCACTATGTGTACTGCGGCATGTGTCTTTCCATGAGATTGGCAATGCTGTCAGGATCGGAGCTCATGCAGTTGATCCCCCCATGATAATGTGAAGCTCATCACCCTGATGGACTCCTTCACTTGCAGTGTGTGAGCTCACTTTGCCTCAGGGAGCTCATTCAGATGTCCACACATCTGCTGCTGACTATCTAAATACGGTGCCCCAAAGGTAACTCCGAAGCCTCCACGGTCCTGCCCTCAGCGGAATATCATTGTCACTTTCCTTACTTTTCTGAGAGGGAATATGCACAGATATCTCAGACTCTATACCTCTGCCTGCACTCTGGAGTAGTGCCTTTCTCCTCAAGCCACTGACATCCTTTCCAAATGAAAGCAGTACCTCCATACACTTCCTGTCTCACACCAGGAACTCCTCACTGGCCTGCTTTCTAAATGCCTCCCCCCCAGCCCATCACCTGTGAGGCATGCTTGGATGTCTGCCCACTGTATCTGGAGTCTTTGTGCATCCCGCTCCAGTAAATGATGTGGTTTCCCTCTTGTTTGTGAGCTTTCCATACTGCTTTATTGGAGTCCCGCTTCCCTCCCCTCTGGCTTCCCTCTGCCTTCCATTTTCTCCATCCACCTCCTTACCTCCTTGAATGTCATTGTGAGCCCTCGTCCTCTTGCCATCCTCTTCCTTCCATGCCGCCCGTTGTCTTTGTGAGGCCACACTCCTCCATCCCCCACCTTTACCTCTTCCCTGTCCTCAGTAAAACTGTGGACCTTTGTTACAGTGGCTGCATGAGTCCCACAGCACAGTCCTGTCCTGATTAGTACCTGTGTGTGGAACTGGAGAGAAGGAGACCCCTGTATTCCCCAACCCCAGGCACAGTACTGATTCGGTTCAGAGGATCCATGGGTCAGCAGTGGGATGCTGTCCATGAAGCCCATGGGGATGAACGCAGGAACTGTTCTGCCCCAGTAGAGCGATATACAGCACATCAGAAGCAGTGCAGCACAAAGGCAGAAAGCTGTTGCATTCATCCCGCAGTCTCTGGTGAACTGAGGACTGCTTTGTGCATGCCACGCATTAGCCATCAGGTTTGACACCAACACTGGCGTGATGTAAGATTGGAAGGTTTGAGGGGATGCTAATGGGCGGCAAATGAATGAAAACTGTGTTTACGCCATCTGCCAGTGGGAAGCACAACCCACCATTGGGAGAATTGCAATGTGATTTTAAACCGGTGAATCTCCAACTTTGTGCCTCTTGCTAGATTCCCTGTGCCCACCCACCACCAAATCTGCTGCAGGTGGGTTGGAACAATTCCACTCACATCTAATGCATATGACTGCTTGGAGGGGGCAGCCCATCCGAGTGCGGTGGCGAGCAGCTTTAGCAGTACCTGTTTCACGAAGCTGAATAGTGGGATCCCTTACCAGATTCTGTGTTTCAAACATAATTAATTATAGACTTAAAGCAAAATCCAGTAGTTCACCTTGTTTGTTTCAATTTGCGACGGACCATGCTTACTCTTTCATTACCAACTAACCATATAGCCTTGCACTTAAAGGAACAGCATCCCTGATCGGCATGTTCAATCTATCCCGAAATAAGCTCCTGAAATGTGAAATAGGAAAAAAAAGGATTGAGGCTAGGCATGTAGTTCCTTTCACCTGTGACATAATTGGTAAATTTATTCTGAGAAATCGATGTCGCTATGGAGACTTAAGAGCTTTGGGGAAAGAGTATTTTTCTGTCAGTCTTTAAACAGTTAAACGCTTGAGGATGATATCAATATATTTGCTACTCCTTGAAAGAAGCTTTGTTCACCAACCCAATCTGACCAATATGAAATTCATTCTTATGGGCAGTTTATGTTAAATAATGGGTTACTTTTAACTAATTGTCTGTTTCAACTATCGTAATGAGTTTCCTGCCGGACTTGATTGGGCCCACATGGTCTGTCAGTTCATCTTAAATTAAATAGTGGCCTTGGTGACCTTCAGGCACTGCTCCATTACCTAAACAAGCTTGTATGTGTGTGAGACAGGGCTGACCAAACTTTGTTAATGTTCACAGAGCGACGAATGGCACTAACTTTCATTAACAGTACAGCTGTACGCTCAGGAATCACTGCCAACTAACTGACATCTTGATTAAGCAAAGGCTTTCTCACAGCTGCATCTCACTTTCTTCAAAGAAGGAGAACTTTCTCTTTTCTGCTGGTATATAATGAGTGGATTCCTTTACATTTTTTTCTCTGATTATGAATGGAACCAAATGGGTAAAAAGCTCAGTGAAGTTTGCATGGTTGAATATTTTCATGTTCTTCCACTTTGCAGTGGGAAGGTTCTTCAATCCCAATGAAAAGTCTTGGGTGATGTTCTAAAGTCAGACATTTGCTCAATCTTCAAAGAAAAGGACAGTTTTCCTGTTCAAGCTCACTGTAATTTGAAAACTCCTAAGAAACTAATCTGGAAGAACTGGGTCACTGCCCAATTTAAACAATAATTTGCTATTTTGATAAATGATAGGAAGGATTGCATAATTTTTGTGTTTAAAAATGAAGAACTAAATAATAAATGTTATGCCAAATTAGTCATATGAAACTGATTCATAAAGAAAAATTCATTTTTGTTGAAATCTGTGGAAATTATTTCAATAAATAAATGCTCAAACTATTAGAACCGACTCGGTTGGGAGATGTACAAGTACTGATTTATTCAAATAAAAATGAGGTACATCTTTTTAAAATGCATTTTGGGGTGGAGTATATATCTTTTAACTTTATTATTTCATGGGATGTGGGCATCATTGGCAAGACCAGCATTTAATGCCCTTCCCTAATTCTCCTTGAACTAAACAGCTTGCAGCTATTTCATTTGATATTCAAGAGTCAACCGCATTGCTGTGGACCTGAAGTCACATGTATGCCAGACCAGGGAAGGATGACAGATTTTCTTCCCTCAAGGACATTCGTGAACCAGATGGGCTTTTACAACAATGGTCAGCATTGCTAAGCCTGACTTTCAGTTACAGATTTTTAACCAATTGAACTTAGAATTTCATCAGCTCTCCTGCTGGGATTTAAAACCCTGGCTGTAATTCCCCGATCTCACACTTCCCACCACCACCACCAGTGAAAATGGAGAATTATATTCATGCAAGTTGTTGTTGTTGTTGATTCTTAACGAATGTGACACGAGTGCTGGGTTCTCGCCAAATTTAAAAGAAACCATTTGTTCACTAAAGATGCCATCCCACAATTTTATTTAAAAATCAGGTATTGGAAAGATTGATTTGTGCTGTGAAAGCATAATGATAATAAGGGCCAATATTTCCAGCAAGCCATTGAAACCTCCACTTACCTTAGCGAGACTGCAAGATTGTGGGTCAACCCACAGATTATGGACAGCAGCGATTCAAGAAGGCATCTCACCACCACCTTCTCAAGGGCAACTAGGGATGGGCAATAAATGCTGGCCAGCCAGCGATGCCCATATCCCACGAATGAATAAAAGATAAGATCTGGCTGGAAAATTCTGGCCATCAGTGGCCTAGTCAGTTGGATAAATAGAATTCAACCTGGAAAAGTGAGAGTAATGCATTTAGCTAACGAGGCAAATGATGATTAGACGCTATGAATGGTTGGACCCTGGAAAGTACTGAAGATCAGAGGGACCTTAGAATGCATATCCGCAGATCCCTGAAGGTGGCAGGGCAGGTAGATAAGAAGGCATCTGGGCTACTTAATTTTATTAACCAAGGCATAAAATACAAGAGCAGGGTGGTCATTCTGGAACTGTATAAAACACTGGTTACGCCACTACTGATTGCCACACTATAGGAAGGCTTATTGCACAAGAGAGTGTGCAGAATGTGGCTGAAGGGGCTGAGCTATGAGGAAAGGTTGAATAGGTTGGGATTGTTCTTGCAGAAGTGAAGGTAGTGAAGGGATCTGATAGCACGCAAGAGATGATGAGGGGCATAGATAGGGTGAATAGAAAGGCACTTCTCCTGTTAATTGAGGGGTTAATAACCAGGGGGCATACATAGTTTTGAAGTATGAAGCAGGAAGCTGAGGGGATTTGAGGCAAAACCTTTGGACCCAGAGGGTGATGGGAGTCTGGGGGTGGGATTTTCTGGATTTGATCATGCCCAAACAGAAAATAACGCCCAAGTATAACATCCCGTAACATTTTAAGAAGTGTTTAGATAGTCGCTTGGGCTATGCGTCCAGCACCTGAAAATGGGATGAGTGTAGTCAGATCTTTAATCTCTGTTGACCAGAATGGACACAATGGACTGAATGGCCTCTTTTTGTACTGTAAACATCTCTTAAGTTTTAAGTTTAAGTTTATTTATTAGTCTCACAAGCAGGCTTACAATAACACTGCAATGAAGCTACTGTGAAAATCCTGTAGTCACCACAGTACTGTTCGGGTACACTGAGGGAGAATTTAACATGGACAATACATTTAGCCAGCACATCTTTCAGACTGTGGGAGGAAACTGGAGCACCCGGAGGAAACCCATGAAGACACAGGAGAATGTGCAGACTCTGCACAGACAGTGACCCAAGCCGGGAATCGAACCTGGTCCCTGGCGCATGAGGCAGCAGTGCTAAATATAGTGCCACTGTGCCACCCTGTCTCTAAAGGTTAGGAAAACATTTTGCGGCAATATATAAGTAAATTAACTGCACGCTGCTGTGTAACAAAATTCAAAACCCAATCTTTACAAATGGGTTTGCAGTTCTACTGCACAGAGCATGAAAGGGAATTTCTCCATTCCCTTAATGCTGGGACTCATATCGTTCGTTCTTTTTGTGTGGAATGTAATCTGTAAGCTGCATTTGTTCTCGATGTCACTACATTCCGTAACTTCCCTTCCTATATGTTTTGATTGCTGTCTAATCTATTTTGTTTTTAATTTGAACAAACAAGAACACCATATCCTGAAAGGTTTTTAAGAATTTTCGCAGGCGCCTTTAGCTTGCCTCTCTTCCCCAGTGCATAGTTGGTAGCCTGCCCTCTTTAGAGATGGCTTATAGTTTCTCAGAGTTACCACAGGCTTTATTGTTACACTCCATTTCCTTCCTGTGAGTTGATGAAGAGGTCTCTAAACGGTTCTGGCAATAAATCTGAAACCACTGTTGGGGTGGGAAGAGTGCTGGCTTCTTAGGAATTACCGTGTGTGCTTCAAGATAAAAGAGTAGGTCAGTCTCAAATGGGAAATATTTCATTTGGACAACAGAAAATTGTTCCTCAAATTTTTTTTGTTGAAGGCGATAAGCATAAAATCAGCCTATCAGCAAATTAGGAATTCTTGGCCATTGTGTAAAATCTGACAGAGCATTTTATTGGCAGGAACAAGTCTTTAAAATTATTCCTGTTACAATTCATTTTATTAAAAACTTTTCATTTTTAATGATCTTCGAATTTTCCAGGTTTGCATAAAGGCCATTTGATAACAACCACTTTGCTAATGATTGTTGAAATATTATCTGTATTAATGACGTTATGCAGTTTTATGATGGCGGGGGAGTGGGGGGAGTCAGGGTGTGCACTTCATTCTCCACTCCACCACTTCAGAAAGATTTGGGGAACTTTTATTGCTATAATTTTATTGTTCATAATTCAAAATGACTTCTGCTTCCAAAAATGGCATTAGATTTATTTTTACTAGGACCCTCCTATTTTGAGAGTTCCTTTTATGTTTTATATGGGTTTGATTAGCATTAAGACTCTTGACAGGTCTGAACGCAGAGTAAACTTTCAACATGCGCTCAATTAGTGGAAGGGAGGGTAGTCTTTGCCCCATCACATTCAACAGCTTGAATTGACTTTAACTTGGTACCAATGATGTCTTTGCTCACATTGGTAATTAAGGACTTTAAAGGGTGATATTAAGCATAAACCTAAAATTGGTGTGAAGTGGATGGTGACATGGTGGCATAGTGTTTAGCAATGCTGCCTCACAGGGTCAGGGACCCAGGTTCAATTCCAGCCTTGGATGATTGTGTGGAGTTTGTAGGTTCTCCCTGTGTCTGTGTGGGTTTCCTCCAGGTGCTCTGGTTTCCTCTAGGTGGATTGGCTGTGCTAAATTGTCCCTTAGTGTCAGGGGGATTAGCAGGATAAATACATGGGGTTACGGAGGTGGGGTCTGAGTGAGATTATTGTTGGTGTAGGCTCAGTGGACTGAATGGCTCCCTTCTGCACTGTAAAGATTCTGTGATTAACTGCCTTCAGCGGGAAGTCTGCATTATTTTCCAATTCACCACTCATTAGATTATCATCAGTGAGCTGCCCCCCATTGACCGAGTATCCGTGGGCAGCCTGAAAATTGGGGGAAGGGTTAAGATTCAGGCTGAGTTGAACCTGTAGAGGTGGTGCAGCCTATCCAATGGCCTTTAGTGGGCTGCATGGCTTCTGATGGATTAGGAAGAGCATTCCTGCTCCCAGTGGCCCAAGGTAAATTACCGCAAAGCATCTAACAGTTTGTTTTAGAGTGGCAGCCACCCGTGATCCCTTTAAAGATTAGGCTGCTGACTGTTTAGCTGCACCGAGCATGTGCAGTGCCTATTTGCACTTTAAAATTGCAAGTAAGATCCTGCAATCCAAGGAAGATCCCGATTTGCATAGGCAGGCAGAAATCCCCATGGAATTGTTCACTGTCCAGCGACAGGTCCTTGAGGCTATGTTGTGTCCTCAGGAACTTTTAACAGCTGGGACCCTGTTTGTAACTGGGGTGATGATAGTTGAATGCAATCTCCCCTGAATTACAAACTGCTAATTACTGAAGGAAAAAGTAATTCTGCTATTGTAGCAATGAACAGGCAACAGTCTACCTCCATTGAATTATCAGTAAGAAGCTTTTCTTTCTTGATGGCCTCATTTACGTAGCTGGCCTTTACCTGTGCTCTTTACATGACCTCGGAAACTGCCCAGTTATATCAAATCTGGCAACTAGACACTGAATGTTGATCTTACCAAAAAGACACAGGTAGATAGGTTTCGATAGACAAGGGAATTAACAGTTATAGGGAGAAAGCGGGAAAGTGGAACTGATTCACTTCAGATCAGCCATGATCTTATTGAATGGCGGGGCAGGCTCGAAGGGCTAGATGGTTTACTCCTGCTCCTATTTCTTATGTTCTTACGTACCAGTGATGCCCCAGACTGGAAAATGAATTAGTAAAAAGTCACCAGGTGTTTGAAGTGCTTTAACTAGTTAGTTGTTAATTAGTTAGGTTTATTGTCCCAGTGACAGTTCCCTATTTTTTTGATGTTGGAAACTTGAAGTTCAGCATTAAATTATAGTTTAAAGTTTATTTATTCATGTCACAGGTAGCCTTACATTAACAGTGCAGTGGAGTTACTGTGAAAATCCCTGTTTCATGACACAAAAGGAATAAACTGAGCTGCATTCTGTCTTGTCATTTAATATATTGTATCTATTCTCTATTGGGAGTATAGCTGGAGGCACAGGCATTAAAGGTGTTAACAAACTCAATTACTTGTAGATGCTGCCAATTTTCTCTCTTATGTCGTCTTCCTCTTTCTGAATGCTTTGATTCATTTTGCAATTTGGGTGTTATGTGTCCTCAACAGCTTTTCCATGGACGTTTTTTAATGCACAAATCTGGTCAGATGTCTCTCAGATATGAAGAAAAGGGAAAGTTTGATCCTTTCCATATCAGACATCTGTCTGCACAATGACTTCCCCGCAGAAGTCACTGAAGAGAAGAATGAACTGTACCGATATTGCCCTGCCTGCCAATAATACCCTGAATGCCGCCTGAGCTGTGATCAAATAACTCAGCACTGCAGTGGGTATGGGCTTGCTGACAAGGTCACTTAGTGCATTTTCAAACTCTTCCTTTTTGAAAGGAGTTTCCCTGAAAATTACTTCAAAACCAGATAGCAAGTGGCAACTTGGATATTTTTCCTGCATCTTTATTCATGTGAGAGCTAAAATCTGCATTTGAGTCACACTGTATAGGCCCATGATCCTCCTTGGTGGCCCAGTTTAGATGCATCAGTAAAAATGTGTGCCAGAAGTTGGTGCTTGTGTTATTTGAGGCCCTGTGGCACAAGTATTACACTCACAGCAGCGCGTACACGTAAGCCTGATGGAGGTCTTTGCATCTTAAATTAGCCATCTTAGTTTTGGCCTAAAACTGCTTCTCCTTGAAAATATGCAAGGTGAATATTGATTCATAACTAAACATCAAATATAATTTAGCAGGAAAAAGAGTGAATATGAGTATTTAGTCACAAATGTTGAAGCAGCACAATTTCAAGGCAGTTTATGTATTCATAAAATCAATTTTGGGCAAATTTGACAGAGATTTAAACAGGCATTTTAGTGAATAAAAGTTTGTTTTTCTTTATTCTTTCATGAGATAGGGGCATTGCAGATAGAGCCAGCATTTGTTGCCCATCCCTTGATCTGAATGGCTTGCTTGGCCATTTCAGAGGGCAGTTAAGAGTGAACCCATCATATTGCTATGGGTCTTGATTCACATGTAGGCCAGACCAGTTAAGGACAACAGGTGTCCTTTCCATCAAGGAGATTAGTGAACCAGATGGGCTTTTACAAAAATGGTTTTTAATTCTACCTACTGTGGTGAGATTCAAAACCATGTCCCCACAGCATTACTCTGAATTATGAGTCTAGTAACAATACCACTGCACCATTGCCTCGTCTCCTCTCCCCATAGAAGGGGCCCATACTGGACCTCAAAAACAACTGTTGTCCATTTGGTCCTCACCGTTGAATGTTGCAAGGTTTTACAGACTCATGAGATTCCACCTTACTGCCAGAGAGTTGATTGTTTTTTGTTACATTTTAACTCTGTTATGTAGGATTGTTGGATATTTGAAAAAATGTTATCTATATCATTATCTATCTTGCCTTTCAGTACTCGCATGGTTTGTATCTTTTGAAAATTATGCTATGCACTGTGCAGTCATGCATTTATTGCACTTTGGGTTATTGAAACAGCGTGGAAGTGCAATGCCCTGTTAATTAATGGGTCTGTTGGTTTGATTGTCAGATACGGAGGTCTGTGACTTTGGCTGGCACAAATTCCAAGGGCACTGCTACCAATACTTTGGCCACCGACGAGCTTGGGAAGATGCGGAGAAGGAATGTCGCCTGCACGGTGCCCACTTGACCAGCATCCTCACACACGAGGAGCAACTTTTTGTGAACCGTACGTACCATGATAATTCTGAAATGGATCTTTCCGGTAACGGTAGGCTCGGGAGAATTGTGTGTTCTTTCACCCAGTCACAGAGTTAGCACGTGAGCCTGATTGCAAAGAGTGAAATCATGGATGTGGGTTCCACATCCACCCACCCAATGGTAAAAGGAAATAATTAAATCTGGTTGTCATGCATCAGCTGGTCTCAGCTGTTTATAAGAGCAGCAAGCAAAACTAAAAAAGGAAAATTCTTAAATGCTGAAAATCTCAAGTATGAAAAGGGAAAGTATTAAAAATGCAAACAGATCAGAAAGAGAAATGTTAATGTTTCAGCCAATTATAATGGCCAGTCATATCCGAACTTTTGACCTCTCTCAAATCAACCTACTGTGCATTTGCAGTATTTTTATCTTTAGCTAAAAGAGGATTGTTTTTCTTTTTTTCCTTTTGGGTATTAAGTAATTCTGTTAGTGGTAAGAATAACAAGAACCCAGCTTCCACTGTTATAGGAACCTTGACAAAGCTCAAACATGAAAGTATTAAAAACAAAGCGCAAGAAAATAGCCCATAGAACTGTCTGACAGGTGCAACAGTTTGGCTTTGTAAAGATTATATTTGAGTCTGTTTTTTCAGAGGTTGCTTGCCAGCACACCTCGCCTTTCATCTGCATGACACGCAACTCTGGGTCACTGCCTTCCTCATGACTGCTGTCAGTGGCACTCCATTGTTAGCTAGCAGGAGGTGGGGGCCAGCTGGAGCATGTCACTGATCTTTACCCACCTCAGGAGGAGGCCATCACACTTCCACACATGGTCCTGGCAGCCCAACTCACAACTCAAGCCCACTTGAGGTGAGCATAGCTGAAGGGTCAGTAAGCTCGGAGACTCAAATCGTCAGGGACCATGGATCAGAATAGATTTTGTTTAGCATGATTAACCAGTCCGTGCTTTTCAGAGTCTACATTTTGTACCCCATTGTAAATATAAAAGCTGTTGTAATTCCATTGAAAACCCTTCAGTGCCTATGTTAATTTATGGATAAAATTCTCAGTAACTTCCCAATAGATGTACCTTTGATGAATGCAACATGTCAATAAGGCTGATACGTGCTACATTTCTGTGAGAAAGCTTCACATGCATTTAATTCATTTCCTTTTGGAATCCAATCGCAAGCACATGCTTATTTTAATCTACTCCACCTGTAGCTGACAAAAGTCAAAGTGATATATTGTGTGAATAAGAGCAAAGAAGACACCTCAAAAAATGTTGTAAAAATTAACTATCTAAAAACTTCAGCATAGCACTGATTACAATATCTAAATAACAAAGTTAACAAGGCCCTGATAATAGTACCTGAACATTAGATTTAACTTGGGCTTGATATACAGTGCCTGCGTAAGACGGCTCTGATAACAGCACCTCAGTAGTAGATTTAGATAACCAAATGACTCCAATCAAGTTAATATCTAGCAAGAAATTTTACCTTCAGAAGAGGAGGAGGGAATGAAAATAAACTACTGAGAAAGTTCACAAATATTAATATGGAAATCCCAGAAAGATTGGATGAAAGACATTCAGCTGTTTAGATTTTTGTTTGAGATCTACAGAACAGGAAATGCAATATATAGACATATATAAACTTCCTGATTTTGCTAAATTAATCATTGCCATCCATGGAATTGCTATTAAATACATCCTTCCTTGTTTTATCTGCCCCATAGGTATTGGCCAGGACTACCAATGGATTGGCCTCAATGACAAAATGTTTGAACATGATTTCCGTTGGACTGATGGAAGCCCTCTGGTTAGTCTTTGAAAGATTTCTTCACTTTCATATCTTTCAAATGAGAAACCCCTAAGGAATCTGTGAGTGGTGTGGGCTAACCACAAGGTTCTAGACAAATGTTAGCACTGTTAAATACATGATTGTTCTGAAATCGGCACTGCCAGTTTGATTCCACAGATGGGTGAGTGCCTTCAATAATATAAGCACCTAAAATAATTGCTTGATTACCTAATATTTTTGTGTAGTGATATCGGAGAGTTTAATTGCTGGATCAGAGTAACAAAGGAAGACAGTTCATGTAGATTCCAACCCCTGGTTTGGATTGTACTTTGATCACAAATTTGAGCCATCCAAGTACATAGAAATAATTATAAGACTGCATTAAGAAATGGGCTTCTCTAGTACATCACAAACTGGTACATGTCCCAATGGAGGTAGCTATGACTTGTGGTATTCATTATTTCATTACTTGTGAACTGCATGCTCTGTAGAACTGAAACTGCTCTAAAGTGGTTTGAGTGCAGAAGCAAAAATAAGATCCCATAAATCTGTCCACTTGATAGCAATGGTTTAGGCAGACATGAATGCTCCAATGTCGATAATAACATTCCCTATTCTCACTACAGCACATAATATACTACTGTGCCAGAAATTAATCTATATATCCACAACAACGCACAACTTCCTCACTAAATTCTGAGAACTATGTACCAACATGAGGCTGTCACTATCTTCACTTCCCCAGACTATCAAGATTTAAAGAAACAACAAAACTACCACAAGGAGAAAAGAGGAATTCTCACAGCACTGATAACATGCACAATGACACAAAAATAAATTGCCTAAATAATGTTCTTAACTGATGTAGGAGGATTTAGTTTGATTAATTCTTTTGTGCTCATTCCTTGTTGTTGAGCTGCATCATTGAGATTAGTACAACCACATTGTGAATCATAATGATCTTTGTGGCTGTTCATCCTCACATTGGAATTTGAAATTAAGAGTTATAGTTTAACTGAGTAATGATGAGCCAGAAGAAACCCCACCATTGACACTTTAACACATTGCTTAAAAAAGCGTTTCCTGTTACAGGATAAAACATCAAACAATTCCCATTATTAAAAACTTGGAGGATGTATGTTCAGAACATAATTACTTTTATTTAAAAAAACTTTGCACTTACAGGTAAAAGACAGACATTGCACAGAGTGCTCTTTGAATTATGAGCATTGTTTGACTATATAAGGTATTTCAGTGTAAAAATGTTACTTTCCTTTCAAGACTGTTTCTGAATACAACCCAAAAACCTAGTGCTTTCTGCCAAATGCTATTTGGTGATCTGGCAGAGATATTTATAGATTTTCTATGCAGAGCCATTCCCAGGGCCTGTTGCTGCGGAGTACAGAGTGCTCCTGAAGCAGTTGCTGATATAATTGAGCTTTTATGTAGAGGTGAGTCACCCCTGCATGTGGTAAAATCGTTTAGATCACAAATATTGCAAGTGTAAGATGAGACACTGAACTCCCCAGACATTGCACAGGACTGGCATACATGACAGGTTTACCCTCGCTGAGACGAAATCCAGTGGGAGAGGTTCTCAGCTGGTTTGCTTAGAAAAGAAAAATGTCCTTGATGGTATGTTTGCTTTCGATGTGACATAATTGGGTCTAGTGTGGTTGGCCAGTTCGAGAATTATGTAATGATGACTGCATGGAAAATTAGTAAAGAGATCATCTGATTCATATTACGTTACTGAGTCAGTGATGGGGAGAAATACAGAAGTGTTTTACAGTAATAGAAAATGCTAACAAGCAGATTTTCTAACTCTCTTAATAATGTTACTCGGTGTCACAATCACTTTATTAACTAAATTGTAGAAGAATTTCTCACAAAACAAGATAGCAGGAGACCGTTCAGTTTTCCTGCCCTGCTTGTTAGAATAATGACTTGGTTTAATTCCCTTCCCATCAGCCCAAATTCCTGCACCCTTGTTTTTTTTTCCTTCTTGAAATATGAATCCACTTCCATTTTCAAAGCTAATGTTGATTCTGCTTTCATCAATATTTCTAGTCACACAGTCCACATCCTAACAATAGTCACCTTAACCTCTCCTTTCATTCTTTTTGGTAATGATCTTAAATTTTATATCATTCGACAAGGTGGCACTGTGGTTAGCACTGTTGTCTCACAGCACCAGGGACCCGGGTTCGATTCCGAGCTTGGGTCATTGTCTGTGCAGAGTCTGCATGATTTCCCCATGTTTGCATAGGTTTCCTGTGGATGCTCTGGTTTCCTTCCACAGTTTGCAAAACCTGCTGGTTAGGTGCATTGGCCATGCTAAATTCCCCCTCCATATACCCAACAGATGTCAGCATGTGCCGCCTAGGGGATTTTCACAGTAACTTCATTGCA
Organism: Carcharhinus amblyrhynchos; assembly: GCF_965287045.1. Classification (NCBI taxonomy): domain Eukaryota; kingdom Metazoa; phylum Chordata; class Chondrichthyes; order Carcharhiniformes; family Carcharhinidae; genus Carcharhinus; species Carcharhinus amblyrhynchos. The sequence goes on along the minus strand of NC_137328.1, from coordinate 91,947,160 downwards.
GTGTTAGTGTAAGACTACCTGTGACACAAATAAAAAATAAACTTTATATCCCCATTGTTTTCTCCTATTTATCTTTAGAAAAACTTCATAACTTTGAACACTGCAAAAAGATCTTGATGTCCTGTGTTCAAGAGTCCCAATTTCTCCAGTCTCTCCTCATGATTAAGGCTTATTGTGACACCTAGGCTTGACTATTACAAAGCACTCACAGCTGGCCTCCCATCTTCCACCATCCTTCAACAAAGTTGTCCAAAACATTGCTGTGGAATCCTAATTCACATTAAGTTCCCATCACTGATCACCTCTCCGCTTAACTGACTTACATTGGCTCCTGGTTAAGTAGTGCCTTGATTTTAAAATTCCTTTGTTTGCAAATAACTCCTTATCATTTCTGTAACATCACTGCCCCGCCCCCATTCTTGGCCATTTACTTACAACTATCACAGCTGTACACTTTGAAGATTCCTTTCTCAACCTCTTCACCTCAACATTTCTTTTTCTTCTTTAAGGTACCCCCTAAAACATACCCCTTTGTTCCGGCTTTTAGTCATCGGTCCTAATCTCTCTTTATGTACTTGGTATCAAATTTTGTTTGACAATGGTCCTGTGAAGCACTTTGGGACAGTTCTCAATGTAACATGCTCTACATAAATGGAAATTGTTGTTGTTGTGGACAGAATATTTAACTAGTTCCAGGGGTCCCCATCCTGTCCTTATCCAACACCAAATATGTTAGTGGGGTGGATTTATTTGTTGTAGTGAACCAGCACTCTGCATATACCCCCAGCTTCCCAGCAAAGGACTGCGGTTTTGGAATTGTATGGTTCAGTATCACAGCTTACAGGGCTTTAATCAGTCTAGTTAGAGAACGAAGTATTATAACCTTTAGACGAGTAATGGTTGTTAAATAAGTAATAGTCAAGGCAAACAATGTCCAGCAGTTGGACAGTAGTGGCCTAGTTAGCTCTGCTTTTTATCATGGCTAGATCCATGACAAGCTAATTGTTCAAGCATGTACTCAGTGACCTGTTCTCCAAGTACATCATGACCTTATCAACCAGCATTACCATATCAAACTCCAGCAATTGAATGTGCTCGCAAATAGGTATTAGATGTGACAAGATAGAAACTGGAAGCAGGAGTAGGCCATTCAGCCCTTCGAGTCTGCTCCACCATTCATTTTGATCATGGCTAATCATCGAATTCAATATCCTGATTCCTACTTTTCCCCTCATATTCTTTGATCCCTTTAGCCTCTAGAGCTACGGGACATCACTGTTGTATTAATTACCTGTTTCTCAGCAAATTAAAAAAAAGATCCTGGCCCTGAAAAATGAACAAATTAAAATGAGCAGATCTTTTGTAAACAATACTCAGCTTTTAACATTGGCCAGAACAGGCATTCTGTGTACCCAGGGCCTGCCTTTAGATGGGGAACTGTTTCAATGTGCCATTCTTGACATTTGGCTCCAGCAACCATTCTTCACACCTGCTCCTTAAAAATGAGAGTCCGCACACTAGTTACCAAATGAGAGCTTAAAGTTTATTTATTAGTCACAAGTAGGCTTACATTGACACTGCAATGAAGTTACTGTAAAAAAAACCCTAGTTGCCACACTCTGGTGCCTGTTCAGGGACATTGAGGGAGAATTTAGCATGGCCAATCCACCCTAACCTGCACATCTTCGGACTATGGGAGGAAACCGGAGCACCTGGAGGAAACACACGCAGACACGGGGAGAATGCAAACTCCACACAGATGGTGACCCAAGCCAGGAATTGAACCTGGGTCCCTGGTGCTTTGAGGAAATAGAGCTAACCACTATGCTACCGTGCTGCCCTCAGCTTCAGAGCTGAGCTCACCATACACACCCTTTTGGTGCTGTAGTCACTAATGGCACCCAAAAACTAGAACCCTTCAGAACCCAGCAGTCCAACAAAGGCCTGACTGAGAACACGAAACTCTGCACAACACGGGGATTGCAGATGGATGCTTTAACCCATATGGCATCCTGCAGTGTTTTTTGATTTCTGTCTGTTCCAGGGACAGAACCTGTCTGGTTAAAATGATTTCCCAGATGGATTAAAAAACTACCTTATTGAAATGCTGACCATGCTTCAACAAATCATATGTTAATTTCTAACCAGACAGTTCCAACTAAGAGCCTGCGTTGTGTTAAAAGCGTATTTGTCAGTAAATCATTGCAATAAAATTCAAATCTGAAGGAAGTGACTTTTACAGAGGAGCAATTTTCATCAGCTGGTTAGGAGAGACCAGTTGGCAGCATGTATGAATCCACAGCATCCATTTTTCATGGAGTAATTATTCTTGGTAAGTTAGTCATTAATAGTAAATTTGAAATTACCTAAGTGCAGTGTAAGCTTTTCTGGTTGCCAGGTTCCAGCAATCATGAGGTGCTGGCAAGTAGCTCCACCTGGTGGAGCCTGTCAGTAAGGCATCACTGGAAAAAGCTTTGATGGAGCTTGTATAAAACAAAGAAACCTCTGTGTCACTGCAATAACTTCATTTACAAGTCAGAAATGCAGCAAAGTAAAATAATATCTGGAACAGAAACGTGGAATTACTCGGTGTGGCACAAACTTTGAGTCCCGCTTCAGACAATGAGTTTTCTATGCAGTTCATGTTGTAAGGGCTCTCAGGATGAGTCAGAGAATGTGCATCATATCCTCTAATTTGTACATTTTAATATGGAAATCAATCCTTTAACACAAAGCATACTGTTCAGTCTTAATTGTAGGCAGATTGTTAATTAGGTGAAATATCTGGGGAGGCAACATTTCTATCCTCCCACAGTCCACAGCGAACAATAGGATTATTTTCAACAAACCTAAATTTCCTATGATCCATGGAGAGGAAGTGTACAGTCAGTGTGGCAGGGAGACTTCAGAGAGGCCAAGAGCTAGAAAAGCACGTGACTCCTTCTGCCTAAGGTGCAGTGGCTCTGATTGTCGGAAATTCATTAAGAAACAAAGAATTTGCACAGAAGTTAAATACCCATCATTTTTTTTTCAGATGAGAGTTCTGTTTTTTTTCCTTCCCTCTCTTGATGGGTGAATGGGGAAAGAAAGTTTCATATTTCAGTATAGCTGTTTTTCAGTGGCATCTCGTAACCCCAGCGGGAGTTGTACTTGCAGCCAACATATTCTCTTTTCACCTCCACTGATGCATCATCCTATGTAACCAGGTTATTGTCCGGCAGCCCTGCTGAAAATTCATGCATTTCTCTCAACGGGGACAGGCATGCTCTGACAATTGACAGCTCTGCCACTTGAACCTGTCAACATCTGGCTAGAAAGCAGGCAATCTGCACCGACACAGCCTCCCTAGTGAATATTACTCACAGTGATGGACAGGAGTGCACAATTAAATTGCGATAGGGTCCCAGTGCCTAACAGAAAAAAATAGATTGCCCCTAATTAATGTTCATTCCCCAGTAAGAACAGGTGTTAACGGTAGCGATATTTATTGGCATGATTCTCATTATAACAGCGGGAGCCGTCTCTATCACATCATGCTGTTATGGCCTCCTATCAGCCATAAAGTGCTGTCATTCATAGCAATATAAATGAAACTGTTTCCTGTAGCATTCTGTTGTTACCCAGAACAAGCTTTAATGTTTAATTACAAAACACACTTGGAATTTTTCATCCGACTTAAGATTCCGTTTCTTTCCATTTCTTTTCTTATATATCACTAAAGAATTATCTACCTTCAATGGAAACAAATGGAAGAGAAAGAATAATTTCCTGAAAGTAAATGATTGGGAAATCCACAATTGTCATTTGGTTCACATGCCCCTTCTCCAAACCACGCTATTAAAAGGTTGACTTTATCAAATCTATCGTTATTCTTATTTCACACTAAAGAACAAGATATACATAATTAAAGACTACAAATCTGAAACAATTATTGCTCTCCCCTGAAAACTATAGGTATTTTATGAAATTATGAAAATTTATGGATTTATGTGGTTATGGGAAAAGGGCCAGGGTGGGATTGTTGTCGGTGCAGGCTCGATGGGTTGAATGTCCTCCTTCTGCACTGTAGGGATTCTATGATTCTTCTATACAACCAAGACCAGAAGCAGATAGATATAACTCAATCCTTAGTAACAATTGGTACAGCCTTAATGAAACCGGCATCTGTTAACATTAGGATGGCCCACATAATATATTTTTCAGAAGTCCAGTGACATCAGGTAAAATCATATTTTCATTTTCTTTATCATCAAATCTGAATCAATTTGCTCACAAGAGCAGATTGTGAGTGTAACTCCTTACTGTGCCCACCCCAGTCCAACGTCGGCATCTCCACGTCATACACACAGTATGAGTGGGGGAGGGGCTCTCAAATCTCCTAACCTCAAACCTCAATATGTTTGGCATCAGGGTCCGATTTACAAGTTATACTGCCGGTTTTGATTTATGTCCACCTGAAACTTCTTATACCATTGCAATAGGAGAAGTGTTAACAGCAACCACAAATTAGATAGTGCACTTGATCCATCAAAGTGTGCTGCAGTTAAAAAAAATCTAATATAGAATCATAGAATTCCTGCAGTGCAGAAGGTAACTTTTTGGCTCATTGAGTCTGCAATTCCCTCTGACAATGCCTACAAGATAGTTGATTGTCCCAAGTGGGTGAACATAGGGGTGGCATGGTGGCACAGTGGTTAGCACTGCTGCCTCACAGCTCCACGGGCCGGGGTTCAATTCCCGGCTTGGGTCACTGTCTGTGTGGAGTTTGCATATTCTCCCCATGTCTGCATGCGTTTCCTCCAGGTGCTCCGGTTTCCTCCCATAGTCCAAAGATGTGCAGGTTAGATTGAATGGACATGCTAAATTAACAGTTAGTGTCCCAGGTTGTGATATGTTAGAGGGATTAGCAGGGAAACTAAGCGGGGATAGAGCCTGCGGGGGGGGGGCAAGTGAATGGCCTCCTTCTGCACAGTAAAGATTCTATGATTTGCAACAGGGTCTGAGTGAGAAAAAAACTTCTTAGTCTGGAAGATTCCTCTATCTGGAGCGGCACGGTGGCACAGTAGTTAGCACTGTTGCCTCATAGTGACGGGGATTCGGGTTCAATTCTGGCTTTGAGTCACTGTCTGTGTGGAGTTTGCACATTCTCTCCGTATGTCTATAGGTTTCCTTTGGGTCCTCCAATTTCCTCCCATAGTCCAAAGCTGTGCAGGTTAGGTGAATTAGCCATGTTAAATTGCCCCTTTGTGTCGCAACATGTGTAGGTTCAATAGATTAGCCATGGTTTGTGTGTGGGGCTGTGATAGGACCTGAGTAAGGTACTCTGTCAGAGGGAGTTGCAGACTCATTGAGCTCAGTGGGCACAGTAAGAAGTTACTGTGTAAGAAGTTACACTCACAACCTGCTGCTGTGTGCAGTATAATCCAATTTGGTGTCACTCTAGGTTGTGAATCAATTTGGTCCACAAACAATCTGGGGATTGTTTACATCTAGTACTAAAGCATTTTCAGTTATAAGACCAGCTTTCTACCAAAACAAGCTTGCGTTGATGTGCCATTTTTCTGTTTTTTTTGGTAATCTCAATTCTAAAAGCTGTCATTAGTAAAACCTCCTTGGGATGTTTTATTAAGTTGAAGGCACAATGTAACACAAAATTAGTTTTTCAATACTCATTAATGAAATGTGAGCCTTGCTGGCAAAGCCAACATTGTTGGGCATGGCCGAAGTCTCTGGGGTGCAGATATATACACTTTGCTGCTTAGGATGGAGTTCCAGGCTTTTGACCCAGCGACAGTGAAGGAATAGTGATATATACCCAAGTCAGAATGATGAGTGGCTTGGACGGGAACTGATAGCACTGCTGGTGACATCTTCCCTAATGTTCGGGAATGTACTCATGGGCTGGTAAAAGGCAGGATTGAATTTGTCTTGTTTTTTATGAGCAAGACATAACTTGGACAATTTTGCAGATGCCAGAGCTGTGTTGGCACTGGAGCAGTTTGCAAGGGGTGCAGCTAATTCTGGATCACAAGTCTTCAGTAGTATTGCCAGAATGTTGGGCCCAAAGGGCCCAGAGCCTTTGCAGTAACCAGTGCCTTCAGCTGTTTCTTGACGCCACATGAAGTGAATCAAATTGGCTGAAGACTGGCGTCTGTGCTGCTAAGGACCTGAGAAGGAGGCTGAAATGGATCAACCACTTCGCAATTCTGCTTGTTGATGATTGCAAATGCTTCAACCTCATCTTTCACACTGACATGCTGGCCTCACCCATTATTCACCAGTTAGTTGTTTTAATTGTCCACCGCCATTCCTGACCAGATGTGACAGGATGGCAGAATTTGGATCCGATATGTTAGTTCTGGGATGGTCTAGTTCTGTCAATCATACTGCTTGATATGGAAATAATCCTGTGTCGTAGCTTTACCAGGTTGCTATCTCATTTTTAGATATGCCTGGTGTTGTACCTGGCATCTCTTGCAGTGTTCATTGAACAAGGACCGATACCCCAGCTCAGTGGTACTATCAGAATGGGGGATATGCTGGGACATAGTGTTACAGATTGTGGTTGTATACGATTCTGCTGCTGTTGATGGCCCCCAGCACCTCATGGACACCAATTTTGAGTTAATAGATCTGTTCAAAATCTATCCCATTTAGCACGGTGATAGTGATACACAACACAATGAAGGATATCGTCCTTGTGAAGGCAGGACTTTATCAGCACAAGGACTGTACGCTGGTCGTTCCTTCCAATAATGTCATGGACAGAGGCATCTGAGACAGGTATTGGGAGGATGAGGTCAAATAGGTTTTTTTCCGCTTGTTGGTATCCTCACCAGCTGCTGCAGTTCCAATCTAGCAGCTATGTCCTTTGGGACTTAGCTAGCTCAGTCAGTATTGGTGCTACCAGGTGACTGTTGGTGATGGGACATTGCAGTCCCCCACCCACAGTATATTTCGTAGTTTTTATTCATGATCCCTTCCATCACTCTGCTGATGGTCAAGAGTAGACCAGTGGACTGGTAATTGCTGAGTTGGATTTGTCCTGTTTCTTGTACAGGAACCACACTCTGTGCTTCTTCCAATTGGTGTTCAATATGGAGGAATACTGATTCATTAGCTGAGAGGGATGGGCAATAGATGGTAATCAGCAGGAGGCTTCCCTTCCCATGTTTAATTTGATGCTATAGACCTCATGGGGCCCTGTGTCAACATTGAGCATTCCCAGGTCAACTCTCTCCTGATTCTATACCACTATGCTGCTACCTTTGGTGAGTCTGACCTGCTGTTGGAATGCCAGTATGTTTCCAAGTTTGTGGCTTGGAGGAGAATTTGTACACAGTGGTTTCCCATGCATATGCTCCCCTTGTTTCTTCTAGGTGGTAGAACTTGTGGCTTTGGAAGGTGCTGCCGAAGGAGTGTTGGTGAGTTGCTGCAGTACATCTAGTGGATGTATACACTGCAGTAATGGTGCTCCAGTGATTGAGGAATGGAGTTCCAGTCAAGCAGACTGTTGCGTCAGGCATGGTGTTGAGCTTTTTGAGTGTTATTGGAATGCACTGATTGAGGCAATTGGAGAGTATTCCATTATACTCCTGACGTGTGCCTTTTTTGAAATTGCTCAAGGTTTCCACTTTCTTGGTAAATTTTACAGGTGGCTGACACAGCCATGACAGGTGAAGCAGTTATAGATTGTTGGTCAAGAACATTACTTTGAAAATTTCATGTAGCGATGTCCTGGGACTGATTGTCCTCCAACAACTACAGCCACTTTTCTTCGTGCTTGATATATCAAGCATTGGCGAGTTTACCCCTGATTAGCATTGATATTAATTTTTTTAGGGCTCCATGATGTCATAAAATCCCTACTGTGCAGATAGAGACCATTCGGCCCTTCGAGTCTGCATCCAACAGAGCATCTTACCCAGGCCCTATCCCTGTAGCTCCATATATTTATCCTGCTAATCCCCCTAACCTAACACCTTGGGATACTAAGGGGTAATTTAGCATGGCCAATCCACCTAAGCTGCACATCATTGTGAAATCAAACGCAGGTCTCTGGCATTATGGGGCAACAGTGCTAACAACTGTGCACCCTGCTGCCCTTTGCTTGGTCAGCTGCTGCCTTGATGTGTGGTTGGAATCAAGTTTAGCACAAAGGCAGATGGTTGTGGTTGTTGAAGACCCAGGATATTGCTGCCGGAGTTCTTCAGGATATTGTCCTCAGCTCAACCTTCTTCAGATGCTTTAACAAGGACCTTCCTTCCAGCATTGCTGTTGTCTGCATGTACCCTGTGTAAACTAGGCTGTTACTGGATGACTGGTGCAACTGAATGTGTTTAAACCTTTTGGTGTTTACGAAATAGGTTTTCAAAAAAGGGATAAGTAGTGAAAGATACACTTAAAGATAAAACTTTTGTTTACCCTTCGACATTCATGCTCTACACGTTAATTTGAGCACATGCCCCTTTTGCTGGCATTCATTTTATTAAGATCTGGATGGCTGAAATTCATCCATGCCTCATTTAACCTGACATTTTAGTCATGTGCTAATGACTCATGTTGCCAGTAATACCCAAACCCCAGAGCACGGAAGCTAATATTTAAACTCTTTTGTGTAGTGTTTTAATTTTTGATGATGTGGCAATGCATAGGCCAGTTGTGCTTTTCATGGGAGAATTGGTGGCTCAGCCAATTCAGTGGGACCAGACAATCCCAGCAGTGGGCATGGCTGGAAAATCCCACCCATTAAATTACCTGGAATGTATAAGATGGAAACTTGACATTTGGCCAAACTAGGTCTATGCCAGTGCTTTTGTTCTGCACAATTCTTCCCCTTACTTCATCTCACCCTATTACATTTTCTTCTTTTCTCCTTTGCTTATTTCTATGGATTCCTCTTGAACGTATCTGGTATCAAAATGTTTAACAACCAGAAATTGTACAGCTTTCAGAGTCATTTTGTGAGTTGGGCTATACTGCTGATTCACAGTATAATCATTGCCTTATCATGAGCAGTGTTCAAATATGGACACGTCACCTAATTTAACTTTGTCATATGGTTTAGTTTGGCCTCATTTCACAGTTTGTGTCATTTTAGGAAATAGCAAGGCTCCTGAGGAGATGTAATCTGTTTTGATAGCTTTTCAGATGTTATGGCTGCAGACATTACTTGTCTTTTTTTTCTAAGGCATCAAGTTAGAAGTTAAATATCATGCATGTAATTATTGCAGCTTTGACGTTTGCATATTATATATCTATGTCCAAATTTGGATGAACAGAACAAAGTAGATGAAATATTTTCAAAAGCTGTCAGTATGGTTTGGTGTGAATACTTAGTCGTCCACTATTTAGTACTGGTTAGGTGCATTGACCCAAATAGGCGCCGGAATGTGGGAATTTCACAGTAACTTCTTGCACTGTTAATGTAGGCCTTACTTTAAACTTTAAAGAAAAACTTTAGTTAGCAACGACTACTAATTTCTAGTTTCTTTTCATTTCAAATGTTATAAGTCTTTAAGGGGGGGAGAAAGGTATAATTTTTTTCAAACTATTAAGGTTATTGAAGATTTCCACATAATATAAAAATATTCAACATGTATTTTGCAGCCAGAATCGATTAAAGCAAAATATTGCAGATTTGGAAATGTGAAATAAAAACAGAAAACGGGTCCAACTGCATTGATGGAAAGAAAAACAGTTGATGGCTGAAATTTTCTGACTGTTCCGCTTGCCACTGCAAGTGAAGATGGAGAATTTGGCACTCAGCCAAATCTTCATTCGCTGCAGCGGAACCAGAGAATCCGCTGGCGTGAACTGCTGGAAAATTCCAGTCCACACTTCTGTCCTATGACCTTTCATTTCATTTGCCAGTGGTCAAACCTACCTTTCAATCAGTGCTGTGTGACCACAACCTCCTTTGGTTTTTTTTGTAATTATGGATGGGATCTTAAAACCTCGCTCATATCAAAACCGTAAAATCCCGCCCGAGGTCAACGGACCTTTCCATTGTTGGCCCGCTCTGATTCCCGTGGCAGGCGGGGCGGTAAAATCCTAGCTATAGATTCTAGAGTGTCAAATAACAAAAGTATAAAGACATATCCATACGTATAAAGTAAATTATACGTGGATAACGAAGCCGTGGATAACGAAGGAGGTGAAGGAAAGTGTTAAATTAAAAGCGGAGGCGTTTAGAGTAGCTAAGAGTAGTGGGCGAGAAGAGGATTGGGTGAGGTTTAAATGTCAACAAAGATTGACAAAGAATTTGATAAAGAAGGGTAGGAGAAACTATGAAGCTGGGCTAGCGCTTAATATGAAAAAGGATAGCAAGAGTTTTTATAAATATATAAAAAGGAAGAGGCTGGCTAGGGTGAACATTGGACCCTTAGAGGATGAAAAGGGGGACTTAGTGGTAGGGGATGGGGATATGGCTGAGGTCTTGAATAACTTTTTTGTTTCGGTCTTCACGGAGGAGGACGTGAATAATTTGCCGGGTGTTAGAGATGGAAAGGTGGTAGGACTGGAGGGTCTCAATGACATTATTGTTACTAGAGAGGTGGTGCTCGACAGACTGGAGGGACTGATTGTGGACAAGTCCCCAGGACCGGATGGAATGCATCCGAGGGTTCTGAAAGAAATGGCAGAGGTGATAGTGGATGCCTTGGTGGTTATTTTCCAAACATCGCTGGATTCCGGGGAAGTGCCGGAAGATTGGAAAACGGCTAATGTTACGCCGTTGTTTAAGAAGGGTGGCAGGCAAAAGGCAGGGAATTATAGGCCGGTTAGTTTAACGTCTGTTGTAGGTAAAATGTTAGAATCCGTCATCAAGGAGGAAATAGCGAGGCATCTTGAGGGGAATTGCTTGACAGAGCAGACGCAGCACGGTTTCGTTAAGGGGAAGTCGTGTCTGACAAATTTACTGGAGTTCTATGAGGATGTGTCTAGGGCGGTGGATAGAGGAGAGCCGGTGGATGTGGTCTTTCTTGACTTTCAGAAGGCGTTCGACAAGGTACCTCACAAGAGGTTATTGCAGAAGGTCAGGGGACATGGAGTTGGGGGTAGGGTGTTAGCGTGGATAGAGGATTGGTTGTCAAATAGGAGGCAGAGAGTGGGGGTCAATGGGTGCTATTCGGATCGGCGGTTGGTGACTAGTGGAGTGCCCCAGGGGTCGGTGCTGGGGCCTCAGCTATTTACCATTTATATAGATGATCTGGAGGAGGGAACCGAGTGTATGGTGTCGAAATCTGCTGATGACACCAAGATTGGTGGAACGGCAAATTGCACGGAGGGTGTGGAGAGTCTGCAGAAGGATCTAGATAGGCTGGGCGAATGGGCCAGGAACTGGCAAATGGAATTTAATGTTGGCAAGTGCGAGGTGATCCACTTTGGTAGGAATAATGGTAGGAAGGATTATTACTTACGTGGCGAAAAACTGCAGCAGGCGACGGTGCAGAGGGACCTCGGGGTCCTTGTGCATGAGTTGCAAAAACCCAGCTTGCAGGTGCAGCAGGTGGTCAGGAAGGCTAATGGGATGCTGGCCTTCATAGCAAGGGGGATTGAATATAAAAGTAGGGAGGTCTTGCTGCGGCTGTATAGGGCATTGGTGAGGCCGCAGCTGGAGTACTGTGTGCAGTTTTGGGCGCCGTACTTACGCAAGGATATTTTGGCCTTGGAGGGAGTGCAGAGGAGGTTTACTAGGCTGATGCCGGAGTTGAGGGGGTTGAGCTATGAGGAGAGGCTGAATAAACTAGGCTTGTACTCGTTAGAGTTTAGAAGAATGAGGGGAGATCTCATTGAGACATATAAGATGATGAATGGGATGGATAGGATAGAGGTGGAGAGACTCTTCCCGCTCAGAAAGGACAGTAGGACTAGGGGGCACAGCCTCAAGATAAAGGGGGGGCGGTTTAGAACGGAGTTGAGGAAGAACTTCTTCACTCAAAGGGTGGTGAATCTCTGGAATTCTCTGCCCGTTGAAGTGGTGGAGGCTACCTCGCTAAATATTTTTAAGACGCGGGTTGATGGGTTTTTGATAAGCGAGGGGACTAAGGGTCATGGGGAGAGGGCGGGAATGTGGAACTGAGCTACGACAGATCAGCCATGATCTTACTGAATGGCGGGGCAGGCTCAAAGGGCTAAATGGCCTACTCCTGCTCCTATTTCTTATGTTCTTATGTAAATTACGTTGCCTATCCTGATACGCTGCTTGAATAATGACAGTATTTGCTGTCTGCTTTCAGCATTATCCTGTTGAATTTTAAGACGGTTTCTCTTGCTAGATTTGACACACCCAAGTATTCTCACGGGAAGATCAATGACAGAAATCTAGTGCTGGTGGCTCTTGGTTGCTCTGTTTTGATGATCAGACTCATTAGTGGCAAAGAAACCGATATTATGTAAAATAGTATTAATGTATAACCATTTCATAATACATTTCACTGGATAAACATTGCAAAGGGGTGCTTTTAAGATACAGCACATTCCATGAACTGTATCCTGTGTAAAAGCCACACTTAAAAAGTGAAGTGAAACATTACCATTATGCAGCGAATTCTACATTTTATCTATGTCAATGATTCAAACAGCACAACCTTGCTAAATTTATACAGCTTGGCTGGAATAGCCTTTTAATGAGTTGCTCTATCAGATTTGGCCCAATGTGGACAAGGCGTTCCAGTCTGATTCACTATCTGGCACTTAATACAGTCTAGCAACGACTACACAAAGCAGCACTGCCAAGACCATGCAGAACCTATGTTTGAAATATTACCATAAAGTCTCAACACTCTCAGAGAAAGTGTCCTCATTTTGAAGTTAAGCCTACACGCGATATGCACTTTAAAATAATTTCCCGGAAGCTTGTTAAAGAAATTATCTGCTGTGAACCAGTAAAAAAGATTGTAATAGAAAGGATCGTTTGACACTGGAGTTTTGAATAGCACCAAGTTTTACCCACATATTGGTTGGAATTTTCCAGCTGTTCACATCGGCTCTCGCTGGATATCCGGTGCCAGTAAGATCGTGAGAGGCGGGAAATCGGGTGTGACCCCGATTTCTCAACTCCCACGCGATCTTACCTCCTCGCCCCACCCATTGGCCAGTGGGGTGAAATGGTAAGATCATGACCATAGATTTGGGGCTGAACAAAAAAAAATGAAGAAGTTTTATTCAAAATTAAAAGCAAACGACTAAAATACTGAAAATTTTAACTCAGGTTTTGGCCCATCTTTCTTTGTGTGCTGACCAATGACCTTCACATGTGCAGCGTTTTCTATTTTAATTGAAGTTTTTATTTATTTATTTTTATCTTAAACACAGATAGGACCACATTTCATGATGTTAGGGTTAATCAGTGCAAATATTTTGCCTTTCCTTTTTGGCGATGGGGTTATAAGCATGTTCAACTGATGTCTTTATTTGCCCTGATTTGAATGAGTTAATTTATTCAAATTTTACAACTTCTTTTAACTTTAAAGTAAATTTTTTTTAAAAGATCAGCCTCTCTGTGATAAGGAACATGAAATGTGGTGAGGAAATGTGAAAATTTGTGAGATCAAATTGAGGATATTTATTCAGCAGTGCATTCAGCATTATTTGTTCAATCACAAAATCAGAAAACAGATATGCATGCTGAAACAAGCCAGAGAAATAAAATTCAGGCCAAATTTGCTCATGTGGTGAATTATTACTTGGCATATTTGTGCTTTTGTCTGTTCTAGCAGTTTTCATATTACATTGCACCACAACAAAAGTAAAAACTGGACCTCTTCACCCACACTTAAAAAAAACTTGTGTGCAATGTTATTTGGGAGTTGTCCAGATGACATTTCTTTTTCAGAACTTAATGGGTCTAGTAAAATATATTCTGATTGTTCTTAGGGGCCCATGTGCAATTGGGGAACAAGAAAGCTGGTTCTCGACAATGCAGGCATCCATTGAAATCCAATGAGGAGAGCACTCCTACAAAATGCGGTCACTTGCTGAAGGATAGAGGGCAGTTAGAAACTGAACTACATACTTACTGCATCTGAGATAGACACTAAATCTTATTTCACAGGATGTGAGTCAGACCCCAAATCTTTATCGGAAGAGTACTTGGGGCATCAGGCTCTGCATTCTTAAAGCAAGGAATAGACACTGAGATATTACAGCACAGGACCTCTGAGGTATTAAACCTTATCTCACAAGAGAATGTGGCAATCATGCTCTGAAAATCTGCAACACAGGGTCATGGAGCAATTAGCAATTGAATCTGGAATGTTTCAGTTTCGCAAACCTCATCCTCAAATCCACATTTTAATTCTGAATGAAACTACACTACTTTCCCAACAAAATGTTATGATGTTGGCATCTGCCTCATCTATTCACATTTAATTGCAACAGTTTATTATAATTAGCACATAATTGCACCAACATTAGGCATATTTGTGCTGCTAATATCAACATTACAACATGTATAACTTGTGCACCATGCTGGTACAGTGATTAGCACTGTTGCCCCACAGCGCAAGGGACCTGGGTTCGCACTGTCTGCGGAGTTTACACATTCTCCCCATGTCTGCGTGAGTTTCCTCTGGGTGTTCAAGTTTCCTCCCACAGTCTAAAAGACATGCTGGTTAGGTGCTTTGGCCATGCTAAATTCTCCCTCAGTGTACCTGAACAAGTGCCGGAGTGTGGCAAGTAGGGGACTTTCACAGTTATTTCATTGCAGTGTTAATGTCAGCCTACATGTGACACTAGTAAATAAACTATTAATTATCAAGAGGCTAAACTAAAGTATAACTCAGAATAAAACATCTAATTGTAATTTCTGGGCTTTGAAGCTTTAGAACATGGAGTTTGCATGTTTCCTCTGTGTCTGCATGGGTTTTCTCCCACAGTCTAAAGATGTGCAGATTAGGTGGATTGGCCATGGTAAATGTGTGAGATTATGGGGATAGAGCGCAGGTTAAGATTCTCTATCGGAGAGTCAGTGGAGATTTGATGGGCCGAATGGCCTCCTTCTGCACTATAGGGATGGTATGATTCTATGGGATCTTCTATACCAAAAATGCTGAAAATGTCACGAGTTCTGGACACCCTGTTGCACAGTCATTCTAATCCTGAGATGAGTGTAGCTATGGATAAACCAGACGCGACTGCTCAATGTCTTTGCTTTGTTATTTGTGTTTCTCACACAGCAATATGAAAACTGGCGACCGCAGCAGCCCGACAGTTTCTTTTCTTCTGGAGAAGACTGTGTTGTTATGATCTGGCATGAGGATGGCCAGTGGAATGATGTTCCATGTAACTACCACCTTACCTACACATGTAAAAAGGGCACAGGTGAGCTCTGCCATTTACTGTCTGTGATTGTCCCCATCCCCTTCTATTTCTTACTCCAGCTTTGCTGCAAAGCCCCATTTAGTGGATTAAAGCTGAAGATTTTGATTTGATTTGATTTATTAATGTCACATGTATTAGTATACAGTGAAAAGTGTTGTTTCTTGCGCGCTATTCAGGCAAAACATACCGCTCATAAAGAAGGAAATGAGAGAGTGCAGGACATCATGTTACAGTCATAGCTAGGGTGTAGAGAAAGATCAACTTAATGCAAGATAAATCCATTACAGCAATAATTAGTAAAGAAACATGAAAATACATTTCCTGCCTATGTGAAGTGGAAGTGTATACCAGGGAATTGTGATTCAGTGTTCCAATGGATGGAAAATCATGGATTAGTGGGTGTGTGAAATTTCCTGCTGTGCAATTTAAGTGTACCCCTGGAATTGCTCTATATTCTGCTTATTATCTCTCTGATTATTTTTCACTCACTATCTCTATCTCACTCGTCTGCAAGATTCAACTTCTTTTCTGCGCGGCATTCACTCGAAATAGCACCATTCCCTGGGACTCTGGCAGTCATTTCAGTGCCTCAACCAAGCCTTTATTCTCCATGTAAGGGGGTGGGTTCAGTTCAGTTGGCTTGACAGCTGGTTAGTGATGCCTGTAGCATGGGTTCAATTCCTGTACCAGCTGAGATTATTAATGGGTGACACAATAGTTAACACTGCTGCCTCACAGTGCCAGGGACCTGGGTTCAATTCTGACCTCGGGTGACTGCCTGAATGGGTTTCCTCCGGGTGCTGCAGTTTCCTCCAACGGTCCAAAGATGTGCGGGTTAGGTTGATTAGCTATGCTAAATTGCCCCTTAGTGTCAGGGGAGTGTAAATATGTGGGGTTACGGGGATAGGACATGGATAGGATTGTTGTTGGTGCAGGCTCAATGGCCCAAACGGTCTCCTTCTGCACTGTAGGGATTCTATAATTTGTGAAGATCCGCCTTCTTAACTTGCCCTTCACCTTAGGTGCGGTGGTCCTCAGGTTAAATCACCACCAGTCAGCGCTAATCATCTGGGTCTATGACGGTTTTACTTTACTCTTCATGTGTTGAGCACATGAAGTAAAGGGTTTGCAGGTCATTCAACTGTGGAAGGCATTGCAGGTGACTGGCCCTGTCCTCAATTGACATGTATGACAGCTTGGAAGTTGGGATTAACGATCAAGAGTATGAACTGTGATGATTTTGGGTTCTTTTATTGTTTTTACTCTGAATAATGTGTTTCAGGTCACACTGTCTGCTAAGCATTACCTCCAAGAACAATAAGGCTGGATTTTATGCCCACCTGCTGGGTCCGTTTTTGGCAGGGAGTTGGGGGGATGGGGGTGTAAAATATGACAGGTGCAACCCCACTGCCATCCCACCTACTCCTGACACAGTCCCCATAATAGAGGTGTGGATAAGGCACCCACTAGCCCGCCCACCTGCCCTTGGGCATATTGAGGCTCTGGGTCCCTGGCACTGTGAAGCAATAGTGATAACTGAGCAAAACATGACTTGAAACTATGTCTGTCCATGCCATTTAGCACTGAAATTTAATACACCAGTCTGCGAGTAATTTTCAAACCTAATAGACTAGAAAGAGATTGTCATTAACCTGCTTGGCAAGAAGCCCATTTATTCACATGTAAATAAGTCATCTACATTGATGTTAACATCCTGTTTCTTTTTGTTTAGTATCCTGTGGTCAGCCTCCTGTTGTGAAAAATGCTAGAACATTTGGAAAGATGAAGGCTCGATATGAAATAAATTCAATGATCCGATACCACTGCAGTGCCGGCTTTATCCAACGCCACTTTCCAATCATTAAGTGTCGAACCAATGGATACTGGGACAAACCAAAAGTCGCCTGTATAACACGTAGGTTTTGTCAATGTTGCGTGAGTTGCGGGAAGGTGAGGAAAAGAGAGAAGGAAGGTATAAAGATTTAGGCCATGTTTGAAATGTTTGCATATACACTTGTGGGCTTTTACAGAAAAGATGCTTCACAAGACTACATTTGACTGTTAGCTTTCTGGAGGAGTGTAAACATTGAGTAAGCATTGGGTGGTATGGTGGCACAGTGGTTAGCGCTGCTGCCTCACAGGGCCAGGGCCTGGGTTCGATTCCTGGCTTGGATCACTGTCTGCGTGGAGTTTGCACATTCTCCCTGTGTCTTTGTGGGTTTCCCCTGGGTGCTCTGGTTTCCTCCCACAGTCCAAAGATGTGTGGGTTAGGTTGATTGGCCATGCTAAAGTGACCCTAGTTTTGGGGGGATTAGCAGGGTAAATATGTGGGGTTATAGGATAGGGTAGGATTGTTGTTAGTGCAGGCTTGATGGGCTGAATGGCCTCCTTCTGTACTGTATGGATTCTATGGAGTAGCAATCAAATACCAGCTATTTTTATATTTATCAATTCTTCCCTTTTACAACTGCATGCCATTCTGCAGTGAAGTGTTACTTGTACAGGGCAGTGGCTAATTCTGCTTTGTGACCGGTAAATATGAGTAAATTCCTCCACTGAGACAACGTTCTTCTTATTCTAGATGTTCCAACACTGAGCAACCTGTTCTCACAATAATCAAAAGAGAAAATGCTGGAAAATCTCAGCAAGTTTGTCAGCTTCTGTAAGGAGAGAAAAGAGCTGGTGTTTCAAGTCCAGATGACTGTCAAAGCTAAAGGACATAGGAAGTGGGAGGTATTTATACTGTAGGGTGAGGGAATGAAAGATGAGTCATTGTCACAAAAAACAAGGGGAAAGGCTGAGAAGTGTTAATGGCAGTCCGTGGAAAGAATAGGCAGAGAAGCTGAAATCAGAGGTTAAGCTGTGACAGATGAAGATGTGGGGAATGATGGGTGGGAGAGAGGTAAAATTGAGAAAAATTTCCCCTTTTCTCCCTTTCCCCACTTTTCTCAATTTTATCTCTCCCATCCATCTCCCCCTCCCCCAACATCTTCATCTGTTACAGCTTACCATCCGATTTCAGCTTCTCTGCCATTTAGCCATTCATACCTTCAGTTCTCTCTATGGACTGTCTTAGCCTTTCCCCTTGTTTTTGTGATGAAGACTCATCTTTCATTCCCTCATTCCCTCACAAATAACTCACACTTTCTGTGCCTTTTAGCTTTGACAAAGGGTCAACTCTTTTCTCTCCTTACAGATGCTGCCAGACCAGCTGAGATTTTCCAGCATTTTCTCTTTTGGTTTCAGATTCAGCATCCACAGTAATACGCTTTTATCCATTTCTCAGAATAGTACATATCACGTTTGTCAGTTGATGCTTTGATCTGGCCTCAGGGTCTTGAAATGGCAAGAAATTCATGTATCAACTATGCCACTTTGGTAAATAGAATTTACGATATTCAGATATCTGGGGGTGGCCACTTTCCTGAGGATTGTTAAATCTCTTTTCTGCTGTTGTATAAGTTCACGAAAGAAGATTAATTTTGTTTGAGCAGGCAGTAAGGAATTATTGCCTAATACAAAGTTGAATTTTCAATCCACACACTAATGTAGTATCCAGGGCTGATGGAAGAACAGATCAGCTATAGTGACCTGCATTTTCATTTCACCATGCTCATTTGAATTAAGGTTGTGAATGCTTGTTTGGAAGCTGAACCATAGAGAAGAACAGTTGAATGTTCTCTCTAAAGGCTTCCAAATTTTCACATCAATAATTTTCCCCAAGTAAGACACACTGATAATCTAAGGTGACACATGAGTGCCAAAAATAATTAAACAATACTATTGTATTTAATTATTTTTTTAAATGGCATAACCAAAATGCTAACATTGTGACAGATCAAAATGTTCAAATGACAAATGTCTTTTAGAAAATATTCTCTAATGCATCATAAAAGGTGGTTGAAATATTTCAGCAAAGTTCCCTAGATGTAAGATTATTTGCAGTTGACAAAGGTTACTCAGGGAAGATTGTGAAATCCAAAAAAAAGTGCATCTTTATGGTTGGATTGTAGTTTGCCTGAGCATATTGTAGATTTCATTAGTTTCACTTAATCTTTCTAGTTTTTTAATATAATTAATTAAATTGTTCATACATTATTCCCTAATAAGCTCACAAGCCATTTGATGTACAGAATTGAACATTTACTATTACCACTAGGGCTATAACGTGCATCTCCTTTGGAATTTATTTTGGGAAGGTTAACATCAGTGAAATCATAGTCATAGTCAGCAGTTAGTTTGGGCTTTAAGTTTTACTGATGATTCCAACTCCTAATTAAAGTTAATATTGCATCCAGGCCATAATCTGGAAAATTTTATAGAATGCTTGTAGTTTTGAGCTAAGCATATGTTGGTCGCTTGCCTATCCATCATTTCAGGTTGCAATGGATCAGCACTTCCCAAACTTTGGGCCACACTCACAGTGGCTGCCTTGGAGCTTAGACTGAGTACTAAGAGCTGTGAGGCCGTGTTATATCCTCAAGTTTTTTCTAATAGTGGACCTGCACAAATCTTTAAGGTCTGAATTCTGCTGCAAAATACCTGCAGAAAAGTTAGCTGTTTTGTTTTAAACACTTCCCACTATGCTCAACCTCACCACTCTCTCCACACACTGCCACTCAGCAGTTGAAATGAAACCCCTCACAACCCTGTTCACTAGCCAAAACCACTTTGGCTGATTTGTCTGTTCCCTTGTTTAAGGGCACTGAGCCCAATTGCAGTATTCCAGCTATCACATGAGTTCTGTACAAGCCAAAGACTACAGATGGGACTTAGTGCTTTCAGAGTTGTGGGTGGGATTTTACAGCCTCACTCATCCCAAAGCCATGAAATCCTGCCCACGGTCAACAGACCTTTCCATTGTCTGCCCCTCGTCTGCTCCAATTCCTGTGGCGGGCGGGGCGGTAAATTTCCAGCCAGTGTCTTTAACTTCTTAAATTCCATTCTAATTCATTTCCCGCATCTAATAGTGCACTAAGGCAGACTTTCATCTATTTCCATATGTAGGTATTCCTTGAACAGATCACTAGTCTGTTGCCAGAGGCTTATATCTTTAGGAGTGCCACTTCACATCAAGCGTGACTGACAAGGAACCTGTCCCGCTCTTCCCGCCAGCCATTGAAGTGTTTGGAAGGATTTGCAGGTTGAAACAGGCAAACTGTGTGACTATATTGTAAACCCAGCTTCCTTAGCCATCAGGTCCTGGGGTAGGATTCAAAACCCTTTGCTTCAAGCTCAGAGGCACTGCACCGCACTGCACACTACCCACTGCACCACAAGACCATCGTCTGAGTGCTCCAGTTTCTTCCCACAGTCCAAAGGCGTGCTGATTAGATATATTGGCCACGCTAAATTCTCCCTCAGTGTACCCAAATAGGCACCGGAATGTGGTGACTCGGGGATTTTCACGGTGACTTCATTGCAGTGTTAACACAAGCCTACTTGTGACACTAATAAATAAATTAGACTTCATCCTCTTAAAGCATTGGCTGATTTTTCCCGATTTTAACCCCAGCTGTTGGAAATGCGAATCCATTGATCATTTCATGGTGATGGTATAATCATTTTCTATTTTTTCTCTTCTGTCTAATAGCTTCCACATATCAAAAGAACTCTCAAAGGTATATTCACGGATTGTACCGAAAAGGAATCAAAAGCTCACAAGACCCCATCAGACACCATCATCGCTGGATAAGGAAATTCCATTCAGGACACTGACCACACCACTGAATGGTGGGAAACTGTTCCTTGCTTTTCGAGCCAAATCTGTCCCAAACAGTGCCTGTACTAACACATTGGGGTGGGAAATATTTCTTTAAATAAAAAAAACACAGAGGGCAACATCAGTGTCTTCAGAAAAATGTGACGATTAAAAGAAATGCAAAGTGTTCATTTCTAAACAATTTGAATAAGTTTACACTGAAACAGTCCGAAGCCCTCTTGTTTCTCCGTCCATTTCATAGCTCCAATATTCAGCATCTTTCAGTCAACTAATCCCCTTGCCCCTGTTGTTTTGTAAACTTTGGACAAGCCCTTTATTTATATGGTGCATTTACTACACATCCGTCTGCAGGAGTATTTTAACACTAATAAGTATTTTAAGAGTGTTTCTTTTTGCACGTTTTTCGCCATCTTTTAATGTCACTAGTTTTCTGTTTTACCACAGCATATGCAAGTAGTTACACGTTTCTTTCAGCAGTGACTGCCAGCCAATGTAAATTGACATGTCCGTCATACCTTTTCACCTTGTCGAGCTATTTCTGAAATGTATTGTTAAGATTAAAAAGGAAACACATTTCACTATTTATTGCATTCATTTCAGATCTATGATAAACTGTTCTTTCAGTGCCCCCTAGTGGATATTTTGATTTACTTTCTTGCCATATTGTATTTGTACGAAGGGAACTGTCGTTAACGTGCTGCTTTGTAGTAATCTGGGGTGGCTGCATGAGCACCATTTTGATTGCTGCGCCAAATACACTATTGTGGTCTCTTATATAGTAAGCAATTTTACATGACTGGTGTATGGGAAAGGTTATGGCGCATTAATGTGAGTGGAAACTGTTTTTGCAGAGCCTGGATGATTAATTGTCTGATTCAAAAACATTCAACACTCCGTTCCTCAATCGATCTTTCACTTCTACAGCTACAAGACCCTGTGTGTATTGTATTTCTAAGGATGCAAGGTGGGATGCAAGCCCAGAGACTGCATTGTGAAGCTGCTCTTTAACTCACCTGGATACAAGCAATCAGAATAGCAAGTGCAAAAGGACGCTACATGACCTTTCCAAAGCCATTTGGCTGTTTCTGAGGTCAAAGTGCTAATATATTAACTTTGTCAGATATGGCAGCTTTTTGCAGCCCTCACTAACCACACTACAATATGGAGCTGCCTTTTTCTAAGGGTGAATATAAACCTACTTTTTTTTGTAAAAAAAAACAAAAAAAATAAATTAATTTTTGTATATATAACCATCTTAGTGCATTTTTTAAATGAATGTTTATGTCTGAATGTGACAGCTGTATAGCATATGTTGGTGATAACGTATGGTGACTTAGTCTAACTCTTGGGATTTTTAAAATTTGCTTTGAAAGGATGGGATAAAGAAAAATGGAACTATATATTTTTGTAACATTTCTGCTGTTAACCCTTGGGAATCTGTGTCAAGCACCACAGGCTTTTACAATTTGCACTGTGGGGAAAGATCTAAGTACGTAATTTTGATTCAGATTTTGATTATATTCCCGAGGTCTAATTTTAATTCAAATTTGTGGCAAGCTTGCTTAGAAGCCACTTACAAATTATAATGAGAGCAACCAAATCTCATTGATTTAAATTCAACCATGGAAACATTGGGGGGGGGGGGGGTTTGGGGGGCGGGGGGGGGGGGGGGTGGGTGGGGAGAAGCAGAAATCAATTAAATTATCCCGTGGTTAACATGTGGTAAGAACAAAGACTTCTTCTAAAAATGAGAACCAGTCTAGTCGACAGCAAATTTTTCATTGTAGTAAATTCATTTCTAAAAAGAAAATATGCCGGTTACTCCACCCATTTTGGTCCTCTCTTTCTAAGCAGTGACGAAAATCACTCTGTATGATTTTTATTCCTTACAATGCACACCGAACAATACTGTATTTATATTTTAACTTGTATAGTGTATAATGTGAATGTTTGGGTATTTGTGACTGAAGTACTGAAAATCTTTTGTTACTTTTTTTACATGCTGTGGTTCACCAAAGAAACCAAAACAAATCTTGATCATGCTGTTTCTATTTTCATGCATTAGTCCTACTGATAGAACTGACTTGAAGATCATTATTAAAAGTAAATCTGAAGCTTTTCGCTATACTGCAGTGTGGAGACACCGTGGAGCTCAGTTATTTTCTTGCATATTTACATCCCAATTTACTTTAGGGTTGCCAATCCTCTTGGATTACCCTGGAGAATTTCATCTCCAAGACACTGTTGTCAGCAACATGGAAGAAAAATAATTGGGGACTTAAAAATAAATTGGATGTTGTCTCCATTTTCTTTGCACACTTCCACTGATTTGTTCTAAAAACATTGGAGATATTGGAATTCAGTCAGATTAATAAAGAGTCCGTCCGTTTTCCAGTCAATATGTGGAAGTGCTGTCCTGTGAGAATTAACTTGTTGGGCAACCAATGATGGGCATCGTGATAAAACTCCAGGAACACATCCAACTAGAGTTGGCAACCCTAATCTGCTGTTAAATAAAAACACACACACATACCATTTCGCCATTTGTATACTTACATGGTTTTATGAGATAACACACACTGCTTTACAGTAAGACAAGAGCTCTTAAATCCAAGCAAAAATACAATGTCCTCAACTAACCTGTGTCTGAATTTATATTCTAAGTTGAGTTTTCGGATCACTGATCTGAACATAAACCATTTCTCCTTGTGGTTTGCCTGTGTTGGACATCCTTATACAATTGTCTTTATTGGAACAAAGCTGCTCTAAAACATTCTTACTTCATAATACTGTCACCAGACATTTTATATTTTTCCTCTTTTTTTGTTTCGTTTGGCTTTGATTTCACAACCATAAATTATCTAAGCAATGTGGCCTAGAAAATGATTTGACCTGGAACAGCTCCTCTGATGTGTAATAATTCAAATAGGGAAAAAAAAATCCTTTAATTTCCTACTGAAAGTTGATTTTTTTTTCATTTGTGGGACATGGGTGTTGCTGGCCAACATTTACTGCCCATCCCTAGTTGCCCTTGAATTGAGTGGCTTGCTAGCCCATTTCAGAGGGAGGGCAATTGAGAGTCAAGCACATTGCTGTGGGTTCATTTGTAAACCAGACCAGATAAGACCAACAGATTTCCTTCCCTAAAGGACATTCGTGAACCAGATGGGTTTTTCCAACAATGGTTTCATGGTCGTCAGTAGATCCTTAATTGGGATATTTTTGATTAAATTCAGATTTCATCATCTGCCATGGAGGGTTTCCTGGGTTTGGGGAACCCAGGTCTCCAAATGTTAACTGAGTTTCTGGATTAATAATCCACTATTGATACCACTAGGCTAGGCTGCAAAACAAAATTGCCTTTGGTTTTGCCAAGTATTCATGGAATGTATGTGTTATAGCCCATCTATGGCTGCAAGACCTTCCATGCCCTAGAAACTGTTTACTTATCGATTACAAGATTTCTCTATTGGAGCTGATGGGTGGAGATTTTCCATCTTTCCTGCCATGGGAATTGTAGAGGGTGGGACACGGACCATGCAAAGGTCCATTGATCTCAGGCGGGGTTTCCCAACCTTAGGGCAATTGCGGCTGAAAAATCCCACCCGATATCTATTAAATGTGCTTTCCTCATTCAGTGATCTGTCCTTTGCTGACTATTTCCTTGCATTTCGAAGAGTGGCATCTTATCGGGGGAAAATCAGACTCAAGGTGGAAGATTGACCCAGTCCCATCGGGCAGAGTTCTCCCAAGTCCTCATGGGCATGTTTGATTGTGGGGGGACGGTGACAAAATAAGGAGGGAGGGCCCTGAATCGGATTCACACCAGCATGAACCTACAGCAGGATCTTCTGCTGGTGTCTGCCATGGTGGGTCAGAAAACCAGTCAGAGGATGGCACAAACCTAATTTGCACACTGTTAATGGGATGCAGATGAAAGCTTGACTCTCCCCACTCGATTCTCTATGATGCTGGCAGGAAAACACGCCAGTATCAAACACATTTGGAACAAGATGACCTACAAATGTTGGGACTCAGCTGAACAATGTCTGGGGCTGCCTGCAGTATAGAGGCCAACCACAACCCTAATCCCTACCGCAGCAGTGGGGTCAGGAAAGCATCTGCAGGTACACCTTCCAGAGGGGGATCTATCTTCCAGCTTCAGAATGTTCCTGAAGATCCATCTTCTTCCTCAGCAGATCTGTCTTCTGGCCTAGAGTGCTCATGGAGATCTATCTTCATTTTCAGGAGGTGCACCTTTTTTCTTCAATGGTGAGTTAGCGATGTTGGGCGCCTTTCCAATATGGTGTCCAAATGCAGCAGTGGACTGTTCATTATCAGGCCAGCCCATCACAAACACAGCACAAAACTGGGTGCATGATTGATGAAATCAGGGCCAGAAAATTTGGCACGCTTTTCCACCAACCACACTCCGTGATCCTGCTGCCACCACTTAGTCCAAAACAGAAGCATTCTGTCCCCGGACTTCCTATTACTTAGCGAACTTGGTATTCTGGATGGCTTAATAGAATTATAAAATTTTACAGCACAAAAGGAGTCTATGCGGCCATTATGTCTGCACTGGATCCCGAAAGAGCTATCCAGCTAGTCCCATTCTCCAACCCTATCTCTATAGCTGTCTAAATTCATCACTTTCAAACATGTATCCAGCTCTCTTTTGAAACCTCCAATGGAATCTGCCTCCACCACCCACCCACACAGCACATTCCAAATCCCAACAAACCTTGAGTAAAGAAGTTACCATCTCATTCCTGAGGGAAGTGAGTCTCTCCTAGGAGTCCAGGCCTGGGTCTGGTCTGGATTGATGTGAGATTGCCAAAAACCATTGGTGACATCGGAGCATGGGTGACCGAGCCATGCTACAGAATTGTGGAAAACCCAAAGCCACAGTGCAGAAATTCTGGGATGTAAATGTCATGAGAAAGTCTGGCCCACGAAAACTCTCAGACAAGTAACAAACGGCTAGTTGAGGTCCACTTTGGTGCTAAAAGTATACCCCAATACTGAGGAAATCTGATCAGTGGGTCAAACCTACTTGGGAACGCGTTGTACAATGTGCGCAAAGAACTTTTAAAGAAATATGAACATTGACCCAAAGCCTTTTAGTGTCACCAGTAGCTACACAACAATAAAAGTGAGAACAGGGAAAGAAAATATACTTGCATTCCTCATCAGCATTTCTCATATACTTAGGATGCACCCAAGTGATTCCACGGTCAATTAGTTATTTTCGAAGAGTCTTCACATGATAGCCAATTTGCTGAGCAAGTCCTCATAAGCTTTAATGAGGTAAACACTTTGCTAACCTGTTTTGGTTGAAGAATGACTATGCACCAGGATGCATTCTACTGCAGTTCTTAGAAGCATTAACATAAAAAATAGGAGCAAGTGTAGGCCGTTCAGCTCGCTGAGCCTGTTCCACCATTCATTATCATCGTGGCTGATCATCCAACTCCATAGCCTGATCCCACCTTCACCCACATCCTTTGGTCCCCAGCACCCCAAGAATTGTATCTTAACTCCACGAGTTAATGCAATGCAGCGTTTTGTCCTCAACTGCTTCCTGTGGTAGCAAAAGAGAACTTTTTCTTCAAATAGAACTTTCCCATAGAATGGCTACAGTGCAGAAGGCAGCCATTTGGCTCAACAAATCTGTACCGACTCTGACAGAGTATCTTGCCGAGGTCCTTTCCCTGTAATCCCACACATTTACCCTGCTAATTTCTTCTAATCTATACATCTTGGGACACTAAGGAAGAATTTGGCATGGCCAATCAACCTAACTTCTGGACAGTGGGAGGAAACCGAAGCACCCAGAGGGAACCTGTGCAGACATGGGGATAATGAGCAAATTCCACACAATGACCCGAGGTTGGAATTGAGCCAGGGTCCCTGGCTCTGTGAGCAGCACTGTTTACCACCATATCCACTTTTGTATCCACTGGAACAAGCAGACAGGGTCTGGATTTAATGACTGGAATTTTGCAGCAGGGGTGAGCTGGGGTTTAACATAAAATCGGGGGTGTGGGAGAGGATCCTCTGCACTGGCGGCATTGCTAACTCATAGCTCCAGGGATCTGTGTTCAATTCCCAGCTTGGGTCACTGTCTGTGGAGTTTGCACAGTCTCCCTGTGCTGTGGTTTCCTCCCACAGTCCAAAGATATGTGGGTTAGGTGCATTGGCCATGCTAAATTGCCCCTTAGCATCCTGGGATGCGTGGGATAGAGGGATTAGTGGGATAAATATGTGGGGTAATGGGGATAGGGCCTAGGTGAGATTGTTATCAGTGCAGGCTTGATGGGCTGAATGGCCTCCTTTTGCACTGTAGGGATTCTACGAGATGACTCATGACCCACTCAACCTTTGGCGAATTGAGGCTATTAAGTGGTAGCCTTGTCTGGACACCAAATATCCTCCAACCCCTCTGAGATAGTGCCCAGGAGATCATACTCTAGATGTTGCTTTTACTACTTTGTTCATTCCATTGTAGAAGGCTGAATGCTATTCATCAAAGCCTACATATTGGAAGTGATGACATCTGTCCAGGCCATTGCAGTCTGTGGGACATAAGCACTCGCTGCTGCAGCTAGCACCCATTCGAGCTTGATCCACATTGTTGAGGAGTCATAGAGTCATCGAGGTTTACTGCAAGGAAACAGGCCCTTCAGCCCAACATCTCCATGCTGCCCTTTCTTTTAAAACCCCTAAGCTATCCCAATTGCCTGCATTTGGCCCATATTCCTCTATATCCATTTTATCCATGTAGCTATCTAAGTGCTTTTTAAAAGACAAAATTGTACCCGCCACTACTATTACCTCTGGCAGCTTATTCCAGACACTCACCACCCTCTGTGTGAAAAAATTGCCCCTCTGGATACTTTTGTATCTCTCCCCTCTCACTTTAAACCTACGCCCTCTAGTTTTAGACTCCCCTATCTTTGGAAAGGATATTGACTATCTAGCTGATCCGTGCCCCTTATTATTTTATAGACCGCTATGAGATCACCCTTCAGCCTCCTATGCTCCAGAGAAATATGTCCCAGTCTATTCAGCCTCTCCTTATAACTCAATCCATCAAGTCCCGGTAGCATCCTGGTAAATCTTTTCTGCACTTTTTCTAGTTTAATAATATCTTTACTATAATAGTGACCAGAATTGCACACAGTATTCCAAGTGTGGCTTTACCAAAGTCTTGTACAACTTCAACAAGACGTTCCAACTCCTGCATTCAATATTCTGACCAATGAAACCAAGCATGCAGAATGCCTTCTTTACCACTCTGTCTACGTGTGACTCCACTTTCAAGGAGCTATGAACATGTACCTCTACATCTCTTTGTTCTGTAACTCTGCCCAAGCCCTACCATTAACTGAGTAAGTCCTGCTTTGGTTCAATCTACCAAAATGCATCACCTTGCATTTGTCTAAATTAAACTCCATCTGCCATTCATCAGCCCACTGACCCAATTGATCAAGATCCCACTGCAATTGGGAATGCCATAAACAATAGATACGGGTCACGGGTGGAGGGGGGACTGGTAATGTTAAAATGGCGGCGCGGGCTCGTTGGGCCAAAGGGCCTGTTTCCCGGGCTGTTTTTGTTCTTTGTTCTTTGAGATAACTTTCTTCACTGTCCACTAGGCCACCAATCTTGGTGTCATCTGCAAACTTACTAACAATGCCTTCTATATTCTCATCCAAATCATTAATATAAATTACAAATAACAATGGACCCAGCACTGATCCCTAAGACACACTGCTGTTCACAGGCCTCCAGTTTGAAAAACAACTCTCTGTATAACCACCCTCTGGCTTCCGTCAAGAAGTCAATTTTGTATCCATTTAAATACCTCATTCACTCTGACATTGTAATGCAACCCTTTTGCCAGTTCTGATATTTGCTGCACATTTTCAGTGAGGCTTTTTGGTGCCTGGAGTTTGATAATAGTGCCAGCATTCCATTCTTTCCTGGTAGGGTTCCTGAAATCATCGTTCTGCTGCTTGTCAAACAATACTGTTGCAGTCAGGAACATTCTTTTTTGAGCACCTGCTTTGTCAAACAGTTCCTCTCTGAGGCTGAAATAGGAGGATTACTCCCTGAAGATGGCATGGTGGCACAGTGGTTAGCACTGCTGCCTCAGCGCCAGGGTCCCAGGTTCAATTCTGACCTTGGGTGACCGTTTGTGTGGAGTTTGCACATTCTCCCTGTGTCTGCATGGGTTTCCACCAGGTGCTCTGGTTTCCTCCCACAGCCCAAGGATGTGTAGATTAGGTTAACTGAACATGTTAAATTGCCCCTTAGTCTCAGGGCGATTAGTGGGGTGAATATGGGGGGTTGCGGGGATTGGACCTTGATGGGATTGTTGTCGGTGCAGACTTGATTGGCTGAATGGCCTCCTTTTGCACTATAAGGATTCTATGATTCTATGACACCAGGAGGCAGTGCAACCGTTTGGATCTGTGGTACATTTCAGAATTTAAATGTGGTACCTGCAATGTGACCTGCATGCAGACAATGGTAGTCTGCACTATAGGGGAGCCTGTCATTCTGGCGAAACTGTGGTCTCACTCTTCCTGCTTCCCACTGACAAACTGGGGGATATTGGGAATGTCACCCGCTCCAACCAGGAAGGAGTCTAATGCAAAGGGGTTCACAACCACAGTCACCATTACAGCTATTGGCAATGCCATCCTCACCATTCTGTGAGGGAGTAGATTTGTCTCCCACAGAAGCGGCAGATATCTTTGAGCATCTCTTTTATCAAGAACTCTTCTTCACTGAGTCTGAGATAGGAGAAGATCCGAGATTGATATGGCCTCCTGCTGGGAGCCCTCCTCCTCCTCTCTCTCCTCCTTCATCGAGCTGACTTCTCTTCCCCAGTGTGACCTTTGCACATTCTCCCCATCACGCTGCAAGCCAAGGGACTTATAAACTACTGCACCCCTGACTGGGAGCAAATAGTGTGAGCAAAACCACTCCCTTCGAAGTAGCGGTGCAAACCTCCAAATGCTTCCACTATCTTAGGAACAGCCAATGGAAATCAGTTAGCAAGTAACCTGGAAATAATTGATGGTTCTTTTACATTGAGCTGGTAGGTGGTCTTTCTGCTGTTGTATTCAGGAGATTAAGAGACAGCAATTTCTGGGCGGCTGAGATTGTAAATGGCACTGTAAGAGTTAAACTGACTGACTTTATGGTCTGCCTGCCTTGCATACTTCCAACAATGCATGCTCCTCATGCCTGTGCTAATGGCATGACCAAAATGGCATCCAACATGGCCAGTCCCCTGAGTGTACATGCATGATATGGATATCATTCTGGACCCAAAATGATACCCACAGAATTGAGAGTACAGGAACCACACAACAGAATTTTGCAGCCATAAACGTTTAACTAATGTATGTAATTTGTAGATACTATTCATTGTTAATTTTCAGGGGTCACGGTGAGTTTATTGCCAACTAATATCATGAAACATTTCCTCATTTAATTGTGAAGTGAGTTCATTGCTGAGTTTCTAAAGCAACTGCTTGTAATGAATTGTAAAACTGGACTGAATTTTTATCCTGGGCTCGGGAAGCTTGACCCTTTCCTGCCAAATGTTTGACTCTGAGAGATGCGAATGGGGATGAGTCAGATATTGCAAGTCACGATGCAGTGCAGGAGGAACTTGGGTATGGATGCCTTTTAAGATTACCTTGGCCCCGAGAGATCAGCACTCAGCAACCAAGCTCCCAATATCATTCTTATTCTCCCTTAACCTCACAGCTAACCCCCTCACCTCCACCAACGTCCAGCCCACTCCATGTTGTCTCATATCCCCCATGCTCCCTCCTTGCTTTCTCATCATGACATGATCCCCATGGCTCCTCCATAGCCACTCTCCCGATATCCTTTCCTCAGGACCCATGCAATAACAATATGAACTCTTTAAAGGCAGTTAGAAAATAAATTAAATTTCCAACAATCTAACAAAACTGTCATTCAGACAACGTGGCAGCAATTCTCCCATCTGCGCCCGCCAGTTTTCTGGTGGGTCCAACTGGGAGATGCTTGCCTGTGGCCTTGAACGGGGATTTGCGCATGTGTGGGGAACACAGGCACATCTCCCAAGGTCGGCAAAAGGTCGCCAGCCGGATCACACTAGAAACCGGTGGGAAGGCAAGAAAGTCGTTTAAATCTTTTTAAAATCTATTTTAAATATGTAAATTAGTTAATTATCAGGACCTCTCAGGTTCCGATCGAATCTCCCACCCCGTTAGGAGTACTTCATTTCAGCGGGGTTTGGACTAGCTTCCCACATTTGGGGAACGAGCAGGAAACCCTGCCAGAATGAAGGGGGGGCAATCAGGGCCCCCCAGGGGGTCGGATGGCAGTGGGGTGATTCCCCCTGGGCATGGACACCCTGGCAGTGCCAGCCTGTGCCCCCAGTACTGCCCAAAGGGCAAAGTGACCATGCCCAGGGGGCACCTTGCTACCGCTCATCAGGCATTGGGCAGTGCCAAGGGGGCAGAACCTTTTGTGGGTGGGGCCTGGGTGCAATCGATGGAGGTGGTTGGGTCCCGCTGCCAATCTGCATTGGGATCAGTCTGGGATGGAGAAAGAGCAGCGATTGGGGCAGGCTAGGGGGGATTGGTCTGCCAGGAGGGGCTGCCTTTGGGAGGACCTGTCTCCGAGGACATCTGACCCTTGAAGGGGTAAGGAGGGGGGTCTTGTGGGTGAGCACTGCGGGGGTCCTGGGCTGGCCAACGATCTCAGCACAGCACAGCACAGCGATCGGGCTGGCCAGCAAAATGGAGACTGACAGTCTGCGGGCACTGTAATGCGCCAAGCTCCAGAACTGTAGACTCCAATGCAAATAAGCCTCACCCTCCTGAGTTTTTAATGAGATTCACAGCTTGGCCCTCTGCATTGCATGGAGTATGGAGATTCGGGTGAGAATCTGACCTGTCAGAACTGGCGTGATCTTGTTCCGTTTCGCCGCCAATTCAGCACTTCTGGGAGAATCGCCCCTCAGTGCATTTTTTGTGAAAAGTTATTTCCACTGAAAAAAATGTAAATCCCCATAAGTTGTCATTAACTTGTGAAAACAAACAAATATCCCTTTAAAAAAACCATACCAAGGGCTGAATGTTATTACAATCTCTTAAAACTGTCAATCAAACCATGCTGTCACATCCTTGAACAATTATGTCAACAAGCCACCTGCTGAGCTCAGGCCAGTAGTTGCTTTTGAAACTCAGCAATGTGTTCATAATGGCCACAACTATCAAAACAACCACTAAACTGAAAAGCCAAATGATACCTTTATCATTTCAAAGCAAGCTACCCATCATAGGACAGTAGGACTAGAGGGCACAGCCTCAAGATAAAGGGGGGGGGGGGGGGGCGGTTTAGAACGGAGTTGAGGAGGAACTTCTTCACTCAAAGGGTGATGAATCTCTGGAATTCTCTGCCCGTTGAAGTGGTGGAGGCTGCCTCGTTAAATATATTTAAGACGTGGGTTGATAGGTTTTTGATAGGCAAGGGGATTAAGGGTTATGGGGAGAGGGCGGGAATGTGGAACTGAGACACGACAGATCAGCCATGATCTTATTGAATGGCGGGGCAGGCTCGAAGGGCTAGATGGCCTACTCCTGCTCCTATTTCTTATGTTCTTATGTTCTTATTAAATAGAATGGAGCTGGTGATTAGATTTCTCTTTCCTTTCAACAGCAGAGGAATATTTGACAAGGTAAAGATCTTTGAGCACTTAAATCACAATCTAATACATGATAGGAAAGTTTACCAGCATATTTTTCTATAGTGTTGAATGCATTATAATACTTTGTTCCAGTGGGAAAGTATCTCAGCACAGCTAATCAATTTTACCTTTTTAAGATAATCACTGCAGTTAAAACACATCTCATAGTGAAATCCAAAGTTATCAATACATATAAAACTTTGATGGCACAATGTTTCAGACTCCTCAGCAGACTTGCCCCAGTGGTTTTTTAATGTGTTCATGGGATGTGGGTATTGCTGGCTGGGCCGGCATTTGTTGCCCATCTCTGATGTCAGTTAAGAATCAATCACATTGTTGTGGGTTTGGAGTCATGTGTAGGCCAGGCCAGGTAAAGACCTTCCCTAAAGGACATTAGTGAACCAGTTGTTTTTTTATGACAATCAACAATGGTTTCATGGTCACCATTAGACTTTCAATTCCAGATTTTTATTGATTTCAAATTTCACCATCTGCCATGATGGGATTCAAACCCGGGTCTCCAGAGCATTACTCTGGGTCTCTGGATTACTAGTCTAATGACAATACCACTACAACATTGTCTCCCCTTATGAACCCTCGAATGAGTTTCTTTGTTAGGGCTTCCTAAACCTATGAGCACATAAAAATAGCTGGGGGGCGGTGGGGGGGAGATTTAAATTTCCTATAGGGCAACCTTGACCTGAGAAGAGGTACATATGTGGTGATGACCATGCCTCCTGACCAACAAACAAGTTCAGCCAAAAATAGTGCAGTGTCAGGAAAGCATCACAAATATAAAATTATTGCAAAAATTCTAAGCTTTTGTCATTCCCATCTCCATTCCCATCTCCATCATCAGACAAAACTTAGACCCACGATACTCAGTGAAAATCACAATTATTAAACATGCTAGAAGAGCTGTTGATTGTGTTTCTTTTAACATTTAACACATCTGAAGAATTTCAACTATCAACATTACATTAATCGCATGATACAGTAATTGGTGTCTATGTGATGCCATTATGATTTTAACAGCAAGTCCAGTGTTTCAGCAGACACTAAAAGCACAAATTCTGACAATGAGAGAGCTGAATAATTAAGTACAAGATGCATCCACAGAAAGCTAACATTATTCAGTCAAAATTGGTTTGGACTGTTTGAAAGGACTATTCTACTTTAAAAGACTTAGACAGCCTTTATAGATCATTTACCAAGCATTCAATGTATTGACACACTCCAAGTTTAAGTGCATCACTGATTCACCACAAAATTGTTGTATCATTTGCACATGGTGCAAATATAATGGACAAATTCACATTAGACTATTTTACAATATATCACAATGTCTCCATCTAGTGGTCACTCCATGTGGAAATTTTTTCCTTTTACTTGTGATACCGACATTTCTTGTTTTCTTTATTCTCGGGATGTGGGCAAGATATACAAGGCCTGCCTTTGTTACATGTTGCCAATTTCCCTGAAACATTGTAATCTCCTTGAATTGCTGAAGTCTTTGTGACAAGGAAACTCTTATGTTGATAGGGAATCCAAGGATTCTGGCCCATTGACAATAATAACAGTAAGTCAGGATATATCATTTGGAAGCTACCTCGTTTCCACAACATTATGGTTTTTGCCATTCTCAGTGGTAGCAGGTGCTGTGACTGTTGAGTACTGTTTAGTTAACCTTGCCAAGTGAGGCACATCCAGTAGATTGTACAGTCAAAAGAAATGGTACAGGGGTTGGACATTGAACTAGATGATTGAATGAACTGCTCTGCCAAGGCTGGAGCAAAGTCCCTTCAGTGTCACTGAAGCTATATCTATTCAGGCAAGTTGTAAGCATTTAATCACATACCTGCCTTGAAATGAGAGACTTTGAGGTTTCAGGCAGTGAGCTACTTATCACAGAGTATGTACCCTAGAACCCTACAGTGCAGGTAGAGGCCCTTCGGCCCATCAAGTCTGCACCGAACACAACCCCACCCAGGTCCTACCCCCATATCATACCCACTAATCCCTGAACAGTAAGGGGCAATTTTTTAGCATGGCCAATCAACCTAACCCGCACATCTTTGGACTGTGGAAGGAAACTGGAGCACCCGGAGGAAACCCACGCAGACACGAGGAGAATGTGCAAACTCCGCACAGACAGTGATCCGAGCTGGGAATCGAAGCCAGGACCCTGGAGCTGTGAAGCAGCAATGCTAACCCCTGTGCTACCATGCTACCCTATGTTGATATTTTGATGTTGATATTGGGTAGTCCAATTCAGATTTTGGCGAAATTGTTGATGGTGGTGACTCAATGATGGTGTCACTAAAGGGAGATGGCTAAGCTTTCTTTTGTTTGAGATGGCCATTGCCTGACACTTACATTGCCTGATTATTACCTATCTCTTGTCAATGCATGTCCAGAGGTTATCTAACACCTGTTAGGAACATAGGAACAAGAGTAGGCCATTCAGCCCATTGATCCTGTTCCAAAACTCAATTAGATTGTGGCTGATTTGTGGCTTAACTCCCAATCATGCCTTTGGCCCATATTGCTTAATATCTTTGCTTAACAAAAATTTATCCATCTCAGATTTAAAGATAGCAACTGATCATCAGCCATTTTGTGGAAGAGAGTTCCAAATGTCTACTGTCCTTTTTGTGTGGAAGTGTTTCTTAACATCTCCCGTGAAGGGTCTGACCTTAATATTTAGACTATGCCCCTAGTTCTAGAATAGTGGAAAAAGTTTATTTTTATCTACTCTACCTTTCCTTGTTTGTATTTTGAGGACTACAATCAGATCACCCCTTACCCTTCCAAATTCTAGAGAAGACAGGTCTAATTTTTATAATCGCTCCTCATAATTAAGCGCTTGAAGTCCAGGTATCATTCTTGTAAACTTACACTGCACTCCCTCCAAGACCAATACATCATTCCTAAGGTGTGGTGCCCAGGTCTGCTCACAATGCTCCAAGTGGGGTCTAACTAGGGTTTTATATAGTTCTCGCCTGACACCAACTATCTCAAGATCAGAGAAGCACCAAAAGGTGTTGAAAACAATAGAATCAACAATGAAAGCCCTTACTCATGCCTTTGTGATGGAGAGTACAACACATGGCTTAAATTTTGAAGAGAGGTTGCTTGAAGTAAGCTTGTGTTCTCTTTAATGAAGAAAATTAAGGGTGATCTAATTGAAGGATGTAAGAGGATTAAAGGATTTGATAGGCCAGATGCAACAAAAACCAATTCCTCTGGTGGGAAGTTCCAGATCAAAGGGCGAAACCATAGAATTAGAACTGTCCCTTCAGGAAGCAACATCAAAAACCACATAAGGTTGTAGAATTCTGAATTTCTTGACACTTTCCACCAAAAATCTGTTAAAGTTAAAGCTGGAAAAACTGAATTAATCCAAAATCTTAAAATGGAGATTGATGGATTTTTTTCTTTCTTGTTTCAAATTCCCCAACAATCTCACCCATTCCTATCTTTGTAATCTCCTCCAGCCCACAACATTCCAGGGTATCTGTCCCTCCCTAATTCTGGCCTGTTGAGCATAAGAACATAAGAACATAAGAAATAGGAGCAGGAGTAGGCCATCTAGCCCTTCGAGCCTGCCCCGCCATTCAATAAGATTATGGCTGATCTGTCGTGGCTCAGTTCCACTTTCCTGCCCTCTCCCCATAACCCTTAATCCCCTCTCTTATCAAAAACCCATCAACCCGCGTCTTAAAAATATTTAGCGAGGCAGCCTCCACCACTTCAACGGGCAGAGAATTCCAGAGATTCACCACCCTTTGAGTGAAGAAGTTCTTCCTCAACTCCGTTCTAAACCACCCCCCCTTTATCTTGAGGCTGTGCCCCCTAGTCCTACTGTCCTTTCTGAGCGGGAAGAGTCTCTCCACCTCTATCCTATCCATCCCATTCATCATCTTATACATCTCAATGAGATCTCCCCTCATTCTTCTAAACTCTAACGAGTACAAGCCTAGTTTATTCAGCCTCTCCTCATAGCTCAACCCCCTCAACTCCGGCATCAGCCTAGTAAACCTCCTCTGCACTCCCTCCAAGGCCAAAATATCTTTGCGCAGGTGCGGCGCCCAAAACTGCACACAGTACTCCAGCTGCGGCCTCACCAATGCCCTATACAGCTGCAGCAAGACCTCCCTACTTTTATATTCAATCCCCCTTGCTATGAAGGCCAGCATCCCATTCGCCTTCCTGACCACCTGCTGCACCTGCAAGCTGGGTTTTTGCGACTCCTGCACAAGGACCCCGAGGTCCCTCTGCACCGTCGCCTGCTCCAGTTTTTCGCCACGTAAGTAATAATCCTTCCTACCATTATTCCTACCAAAGTGGACCACCTCGCACTTGCCAACATTAAATTCCATTTGCCAGTTCCTGGCCCATTCGCCCAGCCTATCTAGATCCTTCTGTAGACTCTCCACACCCTCCGCACAATTTGCCTTTCCTCCAATCTTGGTGTCATCAGCAAATTTCGACACCCTACACTCGGTTCCCTCCTCCAGATCATCTATATAAATGGTAAATAGCTGAGGCCCCAGCACCGACCCCTGAGGCACTCCACTAGTCACCATCCGCCAATCCAAATAGCACCCATTGACCCCCACTCTCTGCCTCCTATTTGACAACCAATCCTCTATCCACGCTAACACCCTACCCCCAACTCCATGTCCCCTGACCTTCTGCAATAACCTCCTGTGAGGTACCTTGTGAAACGCCTTCTGAAAATCCAGAAAGACCACATCCACCGGCTCTCCTCTATCCACTGCCCTAGGCACATCCTCATAGAACTCCAGTAAATTTGTCAGACACGACTTCCCTTTAACGAAACCGTGCTGCGTCTGCTCTATCAAGCAATTCCCTTCAAGATGCCTCGCTATTTCCTCCTTGATGACGGATTCTAACATTTTAACTACAACAGACGTTATATTAACCGGCCTATAATTCCCTGCCTTTTGCCTGGCACCCTTCTTAAACAACGGCGTAACATTAGCCGCTTTCCAATCTTCCGGCACTTCCCCGGAATCCAGCGACGTCTGGAAAATAACCACCAAGGCATCCACTATCACCTCCGCTGGTGGCCATTCCTTCAGCTTCCCTAATCTTCGGAAGAGGGTGGTGAATGCATGGAATTCACTACCACAGTTGAGGCCAAAATTTAGTCTGATTTCAAGAAGAAAGTAGATGTAGCTCTTGGGGCTCAAGGGCTCAAGGGATATGGGAGGAAAAAGGGATCAGGACATTGAATTCGGTGATCAGCCATGATGAAAATGAATGACGGAGCAGGCTCGAAAGGCTAAATGGTCTATTCCCACTTCGAGTTTCTACGTTTCTAATTTCCTCCCTGAACCTCTTCGCTTCGCTATCTCATAGAATCATACAATCCCTGCAGAAGAAGGCCATTTGACTCATTGAGTCTGCACCAACTCTCTCACAGAGCATCTTACCCAGGCCCTATTCCTGTAACTCCATGTATTTACCCTGCTAATCCTCCTAACCTACGGATCTTGGGACAATAAGGGGCAATCTCCCTTAGAAAAGTACAAAATACTGCAGATTCTGGAACTTGAAGTGGAAACTTACTGGAAATATTCAGCAGGCAAAGAAAAAAGAGTCAATATTTCAGGATTGCTGATCTCGATCTCTTTTCCCTTCTTTAAAGTGATCTTTAAACATACTTCTTTGAACAAGCTTATGGCCATCTGTCACAGCATCACCTTACAAATCTTGGTTGTCCATCATGCTTAGAACACTCCTGTGATACATCTTGGGATTATTGTACTAAAGGTGCAGTATAAATGTAAGTTGTTGCTGTAGTTATTATTAACAATATATCTAAACATGTTTCAGCCAAGGAACTCCTAGATTTGTAACCTTTCTATCTGACAGCCTTCTATCTGACAATCCTCTTCATCTTCCACTTACCCAGGAATGTTTTCAGAAGATTTTCCCTTTGGCCCTGTTGGCTACATTTACTAGGGCTCATCATTGCCACAATCAGAACGTTCACTCTCACTTAATGTGACCATGTTTGGACCAAGGCTTTAATGAGGCCTGTGGCTAAGTGGTCCTGACCAAATTCAAAGTGAGTAGTTATGATCAGGTTATTGCTGTGTAAAGGTCACACAATGAGTGGGATTTTCCTCTCTGGAGACTAAGTGAGGTAGTGAATGGGAAATGTGATCCATTTCCCTCCAGTCAGAATGGCAGCTCTCTACATCAGGTCATTTCCTTTCAGCTCATTCAAGATTCATAATCATGTTGGATCTCGTGATGGGATAGGTTGCATTTTGTCCACTCTGCTGTCACCTCATTAGATCATCTTCATGGACTCCATATTTAAACAACACCTGCACACGCTGTCTTGAAGATAGAGGTGGCTCTCAAAGGAAAGGAGCAGAATGCCCCCAGTTTGAATGACAATGTGCTGACTTGACTTCTGGATGCAATGGAGGCACACCAGAATGTCCTTTACCCCAGTTCAGCAACCTCACCACTCTGGCCAACTGCAGGCTTGCCATCCAGTGTAGAAAAAGAATGAATGATCTCACCCACACAACTAGGATAAATCTACCTTCTCACTTTCAACTCTCCTCACAAGCCAATGAGACATTCACGGAATACATTCTGTAGGGACCTCACAGATTACCAGCACATGGGACATTATCCCTTACTCTCTCTCACACACACTTTTTATTTGACATTTTTATCTTTTCTTGCATCCTCAGATTTTTCGCAGATCTATCCAACACCCAAAAAAGCCAGGCATCCTTATCATGTACTGTAGTATCCATCTTGTTCACAGTTTGTCCATCTGCCTTTATGCAGGAAAATGTCAGGGAGAGATCCCGGACAGATTGTGCGGCAGAGCAGGCTGGCAAAGATTGGAAGAGTGCCTGTGCTGAGGGTGGGACCAGCATCTCCCAAGCAAGTGACAGCCCATCACTAGCTCATCGTTCACCGAATGGAACTGTGAGTGCTCTGTAATGTTGGTTAGCAGCAAATCACTCATTATCTCTTGTTTCTTTGACAACACTAATGGGGAAACAGAAGAGGTTCACTGACAGCCAGCCCCTTGGCCCCAGTCCCCAATTCACATCAGATGGCTGAGCAACCATGAATCATAGAACCATCATAGCATTCATCCAGACCCTTCACCAATACAGAGACTCACATCATAGTGGGACCTGGTTCTAGAGCAGGTTTGGAATCACAATCTGGTAACATCCCAGGTTCAGGTCCACAGTTCAGGAAGGCAAGGACAACCAAGGTGAATGGTACTCAGAGGACACTTGGAGGCCAGACTCTAGCTGTGTCCAATCCTGATGAAGAGCTTCTGGACTCGGACCTAAGGAGTTGGAGCTGCAATGACAGACACAAGAATATCAGGCAAGGTTATCAAATGCAGTCAACAGATTGCAACAGATGATGGAGGAGTTTGTCCATGTTCAGTCTGAGGTCAGAGCGCTGAACTGCTAGCATGCAAGACCAACACTGATAGGATGGTGACAATCATGGAGACCTTGATCCACAACATAGACCCTGATGCGCGCCAGGAATTGTACTTCATCCTAGGTGAGATCCATCAGTATCTAAGCAAAAGGGGATGTGTCCTCTTGATCTCACTCCAGGTGCACCTTTTCCCCAAGGAATCAGGCAAGGGATCCTTGGGCACCAGACGTGACACTCTATTCCATCCACCCAGTATTCTCCGTATTCAGTCAATCCCATCTTCTTGTCACCCCACCAGCTGCAGATCTACAGGTTAAAGAAGAAGAATCTGCCCCACAACAGAAGACCTGAAGCAAACTGAAGCGTGCTGGAGATCATCCATTGGGATAGTGTAGCCCCTCTAAGGGGCAATCATTCATGGGCCACATGACCATGCTGG
Organism: Carcharhinus amblyrhynchos; assembly: GCF_965287045.1. Taxonomy (NCBI): domain Eukaryota; kingdom Metazoa; phylum Chordata; class Chondrichthyes; order Carcharhiniformes; family Carcharhinidae; genus Carcharhinus; species Carcharhinus amblyrhynchos. Next base: position 91,906,444 of record NC_137328.1, on the reverse strand, counting down.
ACCTTTCAGGATGGAGCTTGTGAACTTAGCCTATCGAGTGTTAGGACGCAGGTCTGGGTAGGTGGAACCTGTAGTGCATTCCCAGGAGTTGGGGGTTCTAGACCTATATCTATACTGAGCTTGTCTGTATATAGTCACAACTATCCTTCAATAAATCAACATTGTGATTTAAAGCTTCCTTGTCATATTAACTTACGCTATAATATTGATGACGAGAATAAATTGGCCAACAGTTGGAGGCTGCTATAGTTCCCCAATGCTTGCGTATTGTAGTGTGCTACGTACATGAGATGATGACATGTGGAAATAGCAAAGCTGAGACATCTTTCTTTGTCCTGCATATATTTTCCACCAGCCTTGAGTGTGCTTTACCTCTAATCCTAAACTCTGAGCTCACGTGCTTTTATATGCATCATTATCTCTTGTTGGCACAACATGTATATCTGTTATCATTACCCAAGATTAAGGGTCAACTTCACACCTCCACATTTTTGGGGATACATATTGGTCCTTGTGTTTCCAGTTCATGGGGCCCGATTTTACCATTTTGAGTCTAAGGGCCAGATCCGGGCGTAATACAGATCTGAGTCCGGAATTCTCTTTGCAGCGCGCCCATATGCTTTTTGCCGGCTCCAGTCCAATCCGCACTGGAACAATCGGAGCTCCAAACTGCGCATGCGCAGTTGGAGAAAAAATCTGAAGCAGCGCGCCTGGGCGGGAGGGAAAGAAAAGCAGAAAGAGTGACTCTCTGATACAGATCATCCTCTGCCGACGATCCCTCCTCCCCACCGCAGGAACGAATTCCTCTTCCCGGAGTGGCCGCATGTCCACTCCCCACCGATCAACTGCAGAGTGACAGTGGACCCTCCTGTCTCCACCCACCAGAGATCCATCTGCGCACCCCCCCCCCCCACCCCACCCCCGCTATCAGTGAGCGATCAGGCCTCCCCCCCACCCACCACCAGACAATGATCAGCCCTCTCGCTCCAACCCCCAGAGATGCATCTGACCCGCCTCCTCCTCCTCCTACCCCCCCCTCCCCAGAGGGTGATCTGGGTCAGAGAGCCATCGCAGGCTCTGAAGCCGCTTCGGAGGTTCCCCTGCAAAATAAAAATCAGCTCCAGTTATTTATTTTACAGGTCGCTTACAGCACAGATCCAAAATGGACCAGAAGAAGATAAAGTGGGATTTGACGGTACAGTTGGGCGCGCGGTTCATTAAATCGATTTAAATGCGTGCTAATGCATTTAAATCGTCGGGCTGCCCGATTCGGGCATGGACCGGATGTGTGCCCAAGTCAGGTGTCAGTAAAGCCGCGATCTGCTTAGATTCGGGTGCAGATCGCGTTAAAAGCCCAACGCCTGAATTTACCGCAATTTTGCACCTGAAAATGGGCGTAAATTGTTGGTAAAATTGCGGCCATGGTGTGATGATACTGTGCCTTTAAGAAATGTGCTTGTGTCAAGTGTCTTGTGCAGGATTTTTATTTAGTAGTTAGTTTATCTTAGTCGTCAGTTGCCACTTTACAATTGGCAGCCCGCATGTTGATACTGCAGAAACATAATTGATCCTAATTGTTGGAGTATTTTTTTTTGACCAGGTCTACTGCAGTTTTGCTACTTCTATATTTTCCACTGGGGTTTTCAGAGTAGGGTTTGATTAGGTTGACTGACAAGAAAAATCATGTACTGGGCAATGCTAGCTTATAAAGGGAAACAAGCACCTGGTTGCTGTTTTGAAATTTTTCAGTGCAGTAGCTATGTGTCTAAATCTCCTTCTCTGAAATTTTGCTGTTGAAGATAAATCATTTTCTGGAGGCTATTGTTTGGGAATCAGAAGACAGGTATCATTCTGTATTTCTGTCCAGAGGTGTTAAAAGGATGGAAGCCTAGCACCCCACATAAGCCTGAATGTTTTTGCTGACTGATTCTGAAGAGGGGTTTACATTTGTGGGGATATTGCTTAAATTGGAACTATAAAGATAGTTAGCAGTTAAAAACTATACCTTGTCATGTTTAAGTATTTTAATTGATAAAAGTTTTGCTAATTCTTGTTATATTTTAACTACATTGTTAAATAAAGTTTGTTTTAGTAAAAGTTTCCTTTTGGATCAGTGGAATCAGTGGAGCAAAACACCTTATGCTCACAGTAATGCCAAAATCAATAAAGATTGGGGTCTGGGTAACTTCATAGTATGTGCGAGACCTAGGAGTTATGGGAGGATGCAGCACTGGGCTGTAAGGTGTAGCTAGCATTTCCTTGCATTAACCCTCTGGCAGCCTCTCAGATGAAATTGTTTGTGTGCAACCAATAATGCCATTGGTATGTTGGATTTCTGTGTGCAAATGTCAAGACTGCTTGGATGAAAATATGTAGCCCTGAAAGGGAATCAGGGCAAGGTTTCAATACATCTGATGTATGTTCTTTATTATTAATGATTTAGGTCCTTAAGGGCTAGAAGAAGTATCAGCATTTTTAGGACAACAAACTCTAGTTAGACATCTGGGGGAAACTGGGAGATTCAAAGCGGAGGCCTGTTGGTGAGTGGTAGGCAGATACCAGAATATACTGCTCAAAGTTTGATGAAAGGTGAGCTGAACCAGCCTCATATTCTTCACTGAGAATTACAAATGACTCCATCCCAAAGAGGGATGCAAAACAGAGGGCCGAGTTTTATCAAGAGGTAACACCACCAGTTTTAAATGAACAATTGGCTGTATGGACTTAGAATTAACATCACTTGAAGCTGATATCCATTGAATGTAGATTGAGGCAACTTAGGTAGGTCATGCTGAAAAATTTTAATAGTTTATGCTCAATTAGCTGTACATTACATGTATTAATTAGCTGAGTATGCATGGGGTATGAGGGTTTGTGGCTTTAGGTGCAATCCTACTTGACAAGCGATGCATGTCATTTTGTCTTAGGCCAAAGTAGGGTAAGGTTAGAGAATAAGAGGATGCTTAATTGTGAAAGCAAATACTGTCAAGGTTAGGCTTTAGGAAGGGATTTCACATTTACGCTGTATTCCTCTAGCAAGTAAAACAGAGCTGAGGTCTAAAGCTATGTCCTTTAAAAAGAAATAGTAATTTTCCTTTAAAATGGACAACAGATTTGTGTAATTACTGTGGGTTTTATTATCAGTTTCTCTCATCAGGAGCAGCTTGGAAGTGACACCAAACATCCTATCAATCACAAATTACCTTGTGGTGCCTAGTTAATCTTGGTGGAAAGCTACAAAGAGGAAGGGGAAAGATAGTGCCACAAGTGACTGACATTTCAGCAAACCAGATAGGAGTTGGAACAATCACCCTTAAGAGGTAAATCAGTCTCTGGTCGTGCAACATTTAACCAACTGAGAACTGATCATGTGCTGTTAATCAGAACGAAAAAGGATACTACTGGTCAGGCAGTGAAGTTGTTGCTGGCAAGGGTTAAGTAAAAACTTTTGATGATATGCTCTGTGGTCAGTCAAGTGTCACACATGCTCCCATTATTCCCAAATGTCCCACTGTGTTAAACCATTTTATTACAATCCCTGACTGTTCTCTATGCAGTATCGACATGAGTGAAGCCCCTTGCTCTAAGAACTTGATGGTTGGGCAAGACATGCCTGCGACTCCTTCGGAGGTTCACATAATGTTGCTTCATGAGTTTAAAAGCTGGAGGCGGCTTTTGTCTGCTGATTCTTCTGTATTGAAGAGTGCCCAATGTAGATCTTGCAAGAATGAATGTTGACACGCATTGCAGTCAATCTCAGTCGAGGTATCTTTCATTGGTCTCCATGTAATTCCCATCAACCTTGAGTGTGCTTAACATATATACTAAACCTTGGTGCTCTAATGCGTTTCTGGTGCCTACATGGAGTGTCAGCATTTTTGAGGGCAGAGATACCAAGGCTGTATGGTAATTCGGGAGATTCTAACCGGGCCCATGGTCATGAGTGCTTGACAGAGCACAGACTGCGCTGCTACTGCTGGAGCTTTGTGCTCCATTGAAAAATGAACTGAAATGCAGATTACTTTGTCCTGAAGAAAGATCTCACGCTGGGGACTCAGTTGTATTGCATGAACGATTGCCTCTGTAGAAATACTGCAGTACAGACTTAGATTAGATCTCAGGCATCAATGTGGGAACTAGTAAGTGAGGATTGTCCTCCTGAGGTGCTTTGTTACAGTACAGGCATACTGCCATGTGTGCACTAAGGATTGCAGTGCTGCTCCTGCCTCTTGAAGGCTCCCACAGGCAATGACAAGATGCTTGAAGAGATGTATCATCTCAACTCTGCTCAAAAAACTCACTGTTGAAGTAGTCATCCCATTACAGAAAGGCCATATCCTTCAGGGGAAGCCTTACACTCCAAGGATAAGGATATTGAGATGCAAAACTATAACTACTCATTCAGAGATTGACATGCTGTGATGAGATGATGAGAATCGCAATGAAGATGTTAAATTGGGCTCTGCATGGAGAGCACTGGTTAAATTGAATCGGGTGAGCTAGTTGTCATCATTCTCCTGAAACCTGGTGGCTATGAGCATAGCAAGTCCATATCTGCCTCATCTGGCTCGAACTATGGCGTCTTCTTCTGGATCCTCATCCTCATTGAGCTCAGCCCTCTTGGGTGGCACAGTTGTATAGTAGTTAGCACAGCTCCCTCACAGCACCAGGGACCCAGGTTCAATTCTGGCTGTGTGAAGTTTGCACTTCCTCCCAGTGACTGTGTGGGTTTCCTCTGCGTGCTCAGGTCCCCTCCCACAGTCCAAAGATATGTGACTTAGGTTGATTAGCCATGCTAAATTGACTCGAGTGTCAAGGGGATTAGCAGGGTAATGTGTGGGATACGGGAATAGGGCCTGCGTGGGATTGTGGTTGGTACAGACCTGATGTGCCAAATGGCCTCCCTTTGTGCTGTAGGGATTCTATGATTCTAACCTCCTCATCAAAGGAGACATGCAGCTCCTCCATCTCTTTTTCTGTACTGTCATCCCCCCTTTGGAGTGCCAGGTTGCAGCAAGCCACACTGATGTAGGAGAACATCTGTGGAGAGTGTTAGCATACACCACCTGACCTGTACAGACATTGAAAATGCATCTTTAAAATGCCAATGGTCTGCTCAATAAATGAGCATGTTACAGAATGAGCATATTATATTCTCCTCTGAGGCGCTCTGCGGCCACCAAATCGGTGGCATCAACCACATCTTTTGTGGGTAACCATTGTCACTGAGGAGACAACTGAGGGCCCTTGATGATCTATGGCACCTGTGAGTGACTCAAGCTACACAAGCTGTGGGAACTTCACACCAGAGTTACCTGCTTCTGATAGCCACAGACCAGCTGCACATTGTGAGAGCAAAACCCTTTCCTGTTGCTGAATTCTAATGTCTGCTCTCAGGGAGCTGTTAAGGTCACGAATATAACCTGTGGGAATCCGGAGATCATTACGTGGACATACTCTGGAGGGAGTGCAGAGGAGGTTTACCAGGACGTTGCCTGGTATGGAAGGACTGGGGTATGAGGAAAGATTGAAGAAATTGGGGCTCTTTTCCCTTGAAAGACGCGACTGAGGGGGGATCAAATAGAGGTACATAAGATTATGAAAGGTATAGATAGAGTAAACTGAGGTAAGTTATTTCCTATAATAGAGACACGTAGGACAAGGGGCCATGGACTTAAGGTGAGGGGGGAGAGGTACAACACAGATATTACAGGGAGGTTTTTCACACAGAGGGTAGTGGGGGTATGGAATGCTCTGCCAAGTAAGGTGGTGGAGGCAAACATGCTGGAGTCATTTAAGAGTAACTTAGACAGGCACATGAGTGGGTTGGAGATGGGTGGATATAGGAGATTGTTTTAAATAAGGGTCATTAGCATTGGGGCGTCCCTGGTAAGGTAAATGGATATGGTACAATAATAATGCTTTTTTTCCTTTTCATTCACAGGTTTTAAGTCGGTCCGCCTTGTGTCCAATGAGGGGCATACACGTGATGGGTCGTACGTGGGCTGCTCTTGGTTGTTCGAGATTGGCCTAGTGCTTCATGTCGTTAGTGTGTGCCTAAACTGGACCAGATACTGGGCAAGACGACAGCTCAGTGACTATCACTGATTGCTGTGCAGACACATGGATTTGGGCTGGTGTCTGTGGGAATTTGCGCATTCTCCCTGCGCTTGCGTGGGTTTTCTCCGGGTGCTTCGATTTCCTCCCACAACCCAAAAATGTGCTGTTAGGTTGATTGGCAGTAATAAATTGTCCCTAAATCAGTTTCCCTCAATGTGGATGGCCATAAAACATTAGACAAGTGTCGTGGGTGGAGAGGGGGACTGGTGGTGTTGAGATGGTGGCGCGGGCTCGTTGGGCCGAAGGGCCTGTTTCCCGGGCTGTTTTTATTCTTTGTTTTTATTACAAAGCCTGTGGCTCTGTAGTCTGACTGGCCTCATCTGGGAAGAACTGGATATAATTGTGCACCTTTCTAAATAGGGAGCGTGTAACATCTGGAACACACTTCTGAGCAGACGCTTGTGAAATCCCACAGAGATCCCTTGGAACATTTGTAAAGTTTAGAGTGTCAGTGACCTTTACAGTTACTGGCAATGGATAGTCTACAAGACCCTGTGATGTCAACTCTTCCTGGAGCATATGACAAATATGAGCCACCAGATCCCTAGACATGCAAAGGCCCTTGCCACACTGTTCCTCGCTCATCTGTAAGTATGAGGGGAGTCTTCTGTACACCCTTGGTCTTGCCAGACACCTCCGCCCAATGGCTCTGTCAGCCACATTGCTGTGGGTCTAGAGTCACAATGTAGGCCAGACCTGGTAAGAACGGCAGATTTCCTTCTCTGGAGGGCATTAATGAACCAGATGGGTTTTCCTGACAATCGATAATGGAATCGGCAATCAAATTTTCACCTGGGTTTCCCTGATCACTCAGGCAAAAGAGTGAAAGGAATCCAAGGGAGTTATTAAATTGGAGCATGAACTACATCGTTCAAAACAATTCTGAATTGGATAAGATGATTAGATTGGATCAAATTTGTAACTTGCAGAAACCCTTTCCAAGAATCATTATTCTTTTTATGAAAATGCATGATTTCTGAGTTCTAATAATTTGTTTACTTAAGTACAATGCACAATACATCTTTCTATCTTGTTTTGTAACACGGTAAGCACTACACTTTCAACAGGGCAATACAACATGCCACTTTGGAAAACGTCCAGCATTTATCCGTATAACATGTTCTCAGATACACAGATTTTCGAATTCTGGCTGCAACAAATAAGCACATGATTTCAGTGTTGGTGCTCCTACATCACCTCCCTCTCTCCCCACAGACAAAGCAAGTGAATAATTCATGCCAATGAATAATGGTTTCAACATGTGCCATGTACGTAATAGATCTGATTTAATGCTAATATCTAAATGTACTAACTATAGTTCACTTCTTTTGACTGCAATACATTCACAGCCTCAGGTTAGCATGTACAACAATCTTTTTGTTCGGGTACAAGATTATCTTTCTGACTTTGCTCTTGAATTGGACTCAGTGGAGTTGTAATCAGGCGTTTTGGCACACAGCTCATGCCAGAAAGAATTGTAAACCATGCCCAGTTCCGGTATGACGTAGGACATTGGAGGCCCCACTTGTATTCTGGACTGCTTCAAATTTAATGTTCCAAATCCCATAACATCTGTTGGGACCACTGAAATGGACATATCTATGATAAGTCCTGCTGTGAAAAACAAACCTTTGGCATACATGAAATTTGCACAATTTGTCCCTTTTTATTAAAACTGCCTCCTAGCAAAACAATGAACCCATTCAAGATAACCTGAATAACACAAAACTGACTTTCTCTATCAAACTGATGATATATGAAGGAAAAGTAAGACACATCACCTAACATTGTATTCTATTATACTGAAAATTTCTTGTCTTCTTGCACTTTCAGGGTATGAAGATATTAAGGATATTAGGCATCAGCCATTCAGCCCTGCATGCTCTGCCTTTCAGTTGATCAGTGCTGTCAAACATGTTCTCACTGTGATCCCATTTTAATGCTTGAAATGGCATGTGACACCAGAGTGAAAGCAAACGGCAGGTGTTGTGGTGGTGGGATGGGGTAGAGGTAGAAGAAGAGTTGCTGAGCAGAGTAGTGTAGATGTTGAGCAGGAATGGGATGATTTATTGAGCAGGAGCGGGAAGGGGGAGATCTTGTTTAAAGTTTAAGTTTATTTATTTGTCACAAGTAAGGCTTGCGTTAACACTGCAATGGAGTTACTGTGAAATTCCTCTAGTCGCCATAGGCCAGTGCCTGTTCAGTATTTATTTCAGAATATGGGAGGAAGCCAGAGTATCTGGAGGAAACCTACACAGTCACGGGGAAGACGTGCAAACTCCACACAGACAGTGACCCAAGCTGGGAATTGAACCTGGCTACCTGGCACTATGAAGCAGCAGTACTAACCACTGTCCCACCATGTCGTCCTGCTACTGTGCCACCGTTGAACTAGAGAGGAGGGATGGCATTGTTGAGCAGCAGCAAATGGTTTTGTCCACAATAGTTTTGATTCTGATAGGATTCTGATAGGGACTTGGACTAAGAATCGTGTGCATGTAATATTGGAGCCTCAGCACTGGTCCCAGAACTGTTGCACCATTCACCATAGCGCACATTCTTTTTGTTTTATTCATACATGGGATGTGGGTGTCACTGGCTAGATCAGCATTCTTGTTCATCCCTCATTGCCCTTGGTTTGCTAGGGCATTTCAGAGGGCATTTTAAGAATTAACTATATTGCTGTGGCTCTGGAGTCACATGTAGGCCAGTCCAGGTAAGGATGGCTGCTTTCCTTCCCTAAAGGACATTAATGAACCAGATGGGTTTCTACAACAATTGACAATGGTTTCGTGGTCATCATTAGACTTTAATTCCAGATGGTTAGAACCATAGAACACTACAGCACAGAAACAGGCCTTTTGGCCCTTCTTGTCTGTGCCGAACCATTTTTCTGCCTAGTCCCACTGACATGCACCTGGACCATATCCCTCCACACCTCTCATCCATGTACCCATCCAAGTTTTTCTTAAATGTTAAAAGTGACCCCGCATTTACCACTCCATCTGGCAGCTCATTCCACACTCCCACCACTCTCTGTGTGAAGAACCCTCCCCTAATATTCCCTTTAAACTTTTCCCCCTTCGCCCTTCACCCATGTTCTTTGGTCTTTTTCCTCCCCTAGCCTCAGTGGAAAAAGCCTGCTTGCATTCACTCTATCTATACCCATCATAATTTTATCAAATCTCCCCTCATTCTTCTATGCTCCAGTGAATAAAGTCCTAACCTATTCAACCTTTCTCTGTAACTCAGTTTCTCAAGTCCCGGCAACATCCTTGTAAACCTTCTCTGTACTCTTTCAAACTTATTAATATCTTTCCTATAATTAGGTGACCAAAACTGCACACAATACTCTAAATTCATCTTCATCAATGTCTTATACAACCTCAATATAACATTCCAACTCTTGTACTCAATACTTTGATTTATAAAGGCCAATGTTCCAAAGGCATTCTTTACAGCCCTATCTAACTATGACACCACTTTTAGGGAATTATGTATTGAATTCAAAGTTCACCATCTGCCCTGGTGGGATTTGAACTTGGGTCACCCAGAGCATTACCCTCTGGTCACTGGATTATTAGTCCAGTGACAATACCACTGCACCACCCACCTCCTCCATTATGAGCATGTCCAAGGAAGTTTCCAATTAGCCAATTGGGGCACTGGATGGAATGGCCTAAAAGAGAACTGAAGCAGTAACCAATCAGAGCACCGAAAAGCTGTCCCAGTAGCTGAGCCATTTGGGAACAAATTCGGGGCATGGCCAGAGATTCTATTCATCATCGCTGCCTCGGAGCTTGCCACTCCCAAACCTTAATGGAGGTCACATCCCATGCTTTGGTACCCCAGAAATAGATCATGGTGGACCTGTATCCTATCTCCGCCCATCAGTAATGGTGACCCAAAAAAGTTGTTCACTAATGTTCTTTAGAAGAAATCTGTTTTTCTTATGCAGCTTAGATTATATGTGACCCAAGCACCATCAGTAATGTGGCTGACTCTTAACTGCCCTCTTAAATGGGCTAGAAAACCACCCAGCTGTGTCAAAATTCTTCAAAAAACTACAATGAGAATAAAACAAGAATAAAACTGGACCACCTGACATTGACCTTGACTTGCTTTGAACATGGGCAGGCCAGTGTTGCATTGTTGGAAGAAAGTGGCCCTAAGAATCCCCAAAATTGATGTTAGCCCCATAAAGTCTCGTGGCATCAGGTCAAAATTGGAAAAGGAGGAGTGCGATGATTCTTTTGACTTTGCCATGCCTGGCGCAGATCAAGCTGATCCCAGAAAATAGTGTACGGGATTAAATTCAGCTTTGCATCTGGTGCTGAACAGTTTGCAATCATCCTGGTCCCTTCCCAATACCGCGAATTGGATCACAGCCAGAAAGGGCACGAGGCCAATTTGGATGAGCATTTAAATATGCACAGTCCGTTCAAGTCCCAGCTTATGGAATCTTCTGACCTGCGGGCACGTTGAGAAAGGTGACAATTACGACTGGCCTCCACCAATGGAGATCAGATGCAATGGCCACATCGGGGGCCAGTGAAGCTCCTGGGTGGTCGGGGACATGGAAGCGCTGTGCCTATCAGGCAATGCCCAGCTGGCACACTGGCAGTGGCCATCGGGTGCACTGGCAGAGGCCACCAAACACCCCAGCAGTAGTCACCAGGCACTCCAGCAGTGTCATTTGGGCACTGCCAGAGCACATGGGGCAGTGCCAAGGGGGTGGAGCCTGAGTGGGGGCTATGATGAGGGGTTGGCTGTGCGTGGGATGGGGTCATGTAGGGGTGGAACATATAGGGGTCATGATGGGGGGCATATCCGGGGCCAGGCTGGGGGACCAATCGGGAAGGCCCCAATGCCCTGATACTGGTGACCCACGTCGGGGCAGGGTTGGGGAAACATGTCGCTGATGGGGAGGGGAGGGCTCTCCCAGTCCACTGTGAGATTGGAGTGTCCTCGTGAAACATGTTTGAGTACTCTGAAGCCGGACTCTCCAGCATGGATAGGCTCCAGCCTCCCCTACCAGTGCACAACTCACCATTCTCCCAAAACATGGCCAAGTGTGGGGCAATTGTGGTGCAGAGCACGCCTGATGGACCAGTGCAGAATGCTCTGATACTCTCACCATTAAGAATGACATTTAGGGTGGGATTCTCAGGCCATTCATATCAGCAGGGTTCTCTGGTCCCCTGCAGTGAACAGAAATGTGGTTGAGCGCCAATTACTCTGCCCTTTCTGGCAGTGGTGGCATGGTGTGAACGGTTGGAGAATTCCGGCCTTAATTTTCTTTGGAAAACCCCTCCCCCTTCCTACTCAGTAGTTGTCGAACAAGAACCCGGAAAAGTAGGGGATGTTAGTTAAGTAGGGCAGCGTGGTAGGTGCAGGCTTGGAGGGCCGAAGGGCATGTCCTGTGCTGTAATTTTCTTTGTTCTTCGTTCTAAGATGTTGCTGCATTTTTAGCTTGTAAAAGAGTTGTGGATTTGCTTTATTTATTAATATTCAGCTGCTTGGGGTGGTAATCCCATCTGATCTACAGGGGAAAATGAGTGACAATGGTTAAGGTATAATCAACCCTAATTGCTGGTGACCAAGCCTATTTTTGCGGTGATGGAATAGTGAATCTCTGTCTGGTTCTCTTTACAAGAAGAACATTCAGCTTTGAATATTAGTTTGAAATTGCCACGTTGATTTCTGGAAAAGTATACTTTGTTGAAGATATGTGTTCTGGTGAGGAGAAATGTGCATTTACGTGGGGATTTTAAAATTTGTTCTCCGTTACCAAGTTAGGCCAGTCAGTAACGCAGATGACATCACTGTGTCACCGGTAACCTTACATAAGTGTGACTCAATAGTTTTACTAAATTCTTTCCGGTGGCAATGAAACCCTTTTAAATGAGCTGAAGTTTTGCAGAATTTTGAAGTATAAATTTACTGTAAAATTTAGGAAGCAAAGTGAAGGACAGGATACCACTAAGGTAGTGAAGAGGAAAAGAGAAGAGCAGGTTTATGGGGATGTGTTACATAGGGAGGAAGGGAAGGAAGGGAAAGAAGGAGAAGGATGTTGGACGATATAAATAGAAATTCAAAGAAACAAGAAAGGAAAGTTTAGTGCCAATAAACTGTCTATAACCACTTCATGTTCTTTTGCCCAATTTTTGCAACCACCTATACAATCACAACACTACAGCTCCCTAAAGACGCAATGAACTTGACAAGGTGGAACTGGATAGGTCAAAGGACCCCAGTCGAATGGTGGCATCTCCACATTAGGTCACAGGTGCCTAGTGAAACAGTGAAATAATATTAGGCTGCAAAAAATGTGCAGGCAACTTGCTAACTTAATAATCGCAGTTGATAACAATAACCTCTATACATTGGGAAATACAGTAAGAAGTCTCACAACACCAGGTTAAAGTCCCACCGGTTTACTTGGTAGCAAACATCACTAGCTTTTGGGGCTTTTCCCCTTCGTCAGGTGAATGGGGGAGTTCTGATCACAAATAGAGCAAAAAAAACCACACACTCAGTTTACAGAATATTGATTAGAATGCGAGTTTTTCCAGCTATTCAAGTCTAAAAGGTGCAGACAATGTGAGTGGAGATAGCATTAAGCATAGGTTAAAGAGATGTGTGTTGTCTCCAGACAGGACAGTAAGTGAGATGTTGCAAGCCCAGACAAGTCATGGGGGGTTACAAATAGTGTGACATGAAGCCAAGATCCAGGTTGAAGCCATCCTCATGTGTGCGGAACTTGGCTATCAGTCTCTGCTCAGTGACTGTGCACTGTCGTGTGTCGTGAAGGCCACTTTGGAGAATGTTTACCTGAAGATCAGAGGCCAAATGCCCATGACCTCTGAAGTGTTTGCCAAGGGGAAGAGAACAGTCTTTCTTCGTGATTGTCGAGCGGTGTTCATTCATCTGTTGTCATGGTGTCTGCATGGTCTCCCCAATGTACCATACCTTGGGGATACCATTTATATAGATGATCTGGAGGAGGGGGCTAAGTGTAGGGTAACGAAATTTGCTGATGACACAAAGATGAGTGGAAAAGCAAATTGTGCGGAGGGTGTGGAAAGTCTGCAGAGGGATCTGGATAGGCTGAGTGAGTGGGCGAGGACCTGGCAGATGGAGTACAATGTTAGCAAGTATGAGGTTATCCACTTTGGCAGAAATAATAATAGGAGGGATTACTATTTAAAGGGCAAAAAGCTGCAGCATGCTAAGGTGCAGAGGGACCTGGGGGTCCTTGTGCATGAGTCGCTAAAACCCAGTCTGCATGTGCAGCAGGTGATCAAGAAGGTGAATGGAATGCTGGCCTTTATAGTGAGGGGGATAGAATATAAAAGCAGGGAGGTCTTGCTGCAACTGTACAGGGCACTGGTGAGGCCGCAACTGGAGTACTGTGTGCAGTTTTGGTCGCCGCACTTGCGCAAGGATATTTTGGCCTTGGAGGGAGTGCAGAGGAGGTTCACTAGGCTGATACCGGGGATGAGGGGGTTGGACTATGAAGAGAGACTAAATAGACTGGGTCTGTACTCATTGGAGTTTAGAAGGATGAGGGGGGATCTTATAGAGACGTATAAGATAATGAAAGTGATGGATAGGGTAGAGGTAGAGAGATTCTTCCCTCTCAGAAAGGACAGCAAGATTAGAGGGCACAGCCTCAAGATAAGGGGGGCGCAGTTTAGAACGGAGTTGAGGAGGAACTTCTTCACTCATTGGGTGGTGAATCTCTGGAATTCTCTGCCCATTGAAGTGGTGGAGGCTACCTCGCTGAATATATTTAAGTCACGGGTAGATAAGTTTTTGACAGACAAGAGAATTAAGGGTTATGGGGAGAAAGCGGGAAAGTGGAACTGATCCACTTCAGATCAGCCATGATCTTATTGAATGGCGGGGCAGGCTCGAAGGGCTAGATGGCCTACTCCTGCTCCTATTTCTTATGTTCTTATGTTCTAGATGGAAGTGTTACTCTGTTGAGCATTGTATAAGACATTTGTTTCATTTATTTGTCACAGTATTTTGGTTGATACTTCAAGTGATTCCTGAGCTAGCTTGGAAGGAGGCCTGAGGAGAAATGCTGTGGGTGCTGGTGGCATTAACAGTACGATCATTGCGCTCGCAATTCACTGGAGGGGTTCTACAACAGATGTATATCTGTGAAGCTGGCTGGATCAGACTCCAAGCCTGTTCTCAGTCATTACGTTGTAGGTAACATGCCATCCTCTTATGTTTGGATTTAGGAAATTTGGCTGCAAGCTGTCCCTGCTAATCATGCATGCCTTCTTTCATCTTGCACGACTTCTACCATGCAATCGGGTCACTTTGAAGGGAGTCTCCATCATTTTACTTTTATATTTTGTTGCCAAACAGCAGGGGAATCTATCTTGAAGCTTGATGACTTGTTGTTCCATGAGTTGGATTGGAGATTTATGTTAGAACATCATGACGTGGTTGTTTTCGTTTTGCCATTTTCCTGTACTGATGATCTCTGACAAACAGTTCAATTATAATGGGTTTCTCAGAACTCCTGGTGAAGTAATAGGATGTCTTAGGTTTTTACTTTGACATCAGAAAATGAAAACAAAGCTAAGGCAATCCAAAAAAAAGTGTAAAAAATTGCATTAAATATGCATTTAGAAGCACAACAGTTGGAAGCAGGAAAGAAATGAAAATGTTCATCAAAAATACCCAGGACCCTTGAAGTACTCTTCCACCCATGAGCTGCTCTTCACTCTTAATGTGGATGGGTTGTTAGTTACACAGCAAGATACTGTTGTAAATAATAGAAGATGGTATTACATTTACATATATGCTGTGGCTATTATGGATACTAAACTGTAGTCAAAGAACAAACAAAGAACAAAGAACAATACAACCCAGGAAACAGGCCCTCTGGCCCTCCAAGCCTGCGCTGCTCATGCTTCCAACTAGACCATTCGTTTGTATCCCTCCATTCCCAGTCTGTTCATATGGCTATCCAGATAAGTCTTAAATGATCCCAGCTTGTCCACCTCCACCACCTTGCTTGGCAGTGCATTCCAGGACCCCACCACCTTCTGTGTAAAATACATCCCTCTGACATCTGTGTTAAACCTTGCCTCCCTCACCTTGAACCTGTGACCTCTTGTCTTTTGCATAAACTATTTGCAAGAGGAATTTCTGCAGATGTTAAACCCAAATTCACAAATCTTGAGCAGTTCAATGTTACTGGGCAGGATTATGCCCTGCCGAATTTGCAAATCTTTGTATATCCAAGTTACATCAGTAAGAGCGAGCTCCCATGAACAAACTGCGGCCTATTTTTGATTTGCAACCAAGGTATGTTTCTAACCCAATACCAATCAAAACTCAAAAGATAGAGACTTGTAATGTCGGGTCTACAGCACCCTTTTCGCTGCACGTGAGTTTTCACAAGGAGCAGCTAATGCCTCCTAACACTTATTTATGGTGGGACCTGAATGTAGAGGTTCCCAGTTAGTGAGCCTTAATACAAGCATCTAGCTCTCCTCAAACTGAAGGTTCAGATTGATGATAAGCAGTAAAGCTCTGCGTCCTTATCTTTTTTAAAGAGTCAGCATGATTGGGGATTGCAAGTTGATGCATATCCGTTTCTGGGCCTGAATGCAAATGGTCTCTTTATACTCCACTCCTTTATTGCTGGGATTGAGGATGTTTGTGCACAGGTAATGTCAGACCTGTGCTGGTAACATGAAGCTGGAAGTAAAAGTGGATTAAGCTCATGACGAGCAGTACACACCAGACAGGGATCGGGGAAGAAAATGAACAAAGAACAAAGAACAACACAGCACAAGAAACAGGCCCTTTGGCCCTACAAGCCCGCACAGCCCATTTTAACACTCAATGAGTGCCTCATTCCAATCCTTCTTCTACCTAAGACTTTTGTCTACATCTCCTGGGCTCCACAATAAAGGGGTGCAAATTTAGAGAATTATATGTGCGCCAGATTAAAGGAGGTCTAATTTAGGAACAATTTATTAACACCAATCAGCCTAAAGGCACATCTTTGGGCTGTGGGAGAAGCCGGAGCACCCGGAGAAAACCCATGCAATCAAAATGGGGCAAATTTCATTTCTGATGAGTTGACGGCTCCATAATTTCTCAGGATGCAATCCTGACAGTACCAGCAGGATCATGCTCTATCGCAAATCAGCTGGTGTTTGCAGCAAGGTGCTTAACTTGTTTGGAACAGGCAAGCACAAGTACCCTGTGAATGTGCCCCCCAAGTATCATCTCTGACACACAACAATGCCAGTGCTTGTCAGTGTGGGTGGTTTCCTAGGAGTTTCCCCTGGTTTACGAAGAAAGGGAATGAGCAAGAAGAATATCCCTCAGGGTTTCCTCCAGGTGCTCTGGTTTTCTCCCACAGTCTGAAAGAAATGCTGGTTAGGTGAATTGGTCATGCTAAATTCTCCCTCAGTGTACCTGAACAGGCACCAGAGCATGGGGACTAGGGGATTTTCATAGTAACTTCATTGCAGTGTTAGTGTAAGTCTACTTGTGACACTAATAAATAAACTTTAAAAAATGTAATTCTCTTTACTTTGTGCACAATTGCTTTTCTGCTTTGGATCCCATTGTTGAGCATGATAGCCCCCTCGAGGCCTATGGTTAATCAGTGATTGACCTCCCTGTGGGGTTCGCTGAGTATGACTTCCCCTGAGAGATTAATCAGTGATTCTCCATGGGTCTGGTGGGGGTTATCACAGTGGGACTCACGTTTGCTGGTTGAAAGCCATTGTTCTTCAACTCATTCAGCCTCTAGAGTATGCTAGGTCCTGACTAAGCCAGCGAAATGAAGATTTTGCTGCACATCTGTTGACATTATGGTGGTGGTGAGGGAGCAGGCCTGAGGAAAATCCAAACTTTTAGGTGCTTTTCCAGAGGTTTCAGTCAGTCTGCTGTCAGAGTTGCAGCAGAAGATTGGTTAAAAACCCTACAGAATATCAGCAGCAAGCTTTTATTGCCTTGTTTAAAGGCTTGAAAAGTTCAAGGTGTTATAATTCAGTCATTGCAAAAGGGCTAGAGTTAATGTACACTGAGGTTTTGCAATGTGAACTGGTTAGTTCCACACCAGCATTTAGCTTTATAAACACCAGCTGTAGTCATTCCCATTGGAGTGAAAGAAAACATTAAACTGACAGTGAGAAATTACAAACTGGGATTACTGTTTCAAATCGCTTGATTTGTGAAGGATTCAGTAAATATTCCAAAGTGGTTTGTGTTTTCTTTCTTCAGTAATCATGTATAATGGAACGTTTATGTTCTCTTCAATTAACTAAACTTTGCAAATCCAACATTGCATGAGATTTATTCCATCTGCATTAATCCTTTCCATAGTGGTATCAAATCTGTGATATTCCATCGACTGCAATTAAAAAGGGGTCAACCTAGGCTTTTCACAATTTCTTTTTCATTTGTGGGACATGGGCATTGCTGGCTGGCAAGCATTTATTGCCCATCCCTAATTGCCCTGGGAGGGCAGTTGAGAGTCAACCACATTGCTGTGGCTCTGGATTCACAAGTAGGCCAGACCGGGTAAGGACAGCAGCTTTGCTTCCTAAGGGACATTAGTCAACCAGATGGGTTTTTCCAACAAACGATAGTGGTTTTGTGGTCATCAGTAGATTCTTAATTGCAGTTGTTTTTAAAAAATAAATTCTAATTCCACCATCAGCCATGGCAGGATTCAAAACTGAGTCCCCAGAGTATTAGCTGAGTTTGTGGATTGATAGGCTAGTGATAATACCACTAGGCCATTGCTTCCCCATCACAGAAATAATAGAACAAGAGTAAAAGTATCTGGACACCACATCCAACTATTATTGAGGATTATAAACGTATAAAACTAGTCTTGATATTAGTCTGACGTCTACAAGAAGCAATCCAAATTTGTGCAGTCAGCAGAAATTGATGGAGAATT
This sequence comes from Carcharhinus amblyrhynchos, assembly GCF_965287045.1. Lineage (NCBI taxonomy): Eukaryota > Metazoa > Chordata > Chondrichthyes > Carcharhiniformes > Carcharhinidae > Carcharhinus > Carcharhinus amblyrhynchos. Next base: position 91,888,368 of record NC_137328.1, on the reverse strand, counting down.
TTTCCATTTCTAGTACATTGCCTTGATATTTCCATATGAATCCTACTGCTGCTACAGAATGACTTTTGTGTATGTGCTCATACAGAAACAAAACACCAAATCATTGTCAACTCCTCTGAAGGTCAAGAGACCAAACATCAGGAAAGATAAGGTCCTCTCCCAAACAGCTCCCAATGCACAACACCTTCCTCTGTCAATTAAGATCTCTGGTGAGATCTTGCAAAATGTGGACTATTTCCTGTATCGTGGGAGCTTGCTCTTGATGAAGACAGATGTAGATGAATAAAGTCATCATGGCTTCCAATGCACCAGCTTAGTTTTTGGCCAACTGAGATAAAGGGTGGGATTTTCCAGCCGCTCCCCCCAAACTGGAACATCCTTCCAAGGTCAATGGACCATTGCATGGTCCATGTCCTGCCCATTACAATTCCCATGGCATATGGAACAGGAAACTTCCACCCAAGAGTATTTGAGGAGCAGGATCTCAAACCTGAGACTAAGGTCATTATTTACTGGGCAGCAGTGTTCCCTGTGCTCCTATATATTTCAGAGACTTTTTGAATGAAGAACATAATGATGTAGAGACAATTTCCTTAACTGAGGTGGAGTCCAGGAGGTTAGGTGACATTTTGTGATCTCTGCTCAGACAAGGATTGACACACATCTTTGGAAAATCATTTAACATAAATGTCCGGGTGAAGAACCCTCCCATGAAAAGACGTTCAAACTGCAAGATCATTTGTGGAATTTGTCCTGGTATTTACAGGAAGAGGTCTCACAACACCAGGTTAAAGTCCAATAGGTTTATTTGGTAGCACAAGCCACTAGCTTTCGGAGCACTCGCTGCTCCTTTGTCAGGTGAGTGGGATTTCTATTCACAAGCAGGGCATATAAAGACACAAACTCAATTTACAAAATAATGGTTGGAATGTGAGTCTTTACAGCTAATCAAGTCTTAAAGGTACAGACAATGTGAGTGGAGAGAGGGCCAAGCACAGGTTAAAGAGATGTGTATTGTCTCTAGCCGGGACAGTTAGTGAGATTTTGCAAGCCCAGGCAAGTTGTAGGGGTTACAGATAGTGTGACATGAACCCAAGATCCCGGCTGAGGCTGTCTTCATTTGTGTGGAACTTGGCTATCAGTCTCTGCTCAGTGACTCTGTATTGTCGTGTGTGGTGAAGTCTGCCTTGGAGAATGCTTACCCGAAGACCAGAGGCCAATCATGGGTTACTATCTGTAACCTCCACGACTTGCCTGGCCTTGCAAAATGTCAGTAACTGTCCTGTCTGGAGACAATACACATCTCTTTAACCGGTGCTTATGCTCTCTCCACTCACATTGTCTGTACCTTTCAGACTTGATTATCTGTGAAGACTTGCATTCCAACCATTATTTTGTAAATTGAATTTGTGTCTTTATAATGTTCTGTTTGTGAACAAAATCCCACTCACCTTATGAAGGAGCAGTGAGCGCTCCGAAAGCTAGTGGCTTTTGCTACCAAATAAACCTGTTGGACTTTAACCTGGTGGTGTGAGACTTCTTACTGTTTTTACCCCAGTGCAACATTGGCATCTCCACATCATATTTACAGGAACTCAAATGCAAGAAGCAGCAGGCAGAACCCTCCAGAATGGAGTATATGTTGGGAGGTGGCAATGGAAGTGAAAATGATTTCCACTTGGCTGGCCACCCATGATCTTGTGCTAGTCAGCACATTGGGGTTTATATGCCCAATGAGCAAAGCAACTCTTGAAGTATGGTGGGATAGGAAGTCACACCCCCACCGTTTCCTCCTCAGCTGAACCAGAGCCAGTGGAGGTGCAGGGTTGCCTGGAGCCAGCATCATGGATGCCTGAGGTGATCGGCAGACTAATTGCAGTGATCGATCTAGTCAGCATAGTCTTTGAAGTTGTCCCTCCGGCCCCATCTATTTCAGCCTGTGGGAAGCCCTGTACCCGCATCAGTCTCGCCCTGGCCTCCTCTATACCAGACTCAGTTCAATCTCCAGGGCCTACCAAAAACAGCATCAGCCCCACCCTTTAGGAACATTTTTCCATCCTTCTTCCATCTTCCCCAGATCCCACCAATTCACAGGACTCCCACACCCAACTTGTAAGGTCCTTTCCACCCAACCACATCTCTGTGCCCTTGTCATTCCTCTCAAGCTATTTCCCTGCTTGGACTTCCTCCCTCCACCAGCCTCCCTGCCCCTTAGACTGTCACAACTTGACAATTGTCTCATTGAACAATGTTCCCCAAAGAGGAAAAAAAACCATGGCTACTCACTCCAACCCCAACAAGCTAACTACTCGCCTACAATCATACATCTGAAGGCATGTACTGTGAGCTAGATTGAGTGGGTAACTTAATTCTGCTGAGCTAGCCTTTTAATGAGCATGAATGACACACAGATGCATGGGAATGTGCTTTCCAGTGCTTGCCACTGAGCAGCTCTACATGCCTTTAAACTTTCCTGAACTTAATTGCAAAAGTTCATTCTGCCACTGGGAAGCTACTTCTTGGCCTCCTGCTCAATTAAGTTCCCCTGCCCGTCTTGCTTCCTGCTCCCGAGAACGGCACGCAATTCTTGTAATCTAACTGAGAACAGTCTGAAGATACCAGATTATCACCAGCAGCCAACACGAATACAGAACTCTGCCTAACAACAAATTTACTGAGGCAGTGAAATAGGGTGAATTTCTTCCCACCTCTGAGAGAATCTATCTTTTCTACAGAAGCTCAGCCACAATTTTGAATGAAAATCCAGAGACTTCCAACCTTCATTTATCTTCAGAGAATCAAGACAAGGAACTCATCAGGCCTGCAGTGCTTCTCAAACTAAAGGATTGATTTAAAGTGCAAAGCTTGTTTCTTGTTATTCTGTTAATAACCTGGTGCATTCTATATTCATAGAACTCATCTTTTCTTGTGCACGCGTCCATGTGTCTGTGGGAGTGTGTTTTCATTGCATTTATATTTTCGGCGTTGTGTGAATAAATGGTTCTTTTTAATTTTGATATAAATTTACAAGAAAGCCTGTTCTGTGTCTATTCTTGAAAATCACAACTCTCAAAAGATTTAATAGAGTCCATTTGAAACATAGGGGCGGCACAGTAGCACATGCATCTCTGATTACCCAATGCCAACCTATGGTTAGCACTACTGCTTCATAGCGCCAGGGATTTGGGTTCGATTCTTGGCTTGGGTCACTGTCTATGTGCATTTTGCATATTCTACTTGTGTCTGTGTGGGTTTCCTCTGGGTGCTCCAGTTTCCTCCCACATTCTGAAAGACATGCTGGTTAGGTGCATTGACCCAAACAGGCTCTGGACTGTGGCAACTAGGGGAACTTCACAGTAAGTTCATTGCAGTGTTAATGTAAGCCTTACTTGTAACTAATAAATACACTTTATCTTGTTGCAAGCAGCCGAGAAGTGAGGGAAGAGGGGAAAAGGTATCCTATCACCTCTCCCTGGCTGCAAATGACCTCAAACACTGAAGGAGTACCATTAGCGATGTCTTTGCAAGATCCTCCAAAACCAGTGGCAGAAAAAATGGTCCAACTGCTGCGTCCTCTCCTATGCCAATGTGCTTGGCATTGAATTGCTAAACCTTTGCCTGACACCAACCCCTGACTCAATTACTCTACTCAGAATGTGGGTGTGGTGGGAGACTGCCAAGTACACAGTGAAAATACTTTAGGGAATATTTAAAATCAGCCCTGCCGACTCATAAGAACATAAGAACATAAGAAATAGGAGCAGGAGTAGGCCATCTAGCCCTTCGAGCCTGCCCCGCCATTCAATAAGATCATGGCTGATCTGTTGTGGCTCAGTTCCACTTTCCCGCCCTCTCCCCATAACCCTTAATCCCCTCTCTTATCAAGAACCCATCAACCCGCTTCTTAAAAATATTGAGCGAGGCAGCCTCCACCACTTCAACGGGCAGAGAATTCCAGAGATTCACCACCCTTTGAGTGAAGAAGTTCCTCCTCAACTCCGTTCTAAACCGCCTCCCCCTTATCTTGAGGCTGTGCCCCCTAGTCCTACTGTCTTTTTTGAGCGGGAAGAGTCTCTCCACCTCTATCCTATCCATCCCATTCATCATCTTATACGTCTCAATGAGATCTCCCCTCATTCTTCTAAACTCTAACGAGTACAAGCCTAGTTTATTCAGCCTCTCCTCATAGCTCAATCCCCTCAACTCCGGTATCAGCCTAGTAAACCTCCTCTGCACTCCCTCCAGGGCCAAAATATCCTTGCGCAGGTGCGGCGCCCAAAACTGCACACAGTACTCCAGCTGCGGCCTCACCAATGTCCTCCCCATGGACCCATACGTCTCCTATGCCAACCTATGCCCTCACCCACCTCTTATTACCCTATGCCAACCTCTGTCCCCAACCACCATCATTTGGCCTTATCCCCTCCATGCCAACTCACCTAATATTCTTCGACAGTTCATTGACAGCATTGACAGATGTATCTTCGACGGCTTTGGCATTCTCTGGGCAGGTTTAACAGTTTTGCTATTCCCTGGATAGCTTTGACAGCAAGACAGCTCTGAAACAGTTGCTTTGTAGCTGGATGCCTGGACAACTCTTTAAATATTCTTCAACTGCTGGACAGATCTTTGACAGCTTGACAGTTCCAATGAGCTTGTGTGTAAAATGTGCATTATTACATTCACTCTTAACAATCCCAGAGGGTGTCTTACCTCTCCCAAAGGTGTGCCAGGACCGTCTTCATAGGGGTACCATGGCTATCCAAACAAATCCATATCTGTTCTAATCTGCGTACTCTGGATTCTACTCTCCTGGGTGTCCAAAATCCAAGTTCCAAAGGGACAGTTGGATATTTGAAAGGCCAACTGCCTCCATGAATAATGCATGCCTCTTCAACATAGCAAAAATCCAGGCCATAGTTTACCCCTCTGAAGAATGGTGAAATAACAAAAATATTGCTTTGAAAGGCCAAGTCAATTAAAGTGCACGGCGGTAATCAATGTGGCTGGTATTGATCTGCATTTGGAAGGATCCTGGGGGCCACATAATGGAAATTTCAATGATCAATAAGCTACAGGCCTTCTCCTTGTCCCTGACTTCCTCTCACCAGCCAAAAACTTGTGTTGTGGCCAGGCTTGAAGCTGCCCTTAAATGGACATCAATTGGCCACTTAAGGTCCTCAATTGGATATAAGTTTCCCTGTAAAATAGCTGCTAGGCCAGGGTGGGTGGTAAGAAGGACACCTGCAGAATTTTACAACCAATCCCCCCACTGGGCACCTGCAATCTCATGGGAATGGGATGATAAAATTCTGCCCAGTGTTTTCAGAATTTAAGTAAATGAAAGCAAAGGTCTGATGCAGAAAAGAAGCGAACTGAAATAAAAATGCAAAAAAAAACTCCTGGAGTTTCTGAAGTGACTCTTTTGTTTAGGGACAATGGTGCTATATGAAGAGACTTTAAATTTTCACAGTGGAAGTTAATAAAAGTGTGGTGGTACCTCCAGCAGTGGATGGTGATGTTGGGGGGGTAGAGCACTGAGCAGGGGAAGAAGTTTTCTCCTGTGAATTCCTTCCTTCAGGAAAGCTGAGGGACAAAGCCAGATACCATGAGGTGAGGGAGAAAGCAGCCAAGACTTGTGATTGGCAGCGCAGTAGGAGCCTTGGGAAGCTTGCAGCCTCTGAGTTGGCTAAACTACCAGGAAGGGAATTGGAAACCCAGTCAAAAAAGCCTCATGGAGAGACAAAAGGGGAGCAGGACTTCAGCCAGGAGCTGGGGAGAAGACAAGCCTGAACAAAACTGGTGTGTGGGTGCATCAAGGAGCCAAGGACCCAACTATGACAGAGATCTGGAGCATTAGCAGTGAGTATTCTCTGTAAATAGCCTGTTTCTTGGAGTTACACTGTTCCTTGGAAGGTTATACAGTTTGATACCAGTATAATATATCAACCTTGTTTTATAACCTTTGTGCAGTCTGTGCACTTAACCACAAGTTACAAAATGAACAATTTATAAAATCAGGCAGTACTAAAGTAAAGTGACCTTGAGCCTAGCATAGAATGTACTTTAATATTTAGCCTGCTAAAAGTAGATAGTGTTTTATGATTCTTTTCTGATATTCTGGAAAATAGATGATTGAATTTGGTATGTAATTCATTTGATAAAATAATATGACAATAAAACTCACAAAATAAAACTCACAGGGAGGGTTAAGTTTCATACTTTTATTCGCATTGCTGTGCTCCTGTCACAAAATGCAACAAAAAAAAGTTTTTTAATAGTTGAAATAAATTCCTTCAAATATTGACCTTTGGGGTTGAGTTTTACCTAACTTTCCATATGTTATACTACCATTTACATTATATTAAATCAATTGCTTCACTTTGTTAATGTATTCCAAGTAATTATCTAGAAGACACATTAATAGTACTAATGCGGTACAGTGCAAATCGATGCGAGGATGCCATACAAACATAGAAGCACATCATAAATTTTATTTACATAGCAAGATAGCACAGAGGACCCACTGAGTCCTGGAAAATTCTCTCTGCACCCAGCAACATGCCAAACGTTTAGTGCTATTGAAACACCATGTGCTTGTGATCTAAAAAATATTTTTGCGCTTTATTCCTCCATAACACTAGATTTCTGTAACGATGCCACCAGAATGCTGCAGGAAGTATTAAAGTAGCCTTCCAGAGGTTAGAATTCAGATACAGGCAATGCAGAGTGACAAAACACTGCAGTATGTGAGAGAAGGGGGAAAAGTAGCGCTGTCAGCAAAAAAGAAACACCAGCATCTTTCCCTTGGGCAAGACCTATGCAGCAAACTTGATGCTATTTAAAACACAGTTAGAATTTACAGTGTCATTGTTTCCTAAGCTGAAGCAGAGATTGCATGATAATGGGAAGTTGCATTCGAAAGACCCACAAACTGGACTGTATATGTATGTACATTTGAAAACTAACATTTGACTCCAAGCAAGATGTTTGAGATTTCCAGCCTTGTGGCCTATGTGTCTTTTCCTTTAGCAGTTTGTTAAAAAAAATACAGGGAGCCCATATTACTGCAAAACAAAATCCAGATCTCTGCAGAAATCAGTATCATAATTCTGAACTAGCCCCTTGATCCACATTTCATAGAAAGCATGAAACAATAATTCTTTCGCATTGCATGATATTAAAGAAGGATTGCTCTGCATAGTCAGGTCTGGAGAGAAGTTTTTTTTTCATTTTCAGGATTTGCTTATCTCATGCATGTATAGCGTACATGCATTTTTGTCAAGAGTTTACTACTCTCTTGTTCCGACTTAAAATATTGACACACAGCTTTAATGAAATTATTAATAAACAAAAAGGTCTAAATTGAATTTAAACATATATGCTCTAGCCTGTCAAATCTTTATCTAAACTGTTAGTCTGTACAAACTGGTAGCCTCATTTATCCATACTGCTTCTCTGAACATTCATTGCACAAGTAACTGTCTCGGTAAATTCAGACTAATTTATTATGGAGTTCACCCTACCATATTCCTTAATGTAATTTGCAACTTTTCTGTGACAAGCCACAAAGCAACTGCATATTTAAAAGTACTTTCTGCAGATTTGTACTCACAGCCTTTCTGAGTCTTCTTGTAGCTATGTGAACCAATGCATTGGTGATATTAAGACATCTTGCCATGTCTGAACGTGTATCAAATAGTCACAATTTTTTGTTAATAACATTTGGATATCTCATTCAGTAATAATCCTTATATGTAGCTGAAGATGAACAAGCATGACACATTATGAATGCTACAATGGTACAAATAGTTTGACTGTAGTTAATCATATGGTTCCTTTCCCCTGCAGTTTTGCCAGGTAACTCTTCAAAATGAATAGAATTACCTCTGTAAAGTCATTCAATGTACAGAAGTACCTCCCAGGCAATGACTACCAACGTCTAAACAAAACATTCACACTTAGTCTGCAGCATTTCATAATTTGCAAAAAAAATGTATGTCCAAGTAATGCCATTGCTCGCATATACTAAGAAACGCACTGACTGCACACAAACACACAAAGGGAGACTGCAACCAGAGAGCAATTGAACTGTACAGCACACTTGAAGCTGACAGAATCTGCATAGCTTACTGTCTGCTGCATCTAGCCTTTTCATAAAGCCAGGATAAACAGACGTGGGTAAAAACTAATAATTCCTTCTGAAACAGTCAAATCCACTAATAAACCAAAAACATTTGCAACCCTGGTCTACTGCAAGCTACCTTTTCCTGAGATAAATGTCATCTACCTGATAAATTTCTCATTCTCCTTCCTAATACAAGTCTCACCCTTTCCAGATAAAAAACATAATTTTCTAATAGGCGATTTCCTAATCAACGTGGTCTCGCTATCAAAACTCAGAAAGCTCTTTCTTCTAAACCAAAACCATCATGACGAAGTTGTGTCAAGCGAGTTAAAACCTCATTTCTCATTCAGCGCAATGTTGCTTCTCAACACACCAGAATCTCCCTATCTATTCAAAATCATTTCATCTATCACCCAACAAATTCCTTCCAATGGGGATGGGTTTTGTCTGCACTACTGTTCTGTTCATGCTGAAAGTAGGGAGATAAACACTTCTTTGACTCATTGGCCTTCTGAGGTCCGCCCAACTGTTTTTGAACTGACCTTGAAATATATGTCCATCTGCTTCAAAAAGCAGGCGTCTAATTAAAATACTTAAATATGGATCCTACTCTAGTTATAAAGCTCAGATACAATTTTCAGGGTCACTCAACATTCCTTTTGGCCCAGTCTGTGGCTTGTATGCCCGCCCCCAGAATTGATGTGTCTACCTTATTTTTAGTACAAACTTACAGTTTTGAGAAGGAACTGCCATGTTTCCCGCCTTCTCCCAAGTGACAAGCTTCTTTCAGTGCTCTGGCATCCTTGGTGACATTGTGTAGAGGAAGCTTGACCCATGAAAATCCCACTGTCCGGCTGATTTGCACCAGTGGTGAAACTCTCTTCAATTTGTTCAATTTAGCTATCAGGATAATCATGACATCTGAATCATTAATGAACTGACAGAATGTCAGATTAGTTTCATAAGTAATCATGTCACAAGATTTGATATTAATACTTTTCTACCTCAGAAAAGTATCGGTTTATAACAGAAGTAGAGATTGGGGGAATAAAACAACATTTGTGCATAAATTGACACATGGTGCATCCCAAAGGAATGCAACTGATATATATGTGCTATATCGAGCATCATAACACGCACGTAATCATGCTATGCTAAGTTCATCCAGTGGGAATGCATCATGTGACACTTGGTCCTTTATAAAGCAGTGTGCTTTGATTTTACAATGACGAACAGTTAAATACCATTTTCTAATGAATCAGTTAATATCCTAATGTGGCATTTCATGCAAAAAAATCTAAGAATGAGAATCTGTGGCAAGGTTTGGACTCCAGTTTGGACATTGAACATGATTCTCTATTTTCTGAACTATTGATTTATTCCTCATCTAAATCAGTTACACCTTTCTGACACAAATAAATGGGATACAATTATATTAAAACGACACCAGATTCTTATTCTCATTCATGGTCCACTCCTACTGCAACTAATAACTATTCTGGTATGTCTCTAGGTAAGACTCCGAGCTAGATAGTTTTTTTCCAGTTTGGAAATCTTATTAACATTTGAACAGAGCTGCAAATGAGCAGTGGTGGTGACATATTTTTAATACTTCATTACCAAAGTTAACAACTCTCACACAACGTCAAAACTAAAGACCACAAAAAGTAAACTGAAATTCTAAAGCAACACATCAGGGCACCAGGCAAAGTTAAACTGGAAATACATTATGCTTATGACTTATATTCATTAAAAAATACTTTCAAACTGAATATGATGTGAGTTCCACATTGTGATTGTTGTGATAAGCAACCTGGCGATTGGATCAACCATTAAATAAAGTTTCTATTCTCTTTTTGTTCATGATGAATGAACCCTTTATTATTCCTAACTATGAAATTGAGGCCAAGAACTGTTTGGAAAACAGTTTGCTTTACTGATGATTTCTTAGTTCGGTGGAACAGTTCCATTAGTAACCTCTGACCTGTGCATGAATTGAATGTTACATGAAGCACATTATGAACTCATGGCGTTGCAAACAAATACATCCAACACAGACAAGGAAATTAAACTAACGTTTTGACAGAGGTCTATGCAACATTTTAATTGTTAAGCGTAAGAAAGTCGAATGAAGGACTATTCTGATTTTTTAAATGTAAAATTGGAAGCAAATTATGGCTTATATAAGATTTATGTCATTTCTGCAACCACACACGAGGCACAGAATTGATATGGCAAAGAAGGAGGCCATTTGGTCCATTGTGTTTTCACTGGCAGACGAGAAAAATGTAAAATTTCATTTCTATAATGGTCTGTAGTTGGAGTCCCTTTGTGAATGATAGGCTCCTAAAATCTTCACAGGTATCTTGTAAAAAAGCCTTGATGATCTTTCATCCAATATAAAATCTTCTACACTTTAACCCCTGCCACTGACCAGAAAGATGTCAAGAACAGTAATGCATGTGCACTTGGCTGCTCCACCATGATGATGGCTGACTGCCATTTAGTTCCCAGGCCAGTTTAACTTTAAATACTAAAAGATTTATTGTAAGAAGTTGAACAAGTTGAAGGGTTTGGTGCAGGGAGTTCCTACAATGCCTGACTAGCTCAGTTAGTAGATAATGGGATGCTGAATCCCAAGGTCATGGTTTTGAGCACCATTATTATTAATTTTACCGATGATGAAACTCCACAATTAAGGGTCTATAACCTTGATTTCCATGACTGGTTCTTATCTAAACTAATTGGTTACTTTGAGGGTGGGAAGTCTTCTATCTGTAATTCCCATCTTGTATTCACTACTTGAATGACTATTTGAAAAACTGCATTGCTTCACTTAATAATTTGCAAGCCTTTACCTTAAATAAAACATATCATCTTAAATAAAGCTCCAGAATCCATCATAATCAGTTAATATTTGTGAAGAAAAATGTATTTTATATATATGTATATGTTCATAAAAATATATACAGGGTAGTTGCAGGTAAGATGGTTGGGGAGTCTAGAATCAAGGGGCACAATTTCAAAATAAGGATGATGCCATTTAGAAGATATGAGGAGAAACTTATTTAGAGAGTTGTGAATCTTTCTAATTCTCTCCCTCAGAGAGTTGTAGAAACCAGTCATTGGCCTGAATTTTGTGGCTGTTCACGCTGACAGGATCTTCTGGTCCCACCAGCAGTGCATCCCTGCCATGGGTTTTCCAGTGGCGTGGGGTACAGTCAATGCAAAATCCTATTGTGAGAAACACGCAACAAGGAGGCCAGAAAATCCCTTCCCCACCCCCAAATGTATGTTTAAAGCACAGATTGATAGATTTCTGATTAACGATGACATAAAGGGTTATGAGGGTAGAGGATGTAAAAGGCATTGAAGTGTCCAATCACCATTATTATTTTAAATGGTGGAAAGGCTCGATGGACTGAATGGCCTCCTCCTGTTCCTATCCTCCTACTTATAGAAAGCACAATTACTTTGGAAATGCACATTCAAGTTCTTCCACTAGAAGTAAGCTCTTTCTTCCAACAATTCACAGGATAGATTTCCTCAATCTTGGTTAGCTATGAGAACCCACAATTGTCTCAAAATCCACAGATGACAAAATTCGAAGGTGAAACAATTTTGAAACAAACTATTAAAACAAAAGATTCTCTGAGGAGCTGCATTAGCAGAATTTGTTACTAAAGACTCAGTTATAAGATACCAGCTTGCACAAAAATACATAAATTCAGCAACAGAAAACAGAGCTACACTTAAAAGCATCTCTCACTTTGCACAGTCTCTGACTCTGATACTGACACCGCTATGTGCGCATGTGCAGAGAGTGCTCCCCCTAGTGTTGTGGGACAAATATACGCAGCCTTCTTAAATGCAGTGGTGACCTTCAGCTGATCATGATGACATGAAGAGGTTGAAGAAGGTGTTGCATTTCTCAGATAATTCATAATTCAGCACAATAACCACAATTACTTGTTCAGGGAGAGCGAAAGCTACTACGCGTGTATCAAACAGTTGTGCTTAAAACAGAAATCTGGAAATTAAGCTACTATAATTTATTGAATACACTTGTACCATAGTTGGAAGGAAATACATTTTGGGCCTGCATTTACATTTTATTTTCTTGACACTAAACTGTGATTGCACCATAAAATGTTTTTTGGCCCTATAACCAGTAACCAAGTTCAGTTTCGTAGATTTAATGCTGATTTTCAGGTTTTACTCTGGGTACAATGAGGATTGATATAGTAATGCAGCCATTCTGTTGCCTCATCTTCTTCTAGTTTGTTTTTGGATTTATTTAAAGGATCCAGCAAAAGGCTTATCTCCTGAACGCTATTTCATAAAGCGTTCTTGGTAACTTAAAAAAAAACAAGCTTTTGATAAACAATATTTCCTTGTTCGTCAAAATTATCATTGGCACAACACAGTACCACTCGCTGACTTTAAAATGTTGCGACCAAATATGGTGTAAAGCCACATAGCACCATTGCAGAAAGTGGTCCACTATCAAGTTTTATTTTCTTGAAAATGATAATTGCTATTACGTTTCTGGGATAAAACTAGCAAATTTGTCAAGCTTGATGTATCACTAAATCTGGCAAAACTAGAATGGCGAGGGATTTTTCTAAGTTGTTCAACATCTAATTGTTTTGCAAAGGCATGCATCATCAATGGCAGCCAAATCAGATATAAAAACTATTGGATAAATTGACAGCATGTTGCAGAAACTTAAAGTTTAGGATTAGGTTTCTTCAAAGTTTTCTTGAAGAGTCAGAAATGCAGTAGGTTTCAGATAGTTTAAAAGATGAATTTGAATGTTTTTGTATGTTTGACAAAAAGATTGAGAGATTGCCTGAGAAATGCCCAGTTCGTACTTAAATGGCCATACAACTTTTAGTCAGGTCTAGCTATGGCATGCCCCACCCATTCCTGAAATTTCTAACTATTGAACACTGTCAGAGCAATATTTAGGGTAACTTTTGCTAACCAGTACTTTAAAAAGAAGCAAAATGGTGCTAACTCTCAGTATAGCTTCCTATAAAAATTATATTATTTTTAATATTTAATGATTGTATGATACATTACAACAAAGGAGAAAATGTTTTTGGTTTGTATGAAAATGGCATTGTACAGTAAGTAAAAATAGTTTTATCACAGTTTTGGTAACATGTTTCGAGTTCATATCATTGAAAGTACATCCTTCACATGTGCAGAATTAAAATAACACTTGTCTCCATCTAAGCTTTTAAATGAACTATCAGTTGCTTCTGAAGCAGTAGACACCATATAGCCGATGTTTCTTATCTGGGAAGCCTGCAAAGCGCACGGCTGCCTCGCCTTCACTGCACCGCTTTCGGGGTCTGCTGATGGGATAACGAACGCTGCCATCGGCGAGCCAGCCCGCGTCACAGCGGTCGTAGCCCAGCAAGTTCCAAGCTGCGTACATCTGGCCAACTTTGGCAATCGTCGATCCATCTTTAATACAGGCTTGTACAGCTTCTCCATACGTCAGCTTTTTGAAGTGAACCAGATAGTAGAAGCGTCCTAAGAAGAATTCAAAAATGGTAATCTGGTTAGAGGAATGCACAACTTCAAGAGTGAGCTATTCTGCAGCTCTCCAAAACAGAATGCACATTTTCAACCCATTGGAAGTGAGCAATCAGCAAGTAGTAATTTTATCCAAATATTATAAAATGGCAATTTAGAAACTGGACAGAAAAATTCTCTTCTATTATTTTCTCAGAATAAAATATTCTTGGTTTCCTTTCATACATTGTTCTTCAGTCTTTGCTGGGCTGATCTACACACAGGAAATGTATCCTGAGAACCACAAATGTAGATCAACAAAATCATAATTTCAAACAAATCGATCATTCCGGTTGGATCCAATCGTTATAATATTTCCCATATCTCTTCACTTTACAGCTGGCTCCTGATATTGTCAAGTCCTGTTTGTTATTTGCTGACAGCTGAACCTCCAAGTTCTCCATGTCATTGCCATTCTGCTTGACCTGAAGAACAAAAGCTGGTGGCCGGGGCTGGAGATGAGGGATGGGGTGCCCCCCATTGTAAGAATTCAGTGCCATCTTCTTACTCCTTTTACTGACCCATCTCTACCTTTCCCAGCAACCCCCATGCCACAATTCCACCCACCCTTCCTGTCATTACTCACCTGTGCCTAAGTCCCTGGTGATCCTTGGCTTGTGTGGATGCAGTACCGACAGCAGATACCACAACCTAATAGTGCCGCCGAGCAATGAAGCCTCTGATTGTCTCAAAGCTCTTGGTGAGCAGGACTTCTGCCCTGGGGCCCTAGATCCCAGGGAAGCTCTACCGCTGATTGGCACTCAAATTGACTGGCCTTTCTGAAAGATGGTGAAGCGGGGCTCTTGCCAGTTCTCCAATTGGAGGGCTAGACTTCAATTGCCTCCATTAAATACTGCCAATTTTGTCACTCTTTAAACTTTCAGGAATGCCATGATGTAATTTCCCACGTAGAGCCCTGAACTATACATAGTATTAAAGGGCGGCACGGTGGCACAGTGGTTAGCACTGCTGCTTCACAGTGCCAGGGACCTGGGTTTGATTCCCAGCTTAGGTCACTGACTGTGTGGAATTTGACATTCTCCCCACGTCTATGTGAATTTCCTCCAGATGCTCCGATTTCCTCCCACAATCTGAAAGGTGTGCCGGAATGTGGCGACTAGGGGAATTTCACATTAACTTCATTGCAATGTTAATGTAAGCCTTACTTGTGACGGATAAATAAATAAAGCATTGCAAGTGTAGACTCACATCAGGGATCTAAGCAAGGTTTTCAGATAATGTTACAAGTCTGCAGTTCTGACAGACAGCCTTGTATGCTAAAGTACACATGGTTTTCTAAATAATCAAATTGTGATGGGCCATGTATAAAATACATTTACACGTTTTATGATCCAGTGTGCTGCTGCTCATCTTGTCGCTCAAAAAGAGTTGCTGCTGTGTGATGTTGATCCACCAGTGGCTCAAATCCACGGATGTCGATTGAGCAATAATGATTATTTCGTTTTAAAGCAAGGTAAGCAAAAGCCAAGAGATCAGGGTGTTCCAAGATGGCACAATAGACATTCAAAGCCCAGTTGAATCTCTGTGGCAGACTCAGAAATTAAATGTATAAACCAAGCAGGCCTGTAGTATTCCAGATCAGGAACTGGGATATCACTGGAGCCTGTAGAATTAGACTGGCCACAGAAGAGCAGAAATTCTTCTCAGGCTATTCAAAGTCATTGGGTGGGGTAGCTCTCGTGGAAGGCGCACAGTTTTAGAATGTTCTATTTTAGGTGACTAAATTAGGTGATTAATGTACATTCAATATGTCAGAGAGCTGCTGCAGAACAGGGGTTGGGGGAGATCCATTTATTTGCATGGGAATAGGGGACAGATGTACAACTAGGGTGTTTCATTATTTCCACATATTGAGAAACAATTTACCTATTCTAGAACCAGGGTTTTGCTTCCCTCTGGAAAATGACATTGATGCATCTCTATAGTCCCCTTTGCAAAGCAGTGCCACTGAGAGGAAATATTTTATAACTTTATTGCGGTGGGGGAGGGAGTGTGGTTCACCTGGATCTACGGCCAGAATTTTCCAGCCACCAACATCCGCCCCCCCCCCCCCCAACCCCGTGTTTGTTCCTGTGGTGGAGGTGGTTCATCATTGGCCATCGGCAGGATCTTCCAGTCCCAATGAAGTCAATAGCAATGTTTAAAACTCAGCCTGCTGCTGCGGAACCCATGGTGAGGGTCAACTATGGCATCACCGGAAGATCCTGCTAGTAGGAAGGGCTGGAAAATGCCACCCAATGAGAACTGCTACTGCGCTGAGACCATAGATATGGGGAGTACCTAGCAATGTGAGGCTCTCCCTCTTTGTCCATTCCTCTAGGGCTTTTTCTTCCTGAGGTGGATGTTCCATTCTCTAAAATTGCTGCAGAATCCCTGACATTAGAAGTAGACACAGTGCTCTCTGATTAATTGCAAAAGTGTGTCAGAAAATCCATGGATTTCAGTTCCAGTAATGTTGATCAAATTTTACACCCACCAATTAATGAGGCATATTTTCCGTTGTGCAATTTTGAGAAGCCCAAGTTCATTAGTGGGAATGGCATAACACCAATCACAACACATGCTATAATTATGTTGCGTTCATACTTCTCAGGCAGCTAGCTGGTGATGAAAATGTGATTAATCGAGCCATCTGGAATGCACATTTGAAGCATTGAAATAGTTGGTTTTGAAGGGTCTGGTAGACACATCCTGGGGACATTTGTTCACACACTAAGCTGAACTAATGTAATTCAATGTTAAAAAGTCATCATCCTGCCTTCGTATGTAAATGATGCAGCTATATAGAGATCTACATACCGTTAATTAATAATTATTTTGTCTTTCCTAAGAATACACATGGAAATGAATGAATATATATCAATGAGTGACCAAAACTCATGGGCTAGCGCACCTTAGGGGTCTTGCCCCGCCTAAACCTGCCACTGATAATTTTTAAACAACAATTATTACCAGATCTTGTTCATCCTTCTTGTTCCTTCCCTGCTCATGATCTGACTTTAACAAGGACTTTAGGGATAGAAATCTGCATTGTGCACACTTTTGAAGACTGGCGATGGCATGTTCCAAATTGGATTCAAGTTTGATCTTACATTTCCATCACAGATTGATTACATTTGTTCCAGGGCAAAAGGGGCTATCATCACAAATTGTAGTGAGGTGTACATTGATACTCAGGATCTGTTACATCATGGGATTTAAAAGAGTGCTGATGATTATTATTAACTGCTTGGAATCTTGCTGGACAGCATATTTCAAAATGTTCAGAATGATCTCATTCCTGACATTTTGTTTGCAATATTATATTAAGGTTAATTAGGATTAAATATACAAATCTTGTTATTAATAAGTACATCTTAGCTTTCATTTATAATGTAGCTGAATTGCTGGATTCATATTCCCTTACAGTTGGATGAAAATACATTAATACTGCTTATAAAATACAGCAAACAAGTCATTATGAACAGATGGCTACTTTTGGCTACTTGGTCTTAGATGTTAACCATGAAGCATACTAGAATCATAGAATCCCTACAGTGCAAAAGGGGGCCATTCAACCTATTGAGTCTGCACTGACAACAATCCCACCCAAGCCCTATCTCCGTAGCCCCATGTATTTACCCTGCTGATCCCCCTGAAACTTCATGGCCAATCAACATAAACTGCACATTTTTGGGAGTGTGGGATGAAATCGGAGCACCTGGAGGAAACCCATGCAGCTACAGAGAGAATGCGCAAACTCCACACAGACAGTCACTTGTGGCCAGGATTAGCACTTAGGAGAAATTTCTTAATGTAGAAATTTGTATGGGCAGTTGGAATTCTGTGCCACAGGAATTGGTTGAGGCAAAGACTGTTGCAAGTTTTATGGGAAGAATAATTAGATATTTGAAGAAAGGGATGATGACTTTGGGACAGAAAAGAGAGGTTACTTTTGGATTGCTTTAACAAAGGGCTGGCAGTGGCATAACAGATAAAGTAGACTCCTTTTGTGCTGTAAATGTGCTGCTTTATGGAACAAAACATTTCTTCCATTCTCATGTCTTTCTTTGAGAAACTACAATGGTCTAGAAAATCTGTGGGGATATAATCCTGGCACAAATGCCAGATTGATGCCTGTTATGGGACTCTGCTGTTGGCCTTGCTCGTGTTTACAGGCTCAGAGGAAGGATCACACAATTACGTATGAGCTTTTGGATTTGGGATTCATCCAGAAGGCCCCCAGTGAAGACTTTGGAACTGCTAATGGTGATCTGGCCTGAACACGCAGGGGTGCTGGACTCAACGGCAGGAGAACATTTTGCATGTCCCCAGCAGCGCCTTAGAAAGACAACTACTTAAATCCCAGCCCAAAAGTTTCCAACCTCTCAACACTGGCCCCCAACGTAGATTCCAAAGTAGCACTTGCTGATATCCCTTTCGGTCACATGCACTGACTAAAACCAAGTGTACCTGCATTGATTATGTGCTGCAAGCTTAATCAGAACTAGAAAACAAGGATTGGTGGCATCGTGGACAGTGAAGAAAGTTATCTCCAATTGCAATGGGATCTTGATCAATTGGGCCAGTGGGCTGACAAATGACAGATGGAATTTAATTTAAACAAATGCTTGGTGATGCATTTTGGTAGATTGAACCAGGACAGGACTAACTTGGTAGGGCGTTGGGGAAAGTTACAGAACAAAGCCATCTAGGGGTACATGTTCATAGCTCCTTGAAAGTAGAGTCACAGATGGACAGAGTGGTGAAGAAGGCATTCGGCATGCTTGGTTTCATTGGTCAGAAGATTGAATACAGGAGTTGGAACGTATTGTCAAAGTTGTACAAGACTTTGGTAAGGCCGCACTTGGAATACCATGTGCAATTCTGGTCACCCTCTTATAGAAAGGATATTATTAAACTAGAAAGAGTGCAGAAAAGATTTACTAGGATGCTACCAACAATTGATGGATTGAGTTATAAGGAGATGCTGGATAGACTGGGAATTTTTTCTCTGGAGCGTAGGAGGCTGAGGGGTGATCTTATAGAGATCTAAACAATAATGAGGGGCATAGATCAGCTAGATAGTCAATATCTTTTCCCAAAGTAGGGGAGTCTAAAACTAGAGGGCATAGGTTTAAGGTGAGAGGGGTGAGATATAAAAGTGTCCATGGGGCAATTTTTTCACACAGAGGGTGGTGAGTGTCTGGAATGATCTGCCAGAGGTAGTAGTAGAAGCGGGTACAATTTTGTCTTTTAAAAAGCATTTAGACTGTTACATGGATAAGATGGGTATAGAGGGATATGTGCAAAAGAGGACAATTGGGATTAGTTTAGGGGTTTAAAAAAAAGGCGACATGAACAAGTTTGGCCGAAGGGCCTATTTCCATGCTGTAAAACTATAAGCTTAAGGAAACACAGCTCTTGGCCCTGCTCTAGCCTCCCTTACATTGGTGATCTTATGGCGGGTTGTCCCTCTTTGTAAAACTCTACCTTAAAGATGGGGCCAGGGATTTCCTGTATCCAGCTGGGTCCGTAGCAATCCCACTGACTTGAATGGCCACAGATTCCCTGGGCCAATAAAGTAAAAAATTAAGCAAACCAAACTAATAAGAGTAAAAACAACGATAATTTAAACAGAATTGTTGCTGCCTTCCATCGATGACAAAGATTACAAATTCACAATGTGCTAATTCTGCTTCATGTTGATTATGGCAATATTCAGTGATTGCCTAACTTAATCTGTTGCCAAACAAAGCAAACACAATAATATTGAATTGCTATGCCAAGATCTCAAAGGAAGTAACTTTTGCCAAATCTGAATGACTTCCATTACCAGTAGGAAAGTCTTCATTACGTAAAAGCAAATGAAAGATTTTTCCATCCAACAATTCATGGCTCCTTTGACGTCATATCAATGATTTGCAGTTCTCTGGGGCTAAATACCCCCCTTCATGATGGACATCCAATCCCTCTACACCTCCATTCCCCATCAGGAGACTCTCCACTTCTTCTCTGAGCAGAGGCCTGAACAATCCCCATCCATTCTCTGTCAAACTGAACTTCTTCTGCCACTCAACAAATTCTCCTTTAGCATTGTCCTGCAAATAAAAGGTGTGACTGAGGGTGCCTGTATGGGCACCAGTTATGCCAGTCTTTTTATGGACTATGTGAAACATTCTTTGTTCCAGTCCTATTCAGGCCCTCTCCCACAACTCTTTTTGATACATTGACGACTGTATTGGTGATGCTTCACACTCTCATCTGGAACTGGAAATACCTATTGATTTTGCTTGCAATTTCCATCCTTCCCTCACCTTCAAATGATCCATCTCCGACACTTACCTTCTCTTTCTTAACATCGCTGCCTCCATTTCTAGTGATCGATTGATCACCAATATTCATTACAATGACTCCCACAGCTATCTTTACACCCACTTCCTGTAAGGACACCATCCCTTTTTCCCAGTTTCTCCAAATTTGTCGCATCTGTTCTGATGATGCTGCCTTTGAAAACAGTGCCTCTAATATGTTTGCCTCTTTCCACAACAAAGGTTCCCAACCCCACCAACCCCCTCCTCAACTGGGCACTCAGCTCAGCCAGACCCACTTTCCACACTTGATAGAGTTGCTTGTCCTCAGTTTTCACCTCACCAGCCTCTGCATCCAAAGGTTCATCCTCCACCATTTCTGCCAACTCCACCATAATGCCACCAAAAAGCACATCTTCCCCAATGCCAACTGAAAACATTCCACAAAGATTGTTTCCTTTGTGACACATTAGTCTGTTCCTTTATCACTCGCACCTCATCCCCTTCCCATGGCGCCTTCCCTTACACCTGTCCCTTTACCTCCTTCTCAATGTTCAAGGCTGCAAACACTCAACAACCTTTAAAAAGGGCAACCTGATCTCCAAGGAGCTGGTCTTGCTGGTGTCTTTAGGTCTCCACTTCAAAATATATCTCAAGTGTGGGTGAATTGCGAATTGAATTTCATCAAGTCACTGACTTTTCACCAGCACTTCAAAATTCTTTGTGAGAATTCCGTCCATAATGTACTTAGATTTCCAAAAAGCATTGGTAAGGTACTGCACAAAAGACTACTTAATAAGATATGAGTCCATGGTGTTGCATGTAGTATATTAGCATATGTAGGTGATTGGCTAACTGATAGAAAATAGTTGAGCAAAGAGGGCTATTTTCAGGATGGCAACCTGTAACTAGCGGAGTGCCACAGGCATCAGTGCAGGGGCCCCAATTATTTACAATACCTGTTAAGGACTTAGACAACAGAAGTGAATGAACTATTGCCAAGTTTGTGGATGACACAAAAAATAGGTGGGAAGGCAAGTGGTGAGGATAACACACAGAGTCCACAGAGGGATATAGGCAGGTTAAGTGAGTGGACAAAATCTTGGCAGATGGAATATAAGGTAGGGAAATGTGAAGGAATGCACTTTGGTAGGAAGAAAGAAGGAACGGAATATTTTCTAAATGGAGAAAGACTGCAGAAAGCTGCAGCACAGAGTGATTTGGAGGTCCTTGTGCATAAATCGCATGCAAATTCAATAGGTAATATAAATGATTTGGAAACAGGTGTAGATGATCTGACTAGTAAGTTTGTGGATGGCACAAAGATTGCTGGAGTAGCGGATAGTGGTGAACATTACCAGAGATGATAGCAGGATATAGATAGGCTGGAAAATCGGGCGGAGAAATGACAGTTGGAATTTAATCCAGATAAATGAGAAGTGATGCATTTTGGTAGATCTACTGCAGAGGGGGAGCTATACAATAAATGGCAGAACCATCAGGAGAGGGATCTGGGTATGCAAGTCCACAGATCCTAGCAGCAAAGGTGGAAAAGGTGGTGAAGAAGGCATGCTTGCCTTTATTGGATGGGGCATAAAGTATAAAAGTTGGTATATGATGTTGTAGTTATATAGAACATTGGTTAGGCCACATTTGGAATACTGCATCCAGTTCTGGTTGCCACAGTACCAGAAGGACATGGAGACTTTGGAGAGATTGTAGAAAAGATTTACCAGGGTGTTACCTGGTATGGAGGCTGTTAGCTATGAGGTGAAATTGAGTAAACTAGGGCTGTTCTCCCTGGAAAGATAGAGGTTGAGAGGTGACCTAATAGAAGTTCATAAAGTTATCAAGGACATAGACAAAGTTGGAAGCTTTTTCCCCAGGTCAGAAATGACAAACACAAGGGGTCACAAGTTCAAAGTAAGGGGGGCAAGTTTCAATACAGATACACGGGGGATATTTTTTACACAGAGGATGGTGGGGGCCTGGAATGCACTACCAAGTAAGGTGTTTGAGGCAGACATGCTAGGATCATTTAAGACTTATCTAGATAGCCACATCCACAGACTGGGAATAGAGGGATACAAATGGATGGTCTAGTTAGGAACTGATGAGCGGCACAGGCTTGGAGGGCTGAAGGGCCTGTTCCTGTGCTGTATTGTTCTTTGTTCTTTGTTAATAGGGAAGGCAAATGTCATGTTGGCCTTTGTTTCAAAGGGAATGGAATATAAAAGTAGTGAAGTCTTGCTAAAATTGTACAAGGCATTAATTAGACCTTACCTGGATTACTGTGAACAGTTTTGGTCCCCTTATCTAAGGGAAGATAGCTGGGATTGGAGGCAGTCCAGAGAAGGTTCACTAGGTTGATCTTGGATGTGGAAGGATTTTCTAATAAGGAGAGTCTGAATAGGTTGGGCCTGAACTCAGTGGAATTTAGAAGAATGAGAGACATTCTTATTGAGACATATAGATTCTCAGGAGTGGCTCAACAGGGTAGTTGTTGAGAATTTGTCCATCCTTGTGGGAAAATCTAGGACCAGAGGGTGTAATCTCCGAGTAAGGGGTCGCCCATTTAAGACAGTGCTGAGGGGGAATTTCTTCTCTCAGAGGCTGTGCCATCAAGTATGTTCAAAGCTGGGATTGAATCAAGGGTAATGGGGCTAAGGTGGGAAGATGGTGGAGGTGGGCGGGTTTTTGCACTATGGCCATTGCCTACCTGCACTCACTGTGGCGGGAGGCAGCTCGCTCACCTCTGGGCCAAATGAGTCCAATAAACATTGCAGAATTTCTTCTCAGGATGACATTACTGAACCAGATGGATTTTTACAATAATCCAGTGGTTTAATATTTTATTCCACATTTATTGATAAATTGAATTTAAATTCCCCCAGTTGTCTGGATAGGATTTGAACCCATGTTTCCAGAGAATAAACCAGGCCTCTGGATTTTTTTTTTGTTTGTTCAGAGGAAGTGGGCATTGATGGCTAGGCCAATATTTATTGCCCATCCCTATTTGTCCATGAAAAGATGAGTGGTGCTCTGCGGCCTTCTTGAACTGGTGCAGTCCATGTGGTGTAGGTACACCCACAGTGCTGTAAGGAAGGAATTCCAGGATTTTGACAAAGCTACAGTGAAGGAATGGTGATAAAGTTCCAAGTCAGGATTGTGAGTGACTTGGAGGGAAATCTCCAAGTGGTAGTGTTCCCATGTATCTGCTCCCCTTTAAGGTGGTAGAGATCATAGGTTTGGAAGGTTTTTGTCGAAGGAACATTGGTGAGTTGCTGTGTTGTCGATGGTACAGAATGCTATCACTATGTTGGTGGGGTGGAGGGAGTGCATATTTGTGGGTGGGGTGCCAATCAAGTGGGCTGCTTTGTCCTGGATAGTGTGAAACCTTCAGAATTGTTTAACTCCAGTCACTCAGCAAGCGGACAGCATTCCAACACATTTCTGACTTGTGGACAGGTTATGGGAATAAGAAAGTGAGTTACTCATCGCAGAACTGCCGGTCTCTGATCTGCTCTTGTAGCCTCAGTATTTACATGGTTGGTCCATTTCTGTTTCTGGTCACTGGTAATGATAATGGGTTATTCAGTGATGCTATTGAAATGGAATGTCAAAGGGAGGTGGTTAGATTCTTTCTTGCTGGAGATAATCAGTTTTTAGCACTTGTGTGGTGCAAATGTTGCTTGTCACTTATCAGCCCAAGGCTAAATACTGCACACATCTTGTTGCATGTGGACATGGACTGCTTCATCATTTGAGGAGTCTCAAAAGGTGCTGAACATTGTGCCATCATCAGCGAACATCTGCATTTCTGACCTTATGATGGAGGGAAACTCATTGATGAAACAGCTGATGACACCCGAGTCTAGGACATTATCCTGAGAACGTCTGAGCAGCAATGTCCTGGGACTGAGATGATTGATCTCTAACAACCTCCTTTGTGTTCGGTATGAGTCCAACCGGCAGAGAGTTTTCCCTCTGGTTCCTTTTGACTTCAATTTTTGATGTCAGTGGCAGTCAGTCTCACTTGACATCTTCAGTTCCGTTCATTTGTCCATGTTTGGATGTATGCCATATTCAGGTTGGAAACTGAATGACCCTGGCAGAACCCAAACTGAGCATCAGTGAGCAGGTTATTGCTGAGTAAGTGCTGCTTGATAGCACTGCTGATAAGCCCTTCCATCACTCTGATAATTGAGAGTAGACTGATGGGGCAGTAATTGGCAAGACTGGATTTGTCCTACATTTTATGGGCAGGACATACCTGGCCAATTTTCCACACTGCCAGGTAGGTGCCAGTGTTGTAGCTGTAGTGGAACAGCTTGGCTAGAGGCATGGCTAGTTCTGGAGCACAGGCTATTATGTTGCCAGAATGTTGTCATGGCCCATAGCCTTTGCAGTATCCAATACTTTGAGCTATTTCTTGATATCACATGGAATGAATCGAATTGGCTGAAGACCACCATCTGCAATGCTGGGGATCTCAGGACAGATAGATCACCCACTCAGCACTTCTGCCTGTAGGTTATTGCAAAAGCTTCAGCCTTTTTGTTTGCACCGATATGCTGGGCTCCCCTATCATTGAGAATGGAGATATCTGCGGAGTCTCCTCCCCCAGTTAATATTTAATTGCCCACTACAATTCATGACTGGATGAGGCAGGACTGCAAGTAGTCCTGTATTGTATCTCCAGCAGGTTGATACCTTATTTTTAGGTATGCCTTATGCTGGTCCTAGCATGCTGTGTCCCACACTGTTTACTAATATAGGATTGATCTCCCAGCTTGATAGTGGTGGTAGAGTGGGGGAATAGGATAGACCATGAGGTTAAAGATTGTGGTTAAATTCAGCTCTGCTGCTGCTGATGGGTCACAGTGCCTCATTAAGCCCAGTTTTGAGTTGCTAGATCTGTTGGAAATCTATCCCATTTAGAACATAATGGTAGTCTAGTGACATTACCACTATGCTGCTATTCCCTCAATGTCCAACACAAAAAATGGATCAGTCACACCAACATTGACTAAGAAAGTCTAGTCACAAAGGACATAGTTGGACTTGTATTAGGTGGTGAGCAAACCAGTAAAAAGAAATAAGTTACTTGATGCCATCTTCATTAACCTGTCACCCACAGCATACAGGCCTTACAATGAGTAATGAGTGTTGTGAATACATAGGGTTACCAGCATGCTAATCTTCAAAAGCCAACAGGTACAGAAAATGCTGCGTAGTTGCAAAATCAATGGATTAGAACCCATCTGAGCTCATCTGATTGGTGGTGAACAACTAAGTGAGTAACAGGACAATAAGGCTTCATGAACATCCTACCCTCATGTTGGAAACCCAGCAGATGACTACGAACGATGAAAGTTTTGGAATTATCTTCAGCCAGGACACCAACAATGCTGTGAACCCTGACAGCATTCAGAGGGAATCTCATAGAAACTTACAAACAGAATTAGACAGGGAGGGTTCAGAAAGAATATTCCCAATGATTTGATTTGATTTATTATTGTCACACAATTAGTATACAGTGAAAAGTATTGTTTCTTGTGCAATATATAAAGCATACCATTCATAGAGAATGAAAGGAGAGAGTGCAGAATGTAGTGTTACAGTCATAGCTAGGGTGTAGAGTCTGACAGAAGCTGGGAAGAAGCTGTTCTTGAGTCGGTTGGTACATGACCTCAGACTTTTGTATCTTTTTCCCAATGGAAGAAGGTGCAAGAGAGGAGTAGTCTGAACTAAGGGTCATAGTTTGAGGATAAGGGAAAAAAACCTTTTTGGACTGAGGTGAGAAAAAATTTCTTCACCCAGAGAGTGCTGAATATGTGGAATTCACTGTCACAGAAAATAGTTGAGGCTAAAACATTGTCTGATTTCAAGAAAAATTGGCTGTAGCTCTTGGAACTGAAGGGATTGAGGGATATTGGGGGGTGGTGGGGAGGGGAGGCAGGATCAGGATATTGAATTTGATGATCAATTAAATGGTGGAGCAAGCTTGAAAGGCTGAATGGCCTACTCCAGCTTCCTAGTTTCTATATTTCTATGTTTCTATTCCAGCAGTCCTGCTGAAGACTTGTCCAAAAAAGCTAGCTACTCCCAAGCTGTTCCAGTTCAGCTAGGACATCATTGCAAGTAGCGATGAGGGAGAATACACTATATGATTTTCCACCATCATTACGAGCTTATTTAATTTGCAGTTACCTGCACGATAGCAGTACCCATCCAAATTCAACTCAGGGATATGATACTGAAAGATCTGATAATTCTACAATTGGGCCTGATGGAACAGATTCCTGGCTCATTTTCTGCCTAGCTCTACCAAAATAATGTCTGAATATTGGGGTGGCATTTGCAAGGAAATCTTGCATAATGGGTGATTTTTGTTTCTGAAGTTGACCGATAGGCTTGTCCAATCTTTTTCATTATGTGTAGTTGATTGTATGTGTGAAAGATAATGAAATGTCCCATTAGCCACGATCATATTGCATAGTGAGGCATGCTCGACTGGCTGAATGGCCTATTCCTGTTTCTATGTTCCTAAAATGATACACATTATTTTTTCAATGTGACCCACTCGGGTCACTTAGTAACTTGTAGGCATCTTAAGTCGCTGACAGTAACCAAACTGAGGGGAACTATTTGTCGGTCTCTGACAAGAGGATTCCCTTGCTCTTATATTAAGATTAAAATCCAAACTAATAATGGGTTTAAGACCTGAACTTATCCTGAATTTAACTAAATACTCATCCTTAATCCAAACAATTTCAGTTCATTTCAGTGTGTTATTTTCTACTGCGGTAAAAGCAAATTTAAGACAAAAAAGGATCTAAGGAATTACAAGGTGGCAATTCAATTGCATGTTTCTGGTGACATTACAGTTTTAGAGAAGAGGATATTGGCTTCACTCAGCTTCAATTGCTGCCTTCAAAAAATGCAACCAGTTATTTGCCGTTCTTTACATAAAACTGTTTTAAAAAAAGATGAATCTATCCTGGCTCAATTTTCTTTGCATTTTACATGAGCCATAAAGAATATGGTAGGCGAAAGAATAATTAAATTGCGTCATTATGCCAACACACGATTGCTGTTAAAAGTAAACCCTATCAGTTTGGGAACTAATTATGTCGAATATACATAACAACAAACAAAGAGAAGGGAAAACTAACTGGTTCTGTTGCATTCAAATATCACACAACCTACATGCATCATCCAGTCCTCTCACATGGTGGAGTGAACTTTGAGGCCCTGGAAATGGACCAGAAGTGCGTGGACTATCAGAATGATACTAAATCCCAGTTATGCAATCTCTGGAGAAGTAAATAAACAGAGAAAAAAAGATGTGGGCAAATTTACAAATAAAATTTCTTGATAATTTCTACACAGACCTGTGAAAATGGTTATTAAGCAGCCTTTTATGTGGTGCCTTATCAAACACTTTTTGGAAATCCGGGTAATTACAGGTTGATGAGCCTTACATCAGTTAGAGGGAAATTATTGGAGAGGATTCTTCAAGACAGGATTTAAGTTTTATTTTTGGAAATAAGTGGATGTATTAGCTCGAGGCAATATGGTTTTGTGAAGGGGATATCGTGTCTCGTGAACTTGATTGGATTTTTCAAGCAAGTGGCGAAGATGATTGATGAGGGTAGGGTCGTGGATGTTGTTGACATGGACTTCAATAAGGCCTTTGACAAGGTCCCTCATGGCAGACTGGTGCAGAAGGTGAAGTCGCAAGGGATCAGAGATGAGCTAGCAAGATGGATAGGATACAAAACTGGCTCGGTCAAAGAAGACAGAGGGTATCAGTGGGTGAGTTTCTGAATGGAGGGCTGTGGCGAGTGGCATTTCTCAGGGATCAGTGCTGGGACCTTTGCTATTTGTAATATATATAAATGATTTGGAGGAAAATGTAATTGGTTTGATTAATAAGTTTGTGGACAATACAAAGGTTAGTGGATTCGCGGATAGTGATGAGGACCATCAGAGGCTACAGCAGGTTATATATATAGATCAGTTGGTGATTTGGGTAGAGATGGCAGACAGAGTTTAATCTGGACAAATGTGAGGTAATGCATTTTGGAAGGTCTAATACAGATAGGAGATATACAGTAAAAGGCAGAACCCTTAAGAGTATTGATAGCTAGAGGGATCTGGGTGTATAGGTACAGAGGTCACTGAAAGTGGCAATGCAGGTGGAGAAGGCAGTCAAGAAGGCAGACAGCATGCTTGCCTTCATTGGCTGGGGCACTGAGTTTAAAAATTGGCAAGTTATGTTGCAGCTTTATAGAACCTTGATTAGACTGCACTTGGAATATAGTGTTCAATTCTGGCCACACACTACCAGAAGGATGTGGAGGCTTTGGAGAGAGTACAGAAAAGATTTACCAGGATGTTGCCTGGTATGGAGGGCATTAGCTATGAGGAGAGGTTGGAGAAACTTGGTTTGTCCTCACTGGAACGACAGAGGTTGAGGGGTGACATGATAGCGGTCTACAAGATTATGAGAGGCATGGACAGAGTGGATAGTCAGAAGCTTTTTCCCAGGGTGGAAGAGTCAATTACTAGGGGGCACAGGTTTAAGATGCAAGAAGGAAGGTTTAAAAGAGATATAGGAGGTAGATTTTTTACACAGAGAGTGGTGGGTGCCTGGAACTTGTTGCCAGGGGAGGTAGTGGAAGCGAATACAGTAGTGAGTTTTAAGGGGTGTCTTGACAAACACATGAATAGGATGGGAAGAGGGATATGGTCACCGGAAGGGTAGGGGTTTTGGTTAAGTCGGGTAGCATGGTCAGTGCAGCTTGGAGGGCTGAAGAGCCTGTTCCTGTACTGTAATTTTCTTTGTCCTTTGTTCTTATATTACATCTACTGGTTCCCCTTTATCTATTCTGCTGATTACAACCTCAAAGAATTATAATACATTTGTCAGGCATGATTACCCATGGAGCCATGCTAACTCTGCTTGATTATATGTCGTGTTTCTAAATCTGCTATTACACCCTTTAAAATGAACTCTTGACATTTTCCCAATGACAGATGTCAAGTAATTGACCTTTTGTTACCTGCTTTTTGTCTCCCTTTCTATTTGAATAAAGGTGATAAATTGGCAGTTTTCCAATCCCCTGGGACTATTTCAGGATTTTTAGGAGATTACGACCCATGCGTCCATTATCTGTGCAGCTACTTCCTTTAAAATCCTATGATGCAACCCATTAAGTCCATGGGACATATTATATCAGCCCTTTAGCCCCATTAGTTTCACCAGGACATTTTGTCCAGTGATAGTTATTGTGTTTATTTCCTCTCCCACTTTGCTCCACAGCAAATGGTGAAATTTGAATTCAATCAGAAGAGGAAATCTGAAATTAAAAGTCTGATGATGACCATGAAATCATGATCCATTGTCGTAAAACACTCTGGGTTCACTAATGTCTTTTAGAGAAGGAAATCTGCCACCCTTTCCTGGTGGTAAGGTGGTTGACTCTTAAATGTTCTCTGAAATGGTACGGCAAGCCACTCAGCTCAAATGCAATTAGGGGCAAGCAATAGATGTTGGTCTGGCCAGCGACACCCACATCCCATGAATGAATAGAATAAAGAAGTAGGAGAACTTGCAGCGATGTACAGCTGGCAACCACATTGGAACTGCTGGGCGCTACTGATTACAATGAAGGCACCTCAAGGTGCAGGCACCCTCTGAATAGCTATAAACCTGTATGGTCATTATTGAGAAGGGGCAAGCATTTTGCTGGATGGCCTGCAGCCACAGTTGCGAACCTCAGATACACGTGAGCTCTGTGAAGGGAGAGGCAAAGTAAGAAATCTTTTCTCAGGTCAATGGCATTGCTACAGCAGAGGGAGTAGAAGACTTTCCTTTTCAGTGGAGAATTGCAATGAATCTGTTCAGTACTGTTCAAATCTAATGGTTTGACTAAGCCGAAACCATACTACTGATCCATGTTTGTTCGCGCATCAAAAATTTTATATCATTAAGACAGAGCAGAACATTTGAATTTCATACCTTTGTGGTTGGATGTAAAGCAGAACACATCATATTTGTCCTTCATCTGATCTTTTAATCCATAACTTCTGATACCAGGAACTGTATTTCTTCCTCCACATGGTTCTCTGGGTTTGGTGATAGGATACTGCACCGAACCATCGCTCAGCCAGCCTGCATTACACCAGTCCATTCCTGCTCTCCAAGCATCATAAAGCTGCTCAAATGAAGCAACAATTGCATCCTGATCTTTACAAGCCTTCTGAGCCTCAACAAAATTCAGGTTGTAGCGACCGAGGCGAGGAAAGTATGGGAACACCACCCCTGGAATCAAATAAGGAACACAAGAACAGGGAAGTGAATATATCTGCACTGTTATGAACTAATATTCTGCGTAATGCATTAATTTATAAAGTTCTAAGGTTTATTTATTAGTGTCACAGGTAGGCTTACATTAACACTGCAATGAAGTTACACAGTCCAGCATCTGTTTGGGTACACTGAGGGAGAATTTAGCATGGTCAATGCACCTAACCAGCAGATCTTTTGGACTGTGGGAGGAAACCGGAGCACCCAGAGGAAACCCCACACAGACACAAGGAGAATGTGCAGACGCACAGACAGTGACCCAAGCTAGGAATCAAACCCGGGTCCCTGGTGCGCTGAGGCGGCAGTGCAAACCATTGTGCCACCATGCTGCTAATGCCATCAGCTAGAGATATAGAACGTTTTGAAAAGAACACTTCTGCTAATCAAAGGACAATAGTCTACAGCAGCTGCGATGTTGCACTTGTGAAGACCAAAAGCTATTTATGGAGACATAGAATCTATGAAACTCTCAGAGACAGTGGCGGGGTGAGAGGGGGAACTTGCTAGCTTCCCTGCAGCGTATTTCTCATTAAAAAGTCTGACAACACCAGGTTTTAGTCCAACCTATTTATTTGATAATATACTCACAAGCTTTCGAGGGACACCCTACTAAAACCTGGTGTTGTCAGACTTTTTACTGTGTTTACGCCAGTCCAATGCCGGCATACCCACATCATGCGTATTTCTCATGACAGGAGGCGGTTCCCTGTTCACTGGCAGCAGGGATGTCTGGTTCTGCCTTTGTCAATGGCATTTCCCACTGATTGCACCCCATGCTGCCAGGAAACCCATGGCGGGGGTGCCCTGTCGACAAGACCAGAAGATCCCATCAGCGTGAACAGCCAGACAATTTTGGCCAGTTGCTAAGCAACCCCAGGTTCAAACCAGAAGGTGGTTGCTTGAGACAACACGTCGATGAAACATTCTGAATTTGAACTAACAGTTGAACAGACTGCCACAGGAATAGAAGGAGCAACAACCTTAACCCCCTTACTCTTCTCCCAAAACCTCTTTCTGCAAAGCTCAGCTGTTTGCAGTTCGAAAACCCACTAGAAGATGTCATTACTGCAAACCAAGAATTCCAAGTTAACGCCACTGTCTCCAGGAGAAAAGAGAATCAACCAACCATGGAGCCATCGCTCCAGTGAGAAATCCCAAGTACCAGCAACTACTGTGGAAAAGGACTATTCCGCTGCAAACAAGCATCCTGACAGTCCATGAATAGGTTTTTTTGAAGGTAGTATTTTAATTGGCTAAGTTCTAAGATCTGATACTCTGTAAAATTTAATCATACATGTGCATGTTGCAGTAGATATAGAATCATCGAATAATACAGTGCAGAAGGAGGCCATACAGCCCATCAAGTCTGCACCGACTGCAATCCTACCCAGGCCCTATCCCCATAACCCCTTGCATTTACCCCAGCTAGTCCCCCTGACACTAAGGAGCAATTTAGCATGGCCAATCCACCTAACCTAAACATCTTTGGAATGTGGGAGGAAACCAGAGCATGTGGAGGAAAACCAAGCAGATACAGGGAGAACATGCAAACTCCACACAGACAGTGACCCAAGATGGGATTCGAACCCAGGACCCTGATGCTGTGAGTCAGCAGTCCTAACCATTGTGTCACTGTCCTGTATATATTTGTACATTTTAAACCTTTTTGTTAAATACATCTGCATCTTTACCAATGTACTTGCTAATTTAAGGAACCTGGCTGGCTTATTTCTTACACTGAGCTACACACAGTGAAGTACGAATATTGAATTGACAATATCACCTTTTTAAATTCAAACTAGGTTATAATCTACTCAGGAGTGGGACAAAGAGAGGAGGGAGTTCATCCCTTCTAACTTTGTTCTAACAGCATGAAGAGTCATACGTACATGATTGTTGCAAGCAGCACAAACACAAAGGTACACAGGCTGTCAGGCATATTTATAATTAGATACTTGCATTCAAATACTTGCTCATTTAGCATTCCTCACAATGCCTTGTTAGGACCTGGGGGAGGAGTGTTCTGATTCTATGAAATTTCAATTATTCATTAATAACACCTGCAGACTGCAGTTGACATTTTTTCTCCAGCTTTTCTCCGTAATGCCACAATCTGACTGTGCTGCTCACACAATTTGCACATTTCCTCTGCAAAATCCCGTGTATGGATCTTAATTTTCAGAGCAGATTGTCAAAACACTGTGGCAAAATTGGTGAAGAACCAATGAGAGAACCGCATGTGCTTTTGTTCACTGGACTCATTACTATAAATTTATTCATACATACATATGCATGCCTGCAACCTTTCCGCATAAATCAAGTCAAATCGAATCAAGTATTATAACATCTGTCAGCTTTCAAGGTGGAAAGCAAATTTAAATTATTTATAATTGACTGAATTGTGTGACTTTCTGCACTGCCTTTCTGCATGTTATTTTCTGCCCCTCTGCCCCCCCGAATCCCTCTCCCCATCTCATTAACTCCTCAGAAGCAATCATGGTCCCAGTTTGAAATTTCAGTAATAGCTATCTCCAGGCCAATACAACTCTTGAGCTCGCTTCCAATGGGTGGGTTCGACCTGTGCCTCCCCATTCGGAGGCAGTGGGTCTGCACATAATTAAGCTGTGCCATTAAGTTCATTTTCATTCACCAACGCAGGTGAAATCTTGAAATTTCCTTTCGGGAAAATTAAAACGCGTGGGAGATATTCAACAGGTCAGGCGGCATTCGGGGAATGAAACAAAGTTCAGGTTGAGACGAGTTTTCATCAAAACTGAAAGTGAGATTCTTTTATCTACTCTCAACAGTTTGCATTGGAGAAATATAGGACAGTGCCAAGATATGTAGGACAAGTTCGAGATCAATTTAAGTTTAAAAAGTAACTCTCAGTTTATTTTGACAGCATGGAGGATGAACTAGAAGTACAACTGGCACACTTTGGTAAGCTTCACAGTCCCTATCAATACAAATCTGTGCCAGTCACATAATCAGGAATGGACCATTGGTAAAATTCTATAGCTTTTGTTGAATGGTTAGATATAAAACATTCAGTTTCTACTTAAAATCTAGCAGGAAGGTAGAGAGGTCAGCTTAAAGGTCTCTGATTCTCTAAGGTTTTGTTGTTCTTCTCTTACCCTGGATATCTCATGTTATTCTGCTCCTCTCAAGGGATATCGATGTCATAATGTGGGTTCTTCATGTTGTGATGGCGGTGGCTCTCATGGTGATGAGATCTTGAGGCTTGTGTGTTTGAACGTGAACACCTTTATTGGTAGGCATTAGCTATTTACAGTTCCAAGTATGGTGTTGCTTCCAGCAGGCAGGCTGGCTAGCTGCTTCCAGAGTCTTCTTCTATGTTCTCTGGCCATGGGAGGTGCTACTCTCCAGTCCCTCTTTAACCCTTATAATACGTTATAATGTGTGCAGGCACATATCATCAGAATGAGGAGCTGGCATGGATGTGGAGTTGAGGTAGAAGATGTGCTGTGATTGTACTGAATGCTGCAGCAGGCTCAGTGGGCTGAATGGGCTACTCCTCGACCTATTTCTTATGTTCCTGCCCTGATTCCTTGCCCTTCTATCGCTCCTGCTCTTGTGCTCCAATTCTCTGATGCGTTACTTTCCACTTATTTTGGCTCCCTGACCTTGCACTTCTCCTTTTTCTGCCCCAGATTCTCAGGCGTAGTACTATTTTTCTCCAGCTGAGTTCCTTGGTGTGCTCCCACCACTCTCCTGTCATAGTGCGCAGTGCTCTGCTGAGCTTCTCCAAGCTGACTCTCCAATAATGTGTGTCCCTCTTCTTCTTGAGAACAAAAATTATACTGAAACTAAGGCACTTCACAGAAAGCATGTTGCAAGCACATGTTTTCTATTCAGGTAAAACCTCAAATCAATTGCCTTTTTCCCTTCTGAAGTTTCACTGAAGAACTGTAAAGTATCAACAGAAATATTGAAAATAAAATGAATCTGGTTGCTGTATTTTCAGGTGTAATTGGGTATTCATTCTTTGAAGGGTAGGATCCTTAATTGGAGGTGATTGAAATCTTGTATATTAATTGTGGCAAATCATGTGCCAATAAATATTAATCAGAATTGCAGTGAAAAACATAATTTAAATAAAACGTGGGGCATGAACTAAAACACTGCACTTCACTTTACGGGTCAGGCCGCTTGTGGTACACTGCAGCGCCTATTTGCAGATCCCACTACTGATTGATATGGGAGTTTGACCTGCTACCTCATTGGTTCATCCTACTTTATCCAATGTAGCAAACTTACACCATTCCCGATTGGGGAAAAGAGCATCAAAAAGGTAACTGCTGTATAAATTGTACACTTCCAGCTCCAGTCTGAAACAGGATAAATATAACAAAATACAAATGAGCTTATCCCCCCAACCCCACACCAGACTGAATGTGGGCCCCTCCCACCCCTTTCCTTACACCAATCTCGGACCCTTCCTTCCCCCACACTGATCACAGGCAGAGTGGCAGTGGACCCCCTTTCCCCCCACCGTCGGACACTAGGCACTTATCTCTTCACTAACTGGAGCGTCTGAATTGGCCTTTTATGGAACATGTCTGTTTCACGTCGATTCTGGATGGGCGACTGTGGTGATAAATGGGGAAGTGCTGGTAAAGTTGGGCGTGCAGCCCATTATGTCAATTTAAATGCATGTAAATGCATTTAAATCGACGTCGCGCCCGTTTCGTGTGCGGTCCCAATCATGGCCATTTTCGGGCATTGGTAAAGGTGAACCGATGTGAAGGCAGGGTGGATCACGCTACTTGCCTCAGGCCCGACTTTACCAAGTTTTCATGCCCGAAAACAGGCACAACGCGATGGTAAAATCGGATCCAAAGAATTCCAAATCTCTAATACCCTTTGTGTGTAAATGTGCTTCCGAACATCACTCTTGAATGGTCCGACCCTAATTTTTAGACTCTACCCCCTAGGTCTGGAATCTCCAACCAGTGGGAATAGTTTATCTTTCATTATGCTGTCCTTCCCTGTTTGTATCTCAAACTGACTTGGACATATATCGCCATTCTTTCATGGTCGTTAGGTCAAAATCCTGGAACTCTCTTCCTAACAGCACTGTTGGTGTACCTACATCACATGAGGTGCAACGATTTAAGAAGGTGGCGGTGAAAAAGGCAATTAGCAATGGGCCCACATCCCGTGAAGAAAAAATTAAGACAGAACCCTAAATTTTCATTTAGAAACAGAGTTGCCAACATTGGGAAAAGGTCAAGAGTACAATTCATTACCAAAAGAAATGGAATAGTTGATTCTTTCAACACACGAAGGAAGTGTTTATTTTTTAGAGTGAGATGAATTAAAATAGGTCACATTTTGACTGTGTTTCAATGCAAATAGTTGAGTTTTGACAGGTAACGGATTGCCATACTGCTTCTGCAGAGGTTTCATGCATTACTGTTACAGACAGATTTACACTTTATCAAACCTATCCTGCGCTTTTCCTGGGAACAATTAATTATGGTCGAAGTAGAAAAATAGACTATGCAATTTGTTTCAAACATAATTTCTGCTATTTATGAAATTTGCCTCAGTAGTACAAACATACACAACTATGGTATCATACTAATTAATCTTTTGTAAATTCTATTTCTATCTTCAGTGCTAAAATGGGACATCGCTACACTATAAGGGCGACTCCTCATATGGGTCTTTCCAATATCTCATCTCAAGCTATTAATGCTGCCTTAGTTTATAATCTGTTCAATTATCTTACATGAAATAGATCACTTAAACATAGATACTTTTAAATAAGTACCCGTCTGGTTATTCCTTCTATAATCAGAAGGTGGAATCTATTTTGCAGCTTTCTTCTTCTCATATTTTCCAGAATGGTTTGCATACTTTGAAGCACATCAGAATTAATATCCTATCATAAAATTGATGGGATGGTTATAATCTTCTATTTTAAGGAAGGTGGATCTAAATAATGTAATTGAGTTCCTCTCCTTAGTGAAAATTAAATCTCAGTGAAAATTATACCAAATGTCAGAGTTGCGATTTTCTAAAATAGCTATGTTCTTTAGGAAGGAAGATCTTCTTATAATACAGGACACCAAGTGATTATTTCTAGACTGTACAGCAGAGTCCAGAATTTTGAGAACTTCATAGTGCTTTAATAGAAAGGCATGGAAGCATAGTGATTAGCATTGCTGCCTCACAGCACCAAAGACCCGGGTTCAATTCTGGCCTCAGGTCACTGTGTGGAGGTTGCACACTTTCCCATGTCTGTGTGGGTTTCCTCTGGGTGCTCCGGTTTCTTCCCACAGTCCAAAGAAGTTCTCATTAAGTTGATTGGCCATGCTAAGTTGACACTAGTGTCAGGGGATTAGCAGGGTTAATATGAGGAGTTACGGGAATAGGGCCTGGGTGGTCAATACAGACTCGATGGATTGAATGGTCTTCTTCTGGACTGTAGAGATTCTATGAAATATCACAAGGCAAGAGAGATAAATACACCAGAAGGTCCAAATAAAGATAAATGTAGGTAGACTAGGTAATGGTCAAAATATTTATGATATTTGAAGGAGGGAGAGACAAACAAATGAGAAAAGAAAAATAGGCGGATTAAAGGAATTGAGAAGTCTGACAAAATTAAAGAGGCTTCTTAAAGAGGTTTAGTTTGGGTTGCACCAGGGAACCCTGGCTGCAGTCTTGGTCCAAATATGGACATAAAAGCCAAATTCGAGAGGTGAGTTGAGATCGGCTGCCCTTGATATTAAGGCCATATTTGAATGAATGTGGCAATAAGCAGCCTTACTAAAATTGAATTCAATGGGAACTGTGGAAGGTGTGGGAGAACCTCTGAGGTCTGTGTTCAAATCCAGTCTAAGTGATTCAGGCTTGTCTGCTTGCTGTGAGAAAGGTGTCTGGTCAGTCTTGTGCTGAAGTGCTTGTAATCTGAGATGAGTTTGACTGAATTTGTGGTATTTTTGAGATCAGTGAATGAAACTGGCAGCTATTGACCAGCTTCACACGGAAACTGGCATAGCAGAGGTGCTGCTGAGTTTGGAGGAGGACATGTTTGCTGGACATTTTAGCCCCTCCAGCCTGCTCTGCCATTCTACATGGTCATTGCTTTTCTCCATCTCATCCTACCTGCAACTTCCCTGCCTTTTCCTCATAGCCTTTTATCTGACTTTTGATCAAATATTTATCCATCTCTTTTCTGAATTGAACTCAGGACCCTGGAGCTGTGAAGCAGCAGTGCTAACCACTATGCTACCGTGCAGCCCCTTTGGTTAACATTTACTTCTATCAATCCCATTTAATATATTTTATATACCTCAGTCAAGTCCCCCTCATTCTTCTGTATTCCAAGGAGTGCAAGCCCAAGCTACTCAACCGCTCCTCATACAACAACCCCTTCAAACCTAGAATCAATCTAGTGAATCTCTCTGAACTGCCTCCAGTGCCACGAATTTTCCTCAAAAAAGTGACCAAAACTGAACAAAATACTCCAAGTGTGGTTTCACCAATACCTTATACAATTGTGACAACACTCC
The DNA here is from genome assembly GCF_965287045.1 of Carcharhinus amblyrhynchos. NCBI lineage: Eukaryota > Metazoa > Chordata > Chondrichthyes > Carcharhiniformes > Carcharhinidae > Carcharhinus > Carcharhinus amblyrhynchos. The sequence goes on along the minus strand of NC_137328.1, from coordinate 91,850,421 downwards.
TCTACTTTTATACTTTAGATCATTTGCAATAAATGCCAAGATTCCATTTGCCTTTCTTATAACACTCTGCATCTCCATTCACACTTTCTGAGACTCATGCACAAGGACACCCAGATCCCACTGCACAGACCGCCTTTTGAATCTGTTTCCCATTTAAATAGTAATTTGCCCTTTTATTTTTCTGGCCACAATGGATAACCTTGCATTTATCCATATTAAACTTCATCTGTCAGACTCTGGCCTATTCCCCTAGCCTGTCAATATCCATTTGTCGACTTATCTTCTCATTACAGCCTGCTTTCCCACCTATTTTTGTGTCATCAGCAAAGTTCGCTATCCTACACACAAAAGTGGCAATGATGTCCCTACCCGGAAAAAACTAGCTGATGGTATTGGGTATCACAGTCCTTTAATATTACATCATTCACCCTGAATAAAGACATGCAAAATGCTTTTCAAGAAATTCACCCCACCATTTAATGGTTATTAAACAAATACTTCTGTTACATATAGAAAGAATCACATATTTGTACCTTGCAGATCCAGCAGCACAGTCCCAGTGACATCATCCAGTCCCTCAATTATTTCACATTTGTAGTTACCATAGTCCTCCAATGTTAAATCTGTGATCGTTATGGAGGCATCATTCTCATTTTCACGAAAAACTCTTCCCTGGTAGTTGCCAAAACTTTTCCAGTTGTTTCCCAGTGAAACAAATACATCAATTTCCTTGAGGTAATCTGAGGTGAGTTTGGTCCACTTGATCCTGACTTTGAGAGGGGTTTGAGCTGCACGTGCAGGCACAGGTTTATAATAGAACTTACAGGGCAGAGTGGCATTGCTGCCTCGGTATGAGACAATTTTGGGTTGTTCTATCTTTATGCCCAGTCGTGATCCTTTATCTACAAAAAAAAATGACTATGTTAACAAAGGCCCGGTTGCATCATTTTTATGTAACCCTTATAATGCCAGGAACAGATTCACAAAAGAACTTGTTATTAAAATAAATCAATTTTGACAACGTGATTTGCATAAGTTGATATGGTATAAATATCCAAAGTTTGCATTAAATCTCCAGATAGCACAGTACCAAAAGTGCATCCAATAAATGTTTAAAACAAGTTCATTAAAATGCAAAATCCTTCTTAATTTAGTTATTCCTGTCTGCTTTTATATTATTTCTGAAAAATATTCAGAATGCCTTTTAGAGTTTTAACAAGTTTATTTTAGTATACGAGTACTCACAATTCTTTACTTGGGAGAATAAAAAATATCATAAATCAGACAACTGCTGTTAAAATTAATATTTCAGAAATACGTGAAAATCAAATTAATAAGGATTTCAAAACTACAGTTCAATATCTTACAAAAGTGAATGACAACATCCTGCTTTTGGTTCATGAACTCCCAAATAAACCATTACTTACATGAATAAACAAGCTAATCAAGAGTATAAAATAGGCCTCTCATGGAAGATGCAGATGATTAACTATCCAAATCAAATATTGTACTCCAGGAGAATGCTGCTCCTAGCTTATTGCTCACTAGAAGAGATCTGCTGGCTATTATGCGGTAGATTCTCAGATTCTATAAACTGTTTGATTATAAGTCAAGAGTCACTAAGCTATCAGTGAACATTCTAACCTCTTAATCATTTATTAGTTTTTCAAGCAACCAGCCAACAAATGCGCTGTATCAACCTCCATCTCATGAGTCTGTGATGAATAGCTCAAATCCTATTTCAATAATGGTTCAGGAATGTCTCCTGCAGGTCACTCAGATACAAATAAAGACAAACATTACATGAATTAATTTAAGGAAGATTATTCACAATCAGCTGTCAATATGATGGAAATTTGCTGTGATTGATTGGCTGTGGGTTATCATACATTAACAAATCATTCTTGGAGTGAAAGAGAGAAAAATGGTCAAGTTTAATAATATCAGAAAGCAATCTGAAAAAAAAACTGGAAAGAACCAGAACAAGTCAAATGAGATTGGAACCAGAAGAGGTAACATAAAGAACGTACCTAATTTTTCACTGACTATAATTACTAACTCACAGGATAATCAGATGAATGGAAATGTCCAAGGTAGGGTAATAAGAATGTGCTGGATTAGAAAAAGACCATCTAGCCAGCTCCAAGATCAAAATAGAAGTATTGAGCAAGATCTGATTGGCAGAATGTAGGAACCATTTGCAAACAAAGATGAATGGATATCCAACAACAGTTAAGGTAGTAATCCAATCTGATGAATTCATATGATGTCATCATCCATGATAGCATATAACCCTGAGAAAATATTACACTATTGAAAAGATTTTAGTGTATCTACTACATGTTCTACAGCAATAGTTGTTGGTGCAGTTGAATGTTTGCTCAATGTATAAAGATGCCCCACCCTAACAAATGACAGCAGATTTTCATCACATATATTTCACATTGCTAAAAATCCTCAGTGAATCAGCTCTTGTACTGTATATGTGTTTATTTGCATTGGAATGTCCTTCAGAATACATTAGTAGAATCATAGAAGCATAGAGTCCCTACAACGCAGAGAGAGGCCATTCAGCCCATCAAGCTGGCACTGACAACAATCACAACTAGGCCCCAGCTCCATAACCCCATGTATTTACCATGCTAATTCTCCTTGCCACTAAGTGTCAATTTAGCATGGCCAATCAACCTAACCTGCACATCTTTGGACAGTAGAAGGAAACTGGAGCATCCGGAGGAATGCAAACTCCACACGGACAGTGACCAAGGCTGGAATTGAGCCCAGATCCCTAAAGCTGTCAGGCAGGAGTTCTAACCACTGTGCCACTTTGAAAAATGGATTTAAGTTTTTCATTTCCTGAGACTTGTGAGGATGAGATTACTCACCAGCTAACAATATACAGGTAGGAATGAAACATCGTTATGAAAACCTTGGCCGCGATTCTCCCATCCGGCTGCACTAATCTTTTAGTGCAGCGGCTGGGAAGATGCTGCTGTGGCCAATCTGCGGGGTTTGTGCAAGTACTTGAGCTTGAATCTCCCAGTTCTAGAGACACAAGGATTTCCGGCGGCATCTGCTCCACACTGGCAATTGGCAGAGAGACGCACAGATTATTTAAATGGTCATTTTAATATTATTTCAATATCATTAGCGGGCCCAGGACTGAAGTCTCCAGGCCCGCTCATGTCTCCCACCCCGCCAGAGTGTTTCATTCCAGCAGGGATTACACTAGCTCCCCACTTGTAGGGAACTAGCGGCCTGACCCTGCTGGAATGAAGGGGGAGCAATCGGGGTCCTCTACAGGTTGGGCATCGAGGGATGGTGCCTCCGGGCATTGGCACTCTGGCAGTGCCAGTCTGGGCCCCCCGGTACTGCCCAAGGGGTACCTTGGCACTGTGTATTGGGCATCGGGAAGTGCCAAGGGGGTGTGACATATGGGGTCAGGGCCGAGGGGTGATCAGTGGGGGTGCGAGATCATGCTGCCACTCTGCAGTTGGGATCAGTGGGAAAGGAGGGAGGCCAGCGATTGGGGTAAGCTGGGGTCAGGGGAGGTTCAGCTGGGAGGGGGTGGTCAACTTGCACAGTGGCCCGCTCAGTGTGCTGATTTAAGCTTCTCGAGTCGGAATTGGCCCCGCCCCCGGAAATTTAATGATATTCAAGCTATCTGCAGTGCACAAAGTGTAGGAGATTCTTCTCTGAACTCCCACCGAAGACAACAGCGTGAATTACTCCAGTTTTCACACAAATTCGACACTTAGAATTCTTTTAGGAGAATTCCCCTTCCTACCTTTCTTCCGAAGTAGTACATGTTACAATGCTAAACATCAGGAAAACAGCATTCAGCTGGATGTGGCACCAAGTAGTTCTAGTAAGACAAGACTGTATGGCCGGAATTTTACCATCCCGCCCGCCACAGGAATTGGAGCGGGTGAGGGGTGGAAAATAGAAATGTCCATTGATCTTGGGTGGGATTTCATGTTTTGGTATGAGTGACACCATAAAACCCCGCCCTCTGACTCTGGACGGGATTAGTATAGATGGTATTTGATGGGCAGCATAAACATAGTGGGCTGAAGGGCCTTCTGCAGTGGCGAGTTTTGTTGTTGGAGATCAATCAACCTCAGGACGTTGTTGAAGGAATTTCTCAGCGCATCGCCCAACTTCAACCATCTTCAATAATGGAGAGAAAATTTAAAATGCTTCAGTGCAGAGCGATCCTCATGCACGAATCATGGAAAGTTAAAATTTTGGTATTCATCACTAATGGAATAGAGTACAAAAATAGGGAGGTGGTGTTGCAACTGTATAGGGCATTGGTGAGACTGTATCTGCATTACTACGCACAATTTTAGTCTCCTTTCTTGAGGAAGGATATGAATGCATTAGAGGCAGCCCAGAGAAGGTTCATCAGATTGATTCCAGGGATGAGGACTTGTCTTATGAAGGAAGTTTAGGTCGATACTCGCTGGAGTTTAGAAGAAGGAGAGGAGATCTAATTGAGGTATAAAAGATGCTAAAGGGGATTGACAGAGTAGATATAAACACATGTTTCCCCTTGTTGGGCTTTCACAAAATAAGAGACTATAGTTTTAGGCTAAGGGGTGGAACATTTAAAACAGAAATGAGGAGGAATTACTTCACTTAAAAGATTGTGAATCTGTGGAATTCTCCAACCCAGAGTGAAGTGGATGTTGGGACACTGAGCAAATTTACGGGGAAGATAAATTAGTTGGAGGATGAAGGGTTGTGGAGAGTGGGCAGGAATGTGGAGACGAGGCCAAGATGAGAGCAGCAATGCTTGTATTGGATGGCAGAGCAGGCTTGACAGACTGAATGGCCTACTCCTTTTCATTGTTATTGTAATGTTTATCAATGGTCATCCCTCATCATAAGTTCAGAAACGGCACAGCATCTGGTTCCATTTGTCCTTCTCAAATAATGAAGAATTTTAATCTTGTATATAGCAGGACCTGGACACCATCCAAGCTTGGACTTGTACTGAGAAGTAACATATGTGTCGTGCTAGTGTTTCACAATGACAGAGAGAGCCTAACTGGACCAACCACATTAAGGTTGTGGCTACTACCGGTGAAGGATTGGATATTCTACAGCAATGGTTCCTCTCCTACCTCTCCAAAGCCCCTCCAGAGCCTATGATGCTTAGAAAATGTGATGAAATACTTTCTACTAGCCTGAACAGATGCAGGTGTAGCAATGTTCAAGAACCTCAACATCACCTAAGACAAAGCAGCTACTTGATACGCACTTTAATTTGGGTTGAAGTGTCCACCTGTCCATCTCCCGTATACCTTTACCGCAGTGTGCACTGCTTATAGCATTCCTGGCATCAATGTACCAAGACTTTCTCAGCAACAGTTCCTAAACCCACAATTTGCACCACTTCTAAAGGAAGCTGGCAGCAGGGAAGACTATCAGTTTGTGAAACTTCTCAATAAGCCACACATCTGAGTTGGACACAGAATCCTTACAATGCAGAGGGAGGCAATTTGGCCCATTGAGTGGGCATTGACTCTCCAACAGAGCCCTTTCAGGCCCACCCTGGGCCCTATCCCCATAACCCCATTTACCTCGCTAATTCACCTAACCCACACATTTAGGGGCTCTGAGGGACCATGGCCAATCCAACTAACCTGTACAACTCTGGACTGTGGAAGGAAACTGGAGCATCCAGAGGAAACCCATGCAGATATGAAGAGAATGTGCAAACACCACACAATCACCCCACCACATTAAGTTGATCTTTCGCTACAGCCTAACTATGACTATGACACCACACTCTGCACTCTCTTGTTTCCTTCTCTACGAATGGTCTGCTTTGTCTGTAGCATGCAAGAAACAATACTTTTCAATGTATAATAAATCAAATCAAATCAACTCAAAACCTCTCAGCATTGTGGACATCCCTTCATTTGGACAGTGGTGACTCTAGGTTGCTTTCTCAAGAGAAGGGAAAAATGCTCAGCCTACCTCCCAAGAATGAATAACAAAAGAAGTCTCAGGCTTCAAAATGATCCATTTTCCATTTTGAACCAAATACAGTCACTGCGCTGGAAACCTTTGGAGATTTCTGTCAGTTTGCTGTGGTAACTTTCTTGACATCTGCTAGAAACCCTGGTTATGTGGGTATGAAAATATGGCTGCACAACAGCCAGAAGTCTGAATTTCATGGCCTTGACCTTAAATAATACCATCTGTTTAGCAACATTTTATTGCAAGAAACAAACATAAGAACACAAAGGGTCTTTTAATGCAACTTCTGCAACATAATGAGAGCTACTTATGTATATCTGGATGTCGGTTGGTTTTGAAATATTATGATTAATTCTCTATATTGAGTTAGGCTTCAATCGACACAATGCAAATTGTTGTTTTTGCCTAAACTAAATTGCATTTAAATTTGCTAACTAAAATCCTACTCCAAGCAATTACCATAGAACTTAGCGAATTGAATTCTCAAGGTTACTGGCAACATTTCCAGTTATTTAGGTCACACCGTAAGCACAGTGAACATGGCCTGTATAACAGGGACATATGTGATAATTCCCACATATGCTTTCTGCTTCACTATCTAAAATATGACAAAGTTAATCAGGAATATTGGATTGAATTATTAATTTGTGAATTTGCAATGTGTTATATTTTAGCTAGAACGTAGTTTCAGTTTAAAATTTATTTTTGTACTTATCTTCATGTGGGCCAGAATTTTCCTCCCATTTGCATCCCACTGTTTCTGCAAGTGACGACGGAGAATTTGACGCCCAGCCAAGTCTCCGTTCACTACAGCAGGACCAGAGAATCCCACCAGCATGAACAGCCAGGAAATTCCAGCCCTGATATTTTTGTTTTAATTAATTGAACTCTTCTTAGAAATACTTACTTATAATTAGTTAACATTCATTTCTTTCAGAATATGAAATGAATTTAGATGGATTTTTGACAGATAGTGGAGTCAAGGGTTATGGGGAGACAGCAAAGTGGAGTTGACACCACAATCAGGTAAAAAATGATCTTATTGAATGGTGGAGCTGATTGACCTACACCTATTCCTAAATCCTATGTATCTGGTTTGTACACTGTATTTTTCTCTTATTCCTCCAACTGGGTTCTCTCTGTCAATCACCATCCAAAGCTATGAGGGCAGAAAGGCAATTCGAACTGTTTAAAGTTCTTTAGTGGTGCCACTCAAAAAAAATCACGAGGGGCGAATGCTACAGTGTCTACACAAGCTGTTACTTGTGTCTTCAACAGCGAAGACAGGCACAAAATATCTGTCAATGCATCCACCATTTCCCTTTTTGCCATTTTAATTCCCTGGATCAGCTCTCGAGAGGGACAATACTCATTTTTCTTACTGCTTCCCTTTTTAAATCCCTGAAAAAGCTCTTATTATCTGTTCTTCTAGCCATCTTTCTCTCACACTCTACTTTCTCTCTCTTTTTTTAGTCATTCTTTGCTAGTTTTTATATGCTGTGCAATCTAATCTGTCTGCCACTATTCTTTGTGGAATCGTTGGCATTTTCTTTCAATTGGATACTATCTTCAACTTCTTCAGTCAGTCATCAATGATATATCCTGGTCCTAGAGTCTTTCTTTGTTACTGGAATGTATCTTTGCAGAGTAGTATGAATTCTCCTTAAATATCTTTCACTCCATCTGTATTGCCATATCCCTTAATCCAATTTCCCCGTCCACTTCTCCAGCTCTGCCTTTATAAGAAAAAAGAACAAAGAGAAGTACAGCTCAGGAACAGGCTCTTTGCCCTCCAAACTTGGGCCTTATACCCTTGTAATTGCCTTTAGTTAAAATGCTGGTGTTTATACCCACTCTTTTCTCCTTCAAATGAAAATTAAACTCAATTATGATCACTCCTACCCATTGGCTCCTTTACTATGAGGCAATTAATTAATTACCAGGTTCAGAATAGCCTGCTATCGAGTTGACTCTAGTCCTTGCTGTGCTAAGAAACTGGATTGCGTTCTTCAAAACCAGTATATCTGAGGGTGCACAGTGCAAAGCGATTGGCATTTAAACATCCAAGCCCGCCATCCAATGATGCTGAATAAGGTATCAATTGGGCCAATTAGGAGTGCTGGGAGGGCTATGGGCTGCATACTCAGAGAGTATCCCACTAAATCCGAGCATTAGGATGGGATATCTGGTGCTGGCCTTGACCTGACCTATGTCATGGCCTGTAATTTAAAGGGCCACTCTGGCTTCTTCAACAGCATAATGCAGAAATGAACCTCCCCTGCATGAAGTTTCAAGTTCTGAAACCATTGGTTTAAGCCAGTATATCTATATCTTCTATGGAGCACCTCCAGTGACCAAAGAACATTGATCAGGCAAGATTTATCTCAGCCCTCAGACAGCTTACCATTGTAGGCTGCCTGATTAAAAGTCAGGAAATATGGCAGATGCAAATTCCATTCAGACAGTGTTTTTTTCCACTCTGCACACTGACTCTCTTTTTAATGAGGACTAGCATATTACCTTCTACCTGCATTGCATGGACTGGCTCCCAATTTCCATGATGTGGAGATGCCAGCATTGGACTGGGATAAACACAATAAGAAGTCCCACAACACTAGGTTAAAGTCCAACAGGCTTATTTGGTAGCATAAGCCACTAGCTTTTGGAGCGCTGCCCCTTCATCAGGTGAGTGGGAGCTCTGTTCACCACACTGACCTCCTCAGAAGACAAACACGGGTCACGGCTGACAGAGTACCCTTTGTTGTCCAGTACTTCTCCGGAGCCTTCAATGTGTCATTGATGAATAGGAACATCTTGCCAAGGCCATCCCCACTTCTTGCCTTCAAAAACCACATAACCACAAATAGACCATTGTCGGCAGCAAATTATCCAGCTTTCAGGAGAATAATGACCACGACACCACACAGCCTTGCCATAGCAACCTCTCAAGACATGCTGGATCATTGACACGGATGTTATCATCTCATGGGAGAACACCATCCACCAGGTACACGGTACATACACTGGCAACTTGACCAACATTGTTCACCTGACACGCTGCAGGAAAGGCATGGTACACTGGGGAGACCATGCAGACGCTACGACAACAGATGAATGAACACTGCTCGACAAGCACCAGGAAAGAGTGTTCTCTTCCTGTTGGGGAATACTTCACTGGTCATGGGCCTCTGATTCGGCCTCTGATCTTTGGGTAAGCGTTCTCCAAGTAGCCTCCGTGACCCACAACAACAGAGTCATTGAGCAGAGACCGATAGCCAAGTTCTGCACACATCAGGACGGCCTCAACCAGGATCTTGGGTTCATGTCACACTATGAGTAACTTCCACGATTTGCCAGGGCTTGCAAAATCTCACTAACTTTCCTGACTGGAGAAAATACACACCTCTTTAATCTGTTCTTGGCCCCCTCTCCACTCACATTGTCCATACCTTTAAGACTTGATTACCTGTAAAAACTCGCATTCCAACCATTATTTTGTAAATTGAGTTTGTGTCTTTATATGCCCTGTTTGTGAATAGAACTCCCACTCGCCTGATGAAGGGGCAGTGCTCCAAAAGCTAGTGGCTTGTGCTACCAGATAAATCTGTTGGACTTTAATCTGGTGTTGTGGGACTTTCCAATTTCCAGACACGCTAACGAATCATATTTTCCTGGACTGGCGTAATGTCACCAGGAGTGTGTCATTGAGAATGCCTTCCTTGTGAAAAAATGGAATGCACACCATTACGAGTGTGAAAATCTGCCAATGGTCCAATAATCTCTTGTGAGGATGAGATACTCTGTGAAATGTGCATCATCACAAGTTGCTGGGTGATTTGTGTTGCCCCACCATTAGTTTCTTAAAAACGTTATCTCACCTTGCTCATCCTGTACGTTTCATGAAGATGCTGTATTTGCATATTATTTTCCCATTAAACTTCCAGCAGATAGCCAAGTCCAGTAATTGATTGGCTGCCAATCAACCCCTGTTGCTCAGAAAGTGAATGATTAAAAGCGTGGGATTTCATTCCTTAAGATAGCTATGCACAGAGTGACTTGAAAAACTTAGGTAGCATCAGGAGAACGGGGACATCTAAGGTCCAACATGGCATTTAAAAGCATCAGTTCATAAGAACCAGGAGACTTTTGGAGAAACAGATGACACCTACAAAACAAGTGAGTAAGCAGACTCCAAACTTAGAGCAAAGTGGAGTTATTAATGGATGACATTTGACTAAAATAGGAATCCATTTATGGTGATGGAGTGTTGTGAAAATCTGCTTCACAATTAGGATACAGTTTTCCATTATAGGAATTAAAGTTTTAACTGTAGAAACAAAAACATACAAAACAGGATCAAGAGGAGGCCACTCAGCCATTTGAGCCTGCCCCACCATTCATTATGGTCATTGCTGATCATCCAACTCAATCGCCTGATCCCACCTTCCCCAATATCATTTAATCCACTTCGCCCCAAGTGTCATACATAAGTGTTTCTTGAAAATACACAGGGGGTGTTTCTCCTATCCCGCTCAGCTGCTTCTTTAGCGCAGTGGTCCAGGAGACTCTAGCGGCAGCTAACTCACATGATTTGCACTGGGCTTCCAGGTCTCCACGCATCTCCCAGCACGGGATTTCAGGCGCTGTCAGCTCTGTGCCAGAGATCGGCGCGGAGCTGCCTAATGGATGCAGCAGGTAATTTAAATCTAATTTAAATCCTATTAGCAGGCCTAGGACTGAAATCTCTGGGCCCACTAGCCTCTCCCTCCGTCAGGAGTGGTTCACTCCAGTAGGGTTTACTATAGCTCCCCACCTGTTGGGAGCTGGCGGCCAAACTCCACTGAAGTGAAGGGGAGGGGGACAAAAAAGACCCCTCCCCCCCCAAATCTTGAGCTCTGGGGTGCTCCCTGGGCACTGCCCACTCGGCATTGGACACTGCCAAGGGGGCAGGACCTGATTGGGGGGGGGCCTCAGGGGGGCAATCGGCGGGGGAGGGCAACCAGTGATGGGGGCTGGCCATCAGGTTAGGGGGAGGCAACCTGCTGGGATGTCTGGGCTCCGGGGATGGGGGGGTTGGGACAGCTGGTGGGTGGGGATCGGGATTGGGTGAGAAATTGAGGCAGGCCATGAGGGGTAGGTCAGGGCTAGGCTCAGAGATGTTCCAGAGGCCAGCGATTGGGGGGGAGTCGCACGGCCGACGATGCGGAGATCGAGGACTGGCCAGTGATAAAGCTGGCCAATGACTGGGAGGCTGGCAGACAGGACCCACTGCTCATGTGCCAACCTCGGTGCTGACAGATTGGCACATGTGCAGTGGCCTGCTCAGCACTATACTGCCAGCCATTCCAGTGGGAATAGGCTCCACTCACTGGTTTTTGGAGTGAATTTGCTCGTGCACTCTACAGTGCAGAGTGTGGGAGATTCATTTTAAAACTCCTGCTGAAAAAAACGTGATTTAGTCTAGTTTTTACGCGAATTTGATACTAAGAATTTTTTTGGGACAACCTCATCCACAATGTTTTGACTTCCAGCTGCAGTTGTAAATGCGCCTAGTTTGGGGGCGTTTAAGAGATCTGTGGATAGGTTTATGGACGAAATGGGATTGGTTTAGATTAGTGGGTTAGTGTTTTTTTTTAAAAACTGGTTGGCGCAACATCATGGGCCGAAGGGCCTGTTCTGTGCTGTAATGTTCTATGTTCTATGTTCTATGTTCCAACTACTTTCTGCATTAGCGAATTCCACAGGGTGAAAAAATTTCTGATCTCTGTCCTAAATGGTCTACCCTGTATCCTCAAACTGTGACTCCTAGTTCTAGGCACCCCACTATCAGGAATATCCTTTTTGCATCTACACTGTCTAGTCCTATATATAAATGGGGGCATCGGATTGAAAAACTGGTGAACATAACACTGGTACAAATGCAACTCCAGTATGGGTTTATTACATTTAAAAGGTAACCTACGTTTATTCAACAAGGTTAGAGTTGATTGTGAAAACTGAATGTTCCATCTCGAAGTTTGTAATGGAGCCAGGTAATCTGGAGAAAAGATTACAGCTGGTGGAATTTAAATAAAAATTAAATTAATAAAAGATCTGGAATTGACACCTAGGGTGGGATTCTCCATCTCCCCCATGGCATGTTTCTTGGAGGAGGTTCATCCTTGGCTCGTGGTGGGATCTTCTGGTCCTCAATCTGTCAACGGGCTTTCCTGTTATTTGCACTGCCGTGGAGGTCTGGATGGCCAGCAATTGTGGGGCTGGATGGCTAATTTGGAGGCTGGCAATGGGGGGGTCCATCGTGCATGCACCGATCTCCGCGCTGACAGATCAGTGCATGCACAGTGGCCTGCTCAGCATTATGCTGCCGCCCCTTGGGCAGGAATAGGTCCCGCCCCCTGATTTTCAGAGTGTATCAGTCTGAGGCACTGAGTGTTGGACATTCATTCTGGAAATCACGCTAAAAAAACCAACAGGAATTACTCCCATTTTCCTACATGTTGGAAACTTAGAATTTTTTGGGAGAATCCCAGCCTTTGTCTTGTGTAGGCTGTAATTCACTGAATGGGACAGCCAAAGGAAATAATGTTAATAAGGCTTGCATTTAAACAGGCCTTTGCCATTCACCTTAAGGAATGTAGATAAGGGTCTATCTCAGCTTAGATTCTTTAAGGGAAAGCAGCTGGAAGATTTACTCTGGCTTGCAGCTATTGGAATAGATCTACAGTGGTCCTCAGAGAGCACTGTGGCAGAAAGCAGTCAGCAGAGTTAGCTTAGAAGCCTCTGGGACAGTGATTGAATATCTGCCAGCAACCTGAGCAAGGAGCAGAGGCATATACAGTTGTGAATTTTTAAGGATTGCTAAGCTAAAAATGAATAGAAGGATCCCATAAATTTTTTACCTTCGGGAAAGCTGGAATTCAAAGGAGAATGAAAGTAAATTCCAGAGGACTGTTCATGAACATTCAAATTTTGTAAGATAAGGGAATTCTTCAGAGGGGATAAAAAGTAGAACTGAATTTATAGGATGAGCCTTACAAGCCAAAATGTTTTTAGTCATGCGTGCTTTGTTTATTTTCTCTTCATATACAATAAATTGCTTTTGTTTGAAAATGTAAGATTTTGTGCCGTGGTTCTGTCGGTTAATTCTCCGGTGTTCAAATTTCTTCTTTAAAGTTAATAGTCCCCAACAGGATCAAAACAGCAGTCTCTACAGCTGCTGGTATATCTTGGAAGGAGATAATTATGGTAGTTAATAGCATCTCCACAATCATATGGGATTTCCCTACCATTTAGTAAGAAATGCGATCATGAAGGTAAGCGACGCATCAAATAGAAATGCTGTGACTATGATAAATTGAGAGAGACACTGTCACGGCTTGTCTTCAGTGATTAGGCACAGTATTACATGATCCTCCATGCCCCATAGTCAAATTTCTTCACCATTCCTTCTGCTTCAGTCCACAGTTCGAGTGTTAACTGATCAATCATGATCACATTGAAAAAGTGCCACTTCATAGCAAGGCCATCGACACCTTCCATCACTTTGCTGATGAGAGTAGACTGATGGGCTGGATTGGATTTAAAGTTTATTTATTAATCACTTATAAGGCTTCCATTACACTGCAATGAAGTTACTGTGAAATTCCCCTAGTTACCACAATCCAATGCCTGCTCGGGTCAATACATCTAACCAGTTCATCTTTCAGATTGTAGGAGGAAACCAGAGCACCAGGAGGAAACCCACACAAACATGGGGATAATGTGCAAACTCTACACAGACAGTGACCCAAGCTGGGAATCAAACCTGGGTCTCTGGCGCTGTGAGGTAGCAGTGCTAACCACTCCTCATTTTCGAGTAAGAACATAGGTTGGCAATTTCCCACATTGTCAGATGGATGTCAGTGTTTACATGTACATGAACAACTTAGCTAGAGGTAGGCTAGTTCTAGAGCACAGGTTTCCAGCAGGAGAGCTGGATTTTGCCAGGCCCATTGTCCTTGCTTTATCCAGTGTGCTCAAACATTTCTTGCCCTAACATGGACTTAATCAACTTAGCTGAAGACTGTAAGACTGCAAAAGGATGCTGAGATAGATCACCTGCCTGGCACTTGTGGCTGAAGATGGTTACAAATGCTTCTGCTTTGTCTTTTACAGCCATGTGCTGAGCTTCACCATCATTGAGAATGTGGATGTTCATGGAGTCTCCTCTTTAGTTGTTCATGACCACTCATTGACATTGTTCACATCATCCAAGACAATTAGAATATTTTATTGGCACCTCATCCAGCATCTTACACATTGACTCTCTCCTTGACTAGGGCACAGTAACTGCAGTGTGTATCATATAAAAGGTCCATTGAAAGATCATTACAGCAACTTGATAAGTTGCCTCCCAACCCACAACACATACTACCGAGAAGGCAGCAGACAATGCCAACACTTCAAAGATCCTGTCCAAGTCGCACATTCTTCTGATTTGGTTCCTTCATTGTCACTTGGTCAAATTCCTGGAACTCCATACCTAACAGCACTGTGGGAGTACCTACAGCACACATTCTGCAACAATTTAAGAAAACATCTTGCCATTGCATTCTTAAGGGCAATTAAGGGAAAGGTCATAAATGCTGGACTTGCCAGCAGTGTTCACATTCTGTGAAACATTCTGAACTATCAACAGCAACATTTCAGACTTACAGAATATCCAATGTGCCCTCGCTAAGGATTTGAGAGGCTTTAGTACTGCTGTGGTCTGTTCTTATGCAGATAGTAAAGGTCCACCACTCTGTTCCCAGTTCAGAGGGAATGACTAGAGATTGCATTGTTGAGGTTGTTTTCCCTCAGGTTTGCACCACCACAGAGGTATTGAAACAATAACACAGATACTTTCCAGATTCCTTCACTGGTAACTAAAGAAGGGCTGATTAGGCTACGGATGAACTGGGAGCAAATAATAAGCCTATCACACGTTTACTTTAAGAACAGGAGGTACTGAGTGAAGAGCGACCTTCATCTAAACAGGCTCATTGTCATTTTGAGCAGATACTAACACCTCAGAACTCTTACCATTTAGAGGCACTGAGGCAGACTATTAGAATAAACCTGCAAAAAATAGAAAAGCCACCAGAGGATTGCCATGCCAAAAATTCATTGTGAATCTTATAAATGATTTTTCATCCATCACTGGGAAGATTTACCTTGTGATATTACAGGGACAGTCATCAAGGGTCTGCACACTTCAGTGATCATTTGGCTTGTATTTTCAGTCAATGTAGCATTCAAGGAGGGATGGAAGGGTTTAACATGCAGGCAATTTCAACAAAATAAAGCTATACTGTGTTAAAAGAAGTGTGCTTTGACAAGCAATGATTTAAACTTCAGGGATAGATGGCCTGATAATGCTTCAATCACCATCTTCTTACTGCTGGAATTGTTGCTTCAACTGCTTTTTAAAAAATGATTTTATGGATGTGAGCTTTGGAAACAAATTCAGCATTTATTGCCCATTCCTAATTGTCCTTGAGAAGGTGGTGGTGTGCCGCCTTCTTGAACTGCTGCTGTTCAACTGGTGTAGGTACACCCACGCTGTTTTTATGAAGGGAATTCTAGGATTCTGACTAGGTGATAATGAAGGTAGGGAGATATTCTAAGTCAAGACGGTAAATAGATTGGAGGGAACTTCAGGGTGTTTTTTTCTCCATATGTATGTTGCCCTGTTCAAGATTGCAGGTTTGGAAGATGCACTCAAAGGAGCTTCAGTTTGTCACTGCAGTATATCTTCTATATGGTACACAATGTTGTCACTGTGCATCACTGGTGGAGGGAGTGAATGTTTAGGGTAAGGAATAGGGTGCCAATCAAATGGACTGCTTTGTCGTGGATGGTATGATATCTCTTGAGTGTTGTTAGACTTCACTCATCTAAGCAAGTGGACAGCTTTCCAACACATTTCTGATATGTGCCTTGTAGATGATGGACAGGCTTTGGGGAGTCAGGTGACAATTACTCAGCACAGAATTCCTATCCTCTGACCTGCTCTGGTAGCCATAGTATTTACATGGCCAGTCCAGTTCAGTTTCAGGTCAATGGTAATCCCCAGAATATTGATGCTAGAGTATTAAGCAATGGTAATGTCATTGACTATCAAGAGGCTAGATCTCTCTTTTTGGAGTTGGTCATTGCCTGGCATTTATGTGGTATGAATGTTATTTACCACTTACCAGCACAAGCCTGCATGTAGTCCAGGTCCACTTGCAAATGTACATGGACTGCTTCAGTGTCCAAGGAGTTAACCAATGATACTGAATATTGTGCATTCCTATCACTGAATGTGCGATGGATGGGAGGTCATTGATGAAGCAACTGAAGATGGTTTGGCCCAGGGCGCTTCCCTGGATGCCACTTGAAGAAATGTCCCAGGACTTAGATAATTGGCCTCCAATACCCCAACCATCTTTCTTTGTGCTAGACATGATTCCAATCAGTGAAATGTTTCCCCCCAATTACCACTGATTTCAATGTTGCTGAATTACTTGATGCCACACTTGGTCAAATGCCATTTTAGGGTCAAGGACAGTCACTCTCACCTTACCTATAGAGTTCAGCTCTTCTGTCCATGTAATGAAGCCAGGAGCCGAGTGGCTCTGGCAGAATGCAAACTGAGTTCAGTAAGTAGATTACTGCTTGTAAATGCCACTTAATAGCACCAGTGCCAACACCAGCCACTTCTTTGGTCAGCATTTTACTGCCCCACCCACCACAGGAATTGGAGTGGATGAGGGGTGGACAATGGAAAGATCTGTTGACCTCAGGTGGGATTTTATGGGTTTGGGATGAATGAGGCCATAAAATCCCACCCTTTGTTGATGTTTGAGAGTGGACTATCAGAGCGGTAATTGGCTGGGTTGGATTTGTCGTGATTTTTGTGTACAGGACATACCTGGTCAATTTTCCACATTGCCAGATACATACCAGTGTTGTAGTTGGAATGGAATACATTGGCTAAAAGGTATCGCCAGTTCTGGAGCACATGGTTTCAGTACTACAGCAGGGATGTTGTCAAGGTCTAACAGTCTTTGCTGTTTCTAGTGCCTTCAGCAGTTCTTGATATCATGTAGAGTGAACCAAATTGGTTGAAGTCTGATATCTGTGTAGCTGGGGACCTTGTGACCAGGCCAAGATGGATCACCCATTTTGCACTTCTTACTGAAGATGTAAGTGATTCAGACTTGTCTTTTGCACTGTTGTGTTGGGCTCCCCTATCATTGAGAATGGAAATATTTGTGATGTCTTCTCCTCTGGTTAGTTGCTCATGACTGGATGTGGCAGAACAGCAAAGCTTTGATTTGATCTGCTGGCTGTGGGGTCATTTAGTTCTGTCAATCCCATGCTGCTTCCACTATTTGGCATGCAACTAGTCCTGCAGTATGGCTTCAGTAGGTTGAAATTCATGCTCCTGGCATGCTCCCGTGTACTTCTCATTGGTCCAGGTTTGATTCCCCAGCTTGATGATAATGGTAGAGTGAAGGGCATGCTAGGCCATGAGCTTACAGATAGTGGTTGAATGCAATTTTGCTGGTACTGATAGCCCACAGTGCCTCGCAGATACCCAGTTTGAAGCACTGGCAAGCACAGCTTCTTTATGTAGGAACTTACTAATTCAAGGCAAAAATTAAGTAATTGACACCTTTAAAATGAAAAAAAATTATGGGTGATACAGAGGAACAAGGGGCACAGTTTTAAAATTTCAGCTAGGTCAACTGGTCGTGAAGTAAGGACTGTTTCACACAAAAGGTGGCAGAAATCTGGAACTCTTTTCTTTGAAAGAGCTATGGATTTCAGTTCATTGGAATTTTGAAAGATTGAGAACTGTTAATTTAAAAAAAAACATTAAGTGATATGGATTAAATGATATAAATCACTGAGGTACAGATCAGCCAAAATCTGACTGAATGGCAGAACAGGCCCAAGTGCTGAATGGCCCACTCCTTTTCCTACATTCTCATAAACTGGACCCAAAATTCTGCAGGGGTTCATCACGCTCCTGCTGCAACTCCGGTGTTTGAGGTTTTGGTCAAATGGGTCACGAGCACTGGAGTGGTCCCATGGTCATTAAGTGGCATTGCCAGTGACTTTACAGGCTTCAACTGGATCGGGGGTAGGGTACAAGCATGAATAACCTTGATGCAACTGCAAGGATCACTTTCTGATTAATTTCACCTCTACAGTTTTAAATTATTAACATACTGCAAAAATAATTAAAGGTGATTGAGAGGGACTATTACATGTAATTTATTTTAAGACTATGTTATCTACCACAAAGCTCTGGCCACTTATGGATGTCACCCAAAGTCAAGAGTAAATATCAATCTAATGTTCAATCTGTACAATTTACTGTAATTTAACATTCCAAGACTAAGATCCTTTTTAGTGACTATCTGATTCCATCTCAAGTTCTAGCCATACTGTGGTCAATGGCCCATTCATGCACTTACAGGATTCCCAAGACACTCTTTGCTCTTTCATTCAGCAGCTTTTCCAAATCAATGATCTCCGTCTATCATCCAACACAATCAATTCTTACTATTGATTGTAATCTACATTAATCAATTTCCTTCAAATCACAGGGGCCAGATTTTGCTGCCTCAGGAAAATAAATGGCATCTGCGATTAGTTAGACTTACCTCCGCACTTTTCAACTCAAAACATTTTAGCCCACAAAGTCACTGAAAGTGTGAGTTGATAATGACGCAGTGAGGGAATCAGGCCATCTGGGACTGGACTGGATAGGGCAACGAATGGGATATCTGTTTTCCCAATGCGACTTAAGAACAAAGAACAAAGAACAGTACAGCACAGGAAACAGGCCCTTTGGCTCTCCAAGCCTGCGTCGCTCATTGGTCCAACTAGACCATTCTTTTGTATCCCTCCATTCCAAGTCTGCTCATGTGACTATCCAGATAAGTCTTAAACGATCCCAGCGTGTCCGCCTCCACCACCCTACTTGGCAGTGCATTCCAGGCCCCCACCACCCTCTGTGTAAAATACATCCCCCTGATATCCGAGTTAAACCTCGTTGCCCGCCCCCCTCACCTTGAACCTGTGACCCCTCGTGTTTGTCACCTCTGACCTGGGAAAAAGCTTCCCACTGTTCACCTTATCTACGCCCTTCATAATTTTATACACCTCTATTAGGTCTCCCCTCATTCTCCGTCTTTCCAGGGAGAACAACCCCAGTTTACCCAATCTCTCCTCATTGCTAAGGATTGAGCAGTAACTAGAGGGAGGGCTGAGGAAGAGGATGAATTCAAGGGAGTGAATTCAGTGTCAAATCAAGGACAGAAAGAGAAATGGAGAGAGGGAAAGCAAGAAGTGGTTAAGAGAGAGAGAAAAAATGAGACAGGAAACGTAAGAATAAACTCTAAAAATTAGACATTTTTAAAATTTCTGAATACAACTCATAGCCAAAATTTGCTCAGCAGTCATTAACTCTTATATTTAGGCATGTAATTATGGTCCTAAATATTTACAGCAGGTTTAGTAGCTACGTCACCATTATAACTACTTTGTACCATTTAATGCATGTGAAAAGTGAGGCACCGTCAGCATCTCCACATCAATAGTGAGGCAGACAGGAAATGCTGTTTTTGTGAAGCTTAACAGTACGTTGGCACAAAAATAATAACAGATGCTGTTATTATGGAGTCACAGAATAATTAAAGCACAGAATGAGGCCATTTGGCATATTGTGCCTGTGTCATTTCTCTATAAGAGCCACTCAGTTAGTACCGCACCCCTGCCCTTTCCCTATAGATGTGCAATTTTTCTCTCTACATGTACTTAATCAATGCCTTTTTGAAAGTCACCAACAAGCAGTGGGTTCCAGATCATAATGATACAGTGTGTGTAAAAAAATCTTTTTACTCATGTTGGTTCTTTTGCCAATCACCTTAAAACAGTGCCCCCTGGATACTGGTGGGGCTGGATTTTTCTGTGGGCTTTGGAACCCCAACATCAGGATCAAAGAGATCTGGCATTTGTCATCTGCTGTGAAGCAGTCTCCTAATTCACTGAGACGTGGGATCTCAACACTCTGAGACGGCAGAAACCTCAGCAGCTCCACGAGGAGATGTGGGTGCTGCTAAGCTGGGTACTGAGACTGAACACCATTGAAGAATTAAACAAAAGCTAGACTGGCAGATCCACTGGGATGGAATGAAAGCCCTTCTGCTGGATTGCATTTGGTTGTGGTCTTTCATGCTTTTAGACCCATCAATGGGCTCCCTCCTCCAGCCTGCGACATGGATGCTGCCTCCATTGAGCTTCTGCACGTGGCAGGTGACCACAAAAATCACCCCTTACTGGGGTTTTAACCAGAGTAATAGGCTGCCTAAGTCAGCAGAAAGGCAACTGATTGATCAAGAGAGGAGCCATGGCATAAAGCCAGCAAGAGGAATCTCAGTAGCACCGCTCCCCACCAGGCAATTTAGTTAATTGCCCAATTAAGGGCCACAACTGACTAGGCCCTTCTGGCAACATGAGGTTACGGGATGGCACTACCCACTGGAGCCCCCACTTTTGGCCCAAGACGCATGATCTAATCCTCTTCCAGAAGGTTATGTTTTCCCCCATTGTAGCAAACTGCACACACACACACACACACACACACACACACACACACACACACACACACACACACACACACACACACACACACTTTCTGCAGGCGATGATGGGATATCTTCCAGCAGAGACAGATGTCACGGATCATGCTGCTGTTTTGTTGGATGTCTGCTTTTTGGTAGTTCACTAGTTGGACGTTAAACTGCAGACTGCTTGTGAAACTAAAATGTTAAAACTGTCCAAAAGGCCAGAGATTTGGTAATATGGTCCATTAATTGTTAGTTGCAGCTTAACAATTCCTTTCTGTTCTTCTGGCCAGAATGGTACTGTTCCTCCTCAGGATTAAGACAAGATAGTTATTAGCATCTCTTCAAAGTACTGAGTTTTGATCTTGCTCTTTTGTGATAGTTCAGGTTGCGAAGCCAGTTCATTTGCATTTCCTCTGTTTTTGTCAAATACACAGGGCCTATAAAATTAGGTGTGAGATTCAACGAGTTGAGAGAGGGATTATTTTGCTCTTGTAACTCCTGATGGTAGCTAATAGAATAAAAGGCCAACCCTGTGGTCATATGACTCGTAGCAGCAATCCCTTTTTGGGTCCAGTAGAAAGTAATTTTTTTTCATATTAAAATTCATTTCATATGAGACCCAACAAACATTCATTCCATTCTAGCATCCTTTTTCCCAGTTTCTCCACCATCTTTCAGCTGCCAGTCCCCGAAGCTTTGGAAATCCTCCCTAAAAGTCTCCTCAGCATTCTACTTGGCATTTCTCCTTTAAGATGCTCCTG
Organism: Carcharhinus amblyrhynchos; assembly: GCF_965287045.1. Taxonomy (NCBI): domain Eukaryota; kingdom Metazoa; phylum Chordata; class Chondrichthyes; order Carcharhiniformes; family Carcharhinidae; genus Carcharhinus; species Carcharhinus amblyrhynchos. The sequence continues at coordinate 91,829,021 of NC_137328.1, read as the reverse complement.
AAAAACAACCTCTTTGACCATTTGCTCTAATATCTCCCTCTAATTACTACCATATTTGATTTTGCAAAGCACCTTGAGATTTGTTTTATTGTTAAAGACAAGTTGTTGAAGAACCAGGATGGAATCCTGGATTGTGCTGCATTTGTTGATCTCTTGGTGATTAGTGCAATTGGAGTCAATATCCCTGACAAAGATGAGGAAATGAATCATGGTTCCTGCTCTCAGTCCCTCCAACACCCTCTAAGGACTACCTGTAAAGATGGGCATCAGGCAAAGACAGAATTTAACTTAACTGAGGTGCTTCCCAGAATTTCCAACCTTCATTGGCCACACTTGTATTGTAAATTCACTGGAGCAAGGGATTGACTGACAATTAGAACTATATGTTATCCTGAATCTGTGGGCAAAATGTTAACAAATTGAAACATATTCGCAGGTTGGGACCATTTCCTTACCCTGACCCTGGATGTGCTAGCAGGGCAGCTGCTGACATGATCAAAGAACAAGAACAAAAAACAAAGAAAATGACAGCACAGGAGCAGGCCCTTTGGCCCTCCAAGTCTGTACCGACTATGCTGCTTGACTGAACTAAAAACCCCTACCTTTCTGGGGACCATATCCCCCTATTCCCATCTTAATCCTGTATTTGTCCAGATGCCCCTTAAAACTCACTATCGCATCTGCTTCCACTATCTCCCCCGGCAGCGAGCGTGTCCCTCACCACCCTCTGCGTAAAAAAACTTGCCTCATACATCTCCTTTAAACCTTGCCCCTCGCACCTTAAACCTATGCTCCTTAATAATTGACTCTTCCACCCTGGGAAAAAGCTTCAGACTATCCACTCATCCATGCCCCTCATAATCTTGTAGACTTCTATCAGATCACCCCTCAGCCTCAATCGTTCCAGTGATGATCATCCGGGAGATCACTGCCATCCAGCGAAGGATGATGGGTGAATTCCTGAGGCTGCCCGCCTGATCAGAGGGCTTACAGTCTTGAAGAGTGGCAACCATCAGCAGATGTGAGCACTGTCATTGCAGGAGGGGGACTGCAAGATGCCTCTATCTTGAAGCGCCATCTGAAGGTGTCTCAATTCTGTTAACTTAAATTGTGGCCACAGATACTGGGTTATCATGGTGAAAGAGAAACACCTCCACAGGATGACCTGTGGCTACAACTATTTCCCATTGATTCATGAACCTCTAATGGGTGGGTGGGTGAAGGACAATTCTGGCCAACATGGTGGCAAGTTGGCACCAGATATCTGTATGAGGCCTGTCCGTTGCCAGGAAGATACCAGTGGCATTTCAAATCTGTCCACAAATGGGCACATATGTGCAAATTGGCTGCCAGCTGATGCTAGACAGGTAACCCATGCCATTTTCAACTGGCATCAGTAGGATTGGCTTGACACACCGGTGCAATGCCCACCAGTCCTACCATCCCCTCAGTCCGCCGCCTCAAAAGCATCTCAAAGGCACCTCAGTGGAAGCTGGTATGATTCCATCTAATGACTCAGGAAGAGATTAGAGCAGAAGAAAAGATATAAACAGCGTGTTCACAAGGTTTCTGCCCAACCTTGCCAACATTAGGTTGGTGGAGTGTGAGAAAGCACAAGGAAGTCCACCTTTAGAAGCTGAATTTGATTTGCCAGGAATGGCATAATAGAGCCAAGGAGGATCCTGTATTCACTGTGGGGGAAAGAAAAATATCCAGGTCAGGGGCTAAAGCTATTGTGTATTTTATAGAATATCATCTGTATGTATTGAGGCAGGTAGCAATACCTCAATATTTAGTTGCCTATGTGTGGAACAATATAATGAAATATCACTGTAATTGCTTCTAAAGGCAAATTATTGCAGATGCTGCGATCTGAAGCAAAAGGAGGAAATACTGGAAAATCTAGCAGGTCTGACAGCAGCTATGGAGAGAGAATAGAGCTAATGTTTCAAATTGTCAGAGCCACACTTCTACGGTTACAGTATATCAGCAACATTAAACCGTACAGTGCAAGTATATGGCCATACAAAGTACACTGCATGTTGACATTATGCATGTAAGAATTCCTGTGATTTCAAGGACATTGTGTTCTATCTTGAAGATAAATCACTCTCAGACAATGTTCGCTAATGGAAGATGAGTGACACAACTCAAAAGAAAAAATGGCACTGATTAGGATTCTCTCATGTAGGTGAGGATACAGAAATTGAGCATCTTTTTCTTGATGCATTTGGTCTCCTTTTTATCTATTCATTCATGGGATATGGGCATTGCTGGTTAGGCCAGCATTTATTGTCTCTCTCTCTGACGTTATATCATATAAGTGCTGAAATTCCACAGTAGTTATATTGGTCTCCCTTTGTGCCCAGCACTTGCAGATTTTTTTGTCAGTTTGAGAAATTTGCTGGAATTATGATAGGAAACCTGCAGGAGTTCAGGGCTAAGATATCCTTGCAAAGCTGAATCGAAACATTGTTACAATACTCTGTGCCTTTGTTGCACAGAGCTTATTATTAAACTGAGGCAGACAAAACGCACCATTACTTTGTTCATTTTCAGCTTCCTATTTTTATTCTGTGTCAGAGTTGGGTGGATGTCAGATCACTGAGTAATTACAGACCAACCAGTGGGGAACCATCTGTCGAAGAATATGAATCATTCTCATCAGGATCAATCCAGGGAAGCTCTGCAGCAGAACTCCCAGTCAGCAACAACACTCGCCTTCCCCAGTATAATGTAATCACTTAGAGGCAGAACATGCAACATGAGCACATGGGGCATAACAGGGCAACAAAGGGAGGCGCCATGATAAATACTTTGCACTACATAAATAAATTCAACTGGACTAGCCACATAAACACAATGACTACAAGAGCAGATCAGAGGCTAAGAATACCGTGACGAGTAACTCATCTCCTGACTCCCCAAAGCCTATAAGGCACAAGTCAGGAGTATGATGGAACAGTCTCCACTTGCCTGGGTGGGTGCAGCTCCAACACTCAAGAAGCTTGAAACCATCCAGGACAAAACAGCCCGCTTGATTGGCACCACATCCATAAACATTCACTCCCTCCACCACCGATGCTCAGTACAGTGTGTATTATCTACAGCAATTTACCAAAGATTCTTCAACAGCACTTTCCAAACCCATGACCACTTCCATCTAGAAGGACAAGAGCAGTCAATACATGGGACAGCAAGACCTACAAGTTCTCCTCCAGCCTACACACCATCCTGACTTGGAAATATATCGCCATTTCTTCTCAGTCACGGGGTCAAAATCCTGGAATTCCTTCCCTAATGGCATTCTAGGTCAACCCACCACACAAGGACTGTAACAATTCAAGAAGGCAGCTCATCACTACCTTCTGAAGGGAAACTAGGGATGGGCAATAAATGCTGGCCAGCCAGCGACACCCACGTCCCATGAATGAATAAAAAAAAAGGATGCCTATCACTGAACTGTTGTTTTGGCTCCTCTTTTGTGTGCATTTATAAACAAGTGTCCATACTATGCAGGCAGTTGCCTAGTGGTATTGTCACTGGACTAGTAATCAAGAGACCCAAGGTAATGCTTTGGGGAGCCGGATTCAAATCCCACCACAGCAGATGGTGAAATTTGAATGACCATGAAACCATTGTTACTTGTTGTCAACCCCATCAGGTTCACTAATGTCCTTTAGGGAAGGAAATCTGCTGTCCTTATCAGGTCTGGTCTAGATGTGACTCCAGACCAACAACAATGTGGTTGACTCTCAAATGCCTTCTGAAATGGAGGGCAGTTAGAGATGTGCAATAAATGCTGGCCCAGCTAGCTACGCTTACATCTTGTGAATGAATAAAGGAAAAGCTTCATATATGGACATAGCAGGTGTGTAGCCAACCGTACATTGACAGACCCATTGTTTGGGTACTAACTAGGCATGAAGGATTGGAGACATACACACTCTGAATCAGGAGTGGAAAGTAGCTGCTTTGAAGAAGAATGTTGAGAAGACTAACCATTATTTTATTACTTTCTGATATGAAAGTTATATTTCTGAGTGCGCTGCATGGAGTGTTTACTATAAACAGAATTTCAAACCCAGATTGTAAGCAGGGATATTTTAGGAGGTATGATAACTTTTAATGAGGAAAGAATGTTATGGTGAATGAATATGTCAAATTCCATTTTAATACATGTAGTTTTAACATTTTTACTAGTACTTTGAGGATCATGTTCCAGCATTTCGTCAATTTTGTTATAAGAACTGTAAAGCAATAACACTGAGTATTGTACGTTACATTTAAAGGTAGGGTGGCTTGTGGCTTTTTAATTATCTTGTACTATCACATAATTCAATGAATAAACAATAAAATAGTGATGAATTAAGGTGTGCATCAGATCGTCACCTTTAAGCTCCTACCTTTGCTTATCTTCATTACCATCTTCATCTATCTCCTGGCTGGTCTCACATAAATGAAATAACTCTCCTTTCTCTCTTTCTTGCAACGTTGTGTAACGTGGAGCAGATTTTTTGACACGTTCTTAGGCACATTGTAAAGTATCCCAAGACTGAACAAGGTGGCAAAGATGTTACCTGAGAATCTCAATAATTTATCTTACAATGATTTCCACATGGATGTACCCAGCTCTAACTCATTACAGGAGCCATTACAGGGGTTATAAGCCACATATGGGGGAACATGGGAGCAGTATGAGGCCATTCAGCCCTTTGAGTCTGCTCAGTAAGAGCATGGCTGATGTGGGTTGTCGTCTCCAATCCAATTCCATCTGCCCCTATTTCCCCTCTTATTCCCGTTTCTATAAAAATGTAACTTTGCATTAAATAAATTCAATGATTCAACCTCCGCTGCTCTATGGGGAAGAGAACTTCATATATTAACAACTCTTTGAGAGAAAACAAATCATCTCAGTCTTAAAAGGAAGGCCTCTTAGTCTTTAACTGTTTCCCTTGTTTGTAGTGACCTTTGCCCCCAGGGTCTTTGATCCCAGGGAGGACCCATTTCTGTCCAGTTAAATGCCTGAGCAGTCCTTCAACTGGCAGGCACAGCCCTCCTCACTGCAATTAAATGCAATCCATTAACTCTGTTTTACTGGTCCTTAGACAGGACCTTCCAAATCAATGGTCACTACCATCTAGAAGACAAAGGCAACAGATACCTAGGGATACCACCATCTGGAAGTTCCCCTCTCAGCATTTACCACCCTGACTTGGAAATATATCGCCTGCCATTCTTTCACTGTTGGTTCAAGATTTTGAAACTCCCTCCTGAATAGAACTGTGGGTGCACCAATGCCACATGGAGTATGGCAGTTCAAGAAAGCTTCTCACCGCCACCTGCTCGAGGGCAATTAGGGATAGGCAATAAATGCTGGTCTATCCAGTGACATCTACATCCCTGGAATTATTTTAAAAAAAGAAGCTGCCTGACCTGCTGATTATTTTCAGCATTTTTCAGCTCCCCGTAAATGTGGAGTTTGCATGTTCTCCCCATGTCTTGGTGGGTTTTCTCCAATTGATCTGGTTTCCTCCCACAATCCAAAAATGTGTAGGTTAGATGGATTGGCCATGCCAAATTGCCCCTTAGTGTCAGGGAATTAGCATAGGGTTATGGGGATAGGGCATGGGTGGGATTGTTATTGGTGCAGGCTCAATGGGTTGAATGGCCCCTCCTGCACTATAGGGATTCTCTGATTCTAAGCTTCATGACTTTTCAACCAGAAACTGAATATTGGCACAGGGTAAGGAAATAGAATTCAATAGATGAAAAAACAAAATAGAATAGCTAATGGTAATATGACCAAAATTGACTTAAAAAAAGCACAGGCCTGGATATTTACCAGATAGCAGCTATTATCAGCAAGAAACAAAATGTGACGTGTGTCTCGTGAAGCCCATCAGTTCATTGTCAACACCACATTTGCGAGAACTATTTGGAATGTTTCATGTAAAGTTTCTGTGACCATTAATTAATGATTTTCAACACAATAACTGCAGATCCTATGAACCAGCAATTCACAAATTTTGGCTGCTGGTTCCGAAATGTCATCTTTAATACATGCACTCTGTCCTATTATTTGGTTAAGTAATTTAGGTTATGGTAAAATATCAAAACCAGCAGTGAAATCCTGACCATGTGATCAAAGATAAGGTAAGATTCCAAGAAAAATCTGATATGCCTCCTTTTACCGAGCCAAGTGCCTGCCTTTCTATTCTACTGATTCAGGCATATGTTAAAGATCACAGAAACAGGCATTATGGTCGCATTGAAGCAGAGATTTTGGATAAATCTTTTGCAGGTTGGCAAGGGGCAGTGCCAGGGAGAGTGCCTGGATATTACCTGAGGGGGCAGTGCCATGGGGACTATGCCACGGGCATCTTCCTCTGGGGAAGTCCACGGAGGGACTTCCCTATGTTCTTGGGGGGAGGGGGGGTTTCCCTGTATCTGTGCTGAGGGGTTCCCTATATGTGTGGGGGGGGGCGGCGGTGGAAATCCTTACTTAATCTTTAGTTCTGTTAGATCAGGGCACCATTTTTCCTTTGGAAGGCCAACATTGCTGGCCAGCGTGATGATGTGGGACCTGTCTCTAGCAATTCTTTTCTCCAAGTGTTGGAAAATATGGTGGGAATAACTGGCAGTGCAGTCAACAAGCTACACACTGCTTTTCTTGCTTGAGCCAACACTTCAAAACGAAAGGAAAGTTTTGCCCGTTAAATGAGTTGGGTGATCTCCTTATTTAACAAAGGTGCAGATGCAGTAGAAGCAGTTCAGGGAAAGTTCACCCGAATAATACCTGGGATGGGGGGGTGTTATCTTAAAAGGAAAGATTGGACAGCTGGGCCTGTACCTATTGGAGTTTAGATGATTGAGGCGATCTGACTGAGTCGTAAGATCTTGAGGGGACTTGACAGGCTGGATGCTGAAAGGATGTTTCCTGTTATAGGAGAGATTAGAAAGAGAGGTTGCAGTTTAAAAATAAGGCATCTCCCATTTAAGACAGGGATGAGAAGAAATTTCTTCTCTCAGAGGGTCATGCATCTTTGGAATGCTCTTCCCAGAGATCGGTGGAGGAAGAATCATTGAGTATTTTTAAGGCAGAGATAGAGCGATTCTTGATCAACAAGGGAGTCAAAGGCGTTCAGTGATAGAAGGACGTGGAGTTGAGGCCACAATCAGATCAGCTATGATCTTATTGAATGGCGGAAGATGGTCAAGGCGCCGGACGGCTTACTCCTGCTCCAAATTCCCTACATAATCTGCCAACATTCACCCCTCAATGAATAACACTAGAAACCTGGTTAGTTAGCCGTTCATCTCATTTTTAATTTCCGTTTTTGTGCAAACTAGTTGCCACTTCTGCCTACTTGACAACATATTGTTCCAAAGTAATTCATTCTATGCAAAATACTTTAGGATGCGATCAAGTGGTAAATAAATATGTTTTTTTATTTATACAGGAGGATTGATATAACCTCAGATATTGGGAAACCTGCACATCCTTTGACACTGAAGTGTGAAATTTCAAGGCCATGGTTTCCATTGCTTATGAGACAGTCACAGAAAGAACAGCTGGTAAGAGAGATCAGCAACTGCCAGAAACTGAGAGACTGCTGTGGAGAAGGAAGGTGCTATATTAATTTGACAGAATATGCCAGTGAAGAATGAGATGGGAGAGCTCTGCTGTTACCTGCTGGTTGCTTATGAAATAGATAGAAGTGGAATAATTATTGGGCATATGTGAGAATAATTGAAAAGAGTAATAATCAACTGTTTTAACAACTTATACGCAATTGTATTTAATATACACTTTAGTGTGCATTAAGTGACAACATATATTGAATTAATGAAATTTATGTTTAATCTTTTAAACAGGATGTGCTAATTCTAATGGAATTTTCCATGAATTCAATAATAGCTGAAGTGGACTATCATGATAGACACACTACTTAGCAAAGATAGAAATACATTGCTTAGATCATCTTACCTGCAATGTAGATCGTCCTGAAGTATTTGGGATCTGTCGAGTTCTCACCAAAATCTAAATCAGCCCAGCAAACGGACACCAGAGCAAGTAACAGCAGAGGAGTCATCGCGGCTGCAGAAAATTCACTTCACTGTGGGAAAAACTAAAGGAATTTGGGTAATTGAATAAATGAGCAGAGATTTCAGCAGCTGCAAACTGTCTTGAGCTCACTGCAGTCAAAAACACAGAGTGATAATTATGTTAATCCTCAGTGGAATTTAAAGAACAGATACAAATATTAAGATTGGAATGTGTACTCTTATTACATTAAAATCCAATTCTTGTAACGTCAGCAACATTGACCCATGGATTACTTAGCACAAAACCCTCAAGTACAGCCTTAAAAACAGTTTCTACCCTATTGAAGACATTCAAGCTGAAGAGAGAAATAAGAACTGTCCTATTTCTAGTGGGATAGTGATACAATATTTGCAGTTTAATTTTGTACATACTGTTTTAATTTTGGTACAAAACAGCTAGAGTTAGAAGAATGAATACGATAAATAAAGTATCGGGAAACAACTCAACACTGCATTCAGGCATGTGCTCAGAACTGCAGAGAACACTTTGCAGTATTTTAGGTTTATCCTTCAAACAGAACTGGAACAAGAATATAGCAAACAGATCAACTCACCGTCTCAAACATAGGCATCACTTGAAGTAGCAATACAGAAGAGAAGGTAGAAACTAGGTTAGAGTGGACAGTGCTATCACTGCAGTCACATAGATTGATTTTTCATTCATTTTGAACGTAGAATGCTGACGCACAGACTCAGTGTGCCAGGTAGTGTGTCCGCAGTCAGCAAAGCTGCATGCAGCAGAATGGCACAACCAAGCTGAGAACGGTCATAAGAGTTGAGCTAACTGCCATAAGGAATAGATAATGACACAGAAAAATAGATTCTGGATGCTGCATTGCAACTAATTAGACTGCATAAAGCGTGGAAAATTCTAAATGCAAGCATATTTATAGCTGTTCTTAAATATCAGTTCTGGGCTATTTTCTTGTCCCTATTATTTTGCACCATGCAATAATGTGTAATAACTTGCAAACATCCCAAAATGTGCTACAGTCCATATGGAGGCTGAAATTCCCCATTAAAGGTATCACTAAAACCATTGATCCTTTCCTGCATTCACATTCATGGGTACCATAGCACAGTGATATTCTTCCTGGATTAATAAAGAATCCAGGAGTCTTTACTCAATTAAAGTAGTAATTTAATCTACTGGATTAATGCTTTGCAGACAATAATTCACATCCCGCTGCCTAGGGCCATTTAAATTCAATTAAATAATACATTGGGAATAAAATGCAACTTCCATTAATAATGATCATGAACCTACTGGATTGTTGTAAAACCCCATCTGATTCATTTAATGTTCTTCAGTGAAGGAAATCTGCCATCCTCATCCAGCCTGGCTCGTATGTGACTCCAAGCCCAAACATGTTTTAATTGCCCCTGAAATGGTCAAGCAAGCCACTCAGTTGTATCAAACTGCCACTAAGAGAAAGCACTCGTGGGGTTGGCTTACTGCCGTCTTCTGAAGGGAAAGGATGGTCAGTAAGTGCTAGCTTTGCCAGTGGTGCTCACATGCCAAGACAACTTTTTAAAAAATCGTAAGGACAAAGTGCACTAGTAAGAGATTTCCCCTTATCGCCAAGGGAGTTTGTATTGGCGCGCACAGGGAAGCAGATAAGTAATGGTGTATAACTTGAATTTTAAGAATACATTTTATTTTCTTTGATAGAATTGTAGGGGATGAATGTCCTGACACCAGAAAAGCATATGCTGGTGAACTGGAGAGTTATTTATATGGATGTCAATCTGTGGCCTGCTTCGGTCTGGTAGGAAAGGGGAGATCTGCTCCACTCAGCCCAATGTCAAAATGGAAGTCGACTGCTAATGACACCATCAGGATCCAATCAGCATACCTAAAGGAGGACCTTGATAACTTTGGCCTGGATTTTGCCGAGTCAGGTTGACTTGGGAGCCCTTTAAAAATGGTAAGTGGGTTCCAGCTCCAGGATTCCCAAACCTATTCCCATGCTATAGAAGCAGGAGTAGGCCCTTTTGCCATTTGACCTGCTCCATCATTCAATAAGATGATGGCTGATCTGGTTTTGATCTCAGTTCCAATTTTCTGTCTGCCCCCGACAATAATCCTTGACTCTCTTTCCAAACAAAAACCTGTTGAACTCTACCTTAAATGAATTCTAAGAGCCAACCTCTAGTACTTTCTGAGGAAGAGAATTCTACACACCAACAATCTTTTGGGAAAAAATTCTCCTCATCTCTGTCTTAAAAGGGATACCTCTTATTTTTAACTATGTGCCCTAGTTTTAGTCTCCCCACAAGGGGAAACATCCTCCAGGTATTAAGTCCTCTTAAGGTCTTATATGTGTCAATAAGATCACCTCTCATTCTTCTGAACTCCAATGGGCACCAGCCCAACTTGTTCAAACAAAGACAATTCCTTCATCTCAGGAATGAGTCAAATGAACCTATTTCTAAAGCAATCATACATATATTTTGAAATAAGGAAACTAAAACTGCTCACAGTATAACCAGATGTGGGCTCATCAATACTCTGTATAGCTGTAGTAAAACTTTGCTATTTTGATATTCCATTCCTCTTGCAATGAACACCAATATTCCATTTCCTCTCCTAACCACTTACTGTACTTTCTTACTGGCTTTACGTGTTTATATACCAAGTTACCCAGATCCCACAAAATTCTGCAATCATTCTCACTTTAATTGGTGTACTGATTTTCTATTCCTCTTGCCAAAGTGAACAAGTTCACATTTACCCATTTTTCCTCCAACTGCCAAATTTTCTGCCCACTGACTTAACCAGTCTAAATCCCTTTGCAGACTCTCTACTTCGTCTTGACAACTTATGTCCTGACCTAAACTTTATAGCACTGACAGAAAGCTATCCAGACTTGAAATGTTGGCTGGAATTCTCTGATCTTGTTTGCCCCACTTCTGCTGTCAGAAAGAATGGAGAATTTGGTGCTCAGCCAAAACTGCATTCACTGCAGTGGAACTGGAGAATTCCAAGCATGGGAGAAGTCAGGAAATTCTGGCCATTTGGCGCTCTATTCTCTCTCCACAGATGCTGGCCGACTTGCTGAGATTTTCCAGCACTTTCTGTTTTTGTTACCTTTCTATCAACCTCGGTGTCACTGGCAAATTTAGCTATGATACACCCACTACCTTCATCCAAGTCAATGATATAAATTGCAAATAGTTGAAAACGCAGCACTAATCCCTATGGTATTTCATTCGTTATAGTTTCCTAATCCAAAAGAGACCTTTTTGTTCCTACACTCTGATTCCTGTTAGTCAACCAATTCTTTATCCATGCTAATATGTTACCCCCTATACCATGTGCTCTTATCTTGTGTAGTAACATTTGACATGTTAACTTAACAAATATCTTTTGGAAATTCAAGTACACCACATCTACCAGTTCCCCTTTATCAACATTGAACCATCACATTTTCAAGAGACTCCAACAGATTAGTTAAACATAGGCTGGAATTTGCCAACCTTGCGCACAGCTGTTTCCGCTGAGCGCCAAATTCTCCATTCTCACTGGTAGTGATAGAGGGGAGTATGACATTGAAGGTTTCAGCAACCATTTCTTTCTCATTAATGCATGTTGACTCTGCCTGATCAAATCTAAATTTGTAATAACCTACTATAACCTCATTAGCAATTGATTCTAGCACTTTGGCTATGACAGATGTTAAACTGACTGGCCTCTATTTTACTACTTTCTGTCCCCCTCCTTTCTTGCGTAAAGGCAATTATGTTTCCTATTTTGCAATCTGCTGAAACCTTTCCAGAATCTAAGGAATTTGGGAAGATTGCAACAAATGCATCCACAACTTTGCCACCAGTTTTTTTAAGATTCAAGGATGCAGGCCGATCCTGGGTATTTGTCAGCCTTTTGGCCGAATACTTTACGTTGCACTCTTTGCCTGGTGATAGTGATTGTATTAAGTTCATTCCTCGTTACCATCACTTGATTTTCAAGTATCTTTGGGAAGTTTTTTAAATCCTTTAGCAAGGAAACAAATGAAATATACCTGTTCAATGTCTCCACCATGTCTTTATTTTCCATGATCAATTCCTGACTCATTCTTGAGAGGACCAATGCTAATTTCAGTCACTCTGTTCAAATACTTGTAGGAGTTGTTACTATTTGTTTTTTCATATTAATGGCTAGCTTTCTCTCATACTCTGACTTCTGTCTCTTAATTATCTTTTTAACCGTTCTTGGGTAGGCCCAATCCTTTGACCTTCCATTATTCTTTGCAGATATGTACATTAATACTATTCTTAACTTTCTTTGGAGAAATTTAACTAAACTTTGGTGTTTAGAAAGATGAGGGGGGATCTTATAGAGACGTATAAGATAATGAAGGGGATGGATAGGGTAGAGGTAGAGAGATTCTTTCCGCTCAGAAAGGATAGCAGGACTAGTGGGCACAGCCTCAAGATAAGTGGGGGGGCAATTTAGATCAGGGTTGAGGAGGAACTTCTTCACTCAAAGGGTGGTGAATCTCTGGAATTCTCTGCCTGTTGAAGTGCTGGAGGCTACCTCGCTAAATATATTTAAGTCATGGGTGAATAGGTTTTTGATGGACAGGGGAATTAAGGATTATGGGGAGAAAGCGGGAAAGTGGAACTGATCCACTTCAGATCAGCCATGATCTTATTGAATGGCGGGGCAGGCTCGAGGGGCTAGATGGCCTACTCCTGCTCCTGTTTCTTATGTTCTTATGTACTCATTTAACTATGGTTGGTGCATACTTTTAAAAACATGGAAACATAGGAAACAGAAGCATTCGAGCCTTTGAGTCTGTTACACCATTCATTATGAGGAGGCTTCTCATCAGATAAATATCCTGATCCCCCCTTCTCCCCGTATCTTTTGATCCCTTTAGTCTCAAGAGCTATAGATAGAGCTATAGCAAAGATCCACTACCTCACTAGTCACTGATGGCCAATCAGAAAAAAAAACCTACTTTTGCCAATTCTTTGCTTCCTATCCATTAATCAGTTTTCTATCCATCACAATACACTGTCTGTAATCCATTAGCTTTAACTTGACATTGTAGTCTGCAATGTGAGACATTGTCAAAAGCCTTCTGAAAGTCTAATTAAGCCCCATCCACCAGTTCTTCTTGGTCAACTCTACTAGTTACCTCCTCAAAGAATTCTAATTAATTTGTTGAGTATGATTTCTCCTTTGTAAGTCCATGCTGACTTTGTCTGATTATATCACTGATTCCCAAATGAAGTGCTATAAAATCCTTGATAATGGATTCAAGCAACTTTCCAAGTATCAATGTTAGGCTCACTGATCTACAGTTTCCTGTTTTCTCTCTACCTCCCTTTTTGAATAGTGAGCTTACATTAGCTGCTCTCCAATCTGTAGGAACCAGTCTAGAGTCCAAAGAATTTTGAAAATGACCATCAATGGATCTACTGTTTCTTGGGTCATTTCCTAAATACTCTGGGATGCAAATAATCAGCCCCTGGAGATAATTCCACCTTCAATTTCCCCCAAACCATTTCTCTACTAAACTGATTTTCTTAACCTCTTCACTAAATCTTGTTTCTCTCAAAACTTGTCAAAGAGCCTTTCTTTTTCACTGGGATAAATCTTTTCTGAAAGTTATTAAATATCTCCTTATAAGTCTGCCACTGCATCTCTACTGTGCTTTCTTTTAACCTAGTTTCCCAGTTCACTTGAAGCCAATTCTGCCTTCCTACTCTAAAAGTTACCTTTATTTAGGCGTTCTATCTAATGAGAATGCCTTTAAAGGATGGCAAAAGTCCACACTGCACACTCCCAACCTGGCTGCTTCCATTGTGGAGATACATACGACCTGCCACTCCACATTCAGGGAGTTGGGCCAAGTTTTTAAAGAGAAATGGTTCACAGCTCCTTAGAAAAGCTGTGAGCCCTAACTCATCAGGTGACCTTTTAAAAGGTAAGTTCAGAGTCCCTCCCATGTCAAACAATGCCCTTTCATTCATCCCTTATGGCCCCTCATGCTCTCAGTGCCAAGCTCTGCCCTTCCACCCTCCCCCTATCACCCCTCATACTTCCAATGCCAAGTTATGACACTTGCATGCCCATTGACCCACCTTACACTGTATAGTGCCATTGGACCTACAGAGACAGTAGGATTTGTAAAAAAATGCTTTAAAAAAGTAATTCCTTCATAACAATCTACTAAGTTAAAATGGTCATTTCACTTAGAACATCAAGAAGTGTCAAGCATCTAGAGCCTGTAAAATATCAATAACAAAAATCTTCTAACCACTTAATCTAGTGTAAATAAACATTGTGAAACTGATGGCAGACATCAGAGAACCAGGAATTTCAATCGAACGTAGAACATAGAACAGTACAGCATAGTACAAGCCCATCAGCCCTCAATGTTGTGCTGAGCTATGTCCAATCCCAAGATCAAGCTATCCCCTTCCTATAATTCAGGAGTGCTCCATGTGCCTATCCAATAACCGCTTGAAAGTTCTTAAAGTGTCTGACTCCACAATCACAGAGGCAGTCTATTCCACAGCCCAACCGCTCTCTGAGTGAAGAATCTACCTTGGACATCCCTCCTATATCTCCCACCATGAACCTTATAGTTATACTCCCTAGTAACAGGTACATCCACCCAAGGAAATAGTCTCTGTACGTCCACTCTATCAATCCCCCTCATCAACTTATAAACCTCTATTAAGTCACCTCTCATCCTCCTCCACTCTAAAGAGAAAAGACCCAGCTCTCTCAACCTTTCCTCATAAGACCTACCCTCCAAACCAGGCAGCATCCTGGTAAATCTCCTCTGCACTCTCTCTAATGCTTCCACATCCTTCTTATAGTGAGGTGACCAGAACTGAACACAATATTCCAAATGTGGTCTCACCAAGGTCTGGTATAGTTGCAGCATAACCCCATGGCTCTTAAACTCAAACCCCCTGTTAATAAACGCTAACACAATATAAGCCTTCTTCACGGCTCTATCCATTTGAGTGGCAACCTTCAGAGATCTGTGGATATGAACCCCAAGATCTCTCTGTTCCTCCAAATTCCTTAGAACGCTGCCATAGACCCAAGTTTGTCCTACCAAAATGAATCCCTTACACTTATGGTTAAAAAGGACAGTAGGAAGAGAGGTAATAAGCCGTGGATAACGAAGGAGGTGAAGGAAAGTGTTAAATTAAAAGCGGAGGAATTTAGAGTAGCTAAGAGCAGTGGGCGAGAAGAGGATTGGGAAAGGTTTAAATGTCAACAAAGATTGACAAAGAAGTTGATAAAGGAGGGTAGAAGAAGCTATGAAGCTGGGCTAGCGCTTAATATAAAAAAGGATAGCAAGAGTTTTTATAAATATATAAAAAGGAAGAGGCTGGCTAGGGTGAACGTTGGTCCTTTAGAGGATGAGAAAGGGGACCTAGTGGTAGGGGATGGGGATATGGCTAAGGTCTTGAATAACTTTTTTGTTTCTGTCTTCACGGAGGAGGACGTGAATAATTTGCCGGGTGTTAGCGATGGAAAGGTGGTAGGACTGGAGGGTCTTAATGACATTACTGTTACTAGAGAGGTGGTGCGCGACAGACTGGAGGGGCTGATTGTGGACAAGTCCCCAGGACCGGATGGAATGCATCCGAGGGTTCTGAAAGAAATGGCGGAGGTGATAGTGGATGCCTTGGTGGTTATTTTCCAGACGTCGCTGGATTCCGGGGAAGTGCCGGAGGATTGGAAAACGGCTAATGTTACGCCGTTGTTTAAGAAGGGTGCCAGGCAAAAGGCGGGGAATTACAGGCCGGTTAGTTTAACGTCTGTGGTAGGTAAAATGTTAGAATCCGTCATTAAGGAGGAAATTGCGAGGCATCTTGAAGGGAATTGCTTGATAGGGCAGACGCAACACGGTTTCATTAAAGGGAAGTCGTGTCTGACAAATTTACTGGAGTTCTATGAGGATGTGTCTAGGGCGGTGGATAGAGGAGAGCCGGTGGATGTGGTCTTTCTGGATTTTCAGAAGGCGTTTGATAAGGTACCTCACAAGAGGTTACTGCAGAAGGTCAGAGGACATGGAGTTGGGGGTAGGGTGTTAGCGTGGATAGAGGATTGGTTGTCAAATAGGAGGCAGAGAGTGGGGGTCAATGGGTGCTATTCGGATTGGCGGTTGGTGACTAGTGGGGTGCCCCAGGGGTCGGTGCTGGGGCCTCAGCTATTTACCATTTATATAGATGATCTGGAGGAGGGAACCGAGTGTAGGGTGTCGAAATTTGCTGATGACACCAAGACTGGGGGAAAGGCAAATTGTGCGGAGGGTGTGGAGAGTCTGCAGAAGGATCTAGATAGGCTGGGCGAATGGGCCAGGAAATGGCAAATGGAATTTAATGTTGGCAAGTGTGAGGTGGTCCACTTTGGTAGGAAGAATGGTAGGAAGGACTATTACTTACGGGGCGAAAAACTGCAGCAGGCGACGGTGCAGAGGGACCTCGGGGTCCTTGTGCATGAGTCGCAAAAACCCAGCCTGCAGGTGCAGCAGGTGGTCAGGAAGGCGAATGGGATGCTGGCCTTCATAGCGAGGGGGATTGAATATAAAAGTAGGGAGGTCTTGCTGCAGCTGTATAGGGCATTGGTGAGGCCGCAGCTGGAGTACTGTGTGCAGTTTTGGGCGCCGCACCTGCGCAAGGATATTTTGGCCTTGGAGGGAGTGCAGAGGAGGTTTACTAGGCTGATACCGGAGTTGAGGGGGTTGAGCTATGAGGAGAGGCTGAATAAACTGGGCTTGTACTCGTTAGAGTTTAGAAGAATGAGGGGAGATCTCATTGAGACGTATAAGATGATGAATGGGATGGATAGGATAGAGGTGGAAAGACTCTTCCCGCTCAAAAAAGACAGTAGGACTAGGGGGCACAGCCTCAAGATAAAGGGGGGGCGGTTTAGAACGGAGTTGAGGAGGAACTTCTTCACTCAAAGGGTGGTGAATCTCTGGAATTCTCTGCCCGTTGAAGTGGTGGAGGCTGCCTCGCTAAATATTTTTAAGAAGCGGGTTGATGGGTTTTTGATAAGAGAGGGGATTAAGGGTTATGGGGAGAGGGCGGGAAAGTGGAACTGAGCCACGACAGATCAGCCATGATCTTATTGAATGGCGGGGCAGGCTCGAAGGGTCAGATGGCCTACTCCTGCTCCTATTTCTTATATTTCTTATGTTCTTATCAGGGTTAAACTCCATCTGCCCAGCTTTGCATCCTGTCAATGTCTCTTTGCAGCCTGCAAGAGCCCTCCACCTCATCCACTACTCCACCAATCTTGGTGTCATCAGCAAATTTACTAACCCACTCCTCAGCCCCCTCTTCCAAGTCACTGATAAATAACACCAAAAGCAGAGGACCCAGCACTGACCAAGATGTTTCTCTTGGGCATAGCTGCATCAACAAGAGTAAAGGCCGTCTGGACTTGCAGGCAAAGTCCATTATTGCCTGCTAAGTGATATGATATTTTTTAATATATCAGAAAACTATGCATTAATTATTTTTTTAAAAAGCTTTTTTTATACATCCTATCACTATACGCTTAACTAGCTCTACTATTTCTACTAGCTCTTATATGGTAGATATGGCTGCTTGGCACTGGGAGCATGAGAGGTCACAGTGAGGTGGGTGGAAGGGCATAACTTTGCAAAGGGGAATGAGAGGATACTGGGGATGGGTGGGATACATGAGGTGGCAAAGATGGGGCATGGGGAGTGCGTGGAGGTTGAGGGCGGATGTGAGGGTGGAGGGCAAGACAGCCATTCTGTTTTCATTTTAATTGGGACAAATTACACTAAGGCAGCCTTTTAGACAGTACGTCTGCCACCAGGAGCTTCTGTGGCTGCCTCCAAAATTTTTCCTGCATCAGTTTCCCAACTCCAGCACGCACTCAACCCGTGGCAATAAAGATCCTGCCTTTGTGGAAATTTCTCCCAAGATGGGCAGGCTGAGCTGGGAATTTTCCCAACTTCCACTATCCACCTCGAAGATGTAAAAATCAAGCCTATCGGTACAAGTTCTTGGTTCCTGTAAACTAAAATTGCACCCAGTGGGAGCACGGCAGGCTATCAGTGGGTGAGCCCACTGCTCTATCTTAAAATACTAACCTTCTCCCAACCCAGTTTTTGCCAAGCAAAGGGAAGAAGGAAGTCTCACAAGTTACCCCAAATGCATTAGGCACATAAAAATAGGAAGCTGAGAGCTGCAGCAAATAACAGTATATTTTATCGAGATCAGTCAATTCTCAATGGGTAGTACATGAAAAGGCATGGGAGAATTTGGCAAGATAATGTTAATCGGGTAAATTGGATGGAAATGGTTTCTGCCTGAATTCCCTGCCAGAAATATGGGCAGAATTGATAATGCAAATTTTAGTGCAAATCTGATTTAATCTGACATGATTAAGGTTTAGTTTGCTTTTTATTTATAAATTACTATGGATTTGTACTGTCGCTTAGAAATAATCGTTAAAGTTATTCATGCCTAAGATGCTTTAGAATTTAATGTATCAAGGTACATTTAACCCAAGAGTGCTGTATATCTGTTGAAACTGTAGGTTATTTGATTTGTAACTGTTGTCATTTTTCTGATGCCACACCATGAAATGAGATAGCCAAGATAGTCTTGAGATTGGGCAATGTGTTCCAGGTGACTAGAAACGTACTTCTTCTGAAACAGATTGGCAACCTGGAGATTTGTGGGAACTACCTGATTTCTGGGGATCTTGATCATTCTCATTTGTCATGCTATAATGAAATATTAAGAACAGCGTGTGTGACCAGAGAGTTAGAAAGATCTTGAGCTTTTTTTTCATAATTTCTGGACAGTTAGGCCAATTGTAGAATCACATCTAATGTCAGACAGTATTATTTTGAGTTTTGCAAGTGTGATTCATCCCCACGAGGTCCATCCGTAAAAAAAAAAGATTGATTTCACTGTAGGGCTTATTGATAAGGAGTTCCCCTGGTAACAGGCAAAGGCCTGCCCTTCTGGAATTTATTACCTGAACCTTTTATAAGACAGGCCCGTGATAGGGCCTGCTGTACTGAAGTCCCAAGCTGTGACTTGTGTGTGCATACCATGATTGTGGCTTTATTTTATGTTCTGTAATAAATGATGTTTCCTTCCAGTTGGGCTTCCTGAGTTATTACATCAAGCATGACTGGTTGAGCATGGTCAGTGTTCTTTCTGTTGGTAACAGCTGTGGTGACATCCTGCTCAACATAATCCTCCTGTCATTGGGACTTAGAAACGTAAGAAGTAGGAGCAGGAGTAGGCCATTTGGTCCTTCGAGTCTGCTGTATTGTTCAATATGATCATGGCTGATTCTCTACCTCAAAGCCATACACCCAAGCTCTTCCCTTTCCCCTTGACACCTTTAGAATCTAGAGATCTATTTCCTTTTTAAATGAATTTAGTGATTCAACCTCTACAGCCTAGGAGAAAATTCTATAGATTTATCACTTTCTGAATGAAGAAATTTTGCCTTATCTACATCCTAAATGGCTTACCCCTTATCCTGAGACTGTGATCCATTGTTTTAACTTTCTCTGCCAAGGGAACATTATCCCCATATCCAGTCTATCTAACCCTGTCAATTTTATACATTTCAATTAGATTTCCCCTTACTCTTCTAAACTCAAGTGAATACAGGCCCAGTTGACCTAATCTCTCCTCATACAACAATTCTACCATTCCAGAAATCAGTCTGGTGAACCTTTGCGGCACTCCCTCTGTGGCAAGTTTCTCAGAAAAGGAGTCCAAAATTGCTCACAATAGTGCAGATACAATGAAGGCTAACGTACTATTTGCCTTTCTTAGGCCTATTTAACTGGCATCACACCAGCACTGAAATTCATATACCACATCACCCATTTGTGTGATGGACAGAAGATCTTTCTGGCTTGAGGCAGCATTCTTTTAGTGCAAACTATCATTTGTGTTGTTGCTGCATTGTGGCAGCATGAAACTAGCTTCACCTGCTGTGATAGTGGAGTCGGACACTTTAGGAACTTTCAAGTGGTTATTGGATAGGCACATCGAGCACACCAGAATGATAGGGAGTGGGATAGCTTGATCTTGGTTTCGGACAAAGGTCGGCCACACAACATCAAGGGCCGAAAGGCCTGTACTGTGCTGTACTATGTTTTATGTTGTTTAAATTTTTGAGATACTTTATCCTTTCATGATAATTTGAGGTAGATGGGTCAATTTTCAGGTCAAAAAATGGTAGCCTGATGCCCAATCATGAATATGTGCAATAAAGAGCAACCTGATTGGGGAAGATTCTGATCCTGCAGGATAGATTTGATGTACCCAATTGTGGCAGCCAATTTTCATGGTCCTATCTATGAAATTGTTGATAGAGCCAATCTTATATTAACTAGTGAAAGTAGGCTGGTGGTAAACAGGTAGAGAACCTATCACCAGCTTTCTCAACCAGCATGTCGAGCAATGGGAGCTTGTTAGATTGCTTCATTTCAAAGGTGAATTTGAGCATGGGATGGAGAATATTAAGGTGTGTAAGGAATTTATTACATGCAGCCTCAAATTCAAATATAACAAATCTGTCATGTACGTAGCAGAAATATGCAAAGGATAGGAGGTTTGGGGTAATTTGATAAGAGACATGTTTCTCATGAAAACTGACAAAAGCAGCAGGAGCTGGCTCCAGAGGGAATCCAAAGGCAACTGCACCTGTTTTGATATCTATGGAGTGGTGTCATTAAAACCGAATTCAACTGCATGAGGTGCTAAATTCATTAGTTCAGTGAATATAGATTCAGAAAAATGGCGTGTCCATATTGCCATGATATAGTGATGCGGAGCAAAGGTCTATGTTTTCCTTGAGTGAGCATAGTAAGAAGTCTCACAACACCAGGGTAAAGTCCAATAGATTTATTTGGTAGCATAAGTCACAAGTTTACGGAGCGCTGCTCCTTGAGTTGCACAGAAGTGAAAGGACTTGTAATGTTGAACGAGTATCAAACTACTTTCAACTGCTATCTACTCACATTTTCTACAGACCAACAACTGCAAAATGACAAGACGGCTCAGTTCCACCAATCCTTGTCTTTCGTAAAGTACAGCAGGTGACTGAAGGTAGCAATATGGCTAACTCAGCCTTGAGCCATCATCGAATAGCCTAAATAATCAATAAGGATTTCTATTCATTTCACGTGAATGTGGTCAGTGACCATAAAATCATAGAACCTTAAAAATTCATGGTACAAAAGGAGGCCATTTGACCCATCACATCTGTGACAATCAAAAAGAGCTATCCAGCCTAATTCCATTGTCCAGCTTTTGTTCCGTGTTTGATGGATTATGGCATTTCAAATGCATGGCCATTTACTTCATAAATTTGACATGAGTTTCTGTCTCTATGACAGTGAGTTCCACACAACCACCACTACTTGGGTGAAAATTCCTCCTCAACTTACTCCGAATCCAATTATTTTAAATGTATGCTCCCATTCTTCTGGCCTCTCTGCTAAGGAAATATGTCCTTCCTACCCACCTATCTAGTGCCCTGATAACTTCGTGCATCCCAGCTAAATTGCCCATCAGCCTCCTCTATTTTTAGGAAGACTACTTCAGTCTATCCAATCTTTCCTCATAGTGCAAACTCTCCAGTTCTGGTAACATCCTCATAAATCTCTTCTGTTCCTCTCCAGTGTGATTGCATCTTTTCTCTAATGCAGTGAGCATAACTGTACACAATATTCTAGCTGTGACCTGACTAGTGTTCTATACAGTTCCAGCACAACCTCTGTGCTCTTATGATCTGTACCTTGGTTAATGAAGGAAAATACTCTGAATGCTTTCTTAATCATCTTTTTTGCAACTTTCAAGGATCTGTGGATACACAATCCAGGGTTCCTCTGTTTCACCTCACTTCTTAGCATTTAATTTATTTCCTCATGCCTTGTTTCCTTTTGTAAATGCATTATTATCTCACACTTCTCCAGATTGAATTCTATTAGCCACCTTTCAGCTTACCTGACCAGTTCATTGATATCTTTTAATGTTCTACGTTGACTCACTATCAACCACACAAGCGATTTTTGTATCATCTTCAAACTTCTGAATTATGCCCTTTACATTAGGCACAAATCATTGATGTATATCACAAAATGTTAGGAACCTAGTACTCTATCTGCAGAGCCCCACTAGAAATCCAGTCACAAAAGCCCCTGTCAACATTCCCCTTTGCTTGCTGTCACTAACCCAATTTTGGATCCAGCTTGACATTTGTCCCTGTATTCCACAGCATTGACCTTTCTGTTTACTATGCCAGTCTGCTCTGTGGGCTGTCAAAACCTGTATAAAATCTCTGTAGACTACATCAAATGCACCACCTCATCGACCCTTTTGTAATACTTCAGAAAACCAATGGGTAAATGAAACAACTGGAACCAATTTTTACAAATCTTTACAAGCATTAATTTATACAGATGCACATTACAAACAAGCAGCTGTTAACCCAATAACTGCAATTTCAGTCCGTGTCTTCCATTTTCATAGGGGCAGAATGGGGGACAGTTCACATTTTGTGCATGTGCGGTTCACAGAGGAGATGGCCATTTAAATCATCAGCTGCCTCCTTTAAAGCCAGGTTTCGATAGTCCAGGAGTGTGAATCACCAGTATGCACTAGAGACCTGGCAAGAGCAGGTTTGAACTTTGTGCATTCCTTGGAGAGCCAGGGTACCCTTGGAGAGGTAAGGAACTCCTTTGGATCTGGTCCTGTGATACCACTTGGGGAGGTCAGGTACCCTTTGAAATTGTTAAAACTAGGCATTGTATCTAAAAGTGTATAAAATCATTCACTGTCAAGCTCATTGGAACTGTCAACAGGTCTGTCAAAATCAACCACCAAATCTTTAAAGAGGATCTGGCAAAAGAACATAAGAACATAAGAACATAAGAAATAGGAGCAGGAGTAGGCCATCTAGCCCTTCGAGCCTGCCCCGCCATTCAATAAGATCATGGCTGATCTGTTGTGGCTCAGTTCCACTTTCCCGCCCTCTCCCCATAACCCTTAATCCCCTCTCTTATCAAGAACCCATCAACCCGCTTCTTAAAAATATTTAGCGAGGCAGCCTCCACCACTTCAACGGGCAGAGAATTCCAGAGATTCACCACCCTTTGAGTGAAGAAGTTCCTCCTCAACTCCGTTCTAAGGAGACCTACTAATGGGCTCTATCAAGAGGTCTACTGTCAAAAATGTGAAGGGGATCTGTTAAGAGGACTGGTCCAAAGTGCTGGAGGATGTGTTGAGGTAGAAGATCAGCATGATCCAGTGGAACAGCGGAGCAGGCCCAAAGCGCCAAATGGCTTATTCCTGATCCTGACTGGAATTCTCTGGCTGTTCACACCAGCAGGATCTTCTGGTTCGGCAGATGGTACACCCCCAAAGCGGGTTTCCTAGCGGCACTGGGTGCAGTCAATGGGAAATCATATTGACAGCATCATGACCAGAAGTTTCCAACGTCAGAGAATCCCCTGAAACATGCTGCAGGGAAGTCAGAGAATCCAAACCCCTCCCCAACAAACATGTTCCTATGTGTCAAGAGGAACTGTCAAAAGCACTCATCGAAGGGAATTTTAAAGCTGTCAATGAATTTAAAAGTCCTGTCCATTAAGTCTTTGAAAAGAGTTGCTGTATTTAAAATAAATCATTGTTTGCTATTTTACTCTATCTGTTGACATAAGCCAGAGGGCTTCCATTACTGCAGCATGACTGATTTCACAACCATCTTTATTACAGCAGGATGCCTGCCATTTCTGTTTGATTGACAGCTACGAGTGATTAAGATTCTTAAAATTGGATTACCAATTGCAGTGCTTGTTATAAGAAATGGTGCACTTGAATTAAATATTTATTGTTATAAGACTTTATATATTTGAAGGAATGTAAACGTAGTAAATGGTTTCATGGCTGAGAATGCTTTTCAACATAGTGAAACCTGCAATAGATACAGCCCTTTCTTTTATAGAGCATAATTTTAGCTCATCTGTGCAAAGCTCCTGATGTTAATTCATGGTGCATACATTTAGTGAGTTGTCATTGTAGATGTAAGGGCAAAGAGCAATTGGTGGGGGCATGAGTTGTCACTAAATTGACATTGGGGATAAAAAAAGCCTGAATGTGAGTACAGGGGTTATATGGGTCATGGGATGGGTATTGGGATATAGGATGGCATTGACTGCATGAGGTGCCATGTGGTGTGGGTTCAGGGGCATTGATTGGCATAGGGGTTGAAGAGTGCCATAGGGTTGGTACAGGGGCTAAAGGGGGTTATGAATTGGCATAGATAGGGCAGGGGACTGTGTAAGAGATTTTGGAGATGAGGGCTGGAGGGATGTTTTATGTGTCATTCTGTTTTTTTTAATGTTTGAATACAAGACTGGAACCCAGTCCACCTCTGCATCTGGCAACCTCCTCACTACTTCAAGAGTCGCTCACCCTTACTCAAATATAGCCCAGCATACCCCAAGACTGAAAATTTGATATTCAGGCAGTCATTTTTAAAGATTAGCTTCATAGAGCCCAGAATTCTCCTGACTCTGTGCACCCGCTGGTGAAAATCTAGGCCACTGTCTTTGGCAAATGCTTACTTCACATCAAAAAGCAAAATAAAACAATCATATAGTTTAAGCTAAAAATCTCAACTGCACCTTCTCTTTTCCTATTAGAGATCCTGCCAGAGAAGGCTTTGGCTACTTATCAGGCTCATTCATTTTCCCTGGGACCAGCCCAAAGGTATGTCACAGCCCTCTGGAATTCATTTTGATTTCTTCTCCATGTTCCAGCTATTCTCCAAGATATGGGGCAGAACTCTCTCCAAAAAATGCTTAATCTCGAATTTGTGTGAAAACTGGAGTAATTCACGTTGTTTTTATCAGGAGGAGTTCAGAGAAGAATCTCCCACGTGCTGGGCACTGCAGGAGCCACCAATGTGAATATCATTAAATTTCAGGGGGCGGAGCCTATTCCTGCTGGAGACGCTGAAATCAACATGCTGAACGGGCTACTGCACACACACTGATCTGTCAGCATCAAGATCAGCGCATGAGCTTTGGCCCTGCACTGACAGCCTGCCAATTGGGGTACAGCTTGATTGTTGGTCAGGCCCATGACCCCTGCAATGCCTGCTCTCCACCTCCCCATGGCCTGATTGCCGGCTCCCAGACTGTACCCGGGCCCAGTCCCAACCCCATTCCTCCAGCAGCCCCCCTGACAGTAACTCCCCCCATCCCCGCAGTGCCGACCCCCCAGCAGGCTGACCGTCCACCCAGCTGACCCCCTCCAGCCCTCCCTGATCGCTGGCCTCTCTCCTTCCCCCAGTGGGACCCATCATCCCTACCGATCGCCCCAAGGCCCTGCCCCCTTGGCACTGCCCCATGCCTGATTGGCAGTGCCAAGGTACCACCCGGGCATTGGCACTCTGCTCCTTTTGTAACTGGGAACGGCAGATCCCATTCCCCATTCCCTCTCTGCCTGCTTACTCTTAACCTGAATGGTGACCACACAGCCATATAGCTATCTCAGCCTTGCAGATGCACGTCCCTCAACAATGAATGATTTTAAATAATCAGTATGATGCGATAGGCTTTTCCATTATCTTTGATCCACACTTATGTTTCAGTTGCATGTTGATTTTTAAATTGTCAATTCTGAAACTGGCTGAAATTGGCCACCAAAACAAGAGGGACCCATGCTGACCAGATCTCTGGGAGCTTTGAGGGGATTGAGTCATTAATGGGCAGCGGGAACCCTGCTGCCATGAAATTCAACTACATAGGAAACACTTAATAGCTGCATTTCCCCCAGCATGGTAGAAATTTCACCCCTGAATGACAGCTGTGACTCAAGGTTCAAAAGCAGGGATTTGAGCTCCTTCACTTGAGGACCTTTCCACCACATGTGGCTATTTGGAACACAAGAAGCGTCTTTGAGTTCCCGCAACTAGTTTTGGCTACTAGGTCTAGTTTTGGCTCCTGGCTAAATTTATCAGAAATAAACTTAGACTTATCCCTAATCTGGACAGAAAAGAACTCACAAGCTACTTGCCAAATAGCCCCTTCCCTCATGCAGACGTAATTCTAAATATTTATTTACCTCCCTTCTCAACCTCTGGGCTCTCTGTCAATACAGAGTGATGCTCAGAATTCATTCTGTTTCCCCTGTCGTCTATGCCAGATTTATTTGAAGACAGAAGGAGATTTGATAGGGTGGATTCTGGGAGACAGAAGGTTACTTATGAACCACTCTCTTTAGGTGTGGCTAAAGGCAGCTTTGCAGCAACCACAGACTGAAGCGGAACACAACTTCCATTCAGTTACTATGATGCCTTAACAAATCAGAGCATGTTACAGTCCAAAGCCCAAGGTTTTTAGAATCATTGGGTGAAATACAATGCCTTCCTTTCCCCTGGTGGCAATTTTGGAGTTGTGGGTGGACGACATGTATTTGACCAGGGGGAAAAGGAGGAGGGGGCCTAATTAAATGCCTCATCCTGTCACCATTGATATCGACTATGGAATCCAGTTGGGTTGCTCGCAGCTTCATGGGGAACAGATCCTTTATTTGAAAGCATCCATTATCGAGAGACCCAGCACTGGGAAGGGGGGTTGCCCTTTCCTGTGACACCCCTTCTCCTTTTGCACTAGCAGTCACCTGTCCACCATCCCCATTTCACTGTCACGTACCTTCCTTCAGGGCCCTGACAATGATCTCTGGTAAATACCCAAGTGTATTCCTGGCGGTAGCCACCACTTCTGGTGGAGCTGGCAGTAATGGAGAGCTGCCTCCCTCTGATTAGCTGACAGTGCTCAGGGATGAAATTTCCACCACGCTGGGGCAAATGCAACACTTAAATGTCTCCCATGGAGTTGAGTGCCATGGCAACAGGGTTCCTGCTGCCCATTAGTTACTCATCCCCTCAGAGCTCCCAGAGATCTGGTAAGCATGGATACCTCCTGTTTTGGTGGCCAATGTCACCAATTTTAGGGTTGAAAACTTAAAAATCAATGTGCAACTGAAACATAAATGTGAATTAAAGATTATTAGAAAAGCCTATATCTTCATGGTGACTGAGCAAATAAAATTCTGCTTTTAGTGCAATGGATTTGAAGATTTTTATGAGCCTTTGGGGTCATATTGTGCAATTCAATTTACTTTTTCTGTAAGAAAGAAACAGAGCTCCAGTCTTCTGAATGACATATAGAAAATAATCCGCTATAATGGGATTTGAGCTTGTCATGGTTCAAGTTGTAGGTCCACCAATGTTCTGTTAGTTATATCACACGAAAATATCATTTTTGCGCTGGTGAAATTAAACATTTTAAACATTTTAAAAGAGGGATTTATTTTCTCGAAACATCGGGACGCTTCAGGTCAAGAATTTGAGTATTGCTGAGATAAGAGACACACTGTCCAACATTTTCAGCTTACATTCATCATGACAAGATGTAAATATGCCATTCTTGCTTCTGTCATTATGTGTGCAAGACAAAATGTGTGTCACCTTTTCAACAAGTTCTCATTAAGAATGTTCTTTGGTGCTTATTAGGATCATTTTCTATCATTTTGAAGTGTATTGTCATTGTAGGTTTCCTGGAATAATTTTATACATGTTGTCATAATGATGGATCAAAGCCCTGAATTATGTGCGAACATGTTGAACTTTTACGTATGACATAGTTTTCAAAATGGATATAGTAGTCAAAGATGACTAAGAATGGAAATTCAGTTACTGTCTCAGTTGTTCCTATGTGGATTGTACTGACCTGAGAGACAAATCAAATTTCCAGACAGGGAAATATGAAAGGCACAAAAGAATATAGCCTGGACTGTCATCTCCTGTGGAGATAATGAAAACTGATTATAATTTCAGCAGGAATCACAACCTCTCAGTGATGTTCTAGGCATATTCTTGGATTCACCCCTTCCAGAATACACAGGAGAATGGAATAAAAAGTAAGTGTGGAGTAGTGCTTGGTGTGTCAGAGTGTGTGACACAGAAACAATGAAGGACAGTAGAGTCACTCTGCTGCTCATAATGATGGATCAAAACCCCAAATTACGTGCAGGTAAAAAAGTTTCATTCTCTCATTGTTTTAAAAGCAGCAGTGCTAACTACTGTGCCACTGTGCCTCCCCAAGTTTTGTCGCACAAATCAATACCTATATTGACAGAGAATGACAAAACTTCCCATACTTCAGCTCATCCTGTCAGATATTAAATGATAGTTCATCAACCCGCTAGCAGACATAACGGGATTTCCTATACCAAATCCCTTTTAAGATTTCAGGTTGACTACAGTTTAAAATATAAATTTCTACTTGTATTTCTTCCATTCTGAAGTGGATGCGATATTCAGTCAGTGTATTGTTGTTCTCGACAGGACTGAGCAAGAGAAGCTACTGTTGATCATTAATATCACTCAACACAAAATAATCAGGAAACATGTTGTGCACACTGACCAAGAGCAGGTACCCTGTTCTTTAACGTTATGTTAACAACTTTCTTCAGATCAAATTTTTTTTTCCAGCCTGTTCCTATATGTCCACTTCTTTCTGCAAGCAGTATTTACTCTCTGAAAATTGTCTTCAAGGCTGCGAACCTATGTTACTTTAGATGGTTTCCCTTTGTCCTCACCCCAGACTCAGTCTTTGCAAAACCGTAGCTTGTTTAAGTGTACACTTAAAGCAGCAAGCGGCTACTTCTCCTGCAAGTCAGTCCTAGTGACCAGTCTGAATGTTAAATTGCACAACATTCTACTGTTGGCAAAGTTAACAATATTTAGGCAGTCGGTAAGAATGACAATTGAAGCAGTTGGTAAAAATGTAATAATTATTCATGCTGAGGCAGTTAACAGGGGGGAAAATTCTCCCAAAACCTTCCATTATCCACAACTACCTCCGAGATAGCAACAACTTGAATTCAAAGTTTTGAAGTTTATTTATTAGTGTCACAAGTAGGCTGACATTAACACTGCAATGAAGTTATTGTGAAGATTCCCTACTCACCGCACTCTGGCGCCTGTTTGGGTACACCGAGGGAGAATTTAGCATGGCCAAGGCACTGAACCAGCATGTCTTTTGGACCGTGGGAGGAAACAGGAACACCTGGAGGAAACCCACGCAGACACGGAGAGAATGTGCAGAATTTATATTTTAGCGTAGAAAATATCTCAAAGCGCCTCACGGCTGGTTATTGGGAATGACACTGAGCATGGGAAGAGATTAAGATTGGCGTTGAAAGCTTGAATTTTTAAAAATTGGTGGAGAAGCAAAGGAAGGAGGTCCAGGGACACAGTTCTAGAAAGTAGGACTGAAGGCAATGGTAAGGCAAAGGGAGGGAAGACATGTGGAAGCTATGTTTAAGAAGAGAGGAGTGTTCAAAAGAATTGGAGGAATTTGCAGAGATGAGATGGAGTGAGGGTGTGGAGGGATTTAACACTAAAAGACAGGAAGCCAGCAATGGGCAGAAGGAAGACAGAAGTGATGGATGAATGAGATCTATGGTAGACACAACACGAGTTGCAGCGTTTTGAATAATTTATATTTATGTGGGAAGAAAAGAAGTTGTATTGAAGGAAGAAGGGGTGATGACTATGTAAAAGGCAACCACTGATTAAGCCAGCTAACATAGGGTAGAGGAAAAGCAATTTAGTAAAGAGAAATTGAAAGGGGAAGGGGCCAAGAAAGTGGCGGGTCTCATGCATGTGATAAACTCAGTAGGCAACAGAGATAGTGAAAACTAGAAGACGGTG
Source organism: Carcharhinus amblyrhynchos (assembly GCF_965287045.1). Lineage (NCBI taxonomy): Eukaryota > Metazoa > Chordata > Chondrichthyes > Carcharhiniformes > Carcharhinidae > Carcharhinus > Carcharhinus amblyrhynchos. Next base: position 91,799,128 of record NC_137328.1, on the reverse strand, counting down.
GGAGTGCAGGATTGAAGTTGGCAGGAAACATATAACACATCTGGATTATCCAACTGGAATAATCTTCTTGAAAACAAATATGCCTCACAGTGCCAGGGATTTGGGTTTGATTCCAGCTTTGTGTGACCATCTGTGCGGCGTTTACATGTTCTCCCTGTGTCTGCATGTTTCCTTCGGATGCTCCGGTTTTCCCAAAGATGTGCAGATTAGGTGGATTGGCCATGCTAAATAATTTCCATTAGTGTTGAGGGATGTACAGATGAGGCGTATTATAGATTCTGTTTACATTGTTGCAGGTAGGGCAATCAACAACTTCTACATAAAAATTTGCCCAACCTTATCCTTCGTTCTTTTAATGATATAAAATTTCTGCCTCTGAGCTACTGATTTACCAAACATCAAAATTATCCCTTAGTCACCTTTTAAAACCCAACATATCAAGGCTGATATTCTGTTTCACGATCTCATCAAAAGGTATGGTGATAAATGAAGGGAAACACAGACAGTGAGCCCAGTATGCTATCTCAGTAAGGTAGTTCAATGGTAACATTGATGGACTTGTCATCCATGGGGATTGCAGAACCAGGTCAAATCTTATTGAAATCCATGGCCAGGGCTAACACGCCTAAACAGAAAAAGTGTGACTTCTGTTCTTGCTCTTGCAGATATGCTGTCTCTGAGACTTTAGAGACAGAGAGAGAATGAGAGAAAGAGAGTCTATTTACTACCAGATAGGGTGAAGGTGGGAAGATGTTTCCTGGTTGACGAGATGGAAGTTTAAGGCCTTTGGAAGATTCAACCTGGTGTGGCCAACAGAAAGAATAATCTCTGTGAACCATGGAGGTTTTTATTCATATTTTAATAGAATCCCTACAATGCAGAAGGAGTTAGTTCAGCCCATGAAGCCTGTACCAACAACAATCCCACCCTCGCCCTATCCCCTTAAGCCCACATATTTACCCTGCTAAGCCCCTGCTATGCACAATTTAGCATGGTTCAGCATTTCTTGCAAGACTGATCCAGATGGCCACTGGATGTTACAGCTCGGCAGAATGGGGAGAAGTCAGTTAAAGTGGACGTTGTAAAGACTGCAATTCTGCAGAGAGTGTGCTGTAACATATAAAAGTGGTATGAGGTTATCAATCATCTTAAGAAACTAATAAGGGATATCTTTCCTGTAGTTTAGCGCATTAGCTGCTCACTAAGTAGTGTTGATGCTTATTTTTGTTTGTTACTCGCACACGTAACTAAAATGAAACAGAGGAGATTTGCCAGTCTGAGTGCCTAATGTCTTTTGAACCTTGCACGTTTGTTAAGTGCTTAAGTGCATTAATGAAAATGAAATGAAAATCATTTTTAATGGTTAATGAACATGCAAGATTCAAAGGACACTTCAAAGTCTGAAAAGATGAAATCTTGCCATGCGATTCCTTTAATTTGTTCACGAGGAATAAAAATCTTTTTAAAAGTTAATGGTCTCCAAGGAAACATAAAACAATGTCTGTGAAAACATATAAAAACAAGTGCTTTCATTCTTTTAATTTAACAGGATATTCAAACATTATTCAAAACTGTCTGTTCATATTTTTTGTTCTAAGCCTGAGTATGTGTATCCAGGTTGTAAAATCTAACAGTCTATTAAAATTCAGCTTACACCCAGTATAACGTAAGACCTTACCCTGACCTTCCTGTGTCTAATTGTGTGAAGGACTGTCATAGCTCTCCTCTGCTGCCTGCTTCACCCATGACTTTTAATCATTTACATTGATGGAATATGAGTGGAGTCTATCCAAAAATGTCATATGAAAAAACTAGCAAAATGAACAACTTGAATTCATACATGAGCTATTCATTTGCAGTATACATTTCAGACTTCAATTTTAAACATTTTAAACATGTTCAACCAGCCTCTGTCATTGAACTTCAATGTGATGCTTGTGTGAGGTCACTCAAAAAATGCATTCTATGTCGTTGTCGACTTCTCCTCTAAAGTTTATGAGAAAATGGGGGTGGAATTCACTGGCTGCGCTGGTCTAAAAGCTGGAAACTCCTGCCTGACTGTCAATGCGGTTTCACATTGTCCTCAATCTGCCCACCAAAATTCCAGAGGCTGGGGGAGAGGGGAGGCAGGATGGGAGAATTCCAGCCTGGATCTTTCACTAAACACCTGGAAAAGGTCATCTTCCAACCAGCTCCACCAACACAATACATCCCCCAACATCGATTCAGGCTAATGGCGAAATCTTGGAAAAGTGAACCATTTTCCATATCTTGGGAGACTCCTCTCGATGAAGGTGACAAAATTCATCATTGCCTTCAATGTAGAAGCTCAGCCATTGGCCAACTGAGGAAAAGAGCATTTTATACCACTGCCTCAAACCTGAGGCTAAGTTCATGATTTGCCAGACAGCAGTGATCCCCTCACTCCTGTATGCTTTGGAGGCTTGGACAACCTACAGCTGACACCTCAAAACACTGGAGAGATATCATCAGTGGTACTTTTGCAAGATTCTTCGAATCCAGGGACAAGAAAGGCAGTCCAACAGCAGTGTCCTCTCCCAAGCCAACTTGCCCAGTACTGAGGCATTAATCACTCAAAACCTGCTCCACTGGGCAGGCCATGCCACTCATATGCCTGACACCATATTGCTGAAGCAACGGTTCAGCTCAGGACTCAGTCACTGCAGGAGACTCCTAGAGGAACAGCAGATACACTATATGATTTACACAAAGCAGCCCCTTAAGAGATCAAATATCTCTGTCAACTCATGAGACTCCAGGTTTGTGACAGATTAAAATGTACACAGTTTATTTGGGAAAGCAGCGAACACATTTATTTTCTTTTTGTACCTTTTGGTACTTTATTCCCAATCAAAAATCCAATCTGGTCCAATCTGGGTCCCCACATGAGAAGCAAAACAGATCCAAGCTGACAGTACAGGACATACATCCCATCTTGGGCTTGATCAAACAAGATCCCAGCTGACAGTATGAGGCATTGCACCGCCTCGCGGGCTTGATCTGAGCTTCATCTTAGCCAAAAGGCTCAAACGCACTGAGAGATGTCATCAAGAGCATGCAGTAGTGAAGTTGCAACCTTGGAGGAAGCAAACAAACCACCAAGCACTACACCTATCCAATCCTTCATGCACCACTTGCCCCGCATTTAGCAGAGTCCATTGTGCATTGAATTTATCTGCCGTTTTAGAACCCAAATTGGAGTGAAATTCTCAATACTAAAGGACTGCTGAAGAAGAAGAAGACATTTCAGACTATGATTTCAAGTATTAAAGTCCAGACAAAGACAAAGAGCAAAGAATAATGCAGCAGAGGAACAGGCCCCTCGGCCCACAAGGCTGCGCTGATCATGTTTGTCCTACCTAGACCAACCGCCTGTATCCTTCTATATCCTGCCCGTTCATTTGCCTATCCAGATAATCTTAAATGTTGCTAACATATCAGCCTCAACCACCTCACTTGGCAGTGCATTCCAAACCCGCAACACCCTCTGTGTAAAAAACTTCCCCCGCACATCTCTTCTGAACTCCACCCCCCAACCCCCGCCCTTACCTTGAACTTGTGCCCCCTTGTGATTGTAATTTCTGATCTGGGAAAAAAGCTTCCAACTGTTCACCTTATCTATGCCCCTCATAATTTTATTGAAAATATGCATAAGTGAAAACAGTTTGACATCTAAAAAAATAGGAAATGGAATACCTCATTTTTTTTCCAGAAAATATGCAAATGGATGGTCAGAAATTTTGACCAGAAGCATCTCTGTACAACAAAAGAGAGCAGGTCACTATTTTTGGTATGGCAAGTTATTCTCACAGTAAAGGAAGCAGATGCTAAGAAAGATATATGGCAGATTAATATCATTTTGCCAAAAGAACTTGGCAAGAGCTGCTTAAACAATTTAATGAAAAAGAATATCTAAGGATAAAGTATTTAATAGAAAACATACACTGCAGGACACTTGCAAAAGTATGAACCGAAAACCAGGTTTTCTAAGTTCTTTTGTCTGAATGCTTTGACATTTTGGATGTTTTTCAAAAATGTAATGCACAGTTAAATATAGGACATCTATTTGCCTAACATTTTAGTTGTAATGGTGCAGGCCACTCTGTTCTACTTTTCAGTTAAATTGTAGCTGACCTGCACTCTAGATCCATTTACTAACTCAGTGGTGAAAAGCTGAGGCAAAGTACAGATTTCTGGGAAACATCATTTCTCATATCCCACCAAATGGAATATAATCTCTTTGTCTCTATTCTTTGGCAGCTATCCCCTAACCGATTATTGATGCGTGTCACAAGGAGTGCTATGTGTTCTGTAGATTGCTATTTGCTCAAAAGTAACCTACTAATACTTAATCATGTCATTTTTCTCTCTTTCATGAGCATTGCTGGCAAAGCCAGCTTTTATTTCCCACCCCTAAGTGTCCTTGAGAAAGTGGTGATGAACCATTGCGTCCATGTGGTTTAGGTGTACCCACAGTGTTGTTAGGAAGGGAGTTCCGGGTTTTGCATCCAGCAACAGTGAAGGAAGTGTGATATAGTTCCAAGCGTGGATGGTGCGTGTCTTGGAGGGAAACTTGTGTTCCTATGCTTCTGGTGCACTTTTCATTCTAGGTGGTAGATGTCGCAGGTTTGGAAGTTGCTGTTGAAGGAACCTTGGTGAGTTGCTGGTTGGAATCTTGTAGATGTTACTCACTGTTGTCACTGTACATTGGTGGAAAGAATGAATGTTTAAGGAGGTAGATGGATGCTGATCAAACAGACTGCTTTACCCTGGATAGTGGTGAGCTTCTTGCACATAGTTGGAGCTGCACTCATTCAGGTTAGTGAAGAGTATTCCATCACACTCCTGATTTATGTCTTGTAGATGGTGCAGTAAGGAGTCTCACAACACCAGGTTAAAATCCAATGAGTTTATTTGGTAGCACAAGCTTTCAGAGTGTCGCTCCTTCTTCAGGTGACACTCCAAAAGCTCATGCTACCAAATAAATCTGTTGGCCTTTAACCTGGTGTTGTGAGACTTCTTACTGTGTTTACCCCAGTCTAACACCGGCATCTCCACATTGTAGATAGTGGGCAGCCTACGCTGCAGCCTGGGGGATTATTCCATCTAATCGTACTTAAGATTTTTAAAGTAGAGCTATTGACTCTAGAGTAAAAGCAGTATTTGGTTCAGCCTCTGATGTCCTGTTTAAGTCACAGCATTTATATGATTGTATAGTTCAGTTTCTGGTCAACGGTAACCCCCAGGTATTGATGCAGGGGCATCCAGCGATGGCAATGTCATTGAATGTTGAGGGGAGATGATTCTTTCCTGTTGGAGGTGCTGATTCCCTGGCTGTTGCATTGCATGAATGTAACCCAAGAATTGACAAGGATCTTGCTGCATGACTGCTTCTGTATCTGATGACTCATGATTTGTGCTGAATGCTGTGCAATCATCAGTGAACATCTGACCTTATATTGGAGGAAAAGTCATTGATGAGGCACTGAGAGTGATTGGGCCGAGGGCACTACCCCAAGGAAATCCTACAGCGATGCCCTGAACCTGAGATGACTGGCCTTCAATATTTATGCTAGGTATGACTCCAGCTGGTGGACCTAAGACCTAGGACAGTCTCTTCAATATACCCCTGACAGCATGACCTCAGCCCTGACAGTCTTAATTTGGAGGGGGAACGTAATTCTGGTGAGTTAGGTTTTCAATAGGCGTTCATGAGATACAATTGAGTACAAATATGATTTCTGACATTGATAATTGGGAATCTTGACCAACCTTTAGCCCATCACCCAAGTCAGGAGGACAAAATTCCAGACTAATTTCCCACTGATGGAAAACTGTCTTTTTCCATTGTGTAAATTTAGTGCCTCACCCACCACAGTTCTTCCCTCTGGTGAGAGCAGAAAATTCCACCCCATGAATTAAACTGGTATCAACATCAATGCAGCAGTAATGCTAAATGCTATATTTTAGGAAAATGTCAAGTTGAAAGTCGTTATGAGATGTGTTGAACAGATCAGCATCATGTAAGTTACAATTAGCATCCACTTAATTGCAGTCATCATACATGCAGTGACTTTGAGATTTGTCTCCTTCCCACTGAATATCGTCTTCAAGGCATGCTAAAATATGTGGTATTTCTGCCATTCACAATAATTTGTGGATCCAGAGCTGTATTCCCTATACAGCTGTGTATCTTCTCCAGAGTCTAGAAAGAGCGCAGAAAAGATTTACTAGGGTGCTACCGGGACTTAATGGTTTGAGTTATAAGGGAAGGCTGGATAGACTAGGACTTTTTTCCTCTGGAACGTAGGAGACTGAAGGGTGATCTTATAGAGGTCTATAAAATAATGAGGGGCATAGATCAGCTGGATAGTCAATATCTTTTCCCAAAGGTGGGGGAGTCTAAAACTAGAGGGGGAGGATTAAGGTGAGAGGGAAGAGATAAAAAAGGGTCCAGAGGGGCAATTTTTTCACACTGAGGATGGCAAGTGTCTGGAACAAGCTGTCAGAGGTAGTAGTAGAGTAGGGTACAATTTTGTCTTTTAAAAAGTGTTTAGAAAGTTACATGGGTAAAATGGGTATAGAGGAATATGGGCCAAACGTGGGCAATTGGGACTAGTTTAGGGGTTAAAAAAAGGGGTGGTCTGGACAAGTTGGGCTGAAGGGCCTGTTTCCATGCTGTAAACTGTAATAACTCACGGAGGCGAAAGCCCCGTCACCAAGTTACATTATTTACACCATACATCTGTACACAGTCAGCTCTCCAGTTCCTCCCTGCTGAATGCAGGCTGGGCATCTGACACACCTTCTTTAAATTGGGAATATGAGGCTCCCTGATTTAACTATCAATTAGGACTCATCAGTTTGTTCATACTCTAGCAAGCCAACCTCATTAGCCTGGCTTTATATGAAGTCATAAACATCTATGACTCTATGAGTCAGGCTTTGCACATCGCCTGCAGCAGTGAATGCGTGTGTTCTGTTGATCTAACAATTCCACTTCAATCTCAACAGGGCACTTGTCAGTTGGTGCACCGCCATACCCATTGGCTGTAACTTGCTGAAATTCTTCTGAGAGTCATTTGTAGATCACTCTTTTATGTAAGTCTTTTATCAGTGATAGCATTCGTGTGATCAGAATGAAACTCTTTAGTCAGACTGAAATGTGAAAAGCTCGCAATGTCTTAATCAGATTCAGTATTAAAGTTCTATTCATCTCTTAGGACACACTCCACATATGAGCTTTAAATTGCACCATGACTTCTCATGGCATTTTTAAGTAGTAATATAAATAGATTTGACATACTTTGTGCAAATTGTGTATTTGTACAATACATTAAACATTGCTATTGGTCACTGTTTTAGAGTGTGGAGCTATTCAAAATTACACTGCTTTAATATGAATCGCTGAAACTGCACAAGTTTCTATTTAAAGTCAGTCCAGTACTTTCAGGAAATTTTCACAGTAACTTCATTGCAGTGTTCTTGTAAGCCTTGTGACTAATAAATCAACTTTAAAACTTTTGCTTTGTCTTGACTAACAGTGCATTACAGCATGGCAATATTGCCACAGACCTTAGATGACTTTCCTTTTGGGCTGAGACAATCGGCTAAATTTTAGTCACCCAAGGCTGAGTAAACTCACTTTGGGAGCACCAAACAGGAGGTGGGTAGATTGTAATTTCATTTTGACCCTCTGATTCCTACCACTCAACATTGCCTGTTGCCTGGGTTGGGAAATGTTGTGGGTCTCAACCCAATGCCCACATAATATTTGAATGTCTGCTCCAAATTCATTTCCCCCCGCCCTTGGTTGCTATTTTCATAGATGTAAGTGGGTTCCTGAAGACTGTGTGAACCACATCCAATAAATTAGTTCATGAATCTTGGGGTAATCTACTGGGATCAGGTAAGTTTAAGTGCTCTTGTCAACTTCAACTGTCATAATTAGACACTGTTTGAAAAGTTAAATATGTTATTAATGTAGTGACTGATCACAGGGCTCTGTCCTTAAAAGGTACGCGACCAGCATTGTGTAAATTTTCAGATGCTTTAGAGTACATGCTTCAATGGGGAAAGGCCTCTTCTGCATTCTATGATATAGAGAATCAGGTATAAATGCGTGTATGGGGTCATGTGAATTGATTTTCATATGGATTTAGAGTCCTGACAGCTACTAAGGCTGGAATGTTATTGCCGTTCATGCTGGTAGAATTTGCCCACCCCACAGCAGTGAACGGAGATTTGGCTGGGCGCCAAATTGTCCAAAATGGCTGCAGCGGGAGTGTGGCGTGAATGGCCATAAAAATGCATTCTAAGCTATTGAAGCACTGTAGGAACAGAACTAATGAACAGTAAAATAATATTGGGAAGTCTTTGAAATTCCCATGGAGTAAAAAAAAAGACAGTCATTCAAAGTTCCATTTGAGAAACAAAATGTTGTCTCTTACAAGCTCATAGAACTGTCAATCAAACATAGCCAGTGAAAGTCCTTCTGGTTAAAAAAAAACTTTAATCCAGTTAACATCTCTTAATCTTAACTAAATAAACAAGCAAACATTTAAAGATAATTTCAAAGAAAGATATGAGGCGACATGGTGGCACACTGTTGCCTCACAGTGCCAGGGACCAAGGTTCAATTCTGGCCTTGGATGGCTGTCTGTGAGGAGTTTGCATGTTCTCCCCATGTCAGGGTGAGTTTCCTCTGGGTGCTCTGGTTTCCACTCACAATCCAAAGGTGTTAGGTTGATTGGCCGTGTTAAATTGTCCCTTACTGTCAGGAGGACTAACAGGGTAAATACATGGGGTTAAAGGAGATTGTTGTCGGTTGAGGCTCAATGTGCTGAATGTAGGGATTCTATGATTCTAAATGTTTTATTACAAGCTTATAAAACTATCAATGACAAAAAGCGAGCAGTCCCCTTCAAATTATGTAAACAACCTGCTACAGGGTGGGAGGAGATCGATGTTCATAATGAGGCCATCTGGCAAAACAGAAGGTTGGGAGCGGTGAGAGGGCCAAGGGAATTGTGGGCAAGAAGGACTAACAACCATGCGGAGAACTGGAATAAATGGAAGCAGGCTTCCCAACCTGCTGGCCTTACCTCATGATTGTTTTGGGAGATAGTGGTCCCAACTCGAGCTCATGCCCGACTCCTAGGGTCTACAATTTTGTGGAAATATACTGCCTTTTAGGAATTGGGCACATGAGATGGCCCAAAATGCAGTTCCCAAACTGAAGACAAAACTCAGCACGATTAGAGTAAATTTATTGCTCTGATTCTGACATTGAGAGTTATGCTCAAAGGATATCATACAGTTGACGCCACTGTGTTAAATCCCTGCCTCTGGTGTGCACATCCCGACAGCACGATTTAATTCTAGGAGTTTGTGATTAATAAGTTGATCCAATAACTTTAACACTGACATTAACTTATTTTTGCCACTTTTCAATGACCTATACTATTAAGCTGTACTCTAAGCTTAAAAATACACACCAAGACTTTTTTTGTGGAATGCTCTCCAATATTTTTGAAACCTCTGAAAAGCATATGTTAATTTTATTCAGATGGAACTCACAATGAGTGGCTTCATTGCTAAATATATCAATGTGCTCATCTATCTCAACCTTCACGGCTACAGAATAGTTTTTGTAGGGAAACATACCTGAACGTATTAGAGCCATAAGTCATAGAGGTTTACAGCTTGGAAACAGGCCCTTCAGCCCAACTTGTCTATGCCACCCTTCTTTTAACCACTAAGCTAGTCCCAATTGCCTGCAATGGCTCACATCCCTCTATATCATCCTACCCATGTAACTGTCCAAATGCTTTTTAAAAGACAAAATTGTGCCCGCTTCTACGACTACCTTTGGCAGCTCGTTCCAATCATTTTGTGAAAAAATTGCCCCTCTGGACCCTTTTGTATCTCTCCCCTCTCACCTTAAACCTATGCCTACCTTTAGGAAAAGATGTTGACTAGCTAGCTGATCTATGCCCCTCATTATTTTATAGACCTCTATAAGTCTCCTACACTCCAGGGGGAATATACTATCCATTTTAAAGTCAAAATTATGTGACATGGAGGAATGGGAGATAGGTATTTGGGTTTATTAAATTTGGATTTTTTTTTCCTTATAGGGGGTGTTTCACATTGGTGTTTTACAATTAAACAGTAATAGGAATTGATCTGCCACGTGCTGTGTGTCTCAGGTTAACTAATCCTCCCATTACAGATTAATTTATTGTTTTTCCACCAGGACTGTGAAAGATTCATGGAACTTTTGAACCTGAGCCAGAAATTACAGAATTGTGTGAATTAATTGCAAATCTTCATGCCAGAAGACCAATATCAAAATGAGGGTCATACCTGCTCCTAGAATTATATTTTAAAATCAAATCAAACAAATAGAATGCTTGAAAAATATGTTTTCATGTTGAAGCATGATAGAAATCCTTTTTTACCTTATGCAGAGAACTTCAGAACCCAAGACTGCTGGCGGTAATCCAGTTCAGTTTCTCTCTCATCATGTAATGGTGTGTAACATTTGAATAAAAGTTGATGTTTTATCATTGTATTAAAAACAAAACAGTTCACAAACAACTGGGAAATCAATATTGCCTTTTGGAAACTAGGAGCAGGATTTTCTGGCCACACTTGCCCCAAAACAGGAAAATCCAGACTGAGGTCAACGGATCTTTGCACGGTCCGTTCCCTGCCTGCTGTGATTCCCGTGGGATGGGAAAATTCCTAGATCTGCAAAAAGCAATATTCTACAATTGAACAGTTTAACATCTGAAATCCTCAACCATGTGTTTTTTACCTCCAGACATAACAATTCCAATGCAGCCTTGGCCACCTTTCCAACTTGCATCCTCTCTAAACTTAAGCTTATCTGAATCCCTGCTGTCCATATCGCACCAGTTGTCGCAGCCCCACTGTAACTGGCATTGGCTCCCAGTTGAGCAATATCTTGATGATAAAATTCTTATTTTTGTTTTCAAATACTTTCATGGCTTCACAACACCCTATGTCTTTGGCCTCCCCCAACTTTCCAAGAGAACTGTGCTCTTCCACTCCTAGCCTAATGCCTGGTTTTAATTGTTCAACCTTTTGGATAGCCTTCAGCTGTTGAGGATCTAAACTCTGCAGTTCCCTCTCTAGATCTCAAATCTCTCTTTTTTTTTCTCCTTTTAAACACTCCTTTAAAACCTATCTTTTTAACCACATTTTGGACATTGCCCTAAAATCTCCTTTTCTGGTTCAGTGCTAAATTTTGTTTGCTAACATTCCTATGAAATGCCTTTAGATGTTGTCCTATATTAATTCACATTCTTGTTGTTGAAGACAAAGTTGCAAGCTAATAGTAAAATATTTTACATTTTATTTTTCCCAATTCCTTATCCTCTTTTATTTTTGTTACACTGCCATCTTGTCCTCACCCTTCATTACTCAGCTAAGTTGGTGGATTGACGGGTGAACAAAATGAAAATGTAGATGAACTACAGAATATTGAATATGAGCAAATGAAGCTAATTCATCGCACAGGCTCCATAAAATCTACTCTCATCATTTACTCTGCTCAATTTATTTAATCTCATAAAAAGCTTTCTCCTGTCCCTAAAGTAACCAAGTAAAAGTCCAGCATATTTATCCCAATCTCATGTCCAACGATATTAACATCAGGCCATTTACCTTTTACCTTGAGCTCTGATGAAGTGTTATCCAGACTTAAAATGTAAGCCCTATTCTCTCTGCACAGATGCTGTTAGAAAGGCTGACACTTCCCGGCATTATCTGTTTTATTACCTTCTATGCAATTTTATTTCTTCTCAACAATTCAAAAACAACAATGTATGACGTGAAACTGAATTATCCCTAATTTCTGTTTTATTTCTCTTCATAATCTTCACTGTTACTGTTCTGATATTCATCACTGAGTTCTGTAAGGTACTGACCCATGTCAATAAGAGGAGAGTTTGGCGCTGAATGAGACTCTCTGTCACAAGATTCTCCATTGTAATACAAGAAGAGCAGGATTAAGGCACATAATATTACTGGAAGTTTTACATAGTTTTCCTGTTAGAATGGAAGTCATATGTGTTGCATTACTGATTAGAACGCTTTACTGAGGGGGCACTGTAGCTGATGAATGTGGGAATGTAAAGGCTATAATATTGTTCTGCATTATGTACTCTAGCAGCTGCTAAGGTTTGTCTTGTCTTGCCATGCCAAGCTTCCACCCTATTAATCTTAACTCAGAAAAAATTATTTTCGAAGTTTTTAGTATTATTATTGTCATATACCCATAAAATTTATTAGGAAGGTGGTCACTCAGATTTTAAAAAGACCATGGAATGTGGATAATTTACCCTGACAAAATGAACACCATGGGGTCAAATGACTTATTATGCAGTTTCTGTACAGACATAAGGTCAGACATGTCTGGGCATTTTTCTGGAAAGTTCCTTAAAATGTAAATGACTGAAATGCTCCAACCCAGGCAACATCCTGGTGAACCTCCTCTGTACCGCTTTTAGAGGTATCATATCTTTCCTATAGTGAGGTGACAGGAATTGCACACAGTATTCCAGCTGTGGCCTAACCAATGTTCTGTTCAGCTCCAACATTACTTCATTTCTCTTATACGCTATCTCATGACTGATAAAAGCAAGTGTTCCATATGCCTTCTTAACTATCCCATTCACATGCTCTGTGGACTCCAGGAATCTATGAATAAGTACCCTGAGATCCATCTGTTCCTCTGAGCTTCTTAGTGTCCTGCCATTCACTAAATATTCTCTCATCTTGTTTCTTCTTCCAAAGTGCATCACCTTGCACTTAAATGTTATCTGCCACTGTTCTGCCTGTCTGACCAGCCCATCTATATCTTCCTGTAATCTATGGCCATCTTCTTCATTATTTGCCACCCTACCAATCTTGGTGTCGCATGCAAACTTGTTTAACATTACCCCCACATTTTTATCAATCACGTGGGAATCTGATTGAGAAGATTAAAGCACATGGAATTCTGAGAAACTTGGAGAAATGAATCAGAAATTGACTTAGTAATAAGATACAAAGGGTGGTGGTAGAAAGTTGTTTGTGTGACTGGAGATTGGTGTCCAGTGGCATACCACAAAAATCAGTACTGAGATCCTTATTGTTGTTTTTTACATAATTAGTATAGATGAAAACGTTGGGTAATGTTAAGCAAGTTTGCAGATGACACCATGTGGGAACCTTGTCAAAAGCTCTGCTAAAATCCATATAAACCACATTTCCTCATCTACATACTCAATCACATTTTTTAAAACTATCCCTAATTAATCCGTGCCTTTCGAAGTGGAGATTAACTCTCTCCTTCAAAATTTTCTTCACTACTCTACCACTGATGTGAGACTCACTGGTCTGTAATTTCCCTATCACCCTTCTTGAAAGTGGAACAACATTAGCCATTCTCCAGTCCTTTGGCACATTCCTCGTGTAAGAAGTCTCATAACACCAGGTTAAAGTCCAACAGGTTTATTTGGTAGCAAATGCCACTGGGCTTTGCCTCTTCGTCAGGTGAGTTACCTGACAAAGGGGCAGAGCCCCAAATGTTAGTGGTGTTTGCTACCAAATAAATCTGTTGGACTTTAACCTGGTGTTGTGAGACTTCTTACTGTGTTTACCCCAGTCCAATGCCAGCATCTCCACATCATGACATCCCCCGTGGCCAGACAGAAATTAAAAATTTGTGTCAGGCCCTCTGCAATTTCTTGCCTTGCCTCCCGCAGCAGCCTGGAATGTAATTCATCTCAGCCAGGGAATTTTTCCATTTTTTAGCCTGTCAGAGACTCAATACCTCCCCATTTCTTATTTCAAGCTATGCAAGTTCCTCATAGTCCCTTTTCCTGAATTCTGTACCTATGTACTCCTTTTCTTGAGTTAAGACCAAAGAGTGGTATTCATTTAACATCCTTCCAATCTCCTGGGGCTTCACACATTGATTGCCCCCTTGATCGCTAATGGGCCCTATTCTTTCCCTGGTTAACCTCTTCCCTTTAAGATATTTATAAAATATCTTAGGATTCTTTGTAATCCTGTTCGCAAGAACTTTTTCATGCCCCCTTTTTGCTCTTCCAATTGCTTTCTTAAGTTCCCTCTTCCAATATTTCCTTAGGGCCACAGCTGAATTGATCCCTTTGGACATACTAAAAGCGTTTCTCTTCTTCGTCATCCAGTCCTGAAGTGTTCTAGACATCAAGGGTTCCCTGAACTTATTGCTCCTACATTTCCCCCTAAAGTGTACTCTCGCCAGCTCCTATTTGAATGCCGCCCCCCCCCCCCCCCCCCAACTGCTCTGCAGTAGACTTACCCACAAGGAGCTGTTCCCTGTCAACTTTGGCCAGATCCTGCAATATTTTAATAAAATCTGCCTTCCTCCAATCCAAAATCTTCTTTTGCAGGTCATCTTTCTCCTTGTCCACAACAAATTGGAACCATACTGTGTTGTGGTCACGCACTAAAATGCTTCCCCACTGCCACATTGAACACTTATCTGGCTTTATTCTTCAGAATCAGATTCAGCCCTGCACCATTCCTTGTTGGACCTTCTACATATTGATACAAAAAAAACTCCCCTGGATACATTTCAAGAAATCTGTCCCCTCAAAACCCTTAACACTATGACTATTCCAATTTATGTTCAGAAAGTTGAAAAGCTTAATATAATTACTTGATTATTGCTCCTACACACCTCTGTCAATTGATAACATATTTACTCCTCTATCTCCCACTCACTCTTTCGGAGCCTACAATACACTCCCATTAACGTGGCTGCCCCCTTTATATTCCTAAGTTCTACCAACAAAGCCTCATTTGAAGATCTGACCATGATATCATCTCTCTTTAAACTTTATTTATTAGCATCACAAGTAGGCTTACATCAATACTGCAATGAAGTTTTTTTGAAAATCACCTTGTCATCACACTCTGGCACCTGTTCCAGTACACTGAGGGAGAATTTAGGATGGCCCATGCACCTGACCAGCAAGTCTTTTGTCTAAAGATCCAAGACCCTAAATATTGAGATGCAAGTCCTGCCCTTTTTCAACCATGTTTTTGTGATAGAAACAATATCATACTTCCATGTGTCATTCCACACCTTTAACTCATCAATCCTACTTATTATTTGCCTAACATTAAAGTCTTCTTCCCCTTGTTACTTCTTACCTCCACCCATTTGGATTCTACGTTTTCTGATCCACGATCATTTCTTGCTATTGCATTTATCCCATCTCATACGAACAAAGCTATCCCACAACCCTCTCCTTGCAGCCTATCCTTATGAAAAGTCACATGCCCCTGAGTATTTAGTTTCGTGTTTTGATCTCCTTATAACCATTACAGAAATGTGGTTACAAGATCATACAATTTAACCTCAATTTGTGCCGCTAATTCACAGTAGGTCGGTTAGCTGCACTAGCCTGTACACTATTCAATCTGATCTTGGCTGGTCTGCAACCACATATCTGTCTTTGAACTTAAAACCTCTGATTCTTGAGAAGGATATATCAGCCTTGGAGTGTTTATAGTGCAGATTCATGATACCACAGCCTCATTTCTCTCTATCCTTATGAGAATCGTCCTTTGTGTCTGCCCTGATATATGAAAACAAGTCATTACTGAATGTTGGAAAAGGTAAATTTTGATCATTAAAAGCCATGTTTAAATATTTATTTTTAAATTCATTTTCAGTAACCCATGTAGAATTATGTGAATCCTCCCGAGCTCTATTACGATGTCCAGCCTTAAACTTCCCACATGATAACAGTGTCTACACTTCAAAAGTATTTGTTTGGCAGTTAAGAGCTTTGGGATGTCTTGTCAATATAAATGCAAGTCTCAGAAAGTCTTTTTTTAGATTTCTTTTCTTACCCTCTGGGAACTCATCTAACCCTGGCTTGTTGTTAATCCCTTGCTTCTTTGTCCCACCATTGGTGGAAATGTCATCATCCCTCCAGGCCCTAAATTTTGGAATTCCTCTCTAAATTTCTCTTGCTCTCCACCTCTTTCCTCTCCTATAAGATCACACAAAGGTAGGGCCAGGACTGGCAGTGCAATATTCTGAGCGAAACAGGAATGGGGTGTGAAAGAGGAGGTGGAGGTGGTGTTGCAATATTGATCAAGGGTCAATTACTGCAGTCAGGAGGAATGATGTCCAAGAAGATTCCTCAAATGAGACTATATAGGTAGAACTTAGAAACAAAAAGGGGGCAATTGCTGGGAATGGATTATAGACTGCCAAACAGTCACAGGTGATAGAAGCGTAGATAGGTCAACAAATCTCTGAGAATTGTAAGAATAATAGGGTGATAATAGTATAGGGGATTTCAATTTCCCCAATATTAACAGTGGTAGTCAAAGTATGAAAGACTTAGAGGGGATGAAGTTCTTAAAATGCATCCAGAAGAGCTTCTTATGCCAATAGATAGAAAGTGCTACAAGAGAGAGGGTGGTACTGGATCTAGTTTTAGGGAATGAAACTGGACAAGTGGTATAAGTTTCAGTGGGGGAGCATTTTGTTGGCAGTGACCATAACTCAGTACGATTTAAGGTAGTTATGGAAAGGGACAAAGATGGACCAGAACTAAAGTGGGAATTAGGGGAGGGCTAATTTTAAAGGATATGACAGGATCTGGCCAAAGTTAGCTGGGTGCAGCTACTTGTCGGAAAATCTACACCAGAGCAGCGGGACTCATTCAAAAAGAAAATAGAGAGGATCCAGGACCAACATATTCCCATGAAAGTGAAGGATGGGAGCCATAAGTTCAGAGAATCCTGAATATCAAGGGATATCGAGGGTTTGATAAGGATAAAAAGGAAGGCTTATGGCAGATACTGAGGGCTCACAACAGCCCTCAGAGGAGTATAGAAAGTGCAGGGGGTTACTTAAAAAATAAATCAGGAGAGCGAAAAGGGGGCATGAAAAAAAACTGGCCGGTAAAATAAAGGAACATCCAAAGGTGTTTTAAAAGTATATTGAGGTCAGGAGAATGGCCAGGGAAAGAATACGGTCCATTAGAGACCATGTGGAAATTTATGTGTGGAGCTGGAAGAAGTAGGTGAGGTTTTAAATGAGTACTTTGCATCTGCATTCACTATGATGTATAGAAATCAGGGAAGAGTATTGTGTACTTACATTGAGAGGGAGGAGACATTAATGGTTTTAACAAGTCTGAAAGTGGATAAATCACCAGGCCCAGATGAGATGAACCCAGGCTGTTATGAAAAGCAATTGCAGAGACTCCGACAATAATTTTCCTATCTTCTCTGGCCAGGTGACGTGCCAGAGGACTGGAGGACAGATAATAGAACATAGAACATAGAACACTACAGCACAAACAGGCCCTTCAGCCCACAAGTTGCGCTGATCATATCCATACCTACCAGGCCTATCTATAACTCTCAATCCCATTAAGTCCCATGTACTCATCGAATGTTGTACTATTATTCAAGAAGGGAAGTAGGGAAAATCCAGGAAATTTCAGACCAGTAAGTCTAACTTCAGTTGATGCAAACTTCAGTAAGGCTTTTGAAAATGTGTCAGATCAAGAAGGTGAAAGCCCATGAGATCCATATCAATTTGGCAAACAGGATCCAAAATTAGCTCAGTGGCAGGAGGCAGCAGGTGATGGTCAAAGATTGTTTTTGTGACTAGAAACCAGGGTCCGTAGGGGTTCCACAGGGATCATTGCTGGGTCTCTTGCTGTTTGTAGTGCACATTAATAATCTGGACATAAATGTTGGAGGTATGATTAGTAAGTTCACAGATGACACAAAAATTAATGGTGTGGTAAATAGTGAGGAGTAAAGCCTTAGCTTGCAGACTGATACAGATTGGCTGGTTAGATGGGCAGAACATTAGCAAATGGAATTCAACCCTGGAAAGTGTGAGGTAATGCATTTTGGGACGACTAATAAGGCACTGGATCTTGGTGCACGTGTCTATAGATCTCTGAAGACAGCAGGACAGTTGATAAGATGGTCAAGAGGCATATAAGGTCATTTCCTTTATTAGCCGAGGCATTGAATATAAGGACACAAAGGTTATGATGGAGCTGTATATAACACTAGTTAGGCCACAGCTGGAATACCGCGTGCAGTACTGGTTGCCACACTATAGGAAAGAACTGATTGCACTAGAAATGATGCAGAGGAGATTCACCAGCATATTGTTTGGACTGGAGCATTTCAGCTATAAGGAGAGAGTGGATAGGCTGGGGTTGTTTTCCTTGGATCAGAGAAGGCTGAGGGGGGAATGTGATTGAGGTGTACAAAATTATGAGGGCATAGATAAGATGAATAGGGAGAAACTTTTCCCCTTAGCAAAGGGATAACTGGGGGCATAGATTTAAGTTAAGACGCAGGAGGTTTATAGGATATGTGAGGAAAAATTTCTTCAGCCGGAGTGTGGTGAGAATCTGGAACTCACTGTCTAAAAGGGTGGTAGAGGCAGGAACCCTCACAACATTGAAAATGCATTTAGATGAGCATTTGAAATGCCAGAGCACATAAGACTACAAGTCAAGTGCTGGAAAATGGGATCAGAATAGATAGGTGCTTGATGGATATAATGGACCAGAGGGCCTCTTTCTATTCAGTAAACCTCTCTGGCTCTAAGATGCTCCTTAAAACCTAATTACTTGAGCAAATGTGTCTCGTTTAGCCCCAAGTCCATTTTTTTCTGATTACAAACTCTAACCAAATAGATTCTATCATTGATCCCTCCAGGACTTCTTCCTCCCCAGCACTAAAATATTGTCCATAATCGGTCCAGCTATCCTGTCTCCTCTCTTTCTTTCCCTATCTTTCCTGAACACCTTGTTTTCAGTAATATTTAGTACACAATCTTATACTTCTTTATGCCAGGTCTCTGTTATCACCAAAGCATCACATTCACAAGTGGTTATCTACACCTGCAGATTATCAACCTTATTTCCACAATTTATGCACTTAGATAGATTCAATTTAATCTGAATAGAGCTCTTACTTTGAATAGCACTCTTACTTTGCCCCATTACTGTTTCTTGCTCTCATGCTATCTGTTGCTCCCAAATCTTTGTGAACCTTGTTTCTCCCTCATAATGTTACATCCTAATTCCCAGCCCCATCAAGTTATTCTAAACTCTCCCCAATAGCATTAGCAAACCACCTCAGAAATGCATCAGTTGCAGCCCTATTGAGGTGCAACCTATTTAGCTGTATCGATCTCACTGACCCAAAACTGTTCCCAATGTCCCACGAATCAATAACTCTTCTTCCTGAACCATCTCTCCATCCACACATTCATCTTTTTCCCCTTTTTTTCTGTTCCTATATACATTCACTCCTGGAGTGATGCAGACTTTTGAGGTCCTGCTTGCAAAATTTCTTCCTAGCTCCTTAAAATCTGATGCAGGACCTCATTCCTCTTTCTATGTATGTTAATGGTACCAATATGTTCCATAACCTCTCTCCTCAGAGTGCTCTACAAGCCATTCACTAGCATTTTTGTCCCTAGCCCTGGGGCCAACATACCATCCTGGAATCACATCTTCAGCCCCAGAGGGGCTGCCTGTACCCCAAACAATAACTTTCCTCAGCTCCTGTCTCTGCAACTGGATCCTTAACCTCCTAACTCACAGACCGTAATCAGTAGGGATAGGCAACAACACCCCCTTCATGATCACCCTCACCACCAGTGCCCCACAAGGCTGTGTCCTCAGCCTCCTACTGTACGCCTTATACACCTATGACTATGCGGCCAAATTCCCCTTCAACTCGATTTTGAAGTTTGCTGATGACACCACTGTAATAGGTTGGATCTCAAACAACGAAAAGACGGAGTACAGGAATGATACAGAGAATCTGGTGAACTGGTGTGGCAACAATAATCTCTCCCTCAATGTCAACAAAATGAAAGAGATAGTCATCGACTTCAGGAAACGTAGTGGAGAACATGTCCCTGTTTACATCAATGGGGATGAAGTTTTTTAGTGTTCAGATCTCCAACAACCTGTCCTGGCTCCCCCATGCCAACACTTCAGTTAAGAAGGCGACTTCCACATTTACTTTCTCAGAAGACTAAGGAAATTTGGCATGTCCGCCACAACTCTCACTAATTTTACAGGTGCACCATAGAAAGTATTCTTTCTGGTTGTTTCAACAGCTTGGTATGACTCCTGCTCTGCCCAAGGCTGCAGGAAACTACAAAGAGTCATGAATGAAGCCCAGTCCATCATGCAAAACAGCCTCTCATCCATTAACTCTGTCTACACTTAACTGCTGCCTCGGCAAAGCAGCCAGCATAATTAAGCACCCCATGCACCCTGGACATTCTCTCTTTCACCTTCTTCCGTCAGAAAAAAGATACAAAAGTCTGAGGTCATGTACCAACCAACTCAAGAACAGCTTCTTCCCTGTTGCCATCACACTTTTGAATGGACCTACCTCACACTGAGTTGATCTTTCACTACATCTTAGCTATGACTGTAACACTACATTCTGCACTCTCTCCTTTTCTCCTCTATGAATGTTATGCCTTGTCTGTATAATGTGCAAGGAACAATATTTTTCACTGTATGCTAATACATGTGACAATAATAAATAAAATCAAATAAAATCAAAACCTATCACTACTGCTTTTCCAGTCTTAGTCCTGCTCCCCTTTACAGCTGGGTCACATTGTGGCATTGCTGGCTTGGCTTTGGCTGCATTCCCCACTCCCCAACCCAAAACCCAACTCGATCTCACCGGAAGTCAGAGCTGAATAGCAGTTAGAGAATGAGATGCACTCAAGGTACTCTTGCACTAGCTGACTGCCAGCCTGCCCTTATAATGCAGAATGACCATCTCACAATGATAAAAAATGGAGAGGAAGTTCTACAACTGACATCACTTCATAGTTTCCCAGGAGATGAGAAACATCCTGAATTTCCACAAATTGCAGGATGCACATTCCATAGGTGTCCTGCCACCCTTCCACTTAGCTAAGTTAACAGAAAGAATCTTAAATATTAAAGAAAAGAAGCACTCACCAATCAACACATCCTCTTGTGGTGTTAACACTTCTTTATTACCCCTTCCCCCTTCACACTTGCTCTCCCTTATCTTTGGAATATCTGATACAATGAGTATTGTTTTTAATTGGCTTTCTTGATTTATATTAAGACTGCAGAAGTATTGGTACCAGGACAATAGAAAGTGACTGCAGAATATTATTGGCCTCAACTGGACAAATAGATGAATAAGAACAGAACTAGCTGAGGACAGGTCATTTCAGGACTACTGCATGGTAGAGGAAGCGACTTGGAGGAGGATATTGTGGTCAGCCATGGAAAAGACTGCATATGCAGGTCATGAAGAATGAGAGCCACAATCAAAAAAATCTCAGTGAATGCTATTTGTAAATTACATTAGGCCTATTTTAGTGAGGTTTTGGTGAAGTGATTATGGATTTGCAGAAAAGATGATTATGGGTATGAGAGGATATGGTAACCCCTAATTTTAAAATAGTGTCCCCTAGTTCTGGATCCACATCCACCTTGTCAAGACCATTTAGGATCTTTTAAACTTCACTGAAGTCACTGTTGAATCCAGTGGAAACAGGCCTAGACTGTTCAAGCTACCCTCAAGACCCTCATTTATTCCACATATCAATCTAGTAAACTTTCTCTGAAAATGCCTCCAATGCATTTACATCCTTCCTTAAATAAGGAAACTAAAACTGCACACAGTATTTGTGGTGTGGTCTCACCAGCACCCTGTACAACTGAAGCATGACATCTTTACATTTATGTTCAAATCCTTTCATATTAAAGAATAACATTCCATTAGCCTTCTTGATTACATGCTGCACTTGTATACAACTTTATTTGACTTACGTACGCAAACACAGATCACTCTACACCTTGGAATTCTGCAGTTGTTCTCAATTTAAGTAATACTCCTTTTAATCTTCCTGCCAAAGTGAACAACTTCATATTTTGCCACAATATATTCTATCTGCTAGATTTTTACCCATTCACTCAATCTATCTAGATCCTCCTGGAAACGCCATACCTCTTCTTCATGACATACTTTCCTACCTATCCTTGTATCATCTGCAAATTTAGCCACCATGCCTTTGTTCTCCTCATCTCAGTTATTGAAGTAAATTGCAAAACTGCAAATTCCTCTCTCGCATAGATGTCCCAAACCCTGGCCCCAGGCAGATAACACAGCCATCTTGCTCTTTGTTGTAGAGAATAGTGCCTATATCTCTCAATATATTGTCTCCTACTATCACTACATTTTTTTGCTTCCCACACTCAAACGTTTTCCTATACCCCAGTGCCATGGTCAGTTTCCTCATCCACCTTACAGCCCCCACTCTAATTCAAATAAGCTCAGGGAACCTCAAACACATTAGGGCAATTGCAGAGGCTCATATTTCGGCACTCCTGCCCTCTGGGTCCCCATATCTGCCCCACTCTCAGTCTTTCTTCTATCCCTGACCACTGACAAAAACAGCAGACTCCATCCGAAATAACGTGACTGCCTCCTAGTACAAAGCGTCCAGGTAACATTCCTTCTGTGACGTGTCACAGTGTCTGGATCTCAGCCTCCAGCTCAATAACTTGGAGTCAAAGTTCCTGAAGCTGCAAACATTTACTGCAAACGTGTTTGCCCTGGATCACATGCTGCAGTCTTGGCATGGTTAGCTAAGGCCACAAGTCTTCAGTCCAATTGTCTGGCTATAGTTGGAGTCTATAGCCTTTACTACATCCAGCGCTTTCAACTATTTTTTGAGCAAATTGAACTGACTAAGAAGCAGCATCTCTGATGCTGGGGATTTCATAAGATGTTGAGATGTATCACCCACTCAGCACTTCTGCCTGAAGATGGTTGCAAATTCTTCAGCCTTGTCTGTTCCACTGATGAGCTGGATTCACCATCCTTGAGGATGGGGATGTTTTTGGAGTCTCCTCCTTTTGTCAGTTGTTCAATTATTCACTACCATTCATGACTAGATGTGGCACGAGTACAGAGCTTTGAGTTGATCTATAGCATGCTGCTTCAGCTCTTTATCATGTTTGTCATCCTGTGTTGTAGCTTTACATGGTCAGCATCTTGTTTTTAGATATGCCTGGCTCAACAGCTGACCTGCTGTCCTACTTTCCTCATTGAACCAGTGTTGGTCCTCTAGCTTGTGAAGAACATAAGGACATAGGAGCAGGAGTAGACCATTCAGCCCCTTGAACTTGCATTGCCACGTAACTAGATCATGGCTGATTTTCTAACTCAACGCCATCTTCCTGCACTATCCCCATTTCCCTTGATGTTGTTGGTATCTACAAATCTCTGCTTTGAACATGATCAATGACTGAGTCTAACAAGCCCTCTGGGGTAGAGAATTCCAAAGATTCACCACTCTTTGACTAAAGAGCCAACTGCAGCAAAACATTCTTACTGTGATAGATATAGGACAGATTCAGAGGTAGGTTCTTTACTCAGAGAGTATTAAGAGCGTGTAATGCCTTGCCTGCAATAGAAGTGGACTCGCCAACATTAAGGGCATTTAAATGGTCATTGGATAATCATATGGATAATATTGGAATAGTGTAGGTTAGATGGGCTTTAAATTGGTTTTCACAGGTTGGCGCAACATCGAGGGCCGAAGGGCCTCTACTGCGCTGTAATGTTCTTTGTTCTATGTTCTATGTTCTATTCCTGTACTCAAAGTCCCTTGCAATAAAGGCAAACACATTCCTAATTGCTTGTTGCATCTGCATGTTAGATTTCAGTGACTTATGAACAAAGACACCCAGGTCGCTTTGACATCAATATTTCTCAATCTCTCCCCGTTTTAAGAAATCCTCTGCATTTTGGTTTTTCCCAAAATGTATAGCTTCACATTTTTCTTCGTGATATATCATCTGCTAATTTCTTGCCTACTCACTGAGTCTGTTTAAATCTCCTTGAAACCTTTTTGCATTCTCCTCACAATTCACATTCCCAACTATTTTTTTTTGTCATCAGAAAACTTGGAAATATTGGGCTGAATTCTCCGGCCTCCCAGCTATGCGTTTCCCGCCGAGGAAAATGGCACGTTGTTTGCTAGTGGCGGGATTGTCTAGATCCACCATTGTCAATGGGAATTCCCATTGATGTCACCCCATGCTAATGGGAAACTCATGATGGGATGAACGGTCGGAGAATACCGACCATTACGTTTGGTCCCCAAATGCAAATCATTGAGATAGATTGCTAGTATTGGCACAGTGAGGGATATGCCAGGCTCTAAGGTTACAGATTGTGGTTGAATACAATTTTGAGGCTGCTGAGTTCCTGAAATGCCTCATAAGTGCCCAGTTTTGTGTTCTCCCATCTATTTCCATCCCATTTAGCACAGTGGCTGTCTTCAGGTGTTAAGATGGGACTTTGTCTCCACGAGGACTGTATGCTGATCATTCCAACTAAAATTATCATGGACAAATATATTAGTGAGGTCAAGTAGGTTTTTCCTTCTTGTTGGTTATCTCAACATCTTGTTTCTATGCATTCTGGCAGATATCATCTTCAAGGCTTGGCCAGCTCAGTCAGTAATGGTGCTACCAAAACATTATTGATGATGGACATTGAAGTTCCCCACCCAGGGTACATCTTGTGCTCTTGCTATCTCAGTGCTTCTTCCAATTAAACATGGAGGGACCCTTATTCGACAGGGAGGGCAATACGTGATAATCTGCAGGACAGTTCTTTGGCTATGTTTGACTTGTTGCTATGAGATTTTATGGGGGTCTAGAGTTGAGGACTCCCCCTCAACTGTATCTCACTCTGACACCATCTCTGGTGTGACTATCCTGCCAGTATAATAAGACATACCTAGGGCTTATGATGGAGGAATCTGGGATGTTAGCTGTGTGGTATGAATCAGTGAATTTGACCCTATCAAGATGACATACTATCTTCCTCCACCTTCTGTGGGGAGAAAGCTACAGAAGTCTGAGGTTACTTACGAACCGACTCAAGAACAGGTTTTTTCCTGCTGCTGTCAGATTTTTGAATGGGCTTACCTTGTACTAAGTTGATCTTTCTCTATAACCCAGCTATGACTGTAACACTGCATACTGCACTCTCTCCTTTCCTTCTCTATGAATAGTATGCTTTGGCTGTATAGCGTACAAGAAACAATACTTTTCACTGTATAGTAATAGATGTGACAATAATAAATCAAGTCAAATCAAATCAAATTAAGGACAAAGCAACTAGCTTGATTGGCACTCTATCCAACACCATAAGCATTCATTCTCTCCAGCACTAGCGCACAGTGGCAGCAGAGTATGTACCATTTATAAGGTACACTGCTACAATTTTCCAAGGCTCCTTCAAAAGCATGTTTCAAACCTGCAATCGCAATCACTTAGAAAAACAAGGCCACCACATGCATGTTCCCCTCCAAACAACACATGGTCCTGACTTGGAAATATGTCATCATTCCTTCATTATCAATGTGTCAGAAACTGGAACACCTAATGTATACCTACATTACCTGGACTGCAGCAGTTCAAGAAGTCATACACCACCATCTTTCGTGAAGGGTAGGTCGTGCCTCACAAACCTTATCGAGTTCTTTGAGAAGGTGACCGAGGAGGTGGATAAGGTAAAGCAGTTGACGTGGTGTATATGGATTTTAGCAAAGCATTTGATAAGGTTCCCCATGGTAAGCTCCTGCAGAAAATACGGATGCATGGGATTGAGAGTGATTTAGCAGTTTGGATCAGGAATTGGCTAGCTGATAGAAGACAGAGGGTGGTGGTTGATGGGAAATATTCAACCTGAAGTTCAGTTACAAGTGGTGTACCGCAGGGATCTGTTTGGGGCCACTGCTGTTTGTCATTTTTATAAATGACCTAGATGAGGGTGTAGAAGGATGGGTTAGTAAATTTGCGGATGACACTAAAGTCGGGGGAGTTTTAGACAGTGAGGATGGATGTTACAGTTTGCAGAGGGACATAGATAAGCTGCAGAGCTGGGCCGAGAGGTGGCAGATGGAGTTTAATACGGAAAAGTGTGAGGTGATTCACTTTGGTAATAGTAACAGGAGTACAGAATATAGGGCTAATGGAAGGACTCTTGGTAGTGTTGACGAGCAGAGAGATCTCAGTGTACATGTGCATAGATCCCCGAAAGTTGGCACCCAGGTTGATAAGGTTGTTAAGAAGGCGTATGGTGTGTTAGCTTTTATTGGTAGAGGGATTGAATTTCGGAGCCGTGAGGTCATGTTGCAACTGTACAAAACTCTGGTGCGTCCACACTTGGAGTATTGCAGACAGTTCTGGTCGCCGCATTAAAAGAAAGATGTGGAAGCATTGGAAAGGGAGCAGAGGAGGTTTACCAGGATGTTGCCTGGTATGGTGGGAAGGTCTTATGAGG
Source organism: Carcharhinus amblyrhynchos (assembly GCF_965287045.1). Taxonomy (NCBI): domain Eukaryota; kingdom Metazoa; phylum Chordata; class Chondrichthyes; order Carcharhiniformes; family Carcharhinidae; genus Carcharhinus; species Carcharhinus amblyrhynchos. Next base: position 91,772,665 of record NC_137328.1, on the reverse strand, counting down.
AAAGGCTGAGGGACATGAGGCTGCTTTCGTTAGAGAGAAGGAGGTTAAGAGGTGACCTAATTGAGGCATGCAAGATGATCAGAGGATTAGATAGGGTGGACAGTGAGAGCCTTTTTCCTCGGATGGTGTTGGCTAACACCAGGGGACATAGCTTTAAATTGAGGGGTGATAATTATAGGATGGGTGTCAGAGGTAGGTTCTTTACTCAGAGGGTAGTAAGGGCGTGGAATGCCCTGCCTGCAGCAGTTGTGGACTTGCCAACTTTAAAGGCATTCAAATGGTCATTGGATAGGCATATGGATGACATTGGAATAGTTTAGGTTAGATGGTCATTAGATTGGTTCCATTGGTTGGCGCAACATCGAGGGCCGAAGGGCCTGTACTGCACTGTAATGTTCTATGTTCTACCTTCTCAAGGGTAATGACGGATAGGCAATAAATGTTGGTCTTACGAAACCCACCCGTATCCTATGGACAAACAAAAAAAGTCCTTGTTTTTTTGAAAAAGGGAAGTTTTTGTATCTACTGGCTGGAATCCTGACTAATGCCACTTGATGGCAGCATTAACTCCATTTCAACATCTGCAACCCTTCAGAAATTCTCGCTGCCTGAGGGTTTCTGAATGTTCAGTTCACAAGACGCTCTGTAAGACAAATCCCAGCCACTGCCGAATGAGAGATTTACAAGAACACATTGAGTATTTTGCCAAAATTAGAATTACAGCCATCAACCTATTATATGATCACACAATTTAACATCAAATTACAAGCTTTTTTTTCTATATGGATGCTACATGAATTACATCATGCAGATAGCTGAACAATTTAACTGTTCACAGCCCCGAGTCTTTTTTGCCTTTTGGAGGACAAATATTAAGGAATGAAAAGCGAAATCTCAAGCTTGGATGATTTGTTAGTGTTTATACTACCGTCCAAATGAATTTCCAAATAGGACAAAATCAGAAATAATGAGTGATTAAATAATTAAAGCAATATTCAACTCAAGTATGTCTGAAAATAATTGATAACGTTGGGGCACAGAGTTTTTTCCATGAATCATGCAAGCTGGGTTCTACGCTGCAATTAATGCCAGTAATTATGCTTTTGTATTTCAACTTGACAACCCCATTAATAATTTAAATGATTAGACAGAACACGTAGCTAAATAGTGAAGACTGTTACACAATATGACACACAGATACACTTATATACTTAATGTGCTGCCAGGTTTGATTCGATTGCCCAAATAAAAGGCTGGATGATATTAAACTGTTAGTGCTACTTTTCAATCAGGTTTGAGTGTAAAGCAAGATATGCCCACGCCATCTTGAAATATTGCAAGAATCCTGCAGTAAAAATAGATTAGGTTCAAAATCTTTTTCAGCATGCATTAAATTAGCATTTACATCTACAGCAGCTAAATGTCAGAAAGAAAAACTGTTTCATGTTTATGTTGAACTTTACTGGTGAACTTAAATACTAGTGACATGTAAGTTATTTTAAAAAATTAATTTGAAATCAACGGAAAGTCCAACCTGAAATTGACTGTCCTATCAGTTTTGAAACATATAGTGCAACATACCTTGTAATGTTTCAAGTTGTGCATCTAACACCAGACTGTATAATGCATTGAAATAGAATCATAGGATGGTTATAGCACAGAAGGAGGCTATTCAGCCCATTTTGGCTGTACTGGCCCTCTGCAGGAGCAATTCACCTAATGCAATAGGGTTAATGCAGAAGGAGCTGACAATGCAATAATAAGGAAAGCCTTCATGTACATTACATTTCTTGCTGTTTGCAAACGAAATTGCATATCAATATAAAGGTAATCATAAAAATGCAAAGTACTCTGCTATCCTTCTGATTTTAATGTCATGTTGTCAAAATATAATTACTCAAAAGTTTTTGCTTTTAATGCAATGGAGCAGAGTGTTTTTTTTCCAAAAATATTCCTGGATATATTTAAGAATGGTAGCTTTGTGCAGTTTGATTAATATAGCTGAAAATGAGTTTATCACAATAAGTAAGCAGGTTTAATTCCCGTATCTCATTCACCACCTTCCAGTATCCAATTTTAATTATTTGGAATAATTTCAGAAAAAAGCTATTGCGAACCATTACTGTAACTGACAGTAGTCAGTTTTTTAAGTTAAAAATAAACAAGGACCCTATTGATGCTCCAGAGCCTTAAAAAGCCCATATCTTTTAGAGTTTTCTTGATAGTCTGCAAATGGTGCAATTAGTGGAAATTCCGTGAAATTAATTAAACCTGGAAGTGCAACCTAGTTTGTGGACCATTCTAACTTCCAGTCCAAAATTTTGTAGTAAATGTGATTCATGATGAATGTAAGCTTGTGCTTGAAATTTCATAATCTTTAGTGCTAGTTTAGTTGGTTTATGACAGATTGTGCAACCCTGGCTCCAGTATAGTAACTATACACAAATTGTCATTCTTAGCTCATCAGTTTGCTCTACTTTATTTGATGCTGATGTTATGGTGTTCTGTTCACACAGTGGTTAGTGCTCTGTGCTGTGGTCACAATCACCTTGACTTGAATCGAAGCCATGGCATAGAATGTTTTAACTTTCAAAAGGGGATTGGATATGCACTTGGAAGGGGAACAAAAAACAATGCAGGTCTGTAGGGGAAGAACAAGGGTGTGGTGGGATTAACTGATTAACTCTTTCAAAGAGTTGGCACAGGCCGAATGGACCCCTTCTGTTCAGTGAGAATTGATTTCTCCATCTGACAGTATGTTACCTTCAGGCGATATTCTGGGTGGAATCAGCGAGCAAGGCATCCCAAAACACTTTGCAGAACAACTTTTAGGGACATTTACCAGAGCCAGTGTCCAGATTGTTGAGACACAGGAGTACAGCTGAATCACATTAAAGACTTGAGTTTGGCAAAGAGCCCCAGTATATTCATGTTCCAGCTATTTAATTTCAATTACAACTCTTCTATTATTTAAAAATGTTCTTTCAGAACTTGTGCGTGCCAAAGGTGACTGCACGTGTTGGCATGATATGATCCAACATGAGAGCACATGTTATGCTTGGATCCACATTTTACACTCTGGAGCAGTGATCCTGGATGATACTGGGCCATGATTAGACACACTCGAAATCGGAGTTCTGAACATCAGTGTATTTACTGTAGTCAACTGCCTGAAGCAGAGTACCAAACCCGTGTCATCTTCGCTGGCTGGCAAATTTTAGGAGACACCCCGTTGCGTTGCTCTATAAGCTGGAATCGCTTTGTAAAAAGAAAATAATGCATTGTTCTCACTAACGTTTTACACAGCACAATCTGAAAGAACGAAAATGATAGTATAAACCAACCCCGGACACTTATAGAGGTTGCATCGAAGTGCGATGGTATTAAGTATCGATCAATATGAAGGGGAGGAAAACACTCCCAAGTGATGAGTCTTTTACAGAATGTTTCAATGACCATTAGATGGCGCAGAGCTACCACGGAAAGCATTCACACACCAGACATGTAACACACAACCTCCCATTCATCCGAACAAAGGAGCGCATTATTAATTTACTGGATTCCCTCACACCTTTCTCCGCAATAATTTGCGCAGCGCTGGAAAACGGTCATTTAGCTCCGAAATGTGAAACTCTGTTTCTCTCCACAGAGCTACTGAGTTGACCGACCCCCTTTTTTTGTTTCAGATTTCCAGCGTCCTCGGTATTTTGCTTTAATTTGTTGAGTCGCCCCCTTCTCCCTGCTCATAGAACTGTACACATACTGCAAATAACTTCAGCAAATTAGCAGCTCGCCAATGCCAGGCTTTGCAAGTGAGAGGAGAGGGGGAGCGGTTGGAAATAACGCAGGATGTTAAGTATTTAGGGCTTTTACTGTTTGGTCAGGAGAATTGCTGATGTACTCGTGGAACGGTCAACCACGTCTCGGTAACCGGGAAAACGCAGTGTTTTCTACCAGCTTTTCTTTTTAAACATCTTGATTGTGATCAGTGAGATCTGGGGAGAAAGAAACAGTTTTCACCCGCCCAATGGACACATTCCAAACTTGCAGAACTCTGAATCTGAAGTGTCAGATGACAATGTATCAGTTCTGCTTGACCAATCTCACGGCAATAACAGCCAGCACACTTACACCTAGTGATACCCTTCCTTCTTATCAGAAATACTGATTCTTTAACGTTCAGCATGCAGTCAAACAAAAAAAAGAACTCGTTCATTTTTAATTTTGCAAAACCCACGCGTGTGGACAGGGCTCCTTTAAAGCGAGGAATTTAATAACCAAATCCACATGGCGCAGAAATTCTGCTATTGCAGGCAATCACACCATTAACTATATCTTCCCTATCCATGTTTTTCCCGATTACTGATAGCCCAGAATTTGCCCCGGCCGTGTCCAAAAATCAATGTGCCACCGCCAGTCCCGTGTCTGAAGTAGGACCTGAGCAGAATGGGAACCCTGTCCCAGCGGACAGCACGAACACCAGCATCAATTTCCAATCACCTTGTAACCCTAGACAGGGCGCGGGCCAGCAGTGAGCTTTTCAATCAGCCACTCCTGTACAAAAAATAATATATATTCACTTTAAAAGACTCAATTGATTCTCTTAAATTGCGATCCAAAGGGAGAGAATGCGGCGTTCGCTCAATCACCTGGTTTAGCCGCAAGTTGGCATTTCAGTAACTCTGTGCACTCACTGCAAGTCAAGAGCTGGGAAATATTCCCTCTCCCCTTATCACTATCCCCAACACAACATCATCCCTCTTCTATTGCAAATCAATTCACACTACACTTAACACACTGATCGCACTTACATGACGGCTAGCGCGCAGTTTCAATCCTGCCAGAAGTTTCTAAGAGGACACTTGCTTTCCCCCGAGTTGCAACTGAAAACTCTGAGTCTCTCCGTCCAGAGTGAAGGTACAGACGGGGATGAGCTCACCTTGTTGCCCTCGGTGTTTCTGCTGAGTGGCCGTGTGCTGCTCTGCCTGGTGATGACTTGGGTTCATTTAGGAGGAAGACACTTTTCCCACCAGGAGGAAATAGGCACCACGTCATGAAACAGTTACGCCTGCCAGACTCAGAAATAATCAAGAAACTTAACGGGTAAAGTTTCAAAGTGCCAGAAACTATTGGCGGGAAATGTGGTGCGATCTTTGGTTTTTAATGCAGTTCTTGTCTCCGCCTAGCCAAAAGTAAGTCAAAACTTTTGGGGGGAGGGAGCAAGCAATAGGTAAGCCCAAGAAAGGAAAGTCTTAAGAGATAGTCAGAGACAGACATACTAAGGAACACAGGGGCATTTTATGAGTTCAAACGTGGTTTCTTCAGTGACTGTTTTCCCCCCGGCCTGTTTATTCTGAATTGGTTCCACACTGACAACGGGCGGGGTTGTGTGTCTGCGATGATTAACTTCGGATACCCTGTCACAGTGTGTGGGCTGTCAGTATTTTTTTTATTATTTACCTAGGGATGTAACTGGGCTCCTATATTTAACAGCGTGACCGTTTAATGCAATGTTCCTACCAAAAAAACACCGGACAACATACATACGTTAACAGTCAGGGCTAATAATAAGTGAGGTTTAAGATTCTGTCAGTCTGCCCACGAAGAGGAATTCACTTCATATTTCAGCACAGTGCGCCCTTTGAAAGCAGGCTTTACAAACACACTTTTCATTACATTCCCACTTTAGGCTTGCAATATTCTCCTATGGAGTAACATATTAAACAGACATTCGTGCGGTAACCTCCCTTCTCTCTATCATAGCACTTTTATTTTCAAGAAAATAAACTGAAAATTTGTTCCCTAAGGTTATCCCCTTTGGAAATAAAATATAAGATTTCCGCCCAACTGCTTTGACTGTGCGGCCAAGTCCCGAGGCTTGTGAATTAACTTGGCCTGAGTGTTGATGTGGGTGTTTGAGTTAGGTGCCGGCGACAAGCGGCGCTATTGTCCCCATAGTGACCATTCGCCTCAGGGAACACGCTGTGTGCTGCTGCCTGCAGCCGCTCCCAGAAAGGTCCGAGCTGTCGGAAGGTTTTGGGTTGATGATGCACACGCCCCAGGATTCAGATGTAACACTGGCGGTGAAAAGCCTATGCTCATTCTAATCTGATCAGATCCTGCACAGGAAAGGTTAGCATCTTTCTCAAGACCAGGCTCAACATATTCCACCGTTACCATCCCGAATATGTGCAATAAATTATCGAGTTTTTTTTCCCAGTGGTTTTTTAGGTATGTTTTGGGGGAGTCTTATTATTGATACAGGCTGACTCAATATTATTACTTCTCTCCCCACTGAAAGCTGTTGCAATTCGATTTCTTTTCAAGGGGAAGCTATCTATCTTTTTATCTATATATATTTATGTCTTTTTAAAATATAATGGTATGTCATTTACCCTGAAATCACAACTTATATCAAGACCAGGCGCTCAGGAGTTTCATCCTGTTCGCCTCTGGCAGGAGGCTGTGAGGAAGGTCCCACACAGCGAGGGTCTGTCACAGCCTGGGGCGGGCCGCTCCCTCCAGCCAGCAGCAGAGATGGGGAATTTGAGATAGAAGAGGTTTGGGAATCTGTCACGTCCTCTCACTGTGCTGAACATCAGTGCACTAAGGAGCCACCCCATTAACCAGAGCTTGTCACTGCCACGCTGTTTGATTTGGCTCAGAGCAGGGTGATGGACTAATATTCCTATCTCTACCATAGAGCACAGTAAGAAGTCTGACAACACCAGGTTAAAGTCCAACAGATTTATTTGGAATCACAAGTTTTCAGAGTACTGGTCCTCCATCACTCACTTGATGAAGGAGCAGCGCTCCGAAAGCTCATGATTCCAATAAATCTGTTGGATTTTAACCCAATGTTGTCAGACTTCTTACTCTGTCTATCCTAGAGAACTGTGGAAGATCAACCATTGAGTGTGTTTGATTGATTGATTTCTGGAGACTATGACATCAAGGGATATGGGGATAATGTGGGAAGGTGGTGGTGAGGTAGATGATCAGCCATGATCTAACCTGGTGGAGCAGGCTAGATGGGATGAATGGTCTACTGCTGTTCCTATGTTTCTATATCTGGATTTCAGGGTGCTTGCTACAAGTCTGTCAACTCATAGAATCATAGAGACCTACAGTGCAGAAGGAGGCCATTCGGCCGATCGAGTCTGCACTGACCACAATCCCACGCAGACCCTATCCCCATAACCCCATGCATTTACCCTAACTAATCTTTTTGACATTAAGGGGCAATTTAGCATAGCCAGTCCACCTAACCCGCACATCTTTGGACTGTGGGAGGAAACTGGAGCACTCAGAGGAAACCCATGCAGACACTGGGAGAATGTGCAATTTCCACACAGGCAATGACCCAATCTAGGAAATCGAACCTGGGTCCCTGGCGCTGTGAGGCAGCAGTGCTAACCAATCCAATTTAACTATATACAGGGAGGGGTGTATTTTCTGTATCCCCACGGCATGTTTTTCAGCAGCAAGAGGTGGCCCACTATTGACCGGCACTGGGATTTTCTGGTCCTGCCTCTGTCAATGGGATTTCCCATTGTTTCCACACCCCCTCTCTCCCCACTGCTAGGAAATCTGCGCTGGGGGGTTACCATTAATGGGACCAAAAAATTCCATGCATAGGAAGAGCCAGAAAATCATTCCATATTCTATTTATGTGCACATTTATATACAAGACTGTTAGAAAACATGCTTAACCGTATTGGCTTGCTTTGAGCCTCTAGGGTTGTGGTGATGTTTTATGATATAAATGGAACATTATTTTCATTATGTTAGTAGAAGATTCTATTTGTGCTTTGCAATTTATCGAACACAGGGATTGATATCATGATTCATAACTCCTGTAATGTTCGACTAATTAACCTTATACAGTTGACAAAATTGATGCTACATTTTAGGCTGCTTTCTCTAAATCAAGAGTTTCAGTTTGCTTTAGCTACTGACCTTCATTCTACCATGCACAGAGGGTTTTCTTCAGTGGAAAAAACTGGAGAACAGCAGTACAATTGGGAGAGAATTCACATGTTGTTCTTGTGCGGTTAGCACTTAATAGGAGATAGCTGCAAAATGTCCCAATTGGAAATCACTCAATACTCAGGCTTTCCAGAAAAAAAAATGGCATTTTTGTCCAAAAATAATACTGCTTTAAATTGCCTCAACTAAAATAAAATTCTTCTTGTCATGTAAATACATGTAATGGAAATGTTTCCTCAAATGTACAATATGTTGCTAATGCTTCTCATCTGTGCATAATGTACACAAAGTGAGAGATTGGCTGGAATGTGTTTCTTGCCAGGCCGAGATCACATCATAAACCATGAGATCCAAGGTCTTCTGACCACAAAGAACTTCATTTCATTGAAGGAAACATTAAGATTGGTGGAAGTAATCTCTACATAAATAATCTCTCAGCTTTGTGAGTGAATTAAGAGCACGTTGTTATCTCTGATTTGCTTAGCATGTTTTCAGCCTAAATGTATCTGCCATTTTCAATTTCCATGCACTTTGTAAATTAATATAGATTATTGGAACAGAGATCAAATAAACAGATGTGATTGATTTCAATTGGTCAGTGCTTTCAAACATTCTGTGTATGTTACCCATTGCAATTACAATGGACATGAATAGGAAGAGCAATACATGCCATCGGAAATCTTTCTCATTAGTATGCCTCAACCTATATTTTGCTTGTGGTGAGTGTCATGGTGGATGATAAACTACTATAATCAAATGATGTGGTTTAAATCCAATTTGAAGACAAATAGGCCTATGGGAAAGAGCAGAGTAAAATAGATCTGATAGCACTGGCGTGGAGCTAAATGATTTAGTCTGTACTGGATATTATATATATGTATATATTTATATATATATATTACTGCTTACATTGTAGCAAGTGTGAGAATAACAAGGCTTCAAATGATTAAAAGCTCAATTTCTGCCAATGACAAAATATTTCTGCCAAATCAAGTGATTCCAGAAACATTTAAACCACATCAGTGAAATTTACCTTGAATTTTTTATAACATGATGATTCATAGGCTAATCTGGCTTCTAAATGATCTAATTATGAACTTTGCTGATCAGACAGAAATAAATAGGGATTTTGATGTTTCTAACCATCACAGAATAAATAAATCATGCATTCTGCAGTAAAAATGATTACAGATGAAGAGAAAATTAGAAAATAAATAAGTTAATGTTATATGAAATACATAACATTAATATGAATTAATTAATATGAATTTCAGATATAAATCTTATGAATTTAAATTTCTTCATTTACATACCAATGACTCTCAGACATGATGTCCCTTTGTTAAAATGATGCTGTCCAGAATGAATAAATTTACAGAATCTTGCACCATTAATACAATAATAAGGTCATTTATAAATACTGCATATATCTCCAAAATTCCCTGTAGTGCTGTGGAGCTGCACTTTGTTAAAATATAATCCAATATTCAAATGGAAATTCTTCACTAAGTCTGAGGCTGATGAAAATGTTATTCTGGATGGTTTTGAAGTACAATCTCTAGGAACCAGTATAAAAGAGATAACATTCCATCTTTGCCATTGAATTACTGGTTCTCAGTCAGAATACTAATAACTTTAGGAAATCATTATTATTGGACATGAGTATTACTCAAACTGCTGGTAATTAAAGGACTTGCATTTATGTAAAGCCTTTCATGATCTCAGGACTTCTTAAAGGACTTTACAGAAAATGGAATATTTTTTGAATTGAATTCATCCCTGGAACGTGAGGAAATATGATGGCCAAATTGCACACATCACAGTGACCAAACGGACAATCTGTTTCAGTGATGTTGGTAAAGGGAACATAAATGGGCAGGACACTGGGGGAAAACTCCCAACTCTTCTCCAAATAGTGTCACAGCAATGTTTATGTCACGAGGGAAGGCAGATGAGACCTTGGTTTAATGTCTCATCATTAACACTTCCAAGAGCATTGCATTCCCCTATCGCTACACTAAAATGCCAGCCTGGATTATGTGTTTAAGTCTCTTGAAACCACAACTTTCTACCAATGAGCCAAGGCTTACAAACAACAGATATGAACAGTGATTATTACTGAAATAGTTGACAATTTATACCATGCATACACATTTTTTTAAAACATGATCCTTTAAGGCAGAATTGGAAAAGCTCACAGAAATAATATTAATATATCTTCTTTGTCGAACAGCAACAGCAACACATTCTGCCAGCTTCATGCCAATTTATACTGCCATAGCTCCAGCAAAATACTTACCTAAATTTGACATTCAATTCATCAGTCAAAAGTGGATCTTGAAACTTGAGTGTATAATACGGCAATGTTATGCTTTGTGCAAGGAAAGTTCTTCTACAAATGTGATTGAAGGCCTTTGTTGTGCTAATAAAAGGGGATTATAGAGAAATGGTTCCTGTCATAGCTTACTTCGATGCTCTTGAATTCTGTAACCTGAATTCTGTAACAATATTTATGTTAGCTGTTCTAGCAAATAATACCGAATCATCAAATTTTGCAGCCTTGGAGGCCACCATTCAATATTCTGTTCATGCTGGCTGGCTGTATGGAAGAGCTGCCAATTAATTCCATGTACTTCTCAGTCCCTATACTCCTGCAATTTCTTCCTTTCAGGTAGATACCCAATTCTCTTTTGAATATTATAATTGAATGTGCTTCCACCATGCTTGCTGGTGCGGCATTCCAGATTACAACAACTCCCCGAGTAAAGAAAAATCTCTTCATTTCTCCTCTTACTCTTTTTTGTGAATTTATGTCCTTTACATACAGCAATGCATGTCCTCACCTGAGCTGGCTAATATGTGTCTCCAGATCCACAACAAAGTACATGATTATTGACTGTACTCTGCAATGATCTAACAAGCTACTCACTTTCATCAATACTGCTACTACAAACCATAAAAATAATATTTTTAGCTAAGATCATAGAAACATAGAAAATAGGAGCAGAGGCAGCCATTCGACCCTTCAAGTGTGCTCTGCCATTCATTATGATCATGGCTGATCATCCAAATCAAAAGCCTCATCCTGCCTACCCCTGGCCCCATATCTTTTGAGCCCCAAGTGCTATATCTAACTGCTCCTTGAAAACATTCCATGTTTTGGCCTCATTTATTTTCTGTGATAGCGAATTCCATAGATTGACTTTCTAGATGAAGAAATTTCTCCTCAACCCTGTCTTAAACACTCTACCATGTATCCTCAAACTGTGACCCCTGGTTCTGGACACCCCCATCATTGGGAACATCCTTCTTGCATTTACCCTGTCGAGTCGGTTCAAACCAAGATGGAGTGGAGTTCTTTATTGTGTTAGCTTGGATCTTGTTTGCCCCTCTTGTGGGGACATGAATTGGATTCAATTGGAATTTGATCTTTGAAGCAAGCAAAGAGATGAATTCAGGTCTGCTCAGTCCAATCTGAACATTGGCTTTGTAACTTTAGGAATGGAGCAAAAATTTTGAGGAAATGATAAAACAGATGGCTCACCAGGCACTGATCTAGGCACTAAAATCAGAACCCAGTCAACCCTGAGGAGTCCTTCTCATTAACATCAGGGGACTTGTGGTAAAATTGGGAGACCTGTCCCTCAGACTGGTCAGTAACAGCATGATGCTCATCATACTCAGGGAATCATACCTTTCAGCCAATATTTGACATTCCTGCGTTGCCATTCCCAGTAATTTCCCGTCCTTTTGACACAGTGGCACACATTTGGGAGCAAGTGTTCTGGGAGTCCTCAGCACTGATACAATGACATTTCATGACATCTGGTCAAACACAGATATGGTGACAATGTAGACAGGGTTTAAGGACAAAATGTAGGCAAGCAGAAGATCAAACCTAATTAATCGACAATTTATTGATTAACACATGTGAAGACACATAGCCAAGTTCATAGTCATCGCAACAGAAAAAGATTCCATTTACAGAGGCAGGTTCTCATACAATCCATAGTCAGGTGCCAAAGCAGGCTCATTATCCAGTCCTGCTCATAATCCACAAAGCACATAGCAAATGGCACAAAGCAAGTAATCCACTTAGGAATCCTTGCTTCTACCCTAAAGCTTCCAGTGTTTACTATTGCTTGATGATCTACTTATATAGTCCATCTAATGGATTTACAGCTGAACATCATCTCCAAGATTGATGTGGAAGTACTTCCATAATGGTTTCCACTTCCTCTGGGATTGCCAGTGGCCATCTTGTGTGAGACTTCGCTGTACTCAACAGCCATGTTGAGTGAGGGATGGATGCAATAGCACCTGGTCCCTTTTGTGACATCAAATACCCTCTTCCTGGGCTAAGTCATACACCCAGGGAAAGGTTGTGCAAACATGCCTGCGTCCTTGAGAGGGTATCAGCATTGCCCTGCTTGCCCTTTTTTCTTTAATATATTTTCTTTCCACTTGTTTTGTCTCCAGTTGCAGAAAGTGCTCTGCATTTCTTGTTCTTTGTCTTGCTGATCTCGTTTCTTTATCTATTTCTGATATTCCAGCAATGTACCATCCTGCAACTGCTGTAGCTACCTTTTAAGAATGCTAATTTTTCCTGGTACATCTGCTCTTTCACCTTCAGGTAATCTTCATCACTCTTGCTGATTAGTACTATTCTGTCTTACTTGCATGGTCTCACCTGAGTCATGGCCTTGATTGATGTGGTCATTCTGGTACTGGTTCCTAAACATCCAAGTCAGGGGTGAGTGGTTCTAAGACTCCATGATGATTCCCATCTTCAACGTTTTCCGGACTTCCTATCTGAAGGTCTCTCGTCGGGCTTTGGGTACTGGATAAGGTTGGAATCTCACCTTCTGACTGGGACTGGGTCATGATTTTATTTTGTGCTCGTGCCTTTCTTCCTGGCAGACTAGACAACACATCTTTATTTTGCGACAAAAATTCACACACTCATGTTTTCTGCTGTGGGGTCAATTCCTCAGTCTCTTCATCTTCTTCAATTCCATTGTCTTTCATTTTCTCTTGTTTGATTCTTTGATCCATCATCTGGTCTCTCAGCATGTCAGGGGTCTCGATCTGCTTCTTCATGGTACTTTCGTCATGAGCAAAGCAAAATAACTTACACCGAGTTCTTGACCCTCATTTTGCTGGATATCTTCATAGTGCACTGATCCTATGGATTTGTTCATGTCCTCCTCTTCCTCGTTTTCCCATTGCTGTCACTGAAGCTCTCTTCTCATGTCTTCTCCGACTTCTTGCCTTGATCCTTTTAGTCTTTACCTACAACAAACCGTTCTGACAAATCTTCCTTCATGCATTTCCTGGATCTGCCTAAGGTATCCACATTGTCAACTCATTCTATATCAGGGATCTGTGATGGTGAAATTTCAGACTCAGGCACTATATCCTCATCTTTCCCATTCTTCTCTGCCTTCTTTGCTGCCTCGTTCTCACATGGAGCCTGCAACAGTTTCTGCTTGGCAAAAATATTGTGCGAGATCTACCAAATACGTGCTTTCTATTTTTTCAATGCTTTCTTCTGTATCCTTCCCAGTCTAATGTAAAACAGTTGCATTTCGCTTGTTCCAGATATTCAGCTTCTTGTTGACTGGCTTTGAGCCCGCGCCTCTTTCAGTAATTTGGTCTGCTTGGACTCCTCTTGTTTCCACTAAAGTTCTGTCTGAAGTTGCTTTTGACTCCACCTTTGCTCTTCCAAAAGCAGCCGGTTGGTGATTGCTTGTTTCTGCGTTAGGCATTGAGACATAGAGGTTTACAGCATGGAAACAGGCCATTGGCCCAACTTGTCCATGCCACCCTTTTTTTAAAATCCCCTGAGCTAATCCCAATTGCCCGCATTTGGTCCATATCCTTCTATACCCATGTACAATGGATATGAGTTGCTTCTTGATGTGCCAGGATTGCCTCCTGTCGAGTCAGTGGTGCCTGGTGAGTTGCTGGATAAGAGTGTCCATGTTTCTTTGGTCACTGATACCCATATTCTCTATGACTCTGTTTTGTATCTGGCTCCTGTTCGTTTGATCAGTTAGGATGATATCAGCGATATGTGTTTTTTTTATCTTGTCTAGTGTGCTGCTGACTTAATTTTTTATTGTGAAGTCAAATATCAGTGAAAAAGGAACATTTCATATTTCAATTATAAATGTTTAGTGTTCTTGAATAGTCTGCTTGGATTTTAACAGAACAAAACTCGCAGGACAGTCAGCTCTTCACCGAGATTAAACATTTGACTGATGGGAACCTTTCACATGTTGGCTTCTAGATACATAACATATAAATTGGCTTAGTCTATTATTTGTAGACACCCAATGTTATTTCTAAGTACATTTCTAATAGGTGGAGAATACCTATTGGGGTAGGTCCTTGAAAAGGATCAATTATGGGCAATCTGAAAACACAGGAAAACATTTGTGGCACTCGATCTTCCTCCTGTAGCAATGAATTACAGCTGATATACAAAATGAAGCATCAGGGCGGCACGGTGGCACAGCGATTAGCGCAGTCTCACAGTGCCAGGGATCTATGTTCAATTCCCAGCTTGGGTCACTGTCCATCAGGAATTTGCACATTCTCCATATGACTGCGTGCGTTTCCTCTGGGTGCTCTGGTTTGGTGGATTGGTCATGCTAAATTACCCCTTAGCATCAGGGCAATTTCTAGGGTAAATGTATGGGGTTATGGGGATAGGGCCTAGGTGGGATTGTGATCGGTGTAGCTGAATGGTCTCTTTCTGCACTGTGGGATTCTATGATTCTATGTATTCAAGTCTGCATACAAAGTATTCTGTCTTCCCGCAATTCAAGGGTGCTGTGTGGTTGGCAGTGCTCCTGGCTCATACTGTTCCAGAGGAAGCACCAGTATCAAACCAGCATCTGGGCAGAATGCTGTCATCACGTTAAAACGTTCTGATTTTTGTATATTTTCTGAGAATGTTGGATTTAGTAGCTCTTTGTGTAATAGGATAAGTTGCAGCAAATCCTAATATGCATCTACATTTGTCATTTTATCTCCCATAAAATATATCCAATGACCGAATGAAATTTCTAAAGCCAATGCAATTGTTAATGAAAATAAAATTTATTTGTTTTAGTGTTTAGGATCCAGCTGGAAACTATCTAAATGTTTGTCAATCTGTCCACCTCTGGTTTCTGGCCTCCTACAGGCAGGAAGGAAATGGTAGCGTTCTGAAACATACAGATTGGCTTAGTGTACTATTTGTAGACACTTAATGTTATTTCTAAGTACCAAGTGGTGGAGTATACCTATCGGGAGTGGGTCCTTAAAAGGGATCACTTATGGACACTGAAAACACAGGAAAACATCTGTGACACTCAATGTTCTTGCTAGCCCCACAAAAATCTTCTTACAGCTGGTATACAAAATGAAGCATCAAATGAGACCGTATGGGTAGAACTCAAACAAAAAAAAAGGGCAACCACACTGCTAGAAGTGCATCACAGACCGCCAAATACTAGGAGGGAGATCAAAGACCAAATATAGGCAGATTTCTTAGTGCAAAAATCAATAGGACAGTAATCACTGGGGACTTCAACTACCCTAATATCAATTGGGATACAAATTTTGTGAAGGGCGCAGTGGGCACTATATTCTTGAACTGCAGTTAAGAGAACTTTTTCACCAGCCCGTAACAAACCCAATGAAAGGAGACATAATTCTAGAATTTGTGTTAGGAAATGAAGCTGAGCAAATGGATCATATAGCAGTGGGAACCGTCTTAGTGATAGCGATCATAAAATAGTGAGATTTTGCATAATTATGGAAAAGGGCAAAGATAGAACAAGAGTAAAAGTTCTAAATTGACAAATTTATAGAGCTGAAGTGAGAGTAGACTGGATACAGCAATTAGAAGGAAAACTGTGTCAAAGTAGTGGGAGGCATTCAAATTTCTGGGCACAGTGTAGATGTGTCTACACAAAGAAAGAAGCAGGTTTTACCTAATCTAGAGACCCTTGGTTATCCAGAAGCATACAGACTAAGAAAGCCTATTAGTGTCACAAAAGACAGCTATTCTCTTCACTATCAACTATTTAACACTGTAGAAGCTCTAGAAGAGTACAGAAAGTAAAGGGTTAAAGTAAAATAGAAATTAGAAAAGTAAAGAGGGGGAGGCATGGTGGCACAGTGGTTAGCATTGCTGCCTCACATGTCTAGGGGGCTGGGTTCAATTCCGGCCTTGGATGACTGACTGTGTGGAGTTTGCACGTTCTCCCTGTGCCTGTGTGGGTTTCCTCTGGGTGCTTTGGTTTCCTCCCACACTCCAAACGTGCGGTTAGGTTGATTTGCCATGCTAAATCACCCCTTAGTATCGGGGGATTAGGATAGGAGGGTAAGTACGTGGAGTTATGGGGATGGAGCCTGGGTGCAGGCTCGATGGGCTAAATGGCCTCCTTCTGCACTGTAGATTCTTTGAAAACATGTTGGTAAGTAAAGTCAAAGAAAATCCTAAGATATTTTACCAGTACGTTAAGAGCACGAGAATAACTATATAAAAGGTAGGCCCTACCAGAAATGTACATGGAAGCATGTGAGTTGATGCAGAAGATGTGGACATGGCTCTTCTCAATGAGCACTTTCCCCCTATCTTCACTAAGGAGAGGGATGATCCAGATATTGTGGTTAAAGAGGAGGAATGTGAAATATTAGATAGAATAAGCATAGTGAGAGAGGAAGTGTTAGAGGGACTGGAATCCTTGAAGGAGGATAAATAACCAGGGCTGGACAGATGATATCCCAGCCTATTGCAGGAAGCCAGGGATGAAACAACATTTGCTCCTAAGATCATATACTCATCTTCACTAGATACAGGCAAGGTCCCAGAAGATTGAAGGTCTATGAATGTTGTACCATTATTTAAAAAGGGTGCAAGGGATAGGCCAGAAAAATATAAGCCTGTCAGTCTGGCTTCAGTGGTGGGCAAATTATTGGAAACAATTCTGAGGGTCAGGCTAAACTGTCACTTAGAAAGGCATGGATTGATCAGGGATAGTTAGTATGGTTTTGTTTGGGGAAGTTCTGTCTTACTAATGTAATACAATTTTTTGAGGAAGTAACAAGGAGGATTGATGAGGGTGGTATAGTGGATATCTACATAGATTTCAGTAGGGCATTTGACAAGGTCCCACATGGCAGACTGGTCAGAAATGTGAGATCCCATGGGATACAGGGGAAGGTGGCGGGTTGGATCCAAAATTGGCTCAGTGACAGGAAACAAAGATCCAGGTCTTTGGATGTTTCCAAGCCACTGGATATTTTTGTGAATGACAGATGGTTTCCAATGGTGTCCCACACAACTCTGTAATGGAACCCTTCCTGTTTATATATATATTAATGATTTAGACTTGAACACAGAAGGCATGATTGGGAAACATGCAGATGACTCAATAATTGGCCATGTAGTTGACAGTGGAGAGAATAGCTGTCAATTGCAAAATGATATCAATGGTTTGGTTGAGTGGGTGGAGAAGTGATAAATGGAAAAGTGTGAGGCAATAGTCTGGAGAGAGTATGAAGGAGATTTACACGAATGTTGCCAGGGTTTGAAAATTTCAGCAATGAGTAGCAATTCGATAGGCTAAGGTTGTTTCTCTTAAAACAAAGTAGGCTAAGACACGATATAATTGAGCGTACAAAATGATGAAGGGCCTAGATAGGATAGACAGAGAATACTTGTTTCCCCTGGGCTGAGGGGTCAATTACCAGATGGCATAGATTTAAGGTGATTAGTAAAAAGACTCAAGGACTCAAACCCAGATCCTCAGAGCATTATGCTGGGTCTCAGGATTACTAGTCCGGAGATAATATCATTGCGCCACCACCTCCTCAAGCTGTTGACTGGACTTGGCAACATTAAACAAGGAAAATGGTTAATTTAACAGAGTATAAGAAAAACTACTTTTATTGTAATATAAGATATTCCAAATATTTCATGCAACAAAGTGCTGTCACCATGTGTTCCACAAAATTTGAAGTTACTTGGATGTATGGGCATGGTTAATTCAGATAGCTTGATAGCTGGTGTGTAATTGAGATAGATTGGGGTCCTGTTTCCTTGTCCTATTCTTGAGAGATTATAGAATCCCATAGAATCCCTACACTGTAGAAGGAGGCCATTTGGCCTATTAAGGCTGTACTGACTCTCTGAAAAAGCATCTTTCCCAGGGGCCCCCCGCCCTTCCCCCAGCGCTTCCCCTCCCCCAGCCCCCGCCCCCTTAAAACTGCCAAGAAAATGGCTTAAAAAAAATTATCAGCAGACAACGAGCTAAGAACTTACCCTTGGGAAGAGCGCACATGACATTTGGATGCACCAGAGTACATAAATCTATGTCACCCATTGTAATTCAACAGGTAGACACATGAGGTTTGACTTAATGAATTTGCATTCCCATTATGTAGTTTTCAAGTGCTCACCTCAATGCTTGAATTTCCAGTCTGAGGTCAAAATCTCCTTGCCAGCAGCACAAATTCATAACATTCACTTTATCGTGTACGTGTGAGCTTGCTGCTGACTTTGACCAGCATTGACTATACCTCTAAAGTACTGGAAACTGTTTATTGGCACAAAGTCAAACTACAATTCGACTACCTGACAAGTTATACTGAAACAAAACAATGCGTTTCCCTTATCCATTTTCACAGTTTAATGGATGACTGGTTCATGATGCAGAGCAACATCAACAGTGTGAGTTCAATTCCCATACCAGCTGAGATTATTCACGAAGGCCCGGCTTCTCAACCTGGCCCTCGCCTGAGGTGTGGTGATCCTCAGGTTAAAATCACCACCAAAGGGGAGAGCAGCCTATGGTTATCTGGGACTATTATGACTTTATCTTTATTGAATTTATAACCAAGCTAATAGTATTTGATACTTGTCATGCAATGTAAAAGATGCAGTCTCTTACTTGTCACAAATGTGTAATTATGATATTTTTTATGCATTTTAACTTCAACTGTTTTCAAACCTTTATATTTGCATATACGGTGACACATTGACACAGTGTTAGTACTGCTGCCTGACAATGCCAGGGACCTGGCTTTGATTCCCAGCTTAGGTCACTGTCTGTGCAGAGTTTGCACATTCTACCCGTGTCTGCATGGGTTTCCTCCGGGTGCTCTAGCTCCCCCTACAGTCTGAAAGACATGCTGGTTAGGTGTATTGGCCATGCTAAATTCTCCCCCAGCTGAACAGGCGCCAGAGTGTGGCGACTAGAGGATTTTTACAGTAACTTCATTGCAATGTTAATGTAAGCCTACTTGTGACACTAAATAAACTTTAATAAATAAACTTAAACATTGAGTTTAAAAGCCTTTTTCAGAATGGAAGTATGGGCAGACAACATGGCACCATTCTGTGTTGCTTCAAACCTCGTCAGACTGATATCTCTAAAGCTGGCTATGAAGAGCCATTAAATGCAAAACTCCTTCAGAGATGTTCTTTATCCTCTAAATAGATGTGAAACCCTGTTGACTTCAGAGAGAACAGGAGACAGGAAGGGAATTCAGATGACCACCGTGTAACCAACTTCTTTGCCTGGTGAACTAATGACTTTTTGAAAATTAACATAATAGTCACCTTTGTGTTTTTTCAGCTGTATGAAGGAGACTGTATGAAGCCATCTTGAGTGGCAGAGTAATAAAGAGCGGTAGCGTACAGCTCTCAATGGAACAGCCAGGAACCCTAAGAGAACATGAAGAAGCTTCACAGCAGTTTTCTCTCTGCCTCCGGGAGCATCGAGGAACGCATTTAGAAGTCAACGACTCTTCTGCCAAAGAAGTCTAGGCAATTTTCAAGTGTCACAACTGCAGAACAAGTGAGGAACAAGAAACCATCTCTCACTCTCAGAACTTGCTTGACCTGCTGAGTCCATCTGATAAGGTTATGCACCAACTAGTTGACTGCAGAAGCCATCACAGCTACTAAACTGAACTTCAGGTTTCAACCCCTTCACTTCGGAAAGAAAGAACTCAAGCAAAGAGCTGGAATGACACCTCAAAGGGACTGATTTGAAATATCATTCTTAATTATCGTTTTATCTTTACCTGCTTTTAATCTTTGTGCCTGTATTTTAGTTCAGAATGTTCAGACTTTTAACCTCAGTAATCTTCAGCAGTAATTTTTGTAGTAAACTAGCCTTTATCTTGTTTAAGACTAATACTTGTCTGCTGGGTTATTTTCAAATTGAACCACTCAAATTAAAAAGGGGGCGCCACAAACGCATGCATGAATTCTTAGCTTGTGGATCATTTTGAAGAAATGCCTTTTACATGGTTGTGACAAAATCCAATTCGCACCTTGGACTTCCTATTGTGCTTTCCCTAACAGTTTTCATGTTATGAAGCCCATCACAGCTACCTTGTCTGGTCTCTAAGTTCAATGTTTTTCCTTGTGTGACTGTGGCTTTTTAGGTCCTCAAAAGCTATTTCGAACACTAAAGATGTTTTGATACCGCTGTGCAGCGTAAATGTGTTCTGGAGCAGTTTGAAGGGCAGAGTATAAATGGGTGGACTGTTAAATGTTCTCCCATTGAAAATTGAGACGAAGGGGATGTGGAGATTTGATCATGAAGCAGCATTAGTTTCAGAACAATCTAACTTCCATCAGAATGTAAGAGCATAGCAAATTTTACATTCTATTATTGAACTGTTTTGTCACTACCAGTGACATGTACTACTTGGATACTATTAAGCAGTCTTTTTGGAGTTACAAGTAAGTCTTTATTAATAGTACTGAACTATGTACATATTTACACTCGAGGTTAAAAGGTATGCACAGAACATCATACTAGGTCCTTACATGTAACTACCCATCTCTAGACTACCTTTAGCCACAACCATGTGCCTTCTTACATCATTGTACTGTACTCACTCACATGTTAACCTTTCAGGTACCAAAGCCTTTGACTACAATTACAAGAAGATTTTTGAACTTCTGTAACCTAATATGTGAACCCTTTGTTTCATAAACAATTTTTACTAATCTCATTCTAATTGTGTAATTTCAATTAAACTCTACCTAACTTCTCTTATTTTCGAGAGACACTCCCAATTTCCTTTACATTCCTCAGCACCTCAGTCGCAGATATCTTCCTTTTTGACTCCTATTTTTGTTCAAGATTATGTCCATTTTTTAGTTGATTGGTACCACAGCAATTTCTTTTGAACTTAGCTGTTGATTTGGACACAGTAAGAAGTCTCACAACACCAGGTTAAAGTCCAACAGGTTTATTTGGAATCACGAGCTTTTGGAGCGCTGCTCCTTTATCAGGTGAGTGGTTTGGGTGTATTCGAATTATTTTCTATCTGACAAAGACATTTCAATATAGTGCAATATAAATGCAAAAGAAATTTGATCTCTATGGATCTAGAATTCTGATTTAAAGGAGAAATAATCCTGAGAATAATGGAACTGCCTGACAAGAAAGTCATGCAATAGCCTTATAATATATAAAAAAGGGATGTTTCTAATATGGGAATCCAAGCAAGCACAGCAATAATGCAAAATAAAATCCCCTAACAAAGGATTTCCAGTTGACAGTATTACATTTTTAATAAGACTGTCACTGTAAAAAAAGTCTCTATCAATTCCAATGCAAATATAATAACACCAGAGTTGGTCAAATAGAGTCTCTCTGGAAGTTCTTTCTTTATTAACTAGGATATATCCCAGGAGTGCCACTCATACTATTCACTAGAAGGCTACTTCTAATAATATTGTTAGATCTGCTGGTGACACCAAGCTCTGTAGTCAGAAAACCAATGCAAGAGAGATAGGCAGCATCCCAAATAACCTGCTTAAATTAAACAAGTGCATCGAGAAATGGCTAAAACATTGAGTGCGGATGTGAAAGTAAGTATGAATTGTTACAAGAAATATAGAAAATCAGGTGACTCATAAGAAAGGTGGAAAAGCAATATATAAATTGGAAATGGTGGATCAACTCAGCAGGTCTGGCAGCATCTGTGAAGAGAGAAACAGAGTTCAAATCCAGAGTTCAGAGCTGACAGCTGGGTCGTACAGACTTGATACATTGGGGTAAATTTTCAGGTGTCTCCTGCTGTGGGGATCATCGGGGACAGGGCGGAAAACCTTTTAAAGATCCATTGAATTCCGGCAGGAATATCCGATCCTGGGGCAGGCATGACCATAAAATCCTGCCTGTTAACTCTGTTTCTCTCTCCACAGATGCTGCCAGATTGGCTGAATCTTTCCAGAATTTTCTGTTTCCATGTCAGATTTCTAGCTTCTGCAGTCTTTTGCTTTATTAACATAAAAATTGAGTGTGATTATTGATCATTTTATACAGTTATACAGCGAATGCACGGGTGTTGTTAACAAGGCTAACTGCCTCCCAGGATGCACCTCAAGGCATTTAATTACATATTGAGGGATGTCACCATAAGCTGCTCTATCTCATTGATGAGACTTCATCTGCAATTGGCTATTTTACCTTCAACAGGACATTGATATATTACACTCAGGAAAGAGCAGCAGCGATATCAGAATTCAAACTGCTAAATTATGAAGATAAAACGACCTTTGCTTCGATCTCTGCAGAGAACAGAAGATTGAGAATTAAGAACAATATAGATCTCTAAAATGCTGCAATAATGAATAATATGGATGTTTGACATAAACAGCGATTGCAGAACTAGAACAAGAGAATTCAAAATTCACAAGCTCAAGCTTTTCCCTCACCTCAGATAAAAATCAGGGATTTATTGTATGAAAGATTGGAAGTGTGAGTCCAAGTCCGACCACCGTGTGGCATAAAACACCAGTACATTATTACCAAGCTAGCCAAAACAAATAGTCTATGGACAGGAAACGTTTCGGAAGCATAATCTTCTTAGATGTGTAAAGGGGAAGTCTAAAAACTTAACAATGAATTGCAGATTTTAAATCTGATAAAATCTTTATGTGGAGTCAAATGACACATCCAATATTAGTTGTGTACTTTGTGCAATCTTGGTTCTCAATGAACTTGGTTCAGCTGGTAGCACTACTGCTTCTGATTAGGATATTGTAGGTAACAAAAGTTTGTGCTCATAATCGGAGTTGAAATTCTCATATTGATGGAATGCCTAGGACACTGGTCTTCTCTTGTTCAGTGAAGAGAATTCTGATTTATTAGTGTCACAAGTAGGCTTACATTAACACTGCAATGAATTTAATATGAAAATCCCCTAGTCGCCACATGCCAGCACCTATTCAGGTCCACTGAGGGTGAATTTAGCATGGCCAATGCACTTAACCAGCACATCTTGAGACTGTGGGAAGAAACCGGAGCACCCAGAGGAAACCAACGCAGAGTACTGTGTGCAGTACTGGTCACCTCACTTTAGGATCCAACCTGGGTCACTGTCTGTGCACGTTCCCCACTCCCCCTTGTCCTACTACCAATTTTCCAATGACACACTCCCAGAATGAACACTCTCATCTAAATTAACCAGTAGAAAGTATCTCATTTCCTGATTCCTACTTTTGGCAGGAGAGGTTCCGCACACAATTAGATAATTCGTCCCGTACATTCCACCTTGATAAGTGGACCAGGTCAGCAGGCTGTTGCATTGATGTTTCAACTGAAGAATGATATTTATGACAATGCAGCAGCCCCTCAGTGTTATATAGAGCTGGATTTTACAGCTCCATTTGGACAAGACCGAAAATTCTCCCCTGAGGCCAATGGAGATTTCCATTGTCGGACTCTTGCCCCCGCTGATTCTGTGGTGGGCAAGGTGGTAGAGTTCTAGCACTACCAAACTGACCATTTTTACCATTCCCATTCTCTAATTGCAAGATAATTGTGACATAAATTAGCTCATGTGCCTCCCTATGTAACTGTCATTGCAGCTCAAAACAACATCTGTAACACTTAACGATCTTTAGTGGCAAGATGTTCTATAAATGATTGGGGGATTATTATCTGTCTAAGGGCTCTGAAATTACTGAAGTTTTTGTGTTATTGAAGAGTCATAGCTTCATACAGTATAGAAGAGGCCCTTCAGCCCATCGAGTCTGCACCAACAAAACTACGCTCGATCTATAGTAATCCCACTTTCAACACTTGACCTAAAGCGTTGAATGTTATCACATTTCAAGTGTTCATCCACATAATTTTTAAAGGTTGTGAGGCTTCCTGCCTCTACTGCCCTCCTAGGCAGTAGGACAGGGGAGAAACGTGCACAGACAGTGACCCAAGCTGGCTCCTAAAGTGAGATGACCAGTACTGCATACTCACAGTGTGTGAGTTTCCTCTTGGTGCTCCAGTTCCCTCCCACAGTCCCAAGATGTGCTGGTTAAGTGCATTGGCCATGCTGAATTCACCGTCAGTGTACCTGAACAGGTGCTGGCGTGTGGCGACTAGGGGATTTTCACACTGAATTCACTGCAGTGTTAATGTAAGCCTACTTGTAACACTAATAAATAAGATTTAAGATTTTTCTAAGCTTTAAGGATGTGATTGTACTGGGGAGGGTACAGAGAAGATTCACCAGGATGTTGCTAGGGATGGAACACTTGAGCTATGAGGAGAGACTGGATAGGTTCGGGTTGTTTAGAAACTGTTACAGTTTAGAAAGGAGATGCCGGTGTTAGAGGTGGGCACAGTAAGAAGTCTCACAACACCAGGTTAAAGTCCAGCAGGTTTATTTGGTATCATGAGCTTTTGGAGCCCTGGTCCTTTATCAGGTGGGTGAATTTTGAAACGGTTACACTTACAAGTTTATGCTGTCTTGAAGATTTACCCATTTCTGAATTTGAACGGCACTGTGCTGTTCCTAGTGTACAGGGTATAAGGACCGAGTAACAAATAGCCCTTTCCAGTTTCACCATAATTTCAGGTATATCAGTCTTGTGTTATTCTCTTGAAAACTGAACTTGCTTCTGGCTGTCAAAGTGTTCTTACATTTACTGGATGATTAAAATCTCATGCAGTGATTCAAATGGAACAGTTTTTAAAAAACATGTCTTATATTTCCAAGCAAGGACATACCAGTGATGGAGTAGAAAATGTGAACTATGGGCTGGTAGCACTGCTGCAAATAGAACATCTGCACTCCAGGTCATGGAACAGTGAGGCCTGCTGTGTACCCGTCACACAGCGTGTGCCTCTTAATGTGCTCTGCGGGTGTCTCCATTGCTTCACATGTTGATGATAATTAGGACTTTGTGTGATGGATGATAATGGGTCAGCAGCCCATTTTACAGCTCTCTTAATTAATATTTCCACTGGCTTTGATTGAAATAAAAAATGGAAGATATAAAACTAGTTGCCAGCATGCTATCATGGGCCACACATTTTTCATTCTTGAGCAAAGTCCAAGTTACCTGCGTGCTATGTGCTTGCTAAATCAAAGGCTATTGCAAGGGAGGTCTTTGCCATCACTTTGGGTCTTTGCTGTTAAAAGTAGCCTGATTTCTTTGGACTTACTGCCAGTACCTGCTGTGTGTTGTTTTTACCCAAATTAGTACTTCACTGCTGTTCAGCCATCATGCTGCTTTGTTTGATTCTATTTTCACGGTTCTGTCAGTTTCTGAAAACTGCATTCCATCTGTTAGTCCTGCTGATCTTCAGGGATCTTTCATTAGGTGCTGCAAATATCCAAGCTATTCCTCTGGGCATCCCTTTACAATTTGCAGATTGAGGAGGAGAAGGATTAGAAAAGACACGCCAGACAGGTGCATTTACACCTCAGGCAATCAATTAGGGGGCTGCTCTTATGCTGCCACCTTTGTTTACAAATCGCCAAAGCAACCGCAAACTATGGCCTTTTTGGATTCATGTGGCCACAATGATCTCTACCATCCCATATTACAGCAACAATAGTGACAGAAAGGGGGAATTTAGACAGGCCGCCTTCTTGCTGCCAATTACATGTAATGGGGTGATCGGGGGAAGGGGGTGGAGGGTGAGTAAAGGGAGGGGGTGCTGGCTAATCTCCCTTCAAACCAGGGGGTGGAATCTCTATGACAACACTGGAAGAAGAGGAAAATAGTTCTTGCCCCCTCCACTTCTCTTCATTTATACCATCAAATTCTGGGCAGTTCAGAGAGGAATCTGCCGGCCATGATATTGAGTTTTTATTTATTTGTGTCACAAGCAAACTTACATTAACATTGAAATGAAGTGACAGCAAAAATCCCCTAGTCACCACATTCTGGCACCTGCGTGGGTACACTGAGGGAGAATTTAGCTTGGCCAGTCCATCTAATCAGCACGTCTTTCAGAACATAGGAGGAAAGCAGAGCACTCGGAGGAAACCCACATAGACAAGGGGAGAATGTGCAGACTCTGCACAGACAGTGACCTAAGCTGGGAATCAAACCTGGGTCCCTGGCACTGTAATTCAGCAGTATTAACCACTGTGCCACCATACTGTGAAAAAGAGCATGATGAAGAAATATTTGATAGGTTTAGGTTGAATTATTCATTCAATGAGGCCATTTGTTTTGAGAAGGTGAATTAGATTTACTGATGTCCAGCACCATTGCTATTGGAGTCTGATGCCAACTGAATTGAATCACCACCAACAAGGGACTGGATTTTACAGCTCACAGTGGGCAACAGAAGCAGAAGCATGATGGTGCGTCCATTCCCATTCAGCTTGGTGTTCCTGTTGCAATTTAGCAGACAACGGGTGAGACTGCTGGTAAATTGGTACCTAGGTTCCTTCAGAGGTGGGGTTGGGTGGTGAACCAGGAGGTGGTTCCAGTGCTAGATTTAATAGGGCATCTGACATTGCTGCTGGCACATGAAGGGGCAGCGTCAGACATCTGCTGTCCATCAGCTCTGAGGAAGGCAGATGGGAAATGTGAGGAGGAGCCTGAAGATTTTGACTGCAGCATCTGGCATTAGTCTAATAACTCCTGTGGCAGCTGCCATCACTGTCGCCAACTCCTGCCCTCCAAATAAGAAATATAGAACTGATTGAAGTGGTGGAGGCTGCCTCGCTAAATATTTTTAAGAAGCGGGTTGATGGGTTCTTGATAAGAGAGGGGATTAAGGGTTATGGGGAGAGGGCGGGAAGGTGGAACTGAGCCACGACAGATCAGCCATGATCTTATTGAATGGCAGGGCAGGCTCGAAGGGCTAGATGGCCTACTCCTGCTCCTATTTCTTATGTTCTTATGTTCTTATATTCTCCAGGTCACACCCTCCCCCTCCCCCCCACATAGACACACACAGGATCAGACTGACACATTCACATAGCATCAGCTACCAAGAGTAACGGGGGAACAGCAATGTTGGGCAGTCCCAAGGTTTGATGTTACCTCTCTACATGTTCTCCTTCAGGTTGTGATTAGACAGAGGAGGTTCTCATTCTGCAGCCTTAAAGAGGCAACAAGACCTCTCCATGAGATGAAGCAAGCCTGAGTGGAGGCGGCAGAGGAGGTCAGCAGGCGTGGAGGACTTGCTGCAGAGCTACAAGAGGCTGAACAACCTTTTCCACTCTACAAAGGTGAGTGACCAACTCAACTCTTGATGTGGGCACATACATGTAGGGCGATATGTGTTGGAGTTGAGTGCCTTGGAAATGGAAGAATGGATAGCAAGGGACCAGAATACTTACCCAAAGGCAGGATAAATAGGGAGAAACTTGGTGGAAAGATTGAGAATTAGAAGGCACTGATTTAAGTAATTGGCAAAAAAGCAATGGCAACATGAGGAAGGCTTTGTTACACTGAGAGTGATTAGGATCTGGAATACATTATTTGCATGTGTGGTGGAAGTAGTATTGGCATTCAAGAGAGAGTTGGATTATTATCTGAAAATAATGTGGCTCACTATGATGCAGCACATGCAAAATAAGAAATCACTTGCAATGTTTTTCTGTGTGAAAGATTTGAAGAACTTGATCAGATGCTTGTGAACAAGAATGTATGTGTTTATGTTATAAGGAATCCCACTATTAGATGCTGGTAAGGGGGTTACAAGCCTATGGCTATTTGGTGATCAGCAAGCACAAGCCCTCAGAGACATTTTCAATGATTCAATATGCAATGCTGGTCTTGGCGCTATTGGCTTGGAATGAGTCATAGGACTGGACAACGCTGATGTTGTTAAAAGGCCTCCAGATACTCAGAAGTGCCTCAGTGTCAAAGGCATTGTTAATTTATCTCCCTTGCCCACACCTCACATAGAGATGCCACCAAAGAGAGATGGAACCATTTATTAGTGAGTAGTTAGCACTACTGTCTCGCAGCGCCAGGGTTCCGGGTTCAATTCCCAGGTCACAATCTGTGTGGAGTTTTCACATTCTCCCCGTGTCTGTGTGGGTTTCCTCTGGGTGCTCCGGTTTCCTCCCAGACTCCAAAGATGTGCTGGTTAGGTTGATTTGCCATGATAAATTGCCCCTTAGTGTCAACAGGTTAACAGGGTAAATAAGTAAGGTTATGGGGATAGGGCCAAATGGTCTCATTTTGCACTGTAGGGATTCTATGAAACGGATGACACTTGCACTCTGGTTGTCGCAGGTTTGAGCATGATCTGTAAACCCTGACTACAGGCTAAGATCTTCTTTATGAACAACCTTGGTGATGGCGGTTTCCTGCCACCTCCTGTTTTTTCACCATCACCAGGTGCCTCATGCATCTGGTAAGTTGGGTGCTGCTGTCACTGGCTAGGAGCCCTCTCCTCCTTTCTTCGCCTCACTTGAGAAGCTTCCAGCAGAGTGCCCAAGCCCCTGGGTACAGTGTCCTTTGATTTCTTCATTTGACCCTTTTACTTTGAGGATCTTCTTTAAGAGTGCCATTTGCAAACTTGGAAAGCCTTTTCTCGAAGACTAGGTCCACCCTCATTGTAGCTTTAGCTGTGCTCCTTCCTCTATTCTGTCTCAAATTGCTTCCCTACCCCAGTCCTGACCTCACATTGCTCAATGAATATTTTGCCCATTTTCCATTTCAACTCACCAAGCTTATCTCCTTGAACCTCATTTCCTGTCCCCTCAATGTTCCATTGTAGACAAGTCCTGAATACATACCTACCTCTCTTTATCCCAATGCTTGTCAGCATCATAAATGGTTTGCTTTGCTCAGACACTATTCTACTCCCTTTTTAATGCCACTTAAAAAAATCCTTTGATTTTTTTTTCCAAATGCCAGTTGTCTTACTTCTTCAAGGTCAATGGACATTTTCTGGCATCAAGCTCTGCAACTAGATGGGTAGAACTGAGAAATAAGAAGGGGGAAATCACTTTTATAGGATTGTACTATAAGCCCCCAAATAGTTGGTGGGAAATTGAGGAGCAAATATATATGGAGATTACAGATAGCTCCAAGAAAAATAGGGTGATAATAGTAGGAGATTTTAACTTTCCCAACATTGACTGGGACAGCCATAGTATTAGAGGGCTGGATGGAGAGAAATTTGTTGAGTATATTCAGGAGGAATTTCTCATTCAGTATGTGGATGGCCTAACTAGAGAGGGGGCAAAACTTGATCTCCTCATGGAGAATAAGGAAGGGCAGGTGACAGAAGTGTTAATGAAGGATCACTTTGGGACCAGTGACCATAATTCTACTAGTTTTAAGATAGCCATGGAGAACGAAAGGTCTGTCCCAGAAGTTAAAATTCTAAACTGCGGCAAGGCCAATTTTGGCGGTATCAGGCAGGAACTTTCAAAAATTAATTGGGGGAGTCTGTGGGAAGGCAAAGGGACATCTGGTAAGTGGGAGGCTTTCAAAAGTGTGTTAACCAGGGTTCAGGGTTAGCATATTCCTCTTAGAGAGAAGGGCAAGGCTGGTAGAAGTAGGGAACCCTGGATGACTCAGGATATTGAGGCCCTGGTCAAGAAGAAGAAAGAGGCACATGACAAGCATAGGCAGCTGGGATCAAGTGAATCCCTTGAAGAGTATAGCGTTAAGAGAGAAATCGGGGGGGCAAAAAGGAGACATAAGATTGTTTTGGCAGATAAGGCAAAATAGAATCCAAAGAGCTTCTACAAATACATAAAGAGCAAAAGAGTTACAAGGGGGAGAGTAGGGACTCTTAAGGATCAATAAGGTCATCTATGTGCGGATCCACAAGAGATGGGTGAGATCCTAAATGAATATTTCTCATCAGTGTTTACTGTTGAGAAAAGCATGGATGTTAGGAACTTGGGGAAATAAATAGTGATGTCTTGAGAAGTGTACATATTACAGAGGAGGAGGTGCTGGAAGTCTTAAAGCGCATCAAGATAGATAAATCCCCAGGACCTGCTGAGATATATCCCAGGACGTTGTGAGAGGCTACAGAGGAAAATGCGGGTCCCCTAGCAGAGATATTTGAATCATCGATAGTCACAGGTGAGGTGCCTGAAGATTGGAAACTGGCAATTGTGCCTTTGTTTGAAAAGGGCTGCAGGGAAAAGCCTGGGAACTACAGGCCAGTGAGTCTCACATCTGTGGTGAGTAAGTTGTTGGAAGGTATTTTGAAAGACAGGATCTACAGGCATTTAGAGATGCAAGGACTGATTAGGGACAGTCAGCATGGCTTTGTGAGTGGAAAATCATGTCTCACAAATTTGATCGCATTTTTTGAAGGGTAATCAAGAAGGTAGATGAGGGCAGTGCAGTTGATATTGTCTACATGGACTTTAGCAAGGTCTTTGACAAGATACTGCATAGTAGGTTGTTGCATAAGGTTAAATCTCACGGATCCAGGGCGAGATATCTAAATGGATACGAAATTGGCTTCTTGACAGAAGCCAGAGAATGGTTATAGAGGGTTGCTTTTCAAACTGGAGGCCTGTGACCAGTGGTGTGCCTCATGGATCAGGTGCTGGGTCCATTGTTATTTGTCATTTATATTAATGATTTGGATGAGAATATGGAAAGCATGGTTAGAAAGTTTGCAGATGACACCAAGATTGGTGGCACAGTGGACAGTGAAGAAAGTTATCTCAATTGCAAGGGGATCTTGATCAATTGGGCCAGTGGGCTGACAAATGACAGATGGAGTTTAATTTAGATAAATGCGAGGTGATGCATTTTGGTAGACTGAACCAAGGCAGGGCTTACTCAATTAATGGTAGGGCATTGGAAGAGTTACAGAACAAAGATCTAGGGGTACATGTTCATAGCTCCTTGAAAGTGGAGTCACATGTGACAGAGTGGTAAAAAAGGCATTCAGCATGTTTCATTGGTCAGAACATTGAATATAGGAGTTGGGTCATCTTGTTGAAGTTGTACAAGACATTGGTAAGGCCACACTTGCAATACTGTGTACAGTTCTGGTCATCCTATTATAGAAAGGATATTATTAAACTAGAAAGAGTGCAGAAAAGATTTACTAGGATGCTACCAGGACTTGATGGTTTGAGTTATAAGGAGAGGCTGGATAGACTGGGTCTTTTTTCTCTGGAGCGTAGAAGGCTGAGGGGTGATCTTATGGAGGTCTATAAAATAATGAGAGGCACGGATCAGCTAGATAGTCAATATCTTTTCCCAAAGGAGGGGAGTCTAAAACTAGACGGTATAGGTTTAAGGTGAGAGGGCAGAAATACAAAAGTGTCCAGAAGGGCAATTTTTTCACAAAGAGGGTGGTGAGTGTCTGGAACAAGCTGCCAGAGGTAGTAGAAGAGGTGCATACAATTTTGTCATTTAAAAAGCATTTAGACAGTTACATGGGTATGATGGGTATAGAGGGATACGGGCCAAATGCGGGCAATTGGGATTAGCTTAGGGATTTTAAAAAAGGGGGGCATGGAGAAGTTGGATTGAAGGGCCTTTTTCCATGCTGTAAACCTCTATGACTCTATGACCAGTCAGCAAAATTTCTCATTGGCTTCCTGCAACATAGTCTTAAGTCTATTGACAGTACTTTGTCAACCTTAACCAAAATCACGTTTTCTACTATAAAACACAAAGATTACAGTCATATAGAAAAGAATCCATTGATTTAACACAGATTCATTCAGTTATAATGGGCATAGAGGTCATTGCAGTACTTTTGAGCTGTAGTCACCATTGTAATGTGAGGAAACATGGCATCCAGTGTGTGCATAGCAAGATCCCATAAAAGGCAATGCAGTAATTAACATCTTGGGGTCATTTTAAACTAACTCGCCTGATGTGACTGAACAGGATCAAATTAATTGTCTGTTTTACATGACACCCAATCTCATATTGTACTGATGTAAAATGAATTTGCAAACATAACCTGACTCTTGCTATGATCCTCGTGGACGGCTTATCCTATAGTGTAATAAGAGTGAGTGATTCTGCCTTTTTTTGTACTTACAGTCACTATTCACTTGGGAAGTTTCTCAATGTGCTAATGTCTAAGAAAATTGAGAATAATGTGGAGAATTATCTTTCGTATGACTTAACATTTACAGCATTTCTCAGAAAATTGCTCCATGGGGTTTCTACCTATCATGCAAATTAACACATTTTCCGATATGTAAGTTGGATTTAGCTCATTAATTGCTTGTTGTAAGGTTATTAAAGTTACCTCATGCTGAACTATGCAACCGTTCATATCCCTGCAATGTGTATATATCACAGTTGAAAAAAGTTGATGGAACAGTGGAGAGTGCAGGCGTTGTGAAGAAAATGGAAGAGGGGAAACACTAAAATACAGAAAGGACATTGCCTTGTTTAATTGGAACTGTGTGCAGTGCCACTTTGGTGTAGGACTGGAAGGAGCAACAGCAACAGAAGAAGTGCAAAAGGGTGGCAAGAAAAATGTCATAGCATTTGAAGGAGCACCTTCCTGATGCATGGGTATCCCAAATGCCAATTGCATGTTAAGAAAATAAGTCTCTGGCACCTCACGGAGGATCTTTGTTTCAGGTTCACTTGAAGAAAATGTTTTTTTTAATATTTCTAGAGTCTACAGTGGTAGTCTGTAAAGCAGAATTGTAAGGTCTGTTTGTATATGTCACTCTGTCTCTCTCTGTATGATAACAAATTTAATTAAGCTGGGAACTGAGTGTTTACAAAGTTAAGACATTAAAGCAATATGTGAAAGGCAGGTATTTGAAGCAAATGAGGCTGATTTGGGTGTTCTGCAAGTAAATAAGACATGAGTAGAAATTTGCATTAGGAGATAGGGAAAGTTGGTTGTGTTCAGTTTTTACATTTCAAAGGTAAGTAAGAAGGAATTTACAACTCAGAAAAGGTCATAAATAAATAAGGCAAAGTTATTAAATGTTATTTTACTTGAAAATGGTGACTATAAGAGGCAATGGCATAGTGGTATTATCGTTAGGCTATTAATACAGAAACTCAGCTAATTTTCTGGCGACCTGGGCTCGAATCTTGCCTTGGCATGATGGTGGAATTTGAATTCAATAAAAAAATCTGAAATTGAGAATCGACTGATGACCATGAAACTATTGTTGATTGTTGGAAAAACCTATCTGGTTCACTAATTTCCTTTAGGGAAGGAAATTTACTGTTCTTACCTGGACTAGCCTACAGGTGACTCTGGAGCCACAGCAATATGGTTGACTCTCAACTGCCCTTGAGCAACTAGGAATGGACAATAAATGCTGGCCAGCCAACGATGCCCATGTTTCACAAATGAAAAAAAAAGGACAATATAAGAGATTTTAATATCCTTGAAAGATAAATTTCAAAGAAGTATATGGAAAAGTTGAAAGAGAAAATCAGATTTAAAGAGTGGTTGGGAGCTGTGTTAAATGTGGCCATGTAAGATTGCCTGACAAGAGTGCATTGTGCTGGGACAGAGCTATAAAGAGGTGAAGTGAACAGCCTTTAGCCACCCCAAAAATGTTGTCCCTGGAAGCAGAGTTTTGGTTTAAAATCTTGAATTTCTACAGTCAAGTTGGGGAGAGAGATAGAGTTAGAGATAGAGAGAGAGAGATAGAGAGAGAGAGAGAGAGAAGCCCTGTGAAATAGCTCCTGTCCAACAGTCGTGTGTTGTGCTTTGTGGTAATATTGACGGAATTTTATAGACTAAATATCTATAAAGACTGTTGCCTAAAGGGTGTTTATTTATGAGTCTCACTAAGTAATGAAATGTTCTGTAAGTACCCAGATGCTTCAATGGCCTCCAAGCCCCCAGAGTGGCCATCATATGTGGCCTCCGTTTGAGGACACCATTAGTGATTCTTACTGGCTTCACATTGCACCTCTGTGTAGGTGAATTCTGAGAACCCGGTGAATCCAACTTAAAACAGAAAATGAATATTTAAATGAGGATTTATTACACTAGCCTGGTTCACATCCTTGCTGGGCATGAACAAGATTATGTCATTGGCCAAGGGCACAGAGAATCTCAAAATGAATTCTCGCCAGTGCAAATCATATGATGACACCTCCCATGAGAGTCTCTGGCCATACTGCAATTGCTCCTGCATACGCGGGGCTGGTGAATCGCCCTCTTAGTGTTTATAAAACCAGAGATTGCGAGTTCCAATCACTTTGTGGTAAATTTTATAAATCTAACGATTTGTGAATTTGCTATAGAAAGCTGTCAGGTTGCCATGAACACCCAACAGGGAAGAGAAGTATCCACCTCTGCCTTGTATTTCTTGCATTTGACTTCAGACATATGTTAGATAAAGAGCTGGAGTGGTAAGAGGAATAATTAACTGCACACACAGCACTTTCACCATCAGCACAACATGCCTTATCCTTCTCACAATAGGATGTTTTCTGAACATGAAAGATTTCAGTGACTATTGCATGCAAATTATGCACATAAATAGCTGCTACTCTAAGAACAACTGTGATTCCCCAAATACTCTGTCATTCATGCATGGCCAGATTCTTTGAAGGGTGCAAGATTGTCTCTTTGGATTCTCCTCTGCCCTGGGCTCATTTCCTGCAACTTCCCAAGGTCACCAAATTGAAGGTGACAGCAGGACCCCAAAAGAGGTAATAATGGCTTAAGTTCTGCATCAAAGAACAGCAGACCCATAAAGCAGCCTCCCGTCCTTCCACTTTTATACCCAACACTTACCAGGAAAGACTTGGTGTTGGCTAAAGTTATCCAAGGGATAGTTAGTTCAATTTGCAGCCCACCTCTCCCTCTTTAAGGTCTTCCTTTGACTTGCCCAGTGCAGCAATAATGTCCTCACTGCAGATTGGATGTCCCCTGTGTGGTGGAAATCCCAGTAGAACTCCTCTGTATTTCTGGTAAGCTCTGACGTGGAGAAATGATTCAAGGTTGGAATGAATTTGAAGGAGTGGGCATAAGCCTGACTTTCCTTAGAATTCTGTCCCCGGAGGATAATTCTGGCACAAAGCTAAGCGCAGCAATAGTGAATCATGACACCAATAAGTCATCATCCCTGCTGTTTGTTCACAAGCCAAGTGCTACAAAAAGTAACAAATGGGCAAACCAGGACATAGATTCAGCAACTATTTGTCCTGAGCAAGCAATGAATCAGATGTGAATGCACTCAGACAAAATTCAATGGCAGATCATTCTGTTAGGACGTGAGACATCTTTGCTTACCTTTTACCTGGCTAAAGGTCAGATTCCCTGCTGAATTCAACATAATTGCAATTAGCATGAAGCACTGCATTAACGCCCTGTGCTCACTGAATGTCTCCACCCCCAAAAACAGTGAGAATGCCTCACTTATCCCTCAATCCATTAATAAGATCTTGGGTTGTTCTATGGTTGAATTACTGTTTCAATGGTAAATTGTTTCTCCTCTGTTGTTAAAAAAAAAGCTTTCCTTGCTCTGGAAAACATGTCTTTCAGAATTCAGCAAGCATTTTAACTCATTTATGAATTACTTAGCAGCAGCAGAATCAGAATGAAGGAATCCCTGCAGTGCAGAAGGAGGCCACTCGGCCCATTGAGTCTGCATCCTACCCAGACTCCCCCCACATTATCCCGCTAACCCCATACATTTACCGTGGCTAATTTACCTAACATACACATCTTGAGACACTAAGAGATAATTTAGCATGGCCCATCCACCTAATCTGCACATTTTTGGACTGTGGGAGGAAATTGGAGAACCTGGTGGAAACCCACACAGACACAGGGGGAATATGCAAGCTTCACACAGAGCCACTCAAGGCTGGAATTGAACCCAGGTCTCTGGTGCTATGAGGCAGCAGTTCTATTCACTGTGCCTGCCCAATATGCTCTGGTTGGTTCATTTGATGTCCATGTTTGACTATACATGGAAATCTGATTATACAGAGTCCATTTTGAAGGCATATAACTGATTCCTAAGGGCTTCTTTCATAAGTGACACACTGATGGGGCAGTCATTTAGCTAAGTCACAGTTGGAACCCCAAACTAGACTTGGACATCTCTGCTTGTGGTTTTCAAGATCAATTCTTTGCACTTTATGCTTGCCCAAGTTGCAGCACGTGAAATAAATGATAAGTTGATCTCCCAGCTTGCTGTGCACCATCAGAGGTGCTATCCAACAAGGCTCTCTGGAGACTTAGGGACACATATGGTGGAACAGTGGCATAATGGTAACATCACTGGACCAGAGTCCCAAGCTAATCTGGTGACACAAGGTTCAAATATCTTGACAGTTGATGGAACTGAATTAAATTGAATTAATAAATCTGGATTGAAACTTCATCCCATTAACGGTGACAATGAACCTTTCATCGATCAATGTAAAAATGCATCTAGATCATTAATGTCCTTACCTGGTCTGGCTTATATTTGACTACAGCCCCACAGCAATGTAGTTACCTCTTAACTGTCCTCTGAAACGGTCTAGCAAGCGCTCAGTTCAAGGACAAATTGTGGTGGACAGCCTTGCCAGCAATGTTTACATTCTATGCACGAGTGAAGGATATACATCATATGCCTCGTTGACAGAGCAAATCAGCATGAGAGAGTACTTGATGTCGTCTGCAATGCAATCTTCCCCATGGATCAAGGTGCCGTTGGTTCTCCCTACCGCCAGCCTGGCATCTCGCTGCATGAGTAGCTTACTTGCGACCATGGACAGTTCATCATTTAGTTTGTACTCATTTTCCTGACAGTAGTGCCAATTTCCCATGCCACCTTTAATTCCAGCCAAGTTGCCATGTCACAAACTGGTCACTACACAATAAGGGATATTGCTCTGTTCAAGACTCAGAAACCGTGGCACGGATTTAGGGCATGCCTGCAGGGAACACCATATAGAAGTATAATTAAAATTACTTTTAACACCTATGAGGCTAACCTATAGTGTAAGGTGCATCACAGATTCCCATTCATGGAGTTCGGTTACGAGTGGTGTGCCTCAGGGATCTGTTTTGGGGCCACTGCTGTTCGTAATCTTTATTAATGATCTGGATGAGGGTATAGTTGGGTGGATTAGTAAGTTTGCTGATGACACCAAAGTCGGAGGTGTGGTAGATTGTGAGGAAGGGTGTCGAAGTTTGCAGGGTGACTTGGACAGGTTGCAGAGCTGGGCCGCGAGGTGGCGGATGGAGTTTAATGCGGAGAAGTGTGAGGTAATCCATTTCGGTAGGAATAACAGATGTGTTGAGTATAGGGCTAACGGGAGGACTTTGAATAGAGTGGAGGAGCAGAGGGATCTAGGTGTATGTGTACATAGATCCCTGAAAGTTGGGAATCAAGTAGATAAGGTTGTTAAGAAGGCATACGGTGTCTTGGCGTTTATTGGTAGGGGGATTGAATTTAGGAGTCGCAGCGTCATGTTGCAACTGTACACAACTCTGGTGCGGCCGCACTTGGAGTACTGTGTGCAGTTCTGGTCCCCACATTACAGGAAGGATGTGGAGGCTTTGGAGAGGGTGCAGAGGAGGTTTACCAGGATGTTGCCTGGTATGCAGGGGAGGTCCTATGAGGAGAGACTGAGGGATTTGGGGTTGTTTTCACTGGAAAGGAGGCGGCTAAGAGGGGATCTTATAGAAACATATAAGATGATTAGAGGTTTAGATAGGGTGGATGGTGATAGCCTGTTTCCTCGGATGGAGAAATCTAGCACGAGGGGGCATGGCTTTAAATTAAGGGGGGGTAGTTATAGGATGGATGTCAGGGGCAGGTTCTTTACCCAGAGGGTGGTGAGGGACTGGAATGCCCTGCCTGCTGCAGTTGTAAATGCGCCTAGTTTGGGGGCGTTTAAGAGATTGGTGGATAGGTTTATGGACGAAAAAGGAGTGGTTTAGATTAGTGGGTCAATGTTTTTTTTTTAAAAATAAGACTGGTCGGCGCAACATTGTGGGCCGAAGGGCCTGTTCCGCGCTGTAATGTTCTATGTTCTATGTTCTATGTTCTATGTTCTATTTCAGCGAAGCATTTGGATTGTGTTGGGATAAATCACTGTTTCCAGTTTTTAAAAACTTGCCTACATCAAAAGCAATAAAGTGGTATTAAAAACTGAGTATTCTTTCTTTTTATTTGGTTGAAGCAACATATTAATTCAATTAATTACATCAGTGGCTTATTTCTAATTTAAATTTCGTATGGGGAAGGGAACATGATGTAAAGTTCTACTTTTCGTGAAGTTTTTCACCAGTGATGTGTTGTTTCATGATCAAATATCTTTAATGAGAGGTCCTGTGGTGCAATGATAGCAGCCCTACTGCTGAACCAGAAGCCCCAGGTTCAAATCCAATGTCAGGACTTGCTGGCCATGGATGGAGTGTTCAACAGGCTGATAATCAGCTGGGAAATCCTTCCACCATTTTCCTCATTATTTCTCAAAGAGTAAATATGGGTGTGAAGATATGCTAAGTAAAGTAAAGTTTATTTATTAGTCACAAATAGGCTTACATTGATGCTGCAATGAAGTTATTGTGAAAATCCCCTAGTCGCCACACTCTGGTGCCTGTTCGGGTACACTGAGGGAGAATTTAGCAATCCACCTAAGCTAACAACAATGACTGGTATTTTTCCATTTTACCAAAATGCATTTTTGAATTCCATTGTTTAATCCATGAAAGAATGTATGATTTTGAAATGCCACTGCTCATGCACTGCTACGATTGATATTGCTCTGTTGAGCAGAATCAATTTGTGCTAGCACTGGGGTTGCATTGTCTCATGTAAAATTATTAATGCAAGTACGATATTATAGAACATAGAACATAGAACATTACAGCGCAGACTTAAAAGTGCACACTTAAAAGTGGCAGTATTGCACTAGAATTTGATACAGATAAGGGAAGAATTTTACAACCACATTGCACCTGTTTTGCGGCGGGAAAAAATTGTAAAATCGGGAATGATGCGACTAGCGGGAATGGTGTCCATTTGCAAGCCCATTCCCATTTTACCAAAAATAAATCAGCATGATTAGGACCCCACACAAAACAGGGTCTCTTTATATCGGATCTTTGCCTTGGTCTCAGGTCTGCACACAGGCATCAACAGCTAACTCCGAAATGGGTACCCCATATTCCTCATGAGCCATCCCTGCACCCTGGGCTCCTCCTCAAAGACATCTGAGCACCTCAATATAAAACTGTGACGCATGCTGCCAGGGTGTCTGGCGCAGACGTGCATGATATGGTTGCACACCATCCAATGTACATTGGCAAATGTGCTGTGCAGAAAGTAACCCAAATGTTTCGCCACTAACTTGATGGACCAGTGTGAGAGTCTCTGGGATGGTGAACTGTGAAGTGGAAGCTGTCACAAAGCTGGTGCTGCCCTTCGAGGTCCCACTATCATTTTCCTTCGAAATGTCTCCCGATCTGTCATGGGGATGATGGGTAGCTGTGGAGAGGAGGGGTTGGGGGGAGCAATGCCAGAATAGCCTTGGCACACCTGAGTCCCTTCCTGCAACAATGGACACAAGGTTAAGTGCATGGGAAGGAGGGAAATCTGGGCTGCATGCAACTTACTTCAGGTATCTCCAACAGGTAGAGGATTGGCAGGTGATCACTCCTGTGCTCCAGCCCGACCATGCTTCGCTAATGGTATGGATCCCCACCTCTTCCACAAACTCCAGTGCCTGCTCCTCAAAGGAGGTGAGGACCCAGATCTCAGGCATATCACCCCCTGTCTTTGCCTTACGGACATTCTTCTCCTGTGGGTCAGAAAGAGCCATGAAAAATCTGATGGCACAAGTCCTGGAGGGTATCAGAGGGTGGCCCTCAGAGGGCAAATGCTGCGACACTGTTGTGGGTGAGAGGGGTGAAGTGAGGTGTTTGGATGTCAGGGATGGGAGGCATGCAGGAAGCTGGGGTTGGGGGGTCCTAGGGGGACGTGCTTTTTGAGGTTAAACCCTCTTCCTTGCTGCCTGAATGAGGTCATTCAATTTCTTGCATTACTACTTGCTGGTCCTCCTGGTCAGTGCCCTGGCACTCACATGCTGCCCCTGCCTCCCAAACTGCATTTCCTTCCCTTCCCCTGGAGTGGCGAGCATCCTGCGTGGGGGAAGAGGGCGTCCCACCTTGCCTCCACTGCCACTAGCTACCCTGGCAAGATTTACATCAGAAAATCTGGCAGCTGTCTCCTTGGAGGCCACTTTGTCCTGTACTGCATGCCTGTCCGTCCATCCTTAGGGTTTTCGTGGAGCTTTCCCTTGTTAGGGCAGCTCTGCTGCAGTTGGGTGGGTCATGTGCCCTTTAGAGCATTTCAGTGAGTTAAAGCAGTTTGCCTTGTTAGCATGAAGGGGAAGCCAGGTCTGCACTTGCAGGTGTGCTGTTGGGGGGGGCGTGGAAATGTGCCTCTGTGGTGATCGGTAGCAGGGGGGAGAGAGTGTCATGTTACTCAGCAATCAGGGGCAAGGGGTGATGAGAAGACCACGTGTAAGGCAGTTCATAAGGGGGTTGGATCAGTAATGTTAAGGGGGATCTTTTACAGTAAAAGTCTTAAACCGTGAAATCCTGTTGTGTTATTCTTTTATCTGTCAACTGGAATTTGGATATTTTTTAAGCTATCAGTCTTCACAAGGATTGTAACAAATTCACTTGAGTTATACAACAATCTTTTTCACATAATCATTTCTTTGAAACAGATTTTTGGCTTTTTCAAGAAGCCCCCGAGGAGTGGTTTGTCAAAAGTTCAAAATAACACTCTGAAGAAACCAAATCAATAAACCAAACAATAAATACTGAACTATGTAGATTGGAATCAGACTGGAATAATTCAGGTTATATGCGAAGCAGAACCTTATTGAATTCAAGTACCTCTATCCCCCAATTTATCATATTAAAAGACTTTTGTTAAAAAATAAATCTAATTACTACTTAAGATGACCTTTAAGAACATACTGAAAGAGGCACACAGCCCTGAGGAAATGAAAGCCAGAACTGTTTATGGAGAACAATAAAAACAAAACACTTACATTTCAAAGGCATGCAGACTCCTTTCTGGTTGAGATATTCATCTAGTGAAATACCCTTTGATATATGACAGTCAACAGATCTTGATGATAATATCAGCCAAGGAGCTTGGGCAAGTGAAAAGGTATTTCATTGAGCTCTGTGCAATGTGCAAATAGACAAACTGCAAAAAAAAGTTTTAGATTGGGGAAAGGCTGATTTTAGTAAAATAAGACAGGATCTAGCCAAGGTAGATTGGGATCAGCTGGTTTCCTCTGGTTTCCTCCCACAGTCTAAAGATGTGCGGGTTAGGTTGATTGGCCTTGCTAAAATTGCCTCTTAGTGTCCTGAGATGCATAGGTTAAAGGTATTAGTGGGTGAAATATTTAGGAATATGGGGATAGGGCCTGGGTGGGATTGTGGTTGGTATAGACTCGATGGGCCGAATGGCCTCTTTCTGCACTGTAGGGTTTCTATGATTCTATGATTAACAGGAACATCTACAGAAGTATAGATGTTCCCACAGGCAGCACAGTGGCACAGTGGTTAGCACTGCTGCTTCATGGCTCCGGGGACCTGGGTTCGATTCCTGGCTTGGGTCATTGTCTGTGTGGAGTTCGCGCATTCTCCTCGTGTCTGCGTGGGTTTCCTCCGTGTGCTCCAGTTTCCTCCCACTGTCCAAAGATGTGCAGGTTAGGTTGATTGGCCATGCTAAAAATTACCCCTTAGAGTCCTGAGATGCATAGGTTAGAGGGATTAGCAGGTAAAATATGTAGGGATATGGAGGTAAAGCCTGGGTGGGATTGTGGTCAATGGGCCAAATGGCTCTTTCTGCATTGTAGCGTTTCTATGATTCTAAGAGCGGTAAGCGACATTCAAAAAGGAAATTCGGAGGGTGCAAACTCAACATGTTCCCTTTAGGGTGATAGGTAGGAATAACAAGCCCAGAGAACCATGGGTGACCAAAGATATTCAAGATATAATGAGAAGGAAAAGAAGGCTTTTAAAAAATGTAAGGGGAACAAATCAGTGGAGGCATTGTGAGTAGAGAAAGTGCAGGATGGAGCTTAAAAAAACAATTAAGAATGCAAAGAGGGGATATGAGAAGACTCTGGCTGGTAAAAGAAGGGAAAATCCCAAGATATTCAATAAGTATATTAATGAGAAGAGGACGAGGGAAAGAGTAGGGTCCATTAAGAACCAAGGAGGCAATCTGTGGGTGGAGCCAGAGGACATTGGTAGAGTGTTGAATGAATACTTCACATCTGTCTTTGCCCAAGAGAATGAGGACAATGGCATGAAATTCAGGCAGATTGTGAGGCTCTTGAGCAAATTGACATAGGGAAGGACAAGGTATTGGAGATGTTGGCAGCCTTACAAGTGG
This sequence comes from Carcharhinus amblyrhynchos, assembly GCF_965287045.1. Classification (NCBI taxonomy): domain Eukaryota; kingdom Metazoa; phylum Chordata; class Chondrichthyes; order Carcharhiniformes; family Carcharhinidae; genus Carcharhinus; species Carcharhinus amblyrhynchos. Next base: position 91,730,080 of record NC_137328.1, on the reverse strand, counting down.
ATAAATATCCAGGTCCAGATGAATTGTACTATAGGTTGCTGTGGGAGACAAGGGAGGAGATTGCAGGGGCTCTGACCCAAATTTTCAATTCCTCTCTGGCCATGGGGGAAGTGCCAGATGACTGGAAAACAACTACTGTGGTTCTGCTATTTAAGAAGGGTTGTGGAGATAAACCAAGGGATTACAGACCAGTGGTAGGGAAATTATTAGAGAAACTTTTGAAGGAGAGCATCTATGTCCACTTGGAGAGACAAAGCTTGATCAGGGAAAGTCAGCATTGTTAGAGGGAGGTCATGCATAACAAATTTAATGGAATTTTTTGAGGAGGTGACCAGGTGTATAGATGAAGGTAGTGCAGTGAGTGTAGTCTATATTTCAGCAAAGTCTTTAAAAAGTTCCCCATGAGATACTTGTAAAGAAGGTAAATTTACATGGGATATGGGACACAGAGGGTAATGACAGAAGGTTGCTTTAGTGACAGGAAGCCAGTGTCCAGTGCCTTACCACATGGACCTGCATTGGGCCCCTTATTGTTGATTATTTATATAAATGACATTGATGACAATATGGGGGCTAGGATTAGTGAGTGGAATTTTACGAGAATTTTTCTAAGTGTTCAGTTTGCGTGGAAACAAGAGTTTGCTGATTCGAGCAACAAGAGTTGCTGAGCTTTGGAGAGAGCTTTCACACCCAATCCTATGCATTCAGTCTTTGAAAATATAGGCTAGATTGTTTCTAGCCATGAGAGGCTGTGTGCAGGGCCGAATCTGTCAGAAGCTCAAATCAGAACCACAAACTGCACACGCACAAGAAAAGTAAAAACAAACAGCTCTGCTGACAGAACCCACCCCCTGGGCCACATAGAGCCTCTCCCTTCCCTCAATGGACGTCAGAACCTCCCCAACATTACTGACCCCATTACGCACCCCCCCCGACCCAATTGCATATGGCACCTTCTTCACCCCCTGGCCCCGATGGCTGACTTACATGACCCTCTCTCTCAACTGCCCCTTATCATCACAGAGGCACCCCCCCCGCCCACCTCCCCACCCCCCCCGACCTGCCCTCTCATCAGCATACCTGTAAGTGCTGACTTTGCTTCCCCTCCATGGTAACAAGGCAAACTGCATTAAACTCACTGGAGAGCTGTAACGGGCACATGACTCGCACAAACTGCCTGCAGCTGATCTGCCCTAACAACGGGGAACTCCACAAAAACCCCAAGGATGGACAGATAGACAGGGAGAACAGGAAGAAATGACCTCCAGGAAGACAGCGCCCCAGTTTTCAGATGCAGACCTGGCCAGGTTGCTGGAGCCAGTGAAGGCAAGACAGACACCCTCTTCCCCCCAGCAGGACGCTGTCCCAGAGGAAGGGATGGAAATGCAGCCTGGGAGGTGTGGCAGCATGTGTTAGTGCCAGATTATTGGCCAGGAGAACTGGGAAGCAGTGCCGCAAGAAACTGAATGACCTCATCTGGGCAGCAAGGGTGAGCGTTTTATCCTCCCCTGAAATGACCCCCAGATCTCCCCATCCCCAACACCACTCATGCTTTCAGCCCCTGACCCCTAAATACCTCCTTTCTCCTACCCCAAATGTGTCATAATACCCAAGCACCTCATTTCACCCCTCCTATCCATAACAGTATCACAGTGCTTACCCTCTCAGGACCACCCTCCGATACCCTCCAGGACTTGTACCATCAGATTTTACCTGGCTCCTTCTGTCCCCACAGGAGAAGAATGCCCCTAATTGCCAGAGAGGGGCAAAGACATGCAAACAATCATTGTGGCTTTAAAAACAAATTTATTTCATTTGTTACAAAACTGTAGAGTCAGCACCACTGGAAGAAACCAACCGGTAAGCAAGCCACTTTGTTTTCCCCAAAAACCCCAATTAACTATTGCCACATTGCTTTTCCCAACCACTTCTTTTTCCACTTGTAGCATGTGGAATTCCTGCTAACCAGAATGTTTATTGTGATCCTTGAGGAGATTGATGTTTATGAAAATGTTTGAATTCCCAGTGATTGAGTTAAAGGAATTGCATGGCTTGATTTCAAGTTTTAAGACTTTTGCTGTAATTAATGAAAAGCAACTTTGATTAAACATTATTTAATATGCAACCAGTGCTCTAAATGTCTGGTTTTTATCGTCACTCATAAAATATATCACTCATCAATTTCTTAACACAACCAATAATCCCACATTACATATATACATGACAACATGCTGTATACAGGAGCACAGTCTAAAGTTATTCCCAGCGCTCACTTCTCCTCGTTTCACTGAGTCAAACATTCCGTGACCATCAACGATCCTTTCCCTCAGCCTTCCAAGAATTCTCAAACCTAATTCCAGTACGGTTTACTCCATCGATTCTTTCCCCTGCCGAACAATGCAAGCCTACACCAGAATCCATGAATTTTCATGGGTTTATTCTCTTCAGCTGGAAAGTGTCTTTGCACCTGCATTCTGTCTGGAATCTAACAGACAAAAACAGCACTTCCCCTCTGCTCACTGTGACAGCTGCTCCCTATCTCTCTATTTGGAAGTCTTTATTTCTGTCTGTCTCGAGCTTTTATGTCAGACTGTCTATAGTGTTCACAAAGCAAGATAAGCTGTCTCTCTGTGTTCAGGCATGGAATATAGCAGTTGGATCTCAATAAGATTTGACCTTGGTCCCCTGACTCGATGGTAACCATCACCTACCTGGCCTGGTGGTATCTCCCTTTTCCAAACTGTTTTCCCTTAAATTAAAAGAGAAAATTTAAACATCACCATCTTATAAAGCCTTGCATTCGTAATACGGTAGACATCATTATTGCTTACAGATAAGGACAGGTGAATATTCAAAGACTGGTGGTATACAATTGTGTGACTGCTTCACACTCAGTAGCTAAATCATTTTTTGAGAATAGAATAGGGTAACTAAGGCCTGCTGATTGTGCAGCCCGTGCCAGCAGGGGTTACCAGGATGCTTTTTGTGCTCCAATTCATGCAGGAAGTGTCTCTAGTTCCAAGATTTCTAAGCTTGAGAAGCAGTTGGGGCTGTGACAGTGTGTGGAAGAGGCAAATGTGAAGTAATTCACTTCTGGAACTAAAATGCATAGAACTGGGAACTTTCAATATGATAAAAAGACAGAAACAGAATGAGTACAGGCCCAAAGATACTTGAGGATTAGGTACACAGATCATTAAAATGTTGTGAAAAGGTACAGAAAATAATCAGAAAGGATAATGGAACATTTGCCTTTATGTCTGGAGGAATGGAACAAAATGTATTCGAAGCCATGCTTCATCCACGCAAACCCTGGTTAGACCATACCTGGAGTATTCGAGATTTATCAAAGTGGACTCCAAGGGTTGAGCTACAAGAAGAAATTAACCAAAAACAGTTGAATTCCTTCAATTTAGAAAGTTAATGGGTGATTTGATCAGTGTTTACAAGAAGCTAAGCAGAAATAGATAAGGTAGTTAGAGAGAAATGATTTCCTCAGATCTAGGACTTGAGGCAAAGACTAAATACTGGAACCAGATCTTTAGAAGTAATATTAAGAAATACTTTCTCAAAGTGTGGTAGAAGTTTGGAGCTCCTCTGCAGATCAGAGATCATGCTCCAACAAAGTTAATTTTAAATCTGAAATTGATAGATTTTTGCTACCCATGGGAATTAAGGGATATGGAAAAAGAAGGGTACATGGAGTTTGGTCATAGATCAGCCACGACTTCCCTAAATGGTGGAATAGGCTAAAGGAGCTAAGTGGTCTTCCCCTGTCCCTACGTTCCTAGTTTAGTTAAAGGATTAATTTTAGCCAAGGCATTCAGGTAACTCCCTTGTTTTTTACCAGTTAGGGAAATGAGAAGTTTTGTATCAACCTTGGCAGGCAGAAGTGCCTCAATTTAAATTCTCATTAGAATTAGAGCATTGTTGACAGGGCAGAATTCTGCACCGGTATTTCATCCTGTATCAGATGCTGGAGTCTCTGGAGCACGTCTTTTATCTAAGGGTTTAAACAAATAAAAGAAAAGTTTTAAAAATTTAGCTTTACAGAACAATAGACATTTGCAGCCATTGTGTCTTTCTTTGCTTCAAATTTTTATCTAGGTTTCTTTGAATGATGCAAGTATTCCCTGCAGCAAGTATTCCCCATAACAATGCATTCTGTGTCAAGCAACACACTGTCTAAAAATAAATTTACCCGTACCACACTCATCATGAAAGATTATTTTCTCAAGTTAGGGAGAGAGTAATTAACTTTCTTTATACACAATATCCAAATCCTTCATGTTGAAAGCAATTCATTAAGCTGAACTCAAGATTGTCTTTGACATCAAAGCAGCATTTTACTAAGTGTAACATCAGGAAGCCCTGGCCAAGTTGAAGTTGATGGGAATAAGGAGGAAAGTTCTCCACTGGTTGGAGTCATACCTAGCATGGGAGAAAGTGGTTGTGGTTGATGAAGGTCAGTCACCCCATATACAGCAATGACTTTCTTTACAGCATAAAGTCAGCATGGGATGTTTGCTGATGATTGCATAGAGTTCAGTACCATTCGTAACTCCTCACTTACTGAAGTAATCTATGTTTAGATATAGCAAAACCTGGGCAATAATCAGGCTAGAGTAATAAATAACGTTCATACTATACAAGAACCAGGCAATGACCATCTCCAACTAAAGAGAATCCAATGATCTCTCCTTGACATTTGATGGCATTACCATAGCTGAATCTCTCACTATCAACATGTTACCATTTACCAGAAACTGAATGGAATTAGCTATAGAAAGACTGTACGTATAAGAGCAGTTCAGAGGCTGGAAATGCCATGGAGAGTAACTTACCTCTTGACTGTCTTAAACTTGTCCAACGTCTACAAAGCCCAAGTCAGGAGTATGATGGAACACTCTCTGCTTGCACTGATGAGTGTGGCTCCATCAACACTCAAGGAACTTAATGCCATCTAGGACAAAGAAGCCAATTTGCTGGACACCCCATCCATCTACTTAAGCATTCATTCCTTCCACCACTGATGCTGTGACAAACATCTACCATCAACAAGATGCACTGCAGCAATTTACTAAGATTCCTTCAACAGCACATTCCAACCCATAAACTCTGCCACCTAAGAAGGACAATGGCAGCAGACACATGGGACATCACCACCTGCAATCTCTTTGCCAAACCATGCAATATTCTGACGAGGAACTGTATCATCATTTCTTCACTGATATGGGAACAAAATCCTGGAACTCCCTTCCAAACAGCACTATGGGTGCACATTCACCACATGGACAAATTTGGAGGCGTTGGGCAAATGGCTTAGGTATCTTATGTATAATTGGACCTCCAAAACTACACACAACAAAGGGAGCTGATGACCTAATGGTATTATCGTGAGCCAATTAATCCAGAAACTCACCTAATGTTCCGAGGAACTAGGTTCAAATCCCACCATGGCAGTTGGTGCAATTTGAATAAAAAAATTAAGAATCGACTGGTGACCATGAAAAATTGTTGGAAAAACCCATCTGGTTCACTAATGCCCATTAGAGAAGGAAATCTGCCGCCCTTGCCTGGTCTGGCCCACATGTGACTCTCAAACCACAGCAACGTGGTTGACTCTCAACTGCCCTCAGGCAACTAGGGATGGGCAACAAATGCTGGCCAGCTAACAATGCCCATGTCCCATGAAAGAAGTTTAAAAAAACAAGGAAATGGAATGCCATTTTGTGAGTCAACTCATGCCTTATCCAAACTTCTAACTACTTTATTATTTTGTACTTTATGGCTGGTTTATAGAGTCATAAATAAACCCTAGGACATTTTGCATGCCTGCATTCTTATTCCTGTTGGCTCCCACTATCCGTTTTGAAGATGCAAATAAATTTGAAGGGTAATTAGCAACCTTGATTTTTGCAATTAAAATGGACTTATCATGGAATTCCCTAGTGTGGCAAATAGCATCCTTGCAGCAACACCAAAAAGCGAATAGAACTGATTCTTGTTTAGCAAAACAAATGTAGATGGGTTTGCCCAAGAAAACAATATCCAAAATGATCAATGTGGCTCCTTAAGAAAAAGTTGGAAGGCAGAGTGAGCTGTTGGTTGATTGGCCTTTTCCTGTTCTATATTTCAAATGCTCTCATATTAAGTGCAAAAAAATGCTAAATGTTATGTTTTGTCAGTGCTGAAATATTTTGCAGAAACTACATGACAAAACAGGCGTTGAAAAATTTGGCATCAGCTCCTGAGAGAGCTTGTTACAATCTTGACACTTTATTGGCATTAGAATCTGAGAATGGAATAGCTGCCAGATATGGACAACACCGGTAAGTAAACGCTACAGAAATTCAAGATATTTTATGAAGATTGTTTTTGCTACAGATTAATGTTCAGAGTTAGAAAATTCAGATACAAGCATATAATGCAACTTGGGTTTGCAGTTATCGATAGTTCAAACATACTGTAGACATAATATACCTTATTTAGTTTATAGCTGATAATGTAAAGTCATCCAAATTAAATTTAATCTCCCTCAGTTGACATTGGATCAGAATTTGCAAATGTAACAATGAGGTTAATGGCTATTATTTATGCCTAAAAAATGTCAAATGACTTAATAATGTCAAATGTAAAACTTTTTTTTCTTCTTACTTTGCCCCTCTGTCTCTTTTTTCTCTGATTGTCCAATCTTTTGTTTCTTCTCATTTTTCTTTCTGGACCTGATTTGACACTGATCTCATCCTCCTTCTCAATTGCTCCACTATTTATTACATGATAAACTTAAATCTTATTCATTCAGGTGTTACCTTGGTGGGATGGGCAAGCCATACAAATTGGTACTGACTTCAGATGAACTGAAAGATCCTACCCGAAGCCAATGGTGAGCCATCTCCAACACAGGAAAACCTTTTGCAGAGGGACTGGAAAATTCTGGCCTTTAACATAAGAGTTAAATCCAGTGTATTCAGTGCCTGGGGACCTCTGAGGGGTGGCTCAGTACATCTTAGGGGTTACCTTGGGGGTACAACCATCTGGACAGTTGAACTTCTGGGCTGCTGTTGCCTGTCCTGTTCACTCAGGTCCCAGATGCCCTGCTTCCCTCACTGACATTACTGGCAACCTAACAGAGCTGAAAGCTGCAGGGTGCAGGGGCAAACCTAACCATTGCAGACAGCATTTGATGCCCCATTATGTGGCCTACATAAAAAGCACCAATTGCAATTGTGTCTGCACTTGCTGATTAACTTGCTTAGGTTAATTTGGGCCAAAGGGTCTGTTTCCATGCTGTAAACCTCTATGGCTCTATAACTGCTTCAGAAATTAAAATGGAAATGCCATAAGTCAAGCACCTTCATGAGGGTGACTTGTACCCCATAAAGTATTTCAAATGCTATTTATCAGATTCAGAATTTAAGAAGCAGTTAATTAAAGCTGGTATAAATGTCAGATATCACACTTACTGGTGAAGATATAGGCTGGCCGTGAACCATGCATATTCAAATAAATCCAGTTAGGTATTGAAAGTCAGGCACTATCATTGAGTCATTGCAGCACAGAAAGAAGCTATTTGATCCATCGGGTGACTCTCTGTAGAACAATCCAGTTGGTTCCATTCCCCTGCCCCATAGCTCTATAGCTTTATTTGCCTCAAATGTCCATCCAACTTCCTTTTGAAATCCTGGACCATGGCTGCTTCCACCAATCTCGAAGGCAGCAAGTACCAGGTCATGCAGTCTCTGCATAAAATTGTATTTCCTCACATCACCATCACATTTCCTCAGCCATTCCCCGCCTGCAGCTTTTGTCCAGAGCCTTTAATCTTGCCCTCTAATTCTTGTCCCATCAACTATTGTGAACAGCTTTTTTTTGTAAACTAACCCTAAACCTATTACAATCTTGAATGCCTCTATTAAATCTCTCCCCTACTTTTTTGTTCAGCTGCAAAGACATTTTGAAAAGATTTTAGAAAGGGTGCTTGAAAATTTAACGTAAAATAAATTCCCACAAACATTCAAATGTCGCAGCGAACAGAGAAAGATTGAAGGGGCGGTTCTCCCATCCCACTATGCTGATTATTTTAGTGCAGCGGGCCAGAACACTCGGGCGGCAGCCGATTCTTGCTGGACAAATGGACTTCCATGTGTCTCCCAGCCTAAGTTTTTTGACATTGGCGGGTCCACGCTGAAAATCGGCATAATGGACATTAGCATGCGTTTACATAACTTACCATCTAATTAGTGGGCCTGTGACTAGAATCTCCACCCCCGCTATTGTGTCCCCCCACTCTGGCGTGATGTCACAGTGGCAGAGTTTACAACTGCTGTATAAAAGCTGGGACCCGGCGCGGCAGCGTTGAACAGAAATAAAGAGGCAAGTTTTATACAGCCCCCAGAGTGTAGGGGAGGTTGGAGGCAGGGCCTGAAAAATTTCTGCTTGCTGTGTGGAAGTCCCTGGAGACCTAGAAGTGCTGTCCCTAAGCCCAGGGATGTTGCATATAGTCTCTGTGGGGTGGCGAGTTGGGGGCGGTGGTGGGGGCTCCTTTGCTGAGTGCTGGTGATGCTGCTGTCTGCAGCCACTGGGATGTTCCATTGTTCTTGCTGTGGGCCATGGTGAGGGACTGGACTGAGTGCTGGGGTTTTAGGGAGGGGGGACGGCACCATGTGCTGCTTGAGGGCTCATCAGTTCAGGCAGCTGGTGCTCCAAGCAGGGGTGCTGATACTGGCACATTGACATTCATACTGCATGTACTGAGCAGTGAATGGGAAACCAGCTTGTGATAATTAGGAGTCTGTCCCTGCCCCGTGTCCCTGACTGAAACACATGTCTGGAAGGGAACGTTGTAGTTGCTCTCATGGCAATGGCTCCCTGCCAGCCGTGTCATGATGCCAATGGCAGGCAACCTAATTAGGTGACACATGGTACCGCCAATTGTGTGTTGCCAACATCCACAAGTGGGAGTACTGGATCCAGTGAGGGATTGTTGGTGGAGTGTGAGGGGGTTGGGGGAGGGTGGTCATGCTGGGAAAGTTACAAGCAATGACATGTTGTCTATCAATCTCTTCTCTCACCCACACCGTGCAGAATGGATCTTGGGTCTCCTTGATTGAGAGCTGGTGGCATCATGGTGGTGCTGAGGAGGAGGAGGCAGTTCAGGAGGTGGAGGGTGTAGGGAGATCACTCCAGGAACAGGCAGTGCCAGACCCTCAGGAAGGAGGGCAGGGGACTGCTGCTGTTGGCCATGAGGTGGGAGAGCAGCCTCCCGAAAGGATGGCCAGGGGAAGGAGGTTGTGGAGGTTTAGGCAGTACAGGACCAGAACTTCTTTTGAGGGGCTGTCGGAGGTCATGTGCCATCGCTATCTCCGGCTATCCAAGGACATGGAGCAACCCCTTGGGCGGCGGCCCTGAAGAGGTATAGCAGATATCGCCTCTCCTCCACTGCATCCAGCAGGCGGGCCTGCTCAGTCTCTGAAAAACTTAGAGCACTTTACTTCAGGGCCATGTTACTGGCCTGACTGCCTGTGTGCCCATTTTTGTACCTTATATACAGCTCTGGCTTTCTAAAGGAGTCCAGGTGCAGTCAGTTTGGACCAGGCATGGGCCAGTTAGGTAGATTTCATTATGAATAATATACAGTCAACCTGGTTTCAGTAGAAGGTGTGTCATCTCCAAAGACACCGATTGGGTTAACTCAACAAGGTATTGTGGCCATAGTAGGGGTGCAATGCTCAAGGCTCACAGTCAATGCGAGGGAATGTTCACAGGCAGGGGGTGTGCATGGCAGTACAGCGCTCTGTATGTGAAGGGTGAGAGGGGAGGGTTGGGGAAGCCAACGATGTCCAGGTCAGTGTGGGATGAGGCAGCTGGGAGGCCAGCGATTTCCTTGTGGAGGGGAAAGTGAGGTGAGAGGCCATTAATGTTCGTTGTGTGGGGGGGAAGGCGGGGAGGCAGTGGTGGTGAGAGGCGAGCAATGCCAGCAATGTCCGGGGGGGTGGTGAGAGGTCAGTGATGAGGCCAGCAATTCCGTGGATGGCTGGTGAGAAGCTTTGCGATCTCTCAGAGATATACACATGGGCCCAGCCAGTGCGCAGATTTCAGTCTCTTCAGCAGAAAGAGGCTCCACCCCCAGTTTTTTAGCCTGATTCACGCTTCTGCCCTCTGCAGTGCACAGAATGTGGGAGACTCATTCGAAACTCCCACTGAAAAAGGCAAAAGCAGAAATTTAACCAGGGCTGAGGATTGACAGTGTGGAGAACATGTTTCCATTTATAAGCGAGAATAATGTACAGCCTTGGAGTAAAGAGATGACCTTTTAGAACCAAGATGAGGAGAAATTTTTTCCGGGGTGATGAATTTGTGGAATTTATTGCTACAGAAATCTGTGGAGGCCAGATCATTGAGTGCATTTAAGTGACAGATAGATAGATTCTTGACTGGTGAGGGAATCAAAGGTTACAGGGAAAGGGTGGGAATATGGAGTTGAGAAACATATCAGCCACGTTTGAACATTGGAGCAGACTCCTTGAGCTGAATGATCTAATTCTGCTCCTATATTTTATGGTCTTATGGACTCCAGCAATACAAAGAAACAGTCCTCGGCATGAAGTCAGTGGGAGGAGATTGAATGAAGATGTTGATGTTGGAAGCAATACTGGGGCTATGAAGGCCCTGGGACCTCTGTCCCAGGTGCCTGAGAACACATTACTGCTCCTTTTGGTGTATAAGGATTTTACAGAAGAATAGAATTTCACATTCACATTTGAATCTTCTGACCCTACTGTGCTATCAAGTTTCTGCGAGGCTCTCACAATTTTAATTTAAAATGCTACTGTGCCAATGCCATCAACTGTCTGCAACCTTTTCCTCCAAAGTAGACTTCAACCTGCTTTGAGCAGCAGCCCTCTGGCAGTTGAGCTAAATTAGTTAATTAAGTTTGGGTGGGGACCCTCAACCCTTCCCCCATCTCTAAGGGTGACATTGCTGCCAGGTGGCAACCCTCATATCTTTAGTAGACTTATGCCCTAAATCTCAGATATACTGGCTGACAGGGGTCTAATTTAAGGAAAAGAACTGATCATTCAATGCATTCCTATACTCTAATTAACCAAATCACCCTATAGCACTTTTACAAAGTTGCAGAGCTGCTTAAGGACTTTCATAACATGTGGTCTGGCAATGAGTGTAGGTAAATTCATTTGATTTTTAATCAGTGCTAAAATTAGAACTTCATTAGCATCATGTTATTTGAATAGAAAGGCAACATTACAAGTGAACCAGATTCTGTAGAAATCGCCTCAAATCAGATTCGAATGATCTGAAAAGAAATGCAAATTCTCTGAAACAAATACTTTTGGGAAAATAGTTTTTTTTTGCAAGTGACTTTAGAATATGGAAACAATAACCTTAACATAAAAGGAAAACATTGTGATGTGTGTAAGAATGTACTAAAAATTCATGCAGGGTTGATTAGGCAAAGCTGGCAAGTGATACAATGCACTGTTCTCTGATTAGAACAGATTTATTCAATAAGTAGCAAGGCAACTCTGAAAAATGACTTAGTCCTTTGAGTAATGAAGTGAAGCCTTAACAGAAGAAGAATTAATGTTTAAAAGCATGTCTTCTCCATCTTCATTGCATTGTCTGAATTTTCATTTCTCAATTTTTTTTTGTCAATTTGTCTTTCACTCAGGAATTAATAAGGACCTCAAGCCTGTAATTAATTTTGTCATTGCCATTGAGCCCTTCAATATGTCTTGACTCAAATGTTATTTTGTAAACAACATTCCTTGAATATTTGGCTGGAAGGAGGACTTTCAGCAAAGCACAGGTAGGTGCCCAAACATCCATGATTTCTCCATGTACATTCACATTTCAAGCCCTGAATGGCCAACCTTCTGCAATTTTTCAATTTGAATTGTGCCCATATATGCAGACGTTTCTCAACAAGACCTCACCATTAATGAGGGAGATTGGTGTGCATGGTGTGAAGTTGGAGAAGTGAAAAAAGCTCAGAAACTACATGTTAAACTCCAATGGGGAAAGCCAGTGGTGGATCATCCGTCTAGATTTCAATGGAAACAGGGCATGCTTGGGGCAGGAGCTTCCCAGGGAATTGTACCACTTGTGCCCTCTGAATGCCTCAGTAAAAATGCAATTAACGCTGCTGCCTTGAGTGACTGTCTTGTGTGGAGTTTGCACGCCTTCTCTGTGTCTGTGTGGGTTTCCTCCGGGTGCTCCAGTTTCCCCCCACAGTCCAAAGATATGCAGGTTAGGTGGATTGGCCATGATAAACTGTCCCTTAATGTCCAAAGGAGTGTGATAGATAGGGCAGGGGAGAGGGCCTGGGTACAATTCTCTGTCAGAGTGTCGGTGCACACTCAGTGGGCCGAAGGGCTCTTCTGCACTGTAGGGATTCTATGATGGCATTGAAGAAAAAAAGAATGTTGAAGGTTTTTTGAGAATTTCTTTAAAAACAAGTTTGAAAGGGTGACAATACTTGAAGAGAGAAAACTGTTCACAATATCAGTTAATATGGAAAGCAGCAAGGGAAGTTGGGCGGCCAGCAATCACCAGACTACCTGGTCTTACTCTTTTCTGATCACTTGTCTGGTGAAATTCATACGTGACCATGTCTCTGCTTTTCACCAAGAGTGGAACATTGGTGTACATTCTCTCGAATGTTCATCCATTCTTAAAACATCACAGCACAGATTCAGTTTTCAAATGACTGTCAAAACTTTATGCAACCATTGTGCACCTCCCCTGTGGAAGATGCAGATTGCAGTAGCATTCACCATTGTTGGTACCATGCCCTATACTGATGCGTGTAGCCAATCAATAGTGGGAGGAGCTCCAGCTGCATGTGACAATCATGGAGAACTGCAGGCAACACTTAATGTGCTACATGCATCACAATGAATGGGTGTGGGTGAATCATGCATCTCAATTTTCAGGTCTGTTTTCAAGGGAGTAAGCCAATTTCTTGCCCAACGTGTCTGGCAGATTTGAATAGGACATTGTTTAAATAAGCAATTATGGGCATTATCAACCCATAGATTCTCAGGAATGGTCCAAGAAATGACTAATGTTGACCATAATGCCCTCCAAAACGATGATGTTGTTCTGATTTGACAAAATATGAGTTTTAAACTTATGACCTGTTGGAAATTATGTTCATGTATTGAGTAGTGTGTGTGTTAAAATGTGTTTGAAAACTGAATGAACATTACTTTGTTATCATCTTAATTTTATGCATTGGTTTTTTTTCCATCTTCCAAGCAGGTTAATATGTTCACAAACAAATTAATGCAATTTAGTGAAGTGGATAGAGGGTGAGAATTGAAGAAATGAAAATGCGTTGAAGCTTGAACTTTGCAGTAAATGGTCACTTCAACTCTGAAAAGGCTATTGGCAATTACTGTAGGAGATAATAGTGTCACAGATGTGACTTGATGCAGTAATGAGGCTTCAATAGGTTAACATGCAGCCGTTGTATAACAAAGCATCTGAGCCACTTCACAGAACACCTCTGAAGCACATTATTAAATCAGCATGCTATTGCATTGCATGTACTTTACAGATTTAAGAACAGGCATTCTAGATGTAGTTTGTGGAAGGTGGTGTAAAATATTTTATGAATTATCCAAAACATTTCATCTGAGTTACACAGTTTTTAATTTTTATCAGAAAAGTGTGCTACCAGGGGTAATGATAAAAAGCCTGATAAAATTTACTTTGGTAATTGCTGAGAATGTTGTGTTATTATAATGACCTAATACTTTGGGCTTACTTACTGTGCAAGACACAAGGAACCAATTCTACTAAGGGATTCGATGAACATGTTGTGGGTTAATTTATTAAGATTAGGCATATTTGAACCGTTGTATGTAGATCTGAAACTTGAAGGCATCAGAGGTATATTTATTGTTGAGAAAAACATGGATGTTAAGGAATTGGGGAAATAAATAGTGATGTTTTGAGGAGGGTACATGTTAACAGAGAAAGAGGTGCTGGTAGTCTTGAAGTGTGTTAAGGTAGATAAACCCCTGGATCTGATGAAGTGTATCCCAGGACATTCTGGGAGGCTGGAGAGGAAATTGCGTGTCCCCTAGCCAAGATATTTGAATCATTGATAGTCATGGGTGAGGTGTCTGAAGATTGGAGGGTGGCAAATGTTGTGCCTTTGGTTAAAAGGGGCTGCAGGGAAAAGCATAGGAACTACAGGCCAATGAGCCTCACAAGTGTAAGTTGTTGGAAGATATTATGAGAGATAGGGATCTACAGGCAATTAGAGATGCAAAGACTGATTAGGGACAGTCAGCATGGCTTTGTGAATGGAAAATCATGTCTCACAAATTTGCTTGAACTTTTTGAAGGGGTAACCAAGAAGGTAGATGAGGGCAGTGCAGTTGATGTTGTCTACATGGACTTTAGCAAGGCCTTTGACAAGATACTGCATGGTAGGTTGTTGCATAAGGTTAAATCAAACAGGATTCAGGCTGAGGTATCAAAATGGATTCAAAATTGGCTTGATGACAGAAGCCAGAGGGTGATTTTTGAGGGTTGTTTTTCAAACTGGAGCCCTATGACCAGCAGTGTGCCTCAAGAATCACTGCTGGGTCCACAGTTATTTGTCGTTTATATTAATGATTTGGATGAGAATATAGGAGGCATGGTTAATAAGTTTGCAGATGACACCAAGATTGATGGCGTAGTTGATAATGAAGAAGGTTATCACTGATTGCAATGGGATCTTGATAAATTGGGTCAGTGGGCTGACGAATGGCAGATGGAGTTGAATTTAGATAAATGCAAGGTGATGCATTTTGGTAGCTTGAACCAGGGTACTTACTCGGTTAATGGTAGGGCATTCGGGAGAGTTACAGAACAAAGAGATATAGGGGTACACGTTCATAGCTCCTGGAAAGTGGAGTCACAGGTAGACAGAGTAGTGAAGAAGGCATTCAGCATGCTTGGTTTCATTGGTTCGAACATTGAATACAGAATTTGGACGTCTTGTTGAAGTTGTACAAGACATTGGTAAAGCCACACTTGGAATACTGTGTACAGTTCTGGTCACCCTATTATAGAAAGGATATTATTAAACTAGAAAGAGAGCAGAAAGAATTTACTAGGATGCCACCAGGACTTGATGGTTTGAATAATAAGGAGAGGCTGGATAGACTGGGACTTTTTTCTCTGGAGTGTAGAAGGCTGAGGGGTGACCTTATAGAGGTCTATAAAATAATGAGGGGCATAGATTAGCTAGATAGTCAATATCTTTCCCAAAGGTAGGGGAGTCTAAAACTAGAGGGCATAGGTTTAAGGTGAGAGGGGAGAGATACATAAGTGTCCAGCAGGGAAATTTTTTCAGACAGCGAGTGGTGAGTGCCTGGAACAAGCTGCCAGAAATAGTAGTAGAGGCGGGTACAATTTTTTCCTTTAAAAAGCATTTAGACAGTTACATGGGTAAGATGGGTGTTGAGGGATATGAGCCAAATATGGGCAATTGAAATTAGTTTACGAGTTTAAAAGAAGGGCAGCATGCACAAGTTGGGCCAAAGGGCCTGTTTCCATGCTTTAAACGTCTATGACTCTATGGGCGGAATTTTACCAGCATGTCTGCCCAAGTTTTGCATGATCCCGCCCGAGGGCCAATGGAGAATGCCATTCTCCGAGCTGAACACACCCCTGGAACCAGGGCTGGCATGCCGGTAAAATTCCGGCCTATGTGTGCATACTGTGCTCAAAGCAAAAGTGAAATTAAGATGGATACATGACAGAATTCCCTTCTCGTGATGGAATGCTAATATCTCTTAAAGGCCGATTATAACATCCCCCTTTCTTTTTACATATAAGATTCCCCTTCCTAAGAAGTATGACTATTTACAATATATGTTCATGTTTAACTAACAGCGCATCAGTGCATAGAACTGATGAATCTGTCGGTTTTTAAATCGTAAAGGTAACCTGCTGGTATGCCCAGATCTCATGATGGTAACCTTGTCTGAAGGTTTATTTAATTTCTCAGAGATCTATAGGAATTTTGTTCTTGGATGTTGTTCCTGGTTGCATTTTGGATCCTGTACCAGATACAGTAAGATTGTACAAGCAGCTGAAATGGATCTGATTCATCCTCTATTATGCCTCCTTGTTTTGTCTTTGTGTGCCTTCATAGGACCTTGATTCTGAATAATTCTTTGTCACTAAGCATGTTGTAATGTACCTTCTGTTGTACCCTGGAGATTAACTTGTTGTCCCAACTGTAAACTTGGCAACTCTGTACCTGCATATTTTCACTCAGGGTCTTTGGAAAAGTGGTGGAGGCAGAGTTGTTAAATATTTTTCAGGCAGAGATGGATAGGTTCTTGATACACAAGGGGGAGATAGATTATCAGGATTTGAGGTTTCTGTCAGTCAGCCATGAGCTCATTTAATAGCGGAGCAGGCTTGAGAGACTGAATGGCTGATTTATGCTCCTCGTTCAAATGTTTGTAAGTTTATTTCTCTCAGGTCATCTAGTTTCCTTTTGAAATAATTGGGTGGAATTTAATCCAGTTTACTGTGGCAGACACATTTCATGGGATGGGAGGGCATGCTTCAAGTTGACAAAGAGAGGAGCCAATTCATAACCCCCCTCCCCAACCTGCTGGTAACATTTTCCTTTCTCAGTCTGGGAACTTATTATCTCAGAATTGTTTTTTATAGTGAAGGTTTATCCTGGTGATTCGTCCTCTAGCAAAACTAGTTGATTCTTCCAGCTTTGTTTTAACTCCTCATAAATGCAGTCTTTTCAATCCAAGCACGAGCTCCAAAAAAGAATTCCTCTATGGATAAATCACAGTGCTTGATTTCTATAGCTGCTATCCCACTCCCTGCTTCTGGTAGCCTGACGTTACGAGTTTTCAGAGATATCTTAGGCTCTTTACCTCTCAAATATCATCCCCATGGCAACATGAATCATATGGGCCTTGTAACCAGGTAGAAATGCTGATAAGTTATCCAAGTACTCCAAATCTCTTTGATCTTAGAAATAAATGGACAGTTTAAATCACAATCTGATATTCCCAACACTCTTGGCTGACTTTAAAGACTGGAAACTCAGAGTTGATCCACTGTTAGCATACAGATTGTAACCATTATCACCAAGTATAAATACCTTGCAAGTCCTTCTCAGTGAAACAATCTGGGCCCTCTTTGATCACTCACAATAAAACCATGGAGGCTTGCTGTCAGACTGACACGTAGCAAGTTATGTGATCCCCCTCATTCTACCTTAAAGAAACAGACCCAAAACATAATCTTATGAACCTTAGAACTATATCAAAAGGCATATTCCAAATGGAAGTGAATGATGGTCTGTTCCCTATCTCAGCTGCCTCAAGGGCAGTATCCAGAAGCAATGCTTCTGGATAGAGTGTGCAGGGATAGAAATAGAAACATAGAACGTAAGAGCAGGGGTAGGCTGTTTAGCCCTTTGAGCCTGCTCTACCATTCATTTTGATCATTGCTGATCATCAAATTCAATATCCTGATCCTGTCTTCTCTCCCAATCCCTTGATCCCTTTAGCTCCAAGGGCTATTTCTAATTTCTTCTTGAAATCAGACAACATTTTAGCCTCAATGATCTGACAGGGAGGGCCTTTCTCACCATTAACCACAATTAGTGTATGTTTGAAAGTTCTAAATACATACTATTCTACCCCAGGGTAAATCTAAAACCTATTAACAATCTGGGGCTCTTGTCAATCTTTAATGGGGCCTGGATATTTGCTAATTGATTCACATAAGAATCACTAAACTATGAATGTCATGTAAGCTCATGCCACTTTACATAGTCATTAATATAATGGAGTTGAATACCTATTTTGAAATCGTAAGAGCTACTTCCGCTATTGATATTATGAAAGTGTGTCACTTTCTGTTACTAACATAAAGGGCTTGAATTTGCAATTCTATCTCGGGATAAATTAGCATTGTGTGTCTATGGCAAGTTCATCATCTGGATTAATGTCCATTGAAATGGATGCAAACTTTCATCCAAACTCTTAAAGCTGATCTTGCATGTCAATTAGTTTAACTCATGAAGGAGTAATGAATGTGTTTGTGCATAATGTGTAGTCTTTACATAAAAGGCTTATTAATGCCAATTAGATCTTGCACCTGCAATCTTGCGGAGTTGATGGTGATCATAGCTGCCAGTTGAAGGGTGGGCCAGAGCCCAGTGTCATCTCTTTTTGGAAGGTCCAAACTGCATTTTGTTCCATTCAGGCATTTGGCAGGTCTGGAACAGGCCTTGTCCCAGTTTCAAGAACCCTGGGGCCTGATTCCTTTACTGCCACGAGCTGCCAGCTAATCAGAGGCCAGGAGTTGTAATGGATGCAGTGTTTCCATGGAATTGGTGGCTGCTGCCTGTCCAAAACCTAACCAAGTCTCGGATCATCACTGGATCCTAGACCACGTCTGACTGAGGGAAGAGGATCAAGGGGGAACTTGGGGGAGGAAGGGGATGGGAATCAGCTGTAAGGGTAGGGGTCTGGCATTCAGTTGCTCCCCCTTGCTTGATGCTGGGCACCTCTATTGAGCAATCAGTGCCTTTGAATGAATTAGCCACCATTGCAAGGCCGCAAGCAACACCACACAGGTTTGCTTGTCCTACGCCCCCTCATGGGAAGCTTGCCTGACACTGGGTTAATACCAGTGGCTGTGGGATGAGACTCTTACATGGTCATTCCTGCCATTGACACAATTAGAGTGAAGGTGGGAAGATGCTGGGGTTCCTACCTGCTACCCCCCTGCCTGATTCATTGTCTCTTTTTTACCAAACCCGTCACTCAAGAGAGCACAAGATTCTACCCAGCACTACAGCAGCAGAAAGTTGGAAAGTTTGTATGAAGTGAGCTGAAAAAGGTAACTGCAGCACCTGGGACAATGGAGGAGCTGCATTCTCCATTGTCCGAGGACAATGCTGATCTCTTCAAAGAATGCAGATAATCAATTTCAATAAAAAACCCACAAAGAATCTGACACTCAAAAAGCACATGGAATTGAATTATCTTTGCCTAAAACCAAGAAACTGCTTCAATGAATTTTTACTATGTTGGATCTCTACGTCTCCTGGTAACTTTATACAAATACAAGATTTTCAAGCAGCATCATTTTTAACCATTTTTAAGTTCGTTCTTGGTACGTGGGTGTCGCTGGCTAAGCCAGAACTTATTGTCCTTTCTTAATTGCTCTTGCAAAGATGCTAATGAGTCGCCTTCTTGAACTGCTGTGGTGTAGGTACACCCACAGTATTGTTAGGGAGGGAGTTCCAGGATTTTGACCCAGCGACAGTGAATGAACAGCAATATATTTCCAAGTCAGGGTGTTGACTGGCTTGGATGGGAACCTCCCGGTGGTGACGTTCCCAGGTGTTTGCTGTTCTTTTCTTTCTAGATGGTAGCAGTCATAGGTTTGGAAGATGCTGTCCACGGAGGCTTGGTGAGTTGCTGCAATGCATCTTGTACACGGCACGCACTGCTCCCACTGTGCATCAATGGTGCAATGAGTGAATCTTTGTGAATGGGGTGCCAATCAAGCTAGCTGCTTTGTTTCAGATAATGTCAAGCTTTCTGAGTGTTGTTGGACTCATCCAGGCAACTCAAGAGTATTGTATCATACTCCTGACTTGTACCTTGTAAATGGTGGACAGTCTTTGGGAATTAAGAGATGAGTTATTTACTGCAGGGTTCCTAGCCTCTGACGTGCTCTAGTTGCCATGGTATTTAAATGGCTAGTCTAGTCCAGTTTCCGCTCAATGCTTACCCCCAGGATGTTCAATGCAAACAAAACTGTTTTATCTTGGCAATGAGAACTTAAATTAGGATAATATTTGTAATTCAGAGAGAAAAAAAAATCACAACATCCTCTACCCTAAGTGCTTTAAGGAATGGACAGACATTAATACTGGTGTGGAATGTGTAATTTTCAGCATGTTTTAAACAGTTTAGCCTTTCATATGCTATTAGCGTAAATCTTGAGGACAAACTGATCTATCAATTCTATTCTTATGGCTCCACCACAATACAGTGACTGACAGGAAAAGACAGCCCATACAATCTTTAACAGAAAGCATTTTAGGTCACTATTTAAAACTATTGCTCTCTACGTTTTCAATCTGTTCAAAGGGTGGAATTATCTGAAGTTTTTTCAATGTTAATCTCAGTGAGAAAACCAAAGAGAGACTCCTGCTGCCAAAGTCGGCGAGATGGGTTGCCATATATTCAGCTTCTTTATGCTATTTTCTTTCAAGAGTTTCATGCCGTGCCCACGGTGGCCTGCCTCTGAATTGTTCACCCTGCTACAATTTAATCATTGCAATCAGTGGGCTGCACCATTTAAATACCTCCCCAGCACTTGTTCCAAGTTCATTTGGGTGGATTTTTAAAAATTCATTCGTGGGACATGGGCATCGCTGGCTGGCTAACATTTACAGACCGTCCCTAGTTGCCCTTGAGAAGGTGGTGGTGAGTTGCCTTCTCAGATCGCTGCAGTCCATATGTTGTGGGTTGACCCACAACGCCGTTAGGGAGGGAATTCCAGGAATTTCACCCAGTGGCTGTGAAGGAATGGCAATCTATTTCCAAGCCAGGATAGTGAATGGCATGGAGAGGAATTTGCAGGTGGTGGTGTTCCCTTGTATCTGCTGCTCTTGTCCTTCAAGATGGAAGTCATTGTGGGTTTGGAAATCGCTGTCTAAGGATCTTTGGTGAATTGCTGCAGTGCATCTTGTAGATAGTACACACTGCTGCTACTGAGCGTCGGTGATGGAGGGATTGACTTTGCGATGTGGTGCCAATCAAGGGAGCTTTTTTCTCTTGGATGATGTCAAGCTTCTTGAATGTTGTTGGAGCTGCACCCATCCAAGCAAATGGAGAGTACTCCATAACACTTCTGACTTGTCTTGTAGATGGTGGACAGGCTTGGGAAGTCAGGAAGTGAGTTACTTGCCGCAGTATTCTTGGCTTCTGGCCTTCTCTTGTAGCCACTATGTTTATGAGGCAAGTCCAGCTAGGGCAGCTCCCACCTCTGCTGGACCCCATCCAGAAGCTTGGTGATTGCTGACTCAGTGGTGTGGTGCAGTCTTACTGACAGCCATATTTGATACATAGGGAGATGGGTGTGATTGTGGAGGGTCAGTCATCTCAGCTCCAGGACATCTCTACAAGAGTCCCTCAAGGTAGCGGACAGAAAGTCAGGGTTCATTCTGACTGCATTCTGCCACCCCACCGCCCCATCTCCTCCACCCCCACCTATGCTGGTCATCTGCCATCATGTAGCTAGTAACCAGGCTTTGGTAGAGCCCCCTACCCTGCCCATACAGTCTGACTTTACCCTGGACTCCACCAAAGGCTTCACTGTCACCCCCTGTGCTGACTCTGTGATTTTATCCACCAACTTCTAGCTGCCACTCTGAAAGGGCAATCCCTCAACGGAGATATCATCACAAGCCCAGCAAGGGGAAACATAAGAAGCACCACCCCTACCCCAGCCGTGGCACCCCTTCAGACCAAGAGGCCCAAGACAATGAACAGCTGATGAGACCTATAAGCACGCTGTTCCCTCACCCCACCCGAATGCTGAGACTCACCACCCCCCAGCCCCTCGACCCGAGGTTCAACTTAACTGGTACCCATGTGCTTTCCGGTGCCCTTCCCCATTTGACATCCTGGAAGGTGCTGGCAACCTGAGCAGTCACCTCCAATGTCCCCTTTGAAGGTAAGGTGGCCAGTTTCTTGTTTTTATACAGCTTGTTGTAAATCATGCTGGTGTGACATCACACTAGCACATGATGAATATTCAGACTGGGTGGGGGAGGTGTCCTGGCCGGGGGGCTCACTAATTGTATACTAATGCATTTAATGAGGTTTCTGACTTTCCTGGGCAGGAACCTCATTATGTCACTGGTGGTGAGTGCACAAAATCATGAACTGCGATCTCACCGGCGATAACTGCGTTTCCTGACTCTCATGGGGTTTTGCACCTGCTTTGATGTTCTCACTGACAGCTAAAGCGCACTCAAAATCCCATCCTAGGAGCACAGCTTCTCCCTTCAGCAGGATTTGTCTGTTTTTGTCTTAGAAAGCATAGTTTGAGCTCCAAACCAATGATTGATATGCAAGTCTTACCCCTTCTGACAAGTTTCATCATCTGGTGTTTGTCCTTATTGCATACATAATAAAACTTGGTGTCTAAGATGAACTAAAAAAAATCATAATCCACCATGTGGAAGAGTTTTCCATTCATGATTTTGTTTGTGACAGGATACATCTGCGGGTGTCTCACAACAACAGCACAACAGACAGCTGTTTGTGGGCGAAATTCAATCACTCTGTGCTAATGGCAGGTTGAAGTAAGCAGCTGTAGTAAATGTCAATAGTCCTATCGTAATGATATATAATTGCTCACGATGGAAAATTCATGTCTGAACAGGATTCTGTGCTACAACTCTTCAGCTGTGCTCATCGCAGTGCAGATAGGCTGGCCCGTTACTTCCTCAAAGTGGCAATCAGAAGTGGATTGCTCTGTAGCGACTGTCCTGACTTAGGCTGGCTGAAGAAGCAAAGGGTGTCCACAGCTCTAGTGGCAAAGTGCAAAAAGGGCACAGCAAAGAAGGGCATGCCCCCTTTTTTATGGCAATAGCCACCATAAAGCAGTTGAGTTTAAAGGTCCCATCGAAAGGGAGGAGGTAAGCTTCTCAGGTAAGTGAGTGGGAAGTTGGCGGGTGGGGGTGTGGGAGTTTGGACATGGGGAATCCTGTGTGGGTGGAGGGTGGGGAATACCTTAAGGGGTGGGGTACACGGCTGGAAGGGATGTGGGGCGCATCCTGGGGGTTGTGGGTATGGGAAGTGTACCATGCAGGGCTCAGTCTGGGTGTTTAATATGGCGGGTGTGATCTTTCCGCCCTGCTGCACTGCTCGATTAGCGTAATGGGGCAGGAAATTGAAGCGTGAGTTTAAAATATGAATTGCACATGCATCAGGCCATCTATGATCAGCTTTTTGCTATGTAATCAGTGTGTCAGCACTATGTGTTACCTGAAGAAGAGAATGCTTGTGGGCCAAGACCTCCGACCTGACATCAAACTCAGTCTAGGGATCAGGCACCTTCTTATACGGCTCAAAGATGTGGACTACGTACACCAGGCACCTCAAAACCCTGGAGAAATATCAGCAGCACTGCCTCTGCAAGATCCTGTGACTCTATTGGCATGATTGGTGCACCATTTTCAGTTTTCTCACTCAGGCTGACATTTCCCACATCAAAGCATTGAGCGCACTCGCTTAGCTCCATTGAGTGGGCCATATTGTCCACATGCCTGACACATGACTCCCGAAACAAGCGCCCCATTCAGAACTTTGACGTGGTAAGTAAACCCCAGGAATGCAGAGGAAATGTTTCAAGCATCCCCTCAAAGCTTCCTTGAAGAAGTGTAACTTCCCCACCAACACCTCGAAATCCCTGACCCGAGATAGCTCGAAGTGCAGGAAAAGCATCTGGGAAGGAACCCTTTGACTTTCATCACCGAGAGCAAGCTAAAGCCAAAAGTCGACAGCAAAACGAATACACAGTAACCTGGGCACCCCATCCACTCACACCTCCAATCACCGTGGCCCCCGTTGTGACGGAGATTGTAGGTCACGTACCGGAGTCCTCAGTCACCCAGGAACTCATTTTTAGCATGGAAACAAATCATCCTCAATTCTGAGGAACTGCCTAAGAGGGAAAGGTCATGTTGCTATTAATGTCAATGCCATCATTTAATTTGTTGCACTTCATCATATTGGTGCTGCAACAAACAGGGTTGAAGATTTGTAGCACAAAATTCTGTTCAAAGGTGAACTTTTCAGCGATTATATATCGTTATGAAATTCTAAGAACTGCTGGCATTTACTACAGCTGCTTACATTCAGCCTGCTTTAGCATAGTACTGCAGAATTTCTCCACCCAGAGCTTTCAAATTTGGATGCCTAAGCATTGTGATGTTTCCAGTTTGCAAAAGCATTCTTTCTGAACTGTGCATAGAACATAGCTATAGCCAGTGTTGGTTCAGCAATAGTAACACTTCACTTTGTCTCTTTTCCATCAATTTTAGTTCAAGCACCAGAAATAATCATGTGAGCTTGTAAGACATTTCTAATAAGACAGGCAGAATTGAATTGCATTAGAAATAAAATGCAAGATAGTGCTGACAACCCATTGATTTGAAACATAAAGCACTTCAACCTTCACGTCAACTTCGCCTTTTTTACTGAAGTTGATGGAATTGTATTCCGGTCTATATGCCCAACTATTTTCTACTTTTTCTCAATCCCCAGCATTTGACATACTTTATCCTTTGAACCATTTCATTGCACCTTTTTTTAAAATCATATGATAACATTTTTCACTCCTAGCACAGCACAGTCTCACATTAGTTGGAAAAAGGAAAAAGTATGGTGCACAGTTGTTAGCACTGCTGTCTCACAGCACCAGGGACCCGGGTTCAATTCCCAGCTTGGGTCACTCTCTGTGAGGAGTTTGCACGCTCTCCCTGTGTCTGTGTGGGTTTCCTCTGAATGCTCCAATTTCCTCCCACAGTCCAAAGATGTGCAGGTTATAAGAACATAAGAACATAAGAAATAGGAGCAGGAGTAGGCCATCTGGCCCTTCGAGCCTGCCCCGCCATTCAATAAGATCATGGCTGATCTGTCGTGGCTCAGTTCCACTTTCCCGCCCTCTCCCCATAACCCTTAATCCCCTCTCTTATCAAAAACCCATCAACCCGCTTCTTAAAAATATTTAGCGAGGCAGCCTCCACCACTTCAACGGGCAGAGAATTCCAGAGATTCACCACCCTTTGAGTGAAGAAGTTCCTCCTCAACTCCGTTCTGAACTGCCCCCCCTTTATCTTGAGGCTGTGCCCCCTAGTCCTACTGTCTTTTTTGAGCGGGAAGAGTCTTTCCACCTCTATCCTATCCATCCCATTCATCATCTTATACGTCTCAATGAGATCTCCCCTCATTCTTCTAAACTCTAACGAGTACAAGCCTAGTTTATTCAGCCTCTCCTCATAGCTCAACCCCCTCAACTCCGGTATCAGCCTAGTAAACCTCCTCTGCACTCCCTCCAAGGCCAAAATATCCTTGCGCAGGTGCGGCGCCCAAAACTGCACACAGTACTCCAGCTGCGGCCTCACCAATGCCCTATACAGCTGCAGCAAGACCTCCCTACTTTTATATTCAATCCCCCTCGCGATGAAGGCCAGCATCCCATTCGCCTTCCTGACCACCTGCTGCACCTGCAGGCTGGGTTTTTGCGACTCATGCACAAGGACCCCGAGGTCCCTCTGCACCGTCGCCTGCTGCAGTTTTTCGCCACGTAAGTAATAGTCCTTCCTACCATTCTTCCTACCAAAGTGGACCACCTCACACTTGCCAACATTAAATTCCATTTGCCATTTCCTGGCCCATTCGCCCAGCCTATCTAGATCCTTCTGCAGACTCTCCACACCCTCCGCACAATTTGCCTTTCCACCAATCTTGGTGTCATCAGCAAATTTCGACACCCTACACTCGGTTCCCTCCTCCAGATCATCTATATAAATGGTAAATAGCTGAGGCCCCAGCACCGACCCCTGGGGCACTCCACTAGTCACCAACCGCCAATCCGAATAGCACCCATTGACCCCCACTCTCTGCCTCCTATTTGACAACCAATCCTCTATCCACGCTAACACCCTACCCCCAACTCCATGTCCTCTGACCTTCTGCAGTAACCTCTTGTGAGGTACCTTATCAAACGCCTTCTGAAAATCCAGAAAGACCACATCCACCGGCTCTCCTCTATCCACCGCCCTAGACACATCCTCATAGAACTCCAGTAAATTTGTCAGACACGACTTCCCTTTAATGAAACCGTGTTGCGTCTGCTCTATCAAGCAATTCCCTTCAAGATGCCTCGCAATTTCCTCCTTAATGACGGATTCTAACATTTTACCTACCACAGACGTTAAACTAACCGGCCTGTAATTCCCCGCCTTTTGCCTGGCACCCTTCTTAAACAACGGCGTAACATTAGCCGTTTTCCAATCCTCCGGCACTTCCCCGGAATCCAGCGACGTCTGGAAAATAACCACCAAGGCATCCACTATCACCTCCGCCATTTCTTTCAGAACCCTCGGATGCATTCCATCCGGTCCTGGGGACTTGTCCACAATCAGCCCCTCCAGTCTGTCGCGCACCACCTCTCTAGTAACAGTAATGTCATTAAGACCCTCCAGTCCTACCACCTTTCCATCGCTAACACCCGGCAAATTATTCACGTCCTCCTCCGTGAAGACCGAAACAAAAAAGTTATTCAAGACCTTAGCCATATCCCCATCCCCTACCACTAGGTCCCCTTTCTCATCCTCTAAAGGACCAACGTTCACCCTAGCCAGCCTCTTCCTTTTTATATATTTATAAAAACTCTTGCTATCCTTTTTTATATTAAGTGCTAGCCCAGCTTCATAGCTTCTTCTACCCTCCTTTATCAACTTCTTTGTCAATCTTTGTTGACATTTAAACCTTTCCCAATCCTCTTCTCGCCCACTGCTCTTAGCTACTCTAAATTCCTCCGCTTTTAATTTAACACTTTCCTTCACCTCCTTCGTTATCCACGGCTTATTACCTCTCTTCCTACTGTCCTTTTTGACCATCGGAATAAATTTCTGCTGAGCACCAAGAAAGATCTCCTTAAAGATCCTCCACTGCTCCTCAGCAGACCTACCTTCCAACGCACTCCCCCAGTCCACATTCGCCAATTCTTCTCTCATCCTACCATACTCCCCTCTATTCAAACAAAGGACACGTGTCCGGGAACCCACTTTCTCCTCCTCCATCTGCAACAGAAACTCCACCATACAATGATCACTCTCTCCAAGAGGATCCTTCACCTCAAGGTCCCTAATTCTACCCGCCTCATTACATAGCACCAGATCCAAGATAGCTCGCTCCCTCGTCGGCTCCAACACACACTGTTCCAGGAAACTATCCCGGCAGCATTCCAAGAACTCCTCCTCGAGCCCACCTCGTCCAACATGGGTCGACCAATCAATATGCAGATTGAAATCCCCCATAACTACTGCCGTCCCATTCCTGCACGCCGCACTTATTTGCGCGTTAACAGCCCGCCCCACCTCCAGATCATTATTCGGGGGCCTATAGACGACACCCACCAGCGTCTTCCTCCCTTTGCTGTTCCTAATCTCCACCCACAACGATTCCACTTTCTGCTCTTTGGCTCCGATATCATCCCTTGCTACCACCTTGATGCTGTCCTTAATCAGCAGAGCTACGCCACCCCCTCTTTCCTCCTGCCTATCCTTCCTAAACACTTGATAGCCCTGTACATTCATCTCCCAGTCCCTGTCACCTTGCAGCCACGTCTCTGTAATGGCCACCAGATCGTATCCATTTGTGTCGATCTGCGCCACCAGCTCATCCACTTTATTCCGAATGCTTCGTGCATTCAGATAAAGCGCTTTCATCCCAGCCTTCTTCTGGACCCTATTTGCCGTAACGCCACCACTTGGGACATCCTCAGCCTCTTCCCTTACCTGTACCCTATCCTTAACTGTAGACCTCCTAACATCACCTACCCTCGCACCCTCCCCCCCCCTAATTAGTTTAAAGCCCTGTCTACAGTTCTCTTTACTCGATTCGCCAGCACTCTGGTCCCAGCACGATTCAGACCAACCCCATCCCGTCCGAACAAGTCCCACCTACCCCAATACTGGTGCCAATGCCCCATAAATTCGATCCCATTCCTCCCACACCAATCCCTGAGCCACCCATTCACTTCCTTTATCCTGTCAACCCTACGCCCGTCTGCACTCGGTTCAGGCAGTAGCCCAGAGAAGACCACCTTGTCGGTTCTACTTTTTAATTCCATTCCCAGCTTCTCATACTCCCTCCCCAGATCCTCAGTCCGCACTTTGCCTACGTCGCTGGCACCCACATGTACCACCACAACTGGGTTCTCACCCTCCCACTCCAGATTCCTCTGCAGCCCAGCTGCGACATCCTGTACCCGAGCACCAGGCAGACAACACACCCTTCTGTGCACTTTGTCATTGTGACAAAGGACAGTGTCAATACCCTTCACCCCACTATCTCCAATCACTACTACGTTCCTTTTCCCCTTCTCTTTGCCTATGTCCTGCTGCATCACTGTACCGTGTGCAGTTTGCTCACCAACCTCACCTGCCTCGTCCTCTTCCAGACTGGAAGCAAGAACCTCAAACCTGTTATGCAGATTAAGAGGCTGAGGCCTCCGCTCCTCACCCCCCTTCCTCCTCCCAGCAGCCCCCTTTTGTTCCTGACCCTTAGATTTAGACAGTCTAGGGGGGGTGGATGTCACTTGCACCCCATTGACAATGACACCCTCTCTCCCCCTGATGAGCCTCAGTGTCTGTAGCTCAGAGGCCAGCTCATCCACCTTGAGCTGGAGCTCCTCCAGCAACCTGCACTTACTGCAGACATGGCCACTGGGAAGGACCCTGGGGTCCACCAGTTCCCACATCATACAGGAACCGCACATCACATGCCCCTCCATTATTCAATATAATTTGTTGTGGGAAAAAATATTTTCCTTGTTTTTGCTGTAGTAGTTTTGAAAAAAAAAATTTTTTTTTTTTTCCTTGTTCTTTCCACCTGGCCTTTTTACCTTCAAGCCCTTTTTGATATTAAACCCTAATAGCTCACTCTGCTTCCCTCTCACTCCGCTGCCCGCTCCGACGCTGCCCGCTATCTACACCAGGCCTCCTTTTAAACTTGGCGCTGATTTAAAGCTGATGGGCCACAACTGCCTGATAATCACTCCCTCACAATTCTTAAAGCAGTAAATACAATAAGTAAATGCTTTAAACAGTTCTACAAAGAACAAAGTGCTTTAAACTTATTTTAAACAGGTTTTTAACAGGTAAAGTCTTAGCTTTCTCTCTGATGCTCCTTCCTCGTCTGCTCCAGCAAACAATGTAAGGCTTCCTTGTGGAGATTGGCCATGATAAATTGCCCCTTAGTATCCCAGGATGTGGAGGTTCGGGGGGTTAGTGGGAATACAGGGATAGGATCTGGATACATGGGGTTACAGGCGTAGGGTTTAGGTAGGATGCTCTGTTGGAGAGTTAGTGCAGACTCGATGTGCTGAATGGCCTCCTGCTCTGTAGGGGTTCCATGATTCTGGTACCCATTCCTAAATTCAATAAATTCCACAGAACTGTTTAGGATAGGCAGGAAACCTTCTTTCAAAATAAATGGGAAATCTTTATGCTGGATTATCTCTGACAATAATCACGTACTCTGGCTGTACAGGAGAATATAAATGGTAAGAACCACTGGTAAGAACCACTTGAGTATAAAACTACAAAAAAATGTGTTCATGAGCTATGTTGGAAGAATAAAACCAGCCATCCAGCAGCAGCTTCATACATTTTAATATTTCTCATTAGGACTCAGGTTTCTACTATACTGTGGGTCTGCCTTAGGTCCCTCCAGGAAGGAAACAGTTTATTCTTTTTAACTGCTGTGTTAGTAGGTAGTGATTTTTAGTTACTTTGGAAGGCAGTGTCCACTGTGGTTCAAACTGTAGAGTGCTGAACAGTAATCCTCTTATAATTCCTCTGGTTCCAGCTAACATCTATGGCCTCTGCCAATTATGCTGAACAGGTTGTTTGATCTGGAATTGTAGTGAAGATGCGAGGTGCTAGTTCTAAGCCATCGACCTACTTGCGCCCCTCACCATCACCAATTACATCTTGAAAGGAACGTTCTGTATGTGACAGAAAAGATTTTGTGAGCTGAATGCCTTTAAACTGCCGAGGTGTATGAGCTCCTCCAATTCTGCCCTTGTGTATATTCCCTATCATAATCGTTCTATGGCCATGCTTTCACTTGCCGAGTTCTGATCTCAGGAAAACCCTGCACACACCCCTCTGCCTCTCTATCTCAGTTTCTTCCTTTAAAACCTATTATTTTACTAAGCTTTTGATCATCTCACTGAATTTCTTCTTATCTCCTTTGTGGCTCGGTGTCATACATGGCATGGGGTGAGTTGGTGGCACAGTGGTTAGTACTGCTGCCTCACAGTGCCATGAACCCAGGTTCAATTCCTGGCTTGGGTCAATGTCTGTGTGGAGTTGTCACATTCTCCCCGTGTCTATGTGGGTTTCCTCCGGGTGCTCTGGTTTCCTCCCACAGTCCGAAAGACATGCTGGTTAGATGCATTGGCCATGCTAAATTCTCCCCCAGTGTACCCAAACAGGTGCCAGACTGTGGCAACTAGGGGATTTTAGAGTCATAGGGGTTTACAACATGGAAACAGGCCCTTTGGCCCAACATGCCCATGCTGCCCTTTATTTTTTAAAACCCCTAAGCTAATCCCAATTGCCCACATTTGGCCCATATCCCTCTATAATCATCGTTCCCATGTAACTATCTAAATACTTTTTAAAAGATTAAACTGTACCCACCTCTACTACTACTCTGGCAGCTTGTTTCAGACACTCACCACATGAAAAAATTGATCCTCTGGACACTTTTGTATCTCTCCCCTCTGACCTTAAGCCTATGACCTCTAGTTTTAGACTCCCCTACCTTTGGGAAAAGATATTGACTATATACCTTGTCTATGCCCCTCATCATTTTATAGTCATCCATAACGTCACCCCTCAATCTCCTATGCTCCAGAGAAAAAAGTCCCTGTCTATTCAGCCTCTTCTTATAATTCAATCCATCAAGTCCTGGTAGCAACCTAGTGTATCTTTTCTACACTCTTTCTAGTTTGATAATACCCTTTCTATAATAGGGTGACCAGAATTGCACACAGTATTCCAAGTGTTAGGGCACAGTAACTTCACTGCAGTGTTAATGTAAGTCTACTTGTGACTTATAATAAACTTTAATTGTTTTATAATGCTCCTGTGAAGTGCCTTGTGATGTTTCGTTATGTTGATGGCACTATATAAGTTGTTGATATAAAATTGATCAAAATCAATCACTTTTCATAAGACTATGGGGCCAATTTTCATTGCAGGCAGACATTGGATAGGCAGAGTAATGGCAATCAGGATGAACGTCCCATGTAAATGACAAGAGACCCAAACAACTCCACTGCTGAACCCCCAATTTAGTTTGATTGGTGAGCTACCCACATATTTCTAAAAGGGGCAGGCAGTTTGCAGATTGAAGTGGTGGGGGAGCGGTAGGAATGTGAGGGTGGTTCATCCATGGAGCTGAGCCAGCAGGGATGCCTTAAAGATAGGCACAAGCAATAGTGGGGTGGGGAGTGTGCGTGATGTGGGTGGAGGGGTAGAGAGATGTGGAGAAAGATCTGGGTAAGCTAATGTACATACAGTTTCACTGAATGAAGTGTCCTTCCCATGTGCACAACAGAAGTTTCTCCTCTGACTCTGGTCTACCCATTGGAAACTCCAAATTAAAACAGGGAATTAAGTTGAACAAATGATTCTGATTTGTGTTTGTTAAGTAGGGATGCTGCTTGTTTCTCAGACTGCTCCAAAATGAAGCAAAAGATTTGTTGGATAGACATGTTCATGTTCCATTGTGAGTTTCTTTGTACGACTGCACCATTTCAAGCAATTAATGGTGTGTAAATTGCCCCTTAGTCTTGTATAGTATTGTGTTTGTTTAAGGAAGAGGTTCAGAGGCATAGACCAGGATTTTCCAGGTGCATTCTCTGCAGGATGGAAAATTTGATGGATGAGTAAAAGTCCATTGACTTTGGGTAGGAATTTCCAATCCCACAGAGGTGGGACCAAATACCCCCATAGTGTCTGAACAATAACTATTTTCTGTAGAATGTTACTATGTACACAGCTTCACAGCATCACAACACTAGTATGGTTGTCCATCTTGAGTTTTAAATGTTGGTAGTGATCCTCCTCTCTGTTCGTTACAGTTCCGAGTTTCATTTCACCTGTAAGCTTTGAGGTTTTGTCCTGCATATCTAAGACAAGGCTATTAATTACATGTCAGAGTTGTGACCCTAATTCTGACCCTTGGGGAACTCCACTGTAAACTTCCTTCCAGTCTAAAAAACAACCAAGCATTCTATTTTATTAAACAGACATTTCAGCCTGGCCTTTTCGCTTATTGTTCCAGAGAATAATCATGAGGAGGGCAAGAAGTTGCAGATTTAATGCAATCCTATGTAACAATAGCCAAATGCTCCAGAAGGATCCACTGAGGTTTTCACTCTCAGTTCAGCCATGACAAAAAGATGCCCATGATAGGTGCAAGGGAGTAAATAAGTTCGCTAGATTTTTGTTTTGTCAATTTGGGGTGACTACCACGCCAATCGGTGCTTTGAACATCAAACAGGGTATTTGCTAGTTTAAATCAAGTATGCATGAATGGCAAGCAAACTAATGGTGCTAATGGTGTGGATATTTTGCACTGATATATTAAATCAGTGGTAGACTGATATATCGTACATTATGCAAGGTTGCCCATGGAGTCTTCATGTGTTCTTTGTACTCAGCTCACACTCTTCTTTTAAAAGCAGACTGAATGAAATTGGGATGTGCTGAATACTTGCTCATCAAGAGATGTCAGGCCCTCCTTTCCTCATCCAGAACATGTCATCCCTTCATCCACAACTCCTTCATCTCAAGACCAAGCCTTCTGTGATGCACCTGGTGAAATCCCTTAACTAAAGCTGCCTACATGCTCCTGTTTGCTTTAAACTGTGCTACTGCCTGATATGCTGAATGTGTCTGAAAAGTTAACATCTTCTGCCTCATCGTTTCCTTATCCTGGGGAGGTCTTTGAGCTGACTGGGTACAACATATTTCCTTCACATTCCTGCTCCAATAAAGGAGCAGTTTGTTTACACTTTGTACTATTCAAACTACCAGGCAGGAAGGCTGGAGCAGAAAACTTTGCTCCAAAGAAGTGGTATAATGTTAGACATAACTAGTCCTGATATGTCACTTCCCAATACTTTCCAAAAACATAAAGCAATTCAGGTAGCCCTCATGATCTAAGCATAGTTACTCCAAAACAGGGGACATAAGACATATCCAAAAACACTCTGAAACAAATAATCACTTACAATTCCTTTTATAATAGTAACTGGACTCCAGCTATCTAGACAGGCACGTCTAATGGTTGGTGCAGCTCCAGCAAATCATTGCTAGGAACTCCCTCTAATAGCACTGACATTTGTAGCTTGGAAGACGGGTTTTGTTATGGTTGCCAGCCACCTGCCCAGTCTGGCACAGATGATACCCTGAGTCATTCATTGCAATGTGGTCTAAAGACCTGGCATAAGAAACACATGACAACTTGGACAAATTATTCCATCAATGTCAAAGCATAGCTTTCCAGTATCTGGTGGACAAATTTGCATTTTCATGCATGATCCATATGCTGCTTCCTAACACAATACTATCAGGAAGATATCATTAACTCCCAGGGCACATCTGCATGGCCCACATCAAGTGTCCTGCCTGGGAGGAGGTGCTAGCTGACGAGAAGTAACTAACTTTAGAGGCATTGGTGGCAGCAAAGAAATGGTTAAAGGACAGCTGCAACTGACCGGCATTATAATATCATAGCAATAGAGGACTTCGAAACAGGAGTAGGCCATTTGGCTCTTTGAACCTGCTCTGTCATTCGATAAGATGATGGTGATCAGTTCCTGGCCTCCGATTCACCTTCCTGACTGCCCTCCATCAAGCCTTGACTCCCTTGATTATCAAAAATCAATCTAACTCAACCTTGAATGAAGTTAATGACCCAGCCTCTACTGCATTTCTAGAGAAGAGAATTCCTCAGAATAATGGCTGTCCGAGAGAGAGGGAAGCACATGGGTGGATGTTCCAGATCTTAAGATGGCTGAAGGTCAGGGTACGGTCAGGAATTATATCACTCACTTTGATGTTTTTTCCCTCTCGGGTGAATCATGGACACATTCGAGCTGGCAATTTGTTTGATTGTGATTGACTAGCACCAGTGATGTCAATGTTCCACTGCTGCACATGCCCAGGACCAGTGCCCTGCAGAGGAGGGGGTGGTGGGGCAGGTTCCTCTTTCAGCAACAGGCCCATCAACACAGCCCCCAGAAGGTGTCCCGCAACATAGTGGTCCACTGCACAGAGCACAACCTGGCACTCCAATGGGGAGAGCAGCTGGACCAGAAGGAGGTGGAGCAGTGTCAGTCACATCTGCTCAGGTGAGCAGATGTCGAGGAGCGGGGTAGGGTCTACATACCGAAGAGGAGGAGGAAGAAGAGCCTTGAGTGAAGGCCAGGGCCCACATGGGGCACAAGACTAGGGACACCCTTATTGACTCCAGATTTGGTGACGTCCAGGACTAGGAAGTAAAGACTTCCCCTACCATGGGGTCTAACATCCATTCACTATTGTACCTGCAGGGAGTCATCGTGATGGCGGCTGCATTCATGACAAGTGTTGGGAATCTATGCTGTGGCTGGATGAGAGAGGTGTAATCGGTGGCTGAGTGGATGCAGCGGAAGACAGTAGGAGGTTCTTCCCGGTTTTCTCACCGGGACTAATACTTTGAAAAAAATGGTAAAATTCCACCTGAAACAGTAGATCTATTTGTTCAAGCTTTTTGAGATCAGATACTATTTATTTTACTCAATTTCTTTGCTTCTTTGCTGTTCAATTGCTTTTCCAGAACTGTACTGTGAGCTTCTTAACACTGAATCCAGTCTGCTATGGATTTCATTGTGAGCTGCCGAGAAACAAACTGCCCTCTGGTGCTCCCACTTTATGGGTGGAATTTGCCCATCCCACCACCAAGGGAATCATAGTGGGTGGGGATGGACCAGATGGACAGGGGTGTTGATCTCGGGCAGGATTTTCTGGTCTTGGAACAAATGCGTCCGGAAACCCCCTCCCCATGTGTGGGTTGTGGAGGTGTAGGAGGAGAAGGATAGAGTTTGCCATTAAATTCAACCAGTATTTGTAAGGTAATTGATATCTGAAAATGTGCAAGGAAGCCTGCATATGGAGACTCCTATTCTTGATAGAACCGTGCGCATTGTTGCAGCCAAACCTGGAAACTAGAATTGCTGTCATAGTAACAGCAGCCTTGAACTTTGCTGCTCTAATTGTTCCAAGAAACAGCAAGGATATTGGTCAAATCTCCCAACTAACTCTGCACAGTTGCTGTATGCAGGGTGTAGATATTTGCCACTTTGCCCAGGCCAATAATTTCAGTATTGTATCATAGTAAAAACACCGCAAGGTGAATACTTTTATTGTCTGCAAAGACTTATTTCTTCTGCCCGAGACATAACCCACTGTCTTTACCCCTCCGCCATTTCACCTTCCTTCTTTTCAGATACACTTTACAACCTACCTTTGGGACCAAGTCTTTGTCCACCCTTTATAGTAGCCACCTCTTTGGCTTGACATCCATTTATTTCTGATTATGCTTTTGTGAAATACTATCTTTTGCTACATTAAAGGTGCTTTATGAATTCCAATAGTTGTTGTTGTTGTTGTTCTGCTTGGGACTTGCTGGGACACTGATAAAACTTCAGCAGACAAGTCAGCAAATCTGCATGGACAAAGAGGATCTTAAATATCATAAGTTTATTGCTTGCCTCATCAATAGCTATTTACTGATGTCCTGACCTTGACAAGCACATTGACAATTGTTGGCAATGGGTAAAGCCATTGAGATAATGGAAATCTGGGGCATGATTCTCCCATTGGACCTGCAATTTTTCTGGTAGGTCCAGTCAGGAGATGGGTATGTCGGCCATTTTGCGGGATTGGCTCTTATGCTGGGAACGCATGCACGTCCCCCAGAGCTGGAGAACAATTGCAGTTGAGACCGCGATGGAAACCAACAATAAGAGAGGTAAGTCATTTGAATCCTTTTTGATGTATTTTAAAGATATTTTGCATGTGATTATTGGGCCTGGCATGGAACTTGCTGGGCCCGATAGCATCTCCCACCCAGGACTACTTCATTCCGGCAGGATTTAGAGTAACTCATGTTTGGGGAACTGGCGGGAGACCCTGCCAGAAAGAAGGAGGGGGCAATTGGGGCCCCCCCAGGGGATTGGGCAGCAGAGGGAGTACCCCCTGAGCATGGGCACTCTGGCAATGCCAGCCTGTAACCCTGGTACTGCTCAAGCAGCAAAATGTCCATGCCCAGGAGGCACCTTGGTGCCACCCGTCAGGCATTGGGCAGTGCCAAGGGGGGGGCAGGACCTATTGTGGGCAGGATCTAGGGGGTGATTGGTGGGGGTGGGGGGTCCTGCTGCCACTCTGCATGGTGATTGGCCTGGGATAGAGAGAGGTCAGTGATTGGGGAGGGCTGGGGGAAGAGGGGTTCTGCCTTCCGTGGGGGGAGGGGTCTGACCCTGGTGGGGGGGGTCAGCAAGGGGGAGAGTCTGCAGTGGTGATGGGGTGGGGCTCGCCACTGCTGGGTGGGGGGGTGGGCTGGACATTGGGATGCTCTGGGGTGGGGATGGGGTGTCAGGGCTGGCCCGGGAGTTGTTGTGAGGGCTATGACCGGGCTGTGGGTGGAGGGTTCTTTGGGGATAGAACCGCGGTGGTCCTGATCAGGGCCACTGAGCATGTGCAGAGTTCCAGAACTGTCTGACTCCAACGTGAATAGGCCCCGCCCCCCAGTTTTTTAATGATATTCACAATTGTGACCTCTGCATTGCACAGAGTGTGGGAGATTCAGATGAAAAGCTATATTGAAAAAATAGTCGTGATATAGAACAGTTTTCCCACCAATTCAGCACATGTGGGAGAATCACCCACCTGATTTGAGCTTTTGTCTTCATCACTACATCATTGGCTTTATTATAATTACACACCTCAATTCCATTTCTAACCTCACTTTATCATGTAGCACCGAGTACATTTTCCCAACTTCATTGAATACTTTTGGATCTGGCTCCTTTGTTTAGTCTCTTGGCATGCACTAAAATTATCAGTCATCATAAGAACTCTTTCGACACCCGACTCTTAATTTTTCAACCAAGGGTCGGTTTAATTGCACTGTTTACCAATTAAACTTTGGAAATACATGCTTTTTCCTGAGTTGACAGATCAGATGAAAGGTCACATCTTAAAATTTTGGGCTGGATTTTACGGCCCACTGGTGGGTGCGAAAGCAGGTGATGGACTTGTAAAATAGGGCACCACACCATTGTCCATCACTGGCCTGTCCACCCTCACTTGCTGTGATTGTATGAGAAGCTGGGGTGGGGAGTGAGGGAGAGAGATGGCAGGTAGTGTGCATACTCAGCCTAATTCAGGCCCTTAAATGGGCAATCAACACCCCAACTAAGGGCCCATCCCACCTCTGCTCAAAATAAACAGGCCTATGCTCAAAGTACACCTCAGTAGGCTTAATTCTGCTAGTCAGTTAAACTTGGTGGGGGCTGGGTGGGGTGATGGCAGTGGGACGGGTAGGTGCTTCTGTCTTCCCCCACCACAGTTTTTCCTCCCCATGCCCCCCTACCCCTCTGTCTACTACAAGATGCCTTCCTCCTCCAGCTTGCCAATCTGACCCCATTGAGATCCCAGACTTACTGAAAGTCCAGGTCGATTGCTAACGACATCTTCCTTGGCCTAGCTGCAATGCCAGCAGTGGTTACTGCTCCTGGTGGCTTTCCCATCTCCAACTGTTGGCAGCTGTATGAGGTGGGACTTCAGCTTCATAATGACTGAAGGCCGTTGGACAAAAATTAAAGCGGGGTTGATCCAGTCGGCCGCATTTACACTGCGGTGCAGGGAATCCAGCCTCAGAATGTAATCAAGCCTGTTAGCTCAGTTTATCTCTTCTAAAATGTTGCCATGCAGTCTGAGTGTGTTTTTGATCTGATTTTCAGCATCCACAGTATTTCATTTTTATGGCAGATCCCTTGACTCTGGACCTTATTTTGTGCTTGCTGAATGATGCCAGAACAATCATCTTTTCAACTTGTCCTTGACCTGGTTTTCAGTGTAGCACTTTAATTTATCCCACTGGTGTCCAGCTTGAATTTTATTTTACTATCACTAACTATCTCTTCAATCCAATTAGCATTAATGTCTACTGTTCCCATTTCCTACCGTGAGCAAAAATATCTTTCATTTCGACATACTTCCTCTTGATCATAATCACTTTTTAGGTCATGCATCATCTTCGTTGTAGGCTTTGGTTGAAAGACATATATTTGTGAAGTATCATTTTTTTCCTACACTTGTGGCATTTAGTATTTACAGCTGAGCTGCTCTCCCTGCTGTGTGCATGTTACTTTATTTGCCAGACTTATTATGATTCCTCCTGTGCCTGAGATTGTGTCGTTTTGAGAGTGCGTGCTTGAGTGCACCTATGTATAGTTTGGCTTGCGGTGCCCGCATTCTTTAAGAAGTGACAAATACTTGATAGTAAAATACATATTGAACATTCTCATCGGTGTATCATTCCTCTTACTTTCATCGTCTTGTCAGGTTCAATGATAAGAGAATATTTTCAGCTTTATCATCTGTGCAGTAAATCAGTAAATTTACTTGTCCCATTTCAACTCTATTTATCCTTTCTGATGCAATGCAATAACATATTGGATGCTTTTTCTTGCACAACCATACTCAATCTCAGGGGGAAAAAAAGTTATTTCAATGAAGGGATATAATAGACCATATTTGCATTTATATATACACCTGTTGCAAATTTAGGGTGTCCCAAAGTGCTTTATAGTCAGTGAAGTGTACACTGTTGTAATGTAGTGAAATACTATTGTGATGCAGTGAAAGGCAGAGCAATGTTCCTCCTGCAGGATGTTTGAGGTGAGGGATATCATCAGTGTCGATTTCACCTGTAGGAAGTGCACTCATCTCCAGCTCCTCAAAAACCGTGTTAGGGAACTGGAGCTGGATGAACTTCGGATCATTCAGGAGGCAGAGGTGATCATAGACAAAAGCTTCAGGGATTTAGATACTCAGAATGAAAATAAACGGTGAGAGGGGCTGGGAGAAAGCAGCCAGTGCGGGATCCCCTGTGGTTGTTCCCCTCAGCAACAAATAGACCACGTTGAATACTATTGAGGGGGATGACTTACCAGTGGTAAGCCAGAGTGACCAGATCTCCCGCACTGAGTCCATCCCTGTGCCTCAGAAGGGAAGCGGGGGAGAGCAGGAGAGCAATAGTAATTGGGGACGCGATTGTTAGGAGGACAGATAGGAGGTTCTGCGGCAGCAAAAGAGACTCACGGATGGTATGTTGCCTCCCGGTGCAAGAGTCCGTGTTGTCTCGAACCGTGTTTTCAAGATCCTTAAGAGGGAAGGGGATCAGTCGCAGGTCGTGGTGCACATCGGTACCAACGACGTAGGTAAGAGAAGGGATGGGGATTTAAAACAAGAATTTAGAGAGCTAGGATGGAAGCTGAGAGCCAGGACAAAGCATATTGTCATCTCTTGTTTGTTGCCACTGCCACATGCTAGTGAGTTGAGGAACAGAGAGAGAGTGCAAGTTAACATGTGGCTGCAGGGGTGGTGTAAGAGAGAGGGTTTCATTTACATGGATGATTGGAGCACATTCTGGGGAAGGTGGGAGGACCTGTACAAACAGGACGGTTTGCTCCTGAACCAGAGGGGCACTAATATCCTGGGAGGGAAATTTGTTACGGCTCTTCAGGAGGGTTTAAACTAATTTATCAGGGGGATGAGAAAATGAACTGTAGTCCAAAAGCCAGTGAGGGTCATGAGGTACTGAGGAAGGTACCAAAGTCGCAGGAGTGTACAGGCAGACAGGATGATGGATTGAAGTGTATCTACTTCAATGCAAGGAGCATCAGGAATAGGGTAGGTGAACTTGGAGCGTGGATTGGTACTTGGGACTATGATGTTGTGGCCATTACAGAGACATGGTTAGAACAGGGACAGGGATAGTTGTTGGCAGTTTTATAGGTGTTTCAGTAAGAGTAGGGAAGGTGGTAAAAGAGGTAGAGGAGTAGCATTGTTAATCAAGGATAGTTTAACGGCTGCTGAAAGGCATTTCGAGGGCGATCTGCCTACTGAGGTAATATGGGCTGAAGTTAGGAATAGGAAAGGATCGATTCCATTGTTAGGAGTTTTCTACAGGCCCCCAAATAATAATAGAGATGTGGAGGAGGAAATGGCAAAGCAGATTATGGATAGATGTGGAGGTCACAGGGTAGTTATCATGGGAGACTTTAACTTTCCAAGTATTGATTGGAACCTTTATAGGTCGAATAGTTCGGATGGGGCACTTTTTGTACAGTGTGTGCAGGAGAGTTTCCTGATACAATATGTGGATAAGCTGATAGAGGTGGGGCCACATTGGACTTGGTACTAGGTAATGAACCGGGCCAAGTGTTAGATTTGTTTGTGGGAGAGCACTTTGGAGATAGTGACCACAATTCGGTGTCCTTCATTATTTCAATGGAGAGGGATAGGGTCACATGACAGGGCAAGGTTTATAATTGGGGCAGGGGTAATTATGATGCGATTAGGCAAGAATTAGGGATCATAAGATGGGAGCAGAAACTGTCAGGTATGGGCACAAACGAAAAATGGAACTTTTTCAAGGAACAAATACTGCGTGTCCTTGATAGGTATGTCCCTGGCAGGCAGGGAGGAAATGGCCGAGTGAGGGAACAATGGTTCACAAAGGAGGTTGAATGTCTTGTCAAGAGGAAAAAGGAAGCATACATAAGAATGAATAAACAAGGTTCAGTTGGGTCACTTGAGGGTTACAAGGTTGCTAGGAATGAGTTAAGAAAGGGCTTAGGAGAGCTAGGAGGGAGCATGAGAAGTCCTTGGCGGGTCAGATAAAGGAAAACCCCAAGGCTTTTTGCTCTTATGTGAGAAATAAAAGAATGACCAGGGTGAGGTTAGGGCCAGTCAAGGACAGTAGTTGGAACTTGTGCATGGATAAAGGTGAGGCGTTGAATGAATACTTTTCTTTAGTGTTCACTAAGGAAAGGGGCCATGTTTTTGAGGATGAGGGTGTGATACAGGCCGATAGGATGGAGGAGGTAAATATTCTGAGGGAAGATGTAGTAGCAAATTTGAAAAACCTGAGGGTAGATAAGTCCCCTGGGCCAGATTGGATACATCATAGGATACTTTGGGAGGCAAGGGATGAGCTTGTGGAGTCTTTAGCTTTGATCTTTGGTTCCTCACTGTCCACGGGGATTGTGCCAGAGGATTGGAGAGTGGCGAGTGTCGTTCCTCTCTTCAAGAAAGGAAATAGGAATGACCCTGGTAATTATAGGCCAGTTAGTCTCACTTTGGTGGTCGGTAAGTTAATGGAAAGGGTCCTGAGAGATAGGATTTATGACCATTTGGAAAGATGCAGTTTAATCTGGGATAGTCAGCACTGTTTCGTGAGGGGTAAGTCCTGCCTCACAAATTTGATTGAATTTTTTGAGGGGGTAACGAAGTGTGTGGACGAAGGTGGAGCAGTTGATGTTGTATACGTGGATTTTAGTAAAGCGTTTGATTAGGTTCCCCATGGTAGGCTCATGAAGAAAGTAAGGAGGTGTGGGATAGAAGGAAATTTGGCCAAATGGATAAGTAACTAGCTGTCTCATAGAAGCCAGAGAGTGGTGGTGGAGGGAAAATTTTCAGACTGGAGGCCAGTTACTAGCAGTGTGCCACAGGGGTCAGTGCTGGGTCCTCTGCTATTTATGATTTTTATCAATGACTTGGAAGAGGGGGTTGAAGGGTGGGTTAGTAAATTTGCTGATGACACCAAGATTGGTGGAGTAGTAGATGAGGTGGAGGGCTCTTGTAGGCTGCAAAGAGACATTGAAAGGATGCAGTGCTGGGTAGAAAAGTGGCAGATAGAGTTTAACTCTAAGTGCGAGCTGATTCATTTTGGTAGGACAAACTCAAATGCAGATTACAGGGTCAACGGCAGGGTTCTGAGGAATGTGGAGGAACAGAGAGATCCATCCCTCCACTTCCTCATCCAGGTCATTTATAAAAATTACTGAGCAAGGGTCCCAGAACAGATCCCTGGGGCACTCCACTGGTGACTGACCTCCATGCAGAAAAAGACCCATCTACAACCACTCTTTGCCTTCTGTGGGCAAGCCAGTTCTGGATCCACAAAGCAATGTCCCCTTGAATCCCTTGTCCCCTCATTTTCTCAATAAGCCTCGCAAGGGGGACCTTATCGAATGCCTTGCTAAAGTCCACATAAACCACATCCACTGCTCTTCCTTCGTCAATGTGTTTAGTCACATCTTCAAAAAAACTCAACCAGGCTCGTAAGGCACGATCTGCCTTTGACAAAGTCGTGCTGGCTATTTTTGATCACACTATTACCCCTCCAAATGTTCATAAATCCTGTCTCTCAGGATTTTCTCCATCAACTTACTAACCACTGAGGGTAGAGTCACCGGTCGATAATTTCCTGGGTTATCTTTACTCCCTTTCTTGAATAGAGGAACCACATCTGCAATCCTCCAATCCTCCGGAACCTCTCCCGTCTCCATTGATGACGCAAAGATCATTGCCAGGGGCTCCGCAATCTCCTTCCTCGCCTCCCACAGTAACCTGGGGTACATCCCATCCTGTCCCGGCGACTAATCTAACTTGATGCTTTTCAAAAGCTCAAACACATCCTCTTTCTTAATGTCCACATACTCAAGCTTTTCAGCCCACCACAAGCCTGCACTACAACCACCAAGATCTTTTTCCACTGTGAATACTGAAGTAAAGTATTCATTGAGCACCTCTGTTATTTCTACCGGTTCTATACAAACTTTCCCACTGTCACATTTTTTAGGTCCTATTCCTTTGCATCTCATCCTTTTACTCTTCACACACTTGTAGAATGCATTGGGGTGTTCCTTATTCTTACCTGCCAAGGCCTTCTTATGACCCATTCTGGCTCTTCTAATTTCCTTCTTAAATTCCTTCCTACAAGTCGTATACTCCTCTAGATCCCTAACATTGCCTAGCTCCCTGAATCTTTTGTATGCTTTCCTTTTCTTTTTGAAACGTCCCCTGCGATAGGGCTGCATCGGTGCGACACCCAGACAAGGCTCCCTGTTATTTTGCTGGTCAAACCCCACCTCCACCCCTGCCAACCAGGAACCAGTAGACAATCCACTTTGGGAATATCATAGAATCATGCTAATTCTACAGAACAGTATGAGGCCATTTAGCCCATCGAGCCTGCACCGATATCAATCCCACCTGGACCCTATCCCCATAACCCATGTATTTACCCTGCTAGTACCCCTGACACTAACGGTCAACTTAGCATGGCCAATCAATCTAACCCCTACATCTTTAGAGTGTGGGAGGAAATTGGACAACCCAGAGGAAACCCACGCAGACATGGGGGAAATGCGCAAACTCCACTCACAGTCACTCAAGGCCGGAATCAAACCCGAGCCCTTGGGTGCTGTAAGGCAGCAGTGCTAACCACTGTGCCACCCATAAAATCATAAAAATCATACAGCACGGCACATTACACCACTTGATGTGTCGGTGCTGGCTATTAATCTACATCGTTTTTCAGGTTATTTATTGAATTTTTTTCAGCCATCTTTCAGGTTCAGCATTCCATGACAAATGGAAAAGAAAATCTCCTCATCTCCCCTTTAGATTTCTTTGCCAATGATTCTTAACTTTTCCCAAGGAGAAAAAGGCTTTTCCAACCTTTCTACGTAACTGAAGTCCCCCCGGTAATATCCTGGTAAATCTTCCTTTATATCCTTTCCTCAGCTTTTACATCTGAGCTGAAGTGTGGTGCCAAGAATTGTCCACATTACCCTATCTGAGCCCTAATCATTAATTTTTAATTTCCAGCATGATCTCTCTCTTTCTGTGTTCTATGCCTCTACTTATAAACCAAAGCTACTCATATGTGCTCTTAATCACCTTATCAATTGAGGTGTCACCTTTAAGGATTTATGTATATGGGCACCAAGATTTTTCAGCTTATTTACAGTTTTATACCCACTTCTGTTTTGTCCTTGCTTTGTTGCTGAAAACAATTCAACAACTGGAATTTTACCACCCTGCCCGCCACAAAATCGGAATGGGCAAGGAGTGGACAATGGGAAGGTCCGTTGACCTCAGACGGGATTTTACGGTTTTGAGACAATCGAGGCTGTACAATCCTGCCCAACATCTTAAAATCGTGTTTTATTTTTGTTGTGTAACATTTGACTATA
Source organism: Carcharhinus amblyrhynchos (assembly GCF_965287045.1). Taxonomy (NCBI): domain Eukaryota; kingdom Metazoa; phylum Chordata; class Chondrichthyes; order Carcharhiniformes; family Carcharhinidae; genus Carcharhinus; species Carcharhinus amblyrhynchos. The sequence continues at coordinate 91,685,854 of NC_137328.1, read as the reverse complement.
ACACTTCAAAAATGTTAAATTATTCAGTGGCTCGCTCACAGATCCTACAGCTCCAGAAATAGGAGGCAACTGAAGGAAAGCCAACAGAATAGCCAATAGAATACAAGGGCCAGCAAATTAGTCGCCCACAGAGAATACAATTCCACTAGCAAGCTGTTGCACCAGGGCTACATTGACAGAAAAGAAATAAATGTTCAAATGCTTCCCCCAAGGCATACCTTAAACAAAGCTTGCATTGCAACATGCAATGTGTGGTTCTGTAGTGGTGTAGATAACATGATAAGTTTTCGGAATCTGAGCAGCAATGCTGTTGTCACCCCATGGTGATTGCACAAGTGACTGAGTGAGAAAGAAAATAAGACTACAGGGTAGTTTCAACCTTGATATTATTGGAACCGTTTGGATGTACCTTCCTGTAGTCTCTTGATGCACTTAAAAGCAAGATTACCCACAATATTTTTTTTATTCATGAGACATAGGCCTTGCTGGCTGGCCAGCATTTATTGCCCATCTCTTGTTGCCCTTTGTCGTCATTAAGATTCAACAGAGCAGTGGCTTGGAGTCACATGCAGGCCAGACCAGGTAAGGATGGCCGATTTTCTTCCCTAAAGGACATTAATGAACCAGATGGGTTTTTCTGACAATCAATAATGGTTTCATGATCATCAGTGGATTCTTAACTCCAGATATGTTTTCTTGAATTCAAATTTCACCATCTGTCATGGCGGTATTCATACTTGGATCCCTAGAACATTAGCAGAGTTTCTTGATTAGTAGCCTAACGACAATATCACCAGGCCACCACCTCCCCTCTTAGGCCAATCAACCTAATCCGCACATCTTTGGACTGTGGGAGGAAACCGGAGCACCCGGAGAAAACCCATGCAGACATGAGGAGAATGTGCAAACTCCACATAGACAGTGACCCAAGCCGGGAATCGAACCCAGGTCCTTGGAGCTGTGAAGCAGCAGTGCTAACCACTGTGCTACCATGCCGCCTGCACGTGACATTATTTATTAGTAACACTAATAAACAAAATTTAGAAAACGTGTACTAGAAGGACTGATAATATATTGCCATTGGTGTCTTATGGGAAAGGAGATGCTCAATCCTGTTGGATAATTCCCCGATCAGACTGTCAGTGTCATCTGGCAGAATGCCTCATCATCAAAACAAGCATCAAGACCTAGCTTGGCTGATGGTGGGAAAAGTACTTTCCAACAGATCCTTCCTACATGCCCAGAGACTCACCCATTCTGTTTGTGACTGTGAGGGGTAAGAGACCATTGTCCACCTCCTTGTAGAATGTGCCTTTGCATAGAAGGCCTGGAGAGAGATGAGATGGCTTTTGTCAAGGTTCATCCCGAGCAGATCCAAGACACAGGACCCTATGCTCTATGGGCTGTTCCCATGACACACCGAGACAAACGTCAACTGGGGCTGGAGGATCATCAACTCGGTGAAAGACGCTGTTTGCCCAGCTCGAAAATTTTTGCTTTTTCAATGCAAGGAGTTACCCCCGACTGAGTGCTGGAGACTGGCACATTCCAAAGCCCAGGATTATATGCTAATGGGATGCACTAAAGCCTGGGGCAGCTGCTGCTGAGGCACAATGGGGAATGTCACTGTCTAAGACCTTTCAGCCACAGTGAACCTCCTTGGGACGGATGACTCAGTGAATGCATAGAGTGAATATCACACGTGTCTCAGTTGTACTGAAGCACCTCGGAGTGTAACTTGTTCTATGTAGACAATCTTTAAATACCTTCACATTATTTATAAAGACCATTGTAAAATGTCTAACAGTACATTGAATGTATTGAAGCATATCAGAGTGTTACTTGGTGTAAGTAAAGATCCTGAGTGTTATCCCATTTTGTATGATGGCTATTTTATAATGTTCTTGCTGATTTCTGATGAACAAAGTATATTTGTGGAAAAAAGAACATTTTGCTATAGACAGATTTGGACAATTTCTCTAGTATGTGATATTATTATGAAACCATCATTTGACCCAGTAATAGTCCTGGTCAGACTTTCAGCAGGCATTCTGCATTGCTTTTTTACAATGGGCACCTGGCAGGGCAACCCTTCACTCATCCAACTTCACTTTGGCAGCTTTGTCATTGCATCATTGCCTGCAGTCTCTTCTTCCTGCCTTCCCATTTGTTATGCCATCTGTTACTTATAGCCAGCCATTTCTTTTCTACAACATAACCTTCGAGAAGATCGCCAATCACTTGTGTCTCCACACACTGTCAATTATTTTCTGGGAACTGCAACTCTTGAATTTTTGGACTGAGCTCCCTTAGTACTGGCAACCTGGCAGATCCTCTATCCTGCTCTTTGGCAAGTGTTCGGTGTGAGTCAGCCATTTCAAATTTGTGTGAGTGCATATAATGTGTGGGTTGTTATGTGTTTTAGTATTCAATTGTTCCATGTCTAATTATGGTGTTTGCTGACTATTGACCCAAGGTGTATGCATGAAAAACAAAAAAAAGTGTCCATGAGAAAGAAAACCTATAGCGAAATTTAAAGATACAATGCAAGTGATATGTTTTATTCATTTAATAAATGGGGAAATAAATAAAATCACTCTGGCTTTTTGTCTATCATGAAGCCCTGCATATTGCAATCAATAACAAAGCACTTGATGATACCTCAATGATTACTGTCTAAATACTTGCTGACTTCTTAATTCAAGAGCATCAGCTCACCTAATTCTTATACCATGCTTTGAGAGTAAAATGTTAAGTCTAGGCATTACTTTTCATTGCAGACAATTCAGGTGCAGTTGCAATTTCTTCATCAGATACTTCAAGGCTCCAAGGTAGACACAAAACAGCAGACACAAAATTAATTGATGGCAGGGTGGTGGGTGGGTGGTGAACGGAACTTAAGTAGGAAATATAAACCTTATTCAATCAATCTTAAGATAGGCAGTGAGCAGCAAGTCACTCATTATGGCCTAATATGGCGTCCAGTGTCCCTGAACCATATAAATGTGTCTGAAATACTTGTTCTCTCTATTATAATAATTTAATTCTAATTCCTGTCGTGTCCATTCCAACTTCTGACAATCAGATCCTTATGTTTGCCTCTGGTCATTTCCATTCACCTAATTTTACTGCCTCAGATGGATCCAGTCTCTGTTGCCAGTTTTATATAAAAAATGCTCAAACATTTCCATCATCTACAGTCTTGTAGCAACAATTTTCTCACCCTGCTCCTCTGACTCTGCTGCTTGTGTGGCTCCCTTTATACAGATAAAATGAAACATGGAATGTCTGAAATGGAACAAGGCTTATTTTCCAAAGTTTGCGCCAGTGGAACCACACGATAAGCTTTGCTATGTTCAATTTTTAATTGTTCCACTGATGTTGCAATTCAATTTTCTTTTGCCTAATAAGGTTGGAAGTTCCTCCACTGTAATTCCAGGCAATTGCCTTGCTCTGATGTGAACTGTGTTTCATTGTTCTGTATCATGAACCCAAAGATGTGAATCTAGACCACATATGTTCAGTTGCGCAAGATCAGTGGAAATCCTAGCTGGACGCATTAATAGTATTTCTGCTGATCCTCTGTGGGATGTTACAATGCTAGTTCGTTCTCTTCTGTTTAGCGAGCTAGTGGATCTGGTGCATTAGACATCATGGATTCAAAGCCTGTTACTGCAAGTTTTCCAACTGAATTCAGATAAATATGATTATTTGCGTGATAGCATCAGAAGAATTGTTAAGTGATGAAAGCGAAAGATTCCAAGTGAGGCAGCAGAATTACAGAGGAGAAATCCCTTGATATTATCACTCTTTTGTCATTACTGTGTCAAAATTCTGGGGGATATTCTTACCAGAATTTAGCTAAGTTCTGGTGAGAAAACTGGCATGGAGCTCTCCCGCTTCAGTAGTCTGTCCTCTCTCCAGATCTTCATTGTTACTTTACCATCAAAGTAAAAGAGTGGGCAGGGTTAGTGCATTCACTGTGGCAGAGCGTGGAGTCTTAGAGCTGGGAACTGACTCCGCTGATGGGGGGCAGTGACAGGGACATTGCCAGGTCATGTCCCTCTTCCCTGGGGGCTATACTAATGAGGGAACCCCTCAACAGTTTTCCACTTGGGCGACATTACGTCGCTGAGATGTGAAAATTTAGTAAATGGGGGTAATTTAACTAGGCAGGTGGTGGATAATGATATTTAAATTTATGGAAATGTATTAAAATCAGGTTCATGCTACATCGACGGGGGTGGGGGTGGGGGTGCCGAAATCATGATCTTGCCAACAGGATTTGGGATTTCCGGCATCCACAAAAGTACAGGCTCAAGATCCCTTCCCCAGAATTCCTGGCCTAATACCATTGTGGTGAAACATAAGAACTAGGAGCAGGACAAGGCCATCTAGCCCTTGAGCCTGCTTCACCATTCAATAAGATTACAACTGATTTTTCTCGTGGACTTAGCTTCTCTTACCAGTCCACTCATCCTTAATTCCTTTACTATTCAAAACTTACCTATCCTTGCCTTAAGAACATTCAATGAGGTAGCCTCAACTGCTTCACTGGCAAGGAATTCCATAGATTCACAACCCTTTGTGTGAAGAAGTTCCTCCTCAACTCAGTCCTAAATCTGCTCCCCCTTATTTTGAGGCTATGCCCCCTAGTTCTAGTTTCACCTGCCAGTGGAAACAACCTCCCTTCTTCTATCTATTCCTTTCATTATTTTATATGTTTCTATAAGATCCCCTTCATTTTCTAAATTCCAGGGAGTATAACCCCGGTCTACTCAGTCTCTCCTCATAAGTCAACCCTCTCAACTCCGGAATCAACCTAGCACATTTCCTCTGACCCCCCTCCAGCGTCAGTATATCCTTTCTCAATAAGGAGACCAAAACTGTACACAATACTCCAGATGTGGTTTCACCAGCCCCTTATACAACTGCAATATAACCTCCCTGATTTTAAACTCCAACCCTCGAGCAATGAAGAACAAAATTCCATTTGCTTCTTAATTACCTACTATACCTGCAAACCAACTCCTTGTAATTCTTGCACAAGAACATCCAAGAGCTTCTGCACAGCAGCATGTTGCAATTTTTTACTATTTAAATAATAATCCATTTTGCTGCAGCAGTTCAAGGGACTCATAATAAATTGGCAGCATTGGCCATGAGGGAAATTCACTGGTTGTTCACACCAGGGGCATTGACAGTGCAACCCCTCCTGATGGTTTTGCAGTGGTGGAGAGTGACATCAATGAGAAATGTCATTGACAGCAGCAGGACCAGGAAGTCCCACCACCAATGAACAGCATGCCACTCCCACCATGGAGAAACACACGGCTGGGAGGTCAGAGAATTCCTCCAGTATCTTGAAAACCAATAAATAGTAACTATTAATCAACATTTTACTCTGAAAGACATGAAAATGTTGCAAATCTGAAATTAAGATAGAAAAGTGAGAAAATGCACAGCTAGTCCTAACTAGAGCAATACAATACTTCCCTCTGTCCCACAAATGTGACCATAACACAAAGTCAAGGGCATCCACACATTTTATGTTGTGGAGATGCTGGGCTGGGCAAAGTAAGAGGTCCTACAACCCCAAGTTAAAGTCCAACAGGTTGATTTGGTGATGAAGGAGCAGCACTCCGAAAGCTTGTGCTACCACACAAACCTGTTGGACTTTAACCTGGTGTTGTGAGACTTCTTACTGTGCACACATTTTATGTGGTTGATGTTTTTATGTTCTATTATTTTTGGCACTCCATCCACAAGCAGTCACTCCCTCGATCACTGACACTCAGTAGCAGCAGTGTGTACCATCCACAAGATGCACAGCAGAACTCACCAAGTTCCTTACACAGCAACTTCCAAACCCACAACTGCTACATCCAGATGGACAAGGGCAGCAGACATATGGAAGCACCACCACCTGGAAGTTCCCCTCCAAGTCACTCACCATCCTGACTATCTCACTGATCCTTTACTGTTGCTGGTTCAAAATCCTGGCACTCTGTCCCTAACAGCACTGTGGGTGTACCTACACCATGTAGGTTGCAGCAATTCAAGAAGGTGGCTCTCAAGAATAATTTGGGATGGGTGATGAATGCTGGCCCAGCCATTGAAGCCCATTTCCTTTGAGTGAAAAAAAACTGCAAGCATTACTGCATTTACTTTGCACCAATGATCTAGGTTAATGGCTTGAATCTCCACTTGAGTGCGTTGTTTGTTTTGTCACAATTCACACGATATCGACGTAATTGGCATAAAAGATCGTGGAAATCCAAACACAAATGAAATTCAATGCAACTTAGGTTTTCTCGATCAACATAAAAAGGTATAAAGGTTTTTCTTAATAAGCAAAATGGAAATAAATGGGATTAAAATCTATTAAAATCTAATTTGGGTTCCTTGCAATGGGAATGTTTTCTGCATGTGAAATCAAATAAAACCTCAGAAAACTGCACATTATTTGAACTTGGCGTCCGTATTTTCATCTCAATCAATTGAGATTTGTAGAACGTCAATGCAGTGTTACTTTTGCTTTGATTTGCACCAAATGCAGTTTTGCTTGGTTGACATTAGAAAGCAACAGTTCAAACGAAACAAAATGATGTTAAGTGAGCCGTTAGGAACCGTTACCTTCCCATTAAATACTTTGTTTTAGCCTTCACTTTCTGCCCTTTGCTCGGGAATTTGTCATACCTCACATTACACAATTTTTAAATATTGATTTGCTGAGTCAGAAGAGATTTACTTTAGCATCAATGTCTCCCGCAGGGTATATTCAAGAAGATCTATCACATTCAAACACATAGCTTATGCTGAATAAACCAATACAAAAGATAGGGAAATATAATGAGCCAAGTTGTGCTATTCCCTGAACTGTAGCACTGACATACATACCTTACTTCTGTGAATACTTTCCTATCAGAGATGACGGCCAGAATTTTCCAGCTGTTCACACTGGCGGGATTCTCTGGTCGCTTTGGAATGAACAGAGATTTGGCTGAGTGCCAATCCTGTCCTCGCTTGCAGCGGTGGCAGGGTGTGTGAACGGCCAGAAAATTCCTGCTGACTTGTTCATATCCAATGGCCCCTCTCCATTAATAAACTTGCTACCAGCCTAGGGTGAATATTTACCAGCGTAACAACTTCTAAACATACATACAGAGGCTATTCTTCTGAATGAGGTTGGGTTTTACACTGACGCAGTGCCATGCAGCTGCTAAGGTCACTGGTGGCTATGACAATTGTAAATTAATTGGTTTTAATTGCATGCAGGTGGTGGACATTAACAGGGGACTCATTTGTACTCCTATAAGCAGAAACAGATGGAACTGTGGTAGCTGTGGGTTTGTAATATGCATCTCAGTAAATCAATGCTTAGAAAAGTTGGTAGAGATTGGCTCAATTTCTATCCATCAGTGCCTGGCTCTCTGGATTCTTACAGGTAGTCAGTTCCCAGTTTAGATTGTCCCATGATTTAATCCTAATGTCTATGTTTAATCCAGTCAACTAGAAAAACTGATGGCACCAATTATTGTCAGCAAATCCAATCAATTTACACAGCACGCTCTTAATAGTCTATGGGGGATGCTGTACATCTTCATGTTCCTGGTAGCAGCGTCAGCTCCAAGTGCATGTGTTCGAATTTTAGCTCTCAGGAGCTCATAGATAGAACAAATGAACAGAGAATAGTATTAATGCGCTGAGTGCATTGATTTTGTTTGATTTATTATTGTTGCATGTATTCGTGTACAGTAAAAAATATTGTTTCTTGTGCGCTCTACAGATAAAACATTCCATTCTCACAGAGGAAAAGGAAAGGTGAGGATGCAGAATGTAGTGTTACAGTCATAGTTATGTTGTAGAGGACATGATTCGAGAGTTTGAAAGCGTTAGGGTACAGTTTTAAAAGCATAGAGTGAGAGTAAAAGATAGAATTAGAGGGTATGCTGGGGACAGCTCACATCTTAGGTATAGATCCTATACTTATCAAGAAATTGGATATGAGATTTGGGGCCAGCAACTCACCCTTAGTGCAGCCAATTGGATAGCGAATGCCAATGGAGGAGAGACCCTGTGGATAAATTATGAAAAAAAACTTCTTAGGGCTACAACATAATACATAGGAGGCAGCTGCTCCCTGGCGTGGTAGAGGTCCCTGAAAGGCACTCCAGCTGCCCAGCTAAAGAGCGACCACAACTTCAATCTTAAAATAGAAATTCAGGCCATTCTTATCTCCTGACACTCTTGCCCCCCCCATTGGCTAGTTACCCCTGTCCTACCACCTCCGCCATGTAGCCCATGCCCTCTGGTCCCTCTGCCATACCAGGTACAAAATGGGCAGCCAGCAGCACAACATTGAATATTACAGCTCCTGATACTAAAAAGGACACACCAGAATGCCAGATCATCATGATAATGGGTGAGCCCACTTAACCTGGTGAGACCAGCTTTAGATGTTTGATAATACTCTATTAATGAATTATGCTTTTCAAAGGGGTTGTTTTGAAATAAAAGACAAAAAAAAAGAAATTCTGGATAGTAATGAGAGATGTTCCTTTCCAGCTAAAATGAACGCAACTGATGGAAGTAAAGGCTAGCGATAAGTGCATTTCTGAAAACACATTTACATTTTTCAAAGACACTTGCCTATAGCAAAATGTCTGCTTTTGATCAGAGGTGTCAGAAGCTGCCTGTTTCAGATATGTTCATAGCTGCTTTTCATCACTTGTTTCAACTGGCTAGTTACACGACACAACATTGAATGCAACTCCAGCTCCCAAAGTGCTCATGCATATGCTCAAAGTGTCTGGTAAAGGAATCTTGGAAACACTTTTAACTTTCACTAACTTGTCCTGGAGGTTGAGCAGTGGGGATGCTGTTTTTACTTGATGATCTGTTTCCATCAGAAATTTGATTTGAACAACGGGTGAAGCATTTCATGTTGCGACTATGCAGTGGCAGTGACATGAGTGGTCTTTTCCTTGAACTGGATGCTGCGATCAGTCCAAAAAGAAATTCTGCTTCCCACACAATTGAGCAATGTCATGTATAACTTTTGGTGGGCAGCATGGTGATGCAGTGGTTCACACTGCTGCCTCACAGTGCCAGGGACCTGGGTTCGATTCCTGGATTAGATCACTGTCTGTGTGGAGTTTGCACATTCTCCCCATGTCTGTATGGGTTTCCTCCCACAGTCCAAAGATGTGCAGGTTAGGTGAATTGGCATGATAAGTTCTCTCTCAATGTACCTAACAGGTGCCAGAGAATGGCGACTAGGGGATTTTCACAGCAACTTCATTGCAGTGTTAAATAAAACTGACTTATGACTGATAAATAAACTTCTTACTTTACAGTGTCAGTGCGATGCCAGATACATAAGCTGTATGTCCCAGTAAATCACTGATCAAATCAAACAGCATATTCCTCCAGCTGTTTGCAAAGACAAAATAAAGATCATGCTCAACCATCCTGGTTTTGCAAAACCCAAAACAAAATGCCTACTGTCCGGTGTGATTCTGTGATTAAGCAGCATCGGCTGCACAATCCTGAGTGCCACAATAGCTACACATCCAACTAATTTAGATAATAAGTTGAGTTCATAATTTGGCTTATTTATATTTACCAGAAACAACATACAATCATAATGAGGATCTGCTCTCTGCAAACAAAAGGAACATGTTCAAGCAGTGCTCTTTAGCTTGGGGAATCTACAGCTCCTTGTGTCTTTCTCTTTGATGATGCCTCAGGCAATCAGAGTCATCTATCAAATCAATTATCTTTTAACCTGGCTGTGATTTTTTTGAAATTTGATATTCTTGCTCTTGCATTTGTATTGGTTGAGTACAAAATAAAGGCTTCAGTAACATGTTCAATATTTAAGTTGTGGTTTCATCAAAATCATATATCCCAGAGATTTATGTTTCCTCTCTGCTATATAAGTGTAGAGGACCCCTGCCCCCGTCCCCCTCCCTTATATTCACACAAGGGGTTTGTAACACATTTGAGGTAAAGTTTTTGCAAAAGACAAAAGCAGCTCTTAAGAACTTTCTGACCAATATCCCATAGTATGGTATTTATATATCTGCAAAATGATTAGCAGTGTACAATGATATTCTGTACATCTTTCTGGTGTGTTATGTGTAAAAGAAGGCTAATTATTAGTCTTGTGATATGCCAATACACTTTAACTATGAAAAATTATGTGTAAATCAAACTGCAAGTGCAGAAACTATCTTGTGACTATTAACGAAACATGGGAACAGCACAAATTATGACAATAATATTATTTGTATTGTTCATAATTTGTAGTCAAAGTGCTTTCAGAGGAGGCACTAAACAAAAGGAAGAAGCCAACATTGTGAGTACCATGGAAAAGATGTAAAGGTCTTGCATGCTATCTTCATTCTCTTGGGAAGATAAATATTTATGGCATCTCAGGCTATCTGAGGATGTATTAGCTGAGAAGTGTGACATGGTAGCAATGGATCAATGGCTCCAACTGATATGCCTGGGGCTCTGAAAGTGACAATAAAAATATTTCTTTTCTTGGTAGTTCTTCATAGGCACAAAGAAATGATTTATCCGGCATCAGAAAGGATAACAAGTGTGTCTTCATTTAAGAGGTGACAGATGAAATGTTTGGGATGCCTTACAAGTTGATTCATTTTTCAGGAGAATGGAAGAAAAACAATCTGAACAATAAGGAGAACTTATTTCTAAGTAGTCTCTTTAACATAACATAATATACTAGTGGGCTTAGAGTAGCTGATCAAAAGCTTGGTCAAATAGACAGGCATTAAGGAGCATGAAGCGCAATAGAGAAATGGAAAGGTCTGGGGAGAATTCCAGAATTTATTAACTTGTCAGCTAAAGACAGGGTCATCAGTGGTGAAACAATTAAAATAGGAGATATTCAAGAAACCAGAATGAGAGGAGTGAAGGTTTATTTTTGATGATGGCACCACTGGCAAGGCCAGCATTTATTGCCCATCTCTAATTGCCCTTGTGAAAGCGGTGGCATTGCCATCTTGAACCACAGAAGTCGATTTACTATGGGGATACGCACAGGGATGAGAGCTCATGCTTAGACTCAGTAACAGTAAAGGGATGGAGAGATATAAGCAAGTCAAGATGGTGTGTGGCTTGGAAGACAGCTTGTAGGTGGTGGTGTTCCCATGCGTCCTGTTGTTCTAGGTGCAAAGGTCATGGGTTTGGAAGGTGTTGTCTAAGGAGCCTTGATGAGTTGCTGCAGTGCATTGTGAAAAGGTGGTGAAGAGAATGAATGTTTAATGTGGAGTAAGGGGTGCCAATCAAGTTTGCTGCTTTGTCCTGGATGGTGTTGTGCATCTTGAGTGTTGTCAGAGCTGCACTCATTTCTTGGATTAGAAAGACAAGAAGGTAAGGGCAGCCTGACCCTGTTGGCAGATGTTGGAGAAGCATTGAAGGAGTATGGTGTGATCAACTGTGCCAAAATATAGAGACGGATCCAAATGTTTGATGTTGTGAATTATACAACCTTCTTGCCTGCTAGTTGAACAGGATCATTTATTAATTTTAGTCATGTTGAAGTGTTTAACTATATAAATGTGATATGGGTGGCATTATGGCACAATGTTTAGTGCTGTTATCTCACAGTTCCAGGGACTCAGGTTCAATTCCGGCCTCGGTTGTCTGCCTGGAGTTTGCATGTGCTCCCTGTGTCTGTTGGGATGTTTCCTGCAAAGATGTAGATTGGCCATGTTAAATTGTCTGTCTGTTTATCTGTGTGTGCCTTGTGATGGACAAGTATCCCTTCCTGGGTGGACGCTGCCTAATGCCCATTACCTGTCAGGATAGGCTCTAACTGCCTCTGAGACTGAATTGGAGTAAGTGGTGAAGTGACCTTCCTCTTCAACCATTGAGAACAATTTGTCCTTACTTACCCTATCAAATACATTCATGATTTTTTAACATCTCAAGAAATCTCTTCTTAAACCTCCCTGCTCTGAGGAGAACAATCTCAACTCCTTGTATTGTTCTTATAATTCAATAGTAACCAAGTTTCAAAAGTGCTTAGTTGACTGTGAAGAACCTTGGGATGTGCTACAGTCATGAAAGATGCAATGTAAGTTCAATTATATTTTTCTCTCTAATCCCTCCACACAACTGAAGTCCCTCGTCCTAATATCATTCTTGTAAAACTCTCCTGCCCCTACCCTTGGACCTTGCCGTCTTTCCTAAAGTGTGGTGAACAGAATTGAACACATTACTCTAGCTCGCACCTGGCTAGTGTTTTATAAAAGTTCAGCAAAACTTCTTGTGAGGAAAATGCATATTAATATTTCTTTTTTTGTTGCAATATCATTGTCATATTGTCATATACTGGGTAACAAGCTTGTGGGCGTGTGACAGTTTAATTGAATTGGAGATGGATAGACCGCAAAGGTCAAGCATCAATAGAGGAGGTGTAAAGGCAATTGGTTTGAAATGCTAATGAACAGGAAGCCAGGACAGCTTGAATAGGAATTTACATAAGGCAAGTAAAATAAGTGGTTTAAACTGGCTGTTGTATTTCAAAAGGAATATATACAATTGGAAAATTATGTAGAAGTAGATGAGATAGAATTGTAAACAGAAAAGATTGTTCAATTTTGGGAAAAGGAACATATAAAGGGTTGTAGAAAACAATAGCGTATAAGATCAGGTTCACATTCTTTACAGGTGAAGATCTGAAGTCATGTTCTTGCTGATGCGCTTCTCAGTCTTTTGGCTAAGATTAAGTGTAATTTTGGCTTCCTGCACTTGGTCGTAGCCATGAGGTTACTTTGAGGCATCATTGGAAGCAATTTTTTAAAGTGGCATCGAGGTCTTTTGGCTAAGATGTAAATGAGATGAAGTCTTGGAGAAGGTGCAATGTCTGCGCCAATCAGCTTGGATTATGTAGATCAAGCCCAAGACAGGAAGTGGTGAGTCTGTCTTGTCAGCTTGGATCTGGAATGTCTCACTTGTGGAGACTTTGAATTATACTTTGATTGGATTGAACTGGATATAAACAAAAAAAAAACCTGTGACTTCTGGATCTTGAGCCCCTGCCAACAACCTTGCAGATGGCAAACACTGGCTCAAGATTTTGTCCTATGTGCTCAATTTAGACAGCATGTAAACAGCATTTTGTTTGGATAAATTTATTGTTCCGCACACCCCAAGAACATACAGACAGGCATGGGGGAGGTTGGGAGTGTGGGGTGGAGCGGTTCTAGAATTATCACCTACCTCCTTTGGCTGGGATTTTACCAGTGATTGAGGAGCCATTGGGCAGTCCACCTGCCTTCAGACCAGTTGAGGCATGATGGCTTCAGATGGCTTTGTAAGGGCCTCTTCCCACTGTTACTGGTATTTTAGCAGAGATGGGGAGGGGGCCCATGGACATAGTCAGGCCGGCTAGAGGGCATTTCTCCTCTTCCTCTGCCCAACAGAGCAGCCCCCCCCATCACCAAGATTTGTGTTTCCCCTTCTCTAACCTCCTGAACCCTGTTCTCTCGGTTGAGGCCGTCCTCATTTGAGCGGAACTACTTACTGTGCCTACCCCAGTCCAATGTCAGCAACTCCACATCATTTATACAACTGTAGCATAATTTGCCAACTTTTATACTCAATGTCCCATCCGGTGAAGGCAAGCATACCTTATGCTTTCTTCACCACCTTTTCCATCCATGTTGCCACTTTTAAGGATCTGTGGACCTATACTCCCAGATCTCTCTGTGTGTCTTTGCTTCTGATAGTTCTGCCATTTCTTTCATAGCTCCCATCTGAACTGGATCTACCAAAATGCATCCCCTTGCATTTCCTTTGCATCCAGTTCAATGATCCCCTCCTGCATTGGGGATGAACTGGCCTGATGTCCCATCTACCCAGGTAATGCTGATGGTACCAGAGAACTGCAATCCATCTGACTGGCTCAGTGTTTATTGGCCAAGCAGAGTCAGGCTCACCTTTGACTTTTAGCAAGACGGGCTGGCATCACCATCTCCACACAAAATTCAGCCCATTCTGTTAATGGTTGAGCTGTAATTACAGTTGCTTACCAATGCAAAACTATATGAATTACTTTCAGCTCAATGGTGTGAAAACGGATCTCTCCATTGTGTGTCTAAAGAGATCAATTGGATATCTTGACTGTGGACATTACACATGCATGACAACAGGTAAGAGAAATGAACAATAAGGAGAAAATCTTCCTGTGAAGATGGAAAATTGCACATAATGTCCACATCATCAGTTGATTAAACTGAAAGACCCGTTTCCAGCTTTTAAAGTTAGGTAGTTTAAATGTTCACCCCAGGACATTTTGTGGTTATGAAGCTCTTTGTCTCTTTGAAGACTGCAGTATTGTTTTGACAACAAACAAAACACATTCAATTGCACATTATCCTGCTCATTTAGTTGATGTTACCTTAAATACAATATAGGCTCGATATAGATTTAACGCTTTGCTTTTGGCAGGCCTTGCATAGTTTTCTTCATTGCTGATTTATATTCTTGCTACTTCTTAAGTCCTGCTTTTTTTTTAACTAATATTGTTTTTCTTTGAGCTAATCAATGAAGAATGTGAAAGGAAAGTGCAATGAAAATGCACCCTATGCAGTATAGGGAAAGATTTCCATCAGGTTTGTCCGATCTCGCATTGTAAATAAGGTCAAAAGTGTGGATAAATTGTGTAAATTGCAATTTTTAATGATTTGCGCAGTTTCTCCAAGGTGCTCTACTTGTCAGTTTGAGCAGCTCCTAATGAGTTTGTTAAAGTAAGTGGTGTGGGATAATTGGGAGAGGACTGTATTTGCAAAAGTATGCAAATTGAAATCTCACCCATTTTGGAAAGTTCCACATCGTACCCGGATTTTTTTTGGTAAACTGGGGATGGGTGCGAAACTGGATGCCTTTCCCATCCGTCGATTCGGTCCCAATCTTACAAACTCCCCCCACAGAGAAATGGGTGAGATGAGGGTCGTATGATTGCCCCCAGAGAATCCCTACAGTGCAGAAGGAGGCCATTCGGCCTGCAAACCTGCATCATCAATCCCTCCCAGGCCCTATCCCCATAACCCCTCTATTTACCCTGATAATCCCCCTAACACACACTAAGGGGCAATCAATCTAGCTCACACATCTTTGGAACATAGTAGCTGAATGGTAGGTTTAACACTACCCCTAATTATGTCTGCATTTGCCCTTATCAAAGAATCCTTCATGGGAATGTCAGAGGAGACATATCTTCAGTGCTTCACAAAGGATGCTATTCTGTTGCTCTGCTGTGTCCTAGATATCACCTGCAGCAGCTTATTTTTAACTAATATTGTTTTCCTTTGAGCTAATCACAGGGGTGGCTTTTCTGTGGAAATGAATGTTACTTATGCATTAAAATTTTCTCAACTCCTTCTGCCTATTGGTATCCTATATAAAAGTCCTTCAACTGGATCAAGTAACTAAAACCTTGTCATTGTAGGAGAACACCTTTCTTATTCTCTCAGTACAAAAATATAACTGACACAAAACATTTTCTTGGCAGCAGTATTCCTGAGGTGACAGGCAATCATGTTGGTTGTATAAAGACATATTATATTTTTCTAATATTACTGGTATATTGTGAAATAGACCTGTGTGTGAGCAAGTGTGTGTGTGTGTGTGTGTGTGTGTGTGTGTGAGAGAGAGAGAGAGACAGGCTTAAATAATCTGAAGACAATCATTAAAAAAAAGTGCGGCACAGATAGTTAGCAGTGCTATTTCATTGTGCCAGGGACCTGGGTTCAATGCTGGCCTCGGGTCATTATCTGTGTGAAATTTGCATATTCTCTCTGTGTCTGCGTCGGTTTCCTCTAGGTACTCTGGTTTCCTCATACAGTTCAAAGATATAGCCATGCTAAATTGCCCTCAGTATCAGGTGGACTAGCAAGGTAAATACTTAGGATTAGGGGAATAGGGCCTGGGTGTGATTGTTGTCAATGCAGGCTCAATGGGCTGAATGGCCTCCTTCTGCACTGTTGGAATTCTATGATTCTCTGATTCTAGATTGTACTGTTAAAAACATCAAAAGGGGGTAGGTGTGAAAGCAAGCACATTGAAATGGAGGTGAGTAAAGCTAAGATGGGGTGCCAGTTAGAACATGAATAGAAATTTGCATTAGAAGATAAAGGGGTGAATTGAAGTTTAACCATTGTATTTTTAAATGAAAATTAACTGACAAAGGTCATACGTGAGTACGGCAAAGTATTAAGTTCATTTTTACCCAAAAGAAGTAGCCATAAACACACCATGAAAGATTTTTATATTCCAAGAAAGGGACTTCCAAGGAAATTTAAGAATGACAGATTTAAATGTGAAAGAGAAAAAAATATATTTAAAGAGGGATTGGAAGCTATGTGAATAGAAGATATCCTGAAGAATGTGCTGTGCTTAGTGAATGCTGTGAAAGAGGCAAAGTGAACCTTAGCTACCATCACAGAGAAAAGTGTTTTGTCTACAAAGTTTTGATATAAATCTTGGGTTTCCGTTATCGAGTGAGAAAGAGACCCTGTGAAATACTTTCTCTAGGGCCGCAGTGGATTTCTCGTGGTAATATTACTGGGATTTTATAATTTGAAGTTCTTCAGCACTCTTGTCTGTAAAGGGGTCATTTGTTCTGAATTTAATTGAGCAGTTTTTTTTGCGAAATGTTTGTAGAACTACTTTTAATTGTGTAATCCATTCTTGTGTGTTTAAGTTTTCTTTTATTCTTGTCAATAAATGTTTTAACTTAATACTTAAAATCTCCAGAAGTGGTAATGAAATTATTGTCCCTGACTTTAGTGCGTAAGCTACCTTGTAATAAAGTACAAGTTGCAAATTGTTGTGATAGCTAGTCCAAATTTCCCTTTGGGATTTGGGAAGTCCAGCAATTACCATTTTCCATATCATAACAGTAAACATATATTCTACAGCCCATTCAGCAAAACTTCCATCCAATAATAAACACGTTGTCTTATTAAGTTCCAAAGAGGCTCCCTGCAGAGCCAAATAGATCAATCCTTATCAAAACCAGCTCATTGTGATAACACTATGTCTTTAAGAAATATATTGTTACATGTAAGGGGTACATTTAGAATTCAAACACTATGTCTTTAAGAAATATATTGTTACTTGTAAGGGGTACATTTAGAATTCAGATCTGTTTTGCAGGGTGCCAATTTGTCCAAGAAAACTTTTAAATTAATAATTGGGAGAATAAGGTAAGTATAAATTTTAGACATGGAGTGTTTATTTAAGCAGAGCTAATACATTTATGCTTATTTAGGTTCCCTTGGGGTTTCAGAGTAGAATTTTGGTTAGCTTGATTGACAGGGACAGAGTCATGTGATTAATGAGAGGAGCTAAGCTTGCCATAAGGAAAGGGTGTCAGTTTCAAATACAAGTAATCGCTACCTGGATTGCCAGAAGAAAGCATTGGCACTCTCTCCGTCTGTCTGAAAATATCCCTGTGGGAGCTCCAGGGCTGGTAACCTAAGACAAGTAAGTATACTGTGCATTTTGATCCATATGATATATAAAACATTTATATAGACATAGACTTGGGTGTACAAGGCTCAGTTACAAAATTAGTGATGATAAAAACCTTGGAAGCATTGTGAACTGTGTGCAAAATAGTATTGAATTTCAAATGGACATAAATTAATCAGAGGAATGGGCGGGCATGTGACAGATGAAGTTTTTAAAAAACTCTTTCATGGGATGTGGTGTCTTTGGCAAGGCCAGCATTTATTACCCATCCATCTGCAACTGTCCTTGAACAATGGCTTGACAGGCCATCTCAGAGCACATTACTATGGGTCTGGGGTCACATTTGGTCAGACTGAGTAAAGATAGAGTCATAGTCATAGAGGTTTACAGCATGGAAACAAGCCCTTCGGCCCAACTTGTCCATGCTGCCTTTTTTTAAAACTCCTAAGCTAATCCCAATTGCCCGTATTTGGCCTATATCCCTCTACACCCATTTTACCCATGTAACTGTCTAAATACTTTTTAAAAGACAAAATTGTACCCGCTTCTACTACTACCTCTGGCAGCTTGTTCCAGACACTCACCAACCTCTGTGTGAAAAAATTGTCCCGCTGGACACTTTTCTATCTCACCCCTCACACTTTAAACCTATGCCTTCTAGTTATAGATTCCCCTATCTTTGGTAAAAGATATTGACTATGTAACTGATCTTTGCCCCTCATTATTTTATAGACCTCTATAAAATCACCCCTCAGCTTTCTACGCTCCAGAGAAAAATGTCCCAGTCGATCCAGCCTCTCCTTATAACTCAAACCATCAAGTCCCAGTAGCATCCTAATAAATCTTTTCTTCACTCTTTCTAGTATAATAATATCGTTTCTATAATAGGGTAACCAGAACTGTACACAGTACTCTAAGTGTGGCCTTACCAATGTCTTGTATAACTTCAACAAGACGTTCCAACTCCTGTACTCAATGTTCTGACCAATGAAACCAAGCATGCTGAATGCCTTCTTCACCACTGTGTCCACCTGTGACTCCACTTTCAAGGAGCTATGAATATGTACCTCTAGATCACTTTGTTCTGTAACTCTCCCCAGCACCCTACCATTAATCGAGTAAGTCCTGCCCTGGTTCAATCTACCAAAATACAGATGAAAAACTTCTTTCCCTAAAGGGCATTCGTCCAATGCTGAGAAATGTGAAGTGATTCATTTTGGCCAGAAAAGCAAAGAGACACACAATAAAATAATAATATTTAATACAATAATAATATAAAACTCTAAAGCTGATGCAGGAGTAGAGGGACCTGGGTGTATATGTGCTTAATTCAATGAAGATGGCAGGACAGGTGGTGAGAGTGATTAATAAAGCATACCATCTCCTAGATTTTATTAATAGGCTCATGAAATACAAAGGCAAAGATGTTCATTAAATTTTAAAACACAGATTGAGACTCAACAGCATATTGGGTAGGGAACATGGAGGACGGGGAAAAACTGTTCCCACTCCTGAAAGAATCTCTGAAAAGAGGGCACAGATTTAGGATAATTTGCAAAGGAAGCAATGATGACGGAGGAAGAACTTTTATCGCACAGCCGGTCATAAGGATCTGGAATGTACTACCAGAGTGTATAGTGGAGGCAGGTTCAATCAAGGCATATAAAGTGAATTAAATGGTTATATTAAAAGGAAGAATATGAGATTGTGATGAGAAGGCAGGGAAATGGCTCTTTCAAACAACCACTGCAGGCACAATGGGTCAAGTGACCTCCTTCTGTGATTCTGTATCACTTCATCATTTGCCCACAAACAATATTAGGAGCTTGATTTTCACTCTGTTATGGGGATGGTGGTACAGACGGGGGCAGGTGTGACAATTTGCGCTGCTGACTGGCATGCCAATTTGCTGGAAATATCTTGCTCCATTGACCCATTTCCTGAATGGGGAACAGAAATTGGCAGTGCTACCCACCCACTAACAGCAGCTTTCCTGAGGCATTGGATATCAGATCAACTGCCTGGAGGAGGCTTCCTATGCAGACTGGGGCTAGCCTGTAGACAGGCTTTCAGCTTTCCCACCTGCATGTTTGCAGCTGTGCCCCAGGCTGCCTCCTTCCTGCACAATGCTGACCTGGCTATTGAGACCATTTTTTAATTTATAAATATTAAGAAATTGGAGTGAACGAGTTTCATGATGGATCCACGCCCTCTATCATACCTGACCACCAGGTTGCTGCTCCTTCAGAGTTTGAAGCCTTTCTATGGACATTCTGGTTTCAAAAACTGTCCATTCTTAGACAGCAAGCCCGCCCCTGGCCACTAGTAGATCAGTTTGGGGAAAATCTCTACTAGGTGACACAATGTGATGTGATGACTGCCATTTGAGTCTGATGTTGGGGTCTGACCCAAAACCCAAAATGTTGCTCTAGATCTTAACCACATTCTGTCTCAACTTTAGACTTTCTTTTGCATCATTGGTGGCTGTTACTTCTATTTCCCCTCTCAACCAATCCCAACCACCCACAAACACAAGATTGCTGTTTGGCTAACATTTTAAAGGTATCTTGAAAATTTTGATTCCATGTGCAGTCATTTAATTTTAAGTGGTCGCAGCCCTTTAAATGTCATTTTAAGCCAGCAGCCTGTCTAACTGGAGGGCATGCTGAGAGTCTATTTTTAATGGACAAAAATCGGGGAGGAGAAATCACACATAGGAATTCACAATATGCTTGCTTGATGTATAAAGCTCTGCCTTGGAGTTGCTGAAGATGAAAAGCTCACCAACGTGTTAGATGGGTGATAAAATTTTTCACTGTAATTTGGTCTCTAATTCAGAAAGTTTTTTTTCATTCATTTATGGGACATGGGCGTCGCTGGCCATCCCTTGTTGCCTTTGGAGGTGGTGGTGAGCTGCCTTCTTGAATCGTGGCAGTTCATGTTTTGTGGGTCGACCCATAATGCTGTTGGGGAGGGAATTCCAGGATACTGACTCAGCGACTGTGAAGGAATGATGATATATTTCCAAGTCAGGATAGTGAGTGGCTTGGAGGGGAATTTGCAGTTGGTGGTGTTCCCATGTATCTATTGATCTTGTCCTTCCAGATGGAAGCAGCCATGGGTTTGGAAGATGCTGTCTAAGGATCTTTGGTGAATTGCTGCAATGCATCTTGTATCTGCAAAACAAATCCGACATAGAATTTACAGGTTACAAATTTCTAACGGTGATAACCAAAGATCAATTTCTGTAAAATAAGATTTGAACTGTTTTTCTCACCTTATAAATCATTTATCTTCACTGTAATGACATGATAGATGAGAACCTCAGATTAAATTGTCAGATTCTTGTGTAAACTAATAAATGAAAACAGCATTTCTGAAGAAAAACAATTAAGATTCAAATTATCTTCATTCCTTTCCATGCTAGAATGTTTTTTTTACTCAAAGCCCTGGGTTAATACAGATTGTGATAGGTACAGATATAGGGTTGAAACACAAGGGAGGGTAGCCATAGATATACACATTGCAGTGGAAGGTTAGAATTTCTGACTGGCCATGTTTCTGAGCATGCAGAGTTGGCAGCCATGCATGTGTGCATGTGAAAGGTCTGACACTGGGAAGTTTTGAAGAACAAAGGGACCTTGGTGTGTTTGTCCATAGATCTCTGAAAGCGGAAAGGCAGGTAAACAGGGTGGTGAAAAAGGCATATGGCACACTTGTCTTTATCAATCGGGGTATGGATTACAAAAGCAGATAGGTTGTGATGGAATTGTATAGAACTTTGGTGAGGCCACAGTTGGAGTACTGTGTGCAGTTCTGGTCGCCCCATTGTAGGAAGGATGTGAACAGAGGGGTTGGGGTACAGAGGAGATTTACCAGGATGCTGCCTGGAATGGAACTTTTAAGTTACAAAGAGAGGTTGGATAGCCTTGGATTGTTTTGTAGAAACAAAGTTTGTTTTCGTTGGAGCAGAGGAGACTGCAGGGCAACCTGACTGAGGTGTTCAAGATTATAAGGAGCACGGACAGAGTGGGTAGGGAGCAGCTGTTTCATTTCGTTGAAGGGCCAGTTACGAGGGGACGCAGGTTAAAAGTGAGGGGTGGGAGGTATAGGGGGGGATTTACAGAAAAATCTCTTTACTCAGAGGGTGGTGACGGTCTGGAATGCACTGCCTGGGAGGGTGGTGGAGGCGAGATGCCTCACATCCTTTAAAAAGTACCTGGTTGAGTGTTTGGCATGCCATAACATTCAAGGCTATGGGCCAAGAGCTGGCAAGTGGGATAAGGTGGGCAAGTCAGGGCAATTAATACGTCAATGCAGACTCGATGGGCCAAAGGGCCTCTTCTGCATTGTAGTATTGTGTGATTCTGTGAAGTTTCATTTCTGCTCACATGGAATTAATCGATTTGATGAATATAAGTGCTGGACAAGCTCGACAGCTCTATGGAGAGAGAGAGACAGACAGTGGGTGGATTTTTGCACAGAGTTCTGGCTGAGGTGAGAAAATCAGTGTGTGGCTCTCCAGATTTTCCTGCTACATTGTGTTGCATTCTGTGCCAAATAAAATGAAGGCATGGCCCATGCCATTCGGCGAACATGGGCATGAAACTCTGGCCAGAGTTAACATTGAGTCTGAGATCACACTTCCCAATGTTCTGAAGAAGAGTCATATTGGAGTTGAAATGTGGGGCGGGATTTTCTTCTCCCCTGCAGCATGTTTTGTGATCGTGGAGACAGCTCAGCATTGGCAGATGGCAGGATCACTCGCTGCTCCCAGTGGGCTTTTGTTGTTCACAATCTCCACCGTGCCTTCCCCACCAGAGGGGGGAAGGGAGGGCACTATTGGTGACACCAGAAGACCCTGCTGGCGGGAACAGCCAGAAATCCCACTGTTTCAACCCCCACAAATGCTGCCAGACCTGCTTTTCTCCAACATTTTTTGTTTACATTTCAGATTTTCAGCATTTGCAGTATTTTGCTTTCATATTACTACAATGTAAATCACTTCAAAACACGCACGTCACACTGACAAAAATCATACGCTCTTTCCAGCAGTATTTCTTAAAGTTCAAATCTCATTTTTACGTCTTTTTTGAACAATTTCATTTCTCCAGCCTCTGGGGTATTCTGGCAAAGTGCATCCAACACTGGTTTTGAGCCATAGTCATGAGGCTAATTCTGCCAACCATTGCTTTTGGTAGAGGTTCATGCAGTCAGTGATTTAGATAACCTGTCATTGACACAAAAATAAAATACAATAATTGTGTACACAGGTGGGTTTTCATTAATTTTATCCAGAACCTTGCTCCAAAAACAACATACCCTTCTGTGGAGGTAAACAGTAGATTCTTCGCAGGAAATTGCCTTTCGCAGCTCTCTCATGGAGACTGACATTTAATCTGGGTTAAATGGAGTTTAAACCACAGTAAAAAATGAACAACTGGCTGCATGAAGCCTCATCTAAAAGCAAGCAATGATCCTGATCATCCTGAACTGAAAATGCCAGATGTACTACTGGAGCAACTGAAGTATAAGCCTCCTGTGATTGTTCAGAGTGGTTTTGAAAGCATTTGTGGTGCAAAACAGTAAACTTCATGTGGAAAAAGTATGAATTATGCAAATCTT
The DNA here is from genome assembly GCF_965287045.1 of Carcharhinus amblyrhynchos. Lineage (NCBI taxonomy): Eukaryota > Metazoa > Chordata > Chondrichthyes > Carcharhiniformes > Carcharhinidae > Carcharhinus > Carcharhinus amblyrhynchos. The sequence goes on along the minus strand of NC_137328.1, from coordinate 91,662,715 downwards.
CCAAAAGGAGGAAAGTACTGTTTGACTGCTTTGCTGAATCTGTTCAGGTTTTCTGACTTTCACCTGCATTAATTCAAGTATATATTATCTTCACAAAAGAGCAAAGAAAAGGTCACGTTATACCATTATACAAGACAGCACATTTTATTTTCCTGTACTCTCAAAATGCCGTAATAGCTGTCATGATATCTGTTATTTTTACCAGTGCTTTTAGACAGTTATTCTGTGGTGTATACAGTATGATTTTTGAAGAGTAAGTTATATACTTTGGTAAATACCGGGGATCATTTTCTTGAGTTTATACTCCTAGCAATGCTACTAATATGCTTTCTAGCTGGGCGCAGCTTTGTACTGGGAGTACAAATTTATGAAATAATTCCTATCCTGCACAGTGCAAAGGTTTAGAACTAAATTGCTTGTTCTACCACGTTACCATAGCGTAGCAGAACAAGTCACATTCATATTTAATTATATGGGACGCTGGAATTTTTTACTGATTATCTGAGAAATGCATTATGTAATTTATGTATTTAGAAATGGATTCCAAGATGGTTATAGGTATTCTAGGGATTATATTCAACAATTTTTCATTGAACATGCAAAGTAGATTTTTTTTAACCATCTTTCTCAAATGGTTTTGTGCAGCTTTATTTATACTTAGCATTTTGACAATTTTAATACTTTTTCATCCTTTCTAAGTTTGTGACACAGTAGTTAGCACTGCTGCCTCACAGCATCAGGAGCTTAGGTTCGATTCCTGGCCTGGATCACTGTCAGTGCAGAATTTGCACCTTCTCCCCGTGTCTGCATGGGTTTCCTCGGGGTGCTCTGGTTTCTTTCCACAGCCGTTCCGATGTGCAAGTTAGGTGCATTGGCTGTGTTAAATTCTCCCTCTGTGTACCCGAACTGGTGCCGGAGTGTGGCAATTAGGGGATTTTCATAATAGCTTCATTGGACTGTTGATGTAAGTATACTTGTGACACTAATAAATAGAACTTTAAAAAATTAAAAAAAAACTTTATTAGACTACAGGAATCCTGGATGAAACAATATTTTTAATAGGAATTTCTTAAGCCCATTTTGTTTTAATATTTTGATGGAAGCAAAGTTTGGGAATTGTTAAACCCCTCAATTCAAAATGAAACTGAATTACGAATCTGTACTCTTGGTTACAAATCTCCCTACAACCTTGCCTCTTCCCAACTCCCAACTCATAAGCATAGACAGGGTCATGGGTGGAGGGGAGACTCGTAATGTTAAAATGGCTGCACGGGCTCGTTGGGCCGAAGGGCCTGTTTCCCGGGCTGTTTTGTTCTTTGTTCTTTGTTCTCTGCAACCTGTCCTGCCCTACATTGTAAGAAGTCTCACAACACCAGATTAAAGTCCAACCAAAATTGGTTGGGCTTTTATCTGGTGTTGTGAGACTTCTTACTGTGTTTACTCCAGTCCAATGCCGGCATCTCCACATCATGACTGCCCTAATTGCCATTCTCTGCCTTCCACTCTTCTGCATCTGGCTTCCTTTGCATTTCCACGCTATTACCCCCGCTCCACTTTCAGTTTTAGAACCTTTAATGTCTTACACTCACACCCCAGGATAGATCTAGGGTTTGATTGGATGGTCTTTATGTCCTGGGCCAGGGATCAAGAGGCCTGAACTGATGATCTCATAAATATGAACTCAAATCCCACTTAGAGAGCTGGGAAATATGCAGGTAATAAAGAAATCTGGAATAAATAGCTAGTGTCAGTGACTATGTGACTAATGGATTTTAAAAAAAATCTGATTTGTTATTGTCATTTAAGGAAGAAAATCTGCAGACCTATGTGTGATCTGAATGTATGATCATATGATTAACTCTTAATTCCTTCTGAAATGCCACTCTGTTATCATACAATCATAGAACCCCTACAGTGCAGAAGGAGGCTGTTCAGTCCATCGAGTCACCTCTTTGACAGAGCCTCTTATCCAGACCCACTCCCTGCCCTATCTCTGTAACTCCATGCATTTAGTCCACTAATCCCCTTGACTGCGCATCTTTGGACACAAAGAGGCAATTTAGCCAATTCACAAACCTGCACATCTTTGGAGTGTGGGAAATACACACAGATATGAGGAGAACATTCAAACTCCACACAGTCACCCAAGGACGAATCAAACCTGGATCCCTGGCACTGTGAGGCAGCAGTACTAACCACTGTGTCACCCATTAGGGATGAACAATGTCAGTGATACCGGCAACTTATCGATGAATAACAAGCCTAAACTTTGCTTTCAGTTTCCAGTCCTCAAAAGCACTTTAATTCTGTAACCAGTCTCTACTTCTGTCCTCCCATTGTTGATTGTTGGTATTTTCACGACTGTGAAATGCTTTAAAACATAAAACAACGCTGAAAGCAACACATCAGTGCAAGTTCTCATTGCAGTAAAACTGTTGGTGCTGGAAGTTCCATAACAAATATTTCTTCTTCAAGTTGAGTTGCCCTAAATCTTTTTTTAAGGATCCTGTTGAACTTTGACACTTAAGCTTCTGGCATTCTGTTACATGAACATTTTGTAATTTTGTCCCCTCCATCAGATGTCTGTAATGTTATTTAGCTGTCTCCTTCAACAGAACATGCACAATTTGCACTGTCATTGACTCCCTTCAATGTGTTTGATCTCCTCCAGGAGGTGAATAGGTGAAATGGTAAATTTCCAGGAAGATAAAATCTTGAGAAACATCTCACTAACCTTTGAAGGTAATTGACTGAAAAGTGTCAATCGAAGGTGCACAATCAACAGTACTCAGCCCTGACTCCCTGCAATCCATTGATCATATGGCCATGGCCCTGGCTGAACTGATAACATCCTCTTAGCACAGCATTTTCCCCATTTTGAGTCGATTAATTTGATTTTCACTCCTCTGGATATCAGGATAGCTCACGGGGTAATGGAGGTCATGCCGTGCATATCTACTCTTTATTTGTTTGAAGCATGTGGACTGTCTTCTAACCCAGAGACACTGAACCTACAGAGAAGGAACAGTGCGTCCCTTTGCATTTCATAAATTACTATTAAAAGTATCTGGAGGTCATTTGAAATGTGCAGAACACTTTTTTTGGCACAGGCTCCTCTAAAAGCTGGGATGTTTTCATTGCATGACGCTGTTAGAGGATCTCTGAGATCAGTCAGTCTGCAGTTCAAAGATAAATAAAGGAAGTGACTGATGCTATGAACTGCACGGATGCTATGAACACTCTTACCACTTTTCCTGCAGAAAATAAGTACTTGCTGGACAGTCTACAGAACTTTCACTGGATCACAACATTTCCAATTTTCCAGATTGTCGGGGGGACGCATGTGTTGTAGCTGTACTGGAACAGTGAGTCAGAAATCCTAATGATAGTGTCCAGGAAGAGTCCAGGGTGACCTGGACATTATCATTAGGATTTCTGACTCACTGTTCCAGTACAGCTACAACACATGCGTCCCCCCGACAATCTGGAAAATTGATCAGATTTGTCTTGTCTGCATAAAGCAGGGCAAATCCGAACTAGGTAATTACCATCTCATCATCAAAGCCAGGGAAGATGTCAGTGACAGTATTAACAAGTGGCATTTATCCACCAATAACTGATTCTCTGTTTGGGATCTGCCAAAACCACATGGTCTTCTTTGATTGGAAGACGGTAGGGTGGTCACAGTCGGTGAACTGGTAATCCAGAGGCTCAGGCTAATGCTCTGGGGACATGGCTTCAAATCCCACTATGGCAGCCACTGGAATTTAAATTCAATTAATAATTCTGGAATATATTTGAGGGCGACAAGGTGGCACAGTGATTAGCACTGCTGCCTCACAGTCCCAGGGACGCGGGTTCAATTTCAGCTTTGGGTCACTCTCTGAGTGGAGTTTGCACATTCTCCCTGTGTCTGTGTGGGTTTCCTCTGGGTTCTCTGGTTTCCTCCCACAGTCCCAAGATGTCTAGGTTAGATGGATTAACTATGTTAAATTGCCCCTTAGTGTTCCAATATGTGTAAGGGGATTAATAGGGTAAGTACATGTGTTATGGGTATAGGACCTGGTAAGATGCTCTGTCAAAGAATTGGTGCAGACTCGATTGGCCAAATGGCCTCCTTCTGCGCCGTTGAATCTATAAAGTCAGTCTTGTAATAATAGCCATAACAATTATTTGCGATTGTTGTTAGAAACTCATCTGGTTTATTAACACAAGGGAATGTCCTGTTCTTACCTGATCAGGCCTACCTGAGACTCCAGGCCTACAACAATGTGATTGACTCTTACTTGCCCTCTGAAATGGTAGTATGCCATTCAGTTCAAGGGCAATTAGGGATGGACAACAAATGTTGGCTTTGCCAGCAACACCCACATCCCATCAAACAAATTAAAAAACAGAGAAAGAGCTGAATTCCAGAGATGAGGTGAGAGTGACTGCTCTTGACATCAAGGCTGCATTTGACTGAGGGTGGCATCAAGCAGCCCAAAGTCAATGGGAACCAGAGGGAAAACAAAGCTGGCTTATGCCACACCTGGAACGAAGGAAAATGCTTCTGATTGTCAGATGCGCTGGTAGTAATCTTCCAAGAATCCTTAAATCCTGGAACCGTCCCAAAGGATCAGAAAGCTGCCTTATTCAAAAAAGGGAGGGAAATAAGCTATAGGCGAGTTAGCTTAACATCTGTCCTTGGGAAAATAAGAACATAAGAACATAAGAAATAGGAGCAGGAGTGGGCCATCTAGCCCTTCGAGCCTGCCCCGCCATTCAATAAGATCATGGCTGATCTGAAGAGGATCAGTTCCACTTACCCGCCTGCTCCCCATAACCCTTAATTCCCTTATCGATCAGAAATCTATCTGCCTGTGACTTAAACATATTCAACGAGGCAGCCTCCACCACTTCAATGGGCAGAGAATTCCAGAGATTCACCACCCTCTGAGAGGAGAGGTTCTTCCTCAACTCTGTTCTAAACTGCACTCCCCCCACCTCCTTTCTTTAAACAAAAACTTGGAAGATAGAATTGAAAAGGAGAGAAGTTATGCTAGAGTGCACACTAAAGGATCTAATTGAAGAACATTTAGAAATATGTATTATTTTTAAGCAGAGTCAGCACAGCTTCATGAAGGGGAAATCTTGCCTGGCAGATTCATAAGAATTCTTTGAGGTGGTAGTGAGCAGGCCAACCCATAGATGTATGTGGAATTTTCCAAAAAAATTGGCAAAGTGTCAGGTTCTGACTGAAAACCAGAAACACAGCCAGGTTTTTTACTCCAGATCACCTGAAACTTGGTTACAAAATAAGCACAGGGACATGTTTTGCGCCGTCATTCTGGTGGGTAGAGCTTCAAACATCCAACAAGCCTTGCTCCACAGGGATCCTTTTTAAAGCCAAAATAAGGCCCCCATACCATCATCATCGGCATCCCCACATAACCAGAACCATTGCTCCCCCCTACCAGCCCCCACACCCCGAATGTGGATCTCTGGAGACCCTGCCCTGGCAGTGCCAACCTGCCATTATCAAGTCAGCATGGCCCAGGTTCCCTGGTTTTCACCACCTTGGGGCTACACTCATCTCCGAGCCCCCGATGTTGTCATCATGACTAGTTTACCCAGGACAAACAGGCCCAGGAAATCACAGTTGTAATATACTTGGATTTCCAAAAGTGTTCGATAACATACCACACAAAAGGCTTCATAGTAAACTAAGAAACCATGGTATTGGGGATAGTATATTTGGATAGATGGAGGATTGGCGAGTAGAAGACAGATTTGGGGTAAGAGGGGCATTTTCAGGATGGCAACCGGTAACTAATAGAGTGACACAGGGATCAGTGCTGGGTTTATAATTAATAAACAACATATATTAATGACTCAAATGAGAGAAATGAACGTGCTATCATCATAAGAACATAAGAAATAGGAGCAGGAGTAGGCCATCTAGCCCCTCAAGCCTGCCCCGCCATTCAATAAGATCATGGCTGATCTGTCGTGGCTCAGTTCCACATTCCCGCCCTCTCCCCATAACCCTTAATCCCCTCTCTTATCAAAAACCCATCAACCCGCATCTTAAAAATATTTAGCGAGGCAGCCTCCACCACTTCAACGGGCAGAGAATTCCAGAGATTCACCACCCTTTGAGTCAAGAAGTTCCTCCTCAACTCTGTTCTAAACCGCCCCCCTTTTATCTTGAGGCTGTGCCCTCTAGTCCTACTGTCCTTTCTGAGCGGGAAGAGTCTCTCCACCTCTATCCTATCCATCCCATTCATCATCTTATACGTCTCAATGAGATCTCCCCTCATTCTTCTAAACTCTAACGAGTTACAAGCCTAGTTTATTCAGCCTCTCCTCATAGTTCAACCCCCTCAACTCTGGAATCAGCCTAGTAAACCTCCTCTGCACTCCCTCCAAGGCCAAAATATCCTTGCATAAGTGCGGCGACCAAAACTGCACACAGTACTCCAGCTGCGGCCTCACCAGTGCCCTATACAGCTGCAGCAAGACCTCCCTACTTTTATATTCAATCCCCCTCGCGATGAAGGCCAGCATCCCATTCGCCTTCCTGACCACCTGCTGCACCTGCAAGCTGGGTTTTTGCGACTCATGCACAAGGACCCCGAGGTCCCTCTGCACCGTCGCCTGCTGCAGTTTTTCGCCATGTAAGTAATAGTCCTTTCTACCATTATTCCTACCAAAGTGGACAACCTCACATTTGCCAACATTAAATTCCATTTGCCAGTTCCTGGCCCATTCGCCCAGCCTATCTAGATCCTTCTGCAGACTCTCCACACCCTCCGCACAATTTGCCATTCCACCCATCTTGGTGTCATCAGCAAATTTCGACACCATACACTCGGTTCCCTCCTCCAGATCATCTATATAAATGGTGAATAGCTGAGGCCCCAGCACCGACCCCTGGGGCACTCCACTAGTCACCAACCGCCAATCCAAATAGCACCCATTGACCCCCACTCTCTGCCTCCTATTTGACAGCCAATCCTCTATCCACGCTAACACGCTACCCCCAACTCCATGCCCCCTGACCTTCTGTAATATCCTCTTGTGAGGCACCTTGTCAAATGCCTTCTGAAAATCAAGAAACACCACATCCACCAGCTCTCCTCTATCCACCGCCCTAGACACATCCTCATAGAACTCCAATAAATTCGTCAGACACGACTTCCCCTTAACAAAACCGTGCTGCGTCTGCTCTACCAAACAATTCTCCTCAAGATGCCTCACTATTTTCTCCTTGATCACGGATTCTAACATTTTACCGACAACACTCGTTAAACTAACCGGCCTATAATTCCCCGCCTTTTGCCCGCCACCCTTCTTAAACAACGGCGTAACATTAGCCGTTTTCCAATCTTCCGGCACTTCCCCGGAATCCAGCAACAATGTTTGCAGTTTCTTGTTTGCAGGATCATGTTTGCAGTTGACATAAAAATAGATGGGAGGGTAAGTAATGAGGATGACTCAAAGGATGACAAGCTTGCTGATGACACCACCGTAGTGGGTCAGATATCAAACAATGATGAGACAAGTAAAGGAATGAGATAGAGAATCTGGGGAACTGGTGCAACAACAATAATCCCTCCTTAAATGTCAACAAAACATTGACTTCAGGAAGACTAAGAGAAAACATGCTCCTGTCTATATCAACGAGCACAAAGTAGAAAGGGTCGAGAGCTTATTGTTTTTAGGTGTCCAGATCACCAACAACCTGTTCTGGTTGTCCCTGCCGACACTAAAGTTAAGAAAGCCCACCAACATCTCTACTTTCTCAGAAGACTGAGGAAATTTGGCATGTCAGCTACGACTCTCATCAACTTTTACAGGTGCACCATTTCTGGTTGTATCACAGCTTGTTATGGCTCCCACTCTGCCCAAGACTGCAAGAAACTACAAAATGTCATGAATGTAGCCCAATCCATCATGCAAACCAGCCTTCCATCCATTGACTACATCTCCACTTCTCGCTGCCTCAGCAAAGCAGCCAGCATAATTAAGAACCTTAGCAACCCGGACATTCTCTCTTCCACCTTCTTCCCTAGGGAAAAAGATACAAAAGTCTGAGGTCACGTACCAACTGACTCAAGAGCAGCTTCTTCCCTGCTGCTATCAGACCTTTGAATGACTTACCTCCCATTAAGTTGATCTTTCTTACACCCTAGCTATGACTGTAACACTACATTCTGCACTCTGTCGTTTCCTTCTCTATGAATAGTATGTTTTGTTTGTATAGCACGCAGGAAACAATACTTTTCACTGCATGTTAATACATGTGACAACAATAAATCAAATCAAATGAAACATTTTTGTCCACGCTTACTCCAAGACCAGAAAATGCTGCCCCAGCTTAATCAACCTTTGCATGATCAGCACTCCCACCCACTACAATTCCTGTGGTGGGTGGGATGGAAAAACTCTGCCTAAAGCATCTACAGATGGGTATAAACAGGTTAAGTGAATTGCAATTTGGGCAGGCAATAAATGCTGACCTTGCTGCAACACTTATATCCCAAGAATGAACAGGCTTTGGATGTCATGAAAACTCCCCCAGATAAGCCCCTTGATAGTTCATGACTTTTCCACTGCCCGTTAAAGAAATTTAAAGTAGAAACGTGGATAAGTGTGAGGTCACCATATTTTGGTCAGAAAAATAGAAGGACAACTTATGATCTAAATGGAGAGAAACTTTAGTGCAGTAGAATCTGGGTGTCTTCGTGCGTGATTCACAGAAAAGTAGTATGTAGGTGCAGTCGGTAATAAGGAAGGCAAATGGAATTTTGGCAATTATTGCTAAAAGAATAGAGTATAAATGTAGGGAAATGTTGCTACAACTGTACAAGTAATTAGTGAGACCATAACTGGAGTATTGTGCACAGTTTTGATCCCCTTACTTGAGAAAGGATGTAATTATATTGGAGTTCAGAAAATGGATAAAGGCTTGTCTTATGAAGAGATTTGGGCAGTTTAGCCCTATACCCTCTAGAGTGTAGACGAATGATGGGAAATCTAATTGAGGTATAGAAGATGCTAAAGGAGATTGGCAGGGTAGACCGAGAGTGGATGCTTCCTCTTGTTGGGCAATCCAGAACAAGTGGTCATACTTTTAGGACAATGGGTAATAGAGATGGGGAGAAACTACTTCTCTCAAAGGGTTGTGAATCTGAGGAATTCACTGCCCCAGAATGTGGTGAATGCTGGGACAGTGAATAAATTTAATTAGTAATTGGTTGCAGGGTTATGAGGAATGGGTAGGAAAATGAAATTGAGGCCGAGATGAGATTGTATAGAATGGAAGAGCAGGCTCTACGAGCTGAACTGTCCACACTTGCCCCTAATAAATAAGGTATGCTCTTTTAGCAACAGGGAAGTGTCGCAAATTCCTCCTCCCGAAAGAAAAGATTTATCTTCACCCTCCTGAGGAACTTGAGGGTCACTGGCTGAAATTTTACTGGCATGCCCGCCCTGGAATCGGGGGGTGAGCAAGACTCAGAGAAAAGCATTCTCCATTGGCTTTGCAACTCAAGAAGAAGCAAACATGCAGGCGACCCATGGAAATGCATGAGCAGATGAAGAGGAGGAAATGAAGGAAGCAAAGATACTATCAGCATACCTGGTGCAGCATGTAGTATTTGATAACTGTCAAACTCCGCAAAATGGGATAAACTTTGGTCCTCGCCTACATAGACAGTAATCTGGTACACAGATTAAATACTTGTTGTAGAACGTTGGTCAATTTTCACCTTCTTGAAATGAATGCAATGAATAAATCTGTTGCCACCCTGGACAGAAACCACTTCTGTTCCTGCTCTTTCTAAATGGCAGGTGTTGGACTAGTTTAAGGGATTATCAGCCCTTTGCATGAAAACATAAGAACATAAGAACATAAGAAATAGGAGCAGGAGTAGGCCATCTAGCCCTTCGAGCCTGCCCCGCCATTCAATAAGATCATGGCTGATCTGTCGTGGCTCAGTTCCACCTTCCTGCCCTCTCCCCATAACCCTTAATCCCCTCTCTTATCAAAAACCCATCAAATCGCGTCTTAAAAATATTTAGCGAGGCAGCCTCCACCACTTCAACGGGCAGAGAATTCCAGAGATTCAACACCCTTTGAGTCAAGAAGTTCCTCCTCAACTCCGTTCTAAACCGCCCCCCTTTTATCTTGAGGCTGTGCCCCCTAGTCCTACTGTCTTTTTTGAGCGGGAAGAGTCTCTCCACCTCTATCCTATCCAGCCCATTCATCATCTTATATGTCTCAATGAGATCTCCCCTCATTCTTCTAAACTCTAACGAGTACAAGCCTAGTTTATTCAGCCTCTCCTCATAGCTCAACCCCCTCAACTCCGGTATCAGCCTAGTAAACCTCCTCTGCACTCCCTCCAAGGCCAAAATATCTTTGCGCAGGTGCGGCGCCCAAAACTGCACACAGTACTCCAGCTGCAGCCTCACCAGTGCCCTATACAGCTGCAGCAAGACCTCCCTACTTTTATATTCAATCCCCCTCGCTATGAAGGCCAGCATCCCATTCGCCTTCCTGACCACCTGCTGCACCTGCCAGCTGGGTTTTTGCGACTCATGCACAAGGACCCCGAGGTCCCTCTGCACCGTCGCCTGCTGCAGTTTTTCGCCACATAAGTAATAGTCCTTCCTACCATTATTCCTACCAAAGTGGACTACCTCACACTTGCCAACATTAAATTCCATTTGCCATTTCCTGGCCCATTCGCCCAGCCTATCTAGATCCTTCTGCAGACTCTCCACACCCTCCGCACAATTTGCCTTTCCCCCAATCTTGGTGTCATCAGCAAATTTCGACACCCTACACTTGGTTCCCTCCTCCAGATCATCTATATAAATGGTAAAAAGCTGAGGCCCCAGCACCGACCCCTGGGGCACTCCACTAGTCACCATCCGCCAATCCGAATAGCACCCGTTGACCCCCACTCTCTGCCTCCTATTTGACAACCAATCCTCTATCCACGCTACCACCCTACCCCCAACTCCATGTCCCTCGACCTTCTGCAATAACCTCTTGTGAGGTACTTTGTCAAACGCCTTCTGAAAATCAAGAAAGACCACATCTACCGGCTCTCCTCTACCCATCGCCCTAGACACATCCTCATAGAACTCCAGTAAATTTGTCAGACACGACTTCCCTTTAACGAAACCATGCTGCATCCGCTCTATCAAGCAATTCCCTTCAAGATGCCTCGCAATTTCCTCCTTCATGACAGATTCTAACATTTTACCTACCACAGACGTTAAACTAACCGGCCTATAATTCCCTGCCTTTTGCCTGCCACCCTTCTTAAACAACGGCGTAACATTAGCCGTTTTCCAATCTTCCGGCACTTCCCCGAAATCCAGCGACGTCTGGAAAATAACCACCAAGGCATCCACTATCACCTCCGCCATTTCTTTCAGGACCCTCGGATGCATTCCATCTGGTCCTGGGGACTTGTCCACAATCAGCCCCTCCAGTCTGTCGAGCACCGCCTCTCTTGTAACAGTAATGTCATTAAGACCCTCCAGTCCTACCACCTTTTCAGCAAAACATGCTGGAGACCATTACTGAGCCAGGCAAAGCCTTTCCATTATCGAATGCACACCAAATCCTGTTCCTCTATCTCCCTCTGCTCACTTACCTACTTTAGTTCTAGCTCCAACAGCATCTTTATATTAGGATTCTCATCCTTGGTTTTAACCCTTTCCTGCCTGGAACCCTCTGTCCATTCGAGCTGACAGGATTCTCTGGTCTTGCCACCAGCACACCTCCTGCTGTGGTTTTCCTGGCGATGTGGGACGGCTTCAATGGAAATTTCCATTGAAAATGGCAGGAACAGAACACCCTGTTGCTAGCGAATGGTACACTGTCTCCTGCCGCCGATAAAAATGCCAGGAGGAGGCCAGAGAATCTCATCCTCTATTCCTGTAATTCCCTCCAGCCCCACAACACTCTGAGATCTCTGCCTTCCTCCAATTCTTGTGCATCCCAACTTTCATCGTTCCACCTTGTTGTTCATGGTCAGTTGTCCTCCCTAGCCCTTTCCACCTTCTACTTCTATTCCTTTAAGATATTCCTTTAAACCTTGTACCATGAGACTTTTGAACACTCTTCCCCAGAGAACGGTGGAGGCAATGGACATGAGTTTCTGGCAACGCTCACCCCAAGACTGGAAAGTCCCACCTGAAGTCAACAGACTTTACACGGTCCATGGCGCACCCACTACGATTCCTGTGGCTGGCGGGATGGGAAAAATCCATACTATGTCTTTGTGTTTTTATGGCAGAGGTAGATAGATTCTTGACGAACACAAGAGTCAAAGTTAAACAGGGGTAGTGGGAATCTGGACTTGAGTCCACAATCAGATCATAAGTGGTTTTATTGAATGGAAGTGTAGGTATGAGCCAACTGCTGTTCTTAATTTGTATTTTCACATGTTTGGATGGAAACTCTCACGTTTTGACCAAGCTTGTAGTCACCTGTCCTAATATCCCCTTATGTGGCTTGGTGTTTTTGTTTGATAACACTTGAGTGATTTACAATGTGCAAAAAAGGTCCTTAAAGGTATTTCACTGTGTTAAAAATGCCACATAAGTACAAGTTGTTGTTGAGATTGCCCAAGTACTATATAATTTCTGGCTTTTACTTTGCTTTCTTTTGTGGTTGTTTTATAGAATGACATCAAATGCACAACAAATAAGCAGGTCATTGGGCCCACGGGATCCATGTCAGAGTTTAGGATCCATCTGAGCTTCTTCTCTTCCCTCTTCATTCAGCCTATCAGCATGTATTTATTACAACAGCTTCTTTGAGTATATAAACCAATTAATGTGACATGATAAAGGCCTTTTATGTTACACAAGTGACAAAGCAAGGTTAAATTCTAGTGGTCAGAGTATGAATTGCAATGAACTAGGAGTTTTTAATTAGTTTGGCAGTATGTGCATTTATGCTTCCATATATTACCATGCACATAGCTGGTTTTCACTTCAGATTTCATTTAATTGAACAAAGTATAATTGACCTGCAGCCACACACTCAATACTTTTCAATGCTTATTCTTCTATCATCTAAAGGCATATTTATGCTGCCATGAAATACTGTAATATTGCCATGATGAGTAGATACTGGACGGCAACATGGCACACTGCTGCCTCACAGCACTGGGAACCTGGATTTGATTCCCAGCTTGGGTCAATGTCTTGGTGGAGTTTGCACATTCTCCCTGTGTCTGTGTGGGTTTCCTCCAGGTGCTCCTGTTTCCTCCCACAGTCTGAAAGACATGCTGGTTAGTGGATTGGCCATGCTAAATTCTCCCTCAACGTACCCGACCAGGTGCCGGAATGTGATGACAAAGGGATTTCCACAGTAACTTCACTGCAGTGTTAATGTAAGCCTACTTGTGACTAATAAATAAACTTTATTTTATACAGCTTATTTTTAGTCAATTGTGGTGTTAAAGATAAATTATCAGTTCCCATTGATTCAACAGGGATAAACACCCACAAAGCTAACTTTTCTGGTGTCTTATTAATTGTGTCAGCTCTCTGTCTTCCAAATCAGTGATGCCACGATTAAAAAAAATGACAGGTTTCATATACAATTATGCACGGAACCATGTCAATGCATAGGTCCTGACATCAGGTTGTTAGGTGTACAAAATGCTCTATCAGAGGCCATGTACCACATTTAAACAGCAACTTCACATTTCAGAAGTTAGGCTACATTCCAGCGCATAAATGCAAGCCAAGAAAGGCTCTCAGCCAATTTCCGGATACTGAACCTGAAATTAACTCCAAAGTTGTTTGAATCAGAGCAAATTGAACAAAAATCCTTTTAGAAGCCACAAATTAATTGCTGATCAGATGCAAAGTTACTCTATAAGCCTCATCAGATTCCCTGCTTTATCCGGCTTTTATCAGTTCTCGTGTTCCATGTTCTATGTTTTGCTGCATTCAGAATGATCTTCCAAAATAATCTTACCTTCTTTCAAAAGGCAAGAACTCATTCAAGGTAGGTAAAATGGGAGGTAAAATCCAAAAATAAAGGCCCATTTTACCTACCTTGATTTAGTTCTTGCCTTTTGAAAAAGGTAAGATTATTTTGGAAGATCATTCTGAATGCAGCAAAACATAAAGCATGGATCCTGAGAACTAACATAAGCCAGATAAAGCAGAGAATCTGGTGAGGCTTATAGAGTAACTTTGCATCTGATCAGCAATTAATTTATGACTTTTAGGAGGATTTCTTTTCAACTTGCTCTGATTCCAACAACTTGCAATATTTAAAGGCACTAATGTAGATGTCTCAGATCATTTTCACATTTAGAAGAACAAACCATTGGATATTGAACAAAAGGGGATTCAGAGGAAAGGCTTTGAGGGTTGGGTGGAGGTTTTTGAAAGTAAAGAGGGAGAGAGGGCAAAGCAGACCAAGTAACTTGGCAGAGAAACTGATCCTCTGCAATCCCAAAGATGATGTGGAGATGCTGGTGTTGGACTGGGGTAAACACAGTAAGAAGTCTCACAACACTGGTTAAAGTCCAACAGGTTTATTTGGTAGTAAATGCCACTAGCTTTCGGGGTTTGCCCCTTCACTTGATGAAGGGGCAAACCCCGAAAGCTAGTGGTGTTTACTACCAAATAAACCTGTTAGACTTTAACCTGGTATTGTGAGACTTCTTACTGTGTTTATCCCAAAGGTGTACAGGCCAGGTAGATTGGCCGTGCTAAATTGTCCCTTAATGTCCAAGATATATAGGTTAGGTGGGTTAGCCATGGTAAATGCGTTGGGTTATAGTGATAGGGCAAGGGGTGGGCCTGGGTAAGGTGCTCTTTCAGAGAATTGGTACCTACATGATGGGCCAAATGGCCTCTTTCTGCGCAGTAGGGATTCCAAGACTCTTTTATTAAGTTTTATTGAATGGTTAAACCTGTACAATTGTTAAACCGAACAGCTTTTATTTTAATACTTAACTGAAACTGTACAGTAGTGCTGACTAAGAGTATGAGCACCTAGCACTATGGAGTGGCAAGCTTATTGTCCGATCTGCATCTGAACAGGGAGAAGCTGGACAGACAGCAATTCCTCCCAATAGGTGGGGCGCTCTCCATGTGTGCTGTCTTTTGTTGTCCAGTGCCATCAAAAGGAGAGATTGGCAGAGTTCTAGAAGCAAAGCAGTGAGTGCATTTAAACTGAAAGGAACTTATGAATAATTTAAGCTGAAAAGAGAACAAAAATTAGCCTCTGATTCTTTCTCCTGCTATTTCCAGGCATGGGGTTATGTTCCTGATTGCTCAGGCTTGAGGCTTGAAATCAAAATAATTCTTCACAAGCCTTCCAGCTCAACTTAATCCCCCATCTGCAGAGCCAAAATCTCTTTTAGGATCAATCAATGTCTCTTTACAGCAAATTATGGCTATTTACTCAGTTGTTGGTAAAGAAATTTATCAGTCAATCTCAGCTGGCCTCGGGGTACCTGGATAGCGTATCTTTTCAGCAGATTTGTATTGTTCAACCTCCGCAGGGGCTGTATTAATCTGGGCGACTTGGGTTCAAAACGTGTTGGATCCAGTTAACCCTTTTTTTCCAGAATGAAAAATCTTTGCCTCTCTGATTTTGCCAGTGAGATCTTGCATTTTACTCTTGAGCATTCCACAGACAGCGGGTATTACACAGCTAGTCAATTTAGCATATTGAAAACTTTCCAATACTAAAGTAAAAAAGCCAAGTAGTTTACATAAGTAATTTGAACAAATTTTCATTATCATTGCTGAATATATATTTTGCTATCAAATGCACAGCTTGATTTTTTTCTCTGAATCCCACCACATTTTGAAATTATTGGCTGTAAATTAGACAGTAGTGGAATTTCCATTTACAATCATTAGAACGTTACATTATTAGCAAAATAGTTGCCTTCCATTCTCCATACCTATCTTTGATTCCCCTTGAGCATGAATCAGATAATCCCTAGCTCTGCAGGTGTCTGCTTCTAATCAGTGCATTTCTCCCTTTTCAGAGAGCATCACAGCATTGGATAAACACCATCTTTTCAACATGTTTGAACTACTCACCATAAAGGAGTATTGTATTTTAAGATAATTCATGTCGAATCACAGAATCCCTACAATGCAGAAGAGACCATTCAGCCCATTGCATCTGCATTGACTCTGACAGAGCATCTTACCCAGGCCCTCTTTCCCCATCCTATCCCTATGTGTAACCACACACACATTTACCATGGCCAATCCATCTAACAAAAACATCTTGAGGCACTAAGGGGCAATTTACCTTGGCTAATTCACCTAATCTGCACATCTTTGGTGTGTGGGAGGAAAGCGGAGCACCGGAGGAAATCCATGTAGACAGGAGAAAATGTACCAACTCCACACACACAGTCACCCAAGCCAGGAATCAAACCCGGGTCTCTGGTGCTGTAAGGCAGCAGTGCTAACCACTGTGCTACTGTGCTGCCCATAATTTAGCCATTGAGAAACCCCAGAACTTGGGTGAGGATAAATAACCATTCACTGGAATCTGTGAGGAGGCTGTAGGCTTCAAGCTTCAGGAGGACAAAGACACGTTGGTGGAATAGGCAGCCATGTGGCAGATTAAACTGAATGTGAGAAATGTGAAGTGATACATTTGGTAAGAAGAATATATAAAATAGAGGGTACAGTTCTAAAAGGGGTGCAGAAGCAGATGGGCTTATGCACAAAAATCATTGAAGGTGGCAGGGCAAGTTGAGACAATGGGTAATAAGGCATATATTTCCTGGGTTTTATAAACGGAGGCATTGAGAACAAAAGCAAGCGGCTTATTGCTTCATAAAATACTAGTTCAGTCTCAGTTGCAATATTGGGTGGGATTCTCTGGCTGTTCAGGCCAGTGGGATTCTCTGCTCCCACTGCAGTGAATGGAGATTTGGCTGAGCACCAAATTTTGCTTGGAGAATTCTAGCTGATGTGTCCAAATCTTGGGCGCCACAGAGAAGGTGCAGAAAAGATTTATAAGAATGCTCTGCTCTGAGGAATCATGGGAGAAGCTTAAGTCTAGAAGCAGCGCTAATAGCAGATATCGCCCCCAGGGTTTTATTGGCCATCTGATCTATCATGGTGCCCTCTGGTGGGATTTGTGTATCTGCGAGCACATTATGAAATGGTGAGAATTTTCAATCGATCAGAATGAAGCACCCTTACTAAGCCACACAAAGGAAGAAATTTATTTGAATTGCGCCGCTTCTAGTGACTCTATGTAAAATTACATTGATTCCCTGGAGTCAGGTAAGAATATAAAATGTTAACTGTGAGGCCCATGCCTATTCTTCAATAATGTCAATGATACAAATGGCATTGCATGAATGTATTCTTTTCCCCACAGAGTCTAAACCTGGGATTTAGAAACAAGTATAGATTTAAATAATGTACAGGATACAAAAAAAAGTTTGGGCAAAAGGATGGAATTCAGATCAAGAGAACTAAAAGAGATGGAGATAAAGTAAACTTTTTTTCTAAATTTCCAGAATTAATAGCACTCAGAAGGAATCAGACTGCATTCTTTTGTCTTCTTAAATCCTGCTCCCGTGTCTCCTCCACCCTCACCTCCAACAGTAAATGTGAGAAGCTCATGGAAGTCTGTCACTGGTAAGACAATACAATCAGCTGCCTCTGCCACACCCCTCCCTTCCACTAGCCCACCTGACCAGATTTATTTTGATAGTCTCCCCACCCCACTCTTTCTTGAGCTTCTTCTCCATCTCCTCTTGTGTCACCAGTTTCATCTTCTGTTCACTCAATCCTGTTCCCATTAAACTGGCAATAATCTAAGATTAAGTCCATTTGTTTGCATGCTTAGTGTCAGATCTGATCTCACAATGAGTTTTCGACCTTATATTTGTGCCATCACCAAGACTGCCTTTTCCACTCTGCAGCATCTCCCACTTCACTCCTATCTCAGCTCATCTGCTGCTGAAACCCTCTTTCATAGCTTTGTTACCTCTGGGCTATACTGCACTCCTGACTTGTTTTGCACATTCCTCTATCTGTAAAGTTGAAGTCATCCAAACCCTGCTGCCCTTGTCCTAATTCACAACAAGTTCTGTTTCCCTGTCACCTCTGCGCTCACATTGGCCCTCAGTCAAGCAACATTGTGATTTAAAAAGTTTCAAATCCCCATCTGGCTTCACCATTTTCTACCTGTGTGTTCCTTGGCAGTCCCACAAGCTTCTGAGATATCTCTTCTAATTCTGGCCTATTGTGCATCTTGAATTTTAGTTGCTCTGCTACAGGTGACTGTGAGCCTTCAGTTGTTTATGCTGTTATGAAGCCCCTTGGGTTGTTTTATTATATTACTGCTGTTATAAGTTCTTGTTTGTGTTTAAAGATAAATTTTCAATGTTAGATGGATTGTATGATATAAATGATCACTTATTATATAGTTAAAATCCACCTACGTCAGCCAGGAACACACCAGCCTCTCCCTTTCCTTGTGTGTTTAATGCTATCTATTGGCTAAGTATCACAACCCTACGGCATAACATTGATTCCAGCGCTGAATCTATGGGCAAGGACTGCAACCGCAAAAATACAGCCGATAGGGCAATAGGGTATCTTTGACATCAACTTCTGGATTCCCAAGTTCAAAAGCTCATCTGCTCCAGTGCAGATGTCAGAAGTTGCTGTGCATTTTACTGAAATCAATGGACTTTGCCAACCTCACTGTTACTAACAACACAGAATTGGGCCAACATATTCCAGTCCCTGTTTGAATCTGCCTAGCCCAGCTTCTGCTCTTTTCATGCTTTTGTAGCAGCCTTGGTCAAAGTCACAAATTATATTCTCTATAACTTTATGTTCTTTGGGACATCTTCATATATTTTGATATAGTTAACCATGATGTTCCCTTGTTGTCCAGTGAATGATATTAACATTGTGTGACTATAAGAGCATGTTCTTACGCTCTTATGTAAAAAACATAAAAATAGGAGTAGACCAAATGGCCCCTGGAGTCTGCTGTCCCGCTCAACTTGATCTTTTGCCTCAGCTGCACTGTCCCAACCACTCTCCATATCCATTGTTTCCATGAGAAACCAAAAATCTGTATGTCTTAACCTTAAGAATACTCAGCAATGGGACAACCACATCTCTCTGGTGTGGATAACTCCAAAGACTCCCAATCCGTTGAGTGAAGAAAATCTTTCTTACCTCTGTCCTAATTGATAGACTCTATTGCAATTCCCCAGAAAGTGGAAACCATTCCCTCAGTATGCTTCAATGAGATCACTTCTGATGACCTGCTTAGAGTGTAGCATGATTCTACCTTGTTTATTACTGTTGGCATGGACCAAAGATGTGCGGGTTAGGTTGATTGGCCATGCTAAAATTGTCCCTTAGAGTACTAGGATGGGTTGGTTAGAGGGATTAGCAGGTAAAATATGTAGGGATATGGAGGCAGGGCCTGGGTGAGATTGTGGTCGGTGCAGACTCGATGGGCCGAAGGGCCTCTTCCTGCACTGTGGGGTTCTATGATCTATGATCTAAATAGCCTCCGATAGTGCTGTCTGAATTTAAAAATTACACTATCCAAGAAGATAGTGCATCTCCAGCAATGGCTTCCTTTCTGTTTCATCATGTGTTCAGTATCCACATGAAGTCCTTTGGAGCTTGTCTATTCTCCCAAAATAAGCTATTTGAGACGAAAGTTTGTTGAAATTATTACTCTTTACTCACAGCTACTCAGGACATGTAGGAAATGCAGTACAATGTTGGAATCAGTCCTCCCTTCATATCTCTGTTATTCAGTCATGTGCTGTTATATTATCATTTACATGGGTGACACGGTGGCAAGTGGTTAGCACTGCTGCTTCACAGTGCCAGGACCGCAAGTTCAATTCCGGCCTCGGGTCACTGTCTGTGTAGAGTTTGCAGTTTCTCCCTGTGCCTGCATGAGTTTCCTCCGGGTGCTCCGGTCTCCTCCCACAGTCCAAAGATGTGTGGGTTAGGTTGATTGGCCATGCTAAATTGACCCTAGGGGGATTAGCAGGGTAAATGTGTGGTGTTACGAGAATAGGGCCTGGGTAGGATATGGTTGGTGTAGACTCAATGGGCTGAATGGCCTCTTTCTGCACTGAAGTCTTTAACCCAATTAGATGCATCCTCCTACATCTCCCTGTAAGTCTTTATCCCTATCATATTTACATCCTCCTGCAGCTTCTACCCTCAGACCATTCACTTTGCAGTCTTGATTTTCTCATTGACATGCTTCCTATTAGTGAATCGAGGCACAGTGCCACCTTCCAGGTTATGCTGATAACACACAGATTTACTTTTTCACCAATTCCCTCAATCACATCTGTGTTGTTGACATTGATGTGAAAGGAGCAAGGTTCCGAAAGCTTGTGCTGCCAAATAAACCTGTTGGACTTTAACCTGGTGTTGTGAGACTTCTTACTGTTGTTGGCATTGAATCAGGAATGTCAACATTTTCTCCATATTATTGTGAGCAAAACAGACTTGTTTTACCATTCATCCATAGTGGTGAAAGGCAGTATTGTAGGGAGATGTGACACGGTGTTCAAAACACAGCTCTGTTTTCCAAGTTGGGCACAGAAACCTTTACGCAGATGCAGAAATCGCAGAAAACAAATAGAACATTAAAGGTTTTACACAGTTTTCTGGGAGGGAAATGGAACAGCGCTTGTGAAAGGGAGCTCCACTACTGTTGTATTGTACATTGTCACTTATTCAGAATTTTTACTGCAGGACCCGAAAGCTTCTAAAACTAGTTAGCCAAAAGTGGCAGGAATTTCCCAGTAGCAGCCAGCATTTTAATAGTTAACAAGGTCCAGCCCATATCTTTCTGCTGTCAACTAGATTCTAATCAGTTGACAAACATGTATTATCATGTAAATAGGGACATCCATCCAATTTAAGTTATCCATTTTCTGGAATTAGCAATTAAGTATCTTCAGTTGCAGGCCACTTCTGCAGGTGTAATCTGTCCCAGGTAATCAATCAGGACAGGTTAAAAACTCAACAGGTTTTTAGTTTGTAAGACCACAATTTGCACTCTTAATACTAACAATGTGAATAAGAAAGAACATAACTATAGAAAAATTAAGTTAATTGTAATTAAATATCAAATAACCTGACAACGCAATCCAGCTGCTGAATTAAAGCAGTAATCAAATATATATGGAAACATAATGTTTCAAAAAAAAAGTCAATTTACCCAGACCACTGGTTTAACAAAATATAACACAAGAAAGTGGCCTGAACTTCAGTTAAAAACAAGATAAAGCTCAGTTATGGGGCCAACAGAAATCAAATTACTTGCAGAGGTATATACAACAAATGTTCAGTGCCAGACTTCTGTCAGATGAATTAAGTGCAAACTGCGCTATTTGGTTATCTCTACCAGAAAAAAAATTGCAGTAGCCTCATTTATTAAATTTGGATTCATAGAAGGTGCTGCAGCAGTAAGATAAATGTTATTAGAAATGGGTCTGACATGTGGCAATACATCACTCAGGCCGAGAGCAAACTGTCAATGAGAGTATTTTAACCTTGTTCAAAAAACCTTTGTATCTGCACACTGCTCTTCATCGCAAAAAATTTACAAATCAGAATTTCTAATTGTTTTTAAAAAACTCAGACAGAAAATTCAGTTTTAATTGGCTTCATTAAATAGAATATTCCCAGGTTGAATGGATGCTATTTTCTGATGTTTCCTACGTGCTCTGTAGCTATGTGCATGTGTACACAGTGATGTCGGTAGGCATAACATGGTTAGGGATATGACAGATGAAGGAAAAAAAAACTAACTTTATCAAAAGATCTGATCCAAAATATCTAGTTTACTACTATCCAAAATAGAATATACAAAAGATTTCTGTGTTTCAAGATAGATTTCTCAAAATTATCTAATTTTCACTATGTGAAAAACAAAAACAAGACTTGTTTGTAACAATCTATTTTTAAAACATTCCTTGCCTGGGATGTGAGTGTTACCGGCTGGGATTTCTTACCCATCCCTAACTGCTCTTTAGAAAGTGATGGTCTCCTTCTTTAACCATTGCAGTACTTAAAGTCCATTGAATTCCCTACAGTGCAGAAGGAGGCCATTTGGCCAATCAAGTCAGCACCTACACTCTGATAGGACATCTTAGCCCAGGTCTGCAGTTCCCTCCCCCCATCTCTAGTATTTCTGTAGGCCCTGTGCACTAACCATGGCTAATCCACCTGACTCACACATCTTTGGATGCTAAGGGGCAATTTAGCATGGCCAATCCACCAAGCCTTCACATCCTTGGACTGTGGGAGGAAACAGAGCACCTGGGTGAAACCCCCATCTCCAAGGGGAGAATGTGCAAATTCCACAGAGACAGTTACTCAAGTCTGGAATCGAACCCAGGTCCCTGGCACTGTGAGGTAACAGTGCTGACCACTATGACACTATGCTGATATATTTGGTGACCTGCTTGCTCTTAGGCCTCATCTATCTCCACCAGTATTTTGCCTATGGTTGGGTGGAGTGGTGTAAGAATTTGCCATCGGGGATGCTGGCAACTTTTAGCTACCCAGACAAGTTTTGGGCGGGGAGAGATTCCTTTGCAGGTCCCCTGGGCCCATCAGAGGTACGCCCTCTGAAATCATCACTGCCTTAAATCACCCCCTGGTCTCTTGATTGCAAACCCCTAACCTGCTCACCCTGATCACTGAGTCCCAGGACTTACCTTACCCCTCAGTATTGTTAGACAGTCTGTAGTCCCAGCACGGGTCACCACTCCCAGCTGGCATTGCTGGGACGATAGAGCTACCAGCCATTCGATTAGTTGACAGCTCACTAAGGTGGGCCCTCCTCCCAAGATAGGGGTGCAAGTCTCATCTTTAGGCAATTAACACTGCTCAGCATTAAATCACTGTGGGAAAGGTGTCAGGATCATGGATAGGCTTTCCACAGACTTTTTAGCTAGTGTTGTGGCAAGGGGATGGTGGAGTGGGGGATGTGGGAAGGGGGCTGATGCACAAGGGTGACTGCACCCTGTAAAATTCAGTCTCATGCTTCAGCTTCACAAGATCCTGGTTAGACCACACTCGGAATGCTATGAGCTGTTCTGGGTACCACAGCTGGCCTTGGAAGAGGTGCAGCATAAACTTACCAGAATAATGACTCCAAAGGCCAAATTTGGAGGAGAGATTATACAAACAGAGGAAATCTTCCCTTGAATTGTGGAGATTAAGGGGTGATTTTATCAAAGTTTCCAATATATTAAGGCTAACAGAGTAGGAAGTGGAAAATTGTTTCCCCTGTTTTGGACTAGGAGCATATTCTAAAAATTACAGCCAGACCTTTCAATTGTGAAAGTAAGAAACTGTGACACACAAAGAATCATAGATTCCCTATTGTGCAGAAGGAGGCCATTTAGCCAATCGAGCCTGCTCTGACAACAATCCCACCCAGGTGCTATCTCTGTATCCCCACGTATTTACCCTGACACTAAGGGGCAATTTAGCATCGCCAATCTACCTAACCTGCATATCTTTGGACTGTGGGATGAAACCGGGAGTACCCAGAGAGAACCCACGCAGACATGCGGAGAATGTGCAAATTCCACACAGACATTGACCTGAGGTCAGAATTGAACCTGGGTCTCTGGTGTGGTGAGGCAGCAGTGCTAAACACTGCGTCATTGTGCCACCCAATAAGGGTAGCAGAAATTTGGAATCTTCTTCCCAAAGGGCATTAGGTGCGAGATCAATGATTAATTTTAATTCTGACATTGATAGATTTTTCTGAACCATAATGGACGCTTTAAGGGATGTGGGACAAAAGTGGATATATGGAGTTAAGTTGCAGCTCAACCATGATTCAGTAAATGGTAGAACAGCATAAGGTCTAAGTGACCTACTCATATTCCTGTGCTTTGTTTAACAGGTTTCTAACTTATCTTGCCACTTTTGAAGATTTGTATTCCCACACCCCTTTAAAATGCTACCATTTAGTTCATATAGTGTGTTCTCATTCTCCCCAGCAAAATATATTACTTCACACTTCTCAGTATTAAATTGCACCTACCATATATACCCCCATTTTACCAGTCTGTTTATGTCTTCCTGAAGACTGTGATTATCCTTGTAATTATTTATTATTTTTCCAAGTTTCCTATTGTCTGCAAACTGTGAAATTAGGCCCTGTTGACCAGCTCATTAATACATATCTACAAGTGCAGCAGCCTAGATATTGACCTTAGATGAACATCAGTATACTTCTATTCAATCACCATCATTCTTTGTGTATGTCCTTTAGCCAATGTATGTATCTATGCTGTCATGTCGCCTTTAATCACTTGGGTTTTAACTTTGTTAAAAAGTCTGTTACGAGGTACCTGATCAAACAAATTTTAAAAATCCATATACACAACAACCACACTACAATCAGTTAGGCATGAATGGAAGTGTGTTCAATTGCCTGTTAGACTGCATGCCAGTGCGGATTTAAGGTTTTTGTCCCAGATCGAACTAATTACCTTATAAGCTGGACAGGAATGCAATGTGGCAGTATTGGATCATTATACACCTCCCTAATTTTCCTTTCTATTGAAGAAAATGCAATCGTAGAATTTGGAGTCTGAATTGTGGTAGTTGTTAATACACCATCTAGATGAGGAAATGACCTCCTTTTGTGCTGTAACCGTTCTACGATTCTATGATAAGAAGTGGTTCAGTCACTGTTGAGGTGACTGCAGAAGAAGTGTAAGCAAAACGGATTAGCTCCGTTAGGACGGTCAAGTGTGGCAACAAGTGTGGGTGCTGTCATAGCAGGGAGAGAATGCTGTAAGTTATTTTGAGTGTGGCAGCGACTTGAAAGGAATAATGTGTCATATTCAGTCAGAAGGGTTGATTTTAACCAGGGTGGTCTAGCTGTGGGCAAATGGAAACTGGAATTAAGAGATTCAAGCTAAAATGTTAGAGGCAAAAGGGAGGTCAAGATGAGCTGGTTATTAGAGCTTGTAACTGTTGGAGGTGGCCTTTTGAGGAGGACATTTTGAAAGTATTGGGAATAGAACTTAGACTCCCTGTAGTGCAGAAGGAGGCCAATTAGCCCATGGAGTCTGCACCAACAACAATCTCACTAAGGCCGTATCCCCTTAACCCATGTATTTACCTTGCTAATCCCCCTGACAATAACAGCAATTTAGCATGGTCTGTCAATCTAATCCACACATCTTTGGAGTGTGGAAGGAAACCAGAGCACCCAGAGGAAACCCACGCAGACACAGGGAGAATGTGAAAACTTCACAGTCACACAAGGCTGGAATTGAATCTCGATCTCTGGCATTGTGAGGCAGCAGTGCTAACCATTCATTGGAGCACCATTAGGGCAATGCCACCCCAATGTCTGAGTAAAGTTTGTTATTGATATCAGTGATAATTGGGCCAAAGTGAAAGGAAGATATGCTATCAGAAATTGGGTCTGATGAGGTTCAATGGCACATGAATGGAAATTTTGTAAATAAGCTAATTTTGTTAAGGTCACAATTGAAAACAAGAGTGCAAGCTCTTTATCAGTGTAGTCATGTTGATATGTTGAGTCACAAATTCCATGGACTCTTCATATGTGACACTGCAAGTAAGGATTGATGATACAGAAATTAGGAGCAGGGGTAGGCCAATTTGAGCCTGCTCCACCATTCATTCTGATCATGGCTGATCATGTAACTCAAGGGCCTGATCCTTCCTTGCCCCCATATTCTTTGATCCCCTCACCTATCTATCTCCTTCTTGAAAATGTTCAATGTTTTGGCTTCAACTGCTATCTGTGGTAATGAATACACAGGCTTACCAGTCTCTGGGTGAAGTACTTTCTTCTCAACTCGGTCCTAAACAGTTTACCCCGTATCCTTAGACTATGATTCATGGATCTGAACTCCCTCAACATTGGCAACATCTATCTGCATCTATGCTGTCCAGTCATGTTATAATTTTATAGGTTTCTATTTATTTGTCCTGGGAATGTTTGATGGGGAACAATGTAGAGAGAGCTTTACTCTGTATCTAACCCTGTGCTATACCTGTCCTGGAAATGTTTGATGGGGGATAGTATAGTGGGAGCTTTATTCTGCATCTAACCCCTCTTAATTTATAGCCATTCAGATGATAATCTGTCTTCCTGGTTTTGCTATCAAAGTGGATAACCTCATTTTTATCCACATCAATTCAAATTATATTGCATCTGACATGCTTCTGCCCACTGATTCTGCTTGTCCAAATCACAATAAAGCATCTCTGCATCCTCCTCACAGCTTAGCCTTCCACCCAGCTTTGTGTCATCTACAAAGCTAGAGATATTTCATTTAGTTCCCTCATCTAAATCATTCATATATATTGTGAATAGCTCAAGTCCTAGCAGTGATCCATGTGGTACCCACCAGTCAATGCCTGCCATTTGGGGAATGACCTGTTTATTTCTACTCTTTGTTTCCTGTCTGCCAACCAGTTTTCTATCCATCTCAATACACTATCCAACAACCCCTTGCGCTTTTTAGCACACTAATCTCTTATGTGGGATTTTCTCTAAAGCCTTCTGAAAGTTCAAATGGAGGAGGTAAGGGAGATTTTTAAATTAAGAGATCTATGTGATTCTACCCCCATTCTCCCAGATAATCAAAATAACACTCGGGCTTCCAGTGGGTGATAAATGAGATGTAGGCTGGAAATCACCAGCCATTCTCTGGCGGGATTCTCTGGTCCAGTCGGCAGTGTATTCCCTCCTGCATGTTTCCCGGAGGTGTGAAGTGACATCAATGAGAAATGCCATTGACAGGGGCAGAACCAGAGAATCCCACCACCAGCAAATGGCACACCATCTCCTGCTGCCGAGAAGCACATGGCTGGGAAGCTAGAGAATTTCCCTTGTAGTAATTCTTTATTTAGCTGCATCTAGTCAACAGCAGTTTTCCAATCTTATATGTGTGACACACTCAAACTCATTCTCGATTTAACAATAAAGAGCCTAGTTAACCAAGCTGCTTTCATTCCACTCCTGGAATTACTTCTTGCTTTCATCATATTTGAATGGGTTATTTTATAGAACTGATCGTGCGAAAGTCTTAAATTCAGTGCATTTGAATGTAGTGCTCAAGTACTTAGATTTCATGTTTAGGCACTGTAGTCATAAAAATTCTCCCACAAAAATCATACAGCAAGTTTCTAAAATATCTGCAATTTACTTTCAGATTCTTATCCTTTAATCATAAGAAGTTTTACAAATTATTTTTTGAGTCAGTGAAACATGGCCTTATGATGAGGATTATACATAACCATACTCTTGATTATTGGTTTGTGAAGGTGTAAGGAATGTATCCAAGGCAGACCACCCAGATGCAGCATTCAGTGGAAAAAGACTTTGTCACGATTAGTGGTACACAGCAAATGAACATGTACAAATTATAAAGCTTGCAGCCACCAGGGTGATAATTTTCCTGACAAAACATCCCTTTATTAAGAATTGGATGGATGCCGTACTTTAAACAAGTTTGTTAATACATTGCTCCACAACAGTGACTACACTTCAAAAGTGACCCATTTGTTGTAAAGTGCTTTTGAGACATCTCTAAAAACATGCTAAGGATTAATGTCATTACTTTCTTTGCTGCAGGCAATGATAACTCACTATCCTTGATAAGTTTATGATAATGAATATCATGTCTCAAATATTTAATCGTGGCAGGTGTATGGAGGTCATTAAAACATTCTTAACATACTTAGTGCCTGGAGATCCAGTTTGAGTTGGATCACAAATAGTTTAATAGAAATGAGTTATCTTCTTGACTAGACAAGAGAATCCTGACAATCTGTATTAATTTTACCTTTTTCCAAGGCCTACTATTGGTTTTTGATTAGCTTTTATTCAACTGGAGCATCAAGAGAGGTGCTAGCATGATTTTGGTACAGAAATAAGGAAATTGGCACAAATACGTCACTTCAGAATTGATAATGGAAAACAAGGAAATGCACCAGTCTTCACCACAGAGGATACAATAATATCCCAGAAATAGCTGTACATCAGGAAATTGAAGGGAGGGAAGAATCCAGGGAGGAAGAATAAAATAATATTTGTGAGAAATTGCAGAGCTCTGAGATACAGAGGTTTCTGATTGCCTTAGTACATGAACTGAGGGGGACATGATTGAGATGTATAAAATGAAGGGCATAGATAGACAGGAAGAAACTTTTCCCTTTGGTAGAGGGATGAATGACCAGAGGGCATAGATTTAAGGTAAGGGCAGGATATTTAGAGAGGATGTGAGGAAAACCTTTTTCACTTAGAGTGAAGGGCAAGGCTGGCAGAAGTCAGGAACCCTGGATGGCTCAGGATGTTGAAGCCCTGGTCAAGAAGAAAGAGGCACATGAAATGCATAGACAGCTGGGATCAAGTGAACCTCTTGAAGAGTATAGAGGGTGTAGGAGTAGAGTTAAGAGAGAAATCAGGAGGGCAAAAAGGGGACACAAAATTGTTTTGGCAGATAAGGCAAAGGAGAACCCAAAGAGCTTCTACAAATACATAAAGGGCAAAACAGTAACAAGGGGGAGAGTGAGGGCTCTTAAGGATCAATAAGGTAATCTATGTGCGGATCCACAAGAGATGGGTGAGATGCTAAGTGAATATTTCTCATCAGTATTTATTGTTGAGAAAAGCATGGATGTTAGGGAATTTGGGAAAATAAATATTGATGTCTTGAGGAGTCTTGAGGGGTATACATGTTACAGAGAAGGATGCACTGGAAGTCTTAAAGTGCATCAAGGTAGATAAATCTGTGGGACCTGCTGAGGTATATCCCAGGACGTGTGGGTGGCTAGGGAGGAAATTGCGGGTCCCCTAGCCGAGATTTTTGAATCATCGATAGTCATGGGTGAGGTGCCTGAAGATTGGAGAGTGGCAAATGTTGTGCCTTTGTTTAAAAAGGACGGCAGGGAAAAGCCTGGGAACTACAGGCCAGTGAGCCTTACATCTGTGGTGGGTAAACTGTTGGAAGGTATTTTGAGAGACAGAATCTACAGGCATTTAGAGATGCAAGGACTGCTTCGGGACAGTCAGCATGGTTTTGTGAGTGAAAAATCATGTCTCACAAATTTAATTGAGATTTTTGAAGGAGTAACCAAGAAGGTAGATGAGGGCAGGGCAGTTGATGTTGTCTACATGGACTTTAGCAAGGCCTTTGACAGGGTACCACATGGTAGATTGTTGCATAAAGTTAAATTTCACAGATCCAGGGTATCTAAATGGATACAAAATTGGCTTCTTGACAGAAGCTAGAGGTGGTTGTAGAGAGCTATTTTTCAATCTGGAGGCTTGTGACCAGTGATGTGCCTCGGGGGATTAGTGCTGGATTCACTGTTATTTGTCATTTATATTAATAATTTGGATGAGAATATGGGGGGCATGGTTTCTAAGTTTGCAGATGACACCAAGATTGGTGGCATGGTGGACAGTGAGGAAGGTTATCTCCAATTGCAGTGGGATCTTGATCAATTGGGCCAGTGGGCTGATGAATGGCAGATGGTGTTTAATTTAGACAAATGCGAGGTATGCATTTTGGTAGATTGAACCAGGGCAGGACTTAATCAGTTAATGGTAGGGCACTGGGGAGAGTTACAGAACAAAGATGTAGCGGTACATGTTCATAGCCCCTTGAAAGTGGAGTCAGAGGTGGACAGAGTGGTGAAGAAGACATTCGGCACGCTTGGTTTCATCGGTCAGAACATTGAATGCAGGAGTTGGAACATCTTGTTAAAGTTGAACAAAACATTGGTAAGGCCACACTTGGAATACTGTGTGCAATTCTGGTCACCCTGTTATAGAAAGGGTATTATTAAACTAGAAAGAGTGCAGAAAAGATTTACAGGGATGCTACTGGGACTTGATGGATTGAACTATAAGAAGAGGCTTAATAGACTGGGACTTCTTTCTCTGGAGAGTAGAAGGCTGAGGGGTGACCTTTATAGAGGTCTATAAAATAATGAGGGGCACAGACAAGGTAGATAGTCAATATCTTTTCCCAAAGGTAGGGGAGTCTAAAACTAGAAATTATAGGTTTAATGTGAGAGGGGAGAGATAGAAAAGTGCCCAGAGGGGCAATTTTTTTCACACAGGGTGATGAGTGTCTGGAACAAGCTGCCAGAGGTAGTAGTAGAGGCAGGTACAATTTTATATTTTAAAAAGCATTTAGATAGCTACATGAGTATGATGAGTATAGAGGGATATGGGCCAAATGTGGGCAATTGGGATTAGTTTAGAGGTTTTAAAGAAAAAAGGGCGGCATGGACAAGTTGGGCCAAAGGACCTGTTTCTATGCCGTAAACCTCTGTGACTCTATGACACCCAAAGAATGGAGGAAGATTGGAACTCACTGTCTGGAAGTGTGGTGGAGGCAGGAATCCTCATAACATTAAGGAAGTATTTAAGTGTGCACTTACAATGCCAAGGCATACAAGATTGTGCAGCAAGTACTGGAAAATGAGATTAGAATAGTTACGTGGTTTGTCTTTGACTGTTATAGATGTGATGGGCTGAATGGCCTTTTTTCTGTGCTGTATACCTCTAGGATACAGATTTGATGTTACTATCAGATCAGCCATGACCTTATTAAATAGCAGAGCAGCCTTCAGGGACCAAATGGCCTCCTCTGCTCCTTGTTCATATGTTCAGAGGTTGATATTTCGAGTTTATTGTCACCACTGAGCTCTTGTCAGTGGTTACTGCTTTCATCCACTGCAAGTATTATAATAACACAGCCCTTCAAAACAATTATACCTTATTATCTCTGAATCAATATAAAGCACATTTCACGAGATGCGGATGTTTAAAAGTTTTATTGTTAATCTGAAGAACATACAAGCTTGTACTGATTTTGCATTAACCATCAGAATTGGAGCCTAATACAAAAACAAGAGTATTATTACACAGTTGCTAAGATTGCAGTAGTTAGTCCAACCCTATTACATAATTTATGTTTGTTCATATAACTTACTGACAGGTCTTAAGCCCCATTTTATTTTCAATATACTGGTAAGGAATTTTTATACAACAATAAAACAAGCCATTCAAGTCCTTGAAGTCAAAATCTCACTTCTGCCTGACCTTATTGTTCTAGAAGGGAAAGTCAACTTCTATAATAGGAATTTCTTGAATGAGATATAGGTAAACACAAGTATCAATATTTCCCCTTGAACAAATCACAGAATGCTAATACTTTTTAAAAAGTATTTTGCATAAATTACTGGTATAATTATTCATTTTGGCAACAGCTTAAAAATTTGAACCACTTTAACTATTTTTCAAAGTATTCCACAAACAGATTGTTTAAGTTGATAAATATCCAGAAACAATTCAGAAGAAATTTGCACATTTTTGAATTGCACAAGATTTCTTTCTTGGCTTTCAATCATGCCTTCATTTGCTTTCTTGTCATTTTTGAGAAAAGCAATTTGACAGCAGGCTACATAAATGACCCCAGAATGCATTTCCAATGCAGCAAGTTTATTCCCAACTTTAGGCATAATTTGTCAATAATTTTCATCAGGATTCTCCCAACTATCCACTGTGGCTTCACCGAGCAATCAATGGAAACCTGGCATAAGTTATGGGGAGAGGGCGGGAATGTGGAACTGAGCCACGACAGATCAGCCATGATCTTATTGAATGGCAGGGCAGGCTCGAGGGGCTAGATGGCCTACTCCTGCTCCTATTTCTTATGCTCTTATGTTCTTAAACATTTATCTGTGGCTTCTAACAATCGCCCTCCAAGTTTACAATGGAAAATCAGACAACCGTGGAAATTCTACTCCCAATAATTCCTCAAAAATGTCTACCCACAAATCTTTTTTATTGGGAAGCTTTGTCAATAATTCGAGAATGTTCCTATCCTTCTTAAAATGGTGCGCAAAATTATGAGTGATTTTAATAGAGCAATGTGATCAAATCTGTTTTCACTGGCTAGTGAGTTGGAGACTGGAGGACTCAGGTGGTCATTTCATCCACTGTGCTTGAATATTTATGTGATAATTAATTGAGTCAGAGGACAGATGATAATTTTATTTTTGCAGTGAGTTTTTATAATATGAAATGCAGTATCCGAAAGGGTGGTGGAAGCAGATTCAAACTTTCAAAAGGAATTGGGAATATACTTGCAATGAAAAAAATACTGGGTTATGAGTAATATATAGGGAAGTAGGGCTGGTTGAAGAGCTCTTTCAAAGAGGTGGCACAGGTCCAATCAGCAAAATGGTCTCCATTCTCTAGATCACAGAACCCTACAGTGCAGAAAGAGGCCCTTCGGTCCATCGAGTCTGCACCAAACACAATCCCACCCAGGCTCTACCCCCACATTCCTACATATTATACCCACTAATCCCTCTAACCTACACATCCCTGGATACTAAGGGGCAATTTCTTAGCATGACCAATCACCCTAACCTGCACATCTTTGGACTGTGAGAGGAAACCAGTGTACCTGGAGGAAACCCATGCAGACACGAGGAGAATGTGCAAACTCCACACAGACAGTGACCCAAGCCAGGAATCAAACCCAGGACCCTGGAGCTGTGAAGCAGCAGTACTAACCACTGTACTACCGTGCCGCCCCTAGATTTTTGTGGAGTCAGAACGGAGCTATCTAAAGATGGTGGGAGTGACCCAGTCCCATAATTCTCACCCTTGTTCCAACACATCTGATTTCCGCTGGCCCTGCACTCCCAACTTGGCTGGATCCATTGTGGGGACAGACATCTCCTAGCCCCTCACGACTTTCATGAAGTTGGACCAGCTTCCTCTTGTCTCTTGGGTTCATAGCTCCTGCCAGATAAGCCATGGTCTGGACTCAGAGATTTTTTAAAAGTTCAAAACGTTTTATCTATATCCTCAATGCCCCTTCCATGCACCCGTGTCACCTCTATGCCAACTCATGCCCCCAAACCACTCCCCATGGTCCCTCGTACCAAATTGTATGTATCAGGTTAATTTTGCTAAGATGGGAAATTTCCAAACTCTTAACTATTCATCCCAGTAGTCAAAATTTGGTGTGATGAGTTGGACTTCTTTCTCGGTTATGTGCATCTGCAGTTGTATGTTTGAACTGGAAAATACTCTTTCATTTGTTCAGAGGAAAAGGATTGTAAAATAGGCTTCTGGGGGATAAATTAGTATATTTCACACAGATTTTCCATAACCTTGGTGATATATGTCTGCAGGCTTGTTTCTGATGAATAAATTGCTGCAGAAATTGATTTATTTCAATTCCCCAAAGGACGTTTCTTCATGTGTCCTTAGATGGCTGCCTACTCTAAATCCTTCAGAGTGGGAACACAAGAGAAAAATGGATAAAGATATCTAAAATCATTTCAGTTGCACACCCATTAGCAGTCCAAATGTGTGAGCTGAGATACGCTGTCCTGTTAATTGCTGAGGCAAATAACATTGAGTAGACTCTTAGGGGATGAGGTCGGTTTATTAAAAAAAACAGTTAACTTATCTTTGAAAAGCACATGGTATCAATAGAATCTTTTCTACTTGTGAGTAGTTGGAATTTCAAGACTGCGTACAGGAGGAAGTAACTGGAGAGATTACTTTCCTGAAGTGTGAGAGGCAGAGGAAGGAAATAGGGAGAACTATGACTGAGAATGCAGCAGAGGCAAAACGTAGTTGAGGGATGCACATTTTTAATCGAATAAGTGCCCTATGGTATTACTCGGTATGACATGGAGAATATAATCATACAAAAAATTCAGTCTGCCAAAAAGAAAATGGGAAGTTTCATTTAATAATGTTCCTTTCCCAGTTTATTTTCAAATTTTGAAGTCACTTAAAAAAGGCTGTTGCTTAAAACCAAAAAAATCCAGCTGTTGAGCATCTGTCAAAAGGTGTCAGTCAACTCAAGACAAGATATAAAGCTGGGCTGAACTTATACCTTAGCTCATAATTTTAATTGAAAATCATACTTCCTCACGAACTGACGTTTGTTAATAGTATGGTGATATTCTAGTCAGGGTACATGTATATTGGGAAAACGTTCTCTTTAAGCAGCTGAGAAAGTGGCATTGAATTTATCATCTTGCAGGTTATTTCAATGTAAAGCACAGATCTTAAGTTAATCCATTCAAACTCTCTACCCAATATCATTTTGATGGTTGACTTTCCCTTTAATATCATTTACATATTAATACATTCTTAAGTCACTCAGTGCATCACAGGGACCATGACTGCTGTACAATCACAGACAAGCCAACGGTCTAGCAGTTTGAATAGCCTGTAGTAAAATTGATTTCTCCATAAATCCTCTGTTGTTCTACAATGTTATAGCTGAAGGATGTCTTTTGTTGTCCTTCAAAGAGCCAATTTTAAATTATCCACATCAGTGAAAAAGAAAACTGCGTTAAACCTTAATGCAGTATTTTTATTTTGGAAAGGTTCACCTTCCCCGATAAAATTTAATTGTATTAACCTCCTTCTTGATTGTGTTAGTCTCCTTCTCAGCAGGACAAATATGTAAATATGGCTTTATAAATGCCAGACTAATCGACTTCTTGGTCTCAAATCAATTTTTTGTAGGGTGTGGAACATCAATTTTTTTCAAGCTTGCCATAAAAGCAATGAATAAAATGTTCACAAATGTTACCGTCCTCAGTATCCAACATAATTTTAAGCAGCAGGGCTCAATTATTCAAACTGAATTTGAAAAGGGTACTGGTATAACTCAGTCATTGGATAAATATCATTTTCAATATTCGTTAAGAGAACAGCTTTTAGAGACACAGTGAAAAGGACACTGCAGCTCTGGAGAGACTCAGAAAAATAGAAAATAATCTTATCTATACCACCTCTTGTAAAAATTAAACTGGTTAAACTGAGCAAAAAGGAATATTAACAGACTTCTGACATAATGACAATGAAGGTGCAATTTCTAAAAGTGTCTCCCCTTTTAAGTTACCTGGAAATCGGATTACCAACATTCTGCATAAGGTTTAACAGTAACATCATTATATAGTCATGGATGTAATCATACCTGGCCAACAGTGTAAGAATTGATGTCATGCAACAAGCTTGCAATCTTAGATCTCAAATCAGGGATACAGAAATAAGGTGCATTAGGGCTTAATTAAGTTTGTGGTTTGGCTTTCAGGTTACCTACATTTATTATTATTCAAGCTCTGATGTTTTTGCCATTCTATCCAGGAACAAAGTGAAAATTTCTGTTGTGGGGCATTATAAAGGATAAAATTGACTGGAACTTCCAATCTGATATTTTTGCAAGCTTTACAGTCATATGCCTATACAATATGAAAGCTATAAATGACAATGCCACATGTGAAAACTTTGCTTCATAGACAGAGGCAACAACTAACAGAACTGCCAAACACATGGTTTACTTTTGTTATCTTACAACAAAATGGTGCACACTTGAAATGCTCATTAAATGTCATTAATGTTCGATACGCAATATAAACACATATATTCAAGTGATGAATAATTTAGGAATCCCAGTAAATAAGGCTTCTATACACTACATGATCCATTTCCTTTATCAGTACACAGATGCCTACCATCCATACACTTGTCAGTTTAGTGCTATATTATACTACATTAATTTTTAGTCAGAAATAAAAGTGCTTTAAAAAGAAGATATTGATAATTAAATCTAAGAAACATTGTGATTAGACTATGCTGGACTTGGTTTACCAATAGTTAAATTCTGAAGATATCATACAACACCTTTTGGATCACTGCTGTATTACAGTGCGTGAATTTTTAATGATTTTTTTATCATTTCCTTTGCTATGTTGCAGAATTCAAATACTGGGGTGGGCA
Source organism: Carcharhinus amblyrhynchos (assembly GCF_965287045.1). Lineage (NCBI taxonomy): Eukaryota > Metazoa > Chordata > Chondrichthyes > Carcharhiniformes > Carcharhinidae > Carcharhinus > Carcharhinus amblyrhynchos. The sequence continues at coordinate 91,626,834 of NC_137328.1, read as the reverse complement.
TCAAATTACTCAATAACAAATGACTCAAACGGAGTGACTTACAGTGACGTCATGTAGTGTGTTCATCGATATACAGAGATCATTTTACATTTATCACAGCAGAACTGAATAGATCGAGACTGGGTGGACAACTCATGTTTTAACAGCTCCCTCAAACTTAAAACACACTTATGAAACATTTATTTTTCTTTATATTTCTTCTAAACAGCAATTGCCTCTCTTTTCATTAAAAAAATAAAAGTTGTAACTGAATAATTTAAGTTGGAAATGCAAACTTGTAGTACAATAATGATAAGACTTTGGAACCCTTGCACTCCAAACAAAAAGTGGTTGATGTGTACCCACACATTAGCATCTATGGTCTTGTACATTCATAGATTATTGTACTTGTGTATTGTCAGGGTCACAAACTTTATTGCCTAATTTTTAAAATATATTACAGTAACCTAATATGCATTTACTGGTTTCTCCATTAGCATTTTAAATACATGTCCAATACAATATGTTTTTATTTGGAACATTGGAAGTAGGAAGGTTTCTAAGCAGGATTCATGCATCTGGGAAAAATGGCACCTTCATAGGGATTTTCAGTCTCTTACAACATGGGACATGCACAATTTGAAAGCTCTTTCAATGCTTAATTAATCCTTTTAATGTCTGGAACATCTTGACTGTAATGACAAAGAAAAACTGAAACTAGTCTATTGAAAAAGCATATCATTCTTAGGAGCCAAAGAGAACAAAATATTTGTAATAAATAAGATATCACTATTGGCATCTGCAATAATGACAGGAGATTTTAGTCCGATGCATATCAATCAAACTTGGGGGCAGAGGGGAGGGGGTGGTAAAGTCTGCAATTATAAAGGTCTATTTCATTATGTATAAATTAACAAACATGAAAATAAACTTCTAAGGAAGAAAAAAATCACCGTATGAAAGTCTGATAAAGGGTAGGCCTTGACCAGCTAACTTGACTCATACCTATCGCAAACTGAACACTTGTTCATGAAAACCCTTTCATATCTTACAGGTTTGTGCAGTTTTTGTTGAGATAGTCTAAGGACAGTGATAACGCTCTTGACAGTAGCCAGTATTCATCACTCTTCGGTGCATCCCAGTAACTCCGTTCGCAGAGTGATTCTGCCGTACCACGACCAGGGCAAGATCCTGATATATTGTGCGTAAATAGGAGGATCTATTACATTTTTTCTGTGTGTGTCATTATCAAAATTACCTTGGAAAACCTGCCGGTTGAAAAATAAAATATATGTCATTGCTAATCAAACAACATGACCCCTCCCTCATCCACCAATAGTCATTAAATTCTACATTTAATGCTGCAAGAGAGAAGGAAGGTAAAGATTCCAGAATTGATTGAATCGAAGCCTTTAAAACTATTAATAGATGCAGAAAGAATGTTTCCAGCTGTGGGACAATCCAAAGCCACATACAAGACAGTCACTGGTCACTCTAATAGGAAATAAGGAGAAATATCTTGACTCATAGGCGAGAATTTTGCAATTGCATTTATCACGGATTCAAGTGGAGACCTGGGGGCAAATCCTGCAAGAAGCCAAAACTGTGAATCTCGCTGTGGGATCTCGGGATGCGATTACCCCCACACACCACACACACCATAATAAGAGTCCTGCTCCCAGAAAGGTCAGGAACCTCATTTAAATACATTTTGATTTCATTAGCAAGCTTCCCCACTTCATCTTCCCCCCACTGCATTGTACCCCCACATTGAAGTCTATGCCCGCACCAATGTGCCATCATGTCGGCAAGGTTTACAACAAGCTTTTAAAAACGGGAACCAGGGGAAGGGAATCCATCTTATCTGAATACAGGTAAGCACAGCCTCTGAAGGATGACATGCTTGCATAGTACCCTGGCACTGCTCCCTGGCACTGTTCCCTTGCATTGGCCCTGGGGGTGGCAGTTCCAGCAAGGGGGGAGGGTGTAGGGGTGGGGGGGGGGGGGGGGGGTGGGGTGGCATCTGGACCGCATGGGGTTTCCCATGTCCGTTGGGGATTGGGGATTCCTGTGTCGGGGGGAAATGGGGAAAGGAAGAGCGGGTGGTGGGCTCCTAGATTACATGGGGATCTTGAGTGTACACCATTTAGAATCACATGACCATGAATCAGGCACCTTAAGATTGAACTAATAATGGTTTTTGGTATTTTCCTGTGGCTTTAGTTCAAATAAAAGTCTAGCTAGTCCAGTTGTCAATAACAATCAACTTCATCATTGTGAAGATTTCCATCTATGTTGCAAATGGATTCCTCCCTTTGTATTGGCTGTTTACCTGATGCTGTCTTAAATGGCAAATTTATAAGGGAATCATCAACAGTGCTGTAGACTTTAATACCAAGGTGTTAAAAGCCTTTCAAATGATTTTATTACTTACCTTCATAAAAACAAAATCCTGAATGATTCACTCATTTGGTTATCTTAGTTGCACATTAAATAATAAATAAATATTCAGAAATCCTACAGGAGTTCAAGAATGACTGAATAAGGTCTTGCTGCATCATGCCAACTCAGTGTGTGGAAATTTCCAAAACTTACCTTATCCTTTTGTTGTTTTACATCTTTATAAATAGACCAGTTCCTTCCGTCATTACTGTAAGCTATCTTGTACGAACCCACAAACTGTATGTGCCCAAAGTCTTTTGCACCCTGGGTGATTATACCAGTCACTCTAGTTGGAACAAGCAGGTCAATCTAAAAATGGAAGAAAGGTAAAATATAAAACATTTCTTGGCTAAGAGAGAGTTCCACCAGTTTCTTGAGAGGAAAAATTAGTCCAAACTTCTGTTTGATGGAAAATGAAACAGTGGCTTTTCTGCTATTTCCATGTAAAATATTTTGCACATCAAAGCAGTGTTAGTAAGTTCCAGCCTCATTTGTATCTTTCACAATATTACCTATTAAGTCACATCAAGAAAATTACCACATTATTGCTGAATACTAAATAGAATTAAATGTACGTGAAGTAAAACACAATAAAATTCACAGTATTTTCTGAATGGCCATGTTGTTCATTTTAGTGCAAAGATGTGACTGCAATTATGAAGACTTGTGTAAATTGGTGAATGTTTGCAGAATTTGCTTCAAGATTTATATATTCAAAACAAATTCCAAAAACAGTGAAACTAATAACTCAATGCTCTTCAATGTTAATGACGGGTTTCCAAATGAGTTTAAACAACTTAGTAAAATGTAATACTTCCCATTCAACAACAGCAAATATTTCAATATAAATGTTCCTCTTTGAATGGAATTTGGAATATTAAAGTTAAAAGTTTATTTATTAGTCACAAGTAGGCTTACATTAACACTGCAATGAAGTTACTGTGAAAATCCCCTAATCACCGCACTCCAGCATCTGTTCGGGTACTGAGGGAGAATTTAGCAAGGCCAACACACCTAATCTGCACGTCTTTCAGACTGTGGAAGGAAACCAGAGCACCCGGAGGAAAACCACGCAGCTTGGGTCACTTTCTGTGCGGAGTCCGTACTCTTTGACCCCATTCCCACTAAACAAGTGACCACTTAAGTTTTCTCCCTGACTCTTATGCTAACTGGCATTGAAATTGGTTCTCTCTCCTCAGGTAATTTTCTTTTTCAAAACCACTGTCACCACTCTCTCCAAACACTCAACCTCAAGTCCTCAGTCTTGCAAATTACCCGCTGAATTCTTGTCTCTCTTTCCTTTTCAAAGTTCTTGAAGATGAAATCCTTGTAAATCTATGGCTGCCTTCCTTGTATTCCGTATATCTCTCCTGTCATATTTCTGCACTACCACAGAACCAAAACAACGCTAACCAAAGTCTCAAATTGTGTCCACTGTGACTGTTTTAAAGTTTATTTATTAGTATCACAAGTAAGGCTTACATTATCACGGCAATGAAGTTACTGTGAAATTCCCCTAGTTGCCACATTCTGGCACCTGTTCAGGTCAACCACAGAGATAGTGCACTGTCTGTAACCACAGGTTGTACCTTGTGACCACAGGTCTGTACCCACAGACAGTAACCACAATGGTAGTGCATTATCTCCCCACTAGACCTCCTTCCAATGTTGCTATCACAGGGATGGCCAACTCTTGAGCCAATGAAACTGCGAAGTGTAATTCCAATACTCATATAGCTAGTCTCACATCGCTTACCCTCTGTAAATTTAAATTCACCCAACATTCTGCTAACTGCATCCTAACCTAATCCCACTGATCACCTGCCTCCACTGACCTACAATGCCTTCTGGTCTCCATAACCTTAAATTAAAATTGGTCACCCTGGCCTCTTCTGCATCCATTCCCTACAGCTTCATTCACTATCATCCTGCTGTGCTGCCAACCCAGTGGCTTGTCTTCAGTTGGCTAGGACCCAACTTTTACAACTTCCTTCCCATCTCTTCATTAAAGCCCAACTCTTTGATAAAGTTTCTAATCACCTCTCTGAACATCTACTCGTTCGACTCAGCATCTATTTTTGTGATTACACCTTAAAGTTTATTTATCAGTGTCACAAGTAGGTTTACATTCACACTGCAATAAAGTTACTGTGAAAAATCCCCTAGTTGCCACACTCCAGCCGTTGTTCGGGTACACTGAGGGAGAACGCAACATGGCCAGTGCACCTAATCAGCAGGTCTTTCGAACTTCAGGAGGAAACCAGATCACCTGGAGGAAATCCATGCAGTCACAGGGAGAACATGCAGACTCCACACAGACAGTGACCCAAGCCAGGGATCGAACCAGGGTCCCTGGTGCTGTACGGCAGCAGTGCTAACCACTGTACCACGATACAAAGTGCTCAAGGATGATGTTTCAAGTGGTCTGGACAGAGCAATTCTAATAAAATCATAACGTAGGTTGCTTTTGTAAATTTCAATTTAAATTAATAGATGTTGTGAATAAAATGGCTCTGAATGAACAAGAATTGACTAGGAGAATGTTTTTATTTATGTACTTTTAACTTGAAATAATATGCACACTCAACTCGTGTGAAATCTGGGCCAGGACACACCATGAGGAGGCTGTAAAATCCAGGCCCTGATTTTAAAGTAGAAGTGTCCACCTTAAATGATGATTTCTTTACTGTAATATAAAGGAGAAACTTGAATGCCGTATTATTTATCAGCTCGTGCTGAAATGTTAATCAAAGAAACAAAGGCACTTGTATATGTTCCAAATCTGTGAAAAATACATTAAAATCAAGCCAAACCTTCCAAAGGTTTAGAGCATATGGTTGTCATGCCAAAAACATGACCCACAATTCAGCATGTTGAGCTAAATAAATTGCTCTGGAATAAAATACATTAATGCTTCTATAACAAACAGTTTCCATGTGTGAGATTAGAGCAGATCCTGTAAATGAGAAAAGCAAGTTTGTTATTTGGTGCCAGAAGAGTACAATTATGATGATCTATTTGGAGGGATTTCCCACATGAAATTTAATTAGATTAAAAATGTAAATTTACCCATGTGTTACAAATCAACAATAAAGATTGTAATCATTTTTGATGCTACAAGGTTTTTTTAAAAAAAATCTTAATAGATCTAATTTTTGCGATTAGCCATACAGATTTTTATCTAACACTCCACTTCTCAGCTTGAATGGTGTGGTAGACAAATAGAAATTAATAAAAATCTGCTTATTCAAGGTCCTCCTGCCATGATATTTAAGCACATTATGAGCTAGGTGGCCAGCGCTTCTGCAACAACACTTGGGTCCTGCCTCATGGTTAGGTTTTGTGGAATTTTGGTTTCACACTGCATGTGGCATCCAGTGGAATTGGCCCTTGGCAGTTGAATCAGGGCCTTTAAAACATCAGAAAGCCACTCTCAACAAGAGTTAAAAAAAATTTTTGTGGGCTGGGAAGAGCATCGAAGCTCTTGGCCTCACAAAATCACATCTGCCACCTTTTTGTCCCACTCTTCTCCAACCCACCACAGATTGCCTCCACGGGGATAAATGACATATCTGTAACTTTAAGGCCTTATCTCAGCAGGGGAGCCACTCAAGCCTATCTTTCTCATGCCATCAACACCCCCAGTTTCATCCTGAACACACACACACACACACACACACACACACACACACACACACACACACACACACACACACACACACACACACACACACAGAAGTTGCTTTGGAATTTGCATGCTTTTGACATCTAAAATTTTTTCTTATTTTTGAAGCTAAGTCACGAAAATAGTTTGTGCCTCCATCAAACTTCATCTGATGGATGGTGCATCAAATGCTTAAATTGAAAATCAGTTCCCATCAGTCCCCAAGTCATTAATTGTATTTAAATCATAAGAATAAATTTTCTTAGACGTGTAATGTTTGATTTTCCTCTCCTAAGTTTTCAGACATAAAACAGAGAACAAGGAACATAAGAACATAAGAAATAGGAGCAGGAGTAGGCCATCTAGCCCTTCGAGCCTGCCCCGCCATTCAATAAGATCATGGCTGATCTGTCGTGGCTCAGTTCCACATTCCCGCCCTCTCCCCATAACCCTTAATCCCCTCTCTCATCAAAAACCCATCAACCCGCGTCTTAAAAATATTTAGCGAGGCAGCCTCCACCACTTCAACGGGCAGAGAATTCCAGAGATTCAACACCCTTTGAGTCAAGAAGTTCCTCCTCAACTCTGTTCTAAACCGCCCCCCCCTTTATCTTGAGGCTATGCCCCCTAGTCCTACTATCCTTTCTGAGCGGGAAGAGTCTCTCCACCTCTATCCTATCCATCCCATTCATCATCTTATACGTCTCAATGAGATCTCCCCTCATTCTTCTAAACTCTAACGAGTACAAGCCTAATCTATTCAGCCTCTCCTCATAGCTCAACCCCCTCAACTCCGGCATCAGCCTAGTAAACCTCCTCTGCACTCCCTCCAAGGCTAAAATATCCTTGCGTAAGTACAGCGCCCAAAACTGCACACAGTACTCCAGCTGCGGCCTCACCAATGCCCTATACAGCCGCAGCAAGACCTCCCTACTTTTATATTCAATCCCCCTCGCGATGAAGGCCAGCATCCCATTCGCCTTCCTGACCACATGCTGCACCTGCAAGCTGGGTTTTTGCGACTCATGCACAAGGACCCCGAGGTCCCTCTGCACCGTCGCCTGCTGCAGTTTTTCTCCACGTAAGTAATAATCCTTCCTACCATTATTCCTACCAAAGTGGACCACCTTGCACTTGCCAACATTAAATTCCATTTGCCATTTCCTGGCCCATTCGCCCAGCCTATCTAGATCCTTCTGTAGACTCTCCACACCCTCCGCACAATTTGCCTTTCCACCAATTTTGGTGTCATCATCAAATTTCTACACCCTGCACTCGGTTCCCTCCTCCAGATCATCTATATAAATGGTAAATAGCTGAGGCCCCAGCACCGACCCCTGGGGCACTCCACTAGTCACCATCCGCCAATCCGAATAGCACCCATTGACCCCCACTCTCTGCCTCCTATTTGACAACCAATCCTCTATCCACGCTACCACCCTACCCCCAACTCCATGCCCCCTGACCTTCTGTAATAACCTCTTGTGAGGTACCTTGTCAAACGCCTTCTGAAAATCCAGAAAGACCACATCCACCGGCTCTCCTCTATCCACCGCCCTAGACACATCCTCATAGAACTCCAGTAAATTCGTCAGACACGACTTCCCTTTAAGGAAACTGTGCTGCGTCTGCTCTATCAAGCAGTTCCCCTCAAGATGCCTCGCTATTTCCTCCTTGATGACGGATTCTAACATTTTACCTACAACAGACGTTAAACTAACAGGCCTATAATTGCCCGCCTTTTGCCTGGCACCCTTCTTAAACAACGGCGTAACATTAGCCGTTTTCCAATCTTCCGGCACTTCCCCGGAATCCAGCGGCGTCTGGAAAATAACCACCAAGGCATCCACTATCACCTCCGCCATTTCTTTCAGGACCCTCGGATGCATTCCATCCGGTCCTGGGGACTTGTCCTCAATCAGCCCCTCCAGTCTGTCGAGCACCACCTCTCTAGTAACAGTAATGTCATTGAGACCCTCCAGTCCTACCACCTTTCCATCGCTAACACCCAGCAAATTATTCACATCCTCCTCCGTGAAGACAGAAACAAAAAAGTTATTCAAGACCTCCGCCATATCCCCATCCCCTACCACTAATTCCCCCCTCTCATCCTCTAAGGGACCAACGTTCACCCTAGCCAGCCTCTTCCTTTTTATATATTTATAAAAACTCTTGCTATCCTTTTTTATATTAAGCGCTAGCCCAGCTTCATAGTTTCTCCTACCCTTCTTTATCAACTTCTTTGTCAATCTTTGTTGACATTTAAAAGAAGAGTCATTAAATCAGGGATAGACTTTTCCAGCCCCCTGCAATTTGTTTTTCCAGCAGTGTGGATGACTTGCCATTGGTGGTGATGAGATCTTCTGGTTCCACCAGTGTCAATGGCATTTCGTTTGCCAGCCGAACAGGGAACCCGTCACGGTGGACTGACATCGGCATGACTGGACAATCTCACGAGCGGATAAGATGGGATAATTCGGCCCTCAGATTCCCATTCCTTCACATTGACCAGGGATTTCCTATAGATTTCTCCTGGGTTGAGGGGAGTAGTGGAAGGGGTGATTACAGAATTATGCTGATGGCAGGATGATAAGAGTACTTATGTCCATCTTGCAATACCAGATGGGCAGTTATTTACAAGGTTCTCTTAAGAGCAGGGCCTCAGGCTCTGGGCCTGGATTTTCTCAGGTCACTGAATCCAAAACAGTCAGGTAACAAGATGATGGAGCCTGGTACTGGATATCATCCTTGTGCCTGAGGCCTTCACAGCGCAACTTTCAGACAGCAGCAGGAATGTTCTCATGACCAGATGCCCGAAAAATCTGCAACTCCCATTTTGCACTTTGTGTGTTGTTGGTATTTGGTGAGGGCGCAATTTTCTATTTACTTAGCAACAAGAGTAGGACTGATAAACTCAGAAAATGCTGCTCTTATCATTTAAGAAACATATGGCTGGATTTTATATTAATCATTTCAGATTGAAACCCTATTACGTCCACACAAATGCACAATTATTCACTGCAGAGGAAGTCAACTTCACAAAATCTGAATATATGTACACAATCAACCACTCTAAACTTGAAACATGCCCATGGGCCATTAAAATGGTTTACAAGGGCTTACTACAGATTAGTTATAGTTGGTATCAGAAATAAGTGATTCAAATCTCAAAATGTACACATGTGAGCGTTTAACCTCTCATACTGCCGAGGAAGCAACACAATATTTACAACATTGTAAACAACCAATTTTCAGCATCAACTAGTCACGCAATGATCCTATCAAGAAAATCAACATAGAATGTGTCTAGTCACAAAGATGTTGTAAATGTTATTTTTTTTCCTCTGGTAAAGTAAACCCTGCAAGATTTGCAATTTCTTTCAATGGCATGAAATTTACTGACAATTGAAATTTCATTTACTTTGGGCAGAGTCTTTCCATTCTGGAGTCACACTAATACATAAATATTTATTTATTAGTGTCACAAGTAGGGTTATGTTAACACTGCAATGAATTTACTGTGAAAATCCCCTAGTTGCCACATTCTGGCACCTCTTTGGATACACCGAAGGAGAATTTAGCATGGCTAATGCGCCTAACCAGCATGTCGTTCAGACTGAGAGAGGAAACCGGAGCACCCAGAGAGAATACACGCAGTCACAGGGAGAATGTGCAGAGTCTGCTCTGACGGTGCCCCAAGCCAGGAATCGAACCTGGGTCCCCGGCACTGTGAGGCAGCAATGCTAACCACTGTGCCACCGTACCCTCCTTGGTGGGTGAAAGAGGGAGTGATCCCTGCTGCGGAGGAGTGGATGGCTCATCATGTGCGACCTTGCACTGTTTAGCTTATTACCTATGTATTCATGTGGAGCACAATGAATCTCGTGGCAGGAGCAGCAGGAAGTTGCCATTACCACTGTTTCCTGAAGGGGTTAAAAGTCCAAGTGCCATACTTAAAGGACACCTAGACAGTCTTTACTCACAGCAGGACAGGAGCGTTAGTCTGGTTATCCCCTAAGGTCCCACAGAAGAAAACAATGTGCAACTCCACGGTTCAGCAAAGCCTCTTCCTGGAGAATCTCCTTCAAGACATTCAGGAAAGGTAGGAGGTGCTACTTTCCAAGAATGGTAATGGGAGGCTTGCCCGTCTGACCACGACAGCCTGTACGGAGGTCGCAATGGAGGTCAATGCCCATGGGGCCCAACATAGAAAAGCCCAACAGTATTGGAACGACCTGCTAGGCTTTGCCAGAGTATGTGCCATTTTTACTTTCACTGCAAACTGACACTCATAAGGGCATCAGGCTGAGTTCATAAATTCACAGAGATGTCAGACAGGAGCTTGGATTGCAGCAGACAGGACACCTGCATTGAATGTGTGGCAGCCAGTATATGCTCTCAATCTTTTATCAATTGCAGGACATCCTGCTTCTTAACCACTTAAAGGGAAAGGCTCAGCATCTGCCAAGAGGCATGCATGCTCCTGAATTGCTAAGGCAACCATTGGGATGACAATGTGTTCCTACAGGAGAAAAACATCCAACAAGTGGGAGCGCTCCCAGGCCATTGGGACAATTCCAGACATCCGAGTCCTCACTTCATATGGGGAGCAGATAGGACTATGCCTGTCCTGAAGGTGAAATAGGATTCTCCCAGAAGCCAATGAGGATGCCTCAGTCTGCAGCTGTCCGTGGCTCCTACAGTGTGAGACGTGAGTGTGATTATCACTCATCATCGTAGAGAAATATGGGCCAAATGTGGGCAACTGGGGCTAACTTAATGGCAAAAACTGGATGGCATGGACAAGTTGGGCCGAAGGGCCTGTTTCCATGCTGTAAACCTCTATGACTCCTCTTGAGCACATGCGACCTTGCGCGGGTTAGCTTATTACCTATTCAGCCATGTGGAGCACAGAGAATCTCGTGGCGGGAGCAGCAGGAAGTCACTATTCCCACTGTTGCATATGGAGACATTGCTCTTTGACTGGGGTGCTGAGAGCCAGATGTAAGACCACTTTCTTGAAGACTATCCAGCTTGCCCCCACTACCCGAGAGACCACTGTCTTGGCAATATAGAAAGACGAATAGTTTGATCCCCTGCCATTCACCCAGGAAGGTGGAGGTTTAGAGTCTTTGGTTGGTTACCATTCAGCAGCTACTTCCCTTTGTCCCTGCCTCTGATAGCAGCAGATCGCAAGTGGCACAGAACGAACAGCAGCTTCACGTCTTTCTGGGTCTGGATGTTATGAGACTCATGAGTCATGGAGCAAACCTGCTGCAGTGTAGGCTTCACCATAGAGAGGAGAATGTAACTGAGCATGGGGCACACCCAGATGCCTCATAATTATCAGGGTGTCCATTTAGTCAGCAATTGTGCTGATTGTGAACTGCACCTCCCCAAAAAGACCCTCCCCTCACACTGTTTTACACTGAATGTGTTGCACTGTTATTAATTTTTTAAAATGGTGCACACCAGCTTTTGGATTCACACCATTACCTTCGGCCACTCCCCTGCCCCCACCCTCCCCCTCCTCCCCATCGCCTCTGTCACCTATCAACTTCCCTCTGACCCAACACTCTTGACTCACCCAATATCACCATTCCTCCGCCACCACACCACCACCACGCACCCCCCCCCCCACCCCCCCCCCCCACCCCCCAGTTACCATGGACTACTGCCATCCATCTCCACATGCTTTCTCCCCCAACAGAGCTAACATCCATTACCGTCCTCTCCTGATATCTGACTAACCAGCTTCTGTGACTATCCCATCCTCTCCAATGAAATTTTCATCCATCAGATATTCACCATGCACCTGCCACCTTACTTAGCTCTGGCTTCATGTCCAGTGCCCACTCCAGCCATCCACCCTTGGCCTGGCTTTCATTCCCAGTCATCAAGCACCTGATATCCTACCAGCACCTGATATGAGTCAAACTTTGAGCGGTCCCAAAGCAGCATCTACTCACCTCAAAGCCATGAGAGAACTCAAGCTCCGCAGATGCACAATTAGATGAAACGATGGGAGTGAATGTTCTAATTTCTCACTGGTGAGGAGCTTAATTCCGGTGAGCTGGCCTTTAAATCAGCATGTGTAGATGCAAAAGTGTTTCCCACCTGCCTTTAAACAGCTTTCAAAGTCCCAAAGACAGAATTCCTAAAGTCCATCCCACAGGGAAGCTGAATTTTGGCCTCACACCAAATTATGTTCCCCTGCCTGCCGAACTTTCCACTGCTGGTGGGATTGGAGGGGGATTGAATATAAAAGTAGGGAGGTCTTGCTGCAGCTGTATAGGGCATTGGTGAGGCCGCAGCTGGAGTACTGTGTGCAGTTTTGGGCGCCGCACCTGCGCAAGGATATTTTGGCCCTGGAGGGAGTGCAGAGGAGGTTTACTAGGCTGATACCGGAGTTGAGGGGGTTGAGCTATGAGGAGAGGCTGAATAAACTAGGCTTGTACTCGTTAGAGTTTAGAAGAATGAGGGGAGATCTCATTGAGACGTATAAGATGATGAATGGGATGGATAGGATAGAGGTGGAAAGACTCTTCCCGCTCAAAAAAGACAGTAGGACTAGGGGGCACAGCCTCAAGATAAAGGGGGGGCGGTTCAGAACGGAGTTGAGGAGGAACTTCTTCACTCAAAGGGTGGTGAATCTCTGGAATTCTCTGCCCGTTGAAGTGGTGGAGGCTGCCTCGCTAAATATTTTTAAGAAGCGGGTTGATGGGTTTTTGATAAGAGAGGGGATTAAGGGTTATGGGGAGAGGGCGGGAAAGTGGAACTGAGCCACGACAGATCAGCCATGATCTTATTGAATGGCGGGGCAGGCTCGGGGGGCCAGATGGCCTACTCCTGCTCCTATTTCTTATGTTCTTATGTTCTTACATGCTGTTAGATATAAAAAGAGTTTATTTCCAATCAGAGGAATTGTTTCAAATGGCTTTGATTGGGATTAAACTGAAATTGCTCACTATCCTTTTATTTTGCACGTCTGGGTTACAGTCCCAGAAGGAAAGTACTTTGACAAGTCCGTTAACCATTTTTGTACTGATGTGGGTGTCTCATGAAAGCATCAGTTTATAAAATGGAAATGTTTCACTGATATAGTCAAGGGCTCCTCTGAAAATTGGGCTAATGCATATAAAGAGTAGGATTGGGGGGAGTCTAAAGGGAGCTTTATTCTGCAGCAGGTGTGCTACATATACTTGGCCATTGTTTAATGTACTCTGGGTACCTTCTTTGAAATATTTTACCTTAGCAGTACTATCCATCACCTTAATAAGCAGTTTCACCTAACAAAAATAAACGTGATCCTGCAACGTTAGGTTTGATCAACAAAGTGTACAATAAAGTAGGGGCTAAAACTGCTTATATACTGGAGCACTTAAAATGCCTTCAAATTTTATACCACAATTTTGTACTGAGGTTAAGAGAAATAAGTACCCTTTGTTCTCACGTGATAAAGATCATAATTACAAAATGTTTCTCAGTACAGGCAATTATTTAACTTTGCAGATGCAAGAAATGTGTCGACATATCCAATGTCATAAACACAACAAATTATTGCATTTAAAGAAATTAGTGCTTTGACGTATTTATGGAAGCCATTAGTTGCAGGCTTTAAAACAAATGTTTTTCATTAGGAAAACATATATTTAGAGAAATATGTAGGTCGCAGCATATAAGTTGAGCCAGAATCTAAGACAATCCAATTTCTTAGTGTCAAAATGTATGCCCGTTGTATAAGTCAACCCCTCCAGCCCCCCTCCCTACCATTTTCCAGCTATTTAGTGTATGTTTAGGGCTATACTCACATTAGGATCAGACTCAAATTTTCAGCTCAGAATACATGGTCTGGAATTATACTTGCGTCTAAGGTGGTGCGTGGAATCAACCAGACGATATGAACAATGCTGCCACATTGTTCATACACAGGAATTGATGACAAGTTCACAATGAAAGATGGCATACAATGACTGATGAACAGAAATGGATCCTCTTGCACCAACACTGGTGGCTTGTGCTTTATACTTGGTACATAAGTCAATCCACATTTTTGGAAGGATTTTTTGAAGCTTCACATGTCAACTAATACACTACGACCTGTGGCATTACAAATAGAAGTATATAATTCAAAGACAACTTCAAAGCTTTAAGTAAAGAGCCATTCTGAATGAAGTGTCATTGTTGAAAAAAGTTTGTGCAACAGTTTAAATTGCACTTAACACATCCAAGGCAACCCAGGTTCTTGGACCTATTGAAGTTCTTAGAGTGGCCAATTAATAGCTACTTAGGGGCCTCATCCTATGACCACTAGTGTTTTACCCACAGTATGGGTGACCCACACAAAGCAGGTAGCCTGGCAGCTTTGGTTGCATGGGTTGGTGTCATGCAAGCCTTGTGTCCGTCGAAAGCAGCCCCAATGTCAACCCCCTCCCAGCTTTAATCCTCACCTCAGGCCTCTCAAACCTGTACATACAAACCACCTCACTGGGGCCTGCTGGCCAATGCCTGCCAATAACCCAGACTTAACTGAAATCCGACCTCAGAACCCCCTCTTCATCGGGAACTGACTGTGGCCCCAGTAATGAAGATCGTAAATCTGTCTAATTCAGCTTTGAATATGTTCAACGACCCAGCCTCTACAGCTCTCTGGGGTAATGAGTAATGCCTCTGTAAGGAAATAAATTATTCCACATCTCTGTTTTAAAAGGTGATCTCTTATTTTGAAATTGTGATCTACATTCCCTTCTGAGAAAAACTTTTTCCCAGCATCTGCCCTGTCAAGCTCCCTCAGAATATGTTTATATATTTCAATGAGGTCACCTTTCATTCTCCAATGAGCATAGGGTCCAACTTGCTCAACATTTCCTCATAATACAATTTCTTCATCCCAGAAATCAGCCAACTGGATCTTTCCCTGAACTGACTCACTGTCCAAAATGTTTTAAAAAGCCAAAATAGTAAAACAAAAAGACACTTGGGCTGGGGGGGGGGGGGGGGGGGGGGGGGGGGGGGGGCAGCGGGGTGTGAGGGGAAGAGGGTATTTTCTGCTTCTGTTCTTTTCGGGTGGGTTTGGTTATCGGAATGGTCTTGTAAGAGGCCCAAATTGTGTTTCCCACCTATGTAAAGGCATGTGCAATTGTCCCCGTGCCCCCTGCACCGATGTATCAGGAATCCCAATGTTCTACACTGGGGACATTATTATAATATATTTACATTTCTCATTATCAGGCCTCTATGGTTAAAACATTCCCTCCTCATCACCCCATTAAAAAAAACATTCACAGCAGCGTAAGGGCATACTCATGTAACTTACAATTGGTGTCCCATAGCTTTTGCTTTGATTTGATTTATTTTTGTCACATGTATTGGGATACGGTGAAAAATATTGTTTCTTGTGCACTATACAGACAAAGCATATGTCCATCGAGAAGGAAAGAAGAGAGAAAGAAGAGGGTAAAGCACAAAGTGTTACAGTCATAGCGAGGGTGTAGAGACAAATCAGCTTCACGTACGTAGGTCCATTCAAAAATCTGATGGCAGCAGGGAAATAAAACATTATTAGATAGTTTAAAAGAGTTAGTGCACCGTTTAAAAAGCATAGAATGAAAGTAAAAGATAGAATTAGAGGGTATGCAGGGGACAGCTCGCAAGAAGTAGCCTCGCTCTGGCGCCATCTCGAATCGCGCGTACCTAGCGGGCAGACATCCCAGAGGAGCTCAGGTGAGTGTACTGCTCCAGGTGGAGAAGGTTATGTCCGAGCACTACCCATGAACCACACAGACACTGGCCCCAGGCACAACCCAGGAACTGCTCAGGCACTATCCCTTGGACAACTGTGCTGAAGCAGTGTCGAGGCATTGTCCAGGGATAGTGCTAGGGGAAATTCCTGGGCAGTGCCAAAGGCTGGTGCTGGGCAGTGCCAGGAGGTTGGGGGGCTGTTTAGTGATGGGGCTGAATGATTATGTGTTGGATGGCAGCTGGGGGGGCGGGGGGGGAAGGGTTTGGGGGGGGGGGGCGGTGCAGCCCCTGGTGAACTCCTGACCACTGCATCGGCCTTTACAAGTGGCACCCTGATCTTTAAAGAACTGAGTTGCTGGTGGGGCTGGCTCAATCAGAGTAGGCCCTGCCAGCGTGGCGTAGTGATACCTGCCCCTTGACATTTTCTTTTCTATGTTTCCACCGTTCTGCCGGCTTCAACACTGCTTTACCTGCCAATTGTAGCAGCCTGCCAAATATAGGTTAAAATTTCAGCTTTAGGGTAAGATTTTCCATTTTCTGGTCCTTTCCACGTCAATTCCTGCCATGGATGGGACTGGAAAATTCCGCCTTATATTTTCAGTGCAACCTCAGGAGTATCCTAAAATGATTTACAGGCACTGAATGACATTTGTAAGAGTAATCACTGCTGTCGTGTACGAAACTGTAGCCCCGATTAAAACACAATGTGGAAATCTGACTCTGGGATTGTGGGGATGGTGTGTGTGAGGGAAGGCAAGAATTCCCCTGATGTATTTAATGTGAAACCTGACCTTTCTAGCCTCTGATGATTTAAGATTGCCCTCTGTGTCTTGTTATAAACTGGGCTGTGATATCACACATGCAAATCCCTGAAGAGCCTGAAGATCACCGAGGGATGTGAAGCTTCGGGATGTTATGAAAATAAGGATAATCAGTAACATGTAGGAATTGGAAAATGAGGAAGAGAATTTTAAATCTACAGCGGGAACCAATGTGGGTGAAAGAACACAAGAGAAATGAACGAACGGGACTGGCTGCAAGTTGGATTTGACGTGCAGAGTTTTGGATGAACTCAATGGTAAATGAAGTGGAAGCTGGTCAGGAGACCATTGGAATGGTCAAGTCCAGTGGTAATAAAGGCATAGATGTAGGAGCAGATGAGCTGAGGTGGGGCAGAGTTGGTGACCTGACAGTGGTGATGATAGTTTTAGTGATGGTGCGATATGCGGTCAGGAACAAGTTGTGAAGTGGCTGGCACAGCCTCAGAAAGTAGCCAGTGAGATAGATCAGTTTGAAGGCTCGGGAATAGAGTTTTGTTTATTCATTTGTGGGACACGGGTGTCGCTGGCTGGCCAGCATTTATTCCCATCCCTGGTTGCCCTTGAGAAGATGATGGTGAGCTGCCTTCTTGAATCACTGCAGTCCACGTGCTGTGGGTTGACCCACAATACTGTTACGGAGAGAATCCCAGGATTTTGACCCAGCAACTGGGAACAGCAATATATTTCCAAGTCAGAATGGTGAGTGGCTTGGAAGGGAACCTGCAGGTGGTGGTGCCCCATGTATCTGCTGCCCTTGTCCTTCTAGGCAGAAGTGGCCATGGGTTTGAAAGGTGCTATCTAAAGATATTTGGTGAATTTGTGGTGAGTGAAAGTAATGGCTATGGTTTTCCTAATGTCTAGCTGGAGGAAGGTTCTATTCATGATTTGTACAGGTTTGACATTGTCACTCTGCTACTGCATTCTATGCAATTTTATACACTTTTTGCTGTTTTATCAAATTTTCCTCCCATTTGTATTTGAGAATCCTGCGTCTCTCTCTACTTTTCTCTGTATTTTCCTCTCACAATATGTTCTATCTTTTATACATCCCATCATCTAGCTGCTCAATCTACCAGTGTCCTGAATCATACAATCATAGAATGATACAGCATAGGTGGGAGCATTCTGCACATTATGTCTCTTTCTGATCTTTGAAGGAGCCACTCAGTAAGTCTCACGTCCCTACTCTTTCCCCAGTACACTGCAATTTTCCTCCAATTCACTTTGAAAGTTACTACTGAATCTGTTTCCATTAATCTTTCAGGCATTCCAGATCATAATGACTCAGTGTGTAAGAAGTGCGCTCTTTATCTCACTTCAGTGGAAACCAAATCTCTTCATTCTCTACATAATTAACCATGGTCCTCATTTTGTAAATTGTTTGTAGACTCTAGATTGCGTTGCCAATCACATACACATGCAGAAGAACAAAGGTTCCAACAATTATGCCTAGGGGTTATCACTGCAGTCCACATTCCTAAAATCCAGAATGAAGGTCCATCAACTACTGCTCTTTGTTTTCCTCATTTAACCCAATTACTACCTCTGCTGCTCCACTGCCATTAATACTGTGTGTGACCGTAAGCAATCCAGGATTGTAATGACAGCTGCCAATGTGGTATGTTACCAAATACTTGTCAATTATCCATAAACACACCATTCACTGCAATTCCAGATTGTAGGGGATTTTCACAGTAACTTCATTACAATGTGAATGAAAGTCTACTTGTGACTAATAAATAACCTTTAACTTTCCTCTATTAACGTGCTTTGTAAATAACTCTGTTAACTTGGTCAGATTTGACTTGCTTTTGTTCTCACAGCTTTCGTTCAAATTGTTTTTTATCCCCTCAGTTGTGAATATGCCTCTGGAAATTTAACCATGGCTAATGTTAGGCTGCTCCCGTAATAAGTAAGGATTTCCTTTCCTCCCCCTTTTAGACAGAAAGATTTTGTTTTATCATGAGCCCCTTGACCTTGTGCTATATTCAAGGAGGTTTGAAGCATCGCAGTCACAGGCTTTGCTACCACCTCTCTTGAATTCCTGCAGCAGTCCAGGATACATGCCACCCAATCTTTTCCATTTTGAGTTCTACCAACTTTCTCAGCCCTACTTCATATTCATAGTTAGTCAAGCTAAAGTCCAGCCCCTTGGATTCTAACATTTTCATCATCACATTATTTAACAGAAATTGAAACAAAATATTCCTTTAGCATCATTCTCCGCAATGAGATGATTGCTTTTTATTTCTCTAATTGACTACTCTTTGTAGAATCATAGAATCTACAGGTGCAGATGTAGGTTGCACTATAGAGTCTCGACAACAATCCCACACAAGTCCTATTCCCATAACCACACATACTTACCCTCCTAGTCCCCCTGACATTAAGAGGCAATTTATCAAGGCCAATCAACCTAACCCGCACATCTTTGGAGTGTGGGAGGAAACCGGAGTACCTGGAGGAAAGCCACACAGACATGGGGAGAATATGCAAACTGCACACAGATAGTGACCTGAGGTCGGATTCAAACCTGAGTCCTTGGCGCTGTGAGGCAGCAGTGCTAACCGCTATTCCACTGTAATTAATGTGGAAACCATTACTTGCAGGCTTTAAAACAATGCACTTCCGAACAAAGGACCAGACAAAATTCGAACGAGACAGTATACTATGTATAGTGAAAGACGCAACTCCAGTGGACTCTTTAATAATAGCTTTTCACGAGGAAACATAGTGGTCTGCAGTATAAAAGTATCACACTCTTGTACAAACCAATAACAGTACCCTTGCTTAGAAAAGACCTCCTTTCCGCCAGTGAGTTATTACAATCCTGGATTGGTTATGGTTAAACCAAGCTAACACACTACAAGTGGTTCTGAAATGGAATGAGTGACCTCAGTAACCTCATGGACTGAGGCAAAATCAGAAAAGGTTTGAAACAAAACCTAACTTTTTGTAACTTTTTTTTAAGGAAAGAGACCTGTTGTCTTTATCTGGTCTGGCCTGTATGTGTCTCTAGCCCCTTACAAACATGATTGACTCAGAGTCAAACCACAACAGAGATTAACTTCATCTCAGACTGCATAGGCTGCAACGGTCAAGATGGTCAGTGCCTATGTTCTCTTCCCTTTGACTTTTCCTTTTGACAGTTGCGTGGGTGTATGCCAGCAGGGCCAGTGACTTACCCATCTGTTTCTCTGCAGACTTTTTCTGCAGACAACTATAGATTCAGGTCTTTCACTCTTTTATCTATATTTGCACTGCCAATATCATTTGTAATACAAAAATCCAAAATATTCACTCTCTGTGTTATACCGCCAGCATTTAAAATTTACACTGCTTCCATCTGCCCTCTTTCAGTATTCTTTCACTTTTTCTGCACAAATAAAAGTCTTCACTATTTATTTCTCTATTATCTGCTGGTCCTTCATTTTCCTACATAATTCTCTAAATGTTCATTTTGAAATTCTCATTACACTTCCTATATTCATGGATTTCTATAATATGCCTCATTTTAAAGTTTCTGTTTGGTTTTAATTGTTCTATTTACCCACAGAACTCTAGCAGTTGATGCATCCATTGATACCAATTTTTGGGAACATAAATTCTATTCCCTTCTTGATTTTCTTTTTTTGGATATTCAGAAGTGTTCTTAACCCCCACTCCATAATAGCTTATTTCTATTTGTTCTCTGACACTGAGAGAGGGGAACGTGCAATGAGATTTGGGGGTCCTCATACACCAATCACTATTGAAGGTAAGTATCGCAGTGCAGCAGGAGGTAAAGAAGGCAAATGGTATGTTGGCCTTCATTGCGAAAGGATTTGAGAACAGGAGCAAGGATGACTTGCTGTAGTTTTATAGGGCCTTGTTGAGGCCATACCTAGAATATTGTTTGCAGTTATCTTCTCTTCCTGGTGCTCCAGCGGTTTAATAATCCACTGCTTCTATGTTGGTTTCGCTGAAGTCTGTCCCTATAAAACTACCTTCACCTATTGCAGAAATCACTTCAATGTCCTTGTCCTTTGTGCCAATTTGCTTATTAATTTCCTCTGTTTAACGTTTTCAAAGTGCAACAGACAAATTCATCAGAGAATACAACCTTTGCGAATCTTGCCTATCAATTTGGTGCCAAACCACTTCAATTTTTTCTTCAATATCTTTAATGTACTTCTATTTTTGTCAATGAGCCAAATCTGGATCACTACATTGGCTTCTCTTCCTTCCTATCCACCAAGGGGTGGAAATTGGATTTGGCCCATTTTCGGGCCTAAAATAGAAGGCTTGTTGGGCATATATGCCAGATGATCACCAGAAATCACACGCCTCAGCAGCATATAGCCAACAAGCTGCTTGGTAAGGCTAACCACATCTCTTTTGAAATCAATTAAATACCTATTACCGTCCCGAACCAGCTCATAGTTAGGACATCAAATAAACAACTTTAAACAATTCTTGGTAATGAAGCGAATCAAATGTAAACTCAAAGTAAAATTAAATATACCGTACAAAGCAATATATATAAAGCAAAGTACTTACATTTAATTATTCTTGCTGAAGCTAACTACCACATTGTTCTGGTCCTTCACATTTCACTGACTTTGCATCATGATTCAACGAATGAATGAAAGCATGATAACTGTTGACTGGGGAGCAGGCTTTAAACAGCATGATCTGATGCTCTTGATAAGCTGCTAGCTGAATACTGATGGAGTCAGTTTAGGTACTCCGTCACTTGCAGAAAGTAATACTTGGATGGTCATCAACAATAGAGATGGTGGTCAGTGGTAACATTAGTGGATGAGTATCCAGAGACCCAGGCTATAATGTTCTGGTGAAAGGGTTCAAATCCCATTATGGCGGTTGGTGAAATTTAAATCCAATTAATTCATAAATCTGGCTTTAAAAACAAGGCAATGTAAAAACTTGGAATGAACACCCTTGTGACATTTTTAAAATGGTCATAAAACTATCAGATTGTTGTAAAAAGCTATCTGATCCTTTAGTGATATAAATCTAACCTCCAACCTGGTCTGACCCTGATGTGACTCCCGACCCACTCAGTCTCAACTTGTATCTCAAATGGCAGAGTGAGAAGCCATTCAGTTGTACCAAGCCATTACAGAAAAGTCAAAAAGGAATAAAAGTGGGGGACTGCTCGGCATAAACCTGGGCAGTGGAAACCACACTGACATTCACTGCCAACTCCTACAAAGTCCTCCTTACTAATACCTGTGAAGCCTGTGCCCAAAGTGGAGGAGTTGTTCCACGCTAGTTAAGCAACAACTTGGTCATATTCAGTGAACCACACCTAAAAGACAGTGTCCCAGACTTAACAATCACTCCCTCTGTGTATGTCCTGTCCCACTGCCTGTAGTACACAGTCGGGAGGATGTTCCCTGGGTGTCCTCAACATTGACTCCAGATCTCATGAAACCTCATAGCACCATGCCAAACACGCAGATTATCACTACCACCTCCCCTCAGTCGGTGAATCAGTACTCCTTCATGTTGAACACCACTTGGAAGAAGCACTGAGGCTCTCAAGAGCGCAGAATATACTCTGGATGTGGGACTTCAATGTTCATCACCAACACTGGCTCAGTAGCACCATAGAGTCATACAGATTTACAGCATGGAAACAGGCCCTTCGACCCAACTTATCTATGCCACCCTTTTCTTTTAACCACTAAACTCGTCCCATTTGCCTGCATTTGGCCCATATCCCTCTATACCCATCTGACCCATGTAACTATCCAAATGCTTTTTAAAAGGTTGTATCCTCCTCTACTTCCACCTCTGGCAGCTTATTCCAGACACTCACCACCCTCTGTGTGAAAAAGTTGTCCCTCTGGACCCTTTTGTACCTCTGTATTTCCACCAATGTCAGAGCTGACAGAGTCGTGAGAGAGATAGCTTCCACACTGAGGTGCAGCCAGTGGTGAGGGAACCAGCAAGAGAAGAAAAGCTACTTGACATCATCCTCACTGACTGACCTGCTGCAGATGATCTTTCCATGACATTACTGGCAGGACTGACCATCACTCAGATCTTGCAGAGACAAAGACACATCGTGAGGATAGCCTCCATCGTGTTGTGTGGCACTACCATAATGCTAAGTAGGATAGATTCAGAAAAAGGTCAAGCAGCTCAAAACATTTGTGAGATGCTGGGAACCTCACGCACTCCACTAAACTCAGTAATCTCATGGTCTGACATATCCCTACTCTGCTATCACCACTAAGACAGAAGGATTAACCCTGGTTCAAAGAGGAATGCAGGAGAGCATGCCAGGATTAGCACCAGACACATTTATAAATGAAAAGCCAACTAATGAAGGTACAGAAATGTGGTTGACTGTCAGCTGCCCTCTGAAATGGTGAGCAAGCCACTCAGTTCAAGGGCAACTAGGGATGGGCAATAAATGCTGGCCAGTCAGCAATGCCCATGTCCCACAAATGAATTTTAAAAATAACATTAGGTAGTGATTATTGTATTTTTGTGACACATGAGTCTGTGTTGCTGAAACAATAGATCAATTCTGTAGTTGACACGTTAGTATTTATAACATCAATTTATATTCCAGATACTTTCTTTGCAATTATGGATGGAGCAAGACACATAAAAAGTCGAGAGTGGTGGTGACCTTGACTGCCACCATTAGTGCTATTGCTGAGTAGACATTGTTTGCTGCAGATAGCATAATAGCTGTCTCCATGGAGAACCTGAGTTGTTGAAGCAATTTATTGTTGCACATTAGCAAGTACCTCGTGTATTGTTATCGAGTTATTATGTCAAACAAAATGAAATGCAAGAACAAGACCATGTTTTTATTTTTTAGGCAGGCAATGGTACAATCAGCCTTTCTAATCTGATACCATAGCCTGAATTTTTTGGATAGCAGTTCTCACATCCCCCTCAGAGTGTTGATATTTGAGTGTCAAGAGCTTGCAGACTGGGCTTCCCTCCCACCTTAGAAAGCTGCCATCTAATTTGACTGACTGGCAGCTCTCTCATCCCTGCAGTGACAAGAGCTACAGTGGATTGAAGGACAATTGCATGAGGATGCCTGAGATGACGTCTGGACATCAGAAGCCAAGGTAAGCTCAATGGGTCTTTGGGCAGGATGGATAAAGAAGGCCTAAAGGATGCATGAAAAGGGTGATTAAGGTCTTGGGGGAGAGGCTTCGAGGGGAGGGTGGGGGCAGAGTTCTGGAAGCCACAGGACATTAAGTGGGAAAGGGGAAGGTGCCTGACTTCAAAAGAGGTCTTATGATGGAGGCACCCCACCCCACCCTCTCCCACTGGAGATCTAAGTTAGGTGATTTCTGGGATTCTCCCATACAAGGTCAATCCTATCACCAGCCTAAAAATTGGCTGGGCAGGAATGACCCTCAAGTGGCCAATGAAGCCTTGCCCATTCCATCATAAAATCCATGCGTGCTCGGGAGAGGCAGGAACCCAGAGGAAATCCCGTTCCTTCAATTTTACGCTCCCTGCCCCTTCCTTGGGGGAGCGTGAAATTCTGGTCCATAATTTAAAATTTTAGAACCTTCCTGAACAGCTGAGGCTACTTTGAAAATAATGCATTTGGAGAAAAAGTGCTTTTTTTGGAATGGGGGCGATTCTCCCATCCCACCATGCTAATTTTTTAGTGCAGTGAGTTGGCAGAATTTCCAATGATTAAATTGTCACAACTGGGACATTTTGGACAGCAGTTATGTAATTTCAAGTTTTATTGCTTTCAGTAGCCTGGAAACGATTTTGAAATACCAAGTTACATAGAGTCAAATTGGGTTGATTTTTCATATTCCCAAAACAAAATGTCATGTTGATTGAACCAAACAACATAAGCAAGAGATCAAAGCATTAGGTTATGTCATTGCCCCGCACACTTAGTTGAAATTAAACTCCACATCATTTTTGAGTCAAAGAGCACTCTTGGGAATTTACCTGCAGTTTGACTGACATTTTTTATTAAAAATAGCAAACAAAATTATGTATTTCGTATAGACTACATGGTCAGGACTTCCATCTCATTCAAACTCGATTTTGAATGGTAGTGATTAAAATGATCCAGAATCATTGAATCCCTACAGTGTTAAAGGGGGTCATTTGGCCCATTGAATCTGTACTAATCCTCTGACAGAGCATCTTACTCAGGTCCTATCCTTGTAACCCCATATATGTACCCCACTAATCCCCCAACACAATTTGGGACACTGAGGGGCAAGTGAGAATGGCCAATCCACATAACCCGCAAGTTTAGAAGCTCATTACAGAATGATAGCAAGGCTACAGTGCAAAAGGAGGCCGCTCTTCAGCCCACTGTGTCTAATCGCAAGAGCAATATACCTATTCCCACTGCCTCTCCTTTATCACCTAACCCTGAAGATTTTTTCTTTTCAGTTAATTGTCCAATTCACTTTTGGACATCTTGATTGAATCTGCCTCCACCACATTCTAAGGCAGTACATTCCAGATGTTAACCCCATGCTATAGTCAAAAGGTTTTCCTGATGTCTACTTCTTTCCTGAACTACTATGTCCAAATCCTTCATGATTTTGAAGACTTTGTGAAATATCCTTTTATTCTTCTCTTCTCCAAGGAGAATAGACCCAGATTCTCCAATCTATCCACATAACTGAAGTTCTGCATCCCTGGAAACCTTCTCATGAAACTTCTCTGTACCCTCTTCAAATCCTTCCTGATGTATCATAGAATCCCTGCAATGCAGAAGAGGCCATTTGGCCCAATGGGTCTACAATGACTTTCTGACAGAGTGTCTTACCCAGGCCCTAACCCTCGTGCTATCCTTGTAAATCTACACATTTTCCATGGTTAACCCATCTAACCTACATGTCTTGGAATATCAACGGGCAATTTAGCATGGCCAATCCACCTAACCTGCACATTCTTCGAGTATGGGAGGAAATTGGAAGTCTCTGGAACTGTAGGGCAGCTGTGGCATGTGCTGCTTCTAGAATTCCTTCCCAGAATTGAGGATGACAGTCCGATTGGGGACAAGCCAGTGTTTCAGATAGATTTATTATAGCTTCCTTATTTTTGTTCCCTGTGCTTATATTTATAAATGCAGTATGTTTTATTAACCATTTTCTTAACTTGCTTTCCCATCTACAAAGGTTTGTGCATGCCTACCCATTACTCCTGCACCCCCCCTCTTTAGAATGTACTGTCTCTCATGTTAACTTTCGTTGCTCATTGATAAGGTTTATATTTCCTTGTTATTAAATTTCATCTACCAGATGTCTGCCCATTCCACCAGCCCAGTTATGTCCTTTTGAAGTTTATCATTACCCTCCCCATAGTTCACAATACTTCCAAGTTTTGTGTTATCTGCATATTTTGAAATTGTGTCCTGTACACCTCAGTCTAGCTTAGCTGTAACAGGGGTCCTAACACCAACCATGGTCTTACTGACTAGTGGATAAGGCTCGAGGGACTGAGTGGCCTACCGCTACTCTTAATTCGTATGTAACTCTGGGGATCGGACATGGTGGCACAGTGGTCAGCTCTACTGTCTCACAGCACCAGGAATCTGGGTTCAACTTCCAGCTTGGGTTGTTGTCTGTGCAGAGTCTGCACATTTTCCCCATGTCTGCATGGGTTTTCTGTGGTTTCCTCCCACAGCCCAAAAGACGTGCTGGTTAGGTGCATTGGCCGTGCTAAAATTCTGCTTCAGTGTACCTGAACAGAAGCCAGAGTTTGGTGACAAGGGGATATTCACAGTAACTTCATTGCAGTGTCAATGTAAGCCAATTGTGACACAAATAAATAAATAAATAAATCCCACTGGATACTTTGCTCCAGACCGAAAAAACACTGTTCACCTTTACCCTCTGTTTCCTATCACTCCAGCAATTTCCGTGCTGTCACTATCTCTTTCATTCCATGGGCTTAACCTTCGCTGACAAGCCTGTTATGTGGCACTTTACCAAAAGTAATTTGAATCTAATTTTGCTTCATAACCCTTCTGTGAAGTGCCTTGGAACATTTAAAAGATGGAGTTGCATTTATACAGCATTTTTCATGATCAAAGTGTCTCAAACTGCTTTACACTTAACAAAATACTTTTATGTGTTGTCACTGTTGTAATGCAGGAAACACAACAGGCAAATTACGCACAGCAAGCTCCCATAAATAGCAATGTGATAATGGCCAGATAATCTGTGCTCCTGTTAGGTTGCTCAAGGGCTAAATATTGGCCAGTACAGCAGGGTCAACACTCCTGCTCTGATCTTCTATGTCCATCCCAACAGGCAGACTGAGTCTTGGTTTAACATTTTATCCAAATGAGGGCACTTCTATCAGTGCAGCACTCGTGAAGTACCATCCTGTCAACACGATGCCAACTGTGATGTTTGTGCTCAAACCTGAGAAGGGGTCTTGAAACCTGAACTTCATGATTTGGAGGTAAAAATGCTGTCAACTGAACTAAGGTAAACACAGTAAAGACTCCATGTAAATTTATGTTGTGTTCTGGTTGATGCTTTGTGTGTCATTGATTCTGCTATAAGTGCCTAGCAAGTTTTAGATGGACATACTCTAATTAGGTGGTAATGACAAAAGAGCACCATACATTTTGCATTGTTAGCAATGCCTGTACAGACATTCAGCACAATGCAGCTTACCAGGAAACATTTAATTGTCAGAATTAGTTGTCAAATCAATACAGAAACTATTAATGTGCAGAGCCATCCAGCTATATTATCGACCCTGCTTTGGAATCAGCAGCTAAGATTATTTCTTTATTCAGGCATTTGAAAGGCACAGAAGTTGCCATTTCCTGTCAGTATACACAGAGTATTCGCTTGTTTCACATAGTGGGGGTGATTCTCCCAGCCAGCTGCACTGCTCTAGCAGCACAACAGGCTGGGAGACATCAGCAGAGGCCGTTTAGAGGGCTCCCTGCTGGGTGCCGGACTGTGTGCGCTTCCCAGATGAAGGTTTGTAGAGTCAACAGCCCCATGCCGCTGATTTCCATATTTAAATTACCATTTCAATTCTAATTCGAGACTCTAATCCTGGGCCCACTAGTGTTTCCCCCCACCCTGCCAGGAGTGGTTTACTCCTGTGAGGTTTACAACAGCTCCCAACTAATGAGGAACGGCGGCCTGATCCTGCTGGAATGAACAGAAGCCACTGAGGCCCCCCTGGAGATTGGAGGTAAGGGGGGGGGGTGCCCCTTGGGCAGTGCCAGCTTGTCCTCCTGGCACTGTCCAAGGGGCAAAACTGGCACTGCCCACTGGGCATCAGGCAACTCAAGTAGTGGGGCCAGAGGAGGCGGTGCCCACTGGGGGGCAGGACCTGTTGGGGGGGGAACACTTGGTAGGGTGGTGGGACCAGTTGCCTCTCTGCATTCGGGATCAGTGACAGAGGGAGGGAAGGGCTGACTGGGGCTGGCTAACTGTGGGGGATGGGGGGGGGGGGGGGGGGCGGCAGGTGGTCAGGGCTGTCGGGGGGGTGTGGGGGAGGGCGGAGGATACTTGGGACTGCCAGGAGGTTAGCTGGGGAACATCAATGTTGGCCCAGAGAGGTCCAAGAGACCAGCAATCAGAGGGATGGAGGGTCAGAAGGCCAGCGAAGTGGGGTCGTGGGTCTGGCCAGCAATAGAGTTGGCCAACAATTGGGAGGGGCTACTGCGCATGCTCCAATCCTCACTCTGACAAATCAGCACATGCACAATGGATCACCCAGAGAGTGGTTAGCCTATTGAATCTGCTATGTGAAGCAGATGAGGTCAAAACATTGCATGTTTTCATATAGTACTTGATGCCAAGGGGATCAAAGGATATGGACGAAGTTAGGATCAGGGTATTGAGTTGGATGGATGATCAGCCATGATCATGATGAATGGTGGAGCAGACTTGAAGGGCCAAATGGCCTCTTCCAGCTCCTATTTTCTATGTTTCACACTTATACTAAGGCATTTCAAAAGCAAATTTCCAGATAAGGCATAAAAACAGAAAATGCTGGAAATACACAGCAGGAAAGGTCATCAGCTTGAGAATCATATTATGCTCCCCTGCTGGTTGCAGGTGGGATGTCTTCCTGTAACCTAATGGTATAGATGGGTGGGGATTTATGGATATGTTCATTTCACTGTGTTTAGTGAGCCCGCTGCTCACTTGTCTTTATTGCCTTGCCCGGAGAGGTTCTCTCCAGCGAGGAAAACATCAGCTCCCCATGAACAGGAATGATTATGTTGGCCTCTTTAGTAGAACAGGAGGCCTTTGAGGCTCCACAGGGAGGCTGAATGCACGGTGGGGGTACCCTTTGGGCAGTGCCACTCTGGCACCTGGAAAATGCCCACTGGGCAGTGCCAGAGTTGGCACCAATGGGGCCAGGACTAATGGGCTGGGCCAGGCCAGGGCAATGGGGGCAGATCAATGGGGGAAGGTACAGTTCAGCCCATTGACTATGTCTCTGAGCAGATGCTGCCTGACCTGCTGAGGAATGGACAAGGCAGTGTGTAAAAATAAGACCATCTTTCCCTTTGACACATTGCAAATTCTCACATTGGGTGGAATTTCACAAGATTTGTTCTGTTGGGCGAGTTTTCACACCTAATCTCATGCACTCTGCCTCTAAAAAGATGGGTTAGTCAGTTTCCAGCCAGAGAGCTTGTGGACGGAGCTTAACTCACCAGACAGCCTGTAGAAGGAGGTATTGCGCATGTGCGGACCCCTGATGCTCCATATGCGTATTAACAGTAGCAGGAGTCTGATAGACAGACCTAGAGCTTTCAGACTCCTGCTACTGCAGGCCTCCTCAACTAGCTCCCTCCCCCAACCCCGCAAGTTGCGGGGGCCCACAGCTCAAGATGCAGTCCCCATTGCTCCCCTCCTCACCTCCATACCGATCGCAGTTCCCCTCCCTCCACCACCGAACTCATACAGTGTGGCAGTGGGCACCCCCCCTTCCCATTCACCTGCTCCCTTTAGCCCCGGTTCAGGGTGGCATTGCCAATCTGACACTGCCCAAGGGGCACCCCCCTCCTTGCATTCAGCCTCACTGGGGGGCCTTAATGGCCTCCAGTTCCACTAGCGAGGCCAACATGACTCTTCCCTGTTCATGGGATGCAGGTGTTTTCCTTACTGGAGAAAACTTCTCGTGGGGAGGCCATAAAGGTAAGTGACGCCGGGCTTGCTAAACACATTGAAATGAACATATACATAAATTTAAATAAATGAATCAGCCCCTTGCTCATTTCCAGTGAGAAGCTGACCGTGCTGGAAATCCAGGTCTTGTAAAATTGTGCAGGCGTGAAAACCGGTGCCATTCGCACTAACCGCTTTACGCCCAATTTTACAACATTTTCCCATTGCAAAATGGATGTAAATTGGCCTTAAAATTCTGCCCACTGTCTCTGAATGTGAGCAGGCTCTTCTAAATTACCTGTGATCGTTATCCAATGACACTAACCCAACTTTGCTGAAAAAGAGCAGATGCTATTGGGTGTACTCAGCAAGAAAGAAGAATATTTTTTCTATTTATTCATGGGACATGGAGGTTGCTGGCTGGCCAGCATTTATTGTCCATCTTTAATTGCCCAAGGGCAGTTGAGAGTCAACGACATTGCTGTGGCCCTGGAGTCACATGTAGGCCAGACTAGGTAAATTAGAATCATCTTTCACGATTAGTGGAGTCATAATCTTGAAACATTAGTTGTTTTCTCTCTTAAATGGGACATTTCAACCATCTGGAACTTGATGTGGGTGCCAAAACGGGACCCCTTTACTTCAAGTTAAAATTACAGATTGAGTTGGGGTCTTGGCTCGTATGCAGGATAGTATAAAGACTCAATGAGAAGGAAGCAGGATTGGTAAGTCTCTCGGCTTATTTTAAACCACCCCTCACCAATCAGTTTCGGTTGGCGGTGATTGTTAAAACTGGACACTCACGTCAGAATTCGACTGCCCCACCCTCCATGGAATCAAAGTAGGCAGAGGGGCGGACAATAGAAATGTCCGTTTATCTTGGGCGGGAATTTCTGCTCTTGCTCGAGCAAGTCCATAAAATCCCACAGTGTGAGACAGTAGAGCATTATTTCCAGAGAGATGGGTATTTTGAGCAGAAAACCAAGACTTGTTTATCTGAAAATAACAATGCAGCTGAAACATTTCATTACAAATCGGAATGAAATGATGTAGAAGGGAGATTAAGTGATTAATTCTGAAAGTACATAAGGTCGAATCATATCTGCCTTATCTCCAAATCTGAAGAAATAAATTGCGGTTTGTTGTAAGAGTGAATGAACAGATTTAGTAAAGGGGGGCATAGATCTTAAATCCCTGTATTAGAGTAGAAGAATGCAGGCTAGTTAAATGCTTATACCCAGTGAAATTTACACAGCCCAAAGACTTGTGATCAGCAGAACTTGCCGGCAAGGTTATTTGCTTGTTGGGAGAAGGAATGGTCTCTAGCAATGCAGCAATGGCAGCCAAGCTTTTGGGTGAAAGGTTTCATAATAAAAGATTGGAAATTAAACAACATTCTGTATACTAACTGTATAAATAGTCTACAGCTGTACCATGGTGGAGAGAGCTGTATTAGGATGTTCTCCCTGCGACAGCAATACTGGAGGAAAGTGCCCTCCATGTTTGAATCATGAATAAATGATTGTAACCTCTCCTTGGATCTCCTGTGGTCAGTTGGAAGAAGTCCACCAGAACATTGTCATCATAGAGTTAATGTTCCTGACATTCAAGGCTAAATTTATTGGAAACAGATTTAATACAAATCTTAAACTCCACTCATTCCCAAGATACTCATTGTGGGTGGGATTTTACGGTCTTGCTCGACCCAAAACCATAAAATCCTGCCTGAGGTCAATGGACCTTTCCATGTTCCGCACCTTGCCCGCTCTGATTCCTGTGGCAGGCAGGGCAATAAAATTCCGGTCCAAGTGTCAAGTCATTGCTCAGTTGATAGCACTCACCTTTGAGTCACACCATTCTGGGTTTAAGTCCCAATATTGGATGGAGCACAAAAATCAAAGCCGAAACTCCAGTGTAATAAAGAGGGAACACTGCACTGCAAGTGCCAGTTTTTGGATGAAATTTTAAACTGGTGTGCTTGGATGGATGTAAAAGAATCCCACTGCGCTGTTTCACAGAAGAGCAGGGTGTTATCCCTGGCATCCTGGTCAATATTTATCCCTCAATCACCGTCACAAAAAAAACAGACTGGCAAGAATTCTCTGGCTGTTCACGCTGGCGGGATTCTCTACTCCCGCTGGCAGCACACCCCTGCCCGTGGGTTTCCTGCCAGCATGGGGTGACGTCAATGGGAATTCGCAATGACAGCAGCAGGACCAGAGAACTGTGCTGCAAGGAAACAATGTGCCACCTCCTGCCAGTGGGAAACACACAGCTAGGATGCTGGGAAACCTCGCCCAATATCTGGTCTTTGACATGTTGTTGTTGATGTGGCTTTGCTGAGCGTATCTTTGCTGCTGTGATTCCTACATTGCAACAGTGACTGCAGTTCAGAAAGGACTTGATTAGCTCTGAGGGCTTTGAGGCGTTCGGTGATCATGAAAAGCAGTCGAGAAATGCAAATCTTTCCTTTTCATCATTGTAAGTCCCTACTTTCATTTCAAAGACCAACATTTGGAATCATTTACAACCACAGGTATGTTGCAATGAACTTATAGCCTGTGGAAACTACAGTTGCGCAAGGACTTAGAGAGCAAACATGACTGATGTTGAAAATTATTGACACACACACACACACACACACACACACACACACACACACACACACACACACACACACACACACACACACACACACACACACACACACACACACACACACACACACACAATCTATTGATTGAGGTGTTGCTACCTAACAAACCACAATGGAGAATGGGGAGAGGCTGAGGGAAATAGAATGTGGGGGGTGGGGGGGGATAGGGTTTGAGACAAACTTAGATTAATAAATTAAGATCAAAAGGAAAATATTAAATGAAAAGATTGGCCATTTAAACTACCTTGACCCTAACATTGTACAATTTGATGCACTGTGTTTCACCCATGCAATTTCATCTCCTGAGGAAAGTTGCTATGAAATTAGTTCCTGTTCCGTTCTTAAAAGAGGAAAGTGCTGAATTCCAATGCTAACCAGAGATTACTCATCCCTGACCAATTAGCTTCCTGGAACTTCTTAGAACTTCTGAAGCCCAGGAGTTCAGGAATCATAGTGCTTCCACACTGCGGTTAATTATCTATTTAATTAAACTAATAAATAGTTAGCAGATATTTTAATTACACGGGCCTTCAGCCCATCTGTCAATTTTTAAGTCTGCAGGGGTGCATGCACCAGCCAATTATTAATCTTGTAAACAAATCGGCTTCTGTTCCTACTGAAACAGAACAAACAACGTTTCTGTAATATCTGTGTGCTGAATTAAATAAGGGCAATGCTAAATATTACATGCAATCTTTAGATATAAAATCCATACAATGACCAGGTTGATCTGTCTCCTCTTATGAGGTTATATACAAAATATAGATTGGCCTTTACAAATAATTCCGTTGAAATCATAGGGATTCTGCAACTCAATTTGCTTCAAAGCAATGACAAGTCTCCTTTGCACCTTTAAACTTATTGGGCGGAATCTTGTGGGGGCAATGGAAGGCTGCAGAGCTGGTGAGAATTCTGCATCACCTCTTTTTAATAAGGCCACTACATTTCATGCCACTCAAGCACTTAGTAGTTCAACTGTGGGCTTTCTGCCCCCAGGGTTGATGGTCCCTGCCAGAGCTGTGAGCCATTCAGAGGTTGGCAGCCCCATTGAACAGCAATGCCCATCGGGGAGGTGGTGGCTGCTGCTGGAACTAATCGCACCTGAAGGCCTTGGATCAAAGAAGGAAGCATCCAGACACAGGTGAGTGATGGTAAAAGATGGTGAAGGTCATGGGGAAGGGGTGGAGAAAGGATTCACCAGCAAGGACAGGTGGATGGTTTCCATAGGCCTCCTTATCTGCCCATTTGTGACACTGGGTCCCTCTTTGAACATGGGAAGCCCCACTTCGGGAGAGCACAAGCAAACCCATCGGAATTGGTTTATCATACAATGTGCATTGTGAGCCCTCCTGTCTGCCGCTGGATTAAAATGAAGACCTTAAGTGAGCATTGATTGCTGACTTAAGAGCCTCAACTGGTGGTGGAGTGGGAAGTCCAGCTATAGATCTTTCCACTACGGAGTTAGTCAGGATGGAGGTGAAAAGGTGGCAGGATCCTTCCACCTGATTAAACACACCATCAAACACACCACTGTACAGACCACAGCACTCCATCTAATTGATTGAAAAACCACACATTGATATATTACTGTTGCCAAATTGATTGGCTTATCATGGGAATTGAAAATACTGATTTTGTTACACTCTATTCCTGGACCACACTGTTATGATTCTTTCTATTGTTCTTCATCAGAAACAAAAGCAAATCTCAAAAATCCACAATCATAAACCACAGGACACAAGCTAACCAAAATAATATTTCAAATATAAGAAGGACCTTGAAAGTCTCAAATTCCACTCCAGAATAAACAACAATGTTACAATCTGGAGCACCCAAATGGCTAGGTCCATTTTGATTTTACCTACATTGCTATGTCCAGTAAAAGTAACCATTGTGCATAATCATTTGAAAGAATTTCACCAATGTGAACCTCAACTATGTGTGGTAGCAAATTTTTCCGAATGTAATTTATGTCTGTGCATGTCATGTTAGTTTTATTTTGAACGTCTTTTCCTTTCCAGATTTTACTCTTTCCAGGATTTCTTTTTCAAAATTCAAGGGGTTTCAAAACTAAATATTTTACAATACTTACTTCACTTCACAAAGAACTCACCAGACAGGAATGATCCATTGAAAAATATTAAACTTAAGCCTCAGGGGCAATGAAAGGGAAACATTTTGCAGGTGGTAAGTGTAGTGAATTGGAAGCTTTTCTTGCAAAGACTCATGTAAGTTTCAAATGTTTGGACAAAGTTAGCAGAGTTGTGTATACTGAACTGAATGGCAACTACATCGGCTTTTCACCTTCAACCTCTCCAGGTGGAATTTTCCTGGGACTGCTCGATTTACCAGAAAATGCCACTGAGCCAGTCTTCCAACATGTTCCCACCTCTTTCTGTCTCTCCCATGGGACGGTTTGAAGTGAATGTGGAAATCTTCATAAATTAAGCGGGAAGCCAATTAACACAAGTAAAGCAGCAATTAAAAGGTATTTCATACTTTCAATTGCTCTTTCTCAACTGTGCATGAGCAATTCGACAGGTTAGGAATGGTGAGTGCACAGTGGGAAATCAGAGGGCTAAAGCCAATATGAAGTCACCAGTATAGAACATAGAAAAACTACAGCACAAACAGGCCCTTCGGCCCACAAGTTGCGCTGAAGATATCCCTACCTACTAGGCTTACCTATAACCCTCAATTCTATTAAGTCCCATGTATTCATCCAGAAGTCTCTTAAAAGACCCTATCGAATTTGCCTCCACCACCACCGATAGCTGCCGATTCCACTCACCCACTACCCTCTGAGTGAATAACTTACCCCTGACATCTCCTCTGTACCTACTCCCCAGCACCCTAAACCTGTGTCCTCTCGTAGCAACCACTTCAGCCCTGGGAAAAAGCCTCTGAGAATCCACCTGATCTATACCTCTCAACATCTTATACACTTCTATCAGGTCACCTCTCATCCTTCATCTCCCAAAGGAGAAAAGACCTAGCTCACTCAACCTATCCTCATAAGGCATGCCACCCAATCCAAGCAACATCCTTGTAAATCTCCTCTGCACCCTTTCAATAGCTTCCACATCCTTCCTGTAATGAGGCGACCAGAACTGAGCACAGTACTCCAAGAGGGGTCTGACTAGGGTCTTATAAAGCTGCAGCATTATCTCCCAATTCCTAAACTCAATCCCTCGACTGATGAAGGCCAGTACACCATACACCTTCTTAACCACATCCTCTACCTACGAGGCTGATTTAAGAGTCCTATGGACCCAGACCCGGTATAAAGAGAGAAAGCAGGAGGCCTGAGGTCAACCATAGCTGAAGACTTGTGTTTACAGATGCTGGTTCTGGAGGCGAATGTCATTGATTTTGCTTGGGAAATGCAACTTGGTGCCATTTCCTTGAAGAGACTTGGACACCTATATAGGGTTCCCAACCTTTCCACCTGTAAGCTGCATAGAAACATGAGGTTTACATATTCTGAAATAGGGTGGGTCACCAAGGTGTTAAAATGGTGTTCAACTCACCAAGCACAATGGCAAGGACAGCAACTGCAAGAGAAGATGCAACTGCAGCATGCAACACAGCTGAAGGCATCTGAATGCAACAGAGGTGAGGCCCAAAGACAGTAAGTAGAAGAAGGCGTTACTCTCTACACTGGATCCATAGGTTAAGGGTCATCTTCCTGACGTTCACAGAGCAGCAGTAACTCTGAAGACTACAACTCTCACATCAGGTGATTGCAGAACTCTGCATCCTCCTGAGGAAGACCTAAAGCCAATAGGGGCTGGTGGCCACCCATTGCTCACAGAGATTGAGATGACCACAGCTTTCAATTGGTTTTGCCTCTGGTTCATTCTTGGGCTCAGCTGCAGGATCCCATGACCCTGCAGTCCACAATGGCATCAGCTAAATGATGGGTTTATTGTTTGGGAGGGCACCATGGTATATTAAGTTGGAGATCGCTGCTGCCAGTTGGGCCCAGAGGGCTGTAGGCTTCACCTCCTTGGCTGGATTCCCTCACACCCAGGCCACAACAGGCTGCACTCATGTGCCGGTCATGGTTCCAAAAGAATAGCCATGTGCGCTGGTCAATCAGAAGCTATTCCTCTCCTTCAGTGTGCAGTTGTGTGCAATCACTGTGAGGACCCTGCAAACCTGGATGAAGTAGGCTTAAAAAAAAACTCATGTCTTGTTGATAATATGTATCAATAATTATTTTCCCCCTCATTCTATCCAAGAAAAAGCCACTGCCTACGATGCACTTATTTTAGTAACAGCTTGCTGAAATCTCTCAGCCACTTTTTTCAGTGATGTGTGACTAAGCATCACCTTGGAAACTGATAAGGAAGGTACTTTGTAACAGGCATTTACCTTGATATCAAATGTTTTTATTGCTGTACCTCGCCTAACTTGTCTTTCGTAATAATTTCTATTGCCCAATTTGTAACTTAATTACCTAATTTGTAATTTTGTCTTTACAGAAACGTGTCTTAAAATATGGTTTTATATGCAAACATCATTATTGACTCACTAACGTCCTGCAAATGGGACAAAAAGTGTAGGAAGCTTGGGTTTTAATGTATCCAGCTATACAGAAGCAGCAATCAATAGCTCCAATTCTGAGGTGCATTGTCAAATGTTAGGGCATAAATAAGAGAATGTCATGTCTGCAGAGAGTAAGATTGGACGGTGAGTGACCATCCCAATCCCCTCAATTACCTGCCAGATGGGTTTGGTTAAATGAGTATTATCTGTTTTCAAACAGGGAGATATATATCGGTCAGCTTAGTTACATTTGTGTGAGGGAAACTTTTTTGGAATCATCAATTAAAGATGAAATTACTACATAGCTGGAGGAAGAGACAATAATTAGAGGCGGCCACATGGATTTTAGAAAGGAAGGAGGTCTTTCACAAACCTGATAAGGACTCTTTTGAGGAAGGACCAGATTGAGTGGGTTGGGGTGGTGCTGCACACAGACTTTGATGAAGTGCCATACAGAGATTACTGATGAAGGTTAGGAGATACGGAATTAGAGGGAAACTTGCAAATTGAATTGAAAGCAAGTTAGAAGTTGAGAAACAGAGTGGTAGTTAAAAACAGCTTAAGTAGATAGCTTTGTATCACAGGGATCTGTTGGGGGGTTGCCTTCTGTTCATTGTGTATGCCAATAATTTGGATGTAAAGCACGGGAGAGTAATAGCTAACAAATAACTATTTTAAGAATAATAAATAATTCCAGCAATCAAACCATACTAATAAGATGGTGGAATGGACAAAAAATGGCAGCTGGAACTTATCAGTAAATGCAGTGCGGAATATTATAGTAAAGTAGAAGCAGACATTAGGTGGAACTTTCCGGCTGTTCATGTCGGTGGGATTTTCTGGTCCCCCTGCAGTGAACAGAGATTTGGCTGAGCGCAAATTCTCCGACCTTGCTTGCAGTGGAGGTGGGATGTGATTATTTTTTGGATGGAAGGTGTTGTGAGATAAAGAAAATCCCAGGAATTTGGAGGTTCAGGTTCACAAGGCAATAAAAGAAATATCTCAAGCACAGGCATAAGGCCACAAAATTATAGCTAATGGAATACTGGCAATAGGCACCGATGTGAAATGTAATGGTCAATTTAAAGGAAATCTCAGTGGGAGTGCATTGGAGTACAGTGTACAGCTTGGGCTCTGTACTTGGGGATGGATATTGAAGCATTGGCATTCAGTGCACGAAGAGAGTATGGCAGTTTTTAAAAGATTGGGCAGATTAGCAAAGCAGGTGGTTTTGAATGGTTGAGAAGACTTGGGTGATATAAAGTTAAGTGTGAAAGATTTAGAATAAAGAGCTGCAGAAATGGTT
This sequence comes from Carcharhinus amblyrhynchos, assembly GCF_965287045.1. Taxonomy (NCBI): domain Eukaryota; kingdom Metazoa; phylum Chordata; class Chondrichthyes; order Carcharhiniformes; family Carcharhinidae; genus Carcharhinus; species Carcharhinus amblyrhynchos. The sequence continues at coordinate 91,588,553 of NC_137328.1, read as the reverse complement.
TTACACAGGAGGCCATGAGGCCAGGGAATGCACAATAAACATGTAGTACTGTGCCAAATGATGGAATAACTCCTCCCTTCACTCCAGAAGAATGAATCAGCATTACGCTATAGCAGAACTGTTTTAGATTTAAAGAACATGAAGACATGAATATAGGCCAGTTTATTAATGAGATTAAGAACAGATAAGGATTTATGTGAGAACATAAGCTGTGAACTTCAAAGTCTTACTGAGTTTTTACCTGAATCACATTTTCTAAATTGTGAGAGCAAGCAATTCATTACGAGTTTAAATTTGGATTTATTTTAAACTTGAATTTCTCAGAATTTATTAATTAGTAGCAGAGACATAGGAAATATTAAGTTGTGCATAGATAATATGAGAGACTAAGACCTTACCCACTACATATTTTTATAAAAGATTTAGAAATATTACATCTTTGAAAATTTCAAACTTGACAAAGAACTAAAGTGGCTGAATCTATGTCTGCCTGTGAGCCTGAACATGAGAAGCTAACCAGCAATATTGTTATCCCTGAAGAGTCTTTAAAGACCAACTGTGAATTGCACAGACTAAATTCAAAGAGAGTTATCTAAAGGCCATCTGCATTGCATAACCCAGGTTGGCCAACAGGTGTCTGCTTGCCTGCTAAGACAAAGGGCCCTGCAAGCTTCCTTTCAAGCTTTAATGGAGGGACATTTAGCAATCTCAGGGACAAAAATGAGGGACACAGGTCATTGCCAAAAGTGGGGAGATGTGGGAGTCATGTGAGATTGGCCTCTGGCTTGTGGAACCAGTAATACTGCCTTGTTACAAAGTCTCAGTCTGCTATTTTACTATCTAACTAGTGGCCTCATAGAAAAGGAACTTTGCCTAGGTTCAACGCCTGGCACCATCTACACAGCTTCTGCTGGAAACTCTATACCACCCCGTCCAGGGCTAATTCTTCACTGCATGCCCATTGCATTACGTGAAACCAACACCACCAGAAAAGTGAATTAAGTAGCCTCATTGGATACCTACAAACCTCCATGAAAGATTTACTTTGTTGAACTTTGATTCTGGACTCTGGATCCATGGGAAGTCGTGTCTGACAAATTTACTGGAGTTCTATGAGGATGTGTCTAGGGCAGTGGATAGAGGAGAGCCGGTGGATGTGGTCTTTCTGGATTTTCAGAAGGCGTTTGACAAGGTACCTCACAAGAGGTTATTGCAGAAGGTCAGGGGACATGGAGTTGGGGGTAGGGTGTTAGCGTGGATAGAGGATTGGTTGTCAAATAGGAGGCAGAGAGTGGGGGTCAATGGGTGCTATTCGGATTGGCGGATGGTGACTAGTGGGGTGCCCCAGGGGTCAGTGCTGGGGCCTCAGCTATTTACCATTTATATAGATGATCTGGAGGAGGGAACCGAGTGCAGGGTGTCGAAATTTGCTGATGACACCAAGATTGGGGGAACGGCAAATTGTGCGGAGGGTGTGGAGAGTCTGCAGAAGGATCTAGATAGGCTGGGCGAATGGGCCAGGAAATGGCAAATGGAATTTAATGTTGGCAAGTGTGAGGTGGTCCACTTTGGTAGAAAGAATGGTAGGAAGGACTATTACTTACGTGGCGAAAAACTGCAGCAGGCGACGGTGCAGAGGGACCTCGGGGTCCTTGTGCATGAGTCGCAAAAACCCAGCTTGCAGGTGCAGCAGGTGGTCAGGAAGGCGAATGGGATGCTGGCCTTCATAGCGAGGGGGATTGAATATAAAAGTAGGGAGGTCTTGCTGCAGCTGTATAGGGCATTGGTGAGGCCGCAGCTGGAGTACTGTGTGCAGTTTTGGGCGCCGCACCTGCGCAAGGATATTTTGGCCCTGGAGGGAGTGCAGAGGAGGTTTACTAGGCTGATACCGGAGTTGAGGGGATTGAGCTATGAGGAGAGGCTGAATAAACTAGGCTTGTACTCGTTAGAGTTTAGAAGAATGAGGGGAGATCTCATTGAGACGTATAAGATGATGAATGGGATGGATAGGATAGAGGTGGAGAGACTCTTCCCACTCAAAAAAGACAGTAGGACTAGGGGGCACAGCCTCAAGATAAAGGGGAGGCGGTTTAGAACGGAGTTGAGGAGGAACTTCTTCACTCAAAGGGTGGTGAATCTCTGGAATTCTCTGCCCGTTGAAGTGGTGGAGGCTGCCTCGCTAAATATTTTTAAGAAGCGGGTTGATGGGTTTTTGATAAGAGAAGGGATTGAGGGTTATGGGGAGAGGGCGGGAAAGTGGAACTGAGCCACGACAGATCAGCCATGATCTTATTGAATGGCGGGGCAGGCTCGAAGGGCTAGATGGCCTACTCCTGCTCCTATTTCTTATGTTCTTATTTCTTATGTTAATATTAACAAAAAATTGGATCGCTTCAAAACTGAGGGGTTGGGGAACATGCCATCACTTTTAAAGAAAGCAACAAATCAAAACACCCTTCTGTTTATGGAAAGATGGTGAGAGAAGAAATTAACCTCCCATCCTGAACAATAACAAAAATTCCAGAGTTTCAAGGTAGGATAAATACCTGCAGCCACTGCGACTGATCGCTTCGTCCTGATGTCCAAGCATTTATCTTCCCTTGTTTATCCAGACGGGCTTTACAGGGCTCCCATGTAAACATATCCATATTTAGGGTCCTAAAGATGTTGGAAGCAGTAATCTGATAATCCTGGATATGTCCTGACTTCATCCCCAGAGGCTCTGAACAGCCTAAAAGAATAGAACAATTTTAAAATAGAACAAATCAAGCTCATCGTACTTGACATTCATGAATACAAAATTTCAGTGACACTAAACATACACTTAAATTCAAATGATCATAATGATGTCTGATAATTTAAAACAATCCTAAATCTTCTGACTGCTTTTCTTCCCCATTACTCTTTTCACTGTTCTATCCTCCTAATGTTAAGGCATTGGCCTCTGACTGGGCTACTGTTCTAATGGTGCTGATTGTTCTCTAGAATCTTTCCAAACTGTACTATTTTTGGCTTAGATAGTCAGTGACTGCAAACTTTTCAATCATTGTAGGAATTACACCCAAATCTAATCCGTCTTTGCCTGTCATTCACAGGAATATGCATCCAACAATAGTTATTAGCTAATGATTAGGCATGGGGCGGTGGGGGGCAGGGGCTGGTGGGGGGTGGGGGGGAGATGGTGGCGGTTGTTCTACCACATTGCTCTTTCCGAATCGAGGCAGAATTGTTGCATCCACAATGCTATCATCCCAGTGGAGGTCCTATGCCTCAATGCAAATTTGAAATTCAACCTAGCTACCCACTACCCTGATGAATACAAATGTTTGCTTTCATAAGGGACTACGTACTTGAGGGGATTAATATGTACTAAATGAGCTTTCATGAATGAGAATGTTTTTTCTTAAATCTGCAACAGATATTTAGAACTCTTTTTAAAAATCTTATCAAGGCTCTTGTGGTCTGGCCATATAGATTAAGTAAGTTGGCGTAGGTGTAATAAGGAGACATAAGGTGGATGGGGATTTTAAGTTGGCACTGAGTTGACATGGGACCATGAAGGGATATAGCGTGAATGGGGTGCGTGGGTTGGAATGAGTTGGCACAAAGTTGGCATAGGTGATATAAGGGGTAGATGAGGGATCATGAGTTGGCATCTAGGGAATGACAGACCATTTAGAGTGAGTGGAGGCATGGGTGGGCATAGGTTGACACTTCTGGACACAAAGTGGGTGGAAGGTGAAGGGGTGTGAGGTGTGAAGACCTCATATTTAAGAAAACAACTGGAACAAAATTCAAGAGAACCAAGGCAGGCCTTATAACCAGCCCAGCTTGGAACATGACATGTCCTGTCACTGCTTCCAATCTGCATCCTGGGATGGTATCACCTCCTGCCTACCCCCTGATATAAAGGCCCCACCATTCGGGGCCCTTTTTTGAGTTAGGTCAGAAATTTTCCAGCTGTGAACACCCATCTTGGGACTGAAAATCTAGGCCCCTATTAGGCTTTGAAGAGTTTAGTAACATTCAGTGACAGAAAATGGGATCAGCAGCTGAAGAGAAAAAAATACAGGGCTACATGGAAAGGGTAGAGGAGTGGGACTAACTGAGTTGACATTTCAGAGAGCTAGCACAGACATGATAGGCCAAATGGTCTGCTTCAGTGATTCTATGATGGGATCTGGTGGTTTCGTTGAGTGCAGGCTGCAATGTTTTCTCTGGCCTGAGCAAGGAAGCTGTTGCAATTATCCTACGGGGATGAAGTGAATGTGAAGAGACTCAGCCTCAGAACAGGAAAAGGGAAGCTACATTTTTGTCCTTGTGGGATCAGTGGGAGCAAGATACACCGAATCCCACAAAACAAGTTCACAACTTCTCTGCTTCAGAGTTTTCCTCTTTAAAAATGCAAGACTCCTGAGAGATGTCCCTGAACCTGGTCCCATTTCGGTATTTTTGGGGCTGTACAGTTTTCTGCCATTTTCTGCTGAATTCACATCCCCATGACAGATTCTTTGTAACTCTGGCAACTCAGAATATGCTCATTCATCAAATTATTGAAACTGAAATATTTTGTTCAAATGCAGTAACAAAAATAGCTTCACTGAAAATCCTCATAAATGTGCACATTCCTATTAGCTGTCCTACATTCACTTAGGTTGAGAAACTAATCCATTTAATTGCTCTTTGCAATTTCCCTGAAATGTGAAAGAGACCTCCATTGGGAATACCAATTATGTGGCAAATGTTTCCATTATGATACATTGCAAAGTGCTGTCAAATGTGCATATATCATATTTTACTGTAATGATATTGTAGAAACCTTGCTTTATACTCATCTATTTAAAGTAGCAATACATATGCTTGACCTTTATTTGTGCTGTCCTGTTGTATATTTTGCACCCTTGGATATAAGAGTACAAATGTGCGTACAATGGGACTGCTCGAGACACTTTCTTAGATTCAGTGATGTTAATTGCTTCCATGTATAAGGCCCATATTTCTGAGATGATTCACAGTGCCTTGTATCTAGTTGTGAGAAATGAAATAAGAGGGAATGGAATGAACTGGCACCGATATTTGCAGGATGGCATGGAGAGAGTGGAGACAAACGCCTGCACTCAGAAAGTCTGGAAATGCTGAAAGCAGAGAAGCATTGCAGACTTCCCCCTGCAGTTAGAAATCAGGGATTGGGAGAGGGAGGCTCAGAGGGACAGCAGCCAGGAAGGAGGCAATGATCAAGCAGGGAGAGAGGCCTGAAGTTCCTGAGGAAGAAGGGAGGTTTATTGGGGGAAGGGAGCAAGCACAGCTGAGAGAAATGGTGGGGGAGAGATCTTGGGAGAAGCATAAGGACACAAGAACTGGAAGTATGAGTTAGCAATTTAGTCCCTCCAGCCTCTTTGCCATTTATTACAATTTCATCTTGACCTCAGCTCCACTATCTTGTCAATCAACATAGCCCTTCAAATCGTTACGGATTAAAAATCTGTCCACCTCTTCCTTAAATTTACTCAATGTCCCAGCATCCACCATGTTCTGGGGTAGTGAATGCCACAGACTCAGAATTCTTTGAGAGAAGGAATTTCTCTTCATATCTGTTTTAAATCTGCCACCCCTTATCCTAAAACTATGATCTCTTGTTCTAGATTGCCCTACAAAAGGAAACATCCTCGCCACATCTATTTTGCCAACCCCCTTATCACTTTATACACCTCAATTTCATCTCTTCTCATTCTTCTAAACTCCAGGCAATATAAGCCTTAATTGTCAAATCTCTTTTGGGCAGGAGAGGTCGCAGGTGAGAGAGATTGCAGAGGTGGACAACATAGGGAGGACAGATTTGGCTGCTAAAATCTGAGGAACAGAACCTCATTTAAATAGTCTCAGCATTAAGACTGCCTGTCATGAAACCAGAGGTAGGCATATTCATATTGTGCTCTGGCCATATTTTATATTATTATCCATTTAATAATTACTGCCTTCCCCCAGCTAAATTAACTCCTGCTCTTCATGGGAAAGGTTAAATTTATCCCCAGCTTCTATTCTTGAATGCTTCCCTTCTCATAATACAAATTTTAAACCCAACCCATTTACTTGTAAATCTAACCTCACCATAGCCTCTCATTACAAATGCATGAACTTTGCACCTTTATCCTTTTTCTTTTAGCTCTTATAGACAAGTTGTCTCTGTTACCTCACCCCAGTTTAATTCATATTGTATACACAGACAGCCAGAATACCACCATATTCCCCAAATTATTAACAAAGACAACATCCATCATCACACACTGCTCTTTCTGAAAGGTGACTAGTTTACACTTTGCGGCAACATGGTGAGAAACAAACATTAATCTGTTTATGCTTTCAGTCATTCACAGACCAACAGTTCTGACCAATTACTAACTTCAATTAGTACTTGACTTTGTGTGTTTATACAAATTAATGTAGACCTCACACTTCCTCCATCAGTGGATCATCCTTGATTGATTTAAAAATACATCTACTTACTTCCCTCTATTTTAAGAGCTTCTGAGTGTGGCAGAAGCTTGCCATTGTGGCTTTTGGTTTATGTGATCTGAGTTTCAGAATGATTTTCCCACTAATTTACATCTGTGTTCATAACAAAGGGGAATACCCTGTGGCTGATAATCCTTCCTGTGCATTTAGGATCAATGACTTGTAAACGTAATAGACAAGGTGCTTACTCATTACTGGCAGCAGTGAACAAATTGCTTCATCTGTTGGGAAATAATTTGAATGCTTAACTCATTAGCATTCTGACCACTTTTCAACTCTATATTTTGTTTTAAACTTGTTTTAATTTAAAGCTCTAATGTTTAAATGTAACTTCTTTCCAAATCATTTTTGTGCAAAATTGGTCCAAAAATCCTAATATCTGCCAAATATCAACCCATTTTCTAAAGCTGTCTCATACTGAAGGTATGGGGAAAGGTACAGTTTTGTACTGAGCAAGGCAACACTTCAAGGAGCATAACTTATTTCCACATTCAAAGATGCTTAAAGAGCCAAGGAAATAATTAAGACATTGACACAAAATCCTTACAAGTTACTTGAATGCAGGACAGTATATTAACTCACAGTCTAGAAGGCCAAAGTTAAACTTCCAAAGCAGTAGATAACAGCCAAACTTGGTTTCAAAATCTCTGGGAGCAAGAGGACAGCACAGTAGCTAGTGTCTCTACCTTTGTAACAAAATACATTTATGCAGATGTTGATCATCACAGTGACTGAATATTCTCCAATCACCTCTAAAGTGAAGAGTCGTAGATTTGAGTACTGAATATCTTTTGGACCTTGCAAGTTTGTCAACTGCTGAAAGGGATTACAGGTGAAAAATTAGATGTTTGCAAGACACCAGGGGCTGTCATATCCTTCCAGAAAAGGAAGCAAAACTAAGTTGTTGGTGGTCAGGCGATGGGGTCCTGATGGGGAGATAACAATGTTTGTTCCCTGTGCCCCAAAAAATTTTTGAGGATATTGGAATTTCTCTCCATAGCGGTCCATTTATCCCATTAGCTGAAGCAGAAAAATGAGATTTACCAACATAGCGATGCTGTTTCTTCACATGTCCGTTTGTGTGCATTAAGCAAGTTATGACCTTGCAACTTCAGTGATGGGAGAAGGTCAGAGAGTGAGAGAGGGTGGATCAGAGAGGCACAATCAGTCAGTCAGTGAGAGAGAGGATGGATCAATAGGAGGGACGATCAGTCACTGAGAGAGAGGGTGGGTCAATAGGAAGGACAATCAGTCAGTCAGTGAGAGAGAGGGGGGTCAATAGGAGGGATGATCAGTCACAGAGAGAGGGTGGGTCAATGGGAAGGACAATCAGTCAGTCAGTGAGAGAGAGGGTGGGTCAATAGGAGAGACAAATCAGTCAGTCAGTCACAGAGAGAGGGTGAGTCAATAGGAGGGACAATCAGTCAGTCAGTGAGAGAGAGGGTGGGTCAATAAGAGGGACAATCAGTCAATAACTGAGAGAGAGGGTGGGTCAATGGGAGGGACAATCAGTCAGTCACTGAGAGAGAGGGTGGGTCAATAGGAGGGATGATCAGTCACAGAGAGAGGGTGGGTCAATGGGAAGGACGATCAGTCAGTCAGTGAGAGAGAGGGTGGGTCAATAGGAGAGACAAATCAGTCAGTCAGTCACAGAGAGAGGGTGAGTCAATAGGAGGGACAATCAGTCAGTCAGTGAGAGAGAGGGTGGGTCAATAAGAGGGACAATCAGTCAATAACTGAGAGAGAGGGTGGGTCAATGGGAGGGACAATCAGTCAGTCACTGAGAGAGAGGGTGGGTCAATAGGAGGGATGATCAGTCACAGAGAGAGGGTGGGTCAATGGGAAGGACGATCAGTCAGTCAGTGAGAGAGAGGGTGGGTCAATAGGAGAGACAAATCAGTCAGTCAGTCACAGAGAGAGGGTGAGTCAATAGGAGGGACAATCAGTCAGTCAGTGAGAGAGAGGGTGGGTCAATGGGAGGGACAATCAGTCAGTCACTGAGAGAGAGGGTGGGTCAATGGGAGGGACAATCAGTCAGTCACTGAGAGAGAGGGTGGGTCAATAGGAGGGACAATCAGTCACAGAGAGAGGGTGGGTCAATAGGAGGGACAATCAGTCAGTGAGAGAGAGGGGGGTCAATAGGAGGGACAATCAGTCAGTGAGAGAGAGGGTGGGTCAATAGGAGGGACAATCAGTCACAGAGAGAGAGGGGGGTCAATAGGAGGGACAATCAGTCAGTGAGAGAGAGGGTGGGTCAATAGGAGGGACAATCAGTCAGTGAGAGAGAGGGTGGGTCAATAGGAGGGACAATCAGTCAGTGAGAGAGAGGGGGGTCAATAGGAGGGACAATCAGTCAGTGAGAGAGAGGGTGGGTCAATAGGAGGGACAATCAGTCACAGAGAGAGGGTGGGTCAATAGGAGGGACAATCAGTCAGTGAGAGAGAGGGGGGTCAATAGGAGGGACAATCAGTCAGTGAGAGAGAGGGTGGGTCAATAGGAGGGACAATCAGTCAGTGAGAGAGAGGGGGGTCAATAGGAGGGACAATCAGTCACAGAGAGAGAGGGGGGTCAATAGGAGGGACAATCAGTCAGTGAGAGAGAGGGTGGGTCAATAGGAGGGACAATCAGTCAGTGAGAGAAAGGGGGGTCAATAGGAGGGACAATCAGTCAGTGAGAGAAAGGGGGGTCAATAGGAGGGACAATCAGTCAGTGAGAGAAAGGGGGGTCAATAGGAGGGACAATCAGTCAGTGAGAGAGAGGGTGGGTCAATAGGAGGGACAATCAGTCAAGCATTGTGGGAGCACTAGACAGAAGGAAGGACAATCAGGTCAGTCAGTGATGGACAACAGGTCGGAAGGAAACAGTTGACCTAGTCAATGAGGAAAAGCAGGATGGAGAGGGCACAATTGGTCAATCAATAAGGGAATGCACATCAGAAGAAAGGATGAGGATTAAAATTCCAGTCACGACACATCTTACTTTAATTTTCAGAAGTAAATTGATTTCAGAAATGAAAAAGAAAAATTTGCAGGGGAAAGGTGAGATGACCATCTTCTGTGCAGTGAGATTCCTCAAAAATTGGAGCAATCTGTAAATTAATATTCAGCATTGTGATTAATGCAGCAGTTTATATCACTGCGAGAGAGTGGAAATTATATCCACTCTTTTCTTTATGAATGTTAAATTGAAAGATGTGAAATTGATATTAATAGTCAATATTTTGTTTTAAATGTCTAATCAGCAAAATAGATTTTTTATTAAAAGTGCCAAGGAATTGAATGTATTAGAAATAAATCAAGAGAAGCTCAGCTTGTACCTTAATTCAAACGCTTAAAAAAAGCTTCCACTTTCATTTGCCAAATCAGCACAATCTCAGAGCAAGAAGCCATTGTAAATACAATTAGACTATGGATATAATAAGCAGATGTTTAATGATAGCTACATTGCTCATTGTAACTATTCTTTACAGGGATAGCAAAGGAGAGGGGGTAGAGAGGCCAGTGTACAAAAGCCACTCAAATCCCTCAGTAAGGATGGGAAGCCAGGTCAGACAGGAAAAAAAGAGTCAACCCAGACAGACACATTCTTGAAAGGAAAAGACAAGACTTGCATTAATGTTGCACCTTGTCATGCCACTCAAAGGTGTGGTTTGAAATGGGAGAACGAGCAAGTTTCCATGATGATCGGTTTCTGTAAATACATTTATTTAAGTCTGCAAGGTTCCGCATACACATTTAATACCATGCCAATTTTTAACCTGTAATAATAGCGGAAGGCTTTTCATCTGTGTGGTCTCTCTGCCAGTAGACCAACAAATGTGGGCCTTGATTCCATAAAACTCCACTTGAACCTGTGAATGACTGCTTGTGTGATTAAGATTCATAACCCGGTGATTAATCTCAGCTGCTGCCACTGGAATTTTGATAGGAATTACACCAAGTGGAACAAACCCACTCCTGGAAAACTAATATATAATTCATAGTTTAATCAACAAAATTAATGCTTTTTCGCAGCAACCCTTTAAAATAGGCATATCCAACAACACAGTGTTAAGTGAAAATTACCTGACATTTCACAGCCAAGCAGCTCCATCCTCAATGTACAGTGTCTCCGACAGACCTGGGGATACAGGCGTATGTACTGGGCCTCTATAGGAGGATTAAATGAATTTGCATGTGGAGTGTTGTTATCGACATTTCCACGGAAAACCTGCAGAATTTGAATGGATTTTAGCAAGACAGCACAACGTGTCTCAGTTACCCGGCTGATTCATTGATATGACAGAACTTTTGCCCACTCCAACAATCAGATTGTTTGCACAAAAGCTTCACGCTGGAGCAGATTATCCCGTACAATAATTAAGTGCATCAGTGAAACAGCAGATGCCATTACAAATCCTTAAACATAATGAAACAAGGCAGCATCTCAATTAAAGGGCCGGCTTCCAGGCTAGCTTTAAAGGATTATTTATTTACGCCTGAACATATCTGCAAGTGTATTGGAAGATCCATTTCAAAATCAAAGTGGAGCAGGCTAATGAAACAAACCAAATTATAGGGGAACATTCACTGCTTAAATCAATAGCAAGAAACAAATGTCAGAGTGCAATCACTTTTTCTCATATACTTCTTAGACGGTTGTCTGCTTTGATATATATACGATGTTAGAAAACTAATGAAAGAGTTATTACCAGCAGCAAAACCTTCTGGAAAATGCAGAATTATTTGTAAAGTGGATCGTGTTCATTGCACCATGATGAAGAGAACCCGATGATAGATAGTGGAAATTGGAGGATAGAAAGCCCAATTTTGTTTCTATATGCAAGGTGCAGCAAAAATCTAGCCATCAAAATTACAGCAAGCAAATGCGAAAGAAAGACTTGCATTGATTTAGTGGGCAGGATTTTAATGGTCTCGCCCGGGTGAGACTGGAGATTCTCACCTGAGATGAACGGAGATTTCTATTGTCAGATCCTCACCTGCTCCGATTCCGTGGCGGGTAAAATGGTGGCATTCAGGCCAGTGTCTTTCAAAGCCTCGAGATTTTCCCCTCCCGTTCGCCACGGGAATTGTAGCGGGTGAGGGGGGTGGACATTGCAAACATCTGTTGACCCTGGGTGGGATTTTCCGGTTTTGGAGTGAGCACAGCCGGAAAATCCTGCCCCAGATGTCCCAAATCGCCTTATACTAATAAAGTACTTTTTAAGTCTTGTCGATGTTGTAATGTTGGAATTGTGTGTAACACAGTCAACTAGGGCACTGCAAGTTCCCACAACGTGACAAATGGCTAGATTTTGTGTCAAAATAATGGCGACTCTTGTGCACCTTGTTACTGAAATGCCAATTGGCCAGCAACTTGTGGTGAGGAAGTGATTTGGTGTGAACTGCCAAGCACCCACAAGTTTCTGGACAATTTGAACCATTTGCCATGCAGGCCTTGCAAAAACAGCAGCTTGCTGTCCCCTCCCCCCATCTTTAGGAAATTGTTGCACTTAGCATTAACTGCCAATTAAACTCCCCACAGAAAATTAGGGTTTGTACATAAAAGTAGTATTTTTTAATGATGGAATTACGTGCCTGCTTTCAACTTTATGGTTCAGGAAGGGAGCAACTGAAACTGTGAGCTCGTCTATGGGTAATAAATCCCTAGAGATTCTTAAAATTTAACATTGTTAAATCTTCTTATTTTTCCTTTGTTGTATTCTCTTAATATAAATCCAATCTTCTTTTCCTTCTCTTTGTTATTACTCTGTCATTGCTTTGTTGAACTCTAATCCCTCCCTTTCCAACTCATTCATTCCGCTTTCTTTCTTAATCCTTAAAACTCATTGGTTAAAGAACTGGCACCATTCGCTGAAGTCCTAGATAACCCGATGACCTCACATTTTTGGCAAATTTTAGCGCAAAATCTTGGTTGAACTCAAGGGTGAGGGAAACTGTCTAACTAATAGGACATGTTACAAGATGCCCTGCTCAAATTTGGGGTTATTAATTCAGCTCCCTCATACTGCCAGTGTCAGCAGTTCCCTCAGGCAGGTTTTCCCATGTGGGCTGCTTACTCAAAATGCTATAAAACTGAACAGAATCAAAGGGTGAATAATTCTTTGTTAGGCTTTTATTTAAAATGATGCTGATGGTGGTCATTGCTCTTTACAGGACAAACTGAACTATTATTGGCCTGAATTTTCCAGAGGGTGAGTGCTTGTGGCACCTGTTATCCGGCGAGGCTTCATGCCAACCCTGACAGACTCACTGCCATTTCTTGCTCAAATGAGCATTGACTGGCATTGAAGGGCCATTCAACCAGTTTTGCCCAAGTTCTGCAGGTGCTACTCTACCAGCCACTGTCCTTTCTCCTTAGCCCAGCAAATATGTTCTCTTCAGGCACGTATCCAATTCTCTTTTCAATGACGCAGTTAGATCTACAATTTGAATTCACTCGACAAACTATATCCAGATCCCTCATGATTTTGAACATTACAATTGAGTCTCCCATCAACCTTATCTTTTCTAAGGAGAACAATCTCAGTTTTTCCAATCCACCATTGTAATCCTAACTGAAGTCTCTCATCCTCGAACTGTTCCCGTAAAGTTTTTCCACATCCTCTCACAAGGCTTTCCTGTGTATTGCACTGAGAAAAGATTAACCTGTGGACTCACAGCACGAACTAACCTTATTTGCATCTTCCCAACAGAGAGGGCAGTAGAGAGATCATTATAACAAAGTGCATATTGTACAATATACTACAATCCCTCCCCATTTAAAAAAAGTGCACATTAAAATGTAAAATGGTACATGTACGGAATAAAATATGATTCAGCTAATAAGAACAATAGCTGAAAATTTATGAGGTGGTTTCTTATACATAGAACCCCTACAGTAGAGAAGGAGGCCATTTGGTCCATCGAGCCTGCACCAACAACAATCCCACCCTAACACCACACATTTACCCTGCCAATCTCCCTGAAAATTGGGTCAATTTAGCATGACCAATCAACCTAACCCACACGTCTTTGGACTGTGGGAGGAAACCGGAGCACCCGGAGGAAACCCACGCAGACACGGGAAGAACGTACAAACTCCACACAGTCAGAGAGACCGAAGTCGAGAATCGAACCCGGGTCCCTGGCGCTCGAAGCAGCAGTGCTAACTCCTGTGCCAATGTGCTGCTCACTTGCCACTGTGCTGCCCACTGTTTCTACTATAATCACAAACAAAACATAACTGGCTGATATCGCCATAGTAATTTACATATATAAAACTTTCCTTAACACCATTATGTGTTTAACAAAAATATAACATTTGACAAGAAGTAATGAAAGGAACAATTTATTTCTTCACCCTACCGATGTACTCTTAATTAAACCATCTGGCTTCTTTCAAATTCTGGCTGGGTCTTTCAGTCCATTTACATAGATTTTATTCCACCAAGGTTTACAGAGAGATTGTTAGAGAAATGTGAATGGTAAGCAATTCCTTGCATTTTGCAGTTAATTTTAATTGCAAATATGTATTTGGCAGATCTATCTTACTTAACACCTTTCCATTGGCATATTAGAAAACAAATCTTCACTGGTAGGCAGTATCCTTATCATAGAATCTCTGGAATTCTCTGCCCGTTGAAGTGGTGGAGGCTGCCTCGCTAAATATTTTTAAGACGCGGGTTGATGGGTTTTTGATAGGCAAGGGGATTAAGGGTTATGGGGAGAGGGCGGGAATGTGGAACTGAGACACGACAGATCAGCTATGATCTTATTGAATGGCGGGGCAGGCTCGAGGGGCTAGATGGCCTACTCCTGCTCCTATTACTTATGTTCTTATGTTCTTAGAGCTCTACAGTGCAGAAAGAGGCCCTTCGGCCCATCGAGTCTGCACCAAACATAATCCCACCCAGGCCCAACCCCCATGTCCCTACATATTTTACCCACTAATCCCTCTAGCCTACGCATCTCAGGACACTAAGGGGCATTTTTTTAGCATGGCCAATCAACTTAACCCTCACATCTTTGGACTGTGGGAGGAAACCAGAGTACCCGGAGGAAACCCATGCAGATATGAGGAGAATGTGCAAACTCCACACTGTGACCTGAGCTAGGAATCAAACCCAGGTCCCTGGAGCTGTGAAGCAGCAGTGCTAACCTCTGTGCTACCGTGCCACCCTCAGAGCCTTCTCACTCACCTGATTTATCATATGCTCAAAAACATCACAAATCCAAATGACCAGTCTGCTACTTGAACTACCACCATGGGTGTGACCCATTCCTTGATCTTTGCTTTCCTAATTGCTCCTGTTCTTTCTAATCTATTTTGCTCTTTACTCACTATTTCTATCAGTACATGTTATTTTATATTTTAGTGAATGTCAAAATCTAAAGCCAAGCAATGGCCTCCTCATTTCCCCAGTATCTGTCACTTAGTTGGTAAAAGGGACATTCCTTGGTAACATGCAGCATCGGTGGAAATTTCCACTAGTGCCTAAGGGGTTTGTACTAAAGAACAAAGAACAACACAGCACGGGAAACAGGCCCTTCGGCCCAACAAGCCCATGCCGCCATTTTCACATTATGAGTCCCCCCTCCACCCATGACCCTTGTCTATGCTTATGGCATTCCACATTGAGGGAAGACTAATTTAGGGACAATTTGTAACACCAATCAGCCTAACAGCACATCTTTGGGGTGTGGGAGGAAACCAGAGCACCCGGAGAAAACCCACACAAGCACAGGGAGAATGCAAAAACTCCCACAGACACTGGCCCAAATCCATGTGTCTGCACAGCAAACAGTGATAGTCACTGAGCTGTCGTGTTGCCCAGCATCTGGTCCAGTTTAAGCGTACACTAACGATGTGAAGTACTAGGCTACTCTCGAAACAACCAAGAGCAGCCCTTGTATGACCCATCGCGTGTATGCCCCTTGTTGGACAACAAGGCGGACCGAAGCACCTGTGGATTAAAAGAGAAAAACATCAATACCATGCACATCCTTATACAAACATTCAAGGGAATCCCCAGAAGCTCAAAAGTAAAACAAGTGAGCCAGAAAATACGTTGGAAGGTCCATAGGAATCAATTGATTTCCAGGGGCATCCCAAGCTCCTGAACCTTATTTAAAACAGTCTCCTATATCCCTCCATCTCCATCCCGCTCATGTGCCTATCTAAGTAACTCTTAAACAACTCCAGCGTGCCTGCCTCCACCACCTTGCTTGGCAGAGCATTCCATACCCCCACTACCCTCTGTGTGAAAAACATCCCTCTAACATCCGAATTATACTTCACCCCCCTTACCCTAAGCCTGTGGCCCCTCGTAATGTGCGTTTCCAATCTAGGAAAAAGCTTACCACTGTTTACTTTATCTATACCCTTCATAATCTTATATACCTCTATTAGATCTTTCCTCATAGCCCAGTTCTTCCATACCAGGCAGCATCCTGGTAAACCTCCTCTGCACTCTCTCCAGGGTCTCCACGTCTTACTAAGACCCAGCAGTGGAGGTTGGTTGCACAGAGTTCTGGTCTGTCCTGAATCTATCTGCCATGACAGTTCAAACTCTGCCACCCTATAGATGTGGTTTGTCACAAGAATCTTGTTGGTGACTTCCCATGCTTCACATTCCTTGATCCAAAGGATATGGACTGATAGGTCATGCTCTGGAAGATTGCTCTAGATGGGGCACTGAGATGGTAAGTGGATTGAACAAGTGGAGTGGTAAGGGAGGTGCAGTCTGTTTGATTTCAACTAACTTGTCAGGTTTTACTGTCAGCAGAAGTGTGGCAGAGTGATGTTTGCAAGGACAGGAAAGCAGTTGAGCAGACAGTTTCAGTTATGATGTACGTTGTTGCATTTAATTGAGTGGCA
Organism: Carcharhinus amblyrhynchos; assembly: GCF_965287045.1. Classification (NCBI taxonomy): domain Eukaryota; kingdom Metazoa; phylum Chordata; class Chondrichthyes; order Carcharhiniformes; family Carcharhinidae; genus Carcharhinus; species Carcharhinus amblyrhynchos. Next base: position 91,572,182 of record NC_137328.1, on the reverse strand, counting down.
ACTAGATGTGTTGTACCTGCGCAAAAGGCACATGCTTAGCCTACCTACGCATTGTCTTTTATCTTGACTTCAGCCTTGTTTCATTATTTGTCATCCTTGCTCAAAGACCACTCTGTGCTTTCTTGCCACTTCCTTGGTGACACACATACATACTCTTACTGATCCTTACTGTAAATAGCCAGGCCCCATTTATGCATATGTCCTTAGGCCAGTCCTTCCCATCAGCGAGACTTTGTTCCCTTCCATCACTACCAGTGGCAAATAATAGGATATATCATCATATTCCACTCTGATACTAACTTCACCTAACACTGGAATATTCTTATTAGAATAAGTAGTTTGTTTATCATAGAAACCCTACAGTGCAGAAAGAGACCATTTGGCCCATCGAGTCTGCTCTGACTATAATCCCACCCAGGCCCTACCGCCACATCCCTACACATTACCTGCTAATCCTTCGAACCTACGCATCTCAGGACACTAAGGGGCAATTTTAGTATGGCCAATCAACCTAAGCTGCAAATCTTTGGACTGTGGGAGGAAACCGGAGCGCCCAGAGGAATCCCACGCAGAGATGAGGAGAATGTGCAAACTTCACACAGACAGTGACCCATGCCGGGAATCGAACCCAGCTCCCTGGAGCTATGAAGCAGCAGCACTAACCACTCTCTACAGTTTAGAATAAGGGAATGTGAATTAAAGACTTATTGTATTCTCCTTTTGAGATAATAGACATGGCTGCCGTTGTTTCAAAGATAAAAGCAAATTGTAAGTATCTGACTTTAATTTCTATTGTGGGTACTGGAATTATATCTTACTCTTCTTCAATGTGCTATTTTCTTTGCTCTCTGACTCTTGATCTTCCTGCACGATAACATAAACTCGTCTTCATACCTATCACATGGGCATTCAAACATTTCCAGAGCCCTGGACACTCTTTAGATCCGCCATGACTCTGACCTGGTGAACGGCTGTGACCTGGAGCTCAAACCTCCTCAAAATTGACTTAAGGAGTTACAAAAATATGTCAGAATGGGCTAGATTTCATGGTGGAGAGGGGGGAATGGAGGGGGAGGGAAAGTTAATCCTGAATGGAGCGACGTTTAAAAAGCTTACTCCACCATGATAACATGTTAGTGATGGGCTCAACAAACTAAGGGTCGGAGTTCTCCTTTTCAGAGAACAGGAAGTCCCACCTGAGGAGCTGCTCTCCACTGTGATTGGCCAGTACCTCAGCAGCCCCAGTAGCATCAGAATTCAGTCGTGGATGCTGCCGGGACAATAGGCAGACCCAGGGAGGAAGATCATGGTCTTCAGAGACAGGTAAGTCCCAGGCTTTACCAGGCTTTATCTCCAGGGAGGGGAGATATTGGAGAGCTTAAGGTGTTAGGAGGTTGGGTGTGGGGTCTGCAGGGCAGGTGGAGAGGATAAAAAGATGGGTTGACATCTTGGAAGGAGTGAATAGACTGCCAATGATTGATGAGCCCTCCCCTTTCCCCCATTTTCCTTGTCATCTTTGTAAGAATCCATTTCAAAAATGATCTCTACCCAGGCCAACCTGCCCAGTGTTTTATAGCTGTAAAAGTAGACTGAAATCCTTAATTGTCATACTACAGACCTCACATCCTTCCAGAAGTGCGTTGCCTAGAATTGGACACAATACTCTAAATGAGGATGAACCAGTGTTTTATAAAGGTTTATCATACCTTCCTTGTTTTTGTACTTCAAGGTCAGAATCTTCTACCCTTCTGGCAGGTTTTTAGGTGAGGTGGGGGTGGGGGTGTGAAACTGCAGGGCTGGGATTTCTCCATGTTCCTACCTGCCGACCTTGCGGCAATTTTATGTGATGGGGTAGGTGGTGAGATGCTGTGACAAGGCCTCGGACAGCAAACCCACCCCTTCCTCAGTTGAGACTACTGAATAGCCACTGTCAATATCCTGGGGGTTAACACTGACCAGAAACTGAAGTGGACTAGCCATGTAAATATTGTGGCTAGAAGTTCTGAGAGCAGCTGACCTCCTGACTTCCCAAAGCCTGTGCACCATCTACAAAGAACAAATTAGGAATGTGATGGAATACCCATCAATTGCCTGGATGGGTGCAGCTCCAACAACAGTCAGGAGGCATGGCACCATCCAGGACAACACAGCCCGTTGACTGACACCCCACCAACCACTATAAAATTTCATTCCCTCTGCTGTCGATGCACAATGTGTATCTTTACAGGATACACTGCAGAAACTCAACCAAAGTCCATTCCACAGCACCTTACAAACCTACAACCTCTCCCACTTAGAAAGACAAAGGCAGCAGACACATGTGAGCACCACCACCTCCAAGTTCCCCTCCAAGTCACACACTATCCAGACTTGCAAATTTATCACCATTCCTAATCTGTTGTTGGGTAAAAATCCAGGAAATCCCTTCCTATCAGCACTGAGAGTGTACCTTCATCACATGGACTGCAGTGGCTCAAGAAGGTAGTTCACCATCACCTTCTCAAGGGCAATTAAGTCTGGTCTGGCCCAGCCAGTGTGACACTCACATTCCATGAACGAATAAAAAAAAACATTTTGTAATTGGTCCCTGTACAACCTCGTCAAGGTCCTTAACATATATCCAACAAATAGTGGTCTGAGTAATGTCCCATGGGGAGCTGCACTTTCTGTCTTCCTCCAGTCTCAAAACAACCATTCACCACTACTTTGTGCTTCTTGTCACTCGACCAAATCCATATCACTGCTTCCACTGTCCCATGTAATCCTCAACTTGTTGAAAAGTCCATTATTTTCCAATTTATCAAATGCCTCTTGAAGTCCATGTGAACCGCAGCAACCACATTACACTCAGTTTCACACAATTTTACCATGAGAGATTTCCTTAATTGATCCACACTTGTCCAAGCTGCTGGATTTATCCGTGTAACTTCTTTTTCCAAACTGGTGTTAGATTTTCAATTCTTCAATCCTCTGGCACAACCCCAGTTTCTAAGGAGGGTTTTGGGATTATGGCTGGTGGCTCTGCAATTTCCGCATTTACCTCCCACATCATCCTTAAACATTTGCATGTGGTCCTAGTGACGTATTCGCTGGAATTCTACCACTCTGCCCACCACGGAAACGGAGCGGGCAAGGGGTGGACAATGGAAATGTATGTTGTCTCGGGCAGGATTTTCTGGTCTTGCTCCAAGCAAGGCCATAAAATCCTGGCCATTAGTTTTAAATTATAGTCAACTTTTAGAATACCTACAAAACTATCCAATTTTTCAAATGCCTCTTATTTTACTGTGACATTGGCAAAATCTTGTTTCAATGACCCTTCATTCTACTTCAAGGTTGTTAGGATAAATCATCCATCCCATTAAGCATGATTTGCATGTGGCAGAAAATACATTAATTATTCTCAGTTTGACATCCTTTTACTGGTAATTGTTGAGGTTAATTTAATGCTATAATCTAAGATTCAGTGACATAACCTAATATCAGCTATTGAAACTTTTAATGTATAATTGTCTCACAAATACAGAAAAAAGGACATTGGAATTTTTAATTTACTTATGCTATCTCAGTCCATCCGTTTATTGAAATGAGTTGCTAAGCACCCATTTAGTACCTCAACCATGCCCTCTATCTCCAGTGTCGCTTTTTGAGCCCTTATTGAACCATTCTCTATATTACCTTTTTATGTCTGGAGAAGGCTTTTGGATAGTAGCCAATCTTTTCTCATACTCCCTCTTGCCTTTCTCGTTTTCTTCTTCACTTACCCTATTTTCAGTCTCGTTCCCATCTCATTATCAATTTGGCATCTGTGATATGCCCCCTTTTCTCTGCTTTGAGATCCAGGGAGGTCTGGCAATGTTTGCCCTACCTTTGCCCTTCATAAGAATGTACCACAACTTTACAGAAACAGTAGGAATAAACTGGTCAGGAAGCAAAGAGCAGGAATAAAAGGGTCTTTCCAATTGGCGGGCAGTGACTAGTGTGGTACCACAGGAATCAGTGCTAGGACCCAGCTGTTCACTGTTTTTTCTTGTGATTGCTGTTTTAAGTGCATTGCCACGTTAAATGCATTACCGCTTTAAGACTGTCAACTTCTTTTTCACCGAGCAGCAGAAGCTTCTGTCTGTGTTTTTCTTCCCCTTTTGAAGTTTTGGCTCGAATCCTGGCTGCACGTCTTTTCCAAGCCTCCAAACTTCTCATTTTTATTGCTGGAAACTCACTCAGTGACTCTGTAGCTTTCTTTTGTTCTTCTGGCCATTTGAAGAGTCAATTTTCCCTTGGCTTTTTGATGTGCCCATTTTTGTTGATTTCACTGAAGATGTGATCCAACGGGCCACTTTTAACATTTCATAACTTTCTTTCTCAGTGCAGGAAATCCTGCCCACACCCCATGCAGGCTCCATTTGGATCAGGAGCCCATTAATCTCAGCCTTTCATTTATCAACATTTCTGACACATGTTTTACAGTTCCTTAGGACATTTTTCTCTTTTCATCCAAAACACAACCCTTTGTCCCTTCAAAAAAATCTTGACAGCAACTCTATGTCTTTTTTTAAACTTGAGTTCCATATTTCCTTCAACTCAAAATCACAACTCTTGCTTCTGAGGATTATTTTCTCATGTTTTTCTATATATTTCTAAGTTTCTGACTGTACGGCCATTCCAGGTTCATTCTGCATTGATTCCTCAGGGTCTGGCTATCTCAACATCTCACTGGGTCTATTCCCCCAAAGACAGACAGTTGGTGAGTGTCTTTCTCTTTCTGACTTTGATTAAAACTGGATACTTGTATATGTTAGCCACAGGCAATGTTCTCATAATCTATTCTATCCTTGTCGCCAATGTAATGATGGATGCTCACAGACTTCATCAGGAAGTAGGTACTTATAAATAAGGAAAAACTGTACAGTAGTGAGCAGTCACCTCCCCAGCGCAGCTCCCCAGCTCCCTAAATGTTTACTATATGCATTCTAGATGCCTTTTGCCTAAGACAGAATTCAATCCCCTGTAGTGACTACCCATTCTCACCACCAATTGGTCCCTCAAGCCAGGTGATTCTCTTCTGCTACGTTGAAGGGCCATTCATCAGACAAACCATTTGGTACATTTTCACAACTAGCCATATCAAGCTTCAAGAAACATTATTTTTCCACCAAGGCATACAGGAAGATTGTATAGGTCATGCTCTATTGGTATGCACCAATGTACTTAACAATCTGTACACTTCGTTGTCATTGAGGTATGCAGAACAAAATAGCTGGGGACTGGGTTTTATATAACTTAACAATTCCTTCTCAGGCAAAATTTTCATAAAAAGATTGCAAAATGTTGTAAGGAAAGAAGCAAGTAACCGCAAGTCTCTTTCGATATTTTAGTTGGAAAGCAAATTACAAACAGTAAAATCTATATTAGTTTGTTCAAACAAACCAATATGTTTACGTCCAACATTGACCCTTCATTCTACTTCAAGGTTGTTAGGATAAATCATCCATCCCATTAAGCATGATTTGCATGTGGCAGAAAATACATTAATTCTTCTCAGTTTGACATCCTCTTACTTGTAATTGTTGAGGTTAATTTAATGCTATAATCTAAGATTCAGCGACATAACCTAATATCAGCTATTGAAATTTTTGATGCATAATTGTCTCACATATACAGAAACAAGAACATTGGAAATTTAATTTACTTATGCTACCTTGGTCCATCCATCTATTGAAATGAGGGAGGTGAAATTAAATGAGGAGACATGCTGTACCATAGCCAGCTCCAATCCGAATAAAAGATTGTTATTGTATGAAGAAAATTGATTAACTCCTAAAAGCTGAACATTTCCATTTTTAACAGTGATGAAAAACCCACTTGAGTTCCCCTTGACTCAGGGTAAGTGCGCACGGCATGGTGTTATGAATCATACAAAACAGGATCAATTGGCCAATTTGTTCTAAGAAGGTAGCAGTAAGTATAGAATCAGTGATTGAAACAGAGACAATGTAAACAAAGAAATAATAAGGTACAGGAATAGAGTGAGCACATGTGAGTTAGACTACTGCTAAAGTTCAGTGAAATCACCAATAGGATTATATTGGGGGAACAGATGATTTCCATGTAATATAAATACACATAACAGGCTTTAACATTTCAGACTGAGGCAGCAGGGTGGCCCAGTGATTAGCACTGCTGCCTCAGAGCACCAGGAAGCCAGGTTCAATTCCGATCTTGGGTGACGGTCTGTGTGCAGTTTGCATGTTCTCCCCGTGTGTACGTAGGTTTCCTCCCATAGTCCAAAGACGCGCAGGTTAGGTGGATTGGCCATGCTAAATTACGCCTTAGTGCCCCAAGATGTGTAGGTTAGGTGGATTAGCCATGACTGTTGTGCAGAGTTACAGGTGTAGGGGGGGGGGAAAGGGCCTGGATAGGATACTCTGCCAGACAGTCGCTGTAGACTCGATGGGCAAATGGCCTCCTTTTGCACTGTAGGAATTCTACGTAAAAAATGGAAATAACAACTGCTCCTTATTACAATGCAGTGACCTGTGCTGGAACATGTTAGCAACAGGTTTGAGCTTAAAACCGTGATGACCCAAAAAATATCTAGTCAGTTGGGTTAAATTCTAAATGGCTGCTGCTGTCTGAAAAAGTACTACAGCATAAATTACTACAAAGATAAGAAAAGTAAAGATAGAAAACTGAGGTACATGAAAAGAACAGAATGTACTTGAATCATGTTTTCTCAAATTCTGAACTATAATTTACTGATAGATGTTTAAAAGCATAAGGCACTTCAAACTTTTCATCTTACCATGTCCTCATAGGTGCCTTTTACTTTGTAAGTAGTCCAAGTTTTACCATCACTACTGTAAGCAATCTTGTACGATTTCACATACTCTGGGCTGCCAAGTCTCTTAGCACCTTGGCTAATCAATCCTGTGGTTCTCATGGTGCGTTGCAGGTTAATCTGAGGGAAAAAAAGAAGATTTTAATAAAATTAAAGGCCACACAGCTCTGACTCCTTAAATAATTTTAGGTTATTGGTGTCATATTTGACACAGAGAAGAGAATCTAACCCACACAGTCACTATTTCTACCTCTGTAACATCACTCAGCTCATCTGCTATTACTGCTATCATTCATGCCTTAATTATCTTTAGACTTAATGATACCAATGCAGTCCTGATTGGTGTCCCACATTCTCTCCTCTGTAAACTTGAGGTCATTCAAATTTTGCTGCATATATCATATCTTGAATTGCTCCAAGTCTCACTCACCTATCACCTCTGTGCTAGTTATCCAACACTGGCTCTCAGTCAATCAACGTCTTGATTTTAAAATTCACATTCTTGTTTTCAAATCTCTCTATGGCCTATCTCTATCCCTAGAATCTCCTCTCGCCCACCAAGATATGTGTATTCATCTCATTTCATCTCTTAGATAGTTCTGATTTGAATCACTCCAGCATTGGTGGAGCTGCTCAGATCTTAAGTTCTGGAATTCCCTCCCTAAATGTCACCATTTTTATACTTGATTTTCCTCCTTTAGGAGACGTGGTGACGTTCTCATATTGCTATTGGACTAGCGACCCAGAGACCCAGGTAATGCTATGGGGTCCTGGGTTCAAATCTCACCATGGTAGATGGTGAAATTTAAATTCAATAAGAATCAGAAATTAAAAGTTTAATGGCGACCAAGAAATCATTGTTGATCATTGTATGAACCCACAAATGCCTTTTAAGGAAAGAAATTTGCCATCCTTACCTGATCTGGCCTACATGTGACACCAGATCCAAAATAATGTGGTTGATTCTTAAATGCCCTCTGACACAGCCCAGCAAACCATTCAGTTCAAGGGTAATTAGGGATGGACACTGAATGTTGGCCCAGCCAGTGATGTCCACATGCCATACATGAATTTAAAAAAACACTCCTTAAAGCCTCCCTCTTTGACCAAGCTGTTGGTCATCTGACATGATAGGGCCAATTTTCCCATTCTGGGGCCCACCACAGGAACTGTAGCGAGAGAGAGGCAAACCTTGGAAATGGTGACCTTAGGCAGGATTTTCCAGGGCGCGCATGGCCAGGAAATCCCACCCTAAATCTCCTCTTCTGGCTCAATCTCATGTTTTGTGCTCCTTGTAAAATGCCAAGAGATGTTTTATTACCTAAGCGTAATACAGATATAAGTTGTTGTCGAGTGTTGCTTATATTTTCTGGTCCACCTGACCACAATTATAGTGTTAAAAATAATGGAATAATTTGGATAGCAGTCTTTTAGAAGTGCAGTGTAAATTAAAATTTATATGCAGGTTTAAAATTAATCAGGTACAATGAAGGTTGGAAAAGAATCTCCGCTGCCAACAAAAAATAAACATGCAGAAAGTGCTCCAGTGAACACTGCTGAGTCTGTATGCTGATCAAACACCCTTGAATAGCACCCAATAAATATCTAGTTACAAATGGAATTCATGATTTAAAAATTAAGTACAGAGTAGGAATTTCCAAACCCTGATTACAAGATTGTCACAAAATAGAAATTGGACCTTTGTCAATATGTTGTTGATAATATGTAATGCTACTAAACATGTTGGGGAGAAAAAACACACCATCCCAACTGACATTACCATTATCCAGTCACAAGCTTCATTCCTGGCTTCATATTCAAAAAGAACTCAAACGCAGAAAGGGGTGGGGTAGGATGGTTGCCAGTTTTTTTTAATAAAGAGAACTGGTTTGAGTCTATTTTGGAAGAGGATCTCTAAGGACCCAGATCAACTCACAACAGGATTAGAAATTCTGATAGGTTAAATTAAACAACTGGTTATTTTTGCAGCTTCTTTGTTCATTTTCTAAATCTGAACAACAATGAGAAACAGAGGTTTATGTTTATTTTTGATATGCAAATCTTCATCAGCAAACAAGGTGCATTAAAATCAAAGGGCGTCTGTCCAACAGCTTAGTTAGACACTGTTTTATGTATTATGCTGGAGGCCAGAGCAGCCAAACACTTGTAGGTTTTGTGTGTAAGGTTCAGATAAAGATAGCTTTTGCAATACACATCATGATATAACTGAGATAAAAGCAAGATATTGCGGAAGCTAGAACCTGAAACAAAAACAGAAAATGCTGGAAAATCTCAGCAGGTCTGACAACATCTGTGGAGACAGAATAAAACCAACATTTGGAGTCTAGATGACCCTTCGTCAGAGCTGGGAAAATCGCAACTGAATCCTCAAATTAAAATGAGGATACAGGAACACATGGTATTGGTATGAGAAGTGGAAATGTTGAAAGAAACATGACACTATGTTAAATTCAACCATTTGGTTATGGCTGACACTCCCTTATTCATTAAAACAAACATGAACATCCGACAATATCCGTTAAGAATCAAATTGACAATTTCTGTCTCTGTGTAAACGTGATATCTTCCTTATACATTCTTATGTTTTTCATGGTGCTTACATTACCGGTGGTTAGAAATTGCTGATTAATACAATGCAAATCAAAATGATTAGACTTGATTTATTGTTGTCACATGTATTAATATACAGTGAAAAGTAATGTTTCTTGCACGCTGTACAGACAGAGCATACTGTTCATAGAGAAGGCGACAAGAGAGTGCAGAATGTAGTGTTACAGTCATAGCTAGGGTATAGAGAAAGATCAACTTAATGCAAGGTAGGTTCATTAAGAAATTTAAATTGAAAGACCTGAGTTTTTGTAGGAAGTTGCTATGTAAATTGCCCAATGTGTTCTCAGAATGGAGTTCTGACTTCAAGATGACCAGACAAAATGAAATCAATAGTGTGGTTTATTTAAACAAAAGAAACTCCCATGCACTGATACAAAGCTGTGATTTGAGTCCATTTAGATGAGGTGAGTAATTGTTCTATCCACATCATCTGCGTGATTTTGATACGATTATCTTCACCTTCAGGGCAATTTCCTCTTCTCAGTTCTATCAACGAGTTCTGCACACAGCAGGAGATGAAGGCAATGTTTGTCAATCATGTACTACAAGCAGCCTGCTCTTCTTTAAGGCAGGCTGACTCTTCAGGGAAGGTGGGAAAAAAATAGAACGATACAATGGAAATTTTTGCAAACTGAACAGCAGGCAGGACACATAGAGAGATCCAGATAGACAGACATGCCCCCAGAGACTATGGGCTGGAGGACAGCAGCTCAGACACTGGCACTGCTCTTATTTTGGAGGCCAGCACAAAGATGGGATCAGCACAAGGTGAGACACTGGGCGTGTCAGCAGACCAGGGTGAAAGAATGATTTGTTTGCCAGCTCACAGAAGGGAGGGTTGGCAGACAAGTACTGCTGCAGAGGACTCAAATGAGGACTTTGATCAGACAGCAGACACGAAAGCACTGAATGGGAGTGCTGCCGAAGTGCGGGTGTACTGGACGGCTAGTTGGCATCCTATTAAGGCAGGAGGAGCAATCCAGTCTCACCCGGCAAAGAGCATGGTGTGAAGCCTGCTCTCTCTGCTCCATCTCCCTGCCAGTTGTCAAATGCACCAAACCATCTCTAAAAACACTCCAGAATACTTTCAGACCTTTTCCAATAGAAAAGGGTCCATACATTTTACAATCAGGATGCCTGGCCTCTTAAAGAATGTTAGTACAGGACAGTCCAGCAGCTTTTCATGCTTCTGTTAAGGATGGACACCAGATTTTGCCAGGATCAGTGTTGTCCAATTTTAGCATCTTAGTATCACATAACCACTGTGAAGGGCCATATGATGTCAGGACCGTGCTGTTTCCATAGGTTGAATTCTAATCCCATGGCAAGGGAGGAAGGGAGGATTTCCCACTGCAGAGGTCAATGGGAAATCCTAAAGTGCCATCATTAATTATGTAGTTTCCCCAATGTATTGTACAGTGGATGAGACGCTCAGCCATCATTTTCAGGTGCCATATTTAAAAGGCGGCCAGACATCCAATTTACTAACAAGACCTATCAAGATAGTTGGAAGGGGACAAGGACAGGGACCTTCAGAGCCTACATTCAGTGACACATCCCTGTGCGTCCTCCTCAGACAGTTGGAAGTCAGATGGAATGTTCTTTACCCAGCTGATGGGAGGAGAAGGTTGAGCAGAGACCCAACTCTGTGCGGGTAGGTCACCACTGCTGTCAGTGCCATGGTGTCCAGCACAGGTCAGCCCTTCAATGCTGGAAGAGAATGAATGACTACACTCACTCTGTCACAATAAGTAAAGTTTCAACTATTCACAGTGACCACAATGAAGCCAATGAATGTCCGAGGACATGCACCACAGTGGCAATGGTACAACGCTGTGCCTCAGAGCCCCGCTGTTGTGCATCCACTGTGCACTGGAGTCTCCTCTGTGCCTCCTTCACCCTTCCACACAGATAGCTGAATGTTGTGTGGAAATGAGTGGTGGAAAGTGGATGGGTGTGTGTGTGTGTGTGTGTATGTGTGTGTGGGGTTCACAATGGGGAGAAGAGGGAGGGGGAAGGGATTCAGGTTCAAAGGCCACCATCTGCAAATAGTATGCCTTTCTTGTCCTTATATGAAGGTAGGCTCAGCACTCTGGAGGGTGCCATTCTCCCATGGAGACACAAATGAATGCACAGTTTGACACTACCTCATCAGTCAACAGCCAGCCAATTCCTCCTGCAACACTGCTGCCTGATGTTCCTCTGCCTCTTGCTGACTCTCAGTTGAAACTCCAGATGCCTTTCATTGGACTCAGACCTCACAGGTGCCTCTTTCCCAGTAGTCCTCCGAGTGCCAGTGATTTCGGCTGACCTCGCCTCCTCCCGCTGCGAACTGACGCTCATGTGGTGATCACCGGAGTGTGTGAAACTCTTTCTACACCAGAACTCATTTCCACTGAGGTGTGTGTCTCCGGGCTGGAGGAAGGTGAAAGTATCTGTTCTGATGCCTCTACTGTTGCATACCTCTCTTCGTGTATCTCTTCTAATTCATCTCCAGGCTTGGGTCTGAGCTGAGGCCTGATAGTGGTTCTTCTGCTTCGGGCATTGGCATCTTCCTGCTGGCACCAGTAAGCGAGAGAGAATCATAGAAACCATAAAGTGCAGAAAGAGCTCATTGGGCCCATCGAGTCTGCACCGACCACAATCCCGCCCAAGCCCCATCTCCATATCCCTACATATTCACCCACTAATCCCTCTAACCTATGCAGGGCTCAGTACTGGGACCTCTCCTCTTTGTAGTATACATAAATGACTTGGAAGAGAGCGTAGGTGGTGTGATCAGCAAGTTTGCTGATGACACCAAGATGGCAGGGTTGGCGGGTACTGAAGGGGATTGTCAGGTGATACAACAGGATATAGATAGGTTGGTGCATTGGGCAGATAGGTGGCAGATGGAATTTAATCCTGACAAATGCGAGGTGATGCATTTTGGAAGGAATAATGCAGAGAGGAGCTATGTGATAAAAGGTAGACAGATTAGGAGTATAGAAATACAGAGGGATCTGGGAGTGCAGGTTCACAAATCCATGAAGGTTGCGACACAAGTGGAGAAGGTTGTTAGGAAGGCTTATGGAATGCTAGCCTTTATAGGAAGGGGTATAGAGTATAAAAGCTGCCATCTAATGCTTCAGTTGTATAGAACGTTGGTTAGGCCGCATTTGGAGTACTGCGTCCAGTTCTGGTCACCTTACTACCGGAAGGACGTGGAGTCTCTGGAAAGGGTGCAGAGGAGGTTTATCAGGATGTTGCCTGGCATGGAGGGGCTGGGTTACGAGGAAAGGTTGGAGAAACTGGGACTATTCTCCTTGGAAAGACGGAGATTGAGGGGGGACATGATAGAGGTATATAAGAGACTGAAGGGAGTAGATAGAGTCAATAGTGAGAGACTGCTCCCTAGACTGGGTACAAATACGAGACGGCATGATTTAAGGGTGAGGGGGGAGAGGTATAATTTGGATGTGAGAGGAAGGTTCTTTACGCAGAGAGTTGTGGGGGTATGGAACGCGCTACCGAGTAGGGTGGTGGAGGCAGGAACGTTGGACTCGTTTAAGGTTCAGTTAGATAGACACATGAGTGAAACGAGGATGGAGGGTTATGGTAGGGGCTATTAAATAAGGTTAGAACCTCGGGAGACACCGGAAAAGCAGATTTGTAAGATTAACGTTTTTGTCTTTTATTCCGCAGGTGGAGGTCCACCTCGTTGTCAAACGAGGGGCATGCACACGGTGGGTCGTGCGTGGGCTGCTCTTGGTGGTTCCGGGAGTGGCCTAGTACTTCGTGTCGGTGTGTGTGCTTGATCCTGGACCGGTAGACGGGCGCCGCAACAGTTCGGTAACTAGCACTGCTAGCTGTGCAGATACATGGATTTGGGCCTGTGTCTGTGGGAGTTTGCGCATTCTCCCTGTGGTTGCGTGGGTTTCCTCCGGGCGCTCCGGTTTCCTCCCACACCCCAAAGATGTGCTCTTAGGCTGATTGGTTTTACCAAATTGACACTATTCTCCCCTGTATCTGGCAAGTTAGGGGTTCCATTCGTAGACACGCAGGGTAGAATAGGTGTAGGGTGATGCGGCGGCGCGGGCTTGTTGGGCCGATGGGCCTGTTTCCCGTGCTGGGTTGTTCTTTGTTCTTTGTATCTCAGGACACTAAGGGGCAATTTTAGCATGGCCACCTTTGGACTGTGGGACGAAACCGGAGTACCCGGAGGAAACCCACGCGGACACGAGGAGAATGTGCAAACTCCACACAGACAATGACCCAAGCCGGGAATCAAACCTAGGTCCCTGGAGCTGTGAAGCAGCAATGCTAACCACTGTGCTACCCTGCTGCCCAAAGCAAAGGAGAGCACGAGTAACAGCATGAGCAGCTTCCAACATGGCAGCATCCTTGTCCCTTAGGTTTCTATTTCATGGATAGATCCTTACTGGTTGGAGGCCCAAATCTAGTCCATGCAATCCAGACCATCCAAATCCATCCCAAATCCCCATCTTCAATAGCTAGTTCGGCTCCTCAACTGCCAGTTGGGCTGCCCTCTCCTCCAATCCTGTCAGGACTTTTAGATGTGGGCGATCCACTCCTGTCTTCTCATGTTTTCACTGGTTGTAGCTTACCCTGACTGCTCAAAGACAAAAGAGAAGATGGGGTTGAGAGGAATTCCATGTTGCATCCATTTGTACCTAACAATTTCATGTTCATTTTTCATGCTTTCACTCATAAAGATAACCCTCTGGATTGTGTGGCATGCCATTAATGCACTGCATGTTATCCAGAAGGGTTGAGGGCTTTCATTAAAAGAAGCATCAAGAAGTTAGTGGCAAAGTAAAACTTGGTAACCCTGAACATCTTTGCATCATTAGCTAAGAGACCTTCCAAGACACTTAGTTGAGTGTTAGAAATTATTGCCATGAAAAGAAACAAAAACCCTGGGTTAAACAGATTGGACATCTGAATGGAAAGGGTTTGTTTCTTTGAATTTAATGTACATAAAGAGAGTACTTAATACATTCCTCAGTGAACCTTATTTATTTTCATTAGATTTAGCTTCTCCTCGGGGTTAGGGCATTATCCTGTTTTCCTCAGTGGTACTCTTTATCCTAGTAGATATAGAAGGGTAACTTTACAAGTACAAAAGATATTGAAGGCATAGTAAGAGGATATGTAAGTCAAACTGCACAGCTATAGCACCAAATTACTGGCAGAGATGTGTGCATCACTTCATTGCACAGGTTGTGTGAGATCAAGGCTAGTGAGAGTTAAGCCTTCTAGCTTAGATACAGTCACTCATGCATAAGGTGGATTCAGCCTGAACAGAGGATCCAAGTGAAACAGAAAATCCAAGGGTTTGACAACTTGATATTCCAGCAACTGGTACTGTCTCCCAGGGGGGTAGGAATGATCAACTCAACCATGCCACTCACAAAGACAGTCATCCATATTCTGGAAATGTTGTTAGCTATTGCTACATGGACCATCTGCTCACCAGACTGATGATCCAACACTTTAACTGGATATCTTTCTAAGAAGTTTATTTCCAGAGTAATCTCACCAATTTGCAGTTGTCTCAGACACTGGCCTCAATGTTAATTTTGTGTTCAGCAAAGCCATTAATATTGTGTCAGATTGAAACACTGACTGACTTACGCCTTCTTATTCATTAATTTTGCGTTAGTCAAATTGCCCACTAACTCTGTCTATATAACATATATATACAAACTGTTGCACGTTCAATGTTTGAAATAGGTTATAATTGTGGTTTGCAATAAATAAATAATTGTTGATAACTGACCTTTTCGCTTGATAATTTGGCAAGAAAGGTTTAATTCATTCACTCAGTGGGCATCCTAATTGTGATTGGCAATTTGATCTGAAACTCAATCGAAACTATTAGGCAGCTTGGTGAATTGAATCAAAAGAACATTCACTTCTGTACCCTTAGGTTGGTGGAAAATCCCAGACACTTCCTTAGTAAGGAATTACTGTGATAAAGTTAAGGATTCATTGAGTACTTTGAGATCCCAGTGATTTATAAATTGGTTCTGGACTATATGAAATGCAGAAATGAATGCTGCTCCAGCACTAACACTTCTTGATATGCAGTCATTGAGTAGAGAAGGGCCAAGCTCAACCTCCTCAATATATTTGGCGCAGATGCTAATTGAGAAGTCACAGCAAAAGATAAGTAATTTAATTCTCAACACATAATGACAAAATAAATTACACTGACGAAACAAGTTTAATGTGAAGGAATGGTTGTAGTAAGGAGAGTTATCAGGGCACTCTATAAGAGGAACATCCCAGTGAGGGTTCATCGAAAAGAATACTTTGTCACCAAACTGGAAGATATAGAAAGGAAGTAAGCACTTCCACAAAATCTTTAGCATTCACAAGTGGTAATACTCTAGAATTCATTGCTCATAAGGGTGGTGGAAGCAGAGACAATCAGTGATTTCAAAAGGAAATTGGATGAACATTTTAGGAAAACAAAATTATAGAACTATGTGAACAGAGCAATGAATGCCATTGACTGGATTGCTCTGTGGGGAACCAGCATGCAATTGATGGGTTAAATGGCCTCTTTCCATGTTGTATATGACTCCATGGGCAGGATTTTCTGACCATTCCCGCTAGCGGGATCTTCTGGTCCTGATGAAGGTGATACCCAGAGGCAGGTTCCCCACGGTAAACGAGGCAAGCCATGCAAAATGCTGTATACTTTGATGGGACTGAAAGATTCCATTGGCGACCAGTGGCGAGCCACCTCCTTCACAGGAAAACGAATCACAGGGGGCCTGGAAGATCCCAGTCTATGGCTCTGACTCCATCGCCAGACAGTAGGATACAACTTCATTGTGAAGATGCCTCAGCTGGAGGTCACTTGTGGTAAACTTTCAATGAGATTTGTGGCCACTACATACAAATCACTTGGAAATGATCATATTTGTGCAGAATTACGCAAAGAAATAGAGAAAAACTTACCTAACATCCTACGTTTTTAAAAATCTAGAAATAACACCCAAAGTCTAGACAAAGAAAACCATTGTCAAGCACAATAGAAAGGACAAAAGTGATGGCAACAACTGATGTTGTTTTATTATCTGACTGCTGCAAGCTTTTCCATTCATTACTTTCAATGATGAATGGGGACATTAGACGGCAGAATTCAGGAAGACTCATGCTGTTTTCGTCAGAACAGATTGTTTATTGACAAGATCTTCACTCTCTGTAACATCGCTGAACAAAGAATGGCAGTTACCATTTAAGCTGAATCTTTGTTTCTGGAAGGCATTTGATAATCACCACAGAAGATTCCTGAAGTGTATGGGTTACCTAGGAACACCATTAGCAACAAGAGTCCGTATCAAGAAAGTACAGCGTGCTGTGAGAAAAGGCAATTAGTTATCTGCCTGCTTCAATATAACACCTGGTTCAGATAAGGCTGCATCTTGTCCCTCTATATCAGTTGTAATTGCAAGATGAGCTATTCACCAAGCAGCTCAAAGTCCTTGTCAACATTTGCCCCTCAACCACATCACCGAAAGCAGTTTATCTTATCTCTCATTCATTTACACTCTGTATATCTCGGATGCATGCAGGTTAGCTATGTAACAAGAGTAAATGCACCTCAAGCGAAACGCATTGTAAAGACGTATAAGATGATGAATGGGATGGATAGGATAGAGGTGGAGAGACTCTTCCCGCTCAGAAAGGATAGTAGGACTAGGGGGCACAGCCTCAAGATAAAGGGGGGGCGGTTTAGAACGGAGTTGAGGAGGAACTTCTTCACTCAAAGGGTGGTGAATCTCTGGAATTCTCTGCCCGTTGAAGTGGTGGAGGCTGCCTCGCTAAATATTTTTAAGACGCGGGTTGATGGGTTTTTGATAAGAGAGGGGATTAAGGGTTATGGGGAGAGGGCGGGAATGTGGAACTGAGCCACGACAGATCAGCCATGATCTTATTGAATGGCGGGGCAGGCTCGAAGGGCTAGATGGCCTACTCCTGCTCCTATTTCTTATGTTCTTATTATGTTCTTATGTTGTTGGATGCATTGCGGACATGATGACATACTGTTATCAATACAAGTTCAGTTCTCTCCTTGTGTACCCCAATGACAGCTCACGCTTTATTTTGGAAGTTAATGCAGGGTGTCTGAGCTTGCCGTGTTTTGGTCTTTGTTGACAATTGCTCCACCATGCCAGGGTACAAGCAAAGCACATTTACAGATGTTTAAAAAAACCCCAGACAACTTGGTGGTTAATAAGCTGGAGCTAAGCTTTGCTGTTGTTTCTAAACAGACTGCAAACAAAAAGTACTTTGTTAGCCTGTCTCACCAATCAGTAACAAAATCACTTGAACAGGTCCCATGTGTTTGGCAGGGGTGGTCTGACAGATTTTCTCAATTCTGACTGTAAAGGTAGGTGATAAAAGACACTGGCAGTCAATCTCTTTCAATTTTAAAGCTACCTTTTGTTCAGGCTTGGAAAAAGAATGCAGAAGAACAAAATGTGCTTGCAACACCCTCCTCAACCAGGAGGTCTGAGGCTGGATGATGTGCCTTAATTGGACTTCACTTTAACAAACGCAGTAAGCTACCTGTCATACCTCCAGAGACCACTTTCTATTTTATCATGAAGTAATTTGGGTTGGTTGGCCTGCTGCTAGAGGTTTACAGAAATGTCTCAGGTGAGGAAGGTTGATTGGGAGGCAGTTGTGGGACAACAGACTTTAGGGTTGCCATGTAGCTTACCAGAGTACTCCTGATCTGCCTGGCCTTCTGTGGAATTAAAAATCAATGTTCTATTGGACGCAGACTCCGAAAAATTAGTCCTATCAATACCTGGAAAGCTGGCATGATGTCTAATCTTTGCCCTGGTTGAGTTTTACAAAACAATTTGAAGAGATTGCCATAATTTTAACTGAAGTGAAAAAAACATTTAAAATTATAATGATCCGCTAACAAAGTGCCAGCTATGACCTCTTCACAAATTTACCACTGGGAATTTGAGGCCTGACTGTTACTGACACTTCTGACTCTGAAACATGACCTGTCTTTGAGCTTTTTGTGAAGTACAAGGCTATGCTTTCTGCAGAATTATGCACAGAGTAATACTTGGTCACAGGAAACAAGCATATATTTTCCATGCTGTACACATTTCTCCTGACCACTTGCTAGAACTCAACTCACCCACGCTTCCTTCCTATTATTTACATTCCAATTTTGTGCTTAAAATTGCTGAACATACCAACCCATTTTCCATGCCCTCCTCTGTCAGGCCATGGCTCCTCCCTCCCAAATTACTGATTACATTTACTTGTTTGCTTTCTTAAGCACATCTCGCATGCTAATAAGTCTACCTGCTACTTTCTACGTCCTTGTTATTCTCAAGTGTACAGCCTAGTGGAAAATGTGGGCCAGCTAAATTTGTCACATTTGCTGCGCCTACATTGAAAAAAAATGTTTTGCACTGAAATATCTAATAATGACCTTGTGAAACATTCCAATTGAGACGAGGTTCCTGAGCTTCTGTTTACTATCAATGGTACCATCAAGATGTGCTGTCAAGATAAGAAAACATCTGTAGAAAGCTTGGAGCTAAAATGGAAGCAATTGTCAGGTACGTTTAAGTGTTCAAGGTGGAATCTCAAAACACCATGATATTAACTAATGGGCTGGGTCACTGAAGATACAAATAAGCCCACTGGGGGAAAAAATGCTCACATTCTGATATACTCAAAGAATGGAGGCTGAGTGATGCAGGAAAATAAAACACTGAAATGGGAATGAAGAATGGAAGAGGAGCCATATACTTGACAAGGAAAATTAGAGATCCTCTCTCCCGCTTTCCATGTAGCATCCTTGTTGACCTAGGTTTGCTAATCAAAGCCTATGCCATGATCACCATAGTGGAGTAAGGTGAAGAGATAGGACCTAATTAAGAGCCACAGCAGAGAGTATGGGGATTGAACCCATGCTGTTGACATCACCCTGAATTACACTAGTTGTCGAGTGAACTGAGCAAACTGACATTAAACTAAACATTTAAAAGTGAAAAGGATTTACAAGAATGTTGAAAATACTGCACCCCGTGGAGGACAGGATGTTTTTAGCTTCATTCCTGCAAATGCCAATGTAACATTTGTGCTTATCTACTACAGGAAAATGCCGTTACTTTTCAAACTATCCCCAGTGCACTTATCCGTTTTTTTCAATTTCAGATCAACAGCAGTTACAAATTGTGGTTTTACACAGGACAAGATTTGGGAAGCTTATATACTCAATCATATTCTGGGACAAAAAGATAGACCGCCTCTATTTTAGCAAGTGGATAAATTACTATAATTTCCTTGACTTACATTTCTCAGAGGCACTGACCCACGATGAATACTAAGGAACCCACAATTTGGGTTTGCCCCACCCCGACTCACTTATATCTCTGATCATAACCCCGCCTGCGGATCAGCCTGATTGCCAGGCACGATCACCAATTGGGTGGGAAACTGGTCAGTGCTGTTCGAAGCAGCTGGCAAGTCCATGGTGGGGGTGGGTTGGATGGTGAAAGTTGATCAGAAAGGTTCATCCAGAGGTGTGGATCCGTTGGGGAAGGGGGAGGGGGTCAATCGAGTGGGATGCCAATCTGGGGGAGAAGGCCTGGAGCCTGAGAGGTCGGAGGTCGAGGCATCCAGTAAGGGGTGGGGAGGATCAAAGACCTCAGGTGGAGGTTGAATCAGAGGCCTCATGATGGTGGGGCAGATTGGAGTCTGTTAGTACTGGGAGGATAATGGGGCATTGCAGAGTAGTGGCAGAGATTGGAGGCACTGTGGAGGTGATCAGAGCACTTAGGGGGAGGTTCTGGGGAGGAAGAGAGCCTCAATGCAGAAAACAGGTGTGAATGCATGTTAACACCATTTGGGTGAAGTACAGAGATTACAAGGACACAGAATGTACTCTGGGTATTGGACTTCAATGTATATCACAAAGAATGGTTCAGTAGCACCACTACTGACTAAGCAGGCAAAGTCCTGAAGACATAACTATGAGCATGGGCCTGTGCCAGGTGGTGAAGGAATCAACAAAAGGAACAAAACTCCTTGGTCATGCAGTCACCAACCTACTTGTCACAGGTGCATTTATCCATGACAGTATTGGTAGGAGTGACCAGTGCAGTCTTTCTGGAGATGAAGATCCACCTTTGGATTCAATTGGACACAGGAGTAGGCCCTTGAACCTGGCTCTGCCATTCAATAAGATCATGGCTGATGTGATTGTAATCTCATCTCCTCATTCCTGCCTACTCCAGACAGCCTTTGACACCCTTGTTGGTTGAAAATCTATCTCTGTCTTAAAAGTTTTCATTGACCCTGCCTCCATTGCTCTCTGCAAAAGGGAGTTCCACAGACTCATGAGCTTCTGAGAGAAAATAATTCTGTTCATCTCCATCTTAAATGGGAGACCCCTTCTTTGAAACTATGTCCCTTATGTGTGGTGTCTCCCACAAGGGGAATCGTTCCTTCAGCATCCACTATGTCAAGTCCCTTCAGGATCATGTATATTTTAATAGGATCATCTCTTGTTCTTATGAACGCCAATGGATACTGGCCCAGCCTGTCTAACCTTTCCTCATAAGATAACCTCCCCATTTCAGGTAGCTGTCAGGCGAACCTTCTCTGAGCTGCTTCAATGCATTTTTATCTTATCTCAAATAAAAGACCAAAACTCTATACAGTAACCAGATGTACTCTCACCAACACCCTGCAGTAACTGTAGCAAAATGATAACATCCCATTGGCCATCTGAATCACTTGCTGTCACTATGTACTAACTTCTTATGATTCATAAGAACATAAGAACATAAGAAATAGGAGCAGGAGTAGGCCATCTAGCCCTTCGAGCCTGCCCCGCCATTCAATAAGATCATGGCTGATCTGTTGTGGCTCAGTTCCACTTTCCTGCCCTCTCCCCATAACCCTTAATCCCCTCTCTTATCAAGAACCCATCAACCCGCTTCTTAAAAATATTTAGCGAGGCAGCCTCCACCACTTCAACGGGCAGAGAATTCCAGAGATTCACCACCCTTTGAGTGAAGAAGTTCCTCCTCAACTCCGTTCTAAACCGCCTCCCCTTTATCTTGAGGCTGTGCCCCCTAGTCCTACTGTCTTTTTTGAGCGGGAAGAGTCTCTCCACCTCTATCCTATCCATCCCATTCATCATCTTATACGTCTCAATGAGATCTCCCCTCATTCTTCTAAACTCTAACGAGTACAAGCCTAGTTTATTCAGCCTCTCCTCATAGCTCAATCCCCTCAACTCCGGTATCAGCCTAGTAAACCTCCTCTGCACTCCCTCCAGGGCCAATTTCATGTACTAGAATCCCTAGACCCCTCTGTAGCTCAGAGTTCTGCAATTTCTCTCCATTAAATAATATTGTTTTTCTATTCTTCCTGCCAAAACGGACAAGTTCACATTTTTCCACATTATACTCCACCTGCCAATTTTTTGCCCATTCACTTCATCTGTCAACATCATCTCTTTGAAAATTCTTGTTCTCGTCACGACTTATACCTATCTTCATATCATCAGAAAATTTAACAATCATACATTCAGCCCCTTTATCCAAGTCATTGATATAAATTGTAAATAGTTGAAACCTTATCACTGTTCTGACCAAGACCGCAAGAACCTATAAAGGGTTGTCAACATAACCCAGTCCATCAAGCAAATCAGCGTCCCACCCATTGACTTTGCCTACGCTTTCCTCTGCCTTGGAAAAACAGCATAATCAAGGATCTCACACACTCTGGACATTCTCTCTTCCACCTTCTTCTGTCGGGAAAATGATACAAAAGTCTGAGCTCACATACCGACTGACTCAATAACAACTTCATACCGGCTGCCATCAGACTTTTGAATGGACCTATCATATATCTTTCACTTATCGTTCTCTGCACCCTAGCTATGACTATAACACTATATTCTGCACCCTCTCCTTCCCTTCTTCCCTATGTACTCTATGTTTTGTCTGTATAGTGCGCAAGAAACAATACTTTTCACTGCATCCCAATACATGTGACAATAATAAATCAAATCAAAAAACACGTTTGACACCATCCAAAACAAACCAGCCCATTTGATTGCCACCCCTTCCCCAAATATATTCAATCCTTCCACCTCCAACGAACAATGGCAGCTCCGTATACCATCTATAAGATGCACCCCAGGAAAACACCAAGGTTCCTTAGACAGCACCTTCCAAGCCACTTCCAAGGACAAGAGAGGCAGATACCAGGGAACACCACCACCTAGAGATTCTCCATTAAGTCACTCACCATTCTGAATAGGAAATATATCGCCATTCCTTCACTGTCACTGGGTCAAAATCCTGGAAATCCTTCCCTAACAGCACAGTGGGTGCACCTACACCTTAGGGACTGCAGAAGTTCAAGAAGGCAGCTTACCACCATCTTCTCATGGGCAACTAGGGATGGGCAATAAATGTTGGTATAGCCACTGTGTGTCAGTGATGGAGGGAATGAATGTTTGTGGAAAGTGTACCAACCACATGGGCTGCTTTGTCCTGGATGGTGTTGAGTTTTCTTTGAGTTTTGCTGGAAAACAGGAAGTGAGTTATTTGCCCCAAGATTCCTAACCTCTGACCTGCTCTTGTAGCCACAGTATTTATATGGCTACTCCAGCAGAGTTTCTGGTCAATGTTAACCCCTAGAACGATGATAGCAAAGAATTCAGTGATGGGTAATGCCATTGAATGTGAAGGGTCGATGGTTAGATTCTGTCTTTCTGGAGAAGGTCATTGCCTGGTCATGGTCATCTTGCAGCTATGTCCCTGTAATGGCTTATCAGATCATACACATTTATTTCTATTTGAGTTGCCAATTCACCTATTTTGTTGGAAATGATTCAGATATAGGGTTCTGAATTTTTACTATCTTTAAAACCTCTAATCTTATTTGCTGGTGCACTCTTAGATTTGTACACTCTGACCTTCCTGCCACATTCTAATTATCATTTTTCCTTATTGCTACCTTGCTCACTTACCTTGTCTCCTCTGTTCAATTTATCATCTTTCCAAACCCTTTCCCTCACTGTCACTATTTAGTTTAAAGCCCACTCTTCCACTCTAGTTACACAATTCGTCAGGACACTGGTCATAGCCTGATTCAGGGGAAGATCATCCCAATGGTACAGCTCCTACCTTCCCCAGTACTGGTGCAAGTTTCCCACTGAATTGAAATACATATCTCCTGCAGCAATCTTAGAGCCATGCATTTAACTCTCTAATCTTAGTTGTTCTTTGCCAATTTGCTCATGTGTCAGGTAGTAATCCTAAGACCATTACCTTTGAGGTTCTTTTTTTTTTTAATTTAGCCGTTGGCTGCTCAGAAGAACCTTCGCGATATTGCACATGCGATAACACATGCGATATTGTCCATATTGTTGTGTGGCACAACCACTCTGCTAAATGGGAAAGATCCAGAATAGATCTAGCAGCTCAAAACTGGGTATCTATGAGGATCTGTGGGCCATCAGCAACAGCAGAAATGGATTCAACTACAATCTGTAACCTCATGGCCCTATACACCTTACATTACCAGTAAGCCAGGGAATCAACCCTGGATCGATGGAGGAGGGCTTGCCAGGTGTAGCACCATGCATAACTAAAATGAGGGGTGGAATTTTTCTTTCCTGTCTGCTGCAGGAAGCATAGCAGGCGGGACAGAAAATTTGGCGGATCATTTAAAGGTCCATTGACCTCGGCGGGAATTTCCATTTTGCAGTGTGTGTGGCCAGAAAATCCCACCATATATGACAACTTGGTGAAGTTGTTACATACCAAAGGAAGAAAGAAGTTGCACTGATGTACTGAAAAGTAATAAGAACATGCTCACTAAGAAATCGTTGACTGTCCTATGACATAATAAATCATTCTGAAGTGTTTTTCATTAGAAATAGTGCTCCCATATGACTGCCTGTTTATATCGGCCATATGGATCATGCTTTAAAAACCTATTTTTTCATCAATAACACTCTAAATTGTGTGATTTTGATCAGAAATAGTTATTGCACTTATAAAAGGAAATCACTCAATATTTCCTTATTAATGGCACATTCTATTATTGGATCGGTTATAGAGTCAAAATTACATACAACTGAAAAATAACAATTTAAACCTCAGAAGGCAAGGTTTTGAACCATGTAACCTATGTCTGGAAAGCCTTATTTTCTTGATTCCTTGTTGGTTGATTTCAGCTAGTAAGAAAGTGATAATTGTGGCAGGACACCTGAACTAAGAAAAGGAATTGTGGTCAGAATTTCTGCTTCTGATAGCCAAGAGTAGGCCTGACTAGAAATACACCTGGATACTGGACAAAGAGTGAAATGGACTCAGCTGTGATGTTCAACATAATGAGATAGCCAAGCGGTAATCACTGTCAAAGACATAAATAAAAATTACTGAAGAAAAATATATAAAGCGATTGGCCTGCAGCTGGTGGACATGAAACCACAGGATGGGAAAGTCAACATCTTCAGGAGAGAACAGGAAGAAGGAAACTGAGGTGAAACAAAATAGAAAATCACCTTCCCAAATTTTCTGCTTTGTTTTAGCTTGGACCCTTTAGGAAATATATTTTAATCCAACAAAACTAGGTTTGATCTGTACTCAGCCAGAAATTGGCCTGCTCCAAAGCTTAAGTTGGAGATGCCGGCATTGGACTGGGGTAAGCACAGTAAGAAGTCTCACAACACCAGGTTAAAGTCCAACAGGTCTCACAATACCAGGTTAAAGTCCAACAGGTTTATTTGGTAGCACAAGCTTTCAGAGTCTCATTTTTCCTTCAGGTGAGTGAGGAGTTGCATTCACCAACAGGGCATATACAGACACAAACTCAATTTACAAGATAATGGTTGGAATGCGAATCTTTACAAGTAATCAAGTCTTAAAGGTACAGACAATGTGAGTGGAGATAACATTAAGCATAGGTTAAAGAGATGTGTATTGTCTCCAGCCTGGACAGTTAGTGAGATTTTGCAAGCCCAGGCATGTCATGGGGATTACGGACAGTGTAACATGAGCCAAAATCCCAGTTGAGGCCGCCCTTTAGTGCAGAACTAAAGCTTGGTGAGCACTGATTTTCATTATAGGGTGTTTGAGATAATCCTTGGCTTTGAGTGTCGGGAGGAGAGGGGTGGAGTTTTCAAATTAATGCCAGCATATTATTTTATCCAGTGAGAAAAAAACGTGTTATATTTTCCCTTGGGGAATGGCACTTTATCTGGGTATTAGAGATATCCTATCAGTATATCCCAGTATTGTCATAGAAAAAATGTCAAAATTGCCAAGGAATCCCAGGAATAGTAGCGATATTCGCAGGAGACTCTGAGCGTGTGGCATTTTAGATTGAAAAGCTCTGAACACCACTCGTTCAAAATTGTAAAGATTATAGCGTGGGTGAATATAAATTATTGCTCATAATCTGTCCACTGTCTTGTATAAATTCATAATTTTAAATAATTCTGCTGTTTACTTGACACTATATTGAATGAGGCTACAAATTATAGCTTTTCACAAAATGGCACAATTTTTACAGTGAATTAAAGTAAACATTCACCACATCCACCCTCAGCTCCCAATGGCCACCTCTCCTCTTAAAGGAGACTTCATATGACGTTAAGTCAAGTGCTTGATAATTCTAATGCAAAATATACATTTAACAATATAGGACATTTTATTTCCACGGTTTGTTTCTTAAAAGGGTACACGGTGGAAAACCAGAGCATACCACATCTGATACACCTTTGAGTGTTGTTCAGTCATAACCAGGTCCCCATTCATAAAATAAACTGGACATTTTACTGCTCCTTATCGTGTGTCCTTAATATGCACATGCCTAGAAGATACGCCTGCTTTGTAAGCTGAGGGATATTTCCTTCAGTACAGTTTGATCCATTAACAGGCTTGTACAACATATTCCTGTGCTTACAATAATCTATATATAGTTAACGCTGAAAAGCTAGAATGGATTAAAAGATAAAAGGATTATGGATCTAAGATTTTACCCAAACATACCACAAGCCTTCTCACAGAGCAGAAGCAAATCTTCCTTTAGTTTCCGAGGTGATAATACAAAATTACATTGGACTTTTCTATGAGCCCTCTCATTTTCTTTCAAATTTCAATATACTTCAGCTCCGAATAGTATGACCTTACAGTTATTTAAATAACACATCCTTTGAAGGGTCAATTTGTATGCAGTCTCTTACAGAAAAAAGCAATCAAAAACTTTTCATTCAGATAGTGGAGTAAATTTTCATATTAAAATCCATAGGAAAAATGAAAAATATTCATTATGACATTACAATAATTAAACCTGCCACCTCAATGGGGGATAAGACATACAGGCATGCTTGTTCCTGTCCCACTCCTGATGCTTCCTGTTGGGCACCACCTTCCTGCAAGAAAGATGCAAGTGGGTCAGTGAGTTTTGTGCAATATGCTTTGACTGATGTGGCGGTCACGGCTGAATAGCTGGCAGCGTGCGCGAGCAGTTGGATGTGGTATGAGGTTTACAGCAGCCTTCAGGTGAAGTTATGTATGGGCCCTGACTGATAAAGATTATTGGTTGGTGAGTGATGGAGAAGTGGTGCATTCAGCAGTTGTGAGATCAGTGGCATTGTTCACTACAATAGTTGACAACACTACTAGTTGACAACAATAATCTCTGCCTCAATGACAACAAAACAAAAGAGATAGCTATTGACTTCAGGAATCATAATGGAGAACACGCCCCTGTCTACATCAATGGGGACGAAGCAAAAATGGTCAAGAGCTTCAGGTTTTTAGGTGTCCAGATCACCAACGACCTGTCCTGGTCCCCTCAGTCCGACACTATAGTTAAGAAAGACTTTATTTTCTCAGAAGACTAAGGAAATTTAGCATGTCAGCTACGACTCTCACCACCATTTACAGATGCACCTTTCTTTCCGTAATTATATATAATTATATATAAATTATATAAATTACATTTCTGTAATTCTGGTTGTATCACAACTTCGTATGGCTCCTGCTCTGCCCAAGACCACAGGAAACTACAAAACCTCGTGAATGTAGCCCAATCCATGACACAGACCAGCCTCCTATCCATTGACTTTGTCTACACTTCCTGCTGTCTCAAAAAAGCAGCCAGCATAATTAAGGACCCTGGAAATATTCTCTTTCATCTTCTTCTGTTGGGAGAAAGATACAGAAGACATAAAAGTCTGAGGACATGTATCAACTAACTCAAGAACAGCTTCTTCCCTGCTGCCATCAGATTTTTGAATGGATCTACCTTACATTAAGTTGATCTTTCTTTACACCCTGACTGTAACACTACATTCTGCATTCTCTCCTTTCCTTCTCTATGAGTGGTATGCCTTGTTTGTATTGCATGCAAGAAACAATAGTTTTCACTATATACTCATATATGTAACAATAATAAATCAAATCAAATCAAATCAGTTGGATAGTTAATTGAAGATGCATTCACTGACCTTGTTAACTTATGGGCAGAATAAAGAGCAGACAAGTAAAGCAAAATAACATTGTTGATTAAACTAGTCAGAAAATTAATGGACATTCTGTTCTACTTTAAACTAATGGCCAACATTGGCAGCTAATAAAATTCTGATGGAATAAAATTTGTTTACGAGGGGAGTGAGTACATGTAGCCCAGAAAATATTGGATTCCTCACAAATTATTTGGTTTATTTTCCAATTGGATGAGAGACGTTTTCACATTTGCCTTTC
This sequence comes from Carcharhinus amblyrhynchos, assembly GCF_965287045.1. Lineage (NCBI taxonomy): Eukaryota > Metazoa > Chordata > Chondrichthyes > Carcharhiniformes > Carcharhinidae > Carcharhinus > Carcharhinus amblyrhynchos. The sequence goes on along the minus strand of NC_137328.1, from coordinate 91,543,919 downwards.
TGCAGCCATTGCCTTCCAATTACACAGCAAATCTAAGTTAATATGCAGTGTTACATAAAAAATGACAGACTGCACGCCATTTATATTAAGTTAAATTTTAAAACCTTTCTGGGCAGGGTTCTCTCAGAACAAAACACACTGTAATTATTCAATGGCTCATTAATTCAATCCCTCACTCCATTGATTGACTCTGCTTTGACGAGATGCTGACGCTGCCACTTTTCAAAACAATAGTTTAGCACTGGAAAAACCAGGTTGCCACCATTTCTCTCCAATTTCCACCTGATCAATAGAATTCCTGAAGAAATTCAGCACAAAATGCTAAATTTAATTGGAATAATAAATGTGGAATACTGCTTTTCTGACATAAAGGCAACGGAACATTTGTATGAACTGCCTAAAATAGTTCACTACGGAAGCAGTTTGTTACGCGAGGAGTGATAAACTCAGGGTGGGAGTGGCATGGTGGCACAGTGATAAGCACTGCGCCCTCATAGTGCCGGGGAACTGGGTTCGATTCCTGGCTTGGGTCACTTTGCGCAGAGTTTGCACCTTCGCCCTGTGTCTGTGTGCGTTTCCTCCGGTTTCGTCCCACATTCCGAAAGACGTGCTGGTTAGGTGCATTGGCCATGCTAAATTCTCTCTCAGTGTACCCGAATAGGCGCTGAAGTGTGGTGACTAGAGGATTTTCACAGTAACTTAATTGCAGCGTTAATCTAAGCCTAGTGCGACACTAATAAATAAATTTAAACAAATATCAGAAAGGTTTTCCAGTTTGTGGAGGTAGAAATAAATGAGTTGTGATGGGGTGGTTGCGGGGAAGAAAGCAGTTATAATTTTTCCTGAATGGATGAATTGAATAGAAAGCCATTCTTTATGAAAGTCAGGATAAAATCACCAAAGGTATATACATTTGACTAAAGTGGCAAACTGTTGGCAAACGGCTGTGGTCTTTTAACTATCAGGCACAGCACAATGTAAGCACACTCACACTGGCTAAGTGGCTCATACCTGCTTCAGAAGCATGAATGAATTATCACACTGATGTTACAGTTAGCGAATACTACATTGGGGTGGCACGATGGCACAGTAAACTTAATAAAACTGGTATCAATGACAGAATTCCTTTCTAAGGAATCGCATGCTTCAGTATTTTAGTTGTAGCAAATGTTTCTTCTAACTTAGCATGTTTCAAACTGAACTGCTATACCAGAAAGCCATGGGTCTTACAAGGTGTCACACTCCATCACTTTCCCGCATGGTTAGGGGTGAGCCCACCGATGCTCAATTTAATGGTTGGCTATTAAGTGAGTTGAGAGAGAAATGCTCCTCTCAGGAACAAGAATTCCCACCTCAGAGATGTGCCAGCCAGTCAGAGACTCCAGTATTGGCAGGGTCATTGGGAGTGATGGTCACCGCTGATAATGCACCCAGATATCTGGAAGAGGCACTCAGTGCTGGATCAGGATTCGATAAGGCTCGTGGTGAATGGGGAGAGAGGGCCAGGTTTTGAAAAATAAAGCAGAAAATGCTGGAGAATCCATATGATTCTTTGACAGAATTCTGAAAAGCCAGGGTAGGAGGGGAACCTGCGGTTGAGAAAACTGTGAGGGTGCCCTGTGATTGGCCCAGGGGACCTGTTAAGGAGGGCTGCCTCATCCAGCCTGCAAAGAGAAAAGCTCTAGGTGTTTGGCAGTTAAATTCCAGAAACAGAGGGAAGAGACTCTTGTGAGCATGAACGATGCACTTCAAGGCTTCAATTAGCCCAGTGACAGATAGGCTGCTTGATGCCTCCCCAGCCAATGGTATAATTGTGTTGGGGGTAAGGGCAGGTGGGTAAACAGCAAACAAATTATCCATGGCATCACACATGTCTCCGCCTTCATACTTGTCAGTGTGGGAGAGTAAAATTTAGTCCATGGGGTTATTAAAGTACAAAAGGAGGCCATTCAGTTCACTGGGTCCATGCCAGCTCTCTGTAGTGCAATCCAGACAGTCCCATTCCTACCCTCTATCTCCTTAGCCCTGAGTGTTTCCCTCAAGTGCCCATCGAATATTCTTTTGAAATCATTGGTTTTCTCCAATTCCACGAACCTTGTAGGTAGCAAATTCAGTTTATTACCACTCTCTGTGTAAATAAACTTTCATCCTCACTATCTCTCCACATTTCCTGCTCAAAATTTTACATCTGTGTCTCCTAGTCTTATACCATGAGTAGCTTTTCCTTGCCTGCCTTATCTAAACCTCTATCAACTCTCCCCTCAATCTTCTTTTCTATATGGAGAACAACTCCAACCTGCCTAATCTGACCTTGCAGCTCAAATCCCCATCTCTGCAACTAGTCTGGTAAATCTCCTCCTGCCCTGTCATGGACCGTCCCATCCTTCCTAAAGTGTAGTGACCAGAAGCAACATTCAAGTGGAGCAACGTGGTGGCACAGTGGTTAGCACTGCTGCCTCATAGCCCCAGGGACCCAGGTCCAATTCCTGGCTTGGGTCACTGTCTGTGTGGAATTTGCACATTCTCCCCATGTCTGCGTGGGTTTCCTCCAGGTGCTCTGGTTTCCTCCTACAATCTGAAAGACATTCTGGTTAGGTACATTGACCGTGCTAAATTCTCCCTCAGTTTACCTGAACAGGTACAGGACTAACTGTTTGTTGACACACAACAAAGTTTGAGTTTCAGCTATCTGAAATGAGTTCTACTCTCAGCCATTCTGTGGAATTCCTTTCTATTGCCAAGAAGTCTGCAAGGCCATTGTGAATGAGCAGCAGCCATTAAACCCACAAGACATATGTGTTGAATTTATATTTCTTACGTAAAACTTTGGTTTGGTTAGACCGCACTTGAAGTATTGCATGCTGTTCTGGCCATCACACCACAGAAGGGTGTGGAAGCTTTGGACAGAATGCAAAGAACATTCATCAGGATGTTGTCTGGTCTTGAGGGTGTTATTATGAGGCGAGGTTGAATAAACTAGGATTGTTTTCACTGGAAAGATGGAGGCTGAGGGGAGATCTGATAGAGGGCTACAAAAATGACGAGAGGCATGGACAGGGTGGATAGTCACAGGCTTTTTCCCAGGGTGGGACTGTGAATTACAAAGGGGACACAGGTTCAAGTTGAGAGGGGGAAAGTTGAAGGGAAATGTGTGGGGAAAGCTTTTCATGTAGAGGATGGTGAGTCCTGGAACATGCTGCCAGAGGAGTGGTGGAAGCAGGCACATTAGCAACATTTAACAGGCATCTGGTTGGGTACATGAATAGGGAGGGAACAGAGGGATATGGACTGAGTAAGGGCAGACAATTATTTTTAGTTTTGTTAGCATTGTGATCGGCACAGGTTTGGAGGGCTGAAGGGCTTGTTGCTGTGCTATACTTGGTTTTGTTTTTTGTTCTTTGTCTTCTCAATGGAATGTCCTAAAGGGTCATTTGCAATTTAATGTCCGGTCCAGAAAAGCAGCTTCGGATATTGGCAGTGAGGTCATCTGGCCGCTCAGCTCCAGCTTGTTTCAAAACTGGTTCATTCCCCATTTTGTTTATGAAAATAAAATGCCAATTTTCCAGAAATCAGCAGGTATTATTGCACAGGTGTGACAGTGTGCAGAGGAAGAGAAGAGGCGGTGGGGAAATTTCTGGATGAGCAACCCAGAAATAATGGCTTCCCGGACATTCTGCTGAAATTAGCAGCAAGCTGCTCTTTAAATCCTTTCAGCAGGTTTCTCACTTGACAACCAGCCTGATGATTCAATGTCACAGCCAGAGAGGCAGCAGGGAGGGAATGATCAGCTGTGTGAGTCAATAGCCCAGTAAGTTGACCAGTTATTCAGACTATCGAAAATCCCAACAAGATTTACAGTACTTGCAATTTAACCGGCCTTTAATATTACTGTTAAACTATCACCAAGTAACTGTGACAATCTGAAATCTCGCATTCAAATTGGAATGTCAGATTTGGTGCAACAACGTGAAATAATCAGCAGCTTTCTGTGGCACACGGACATCAATGTAATGGAATAATTTGAGCTCTGTTAGTGGAGAACTTAATTTCTCTTGGGCCTTCATTGCTGCTTTTGTGTGATAACAGATTGCGGCTCTCGGACCACATGCCCCCTCTCATAGCTATAAATTTGCAGACTTTCATTTAACAGATGCTAAATGCCTTAAGTGATCTGCCTGAAACCAGATTGAATGAATTTCCCTCAGATCTGCCAATATTTTGTGAGTGGTGAGCACAATCTGATATCAGTGTTACAGGAGTAGGCCATTTCACCCCTCGAGCCAGCTCTGCCATTCAATAAGATCATGGCTGATCTTTTTGTGGACTCAGCTCCACTTACCTGCCTGTTCACCATAACCCTTAATTCCTTTACTGTTCAAAAATTTATCTATCATAAAAACATTCAACAAGATAGCCTCAACTGCTTTACTGGGCAGGAAATTCCACAGATTCACAACTCCTTGGGTGAAGAAGTTCTTCCTCAACTCAGTCCTAAATCTGCTCCCCCTCATTTTGAGGCTATGCCCCCTCGTTCTGATTTCACCCACCAGAGGAAAGAACCTCCCTGTTTCTATCTTAGCTATTCCCTTCATAACTTTATATGTTTCCATAAGAGCCCCCCGCGCATTCTTCTAAATTCCAATGAGTGTTGTCCCAGTCTACCATATCCCCTCTTGTCTCAGATTGTGGCATTCTTTTCATCACAGAGTTGTAGGTTCATTCCATAACTTGCGGACAGGATCTTTTACTGTGTACCATAAAATACTCCAGAATGCTTCCCTGTTCAGAGGCATTAATAAAAAAATGCAAGTTGTTTATGAATTCATAAAAGCCTTTTCTCGATCCACCAGGCTCACTGTGAATGGGCCGAGGTATGATGGGGGAATCTAACCTGAATCCACATTGATTTCGCTGGTCAATTTAGGAGCTTTAATTTCTATAAAATTGGGCGACTGACAGGAAACAGAGCAGTATTAGTGAATGGCTGTTATTTTTTGGGCTGGAGGAAGGTACATAGTGTGGTTCCTTAGGGTCAGTTACTGTCCGTTTCTTCATATATTAACGACCTAGACCTGAGTTGTTGAGGACCCAATTTCAAAGTTTATGGATGGCACAAAACTTGGAATTATTGTAAACTATGAGGAAGATAGTGTTGAATTTCAAGAGATCAGAGACTGGTGGAAAGCGTAGACAAGTGCATACGAAATTTAACATACACTCATGGGAAGAATGTGGAGAGATAATATGAAATGACAGGGTTGCAGTAGCCAAGGGACCTGGAGGTATATGTGCACAAGTCATTGAAGTTGGCAGGGCATGTTGAGAAAGTGGTTAAAAAGGTATATGGGATCCTGGGCTTTATAAATAGAGGCAAAGAGTACAAAAGCAAGGAAGTTATAAAAAACCAGTATAATCAGAAGATAGGAGTAAGAGTAGTCCGTTGGGTTCACTGGGCCTGCTCTGCCATTCAAATACATCAGGGCTGATCATGGTGCCATTCTCCATTCACCCACCACCTCTCCCCCCACCCCACCCTCACACACACACACTGTTTCTATATCTCTTGATCTCATTAATATCCAGAAAACAGTTGATTTCAGTCTTGAATATGCTCAATGATTGAGCTTCCACAACCCTCTGGAGTATTACAACCTTGTGGAATTCTCACACTAATTTCCCACACAAAATCAACTAAAAGATTGTGTCCAGTTCTGAGCAACACACTTCAGGAACTTGTGAAATTATTGGAGGGGGCTACAGAAAGGATTCCTGAGAATAGTTTGGGGGATTATAAACTTAATTTATGTGGATAGATTGGGAAAAGCTGGAGCTGTTCTCCTTGAAGGAGAGAAGATTGAGAGGATGTTTAATAGAGATATTCAAAATCACGAACAGTGTGGCTGAATAGACAGAGCAATGCTGCTCCCATTAACAGAAGGATCAAAAAATACAGGAAACCAATAAAAGATGATTGCCAAAGAAGCAATGGCAATACGGGAATTTTTTTTAAGTTGGTGGTTAGGATCTGGAATGCACTTGCTGAGAGTCTGGTGGAGGCAGATTCAACTGAGGCCTTTAAAAGAGAATTGGATAATTATCTGAAGAGAAAGGAATTGCAGGGCTATGAAGAAAAGGATGCGGAGTTCTACACCCACTGCAGAACTTAAGTTTCCTTTGTACTTTTTGTTTTTGTTCGGGCTGTTCCCCTTCTTTTTGGGGAGCTGCCCCTTTTACTTTGGCCTAATGTAATTTGAGTTTGTTTACTTGGTTTGACCTAAAAGAAACCGGGCTGTATTACAGACCCTGACAATCACATTTTGATTTAATGTTTTAAGTTTCCTTTTGACTTTGTTTTTTTTGTTCGGGCTGTCCCCTTTCTTTTGGGGAGCTGCCCTTTTTAATTTGTCCCGAAGTTAATTTGAGTTTGTTTATTTAGTTGGTGTCAAAAGAGAAGAAAAAAAAAGGATGGGGCGTGGACCAGCTAATTGCAGATACAGGGAACGAGCATGAATAGGATGGCAACCTCCATGAGTCTCATGGGAATCATTAATTGATCTCCCTGTGGGGCTCAGTGAATAGGAGTTCCCTTGGTAACAGTCAAGGACCTGCCCAGGTGGAACTCATTGCCTGAGTCCTATAAGGCAGTCACCGGACAGGGTATATATAATTATGTTTTAGTTGGGTCTGGTGTATGTATGTAGTACAGTATTGGCTTAATGTTGTGTTCAATAGTAAATCCTGTTCCTTTCCAGTCAGGCTTGCTGAGTTATTGCTGATAGGATGGGCTAAATGAGCTCCTTCTGTGATATAACCATTTTATGATTCTTTCCACTTGGAATGAGTGGGACCTAATTTAATACATTAGCAAGTAGGTTGAGCAAACTGAGGACAGAATAATAGGACTTCAGACTCAGGCTAAAAGAGATAGATTTCATTGCTCATAAGCTAGAAGGAGCAGAATTTCTGTTTCCAGGCCCAACAAATATAGCCTGTAAATATCAAAGATGCATATGTTAGGTGGATTAGTCATGCTAAATTGCCCCTTAGTGTCTCAAGATGTGTAGGTTAGGGGAATTAGGCATAGGAAATGCGAGGTGTAACAGGGATAGAGTGGGGGAGAGGGTTTGGGTAAGATATTCTGTCAGAGTTGGTGCAGAGTTGATGGGCTGAATGGCCTCTTCTGTCCTATAGGGATACTATGACCTCTATGCCCCCATCTCTCAAGTTTTTCTGTGACCGTGTGCAACCCCATAATGGCACACAATCCAGACCTACTATCCCCTTGTGATCAACCCTTCCCCCCCAAACTTGGCAGCCACCACCACAAAATCTACCTGCCCCTTGGCTATAACCTGTCCCAGAACTTGCCTTGCTTGTTAGGCTGTCAAGCCTCTCCATTAGGCCACAGTTTGGACAGGGAACCTATAAATACCAAGCAGAATGTGGGAAAACCAAGGCTTCTACTGTAAGTCTGCCCTAATAACTATTGGGATCAGGGTTTGCACAGAGTGGTCTTGTGTTATGCCAACTGGATGAATGAATGTGTAGGGGTTGGTATATGTTAAATGCTACTGTACATTTAAGTGTGGCTGTTGGGCTTAAATTCATAAGATCAGAGGACTGGAGGTGTAAGGTATGACTCAGTTAACTGTCTGAACCAACACGTTCCAGACAGTGAAGGATGGTTTAGCATTCTAGTACTCGTATTCACTTATTGCCACTGTGACAACTCAATTTGTCTGAATGCAATAGGGGTCATTGCCAAGTTAAGTGATGGAATTCTGGTGCATTTGACTGAATGCTGACACTAGACTTGTGCTGATTAGTGAGGGAAAGCTCTATTCTCCGGTGAAGGCCAAAATGCAGGGCTTTAGTTTCTGAGAGCTAGCAGTTGTTACTTATGATAAATGGGAGACATTCCATTTCATGAGACAACAATGAGGTATTTGACCCTCAACAAATTTCACAAACTGTCCAGTGCCCTTTCAATACATTTATTCAAACACCTTTAATCTGTCGTCTTTCCTTTTTAACCCTGTGGAAATTTATTTTGCTTTAAGCACAATACTTAAACACAAGTCAATTCTATAATCTTTTGTGGAAAAAAAAATGAATATAAATCCCAGAATGTGAAGCCAAGGCCCAGACTTTTCTCATAACAGAAATTCTAAGACCTGCCCCTAGTTTTGCAGAGTTAGGAATGGGGGCAGGGTATGTTTCATCAATGCATTTTGGTTTTACAGAGGAAATTGGCTATTTAAATCATCTTGAAATGAGATATTGCCAACCTTAGAATGTGAAGCATGGACATTAGAAATGGTTAAAAGTAGGTCTGAACTTGGTGGATTCATTTGGATAGCCAAGATATCCTCTTAGAACATAGAACATTACAGCGCAGAACAGGCCCTTCGGCCCACGATGTTGTGCCGACCAGTTAAAAAGCAATGACCCTCTAACCTAAACCAATCCCTTTCCATCCATAAACCTATCCACGGATCTCTTAAACGCCCCCAAACTAGGTGCATTTACAACTGCAGCAGGCAGGGCATTCCAATCCCTCACCACCCTCCGGGTAAAGAACCTACCCCTGACATCCGTCCTATAACTACCCCCCCTTAATTTAAAGCTATGCCCCCTCGTGCTAGCTTTCTCCATCCGAGGAAAAAGGCTATCACTGTCCACCCTATCTAAACCTCTAATCATCTTATATGTTTCAATAAGGTCCCCTCTTAGCCGCCGCCTTTCTAACGAAAACAACCTCAAATCCCTCTGTCTCTCCTCAAAGGACCTCCCCTCCATACCAGGCAACATCCTGGTAAACCTCCTCTACACCCTCTCCAAAGCCTCCACATCCTTCCTGTAATGTGGGGACCAGAACTGCACACAATACTCCAAGTGTGGCCGCACCAGAGTTTTGTACAGTTGCAACATGATGCTGCGGCTCCTAAATTCAATCCCCCTACCAATAAACGCCAAGACACCGTATGCCTTCCTAACAACCCTATCTACTTGACTCCCAACTTTCAGGGATCTATGTACACATACACCTAGATCCCTCTGTTCATCCACACTATTCAGAGTCCTACCGTTAGCCCTATACTCTACACTAGCTTTGGAATTCTTATGGGTGAGGCAAGGTGCCCTTTGGTGGAGCAAAGGTGTCTTGTGTGGTAGGCCAGGTGGCCTATGGGAAAATAAGGTATCCATTGGAATTATTAAAAGTAGTAATAAATCTACATATAAAGCGAATGTGTGCAACTTATTAACCGTCAAGTTCAAAGGAAGCTATGAATCTGTCAAGGTATTTAAAAGTTCTGCCCTTTAAGTCCTTAGAAAAAAAGTTCGAAGTGTTTAAAAAAAAAAGTGATTATTTATATTTCATTTTGCCTGTTGACGTAAGCATGACTTTTCATTACTGGATTAGTACTGAGACTGAATTTGTAAACTGCCATTTCATAGTTTGATTGACAGTTCCAAGTAGTTATAGATTCTTTCGTAGTGAGACTGTTGCTTCCAATTCTAGCTATATGCAATTGTGCACTTGAATGAAATGTTTGTTGTTATAAACCTTTAGAAAGAATCATAGAGATCATAGAAACCCTACAGTGCAGAAACAGGCCATTTGGCTCAATGAGTCTGCACTGACCACAATCCCACCCAGGCACTACGCCCATATCCTGACGTATTTACCTGTTAATCCCTCTAACCTACACATCTCAGGACACTAAGGAGCAATTTTAGCATGATCAATTAAACTAACCCACACATCTTTGGACTGTGGGAGGAAACCAGAGCACCCAGAGGAAACACACGTAGGCAGGAGGAGAATGTGCAAACTCCACACAGACAGTGATCCAAGCTGGGAATCGAACCCTGGCGCTGTGAAGCAGCAGTGCTAACCATTGTGCCACTGTACTGCTGTTACTTAGCTGAAAGAATGTAAATGCAGCAAATGGGTTTTATAAATTAGTTTTTTGTTTGTAATATAATGAAGTCTACAATAGAAATTTACAGCTTTATCTTACTGATGAATGCTCTTGGTCCATACTAGGTGAGTTAGCGTGGTCAATGTAAGGGAAAAATGGGTAAAAGGGGGCATAGATTGACATGGATTCCAACTTTGATACAGGAGCTATGAAGTGTCAAGAGTGGTGGGCGGAGGAACATATCTTGGCATGTATGGTATTAGGGGCCATAGGAATTGCTTAGTGTACATACCTTGGTATGGGAGCATTAGAGTCCATGGCAGGCAAGTGTGGGCATGAGGTGGCATGGGTTGAGATGGATGGGGCATTAGGAAGTGGGTGAGGGTTATAGAGGGTGAAGGATGTGGGCTGGAGAGCTGCTTCAAGTTTTATTCTTTATTTTTAAAGTTTGGACTTTGTGTTGAATCCCCAAAGCAGGCCTTCTGCCAAGAGCACCACCACACTTGGTAGCCTCCTTTGTTCTTCTGGGGTCATCCACCCTGACTTCTAATCCAGATCAATCCAGAATGAAAATCTGACACCCAGGCAATGAATTATAAAGGTCAGCTTCATGGAGCTGGGATTTTTCCAGTCTCTGCACACTTTACCTGGTAGTGAGAATTTGGCCCACATAATTATTGCTCAATTAGTCTAACATCAGTTTTGGGTTAGTTCTTAGAATTCATTGTTGAGGAGCAAATTACTGGCGTTTTGAAATATATGAGTCAATCAAGTGTAACCTGTGTATATTTATTAAAAGCAAGTCATGCTTGACAAATTCAATAAAGAGGTGTATTGAGAAGTCAGGTTGTTAAAAAGGATGCAGTAGACGCCGGGGTCAAGCTTGTACAGGAATGTTCCCATAATTTTGCCAGAATCCCCGATAAACAGAATAAACAGTTTTCTTTGGAGTTCCATCTTCAAAGTTGGGGGCAGGACATCAGGGAACTCCCAGAAATTCTATCTCCTTACGTATATGGATTTTGAGAAGGTTTTTCATAGGAAGCTTTCTCCAGGCATATGGTGCAGGAGGCAGCATGGATAGAAAGTCGGTTGAGACACGAGAAAAAGGGAGTTAGTTTTCATTGTTACTCTGCTGGAAAAAAGAGTTTGAAATGATGTATCTCAGCTGTGCTGCTTTTGTTCACTGTGTATATATGGATGATTTGGCCTTTGGGCATGATGAGAACATTCTCAAAATGTGGGTGACAACAGAAAAGCAGGGAATTTCCCATCCCAAAGGATCATATTGGAATTCAAAACTGTTATGGTCTGTTCCTCTCTCTAAAAAAGGGTTTTTCAAGCCCTTTATCGACAAGTGAGGATGGCTGAGGTAGTAGGTGGGTGGGGAGGAAAGGCATGTAGTGAGTCACATTAAAAAAACTAGACAATTACAGGCTAACACGCTGATCAGAGAATCATTGAATCCCCACAGTACAGAAGAGGCCATTTGGCCCATCACATCTGCACCAGGGAACTAGCCTGCACTTCAAGTAGTCTGAGTCTTTGACCACCTGAACTGGTAGACAGCCAGCACCTGTAACAATGCAGACTGAAGTGATGATTCACAGGATGATGCTGGAAATGAAAAACTGCAGTTATGAAAAGAAACTTCACATTGTCTGGTACTGGTGCAAAGGTATTTATGGATTTGTGAACTAGCATCAGGAAAAAATGACCACACGAGCTACTGGATTACTGAAAACGATAAACTAAAGGATCGAGAAATGAGCCTTGGGACTGACTGTTGCCCATTTTTGGTCTGGCCAACATTTGACTACATGAGTTTCACACTTGCCTTTAACACAACTAGAAATGGGCGATAAATCAATGTTCCCCATCACTCACGAGCCAGATTTTTAAAATAACATTAAATAAATGTGGGTTTCTGACTGCTCCTCCAACCCAGTATACTTAATCACATCTGTGGAGGCACCCTTTTAATTGACTGGCCTTCTGGAAAATTCAGCCTCCAAGCCAGTTACTCACTGACAGGGCTATGGTCCCCACATCCTGTCAAAAGCTAAGTGGAAAAAAATCGTCCCAGTGGCTCTGCAGAAAATAGTAGCATAAAGTTGAATCACTGGATGACTTCCCCTGAGCTCATTGTTAGTGGAACAGAATCTCATGCCATGGACGGCATAACACATCACCAGGGTGTCTTTGTGTGCCAGCTGTCGCCAACATATTTTTCCCTCTAACCTAATCATCATATCAACTATTGCTAAAGCTGGCCTCTCAACAGCAGCCAACTTGTAAATGGGCAGCTTGAGGCCTCTGTTCTGTGTCATTAATTTTTGCTAAGTTAATTTTCTTCACAATGATTAAGTACGATGAGTAATGAAAATATACCCAGAAACAGTTTATTTTGTCCATGTGGATGTGGGTGTCGCTGGCTGGCCAGCTTTTATTGTTCATCCCTGAGGGCATTTAAGAGTCAACCACATTGTTGTGGGATTGGAATCACATGTAGACCAGGTAAAGACGGCAGATTTCCTTCCCTAAAGTGAACCAGATTGGCTTCATGGTCATCGTTAAACTTTAATTCCAGAATGTTCTTTAATTCAAATCTCGCCATCTGCTATGGTGGGATTCAAACCTGAGTGTCGGGAACATTACCGTGAGTTTCTGGATCACCAGTCCAGCGACCCACAAGACATAAAGAGGATAAGTTCAATTCCAGAATGGCAGACCATATAGAATTCCTCATTGTAAACAACACTACTGCAGGTCCAGGTATTATCTGCCCATGGGGTATTGATGTCATGAGTGTAATGCCACTAGAAGCAATGCGATGCAATCAAATTTAACCCAAAAAAGCACTTGCGTCCACTTCTAAGCCAACAATTATGGACAAAAACTGAGTAAGTTGATATGTTTTAACTAATAGGATCTTGCATCTTCAACATAGAGGAAATTAAGATAAGGTCATTTCATAAAGTCATCGAGGTTTATAGCATGGAAACAGATCCTTCAGCCCAACTAGTCTCCTACGCTAATCCCAATTGCTTGCATTTGGCCTATATCCCTCTGTACTCATCTTACCCATGTAACTACCTAAATACTTTATAAAAGACAATATTGTATCCACCTCAACTACTACCTCTGGCAGCTTGTTCCAGATACCACCCTCTATACGAAAAAATTGACCCCTCGACACTTTTGTATCTCCCCTCTCATCTTAAACCTATGCCCTCTAGTTTTAGACTCCCTTACCTTTGGGAAAAGATATTGATTATTTAGCTGATTTGTGCCCTTCTTATTTTATAGACTTCTATAAGGTCATCTCTCGGCCTCCAACATCCCAGAGAACAAAATTCTAGTCTATCAGCCTCTCCTTATAACTCAAGCCATCAAGTCCCGGTAGCATCCTAGTAAATATTTTCTGCACTCTTTCTAGTTTAATAATATCCTTTCTATAATAGGGTGACCAGAATTGCAAACAGTATTCCAAGTGTGACCTTGCCAAGTTGAAATGTCTTGTACAACTTCAAGACTTTCCAACTCCTGAGTTCAGTGTTCTGACCAATAAAACCAAGCATGCCAAATGCCTTCTTCATCACTCTGTCCACCTGTGACTCCACTTTCAAGAAGTTATGAACATGTACCGCTCGATCTCTTTGTTCGACCATTAACTGAATAGGTCCTGCCCTGGTTCAATCTACCAAAATGCATCACCTCGCATATGTCTAAATTAAATTTGTTAGCCCACTGGCCCAATTGATCAAGGTCCTGTTGCAATTGGAGAAAACTTTCTTCACCGTCCACAGTGTCACCAATCTTTGCGCCATCTGCAAACTTAGTAACCATGCCTCCTATATTCTCGTCCAAATCATTAATATGAATGACAAATAACAGTGGACCCACCACTGATTCCAGAGGCACACTGGTCACATGCCTCCAGTTTGAAAAACAACCCTCAAAAACCCTCCGGCTTCTGTTAAGAAGCCGATTTTGTATCCATTTAGATACCTCAGCTTGGATCCCGTGAGATTTAACCTTATGCAACAACCTACTATGCGGTACCTTGTCGAAGGCCTTGCTAAAGTCCATGTAGACAACATTAACTGCACTGGCTTCTTGGTTACCCCTTCAAAAAATTCAATCAAATTTGTAAGACATGATGTTCCACTCTCAAAGCCGTGCTGACTGTCGCTAATCAGTGCTTGCATCTCTAAATGCCTGTAGATCCTATCTCTCAAAATACCTTCCAACAATTTACCCAACACGGCTGTGAGGCTCACTGGCGTGTAGTTTCCAGGCTTTTCCCTGCAGCCCTTTTTAAACAAAGACATAACATTTGCCACTCTCCAATCTTCAGGCACCTCACCCGTGACTATTAATGATCCAAATATCTCGGCTAAGGGACCCGCAATTTCCTCCCTCGCCTCCCACAATATCCTGGGATACACTTCATCAGGTCCTGGACATCATTTTGAATGTGTTACCTGTAGGAATGTCATGTTGAGTTCTGTTCCCTCATCACTGATATTTCAACAATCTTAGGACTAGGAAGAGATGGATAAAGTCAGATATCCATTCAGCCATCTGTTCGCGTTTATTCGAGATGCACTTGTGCAGGACTGACATGGTGAGTCCTCAGTCTCCTCAGAAATCAACTGGCATGCGAGCAAGGATGCTGCACATTTTTCACTATCGACTCAATGACTTATTGCACTGTTGTACAAGCCCCTCTTCACCCAGTCTGGCATAGCTTTACACCGGGTACTTGAGATAACACCTGGGATGAAGGGTGGAATTTGCTAACGTGGGATTTTCCGGCCATGGAGCAAAATGGTGACTTCAGCTCTCACGTCAGAAGTTTGTGGATTCAATCCCACTGCAGAGATTTGAACACAAAAATCTAGGCTGACTCTCCAGGGCAGTGCAGGAAGGAAGGCAGGTATGTTGGAAGTGCTGTCTTTTGATGAGATGTTAAAAGGAGTTCTCATCCTTCTCTCAGGCAGATGTTATCAATTATGGAGATGGCAATGAAGAGGCAGCCAAGCACTGTTTCTAAATGCATTTTAGAAGTAACCGAACAGAGACAGTAAGAGAGGCCATTTCTTGATCTGCTTTGGTTACAACTGCACAGGTAAGAGTCAAAACAAGTGCTGGCAATACCATTGGACAACAGAGGGAATAGGTTGAGGAGCATGTGGGGCTAACCATGCCAAAAGCTGTAGAAATCAATTGCTTGATAGGCAAGGCATGTGGCAGGGGAATAAGTATGAAGTTTTGATTTATTTATTTACTTGTTCATGAGATATGGGCAGCAGTGGCTAGGCCAGCATCTATTGCCCATCCTTAATGCCTTGAGGTGGTAGTGTGCTGCCTTCTTTAACTGCTGCAATCCATGTATTGTGGGTGCTGTTAGGGAGTTCCAGGATTTTGATCCAGCGACGGGGAAGGTACAGTGATATAGGATGCTGAGTGACCTGGAAGGAAACTTGCAAGTGGTGGTGTTCGCACACATCTGCTGTCCTTGCCCTTCTAGGTGACAGAGGCAGAGTTTGCAAGCTGCTGTCAAAAGAAGCCCTGGTGAATTGTTGCAGTGCATTTTGTAGATGGTTCACACTGTTTTCACTGTGCAACAGCGGTGGAATGAATGGATGTTGAAAGTGGTAATGGGCTGCTTTGTCGTGGTTGGTGTTGCGTTCCGGAGAGTTGTTGGGAGCTGTATGCATCCAGGCAAGTGAAGAGTATTCCATCACACTCTTGTGCCTTTTAGATGGTGGACAGGGGAACCAGGAGGTGAGTTACTTTCCATAGAATTCCCAGCATTTGACCTGCTCTAGCAGCTACAAAATTTATATGGAGAATGCAGTTCAATTTCTGGTCAATGGTAACTTTCGGGATGTTAGTTTTGATTTGATTTATTATTGTCACATGCATATGTATGCAGTGAAAGGTATTGTTTCTTGCATGTTGTATAGGCAAAGCGTACCGTACTTAGAAAAGGAGAGAGTGCAGAACATAGTGTTACAGTCGTAGCTAGGATGTAGGGAAAGATCAACTTAATACAAGGTAGGTCCACTCAAAAGCCTGATGGCAGCAGGGAAGAAATTGTTTTGAGTCGGTTGGTAGGTGCCCTCAGACTTTTGTATCTTTTTCCCGACAGAAGAAGGTGGAAGTGGGGGTGATTCTCCCAAAAAAATTCTAAGTGCTGAATTGCGGAAAAATAGTATAATTCATGACTTTTTTCTCAGCGGAAGTTCAGAACCTCCCTGATCGCAACACCCCACGGCCTGATCATGGCCCGCACAAGCATTCCCAAGCCATTCCCGGACCAGCCCTGACACCGTCCTGTCTCGGAACACCGCAATCTCCAGCAGCTTCCCTCCCACCCTGCTCCCACTCCAAGCAGTAGCCCCTAGGCCCCGCCCACAGTAGGCCCCCCGGCACTGTCCTTGGTCCTGTCCCCTTGGCACTGCCTGATGCCTGGTGGGCAGTACCAAGGCGTCCTCTGGGCATGGGCACTTTGTCCCTTGGGCAGTGCCGGGGGCACAGGCTGGCACTGCCAGTGTGCCCATGCCTGGGTGCACCACCTTTCCTGCTGCCCAACCCCTTTGGGGGGCCCCAATTGCCTTCCCTTCACTCTGGCGGGGTCTCCCGCTAGTTACCCGAAGGTGGGGAGCTACTCTAAAATCTGCCGGAATGAAGTGCTCCTGGCGGTGTGGGAAATGCTATCGCACCCGGAAAATTCAGTCCCATGCCCAATAATCCCATAATAATCTTCCCGCCAGTTTCCAGTGTGGTCTCGACCGTGCCTACTCTCCGGCTGTTGGAGATGCCCATGCGTCGGGAATGCTTGCGCAAATCCCACAAAATGGCTGACATGTGCATCTCCCAACCCGAATTGCCAGAAAAGTAATGCATTGGGTCCTTGATTATGTAGACTGCTTTTCCGAGAAAGCGGGAAGTTCAGAGAGAGTCAACAGATGGGAGGCTGGCTTACATGATAGACTGAGCTTCATTCATGACCCTTTGAGGTTTTTTTATGGTCTTGGACAGAGCTGGAGCCATACCAAACTGTGAGGCAACCAGGAACAATGCTTTATGGTGCACCTGTAAAAGATGGTGAGAGCTGTAGCGCCCAGGCCAAATTTCCTTAGCTTCCTGAGAAAGTAGAGGTGTTTATGAGCTTTCTTAACTATAGCATCGGTGTGGAGGGACCAGAAGAGGTTGTTGGTAATCTGGACACCTAAAAATTTGAAGCTCTCGACAATTTCCTCCACATCCCCAATTGATGTAGACAGGGGCATGTCGTCCACTACACTTCCTGAAGTCAATGGCCATCTCCTTTCTTGTTGATATTGAGGGACAGAATATTATTGTGGGGGATTATTATAGTGGGGGATCCAGTGATGCTAATGCCATTGAACGTCAAGGGGAGATAATTCTCTTTTGTTAGAGATGGTCATAGCTTGGCATTTGTATAACACTGATGTTACTCAGATGATTGGATCATCTATTACTGGTAAGCAGCTCTTTTGTATTGGTCATTGGAGGTGAGAATGGAGGGACAGATAAGAGGATTTTCAAGGCATTAGAGAATAGAAGTCCAGGATTATCGTTGTTCTCCTCGATGTTCCTGGGAGCAGTGAGTAGTTTCGGACTTGGAGAGTGCCATGTGGTATCTAGCCTATTATAACTACGGGTTCCAATCTGTGGAGCATAGAGAGGTCTAGCATAATGCAGGCAGTTTTCAGTTATTTGGCTACTTCCTTTCCTCAGCTGGTCTTACCAGAGCCTCCTGTTTCTGCAGTCAGAATTACCCTGGAATCTTTCCAAACATCATGCTGCTTGCTCCTCTATTTATGGCCTTAGATACATTCCATTTCATCCATGATGCATCATAATTCCATGCCCAATATGCACCATCCTCCAACCAGTTCCACCCAAGTCTAAAATCTTGTACGCAGAACAACATCCCCATTTATCATTTTCTTGATTAGAATTCATCTGGACCCTCACTCCATGCGAGGAGCAGCTACCGTAACTGTAATATTTAAAGCTTATTTAAGATCAGTTCTGACCATAAAACTGAGCTTAAAAGACAACAGTAACACTCATTCTTACTCTCATTTGATTTAATCATTATTTTTTTTCTTACTGATAGCTTCTATGATTACCTGGTTAGACATATCAATGAATCAAACTGCTTTGCAATATTGGATAGCTACAGCTTTATTTTAAAATACGACATTTACTATTTGGAGAATATAAAAATAAATGTTCAGTAAAATCACTATTGATAATTTATGTGCAATCTTTAACAAATTGGCTTGTAATCCTGCTTTTATTGTCTGGGTGCCATTTTCGTAATCAAATCATGACAGTGATTAATACTGTGGAACCGTATGTTAGGACAACAAAAAGGCAGACAACATGTTAATTTATCGGTTCAAATGATTGAATTTTAATTCTATGGTCTTTTAAAAATACATCACTGCCACATTAAATAACTGACTGTTTTAGGGCCCCACTATTTCACATTTTATTGTAGTCAGCATCCAGGACGCAAAAGTTGCAAATTATGTTTTAGACTGTCCCTCATTGTACGCCCATCTGTTACCTGAATCCATGGCCATCTGTCGTTCTCTGCGGCAGTCCAAGCGTTTACAAGACCTTTCTTATTCAGCCTGGCATAGTATGGGTACCACTTCTGCAAGCCAAACAGAGCACGGTGTGTTGAGGATGCAGATATCTGCTGGTTGGATATAATCCCTCCCTCCATTCCTAATGGTCCTGAACATTCTGTGGGCAAAAAAATAGGAAAGCTATTGTTATTAATATCAAACCGATAAGAATGAGTTCAAAAGGGAGACAAAGAAATTAGTGTAATGTAAAGCTAAATTGATTATTTTAAAGATCTTCCATTATATCAAAGCTATTAATTGAAACCCAGTTGACTGCTGTTCAGCCACATTGTTGCAAGAATTTGCATTGAGTATTTACAGTACAGCTATGCATTGCTGTTCATTCATGAATAAACTTTTTTATTATAGAATCCCTACCATTACAGAAGGAGGCCATTTGGCTCATTGAGCCTGCGCCCACAACAATCCCTTCCAGGCCCTATTCCCAACCCCATGTATTTACCCTCTTAATGCCCCTGACACTAAGTGGCAATTTAGCATAGCCAATCCAACTAACCTGCACATCTTTGGACTGAGGAAGCCGGAGTACCCAGAGGAAAGCAACACAGACACTGGGAGAATGTGCAAATTCCAGACAGTCCCCCAAGGCTAGAATCAAACCCAGTTTCCAGGTGCTGTGAAGCAGCAGTGCTAACCGCTGTGACTTTTCTCTGACCATGCTCCATGGTTAAAGAAAATCCATTGCCACTTTCCCAGTGAATTTCCAGGGATGGCATTCTGGTTAGCACTGCTGCCTCACAATGCCAGGGACCCGGGTTCGATTCCTGGCTTGGGTCACTGTCTGTACGGAGGTTGCATATTCTTCCTGTGTTTGTGTGGGTTTCCTCTGGGTGCTCTGGTTTCCTCCCACAGTCCAAAGATGTGCAGGTTAGGTGAATTGGCTGTGCTAAATTGCCCTTTAGTGTCAGAGGTGCTAGCAAGGGTAAATGTGTGGGGTTGCGAGAGTAGGATCTGGGTGGGATTGCGATTGGTGCAGACTCGATGGGCCGAATGGCAGCCTCCTGTACTGCAGAATTCTATGAATTTTCCATTTGGGCACAAATTTGGGCAGGATTTTCCTGTGGGCTTTCAAATCATGCAACCAGGTTCAGGGAGGTGTCAGAGGGCCACATCATGTGGGAAATGGTCACTCATCTGTGATTTTCCCTGAATTGGTGACCAGAGGACAGACAGAATTCTTGAAGTTGGCGGTGACATTGGGAGACTTGCCAGCTTGACAGCAACAGCAGAATGCCTTTAAGGTTAGTCTGGGAGAGTGTGCTTCAAAATGGAGGCACCAGCTCTCCAACCTTCTTCAAATCTAAACTAAAATAATGATTTTACAATCGGGCATTATTGTGGAAAGTGAACCTTTCCACATGATGGTCTATAGCTGCTGCTGGACCCAAGCAGGCAGAGAAGGTCCTTGAGTCTGTCGTAGGAGTTGCATCCCCTACTCTGCCACCAGGAGGCTGCCTCAGACCTCTGTCCTGTTTCCTGTCACCACCTGGGGAACCTAGAAATCAATTGGAAAATCATAGTTGGCCTCATCAATAGACCTCTCATTAGCCTAGGAGACAAATCACCACCCAACTTGTCCAGCCTCTCCAACGTGAGAAGGGGCCAGCACACAGGCTGGCAATGTGATGTTCCACATCACCTTGCCTTCATTTCTGTTTCCAATGATCAATACATCTGCATCACTCAGCCAGCAGCATTCCCTGACACTCAGTACTTGTGACTAAATCCTGATTCTCTAGCTCACCCTCACACATCTACCAATGTTGCCACATCACCTACTGCTGTATCCCTAAGTCTTCAGTTCAATGATGGCAGGGACATCACCCAAACACAGACTGGCACAATCACTGACATTCCCCATCTTGAAGCACAGAGTGATGCACAATAGAAGGGAACGTAGTAGAGCTGGAGGGGGCAAGGAAGGAAATGGATCTCAGCACCATAGAACCAGCTGCCATAGAGTTTCTGTTAACTGACATCACTAGGTTTGGCAGCATCTTCCTGCCTTACCTGCTTCTCAACTCCCTGCTATCTGGCATGAAAAGAAATCAACAGATGGCATACCATTGAACTCTTGCACTCCATTCCAATCTCATTCCTTCACACTAACCTTTGCCTTTTGATTTTCAACTTTCAGATGCACAGAAATCACCGCCTGCCGAGCCACAGCTGTTCCCAAAGGAAAGGGCAGAGAAAGAGCACAGCACTGATCTAACACTCACAGCCATCAGTTCAGATACTGGCGCTACAAGGATCTGGAAGGGTATTAAGGAATTAGGATCAGCACATGGTGTGTGACAAGGCAAAAGTGGGTTGCACTCAGGCTAGAGGTAGGGGATGCTCTGTTTCACTGGACAGAAAGGTTGTAGATGAGTTCTGCTGCAGAACTCAGAGGAGAATCTTGATGCAATGGGTATACAGAAAAGCATTGCTTGACATGCTCACCAAGATGCTGGGTACATTTGCTGATCTGGCATATGACCCTGTGTCACTGTCACAAGGAGAATGAGGCTGAGGGCAAGATGTCATCCTTGTCCTCTTCACAGCCTTCCATCTCCCTGCTGTGCTACAGCTCCAGAGGCATTGCACCGAAAGCCCCCAAATCTGTTGTAGCCTTTGTGTAGACAAGTTGTCCACTCCTCTGTCCTCTCTCTGAGCATTCTACAGAAACTTCCGTCAAGTCTCAAAACACATAGCACCATCCTCACAAAAAACTCTCAACTATATTTGGACATTTTGCAGGAGTAGAACTTCTGCAAAACACTTTAACTGCACGTTGCGTGCCTTACTGTCTACACAGAACTGGTGTGAGCTCAACTTGCAGCTTTAGATTTAAGCTGAATGGTACAAATGTTTGTTCAATGATCCTGCGTGATTCAAATAAGGAAGTCCAAAGGCATATCAGCCTGATTGTGGGATGAAGAGAGAGAGCTACTTTACGTGCTTCCAGCACACACATTGGACAGCCATGCAAAATATCCTTCTCAAACAGGCCATATAGTGCTAGAGGACTATATAGTGCCAGGAGGGTGCAAAACTTGTGTAACTACTGTGGAAACCAAATTCATGTCTGGAGTGTTTGAAGTGGTACAAGCCTAACTGTTTACTGTATGAACGTATTAACGAGAGGACAATGAAGAAGACAACAGCAGAGGAAAATTGAAATCAATAAATCTCATGTGGCATTCCTGATGAGAAATGATTCTGATAGCTAACTACTCAGATAAATCTTAACTTATCCTATGTCTTTGGGTTAGGAATTTAAATAGGCAAATTCTCATAATTAATATGCATATGAATTCCTGAGGTTAATAAGAGGTTAATTGTAACTGCATGTAAATGTCTGGCTTCTAGAATTTGGCAAAGGCCAGGTTCAAGGTTATATAAGCCAGTAAATGATTATGTCTCTGTTTGAAATATGCTTGAAACAGTTTGAAATCCTGTTTTAGTATGAAGTAGCATGCACCACAAACAAAATTCAGAAAGGAGTGGACGACTGACTAAAGTAAGAAAAAGGCACCAGAGAAGGGTGTTTAAAAACTAGAGTTTATCCGAATGAGGTGTGTGATTTGTTGAACAGTACACTTTAATAAATACAGTCCAGAATGCCATTTGTTCCTTTTAGGTTTCTCCCACATTTCTCTGTTCCTACGCTCCATTGAAAATTTACCATTTAAGGAATATCTCCATTGTCTAATCTTTTACCCAACGCACTACTTCAAATTCATTTTGGTTGCAACATATCATCCCACTCCTCAGATGTTTTACATTTCCTGCATTCTTTTTCAAATTGCCATGTCTTTTAATCCCATATTAACAAAATTTTAACACCCAAATCATTTACATGCAAGAGAGACACTTATAGAGATCCCCAGCATTAGTCAGTTTAGTAGATGCCCTTTACAAATCCACGGCATCAGTCCTTGATTAGCTCATACCTTTAAACAACCATTTATTACAGTCGCTAGCAGTTTTCAGATTATTCATGTGAGGCTAACTGGTCTATAATTACTCTAATAATCACTCTGCCTTTTTTGAACTGTGGAGTTGCTTTTGACACTTTCTATTCCTTTCATATGATACCCTTCTCAAAACAATTTTGGAAAATTATAGATGGTACCTGTTATTACTTCACAGACTTCTCTCAGTATTGAGAGGTGTATGGCATCTGAGCCTGATGAGTTACCAATGTTAATTTTAATGAACTCTTTCAATATTTCCATCAGTCAGACTGTACTGTATATCCTTGTCCAGGAGGACCCCCTTCAGCCTTTGTTGTTAATACACAACCTAAACAATGTTAAGCCTTCGCTGTTCTTTATTCCTACATGTTCTGACCAATGTCTCGATAATGCTTTTGTTAATTATATGACTACAAATGTCTTTATCTCCTTGTATGTTGATCGCCTTTCCTTCACATTATTTCTGGTTCTTTTCTTTTCCATTTTTAATTCATTGCTTTTGTTTTGACTCTGGTTTTCATTCTATACTCACTAGTTTAATTTTATCACAGATCCCATTCAGCAGACTAATTTGCTCCAATCTCTCTTTTTGTCTACTGAACTGTGGAATTAAAACAACCCTCTATTCTTGTCTCTAATTAGTACCATACCCAGCTCACATATAACCTTCTTATCACAGATCTACTATTTAATATTCCAAGAGCTAACTTGGTTTAGGTTCCCTTTCCATCAGAAAGTAGTTCCATTCCAGTCCATCAACTTCATTCTCTTAGAATGTTTGACTATAAAGCCAAAGTGATTAATGTCTTTCTGTTCAATGGTCAGACATTTGCTCCTTTCCATTATTCAGAATCACCTTTCAAATACATGACTGCTACTATCTAGAAGGACAAAGTCAGCAGATGCATCGGAACACCACCACCTAAAAGTTCCCCTCCGAGTCACTCATGATCCTGACTTAGGAATATGTTGTCGTTCTTTCATTTTCACTAGGTCAAAATCCTGGAACTCCCTCCCTAACAGCACTGTGAGTGGACATACACCACCTGGACTGCAGCAGTTCAAGAAGGCAGCTCACCTGTCTACACTTCCCGCTGCCTCGGAAAAGCAGCCAGCATAATTAAGGACCCCACACACCTCGGGCATACTCCTTTCCACCTTCTTCCATCAGGAAAAAGATACAAAAGTCTGAGATCATGTACCAACCTGCTCAAGAACAGCTTCTTCACTGCTGCCATCAGACTTTCGAATGGACCTACCTCGTACTAAGTTGATCTTTCTCTACACCCTAGCTAGGCCTGTAAAACTTCATTCTGCACTCTCTGTTTTCCTTCTCTATAAGCGGTATGCTTTATCTGTATAGCGTGCTAGAAACAATACTTTTCACTATACTAATACATGTGAAAATAATAAATCAAATCACCAACTTCTCAAGGGCAATTAGGGGTGGGCAATAAATGCTGGCCTCACTAGCGGTGCCCACATCTCATGAATTAATGTTTTTCCATTCATCATTTTTATGGTTAAATTCTTTCATTATTTGTAGTTCGATTCTGCAAATTTTTCAGAATTAATGACAAATTTATCACTTTCTATAATGGTCTACAATGGGCTTCCAATATTGTCACAGTCCTTCATTTCTCATCTTAATCCTGGAAGGCTCAAACCTCAATTCGAACCAAACCCATCTGGCTGGAATAGGCGACTTTGATTCTGATGCCTGATTCACATTCTGCCCATTCTTATTCTTCACTGAGCCTGTTTGGTGGGCCTGAATGTCACTTACATAATCACCCATTTGTTCTAATACTGCAATTGTTTATGAACTTTCTCCTCTTTTTCTTCTGTTTTCTCTCTCTCATTGGATCTTACAGTCAGTAATGCTCAATTCTCAGTGTTGCTCTATTCAAAGCCAAGCAATGGTATTTCTGAGGAGGGTAAAATGACTGAAGACTGACTGAATAAATATGGGCCTGCAGAGGTCTTCTTGAAATTAACAGCAGGTCCTCTTTACCATTTATTTGAAATTATTTCCGTCCTGCGACCAGCTAATGTGACAATCTAACTGGTTGCTGGATGCACAAAGCAGTGACAGAGGGCCGTGGCTGGGCATCCTTGAGGGTCAGCTCCTGACACTTTGTGGTGATAAGACTTTGGGTATGGGAATGGGGAACAGAGAAAGAGATTGGCCATCTTGGCAGTGGGACAGAGTTGGATATTGGTGTTGCAGGGGACTAATTGCCAGCACCGATGAAACAAAAGGCTTCATTGAGAGGAGGGTGGTGAGCATTTCTTCCCCTTCTGGCCTGCAAAGGGTGCAGACAAACACCTCAGTTTCACTGCTGGAATTCCTGACTCATGGAAAACACACACAATGTTTTAAATGGGGTTCCTAATTGCACTGTGCCAGTCTCAAGTGCCCACATTGCTTACATTTGACAATATAAAATCTGTGGGTATTAAACAATGTTTGAATGACATGTTGTGGATGCGTTCTTTAAATGCACCATCCTCCCTGCCTCACATGTATATTGTGTGGATAAATGTCAAGGTCACACTTCTGTCCATGATCGGTCTGGACCGAAAGCAAGCATGACATTCAAAAGCAACAAATCTGATCCAGGCTCATTAAAGATTAAGATTCCTAGCAGGTAAATTGTAGAATCTGTTCCAGTGGACAGATGAGGATGATGAATGATTACAGCGGCAAATTAGAATGAATGGCATTGAATGTAAACAAGTGCAGAAAATCACCAATTTGTACTGACGAATGTTTACTGCTCCTTACAGATTGAGAAGTGCAGGGTAGAGTTATTTTTCACTCTAAATGGAAAATTACGCTATTTTTTCTTTAAGCAATGAAAGAATTGGATGCTGAACCATTTTAATATATGTTAACCATGTTTTAAATGCATTTGTTCTTTGCGTATTAGATATGGCTTTCAAATAATACCAAACATCCCTTTTGTCTTTGCTTCTGTGCTCCCATTCTTAAATTAAAACAGACTTGAAATATTTATTATGAATGTTTGTCATTTTTTTAAAAGAACAGATTGCTTGTTAAATTCGCTGGAATTTGAACAAATGCATACGTATCTTTTCTACCTCAAAAACATGTGTGCGCTCCTAACATTTGTATGGTATTAACATTCAATGATGTAACCATCACCGAATCTCCCAACTGTCTACACCCTTGAGGTTGACCAGAAACTAAACTGGACTCACCACTTAAATACAGAGGCTGGGAATACTGCAGCGAGTAACTCACCTTCTGACTCCCCAAAGCTTGTCCACCACCTACAAGGCATAAGTCAGGAGTGTGATGGAATACTCCCCACTTGCTTGTATGGGTGCAACTCCAACAACACTCAAGAAACTTGACACCATCCAGGATAAAGCAGTCCACTTGACTGACACCACATCTACAAACATTCACTCCCTCTACCACTGACGCTCAGTAGCAGCAGTGTGTACTATCTACAAGATGCACTGCAGCAATTCACCAAAGATCCTTAGACAGCACCTTCCAAACCCACAACCACTTCTATCCAGAAGAACAAGGGCAGCAGATACATGGGAACACCAACACCTGCAAGTTCCCCTCCAAGCCACTCATCAGCTTGTCTTGGAAACACATCGCTTTCCTTCGCAGTTGCTGGGTCAAAATTCAGGAATTCCCTCCCTAACAGCATTGTGGGTCATCCACAGCACATGGACTGCTGTGATTCAAGAATTCAGCTCATCATCACCTTCTCAAGGACAACTAGGGATGGGCAATAAATGCTGACCAGCCAGCAACGCTCATGTCCCATCAATGAATTAAAGAAAATGAAAAGGAACCCAAAAGTTTTCTACCAGCATATAAACAGTAAGTGGCTAGTAAGAGGTAAAGTGGCTCCTATTTGGGTTTGTGATGATGCTATACATTTTGAGTGGCAGTGTAAAGCTAAAATACCCAATGACAACTTTGTATTGTTGTTTACTAAGGAAGAGGAAATGGATAAAATGTCAATAGAAACTGAGATAATAGGAGAAATAAACAGGGTGTAAAATGAAAAGGAAGAAATATTGGAAAGACTGGCTCGCTGGAATTCTATTGCCCCACCCACATATTCTGGAATTCAAACGAGTGGAGGTGGGGGGGAACAACGGAAATATCTGTTGACCTTGAGCAGGAGTTTCTGGCCTTGCTCAACGAAGGCTGTAAAATCCTACCCACAATGCTTAGTGTAGATAAGTCACCTAGCCCAAATGGCTTGCATCACAAGTTGCTAAGGGAAGTGGGGTGGAGATAACAGAATGTTTTGCCATAATTCACCATTCTTCCACTGATATGCGGGGGGGTAAAGGGGTGCGGTAGGTACTAAATATTTGGAGAGTGGCAAATGCGATAACCTTAATCAAGAAAGGATGCAAGGACATGCTTAGCATCTGCAGGCCAGTTAGTTTAACATCAATTGCTTTTAAAAATAATAATCAGAGAAAAATTTGACAGGCACTTGGAGAGATTTGAGTTAATTAAGGAGAATGGATTTGTAAAAGGCAGATTATACGTGACCAATCCAACAAAGTTATAATGAAGTAACAGAAACGGTTGATGAAGGAAATGTGGTGGATGATGTCATGATGAATTTTAATAAACTGTTTCACAAAAAGTTCACAATTGTTTCATTAAAAAGCTGATCAACAAAATTAAGGAATAAAGTCTGAAAGCATATGAATACTTTACTTTATTCAGTGTGGTATTGAATACAAAATCAACAATGTAATGGTTAGGCCACATGTGGAATTTCGTGTACAGTTCTGATCACCACATTGCAGGAAGGACATATCTGCTCTGGAGAGAGTGCAGAGATTTACAAAAATGTTGCCAGGACTTGAAAATTGCAGCAATGAAGAGGGATTGGATAAACTAGGGTTATTTTCCTTAGGACAAAGGAAACTGAGGGGTGATCTAATTAAGGTGTACAAAATTGAGGCACTTAGATAGGGTAGATAGGAAACACATTTTCCCCTAGCTGAAAGTTATCAAGGGGCATGAATTTAAGCTGACTAGTAAAAGAATTAGAGAGAACATGAGGGAACTCTTTTTAACAGAGTGGTGGGTGTCTGGAATTCGCTGCTTAAGTTAGTGGTTGAGGCTGAAATACATTTAAAGGGTATTTGGATTTGCATTTGAAGTGCTGTAACCTTCAAGAATACAGATCAGTTACTGGAAAGTGGAATAAAAATAAGTGACTAGTTTCTTTTACCTCTTTTTTGGTTTGCACGAAAAGAAGGGTTGAACAGCCTC
This sequence comes from Carcharhinus amblyrhynchos, assembly GCF_965287045.1. Taxonomy (NCBI): domain Eukaryota; kingdom Metazoa; phylum Chordata; class Chondrichthyes; order Carcharhiniformes; family Carcharhinidae; genus Carcharhinus; species Carcharhinus amblyrhynchos. The sequence continues at coordinate 91,516,036 of NC_137328.1, read as the reverse complement.
TTTCTACAGCATAACATTTCTATGGTTTACAGTTCAACAACATTGCATCTATTTCTGGTCACCACACTTTAGGCAGGATGCAAGGGTCCTGGACAGGGTGCAGAGGTGGTTTACCAGAATGGTTCCAAAAATGGAGCTTCTCAGGTTAGGTTAGAAAAGTTGTTTTCCTTGGAGCAAAGGTGATTGAGGAGAGATTTTGTCGAGACGTACAAGCTTATGACAGGTTCAGATAAGGAAGACAAGAAAAAATCTTTTCCATTAGCTGATGGTGCAAGATGAGAGGGGTACAGATTAAAGCTACTGGACAGGTAATTCAAGGGAACTCTGAGAAATAACCTTTTCACACAGTGAATGCCCATTATGGGAGTGAAAGCATGAACCATCAAGAAAATTGGATGGGCATTTGAAATAAATAAACTTGCAGGACAATGGGAATAAAATGGATGAGTGAGATTGACTAGATTGCTCCTTTGAGAGCCAGCATAAACTCAATGGGCCAGATAGTCTGTTTGCCATAACTGACTCGATCCTATCTCCCCTCCTGCCCTTTCGAAGTGCATCTTCCTGTTTCCTCAATCCTATTCCCATACCCAACTTCTCTCCTAGCCTCTAAGTTAGCTAATATCATTAACGTTTGTCTCTCTCAGGGAGTTGTTCCTCTATCCTTTAAATCTGTTTATCGCTCTCTGCCACCCTATCCCTGTAAGCCCACACAGGGGAATTTCACAGTAACTTCATTGCAGTGTTAATGTAAGCCTTACTTGTAACTAATAAATAAGCTTTATTTATTTACCAGAGCAAATCCACCATCCTACACATCTTCGGACATTAAGGGGCAATTTAGCGTGACCAATCCACCTAGCATGCACCTCTTTGGACTGTGGGAGGAAACCGAAGCACCTGGAGGAAATCCAAGCAGACACGGGGAGAATGTGCAAACTCCACACAGACAGTCAGTCACTCAAGGCCAGAATTGAACATGGGTTCCTTGCACTGTGAGGCAGCAGTGTAAACAACTCTGCCAACAATGCACCCTTATGTCCCCATCTCCTGAGCAGGCTTTCCATTTTCTTCACAAACCGGGCATGCTTTTAATGAGCTTCCGAAGTTCTGCACCATTAGATAAAAATAGTGTATTAAATGGCGAACCCAACCTCAGAGGGACAGGTTTATATTTTATACACTAGGCGTTCTCAACTTGCACAATGTGACTGTGGAGGAAAATCAGATTTCCTTCAAATAAATCCTAGGTGTGGCCATTTGCAGACCAAAATGCTCATCCACACCCAGATGAACGTTTGGCTTCATGTTTCAATCCCTCCAATCAGGTTTCTGTCTCTGTCACCTTCCTAAAACACCACTTATCAAAATTACAAATGGCATCCGATGTGAGTGTGACAAAGGTAAACTTTCTGTCCTCGTCCTTCTCAACCAGTCTGCACCCTTTGACGTGGCTGAGCTTTCCATCACCCTCCAATGTCTGTCCATCACTCACTAGCTGGGTGGGACTGTTCTCACCTCACTCCATTATTATCTGTTTACTTGTAACCAGAGTATCACTTGCAATGGCTTCTCTTCCTGCTCCCACAGCATAACATTTAGTGTCCCTCAAGGATTTATATCTGCCTCCCCACCCTATTTTTCATCTGCCTGCTGCCCCTTGATGACATCAGCTAAAAATATATCACCCGACTTTGCCCCATCTCAATTCATTTGCTGTGTGTTGACAAGAGCTTATTTTCGCTGGGTACTAGAAATATAAAGGCATGAAATTTGTAGACAGTGCTGAGACCAATTTAAAATAATGAGTCTCAAAAATCCATGGAGAAAAATATCATTATAAGCTATTGCCTGAATTATGAGCTAAGAGCAAAGGGGAATCTTAAATCACAATATTTTGAGATGGAACAGCTAACGTGAACCTCTGTTGTTCCCTAAAATGAGAAGCACCTGGAGAGTTGGAGCCAACAAAGTGACTGTCACTAACCATACAACCCCACCAAACTAACCATCAACTTGGTCACCAAAGCCTACACAGCTCACTTGAGATAGCTGCTAATGCCCTCCTCCATTGAGCCATCACTTAGCTAATTGGAGCCAATTATGTCTCTATTCTTCCTTCCACATCTTCCTACTCTCCCTCTTTCCCTATCTCTTTCCTTCATCGACCTGCTCCTTCCCCTCCTTTTGCCTCCTCATAACCCTTCCAATTTTTTACCTGTCTTCTTATCCCTTCCTCACTCTCTGTCCTCTTCGTTTACTCTCCCTTTCCTTCCATTCCCTTTTCCCTCTCCACATATCTGCCTATCCACTATCAACCTGCTTATTCCTTCCCACATCCTGCTTCTTGGTCCAATTAAACTAACTGCTGCCTTCCTCAGTCTGCTTGACCAAAATGCAACATCTGGTCTTGACTCTCTAGGGCATCCTATTGAAGTCATATTGCTCATAAAATCCACGGAATCCCTACAATACAGAAAGAGGCCACTCAAAACATCGAGTCTGTACCGGCCACATACCACCCGTAACTTATTCCTGTAACCCCACACACTTACACTACTAATCCCCCGACACTTGAGTCAACTTAGCACCGCCAATCAACCAAATCTGCCCATCTTTGGAGTGTGGGAGGAAACTGGAGCATCCAGAGGAAACCCACGCAAACATGGGGAGAACGTGCAAACTCCACACAGATGCTGGAATTGAACCTTGGTCCCTGGGCATAGTGAGGCAACAGTGCTAACCACTGTGCCACTTTTTCCATTCTTGGAATATTTACAGGAGTGCTGTAATTTTAATCATTCAAAAAAACACATTACTTACTGTACTGGCAGTTTCTGCCCATGAATTCTCCTGGACACTCGCAGGAATAGTTTGCAATGAGGTCAGTACAAATACCGCCATTTCTACACGGCTCAAACTCACATTCATTTATATCTGCGAGGACAAAAAAAACAATTCAGCTGAGGGCAATTTTTGCGTGCAATAAAACATAACATCGTTTATCCATAAGGATTTATCAATTGTTGCAATGCATCTGATGTGATATATCCTTTTCGATGTGTCACAATCAATAAACGCAGTATTTTAGATAAAGCTGCGCCAACTGCAAGATCCTCTGTGACTCCATTTCAATGAAGTCAATAAGAACAACGGCACCATCTGGTTTGCAAACTGTTTGAATTGATCATTCAATAGGTTCTCATCATTATACATTTCTTCCCATATCTCCCGATTAGTGCAGTTCTATACAAAGCTGCCCCTCTCTCTCCCTTCCCTGTCTTTGCCACCTACCTCTCTTTCAGATGAAACTTTACACAGATCATTTGCTTTGATTGAATGTCCAAGGTTGCTGGGGCCACCATGCTTTTATGCGAGTGATTTGAACAATATAGAGTAACTATGTTTCCCCACACTGATGGTGATTATCATTAAAAGCCTCAAGACGTTTTCAAGCCATCCTTGTGAAATTATCAGCATGCAGCACAGAAACAGTTTATTTTCTGCAGGTATTTCTTTTAAACACCTTGCTCTACATAGATAAATAATTTTAATATAAAAGAGGGATTTTGGCCTCCCTGTGGCATCTTTCTCACGGCAGGAGGCTCACTGGTGGCAGAATCTTCTGGTCCCGCTGCTGTCAATGGGGATTTCCCATTGACTGCACCCTATGCTGCCAGGAAACTCGTGGCACGAGTGTGCTGGTGGTAGGACCAGAAGATCCCACAGGTGGGAACAGATTCTTGTATTGGTGTTTCTCTGACCAAAAATAACCTCTCAGAGAAAAAAAGATTTGTGAGATTTGTTTAGCTTGGTACTTCTTACCTAGCTAAGTCATTTAGCATTACACCAAAGTTACACACACAAAATATTTGTATATGTTTAGAGATGACACAGGATTGACAATATTTTTCTCTTCAAACACAAGCTTGTAGCAGAGATACTGGCAATATATGCAAAACATTTCCTAGAAGAATACATCCTTTGGAGAAATACAACAGAAAACATGTTCCAATAACATGCTGTGAATCTCTACTGCACCATGAGATCTCTTCACACAGAAGGCAAAGTAAATAAGTAACATTAAAGCTGAACTCAACATTATCTCTTTTGCTCAGACTAGCACTCTGTTTATCATTTTTTGTGTTTAGGACCATGTACAGTTATCAGTCTGGATTATGCTCAATTTCTAGATGCTTTGTTAAGTGATTAGTAAACTGCTCAATACTTGAGAGGGGGTGATTCTCTCGCCCAATGCACCCTGGCTGGAGAATTGTGTGTGTTGGGTCAAACATGATTTGTGCCAGGGAGAACCCCTTTTAAAATTCTCTCTAGACACTCTGTGGTGATGTAATCTGGTTCATGTCCTTTCTGGGGACACTCTCCCTTTGCACACTGATAACACCATCCTGGCAGTGCCATCCTGGTAGCACCATAGTGGGAAAATCCCCAACCCTTGATGCCAGATGGGCATCTTTCCCCCATTACAAAATGTCGCATACACCACACTACGCCGACATGATGGTGAACCTATCCAACCTCACCACCACTGGGGCATCAAGGTACTGGGGTATCAGGAAACCACCCCATCCCTCCCAACTCCCGCTTCCCCAATCATCATCATTGGGCCACCCCATCCCACAAGTGAGGGATACATTGCTATGGAGTTGCCTAAGGCCCTGCTCCTTTAGACAATTCCTTCAGGCCCTGAGCCCTTCAGGCACTCCATTCAGGTGCCTCCCTCTTCAGGCACCCTGTGCAGGTCCTGCCCCTTCAGGCACTCCTTCAAGTCTCACCACATTCAAAAAAACAAAGTTTATTTATTAGTGTCACAAATAGGTTACACTGCAATGAAGTTACTATGAAAATTCTCTGTTTGTCACACTCCAGCACCAGTTTGGGTACACTGAGGGAGAATTCAGCATGGAGAATCCACCTAACCAGCATGTCTTTTGGACTGTGAGAGGAAATCGGAGCACCCGGAGCAAACCCATGCAGACAAGAGGAGAACATGCAGACTCCACACGAACAGTGACCCAAATCGGGAAGTGAACCCAAACCCCTCATGCTGTCAGGCAGGAGTGCTAACCACTGTGCCACCGTGTGTCCACCCTTCAGGCACACCCTTCAGGTCCTGCCCCTTCAGGCTCCAACCCCTTCAATTCCGGTCTCTATCAGACAGCCCCTTCAGACCCCACTTCTTGCCAGTGCCGCCCTCGCAGCCAAGCAATGCCACCCTAGACTACTACTGTCAAGGTGCCAGGGGCAACACCAGGGCACTGCCCATCCATGTCACTGATCACCTAGGGCTACAATGGCCTCCGAGCCCCTAGTGTGGCCATCATGACTGTTCTCCATTTGTGGAGACCAGTAGTGATTGCCAATGCTTTCCATTGCACCAGCAAATCAGTGAATACCGGAAGCCAGGTGAATCCGGCTAAAATCCAAAAATGCATATTTAAACTCCGATTTAAATATGCTCATCTGGTCAACTTTGTGAGTCATAGAATCTTCATCTGATGAAAAGTCTGTGATTCAGAACATTGGCTCTGTTTCTCACCTGAGGCAAGGTGGCAAAGTAGTTCGCGCTGCTGTCTCAATGCCAGGGACCCGGGTTAAATTCCAGCCTCAGACGACTGTCTGTTTGGAATGAGCACATTCTCCCCGTGTCTCTGTGTGTTTGCTCCGGGTATTTTGGTTTCCTCTCACAATCCAAAAATATGCAGATTAGGTGGATGGGCCATTGTAAATTACCCCTTAGTGTCCAAAGATATGTAGGTTAGCCAGGTAAATGCCTGAGATTATGTGGATGGGGTGTGACAAGAGCCTGGGTGAGATGCACTGTTGAAGAGTCGATGCAGACTTGATGGGCCAAATGGCCTCCTTCTGCACTGTAAGGATTCTATGATTCTATGATAGATGCTGGCAGACATGCAGAATCTTTCCAGCGTCCTCTATTCTTGTTAAAGGATGATTAGATGCATTAAAGAATGAGACCACAAAGGACAGACTTGTTAGCTTTTTTTTCCCTTCCATCAAATCTTATTCTCCCTTTGCATTATGTTCTATTTATATCGAGAATAAGTTACAGAACAAAGGAAACAAACCCACTGAAGACAGTTACTTAAACATTCTTGCATTCATGGAGTAACTTCTCCTTGCATTAAAAGCTCTAAGTGAAACAATAATAATCTTTTTATAAAGGGTTTAGCAGTTGTCATGTTTCCAGATGTTCACTTTCTTTTTGTGAAAAGACTTTAGATTGAGTTGTGTTTTCCAAGTATATTTGCACAAGCTTGGAAGGAAAGACAACAAGCTGGAGGCAATGATGATGATGTGTACTGAAGCCAGATGGTTAGTTTGTGCTCTATCATAGCAAATATATTAAGGGGCATTGTCCCATTCCTGGCTTATTAATCAGGAACGCTCCACTTGCTGACAGAAAAATGTTGCTTTAAACCCATACCCTAAGGAGTTGCATTTGCTTTTCCTTGATTACTGGTGTATCATGGAAGTCAATCAGCGTAACAGCACTCCCCCTGACTGAAGACAGAAAAAAGATGGGAAATATCTAAACATGGCACGTGCCAATTCTATGTCCAGGGAACACTACCTAACCAAATGGCTGGGGCACCCAGGGATTATTCAGAGTCAATGTCAACTTCAGGTCACTTTCCCAAATTGGATGCATTCTGATGTTGCCATTGGTCAACCCAGCAGCCCTCTGTTTTCTCACCCTTAAAACAGCCTTAAAAGGAAGTGCAAAAGGCATCCAGACAGAAAAGAAAGACATCTTCAATGAAGTAGTGGAGAGAATTGGGTGAGGATAATGAAGTTGATGTTGTATTAGGTGGACTGTTGAAAATTGCTTTACGAAATGCCATTTGACAGACCTGTTCACAACATTAAAGCCCATGAGATTAAAGGGACAGTGTAGTATGGAGACAAATTGGTAAAGGGAGCAGACAGTAGCAGTTAACAGTTCTTCTTCATGCCAGAGGGAAGTGTGTGGTTTCCTCAGCAATAGATCTATTTGATATATATGACTGACCTGGATTTGCGAATGGGGGGTATATTTTCAAAGTCTACAGATTATATAAAATTTGGAAGTGTTGTAAACAATGAGAAAGCTGTGGAAACAATGAGAGGAGACAGATAGACGGTCAAATGGACAGACACATGGCAAGTGAAATTTAATGTAGAGAAATTTGAAGTTATGCATTGTGATAGGAAGAATGAGGAGAGGTAATCAAAATTAAATGATACAGTTTTAAAGGGTGTCCAGGACTAGAGAGATTTGTGAATGTATACAACAGATCTGTGATCGCAGCAGGACAAGTACTTATGGACCTTGGCCTTATTAATAGAGGAATTATATATAAAAGCAAGGAAGTCAGGCTGAGCATTTCTAATACGCTGGTTGGACCTCAGCTAGAATAACTGTATTTAACTCTCGGCTTCATGCCTCTGAAAGGGTAGCATTGCCTTGGTGCATTTGTAACAGAATTTACTAGAGTTACATGAATAGCATTAATTAGCATATACAATATAACAGCAGGCCATTCAGCCCAACCAGGCCAGGTCAGATTTATGCATCGTTTGAGTCTCATCCCATCCTTCCTCATATGACATGGTGGCACAGTGGTTTACACTGCTACTTCACAGCGCCAGGGACCTGGGTTCAATTCCGGCTTCAGGTCACTGTCTGTGTGGAGTTTGCACATTCTCCTTGTGTCTGCGTTAGTTTCTTCTGGATGCTTCGGTTTTCTCCTCAACTCCAAAGATGTGTAGTTTAGGTGGATTGGCCATGCCTCTTAGCTGGATTAGCCATGCCCAATTCACTAAAGGACTACAAGAGTCAAGACAGGTAAGCCAGAAGGTATAGCAGGTAGAACAACAGTGAGGCTCGGGGCAGCTGGAGTGTTAGATAGGGCTGAGAGAAAGTGTATCTTGCCATCTTCACCGCTGTCCAAAACTCCTTCCCATCAATACTAATCTCCAAATCGTTGATCCCAGAGATGACTGAGTGAGGACCAATTGTGAAAGATCGTAGCAGAACAGACTCTGGTAGGATTCAGAAAGGATCAGAGATTGGGCAGATACAGTTCATGGTATAAGAACACAAAGTGATAGATTTGGAAGTAAGAATAGGGAAAGAGAAAACAAAATTAAGATGTTAGGCTGCATTTCTAGGATCTAGACTTCCCGCCCACCCCAATCTTTCCTATTATATGCTCCATGCTGGGCATTTGTAAGTATGGTTAGTTTCAATTTAAAATGAGAAAATATTTATCATTCAAAGCAAAGTGTAATTATTATGTTAACAAAGCCCACTTGGAAGATCAAGTATCAGATCAAAGCCAAGATGGGCTGCAATGTGCCTCATTTTACCAGTTTGGATCTTGTTTGTCTCTCTTGTGTGGATCATGAATTGGATTCATTTAACTTTAGTTTTTGGAGCAAGTCAGGAGATGGATTCGGGTCCACCCGGACCACTCCACACATTGGCTTTGTCACTTTAAGAGTGGAGTAAAAATTTTTTTAAAAATTACAGGTGAATTGGTTGACACTGATTTTTTTTATTTGATTTATTATTGTCTCATGTATTAACATAGAATGAAAAGTATTGTTTCTTGCGCGCTATACAGACAAAGTATATTGTACATAGAGAAGGAAACGAATGTGTGCAGAATGTAGTGTTACAGTCACAGCTAGGGCGTAGAGAAAGATCAACTTAGTGCAAGGTAAGTTCATTCAAAAGTCTGACAGCAGCAGCTGTTCTTGAGTCGGTTGGTACGAGACCTCAGACATTGTATCTTTTTCCTGAAGGAAATAAGTTGGAAGAGAGAATGTCCGGGGTGCGTGGGGTCCTTAGTTATGCTGGCTGCTTTGCTGAGGCAGTGGTAAGCGTCAGTGGATGGGAGGCTGGTTTACTGGAAGGTTCTGTTATTTTTAAACTTAGAACCAGGAGTCATGTGTCAATAGGATCCATCACTGTTAGTTCAAGATCGTGCCATTTGTACATGGGACTGGTGTTTGAGGTGCTTGTGAGATTCTTTTGGACGTTGCTGTCCACAAATTGCATCAGGATAGGGTCCAAGAAGCAGAGCTGATTGTATAATGTCAATGACCAGGTTGTGTATTCCTGTCTGACAAAGTAGTTGTAAAGTGTATCAGACCAAAACCTGAGCATTTTAAGGGCTTTATAGGGGCATTGACTGGGATTTTCTATGTCCATTGTTGGTGGGCATGATCACTGGTGAGCTTGGAGTACTTTGTGAGAAGATGTTAGTCATGTTTCCTGCCAATATAAATTCAGGACATGATTGTCCCCTCCACCATCAATGGTGAGCCGTGTTCCTGCCGTCAAATGTCAGGAACTTAATTTTAAGAAATTAGCATCTCATTAGTGTTTCTGCAGCAGCTGCCATCCTATCAGTGCTGACCTTGATGCAATGGCATGCTGGTGTGACCAACCCAGACTGAAACTATATGGATTTCCCCAAGGAGCTTTGCAACTTGAGTACAGCAAATATCCCTTCCTGATGTTCCCGAGCTTGTCTTTGGAGCTCCAACAACTGAGTTAGAACTGAGTCCAGAGGCTTGTCATGTGATTGGGCCTCAGCATGTTCCTGGCCTTCAGCAATCCTCCAAGTGCCAGTACTCTGGGATGTCCCTGCCTCCGCCTGCTGTGGATCTGACAGTCTGATGTGCTCACCAGACTGTGATTACCAAGGCTGCTCTAAAACTAGGTTCCCACCAAAGTGTGTGTCTCTGTTCTGTTTGAGGGTGTGGATGAGTGCTGTGACTGGTCTTCAGTTAATTTGTCAACCAATTTATCTTTTGCGGTGTTGTTGGGGCTTGAGTCAAGGGCTTGATTTGTGAACAGCTTCTGATGTTTCTCAGATGCTCCTATGAAAGAAAGGAGGTCAATAGTGTCTGGCAGGGGACTGCAGAACAGGAGACCTCGCTCAGTTTGACTGTCTGATAGATGTGGCAGTGCTGGATCCTTAGCAGTAATTATTGTTGGTGGAGATTCTATGGACCTAAGGGCTTTTTCTGCACTGTATATGACTCATTTGGCTGAGTGTGCCGAGCTCACCATCAGCACTGGAAGGGTTCACATCCTTGTCAGCCAGCCGAATGGCTCTCCTCTCAACGTCGATCATGACCTTCATTCCGCCACTAGTCTGAGAGCTCCCAACCTTGTCAGGAGCCAGCTTGTCCTGCATGATGCCAGGCGGAGAGAACGTAAGCAGGACGCCTGCCAGATCAGATGAGTAAAGTGCCTGGCATGTGTGGGTTATGAATGTTGCTATGCTTGTGATGATGACACAATCCGCAGAGGAGATGAAGGTGTGTGTTTGCAAATGAGTGGTGGTGTCCCTAGAGCTGGCATTGAGCGAGATCCCTGTCGAGGTGTGATGTGTTTGTGAGAGTGTGAGTTGAGAGTGATGAGAAGGGTGATGTATCCCTGGTGGAAGGGAGGAGACTGTTCATTCTCTTCCTGCACCAGGTAGCTGCCCTCTTTCCTAGGGCAGTGGTGCTCATCACTGCTGCCACCACCTCCCATTCTGAATTGGTCATCTTGGAGAGTCTCTTTGCCCAGAGTGGGGACTTAGGACTTTGCAGCAGGCCTCCACTGTATCCAGCAGGCATTCAAGAGAGGCACCACAGAATCCGGGGCAGCATGTTTCCTCCCTTTTGACGTCGTGACTTTCCAATACCATTCTATCCCTTTGAAAGTGCTAGCTCTGTGTAGAAGCAGCCTTTAAATATGGTGCCTGGATTACTGGCCTGAGGTCACAGGGCAGGGGAATGCGGGGGGCGGGGGGGGGGGGGGGGGGGTTCAGGGGGAGAGGGGGGGGGGGCAGGTGGGTGACTTAGAGGTTTTAAAACAAAATGCCATGTGATACGGTGGAAAAACCCACCGTCAACAAATCAAATGCCACTCAAGCAGAAAAGCCAAATGGCTCTTCTGAACTCATAGTAAACAGATTACTCCCACAGCCAGTGTGGTTTTCAATTCTGACTGCCCAAAGGCTGTGAGGGGGTCAGGGGGTAGGAGGTGCATGATGGAGGGAAAATAAAAGGCCTGGAAATGAGAAGAGCATTAGAGCCTATCATATTGCTCCCTGGCCCTGCTGCTGCCAGTCAACATTCATCCCCCTCCCAGATTCACCATGTAGCCAGTGATAGTAACCCTGCAGATAGCTTCATTCTTTTTCTTTGTTCTTCCATGGGATGTGGGCCTCGCTCTCAAGGCCAGCATTTATTGCCCATCGCTGATGGTTCTCTCACTAAGGACAGTCAAAAGTCAACCACGTTGCTGTGGATCAGGAGTCACCTGTAGGCCTGACCAGGATTCCATATCTCCTGTCTAAAAGTACGTTAGTGAACCAGGTGGCATTTTACAACAATCAATCATGGTCGCCATTATTGACACTAGATTTTACCTGCCCTTCATGCCATGGTCCTGCTGCAGCAAAGTCAGAGAATCTGGCAGTCAGCCAAATCTCCGCTCACTGCGGTGGGATGGGAGAATCCCACAGGTGTGAATGGTGATAAGATTCCGGACTAGCTTTATATTCCGGATGTATTCTTTGAATTTAAATTCCATCAGCTACAGTGGTCAGATTTGAACCATGCCCCTAAAGCATTTTATTGGGCTTCTGGATTTCTAGTCCAGTGAGATTAGCACTGCACCATAATCTCCCTGTTTTCTTCTTCAGCACTGGCATGCTGACTGCTGGATGGAGCACGCTGCCAAGTTTTGTCGCTGCAAGAGGCACAACTGTGCATGGCCGTCCTCTTCAGCAGCGATTGCGGAGAGATACTGACAATCCATTCAAATTTGGATAGACTCCCCAGGCGTCTCACTTTAATCCAGCAGTACCAGCACAGGTGTACCATGAGAATTGAGGGACAAATTCTCATAAATTTGCACTCCAGCACTGAATTTTAAATAGCTCTTGGAAACAAGATGGATAGAAATTGTTTTTTATGAACATATTATAAAACCGAGTTCTGGATACCATGCATACTCCACAGGGATCTCTCCATTTTGTGCCCTTTCTGTGCTCCACTATGAAAACAACTGAATTAAAATGAGATTTCTACGCTTCATGCAAGAGATTTTCGATTGTACGTGTACAATGGAATAATTTTACATAAATCTGCCTACTGGTACGGAGAAAAAAACACATTCTGAAATATTCTTTTAAGTAAGGAATGATTAATAGGGGGAAAAAAATCAGAATTTTGAGAATGTAATTGCTGTTAAATTAAAGTTATAATGACCTAAAGAGTTTCAGGGAATATAAATCAATATATCTTACTACCATTGTTTAATCAGCAATTTAGAAAAATGTTTTATAAATTCCTTTATTTGTATTGAATGGTTAATTTCTGAGGGCATAGATTGGAGCTCTATATAAAATATACTGGAGCTATAAATCTCCATTACACTAAATTACTTAATATTGAACAGCAGATTGAGTAGAGGTGTACCTAGGAGGCTGTGGATCTAAATAATCAAGCACTGTCTGCTTGAAAAACAATTGGCCTTTTTCCTATCAGGCAACTTGAAATATTTCAACTCTCATCGTGAAAAAAGCAAAACACAAGCAACAATATTCTCATCCCATTGATGTCTGGAGTATGCAAAAAAAAGCTGATAGAATAAAGCTGAGAAAGGCTTCGGGCGCCATCTTACTGGCTGTTCATGCCACACTCCCACTGCAGCGAGGTCGGAGAATTTGGTGCCCAGCCAAACGTCCATTCGCTGCAGCGGGATGGGAAAATCCCGCCAGCATGAACAGTGGTAACGTTCCAGCCTTTGTGCTGTGGCTATGCAGAAGGAACTAACTTAGGAAAGAAGGGCAAGTTTCTACAATGAACATTCATCTTATATCTTAATATCGTAGCTAAAATATAGGATAAAAATGCTATGTCATTAACTACTTGTAAAAATGCAACAGCCTGCTATCCGTTGGTGGCGATTTCATAAATAACATTAATACGGCCTTGTCACGGTCAAGAGACCAGTTCTGATTTTACAGGAATGACAACATTGATGCACATCACATTGTAATGCTGTGATGATATGGTACTGGCACAAATGGATAAATTGATTCCACTTCATACTATGAGATTTCAAAGATTATTCTTTATTCAAGTGATTTGGCCATCATCGATTGCTGAGAGTCTGTTTAACTGTGTAAATCGGGGAGGTAAAGGTATGGCTAGACTTGACAAAACAGTGGTTATGCTTTTGTGAGTATTGTTCCCAGCTTTCAATACTTTACTTCACTAAGGATATTGAGTTGAGTGCCCAGAAGTGGTTTACGCTGATGGCATTAGAATTTTGTTATAAAAAACAAGAAAAATTAGATCAACAGGCAGACGGAAGGTAGGAAGAAAAGACTTGGACTCCTTCAGCACTGCACTGAAGTGTCGAATGATGTTATGCACTCAAATCTCCGGAATGAGGCTAAAGTCCACAATGGTTTGACTGAGAATCGAGGGTGCTAACGCTGAGTATCTGATTGGCATATTCATATTATGTTTGCTTTGGAGAGAATAAATAAAATAAAACTTTCACTGGCTAGTGAATCAATGGGACAGTTCTGATCTATCAGTTGTCCTGATCTACCAGAGCACCTCTCCCGGATATACAAATCACTGGAGTGATTTTCAGGTGGATATGGAAACAAATACTTGCGACTGTCATCCAGAACAAACGGTTTTGCTCGTGTTACAGCCCTTGGTCACCCCATAGTTAAAAGCGGGTATTTTCCCCAATGAAATCACTGAGGAGCGACTTCACCATTTAAATTAGCCCTCTGCTCTGCAGAAGACGGCCTACCCAAGACTGATTGCAAGTAAGTTATGATGGTGGGAGGCACAAAATCTCCCCTCACCCAATCGTAAGTCTCCCAATCACTGTCTCAATGGGAAACTGGCTTAAAATACCATCTGCTAACTTATATGATCTCCACATAGATGTTGCTTTATTTGCTGACAGTTTCCAACATCTTCTGTTGTATTTTGCTTCTCATTGGCATCGTGATATCCTTGGAATAATGTGAACCATACCTACTGTGGCAAATCTGTGAAGTGAGGCAGTTAGTGGACCTTCAAATTGAATGGGGACACTTTGAATGTCACGACACAACCGTTATTCATTAAAATGATATTCCAGGTTTCTTTTGTTTAGTGAGACATAGAGAATTAAGAAATAAACATCTCCAACAATTGTGCATTAAAGTAACAATGACAATTTATCAAGAAAAAAGTGGTTAGCCATTACCGTATAGCATATATGGTCGTGTTCGTATTCATTACATTGCGTAACTTTCTACTTGTACCAGTACAACACCCTCTTAAATTAGCTATAGACCTCATCTAAAGAACATATGTTATTGAAGTAGAACTCACTGTGCTGACAATGAATTCCACTGAATCCATCGGGACACCTGCAGATGTATCCGATAAATGTGTCACCTCGGTAAGTGTCACTCACTTCACAAATCCCGCCATTATGACATGGGTTGGGTTGACAAGCTCCTGTATATCAAAAAGAATAAAGCAGAATATCAGTTATGAAGGACACTTTTTCTGACAGACTTGCTGAAAGGCACATGTTTAATTTAACTACATAAAACCTGTTAGGACAAGATGGTGAAGGGAATGATTCTGTTTCATGGCGCACAAGCATTGATTTCTGTACAAACCAGCACTGCATGCGGCCTTTAAAGGAAAGCTTGAAAGCACAGCTAGGTTCTGTTCCAAGTCGTAGTCCTTGATTAAAGAGCGTAAGTGTGAATGTTTGGTTACGGCAGGTTCAGACTCATCTGAGGTGATTCACAACAGGATGAAGATGTTAATAAAGTAACAAGAGTAATCATGCCTGTAGATTCATGAGTTAGTATTCATCACAGCTTTGAGGAAGCTGAGAGTGGAGGGGTGGGGTGAATGGAAAACAGTGAAAAGCCGGAAAGGGGGGAAAGCATGAAAGCGTACATTAAACAAAGCATGCGGGTACCACACGCAGATGGAAAAGCATCAACAATATCATCTATTTTTATTCTCAAGATATGTTCATTTGAATCACTGAAAATTCTTATTCGTCTGTATTTTTCAGTGAGACGTGGAGCAACAGCGTTCATCACGGACTCCTAAGAAAGCAACCACAAAAATCAACCAATCTCTGCAGTGTGGAGACCTTTTCCAATGTCAGGTTAAATTTGATGCCAAATCAAGGGGCTCTCCAGGTGTCCAGCAGCAATGATGTCTGCAAGCCAGGTAAGCAACCAATCACGTCTCACAGACAGCAAACCACAAAGTTAAAAGCGCTGATTATTCTTTATTTTTATTTTAAACTTTCAGAAAAGAAAATAAATTATTAAAATAAATGCTAAAATATGAACAAACTACAAAATATTCTTTAAAATGTGTGGGTTTTTTGGCATTGTAAAGACATTTGATATTTCACAAATATCAAATTAGCTTTCCAAGGCCTATTAGATTGTTTGGCAGACGTTATGACTTCAGTGTACTGATAAAAACCCAGATACACCTCATTCCACAAGGTGTCAGTTTTACTGATTGCTTAGACTCAGGGATTGCACTACGTGGAGTAGAAGAGGGAGGACCTCAGCATTGCAGTCTTTGGAGGAGTGCAGAATGTCTACATCAATGGGGATGAAGTAGAAATGTTTGAGACCTTCAAATATTTATGTGTCCAGATCACCAACAACCTGTCCTGGTCCCCCATGCTGATATTATAGATAAGAAAGCCCACAAACACCTCTACTTTCTCAGACAACTAAGGAAATTTGGCATGTCCACTACGATTCTCACTAACTTTTACAAATGCATCATAGAAAACATTCTTTCTGGTTATATCACAGCTCAGTATGGCTCCTGCTTTTCCCAAGATCGCAAGAAACTACAAAGGTCACAAATGTAGCCCAGTCCATCACACAAACTAGCACCCCCCTCCATTGACTCTGTCTACACTTCCCACTGCCTCGGTAAAGCAGCCAGCATAATTAAGGACACAATGCACCCTGGGCATTCCATGATCCACTTTCTTCCACTGGAAAAAAGATACAAAAGTCTGAGGTCACGTACTAACCGATTTAAGAACAGCTTAAATCTGCTTAAAAAGCCATCAGACTTTTGAACGAATCTACCTCGCATTCAGTTCGTCTTTGCCCACACTCCAGCTATGACTGCAAGACTACATTCTGCACTCTCTCCTTTCCTTCTTTATGAATGGTATGCTTTGTCGGTATAGCATGCAAGAAACAATACTTTTCATTGTATACTAATACATGTGACAATAATAAATCAAATCAGATCAAATCAAAAAAATCAAAAAGAATCATATGCAGTAACTTTAGGATCCCAACCTTATTCCGTGCGTGTGCAAACTCCAGAAGTTGCCATCCAATGATGGTAAACAGTGATTATTACCACTGCAGCATCTGGATTTGATTTAGCAGCAGATTTTTTTTAACTTATAAACTACATTAGTTGCCGGAGGACAATGGACTGTTTAAATTGGACAATGTCGTCATGCAGTGATGACTGCCTTTAAATGTGGCATTCTTTCACAGTTAAGCTACTGAAACAGACCCTGGTCCTGTTCTCATCTAACCTCTGCAGGATAGTCACCAAACTTGGCCGAACTGCGTTTTCCCATTGCCAGGAATGCCGAGCCCAACTGTGAATCCCAAATTCACTTAAGGTCATCAGAAACACACACTAGGCACTGAACCTAGGACATCCTGTCAACATGACTCAGGCTTACAATATGCACTATTTTTGCCCAGTGAATCACTGCAGACCTCAAAAGATCTTGACTAGTACACAGAAACATTTGCGGTTTTCTTCTTCAGTGTTGTATGGAAATTACTGTGAAACACTGTGTTTGCCTCAAAGTTTCATTTCTTGCCGGGTTTCAACTCAGTTGTTAGGTTCAGATCACCAGTTATAGAAATCTCCCACCATAAATTAATATTCTTAGCGACAGATTGTTTATTTCTGCTATATGAGTTCATATATTTGTTAAAGGTCACTGGTCCTGAATTCTACAAGAATTGTTTGTACTCAGAAGTACAGAAAATGATGGAATTCTCTCCGTAGATGCTGCCAGACCTGTTGAATATTTCCATCATTTTCTGTTTTGATTTCAGATTGCCAACAGCCGCAGTATTTTTTTTATATACCTACTGGCTCTTCTAAGTTTGCAGGCTGTGGTTAAGAGTTCAATAATTCGGTGATGAATTAGGCATCTATTTATTCAGATACTGCAACTCTCAGACTAATATTACTGGCCACTTCTTATGATCCATAAGTATTTAAATAAGTCTGTTTTCATTGAATAGCTTCATTTACTCCCACCTGCAGGATCAAAAACATCCTGTGCCATAGAATCCAGGCCAAATTCATAAAGAGCAGTGCAGAGGGAATCCCAAAAGTAGGCAGTGCTAAATTTAAGTCAACAAACCTTTACATATATGACATAACTAGATCTGAAAGAAAAGCATCCAAAATACATTATTGTATAATGGGACATTTTGAAATGGTGATTTAAATGAACTTTAACAAAATCCAATTAGCAACTGAAGAAGTCTCTGGGTAGATAGTTTAATTTATTGGTATCACAAATAGACTTACATTAACATTGCAGTAAAGTTACTGTGAAAATCCCCTCATTGCCACACTCTGGCACCTGTTCAGGCATTCTGAGAGAAAATTTAGCATGGCCAATGCACCTAAGGCACATGTCATTCAGACTGTGGGAGGGAACTGGAGCACTTGGAAGAAACCCATGCCATCACAAAAAGAACGTGCAGATTCACACAGACAGTGACCCAAGCCAACAATCGAACCTGGGTCCCTGGCACTGTGAGGCAGCAATGCTAACCATTGTGTCACCATGCTGCCCACAAGGAGAAGAAATTCATCAGTGACTGTATTTTCAAGTACACCACCAGAAATAGATAAATACAAAGTAAGCCCTGCTAAAATGGTCAAATCATTAAAAAGTGCATTGAACTCCCAAGGCAATATGACCATGAAAGAACCACTTTACTAAAAAGTGTCTATATATTAATTAGTGAATCTCTTGTGGAATCATTTACAGGGTCCAAAGTAATGCGGAAATGTTTGGCTTGTATCCTTTGGGCTGGACCCAGTTATTTGCTATTTTGACCTCCAGGAGCCAAAGGAACATTGAATTACAGCCTATAGACTTCTTAAAAATAATTATAAATTATTTATTCTCACGGCAGCATACTATATTCTTTGTAAACAGGTGATGTCACAGAATTAACATTGTCCTACAAATAATATTGAACTAATTCAGTCATAAATCAGAAAGGCTATTTCTTATTTTGCAGTACAGAAGACCCTCATATTCCTGTACAGCCATGAGAACTCTTATTTTCCCCTTGGGAAAGGCATGAAGTACATACCAATAAGATATTTAATTGAACTGCAACCAAAAGGGAAACCTAGTTGTTCAGGGCTTCTGCATTTGCCATCAACATATTAAAATTTTACAACTATGAGGAACAATAGCACTACATTAAGAATTCAAAGGACAGAATAAAAAAAAAGCTGCAGACTGCAGATTTAGACACACTGAAAACAAAATAGTAGTAATTCAGTATAATTTTGTGTATGTACTGGAATGAAATGACAACTGCATTTTGAACATTTATAAATAAATTTTTATGGAAATGAACAAATTGTAAGAGTAGAACAAACATGTCTCGGCAACATCATCTGAATAAATTGGAGACATTGCAAACTCATGTAGACAAAGTCTTGTGCCCTCCTCTATAGCAAGTTTGGTAGTGGTGGGGGGGGGGCGTCATTTAATCTAACAGGAGAGTGGGGATGTCACTACCTTTCTGCCTCCATCTTGATTAATTCCATGGCAAGAAGACCCACACACAGCCTTCCCACCCACCTACAATTCAGACCCTTAAATGGACCATTAATGTCCATGTAAGGGCCCCATTCTGCTACCGCTGGTATTAAGCAGCTGGGGAACTTGACCTGAGGAAAGCACCATAAGCAAACCTTGGCACGTATGCCTGTGTGGTCCTTCTAGGATCTCTCATTCAAAGGCATTCAGCACCTGATTTTGGGACTCAGCATTGGGAAGATGGGGTGCCCAATGAGAGCCACCCTGTGCCTTTGCTGCCGACTTCCCTCTACCCCTCGCCCTGTGACCCCTACCGCATGATGCGCTTCCCACCTTCATTCACCTGTGCTTGGGTGCCTCCTTGTTCCAAGGTCTAGGGCAGGTATAGTACCAGCAGCAGCCACTTCCCTCTCAGAGGCAGTGCTGAGTATAGAAGAGCTGTTGACTAGTCAGCGGTGGGACTTCCGCCCCAGGGTCTTTTATCCCAGGGAAAAGCCTACCACTGACAAAGCCTTCATGAAAAATTATGACATGGGGTCTTGCCCAGGGTGACCATTTCCAGGCAAAAAAGTCAAGGGATACTTAGATGCTGGCCTAAATAAAAGGCTCAACATTGGAAATGGATGAAAAGCCAAATTGCAGGACAGCTGGTCACCCTGGTCTCGCCAGCTCTCTAGTCAGCAGCCAAGACCCTGTCACTGCCACAAGATTCTGCCTTATTCCAATATTATAAATTTGAAGAATTCTAATACAGCACAAAACATTTCATAAAGAAGTTTGAAAACCTTACGCAACCCTGTTAAATATATGCTCTCTAAACTTTAAATATGCATGACTTTGCAAATTTGTTTCAGCTAATGAATTCTCTTCAATTCATTAAGGTTTAGAAATTTCAATGTTTGTATACAATCAGAATCAGCCACTTTCATACACACTATCACCAGAGGACACTGCTCCAATCATTTTCACCACATTCACTGAGCGATTCCTTTCTGTCATTCCTCATCATCCACCAGAAATCTAGACATTTTAGTCAAGATCCATATTGGCTAACCTTGACCTAACTGCAGTATTTGGACATGGAACTTGTTTTAATATAACCATGTCATTGGTAATATGAACTTAGAAGAACCTGTGAATTAACAAAGAAAATCAATTGCCTATTTCAACATGCAGGCGTCACTCTCTCAGTGATTCTTGACTTGCATTAATTCCCTCCCTGATCAGATCTGCAGAAGTGTCTTCAACAATCAGATCTCAAGGGTTCAGTGCACGAAATGGAGGCGCAACATTGGTGTACTTTTATTCTGGAAGAGCATTGAGCAAATCTTGACTTATGCTGAGCCCTGTTTCTGAATTTGGAACATGTTTGATACCTCTGGATATTGTGTGACATGAGAAGGCACCACAAATACAAGTCTCATGGAAGGATGCAGGAATTTCAATGGAAATAATTAAACCTGGCAACCAGCCATGACTGGACAAATAACAGGCTGATGTAACAGCAACAAACTGCATTTATACATCGGCTTCAAGGTGGTTAAAGGTCCAAAGGTGCTTCACAGAAATATTAGCAGGCAGCAGCCATCAGGAAAGACGATCAAATGCTTGTTCTTTTTAAAGTTTGCCTTAAAGGAGGAAAGAGAGGTAGAGAGGCAGAGTGTTCAGGGAGGTCATTCCAATGCTTAGATCCTCAGCAGCTAGAGGTGCAGCCACCATTGGTGAAATAGCCAAAATCAGGTACGTTCAAGAGGCCAGATTTGGAGATATCTTGGAAGATTGTAGGGGCAGTTACTCAGATAGAGAGGGATGAGGCCACGGAATGATTTGAAAACAAGGATGAAATTTTAAAAGTGAGGTGGCGTTGCACAACTGGGAGTTAACATAGATCATTGAGAACATGGGCAACAAGTGAACAATGCAGTGGGCTGGAAGAATCGCCCCCTTTTTCTTTATCTCCATCTTAAAGGGGCAATCCCTGATTTTGAAACAGGCTCTAGGTTCTCTCTCAGGAAGAAACATTCTTTCCGCATCCACCCTGTCAAGACCTCTCATGATCTTATTTGTTTCAATCAAGTCGGGTTACTCTTCTTTACATATCTTTGTCTATTATCCACCCAATAACCCACGCAAAAATCGATGTTCCTCTGACTCTGCAATCCCCCCACTATTGGCCATTGGTCTCTATTCACCTGGGTATCGCACTGGGAATTCCCTCCCTAAACCCTCCATATTACTTTCCTTGTTTAACCCCACCTTTTCAATCAGGCCTTACAGAATGTTATATGGAATATACAGATAGAAATAAACCATTCAGCCCAACTAATCTCTGCTGGTGTTCACGCTCAATGCAATTCTTTATGGGCGGAGTGAACCGGTAAAATTCCGCCCATCAAGTTTCCTTTTGAAAGCATCTAAACTACTTACCTCAACTCTTCCCTATGTCAGCAGGTTCCTCATTCTATGTACTGAGCAAAGACTTTTCTTATTTTACTATTGGATTTAGTATTCAATCTCTTCCTATGGATTGGGATCCATTATTTTGTGATTATACCTTTTTGAAACACCTTGGCCTTGATGCATATTGAAGACGTTTATTAAATGCCACAAACCTTTACATTTTCATTAAAAGTATACAAAATATTTGCTTATTGGATGGCACGGTGGCACAGTGGCTAGCACTGCTGCTTCACAGTGCCAGGGATCCCAGGTTCAAATCTGGCCTTGGGTGACTGTGTGGAATTTGCACATTCTCCTCATCTCTGTGTGGGTTTTCTCCAGGTGCTCCAGTTTCCTCCCACAGTCCAAAGATGTTCAGGTTAGGTGGATTAGTCATGCTAAATTGCCCCTCAGTGTGAGGGGGATTAATAGGGTAAATTCATGGGTTACGGGGACAGGGTCTAGATGGGATTGTTGTTGGTACAGGCTTGATGGGCCAAATGGCCTCCTTCTGCCTTGTTGGGATTAAATGATTCTACGATAGTTGTGCAACCAGTAAGTTTTGTGTGGGAGCAATATTTAACATATGGAGCTCAAATCATAATTTTAGCCCTCCATATGCACATCACAAAATAAACCATAATTTGAACTGATCATTTGATGCATCCTATACGCACAATTCAGACATTTTTCTCAACAGCAAGCTGAATTTTCTGGAATCAAATTGTTGGTTTCTATGAAACTGTGAGCATTTCCTTGCAAAATGACAATTTGTGTTTTGCAATAACTGATATGCTTCAATTATTTAAAATATATTTACACAAACAAAACAACTCAATGTTCAAACAGCCATTTTGTAGTGTTTTGAGAAATTATACACAAAATTCCATAATTTGAATGGGGAAATACTTGTTCAAATTTAAGTCAGCTGTTAATAGTATTCTACACCTCAAGTGTTCCAATTAGTCAGAAACCTCTGAATGGCTGCCACCCAATGTTCATGAGTTAGCATTTAAATCCACACTGTTCAATCACTATCCTTGAAACTTTCAGGAAGGCAATGTATTCTTTTAAAATGTGTGTGCTGAGCTAATACAAAATCAGATCTATATCATTTATTTTTGGTAAATAGGTTACATTTTCTGTTTATTCATAATCAATGAATAGAAATCCTAGCTCAGTATTCTTCAAGGTCCCATTCCATTAGCTTCCCGATCCATCACCTGAAAGGGAGCATTCAATCCAAAGATGTGCAGGTTTGGTTCACTGGCCATGTTAAATTGATCCTAGTGTCAGGGGGATTAGCAGGGTAAATGTGTGGAGTTGCGGGAATAGGGCCTAGGTGGAATTATGGTCAGTACAGATGTGATGGGCAGAATGGCATCCTTTTGTACTGTAGGGATTCTACGACAATTATATAATTCTCTCTAGGATGCCCTGAGATGCTCTTCCATCGCTCTAACTGTCTTCTTATGGTCCAGTTCTCTCTTTCCCAACAACATTTTCATTAAGACAGCAGCTTGTATGCACGTCTGCTATTCTACTTCATCATATCGCTATACTCAGTCTAGAGTACATTACATTGAGAGAGGAAACATAAATTACCAGATGTTTTATCGTGGATGAGTTTAGAGGCCAATAATTCCCTTCTGCATTCCATTAGATTACAAATGATCTCCCTTCATTTTAAGATGTTTAGAAGTTTCACTCAACTGTTTTATGCATCTTTTATAGTTGGCTGACTAAGATTGTAGCATTGTGGATACACACTGAAATGCAGAGTGAGAAGACAGGAGCTAAATAAGAAAATAAACAGTTGAACGAACAGCAAATGGTCCTTCAAGATCCAATTCAAAAACAGTACATAACCCTTCAGCAACATGAAAGAATAAAGCCAACCTTAAACCGCCAAATGGTGGAACAGCAAAACAAACTCAATGAAAATCTGATCAAGTATAAAAAACTCAAGATAAGGAACAGAGCTTCACAAACAAAAGGAAAATCTGGAGAAGGACATTCACGTACTGCACTGATCCCTCAGGCCAGAGTTTGATCCTCTGGAAAATTATGAAGCGTAACCAAATGAATTTAATGCCACTCTGAAAGAAATGAAGAACTGGTTGGCAGAGGAGACTCACAAATGTCTTTATTCTGGGACGATACCAAGAGGTACAAGGAAGAGACTGCAGCTCCAAAGGAAACAGTTGCACATTTGAAAGGAACCTTGGAAAAACATGACAATCCCAAAGAGATATATGAAGAAATGGAAATCAAGAACATGGAATAGCAGTCAAGGGTAGAAGTTCTCCTAGCAGAGTGTCAGGTGCTTCAAAAACAATTGACAGCTCATGAGCTTAAAGGATGGCACAAAGGAACATAAGAACTAAGTAAAATACCTTAGATTAATTTGCATCAAGAGAAGCTACTTCAGCATCAAAGTTTTCAATATTTGGACATGAATCATTGATTCTGAAATTCTCATTGTATCAATGATTTCCAGCTTTGCGTGCTGTACTTGTTCTTGATATTTTTCAGGTTCTTCTGTGGCCCTGGGGCTTTTATCAATTTTCTTTCAGCTTCCCGAACTGTAGGAATAGGCCATCTGGTCCCTCGAGCCTGCACCGCCATTCAATAAGATCATGGCTGATCTTATTGGCGACTCAGCTCCACTTACTCGTCTGCTCATCATAATCCTTAATTCCTTTACTGTTCAAAAATTTACCTATCCTTGCCTTAAAAACATTCAATGAGGTAGCCTCAACTGATTCACAACCCTTTGTGTGAAGAAATTCCTCCTCAACTCAGTCCTAAATCTGCTTCCCTTTATTTTGAGGCCATGTCCCCTAGTTCTAATTTCTCCTGTCAGTGGAAACAACTTCACTGCTTCTATCTTATCTATCCCCTTCATAATCTTATATGTTTCTATAAGATCTCCCGTAATTGTTCTGAATTTCAGTGAGTATAGTCCCAGTCTACTCAGTCTCTCCTCATAAGCCAACCTTCTCAACTCCGGAATCAACCTAGTGAATCTCCTCAGTACCCCTCCAGTGATAGTACACCCTTTCTCAAATAAGGAGACCAAAACTGCACAGAGTACTCTTGGTGTGGCCTCTGGCATCTTATACAGCTGCAACATAACCTCGCTGCTTTTAAATTCCAACCTTCTAGCAATGAAGGATAAAATTCCATTTGCCTTCTTAATTACCTGCAGCACTTGCAAACCAATTTTTTGTGATTCATGCACAAGGGACACCCAGGTCCATCTGCACAGCAGCATGCTGCAATTTTTTTACAATTTAAATAACAGTCCATTTTGCTGTTATTCCTACCAAAATGGATGATCTCACGTTGACATTGTAGTCTATCTGCCAGACCCTTGCCCACTCAGTTAGACTACCTGTGTCCCTAGGCACAGAGTAATCATACTCTTCTCCTGAAAAACTGATCAGTGTAGAAGACCAACTTTCATTTACGAAAGAGGAGTTTCATATGGAAAAATGAGAATTGATGAGAGAATTGGTGTGTCACTCACAAGAAGTAGGACACTTGAAAGGGGACTTAAAATGCTTATATAATGAATTTGTACAAGCAAATTCTACAATGATCGATCTTCAATTACAACTTAAGCATTGTGGGAAATGTCTGGAATAGGAGAAGGAATTGCTGAGGAATCAGTACACTTGCTTGAATGCAGAATTAATGACCAAGACTGATGAAATTGTTGAACTCCAATCTAACCTGAACAAGATGATGGACGAGATCTGTGGAAGTGTAAATCCAGACTTTGAAAGCAGAAAAGGAGAATTCTAAAAAACATCTTGAGGATCTCATGAATGAACTGAATTTTGATTTGATTTTTTGATTTGATTTATTATTGTCACACAATGAAAATAATTGTTTCTTGCATGCTATACAAAGCATACCATTCATACAGAAGGAAAGGCAAGAGTGCAGAATTTAGCGTAAAAGCAAATTAGTGCGGATGCTGAAATCTGCATTCCTGGAAGAGAAATGGTAGTGAATTAAACAGTGGATAAAAGTAAATTACTGCGGATGCTGGAATCTTTGACAAAGGGTCATCTGGACTCGCAACGTCAGCTCTTTTCTCTCCTTACAGATGCTGCCAAGCCTGCTGAAATTTTCCAGCATTTTCTCTTTTGAGTGCAGAATGTAGTGTTACAATCATAGCTAGGGTGTAGAGAAAGATCAACTTAGTACCAGGTGGGTCCATTCAAAAGTCTGATGGCAGCAGAGAAGAAGTGCCCTTGAGTCAGTTGGTACATGACCTTAGACTTTTGTATCTTTTTCCCAAAACTGCAGTCAGTGACCAGACAAGGAATTGAACAGAAATGGATGTCTTGATGAAGTTGTCAAGCTTACACAAGAGTTCCATGGGGACAAAGACAATTCAACTTACCAAAATAATTGCCAAGCAGAGTTGCCCATTCTCATTCTCAGAGATGTCAGAAGTTGCAGCGTGACATAGATAGGATGCAAGACTGGGTAGAGAAGTGGCAGATGGACTTCAACACGGATAAATGTGTAGTGATCCATTTTGGCAGGTCCAATGGGATGAAGGAGTACAATATCAAGGGTAGGACTCTTAGCAGTGTAGAGGATCAGAAGGACCTTGGCGTCCAGGTCCACAGACTCTTAAATCAGCCTCTCAGGTAGAGGATGTAGTCAAGAAGGCGTATGGTGTACTGGCCTTCATTAATCGAGGGATTGAGTTCAGGAGTTGGGAGACAATGCTGCAACTTTATAAGACCCTTGTCAGACCCCACTTGGAGTACTGTGCGCAGTTCTGGTCACCTCACTACAAGAAGGATGTGGAAGCTTTGAGAGGGTGCAGAGGAGATTTACAAGGATGCTGCCTGGATTGGGAGGCATGCCTTATGAGGATAGATTGAGTGAGCTAGGTCTTTTCTCCCTGGAGAGACGAAGGATGAGAGGTGACCTGATAGAGGTTTATAAGATGTTGAGAGATATAGATAGGGTGGATTCTCAGAGGCTATTTCCCAGCACTGAAATGGTTGCTACAAGAGGACACAGGTTTAAGGTGCTGGGGAGTAGGTACAGAGGAGATGTCGGGGTAAGGTTTTCACTCAGAGGGTGGTGAGTGAGTGGAATCGGCTGCCGTCGGTGGTAGGGGAGGCGAACTCGTTGGGGTCTTTTAAGAGACTTCTGGATGAGTACATGGGATTTAATGGGATTGAGGGTTATAGATCAGCCTGGTAGGTAGGGATATGATCGGCACAAGTTGTGGGCCGAAGGGCCTGTTTGTGCTGTAGTGTTCTATGTTCTATTACTAAAATCTCTCAGTTGTCAGACCAGGCAACCACCCAAGAGGTAACCATAAGATCTCCAGTGGAAGACATAAAATAGAATGATCAGCAGTTGGAGGACCCTCACCCTCTGGCCCCGATGATGGTACAGCAGGTCAAGATTGCAAACACTGTGCACAAACTGCAACTTTCAGCCAACATGCCAAAGCCATGAGAGATGCTGGAACCTGATAGCAGCCTTCCATGGCCAACAATGAAAAACAGCCGTAGCTATATCACTAAATCTTATTCTCTTCACAGAAATGCTCTTCCTCAGCCACAGAGAATCTTGAAATGACCCACACAATAGAAGAAGAGAAAGAAGTGATAAGGAGACAAGCAGAATGTTTGTCCACCCCACAAGGACGAGTTGAGAATAGCAGCAACCACCAATCAATGCAACAACCAAACCAACTAAGTGCAGTTCAATGCCAAGAAATAGAAGGAAACTTGAAGAGGGGGAGATGGGGTAGTCACTACATAGTAATAGTGATAATATAGTAATAACAATGTCAATGTATGGGAGCGATAACAATGTAATAATACACAAAGTAAACTAGCATAACTCCAAATATATGGATAAAGACTGGGGGTGGTATTATATAATGGTCTGACACAGATAGGGATAATGTAGGACTGAGTACAATTTGACCCACACGGTGATATAAGGAGGTACAAGACCTAGTCCCAGGGTCAGTGTGGTGTTAAGCAGAGACATACATAGATCTAAGCATAAAGTTTAAAGTTTATTTATTAGTCACCAGTAGGCTTACATTAACACTGCAATGAAGTTACTGTGAAAATCCCCTAGTTACCACCCTCCAGTGCCTGTTTGGGTACAGTGAGGGAGAATTTAGCACGGCAATGCACTTAACCAGCACGTCTCTCAGGCTGTGAGAGGAAACTGGAGCACTTGGAGGAAACCCATTCAGACATGGGGAGAACGTGCAGACTCCAAATAGACAATGACCCAATCCAGGGATTGAAGTTGGGTCTCTGGTGCTGTGAGGTAGCAGTGCTAACCGCAGTGCCATGGGTTGGCCTCCATGGAGATAGCTCCTTGTTTGAACCCTTTATTGTACACGTGTTAATATTTCTAGACTTACAGTTAATCTACAAAAGACTACAGAGTCTTTAAGACAGAGCATTTTTTTTTACAAACAACACACAACAGAGATGGCCTTTGTAATCCTCTGGCAGTTTTTTTGTTTTTTTTGATTTCTAAAATCTCTTTTGTTTAGTGCCAAAAAGAACTTGCTCACATTCCATCACAGTTAAAGTTGATCCTATATTTTCCACTTATCAGATGCTTAAAAAACTACAGTGTATTTCAAGTGATTTTCATTTGATATTTTAGGATGATCCACAGGTGAAAAATACATTACAGGGCCTGAACAAGCAAGGTCATTAAAAGAATCCTTCATTGGTCATTATGAGCTTCACACTCAAATACCACTCACACACTTTGAACATTTGAAATATGCTGTCAGACTGTATTCAAGGTCTTACTTTGCATTAGGCTGTCGGCAGTTGATCGTTCTGCGAGTATCCATGGTTTCAAAGTGCCTCTTGTATCTTTTACAATATAAGTTACTTGCGTCTCTCAATAAGCGTCTTTTTTTTTGTAGGTATGTTTTTGCAGATGTCCATTTATAAGGCTTTTATTGAGTGTGCGCTTTTAATAACTTCACCCCATCTACCAACTTCATTAGTACAGGAAAGATGGACTCACATTTCAAATATATCTACTGAATTCATACATCAATAAAATCATATGGATGCAGAGTTGCTTGCTAACTTTCTAATGCACCACTACTTGCAAAATCCTATCCGCTTGCACTCATGCCCCTTAAAGCTGTCTGCTGTGTTAGGCTAAGCTTATGGGCTGAGGCAATGTACCAAAGCTAGAATCTATCCCAAATGAACTTGATGCTGAGCTCTCGATGGAGGAGACTTCTCTCCCAAATTCCTTAAATGTATCCCAAGGGACGACTCAACCAAAGGAATAAGTATTTCTTTGATCAACTTGAAAGAATCAGTCTGTATAGGTTCTTAAATGAAGCAAACCATTTCAGAATGCAGAAGCAATATTTTTGCGGGGGGGAGCATGAATGGATGAGGTGCGATTGGGGGTTGTGTGGCATGATGGAAAAAAACAAAGGGGAGGAGCGCCACAAACATGTTCAACATGGGGACACATGTAAATACAGACACTTGTACTCCAGATTTATCAATCAGTTTCCTGACAAAATTATTCATCATTGGCTCATGTAACAGCATTCTAAAAACAAACTGTGCCAAGGATGTGCTTGCTATCCAAGTGAATATGTCTTAATTTGTATCTTAACACAGGCTGTGACCAGCAGTTTAGGATGAGATTAAAGTGAGTGGCCACTAATAGCCAGAAAGCGTATTTTAATTGGTAAGACTATTTAACTGGCTCTAATCAAAGTGGATTAAAGTACACTTGAGCAGAACAGCACATGCAAGATTGTCAGGTAACAGGTAATAGCACATTCAAAAGAAATGACCACTGTGCACACAGCATATAGCAATAGCCCACCTGCTGTTGTCGACTCCTCTCCATCTGCAGCTGTTGGCATTAAATATAGAGTCAGTAAATGGACAGAAATGATCAAAACACAGTACAGCTGTCAGCTAACATATTCATGCATTGATATTTGCAACATTTCATCATCTGTGGCTGCTTCCAATCTAAAAAACATTCAAACACTATTGCAAATATTTAAAGTTAGTCGTACTAATACAAGTTCAATGTTAACAGCAGCACACACCAATCTTCAGTCAATGTTCTGAACATATTAAATAACCATACCACTATTACAGCACACTTGCAAGCTCTGTTTCTAAAATCAAGGGTGTTTTCCCTCAGTTTATTAGCATTTCATTTCAAATGGCTCTAACTGCAGCTGCAGGTATTTGGATAGAAGATTTGTTTTAGGAAAATGTGAACTTGTCCATTTTGTCAGAGAATTGAAAACCAGCACATCATTTAAATGGGGAGGTATTGCAAAGCATTGAGATATAGAGGGATCTGGGTACCCTGGTACATGAATCCCAAAAAGTTAGTACATAAGAGATTAGGAAGTCAAGTAGGATGTTGCTGTTTCTTGCAAGGGGAATGGAACATAAATGTGGGAGTGTTTGGCTAAAATTGTAGAGGGCAAAACCACATGTGGAATATTGTGTATAGATTGGGTCTCCTTATTTGAAGAAGGATATAAATGAGCTAGAAACAGTTCAGAGAAGGATTACTTGACTGATACTAGGGATGGGGGAGGGGTAGGGGAGGGGTGGTGTTATCTTATGAGGGAAGGTCGGACAGGTTGGGCTATTATCTATTGAACATTTGAAAGATGAGAGGCGATCTTACTGAAACATGTAAGAAATTTCACAACACCAGGTTAAAATCCAACAGGTTTGTTTGGTAGCACAAGCTTTCAGAGCACTGCTCCTTCATCAGGTAAGTGGAGTTGGGCTCTCAAACAGAGCATATATGGACAAAGACTCAATTGCCTTGCCTATATATGCCCTGTTTGTGAACCCAACTCTCCGCTTACCTGGTGAAGGAACAGCACCCTGAAAGCTCGTGCTACCAAATAAACCTGTTGGATTTCAACCTGGTGTTGTGAGATTTCTTACTGTGTCACCCCAGTCCAACACCGGCATCTTCATGACATTAAACATTGTTAGGTTAGGTTGATTGGCCATGCAAAATTTACCCTAGTGTCAGGTGGGTTAGCAAGATAAATATGTGCGGTTATGGGAATAGGTCCTGGGTGGGTTTGTGGTCAGGGTAGACTCGATGGGCTGAATGGCATCCTGAAGGGATTCTACGATTCTATGATTTTATCCTGAGCAGATCTGACAGGGTGGATCTGAAAGGAACATATTTAAAAACTAGGGAACATATTTAAAAACAAGTGATCTCCCATTCAAGATAGAGATGGGGAGAAATGTTTCCTCTCAGGGAGCTGCGAGTTTTAAGCACTGTCTTTCGCACTGGGTGGTGGAGCCAAGGTTGAATATTTTTATGGCAGAGCTAGATAGATTCTTGACTAACAAGGGGAACCAAAGGTGATCGGGGTTAGGCAGAATGTGGACTTGAGGCCACAATCAGATCAGCCATGATCTTATTGAGTGACAGAGTGGTTCAAAGGCCTGAATAGCCTTCCCTCCTGCTCTTAGTTCGTATGTTTGTATGTTCATATGTAAATATGGTTTGACATTAATGGGGCTATGGCAGAGATGATGGGAAAATGTGATGATGTCTACCGCCAGTACTATGCATGCTGTCATTGTCTGCCCCAAGGAAACACTTAAGAAGAGGGGCCTATTCTGTCACTTCCAGTCCAGTTATCTTTGCTCTACATAATTATCTGATGAAAAGTGGTGACAGGATCAGTAAGGCACCAAACCATTTTCTGATAGAGGCACCGGCGCTGATTAAAGGCTTCCTCGCGCTCTTTAATTAGCAAATACACATGTTGTAGGCCATGCTCTTAAGTGAGGCCAGTGAAGATTTGGCTGAAATTGTGCATCAGATCTCATGATGCGCTTGGAGATCCCTTCCCTCCCTCCGCCATGGACATTGAGAGCGCCCCCCCCACCCAGACTTCATCAACGATCTATTACCTCACCCCCTCCCTGAAACGGATCACCGGCATCAGGGCAATGAAGTCCTCGCAATGGGTCCCCCTTCATGACCTCTGACATGATACCCCCATCATAACCCCCAACATAGTCTCCTTAATGCTCCATCCCTGCACCCCCCCCCGCACTGCACCCCTGCATGACCTTCTTGCATAGCCCTCTCTCAACCTCCCTCTCTTCACAGCCTGCTCTGTCATAGCCCCACTCAGGCCCCACCCCCTTGGCATTGCCCCTGGCACATGGGCAGTGCCCAACCAGATGGGCATTACCCAGCCCTGTCCCTGACTAACCCGGGCTTCAATAGCTTTCAAGCCCCCCTAGTGTGGCCATCCCGCCTGATCTCCGCTGTTGGAGACCAGTAGTGATTCTCACCGGTCTCGTGGCATGCCTGAAGTTTGGAAGATCCCAGAAGCTGGGAGAATCTTACGTTAAATTGCCCATGCATAAGTAAATGCTACTTTAAATATGCTAACTGGCTTTGCACTCTTTCTGAGCACAATCTAGTTTGCACCACTGGAAAGGGACAGAGATGACTGCAAACTGTTTGGCTCCTGAGGTGAAACTGATTTTTAGGCCTGCAGGCTATTCTTCAGGATTGGCATGATCTGCAGCAGGCCTGAAGAGGTCGGAAAATTCTTCCCAATGTTTCCCTTTATGGGTGAGACCAAAACTAAGGGATACAGTTTAAAAATAAGGGGACAGAGATGAGCAGAATTTCTATCCCTCACAAGGTAGTCAGTCTGGGAGCTCTCCTCCTGAGAGTGGTAGAGAATATTTTTAAGCCAGAGGTAGATAGATTCTTGATTAACAAGGGAATCAAAGGGGATTGGGGGTAGGCAATATAGTGACATTGAGACTACAGTCAAATCAGCCAAGATATAATTGAATAGTGGAGTAGGTTTGAGGAGCCACATGGCCTATTACTGCTCCTGGTTTGTATGTTTTTATGAATGAGAGTACAGCATAGTTGTCCCAAATGGAGTCACAGTGACTATGTTACTGGATTAGTAATCCAAAGGCTTGGATTGATTTTTCTACCACAACAATTGGGACATTTGATTTCAATCAATTCAATAGATTCAGAACAAAAATCTAAGGTCAGAAATGGTAACCATCAAAGTACCAGAATTGTTTTCTGTTTAGAGTGGGGGGTGCACTCTATTGACTTTTAAGAAACATTACCAGCCCAACTATAATAGGTCAGACTCTCCACTCCATTTTACGGTAAACAATCAGCAAAGGGGATCCATCTGCCTGATAAGAAACTGAACCATATCCTTTGGCCATAGCTACTGCATTCAGCAGTTTAATGTCACCAGTCCCAGTAGTATATGGTAAAGCTGAGACCTAAAGTTCATTGCCCTACAGCCAAGTCATTTTGGACTACTATTGGGGCTCCATTCCAACTTGAACCAGTTCTATTAAATGACATGGTAGCGTACAATGGCACCTATTTTGTCTGTGGAGATAATGCCTATCCTTGACTTCCCTGGGACAGGTCTGGATCTTGCTATCTAGCGTATGTGGTCCCCTATGTCCAACATTATGGCTCCCTACATCTCCACCCCAAGACATACCTGTTGAGATCTAAATGGGCCATAACTGAGGCTGAATAATTTTGGATGATAGCCTTTCCTGCCTATGGGACAGCAAAGGCGGCTCGAGAGCTGATCAATATGGCATCAACTCTTGGGAAAATAGCTAACGATACTGCAGATGGATTAAAGGATGTAAGCACCGCTATCTCTGAAATTTCAGCTGAAGTCATAGCTATACGGACGGTGGCACTCCAAAGTCAAATGGCTTTAGATTACTTGTTGGCAGCTATCGGAGGCACCTGCGCCTTCATAGGCTCTGAGTGCTGTACATACATTCCAGACTCCTCTGATAATATCACTGATTTAGCTGAGCATATTAAAAAGATGGCTGACAAAATTAGAATCGAGGGGCAGAACTTTAAGGACTACAAACCCCCTGGCTGGTGACCCTTTGGTAACCTCTTTGGGGACTGGGGAGGAATGCTAATGCATTTGGGACTCATTATTCTGGTGGCTTGCTTATTATTGTTCTTGCTACAATGTGTTTGTCAATGCCTGGCCTATAACAGAGCCCAAACTCTAAAGGTTAAAGTTATCATGAAATGATAAAAGGAGGAAATGCGATATTAAGGGGTTAACGTCGCATGCAACTAAGAACTTTTGAGTTGATTTCAAAATGACAAGCTTAAGACATCTGTGATTAACAGATTTACCCTTTAACAGTTCTCTTTCTTTCAACACAACAATATTATTACTTTAGACATGGTTAACCTGACTAGAACAAAGGGTGCCTTGTGATTAGCTATATTGTATCAGATCACATGTGATCTGAAGGATTGTAAAAGCTACATAAAGGAGGACTGTCCCATTGTTCAGCGTGTCTTTGCTACCTGACTCCCAGTACTGAGTGGAAGTTACATAGCAAAGGCTTGCCAGCTTGCATATATAAGAAGAATAAAGAACTTTTGAATTGGACAGCGGTTAGTGTTTGCCTTTGTATCAGGGACAGAAGAGTCTCACGAAAAATGAACTCAACTTTAGGAATAGGAAATATGCTAGTGACACCCATATCCCACCAATGAATGTTTTTTTACAAAAAGAGCTGGCACAAGTACAACAGGGGGAATTTTCCCGTCCCACCCACCACGGGAATTGTAGTGGGGGTGGTGGGCAGACCGTGCAAAAGGTCTGTTGACCTCTGGTGGGATTTTCTGGTTTTGGGGCGAGCACGGCTAGAAAATCCCACCCAATGGGTTGAGTGGCCTCCTTCTCATAGAATCTACATGCAAAAGGAGGCCATTGAGTCTGCACTGGCAACAATCCCACCCAAGTCCTGTCCTATCCCCGTAACCCCACATATGTATTCTCCTCATCCCTCTGACATTAAGGGGCAATTTATTATGGCCAATCAATCTAACCCACACAGATTTGATCTGTGCGTATCATTTGATGATTCTGAAATGTGAGAAGAAGTTTCTACAACTCTTGGTTATATCCAAGTCACTTCAAATTTGGACATTTTTCTTACATTAAAACAGAAATTTCTAGCTGTATATCTAAAATTGAAATTCCAAAACCTCCATTTAAATTTAATCAAATGTAACCTTTGCGCATATGGAAAAAAATGGAGATTTTACTTAGCATTTAGAGTGCTTGTGTAATGACCATGTTCTGTGCCACAGTCATATTCCTGATTATTTTGAAGGAATATCATAAGCCACAAACTTACTATTCATTTCCTGAAATTGTAGAATCAGAACACTACAGCACACAAGGAGGTTATTTGGCCCATCGAGTCTGCAGCAGCCTTTCTGAAACATAACTGAGTTAATCCTCTTCCCTAGTTCATTCCCCATACTTCTGCAATTTTTACTCAAGTATTTATCCAATTCTGTCTTGAAAGCTACGATTGAATCTATAACCACCACCCTATTAAGT
This sequence comes from Carcharhinus amblyrhynchos, assembly GCF_965287045.1. Lineage (NCBI taxonomy): Eukaryota > Metazoa > Chordata > Chondrichthyes > Carcharhiniformes > Carcharhinidae > Carcharhinus > Carcharhinus amblyrhynchos. The sequence goes on along the minus strand of NC_137328.1, from coordinate 91,481,177 downwards.
AGCACATTCCGAACTTTAAGCACTCATTGCATAAAATACATTTTCCTTACATCGCCTCTTTCCCCAATCACCTTGTTATCTACCCTTGAGCCACTGAGAAGAATTTCTCTGAATTTATTCTATCTAAATATTCATGATTCCAAACATCCCTATCAAAGCCCCTTTTAGCCTTCTCTGCTCTAAGGAGAACAAGCCAAGCATCTCCAGCATAGTCAAATAACTATAATCCTCATCCCTGGTACCTCTCTCGTCAATCTCTCCTGCATCTTCCCCAAGGCGCTGACATTCTTCCTAAAGTGCAGTGCCCGGTATAGAATACAATACCTCAACTGGGACCAAAACTAATGTTTTACCTTAGGTTTAGTAGACCTTCCTGGCTTTTGTTCCCTATGGGAAAGCAATGTGAGTTATATAAGGCAATGCTGTGTGCCTCATATTTAATCGGCATCTCAAATTTAACCCTGGCCCACTGACTTTCCTACATCTCAGCAGCTAAAGGAAAGTGGTGTCAGCAGGATCTAGGAGTTAGCAGCCTTTCCACTTGCCTACTGCATCCAATCTATCTGCTTCACTGACAATTGGACGTCTGCACTGACCCTATTGGTCTGCTCCCCAGGGTCTCCAAACTCCTCTGTCAACCTGACATGTTTGCTCTGTTCCTGCGCTCTAATTTCCTCTGATCCCAGCTTTCCGGAGCTGTTTGGCTCCAAAATCCAACTGGTTTGTCCTGTCTCCCTGTATCTTTTTGATTTTCGTCTCTCTCCACCCAACCCTAGCCTGCAGCCTTCCTCATCTTCTCCATCCCCTGAACTCCACTTCCCTCTCCTCCCCAGTACAGTCTCCCTGATCACCTCCGACTTTTCTCTATTTCTCAACTAGGACTTGGTTTCAAGCAACAAGCAGCCAGCCATTCAATCTGGTGAGTTGATGCGGGGAAACAGAAACAAAACGTGTGAATTGTATTTTGCCATCAAATTAGGCAGGGCCTCTGGGAAACCAATCAAACGAGACTGCTGCCCCCTCTCCTGCTGTAAATTAATGTCTAATCCAGTCCCCATATTTATAAATTCCAGGATTCTATTGTTAAATTAATTCTCTGTTGACCTGTTCTTCAAAATTATCTGCATAGATAAAGCCAGCTTTGAAACTGTATGAATCAGCATGTAAAAATAAGTCTCATTTTAACTGGTCAGCAGACAGGAGCAGAATATCATGGGTAAGAAACCTTCAGCCAGGCGCAAGGAAGTGCCCAAAGCTTTCTTGTCATACATAGAGGAACACACCTGCTTATGGCAGCAGGGCAGGTGAATAAACTAAATCGTAGAATCCCTACAGTACAGAAGGAGGCCATTTGGCCCATTGAGTCTGTACTGACCACAATCCCACCTAGACCCAATTCCCATAACCCTCATTTACCCTGCAAACCCTCCTGACACTAGGGTCAACTTAGTATGGCCAATCCACCTTTCAGTCCAATCTTTGGATTGTGGGAGGAAACTGGAGCACCCAAAGGAAACCCATGTAGACACGGCAAGAATGTGCAAACTCCATACAGACAGTGACCTGAGCTGGGAATTGAACCTGGATCCATGGCGTTCTGAAACAGCAGTACCAACTACTGTGTCACCGTACCGCAAGTGGTTAAGAAAGGATATGGTATATTTGCTTTTATTAGCTGAGGCATAGAATTTAAGAGCAGGATAGTTATGCCGGAGCTGTATGAAATGTTGGTTAGACAGCAGCTAGAGTAAAGTGTGTGGTCCTGGAATCCACACGATAGAAGGGGTGTGACAGCATTGGAAAGAGCGCAGAGGAGATTTACCAGGATGTTGCCTGAGCTGGAGAATTTTAGTTATGAAGAAAGATTGGATAGATTGGGATTGCTTTCCTTGGAACAGAGAAGACTGAGGGGGACATGGCTGAGATGTATACAATTATGAGGGGCAGAAATAGAGTAAACAGGAAGAAACCTTTCCCCTTGATGGAGGGATCAATGACCAGGGGCCATAGATTTAAGGTGAGGGGCAGGAGGTTTAGAGGGGATGTGAGGAAACGTTTTTTCACCCAGAAGGTGCTGCGCACCTAGAACTCATTGCCTGAAAGGGTGGTGGAGACAGAGATCATCGTAACACTTAAGAAGTATTTAGATACGCACTTGTGGTGCTAATGCTTAAAAGGCTATGGGCCAAGTGCTGGAACATGGGATTAGAATAGTTAGCTGGTTGATTTTGACATGGGCAGAGGCAATGGGCTGAAGAGTCTTTTCTGTGCTGAAATGCTCTATGGCTCCATGACAGTAAGAATAAATGATACACTGGTCTGATCAGACACTCCCAAGTGATGTCTCCAGTACTAGTCACTGAGACAATCGGCAACACAATTGACCATTGCAAGAAATTTAATAATTGCAATAATTTGAGGTATATGTTACCAGGAAAGACTTGGATTTGATTTATTATTGTCACATGTATTAGGATACAGTGAAAAGTATTGTTTCTTACGTGCTATATAGACAAAACATGCCCTTCATAGAGTACATAGGGGCGACGAAAAGGAGAGAGAGCATAATGTGGTGTTACAATCATAGCTAGGGTGTACAGAAAGGTCAGCTTAATATAAGATATTCAAAAGCCTGATGGCAGCTGGAGAAATTTAGGATTTTCAGCCAGGGAGGAAAACATTTAAGAAGTGATCTTACAAAATACTCTACAAACATAAAATGCTGGAAAAACTCAGCATCTGCGAAGAAAGAAAAAATGCTCTGAGGAGGAGTCATGCCGACTTGAAACGCTAGTTCTATTTTCCCCCTCCAGTGACGCTAGTCCTGCTGAGTTTTTCCAGCATTTTCTAATTTTATTTCAGATTTCCAGCGTCCACAGTACCTTGCTTTTCTTATGACATGTTGTTTAAAGTAGCAAATGGCTTGGAAAAGGCAAATCAAGAAATTATTTTGAATTCAATGAAAGCAATTATCAGGAGTGGTGTTTAACAGGAGGCCGAATCAATATTGCCTATTTTACACAAAGTCAAAATTGTCCTCAGAAAGTGAAGATTCTGTATTAGTTCAATAACTATTTGGATACTGCAGTGAGGGAAAGTTGAGGGCATTGTGCTTTGGTGACTAAGATAGGACTAAAATGGCATGCCTATCGATATGTTCTCCATACTGACCTCAGATAAACAAGGGCCTCTTTAGGCTTTGTGACCATTGGTAGCAAGGTGACAGGATCAATGACTGCAACCAGGGGATGGATTTTTGCAGGATGTCTCCCTCACTGCTGGAATAACATTTATAATAATTCAACAGAAAACTCATTTACATGTGTAAATGGAGTTTGCAATTAGGAGTTACAAGACCTCCCAGAGGAAATTTGTCCTCCGGATCCTTTTGGAAAGAACTATTTTCATTTTTACCCACATTTATAATGCAGTGATCAACGCAATAGTTTATTGAATTTGTAATTAAATCTAAAGCACATGTTGACTATGCATATGCTTGAATTGAATACAACTTTAATCAGCTTGAAGTCCTTTTCAACTCAAAATGCTCTCTAGGTTATTTTTCAGCTGTAAAATATTATTCTGAAACTCTGGATCTGATGGATTACCCCGTCGCGGTGCCAAATGCATGCTGGTTTGCAGTACTGAAAAGACAGTAAACCTGATTCTTTTCCCATCCAGTGTTGTACAGAGAAGAGTGCGGGGGTTAATTTTGACTTTGTGCTTAGTGTGAAACTAGTGTTGGCAAATACACAGTCTGTTTTAGCATCCCAGAGAAATTTATTATCATGAAAGTAAAAATCCATTCCATTGGGAAAAATGGAAGAGACACAAAGTGGGCTGCCAATTCATTATCTATCGCCTGTTGTATAAGGTCAGAATTGCTCAATGGGTAAAAATATCTATTTACATAGAGGGCTAGTCATGGTATGATGCAAGTGATCTCACTGACTGAACTCGCACAGCCGTTGCCACCAGATAGACGTGATTTATAATAATTATTCTTCTGTGCAAGCTTCCATCCACACAGTGGGTTGTCTGAAGGAGTACTTGCACAGCTGACAGGAACTTAAGGGCCACACGGTCACCTGGCAGATGAGAGGAGGATTTAAAGCAGCTACATTCCTGCAAAATGCAACATTCTTGAGAGGAATAAAAGACTTGGGTTCTGTGGTTCCCAATGCATTTCGTCACTGGTGGGTTTTCCCCACACTCTGGATCTGTTGTAGACTAATTGGTAGTGATTAACCAGCATAATTAGTCATCAGCTGCATTATTATTATGCCATAAAACTGAAAAGATGATGGAAAGCAAACCAGGCAGACCTAGAGCAGCACACTGGTTAGCACTTCTGCCTCACAGTGCCATGGGCCTGGGTTCGATTCCCAGCTTGGGTCACTGTGTCGAGTTTACACCGTTCTCCTTGCGTCCGCGTGGGTTTTCTCCGGGTGCTCCAGTTTACTCCCACACTCCCACTGAGATATGCAGTTAGGTAGATTGGCCACGCTAAATTGCCCCTCAGTGTCGGGGGTTAGTAGGGTAAATAAGTAGAATTATGAGGATAGCACCTGGGTGCGAGTGTGGTTGGTGCAGACTCGATGGGTCGAATGGCCTCCTTCTACACTGTAGGGACTCTATGACCTGTTGCTTCATCCAGCAATCCCTATAATCCTGAAACGGAAACTTTCAACCATCCATGTTCGTGTGAATGGATATGGGGTGAATGAGATCAAAGATTATGGGGAAAAAGCAGGATTAGGCTATTTAGTTGGATGATCAGTGATAATTGTAACAAATGGCACAGCAGGCTCAAATGGCCTCCTGTTTTTATGTTTTTATGATACTGTACTTGAAGTCATACTGGGTGAAGTGAGAGAAAGGAGAGGCTGTCTTGCTTGACAAGAAGACCGCCATGGGTATGGTGGGTGGTGGTGGGGAAAGGGCATTGGTGAACGGTATGACTGGGGGAGGTAATGGAAACTGAGCTACTGAAAACCAGGTTTTGCTGATAATTCCAGTCCGAATGCATTTCTCAGTTATTTCCACCTCTTTTTCCCATCTCACCATAGTAGAATGCACATTAGCTTCTACACAATGGAGAGAAAGGAAACATAGAAAGGAACAAAGAACTCTGAGGAGAAAAGTGAAAGAGAAAGGGGGCGAATGAACAAAAGAACAGATGCACTGAGAAACAGCAACACAAAAACAGTAGAGACGGGGGCTGAGCAGCCACATTCTGCGAGTTGTGTTTTGTTGTGCCGATATAAATCTTAAGTATGCATGCACACACTAATAATATTGTCATTGGCCTTCGTTTGACCCTAGTGTCAGGGGATTAACAGGGTAAATATGTGGAGTCACGGGAATAGGATTGTGGTCAGTGAAGACTCAATAGGCCGAATGGCCTCCTTCTGCACGGTAGGGATTCTATGTGCATGGGGAATCAACACTAAGCATCACCTTCAGATGAAGCAGGGTTAGAGGAAGGGGGGTTATACACGTCTTGTAAATATAATTCAGTTTTTATTTATGTAATACGTTGACTTTATATTAATCATTGTTAACTTACAAAATTCACAGCAGTCATGATTAACGAGACACTACTGTGGGAGTTATGTTTTTTTAAAATAGTAATTGAGGGAAAATGGTTAAAAGCAGTTTGAGAATTTGTATTGAAAATCTACAGATGAAAAGCTGATTTTTGTAAAAAAAAAAGCTGCCATTTGGTACTAAAGCTGATTAACTCATGTTCTCAATGGAAGGAGATCAACTGTCCTTCGAGCAGCATCTGTAAGGAGAGAAAAGAGCTGACGTTTTGAGTCCAGATGACTCTTCTGGACTCAAAACGTCAGCTCTTGGGTCACCCCTGGACTTGAAATGTCATCTCTTTTTGCTCCTTACAGATGCTGCCAGACCTGCTGAAATTTTCCATCATTTTCTTTTTTGGTTTCAGATTCCAACGTCCGCATTAATTTGCTTTTATTTTTTGACCAACTGTCCTTGCACAGCCTGGTTTATTTTGCCTGATCCAGACAGGCAACCACACAATTCACCTTATCTGTCCTCTGATGGAGCCTAGTAACTCACTCAAACTGGCAATTGAAGGCAGACTTCTGAGAATTCTGTTTTTTTTTAAAATAATTGGCTGGAGCGTTGAAGTTTCCTGACGATATAGGATAGAAATAAATAGGTGTGACACTGAGGCATTGCAGCACTACTACAGGCTAGAGACTGTAACTACAGCCTGACAAGTTAACAGGCAGTTCCCATTACAAATATGAAAGTTGACACAAGAGTGTGACAAAAACATGACAACAGGAACAAAGGTTCTGTGTGACACAATATTAGTATCTCTCTTGTCACTTTCCTGATGGGAAGTCAGAGGAACTGAGCCATGCCCTGAAAAAGTATTTAACATGAAAGCAGAATCCATTTACTGTAATACTGCACAAATTTTATATTAAATAGAAACATTAAATGCAATGTATTTGATTTTTTTTAAAAAAATCAATAAAAATGGGGCTTGATGGACACTTAATCTATAATTCTGGTGAATTTTCAAATTACTTAAAGCAACAGCTACTTAATTGAACGCGGTCCATATAAATTTGTAAATTATTCCTTTCTCATAAAATGTAGTTCCACAAAATATATAAGTGGACCACAATTTATTCATAAAATTAAAGGAGCGAATACAAAATGGTTCCCGGTAGGCATTAATGAAATTGAGCCTGTGAGCATTATTAATTATGCAATAGGCAGGGGTACAGGAAGAATATTTTTAATCAATAATGTTTTCAGCTGTAGGCGGGACAAGGACTGAGTGGGAATATTTATAAACACATTTATATTGCAGCCAGGACTGGGTCAGGAAATATTTTCAAATGAGTTTCTATTCCAGATAGAAACAAGATCTGAGACTGAGGTTGCATTGGGAAGGTCTTACAGATGACAGCAAAGCCTAAGGGGAAGGAATAAGTCAGGAATATTTTCACTGTTTTTGTTTTAAATAGGAGCTGGGAATTTTTCTGTACGATGCTCAGCACAGATTACGCCCACGTTTCAGAAGTAGGTCCACATGAGAAGGCCAACACATTTCTTCATCCTAATTTTTAGGAGAGGGGCTATATCAGAGTGCATGGACAGCCAGGAAATTAGTCTGAACTCTGTTGCTTTTATCCCTCTAACAGCACCACTACCTTGTAAATATGCCTCCTGGCCCCCAACATATTCATTTACATTCATTCACATCTCCAACATCTGACTGCAGCTCCATGGATGTTCATTGTCCCCTGGTTCCCTTAACATTCCCGCTACCAGTGCACTATTTTCTTTTATCTATTGTCCTCTCCGTAACATAATTATTCATGACCCCGTAATATCTCCCTCCCTTGCCTACATTACCTAAAATTTCCTATTCTTCACCTTCATTGCTTCACCTGCAAGGTATCTTTAACTGTTCTCATATCTCCATTTCATCTTCAACATTCACCTCTGCGTATCTGCCTGCTTAGCATTTTCCCCAATTCATTACCTCTCAGATATGTATGTATATACATATACTATATACGCTTTTGAGTCATTTCAGTACAACAAATAACCATTTGGGCGAAAAGCATGTTAGGCATTGCTTGCTTCCAGGCATGGGACATAAGGGAGGGAGGGGCAGGGATTGTGGGTTCATCAGTAACTGAGGATGGGTCAGGGAAATGCTGACAGGTTGAAGACAAGAAAAAAATGGTGTCAGGCTTAAAGGCTGTAAGGGTAGAGCAACTTTGAATTGGGCCTGGAAGACAGGATGGCAAGACAGACCGAAAAAATAAAAAGCAAATGAAATATATAGTTGTTAAAAAATAAAATTGCTAAAAGGGATAAAAATTAAAGACATTTTTTGAAAGATTCTGGCCAAAGTCCGGAAGATCTTCAAGATGGCTACCCAGTGGCAGAGCATGTTTGTACATGGAAAATGAAAAACACGACAGCAATCACCTAGTGACCACAAATGCATATTTAACATAGGCATGGGAATTTACTGTGGGGAAAAAAAAATGTCAAAGGCCCAGATTGTTCATCCCTTCCCATTGATGGGATCTTCTGGTCGCACCGAAGTGAACCCCTCATGGTGGGAAGTGAGAAGTGTAGACGGAGTCAATGATCGGGAGGCTGGTTTGTGTGATGGACTGGGCTTCATGGGTGTTTTTCTGGATGGCGATCAGTGGCTAGTGGTATGCCTCACGGATCAGTGTTGGGACCACAATTGTTTACGATTTACATAGATGATTTGGAGTTGGGGACTAAGTGTAAATTCGCAGATGACACTAAAATGGGTGGCAGAGCAAAGTGTGCAGAGAACGCTGAAAGTCTGCAAAGGGATATAGATAGTCTGAGTGAGTGGGCAAGGATCTGGCAGATGGAGTACAATGTGAGGTCATCCATTTTAGTAGGAATAACAGCAAAATGGGCTACTATTTAAATGGTAAAATAACTGCAGTATGCTGCTGTGCAGAGGGACCTGGCTGCCCTTGTGCAGGAATCTCAAGAAGTTGGTTTGTAGGTGCAGCAGGTAATTAAGAAGGCAAATGGAATTTTGTCCTTCATTGCTAGAGGAATGGAGTTTAAAAACAGTGTGATTATGTTGCAGCTGTATAAGGTGCAGGTCAGGCCACACTTGAAGTACTGTGTACAGTTTTGGTTCCTTACTTGAGAACGGACAGACTGGAGGGGGTGAAGAGGAGATTTACTAGATTGATTCCAGAGTTGAGAAGGTTGGCTTGTGAGGAGAAACTGAGTAGAGTGGGGCTATACTCATTGGAATTCAGGAGAATGAGTGGAGATCTTAAGAACATAAGAACATAAGAACATAAGAAATAGGAGCAGGAGTAGGCCATCTGGCCCTTCGAGCCTGCCCCGCCATTCAATAAGATCATGGCTGATCTGTCGTGGCTCAGTTCCACTTTCCCGCCCTCTCCCCATAACCCTTAATCCCCTCTCTTATCAAAAACCCATCAACCCGCTTCTTAAAAATATTTAGCGAGGCAGCCTCCACCACTTCTTATAGAAGCATATAAGATTATGAAGAGAATAGATAAGATAGAAGCAGGGAAGTTGTTTCCACTGGCAGGTGAAACTAGAACTAGGGGCCATAGCCTCAAAATAAGGGGAAGCAGATTTAGGACTGAGTTGAGGAGGAACTTCTTTCACACAAAGGTTGCGAATCTGTGGAATTCCCTGTCTAGTGAAGCAGTTGAGGCTACCTCATTGAACGTTTTTAAGGCAAGGATGGATAAATTTTTAAACAGTAAAGGAATTAAGGTTTATGGTGAATGGGTGGAAAAGTGGAGCTGAGTCCACAAAAATATCAGCCATGATCTTATTGAACAGCAGAGCAGACTCGAGGGGCCAGATGACCTAATTGTGCTCCTAGTTCTTATGTTCTTATGTTCATTCACAACCTTTTGTAGTTTCCTACAAAGCCTTGATCAAAGCAGGAGCCAAGCCAAGCTGTGATGCATCCAGGAAGGATGCTTCCTGTGGTGCATGGTGCATGTTCTTATGTCATCAAGGAGGAAATAGCGAGGCATCTTGAGGGGAATTGCTTGATAGAGCAGACGCAGCACGGTTTTGTTAAGGGGAAGTCGTGTCTGACAAATTTACTTGAGTTCTATGAGGATGTGTCTAGGGCGGTGGATAGAGGAGAACAGGTGGATGTGGTCTTTCTTGATTTTCAGAAGGTGTTTGACAAGGTGCCTCACAAGAGGTTATTGCAGAAGGTCAGGGGGCATGGAGTTGGGGGTTGGGTGTTAGTGTGGATAGAGGACTGGTTGTCAAATAGGAGGCAGAGAGTGGGGGTCAATGGGTGCTATTCGGATTGGCGGATGGTGACTAGTGGAGTGCCCCAGGGGTCGGTGCTGGGGCCTCAGCTATTTACCATTTATATAGATGATCTGGAGGAGGGAACCGAGTGTATGGTGTTGAAATTTGCTGATGACACCAAGATTGGTGGAAAGGCAAATTGTGCGGAGGGTGGTGAGAGTCTACAGAAGGATCTAGATAGGCTGGGCGAATGGGCCAGGAACTGGCAAATGGAATTTAATGTTGGCAAGTGCGAGGTGGTCCACTTTGGTAGGAATAATGGTAGGAAGGACTAATACTTACGTGGAGAAAAACTACAGCAGGCGACAGTGCAGAGGGACCTCGGGGTCCTTGTGCATGAGTCGCAAAAACCCAGCTTGCAGGTGCAGCAGGTGGTCACGAAGGCGAATGGGATGCCGGCCTTCATAGCGAGGGGGATTGAATATAAAAGTAGGGAGGTCTTGCTGAGGCTATATAGGGCATTGGTGAGGCCGCAGCTGGAGTACTGTGTGCAGTTTTGGGCGCCGTACTTACGCAAGGATATTTTGGCCTTGGAGGGAGTGCAGAGGAGGTTTACTAGGCTGATGCCGGAGTTGAGGGGGTTGAGCTATGAGGAGAGGCTGAATAAACTAGGCTTGTACTCATTAGAGTTTAGAAGAATGAGGGGAGATCTCATTGAGACGTATAAGATGATGAATGGGTGGAGAGACTTTTCCCGCTCAGAAAGGACAGTAGGACTAGGGGGCACAGCCTCAAGATAAAGGGGGGGCGGTTTAGAACGGAGTTGAGGAAAAACTTCTTCACTCAAAGGGTGGTGAATCTCTGGAATTCTCTGCCCGTTGAAGTGGTGGAGGCTACCTCTCTAAATATTTTTAAGAAGCGGGTTGATGGGTTTTTGATAAGAGAGGGGATTAGGGGTTAAGGGGAGAGGGCGGGAATGTGGAACTGAGCAACGACAGATCAGCCATGACCTTATTGAATGGCAGGGCAGGCTCGAAGGGCCAGGTGGCCTACTCTTGCTCCTATTTCTTATGTTCTTATGTTCTTAAAAATTGGTGAGAGTCATAGCGGACATGCCAAATTTCCTTAGTCTCCTGAGGGAGTAGATTTGTTGGTGAGCTTTCTTAACCATAGCATCAGCATGAAAGGACCAGGTTGTTGGTGATCTGGACATCTAAAAACTTGAAGTTGTCCACCATTTCCACTTGATCCCCATTGATGTAGACAGGATATGCCCTCCACTGTGCTTCCTGAAGTCGATGACTATCCCCTTTATTTTACTGACATTGAGGGAGAGATTATTGTCATTGCATCAATTCACCAGATTCTCTATCTTTTTCCTGTAACCTGTCTTGTCATTGTTTGAGATCCAACCAACTATGGTGGTGTCATCGGCAAACTTGAAAATCGAGTTGGAGGGGAATTTAGCCACACATTCCTTGGTGTATGACCATTTTCCACAACACTGAATATTTGAATTCTTCCAATCAAGTTTCTGCCCCTGTTGGACCGAAGCAACTTACATCAAAGTAAAAACGGCATCCTATGTGACTGCCACAAAGGTGAATTTTCTGAGTTAAATGTGTTCAGATGGTTTTTGATTTCACATGGAGTGAATCAAATTGGCTGAAAATGGGGGGAATGCAGGAGGTCGCCATCCACTTGACCCTGATGGCTGAAGATGGTTGCAAATGTTTCAGCTTTGTCTTTTGCACTGATTATTGCAGGTGGGGTTTTTTGAGTCTTCCTTTCTGTTTATTTGTTTAATTGTCCACCACAATTCATGACTTGACATGATAGGATTGCAGAGCTTTGATCTATTCTTTTTATTGTGAGTCACTTAACTCTATCGTATGCAGTTTCTGCTGTTTTGCACGCACAATGTCCTATGTTGTAGCTTTGCAAGGTGTGGCAGCACATTTTTAGGCATGTCAGCTGCTACACCTCATTGAATCAGCTTGGCTTAATGGTGAGTAGAGTGAGGGATATGCCAGACCATAACATTAAAGATTATATGTAATTCTGCTGTTGACAACTGCTCACATCACCCTCATGGTCAAGTTTAGAGCTGCTTGATATATTCAGAATTTATCCCATTTAACATGATGGTGGCTTTCTTCAGTGTGAATAACATTTTTGGTCTCCACACAGACTTTGCGATGGTCAACCCTACCATATGCCGTGGAGAGAGGCACTGGCGACAGGTAGATTGATGAGTACAAGCTCAAGTAGGTTTTTCCCCTTTGTTGGTTTCCTTGCAACCTGTTGCAGGCCCAGTCTGGGAGATATAGCCTTCAGCGCTCAGATAGTTTGGTCAGTAATGGTAGTACTCAACATTGCAGTCCCCCACTCAGAATACAATCCATGCTCTTACGAACACCAGAGCTTATTCCAAGGGGTTTTAATTTGGTGGAGTAAGGATTCATTAGCTGAGGGATGGTAGATGGTGATAATCAGCTGAAGGTGCCACGAATCTTCATGGGGTCAAGAGTCAATGTTGAGGATTCCCACTGCTCCTCCATGGCCTGTCCTGTCGATGGGACAGGACATATCCAAGGATGGTCATGGAGGAGTTGGGACGTTGGTTATCAGGTATGATCCTGTGAGTATGACTTTAGCTGCTGTTTGAGTAATCTGCAAGACAGCTCTCCAAATTTTGGCACAAGATGTTAGCAAGAAAGCTTTGCAGAGTAAACTGGGCAGGGTGTGTCTTTGTCAGTCCTGGTTCCTGGCTCAATGTCAGATGGGTTTGTCTGGGTTTTTTTATGCTTTTCAGCTTTCTGTCATGGTTTGATAGAACTTAGAGGCTTGCTGGGCCCTTTTCAAGGGCACTTAAGGTTCAACCACATTGCTATGGGTCTGGAGTCACGTGTATGCCAGACTCTGCAAGGTAACAGATTTCCCTCGCTAAAATACATCAATAAATCAGATGGGTTTTTAAGAGCAATCCAGCAGTTTTGTGGTTACCATTATTGACACTAGCTTTTTATTCCTTGGGGGAATTTGAATGCGTGTCACCGAAGCATTAGTCTGGGCCTCTGAGTTGCTCACCCAGTAAATTAACACTGCACTATGAATATTGATAGCTGTATTAAAATAACTCTATTTTTATAAAAAAACAGGGAGCGAGATGAGTGCAACTAAAATGAGGGTTAGCAGTCACTCTGCAGTGTGTTTTTGCAGACAGTTATACAACAATATTGGCAAGTGTCAGAGAACAAAATAAATCCCAACCCTTTTGGCTTGGGAACAGAATTAGAAAAGGCAATGGAATGAAAGTAATAGTTCCAGAAAAAAAAGTATACAAATGGTAATCAAAATCAATGCAAAATCTTTAAAATTAAAATGAATTGTTTATATCTTGCATACTGTTTTAAACATTACTTATTTTTTCCACCTAGAGCACTTGAAGTTCAAAGGTTACTTCACAAGGTTTCACCAGAAGAGAACTCCTTGGGCAGAATTTTACCGATCCGCCCCACTGATCAATGGGCAGAGGAGCTGGTAAAATCATGCGAGAGCCAAGAAACCAGGATCATGCCCAATTTCTTGGCTCTTGTGATTTGATGACAGCTGTATTTCTGATGTGGTCAGATACTCACCGGAAATGGGTGAGATGCTGAATAAATTATTTAAATGTATGAGAATGTTAATTTACATGTGTTTAGTGAGCTCAGCACTCAATCTTCTGGACTCACTTGCCTTTACGGCCTTGCCGGGAAAGGTTCTCTCGGTGAGGAAAATGCCAGTTCTCCATAAACAATGAACAGTCCTGTTGCCCTCACCAGTGGAACCGGAGACCTTTGAAGCTCCCTGGGGAGGCCAAAGACAAGTTGGGGGCGAGGGGGGGGGGGGGGGTGACCCTTGGGCAGTGCCTGGCACTGCCAACCTGGCATCTGGATAATGTCCAGTGGGCACTTTGGGTCTACCAACTCAGCAGTGCTAGGGTGTAGGGCCTACAGGGTGGGACCTGAAGGGATGGGGCCTATGGAGGCAAGGCTGACTGAGGGCCTATGGGGGTGGGGCCTGTAGGGGAGGGGCTGAAGGAGGTGGAGCCTGAACAGGGCAGGGCCTGAAGGGGTGGGCCTGTGGGGAAGGGTCTGAAGGGGGAGGGCATGAAGGGGGTAGCCTAATCGGGAGAGGGGGGATGCTGTGACTCTACAATGGGATTGGATGGGGGGGAGGTGGGGCATGATCAGTTTGGGTGGTGGGGGCTAGATATTTATATGTTATGGAGCTCACGATTGGCCGCAGGCTGCTACAATTGTGCTGGGGGTGGGGGGCGGTGGTTTGGTTCAGACTGGCTCCAGCAGCAGGTGCCTGACAGCTCTCTCTTTCTCTGCCAGACCCCATTGCTGAAATTACGCATGTGCAGCATTAGAAGTCCACACATATGCAGCAGCTCCCTCTACAGGCTGGCTGACAAAATAAGTCTAGCTCACTGCCTGCAGCAGCTAGAAACAGTTTAGCCCACAATTTCAAATGACTAAGTGCATGGCACAAGATGTGAAAACCCACCCAACAAACAGATCAGGAATTTTCCCATTCTCATGCTAGCTGGACACTTAGAATCAATCTCATGAAATTCCACCCTTTATATGCATTCCAAAAATTCACGGATAACATGGTGACATGGTGGTTAGCATTGCTCCCTCACAGTACCAGGGACCTGGGGTCAATTCCAGCTTCAGGTAATGAATTGCCTGTGGGAAGTTTGCACTTTATCCTCATGCACATTGTCCTCATGTCTGTGTGGGTTTCCTCCAGGTACTGCGGGTTCCTCCCTCAGTCCAAAGATGTGCAGGTTAGGTTGATTGGTAATGCTAAATTGCCCCTTAGTGTCCGGGAGATTAGCAGGTTAAATGCAAAGAACAAAGGGCAAAGAAAATTATAGCACAGGAACAGGCCCTTCGGCCTTCCAAGCCTGCACTGACCATGCAGCCCGACTGAACTAACCGCAACCCCCGCTCCCTTCTGGGGACCATATCCCTCTATTCCCATCCTATTCATGTATTTATCCAGACGCTCCTTAAACATTGTACCTGCTTCCACTACCTCTCCTGGCAGCGAGTTCCGGGCATCCACCATCCTTTGTGTAAAAAAAACTCACCACATACCTCTCCTTTAAAACCTTGCCCCTGACACCTTAAACCTATGCCTCCTAGTAATTGACTCTCCCACCCTGGGAAAAAGCTTCTGACTATCCACTCTGTCCATAACCCTCATAATCTTGTGACTTCTACTAACCCTTCTAATCTTGTGCCCCCCTCAACTTCCGTTGTTCCAGTGTGAACAAACCAAGTGTCTCCAACCTCTCCTCATAGGTAATCCCTTCCATACCAGGCAACATCCTGGTAAATCTTTTCTGTACCCTCTCCAATGCCCCCACATTTTTCTGGTAGTGTGACAACCAGAACTGAAAACTATATTCCCAGTGCAGCCTAACTAAGGCCCTATAAAACTGCAAATTGACTTGCCAATTTTTAAACTCAGTGCCCCAGCTGATGAAGACAGGCATGCCGTATGCCTTCTTGACTATCTTCTCCACATGCGTTGCCACTTTTAGTAACTGTGTACTGGCACGCTCAGTTCCCTTTGCCTATCAATACTCTTAAAGGTTCTGCCATTTACTGTATACTTCCTATCTGTATTAGACCTTCCAAAATGCATTACCTCACATTTGTGCCATCTCTCTGCCCAAGCCTCCAACCAATTTATATGCTGCTGTATCCTCTGATGGTTCTCACCACTATCCGCAAATCCATCAACCTTTGTGTCATCCACAAGCTCACTAAGAAACGCACCCTTCCACTGCTACCCTCTGTCTTCTGTATCCACCTTGCCAGCTCATCTCTGATCCCATGCAACTTCACTTTCTGCACCACTCTAACATGAAGGACCTTGTCAAAGGCCTCACTGAAGTTCATGTAGACAACATCCAGTGCCCTACCCTCATCAACATCTTTTCACTTCCTTGAAAAACTCTATCAAGTTAGTGAGACATGACCTCCCCTTCACAAAACCATGTTGCCTCTCCCTACTATGTCCACTTATTTCCAAGTGGGAGTAAATCTTGTCTCGAAGAATCCGCTCCAATAATTTCCCTACCAGTGACGTAAGGCTCACCGGCCTGTAAATACTTGGGTTATTCTTTCTACCTTTCTTGAACAAAGGAACAACATTGGCTACTCTCCAATTTTCTGGGACCTCCCTGTAGCCAGTAAGGATACAAACATTTCTCTCAAGGCCCCATGAATTTCCTCCTTTGCCTCTCTCAGTATTCTGGGGTATATCCCATCAGACCCTGGGGATTTGTCTACCTTAATGTTTCTCAAGAATCCCAATACCTCCTCCTTTTTGATCTCAACATGACTCAAATTATCTTTCCCAGAGACATTCTTTCCCAGATTCATCATCCCCCAGGTTCTTCTCTTTGATGAATACTGACACAAAGTACTCATTTAGTACCTCACCCATTTCCTCTGTCTCCATGCATAGATTCCTTCCCCTGTCCTTGAGTGGGCCAACCCTCTCCCTGGCTATCCTCTTGCTCTTTAGATATGTATAAAAAACCTTGGGGTTTTCCTTAATCTTGCTGGCCAATGATCTTTGTGACCCCTTTTAGCCATCCTTACTCCTTGCTTAAGTTTCTTGTTACTTTCCTTGTATTCCACACTTGCTTTGTGTGTTCCAAACCTTGACAAATGCTTTCTTTTTTTTCTTTGACTAGGCTCACAATATCTCTCAATATCTAAGGTTCCCAAAACTTGCCATACTTATCCTTACAGGAATATGATGGTCCTGAATCCCAGTCACTTGAAAGCCTCCCACATGCCAGATGTTGATTTGTCCTCGAACATCTGCCCCCAATCTACGTTCTTCAGTTTCTGCCTAATATTGTTGTAATTAGCCTTCCCCCAGTTTAGCACCTTAACTTGAGGACTACACCTTTCTTTATCCATCAGCACCTTAATGCTTATTGAATTGTGGTCACTGTTCCCAAACTGCTCCCCTACTGAAAGGTTGACCAGCTGGCTGGGCTCATTCTCCAATATCAGCTCCAGTATGCTCCCTTTCCTAGTTGGACTGTCTACATAATGTTTCAAGAAGCTCTCCTGGATGCTCCTTACAAAAACTTTGTGCCATTCACGCCCCTAGCACTGAGTCCCAGTCAAAACAAGGAAATTAAAATCTCTCACAACAACCCTGTTACTTTCACACCTTGCCAAAATCTGCCTATGTGGGATTATGGGGATAAGGCTCCAGTGGAATTGTTGTTGGTGCAGGCCTAATGAGCCAAATGGTGTCCTTCTGCACTATAGGGATTCTATGATTCTCTGAACTCAACCAGGACATCAAGTTCTCTCCAGCATCTAGATTAAATGGCTGCCAAAATGGCTCAAGTCAGATTTTGTGAGCACGGGTGGTTCCTTTAGTTTGCAATATTCATGCTAATCATGCTAAAACTCAAATACTGAGCAGTATTTCTTTCAATAACAAATGAGTTATTAAGAATAATAATGCCCTATTTCCGTAGCAGCATTAATTTAACAAACAGCTGATCATATTTCGGCAAGGCTTTAAATAAATCCTAATCAAAATTGCAGTTCGGACAATGTCCATTTATATTTTGTCACCAAAGCTGGAACAAAGCCAGATGAGAAATTACTTTAGATAAAAATCAATCTGTACTTTTGTCCTTTGTGTCTGAAATGTCCCCAACAAGAGTTTAACTGAAAGTTAAATGCACGCAAGTCTTTGTTTCAATGAATACCATTCGAAGCCAGAGATTTTTTCAAATTTAATTTTTAAAATATTAATTCTAATGATGTGGGCGTCAAAGACAAGCTCAAGATTTATTGCCTTTCACAGGGTTCCTGGGAAGGTGGTTCCTGGAAGCTCTCTTCTTGAAGCACAGCAGACTGTGTGGTAACAAAGCTGTTAGGGAGCTACAGGGTTTGACCCAGTGGCTTTGAAGAAATGGTAGTGATGTGTTCAAGTTAGGACAGTTGTATTCCCATTCACCGACTCTCAGTCTAGGTGGTGAAGGTTGTGGGTTTGGGAGGTAGAGCTGTACTCTTCTCGGTGAGCTTCTGTAGTACATTCTGTAGATAATGCACGCAGCAGCCAGAAATGTGCCAAAAGGAGGAAGTAGATTTTCAGATTAGTGGATGAGCTGCCAATCAAGTGGTTTGCTCAGAACTATATGCTGCTGACTCTCTGCAGTGCTGCTGCAGCTGTACCCAACTAGGTAGGAGTAGACTATTCAATCAATGTTTGACTTGTGCTTTGTAAGTAATGGAGAGCATTGAGGAATCAGGAGACAAGTCAATCACAACACAATCTAGTCCCTGACTTGCTCTAGTTGTCATCTCATTTATCTGACTGAATCAACTGATATTCTGGTAAGTGGTGATGCTCAGGACATTAAATAGTGGGGAATTAGTGACGGTAATGGCATTGCATGTCAAGGAGTAAAAGGCTGAATTCTCTCCTGTTATGGTCATTGCCTGGCACTTTGTGCAGTGTGAATATTACTTGTCTCTTATCAGCCCACGCCTGAATGTTGTCCAGGTCTCACTGCGTGCAAACAAATGGAGCTAACACTAAGTAATCATCAGCAGGCAGCCTTATTTCTGCCCTAATAGTGAAAAGAAGGCCCACTGATCAAGCAGCTAAAAATGATTGAGCCGAGGACTTTGCCTTGAAGTACTCCTGCAGTTATATCCTAAAGCTGAGATAATAACTCAATGGCGAACACAACCTTATGTTGGGTCTGACTGCAGGCGCTGAGGGGTTGCTTCCTGATCCACATTGACTTTAATTTTCCTGGAGCTCCCAGTGTCATGCTCAAGCGAATGCTATTTTGTCATCAAGGGCAGATATACCTTTAGAATTGAGCTTGTATCAATGTTTGTACCATGACTTCCATGTGGCCTGCTGCTGAGTGGTATGCGTTTGCAAGAGTTATATCTGAATTTAAAATTGTTATTCTGTCACAGAAAATACTGAGAAATCTCAGCTGGTCTAACAGCCTCTGCGGAGAGAGAATAGAGCCAGCATTTCGAGTCTGGGTCATCCAGCTTTGTTTGTTTTCTACAGGTGCTGTCAGACCTGCTGAGATTTTCCAGCATTTGTTGTTTTTGTTTCAGATTCCAGCATCCGCAGCGTCTTGTTTTCAATTATTGTTATTCTGTAGCTTATTTGATTTGATTATTTCCAAAAGCCTGAATAATTTCAATTTTAAGTCAAATAGAGATTCTTGATGATGTGAACATTTGAACAAAAGTTAAAGCAGTGCATGCACACATAAGTGCTGCATAGTTCAGAGGAAGAGTACTTCACTGGAAGAAAAACGTGATAAATAAGCGTGACTGTTTAGATTACATTGAAATAAATTCTCCCACCGTGATTTTCAAAGAAAACTAATTCTATTACTTTCAAAGTTATTATCACATTATGTCATGACTTTATATCATTTAGATTATATAGCAGAGAATATGTATAGCATAATTGTATTGATTGAGCTCTCTGGTCATGATTGGTTCTATGATTGCTGGGTTACCAAATGCATCTCAGTGCCTTCCATTTTTACCATATATCAGTTTGATTGAACAAACTGTAATGAAGTTCTTGCAAGTGTTGCTCTTACAATTAGATAAGTTGTTTTATAGGTTGTGAAACAGTTATACTAACAGTAATATACAGCTAAAACTTATTTCATTGCCAAAAGGGCATGGTCAAACTTAATTCATTCTGAAAACAATTCTCTTGATAAAGATTACATTATCACTAAACGTGATTATCTTAAAAGCATGCATATATAGCAAAACCTTCCAATTAGAGCATTTCACAGTTAAGAACATAAGAATATAAGAAATGGGAGCAGGAGTAGGCCATCTAGCCCCTCGAGCCTTCCCCACCATTCAATAAGATCATGGCTGATCTGAAGCGGATCAGTTCCACTTTCCCGCTTTCTCCCCATAATCCTTAATTCCCCTGTCTATCAGAAACTTATCTATCCGTGACTTAAATAAGTGGTGGTAGCCTCCACCACTTCAACGGGCAAAGAATTCCAGAGATTCACCACCCTTTGAGCGAAGAAGTTCCTCCTCAACTCTGATCTAAACAGCAACCCCCTCCCCCATCTTGAGGATGTGTCCTCTAGACCTGCTATCCTTTCTAAGCAGGAAGAATCTCTCTACCTCTACCCTAACCATCCCCTTCATTACCTTGTAAGTCTCTATAAGACCCCCCCTCATCCTTCTAAACTCCAATGAGTACAGACCCAGTCTATTTAGTCTCTCTTCATAGTCCCACCCCCTCATCTCCAGTATCAGCCTAGTGAACCTTCTCTGCACTCCCTCCAAGGCCAATATATCCTTCCGCATGCAGTGACTAAAACTGCACACAGTACTCCAGCTGCAGTCTCACCAGTACCCTGTACAGTTGCAGCAAGACCTCCCTGCTTTTATATTCTATCCCCCTCGCTATAAAGGCCAACATTCCATTCGCCTTCTTGATCACCTGCTGCACCTGCAGACTGGGTTTTTGTGACTCGTGGACAAGGACCCCCAGGTCCCTCTGCACCATAGCATGCTGCAGCTTTTCGCCTTTTAAATAATAATCCCTCCTACTATTATTTCTGCCAAAGTGGATAACCTCACACTTGCTAACATTATACTCCATCTGCCAGGTCCTCACCCACTCGCTCAGCCCATCCAGATCTCTCTGCAGACTTTCCACACCCTCCACACAATCTGCTTTTCCACTCATCTTCATGTCATCAGCAAATTTCGTCACCCTACACTCAGCCCCCTCCTCCAGATCATCTATATAAATGGTAAACAGTTGAGGCCCCAGCACCGATTCCTGCAGCACTCCACTAGTCACCAACTGCCAACCAGAATAGCACCCATTGATACCAACTCTTTGCTTCCTATTGGACAGCCAATCCTCTATCCACGCTAACACCTTACCCCCAACTCCATGCACCCTAACCTTCTTTAGCAACCTTTTGTGAGGCACCTTATCAAACGCCTTTTGGAAATCTAAAAACACCACATCCACCGGTTCCCCTCTGTCTACCACACTAGTCACATCCTCATAGAAATCCAATAAGTTTGTCAAATACGACTTCCCCTAAATGAATCTGTGCTGCGACAGCTCAATCAAACCATTCTTTTCTAGGTGCCTCGCTATTTCTTCTTTGATGACGAATTCTAGCATTTTTCCAACTATAGATGTTAAACTAACTGGCCTATAATTCCCTGCCTTTTGTCTGCTACCTTTTTTAAACAGCGGCGTAACATTAGCCGTTTTCCAATCTTCCGGCACTTCCCCGGAGTCCAGCGAATTTTGATAAATAATTACTAAGGCATCCACTATCACCTCTGCCATTTCTTTCAGAACCCTGGGATGCATTCCATCCGGTCCTGGGGACTTGTCCACCTTCAGTCCCATTAGTCTATCAAGCACTACCTCTCGAGTGATAGCAATCGCATTTAGGCCCTCATCTCCTACCATCCTTCTATCTTTAATACCCGGCAAACTATTCATGTCCTCCTCTGTGAAGACCGAGGCAAAAAACTTATTTAAAGCCTCAGCCATTACCTCATCGCCCGCTGCTAAATTCCCCCCTCTTATCCTCCAAGGGTCCAACCTTCACTCTAGCCAGCCTCTTCTTCTATATATATTTGTAAAAACTTTTACTGTCATTTTTTATATTTAGTGCTAGTTTAGCTTCATACTTTATCTTTCCTTTCTTTATCACCTTCTTAGTCATTCCTTGTTGATTTTTAAATCTTTCCCAATCTTCTGATCGCCCACTATTTTTAGCCACTCTGAACGCATCAGCTTTTAATCTAATACTCTCCTTTATTTCCTTTGATAAGCACGGCTAGTTAACCCTTCTCCTACAGTCCTTCTTTACCATTGGAATATATTTCTGCTGAGTACCAAAAAAGATCTCCTTAAAAATCCTCTACTGTTCCTCAGCCGTTCTACCAACCAATCTGCACCCCCAATCTACATTTGCCAATTCTGCTCTCATCCTATCATACTCCCCTCTGTTCAGAGGACACAGTTACTCTCATATGTTAAGTCTATAAATAGCGCAAATATTGATAACCACAAGCACTAATAAGTACAAACAACACAGGGCAAGGCAACAAGTACAACTGGTGCACAGGTAACATTAGCCAGACATTCACGTGACATAGGTCAACATTCTGCGTCTGCCAATAGCTCAAAGAAAATAGACATGCAAGAAAGAGGCGTTGCCATGGTCTGTGCTTGCACTTACCAACCTCCACAATACTAGAACAGTTGGGACCTGTGAATCCATCGGGACACTCACATGAGAAAGGTTCATCTGCCAACCCTGTCATGCAGGTGCCTCCATTCTCACATGGGTTGGGTTCACATACTTCCCCTATTAATAGAAATCACAAAGGTCAACAATTAAGGGATTTGTCGCTTTTAAAAGGGTTAAGATCAAAAAGATTATGTAAAAAGACCAAGACAAATTGGTAAATCACAACTGTGACAACTGAATTATCAGTAAGAATATTGAAACCATGTCAGCAACAAAGCATCTATTACGTATGTTAACATTTTGAAGGAAGGAGATGGTCTAGTGGTATTATCACTCGACTATTAATCCAGAAACACAGCTAATGTCCTGAGGACCCGGGTTTGAATCCCACCATGGCAGATGGTGGAATTGGAATTCAATCAACAGATCTGGAATTAAAAGTCATGAAACCATTGTCAATTGTTGAAAAAACCCATCTGGTTCCTTGATGACCTTTAGGGAAGGAAATCTGCCATCCTTATCTGGTCTGGTCTACATGTGACTCCAGAGGCTCAGCAATGTGGTTGGGTCTCTGAACAAGGGCAACTAGGGATGGGCAACAAATGCTGATCAGCCAGCAATGCCCATGTCCCATGAATGAATAAAAAATAATATTTGAGACACCTCAACAATTCATCCCGAAATGAAGGATAGAATACAGTCACCTTCCCATTTGCCATTTTAAAAATGGGCACTTGCCATATCAGTTAGGCTTATAACAGTGCTACAATGGACCTTTCCGCGCACCAGTTTTTAATGAAGAAAATAGCTATAAATTTACCATGTATGGCACATACAAAGATTCATCTCTATAATCTGAACAGGCACTCCCCTTCACATCTAAAGAGTCTGAATACAGCTCTCTACAACTGCAAATAGGCTGATACCCGCTTTCTTGACCAGTGATATTGACAATCAACAAATTTCAGCTTCCAGATCAGATATGGACAGATACAACAAACACTACAATTACTATCCAATAGGGATTGGTCAAATCTTTCTGGCTGTTCTTGCCTGTGGGATCTTCCAGTCTCACTGATGGCAAAACCGCCTTATGGGTTTCCCAGCGGTGGGGATGGTTTCAATGGGAAATTCCATTGATAGCGACGGGACTAAAAGATCCCACCACTGCTCAATGGCAGCCCACTGCCCGCTGCCATGAAATATGCTGAGGGGGACATATGGAGAAATCCCCGACACCTACTTCCAAAAATCTATTTTGAAGAATTTATTTCAACAGGAATCTAGATATCCAGGAACAAATATATGACAACATTCCAAGAGTAAAAATCAATGTAAGGTCTGCATGCTTTTACAATGGCCTGTCAGAAGGACCATAGTAAGGAATACAACTCATTCTCTATCACACAAGATGTAAAGTTACACCAGCCATCTACTCCCAGGAACTCACCATCGTCCCTCAGACAACACCTTCCAAACCCACAACCGCTACCATCTAGAAGGACAAAGGCAGCAGATACCAGCACATTGGGTGGGATTTTCGGCCATGTTCGCCTCAAAACCGGAAAGTCCCGCCCAGGTCAACAGACCTTTGCACGGTCCACCCCTCGCTCGCTATGCTTCCCGTGGCAAGCTGGAAGGGAAAATTCTCCCCATTCTCTTTACAAACTTTAATTTTCCTGTGAACTCTCCTCAGCACATACCACCATATTCAGTTTGAGTTTGGTTGCAGCCTGAGTCAGCAGGTTGTGCGTTCCAACCCCACTCTAGAGACTTGGGTTGGAATGTCACAGCCCCTCTTGCCAATGGGATCTTCTATTCCCGCCCATGTCAATAGACATTTGGATAGCTTGCCACATTTTCAGGCCCAGCCCCCACCACGATGGGGCCATAAAATATCTCCCCTGAACACTTAATCTCAGCTATTGGCATCTTTGGATGATACATTGAACTAAAACACTACCTGCTTAAGTGGTGCACATAAAAAATCTTCCTGCAGTGGTGGATAATTTCAGAAGCTGTATTATGGATAAAGCATCACCATTAACGAGTAAAATAGACAGAAAAATCATGTGTCCTTCAGCTTCCTATTCTAGTGCAACTGTTTATAGTTAGTTTGGATCATGAAATTCTTCACAAGTCACTGTTAGGCTCAGTATGTATCATTAGCCAAGCATGGTAAAGTCGCAGACACTGATATAAAATATATAACTTGGATGAAAGTGTAAGACCAAACTGAACCTTGAGATCATGAAGGAACAAATCATACATAAAAGCAGTGTGCATCACACTTCACCCAAGTCCCCAAATTGGGCAAGAAACCTGTAAAATGTCAGCATTTCAGGAAATGTATCATTTCACAGGCATGCCAGAGCCATATGCAGTATTTTTTCAATCTAATAAAAGATGCAATAAATCTTTGAAGCTACTCTCAAAACGAGATTGCTTCAGGTTGTTATGAATAAATTGTAGGATCACTACAAGATCTTCCTAAGCAGAAGGGAAAAGAGACAGAGAGAGAGAGAGAGAGAGAAAAAGAAGGTACATATGTAATGTTTGAAGAAAATAAATGTCTTCAGTGTTAAGTTTAAATTATAAAAGCAAATTGATTTCTAATGTCACTAGTTAAAGTTTAAGGTGATTAAATTAAGTTCTCTAATGTCCTTTTAGGTGTTAGGCCATCACCAAATCCTTCTGCTGTAACTTGGCCCATTGAAATGCTCACTTGTGTGTATACATCTGCCAGTGCACAGAATGCCATTTTGGTAACAGGATTTGTGCCTGTACACCTAACAGCTATTGTAGCATACAGAGCAGCCAGCTCAGAATGTCAATCAGTGTGCAATGCTCATTGACTGCAGCACTGCTATTTTTCAACATTATACCCTAGCCAACACTCTGGGTGAGGTTTTCAAGCCCTTCCTGCTGGTGGGATCCCCCAGTCCCGCCAAAGGCGACTCATTCCTCCCTGTGGCAGGCTCCCCAGTGGCATGGCCAGCAAGCAATGTTAATGTCCATTTGACTTCAGTGGGACCAGAAGGTGAGTTGCCTTTACGGCCAGGAAAGCCGCTGCGGGGAGACCAGAAATTCCCAGCCCAGGTCTTAATTGTCCCCAGCTGAACATGATGTTAAATAGAATGAAGGAACCCCCACCATTGTGCTAACAGAGACCATAAACTCATTACGGATTAGCTGTTGGATAATTTCTTCACACTGCTCATACTATTATATAAAAACTCATGAATATCTAGTTCATGGTTCATATTAATGTTTTAGAGGAAATATTTAGTTCTGGAAAGATTAATTTTTTACTGTAGAAAATAGGATAAGTGCAATTAAACCGGCTTGGAATCTATTACACTTAAAAGGATGGGATCATGTTAACTTAAGTGGTTAACAACTAGAACGGCAAGATCATAATACAGCAGATAGGCTTACTTAGCTGGGGAATTGGAGACAAGTGCCGGAATCTGACTGAGGCTTTCAGAACAGTATCTCCATTGGCTTCGGGCAGGGCCTTATGAACCTTGAGTGGGCGAGGCAGCAAAATTCCAGCAAAGGTTGCTTTCAAAGGCAGGCAGTCGAGAGGACGTATTTGTTTTGGAAGTTAGAACTAAATTAGTTTATCGATTTATCTGAGTGTTCTTCAGCAGGGGAAGAAACTGGATGCAAAAAAGGTGCTGCCTGTAGCAGGCTCTGGGCAGTTGGAGCTCAGAGATGTCCAAGGAAGCTGAGAAGGTGGTGAAAAGTTGTTGGTTCAGTGTTGGAAGCAGTTGGAGTGCATGAGAAGACCTGGGAGCTATTTGTAGCTTAGTGCTGCTGGGAGACTAGGAGAAGAGTTCTCGCAGAATCTTGCCAATGATAGGCGGAGGAGGAGGATAATTTGGCAGGAGGCCCGAAAATTAATTTTATGGCACTGTGAATTTCCTTCATGGTTTTCTGCTGGTGTCCACCATGGCAAATCAGGAAACCCACAGATAGCCTGTGTGAAAGTGATTTTCATCCCACTAAATGGGATGCCCCTTTCAGGGTGGCCTGAAGAGGAAACAATCTTCCTCTTGAAATTGGGTGTGACTGGAAGGATGAAGAGAGGTCTCACAGAACAGGACAAGTTGCTAAAAGGGGAGGCAGAGAAGGGTGGTATGGGGTGGCGGGAACAGGCACTCAACAGGAGGGCCTATCTACTGGGCATTGTTAGGGAACAATTTTCTTGCCTCAAATTCAGTGAGCAACCAGTGCATCAAATGTCTTCACTCAGTAAAGAGGTTGTGATTGAAACCTCCCAACTACTGCAGCCAGAATTGCAACCGAGAAGCAGGAACAGGGCTGTATTCTGGAGTCATGGGAATACTGGTCCTTAACCTTTTGTGCCTGGTTTCTTCCAGGCTGTTGCTGGAAGTACAAGCAACATTTCTCAATCTACAATGCATAAGGCACATCGTTGAGGCCCTACACACAGAAACACTGATTGTCTCAATCATTCTTGCCAGAGACAGGCAAGTACAATGGTTTGCCCAAATTGCAGGCTTCTTCATGGCATACAGTGCCATAGACTGCACACATATTGCCTTGAAAGATGCTCATCTGAGCTCTGCCGCTTTTCTGAATCAAAAGGCATTCCGCTCTCTGAATTGTATCAGAAAGTAGGCTGGAGTTAAAGCTTACCTAACAACATGCAGACCTTTGACAGAAGTTGTTGTGGATTTGGAGATGTTGGCCAACTGATGCCACATCACTCCACAACTGGCCACTGTTCCATGTTGGGAATGTGGACTCTAAACCCTACACAGAACCTTGTGCCAAATTGGTGCCTAATACCGCCATGCTTTTTGATCACAGATTTTCCAACAGGTTTTGCAGTACACCAAGCAACTAGCTATGTGCACTTATTATACTGATGTTGCCCATTGAAGTTCTCATCATACTTTTCCACAGAAGAACAAGTGGCATAGCCTTGTCCTCAGGTGAGTTGGCACCTGTGCTATCTCTAACCTTTATTCTGTCTCCTGTGCACTTTTTTCCAGTGTCTCATCATGTATAGCTACCTCCTCTATTCTATTCTTTCAAATACATGCAAAGTCTGCATCTGAGCTGAGTATAAAGTGGAGTGAGGGGTTGAAGTGACTGGCCATATTGTGATGGGCTGGGAGGTGGGAAGGCTTGACTGGGGAGGGAGTGGGTTGTGGGTGGCGGGGAGGGGTGCGTAGTTTGGTGGGTTAGTATCAGAAGGGGAGGCTGATGTCTTATCACCGTCATGACCTTTATAAGCAGAGGGAGCCTCACCACACAGACTTGACTAGGTGGCAAATTAAGGGATCAATTGCAGGCTAATGTCTATTTGCTTGAGCATTTAGTCCACATCAGAAGGGCACTCCACAATGTGTAAATCTCATCAGACTCCCAGTGGGCTCCTGAGGTGATTCGGAGTGGAGAGCACATTCTGTTGATCTCCAGTAACTACCCAGTGACTGACACTGCAAAATAACTGCCCACTGTGCCCCCTCTCCCACCAGTCACCCAGTTTGTTCACATATACTTGCCATCACTTTGAGGGAGACTAGACATTGAAGTGCCCTCTCCTTCTTGCTGTAAACTCAGCAGTGACTGACCCTAACAGCGGCACTGACAAGGTGCTGAGCTGCTGGTCCTCTGATTGGTTCAACATCTTTGGGGTGCAGATCCCTGTCCTGAATTGATTGGCAGTTCCCATAGCAGTCTGTTAATCAGCCCTTGTCAGCAAAGTGGGACAAGGTTAGATTGTGGTGTGGGGAAGAGGAGAAAATAAGTAGTTCATGCTCTTATCCTCTGCAACTTCTCATCCAGAAGAGATATTGGGATAATGGAGAAGTAGGGTGTGTGGAAAAGGTTAGTATGAGCAGAGATCCTGTTCATTGACTTCATCAGTCTCGCTGACCCAGTCCCATTGACCGTGGCCTCTGCAATACCCTTCCTACGATGGTTAGCCCAATCTCCTCATGAGGGTTGAAACATGCAGGTGCGCTTGTCCTCCTCCAATTATTTCCTATTGTCTCTTCCTGTGTGGCAACTTCTCTTGCAAAAGAAGGAAGTGTGCCAGTAAGTAAGCTGCAATATTTTTGGGGTGATGTCAATATCATGGTTGAATAGCTGCCAGTGGATGTGACGTTTATAAAGTGTGCTATGTGTGTGAGGGTGAGGTAAACCATATGATTTGAAGGATTATGTAACAATGAATCGAGAAAGTTGATAGGTAAGCATTGAGGCTCTGATGGTGGAGTATCGCCATTAGAAGATTAACTCACTCAACCTCACAGCTTACATGAATTTGTACTGTATTGCACTCATCGTCATCATCATCAATAGTCATCGACTTCAGGAAGCGTAGTGGAGAACATGCCTCCGTCTACATCAATGGGGAAGAAGTAGAAGTGATTGAGAGCTTCAAGTTTTTAAGTGTCCAACCACCAAAAACCTGTCCTGGTCCTTCACGTCAACACTATAGTTAAGAAAGTCCACCAACACTATACTATCTCAGGAGGCTAATGAAATTTGGCATGTCTGCTATGACTCTTACCAACTTTGCAAATGCACCATTGAAAGCATTCTTTCAGGTTGTATCACAGCTTGGTATGGCTCCTGCTCTGTCCAAGACCGCTAGAAACAAAAAGGGTCATGAATGAAGCCCAATCCATCACTCAAACTAGCCTCCCATCCATTGTCTCTGTCTACACTTCCCGCTGCCTCAGAAAATAGCCAGCATAATCAAGGACCCCATGCACCCTGGACATACCTTCCACCTTCTTTCTTCAGGAAAAAGATGTAAAAGTCTGAGGTCACATACCAATTGACTCAAAATCAGCTTTTATGCTGCTGTCATCAGACCTTTGAATGAAGTTACCTTGCATTAAGTTGATCTTTCTCTACACCCTTTCTATAACTATGATTATAACAATACATTCTCCACTTTCTTCTTTCCTTCTCTATGTATGGTGTGCTTTTTCAATATGGTGCGCAAGAAACAATACTTCTCACTGTATACTAATGCATGTGACAATAATGAATCAAATCAAATCAAATCAAAATTCATGTTTGTGGAGCTACACTCCTGGCGTTAACATTTCTCCCCCTGCCTCCTCAGCACAAAGCCAGAGAACCTTCTGAAGATACAAAATGGCCTGTTTTGCAACAAGGTCTCCTCCCATTATCAGAAAACCTTGGTGCTCACCTTCTGACATGTTCAGCCATTGCTGAAGGTGTCACAGCTCAGACTGACTTTACAAAAAGCTCCCACTACTTGTTTCTACCACAATACACCTCCTTTTATCAAAGAGGTACAAACGGCATTAAAGTGATCCCAGCTGCTCATGATCTTAGGTCCCTGGATAATGGGAACAGCCAATGAACAATGTGAGCCACGCTCGCTGCTCGTGTCAATCACTGGAAACAGAATGCAACATGAATTTAACATGTCTGCAATAATTGCAAACTGTGATCCCTGCACTGGCTTTTGGTGGTTATCGAATTCAGCCGCCTCTCTGCCTGTAATGAAATGGGGACTTTCTGCATGTTTGTAAAATTAGATTGACCTTTGTCATGCAATTTCTAGTTTCTAACAATTCGATTCTTAGAAGTTTGCATTGCAGAATCGATAATAATGTCATTTGCAAACAATACACAATTGCAATCTCACAAAGTACTGTATCTCAGTATCAAATTGCATTGCAAATAATATCAGTAAATTAAATACCACATTAATTTTTGTGGATGTAGGAGGCAGCAAGTTAAGAGGTTAACATCAATACTCAAAGCTAAATTATGCATTTCTAACTTTACATAGATCAATGGCTTGCCTGAAGAGGAATCATAAACACATCTCTCTCAACAACTTGGTCGCTGCTTCTACTGGTAACTGTCAGTAAACAATAAACATTTCAAAGGCTGGAGGGGCATTTGGAGTGATCAAAACAGAAATGGTGACCAAATATCTCTGAACTCCCTGACACCCTGTCACTTTGTGATCCTTATGAAATTTGGGAGCTGACAGGGATTTGATTTATTTTATACAAAGGTGAAGGTTATTGTTACAGTACTGAGTAGAGAAGCACCTGGTTCTGGCTCCACCCCAGTTCAGAGTAAGACTTAAAAAGCCATTCCTGAAATGGTAGCACAACATCACATCTTTCACCTGGGAAAAAAAAGTGCAAGCCAGTGGATCCCAGGGACTGGTAACTGAGGTAGACAGTGTAGAATTTCAATAGGACATAGACAAATAGATGGTGAGGGCAAATAGGACACAGACGAAATACAAAGCAAAGAAGCATTTTGGTAGGGCGTACATGGATGGTATTATAAAATTAGGGGTAAAGGAATGTGAAGTTTAAGTGAGGGTGAAGCAATCCATACAATTTGAAGGATTGGTAATGACTGATAGAGAAAGTTGGTAGCGGATGTTGGGGCTGTGATGATGGAGTTGGGAATATCATCATTAGAAGATTAACTGATTCAACTTCACAAGCTGCCTGAAGTCAATAAACATCTTCCTCACACTGCACCAATATATGTGGAGCTACACTCCTGCATAAAGGGGGACAGGAGAAGAGGGATCTAGGTGCATAGTCCATTGAAGTTGGCAGGACAGGTGGCGAGAACTGTTAATAAAGCATATGGTATTCTGGGCTTTTTTTATTAGGGGTATAGAGTGCAAGAGCAAGGCATTTATGATGAATAATAGAAGATATTATCGAGACCTCTGATAAACAACTTTGGGTGTGTACAATTGTGTACAATCTTGGGTCACGCATTATAAGAAGGATGTGAGCACTTTGGAGACAGTACAGAAGAGGCTGATAAGAATGGTTCCATGGACGAGAAACTTCAGTTGTCAGGATAGACTGGAGAGTTTGGGATAGATCTGCTTGAAGAAAAGAAGGCTTAGAGGAGATTTGATAGTGGGGCTAAAGTAGTTGGAAAACTGTTCCCTCGCAAAAGGATCGGCACCGCTTTAAAGTGATTTGCTAAAGAAGCAAGTGCAATGTGAGAAAATAATTTTTTACACAGTGAGTGGTTTGGGTTTGGAATATACTGCCTGAGTGTGGTGGAGGCAGATTCAGTTGAGGCATTCAAGATGACATTAGATGATTATTTGAATTGAAACAATGTGCAAGGGTGCAGGGAAAAGGCAGGGGAATGGCACGAAGTCATAATGTTCATTTGGAGAGATGGTGCAGACACAATGGGCTGAATGGCCTCCTGTTACTTGATTCTATGATTATATGCCAAAAGAGAGACAGGTTCAATTGTGGAAACCACAGAGGAATCTACTTTCTTCTGTCACAGGATTCTCCTGTGTAGATATTCTGGGTCATACCAATATTAAAAAAGAGGTGATATTGGGTGTCTTAAAAGCATTAAAATAGATATGTCCCCAGGGCCTGATGGGATCTACTCCAGAATACTGAGGGAGGCAAGGATGGAAATTTCTGGGGCCTTGACAGAAATCTTTGTATCCTCATTGGCTACAAGTGAAGTTCCAGAAGACAGGAGGATAGCCAATGTTGTTCCATTGTTTAAGAAGGGCAGCAGGGATAATCCAAACAAAAGATCGGTGAGCCTTACATCAGTGGTAGGGAAATTATTGGAAAAGATTCTTAGGGACAGGATTTACTCACATTTGGAAACAAATGAACTTGTTAGTGATGGACAGCATGGTTTTGTGAAGGGGAGGTTATGCCTCACTAACTTGATCGAGTTTTTTGAGGAAGTGATGAAGATGATAGGTGAGGGAAAGGCAGTGGATGTTGTATACATGGACTTCAGTAAAGCCTTTGACAAGGTCCCTCATGGTAGACTGGTACAAAAGGTGAGAGAGCTGGCAAGATGGATACAGAACTGGCTTGGCCACAGAAGACAGAGGGTAGCAGTAGAGGGGTGCTTTTCTGAATGGAAGGCTGTGACTAGTGGTTTTCCATAGGATCAGTTCTGGGACCTTTGTTGTTCAGAATATATATAAATGATTTGGAGGAAAACGTAGCTGGTCTGATTAGTAAGTTCATAGACCACACAAAAATCGGTGGAGTTGCGGATAGTGAAGAGGATTATCAGAGGATACAACAAGATATAGACCGGTTAGAGACTTGGGCAGAGAAATGGCAGGTGGAATTTAATCCAGACAAGTGAGAGATAATGCACTTTCGGAAGGTCCAATGCATGTAAGAATTATACAGTGAATGGTCGAACCATTCGGAGTATTGACAGGCAGAGAGATCTGGACATACATGTCCACTGATCACTGACAGTGGCAACACAGGTGGGTAAGGTAGTCAAGAAGACATATGGCATGCTTGCCTTCATCGGTCAGGGCGTTGAGTATAAAAACTTGCAGGTCGTGCTACAACTGTACAGAACCTTAGTTAGGCATCATTTAGAATACTGGGGGCAATTCTGGTCACTACACTACCAGAAGGATGTTGATGCTTTGAAGAGGGTACAGAAGAGATTTACCAGGACATTGCCTGGTTTGCAAGGTATTAGTTATGAGGAAAGGTTGGATAAACTCGGTTTGTTCTCACTGGAGCGACAGAGGTTGCGGGGTAACCTGATAGAGATTTACAAGATTATGAACCGGAGATAGCCAGAGTGGATAGTCAGATGCTCATTCCTAAGTAGAAAAGTCAAGTACTCGGGGACATAGGTTTAAGGTGCCTAGGAAAAAGTTCTGAGGAGATAGGTGAGGCAGGTTCTTTTACACAGAGGATGATGAATGTCTGGAACGCGCTGCCCAGGGAGGTCATGGGAGCAGATACAATAGTGACCTTTAAGGGCATTTAGACAAATACATGAATAAGATGGGAATGGAAGGATACAGACTCCATAATGCATATGGTTTTAGTTTAGGCAGGCATCATGATCAGCACAGGCTTGGAGGGCTGAAGGGCCTCTTCCTGTGCTGTACTTTTCTTTGTTCTTTGCTCCAGAGTTGTGGTGCAGTTTTCACTAATCATCAATCATCCACATGATCTTCACTACGGGGCATATACAGGAATATTCAAATGAACAGCACCAAAAGCTCCACGTGGCCTTTTCTGAAATGTCCTCCAAAAGTTGTCATCATTCTCTGCCTATCCCATGAGCTTTTCAACCCATGCTGCCTTCAATTCAAAGCCAAAACCTCTCCAACCTTAGTCATTGAGCTTCAGCCTGCAGATGATGCCTCTGTCTGCACTCACTCAGAATCTGAGCTCCAGACCATTGTCATCTCCTTCTTTGAAGCATATGCGAAACTGGGCCTTTCACCAAATATCTGGGCCTGAATTCCCCCCGCACCCCAGCAAATGCCGGAAACCGACACAGCCAGAAACAGAGGTGAACCTCTCACCAGGCCAAGATCGTGTTTCCAATGCAATACTATGCTGGGTAGCCTGAAGCCTGTTCCCAGTTGGGTCTCTGTGCACATAGGGATTAGAATGTGTTGGACACTGGTTCTAATGGGGAATCAACAGGGACGGTTTAAGAATTTAGAGATAGCTCTATGAACATTGCCAGGAGGTGCCTGGGAAGCTGAAATAACTTTAACAATTGAGTGCTGTAGCCAAACTTTTGTGTGGTGATATGAGGTTTCACAAGAGGCTCAATGGTCTGCTGCAGTCGGCAAGGTTAAGTTTTGAGGGAGCATGGAACTGTGCAGAGAAGTGTAGTTAGGTATCCTGTTTCCTGAATTGGGTAAGATTTTAAGGTTGTGTGACAACTGGCACTGGAGTGTGCATTGCCAAAGATAGGCTTAGTCTGGACAACTATCTCTGGTTCTCATTGCAAAATCCTCCCTATTATCAGAATCTCAGCTTTATGCATTTAATGTTTTAGATATATTAATATGCTGTGAAGCAAATAATCTTTTATTGGAAATAAGTTGCTGGATGGCGCATTAGAATCCGCTGCTCATGTCACTTCAGGAGACAGATATCATCTAGAACGTACACATTTTTCCTAAAGAACGTCAATTGTGTAAGTTCAATTATTTAAAGGAGCAACAATGGAGGCATGATACTGAAATGCTCGACACAAAACTACAAGTCTGGAAATGGCTCACATAGGACTAATTGAACTGACTTGCCAAGGAAATCACTGAATCTTTCCAATGGAATTTCCAAATAATTACTTCTCAGAAAGAAGATAAATAGTCCTATTCCTCAATAGGAACATCATCTCAGTAATAATTCTGCAAACCTTAGCTTACAGATTTTAATTTACCTCCATGCACCATAAAATGAACCGTATTGCTAATACATAAAATATGCAGTGTTCGTCCATTCACACCAATCCCTCTGAAAGAAAAACATGCTCCCTTTGAAAGTTGGCTGAATAATACAGTATTTACAAGCCATATAAAGACAAAACCATATGGGTCACCAAATGGGATTTTTGAAGAGGTACACAAATGTATGTCATATTGCTCTGAGTGATGCTCCTTTAACAAGATTCTTCTGAACATAAGTATCCAGTTGTCTTCTCACGGGTCATCAAAGCATTGACATGTCACCATCTGTTTACCCTTCAATGAAGAGCTATTGCAGAAAGCCAAGTATGCATTTTTAAGATTAATATTAGCATGGAAAGAAAATAAGAAACGACACACACAACCAACTGCATTTTGTCACAATGCCATCAGCTAAATTTCCTACTTTATGAGCATTATTTATAGCTGATACACACAGGTGATGTTCTGTTCTATGGAAAGGAAAGCAATTTCTTCCAATTTCCTTGCCACATGCATATGTCTTTACAATTTAGAAATTTTTTACAATCAAAGGTATAGCTCAGAAAATTCCTGGGTCATTTGCCATACCCTGAGGCAGCAGACATGGCCACATGCTGAAGAAAAACTAGAGACTTTCTGACTCAGTGAATTAGTGGATGCTTCATGAATGATTTTGTACTTCTTTTACAGTATGTGTTCTGGCCCTGGCGGATATATACTTGTGTAAGTAAGACCATAAGACCATAAGATAGAGGAGCAGAATTAGGCCACTTGGTCCTTCGAGTCTGCCTCTACAATTCAATCATGGCTGATAATTTTTTTGACCCCACTCTCCCACCTTTTCCCTGTAACCTTTGATCCCCTTACCAATTGAGAACCGATCGATCCCTGTCTTAAATGCACTCAATGGTCTGGCCTCGACAGCTTTCTGTGGCAATAAATTCCAAAGATTCACCCTCTGGCTGAAGAAATTCCTCCTTATCTCAGTTCTGAAAGGTAATTCACAGAATAACAGGAAACAATATGATGGTAGAACGGACTTCCATCCCTTTCACCCCCAAGACTGAAATCAATGCTGGAAAAGGTTCAATGATATATAAAGATTGCTGGTTACTTTCCTTTCCCTTCTTTGGGCATGACAAGATCCAGGGCATTGTTCCTCCTCTAAAAATGATGAATGCAATAGTAAACCTTCAAAAGGGACTGAAGGCGCTGAATTCAAATGTTAAGTTCTGAATAGCCATTTTGCGAATAGTAATAAATACACCATTCCTCCACTTTAACTGCTCAGCAGGCAGACATTCTTAAGTTGACCAAGCTTATTAAAGGACAGAAATGTAGGACACTGGAAGTAACCTTCCACTGAGAAATGGTCCCCTATGAAAAACAGACTGTGGAGTTGTTGTGGTGGAATTCTCCTCCAGCTATGAGAGTTAGGAGCCCGAGGTTATTGGATGCACCATATCGTTCCTGTGAAGCAGCATGTGACTAGAAACTTCAATACACACTTTCACCGAAATTCTATCGTCCTGCCCACCATGAAATCGGAGCGGGTGAGGGACGGACAATGGAAATGTCCATTGGCCTCGGGCAGGATTTTCCCGTCTCGCTCGAGTGAAGCTCATCCCAAATCAGTTCTCAGCTTCCAGTAAATCAAGCACCAAGAAGCTCTAGGTTATGAAGAGAAGGACAAGGAAGAGGAAAGAAAGTTATTTTCATGTACTTAGATGATGTGGAGGAAGAGTATGTAGCAACAAGATAGCACAGCAGTCCCAGGAACAAAATCATTTTATCTAATCCTCTGCTAAAAGTGCTCTGGTCCAGCCCCTTCTGATCACATTCTGAGTCACTTAAGTACTGTTGATGAGGATGTAACACTGTGTGATTCATGGAGCACAAGGGAGCCCTCGGAGTAGGAATTGGGTGAAGATGTGTCTCCTAATCAGTGACACAGAAAATACATATATAACTGGCTTCGGAGTCATGGAACCCAGGCCTCATGGATACTCAATTGAGAAAAATAATATTGGAACAGCAGCACAGACAAAAATTGAGGTCAGTGTGAAAATGTGCCACAACTGTGTGTTTTTGCATTGGAGTCTACATCCTTAATTCACAGATACATTGGAGAAGCTTTGTCCTTGGTGCAAACATCAATGGGGCCTATGAAATGTTGACTGGAATCTGCAACATCCCCACAATGCCACAGCAATGGCTCAGGATCAGGCATCAACTGGTGCCTCTTCATCCACTGAAGTGTTAACTATTTTCAGATCTGGGGGCTCGGATGCACGCCAGGATTTGTCAGACCTCTCTACACAAGGTAAATGTGATTACACCACCCACAGTTCCATAGAAACCTTGACCTCGAGCCCAATTGATGACAGTGGCTGGAGCTGACCATGAGGCTGCTGTTTGTTAGGACAACAACACAGATCAGGCAACCTGACGGCACTGCACAAGTGACACCCTGGAAGACATCAATGGAATGGTCAAATGGATACAAAAGAGACAAATGGAATTCTGTGTGAAGTCTGAGGTGATGCGTTCAGGGTGGTCAGACAAGACAAAGGGTTACATAATAAATGGGACGATAGTGAAAGGTGAAGAGGAAGTGAGGGACATTGGAGTAAATGTCCACAAATTCCTGAAGCTAACAGGACAGATTGATAAGGTGGATAAGAAGGCAAGTGGAATCCTTTCCTTTATTAGCTGAAGCATTGAACATGAGGGCAGGGAGGTTATGCTTGAACTGTAACAGATGTGTCGAGTATAGGGCTAACGGGAGGACTTTGAATAGTGTGGATGAGCAGAGGGATCTAGGTGTATGTGTACATAGATCCCTGAAAGTTGGGAGTCAAGTAGATAAGGTTGTTAAGAAGGCATTCGGTGTCTTGGCGTTTATTGGCACGGGGATTGAATTTAGGAGTCGCAGCGTCATGTTGCAACTGTACACAACTCTGGTGCGGCCGCACTTGGAGTACTGTGTGCAGTTCTGGTCCCCACATTACAGGAAGGATGTGAAGGCTTTGGAGAGGGTGCAGAGGAGGTTTACCAGGATGTTGCCTGGTATGGAGGGGAGGTCCTATGAGGAGAGGCTGAGGGATTTGGGGTTGTTTTCGCTGGAAAGAAGGCGGCTAAGAGGGGATCTTATTGAAACATATAAGATGATTAGAGGTTTAGATAGGGTGGATAGTAACAGCCTTTTTCCTCTGATGGAGAAATCTAGCACGAGGGGGCATGGCTTTAAATTAAGGGGTGGTAGTTATAGGACAGATGTCAGGGGTAGGTTCTTTACCCAGAGGGTGGTGAGGGATTGGAATGCCCTGCCTGCTGCAGTTGTAAATGCGCCTAGTTTGGGGGCATTTAAGAGATCCGTGGATAGGTTTATGGACGAAAAGGGATTGGTTTAGGTTAGTGGGTCATTGTTTTGTAACTGGTTGGCGCAACATCGTGGGCTGAAGGGTCTGTTCTGCGCTGTAATGTTCTATGTTCTATGTTCTATGTATGTCAAGAATAGAAGGTTGGTTAGGGCAAGATTAGGGCCAGTTATAGACAGCAGAGGGAAGTTATGTGTGGAACCGGAAGAGATTGGAGAGGCATTGAACCAATATTTCTCTTCGGTGTTCACGCAGGGGGACAAGGATATAGCTGAGGAGGACACTGGGTTGCAGGGGAGTAGAATAGACAGTATTACAGTTGATAAGGAGGATGTGCTGGATATTCTTGAGGGTTTGAAAATAGATAAGTCCCCTGGTCCGGATGGGATTTACCCTAGGATTCTCTGGGAGGCAAGAGAAGTGATTGCAGATCCTCTGGCTCTGATCTTCAGGTCATCGTTGGCCTCTGGTATAGTACCGGAAGATTGGAGGTTAGCGAATGTTGTCGAATTGTTTAAGAAGGGGAACAGAGACTTCCCCGGGAATTATAGACCGGTGAGTCTCACTTCTGTTGTGGGCAAGGTTTTAGAAAAAATTATTAGGGATAGGATTTATAGTTATTTGGAGAGCAATGAATTGATTGGAGATAGTCAGCATGGTATTGTAGCGGGTAGGTCGTGCCTTACTAACCTTATTGAGTTTTTTGAGAAAGTGACCAAAGAGGTGGATGGGGGTAAGGCAGTTGACGTGGTATATATGGATTTTAGTAAGGCGTTTGATAAGGTTCACCATGGTAGGCTTCTGCAGAAAATGCAGATGTATGGGATTGAGGGTAACCTAGGAAATTGGATCAGGAATTAGCTAGCAGATAGGAGACAGAGGGTGGTGGTTGATGGTAAATATTCGTCATGGAGTTCGGTTACGAGTGGTGTGCCTCAGGGATCTGTTTTGGGGCCACTGCTGTTTGTAATTTTTATTAATGATCTGGATGAAGGTATAGTTGGGTGGATTAGTAAATTTGCTGATGACACCAAAGTCGGAGGTGTGGTAGATTGTGAGGAAGGGTGTCATAGTTTGCAGGAAGACTTGGACAGGTTGCAGCGCTGGGCCGAGAGGTGGCGGATGGAGTTTAATGCGGAGAAGTGTGAGGTAATTCACTTTGGTAGGAATAACAGATGTGTTGAGTATAGGGCTAACGGGAGGACTTTGAATAGTGTGGATGAACAGAGGGATCTAGGTGTATGTGTACATAGATCCCTGAAAGTTGGGAATCAAGTAGATAGGGTTGTTAAGAAGGCATACGGTGTCTTGGCGTTCATTGGTAGGGGGATTGAATTTAGGAGTCGCAGCGTCATGTTGCAACTGTACACAACTCTGGTGCGGCCGCACTTGGAGTACTGTGTGCAGTTCTGGTCCCCACATTACAAGAAGGATGTGGAGGCTTTGGAGAGGGTGCAGAGGAGGTTTACCAGGATGTTGCCTGGTATGGAGGGGAGGTCCTATGAGGAGAGACTGAGGGATTTGGGGTTGTTTTCGCTGGAAAGAAGGCGGCTAAGAGGGGATCTTATTGAAACATATAAGATGATTAGAGGTTTAGATAGGGTGGACAGTGATAGCCTTTTTCCTCGGATGGAGAAAGCTAGCACGAGGGGGCATGGCTTTAAATTAAGGGGGGGTAGTTATAGGACGGATGTCAGGGGTAGGTTCTTTACCCAGAGGGTGGTGAGGGATTGGAATGCCCTGCCTGCTGAGGTTGTAAATGCGCCTAGTTTGGGGGCGTTTAAGAGGTCCGTGGATAGGTTTATGGACGAAAAGGGATTGGTTTAGGTTAGTGGGTCATTGTTTTTTAACTGGTCGGCGCAACATCGTGGGCCGAAGGGCCTGTTCTGCGCTGTAATGTTCTATGTTCTATGTTCTATGTATAAATCATTAGTTAGATTCCAGATAAGTAAATAGTGCATTTCTGGTCACTCCATTACAGAAAGAATGTAATTAGAGAAAAGATTTCAGAAAAGATTTATGAGAATGTCGCCAGGACTGGAAAGTTGTACCTATGAAGAAAGATAGGATAAGCTGGGGTTGTTTTCCCTGGAACAGAAGAAGCTGAGGGGCCATTTGTTGGAGATGTACAAAATTGTGCAGGAGCTGGATCGAGTGGATAGGATGGGCCTATTTGCCTTAGCAGAAAGTGACTAGGGGGCATGGATTTAAAGTGATTGGTTGAAAGATTAGAAGAAGATGAGGAATATTTTTTCATCCAGAGGGTTGTGGGCATCTGGAACTCACGGCCCGAAAGGGTAGTCGTGGCAAAAACCTTCAACTCATTTAACAGATGTCTGGATGTACACGTTAGGTGTTGTAAACTGCTGGGCTAATGACTAAATGCTGGAAACTGGAGTGGCTCATTTTGCAACTGGCACAGACACGATGGACCAAGTGGTCCCTTCCTGTGCCATAAACTTTCTATGATTTCCAACAGAAGACTTTCACCAGTTCGAAGTTTTTTTCACCAGTTAACTGATGATTTTCACCAGTTAGATGTTTCATGTTAGGAAAGAGTAGACTAGACTAATAACGATTCTTTCCGTGAGAGAAAGTATAGATGTATCTGCAGTTCTTTGAGGCTACAGCCATACAGGAAAGGGTACACATTTTGCTGGCTGATTAATTTAACCAATATTTGAGTTTTCATGGAAAATGAAAATTTCTAATAGGGCCAGGTAAGAAGTCTGATCTGATGTGTTCTTAAGAATAAATGAATCATTACAATCTCCAATCAATAAGTATAAGACTGAAAGATTTGTGGTGTATTTGAAGATACAGGAAGAAAAAGTTATCGCACTCTGGGTCAATAACCAAACTGTGTTAAACAGACGTGAACACTTCATTAATCTGTTAAATTCAATGTCCCTAAAACTGTTAGTGAGAAGGCCTCAGACAAACTTCTTGGTGCTCTACTCCGGGCTTTCCTGCCTCCAAAGCAGCTATGGGCGTCTTCCCAAAAGACTTCATGCCTAAGCATTTTTTGGATATAATAGTTCACAGCAAGTAATAGGAATTTTGGCCACACAATTGGAGTGTATTGAAGAGGTATTCCCTGTCGTTCAAGGTAAGAAACATGTCCCTTTAAGAGCCTAGTTCTCATACTGGCTACTCTCGCAGAAGTTCTTCATGTACCGGCAATTCATAAAGAGGTGAATTTCCAAAGCAGCAGAGAGCCTGTTTTGACTTCCAGAAACCATCCACCCCTTGAAGATGTCAGTGAGGACAAAATTCCTGAAGATGAATGCAGCATGGCAGTTTCCAATAAGCTGGCATTCAAGGATTCATTCACATTCAGTCAACGGAATCCAATCTGATAAGGGAATTAATGGTTGGTGTACTTATCACAGTTTACTACTCTGCTAAACTGGATGAATATCCAAGTTTTCCTAAAAATATTAGGCCCAATCTTCCATTCTCTGGGGTTCTCCTGATGCCTAGATCTCCATGGGAGTTGTCCAGGATATTTTAATTAACAATGGGCAATTTCCTTGCTCTCTGGAACCCTCCACAAATGTCTCCAAGTCTGGGTTAGAGTTTGTGATTTTGGAAAGTTCTGCAATACTAACCTGAATAGTTAGCCAAGGAAAATGTTACACAGATTGAAACCTAGTCAAACACCTGGATAACTACACAACCAACTCACCAATAACTCCCGACCTCCTTTTTAACCCTTTGACTGGACTAGACTCAACTGACCCACCCACTCAATGGCAATAAACGGTGATCTAGCCAGCAATGTCCACAGCCTATGGACAAATATAATAAAACAAATCCCCAATCAGGCAACTACCCACCCTGACCTAACCAACCAGGTTAGTCCCCTCTGCCCTCTTCAACAACCCACACCAACCTGATCCAACTAAATTACCACCAGCCTGCCCCTCCTACTCTTGACCTGACCACCCACAACATGACTGATTCCTAAACAGGCCAGACTTGACTATGCCCTCAAACCACAAAACTACCCAACCCCACTCAACCAGACTACCCTCGCTCTCCCTCCCCCCATCCCCCCTGCAAAACAGACCTGGCTACTCCACATAATCCTACCAAACTACCACACAACCAGGCCCGACTACCCCTACCTTACTTGAGGTGTATTTAACTTATTCTCACACAAACAAATAGACTGTGGATTTTAGATTACAAGTTTGTCACACATGAATTACCTTACGCTAGGATGGAATAAGCTACACAAATCAATGGTAGCCGACGGCTAGAATTACAAATAAGATTAACCTTAACTTATTGCAGTAACTCCTCAAGAACACACAATATTCTGTTCCTCATGGGTAACAATTACCTAATGCAACTATTATGAAGCAACTATCATGAAACGCAGCAAAGCAGCGGGGTTGATCCAGATTATTTTTTTAATTGGTTTCTGGGATGTGGATAGTG
Source organism: Carcharhinus amblyrhynchos (assembly GCF_965287045.1). Taxonomy (NCBI): domain Eukaryota; kingdom Metazoa; phylum Chordata; class Chondrichthyes; order Carcharhiniformes; family Carcharhinidae; genus Carcharhinus; species Carcharhinus amblyrhynchos. Next base: position 91,438,951 of record NC_137328.1, on the reverse strand, counting down.
CTGGCAAAGCCTGCATTTATTGCCCATCCCTAATTGCCTCTGAAAAGGTGGTGCTGAGCTGTCTTCTTGAAACCGTTGCAGTCCATATGGTATGGGTACACCCATAGTGCCATTAGAGAGGGCGAGCCAGGATTTTGACCCAGTGACAGTGAAGGAACAGTGATATATTTCCAAGCCTGGATGGTGAATGGCTTGGAGGGCTCAGGTAAGTTACAGACATCAAATTTGAGCTTTATTGCTATCAATGAAATTGAACTAGCTGAGTCCATTCCTAAATACCACTGGATGGGATTTTCCCCTTGTTCCAGCTGACAGGATCTTCAGGTCCTATGGAAGGTGGCCCTCCAAGAGGACTCCCCAGCGACGACGTAGGCAGGCAATGCAAAACACTGTAGACCATCGGTGGGACTTTAAGACCCCATCAGCAGCCAGTGGCGAGCTGTTGCAGACAATTCAGTGGTCACTAATCTCAGTTCAGTTACATGGGATAAAATTCAATGGACCCATCGACCATTGAGTCAGTGTTGAAAGAGCTCAAGGCAATGTAGTTACCCATTAAATCCTGCAATTACTGAACCTCTGAATTAGAAGCATTATGTATTTTACAGTGCTCCTCAAGCATAACTGTTAGGAAAATTGCCTTTACACACAATATTTCAGAATAGCCTGACACTTCAATGACTAAGAATTGCTAAATTTATGCGCGTGCATAGTCACCAAGCAAGCAACATCTAGCATATAAAGGAAAGGAAGTCAAACACTGAAGAGATTCCCTGAAGGATACATGTGTACTAAAAATAATTCCTCAATTTATGTAAAGCTCAAATTTAAATGACATTCATTCTTTGAGATGCACAAATGGTAACTTTGAACCAGTTTTCAGCTTATGCATGGTGCGTGGAAATGATTGTTTGCTCCACATATTTCCTCCAGTTATTCATTATGTTCAGCATCCAAAAGTCCACAAAATATGAGTGGAATATAAAATCATGTATTTCTTTGAAAAATTCAACTAAATTACTCATGAGGATCTAGAGTGCTAGGAGAGAAAATTCTGATTCTGTTTCCTCTCCCATGGTTTAGTTCAATTTCAAATTCACTTAGTTGTTTTCAGTTGGAGAAACCTGTTCAAATAGTCCCTACAATGTGTCAGTATTACGTGCAAAGATTTCATCAGGGTTCATCTGTGATCACTTACATCAGTTGCTAGCAGTTTCATTACTCTCCAGGGACGTCTCCTTTAATCTTGTGGATACTCCATTATATTCCATGATGTAGGAACACATTAAATTCGAAAATTATGTCTCCTCAAAAACAATTTGTCCAGTGAAGAGATCTCATCTTTATAACCACGGTGTATAATTTCAGAAGGTTCAAGCTAAGCTGCATTTAGCAACACGGCAGACACCAAAATAGCCAAGGCCTAGCAAATCAATAATCACCAGGTGAAATTGGAGATTCTTTCAAGTTTATTTTTTTTTAAATCCCAGGATGAATGTCACTGCCAAGGCTGATATTTATTATCCACTCCTAGTTGTCCTTGAGAAGTTAGCCTTCTGTCTGAGTTGCAGTCCAAGTGGGGAAGGTACTCCCATGATGCTGAGAGATAAATATTTTTAAGACGCAGGTTGATAGGTTTTTGATAGGCAAGGGGATTAAGGGTTATGAGGAGAGGGCGGGAATGTGGAACTGAGCCACGACAGATCAGCCATGATCTTATTGAATGGCGGGGCAGGTTCGAAGGGCTGGATGGCCTACTCCTGCTCCTATTTCTTATGTTCTTATTATGTTCTTATAAAGAAGGTCCAGAATTTTATCAGTCTGGATGGTGCTCAGCTCTTGCTATACGCTGGGATGGACTACTTCCCTATTGGAGGAATTGTGACTGTAGCTAAACAATGTGCAATCATTAGCAAACACATCCAGGGTGGCACAGTGGTTAGAACTGCTGTCTCACAGTGCCAAGGACCCGGGTTCAATTCTAGCCTCGGATCACTGTCTGAGTCTGTGTGCTCTCTCCCTGTCTGCGTGGTTTTCCTCAAGGTACTCCGGTTTCCTCTCACAGTCCAAAGATGTGCGGGTCAGGTCAATTGGCCATAATAAATTGCCCCTTGGTGTCCCAGGATGTGCAGGTTAGAGGGATTAGCAGGGTGAATATGTGGAGTTTCGGGAATGGGGCTGGGTGGGATTGCTGTTGGTGCAGACTCGATGGGCTGAATGGCCTCCTTCTGCATTGTAGGGTTTCTGTGGTTTCAAAAAACATTCTTTCTTCTGACCTTCTGATGGAAAAAAATGACACATGACAAAGCATTTGAAGATTATTGGGCTATTGGTTGTCTTGACAAACTCCCACAGTGATATTCTGTGATTGTGATAATTGCTCTCCCCCACAATCAGCACTACCCTCCCTTGTTCCAGTTGTTCCTTCAACCACTGGAGAGATTTCCCCAATCCAACAAGACTCATCGGTGCTACAATCAATTGCATCTTCCTTGAGATGATGGGCAGTCACTAATTTCCTCTGTGGAATTATATTACATTGACGTTTGGATTAAGGTCGATCTTAAACTCACTTTTGCCGTCTACGAGATTGCCAGCATGTGTTGAAGACGTAGCAAAAGCCGGAAAATGCAGATTTTGCCAGCAAGATCACAACTTCTGATTTTCCCCGCCCCTCACTCAATGTCATTTGAGTAATTTAAATTTATTTGTTTATAGTTAACAAACACCTGTCAGATGTTAACTCCACCCTCCACTATCCATGGTATACTGACATGCCTGTGTGGTTTACCTGTCATGGGAATCCCCCTGGGAGTGTAAAGATAGCCCATGGGGGAGAGGGACATGGCCATGTCTCCTGGCACTGCCCCTTGGTACAGACTGCCCTGATGGGCCAGAGAGGCTATGGCTGAACCAGTTTCATATGGGCATGATGCCAATCTGGCAATGCCAACCTGCACAAACAGGCAGGCTCCAGTGGAAGCCTCAAGGGGGAGTGAAGCAGGATTGGGGACACATTTAGATTTGATGGTGGGGCAGAGCGGATGTAGGAGCAGGGGATGTGGTGCTGGCCCTTGGGAGGTGGGGAGGGGGGAAATGGGGTGGCAGAGGGGTGGATGCTGGCTCCAAATGTGGTGGTGGGAGAGGAAGCGGCCAATGATCAGACAGGCAGGAGCAGCTGATGATCGATGGGAAGGATCGGAGTTGAATGCCTACTCAGATTTTTGGGGTGGTGGGGGGCGGTGTCGTAGCTCCAACAACCGTGGGGGGAAGATGGGGTGGTGGCAATGAGAGGAGATCTTGAGATCTCCATGGTGGGCTGGGAGGGAAAGTTTATTACTGTTCTAATCGGAGCACCCTTTAGAGATAGTACCCCGACCTCAGTGCTGCTGAGCTTTGCTGGTGTGTGGAGGCTCCATTCTCCTGCACAACGATGTGAAGCACACCTCTTGATTATTTTTGGAGAACGTTGTAAGATCTGAAGAGAAATCCAACTTGTTTCTCTGGGCAGAAACATACCATTTTTCTTGCCGGAACCAATGCGGCCAAATTCTGGTAAAATAGCCCTCTAAGACTATGTGAGGCCTCAGAGTGGGGACTCTGATGGAACCAAGCTGAGCATCAGTCAGCAGGTTTTTGGTGAGTAAACTGGATAGCATAGCTAATAACTTCTTCCATCGTTTGCCGATGATTGGGATAGGCTGAAATAGCAGTGGCTGGCAGGGTTAAGCTGCTTTTTGTTCACAGGAGATACCTGGGCAATTTTCTACCTTGCTGGTTGGATACCAATTTTGATTCTGTACTGGAACAACTTGGAAGAAAAAGTGCTAGTTCTGGACTCGAAAGCAAGATCAGGAGGAAACTTAGATATGAAGATGGAAGTGATCTGATGTGTACCTTGAAGGCGGCTGGCTTCCAGCAGGTTGGGTGGCTCACAAGGCCCCATTCAGTGCCCCACACAACCAAAGATGCAGGGGTCAGCAGGGTTATGGCTACAATCAAAGGCCATCCTGGGAAGGGATTCCCCTCCATTGGGCTGACCTATCAGCCAATGCCACATTTTAATTTTAAAAAGTCGATATATCCTCATAGGGTGCCTCAATATGGAGACTGCCTCACGGTTTACATCCTGCAGCTATTGTGCCAGTGGACAGTTATTCTTTGTGGGCTTCAGGCCCAGTGATTGGGCCTACAGCCTGAGGAATTTGCCTGCCATCCTTAATTTGACATGATGAATTCCTTACAAATATACATCTACAATTGCATTGTTTTCCATGTTGTAGACACCAAAATTACTCAGATAATTCTATTTTGAATTTTCCAATCTAAGTCATTAGACTTAGTTTTGTTCAAATCTCCTTTAGTTTCATTTAATGGTTATCTGAAACAAGCATCTCTTACACCCACTATACAGCTCATACTCCTCCCCCACCCATCTGTTGTTTCCCTTTCCTTGCAGATCTCAATTGCTGCTTGGCTCTTGTCAAATCTCGGCTTTCACAGTAATAGAGAGTTCTGTTCAACCATTCCAAATATCTGGAAAGAAAACTAATCATTAAGACCCAAATTATACTGAGATAGGTCACAGGACCATAGTTTTTACCAATTCACTTTAAGAGAAAGAGCATCCAGGTGAGAAATGAAAGATTGCCAAGGCAGTGAAGGAAGATGTTCCTATCTGAGCTGATGAATCTATTGCCAATTTACCTTTTACCATAGGGTTAAATGGGCAGCATGGTGGCACAGTGGTTAGCACTGCTGTCTCACAGCACCAGGGACCCAGGTCCAACTCCAGCCTCGGGTCACCATCTGTGTGATGTTTGCACATTCTTCCAGTATCTGTGTGGGTTTTCCCTGGGTGCTCTGTTTTCCTCCCATACCCCAAAGATATGCACATGGTGGACTGGCCATGCTAAATTGCCCCTTAGTTAGTGTCAGGGAGCAAGTAGGGTAAATACATGCAGTTAAGGGGATAGGGCCTGGGTGGGGTTGTTGCGGTGCAATAATCCTACTCATTTTGATGGGCCAAATGGCCTCCTCTGCACTGTAGGTATTCTATGATTCTATCAGTCTCTATTGGTTGACCCTCATATATCTCTGAATTTCTCTTCTACTTAACCCCTCATAAGAACATAAGAACATAAGAAATAGGAGCAGGAGTAGGCCATCTAGCCCTTCGAGCCTGCCCTGCCATTCAATAAGATCATGGCTGATCTGTCGTGGCTCAGTTCCACATTCCCGCCCTCTCCCCATAACCCTTAATCCCCTCTCTTATCAAAAACCCATCAACCCGCGTCTTAAACATATTTAGCGAGGTAGCCTCCACCACTTCAACGGGCAGAGAATTCCAGAGATTCACCACCCTTTGAGTGAAGAAGTTCCTCCTCAACTCCGTTCTAAACCGCTCCCCATTTATCTTGAGGCTGTGCCCCCTAGTCCTATTATCCTTTCTGAGCGGGAAGAGTCTCTCCACCTCTATCCTATCCATCCCATTCATCATCTTATACGTCTCAATGAGATCTCCCCTCATTCTTCTAAACTCTAACGAGTACAAGCCTAGTTTATTCAGCCTCTCCTCATAGCTCAACCCCCTCAACTCCGGCATCAGCCTAGTAAACCTCCTCTGCACTCCCTCCAAGGCCAAAATATCCTTGCGTAAGTACGGCGCCCAAAACTGCACAAATCAGAGACTTTCAGCACCCACTACATTTCCTTAACATCTCAAAATCATTCACACGCAATAAAATATTTAAGTACAGTGACTTATGTAGGAAAACTCAGCAGCAATTTTGTACAAATTTATATCCCAGAAACATGCATAAGATGAATGACCAGTTAATTTGTTTTTTCAAAGTGTTTGAAGGCAGAATGCTGTAAGAACACCTTTGACCTTCTTCTCCTCCTGCTTAGCAAGCAGATAGCTGGGCCTAAGTTTAATAAATCAGAAGGAGATGCAAAGTACTTATTTAGCACCTCAGCCAAACCCTCTGCCTTTATGTGTAGATCCTCTCTTTAGTCCATAAGCAGCCCCATTCCTCCACTGAATATCCCTGAACTATTTACATGCTTATAGAAGACATTCAATTTTTTTTTTATATTAGCCTCCAGTCTCATCTCACACTCTGTCTTTGCCTCACTTATTTCCTTTTTTATTTCCCCTCTGAACGTCCTATATTCAGCCTGATTCTCACTTATGTTATTAACCTGTCACACTCCTTTTTTTGCTTCATCTTATTCTGTCTCTGTGTCCTACTTTTCCCCCTCGTGGGAATGTACCCAAACCATCTCTTTAAAGGCAGTCAATTGTTGTGTTATGGTTTTGTCTGCCAATTTTTCATTCATCTATATTATCTATAAACATACTTGTGTGTGTAATATATAAGTTTTCATGATGCTCTCTGTCTGACATTTGCAAATACTTGAAAGATCTCTTGAGTAAATAGATTAAATGCATGCAGAAGATAAAAGTTAAACCAACAAGAGTTTTAAGGATCAAGGTTCCCTTTGTGCATATTCTATAGTCTGTATTTATGTCAGCAATTAAATGTCTAATCAATTGCCTGCCAACACTAATGAGACTAATTGCTTGGTAATATAAGATGGAAGATAATATTGAAAGTGTTATCTCACACCCTGCACTATCCCAAATTCCTATCTTCTAGCAAGGATAAGTAATTTAGGATCACTCAGCAGCTGCCTCAGTGGATAAATATTATCAAATGGTTGTAAAAAAACTACAGATGGAATTTTACCAGCCCCCTGGTGATGGACTTGGAGGTGATGATTGGCGCGGTTAGTAAAATGGTGGGGTATCTGCATCGATATTTTCCTCTGTAGCGCTTCTTAAATTTCCCAGGGGCAGTTGGACAGCAAGATTGGCAACCCCCAAGGCAGGCAACTGAGATTCAAACAGCCAATTGTGAGCAATTTTGGAAGTGATGTTTTAAAATTTGCCAAGGGCCACATAGGTTCCATGGGGCATCAGGGTTCGCTTGCTCAAACACAGCAAGAGCTCAGCAGAAAGTGATTGTTCACTGGAATTGACAGCCACTGAATAAATCTACATTGTCAAACAGGCAGGCTGTGGTTTACTTCAGCAAATATTGCAACATTTGGAGTGTGAACCCATGTTGGATGGCAATTATTGGAAAGGTGCCTCCCAGCTCCACTGCACAGAGTGCAGGCTGGTATGTTCTCTTTCTTCAACGTAAAGGAACTGATCAAACACAAAGTTGAGGGAAATGATAATGTGGGTTCTTTATTTAATGGTAAGGTTACATACAGATAAAGTTACTCAGAAGCTACATTATATCACAACACAGGTAACACATGGAAGCTGAGAGGCACTGAGCCATGAACTCTCCAAAACTCAATGGGTCCTCTGCACTCTGAGTTAGACTCCTCGATTGTGGAGGCGAGTGGGACAGAGGAGTAAACCAGCTGCATGAAGCGTGTCTGCAAGGATAAGAGGAGAACTAACATCATGAAAATGTCATGGGAAGCAGACCAGGAGGGTACAGAGTGGGGTAATGGATGGCAGTTAATGGATTAGCGTCAGAGAGATGTCGTAGCAGTGTCTGTGAAGATTGTATCTGGCCAAGTAGCTGGTAGCAGGCCCATGTAGAATGTTGGAACAGGAGTTTGGGCCACAGGAATATGGTGGCCACTCATTGCCTGTGGCAGTGAAGGTAACCATTGGTATTTAAATTTTTGTCACCTCAGATTCTTTTCACAGCTCAACTGGAGTCATAAGTGAGATTGTCCATCGCTACATCAAGCAGGTGATGAATGCCATGCACAGGAATGCACAGGCCAGTTGGATGACAAGATATATGGCCATTTCTAAACTCCCTCAGGTTCAGAGGGTCATTGCCTGAAAGCTTGTAGCCATCACAACTCTCACAGAGGAGCTAGGAGCCTTTGTGAATAAGAAGTAGTTCCACTCACTGAGTTTAAAAGATACGTGACCACTGTAAAGGGATACGCAAAGGTTAGCCATGCTTCCTACATTATTTCAGGATTTTTTTTTCATTCATTAATGGGATGTGGGCATCGCAAACATTTATCACTCCTCCTTAATTCCTCTCCATTTCAGAGGGCATCTGACAGTCAACCAGATATGGATGGGAGATTTCCTTCCCTAAAGGACATTAGTGCTGCAGATGGGTTTTTAATGATAATCAACAATGATTTCACGGTCATCATTAGACTTTTAATTCCAGATTTTTATTAAATTCAACTTTCACCAACTGCCGTGGTAAGTTTCAAACCTGGGTCCCCAGAGCGTTACTTTGGGTCTCTGGATTACTAGTCCGGTGACAATACCACTGCGCCACTGTCTCCCTGTACTCAACCTGATCGTTAAAATCTCTGGCCATTTGTTGGGTGGTTGATCAGCTCAACAAAATTTTCTTTCGACCAGCAATAGGGACTTTGTTTTTAACTTGCCCATGTTAGGGGGTTAGGTGGATTAGCCATGCTGAATTGCCCTGTGGTGCCCTAGTATGTGTAGATTAGGGGGATTAGCGGGATATATGTGGGGTTACAGGAAAGTGACTACGTGAGATTATCTGTCGAAGAGTCAGTACAGACTCGATGGGACAAATGGCCTCCTTCTGCACTGTAGGGATTCTGTGATTCAATGTATTTCTTTCAGCTCTCTCAGGAGAATGCAGTGTGGTGCAAATAGGGTCAAACGCATTGCCAGAAACCCTGTTCTGTCATGTTTCCAAAGGACCATAATTAAGGCTTCTGGATAAAAACAAATGATTGCAATATCACTGCAAGGGCCCCGCTCCCTCTCTGAAAAAGACTGGAACTATTCTTTAAATGGGGAAGTTCAGATGTAGAAATCCTACTGAGGCAAGATTGTTCAGTATGTATTAAGCTTTAAACCATGCACTGACACATCAGTCCAAACTTATCACTCTTTGTAGCCAAGGGGTCAAAGTTAATTTTTAAAAAGCTCATTAATTAATCATCTTAAAAATGAACATACAATCATTTGAATTAAGAGCAGGAGTAGGCCATTCAGCCCCTTGGGATGCTCTGCCATTTAATAAGATCGTGCCTGATCTGATAATGAGTTTAACTTCACATTTTGTATACCTCAATACCTTTGACTCCCTTGTTAGTGAAGAGTCCATCTACCTCCGCTTAAAAAAAAAATCAGTAATCCTGTCTCCAGCACTCACCAGGGAAGAGAGTTCCAAGTTCACAATCCTCTGAGAGAAAAGAATTCTTGTCATCTCCATTTTAAATGGGGTAGGGAATCCCTTATTTTAAAACTCTGTCCCCTAGTTTTAGTCTCTCCCACAAGAGGAAACATCCTTCAGCATCCACCCTGTCAAGTTTCCTCAGGATCTTATACGTTTCAATAAGATCGCCTCTCACTCTTCTGAACTCCAATAGATCCAGGCCCAACCTGTCCAACATTTCCTCATAAGATAAACCCTAGCCCAGGTATCAGTGAATCTTCTTTGAACTGGATCTAACACATTTTTACTTTGCTTAAATAGGGAGATCACAGTATTTGGTCTCACAAATGTACTACACAACTGTAGCAAAATGTGCTTATTTTTATATTTCAGTCACCTTGCAATAAACAACAACATTCCATTGGTTCCTAATCATTTGCTGTACCTGCATACTAATATTTTAGGCAGAATTTTCCTGTCCCGCATGCATCAGGAATCACAGCAGGTAGGGGGCCAAACTTGGATGGGATTTTCCAGTTTTGGGCTGAGCACAGTTGGAAAATCCTGTCCTTTGTGATTCATGTACCAGGAACCTAGATCCCTCTGTGCCTCAAATTCTGCAATCTCTTTCTATTTAAATAATATGCAGATAATACAATAATAAAATTTAGCAACCATACATTCAATTCCTTCTCCAAGTCACTGATATAAATTCTAAATAGTTGAGGCTCCAGCACTGATCCCTGTGGCAATCCAGTCATCACATCTTGACAACACAAAAATAATCCACTCATGCCAACTCTCTGGATGGGATTTTCCCTGGATGGCCCTTCCCAACAGCAGGATCTTCTGGATTCTATCTCCCCCCCACCCCATCCTCTCACCATGGTAGATTCCCCAGTGGCACAGCTGGTGAACAATGCAAATGGCCACTCACTATGGTAGGACTGGAGGATCCCACTGGCAGCCATAAGTAAGCCACGTTCGTTGCAGGATAACCCGTCACCAGGGTCTGGAAAATACCCATCGCTGTTTCCAGTTTGCTAACCAATCTTCTATCCTAATATGTCACTTCCTACACAATGAGCTCTTACTTTGCATCATAGTCTTTGCTGTGGCAGCTTTGTCAAATGCCTTCTGGAAATCTGAGGACATCTGCAACTTCCCCTTTACTCTTGTTACTCGTTACTTCCTCAAAGAACTACATAAATTAATCAAACATGATTTCCCTTTTACAAAACATGTTGACTCTGCCTGATTACATTGAGATTTTCAAAATGCCTTTCTATTACTTCTTTTAGAATGGATTCCAGCAATTTCCCTATGACAGATGTTAAACTACTTGGCCTGTAGTTTTCTGTCACCCTCCTTTCTTGAATAGAGAAGTAACATTCTCTATTTTCCAATCTGATGGCACCTTTCCAGAATCAAGAGAATTTTGGAAAATTAAAACAAATGCATCTAATATCACAGCAGCCAATTCTTTGAAGGCCATAGGATGAAGTCCATTGAGACCTGGGGACCTGTCAGCTTTTATTTCTAATAATTTTCTCAATATCCATTCCCTGGTGATTGTAATTATTTTAAATTTCTTCCTCCCTTTCACCCTTTGAATCATAATTATTTCTGGGATGTTATTTGCATCCTCTTCATTGAAGACAGATGCAAAGCATCTGTTCAATTTCTCCGCCATTTCCTTATTTTCCAGTATTAATTCTCCATTCTCACTCTCACAAACCAACATTCATGCTGGCTGAATCTGAATAGGTAGGGCTTTGAACCACCTCAAAGCAACACCGTGGATAGAAATGAACAGAGGAGGGTGGCATGGTCCAACAATAAAGGAACAATAAAGGAATTAAGGATTATGGTGCACGGGTGGGTAAGTGGAGCATGAAAAGATCAGCCATGATCTTATTGAATGGCGGAGCAGGCTCGAGGGGCCAGATGGCCTACTCCTGCTCCTAGTTCTTATATTCTTATGTTCAAACATATCAAATGCTGCATAGCGTTCAATGTGGATGTAGAAGGAAGGATGGATAAATCAACCAAAATGATGTGCTGACTTCTGTCCATTATTATACGAGAAAAAATAATGTGTTTTTAACAGTTTTTCAGACATGTGGCAAAATGTCACATTTTATGGGGTTCCTTGTTCCTCACCACCCCCACCTGACCAAAAAGTCAATCGTCATACACCCCCACTCAAAGTCTGGCTGTTCTAGAGCAGCATTACAATGGGAGTGTAGCAGCGTGGCCCTTTATGGGGCATTACTTAAGGGCCACGTGACTGGTATGGGCCCTGTGAATTGTTAAAGTGGGAAGCTGAGCCAACTGGGGATAAGAACCTGTACTTCGAGAAGGTCACATTTGGAGACGGAGAAGAGAGTTGTTCAGTCACATGTTTAATTTAGTCTGACCTTAATATGTAAGTATTAATCGTTAGTAATAGATCCTTTGTTAATTCGAGCCACGTTGAGTCACCCTTGATTTATTACATTGGCGATGAGGAAAAGCTTTCAAAATCACTGGGGATCACAGTGTGCAGCTGGAGGGGAAGGAGACTTGAGTGTAAAGAATATGAAGAAGGTACATTCACATAGCACAATGCCTTTGATTGGAAAGCTTGACACATTTGATCCAAAGTGGAAAACTGGGGGCAGTAAATTGACTTCTTTGTGACAAATGTAACAAATGAAGAAAAGCAAATGTTTATTTCACTCACAGCGTGGGATTCTCCAGCCATGCCTACCTCAAAGCTGGAGAATCCCGCCCAAGGTCAATCGACTTTTTCATGATCCGTCCCCTGCCCGCTACAATTCCTGTGACGGGCAGGATGGGAGAATTCCAGCCACAGTCTGTGGCCCACAGACTTACAGTCTGGTGAGAACTTTAACATCGCCAGATGGTCCAGGCACCAGTCTTTTGTCCAGACTGTGGCGTTGGTGAAAAATCATTTCAACCCCATCGCTCATGTTTAGAGACAAATTTCATTCAGCAATCTGCAAGCCAGGGGAGACAATCTCAGGCATGTGGGCAGACCTAGAGGGCTGGCAGAACATTGTGAGTTTGGTCCAACTCTGGGAGAAATGTTCAGGGACAAGTTGGTCTGTGGGATAAACAGCAGAATCATACATACAAAGTTACTGGCTCAGAACACAATTTCTTTCGAAAAAGACAGGGAGTTGGCCCAGCCGACTGAATGCACTGAGCAGGGCGTAAGTGAGTTGCAATGTGCCGAACAAGGTAAATAGTTTGTTAGCGGGAAGTGGCTGTTGTGAGTAACAGCCCAGGAGTGGGCACGTCAGAGCTCGAGAGGGAGTGAACACTGAGGGCTGAAGCATGTTTTCAATGGGGAAAACACTCCCAAGAAGCTTACTGATGCTGGAATTATGTTTGTTTCAGAAAAGGTCATTTGAAAGTGTGGTGCAGAGTGAAATCACCAGTACAGAATGTACAAGCTACAACTATTAGTTTAACTCTCTTAAAGAAATTGGATGAGGAGCCTGACAAGGTCGTTCACCCTAAACCAGGTCCAGCTCAGTTAAGTGCCCCCAGTAGAGATAACCTTTTGCTAAATGGAGGTCAATACAGGAGCTGTGGCTATGGGCATCAGGAAGCAGGCATTTAATTATCTTCAAAAAGATCCCCAACCATTAAACGAACAAGGAGCCATACATATGCTCAGGGAACATTGCAGTCTTTAGGTGCAGCAACAGACACAATGGTGTATCAAAATCAAACGGTGAAGCAATCGGTCATGGTAACCAAAACTCATGTTAGGTTAAATCAAATAAGGATAAACTGTCTGGAAATATTAAACCTGTGGGATGGAGGCTTTCAGGAGCTGCTGTGTAAATATTCCGAGGTCTTCCAAAATGAATTTGGATGCATGTGGGGAGCTAAAGCTAAAATCTACCTGAATCCATATGCAATATCTAAATTTTTTCAGGCTTTTCCTGTGCCTTGTGCAACCACAATGCCATGCCAGCCAACTTACTGATGGAATGCCTTTTCAGTACACAACTGGACATGATGTCCCCAAATTTGGCAAGCAGGGTGGAGGCCAGGCAAGTCTTTCAGAAGGAAAATCATAATTCAAGGCAAAAAGACAGAGGGCTGAATTTTCCCATCCTGCCCGCCACGGGAATCGTAGTGGGTGGGACAAGACCACACAAAGGTCTGTTGACCTCGAGTGGGATTTTCCAAACTTGAACTGAGTGCAGCCAGAAAATCCTGTCCGGAGTATTCCGAGTTGAGGATTTTGTCATGATCTGAAACTTTGCAGCAGGACCAGTGTGGCTGGCTGGCAAGATTGTGGACAAAACAGGACCAGTCTCCTATATCATGGAGATACAAGGTTGTTGCCTTAAAAAAGAATAGAGCATCAAAGGAGAACAGTGATGGGGACAGGGGATTAACAGGCAACTCTTGCTGTAATTCTGAAGACGCCAGGATAGGTTACTAGGATTCCGGTAGGGGATGAAGGACCAAATGGTTATGGTGACTGAGGAGTTACCGAACAGCAGCTAGACCCTGGATTGGTGAGTCTACTTTTTGCAACTGTCCACTCTGGTCCTTCAAATTTTGAACAGCCAACCACAGAACTGAAATGCTCTACCAGAGTCCAGAAATCTCCGGACTGACTAAACTTAGGATGAGTTTTTCCATGGAACATTCCTGTTGCCCTTGATTGAAAAAATTGTTTGCCTTACTAATTCCGCTCTTTGTTCCTTCATAGGTGAATTCTGAGTTAAGGGGGAAGGAGGGTGGTCCTTTAAGGGGGCGGCATTACCTGAGAGTCACGTGATCAGTCTGGACCCTATGAATTGTCAAGGCAGGCAGCTGAGCCAATCAGGAGCGAGGACATCCACCCGGGTCAACAAGGTCCCGCAGTTGGATTCTGGGAGGATAGTTGTTCAGTCGCATAATTAATTCAGTCTGATCTTTCATATATATAATTATTTATTGTTGGCAATAAATAAAGCCTTTGTTAATTGATTAATTATAGGGAGAAGTCTTAATTATTTCAGAGTGGAACTTGCATTCCCATCTATAGTCCAGCAATTTCAAGATTGAATCACAGCCTTTGCTGGGACTACAGACATTCCACAATCCCAATGAGAAAGATTGCTGGAGCCTGGGCTTCAAGGTAAGTCTGGGATTTTGGACTGGCCTAGTGGACAGGCTGCGGGCAAAGGGCTGGGGATGGGAGGTAAGGTCAGGTTTGAGAAACTGGGGCAAAGGCTTAGAGGACATATGATCTTGGTTGTTGGTTTGGGGATGGAGGAGCGCGGGGTGGGTGGGGGTGGTTTGTGCACCTCATGGGCACAGGGAATCCCCAATGTCGTACCGTCTTTCCTTCTGACGACAGCCTGTACATGTAAAGCTGTCAGGCTCCCAGCCTTGCCTCTAAGTTTTTAAAAAATTATTATTGTCACAAGTAGGCTTACATTAACACTGCAATGAAGTTACTGTCTAAATCCCCCAAATGCTACACTCTGGCGCCTGTTCGGGTATACTGAGGGAGAATTTAGCATGGCCAATGCGTCTCACCAGCACGTCTTTCAGACTGTGGGAGGAAACCAGAGCACCCGGAGGAAACCCACACAGAAATGGGGAGAACATGCAGATGCTGCACAGATAGTGACCCAAGCCAGGAATCGAACCTGTGTCCATGGCGCTGTGAGGCAGCAGTGCTAAGCGTTGCGCCACCGTGCTGCCCTACTTTCCTCTGCTGCATGTAAAATAACAACAGGGGCAGAATGAGGTCATTGTGGGGATGAATTAATTCAATATTAAAACTCATATCAAGAAGCGCATGTACAACTTTAGAAATTGGCAAATGTAGTTTAAATATTAATAGTTTTAAGTCAGCTTTGGATGCCTTGTGGGCATGAGAGGAATGTTAGTTGACACATAGGCATGTGGGTAAGCTGCAAGATGCTCCCACCAAACAATCACAAATTGTTGAACCCTAATTGCTCTCACAATCTGCAGAAACAAGATATTAAAGGGTTGGCAAAGCAGACAGGGAATTGCCCAGCTGTGGTCAGGAAGGCCACACTACAGAGATAAGGGCCATCTTGTAAGACAATGTTTTCTCTGTAACTGGTTTAATGATGTATGTGTGTGAAACTTAGTGTTTTTCTCTCAGCTAGAGATATAAATTATGCTCAGAAACCTCGTACAGGGAGAGGAGTCCTCGGAAGGGCAGCAGAGGCCTAATTTCCGAACATAAGTTGAACAAAGATCTTCGCCACTGGAACTCTCACACTCGAGTGGTCCCATCCTTTAAACACAACAGCACCTTCCTATCACTGCAATATAGGAGACAGGTCTGGGGTGGGTGAGAAACAGTGGCAAGGTCATCTGTTTTATTTTACAAGCTTTGCACCTTCAAGTGGGATCTGGGCGTGCAGGTCTATAGTTCCCCAGAAATGACAACAAAGGTGGCCAAGGCGATTAAGAAGGGATAAGGCATGCTGTCCTTCATCGGCTGGGGCATTGAGTACAAGAGTTGGCAAATCATGTTGCAGCCATATTAAACCATGGTTAGGCTACACTTGTTGTATTGGGTGCCGTTCTGGTCACCACACCACCAGAAGGGCGTGGAAGCTTTGGAGAGAGTGCAAAGACGACTCACCAAGACTCACCTGTCTCGAAGGTGTTGGCTATGAGGAGAGGTTGAATCAACTAGAATATTTTTCACTGGAAAGACAGAAGCTGAGGGGAAACCTGGTAGAGGTTTATGAGAGACATAGACAGGGCAGATAGTCAGAGGCTTTTCCCAGGATGGAAATGTCAATTACAAAGGGGCACAGATTCAAGGTGAAGGGGGAAAGTGTAAGAGAGATATGCAGGGGGAGTTTTTCACATAGAAAGTGGTGGGTGCCTGGAATGCACTGCCAGAGGAGGTGATAGAACAGGCACATTAGCAACATTTAAGAGGCATCTGGATGGGTACATGAATAGGGAAGAAATTGAGGAATATAGAAGGACAGAAGGTTATTTTTAGTTTAGTTAGAGCACCATGATTGGAGTGCCAAAGGGTCTGTTCCTGTGCTGTACTTTTCTTTGTTCCCTTTATTCTAAATACACAAGAGGGAGGCCATAAAATCCAGCCCATCAACTGTCTAAAACAGTTAAAATGATTTTTTTTATTCAACTTCTTGGCAAGCACTGAGGTGATATGACTGACATTATAATAAAATTCACCAGCTCAGATTCTTCTGAATTTTTCTGGGTATCAAATAATTAACATTCAGTTTCTGTGGAAGAATTCAGTTACATATTGAAGAAATGCATACATATATTTACACAGCAAACCCTAAACAGTCAAAACCTTGCATGAAGTGTCTCTTGAGACATCTTAATTGCAGCTTACAACATTAATTTTCCAAAGTGATTGGATTAATTTTCTATTTTAAAGCATATTACATTTGGAAATCTGAATATTGATTAATGGTAGGGTGCTGGACTAGAACCCCAAATTACAGTTGGAAGCCAAACTAGACCCCGACAATTTTTCTATTTTAGCATAAAGATGATAGGATGCTTCACTCCTGGAGTAATTCCACAGACAAATTAAGGATTTTTCATAATAAAAACAACTTTATTTAATAACACGGTTTAAATATAACTACTGAATAAAGCAACTTAACTGTTAATAGTTGAACTATATTTAAAAATGGAAGGGAAACAACTTTAATTTCTAACTTATCATGTGTCAGTTTCAAATATGCAACATTCCTCTTACAGACTTTAATGCCACTTTAAATACAATTAGCAACCATAAATATATTTGCTAAAATAAATGTGGGCAATCTTGAAGCTTTCAGAGAGAAAAATTATTTTCACAGCAGCTTGCAGAACCTCTGCCTCCAAACAATTCCCAGCTAGAATTGTAAAGCTAAACTGCAAACATCTACTTCTCTCTGCTCCAGACGAAACACTGCCCATTAACTACATTGTCACATAATCCTGTCAGTCAACTTCCCCAAGAAACTTCTGTGTAAACAAAAGCCCATTAGATCTATCAAAATAACATATTCCATTTTGAAATGAGTAATTATCATGCTCTTCCAGCATCTAAGCTGCATTCCTTCCAGACATACCAACTACCTGTAGAATAAAGCTGAATTTTTAAACATCCCCTTTAAACATAAAAAGAAGATTTTTAAGTGCATCACTGCACCACTAACATTGCAATCATAATAAAAGCAACACTGAAATAAAATTAAAGATCTAATTTTCTCTGATAGTGCAAAGTTAAGTTTTTTAAATTACTTGCATGCATAGTTACTTCCTTGCATGCATAATTTTCAGGTTAAAATTATATGATTTGTGCAACAAAGAACATAAGAATGATCAATTATAAAATCTGTTTTTTAATACAGGAAGTTGATCAATTTCATTTGCAGAAGCTCCAAAGACAAGCTGCTGTCTATCAAAATGGCTTCACAAAATCCCAGTTAGTAAGTTTATTGTAGCATGATGGGTTCTAGCAACTATAGAAATCATTTTAGTAGTCTAAATCACCACTGTTGAAAATACCTACAATTTTTGTCAGATCTATAAGGTTTTTTCTGCAAAACCACCAACAAAAAAAGCCTTAGAAACTATTTCAATTTTCGTACTTTTTACAAAGTGACTGAAAAATGGTTAATTTTGTTCAATCAGAACTCTTTGCCTATTATACCTTAAAGCACTCATATTTGCTGACTACTTATATCATCATCAAATTTTACTTCCTCTTTGAGTAAAAAGATGATCACTAATGTATTTATCAGCTTATCACCAAATCAACCCAAAGGCCAATAATACCAATTTCAGTTATGTTATTATAATATCAATTAACTATATAAACTGCCATATATATCTATACAACTATTTCCCTCAGACATATTTTCTTGGCGACAGAAAATGGACACCTGAGATACATGCCATAGAAAGTCTGTCTGTTGTATAAATAGAACCGCTTAAATACTATTCACACTATGGACAGTAGTAATGTCATAGAATCCCAACAGTGCAGGAGGCCATTCGGCCCACTGACCACAATCCCACCCAAGCTCTAACCCCTCATATTTAACCTGTAAACCTCCCCAACACTAGGGTTAATTTAGGGTGGCCAATCAACCTAAACGGCACATCTTTGGACTGTGGGAGAAAACCGGAGCGCTCACAGGAAACCCAAGCAGACACTGGGAGAACATGCAAACTCCACACAGTGATCCGAGGCCAGAATTGAACCTAAGTCCTTGGTGATGTGAGGCAGCAGCGCTGACGACTATGCCATCATGCCGCCGCACTGCTGTGTCCTGCTTCTTGACTTCAACAACACAAATTTGTCGCATATTTCAGAAACATGTATAATCTCTTAGCTTCATGTCCAAAAATACATGCAGGAAATCCCTCCAATAAACTAGATTATCTGAGATTTCACTAACAGCAACAAGCAAATCTATACCGTGCTTTTAATGTAACAAATGTCCCAAAGTGCTTCCCAGAAACACTGCAAAACAAAATATGATGCTGAGCCACACAAGGTCATATTGGGTTAGTTAGACGATCAGAGCTTAAGTTTTAGTAAGTGTCTCAAAGGACAAAAGGTAGGTAGAGGCAGAGCAGTAATAGGAAAGGAATTCCAGAGCTTAAAGCCAATGAAACTGAAGAGGAAGAGCAATTAAAATTAGGATGTCAGTGAGGCCAGCATAAGATGAGCACAGATATTATGGAGGATTTTGGAGCTGGAAGAAATTACTGAACTAGAGAGCAGTGAGACCATGAAAGGATTTGAAATCAAGGGTGGGGATTTTCAAATCAAGACATGGTTTATCTGACTGGGATTGTAAAGATTCTCATTCACCAGTTTAGGGAAAACACTCATTTATTTACAGATTAAAACTATACAGAGGCTTACAGCTTCTTGGCTGCAATCAGTTCCCAAGATGTACAAAAGACTGTATTTACCAGGATGAGTCCCCCACCCTGTTTCCTTACTTTGCAAATTGATCCTTGAAGGGACAATTGCCACATTTTTCCATCTCTAAATCCCTTTATACAAATGTCAATACTTAATTTACATAATCCCAGATAATTAAACTTTTAATACATGAATTTGTTCCATTATAAACCAAGTGTTCCTGGTGGTTTCCGAATCCTTGTAGAGTGGTGTGGCAGAACTCCTCTGTCTGGAATGCTCCATCCATTTGGAGTGTGCATCAACAATGGGCAAAAACATTGTGCCCATGAATGGACCAACATAACTGATATGGATTTGTACCCATGGCTGGCCAGGCTATTCCCAAAGGTATAGTTGGACTGCAGCAGGTGACTTTTGTTGCAATTGGCACTGTTCACAGGTCATTAAAAGTGGAAGATGCAGAAGCGTCATGGCATCCCAAGAGGAGACAGTTGGAGTTTTGAAAGTACATCTGTAAGTGAATTGGAGATGGTATAGTTCAGGGACAGATATGGAAGAAAGTAGGGTTGGAGTACTGAAGGGGGATATAAGTGGAGTTTAATACAAAACAATGATCTTAGATGGCCTTATCTGTGATTGCTACAATGGGTTTAGGAAGATCACATGAGATGCAACTTCAAGGTGATGGCTTTTAATATGTGTTGAGTAGTTTACATGTAGAAAGAGCTTTAGGGAGGATAAAAGGACAATGAACTCAGGGGTGGGAGGTGGAGGGGGGTGAGTGTGGGGCATGAGTCAGAGGTAGCCCCTCGTGCAGGAGTCAACCACATCCTACTTCATGGTTGGATGGATAACTGTATCTGGTCCTCAACACTAACCCAGCTCTCCCTGTACTCCATAATAAGAAGTCTCACAACACCAGGTTAAAGTCCAACAGATTTATTTGGAATCATGAGCTTTCAGAACGCTGCTCCTTCATCAGGTAGCCTGTTGGACTTTAACCTGGTATTGTGAGACTTCTTACTGTGCCCACCCCAGTCTATGTCAGCATCTCCACATGTGCACTCCATGTAACTGCTTGTGCACGGCACTGACCACATCCTGTAACTGCGTCAGTTCACAGGCCTAATCCAATTGAGTCGAGATGTGGTGTCCATGTGTGGGAGAACATCTATTTCTGACCACCCTTTCTCAGTCCTCCAAAAACACTGTCTTGATGGATGTACTGTTGGAAATGATATTCCTTCTTTGGTACTGAAAGCACCTCAGCACAGTTGTGTGGACAGTTGTAAAATCCATCGGTACAAACACAGAAGCTGCTGTAGATCATCTACTGCAGTCGACCACAGTTGCATTTACTTGTCAAGTCATGGGGAGCAGATGTGAAGGACTAGGAGAGTGAGGTACAATCTATCTGCACTTTATTCAACTCACACACACCTGTTTCCTGTGTGCACATGTGGCAACTCCCTCATAGGCATCCCAATATATCCTGAAAATGCTCTCCTTTAGTATTCAGCCAAGCATTATAGTATATTGCAAGAAGAAACAGGAACTCTACCTAGCTGCTTGGAGCATATGAATTCTATTTACTAAAGCTCTGGAACCCAGCACAGCTCTGGAACCGAGCACAGAACTGCTCTGGTTGGCAGAAAAGGGAGCTACCATGAAACAACGCTGAATATTGCTGTTTTAAGCAAAACCCACCAAGTACAGGAGAGCCAGCTATTAGCCCAACAGTCAGTTACACATTCTTCTGGATGGACAATGTAAAGAGGTAGCAGCGAGAGGCAAGTGTCAGCTATGCAATCAAATCTAACATCACAAAGTTTGGATACTCTCTAGAGCAGCATAAACAATCACATCATGAATTGATACCTACCCTTTAAGGGCACCTAGTATGCGACAATCATCAGTGATTATGTTCCAACAATTACTAAGCCTGAGGATATCAAGGACAAATTCTGAGGGCCTGCACAAATGCAAATACACCACAGGATAAGCTCATTGTGAGGGGGGACTTCAATGGAAAGATAAATGCTGACTATCAGGATTGGGATGAGGTCTTAGGGGATCAAGGTGTGGGGAATTTCAACAGCAACAGCATGTTCCTCCTGATCTTTGCACCCATTGGAATATATCAATCACCACCGCTATCTTTAAACAGAAGGCAATGAACAAAAGCACATTGACACACTCAACATCTAAACACTGGCATCAGATTGAGTTTATCATCACCTGGCAGCACAACAGAAAAGATGTTATGATCACCAAGGTTATGAGAGTGCTCTTCTGATCACAGGATGCTATGGTCAGAGATTAAATTTACCGTTGACTAAGAAGATCAACATGCACTGGATGTAGAGAACTAGATGTGCAGAAACTAGCATCTGCAGAATGTGGCCATCATTTCTGGCTTGAACTTGAGGAACAGCTGTCATCTGAAGAAAACCCAAGTGACAATGTTGAAATGTCATGGTCACCCTTCAAAGCAGCAATCTCAAAAGCTGCCAATGATGTCCAGGAAGCACAGAAAAGAAATCAATGAGATAGGCTGGATGAAAACAAAAATCAAGCTACAGAAAAATGTAGCATTTGTAGCAGGGCCAAAAGATAAAAGTATATCCATTGCTAAGAAGTCAGTCCAGGAGAGCAAAAGGAACCTGCAATAGAACTGGATAGGATACAAGATGCATAGTGGGCCAAACAAGCCAGAAAGCTTCAAGTCTACGCTGACCAGCACGACATGGGGAATTTCTATTCAGCTCTGAAGACTGTGTACAGTCCTCTCTCATTCAGTTACTCACCTCAGCACTGATGGTGAATCAATTTATATTAATGATTTAATGAGAATATAGAAGGCCTCCTATATAAGTAAGTTTGCAGATGACACTAAAATTGGTGGCATAGAAGAAAGTTATTGAAGAATGGCATTGAAGAAAGTTATCTCCAATTGCAACAGGATTTTGATCAATTGGGCCAGTGGGCTGACAAATGGCAGATGGAGTTTAATTTAGACAAATGCAAGGTGATGCATTTTGGTAGATTGAACCAGGGCAGGACTTACTCAGTTAATGGTAGCTCATTGGAGAGAGTTACAGAACAAAGAGATCCAGTGGTACATGTTCATAACTCCTTGAAAGTAGAGTCACAGGTGGACAGAGTGATGAAGAAGGCATTCAGCATGCTTGGTTTCATCGGTCAGAACATTGAATACAGGAGTTGGAATGTCTTATTGAAGTTGTACAAGACATTGGTAAGGCCAGACTTGGAATACTGTGTGCAATCCTGGTCATCTTATTATGTAAAGGATATTATTAAACTAGAAAGAGTGCTGAAAAGGTTTACTGGGATGCTATCGAGACTTGATGGACTGAGTTATGTGGAGAGGCTGGATAGACTGAGACTTTTTCCTCTGGAGCATAGGAGGCTGAGGGGTGATTTTATGGAGGCCTATAAAATAATGAGGGGCACAGATCAGCTATATAGTCAATATCTTTTACCAAAGGTAGGGGAGTCTAAAACTAGAGGGCATTGGTTTAAGATGAGAAGGGAGAGATACAAAAGTGTCCAGAGGGGCAATTTGTTCACACAGAGGATGGTGAGTGTCTGTAACAAGCTGCCAGAGGTAGTAGTAGAGGCAACTACAATTTTGTCTTTTAAAAAGCATTTAGATAGTTACATCGGTACGATGGGTATAGAGGGATATGGGCCAAATGCGGGCAATTAGAATTAGCCTAGGGGTTTAAAAAAAGGGCGACATGGGCAAGTTGGGCTGAAGGGCCTGTTTCCATGCTGTAAACCTCATGACTCTAACCCTGATGTACAGAACAGTTGTCAAAGAGTGCTGGGCTAAGCAATTTATGCTTAACCGTCCATTCACAGTAAATGGGGCAACTATAGACGAGTTCCCAGAGTGGTCCAAATGTGGAAACTGTTCCCTCTGTTGTGGTGCAACAAGAACATTGAATTTTAAGTTTCACAGTGATGTCACTGTAAAATTGCAATCTCTGCAAACTATTGCGACTAGTTTTATTTAGGGCACTGCTTTCTAATCAACAGTATCAATTTGAATATATTCGCACGTGTGAAGTTTCCCTTACAGCTTTTGTAATGGCAGAGAACAAGAAGACAGAGGGAACCACATTACATTCTAACTAATCTTCCCTTGCATCCAAGTATATGTTTTTGAAATGGAGATTAGCATTCCCACTAACAAAGAGAAAGGAAATGACAAATTTGCATTTATATCATGTCTTTAATATCCTCGCCCCTCGCTTAAGACCAAGACATTTCTTTTTCAGCATAATCATCCAGCTGAAGGCAGTTGTGACAAGTTAATTAGGTGCCATCAAGATCTCAAGGACATCAATGCATAGCTAATTTATTTATTTTGGTGCAACAGTTGAGGGAGCAGTATTGGCCATGGCATCAATTCTCCCTATCTTTGTTGCACAATACTAGGGTATCTTTACACCCATCTGAGTGAGGTGTTACAGAATTAACATTCGGTCTAAAAGACAGCACCACGACAATACTAATTTGATTTGATTTATTATTGTCTCATATTAGTATATAGTGGAAAGTATTGTTTCTTGTTGTACAGACAAAGCATATAGTAGATAGAGAAGAAAAGGAGGGGGTGATACTGCTTCAGTTCAGCATTGTGCTGTCGTTGACATTACACGGTGGCTTGGCAACTTCTTATATTCAGAAAGCTAAACTGTTGCTGCAATGTAATTTTCTGCAATTGACTTCCCAATGGTATTATTATATGACTTAAGTGAACAGCATTTGAGATAAACGCTAAAATGATAAAGGGAATATCCTCTTCAGTTAAGTGAAATGAAAAATATACATGAACAGGAGATCAGCAGAAAATATAAATATGAAGTATGAAATTATCCGATCCTAGGGATCAATCTTCCGAGGAAACAGGATCCGTGCAGGGGTTGGGGTATGGAAAGATCTTGAGGTAGATGACAGACACAAAAATTTAATCAACAGTGAGAGGCATGGCAAGGCCTTAAGTTGGGCGGGTTGGTAGGTTGATTGTGTCAGAGGGAGGAACATGATTGAAATACACCAGTAATTATGGGATATTAGAAGGCTTGCCAGAAATACCTTGTCAGAAAGTGTGGAGGAACCAATATGAATATGATTATGGAACAAGAAAGGGTGCAGGAGGGCATGCAAGGTGCATCATCAACCATACCTAAAAATGAGGAGACAACTTAGGTGAAACTACAACACAGAACTACTTGCATGGCAAACAGTATAAGTTGTATGCTAAGTGATTATACAACCAAAAGATCAGATCTAAGCTCTACAGTTCTTCCACATCCCGTCATGAATGGTGGTGGACAATTAAATAACTCACTGGAGGAGGAGGCTTCACAAATATCTTCAGTGTTGGGGGAGCCCAGCACATTAGTGCAAAAGATAAGGCTGAAGCATTCGCAACAACCTTCAGCCAGAAGTGCCGAGTGGATGATCCATCCCAGCCTTTTCCAGAAGTCCCCAGCATCATAGATGCTAGTCTTCAGCTAATTTGATTCACTCCGCATGATATTAAGAAAAGGCTAATGATACTGGATATGGCAAAGGTTATGGGCCCTGCCAATATTCTGGCAATAGAGCAGCACAGTGGCACAATGATTAGCACTGCTGCCTCACAGTGCCAGGAACCCAGGTTTGAATCTGGCCTTGGGTGACCGCATGGAGTTTGCACATTCCTGCCATGTCCACCTGCATGTCCTCCGGGTGATCTGGTTTCTTCACAGTCTGAGTATGTGCAGGTTAGGTGGATTGGCCATGCTAAATTGTCCCTTAGTATCCATTTCCATTTCAAAGAACCCCAGACGTACTCATTCCCACAGTTATCTTCTGATTGACCATATTCTTTCAACTCTAGCCAGGTCTGTACTTACTGCTTCTAACTGTGGATAAGACACTAGCCTGGCCTTGCAAAATGTCGGCTACACACTGTTCTTTATCTTGCATTCTGCTTTATGATGTCTAATTGTATTATTTGGTCCTTCTTGCTCAATGACCACTCTGTGCTGCCTTGCCACTTCCTCAATGACACACATTCATCTCTTACTGACCTTTACTGTAAATGGCTGGGCCTGGTTTAACCTTATGTCCTTAAGCCAATTATTTCCCATTAGCAAAAATTTGTTCCCTTTCACCATAACCAATGGCAAACAATAGGATGTATCATCATCGTTCACTCTGACACTAACTTCACTTCACACTGGATTACTCTTATTGGAGTTGGTTGAGCTGAGTTGGCTGGATGGCTGGTTCATGGTGTAGAGCAATGTCAACAGCATGGGTGCAATTCCCATACATGCTGAGGTTATTCATGAAGGCCCTGCCTTCTCAAACTTGCCCTCACCTGAGGTGTGGTGACCCTCAGGTTAAAATCACCACCAGTCAGCTCTCTCTCACAAAAAGGGAAAGAGCAGCCACTGGTTATCTGGGATTATGGCAACTTTACCTTATCTTTAATCTTACTGGAATAACTAGTCAGTTTCATACCAGTAATGTGTGAGGGAATGTGACCTAGAGACTTCTTGTAATCTCCTTTTGAGATAACAGACATGGCTGCAGCTGTATCATTGATGAAAGTAAGTTGTGAATCCCCGACTTTAATTTCTCCTGTGAGTGCTGGAATTTTATCTTCAGTCCTTTTTAATCTTATCTTTAATGTGCTATATTTTTTGCTCTCTGAGTAAGTACAGCTTTTCATCTGCCTGCACGATAACATCATATGTTTCCATATCTATTGTATGTACATTTGAGGATTTTAGATCCTGAAATAGCTTTAGATCCACTATGACCTCGACCTGGTGCATACTGCATACACCTGGAGCTGTACTGTTTCCTCAATAGCTGCACGCTGACTGGATATGACCAGCTTTCTTACAGGTTTAGCACTTTGACTGGAAATGGGGGCATTTAAATAGTTGGTGGCTGCCATAGCAACTGTGGCACCTAAATTTCTGAACTTGGCTGCTGTGATCTGGATCTCGCTGAAACCCATTCACTTTTCCCTGCCTGCTCATGACCCCCTTGCAATTTACATCTATCTCTTTCTGCCATTTCCATAACCTCATCACAGGCATCCTTCCACATCAGCTTTGCTCAAAAGCATGGCCTGATTTTATTGTTCTTTAGGTCTCCTACAAATGTGTTTCTAAGGTTGGTTTTTGAAGTTTGTGCCACAGCCACACTGACACAGTTTGTTTCATTCATGAATGCAATCTGCAATAGTCTCACTTAGCAACTGCTTCCTTTCAGGGAGGGCGATCTTATTGTTATCTGTGCCACAATCTGGGTCTGGAACCTCATTAATTTCAGTAACAGTCCACAGCACTGGGGTCTTGCAGGCAACATTGGTTAGAAACCACCTTAAAAGCATTTGGCCCCATCATGGTGAAGAAGAAATTATTTGATCCTCATCTTCTGTTTCATTCCCTTTTAGCCAACTTTGTAACCCTCATTCATGATTTCAGCAGTCCTCTTTGTTCAGGCTGAATCTTCACATTATCCCTAAACATGCCTTTGGTGCTTTTTTTTTCAATTATCTACCATGTTGACTCACCACCTACCTGAAAATGCACTTCTTCAAATTTCTCACATTTCCTCAAAACCAACTTTAGGGATTCCAAGACTATGTCACACAGTTCTTCATACGTGGGTTTCCTCCAGGTGCTTTGGTTTCCTCCCACAGTCCAAAGATATGCAGGTTAGGCTGATTGGCCCTTAGTGTCAGGGGGATTAGCAGGGTAAATACATGGGGTCACGGGGATAGGGCCTGGGTGGGAGTATTATCGGTGCAGGTTCGATGGGCCAAATGGCCTCCTTCTGTACTGTAGGGATTCTACTAATAATTTCTCAAATTAAATGTAAAAGATAATTCTATTTCCTCCATGTTGCCCGGTTTCTGTTATGTATTGCAATGCAGAAGACAAATCCTTGCTCAGCTGCAGGCAGCCATTATTGAACAATATCATTTAAACCCTCACATCAGAGAAGGCAGGAGAGAAGCCAGTATAAAAAAAAAGTTCAACTTTTGCAACATATAACTGTCTTGTTCATCTGTATTCTCCAAATGCGGAGGATGCAATAGTCTCTCTCCAATAAATGATACGTAGGGCCCCCACTGAGTTTCAAATTCTCTTTATATTTTGTTCTGTGATAACAGGCAATTTACCATATAAGAAAATTCTTGTAAGGACTTCTGTAAAGATTGTAGGGGTGCGGGGGAGGGGAGGCAGCTGCTGGGGAAGAGAATAGAAATAGCAATTGACCTACGTTAATCAAGGGAAGAAGATTTTGAAGTAGCACATATTAGGACAGCAGATTTTGGAGCCGAACAAAATGGATACAGTTGTATTGCCAATTATTGCACAGTGCACAGATGATGATGAAGTTTGCCAAGAAGCACTCTGAAATAGTAGACACATGACTCATCGGACTACCCTAAGGAAAATCTTGACTGCCCCTGTAAAAACAACTTGGAGATCACAGACAGTCATTGTAGGGCTCAAGTTCAGTGTTGTTGTGATGGAAGTATGCCAACGTGTCCTTGGGGGCATGAAAGGATATTAACACTATCAAGCTCACCACCAGCTTCTCAAGGGCAATTAGAGATAAATAACAATTTCTGGCTTAGCCAGCAACGCCTATATCCTATGAAGGAAAAATAAAGTAATATTGAAGTTCAGTACTCTGCTCAATTTTTAGGCATTCATTGAAATTATCCCGAGAACTGATAAATGCATCATTCACTGGTGCAAGAAGATGTTCAGAAATCCTATTAAAGAAAGCATACACTTTAACATCACCAGAAGTAGGTGAATTTTTGCCACTTTCAATAAGACACAGCATCTTCACTTGTTTGCATAAAGATATCTGTGGACCTATTACAATAAGTAGATGTCACTGGCAAATGTGTAAATATGAAACAATCGGGAATCCACACAAAGCTTTCATTCTGAGGCAAGTATTACATAGCCCTTTGAACCAGAAGAGTAAGTGAAGTGCTGGATCCTCAGGTATGAATGTACTGTCTACTCGTGTCAGCAATTCTACAATAACGGTTCTCACCAGCAGTGAATGTGAATGAACAAGAGACTCCACGGAGAAGACATATGGGATGCAGAGACAACCTTTTACAGCATGGAGTGACCAGTAGGCTGTACAATTAAGCCCATTAAAGATGAAAGAACTAAAACAGTGCGCCATGCATCACAAAATACTTCCATGGATAAAAACCGCATCACAGAATCAAATGAGCAGCAGCAAATCATGGAAAACAGGAGCCAGAGAGGGATTCAGATGGATCACAATACCTAGTTTTGAGATGTGATCTGCAATTGGTCAACATTCCTTCATTTACAATAAGGTCATAAGAAATCAGAACACGAGTAGGCCATTCAGTCCATCAAGCCTGTTCTGCCACTGTGTAAGATCATGGCTGATCTGATTGTAGTTTATACTCCACTATCCTGCCTGTCACCCATTACTCTTCCCTCCCTTGGAGATGGGAGGGGGGGTGGGGTGGGGGGCGGGGAGGGGTTCTCCCATCCCACCCACCACAGGATTCATGGCGGGCGGTGAACCGTACAAAGGTCCATTGACCTCGGGCAGGATTCTCCAGTTTTGGGGCGAGCGTGGCTGGAGAATCCCACCCCAGAAATCTGACTAACTCTGCCTCGAATATATTCAATGACCCAGCCTCCACTATCCACTTTGGGTGAGAATTCCAAACATTAACAGCCCTCTGAAGAAATTCCTCCGCATCCCCACCTTAAATGGGAGACCTTTTTCAAAACCTTCCCCCCAGTTCTATTTTCCCTCCTGAGGGGAAGCATTCTCTCAGGATCTAACCTATCAAGTCACCTCAGAATCTTATATCTTTTTATGAGGTCACCTCTTATTCTTCTAAACTCCATTGACTATGGCCCTATAACTTCTTAACTTTTCCTCCTCAGACCACCTCCTTGTCCCAGGAATCAGTCCATTGAACAATCACCACATTATTCTTGATGTATGCTTATCTTTACATTCGTCTGGTACATCCCTCTTTAAAGGACACTGAAACTATGGAGTATTCCAAATATAGTTTCACCAATGCCCTGTACAACTGTAGCAAGATTTTTATACTTTTATACTCTATCTTTCTTTCAATAAAGGCCAACATTCTATTTACCTTTCTAATTACTTTCCGTACCTGCATGCTAAATTTTAGCGGGGCGGTATGGTGGCACAGTGGTTAGCACTGCTGTCTCACAGCGCCAGAGGCCTGGGTCACTGTTTGTGCAAAGTCTGCACATTCTGCCTGTATTCTGCGTGGGTTTTCTCCAGGTACTTCAGTTTCCTTCCACAGTCTGAAAGAGGTGCTAGTCAGGTGCATTGGCCATGCTCAATTCTCCCTCAGTGTACCTGAACAAGCACTGGAGTACAGCGACTAGGGGGATTTTCACAGTAAGTTCATTGCAGTGTAAATGTAAGCCTATTTGTGACACTAATAAATAAAATAGAAGGACCTCCAGGTCCCTAAGTACTACAGCAGGCTACAATCTTTCTTCATTTAAATAATATTCTGCTCAACAATTCTTCCTCCCAAAGTGGACAACCTCACATTTACCCCATCATACTCCATCTGCCAAATTTTTGCCCACTTATTTAAGCTATTTATATCCCTTTGCAGATGTTTTTGTATCCCCCTTTTGTATCCCACCTACCTTTATCTCATCAGTAAATTTGACTACTATGCAGTCAGTTCCTTTAGTTCCTTTATTCAAGTCAGGAGGCCAGCCCGATTTTACCATTGCATCATGCTCATTTTTGTGCACAAAAACTTGGTAAAGTCGGGTGTGAAGCCATTAACACAATCTGCACTTGCGTTCGCGCAGATGCCCACTTTACCAAGGCCTGAAAATGGCCACAATCCGAATTTGCATGCATTTAAATTGAATCAGTGGGCTGCCCACCCAACTTCACCAGCACTTCCCCCCCTTACCATCGCGTTCGCGCGTCCAGATTCAGCGTGAAACCGACATACTCGGTGTGGCAGGAGGAGGAGGAGGAGGCCAGACGGATGTTTGGTGGGGGGGACGGGTGGGCAGGTGGGTCCGTTGCCATTCCGCGGGTGATCAGTGCGGGGGGAGGGGGGCAGAGAATCACGATCGGTCTGGGTAGTGGGGGGATGGGTGGATAAGGGAGTCAGTTATGTTATGGGGGTGAGGCAATGTTTGTGGGGGGTGCCGTCGCTGCTGCTTTTTGCTCCCAGGCCACTTTATCTGCTTTTTGTGGCCCGAGAGCAATGTAATAGGGGCATGTTTTTGAAATTTTTTTTCTCACCATGCATGCACAATAGAAGGGTCTGATTGGAACTGCAGCATTTTGGGCGCGATAAGCCGTGCCCACACCGTGTTCAGACTCACGATATCTTTTCAGGCTAAGTGCATACGGGGATGCCTGAGAACGGGTTTCCAAGTCGGATCTGAATTGCGCCCAGATTCAGCACTTAGAATGAAAATGGTAAAATTGGGCCCACGGTGAAGCTTCAGCATTGATCCTCGTGGCATTCTACCAGTTACAGTTCACCAACCTGAAAATGATCCAGTTAGGGGAGGCAATGGCCTAATGATAATCATCACTAGACAATTAATCCAGAAACTCAGCTAATATCCTGGGGACCTGGGTTTAAATCTTGCCTCGGCAGATGGTGGAATTTGAATTCAATGAAAAAATCTGAAATTTAGAATCTATTGATGACCATGAAACCATTATCGATTGTCAAAAAAAAAACAACTGGTTCACTAACATCCTTTAGAGAAAGAAATCTGCTGTCCTTACCTGGCCTAGCTTTCATGTAGCTTCAGAGCCACAGCAATGTGGTTGACTTTCAACTGTCCTCCAAGGGCAACTAGGGATGGGCAATAAATGCTGGCCAGCCAGTGACACCCATGTCCCACGAATGAATAATAATACCCTGATTCTGTTTCCTGTATGTTAACCAATCCTCTACCTGTGCTAATATGTCATCCCCAATATCGTGGGCTCACTTCTCGTGCAATAACCTTTTATTTGGCATGTTATCAAATGCTTTTTGGAAATCCAAATACATCACAAGTTCTCCTTTATCCACTCGGCTTGTTACATTATCAAATATGTCTAATAAATTTTGTTAAACACAATTTCCCTTTCAGAAAACAATGTTGACTTTGCCTGATTGTATTATGACAGGAGTACAATTTTTAAAATGTGATTTTTTTTTGAGAACTGCAGTTGTTCACCTGACAGCATTGATCTCTGAAGTAGAGTCTGTTGCATGGCAATGAGACATAGGTGTTATCGTATACAGCAATTACCACCAATGCCAAAAGTCCACAGGAACAGCAAATAGGATGCATTGTTTAGACAATCAAAACAAAAAGCACAGCAGCGTCCTTGTACATAAAAGACCTTGGTTAGCATCTACCTAGAATACTGGAGTACAACTTCTGCTTTGTGCAGTTGGCAAGCCAGACACAAACTGGAATGGTGTTTGGCAGTATTTTCCTTTGCTCAGGTTTTCACTCAAACTCACTCAAATACCACCAAACATAAAATCCACCATGGACCAGTGCAATCCAGCATTGTTGTCTTCAGTTAACCTTTCAGCATATTAAAGAGTGAGAACCTGGCACCGTTTTTTTTAATACAACTGAAAATAGGTTTATCATAAAAAATAAGCGCTACCTTGATCTTAAAAAAAGCTGGAAGTGTCTTCAAAAAGACTACACAGAACCATTTACTAAGTTCATTGGTAAACATGAATTCTGTTCCTTAGTAAATTCAATATTTCATTACATTTAAATACTTTTACGAAGGTGCCTACTAGTACTCTATGTTCCACCTACAAAAGTTTAATTTTAAGAGCCTCCTTGAAAGCCTGCGGATACATTGAACAGAAACTTCCAGTTGTGACAGATTAAATCTGGGACATGGTCAGTTTTGGCTGCAGGGCTGACTTTGAGCACAATGGGCACAGTTTTCCCAAAGAAACCTTAGTAGGATAGGAAAAAGGCCTTTTTCCTGCCAGTTCTTTTGGATGAGCTTAGTGGAATGAATTTCCGACACTTGGTGCACTGCAGAGTCCGTCAGGGAATTTACGCCGGTGGGTCAGGGACAAGGCCTAATCCCGCCTGAGTGGCTGGCATTGAATGCAGAGGGGGCTAGTACGAATGTGCTGATCTCCCAGTTTACTGGGTGATTGGTTGACAAGAGCTTTCTTCCCATCCCTACCCCCCAGCCCTCCGCCCCCACCACAGCATTGCCAGCCTCCTGGTTACCAGCCTCCCGATTGCCAGATCCCCCCGCCCCCACCCCCACCCCCGCCGATGGCCAGCCCCAACATCTGATCACAGGCCCCGGCTCCGGCCTCAGATCTCTGATTGCCAGCCCCGACCTCCCGATGGCAGGCCCCAACCTCTGACCGTTGGCCTCGGCCTCTGATTACCGGCCCTGTTCCCCAGCGTGAGGCTGATTATGTCCAAACTGAAATAAAAGGATGGGGAAGATCGAGACAGGCTGGGTGTCGGTCGTGAATCCCTTTTTTTTCCCCTCCTGCTTAAATTTCTTGGCCCACTGCGCTATTTGAGCAGTGCAGTGGGCTGGGAAAATTGCTCCCAATGTATCTTAAATGAGCGTGAAAGTTTGTGGAAACTCGCAATGCACGTGGTGCAACTTGAACTTGAAAATTCCTCACTATTTTGTCACTATTTTCCTCACTATTTTGTTGTTTCGGTGAATTGTGGTGAAAGATGTTTGCATCCTAACAGATATTCCAGGCCACTGTGCCCACTTCTGCTTCCCTCACAAACTGGGACATAAAGAAGAAATTCAGAGGAAGGCCACCAGAATAATAACCAGTTTTAAAAACATTTGTGGTTCATAGAATCCCTACAGTGCAAAAGAAGGCCACTCAGCCCTTTGAGGCTGCACTGACCACAATCCCACCCAGGCCCTATTCCTGTAACTCTACATATTTACCCTGCTAATCCCCTGACACTAAGAGTCAATTTAGCATGGACAATCAACCCAACCCGCACATCTTTGGAGTATGGGAGGAAACCGGAGCACCCAGAGGAACCCTACACAGACATGGGGGGAAACATGCAAACTCCACACAGACAGTGACCCAAGGATGGAATTGAACTCGGGTCCCTGGTGCTATGAGACAGCAGTGCTAACCACTGTGCCACCAGAAAGACGCCATTCGGCCCATCGAGTTTGCACTGACCACAATCCCACCAGGCCCTACCCCCTTCACTCCATGCATTTACTCTAGCTAGTTCCCCTGGACACTAAGGGGCAATTTAGTGTGGCCAATTCACCTAATTCACGCATCTTTGGACTGTGGGAGGAAACCAGGGCACCCAATGCAAACCCATGCAAGTGAGGGGAGGATGTGCAAACTCCACGCAGCCAGGAATCGAACCCAGATCTCTGGCGCTATGAGGCAGCAGTGCCTGTTAAAATACATTAAGGTAGTAGTTTTTTCTCATTGTAGGAAAGTGTATATTTTAGGGGGTTTGACTTAAGAGTTTAAAATGATGAAGAGATTGCACTGCGTGCATACGTACAAATAGCCTGAATTGAAAATGCTAAGGCTAGCAAACAAACATGCCTCTGTGTTAGGTAAGCATCAGATCACACAAGATCACATACCTTTAGAATGAATTTGCAATTCTTGGAGTATACATTAGTTAGAAACAATGGGTGGAATTTTCCAGCCCCTCTGCAGTGGGTTTTCCCACAGCAGAGGAGCTCACTATCAGCCACCAGTGGGATCTTCCGGTCCCGCCGAAATTGATGATGATTTCCATTCCTCACCTGTGCTGCCTTTGGAGGTTGACGTCAGCAGGGCTGGAAGCTCCCACTAATGCAAAGGACTGGAGAATCCTGCCCATTGTTAGAATCCTACGGAGACCAATAACTTAAAAAAAATGAATTCCCAGTGGCCAACTCAAAAGAACTTCACAAGAAGATTTCAAGTTTAAAACTTCTACTGGAACATATAATTGAAAATCAACATTAACTAAGCATTACATTGTAGACAGCTACTACTCTAAACTACAGAAAAAATACCCCTTATCCATGATCTAAAAGGACCAATAACCCCATCCCATATTTATGCACTACAACTTGCTGTACACAGAATTGTAGCCTTTACAGCCATGCCCTTCATTGAAGGCACATTTCCCACCCTTTCCCACTGACCTCATCTCCCCCCCCCCCACACCCCGAACACACATCGCCAGCACTGGGGCTCCCCCAATGGGTCCCCCTTCATGCCCCACCCCCTTCATATGGCCCCTCATGTCCTTTCCCATCAGGCCTCCCTCCTCTCCGGTCTGCCCCAGGCACTGCACCCAGCACCCTGGCTGTGCCCCACCTGGCAGTGCCAATTGGTACTGCCAAGGTGCGGGGATGCCATACCAGGGTGCCAGGGGCAGCACCAGGTTGGCACTGCCAGAGCACATGCCAGCCATGACCCAAACACCTCGGGGCTTCAATGGTCTACAAGCTACCCTCTCATTCCCACCTCTGGCAAGGCCATCACACCCAATCTTCATTTATGGAGATCAGTAATGATTTACTCCAGGAATCCGTTGCGCCCGAGGGTCAGAGAATTCCAGGATCTTGGAGAATCTGGCTTGAAACAGACAAAACACATCTAAATGAACATTTAAATCTGATAATATCATTCCCATCCATCAGGTTATGTCAGGGTGTGGGGGCTGGGAGAATCTCAAAGAGGGTTCTCGCTGGCGCTGAATGCATTTGACTCCTCTCCATGATTCTCTGATCCACGCAGTCCTGGCACGAGCTGTACCAGATGTAACACTGTTGGAAAATTACCTCCATAATATCCAGTTGCCATCAAAGGTCCTTTCTTTTAGTGTTCTGAGAATTCTGTACCAACTTCCAGCATGGTTTACTCTGGCGATTACCTCGCCTGCCCCCATCAGTGCCTTTAAATCTCTGCAGGTTCTTTCTCTTCAACCAGGGGACAAGCTTCTGACAGGAAGCAGCAGTTTTCCTGTTGTTTGCAATGGCTGCTGCCTTCTTTTCTCTCTCTCTCTCTCCTTTTCTAACCATGTGTCTTTTTTCATCAAATTGCCTGAAAATCTGTAAGTCTACCTATGGCAAAGTCAGCTGCTCCATCCTTTGTTTCAGGAGTTAAGCCTGGCGCATAGATTTCAATAGGATTTGACCTGGGGCCCCACACCAAGATAAACGGATCACACCAGCTTATCACTGGCAAATCTAGCAGGAGGAGGTCAAATGTCCCTTTTCATTAAACAATTTTACCTTGAATTTAAAAAGACAGTTCAAAACATAACCATGCTATGAAGGTTAACGTTCAAATCATTGAAAATTGGATCTGGACAAGGTCTTGGAAAAAAAGAGAGAGCTGTATATAAGAATGTAAGTTAGATGTTGGGTTAAATACATCATGACCTCTTAGAATTTGTTTTTTGATTGCCTTTAAGGGTTAGAGAGAAATTTCCTAAAATTGTTTTTCCTAAATTTATCTCTGGTTTTTTGACCTTTTTAGCATTTTCCAGGAAGTGACCTGACTGGTGATGGGGCTGGTGGATAGACAGTCATGCTCATTTGCAAAATGACTCAACAGAATAGACTCCACTTACTGGATTTTTCTATGCTCATCTTTATATCATCTCTAAAGTGATGATATAGTGAAAGATAAATAATGTTCTATATTTAAGTAATAAATTTAATAAATTTAAATAATAGTTAAGGGCACATAGATATGTTCTCAATGTGCCTTGTTACTGTAATGTCTGCATACTTCTAAATGGGTAATGTGTTTATCATTCTTCCAGCTCCTTCCCAGTTCAGGAAATAAGAGAACCAAATTGTTTCTGAGTTGACGGATTGATTTACTGTGACTGCCCACATCAACAACCACCCATGATGTACTTCATCAGTGTCAGAAGTATCATCTGCTTGAATTGCAATGCATTCCGAAGTGTTTTTTGAAGCAAAAACCAAGATTTTGAATTGCTGTTGATATCACTCAGCTGCTCCTAAATACATCAGTGTGTATGCCACTGCTGGAAGCTACTTCCTCACAAAATAAAGCCTTTAGAAGATCTTGGTTATCTAATAACCCCCACTGTTCTGAAGTCTGTCTTGACTGCATTTTGGGTTTTTAGCATTCCACAAGTTGCAACGTGACTT
This sequence comes from Carcharhinus amblyrhynchos, assembly GCF_965287045.1. Taxonomy (NCBI): domain Eukaryota; kingdom Metazoa; phylum Chordata; class Chondrichthyes; order Carcharhiniformes; family Carcharhinidae; genus Carcharhinus; species Carcharhinus amblyrhynchos. The sequence continues at coordinate 91,402,555 of NC_137328.1, read as the reverse complement.
TTCATGCCTTAAATCTACTGTTGTGTCAATGGCCATGACCACAATTGACAATGGTCCTCTTCCCTGATCAATGACATACAGCAGTGCAGACAACAGATACTGCAGTCCTTATACTGCCATGGATATTGGGCCATGTAACTGCTCAACATGGTTCATGCATTACAATATCTTTTGCTCGAAACCAGAACTCATAACTAACATGGAAAAATAGCACATTGGACCTCTGTTCTTGGTCTACTTGCTTTCCTCATCAATCACTCCCTTTCCTGCTTCTTCACTAGTGCCTTGTGCTGCATTCAATGCTTCCTCTTCCATATCACAATCTGCTACAAGGGAATCATATTCTGTCCTATTAGACACTGTGGATCACTTGTTTCTTCAGAGAACAGAGGGGACATTGAGCATATAAACACATTTGCATTTGGGTATTGTACTGCCATTGCACAAATATTACGTACTGACGCGCAGAGTATGCGGACACATACATTTTGCAAATCATTATATCCAAACTCCATAGTTAACATTACGACAACCAAATACACTATAGATATTTGAATGCCTCTCTAGTAGGTCCATAACTGTGTCACTCATTGTCCTCCAGCTGTGTGCCAGCTTCAGCTAGAAACATAATGACAGTACACATTAACATTATTGATTTTAGCTGCACAATTTCCTTCTTGTTGTACCCTCCCTTCACCACCAGGGCATGGCGATGTAATTTTATTACACTTAGAATTTCCCGAATTCTACCTTTGTTACAAAAACATTGCTGCGTGTGGTTCCTGTTGCTGCTAAAGCTGTAAATTCCAAGATTTATGAGTTCGTATCTATACTTGTTCTTGTTAATCTTACTTTGCATTGCTACTCTTTAATTAATGGTACATTATGTGGCCCTTTTCACAAGACCCTTTAAGTAGGTGACTGTGTGGTTCTGTGAACATTACCACTTGGTGGATGTGGTTCACTGAACAGAATAAGAACACCCATTCCGATTTACCGATAGGAAGTCCTGAAGTACTAGTGAATCTTTGCCTTTAATGCGGATTTCTTGAACATTTTGTGTGACCATTTTTCATAGTACAGAGTTAACCACACGTTCATCATTTTTGGTTGCTTGAATGTGAATGAGCATCATTTATAGTTACGTTTGGCCTTTTTATCTGTTATTCCCATTAATTTGAGTTGCATGAAGTCATCTGCAATAATTTTGAAGACACCCCGCCATTTTGATTGGCAGCTCTTGAAAAAAACAAAACCAAAAATACCATTACTAACGGAGGCAAAAAAGTTCCAATTATCTAAGATTAGCAGTCTGAAGTAGATTCATACAAAGTAAAAGCACAGTGAATGCTGGAAACTTGAAATATGAACAGAAAATTCTGGAACTATCCCACAGCACAAGCAGTACCCATGGGGAGAGAAACAGAGTTAATGTGTCAGGTCGATGACTTTTCATCAGAAGTGAAAATGGTAAGAATGGAATAGAGTGTTTATATGAAAGAGCATAGGAAGGAGTGTAATCAAGAGAGCTATGGGAGGCTTATAGTGAGTATCGGTTGACAGCCTGTTCTGAGAAATGGAATTAGAGAAGTCAAGGAATGGAAAGGGAGTGACAGGAATGGACCAGTGAAGGCAAGGGACAGGTGAAAAATTGAAGTAAAGTTGATAAAATTGAAGTAAAGTTGATAAAATTGTTCAGTTCAGAGTGAGAGCAGGAAGTCACACCAAGGCGGCATGGTGGCCCAGTGATTAGCACTACTGCCTCACAGCACCAGGGACCCGAGTTCAATTCTGGCTGCGGTTCACTGTCTGCTTGGAGTTTGCATGTTCTCCCTGTGTCTGCATGGGTTTTCTCCAGGTGCTCTGGTTTCTTCCCACACTCCAAAAATGTGCAGGTTAGGTGGGTTGGCCACCATAAATTGACCCTAGTGTCAGGGCATTAGCAGGGTATGTGACATTTCAGGAATAGGCTGTGGCTGGGATTGTGGATGGTGCTGACTCGATGGGCCGAATGGCCTCTTTCTGCGCTGTAGAGATTCTATGAAAAATAATGATCAATGTGGCAGAAAAAGAGATAAGGGAGTGGAACAAAGAATATTTGATGCAGTTTATGGATGGCAGGCATAGCTAGAACCATAGAATTCCTACAGTGCGGCAGGAAGCCATTTGGTCTATCGAGTCCACACTGATTCTCTGAGAGAGTATTTTACCAGGCCCAGTCCCCTGCCCTATCCCCATAAACCTGCGCATTTACCATGGCCAATCCACTTGACATGCACATATTTAGACTGTGGGAGGAAGCTAGAGCACCCATAGGAAACCCATGCTGACACAGAGAGAACGTGCAAACTCCACACAGACAGACATCCAAGGCTGAAATGTCATCCAAGACCTGGGTCCCTGGTACTGTGAGGCAGCTGTGCTAACCACTGTGCCGCCATGCTGTTAGGATCTATAAGAGTTCCTATTAACAGTATTTTGTGTTTTTAAAGGAGATGACAGGAGTTAAAAATAAATTGTTTGATGTAAAAACAAGTTGATGAGAGTGAGAATGAATGAGAACTGGTTGCACGTCCGTCTTAGAAAGAATCGAGGGGAGCCGCAGATTCTCGTGGTGGGGTTGGCAGAATATAGAGGATTTAGTTATCCATGGTGAAGACCAGATGGATAGAGCCAGGAGGTTGGAAACTATTAAAGTGCCGGAGGGCATCAGAAAAATCACAGATGTAGGTTGGAAGAGACTGGGCAGGGGAGTAAAAAATAGAACAGAGAGAAGAAATCAGTTCCAGCAGACAGGAATGACTGAAGCAATGGATCCACCAAGGCAGCAGCTGCTAGTAATGATTCTGCTGGTGTCACTTACAGTCTCACTTGGCCTACTTTTTCACCTTTTCTGCTTTGCACAATCATCTCTGTTATTAATCACTCCTGCCTTCCACCTTATCACAGACTACTTTCTGTTCTTTCCTTCGACCTCCCCTGTCTCTTTCCCTGCCTCTGAATCTGCTTACAACCCGTTACATCTGTGACATTTTCCAGTTCTGGTGAAAGGATACTGGCCTGAAGGATTTGTTCCCCTTCGCTTGCCAAAGTTGCTGCCTGACTTATTGAGTACTTCCAGTATTCTCCGTTTACATTTTAAGTATATTTATATTTTGCTCTATCCTAGTGAACTCAAAACATGAGATTATATAAGTGGAACAATTAACATTTTTTTCCTCGGTAGAGGTTCTCTCACTTTCTCAGAACACAAGGTAATGATTAAATATGTATCTTTGTGTATCAATGGGGATATATTTCGTCTGCAAAATTTGCAATGGCCAACAGTTTCTGTCATGGCAGTTTCTAACCATGATTTTTTTTTTTGTTTTCCATTAGCCACATAGAATATGACCTTAGTTCTGTTCAACTTTTATTTTACAAGTTATTATGTAGCAACAGATTTTTATATTAGGGTTTAGTATAGAAACAGGCTTTTGGCCCATCTAATCCATGAGTATTCATGTTCCTCCTCCCATCTCTTCACATCTACCATCGTAACCACCTATTCTCTCCTCCTTCATATGCTGTCTCCTTTCCCTTTAATTTTTGTTTATTAATTCATGGGAATGGGTGTCGCTGGCTGGCCAGCATTTATTGCCCCATCCTTAGTTGCCCTTGAACCGAGTGGTTTGCAAAGTCATTTCAGAGAGCAGTTGAAAGTTAACCACATTGCTGTGGCTCTGGAGTCACAGGTAGGCCAGACCAGGTAAGGACAGCAGATTTCCTTCCCTAAAGAATATTAGTGAACCAGATGGGTTTTTCCGACAATCGACAATGATGTAATGATCATCAGTTGATTCTTAATTCCAGATTTTCTTTTTATTGAATTCAAATTTCACCACCTGCTGTGGTGGGATGCAGGTAAATTATTCCTTTTAAACACTCTCAGCGGTACAAATTCAAAGGGTGCGATCTTACCGGCCAGAATTGAAAACGGGTCTCTGGAGCTGTGAGGCAGCTGCATGTGAAAATCCTGCTGGTGTAAACGGTGGTAACATTTTGGCCTAAGAATTTTAGGAGCCTTTATTAGCATGCCAATATACTCCAAATGATCAAATTCAATTTTAAAATGTAATTTTTACACAGAAATATCATCTTTCAACAATAAGCATTTATAAAACATAGTTATCTGGAAAGATATCCCACAGTGCTTCACAGGTATGTTCCTGTTAACATGGGCATTTTGATACTGAATCATACAAAGAGATATTCAGACACATGAACAAAAGCTGAGTCAAAGGAATAAACTTTGAGGACCGTCTTTAAGGAGGAAGGGTTCCAAGACATAGAGGTTTCAGAAAGGAATTCTCAATCCATGGGCATTTGCAACTGAGTGCCAAACCATCACTGGTGGAGTAAATAAGAACAGGGATGCCAGAAGCTATAGTTAGAGGAGTGCAAATTTCTCCATGGGTTATAGGACTGAAGATAAGGAAAAGTGAATCCATGAAAGGATTTGGAAACAAGGACGAGAATTTCAATATCTTGACACTGTCAGGCAACAAACAATATCGATCAGGGCAGTGGTGGTAAATAGGACCTGGTGCAAGTTAGGATATAAGCATAAAAGTTTTAGACAAGCTCAAGCTTGTGTAGATCGGATGATAGGAAGCCAGCCAGGGCAGCATCGGAATGGTAATAGGATTTGTATTGCTTTGAATGATTCTGGAAATTATTATTTATGATGCATTTAGAAGTACAAAGTGTATCACTTTGAAATATTAAAAGCATGCTTTCAAAAAAACTGTAGATTCAGCCTCCCAGTACAGCACTCAAATAGAGAATTGTCATGAGGATGTAGAGATTCTTGAATTCAGTTTTATGCGATGGTACTCCAAATGGTTTCAATGACTGAAATGGAAAAGGTCAAGTTCTGTGTATTTATGCATGCCCTTTTGTAATGTTGAGAAGCTATTGGAAATGATTTGTTTCATATTGTGATCTACCCAGTGCTTTCAAATCATGAACTGCAAGCTGGTCATTTAGCAGACCAGGGAATGATGGCATTTAGAACGAAGACTGAAAATGATGTCAACTATGGCAATCTTCCAGAAATCCTTTAGGATAATTTAATGTGTGAAATGAAAGTTTAGAGGGCGACAAGTTTGGAACAACATGCCAGTAAATGAAGAAATACACTTGTTCTGATGCAAGCTCAACTACTTACAAACATTTCAGAAGCTAAGCCAAATTCAAATTGAAAATTAGCTATCATTGCACAAAGCAAGTACACAAAAAGAAAGATGCATTTATTCAGTAGATTATCGCATCCTTAGAGATGTACGAAGTGCTTTAAAAATAAAGGATTACTTTTAAAGTGTAGTTAATGTTATTTACACAAAAATTCCAGACAGTTTGCACACAAAAAGTAAATGAATTAATAATCAGATAATGTATCACGGCGGTGTTGATTGAGGGAGGAATGTTAGTAAAGAGAGTGAGGAACATCCTGCTCTTCTTCAGATAGTTCCACAGGAGCTTTTACATCCATCAGCATAGGTAGTTCTGGTCATTGATGGCACTCCGTTAGTAATGTCCTGTATCAGCTAGTTCATGTAATCAGGCCCAGCAATAAGATTTGAATCTACAGCCTTCTGATATATAGGCAACTAAACTACATCAACAGTTATGGCTGAGTGACAACATGGATGCTGCTTGAGTTACTTATGATCATAGTTTGCTCAGATTGTTTGTGGTTTAATATCACCTCTGAACCGCCAAATGTCAGCCAAGGTACACCAGTACTGACACCAAAACTAATGGGGACATTTGTGCAGCAATACACACATGCCAACTAAAGGAATCTCAAAGTTTTATAATGATCTTTGAAAGAGATGTATGTGTATTCAAATACTGAATTGTAAATGTTTATGCTCCAGTTACTTTAAATTTGGTGGCAGCCTAATGGTTATTATACTGGACAGGTTATGCAGAACTCACAAGTTCAAGTCACAACATAGCCAGCTGTAAAAACAGAACTAAGTAAATCCAGTAATTTGTGGGCTAGCACCAGACGCGACAGCTGTTGAATTATTGCAAATAACCCATCTGGTTCACTAATGACTAATGTTCTTCAGCAAGATAATCCTGCCACACCTACCCATTTGGCTTCTACATGACTCCATTCATGCAATAAATAGACATATTGGCAATGATTCAAGTATCATATCAACTTTGTCAAATTCGGCCCCCTGAGCTCACCGATTGCTTCTCACTATGTACTGGTGGCCAAGGTGGGAACAAATTAGAGTCAAACAACAGTTTTACTCACAAAATTATGTCTATCAGTCAACATCCCGGGCTCAGCCTTCACCATACTTCTGTACACCTTGTCCCATCAGCCAGAAAGACACATTAGATGGTCAAGAAACAATAATCATACAATCAAATCAGGCTCCCGGTTTCATGAACTCTCATAGTTTCAGGTCAGATGTTGAAGGTGCCTTTTGCTGATCATCACCTCCTGACCGCTCCCTTCAGATGACAAATGCATTTCTCCTTATTTGCCATCATTTTAAACAATCTAAGGAAGCAGCAGCACAGAGTACATTCCACTTCTCTGATAAGGTGAGTCCGATGTGCCTTCTGCAGATTGGTTCCTGACAGGAGATGGCTGGCAGGCAGTAAGTTTGATTTTTAAAATCTCTCCCCATTATAAGCATTTCATACGTCCTGCATCTTCCCTTCCACAGTTTTGTCAAATCATCAGTAGTCGGATGCTCAGTGACTGGTGATTAAGAGGTGCTTTCAATGAGATTGTGGGAACTTTCCCTTTTGAGCTTCATCTGTATCCCTCCCCAGGGATCCAGGAGTCAGCTCACATAGGGGAATACAAGAATAAGGTTGTATTTTACAACCAACAAGCAGTATCATTGGACAAACTGAAAAGCCAAGGAAAATTCATAGCTAACAATTTATAATCTCCCAACTAAAATTTTATGTTTGCAATGATAACTGTTAACTGTACAAACAATAATCAAGTTATTATGAAATAGGGCTTCCATTGTGGAATGGTCATTTTTTTAAAAAAAACTGTCTATTTTCTCATATTTGGCAACATACATATGAGTTCACAGATCTAAAAATTATGGAGCATATTGCAAAAAATGAATTCCCAAAAATGTTGGCAAATTGTCCATACCCTGATAAATGCCCAAAAAGTAAAGAAAGAATGCCTTCTAATTAAATTTTGCTAATTGTCTTGCCGGCACGGGTAGTGTAATGCTGGTTACAGGAACCTATCAAACAGCCTTCTTCATGTACTTTACGTTATTTTTACAAAGAGTATTTGCTTCAGAAGGTTGCTCTCTTTCAAAGAAGTTTGCCACAGTCAGAGACGGGAATCAGAAAGGGATTAGAACAGAGAGGAATTAAAAATGACAACTACAGAAAACAAACAGAATCAAGAAGAAAAAGTCTGACAGATAAAATGTCTTTCACAGTAATAGTCAGCAGAATAAAACAGATTTGATGTGAGCCACCTGCTCTGTACATTGGATACACCCTCACATTAACTGTCAAACGCTTTGATATTTTAATAAGTATTTGAAGATCCTAGATTCGAAAACAGCTTTTTAAAAAGCGACTCCATCAACAGGCAGCATAGATAAAAAGGCTAATTTAAAATAATACATCTTGCTTTGTTTTAAATCATCTTAACTTGCACAATAAACAGTCACACCTCGTCCTTCAATTTTAAGCTGCATCTTACATCTTTTTCCCCACTGCATGAAGTGCTTGAACAGCTTTTTTTAGGTGATGGGGGTAAAGAAAGAGTTGAATTCAGTCCAAACCTACCTAAAAATAAGTTCTGAAAACATGCATGCACGCATGCTGTGTAGAAACATATGCGTACGACAGCAGCATGGGTTTGAAAGCAGCATTGTGATTAATAATTTACAAGGTAATAAAATATTCAGCTTCATGACAGAGCCGTGGGTTCAGTTTTAATTCTGAAGATTTGACAATCTACGTGAATAATCAGGATATCAGCACGGCCCAATCTCACTTCAAGAATGACAAAAGTAAATAATGTTTTTTTTTGAAAAAGGGGCTGAATAAGGTCAATAAAATGTTTTCGCAGCAAAATGGAAGGGTTCGTCCAGTATATATTCAATGAAATTGTTCCTGTCTTTCATTTCTGTTTCAGTGATTAAATAGTGGACAAGCCCGGTATGGAACATCCTCAGTGTTCAGAGCTGATAAAGCCGGCTTTGTGTTGCCTTCCTGCTATCAGCAAGGTAACTTGAACAGGACAAAATAAGCCACAATCGATGCTGAAAGCTGATCCTCTCTCCGGCGCTTCTGAGGTGTTTTATCTTTCGTCCTCTTTTTTGTTAAAGGGCATTTAGGGGAATGGCAACATGTTAGAAATGGGAGTTGTTACGATCCTGCTCAATATTACACGTTATCCATTATTACTGCGCCCTCTTGCTGGTCTCCCAGTCCTGATGCCCTTGTTGATGGGTATCTGTCTGCTTAGGAGGGGGTTGGTGGGTCCCGGGCTCTTTGTGACGAACGGGGCGGTGCAGAGAAGTGAGCCGGGTAGACAGACAGTCTCATTGCTCCCACTGACGCAGTCTCTCAGCTTTGTCCTCCCCAGATAAGAGAGAAAGAACCATCCACAACATCCATTGGGTGCATTTAACCAACTATCAGAGGTTTCAGACCGTTTATTTTTAAAAGCTGGGCGAGAGGGGATGAGTTTTTTTTTGATACAGGACCAAGCTTAAGGAAAGCGGACTCAAATATCCACACGCCGAGTTGCAGAGCGAAAGAAGAAAGCACGGCTGAACAAAAGGCTGATGTGGGACCGGTTTGAAATGACATTTCATTAAAGTTTTGCCGATCATTTAATACAGAATTGATGTTTTTTTTAAATCTTACTGAGATTACAAAAGAAAACGACCGTCTCTGCTCAGTAACAGTGAAGAAACGCACAAATTGTCACAACACACACACATACATACACAGGATTGTCTGCTCAATTCGCCAGTGCAAACGTCCCGATCTGTTTCGCACTTCGCTCCTTCCCCTGCTCTCAGCCCGTTATTTCAGTCTACCTAATGTGCCCCACGCCAACACCTTCGCCCCAACAAGCAGCAATCTTTGCCCCTCACTCTCATCCCACCTCCAGTTACTGTAAAACATCCATTCACAAGAGCAAAACAGCGAACCCAAGCAGAAATCACACAATAAAACAAGCTCTTTGTTGACACCACTTTCTCCTTTCTCTCTCACTCTCACTTCCATCGGACGGGAGATGGTGAACTGAGGTTTCTTTTACCCCTAAAATATATCATCTTTTGATCTGGGAATTTTTCATTAACAGGAATGAGAGGGTTAAAACTTTCCAGTAATATCACACAAACTGAAATCAGTGATAAATGACATCCGAAAGGGAAATGTATTGCCAGATTTTAAGATGAAATGATACACAGAACAGACACACACCTCCTCCCTCTTAACCCTCTCCCTGATCAGTCATCATTGCTAAAGGGTCATTATATATATATTTATAGAAAGCACCTTGAAATTATTTTTGTCACGAACAGATGTTGGACTGAAGACACAAAATATGCTGCCATTTAAAAATTTTTTGAACAGTTGCATTGATTGTCCTGTTTGCCGGGATGGGGGGACGGTGGCTGAACTGATAACTGAATAATCACAGGCAAGAGGCAGAAGGACGTTCAAGTGTTTAATTCAGGTGCTGTGTGAATGAAACTTACCTTGGGCGAGGTGGAGGATACCCAGGCTGATAGTCAGGATGAAAGTGGCAGAGAAGTGATGTGCTCTCATGTTGACTCAATCCAGCTTCGGATCCAGGCTGTGGCAAGCCAGTCTCCAGAATCGGTTCACTCTGATGTTGCCTGGGCTTTGGGTCAATTTGCTCAGAGGCAGGCAGGAGAGGGAGAGAGAGATGTCTTCCAGTCAGCGCCTGACTGCGGGGAATGTGCTGAAACACTGGGCACTTTTCAGTGACGCCGAATGATGCTGTGTGTCAGTGCAAGCAGGCAGCCGAGAGTGCAATGAGGAACAGCCCGAGATAGCACTGCCTGATACGGATCCTGCCGCCACACTGCCAACAGATAGACAGAGAGAGACAGCGCCGCTGCTCCACGTGTTCTTCCTGCCCAACAACACCCCGCAAACTACTCACCTCCTTCGCACTTCACTCCTCTACACTCCCCTCCTCCCCCCCACCCCCCAGCCCCACCCTCAGTAAATCAATTCCTCCCAGCCCACTCTCCTCAACACCCTGTTTCATCTCAGCCTCTCTGACATGCACCCCACTCCACTTTGCAAATTTCACCCCCCCCAGCTTTTCCATTCGCCAATTCCTACCCCTTTAATTTCATTTAATAGCCAGTAAATTGATTTCAGCCTTGTTTTTTTTGTGTGGTTTATTTACTGACGCCACAGTTGTTTGTCTATTTGTAAACCTGCTTTGCGCGAAGTGGATGCATTTATTTTGTATTTCACTCATATTAAATTATGTGTGTGTATGTTTCAATTTCATATTGCAGTCTCAAAATGTAAATACCAAGCTTTGCAAATCTAAACAAATCTGGGGTAAATAAAAGTGCTCGATGGAGTTCCTGTTTTAATGATATTTTCACTTGTGCATGAAGGAGTGAGTTACTCGCGCCCTAATGGAACTGAAAACTCACTCATGCACTGTCCGCCAGTTTGATTTTACTTTGCCACCGGCAGCGAGATTATTCCACATTGCCTATTACAAAGTCGGAAACAACAACAAAAAATTGCAGTCAATTGTCCATCTTGCCCATCCATCCTGTGCACCGTCTGTTCAAAACACTGCCACAATATCGCGATTCACATTTCGCAAAAGTAACTGGTGAGGAAATTCTACAGAAAATTCCCCGAGGGAAGACCACACAAAGGAAACCGTACCAAGTACCCGAGATATTTTCACACGTGCAGTCACTGTGTGGATGGAATTCGGCCTCGTGATTGTTAGGAATGGAAGAATGAGGTTGGAAAAGGGTATCTCGATGCTGGGTTTTAGAATTCGGAGCATTAAATACAAAAGCAAGGAGAGGATTCTACCTGTAAAAAATAATTGACTAGATCACAATTAGTATCTTATGGCAGCCTTTGGTTTCCTATTTAGGAAGGATGTCAGGGCCACAGGGCGCAGTGTCATAATGCCAGGGACCCGGGCTCAATTCCAGCCTCTGTCTGTGTGGAGTTTGCACATTCTCCCATGTCTGTGTGGGTTTCCTCTGGGTGCACCAGTTTGCTCCCACAGTCCAAAAATGTGCAAGTTTAGTGGATTGGCCATGCTAAATTTTCCCTTAGAGTCCAACAATATGCAGGTTTGGTGGATTGGTCATGCTAAATAGCACCTTAGTGTCCAAAGATGTGCAGGTTAGATGGATTACCTAATGTGTGGGGTTATGAGGATAGGGCGAAGTGGGGGGGGGACTGGGTGGAATGCAGTTTCAGAGAGTTGGTGCAGACTTGATGGGCCGAGTGACCTCTTTCACACTGTAGAAATTTCATTCATAGAATAATTCTTTACATTCAGTTAAAATGATGCCAAGAGTTACAAGTATTTGTTTTCAAGGGAGACTAAAGAACCACGGCTTCTGTTATTTAAAGTCAAAAATTCACAGCAGGTCTGTAGAGATATCATTTAGATCCGAAACATTAACTCTTTCTCTCCATGGACGGTGCCAGATCTGCTGAATTTACCCAGCATTTTCTGTTTTTATTCACAGTAAGTCTTCAGGAGTTGTTCAGAATGATCATAGGTTCATAGTATCCCTACAGTACAGAAGACCATTCAGTTATGTGAATTTTGATAAATAAAGAAAACCTGTTTCATCAATCACTAAAATAATAACAAATTACTGCAGATGCTGGAATCAGGAACAGAAAAGGATCATCTGGATTTGAAACATTGGCTCTATTCTCTCCCCACAGATGCTGTCAGACATGCTGAGATTTTCCAGCATTTTCTGCTTTTCCACCAATCACTAATTTGGTTACTACATGGAATGAGTTTAAGATTATCAAACAAACAAAGGTTTTTCTTTAATTACAGAGGATCATTAGGCAATAGAGACTGGAGATAGGCTGGGAGGTGTGAAGGCAGGCAAATGGTTTGGAACAGTATTGTCAGCTGCCAGGCAACTTTTCCAGGGCGGAATGGCAGTGAATCAACAATCCCACCAACTGGATGCAGGCGACCAATTAAAACTATTAGCAAGTTGATTGGCATTTTCCCAGAGGTAGTTGGTCCTTTATCCCATAGAGAGGCCACTGGTTGAATGGAGGCCATACACAAATTTACCTTATTTGTAAGCCACCTCCACCTAGCACCAGAATGACGCTGAGGGCCAGCCCTTCATCTCCAGCTCCCTTGACACCCATCACAGCACTCACCCACATCCTTCACCAGCATAGAAGCACACACCTCAGTGGGACCTAGATCTAGAGCTGGCTTGGGATAATATTCTGATGAGCACAGCACCAGATTCTGGTGCACAGAAGGTGGATGCAGGGATATCTAAGGTCATAGCCTCTTGGGGGACTGCTGGAGGTTAGGATTCTGCCAAGTCAAAGTCATTTGATGAGCCGTTGAACTCAGTCTTAAGGCAAATGTTGGAGCTTCTGTGAAAGACAATGGAATATCAGGCAGGATGGTCAGGTGTATTCCATAGATTGCAACATACAATGGAAAAGTCTCTCCACATTCAGTCTGAGGTCCTAACACCAGCATATCAGGGCATGGACATCAATAGCCACCATGGAGACCTTTGTCCAGGACTTGAGGGCTACATTGCACCAGGAGTTGCACTCCATCACTGGAGACATTGGGGGAATCCATCAGTGACTACACAAGAGGGGGCCAGGGCACCTTGATTTCACTCAAGGTGCCTTTTTGTAATGTTCTAACTATGTTAGGGTTTGTGTGTTTTAGCCAAAAATGAAATATGTGGTTTGCACATGTAAATTCAAATTTATAACAACAGATTTATTGAAGGACCTGCTGCCTGTTCAGAGTACAAACCAAAACTAAAAGCAGGAGCCATGAAACATCCCAGTGACAGCACCATCAAACCATGTGGTCAGCCCTTAAAGCAATCATGCAACCATTTAAATACATAACACTTTTCGTCTCAGGAAGTCGGCCAAGGGCCCTCAGGTGCCCACAGACTAGCAGCTGGACATTCCAGGATAATTTGCCCAGATGATTATGGGAGTATCCAGCTGCCAAGTGCTTGGATGACTTGCATTTATTTTAGTTTACACATTTTTCGTTCAGTGGACTGAATGATTACATCCTTTGCAATACACGTGGGCAGATGTTCTAAGAGGATGTGAGATCCTTAATGTGGATTCTGGGATTCCCATCTTTGAACCTGGCAGACATGATGATCTAAGGTGATGTTTCCAAAAGGTTTCTCCTGTTTGTCTTGGTTCCCACTTGTTTTTGGAGTCACTATCACTTGGGGGAATAGCCACAAGTGTTCTTAAAGGTTACTGCACAGAGGTTAATCACTGGGACTAAACAGAATTGATGTTCTATGAATGTGCTTTTACACTGACAGCTCATTATTACCTCTGTTGTAACTGGGATGCTCCGAACATGTCTCAGCATTTTTCCTCATTTTGGAATACCGATTTCAGATGGGTGCCCTTTTAATCAGCCCCCTAGTGCTGTGAGGCTTTCCCCCAGAAGGTCTAGCTCCACCACAGCAGCGTTGATTTAAGTATCATTTTCCATTGTTCCATGGGTTCAGGTTTAATTACCAGACCAGCTTCTGTTACTGCAGAAGTCTTTCCCATTGCCTTGGACGCATACAATATTTAGGTTCTTATTGCTCTCAATCCTCACCCTCTAATCCTTGATCCCATTGTAATTGTGGCTGATGTCCCTGAGCTATTTGAGGTGGATGTGGATCTTGTCTTTTCCCATTATGAGGCCTGCAGTGCCATGACATATAGGTACCCCTCCCCCATGAGACCATCAAGTGCCAGCCCCTTCTCTACCCAAAAGAAACACTGCTGATGCCTCCCCTGACTGTGGTTGTGCCATCTGTGACTGAGGTTTATGCCAGAAACCCGGTGGACAAACCCCCCAACCCACACCCAGTCAAACCTTTCTTCTGTGGCACATGAGAACGCACTCCTGCCTTCCCACTGGTCTGTTGTGTGGAGCCTTATCTGATTTGTCCTCTGAGATCACTGTGCTGAAGCCTTGCACAGAGACAGGGGAGGCATAGCACAATGCAAGGTAGGTGAACCTAGCTCAAAGTAATGAGCAAAGTGCAGTTTGCTGGGTGCACAATGCTTATATCCATTTGTGATGCATGTCGGTTTAACTAGACACCAATGTGGAGCGCATTCTTTCCAGCCCATTGCAAGGTGGACCAGTGCAGTGGGCTGGGAAGATAGAATTTGAGGCTTTCATGCTGGCTGTGAACTGATCCCACACTGGAAGGTACCTTCCTCACCATGTTTTGTTGATGCCATCTGCTTCACACCCTTTCTGGGCAAGTCACCTATTTAAGTATTAATGATATGCTTTGCACCCTGCACAGCTGTTTCTGGCCTCCCAGAAGTTTACCACCTTGTTAACAAGACGTCTCACTGGCAGGAATCACTTATGGTCCCCACCAACAGGGAGCAGGTGCTTTGGTCTCACCGGAAGGGATTGGAGGTCATCAAAGCCCTCAGGTGCTTGGGAGCATGATTGGGTATTGCCCATGGGGTAGTGCCAGTCTGGCACTGCTCACCAGGCACCACAGATGTGCAGGGGGCAATGCTAAGGGAGGGGTGGAGCCATGATAGTGTGAGAGAGGCAAGGGGGGAGGGGAGCTCTACAGGTGGGGAGGTGGGCAAGAGGCATGATCAGCAATGGGGGAGGCAAGGGAATGATTGGCAATTGGGGGGTTGCGCAGAGGATACCCACTGGCAGAGCTACCCTTCCCTCCCACCCTGGCACAGCTTCTCCATTCCCTCCCATGCGAGCAGAGCACCTTTGCTCCCACCCCTTCGGAGTTCTCCTCTTGTCTACCCCGCCATCATAGCTACACTTCACTCTGGCTTCGCCCCTGCACTGCTTCCACCAGCTTGGCGCTGCTCCTGTCAAAGTTATGTTTCCCAGTGAGCAGTGCCAGGTGGTCAAAACATTGCTGGTACAGCCAGGGAGGTGACAAAATTGAGGGCAAACCTAATTTTTCACCTTCTGCCTATCAATACCCTTTTTCCCACACAGCCTCAATTTTTAGGATGGTGGATGCCCAATGACTGAGGATGAGAAATAGAAAAGTTCTCATCCTTGATCTCAGGCAGAAAGGGGAGAGTGTCCCTCAGTTGGAAGGTCCCTTTAGACTGGGGCACCCTCTCCTCAGAGACCAGAGAACGCTGGACTTCCTGCCCCTCCCCCTCAGCCAACATACCCTCTGACAGTGACCCTCTGGGGCATCCCCAACCATCCCCTCCCCGAGACCCTTTGTATTTCTGCATTTACCAGGGACGGGTTTTTTTGATCCCACGTGGCAGGAGGCAGCTTGCTTTGGCCGATGGTGGGATCGTCTGATCTCACTATTGTAAATGAGATTTCCCACTAAACCACGCCACATGCCAGGGAACCCACGGTGGGGGAGGGTACGCTGTCGGCTGGACCAGAAGATCCTGCTGGCGTGAAAGTTCTAGTCCAGGATTGCAATCCTGGGACTATGGATGGAATTCTACTGGCACGTCCACCTGAAGTTCGTACGATCCCGCCCGAGAGGCCAATAGAGAATGCCATTCTCCGAGCCTCGCCGTACCCCAGAAGTGGGACGGGTGTGCCAGTAAAATTTCGGTCTTCATCTCCGGTATGGCACTGCAGTACCTCTTCTGGCCATTGCATCACTGTACCTCAATGGCCGGAGAGCTATTGGCCAATCCAACTGGATGACAGCTCAATATGGCGTGACTTCCATCTGAGTGCCTGCTGCTAATTAATGCTCAAGTGAGACTGAAATGGCACGGTGAGGGGCGGGGAGGGGGGGCAGGGTGGGGTGTGGTGGTAGGGTGAGGGGGGTGTAGGGTAGAGGGGGTTGCTGATGGGGGAGTGCTGTCACATCCTTGCCGGGCGCTCACCATCCTGAAAATTGAGGCTATAATATACTTTACATTGACAGGATTTGTTTCATAACAAATTAAAATGGCTTTGTACAAGACTGAAAACAAGCTTTCTCCTACTCTTGAGGAAAGTCACAGGTTCATAATATAATCAGCAATAACCCAATTATTTTTCATTATATCTAATAATTCCCATTGGGACTGAGCGGGAGATTATGATACTTAGTGAAGGATGTTCACTTTTCCTGCAGTTACTAAACCCTCGCTGCATAAATATTTCATATATTTGTCAGCCGTTCTAGATTAAAATGTTCTGTGACTGTGCACTGAACTATATTACCCTGTAGCACAAACAGCAATAAATATTCCTTATTCCTACAGGGCTGAAACCTCAAAATTGCTTAATTTTTGGCAGTGCTTATTTAAAGATAAGGTGGGATATTTCAAGTTATCCACAACAATTGACTCAAACTATCAATTGTAGCATTCTATTATTTTTCGCAATAACATTTTTTCACAGGATGCCTGTTGCACACGTGTCTTCTAATTCTTTTCTGTTAACATTCAAGGCTACGGCACAAATGCTGGTATGTGGGAGGGCAAATGTTTCTCACATGTCGTGCAGACTCGATGGGCCGAAGGACCTCTTCCGCACTGTGTGATTCTGTGATCGTTTCACATACAATCTTCATCTGCAGGCTGATTTTAACTACTCCAAGACCTACCTGCAATCCTTCATATTGCAGCCGCAAATGGTTTAATGCTGGAGTTTGAAACGTTTCCTCTCAGTGATCATAAATTAGCCTTCAGAGCACTGCTGAAGATGAGCTACCTTTCCCTGTATTTACTGTGGCAATAGTAATTACCTAATGCACCTCATGGATGCACCAATGAATAACTTAACTAGTTCTCTTGCGCACCCATGCTGCTTTGCATTCCTAAAATCTTAGGCATTAATAAAACCTGCTTTGTTTAGTTTTCATACAAAAGTGATCTGATATTCAGCTCTGCTGAAGGAGATAACTTCAAAACCTATGTTTTGTTTCTTTGCAGCCCGCTGGACAGATTGTATGTGTGATTTTATCTGCATTGATTTTAAGCTTAATTGTGCAGCACGCTCTTCTCAATATCAAGAACGCCTTTGTTTTGATACTTCAGCTGAAATAAATCTTGTTGAACCGTGGAGCCTTGAAACTTCGTCAACGCAAACAAAATAATAACGATGTTTTATATTTTTTTGCAACCTCGTCATGGAATTGCTCACAATGCCCAGGGCAGCCGCGTCGCTGGATTAAGAATTCGGAGGACTGGTTAGCAATTCAAAGAATGACTGTTGGAGGATTCAAATTCAATCTTAAAGCTGGCATTAGTAAAAATAAACTGTTGGATTAAAAAGCTAACTGGTTCACAAAAGGAAGGAAAGCCACTGTCTTCATTCAGTCTGGCCAAATGCAAATCCAGTCCTGCACCAAAGTTGACTCTTGCCTGCCCATAAGATACTCGGTTAAGTAGTATCAATTCACAACTTACAGTGGTTCAAGAAGGGCCAAATCACTTCCCCAGGCCAGGGAGATGTGGACAATGATTTGATTATTGATTTGGTTTGATATATTATTGTCACATGTATTAACATAGAGTGAAAAGTATTGTTTCTTACATGCTATACAGACACAACATACCATTCATAGAGAAGGAAACAAGAGAATGCAGAATGTAGTGTTACAGTCATAGCTAGGGTGTAGAGAAAGATCAACTTAATGCAATGTAGGTCCATTCAAAAGTCTGACAGCAGCAGGGAAGAAGCTGTTCTTAAGTTGGTTGGTGCGTGACCTCAGACTTTTGTATCTTTTTCCCAATGGAAGAAGGGAAAGAGTGAATGTCTGGGGTGTGTGGGGCCCTTAATTACACTGGCTGCTTTTCCAAGACAACAGGAAGTGTAGGCAGATTCAATGGATGGGAGGCTGGTTTGCGTGATGGATTGAGCTACATTCATGACCTTTTGTAATTCCTTGTGGTCTTGGGCAGAGCACGAGCCACACCAAACTGTGATACAACCAGAAAGAGTGCTTTCTATGGTGCATCTGTAAAGGTTGGTGAGAGTCGTAGCTGACATGCCAAATTTTCTTAGTCTTCTGAGAAAGTAGAGGCATTGGTGGGCTTTCTTAAATATAGAGTTGGCATGGGGGGACCAGGACAGGTTTTTGGTGATCTGGACACCTAAAAACTTGAAGCTATGGATCCTTTCTACTTTGTCCCCAT
Source organism: Carcharhinus amblyrhynchos (assembly GCF_965287045.1). NCBI lineage: Eukaryota > Metazoa > Chordata > Chondrichthyes > Carcharhiniformes > Carcharhinidae > Carcharhinus > Carcharhinus amblyrhynchos. The sequence continues at coordinate 91,384,147 of NC_137328.1, read as the reverse complement.
TGATGCAGATAGGGGCATGTTCTTCTTTATGCTTCCTGAAGTCGATGGCAATCTCCTTTGTTTTGACATTGTAGGAGAGATTATTATTGCTGCACCAGTTCACCAGATTCTCTATCTCATTCCTGTAATCCATCTTGTCATTGTTTGAGTTCCGACCCACTACGGTGATGTCGTCAGCAAACTTGAAAATTGAATTGGAGGGGAATTTGGCCACACAGTCATAGATGTCTCTATAAGAAATAGAGTAGAGGGCTAAGAACACATCCTTGTGGGTCACCAGTGTTGAGAATGATCGTGGAGGAGGTGCTGTTGCCTGTCCTTATTGATTGTGGTCTGTGAGTTAGGAAGTTCAGGATCCAGTCGCAGAGGGAGCAGCTGAGGCCCAGGCCATGGAGCTTGGAGATGAGTTTTGTGAATGAATGCCAAACTTAACAACCCAGAGAAAGAAGAATTTTTTATAAACTGGATAATACTTTCCTAATGGTTTCACCACCTTTACATATTTTACCGTTGAAATATTTAAGCCATTTAATATTTTCTTGTGATCTGTCAAATTTATAGAAAGTCTGCCAGGAGAAAATATGTCATATTCACTTGGAACTTCTCCAGATGTAATGAGAAAGTCAAATTGGATGAGAAACTACATTTCAACATGACAAATCAGTGCATATTGTCGATTTGATTTTAACCAACTTGCCTGGTGGACAGACTTGATTTAAGACAGCTTGATTTAATAAGGCCTGGCATGGTGGGAATCATGGAAACAGGGCCCACCGATTCAATGGAGAAGCCCCACAATTGGCTCCCAATGGTAGAAAAAACTCCACAATTAAGTTGGAGGATATAAGGGGCTGATGTGGGATTCCTAGCTACTAGTAGTGATACATCAATTAGGCTCATAAATGACCCAAAATGCCATCCATTGACGCCGAGCCCACTGCAATTTCCTGGTGGCTCAGGGATTAAGCGGGAGTCACACTGCTTTTCCAGCTTTCTTGTCAGCTGCCCAACAAACCCTGTCAGGTTTATCATTGATCTCCTGGGAAGGGCCCAAATTCTCAGGTACACTGGGCACAATCGCAAAAACTTGTGTGCGGATGGAGGAAGGGAGGAAACTGCTGAAAGTCAGCCTCCTGCTCTTGCCTCTGAACACCCCTGCCCTGCCTTGTCTGTGACCCCCACTCTGAGATCTTCATCCTGCCTTCATTCATTTTTGTTCTGTACCCCTCAGCAATCCTGGGCCTCTGGTGGGTGCGATGCTGACAGCAGCCAGCCCTCCCAGTGGCACTGATGGCAATTCAGAACATGGGCACGACTTCAGTTGCCGGGGTTATGGATCCCAGAAGAGGCCTGACAGTGGCGACTTAAGGGTCTAAAGGACATTTGATAATGTCAGGCCTCTTCCATGGATCTGACACTGGGGGACTCCACACCCATTCTCCTATTGGTGAACGAGGCTCTTGTCTGCAGGATAAAATGCCCGGCCATTGTTGCACTAAAAAAAGTAGGTGCTGTTTAATTCAGTGCTATTTTAGAAGCAGTATCGTATGAAGAGCACGTAACTAAAAATCTAAGCCACTATTTATTCTGATGTGGTACATGTAAATCATAACAGTAGAGTCATAGAGGTTTACAGCATGTATAAAGGCCCTTCGGCCCAACTTGTCCATACCATCCTTTTTCTTAACCCCAAAGCTCGTCCCAATTGCCCACATTTGGCCCATATCCCCCAAAACCAATCTTACCCATGTAACTGTCTCAATGCTTTTTAAAAGACAAAATTGCACCCATCTCTACTACTATCTCCGGCAGCTTGTTCCAGATACTCACCATGCTCTGTGTGAAAAAATTGCCCCTCTGGACACTTTTGTATCTCTCCCCTCTCACCTTAAACCAATGCCCTCTAATTTTAGACTCCCCTACTTTGGGAGAAGATATTGACTATCTAGCTGATTTTTGCCCCTCACTATTATATAGACCTCTATTCGATCACCCTTCAGCCTTCTACGCTCCAGAGAAAAAAGTCCCAGTCTACCCAGCCTCTCCTTATAATTCAAACCATCAAGTCCCGGTAGCACCCTAGTAAATCTTTTCTGCACTCTTTCTAGTTTAATAATATCCGTCCTATAATAGGGTGACCAGAACCGCACACAGTTGGGTCACCCTATTATAGTAACAGTTTGATTTGAACCCAATTGCCACATTTATTTTAGAGCCTGCACAGCCATTGTGTGATGTTAGTTTGGTTTCTCATGGATGCAACAATTGATGACTATTTTACATGCCTCATCATAGTTTGCATCCTGGGGTCTTTGATGAAGTTTGCACAGATGAAACTTGCTTTATCACATCTGTAAATATACACAAATTAAAACAAAGTCTTTTGCAATACTGAGAAAATAACTGTTGCCCTGATAACAGAACAGATGGAAAAGAGGCAAAGAGGAATGAAACGCAATCCAGAATGCATTCAAATCTGTGATCTCGTTCAAGGAAACATTTGGATTATATTAAATAAAAACAGAGCATGCTGGAAATGAACAACAGGTCAGGCAGCAACTTTGGAGAGGGAAACAAAGTTTAACATTTCAGTTCAATGACCTTTGATCAGAAACCTATTTGGCCAGTTCTGTATTTAAATCAAATGCCAGAAGCAATAATATTTACATTACAACAATGCAATCGCATGTTTGCCTTGTTACTTCAAAGGATATATTTACCTTTATTCTGGAACTTTTTTTATTTTTCATATTCCACTATTGAGTTTCTGCTGCTGAAGCTCTGAGAAAAATTTTATTTAATAGATCTGGTAAACATATAACTAATTTTTTTATCAATGTTATAGATAGCAGAAAACTATACTGAAAGATTGGATTGTCATTTGCCTAGTGAATTTATCGAAACATGTTGAAACAGCAATTTAGTCCCAACTTATCATTATCGTTGTCTTTCAAGTTGGTATCCTTTACATGTCTGACTACTCGTTCGATTAAAGTCCAATTTATCTTACATTGAAGACTTTTAACTCAAGCCTATTGTTTTGCCCTTTGAAATGGATGGGTCTGGTACTTCCCATATATTTGTTGCTATGAGAATATCCAAGGAATTCATAGAATCCATTGAATCCCTACAGTACAGAAGGAGGCTATTTGGCCTATCAATTCTGTACCAACCCTCTGAAAGAGCATTCTACCTAGGCCCACTTCCTCGCCCAATCCTCATAATCCCATGCACTGATCATGGCCAATCCACCTAACGTGCACACCTCTGGTCTGTGGGAGGAAACTGGGGCACCCAGAGGAAACCCTTGCAAACATCGGGCAAACATGAAAACTCCGCACATTCACCCAAGGCTGGAATCAAACCCAGGTCCCTGGTGCTGTGAGGCAGCAGTGCTAACCACTACCACTGTGGCACCCAATTAAATAGTTCTCTGTCTGCAAAAGGGTCAGTTTGTGACCCAGGTAATTTGCAAAGAAAACAAAACAAAGGTTTTATTACATAAAAGTTGTGCTTAATAAGGCAGGATAATGTTAGGAGCAAGGAACAGAACATTCAGTCCCAACATCAAACATTCCTAGCCTACTGCAACATTAGTTAGTGCAACACAATGCTTCTTCTATTCTTAACAACATACTTTAGTCCTAGCCAGAAAAGCTCTTCTCTACTGCTACATTATTGACATGAAAATGTATTAACGATACATGAAAGTTGAGATCCTGCTGATGAAACATGTTTTTTAAGTGCTTCTTTTCAGGGTAGATCTTCCACAGAGCTTTTCCTGACTTCCGATGTAACTTCAGCAGAAGATCGTCGGAAATGCCGGTGAAGCAGCATACATGTTCATTTCTCAGGCGCACCCTCAAATGTATTGCAGAAGCAGTCCTGTAAACAAATGGGAAAATGCCACCCAAAGTGCCAGGCTCTGACTAAAAGCTGGCACATAGTTCTCCAGCTGCACAGCCCAGCTTTCACTCAGGATCTTGAGCCTCTGAGAGTAAAACAAATCAATTAACAGGGTTTATGCTGGGGTTTAGGCAACATCAACCTGGAAATGCCAATCTCTGCCATTGGCAGACAGTGCCAGGACTCTGCCCAGCGATACTGCTGTCCCTTCGGGGGATATTCTTACCTTTGCACCCCCAGGGAAATTCGCTATACTGAATCATGTTTTTGAAGAGCTGTTGTAGACCTCACCAACATGACACAATATTCAATGACATGTGTATGTAGGGTGGAGGGGAAAGTGGTAAGGGGGTCATCAGAATATAGGAACATAAGAACTAGGAGCAGGAGTAGGCCATCTGGCCCCTCGAACCTGCTCCGCCATTCAATAAGATCATGGTTGATCTTTTTGTGGACTCAGCTCCACTCACCCGCCTGTTCACCTTAACCCTTAATTCCTTTACTATTCAAAAATTTATCTATCCTTGCCTTAAAAACATTTAATGAGGTAGCCTCGATTGCTTCACTGGGCAGGGAATTCCACAGATTCACAACCCTTTGTGTGAAGAAATTCCTCCTCAACTCAGTCCTAAATCTGCTCCCATTTATTCTGAGGCCCTGCCCCCTAGCTGTTGTTTCACCCACCAGTGAAAACAAATGTCCCTGTTCCTATCTTATCTGTCCCCTTCATAATCTTATGTGTTTCTATAAGATCTCCCCTCATTCTTCTGAATTCCAATGCGTACAGCCCCAATCTACTCAGTCTCTCCTCATAAGCCAACCCTCTCAACTCCAGAATTAACCTAGTGAATCTCCTCTGCACCCCGTCCAATGCCAGTCTATCCTTTCTCAAGTAAGGAGGCCAAAACTGTACACAGTTCTCCAGGTGTGGCCTCACCAGCACCTTATGCAGCTGTAACATAACCTCACTGTTTTTAAGCTTCATTACTCTTCCAATGAAGGACAAAATTCTGTTTGCCTTCTTAACTACCTGCTGTGGTGGGGGGCTGGCTAATTATATTAAAACTTCATGATATCTTTTAAAATGAGGTTCTCACCCTTTGTGGGCTTGGACCGTGTAATATCACTGACGAGGGATGTGGAAAATCAGGAAACATGACCTCCCCGGAGAGAATCTCATTTCCCAATTCTCCCTGGATTTTCTGTCCTCATTGGTGAATCCACAGAACACTAATACAGGCTTAAATTTATCCTCATCAGTGACAAGTCCAATGTCATAGTATTTGGTCCCAACCCCCAACCTGGTCCATCTACCAAACTAATTCTGCAAAAAATAGAGTTGAAATTCGATTCAATATATTGTAAGTATTACCACAGTGTCTCTTTCAAGCTATATTGACCAGTGGGTGCCTAATAGCTTTTAAAAGTACCTTGGGGGTAATCCAGACTCAACTAAATGCTTAAGCTATTTAGATTTAAATGCAACGTAATTGTTTTGTTGAATCTGAATATATGTCCAGGGTGGCAATTATGATGATGATAACAGCTTTACAATTTGCAGTATTAAAGTTTTGTTTTTGTGTGGCTGAAATATTTCCCTTGAAGGGGAATGGGAGGTAACTCGTTACCCAATGGCTGTTTGATTTGCGGGCCAAACATTTTGTGGAGTCTGCTCACTTCATGTTTGGAATATTATTTTATTTTTCTTTCACATATATTTGGCCTTCCTCAGAGGCTGAGGAAATGTGAATAAGATGGGCCTAATGAGCAACTGCTAATTGAGAAAAAATCTGAGCATCTATGAGAGTATATTTGGCAATGCATTCATTATCTTACATTGATGGATACTGTCCAGTGCTACAGCTTTAAACCCTTCCAGTGGAATTTACAAAAGTGCCGATCTTCAAGGCAAATATGTTGATGTACATCTGAGCAGCAAGGAGGTTATCACTACTGCCTCACAACTCCAGGGACCCCGGCTCAATTCTAGCCTTGGATGACTGTCTGTGTGGAGTTTGCACGTTCTCCTTGTGTCTGCATGAGTTTCCTCTGGGTACTCTGGTTTCCTCCTATACGCCAAAGATATGCACATTAGGTGGATTGGCCACGCTAAATTGCCCCTTAAGTGTCCAAAAGTGTATAGGTTAGGAGAAATAGCCATGCTAAATGTGTGGGGTTACGGGGACAGGGCAGGGGAGACAGTCTGGGTAAAATACACTGTCAAAGGGTCAGTGCAGACCCAATGGGCTGAATGGCCTCGTTCTGCACTGTAGCGATTCAATGACTCAATACATGCACTTGTTGACATAAAACACATTTCTTAAATTCTCAAATGGAAATTGGCCGCTGTACTTTTCCACCTAACAATACTTCAAAGACAAAGCTTTGAAAAATATTCTTAACACAGCCAACAACAGCAGTTACAAAGTTCATTTTCGTGACTGCCTAATTGATAAAAGGCATTAGTCTAGAGTTACCCAGAGGAACATTAAAAAAAATGTAATTTTCTGTATTACATGTACCTTCATGTATACTCCTGGCTCCTCATTTGCAAAACAGGGAGGGACGAGATATGCTAGTCCCAAAACAATTAGCAACAAAGCAGCCAGGCTTAACCCATATATCCTTTACAGCTACATTTGTCAAAGTCAACGTTTTCATGCTTTCAAAAGAGAAATTGTATATGAGCAACTGAACAATATTCTTCAACGATACCAAATTCGAAGACACAGCTGCCTAAATTGAACTTGTTTTATATTCTTGGGGACACATTACAGTACACAGCTTTGAAATGCTCTTTGCATGTTCTCTGTTAAAGGACATGCACATTTTTCCTTTAATATTTCAAGGACTTCATTAATTAACTTTGGAGATTTAATCAGCATAAAGGAATGTTTAATAAGACGTAGGATTTTCATATTATAAGCCATTTGGTAGTATAAAACATAAAAACTGTTGAAAAGAGACACATGCTGCTGAAGCTTTTCATCTTGCACGCGTCAGATCACTCACCAGTCAGTTCACAACAACATTCTACCTACCACACAATTGAGAAATGACATGTATGAGTTTCAGTGACAGTGTGATGGCAGGTACGTGGGCTGTAAATCCTTACGATTGGCTGATCACATCCAGTTGTTCATAATGGGCAGAGTACAAACCATACTCAACCAGCTGGTGCTTGCAAGATCCAAAGCAAAATATCTACTGTTAGACATGATACCACAATTGGGCAGCAATTGCTGAAAAATCCTGAGTGTGCCACTAGTTACATTCACAATCAATTTAAAATAATCAGTTGAGCTTCTGACACCCAAACACCCGATGAAGGAATAGTCAGTTCCGAAAGCTAGTGGCGTTTGCTGCAAATAAACCTGTTGGACTTTAACCTGGTGTTGTGAGACTTCTTATTGCAATGAGAGGTCAAGACTGTACTTTAACATGCTTTTCAAGGTTTGGAGCATTGTATCTGGCTATGTGATGATCTTGAAGTTTATTTCTCACACGCATCTGCTTTCTATACTGCTTATTGTACCTGCATGCATGTTTCATACAAGGTAGCAAAATCTCTCTGAATATCAATATTTAAAAAGGCATGGAACTTAAGCTGTTGCTGTACAGGAAGACTTGTATGTGCTCATTAAAAAAAAACAAAAAGTTATCATGCACGTACAGCAAGCAAATAAGAAAGCCAGAGGCATTTAGTCTGCATTATGAGGGGATTGGAGTGCAATAATAAAAAAAAGTCTTGCTGTCATTGTATGGTGCTTTGGTGAGACAAAACCTGGAAAATTATGCAATTTTGGTGTCCATATTTAAGGAAGGATACAATGCATTGGAGACAGGCAACCAAGGTTCACAAGATGGATCCCGGGGATGAGACGGCTGCCCTATAATGTAAAGTTCAGTATATATATTCTCTGGGGTTCAGAAGAATGAGAGGTGATCTCATTTTAACATGCTTTTCAAGATTTGGAGTATTATATCCGATTATGGGAAGATCTTAAAGTCTATTTGTAACACCCATCTGATTTCTATACTGCTTGCTGCACCTGCATGCTAACATTTTGCATGTTTTGTACAAGGACACCAAAATCTCTTTGAATATCAACATTTAAAAAGGCATGATTATGAAGGAACTTGACAGGGTAGATACTGAGATGTTGATTCCCCTGGATAGGGAATCTAGAACAAGGGGGCAAAGTCTCAGGATATGGGGCTGACCATTTAAAACTTTAGAATTTTCTACCCAGAGGGTTGTGGATATATTTAAGGTTGCATCAGAGAATCAAGAGATATGGAGAATAGGTAAGAAAGTGGAGATGAAGCTCAAGACCTACCATGATCATATATGAATAAGGGAACAGGGCTGATGGGCCCTGTAATCTTCTCTGGCTCCTATTTTTATTTTCTCATGCCCACCGCCAAGAAGGTGTCTCCAACTTGCTTTTGATGTATTCTTCTCAGCAGCTGGTCTTAACAATTCAGACAAGTTTGCTTTGCAGTCATTGCTCATTGCCCAAGATTCATCAAACATCAAATCATGTCTAAACCCAATTAACCGACTACAGTAATGATGTCAAACTAGCGGGTTTCAAGGAGATGGTAATAAATCATGAGTAAACGCATTGAATTTGCTCGGCTAGCTACTCGCTCAACAACCTGCCTGAAAGAATTCGAAAAATTCATTGTAGGGTGTAGGGCAAATGTGCTAGATGAGCTTTGAGAGCAAGTGGCACAAAAATCCAACTAAGCCCGATAAAAATGATACAGCCAGTCACCTAATAGGCAGACAAAGAACTTGGGTTTGGGAGCAAAAGGACTGAGTGCAACAATCAGCCAATGTGTTGCCTTCATTAATTTAAATGCTGTAATTAGACCTATTTCAGCAAGCTTAGCCCCATGTAGAATTTAAATTAAAGAAATGCTTATGTTTGATGTTCAGCAACGTATGAAATTACAAGTAGGCAAACTAATTGTTACAGAAACTTCAAATCATTGATCATAGCGTAACACACAAATTCTGCCTACCCGGCAACAATTAGAGGGAGAGAAAGAAAGATCACTAGATAAAAGCAGATCACAAAGTTTCTTGGCTCAATTCAGCTTCCTTCCTGAGATAAAACTTACAGTTCTCAGCACAGTATGCAACTGTTTGTTGAATGTCTTTAAGGCTTAAGCTTCCACTACCCCAGTTATAAATCACTTCTGGTGCTGATTACTTGTGTACAATGGAAGTTTATCTGATTTTCTATTCCGATTTCCCTTTAATCAGTTTGAATCTAGGACCCTTGTCAGAGAGGGATGGTGTCCATTAGCAGAGCAATATAATGAGTAAAATGCAAGCTTTCACTGTAAATGTTAGTTGGTTCTGCAAGTTGCTAGTTGTCTCTGGGAACAGTCCTGAAAAATTGGCATCACATCCATAGCTACTCCAAAACTCACATCTGCTGCAAGGAAGGGCAAAGATTCAGGAGTAAAGTATCCACAGTACTCAGACGTAGATAGATTCAGAATTGCATTTTTCTCTTCAGTAATTTGAGTGTAATATAAGCATGAAAAAATACCCTTATTTAGTTTCTAACACCCTGATCCAATGTGGATCATAAAAATTGTTGACATTAATTTATTACTATCCACAGCAACTTCATTATGGATTCATGAGCAAAAGTACCCTAACGGATGGCACCAAGGGACAATATCGCTCAGAGCAACTACAAGGAAAGATTAGAAAATAGAAAAGTCAGGTTGGTTAGGCTAGGGGTGGTCTTCTGAGGTTTAGAATTAATCACATTATTTGAACAGATTAGAGCAGAATAGTTTAATGAGATTGCATCTCTCCCTTACACAAGGCCTGAGGTAGAGGGAAAGACATTTCCTAACGGGAACATTAACCAGGAAATCAGTACTTCCTTTCTTCATAACTTGTGTGCTGGGATTGTTATTCTATGTCAGTAAGATGACAGCTTATCGCCAAGTATGATGATACATCGGAGGAGAGCTCTGCACAATGCCTCTACTGTTTCTTTTTCACAATCAAAAGTTGCACTAGCTCATGGTCAAGGATAAAAAAATTTTAATAATATAAACAGTTCAGTATAACTTAGCCCATGACGCACCAACGTACTTTTCTCTTTGGCACTAATGTATCCTAGCAGAATATAACTCCTTACACTTCTTTTCTGATGGGCTATTTCAAATATGAGAATACTATGCAATGCATGAGCCAGAGTGGTGAGAGTTAAACACCCTGCTCCTTGGAATAACATAACAACAAGTTAAAACCTACAATTTTTTCAGACCATGAAGTTCAAATCGCAGCTTTTTTATCATGAAGGGAATGGGTGGGGGGTGGGGATGGTGTCACACTGAAGTCATTTATTATCTCATACAAAAGGAGAGAAGTAATGGAAGTCATCCCTGCTATTCTTTAATGCCTGCTCTGAGAGCAGGTTGGGAATGGTCCATTGAATAAAGAAACCACAGGTAAGATCCTTCCTTAACTCAGAAAAATGACAATAATATTTGGTGGCACAAATGAGAGCAGGTAAAAAAACTTGGCTTTTATTTATATTAATTTATGGGATATAGGTATTGCTGGCTAGGTCTGCATTTATTGCCTTTCCCTAATTACCTTTGAGAATGTGGTGGTTCGCTGCCTTCTTGAACCACTGCAGTCCTGGTGACTTAGGTACACCCATAGTCCTGTTAGGGAAGGAGTTCCAGGATTCTGATCAAGCAACAATGAAGGAATGATGATACATTTTTAACTCAAGATGGTGTGTGGTTTAGAAAGGAACTTCCAGATGGTGGTGTTCCCATTCATCTGCTATCCTTTCGTGCTTCGGGATTGTAGTTATCATGGATTTGAAATGTGCTGTCTGTGGAATTTTGGTGACTTCATGCACTGCACCTTTAGATGATACACACACCTACTGCTGTGTGTCAGTGGTGGAGGGAGTAAATATTTGTGAATGGGTTGCCAATCAAGCAGGCTGCTTTGTCTTGGATGGTGTCAAGCTTCTTGAGTGTTGTTGGAGCTGCACACATCCAGGCAAGTGGAGAGTGTTCCATCATTCTCCTGACTTGTGCCTTGTAGATGGTGGACAGTCTTTTGGGACACAGGAAGTGAGTAACTCACCACTGATCAGATATTGTAGCCATAGTATTTACATGGGTACTCCAGTTCAGTCTTTGATTAATGGTAACCCCTTCACCCCAGGATGTTGATAATGAGGAATCCAGTGATGGTAATGACATTGAATGTCAAAGAGCAATGATTGTTTCTCTCTTGCTCGAGGTGGTCTTTGCCTGTCACTTGTGTGGCACGAATGTTACTTGCCACTTTCCAGTCCAATCCTAGATATTTTAAATTTCTTTCTGCATTTGGCATTGATTGCTTCAGTTTCTGAGGAGTTGCAAATAGTGCTGAACATTGTGCAGTTGTCAATGAACATCCCCACTTCTGAGCTAATGATGGAAGGAAGGCCATTGATGAAGCAGCTGAGGATGGTTCGGTTCAGAACACTACCCTGAGGAACTCTTGCAGTGACATTCTGGAACTGAGATGATTGACCGCCAAGAACCACAACCATCTTTAGTGGTAGACGTGACTATAACCAGGGGCTTTCTCCCTGAGTCCCACTGACCTTAGCTTTGCTGGGGTTCTTTTGTGCCATATAGTCAAATGCTGTCTTGACGTCAAAGGCAGTCATTTTCACCTCACCTCTGGAATTCAGCTCTTTTGTCCATGTTTGAACCAAGGCTGTAATGAGGTCAGGAGCTGAGTGGCCCTGGCAGAACCCAAATTGAGTTTCACTGAAAAAATGATATGTGAAAAAATAGGTTCACACAGCGAGTGGTTTGGTTCTGAAATTTATTGCCTGTAAGTGTGATGGAGACTGGTTCCATTGAAGCATTCAAGAGGGCATTAGATGATTATTTGAATAGAAGTAACGTGCAGAGTTATGGGGCAAAAGTAAAAGCAAAAGTAAAACTAAGCCATGGCTGAATTTTACCACCCCGCTGGCCACGGGACTCAGAGCAGGTGAGGTGCAGAACATGGAAAGCTTTGTTGACCTTGGGTGGGGTTTTACAGTTTCAGGATGAGCAAGGCTGTAAAATTTCGCCCATAATGTTAATTCAGAGAACTGGTTCAGATTGGCTAAATTGTCTCCTTCTGCACTGTAACAATTCTGTGAATATGTGACAGTACAGTTGACCCCCTCCATCATTTGCTGATGATTGCGAGTAGACTGCTGAGTGGCAATTGATTGGGGTTGGATTTGTCCCATTTTTTGTGTACAGGGCATACTGAGGCAATTTCCACATTACCTGGAAGATGCCAGTGCTGTTGTTGTACTGGAATATCTTGGCTAAGGATAGAGCAAGTTCTAGAACAGAAGTCTTCTGTACCATTGCTGGAATATTGTTAACGCCTCTAGCTCTGTCACTGCATATTGATTACAGTTTGGCATGCAAGTAGTCCTGTGCCCCTGGGTTGTAGTTCACCAGCTTCACACCTGATTTTTCTGGCGTGCCCTCCTGAAAACTTCATTGAACCAGAGTCAGAGGCTTAGTGGGGATATGCCAGGTCATGACGTTACAGAAAGAGGTTGTGCACCAATCTGCTGCTGCTGATGGCTCACATGGAATCCAGTACTGAGTTCTGTTCAAAATCGATCCCATCTAGCATGGTGGAAGTGCCACACAACCTGATGGAGGGTATTCTCAATTGGAGACGGGGAATTCATCAGCACGAGGGCAATGTGGTGTCAGTGCTACAAATACTGTCATGGACAGATGCATAAGTGGATTGTGTGGATGAGGTCAAGAATGTTTCTTCCCCTTGTTGGTTCACTCATCACTGGCCTGAGCCCAAGTCTTGCAATTATGTCATTTGGGATTTGGCCAGCTCAGTCAGTAGTGATGCTGTCAAGCCACTCTTGGTGATAAACATTGAAGTACCCCACTTAGAGTATATTCTGTGTCCTGGTCACCCTCAGTACTTCTTCAAAGCTCTGTTCAACATGGAGGAATACTGATTCATTGGCTGATGATCACAGGAAGCTGTAATCAGCAGAAGTTTTCTTTGCCCATGTTTGACCTAGTGTCATGAGACTTCATTGGGTCTGTCTGGATGATATAAATTCCAACTGCAATGCTTGGCCTCCTGGCTCCCTGCTTCCCCAGCTCTCCTCAATCCTCCATCCATAATAAATAGCCAACTGATACTTGTGGACTCAGCAAGAAGACACATTTGGCAAACCATGCCAGAAGGCTGCTAGTGCTGTAGCTATAAATTTAGTATAAATCTCAAAATCACATTTGAGAGAAGAGAAAATGGGAGAATATTGGGGTAAAAGAAAGTGCCTTATTGTGAAAACTGAGGAAATGTATTCATTATATCTATAAAGGGGAAAATATAGATGAAAAATCCTAGTTGCTCTGCAACGCAATTTTGTCAGAAATGAAGATGTCTTAAACTACTGAATCTTGCAACATTTTGGTGCCTGAAGATGCCTAAAATTTGAACGCAGTCCATCACTTCCAACTTAATCAGGGAATCTTGCTGAAGTAGCCACTGGTGCATTGGTAAAAGTGCCTGTTTTCATTTAGGTTCTCGGTGCTTGTGATTTCATTCCTAGCATTTTTTTACTGACAAGTACAGCCATTCTGTTCTTCCTATTATTATGTCATAAATAAAATGGAATGCTTGATGTGTTTGCTGCCAGACTGAATATAAAATAGGGGGAAAGATCTGACTGCCCAGCACTTTCATCTGTCATTTTCATAAATGTATGTACACACTCACGCCGGTGAACGTAAGAAGGTTTTCCAGGCCAGGGCTGACAATTTAATACTGTCAGTTGTACTTCACCCCAAGCATCAAATAAATAAAACCATGTGACTGCAATCTAGTCCAGGCATCTGTCTCATTTCAAACATATGGCTATCCGTGGATTATGTAAAAAAAATTCACAGTCATCACAAACAAGGTGCCAAGTTATTAACAACTCTGTCAAATTCTACACTGGCTTAAAATGAACATATTGAAATTTGACCTTTGAGAGGAGCCATTCCCAACAGGGGTTGATAGAGGTTTCCCATTCCCTTACACTCATCATCTCCCAAAGTTGCCAACGCTTGATTTCTTGGTCATTGGCAGCAGTCCGTATTCTTCATGTGACAGTTTTGGCAGTAAGTGTTGGAAATTTTTGACAGGGAAGTTTCACACAGTTAAGGCCAATCTGTACTCAGTGAGCAGCCATCGCCTCTACACCTTCCAAGCTGGTTCTTGGATTGGGATTGGGGCAAGATCCTTGGTTATTTTTTTCCCTCTGGCTCATGGATATTCAGGTTGTCCTGATTTTGTTTCCTCCATTTTACCACAAAGGTCAGCTCGTGATTCTGCTGACATTATGGGTCAATGCAAAGTGCATTTATTCACTGAGCCACAAGAGAACAAACTGACATTTAATAGCAAATCGTCTATGATGTTAACCAATCCCTAAACAACCAGTGTTTTGCCAAACATTTTATTTTTTTTCAGGTGCTCTTAACCTGTTTAGCTTTCAGATGCTATAATTAGCGTGGTGGGAAAGGCAGAGGATTGATGTGGAGAACAACAACAAATTAAGCAGCCAATACCAATAATTTTCAAAGCTTTATAAACTGTTTGGCACTCTAATATGTATCTGCTGAACACTTTGTGATTTCTGAATCCACTGATCACATTCCAAATTGCTCTTAAAAAGCTCCTGCTGGGTAGATCGTATAATCAGCAACGTTCAGAGTCGCTGAAATTAGTGATAACCTTGCAACACTCAAATATATCACCCAATTTATTTTTTTTACAAGGAAATTGCTCCTCTGCTGCAGGTAGTTATAATTTAGTAGTTTGTATGGCTTTGTAAAGCAGTGTGAAGGTCATCTGCATCAAATCTCAAAACACTAATCTATAAATTGTTCATGCAACTTCATCAGCTCAGCTTTCAACACATAGCTGATTAAAAATGTCTTTAAGGTATCTTAAATTTTCATAATGCTGCCAACATCCAGAAGAAGAGCCATATTGATGAAAAACATTGGGCAGACTTCTCCCAAATAATCTCAGGCTCACTCTGCACCGCAATCCTCCCACATTCCTCAGTCACTTTATTGAGAGTTGAGAGTTCTGCGCCAGTACTGGGATGGGGTGGGGCCTGAACACAGTGGTGAACTGAGCTTCAGAGCACTCAGGTGCCGTTTCACAAGGGCGTCCCCATCACACAGTTCAATGTGTGATCAACCTCCCCCACCCCTTCGGAAATCTGGACTCCACCCCCACCTCCCTCCCGTCAACGGCATGTTCCACTGCTCCCCTCCCCCCCGCCCCGCCCTCCCCCTCCCTCCCCATTCCAGGTCACCAGTATTGGACACTCCCAATGGGACCCCCTGCTTGGCGCCCCCCTTCCCCCCCCCCGCCCCCCACCACCAACATGCCCCCCCCATCATCACTGTCTGCATGATCCATCTCTGCACTACCTCCCATCAGACTCCTCCACACACACAGCCCCCCTGTCAGTACACCACCCTGAATAACACACCTCCCATCATGGTCCCCATTCAGGCCTCATCCTCTGAGCACTGCCCCTGGCACACTGGCAGTGCCCAGCTGGCACCACCAGGCTGCCCGTTGATCATGGCCGGGTTGTTTTGTGGCCACTGCTGTGGTGCCTGGTGGGCACTGCGAGGTACATACTGCCCGATGGGCATTGATTGGCCATATCCCGACCACCTGTGGCTTCAATGGCTTCCTAGCCACCACCAACTCCCTCCCCCCCATCGCCACCCCCCCCGACCTCCCACCAGCATGACCATCGTGCCAGGTCTTCACTACAGGCGACCAGTCGTGATTTTCACCATTATTGCACCATGCCTGAAGGCCGGAGAATCCTGTGCTTTGGGAGTTGAATGAGTTGTGCATATTTAAATGCTGCTTTGAATGTAGTGATCAGCCTTGCACCCAGAAAGGGTGCAATACTGTTCACATGATTAAAAAAGGGGCCAGGAGAATTGCAAACTCTTTGGTGCCGGGCACGAAACTGATTGTTAGGCCCACACGCTCCTCTCCGGATTTGGCGCCATCTGTGCCAGACGCAGCAAGGTAAGAGATTCACTCCCTTTAACTCTTTTCCTTTCCACAGATACTGCCAGCTGTATCACTCTGAGCTTTTCCAGCATTTTCAGTTTTAATTTCAGATTTTCAGCATCTGCTGTATTTTTATTTTATTTTAAATATGAATAACAGTTCTTCATGCTGCATTTCATACAATCTAATGTATCTATTGACAAAGTACATGTCCCAGGTAAGTATATAAAGCTCAGATAGTTAGATATAAGACAGGTGTGCATTTTTATAAGAATCTGCTTTTATTATTCACTATTCAATCTAGTCATCTGTGGTGCAACAATTGGAAAAATTAGGAAGATCTTTGAAAGCAACCTTGGACTGATCGTACTTGGACAAAACATGGAGATTCAGAACAAAAAGATGACAGAAAGAAATAAAACAATTTAAATGAAAAATAAAGGAAAAATATAGAAAATTAATAATTAAAAGGTAGAAGCAGAGAGAGAAAATGGAAATCATAGAATCAAGGAATATACAGGACAGGATGAGGCCATTTGGCCATTCATATTTTTATCATAGAATCCCAACAGTACTGAAAGAGGCCATTCAGCCCATTGAGCATGTACCGACCACAATATCACCCTGGCCCTATCCCCGTAACCCCACACATTTACCTTGCTAATGGCCTGACATTAGGGCAATTTAGCATGGCCAATCAACCTAACCTGCACATTTTTGTACTGTGGAAGGAAACTGAAGCATCCAGAGGAAACCCATGCAGACATGGGGAGAAAGTGCAAACACTACACAGGCACTGATCCAAGACCGGAATTGAATGAACCTGGGTTCCTGGCACTGTGAGGTAGCAGCGCTAACCACTGTGCCACTGTACAGCTTTCTGCAAGAGTAAGTTAGCTAGTCTCACTCCACTGTCCTTGTGGCACTACCAATTTTTCCCTTTTAGACAGTGGTGGGCCATATGCAGTCCATGGGCCCCTCAGGATTCTGCCTGTGGCCCGCGAGACATTTTGCTGCAACAGTGAAAAGGGAGTTTTGCAAAGAGAAGTCGTGAGATTAAGGAATGTGGGAAAGAGCGAGACTGAAAGCAGACCCAGGAGGATAAAAGAGACTGAGAGCGGAGTCAGGAAATATAAAGGCCCTGGAAAGTGTGAGACAGGAATTATAGAGGGGTGGGGGGGAAAAGAGCGAGGCCAAAGGCCAAGTGAGTCGTTAGTTCCCTCACTTGTCTTTCAATACTTCAAAATGTTTTTGGTAACTGAAAGGTTTTCCTCATAAAAAAGTTTCAGTATCGGGGGCAGTAGATTTAATTAATTAATTAAATAAATGTAAATAAATATAAATAAACACATTAAGAATCCAAAGCATATATCTCTGTAATTAAGAAATGTATAACCTTTAATTATAGTTAGTATTAGCTTTGATTAGCACAGTAAATTGTAATAAACGTAAGATCAGTGTAAATATTTATTTTGCTTTTCCCATTTGAAGTTGATGACAGTTCTATTATTATATGGATTATTTATCATTTTCTGCAAACCATTATGAAATATTCAGCCTGTATTAAATTTATTTAATCTTATTCGTGGGGTCATGGTTAGTGCACATGCCGGATTTTAACCTTGCGGCCCACTGTGATAAAGGAGGGCCACTTATGCAACCCACTCACTAGAATAGGTGCCCATCACTGCTTTTAAGTGTTCGTCCAATTCCCTATTGAAATCTGCAATTAAGTTTACCTCCATAAGTGTCTCAAGTGGTGCATTCCAGACGAACAAGTGAATAGTGGTGCTCACAGGGATTGGTATGTGGGTCACTGTATTTTCCTGATGTATATTAAAAGACAGAAGCCTTTTACACTTGGCGCATAAAAAGTTTTTTCTCGTGTTGCCATTGCTTCTTTTGTTCTTTGCCTTCATGCCAGTATTCTCTTGTTTGTGACACTCCGCCACTAGAAACAGTTCCTTCCTATCTACTCTGTTTAGACCTCTCATGATGTTGAAACCGTCAAACAAATCCCTCATCTTTCTCTTCTTTAAAGAGAACAAGCCCAGCTTCTCCAATCTATCCGTGTAACTAAACTCCCTTATCACTGGAACTATGCTCATGCATGCAGAACGTGTCATGCATGAGGACGCCCCAACTGTCACTGTACATGCTCCCCCCACCGCACCCCCCCCCCCCCCCCCCCCCCCCCCCCAACTGCCTGGATTTGCAAAAGCTTGAGACAATTCACACCTCACAAATTCAAGTGAGAAGCATTATAATTTATACTCACAAATATGCTTGTGATTGTTTTTGATATACAAATGTACTGCAGGGAAAAGCCTGGGAGCTACAGGCCAGTGAGCCTTACATCTGTGGTAGGTAAGTTGTTGAAAGGTATTTTGAGAGACAGGATCGAAGGCATTTCGAGACACAAGGACTGATTAGGGACCGTCAGCATGGCTTTGTGAGTGGAAAATCATGTCTCACAAATTAGATTGAAGGGGTAATGAAGAAAATAGATGAGGGCTGTGCAGTTGATATTGTCTACATGGACTTTAGCAAGCCCTTTGACAAGATACCACATGGTAGGTTGTTGCATAAGGTTAAATCTCATGGGATCCATGGTGAGGTAGCTAAATGGATACAAAATTGACTTGATGACAGAACCCAGGGAGTGGTTGTGGAGGGTTGCTTTACAAACTGGAGGCCTGTGACCAGTGGTGTGCCTCAGGGATCAGTGCTGGGTCCACTGTTTTTTGTCAGTTATATTAATGATTTTTGGATGAAAATATAGGAGCCTTGTTAGTAAGTTTGCAGCTGACATCAAGATTGGTGGCATAGTGGACAGTGAAGAAAGTTATCTCAGATTACAACGGGATCTTGATCAATTGAGCCAATGGGCTGATGAATGGCAGATGGAGTTTAATTTAGGTCAATGCGAGGTGATGCATTTTGGTAGATTGAACCAGGGCAGGACTAATTCAGTTAATGGTAGGGCACTGGGGAGAGTTATAGAACAAAGAGATCCAGGGGTACAGCTTCATAGCTCCTTGAAAGTGGAGTCACAGATGGACAGAATGGTGAAGAAGGCATTCAGCATGCGTGGTTTCGTTGATCAGAACATTGAATACAGGAGTTGGGATGGCTTGTTGAAGGTGTACAAAACATGGGTAAGCCTGCACTTGGAGTACTGTGTACAGTTCTGGTCATCCTATTATAGAAAGGATATTATTAAACTAGAAAGTGCGCAGAAAAGATTTACTAGTAGTGCTACTGGGACGTGATGGTTTGAGTTATAAGGAGAGGCTGGATAGACTGGGACATTTTTCTCTGGAGCGTAGGTGGCTGAGGGGTGATCTTATAGAGATCTATAAAATAACGAGGAGCACAGATCAGCTAGATAGTCAGTATCTTTTCCCAAAGGTAGGGAAGTCTGAAACTAGAGGGCATAGGTTTAAAGTGACAGAGGAGAGCTACAGAACTGCCCAGAGGGGCAGTGTTTTCATACAGAGGCTGGTGAATGCCTGGAACAAGCTGCCAGAGTACAATTTTGTCTTTTAAAAAGCATTTAGACAGTTACATGGGTAAGACGGTATAAGGGGATATGGGCCAAATGTGGGCAATTTGGATTAGTTTTGGGGTTTTAAGAAAAGGGTGGCATGGACGAGTTGGGCTGAAGGGCCTGCTCTCATGCTGTAAACCTCTATGAGTCTATTACTCTGTGACATGACTGGAATTAAGAGTACAGGGAGTCAAACTCATTATAACTTCTTTTCATTTTGTTTAAATAACACTGTTGGGCCTATTAGTCAGCATGTAAGTTTTCAGCAATGAAAACAACTCTGCAAGAGCATACCTGAAATCAAGGAGCACAATCCCTACTTTGTAAACAGGAAGGCAGTTTTCAATCATGCAATCAGGCACACTCAGAGTAAATGGTTATTTTCTTCCTTTCACATGACCGCATTGCCAAAATGACCAATTTAATATTCCTGTTGCACTTCAAAATTGCTCAATTTTTATAATTTTGACATAATCAAATTCTGCATCTATAAATATTGGAATCACCAGGTTTTCTAGTGATGTCAAGTTTTGTACATCAATGAAATATCAAGGTCAGATGACCCTTTCGGATAGAAGTCTTTCAAAGGAGCTGATGCAGAAATGTATTTTCCTGAGTTGCAAGCTTGCATTCATTTGCCCTGCTCACATTAGTGACAAAATCAATATGAATATTTATTGAGTATGTCCAAAATCTGCACTTTATTCTATGGACTCCAAAGTAATTTTTTCTACTACCTGCACTGATATTTCCCACCAATTAAACTAAAATTCACACGTGAAAATATCAATTGTGCCACAATGCTCCAGAGACATCTTCACAAATAGCAGTAAGAAAACAGAATGCAGAAATTGTGCTATCTATAAGAGCTCTGCAATGTTGATCATTCTACATGTCAGAAAAAAATAAATAACCTTCATATATCTTCTAAAAAAAACTATTTGAATTACCATAAATGATTCTGTATGTGGCATTGTAGTAAGAGTACTGCATTGCTAGATTATTTTCAGAATGTAAGTGCAACATTTATTTATTAGCTTCCAGCTTGCCCATAACCACTTCAGTGATTTTGATTTGATTTGATTTATTTATTTTTAGGTTGAAAAACACAAACATTTACTTTCTTGTCACCAGGCATCAGGATAGAGGCCCTTTGCATCAGGTTTAGCATGGGCTCAGAAGCAAAAGAAAACTCTCTGCCCAACATTCCCACAACATTTTGATGGTTCCCTATACTAGCTATTCATAAAATCACAGAGTCATAAAAGTTTACAACATGGAAACTGGTCCTTCGGCCCAACTTGATCACGCAGCCCATTTTCTTAACCCCTAAGCTAGTCCCAATTGCCTGCGTTAGGCCCATATCTCTTGACACCCATCTTACCCATGTAATTGTCTAATGCTTTTTAAAAGACAAAATTGTACCCGACTCTACTACTACTACCTCCTGTTCCAGACACTCACTACCCTCTGTGTGAAAAAATTGCCCCTTTGGACCCTTTTGTATCTCTCCCCTCTCACCTTAAACCTATGTTCTCTAGTTTTACACTCCCCTACTTTTGGGAAAAGATATTGACTATCTAGCTGATCTATGCCCCTCATTATTTTATAGACCTCTATACAATCACCCTTCAGCCTTCTACGCTCCAGAGAAAAAAGTCCCAGTCTAGCCAGCCTCTTCTTATAACTCAAACCATCAAGTCCTAGTAGCATCCTAGTAAATCTTTTCTGCACTCCTTCTAGTTTAATATCGTTTCTATAATAGGGTAACCAGAACTGTACACAGTATTCCAGATGCGGCCTTACCCATGTCTTGTACAACTTCAACAAGATGTCCCAACTCCTGTATTCAATGTTCTGACCAATGAAACCAAGCATGCCGAATATCGTCTTCACCACTCTGTCCACCTGTGCCTCAACTTTCAAGGAGCTATGAACATGTACCCCTAGATCTCTTTGTTCTGTAACCCTCCCCAACACCCTATCATTAATTGAGTATGTCCTGCCCTAGTTCAATCTACCAAAATGCATCACCTCACATTTATCTAAATTAGACTCCATCTGCCATTTGTCAACCCACTGGCCCAATTAATCAAGATCCTGTTGCAATCCTAGAAAACCTCCTTCACTGCCCATTTTGCCACCAATCTTGGTGTCATCCGCAAACTTAGTAACCACACATCCTAAATTCTCATCCAAATCATTAATATAACTGACAAATAACAATGGACCCAGCACCAAATCCTGAGGCACACTGCTGGTCACAGGGCCCCAGTTTGAAAAACAACCCTCTACAGCCATCCTCTGGGTTCTGTCATCAAGCCAATTTTGTATCCATTTGGCTACCTCACCCTGGTTCCTGTGAGATTTAACCTAATTTAATTTGTGTCCTTTCTGAGCGAGGTTGCTAATTCCTTGCTAGCTGGTGCTAGTATTGGTTTGGTATCTTGCACATTGTACATTTGGAAATGTAATGAGATTGCTTCAAATCATTTCAATTAGGTCCGTTGTTTTCCTTCTCACTTAATGGGTCAAAATTCCCTCTAATTAAAAAACGAGAGGTAAAAAGCTGTTTTCTCTGTAATTAATGACCCGCCACCAAAAACTCAGAATTGTAACTTTATAATGTGTGATTTTCACAATGGATCATTAATCAAGGAGTGAAACAGTCATTTTCCAAATTCTCATGAAAACAAATATTTTACCATGCCGTATTTTCCTCATTCTGACTTTACAAAATGCAGCAAGATGTTGCCAGTGCTGCCTTGATCCATACCTTTCAATTTCCTGCTGAATTTTTCTATGCCAATGAGTTCCCTTTAATGAGAAAAGGAAAAAAAACACCATCTTTAACAGAGGCTGGCAAGTTCTCATTGTGTATGCAGAACTCCGTTAATTATTCTCTCTCCATCATAACAAGTTTGTATGTGCAGTATCTGAAAGAGTGGATCTGAAAAATTATTTCAATTATTTATTTTATTCACTCGTGGGACATGGGTGTCGCTGGCTAGCCAGCATTTATTGCCCATCCCTAGTTGCCCTTGAGAAGGTGGTGGTGAGCTGCCTTCTTGAATTGCTGCTGTCCATGTGCTGTGCGTTGACCCCCAATGCCTTTAGGGAAGGAATTCCAGGATTCTGACTCAGTGACAATGAAGAAATGGCGATATATTTCCAAGTCAAGATGGTGAGTGGCTTGGAGGGGAATTTGCAGGTGGTGGTGTTCCCATGCATCTGCTTCCCCTGTCCTTCTAGATGGAAGTGGTTGTGGGTTTGGAAGGTGCCGTCTAAGGATCTTTGGTGAATTGCTGCATTGCATCTTGTAGATAGTATGCTCTGCTACTAATGATCATTGGTAGTGGAGTGAGTGGATGTTTGTAGGTGTGTTGCCAATCAAGTGGGCTGCTTTGTCCTGGACAGTGTCAAACTTCTTGAGTGTAGTTAGAGCTGCACCCATCCAGGCATGTGGGAAGTATTCCATCACAGTCCTGGCTTGTACCTTGTAAATGGTAGATAGGCTTTGGGGAGTCAGAAAGTGAGTTACTTGCCGTGGTATCCCTATCCTCTGACCTGCTCTTGTAGCCATTGTGTTTATATGGCAAGTCCAGTTGAGTTTCTCAATGGTAACCCCAAGGATGTTGACAGTGGGGATTCAGTGATGGTATCACCATTGAATGTTTAGGGGCAGTGGTTAGAGTTTCTCTTATTGGTGATGGGCTAATACTTGTATACGCAAAATGGATAACACAGTGTAAGGGAATTATGAATGTGATACAACAGCATTTTATATTTTTAATCTTGGACTTTAGCTCACTCCACTGGGTGTAAGTGGCACAGGAGGCAACTAAAACAGCTCTGCAGAATCTCAGTACTCTCTTTCTGTTCCTTGCCATTTAATTAGCCCCCAATTTTAGTGGTCAAAGCTCCCTCCACATTCCTGATCACCTCTACCTCCCACCACACCCCCAGTCAGGTGGGACCCTTAATAATAGGCACTAATTGGGGTCCAATGAGGTTCATAACACTCACTGTGCCATCTTACTGGTGTTGCAACCCCTCCCCCCTCCATCTCAATGATTTAGCTCACTTTCAGCAGAACACAGCCATATTAAGAGGATTTTCACAGTAACTTCATTGCAGTGTTAATATAAGTCTACTTGTCATACTAATAAATAAACTTTACTTTAATAAACTTTAATATCTGTAAGATTGCACGGGGGTGATGTCCAGTGAGCCAGCATCTCTGACCAGAAAATAATTCACTTTAAAGTTCAAGACATTTGAGGCAAGGATATATATGATATACGCTAAATAAAATTAGATTGAAGCAATTAAAAAGAAACCAATCTGATTCATATTAGGTATTCATATAGAGTCAGCATTTTAGTGCATGTTTAGTGAGTATGATTAAGCCTAAAATGTGCGATGCGTGCTCTTCATTATCTTCATTATGCCATAAAATATTCATGAGGTTAATTTCGAAGACAGTTTATGACAGAAAATGCATTTATGCTCTAAGGTATGAAAATAAGACTGCTCATATGGCTAAAACGACAAAATATGCAAGTACATTTATTTGACATTTAATTTTCTGTTCAAGTGACAGTTTAAAGCTGCCTTCTAGAAGACAGAAAATTGCTTGGTCTGAAGTAATTTCGTTTCCCTTCCTATTTTCATTTGTTCCTAATCAATATTTTGTTGATTGAAAGTCTTCTCAGACTTGCATTTCTTATTTATTGACAAGTGAATCTTGTAAAATGATTTATTTTCTCCATCAGTTTTTTTGCTATCTTCCCATCCCTTCTTAAGACATTGATACTATTTTTATATTAAAATAATTAAAAATTGAATGTGTCATGTGCAACATTTCTCTAAAAACTCTTGATAATCTTGGGGATTGGCGGGGTGGGGGGGAGGCGGGGTGGAATGAGGAATTCATTTGCCGAGGCATTCTCCCTCTCATCTTCTGTAACTGTGGTGGAAAAGCTACAGAAACCATAGGAAAATAGAATGAACTCCCGAGTTATGGCGGGCCAAAGGATGAACCCATTATAGAAATTCTCCCTTGAGGGTCAGTAGTTTATTCAATCTGCCCTAATGCTGGATTTGTGTCCTTCTCTCTTGCCTCACCTTGTGCCCTCTCTGAGTTCTCCTTCTGCTCTCTTCAGCCTATTCTTATTGAACCACTGACCATCAACCTGACTTCCCTCCTGGATCCCATGTTAGCCGATTTGGTTTTTTATACAATTTTTAAGGGAAGTGGGCAGTACTAGCTTGGCCAGCATTTATTGCCCATCCCAAATTGCCCTTGAAAAGGAGGTGGTGAGCCATCTTCTTGAACTGCTTCAGTCCCTGTAGTGTAGGTACATCCATTGTGCTGTTAGGAAGAGAATTCCAGGATTTTAACCCAGCAATAGTGAAGGAATGGCAACATATTTCCAAGTCAGGATGGTGATTGACTTTGAGCAGAATATTTATATGGTTAGTCCAGTTCTGTTTTTACTCAATGGTGACCATCAAACGCTCCCCACCCCACCCCCGCCCCCCCACCCCCACTCACCCCGCTGCCCAGAATGTTGATAGTGGGGGATCTGGCGATAGTAATGCTGTTGAATGTCAAAGGGTGATGGTTAGATTGTCTTGTTGGGAGATTGTCATTGCCTAGCACTTGAGTGAATGAATGTTACTTGCTACTTATCAGCTCAAGTCTGGAAATTGTCCAGATCTTGCTGCATTTGGACATGGACTGGTTCAGTATCTGAAGAGCCACAAATGGTGTTGAACATTGTGCAATCATCTGTGAACATCCTAATTTGGATCTGATGGAAGGAAGGTCAATGATAAAGCAGTTGGAGATGTTTAGGCCCAGTATACTACCATGAGGAACTCCTGCAGTTATGTTCAGGAGCTGAGATGATTGACTTTCAACAAACACAACCTTCTTCCTTTGTGCCAAGCATGACTGCAACAAGCGGAGTGTTTCCCCCTGGTTTCCATTGATGTCAAATTTGCTAGGGATCTGTCATGCACACTTGGTTAAATTCCTCCTTGATGCCAAGAGCAGTCATTCTTACCTCTCTTGAATTCAGCTATTTTCTTCTTGTTTGAACCTAGGCTGACCTTGGCGGAACCCAAACTGAGCATCAATCAACACGTTATTCTTAGGCAAGTGCAATTTGATGACTCTGTTGATACCCCTTTCAGCACTTTACCGATGATTGAGAGTAGACCGATGGGGTGGTAATTAGCCTGCTTTTTGTATACAGCAACTTCCTGTATACAAAACAACATCTACCCAGCAACTTCCCACATTGCTGGGTAGATGGTGTAGCTGTACTGGAACAGCTTCACTAGGGACATGGCAAATTTTGGAGCACAAGTCTTCATCATGCAGTGTATATTGGGGGAAGGGTATCGGGACTGAATGCAATGTATTTTAGGGAGAGGACATAGGGACTGAATGCAGTGTATGCTGGGCAGAGGGCAAAGGGATTGAATGCAGTGTATATTAAGGAGGAGGCATAGGGATTGAATGCAGTGCGTGTTGGAGAGAGGGCATAGGGATTGAATGCAGTGTATATTGGGGAGAGGGGATATGTAAGGGGCAACTAGACGAATAAATGAATAGGATGGGAATAGAAGGATACAGACTCCATATGTGCATACGATTTTAGTTTAGTCAGGCACAGAGATTGACACAGCTTTGGAGGGCCAAAGGGCCTGTTCCTGTGCTGTACTTTTCTTTGCTCTTTGTACTATTGCTGGAATATTGTCAGCATCTGTAGCCTTTGCAGTACAACCCTTGGCTTCACCGTCCTTGCAAACAGCTGCACCATCTGAAACCTCCCTTCCTCTCTAAAGTCCTTGAACTTGTTCCCTTCTCCCAAATTTGTGATCACATAAATACACAATAAGGAACAGGAGTAGGCCATTCAGCCCCTTTAGCATGCTCTACCATTTCTAAGGTCATGGTTGATCTGATAGTAGTTCAAATCTGCATCCTGCAGATAACCTATCGCTTAGAATTTATGCACCATACGATTCCAAGAACTCTGTGTTTGAATTCTTGATCAAGTTTCTATGTCTGTCACACACACAAAACAGCTCTGATTAAAGCCACAAATGGCATTCTTTGTGATTTGTTAAAGGGAAACTATTCGTCCTCATCCTTCTCCCCCGTTGCTCACACCATCCTCATCTATCGTCTCTCCACCATCACATGGCTCAGTGGAACTGCCTTTACCTTGTTCCATTTTTATCTATATAATTGTACCCAGAGAACCACATTAGGGATTCCGCTTCCCGTTCTTCATAGAATCCATTCAGTGCAGAAGGAGGCTATTTGGCCCATCAAGTCTGCACCAACCTTCTGACAGAGCATCTTACCCAGACTTTGTCCCCATAATCCCACGCATTTACCCCGCTAATCCCCCTAATTTACACATCTTGGGGCACTAAGTGGCAATTTAGCATGGCTAATCAACCTAACCTGCACATCTTTGGACCATTGGAGGAAACTGGAGCATCCGAAGGAAACCCACACAGACAGGCGGAGAATGTACAAACTTCACAGAGTCACCCAAGGCCAGAATTGAGCCTGGGTACCTGGCACTGTGAGGCAGCAGTGCTAACTACTGTGCCACCGTGCCACCTTACAATTCTTGCAACTACATCTGCAGTCTGCCAAAGATTTATCTTTGAATTCTTCCTATTTCTAATCTCCATGCTGCTCCTCAGTGATATGGTCTGAAAGCACAACATCAGTTTCTACAGCTGTGCTGAAAATGCACAGATCTACATTGCCACAACCTTTTCTTGTTTCCTCCACTGTCGTTAAATTCTCAGACTGCTTGTCTGTCATCTGGTGGATGAGCAGAACTTTCTGTTAGTTAAATATTGGGAAGACTGAAGTCATTGATTTCGTTCCTCATCACAAACCTCACTCTCTAATCCCATCCCTGTCCCTGGCAAATCACCGACTAAACTAGTGTGTCGGCAAACCTGGAGTCACATTTTACCCTGAGATAAACTTTCAGCCACATTTTCACACTGCCAATAAAACCACCTATTTCTGTCTTTGCAACATCACCAATCTCCACATTTGCCTCAGCTCTCACGATGCCGTAATCCTCATCCACACCTTTGTTACCTCAAGATTTGCCTATTCTAATGTACTCTTGGTCAGCTCTTTCACCCATCACCCCATATTTGCTGACCTAAACCAGTTCCCTTTTAAATAACACCTTGATTTGAAAATTCACATCCTTGTTTTCAAATCTCTCCATGACCTTGTCCCTCGTTATCTCTGTAATCGCCTTAAGTCTTA
The DNA here is from genome assembly GCF_965287045.1 of Carcharhinus amblyrhynchos. Lineage (NCBI taxonomy): Eukaryota > Metazoa > Chordata > Chondrichthyes > Carcharhiniformes > Carcharhinidae > Carcharhinus > Carcharhinus amblyrhynchos. Next base: position 91,356,235 of record NC_137328.1, on the reverse strand, counting down.
CCTCCCTCCTAGCAACCTCTGTTCCTCTAATGTCTTGACCTATTTGGATCCCTTGATATTCTCACTAAGCCATGCAGGGAGGTTCAAAAATTCATTTTCTTGTTCACGAGTTAAAGACAAACTTGAATGTCGAGGACACACTGCTAAGATAGCCTGCAAGAATGTAACACATTAGGCACAGGGATACTAATGTTTGAGTTGAATCTTCATCCTAACCTTGATATTATGTTACAAACTCCAACTTTCTCACATACATGTGATTTGTTTGTGTTTTTGTTTTTAAAAACTGTTTAATGTTTAATCTTCTTTGAATGTGCTTGCGAACTTTGTGTTATCCAGTAATATTTTGACTCTGTTTCCTTCTGCAATATCGAAGATGTGAAAAGGTAAAAAAGCTGGTCACAGTATCACTCACCTGATTTTCTGATTTCATTATCCTTGTTTTCCTTTATGATCACTTTCTTGTCTATCTCTTTCTACCTCTGTGATATCTTTACAGACGTATTAATTTTTCCCAATGTCGTTTCTGAACCACTTAGACCTCTCTTTTTTTCTGACTTTTACCATAATTTTATCATTCCCTCTTTTCTCCCTTTCCTCTTACCTTCTTCAAAGCACAGGAACAGGGCCTTTGGCCCACCAAGCCTAAGAACATAACATAAGAAATAGGAGCAGGAGTAGGTCATCTAGCCCTCCGAGCCTGCCCCGCCATTCAATAAGATCATGGCTGATCTGAAGTGGCTCAGTTCCACTTTCCCGCTTTCTCCCCATAACCCTTAATCCCCTTGCCTACCAAAAACCTATCTACCCGCGTCTTAAATATATTTAGCAAGGTAGCCTCCACCACTTCAACGGCAGAGAATTCCAGAGATTCACCACCCTTTGAGTGAAGAAGTTCCTCCTCAACTCCGTTCTAAACTGCACCCCCCTTTATCTTGAGGCTGTGCCCTCTAGTCCTGCTTTCCTTTCTGAGCGGGAAAAACCTCTCCACCTCTACCCTATCCATCCCTTTCATCATCTTTTATGTCTCAATGAGATCTCCCCTCATCCCTCTAAACTCTAACGAGTACAAGCCCAGTCTATTCAGCCTCTCCTCATAGCTCAACCCCCGCAACTCCGGTATCAGCCTAGTGAACCTCCTCTGCACTTCCTCCAAGGCCAAAATATCCTTGCGTAAGTGCGGCGACCACAACTGCACACAGTATTCCAGCTGCAGCCTCACCAGTGCCCTGTACAGTTGCAGCAAGACCTCCCTACTTTTATATTCAATCCCCCTCGCTATGAAGGCTAGCATCCCATTTGCCTTCCTGACCACCTGCTGCACCTGTAGGCTGGGTTTTTGCGACTCATGCACAAGGACCCCCAGGTCCCTCTGCACCGTAGCATGCTGCAGCTTTTCGCCCTGTAAGTAGTAGTCCTTCCTACCATTATTCCTACCAAAGTGGATAACCTCACACTTGCCAACATTGTACTCCATCTGCCAGGTCCTCGCCCACTCGCTCAGCCTATCTAGATGCAGACTTTCCACACCCTCCGCACAATTTGCTGTTCCACTTATCTTTGTGTCATCAGCAAATTTCGACACCTTACACTCGGCTCCCTCCTCCAGATCATCTATATAAATGGTAAATAGCTGAGGCCCCAGCACCGATCCCTGGGGCACTCCACTAGTCACCAACCGCCAATCCGAATAGCACCCATTGACACCCACTCTCTGCCTCCTATTCGACAGCCAATCCCCTATCCACACTAACACCCTACCCCCAACTCCATGCCTCCTAACCTTCTGTAACAACCTTTTGTGCGGCACCTTATCAAACGCCTTCTGAAAATCGAGAAACACCACATCCACCGGTTCCCCTCTATCCACCGCACTAGACACAGCCTCATAGAATTCCAATAAATTCGTCAGACACGACTTCCCCTTAACGAAACCGTGCTGCGTCTGCTCTATTAAACAATTCTTCTCAAGATGCCTTGCTATTTTCTCTTTGATTATGGATTCAAGCATTTTTCCTACAACAGACGTTAAACTAACCGGCCTATAATTCCCTGCCTTTTGCCTGCTACCCTTTTTAAACAGCGGCGTAACATTAGCCGTTTTCCAATCTTCCGGAACTTCCCTGGAATCCAGCGAGGTTTGGAAGATAATCACCAAGGCATCCACTATCACCTCCGCCATTTCTGTGCCGAACATGACACCTTTCTAACTAAATACCTTTTGCCTCTATACGGTCCATATCTCTCTATTCTCTGCCTATTCATGTATCAGTCAAGATGCCTCTTAAACGTTGCTATAGTATCTGCTTCTACCACTTCCTCTTGCAGTGCGTTCCAGGTACCCTCTGTGTAAAAAACATGCCTCTCACATCTCTTTCAAACTTTTCTCCTTTTACTTTAAACCTATGAGCCCTCGTAATTGACATTTCTACCCTCCAACACTATCATCCTGTCCTGATCTCATTTTCTCTCCTCTTTCACTTTTCTCAGTTTTAACTCTGCCTCTACAACAATTCAGTACCAATTTCTTACCCCAAATGATTTTGAAGACTTTTGTCAAATCTCTTCTCAATTGTCTATTCTCCACATAAACAGTCCCAACTTCTCCAATCCATCTATGTAATTGAAGTTCTCATTAATCTTTTCTGCACTCTCTTTAATACCTTCACACATTAACATTCACGCCACACAAATGCCCGGTAATGACCATCACTAATAAGAGACACTCTATCCACCAACCCTTGACATTCAATGGTGTAACCATTACCGAAACCCCCACTGTCAATATCCTTGGGTTTACCATTGACCAGAAACTCAACTGGACTCACCACGTTAACACAATGGTTACAAGTGCAGGTCAGAGGCTTGGATTACTGCAGCAAGTAACTCACCTCCTATCCACCATCTACAAGGCACAAGTCAGGAGTGTGATGGAATACTCCCCACTTGCTTGGATGGGTGCAACTCCGACAACACTCAAGCAGCTTGACACCATCCAGGACAAAGCAGCCTGCATGATTGGCACCACATCTACAAACATTCAATCCCTCCACAACCGACACTTGGTAGCAACAGTGTACACTATCTACAAGATGCACTGCAGCAATTCATTAAAGATCCTTAGACAGCATCTTTCAAACCCATGACCACTTCCATCTAGAAGGACAAGGGCAGCAAATAAATGGGAACACCATGACCTACAAGCTCCCCTCCAAACCGCTCAACATCCTGACTTGGGAACATATTGCCATTCCTTCACAGTCACTGGGTCAAATTTCTGGAATTCCTTCCCTAATGGCATTGTGGACCAATCCACAGATTATGGACAGCAGCGATTCAAGAAGACAGCTCACCACCACCTTCTCAAGGGCATCTAGGATGGGCAATAAATGCTGGCCAACCAGCGATGCCCATATGCCACAAATGAATAAAAAATAAATTTCCTGAAGTGTCGCACCCAGAACTGGACACAATCCAGCCGGAACTCTATCACCTCGTCCACCAGGGAATAGGAATGGGCAAGGAAATCTCCATTGACCTTGGGTGGGAATTTGCTCTTCCCTCTCTTGCTGGTCTTGCAGTCACTCTTTCACTCTCTCTCTCATACTCCTTTTATCACCATTGTTGTGCTTTTGCCTCTCTTGATGATCTCACATTGATTTTGTCATTCTCTTTCTCTCTCTCTCTCTTTGACACTCCTTTCATCCCCATCATGCTTTGCCTCTCTCACTGGTCTCACAGTGTCTCTCACTCTCTCTGTCACTCCTTTTATCCTCTTTTGCTTTTCCCTCTCCTGCTCGTCTTGCAGTGACTCTCTCACCCTCTTGATGTTTTGTTATCTCCATTGTACTTTGCTTCACCCACTAGCTTCAGAGTGACTCTCTCACTCTCTCAGTGGGGGTAGGGCCAGGGTGGGATTGTGTTCAGTGCAGACTCGATGGGCCGAATGGCCTCTTTCTTCACTGTAGGGTTCTATGATTCTGTGATTCCTTTAACACCTCCTGTTCTCTCACCTCTCCTGCTGGTCTAGCCCTGTCTCTTTCAGCACTTTTATCCCCATTCTGCTCTCACCTTTCCCACACACAATCACATTCTCAAGATTCATCAGTGATTTATTGCTGAGATGAATCAATGCTGTGTTGTTGGCAAATGGTGGCATGACGGTACAATGGTTAGCACTGCTGCCTCACAGTGCCAGGGACCCGGGTTTGATTCCTGGCTTGGATCACTGTCTGTGCAGAGTCTGCAAGTTCTCTCCATGTTGGCAACAGTTTCCTCCGGGTGCTCTTGTTTCATCCTAAAATCCAAAAGATGTGCTGGTTAAGTGCATTGGCCATGCTAAATTCTCCCTCAGTGTACTCGAACAGGCGCCAGAGTGTGGCAGCTAGGGGCTTTTCACAGTAACTTCATTGCAGTATTAATGTAAGCCGACTTTTGACACTAATAAATAAACTTTAACAAAAAGCAACATTTTTACACAGAAGGTCATAGTTTCATTTTGGAAGAAGCTAATCTTATAGCGGTCATATTTCTTTTCAAAATCTCTTATGAGGACCTTAATTGTCCATATCAGATGCAGTGTATTAAACCTGGACTTTAGGAAACTCAAGATGGTGGTGCATTGCAAACTGTGCTGCTGTAATCCATCACCCACCATTCTATGGCTGATGAGAAAGCTCTGAACCATGAGAACTGCTGAAAGGATTTTCCTGGAGGCTGGATATGAGACCATTGTGCCCAATGTTTGGTCCCTCCATTAACACACTAGCAGAAAGACATACAACTGGAATCACACAACTCCAACCAATGGAACCATTGTGCAATGAAGTAGGGTAGCAGTGGAAGGCTACATTTCTGAACGGAGAGCTGTGACAAATGGTGTTCCTCAGGGATCAGTGCTGGGACCTTTGCTGTTTGTAATATATATAAATGATTTGGAGGAAAATGTAACTGATTTGATTAGTAAGTTTGCAGACGACACTAAGGTTGGTGGATTTGCAGATAGTGATGAGGACCATCAGAGAATGCAGTAGGATATATATATAGATCAGTTGGAGACTTGGGCAAAGAGATGGCAGATAGTGTTTAATCCGGACAAATGTGAGATAATGTATTTCGGAAGGTCTAATACAGATAGTAAATATACAGTAAGTGGCAGAACCATTTAGAGTATTGATAGGCAGAGGGCTCTGGGTGTACAGGTACACAGGTCACTGAAAGTGGCAATGCAGGTGGAGAAGATAATCAAGAAGGCACATGGCATGCTTACCTTCATCGGGTGGGGCATTGACTTTAAAAATTGGCAAGACATGTTGCAGCTTTATAGAACATTAGTTAGGCTGCACTTGGAATATAGTATTCAATTCTGGTCGCCACACTACCTGAAGGATATGGTGGCTTTGGAGAGGGTACAGAGAAGATTTACCAGGATATTGCCTCATATGGAGGGCATTAGCTATGAGGAGAAGTTGGAGAAACTTGGTTTGTTCTCACTGGAATAACGGAGGTTGAGGAGTGACCTGATAGAAGTCTACAAGATTAAGAGAGGCATGGACAGAATGGATAGTCAGACATTTTTTTCCCAGGGTGGAAGAGTCAATTGCTTGGAGGCACAGGTTTAAGATGGGGCAAAGTTTAAAGGAAATGTATGAGGCAGATTTTTTACACAGAGAGTAGTGGATGCCGGGGGAGGTAGTGGAAATGGATATGGTAGTGATTTTTAAGGGGCATCTTGACAAATACATGAATAGGATGGGAATAGAGGATATGGTCCCCGGAAGGGTAGGGGATTTTAGTTCAGTTGAACAACGTGGTCGGTGTTGGCTTGGAGGGCTGAAGGTCCTGTTCCTGTGCTGTAATTTTCTTTGTTCTTTATAGTATGTGCTCGTACTGTGGTTTTGAAGATTATGGCAATGTATTCACACATTTTATAGGAAGAAAGGAATCCCTAGTCCTATGCAGCAAGGATTAAAGTCTACAGTTGTAGTTACCTAATCACCAAATAGTATCTTTGTTGGGCGGAAGGGGAATGAATCCTTTTGGAATTGAGTTGGCTTAAATACGACAACCCTAGTGATGGAAGATAGAAACAAGTCAAGATAAAACCAGCCTCCCATCCACTGATTCTGTCTATGCTTCCTGCTGCCTCTGCAAAGCAGCCAGCATAAGAAAGGACACCATGCACTCCGGACGTTCTCTCTTCCACCCTCTTCCATTGGGAAAAAGATGCAAAAGTCTGCTGACATGTACCAACCGACTCAAAAACAGCTTCTTCTCTGCTGCCATCAGACTTTTGAATGGACTTGCCTTGCATTAAGTTGATCTTTCCCTACACCCCACCTATGACTAACACTACATTCTACACTATGAACGGTATGCTTTGTCTATAAAGCACGCAAGAAACAATACTTTTCACTGTATCCTCATACATATGACAATAATAAATCAAATCAAATATCATGGCAGACTCAAACTAACCTGATAGTCTGAGCCAGGCTGCTCCAGGGAAGTTTGACAATTCATCAGCCAGGCTGCATCATTACTGGGACCTGAAACAATAGATCTATCACTGGCAGGCTGGGATTCTTCCAATTCAGCTCCAAGTAATCCTGAAATCCAATGTTATAACCAGTGGACAGGATGGTTCAAGCTGATAATTGTGTAAAAATCCACCTCCACTTTTATGTAAACTTGGGCTACCTGTACCTTGCTTATTAGCAGCCTGACTTGATGTTTGAAGACAAAATATCACAGATGATGGAAATAAAAAAAAATGAAAAGGCTGGAAACACACAAACAGGTCAGGTGAGCTGGTTCCAGTGACAGATCATCAATCTGAAACGTTATCTTTGCTTCTCTCTCTGTGGAGTGTTTCCAGCATTTTCTGTTTCTTTTCGTTTAAGGTCATTGGATTTAACTAAGTAGGATACATTCCTGTAGTGGCAAAGTATGTATTCTATATCAGGCAAATTGTAACCCTACCTTTATGAATACTCAAGCATCTTGATGCGTGGCTGCACTCAGATTGAATGACGATAGGATCAAGCCCAAACTAGCGATGCAGCTAAAAGCAAAAGTTGCTGACATAAACAGATGTATTTTACAAGTTTTTTAGATGCAGCTAAATATAGAATGCTGTATCTCATAATTACCAAAAATATATTGCAAGGGGATAAACTACGTTCGTTGCTATTGCATACTTAATATAAATACTATTTAAATAACTCAGTCAGATTTGGTGGAACCGAAGATGCAATATGATTGTTCTTTTTCTCTTGCATCAGTCAGTTTCATCCAAATAACTCTTCATCCCCACCAGCCGTACCTCATGCTGGATATGATTCCAACTGCTCTGATTGTTTGGGTAGGTGTGAACCTTTGGTATAATATCGAAGTTGCTACACTGCATGTGTGAGTCGGAATAATGGGTGTTGGTCTGAGGCCATTACAGTTAAACTCAGACCTGTCCTCACCTGACATCTGCACACATAATTCTAGCCTTCATTGCAGGATGTTCAGAATCATAAACCCTGGTTAATCCTATTTCCTATGCCCAGCTTGGAATGCCAGAATCAGTTGTAGCCTATATCCATTTGCATCCCCCACCACTCCTACCTCCCTTCCTGCCTTGCAGCTGTTCCAACTGAAATTTAGCAGAGATGTAGGATTTAATTTTTTTTTCATTTTTTTTATGGGATCTGAGCATTGCTGGCTGGGCCAACATTTATTGCCCATCCCTAACTGCCCTCCATTTCAGAAGACATTTCAGAGTCAATCACATTGTTGTGATTCTGCGGTCACATGTAGACCAGACCAGGTAAGGACAACAGCTATCCTTCCCTAAAACACATTAATGAACCAGATGGGTTTTTACAAAAATCAGCAATGGTTTCATGGTTATCAGTAGACTTTTAGCTTTTTGTAACGTTGTATTTTACAGGATGAGTGTTTTATTTCTCCACTAGAGGAAAATATCATCAAGAAATTATTAAATGGTTTGTATTTTCTAGAAAAAAATGCCAATCAAAGTGTTCCTTGAACACATTTATTAAGGCATTAATTAAACATGCACATTGAAATATCTCACTGTGTTGTTAAATTGCTTAGCCACATGTAGACTAAATAAATTACTGTATTGTCTTAAGCCTGAGTGTGGACCTTAAATGAGTCTGACAAATATGCACTGCATTGTGCTGGCAAATAAGGTACTTGGTATGGGTGACAGTAGAAAAGTTTATCTCCATATAAGCACCAAAGAATTTGAATAGAAACCATTAAGCAGTCAATATACAACACAGGGCATCAGACAAAAGTAGCATTACCGTGATGTTAAAATAGTCCCCAGTGGTAAATCCATATATTGATATTCCCAGTGGTTACATTCTCTCTCGATGTTTCTAATATGATCACTGAGGCATATACAAATCCAGTCTGAAGTATTCAAAGCTTGCATGCACGCCAAAGCCTACAGAGAGACTTTATAACTACTAGAAAACAATGATATGTATTTATAGGCACACATAATGGTCCAGTCCAGGTAATGGTTTGCTTGCAGGTCAGCGTTATTATTTTTCCCCATCCTCTTTGATTTGCAGATGTAGAATATTTGATAGAATGACACATCAAGATTTCACATTTTAAAACTTTTACTGTAAGAAATAACAAAGCACCATTGACTAAATATAGGCAGCGTATACCTTTAAACTACAGAAAGGAATATTCCCATACTCACCTCCTATACTTATCACACATTGCACACTCTGTGGAATTATAACTCTTATAACAAATAGTCACTGAAAATTGGGCCCTGACAATATTCCAGCACTAGTACGGTACTGAAGATTTGTGCTCTAGAACGTGCTGCGGCCAGCAACGTGGAACATTGCCCGGGTATATCCTGTAAATAAATCCAACCTGGCCAATTATTGCCCCATCAGTCTCCTGTTGGTCATCAATAAAGTGATGGGAGGGGTCATCAACAATGAGATAAGGGGATTTTCACAGTAACTTCATTGCAATGTAATGTAAGCCTACTTGTAACTAATAAGTAAACTTTAACTTTAACCTTTAGATAAAGTGACACTTGCTTAGCAATAACCTGCTCACTGACATTCAGTTTGGTTTCTGTCAGAGTCCCTCAACTCCTGATCTCATTCCAGCCTTGGTTGAAACATAGACAAAGGAGTTAAACTCTAGAGGTGAGGTGAAAGTGACTGCTCTTTACATCAAGGCAGCATTTGACTGAGTGAAGCAATAAAGAACTTGAACAAAACTGAAGTGAATAGGAAACAGTGGAAAAATTCTCCGCTGGTTGGAGCTGTACCTGGCACAAAGGGAGATGGCTGTGGTGATTGGAGATTGGTTGCCTCAGCTCTAGGACATCACTGCAGGAGATCTTCAGGATAGTGTCCTCAGCTGAACCAATTACAGCTGCTTCATCAATGACTCTCTCCCATCAGAAGGTAGAAGTGGGGATGCATTCTGGCTATTGCACAATGTTCAGCACTAATCATGACACTTCTGAAGGTACTGAAGCAGTCCATGTCCAATTGCAGAAACAATTGGACAATATCCAGGTTTGGGCTGTCAAGTGGCAAGTGACATTTGTGCCACACAAGTGCCAGGCAATGACTATTTCCAGCAAGAGAAAATCTAATTATCACCCTGGGCTTCCATTACCCCTGGGTAATGACATTACCATCGCTGAATTTCCAATGTCATCATCCTGGAGGTTGCCATTTACCAGAAACTTATCCATTCTGTCCACGTCTCTCATAATCTAGTACACCTCGATCAGGTAACCCTTCAGTCCTCTCTGCCCCAACGGAACCAACTCATGCTTACCCAACCTCTCTTCATAACCTAAATGTTCCACCTCAGTCAGCATCCTGGTGAATCTCCTCTGGCAATGTGAAAGGTCATATTACCCTTTCTTTTACCCTAAGTTTAAAGATGTAGTCCAAAAGATATTAATCTTGTAGACATTACTATTGCATCACTTGTCTTGAATAATAGTGTCGAATTTGCGTAAAAACTGGAGTAAATCCCACTTGTTTTTCCAGCGGGAGTTTCAAAATGAATCTCCCCCAACTCTGTGCACTGCAGAGTGCATGAGCGTAAATCAGAGGGCAGGTCCTATTCCCACTGGAGAAGTGGCAACATAGCGCTGATTGGACCTCTCGGTATGCGCCGATCTGTCAGCACTGAGATCGGCACATGTGCAGCAGCCTGCTCGAATCACTGGCTAACCCTGTGACAACTGCAATACCCTCTGCCATCCCCTCCGCACCCCCCAAGGCCCGAGTGCTGGCCCCTTGGATGCGTCCAGGCCAGCCCTGCCATCCCTCCTTGCCTCTGGCCCACCATTATTACCTGCCCCCACCCCCACAGCCCCAATCTCCTGAACCGCCCCACCCTCCACTAGAGGCCCCACAAGTCCTCCTGTGGTTTCAACTCTCTCTGCAGTCCCAACTCTCCCCACAATCCCAACTCCCCCCTGCAGCCCCAGCCCCCTAGCAGGCTGACACCCTTCACCCCAATGCCCAGCCTTGATCACTGGCATCCCTCTCTCTGTCACTCAGTTAAAATGCAGAGTGGCAGCAGGACCCCCACCCCCAGCGAGACATCCCCCATTAGGCCCTGCCCCCTATTTGGCCCGCCCCTTAGCACTGCCTGATGCCTAGTGGGTAATACCAAGGTGCTCCTTGGGCATTGGCACTTTGGCACTTGGGCAGTGCTAAGAGCCCAGGCTTTCACTACTAGGCTGGCAATATCCAGGGGGCACCCTACCAGTGCCAAACCCTCTAGGGGCAATTGCCTCCTGTTCACTCCATAGCTCCCCACAAGTAGGGAGCTAGGGTAAACCCTGCTGGAGTGAACCACTCCTGGTGGGTTGCGGGGAAATGCTAGCAGGCCCGGAGATTTCAATCCCAGGCCCACTAATGACATTTAAAATTTATGGTAATGAATATTATCATAATTTATGCAACTTTGAGTTGATTTCTACCCTGAAGCTGATGGTGCCAGAAATCCAGCTGCCAGAGACTTGCAGAAGCCATGGCGCTGAGTAGGAATCCTATGAAATGGTCTCCACTCGGGTCTTCTGGCCCATTGCGCTATAAAAACAGCGCAGCAGGATGGGAGAATTGTCCCCTATATCTTGCTAGTAGATATTTAGTCCAGCATTTCCATGGACAGTATCCAAGGTCCTGCAGCTACAGAGCAGATGTCAGCCACTCTGAAAACACCACCTTCATCATCGTTTCCTGTCTCTTCTTTTCACCCTGAAGGATGACTTGCTTTCTGGTTCGATGAGTTCTGAGAGGGATGATAACTCTGTTTTCTTGTAAACTACCCTAGGCAGCACGGAAATGCTCCGTTTAGGAATCCAGATTGATATTATTACAAAATATTAAAGGAAATGCAAGTGATCTTTTTTGTTTAATTCATTTGTATGATGTGGGTGCCACTCGCTGGCCAGCATTTATTGCCCATCCCTAGATGCCCTTTAACTGGGTGGCTTGCTAGGCCATTTCAGAGGGCAGTTGAGAGTCAACCAGACCAGCCAGACCTGCTAAGGATGGTAGATTTCCTTTCCGAAAGCACATTAGTGAGCTGGATTACTTTTTCTGCTAATGGTTTTATAGTCATCAGTCGATTCTTAATTCCAGATTTCTTTTATTGAATTTAAATTTCATCATCTTCCATGGCAGGATTCGAACCCAGGTCCTCAGATCATTCGCTGAATTTCTGGATTAATCATCTAGCGGTAATACCACAAGGCAACCACCTCCCCAGGACCAGGATTCTGTGGCCCTGTAACCGCATGTCTGTGCTCCCCCAAACCCCCCACCCTGGCAAATGCGATGGACCATTTAAATTGCCGTTGACTGTGATGGGATCATAATATTTCACTGGGTGGGAGGGGCTGTAAAATTCTGGCCCATTTTTTCTATAAATGACAGACGCACTTTCACCAAAATGTTGGCCTATGCGATGGTGGTAGATTTGTTCCTACCAATGCCATATCAAGAAGTTGGAGTATGAAGTCCTTGAACTCATTCCAAACAATTCAACATTAAAACTTTCTGGATTCACGTTTTCCTGCGAGATTAAATCTCTTTCACTTATGACAGTTAATATTCTAAATCTTGGCATCAGGGTTAGAAAGATACAAAGATTAGCAGTGAATCCAACTAGCTTGTTTGGTATGCAGGGAGTACAGTTCTCCACTATAACCTTTATATGACTGAAAATCACTCCTGAATTTTATTCAAGCAAACTAAAACAGTATTCTCCATTTCCATAATAGTTTCTTTCATTTGGGAACAATGTGAATTGTTATTTAACAAAGTTTATAAAATTGGAGCACGGAGTACATCTTTTATTAGGGCTCATTTTGAACAAATACGAGAAAGATTCCATTCATAGTTATTTTCAAGGCTTTGATCCGTAGTAGAGTTCGTCGGGCCTATCTTACGAAAAAAATTCTTAGTACTGAATGAGCGAGAAAATAGGTGAATTTCAGATCAGTTTTTTGGATGGGTTTCAAAAGGCAGAGTGTGGATATGGGCTAAGCTCCCTGGTGAACCCAGCTACAGACTTCTTGGGGTGCCATTGTGCAGGTGTCCCGATTGCCCAGAGAACTGGGAACTAGGAGGTCTCCTGCCACCCTTCCCTCCACCACAGTCATTGCCCATTCCCCCCCTCCTCGTGTAACCATCTCCATGGCAATGTGGGTCGCCAGCATCAGGACATCAGGACCCGCTGATCAGTCACTTGTCATGACACCCTCCATGGCGCACCTGCAGACACCCTCTTTGCTCATCACTCACTGTGCCAGCCTCCCACCCCTCCATTGATCATCCCACCTTTCATAACCCCTCCTGCCGATTACCCCCCTTGTATGCCCCCCGCCAATCACACTCTTGCATACTCCCTGCCGATCTTATCCCCCTTGCATACCCACTGGCAATCATCCTCCTTGTATACCCCCTGCCAATCACTCCCCCTTGCATACCCCCCTGTGGATCACCCCACCTCCCCGCATACCACCCCCCCCCCCCCCCCCCCCCCCCTTGCTGGTCAGTCCACACCCCACCCCCTTGCATACCCCTCTGCTTTTCATTCCCCCCCTTGCATACCCTCACTGCCCTCCTCCCCTGACTGCAGAGCTCCCCGCTGCAGAGTTCCTCCCCTGCAGAGCCTCCCCTCTTACCTCCCCCGCCTGCAGAGTTCCCTTCCTTTCCTTCCCACTGCATTTGCAACACTGCTGGGAAAATTCTGCTACAAAGTATATTCCATCCCAAATCTCATGGATGAGCAAAGGAAAAACATGACAAGAGATTATAAAAGCACATTTTGAACTCTGAATGAATGTTACAAATGAAAGTTATGTATTGAAGACAAGAGCTCAGAGTAAAAATGAAACCATTGAATAGTACATGACGGCAGTAATACAGTTCGCAGAATCATGTGAATTCAGGCAGCTAAAAGATAACCTGATTAATGATTAATTAGTCTTGGGTGTGACAGACCCCCTAGCGATAACAAATGCACTAAAAAGATGAAAAACCAATGTTAAAGAAAGCAAGATGTGTGTCGAAATGCAGAATCTGTGAAACAGCAGCGTACGTGTGGCACGGCAGACCAGCACTTACAGTATATTGAGGACTGCCCAAGCCAAAAGAGCTGCAAAATTGCAGACAAAGAGCAGGGTGTAAATACTGCGGAGGACAGAATGCACAGGAAAAGAAGGACTGTCCAGCATGGGGACAGCGGTGGTTTAACGGCAGGAAGCAATATCATTTCACACATCAGGAAAAAGCATAGCAAGTTGATACAGATGGCGACTGGAGAGATTTCAGCAGATGAGCCTGACGAAGCAACTCCAAAAAGGGTCTTCCATTGAAACTCACTTCTTAGACTGGGAATTTGAAAGCTAATAGCAGGGCCCCAGCCAAGAACAACAGGTTGGCTCAGTCAAGTCAATACGAGGCAAATGCTTTGTGACTGTTACCACGATGACTGAAGTAGACAAGTATCAAGTGACCCAAGTGTCAGGTAAACACGAGGGTATCATTCTACATAATGACCTTTACAGATCTGTGTGACAGGGCTCAACAAAACAATCCAAAAATTTCAAACAGCCCTATAGCAAGAGAGAAGAGCTCACATTCTGGAACATAGATGGGACACAATGGCCACTCATCTCAGCTAGAACGAGTGTAAAACTTGTCTGGTAACACTGAACATGCCAACAGAGAAAGGACCCCAGAGAATGGGCAGGAAAAACTACAAGGAAAGAGAACCAAAAGACTCCAGAATGAAGCAGACAGTGAGATGGAGACAATATTTAAGTCAGGCTTGTCCAAAATATGGCCTGGAGACTAGATGAGGGTGGCAAAATGCCTCTGGTGCCTCATTGAAATTCCTAGGCAAAGAGCTGAGTTTCAATGAAAGATTCTTCTTGGAGATGCTTCACCAATCATGGGCCATTTCTCTTCCACTTTGTTTCTGATAAGCAGATGAGCGAGCCTATTGGCTGCAAATGAGGGAGACACATCGTGTTTGGTTGGAAAAAGAATGAACATCACATTGCGGGACTGGAAGCAATAATGAGCTCGGAGTCCAGAGAGCCAGGGACATCTGATCTGAAGCCCAGGAAGGACAAATTCAAATCAGGGCAAGGTCTTGGGAGAAGCTTCTCCTCGAGGCCCAAGAGGCTGAGGTGGAGTTGGTGCCCGGGAGGGTGAAGTTTAGGTGAGCGCCATGATAAATATGTGAAAGTGTATTTTTGTAGCTTTTCATGGGATGTGGGTATCACTGGCTGAGCATTTATTACCCATCCCTAATTGCCCTTGAACTGAGTGACTTGCTAGGTCATTCCAAAGGGCATCTGAGAGTCAACCACATTGCTCAGGGTCTGGAGTCACATATAGGCCAGATCAGGTAAGGATGGCAGATTTTCTTCCCTAAAGGTCACTCATGAACCAGATGGGTTTTTACGACAATCAACAAAGGTTTTGTGGTCATCATTAGACTTTGAATTCCAGATTTTAAATTCAAATTTCACCATCTATCATGGTGGGATTCAAACCTGGTTCCTCAGACGATTATCCTGGGTTTCTGGATTACTACTGCAGTGATAATGCTATGAGACAACTGCCTCAATGTGGGTGACTGAAAGTGAGTATGTGTGAGTGTCCAGGGAGAAGTGAGTGTGTGAGTTGGTGGGTGGGTGGGAGTGAGAGAGTGAGTGGGAACCAACCTCCCATCCATTGACTCTGTCTATACTTCCCACTGCCTCAGCAAAGCAGAATTAAGGACCCCACGCACCCTGGACATTCTCTCTCCCAACTTCTTCCATCGGGAAAATGAGACAAAAGTCTGAGATCACCTAACAACTCACTCAAGAGCAGCTTTTTCTCTGCTGCTGTCAGACTTTTGAATGGACTTACCTTGCATTAAGTTGATCTTCTCTACACCCTAACTATGATTGTAACACTACATTCTACACTCTCTCGTTTCCTTCTCTATGAATGGTCTGCTATGTCTCCACAGTGTGCAAGAAACAATATTTTTCACTGTATGTTAATACATGTGATAATAATAAATCAAATCAAAAATGCCTCTCCCTATTTCCACCCCTCTCTTTTTACTCCTTTGCTTCAATCCCAATTCCCTCACTACCAGTCACCTTCCACTATCTTCCTTCCACCTCCTAATTCCCCATCTCGCCCCTTATTTCCCTTGATGCTCGTTGCCCCCCTATCCTTCTGCAAACCCCACAACACTGAGACCACACCCACCCCAAACACTGGCAAACACCAATCCTCTTCCTAAATGGACACCCATGATTCCCAATTTCCAACTATCCAGCCCCTGTTCCCCAGCTCCATATGGATGTGGTTTCCTGTGGCTTCCATTGACTGACATCATCAAAGCTGAGGCTTTAACAGCAAGCAGGTGTCTTGGGGAGCAGGGGTACAGTGACGTGGCTCGTCGCTGAGGTAAATTTAAATCACTGATCATGTGGCAAACCTCGGGCAAAAGTCTTCTTGATTCTGGAAAACTCTAATCATACCAGGAAAGTTGGGAACCGACCTTCTATTGAAGGGCCGTGATTTACCTCAGGTCCTTCTCAGAGGCTTGTAAATAGGCAAACAGATAAACCCTTGCTTTGCACCAGAGAAACTTGTGCAAATGCAAATGAGCCCAACCCCCCTCCCTACTTTAAGGCCCATTTGCAACTTTGGAGTTGAAAGGGGAGGCAGTAGCATAGTGGTATTGTCACTGGATTGGTAACCCAGTAGATCTAGGGTAACGATCTAGGGACCTGGATTCAAATCCCACTCTACAGATAATGAAATTTGAATTAAACATCAAATGATGACCATGAAACTATTGTTAATTGTCTTAAAAACCCATCTGGTTTATTAATGTCCTTTAGGGAAGGAAATCTGCTGTTTTTACCTGGCCTGGCCTACATATGACTGTAGAAAGCAAGGCAATGTGGTTTGTTCTTAAATGCCCTCAGGGATGGGCAATAAAATGCTGGCCAGCCAGTGACACCCATATTCCATGAATGAATTTAAAAAAGTGTGCACTGACCATGCTTTATGTGAAGCAGGCAGTCAAGTAACCTAATCCGCACACCTTAAAGGCATCATCTGATGGCTATGCCACTAGAAAATCTCAAACTTTTCCTTTTACTTGTGAGAATCTGGGTGCCCAGCATAGCAGTTGGCTGATCTCACAACCTGTGAGCTTCAGTTGGTCCAACAGCTCAATTCTAAATGAGGCCCCATGCCTGAGAACATTTAAAGATTCCTCCTAGGATGTTCAGACTGCCTCATCAGATAAAGGACTAAGAAAAATTGGCAGTATATATGGAATTGAGGAGCAAGACCATGTGACAACCCAGAAGGAAAAAAAAACAGTTCAGATCAATATTTCCTAATTTTTACTGTTTTTTTCATAGAAACATAGACAATAGAAACAGGAGTAAGTCATTCTGCCCTTTAAGTCTCCTCCATTCATTGTAATCATGGCTGATCATTTAACTCAATAGCCTGATCCTGTCTTTCCCCATTAGCTTTGAACCCCTTTGCCCAAGAGCTATATCTAATTCCTTTTTGAAAACATACAGGGTGGGATTTTACAGCCTCACCCAATCTGTTGGTAGGGGAGTCCAGAACCAGAGTTCACAGTCTGAGGATTCAGGACAGACCATTTAGGACGAAGATGAGGAGACATTTCTTCACCCAAAGAGTGGTGAGCCTATGGAATTCATTACCACAGAAAATAGTTGATGCCAAAACATAGAATGTATTCAACAGGCAGCTGGATATAGCACTTGAGGCAAATGGATCAAAGGAGGCAAAAGGATTAGGCTATTGAGTTGGACCATCAGCCACGATCGTGATGAATGGCAGAGCAGACTCGAAGGGCCAAATGGCCTCCTGCTGATCCTATCTTCTATGTTTCTATGAAACCGTAAAATCCCGCTCACGGTCAACAGACCTTATAATGGTCAGCCCCTTGCCCACTCCAATTCCTGTGGTGGACAGCGTGGTAAAATTCCAGTCACAATGTTTTGGCCTCAATTGCTTTCTGTGGTAATGAATTCCACAGATTTACAACTCTCTGTGTGAAGAAATTTCTCTTCATTTCAGTCCTAAATCATTTATCCCGTATCCTTAGTCTGTGACCCCCTGGTTTGGACTCCCTAGCCATCAGGAATGCCCTTCCTGCATTTACCTTGTCCAGTCCTATTAGAATTTTATAGCTTTAATAGGTTCCTTCAGGAAATCAGGGGTGTGATTTTTCTTAAAGAATCCAAATCCCAAGTGAATTTCATTGATGGGGTTACTGCAATGTTCGATTGTTAGACATTTTCTAAGTGTGACATATAAGCTAACGTTTCTGTGTATCCCATAATTTTTTACCACTTTCAAGTCATTGCTATAATTTTCTAAATGATTAAAATGAAAGAGTTTTTGATAAAGGCTTTCACACAGCCAATGTCAAACATTTAAAAGTCATTATGCAGAAAGAAGCAACTGCAGAAAGAACTGAAAATTAAAAGACAAAAGCATTCAAATAAAAACTTTCACATCTGCAAACAAATCAATCGTTATTGACTTGACATACACATTGCAGTTCTTCGTACAAAGCAATATTAATTACTTGCTGGACCTCTCACTAAGTGCAAGTTAAACTGAAGGCAGATTAGACAAGTTATATAAACATTTCAGTCATATGCTCAAGATTTTCCTTAATTACACTTAATGAAATTGTGACTTGTGCTTTCTTCAGAGCTGAACTGCCAGGGCGGCATTTAAAAATCTTTACAGATTAGATTCTTGTGGGAAGGCAGTCACTCTGGTTTGCAAATTAACCCGGAGGTTAAAACGCTGACTCTGCAAAAATACGTACAATTGAGCAGGTCTAGAATGTGAGAAGGTAATATGAAATGGTTCTAAATGTTACTTGCTTGTTGACGTGCAGTTGACTAGCCTGAAAACATTTTTTTTATCAATTCCTGATCAGTATGCTTGAGATCAACCGTATTAAAAAAAAGTGCACGTAAAGCTTCAATGATCAGAATGATTTGCCTTTTATTATGTTTTTTTATGACTGTCTACTAGATTGGCTAAGCCTCAATGAAATTTTAAGAAAAAACTATAAAATGCCATCAATTAACTGGTTTCAGTAGCTGGCAGCAGGTAGGAAAGTGTAGGTGCTGTAAATATACCATTGGTCCAGCAAAGCTACTGACGCTAAAAGGGGGACATTGGCCTCGAAATGTGTTCATGTTTGCCTACTGGTGTGAACTTGAAGAGAGGGTCAAAACAGTGAATGAGGGGGTGAGATGGAGGGGATTTCTCATCAATGATTGGGGAGGCTGAGACAGTGGCTGTGGGAGATGTGACAATATTTGGGCATAGAGGTGGTGATTAAAGGAATTTGGGTGGTGATTGAAAGGATTGAGGCACTGATTGGAAGTCGAGGAAGTCGATTGGATGTTGGAGGTAGTGATTGATGGTTTATCCTCCCCCACCCCCAGCACCCCCACACCCTACTAAACCCCTTGTCCCTGGGTATCATCTCCCCAGCTAGCTCTGTAAACAACCGCACCCCCCCACCCCCCCTGCCCGCACACCCCCCCCCCACATCCCCACCCCACCCCCGCGCCCCCCTCCCCCCTCCCCCCCCCCCCCCCCCCACTCTGTCCAGGCCTCCTGTCTTTGACCTACCAAGAGATGATCCCATTCCCCCCAGGCCTACCTCTATCCTTGGCTCCAGACAATTTGTTCTCTAGTTCTGCTTATTTTGCCAGCAGTGACAACCTATCCTCACGACACGGTTGGGACACGCGGAGTTGCTAGCCAATCATGTTTCCAGCAGCTCTCTGAGACAGGACTACTTTCCAGAGGGGGGCAGAATGCCCATCTCCAGTCAATGGTGCTCCTCAGAGTGCAGCAGTCATCAGGGAGGTGGAGAAGTGGGGTGGGAAGCCCTGCCATCCAAAAGTTTCTGCTCTTTATCCTTTTGATTGGGACCTGTGATGGTCTCTTCATGGCAGGATAATCCTCATGAAGACTTGCTTTTCCTTCATAGTTAGACTGATGCTGACTGCAATCAGGCCAAAGCAATTTCATAAAGGGGGCACCAGACAGGCAATGATCCCTAATTTGAATATGCAATTATCATATCTTCGGCATGGTTCCTGGATACTTCTTTTGATGCCTATGCCTGTATAAAGGGAGGTTTGCTTCCAGCTTGGAATACACAATTTCGCCACTTTGGCACATCCATTTTATTGTCTGGTAAACTCAACAGATTCAGCAAATTTCAGGACAATTCTCATTATTTATGTGGGAGGCAGCGGTGTAGTGGCAATGTCATTGAATTAGTAACCTAGCGGCCCAGGCTAATGCTCTGAGGTCATGGGTTCATATCTCACTATGACAGCTGGTGGAATTTAAATTAAATTAATAAATCTGGGATTAAAAGTGAAGTGACAACCATGGATCAATAGTCATAAAATCCCATGTGGTTCACTAATGCTGGTTGGGGAAGGAAATCTGCTGCCTTTACGTGTGAGACTCTTAACTGGCCTCTGAAATGGTCTAATGGGGCAATTTGCGCTGGACAATAAACACTGTCCTAACCAGTGATGTCCATGTCCCATTAAAGAATAAAAGAAATTAAGGAAAGTTATGATAAATAGATCAATGGTAGATGGCACTGTGGCACAGCGGTTAACATTGCTGCTTCACAGTGCCAGGGACCCAGGTTCAATTCCAGCTTCGGGTGACTGTATATGTGAAATTTGCATGTTCTCCCCATGTCTGCATGGATTTCCTCCAGGTGCTTGGGTTTCCTCCCACAGTTCAAAGATGTTAGTTGATTGGCCATGCTAAATTACCCCTTAGTGTCAGGGGATTAGAGGGTAAATATATGGGATTAAGGGAGCATGGCCTAGGTGGGATTGTCGTTGGTGCAGGCCTGATGGGCCAAGTGGCCTCTTTCACTATGTTGTTGTTATAACAGGGTAAGTCTGAGAGAAGCTAACAAATTGCCAAAGATCCCAGCAATTGCAGGAAAAGCCCCCATGGGGAACAGGCAGTGGCAGAAGTTTGGCAATCAGCAGGGTGGTGGAGGAATGGTGAAGGTGTGAGGAGATTGATAATTGGGATTGGAGGCAATTATGTGACTGGGAGGGCTGGAGATTGAGAATTTATGAAGAGACCTAAGGTTTGCTCCCCCTAACCCAGAAGGAGTGCTGAAATAGGCAAGCCAGTCGTTCCAGACTCCATTTTACTGTCAAGTTTCCTGACACCTCAATAACTCAGTAGCACGAGTTAATTTTAAATTTATCTTTTAATAGTAAGAGCCAGGTTTGAATAAATTAATGAATGTCTCACGACTCTAGGTTGAATCACTTAGGCATCTTGATATCTGTCACAATAACATTGGTATCAACATGAGGGATGTTATGGAGGTATGTTAGGGTAGGGTTCCATGAATGGTTTACTGGTATTATTGTTAGATTATTAATCCAGGAATTCAGTGAAAGTTTTGGGGACCTGGAATTGTACCTCACCACAGAAGATGGTGGAATTTGAATTCAATAAAAATATCTGGAATTAAAAATCTACTGATGACCATGAGACCATTGTTGATTGTTGGAAAAATCCATCTGGTTCACTAATGTCCTTTAGGGAAGGAAATCTGCTGTCCTTACCTGGTCTGGTGTACACGCGATTGTAAAGCCACAGCAATATGGTTGACTCTCAGCTGCTGTCTAAAATGGCCCAGCAAGCCATTCAGTTAAAGAGCAATTGGGCAAAAAATGCTGGCTAGCCAGCGACACCCATGTACCAAGAGTGAATTTTTTAAAAATCATTTTACAACCCCTCCCCTGACCCCTCCATCCACCCGCTGAGGCAATTAATATTGAGGCCCATAAGTGCCTGAAAGATAGCAATTTAACTTGGGATCCAAATCAAATGTATAGGCATCGAAATGGTGAACTCGCTGGGTTCCGGAGCATGAGGTTCAAGACTTTCGAACTCCTCCTATGCCTGAATTGAACAGTTAAAATGATGTGTGATACAAAAGCCACATATGCAATGTTTTCTTGGCCTCTCATCCACATTGTACCTGACTTTAAGGAAGGTTAAAATCCACTGTTTAGTACTGTTCTTCATGCTTGCTTTTTTCCCGTTTGGCTGTCAGTGATTAAAGAAACAACTATATAAATAGATTGTGGATTATGTGATTTAAGTATTTCATACCAAAGCACTTCAGTTAAAGCTTGCCATTGTGTACTTTTAACTGCCAGTATATTTCTTTGAGTCAGCGCACAGCAAGATCTTCCATTCCTATAAAAATTACATATTAGGCACTTAAACAAGAAATCCAATGAAACACTTTGTAGGCTTGAACATTTCATGTTTCAAGTAATCAGCGAAATCAGTTAAATTATAAATTCAGTGATTTCTAATCACTTGTCATCCTTCAAGATTTTTTCTTAAAGCTTTCTGATTATTTTGCAACACAACCAAAGAGATTTTGAGTAACTCAAGTGACTGAGTGCCTGATTACCCAAAGGTCATCAGATCAAGTTTCAGACCTGACTATTGCAGGAATGTATTTGCCTGCTGAGTGTTATCAGCTCCTTATTGTGCTGCTGGAGGTAGAATGACATAAAGGAAATATGTCTGATGGGATGAGTTTTGCTTGGAAATGTCTGTACGAGTTTTGTCTACTCCCAAACAACAGAGTCAATACCAGTCATATACAGCTCCAGTGATCATCTTTGTTGAATCATCGCAAAGCATTCCACACAATGAACTGTGATTTGAGTGCAAGCAAATATGTGCAACTGCAGAGAGGAATGTTGGCCCACATGTGAAAATCGTCAAGTAGGCTCTTGACTTAATGATGTGTAAGGTATTTTTAGTTATTCTTGAACATTGAGTCAGCCCTCTAATTCTTACAGTATTTAAGGAGTTAGAAATCAGATTCACACCAAAAAAAAATGCCCAAGCTTCACTTAATACAAAGGGGAAAATTTTGTAATCTCAATGTTCAAAAGCGGGGTCAGTGTGGCAATTGTCCTTTTAAGGGCAACACAGCAGAGTAAGGGTCAGCTGGCCTGGGCAACCAGTCAGGACTCAGAATAGGAAATGTCCCCAGGGGAGGGGGTCTCCTAGGCAGAGGTAATTTGGAGCGAGCTACAAACATGCAGGTGCCCTTGAAGATCATTAAATGAACCCCTTTTGTTCACTAATGAAGTCTCTGAAGGTGTCTCATTACCATCAGTGTTGAGAAAATTGGCAGAACTTTATTCAGCTGGATTACTACTGGTGCATATCCTGGTGAGGCCTGCTATGGATCATTGAAGCTCCTATTAAAAGAAAGCCCTTCCACTGGTACGCCCATGTCCAAAGAATGATTTACCTCACTTTGGAAGATGTTTCTAGTGGAGGCTGCTCGTCCAAAAGATGATTGTGACAATAGATCCAAAATGGCATCACAATGAGTTGCAGATACAACTTAATGCATTGGGAGTTGTGAAGTGTTACATTTTAATAGGAAACATGAGAAGAGGCAATATAAAATTAATGAAAGAACGCTAAAGGCTGTGCAAGAGCAGATGGATCTGAGGGTACATATACACGAATCACCAAAGGAAGCAGGGCAGGTTGAAAAATTGTTAATAAGCTATATGGGATTCTGGGCTTTATAAATCAAAGTACTTGCCAGAACTCTATCGCCCTGCCTGCCATGGAATCAGAGCGGGTAAGGAACAGGTAATGGAAATATCCATTGACCTTGGGCAGGAATTTCCGGTTTCGCCATAAAATCCTGCCATTGAGTGCAAAAGCAAGGAAGTGGACTGTTGTAATGCATTAGTTTGGCCTCAACAGGAATACTGTGGAAAATTGATCCAAGGATAGACTGCAAAGCCTTGGGTGGTTCTCCTCAGAGAATGAATGGTTGAGAAAAGATTTGCAAGACCTATTCAAAATTATGTGGTACCTGCATAGTGTAGATAGGGGAAAACTGTTTTGATTGGCAGTAGATTTATGCACCAGAGGACACTGATTTAAGATGATTGGTAAATGAACCAGAGGTGACATGAGGAAACATTTGTTTACGTAGTGAATGGTCAGGATCTGGAATGCACTGCCTTACAGAATTTTGAGATAGATTTAATCATGATTTCCAAAAGAGAATTGGTTAACTATCTGAATGGGGAAAAGTAGCAGAGCTATGAGGAAAAGGTGGTATAGCGGGATTAGCTGAGCTGCTCTTCCGGAGAGCTTGTAGGGACATGACATGCCAAATGGTCTCTCTCTGTGTTGTAATCATTCCAAGACTCTATCTTTTCAGAAAATAACCTTCTTGGTTTCATCCTTACCAATCTACTCGTTGGAGGTTGATCTGTCTGTAACAACATCGGCAAAAATCATCAGCACACTTTGATTGGAGCATAGCTAGTTGTGGACTACAGGTTATCAGCACCAAAGCTAGGGTGTTTTTTCCATCCAGTCAGTGCTGGAATTCATTACATCTTTGATCCAAACATGGATGCAAAGTTGGATCCAGAGATGATGTGAAAGTGACTGTCTTCAGGCAGCATTCAACAGCATTTGGCACCAAAAAGCCCTGGTCCAGTCCAGCAGTGGTGAAAAGTGTTGTATCAGTGCAATTCTTTATTTTTCTCTTCTTTTCCAATTGTCTGCAACTGTTTCATCAGTGATTTTCCCTCCATCACACACAGAATTGGGACTGTGTGCTCATGATTCTATATCGTTTGACTTGATTCACAAATCCTCAGTCACTGAAGTTAACTCGATAAAGTGCGCTAAAGGTATCTCTCTATATTTATAGGTTCATCAAGGAGACAATAGCAGCAGCACAAATCCTACAGCAAAATTCTGGTAGATTTATGAAAATCCAGAAAATCTCTTCTTCTGTTTGATAACATGATATTTCAAAGTATGTTGGAGCCACAGTTGTAATCATGTGTGAGATAAAAGCCAAAATCTTCAGAGGCACCAAGTTTCCAATGATAGATGGTTCACCAGCTACACAAAAATATGTGCCAGTTGTTAAGATGGTAGGATAAGAACAGACCTGAGACGTTTAAACAGTAGGAAGAGTAACACTATCTGATTCAACAATTTTTTTTGAATCAAAGGGAATTAAATGGAAACAGGAAGGTATATGACTGTTGAGAAAAGTTGACAGTTAGATCCCCATAGAATCAGTGATGAAGAGAAGTAAAAGACAGTGGCTAGAAATTTACCGGCAAGCCTGCCCCGGAACCGGGGTAGGCGAGGCTCACAGAACAGCACTCTCCACTGGGCGGGGCGCGACCTTACTAGCCTCGGGCGGGCAAGGTGGTAAAATTCTGGTAAGTAAGTCTGCAACTGAAAGGGAAACTGTAGGCATCCTCCACGACGAAATATCAGCTGGCAAAGTCTCCTGTTGTGACCTTGTTGTGATTACTGTGTCCTGCATTTGGTAAGGTTGTTTCAGATTGGAAAGCAGTGAGGCAATCCTCTCACAGTTCCAAAATGTTGCTGCTCTGCTGGTTTTGAAAGCTGCCTTAAATAAAGCTTACGTTAATTTAATACGTACATAATTGTGTCTGATATGACGGGCATGAACCACTCTTTTTATAGCTACAATAACTGTTTACTTGGCTAACATCAGTTCTTGCTCTATTCAACAAAACAGGGAAAACATCCAGATTCGAACCAGTAAGTTACAAGTAACATTTGTGCCACACAGTTGGCAGACAGTGACCCTCAGCACCAAGGGATAGTCTAACTACCTCTCCTTAACATTAAATGGCATTATCATTGTCAAGTCCCATCATTCATATTCTGGGGGTTACCACTGACCAGAAGCTTAACTGGTCCAGCTACTAGAGCACATCAGAGACAGTGGGGGGAGTTTTCCCATCCTGCCTACCATGGGAATCGTAGCAGACGGGGTGCTGGACAATTCAACAGCCCGTTGACTTTGGGTGGGATTTTCTGGTTTTGGAACGATATGGCCAGAAAATCCTGCCCAGTGAGTGACTCATCTATGGACTTCTCAACGTTTCTCTATCACCTGTATTTCATGGGTCGTGGAATGTGATAAAATATTCTCCACTTTCTTGGATGGGCGCATTGTAAAACACTTCAGAAGCTCAACAGTTACCAGGATGAAGCAGTCCATGATCAACACCTTGTCCAGTGGCTTGAACATTTACTTCCACCACTGCAGATGCCTGATGGTACTATTTACCTGGTTCTATTTACAGGTTGCTCTGCAGCAACTTGTCAAATCTTCTTTAGCAGCACCTCTGAAATCCACAACCATGATCATCTCAAACAACAAAAGTAGCAAGTGCACGGAAACCACATAACTGCCAAGCTCCCCATCATGTCACATACACCAAAGTGTCTTGGATATAACACAGTTGTTGCATGGTTCAAAATCCTGGTAGTCTCTATGCAATAGCATTATGTGAGCCCTTTCCCCACACAGGCTTGAGTGGTTCAAGAAGTTGAGTCATTACCACCTTCTCAAGAGTAATTAAAGATGGGCAACAGATACCAACCTTGCCAGTGAGAACATATCCTAAGAAATTGTTCTAAAAATCACATAGATGTGAACATAGCCTTCTTATACAAGGAATCAAAGAAAAGTTAGGCGTATTAAAACCTTTGGACCTTCAATGGAGTCTACATTTGTTGGTCAGTAGGCCAGAATACCTTTGCTTAATCAAATTACCAGCTATCAATGCTCTGGCACATTAGAGATGAGGAAATGCAGCCTGGGCAGCCATTTTAACAACACCATCAGGACTCCAGCCCTCCGTTGCCTGAGTCACTTTTTTTAGGAATACCTTGGAACTTCATCCCAAAAAAAAGCCTGGGGAAAAGGTAGGAAATTCCTGGTCCTTTTGCCACACCCCTTCTGTCCTACAGGAATGTAACACAAGGCCCTTGAATATTTGCTCCATAGTCACTGGTACAGTAGTCACTTGTGATAAGACATTCCATGTTGTAATAATCCTGTGTGTGAAAAGCTCCTTCTAACTTTTCCCTTCATTCTTCTGGTGATAATGCTGAATGTATTGCCCTTTTGTTACTGATTTGTGAACTGGTGTAAGCAAGCTTTCAGCGTTAATCCTCCCAAAAACCTTCCACAAAATTAGCCTTTATTAGATTCCATTTTAACCTTCTCGTTTCCAATCATAAAAATTTTACAGTTTTTTCTTTTCCCACTCGCTTATATCTTTGCTTTCCTGAAAGTTAAAAGAAATCTGTGTTGATCATTGTTCCTCTAATGGGCAAGGGTAATGTCCAGTGCTACACGAAACTTTCAACTTGAATTTCCAATAAAGGAGTTGCACTGCTTTGAACTCAATAGATGATGCTTTGTTCCCCTGATATTATGAAGGAGAACTAGAATTTCACCAGAATATCATTGGTTAGCTATCTCTACTGCATCAGTAGTTGGCATAAATATTGGGCATGACCAGATACCACGCCAAAAACATGGATGATATGATGTCCATTTGCTAAGTGAAAAATGGACCTGATACAGAATATTTGATTTAGTCCTTAATGGTAATACTCCACACACCATTGTGGCTAAAATGTCCTGTTGTCATCCAAAGCACCCATCTGGTACAGGTGTTAGAAAATGCAAATCTGGATCCTAAATTCTACTTTATGCTACTTTCCAAAACTAGTTCCCGACTAATGGTGGCTACTCGCTTCAAGTTGCCACTTTATCAGGTGCACAGCAGCCATACTGATAGTCTTTGATAGGATTTTAAAATACATATATAATTTCACGGGATGTGAATATTGTTGGATAGGCCAACATTTATTGCCCATCCCTAACTGCCATTGAGAAGGTGGAATGTGCTGCCTTTTGAACTGCTGCAGTGTGTATGGTATAGGTACACCCACAGTGTGTTAGTGAAAGAACTTCAGGAGTTTGGCCCAGCGACAGTGAAGAAATGATGATATATTTCCAAGTCAGGATGATAAGTAGTTTGGAGGGGAATTTCTGGGTGATGGTATCCCCATGTATCTGCTGTCCTTGTTCTTTTAGGTGGTAGTGGTTGTGGGTTTGGAAGGAGCTACCTAAGGAACCTGGGTGAGTTGCAGCATTGCATCTTGTAGATTTTACATACTGCTGCCACTGTGCATCAGTGGTAAAGGGAATGAGTATTTAAAATGATGTATGGGTTGCTGGAGGGCACCATCAGAAAGAGAACAAATATTTTTTTGCTTATCCAAATGTATATCTAGAAAGAGCAGCTGGTCAGTCGAAATATCTTTATATTAAAACATTCTTGTTTCTTGTCCTGCCAGTATATTATTCTGCATGTTATGACTCCTCCTGTCTCTAAACATGAACACAGGGACAGCCATGTGAGGATATGAGGTATAAAGTGCAGCATATGATGCACAGAGCACAAGTGGGCAGGCGGATCTAAGGTAGCAAATGAATAGGGAAACACTGTATGTTGGAAGGTCAGGATGATGCAGGTGGACGTGCAATGAAGTGTCCAGCTGAGGAGCATGATGATGTTAAAAAGAAGAGGCAAAAGTCGGAAAATGAACAGTCAACAGAACCCAAGGCAGCAGTTTAAGCATTCCTTTTGAATTTTTGCTCCTTGTTTAATCTGCTCCTTGTTTAAAGAAACTGGAGATTTCTTGGGCCCTGCTTCTAAAAATGGATGTTTGTAGACTGTCAAATAAACACACAGTGGTTTCAATGATCCCTGAGGATCTGAGACAGAAGAGCAATAGGAGATATCCCAATCATAGAACCCCTACAGTGCAGAAGGAGGCCACTCGACACGTCAAGTCCGCACTGACAACAATCCCACCCAGATTCTATCCTCGAAACTCCACACATTTTCCCTGCTAGTCCCTCTAACATACTCATCCCAGGACACTAATGGGCAATTTAGCACGGCTAATCAACGTAACCTGCACATCTTTGGACTGTGGGGATAAACCGGAGCACCTGGAGGAAACCCACAAGGACTTGCGGAGAACATGCAAACTCCACACAGACAGTGACCCAAGCCAGGAATCAAACTCAGGTCCCTGGAGCTGTGAGGCAGCAGTGCTAACCGCGTTGCCACCGTCATATCTGCTATTCGCTGATGTATGGCGTTGCAGCTCTGCTGTCCATTCTGAACTGTGTGCAAATTTCAGGATGATCTCGAGTGCTCACAACAGATGCCTTAAGGGAATCTCAGTTTCTTTTATCAATGCTCAGATTGCTGCCATAGAAGCTTCGGATCATTAGCATGGGCATAACTATCGCTTCTGGTTTTCAAAGACTTGATGACTGGCTACAGACAATCATCTCCCAAGGCTTCCAGTGGGATTATTTTTCCACGTGTTAGTGTCCATGCACCAAAAAAAATCAAAACTAAGAATTATGTTTTTCAAGAATCCTTTCAAAAAGATCATTTCAAAAGCTAACTTAGTCATGTTATACCTTTCATGTTAACAGCAGACAATATTGGATGTTCATGTTACATGTTCAGTGTCAATGAGATAGTAATGCACCAACATGGGAAAAATGGGACTGAATAATATTGCATGTTTCAGTGGGGCAAGACTCTCATCTCATTAACTAACGGCAGCAAAGTGGGTTTCAAGTCCGCAATATTGCTGGATTGTCACTTCTCCACAGAGCAGTCAAGTGGGGTGTCTGGTGGCTGGAATCGTTGGTCATTACCAGGAAGGAGATCACAGCCACTATTTAAAGGTACACTGGGCACAGACAGTATCTACTGACCAGTGATTTTCTAAGGGGCAAAGTCAGAGGAAACATTCATTTTCTACAGGATTTTTAGGCATTGTTTGAGGTACTTATCATTCTGATGAAAAATGTGTCAAATTCTGCAGAGGCTTTGAGGTAAGCGTTGCTGCCAGTGAATACAGATGGAATGTAATTTGATCATCCACATGATGTTAAGACATTAAAATTGAGCAGCTGCTTCGCTAGTGCATGTTTTCTTCCGTTGAATGCTGAGACAAGGAAACGAAGGGAGAGGCAGGGAAGAAGGTCCAGATCTGTCCTGCGCTTTGATGGAAAATCCCTCTGAGCCCTTGTCCTGGATGTGCCTACCAGGTGTGAGGACCTGATTCTAGCTGACAGGAAGAGGAAATCTCCCTCAATCTGTCTGGATGGAGTGGCCGTGGAGGTCAGCAACGCAGAGATGGTACCTCAAAACTGGAGGCAACTCAGGAAGAGGCTTAATGACCCCTTGACACTGGCAAGGTCTGCACTTTGTGTATTTTTGTGCAAGCAAATTATAGGAAGGGCTCAAAATGCTCGAGCATTGTGTGAACTTCTAAGGTCCAAGGCCACATTATGCACCATTGTAACTGCTTGTCGCCGTGATATCTCTATGATGGTGTTGTTGTGGCTCTTGAGTGGTGAGGGGAAGTCTTGATGAAGGTACACTGTGAAGGCTGCTAACTAACGGACAGTGGTTAGCACTGTTGCAAATCATAATGCCAGGGACCCAGGTTCATTTCTGGCCTTGGATGACTGTCTGTGTGGAGCTGCATGTTTTCCGTGTATCTGCATGGGTTTACTCCCACAGTCCAAAGATGTACAGGTAATGTGGAATAGCCATGCTCAATGTGTGGGATTATGGGGATAGGGTGGAGGGGAGGGCCTGGGTAAAATGCTCTTTTGAAAAGTCAGTGCAGATTTGATGGGCCAAATGGCCTTCTTCTGCACTGTCGGGTTTCTCTGAATTCTACGAATCTTGCATTCCTCTCTCAACTTTAAGGAGTGAGAAAATTAAATAACCAGAGAATAATCATTGTTGCAACATTACACCTCATTTCAGGACCCACATATCTAGGAGAGAAATAGGACTGGAGGTGGCATTACTGGTAGAAACATTGTGAGTTTGCTACAAGTGTAGTTTTTGGTTGCATGGTGTCACATCTCATAATTCACATGCTGTAAATGGTGTTGAGCATTGTGACCATGCACACTTTGTGAAGACTGTGATCAGGAAGAGCTGTACATGCCATCCTGAGTTTCACTGATAGTTGCTGTGTGCTCTGCTCTGCATTACCTCACCATTCAGAGAGAGGATGCTCTGGAGGAAGAGGAGACACAAGATAGCAGGCATTCCTCTGATGATGAGATTGAAGAAGAGGTGAAGGAACTTCTCACTGGAAAGGTGCAAAGCACAGCCTGTAAGAACATGGACGGCCTTGACACAAGGAAAGCATTGATAAGTCAGAGGATCCAGCATGTCAGGAGTCCTTGGCCTCAGAGGTGTGTTTACTGCTTGTGTCCATTTGTCTAGAATTTGAGCTCACTGAGGAAGTCCTGTCAGTGCAATCACTGTCTCAATTCCTGAGGTATTGTTGCATTTTGACCAACACCCCCTGCTGACAATTCATTCATCTTTTCTCCATACATTTCCTGAAATGCTTGCAGATAAACTGAACCTCTGCAATGAGGGATCGTAAATTGAAGGATTGTTAACATATTGGAAATGGGCCATATCATAATCACATCTACAAAACACATGCATGCAACCCAATTAGTGACTAGTGCGGAGTTTTCTTCACTCTTTTCTGTGTGCCTGGCGCAGTGCTCCCTCCTTGCCATCACTGCCGCTGTGCAGGAGAGAGGCTACTGATCTGCTTGTCCCCTTGCCTTGGGTGACTTTTGCTGGTGCTCTCTGGCTGAAACACCGAGGGATCTGTCATGTTAGAAGGCTCCTCCATGCATCACAGGAGGAGATTCTGTTGCTGCATCACTTGAGGAAGCCTGAGTGAATAGTAGAGTGGTGGAGAAGAGGCTTTCTCTATCAGAAATAGCCTGCTTCCTCTGCCACTCAATCTCCTCCACCTCACTCCAAAGGAGGCTACAATCCCCTTGTATTTACTTCCACACATATTTCCATACTGTTATGGATTTAAATGTACTTTACTGCAGGGTACATGATGCTTGATAACAGCAAAGGTAATCCCTGGGAACAGCTTCCAATAACACATTCCAGCAGCACTCACAGCTGCCTGAGCTACTGAGGTGAAACTGAGGACCCGCTGGTGATTTTTAACCCAATCTTGCATTGGAAAAATCCCACCTGGCATGAATGACACAGCGTCTCCGCCACCATTCGCACAGTCTCCTCGAGTGTTGTGGTGACAGAGAAGATCCTCCTGAGAATTATCAGGAGTCCTATAACATGGCAGAGTCCTCAAAGTTTCAGCCGCACACAGGACATCAGCTGAAGTCACCCAGGACAAGGGGACAAGCAGATCAGTAGCCCTTCTCTGTACAGCAGCAAGTGAGGGGAAAGCACTGAGCCAAAGCACACACAAAAGAATGAAGAAAACTCCGTACTAATCACGAAGTGGGTGATTTTGGTAGATGTGATTGTCAGATGGGCCATTGCCAATATGTTAATACACTTCATTGCTCCAATCACGTATTATTCCAGTCAATTGCCACATTAACAAACTGAGTGATGACTCTGAATATAAATAGGATGGGTGGGGAGCCAATTTCCAGGCCCATCCGCCTACCATGTTGGCGCATTCAGGTGTGATGACATCAGGAACACAACCTGATGTTATCATACCTAGTAATAATAATAATAATACATTAGCGTGGGCACAGTACAAGCCAATTTTTCCTGCATATTATTCAGCCCATAATGTAATTACTGGCTCATATAATTACAACTGCTAGGTTTTATAAGATTGTTATCCGTTAGGACTGTCTCTTTGATATAGGGTAAAATGGAGGACTGATAATAGCGTTTATCTTGCAACCACTCTGTTACTTTGTTTGATGACTTGAAAGAAATGATAGTTTTAAAATACAACAAGAAAACAATTGTAACAGCCCCTAACACCACCTCCCAGCTGGTCTGCACAGAATCTGAGTGCTCTCCTGGGTACCCCATGCCTTCATCTTATAGCCTGTTATGTTTTGCAGACTTGCTGTAGTCGGCAGGGTTCTGTGTGGCTAGCCTGGGACTCTAGCTTGATCCAGTACCGTCTTTTGGCATCTTTGATGGATCTCCTTAGATCATATCTGGCTTTTTTGTATAGGTCAGTGTTGCCTGACTTGAACGCATCAGACCTGGACTTCAGCAATCAATGGATATCCCTGTTCATCAACGGTTTCCGGTTGGGAAACATGCGGAATTTGCTTCTTTGGCACACAGTCTTTTATGCTCTTACTAGAGAAGTCAGTTGGCGTCCTCATTCAGTTTCATCGCAGAGTTTTTAAATACTGACCAGTCCACTGACTCTAAGCACTGACTCCATAGGAGATCATCTGATTTCTCAGACTAACACTGCATGACTTTCTTTGATGGATTCTCCCGCTTCAGTTTTTGCTTGTAAGCTGGGAGCAGGAGCACAGCCTTGTGGTCTGATTTGCCGAAGTATAAGTGGACGAAAGAGCAGTGGGCATGTTTGATATTTATGCAGAGTGGTCTAGGATGTTCGGGCCTCTGGTGGAGCAGGAGATGTGTTGGTGGTCTCTTGGTAAGACATTCTTGAGCTTGGCCTGATTGAAGTCCCTGGCCATGATGAGCAAGGCCTCGGGATATTTCATCTCAAGGCTATTTGTACTGGTGTATATTTCGTCCAGCGTGGTCTCCACATCTGCATGGGGTGGGACTTAAACTGCGAGGTGAACTCCCATGGAAGGTTGTAGGGGCGGCATTTTAGCATCAGGTATTCTAGGTCCAGGGAGCAGGATCTTGCCAGTGTTGCTATGTCTAGGCACCACAAGGTATTGATTAGGAGGTAGACTCCACCTCCCCTAGTCTTGCCTGAGGCCACTATATGGTCCATTCAGTGGATTGACAAGTCCTGTGGTTGTAGGGCGCAGTCTGATGAAGCAAGAGTGAGCCATGTCTCTGAAGCAGAGTACACAGCAATCCCTCAGTTCTCTTTGAAAAGTGAGTCTGGTTTTAAGTTTGTCTAACTAGTTTTCCAGAAATTGGACATTTGGTCATTGGGAATTTAAATTCATAACTATATGTACGTACCCATCTATGTTTGATGTATTATCAAGTTGAAAGAAAATTGGAAAATTGGGCAATACAAAATGAAGATCCTCTCGCAGATCTACACCCTATTCTTTAGCCTTGATTAGAAGGACATCACCTGAAAATTGAAGGAAAATCCAGGATATATGTATCTGTGTGTATATAACCCTGAGTCTCTATGTTGTCGGACTTAGTAATTATGCAGGGCTGATAATCTGAGCTGATTTAAATATTATTCCGGTGTGCCCCCCCACCCCCCACCTCCACTGTCCCCCCCCCCCCACCACCACCAAGACACCCCCCCCCCCCCACCACCACCACCACTAACACCCCAGAAGTTCAGGACAGTCACTGCCAATGATCAATGGGGAAAGGACACTACCCGATGTCCACTTGCTGTAATGTACTAAGGGGACTGAAACAATGTAACACCCAGCACCTTTGTCATGGGATGTACATTGTAAAAATCTCTTGTAATTGCATTTGTATTGAGGCACCTTACAGTAACGCATGCTAGATGGAAAATGAACCTCGGGCCAGAATTCTCTGGCTGTTCATCCCAATGGAATTCTCTGGTGCCAGTGCAGTGAATGGAGATTTGGCTGGGTGCCAAATTCTCTGTCCGCATTAGCAGCGGTGGTGGGATGTGGACAGCCAGAAAATTCCAACCTTGAAGAAATTTGAACTTGGAATAATGTCCAATTTGAACTGCTAGGGAATGCAATTTTCCGTATTTTTCTGAATACAGTAAGTTATTGGGAAAATATATTTTCCTGGTGTGCAGCCCCCTTGAAGGCTGCACCAGCAATGCCTCTGACTGGGGGAGGGAGTCTCAAAATCTCCAACTTCCTAAAGCTGTCTGACTCATTCCAGATAAACGTTTGGATGCAGAACTGCAGTATTTAGCCAAATAACTTTACGGGATACTGCAGTGGAGATTTGAAGCATAGGCTTACCCTGTGGTAAAGTGCCAAAACAACATGAATGGAGATGAGAAAATGTACCACTGGAAGTTCATCTGTTGTTTGAATGTGGGAGCAGGTGAGGGGGAAATATGCACAGCAAGATTCATGCATAAATAAATTTGAATATATTTTAATACATTGCCTTACAAAGTGCATTAATTCTAAATGGGATACATGACTACAGAGGGAGAATGCAGTACACAACACCAAATGTTCATGTTTCTAAGTGCAGAGGAATTCTCATAGCTGTCCACAGCACCATGTAATGTCATTTTGAAATGGATGTGTGGGCCTTTCAATGCAGCAAGTAATATTCATCATGTGGGCACTTCACTAGCCCACATCATTCTTCACTTTACACTATGGAAAAAAAAAACACTTTTATACTTGCTTGTTGGAAAAGGCTAGACAGCTTGGCATACACATTCTTGCTTGCCTTTTAGCCAATATGCCAAACTCTACCCTCCTCTATTGCCAACCCCGAATGGACAAACACATCAAAGGTGGCACTGTGGTATACAATTAGCAAGGAATTGCCCTTGTAGTCTTCGACATTGATTCCACACCCTATGAAGTAAGGATTCAGGTCAAACCTCCTGCTGGTTGAAACCTATCGCCTTCCTCCATTTGATAAATCAATATTCCTCCATGTTGAATACCGCTTGGAAGAAGCACTGAGGGTAGTAAGGCTACAGAATACACTCATGGTCGGGTTTTAAATGTTCAAACTCAAGAAGGTTCTATAACCCCACTATGGGCCAAGCTGGTCAATTCCTGAAGAATACCTCTGCCAGTCTGGAATTATGGTTGGTGATAGGACAATCAACATGAGAGCAAAATCAGCTTGTCCTCATTCTCACTAGTCTGCCTGTTCTTAATGCATCTGTTCATTGACAGTAATCATTCCACACTCTTTGTGGTGATTACAGTCTTCAGATTGAGGGCTGCCTGCATTGTATTATGTCACACAATCAACATGATAGATCAGATAGGTTCAGAACAGAGCTAATCACTCAAAACTGGACATCCATGGAGTTCTATGTGCCCTCAGCAGCAGGAATTGTATTCAATGACAATTTGCAACCTTAAGGCCCATCATATCATTCATATAGCCTTACTATCAAGTCAGTGGACTAATGCTTGTTTATTGAGGAGTGGAATTGAACATGCCATGCGCAGCACCAGATGCAGCTAAAACAAAAGTACCAATTTGGTGAATGTGCATGTTAAAAGAGGACACAGCATTCTGTAAATGTAAGCCACCCCAGAATCTATGGATAATATCATAACTTTACAGTCCTGTCACACCCAGTTATGAAACCTAGGGGACAATTTTACAATTAGTGGGAGGAGGAAGCTCCATAAATATCCCAGTCCCGATGACAGTGGAAATAAACACATGAATGTAATGGACAAAGCTTTAGAGAAATGCTGAGTGGAGATTCAACTCGACTTTTCTCAAAGCCCTTACCAAAACGGCCTTCTGTCTTCAACCAATTTAATTCACTCCATGTGATATCGAGAAAATATACCAAGCCTCCTTAACAGCTCACAAACCCTCAAACTGTGTCACTTGAAAGGACAAGGGCAGTGGGTGCATGAAAACATCACCAGCTGTAACTTCCCTCCAAGTCCAGTCTTGGGAATATATTGCCATTCCTCCAAAGGCAACTAGGGATGGGCAATAAATGCTGGCCATGTCCCATGAATGAATAAAAAAGAAAATCATGGCTGGGTTGAAGTCTTGAAACTGCTGACGAAGCACTGTTGTGAAAATATTTCCATCAGACAGACTGCATTGATTCAAGAAGTTAGGTGTGCGCAATCAAAGCTGGCCTTGCCAGCTATATTCCGTAAATGAATTTAAAAGAAGGTAGAAGATAGA
The DNA here is from genome assembly GCF_965287045.1 of Carcharhinus amblyrhynchos. NCBI lineage: Eukaryota > Metazoa > Chordata > Chondrichthyes > Carcharhiniformes > Carcharhinidae > Carcharhinus > Carcharhinus amblyrhynchos. The sequence continues at coordinate 91,319,781 of NC_137328.1, read as the reverse complement.
TTAAAAGCAGATAGAATGACCTTCGCTAAGACTGCAAATCTTGAGTCCTATGAGAATAGGATTCTAATGATATTTGGTGTGAAGTACTGACGGGATTGGGGAGAAGTGAATGCATTAATGTACTCATTTCTTAAATTGCCAAGACTGATTTCAACTTATTGATATTAATCCTGCATGTGCGGTTTGGCATGAGGCAACTAAACTCTTCAGAGATACCAGTAAGTGCCGGAAATCTGGAATTAATAACAGAAAACTAAATGTCAGCATTTCAAAAAGGAAGATGCATTCACATTTTGAGTTGGACCATCCATTTTTTATTGACAGGCCTCTACCAGGTGGTTCTTACATTGTTGTGTGTTGCCACCATTTTTTTTTTACCCTGTTTTTGTGTTTATCTTTGAAAATCAAGATGTATTGTTGGTAAATCGGCTGAGGCACTTTACTGCAATGCTACTTATAACATTGGATATACCTCTACCCAAAGTGAGGCTTTGCTCTTCTCCATCTGGATGCCCCTCAACTACACTTCTCTTGTTAATACGCATTTACTGTTTAATGTGATTAAAATAATGTGAAATTGAACAAGGTTGTATCTGTTCACTTCACATGATGTTTCTATTATTCATTGTACATACCTTTACATATTGTTGTCGATTAAATAAAATGGTGAACAATTGAACTATTCATTCTCCTTTGTTTGCTTTCGATAACACTGCAAAAAAATTGCATATATCAGCTACTTCTTGACTGAATTTTGAACAATATGCTTTGCTGCTGTATTTCATTAAAAATTCACCATTTAGTTAACTCTTCACTGTCGACTGGCCGTGCTAGTTGGAAAATGTAACTAAGATTATCTCCTCCAAGTGCAGAGAGCTGCATCACATTTCAAGGCCAACATGTCCTTCTATTTAGGAATGGAATAGAATTTAAAATTGAAGAATTATTAAATCATATTTGCTGAAAATTGTATCACAGATCTGATACTTTCCTTGTGAATAAAACATATAGTTCCAAGTTGATTAATATATTTTAGATGTCTTTATCCCACAGTAATCTCTCTTCTTGCCATTTAAAAAAAGTGTAATTTAAAATTGGTGAGATAGTACAATGAATCAGATGTTGGATTTGCACCAGCAAATCTTATCTCACTTTTTTACAGCTGTATTTTGCTCAGATATTTTCTGAACTATATTTGAATAATTATCTTTCAATTGGATTACGACTGACCTGTACCCTATTCAGTTTTTTTCATATTTGCTCCATATCCCTTGATATCTTGATCTATTTCTATTATGGAACTTCTACCTTTAAATGAAGTCATTAATAGGAGCTTTCCATTGGGTCCATTTCCCACAAGTGGGTTATATTTTAATTGCCCCTTTTTAAATTCAATTCTTGAACTTAAGTGCAAGAAACTTTCTCAACAGTACCATCTTCATCTCCAGGACACTGTAATTTCCAACAATTGTAATTTATGAGAAAGATATTGTTCAAACCATTGTATTCACTCAATTAGGAACATTATTCAAACCCAAGTTAGACTTGGACTCATTATAAGTCTCAGTAGAAATGTTGTCTAAGGTCACAGAAATCAAGTAGCCACTTCTGAGTTAAAATCTTGGAGTTTTTTCTGAATGCTAAGTATGACCCCTTTTTGATAACTGGGATAGACTGCAGCAAGAGGAGGGTATGCAGAAGATTGCATTATTTAAAACTACAGAACACCTTCATGCCAGAAAATGGCAGTAAAGCAAGGCTTGTAAGACGTTTGCTGGAATTTTACTGCCTCGCTCTCCCTCGTAAAGTCACGCCGAGGCCAATGGAAAATGCCGATTCTGGGAGGTGGGGTGGGGGGGCAAGGTCGTAAAATCCTGGCCTTGTGTCACATGCTCATGAGAGAAGGGAAAAATGGAGACAAAAACTACATACTTCACAAGAAATCTGGAACAGTAAGACTCCATGGGATAAACAGTCCATGATTTCATGCTACTTGTGAATCAGCTTCGCATTTATTGCTCATCAGGCCTATCTCATCAAGGCACACAGTTAAAATAAACACAATTGAAAGCCTTACCAAACTCATATCTTGCACAGGCTTCATGTATGAAAGGAATGAACCACAAACCTGTCACTTAGAGATACTGCAGAGAGCCCTCAGGTTGGGCATCTGATAGCCATTAGTGTACTTTTGGAAATGTGGCAGTACAATGACATTGGCGAGTGCATTATGATGGTCAGTTGGAAAGGTGACAGAATATTGCTGGTTATACTGACTATCTGGCAACTCTTTTATCCGTGTGAATGAGGCCTATGCATAATCTGAAATGACATTTTCAGTTAGGAATGAGTGATAGACAAAATACTTGGTGACAACGGTGACCTTGACAACTATCGATTGTGTAATTGCCATGCTGCAAGCTATCCACAGATGTTTATTGAGCCAACAGCAAATTCTGTTCAAATGATCTAGCTCAAGGTATGGTAGTTATTCTCACTGACAGATAGGTGTGCCAAGGCTTGTAAATCTGACATGCGCTGTTACTAGCATAGGTCACATGCCACCTTACTCCAACTTTGCAACTCCTCAGATATTGAAGCAACCCTTACCTGCATGTGGCAAGCCTGGATGACATTCAGGCTTCAGTTGCTATGTCACAAGTAATATTCATGTCACAGAAGTACCAAACAATAATAATTTCCAACTCAGGAGAATCTAACCATCAGCCCCTAAAAGCACCACCATAACTAAATTCCCTACCATCACCATTCTGGACATTACCATTGATCAGAGCATGTCAGAAGCTGGGAATTCTGCAGTGAATAACTTACATCCTGACTCCCCAAAGCCTGTATACCATCTTCAAAGTACAAGTCAAACATGTTATGGAATACTATTCACTTGCTTGGATGACTGCAGTTCCAGCAACACTCAACGTCACAGAATCCATAGAATGCCTACAGTGTAGAAGGACACCATTCAGCCCATTGGGTCCACACTGACTCTCTGAAAGAACATCTTACAAAGTCCATTTCTACCCCTGCCCTATCCCCGTAACCCTGCGCATTTGCCATAGCCAATCCATCTAACCTGCACACTTATGGACTGTGGGAGGAAACCAGAGAACCCAGAGGAAATCCACATAGACATGTAAAGGCAGAATGTGCAATCTCTACACAGACAGTCACCCAATACCAGTATCAAACCTGGGCCCCTGGCACTGTGAGGCAGCAGTGCCAACCACTATGTGGCAGCAGTGCTAACCACTGTGCCATGGTGCCACTCCAGGACAACAATGTGATTGGCATCAAACTCACCACATTAAGCTTTCACTACCTCCACCGCACAGTGACAGTAGCTGTTTACAATCTGCAAAGCATAATAGAACAACTTACCAAGCTTTGCTTAGCAGCACCTTCCAAACTCGTGACATCTAATTGTCTAAGGGGGCAAGGATAGCAATTTCATGGGAATGCCACCACTTTTAAGTTTCTTTCCAAATTACACATTATACTGATTTGGAACTATGTCACCATCTTTCATTGTCACTGAGTCAAAATCTTGGACCTCCCCACAAACAGCAGTGTGAATGTACCAACACCACAAAGACAGCATAGGTTCAAGAAGGTGGTTCACCTTCACCAGCTCAAGGTCTACTCTTGGTTCTATGTTCCACTAATGCAAGGTCCTTTTAAATTGTTCACTAGATATGGGCATCACTGGCAAAGCAGCCATTATTTCCCGTCCTGAATTACCCTTGAGATGGTTTGCCTTCTTTATCCTATGCAGTCCTTTGTGCGTAGGTGCATGTGTGCAGAACCCACAAAGCCCAGAATGGAAAGTAAAATCTACTTGACTGTTTAATGCCTACTAATCCCCTTGGAATATTTTCTTGCATCATAATACCACAACCAGAAAGAATTATACTTGAAGCCTTGAAACGGTTTATCTAAAGGAACAAATTTAAAAATCGCTTCCATTTTTCCAGAAAAATGCATTGCTAAAAATAGAAGGCAATGGTGGGATTTTCCAGATGCGCTCGCTCCAAGGTTGGAAAATCCCATGCGAGGTCAACGGACTTTTCCGTGGTCTGTGTCCCACGCACTATGATTCCCATGGTAGACAGGACGGGAGAATTCTGCCCAATATCTAAGAAAGTGACACTGTACTACAAAGTATTGTAAAGGTTGGTCCTAGCTCTTTTAAATAGCTGCACAAGGAATAAATGGAAACCTCAGTACAAAACTCATGTTCAGTGTTAATTTAAGTATTTCTTGCATCAAATCTGATGCCTTAGTGACACTGGAATAAGGCCTTTATTCCCCTCAGCACTCCCTCTGCACCAGCTGCAGGGATGCTCATCCTCTACATTGGACTGCTGAGTCAGCCCTTAGATATCAAGAGCTACTTAAATCCATACTCTGGCCAAAGTGGTCTACCCTTGCTTTAAATTTGTATGTACGTTGGTTGTTCGTTTCAACATATTCTGTTTGTACCAACAGATTTTTCACAACATCATTTAAGAATGAATCAGAAATTTATTACAAGATGTGGTGCACATTTCCACTGAGAGGATCTGTAAAGAAGCTTGTAAGAGTTCTACTTAGAGACAGTGAGGTAAGTGTTGTTTGATTATTTGCTATCCACACTTCAGAAAATGTGTGAACCTCCTTGAGGGGTTGCAGATGAGCTTTGCCCGAGTGGTTTCAGGGATGAGGGACAAAATCTTACCGATAAATGGCACAGTATTGTTTCCGATGAGGAAACCAACATACTTTTTCTGGAAAGAAACAGGCCAGTTTTCTCTCCAGATTTTATGACACTCTTCCTAAAAAAGCCAAGGTGGCATATTTCATGCCATCATGCGATGGTGATAGGGGTGGGGGTGGGTGTGTGTGGAGAGACGGGGGAGAATGCAGCTCAGGGGGACCTCAATTCGCTAGGCAAACCCAGCTGCACAGAGATTGGGGCGTCATCATTAATGTGTACCTGGAACATAACAAGAATAAACCTTCCCCCAGCCCATCACCGAGATCTCAGGAGCTCTCCCCACCCTTCCCCACCTGCCTGATCATCAGCCCCTTTCCCCCGTCTGATCATCACCCCTTTCCCCATCCCCGATCATCAGTCCCTTTTCCTCTGCGATCATCAGCCCTATTTCTACCCCTCGCCTCCTCCCCCGAGACATTGCCTTCTTCACTCCCCCACAACCGCGATCATCGGCTCCCTGCCCCCGTCCAATAATTGGCCTCTTTCCCTCTTCCTGATCATTGGTCTCTTCCTGTCACCCCACAGCCTTTACTGGCACCCGCCTCCCCACCCCCACAATGGCCATCGCTGAGAGTCCTTGCTCCTCCATCTGCTCCCGACCAGCATCCAAATCTAAATGAACCTCTTCCTTCTTGCATGAGGGTCCCATTGGGATTCTCCCCACCCTTGCATAGGTTGGCAAGGCATGGGCATGGTGGTATAGGCATGGTGCCAAGATAGCAGTGCCAGTTGTTGCCCTGGGGCAGTGCAATGTGGCACTGTCTGGGCATTGCTTGGCCATATTCCTCTCTGTAGGCTACACTCACCTTAACGCCCCCAGAGGATTCCCATGACAGGTTCACATGTTGACACAGTCTGAAGATACGCCTCAGGCTCAATGTACAGTGATGGAAGGTCTTTAATAGTAAGTTAGTGTATTCAAATACATTTAAATCAGATTATTGCCCACAACAGGTGTGAACCTGATTATGTCGCTGGCAAGGGGCAGTGGAAATTGGAGGTCATACTCTCAGTGACAAGATTTGTGTCTTACAGGTTTTGCCAGATCTTGAGCACCTATCACCATTCCTGTGGACAGCGAATGCAGGTTCAAGATTGCCCCCGCAGATTTAAGGTTTCAGGCAAGAGATGCAGGAAGGATGTAAAAAAGAACTTCTTTACTCAGCAAGTGATAACTTGGAACTTATTGCCTATGAGGGTGATGGAAGCAGAGGTGAGGAATGATTTCAAAAGGAAATTTGATGGGCAGCTGAGGGAAATAAACTGACTGCATCGTGGTATTAAAGTGGGGAATGTGACTGACCGAGTTACTCTACAGAGAGTGGCATGGACGCAATAGGCTGAGCGACCTCCTTCTCCACCTCTGCAACTCTATAAATAAAAATGATTCATCTTCTGAATCACAATTATATCAATAAAATCAATATAATTCTCCAAGGGAGGGATGAGATTTAGCATTTCTCCAAGGATATCAGTTGGATAGTGTAATCTCCTAACTATGTTAGGGGTTTTGGTTTTAAGCAAAAAGAAAAGATGTGGTTTGCACACATAGGGCTTGATTTTACCATTGCGTTGCGCCCATTTTTGGGTGCGAAAATTTGGTAAAGGCAGGTGTGAGGCGAATAGCGTGATCTGTGCCTGAGTCCACACAGGTTCCCACCTTACCAAGACCCCAAAATGGCTGCAATCGAAACCGCGTCCGAAACACGACTTAATGAGCTGGACACCCAATCTTACCTGCATTTTCCCCTTTACCATCGCGTTCGCCCTTCCAGATTCAGCGTGAAACAGACATGTTTGGCATGTCTCAGATCATTCTCTGGTGAAAGGGAGGGAGGAGGAAGCTGGCCAGATGTATCTCTGGTGGGAGCGGGGGGAATGGAGAGAGGCACGATCATTCTCTGGTGGGAGGGAGGGAGGAGGAGGAGGGAAGTGGGCCAGATGGATCTCTGGTGGAGGGAGGGACAGGGGGACAGGAGGGGTCTGCTGTCACTCTGCGGGCAATCGGTGGGGGGAAAGGAGGCAGGGGATCATGATTGATCTGGGTAGCGGGTGGAGGCTGGATGGATAAGGGGGAACACTTATGTTGTGGGGGTGGGGCAATGTTAGTGGGGACCATTACTCCCGGATTGCTTTATGCGCTTCTTATGGCCGGGAGCGATGTGACAGGGGAGCGTTTTTCAATTTTTTTTCAACTGCATGCGCAGTTGAAGGCTCTGATCAGCACAGCAGTGTTTTGGGCGTGATAAGCCCTGCCACAGTGCGATCCAGACTCATGATTTTTTTTTTCAGGCTATGTGTATATGGGGACACCTGAGAACAGGCTTTGAAATCAGATCTGAATTACACCCAGATTAAGCACTTAGAATCAAAATGGTAAAATCGCCCTCATAGATTCAAAATAACAACAAGGTTTATTCTAGGAACTGTTGCCTGTACAGAGTAGAAAATAAAAATAAACAGCAGCCTGTGAAATACCCCAATGCCATCAAATCATGTGACTGGCTCTTAAAACAATCATGCAGCTACTGAAAGATATAACATTTTTCCCTTTCACTTTGTTTGCCATTAAAACAAATTACTACAATGTTATACATAGGATCAGTATGGTGGCACATTTGTTCGCACTGCTGCCTCGCAGCACTAGGGACCCAGCTTCAATCCCTGGCTTGGGTTACTGTCTGTGCAGAGTCTGCACGTTCTCCAGTTTCCTCCCATGACCTAAAAGACACGCTGGTTAGGAGAATTGGTCATGTTAAATTCTCCCTCTATGTCCCCAAACAGGCGGTGGAGCGTGGTGACTCGGGGATTTTCACGGCAATTTCAATCCAGTGTTAATGTAAGTCTACTTTGTGACACTAATAAATAAACTTAAAATAAAGGAATAATAATATTCTAGACAGAACTACGCACAGTAAGTAAGAAAGTTGAATCGGAGAATGTCTATTCCTCTTTGGTTGTATATGACGATCTAGAATTTGGCTGCCCTTGAGCCTGGAGGCATGATTTGGGCGTTAAATGGATAATTCTTCTCTTGGAACTAGGTCTGCATCATTCTCATATGGGGTAGTAGCAGAGAGACAATCATCAGGCAACTTAAATTCAACTAAGTCTTTCATAGTAATATTCACAACACCAGTAATGAAGGAAGTTGGTGCTTCTGGCAGTGATTCTGATAAATCATTTTGAATCTTTGTAATTCATCCTGTATGGATAAGACATTCAGTTGGAATTCTTCATCATATTTCTGGACATTCTTATCTTCACAGTCAAAATTATTTCCTTCCACGTTGTAAATTTTGCAACCTGTTCTTCTACTTGAAGAAACTTGGATTCTTCCTCTGAATATTCTTCTCAGGGGAAGCTGGTCCAGCCCAACGAGGTTTTACAATGTGACCCATTTTGCTACATTTCTTGCATAGATTATGCTTGCTCCAGCATTCATTTCTCCAGCACAGATCATTTTGGCAGATCTCTGACATGTTTGTTTTGCTGTTTGGCTTCCATAGGCAATTCCCAATTGTGAATCTTCATTCCTCCGTCAAATTGTGAAGCCTCTTTAGCAGCCAATTCCATCAACGCTGCGATTTCTGTTGCTGCCTTTAAAATGATTGCATGTACTGTAAGCAATCTTCTTCAGATAGCCTCATTTTGGAGACTACAAATTAGATGACCTCAAGAGTATCTTCCAAAAACTCACCAAATTCATAAAGTTGTGCAGCCTTTTTACGGCTGCTCCAAACTGAACAAGGCTTTTGCCTTCCACTTCATTCCTTTGATGAAACCTGAACTATTCATGATGATCAGTGGCTTTATAGAGTAATGTTCTTCAAGGATCCTTGTCATGCCACTGTAAGGTTTGGTTCCTGGCTCTGCTGGACGAACTAAGTTTCAGATCAAACTGAAGGTTTTACTCCCTATTTTACTGAAAGAAGCTCGTATGAGCAACTCATTTTCAATTTCATTCACTTGTACTGTATGCTCTGTATATGAATTCCATGATTCATTTTCTTCATTGAAAGGACACATGATGCCTAATTGACTCGCCATTTCTCTTGCAGACACTAGCCACTTGATACTGCACAGTATATTATTTTACTTTCTTCCCAGAGCTGCCCGTTTTAGCTTGGAGCCCGTTGACTTGACGTATTTTTTTGCAAACGGCCTCACTGTTACAACAAAGGATCCCCTTTCTTCAAATATGCTACATAGTGCCTGGGATCTCACCCTTCTTTGTTTGGAAAGAAAACTCCCATTTTAAAACCACACAGAAAGCTTCTACCCCTTTTATGCTCACATGGCCTTTCTTCACTGGCACTTTTATCCTGTCACATAGAAACATAGAAGATAGGAGCATTTGGCCCTTTGAGCCTGCTCCATCATTCATTACGATCATGGCTGATCATGCACTTCAATAGCCTAATCCTGCTTTTTCCCCATAACCTTTAATCCCATTCGCTCCAAGTGCTATATCTAGCTGCCTCTTGGATATATTATTATTGATCTTCCCCAGCCTTCCAATATTAGAAGTGTGGGGACCCACAATTTTTTTTTCTCTATGTAGGAGCTTTTCCTGAGTTTCTCAAAGAAACACAATCCTGACTCATCGCCAATTTTCTTTTTGTAATGTTTTAGCTATATTAGAGATTATGAGTTTTAAACAAAAATGAAAGATCTGGTTTGCACGTTTAGATTCAAATTATCAACAGCAAAATTTATTCGAGGAGTTCTGGTCTGTACAGAGTAGAAAATGAAACATGAGAAACACTCCAATCAAATCATGTGAGCAATTCTTAAAACAATCATGCAACTGCTTAAATATATAACAGCATTTGTCCTATCTGTTGGAAATGCAATGCTGGAATTTCATCAGGGGTTCTCCAGAATGACTATCTATTGATAGCACTGTCACCTCTGAAACACAGGATTCCTGCTTCAAATCCCATGGCTACTCCACGGCCTCAGCACAACAATCAAGTCTCACACTTCAGTGCGGTCTGGAGAGAATGCTTCACCATTCAGATGAGACATTAAACCATCTGCCTGCTTGAGTGAATGTTAAAGATCCGTGGCACTTTTTCAGAGAAGAGCAGGATATGGAGATATCCCCTGAGTTTTCATCAATTTATACCCCTCAATGAACATCACAAAATAAAACAAACTATCCAGTCATTATTATATTGCTGTTGGGGGGAGTTTGCTGTGTGCATACTGACTGCCTCATTTCCTACATTACAGTGGTGACTACACTTCAAAAAAGTGCTTAATTAGCAGTAAAGTGTTTTGAGATGCTCAGTGCCCATAAGAAGCATTACATCAATGCATGTCTTTATTTCCTCTTTCTAACTACAGTGGATAACCAGATAGATGCATAATTCAGGCTTCTACTAAGATTATGGTAGGTGACTGGCAGAGTTCCTGGAGAAATTGTTGAACGTGGGTATTGCAGTGAGGTTCATAACTAAAAGGACAAGGTCACTGATTAAAGACATTCTGTTCCCATCCTCCCCGTAACTCCAGGAATTACGAGAACAAAATGCATGTGACATAATGTTTGGCTCAACTTCAGATTCATTAGTTTATTGAACTCACAAAACCCCCCGCAGTACAAACCCTCTTGTGATTTGACCGGAATCAACAGCAATACCTCACAGCACAGACACACATAAAAGGTTGACTGAAATTTACAAAAGCCCTCATGATACAAACCCCTCTACGATTTGGCTGAGATAATCACCAACACAGCTAATCACTACCAGTGGGCCTGGATCTGGAGATATCTGGTTTTCATCTTTCTCCCCTTGACTGCAGTGCCCGGGTTCCGATACCATACTCGTTCATGATGATTTATATCATACTATCACGGGCACAGATCCAAAGTAATAGAATCACTACACTGCAATAGGAGGCAATTGGGACAATAGGGTGGGATTTTCCAGCTGCGCTTGCCCCAAAGCCGATAAATCCTATCCGAGGTCAACGAACCTTTGCCAGGTCTGTGTCCCACCTGCTACAATTCCTGTGGTGGGCAGGATAGTAAAATTCCGCCCATTGAGTCTATACGTACTCACTGAAAGAGCCATCTCACCCAGGTCCCCTACCTCGCCCTAGCCCCTAACCCCACAAATTTACCATGGTTAATCCACCTCACCTGCACATCTGTGAGTCACCCGATGATTAACACCTCTTTATTTTGGGTAATTCCATGCTCTGGTTTGGACAGCACTGTATAGGTATAGTCAGTTCTTTTGCTGTTAACACAAGAGAAAGCAAAGTGATTCCCTCCTCATGGTGGGGGACATCTGGGTTAAAGCTTGACTGAGGTGCGAATGCTCCTTCTGCTCCTGGCAGGAACTAATTGTGCCATGCAACGGCAGTTACCCTGTGCCATTGACAGTGATAATGGCCCTCTCAATCTCTTGATGAGTCCACATTACGGTTAGCTTTCTCGGTTACAGTTAATCCTTTAGTGCCTGTACAATTCTCTTCTGTGTGTGGTTTTGAGCTTTCACTATTTTATATTTTTACAGCTCGGGGTCATGTCCTTCACTGATCCCGTACTCGCAAGGGGAATTCACAATCCAAGTGAGTGCAGATAATAATCCTCCCAGCCTGTGATCCATTCTAACTCTAATCACCCCATTCAGCCAGAGTCTTATGCTGCTACTGACATGGGAAATAAGGTTCATGTTACTAGGAGGTGAAATGTCAGATTCCGATGATGGGAGGAAAGTAGGGAATTGAGGTTGTAAAGGATAGAAGGTAGATCGATGGCAAGTGGTAAGAACCTATTTTTAGTGGACATACATATTTTGATTACTCATTAAGGCACAATTTCACTGGATTAAGTGGTAATTTGTCTAATTCAAAGTGGTGTGTAGCAAGGTGAGGTAGTCTTCCTGGTGGAGTTGGACTGAGCAGAAGCTACTTTTCTTTCATGGTGCTTTTTGTGTATTCCTACAGAGGAGGCATTGATGCCTCTTGAGATTGGGTGGTGGTAATGCAAGGGACATGGCTAACAAAGGGAAGGAGGCGGAGGGGGTACTGTCTGTGCAAGGACATCAGGACATGGTTGGTAGTAAGAGAAAGGGGGACAGTGTGGTGCCTGTACAGGGGGAATCATGGACATGGTTGACAGAGAGAGGCAGAATGGATTGTTGACAAACTGTGAGGTCTAGTGGGAACAGGGGGAGGAAGGTGGACTATACAGAGAATGCAATATCTGTAGATGGGCAGCGCAGCATGATTGTAGGGAATACCTCACCACAAATGTCAGAGACAATGTTAGAGATGGCTGAGGACATCAAGGGATTCTGTTACTCACCTATGTCAGCTATTTCAGAATAACCTCAATTCCTGGGGTGGCACAGTGGCACAGTGGTGGGGCAGCACGGTGGCACAATGGTTAGCACTGCTACCTCAATGTGCCAGGGACCTGGGTTTGCTTCCCAGCTTGGGTCACTGTCTGTGAAGTCTGTACATTCTGCCCGTGTCTGTGTGGAATTCCTCCGGACGCTCCAGTTTCCTCCCACAGTCCAAAGATGTGCAGACTAGGTAGATTGGCCATGCTAAATTGCCCCTTAGTATCGGGGGAACTAGCTAGAGTAAATATAGGGGGATAGGGAGTAATGGGGATAGGGCCTGCATGGGATTGTGGTCGGTATAGACTTGATGGGCCAAATGGCCTCCTTCTGCACTGTAGGATTCTATGATTCTGGGGATTGGGAGACAATCCAATGACAATTCAAAACCGATGTCAGTCACTTTAAAAATCATTGGGCCATTGTATTCCTATGCAGTCTGTCTGGTCCAGGGCTCCTCTAACCTCAACTCTCCCTTAGTCAGCTTCTGACCATTCACCTTTACTTTCTGTGTCCCATGCTAGCTATCACTGTAGCTGATTCCTCACTTGAGGCCCCATCTCATTTGGCTTTTAAAACTGCCATCTCTCAAAAATGTCCTCCATTCATTCTCTTATACCATTTTCTTTCTGACTTACTTTTCTTCTCAAGTCTTTGAACTGCTATCTTTCAGAGGCCATCTCTCTCAACACCGCTATTCAAATCCCTCGGGTCTGTTTTCTACAAACAATGCAGTCAAAAGCACAAGCAACATCCTCTGCTGACTGTGCCAGTGATGTATTAGCCCTCCAAATGCCGCCAGATCCCAGATAATCTGCTTTCCACCAAAGCCCGAGTCTGAGCTATACACCAGCCATTGCTTTTCACTGCAAGCTTCATTCTACACGTTGAATCCAAGCTGTTCAACCACATTGCCCACCCTCAACCTTTGTTTCTTTCTCAGCTACAAGAAAGAAAAGAAAGACTTGCATTTTTATCAACCCTTTCATGGCCATCATGCTTTACAGCAAATGTAGTATTTTTTTAATGTAGTTACTGCGGTAATGTCGGAAATACAGCTGGTAATTTTCATACAGCAAACTCCCATAAACAGCAATGCGATAATGAGCAGGTAACTGTTCGTATTTTTATGATGCTGATTGAGGGATAAATATTGTCTGAGAAGCTGCAGATAACTCCTCTGTTCTTCTTCAAAATAGTGTCAGGGAATCCTTCATGTGCACCTTGGTTTAATCTCTTGTCTAAAAAATGGAACCCTTGACAGTGTGATATCATATATCCATTTGCCTGGAAGAACCCAGCACCAGAAATACTCGAGAAACTTGACGCCATCCAGGACAATTCAGCCCACTTGATTGGCATCCTATGCAGCATAATAAACATTTATTCCCCCGACACTGATGCACAGTGGAAGCAGTACATACCACTTACATGATGCATTGCAACAAATCACCAAGACCTGTTTGATACCACTTTCCAAACCTGCAACCTCTACCACCTAGAAAACAAGGACAGCAGGGGCATCAGAATGCCAGCACTTGCAAGTTCCCCTTCAAGCCACACATAATCCTGACTCTGAAACTTAGCACAGTTTCTTCACTAACGCTGGGTCAAAATCCTGAAACTCCCTCCCTAAACAGCACTGTGGGTGCACCTTCACCACATGTACTGCAACAGCTCAAGAAGACAGCATACCACTACCTTCGTGAGGGCAATTAGGGATGGGCAATAAATGCTGGCCTAACCAGCGATGCCCACATCACGTGAAAGAGTTTTTTTAAAAATCCTTCCCACCTGCTGGCATAAAGCTACTGGTGAATGCAAGTTTTCATGTGAGTATTCACATGGCCAAGCATGGTGCGATGATAGGCATTGAATAAAATCTGAACTAAATTCATGTCCCATCACCAACAATTATACATAAGATGTTTCTGCTGATTAGGCAGTCCAGAACCCTAGGGGACATAATTTCAGAATAAGAGGGAAACCACTTAGGACTGAGATGAGGAGAAATATTGTGAATATTTGGAATTCTCTGCTCCAGAGGGCTGTGCAAGCTCAACCATTGAATATGTTTGAAACAGAGACTTACAGATTTCTAAATACCAGTGATGTGAAGAGATATGGGGATTGTGTGGGGGAAAAGGATTGAGGTGGATAATCAGCCATGATTGTATTGAATGACGGAGCAGGCTCAATGAGCTGAATGGCCTCTTCCTGTTCCTTCGCTCCTATGTTCCAAAACCTTAAATTAATACCAATTACATGTAAATACCTAAAACACACCATCACAATCACAATCATACTTTTTGAATCATATAGTACAATCACGAAAACACATTGGCCAGGATTTTATCACCCCGCCCGTCACAGGACTCACAGTGGGCAAGGAGTGGAACATGGAAAGGTCCATTGACCTTGGGTGGAATTTTATGGTTTTGGGATGAGCGAAGCTGTAAAATCCCACCCATAATGTACAAATATGTACACATTTAATATCAGTAAAAAGAGGAATGAGCAGAAAGGTTGCTCTACCTTGTTCTGTAAACCTGGAAATCAAGCCTAAAAAATCACAGTACTCCACAATAAAAATTAGTTTAATTTATTCAATCAGTAGAAATCAGCAGCTCTCAATTTATTGTGCATGATGCAGGATAAAAATCTATATCCTCTGACTCATCATAAGCAATGCTGTGAAAGATTTATTAATTGTCATAAAGAAGTGTTGCATCTACTTTGCATTCATTACCCTTATGAAGTGTTTATCTCATGAGAAAAGTCTCTGATTGTCTCAGAACAGATCAAAAACACTTACTTCACTCTTTCTGGATACCAGTAGTTTCCATGCCACCTCCGCTGTCCCCTTCATCACACACACACTGAAGCAAGGGCTACATCGCCCTCAACAGCATTTGCCGCAGCTCTCCTGTCTCAGTACACCAGTGTCTTTGGAACTAATATTCGATATGTATCTCATGTTCATTTGCTTTTAGAGTCATAAGGTGAGCACAGTGGCACAGTGGTTAGCATTGCTGCCTCACAGCGCCAGGGACCTGGATTCCCAGCTTGGGTCACTGTCTGTGCGGAGTCTGCATGTTCTCCCTGTGTCTGCGTGGGATCCCTCCGAGTGCTCTGGATTCCCCCCACAGTCCAAAGATGTGCAGGTTAGGTGGATTGACCATGGTAAATTCCCCTTCAGTGTACCCAAACACACCCCAGCGTGTGGCGACTAGGAGATGTTCACAGTAACTTCATTGCAGTGTTAATGTAAGTCTACTTGTGACTAATAAATAAACTTTAAAAACGTTAGATATTGAGAACAAAACAGAGACATAACAACAATGTATTGTGGAAAATGAAAATCAGCAAATAGTTACTTATTTTGTGAATATCACTTCCAAAAGAGAATATCCACGAATGCACATGGATTATAAATATGAATTTTAGTCAGCAAAAAATAAAGGACTATAAAATCTTTCTTGATACTGAAGGTGAAGAGATCAATATTAAAGTCTAAGGTATGCATTACACATGTAGTTTTATAATGAATAAGTGTAAAACCATCCTCCAAACAGCCATGTGCAGAATTAAGAAAAGTAAGAGCTTAATGAGCAGATTAAAGTACTTATACCAGCAAGAACAATTGTAGTCTTTCATTTTTAGTTCTTATCTGGTTCAAATTAAGTGTAAAGGTTACTGAAGGTCACAAGTGGTAGTTTAAGTAACAAGCAAATTCCTACCCTGGCATCATAAAAATTTAAAAACTACTTAGAAAAGAACACTCTTAACCAAGATCATTAAGATAAAATTATTGCTCCGTGCATTTTTTTCATCACTACAGGAATGTACAAATGTTTTTACAAGTTAATGGTGAGCCTAACAGCGAAAATAGATAAAAGCTATCCATCCAGGTTCCTGTATGATCGCTGCACTGTTGGAGGTGCTGTCTTTTAGATAAGATATTAAAATTGAGTTCAAACCTGCTTGCTCAGGTGGATGCAAAAGGACCCTTGCCACACTTCAAAGAAGAGCCATGGGAGTTATCCTCGAGTTCTGGTTAATATTTTAAGAAAACGGATTGTTCGCTCACTATCCGATTTCTATTTGTGGACGTTTGCTGTGTTTATATTGGCTGCCCCATTTCCTGCATTCCGATGTAGTCTCCCCACTTAAAAATCCACCAGTGAGAGGGGAGATCAGAAGTCTGGCCTTGCTCAAAGAATTGATTTATGAATCTGAATTTGTGTCTAACTAATCTATTTAAATATTTTGAGGAAATAACTGCATGATGGGTAGGAGAATGTCTTGAGATTTTCATAGAATCATAGAATCCTTCTTTTTATTTGATTTTGATTTGATTTATTATTGTCACATGCATTAGTATGCAGTGAAAAGTATTGTTTTTTGCAGACTTACAGACAAAGCATACTGTTCATACAGAAAGAAACGAGAGAATGCAGAATGTAGTGTTACAGTCATAGCTAGGGTGTAGAGAAAGATCAACTTAGTATGAGGTAGGTCCATTCAAAAGTCTGATGGCAGCAGGGAAGAAGCAGTTCTTAACTCAGTAGGTACGTGACCTGAGACTTTAGTATCTTTACCCAACCAAAGCGGATGGAAGAGAGAATGTCCGGAGTGTGTGGGGTCCTTAATTGTGCTGGTTGCTTTTCCGAGGCACTGGGAAATGTAGACAAAATCAATACAGTGCAGGAGGCTATTCGGCCCATTGAGCCTACAATGACCACAATTCCATCCAGGCTGTATTCCCATAACCTCATGCATTTACCCTAGCTAGTCCCCCTGACTCTGAGGGGTAATTTAACATGCTGAACGTGCCTAATCCATACATTTTTGGATTGTGGGAGGAAACTGGAGTACCTGGACCATGTCATGCCAACGAAAAGAGAACGTGCAAACTCCACACAACCAGTGACCCAAGCCGGGAATCAAACCCGGTCCCTGGTGCTGTGAGGCAGCAGTGCTAACCACTGTGCCACCGTGCTGCCTCTCCCCCCTCCAACCATATGAAGTGCCGAAGAGCATTTGGGAACGTTCCACACACAAGATTATGAGCAAAAATGAATGTACATGGGAACTGGCTGAGAGTAATTGATCGAGAGAAGGAGACAGAGAAAAGGGATGAAGAGAATTTTCTCTGTTTAGCAGGTATGAAGGTGTGTTTCCTAGACGTGTATATTTGGGTTTTATCTTTTCACCATATATATTAAAAACATATGAAGAAACCAAAAGTATGCTGAAATTTGCAGGTGACGCTAAATTAGGAGGCACGGTGGGTTATGTCGATGGAAGCAGAAGTTCGCAAAGCGACGTAGACGAATCTTTTATCAAGATTAAGACTGATAAATTTTTGTTGGTTAAGGATATCAGGGGAGGAAAGCTGATAACTGGAGTAGAGATGTAAACAGAAATGATATAATTGAATGACAAACAGGCTTGAGGGACTGAGTGGCAGTCTCCTGTTCCTCTGCTTGTTTAATTTCAGTGCTGCTGAAGTAACACATCACAATTACTCAGAATAACCTTTGCATTGTGTTTTTTTTCCATGAACAGTCCTTTTATGTGTCGAGTGCACATTTATGAAGCAGATGTTGAGGCAATGGCCAAGTTATTCTCAATATATAACAATGTGAGAGACAGCATCCTTATTTAAGCGCAGAAATGCCATTAGCTTTCACACATGCTTATTATAATTCATACTCTTGCTTATTCTGTTTTCCTTGCAGAGCTTTTCAGAGTGGATATGAATTGTTTCTCCCTAATTAGCACAACAATCAGCCATTTCAATTGCTGGTTTTATTTGCCTTGCAGGATTATGTGAACAATCATTTACTGCTGTAAACTGTTGAAAGAGGTTGTCTCGGACAACTCAGCTGCTTTATTATTGACTGGCAGTGTCAGCCCAAGATGCACATTTAATGAAAATGGTTATTTTTGTGATAAATTGTGTAAATGGAATATGCAAATCATGCAGATTTTAAAAGCACGACACAACCATAATGCAACTGGCAACACTGCAGCAGTTAAAAGTTCATTTTATGTTCAGTGTTGTGAAGTTAACTTGATGGTTCAACTGGCTGCCCAAATATTTTTTTCCCTGTACACTTACACAGTTAATGGTGGGGCCTTGGGAAGAGTTACCAAACAAAGAGATCTAAAGGTACATGTTCATAGCTCCTTAAAAGTGGAGTCACAGGTGCACAGAGTGGTGAAGAAGGCATTCAGCACATTTGGTTTCGTTGGTCAGAACATTGTATACAGGAGTTGGGACGTCTTGTTGAAGTTGTACAAGACATTGGTAAGGCCACATTTGGAATACTGTGTACAGTTCTGGTCACCCTATTATAGAAAGGATTTAATTAAACGAGAAAGAGTGCAGAACAGATTTACTAGATTAAGTGTGCATCTCGGGCTGACACTACCAGTCAATGGATTGAGTTATAAGGAGAGGCTGGATAGATTGGGACTTTTTTCTCTGGAGCATAGGAGGCTGAGGGGTGATCTTATAGAGAGCTTTAAAATTATGAGAGGCACAGACCAGCTAGATAGTCAATATCGTTTCCCAAAAGTAGGAGAGTTTAAAACTAGAGGACATAGATTTAAGGTGAGAGGGGAGAGAACAAAAATGTCCAGGGGGACATTTTTTTCACACAGAGGGTGTTAAGTGTTTAGAACAAGCTGCCAGAAATAGTGGTAGAGGCGGGTACAGTTTTGCCTTTTAAAAACAGTTATATGGGTATGATAAGTGTAGAGGAATTTAGGCCAAATGCGGGCAATTGGGATTTAAAAAAAAGGGCAGCATGGACAAGTGGGGCCGAAGGGCCTGTTTCCATCCTGTAAATCTCTATGACTCTATGTCTCTATGACTACACACTGAGGTATAAGATGCGATGTAATACTTGTTAAAACTGTATACTGACACACACAGCGAGATTGTATAATCCTGCACTGATATGTTCGAAGTCCGGTTGGGGAGAGGGCTGAGGGCAGTGTGTGCATGGGGGTGGGGGAGAGCAAGGGTGAGGTGGAGTGCAGACGGAGACCATTCAGCCCATTGACTCTGCACCCACTTTCCAAACAGCATCTTACCCAGGCCCACCTTCACCCCCTCCCCCCTCCACCCTATTCCCATATCCCTACGCATTTACCATGGCTAATCCATCTAACTTACAAATCTTTGGACTTTAGGAGGAAGTACCCGGAGTACCCAGAGGAAACCCACACAGATACAGGGAGAATGTGTAAACTCCACACAGACAGTGACCCAAGGCCGAAACTGAACTCAGATCCCTTGCACTGCAAGGCAGCAGTGCTAACCACTATGCCATCGTGCCACTCCATGTGTGCAGTTAATGGAACCCTGTACCATGGGAAGCCAGAAATTGTTGCAAATCATGGAAAACTTGATGTAACTATGTGCCTTATTGAAACAGGAATTGTTGAATTTCCTTATACATTTATGAATAGGGGATTACATATTCCATTGAGGCCTCCAGTGGAGTCCTGGAATGAGTCATTAGTAATAGATGGCCTCCCCACTTAAGATGTCAAATGCCTCCATGGAATTAGCCTCTCTTCCTCAGCTTCTGGGTCCTTCTGGGGCCCCACCAGCCCATTTTCCTCAAGGCAAGGCTCTACTCTTAACCCTCCTCGACCTTCTCCAGTTCTATCATAGCCATCAAGAAGGCAGACTCCTGCCTGCATTATGAACTCCCTGTTTCTGTGGAAAAATAGATTAGAGACACAACTGTACATTACCCTGCAATGATTAACTCCAATTGTTTAGCTAGGAAGTCATTGTGAAATCTTTGCCTGCCCTCATGCCATCCCCATCCCAGGTTGATCCTTGTAGCTGAAATATATCCTGAAGGTAGCTGAGATTTCCTCGCTATCGCCTCTTTCCCTCCCCTACATCCCAGACATGACAGCACATTCACAAAATGCATTGGACCTGGGTGTATGCGGTCACGTGCTATCAATGTCAGAACACTGTCCAGCTGCCTCTATTTGACTAGAGAGAGAGACCAGCTTGCCACTAATTTAATGACTGCAAACTTTATGCCTTGTTATCATTGACTATCCCAACTACAATGTGTAAGCTTGTAGGCTACATGTTGCATATGTGCTGCAGCCGTGTTCCCTCCATTTTTTGATTTCTCTTAGTGTTTCACATTCTTCTGTGAGGGACAATAATAAATCAGACCAATTCAAATATTGTTCCAAGCTCTATTGGATTCTCACAAGAATATGCACCATGAGTGGAGATAATCAAATCTTTCACTGGACATTTGACTCTTCCTAACATTTCTCAAGTAAGCCTTTCTCTGCATATCCCGAATTGGTAATTCCCCTTCAATTGGCCCAGAAGTGCTGTAGCCAACTCCTTCCACAAGTCCTCAGAATCCTTCAGTGGTGACATTTTCCCCCAAGTTACTTTTCTCTTGCATCATTGCATCTGGCTTTTGAGATGGTGCTATTCCAATTCTACTTTGAGACCAGCTTCAACCCCTCCAGCTACCATCCACGTGTTCTTATTCTCCTCAATGCTCACCATGTCCAAATTTCCATTCCTCTGATCACTTCCCTGCTTCCCCCTTTAACCCCAGGGCTCCATAGGCATTGTCAGTATTCCTATCCAAGCCCTGAACTAGCTCCTGTTGATGACCCCATGCCTCAGGTCGACCTCAGCCCTCCCCATCTTGAGGCCCTATGCACAGTGACCTATAGAAAAGCCCCCTCTTATTTACCAGTTTCACATTTACAGGTTATAGAAGCCTCCCCTGACAGTGACAGTGCCATTCCTACCCAGTAATAAACCATCAAGTGTGTGAAGAAGGACTGACCACACCCTGAATAGCAAGCTATGCATGACCCACACTGCACAGATAGGCCTTCCCCCTCCCTGGGCTGGGACTAAGACAAACATGCCAAGCATAGCATGGTCAGCACAGCCCCAAGATTGCCTTCACACGCTGCATCCACAACATGGTCTCCATAGCCCCAAGGCTGCCTTTGCATTCTGGCCCTGATAATGTGGTCTGCCCTTGTCCAGGACTGACTCATACTTCTCTCTCTCCAGTTCCTTTAACCACCGCCTCCCGGTCATATGTTTTTGTCCATCTCTATCTACTGGGCTCCAGTCACCTCCTCTGAGTCACATGTCATGCCTTCTCCCCCTTCCCTCCCTGCTGGCCTTACCTGACAGTAAGTACCTTGGTGCAGAGTTGGAGCATCTACGAGATAGGACAGCAACTCAGTGAAAGATAGGCAAATGCTATGTGTACAAACCTCAAAGTTATGAGTGAAGTGAAGGCCATCAGGTGCATGCCACTTATACACGGCTGTGAATCAGCTGGTGTAATTGTCTGCTGGCGGGGAAATTAGATTTGGAGTATGGGCGTGATTCCGACAAGCTGATATTTTTAATGAGAATTCGTAAGATATAAAGAGATACAAAATGTGGTTCCTGACATGGAGCAGCAGGAAACTTGACCACCAAGAAAGTTAGGAGTGGAAAATTACACTTACTTCCTACCAGAAGAAAACTGACTTTTGCCATCATGCCAAATTTTGTGCCATTGCCTGTCACAATCTCCGCCATTGGTGAGATGGAAAATTCTACCGTATCACTCAGTTTGCTTTGCTCTTTAAGTGAACTTTAAGTGCACTTCAACTCCATTCTTCAGATTTTGCTTCATATCCCTTGATATCCTTGCACAGCAAACATTTATCTATCCCAGCCTTGAAGGCTTCAATTCCCTTATGCCCCTTGTTCTTGATTTCTCGCCTCATGAAACAGTTTATCTATAATTACCCTATCAAATCGTTTTAATGTTTTAAAAATCCCAATTACATCATCCCTCCATCTTCTAAGCTCAAGCAAAAATGGGCCAACCTGTCCCCACTCATTAAGCCTCTAAGTCCTGCTGATCACAGTGCCTATGCCTTATATCCTAACTTTGTCCCCTGTAACCCAACTAACCTCTAACCCAATCCACCTCTGCTACGCCATGCCCTGATCTAATGCCAAAGTTTGCTGCATGCTTCTCATAGGGTAGTAAGTGTGGAAGGGTATCTGACCCTTTGGAATACGGCATATATTTGCAGGTCACTGGAATCCAGAATAGCATTGTGACATAGACTTGAAAGAGTTAATGGTATTAGTGGTTATCTAAAGGTTGCCCCCTCTGTCAGGGTCACAGGGGCAACACAGCTTTTCTCCTACAAGGACTTTATAATCCTCTTAGTAGGGATTGTTTGCCAGATTTTCTGGCTATTTTAGTTCAGTGGATTTCCTCAGAACACTAGCTGGTACTGAAACCATTCAAATAGAGACCCTGTGGACGTTAGCTGAGTTAGCAACAGAAGTCATTGTTACCGTGGAGTGCCACTCCATGAATTTTGTCCCAATGTTATTCCCATGCTGGGGTCAGGAATACTCCCAGAAAAAAAAAAGTAACCAAGGATGGCAACTTCAGTTCATTCTTTTCTTTATTCTTCTGGCTCACAGTCACTGAAGCCAAGTCTGGCACTCTCAGTGCAACCCTGATAGATATTAACAGCTAACGTGGGAGAGGTAGATTTCTAATCTTGGACTTTTCTGGTTGCTATGGTTCAGTGGCATTTCACTGAGTGTGTCTATCTGAATAAATCAGGTGGGAGTCAAAATCTTTATGTTTGTATTTATGCATCTGCACTCATTTATGTGTATGCACTCATACTTTACATTTTAAGATATTTATCTGATGATGACCATGTTGTTCTACTCCAGGAGCATTGAGTATAAAAATTCACAGGTCATGCTGCAGCTGCACCGAAATTTAGTTCGGCCTCACTTAGAATGTTGTGTACAATTCTGGTTGCCACACCATCAGAAGGATGTGACGGCTTTGAAGAGGTACAGAAGAGGTTTACCAGGATGTTATTTGGTTTGGAGGGTATTAGCTATGAGGAGAGGTTGGATAAACTCGGTTTGTTCTCACTGGAATGGCAGAAGTTGAGAGGTGACCTGATAGAGGTTTACAAGATTGTGAGTAGCATGGACATAGTGGATAGTCAAATGCTCTTCCCTAGGGTAGAAAAGTCAAGTACCCGGGAACGTAAGTTTAAGATGCGTGGGGAAAAGTTTAGAGAAGATGTTTGAGGCACTTTTTTTTTACACAGAGGATGATGAATGTCTGGAACGTGCTGCCCAGGGAGGTGGTAGGAGCAGACATGATAACAGCATTTAAGGGGCAATGAGACGAATGCATGAATAGGATGGGAATGGACTCTGTAATTGCTTATAGTTTTAGTTTAGGCAGGCATCATGATCAGCAGGCTTGGAGGGCCAAAGGGTCTATTCCTGTGCTGTACTTTTCTTTGTTCTTTGTTCCACATGTGCACACATCTTTATATTTCTCCTGTGTTTCCATTGCTGGCACAACGAATGAATGAAGCAGAATCAGCCGGCATAAATTGTTAAGTGAACTCTGGATAAAAGATACCTTGATGAATGCATCAATCCCTGAAATGCATATCTTGGGGAAATAATGGCATAGTGGTACTGTGATTAGATTTGTCACGAATATCCTGGCGGCACAGGTTCAAATCCCACCATGGTAACAAATGGAATTTATATTCAACTAATAAATGTGGAAGATAATGCTAGTTCCAATAATGTTGATCAGAAAACTATCATTGTTTGAGGTAAAACCCTATCTGGTTCACACATGCACACATGGGGTGAATGTGCAGTCTCCACACTGAAAGTCACCTGAGGTCGGAAGTAAACCCGGGTCCCTGGCACTGTGAGGCAGCAGTGCTAACCACTGCACCACTGTGCTGTCATAATGACTTTCTGGGCAGGAATCTCATTTAAATGAATTGGAATTTCATTAAAAGCTACCTCACTGCATATTTTCTCCCACAGTGGTGTTAAGTTTACAACAGGTTTTCAAAAATGGGAACCAGGCAAATGGAGGACAGGGGGTAAATGTAGCCCCCGAGGAAGGGGAGGGGGGGCATGCACCCTGATACTGCACTGGCATTGTGCTTTGGCACCCTGGCACTGCTCTATGGAACTGCTAGGGGAAGTGCCAAGGGAACCCTGCTGGAGAGCTCCATTGTGATGAGGTTCCCCTTTTCCATGGGGGAGGTTCTCTTTGTGCAGGGGGATGGGGTGGGGGGGAGGGGTGGTGTAGCTTTGTTATTAAAGGAAGGGATCTATGCTGTAATGAGAGATGATATTAACACTGGAGATCAAAGAGTAGAATCAGCCTGGGTAGAAATAAGAAAGAGCAAATGAAAGAAATCCCTGGTGGGATTAATCTATGGGTCCCCTAATATTAGTGCAACAATGGGAAACAGTATAAACCAAAAAATATTGGGGGCTCGAAAGCAAGGTATGGCAATAATCATGCGTGATTTTAATATGCATATGGTTTGAATGAATCAAATTGGCAAAGGTAACCTCGAGGGAGAGTTCATAGAATGTATTACAGCTCGTTTCTTGGAACAATATGTTGTCAAACAAACCAGGAGCGGGCTGTTTTAGCTTTAGTATTGAGTAATGAAATGGATTAATTAATGATTCTGATATGAAAGGTCCTCTAGGGAAGAGTGATCATTGCATGCTTGAATTTCAAATTCAGGTTGAGGGCAATAAATTTAAATCCCACACTAATGTTTTGGTATTAAACCAAAGTAGTTACATAGGCATGAGGACAGATTAGCCCTATTGGTCTGGGCAGAAAGACTAAAACGTAGAATAGTTGATGAACAGTTTTAAATGTTTCAGAAGATATTCAATTCCTCCCAAGTAAAATGTATTCCAGAGAAGAAAACAAAGGGAGGAAATACTTTTGTGGCTAAGAAAGGAGGTTAAAGATGGCATAAAGGCAAAAATTAAGGCATACCATAATGCAAAGGTTGGCTGGAAGTTTGGGGAACTTTTAAAACCAACAGAGAATTACTAAAACTGTAATAAAAAGAGCAAAGGTAAATTATGAAAGCAATCTAATATAAATATAAACACGGATAGCAAAAGAATAAAAAGAAAGAAAGTAGGTAAAGTCAATGTTGGTCCTTTAGAGGACAAGACTAGGAAGCTCATAACGGGGAACGTGGAAACGGCAGAGACATTAAATCAATATTTTGCCTCGGTTTTCATGGTGGAGGATACTGGATCCCAATAGTAACAGATAATGCAGAGGTTGTTGGAAAGGAAAAGCTTAAGACTATTGCCATCACTAAGTAATGAGCTATTGAAACTAAAGGCAGACAAAACTCCAAGACTTGATAGCCTATATCCCAGGTCTTAAAAGAGAAGTGGCAGTAGGGATAATGAAGGTATTGCTTATAATATTCCAAAATTTCCTAGATTTTGGAAAGATTCTAGTGGGTTGAACAACACTGATGTAATCCTTGTTCAAAAAGAGAGAAAGACAAAAAGAGAGAAAGACAGAAAGTAGAAAACTACACTTTAACATCTATTGTTGGAAAACTGTTGGAATCCATTATAAAGGGAGTAGTAATGGGACATTTGGAAAATCAAAACACACTCTATCAGAGTCAGCATGTTTTAGTAAAGGTTAAACATATTTGACTAATTTGCTGGAATTCTTCAAAGATGTAACAAGTAAACTGGATAATGGGGATTCTGTAGATGTAGTGTATCTGAATTTCCAGAAGGCATTTGATAAGTGCCACACAAAAGGTTAATAATACACAACATATTCGGGGATTAGTCGCGATATATTAGTTCGGATAAAGGATTGGATAACCAACAGAAAGCAAAGAATGAGGATAAATGAATCTTTTTCTGATTAGCAAGCTGTAACTAGTGGTGCACCACAGGGTTTGGGTCCCAATTATTTAAATTAATGACTTGGATGTAGTGATAGAATGTACTATAGCCAAATTTTCAGCTGACTCTAAAATAGGTGGGAAAGAAAGTTGCAATGAAAAAATAAAACACTTACAAATGGACATGGATTGGTTAGGTGAATGGGCCAAAATTTGGCGGATGGAATTTAACATAGATAAGTGAGAGGTTGTCCATGTTGGCCGGAGGAATCAAAAAGCAACATTCCTAAATAAAGAGAAACTTTAAGATACTTCGGTGCAGATGGACCTGGGTATCCTTGTGCACAAATCGCAGAGAGTTAGTATGCAGGTGCAACAGTTAATAAGGAAGGTAAATTGAATTTTGCATCAATTGCTAATAGAATAGAGCAGAGAAGTAGGGGATTGCTTTTGCATCTGTATAGGCATTAATGAAACTGTATCTGGAGTACTACACATAGTTTTAGTCTCTTGAGGAAGGATGCAAATGCATTGGAGGTAGTTCAGAGAAGGTTCACTAGATTGATTCCAGGGATGAAAGTCGTGTCTTATGAAGAGGGATTGAACAGTTTAAGCCTATACTTGCTGGAGTTTAGGAGAATAAGAGGAGATCTAATCGAGGTATTTGGCCTCTACAACTAATTGGGCATGTTTCTTTTGCTAGGATCTTTGTAAATCCATCATACACTTTGCCCACTTCTGCTACTGAAGGCAAAATGCTCATCAACTTAAGTTGCTCTTAGTTAAATTGCTCATTTGGTTATTTGATTCTTGATTTGATTTGATATATTATTGTCACATGTATTAACATAGAGTGAAAAGTATTGATTCTTGCACGCTGTGTAGACAAAGCATACCATTCATAGAGAAGGAAATGAGAGAGTGCAGAATGTAGTGTTAAAGTCATAGCTAGGGTGTAGAGAAAGATCAACTTAATATCAGGTAGATCTATTCAAAAGTCTGGTGGCAGTAGGGAAGAAGCTGTTCTTCAGTTGGTTGGCATGTGTCCTCAGACATTTGCATCTTCTTCCTGATGGAAGAAGTTGGAAGGAGAATGTCTGGGTGTGTGGGGTCTTTAAGTATGCTGACTGCTTTGCAGAGGCAGCAGGAAGTGTAGGCGGAGTCAATGGATTGGAGGCTGATTTGCATGATGAATTGGGCTACATTCATGACTTTTTGTAGTTCCTTTTGCTCTTGGGCAGAGCGGGAGCCATACCAAGCAGTGCTACAACCAGAAAGAATGCTTTCTGTGGTGCATCTGTAGAAGTTAGTGAGAGTCTTAACAGATATGCCAAATTTCCTTAGTCTTCTAAGAAATTTGGACTGCCAGTCCACAGTGCTTGATTTTTACAGGAGGCTGGGTCTTGGGCCAGACCCGAAGTGTTCTGTAGCCGGATGGCTAACAACTACATTTCTGCAAACCATGATGGGAAAATCAGCCAACATTACACAACATGAAGTCTGTGAAACAGCTTGTTTTTCCAAGCAAGTGTGATAAGATGTACTCAACATGAAATTGCTGCAGTTGCTAAGGTAAGTAAAGAGAATAAGCTAGCATTGAGCAAAATGGGTAACAGGTTATCCGTGTATGTGGTTAAAGAACTTTCTCAATGAGAATAACTGGATGAACACAGAAGGTTTGGAACTTTCGCAGCAATGGCCTGCGGGACCCACCATCGTGAAGACCGTCCTGCATCTGGGACTCAGTGAAGACAACCCATCAAAAGGAGGCTGATCACCTCACCCTGCAATAGGTATTATTAAGTCCAAGCCCACAGTCTTGTGATTTATTGTAACAAGTAATCAGTGTTTAATAAGTGAAATAAAGACCAGCTGAATATTTATCAAGTACTTTAAACATTAATAAAGCGTGCTCTGCATGAAATATCTCATGTCTGTCTGTCATGCCATCGTTTGAGGGTCAACAATAGAACTTGAAATCAAATCTTATCTTTTTGATTTGCCCTGTCCCCTACTTAAAAGTAATCCATTCCCCCAGTGCAAATTTTTTGAAGTCAGATAGCACTGGGTAGATTATTTAAAATATGCACTGCACTGAGAGGTTCAAAGCAGCATAAATAACAGAAAGCTTCATGTCACATTTACAGTTTAGGAGCTAATTAAGTATTAATATTCAACTCCTTATCATGTGCATATACTAAGCAGCTGCATGTTGGACAATTTTGCACAAACATATCTCTGAGAAATGTAATTGTTGAAATAGAATTCAAATTGACACAGAGAATGGCGAAACATTGGTGCATATTAACATATTATGCAGTCTACTTACTTAATGGGACACCATACATGACTATCGGCAAACATTCTTTTCAAGTTTCCCCCACAGTGGATTGTGAAGTTTCAAATTCTCATTTTCCCAAAAAGGAAAATCCTTCCAGATTTCAGTTGAACATTTCATTCAGACGAATGCTGGTTCCTGCCACTGAGTTACAGTTTAACATTTATTTATTAGTGTCAAATGTAGGCTTACATTAACACTGCAATGAAGTTACTGTGAAAACCTCCTAGTTGCCACACTCCGGCATCTGTTCAGGTACGCTGAGGGAGAATATAGCATGGTCAATGCACCTACCCTGCACGTCTTTCAGACTTGTGGGAGGAAACCAGAACACCCAGAGAAAACCCACATAGAGACAGGGAGAATGTGTAAACTCCACACAGACAATGACCCCAGCTGGGAATCAAACAGGGGTCTCTGGCGCTGTAGGCAGCAGTGCTAACAACAGTGTCACACTGTGCCACCCTAAAGGAATAGAACATATGCTAAAATGGATAAAAGCA
Source organism: Carcharhinus amblyrhynchos (assembly GCF_965287045.1). NCBI lineage: Eukaryota > Metazoa > Chordata > Chondrichthyes > Carcharhiniformes > Carcharhinidae > Carcharhinus > Carcharhinus amblyrhynchos. The sequence goes on along the minus strand of NC_137328.1, from coordinate 91,291,005 downwards.
AAATACTGTGAGTGCGGGAATCTGAAACAAAAACAGAAAATGCTGGAAAATCTCAGCAGGTCTGACAGCATCTATGAGGAGAGAATAGAGCCAATGTTTTGAGTCTAGATAACCCTTCGTCAGTGACAGCGTCAGACAAAGGGTCATCTAGACTTGAAACATTGGCCCCATTCTCTCCTCATAGATGCTGTCAGGCCTGCTGAGATTTTCCAGCGTTTTCTGCTTTTGTATTAAAATGGGGTTGCTTGCCTTCCGACTCAGTGCTCCCCTTCCGATGTGGTATTCACGATCCCGCACCACTGTAATTATTGCTGTTATTTCCATGATGCATAGATCTCAGAGTGGAACAAATGTGTTTCAACTCTTAGATCGATTTCATAATTAACAGAGCGACTGAGAAAAATAAGATTTGAAATGGTTTTCTACAACTCAGCAGATAACAATTGGCAGTGACATACTTTCAGTTGGACAATCTGAATGGGATCAACAAATGGAGAAAGGAGGAAACAGGTGATACAGTGACATTGATTCAACAGCAGTGACTTAACATATTAATAACATTATGTCAAAAAGATTTAATAAAACTATCTGGACATGCAGTGAATACTATCAATAAAGCTGACGGTTTTAATTGGAATTATACAATAGGAATATAATTAAAGGAAGAGGACAAAGTAATCATCCATCTCTTTCATTTTTTAAATTGGAAATGCTGTTATAACTTATTTGCCAATTCTAAATTACCAACACAAATCATGTCTCAGAACAGCCTGGAGGGCTCCATTTCTGGTATATTTAAGGAGAATATCAATTACTCTTAGAATTGTTTTTACAGGGGCAGCACAGTACCACAGTAGTTAGCATTGCTGCCTCACAATGGCAGGGACCCGGGTTCGATTCCAGACTTGGGTCACTGCCTGTGTAGAAATTGCATGTTCTCCCCCTGTCGACGTGGGTTTCCTCCTGGTGCTCTGGTTTCCTCCCACAGTCCAAAGATGTGTGAGTTATGTTGATTGGCCATGCTTAATTGGCCCTAGTCTCAGGGGATTAGCAGGGTAAATATGTGGGGTTACAAGAATAGGGCCTAGGTGGGATTGATTTTGACGCAGACTTGATGGGCTGAATGAGTTCCTTCTGCACTGTGGGGATTCTATTCTATGACAGCACTGGTTGGGTTATTTGGACTGCTGGTGTGCAGTAATTGAGCCATATGGGATGTCTGGGTCCTGGAACTGAGAGTGATGATTTCAGAAATTAATTTGATGAGTCAGTGAGTGGGTGTTGACCAGGGCTTTTTTTGACAAATACTGTTAGTTTCTGTTTGGTTTGGTGTTTATATCACTAATATAGTAAGATGGGCCAGAGAACAAGGCCAGAGACCAGGGAGCTGAAACTGCATGGGGAGAAGACAAGAGGAGGCCAGCTCACCAGAAGCCTTACCCCACTGCATTTGTGCTGGCTCAGAAACTCTTACCTGTGGTTCACCAGGGAGCCAAGTGCAAAGAAGTTCTGCTTTACCTGGGAGCTGTCACAGAGATCCGACACCTGCTGCAACCAAGGGCAAGGTCATGTACAAACTTGCTTGTGGCCGTCAAAGTCAAAGATGTTTGTGCTTCCAGATCATTCCAGTCTGCGGCGGGTAGAATAATTACCAACTAGCTGTGAAGTCTGTATTCACCAGGTAATGGCTGGGCTCTTTGCCAAAGCATTGACTTTATATCCTTGCCCAAGGATACTGTAAAACAGCAAGACAAGGCTCCGGACTGGGATTCCAGGGTTCACTGAGGTATCATTGACCGCAGACACATAGCCTTGCATAAATTAGTAAAGACCCTCACATCAACAGGAATGGGAATGCACATTACTGAAGAACTAGCAAAAATGTAGAGTGCATCATTCAGGCTTATGTAAACTTTTGGCTGCCACGATTCCTTCATCTTGCTCTAGGTTGGCTGCTTGAAGGAAAAAGACTATCCTTTCCAGGGTTAGCTAATTGCATTTCCAAGAAATCCGGGCATTTATGTCGGGTGCACTCTGTGCGATGCTATGATTCAAATCCTGGTAGAGTGGACCGTAGCAATCATGCAACCATACTCCTGCTGTGTAGAAAAATCTGTTTTGCTGCAGCCTAGACGTCTCTCAGACACTAGGCCCAACATTATTGTGTGAAGTGCTACATTTCATTTCCTTCTCACTCACGGGGCTGGTGAGGAGATTTCAGAAAGGTAAAGCATTAGAAATGTATCTCACTGTTAATCGAAGCAACAAATCTCTGTTTTATGAACAAGCTTCAAATGTGAAGAATAACTTGCTGGCCTACATTCTCGTCACTGTATTTTATCGCAGATTTCGTGAGGTATCTGACATTGATCGCTCAGTGATTGAAGGACCAAAAGGCAAACCTACTCACACAGATTCTTGAAAGGTGTTTGAAAGCAGTTTCTTCATAACATTGGTGCAGTTATTTCCTCAGCAAGGAGGATTTGCAACAATTTATTTTCTTTCTGTTTGGACGGTTTGGATCATTTTTTTCCACATCAATGATAGACCGAAATAGCAAATGCGAATAAAGAAAGTAAAAATTGGTGTTATGTTTGTTGAGAATTCTTGCCAATTCTCTGAACTAGCTTTCTGAAGCATGGTTAAAAATTAGGAGAACAGGTCAGTAGATTTTCTGAAAGCTTTGTTGAAGGCCAAGCATTAAAAACTCACGTGGAATCATCCCACTGAGAAAGATAATGGGAAAATGGTTAACTTCAAATCAGATAAAATTAGTGACCTTAAAGACGAAGAAGATGTCAGTGTAATTACCACAAGTTAATCACACATGACAGAGTCCTTTGTCTCAGAGACTAGTTAGCACAGTGGTTAGCACTACTGCCTCACAGTTCCAGAGACCCGGGTTCAATTCAAGCCTTAGGTAACTGTCTGTGTGGAGTTTACACATTCTCCCCATGTCTGCGTAGCTTTCCTCCGGGTGCACTGGTTTCCTCCCACACTCCAAAGGTGTGCAGGTTAGGTTGATTGGCCATGCTCAATTGCCCCTTAATATCTCAAGATGTGTCAGCTGGATGGATTAGCTGTGGCAAATAGGTAGGTAGGGATAGGTAGGGTAGAGGGCCTGGGTGGGATGCTCTGTCAGAGAGTTGGTGCAGACTTGATGGGCTGAATGGCCTCTTCTGCAATGTAAGGAATCTATGATTAGGTGTAATGGCCAGTGGCAGGTTTTATTGGTGGGAGGAAAGTATCCAAGAAGTGGATGGAGAACAGGAAGCATATGATACTTTAAAAACATTGGGCTGGATTTTCATGCGGGATCGGGGAGCTAACAATTGGATGAATTCTGGGTCCTAACCCTGCACCTGAGCTGCATTGACATTACAACATCACTTCTAAATACAAATGGCCTACTTAGCCATGAGATGACCTCAGCATCCATAGGAGGCACCAAGCACCTGAAGAGAGTGGGGGTTGCCTGCTTGGTGCCATGTTTGGGGCTGCTGTTGCCTTGTCCATTTTTGCAGTGACCTCAGAAGACCAGGAGGTTGAAAGAGGCCATGCACATCACTTGTTGGCGTTAGATGGAGCGTCAAAACAACTGCAGCAAAAATTACCAGGGCCCTGTGACAAACCATAAGACCATAAAATATAAGAGCAGAATAAGGCCATTCAGCCTATTGAGTCTACAATACCAATCAATTGTGGCTGATAGGTTTCTCAATCACATTCTCCCACCTTTTCCCCAAATCTTTGATCGCCTTAAACACAGCAGCTATGCAGTGACACACCCAAGTCTGTTCAGGCTCAGGCTCACCAAAACAGATAGAAAACTTTCCTAAGTCGGACTCTGGCCTGTGGGCCACATGATGGGCGACCGTACTTTAGGATCATTGTTTTCTGATGCACAATTTTGAAAATCTCAGCAGCTCTTACAGCGTCTGTGAAGATAAGATTGAGCCAACATTTTGAGACAGGATGACCCTTCGTTGTGTTCTGACAAAGAGTCATCCAGATTTGAAACTTTGGTTCTGTTCTCACTCCACAGATGCTGCCAGAGGTGCTGAGATTTTCCAGCATTTTCTGTTTTTCTTTCAGATTCCAGCACACGCAGTCTTTTGCCTTTATGTCCCCTCAGCATTGAGTTTAATAAACAATTTTATTCCAAACTCTTCAGAAAATTAAGGCTTCCTGGAGTTTACTTGGATTGCCACTTCTTCAAGGGAATCAAGGAAGTTGTCAGGCAGGGTGTTTACCATATGTTTGAGTGTTAACAGCTGATAATTAGACTTCTGTTGTGCAGGTAAATTGAAGATTTACTTCTAATAGTTACTTTTCACATTATTTCACATGGAATAGAAGATCAATTGGTCTGCATCATTTTTTGCCACTCTCTCAGGCGGCACAGTAGTCAGCACTGCTGCCTCACGGCACCAGGGACCCGAGTTCAATTCCAGCCTCGAGTCACTGTCTGTGTGGACTTTGCACATTCTCCCCATGTCTCCGTGGGTTTTCTCCGGGTACTCAGGTTTCCTCCCACAGTCCAAAGATGTGCAGGTTAGGTTGATTGGCCATGTTAAATTGCCCCTTAGTGTCAGGGGGATTTGCAGGGTAAATAAGTAGGGTTACGGGAATAGGGGCTGGGAGGGATTGTGGTCAGTGCAGACTTGATGGGATGAGTGGCCTCCTTCTGCACTGAAGGGATTTTATGATATGGACAGCAACTCAGGTTGGAATTCTTATGCTGGTCATTCCTTCATACTTCCCCGACAATGAATCTGCTGTCATAACCGCTCTTGGGAATTGCATCCACTCCCATGAACTAATCACCTCCATCCAAAATAAGTATCTAAAACCCCACATCATTGGCATGAATGAACTAGTTAACTTTCTTCTACTGATCATTATCTTCTTCTCCAACAGTTGAGATATGGAGATTCCTACAGGTGGCACTAATGCAGCAATTAAAAAAATGCAGCAAGCAATTGCCACAAAGTATTTGAGGAACCTCCGCAGCAGCAAAAATATACGAAGAAAATAGCTCTTAAATGTTGCGTTACTTTTTTTAATGTGCATTTCCAATGAACTTATACAACTGATTCTCTAACTGGACACACTTTATTCACGGATATGAAATGACTGAGCATTAACATGGATGAATGCTAAGGTAAGGGGTAAAAGCAAGACCACCCGTCCAGTGTTTTTAATATTTAAAGAAGCTTTTCTCTGTTTCAGCCAGCTCTCTACTCCTGTTTCTGGCACTTCTCGAAATATGTGTGATACACCATGTAGTGGAAGAGTTATCATGCCAGCAGTTTGAATAAACCAGGGCACAAAATCTGCCTTTTTGTTGAGCGCAGTTGAAATATTTTGTTGACAATAATAACCAGAGGATCATTCTATGTTGAGTCACGTCTGCTTAGAAAGTTAAATTAAATGGATTGCAGACACAATATGTTATTGAGTTAGTCTGAAATCTGTTTTTCTTCAGCAGAAATCATTGTTGGCACAAAATATAACTTTGGAAATCATATTTGAGTAATTCTGTCTTTTAATTTACCCACCTTTGATGAAAATATAGTGATGGAGCTCCCACTAAACACTTTGACTGCTTTGCGCAGGCAAGCAATAGAGCTGAAGATATTAGGGTGCCCACTTTCCTGAATGTGATGGGGGGGCACGGAATCATTTAATCTGTGAAGATTAGTGCCATCTGAGAAACCAGGCATTAAAATGTATGAACTGATCATCGATATTTTGCAAGCAAATTTTCCAGCGAAGTCTTTGATGCTTGAGAGCGCTTTAGATTCCACAAAGGGAACCAAGAAGAGGGGGAGTCGAGTGTGCAATTCATGCTTGTTTTTAAAAGATCTTCAGAATAATGCGCATTTGGAGATGTGCTGAATGACATTTTTCGGACAGTCTGTAGTATGCGCAGTGACACAATGTTTGCTGACCAAGAATAACCTTGTTCTAAAAAAGGCCATGAAGGTTGCTGTTTCGCTAGAACTAGCTGCAAAAAAAGCTTAGCAATCGAGTTTGCACATCCAAACAGACAAAATGGCAGCTGAGTTGACACCCAAGAACCTTAAAATTCATATATATCGCTGGTGTGAAAAGCCGAGACATTCTGCAGCTGAATGCTGGTATAAAGGCATGAGCCGGAATTTTAACAGTCTGCCCACCACCGGAATTGTGGGGAGGGGCCTTGGAAAGGTCCATTGACCTCGGGCGGGATTTTACGGTTTTGGGACAACAAGACTGTAAAATTCTACCTTTTTTTAAGTTTATTTATTAGTGTCACAAGTAGGCTTACATTAACTCTACAATGAAGTTACTGTGAAAATCCCCTAGTCACCACACTGTGGCGCCTGGTCAGGTACACTGAGGGAGAATTTAGCATGGCTAATGCTCCTAACCAGCACATCTTCCAGACTTTGGAAGGAAACGGGAACACCCAGAGAAAACCCATGCTGACACGGGGAGAATGTGCAAACTCCACACAGAAAGTGACCCAAGCTAGAAATCAAACACACATGCCTGGCGCTATGAGGCAGCAGTGCTAAGCACAGCATATGGCTGCTGGTAGGGAAAGTAAACCCTAGGTAAAAAGTATACACAAAGAACAAACCTAGACAGCACTTAAATCGAATAAAAGGCAAAATGTTCATTCTGTACGAAAGGGTCAAGAAAAAGAGAGTGAATCACAGTCTGAGGAGGAATTATTAGATTGTCGTAGCCATTGCTGGTGCTACACATCAATATTGGGTCACTCCACTGTTGGATGGACAGCTAATAGTGATGTAAGTTGGTACTGGACAGCAGTCTCCCTGGTGCCAGAAACTATTTACAAGGAGAAGCTTAAATACATTTCCTTGAAGCCATCAAGGATACTGCTGAAGACATACACAGGTGAATGGTTTCATTGAAGGTCCACATTGAAGTAGCTGTGCAATTTAATGGGCAAACAGCAGATTTGTCCCTACATATAGTAAAGGGCAATTATACAACTGTGATAGGTCGAATATGGCTGGAGAAGATTCAACTGAACTGGACTGAAGTCAACACAATGACCAATGGAGAAACAGGCCTCATGAAAACTTTAAAGAAGCACAATGTTGTGTTTGATGGACAATTAGGGAGTATGATGGAAGCCAAGAAAAATGCTTGAAGGCAAAGTCTCTACCATATGCTATTAGGCGGAAGGTGGAAGCTGTCTTGGAATGACTTGTAAAGACTGGAGTCGTGGAACTTGTCAGCATTAGTGAATGCACCATGCCAATAGTTCCAGTCATCCAGAAAGTTAGATCCCGAAGGACTTGCAGAGACTTCAAGGTCACTGTTGATCCAGTATTATGTGCCCATTACTTCACATCAATGACTTGTTCCCAGATTAGCAGGAGGCCAACATTTTAGCAAAATTGACCTGAGTTAGGCTTATTTGCAGATGAATGTGGACAAAAAAATCATAGGAACTTCTGATAATCGTGACATATAAAAGCTTGTTCCAGGACCAAAGATTGTCGTTTAGTGTCACCTCTGCATTGTTTCGAAGAGCAATGGATCAGATCCTTGGTGGATTGAGTGAAATCCAGTGCTATCTGGATGACATCCTAGCCACTGGAGGAGATTACGAGGAACATCTTCAGAAGTTGGATGCCACTCTTCAGAGACTGGAAGAATGTGGTCTAAGAGTCTGCAAGGACGAGTGTGAGCTCTTCCAATCTTTTGTTGAATATTTGGGACATGTGATTGACAATGCTCACCTTCACAAATCTCTTTAAATGTCAAGGCTAGTACACCTGCACCTCAGACTATTAATCAGTTGCATTCCTTCCTAGGATTGTTGAACTCTTATGGAAAAATTGTCCCAAACTTGACAACCATTCTGAAATCACTACAGAACCTCCTGTGTCAGAACAAGAATGAAAATGTGAAGTTGATATATTAGTCACAAGTAAGGCTTACATTCACACTGCAATGAAGTTACTGTGAAATGGTCGAATCAATACAATATTGCCTTAATGAAAGCTGAAGAACCGCTCTATAAATCTGAAGTTCTTTCACATTTTGATCCTACTCACCTCTTCAGTTAGCTTGTGATGCACCCTCTTGTAGTGGTCTCGCACATCATGCCAATGGGGGAAGAAAGGCCCATTGCTTTTGCAGCTTGAACCTTGAGCAATGCTGTAAGTGACTATGCACAGATTGAAAGGAAGAATTACATCTTTGGAGTGAAGGAATTCCATCAGTTCCTATATGGGAGAGATTTACATTATTGATGGATCATCATTTCTTAATAACACAATCCACAGTGGTTAGCACTGCTGACTCACAGCGCCAGGGACCTGGGTTCAATTCCCGGCTTGGGTCACTGTGGCATTTGTACGTTCTCCCCATGTCTGTGTGCCTTTCCTCCGAGTGCTCCAGTTTCCTCCCACGGTCTAAAGATGTGCTGGTTAGGTGGATTGGCCATGCTAAATTGCTCCTTAGTGTCAGGGGATTGGCAGGGTAAATATGTGGGGTTGTGGGCATGGTGCCTGGGTGGGTTTGTGGTTGGTGCCGACTCAATGGGCCGAATGGCCTCCTTCATCAGTGTAGGATTCTATGAGTGACCATTTTTGGACCACACATGGGAATTCTGTCACTTGCAGCAAGTGTTTAGACAATTACATGGGTACAATGGGTATAGAGGGATATGGGCTACTGGGATTAGCTTAGGAGTTTAAGAGCAGTATGGACAAGTTGGGCCAAAGGGCTTGTTTCTTTGCTGTAAACATCTGTGACTATGACTTTATGACTCTATGAGAATGCAAGGTGGGGCATTGTTTTTGTCTGCACATACATATACCATTAAATATCGACAATCAAGTCTACATGATAATGCGGATTGACTTCCAAAATTGCGACTACTGGGTAATTCATCAAACTGCTCAAGTCAGAATATTTTCCACTTTGAACAATTAGACAATATAACTGTCATTGCTAGTCTATGAGGAAGCATACTCTGAATGATCCGATAGTCTCAGAAATGATAGGTATGGTATTATAAGAAAAGACCTGAGCACTAGTCCTAACCTGAATCCCTACTACTTCAGGAGATTGGAGGAGGGTATCTTATACTGGGGCTCAAAATGATCATTCCATCACAATTAAGAAAGCAAATATTAGAGAAGTTACATGAGGGCCATTGCAGGACTGTATGTATAAAGGAAATAATGAGGAGTTATTTCAGGTGGCCTGGATTAGATGGGGAAATTGAAGAGAAAATCAGAACATGTTTGTCCTGTGCCAAGGTAAGAAAAATGTCAACATATCACCACTGCATTTATGGGAATGGCCTGAAGAGGCTTTGCAATAAGTGCATGTGGACTTTGCAGGACCTTTTGAAGGACAAATGTTCTTGCTAATGATTGCTGCTCACACAGAGTGGCGAGAGATTGCTGTGATGAAATCTATTTCAAAGGAGAAGTATTTAATCAGTTTGGATTCCCTGAACGACAGATGAGCAACAATGGGCCCCAATTTGTCTCACAAGAATTTAATTGTTTCTCAGAAGAGAATGGTATTCAACAAATTAGGTCCACATTGTATTTTCCTGCTATCAATGGACCAACAGAATGTTTCATTCTGCCCATGAAACACCTTGAAGGCAACCAAGGACCAAGGTTGATGATCAATCATCTTAACAAATTCCTACTCTTGCATAGGAATGCTGCATATTCATGGGCCAAAACCTCTCTTGTATTAGTAATCATTATTAATGATGAAGTTGCAGTTATGTTTGGCATTTGACTTGTTGAAACCTCCAAGAATCAAAGAAATTGTGCAACGGCAACAGCAAGGACAAATGGAATGGCAGGAAAACTAATCAAAACATGGGGTGGGATTTTATGGCCTCGGTCATCCCAAAACTGTAAAATCGTGCTGAAGATCAATGGACTTTTCTGTGGTCCACCTCTTGCCTGCTCTGATTCCTATGGCGGGTGGTCTGGTAAAATTCTGGCCATGGAGTTTCCCACCAAGGACAAAGGAGTTTTGGCTAGGAATTACTCCACAGAAGAGACATGGGTTCTTGCCTTAATCCTTGCACAGACTGGATCTATCTTTTATATCCAGATCAGAGATGAAATTATCTGAATTGGACGTATGGACCAGTTGTTGGCTGGGAGAACTGATTAACTGGAATCAGAACGTGCGGAGAATCCAGATTCAACCGTATAAAGTCCTACCTGAGCCATCCTACAATCCCAACACCAGACACTGTTGAGGAAAGCAACACCTCATTTAGAGGGCAGACACCGTGACAACCTCTAGTGCTTAGATCAACACCAGAGGTACCACTAGTGCAAAGAAGATTTTCACTGTCAACCATTCTGAGATCAATGATCTCCAGACAGTCTGACTTATTAACAGTGATTGAATTATTGAATAATTGTTTTGAAATTGTTAGGGAAGTTCAGTTTAAGCAAGGAGAAAATGTGATGTATTTGTCCTAATTCTTACTGGCTTACTGGCTCTGTTGCGGTATGTATTTATGCATTCACTGGAAGTCACATTGCAAGCCTTGAGCACGGCAAACTGACAGATAAGAATGGGCAGCACTATGGCACAGTGGTTAGCACTGCTGTCTCACAGTGCCAGGGGCTCGGGTTCAACTCCTGTCTTGGGTGACTATCTGTGTGAAGTTTGCACATTCTCCCCGTGTCTATATGGATTTCCTCCCACAGTCCAAAGATGTGTGAGTTAGGCTGATTGACTATGGTAAATTTCCCTTTAACATCAAGGGATTGGCAGGGATGGGGCCTAGGTGGGATTGCTGTCGGTACGGGGTCAATAGACCAAGTAGCCTCCTTCCACACTTTAGAGGCTGAATAAACTGGGCTTGTACTCGTTAGAGTTTAGAAGAATGAGGGGAGATCTCATTGAGACGTATAAGATGATGAATGGGACGGATAGGATAGAGGTGGAGAGACTCTTCCCGCTCAGAAAGGACAGTAGGACTAGGGGGCACAGCCTCAAGATAAAGGGGAGGCGGTTTAGAACGGAGTTGAGGAGGAACTTCTTCACTCAAAGGGTGGTGAATCTCTGGAATTCTCTGCCCGTTGAGGTGGTGGAGGCTGCCTCGCTAAATATTTTTAAGACGAGGGTTGATGGGTTTTTGATAAGCGAGGGGATTAAGGGTTATGGGGAGAGGACGGGAATGTGGAACTGAGCCACAACAGATCAGCCTTGATCTTATTGAATGGTGGGGCAGGCTCGAAGGGCTAGATGGCCTACTCCTGTTCCTATTTCTTATGTTCTTATGATTCTATGATTCTATTCTAAAAAGCAGCCATGGAAGAGAACATACTCCTGTAAATAAAGCTCTGTTGTTTTAACTCTCTGTGTTCCCTAGCATCATTTTCCAAGATACAACAGGTCCCTGTAACAGTGCTAACTTCTCACTATTGATCTGTATTTCAATTAAAGTGTGAGTTTATGTGAGCTAATCATTCTCATAGTCTCTGCTTTGTTTCATCTCCCATTCATTCAGCTTATTTTCCTCTCGGTGACTGATCAACCTCGATGCAGTGGAGAGGGTGAAAGTAATGATTGGCTGATTGGTCACTGGAATGAGCTATGCTAGCATCTGGATGGGTGAGAACAGGATTTCTGATGGAATCCTCAAAACAGTGTCCACTACCTGATGTGATTCTGTAATTGGAAAATATTTGTTAAATAGTCCCCAGTGTACTAAAAATTATGCTGATAACCCATTTTAAGATTGTCAGTCAGACTGTCAGTGCAGCATATTTGCATGTGCTGGAGGCTACATATATTAATACACAGCGTTTTGTTCTCTGCAGACAGAAAGAAGATACACACAGAATGTGCCTGCTTCCATTAAACAAGGTAAATGATAGCCGTTCACTGGTTCATTCCTCAAGGCAATGCCATGACCGATCAAAGTCAAGTTGCCTGGTTTAAATTTTCAAATATGCTTGACAGTTAATCATCAGTCACATTAACTGGTGCATTACCCATGGTAACACCTCCACCATAATACAGTATAATGTTGTTTCCTCTGACATTGGTATTCTTGTGATTGTCCTGATGAGTGCAAGATGAAAAGCTTCAACAAAATGTAATTTTTCAGCAACGCTCAAGTATTTATCTCCTTATTTATGGAAAGATGTAAACGTGCTAGAGATAGTTCAGAATTTTTTTTCTAGACGAATATCTAGGATTGTTTTATGGGAAAAGGTTAGACAAGCAAGACTTGTATCCATTGCAGTCTAAAAGAGTAAGAACTGACTTGATTGAAACATTTTGGATCCTGAGGGGTCTTGACAGAGTGGATGTGGTGAGGATGTTTCCTTTTGTGGGAGAATCTTGAACGAAGACTCTCTGTTTAAAGTAAAGGGTCACTCGTTGGAGACAGAGATGGGGAGAATGATTTTCTCTCTGAGGATCTTTGGAACTCTTCCTAAAAAGGCAGTGGGAGCAGAGTCTTTAAATATTTTTATCGCAGAACTCAATAAGCAAGGGGAGGTTGAGTGGGGAAGATTAAACGTGGTAGGCAGGAATGTGGTTACAATCAGATCAGCAATGAACTTATTGAGTGGCAGAATGGCTTAAAGGGCCAAGTGTTTTACTCCTGCTTCGAATTCATATGTTTTTATGTTTGTACAAGATGTCTGGTGGTTGTGAGGAGCTCCAAATAAATGCACTTTGTCTTGTACTAATGGAAGAAATTATATCATCATTTCCTTATGCATAGGTGCAATGTACTTATATGAAGGAAGGCATCACTTTTTGCCAACTTTTTTTTGTTTCAGATGAGACTTAACTTATATTGAATCAGAAAGAGTGGTTAGAACACAATATTAGACTTGAAGGTGGAATTAGGCAAGTATTAAATTGTAATTCAGCACTGTCTATAAATGAGCAAGTACTAAAAACATGCTGAGCTTAATAGACTGGAGACCAGTAAATTTATTGGATCCTCGCAATATTTCTTCAGTCTTATCTGTTGCAGCCATTTATGCTTGGTAGCATTGTTCCGAATATTATAGAGACTGTACAATTAACGATGAAGTATGACCTTAATAGCTTTCTGTATTCATTACTCCTACACAACTCAAGATGCTGCAGTAAATTAAGAATTGATGGATAAAAGCTTAAAATTTATGTGTAAACTCTGATTAAATATTCATTCTGAGGTGCAGTGGAGATACCACAGATCCTTTGATGAAATCCAGTTTGGAAGTGAATGTAACAATTCATGCTGTGACCACCTGCAATGCAACATTGTCACATTTGATTAGCTGTCAGTCAACTTGTATTCTATTTTGTGTATCTTCTGATGACTGTACTTCTTGAAAGGACCTGTTCATTCTTATGCACTTGGATACAGCAGAATTAGAACTTCAATCATAGCCCCAAAAATTGTAATACATCACGGCACAATGTGAAATTTGAAATATAAATTTTACAGCAGTCCCTTTCTTTAACTTTGATCTTCATGATGTTAAGTGACAGGATGCATTTGTTATCTTGTTGCAAACTGCAAGAGCAAGCAGAGAGATCATGCCTAGCAAGGCTCCAACAGATTGGGGGCATCCCCAGGCAAAAGCCCAACAGAAAACTTCCTATATCCCTGTCTCCCTTTAGTCAACGGACTATTTTAAAAAATAAATTCAGCTCCAGATCTTTGGGGTTTCAGGATCCAGTGCTGTGGTTAGTTTGTTCATCCAGCCTACAGTCCCTGGCCTCATGCACACAAGCTGCAAAAACATTAAACCACTTGGACAATTGCAAAGGCTGATGCTGGTTACTGAGCAGTCAGCCTGAAACACTTCATTAATGTTTCCATCCATCCTTCCTCCTCTAACCAAAAAAAAGGGCAATATGAAGAGGTAAAAGTGAAGGTAAGAGTTGAATAAATTTTTGAAAAATTATATAATTGGTGCTGGAAATGTCGGTCAGTACATTTAAGGGCTACACGCCTGAAATCTGGGAGATACGTGACACTTCCAGCAATTTGGATGGCTACATCTGCAGGGAATGCACCCAATTGCAGATCCTTACAGACCACATGGATAGGTTGGAACAGCAGTTGGATGCATTTAGAGGTATAAAGGTGGTGGAAAGCATCATAGATAGGAGCTTTAGCGACGTGGTCACACCCAAAGTGCAGGCGGATAGATGGGTGACCGCTAGAAGGGGCAGGCAGTCAGTGCTGGAATCCTCTTTGATCGTCCCTCTCTTTAACAAATATACTACTTTGGATACCGTCGCGGGGGATGGTCGACCAGCAGATAGCACAGTCAGAGCAGTGGCACCACAGCTGGCTCTTTTGTTAAGCAGGGAGGAACAAACAGCACTAGCACAAAAGTTATAGGGGACTCTATACTTAAGGGTGCAGATAGGCGCTTCTACGGACATGAAAGAGACTCCAGGATGGTATGTTGCCTCCCTAGTGCCAGAGTCCAGGATGTCTCTTAATGGGCAGAAAGCATTCTGAAGGGAGAGGGTGAATAGCCAGATGTTGTGGAACATATTGGTGCAAACAATGTAAGTAGAAAGAGTGATGAGGTCCTGCAGCAGCAGTTTATGAAGTTAAGTAGAAAGTTAAAAAGCAGGACATCTAGGATTGTAATCTCAGGTTTACTCCCTGTGCCACATGCCAGTGAGCTAAAAACAGGAAGATAGTATCGCTCAACACGTCGCTAAACAGCTGGTGTAGGAGGGAGGGTTTCAGATACCTGGATCATTGGGATCTGTGAAAGAAGGACAGGTTGCATCTAAACTGGAAGGGCATAAATATTCTGGCCGGGAGGTTTGCTAGTGTTACACGGGAAGATTTAAACTTGTGTGGCAGGGGAGTGAAAGCAAAGGTGAATTAATTGAAGAGGAACCAGAGAGTAGGGCCAGTAAGACTCAGAGAAAGAGCGGGCAGGGTATGGTTGCTAATCAAAGAGGGTCTGGTGGACTGAAGAGCATTTGTTTCAGTGCGAGAAGTGTAAGGCAGATGAACTTAGAGCTTGGATTAGTATTTGGCAGTATGATGTTGCTGCCATTGCAGAGTCATGGTTAAGGGTACGACAGATTTGGCAGCTTAACATTCCAGGATACAGATGTTGCAGGCAGGATAGCGGGGTATGGGTTAGATGGGCTTTAGATTGGTTTCACAGATCGGCGCAACATCAAGGGCCAAAGGGCCTGTACTGCGCTTTAATGTTCTATGTTCTGTTTTCTATAGAAGCCAGAGGGTAGCAGTGGAAGGGTCCGTTACTGAATGGAGGGCTGTGACAAGTGGCATTCCTCAGGGATCAGTGCCGGGACCTTTGCTGTTTGTAATATATAAATGATTTGAGAAAAATGTAACTTATTTGATTAGTAAGTTTGCAGATGACACAAAGGTTGGTGGAATTGCAGATAGCCATGAGAGCCTTCAGAGGATACAATAGGATACAGATTGGTTGGAGACTTGGGTGGAGAGGTGACCGATGGAGTTTAATCCGGACAAATGTGAGGTAATGCATTTCAGAAAGTCTAATACAGATGGGAAATATACTGTAAATGGCAAAACCCTCAAGAGTATTAATAGGCAGAGGGATCTGGATATACAAGCACATATGTCACTGAAATGGCAATGCAGGCAGAGAAGATAATCAAGAAAGTATATGATACGCTTGCCTTCATTGGCAGGGGCATTGAGTTTAAAAATTGGCAAGTCATGTTGCAGCTTTATAGAACCTTAGTTTGGCTGCATTTGGAATATTGTGTTCAATTCTGGCTGCCACACTACTAGAAGGATGTGGATGCATTGGAGAGGGTAGAGAAAAGATTTGCCAGGATGTTGCCTCATATGGAGGGCATTAGCTATAAGGAGAGATTGGAGAAACTTGGTTTGTTCTCATTAAACAATGGAGGCTGAGGGGCAACCTGATAGAAGTCTACAAGATTATGAGAGGCATGGACAGAATGGATAGTCAGAAGCTTTTTCCCAGGGTGGAAAAGTCAATTACTAGGGGGCATAGGTTTAAGGTGCAAGGAGCAAGATTTAAAGGAGATGTACAAGGCATGTTTTTTACACAGAGGGTGGTGGGTGTCTGGAACTCGCTGCTGGAGGAGGTAGTGGAAGCAGATACTATATTTAAGGAGTGTCTGGACAAATATATGAATAGGATGGGAATAGAGGGAATAGATGAATAGGGTCCCCAGAAGGGTAGGGGGTTTTAGTTCAGTCAGGTAGCATGGTTGGTGCAGGCTTGGGTAGCCTGCTGTAATCTTCTTGTTCTTTGTGCTGCCTCACCTGCAGTCACATCATCCTTGACCTAAGCTATGGACATAATCACAAATATCTAGCTTAAGGGATAAGAACATAAGAACATAAGAAATAGGAGCAGGAGTAGGCCATCTAGCCCTTCGAGCCTGCCCCGCCATTCAATAAGATCATGGCTGATCTGTTGTGGCTCAGTTCCACTTTCCCGCCCTCTCCCCATAACCCTTAATCCCCTCTCTTATCAAGAACCCATCAACCCGCTTCTTAAAAATATTTAGCGAGGCAGCCTCCACCACTTCAACGGGCAGAGAATTCCAGAGATTCACCACCCTTTGAGTGAAGAAGTTCCTCCTCAACTCCGTTCTAAACCGCCTCCCCTTTATCTTGAGGCTGTGCCCCCTAGTCCTACTGTCTTTTTTGAGCGGGAAGAGTCTCTCCACCTCTATCCTATCCATCCCATTCATCATCTTATACGTCTCAATGAGATCTCCCCTCATTCTTCTAAACTCTAACGAGTACAAGCCTAGTTTATTCAGCCTCTCCTCATAGCTCAATCCCCTCAACTCCGGTATCAGCCTAGTAAACCTCCTCTGCACTCCCTCCAGGGCCAAAATATCCTTGCGCAGGTGCGGCGCCCAAAACTGCACACAGTACTCCAGCTGCGGCCTCACCAATGCCCTATACAGCTGCAGCAAGACCTCCCTACTTTTATATTCAATCCCCCTCGCGATGAAGGCCAGCATCCCATTCGCCTTCCTGACCACCTGCTGCACCTGCAAGCTGGGTTTTTGCGACTCATGCACAAGGACCCCGAGGTCCCTCTGCACCGTCGCCTGCTGCAGTTTTTCGCCACGTAAGTAATAGTCCTTCCTACCATTCTTCCTACCAAAGTGGACCACCTCACACTTGCCAACATTAAATTCCATTTGCCATTTCCTGGCCCATTCGCCCAGCCTATCTAGATCCTTCTGCAGACTCTCCACACCCTCCGCACAATTTGCCTTTCCCCCAATCTTGGTGTCATCAGCAAATTTCGACACCCTGCACTCGGTTCCCTCCTCCAGATATGACTACCTCTAGGGAAAAAAAAGTGTCTGGTAAATTTCTCTCTCCCTGATGTACATATTGCACTGTCTGAAGCTGGGACTCTTGTGGATCAAGTCTGACCCTAAGTTCCTTGAGCTGCAGACACTTAATGCAAGCATGGTTGCCATGGATCATACTGGTGTCGACCTGCTCCATAACACTACAGCTGTAATATATTGCCTGCCCTGCCATCTTCACTTTCATTTAATATTGTTTCAGGTTTAGAAATTTCACTCAACTGTTATCTGTTGTTATATTAAATAGTTAAGCTCTAAAGTTAATGTAATACTTAATATCTCTCCTCACTACCTGTTTAAACTACCTATTTAGAGGAATAAAATCTTAAAAAATCACCAATCACCCACAACTCAACCAATTGATGCCTTTGAAAATACACCAGCTGTTGGAGACTGAGAAATAAACTATAAAAAGGGGATCAGGGATATCAGGGATTTTTACAGTAACTTAATTGCAGTGTTAATGTAAGCTTTACTTGTGACCAATAAATAAATTTAACTTAAATTTTAACTAAAAAACAACCCCTTCTCCCTCCCACATAACTGAATTCTCACCTCCAAAGTTCCCAAATTAGCACTCATTCCTAGTTGTATTGTTTTATAGTAAGTTTTTTTCAAAAAGTTTGCAGTTTTAAAGTTCTAACTCAGAGTTCAACTAATAATCTAAATTATAGCTTTAAAAACCTTACCAGAGATGTCCCAACGGTTCCAAATTCCCAAGTTGGCATTTGTTCCTTGTTGCATTCAGTCCTCACCCTCTACAGTCTGGATTTCCATCTCAGGCAACAGCAGTATGGGTACAAATCTGAGTAAGGGACAGTAATAAGTGAGTTGTGATGAATGGCTGTTTTTGAGCTGGACTGTACATCGATTCACCCCAAAGTTCAGTACTCAGTATTGGAGGAGCAAACTCCATTCTCTAGCCACCAACTCCATCCCTGTCACCTGGCAACCAGGCAACTGTTTGCAAACTTGATGCTATTTTTGATCCCAAGATGAACTCCTGATCATATATTGGTGCCATCACTATTTTCACATCTGTGACATTGCCCCACTCTGCTCCTACCTCACCTCATCTGCTGCTGAGGTGTATGCCGTTTCATCTCTAGACTCCACTATTCCAACGCAATCTGGTTTGGCCTCTCTCCATTCACTATGTCATCTCAAACCTTGCTGTCTCTGCCCTAACTCATATAATAGTCTGATCCACTGATCATCCCTGTGCTCGCGAATTTGTATTGGCTTCCAGTTAAACATTTAGGGCGGAATTTTCCAGTCCACCCTTGCGGCATGTTTTACAATGGTGGAGGCAAGATCTTCCAGTGTCAATGGGTTCTCCCATTATTCACACCCCTGTTGCTGGGGAACCCTCAGCAGGGGTGCAGGCTGTGGAGGGGGTGGTGGAAGGAGGGCGATGCAGGAGAGTCCTGCCAATGGGAAAGGCCAGAAAATTCTGGGATTTGAATTTAAAATTTTTATCCTTGCTTTCAAATTGCTCTTGGCCTAGCACCCCAACTCCCTCCATCCCGGATCAAAGTTACCTCCTCCTGCCACACAACTGTCTGAAACATCTGCATCCCTCCAATCCTGATCTCTTGAGCATGCCAGATTTTAACTGCTCCACCATTGCTGGCCTTCCCTTCAGCTGTCAAGCCCCTAAAGCACTGGAATTCTCTCCATAAACATCTCCACCTCTTCTCTTATACAATAACAGAAGTGCTGGAAAAATTCAGCAGGGCTGGGCAGCATCAGTGGAGAGAGAAACAGAGTTAACGACCAGAATTCTCCGGCTGTTCACACCAGCAGATTTCTCCAATCCTACCGTCGACGCATCCCCACCTGCGGGTTTCCTGCTAGCATGGGGCAACGTCCATAGGAATTCTCAGAACATCTCACTCAGCATTTCCAGTCCAATAAAACTCTTCTTCTTTTCCTCTTCCAAGGCACTCTTTAAAGTCAATCTCTTGGGCCAAGTTTTTAGTCATCTATCCTAATCTCTCATTATGTGGCTCTGCATCAAGTTTTGCTTCATAATCCTCTCATTTGCTTGGTATATTTTATTATGTTAAACATGCTGTATAAATATGAAAGCTGTTTTCTGTTGAACCATGCTTTGCTAGGTTTTCTACATTCCAGTTTATCCATCATTAAAAATATTTTATTTGTTACATATCTGAAGGGTGCAAGAAAGAGAGTAAGGAAGGGAATCTTGTGACTGATAATTGACCTGCCCTCGAATGTAGCCTGTACACAGGGTGCCGGTCTCTGAACTCAAGCTTGCTAATGTCAGTTCGAGTGATGGTGCCTCATTAGCAAGGCTGGCCTCATCTCCCTGAAGTAGCAGAGCTATCTGCACAGTTTCTGCACCTGAAATCAAAGACTGTGTCAAGGTTAACCTTTAGTGAAAAGAGAGAGCAGAGAGAAATGCATGGCTGATGGAGGTAGCTGTGCTTTGTTATGCAGAGTGTGATGTGATAGAATTAGAAGGGAGAAAGGGGATAGTTATGAAGAAACCTCATATGACATCTTTTCCAACATTGCCACCTGTCTATATGTGGTGATTGTCCCTCTAAGGAAATAAGGATCACATGATCTAGGTGACCAGGTACTCAGTGATGAGAAAGGCTCCAAGGCAGAGACATTTTGGGAGCTAGCTACAGCCATGCAGCTGCTATTATTGATATATTTTGTGTTCATTAATGACATTTGTGGAAGTGCATCTTTAGATCTGGCATTATGGCTAAATTATCATGGCACTGCCTCTGGCCTGGCATCTGTGAGTATCCTATTTTAATTGAAGTTCACAAAATAGCACTCACCTGAATTCTTCTCTTTGGGCGAATAACAGCATTTGACTCCTTCATGGAGGACTGGACACAACATATCAAGCACCTTGGCTATTATTTCCAAGCAAATAAATAAAGGAGGGGGCAAAAAGACATTCTCCAAAGTGTTTATGGGACTCAGACTAATAATATTATTCGAGGTCTTTCAGCCCCAAATGTGCTCTACTCCAATCATTTCATAAGCTTGTGGATTTAGTGAAGACTCAATTGTAACTCAACCATTAGTCATACCTTAGAGATTCAAATTTAATTCAAGGCTGCGTGCCCTAGGTGAATTGACTTATGTTGCTAAACCATAGCATCTCTACAGTGCAGAAGGAGGTCATTTAACCCATTGAGTCTACACTGACTCTCCGAAACAGCATCTTACCCAGGCCCAGGCCTATCCCCTCCCTGCCCTATCCCTGCAATCCTGTGCATTTATCATGGCTAATCCATTGAACATACATATCCTTGGAAACTGAGTGGCAATTTAGCATGGTCAATCCACCTAACCTGCATATCTTTAGACTGTAGGAGGAAATTGGAGCACCTGAAGGGATATGGAGAACAGGTGGGGAGGTGGATTTGAGACCAGGGAGAGATCAGCCATGATCTGAATGAATGACTCGAAGGGCTGAATTTGCCTATTGCTGCTACTAATTTCGATGTTTCTATGTTACTGATGTGGAGGTAAACATACTTCTGAATCATGTTTACAGAGCAAGCTACAGCTATGCAGCTGCTGTACAACTTTTTACTAATAAATACCTTTTGTGTTCATTAATGAAGTCTGTGAAAGTGTATCTTCGCGCTACAACAATATAGTCACAGGCCCCGCTGAATTAACTTGCAATTTTGACTTTGTGAAACACTGATGTAATGAATGATCTCTAATTAGCATGAACTGGCAAATAAGATGGACGTCAGGGCCACTAGCCGATAGTCATTAAGTCACACTGCTTGGTTTTTCTTGGGTACCAGGATTGTGATCATCTTCTTGAAGCAGGTAGGGATCTCAGATTGTTGTAAAGAGAGATTGAAGATGTTGGTGATACCCTGGCCAGCTGATCCATGCAGGATCTGAGTGCTAGACCGGCTACCCCATCCAGGCCATTGCTTTCCATGGGTTGACCTTCAAGAAAGCTGCTCTGACATCTGCAATGGTAACCCAGATATAGGTTCATCCAAGGCTTCCAGGGCGGAGGGCAAGCTCTTGGTAACCTCTTGTTCAAAACAGGCGTAGAATGCATTGACCTCATCGGGGAGGGGTTTGTTGGAGCTGGCGATTTTACATGCCTTCATCTTATAGCCTGTTATGTCTCGCAGACCTTGCCATTGCCAGTGGGTGCTGGTGTGGCTAGCCAGGGACTCTAGCTTGATCTGGTACTGTCTTTAGTCTGAGTCTATGAGGAAACCAGAGCATCCAGAGGAAACCCACACAGACACGGGGAGAAAGTGCAAACTTTACGAAGGTGATGACCGAGGGCGGAATTGAACCTGGGTCCCTGATGCTGTGAGGTAGCAGTGCTAACCACTGTGCCACCTCACTGAACTGGTCAGGTTGCAGCTGAAAATTCTACCACTAGACTGGAAAACGTTATGTAGTAAAATCTTAGGATTGCTGTGCATCGTTACTGCTCACTGCAGAAAGCACCTCAGGCACGCAGACAGCAAAGATTAACGCATTATCTCTCAGGAACGCTGTCACTTATGTTGTCGACATTTTGAGGTGCATATTGCAAGATGAGACAGTGGCTCTTTTTGACCGACTTGAAAGACTCAAGGACTAGCAATCAGGGAAGAATTCAAAAACACTTCAGTTGATCAATCCCTCTGCACACTGCCTGAGGTCAGTGATCACAATTAAGACTCAGTCTTCAGGAGACACAAATAATGGAAACAGGCCACTCACTCCCAGTACATGCACAAAGCTTCCTGGTCTTTGCTAAAGAGACTGGAAAGCCCCGGAAACCTTCAGCTCCCTGAATAAAAATGGCAGGATATGTTATTCCTGAGGTATACAGAAGAAGTGGTATATGCCAGCCACACACAAAGGTGAAGCAATAATAACAGGAACAACAACATCTCTGCAGCATTTGTCAGATACAGGAGTGCATTTCAAACTGTTTTGCAGGGTGAAAGGGAAAAAAACTGAAGGAACAAGAAAATAGCATTAGATGTGAGACAGAAGTAAGGCTTGAAGAAAAGGTTTTTTGGAAAACCTTTAAAAGCAGGGAGGTAAATGATATGATGGAGGATTTTAGGGAGGGAATTGCAGAAACCAAAAGCATATTAGCTGAAAGAATTAATGGTGGAATAGAGGGTACAAAGAACTGGAAAGAAATTGGTCGTGGAGGGTACTTGTGGAGCCGTAGAGTTGGAGGAGATATGGGATAGAATCTTAAGATAAAGTGAAAATGAGGTTTTTCAAATTTAGAAATTAGATGAAGATATAGGCTATTCCGCCCTTTGAGCCAACTCCACCATTCATTATGATCATGGCTGATCATCAAATTCAATATCCTAATTCCACCACCACGCCGGCCCCCTCCCTCCCCCCAGCCCGGTATCCTTTTAGCCCTAAGAGCTGTATCTATTTTCTTCTTGAAATCAAACAATGCTTTGGCCTCAATTACTATAGAATTTGTTGGCATTTAGTGAGCAATTGGTTGTGGTTCACTGTGGGTGGATCTGGGATTGAGGTCTGCAGAAACAAAAGAGGTACAGATGAAATTTTAGTGAAATGTGGATTTAAGACTGGGAAAATAGCTAAATTCAGAGTTGAACAACACACATCACTGAGCTTAGTCTAATGTGGCAGTGGGAGAGGTTGGTACAGACAATGTTGGGTGAATATTAATCCTGTCAGGGACCAAGAGGATGTCTGGGTGCAGCAACTGAGCTGGAGGACATTTTGATTCTTACAGCTTGTGGGCGACTCGTTTTATAATGTAAGAAGCATCTTTCACATAACTTCTGTAGTTGAAAGCAGTGCTTGGTATTGTCGGCAATTGTATGGATGCAGATCCTATACTTTTGGATGCTACTACAGAAGAGTCATAGAATCAAAAAGGTTTACAGCAATGAAACAGAGTCCTTTGGCCCAACATGTCCATGCTGCCCCTTTTTTAACCCCAAAGCTTGTCTCAATTGCCCGCATTTGGTCCATATCCCTCAATACCCATCTTACCCATGTAATTGCCTAAATACTTTTTAAAAGACAAAATTGTACCTGCCTCTAACATTACCTCTGGCAGCTCGTTTCAGACACTCACCAACCTCTGTGTGTAAAAATTGCCCCTCAGGACACTTTTGTATCCTTCCCCACTCATCTTAAACCTATGCCCTCTAGTTTTAGACTCCTCTATATTTGGGAATAGATATTGACTATCTATCTGATCTCTGCCCCACATTAATTTATAGACCTCTATAAGATCACCCCTCAGCCTCCTATGCTCGAGAGGAAAACGTCCCAGTCCATCCAGCCTCTTCTTATAGCTCAAACCATCAAGTCCCGGTAACATCCAAAAAAATCTTTTTTGCGTTCTTGCTAGTTTAATAATATTCTTTCTATAATATGGTGACCAGAACTGTACACAGTTCTCCAACTGTGGCCTTACCAATGTCTTGTACAACATCAACAAGATACCCCAACTCCTATGTTCAGTGTTCTGACCAACAAAACCAAACATACTGAATGCCTTCTTCACCATTCTGTTCACCTGTGACTCCATTTTCAAGGAGCTATGAGCCTGCACCCCTAGATCTCCCTGTTCTATAACTCTCCCTAACGCCCTACCATTAACTGAATAAGTCCTGCCTTGGTTCGATCAACCAAAATGCATCACCTCACATTTATCTAAATTAAACTCCATCTGCCATTCATCAGCCCACTGTCCCAATTGATCAAGACCCTATTACAAACCCAGATAACCTTTTTCACTATCCACTATGCCACCAATCTTGTAGAATAGAATATAAATCAGCAGCACAGTGGCAAAATGGTTAGCTCTGCTGCCTCACAGCACCAGGAAGCTGGATTCGATTCTGGCTTTGGGTGACTGATTGTGTAGAGTTTGCACATTCTCCCGTGTATATGTGGGTTTCCTCAGGATGCTCCAGTTTCTCTCCACTGTCCAAAGATGAGTAGGTTAGGTGATTTGGCCATGCTAAATTGTCCCTTAGTGCTCCAAGATGTGTAACTTAGGTGGATTAGCAATGGTAAATGTGTGAGGTTACAGGAACAGGATGAGGAGAGGGCCTGGCTAAGATACTGTCAGAGAGCCAGTGGAGACCCAATGGGCTGAATGGCCTCCTTCTGCACTGTAGGGATCCTATGATTCTGTTATAATGAAGAAGAAAGAACCAAGGATGGAATAGCCGAGGAACGGGCAACTCCTTGATAACCATGCAAGCATGGGACAAAACGTGGAAGAGTTATATCTACCTTGTGGAAAGTCAGAGTGCAAGAGCAGTGTGCCTGAAACAGCCTGTATTGGAGGATGATGGAGTGTCAAATTATTAAAAGATGTGGAAGTATTGAAGTGGAAAATAAAAGATAGTGAGTCACAATCACATTACTATTTGCAAATGCACAATTTGTATGATAAAAATAGGTAAAGAAAAAATCAAAATGCAAACTATAAAGTCGGTAGATAAGCTTTGGTCAAACATAACATCGGCCTTGAGAAGCATTCTCCATGTTTTAGCCATAGGGTCAGCATTGTGGAGCCTAGAAACTCCTCCACATAGACCAGAATGAGCAGCCGTTCAGAAGATGTGTGATGTATCTCATACCTAAATGGTTGGGCTGACACCAGCAATTTCTGGCAGCACATCAAACTGAGTTAGGAGGGTGAAGTTTCTTCCAAAGGGAATGGCTCATCTCCATTTGATTTGGAGATAAGAGGCACCGTATGGCAGTCCATATGTCCTCAGCAGTGGCTTCACTTCTCCAACACACAAATTCCTTACAGCTTGCACACGAATGTGCCAGGGTCCCTCCATGAGTCACCCTCTACTGTGCCCCCAGGGAAATGCAGGATGAGCTCAGCAGAGCACATTGTCCGAGGAGCAATATCTGAGGAGCACCAAGGAGCGGCCGCCAGATAGCGCCAGGATGGGGTTAGGGGGCAGGGGGGGAGGGGATGGCTGGGGATGGGGGTGTTGTCAAGTGAGGTGGGGGTCTAGGAATGCCCTGGCTTTCTTAGGGGAGTGGGGGCATATCAGCCTATTAAGAGTGGAAAGGTTGCTTGTTCCTTGTGTGGCCACACTGCAGTTTGGAGTTTGATGATGTTCAATGAGATTAGGCATCACCTACCCAGAGACCATGGATGGGTGAGAGGGAGCAGGGGCCATTGACTGTGACCCTGCCATCTCACTCTTGGAGGAGGCAGCTTCTGCACGCTTCTTTGGTGAGCTGCAGGAGAGAGGGTTCATCAGTCTTCCTACACTACATGACCCAAGGACATGGAAGAACTTGAGGGAAACAGGGTATTTGACAATGCTGAGTGCCTATCCCTCTCTCTCTCCCTCTGTCTCTCTCTTGCTCTTCTCTCTCTCTCTCTTTCTCCCTTTCTCCATACACCCCACAGAGAAAAGATGAACTTTGGCTTGCAGCCAGGCCAACTGGCCCTCATGGTTGCATCTGCTGCCAAGGCAGATAGGCTTTTCCACTAGTACCAGGATCTTGACATGCCTGATTCAGCACTACAGGAGCCAGACCCCGAATATCAGGGGCCACTGCAGAGGCTCTGGTGTTAGCCGCCCATCAGGGAGTGAAGGGGATACAAAAGCCACGGCTCTACAGGAGACACCAGTCACTCAGAGATATCGCACAACACGCATGGCTGAAAATTGCAGTTTCATAGGCAGTTGGTGCAGCTGCAATCTTCGGCCACACCTGGCACCTAGAGAGCGGGAAGGACATCTGCTCCTGATGGCTGTGAAGGTGATGGCTGTGTTGGATTTTTATGTATCTGGATTTTCCAGGGCTCGACTGAGGACTTGAGCAGCATTTCTCAATCCTCCATGCACAGGTACATCCATAAAGTGACAGATGCCCTATGTGCCTGACATTGGATTGCGTCACCTCCCACCAGAACCAGGCCCATGAGCTGAAGGGCTCCCTGCCATCGCTGGGATGCCCTTGGCCCAGAGGGCAATAAACGACACTCATGTCACCTTCCGAGCTCTACCTCAATATAGGGTGCCCTTCATTAATAGGAACATTCAGCTGGTGTGTGATCACCTCTTGAACATTATGCATGCTATCCTGGAATAGGTGGGGGAACCCGTTACAATGAGGCCACCAGAAGCATCAATGAACACTGCATAAGCCTCCTCAAGGTGGGGTCTTGCTGTTTGGACCATTCTGATGGAGCGCTATGATATATCCACCAGAGGGTGACGCAGATAGTGGTCACTTGCTGTATGCTGCACAACCTTGCATAGCAGTGGGGTGATATGGTGTAGGCAGAGGAAGAGGAATAGGCAGCCTCATCAGAGGACGAAGACCAGGACAGCATGGAGGTGAAGCAGGAGGAAGATGAGGAGGATGCCAAGGAAGCTAAGTATCCGGCAGCCAGGGTCCATCAGGGACATCAAACCAGAGAAGCCTTCATTGCCTCCAAATTTGAGGTGCAGGAGCCTCATTGTCCGGCAGATCAAACCCTTTCAACTCCCGTTATCTTTGTACCCTGCCTCGACCAGGTCCTTGTCCCACCCCCCTGCCCCCAACGTACAATTTCTTGGCTCCTTCCCACTTCCCCTCTCCCAATGTTTTGTCTCCATCTCCTCCCACTCTACAGCATTCCTCCTGCTCCCCTGGCATCACACCAGGATAGTAGACCTGGGTTGGAGGTGTAAGTGGGTCTCATTGCAAGGCTGGAGGGTGATGATGACTCGCTGTGAGCTAAGCTGTGATGCTCCTCAGCATCTGAAGTCTGACTCCAGCCTTCCTGATGACAGCTCACTTTCCTCCAGGCTCATCATTGTTGTCAGAGTTCACTCGA
Organism: Carcharhinus amblyrhynchos; assembly: GCF_965287045.1. Classification (NCBI taxonomy): domain Eukaryota; kingdom Metazoa; phylum Chordata; class Chondrichthyes; order Carcharhiniformes; family Carcharhinidae; genus Carcharhinus; species Carcharhinus amblyrhynchos. The sequence goes on along the minus strand of NC_137328.1, from coordinate 91,263,791 downwards.
GATCACCTAACAGGAAGGGGTCAGGAATGGGGAAGCTCAAGGGCCTGGGCTGATGATGCTGTTAAAGATGGCTGTGTAATATTATTGCTCTCAAATACTCTCAATGAGGAGTGTGTGCGGAGGCCCTGCTGGAAGATCAGAGGTCCAAGCTGTCAACATAGCCACCCTCCCTGTTTCCCCGCTCCTTAAGGGACAGACGTAACAGTCGATCGGCCAGTTGATATGGAAGTGAAAATGTGTTTATTAGTTACAGTGTACACGTGGGGTCCCCTTCTCACTAAGTACAACTGTGAAACATCACCAGTGCCTACTTAATGGTCCTCTATCTCCCTTTTCTTTCGTTCTCTCAAATTCCTTCTAAGTGTGTCTCCTGATTGCATGTTAGAGGTGGGGTCGGACTGCTGGTGCCCGCACCCTTTGGTCTATGATGCCTTTGGCAGACATCCTCTGGAGGCCTGGACCTGGATAGACCTGGCCAACTTTCAGATGTAACAAATGAAAATGTGCCACCTTGTTCTGCCTGCTGCCCAGGAGAAATGCCAGTACCAGGGAGGAGGGATTCAGAAGGGCTGGTGTTGGCCTGAGTCTCTATGGTTGAAGGCTGCATGATGGTCTGCAGCACTTCCTCCTCCCTCAGGGTGCTCATTGCACCCCCCCCTCGGGTCATTCCTTGGAACAGAGGTACAGTTGGAGTGAGCTTCAGAAGCCCCTCCTGGAGGCCTGCCATGGTCTGTACCATGGCTCCGATGCCTTCAGCTGTGCCTTTGTTTAAAAACAGCTGCAGGGAAAAGTCTGGGAACTACAGCCCGATGAGCCTTACGTCTGTGGGGGGTAAATTGTTGGAAGGTATTCTGAGAGACAGGATCTATAGGCATTTAGAGATGCAAAGACTGATTAGGGACAGTCAGCATGGCTTTGTGAGTGGAAAATCATGTCTCACAAATTTGAATTTTTTGAAGAAGTAACCAAGAAGGTAAATGAGGGCAGTGCAGCTGATGTTGCCCACATGGACTTTAGCAAGGCATTTGACAAGGCCTTGGTAGGTTATAGCATAAGGTTAAATCTCTTGGGATCCAGGGTGAGGTAACTAAATGGGTACAAAATTGACAGAATGTGGAGATGCCGGCATTGGACTTGGGCTATCACAGCAAGAAGTCTCGCAACATCAGCTTAAATTCCAATAGGTTTATCTGGTAGCAAAAGCTACTAGCTTTTGGAGTGCTGCCCCTTCATCAGGTAAGTGAGAGTTCTATTCACAAACAGGGCATATAAAGACACAAACTCAATTTACAAAATAATGGTTGGAATGCGAGTCTTTACAGGGAATAAATTCTTAAAGGCACAGACGATATGAATGGAGAGAGCATTAAGCACAGGTTAAAGAGATGTATATTGTCTCCAGCCAGAACAGTTAGTAAGATTTTGCAAGCTCAGGCAAGTTGTAGGTGTTACAGATCGTGTGACATGAACCCATGATCTCCTGCTGAGGCCGTCCTCATGTGTGCGGAACTTGGCTATCAGTCTCTGCTCGGCGACTCTGCGCTGTCGTGCATCCTGAAGGCCGCCTTAGAGAGCGCTTACCCAAAAATCAGAGGCCAAATGCCAGTGACCGCTGAAGTGTTCCCCAACAGGAAGGGAACAGTCTTGCCTGGTGATTGTCGAGCAGTGTTCATTCATCGGTTGTCTCGGGACATCCTTTCTTGCAGCGTATCAGATAGACAATGTTGGCTGAGTTGCAAGAATATGTTCTGTGTACCTGGTGGATGGTGTTCTCACGTGAGATGATGGCATCTGTGTTGATGATCCAGCACATCTTGCAGAGATTGCTGTGGCAGGGTTGTGTGGTGTCGTGGTCACTGTTCTCCTGAAGCCTGAGTAGTTTGCTGCAGAAGTTGTGCGGTTGTTTAAAGGCAAGAAGTGGGGGTGTGGGGATGGCCTTGCGAGATGTTTGTCTCCATCAATGACATGCTGAAGGCCCCGGAGAAGATGTTGTGGCCTCTCCGTTCCAGGGAAGCACTGGACGACGAAGGGCACTCTGTCCACCATGTCCAGTGTTTGTCTTCTGAGGGGATCAGTGCGGTATTTCGCTGTGGCACGTTGGAAATGTCAATCGATGAGTTGAGCGCCATATCCTGTTCTTACAGGGGCATCTTTCAGTGTCTGGAGGTGTCTGTTGCAATCGTCCTCACCTGAGCAGATCCTGTGTATACAGAGGGCCTGATCTTAGGGGAGGGCTTCTTTAACGTGTATACCTGTGTCTTCCCTGGAGTTGTGGCCCAGGGTGCTCGGAGGGGTTGGATGGCGGGATACAAACCCAGGTGTTGGAATTTTACCAACTCACCAGCCCGAGGCTCATAAGATTCTGCCAGGGCCCGGCAAGCTACTCTGCGAGCCCTGCTCCCACGATTCTGGGGTGGGCATGCCGGTAAAATTCCAGCTGGAAAGTTGGCTAAAGTCAGTGCAGGAAAACACTCAAGGACCTAGGACTTAGTCTCCTGCCGCAGCCTGTCTTTAATGTATATGACATTGGAAATCTTGATGTCACATTCATGCTGCAGGATTCACTCCTGCCAGCTTTTGCTGGTTTTTTTTTAATGTGAGCTCTGAATGACATGGTTTTGAAATGAAGTTGAGGCAGAGTAAATTTGCTTGCAGTATGCAAATTGCTGCTTAACAAACAAAGGAAAGCACTAACGATGAGGGTTGGTCTGCTGTCATGAATGAGAAAAATAAATCCCAGAAGCAAATTTAGAAGCAGGGACAAAATTTCTGCCAGCGTTCGATTAATGCTAATGTACAAAATTATCAGAAATGAATGCACAATTAGTACATGCATTAGCTGTAACGCACAGAGCCCTCTGTGATTTGAGCAGGCTGTTTCTTTCAACTGAAGCAGTAGTGACCTGAAGTGGTTTTGACGTACAATGAGGTATTTTGACTTCAAAGAAAGAATTGCAGTGCATCCTGCAGAAACAAAATTCCCTTTCGTCACGAAAAGTGTATTCTATCCTGTGATGTTTTCTGACTTTTTGCACAGGCTGATGTCAGCAAGTGTACACAGAAGCTATAATAACATCCCAGGTGCTATGGGTTGTATATATTGAAAAAATAAACACATAACTGATGTGAAAAACCAACAGAAACAATTGTGCTGTAGGGGATACTTTTTCCTGGTGTCCATCATGACAGTTCTTTTGGCATTGTCTGTCCGCAGAACTGAGCAAAGCTTCTGGCAAGAATAACAGCCCTTTATCAATCGGGTATGAGTATTTATAGTTTCTTTGCAACAAAAGTCTATTTAGACATTTTAAAATTGATTCTGTTTTTTCAGGTCTTCCCACCTGATTCTGATCTCCTTTGTTGACCATGCCTCGATGCGCTAACTCAGTGTGCACCACAACTTCCTGAAATTGGGCTGTGTCTTACGTTCATCTGCCAGGCAGCAGCAACCTATTAATGCCCCAAATTAGAGCTCAGGGACTGTAGGGTGAAGTAATCAGCTAAAATAATAGATGAGGTAGCATGTGCCAGCGGTGTAGCATAAAGGGTTAACAGATGTATCCTAATGTACGATGTAGTTGATGATGTACAACTGACATAGAAACATGGAAACTAGAAGCAGTAGTAGACCATTCGGCCCCTTAGGGCTGCTCCACCATTCATATTGATTATGGCTGATCATCAGATTCAATATCCTGTTTTCCCTTTCCCCCATATCCCTTCATCCCTTTAATCCCAAGAGCTATATCTAATTTCTTCTTGAAATCACACAATGTTTTGACCTCAACTACTTTCTGTGGTAATAAATTCCACACATTCACCACCCTCTGGGTGAAGAAATTTCTCTTTATCTCAGTTCTAAAAGATTACACCTTATCCTCAGACTATGACCCCTAGTTCTGGACTCCCCCACCATAGGGAACATTCTTTCTGAATCTACCCTGCCTAGCCCTGTTAGAATTTTGTAAGTTTCTATGAGATCTCCTTCACTCTTCAAAACACTAGTGAATACAATCCGAATAATTCCTTTTGAATTCTAACCCTTCCATTAATAACATCTCCTGAGTTTTCCTTCCTTTTAACTTTTTTCCTGATTTTTGATGTAGTTGGAACCTTCTCCCCACATTTTGTCCTTGCTCCCTCCTTCTCAGACTCTTACATAGGTTCTCATCTCCCTGGCATATTAGTTTAAAGGTTTGGAAGGTTGCTTTATTCTTCTTTAAAAACATTGATACATGCCTGGGCCTGAGGTAAGCCTTCCACCCAGCCCACCTCTACACATGGTATCCTCCACACTCGCTCCAGGATCACCTGGCCTGACTCCTGGGGAACACTGCCACCGTAGAATGCAAGTTCCATTTTCTCCCAAATCTTTACACAATTCCACTGATGCTTTATTCAAACATTAAAACAAAATATTTAAATATGAAATTATACAAAAACTTTATTGAAATATCAAAATAGAACAGTTAAACATGAGAATTATAAATGAAGTAAGCAAGGCAGAAGAATACTAATGGTAAACACATTTAGATTTTCCACAGTTCAAAATGTGAACTTTTCTTTGCTCAACCTCATGCAATAAGCTATGCAAATCACGGTCCAAGGAGTTCTGACCTCTCGCTTACATTTTCAGTTTCCATTTTCTAAATTAAAACATACAAGCACTTATAAGTATGCCACATGTAAAGTTAGGAAATGATATAGTGCAGATTTAAATAGGAGTTTCACAGATTTAGGACAAGTAACAAAATTTATGTTCCTTTAAACATTAAATAATATTCATCTTCAATCATGCACAAATATATAAATTACACTTTAAATGAGCCAGTATCAATAGGATTAACTAAATAGCAACAAAAAAAACCTTTAACATATCTTTTGTAACAGCAGGGAAATCCTTCTCTGTTTTCAGTTCAAATACCAAGTTGGACCTGAAAAGATGTTCCCAGTCTGGCCATGTTATAAGGGGCTCGGATCCTCCTGTATCATCCTGCAGCCTGCAGAGATGGCCCAGCAGAAGGCCAAAGGCTGCTGCTCCCATCTGGAGTTCGGGTGCTATTTTTTAACATAGATAAGAGCATAGAAAATTCTTCAACTTTTGGCAGCCCATAGGTTTCTGCCACTGATTGGAAGTCACCAGTGTAAACAACCAACCCTTCTCCTACCTGGACTTTTCTAAAGAAGTTTTGAAGCAGCATGTTGCATATTCCACAATTTAGTCTTCATGACAGACCAGTCTTCATTGTCCCACTCCTGTCCAATGTGTGCACCAGGGCCTCCAATACAACTTCAAGGAACTTTCATTCCAGCACTCTCCCTCCTTCAGGCATTTTCTTCAGAGGATGTCCTTGAAGCCAGAATACACTTTTCTTTTCAGAGGTGATGGTTATCATCATGCAACGTCCTGGAGTCCATATAACACCAATTCCTGCTCATCCCTTATGTCTGAGAGGTATGCAACCAACAGCAATGGTTGTACACATAAATCTTCACAAGAAGTAGGCCGCATGATTATATGATAAAAACTAGCATGGATTGTCCCCAGCCATCTTAAGGGGCTATTCAGTCTCTTAGACCAGAAATTAAATCTGGTACTTTCTGGCATAGTCTTTACAAAGCGAAAAATCATATTTTTGAATACAGTCTTTGCTTCCTGCGGTAGTTTATAACAATAAAATATTTAGGAAAGTAATTTGTGAGTTCGTTGTGGATTCAGCAATCAGGAGTTAATACAACACAAAAACATGCTATGGGTCTAATGATTTTAACCTAGGCAGACCCGCATCATTGAATTTATTACACTGGGAAGGTTACAAGTGTTCATCAAATATCATTTGGGTTTTATTTTTAGTACTATCGACGATCAGTGTCATAGCAACAGAACAATACTGAGCAATGAAAGACTGCAAGAAGGCAGGAAAATTAGCTGATTGGACGGTCAATGTTTATGAGCCAATTAGGTTATTTTCTGTCATAATCATACAGAAAAATCACGCTGTGGATTTAGAATCTCGTCAAAATAAGTTTAGATGAATTATTGTGGTGATTCTCCGATTTGCCTATTGGATCATTGGCAGAAGAGCTACAGAAACCCCAGTGAAAGACTGAAACCCTCATGATTTATATTTAGAAACATTCTTTGGCTGGAACTTTTTATGGAGGTCATGGCCTTGGCTCCTGGCTGAAAAGCTGGGTGTGAGGCTGATAATGCAGTTTTGGGGGGGCTTAACTTAATTTTAATGGCTGGTTAGCTGTTCCAACCAGAGGTTGGTAACTCCCCAGTCCCAGCAGAGTCACTAGGAGTGGTGGTCACTGTTGGGACTGAAGCCCATCCATATCAATATTTGTCACTGGAGAGAAAGAAAATCAACTATGAGGCAAATTAGTGAGGAATATAAAAAATGTAAAAAATAAGAACTTCTTTAAGTATACAAAAAGGAAGAGCGAGGTCAAAGTGAACATAGGCCAGTTAGAAAATGAATCTGGTGAGAGTTAATGGGAATGAGGAAATGACAGAAGGAGCATTAGGCAAACTAATGGAGCTAAAGACAGATAAATCCCCTTGACCTGATGGCTTGCAGCCTAGGATCCCAAAAGAAGTAACTACTCAAATAGCTGACTCATTGGTTGTAATTTTCCAAAAATTTTTGGATTCTGGAGAAGTACTGAAGGAATTGAGAACTAATAATGTGACACCCCTATTCAAAACGTGAGGGAATTATAGGCTGATTTTTGGAATCAATTATTAAGGAAGTAATAACAGCACATTAGGGAAACCATAATCTAATTGGGTAGAGTCAGCATGGTTTTATGAAAGGTAAATCATGCCTGAATAATTTACTAGCATTTTTCAAGGAAATTTCAACCAGATTAGATCGAGGGGGATAAGTAGATGTGTTGTATTAGGACTTCCAGAAGGCATTCAACAAGATACCTCACACAAGGTTAAGTAATTGAGTAAGAGCCCATGGTGTTGGTGGTAGTATGTTGGCATGGATAGAGAATTGGCTAATGGGCAGAAAACAGCAAGTGGGATAAGAGGTTATTTTTCAGGTTGATGACTTGTAACCAGCAAGGTTTCACAAGGATAAGTACTGGGACTGTAAATGTTTGTATTAATGACTTTTGATTTGATTTGATTTATTATTGCCACATGAATTAACATACAGTGAAAAATATTGTTTCTTGCGCACTATGCAGACAAAATATACCATTCAGAGAGAAGGTAAAGAGAAAGTGCAGAATGTAGTGTTACAGTCATAGCTAGGTTATAGAGAAAGACCAACTTATTGCAAAGTAAGTCCATTCAAAAGTCTGACAGCAGCAGGGAAGAAGCTGTTCTTGAGTCGGTTGGTCCATGACCTCAGAATTTTATATCTTTTTCCCGATGGAAGAAAGTGGAAGAGAGAATGTGGGGGTGCGCAAGATCCATAATTATGCTGGCTGCTTTGCCGAGGCAGTGGGAAGTGTGGACAGAGTCAATCGATGGGAGGCTAGCTTGCATGATGATTGGGCTACATTCACAACCTTTTGTAGTTCCTTGTGGTCTTGGGCAGAGCAGGAGCCATATCAAGCTGTGATACAACCAGAAAGAATGCTTTCAATGGTGCATCTGTAAAAGTTGATGAGTCATGGCAGAGATACCAAATTTCCTTAGTCTTCTGAGAAAATAGAGGCGTTGGTGGGCATTCTTTACTACAGTGTCGGCATAGGGACATTGATAGATATTGATAGGTTAAGTAAGTGGACAAAAAGTTAGCAAATTGAGTATAATGTGAGAAAATGTAAAGTTGTTCATCATGGAAGGGAGCACAAAAGAACAGTATTATTTGGATGGAGAAAAATTGAGAGAGCTGCAACACAAAGGGAGTTGTGTGTACTTGCACATGAAATACAGAAAGCTAGCACATAAGTGCAGCAGGTCAACAGGAAGGCTAATGAATGGTGGCGCTTATTTCAAGGGGATTGGAGTATAAAAGTAGGGAAGTCTTGCTGCAAATGTACAAGGTACTGGTGAGACCACATCTGGAGTACTATAAACAGTTTTGGTCCCCTTATTTAAGGAAAGATGGCATTTAATCCTGACAAATGCGAGGTGATGCATTTTGGATGGAATAATGCAGAGAGGAGCTATGTGATAAAAGGTAGGCCGATTAGGAGTATAGACATACAGAGGGACCTGGGAGTGCAGGTTCACAAATCCATGAAGGTTGCGTCACAAGTGGAGAACGTTGTTAGGAAGGCTTATGGGATGTTAGCCTTTATAGGAAGGGGCATAGAGTATAAAAGCTGCCGTCTAATGCTTCAGTTATACAGAACGTTGGTTAGACCGCATTTGGAGTACTGCGTCCAGTTCTGGTCACCTTACTACCGGAAGGACGTGGAGTCTCTGGAAAGGGTGCAGAGGAGGTTTACCAGGATGTTGCCTGGCATGGGGGGACTGGGTTACGAGGAGAGATTGAAGAAACTGGGGCTATTCTCCTTGGAAAGACGGACATTGAGAGGGGACATGATAGAAGTATATAAGATACTGAAGGGAATAGATAGAGTTAATAGTGAGAGACTGCTCCCTAGACTGGGTACGAACACGAGAGGTCATCATTTAAGGGTGAGGGGGGGGGGGAGGTATAATTTGGAGGTGAGAAGAAGGTTCTTTACGCAGAGAGTTGTGGGGGTCTGGAATGCGCTACCGAGTAGGGTGGTGGAGGCAGGAACGTTGGACTCGTTTAAGATGCAGTTAGATAGGCACATGAGTGAAACGAGAATGGAGGGATATGGTAGGGGCTATTAAATAGGGTTAAACCACGGGAGACACCGGAAGGGCAGGCTGTATGATTAATATTTTTTGTCTTTATTCCACAGGTGGAGGTCCACCTCGTGTCAAGCGAGGGGCATGCACATGGCGGGTCGTGCGTGGGCTGCTCTTGGACGTCCAGGAGTGGCCTAGTACTTCATGTCGGTGTGTGTGCTTGATCCTGGACCGGTAGACGGGCGCCGCAACAGCTCAGTGACTAGCACTGCTGGCTGTGCAGATACATGGATTTAGGCCTTGTCTGTGGGAGTTTGCGCACTCTCCCTGTGGTTGCGTGGGTTTCCTCCGGGCGCTCCGGTTTCCTCCCACACCCCAAAGATGTGCTCTTAGGCTAATCGGTTTTTACCAAATTGACACTATTTCTTCCCTGAATCTGACTGAGTAGGGTCCCATTCGTAGACACGCAGGGTAGAATAGGTGTAGGGTGATGTGGCGGCGCGGGCTCGTTGGGCCGAAGGGCCTGTTTCCCGTGCTGGGTTGTTCTTTGTTCTTCTTTGAAAGATATTGACTGGAAACTGGAATTCTCCAGCTGTTCATGCTCTGCTGCTGCTGCCGGAGAGAATTAAGCATTTGGCGATTAGCCAGTGGCAAATCACTGCAGCAGGACTGGAGAATCCCAGCCGTGGCTGAGGTTGGAGAATCTGGCCCATTATTTTATTGAAGGCATTTTAGAGAGGTTCACTCGGATGATACCTGGTATGGAGGGATTGCCTTATTAGGAAAGGTTAAACAGGTTGGGACTCTACTCATTGGAATTTAAAGGAATGAGAAGGAATGTTAATGAGGTGCTTAAAGGGCCGCAGGATAAATGCTGAGAGGATGTTCCCCCTCATGGGAGAGATTAGGACCAGAGGACATAGTCTCAGAATAAAGGGGCGCCAATTTAAGACTGAGATGACAGATCAGTAAGGTCCAAGGTAAGTGGGGCAGTTTCAATGGGGGCCTTCAGACAAGTGCTCCAGACCACACTCTTCACTGCCCTCTGAAAAGGCCTAGCAAGGCATTTCACTCAGTTCAAGGGCATTTCAACAACAAATGCTGGCATTCACAGTGAGACCCATATCCCATGAATGAATAAAGGGAGAAATGCTTGGCCAAATTTCTTTTCACTGCAGCAAGACTGGAAAATCCCAGCTGTGGGTGAGATTGGGGAATTCTGGCTGTGGACAATGAGAAACCCAGTGGTCCAACCAGCATGTTCCTCATCATTGCAGTGCATTGTGTATCACAATTTATATGTAAAATTGCTCATTTCAAGAAATGAGCACTGATCGAACCCATTCATGAACCGGAAAAACCGATTGCATGGATCCTGAGACAGACAATTTGACTGCTTATTTCATGGAATGACCAGTGCTGTGAACAAGTTTTAACATCTTATTCGGTAAATGGTTGCTCAGACCTGTTACAGTATGCAAGCTTAACATCACTTACTAAGTTGCTCAATAACAGCATGAACATTGTAAATTTGGAAAAGCGAGTTTGTCTACAAAGGCACAAACAGTGGCTGGTGGAAGCTGTAAAATTGAATAGAGAAGACTCATAAGAAACTTTCTGAAAAGTTTGCAACATCCCATGATTTCATATAGGAGAGTACATAAGTTGTTGTGAGTGATGCACAGAAAAGTGTTGCAGGCAAGGGTCACCAACAGGAGTGGTTTTGAGATCTCTGTTTGTCAATGGCTCAAATGAATGTGGACAAGTAGATCTGGTTGACCTACAAACTATGAAGGATGAAAGTTATCATTTCATACTGCACTGCATGGGAGTATCTGGCCAGGTTCCATATCATTCTCCTCTGAAAAGAAATCCAAGACAGCAGCTAATGTTGCCCATGACCGGCTTCTCATATTTTTAGACACAGAGCTCTACATATTCTTCAGTCAGACAATAGCAGAGAGATTGCAGTACAGACCAACCACAAAGTGTCAACACTCTGGGAAGAATTGGTGTTAATCCCAGACAACCCCAGAATCAAGGCTATGTGAATTGCAGCAATGGTGATATGGAACTGAAGCTAAAGGCCTGGATGTATGATAATAACTGAGTTCAGTTAAACTATGGTGTCCATTTTATTCAGTAGTCTATTCACAGTAGTTATTATGATGATATTAAGCTAACTCCTTACCAAGTACTCAATGGAAACAAACTATGGTGTGGCCTCAGATCAAAGTTGCTGAGTGGGTTCCTCAACAGAATCTCCACGGCCATTGGTAAAGAAAAACCAGAAAGACTTCTTGAGGAGAAGATGGAAAATCTTGATGCTGAACTGGCCTCAGAACCATCCTCAGTGGACTGTTCTGAGCCAGCCCCAGAACCATCCACTACAGCTGACTCCAAGTCAGTGACAGCAAGCAAGGGAGAATCAAACCAAAAAAAACTGCCCTAAAATTGGGCCAGAGAAGTTTGTGATTATAATGAGCGGTGTTTAAAGCCATACCATTATGTGACTTACATTATATTTTTTATATCATGAGACTAACATGACACAATTGATGCACCAAGCATTAGCCACTATAGCTTTGGATGTGGCACAGTGCATAAACATTCAACATTATCTGAATTCTATTAAGCTGCCAATGACATCCTACAGGCAGTAAACCTATATATTATTTTCAAAAACAAATCACTTAGAAGGCTAGGTAGTTGAGGAGTAACACACTCGAAAATAAAGCAGAACCACAAAGAGGGAATCACCATGTCAATCAAGCTGTTTAAGTTCATACCCTAAATATAACAGCAATAAATGCACCACATTTAATTTAAACAGTGTGCTGGTTGCCCTGGTTACATTCTAGCACGATGCAAGGTATGTGTTTAAAGAATTAAACGTGTAAGTATAAGAAAAGGTGGGTTAGTTGCCCTTTTAAGAAATGGTGCAACCCTGGCATTGATTGGTAGACCACTCAAATAGTGCCAGCTGTGACAAATTTTCCACACTTTGTTACTCCTAACTCCTCAATCACATTTCATCCTTTTCTTCTGCCATATTTTTACAATCCTGGTCATCAAGCTGCAACTAAGAAGCCTTTTCAGGACAAATGGAGCATGAAACAGAGAACCATTGTTCTGACACCTGGTGATCGTATTGTAAGGTTGGCTCTGATTAGTCTAGCCACATAAAGTACTGTTTCAATAGCAGTAGTATGGTTCATAATGTCTTTAGTTGTAGTGCAGGTTTTGCTACACCTGTGCTCTCTTTCTGAGCATCTCCAGTCAACCATTGATACAAGGCACAGGGAAACTTGCTCGCTTCCCATTCTTCCATTTTTTAAATCTTCAAATACACTTGATGTATATGACAACCTTGAAATGAAAATGTTGAGAGAGCATTCTGGGAAGCTGCATATTATTGCATCGCATGTTATTGAATCGTATATTACCACATTATTAATAATTGACCTAGATATTACTCTATTGTATATTGCTAGACAACACTATAGTATATATTGTGCATTGCACTATTTATTCCACTCCTAGGGACTAATTACAGCCCACAGCTTCAAATTTGCAAATTTGAGGTGCATTGTCAATGTGCCAGAAGCTGTATCTCCAGCAAAGATGTTTCCATGACCTTGACTAACATTTAAACTTTGATATTACTCAAGTATTTTGGCAGTCTCCATAGCTTTCATCAAGGAGCATTCCTGTAGTTCTGAGGCAGGCTTGAGAAGTAAAGGAAGGTAACTGATCCCAACTATCTATATTTACACCAAGATAAAGAGAATATAATAGGGTTGTGTGGGACACAGTCCCATGCCCAATGGCCTGAATGATACAGTGGGGACAGTTTTTGACCCTCTTGGTTTTGAGAAATGCTATAGTTTATAGAGGTTCTGAAACCTCTGATGTTACTGCTGCTGGTTCTGTCATTAAACAGCAAAGTTATTGGATATACTAAATAATGTGCCTTTGACTTCTGTTGATGAATCTGTGGACAACCTACTGGCCGACGTTGCACATGTTACCAATGCAAATCAGTCAGGAGCTCATTGTATAACATTTTAAAGACAAGCATGTTACACAGATATTACATATTGTACAGGCAGCATCCAAAATGGAGGCCCCAATGTCCTTGCTACTAGATGTAAAATATCCCATGACACTATTTCCCTGAAGAGGTATGGTATTCTCCCTGTTAAACCTCAGCACGCATCTTATTCATAGTTAACTGTGCTTGAGACACTATGTGGAGAAGAATGATAACACTTCACATTATCTTATGCCAATTATTTTTCCTGTTGGAAGTTTAGCATTTGTGGAACACTAAATGCACAAAAACCAAGAATGTGGACACAGGTTTGACTGTGCTTTTAAATAAAGACACACCCCCACGTCCCCTCACCCCGACTGCTTCTGCCTCCCCCAGCTAAGTTTATGCAGGAACAGGAAGAGCAAGAAATACAGCAAGAATGGAGTACATTAATAGAATCATAGGATAGGATCTCTGTCATAGGAATCATAGGATTCCTACAGTGCAAAGAAGCCATTTGGCCAATTGAATCTATACCAACTCTCTGACAGAGAGAGTACCTTGCTCAGGCCTTCTCCCCTACCCTATCTCATAATTTCCAAACCATCTAACCTACCCACTTTGGGACAATAAGGGTTAACTCAGCATGTAAATCAACCTAACTCGCATACCTTTGGGCTGTGGGAAGAAACTGGAGCACCTGGAGAAAACCCTCACAGACACAAGGAGAATGTACAAACTCCACACAGACACTCACCTGATGTTGGAATTGAACCTGGGTCCCTGGTGCTGTGAGGCAGCAGTGCTAACCATTGCGCCACACGTGCCACCTCCACCTCCAGAAAGGAAGAGGTTTCTGGTTTCTGGCATAGAGGAGGCTCAAAAGTTTCCTTATTAGCCCAGTGTTATTCCTCCAAAACCACAAGGAATCTTCCAAACAATTTGAATTTTATACATACCAAGATGTTTACATTGGTGGCTTGGTGACACTTTGCATGATTCATGCATCTCATTGACTGGCTAATGTTGAGTTCAAAATTATATCACCAGTAGCTGCATTTTTAATGCTTAAGAGGCATCAGCAGTGGACAGCCTCCACGGTCCTGTAAATACCGTGGGAGTTAAAATGCTGGGGGTGAGGACAGGTGTTGGTGAAGAAGGACAGAAATACTAAAGGAATGCAGCAGATGCCAGACTGCAACCACATTAATCCCTTTAACAAACTATTGAACCTGCGTGGCTAGGATTAAAACTGGATACTTTTCAGCTGGGAGTTTATTCAGGGCTGGAAGTAATGCAGTGAAGACAGAACGTCTTTTTCTCAAAGTGAATGTGCTGACGTTAGCTGGCCAGTGTAGTCCTTTTTTCTTGTTGCACATATGCAATATCCTGATGTGAGTTAATGCCTAACCACACTGAGACAATGTGCTGAAAGCTGTCCTGTATGACTACTTGCAGTCATGGCCTCTGCATTTTAATGTCCAAATCTGAGTTCCCTACTAAGCCTGTCCACACTGGACCAGCTAATTTTAGCTCTGAGCACAGCCACAGAGATGCTGACGAATGTCAATATCTTGACAGATGGTTGGTATTTTCCAATTCTCTTGACATGCATCACGCTGACTTTTGTTCTAAAGGCCTTTAAGGTTAATTGGGCAGATAGGAAGAATAAACTGAGTTAAAATGGTTGTTCAGAAGTGCTAATCCATTGGTCTCGAATTAAGGTTGTTGAACTTGGTGCATTAGAGTGAAACTTGTAGGCAAAGGGAAATCAATTCATTTAAAAAGTATTGTGTTGTGAGAAATTTCTATTTAGCTAATTTTTATGCAGTGCTTGTGTATACTGCGTCTATCAATTATGTTTAATTTGCTGTTTTCTCTATGACCCTCTCATTACATTGTTCCAACATGACGTAACCTCTTTCATTCTTTGTAACTATATTATCGCTGACGTAAGCATTTATGTTACAATGACAAATTATGGGACAAGCTGCAAAAATTTAGCTTTGACTATTTCTCATTCTGATTGAAACCATCGGGCAAGTTTGTAATTGAATTTCATTATCAATAATTAGGTTCAGCACCCTTTTTTGATGCTCCTAAGAGCAGTTTTAAGTAAGCAATCGCTTCAACTATTCACAGTGGGTGGGCTTTCAATAATTTCTCTAATGGAAGCCAATGTTTCACCCGGGGGGCAGATTTCCTTCCTGTACGAGAATAAGTGTAATTCTACACCTGCACTTTGTAAATGTGCTTATAATTTTGCTTTATCTAGTGCATAGAGAGCATCCGCCTTCCTAAGGCTTATACAAATGCTTTGTATAATTTCCATCTGAAAGTACTTTATTAATATTTAATGTATTTTTGTCTTCTTAAATGTGAACCTTGCATTCAGACTTTAATGGTGAAGCAGTGTGGCGTGATTTGATTTATTATTGTCACAGGTATTAATATACAGTGAAAAGTATTGTTTCTTGTGTGCTTTCCAGACAAAGCATACCATTCACAGAGAAGGAAAGGAGAGGGTGCAGAATATACTGTTATAGCTAGGGTGCAGAGAAAGATCAACTTAATATAAGATAGGTCCATTCAAAAGTCTGACGGCAGCAGGGAAAAAGCTGTTGTTGAGTTGGGTGGTACGTGACCTCAGACTTTGTACCTTTTTCCTGATAGTACTAGGTGGAAGAGAATACGTCTGGGTGCCTGTGGTCTTTGATTATGTTGGCTGCTTTTAGAGAATGTTTGCCTAGACAGGGATGAGGAATTGCTCTGGACTGTGATGTTAGTAATGTTAGGGTTACTCTTCTTTGTCTCAGCAAAAGGACATAACAAGACAATTTCTGAACATAATTATGTACTGTAAATTGAACAGAAAGGTACAATATTGTCAGAAAGTCTACCACCTGTGAAATACGCAGCCTTGTTTCAATTCACCGTGTATAATTTTTTTTGTACTGTTATTGTGCCTTCAGATAATTGAACATCATTAACCATTTCCTATGTTACAAGAATTAAGGTATCCATTCTTTCTAATAATAGGCTTAAATATAGGCCTGAAAGCTTCAGAATTTAAAATCTGATTTTCAAAAGGTTAAAAAAATCAACTCAATCCTGCAAATCGATGTTTTGGTCCATTTTCTCCCCAAAACTTAAACTGCTACTAACTCATTGATAGGCTATGGATGGAATTTTCTGTCTGTTCGTGCCGGCAGGAGGATTCTCTGGTCCTGATCGGAGATTTGGTTGAGCGCCAATTCTCCATCCTTGCTTGCAGCAACGGAAGGACATGACTAGCTGGAAAATTCTAGCCCATATGTATGTTTGGGGAAGATGGTGGCAGAGTGGCCTATTACTCCGAGGCCCAGGCTGTTATTCGAGAGTGGGACAGACTTGGGAAGGAAGAATTCAAATCCCACCTTGGCAGTTGGTTGAACTTCAAACAATAAATTGGAATTGAAAAGCTCAACTGTGCAAACTAATGCCATTTAGGGAAGAAAATCAACCTGGTCTGGCCTACATGTGACTCCAGAGCCATAGAAACAGTGGGTCTTAACTGCCCTCTGAAATGGTATGGCAACCCACTTGATTCAAATTCAACCAGAATCTTCTTGCTGCAACACGGTGTGGCCAGTCCTTAGGTTTCACTGTGTTCTCCTTTCATTGTGCTGCTTCCAGTCACCATGTTGCTGTGGCTCCAGACTCTGTACAGATTACCCAACTCATTCCCCAGTCTCCCTCTCTGTATCCCCACGTCTGCTCAAGCCCAATTCCCACATTCATCAGTTTCCTTCTCTGCATCCCCATGCACACTTAAGTCTAAATCACCCCATTCCCCAGTCTCTCTCCATTCCATTTCTGATCCCATTGCTTTCCCTAATTCCCAACTTCATCCCTCTTCAGGTCTTGACTGCTGAGCTCCCATCCTGACTCTCCAACTTCTCAGCAACTGAGGACCTTGATTGCCAAGACAAATGTATTCCAATTAGATACACTATATTTTGTGGAAAAACTAACACACATCTTTTTTCGTAGAATAATAAAATCATGGAATGGCGAAAGCATAGAGACCATTCAGCCTTAGTGATCATGCTGGTTTTTGGCAAGAGCAACTTAGCTATTCCCACTGCCCTGCCTTCTGCTCATAGCCCTGTCATTTTATTATCATCTGACAATTACCTGATACCTTTATGTAGGCTATGATTGAAATTGCATCTATCACACTGTCAGGCAGCACATTCCATATCCTAAAGACTCCCTCTGCAAAAAAAGTTTTTCCTGCTTTTGTCGTTCTCCATGAATGGGCATTGTCTGGTTCTCAACCCTCATACACCATTGGGAACAATTTTGCCTGTTGTCATTTCTACAGAACCCATGGGCAAAACTTTCTGGGCACCTCCCACGCAACGTGTTTTGCAGTAGTGGGAGGCAGTGTGCTTGCTGGCAGCAGAATCCTCTGGTTCCCACCATTGTCAATGGGGTTTCCTGCTGAATGCACCCCATGCTGTCAGGAAACCCATGGTGGGATGTACCATTGGCAGGACCGTTAGAAGCCACTGGCATGAATGTCAACAAGATTTTGACATCTGATTTTTCTTTTTTTGGCTAAGTGTCAACCCAGGTGGGAAATCTCCCACCATAGTATTTGACACTTAGTTAAAAGAAAAACCAGGAAGCGATGGGTCCTATGGCATCATGCTACTGGACGGGGCTCTTAATAATCTTGCCCCAGCCAGCAGTTGAGGTTTCTAAATCACTAGGCTGGTGTGTTACCTTTCTGTTGGGGAACACTTGAGCAGTCAAGGGCATTCAGCCTCTGATCTTCAGGTAAGTGTTCTCTATGGCAGCCTTTAAAACACATAGAAGCGCCAAGCAGAAGCTGATAGCCAAGTTTTGCACACATGATGTTGGCCTCAAACAAGATCTTGAGTTCAAGTCACACTGCATGTAACCCTCACCATCTTGCTTGGACTTGCAAAATCCTGCTAAATGTCCTGGCTTGAGACAATTTACACCTCTTTAGCTTGTGATTGCCCCTCTCTCCACTCACACTGTCTATACCTGTAAAGACTTGATTACCTGTAAAGACTTGCATTCCAATCGTTATCTTGCAATTGCGTTTCTGCCTTTATATTCCATGTTTGTGAACCCAAATCTTCACTCACCTAAGGAAGGAGCAGCACTCTGAAAGCTCATGATTCCAAACACACACACTGGTGTTGTGAGATTTCTTACTGTGCCTACCCCAGTCCAACACTGGCAACTCCATATCATAATTTTGAACCTGTAGCAGGCTATTCAGAAATGTAAATGCAATTTGAATCCCTGGTAAGTGATACTCCAGAAAGAAATTGCTACATGGTTCTAAAGGCAAGATGCACCTGCGTAAAATAAATTAGCTGTCAAATAAGGCAGTGATTATGTTCAGACAGAAAGTCAGATTGCTTACAGTCCATCCTCTTCTGATTTGCAGCAGCCCCACCTTGTGCTATAACTGCCCCGAGTTGTTCACAGCAGCCTTGCAACCTACAAAGCTCCCCAACTACACAAGATAACATGCTACCCGACAGGACAATTCCAATCAAACATCACCCTGTACCAGTGGCAGTGCTTGGGAGGCAAACTGTTGTTTTCAGGAGACTTCTGCCAAAAACTGGAAGATTGGAAACTCTTTATGCAGGACTAATCCTATACGCAGGATTAATCCTATAAACAGGACTTCCTTCTTCATAGTTCTCAGAGCTGAACACAGTAATCCAGAGGAGGTCTAATCAAGACTCTGAAGCATCACTTTCTCCCCTTTGTATTTCATGCAATACATTATTGAAAATCTGAACCATCAGCACATAAATAACTAAAAAAGGATAGTTGGTTCTGATCAGTGCGTGTTGTAGAATGATTTCTCATCTATGTCTTTTAGTGTACATTTAATTTATTGGAGCTGACAATGCAAAGTACTTTGGGCATCAGGGCCTTAAAGGCCTGAAACCCATTTATGTACATCATGACCCATAATAGAGTGAACAAGGACTGCTGGCATTTTGATCCTGTGCACAGACAGTGAATAAAGGCATGATGCAATCCTGTATTTAGTGTAGTGTAAGGAGCTTTTCATAATGCAGTTGGAGCACTTCAGCATCACTCCAGTCAGCATTTGCTTATCATAAGCACTGGAAGCAGTTTTTCTTGATCTTTTAATAAGGACAATTGATTTTCTTTGCTGCATCGCTGCACAGGAGGCATTCTGCACCCACTTACTAGTACCATTGCACCAGCCAAGAAACTCATTTATCTTCATTTATTACTGCGTTGACTGTATTTTTCAAGAGATGCTGTAAGGACATTAAGCAAACACACTGGCAGATCACTAGCCAACTCTTGCATGAGCACATCATCCTCTTAAGTCCTCCAGCATACAAGGTGTCACTGCACACTTTCACAGAACAAAACACCAGATCTGTTCAGTTAGCTACACAAACTTTCATGATGCAATTTGAACTTTCAGCGTCTCATGTTAGGCGATGTGGGCTTTAGCCAAAAGAAAACAACATGGTTTGCACATGTATTCAAGCTGACAAGAACAGATTTATTCCAACAGATTTTGCCTGTAGAGAACAAACTATAAGCAAAACCACATCCAGTGCAAACACCCTAATGTCAGCACCATCAAATCAAAGCAATCATTCAACCATTGAAATGTATAAGAGATTAGTACCATGACTAAATACTAACAATTTGAGATGCTAGTTAGCCCATGGTAAACTGGAGTGTTGCCAAATGTTCATGTAAGAATAAACACATGCCTACTTGTAGATGCCTTCACCCAAAATGCCATAGGCAATACACTACTTAGCACAAACCCCTAGTGTTTATAATGATGCTTGATGCTCAGAAAGTATCTTTTTTTATGGATGTGTTGTGTGAGGTGCAGATCTCCAGAATCAACAGCAAGATGAGTAAGTATTGGCTTTCTGGGCAGCAATTTCTTCTGTTTCTGCTCCCTGTTCCTAAGTAATTCTATTCTTTATCTTCCCCAATCCACATCCCGCTGGTCTTTCCAGGATGAATATCTTGAAGCTGGCACATAGGAGGAGGAAATGAGTGAGTGACCTTGCATGCAATGAAGTGGCAGAACATGGATGTATTCTGCTGTTATTTTACTTCCATGTAACATACCTAAAGTGAGAGAAGGGCCAACAGGTAATGATTAGCTTTCAAAGATACATTTCAGTAAAAATGACATTTTAACATAATTAACTAAAACAGGGATTAAAAGGGTGTAATTTTTAACAGCCAGAAATGGGCTAGCGCTGCTCCCTCACTGTGCCAGAGGCCCAGGTTTGATTCCTGGCTTGGGTCACTGTCTGTCTGGAGTTTGCATGTTCTCCCCGTGTATGTGCGGATTTCTTCCGGGTGCTCTGGGTTCCTCCCACAATCTGAAAGACATGCTGGTTAGGTGCATTGATCCGAACAGACACTGGAGTGTGGCAACTAAGGGAATTTCACAGTAGAACAAAGAACAAAGAAAATTACAGCACAGGTACAGGCCCTTCGCGCCTTCAAGTTTGCACCAACCACGCTGCCCGACTTAACTAAAACCACCTTCCCTTCCGAGATACATATCCCTCCATTCCCAACCTATTCATGTACTTGTCAAGACTCCTCTTAAAAGTCACTACTGTTCCCCCGGCAACGAGTTCCAAGCACCTACTACTCTGTGTAAAAAATCTACCTCGTACATCTCCTTTAAACCTTGCCCCTCGCACCTTAAACCTATGCCCCCTAGTAATTGACTCTTCCACCCTGGGAAAAAGCTTTTCTGACTTCTGTAACTTCATTGCAATGTTAATGTAAGCCTTACCTGTGACTAGTAAATAAACTTCAATTTTAACTTGAGTTGTGAAGTTATAAGTTTTTAAATTTCAAAACCAACTCTAAACATGCACACTTTTAAAACTCATAACGCCTCTCTCTTTAAGCTGCCACAGTATAATATTAAAATAGGTAGGTCTCAGAAATTCATGAAGGATCAGATCATTTACAGGTTGGGTAGACAATGAACATCACCCAGCTTCTGAGACTTGCTTATCAGTAAGTTTATGCTGCTGATGCCTAATTCAAATGTGAAGAACAACTATTGAGACCAGATATGCAAGGATTGTTGCCAATGAAACCATTGTCCAATATGAAAACAGTAGGGTCACTGTCTGTGCAGAGTTTGCACGTTCTCCCCGTGTTGGCATGGGTTTCCTCCCATGGTCTGAAAGACGTGCTGGTTAGGCACATCGGCCATGCTAAATTCCCACTCAGTGTCTCTGATCAGGTACTGGAGTGTGGTAACTAAGGGATTTTCACAGTAACCTCCATCAGGAAAAAGGTGCAAAAGTCTGAGGTCACGTACCAAACGATTCAAGAACAGTTTATTCCTGCTGTCATCAGACTTTTGAATGGACCTACCTCACATTAAGTTGATCTTTCTCTACACCTCATCTATGACTGTAATACTACATTCTGCACTTTCTCCTTTCCTTCTCTATGAATGGTATACTTTGTCTGTGTAGTGTGTAAGAAACAATACTTTTCACCGTATACTAATGTGTCAATAATAAATCAAATCAAATCAAATGTAGTGTTAATGTTAACCTATTTGTGACACTCATAAATAATCTTCAAGAAAAAGAAAATTACACTGTTTCTGAAACTTGTGAGGTGTGGGTATGGATAATATAGATTTCCATCTATCTCTGGATAAATAGGCTGTGGTACTAAACAGTTGATGCATTTTGACGTCCTATCTTGTTTCAATAGTGGAAAGATATCACAGATTAGATTTTTGTATGGTCCTTTATTTCCTACTTATTTTGCCATGCTTGAATAATATCTCTATATCAGAGCATGTCTCCAATAATCAAGCCTCTAATTATGTTCAAACGAAGGACAAATTTACTAATGCATACTTTTATTGCTAACATAACTTGGCGTCTGGATTCCAGCTCTTGAAACTCTCAGGATAATCAATCAATTCCTCTTTCAAAGTCTAGTGAAAACTATCTATTTTTCATTCATCATACACAGGCAAAAACACTTATTTCTAAAAGAAAACAGATGAGTTATTTCAATGAATGACAAGCAGAAAGGGCCTTTTTGAGTTGCATTTGGGGCTGTGAATTGTTCAGTAGTCAAGGGTCCTTTTGAGTTTCTCTTTCACTTTGGCAAATTACATTGATTCCTTTTTTGTCGACCGAGAGCAGAAATGGGCGTCCAAGCATTGTTCTGCTCTGTGCTTCCAGACAAAGCTACACAAAACAGAGTGGGGGATTTTAACTCCTGCAGCCGATGGCTTTGAGTTGGCTGGAATGTGAAAATGTTAAACATTTCAAGCGTGATTTAAAACTGCCCACTTCTGCCTTTAATGGAGGGAGGATGGGGGAGTTAATAACCAGCCCACTTCCAGGAGATAGGTTGGCTATTTAAATATTACCATGAGGCTGTAAGCCCCAGATTTTATTTTTCTCCATGTTTAACTCTATCCCATCAGATTTCCTTCCAAGTAAAGGAGGTAACTAGTGGTGTTCCACAGGGCTCTGTATTGGGACCTTTGCTGTTTGTGATGTATATATATGATTTGGAAGAACATGTAGCTGGTCTGATTAGTAAGAGTGGATGACACAAAGATTGCTGGAGTTGCAGATAATGATGAATATTGTCAGAGAATACAGCAGGATATAGATAGGCTGGAAAATTGGGTGGAGAAATGGCAGATGGAATTTAATCCAGATAAATGTGAACTGATGCATTTTGGTAGATCTAATGCAGCAGGAGCTATACAATAAATGGCAGAACCATCAGGATTATAGATACACAGAGGGATCTGGGTGTGCAAGTTCACAGATCCTTAAAAGTGGCAACACAGGTGGAAAAGGTGGTGAAGAAGGCATATGGCATGCTTGCCTTTATTGGACGAGGCATAAAGTATAAAAGTTGGCATATGATGTTGTAGTTATATAGAACGTTGGTTAGGCCACATTTGGAATACTGTGGCCAGTTCTCATTGCCACACTACCAGAAGGACGTGGAGGCTTTGGAGTGAGTGCAGAAAAGTTTACCAGGATGTTGCCTGGTATGGAGGGTCTTAGCTATAAGATGAGATTGAGTAAACTAGGGTTGTTCTCCCTGGAAAGACGGAGATTGAGGGGCGACCTAATAGAAGTTTATATAATTGTGAAGGGCATAGTTGGGTGAACAGTTGGAAGCTTTTTCCCAGGTCAGAAATGACAAACACAAGAGGTCACAAGTTCAAAGTAAGAGGGGCAAGGTTCAATACAGATATGTGGGGGACATATTTTATATAGAAGGTGGTGGGGGCCTGGAATGCACTACCAAGTAAGGTGGTTGAGGCAGACATGCTTGGATAATTTAAGACTTATCTAGATAGCTACATGAACGGATTGGGAATAGAGGGATGCAAACAGATGGTCTAGTTAAGAACACATGATCAGTGCAGGCTTGGAGGGCCGAAGGACCTGTTCCTGTGCTGTTTTGTTCTTTATTCTTTGTAAGCACAGCTTTGTGAAAGAAATAAAATGAGCAGGAATGCTTATCGCTTCCGTTTCCTCAAAGCTTCCCTGGTTCCCTCTCCCTACTTCCAGGATGTAGGCTGACCTCTCTGCCTCCAGGATTATTGATTTCCTCTCCTCCAGGATTGGGCCAAAACCAGGATCAGACACTTCCAAGATTTGGACCTACACACATTACACCCCACATTCCCTCACCCCCAAGCTCCCACACTCTCCATCCTTTCAATAGTCTCCTGACCTGTGGCATCCACTGGTGCATTTCCCACCCATTTGGCCTAGTGGTATTATCACTAGATAGTTACTCCAGAAACTCAAATAATATTCTGGTGATCTGGCTTCAAATCCCGCCGTGGCAGATGGTGGAATTTGAATTCAATAAAAATATCTGGAATTTAGAATCTACTGATGACCATGAAACCAGTGTCGATTGTTGAAAAAGCCCATCTGGTTCACTAATGTCCTTTAGGGAAGGAAATCTGCCATCCACACCTGGTCTGGCCTACGCGTGCCTCCAGAGTGGTTGATTCTCAAATGTCTTCTAAAATGGCCGAGCAAGCCACCCAGTTCAAGGCAACTAGGGCTATAAATGATGGCCAGCCAGCAATGCCGATGTCCCATAAATGAATATAAAAGGGTGCAAGGTCTGTCAACCACATTAGTTTCCAGATGGGGAACCTGCAGTGAAAAGGTTGCACACTCTATGGAGGTAAAACTCCAGAGTTTGCAGGAAAACCTGAACTTCCTGCCTCTTTAGCTCTCCATCCCAATGCCATGAAGGTTGGCAGAACTGTTCCTCTGGTTGATCTTCCAAGAACCATAGTCGGCAGGATGTGAAGTGGATTTTTGTTCCACTTAATTTTCTTCAGATGCCTCAATCAAAAATTAGAACCGACTTTTGTTGAACTGGTGGAAGGACACTTGGCATGGGTGTATAATTGGAGGTCGGAAGTGTTCAGGGTAATGAGCAGTGGATTGAGAAATGTCATACAACAATGTTAACTTGGCTTTTCCCGAAACTTTTCCTGTTGTAATCCAGTTTAACGCCTCAGTGTTGGTGCAATCCTAGAAAATCTGGGGGGTGGGGTTATGAGAACTGTTGAGGAGCCGGGGGGGAGGCTTCCATTCTTGAGCAGAGGGGTTGGCTTCATGTGGATTTGGCGGGGAGGGGGGGAGGTAGGGTGCTGCTTCATTGATGTGGAGAATGGGGGAATAGGAGTTGAGTATTGACGAAGTTGATGAAAAGGCAGGGTATCTCCCAAAAAAAACCAAATGCCTGACTATTCATAAACGTTTTTTGTAGCAGTGATTGGCCCTTAGGGTGATGTCCATTAGGCCACACTCACCAACAAATTCAAAACACATACAAAAGTCCCTGCAGCTATCAGAATCAGTCTGAACTCCATGGCAGTTATTGCTTCCTTAGGGCTTGTGGCCCCAAAACCTCTTCTTGAGGGTTTGTGACCATCAGGTTGGTGATTATCTGCTAATATCACCAGTATTCGGTCCTAACCCTTGATCTAGAAGTCTTGATCTGAAGCCTGCCTGGAAGCTTCAGGCAGGACTTGAATTTTCTCAGGTTTTCTGTCATTGGGTCGCCATTATTTCATCGGAGATATAGCAGAAACCCCAAAGAAATTCAGGGCCCAAATCCCCAAATGCAAGTCCAAGGACCAGTGTTCACATTGTTGATACTCTTGGCAGCAACTATCCGTTTAAATCACTGAATAACTGGTGAACAGTTGTGATCGGCGAATATAATAACAATTGAAACAATTGCTGGAATTTTATTGCCTCGCCTGCCACAGGAATCAAAACGGGAAAGAGGCAGAGTATGGGAAGATTCTTTGATCTCAGGCAAAGATTTTATGGTTTTGGGATGAGCGAGGCCATAAAATCCCACCAAATAATTAGGAAGTGGTCCAATTGACCTAAGTCATTTTTCTGTATTAAGATATTTCAAAGCCTTTACTGTCAAACCAGAAAGTCAGACTTAAACCAAAATCGGTTGTGGCTGATGCACTTAAATTAGTTGGGTCAGTTTTCTGATGTTCTTCTCCCTATGGGGAGGCCTTGCCTGCCAGCACCACTTGTGGGAAATTTGGGATGCATGCTGTGCACAATTTTCCATATGACCAGTCCCAGTGAATTCTCCATAGGGTAATAGCATCTCACAAACAAAATAACACTATCCCCACAATCCAACAATACTGACCTTTGGAGCTCTCAAGAGAGTTCTAGGATGGAAACTTCACAGAACATTGTTTGTTTTTGCTGCTTTTCCAGTAATGTGTTGAGTTAATTGACTGAAGCTCATAGTACTCTGCAATTGCACCCAAACAAAATCTACATAGGATGAAATATGATTATGCTGAAGCTTATGGTGCTATGTTCGTAGTGTATGAGCATTTTGCACTGCCTCATGAAACAAATCATAGAATCATAGAACTCCTACAGTGCAGAAGGAGGCCATTCAGCCCATTGACCCTGCACTGACAAAAGTCCTAGCCAGGCCCCCATCCCCGCAACCCCACGTATTTACCCTGCTAATCCCACTGATATTAAGAGGCAATTTAGCATGGCCAATCAACCTAACCTGTACATTCTTAGATTGTGGGAGGAGACTGGACTACCCTGAGGAAACCCACACAGACCTGGAAAAACATACATACTGCACTGCACTCAGAGAGTCACCTGAGGCTGGAATCAAACCCGGGTCCCTGGCACTATGAGGCAGCAGTACTAACTACTATACCACTGTACCGCTCTATGAATGGTCTTTTTCGTTATCTCTACATGTGCGGTGGGCCATTGCAGATTCACTGCTTCTTAGTTAGAACTGTTATGCTTCCATGGTTTACTTGTTGTAGGCTCTCTAGTTTTAATGGTGCAATCCAGAAATAGTGTTATGATCCAGACATAATTGTGTGTCTACCAATGGCTTAACATACATTATCGCTGATCTTTAGATCCAATATCTTATGATGGTGTTGTCTGTGCTTCCTGGTCCACCTTGTCATTTTTGCCAGATAGACTCCCTTCTTTAGACATACTGAAATGCCTCAGAACAACTAAGTGACAATGAATGTGATGGATATATCTGTGGAGATGAGACAGGTCGGGGGCAGTCTTCAACCACTAGCGCACATTGGTTCAAATCTCATCAGCATGGTAATGCCTTTCAATATATTCACAGGTCCAAGTTCAGATTGATCAGCGCTGATGTAGCCAGTGTTCGACGTGGTAAACTGCATGCTACTGGAAGCAATAGGCATTGGGACAATTGAGTGAGAAGAATTCTCAGTTTTTAGAAAGAAGGGGTATGCCTCCTGGCTCCATGAGGAAAGTTTAAGGCTGCTGCAGACTCAGATCCCCTCCCAATTTGAAACCTTTGAAACCAGTCCCAACAAGCAATCCCACCAGTTTTCTGCTGCTTTTGGACTCTGCAATTTTCTTCTGTTTCTTGCTGCTGGAATAATCAGGCAGCAGGACACAAATGAGCCCCTGGGAGATACAGAACCTTCCTTCTATTTCTGGAGGAGTGGTTAGTTCCTAACTGAGCTGGGGTTAATGCTGGGATGCTGGTGTTTAGTGTTGGAATTTGTGCTTTGTATAAACTGCAGATGTCATGCTTTACAATAAGACTGTTACAGAAGACAAAACAATACTTTATTAATTTTACTGTTGGCATAGAAAAAATTATGGAGATGAAATATTATATCTGAGGATTTAGAAGACTTTTCAAACCTATTGGAGGGGAGTTGTGGATATATCTATGTCAATATAATATCTATTGCTGATGAAAACAGACGTAAGATGTTATTATTCTTGTTGTTTAATAGATTCAGGAATAATCAAGTGGTGCAGTCATCCTCTCCTTATTTTCTTGGGCACCGAGGAATGTTGCCTTGGTGCTCAGCTATCTTGTGCTCTTAATGTGTTTGTTATTCTGTTGCAGTTTCGCTTTTGAAGTTGTTTAAACATTGTTTATTCACTCAATTTCTGGACAATGATCATAGAATCATAGAATTATAGAATTCCTACAGAGCCGAAGGAGGCCATTTAGCCGTCAAGCCTACACCAGCAATAATCTCACCCAGGTTCTATGCCCATAGCCCCATGTATTTACTCTACTAATCCCCCTGATGCTGAGGGGCCAATCAACCTAACACACACGTCTTTGGACTGAGGGAAGAAACCCACGCAGACACAGAGATAACATGCAATTTCAGTGTGTAAGTAAAGTGGGTGAGGCGGGGTAGGGTGGATTGGGGAATAGGTCAAGGACAATTGGGGTGTTTATTCAGGGGGGTAATCAAAACGGGTGGGGGGGGGTGAATAGAGGAGGCAACCAGGTGATCAGCACTGGGGGTGTTGTTTGGGCAGTGGGTGGTAGTGGAGGATAGTTGAGTGGGTATTTTTGAGTATTTGGGGAGTTGGGTGGTTGGGATTGGGGATAGTCCAGTGGTTGGGGTTAAGGCTGTTCAGAGGGGTAGGGAACATATGGGGATTATTGGGAGGATTGGTGGGATAGGTAGTTGGGTGCCAGTAGAGTCAGGTGGTTGGGGAGTGTTGCCAAGTAGTCAGCTATGCAGGGCTAGCTGAGAGTGGGGAATGTAATTGAAGGGGGAGTTGAGCATAGTTGGGTGATTAGGCAGGGGAAGTGGGGTGGTTGGGAATGGGGTTAGTTACATGGTGTTAATCAGGTGGGGGTAGTTGGAGGGGATAGTGGGGTCATAGCTGAGGTGGATGAGTGTTTGGAGAGTTTGTCAGCAGTCCAATGGAGAGTCAGTATCACAGCTTCCCAAGAGTTCAAACTGGTTTTAATCTTTCTAAATTCTTCTGGATAACTATTTCGCTAAGTGATTTCTGCAGGAACCATCTGAGCTTTCCAACTTTGAGTCAAAGATTTTGGTAGTTCCAAGCTCAGGGAGTTGCTCAATGGAGGTTGCCACTTCCCAGACAATTCCCATGTCACCCTTGCATCCCCAGAATATCTTCTGCGTTACTTCCAGACTGTGACACTTGGGGATCAGAAGACCTGGGCCAAAGTATTATATGGAACATGAATTTATCACAATGTCATGTAAAACACACATTCCCCTGAAGTACAGCACCAATTCTGAGTATTCCTGCCGTTTTGTTTTTGGTTATGTCAGAGTGGCTGGAATCCAGCCCAGATGTATCAGCTTATCACTTTCAGCTATAGTTTTGAACTGGATTTGATGTGTTTGATCATGCAAATGGTGGTCATTCACCTGAGTCCCTATACACAGACACACATTCATGACTGTTGGGAATCAGGGGAGATTGGAGTCACATTATTAATACTGAGAATTCAATTTTTATTTGAGTAATTAAGTTTCATTTAAGTTTTTTTTTATACTGTTACAATGAGTCAGTAACACCCCTTACAAATGGGGCACTTAATTATTTTTTGTCTTCCTCAGGAGAGGTATGAATGGAAACAGGTTGAAACTGCATTGTTGGGTTGGAAGATACAGATTTGGAATGTGTAATTTTGTGAACAAATGCTAATAAAATGTGTAACGATTGGCTCCAGTTCTTTCCTCCGCCAATTGGTTTTCCAGACTATATAATGAAAGAGCAAATCTCTGCCTGTCCCTCATAATATCACCCACAATCAAAATGAATGGCAGACCAGGCTGAAAGGGCCAAATAGCCTACTCCTGCTTTTAGCTTCTATTAAGCACACCAGTGTAGGAGTCTGCTTGGACCCCTGAGGTAAGGAAATTGTCATTTGATCATCAGTTGTGGACAATGCCATAAGGTCACATTTGTTGCTTTTCTTGACTAAGGTGATATATGTTCTAGTCAGGGTGGTGTTATATGGAGAATAAGTTGAGATGGTGTTTTCTATGGTTCGTATATTCCCCGGCTAGGCAGTTAGTGTGAGGTGGTAGGGAGGGATGTTGTTGACTGGAAACATGAAATAATCGACAAAAAATAGAGGCAGAATTTTTTGTTTTACTTGAGTAGGGGGAAGATATGATTTGGAGATTGGGGCTCCTAAAAATGCTACCCCCTACCTGTCTCTAACCAGTCTCATCATTGGCCTTTAGGCCAGTTAAATGCCTCATTCCATCCCCATTTTATCTGGAAGGTCCACGTCAAACAAATAGTTTGGCAGCTTTGGCTGTATGGTCTGATTTTGGGAAAGGCGAGGAATATCCTTTTGGGGTCCTCCTATGTCCATTAGAGAGATCCCATGGGTTAATACCCTTCCTCCTCATCTCACAAATCTGACTTTCCAACCCCCTCATGGCCCTTGTGAGCCTGGTTTTGACGATTCTTCAGACTTGCTTTCAGTTCGGCCTCCATTAGCTCCTCTTCTTCAGAAACTGCTGTTGTCCCATTCGTGTGCACTGCTAGAACCTGGTGCTACTAAGGCTACAGAACTGTTGCTCTGTTTGGCTGACAGCTCTCTAAGACAGAACTTTGTCCTCAGATGGGGTAGAAGACTTGCCCTTGGCCAAGAAACGTCCCTTGAAACATTAAATGGCAATGAGGCAGTCAGTGTGGAAGGGAAATGCTGCCCTAGGGCATATTAAACATCACTCTCATTAAATTAAAAGTTAGCAAGAAGTTGCATTGATGCATATTCTTCCTTGATCAGTCACATAGTGATATTTTTCCAGTAAGTATTTAAAAAATATAATTTATAATGCCACAATTCACTTGATGGCTTTTTACATCATTGTCTAATCTTGAAGCCCAGAAAAATAGTATGCAACTTTCTCTTTCAGGGCACTGCTCCAAATGGCAACATACTTTAATCTTGTGTAATTACACATATCACAATATGAGCTCCATGAAATTGAGCACAAGCCCCAGTGATCATTTCTGAGCATTTGTCATTGCTCCTGACCTCTACATTCAGTCTTGCTTTGCTGACTCAAACCAGCAGAATTTAGCTTCCATTGATAAGAATCTGTACTGTGTCTAAAAGAAGTCCGTTGATTTTTAATCCTATCCGTCTGCTGGAAACTGGGTACCAGGGCAATCAAAATTGCCAATGTTATTTATCCACCCTCATCATACTCATGACCATTTTTGATTTGATTTGATTTATTATTGTTACTTCTATTAACGTACAGTGAAAAGTATTGTTTTTTGCGTGTCATAGAGACAAAGCATAGTGTTCACAGAAAAGGAAATGAGATTGCAGAATGTAGTGTTAAAGACATAACTAGGGTATAAAGAAAGATCAACTAAATGCAAGGTAAGTCCATTGAAAAGTCTGACAGCAGCAGGGAAGAAGCTGCTCTTGAATCGTTTGGTACGTGACCTCAGATTTTCGTATCTTTTTCCCAAAGGAAGAAGGTGGAAGAGAGAATGTCCGGGGTGTGTGGGGTCCTTACTTATGCTGGCTGTTTTGCTGAGGCAACGGGAAGTGTAGATAGAGTCAATGATGGGAGGCTGGTTTGCATGATGGATTGGGGTACTTTCACAATCTTTTGTAGTTCCTTTAGGTCTTGGGTGGAGCAGGAGCCATACCAAGCTGTGATATAACCAGAAAGAATGTTTTCTGTGGTACATTTGTAAAAGTTGGTGAGAGTCATAGCTGACATGTCAAATTTCCTTAGTCTGCTGAGAAAGTAGAGGCGTTGGTGGGCTTTCTTAACTATTGTGTCAGCATGGGGGGACCAGGACAGGTTGTTGGTGTTCTGGAGACCTAAAAACTTGAAACCCTCAACACTTTGTACTTCGTCCCCATTGATATAGACAGGGGTATGTTATCCTATACGCTTCCTGAAGTCTATGACAATCTCCTTTGTTTTGTTAACATTGAGGGAGAGATTATTGTTGCCACTCCAGTTTACCAGATTTTCTCCCTCATTCCTGTACTCAGTCTCACCATTGTTTGAGATCTGACCCACTACGGTGGTGTCGTCAGCAAATTTGAAAATCGAATTGGAGGGGAATTTGGCCACGTAGTCATAGGGGTATAAAAAATATAGTAAGGGGCTGAGAACACAGCCTTGTGGGGCACCAATGTTGAGGATGATTGTGGAGGAGGTGTTGTTGCCTATCCGTAACTGATTGTGGTCTCTGAGTTAGGAAGTTCAGAATCCAGTCGCAGAGGGAGGTGCTGAGGCCCAGGCCATGGAGTTTGGGGACGAGTTTTGTGGGAATAATAGTGTTGAAGGCTGAGATGTAGTCAATAAATAGAAGTCTGACATAGGTGTCCTTGTTATTTAGGTGTTCCAGGATTGAGTGCAAGGCCACCTAGAGTGGCAAAATCAGCAGGTGCATGGGAACATCACCTGCAAATTTCCATCCAATTCATGCACCATTCTGGCTTGGAAATTTACCACTGTTCCTTCACTGTTGCTGGGTTGAAATCCTGGAACTTCCTTGAGAAGAGCATAGTGGATGTGTCTACTCCACCAGAGGTTAAAGGCTCATTAGCATCTTCTTAAAGGCAATTAGGGATGGGTCGTAAGTGCTGGCCTAGCCAATGGCACCCACATCCTGTGATAGACCAGAAGAAACATGTTAAGGCAGACTGACAGTTACAATCTCCATGGCCTTTCCTTGCTGTGGATTAAGGGGAAAATATTTCATTCTGTTGGTGCTGGAATATGTCTGAGAGTTAGAAAGGAAACTCAGTTACAGCAGATACAACCTGAGAATCCAAAAAATCATAGCAAATACTAAGATACAGATAAACTCTTCAGCAATATAAGCTTCACTAAGATCTCAGTTGGCACATCAAGGGCCAGTAAATGAATGGCTAATAAATATAGAAAATAAGAGAGCTCCAGAAACACAGCAAGATTGTAGCTTAGCCAAAATGATGATGGATCTTCTTGCTGTAGTTGGAAAGCATGCAAGGGGGGATTAGGATAGAAGTGGGGCATCAGGATATTGAATTTGATGATCAGCCATGATCACAATAAATAGCTGAATAGGCTTGAACGGCCAAATGGTCTACTCTTGCTTCTATTTTCAAAGTTACTAAGTTAACTTCCATGTTTGCCTTAGTAATAGTGATTACATTTCAAACTGCATGCATTGGTTGTAAACTCTTTTGGGACACATTAAGGAAGTGGTAGGGAATGATATAAATGCAAGTTATTTATCTGCATAGTATCATAAAATCAATCCAGCTAAAGAAGACCCTAAGCAGGGATAGGTATCATAATAAAAGAGAAGAGGAGTGAGTCAAGTGGCTGCATTAACTGAGACAAATCAAATGAAGTTAAAATGAACAGAATTTCAGTGTCCACAAAAAGATCAGCCATGATCTTATTGAATGGAAGAGCAGGCGCAAGGGGTAGATGGCCTACTCTGGCTCTTAGTTCTTATGTTCTTATGTATTAAAGGAGAGCTCAGTTGGTGGAACCAAGTGGAACACAGTTCAAGTATTCCAATTCTAAAACATCTATCTCCTCAGCAAACAAAGATGTGGGGAATTTAAACTAATACCCAAGCCCTGAGAATACAACTGCAGCAGCTATTATCCAACTTCAGAATCTCCAATGCCCAATCTTTGAAGTTAAATCTTTAACAGGCACAGATCAATTTATCAAGGCTGAATAACATTATCAACTGCATTCTATCTTCATCAAAACAAAACTGATGTGCTGGTCAATGTTATAACTGAAATTCAAAAGAAAATGAGAAGGACGATTGAGAGGTTGCAAGCCTGGCAGGGTAACTAGTCCAGGGAATACTGTAGTGCATAAACATAGCAGGCAGCAGACTGAAATGTTCTGACAACTGACCATTGAATAACACCGATACAAGCTTCCCAAAGGCCTAGTAAGTAAAAGTTACATGTGGCTGAGATGTAAAGGTCCAGATTTGTGCTGTATTAGCTGACTTTAGCAGTTGACAGGGCTACGAGTGTTCATTCTTCTGATTTCTTCCCATTCCAGACAGTGTGCAGCTGTGAACACTGGGTATCACATGACCAGAGTGGATTGTGAAGCCTTCTGTGTCGAATAACTTGGCTACATTCGATGGGCCAAGCATTGTAAGACTATTTTCTGTCATCAGTGCCTTGTATACAGTGAGTGAGGAGAGTAAAATCATGGCTCATATTCTGGGTGCAACCCAGAAGAGGTGAGAGAGAGGGCGAAGGGAAAACATAT
Organism: Carcharhinus amblyrhynchos; assembly: GCF_965287045.1. Taxonomy (NCBI): domain Eukaryota; kingdom Metazoa; phylum Chordata; class Chondrichthyes; order Carcharhiniformes; family Carcharhinidae; genus Carcharhinus; species Carcharhinus amblyrhynchos. The sequence goes on along the minus strand of NC_137328.1, from coordinate 91,230,311 downwards.
TGAGGAAAATAATTTCTATGAATTGTATGCAAATGATGTTTTTTAAAAGCCACGCAGAATTTTCAACGTGTAGTGATGGTCCTTTGTAGATATCAAAGAGTGTGACAGTGGCTGAGCAGAGAGCAAAGCGTTTATTTTCTTGACGAACTGCTGCTCTCTTCAAAGGGTATTCATCTAAGAAGGTAAGTATTGATCTTTCATCCAGCCGTAATCTTGTAAAGGTCACAATGTACTCTGCAGGATTTCTATGGTTTTATTGGTATATACAATATGTAATGTTCCAGTAAAGAGCTGGAAGATTATTTTGGGTGATGTGGATAGACCCATATGGCAGGATTGAGGAAAGAAACTTTCTTTACGGCATTGTAATTTCCTTCACTGTCGCATTTGATACCACAGTCTTCTTGATAATGAAAATGAGATCATTTAACATTAATTTCAATGCAATTAAGTCAAATAAGTCTAATGGCAAGTCCAATTTAAAAAATCTCTTTCATCAGCATGAATTTTCAGATTAAAGCAGTTGCTGGCAACAACCTGCATTGAATGAGTAAATATTTCTGGTTCCTGCTAATTATATGGTATTAGTGACACAATAATATGAATACAAGAATAGCTGTGACCTAAAGCTAATCCTCTAATTCAATGCAACTGTCAAACATTGCTTTTCTCTTTCTGGCACCTTTCTCTATTATCTCTTTTCATTTGTAAGTGAGGATTCATCCTGAGGAAGAGTTTCATAGAATCATAGAATGCCTACAGTGCAGAAGGCATCCATTGGCTCATTGAACCTGCACCAACAACAATCCCACCCTGGCCATATCTCTTAACCCTATGTATTTACCCTGCTCTTCCCCTGACACTAAGGGACAATTTAGCATGGCCAATCAAACTAACCTGCACATCTTTGGAATGTGGAAGGAAATCAGAACACCTGGAGGAAACCCACACAGACGTGAGGAGAATGTGCAAACTCTGTATCAAATTCACCTGACGAAGGGACTAACCCCGAAAGCTTCTGAGTCTATTATCAAATAAATCGGTTGGACTAAAACCTGGTGTTGTCAGACTTTTTACTGTGTTTACGCCAGTCCGACGCCGGCATACCCACATCAAACTCTGTATCGACAGTGATCTGAAGTTTAAAATTAAAGTTTATTTATTAGTGTCATATGAATCCCCTAGTCGTCACACTCCACCATCTGTATGGGTACACTGAGGGGCAATTTAGCATGCCCAATGCATGTAACTAGCACATCTTTCAGAATGTAGGAGGAAATCGGAGCACCCAGAGGAAACCCACACAAATGTGCAGGCTGCACAGACAGTGACCCAAGCCGGGAATCAAACTTGGGTCCCTGGTGCTGTGAGGCAGCGGTGCTAACGACTATGCCACCATACCGTTCTTGTCCGCAGGGACATTTGAAGTGATCTGGCGTATCAGTCATTCGCTGAGGCCTACTCTGGCCTCACAATGAGTGCACATATACAGAAACCTTGCCGTTGCATTCCCCTTGCCCTTCTGCAAACACAAAGTCCTATTTTGTTAGCCGTTCAGTGCATCCTAAAGCTGCTCTCTCCTGCTATCATATATAAAGGGGAATTTTGCAATGCAAAGTTTTTGGAAGGCTGTGGAAGATCATTTTGGGACGTTGCAGAAGTTTTGCATTGCAGTAAAAATCCCTGAAGCCGAACATAAGACTGGATTGAATGAACCCACAGCATCTGCTGTCACTGGCTGGGGGGAGCAGCAGGGGAGGCCTGCAAAACTGCAGTGAGGCAGCAACTAATTAACAGTTGTATTATCCAATCCATAAGCAAGGAGCTAGTCATTATTGTCTTACTGTCATTATGGCCAATCCAACACTTTGATAAATCTAGTCCTAAAGATGTGTGTTGAATTTGGTTCAGACTGTCATATTTTAAAAGTTGCAAATTTGGCTCCCTACCCATCTTGAACACATTCACTTCCAGGTTTAATGAAGATCATTTTCCCTGGCCCACCTTTATAAACCTCCTGGGATTAGGATTGGGTGACTGCAAAGCAGGCCTTGTTCTGTGATAAATAGCACTTCTTCAGAGCCACAGAAAAATAATTAAAGGAACACACACTGAAAATCGTAGAGAACCATTTTAGTGGGAATTTTAGTAGGAATAGTGCATCAAAAACCACCAACCCCCTCCCCTACCCATCGACCAGAACTGGCAATATGAATTCCGAAGGACCCAACAAGCAGCTTGATGTTTTCTATCTACTCCTGTCAATACCCTCCCTTCCCCGCAACACACACACACCCACGCACACGCACAGTCACACACACAGCATGCAATTAAACCATGTTTCCCATTTGAAACTCATGAAGTAGAATTTAGTGGAATGAATCAGCAAGTTAACCGGAAAGGACAATTCCGTGTCCTTGGAACTCAGTGGAAATCAGAAGTAATATTAATTATGTGTGCACTGCTGCCTCACAGCACCAGGGACCTGGATTCAATTCTGGCCTTGGTTCACTGCCTGTGTGGAGTCTGTATGTTCTCCCTGTGTCCTCGTGGCTTTCCTCCGGGTACTCCAATTTCCTCTCACTGTCTAAAAGTATACAAGTTAGGTTGATTGGCCATGCTAAATTGTCCCTTAATCTCCCAAGATGTGTAGGTGTAGGGAAATTAGCAGGGTAAATATGTGTGATTATGTAAATAGAGGCTGGCTGCCTCAATGGGCCAAATGGCCTCCTTTTGCCATTTGACTGATTCTGTGATTCAGATGGAGGTGATAACCCACAAAATTCATCTATTCTGGAAGTAGTAGGGCGGCACGGTAGCACAGCGATTAGCACTGCTGCTTCACAGCTCCAGGGTCCTGAGTTTGATTCCCGGTTCGGGTCACTGTCTGCGTGGAATTTGCACATTCTCCTCATGTCTGCGTGGATTTCCTCCGGGTACTCCGGTTTCCTCCCACAGTCCAAAAATGTGCGGGTTAGGTCAATTGGCCATGCTAAGAAATTGCCCCTAAGTGTCCAGGGATGCGTATGTTAGAGGGATTAGTGGGTACAATATGGAGGTAGGGTCTGGGTGGGATTGTGTTCGGCGCAGACTCAATGGGCCAAGGGGCCTTTTTCTGCACTGTAGGGTTCTATGATTCTAGTGCTACATGAATGAAATTCACATCCAAAAGTATTCAGTCCCTGACTCAACACCAATCAGGTAACTGTATTCACATGGGATAGTGTCAGAGAGTCAGGCCCAGTATGTTGTAGCTCAATCTCAGGAGTTCTGTAACACCAACAAAACCTTGTTAAATTTCATCTTGCTTGTCTCGTATTGCCACTCAAGCTTTGGTACTTCTTAATCTGTGCTTTACCGTTCTATCCATGCATTTTTGGGTGAGTCTAATCCAGACAATAGCCACTGTCGTGTAATAAAGAAACAGATTCCAACTCAGATTGAAAAAGAACTTGAACTGATTAATAATATCAAAACAGACCACTGATAATAAGTTCTGGGTAGATTTTCTTTTCAGTGGTGGATTGACTCTAAGTTTGCTCTTGAATTAATTTGTATTGGTTCTGTTTTAACTATTGAGATTTAAACCTGGAATGGAGCTGCGCTCATGATTCCAAACAAGACATTAAATGGCTATGAAAAATATGCTATGTTTGTACTCTATTTTCCTCAGATGAATTAGTTTTTTTGGTATTGAAGCGGAGAGTTTGTTGTCTGGTATTTATGGGGAGGAGGGAAAGGAGGCCAAATGTGTGGGTTAGATGGATTGGCCGTGTTAAATTGCCCTTTAGTGTCAGGGGGACTCGCTAGGGTAAATGTAAGAGATTATGGGGATAGGATCTGGATAGGATTGTGATCGGTGCAGACTCGATGGGTCGAATGGCCTCCTTCTGCACTGTCAGGCTTCTATGATCCTATGGGTGGGCATGGAGTAGGATTACAGTAGCTGAACTGTAGGTGACACACAGGTTCTGATGAATTTACCAACAGGACCTCATCAAAATTATTTATCTCTGTTTCACAGCTGGCCACTGGCCAATTTGAGAAGCTGCCTTGCTGTCGGGTGGGAAGGCCTGTGACTAAAACTCACACCAGAGAGTGTAGAGGAGGAGTGGAAGTGAAAAATGCAATGGGGAAGTGGGGAGCATGCACAGCATGTCGACGGGGGAGACAAGTTTGTGGAGTTAGAAGTTTGAGGTGATTCTCCATAGCAATGCCTCTACCAATCAGAGTCCTCTTGCCAAACAATTAGCACCCTCTTCTCATGCAGTCTAAATTGTTACCAAAAGAGAAAATGCTGGAAAATCTTAACAGGTCTGGCAGTATTTATAAGGAGAGAAAAGAACTGACATTTCAAGTCCAGATAATCCTTTGTCAATGCTGACAAATTGTTACCTGGACTCGAAACGTCAGAGGCTGCTATGGGAGGCAGGAAGGAGATTGCAGGGTCTCTGATCCAAATTTTCAATTCCTCTCTGGCTGCGGGGGAGTGCCAGCTGACTGGAGAACAGCTAATGTGGTTCCACTATTTAAGAACGATTGTAGAGATGAATCAAGGAACTACAGACCACTGAGTCTCATGTCAGTAGTGAGGAAACTATTTGAAAAACTTCTGAAGGAGGGCATCTATCTCCACTGGGAGAGGCAAAGCAGATCAAAGAAATTCAGCATGGTTTTGTCAGAAGGCAGTCATGTCCAACAAATTTGATTAAATGTTTTGAGGAGGTGACCAGGTGTATAGACGAGGATAGTGCAGTCAATGTAGTTTGTATGGATTTCAGCAAAGCCTTTGACAAGGTCCTACACAGATTTGTAAAGAAGGTAAGTTAACCTAAGATACAGGGTAATTTGATAAGTGCATTCAAAATTGCCTCAGTTGTAGGAAACAGAGGGTGATGATAGAAGATTGCTTTAGTGACCAGAAGCCAGTGACGTGCCACAGGGATCTGTGTTGGGCCGCCTATTATTCATTATTTACATAAATGGTATTGATGACTATCTGGGCTGGGGGGAGGATTAGTAAGCCTACGGATCACACAAAGATTGGACAGGTGGTTAACAGTGAAACAGAGTGTCTTGGGCTATAAGAAAATATAGACGGAATGGTCAAATGGGCAGATAAGTGGCAGATAGAATTTAAGGCTGAAAAATGTGAGGTGATATACTGTGGGAGGAGGAATTTGACAAAGAAGTATCCAATGAATGGTAGGATACTAGGAAGTTCTGTGGAACAAAGAGACTTTGGCGTGTTTGTCCACTGGCCTCTGAAAGTGGAGGGGCATGTTAAGAAGGGTTCTTAACATACCCCTGTCAGCATCAATGGGGACAAGGTGAAAAGGGTTGAGAGCTTTGAGATCTTCAGTGGGAGGGGCAGGTGGGGAGGGGCATGATTGAGGTGTACAAGATTATGAGAGGCATGGGACAGAGTGGATAAGGAACAGCTGTTTCCCTTAGCTGAAGGTTCAGTCATGAGGGGACATAGGTTCAAGGTGAGGGGCAGGGGAAAATACTTTTTTACCCAGAGGGTGTTGACGGTCTGGAATGCACTGCCTGGGAGAATGCTAGAGGTGGTTTGCTTCACATCCTTTAAAAAGTATCTGGATGAGCACTTGGCACATCATAACATTCAGGGCTATAGGTCAAGTGCTGGCAGGTAGGATTAGGTGGGAATTCAGGTGTTTCTAATGTGTTGGTGCTGACTCGATGGGCAAGAGGGCTTCTTATGCGCTAAATGAATCTATGATTTTATAGATGTGTTTGAGGTGGTTTGGAGTCAAATTTCAGACTTTTGAAATGTTAACCTCTCCCCCAACGCAACACTCTTCCAGCTACCTTGGGCTATCAATTTCACCCAGATAACAGTTGATACAGTTCGTTTCATATTCTCTATCTCATTGGAGATTTGTGCTTATTCTCCTGTACCACTAATTTAGACCCATTTAGTTATAAAGTATATTTGCAGTGACCATAGTGCTCCAGTAATGAGCAGACCGCTATGCAAATTTTTTATTGCTGCCTCTGAGGTTCTGTAACTAATTAACTGCAATGCCATGCTTTCTGACCAGAATATACAAGATCGGGTCAACAGCGTGATAAAAGCATATTGATTGTAGTTTCATAGTTCAGGGGACAATATTAATAAGATTTTGTTCTTGCATTAAAACAGCGAGAGCAAGCAGAAGCGTCAATAGAAATTGAAGGAAGTACCTAAGTCATTAGTAACATTGAAATATGATGCTATGATTGGGTAAATTTAAGTATCTGAGGAGATGTAATAGAAATGTAAGTTTTAAGTTTATTTGTTGGTGTCACAAGTAGGCTTATATTAACATAGCAATGAAGTTACTGTGAAAATCCCCTAGTCGCCACACTCTGGCACCTGTTCATGCACACTGAGGGGGAATTTAGCAAGACCAGTACACTTAGTTAGCATGTCTTTCAGACTGTGGGAGGAAACCGGAACACCCGGAGGAAACCCATGCAGAACAGGGAGAACATGCAGACACTGCACAGACAGTGACCCAAACTGGGAATTGAACCCGGATCCCTAGTATGTGAGGTAGAGTGCGAATCACTGTGCCACTGTGGTAGCCTGCAGTATCATGTCCATGATATTGGATGTTGGCCAAGATGCGAGAACTCTGTCCTTCTTCAAATAGCATCAGGAATGATTTATAGACAGATATTCGGATTGAACTGTATCATTTTAATCTAATCCACTCAACATGAAACCAATGGATTGGATTTATTTAACACCCTGCCTGATTTCACTTTCTACTGAAATCACTGGGAAGTGTTTCACCCTCAGTGTCTCATCTGAAGGACAGGTTTTAACCATCAAATGCATTTTAACCTCAATTGCACAGAAGCAACTCAAAATGTTGACATGCAGCTTGTGGTTTTGTTTGATATAACAGTGAAAACTTGTTCTGAGAGATATCTGTTTAAAACAGATACACCTGCAGGTTTTACAACTGAGTGATAACTGGGAATAGAGAAACATACCTGTATGTTCTAACCCTCCTGAAAGAGATAGTGATGGTGATTGCAGAAAGGACAATTACTGAGATGGTATCCACCAGTGAAGCTGAATCCACTGTAGATGATGGCATCCATATAACTAATCCTCCTTCTCAATTCATCCTTACACTCTGCTGGTCTGCAGATGATGTAAGCACATACAACTTAATTTATTACTTCAAGCTCCAGAAGATCATCTTCCAAGAACCATGCATGTCAGAGGAGCACTCGGACAGACAAAGGTATGAGAATGCACGGAAGTGATTAGCTCAGTTTAGTATACAATAAGGTATGACTTAATTTATAAATTTGCTTTGGAGTGTATTTTTTTTTCTATTTTGTGGTCAACAGAACCGTGTTGCAAATATCACCGCCAGCAACCTGGCAGGAGACAGATGGATAAGAATTCACAGCCACAGTCAGTCTAACAGCCAATGGCAGTATAGTCCTTGCATTGATCCCAGGTTCAGGTTGCGGCTACAGCAGGTGGCACATTTCATCAAAAACTCCATAGAGAAAAACGGACTTTTAAAATGTTGGTTGTTGCTAAAGTTCAGGCAGGAGAACTGCTGCCTGAACACTCTCAGAGGATGTGACATTTTGATGAAAGTGCCCCTTCCTCTCCTCCTTCTCATTACTCTTCCAGCATCCTGACCTGTTCTATGTGATTGCTGGTCATTTTCCCCTGTTGTGCTCAATTCCAAGAGGAAGGCTGACTTGACCATGCATGTGGGAGGCAGCATATATGTGCACATGCCTATAATTTGGCAAAGAACGTACTTCAGTACCAGCCTGACTACTTTTTGTTAAACTTCTCACAGAAACTTTTAAAATTCCAGCAGTATTAGATAGGATAGATTCAGAAAGAATGTTCCTGATGGTGGGGAGAGTCCTGAACTAGAGGTCATATTTTGAGGATAAAGGATAAATCTTTTAGGGTTGAGGTAAGGAGAACTTTCTCCAGCCAGAGACTGGTGAATCTGTGAAATTTGCCACCACAGAAAGTAGTTGAGGCCAAAACATTTATGATTTCAAGCAGGAATTAGATATAGCTGTTGGGCCAGAGGATCAAGGATTATGGGGGAAAGGGGGAATCAGGATGTTAATTTTGATGATCAGCCAGTATCAAAATGAATGGCAGAAAAAGCTTGAAGGGCCAAACAGCCTACTCCTACTTCTATTTTCTACGTTTCTATATTTAAAAAGTACCCAAAAAATATCTAATTGCAGAAAGAGCCAGAAGGAATAATAATAATTCGGGAATTAACTTGTAAATAGTTGATGATCCTTTAAAAAGGGGGATATGCTTCATGTTATTGAATACGTGTTGGGCTGTGGGAGAAAGCAGGACTCCAAGATAGCAACACTGATATTCATGAATAGTTCTGCTCGCTAACCTCATTACCATCTTATACCAGAAGTGTGCACCTGCCATGGATGCCGTTTCGGAATCCTCAGTAACACTCAAAAGATTTTGCAGGATTTTGCTCCCAGTCACTTCCACTACATGGGCAGAATTTTCCTGTCCCGCCCACCGCGAGAATTGTAGCTGGTGGGACACACAGCATGCAAAGGTCTGTTGACATTGAATAGGATTTTCCAGTCTAGGGGTGAGCATGGCTGGAAAATCCTGCCCCATGTGTGGAGTGGCAGTCCATTTCAGGAGGCTCAGAAAGAGAGTGCCCAGCTTCCTGGGCATGGCAGTAGAAGTTCCAGTGGAAAAGGTCATGAGAAACAGTGATGTCCTCAGCAGGGTAGGAGTCCACCTCATCCTCATCTCCTTGTTGTTCCTCTCACCTGGTTGCTGCTCTGTTTGGCCTTATGCCTTTCTCCCATTACCCCTGGAAACCACCATGGGGGACCCCAGCTTAATGCCCATGACCAAGCACCTCCTTTCACCTTGTGAGTCCTGCAAGGTCTCTTACACAGTAACGTATTACTTCGTCTTTTTGGATAAAGTCCTCAGAACGAATGTTGGTTGAAATCTTGGAAAGAATGTCTCCAAAAAGTATGTCAATGTGTTTCAAAATGTGGTGCAAACCTTCAGTAGCAACAGGAACAGACATAGTGTTACTGGCTGAATAACCCAGAGTCTCAGGGATATGAGTTCATATTCTACCACGGCAGCTGAGGAATATACATTCAATAAAATGTAATAAATCTGGAATAAAAAGGTACCACAAATTTAAATAACGGTGACCGTGAAATTACTGGTTTCTTTCATAAAAACCTATTTGCTAATGTTCACTAGGGAGGCAAATTGGAAATTCTTACTCCCCTGGTTTACATGTGACTTGAAATTCACAACAATGTAGTTGATTCTCAACTGCTCTTTTAAGTGGCCTAGCAAGCCATTCAGTTGTACTAAGCCACAATAAAAAAGTTAACATAAAACTGGACATATCATTTGGCATTGACCTGGACATTGGATATAACAAAGGCAAAACCTGCAATGTCCTCCTCACTAACAACTTAGGACCTGTGTCAAAATCGGGAGAACTGTCTCACAGCCCAGCAAAGCAGCAAACTGACATTGTTATAATCAGTGATTAAGTTTTGCAAAAAATGTCCCAGATTCCTCTGTTACCATTCCTGCATACATCCTGACCAACAGGAAGGACAGATCCACCAGAGGTGTTGGCACAGTGGTATACTGTCAGGAAGGGGAGGCCCTGGGTGTCATTAACATTAATTCTGGACCCCGTTATGTCCACGGCATCAGGCAAGAGAACCATCAGCCGTCTGTCACCTATTGCTTCCTTCAACTGATAAATCAGTACCGCTCAATGCTAAACAGCACTTGGAGGGAGCACTAAGTGCAGCAAGGGCACAAGGTGTTGGGTGGGGAGACTTCACTGCCCATCATCAAGAATGGCTTGGTAGCATCACTGCTGACTGAACTATGTGAGTCCTGAAGGACATAGCTGTGAGACTGTGCCATTAGCTGGTGATGAGGGAACCAATACAAGCAAAAAACCTGCTTGACCTCATCCTCCTCATTCCATGACAGCATTGATAGGAGTGACTACCACGTCTTCTTGTTGAGGCAGAGTCCCATCTTCACACTGAGGACACCTCCATCAAGTTCTGTGACACTACCACTGTGCTAAATGGGATAGATTCAGAACATATCTAGCAGCTCAAAGCTGGGCCTCTATGAGGCTCTGTAGGCCATCAGCAGACAAACTAATGTTTCAGTAATAAGAGAGCAAGCTAGGAGCAGCACTAGGCAGACATAAAAATGAAGCTACAACCTGGTAAGCTAAAACCCAGATTACAAACATGATAAACAGTAGAAGCAGTATACTATTTACAGAGCTGAGCAATCTCACAATCATGGATCAGATCAAAATTTCCAATCCTACCAAATCCAGTTGTAAATGCTTGTGGTCAGTTAAACAATTAATGGGAGGAGGAGCTTCCGTGAACATTCCAGCCTCAATGGTGGTGGAGCTTTGCACTTTGCGTCGTTTGTGAATGCTTAAAACTGGACCAGCAGATGGGTACCACAACAACTCAGTGACTATCACTGTTTGCTGTGCAGATACATGGATTTGGGCCAGTGTCTGTGGGAGTTTGTGCATTCTCCCTGTTGTTGCGTGGGTTTCCTCCGGTGCTCCAGTTTCCTTCCACACTCCAAAGGTGTGCTCTTAGGCTGATTGGTGTAACAAATGGTCCCTAAATTATTCTCCCCTTAATCTGGTTTCCAATGGGGGTACCATAAGCATAGGCATGGGTCAAGGGTGGAGGAGGAAAAACACATTGTTAAGATGGCGGCATTGGCTTGTTGAGCTGAAGGGCCTGTTTCCTGTGCTGTGTTGTTCTTTGTTTTTTGTTCTTTGTTCAGTGTAGAAGACAAAGCTGAAGCATTTTCGATCATCTTTACTCATTAGTGCCAAGTGTATGATCCAATTTGGCCTTCTCCTGAAGTGTCCAGCATCACAAATTCTAATATTCGGCTAATTTGATTTACTCCATAAGATAAGATGGGTGTGGTTTTTGGAGATCAATCATTTCATCCCACCCAGTGAAGGAGCAGCGCTCCAAAATCTCAAGATTCCACATAAACCTGTTGGACTTCAACCTGGTATTGTCAGACTTCTTATTTTGCCCACCCCAGTTCAATGGTAGCAGCTCCACTTCATCAACGATGTTCCTATTATGATAAGCTCAGACATGAGAATGTTTGTGGATGATTGCTCAGTGTTCAATACCATTTGTAACTCCTGAGATAACGAAGCAGCCTGTGCCTAGATAACATTCAGGCATGGACTGGTAAATGAAAAGTAACACTCATGTCCCACAAGTCCCAGGCAATGACCATCTCCAAGACAACAGAATCTAACCATTTCCCCTTCACATTCAATAAAGTCACCATCACTGAATTCCCCACTGTAAATATCCTGGGATTTTCTCATCAACAGAAAGTGAACTGGACCAGCCACATTTCATCATAATGCAGAAGGAGGCCATTTTGTCCATCAAGTCCACACTGACTCCAAGCATCTTACCCAGGACCACCATGACCCTAATCCCTTAACCCCACACATTCATCCCACTAATCCCCCCAACCTACACAAATTGGGACACTAAGGGGCAATTTAGCACAGCCAACCAACTACCCTGCTCATCTTTGGGCATATAAGTACTGTAACCACAGGAGTAGGTCAGAGGCTGGAAATACTGCATTAAGTTACTCACTTTCTGTCTCTCCAAAGTTGCTCTACCATTTGCAAAGTGTTGTCAGGATGATGATAGAATACATTCCACTTGCCTGGGTGAGCATAGTTGCAGCACTACGGAAAAGAAATCCACTTAATTGGCAACCCATCCACCACTTTAAACATTCAATGCCTCTAGCACATACACACAGTGGCAGCAGTGCATACCTTCTAAGTAAAGTGATGCAGAAACTCACTGGTACTTTCTAAACACATGATCGTACTATTTAGAAGATCAAAGGCATAGAGATACCAACATCTACAAGTTCCCTTCCAAATCACACACCATCATGACTTGGAATTATATTTCCATTCCAACATTGTCACTGTGTCAAAATGCTGGAACTCCATCCTCAACAGGAATAGAAATGCATCTACACCAAACGGGCTGCTATGGATGAAGAACACAGTAAGCAGTCTCACAACACCAGGTTAAAGTCCAGCAGGTTTATTTGGTAGCAAAAGCCACTAGCTTTCAGAGCGCTGCTCTTTTGTCAGGTAAATGGGAGTTCAGTTCACAAACAGGGCATATAAAGACACAAAATCAATTTACAAAATAATGGTTGGAATGCGAGTCTTTAAAGAACATAAGAACATAAGAAATAGGAGCAGGAGTAGGCCATCTAGCCCTTCGAGCCTGCCCCGCCATTCAATAAGATCATGGCTGATCTGTCGTGGCTCAGTTCCACATTCCCGCCCTCTCCCCATAACCCTTAATCCCCTCGCTTATCAAAAACCCATCAACCCGCGTCTTAAAAATATTTAGCGAGGCAGCCTCCACCACTTCAACGGGCAGAGAATTCCAGAGATTCACCACCCTTTGAGTGAAGAAGTTCCTCCTCAACTCCATTCTAAACCGCCCCCCCTTTATCTTGAGGCTGTGCCCCCTAGTCCTACTGTCTTTTTTGAGCGGGAAGAGTCTCTCCACCTCTATCCTATCCATCCCATTCATCATCTTATACGTCTCAATGAGGTCTCCCCTCATTCTTCTAAACTCTAACGAGTACAAGCCTAGTTTATTCAGCCTCTCCTCATAGCTCAACCCCCTCAACTCCGGCATCAGCCTAGTAAACCTAGGTAACCAAGTCTCAAAGGTACAAACAATGTGAGTGGAGAGAGGGTTAAGAACGGGTTAAAAAGATGTGTATATCTTTAAGACTTGATTACTTGTAAAGACTCGCATTCCAACCTTTATTTTGTAAATTGAGGTTGTGTCTTTATATGCCCTGTTTGTGAACAGAACTCCCATTTACCTGACAAAGGAGCAGCACTCTGAAAGCTAATAGCTTTTGCTGCCAAATAAACCAGTTGGACTTTAACCTGGAGCTGTGAGACTTCTTACTGTGTTTACCCCAGTCCAACGCTGGCATCTCCACATCATGGTTGAAGAAGACAGCTAATCACAACTTACTCAAGGACAATTAAGGATGGCTAATAAATGCTGCTCTTTTCAGTGATGCCCATGAAGATCTCTTTATAAATAATACTTGAAACAGTCTGCATTGACCAATATGCCCCCAAGCATCTTGTTAAAAAAGGCATTATTTGAAGTGCTAGCCCCCAAAATGCCATGCAGACTCAGTAATGAGTAATGTCAGACAAATTAATTGGCAATCAATTGCTTAATGTTTGTCCAGTTGGTAGTCCAAGTGCAAACCTCTACTCCTTCACACAGATGGCATTTGACATCTAACACAGACTAAATCAATGTTTCAATTTAAAAACTCTCATTAGCCATCCCAGAGGCTCTTTAACACCAAAGTATCAGAAGAAATTCACCTTTGAAGGTTTCAAATGATAGAGAAACTGTACATCTCAAGTCATTTATTTTATTACGGAGAAGGGTGTGTGAGGTGGGGCCGGGGGGTTGGGGGGGAGGGGGGAGCGGCGGAATGTTGCATCCATTGGAAAGTCCCTTCAGACTGGGGGACAACCTTAATCACAGACTGGAAAGCCCTGGGCCCTGCTCTCCCCCCAGCTTACCTCCCCGAAGTGAGACCATGCCCCATTGCAACCCTGCAGGACAGTTCCCAGCCTCCCCTCCTTGGGACTCAGTCTCAGGCACAGCAATGCAGTACTTCTTTTGCAGTGCTGTGTCTGGTTGGGTCGATTAGCGAACAGCTCTCCAAGGCACGACTTTGTTCCAAATGCTAACAGAAGACCCACCCCGCTGGCAATCAGTGTTCAGTAGAATGTGAAATGGCAGTCGGCTCTTGGAGTCATCGGGCAATGTATTCCTGCTAACTCTCCAGGTGCAGTGTGCTTGCCATCCTAAAAATGTAGGGCTAAGTGTGGCCTCACCAATGCCCTGTAAAGTTGCAGCAAGACCTCCCTACTTTTATACTCCGTCCCGCGTGCAATAAATTCCATTTGCTTTCCTAACTACTTGCTGTATCTGCATGCTGATGTTTTGCAATTCATGTACAAGGACACCCAGGTCTCTCAGGACTGCAGCATTATGCAACCATTTAACTAATATTCTGTTTTTCCATTCCTCCTGCTAAATTGGACAACCTCACATTTTCATCCATTATACTCCATCTGCCAAATATGCATGGAATGGTTGAGCCAAGACATTGGTAATCTGATCCTAGATTTTCAAACAAAGGAACTCATGTTCTACAGTTAATCTTTGCTTGGTAGAGGGAAAAGCTTCAATTTACTGCAGCCTGTCACAGGTGAAATGGTTTCAATCGTATGTAAAACAAATCCACTTTCTTTCCACAAATAATTTCACTGAGGTCACATTGAAAGAGAAAATCGTTCATTTCTCTACTAGACTCACTCAGTTAGACACAGCAATTGAAATCACTTGAAACAACTGCAAGTGAAAATAATACTGTACAGAGGAACAAACTGCTTGAGATACATCTTTTCCACTTAGATTTGAATTCATTTACATTTCTGGAAAATTACTTTCAACCAGAATCAAGTGTTAAATGGAACTGAAAAGCTTCCAGTCTCTCCATAGTTTTTGTAATGGCTTGCAAGCATTTTCCATCAAGGAAGACCTCATGGAAAATAATTTCAGAAATCCCATCTTTTGCAACATCCCTTGAAAGCTCCTCAAAATATGAAAAAATGTGATTTATTATGACATATCAGAAAGAGATAGCTCAAAATTCATAGCTTTATTTTAAATGTCAAAATATACTCTTGTTACTGTCACAGAACTAGAAGACACAAATCTAAAAGTTACCAAGCCTCACGAAAGCCAGATGGCAAAATTGATTTGATAGACTGCCAGTAGAAACAAATGCACCATTTTATAGAATCTCTACAGTGCAGAGGGAGGCCATTCAGCCCATTGAGTCAGCACCAACTCTCCAACAGAATGTCTTACTCAGGTCCAACCCCAGGTAATCCTGTACCATGGCTAATCCATTTAACTTAGACATCTTTGGACACTAAAAGGCAAATTAGCATGGCCCATCCATCTAACCTGTATAGCTTTGGACTGTGGGAGGTGACTGGAGCACCTGGAGGAAACCCATGCAGACACATGCAAAGACTGCACAGGCAGTCATCCAAGACCGTAATCGAACCCAGGTCCCTGGCACTGTGAGGCAGCAGTGCTAACCACTGTGCCACCCCAATTATTATCTATAAAAAGAGGTGCACAAATATTTGATTGGAAAGATTAATAGTTCCATGAATTGATATGAATGAAGGTGGTCACATAAACTGATTGTTCCTAAATTGCTGGGAGTATACAAATATCATTCCAAAGATGGAGACATAATGGGTTGGATTTTATGGCCTTGCTCTTTCCAAAACTGTAAAATCTTGCCAGAGGTCAATGGACCTTTCCATTGTTAGCCCCTCACCCGCTCCAACCCCTGTAGCAGGCGGCACAGTAAAGTTTCGGCCAATAAAGAACAGAACATCAGCTGGACCTTCAGGAGTTTTCATTGATTTAATTTTAGATAAACATTACAGACACGTTTCTTAGGTTATTAAATGGTTTGAGAGTGTTTACTTAAACAAGAGTATAAATGTTCCTTGGAAGGAACCCATTCAAATGATCAAATTGCCAAAAGTGGCACTGTACTACCACCACAGACTGAAATGACTAAGTTTGGAAGAACGTGGATACCTTATCGGCTGGAATTCTCCCATCCCATCTGCCATTGGAATTTTGTGGGCAGGTTGAAATCCCATTGACAATAAGGGGGGAATCCTGGCTTTTGGACTGGCATAGCCAGAACATTCTGCCCATCGTGTTTGTAGTAGGTGTTCAAAGAACCAGCATGACACCAAGAAGCCTAAATCAACTCAAGTCAATGGGGATTATAGGCAAAACTCTAATGTGGCTGGGGTCAGATCTGACAGAAGGGAAAATGGTCGTAATTGTTGAGGCCAATCATCTCAGCCCTAGGACCTTACTGTTGAGGTGTTAATGGGGAACACAGAGATTGTGGAGACACTAAGCTAAAGTTTTAGCTCTGTTTCATGGTAGAGAATAATGAAGATTTTCCAAAAATTGCAGTTAATGCTGAGCAACTTGGTGTAAGAACCATCATTAGGGAGAGGGCATTGAATAAACTAATGGGATTAAAGGCAGATAAGATTCCTGGATCTGATCGCCTGTGCATTCAAGGAGGTGGCAGCAGAGATAGTGGATATATTGGTTGTGATATTTCAAAATTCAGTAAATTAGAAACTCACTAATGTGACACCCCTATTCAAAAATGGACAGAAGCAAAAAGTAGGAAACCATAGGTCAATTAGCTTGACTTCTGTGTCAGGGAAGTTGCTGGAATTAGTCATTAAGGAGGAGTTGACTGATCATTTGGAAAGACAAAACTCAATCCACGATTGTCAGCATACCTTTATGAAGGGAAAATCATGCTTGACAAACTTGTTTGAGTTCTTTAAGGATGTAACCAGCAAAGTGGATAGTGGGAAGCCTTTAGACTTCCAGAAGGCATTTAACAAGGTGCTGCATAAAAGACTGATCCAGAAGGTGAGATTTCAGGGGATTGGGGGTAGAGCACTAGATTAGATTGAAGATTGCCTGACCAACAGAAAGCAAAGAGTTGGGATACATGAGTTCTTTCTGGTTGGTGAAATGTAACTGTCATTTTTTTTAACTATCAGCTGCTGCTGATTCTTTCTGTGTTTTTTTTTTCATTCTTTTCAAGTTTTGGCACAAACCTGGCTGTTCTTCTCTTTCATCTCACCAAAACTCTCTTTTTTATTGATAGGTTTTTTTTCTGGCCGTTTGCAGAGTCCTTATTTTCTCCTGCTTTTGATGTATCTATTTCTTTTATTGATTTCACTGCAAGATTCAGCATTTTCAAGGTCCAACTTTAGTTTCTTTCCTTTTAAACCAGATTGAGATCTTCTCTGCTGTTTAAAAGCTCAGAACTTAGCCTTTTTCAGTCCTTCATTGTAGGGGCTGTTACCATTGAACTGCCATAGATTCTGCTGCAATAAGAAATCCGGCAATCTCAGGCTCTTCAGGTTCCCACGCTTTCAGGAGAGGTCTTGGAGTTCATGCAGTGTAGTGTGGAAGAGGCCATTTGGCCCATCAAGCCTCTGTCAAAGCATTTTATCCAAGTTCTCTCCCCTGCCTTATCCCTGTAGCCCCATATATTTGTGATGTCTAATCTAATCTACCGAATCCATCTAAATTACACATCTTTATGGGAGGAAACTGGAGCATCTGGGAGAATGTGCAAATTCCACATAGACAGTCACCCAAGGCCGGAATTGAACCCGGGTCCCTGGAGTTGTGAGGCAGCAGTACTAACTACTGTGTCACACACAGCAGTTCCATGAGGCATGTTTCCCTTTACACTTAAACTATCCCTCTCTCTCTTTCTTTAAAGTAATTCCTCATTTTTTTCTAAGTTCCACTTTTCCTTAAAATCAAAACCACATCTGAGGGTTTTTTCTTACACATTTCTGAACTTCTGACTCTGCCAATTCAGATCCGTTTCTCAGCTGTCACGCAATGGCAATATTGTAAAATCTCAAATGGATCCACTCACTCAAAGAGAGGAATTAGGGTGGGAAATATTTTATTCAAACTCTCAGGTGCCAGGCCTGAGGCAATGTCATCATAATCCTTTTATCCTCTTTGCCAGACATAATGATGCACATTCACAGACTTATTAGAAACACAAAAGGTATTTATTCATAAGAAAAACTGTACAGAGGCCAGCAGCCCACTCAACTGCCCCATTCCCTACATGTCTTCTGCCTAAGAGAGGACTCGTCCCCCTGGGGTGGTTACCCATTCTCAGTCCCACTTGGTGCCCCAAGCAGGTGATTTTCAGGCAAATCACCACAGTCTAAATGGATTACTTCTGTTTCTGTGTTACTGCATTCCACACCCATAAACAATTAATGGGACAAGGAAGCTCTCTAAACACCCCCATCCTCAATGTGGAAGAACCTGTATGTCTGTCCAAAATAATAGACGATGGCATTTGTAACCTTCTTCTTCTAGAAGTGCCAAGTCGATGATTCTTTTCAATCTTCTCCTGAGGACTCCAGGAGATGCCAGTTTTCAGGCAATTCAGTCCACTACAGATTACATCAAAAAATGATTAAGTACATTGGACACAACAAAGGATACAGGTCCGACCAATATCCTGGCTGTAGCACTGAAAATGGTGCTAACCAATTGAAATACAACTCAAAGGTCAATTTGCTATTGAATTCAGCAAGAGTAATACGAAATGTTGAGGAATCTATTACCAGAGTGCACATAATATACTGCTAACTGGAGAGAAACAGGTTGGTTTTCAGTCAGGTACTGACACTGCCACTTTTTGGTAAGATTCTGCTCTAGGTCTCTGGATTACTAGTCCTGTGACAATACTACTATGCCACCACTTCCTCTCAGAGTTGATGAACTTAAATTGAATTAAAAGCTTACAAGGAAACACCCAATATGACTCATTATTGTATGAAATTAGTTCACATAAGTCCTCCATTCCACTTTGACTCACATTCTCCTCTTTATCAATCCCCAAAATAAACTTACTTTTGCGTGCCTCACAATACCATCATCAGATTGACTGCTCTCACCTCGACTGGTGTGGCTGCGATTGCTGCATCTCATTTGTCCACCAACATCGAGACTCAACCTATTATCTCTGCTTGGATGGTGACCCTCCTCCCAGACCTTTAGTCACCTGAAGATATTAAAATCCTCATGAGTGTGCCTAACTCATGCATGCTGTAAGGAGTTGGGAACCCATTTCAGGCTCCTGACTTCTGTGTGAAAATCTAGCCGAAGTATCCTACAGAGCAAAAGGAGGCTATTCAGCCAATCTACATTATCAGTTCTTTGACAAATTGATCATCTTAGTTTCCACTCCTTCGATCATCCCCAAAGTATTATAAAGTATTTATTTTTTTACTGTGCACCTAAATCCTCTTGAAAGTTGCTTTTGAACCTTACTTTTAATATTCACTTATGGGGTATTGGCATTACTGATTAGACCAGCATGTATTGCCCATCCCTAATTGCCCTTGAAAGGATGGTACTGAGCTGCCATCTTTGGAAAGATGCTGAGTTGCCATCTTTGGAGGCATTGGAAAGGGTGCAGAGGAGGTTTACCAGGATGTTGCCTGGTATGGTAGGAAGGTCTTATGAGGAAAGGCTGAGGGACTTGAGGTTATTTTCATTAGAGAGATGAAGGTTACGAGGTGACCTAATTGAGGCATACAAGATGATCAGAGGATTGGATAGGGTGGACAGTGAGAGCCTTTTTCCTCGGATGGTGATGGCTAACACGAGGGGACATAGCTTTAAATTAAGGGGTGGTAATTATAGGACAGATGTCAGAGGTAGGTTCTTTACTCAGAGGGTAGTAAGGTTGTGGAATGCCCTGCCTGCAGCAGTTGTGGACTCGCCAACTTTAAGGGCATTCAAATGGTCAGTGGATAGGCATATGGATAACATTGGAATAGTTTAGGTTAGAGGGTCATTAGATTGGTTCCACTGGTCGGCGCAACATTGAGGGCCAAAGGGCCTGTACTGTGCTGTAATGTTCTATGTTCTATCTTGAATTGCTGTAGGTACATCCACAGCGCTGTTAGGGAGGAAGTTCCAGGATTTTGACCCAGTGACAGTGATAGAACAGCATTATACTTCCAAGTTAGGGATGGTGTATCACTTGGAGGGGAACCTCCAGGCCGTGGTGTCCCCAGGAATCTGCTGCTCTTCTTCTAAATGGTAGTAGTGGTGGGTTTGGAAGGTGCTGCTTAAAGGCCCTGGGTGAGTGCAGTGCATTTTGTAGACATTTGGTGAAAATCTTATGACCAGATTGGACATATTTTCCATGCTTTGAAGCTCAAAATCATATTGTAAATCTATTTCTGACTGGCAGCGACTGGATGTGTTGCTGGGCAGCCAAACCAGAAAGGAGTTTGTTTTAATTTATTTACTGAAGATATGGTGAAGTTAGGATGAATCACAGGCTTTTACTTGTTCCATCCTTCAGATTCTCATTGCTTCTGGTTCGGTGCCTCTGGCGTTGTAATTACCAATTGGAGCTTGCTGGTCATAAACAAATGAAACCAGTGGGCCAACCTCCAAAAGTCTTTGAGATCTTTATAAATACCCAAAGGTACACAGCATCAAAATCATAGCCGTTTCTATACCATACTGTGCAGCTGTCTTCTTCAACTTTGATGTGAAAATGCCGGTGTTGGACTGGGGTGGGCACAGTAAGAAGTCTCACAACATCAGGTTAAAGTCCAACAGGTTTATTTGGTATCATGAGCTTTCAGAGCACTGCTCCAAAAGCTCATAATACCAAATAAACCTGTGGGACTTTAATCTGGTGTTGTGAGTATTCTTCAACTTTGTATATATAGCATTGGAGGAATAGTGCACATTCAGCTATACCTTGACTTCACACAATGACCTTTTCAACTAAACACTTCTCAGTTTATGCATTTTAACAAGAAATACAAAGCTCAAAATTTTATGTTCTTGGATTTAATTTTGTTTCAGTATGTGGTTAAGATGTTTTGTATCGAGCGGCACGGTGCCACAGTGGTTAGCCTCGCAGCTCCAGGGACCTGGGTTCGATTCCTGGCTTGGGTCACTGTCTGCGTGGGTTTCCTCTAAGTGCCACGGTTTCCTCCCACACCCCAAAAATGTCCGGGTTAGGTGGATTGGCCATGCTAAATTGCCTCTTAGTGTCCTGGGGTGTTTAGGTTAGAGGGATCAGAGGGGTAAATGTATGGGGTTGTGTGGATAGGGCCTGGGGTGGGATTGTTGTTGGTGCAGACTCAATGGGCTGAATGGCCTCCTTCCACGCTGTAGCGATTCTATGTATGAATTCAGTTCTTTGGTTAAAATGAAAAGGAAATCCCTGGCCTATTTATATAGGCATTATAAATATTACAAAATATCAATATAATTTAATCTGAAGAGTCAATCTCCAATTCTCTTCAAGACAATAAAAATATGGAGAATCATCATCTTGCATAATTCAGTAATAAACATTGATGTAGGCAGTGAGAGTGCTATATAATGATCTGGTACTTTGATATTTCAACATGCAGAGTAATGGAGTTGTTGGACATGAGTTGACTTGTGATTTCCCAGGCACTGATTCCTGGACCTTGACTTTCCTTTCATGAAGAGGTACTAAATGACAAATCTTAGATATTATTGTGGAGAATTGGCAGATAGATAAGGATAGTGGGTGTTGTAGAGGGAAGTTAAAGAGAAAACAAAAATAAAAATTGTGGAATGCCTTGTCATTTATCACTCCTGAATTATAACTACTTCAACCTCTGATATAAACCATTGTGCAACATTGCAACTGCAAGATCCATTATTTCCATTGATATAATTCTCCTTTTTGATATTAATCTCTTTTAACTCAGAGATACCAGGACTTGTATGGCATACTTAATAGGATTCCTAACTATTTCTGGACTAGTACAAGCTCATAGCACAGAGTTTATTCCTCTGATCAAGCAAAGCAGAGCCTCAAACATGTTTAAAAGGATTGCAGAGCGCTCGCTTACTTCACCCCTTAAATGGATACAATGAGTTATACTTGACCTTTACTTATAATAATCAAAATTGAAGCTGCAGATACTTTTCTCAAATGGAAGGAGGCTTCGTTACAATATGAAAATGAAGGTTAACTGAAATAAAAACAGCTGTCCCTGTCATCTCCTGGTATTACATCAGATGTAGAATAATTCATCATCAAGTTCTTGTTCAAAGAATGGCCAGACTTTGAATGAATATTACAAAAGTGGGAGAAAATTTTTGATGAGTTTTCAAGGATCATTTGCAAGAATATTTATGCACTTTTTGTTTCCACCGTTTGTCCAATTTTTGAACCAACTTCAGCAGTCTCTTATTTTGCTTTGACTGCCGGTAAAATGGAGCATGTCTTTTACTGTGGTGATTACCATATTTTTATGATTTGAGGGGGAATAAAAGGATTAACAATGGAAAGATACTGGGAGGTAAACTTGCACTGTAGTAGGACAATAGTCCACCCAACGTGGACTATTTTACGAGAATGATTCTCAGTGTCCAACCAGCGTGAAAATGGGAGAATTCCTGATCTGTTTTTTGGGCACATTTTCACGCCCAATCTTATGCACTTAATCATTGGAAAAAAATGGGCTAAACTGTTTCTAACTGCTGCAGGCAATGGGCTGGGCTTAATTCACCAGCCAGCCTGTAGAGGGAGCTACTGCACATGTGCATACCTCTGATACTAATTGTACCAGCAGGGTCTGACAGACAGAGAGAGAGCTGTCAGGCCCCTGCAGTTGGAACCAGCCTCAACCATTTCCCCCCTCACAATTGTAGGGAACTGTGGCCGATCGCAAGCCCCACAACATATGGGCATCTAGCTCCCGCGGTCCCCTCTGCTGCCAGACCGATTGCACCCCTCAACCCTGATTCGTTCCCATTGTAGAACAACAGCAGCTCCCCCTCCCCCCCAAGTGGGCCACCTTCTTTACGTCCCATTCCCTTCATGTCCTAGCTCCCATGGGCTCTGCCCCATAGACCCCATCCACTTCAACTCCCCCATAGGCCCCATCCACTGTCACTGCCCAATAGACCATGCCCAGGTGCCAGGCTGGTAATGCCAAGATGCCACTGCCCAAAGGTCTCTGGTTCCACCAGTAAGGCCAAAATGACTGTTCCCTGTTCATGGGGAGCAGGTCTTTGAAAGAACCCCTCCTAGCGAGGCCATAAAGCCAAGTGAGCCTGGACAATTCAGCACCGGGCTCATTAAGCATATGTAACATAGAATATAAATATATTTAAGTAAATTATTCCCCCTCCTCTCATTTCCGGTGAGAAGCTAACCTTACTTGTAAAATTGCGAGCGCTGCAAATTCGGGCGTGATCCATCGATGGGTGTTGTGTGCCGGTAAAATTCTGCCCTCTCAGTCTCAGAAAGAAAATAATTTAAGGTACAAAATGGAGGGAAATGCCATCATTTTCACCATGGGAAGATCGTTGCCCAAACTACATTGGAAGTACATCCAACACCGTATTTGTGCGATGTTGAAATGTCACTGACAGCTGCCTGAAACAGGTGTTTGGCCCAGGTGTACGCTAATGAGGTGCTTAATTTCTGCAGCAAAAGCTGAACTCGTGGCATTCTTAAAACATGTCCCTAAGTTCTAGTTTCCTCCACAAGTGGAAACATCCTCCTGATATCCCCCCATTTCAGCCCCCTCAAGATCAAAATGTTTTAATATGATCAGCTCACATTCTCCTAAGCTCCAATAAGTATGGTCCCAACCTTTTCAACCTTTCATCCCAGGAATGAGTCGAGTGAACCTTCTCTGAACTGCCTCTAAAGCAATTCTATATATTTTTTCAAATAAGGAGACCAAAACTGTTCATGGTACTCCAGATGTGGTCTCACCAACACCTTGTACAGCTGCAACAAAACTCCCTCACTCACATATTTCATTCCTTTTGCAATAAATGCCAACATTCTATTTTCCATCCCAGTCATGTGCTGCGCCTGCAGGCTAACTTTGTGATTTATGTGCTTGGACACCCAAATCTCTCTGTTCCACTGAGTTCCGCAATCTCTCTCCATTTAAACAATGTACTGCTTTTCTATTCTTTGTATCAAAATGGACATGTTTACATTTATCCATTTTATACTCCAAAGCTCCTCAAAATTTTGCCCATCCACTTGACCTGTCTATATCGCTTTGCCAACTTTTTGTCTACACTGGAAACTTATTTTCTAACCTATCTTGGTGTTATCAGCAAATTTAGGTTCCATAAATTTAGTCCATTCACCTAAGTATCGGTATAGATAATAAAAAGTTAAAGGCTTAAGGCATTACACTAGTTACAAATTGTCAATCAGAAAAGAACCATTTATTCCTACTCTCTGCATTCTGTTAGCTAACCAATCCTTTACCTATACTATCACGTTACCCCGTTTAACATGAGTTCTTACTTTGTGCAGTAATCTTTGATGAGACGCCTTATCTTTTATTTTATTTTCCTCCATTTTATTTGCTGACAAGGCCAGCATTTATTGTCCACACCTAGTTGCCTTAAGAAGGTACTGGTGAGCTGCCTCTTGAACCATTGCAGTCCTTGAGATGTAAGTACATCCACAGTGCTGGTGGGAGGGAATTCTAGGATCTTGACCCAGGGACAACAGGTGATACATTTCCAAGTCAGGATGGTAAGTGACTTAGAAGGGAAGCTGGTGGTGTTCCCAGGTAGCTGTTGTTCTTGTCCTTTTAGATGGTTGTGGGTTTGAAAGGTGCTACTGAAGAAAGCTTGATGAGTCCCTGCGTGCATCTTGTAGGTGGTACACATTGCTACTGCTGCTCATCAGTGGTGGAAGGAGTGAATGTTTGTGGAATGTGTAGAAATCAAGTGGCTGCCTTGTTCTGAATGGTGTCAAGCTTCTTGAGTGACGCTGTAGCTGCACTCATTTAAGTAAGTGGAGACTGTTTCAATACACTCCTGAGTTATGCCTTGTAGATGGTGGTTGTAGACTCTGTGCTGTTGTGTGTCGTGAAGGCCAACTTGGAGAATGCTTACCCTAAGATCAGAGGCTGAATGCCTGGTCACGTTCTCCAAGATGGCCTTCACGACACACGACAGCACAGAGTCACTGAGCGGAGACTGATAGCTAAGTTCCACACACATGAGGGCGGCATCAACCGGGATCTTGGATTCATGTCACACTATCAGTAACACCCACAACTTGCCCAGGCTTGCAAAATGTCACTAACTGTCCCAGCTGGAGACATTACACATCTCTTTAGCCTGTGCTTAACCGCCTCTCCACTCACATTGTCTGTACCTTTAAGGCTTGATTACCTGTAAAGACTCACATTCCAACCACTAGTTTGTAAATTTGTGTCTTTATATGCCCTGTTTGTGAACTGAAATCCCACTCACTTGGTGAAAGAACAGCGAGCGTTCTGAAAGCTAGTGGCTTTTGCGACCTAATAAACCTGTTGCTCTTTAACCTAGTATTGTGAGCCACAGTATTTATATGGCATCCAGTTCAGTTTTGGGTCAACATTATCCCCCAGGATGGTAATGCCATTGAATATCAAGGGGTGATGGCTAGATTCCCTCTTGTTGGAGATGGTCATTGCCTGGTGCTTGTGTGACATTACTGTTACTTGCCACTTCTCAGTCCAAGTCTGGATAACTTTCAGGTCTTGCTGCATTTGGACGTTGACAGCTTCAATATCTGTAGAGTCACAAATGGTGCTGAACATTGCGCAGTAATCACTGATCATTCCCATTTCTGATCTTATGATGGAAGGTAGGTTGTTGATAAAGCAGCTGAAGATGGTTAGGCCTAGGACATGACCCTGAGGAGCTCCTGGAGCTGAGATGGTTGACCTCCAACCTCCAACAGTCGTTTTCCTTTGTGCCATTTACAACTCCAAACAGCAAAGGGTTTGCTCCCTGATTCCTGCTGATCCCAGTTTTGTTCGAGCTCCTTGATGCCATACTTTGTTAAATGTTGCCTCATCAAATGCCTTTTGAAAATCCAGGAATACCACATCTACCCGTTCCCCTTAATCCACCTTGAATATAACATTGTAAAAAAACTTTAATAGATTAGTTAAACACAATTTCCCTTCAACACGTTGGCTCTGCCTGATCACCTTGTGATCTTGTAAGTGCCCTGCAATAACCTCCTTACTCATTGATTTGTACATTTTCCCAATCGCAGATGTTAGAATAATTGGCCTATAGTTTCCTGATTTCTGACTTCTCCTTTCTTGAATAAAGGTACCATATTTGCTGCTTTCCGATCCTCTCCAGAATCTCTGGAAATTTGGAAGATTATCTAATATCCCTGCAGCCACTTCTTTTAAGACTTTAGGATCTAGGTCATCCAGTCCTGGGGACTTGTCAGCCTTTCGGTCAAATAGTTTACCTTGCACTGTTTCCTGGCAGTGATTGTATTAAGTTCACCCCTATCAATCACTTCTTGATTTTCACTTATCTTTGGAATGTTTTCTAGGACGTCCGCCATGAAGACAGACAAATAAAACCTATTTAACACCTCCACCATTCCAAGTTTTCCATTGTTCATTCCCCACATTCACTCTCAAGAGGACCTGCATTAGCTTTAGTCTTCCTTTCCCGATATAAATACATGTAGAAACTCTTGCTATTTGCTTTAAAGAAAATGTCTGGCTTTCTCTCATGCTCTCCGTTCTCCCTCTTGATATATTTTCATCATTTTTTGCTGGTCTGTTCAATACTTTGATCCTACCACTTATCTTTGCAGGTGTGTGCAGTGCTTCTTTCAATTCAGGGTTGCACGGTGGCATTGTGGTTAGCACTGCTGCCTCACAGTTCCAGGGACTTGGGTTCAACTCCAACCTCGGGTAACTGTCTATGTAGAGCTTGCATGCTCTTTTTGCAAAGTTGGCATGGTGTCCTCCTGCACTCTATAAATTTATTTATTAGTGTCACAAGTAGACGTACATTAACTTTACAAGGAAATTACTGTGCAAATCCCTTAGTCGCCACACTCCGGCCCCTGTTTGGGTACACTGAGGGAGAATTTAGCAAGGCCAATGCACCTAATAAGCATGTATTTCAGACAATGGGAGGAAACCGGAGTACCCAGAACCTATGCAGACATGGGGAGAACATGCGGACTCCACACAGACAGCCACCCAAGCCGAGAAATGAACCTAGGTCCTTGGTGTTGTGAGCCAGCAGTGCTAATCACTGTGCCACCCTCGAGGGATTCAATGAATTCAATATTATCCTTCACTTTCTTATTTAACCCTCCTCCTCAAAGAAATTTTGGGACAAATCTTTACAGTGTTAATAATTATCTCCTTAAAAGTTTACCACTATAACTCTATTGTCCACCTTTTACCATAGTTTCCCAGTGCAACCAAGCCAGCTTTGCCTTCATTCTCTCAGTTACCTCTATTTAGGTTTAAAATACTAGTCATGGACTCACGTTTTCATTTTCAAACTGAAAATGACATTCTATCATGTGATCACTGTCACTGAGAAGCTCTTTTACCATGAGATTATTGATGAATCATGTCTCATTGCACATTACCAGGTCTAGCATAGTTGGCTCCCTGGTTGGCTTTGAAATGTACTTTAAGAAATTGTCCTGAAAAGATTGGAACTGAGGCCCAAGGCCCAAGTTGGATAAGCCTCAGGCCTCTGCCATCTGGAAGTGTATCAAAAGCATCACTAATCTTGTGTCTGAAAAAGAGCCATGGCCAAGCTATATTTCAACCCCAGATTCATTCAGACCTTCTGGCACTTGCCAAATCATTACTTTTTCCTCCAAAAAATGTATCATCAGCATTCTCTGTATTAAATTGCATCTGTCACTTTAATCCCAGTCCACTAACCTGTGTATGTTTTTTTCTGAAATATTTATACCTGTTCTTCATATTTGTCAAATCCTCCACTCTTGTGACCTTGGCAAATTTTAATCCTATAGTAAACATCTGTTTGTTTTCAATTTCCAAAAATTGAAATAGCTTTGAAACTGGAAAACAGCAGAAGGCAGAGAAAGCTTATTGCATTGTTTCAGCTCAGTACGGCCTGATTAGTTTTGACCTTATCTTCAAACCATAGAGCATTAGGAAAGCTTGTACTGGATATCAGGTAGGCAGCCAATGGGGTCATGCGGGTATTGTCTGACAGGGTAAAATGCATGATAATGAATTGGCTACTCACTTGCATCTCTCCTTATTTCTGCTTCCAGATAAAACTTGCAAGAGATGTAAAATGGGTTGCTGACTCGTTACTAGCCTTTTTTACACAATTGCGTAATGTTAAGCCTCCCATTAGCATTAGACAGTGACTATTATAAAGCTGGAATGAATCGAAGAACTCCTTACATATTTGCCCCACATCGATGTGGAACAATGAATCATCTCATGTTAGTTTGGCACACTCTTACTGCAATTATTCTGCCTGCCTTTCAGTAATACAATGCAAAAACTGTTGTGCAATGACACGGGGCATGTGATTGAGTTACTCTGTTAGATGTTCTTTGCAAGCTGCAAAGGGTAATTCAACACAAGAGAATTAGCACAATGGCAACAAATTGGGATCATTATTCAAATTAATGTACCTTTGAAGAACTGCTGGTACCACTAAATAGTAACCAATCCACTCTTCTCTATTTTAACATCAAAACTTGGCTGTTTGAAAATAAAGTGCTTTCAACAGACTCCATGAGTTGTCCAATTAAGCACAGTCGTGCTGCACCAAGCTGAAAGAAAAACCTGGCTTTACAATGTCTTGTTGAGGACATCCTTTCCAGCTGTTCACCAGTTTTTCATCAGAATAGCTATTAGGTGTTATGTATCACATTAACGTAAGAGGTGAAAAGAAGCGTAAATTTGTCAACGTGTATAATAAAAATCCGAAACCCTTGACTCCAATCTGTACAGAACTTGGAACTAATAAGAATAACACGTCCAATAAATTATGTCATTAAATCTAATTTGCATGGATTCATTATGGTAATATGGAACAGGTTGTTATGTTCTATATATCTTTATTAAACCTCCAGGGTTGATTTCTGTTATGCTAAAAGGGAATGCATGTTACTGTAGCATTTTAATTAGACCTAATTTGCATAGGCAGATGAGGTAATCTACCATCTTCTCTATACTATATATTGCAATTTATATAAATGGCTGTTATTGAGCTAAAACACAGAGGTATTACTATGTTTCATCACTTTGTTTGGAACTGTTTGATTTCCTGATCCCTCTGATAAACACCTCCTATATTTTACGCTTCTCCGCTCTTCCTCCATTCTGTCAGCTTGCAAATTTCTGATTGACTTCAGTCCACCATGGGTGGCCAAGCCATTATCTGCCCGTTTCACCACAATGGTGAGACTCTCTGTATTGGCATAAAAAGCAGGTCCATGGCCGGAAATTTATGGTGCTCTGTCAGGCATGTGCTCCACCCAAACCAAGGTAAAGTTGACATAGGGCTTCTGATCTGGCATCATTGCACACCCGTGCAGCAATAAGGAGCTGCACCCTTCAATGATTAAAGGGTCAATTAAGGCCATTAAGAAGCCTATTGACCAAAATGTTATGTTGCCTGGGAGATTATGTGCTCATTGCACATAAAGGAGAAGAGGGTATAGTGTTTTTATCAATTTGTCATTCATGTGTGGGATGAAAGGCCCCTGGAGCACAAACACATTCATCTGATCTGTGATTTTGCTGCTGTCATACTTCTGAGTTCTGCCAGATTTCCTTTTAATTGTGTTAGCTTTCCAATCTGATTCATCTATAAATCTGTGCCAAAATTCGAATCAAATAGATCAGCTTGTATAAACTATGGGGAACACTGATGTTTACAAAAGATATTGGCTTTGAAAATCCATGGCTATATGGTATATTGCCACTGTAGTTATGTGGAGAGGGGGTTTGAGCTGAGGATAGGGGCACTCTGAAAGTCAGACTCTCTTTGACCCAGGCCTTCATTATGACACAGCACACAAATACTGTAGATTTGTCATCAGATGTGCCCCAACAAATGCAAAATATGACCAAAGCTCTGCATAATTAAAAACATTTTTTTTTAAAAAGCATTCCCCTAGAAAAGGGAACAACCACACTCATTTGCAGCACCCCCTCCCTTAATTCATCCCCCATCAGGGCCATTAGCCCTAGCTGTTTCCAACCTCAGACAGTCAGTCCAGATCCTCTGCGTTGGCAGGTAGACCAGATGCAACCTTGATGGCATGGTGTCTACCACATTGGAGTATTCATCTCTCTGGGGTTCAGTTGGTTATGGGTTCAAACCCCACTCTAGAGAGTTGAACATGTGAATTACAGACCCAGTGCAGTCCTGAAAGAATGCTACAATCTCTGTGATGCCAGTGTTCAGGTGAGCTATTAACTTGTGACCACATTTACCCTCTCAAATGCATATAAAAGATCCAACATTGCTATCTATGGGAGCTTGCTGTGTGCAAATTGGCCGACTGGTGCACTTTCCCCATTATAGAAGGGACCACACTTCAAAAGCTGTGAGGCACTCTGGGAAATCCTGAAGTCCTGAAAGCTGCTGGATAAATGCTTATTCATTATTTATTTTTCTTCACTGATGTTGATAGATGAAAGGAACTCTCCCCCCACAACTCTTTCCCCACTCCTCACACCCACAGCTTCCTCACGGCTGCTATAATGTTGGATCAGCGGCAAAAGCTGGGCAGGACCTGTAGAATTTCAGTGTACATTTCAGAGTTATATAAAAGTATATTGAGTCAGTGAAGGTTTTAGTCAGGATCAGCTCATAGCTGAAAAGTCGCAACATGAACATCAAATTTCTTTCCATATTGTAGGAACTATCTGTTTTTTCACAGGAAAATCTTCCAAGGATACTTGAATCCTGGAAAAATCCCAGAGGATTGGAAAACTACAAATGCAGTCCCCTTATTCAAAAAGGGAAGGAGATAAATAACAGGTAAGTTAGCTTAATATTTGTCATTGAGAATATGTTGGAGTCTGTTATAAAGAATGTTTTAGCAGAGCATTGAGAAATGTATAAGATAATAAAGCAGAATCAGCATGGCTTCATGAAGGAGAAATCATGCCTGACAAATTTATTTAAATCCGCTGAGGTGGTAATGAGCAGGATATATAAAGGGGAATGAATAGATGTAATAGGCTTGGATTTCCAAAAATGCATTTGGTAAGATACTGCACAAAAGGTTACTTAATAAGGTACAAGCCCATTTTGGTGGGGATAGTATATTACCATCGATACATGATTGACTAACAAATAGAATCATAACATCATAACAAATAGAAAGCAGGGAGTTGAGATAAGAAGTGCATTTTTAAGATGGCAGCCTGTAATGAATGGAACTGGGGAATATTGAGCACTTGGAACTAAATTAAAGAACAGGTCCTCAAGGGTCATAATCTCTGTATTACTACCCAAACCATGTGCAAATTGGCATAGGGTTGAGAGAATTAGGGAAGTTAACCCGTGGCTAAAGGGATGATGCAGATGTTCCATTTCATGGAGCATTGGCATCAGTATTGGAACAGAAGGGATCTGTACCTTTGGGACAGTCTTCACCTGAACCGATCTGGGACCGATGTTTTAGCGCTTTATCTGAATGCCTGTAGCATTCAAAACAAGGTAAATGAGTTGACTGCACAAATCACCACAAATAAGAATGATCTGGTGGCCATTACAGAGACATGGCTGCAGGATGGTCGTGACTGGGAATTAAATGTCCAGAGATATCAGGCTGTTCGGAGAGACACACTGAAAGGTAAGGGAGGTGATGTAGCTCTTATATTTAAGAATCACATCAGGGCGGTAGTCAGAGATGATATAGGTTCTATGGAAAAAAAAGATTGAATCCATTTGAGTGAAAATTAGAAACAGCAAGGAGAAAAAATCACTTTTAGATCTGCTCCTGTGTAAAGAGACAAGAATAATTAATGATCTTACAGTTATGGATCCTCTTGGAAGCGATCACGTTACGGTTGAATTTAAAGTACAGATGGAACATGAGAAGGTGAAATCCAATACCAATGTCTTGTGCTTAAACAAAGGAGACTACAATGGGATGAGGGAGGAGTTGGCTAAGTAGATTGAGTGCAAAAACTTTATGGTGGGACAATTGAGAAACAGTGGATGACTCTCAAAGTGATTTTTCACAATGCTCAACAAAAGAATATAACAGTGATAAGAAAGGACTGTAGAAAAAGAGATAATCAGCCATGCATATGTGAGGAAATAAAAGATGATATCAAATTGAAAGAAACTGCATAAAAAATGGCAAAGATTAGTGGGAAACTAGAGGATTGGGAAATCTTTAAAGGTCACCAAAGGCTGCTGTATAAGATAAAGGTGCTTGGTGTAACGGGTAATGTATTAGCATGGATACAAGATTGGTTAACTAACAGAAAGCAAAGAGTAGGGGTAAATGGGCATTTTTCTGGTTGACTAGTGACTAGTGGTGTGCCTCAGGGATCAGTGTTGGGACCATAATTGTTTACAATTTACATGGATCATTTGGAGTAGTGTGTCAAAATTCTCAGATGGCACTAAGATGAGTGGCAGAGCAAAGTGTGCAGAGGATGCTGAAAGTCTGCAAAGGGATACAGATAGTCTAAATGAGTGGGCAAGGATCTGGCAGGTGAAGTACAATGTTCGTAAATGTGAGGTCATCCATTTTGGTAGGAATAGCACCAAAACAGGCTATTATTTAAATGGTAAAATATTGCAACATGCTGCTTTGCAGAGGGACCTGGGCTCCCTTGTGCATGAATCATAAAATGTTGATTTGCAGGTGCAGCAGCTAATTAAGAAGGCAAATGGAATTTTATCCTTTATTACGAGAGAGATAGAATTTAAAAACAGCAAGATTATGTTGCAGCTGTATAAAGTGCCATGAGGCCACACCTGAAGTACTGTGTACAGTTTTGGTCTCCTTACTTGGGAAGGCATTCGAAGGGGTGCAGAGGAAATTCAACAGGTTGATTCTGGAATTGAGAGGGTTGGCTTATGGGGAGAGACTGAGTAGGCTGAGACTATTATTCATTGGAATTCAGAAGAATGAGGAGAGATGATATAGAAACATATAAGATTATGAAGGGAATAGTTAAGATAGAAGCAGGGAAGTTGGTTCAACTGGCAAGTGAAACTAGAACTTGGGGGCATTGCCTCAAAATGAGGGGGAGCAGATATAGGACTGAGTTGAGGAGGAACTTCTTCACACAAAGGGTTGTGAATCTATGGAATTCCCTGCCCAGCGAAGCAGTTGCGACTACCTCATTGAATGTTTTTAAGGCAAGAATAGAAAAGTTTTTGAACAGTCAAGGAATTAAGGGTTCTGGTGAGTGATCGGGTAAGTGGAGCTGAGTCCACGAAAAGATCAGCCACAATCTTATTGAATGGCGAAGCAGGCTTGAGGGGCCAGCCAGCCTATTCCTTCATCTGGTTCTTATGAATGCCATAAGAGTCAGTGCTGGTGCTACAATTATTTACAATAAATTTTAATGACCTGAATGAGGGATGTTAATATATTATGACCAAATTTGTGGCTGACACAAAAATAGGTGGGGATTTTGCTTCCTCTTATCTCTTCAGGAATTTTAATGAAGAATTCTGATCTGGATCCTTCCCTCACTTGTGACTTTCCACTTGATTTGCTTTTCCATTTCAGTTGCCGGGTATTCCCATTGCTATTTCATGGCACCTTTGAGTAAAGTAAAACTACTGTGATTCTTGTTTGTGGTGAGCCAACCTTATTTTCTATTTTCTTCATGAATAGTGCAATAGTTACAATTCAAAAAAAGGGAATAAAACAGCAATAATTCATTAGCCAAACATGTGAGGCCACAATAAAGGGGTTTATTCTCACACCTCATCACGCTTCCAAATGAATTTTGAACAACATAAAAGATTCGCATTAGCTGACGTGTGTTGAGTAGGATAACATGGAGCTGAGAATCGACTAAAAGGCAATAATTTAATAAAGCAATTCTAAACTATCAAGATCATGAGAGCATAGCTTGAGTGATTTATGAGTACCAACAAAACCCAGTGATGAAATACTGCTATTAAGGAAGGTACACTGAGTCAACGTTGCTGTGACAACTTGTGGTGCAAAAGTAGAAAGACACTACCTTGACAGACACTCTCCTCTCCACTCTGCTATTTCCAATCTTAGCAAACCAGTTTTGGGAACAAGCCCAAACTGTAACCAAATGTTTCCCCAGGGTGAAAGGCAGAGAGAGAAGCATTCTTGGTTACTGTCGTATGCTTTCAAGAAATAGAGATTTCACAGAAAACTGAAAGCCCCATGACACTGGATGAAAAGAAAATGGGATAAAAAAACTTGGATGCTTTTAAAAAAAATTATTATTTCATTGCATTAGTACATATGAGTTAGTGTTTTTTAAAAAATGTGTCCTCGGAATGTGACCCATAAATTACTCACCACTAATTCTCTTGCCAAGATAATGATGATCCCCCTCTCTGGTGCTGGTCCTCCACTCCCCACACTGGTGTTGGTCCTCCTCTCTCCACACTGCTGATAGTCCTTCACTTGGTGTTGATCCTCCACTCTGATGTTGGTCCTCCTCTCTCCACTCTGCTGATAGTCCTCCACTTGGTGTTGATCCTCCACTCTGGTGTTAGTCCTCTATTCTGATGTTTGTCCTCCACTCTCCACTCTGGTGTTGATCCTCCACTTTGGTGTAGTCTCCATACCGGTGATGGTCCTCTACTCTGGTGATGGCCCTACACACTGGCCTAAGAAGTTGCATGGATTATTCCTGTTCTTATTTCTTATGTTTTTAGGTTGTTGTGGTACTGAAAACTAATGAGAGGTGGCTGGGCTTTCTCTTATTCAAGACGGTTATAATTTGCCATTTCTGTGGCACAAATATTAACTATCATACGTTATCCAAGTGAAGATTTATCCAGGTCATAAGAACATAAGAACTAGGAGCAGGAATGGCCCACTGAGCCTGCTTCATCATTGATTCAGATCATGGTTAAATCTTGACAAATTTCAGCCAGAATCACTGATTTGATTCCATTGTTTATCTTCTGAATGCAGCTCTTGAGTATAGAAGATGGGTGAGTTTTGTAGTTCACCAAGCGTTCTATTTTTACAATGAATGTGAAGTCAAATTTGATGGACATTTCACCTTAATGTTGAGTAAATGTCTAGGAACTGCAAACTATCTCCAGAAGATTGGGTTACAATTGTAAAGGGCACTGCCAGCCTTCTGCCAACTTGTATTAATTTGGCAGTATGTGATGTGATATAATTCATACACCTGACTAGGGGAGAACTAGTTTTAAAGTAGTAAGCTTATTCCGAAGAATACATTTATTGTAAGATGAACTTTCTTAATTGGCTGGTAGGCAGCTACAACACATGGAAACTTTACATAACATAAGAACATAAGAAATAGGAGCAGGAGTAGGCCATCTGGCCCTTCGAGCCTGCCCCGCCATTCAATAAGATCATGGCTGATCTGTCGTGGCTCAGTTCCACTTTCCCGCCCTCTCCCCATAACCCTTAATCCCTTCTCTTATCAAAAACCCATCAACCCGCTTCTTAAAAATATTTAGCGAGGCAGCCTCCACCACTTCAACGGGCAGAGAATTCCAGAGATTCACCACCCTTTGAGTGAAGAAGTTCCTCCTCAACTCCGTTCTGAACTGCCCCCCCTTTATCTTTGCAGCAGGAAATTCCAGAAATCTTGTCCAAAATTACTATAATGAAGTTAGATGCCTCTGAAAGGATCTGATCAGCTGGAGGTAAACATAGAAACCATAGGCGGGGAAAACAACCACAGATTTTAATAACTTGTCATGGATTTGATTTAAGTTTCTGGCTCCCTTATGTCTCAGCATTCTGTTAATACAATAATATGAATTCAGTGCAGGCATTCCACCAACTGTTGGTGACAGGGACTCCCACTCTCTCCTTCAGTCCTCAACTGGTGATTTTGAAATCCTGTTATTTGTGTTGTACTAATGAGTCATGGAAATGGGTATTCAGCTCATATGTTTATTTATACAAAATATGGATATATACAGATAAAATGATAGACAGCTAATATATATTACAGAGAGATCTATCTTCTCCTCCACTTCTCTGCACAAAGGCCAATCCTCAGTGACTATCCATTGAATCACCAG
Organism: Carcharhinus amblyrhynchos; assembly: GCF_965287045.1. Taxonomy (NCBI): domain Eukaryota; kingdom Metazoa; phylum Chordata; class Chondrichthyes; order Carcharhiniformes; family Carcharhinidae; genus Carcharhinus; species Carcharhinus amblyrhynchos. The sequence goes on along the minus strand of NC_137328.1, from coordinate 91,194,404 downwards.
CAATGTGTTGTGTTTTTTTTAATACAGGTGGGGCAAGGAGGCAGGCATTAAGTCTTCCTCAGCCAGAATGTGGATTGAACCCTGGGTTATTGGCATTATGGGCAGCACGGTGGCACAGGGGTTAGCACTGCTGCCTCACAGCTCCAGGGACCTGGGTTCAATTCCCAGCTTGGGTCATTGTCTGTGTGGAGTTTGCATGTTCTCCCTGTGTCTGCATGGGTTTCCTCCAGGTGCTCTGGTTTCCTCCCACAGTCCCAAAATGTGCAGGTTAGGTGGGTTGGCTATGATAAATTCTTCCTTAGTGTATCTGAACATGCTCCGGAGTGTGGCAGCTAGAGGATTTTCACAGTAACTTCACTGCAGTATGAATGTAAGCCTACTTGTGACTAATAAATAAACTTTTTAACATTAGCCTGATCCACATGATAACTGTCTAGTTAATCGAGCTAACTATGCAAAACTCAGAATATAATGTCTAATGTTAAATGTCATTCTGTGATTGGACAGCACTTGTGGAGTAATCCTGATTATGCTCACATCTACACTGATAACTAACTTAAGACTATCAGTTGGGCTTGTCATGTGGCTGGAAGTTACATGTTATTTATACACATCTTTCTGTCTTCTGCAGAGGGAAGGAACATATCCAGACATTACATCTTTTTGAATTAAACAGAAGTGTGGGGGATAGTAATTCCCTGGTGTATTATCCATGGCAATGCCTCAACCAATCAAAGTTGACTTGCTGACCAATCATCACCTTTTCTCATGCAGTGCTGCTTCCTTTGAAGTATGATATTCTTGTGCCTGTCCTGGTGAGGGCAAGAAGAAATGCTTCACTACAATGGATGGGATTTTACAGCCTGGCTCGCCCCGCAACAGTAAAATCCCGCATTAGGTCAATGGATCTTCCCATTGTCTGCCCCGGCCTGTTCCGATTCCCATGGCAGGCAGGGCGGGAAAATTCCGGCAATGGCTATTTTGAGATTAAAGCTGTGAAGTAGTTCACTACAAACAGATAAAGCACTCTGTAATTTGACCATACACACCAAACTCTTAATGTGACAGCATAAAATTGTTAAACCAATTATTATGGTTTATATTAAAGGAGAACATTTTCAAACAACATGGTTAAACAATTTACAAATTAATTTGCTATCCAATCCACCGCATGTTTTAGTTTGGGTCAAATTGCCAGTATCATACAGAATACATTTTTTAATGAGCCAACACTGTTGGCTTATTAAAGAAAATGATCTGCAAATTACAATTGGTCAGAGATGCTTCACGTTTTTTTAGAGATAGGCAATCAAAACTATCTGTTTAGATGTTAGAAGATTTGTGCTAAAAATAATTCCTCTGATGCCTTTGTGGCAAAATGCATTACTTGGTATTCTAACTGCCAACTTGGTTGACCTTGGTAAGGGCAACAGAGTCAACATTATAATTGACCATGGTATGGTCAAATTCATTGGCCTAAAGTCCTGTGTTTTTCACATGAATGGGACAGTGGGCAGATTACGATTTAAAAAATATCTGTTGTTTATTTGTCCTTGAAAGCTCAGCCAAATTGATTTCCGGCACAGAGCTGATGACGCTGGAATCCTGGTGGCCAGAGACACGTGGAGGCCACGGCATCTAGTGGAGAGCCCCCTTAGTGGCCTCTGCTTTTGCCTCCCAGCTGGTTCTGCTGCTAGAGCAGCGCAGCAGGATGGGAAAATCACCCCCCCCCTCTGAATTCCCAATTTTCAGGAAAATTGGAGTAACTTCTATATGTTTTTTTTAGTGTGATTTCCAGAGTGAATCTCTGACATACTGTATAATGCAGTGTACCTCAGCAGGATTCTCTCTAACAATCAAGGGGCAGGGCCTAGTCCCACCCAAGGGACAGGCAGCATAGCACTCAGCGGGCCACTGTACATGCGTCAATCTGTCAGCATGAAGATCTGTGCGTGCACAGTTGTTCTTCATTGCCAACATTAACTGCGCAACCCTCATCTACCTTCTTGGTTACTCCTTCAAACACTCAATCAAATTTGTGAGACCTGTTTTTCCACTCACAAAGTCATGCTGACTGTCCCTAATCAGTCCTTGCATCTCTAAATACCTGTAGATCTTGTCTCTCAAGATACCTTCCAACAACTTACCCACGACAGATGTGAGGGTTACCGGCATGTAGTTCTCAGGTGTTTCCCTGCAGCCCTTTTTAAACAAAGGCACAACATTTGCCACCCTCCAATCTTTAGGCACATCACCTGTGACTATTGATGATTCAGAAATCTCTGTTAGGGGACCTGCAATTTCCACCTAGCCTCCCACAATGTTCTGGGATACACTTCATCAGGGCCCAGGGATTTATCTACTTTGATGCGCTTTAAGAATTCGCTCGACAATCACCAGGCAAGACTGTTCCCTTCCTGTTGGCGAACACTTCAGCGGTCACGGGCATTCAGTCTTTGATCTTCGGGGAAGCGTTCTCCAAGGTGGTCTTCACGACACACGACAGCGCAGAATCGCTGAGCAGAGACTGATAGCCAAGTTCCGCACACATGAGCACGACCTCAACTTGGATCTTGGGTTCACGTCGCACTATCTGTAACCTCCATGACTTGCCTGGGCTTGCAAAATCTCACTAACTGTCCTGTCTGGAGACAATACACATCTCTTTAACCTATGCTAATGCTATCTCCCCTCACATTGTCTGCATCTTTAAGACTTGAATAGCAGGTTAGCTGTAAAGACTTGCATTCTAATCAGTATTCTGTAAACTGTGCGTGATTTTATATGCCCTTCTCTGATCAGAAGCTTCCACACACCTGATGAAGGAACACTGTTTCTGAAAGCTTGTGAAATTATTATCAAATAAACTGGTTGGACTCTAACCTGGTGTTGTGAGACTTCTTACTATGTTTACCCCAGTCCAACGCCAGCATCTCTACATCACGGTTGGACTAGCACAGGTGATTATTCAGTCCTTTCTGCCTATCCTGTATTAAATCTTTGTTCAAATCTACTTTATGAATTAGTGAAAGCAACAATTGTATCACCGAGGTAAAAAAATCAAATGTCTTTACAGGTCACATCCTGAATATTGATTTGAATACCGATTAATATTTAAAAATGGTAAAGTTAAGCAAAACATGCAAAAATGAGGCAAAGATAAGTTTCGAATGGTGATTTTAAATTAATTTTACTGACTATCTTTCAATACTTATGAAAATGATCTTTTTTTTATCCAATATGTTCCATTCCGTGCTCCATCAATATATCATGCTATAGAATATATCCAGAGGCAAATAAATTTTACAGTGAATATAAATATAAAACAACACATATTCCCAAAGACCGGCAGTGTAGAGGTCCTTACCTCAACTTTGATTTTGTTATGTTTATGAATTATGCATGCCTTGTACTTTTAAATTGTGCCTCCTAATGTTAGTCTATTAAAATATGTCTTTAGCAAATAGTCAAAAATGTCACTACACTCAGTGACAGATTAACTATAGCTATTGTTGAGAAGGATCATTAGGCTTGATTGATGAAAATATATTAACATTTGTTCACACTGCGTTAGGATTATGGTTTAACATTCACATAATTTGCCACATACAATATTTTTCTCATGAGTTTTGTCAGCCGAAGAGTTGGATGGAATGTTTCAATGATGCAGCAAAACATTACTTTTTCACCTGGGTTTCCTGTCAGGTACTTCTAATTGGAACGCTATGTTTCTCGTTCTGCCCACGGGAATTGTAGCAGGCGAGGGGTTGACCAATGAAAGGTCTGTCACCCTCGGGCGAGATTTTCTGGGATTGGTGCAAGCACGGCTGGAAAATCCCACCCTATAAGTGGAGTTTTCTTCGTCCCATGAAAGCAGGTTTAAAGGAAAGGACAAGGGGTCAATGCTCTGATGCATGCCAGCCTCCCAGCACTTTTGCTGGACAGGAATTGGCAGCGACTATCTGCCTGCCAGCGGCGAGTCACCAGTAACAATCAATTAGGAGACGGGGGGTGGGGTGGTTGTGGGGAGCGAGAATGGGGGAGGGAGAATGCAGGGAAGGGAGGTGGGGAAGAAGGGAGGGGAATGTGGGGTGGACTGAAGGGAAAATGAGGTGAAATTGAGCATTGGGGAGAGCAGAGGGAAGATGAGTGGGCGGAGGGGGTGGGGAAAGGGGGAGTGATGGGCAGTTTTCAGTGGGGCTAGAAGCTACGTGAGCCAATAACAAGGCTGCTGAGATGAAAAACCGCACGCACAGCCCAAATTAATCTTCTGGAACAACTTTTCTCTCCCCTTCTATTGAGCTACTAGCATTAGGTCAAATTAGCTTTGGAATTTTATTCACCATTCTGAGGGCACCTCCATTTTGAGCCTTTCACTCACGCTTGCCTTGCTATCTGAGCAGGACCCACTTCTCCCGATGGATTTGTCAGACATACCAGATCCTCAGCAGCTTACATACCACCACCCACCCCCCCCCAACCCCCAATTGGGCTTACAGCCTCAGGAACTCACTCTCGATCCTTAATTGGACAGCAATCACAAAGGTTTCCAATGAGGAGTCCATCTCCACCTCCAGAAGGTGCACTGAGGTGATTCCAATGCCTGAAAATATTCCATCAGCAGAAAATTCTGCCCTATCATTTTTCAGGTGGGTGAAGCTTTATCCTTCCTCTTGCAGGAAGACACTGGCCCATTTCTTGTTGCTTGAGCTGTATTTTTGAGTTGAAGCATGTTCAACTCCCCCACACCCATTTTCATGTTCCTGCAACTGCTGGAGATTCAATTGGTCTTTCTGATATGCTTTCCTGAATTTAGAGTGCTAATTTCTCTGTTCTTCAGATGCCACTTTACAGGCGAGCTTCAATGTTTATGCTGAAGGTGATATCTTTGCTGTGCAAAAATCAAGCATCAAAAATAACTTCATGTTTGTAAAATCCAAACAAAACAATATCTCCCAGACAGTAAATAAATTGAACCACAATAATAAGTCAGAACTTGCTGGAAAATAATGGCATGCTAATGATGCATAGTGTTTGTAATGTGTAAATCAGCCAGTAAGTCTGTGGATTAAGTTATGCACCATGCGAATCTTCAATGCTTGCTGGTTTATTAACGCTGCTGCATTGCTTGTTCAACACAACTGGCACCGTGTCCTCAGCATCCCTATTATTTTTGAGAACTTGGTGGATTTGCACATTAATTGCCCATTAAACTGGTCACAGAATGTTACAGCCTGTTCCCAAGAGCAGAAAGGCCTTTTTTTTAACAAGATGGTTAATGTAGTGCCAATCATTCAGATTCACTGCTATATGTGATAAATTCTCCTTGGAGATTTAAATTTACAATTGAAATTTTTTAGTAGTTTCTCACTTTTCCTTTCTGAGAGGCGCACAAGACAAATTTCTCCTTCAAAGGGCTGAATGGTCTCCTTCTATGAGGTAACTATTCAATGCTTCTGATTTCATTCATCCAATCTTTATCTTTTTCCTTTATTTCTTTCCAAAACCTAATTTGACCCTAATTCACTTCCTTGAATTCACCCTGCTTTGTTGTCAACCCTCTGAGTAGAATATGGATTTAACTATGTACTGTTCATGGCAAATGATGTGTTGGTACCAAGTGAGTTCTCACTTGTGTGGCTACAGATATAGTATGTAAGCTGCTGAGGATCTTGAAGTGAACAATTTAAGTTGTAGTCCTTTGTCATCATTCCTACAGAACCCAGCAACTTTACATGGTGTCAGGAGCTGGTTGAGATGGTCCAGGACTATGACGCATTGATCCTTCAGTGGCATAAATTAGTTATTCTCTGACTGGGAGACAGTGACTTGTGGGATTCTGCAGAGATCTGTGCTAGGGCCCCAACTGTCCACATTATATATTAATGATTTGGAAGAGGGAACTCAATGTATTATCTCCAAATTTGCAGATGATACAAAGTTAGATGAGAAGGTGAGCTGTGAGGAGGATGCAGAGATGCTTCAGCATGATTTGGACAGGTTGAATGTGTGGGCGCATGCATGGCAGATGCAATATAACGTGGGTAAATGTGAGGTTATCCACTTTGATATTGATAACAGGGAGACAAATTATTACTTGAATGGGTATAAATTGAAAGAGATGGGTACTCAATGAGACCATGATGTCTTTGTGCATCAGCTGCTGAAAGTAAGCATGCAGGTACAGCAGGCAGTAAAGAAGACAAGTGGTATGTTGGCCTTCATAGCGAGAGATTTGAATATAGGGATACAGATGTTTTGCTGCACTTTTATGTGACATTGGTGAGGCCACACCTGGAGTATTGTGTGCAGTTTTGGTGTTCTTATCTGAGGAAGGATGTCCTTGCTATAGAGAGAGAACAGCAAAGGTTTATCAGGTTGATCCCTGGGATGGCAAGTTTGTCAAAGGAGTAAAGACTAAATTGGTTAGAATTATTTTCACTGAAGTTGAGAAGGGTGAGAGGAGATTTCACAAAAACTTATAAAATTCTAACAGGGTGAGATAGGGTAGATTCAGAAAGAATGAGCCCAATGGTGCTGGGTCTAAAACTAGGGGTCATATTTTGAGATAAGAGGTAAACCTTTTAGAACTGAGGTGAGGAGATGGTGGTGAAAGTGTGGAATTTACTACCACAGAATGTAGTTGAGGACAAAATGTTGTCTGATTTTAAGAAGAAATTAAATATCTCAGGGACTAAAGGGATCAAGGGATATAGGGGGAGGGGGTTCAGGATATTGAATCTGATGATCAGCCATGGTCAAAATGAATGGCAGAGTAGGCTTGAAGGGCTGAATGGCCTACTCTTGCTTCTAGTTTCTGTGTCCTGCTAATCTTCAATGAGAGAGACCATCACCGACAATTGGAAAAGGTTTGAAAAGGAATGGCGCATATGCTGCCATGCCAGTCTCTCCGATAAATTGAAGAAAGTACAAGCACATATGCTGTTGACACAGTGGACCTCGAGGCAGTTGAAAAATCTGAATCCTTTGTCTTCCAAGGGTAGTTAGCCCAAGAGGACCCTGAAGTGATAGTAAAAAAAGATGAATTAATATATGCAGCTGTAAAAATGATATCATGGGCAGATGCGTTTTTAATGCTATCAACCAAAAATTTGATGAATCAGTACAATCCTATGCCTTGACTTTGAAAATTCTGGTAAAAATGTCTGTATTCAGTACTCTCACCAATGAATTCATAACAGATTGTATAGCTTGGAGAATGCATGGCAATGCTGTGTGCAAGGAAACCTCATGTTCGAATCCACTAGTTGTATCTGAATGCTAAACGACAAGTCTGGGGAGAACACCAAGGGATTAAGGAGAGAAACAGAAGTTTTCTTGGTACAGAATACACCTTTCCAGAACTGTAGTGGCCAGCGCCCAAAAAACAGAAGCACGTGCTTCACATTTAATAAATGTTTCAAAAGCTGTAGCAAATGAAATCACCTTGCCAAGTGTTGCAAGTCAAAGTCACGGCAACTTGCCACTACCACAAGTCGTGTTGCAGCTGGCTACCCCTCCAAGGTTCAGAACAGGAATAAAGTGAATGAGCCGGAGGTAAATCAAAACAACCAGAGCATTGAATATCTTAAAATCTCCTACTGAGACGGTGTTGATTTTATCATGGGAATAGGTGAAATATTCACAATGTTAAACACCGCTCACAGCAATGCCAAACTTAAAGTCAAAATTGGCATCAGGACAAATTGTTGAAGCTGCTTCTGCAGGCAATCGAGCCTTGTTGCTGCACTAATTGTTGTTGCATCTGGTGGGCAAACTATATGTGCAAAAGGCATAGCCACCCAACACTGCATGTACAGCACATTCCAATTCCACTTGGTTGATCAGGAAGTCAAACCACTGCTTGGTCTCCAGGTCAGCATGCACTAGGGCTAATTCATCTTGGGCTGGATGTACACAGCGCACAGCACCAAACTTCAGAAATGCAAGAATACAAAGAGCTTTTCGATTGTGATATTATTGGGAAGTTGTCTGTCATATGTCACATGACACTGTATGACTCAGTTACACCCATTGTCTGTGCTCCAAGAAGAGTACTACTTACTGTGAAACATAAGGTAGTCAAGAAATTTGACAGAATGATAAGGCTGGTTGTCATAGCTCCTGTAGATGATGCCATAGAGTGGGTTTCAGTGATTGTAGCTGTGGTAAAGGTAGATGGTAAAAACTGTGTTTACGCCAGTCCAACGCCGGCATACCCACATCGTAAAGGTAGATGGCACAGTCAGGATCTGCATCAACTCAGTTCACCTAAATAAAGCATTGCTAAGACTGCATCATCTGATGAAAATGGTTGATGGTCATAGCCGACATGCCCAGCGCTAAAGATTTAGCATCCTGGATGCAAGGTGTAGATTTTGGCGGGATGTAGAATCTTCAAAGCTCATTATGTTCATCTCTCCAATGGGTGGATACAGGCTCCTCCACTGGTCTTACAACAGACTGTGGAACAGATCTTTGCCGGACAACTTGAAAGCATCCTGGTTTGGGGCCATACACTACAAGAACGTGATGCACATCTGTGATTGGTCCATGACAGAATCAGGACCATACAGTTGAAGCTCATTCCTGCTAAATGAAAATTCAAGGTCAGCCAGGTCCCCTACCAGGGTCACCTGCTTTTCACCGATGGTGTGAAGCCAGAGCCAGTTAAGGCAACAGCTATGCATCAAATATCACCTCCTGAGGCCCTGCAGCATTTCCTCGGCGTTACATTTTATCTATCAAAATTCATTCCCAGTTGCAGTAAAGTAACTGATTCCCTCTATCAATTTCTCCACTAGGATATCAAATGGTGTTGGCAGGAGCACCACAATGCTGCAGCCAACAAACTCAAGGATCTCCTGTCAGCCCCTCCAGTGTTACAGGTTTTGTGGCCCAAACTCATGCTCTGTGTCATCTAAATATTCTATGTTTGTTTATTGTATTCAACATTGTCCTTTGCATGCAAATCTGGATTGTCCCAACTGAAATGAGAAAGACATTGAATGTGCATTCATATGTATATTGCCGTGACCTGTACACAGCAAACATCATGTTGGTGGCACGGGAATTTTCACCAGTATGGCTACAAGCATGGCACGCAAGAGTTGCTGAAGATTTTATAGTAAACTGTTTAAGCTGTAGTCCTTTTGTCATCAGTCTAACACAAACCTTCAACTTTATACTCTAGACCTTTCTTAAAGCTTAAATGGCATTATTAAGGCAATATAGACTGTTGGTTCCTCTAACACTTAAGGCCCAGATGTCCTGTTATACTCGTTGCTCACAATTCACATTTGGAGCAATTTAGAGTCCAAATAAAAATTGAATTGTAAGGTGCATGTAATTATCTGTTGTGCCCTGGCAAAATCTCATCCATCTGTTGGAGATTATCACATATCCTAGAACGAGGGAAACATACTCAGAGAAGGACAGGTACACATTTATACAATGTGCAGTGCAGAAACATTCCATTCTGCCCAACAGATATATGTCAATGTTTATGCTCCACTCCGGTGTCCTCCATTCTTTCTCATCAAACCCTATCACCGTACTCCTCTGTTTCCTACTCCCTCACATTCTTGTCAAACATTTCCCTAAATGCATCAATACTGTGGCTTGAATTTTCATGCAGAAGGAGAGGGTCTCTGTCTTTGAACAGATGGTTCCAGAGGCCAGAATCTGGAAGTCCTGTCCTGAATCCTGCCTCCACGAATTTTCCTGGGTGGGGGGTGGGGGTGGGTGGATTTTTAGGCTTGTTCAATTTCTTGTACATTGCTCTGTCCTCCTGCTCCCCCCCCCAACCTGTTCTAATAGTTTTGGACCTCATACTTTCTGTTGCATCTTTTCTTCTAGGACGCTAGTTCTATTCCAGTTCAGCTGCAGCCCCTCTCATCAATCCAGCACTTTGCTATCCTAATACTGTTGTTCCGCACACCAGACTCTTAGCCACGTGATGGTATTCCTGATCAGACTGACCTCTGTCAATTTTCACACAGCTCATGAAATAAACCAACGATCATTACCCTCACAGGGCTAGTATGAGTTGAGATTTTAACTCCTGATTCTTCCTGAACAGACCTCCTCCCTGTACCTGCCTATGTCAAACAGAGAGGAATCTTCCAGTCAGTGTAACAATTCAGATTCTTCAGGCAAAATGTGGTGAAAAAACAAGGTCTGTGAAACATTTGGGGTGAATTGTCCAAGGATTCAATGGAATGAAATAGTGTGAACAATATAAGAGAGAGCTGGGTAAATATTTGAAAGAGTGGCTGATACTGAGACCCGTACTCTCCTTTGTAACATTCGGTGATAAAATAGCTGACAGCTGACAAAACATAAGATACTTCTGAATTTTATCAACTCAGCTCATGATGTGGCAACCCGTCTGAACACATTGTTTACAGGTTGTTTATATGGGTGGTTGTTTGTTCTTGAAATGCATATCAGATCAATATCTGTGGCTAGGTGATCACCATAAATAGATTGTCAGAATTTGGCTGCAGCTGTGAGAAGCATTTCAGCTCATTTGCCGGGCTTTTAAGATCCAACTTTATTTGATATATCACACAGATGTCACCCGGATGTATTTCAGGCAAGAGGAAAATGATCAGTTGTTCAGAGGTCTCAATGCTGTCATATTGCTATTGAACTTGCATCCACAGTAAGTATATTGCAGTATAAGCTACATAAGTGCTTACTAAGATGTCAATTGCCTGCAATTGACCAGCAGTGTAGAAGTCAGCTGGTGGATTATAAAGATGCTTACACTGCCTTTAAACTTTTGACTTTGGCTAAGATAAAGCACTGGCAGTTTGTGCCAATGCAGCAGCTGGGGCGTTTTGATGTTGGCTGGGTTTGTAGGTAACTCGCAGAACACAAGGCAATTGTACAAGCAACAGAGTCCTCTCCAATGATAATGGCAAAGGGAGATAAAATGCTGAATGGCATTTTTATTACAACTGGACAACTGTATTTATCATGTGCAACCTCTCTGAACGGAGAAAAATAATTTGACCATTTCACTTTAGTGAAAAAAATATTTTCGGAGGCCTTAGGGCCATGATGTGCCAACACATATCACCGCAATGATCAACAGCACTTTTTTATTGATCTCTTTTATGGCATAATACAAATTAACTCTGTAAAAAGGTGCTTGCTTAATAACAAATAGCAGCTTTTTAAAGTGCATGCAATATATCTTACTAGAATCTGTGGCAGTAAAGACTGAAAGAAAAAGATTAAAAGCATTGAACCAGACACATTTTATTAGGAGCGACAAGTTCAATGATATATTTGAACATGTTAGAGAGTTGTGGCAGCAGCTCAGATTTACTTTTGATGGGCTCTTCACAATAGTTAAAGAAATCCCAGCTTGTCGAAGTTTTGTTTCCCTTGAGAAAACTAAACTCAGAAACTCTTTGGATCACCATTGAGCAGCAGTGCAAATTTTGACCAGGTTGTAATAGGATTGCTATTGCTTTCTGCCGTCCTGCTGTTGTGCTAGCTTTGCAATTAGTGATGTGGTTTTCGGGACTTTTCCACCATTTTAATCTTCAGTAATGTTCCTGGCAAATGTGCAAGGAAACAGCAGAGCCTGATAAAGCAGAAAAAAAACACTCATTCTAAATAAAAAGAAAAAGAATTATGCCCGTATCAAAAAAAGCACATTTTGATAATATTTAAGTAATTTGTTCATAGACAAGCTGATGTGTATGATTTCGCTGTATAAGGTTAAGGAGTCATCTCCTAATTCCCCCCAAAACCTACCCATAATCGAAAAGACACAAGTCAGGAGTGTGATGGAGCACTGTCCACTTACCTGGATGAAGGCAGCTCCAAATGATCAGGAAAGACAATATCATCCAAAGAGTGCAGAAGAGATTTACTAAGATGCTACCAGGATTTGGTGGTTTGAGTTATAAAAAGAGACTGGATAGACTGGAACTTTTTTCCCTGGAGCATAGAGGGTTTAGGGGTGATATTATAGACGTCTACAAAATAATGAGGGGCATAGATAAGGTAGATAGTCAACATCTTTTCCAAAGTGTAAGGGAGTCTAAAACTAGAGGCTGTAAGTTTAAGGTGAGAAGGAAGAGACACAAAAGGATCCAGAAGGCAAAGTTTTCACACAGAGGTTGGTGAGTGTCTGGAACAAGCTGCCAGAGGTAGCAGTAGAGGTGGGTATAATTTTGTCTTTTAAAAAGCGTTTAGACAGTTACATGGGAAAGATGGGTATCGAGGGATATGGGCCAAAAGTGGACAATAGGGATTAGCTTAGTGGTTAAAAAAAGCAGCACGGACGAGTTGGGTTGAAGGACCTGTTTCCATGCTGTAAACTTCTATGACTCTATCCAAGACAAAACAGCTTGCTTGATTGGTACCCCTTTCATTACTTTGAACAATCACTCCTCCCACCTCTGGCATACTGTGGCAGCAGATGGAATGCAGAAACTCACCAAGGCTCCTCCAACAGCATCTTCCAAACCTACAACTTCTACCACCTTGAAAGGAAAGAGCCCCAGTAGTATGGGAACGCTATCATCTGCAAGTTCATCACCTAATCACCTACCATCCTGACTTAGTACTATATCATTGTTGCTTCATCATCACTGATCATCTGAGAACTCCCTCGCCAACATTACAGTGTGTATGCCAATACTGCATAGGTGGAAGCAGTTCAAAAAGGCTTTTGGGGATGAGCAATAACAGCTGGCCTTGCCAGTGATGTTCACATCTCAAGAATGTATGAAGAAAATATGAGGGATTTTATATATCTAAAAGGTTGTAAATTTGGTAAAAGATTAGTAAGTTTATTGGTAAATTATGTTGTACAATGATTTATTTATTCTTAGAAAGTCACACTGAGCAGGTTAACAATAGTTCAGCCATCTTTTTGCCATTATGTTATGTCGGTGGCGATTCTCCTAGCCTGCTATGTTGCTCTGACAGTGCAATAGGCTGGGAGACTCAAGCGGAGGGTGCCATGGCTCTGTGCATCTCCGAGCTGAATAAATTATGTTAATGTTGGTTTCCATTTGATTAGTGGGCCCGGAAACTTCAGTCTCTGCCCCCCTCCACCAGGAGTGGTTCACTTATGCGGGGTTTACAACAGCTCCCTACTAACGGGGTGCTGACAGCCTGACCCTCCCCTATGGAGGCCTTCCAGGAGGTCAGGGGTAAGGGGATGTCCTCTGGGCATTGCCAGCCTGGCAGTACCAACCTGGCCCCAACACATTGCCCAAGGGGCAAAGTGGCAATGCACAGGAGGTACCTTGGCTTTGCCCATCTGGCATTGGGCAGTGCTAAGGTGCGGGACCAGATGGGAACTGGGCTCTATGGGGAGAAGATAAGTGGGGGTGAGGGGGGAGGTCCTGCTGCCACTCTGTACTTGGGCTTGATGACAGATGGAGGGAGGTCAGTGATCAGGGCTGGCCATTGGTGTGGGGGGAGGGGTCGGTCTGTCCAGGGTCTTGGGGCTGCGGGGGGGTGGGGGGGGGGGAGCATGAATGCGGGGTTGCAGGAGGAGGCGATCGAGGCAGGTGGAGGGGGTGTCGAGGTTGGCACAGACACATCCAGGAGGCCAGTAACCAGATGTTGGGGGTGGGCGGGTTGCACAGCCAGCGATGTGGAGTAGCGGGACTGGCCAACGATCAAACTGGTCAATGATTGGGAGGCTGGCAATGCAAGCTACTGCACATGGGCAGATCTCTGCTCTGACAGATTGGCGCATGTGCAGTGGCCCACTCAGCATTACGCTGCCGGCCTCTCCAGCGGGAATGGGTCCCACCCACAGCTTTTTAGTGAGATTCATGCTAGTGCGCTCTGCGATGCACAGAGTGTGGGAAATTCACTCTGAAAATTCTATTGAAAAGAAAAGCAAGATTTACTCCAGTTTTTACGTAAATTCAGCACTATGAACATTTTGGGGAGGATCCCACCCGTTATTTCTGTGTGACTTTCAGATTAAGTCATTACTTGAATGTAGTGGCAAATTATTTCAAACTTGTAAGGTTAGCTTTTGGTTTGTTGTTTAACTGGGAGTATTGCGTAGTCTGAAAGTCATCACAATTTTTATGGTACTATATATATCAACATTTACGGTACCATGCAATAAACATTATGATTGTTCGTTGAAGATGTGAGTTAAACTTGCTTAAAACTTCACGAAGTTAGTTTACTCATAAGATAATCATTTACAATGTTTGCATGTGACAATGATATTATGTGCAGAAATCATTTAACAAATTTTACCTAAATGAAAACAAAGATGTTTAAAGTAAATGAAATAATTTTCCTTTTATTGCCTTCTTTCTCCTTCCACGTGACCTATTTCACACTTTTGCTATTAAATGAGTTTCAATCTTTTGAAACAAATATTGGAAGCAAAAGGTGGCATAGTGGCATTGTCACTGGGCTAGCAATCCAGGGACCCCAGGTAGTGCTCTGGGGACTCAGGTTCAAATCCAATTATGGCAGATAGTAAAATTTGAATTCAATAAAAAAAGGAATTTAAAGTCTAACAATGAGTATGAAACCATTGTTGATTGTCATAAAAACCCATTTGGTTCACTAATGTTTTTGAGGGAAGGAATTCTGCTGTCCTTAACTGGTCTGGCCCATATGTGATTCCAAATCTACAGAAGTGGTTGACTCTTCAAAAAATGCCCTCTGAAGTGCCCTCAGTTCAAGAGCAGTTATGGATAGACAATAAATGCTGGCCAGATCCACAACAATGCAGACTCTTAAGTGCCCTTAGTGATGGACAATAAATCAGCCAGCCAGCAAAGCCCACATCCCATGAATGTATATAAAAAAAGTGACACCAACATCCCATGAATGAACAAAAAAAAAGTAAGGACTTCTTAAATGTGATCAGTGGAACTTCCTTATTGAGTATGTTCACAGCTGAAACAGATTGGAGCCTTTGCTGGATCTTTCATGGGGAAATGTGTTGAGCCAAGTGGACCAAGTGTCTGCGAGGATTGTTTAGGGAAGAATGATCATTGTATTATAGGGATTAGGTTAGAATGGAGGAGCGAAAAGAGCAATCAAATCTAGAACTTCAGAGTTGGAAGAGGGTCTTATTTCAAGACAATTGGGAGGGATCTAGCAAGAGTGAAATGGAACCATACGTGGCAGGAAAAATTGTAATAGATGATCTTTAAGAAAGAGATAGTTCAGTTACTGGTTGAGTCCATTCCAACAAGAGCATTGGATGATGACGAAAAAAAGAGGGTGTTTAATGTATGTCAGGTGAATTCTACAAGTGTGAGCCAGGTCAAGTACAATAGTTGAGAGAGGAGGTGGAGAGGAAAATAAGCCTAGAAGAGATAGTGCATGAGAACAAATAAGCAGTCAACATAAAAGGGACCTGAAAAATAATTTGTAAGTATGCAAATTGTAAGTGGGTAATACAAGGTGGAGTGGGTCCTATTAGGGATAAAGAAGATTATATAGAGTCAGTTTTACAGCACAGTAAGAGGCCCTTCAGCCCATTGTGAATTATATGCTGAATGGCACAGGGAAAGGCTAGAAAGCTTAGTGAGTTCTTTGCATTGGTGTTTATTGAGAAAGCGGAATCTGACAAATTATTGGTAGAAGCAAAAATAGTGAGACAATGGATAGTGTGAAAAAGGGAAAGGATTGGAAAGGCTAGTTACGTTGATGGTAGATAAGACACATGATCCGGACAGTTTGCATCACAGATTGCAAGAGGAGTTTGGGCTGGAGATTTCAGCAGGACTTGTCATAATCTTAAAAGCATCCTATATATGGGAAAGACTGGGGATAAAACCGGTAAAGAGACCTATGGAATGGGAGGCTCTGTGTCCAATTAAATAAAAAATTGGTTTAAGGACAGAAAGCAGCAACTAGAGGTAAATGGTCATTTTTTGAACTGGAGGGTGGCAGGCAGTGATCTTCCCCAAAGAGCTCTGGGTTTTTTTTGCTTTTAAAAAAAATGACCTGAATCTTGGAATACAGAGTAAAATTTTGAAGTTTGCTGATGATACTAACCCTGGAGGAGTGATAAACAGTGTAGATAATACAAATTGAGTGCAGCAAGATGTAGGTAAACATGCAGAATGGCAGACAAGTGACAGATGGAATTTAATACATAGAAGTGTAAGGCACTACATTTAGGCAGATTCGATTAAAAGAGGCAATATGTGTGTAACAGTTTAATTCTAAAGGTTGTGCAGGAACAGAGAAACTTAGGAGTGCCTGTACATCAATCTCTGAAGGCTGCAGAACATAATGACAGAGTGATTAGCTAAGCATGTGTAATCATGGGCTTGATAAGCAAAAACATTGGGCAGGATTTTTTGGCTGCGCTTGCCCCAAGGCTGGAAAATCCCGCCCGAGGTCAATGGACCTTTGCATGGTTCGTGTCCTACCTGCTACGATTCCCATGGCAGATGGGACGGGAAAATTCTGCCCATTGAGTACAAAAGCATTTATTAAAGCTCTGGTTAGATTCCAACTAGATTCTGGACACCACACTTCAGGAAGGATGGATGGCTTGTTACAAAGTTCGTTTGGAAAGGTCAGGATATGATGAGATTGAAGGGGGATTTGATAGGCGTGTGCATATTTATATCAAACTTAGGTAAGGTATATAAGGAAATACTCTTCCCATTAGCTCGACTATTTTATACATTGACCGGTAATGACCGTAAGTCACTGCCCATATATGAGGTGAAAGTGGAAACAATTAACTATTGTGAAAAAAAAATTGAATGGGCACTTGAAGGAAATTAACTTGATGAACTACGGAGATTGAGTGGGGGTTGGGCGAAAGGGGGGTTGTGGGGGGCTGCAGGAGAGGGTAGGGGCGGCAGGTGGGTGGACTGATTGGATTGTTCTGCCTGGAGCCAGCATGCATTCGACAGGCCAAATAGCCCTCTTCTGTTCTGCAACTGACTCTAAATGCAAGAATGTATTCTCTTGTTAGTTAATCCTTTCAAAACAATGGTCCGGGCTTCGCTGTCGTAACGTCAACCAAGCTGCCAGCATTCAACACTACTACTCCTCTGAATCTGATTTTGAAGTCTGCAAATACGGAAGTTGCTGTCAGTGATTTTATGATTCTCCATAGGGTGTGTTGTTGAAGTCCTCTTAGACTGCAATTAAGTAGAAATCATTGAATTGATGAGAGCTTACTCCTTTACGCTATTACTCTTGCCAGTCTCTTGTTGAATGAGGTGCAACTTAGTTTTTATTAGGGTATTGAGATCATAATTACTGCTGGATTGCCTAACTAGCCTGAAGAAATGGATTTCAGATTAATAAATTATCACATTTCTCCAACATGATAAAGAAAATCACATTTTTCTGATCTCTGAAGTGTGAATTATCTCAGTCAAGGCTGTATTATTCAGAAGTACATTTCAGATAGGTGTTACTGACTGTTACCTTCCAATACAGTTTGCAGTCAAAATATTCTGACTTCCATGTAATTCAAATGGTTAGAGAATGTTCAAAAAACATACATTGATGCAAAAGAGAATGATAACTGCTGCATAAGAGTATAAAAAGCCTAGAATTAAGTAAACATCTTTGGCCTTTCAAATCTATTTCATCAGCAGATAATATAAATCCCTTTATGGCTTCTTTTGACTTGATGCAAGTGAATGGGATAAAGGGGTTGATGTATGAGGAGAAATTAAACAACTTGGGCCTATACTTGCTGGACTTTAGAAGGATGAGAGGGGATCTGATCGAGGTACATAAAATTTTAAAGTGTATTGATAAAGTAAATGTAGACCAAATGTTTCCACTTATGGGACAATCTTGAACAAGAGGTCACAGGTATAGGTTGAGTGGTGATAAATTTAAAACTGAGATGAGGAGGGTGAGGGTGGTGAATTTTCGGAGCTCGCTGCCCTATATAGGAGTGGAGTGTGAATTGTTGAATGGTTTCAAGGTGATAGATATATTTCTAATGAAAATATGGGATAAAGGGATATACGGAACAGATGGGGAGGTGGATTTGAGACCAGAGAGAGATCAGCCATGATCTAATTGCATGGCAGAGCAAGCCCAAGGGGTTGAATTTGCCTACTTCTGCTTCTAGTTCATATGTTCCTATGCTCCTATGGATTTTGAGTGAGTTAAAAGTGAGCACCATTGTTGGTTTGGATTACTGGTAGATTTCTTAACTTTGAATCAATGGGTGGTATGTTCAGGACCAATCTTGGATTTGACCACCTAAGTTGGGTTGATACATTGATGCCGTAATGAGGGAGTTCTGCATTCTAAGTGTGATTTTAAATGGGGCCCCAACTTCTTTCTCAATTGAACGCAAAAAATGCCACACAGATCAAAGAATGGGAGGGTTCTCCCAGATGTTCTAAGCACCACCTATCCCTTATTTAGCATCCCAAAAAACTGAACATTTATCC
This sequence comes from Carcharhinus amblyrhynchos, assembly GCF_965287045.1. NCBI lineage: Eukaryota > Metazoa > Chordata > Chondrichthyes > Carcharhiniformes > Carcharhinidae > Carcharhinus > Carcharhinus amblyrhynchos. The sequence continues at coordinate 91,175,997 of NC_137328.1, read as the reverse complement.
AAGCGCTGTTTGTGGAATTTTGCTCTGTGCAAACTGGTTACTTTTTTTTCCCATATTGTAGCCAATGGAAATAAAAAATCTGGACAAATATTTAATAGACCAGGAACTAACACCTAGATCTTCCCAAAATAGTTTTCCTGAGTTAATAGTTAGTTCCAATCAGAGTTAAGGGGCCAAATTTGTTTAACACAATGAGATAATTCTTCCATTAATTAAAGAGAGTGTTGAATGAGATAGATACAGAGGTAATGGGTACATTATTTTTTTTTCAAAATTCTAAAAGTTTTGGCGATGTTCCTGTAGACTGGAAAGCAGTTGACTCTACTATTTAAGAAAGGAGAGAGGGAAAAAACAGAATTAAGACCTGTTACTTTGATCCTAGTAGCAGAAAAAAATCATTAAGATCTATTATAAAGGATATAATAACTAGACACTTAGAAAATAATGATTTGGTTGGGCATTGTCACAATGGATTTTAAAACATGTTGAAGTTTTTTGAGGAAATTCCTTATAGCTTGGATAAATGAGGACTATGGATGAACTGTCTTTGGATTTTCAGAAGGCTTTTTAGATCACCTGGGATTGAAAATAATATAATGGTTTGAGAATTGGTTGGCAGAAAACAGAGAGAAGGGATGAATGGGTCATTCTCAGGCTGTGACTAGAGGGGTAGAGGGGTACTGTAAGTGCATGGGCCATAGCTGTTCACAATCTATATAAATGATTTAGATGTGGGGACTAAATGCAATATTTCCAACTTCACAGATGACACAAAAATAGATGGGAATGTAAGTTGTGAGGAGGATGCAAAGAGGCTTCAAAGGGATTTAGACAGGCTGAGTGAGTGAACAAGAATATGCCAGATGGAATACAATGTGAAAAAAAATGAAGTTATCAACTTCTGCATGAAAAATAAAATGCAGATATTTCTAAAATGTTGAGATTGAGCTGGGTATCCTTGTTCATAAGACACTGAATGCAAACATGCAGGTGCAGCAAGCAAGTAAGTAGGCAAATGGTATGTTGGCCTTTATTGCAAGAGGATTTGAGTAAAAGAGTTAAGATGTCTTGTTGTAATTGCATAGGACCTTGGTGAGACTGCATCTGGAGTATTGTTTACAGTTTTGGCCTCCTTATCTAAGGAGGGATATACTTTCCACTAAGAGAGTGCAACAAAGGTTTACAGGACTAATCCCTGGGATGGTGGGATTGTAGTGACTAGGCCTTTATTCTATAGAATTTTAAAGAACAAGAAATGATCTTATTTATGGATAAAAAATTATTTTAAGTTCAACAGGGTAGATGCAGGAAGTATTTTCCCTGGTCGGAGGCCAGTTGGGGAGATGGGAGTGGGGGAGGGATAATCTAGAGCTAGGAGACACTGTCTCAGAATAAGAGATAGGCCTATTATTGTTGCAATGAGGTGGAATTTCTTTACTCAGAGAATTGGGAAACTTGGGAATTCTCCACTCCAGTAGTTGTGGAGGTTCAGTCATTGAGTATAATCAAGATGGAGGTTTTTAGAATTCTAAACATTAAGGGAATGATTTTCCCAGTCCACTGTGCTGCTTGAGTAGCATGTTGAGCCGGGAAATTTAAGCAGGAGGGGAAAAACAGGATTTATGACAGGCCTCCAGCCCGTCATGATTTTTCCTGTCCATTTTTTTGGATATAATCAGTCTTGTGCTATTGAACAATATGAGGCTGATTGCAAAGTGCAAAATAGAGATTAGCAGCCCCTCAAAGACGAGGTACATTTTTCAATGACAGCATGTGAAGAGAGAATTACTGAAGCAGTAGGTAGCATGGCAATGCCCAGGGCTTCCAATTCTCCAATGAAGTTCAAAGAGCAAGAAAGCAGAAGGAGGCCCATTTCCTCTTCTATGGAATCCTTGTCAAGTTACTCAGCAGTATGAGAACTTGGCTGTAGTTTGGAGAAAAAAATAATGAACTCATCAGGCTTTCCAAAATAGGGCTTAATCATCTGGGCTCACTAAAGTTTCCAACCCTGCTGGTGGAAGTCCACACCAGTGAGGATCATGGATCACATATGGTCCCCATGGGGACCAGTTGTGATGGCCTCGTTGGTGGGATCAGAGGCCAATGAGGCTCCTCCAGGAGGTCAGGGGCAGAAAGGTGTCCCTTGGGCAGTGTCAGCTTGGCACCATGTCACTGCCCACTGGACACCCTGACACTGCCAGCCTGGCACACTGGCAGTGCCCAGCAGGCACAAAGCAGTGTCAAAGGGGTCAGGCCATGGTTGGGAGAAGGTAGGACTGGAACGAATGGAGGGAATTCTGCAGGAAGCAGGAATTGGTGGTGAGATCGGCCTTCAGGAAGCTGGCCGTAAGGGATTGGGGGAAGGACATGGGGGCCAGCGATGTCAGGGATGAAGTGTTTGTCAATCAATTTCTCAGTATACTGGAAGTTCATCGCATGTACGTTAGCCCTTCTACAGCCAGCCTCTCTATGGGATTAGACCCCTCCCACCACCCTCCCCCCACCACCTATCTGTACATGTCTGTGTGTGTGTGTTCAGTTGAAAAAGGAATAGGCAATTCCCAAAAAACTCAACAGCCTGGCTACCTTCAATACAGTGTGCAATCTTCCTTTTCAATGATTCTGATAGCTGTATCTCTAATGGTATACCAGAGTTTACAGTGTATCAGAACATACTCCTATTGTTCTACCTTCCATTGTGTTGCAGCTTCTCCTGTTAGAAGATTAGCATGCGTACTTGATCTTTTGAAGATGTGTGCCGTAGTTTAGCATTGCGTGTCCAATGAGAGGAAGGAACAAGTGTCATGAAGACCGAAGAGAGATGTAGGGGTGAGGAGAAGAGCAGTATGTATGCAAACAGGAGGAATTATGACGTAGTGTTGGACGAGAGGCTTGGGTAGTGTGTAGAGGGAGCGTTGTTCATGCTGGAGCTAAAAATGGGTTGGGCAGAAATGTATAGAGTTAGAGAAGGGTAAAGGGAACTTTATTTTGGAAAGCCTGATGAGTTCATTATTTTTTTCTCCAAACTACAGCCAAGTTCTCATACTGCTGAGTAACTTGACAAGGATTCCATAGAAGAGGAAATGGGCCTCCTTCTGCTTTCTTGCTCTTCGAACTTCATTGGAGAATTGGAAGCCCTGGGCATTGCCATGCTACCTACTGCTTCAGTAATTCTCTCTTCACATGCTGTCATTGAAAAATGTACCTCGTCTTTGAGGGGCTGCAGACTGCCTGTAAATAATGAATGTTCTGTTCGATTTCTCACCCTCCCAGTTGGTTTGCTGCCAAATATACACCTCAAACAAAAATTGCTCCCACTGTTTTTAACACAAAAGATCAGGAAGAGAGAGAAGTTGGCCAGGGATAGTTGATTGAAAATTCTGAGCAAAGGGATTACTGGAGTTCAGAGGAATTTAAGATCTTCACAAGGTACAGGAAGACAAATAACTCAGCAAATCATGTGTGTGTAAGAGTTTAGTTCCTGAGAAACAAGAGATAATAAAAATGAGGAAAAGATCTAACTATCCAGAAATTTTCAACCTGGAGCTGCATGCACCCAAGTATTCCTGAGGGAAGACACATCACAAACCATACTACATTGTCTCAATAGAAATAGGTTGTATACATCTATGAACATTCATTAAAACTTCAAGCTTTATCAGAAATAAACAGAATTAACGAGACTTCTAACCTGTGCCACAGATTGACTACGTAATGTAAACTCTTCAACTGGGGCTAGAATCCAAACAAAAATTTGATAATTTATCTTAATCTTATGCGTTGAATATAAGTTAGCTCATTGTTAGCAGAGTCTAATCAATGCTGTGTTACTGGCATATGCTTGAACTGCAGTATAAACACAAATATAATCATTTCCAGTAAATTATATCAACTTTTACTACATTTATTGTTTATATCAAAATGTTACCAATTGTATCATCATCAATATGTTATGAAAGAAACTTTAGTTCATGATTTCCTTGTCTGAATTCTTCTTTGATCACTTTGGTAAGAAGAGGTTAATTCATTCATCCAGAAGCTTCTACGCCTCCTTCTAGAGTTCTCTGTCCAAAGGCAAATATTCACCAAATAATGACAAAGTGACCTGGTTTTATAAAACTATGGGTAAGGCAAGGAAGGGGACCTCATGTCTAAATCAGCCTGAACGGGAGTCAAATCCCAAACTGTTGGTGTTAATCTGATCCACATGCTAATTGTGTAGCTACATGAGTTTACTGCTACTCCCTCTCTGCTTCTATGTACTCAAGTACAATTATTCAAATTGATATGATTTGAACTAGTTAACATAAAATGGATCAATCAATGCGTACTCAACATTTAGTACTTCACTATGAACAATAGAATTAATCCTCCTGTTAATCCAATCTGGAATGTTGTTACTATGCTGCAGCTGGTATTCCATCAAACGTGACATTTTAAAGGCCCAGTGTGACCCATATCTCTCTTTGTGCTCTGAGAGACTTATAATAATTTTTAAAGCATAGAGCAAGGACTTTGAGGGAATGCCAATTAGGGATGTGTGGCACAGTGATTGGCACTGCTACCTCACAGCGCCTGCGTTTGATTCCTGGCTTGGGTCACTGTCTACCTCAATTTGTGCGTGGGTTTCCTTTGGGTGCTCCAGTATCCTCCCACAGTCCAAAGATGTGCGGGTTAGGTGGACTGGCCATGCTAAATTGCCCCTTAGTGACAGGGAACTAGCTAGAGTAAATGTTATGGGAATAGGGCCTGGGTGGGATTGTGGTTGATGCCGACTCGATAGACTGAATGGCCTCCTGCACTGTAGGATTCTACAATTCTATGAAAAGTCAAAATACAAAAATAAAGTTTTCACACGTCCGATGAAGACTAACGAGCTAGGTAGACATGAGTAACTGACACCCTATAAACAGATTTTGGAGCTGGCTGTGATAAATAATAGGCTAAAGTTCAATTAGCTACATTGTGTGTAAATAAAATTGAGGTAGCTAATGGAAATACGGTGGAAAGTATGCATACTTGAAACCAGCTGAAAAAAATTGTTGGGGTTTCAGTACCCTGGGACCTTTGATGAAAATGGGGAGCAATGGAGATCTTATGCTGATCACTGTGACTATTTTGCGTAGGTAAACAAAATAACTGAAGGTAATGGCCAATAATTTGCGCCAAGTGGTGGAAAGCCCTGGACTGCCAAAAATAGGAGAATTTTTTGCATACGTGCCTGCATTGAAAAATCACAATCTAACTCTGAAGAGAGAAGCATCCTCCAGCCTGTGTCAGGATAATCTCCATAGGCCCTAGTGTACTGTAGCCTCACTGCGCTATGATAGGCTAGACAGGAATACTCATTGAGGTCTTACAATGAAACAACAGTTTTGTATTGAACACGGAGCAGAAGGACTCCTTGCTACTATAAAGGCATGTTGAATTTTTTTTCAAATTTTTTGTTATTTCTTTAAGCATTTAATCCTACTATTTTTGGTTCATTGTAATTGGCTCATTGCTTTTGGCTCAAGAGAAATCTTTATTTTATTTTTATGATTGAAGATGAGTATTATTTATTGTATAAATAGACATAGGTTTTGCTATTTGTTTTAAATCTGTGAAACTGCTATTTAAATCTGCATTATATTATTATATAACATTACACGTGGCATGCTTAAAAGTGTTTGTATGTCTTCATTTAGAATATGGAAAGTGAAAATGTATTTGGGAAGGAGAGAGGTCAGAGTTTCTCAGTCCATGATTTGGATACCTTCTTGCATGAGGTCGAGCAAAGGAGAGTTCACACTTTGGACTGTGGAAAACCTACACCACCATTAGCTTATCATTACTATTCTTCTGCTTTGCTTACCTCATTTATAATTATCTCGCATTTAAAACATATATTTTTATGTTTCAATAAAGCCTTTGTAGAATTTTGTAAAGTTTAGTGGAAAACATTTATCAACATTAATAATGTTAGAAATACAAAACTTTGACACCATGTTAACATTTAACTAAACATTTATCTTTAACAGCTGTCTAATGACATTTTGTTTAATTGCCTCATCTTTTCCAAATTTCTTGTAATAAAATATATTTTTTTCTTCAACACAACAATTATTTTTACAGCTCTGTTGTCTTTCTGTAAACAAGGAGGCGGGGGAGGGGGATTTAAGAAGGGGAGAGGAAGGGAAGGGAAGGGTATGGATATATGGGATGCAATCTTACTGGCTATTCAAGCCGGTTGATGGGCACAGTGAGCCAGTAAGATTGCATGCGGTGCCAGAAAATGGGTTTGTGCCCGGTTTTGTGCCACACACTATGTAACTGGCATTGTTTTTCTGCTGGGATCAACTTCACACCCAAAAAGAACACAAAACTCATTTGAATATTAACACCATCATTAGTATGATATTAATGCATTCTGCATGGCATTTTACAGCCTCACTCACTTATCACCTTGCCTGTTAGAACTCACACCAGTGAGAATTGCTCATAGTCCCCACCATCGGGGATTATGACATGATGGCTGCACTGGGAGGATTGGAGGCCATTGAAACCCCCAGCGGCTTGACCAGACAATGCCCATCTGTTGGGCACCCTAAGGTTGTTGGGGTGTGGCCTAAGTGGGAGTGGGGTCTGAGTGGGAGTGGGGCTATATCCACCAATTCTCCAACTTGCTCTTGACTCGACAATCCCTCCTCAAGCCCTGGCCCTCCAACTCTCCCCAATCTTCAAATTCATGTTCATGACCCTCCTACTCTCACAGACCTATTCCTATTCCCTCTAACCTTCTAATTCCATCATTTATCATCCATCTAATCGACACATCTAGGGACACTAAGGGTCAATTTAGCATGGTCAATCCCACCTAACCTGCACATCTTTGGACTGTGAAAGGAAATTGGAGCATCCGGAGGAAACCTATGCAGACACTGGGACAGCATGCAAACTCCACACAGTCACCCAAAGTCAGAATTGAACCCAGTCCTGGGAGCTGTAAGATAGCAGTGCTAACCACTGTGCCACTGTGCTTATTTTCTGTTTCCCATTAACTAACCAATCTTCTATCCATGCTATAATGTTATCTTTTAGACCAGGTACTCTTAATTTGTGTAGTAACCTTTGATATGGCACCTTGTCAAAGGCCTTCTGGAAATTTAAGTTCAGCACCTCCACACAATCTTTTAATCTTTTATCAAAGTCGCTTGTTACTTCCTCAAAGAACTCCAATAAATTTGGTAAACATGAATTTTCTTTCACAAAACCATGTTGACTCTGCTTGATTGCATTGACATTTTTCTTCTAACTTCCTTAATAACAGATTCCAGTATTTTCCTATGATAGATATTAAGCTAACTGGCCTACAATTTTCTATTTTCTATCTCCCTCCTTTATTGAATTGAAGAGTTACATTTGCTAGTTGCCAATCTAATGGGACCTTACCAGAATTTAAGGAAGTTTGGACATTAAACCAGTATAGCTATTGGCCGGAATTTGCCCATCCCACCCGCCACTGGAATTTTAACCGGGGGATTGCGGAGAATGTGAAACGCCATTGACGGGTGGGAATTTCCAGCTTTTAGACCAGGCCGGCCAGACAATTCCACCCAGAATCTCAATAGCCACTTCCTTTAAAACTTAGAATGACATCCATCAGGATGGGGGACTTGTCAGCTCTTAGTTCAAATAACGTTCTCAATACCCTTTCCCTGAGTGGAATTGTTTAAAGTTCCTCCCTTCCCTTCACATCTTGATTCATAATTATTTCTGGGATACTATTTGCATCCATGACAGCAAAGACAGATCACAGTACCTGTTCAATTCAACAGCTATTTCCCCATTCATTATTAATTCCGTCAACCTATTATCTAGAGGACCAATGCTCATTTTACTGACTCTTTCTCCACAGTACCTGTAGAAACTCTTACTGTCTGTTTTGGTGGCACAGTGGCTAGCACTACTGCCTCACAGCTCCAGGGACCTGTGTTCGATTCCCAGCTTGGGTCACTGTCTTTGGGACATTTGCATACTCTCTCCGAGTTTGCGTTGGTTTCCTCTGACTGCTCTGGTTTCCTCGCACAGTCAGAAAGATATGCTGATTAGGTACATTGACCTGAACAAGTGCCGAAGTGTGGCGATTAGGGGAATTTCACAGTAACTTCATTGCAGTATTAATGGAAGCCTTTCTTGTGACTAATAAATAAACTTTACTTTTACTTTTATATCTCTGGCTTTTTCTTGTTCTCTAATTTCTCCTTTGTTATTCTTTGCTAGTTTTTATATTCTGTTCAATTTTCTGACTCACACAGAATTGTATGTTTTTCTTTCAATTTGATACTATCTTTAACTTCCTTAGTTACCCACTTAGATTCCTACTCCTCTGAAGATTCGGGCTCATAGTTTTGTAATAGGAACCTTTTGGTAAAGGTTAGGGAATTTATTCATTGCATCTAATTTGTTCAACCAAATGCATACAAACATATAGGTAACGAGATGCAACATACCAAAAGTGTTTCCCAATTGTCCTTCATACTTTATAGCTTCATCTAGATAAGGAAGAATGAATTCTTGTTTCTATAATACAGATGATATAAAAATTATCAATCTGCAGCATATGAATCTTTAAAAACAAAACTAACACGTTTTGAATTATTTTGTTTCCATTATGTTTGGTTTAGAATACAAATAGCTGTGGACTTCCATGAAATCCAAATGGAGTCCTTAACTTTACCCAAATCCATGGATTATTGTTCTGGCTGTTCCTTGTGAGATCTCTATGACCTGAACAGTAAAAAGTATTTTTACAAGCTAATTTAATCAGTACGTAACACTGGGAAACTTAAACTGACTTTGAGTCGCATGGAATTAAACTGTGTAATTTGACATTAAAGTGATTCTTGGCAAGTAAATCAAATACACTATTAAAAACAACTTTGATAGTCTCCAACTTTATTTTGACATAAATCCATTGTTGTTTCTGTGACAAATATGTTAACGGAAACTGATTTGTTAAACTTTGAATTTACTGCACTACGCAGCTATCATCAAATTGAAATGATCTATGGTAATTCTAAAGCATGCAATCATGCAGAAAGTAATTAACAGAGGAACAAACAAATGTCATATCAGTTGTTGATTAATACTGTGATCCTGGCTTAAAATGCAATTTCCTGCTTGGAACATAATCAATTCAAGCTTTTGATAATGGTCGATCTTCCCTCTCCATTTTTGCGAATATTAATGTTTTTATTTGAGGCTTGAATTGCTAGGGAGACTATTTACTATCCAACTTTGGCTTTCATAACTATTCTGTTGAGAACTCGTTCTTAAAGTTCTGACAACAGCTTCCAGGCCTGCTACTGTAACAAGATAAGGAAAATACATGTTTATTTTGGCACCAGGACTAACTTGCTTAACAGCTGTGGACATTCAGATTTGCATGCATTTAGTTATTCAAAGTTCATTGTTTATTTGAATTTTGATGCCTTCCTTACTGATTGGGAAAGAAAATGACAGTGCAAATCACTCTGTTCCTCACACAGAGATGGGCACAAGTGTGGGCAAGGTCACCTTGCCACTGATTGTATTTTTTTTACTTCTTTGCCTGTCATCTTAGACTACACTAACATTTATGCTCGAGTTTAAATGAGTGATACGTTCAAAGCATGACTTGTCTTTAAATATTGGAACATTGCTTTGCTTACATTAGCTGTTTCCCATCCACATCAGTAGTTCCTTTGACAACAGACTAAAACACAATCTTCCCTAGTGATGAGAAATTGCTTTATGGCTTTTCACTTTGTCAGTCACATCCAATAGTTTCATAACCCAGAACTGAACTCATCCCCACAGCAAGCTGTAACTTTTCAACTCTTGCTTGATAAAAGTATTGGTAACTATTTTTAATTTTATGATTATTAAACGTGGATTTAATTCAAAAAGAAAATCTTTGTTTACATTGCAAATCAAAGTAAAATAAATCAACTTAAAGGAAGGGTTTAACCCCACACTAGTTTGAACCGTGAGATGGAATGCAGATTAAATTAATTATAATACTGGAGGAGGCTCTCATCATGCTCATTTGTTAAACCCAACATCCCTTTCAAGTAGGGATTACTACACTGATTATAATTAATGTAGTTCTCCTACACTTCTCCACGCCTAATTAAAAAGTAGTTAAACGGTCTCTATCCATTTCCACCCACTGAACACATTTTTCCCCAAATCTCAAGATTACTGACTCACGCATGCCAAAAGGAGATGCAAACATGCTTTTCTTCAACACATCATTACTTCAAAGATGCTGTCAGCTCAGCACCATTGTTCTGCCGTTGTGTGTGGTCACTCGGTTTGGTGATCATTGGGACTTGTGGTTATACTTTATTGGCAGCTGCTAATTATGTGGTCACTGCTGGGACCTCCCCCCAAGAGTTTCTGACTCAAAAGGAGAGCCGGCTGCTTCACAATTTTGGCAGTTTCTGTGCCAGTTGTGGCCATTGCTGAGGTTGCAGCTGTTAGATGAGATTGCCACAATGGCTAGGCACCCTCGAAGATAGATAACTGAGATTGGGAGATGCCAGGGCTAGGAATGTAAGGCCAGGCCTGTTCATTGAGAAGGGATTGGTGTCCCTGAGTGCCAGTTGTACGGTTGCCAAATGGGTGGCATTAAGGAAGCTGAAAGTATCCAGGATCCACAGGGAGGCTACCAAATTTCACTGGGTAGTCTCCCCATGTGGCACTGGGCCCTTCCAAACTGGGAAAAATATGAGAAGTATCTTTTAATTGGCCACTTAAGTGGCTCAATTGGCCTCACTACAAGGTGGCCAATGTGCCAACATTTTTTCCATTCGTAAAATACTATTTTGACAGGAAGATATTGGACACCACCACCGATGTCTTCCTGCATCTTTCTACCAGTCTTCCCACCTCTAAGCCAGTCCCCAAGGGCCTGAAAAATTCCAGCTGAGGGTTATCTTATATTGTACCTTTTTCTGAATAAGAATACACAGCTAATGTTAAATATGAAGTGATATCATTGGCTGATGTGACTGCTCATCTGGATTCCGGGGAAGTGCCGGAAGATTGGAAAACGGCTAATGTTACGCCGTTGTTTAAGAAGGGTGCCAGGCAAAAGGCAGGGAATTATAGGCCGGTTAGTTTAACGTCTGTTGTAGGTAAAATGTTAGAATCCGTCATCAAGGAGGAAATAGCGAGGCATCTTGAGGGGAATTGCTTGATAGAGCAGACGCAGCACGGTTTCGTTAAGGGGAAGTCGTGTTTGACAAATTTATTGGAGTTCTATGAGGATGTGTCTAGGGCAGTGGATAGAGGAGAGCCGGTGGATGTGGTCTTTCTGGATTTCCAGAAGGTGTTTGACAAGGTACCTCACAAGAGGTTATTGCAGAAGGTCAGGGGGCATGGAGTTGGGGGTAGGGTGTTAGCGTGGATAGAGGATTGGTCGTCAAATAGGAGGCAGAGAGTGGGGGTCAATGGGTGCTATTCGGATTGGCGGTTGGTGACTAGTGGAGTGCCCCAGGAGTCGGTGCTGGGGCCTCAGCTATTTACCATTTATATAGATGATCTGGAGGAGGGAACCGAGTGTATGGTGTCAAAATTTGCTGATGACACCAAGACTGGTGGAACGGCAAATTGCGGGGAGGGTGTGGAGAGTCTGCAGAAGGATCTAGATAGGCTGGGCGAATGGGCCAGGAAATGGCAAATGGAATTTAATGTTGGCAAGTGCGAGGTGGTCCACTTTGGTAGGAATAATGGTAAGAAGGACTATTACTTACGTGGCGAAAAACTGCAGCAGGCGACGGTGCAGAGGGACCTCGGGGTCTTTGTGCATGAGTCGCAAAAACCCAGCTTGTAGGTGCAGCAGGTGGTCAGGAAGGCGAATGGGATGCTGGCCTTCATAGCGAGGGGGATTGAATATAAAAGTAGGGAGGTCTTGTTGCGGCTGTATAGGGCATTGGTGAGGCCGCAGCTGGAGTACTGTGTGCAGTTTTGGGCGCCGTACTTACTCAAGGATATTTTGGCCTTGGAGGGAGTGCAGAGGAGGTTTACCAGGCTGATACCGGAGTTGAGGGGGTTGAGCTATGAGGAGAGGCTGAATAAACTAGGCTTGTACTCGTTAGAGTTTAGAAGAATGAGGGGAGATCTCATTGAGACATATAAGATGATGAATGGGATGGATAGGATAGAGGTGGAGAGACTCTTCCTGCTCAGAAAGGACAGTAGGACTAGGGGGCACAGCCTCAAGATAAAGGGGGGGCGGTTTAGAACGGAGTTGAGGAGGAACTTCTTCACTCAAAGGGTGGTGAATCTCTGGAATTCTCTGCCCGTTGAGGTGGTGGAGGCTGCCTCGCTAAATATTTTTAAGATGCGGGTTGATGGGTTTTTGATAAGAGAGGGGATTAAGGGTTATGGGGAGAGGGCGGGAATGTGGAACTGAGCCACGACAGATCAGCCATGATCTTATTGAATGGCAGGGCAGGCTCGAAGGGCTAGATGGCCTACTCCTGCTCCTATTTCTTATGTTCTTATGTTCTATTATGAAGAATACTTCCATGGAATCCAGTCATTCTGTTTGTTGGGAGTGGAGCAAACACTGACTGCTTGCCTAAGGGCCTTGCGATATTATAAGCATGCATCTATCAAACAATCATATTTGGAAATGCATCGTTAAGGTACTGGACTAACAGCTCAGGATTAATTACTTCAAATCCTATCATAGCAAGTTGTTGGATGCCATCATCAAAATGCACCCTAAAAGATGTTACATTGTCATAGAAACCTGGCTGTCCTTCATAGTCTGCTCTGGTCAACATGTGACTCCGGCTGTACAGTATCTGGATAAATCCTAGTTCTCTCTGAAGTGAGCGTGTAAGCCATTCAATTATAAGAAATCACAATGTATTTCAGTAATAATTAAAACAAAAATCATTCTGTCCAATCAAGCCTTGCTGACATTGGGAGTAAGAAGTCTGACATCACCAGGTTTAAGTCCAACCGATTTATTTGATAGTAAACTCGCAAGCTTTCGGGATTTGCCCCTTCGTCAGGTGAATGGATCTGACAAACGGGCAAACCCTGAAAGCTTGTGAGTTTACTATCAAATAAATCGGTTGGACTTAAAACTGGCGTTGTCAGACTTCTTACTGTGTTTACCCCAGTCCATCGCCGGCATCTCCACATCATGACATTGGGAGACCAGTGGAGAAACTGCATAAGGATAGTTACTGACCAATCTTTCTGATCCAGTTCTGTAGTATGTGAAATGTTTTGTGAAATAGCTTACCTACCTCACACCAAGATACAGGTTAAATTTAGATTAACAAAAGCCTTCTGTGAAACTATTCTAGAAAATAATGCTGAAACCTGCAAACTCCTTTGATTTTTCTACCACTTTGCAGTACAGTTCCCACCTCCTATAACGGCAACATTCACTCTGACATAATTTACTCGCTGCACAGTGTGGGCAGTAAGACCATCTGAATGAAACTGTCTGAAATTGCCAACTTCTGACTACCTCCTGTAGTTGTTAATGGCTTGAAGAGCTGATTGAAGCTTCCTGAAGTCTCCATTAGACGCTCATGCTGTTAGTTGTTAATAACTATGGAAAGGGGAGACATTGGGCAGCTTCAGTCAGTTGCTTTACATTGCTTTCATTGAAAATAGCTTGCTGCCGGTTTCTCACCATAATGATTGACAACTGCAAGTTTCATGCAATCACTTCAATGAAGGAAGTTCCTTGGCTTTCTCTTTTTGTTGCTTCTCGGTTGCTGGTTAATGGCAGTTTTACAATCCCAGTCAATCTTATAACTAGATGGGAAGATCTCAGAGAATGACTCTGGCTCTAAAGACTACCTTTAACAGAGTCATAGGACCACTAATTAGTTTTAACAACAAGAAAAGTAATTTATTAAACAAGAAACAATTGGATTATGATACAATACTCTTTTATTTCCCTCTTAGCTTAACAAATAGACACGGATTTTACAATTAACGATAATTACAGAGTAGATCTTAAACTACAATGATCTCAATAACACAACGCCCTTTTGAGCACACAGATTGGCTGTGTCAAATACACATTCCGCTCTGAATCCAAGTGAGTATCTGTGGTTTTCTTCTCAGAGTTTCCCCACAGAATTGTCACACAAGAATTTCTAAATGCTTGAAAACAGTCTTGTGGGTATGCAGACGTGGGTTATGTCTCTACCAGAGAAGAAATTGGGCATTGTTATTTTTACATGAAATGTGTGCGATAAATGGTTACAGATTTCCCTTGCAGGATTGAAACAAATGCTGAAGCAAAAGAAATCTCAGAAATAGTTGGGTGCAAGTCATCAACTATCTGATTGTTTTTCAAGAAGGAATGCTTATGCGAAGAAATTGTTATGTGAACTGGAGGAAAGGTGTTGCTACAATGTGACCTTTCGTGCAGAAAATGTGATTTTGATTGCAATTACTTTTTTGAGGTTTGGCTGTCCATATCAGCTCAGATTTTATTTAGAGAGAAGGGAATCTGTTAATTGTATATTAATTGTGTCTTACTATGTCAGGTGGTGGGAATTTACTGGCCCTATAAGTCTGTACAGCAGTGACTGGTGTTAGGAGGTAAATGCTTGTAAAATGTCTCTCTGTAAACAAAGCTTATAAAAGTGGGTAAAACTGGGAGCTAGTTGCATCCGTCAGCAACTGACTTCCTGGGATATATCACCCTTCTGTTCCACAGAGAGCATTCCCCATTCTGCCACATTGTTCACAATATCCTGAGGAGCCTGATGAGTGAGTTGAGTCTTTCTGGACCTTGATACATCCAGCAAATGTTTCATGTTGCATAGCTGGAATAATGTAATTTCTATCTTGTTTTCCGCAGTGACTAAAGAGGTAAACAGAGGATTCAGTACATTATCCATAGAATTATACAGAATCATAGAATCTCTACAGTGTAGAAAGAGGCCATTTGGCCCATCGAAACTGTACTGATCACAATCCCACCCAGGCCCTATCCTCATAACCCCACTTATTTGCCCTGCTAACCCCTTAACCCTAAGGGGTAATTTAGCATGGCCAATCACCTAACCCACACATCTTTGGACTTGATTATTGCTCAATTTTTCTGACAGCCCATTCAATTGTGCACCTGAGCTGTAAAAAGTTCAGTAAACCTTTGTGCTCTGAATGTGATGGATGAGAGGAAACAATAACTTTCATTTAATGTAAACCAGCGCATTCAAAGCAAATTAAACTTCTGTGGAAGAAATGTCCCTCTACTTGACTGTACACTCAATAAATTGCATCTTGCAAAGTATTCTTTTTTGTCTTGAGCTTCCATACTAACTTAATTGCCAACTTGTGTCTATACTGGGCATGGGGAAGGTTACCTGACAGATATGTTTTATGATATTTGCTGAGTGACAAAAGAGAATGTGGAGATCTTGGTGCAGAATATGCACGCCATGGCAGGAGATGTCTGCACCATATTTCAGCTCAGTCCAGTGTTGTGAGCCCCATGGCACTGAGTTTTGATTGCATGGTTCAGGCAGTGGTGGGAATTCACAAATGTCTGTGCCAGAGGATGGCAGGGCTTCTGGATTACATGGTAGCTGCCCCTCCATCCTATGGAGGACCACAGGGATTTCTGGGAACCTGATGGGAAGAGGGTCAGCAGAAGTACAGCCCGGGGCCCTTCAGCCTGTGTGTCCAGCCCATCTCCCTCTGCAAGAGGAATACCTCCATCCCCGACACTGAGGATGGCAACAGTCAAGCATCCATGAAGTTCAAAAGCCGGCCTGGACTCACCAGGTCCTGGCCCCTCCCATGGCACGCCAATCAAGGTCTTCTCAGGCAACACAGCATAGAAGTCAGCAGGCTGCCTCAACCTCAGCTATGGATCCTGGGGCTACACCTAAATGTAACATGAGGATGAAGAAGATTAAGAAACCATAGGCACTTAGAGACCATAGGTGAATATCGGTGTAGATAGAGCAACAATTGTATTCCATGTTTGGCGTTAATATTCACTTCATTCACGCACACATGCCGGAATTTTACCACCTCGCCCACCCAAGACTCATAAGATCCTGCCCGAGGTCAATGGAGAATGCTGTTCTGCGAGACTCATCCACCCAATTCCAGCAAGACGTCCATTCTGTCTGTTCATGGAACCAAATTTGGGGAAGCTACCACACTTACCTGGCATCCCATTCCTGTGGAGTGTGTTAAAGGCAGCACTATATCAGTCCTATATCAACGACACAGTAAGGAGGCACTGCTGCTGGCATGCCTCCCTCCCCACACTCTACCCAAGGCCCATTCCCCAACCTCCATCCATGGAAGCGTGGAATCCCTTGCCCCCCTTTCCACTGCTACTCTCTGTCTTCTATAACCAAGCCAGTTCTGTGTCCATCTAGCCAGCCCATCCTGAATCCAATGTGATTTTAGTTTTTGTACCAGTCTGCCATGTGGGATTGAGGCAAACACCTTACTGAAGTCCACATAAACTACATCCACAGCACTTCCTTAATCAATTTTCTTTGTCACCACTTCAAAAAACTCAATCAAATTGGTGAGTCATGACCTTCCCCATACAAAACCATGCTGCCTGTCACTAATTATTTCAACATTGGAACAACATAGATAGCTAACTGTTAAGGATTACACTGTGCCATGTTTAAGTCTTGCAATTGGGAAAAGTTATACTAATACTTTTGTTATATTGTGACTGCACTCATAAATAAATTTTATTCGATTAAAGCTTCCTAGTGGAACTCACTCATACTCGAGTGGAACACCTGATGCTCAGCAAAGCCAAAGTCATGTGTAAAACTTGATTTGATTTGATTTATTATTGTCACATGTATTAACATGCAGCGAAAAGTATTGTTTCCTGCGCGCTATACTGATAAAACACCGTTCATAGAAAAGGAAACAAGAGAGTGCAGAATATAGTGTTACAGTCACAGCCATTCAAAAGTCTGACAGCAGAAGGAAAGAAGCTGTTCTTGAGTTGGTTGGTATGTGACCTCAGACTTTTGTATCTTGTTCCCAAAGGAAGAAGGTGGAAGAGAGAATGTCCGGCGTGCATGAGGTCCTTAATTATGCTGGCTGCTTTGCTGAGGCAGCAGGAAGTGTAGACAGTGTGAATGGATGGGAGGCTGATTTGCATGGTGGATTGGGCTACATTCACAACCTTTTGTAGTTACTTGCGGTCTTGGGCAGAGCAGGAGCCATGCCAAGCTGTGATACAACCAGAAAGAATGCTTTCTATGGTGCATCTGTAAACGTTGGTGAGAGTCATGGCTGACATGCCAAATTTCCTTAGGCTTCTAAGAAAGTAGAGGCATTGGTGGGCTTTCTTAACTATGGGATGGGAGGACCAGGACAGATTGTTGGTGATCTGGGCACCTAAAAACTTGAAGCTTTCAACCCGTTATACTTCATCTCCATTGATGTAGGCAGAAGCATGTTCTCCTCTACGCTTCCTGAAGTTGATGAGACTCTCTTTCATTTTGTTGACATTGAGGGAGAGATTATTGTCACCGCACCAGTTCACCAGATTCTCTGTCTCATTCCTGTACTCTGTCTCGTCACTGTTTGAGGTCTGACCCACTATGATGGTATCATCAGCAAACTTGAAAATAGAATTCGAGGGGAATTTGGCTGCATAGTCATAGGTGTCTAAGGAGTACAGTAAGGAGCTGCGAACACAGCCTTGTGGGGGACCAGTGTTGAGAATGATCATGGAGGAGATGTTGTTGCCTATCCTTACTGATTGTGGTCTGTGAGTTAGGACGTTCAGGATCCAGCCACAGAGGGAAGTGCCGAGGCCCAGGCCACGGAGTTTGGGATGAGTTTTGTGGGAATAATGGTGTTGAGGGCTGAGCTGTAGTCAATAAATAGGAGTCTGCCATAGGTGTCCTTGTTATCTAGGTGTTCCAGGGTTGAGTGCAGGGCCAGGGAGATGGCGTCTACTGCAGACCTGTTGTGGAGGTGGGCAAATTGTAGTGGATCCAGGTAGTCCAGGAGACTGGAATTGATTTGTGCCATGACTAACCTTTTGAAGCACTTCATAGTGATGGATATCAGAGCCACCAGTCGATAGTCATTAAGGCAGGCTGCTTGGATTTTCTTAGGTACCAGGATGATGGTCATCTTCTTGAAGCAGATAGGGACCTCAGATTGTTGTAAAGAGAGGTTGAACATGTGAATACCTCCGTCAGCTGATCCGCGCAGGATCCGCCTGCTCGTCTGAGTACCCCATCTGGGCCAATCGCTTTCCGTGGGTTGACCTTCAAGAAAGCTGCTTTGACATTTGCAGTGGTGACTTATGGCAGGATTTTATGGCCTCGCTCATCTCAAAACTGTAAAATCCTGTCTGCGGTCAATGGATCTTCCCATTGTCCACCTCTAGCCCAATCCCATTCCTGTGGTGGGTGGAGCAGTAAAATTCTGGCCTCAGGGTCTAAACTAACTTCACAAAACACATTGGAGTTTCTGCACTGTGTCTATATAAGATTGAAAAGATGTAGGTTCAACTGAGGTGAGGAGAAACTACCTGTCTCAGAGAGTTGTGAATCTGTGGAACTCACTGTCCCAGAGTGCAGTGGAGGCAAAATCAATCAACAGATTCAAGAAAGAGATAGATATGTTCCTGATAAAATGGATACAGGGCTTCAGTGAGCAGGCAGGAAAATGGAGTTGAGACCAGGATAAGATCAGCCATGATCACATTAAACAGTGGAGCACGCTCAAGGGGCTAGATTGCCTATTCCTAATTCCTGTGTTCCTATTTTCCAATGTCTGGTAGAAGTGGTCCACTATTTTGTGGGACAAACATAGCATTCTACAGCATTAAATCTCTGACATTTGCAGGTACGATGACTGACTTTGGAAAACCCTCAGCTGGTACATACACATCTGCGGTGCTGCTCCTGGAACAGTGACAGATCCAGCCTCTCCCTCCACTGCAGGGCGCTGGTCCAATCTAGGTGCTGTTGGTGTTACTACTGTTATTCTATGGCAATAAGAAAGATAGTCAACTTGACAAGTTGGATGATCCTCCAGAGTGCACTGTAAAGAAGTGAAAACCCGAGTGAGCCATAAGTGTTCATGAGAAAGTCCGAAACCCAATGGTAGCACCTTCAGTAGGTGCCTTAATGCCACCCTTCACACCCTCCATTCAGACACTATGGATACATCTTCACATTGGTCCTTGTCAACTCCAGCAGGATGCAGGACGTAGACTCACCAGTGTCTCAGTGGGACCAAATGCTTGCATTCCCCCAGCCCCAAGACGCCAGCCTCCTCAAAGAAACCTTGAGGGCAGTCGAGTGGCTACAAGTGACCAGTGTTTGCATCCCGATGAGGGGGCCTTGCCACGACACCCTGTCATGACTTTTGATTGCGATGCACGATGATAGACATCACCATCACACCTTGCGCTGGGGGCACATCAGTGTTAGCTGTGTGATGTTGTAGTCTTTCTTTGAATATCAGCTCAATGCTTGGGACATGTGCTTGCAAAGGGTGAAAAGGTGGGCTCCACTAAATGGCTGTGCTGTTTGGCTGTGCAGCATTTATTGGCATAACCGCCAGTAACTGAGAGGGGACTGGAAGATCGGAACTCGGAAACTCGCCAGCGCGAATTGCACTTTCTGAGTCTCTTCGGGTTTTGAGCATGCGCCACCATTCCTGTGGATGGAGAGTGTGGGCTCAAAATCTTCCCCAGTGGGTTGCAGAAGACAAAAGACTTATTTTTCAGCGCAAAGGTTACCTGCTGGGATAAATATGTCTGAATGCTGATTGATGTTTAACATCTCTTCCAGAAGAATTGTTCATATTGTGGCAGATTTCACTCCAAAAATAACTAATGCTTTATTTTATATTATAGCACTACCACTGATGATACCTTGACTTTAACTGAAAATGCAATCTGTCCTGGCCTGGCAGAATTAACTACTGGTTATCTGCAGAACAGACCTTGATAATTTTGAAAGTACTTTAACCTGATTCACTTGAACATTTCAGGTAAATACAATCCATTTATTATATATCGGTTGTGGACAGGAAAATTATACACTTCTAAAATATTAATAATGCTGCAAAGCCTAAAATGTTTATAGCTCTGTACCACTGGGATTTCCACTTGAGAAAAAAGGTTGGTTACGAGCTGGTCTGAAAAATAATTAGCTGCAGATAATAACTGCTGACTGAGATTTTCAGGGAGGTTGAGTATTTCCAAATATAAACCCTAATTAACTTAGAAAATGAGGCAACTGTCCTAATTTCCTGGTTAATTCCAATTTGCCTTTCAAATCCACGACCTTTTATTTCTTACACTTCCTGAGACTGGAAACTGTTTAAACCTTGATTTACTTGCAGAATAAACTGAAACCATGCAACCAAATGAACCCTTCATGATTAACCTTCATGAGATAAAATGATATTTAACAGCTTAACTTATTTAGTTCACTGTTTTCATTTTTACTTCTCCATTAACATGCCCTTCCAGCAGGCTGGGCAAGTGCAAATTAACTGCACTACTGGGGTTTCTCCTCCATTGGATTAAAGGCTTGGATACTGGTGCTGACTCACTGATTTGGAAAATAATTAGCTGCAGATAGTAACCTCCAGCTGAGATTTTCATTTTACATTTATATTTCTTCATTAGCATTCCTCTGTAAATCACCTGATGAGACTGCATGCACCGTTTCAGCTCAGTTTGGATGAGGGCATAGTTGCTGTCTTTAACATTTGTGACAAAAAAAAGTCCTCTTTATTGAGACAACAACGCAAAATGCTTATACAGGTTAGCACTGCTGCCCCCACAGCACTGGGACCAGCGTTCGATTCCCAGCTTGGCTCACTGTCTGTGCAAAGCCTGCATGTTCTCCCTGTGTCTACCTGAGTTTCCTCTGGGTGCTCCAGTTTTCTCCCACAGTCCAAAAGATCTGCTGATTAGATGCACTGTCCATGGTAAATTCTCCCTCAGTGTATCCAAACAGGCACCACAGCGTGGCGACTAGGAGATTTTCACAGTAACTTAATTGCAATGTTATTGTAAGCCTACTTGTGACATCCATAAATAAATTTTAAACTTTAAAGCAAGTTAGTCAGTACCTAAAAGGCAGAGCATCATTTCAGGGACACAGCATTGGCGTTCTAATGATGGGTCGTTCAATGTAAATGTTAACCCTTCTTTCTTGTTAAGTGAGTTAAAAGTTAAAGTTAAAAGTTTTATTTATTAATCATGAGTAAGGCTTACATTAACACTGCAATGAAGTTACTGTGAAACTCCCCCAGTCGCCACACTCCAGCGCATGTCTTTCAGACTGTGGGAGGAAACTGGAGCACCCAGAGGAAACACATGCAGACACAGAGAGTACATGCAAACTCCACACAAACAGTGACCCAGTGCTAACCACTGTGCCACCCATTATTGATCATCTCTGGCAATTTCTGTTTTAGGATTCCCAAAATTTGTGAGTTTGCGTTTAGCCATCATTCTTTCCATCAATACTTTCATCTGTTTGATGATAGATTTTTTAAATGTGCGATGTTTTCTCTTTAAAATTTTAGAGTTACAAGGTTTTATAAGGGTTCCAGGGTTGAGCGCAGGGCCATCTCCCTGGCCCTGCACTCAAACCTGTAATACCTAGATAACAAGGACACTTATGTCAGACTCCTATTTATTGACTACAGCTCAGCCTTCAATGCCATTATTCCCATGAAACTCATCTCAAAACTCCATGGCCTGGGCCTCAGCACCTTCCTCTGCGACTGGATCCTGAATGTCTTAACTCATAGACAACAATCTGTAAGGATAGTCAACAACACTTCCTCCACAATCATCCTCAACACCGGTGACCCACAAGGCTGTGTACTCAGCCTCCTACTTTACTCTTTATACACCTATGACTGTGCAGCCAAATTCCCCTCCAATTCAATTTTCAAGTTTGTTGATAACACCACCTTAGTGGTCAGATCTCAAACAATGATGAGGTAGAGTACAGGAATGAGATAGAGAATCTGGTGAACTTGTGCAGCAACAATAATCTCTCCCTCAATGTCAATAAAATGAAGGAGATTGTCATTGAATTCATGAAGCATCACCTAGAACATGCCCCTGTCTACATCAACGAGGACAAGGTAGAAAGGGTCGAGAGCTTCAAGTTTTTAGGTGTCCAGATCACAAACAACCTATCCTGGTCCTCCCATGCCAACACTATAGTTAAGAAAGCTCACCAAAGCCTCTACTTTCTCAGAAGATTAAGGAAATTTAGCATGTCAGCTACAACTCTCACCAACTTTTGTAGATACACCATAGAAAGCATTCTTTCTGGTTGTATGTTTGGTGTAGCTCATGCTCTGCCCAAGATTGCAAGGAACTACAAAAGGTCATGAATGTAGCCCAATCCATCACACAAACCAGCCTCCCATTTATTGACTCTGGCTACACTTCCTGCTGCCTTGGCAAAGCAGCCAGCGTAATTAAGGCCACCATGCACCCTGGATATACTCTTTTTCACCTTTTTCCCATCAGGAAAAAGATACAAAAATCTGAGGTCATGTACCAACAGACTCAAAAACAGCTTTTTCCCCACTGCTGTCAGACTTTTGAATGGACCTACTTGCATTAAATTGATTTTTCTCTACACCCTAGCTATGACTGTAACACTACATTCTGCACTCTCATGTTTCCTTCTCTATGAATGGCATATTTTGTCTGTGTAGTGCACAAGAAACTATACTTTTCACTGGAAACAAATACATGTGACAACAATAAGTCAAATCAAATCAAATATCATCTCACTTATTACCTTGGTAATATTACTGTTAATATACAACTGACGTTAACCGCTATGGAACAAGATGGACTAGGGGGCACAGCCTCAAGATAAAGGGGAGGCGGTTTAGAACGGAGTTGAGGAGGAACTTCTTCACTCAAAGGGTGGTGAATCTCTGGAATTCTCTGCCCGTTGAAGTGGTGGAGGCTGCCTCGCTAAATATTTTTAAGAAGCGGGTTGATGGGTTTTTGATAAGAGAAGGGATTAAGGGTTATGGGGAGAGGGCGGGAAAGTGGAACTGAGCCACGACAGATCAGCCATGATCTTATTGAATGGCGGGGCAGGCTCGAAGGGCTAGATGGCCTACTCCTGCTCCTATTTCTTATGTTCTTATGTTCTTAAGATACTGCCTAGCTGAAATTCAAACCATTCAGAGTCCGGATTGTGATGCAAATTGATATTGATTTCTCTTTTTTTCAAAAAGAAGGGATGGTTTTATGCTCTGTCTGTGAGCACTGAGTGCATGCTAGTATTTAGTCATTACTTATTGATTACTCCCAGCCATAACAAGCCAATGTGCTCAAGGTATAATTGTTCAGTTTTCAACCCTGTGCCTCTTGCTAAGCAGACAAGCTGTGATCAATTGGAAAATGATATTACTGGTCGTCTTTTCCTTTTATCATGCAGCTAAAAAGCTCTAAGAACATCTTTGAATAACAAAGAGATAAAGCCTTATCTGTTTCGAGCACGAGACCATTAATGAATATTGCGGCTGATGTGGTTCAGCAATTGTGGCCTGGATATTTATAATGAGGCTGGGGGATGGTGATGGGTGACAGAGTAGCATAGTGATTTGTGCTGCTGCCTCATAGTGCCAGAAATCTGTGTTCAATTTGGGTGACTATTTGTGTGGACGTGATGTGGAGATGCTGGCGTTGCACCAGGATAAGAATTTTCATGCACCAGGTTGCACAAACACGAGCATTTGGAGCATTGCCCCTTCATCATGTGAGCGCTGCCCCTTCACCTAATAATTGTTGGACTTTAACCTGGTCTGTGTGGTGTTTGCACATTCTCCCTGTGTCTACATACATTCCCTCAGGGTCCTCTGGTTTCCTCCCACAGTCTAAAGATATATGGCTTAGGTTGATTGGCCATGCTAAATTGACTCGTAGTGTCAAGGGAGTTTGTTTGTATTCACTTGTGAGACAAGGGCATCATTGGCTGGCCAGCATTTACTGCCCATCCTAAGTTGCCCTTGAGAAGGTGGTGCTGAACTGCCTTCTAGAATCGCTGCAGTCCACATGCTGAGCGTTGACCCACAAAGCCATTAGAGAGGGAACTGCAGGATTTTGATCCAGCGACTGCAAAGGAACGGCAATATATTTCCAAGTCAGGGTAAATAGCGGGGTAAATATGTGGAATTACAGGGATAGGGTCTGGATGGAATTATTGTTGATGGAAACTTGATAGGCCAAATGGCCGCCTTCTGCATAGTAGGGATTCTACAATTCTATGAAAGCGAGAATGGGGTTGCATTTGGGCCTTATGTTTTGCCAAATTTCATGGCAGGACCTGATGAATATTTGCTTTTTTGCCTCTTTTTGCCTGTGTTTTTGCCTCTTTTACAGGCAAATTAAAATGACAACTGGCTTTCATGCGGGTAGGCCTGCAGGCTGTGGTTGGGGAGTGGAGAAAGGGAGGCATGGTGGGAGGGTGAGAAACAGGGAGCCTTGAGGGTGGGTTTACAGAGGTAGGGACAGATTGGATTTGGGACAATTTGAGTTCAGGTTTAGATTTGTTGATATTTTAACAGCCCACCTAACCCAAACCCACCTGTTTTGGGATCTTAAATTCCACCCCTCTCCCCCTACACCTTTATTTATGTCAGCATCATTTTAATGCAACCAATGACTTAAAGTTGGGGCTGTTAAAAAGCTTTACACATGTATAAAACTAAAAAGCCAGTTTTAATATAACACCGGGGACCAGAAGAACAGCAGCTCTTGTCGGATTTGAGGTAAATATCAGTGCAGTGTTTCAAAGGCTTAGCAGTGCATATCTGGTAGATAATGTACTGATGAATCTGGTTATTCAATTCTGCTCTGTACCTCGATTTGGTTATTAGTGTTATAAGCTTGTGCATACATATTTCAAAATACAATAAGTATGGAGGAAAGATGAAAAATTTGTTTTTAACAAGGCTCTTGTTGCAACTGTAATCTATCATCTGAAAGCAGGTTAAGCAGAGAGTTGATGTCCACAGATCTGGATTGGATTTACGCACAGCCAAATTGTAACAATAGCCAGATTACTAGATTTCCTTTTTGTTCACAGAATTTGGTATCATTGTAAGAAGTTTCACAGCACCAGGTTAAAGTCCAATGGGTTTATTTGGAATCGTGAGCTTTTGGAGCCCTGCTCTTCATCAGGTGAGTCAAAAGAAAAAGCATACAAAATGGTGAGGATTAGTGGGAAGGCAGAGGATTGAGAAGCCTTTAAAGCGAGTAGAGGACAACTGGAAAAAGAAATAAGGAGGGAGAAGATGAAGTATATGTGTAAGCTGGCTAGTAATATAAAAGAAATAGGAAGAGTTTCTTTCAATATATAAAAAATAAGACAGAGGCAAAAATAGACATTGGACCATGGGAAAATGAGGCTGTAAAAGCAATAATATGAAACAAACAAATGGCAGAGGAACTGAATGAGTACATCAGTCTTCATGGTGGAGATACCAATAGGATGCCAGAGCTCCAGGAGAGTCGGGGGCACAGGTAAGTGCAGCAGCCATCACTAAGAAAAAGATTCTGGGGAAACTGAAAAGTCTGAAAGTGGATAAATCACCTGGACCAGATGGACTACGCCCCAGAGTCCTAAAAGAGATAGCTGAGGAAATTGTGAAGGCATTAGTGGTGATCTTTCAGGAGTCACTAGAGGCAGGGAGGGTCTTAGAGGATTGGAAAGTAGTGAATGTAACACCACTGTTTAAGAGAGGGAGGCAACAGATGGGAAATTATAGGCTGGCTAGCCTGACTTGGTCATTGGCAAGATTTTAGAGTATATTATTAAACATGAGATTGCAGAGTACTTGGATTTGCATGATAAAGTAGGACTGGGTCAGCACAGCTTGGTCAAGGGGAGGTCATATCTGACAAATCTATTAGAATTCTTTGAGGAGATAACAAGGAAGTTAGATAAAGGAGAACCAGAGGACATGATTTATTTAGATTTCCAGAAGGTCTTTGACAAGGTGCTGCACAGGAAACTGTTAAATAAGTTAAGAGCCCATGGTGTTAAGGGTAAGATCCTGGCATGGATAGAGGATTGGTTGACTGGCAGAAGGCAGAGAGTGAGGATAAAGGGGTCTTTTTCAGGATGGCAGCCAGTGACTAGTGGTGTGCTTCAGGGGTTGGTGTTGGGACCACAACTTTTCACAATATACATTAACGATTTGGAAGAAGGAATTGAAGGCACTGTTGCTAAGTTTGCAGATGATACAAAGATATGTCACGGGAGAGGTAGTATTGAGGAAGCAGGGAGGCTGCAAAAGGACTTGGACAGCTTAGAGGACTGGGCAAAAATGTGGCAGATAGAATACAATGTGGAAAGGTGTGAGGTTATGCACTTTGGAAGGAGGAATAGAGGCATAGACTATTTTCTAAATGGGAACATGTTTTGGAAATCTGAAACACAAAGGGATTTGGAAATCCTTGTTCAAGTTTCTCTTAAGGTTAACATGTAGGCTCAGTCAGCAGTTATGAAGGCAAATGCAATGTTAGCATTCATGTTGAAAGGGTGAGAATACAAGAGCAGGGATGTACTTCTGAGACTGTATAAGGCTCTGGTCAGACCCCATTTGGAGTATTGTGAGCAGTTTTGGGCCCCATACCTGAAGAAGGACGTGCTGGCTTTGGAAAGGGTTCAGAGGAGGTTTACAAGAATGATCCCTGGAATGAAAAGCTTGTCATATGAGGAACGGTTAAGGACTCTGGATCTGTACTTGTTAGAATTTAGAAGGATGAGGGGGGATCTTATTCAAACTTACAGGAAACTGTGAGGCCTGCACACAGTGGACTTGGAGAGGATGTTTCCACTTTGAAAAACTAGAACCAGGCAGCACAACCTCAGGCTAAAGAAACAATCCTTTAAAACAAAGATGAAGAAGAATTTCTTCAGCCAGAGAGTGGTAAATCTGTGGAACTCTGCCACAGATGGCTGTGGAGGCCAGGTCATAGAGTATCTTTAAGACAGAGATAGATAGGTTCTTGATTGATAAGGGGATCAGGGGCTATGGGAAAATGCAGGAGAATGGGGATGAGAAAATTATCAGCCATGATTGAATGGCAGACTTGATGGGTCAAGTGGCCTAATTTTGCTCCCATGTCTTTTGGTCTTATGGTCAGGATTTCCCAAACATTTTTGCTGTGGAACCCCTTGTGACCACCCAAGTGCATTAAGGAACCCCAGGCATTCGCACAATGTTGACACCTTTTTTTTGCCATTAGTTTCAGACACAGAAATCACATGTAAACAACCTTTTCTTGCCATATCTATGCATCATTAGGAATCAGGAAGTGGCAAATAATCACAAATACATTGGCCAGGTACATGGCCTCTTTAACCATAACTGCTGGAAGTAGTACCCACTTTAAGAGTGGGTAATCTGAAAAGTTTTCTCATTAAGAAAAAATAATGTCTTACCCTTTGTCATTTTTAGTGGGAGGAGTGATGCTGGAAACCTGATTTTCATATTGGACACATGCACCTCCCTCTCCCTTACACACATACACATAAATGTTTCCCTCTCTCTTTCACACAGGCATTAACACTGCAATGAAGTTACTGTGAAATTCCCCTAATTGCCACACTCAAGTGCCTGCTCAGGTCAATCCACCTAACCAGCATATCTTTCAGACTGTGGGAGGAACCCACCCGGAGTTCCGGAGGAAATGCAGGCAGACACAGGGAAAACATACAAACTCCACATTGACAGTGACCCAAGCCAGGCATCAAACTTGGATCTCTAACGCTGTGAGGTAGTCGTGCTAACGACTGTGCCATATGCATACTCCGCCTCAAATACACACATATAGACATGTCCCTCTCTCTCTCTTTCACTCTTTCTCACACACACATCTGCATCTCTCACAACCAAGCAATTTGCAAAAGACCATTCAAAATGTGTCAAGGACTGGACTGATGAATAACTTATGCAAAATTGTTGCAGAGTTCGAACAAACTATAACATTTCGGAGGGAGAAGGTAATTGACGACACAAAAATAAATGAAAGCAAAATGGGATTCAAAGTAACAACAAAGTCATATAAATTTCAAAGAACAAACTAAGCAAAGCCCCTTTGAGTGAACATGAGAGGCATCATAACAACATCCTTAAAATAACTAAAACAGACTTTGACCAGAGAATAAATGAGATGTTAAGGCATCAAAATGCCACTTTGACTTTGCTGAATCAAAAGGAGAATTTATTGCATTTGAGTTCAGAAAATAAGCTTGAGAATGTAATTGCATCTACAATTAATGAGAAGGATGATTGGACAGTAGACTTAAATTAAACTTTCTTTGTTGAGTTAAAGACTGGGAATAAGAAAAAAAGAAACGCCAAACTTGAGATGTGATAATACTGTGATGTACAAACTCTGGTAATACTATTACATTTATTGTCTTTGATGTAGTTAAATCAGTGTAATGAGACATGTATAGTTGTGAAAAAAAATAAGTTTCCTTGTTTGAGGTTTAATAAGTTATTTTGTTGGATATTTATGATGCTGTATTTGTGTGAAGCAGATGAAATGCCACTGTAAATAAATCTTCATGATTGCGAAGCTTGCTTTCTTTCAAAAGGGAGGTGTTAGGAAATAGAGCTGGTTTAAACAATTTATATTTGTATGGTGTAAAATAGAAATTAGGTTAAAGTTTCTAAACAAAAAATAAAAGTTACAATCTGTGAAACCAGGTTTCTGCTCTGGGACCTGACTGCCCAGTCATAAAATCAGCTGGGATCATCATACTATTTTACTGAGCTGGATGGAGGGACAGATTGCACTGTAGCCAAATTTGCTCATCGCAAAACAAGGTAGGAAAACAAGTTGTGAGGATTTAAAATTTTTTAAATGCCATCTGTATTCAACGATTTTGCATCTGGGTGATGCGGTACCATTAAACAGCCATCTATGGCTCAGGGAGGTCACAAACCATGGCGGATGCTCTCTTCAGAACCACAGTTGACCATGCTATTGCCTTTGATTCTACACTGGTGTTAATAGAAATATTTTCCCCCACAATCATGAATCGACGAAGGATCTGTCTTTCCCTATTGTCAATCTGGCATGGACCACTCGTGCTTGTATTTGGTTCAGACGTTCCTGGTACTCTCCATAGAAACAGATGAACCATCATCACACTTGCTCTCACACACTACACAGCTTCAACTGCCAGGAGATGAGACCGCCGGCACCCAAAACACTCCAAGTATTCCAGGAACCTACCCCAGGACCCATTCCAAGATCTCCGAACCAGTGAAGAAGGATACGCTCAGGAAGAGTAGGGAGGGCTCCCCAAAGAATAGGAAACTTTGGGTGGGACGGAGGACGGGTGGTGGGCAGGTCATAGTTTTGGTGATGGGTGGAAAGGGAAAAGGATACAGCAATGTAAATAGTCCAAACAACAGGATAATTAAATAGTTAATATGGTTTCGTATTGTTGTTCTGAAAAGGATAATATGCTTGGGAGAGGCGTAGCAAAGATTGGGACTGCCGGTGGGGGGGGAGATCGAGGTGGGCTTGGGGGTGGGGAGGCTCGAGGCTGGCCTGAACATGTCCATGGAGCCAGCGATTGGGTGTTG
This sequence comes from Carcharhinus amblyrhynchos, assembly GCF_965287045.1. Classification (NCBI taxonomy): domain Eukaryota; kingdom Metazoa; phylum Chordata; class Chondrichthyes; order Carcharhiniformes; family Carcharhinidae; genus Carcharhinus; species Carcharhinus amblyrhynchos. Next base: position 91,146,351 of record NC_137328.1, on the reverse strand, counting down.
GGGGTAGTCAGAGGGGCAGCAATGTGGGGTCGCATGGTCGGCCATTGATCAGGAGTCTGGCAGTGCAGGCTATTGCGCATGCTTTTATTTCAGCATTGGTAGATCAGTGCATACGCAGTGGCCCCCTCAGTGCTATGCTGCTGGCCTTTCCAGCGGGAATAGGCCCCATCTACTGATCTTTCACCTGATTCACGCCAGAGCTTTCTGTGATGCACAGTGTGGGAGATTCATTTTGAAAATCCTGCTAAAAGAAAGCAGGATTTACTCCAGTTTTCACACGAATTTGACATTTAGAATTTTTTGGGAGAATCTCACTTGACATCCTGTGCTATTGCCCGTCATCCAATTATGAGGGTGGAACACAAGCAGCCACTTATTGCACTCACTCTGGTCCCGGTTGGTCTGTTCAAAATGTTTGCCCGAAATAGGACATTTTGACAGATTCATTTACATTTGTTTCAAATTTGACTGGCCTGCAATGAGAAATTTGCCAACAAAAAAAATTAAAACTTGAGAAACATTTCACTAAAAAAGGTATAGTACCTCAGGTGAAAGTTAACCATGAAACATGATCATTATATGGCTGAAATCGTTAGGTAGTTAAATTACTACTATCTTCATGTCAATTCAAGGTATCGTGAAATGAGGAAAAATGTTTACTGGTGGTGGATATGTAAAAAAACACTTTTTCAAAACCTCAGAGCAGTTTCCCAGTGATTTTAGAAACAAACGTAGAATCATAAAATTCCTATAGTGCAGGAGGAGGCCACTTGGCCCATCACGCCTGCAGCAACAATAATCCCACCCAGATCCTACTCCCATAACCCCATATAGTCACCTTCCTAATCCGCTTGACACTAAGGGGCAATCTATCATGGCCAATCAACCTAAACTGCATGACTTTGATCGATGGGAGGAAACCGGAACACCCAGAGGAAACTCACCCAGACACGGGGAGAGAGTGCAGACTCCACACAGACAGTGACCTGAGGCCGGAATTGAACCCGGGTCTCTGGCACTCTGAGACAGCCGTGCTTACCATTGTGCCAGGGGCAAAAAAATTAAGACATGCCTTTATCTGTGAAGACCGAGAGGGACAGAGCGGTGAAAATAACCACAGGTACCATCAGCCAGCAGATTAAGGCTATGGATTCAGCTCTAGTGTGAGCAAGTGTTTCCAAGTATGAATTTCATAAAAAGCAAGTTGAGAAGCCAGTTGAAGAATGTAAGTTTTCAATGAAAACAATAGCATACTCTCCTGATATTGATCAACTCCCCAAAGAAATCCAGCAGCAGAAATTGCATTAAAGATTTTTTTCTCTTTTAAAGAAGGAGTTGATGTCAGTTAAATGACGTTATCAGTGTTTCAAGCTTTTATTACCATTGTACATGTGAGAAAACGTCATTCAATTAGCAGCTTCTTGTCAAAATCTTCAAAATGTTGGTAATCACACGTCCTCTTTCATTGGTATTAACACATGTACGTTTATAAACATCACTGAAATGGTGTTGCATAGAAACTATAAATGTATCTCCGTGTTGTTTTGTGTAATTATTAACTGGCAGAAATGTGGCTCTTGAGATATTGGATTTTTGATTATTTTTTTAAATGGCTCTTAAACGGCATGACGGCACAATAGTTATCACTGCTGCCTCACAGCACCGAAGACCTGGGTTCAATTCCAACACAGTAAAAAGTCTGACAACACCAGGTTTTAGTCCAACCTATTTATTTGATAATATTCTCACTAGCTTTCGAGGGGACAGCCTCTTCGTCAGGTGAATGGAGAGTTCTGGCCTCAGACAGAGCATATAAAGCACAGACAGTTTAGAGATTACTGATTAAAATGCGAATCCTTACACCTAACCTGCTGTTCAAGACCTGAAGTGGCTGACAATGTGAGTGGTAGGAGCACTGATCACAGTTTAAAGAGATGTGTATTGTCTCCAGACAGTACAGTAAGTGAGGTTTTGCAAACCCAGGCAAGTCACGGGGGTTACAGATAGTGCGACATGAACCCAAGATCCCTGTTGAGACCGTCCTCATGTGTGCGGAACTTGGCTATCAGTCTCTGCTCAGCGACTCTGCGCTGTCGTGTGTCGTGAAGGCCGCCTTGGAGAATGCTTACCCGAAGGTCAGAGGCTGAATGCCCGTGACCACTGAAGTGTTCGCCAACAGGAAGGGAACAGTCTTGCCTGGTGACTGTCGAGCGATGTTCATTCATCCGTTGTCGTAGCGTCTGCATGGTCTCCCCAATGTACCATGCTTCGGGACATCCTTTCTTGCAACGTATCAGGTAGACAATGTTGGCCGAGTTGCAAGAGTATTTACCATGTACCTGGTGGATGGTATTCTCACGTGTGATGATGGTGTCCATGTCGATGATCCGGCATGTCTTGCAGAGGTTGCTGTGACAGGGTTGTGTGGTATTGTGGTCACTGTTCTCCTGAAGGCTGGGTAGTTTGCTGCGAACAATGGTCTGTTTGAGGTTGTGTGGTTGTCTGAAAGCAAGAAGTAGGGGTGTGGGGATGGCCCTGGCGAGATGTTCGTCTTCATCAATGATATGTTGAAGACTCCGGAGAAGATGTCGTAGCTTCTCCGCTCCGGGGAAGTACTGGACGACGAAGGGAACTCTGTCCACTGTGTCCCGTGTTTGTCTTTGAGGAGATCGGTGCGGTTTTTCGCTGTGGCGCATCGAAACTGCCGATCTATGAGTCGAGCACCATATTCTGTTCTTATGAGGGCATCTTTCAGGGTCCGGAGGTGTCTGTCACGATCCTCCTCATCTGAGCAAATCCTGTGTATACGGAGGGCTTGTCCATAGGGAATGGCTTCTTTAACATGTTTAGGGTGGAAACTGGAGAAGTGGAGCATTGTGAGATTGTCTGTGGGCTTGCGGTACAGTGAGGTGCTGAGGTGACCGTCCTTAATGGAGATGCGTGTGTCCAAGAATGCAACTGATTCTGGGGAATAGTCCATGGTTAGTCTGATGGTGGGGTGGAATTTGTTGATATCATCATATAGTTGTTTCAGTGATTGTTCACCATGAGGCCAGAGGAAGAAAATGTCATCGATGTATCTAGTGTACAGCATCGGTTGAAGATGTCTGTGCTTTATATGCTCTGTCTGAGGCCAGAACTCTCCATTCACCTGACGAAGAGGCTGTCCCCTCGAAAGCTAGTGAGAATATTATCAAATAAATAGGTTGGACTAAAACCTGGTGTTGTCAGACTTTTTACTGTGTTTACGCCAGTCCAACGCCGGCATACCCACATCATGACTTCAATTCCAACGTCAGGCGATTGCCTGTGTTGTGTTTGCATGTTCTCCCTGTGTCTGCGTGAGTTTCTTCCGGGTGCTCTGGTTTCCTCCCACAGTTCAAAGTGTGTGCTAGGTGAATTTATTGCTATATATATGTAACTTGTACAGAACTCTATTTCATAATAATTTATTTTTAATTCTTAAACATTGAACTCACTAAGCTGCCTAACTGCACTGTATGTATATACATATCAGCCCATATTTTCTAACATTCCGCAGTTTTAATTGCATTGCTCATTGAGGGTGCGGTCATTCATTGACTTAAGATGTAATATCTAAAAGCCCAACTTTTTGTTTGGCCATGTTAAATTGCCCCTTAGTGTCCCAAGATGTGTAGTTTAGATGGATTAGCCATGGGAAATGTGTGGGGTAATGGGGATATGGTGGAGACAGGGCCTGGGTGAGATTCTCTGTCAGAGACTCAGTGCAGACCTGAAGGGCTGGATGGCTTCCTGTACACATGATGTGGAGATGCCGAAGTTGGACTGGGGTAAACACTTTAAGGAGTCTCACAACACCAGGTTGAAATCCAACCAGTTTATTTGATAGTAAACCCATAAGCTTTTGGAAACGCTGTTCCTTCGTCAGGCGTGTGGAAAGTTCTGATCAGAGAAGGGCATACAAAGTCACACACAGTTTACAGAATACTGATTAGAATGCAAATCTTTACAGCTAACCTGCTATTCAAGTCTTAAAGGTGCAGACAATGTGAGTAGAGATAGCATTATGCATAGGTTAAAAGGATGCGTATTGTCTCCAGACAGGACAGTAAGTGAGGTGTTGCAAGTTCAGGCAAGTCATGGGTGTTACAGATAGAGCGACATGAACCCAAGATCCCAGTTGAGGCCATCCTCATGTATGCAGAACTTGGCTATCAGTCTCTGCTCAGCGACTCTGTGCTGTCGTGTGTCGTGAAGGCCGCCTTGGAGAATGCTTACCTGAAGATCAGAGACCGAATACCCGTGACCACTGAAGTGTTCGCCAACAGGAAGGGAACAGTCTTGCCTGGTAATTGTCGAGCGATGTTCATTCATCTATTGTCATAGCGTCTGCATGGCTGATAACCCAGCCTTGTGGGGCACCGGTGTTGAGGATGGTTGTGGAGGAGGTGTTATTGCCTATCCTTCGTGACTATGGTCTGTGGGTTAGGATGTTCAGGATCCAGCCACAGAGTGAGGAGCCAAGGCGCAGGCCACGGAGTTTGGAGATGAGTTTTGTAGGAAAAATGATGTTGAAGGCTGAGCTGTAGTCAATAAAAAAAGAGTCTAACATAGGTGTCTTTGTTATCTAGGTGTTCCAGACTGACCATTCTAACTTGGAAATATACTACCATTCCTTTGCAGTCACTGAGTCAAAATCTTGGAATACCTTCCTGAACGGCATTCAATCCACAGCATGTGAACTGCAGTGCTTCAAGAAGGCAGCTCACTACCACCTTCTCCAGGGCAACTAGGGATGGGCAATAATTGCTGGCCAGCCAGTGACACCCATATCCCTTAAATGAATAAAAATAATTTTCCTGCAGTGAATCCAGGAGCATAGCATAATGCTACTGATTCCTTCAACCTCCTCCATCCACAATGTTGGTTTTGCATCAGCAGGTTTCTTCCTCCAGAGTTCTCACTGCACCCAACAGTGCATCAAGTGACACATTGTTAAATCCATCATGAAAATTCTCCCTTCCTTCATACAAACTCTGACTCTCTAGATTCCATCTTTGGATTGGCTTTTTGTGCACTTAAAATGAGATTGGAACAAATCTCAGCATTAATATCAGTGCCATAAATATAGTAGCAACTCATTATACATTCATTCACGCTCACCCAAAACATAGTACTAACTAACTAACATAGTAAGGTAAGAATATAAGATGTACATCAGGTCACTGTCAAACCACAAAATACCACAAATCAAGTGGGATTATAATTCTTGACTGAGAAAGTGGCTGAGTTGAGGTCATTTTAACAGATTATAGCAGTTGGAGCTTCCTGCTGTCTTCCTGTTTCAGATGACATCCAGGCCCTGATAATGTAACAGGACATCAATCTACCAAGATGTATGAGGCTTGTGCTTGGGCACTTCTTACACTAGAAAAATCTGATATTCCGGAATCCAAGTGTTGCAGCATCAGTGTGGGTTATCTTTTCAATCGATGCATTCTAATTGCCAATCTGCCTGGTTTCCACCTAAATGTTTCATTTTGAATTTTTCAAACGCACTATAGGCATTTTTTGCTCCAAACACTGCGCATAGTAGTTAAATCAAAACTGGCTGTGTAATTTTCCTCTTTTCAGTTTGAACTATTTACAATGCTCTTTGACTCAGCAAGAGAAGGAAGCCATTATTTTCAATTTGTCTGTTCAACCAGTTTGTAGGGACCTTTTTTTTGTTTCATGCTGTCTCCCTTGATGGAATTCTAAAGGATCATTATTAGGTGGTCTGCTAAAGAACCTCGGCTAACCTCTCCATTTATTTCTCTTTTCATTTCAGAGTCAAGGTAGTTACTTTTATCCTGAGTTATTAGCACCTGTGCTCAAAGATAAGTTCTGTCGTGCTTGTAAGCGTTGGTAAGCAATGTTGCAGAGGTGAGAGGCAATGTGTGATTCTAATTGAATACAGTGTACCTGACTTGCATCATATGAAACACGTAAAATTTTGGCTTGTTATATTCTAAAAGGTTCATTAAAGACAAGATCAGAAACAAAGATACCAGAGGCATAAAAGCAAAAAAAAAATAGAAACCAGAAGCAAGAGTAGACCATTCCACCCTTTGAGCCTGCTCCATCATTCACTTTGATTATGGCTGATCATCATATTCAATACAATCAAGGGGTGGCTTGGTAGCACAGTGGTTAGCACTGCTGCCTCACAGCGTCAGGGACCTGGGTTTGATTCTAGCCTTGGGTCACTGTCTGTGTGGAGTTTACACATTCTCCCCATGTCTGTGCAGGTTTCCTCCCACAGTCCAAAAATGAGTGGGTTAGGTTGATTGACGATGCTAAATTGACCTTGGTGTCAGGGGGATTAGCAGGGTAAATATGTGGTGTTATGGAAATAGAGCCTGGGTGAGATTTTGGTCAGTGCAAACTTAATGGGCCGGATAGCCTCCTTCTGCACTGTAGGGATTCTATGAATATGCTGATCCCACCTTCCCCCCCACATCCCTTTAGCCCCAAGAGCTATTTCTAGTTTCTTCTTGAAACTGCACAACGTTTTGGCCTCAGCTATTTCCGGTGACAGCGAGTTCCACAGATTCACTACTCCCTAAATTAAAAGCATTCTCCTCACTTCAGTCCTTATCCCCAAACTTGTGCGGTGATCACAGATGGATTTGATGTTTTAGTAACTAATATGTTAGCAGGAGTGGGGTTATTTTTGACTTGACGCAATAGTATAAAATAGGCAATCTTGATTCAAACTTACCTTCATTTTCACAATTCAAAATTAGTTCTGAAAAATTCAATAATTATTCAAAAGTTTTGTATTTTGAGTTTTCCAATCAGGATGAAAGCATATTTGTTTTTATTCAGCATCATCATTTTTTACATTTATTATCTTTAAGCTAGGGCCACATCAATAGCAATTGCAATTCCACTGTTAGGCAGGTCCAGGATAGATGAGCCTGTCTGGTACGTCAAATTTATGGTCTCAGTTTCAATGAAGATGGGTGACAGTACAGTGCTGTACCTTTGTGGATACATATTTGACCCACATTTGAGGTCAGTCATCATTCCTTACCTAGCTTTCATCTGAGATCCTTTTTTTCAAACTTTGTGATATCCAACAGCATTCATCTGTCTCCTTTCCAGTGTAAAATCATCATTGCTTCACGTCTATGGTCTGCTGACAGTATCAATCTACAGTTGCTCCATCTTCATAGAATCATAGAATCCCTACAGTGCAGAAGGAGGCCATTTGGCCCATAGAATCTGCACTGACCAGAATCTCACCCAGGGCCTGTTTCCAAAACCCTACATATTTACCCTGCTAATTCTCTAGGGTCAACATACCTAGTCAACACTAGGGTCAACTTACCATTACTAATCAAACTAACCCACATACCTTTGGACTGGGGAGAAAACCGGTGCACCCTGAGGAAACCCACGCAGGCATGGGGAGAATGTACAAACTCCATACAGAGAGTGACCTGCGACCGGAATTGATCCCGGCTCCCTGGTGCTGTAAGGCAGCAGTGCTAGGCATTGTGAGGCAGCAGTGCTAACCACTTGTACCATCATGCCACCCCCTCTTCTATGACTAATGGTGCCACAAACACAATACTTATGTACAGACATTTGTTGAACCTAACCAAAACAGCATGACTGTCTTGGCTAAATTCATTGAACCAATTTTGTTTCCATATTGATTTATTGTCTAACTTCTTCATTTTGTTGTCATTGAAATCTATTTGAGAAACTTCTACTGATTTTCCAAGTATAATGTCCATGCCAACAATCAATAAGGAAAAATTGGGTTTTAAACATTAATAAAGTTTGCCTTTAGATGCCTGTTATGTTATTTGATTTCTGGATGGTATACAGCTTTCTCCATTACTTTGACACAATTAAAGTTCTGTAATTGATACGTTCCGATTATCTACTAGCTTCAGTTGGGGACTTGGAGTGAAATCAATCTAAGACTTTCTTCTCTGCAGTGATTGTGGTGCTTAGTGGCAGTACCCAAGTAGAAATTATTGTCCCAATTGATAGTAAGACTTATAACATTAGAAGTATTGTGAATTGTAAGAGTGTTAGTGGTAAACTTCAGGAGAACATTGATAAGCTGGGCAAGTGGGTAGACACATGAAACACAAAGCTTATTGCAGAGAAGTGTGAAGTAATTCATTTTGGTAGGAAGAATGAGGAGATGCAATATAAACTAAAGGGTACAATTCCAAAGGGGGTGCAGGAACAAAGGGACCTGGCAGTATATATGCATAAATGAAGGTGCGGGGCAAGTTGTGAAAGTAGTTCACAAAGGAAACAGGCTCCTGGGATTATAAATAGCGGAGTAGGATAACAAAATGAAGGAACGTATGACAGAGCTTTGTAAAACAGTGGTTCAGCCCCAACTAGAATACAGTGTCCAATTCTGGGTGCTATTCTTCAAGAAGGATGTGAAGATGTTGAAGAATAGATACAAAAACTATTTGCAGGAATAGTTCCTGAGAATGAGGAATGTCAGTTGTGTGGACAAATTGGAGGAGTTGGGCTATTCTCCTTCAAGAAAAGAAAATTAAGAGATTTGATCGAGGCATTCAAAAATCATAAGCTGTTAGGGCAAAATAAATAGGGACAATCTACTCCCACTGGTGGAAAGGTCAAGAAGTAGAGACACTGGCTGGGATTTTCAGCTCCCATTTACATTGGGACGGTTTGGTGACAAGAGCAAAAAATATCACAAGAAGGACAAACTCATGTTTCATGTCAATATAAAAGCAAGCAAGTGATTGTCCCTTCCTCCCATCTGTGGCAGGCACCCATTACTCACTGTTCAACATTGGAAACCTCATTGTAATAAATTAGCATATCATTATCAGATGCATATTCTGGAATCATACCCCCCTCACAGCCCTGATGTCAGAATGGCACAAAGCATGACTGGTCTCAGAAGGCATGGTACTCCCAGGGGAGCACGGAGACGAGTGCAGCATTCGGCAGGGGGGGGGGGGTCAGTCCAGGCTAATACCAGGGAGTGCCAGCTTGATACCAGGGTGTGTCAGGAGTTGTCAGGCGATGTTCCTAGATGAAGATTGTTTCCTGGTTTGCTCACTGTATCTGAGGCAGTCTTTAAAAATGGTGCTCCGATTACGATTTGCATATTTTATGCCGGGAGGGTCTTTCAGAGATTGCCTGCCAGCAAAAAGACATTGAACCCATGCCATCTTCTTTTTCTTCTCAATGCTGCACTATTTGGCAGAAGAAGCCACCGTTGCTGTTGGTGGCTGTAGCACCGCTCTTCCTGCCCAACATTGGTCTTTGGCAATATTGGAAAGAACCTTGTCCACTGATTAAAAATGATTGGGTAAAAAATGCAACAGAGACATGAGGAAAATATTTTCTTATGCAACAAGTGGTTAGGATCTGGAATGCATTGCCTAAGAGTGTAATGGAGGCAGATTCACTCGAGATTTCCAAAAAATGATTGATTAGTTATCTGAAGAGAAAGAATTTGCAGTGAAATAGGGAAGCGGTACCTGATGCTTTACCCTTGCAGAGAACGGGCACAGGCATGATGGGCGAAATGGCCTCCTTCTGAGCTGTCACCATTCGATGATCCTACGATTCAATGATCTTCTGATCACTGACCCATAATGGTTCAGCTGTATGAATATTTGCCTGTAATTCTTTCATATTTGCTTAGATAGGATGGAAATGTGACTGAACACATTGACGAAGGAAGTGCCGTGGACATAGTGTACATGGACTTCAGCAAGGCGTTTGATAAGGTCCCCCATGCAAGACTTCTTGAGAAGGTGAGAGGGCATGGGATCCAAGGGCCTTTGGCCTTGTGGATTCAGAACTGGCTTGCCTGCAGAAGGCAGAGAGTGGTTGTGGATGGGGCTTTTTCTGAATGGAGGTCAGTCACCAGCGGAGTGCCTCAAGGATCTGTTCTGGGACCCTTGTTGTTTGTCATTTTCATAAATGACCTGGATGAGGAAGTGGAGGGATGGGTAAGTAAGTTCGCTGATGACACTAAGGTCGGTGGTGTTGTGGATGGTCTGGAAGGATGGCAAAAGTTGCAGCAGGACATAGATAGGATGCAGGACTGGGCGGAGAAGTGGCAGATGGACTTCAACGCGGATAAATGTGTAGTCGTCCATTTTGGCAGAACCAACGGGATGAACGAGTACACTATCAAGGGCAGAAGTCTGAGTAGTGTTGAAGAGCAGAAGGATCTTGGGGTCCGGGTCCACAGGACTCTTAAATCGGCCTCGCAGGTGGAGGAGGTGGTCAAGAAGGCGTATGGTGTACTGGCCTTCATTAATCGAGGGATTGAGTTTAGGAGTCGGGAGGTAATGCTGCAACTTTATAAGACCCTTGTCAGGCCTCATTTAGAGTATTGTGTGCAGTTCTGGTCGCCTCACTATAGGAAAGATGTAGAAGCTATTGAGAGGGTACAGAGGAGATTTACAAGGATGTTGCCTGGACTGGGAGGCATGCCTTATGAAGTTAGGTTGAGGGAGCTGGGACTCTTTTCCCTGGAGAGACGAAGGCTGAGAGGCGACCTGATGGAAGTTTATAAAATGTTGAGAGGAATAGATAGGGTGGACTCTCAGAGGCTATTTCCCCGGGTTGAAATGGTTACTACGAGAGGACACAGATTTAAGGTGCAGGGAGGGAAGTTCAGAAGTGATGTTAGGGGTAAGTTTTTCACTCAGAGGGTGGTGAGTGAATGGAATCGGCTGCCGTCAGTGGTGGTGGAGGCGAACTCGCTGGGGTCTTTTAAAAGACTTCTGGATGAGTATATGGGGTTTAATGAGATTGAGGGTTATAGATAGGTCTGTAGGTTGGTAGGTGTTGATGTGATCGGCGCAACTCCTGGATGATGTTCTTATGAAGGGCCTGTTTGTGCTGTAGTTTTCTATGTTCTATGTTCTAAATCAATGCAGCAAGGTCACTCTGCAGCTTTGCATAACATCCAACTTGACATTACCAACAAAAAGAGGGGCTAAGAAGTTACAATATGTCACAACTATAAGCAAAACTGAAATAAACCAAGGTCAGAATCCAAGACTTTGAACAAGTCATGATATTGACTCTGCAGCAGTTTTTCCACAGTTATTAAACTTTATTTGGGTGTCATAGAAATGATTGGCCAATGTCCCTGAAAACGCATCTCATTTTTTATTCTCAACCAACTAAACTTCACCTAATTACTTAGAGAAATGATGACAGGTACTTCTGTCTTTAAAGATGGTACCATGACCGAAATAACTATTGATCAGGATGAGCGGAAGAACCTCAGGTTCTATTTTGTCCCTTAAGTCAGAATGGAAAGCATGCAATCCATCAATCCATTGGGCAGGTGTGCTGAACAAGTTATAGTTGGGAATTCTGTAATGATCACTGAAACAAGCTAACACATGGGGGCATATATCACAGTATTGATAAATGAGAAGAATTGCACTACTTAATAGATCCTTTATCCAGATAGAACATGCATTCCACTTATAGTCATCATATCATTATTACAAGAACAGCTTTGAGTGGAATGCAGCCTCCATTCATCCTGCATTTCACAACAGTTATTTGTTCAACAGGAGTTTAAAAAAAAAATTAAGCTGCAACTGTGGCGTCTCCGCCATAGTGTAAAGAAAACTACCAATTCACTGTATCCTTTGCATTTTAGCATGTAGAATCCACTGTGCTAATTAAAGACCAAAGCAAAATACTGACAAGATGACATCCAGACTCAAAACAGATGCTGTCAGACCTGCTGAGATTTTCCAGCATTTTCTGTTTTTGTGCTGACTAAAGAGTTTGCCTGTAATATACTGTGCATGATAAATGCAATGATGTACTTTATTTACTCCCAATGTTTAACACTGATGGTTATGGACATGTGGTGCAGGTGGCATGATGGCACAATGGTTAGCACTGCTGTCCCACAGCGCTAGGGACCCAAGTTCAATTCCTGGTTTATGTCACTGTCTATGCAGAGTCTGCATGTTCTCCCCATATCTACGTGGGTTTCCTCTGTGTGTTCCAGTTTCCTCCCACAGTCCGAAAGATGTACTAGTTAGGTGCATTGGCCATGCTAAATTCTCCTACAGTGTACCCAAACAAGTGCCAGAGTGTGGGGACTGAGGGATTTTCACAGTGTTGTTGTATGCCTTCTTGTGACAATAGTAAATAAATAAAATAAATGTTAGCAGAATCATGCATTTAAAACTCTGCAGAAAATAAATTACTAATGCAAAATACAGTGGGTACTGAAATAAGAGTCAAACATGCTCAGCAGCCAGGCAGCACCTGTAGAACCAGAAACAGAGTTAATATTTCAGGCCTGTGACCTTTCATTGGAAAAGCTAGAAACATAATAGGCTTTACACAAGCAAAAGAGGAGAAAGTGAAGAGCACACAAAGGGGAAGTTGCATGATAGGGTAGAAGACAGGAGAGATGACATAACAGAAGCGTGATGACACATGCAGAGAAAGAAAACATGTGTTGAGCAGAAGTATGAACAGCAGAATGATGAACAGCTGCTATCATAAGAACATAAGAACATAAGAAATAGGAGCAGGAGTAGGCCATCTGGCCCTTCGAGCCTGCCCCGCCATTCAATAAGATCATGGCTGATCTGTCGTGGCTCAGTTCCACATTCCCGCCCTCTCCCCATAACCCTTAATCCCCTCTCTTATCAAAAACCCATCAACCCGCGTCTTAAAAATATTTAGCGAGGTAGCCTCCACCACTTCAACGGGCAGAGAATTCCAGAGATTCACCACCCTTTGAGTGAAGAAGTTCCTCCTCAACTCCGGTCTAAACCGCCCCTCCCCTTTATCTTGAGGCTGTGCCCCCTAGTCCAAAAGCAAACCAAAATGAGAAAAATAAGAGTAATAAATACCGCAACGTGTAAAGAGAAAGGAAACAGCATGGTGGCAGAGATCACAGTGTGAAGTTGTTGAACTCTGTGTTGAGTTTTGGAAGGCTAATTGAAAGATGAGACTTTGTTTCTTGAGCTTGATTGTTGTTGTTATTATGTTGCGCTTCACTGAAACTCTGCAGAAAACCAAGAAAGAGAAATCACCGTGAGATCAAAGAGAGTTTAAATAAAGGTGACCAGAAACTTGTCATGCTTGCAGACTGAAGGAACGGATTCTGCAAAGTGATCTCGCCAATAGACCGCTTAGCCTGACATTATGGTGGAGGAAAATGCTGGAGTCAATTATTAAGGATGCAATAACTAAGCCTTTGGAAAGTTGTGACAGGATCAGACCAAGTCAGCATGGATTCACTGAAGGGAAGTTGTGCTTGACAAATCTTCTGGAATTTTTTTGAAGAAATGACCAGGAGAGTGGACAAGGATAAACCAGTGGATGCTGTGTATCTGAAATTTCAAAAAGCTTTTGACAAGGTCCCAAGAGGTTGACAAGAGATTAGTGAGCAAAATTAAAGCCGATGGTATTGGGGGCAATGTATTGACATGGATAGAGAACTGGTTGGCAGACAGCAGAGAGTGGGAATAAATGAGTCCTTTTCAAAGTGGCAGGAAGTGACAAGTGGGGTTATGCAGGGTTCAGTGCTGGGAGTCCAGCTGTTCACAATATACATGAATGATTTGAACAAAGGAATTGAATGCAATATCTCCAAATTTGCAGACGACAATATGCTGGGTAGAAGTGTTTGCTGTGAGGAGGATGCTAAGAAGCTGCAGGGTGACTTGGATAGGCTGGCTGAGTGGGCAAATACTTGGCAAATGCAATATAACGTGGATAAATGTGAGGTTACCCACTTTGGTGGTAAAAACAGAAAGGAAGGTTATTATCTGAATGGTGGCAGTTTAGGAAAAGGGGAAGTGCAATGTGACCTGGGTGTCATGTTGGAACAGTCACTGAAGGTTGGTATGCAGGTACAGCAGGCGGTGAGGAAAGCAAATGGCATGCTGGCCTTAATAGCAAGAAGATTTGAGTCTAGGAGTAGGGATCTCTTGCTGCTGTTAAATAGGGCCTTGGTGAGGCTACTCCTTGCATATTGTGTGCAGTTTTGGTCTCCTAGTCTGAGGAAGGACGTTCTTGCTATTGAGGGAGTCCAGTGAAGGTTCACCAGGCTGATTCCCTGGAATGGCAGCACTGATATATGAAGAGAGACTGGATCAACTGGGTTTATACTCACTGGAATTTAGAAGAATGAGAAGGGTCTCATAGAAACATATAAAATCCTGATGGGACTGAACAGACTACAAGCAGGAAGAATATTCCCAATATTGAGGAAGTCCAGAACTAGGGGTCACTGTCTAAGAATAAGGGATAAGCCAATCAGAACTCAGATGAGGCAGAACTTTTTCACTCAGAGAGTTGTGATCCTGAGGAATTCTCTACCACAGAAAGCTGTTGGCGCTGGTTCGTTAGATAAGTTCAAGAGGAAGCTAGACGTGGCCCTTGTGACTGAAGGAATCAGGAGGTATGGGGAGAAAGTGATCAGCCATGATCATATTGGATTGTGGTGCAGACTCAAAGGGCTGAATGGCCTTCTCCTGCACCTATTTTCTATGTTTTTATATATAGCAGTCTGCTTTATAAGCATGAATACAGGATACCAGATCAAAAGATGCATGTGTAAACTATTGTTTCACCTGAAAGGATTGATTCAAGTCTTGGATAGAGAGGAGAGAGGACAGGCAAGTTATCAGCACATGGGGTGCAAATATTATTTCTGAGATCAGAGCCACATGTCACATTGGGCTTCATTTCCATGGAGATGGTCAGTTGTACAAATCTAGCAGTTGGGCCACTGATTGCATTGCAAAAACCCTCTGATAATGAGGGATTATGTGTAATCAGACTTTCTGGTCTGTGACAAGGGAGTGACTGGCCAAAGGGAGGTAGTGGTTCCAGGAGGTTTGAATTATTGGATGAGTGATCAGTGGCTGAAGTTGGGGAGAGGCAATTGAACAAATACTTTGGGTGGAATTTTACAAGATGATATCTAAGTGTAGGCAGGCATGAGACTGGGAGAGTTTCAGATCCATTTTCTGGGCACGTTTTCAGGCCCAATCATATGCACTCTGTCTTTAAAGTTTTGGGCAAGTGCATTTCTCACTACAGAAGGTAGTGGGCAGGGCTTAACACACCCGGCAACCTGCAGAGGGAGATACTGCATATGTGTGCACCTCTGATACTTCATATTCTCACTAACAGTAGCAGGGGTCTGACAGACAAATAGACCTGTCAGGCCGCTGCTACTGCAGGCAGCCTCACATAAATCCCCCCATGTAATTGTGGGGCCCATGACCCGAGATGCAGCCCCTGCCAATCCACTGCCACCCAGACTGATTGTAGACACCCTCCCTCCCCCACCAATGGGGGACCCGCTACATCCCCCACCGATCATGGCCACACTGCCCTCCCCCACCAATCACATGCATAGAACATAGAACATTACAGCGCAGTACAGGCCCTTTGGCCCTCGATGTTGCGCCAACCAGTGGAACCAATCTAATGACCCTCTAACCTAAACTATTCCAATGTTATCCATATGCCTATCCACTGACCATTTGAATGCCCTTAAAGTTGGCGAGTCTACAACTGCTGCAGGCAGGGCATTCCATGACCTTACTACCCTCTGAGTAAAGAACCTACCTCTGACATCCGTCCTATAATTACCACCCCTTAATTTAAAGCTATGTCCCCTGGTGTTAGCCATCACCATCCGAGGTAAAAGACTCTCACTGTCCACCCTATCCAATCCTTTGATCATCTTGTATGCCTCAATTAGGTCACCTTGTAACCTTCTTCTCTCTAATGAAAATAACCTCAAGTCCCTCAGCCTTTCCTCATAAGACCTTCCCACCATACCAGGCAACATCCTGGTAAACCTCCTCTGCACCCTTTCCACTGCCTCCACATCTTTCTTATAATGCGGCGACCAGAACTGTACGCAATACTCCAAGTGCGGCCGCACCAGAGTTTTGTACAGTTGTAACATGACCTCACGGCTCCGAAATTCAATCCCTCTACCAATAAAAGCTAACACACCATACGCCTTCTTAACAACCTTATCAACCTGAGTGCCAACTTTCAGGGAGCTATGCACATGTACCCCGAGATCTCTGCTCGTCAACACTACTAAGAGTCTTTCCATTAGCCCTACATTCTGTACTCCTGTTACTCTTACCAAAGTGAATCACCTCACACTTTTCCGTATTAAACTCCATCTGCCACCTCTCGGCCCAGCTGTGCAGCTTATTTATGTCCCTCTGCAAACTGTAACATCCATCCTCACTGTCTACAACTCCTCCAACTTTGGTGTCGTCAGCAAATTTACTAATCCATCCTTCTACACGCTCATCTAGGTCATTTATAAAAATGACAAACAGCAGTGGCCCCAAAACAGATCCTTGAGGTACACCACTTACAACTGAACTCCAGGTTGAATATTTCCCATCAACCACCACCCTCTGTCTTCTATCAGCTAGCCAATTTCTGATCCAAACTGCTAAATCACCCTCAATCCCATGCATCTGCATTTTCTGCAATAGCCTACCACGGGAAACCTTATCAAATGCTTTGCTAAAATCCATATACACCACGTCAACTGCCTTACCCTTATCCACCTCTTTGGTCACTTTTTCAAAAAAAAACGGCAGCAAGCTCCCTCCCCCACACAGGCCCCAATCCCATTGGCACCTCCCTCACAAACCCCACCTCCATTGTCCCCTCCTGTCCACAGATCCCACTCACCCTCAGGTCCCACCCTCTGCCCTGCCCCCACAGGCCCTGACCACCCACAGGCCCCACCTCCCATCAGCCCCACCCCCTGGCACTGCTCAGTGGGCATTGCCCAGGTGCCCAGTGGGCATTGCTTAGTTGTCAGTCTAGCATTGCCAAGGTGCCCGGGCATCTCTGCCAATTTGGCACTGCCCAAGGGGGCACCCCTGCCTTGCCCTTGGCCTCCCCAGTAGGCCTCAATGGATCCTGGTTCTACCGACAAGACCGACATGACTGTTCCCATTCATGGGGAGCAGGTGTTTTCCTCGCCAAGAGAACCTCTCCTGTTGAGGCCAGAAAGGCTAGCAAGCCTGTACGATCGAGTGCTGGGCTTGCCAAACACATTTTAATTTAAATAACACCCAATTTAAATTAATTTATATAAATTAATCAGCCTGTTGCACACTTCCAGGGAGATGCTGACCCCACTGGAAATCCAGGTGACGTAAAATTGTGCCAATTAATGTCCGATTTTATGGCATTTTCCCACTGCAAAATGGGCACAAAGTGGCAGTAAAATTCCACCCTTTGTGTTTGTTTTCACAGTGGAAGACACATGTTGTGCTCCAGAAATTGATATTAGCCTAGGGGCGAAAAAGAGAGAGGAAATTAAGGCGACTAATAGAAGTGGAGAAATTGTATTGGAGAATCTTAAAGGACTAAAATCTGACAAATCCACTGGACCTGATGATCAACAGCACAGAGTTTTAAAAGAGATAGCTGCAGAGAAAGTAGATGTGCTAGCTATGATTCTCCAAAATTCCTTTGATTTGGAAATGGTGGTCCCATCAAATTAGCTATCGACAAATTTTTCAACGTTTTTCAAGAAAGGAGGAAGAGAGAAAATGGGTCAGTTAGCCAAACATCAATCATTGGGAAAATGCTATAATCTACTATTAAGGAAGTCTGAATGATGCACTTAACTCTACGAGAAAAGTATAGTGTGATTAGAACAAGCCAACAGAGTTTGACGAAAAGGAAGTCCTGCTTGACAAATTTATCTAGCTTTTTGTCAAAGCAACTGGTAGGTAGGTATGAGGAATGAATAGATGTCATATATTTGAATTTCCAAAAGGCATTTGATAAAATGCCATGCACAGGTTAATAGGCATGATAAGGGCACATGGAGTTGGGAGTTATATATTAGTATGGATAAAGAATTGGTTAATGGACAGGAAGCAGAGGCTTTGATCACCAAGGAATTTTAAAGTTGGCAGGATGTTACTAATGAAGTTCCGCAAGGATAAGTCTTTAGACCTCAGCTATTTATAATCTATATTAATGACTTAGATGAAGAGACAGAGAGTAATTATCTAAGTTTGCTGATGATACAAAGCTAGATGTGAAGGTAAGCTGCGTTGGTGGGGGTTGTGGGGGCGGGGGTGAGACAGAGAAGCTGGAAAGAGATAAAGGCAGGGTTAAGTGATTGGACAACAAGATGTCAGATGGAATATAATGTGAAAAGTCTGAAGTTATTGATCAGAGGAATAGAAAAACAGAACATTTATTAATATTGATACATGTAGAACATAGAACATAGAAAAACTACAGCACAAACAGGCCCTTCGGCCCACAAGTTGCGCCAATGATATCCTTACCTGCTAGGCATACTATAACCCTCAATTTTATTAAGTCCCATGTTCTCATCCGGAAGTCTCTTAAAAGACCCTATCGAATTTGCCTCCACCATCACCGACGGCAGCCGATTCCACTCACCCACCACCCTCTGAGTGAAAAACTTACCCCTGATATCTCCTCTGTACCTACTCCCCAGCACCTTAAACCTGTGTCCTCTTGTAGCAACCATTCCAGCGCTTGGAAAAAGCCTCTGAGGATCCACCCGATCTATACCTCTCACCATCTTATACATCTTATGAGAACATAGAAAAACTACAGCATAAACAGGCCCCTCGGCCCACAAGTTGCACCAATGATATCCAGACCTACTAGGCTTACCTATTACCCTCAATTCTATTAAGTTCCATGTACTCATCCAGAAGTCTCTTGAAAGACCCTATCGAATTTGCCTCCACCACGACCGACGGAGGCCAATTCCACTCACTCACCACCCTCTGAGTGAAAAACTTACCCCGATATCTCTTCTGTACCTACTCCCCAGCACATATGTGTATGTTGATGTTCAGAGATTTGATTATGTTGACAAGGAACACAGAAAGTTAGCATATAAATACAAGAATGAAGGGAAATGGCATGGTATTGATGCTCTGGGGTAATTAGTGGGTAGAAGAGGGTCAGTGGTCAGAGGTCAATGTTAGGAGGAGGGTATGTGGCCATGAGGGAATCAGTATTCAAGGGGAACAAATGGTTGGATAGAGTTTTGTTGTTCGTGAAAATCAGTGGTCATATCGTTGGTTCGGGGGCATGGGGTGGTTGTTCTACCAGTCATAAGGAGGTTTATTGGCTGATATGAGGATTGCCAGATTCCTAAGCAGCCAGATTTCTATGCCAGCATTTCATCTTTGGACCTTTGTCAAAATAGCTGCAGTTTGAGCTGATTCGATTTATTAATGTCACATGTGTTAACATACAGTGAAAAGTATATTTGTTTGTGTGCTATACAGACAAAGCATATCGTTCATAAAGAAAGAGAGAAGAGAGTGCAGAACGTAGTGTTACAGTCATAGCTAGGGTGTAGAGAAAGATCAACTTAATGCTAGGTAGGTCCATTAAAAATTCTGACGGCAACAGGAAAGAAGCTGTTCTTGAGTCAGTGGGTAATGACCTCAGACTTTTGTATCTTTTTCCCAACAGAAGAAGATAGAAGAGAGAATGTATGGTGTGCATGGGGTCCTTAATTATGCTGGCTGCTTTTCCAAAGTTTCTTACGGTTTTAGACAGAGCAGGAACCATACCAAGCTGTGATACAACCAGAAAGGATGCTTCCTATGGTGCATCTGTAAAGTTGGTGAGATTCATAGCAGATCTGCCAAATTTCTTTAGCCTCCCGAGAAAGTAGAGTCATTGGTGGGCTTTCTTAACTATAGTGTCCATGTAGGGACCAGAACAGGTTGTAGGTGATCTAGACACCTAGAAACTTGTAGCTGTCGACCATTTTCACTTCATTCCTGTTGTTGTAGGTAAGAGCATGTCATCCAAGCTTCCTGAACTTTATAGTTATCTCTTTCATTGTTACTGATGGGTGAGATTATTGTCGCACTAATTCACTAGATTCTCTGTTTCTTTCCTGTACTCCATTTTGTTACTGTTTGAGATCCAACCACTATGGTGGTGTCATCAGCAAACTAGAAAGTCAGGTTAGAGGGGAATTTGGCCACATACAGTCGTAAGTGTATAAGGAATATAGTAAGGGGCTGAGGGCAGAGCCTTGTGGGGGCATTGGTGTTGAGGATTAACATGGAAGAGGTGTTGTCTATCTTTATTGATTGCGGTCTGTGGGTTAAGCAATTTCTTTCCTCAGAAGATTAAGGAGTACATTTGTAACTTTTATATAAATGTTCACCCTATGCGCTCCAGATTTAGAGATTCATGTGCCAGGAACATACATTTGGAATTCAGTTAGAGGGCCCTCATCATTTTTTTCTGTCCATAAAGGTTAATGAGTAGAAAATCACAACCGAAGCTTAACTGAATTCTCTGCGTGCCTGCAGTCATAAGAATGCTGTACTGGCACTGCTAAAGACAGCTCTACAACAAGCCTCTGAAAGAAGTAGATCACACATTCCACGATGGGAGTAGACTTAATTGACCACATTATCTTGGCTGGTTCAGAATTTATAACATTGTTGATTGATACAAAACCATATGATATTACATATAAATCTTGTGATTTTGCTGTTGACTAGGTATAATTGTCTTTTTTATGGCCAGCTGTAACTAGAAAATAAGGGATAATTCAGAAATAAATTTGACTTCTAATATGATTATGGTAATATCATTTATATTTATACATGAAATGAATTCCATTGAATGAGCATTAATCTTGTTGCTGACATTCAGTGGAAAATTTACTTCAAGGGAACAGGCAATGGCCCTGATAATGGGAAGAGCTTCAACTTGGCCCGAGGTTACAGTTGAGGCACCTGAGCCATTTCACATCGAGGCCTGAGTTGGATTTTATTAGTGTGCTGTAGGCAATGAACAGGCTGAATCTGTCAATTTCAGGCAATATAAAATCAATTGGCTGTTATGTGGAGCTGACCAGCAGGCAAGGCTAGTTGAGGAGGAATAGATCCTTGACGAAGTTGTGATTGAGCTGGCAGCAGGCTGCGATATCGTTGTGCATTCTGGAGGGGATAATTACTTCTCTGAGCCTCTCCAAAACAAAGCCAAAACTTTACCTCTTTTTCAGAGGTTTCAAATATGGAGGTAAGAACAGAGGTGGAGAGGAGAAGTGGGGGCTGCCTTAGGCCAGCTCGAGACCTTCTGTACAAAATTAAAATGTCCTGAGCTCAGCTGGCATCCATCAAGAAAACACAGTTTACATGTGGCCAAGCAAAATGGTCCTTACAGGGACTGTTTGGAGCTGCCACTGAAAAATAAATGCTGTTTTTTGAGTTACTGTTTCTGTAGACCATTGGAAAAGATGATGGAAAGTTGAGAAAACTGAAAACTGGGCAGAGATTTAATGAAAAGGATGTCTCCATTATTTCACTTCCATTTAGATATTGTCACTAGCTATAGATACTTCCAATTTCTTCATGTTATAAAAAGAGCGATAGAATTTGAAAGCTAAAGCAACAAAATAAACACAGGATTGGGGATGATCTCCACTTCTAATGTACAAATCAACAATCTTCTCAGACTTTCACAAGGCAAAAATTGACTACATACCAGAAGAGCTGGAAAGATATCTTTCACAAATGGGTTCTGTCACAACAAGCACCACAGGGAAGATATGATTTACAAATTACTTCAGACGCTTAATGTGGCTGAAATTGTGCAATAGATCCAAAAAGACTCAAAACAAACAAATAAAATTCACATAAACAATGACAATTAAAATCTCCCTCAGTGTTTTGCCTCTGAATTGTATGGTGTGCATGTATCTGTGAACATTCCAGCTATTTTGCAGGTATCTTTGTGCACGTATGAATGAATGAAAAGGGGTGTAAATTCCTTGTCTTCCTACTTCATGCATGGGAATTAATTCTCTGTATATTTGGTGCACAGCTACTTACTTGATATTGTTGACTAGCGGCACGGTGACACAATGGTTAGCACTGCTGCATCACAGTACCAGAGACCCGGGTTCAATTCCCAGCTTGGGTCACTATCTTTGTGGAGTTTGCAGTCTCTCTGTGTTGGCGTGGGTTTCCTCCCACAGTTCAAAGATGTGTGGGTTAGATGGATTGGCCATGTTAAATTGCGCCTTAGTGTCAGAGGGATTAGCTAGGGTAAATACATAGGGTAATGGGATTAGGGCCTAGGTGAGATTGTGGTTGGTGAAGACTTGATGGGCTGAATGGCCTCCTTCTGCACTGTATGGTTCTATGTTCCCTGGTACAATTCCCAACTATGGGTTTATGTGAATGTGTGCATGACTAGAGGAATTTCACAGTAACTTCATTGCAGTGTTAATGTAAGCCTTACTTGTGACTAATAAGTAAACTTTAACTTTTACCGAGCATTATCTCCTGGCTTGGTGGGGATGATGGTTATAGCATGTGCAGTGTATATAATGTATCAGTAACACTGGGAAAAGCGACACCCTTATTTAAGAAAAGGTTTAAGGGCATTTCTATTGACTACAGTCTGGCAAGTTTAACATCAATCATGGATAAAGTTTTAGAAACATTCATCAAGAAAAATAAACTTGGAAAGTTTGTGTTAAGTAAGAGAGAAAAGTAAGGATTTGTAAAAAAAATGTACTTTTTGATGAAGTAATAGAGAAGATTGATGAAGGCAGTGCAGCGGATGTTGTGTGTATGGATTTTAAGAAAGTGTATGACAAAGTATCACATATGTGGAAGGGGATTCCTAACCCAGCTAGGCAGAATGTATGCTTTTCGAGGACAACAAATCACTAAAGAGTTAAATGATTTTTAGACCAGCTAACACAAACAATTTTGCACATACAATCAAAACAAGTCATTATGATTTTAAAACATATATCCTGATATTTTAAATAAATTATAATGTACTGTTCACTTTCGTCAAGCTAAGTTACTAAATGGCTTGGTGGTAAATGTCAATAGTTTAAAGCCAAAGGTCTGAGAAACCAGTTATTCAGTAGTAGTCTTATTGAGAATTCCTATGGGGGAATGTATTAGGCAATATTAATGAATAGATGCATTCACTGCCCGGACACAAGGATAGATATGCCCCTGGATGCAGGAACATGTCTATTCAATTTGGCAGTGAGACAGCGGTTACGTCCATTTTGACCTTGTGGTAGCATCTGCCATTACCAGGCAACAGAGATGTAATTAATGATAAGTGGAAAGATTGCATCTGGACTTAGAAGGGCGAATAAAATATTACCATGTTATTAAGTATTGTATGGTTGGCTGAGGCACTTGACAGAAATTTGTGTTGATGTATCGCTGTTAAATGAAATTGATGTTAAGCTTATGAAAGGTGGAATTATTGATTAGTTAAAAAGTATAATTGATCTGTATTTGATTTTGTACTTCATACTTTCAGAGAGGTTCTGCCGCGTTGTTCCAGAGCTATTGCTATTTAACCCTTCTGAGACTTTGATTGGTTGTACGTTTGCATTGTCTTGTTCTATGTTTTATATTTAATCAATTTTGTTACATCTTTGCACAGAGATCCTTGCCTTGTGAGTTTTGAACTATCTTAGTTTAAAACCCAATTGGCCACCTTTCAAGATTTCCCTAGAACAACATAAAAACCTGGATAACAAAATTGACGCTCATGAAATAGGAAGGGTGAAGCTTCAGGACAGAAACAAACAAGTTGTGGTAAATAGTTACTTTTCAGTCTAACGGATGGTAGACAGTGGTGTTCCAACAGTCAGTGCTAATAATCATACTGATTAGATATACATTACCTGGATATAGAGAAAAATTTCAAAATTTACCAATGATACCTTAGAGATGTAGAAAAGAGAGAGGACATAGACAGGCTTGCAAAATGGGCAAACAAGTGGCAGATGGAATTTAAGGTTGGATAAACTGGGATTATCCTCATGTTTCAAGTCTGGGTGACCCTTTGTCAGAATTTGCCAACATGTGGATGATAAACTAAAGATTTAACTTCAAACAAGTGGTTTTGTAAAGGAATCAATTTGGTTGAGCATTAATTACTTTTGCGGGCAGTCAGTACTACATATCTATTGCTCTATATGCTCTGGATAGGATAGAGGTGGAAAGACTCTTCCCGCTCAAAAAAGACAGTAGGACTAGGGGGCACAGCCTCAAGATAAAGGGGGGGCAGTTCAGAACGGAGTTGAGGAGGAACTTCTTCACTCAAAGGGTGGTGAATCTCTGGAATTCTCTGCCCGTTGAAGTGGTGGAGGCTGCCTCGCTAAATATTTTTAAGAAGCGGGTTGATGGGTTTTTGATAAGAGAGGGGATTAAGGGTTATGGGGAGAGGGCGGGAAAGTGGAACTGAGCCACGACAGATCAGCCATGATCTTATTGAATGGCGGGGCAGGCTCGAAGGGCCAGATGGCCTACTCCTGCTCCTATTTCTTATGTTCTTATGTTCTTATGTTCTATGGGACAAAACTTTCTGAAGTCTGTCAATATTTGTTAACTTAATATTTGTTTTCTTGTAGTTTTTCATCTGCAGGTAGTAAAAGTGAATATAAGTGCCAAATATGATATTCAATTTCTTTTCCAGAGAAGTCAAAATGCAGATATATAGGTTTAGTAACAACCAGATAAAATTTATACAGAATGTTCCCACACAGACTTTTTTGGTTAATTCCTTGGACATTCAAACATCCTGTGATGAGAGAAGCCACAAGTCCACTTTCACTTTATGATGATCACACAATAACCAGGGCAATTTAGTCATTTTATCTATTAGCATGTGAATTCCAGCTAAATGATATAAAAAAAATCATTCATTGGTGGGTGTCACTGGCTGGGCCAACATTTATTGCTCATTTGCAATTGCCCTCCATTTCAGAGGACATTTGAGGGTCAACCACATTTCTGAGGGTCTGGAGTCACATATAGTAAATGTGAGGTCATCCATTTTAGTAGGAATAACAGCAATACGGACTATTATTTAAATGGTAAGAAATTGCAGCATGCTGCTGTGCAGAGGGACCTGGATGTCCTTGTGCAGGAATCTCAAGGAGTTGGTTTGCAAGTGTAGCAGGTAATTAAGAAGGCAAATGGAATTTTGTCCTTCATTGCGAGACGGATGGAGTTTAAAAACAGCGAGGTTATGTTGCAACTGTATAAGGTGTTGGTGAGGCCACACCTGTGTACAGTTTTGGTCTCCTTACTTGAGAAAGGATATATTGGCACTGGAGGGGGTGCAGAGGAGATTCACTAGGTTGATTCCAGAGTTGAGAGAACTGGCTTAGACTCATAAGACTCAAAGGCTACACTCATTGGAATTCAGAAGAATGAGGAGAGATCTTATAGAAACATATAAGATTATGAAGGGAATAGGTAAGATAGAAGCAGGGAAGTTGTTTCCACTGGCAGGTGAAACTAGAACTAGAGGGCATGGCCTTAAAATAAAGAGAAGCAGATTTGGGACTGAGTTGAGGTGGAACAAAGGGTTGTGAATCTGTGGAATTGCCTGCCCAATGAAACAGTTGAGGCTACGTCATTGAATGTTTTTAAGGCAAGGATAGATAAATTTTTGAACAGTAAAGGAATTAAGGGATATGGTAAACGGGCAGTTAGGTGGAACTGTGTCCACAAAAAGATCACCCATGATCTTATTTAATGGTGGATCAGGCTCAAGGGGCCAGATGATCTACTTCTGCTCCTAATTCTTACGTTCTTGAGGGCCACAACAGGTAAGGATGACAGATTTCCTTCCCTAAAAGGCACTAGCGAACTAAATGGGTCTTTAAGAAAATTGATTTATGATCATTATTTAAATTCTAGATTGCATTGAATTCAAATTTCACCATCTGCAGTGGTGGGATTTGAACCCAAACCCCAAGAGCATCAGGGCTCCTGAAGTACTAGTCCAACAACAATACCATTCTGCCACTGCTTACCCACAATTTCCCTGGCTCTATTATTTCCAGATTAAGGCTGTCTTTCCAGCAGATGTGGTAGAATTCTTGTCGCTCAGTACTTAGTCTTTGTGTTGTCCCAGGATCTGCAAAGCCATTTTACTTGATTGTTGCCAGGAACACTCAGATACAATGTCAGGAAATCATTACGGACGTGCTGTGGATGATAAAACACTTTGCATATCACAGCAGTCATAAGCCACAATTTTGTCTGAACATTGAATATTTAGACTAATAATTTGACTGCTTAAGCTTCTTTAAGCATCAGTTCAAAGGCAGCTTTTATCTACCTAAGTCCTGATGAAACGCTTCTGCTTATTTGTGCAGTTAATCTCCACTGCCTCATGTCAATAGTGGGAAATAGACAATTTTCATTCATGACAACTGATATTTAGTGAAAGTCATCAACCACTATGTGGCGACTTCATTGTAAATGAAGGTATCTATGCAATTTACACAAAGGAAATTCAATACAATGGAATATATATTCAAAAGGGTTCCAAAGTTGAAGCATCAAATGCTCATTAACAACAAAAGACTCAAAATTTCAAAACAAAATGCAAAATTCGCGTAGTCAGTTCTCACAATGAAGACATTAACAATCTCACGTCAGTGAGTCCATTTGCCCTCCTCTTCTCCATGCTTGACATCTGCCCAAATTATATGCCAACTTCTTTGCTGATATCACTTCCCTTTTCTCCTCCTTCAACCTGTGCACTGAAGCATTAGTCATCTTCTGAAAACCCAACTTCCTTTTCTCCAACTTTTCTACGTCTTTACACTCAGTGAAACTTACAAATTCATTCCACCACACATACAAAAATCACTTCTTGATGTTTCTGGCTCACACTGAACGTTTAAAATTTGACAAATACTCAAGACCTGATGGCCTGCACCCTAGGGTTCTAAAAGAGATAGCTATGATTTTCCAAAATTCCTGAGATTGAGGAATTGTCCCAGTGGCTTGGAATATGGCAAATGTTACATCAAATTTTAAGAAAGGAGGGAAAGAGAACTCCAGGCCAATTTGCCAAACATCAGCTGTTGGGGAAAATGCTGGAAATCTTAATAATACTTAGAAAAGTAGAGTATGATTATAATAAGTCAACGTGGTTTTACTAAACAGAAAACCTGTTTGACAAATTAATTAACATTGTTGGAGGCTGTAACTAATAGGATAGATAAAGGGAACCAATAGATGCAGTATACATTGATTTCTAAAAGGCATTCAGTAAAAGTCTAACAGGCAAAATAAGGACTCAAGGGATTGGTTATTATATATTAACATGGATAGATGATTCTTGAAGGATAGAAAGTAGAAAGTTGGCAAACACAAGGCTTCAAATTAGCAGACAGTGATATGTGGAGTACTGCAAGAATCAGTGCTGTGACCTCAGCTATTTACAATCCATATTAATTATTGAGATGAAGAGGAAGAGAGTAATGTATGATGACACTAAATGTGGAAAGGTGGAACGGTAAGCTGTGGGGAGGTTACAAAGAAACATAGACATGTTAGGTTTCTGGGCATCAATATAGCAGATGAAGTATAACATTGAATAACTTCACAGTTGCCTCTGTGATCATAAGAATTAAAAAGCAGATTATATTTTGAAAGATGAGAAGTGTATAAATGTCGAAGTTCAAAGAGACTTTGTTACGCTGATACAAGGAATGTAGAAAGTTAACATGCAGGTGCCACAAGCAATTAGAAAGACAAGGAGAATGTTGGTCTTTATTGCAAAGGGTTTGGAGCAATGAAGTCTTGTCACAGTTGTAAGGGATTTGGTGAGTCCACATTTGGAATGCTGTGTGCAGTTCTGGTCTCCACATTTAAGAAAGGATACATTTTGATTGGAGACGGTACAGCGAAGGTTCACTACATTGTTCCCTGGGATGAGGTTCTACTATGACAGGCTGAGTAAATTGGGTTATATTCTCTTAAATTTAGATGAATGACAGATAATCGCATTGAAACGGTGAATCTCTGGAATTCTCTGCCCGTTGAAGTTGTGGAGGCTACCTCGCTAAATATTTTTAAGATGAGGGTTGATGGGTTTTTGATAAGAGAGGGGATTAAGGGTTATGGGGAGAGGGCAGGAATGTGGAACTGAGCCACGACAGATCAGCCATGATCTTATTGAATGGCAGGGCAGGCTCGAAGGGCCAGATGGCCTACTCCTGCTCCTATTTCTTATGTTCTTATGAAACCTACAATGGCTTGATAGTGTGGACAATGAGAGATTGTTTCCACTGACTGGGGAACCCAAAACACTGGTGTAGAGTTTCAGGATAAGGGGCCGATCATTTAGGACTGAGATGAGAAGAAACTTTTTCACTCCAAGTGTTGTGAATCTTTGAGATTCTCTGGCCCAGAGGGTTGTGGATGTTCCATCGTAGAATACATTAAAGACAGTGATAAACAGATTTTTGATCTCTCAGGAAATTAATGTTTATCCAACAAAAGGCACTCTTCAGTTGTAGGCAATGAAATGGAAGAAAACTTATTCCAACAGATAAATCAAAGAAAAAAGTTTAATAAAAAAACTTCATTATTTCAACAGTTGAAGGCTCACCCTGGGCCATTCCATGCACCCACAAACCCCAGCAGCTTCTTATTTATGCTGAGTCAGCTAGTCAGTTGATCTCATCATTTTGTCATTGGTTACATAGTTTAATGGGCCAGTTGACTTTCACAGCTTGTTACCATTGGGCACACTGCAACAGATTCAATGTTATCATTGGTTACATTCTAGCAATTAAGAGATATGGAGAATAGGCGGCAAAATGGAGTTTAAGCCCAAAGTCAGCCATTATGACTTTTTTTTGAATAATGGAGCAGAATGGATGGGCCATGTGGTCTACCATTGCTCCTATTTCTTATGTTCTTCTGGAATCGATCAAAATAACTTTGCAGATCTGGGCTAACACAAAGACCATGACTCACTGAGCTGTGCCACATCTGCTGAAAGGGCAATCTGCACTCGAGGGACAGCATAGCCAGGAAAATCATAGCATCTCCTCTCTCAATTGTAATACCTTCCTGATTAGCATAAAGTTCTCTTTTGATCAGATAAAATGAGCAAGTTGAGTTGGTTTATATAATCATATTAAAATGAACGTGAACTTGTGTCTCACTGCAGAGAGGGGGGGAGAGAAAAGCTGAATCTTCAAATAAAATGTTGGAATTATAGAATCCTTACAGTGCAGAAGGAGGCCATTTGGCCCATCGGGTCTGCACTGACTCTCCAAAAGAGAATCCTACCCAGGCCTCATGATTGGAATCAAACTTGGATCCCTAGCGCTATAAGGCAGGGACATGTGTGTCACCTTGCCACTCATAGAATGATTACAGTCCAGAGGAGGCCATTCAGCCCATCATGTCTGTGTTGGTCCTCTGTAAGGTTAATTCACCAAGTGCTAGTCCTCTGCTTTTTTCCTCTTGCTCTGCAAATGTTTCTTTTTCCAATAATGATCCAGTACCTTTTGAAAGTCATGACTGATATTACCTCCACAACACTCTCAGGCAGTACGTTGCAGATCCTACCAGCTGCTGAAAGATTTTCCTCATGTCATTATTACTTACTTTGCCAATTACCTTAAATTTGTGCCCCCAGTTCTCAATCCTTCCACCAGTGGAAACAGTTTCTTACTACCTGCTTTCTCCACAGTCCTCATGATTTTGAGTATCATTATCAAATCTTTCCTAATGTGTCCTATTTTGTTTGCATATCTATGTTTGGAATTCTCTTGGATGGAGTTAATGATGGTGTTATTTGGTATTAGTGTTAGTCTTTACCACTTGCAGAAGAAAATAACAAATATAAAATTGAGAAATATTGACCGAATTCAGAAGGTTTGACCTTGCGGAGAAGTAGATATGCGGTACTGACTCTTTGCAAAAGCAATTGCACTCAGTTGAACAAATTTATTCAAAAATCCATCGTGGCTCCCATTTCAGACCAAGAAGCAGCAATAAGAGCCAGACTAGAACAGGCCCATATGGGAAAGCTAATTTTTGTTTTGCACCAGGAAATGGTAGGATATTCCAACGGAACACACAAGGAAACCTTTGGAAAGGAAACCAAGCGTCAGGCTTCTTTCTTCTCCTCCAACTGCAATGCCATTCCCAACCCTTGCTGTCGTAAATGTAATGATTGGTAACCACTAGTTAGCAAACAAACAACAATAGTTTTATTACTATCTACAGGGCACTATAATAGATGTCTTCATTCCATAGCACCAGGATGATTCTAGCTGCAAAAGCCTATATTCAACTATAAGGATCCCACACCTGTTTCCCATTGGGCAATCGGGTTATGACCCTTCTGATGCATGCCCATTAAAGGGGCTAGCTACAACACCTCTCAATAACTTGTGTACTGAGGACTATGCCTTCAGATCATTGACAATGGCTTTCTGCAACTTCCTTCCAAATTGCAATTATATCTACACCATGTCAACTTGAGAAGTTCAAGACCAGGTCAAGGGTCATTAGAGAAGTGAAAGAAAGATACTCCCATCCCATGCATGAATGAAAAAAGGCTTCATAGATACACAATTACTAATAAATGTGCAATAAACATTAATAGTAGACTTCTAGAGAAGTTTGTGATCCCACCATACATGCATTCAAAAGTGATGTGAAGACGGGGGGGTCAATGTGTGGTAATATCATTGGGCTAGTAAACCTGAGACCCAAACTAATGCCCTGGGTTCAAATCCCAGTTCAGCAGCTGATGATTTTTAAATTAATTAATTAAAAAAAGACGGAATTGAAAACTAGTCTCATCAATGGTGTCATGAAACCACTGTTGATTACGTAAAAACCCACCTAGTTTTCACTCATACCCTTTAGGGAAGGAATTCTGCTGTTCTTACTTGGTGTGGCCTACATATGACTCCAAATTCACAGCAAAGTTGTTGACTGTTTTTTATTCAAGGGATATGGGCGTTGCTGGCTGGGCCAGCATTTATTGCCTATTACTAATTGCCCTTGAACTGAGTGGATGCTTTACTAGGTCACTTCAGAGGGACATTTTAATCAACCACATTACTGTGGACATGGAGTCACATGTAGACCAGCCTAAATAAGGTGGCAGATTTCCTTCCCTAAAGTTCATAAACATCCTCTGAAATGACCGAGAAAGCAACTCAGTTCAAAGGGAATTAGAAATAAGCAACAAATACTACCTTTGCCAGTAATGCCCAGATCCCATTAAAGAATGAAACTTAACATAAACAAGGGAAAGAACTGCATCCATTCATTAGAAAATCTCCTTGGTGTAAGTAAGCAGCAGGAGCCTGGTGGACACGAGTCTACATCAATTTCCTGCTTCTCTGCGGCACAAAAACGAAGCAAATCTCTAAAAAGCATTATTCTAAAAATCAAGGATAATCTGGTTGCCACAGGCTGAATTTTCACTCTCTGAGCAGGAGCACAGAGTCAGGAAAATTTGCAAATGTGCATACCCTACTTGGGTGAAAGTGCCCCAAGTCTTTGGATTTCTGTTCAGGAGGGCAGGTGCTAACTGGTGTAGGGACATTGGCACTAGAAAATGTCCAGAGGCAGCCAGGTGCCAAGTTGGGCTGTTTAAGAGACTCACTTCAGTTCTTTGCCACATTGTCCCAATTACAATAAGAAAATTAAAACAAAAACAGCTATCTAGCTCTTATCTCTCGTATGCTCTAACCCCATATACTCGCCATATCACACTCATTCCAACCTACACACCAATTATCCATGAAAACCTATGCTATTCACTGACCCTATGACTCCTTATACCTCTAATGTAGGCTCAACTAATACCAACCCATACCTCTGACTCAAACCCACGATACTTCATAATCTTTATGTCAAATTAGTGCCAACTCATGCCAACACACGAACCCCCCCCAACTACCATACCAAATTGCTCTGTATCCATTACGTGCAGGAGTCTTTATTACAGACTTCACTATATTTTAAAAAATATTTTCACTGAAATCATTTAAATCCCTTCAACAATTTAATCAAGTATAAAAACAAACATTTTCTTCAAGAACTTAACTCATTATTAAAATAAACATCTGTATTCATAGCCCTATAGCAAAGATACCCAATCTCATTAGTTACTTGTGGCTGTCATCAAACTCTGAATTTGCAGGCCCCCCACTGTGCTAATGATAGGTTGTGTATTCAGTCAAACAGTACTAATCTGATAATAACAATTCCCCAGTCTCATGCAAACATACATCAAAGCAGCAAGCATTGATTTTGTTCAACTTTAGTCAGAATGTTTTTTTTCAAATACTTAAAGGACCTTGGGATTCAAATATTTTGATACCATGATAGTTCCACTGAACCTAACCACTTTAAGAGAATCCCAAAGGGGTACAAGGAATTTCCTCATGTGATATTCTTCTTTTCCCTTCACCATACACACTCTGCTTGATGACCTGCAGTGGGGGTTTAGCAGCCATTCAGCTTTCTCTACTCTGCCTTCACACTAAAAGCCAATCTTTGTCTCTCTCTTTCAATTTAGGTATTCAAAATATTGATTCTACTGTATCACTTCAGGAAGTGGAAGTATTCCTGATGATGCAACATAATTCAGTTGTAACTCAATTCAAATGCCAGCTCAAAGGTCAGCTCAACATGTAGTTTAGAGGGTGGACTGGAGAAGAGGGTCTTCATGTATTGAATAACTGGCTACAAATTTGCCACTGGTATAGATCACCATTGTTCATGTTTTCCTTAAATTGTTACCGTCTATTTCACATTTTGTAAAGCCATCAACCTCTGTTTTATCAACAAATATCAATATTGCGCTCTCTACGTCTAAGTTAAACTCAGTAATATATATCAAAACAAACACTTACCTGCACTGATGGTTATAGTGTGGTACATCTATTTCCAATCACTCTCCAATCAAAATAACACATGTTAATTTGAACACTTAATTCACTGTTGATCAATTAAATATGTTGTTACATGTTTGAAAATGTCGTAGTATTGAATTTTTGAAATAAACCTCTGGTGAGACAGCTTATTGAAACCTGTTTATACCACATAGCTGATTACATACTCCACCTGCAGTGACTTGAATCAGCACTTACATCTAGTTCTAGCTCATGATTGAACTGTTCACTGGCGAACACAAGCACACTGACAGGCCCAGTATCCAGACTATTGGGAGCAACCTGGAGATGCCTGTTGCAGCAGATCTTTATCAGCAACCTATAAATGAAATAACTTAACTTTGGGGTTGGTGGTGGAATGTGTCCTCTTCTACACAACAAGCTACTGAGAATGAGGCACAAGAGATCACAATTACAGTGGACTGCAACATTTGTCCCAAGTTCTCTTGTGAATTTATTACAGATGGTCTCAAGTATTGGATAAATCAGTGTTGCTCATTTTCTGATGTGGGTTGTGGTTTTGTTGGTAAGGCCATGAATATTTCGAAGATAAAAGCAAAATACTGTGGATGCTGGAATCTGAAACAAAATAGAAAGTGCTGGAAAATCTCAGCAGGTTTGACAGCATCTGTGAAGAGAGAATAGGGCCAACATTTCATGTCTGGATGAAGGTCCCCACAGATGCTGTCAGACCTGCTGAGGTTTTCCAGCATTTTCTGTTTTTGTTCCATTAATATTTCTTGTTGGCATCTCTAATGTAGGCTCAACTAATCAGACACTTTCACCCAATAAGGTATTTAAAATGTGGAAGTGTTCATACAGTAAATGACAAAAGCTTCATACACTTAGGCCTTTCATAGTAAAGCTCTTTAATCCACAGAAATGAGCCTTGCTTTGAATTTCCACAATTGTTTTTAGTCCTGAAAATTCTTTTCAGCAATCTTGAAGAGCTACATATTATTCTTTCAGGCTTAGCTGTAATATTCTGTTTGAATGCCTTCAATGAATAAATACTGATGTTATTTTTTTCCCTGCGGATCGTGGATATTTGTGATTTATGGATTGTGGCACTGATTCCCAGCTGAATACATTTGCTCAGTATTTGGATAAAATTTGAATGGATATATTCACATAAAAGTTGCTAGTTTGAGTTATTCATTAGGCTTCTCTGATCTGAAAATTGTCAATTGAGAAATTTGTATTATAGGAATTACAGAGAATAGAATCACAGAATTGCTACATTGCAGGAGGAGGCCATTCGGCCCATTGAATCAGAGGGATTAGCAGGGATGGGGTTACGAGAATAGGGTGGGATTGTTGTTGGTGCGGACTCGATGGGCTGAATGGCCCCCTTCTGTGCTGTAGGGATTCAATGGATTCTAAAAGTCTGTACCCATTCTCCGACAGAACATCTTTACTCAGGCCCACCCCCTGTCCTGTACCCATAATCCCACACATTTTTCCCACAAAGGGGCGATTTAGTATTGCCAACTCACTTAACCTGCACATCTTTGGAGCGTGGGAGAAAGCCAGAGCACCCAGAGGTAATCCACGCAGACATGGGGTAATGTGCAGACTTCACACAGACAGCCACCCAAGACCAGAATCAAACCTGGGTCCCTGGTGTTGCGAGGCAGCAGTGCTAACCACTCCCATCCATTAATTTATAATACTGTACTATGAGGCCTGCACTTTATTATTATTGATTAGCATTTTGTCCATTTACAGTTTTTAACATGAGACTTGCCATTAACCTTGCACCCCATACACCACATTCAAACTATGGAGAAATTTTAATCCCCAAACTAGGTAGGAAATGGACTGATTTTGTATGACTCTATTGTCTTTATGCTATGCTTAGATTTTCTGAGTTGGGAAACAGAGCTTGGATCTGCCAGAGGTAGTAGTAGAGGCGGGTACAATTTTGTCTTTTAAAAAGCATTTAGGCAGTTACATCAGTAAGATGGGTATAGGGGGATATGGGCCAAATGCGGGCAATTGGGACTAGCTTCGGAGTTTAATAAAAAAGGGTGGCATGGACAAGTTGGGCCATAAGGCCTGTTTCCATGCTGTAAACCTCTATGAATCTATGAATCTATGACTGGAATTAAGAGTACAGGAGTCAAACTCATTACAACTTCTTTTCATTTTGTTTAAATAACATTGTTGGGCCTATTAATCAGCATGTAAGTTTTCAGCAATAAAAACAATTCTGACATTTTCACAATACTGACTTTAGTTAAGCCTTAAGTTTCTTTTCCTGCTGCTTTTACAATTCTCCCCTCACCAGTCTCATACCAAATTCAGCACCATGATTCACTAATACATCCTTGGAGTTAAATTGAAATTTTGCATAGAGAGTTAAATTGACCTGGCCTACATTAGGTTAGGATCTGGAATGTATTGTCTTAGAGTATATGATGCGGGGTAAGCACAGTAGGAAGTCTCACAACACCAGGTTAAAGTCCAACTGGTTTATTTGGTAGCACAAGCTTTCGGAGCTCTGTCCCACTGCTGACTCACCTGACGAAGGAGCAGTGCTAACAAATAAAACTGTTGGACTTTAACCTGGTGTTATGAGAGTGTAATGAGATAAGATTCAATTGTGTCTTTTGAAAGAGAATTGGTATAAAGCACCTGAAGAGAAAAAGTGGGAAAGGGCTGGGGAGTGGGACAAGCTGAATTGCCGTTGCAGGGAACTGGCATGGATACAATAGACCAAATGGCCTCTTCCTGTGCTATAATCATTCTACGTCTCTGGGAATCTTGGAGATGAATGGATGTGCATGCATGGTTAATGATGTGAAGTGCAGAGCCATGAGTAGGATTTGGTGTATGGTTAGGAACATGAAGCACTGTATACTTGTACAGGAGGAATTTCAATGTTTAATTGATGTTATTTTACATTAAACATCAGAATATTGGCCTTTCTTGCAGCTCCAATCCAGCTGGCAACTCCTTAACCTCAGCCTCATTTTCACTTTCCTTTCCTGGGCCTCCTGAAATCTGTTCTGGGCACCTGTTGGGATGGTGACTTCTGTGCTGATATCATTAACAGCATATAATGTCTTTGGTGTCCTTTTTGCACTATGAGGCCTAGATTATCATCGGACTAGTTAGCCTTAGGAGTCCTTCAAAATGGCAAGTGGGACCTAATTCCAGGATACCCACAACATGCCCATTTCCAAATATTTTTGTCAACAAATGTTAAGGATGTAGGTTGCAGGATCACATACAGCACTCCCGCCCATGCTGGCTCAATCTGTGCGTCAACAGTTCAAAACCTAGTGAACATTTAGTGGAGTCATGCACCTTCTTTCAGTACATATGAAGTGCATAGGTACCACCTCCCAGACAAGTCCAGTTCCAAGTAGGAAACCAAACAAAAACAGATAACTGAACTTACAATTACTCCATGATAGACTTTGAATAATAAAAAAATGTTCTTTCAGTTGCAATAGTTGGATGCTGCACTGTAAGCTAGATATGATTTTACTGTGGTGATTGATTATATGACTCTATCCTGCAAAATTAAGTTGACCATTACATTGATCAACATTAAAGGGTGAGATGCATTAGAGTGCTTTTCCATTCCAAAAATTGCTCTTATGCATTCAAAACTGGAGAAAATGCTGCTTGGAATCTGTAGTGTAATAATCTGAATTGATTTAAATGCTGAGAATATTTTTAAATTGGAAAAGAACATCTTCATCAGCTTTCACTTAGAGAAAAAAGAAAAAAAAACACCAACTTCTGGACTACTTTGATTGATGGGGCCTCTGGTGTAGCTTAGAAAAACAATATACCAGATTTTTCAGTTTCAATGGACTCCATTGTTTAAATTTCAGAAGATTTACTTTGACAGCTGAACCTTAATGAATGCTTGGTTGACTTTCAAGAGCTGGAGAACCACATATCTCAGCAAGGAACCATTGACACATTTTGATTTATTAAATTAATTCATGGGATGACTGGCTAGGGCTAAATTTACTGCCCGTTCCTACTTGCTCCTGGGAAGATGGTGGTAAGCTTTGTTATAGAATCACAGAATCATGGAGGTTTACAGCATGGAAACAGGCCGTTCAGCCCAACTTGTTCATTCCGCCCTCTTTTTTAAATCCCTAAGCTAATCCCAATTGCCCGCATTTGGTCCACGTCCCTCTATACCCATCTTAACCATGTCACTTTCTAAATGCTTTTTAAAGGGCAAAATTGTACCCATCTCTATTATTACCACTGGTAGCTTGTTCCAGACACGCACCACGCTCTGTGAAAAAATTGCCCCTCTGGACACTTTCTCAACTTAAACCTGTGTCCTCTAGTTTTAGACTCCCCGACCTTTGGGAAAAGATATTGACTATCTAGCTGACTGCGTTCCTCATTATTTTATAGACCTCTATAAGATCACCTCTCAGCCTTCTATGCTCCAGAGAAAAAAGTCCCAGTCTATCCAGCCTTTCCTTATAACTCAAACCATCAAGTTCTGGTAGCATTCTCGTGAATCTTTTCTGCACTCTTTCTAGTTTAATATTATCATTTCTATAATAGGATGACCAGAACTGCACACAGTATTCCAAGTGTGGCCTTACCAATGTCTTGTACAACTTCAAGAAGACACCCCAACTCCTGTATTCAATGTTCTGACCAATGAAACCAAGAATGCCTTTTTCACTACTCTGTCCACGTGTGATTCCACTTTCACGGAGCCGTGAACATGTACCCCTAGATCTCTTTGTTCTATAACTCTCCCCAACACCCTACCATTAACTGAGTAAGTCCTGCCCTGTTCTTGAGCTGCTGCAGTCCATGTAGTACAGGTGCACCCACAGTTTTGGAGAGTGTTCTAGGATTTTATCCAGTGACAGTGAAGGAATGGTGATATATTTCCAAGTTAAGGTAGTGGGTAGCTTGGAGGAATACTGGCTGGTCATAGAGTTCCCTGCTGCCCTTGTCCTTCTATGTAGTAGAGGTGGCAGGTTTAGAAGCTGCTGTTGAAAGAGCTAAGGTGATGTACTGCAGTGCATCTTGGCTGCCTCTGTGAATCATTGGTGGAAGGTGTGGCTGTTGAAGGTAGTGGATGGAGTGCCCAAACAAGCAGGCTGTTTTGTCCTGGGTGACATCAAATTTCTTGAGTGTTGCTGGAGCTACTCTCACCCAGGTAAGTGGAGATTATTCCATTTCACCCCTGACTTGTACCTTGTATATGGTGGACAGGCTTTGGTGATCAAGGAAATGAGTTGCTCTCCATAGAATATGTAGCGTCTAGCCTGCTGTTGTAGCCATAGTATTTATACGGCTGGTTCAATTCAGCTTTTGGTTAATGGAATCCCCCAAGATGTTGGTAGTGGAGCATTATGCAAAGGTAAAGCTACTGAATGCAAAGGGGAGATGGTTAAATTCTCTCTTGTTGGACATGGTTATTTCCTGCCACTTGTGCATTGCGAACGTTACTTGCCACTTATCAGCCAAAGCCTGGACATTGTCCAGATATTGCTGCGCTTGATCACAGATTGCTTCAGTAGCTGAGGAATTGACAGTTCTAAGCGGTTGTTAAAGGTTGACTGTCTTTGATGTGGTGAATGAGTAACTTTTCTTTGTTTTGACAGCAGATTTTTTGAATGGCTTTTATGAATCAAAGTTTTACTTTTCATTTAGAAGTTTATTTGAATGACAGCTCTATAAGATTGTTAGACATTTACTCTTTAATGTCCATTTCAAAGATATTCTGGGGTGGTGAATACTGGGTGAGTGGTAATGGAGGGAATATTGGGGGGAGTGGAGAGGGGCAGGAGGGCGGCATGGAGGTAGAAGAGGGCATGGAGATTTAAAAGGGTATAAAGGCGTCTGGGGAGTATGAAAGTGCTTGGTGGGTGTGAGAAGGCATGAAGAGTGTATGATGGGCATGGGAGATATGAGGGGACAGGATGATACACAAGGAACAAAGAACAGTACAGCACAGGGACAGGCCCTTCGGCCTATCAAGTCTGTGCTGACACAGATGCTCTCTAATCTAACATTTTCTTGCCTCTATTCCCTGCCTATTTGTGTATCTATCCAGATGTCTCTTGAATGTTGTTAGAGAATTTGCTTCCACCACCTCCTCCAGCAGCGCATTCCAGGCATTCACCACCCTATGTGAAAAACTTGCCCCTTACATCACTTTTAAACTTTCCCCCTCTCACTTTCAACCCATGCTCCCAAGTAATTGACCCTTCGACTCTGGGAAAAAGACTCTGACTATCCATTCTATCCACGCCTGTCATAATCTTGTAAACCTCTATCAAGTCCCCCCTCATCCTCCGACACTTCAATGAAAACAATCCAAGTTTGTTCAACCTTTCTTCATAGTCCATATCCTTCAAACCAGGAACATCCTGGTAAATCTCTTTTGCACCCTTTCCAATGCATCAACATAAAAGAACAAAGATCTAAGAACAAAGCAAATTATAGCACAGGAATAGGTCCTTCAGCCTTCCAAGCTTGCACCGACCATGCTGCCCGACTTAACTAAAACCCCCTACTCTTCCAGGGAACATATCCCTCTATTTCCATCCTATTCATGTTTTTGTCAAGACGTCCCTTAGAAGTCATTACCGTATCCACCTCCACTACCTCCCCGGCAACGAGTTCCAGGTACCTGTTACTCTCTGTGTAAAAAATCTGCCTTGTACATCTCCTTCAAACCTTGCCCCTCGCACCTTAAATCTGTACCCCCGAGTAATTGACTCTTCCACCCTGGGAAAAAGCTTCCTTCTGATAGCGTGACGACCAGAATTGTACACAATACTCCAAATACGGCCTAACCAAAGTCTGAAACAGATGCAACATGATTTTCCAATTCCTATACTCAATGCCCTAACCAATGAAGGCCAGCATGCCATACGCCTTCTTGATCACCTTGTCCATCTAAGTTGCCACCTTCAGTGAACTGTGGACCTGCATACCTAGATCCCTCTGTATGCTAATATTTCTAAAGGCTCTACCATTTACTGTATACTTTTCTTCTACAGTAGACCTTCCAAGTCACATCATCTCACATTGATCTGTGTTAAATTCTAACTGCCATCTTTCAGTCCAGGTTACCAGCTGATTTATATCCTGCTGTATCCTCTGTCAATCCTCCTCACTATCTGCTACTCCCCCAATTTTATTTCATCTGCAAATTTACTAATCAAGCCACCTACATTTTCCTCCAAATCATTTATATCATTACAAACAACAGAGGCCCCAGCACTGATCTTTGTAGAACATTGCTCGTAACAGACCTCCAGTTAGAAAAATATCCTTTCACTGCTAGTTGCCCAAGAAGTTTTGTATCCAGCTTACCTCGGATCCTATATGACTCTACCTTCTGTATCAGCCTGCCATGAGGAACCTTATCAAAGGCTTTACTAAGATCCATGTACACAACATCCACTGTCCTGCCCTCGTCAATTTTTCTTGTCACTTCGTCAAAGAACACAATCAAGTTTGATTTTCCCTTCACAAAACCAAGCTGCTTATTGCTAATAAGCCTATTCCCTTGCAGATATGAGTACATCCCGTCCCTAAGAATCTTCTCCAATAATTTCCCCACCATTAATATAAGGCTCACAGGCCTCAAATTTCCAAGATTGTCTCTTCTGCCCGTCTTAAACCGAGAAACAATGTTAGCCTCTGGTACCTCGTTCGTGGCTAAAGAGGATACAAAGATTTTGGCCCTTGCCTCTCTTAGTATACTGGGATAGACTCTATCTGGCCCTGGGGACTTGTCCACCTTAATGTTATTCAAAACCTCCAATACCTGTTCCCTTTTTATCTCAACATGTCCTAAAATATCAACATCACCCTTTCAACACTTACTATCCACCACATCCTTCTCCTCTGTGAATACTGATGCAAAGTACTCATTAAGGACCTCATCTACTTCACCTGGCTCCACACACAAATATGAAGAGTTCTGGGGGTCATGTTGGGTGGTGGGGGGATAAGGAGTGAGGTTTAATTGCCTGACATTTGTCAATACATGCGGCAAAAGTAGGGCCCAATTCCATCCTCCTCCTGTCTCCCCAGAATGAATGGGCTTTTTAAAGGAAATGGTTCCCCTCAGTAGGGAGATTTTCTGAATCGACTTTCCTGCCTCTTCCACGACAATCCCATAGTAAACGGATTCACAACTGCATGGTTTAGATAATAGCAGCTGTACTGGCTGCATCGGTTCTATTGAGAGGCACAGGACCATATCCACTCTGAAAAAGTGAAGAGATCTTCTCCCTGCTGTTTACTTTGCTCTAACAACTGATAAATAATTTGACTTCCAGTGAATCAATGACCGGAAACAGACAGTGGTACATCAGATTTGCATTGATCTGGCTGAGGTCTCCCAACACAACTTGAAAAATGCCAGTTCAGTAGATGTTGAAGGCAGTTATGACTTTTAGTGCTGCAGGTGGAGCTGTCTCCAGCGTGGATGATGGTCAGAGGTCTGACGGCAGGAGACACAAACTGGCTCAGCTAGCTTCCTGGTGAAGTAAATCGAAATAAAGATTTTTAGACAAACTCAGCTAACTGCCCGGCCATTCTGAGTAAACTCAATCTATTTAACGTGCTTCTGCAGTAGGCATTCCCACCTCTGCTCTTCCCTGTAAATGTTCATATACAAGGGTGGGAAAATTTCCCAGCGGTGCTCAGTGAAATGCTGGCTGATTCCATTTAAAGAACAGTACCTCATAGATGCTAACAAAAAAGAAAGAAAAAATCAGGGTGTCAAAAAGTGCAGCTAAAAGGAGGTAATAAAAAATTAAATTAAAATGGATTTTAAAAGGAACCACAAAACCTGAAGATATATTCCATTAAGGAGCTGAGTTTGAGATAGCCAAGTTAATTTGGAAGCATACCTCTAGTTTACATCTAATTCCAGGGTTGTAAGCATTTCTGACAGGGCCAGCATTTCCAATTGCTCCTGTTGAATCACTGAAGTCCATCAATGACATATGTTCACCAATACATCAAACCAGAAAACGACATCCCTACAGAGGCAATCACATTAAGAATTGGAGATTCATAGAAAGTTTACAGCTCAGAAAGAGCTTGGCCCACTGGGAGTTCACAACCCCAAAAACAAGCCACCTAGCCGAATCTCACTTTCCACCATTTGGTCTGTGGTTCTACAGGTTATGGCACTTGAGGTACACATCCAGAAGTCTTTTAAATGAGTCAGTGTTTCTGCCCCTTCCACAGTATCAGGCAATGAGATCTCTATGACCTTCTAGATGAAAATATTCTTTTCTCATGGCCCCTCTATCTTTGTGCCAATCACTTTAAATCTATGTCTTACCACTTGTTAAAATTAATCTATGCAGTCCACTCACAATGTTGTACATGTCTGAAATCTCCCCTTAACCTCCTCTGTTCCAAGGAGAACAACCTCAGCCTATCCATCCCCAGTCTACTTTAAGGACAGCATGCAACTTTTAGAAACTTATCAACAGAAGCTACTGTGTTGTAAATATATTAATCAAATCAATTCTATGTCTGACACCTGAAAAGATCACACAATCTCAACAAGACAAACAAACCTTTTATGCTTAGTCATCTGCTCTGAGAACTGCAACAAATTATATCTCAGCTTGAAGTCAAGCCAGCTTTGAGTTAAAAGCAAATACTGCTGGAATCTGAAACAAATACAGAAAGTGCTGGAAAATCTCAGCAGCTCTGACAGCATGTGTGGAGAGAGAATAGAGCCAACATTCTGAGTCAGGATGATCCTTCATCAGAGCTTTGGGTTAACTCAATCTTATTTTTGTTCAGACTAGTTGTTATGCTTTCTGGATTTTGCTTACCACTTTGTTTTAAACTTTATTCTTTTTGCTTGTTTTTTCTAACAGATGATTTACTTCACTCTGTTTCCTCTCCTGTGCCAAGCCCCTTTACCCTTCACCAAGATCAGTTGGTCTTCAGAAAATTGAAGCTTTCTCTGAACCGATGGAAAAGACTGGAGTACATTTGTTAACCATACAGGAGGTGTATTGTGTTTACTGTGTAATTATTGTCAGGAGAAGCTACTGTCCTCGGCTGAAGAATGTACTTGATTAGTGTGGTAGGATTGACTGTCACTAAATGTTGTGAAGCTAGCCATACTATAAATCTGCTTTATTGTTCATGTCATGCAGCTTTATGCGGCTGGCATTGTATGGTTCTATTTTATGCAAGAAATGTGTGATCTTGATTAGCACAAAGTAATTACATCATTCAAAATGATGCTTCATTTGTGTAATATATTAGACAGTTCTAAAAGCTAATTAATTCAGTGATCAGCAGAAGCAGAACATGTTCTCGTGCCTGACAAGACTGAGCAGATAAATAATTTATTATTTATTTGTAGATAGATATATATTTTAAATCAGGGATTCACATCTGCTGAATCTGTTTATGAACCTTCATATAAACTGTCCATCATTGTTAGCTCAGCAATTTCCAGTGTGCTCTGTTTATTTATTTAACAGTTACTTGTTTCTCAGACCCCAGTTAATATACCTTTGCAGGCAAGCATTATTAATTACAGCCATGAAACATTGATAGTTAATAAAGGGCAACTCATAATAAATTAAATTCTATTTTTTGGATTTTTAGGATATACAAAATATGTTTGGAAACCGTGGAGGGTCACTGTGAAACAGAATTTATTTATTATGCATGAAGACTCTTTACATTAATTCAGCTAATACCATTTATGTTATAAATCATGACTGGCAAATGCTTCACAGCACTGTAAACTTGAAATTAATCCTTTCATTTAAATTACTTGCTCGCTATTTCCAGACTTGTTTTTCAAGTCATTCTTTTTGATGTGCAGTATTGCAATAATGGTGCACCCGTACCTAGATTTTGATGATGCGCACCATCTTCTATCGCAGTTGCCCCATGTAATTCTGCTAGGAATGTAACATCTGGCCCATCTTTGTGGATTTGTGACACTGACTGTGGATGTTCAAATATCTGAAGAGATAGAAATTTAGCATCTGTAACAAAAGAACTGAGCAGTGCATTGTGTTACAATGGAGCCACTCAATTGTTATGTCTTTATAATATATAATGATAACTCTTTAGCTTGGAAGAAGGATAAAATGAATAAGTAACATATTGAATTATCAATAAGGTGAATTAGAACTATGGAATCCTTACACTTCAGAAAGAAGCCATTTACCCCATCAGGTCTGCAGTTACTCTCTGAATTCTTTCCAAACTTAACTATACAGTCCTCCTGCCGCCAGCCCTAATGCTGCAACTCTGCACATTTACCATGCTGGTTGCATCTTTGAACAATAACGGTCAATTTAGCATGGCCAAGCTACCTAACCTGCACATCTTTGGACTATGGGAGAAAACTGGAGCACCGGGAGGA
This sequence comes from Carcharhinus amblyrhynchos, assembly GCF_965287045.1. Lineage (NCBI taxonomy): Eukaryota > Metazoa > Chordata > Chondrichthyes > Carcharhiniformes > Carcharhinidae > Carcharhinus > Carcharhinus amblyrhynchos. The sequence goes on along the minus strand of NC_137328.1, from coordinate 91,102,159 downwards.
AACCCACGCAGACATGGGGACAACGTGCAGACTCTGTGCAGACAGTGACCTGAGGCCAGAACTGAACCCAGGTCCCTGGTGCTGTGAGGCAGCAGTGCTAACCACTGTGCCGCCCCTCCGCCTAGTGTACATAATCACAGAATGGTTACACCACAGAAGGAGGGCATTTAGCCCACCCATACATCTGAAATCTTTAGCAAGACATCTTTAAAAGTATCTAAAATGTCAAGGAAAGAAATAAGTAAAGACTGGAATTAGTGATAAAACACACACCAGCCTTGGTGGCACTGAAAATCGGGATGTGCAAAGCATTAAAGCTAAAGATCAGCCTATAATTCCCTCACAGCTGCTTCCATTCCACTGTCATAACTTGACCTTTATGTAAAAATGAGTGCCAAGTGCAGATTAAACCAGCACCTGGTGGCCTTAGATATAACTGCAGATCTTGGCCACAGTGAAAACTATTGTAACCTGAGACCCAAAGAGAAAAAATGAGCAGGACAAGGCATTGAAAATGGAATTTCCAGGAGAGTTTACTTAATCTCTCAGTGTTTCTTTGACAGAAGATGAGTGGGAGCCCTAACTTTTCTTTAGCATGTCTATTAATCTTGCACTGGTGTTACAGTGGGATATTGAGTGTTCTCTCTGGAAACACTCCTCCATTAGTAATGTCTCAGGTAGTTCCCTAATTTTAAAAAAAACAAAAACAATACCAACTTATACTGATGTTGCACCTGCAGCATAGTAAAATGTTGGAAGGAGCTACACTAGAACAATATAAAGTGAAATATAACCACAAGACACGTAAGGAGATATTAGGATCAGATGACCAATGAAAAAGATGTTTTAGGAGTGTCTTAAATGAGATAAACAAGGTAGAGAGGCTGAGAGGGTATTTCAGAGACCTAAGTAGTTGACAAGGTGGCCACCGATGATGGAATGATTAAAATTTGGGATGCTGCAAGAGGTCACAATTAATGAGCACAGATATTTCAGATAGTTGCAGTCATTATAATCCCTTTTGTTTTTGTACAATTTGACTATTTTTACATCATGCATTGCTTGACCCACAAATCTTGCCTTCCAACAAAGGTGCTGTGGCAGTGCTGCCTGCTCACTTTTTATAATTTCAGGTGGACTTCAATGGCAGGATGGTCAATGGTCTTGTGCAGTTGATGGAACCACTGTCCACCTCCTCCATAACAGGAAAGTCTGGAACGGCACTGAAAGCTTCAGTAGTGAAAACATTCTCCATTGTGTAGAGTTTGAGTTGATGCTCCGGTTACCTTTCCATCTGCTTCCCAGGTTCAGTGATGATCAGCCCTGTCTTTGCCTTCAAGGGGGTTGCTTTGGTTGCTGCTGTGCCTATTGTTTTCTTGATTTCTCCATTCATCCCTCTAAATGGCCCTGAATTCAGCAGCAGATTATAAACTGGTACAGGTTATATATAAGACATTGCAGAGTATCAATCAGTTTTAATTGGTGCCGTGCTGAGACTTGGTTCTGCAGTTCTGAAAGCATTTACATTCTGTTTACTGGGGAATTGCTTGTAGTTCATGAGGGCTTTTTTCTTGTTTGCAGGAACTGGTTCCATTTCAGTCCAGTAAGCCTCAAACCAATTCGTTTCCTCTGATCTCTTTTCGAATGCAGTAGGAGCAAATTTATAGTTGGTATTGCGTAGCCGGTGGTACAGCAAATGTTGATCCAAAGGTGGTCGTTCTTCTTGAAATGGTATTATTTCCTCAGCTGAAGTCTGACCTTGCTACTTACCAGTAAGTGTTCGGTGTCACTGTCAGCACTCTGACAGCTACGTGTGATGAGGGCAATGTTAGGGTGGTACATCTCATCATGAGACCTAGTTGATGCCACTGTTGTGATCGTGGATGTCACTAGGAAATCATGTGGCACAGCTTGGTTTGAAAGTAGCTTTATGTCTCACAGAATAACCAGTCTTGCATTGAAGTCCTCAAGAAGATTCAATTCTTCAGTGCTGATGGCATCATCATGTATAATTGATCCATGACATCAAATATGGAGGTGTTAGGCATAGATAGTCATGAGGTTAACTAGGCTTGCGCTTGTTGACAAGTGAAGAGTAAAAAGTTTCTCTCAGCCTTCTGTACGGTTTCAATCATCACGAGTATTTTTTTTACTGTGAAGCTCATTCCATGCTCACATCTTGCCTCTTAAATTGACATCTTATGGAAAAACATGCAGTGTTTCTCCTTAAGGGATCCATTTTAAGCAAGCCTAATTCCTTGCAGTGAATAATATCCACATTGAGACTTCTGAGTTCTTTGTCAATGACATTTGTCTCACATGCATCATTAATCTTCAGAAGAATGTTGGTAAGACGAGGACACATGGTCCTTACATTCCAACTTGCAATACAAATGTCTTAATTGTTGAGTTAGTCTTGCCTGGGTACATGGGTTAGCACCCACTTGTTGAGAGATAATTCTTCAATTGTGAGAGAGACCAGAATTCAGAAGCCCAGTTTAAAATTAAAGGACTCCCATTTAAAATGGAATTGATATGTTTTCTTTTACTCAGAGGGTCGTGGGTCTGTGGACCTCTCTTCCCCAGTGAGTCATAGAGGCAGGGTCATTATTTTTAAGGCAGAGGCAAATGCATTCCTGACTAACAAGGGAGTCAAAGGTTTTTAGGGATAGACATAAATGTGGAGTTGAAGTCGCAATCAGATCAACCATGATTACATTGAATGGCAGAACAGGTTCAAGGGGCAGAATGGCCTATTCCTGTTCCTAATTCATATGTTTGCATGTTCTAAGCTTCAAGCACCCATTGAAGGAAGCAGGTTGTAGTGGGATAATATCTAACCGACTGGGGGATACCTAATTTGAGGAGGACAGTAGCTATCCAATGAGATGTGGTAATCTTTCCTACTATCAGACGTAACCCCTGGTGCTTGTGTCCTACACCAGTCAAGCAAGAGATTATAACCAGTAACTCTTTCTCCCTGTGTTGTGCCAATGTAAATAACAAAGCTAGAGTGGTTGTCTCCACGATGCAGACCTGGGCAAATAGCACAGGGAACCTGAGTTGCCAAAGCAAGTGGACTCTCTCCCTGCATTGCTAGTATTGTCCAAAAATGATAAAACCAGCAATGTTTGCTAACAGCTCTGTCAGGAAGCTGCCTGACAGATGACATTCTACCACCAACAGGCCTCCACGCCTGATTTTCCATCAGGCTTACTCCCTTAGCCTTCTTCTTGCCTAAGACACCCTTTAATGATGCATGCTCACAAACTTTATCAGGAACACAAAGGATATTTATTATTAGGAAAAACCGTACAGAGGCCAGCAACCCCCCTGCTGTCCCCATCCCTACATGTCTTCTACCCATCTTCTGCCTAAGAGAAGATGCCACCTCCTGGCGTGACTACCCACTCTCAGTCATAATTGATCCCCCAAGCCAGGTGACTCTTTTCTGCTGTGTTGCCCTTAAAGGGACAATCATCACATGCCCACAAGTCAATGGGGCTATTTACCCATAACTAGAGGTCTGGATCATGGGAATTAGGGCTTAACCACACCCTGGTGGGCCTGTATGCCAAACACCCCAGGACCGGACCTCCTCTAAATCTGATATAGTTTAGACTGGGTCCGCAAGGCATTCAGTTAACGTATGTCACCACAAGACCGCACTGCACAGGGTTAGCTAATGAGTAGGCCCATGTGCTAGTGCGGGAAGCTTATAAACTGGGCTTTGTTTTCACAGTAATTATACTGCTAGCTAGCGATGAGAGCTGAAAGCTAGTTGTGACAAGCAGACTGATCAGTATTTACCACCCACTCCCTATCCACTAACACATTTGATACATTAGATCAACCCCAGACAAACATTCTGTACCCCTCCGGCAATTCTTCTCTTCTCTTTAAGAAAACAGCCCTGACTTCTCCAAAGTATCTTTGTGACTAAAATTCCTCACTGCTGGAACCATTATCATGACATTTTTCTGAACCCTCTCTCATGCCTTTACATCCTTTCTAAAATATCGTGCCCAGACCTAAATGCAACACTCCACTTGAGGTTAAATCAGTGTTTTATAAAAGTCCAACGTAACTGTCTCGATTTTGTGCTCTGTGATATTAATAAAACATAGGATTCTGTATGCTTTATTAACCATTCTCCAACTTGGCCTGTTATCTGCAGGTATACATCCAGGCCCTCTGCTTTTACATTGCCTTTTGAATTCTATCGTCTACTCCATATGCCACGTCAGCAATAATTACACAATTCCCACAATGTTACACATCAGTGGAACAATTCTCCTTTCTCCCAAGCTCGTAAATTCCCTGTAGCATTTATCGTGCATGGAGCTCTGAATATGTCACGTATGGGTTGGATTTTCTCCCTAATTATTTCTTTTTTTGGGTGGATTTGGAATCAGATGTACTCAAAAGCACTGTTGCCTCTGCCACTGAAACATAGCATTAAATGAAGGATCTCATGAATAAAGTAGCTCCCTTTCCCACATGGCAGCTGGGTAAGTGGATATACTTTCTGGGGGCAGCTGGAACATCAATAGCAGAATGCCACAGCCTGGGACCCTAAAGGACACTCCCAACAATGAGGAAATCAGCTAGAATCACAGGCAGGGAGGGAGAGAGTCCACAGTAGAGATATGTCAATGGGTATCTTCTGCAGCAGGAAAGATGACAAATACACATGCAGCACATTGGAAGTCTGGTTTCTGAGATTTGACTCTTTAAAAACCTCTGAGCTTCTTCCATCCTCTGTAATGAGGGGGTGGTTAAAAAATCATTAAGACCAGGACAATATTCAGGCCTGGGCTGATAATGCCTAGTAACATTTGTGCCACACAAATGCCAAGCAACAACTATCTTTGGTAAGAGGGAGTTTAACCATTTCCCATGGACATTCACTGGCATTACCACTGGTTCCCTACCATTACCTGGGTATTGCCATTAGCTTAGCTGATCCAGACATAAAATGTAAACATTGGTGAGAAGCTGGAAATACTGCAAAAAAAACTCACCTCCTGACTCCCCAAAACCGGTCCACAATCTACAAGGCACAATACAGGAGAGTGATGGGGTACTCTCCAGTTCCCTGGATGAGTGCACTTCCAAACAACACTCAATAAGTTCAACATCTTCCAGGATGAAGTAACCCTCTTGATCGGCACCTCTTTCATCACCTTCAATTTCCACTCTCTCCACACACAGTAATAGCAGCATGTACCATCTAAAAGATGCACTGCAGCAACTTGCCAAGGTTCCGTCAAGAACCCCATTCAAACCTCTACCACCTGGAAAATCAAGGGCAGCAGTTGCATAGGAACACCACCACATCAAAGCCTCCCTCCAAGTCATGCACCTTCCTGACTTTGAACTGTATAACCATTCCTTCACTGGAATTCCTTTCCTAACAGCACCATGGATGTACTTACACTACATGGACTGCACTGGTTCAAGAAGATGGCTCACCATCACATTTTCAAGGGAAATAGGGATGGACATAAATGCTGGCCTTGCTATCAACACTCATATTCCAGGAACAATTTTTTTAAAAAAGGATCAGGCCCTTGGTGAGACTTTGCATTCACCTGTTTAGTACTTTGAACATTCAGTCAGGCTTTTTGCTGCTAACTTCAATCAGCTTTGCTTAAGTTATGAATGATGCCATTTTAGCCTACATGTCAGTGACAGGTACAGAAGAAGCTTTCAGCAGGTAACAATCACCATACCAACCCCTTGAACTTGGAGCCATCTATCCAGTGGGTTGAGTTGTTGTCAAGCCCATTATAGATAATGATTCTATTAAGACAGAGGGGCAACAAGGACAATGTGTTGGATTTTGCTGTTGATCAGGAAGTTCCTGTGCAAAAGTTGAAAGTGGGAGGCGGATGGCAGGTCCTGGGATGTTATACTGCCAGTGACAGCCTTTACAGAGGCTTGTGGCCAGACTGTTGGACATGAAGAATCGTGGCCCTCTCTCCAATCGGAGGACTTGCTGCTCAGCCACCTCAGCGGTGGCCATTGCTGACGCTGCTGCTGCAGGGAGATGGTGCCTCAGATATTGGGCATGCTTGAAGACAGTTAAGTGGAGTCGAGAGAATCAGGTCAGGCAGGTCCTGGAAATTAGGATGGGGGCAGTTTCTAAGCACTGGTGACGCCGTTCCAATCACAAAGGCCCATGAGTGCAATAGAGGAAGACACCTCCCACCTCCAAAACCTGTTGAAAGACCACCAGTTTTCTCTTGTCACTCTCCTCTCAGCGGTGGGCCTTCCCAACATGGAGAAAGCGAGAAATAACTTTTAACTGGCCACTTAAGTGGTTGAATTGACCTCCTGGCAGGTGTTTGAGCCACCAACTTTCCCTCTGCTGACAACACCTGGCACCTTGGCACCTGCCCACACCATTCTGAGAGCCCTCCTGCCCTCTCTAAAGGGCTGAGGAAATTCTGACTCATCAAGCCCAGATCATGATAAGAGGAGTCACAGAGATAATCATAGGAACTCAGCAGTTGCATCTGAGGTGCTGAAATAAAACTGGTGGAGTTCTGCAATAAAGCCTAACGAAAGCCTTATGAGTTCCATTGCAGTCTGCTTTATCCTGCACAATATCACAATAAAAGAGATTAATTGTAATTGTTGCAGTTTTTTTATGAGCACAGTCCAGTCCAAAACAAGTCACAGTTAATTATATCATTTTCAAGTGCACACACAGTTGTAATGTAGAGAAATGCAACAGCCAATTAATGTACAAGAGTCACGATTCCCGCCCCTGCTTGGATGGAGCCTAAGTAATGGTTGCCACCAAACAGGTAAGTAGCTTGTTTTTAAAAAGGATCCCGTGGAGGCAGGAGAAAAGTGCTCTTCCTGGCTTCACAGATCCCCTGCCAGCCACTGCTGATTCTGATCAGCCCCCTTCCCTCGCTGCCATTAACCTCTCCTGCACTTTCTTTAGGGCCACTGCTCACGAGGCAGGCAACTCGAAATTCAAATTATTAGTTGGAAAAGCTGGAACACAGGCAGACAAAGCATTCTTTCTGGTTGTATCACAGCTTGGTATGGCTCCTGCTCTGCCCAAGACCACAAGGAACTGCAAAAGGTCGTGAATGTAGCCCAGTCCCATCACGCAAACCAGCCTCTCATCCACTGACTCTGTTTACACTTCTCACTGTCTCGGCAAAGCAGCCAGCATATTTAAAGGCCCCACGCGCTTGGACGTTCTCTCTTCCATCTTCTTCCATTAAAAAAAATACAAAAGTCTGAGGTCACATACCAACTGACTCAAAAACAGCTTCTTCCTTGCTGCTGTCAGACTTTTGAATGGACCTACCTTGCATTAAGTTGATCTTTCTCTATATCCTAGCTATGACTGTAACACTACATTCTACACTCTCTCATTTCCTTCTCTTTGAAAGGTTTGTTTTGTCTGTATAGCGTGCAAGAAACAATACTTTTCACTGTATGTTAATACATGTGACAATAATAAATCAAATCAAATTAAAATAATGCAGACTATTGAGATGAGACTTGAAGCCCAAATTCTGGGCCTCCCAATTAGGGCATGTGTCATGGCTACATTGTTGCCTTTGCACCAAAGCCAAATACCAATGAGTTTCTACCCCTTATATTTATAGGATTAAGAGAAACCAGAGTGTACTGGCTTCTCTTAATGCTGAAATCATAAAGCTGCTACAGTTTGCAGACCCTGTCATGTGGGATCTGTAATGAAATACAATCTTTCCACTTTGCACAGCATTACACAGTATATTAAATGTCAGCAATTGCATTCAGATCCATTGTCCAATTTATTCAGATCATATTCCGCCATAAAGGAAACTGGTGTCAGTATTTTGCAAACTCCTCCTGTCAACACATATATTCAAAACAAATGGTCCAAAATCAGGCAATACATGCATTTACTGTGCATCAGCCATCAACAGAAAATCAACTGCAGTTTATATGTGACAGATTTACCATTTAAGATGCACTTTTGGAATGCAGAGCTCACCAGATCAACATGCTGCTTTTAGGTGGGAACTTAATAGGGCAGTCTCTAATTATCTCTATATGTTACCATCCCATCAATAAACCTCCCTAGTAGCTGGGATAGTCACATCAATATTACATTTTGCTGTATCCATTGAAGTCAGTGGTTAATGTGTCGATTATCTTTTCTCACATACAGCTGTAATTTAACAAAAATAAAACATCTCAATGTCTTCCCTGCTTTTCAGACATCATCTCATTTTGAAATTGATTCAACAGCAAAATATTTTTATGCACACGGGAAAGTTGAATTGTGAAATAATGGCAATACTTGTCAAACTCTGAAGTGATAACTGGCCTTCATGACAGGAAATAGGAGACTCAGGCAGAGTCCACTGACCAGGCAAGCTGCAGTACTGCTGCGACAGTCACAATCGACTGAACATTTAAACATATATCACTCTCCTAACCTTTCCCTTTCAAAAACAGGCAATGTTAAGCTTTACCTTCACATCAGAAGTCCTCATGCTGGCTATGTCATTGTCGGAGAGGTCCTCTTTTCATACCATCTTCTACAAAACAGTGCTCTAAACAGAACATCTTGTGTGCTTTTCAACAGGATTACAGAACACACAGAGATTATTTTCAACAGGATCAGTTGATAGGGCAGCAAAAATTTACCTGGCAACCTGTATTTATCATTCTGTGAGCCATTTGCATGTTACAACCCCCACTTTGAAAAATTCTATTCTATGTAGTGGGGCTGGATTATTTACTTTGCTTGTACTGGGATGGTCCTGGTAGTTTCTATTTTTGTGTTTGAAATGACTTTTTTCTCCACACTCGAAGCACTCTGCTTCTTGAAATCAACATACTCTGGAAAGTAGCTTCCCCTACTTTCAAAGCACTCTCTGTTATTCCTGGACTGCTTAAATCTTCAATATTGAGGGATTCATCCTGTTTCTGCATTCAACTTGCTGCTTGAGGTTGATCCTGCATCCTCGCTTCTGGCATCATTACCACTGTTTTCCAGTCTAACTGGTGGACCTAGATGCTTTATAACTCCTGGGTGCCTTCAAGGTGCGTTCGATAACTATTCCACTGCTTTCTTGAAACTAAACTCAGACCAGCCAACAGTTTCCATTGTATAGCTACATTATTTAACCGCATACCAATCAACCTCTTAACATGTCCTTTAAAGCCACAATGCTGTGCAATCTGCTTCAGCCTGACCACAAAGCCTAAAATGGGGCTTCCCCATCGAAACTTTTATCTTTGCAGTGTTATCGAGGCTTTAAAGGTGGCAGTGCCCCTTTGCTAGCTCAATGAGCTCTGCAAATCTCTTAGTGTCAGAATCATCTGGGGACATTAAAGTCTGGATCAAGTTATAGGTCTGGATCCCACATTTGGTAAGTAAGTTCACTTTCTTCTTATCCTCCCCCTTCTTTCTATTCAGTCTGAAAATATACTCCAACCATTCTAGATACTGTACTCAGATCTCAGTGGTCATGTCAAAGGCTTCTAACTTCTCAATGAGAAGCGTACTGCTCCTTTTTCTCAGGCTTGGATCGATCTGATTCGCTCTGCAGTTTTGCAATGACGCTCTCTTCAAATTCTTCACTGCAAGCAGAGTCATTCTGATTTACCTTGTCACCAATGTAGTCACCAGTTTGTTTAACAAATTACAATGGTTTATTTACAAGCAGATAAATATTCAGATTACTTTCATTATGTTAACTCTTCCAGCTCTAAAATCAGTTCTGGCTGCAAATGTCTGTGCTCTACACTGAGATTCCCATGCTTGTTCCCCATTGGGCGATTGGGTCACATGATGCTCTTGATGTTCACCCCTTAAAGGAGCCAGCTACTACATTTTTCAATTGTGTATGTGTATATTAGCCATTTGGGCATGTGGAAATTCTTTTGCACAAATGCGTATGGGAATTTTTTCCTTCTTAACAAATTCCACAAAAGACTAACTCACTTTACTTCCTTAGATTTCTAAATTTCTGTCTTGAAAAGTCTGACATTAACTCATGGGCATGGAGAACAGCAGTTTTCACTCTTATTGTCATCAGACTGTCCATCTGAAAGACGTGAGTACATCTCCAAAGCTTTTCCTAAAAATATACTCTGCAGTAACATAACCCAATTTTCATTCAGCCACTGCAGTATGGCAATTTTCTAAAGTGACACAGAGAACATTACAACTCCTAATTCACTGAATTTAGACACTAAGCAAATAATTTTTGATAAATCAAATGCAGTAGTTAATTCTGAGTTATCTTCAAGTTTAACCACTGTCACCCATTTATGCTTTCCTCTATCCAGTTCAAACTTCCTCTCTTTTATTGTCTTTGCAAATTGTCTTTTTCTTTCCTTTGACATTCTAGACTTTCCTTTTATTTTCCCTTTCTCTATCGAAAGTTCCTCTTCCTCCCTCATTTGAAATTCTGATTTAAATTGCCACATCTCTCATTTTATTTTTCTCCTCTTTCAAATTCAATTTTTAATTTTGAATTCAATTCTAGCTAACTTGGCTTTCGTGCTTTCAGAATCACAGTTTTCTTCCTTAATTCTTCAACAATCTCTGTCTTTTTAGCTCCTAATTTCTCTGCTACAACCTTCAACTTACTTTTTGTCAACTTTTGAAGGTAAGTTCTCCAGAAATGTCTGAGCATTAAAAGTAGTCGTTGACTTTGTACAAAATGCAACAGTAAATATGAAATCTTGTTTGTTTAAACTTTTGAAAATTTCATTTTATAGTCTCTGGTTTTGATCCTGCAAGACTTCCAATTTGTTACCATAGTGTAAGGATCTGGAATTGAAAGGGTTAATGTGGAATTGCAGACCATACTGCCCACAGTGTGATGAAAAGTAACACATGACTTGAGCCTAGGGGCAGCACTGTGGCACAATGTTTAGCTCTGCTCCTCACAGCACCAGGGAACCAAATTCAATTCCCAGCTTGGCTCACTGTCTATGTGGAGTTTGCAGGTTCTCCCCGTGTCTGCATGGGTTTCCTCCGGGTGCTCCAGTTTCCTCCCACAGTCTCACAGACATGCTGGTTAGGTGCACTGGCCATGCTCAATTATCCCTCAGTGTACACGAACAAATGCCGGAGTGTGACAACAAGTGAGTTTTCATAGGAACTTCATTGCAATGTTAATGTAAGCCTGCCTGTGACACCAATAAATAAAAAATGTTTAAAAATACTTTTAGAGGACAGTCTTGTCCTGGACAAAGATGTGTGTAAAAATAAGCATGGAGACAGTTCTTAACTTAAACCTTATACTGTATATTTGTACAAAGTCATGAGTAGTTAATAAACACTTATTGTTAAACTATACAAGACTCAGAACTTCTTTGTGAAACCTACTGAACAACACGCAGCATCTTACAAATGTTATGTTCCCCGGGAGAATAATAACCTTTAGAAAGAGTTGAATCTCCCAGCAACTGATGGAAAGAACTGAAAGAAAAGATTTCACATTTTTAAGATTTATTGTAACAAACAAACTAAAATCAGCACAATTAAACAATACTTGGCAGGCACTATTACATTGAACTAAAGAAAAGGCAACTTTCATATAAACTAACACAACTTAAATGTGTCTTATGAAATTCTTTCATTATGCAACACACTCCTGGCACATATGTAACACTATAGGAACAGTCACTTAAAGCTCTCCAACTGGTCCACTTCTTCTCTCCATGCTGAGGCAAAACTTCTAGTATCCTTTAATAACTGTTCCATTCCCTGTCAGAGTTTTTTTTTGGATCCAATTATCACTGGCAAGGTGCATTTTGATGACTCTCATTTTCTTAAATATGCAAGGACCCTCTCTGTTCTGATCCCCTTCTTTGGAACAGAAACTGAACTCTCACAACGGTCGTATTTGGTTGTCAATGTGAAATTGCTTAGCTTTTTTTTAGCATCTCAAAACACTTGCTGTCTATTGTCAATAAGATACTGTGAAAAAGATGTTAAAGCTACAAACTCCATTGCAGAGTTTCTGTTTGAGCTTCTGTCACCATGGCAACCAAATCGCACGGGCAAGTCTCCCAGCTGAAATATTTATCCAGAGTTCTCTGTTTCACACTGAGTTATAGGTACATTTCAAAATGTAATCCTCTAGAAAAGTTTGGCATTCATGACAATATGTTGGAAGGTGCCTGTAGAATAAAGGGTTGATATCTGCAGCACCTGATACTGATGTAACTATGTCAAGCAACAAGCTTCGGAGGGAAGAAGAAGTCCAAGCACACGCAGAGTTACTGAGATGTACATAGAGCAAGCTGTCGATCGATAATAATGTTTATTTATTAATCACAAGTAAGCTTACATCAACATTGCAATGAAGTTGTTGTGAAAATCCCCTAGTCACCACATTCCAGCATCTGTTGGGCTACACAGAGAGAGAACTTATCACAACCAATGTATCTAACCAGCACATCTTTCAGGCTGTGGGATGAAACCGGAGCACCCAGAGAAAACCCACACAGACAGAAGGAAAATATGCAAACTACACACAGACAGTAACCCAAGCCAAGAATCGAACCTGGGACCCTGGCACTGTGAGGCAGTAGTACGAAACACATGCCTCCCATAGTAATGATTTTTACAAAATTCAGCCTTGAGCAACTTACTTAGGGAAATAGGCACTCTTTCTAGATCCAGAACAAATGACAAAACAATGCTCGGCATGGAGATTGTATTTATATCCAAAATATTGGCCGAGTACTTCTGAGGAAAGGTCACAGACCTGAAATGTTAACTGGTTTCCTCTCCACAGGTACTGCCTGACCTGCTGAGCATTCCCAGCATTTTTGCTTTTAACACAGTCAAAATACTTGATTGTTTTGAGGGATGATGATGATTGAGATCTCAAGCAGGATTTCTTCAGCGTATAGTTTCTTTAGCTACTACGCTACGGATGCTGATTGTTGTTCTCATATTTGCTGCTAAAAGCTTCATGACTGAAGAGCAAAGAGATCTGCATCTAGGTGCCCACCATTGTTGACAGATGTAAATTCATCAAAAAGTAAAATGGAAGTAGAAATCTTTGAATGATTGAAAAGCATGTTACCTTCATAATGTTACCATAGTTGTTCAGTGTGTGTTCAAGAATAAGTGAGTAAGGAATCTAAATCAATCTGTATGCTCCTTTAAGAACTTTTATGCTTGCGATTGAAAGAATTGAAAATATTAAAGTTCACCCAGATTTTGTGTCTAAGGGGTTTTGTGCAATTTCTGCCCTCAAATCACAGATGTTCATACTGGCATCAAACTCAAATAATCTGTTGTTTGTGAGGAATATAGTGAACTTGGTGTTGCATGATTACTATGGGTATGAATGTTCTGAAGCAATATTTACTTTCCATCTGACCTTTAGAGAAAATCTGTCAAATTGATAAAGCTTTGTGCAGCTGTGTGTCTTTTTGATTGAAAGTCAAAGTAATTTGTAAAACCAAATGTCATCAAATAAAACTAAATTCAGGAAAGAGGTATTCATATTTTTGCAGTGACGATGTCTCAAAATGCTGTATACTTTGTTTTCTTCCAGTTTGTGAGGGATAAAAATACACAAAGAAATTTCTAAAACTTGTTTTATCACAGGAAAAGGCAAAGTATGAACTGTATTGCTGTGAAATAATGTGCTCTTATAATTTAAACATATAATCCATATAAAATCCTGATTTTACCATTGCATTGCACCCATTTTCAGGCACCTGAAAACGGGTGCAATGCAATGGTAAAGTCAGGCGTGAGGCAAACAGTACGATCTGCGCCCACATCCACACAGATTCCCACTTAACCAAGGCTCGAAAATGGCTACAAAGGGAACCATTTGCATGCGCTTAAACTGACAATGAGCTGGACACCCAATCTTACCTGCATTTGCCCCTTTACCATCACCTTCGCCTGTCCAGATTTGGCATGAAACAGACATGCTCGGCAAATGTTTGTTTCAGGTGCCCCAACTCCTGAAGAGGTACGTTCAAAGTTTGGCTCTCTGACTCAGATCAGTGGTGGGGAAGGGCGAGGAGGGCCTGATCATTCTCTGCTGGAGGGGAAGGGAGGCGGGTCAGATGTATCTCTGGTGCGGGGGGAGGATGGAGGCCCGATCATCCTCTGGTGTGGGCAGGGAGAGAGTTGAAGGGAGGGCAGATGGTTCTCTGGTGGATGGGGGGGCAGGGAGGGCCAGATCATTCTCTGGTGGAGGGGGTGGGGGAGGAGGAGGAGGCCAGGTCATTCACTGCGGGGCAGGTGGGGCGGGGGGGGGGGGCAGGGGTAAGGGGGATTTGTTGCAACTCTGCGGACGATCATTGGAGGGGGAAGGGGATAGGGGATTGTGATCGGTTTGGGTAGCAGAGGGATAGGTGGATAAGGGGGAAAGTTACGTTGTGGGGATGGGGTGATACCTGTGGGGGCCAATGTTCCCGGGCTGCCTTATCCTCCGCAGGGGAGCGTTTTTCAATTTTCTTTTATTGCACATGCGCAGTTGAAGACTCTGATTGGAGCAGCAGCATTTCGGGTATGATAAGACCCGCCCACAGCCTGATTCAGACGTGATTTATTTCAGGCTAAGTGTGTATGGGGCTTGAGAACAAGTTTACAAGTTGGATCTGAATTATGCTCAGATTCAGCACTTAGAAACGGAAATAGTAAAATCGCCCCCATAGTTTCCCATTCTATGTGAAAGAGATGGGAACCATTATTGTCCTAACAAATTGACACTAGAATCATACTGTGCAGAAGAAGGCCTTCGACCCATTGAGCCCGCGCCAACACGAGAAACACCTGACCTCCCACCTAATCCCATTTATCAGCACTTGGCGCATAGCCTCGAATGTTATGATGTGTCAAGTGCTCATCCGGGGACTTTTTAAAGGATATAAGGTAACCCACCTCTACCACCCTCCCAGGCAGCGCATTCGATACTGTCACCATCCTCTAGGTAAAAAAGAATTTTCCCCCCTAAACCTCCTTCCCCTCACCTCAAACTTGTGTTCCCTCATGATTGAGCCTTCAACTAAGGGGAACAGCTGTCCACTCATCCCAGCAACATAACTTTGGTGTGAAACCTGAATATAAAATTGTCCAAAGGGTGCCTGGATGCAGCTGTCCTAGCTTTGGCAGAACCCATTCTGTGGTTGATTCTGCTGCTTTATGACTCTGGCACATCGTCAAGACCCAGCACATATGTCAAAACTAATGCATTGCATGACAAGCAAGACATACACAGAAAATGACTGGCTATCTTCCCAGCATGAATTGGGAGACTTGAGATGTTAAGTCGATTTAAATACTTGCACATCTGGGGCACACAAGTCACTCTGACGTTTAGAGTGCTGCTGCCTCTACAGTGACCATTGGGGATTTTAGTCTGTGAGTCTGCAAGGGTTGTTTAACTCCTCACTCATTCCAGCGCGCATTGAATTTCACAGTGGTTCAATAGACACACCGCAGCGATATTTCACGACGCTAGAATTTAATTCCCAGGAACAAAGAATTGACATTGGGAAAAGACCGAGATCCACATTAAAACCTTCATCGGGGAAATCAGGATGAACTTTCACACAAATAGTAGTGGAATTCTATAACTCCCTTCCCCAAAAAAACTGTGGAAGCTGAGCTAGTTAGTTTTTTTTAGATCCCAATAGATTTGTGCGGGATAAGAGTATCAAATGACATGAAGCAAAGGAGGATAAATGTATCTGAGCAACAGATCATCCACAGCATGATTGAACAACAGAATGAACTTGAGGAGCCAAATGGCCAACCTCCATTTCTGTAGGCTCGATTTTATCTAGCTGGCAAGGGTCCTGTCGCTAGAGTCAGAAGTGGGATGGGGATTGCCGGAATGGTGTCATTCTGCAGCAGGCAGCAGGACCTGGAGCTGCACTCTGTTGGCTGCAGCTAATTCAGCGGCTGCCTCTGAGGCTGCTGTCCTGATGAAGGATCGTCACCTTATCACAAGAGCTCAGTATCTTCAGGAGCAGTACTGCTTGCACTGGACAGTGCTGGGGCTGCACCTGAACAGATGAGGGTGCTTTGATGGTCTGCACCCTTTAAGTCAGGTAAGCAGCGTCTAGGGCTGTCAAGCCAGCCAAAGTGAGGGGGAAGGGGGTCACCCTGAGGAGAGTGACACCTGGGAATGCTGCCATTGCTGGCAGTCCCACCCCCACCACCACCTATGGGTTAAAAAAAATCCAGAAAAACCCACTCTTCTCACATCCCAACTCCAAGCTCATTGGGAGATTGAGAAGGCTCTCCCCAAGTGCTGGTAAAATGCCAACAGTACAGAGGAGAGGCTCTTAATTGGTGACTTAAGTGATTCAGTTGGGTTCTTCCCGTCACTGGCAACATGGCGTGGCGACAGAAAGATGTTAGGCATGTTGCCTTCTGTTGCCTTCCCACTTGATTTTGCCAGCTTTCCTGCCTCCAAGCCTGCCTCCAAAAGGCTCATAAAATTCATGCCTGTGTATCATCACTGTTGGCACTTTGGTCTACAATGTTTGTGGAGTGGCTTATCAGTCTACCTTTAAATGGGTTGAATGTTTCCAATGCTGTGCAATGCAAAATTCAGTGGACTGAGGCAACTAAGGACAATGACTTAGAAATGGGATTGGTTTCAGTTTTCAATGAACAGGTTGAACTGGTTAATTGGACTTTTGTGTAATTAAAGCACTACATACATCACCATCCTCCAGGCATAATAGCCTTCCCGCCTCTGTTTCTGCACCTTGCCTTTGCCTGCCTGTTTATCATCAAATTTAGATATTTCCTGTCTGCCTGCAAACCTCTCGTGGGCCAATATTACACAAAGATTCTCCTGCATATTGCAGGAAAATCTCAAGCTGCGCAAGGCATCCAAATCATTGCTAGGAGCCTAGTGATTAGCTCAATAATCCTCCTTATTGTTCCATACGTTTTCCCTCCCTCTTTAAGGTCCTGTGGTGGATCTGCTGCTTGTTGCAGCCATAGGTTTGTTCTTAATGGTGAAGTCTCGCCAGATACTCACCATGCACACGTCAACCCAGAAACATGTATTGGGCCTGGAGGGATACAAAGAGGTATTTAGAAATCTCAGTTCAATGCCTTACCTGAAAGGTGCCACTGCAACTGTCCAATGATGCTGAACTCCTAGAGTCCTACATTGATGTGAAGCCCTTAATTCGAATGGGAAGGGAACAATTAGCTGAATCAAATTAATAATCAAGAGACAGTCACCTGTTTGGTATTGACTTTTTAATGTAATTAGGTGTTTGCAGCTTAAAATGGAGCGGATCTTAACTTTTTCTGATGATGTAAAATGAGAGACTGCGAATTGCCGGCCTGTTTTACATGATTCCTGCTTTTAATGTTGACTCATTATCACTTCTTTTACACTGTTGAGCAAGACAAAATCTAACCCAAGGATTAGAGCTCATGAAGAATATTTAGGCTGGTAAATAATAGGTTGCAGAGCAATTTATTTGGAGGCGACATGTTAATTCAAGAGGGCCATCATGTTGGTTTACAAAAAGATCTTTTAGATATGATAGTGTGCCTTAGTTTATTGACCAGCAGGCATCACACATTGCAAACATGGACACACACAATGATATGATTAGTTTGAATACATTGAGCTAGTACTTTTGTTAATGGACTTTATATTGATCTTTAATCCGGAGAGCAGCATCAGATTCACATCCCTATGGAATTCATAAAAGCTGCCAAAGCTTTTAAAATCAAACTTGCAGCAATTGTTTACTCTGATCAAAACAAAATGTAAGCAATTTCAGAATATGTTTATTGGACAGTACAAATGTACAAAATAATCATTTCACTGTCTTGGCAAATAATTATTGACCTGGACCTTCTGAGCAGTGGCATTGTTGGTCAGTCTGAACTCGTAAATTTCCCTGTCTCAATGCTGCTGTGCATTTCTTCAGGAACCTTCCAGTCCCAGCTTCCACAGAAATGCTTAGAGCACCATTCCTGAAGGAATTCCTTGGGAGTAGAATAAAATTAGTGGAAGACTAGGCACACCCCTTTTTTTTGTGGCACTAGCTACTGTGTGGTTAGTTTCAAGGCTCAGTCTTCAAAAGTTAGTGAATGTGTGTGTGAGTGGGTAAAATAATCATAGAAACATAGAAAATAGGTGCAGGCGTAGGTCATTTGGCCCTTTAAGTCTGCACCACCATTCAATATGATCATGGTTGATCATGCACTTTCAGTATCTCACTCCCACTTTCTCTCCATGCCCTCTGATCCCTTTAGTCACACGAGCTGCATCCAGCTCCCTCTTGAACATATCTAATGAACAGGACACAACAGCTTTCTGTGGTAGAGAATTCCATAGGTTCACAACTCTCTGAGTGAAGAAGTTCTTTCTCACCTCAGTCCTAAATGGCTTTTCCTTTATTCTTAGACTGTGACTCCTAGTTCTGAACTTTCCCAACATCAGGAACATTCTTCCCACATCTAGCCTGAATAGTCCCATCAGGATTTTATATGTTTCTATGAGATCCCCTCTTATTCTTCTAAATTCCAGTGAGTACAACCTCAGTCAATCAAGTCTTTCTTCATAAGACAGTCCTGCCATTCCGGGAATCAGTCTGGTGAACCTTCGCTGGACTCCCTAAATAGCAAGAATGCCCTTCCTCTTACTAGGAGAACGAAACTGCACACAATACTCAAGGTGAAGCCTAAACAAATCCCTGTAAAACTGCAGCAAGGCATCCTTACTTCTCTACTCAAATCCTTATACTATGAAGGCCAACCTGCCATTAGCTTTCTTCACCACCTGCTGTACCTGCGACTGTTCCATTCTGACACCTAGGTCATGTTGCACTTCCCCTTTTCCTAAACTGCCACCATTCAAATAATAACCTTTTTTCCTGTTTTTGCCACCAAAGTGGGTAACCTCACATTTGTCCACATTATATTGCATTTGCCAAGTATTTGTCCACTCAGCCAGCCTGCCCAAGTCACCCTGCAGCCTCTTAGCATCCTCCTCACATCACACACTGCCACCCAGTTTAATGTTGTCAGCAAATTTGCAGATATTGCATTCGATTCCTTATCCAAATCCTTAATGTATATTGTGAACAGCTGAATCACAGCACTGAACCTTCCGATACTCCACTTGTCACTGCCTGCCACGAAAAGGGCCCGTTTATTCCCAACTCTCTGCTTGCTATCTGCCAACGAGATCTCTATCCACATCAATATATTATCCCTAGTACCATGAGTTTTAATTTTGCTCAATAATCTGTTGTGTGGAACCTTGTCAAAAGCATTCACTGGTTCATCCTTGTCTACTCGATTGGTCACATCCTCGAAACATTCCAGAAGATTTGTCAAGAACCATTTCCTTTTAGAGAATCCATGCTGACTTGGACCGATCCTGTCACCACTTTCCAAAGACTCAGTTATTATATCTTTCATAATTGACTCCAGCATTATCCCCACCACTGATGGCAGGCTAATTGGTCTATAATTCCCATTTTTTTCTCTCCCTTCTTTTTTAACTGTGAGAGAACTGACTTCAATGGGGCAAGAATGGAACTGGGCTGGCTAGACTGGAACCAAAACTTGGTGAGGAAGAACTGGAGCTGAATGATGGACTACCTTCAAAGAAGAAATTATTTGGGCGTAGTCAAGGTATATTCCCTTGAAGGAAAAGGTAGGGCAAACAAATCCAGAGCTCACTGGACGAAAAGGGGATAGAAATTAAGGTAGAGAAGAAAAAGTGTGCTTATGACAAATGTCAGGTAGAAACTCCAACTGAGAACCAAGCTGAATGCAAAAGGTTCAGAGGAGAAGTGAAGAAGATAATGAGAAAAGATGAGCAACCAAAACAAAGGGGAATTCCAAAGTCTTCTATCAGCGTATAAAACATAAAAGCATGGTAAAAGGAGAAGTAGACTGACTAAGGACCTAAAAAGCGATTTACGCATGAGGCAGGGGACATGGTTGAGGTGTTAAGTGAACACTGTTCATCTGCTTGTACCAAGGAAACAGATAATACCCAAGACATGGTGACTGAGGGTAAACTCTATACAAGAAGGGTTCAGAATTGATAAAGATCAGGTATTGGAAAAACTGTTGGTACTTAAAATGGATAAGGCACTGGGACTGGATGCGATGCAGCCAAGGATATTAATGAAAGTGAGAGTGGAAATTGCATGGTCACTGACCATAATCATCTTTCCTAGACTCATGGAATGTGCTGGAGGACTGGAGAATTTCACTATGCTCTTGTTCAAAAAAGGTTGTAAGGATAAGCCCAGCAATTACAGACCAGTCAGTTTAACTTAGGTGGTGGAGAAACTTCTGGTAACAATTATTCAGGATAGAATTGGTAATCACATGGAAAATTGTGAACTGATTAGGAAATTATAAAGAGCCAGCATGGATTTCTTAAGGGAAGATTGTGTTTAACTAACTTGTTGGAGTCTTTTGAGGAGGTAACAGGAAAGTGTATTGAAGGCAATGCTGTTGATATGATGTACATCGACTTCATTTGAAACAATGCCACACAACAGCATTGTGAGAAAAGTTATATCCCATGGTATAAAAGGGACAGTACCAAGTGGATACAAAATTGGCTGAGTAATAAGAAACAGTGAGTGATGGTTAATTGATATTTTTGGGCTAGAGGAAGGTTTGTAGAGGAGTACCCCAAGTGTCAGTATTGGGACCTTGCTTTTCCTGATATATATTAATGACTTAGATCCTTGTGAATGATACAAAACTTGGAAATATTGTAAACTGTGAGGAGGACAGTGTAAGCTGGTGGAGTGAACAGATAGATGGCATGAAGTTCAATGCAGAGAAATGTGAGGTGATTTGGTTTGGTGGGAAGAACTTGGAGAGACAACATAAAATAAGGAGGACTCTGAAGTGTGTGGAGGACAAGAAAGACCTGGGTGTATATGTACATAGATTGCTAAAGATCTCAGGACTGGTGGAGAGAGCAGTTCATAAAGCTTAAAGCTTGCTTTATTAATAGGGACGTAGCGTACAAAGGCAAGAAGGTTATATTGAACTTGTTCAGAACACCAGTTAGATCTCAACTAGAGTTTTGTGTTCTGGGTATCACACTATGGGAAGAATGTGAACACACTGAAGAGAGTGCAGAGAAAGTTTACAAGGATGCAGGGATGAGAAGCTTCAGTTGTGAGGATAGATTGGAAAGATTGGGATTGTTTCCCATGGAGAGAAGAATGATAAGAGAAGATTTCACAGAGATGATCAAAATCATAAGGGTTCTGGACAGAGTAGATAGGGAGAATTTATTCCCACTCATAAAATGATCAAGAACAAGCGGGGAAAGATTTAAAGTGATTTAAAAAGAAGCAAATGTGATTTGAAAAAAAAATCCACTTAGTGAGTGGTTCAGTTCTAGAATGCAGTGCCTGGAAGTGTAATGGATTCGTGAGGACATTAGATTATAATTTGAAAAGAACCAATGTGCAGGGGTATGGGGAAAAGGCAGGGGAATAGCACTCAGTCATAATGTTTATTCAAAGAGCCTATGCAGACATGACTTGTCAAATGACCTCCTTCTGAATTGTAATGTTTCTGTGACTCTGTGAATTGAATCTGGAAAGAAATGAGTTTTGCAGTTGCAATGTCATCTTCACTCGTAGGTTTGGGAGGGAGGGAGAAAGTGTTTCCTTCTGTTCTATTCTAGTGCAGGAATATTCACATGCTGACAGAATGCTCAATTATCTTGCCTGGGTGGCTTAATGGTATGGTGCATCATAGTGAATTGCTGCCGTGATAAAGTTATGAGATCTGGTGATGTCTACACATTGCTTTCATAGAATCATAGAATCCCTACAATGCAGAAGGAGGCCATTTGGCCCATCAAGTCTGCACCGGCCACATTATCACCCAGGCCCTATCCCCGTAATCCCACATATTTATCCTACTAATCTGCATGACACTAAGGAACAATTTAGCATGACCAATCAATCCAAACTGCACATCTTTAGACTGTGGGAGGAAACTGGAGCAATCAGAAGAAACCCATGCAGACATGGGGAGAATGTGCAGCCTCCACACAGATAGTGGCCCGAGGGCAAAATTGAACTCAGCACCCTGGCACTGTGAGACAGCAGTGCTGACCACTGTGCTACGGTACCCTCTCTGTTCAGTTACTGCACTCCATGCTCAGCTTTGCAACTAACTTAACTATTGGACCATCAATTCTGAACTCTGATGAAAAGCTGAATTCCCATCCTTTTAAGGGAAATTAATCTTTAATTAAAATCAAGTGGGAGTTCAATGTCCACAACTATTTATCCTACTCCTGCTCCTATTTCTTATGTTCTTATGTTATGGTTTTGTGTTGCATTGTATCCTCTTAATTAACACTGCTGTTCTGCAAATTGTCAACACACCTTCCGAAGTTCTGTAAATAAGACTGATATGTAACAATGTAATGTTCAACACTCCCAAAAATGTATGAGCTGACTAGGCACAGGAAAACGAGAAATCAAAATAGAGAGGAAAGCGTGTCACAGGTTTGAGAAAACAAATCAGCTGAAGGAATGAGTATTAATGGTGGAATAAATTTGAAAGGTTTGATATAAATAACTTAGTATCAGAAAATCAGTAAATAGGGGATATTGGGCTATTGCTTCAGTATAGTAGACGGAAGTTATGTGGGTCCCAATTAAGATGGATTTGGAGGCTATGCCTTTTGGATGAGTTGTAGTTAGTGGAGGCTGGAGACCAAGATGTGATTGTTGGAGAAATTGGGCATCAAGGTATAACATTACAACCATGGAAGAGGTACAGATGGAAATGACAATGTTATGGAGATGAAAGAAAGATGTCCTGATGATGGGTTGAAAGCCAGGCTGAACATAAGGCTGTACACCAAGGTTTCAGACTTCTGGACTTAGCCTGAAGTGGCAGCAGCACAGTGCAAATGAAATTAAGCGTCATTTAATGGTAGAACATATATTTTACATGTTAAAATTGGCTAATCGGTGGCTACTAAACTAAGTTAGGATCCCTAGTTCTCGGAATTAATATTAAATTTTGTGTAACGTCACTTCTCCTACCAATTCTGAAACATGATCTGCTTGTTTTACCTATGTTTAAATTTAATTCAAGCATTTGACAGTCACTTTGGTATTAATTGCTTCCTTTCCCGGGTTTGATTCCTATGTTGGATGAATGTGCGGAGTTTGCATGTTCTCCCTGTTGCGTGGGTTTCCTCAGGGTACTCCAGTTTCCTTCCACAGACTAAAGATGTGCAGGCTAGGTGGATTGGCCATGCTAAATTTCCCCTTATTGTCCAAAGATATGTAGATTAAGTGGAATAGTAAATACATGGAATAGGGTGGAGAGCCTGGATGGAATGATCTTCTGGAGAGTATGCAGACTCAATGGGCTGAATGGCCTCTTCCTGCACTGTAGTGATTCTATGATTCTATGCTTTTGACTCCTGAATGAGCCTTTCAGATGCTGCAACAGTAAAATTAATACAATGCAGCTTAGTATACAGAGGGTTAAAGGCTGAAATAATAATTGTGTTAATAGAATTTGTGCACTTGCTAAATTTTAAGATCTGATTCACTGAGGTATAATTATGGTCGTATTTATCTATTTCTATCTAAATGGTTCTTTATGCTATTTTGGGACAAATTTTTTCTTAAGTAAACCTTTTGCCCAAATATCTAAAGCCACCGAGTCATGTTTTGGACATTCCATTCATGAAATTTGCATCTATTTGAAAGTTCAGCTGTCTCTGCGAACCATAGAAGTGCAAATTACAACCTGCCCCCATTCCTCCCCCCTCTACCTCCCTCTGTGAGAATGGTGGTATTGGGTTTCGGGGAAGAGACTTCCAGAATTGTGTTCCAGTGCCATTTTGGCTAAGATGTGGAGTCCTTCAGTCATTGCAAAGACAGTCTTGTTTTTCCGTCTTTTCTCTGAATTAATAATAAAGCATGACATTACAAGACAAGCTTTAAAAAACATACTTATTATCCCATTTTTATTTCCCTCAGGGCATCTTGTGACTGTACAACCTGTGATCCTTTGGGACCCTGAGTTATGGAATAATCTGCAGTCCATATTGCCGACAAGCATTGTTCCCTGACATTAAAGCAATTCGACGATACTCCATCCCATCCCCCAGTCTTCCTTGTACCGAGAAATAATCCCACAGTAATGAAGGGCCCAGCTGAGAAATAGAATAATTGGCTCAGGCAATGGAAGGCAAGTTCAAGCATCCAGCTGTCTTGAGGTTTTACTATTATCTTTCAGTTGGAAAATGGTACCCTATTGCCTGAACTATTAGGTCACTTGTCGTATTTTGTACGTGGCTAAGCAGGGTTAAGTCAAATGCTGCGCAGGTTCCTAACAATGTGATAAATTGTCACCAGCAGCAACCATTAATCCTAGACTCAAAAACAGGCTGCATTAGTAGGACATTTTTGTTCTTCAAGCCATTAATTTTGTGCTGTCATAAATGAATTTTTTGGTGCTTAATTCGGTTAGTTCTGTGCTCTTTGCTCATTGAAGAGTCAGTGGAACAGCCACTCCTCAGTTCTCTTAATACTTAACATATGTGAGTGGAGGAGTCCCCTGATGTTTTTTCCTTCACTACGTTCTTCAAAGGCAAAGAAGAGTGCTGAAATCTAGTAATTTTACGCACGTTTCCTTTTAAATATTTCCTGATTTACACCAGGATAGATAATGTGCTCCATGCTATATTAAAGTAGATTAATTCAACTACATAAAATTTGATACTTACTTTTAAAGAAGCAGTAATCAATTTTACTATTTCTTTGTAGAACCTGCTTTGTAATTTATTTTAAATGAGTTAAATTTACACTTCTAAAAAATCCCATAGTGCAAAAGGAGGTCATTCAGCCCATTGAGTCTGTACCAACCCTCTGACAGAGTGTCTTACCCAGGCCATCCCCACTGCCCTATCCTCATAACCCCACACATTTACCATGGCTAATCCATCTAACCCACACATCTTGGGACACTAAGGGACAATTTAGCATGGCCAATCCGCTTTTGATGTTTGTGGGAGGAAACCGCAGCACCCAGAGGAAACCCACGCAGATATCAGGAGAATGTGTAAACGCCACACATTCAGAACTGAACCCAGGTCCCAAAACCTTTGAGGAGCAGTGCTAACCATTGTACCACTGTACAGCCCATTAAATTTGCTTTTAAAATAGATAGGCTGGTTGATTCTTTGGAGTAATCATTTCATTGTTGTAAATTCTGAGTGAAGTAACTTGGACAGTCCACACGAGGCAGATCAAACCATTGGAGAAGTACCTTCCGGGTGTCATCGCAAGATCCTCCAAATGTAGTGGCAAGGAAAGTGGGCCAAGGCATCAATCAATCAAAGCCAGCACGATTGGAAAGGACATGTTGTTTGTCTTCCTGCTACTACTCAAAACTCAGTCGTGGCAGGAGACTCCCAAAATGACAATAAAATGCTTTTGGAATGTTCTCAAAACATCCCTGAAGAGGTCAAAAATATCCATTAATGGGTGGGAGTCCCTGACTTCTGACTGACCCAGATGGAGAAGGTTCATTTGGCAAGACGCCGAACATGTTGAGAAGCTTCATAGGAAACATAGAGTGTGAAATTGAAGTGTTAGAGAGAATGCTCAAACCCCACAACAACTCATCTACCTGAGCCCTCAAAGTGCTACCTCCTTACATGGTCATAGAGACTGCAGATTGTATTAGAGCTATTAGTCACCTCAGAGCCCATCAAATCACAATGGAGGCAAACCATCCTCTATCCTGAAAAACTGTCTAAGAAAAGAATAAAAAAAAGGTTAGTCATATGTTGTATCAGGAAATTTGAGGCTCCATAAAGCTGGAAGATGCTTATTACACAACTGTATCTTATCTGGTTCCACTGGCCTTTCATACAGGGCTGGTTTATTAATTAGGGATGGTACGATGGCACAGCGGCTAGCATTGCTGTCTCACAGTGCTAGGGACGCAGGTTTGATTCCCGGCTTGGGTCACTGTCTCCCTGTGTCTGCATGAGTTTCCTCCGGGTGTTCCGGTATTCTCCCACGGTCTGAAAGACGTTTTCAATCAAACAAATACAATAATAAATGAATTGGAGAAGGTCCTTTTAGAATTAGGTGCATTGGCCATGCTAAATTCTCCCTCAGTGTACCTGAACAGATGCTGGAATATGGCAACGGGGGGATTTTCATGTTAAGTTCATTGCGGTGTTAATGTAAGCCTACTTGTGACACAAATAGACCTTTTTTTTTATTACCTGGATGGGAATGGCATAGTTAGTAAATGATGTGGATGTGCCGGCGTTGGACTGGGGTAAACACAGTAAAAAGTCTGACAACACCAGGTTTTAGTCCAACCGATTTATTTGATAGTAAACTCACAAGCTTTCGAGGGGACTGCTTCTTCGTCAGAAGAACTCTCCATTCACCTGACGAAGAGGCAGTCCCCTCGAAAGCTTGTGAGTTTACTATCAAATAAATCAGTTACATAGTTAGTAAATAACAGAGTCAATTATCTCCAGAAAACTGCTGAAAATATTGGGAAATGGAGGTGTGGGTAGTCAAGTATGGGAGAGTTCCTTTTCCATAAAGTATCAATAGGGATTGATTAGTGGTGACAGCGACTATGGTGAAAAATGTGAGACTTAAAAGCAAAATGTGCACTTCCATTTCTTTCACATCCAATATCACTGTTCTTAACCATTCACATTATCTTGTCTTCTGCCTGTGAAAATGATTCATTGCTTATAATCGCATGTTCCACTGAAAAACAAGACGATCGTCCAACAGGCCAAGGTGATGGATGACTTTATATAATGTCACGTAATGCCATTATCCAATGCACGGGTTTCATTCCGAGGTATCTACAATGCTGTCATGAAATAAACGTCCTTTAATTCTATGGCCAACTGTAATTTGCTTATGCCAGTAATAAGTTTGAACGTAATTTAGAATTTCTATAAAATCCCTTTAGTTTCCTCATAAGGATAGATTGAGTTAAATGCAGGGGAGAAACAGGTACATGTTTTCAAATGTATTTTGAGAGTGCCATGCAGATAATTGAAGACTAATGAAAATGAGACATGACTGACTGGAGTAAAGCACAGGCAGTATTATGATATTCCTTGCTGGAATAAAAATATCTTCCAACAACCCTTTGACCTTTAGCAGTGCAGCCTTGATCAGATTTCTGAAAATGATGTCAAGAGAGTGACATCAACTGTCTGGAAGGAGAGGTTTGGTTTCGAGGTTGAGTGAGCCAAAACGAGTTTTCAATCAAACAAATACAATAATAAATGAATTGGAGAAGGTCCTTTTAGAATTTACAGCAGAAAACTCAGTCCCAAATGATGGAGAGCAGTCTCTTTTTTTTATATAAGTACTCTTAAGGAATTCAAAAAAGTGAAAGTAATTTATTGAAACCACCGACTGCTTCTCTTTCCACCAGAAAATATTTACATGAAGTTCTGACAGTCATTCATCAAAATAATTCCCTGTCATCCAGTAAAAATGATTCTTCATTTGTGAGAGGACTTCAGCAGCATAATGACAAGTCAACGTATTTAAAATACAAGGAATATAAATCATGGTATATATATTAAAGAAAGCAGATAATTAGGCCAGAATTTTCCATTTGGGACTAAGTCCTGTGACGGGGTGGGAGCCCGGAGTGTTTCCTGCTGCGGAGGCTGGTGAGAATTTGCATTGAATCACGCAATGCCAGCCTGATTAATTGTGCAGTCAAGAGTTATGTTTTTCATGGTTGGGCTGGCTGGATGATGCGTCCACCGTCATCATA
Source organism: Carcharhinus amblyrhynchos (assembly GCF_965287045.1). Taxonomy (NCBI): domain Eukaryota; kingdom Metazoa; phylum Chordata; class Chondrichthyes; order Carcharhiniformes; family Carcharhinidae; genus Carcharhinus; species Carcharhinus amblyrhynchos. The sequence continues at coordinate 91,074,345 of NC_137328.1, read as the reverse complement.
TCCAGGTGCCATATTCAAAGGTGCTCAGACATCACACTTAACCATCATTCAAGGAGGGAATAGCCAGTTGATCTCAGGGACCTGTGCCTCTGAATGTCTTTCTCACAGATTGGTTTGGCTCCTGCTCTGACCAAGACTGCAAAAAAACTACAAAGTGTTATGAACGTAGCCCAGTCCAACATGCAAACCAGGCTCCCATCCATTGACACTGCCTACACTGCCCACTACCTCAGCAAAGCAGCAAGCATAATCAAGGACCCCATGCATTCCAGACACATTGTCTTCTACCTTCTTCTGTCCGGAAAAAGATACAAAAGTCCAAGATCACATACCGACTGACTCAAGAACAGCTTCTTCCTTGCTGACATCAGACTTTTGAATGGACTTACCATATATTAAGCTGATCTTTCAGTTCACCCTATCTATAACTGCAACACTATATTCTGCACCCTATCCTCTCCCATACCTTATGAACGGTATGTTTTCCCTGCACAGCATGCAAGAAACAATACTTTTTGACTGTATACCAGTATGTGACAATAAAAAATCAAATCAAATCAAAAAAAGCCAGACATGGCATCTCCTAGCCAAAGGAGGGAAGGAGGATGCCAAGCTCTCACACCAAGGCAGCATGAGAAGGAAGAATCCAGGGAGTTCACTGCCTAGGGTCTCTATCGGAGGACTTCTGTGCAGTGCCACAAATGCATGAATAACATCCTGCGTGCTGCCAGGGTGAATCCTCAATTGCTCACACTTACCTCACTGAATTGTAGATGGGACCCGGGCCTTAGTGGCAAGATCACCATTCATGCAGCCCGTGAATAAAATAACTGCTGATCATGATAAGGTGATGCCTCATAGTCCTACTGCAATCCATCTAGTCTGCAAGTGGAGAGACCACTGTAGGTCCCTGACACATACACACAGAGAGCTGAGAAACTGCCTGAGAGAGGAGGTGGGGTAAGGGATAGGAGACAAGCATGCATCATTAATAAATGTCTCTGTCAGTCTTATTCATCTATCTACATGGGTTCACCACTCTGGAAGGTGTTGCCCCTTGTGGACAACCTGCATTGCATCAGTCACATGGCACACAATCCACCGGGTTACTTGAAAGCCTGAAATCTTGAGGAAGATATATATAAGAACCGAATTTCTCTCCACCCTATCTTCTCTCTTTGGACAGGAACAATAATGGAACAAGAGAAACAGAGAGGAGAGGAATAGGCCCAACTATAATCTAGGACATTCAGAGGCAGAGGTCCTTCTGATCAACTAGCTATTTCCTCCTTGAATGGTGGCTAAGTTTGATGTCTTACTTGACAGGCTACAGGAATGAGATAGACAATCTGGTAAACTGGTGCGGTGACAATAATCTCTCCCTCAATGTCAACTAAATGAAGGGGATTGTCACCGATTTCAGGAAGCATAGAGGACAACATGCCCCTCTCTATATCAGCAGGAATGAAGTAGAAAGGGTTGAGAGCTTCAAGTTTTTAAGTATCCAGATCACCAACAACCTGTCCTGATTCCCCAGTGCCAACACTATAGTTAAGAATGCCCACCAAAGCTTCTACTTTCTCGGAAGAACAAGGAAGTTTGGTAGCTGCGACTCTCGCCAACTTTGACAGATGCACCATAGAAAGCATTCTTTCTTGTTGTTTCACAGCTTGGTATAGCTCCTGCTCCGTCCAAGACCGCAAGAAACTACAAAAGGTCATGAATGTAGCCCAATCCATCACTCAAACCAGCCCCCATCCATTGGCTCGATGTACACTTCCCACTGCCTCAACAAAGCAGCCAGCATAATTAAGGACTTCACGCAACCTGGACATTCTCTCTTCCACCATCTTCTGTTGGGAAAAAATACAGAAGTCTGAGGCCACATGCCAACTGACTCAAGAACAACTTCTTTCCTGCTGCTGTCAGACATTTGAATGGATCTACCTTGCATTAAGTTGATCTTTGCACTCTAGCTATGACTATAATACTACTGTCTGCATTCTCTCATTTCCTTCTCTACGAATGGGGTACACTCTGTTTGTCTTGCATGCAAGAAACAATACTTTTCACTGTATGCTAATACATGTAAGAATAAGTACATTGGAGTATTGTGACCAGTTTTGGGCCCCGTATCTAAGGAAGAATGTGCTGGCCTTGGAAAGCGTCCAGAGGAGGTTCACAAGAATGATCCCTGGAATGAAGAGCTTGCCATATGAGGAACGGTTGAGGACTTTGTGTCTGGACTTGTTGGAGTTTAGATGAATGAGAGGTGGATATTATTGAAATTTACATGATGCTGCAAAACCTGGATAGAGTGGACATGGAGAGGATGTTTCCACCAGTAGGAAAAACTGGAACCAGAGAGCCCAATCTCAAGCTAAACGGACAATCCTTTAAAACAGAGATGAGGAGGAATTTTTTCAGCCAGAGAGTGGTGAATCTCTGGAACTCCTTGTCGCTAAAGGCTGTGGAGACCAGGTCATTGAGTGTCTTTAATACAGAGATAGATCGGGATCAGGAGATATGCAGAAAAGGCAGGAGAATGGTGATGAGAAAAATATCAGCCATGATTGAATGGCAGAGCAGACTCAATGGGCCGAGCGGTCTAATTCTGCTCCTATGTCTTATGGTCTTATAATAAATCAAATCAAATCAAAGTCTGAGCACATCCATCATCTTCTGAGGGCACCTTAGGCTGGGTCTATGTTCCATGCAATAATACATGAGCAGGGAGGCAAAAGTATTTAGCAGGGTCTGTGTGAGCCATGTGCAAGAATTCTCCCACACACTGAGCCTTTGCCTTTCACATGCTCACCTGTCCCAAGGCCCTCGAATTGTCCATATTACGTTCCCAGATTCCCCTTCAGTTGTTCGAATGAGCTGTCTGCCCAGCCCAATGACCCAACTCCTTTGCAGCATCTTCACCACAAGGCTTTGCATAGTTTGGTGTAGCCATGGTTGTTGTTATCTTTACCACTCCCCCATCGCCCACATCCTCCCTCCTATAAACATTAACACCCCTCCCCCGCCCAGCCCAGGTGAGACATTTATCCTTCTGATGGTTACCCTTCAACTAACAATTTCAAAATAGAGAGAATGCCGCTTAGGGCTGAGATAAGGAGGAATTTCTCTGTACACAAGGTTGTGAATCTTTGGAATTCTCTTCCCCAAGTGGAGTGTTGAAGTCACCGACCTTCTGAGAGCCCACCCTTGTGACTGTAGATCTGCCCCCGTATTCTGTTGACCCTCAGAATTCGCATCTCCTTCTGCATCATCTCCTCCAACAACCCACAACACCCCTTCACTCACCATCTCTGATCCTCACACTCCTACTGCCCTTTTAAACCTTTGATATCCCTTCCTATCACCCAGTGATCATCCTTTATACTGTCCATATCGGGTCACCTATTCAATAATCAGCTCTCTCTATCCCACCACCTTCCACCTTCCCACCTCTCCATTCCTCTCCTCCCATCTGATACCCTACTATAGCACAAACCATCACTGCCCAGCAGTACTTCCTGTTGCCTTGCACTGTAGCTGGAAGACCAGCCTTCTGGAAAATGCTGCTACTGGAGGATCCATGTGATTGTACCTCCACCCACTCACTATTGCATTTGGTTCAAAAGGTAAGGTATTGAACGTTCACCTCAGCAATGATGAGCAGTTGTTGTAAAAATCTATCTGGTTCACTGATCTGCCGTCCTTATCTGGTCTGACCCACATGTGACTCCAGACCCACACGCAGCGTGGTTGACTCTGAACCGCCCTCTGAAAATGATCTAAGAGCCATTCAGTTCGAGGGCAATCTGGGATGGGCAACAAATGTTGGCCTTGCCAGCAATGCCCACATCCCACAAAAGAATTATAAGTACCTATCACTGTTCTTTTGTTTCTCAAACAATAGGTTTAAAATCTGAATTGGATGAATAAAATGAAGATTTTATAGAAAAGAAAAAATAAATTTATCTTCACAGCTATTTTGGAAATTGTCAGACTTAATGGTCAGAATTCTACCGCCCCGCCCGCCACAGGAATTGCAGCGGGCGAGGGCATAGCACTGGGTAGGTCATTTGATCTGCGGTGGGATTTTACGGTTTCGGGATGAGCGAGGCTGTAAAATCCCACCCAATGCTTCACAATGATGCCTTACGCCTTGCGTATTTCTGATTTCTGTAGAAGGAGCCAGTAGCTGGTGCAGAGCAGGTGAGAAGACAGATGGGACAGTTTTCTCTCAAGATAATGACATAGCTGTTGAATCCAGCAGTTTATGAAGTTGAAGCACTGCCAGATAGCAGGCAGCCACATGACACTTTGAGGTGTGGCATCAATTGTTGTATTTTTTCTCTCTGCCTCCATTGTCAGTGGAGAGTCACAAAATCTCTCTATGTCGAGATGAACTTGGAAACGTTGACAATACAATTCCTCCCCCCACAGCAAGCTATTAATAAAAATGCTCTTCAATAACATCATTGCTCTTTCTTACTTTCTCAATTTGTTTCATGAGAATCTTAAATTCTGTAAACAATCACAAACTTAAAACGAGCATGAATGTCAAACTGCAAAATAAAGTGTAGCTGTCACCAAACATTTGGAAATCAATGAGAATCCTTTCTGGTAGATGTCCGGACATGTGCTTTGTGCTGTAATTGTATCCTTATTAGTTAACATTTGTTAGATAGCTTTCCCAACATTTCATGTTTGGAGAAAAAATAATTTTAGGCTCTTAACTTTTAAAAAAAATCTTAAATGTGTGAGCACTGATGTCAGCTGCAGTCTGTTACTATCTCAATTCAAATGATCCAGCTGTCCCATTTGAAACAATAAATGACAACTGAGAAATTCAACAGCATGTACTGTCTCAAAGGAGAAAACCATTCATGTCTTCCCCCTTTTACAGCTGTGAAAAAGGTGGACCAAAATGCCAATATAGCAGAAGGTGTTATGCAAGTGCTCTGAGAAAAGCAGAATCCAGGGCCCACACAAGCACTGATTCCTGTAAGATACCCAGTATACTTATTTCATTCTGTGATGGGATGTAGGCATTGCTGGCCAGGCCAACATTTATTATCCATCCCTAATTGCACTTGAACAGTTGGCAATAAACTGCCTCTTGAACCACTTCAATCCATACAATGTAAGTACACTCACATTGTTATTAGAAAGAGAGATCCAGGATTATGACCTAGCAACAGTGAAAGAATGACAATGTATTTCCAAGTCAGAATGGTGTGTGGCTTGGAGAGGAACTTGCGGGTGACGGTGTTCCTGTGTATCTGCTGCCCTTGTTATTTTCAATGGTAGTAGTCATGGGTTTGAAAGGTGTTCATTCCCATATTCTGTCTAAGGAACCTTGGTGAGTTTCTCCCAACGCATGTCAGTGGTGGTGGAGGGAGTTATTGTTTGTGGATAGGAGATCAATCAAGCAGGATGTTTCATCCCGGATGGCGCCAAGCCACTTGAGTGTTTTTGGAGCTGCACACATCCAGGGAAGTGGATAGTATTCCATCACATTCCTGGCTTGTACCTTGCAGGTTTGGACAGGCTTTGGACAGCTAGGAGATTAGTTACTCACCACAGGATTCCTAGCCACTTACCTTCTCCTGTAGTCACAGTATTAATATGGCTGGCCCATTTAGCACTTCTGGCTGACGTTTGTTGCAGATGCAACAATCTTTTACTGATGTGTTGGGTTTTCCCATTATTGAAGATGGTGATATTTGTGGAGCTTCTTTCTTCAGTGAGTTGTTCAATTGTCCCCCACCATTCATGATTTGATGTGGCTGGACTACAGAGCTTAGATCTGATCCATTTCTTGTGGAATCAATAGTTGTTGCTTATGTTGTTTGGCAGACAAGTAGTGACACCTCATTTTAGGTATGCCTGATGTAGCACCTGCCATGCCCTCCTGCACTCTTCATTGAACCAGAATTGATTTTCTGGCTTAATGGCAATGGTAAAGTGGGGGATATACCAGGTCATAAGATTACAGTTTATGGTTAACTACAATTTTGCTTTTGCTGATGGCCCGCTGTGCCTCATGGATGTCCAATATTGAATTACTAGATCTGTTGAAAATCTATCCCATTTAGCACAATGCCACATGTCAAGATGGGGGTATCTTCAATGTGAAGATGGGACTTCAGCTCAACAAGGACTGTGTTCCTATCAATACTGTCATGGGCAGATGCATTTTCAGAAGGTAAATTGATAAGGATGAGATCAAGTGGGTTTTTCCCTCTTGTTGGTTCCCTCACCACCTGCCACAGACCCAGCCTAGCAGCTATGTCCTTACCCAATATTTCTCCTCACTCAATGCCAAACACTCTTCCTCACTTCCATACCTCTCACCACTCCCATCTACTCCTTTCTCACACCCCCAAATCCCCTTCTTCATCCCACAACCTCCCCCACCCCATTCCCTCCTCCCTCACCTATACCCTTGCCCTCATGCCCCCATTTCTCTCTCCCTTAGCCACTTGCCTCTCCCTTACCACTATTCCTTTTCCCTCACACTCCTTCCTCGTCCCCCATCCTCCCCCACCCCTTTCCACACTCCATTACCCACATTCCCTTTCCCTCCCCCATTCCCCCCTCCCTCACGCATACTCTGTCCCTCATGTCCCAATTTCCACCTCCCTCACCCCATCCCTCTCTCATGCCCCATTCTTTCTCACTCACTCCCATTCATCCTCCCTCACTGCACCCATGCCCCCTCACTCCCATCCCAATTTCCTCACACACCATTCTTTTTTCTCATTCCACTAACATTTCTCCCCACCCTCCATTCCCCCTCCTTTGTCTCCCCATCCCCCAGTAGGAAAATGCTGTTTGTGTGGGAACAAGAGAATATGTGTGTAAAAGACCCTTTGCATCCAGGATTCTTCAACAGTCGGCCAATCTTGATAGCAGCCACCACTCAAGGGGGTGCCACCAGGCATTGTGATGCAGTTGGATACTGGAAGAGCTCAAGGAGAAGTTGCCATCGCAATAGGATGTGCCATACAGGAATGCACCACAATCTCACTGGGAGAGAGCGGCATGTTAAATCCCTCACTGACCACTGAGGCAAGGCCAAGTCAGTCCAATTTAAGCCTGCATTCCCTCAGGAAGAACAATGAATTGCGCTTTTCAATTAATATCCCTCCTCCTTTTGTGTTACTGAAAGCAGGAGTGAGTGAATCAAGGCGATAGTCTCTAGAATCTCAGCACCAAGGCTATAACCTCTTTAGGCTTCCCAACCTAATAAATATTTTACAAGGATCAAAATTTGGGTCATGTAAGGCCAAATTCTCCATAAATATAGAGGTTTCTTTAGGCCCTAGAAGTTTTATCAATCACTTCATTTATCTTTAAAATATAACCACAATACCTAAAATTAGCTGTATATATTATCAAATAATAATTGGTCAGAAATTAGGGTGTATTATCTTATTCAATTCTGGTTGCCACACTACCAGGACGTGGAGGCTTTGGAGAGGGTACAGAAAAGATTTACCAGCATGTTGCCTGGTATGGAGGGAATTAGTTATGAGGAGAGGTTGGAGAAACTTGATTTGTTGTCATCGGAGCGACGGAAATTGAGGGGAGACCTGACAGAAGTCTACAAGATTATAAGAGGCATGGACAGAGTGAATAGTCAGAAGCTTTTTCCCAGGGTGGAAGAGTCAGGTACTCGGGGGCACAGGTTTAAGGTGCAAGGGGCAAAGTTTAAAAGAGATATACGAGGCAGATTTTTTACACAGAGGGTGGTGGGTGCCTGGAACTCGTTGCCAGGGGAGGTAGTGGAAGCAGATACGGTAGTGACTTTTAAGGGGTGTCTTGATAAGTACACGAGTGAGATGGGAATTAAGGGATATGGTCCCCAGAAAGGTAGGGGGTTTTGGTTAAGTTGGACAGTGTGGTCGATGCAGACTTGGAGGGCCGAAGGGCCTATTCCTGTGCTGTAATTTTTCTTTGTTCTTTGTTCAGAGTATGGCACAGAAAAGGATAGCTTCCTTACTCAGTATGTTGGAAAATAATGGATTTAATCAGTAATGGAACTCCAGAGATGATATTGGATTTCCATGTGGGAGCTATAGAATTTCACAGCACAGATAGAAGTTACTTAGCCTATCATTGTCACTGCATAGTTCTCATATATGTTGATACATGATCTCCAATACTTCATTTATAAAAATTTCAGATATAAAACCTATGATGGAGTCAACACCTAGCTGTATAAAGGAGCTGAGCACACGGGCCCACATTGTAAATCAGCCTCTGCTTGCTACCCTCATGTTTCCTCAAAGTGGTGTTCAACATGGAGGAGTATTGACTCACTAGCAGAGGGTGGGTGCAGTACATGATACACAGCAGGAGGCTTCCTTCCCCATGTTTGTTCTGATGCCATGAGACTTCATGGGGTTCTGAGTTGATGTTGAGGACTCCCAGGGCAATTCTGTCCAACTGTACAAGTGTGCCGATGCCACCCCTGCTGGGTCTGTCCTGCTGGTGGTGATGGTGGTTTCTGGGATATTATTTATAAGGCATGATTCCAGGTGTGATTGACAGGCCTGAATTTGTTACTGTTTCTACTGCCTAAGTAGATGCCAGCTGGCCCATTCGGCTCTAGTTCCGATCGCATTCATTGTAGAGTTTCCAGCAGTTAAATACGAATGCTTACCTGGCCATTTAAGAGTCGATCATGTTGCTGCGGGCCTGGAGTCATATAAAGGCCAGACCAGGTGAAAGAGCAGATTTCTCTCCCTGGCAGGCATTAGTGAACAAGATGGGCTTTAACACCAATGGTTTCATGATTGTCTTCAGATTTTTAAGCTGAGATTTTTATTGATTTCTAATTACACCATCTGCCGTGATGGGATTCAAACAAGATTCTGTGATGGGCGGGACAGTAGAATTCTGGTGTCTGAATCTTCGGATTACTAGTCTAGTGACAATACGACCACCTCTCTCCATATTGAATTAGTTTTCCTGTGCCATTGCAGGGCTAAATGCATTCTGGAGAAGCAGGTCTAATTGTGGCCTAACTTAAAGGGAACTCTGAAGAACCAAGGTTGAAAAATGTCAGAATTAGCTAAATGTGGTGGAAAGAGCAGGTATATTCTGCAGCAAAATCACGGGCACCTGCTGACCACTGCTTAATTACCTCTTTAACCTTGAATGCTGACCTTCCAAATCATCCCTTATCCCTCCATTATTCCCCTCTCCCAGAGAAGCTACCCTCACCTACCTGCAGTCCACTGCCAATGATATTGAACATATGGAGATGCCACTGTTGGACTGGGGTGGGTACAGTAAGAAGTCTCACCACACCAGATTAAAGTCCAACAAGTTTATCTGATATCACGAGCTTTCGCAGCGCTGCTCCTTCATCAGGTGAGTCTCACCTGGTGAAGGAGTAGCGTTCCGAAAGCTCGTGATCCTAAATAAACCTGTTGGACTTTAATCTGGCGTTGTTAAACTTTTACAATGATATCGAAGCCTAATATTCAACTTGTCTTCATTGGCAAGCTGCCTGGGACCAATCAATTTCTAAATTAATTGGTTTTAAACAAAGCATTATTTTAATTACAACAATGGTATATTTCTTTTTTAATTTTAACACAAAGCAGCTTGTCACATGATATTTTATATTCACATTATATGGAACAAAAAGCCTGCCATCTTTAATCTGTAAATTAATTGATGGGTTATACTCGTCTGATTAAAGAAATGTGCACATTAACTGACAAGACTGATCATCTACCTAATAATTAGACCAGGAACCAGTCATCTGGGAGTCGACAGGATATTATTATCAGCCATGGCTCTGCACATTTTCAATGCAATCTCACGATTTTGAAAGGCGACCTATTCACATTGCATTCATTATGTCCGTTAGATATCGCGTTCTTGCAACATTTTACTAAAATTAAGCTTTAGCTTTTTGTTAATAAGTTGAATAAAACATTCTGAGTGACTTTAGCTGTGTGAGAATAATTTATGGCTTTTGCAATACAGCATGACATGCAAAATGAAGAGAGTTGTGAAAGAACTCAGGCTTTTGCAGCTTTGTACATTAAATACAAATGGCACTGTGACAGCCTCACACCAATTACTATTACCTTTGGGACAAACTCAGTTTATTTCAGAATATCCCTTGCTTTAATATGTACATTAATTATGATCGAGGGACTAGGCTTTTAGAGCTATTCATCAGAAATCAATTGAAAAGAAGTTAACTGAGACTTGATCTAGATTTACAAAGAGAATACAGCATTCTGCAGTTACCATTAAGGATTTGTCACCAGTTTAATTTTCCAGTTGCTGTTTGTGTCATATTTACCAGACATAAATCCTGAAAGACAATTAAAACAATAATTAAGTTGTTGTTAACCTCCATCACAAACTTGAACATCAAGAGCAGACCACAGTATAGCTGCTTTGCGAATCATTATTTTGATCACAGCTGTCCTGATAATTTTAGAAGCAGTGACAACCACAAGAAAACAGGAAATACTAGCCACCCAAAACATCATCTGAAAAGCTATTGTGTTCAAAATACAAACAAAATTGGCTATTGTTACCATTAGAATACACCCTTCATGTTCATTCGAAAATGCAGGCGTATTCTAACTGACCTCTGAAAATCTGTAATTACTACAGCTTCTCGAATGGTCATGAAGTTGACAGCAGCTATTAACTTCTTTCCTACCCATCTCTTCCAGGCACTTGTGGAGAATACATCAGCTTGATTTTCATACAGGAGGCAATAACTGTTTTACTTAACTTGCCATGTCAGTAAATACTCTTCCCTAAAACTGAGCAACAGCAATAAGAGTTTGCTAGGCTATTAAGGATGCTGGTGTTATTTACTCTGTGAATGTGTATGTATGTGTGAATGTTATATATCCCAAACTAGAACACTTTTAAATAAATGGAGTAGATTATTATTGTACAAATATGAAAATAGCGTATATCAATGATGTCTACATGTGTGTCTAAATCCCTAGTTCAACACATATCTCATTTATTCTACTTTGATCAATGGCAACCCAAATATTTCAGAGTTGAAAGATTATACTGTTGATTGTAGGGTAATGTGCGTAGTTGACAACTTGTCTTTTTCTTCCGAGAAATGAGTTGATTCTATCATAGGCAATATAGTTATTATATGGATTTCAGTACTTGGTGGTGCCAAATGCATGATTTAATAGATCAGGAGCTGAAAGATTCACACGTAGGAGAAAATTATTCACATAAGCCAGTAGATTCACCCAGGCAGGCAGCACTGTGAATCAGATCAATGCTGAACACCATGTAGGCTATGCAGGTAGTGCCCCCCTGCCTGTGGGGAACAAACATAAGTCTTTGTCTGCTAAGGGACATGATGGGAACACATCTTCCCCTATCGCTTCCCCTATAAAAGCAAATGGAAGATTTGCTTTTGTGCAACATATTTACATCTTAGGCCAGCATTTATTTCTGATTTCTAACTGCCTTCAAGAAGGTGGTGGTGAGCTACTTTCTTGAGCCGCTGCAGTCTGTGCGGTGTGGGTAAAGCCATAGTGCTGTTAAGGAGGAAGTTCCAGGATTTTGAGCCAGCAACAGTGAAGGAACAGCGATATATTTCCAAGTCTGGATGTGTGAGCTTTGGAGGGGAACATGCTGGGTTGGTGTTCCCTTGTGCCTGCTACGCTAGTCGTTCAAGAGAGTAATGGCAGTGGATATGGCAGGTGCCGCCTAAGGAGCTACAGTGATCACAGGATATCCCAGATTAGTTAATCAGGTATTTTTGAAGTGAAATCACCATTGTAAAATGAGAAATATAGCAGGCACTTTAGTAAACTGCAAAGTCCCACAACCAGTAATACGATAATAACCAGGCAATCCATTTTTACTGATGCTGTTTGATAGTTAAATATTTGGCAGGGCACCGGGCCAATCATCCCAGTTATTCTTCAAAATGATACCACAGGATCTTTCACATCCATATGAGAAGGAAGACAGGGCCTTAGTTAAATGCCACATCACAACAACATAGCCCTGTCTCAGTACAGCACTAGAGTGTCAGCGTAGAGTTTGTGACCAAGTACCTGGGTCAGAAATTGAACCATAATCTTCTGACTCAAGGGCAAGCAGGCTGACGAGAGCCATGTCGTCACTGGCTACTCTGGCATTGCATTTGCATTGTCCTTTCATCATTACACCAGAATTCAATCTTCCATTCATCCTCTGTTGCTTTACCAAGTGGGGTATCAGTTCACCAATGAAGCTAAACAAAGACCTACATTCATTGTGTGGGAAACATTTAGAGAAAAAATTCAAATTGTTAAACAGAAATACATTCCATTGAAAAAGAAAAACTCAAAGAAAAATCCAACTGTGACTTACCAAGGAAGTTAAAGGTTTATAATGTGGCAATTAACGATAGCAAGTCAGAGAACTGGGAATCTTCCCTCTCATATGGATGTGAATGATCCAAAATGGAACTGGGGTGATTGGTCCAGTGCCCTGCTAAATATTTTACTATTAAACAACATCAGTAAAATGGATTGCGTGGTTATCATCATTTTGGAAGGTCTAATACAGATAGGAAATATGTAGCAAATGGCAGAACCCTTAAGAGTATTGATAGGCAAAGGGATCTGGGTGTACAGGTACTCAGGTCACTGAAAGTGGCAACGCAGGTGGAGAAGACAGTCAAGAAGGCATACGACATGCTTGCCTTCATTGGCTGGGGCATCGAGTTTAAAAATTGGCAAGTCATGTTACAGTTAGGCCGCACTTGGAATATAATGTTCAATTCTGGTCGCCACACTACCAGAAGGATGTGGAGGCTTTGGAGAAGGTACAGAAAAAATTTACCAGGATGTAAAGGCATTAGCTATGAGGAAAGATTGGAGAAACTTGGTTTGTTCTCACTGGAATGATGGAGGTTGAGGGGTGACCTGATAGAGCTCTACAAAATTATGAGAAGCATGGATAGATTGGATAGTCAGAAGATTTTTCCAAGGCTGGAAGAGTCAATTACTAGGGAGCACAGGTTTAAGGTGTGAGGGGAAAGGTTTAAAGGAGATGTACGTGGCAGATGTTTTACACAGAGGGTGATGGGTGCTGGAACTCGTTGTCAGGGGAGGTAGTGGGAGCAGATGCAGTAGTCACTTTTAAGGGGTGTCTTGACAAACACATGAATAGGATGGGAACAGAGGGATATGGTCCCCGGAAGGGTAGGCAGTTTTAGTTAAGTCAGGCAGCATGGTCCTTGCAGGCTTGGAGGGCTGAAGGGCCTGTTCCTGTGCTGTAATTTTTTTTGCTCTTTCTTCTTTGTTTTAGAAACCAGAAAAGGGCCACAGAAAAGTTGATAAAAAGGGAAAAAATAGAATGAGAGTAAAATAGTCAGAAATATAAAAACAGATTGTAAGAGCTTTTAACAAAACATAGAAAGGAGTATAGCTACAATATATATTAGTCCTGAATAGGCAGAGAGAGGGAATATTGTCACAGGCAATGAGAAAATTGCTTAGACATTGAACAAATATTTTGTGTTTATCTTCAAGTGAAGGATACAAATTACATACTAGAAATAGTGGCTGATTTAATTAAAACATATAAGGGCCTTAAGAAGGTTAACATTGAGGAATTGTAGAACATGGGGGACATGTCAGGATAAGGGATCGGTCATTTCGAGCTGAGATGAGGAGGAAATTCTTCACTCAAGTGGTTGTAAATCTTTGAAAACCTCTACTCCAGGGGGTTATGGATGGTCAATTGTTGAAAATATTTGTGATCAAGGAATCGAGTGATATGGGAGTTGGCAAGGAAGTAGAGTGAAAGCAGGCAACGGGCCATGTTCATCTTAAATGGTGGAGCAGGCTTGAGTGGTCATATGGTCTAACCTGCTTCGATTTCTTTATGTTCATGTTACAGGCAGTCCTTGGACTTCTGATATAATTGGTTGCTGGAGGCCACACAAAAATCAAAATGCCATGAGTAGGAATGGATTTCCCCATTGGAACAATGTTAAAAATAAGAGATTGTTTCCATCAGCAGGGCAAGGCAGCCTTTTTAACAGCAACAAGCTCATTTCACGCAGGTTTTAGACATTCATCCTGATGCATTCAGATATTTGCCAGAGAGCCACAGTTACCACCCTCCATAACTAGCTGAGCAAAGGGCTTCAGCCTACAGCCACAAAAGATCCCATTGTAATTAATGGATGATCGGACAGTGGGGCAAAATAGGATGTTTACTGGCAAATTGCAGCCTCACCTCTCAATTTTCAGAAACAGTTTTTCAGTTTCTGGGCTCTAGCTTGGTCAGACAGCAGACTGCCAGCGGGCCACAGCACTGGTTCTCTGTAGCGACCTTCCAGCCTGGAGTTACAACCTGTGAGTGATGTGTGCTGGGGATCCAGTGTTTCACAACTTCCCTGAGCTTGTTCAAAAATATCAAATTTACAAATCATATTTATAGACACATAAAATATGGCCTGCTGCACCATCATAAAGTTGAAACCCATGCTGTAAATTCAAAACAGGGTGTCAATTTTTAAATGTTGCAAATGCAGTTGGTCGTAACTTAAATGTTGTAAAGTTGAGGATTGCCTGCATTAGTTTAAAATAGAAGTTTTTTTCATAGTTGCATACAATCGTTGCTGGTTTCCATCCTTCTGGATGAAAGAACTTGAGATAGTTGCTGACAAACCAAATATGAATAGCAGCCTAAATTCCACTTCAGCTTATGAATAGACAGACCGTACTGTGTGAGTTGGCAATCTCGTTTTCAAATCTGACATTACAAACGTGGTCTACTACATTTTTCCCAGAACTCCAGACAAGTTTCTACTGCAGTCACAATGCCAGAATAGCTCTTACTAAACCCACAAATTACATCCTTCATGACAGTGACAAAGCTATGCTGTCTTCAATAGCACCCTTGTGAAGTGTCATGAGACATTTTACTATGTGAAAGGTGCAACATTAATGCAACTTGTCCCTGTTACTTATTATGCAAAACAGTGAAGTATTTACTTTTAGATGTATCCCGCGAAACATTCAGGTATTGTGAAATGGTTCATTAAATTTGTAACATGGATTGAATTCAGATGCAATATCTATAAACTCTCCATGGTGTTGTATCTTCTTATTATTTCATATAGACATAGATTATTCAATGTGAAGACTTTCAGTGGACCCTATAAGAGTACAGTGGCTAAAAGCTATACTGCTACTGACTATTCCCTTATGGTGCTCAGTCTGCTCTGGTAGACTGAATAGCAGTATTCCACAGTATAAAGCAGACCTATTAGATTGTGAACATACTTTCTGACAGTGAGAAAGGTGCTAGGGTCGATGTTTATGAGAGGTTTCTTTGCACATTAGTCTGAAACATGTGTTGTCTCTGACATAAGGAATTAATATCAATCTGTGATGCAGAATGGGGCTACCGTGACAGAGAATGAAAGAGCATCCCTATATTCCTATCACATCATCTATGGATTCCATCTTTAAGATCCCCCATTTGGTGGATACCTTCACATAAGAAATGATGCAATTAAATGGGAAACTACATATAAATGTTTTCTGTTTAGATTTTTCCTCCTTTTCTGGTCAGATTCCCTTCTGCAATTTTGCTGCAGTCTCTGTAATAGGAGTATTAGGTGGGATCTGCCCCCCACCCCGTGTTTCTTACGGCAGGATGCGGTGCACTGTTTGCTGGCAGCAAGATCTTCTGATCGTGCCACTGTCAATGGGATTTCACACTGACTGCACCCATGCTGCTGGGAAACATGTGGCAGAGGTGTATCATCAATGGGACCAGAAGATCCCATTGGCATGAACGGACAGAGAATCCTTGGCAATGTTACCACAAGCATGACCCCAAACTTCCAGTCACTTGCCATTTCAAATCACCATCTTGCTCTCATACACACATGCCCACTCCTAACCTGGTGCAGTGTTCCAATGAAGACCAATGCAAACTGGAGGAACAAAACCTCATCTTCTGATTAGGCATGTTACAGCCTTCTGGACTCTAAATTGAGTTCAACAACTTCAGGTTATGAACTTTCTCCTCCATTTTGAACACCTTTTATTTTGTTTGCCCCAGTGCAAACCACCTCCCCCCCGGTAATCTGTCACTAGTTCATTAGTTTTGCTTTTATTGAGTATTTGCTCAGTTATTAACACATTCCCCCATCTTATCTTGATGCAACTATCAGCACCTTCTTTAGTCTTTAATGCTACCATGAACACTCACTTTGTCTGGTATCTATGGCATCTTTGTCAACCTCCCCTTAAATCCCACCTACACTCGATCTAACTATATAATCCAGTACATTTTCACCACTTCCAGTGTGAAGAAGAGTCACCTGGATTTGAAATGTTAACTCTGTTCTTCTCTCCACAGATGCTGCCCGACCTACTGAAGTTATGCAGAATTTTCTGTTTTTGCTCAGATTTCCAGCATTTTGCTTTTATTATATCTGTGTCTAAGATTGGTTTCATTTATTTCAATGAAGGTTGAAGTCTCAGACAACTCTCGTTGCCAGCATAATGTTAAAAAAAGGTGCAGCTGCTTATCCAGAGTTCGATTTGGGCTTAAATATTTCCAGACTGATTCCCAAACTCATCTATAATTCTGCTATCCCACTATCTACTTATTATTTTGGTTGAGCAATTATTTGGAAGATTCAGGAATATGATAGTTCAGCCATTCCTTCCAGTTTGTTCTTTTGTTGTCAATTAATTGTAACACATTCAATTTCACAGCAATTATGGTTAATTAGCATATATTAGCCAATGTACTTTCATTATGTACGGAGTCATTTTGTTGTACTTCCAACTTAAGAGACTTCTGTTTTGCAAGAATAAGTCCTCCTTTTCAATGGGTATTGGATATTGATTATAATTTCCAAGGTATTGCTCCTGAATGCCCACCATAATTTAGCTTTCAAAGGATCTCCTGCCAAAGCTTATGATGGATGATTGCAAGAATCAGCAGAAATGCATGTCCTTCGCATTGAAAAATTAATGTGATTAATTAAAAAAAAAGCAAGATACTATGGATGCCTGAAATGAAAGCAGAAAAGGTTGGAAATCAATTCTGATAGAAGGTCACTGACCTGAAACCTGAACTCGAGTGGAATTTTCTCAAAAATAGGCAGAGTGGTGCAGTGGGCAGGAAAATCCATGAGAAAGCCCGCAGCTAAAAGGCCGTTTTCCCTGCTGCATTGTTCAGCTCATAGCCAAAAGTAAATGCAATATGATATCACACTGGCGGGGTGTGGTCTGATTGAGCCCGCCCCACCAGCAACTTTGGGCTAAAGCGTTCAGAATGCTGTTTTTAAAGCGTGCCTGTTACAGGAAATTAAAAATAAAACCTAACACCCCCCTTAAAGATCACCCCTTTCACAACTCTTCCCCTCCACCAATACCCACAATCCCCACAGAGACTCCCCACCACTAAGGAACATACCTCACAAAATACCCACCCATTCAAGGTCCCCCCATCCACTGAGAAACAGTCTCCAGCACTGTACTGAGCACTGCCCATGAAACTACTCCATGTGATTGCCCAGGCCACTGCAGAGTGGATTCTGCTTACCAAGTGTATGCTATGAGGGACTTGTTGTGATTCACACTGGCGTACCCTCATATCAAAGTGAATCAACAGTTTAACATGGAGGGACTATCAGGTGTAAAGTCCTGATAATTGCCCTTAAATATATCCACATGGAGATCCGACATTGAACATCAGGATTCCTGTAACATTGTTGTGGAGGAGCAGTGACAGTTGGAACAGGAAATCCTGTCAATGTAAACAGTTTTGGGGCTCTCGTTCGATAGCCTGTTTGCACTGCCAACCGCACCCCTGAAAACTGGGGCACAAAACCCTCCCACCCTTTTTTCCTCTTTTGACCGATGCTGCTAAGTTTTGAGTATTTCCAACATTTTGTTTTTTTTTGCCAATTCGCAAATTGGTTTTGTGACTATTTTGAATAGAATAGAGAAAAATGTCTATTTCTGACACAAAACCTGGCTAGAGTTATAATAAGTTGTGTTTGTCATGATTGGGTGGGGTGGGGGTACAGCCTGGAAAGTGAAATTGAGGCCACATTCAGATCTGTAGTGATCTGCCAAATGCTGGAACAGGTTTGAGGGAGACAAATGGACTACTGCTACTCTTGGGTCTAATGTTCTTCTAATCTTCTCTCGTGATTAGATTTTCATCTTTCAGCTTCAAAACGTTGTTCATTTCCATCGCTGCTAAGTTGCTCATTTGTGATTGTCAAAGTGGTAAAGGATGACTGCTAAATAACCCAAAGCAGGAACCTTTTCATCAGATGAAATCACTTTCCACCAAATGTGAACAAGATTTGATCAAAAATTTCCTTGCTTTGAGTGGAAGAAAAAAGACAAAAAACTACAAACGCTGAAATTAGAAACAGAAACTGCAGATCATCATTTACATGTCTATACAAGCTGCATGAACAGAGACAAACATCATTAGAATGAAAAAAAACAATAATTTGCAAATGTAAAGTGTTTTTAATGTGGTAAATGTCCTAAGCTGTTTAGTGGAATAATCAGACAAAGGTGGAAGCCAAGATAGAGGCAATGATTGCAAGATGACGAACGTATGTTTGTACAGAGAGGTGCATTGTAAGGATGGCTTTATAGGAAGAGAGGGTGATGGAGTGGTTTAGTAAGGGAACAGAGTTTAGAAACTAAATAACGAGTGTCAATGGTTGGGGTGAATGAGGAGAGGTGATGGACAAAATACTAAAGTCAGAAAAATGAAGAGCTCTGAAGCGTGGCTGTGAGGTTGGCGGCTTAGTCACTGAAATAGAAAGGGGTGAGGTCATCAAGTGGTTTGAATACAGGGCATGAAATGAAACTATTGTTGGAGATGCTCTGATAACAGTTAGATGGCTAAAAACAAAGGCAAGTGAGGGCAATCCAAATGAGCTGGATAATAAAGGAAAAGTATTCGCAAACAATACTGAATAGAAGTCTGCAGAAAGTTAATGAAGGATGAGGAAAAATAGTGCCACATGGTCATAGTTACAGTGCGTATCATTGGTGCCTTTGCTTACAGCCATTTTGGTTCTGTAGCAGGACAGATAGCTGATTGATGAAATTCGAACCTAAAGTTGCAAGACAAATGCCCACAGGTGACAACATGAGGAAAGACAGGTTGGAGATGGGACACAAATTTGCAAGATTGGAGGGTTTGAGGAGGGAAGTCTTAACAGTTAAAATGGTAAGCAGAGATGGGGAACACTACAGAAATTTCACATTGTTTCACTGAACAGAATGTATTAAAATCGGAGCTGTTGATAGGTGAAAAGGGACTGAAGTTAGCTTTCAGTCACGTTTTCATATTGAAACTCAATTGTGCTGTGGGATGAAATGGCACTTCCATTGAGCAAGGCCAGATTCGAGTTTGATGGGCTTGACGGAGATTGGATTGAATTATTTTGAACCATCACCACCAAGCTTTTTGCTTATCCAGGTCACTGCAGCCTTGTATTACAGCACATACCAACAGGGTCATCCTCATCTCCCACATTATTGAGAAATAACAACGTTGTAAATCTCCTGAGCTTTAAACTGGTGCAGCAGAAATGATCTGTTGTAACCTTACGTCCCTGTTTTATCAACAGGGTTATAGCTGTAAAATATCACTGTTTCGTAGGGCAAATTTGATATCTCTAATTAAATATTTTTAAAAATATAGTTTGTAGACAAATGCGAAGCAACAAAAATCAAAACAAACTCTTACAAATTATTTCAGAGGTTGAGTGGTATCACACCTCTAAGTAAGCTGTGCACCTTGGGATTTAACTCATCCTTCTACATATCTGTCTGCACTGTAGCAAGGCCTGGATGTGTGCTAATAGAACCTCCTTGTGACCCAAACTAGTTAGCTATGCCTTTCCACAGACAGACAAACTAAAACTAGGTGAGACAAAGCTTTACTTGAATGGATTAGATTGCTTCATTCCACAGTCAGATGATTTACAATAATAAACAATTTGTTTTTTAGGACAAAGAGTCCTAATTCTCACCTGAGGTTTATTCTTGTTCCCAAGACAGATTGCAGAAATATGGTACAGACCTAAGTTTCAGTACAACAATTCTACCTCTATTTTCAGGATCAGCTCCATTTATATATCTTGGGTCAGCCTCACACATCAGGTCATACTCTCCCAATATGATTACAAGCAAAAATACTACAGATGCTGGATTTCTTAAGTAACAAAAATGTTGGAAATGCTTGGCAGGTCTGGCAGCATCAGTGAAGACAAAACCAGGGTGAGATTTTCCCATTTGCTGCTGGAATTGGAAATTCCCGTCCAAGGGACCTTTCAATTGTCCATCAAATTGTCTACCCTGCCTTCAATGATTCCCATGGCAGGTGGACTGGAACACGTACCTGACTGTTTCAGGTCAATGACCTTTCATCAACAATCTTTGAGTCATCAGTGTGGCATGGTGGCACAATGGCCAGCACTGCTACCTTACAGCACCAGGGATCGGGTTCAATTCCCAGCTTGGGTCACTGTGCAAACTCCCCCCGTCTCCGTAGGCCTCCTCTGGGTGCTCTGGTTTCCCTCTACAGTCCAAAGATGTGCAGGTTAGGTGGATTGGCCATGCTAAATTGCCCCTTAGCGTCAGGGGGACTAGCTAGGGTAAATACATGGGTTATGGGGATAGGGCCTGGGTGGTATTGTGGTCGGTGCAGACTTGGTGAGCTGAATGGTCTCTTTTTACAGTGTAGGATTCTATGATTCTATCATTCTATGCCCATTGTGACTTGTCGCCATTTAAAAGGACCTCTGATCAAAAGCAAAGAAAATTCCAAAACACTAGTTCTGTGAACAGCAAATCACTAAGATATTAACATGTAGCATGACTTCCTGATGATAGATTTAAATCACTTCCCCATAATCAATATCAAATTGGCAATCCATTGTTGTTTCATTTTATTTCTCCATCAGTGTTTAAAGAAAGAAGTGCATTGGCAATTTTAAATCTCACAAGCTAATTCCTGAATCTGGAGAGAGTTGAGAAATAAGGATTAATACGTCTGCAATTTCTTCACTTTGATAACCTGGCTTGTCAACTATCAGGTCTTGGACAGAATTTTACCTGCCGAGAGGAGGTGGGTTCGGTTTCAGGTTAAGGGTTAAAGCCTTGAAAAATTGTATCTCTCAATGCACTGATTCCGAGTATAGGGAAGCACACCCTTTCTGCACACTTACTCAGCCACTTCCAACCACACTTGCATGTTTTAGGAGACTGTCTTCTCCTTCTGTCCTTGGAAAAGGATATCTCATTTCAATTTGTAAGATCCTGCAACAGGGTTTTTAGGTAAGAGATGGAGACCCAGAATGGAAATTGGGGGTTTGTTGAGGAGAAGGGGTGGGGGTTGGGGTGCAGGGTCACGCTGTAATAGGGGGAGCAACCTTCCCAAATCTCTTTTTCATTCCTGTGAATGTGGAAACCATGGGAATCTATCTACGGTTTAACCATTCTGATCCCCTTTAACTAGAAATGCTTCATTGACAGTTTCAGCATACAAACATTGATTGGTTTGGAAAACCAGAGGAGGCTAATGCTGTTGCTCAGTCAAAGAACTACTGTAATTCCTATGGCTGAATGAAATACTTCCCCAACCTGCTGCCGGCCTCCTTTTTATATGTGGATTTGTGAAGATAAAATTCTATCTTTTTAAATCTTATTATTTTCAACAAAAATATCATTTCAATTATTTTAAATACATTAAGCACTTCTTAACTTAGTCAGGATCTTCCAGCCCCCTACGAGGTATTTTCCAGCAGAATCTTCAGTTCCTAACAATGTCTACAGGACTTTGCATGGCTTGGCCACCCTGCTGCTAGGGAACCCACTGCAGCGTGTTGCTTTTGGTGGAGTTAGAAGATCCTTCCTTTGGGAAGGGCTGGAAAATCCTGTCCTTAGTTTTTAGGTTCACCTGTCCCATTGGTATTTTGCCTTCTTCCTCCATTGACAAAACTGATACAAAATAATCTTTTAAAAATTATGTCATTTTCTTAACAACTACTATGGCCTCGCCTGCATCCATCTTCAACAAGCTCACATTCCTCATCATTCGAATCACTCTGGAGTACAGAGGGCCCCCTTATCCTTTTCACCTTCATTCAAATGCTTATTCAATTCCATTTTGAATTCTGCAGATATATTGAGTGGCTGGAAGGCACACCTGAATTAAGGGAAAGAAAGAAAAACTTGATTTATGTGGCAGCTTTCATAACCAGCGGACATCCCAAATCACTTCACAGCCAATGAAGTATCTATTGAAGTGTAGTTGCTGCTGTAACATAGGATGTGAATCGACTAAGTTTTACACAGCAACCTCCTGCAAACAGCAATGGTCAGTTTTTTTTTTTGGCTATTGTTATGTAATTGTTTATTTCCACCGGAGAGGGCAATTGTACGTCCTAAGCTGTATGGCCATGTGATTGCATAGCAACACAAAAGGGAGGTTACATAAAAAAAGTAAAAGTACTGCACTCTTAAAAGAAATTGCCAAGCAACATTGCAGACCATACTTCAGTTTGACATCCCATCTGATAGCACCTGTGACAATTAAAATAGTAAATAATTACAGGAAGTGGATGTAGCACTTATTGCCCATCTCTAGACGTCCTTGGGGAGGTGGTGTGGAGCAGCCTTTATGAATAGTTGCAGTCATAGAATTACAGAATGTACGGCATGGAGAGAGGCCCTCCGGTTCAAATTGATCCATGTCGACCAAAATGTCCATCTAATCTAACCCCATCTGCTTGCATTTGGCCCATATCCCTTTAAACCTTTCATATCCATGCATCTGTCCAAACGTCTTTTAAACACTGTCAATGTCCCTGCCTCAATCATTTCCTCTGGCCGTTCATTCCACATATGTTCCACCCTCTGTAAAAAAAAAAGTTGCTCCTCTGTTTTCTATTAATTCTTTCCCCTCTTAACTTAAAACTATGGCCTCTAGTTCTTAATTCCCCAACTATGGAAAGAAGACCAAGTGCATTCACCCTATCCATGTCTCTCATTATCTTATACACCTCTGTAAGATCACCCCTCAGTCTGGAAGCAGTAGCAATCAGTTTTTGTCTTAGATGGTGTTGAGCTTCTTGAGTGCTATTGGAGCTGCACCCATCCAGGCAAGTATTCCATCGCACTCCTGACTTGTAAATGATGGACAGGCTTTGGGGAGTAAGGAGGTGAGTAATTTGTGACACGATTCCTAATGTTCTTGTAATTGCAGGATTTATATGATTAGTCCAGTTTAGTTTCTAGTCAATAGTAACCCTCAGGATATTGATAGTAGGGGTTTCGGTGATGGAATGACATTGAATGTCGATGGGCAGTGGAGATGGTCATTGCCTGACATTTGAATGACATGAAGTTTATTTGTCACTTATCAGCCCAAGGCAGGATATTCTCCAGGTCTTTCTGCATTTGGACAAAGACTGCATTCTTTTGTTATTGGCTGGAAAGCCAAATCTCAAATCCTGGAATATTAATATTGAATCTGTAACTGTTTGATCCAGAGACAAGAGTGCCACCAAATGCAAAAAGTTCTGAGTTATGATTACAGGGTTCCCACTGGGTAGTTCCTTTGTTGGGTAGATTCATCCTCAAGGTCATCTCTAAGTTTTGCCATGTAAACTAGAAAAATGGGCCATACTTATACATGAGCTCAGATGAATGAGTGCTTGTCTTTCAACATGTGCTTACAGGATGCAACAGGGAGATTTTGGTCTGATACCACAGGATATTTTCTATAATCGTCATTTAATCTCATCCAGATATTCAAGTAGATGACAATACTGCATCACCTAATGCAATGGTGTAATTAAGAGAGGAAATTAGTTCAAGAGGTGACATTAGCCCAGCACTGGCAAAACCCCACTCAACTCCCTGTGCTCCATTAAACTCCCCAAGGGGCAGGTTAGAAGTATTTTTGGGAGAACATTTTGTAGATCTGCCACCACATTCAAAATAAGCCATTCTGAAGGATGCCATAACTAATAAACCCTCTTGAAACGTTGCACATTATTATGCCAATTATAAAGTGTGAAATATGAAAATAATTTACACCACAATTTAGATTTAGATGGTGTCTTTAACATCATGAGATATCCACAATGTTTTGAATTCTGCAGATATATTGAGTGGCGGGAAGGCACACCTGAATTAAGGGAAAGAAAGAAAACCTTGATTTATGTGGCAGCTTTCATAACCAGCAGACATCCCGAATCACTTCACAGCCAATAAAGTACTTATTGAAGTGTAGTTGCTGCTGTAAGATAGGACGTGAATCAACTAATTTGTACACAGCAACCTCCTGCAAACAGCAATATGATAATGGTCAGATTTTTTTTTGTTATTGCTACGTGATCATTTATTTCCACTGGACAGAGCAATTGTACATCCTAAACTGTACAGCCATGTGATTGCATAGCAATACAAAAGTTCCTGTGGAGGTTACACAAAAAAAAAAGTAAAAGGACTGTGCTCTCAAAAATATTGCCAAGCAACATTGCAGACCATGCTTCAGTTTGACATCTCATCTGATAGCATCTATGACAATTAAAAAAAAATTAATTGGAAGTGGATGTTGTTGGCTAGACCAGCACTTATTGTCCATCCCTAGTTGTCCTTGGGAAGGTAGTATGAATAGCTGCAGTCATAGAATTACAGAATCTACAACACGGAGAGAGGCCCTTTGGCTCAAATTGGTCCATGCCGACCAAAATGCCCATCTAAGCTAACCTCATTTGCCTGCATTTGGCCCATCTTCCTCTAAACCTTATAAAGTATAATAAAACAGATTTTGACACCAAGCCACATAAGGAGATATCCAGTCATGTGCCTAAAAGCTTGGGCAAAGAGATAGGTTTTAATGAGTGTCTTAAAGGAGGAAAGCGAGGTAGAGAAGCAGAAGCACAGGGAGGGAATTCCAAAGCTTTGGGCTTAACCAGCTGGAGGCATGGCTACCAATGGTGGAGCGACTAAAATTGAGGAGGTCCAAGGCAGAATTAGATGAGTGCAAACATCTTGACGGAGCTGTGGGAGGGATGGGTAGAAGCAGTGAAGAAGGGCAGAGGCCACAAAGTGATTTGAAAATTAGGATGAAAATTTTAAAAATCAACAAGTTGATTTGGTATGAATTAGGATATGAATGGCAGAGCTTTTGATGACCTGAAGTCTTTGAAGGGTAGAATGTGGCAGGACAGCCAGAGTACATTGGAAGAGTTAATTTTGTTTTAAGCTTATGGAATAAGCACAGAAAGAACTGTGTGAAAAAAATTCAAAGAAAAAATGTTGATTATTGTGAATAATTTGTATATATATTTATCTTTAAAAAAAGTAATGCAAGAAAACTAACTGCTCTTTAAAATTCTTGTTTGAAATCCAAAACACAGAGGCTGAAAATTGACAATGCTACTATGTCTGGCTTCTTTATTACTTCACTGTACTGATAGTTCCACATAATGAAAAAAATCCTGAATCTCTTCCAGTTTCTGATATTTTCTATTATATTTGATACTATTTCATCTTCTGAACCTTTAGGGACTGACTAATACACTGGGACCTCATTTCAAATCCAGCCAGTCTGATGGATGAACTCTTTGCTGCCTATTACCTGTAAGGGTTATATTACAAACCAGCTTGGATCCTTCCTCTGTGTTTTGGCCTCCACATCACAACTGGCAATAAACTGACAATTTATCTTTGAAGGCCCAGGAAACTAGCTGGTGGAGGTGATGGGGAATGGGTACCACACACTAGGATGTTGGGTTTTTAGGCACACTGGGGTGGAAGAAAGGTTGTGTGGGTTTCCTTATGGTGTTCCGGTTTCCTCCCACAGTCCGAAGCTGTGCAGGTTATGTGGATTAGCCATGTTAAATTGCCCCTTAGTGTCCAAAGTTGTGTAGATTAGGGGCATCAGGGCACAGGGTGGGCCTGGGTAAAATTGCTCTGTCAGAGAGTCAATGCAGACTCATTTGGCTGAATGGCTTCCTTCTACATTGTAGGAATTCTTTGATTCCAAGTAGACTCTGTTGAGGCAAGTTGGTGAGCTTGGGGGCACGACAATCTGGGGTGCCCTTCACCCTGCATAACGGTAGTAAATTAAAGAGGCAAAATGCTACAGGGGTCACTGGGTTAAAGGGAAACCCGACCTGCAATGGACTGCTGTGCATTCTTTCATCATTGTGGTCCCATTGTTGGATATAAAGCTTCCCACTCTGATGACCCCTAGCCTACTGCTAGAAGGCTGCCTTTATTGAACTGGCAGCTTCCATACACAGCTGGGATTCCTTCCAACATCGCTAAAATACTGGCATGATACAAAATGCCCCTACGTAGGCCCGATTGCACTAATTAGCTGTCTGTCTCCCAGGGGCAGGCTGGTTCCCAGTTTTCTATTAGGAAAACCCCCTGGAAGCGGGAATACATCATGAAGCCTGCTTGACACGGCACCTCCCTATTTTCCTGCAGCTGCCCTGCTTGGAATTATCTCCCTTGGCTTGGAAAAATCTAGCTTTTGATGAAAAGGCAATTAAATTTGGCCTACTCCCTAAATATGTCACCTCAATGACTGCAAGTCAGAATCTACTGAAGGGCAAGTCCTACGTTTACTTGTCTATGCCTCATGCTCTTCTGCTTTCCTCTTCAGTTGCTTGAGATTTCCATCTTCAACTTCAATGAGCAATGTGCAACATGACTAGGGAAAAGACTATACAAGGTGGTTTCCCATCGCCTTTCTCATGTGTACTTAATATAATTCATCCAGCAGATAAAGCTAGCAGTAAGATATGTGATGGAGAGATAACTTACTGTTGAAGTGGTGTAATAATCACAATGTACCCATCAAATAATCACCCCAAATTCTGAATCTTCTAAGGGGTGGTAATATTTTATGCATTGCTGCCATGCACGAGTATTTTTCGTATCTAATGCTGCTGCGCATTTCTTCCAGACTTTCAAAAGTCTACATCAACGGGGACAAAGTTGAAAGGATCAAGAGCTTCAAGTTTTTAGGTGTCCAGATCACCAATAACCTGTCTTGGTCCCCTCATGCCAACACTGTCATTTAGCCCACCAATGCTTTCTCAGAAGACTAAGGAAATTTTGGAATGTCAGCCACGACTTTCACCAACTTTTACAGATGCACCTTAGAAAGCATTCTTTCTGGTTACATAGAACATAGAACATAGAACACTACAGCACAAACAGGCCCTTCGGCCCACAAGTTGCGCCGACCACATCACCTACCAACCTACAGACCTATCTATAACCCTCAATCTCATTAAACCCCATATACTCATCCAGAAGTCTTTTAAAAGACCCCAGCGAGTTCGCCTCCACTACCACTGACGGCAGCCGATTCCATTCACTCACCACCCTCTGAGTGAAAAACTTACCCCTAACATCACTTCTGAACCTCCCTCCCCGCACCTTAAATCTGTGTCCTCTCGTAGCGACCATTTCAAACCGGGGAAATAGCCTCTGAGAGTCCACCCTATCTATCCCTCTCAACATTTTGTAAACTTCTATCAGGTCGCCTCTCAACCTTCGTCTCTCCAGGGAAAAGAGTCCCAGCTCCCTCAACCTAACTTCATAAGGCATGCCTCCCAGTCCAGGCAACATCCTTGTAAATCTCCTCTGCACCCTTTCAATAGCTTCTACATCTTTCCTATAGTGAGGCGACCAGAACTGCGCACAATACTCCAAATGAGGCCTGACAAGGGTCTTATAAAGTTCCAGCATTACCTCCCGACTCCTAAACTCAATCCCTCGATTAATGAAGGCCAGTACACCATACGCCTTCTTGACCACCTCCTCATATCATAGCTTGGTATGGTTCCTGCTCTGGCCAAGATCACAAGAAACTACAAAAGGTAGTGAATGTAGCCCAATCCATCATGAAAACCAGCCTCCCATCCATTGAATCTGTTACACTTCCCGCTGCCTTGGTAAAGCAGTCAGCAGAATTAAGGACCCCATGCATCCTGGACATTCTCTCTTTCACCTTCTTCCTTCAGAAAAAAGATACAAAGTCTGAGGTCACGTACCAACTGACTCAAGAACAGCTTCTTCCCTGCTGCTGTCAGACTTTTGAATGGACTTACCTTGCATTACGTTGATCTTTCTTTGCACCCGAGCTATGACTGTAACACTACATTCTGCACTCTCTCGTTTCCTTCTCTATGAACAATATGCTTTGTCTATATAACACAAGAAACAATACTTGTCACTGTCTGTTAATACATTTGACAATAATAAATCAAATCAAATAAAATCAAAATCAAAGAAAGCACAGTGCAGCATTCCCCAATGAACTTAATTAGGGAGAAATACATTTAGGGGAAAGCAGAAAACAACCCCCTTTCTGGCACTCAGTGCTGCATGCTGTCTGTTAAGCTTAAAGGCCCAGCCTTTTAATGACCTTTGAAGGCCAATTCAAGTGAATGAGTGAGTGGGTAAAAGGAAGAGTGGGTGAATTGGCAGATGACTATGTGGGGAATTGGTGAAGTGAAGAGGTAGGTGGATGAGTGGTTAAATGGATTGATGGTAAGTTCGATATGTTCGATTGGAGGGTTGGGGTTAGTTGGGTAAGGCCAGAGGGTGTAGTCAGTTAGTTAGAGGGTAGTTAGGGTGCAGTTGGATCAGAAGGATAGTCAGGCGTAGCTATGGGAGGTAATTGCATGGCTGAGGAGTGGTCAGCTCAGGTCAGTATTCGGGTGATCGAGGGTGGTCAAAGCTGGGAGTAGTCAGGTTGTGAGGTGAGTCAGGTGGATGGATTGGAAGAATTGGAGGAGTTGATCAGGTTAGAAGCTGGCTGGGTGATCAAGGTATGATGATACTGTAAATTTAAAAAATGTATTTTGGCAATGTTCCTGTGTTGAATATATTAATGAATCCCTTCCATTTTATTGGGGCCAATCTGTCTGTATTCAGCGGCACTATGGTTACTGAGCAACATAATTGATCTTAATTGATGCAGTATTTGGTTTGATCTCAATTAATGCAGTGTTCTGTGGTTTTGTGGTTTCCCTTGGGATATTGCAGAGTGGAACTTGATTAGGTTGATTGACAGGTAAGATCATATGATTGGGTATAGCTAGGATTTCACAGGGCACTCAAGGCAGTCTGTATTTGGGATTTTTAAAGAGAGGTTGCTATCTCTCGCTCTGTCTGAAGTAGAGATTGGAATCTGCCAAGAAATAAGACTTCCTGTCTGAAATTCTATTGTTTGGGGTGGTGTTTTCTCTGCAAGTTGCTGCATGAGAATTGGAAGACAGGTGTCTGTCTGAATCACTCTCCAGAAGAATCAAAAGGCTGGAAATCTAGGACCTGAACAAACATTTTTGGTTTCTGTGCTAACTAGTTCGAAAGAAGTGAATCATGTCCATGTGAGGATATTGCCAAACAATAGAGATGGCTAGTTGTTAAGAATTATATTTTAATTTGTAAAAAATATTTTAATTATTTTTGTGATATTCTCAGTGTTCTTAAATAAAACTTGTTTTGATAAAAGCTTCCTGGTGGGTTGCTGGAATCATAGCTGGAGTAAAACACCTCATATGCTCACCCTAATGCCAAAATCAAATCTAAAAGTTAGGGTCTAGGCTACCTTTACAAAATACCTTGGAGTTTCTGATCTGATCCTTAACAGGGGTTAGTTGGATTGGATCAGTGGGCTGTCGGATGTCAGACGCTCATCATCTTGGGTTGGGGATAGTTGGATTGCTGGTGGTAGTAAGGTCGGAGGGGGGTGGGGTGGGCGGCAGTCAGGTGGTCAGGGGTAGTTGGATTGAGTCAGGATATAGTCAAATATCATGTAGTAGTTGAGTCAGATCAGGGGGTAGTGAGTAGTCAGGCCCCAGTGTTCAAATCAGGCGTTAGTTTGTCTAACATTCCCTGGGTGATCAGATAAATATCTCAGAACTGTACCAAGTCATTTATGCAGAGCCCCAGGGAGCAGGGAAAGTTTAAACTTCCCAGGCAATTCCCACATCGATCCACATGTCAGGACTTCCCACAACAATCTGGGATGCAGAAGATTTGAGAGAATGTTTACAACTGCAAATCATTTACAGCTCGATTAGCCTAAACTGGACACTGATTAACAACTACACCAACAAAAAATCCTTTTCCACTTCATTTATGATTTCATATATGATAGGGACAGAGCTTATGAATTTGATGTGGAATTTTGCATTTAGTAAGTGCAATAGTGTTAATCATTGGAAAACTTATGGATAATCCAATTCCAAATATGCTTTCCTGGCATCCTATGTTCCATGTCAAGAGTGGCAAATTTATAACAATTCCCTTTCAATAGGCAGCAAAGTTACAAGTTGCCCAAATATTCTAGCCATTACCGTTTAGTAATCAGAGCCAAGGAGCGAAATCATGGTCCCTGATGCTTTTCCTATTTCCAGGCCCCATGTTTCTGATTCCCCACCCTAACCCCCTCAACCCACCCCTTTACATCCTTCAGGTGCTCAGACCTGCACCTTAGGGTGGCATTTTCCCAGCCTACCCCATGGCCTTTTCTCTGGCAGCGGGGGTAGCTCTTCATTGGCTGGTGGCAGGACCTTCTGGTTCTGCCGATGTCCATGGTGTTTTCCATGGCTTGCCCATTCCTCTGCTGTGGAACATGGGGAGTCCTGCCTTTGGCAGGACTGGTAGAACCCGCTGGCGGGAAGGGTCGGAAAATCCCGCCCATAGCTCAGTCAGGCAAATTGTTTTACATAGGGTTAGCAAAACCACTTGTCTCATGTTCTCTATTTATAAAGCCTATTGAAAGTTCAGGTTTCAGTCTGGCACACTTTACACCACAGCTTTGTCAGACATGAACCTAGTCATTCCTATTATACTATCAGTTCTGCAACATCCAGGCAGCAAAAAGGCTTGAGCTTCACAAGCACCACGAATAAGAATCCTATCTACAAGTGAAAATATTTTGAACTAATGGAGGCATATTCGAGTGGCGCATAATTCCTGGTTTCACTTTCAATTTCACAAATGGAAAAACCTTCCAATAAATCAGCACCAACTAATTCACTTGCAACAATGGCCTATTTCTATCTACACAAGTGGTCTTTGTTCACAGAAAAATTACACTGAGTTGAATGACGAATGTTTTCTCATTTTAAATTGAATTGAGCCACACTTATAAATGCCCAGCAGGGAGCAGACAATAGGAGAGCAAAGTGCTGATGATGCTGGAAGTCTGAAATACAAACTGAAAATGCTGGAGACACACGGGCAGTATCTGTGGAGAAAGAAAGAGAGCCAGTGGGCAGGATTTTCCAGTCCCCCAGCTGTGTGTTTCTCATGGGATTTCCCATAAATTCCACTTCACACAACTAGGAAACTCTTGGCGGGATTACCCCGTCCATGGAACCAGAAGATTCCATCAGCGTCAATGGCCGGAGAATTCTGGCTGATGTTTCAGAACCACAGCCTGCACTAGCGATAATGAAGGGATTATTGGCATCTGTTTTCTTGCTACACAGATGCTACTGGATGTTTTGAGTAATTCCAACACTTCCAGTTCCTATTGGAGTAAAAAAGAACCCCCCTTTGTCGGCCCTCCAAAAGGAAATCAGGCTTCTTGTCCGCCTCTCACTCCTCCTCAGCAAGAAACCCAACAGCAGCCTTTTTTTGACTTGTTCATTCATGGGACATGGGTGTCACTGGCTGGCCAGCATTTATTGCCCATCCATAGCTGCCCCTGTTCAGAGGATAGTTGAGAGTCAAGTATAGTACCGTGGCTGGGTAAGGATGCAGATTTCCTTCCTTAAAGGACATCAGTGAACTCAAATGAATTTTTCCAAAAAAATTGACAACAGTTTCATGGTCATCAGTAGATTCTTAGTTCTAGATATTTTTCATGGAATTCAAATTCCATCATCTGTCATGGTGGGATTTGAACCCAGGATCCCAGACATTAGCTGAATTTCTGGATTAATAATCTAACAATAATACCACTAGGCCATCATCTCCCCTAGGGGCTGCCTGAGGTCTAGTTTGGCACAACATTAAACATTAAAAAGAAAGTTAAAATGCTAAGAAAACATACATATCTTGGTGAGCTAAAAACAATGATAAAGCAATAAATTTATAACTTAAACAATGACTAATGAATAAAAATGATAATTAAAAAGTGCCAAACAGCCGAGCTAAATAATAAAACCCCTTTTACCTTTTCATTTAAGAAGCAGAGCTAGTGAGACAGACTTGGCTCTAAGTCCTGGTCACTAGAGAATGGGAAGGGAACCAAGGCCAAGTTAAAGAGTTATTAACAGCAACCTTGCATTCACAGACTCCAAACTGGCCTTGGTGGATTCAGCTCTCTCACCCAGGTTTACCCAAACCACCACCAGACACACAGAGCCAGGAGTAGGAGAAGCAGAGTTTAAAATCAAAATGGCCATGACCCAGGATTCAGATCCAGTGTGAATTAAGGGTTTGAAGTAGTGGTTGAGCCCAAAGAGGAACCCGTTTGTCCAGGCATTACAGTGGAAATGGGTGGGGATGGGAGTGTGGGTCACAGGGGTGTGAGGGGAACCTCCTTCAAAACAACTGTCACCAACTTGCTTACATTCCAGCCAGGCCTGAAGGTTGAGCAGCACTCCACAGCAACAAGGCCCAAACAGAAATCCACAAGGCAAATAAGGAAGGAATCTGACATGTCCCACTACTTGACCAATGATTACTGATGTTCAGAACAGCAGCAATTATTGGTTGAACTGCTTGTCGTTTAGGATGGTCTTCATGCCAGATAGGCTGCTTTGGACACTGACCACTGACAGGCTACTTAGCTAATGAGCCTGGGTCCCCTTAGAGACATAGGCCCCAGTGACGAAGACCATCTGCACCCCTTCTCCTGGTCCTGTTATTACACAGAATGAGCTTCATCATTTCATTATTTTAAAGTTGGTAATTAAGAATGTAAGAAAGCAATTAGCAGAAAAAGCATTCAGGCTATTAAGTCTATTGTTCTTGTAGACTATATACAATCTGCTTCATCTCAGATTTCTATTCAATCTTCCTGAATAAAGGCTTGGTAACAATTTTCTTTATTCTCCCAAAGATAAATCAAGCAAAACTTCAGATTATGTTGTCCTTGATTAATTATTCACCCATGGCCATCTGTCTTCCTTGATGTGTCATTTCTAAAACTCCATCAGATTTTTTCTATCTGTGTAATGTTTTTCCTTGGAGTGAAATAACTCCTGGATGATGGAATATTAAGATTGAATTTCTTTTGCATTTTTAATAATCTTTCTCTTCACAAAATAACTTAAGTTTTATGAAGTCCCTGAAGGGTTAGTCACATAGAATAAAGGTTTATTAGCATTGTCAACGTTAGGGGAAAATGCAGAGTATAAGATGGGCAGAATCTTGTGGAGATGATAGGTGTCTTGGTCCTTGATTGGACTGCTGGTGAGACCACAGAGTTGTCTTGTTTTAAAAAGTCCCATCACATCTTGGGCTAATTAATTAAATAAGTAGCAACTGGTGGGTCTTCATCTGAGATCAAAGATCCTCAGAGTCCCTCACATTGAGAGTTGCTGGCCAGTACAGTTCTCTGTACTCAGCAGTGCTGGTGGCTGTTGCTGGTACCATATCTAACCAAGTTCTTGAATGAAGGAGACACCCAGGCACAATTGACTGATGCACATGAGGATTGCAGGTTAGGGATCACACAGAAAAGGAGGGGGGAATGAAAAGGTAGCTGAACAACAAAAAACAGGGGATGGAATTTAGCCCCCCCTCCCCCAACTCAACTATCTCAATATCGAATTTTTGAATGAGAGACCCAACCACTGCTCTTTGTTAACATCTCCCCTCCCCCCCGCCCCCCCCCGCCCACCTTTCCTTAGAAGGCAATAAGCAAACATACTAGGGGACCCAGGCTTATTGGCCAAGTAGCCTGTCAGTGGTCAGTGTAGAAAGCAACCTATCTGGTATGAAGGCATCCTAATGGTTTATATACTAGCATAACAGGCCCTTAAGTGAACATTAATTGCCTATTTAAGAACCTCAATTGGAAGGAGAGTGGGAAGTCTTCCCACTACTTATTTAATCAGGATGGAGGTGGGAAGGTAGCAGGGAAACCCTCACCACTCTTCTGCTTGATTCAATGCCCAATTCAGTATGGTGGAATTCATATGATTCTATCAATGTCTAAGTAGATTTAAGAATATTTTGTCAGATTCTTTTGAGTAAGAAGACATCTGAAGTCCCAGAAATATGATGGCAGGATTTGTCAGTGAGGAGTTGGAAGCAGCAAAAAGGCAACAGAAAGATTGTGGGCTGAATTCTACCAGCCTGTTGGGATTACTGGGCGGGTGAATAGGCTGGCAAAATGGCCTGGTAAAGTAAAAGTAAAGACTGACGTGTCCTGACACTTCCTTGCTATCATATCATTTTGCCAGAGGCCAGTGGCAGAGCGGTCGCATACTTCAAGCTCATTGGTACCCTCGAAGTGGCCAGCTAATGATCTCTTCTTACCTCAGTGGGCATTCTGCCTGCATCAGGCCCACCTACTGCTTCTTAGAGAGACCACCAAGTAAATCCTGGCTCCATCCTTCTGGGGTCTACGGAGGAAGTCCTTCCTGAACACTGCATTCCCCAGGAAGGAGGAACCTCCAGGCAACGACAACTATCTCAGTGACAATTTCACCACCTGTTTGCAAATTCCACAGCCTGTCCTACCGAGTTCCAGCATTGCTCATTTATCTGTCTCCAACAATCTGTGATCCTCCAGGTGCAGCTCCAGCTATGGTCACTTAATTGCAGCTGGCTGGCAAAATCTTGCCCCAGTTTCAGCCTTGACAGCAGGACTTGGAGAAAAACATTCTTGAGTATAGCAATGCTGCAGGATTAAGTAAAAGATCAGAAGCAGAACAAATTAGCACATTACTTTACACCATTGGGCCATTTGCAGACAATATCATCACCAGACAAGCTATAGATGAATCATCTTGCTAAATGTGATGATGTTTTAAAATCTTTTGACCTTTTCTCCAACCTGAGAACAAGATCTTGGAATGTGTCAAATTTAACAAGTGAGTCCAACAGCTTTGGGATCCTGTTGACTGCCTCATCGATCATCTCTACCACATGGCAGAAGCTTGTGCATGCACTAGTCTGAAATCTAAATCCATCCGAGATAGAAACATGTTAGGCGTCACGAACAATTCACTCTCTGATCTTCTCCAAGCCAAAGATGACTTGCTCTTGACAAGGTTATCTGCGAGTTAGGCTGTCTGAACCATGAGACCAACATCAGAACATAGAAAATAGGTTCAGGAGTTGGCCATTTGGCCTTTTGAGCCTGCACCACCATTCAATATGATCATAGCTGATCGTGCACATTCAGTATCTCACTCCCACTTTCTCGCTATACCCCTTGACCCTTTATCATAAGGGCCACATCCAGCTCCCTCTTGAACACATCTAACGAACTGGCCCCAGCAACTTTCTGTGGTAGCGGTTCACAGCTTTCTCAGTGAAGAAGTTCTTCCTCATCTCAGTCCTGAATGGCCTGCCCATTGTTCTGAGACTGTGACTCCTGGTTATGGACTTCCCCAATTTCAGGAACATTCTTCCTGTGTCTAACCTGTCCATCCCACAGGACATTGTCAGAGAGGAAGGTGCTTCATTGACAGAAGCCACACCTTGGTCCACCACATCAAGCCATACAAGTGCAGGAACCACCCAAGCCACAGCAAGACAAACCCAAACCCCTTGACCAAACAACTGTGGCAGTGCTGTGTTGTGATGCACAGTCACAGGGAGGACCAATGTCCTGTGAGTGCTGTCAAACACTTTCAGTGTCCCAGCCAGGGATATTTCAGTCAGTTGTGTCAGTCATGACCTTAGCAAACACCTAAGAGCCACCCATGAAGTCAAAGCCTCTGACCCAGAAGACACATGGCCTGTCTACCTGGATGATTTCAGAAGATGCAGCTCTTCCTTTAGAACACAGATATCTCAGTGAATGGCCATCTGACTAAATTTAACTAAGATTTCAGCACCAGTTTGACAGTCCTATCAGATGAGGAACTGTCTCTCCAAGGCCATCAGATCTGAATGACAGACACCTCATTCTATGGTGCAGAAGGAGTCTAACTCATTGTATGATTCAGGAGCTATTGAGTATGGTGACAAATAGATTATGGAGCTGATGTGTGTTGTGTGAAATCAACTCTTTTCACTCCTCAGCAGGGATGTCTGCTTAACTCTCAATCTCTTTCAACCAGCAGAAGATATAAAGAAGCCATACATACCCGACTCTGAAAGACATCCTCTCAAAGGCTTAACCTCAATACCATTCAAATGTTGACTCTATTTGGAATCTCATTGTTCATGGAGCATGTCAAGGGCCAGGTAAACTCATCATGTGGGATGTTACCACAGCACCCCCTGTGGAGGTAATGCTAGATCTTGAACTACCTCCAGAGAATCCTCTGCCTCCACAGGGTACAGATGATAGATACGACCCCAACAATTGCCAACTAGCATGCTGAAACCACAGCATCAGCTGGGACTAGGTGGCAGCCTCACACAAACACAAAGGTGAACTACCTTTCTACTCCTCTTCCATCCCAACGACTACTCTCCTTGACTGCAGAGAGCTTGAAGAGCACTGCTTTCATCCAACAAGAGAAAAAAATCCCCACTTACTTCAACAAAGCATTGCCAGATTAACTAGGCATAGTGCAGCTTCCATCAATTGGACAAATGCTTGAAGCCATGCCTACACCCAGCCACAACCTTCAAACTGCCACCAAGATAAAGCATCTCTGGAGGCTACCACTCTTCCAATTGGAATACAAATGAGATGTGGCAGGTATGCAAAGCATCCAGATAACCTGAAACTCCAATTTCAAAGACTTGAAGGGAGAAGCTGGGATATTAAGAACTTTGTTAATGCATAACGTGAAGGACTTTACAGTTAGAATAGCACATGGTTGCTACACTAAAGTTATAAGACTTAAAGCGAGGTAAGACTTGAAGTAAATTGTATGTCAGTTTATACATAGTGTGTAAGATTTTGATGGGTATAGAGTGAATGCAAGCAGGCTTTTTCCACTGAGACTAGGGGAGAAAAAAAACAGAGGGCATGGGTTAAGGGTGAAAGGAGAAAAGCTTAAAGGGAATATTAGGGTAGGCTTCTTCTCACAGACAGTGGTGGGAGTGTGGAATGAGCTGCCAGATAAAGTGGTAAATGCAAGGTCACTTCTAACATTTAAGAAAAACTTGGACAGGTTCATGGATGAGAGGGGTGTGGAGGGATATAGTCCAAGTGCAGGTCAGTGGGACTAGGCAAAAAATGGTTTGGCACAGACAAGAAGGGCCAAAAGGCCTGTATCTGAGCTGTAGTTTTCTATGGTTTCTATATCCAAGAGTAAAGACATGAGAGGAGATGGGGTAAAGGATCTGGTACCTAAAGGTTTAACATGAGACTAAGTACAGTACTGCCCACATGGGGATGTAAGAAGGCACATGGTTTAGAACTAAGGGAGCCTAGAGATAGACAGCAGCTCAAAAGGATCAAATATGCAGTCCTTGCCATACATTTGGCCTCTACTGTAAATATGTAAATAGTTTAGTTCTATTCATAAACATCCTTTAAAAGTTCAACAAGACTGCTTCATGGCATCCAAGCAGTATACATCACAGGTAACAATAACAGAACAGATCAACATTAATATGCATGTTACTTGCAGTGTAGCTACACCTGAGCTGCAAAAATTTCAATGGCTGGAAGACAAAATTTCCTGCTAGCAGTCCAAGCGTTAATACAATATCTCACAGGGTATTTTGGTAATGGTAATTAAAATAAATAGTTTCCTTTTGTAATTATTATCATCCTTTGCCTCTTCCTCAGTTGTACTACATGATATTTTATTGTCTTAATTTATTATTACCCATTATTCACTTTCTTGTTATGACTCAGAAGAGAAAGCGTCTATTTTTGAAGTGTGTTTCTTACTGATTAAATTCATTTACATAAATCCAACTGGGATGTTGTCACCCACAGTGATACAGAATACATAACTGCAAGATAAAGATTAGAATGAGGATAACATTTCAATAACATCCTGCTTCAAGGGCCCTCCTTGTCTCAAAGACATTTTCATGAGCAACTGAAATATCCCACAAAACAACAGAGCCAAGGTTATTTACCTACAATATCTACGTGATCCTAAAAATGATTTCATCTCTACAGAATACCTGAACTCATCTGTCTTGTCTTTGAGATGACCTATCATCTAATTGGTTACTACATAATTTTAAGCTGCAAGGCAGAAATTGCTGTGTAAAGCATAGAGAAGACAGAAGGCTTTCAATTTTGAATGCACAATCTTATTTATGCAACTAATTTCTTTGCCCTTAAGTACCATGACACCGTTACACAATTTTACAAGACTGAACGTCGACAGCATTCATCAGAATTACTTCCAGTTTCACTGTCAGTCCCGCAAATTGCTTTGGAATTACAGGAAGACGTAATGTAAAAGTCAATCATGTATCAAGAAATTAGCTGTGGCAGCAAATGACGCTTGGATTCACTTCAGATTCTTAGGGCAAAATAAGTTAATTAGTTGTTTAGCATGAACTTCTGTAGCTGAAGCAAATAACATCTTTGTTTTTTTTCTTGTCAGTCTTATCAAATCACATAGGCTTGGAAATTCATTAGGATAGCAAAACCTTCCAATTTTTAATGCAGCTGCCGGGTTAGTGGGAGAGTATGTGCTGTAGAGAGTGTTGAGGTATTTCCCTCTTGTCAATAGCAATGAGCATCCAGACAGTCATTCTCCTGAACTGTTTATTTCTCGCGGATGAAGTAAGCTTCCCAGAGACACAGTGTGACTTTAGTCCTTCTAGCCTTTGTCAGACAAGTCTAAGAAAAATGGTCAAAAACTCTTCATCACACTCATCGATCCTATCAAAGCATTTGACTCAGAAAATCAGGAGGCTCCATGGCCTGTGCTCCAAAGATGTAGAAATCTTGGAAACATCATCATAAACATACAATTGCTTCATGTTGAAATGCTACAACGGCCTTGTGTGGGAGATCTGAAACTGACACCTTCAGAATCTGGATCAGTGTCAAGCAGGGCAGTGCACTATTCCCCATACTATATGTAACCTTTGACACTGGCTGTTCAGCTCATCAAAGATTGGCTGCTCTCTGGTATCAGTATTCAATGCTGTCTCGATGGAAAACTCCTTAACCTCAGTTGTCTCTGTGCCGAAACTAAACTGATCAACAGAGACATACAAATTCTATAGTTTGCAGATGACTGCAGTGTCATTGCCCATTCTGCATCAAATCTGCAAGCCACTTTCAAGATCCTCAATTCTGCATAAAAGAAACTTAATATGTCCTTCAGTGTTGCCAAAGCAAAACTCGTAACAGCCCTGTTATAACTGGGCAACCCCCATTGTACATGTCACGAAGCTAGATGGTTCAGTTTTTTTTGTGGTGAATTTAAAACCATAAATCCAGTGTTGCGAGCTGATCAATATCTACTTCTTTAATTGAAAATTTGTTTGCTGAATTGTCAGGTGAGCAAAAATTCAGCAAGATTGATCTTTAGAACATAGAACATAGAACATTACAGCGCAGAACAGGCCCTTCGGCCCACGATGTTGCGCCGACCAGTTACAAAACAATGACCCACTAACCTAAACCAATCCCTTCTCGTCCATAAACCTATCCACGGATCTCTTAAATGCCCCCAAACTAGGCGCATTTACAACTGCAGCGGGCAGGGCATTCCAATCCCTCACCACCCTCTGGGTAAAGAACCTACCCCTGACATCCGTCCTATAACTACCACCCCTTAATTTAAAGCCATGCCCCCTCGTGCTAGATTTCTCCATCAGAGGAAAAAGGCTATTACTATCCACCCTATCTAAACCTCTAATCATCTTATATGTTTCAATAAGATCCCCTCTTAGCCGCCTTCTTTCCAGCGAAAACAACCCCAAATCCCTCAGCCTCTCCTCATAGGACCTCCCCTCCATACCAGGCAACATCCTGGTAAACCTCCTCTGCACCCTCTCCAAAGCCTCCACATCCTTCCTATAATGTGGGGACCAGAACTGCACACAATACTCCAAGTGCGGCCGCACCAGAGTTGTGTACAGTTGCAACATGACGCTGCGACTCCTAAATTCAACCCCCCTACCAATAAACGCCAAGACACCGTATGCCTTCTTAACAACCTTATCTACTTGACTCCCAACTTTCAGGGATCTATGTACACATACACCTAGATCCCTCTGCTCATCCACACTATTCAAAGTCCTCCCGTTAGCCCTATACTCGACACATCTGTTATTCCTACCAAAGTGAATTACCTCACACTTCTCCGCATTAAACTCCATCCGCCACCTCTCGGCCCAGCTCTGCAACCTGTCTAAGTCTTCCTGCAAACTATGACACCCTTCATCACTATCTACCACACCTCCGACTTTGGTGTCATCAGCAAACTTACTAATCCACCCAACTATACCCTCATCCAGATCATTAATAAAAATTACAAACAGCAGTGGCCCCAAAACAGATCCCTGAGGCACACCTCTCGAAACCGAACTCCATGATGAATATTTACCATCAACCACCACCCTCTGTCTCCTATCCGCTAGCCAATTCCTGATCCAATTCCCTAGATCACCCCCAATCCCATACATCTGCATTTTCTGCAGAAGCCTACCATGGTGAACCTTATCAAACGCCTTACTAAAATCCATATACACCACGTCCACTGCCTTACCCCCATCCACCTCCTTGGTCACTTTCTCAAAAAACTCAATAAGGTTAGTAAGGCACGACCTACCGGCCACAAAACCATGCTGACTATCTCCAATCAATTCTTTACTCTCCAAATAACTATAAATCCTATCCCGAATAATTTTTTCTAAAACCTTGCCCACAACAGAAGTGAGACTCACCGGTCTATAATTCCCGGGGAAGTCTCTGTTCCCCTTCTTAAACAATGGGACAACATTCGCTAACCTCCAATCTTCCGGTACTATACCAGAGGCCAACGACGACCTGAAGATCAGAGCCAGAGGCTCTGCAATCACTTCTCTTGCCTCCCAGAGAATCCTGGGGTAAATCCCATCCGGACCAGGGGACTTATCTATTTTCAGACCCTCCAGAATATCTAGCACATCCTCCTTATCAACTGCAACACTGTCAATTCTACTCCCCTGCAATCCAGTGTCCTCCTCAGCTATATCCATGTCCCCTTGCGTGAACACCGAAGAGAAATATTGGTTCAATGCCTCTCCAATCTCCTCCGGTTCCACACATGACTTCTCTCTGCTGTCTATAACTGGCCCTAATCTTGCCCTAACCAACCTTCTGTTCTTAACATACCTATAGAACGCCTTAGGATTCTCCTTAACCCTATCAGCCAAAGTCTTCTCATGTCCTCTTTTAGCCCTTCTTAGCTCACTCTTCAACTCCCTCCTAGCCAATCTAAAGTTTTCTAGTGCACTACCCGAGCCCTCACGTCTCATCCGAACATAAGCCTCCTTTTTCCTCTTAACCAACCATCTTTCACATGCTGATTTACAAATGAATATAACTGTTGAATCTCAAAGTTGCTCACCATCATTACTCATAAAGCTCATTGCCATTATAAAAGATTGCCTTTTGGAATAACATCCATATCAGCCCAATTCCAAAGATTGATGGAACAAATTTTAAGTGATCTCTCTTAGGTACAATGCTACCTGGATGAAATTCTATTCCAGGGTCCAGTGGAAAGGAACATTTGAATAATTTAGAAGCAACATTTGAACATCTTCAAGAGTATGTTCTACATATCACAAAAGAAAAGTATGACTTTTTCCAGATGTCAATCAAATATTTGGGTCGTGTTATTGATAGTAAAGGCCTACATAAAAGATCTAAAAAGATTTTAGAAGCACTGAGTGGGATTTTATGGCCTCACTCATTCCGAAACTGTAAATTCTACCCGAAGTCAATGGACATTTCCATTGCTTGCCCCTCACCCACTCTGATTCCCATGGTGGGCAGGGCAGTAAAATTCCAGTTACTATGTCCAATAAACATGATGCAATTGAGGTTCTTTCTAGGGATTGGTAAATTGTTATGGCAATTATTCTCCAACTTAGCTACCTTATTGAAGCCATTGCATAATTTACTGTGTGTAAACCAGTCATGGGATTGGACAACAGAATGAGAGAAAGCATGCAAGGATGTCAAAGATGCCTTGCAGAAGTCTGAAGTATTGGTTCATTTTAATCCAACGTTACCATTACTGATGTATGTGATACTTCACCTTATGTAGAGGCAATCTTATCACATATTATGCCTTTGGGAGAAGAATGACAAATAACTTTGCTTCATACCCCGACTGGTTCTAAATCTAACTACGCTGAGCTAGGAAATGAAGCATTGAGTATCATTTTTGGTATAGAAAAGTTTCATCATTATTTATATTTGTGCATTTTTTTGTTATACCACGTGAGAATGATGTAGAATTAGTTCCAAGAGAAGAAGGCTGGGATTTTCCAAAAAAGATTTTAAGTTCCCATTGTGTGGGAAAATGGGTGCAAATCCCGCTTTTTTTTAGAATGATTTCCAGAATGAATCTCCAATAATCTGCGTATTACAGAGTTCCCTAGCAGGATTTACTCTGTAAAGCTGGGGATGGGAAATATTCCTATCCAAGAGACTGACAGCATAGCACTGAGTAGGCCATGTTGTTTGACTGTATAATTATTTTGAGCTGATCACATGATTTGATGGTGATGTCATTAGGATGTTGCACAGGCTGTTGTTTTAATTTCAGTTTGTACTCTGTGCAGCTGACATTCATTTTAATAAACGTTGCATTTATTTTGAATCTATGTATGCAAACCATGTCTTTTCTTTTTATTTAAAACCCACAACTCCTAACATAGTTAGGATATTACAAACTCACAACTGGTCAGCCAAATACTCTACTTCCCACATAATGCAAAGGACAAACCCCAGAATATGTCATATTTTGGCAGCCACTTCTTTCAATGGGTCACCATTGACAAGGGGACCCAACCCTGGATCAGCTGTGCCATCTCAGCCTTTTATGAAGTATTGTAGTGAGTATTTGACAATAAAGACCTCCGCAAATCAACTAAAGTCCTTGTGTGCAGTGTAGGTTTAGAATTAGCTTGTTTAGCCACATGAAGATGCGGAATAGAAACTCACAACCCTAATTAGACAGCAGCTTAAATCAAGGGGCAGCCACCTCTGATGACCATTGTTGCAAGGGGCAGACAGACATTCAATGGCTGCCATAGACACATGTCAATGTCTGTCCACCTTGAACTGATACAAATCTGCCAACTTGCCATCCTTTAAGAAGGGAAGCAGTTGCCCAACTTCTGTTGCCCCTCCCCCCAACCCTCCCCACCCCCCACCCTACTTCTGACCCTGGCCAAATCTCTTCAAGGCACTTGTACAAGAAAGCCAATCAGTAATTCTGCTTTCTCTTTGGGGGTCTAAGTTCCTTGGGCCAGATTCTCACATAGAGTCCATGTCCATCCATCAGGAGTCAACTCATTAAGTGTACTATCTACAGTTAGATGGCTGTCTAAGAATTAGGAGGTGGTAGGTACTTGCCCTGGCACTGCCCAAGCAATACCTGTCTTGTAAAGAGAAAAACTCTTGTAAAGAGAAAACCCTTGGAAATGGCAAGGGTTCATCACAATGAAATCTCCACCAATTTCTAATAGATTCCTTCTACCTTCCTTTTCCATTGTCCTGACTTATTTATTGACTGCCAATGAATATCATCCTTGGAATTAAATTAGACTTTCCTAGCATCATTGAATATTGCTGGCAGCTATTTTATTTCCACTTCACTGACTTCTTCGACATGAATAGATTCTAGTTGACGGGGAGATGCATTTTGAACATCTGAGATATGCTTTCTTAAGCTCCATTTTCATCCTCTGTGAGCATTTTATTTCTTTTTAACTTTTATAAAAAAAATCCTGCTGATTCCTTGAATGCCTGGGATTGTGAATTGGAGAGATACACTGGCAGTTCAATGGGGTTGGCAAGCAGCTGCCATATAATATTAGACATTGCCCCATTATACTCAATTAATCTCGTCGTGGGTCCAGTAACTTTGGAATCTTGAGACCATTGGCTCTTTTTCTAATGGGCACATCTTCCCTTGGTTGAAAGGTTT
This sequence comes from Carcharhinus amblyrhynchos, assembly GCF_965287045.1. NCBI lineage: Eukaryota > Metazoa > Chordata > Chondrichthyes > Carcharhiniformes > Carcharhinidae > Carcharhinus > Carcharhinus amblyrhynchos. The sequence goes on along the minus strand of NC_137328.1, from coordinate 91,030,052 downwards.
ACACTCTAAAAAAAAGACTTCAAACTCTGTACATCCAATGAAGTACTTTAGAAATGTTATCGCGATGTTATGGAGGCAATGTGGCAAATCAATTTGCGCCAAGCAAACCTGGGTGGGGTATCAAATAGGAATTAGTATCAGGTAGGTTCCATAACAAATGGACAATCCATTCCATCAGTTTGCTTTCCTAGATCACAGTGAAAATGAGCCTCTGATATTGTTACTGGATTGAATATTAAGATAGAGCAAATCACTGTCAGAGAACAATTCTAGGTTGTGACTATTCCAATGCTACTATCATAGAATCACTACAGTGCAGAAGAAGGCCATTTGGCCCATGGAGTCTGCACAGATCACAATCCTACCCATCCCTAGCCCTGTAGCCTCACGTATTTAATCTGTTAGACTCCCTGACACTAAGGGACAATTTACCATGGCCAATCAACCGAACCTGCACATCTTTGGACTGTGGGATGAAACCAGAGCACCCAGAGGAAACTCACAGAGACATGGGGAAAAACATACAAACTCCACACATACAAGCCAGGAATCGAACCCAGGTCCCTGGCACGGTGAGGCAGCAGTGCTAACCACTGTGCCACTGTGCCACTCTGTAATGGTGTGTAATATCCTTGCTGAAGCTTGATCATCCACCCTTCAAAGATTCCAATTTGTTTATCACTTTGGATGCACATTTTTCACCTTATCCTGTTCACATATTCCTATATTAGGAGCAAGAGAGTAGTTAGAGGGAAAATTGGTCCTCTTAGGGACGAAAGTGGGGAGTTATGTATTGAGTCGGAGGGAATGGGGGAGATCCTGAATGAATACTTTGCGTCGGTATTCACGAGGGAGAGGGGTTCGGAATCGTGCGGTCTCTTGGAGGGAGCTGAGGATCAGTTGCAGGAAATATCTATTACGAGGGAGGAAGTGCTAGGGCTTTTAGGTAGCGTAAGGATGGATAAAGCTCCGGGGCCTGATGGTATTTATCCCAGGCTGCTTAGGGAGGTGAAAGATGAAATTGCTGGGCCTCTGGCGCAAATCTTTGTCTCTTCTTTGGACACAGGTGAGGTCCCAGAAGACTGGAGGGTAGCAAATGTGGTACCGCTGTTTAAAAAAGGTAGTAGGGATAACCCTGGGAATTATAGACTGGTGAGTTTGACATCGGTGGTAGGGAAATTAATGAAAAAAATACTTAGGGGTAGGATGTTTGAGCATTTGGAGCGTTGCGATCTGATTAGGGATACGCAACATGGCTTTGTTAGAGGGAGGTCTTGCCTTACGAATCTGGTGGAATTCTTTGAGGAGGTGACAAAAACGGTTGACGATGGGAGAGCCGTTGATGTCATCTATATGGATTTCAGTAAGGCGTTTGACAAAGTCCCTCATGGTAGGCTGGTAGAAAAGGTTAAGGCGCATGGGTTACGAGGTCAAGTAGCTAGGTGGATTGAGAACTGGCTGGGCAATAGGAGACAGAGGGTAGTTGTGGAGGGGACCTTTTCGGGCTGGAGGCCAGTGACCAGTGGTGTGCCGCAGGGCTCTCCTCTTTGTAGTATACATAAATGACTTGGAAGAGAGCGTAGGTGGTGTGATCAGCAAGTTTGCAGATGACACTAAGATGGCAGGGTTGGCGGGTACTGAAGTGGAATGTCAGGTGATACAACAGGATATAGATAGGTTGGTGCATTGGGCAGATAGGTGGCAGATGGAATTTAATCCTGACAAATGCGAGGTGATGCATTTTGGAAGGAATAATGCAGAGAGGAGCTATGTGATAAAAGGTAGACCGATTAGGAGTATAGAGATACAGAGGGACCTGGGAGTGCAGGTTCACAAATCCATGAAGGTTGCGACACAAGTGGAGAAGGTTGTTAGGAAGGCTTATGGAATGCTAGCCTTTATAGGAAGGGGTATAGAGTATAAAAGCTGCCATCTAATGCTTCAGTTGTATAGAACGTTGGTTAGACCGCATTTGGAGTACTGCGTCCAGTTCTGGTCACCTTACTACCGGAAGGACGGAGAGGCTCTGGAGAGGGTTCAGAGGAGGTTTACCAGGATGTTGCCTGGCATGGAGGGGCTGGGGTACGAGGAAAGGTTGGAGAAACTGGGACTTTTCTCCTTGGAAAGACGGAGGTTGAGGGGGGATATGATAGAGGTATATAAGATACTGAAGGGAATAGATAGAGTCAATAGTGAGAGACTGCTCCCTAGACTGGGTACAAATACGAGAGGTCATGATTTAAGGGTGAGGGGGGAGAGGTATAACTTGGATGTGAGAGGAAGGTTCTTTACGCAGAGAGTTGTGGGGGTATGGAACACGCTACCGAGTAGGGTGGTGGAGGCAGGAATGTTGGACTCGTTTAAGGTTCAGTTAGATAGACACATGAGTGAAACAAGGATGGAGGGTTATAGTAGGGGCTATTAAATAAGGTCAGAACCTCGGGAGACATCGGAAATGCAGACTTGTAAGTTAACGTTTTTGTCTTTTTATTCCGCAGGTGGAGGTCCACCTCGTTGTCAAACGAGGGGCATGCACACGGTGGGTCGTGCGTAGGCTGCTCTTGGAAGTTCCGGGAGTGGCCTAGTACTTCGTGTCGGTGTGTGTGCTTGATCCTGGACCGGTAGACGGGCGCCGCAACAGCTCGGTGACTAGCACTGCTAGCTGTGCAGATACATGGATTTGGGCCTGTGTCTGTGGGAGTTTGCACATTCTCCCTGTGGTTGCGTGGGTTTCCTCCGGGTGCTCCGGTTTCCTCCCACACCCCAAAGATGTGCTCTTAGGCTGATTGGTTTTACCAAATTGACACTATTCTCCCCTGTATCTGGCTAAGTTAGGGGTTCCACTCGAAGACACGCAGGGTAGGGTAGGTGTAGGGTGATGCAGCGGCGCGGGCTCGTTGGGCCGAAGGGCCTGTTTCCCGCGCTGGGTTGTTCTTTGTTCTTTGTTTTTGTCTTGTACATATAACCCCCTCATCTTTCTTCCTGATTGGTATTCCTGAAAGCATTAAATTTAAAACGCCAATCCTTCGGTGTGAGCCACACTTTATCTGCAGAACCTCATTCAGTTCCGTGTCTTCTTCAAATGGTTTCATTCCTCTGACACTCTATTCCAGTAAGAGGTCTTACAACAGCAGTTTAAAATCGAACAGGTTTACATATAATCACTCTCTATCCCCTTCTCCTTCTGTCACACTTCTGGTGATAAATTTGTTGGCCACCCAGGCTCTTCTTTCTGGAATTACCTTCTTAAATACCTCAGCCCCACCAGCTTTCCCTCTCTCCATCCTTAATGAACTCAAATCCCTCTCCATTATCTATCTTTTGGTCGTTTGTTAATCTTTCCCTTCCTGGTTTGGTATTGCTGCATTACGTTGTTTTATGGAGACTCTTGTGATGTCAAGTTACATTCAAGACACTATATAATAGCAAGGTGTCATTCTGGTTGTTTTGTTGTTGAACTGACACAAAGAAGAAGCTGTTAGCAGATACTTGAGCTGCACTGATTGAATCAGCTATTATGTCACCAACTGAAATAGAGATGGTTGGGTCCTACATTTGGAAATCCCAATCCAATTCTCAATGTCAGCAATTGTTCGCAGCATGGGGAAGTGAGGAGGTTGCAAGCATTGGGGTGGGTGAGTGGGCATGGGAGTTGGGGCATGTTTGATTTTTGATTTGATTTGATTTATTATTGTCACATGTATTAACATACAGTGAAAAGTATTGTTGCTTGTGCACTACACGAAGCATATCATTCATGGTGAAGGAAACGAGAGAGTGCAGAATGTAGTGTTACAGTCATAGCTAGGGTGTAGAGAAAGGTCAACTGAATGCAAGGTAAGTCCATTTACAAGTCTCACCACAGCAGGGAAGAAGCTGTTCTTGAGTCGCTGGTATGTGACCTCAGACTTTTGTATGTTTTTCCTGAAGGAAGAAGGTGGAAGGGAGAATGTCCGGGGTTCATGGGGTGCTTGATTATGCTGGCTGCTTTGCCGAGGCAGTGGAAAGTGTAGACAGATGGGAGGCTGGTTTGCATGGTGGATTGGGCTACATTCACAACCTCTTGTAGTTCCTTCTGATCTTGGGCAGAGCAGGAGCTGTGCCAAACTGTGATATAATCAGGAAGAATGTTTTCTATGGTGCATCTGTAAAAGTTGGTGAGAGTCGTAGCTGACATGTCAAATTTCCTTAGTTTTCTGAGAAAGTAGAGGTGTTGGTAGGTTTTCTTAACTACAGTGATGGCATGGGGGGACCAGGACAGATTGTTGGTGACCTAGACACCTAAAAACTCGAAGCTCTCAACCCTTTCCACTTCGTCTCCATTGATGTAGACAGGGGCATGTTAACCTTTACGCTTCCTGAAGTCGATGACAATCTCCTTCGTTTTGTTAACATTGTGGGAGAGATTATTATCGCTGCATCAGTTCACAGATTCTCTGTCTCTTTCCTGTACTCTGTCTTGTCATTTTTTGAGACCCACAATGGTGATGTTGTCAGCAAACTTGAAAATCGAATTGGAGGGGAATTTGGCCACATAGTCAGGTGTATAAGGAGTATAGTTGGGAGCTGAGGACACAGCCTTGTGAGGCACCAGTGTTGAGGATGATCATGGAGGAGATGTTGTTGTCTATTCTTACTGATACATGTGGGAGAAATAGGGGGTTGAGGGCAAGGGGACCCAACACTCATCTATCAAACTGAACCAATGTCCCAGTGAATGAAGACAGGCCTTCAAATTTTCCCTACTTGGGCACCTGCCCATCTCTGCCCTGCCTCAGGAGACAACAGCCCTGACTCCAGCCTAGTGAGATATTGTGGATGAAAATACAGTGGGCTGGCACGACCCCTCAGGAGGTAGGGCCACAAAGTTGAGAAATGGTCCAATTCCTGAGTCCCATCTGAAAGGCGGAAATCTGGCACTTGCTGTCAAGCTGGGATACTGTCATGCCACTTCCAATGGCAGTTAAGGTCAACCTTTGTGCTGCGAAATCATTCCAGGTTAGTGCTGATGTATCCGTTAACTGAGCAATGTGTCAGGCAGTAATTTGATAAAAGTATAGCCAGTGCTTTAATTCCCTTTACAATTGAAAAGTAACATGACGAAGATATGTTGGCCCAATTTTACTGCACTCTTTTATTTAGGAGGTATAGGTCACAGCTCACTGCCACATGGGCAACTGACCATAGGTACTTTTAGTTGCTGCCATTGCTGAGAGGGTGTTCTCAGGCTTATAATGAAAGAAAAATAACAAATATGCTGGTTACAAGTACTTACAAACAGAGATTTACTTTTGATAACTTACATGTGATTGTTGTCTGGCAGTGTATGAATGGAGAAAATACATTGCAGAGATTTGAAGCTTAGAATTACCCACTTCCATGATACCATATGCAAGAATATTCTCAGTAATCTTAACTGGATAACAAAGACTTGCACTCATTGAACTCGTTTCCACTTTGAGTCTGTCATATTACCTGGCATCTTGATGTAATGATATGGAGATGCTGGCGTTGGACTGGGGTAAACACAATAAGAAGTCTCACAACACCAGGTTAAAGTCCAACAGGTTTATTTGGTGGCAAAAGCCACTAGCTTTTGGAGCGCTTGCCGCTCCTTCGTCAGGTGAGAGAGTTCTATTCACAAGCAGGGCATATAGACACAAACTCAATTTACAAAATAATGGTTGGAATGCGAGTTTTAACAGGCAATCAAATCTTAAAGGTACAGACAGTGTGAGTAGAGAGAATGTTAAGCACAGGTTAAAGAGATGTGTATTGTCTCCAGGCAGGACAGTTAGTGAGATTTTGACACATTAGCAGAGAAATGTTCTTGAAATGTTTGAAATTATATATGAGCCATAGACCTGTCCAATATCCTAGATATCAGGAAATGAACACAAACAGCTGTGCTAAAACAATCTGGGTGTGAAGAGATAAAAGCTATGAAATTTTCAATTGTAAGTCACAGCCTGACTTGATAGGCCTGTGTTGGTCAAAATGAATATGTGTGCACTGATGTGATAACCGAGTTGCAGAGTGGGTGAGCAATGAATGTTGAACAAATTGTCAGGCAAGACTTGGTAAAAGGGTTATTTATCTGATGGGATATGATCCAATTAGGGAGCCTTACTTTGAACAATCCAAAGAATGTTTTTTCCTTCTATATCTGTTCCCACATGCAACCAGTGCGAAACAGACTGAGCCAGATCTTCCATCCTTTGGGGGAACATACCCCAGTGGTACTCTGGAAGATGTTCTAGGACAGCCCTCCTGGATGTCCACATGCAAAGACTGCAAGGGAATTACCCTGGAGGTTTCCACTGCTGATGGGCAATCATGTAGCATCAGGAACCCCCCTAAATTCTGATTAAAATCAGAGACTTCAAATGGTTCCACCTCACTTAGCAGAATAGTTGTCAAGACAAAGTTAGAAGGATTAGAACTGCTTCTAACTCCTGGGTAACTATTGTACTGACTCCCCCGTGATACCCCCACTGGACTAATCCCTCACTCTGACCCCTCGAGTAACTCCACCACCCAACCACCCCTGACCTCCCAGCCACTCCCACTCTCCTGGCTTTCCCCAGACCAACTGATCCCCCCTATTACCCCAAAAAACCCTCCACCTCCCCGAACCCCCAACCTGCCCACTCCACCCCCCTCTCCGCTGCCCCACCAACTACCTAATCCACCTCCCCATCATTTGACCTGCCTAATCACCACCAACACACACACACGGGAGGTGTGATGGTCCGGATTATCACTAGAATATTAATCCAGAAACTCGGGGACTCAGATTTGAATCCCGCCATGGCAGCTGGTGGAATTTGAATTCAATTTAAAAAATATTGGAAATTAAGAATCTACTGATGACAATGAAACCATTATTGATTGTCGGAAAAACCCACCTGGTTCACTAATGTCTTTTAGGGAAGGGAATCTGCCGTCCTTATCCAGTCTGGCCTACGTGTGACTCCAGACCCACAGCAATGTGGTTGACTCTAAACTGTCCTCTGAACAAGGGCAAGAAAGGACAACCAATAAACGCTTGTCTGTCCGTGTCCAACAAATGAATAAAACACACACACACACAGTTTACAGTGGCTCATGCGCTGAAAAGGAGACCTGGCTTTCTGAATGATGAATGCCCATTAACATTGAAAAGTCTGTCCTCCCAAGTTAATTTGTTCACCAATATTTACCTGGGCCTGCGTCTTCACTTCTGAGTTGAAAGCGCAGATTAGCGTCAGTTGCCACCCTGATTTGGGAGAAAATGGAACTTGCATTTCGGGGTGGCAGAGTTCCCCAAGGGTCAGGCCAAGTGATCCTGGAGCGAGTGCTGAGGATACCATGTGTAGAGGTGGGCTGGGTGGAAGGCCTGTCTCAGCCCAGGAATTTATCAAAGTTTTTAAAGAAGAATAAAGCAACCCTCCAAACCTTTAAACTAATATGCCAGGGGGATGGGAATCTATGTAAGGAGTCCGAGAAGGAGGGAGCAAGGACAAAATGTGGGGAGAAGGTTCCAAACGACATCAAAAATTAGGAAAAAAGTTAAAAGGAAGGAGAACTCAGAAGATGTTATTAATGAAAGTGTTAGAATTCAAAAAAAAGGTACAAAAACTAGCATAAGGGCACTTTATCTGAATGCTCGCAGCATTTGAAACAAAGTAAATGAGTTGATAGCACAAATCATTGTGAACGAGTATGATTTGGTGGCCATTACAGAGACATGGTTGCAGGATGGTCACAACTGGGAGTTGAATATCCAGGGGTATCAAACTGTTCGGAGGGACCAAAAGGAAGGTAAGGGAGGTGATATAGCTCTGATATTTAAGGATGACATCAGGGCAGTAGTGAGAGATGATATAGGTTCTACGGAAAAAAAGGGTTGAATCCATTTGGGTGGAAATTAGAAATAGTAAGGAGAAAAACTTACTGATAGGCATAGCCTATAGGCCACCAAATAATAACATCACGGTGGGGTGAGAAATAAACAAAGAAATAACTGATGTATGTAAAAATGGAACAGCAATTATCAAGGGGGATTTTAATCTACATATCAATTGATCAAACCAGGTTGATCAAGGCAGCCTTGAGGAGGAGTTCATAGAGTGTATCCACGATAGCTTCCTTGAACAGTATGTAATGGAACCGACAAGGGAGCAAGCTATCCTAGATCTTGTTCTATGTGTTGAGACTGGAATAATTAATAATTTTGCAGTTAGGGATCCTCTTGGAAGAAGCGATCACAGTATGGTTGAATTTAAAATACAGATGAGAAGGTAAAATCCAATATCAGTGTCTTGTGCTTAAACAAAAGAAACTATAAAGGGATGAGGGAGGAGTTGGCTAAGATAGATTGGGAGCAAAAACTTTATCGTGGGACAGTTGAGGAACAGTGGAGGACTTTCAAAGTTATCTTTCACAGTGCTCAGCAAAAGTATATACGAGTGATAAGGAAGGACTGTAGAAAAAGAGATAATCAGCCAAGGATATCTAAGGAAATAAAGAAGGGTATCAAATTGAAAGAAAATGCATACAAAGTGGCAAAAATTAATGGGAAGCTAGAGAATTGGGAACTCTTTAAAGGTCAGCAGAAAGCCATGAAGAAAGCTAGAAAGGTAAGATGGATTATGAGAGTAAACTAGCTCAGAATATAAAAACAGAGTTTTTACAAATACATAAAGTTTTTACAAAGTTTCTACAAATATATAACATGAAAAAAGTGGTGAAAATAAAGATTGGTCCCTTAAAGGATGAGAAGGGGGGTGTAATAACTGGGAATGAGAAAATGGCTGAGGCATTAAACAAGTATTTTGCGTTGGTCTTCATAGTAGAAGACACAAATAACATGCCAAAAATTGATGACAGGAAGGCTATGGCAGGTGGGGACCTAGAAACTATCATTATCACGAATGTTGAGTGTTGGGCAAGTTAATGGGGCTAAAGATAGACAAGTCTCCTGGTCCTGATGGAATGGCGGGAGAAATAGCAAATGCACCAGTGGTAATTTACCAAAATTCGCTGGACTCTGGGTAGTTCCTGCAGATTGGAAAGCAACAAATGTGATGCCACTATTTAAAAAAAGGAGGTAGACTAAAGGCAGGTAACTATAGGCCGGTTAGCTTAACGTCTGTAGTAGGGAAAATGCTTGAACTTATCATCAAGGAAGAAATAGTGAGACATCTGGATATAAATGGTCCATTGGTAAGATGCAGCATGGGTTCATGAAGGACAGGTCATGTTTGACTAATTTGGTGGAATTCTTTGAGAACATTACATGTGCAGTGGGCAATGGGGAACCCGTGGATGTGGTGTATCTGGATTTCCAGAAGGCATTTGATAAGGTGCCGTATCAAAAATTGCTACATAAGTTAACGGTGCACAGTGTTATGGGTAAAGTATTAGCATGGATAAAGGATTGGTTAACTAACGTAAAGCAAAGAGTGGGGGTAAATGGGTCTTTTTCTGGTTGGTGATCAGTGACTAGTGATGTGCCTGAGGGATCAGTGTTGGGACTGCAATTATTTACGATTTACATAGATGATTTGGAATTGGGGACTAAGTGTAGTGTGTCAAATTTGCAGATGACACTAAGATGGGTGGAAGAGCAAAGTGTACGGAGTATGCTGAGAGTCTGAAAAGAGATATAATCAAAGTGAGTGGGCCAGGATCTGGCAGATGGAGTAGAATGTTGGTAAATGTGAGGTCATCCATTTTGGTAGGAATAACAGCAAAATGGACAATTATTTAATTATGACCTGGGCATCCTTGTGCAGGAATCTCAAGAAGTTGGTTTGCAGGTACAGCAGGCAATTAAGAAGGCAAATGGAATTTTGTCCTTCATCCTAGAAGGATGGAGTTTAAAAACGGCGAGATTATGTTGCAGCTGCATAAGGTGCTGGTGAGGCCACACCGGGAGTACTGTGTACAGTTTTGTCTTCTTACTTGAGAAAGGATAGAGTGGCACTGGAGGGGGGTGCAGAGGAGATTCACTAGGTTGATTCTAGAGTTGAGAATATTGGCTTATGAGGAGAGATTGAGTAGACTGGGGCTATACTCATTGGAATTCAGAAGAATGAGGGGAGATCTTATAGAAACATATAAGATTATGAAGGGAATAGTTAAGATTGAAGCAGGGAGGTTGTTTTGGCTGACAGTGAAACGAGAACTAGGGGCCCAGCTCCAAAATAAGGGGAAGCAGATTTAGGGCTGAGTTGAGGAGGAACTTCTTCACATCAAGGGTTGTGAATCTGTGGAATTCTCTGCCCAGTGAATCAGTTGAGGTTACCTCATTGAATGTTTTTAAGGCGGGGATAAATAAATATTTGAACAGTAAAGAAATTAAGGGTTCTGATGAGCGGGCAGGTAAGTGGAGCTGAGTCCACAAAAAGATCAGCCATGATCTTATTGAATGGCAGAGCAGGCTCAAGGGGCAAGATGGCCTACTCATGCTCCTAGTTCTTATGTTCTTATACGACCACTCCCTGCCCCCCCATCACCTCGCTCCCCATGACCCATCCATGAAATCCATGTCACCTTTTGACTCCCACCACCCTCAAAGGGCCCTCATACCCTCCCTTTTAACTTATGTCCTTCGGCCAAACCCAGCCATTGCTCTTCCATCCCTTCATGCTAAACTATATGTTTCTGTTCACCCACCGTGGCACCTCATACCCTTCATGTTTACCAATGCCCCTTTGTCAACTGCCCCATTGCCTTTTACAGCTCTTATGCCAACTTATTAGCAACCCATGTCCCTCACTCACTACCTTTTACTCTTATATCTACTATTCCAACTCACCCAGTATCCACCATAGTCAAACCTCAGGAGCCATTTTGAGATTAAATAACATAAAGTTCCAAGTATCTCCTGAAGCCTTTACTTTTTTCCAAATAAAATGTTCATTCATAAAAACCCATTTGCTGTATCTTTTAACTACCTTATCTCTTATAACTGCAAGCATTTAATTCAATTTCATAATCCCTTTTAAGAACAAACATTGGAAGTTGTCATCCCACTTCAAAGAGTCCATAATCACTCAGAGCTGTCAATCGAACTGTGAAATGGCAGATAATCTGTTGTGAAATTGTTATGCAGCACTAATCCAGTAATCCATAAGAAGACAGAATTAAATAGCGAGCAATCATTTTTCAAATTCCATTATTTTTCAAGGATTTAAAGAGCTGGTGTTTTAAATGCCTTGACAGCTTTATAACTGCCAATCAATTTAACCAATCATCTTGACATTTTTTGACAGTTGTTTTTGATAATTCCTTTTGACAGTGCACTTTGACACTTTTGATAATGTTTTTGACATTTCCTGTTGACATTCTATCTTGCTCCTGATTCATATGTTTGTATGTAAGTTTATCAATGGGAGAGCCAGAGGCAGGGGCAACGTAAACATTCAACCTGGGTCCTGGAGAAAGATTCCAACTTCTTGTAGCGCCCCCAACAAGGAAAGTCAAAATGCAAAAAACATTGGGTCAGTTCTGACACCAATTACTCTTCCTGCTGGAAGGACCTGACGGAGGATTCAGTTTCACAGTTAAAATGATTTAATCAGAGGCCAATCTGCATATTTAAAGAGTTGCTTCACCAGTTTCTAGCAGGGATCCCGCTCAGTTGTTCAGAAGTTCAGGGATTGGAACAAGTGGGATCAGCATGGGACATTAGTAGGTGAATTCCAAAGACAAAAGAATGGGCCACCCAACAAGTTTAGTTAAGGCAGGCTTACAAATCACTGCCAATATTTCAAGTAATCAAAAAGTCATTTCTACAATTGCATAGTAGAGAGCAAAGTTGCATTCACTTCACATCAATTATTTCTTAATGCAAAATACTTTAGCTCTGCCTATTGTAACACAATGCACCATGAGTCACATACATCACCATATAAGATATAAGAGGAGGTTAATTTTGAATCCCTCTGCTTGAGTAGTAACCCGGAAAAATAAATTGCCCATCCATTACTGAGCATTGGAATGAAAATTCAATGGGTTCTACCATTTGTGGCAATCCAGTTAGCAAAGTGAAAGTGGTTCCCTGTATTCACTGGTAAATTATGACATCTATGCTATGTAGGAAGCCATATACAGGAAGACAAGCTGGCCTAATGGAAGAGACATTAGTCCTTCACTGAAGGAGAAAATTCTTGCATGAAACTAAACTCTTTTAGATCACAAAAAAAGTCATATGTCTGACAGAGTCCTGGGGGAAAATCGCTGACAAGATCAATGCATCATTGACAGAAAAATGAATATTTGAGTACTGCTGGAGGTAGTTTAATGACATTTAATAGAAGAGTCAAAGAAAGAAACTGAGAAAGTTAAAAGGGATCTCTATTTGGTGGAACTCTTTGCCCCAAAGACCAGCCTCTTCACCCCTCCCACTGGAGAGAAAAGACTGACAGTTCCATTTACCTCATAGGAAATGAATACATCCAGGAAAATAGACATGAGGATCTAGCTATTGGCTCATGCTGACAAATAATGCTCTCTTCTCAGCAATATGTAGACCCATTGACCACATTTACATGAGAGTGGTGAGCTATAACTGCTTGCTGGGCCAAAGGATGAGGTTCAGGGGAGGTTTTTAAGAAACTAGTTGTGGAATTCTCCCATGGCCCCACCAGGGATGAATTCAGCAGAAATCCAAAAATCAGTCTTACGTCAATGGGAGTTTCCTGCTGAATCTTCCGCTGGTGCCCACCATGGCAGATCAGGAAACTGGCTGGCTAATAATATGCAGATAAAGGCCTGACCGGAAACTTCCGCACATGCCTGATTTTCCATGATGCCAGTGGCAAAACACGTTGTCCAGAACATGTCTGGGAAGTGACGTGCCAAAGGCGGAACCTACCTGGGTCATGCCTGGGGCTGCCTTTTGAGTTCAGGATGGAGGCAATCAGCGACCCTAGATCTGAGAACACCATAGCAGTAAATGGGGGAAGCATTTAGAGGTAGATTCTCCAAATTCTGCATGATTGAGGAGACCTATCTTCCAGTCTCAGAATGTTCCTGGAGATCCATTTTCTTTTTCAGAAAGTCTATTTTCTTTCTTCAACGAGTGGGTCAGTGATGTTGGGCACCTCTTCAATATGGTACCCAGCTATGGTGATGGGATTCGTGCTATCACACCTGCCTCTTCACGTAACACTGCGCAAAACCCCCGGGTGCATAACTAATGAAAACAAAGCTGCAAAATATGGCATGGTTGCCGTCTTCCCCTCCACGGAGCCTTTGCAGTAAGGAACCCTCTCCATTCCCGATCCCGTCACAGGACTTAGTCCCAGATGGGAGAATTCCACCCTATGTTTTTGGTAGCAAGTGTCCAGAGGCCCTTAAAAAACATTAGTTAGACCACACATTGAGAGGTGGTGGAGGCGGGGTGAGGTTGTGGGGTTCGGGGAAACTGGGGATGGAAGAAAGTTACCATTCATCCTCTTAAAGAAACCAAAAGCTGTCAATCAGGCTTAGAGTCAATATCAACATTGCAGTTAGGAATAATTGTCTGGCCTGCGGGTTTCCCAGGATGAGCTCATTAGCATCCTTCAGTTGGGTGAACCCCACCTGAAGGACTCTGCCAGCACCAGTGGAAAATTCTCTTCAGGTGAACTGTGGCCATAGACCACATTTTCTTGAATGTAGACAGTGCCATACCACATCTGAAGAAGAGTCATATTGGCCTTGAAATGTTAATTCTGCTTCTATTTACACTGATGCTGCCAAACTTGCCGAGTTTCTCCAGCATTTCCTCTTTTTATTTTGGTATCAACTGTGTTCAGGACAAGTCATTTTTTCAAGGGTTGCAGAAAACGGACATTAAGCTCTATTTGTATGCTTCAGGTTTGGCCCCCTTATGTCTGTTTTTATGCCAATAGGCAGACAGTACACTTTCGGGATGGTTTACCTGTCATGGTTGATTCTTAGAGACTCACTTTACACTTATTTAGAAGTGTTTTTTGCAAGTCCTATGAAGTGCCTGACATTTGATTGCACTGCATTAGAAGTGTGTCAAACATAAAAAAAAAGCTCAGGTGGATGTGTTTCATTAGCTTCACCAATCCTGTGGTTGACATGAAAAGTTCCTGAAATGTAACAGTTTCAAATGTAATAACCGGAATCTGGAGGGAAGAAAGGAAAGAGAACAATAGACCCTCAAAAGGACACGTCCACCTATTTCATCATCCACTACTATCTCTTATCTTGGAGTTTTATTGTCCTTTCTTCTATTTGGCAGTGCGGCCTCCAGCTGTAGTTAGTTCTTCCCCAGTAGTTGCGACCTGTTTTCCATAAGAATGTGGACTTCCTGTCAATGGCACATGCAGCCACTCCGTGGCTTCCTACAATATTAACATGTCTTTCCCTTTGTATTCAGAAGTAATTGCAGCTGCAGTGAAGCTAATGCTGCTTTTCCTTCATATAGGGGTTCATTAATACCAGACCCATCATAGAATCATAGAACGTTTACAGCCCCCAGCCTTATCCCACTTTCCACTGTTTGCCCTGTAGTCCTGCAGCTTATGACATTTGAGATTCCCATTCACACACCTGGTAAATGAGTTGAGGCCTCGGCTGCCCTTTCAGACAGTGAATCCCAAATCTCCATCATCCTCTTGGTGAAAAGTCTTTTCTCGTCTCCCCTTTAATCTTTCTACCAATTTGGAGTCACACATAAACCAGACCAGGAAAGGATGGCAGATTTCCTTCCCTAAATTTGTGAACCAGATGGGTTATAATGACAATTGTTTCACGGTCAGCATTAGACTTCTATTGAATTCTAATTTTACCATCTGCTGATGTGGGATTCAAACCCAAGTCCCCAGATTTTGCCCTTAGGCTCTGGATTACTAATCTAATGATAACGCTATCATGCCACTGCCTTCTGTTCGCAGTAATATCTTCCTGCAGTCTACAGCAATCCTCCTCGTTATCAACTGCATGGTTTGTGTGAACTGCAAACTTTTTGATTATTCCCCCAACATTTTGGTCCAAATCATTAAAGCTACTACAAAAAGCAGGCAAACTTGTATTGAGCCCTGTGGAACCCCACTGGAAATAACTTCCCAGTTGTAAAAATACCCATCAACAATTATCCTTTGTTTCTTGCCACAGAACCAATTTTGTTTCCAGCTTGCTACTTTCTCCTGGATCCCATGGGCTTTTTTTTTAACCAATCTCCCACGTAGGACCTTGTCAAAAGCCTTGCTGAAATCCATATAGATCATGCCAGCTTCTTGCTACTTCCTCAAAAAATTCTATCAGTCAGGCATGACCTTCCATTAACAAATCCATGCTGACTCTCCTTGATTAATCCATGTCTTTCTAGACAGTTTATCTTGTCTCTCAGAATTGATTCCAATAATTTTACCCACCAGTGAGCTTTTGACTGGCTGCCCAGTAATTATTTAGCCTTTCCCTCGTCCCCTTTTTAAACAAAAGTATAATGTTAGCAGACTTCCAATCCTCTGGCACCACATGTGGATTGGAAAATGATGGTCAGACTCTACATTTGGCTTCTTTAAATAGCCTGTGGTACATTTCATCTAGTCCTGGCTGTTTATCCACTTTCAAGGGTGCTAATCCCATTAATACTTCTTTATTCTCGCTCTCCAATACATCACACTACTCCTTAATTACGATATGTGCATCATCCCCTGCTTTTGTGAAGACAGATGTAAAATATTCATTGAGAACCAAACCAATACCTTCAACTATAATAAATAATCCCACCTTTACACTGTTTGAAAACTCTATCAGAGTCTTATGGATGGCACAGAAATCTGGGTGGAATTCTCCACAAAAATTCTAAGTGTTGAATTCACATAAAAACTGGAATAAATCCCAATGCTGTTTTCAGCAGGACTTTCAAAATGTATTTCCCACATTCTGTGCACTGCAGAGTGCCCTAGTGTGAGTCATGATAAAATTCAGAGGGCGGGATCGAATCCCACTAGAGAGACTGGCAGCATAACGCTGAGCGAGCCACTGCGCGGGTGCCAATCTGTCAGAGTGGAGGTTGGCTCATGTGCTGTAGCCTGCCCTGCCGACCCATTCCTCCCCAATCCCCGGATCGCTGGCCTTCCGATGTGTCTGGGATTCAGAACCTTCCTCCACCCCGGCAGACAAACCAGCCTCCTAGCCCACCCCGACTGCTGGCCTCCCACCAGCCCCGACCAATCCTATCTAGAGTGTCAGCAGGAACCCCCACCCCCACCAATAGCCACCCCGCCCCACAATATGCCCTGCCCCCTTTGAGCTGCCTGATACCTGGCGGGCAATGCCAAGATGCCCCCTAGGCATGGGCACTTTGCCTTTTGAGCACACCAGGAGGCACAGGCAGATGCTGCCAATGTGCTCATACCCAGGGGGTACCAGCTCCCCCATTGCCCGACCCTCTGGGGTCTCCTGTTAGTTCCCCGAATATGGGGAGCTACTCTAAATCCTGCAGAAATGAACTACTCCTGGGAGGGTGGGAGCTGCAATCAGGCCCAGAGAATTGAATTCCGGGCCCAAAAATGACATTTAAATTACATGAAAAATAGATTTAAATCACTTACCTTGTCTTCCCATTGGTTTCCAGCGTGGTCCCAAGTGCGTCTGCTCTCCTGCTGTGTGAGACGCATATGTGACGGGAGCACATGCGCAAATTCCACAAAATGGCCGACATTCGCATCTTCCAACCCACATGCCAAAAAACGTGCCTGTCAGTATGGAAGAATTGGGCCCAACATGTCCAGTGGCTAGCCCACCAGATTGCTCCACCCAATCCACTCCCACAATATAGGGGGGAGGGCAAGAAACCCAAAATCTGACAAGATCCCCCACCCTTCCCCTCCTTCTCACTTAGGCTATTGTGAACCTGAAGCATTGCCTGTTTAAGGCCTTCAATCTGCTTCCAACTACCATAATATGCTGGGCAGTGGCAAGGAGAAGGCTGTTTCTCTTAACACATTGGGTTAAAAAGTGGGAAGGAAAGCGGGGTAGATCCTTCAGGGCTGCCCTGTGCACATTGGGCCAGCCCCAACCACCCCAACATTCCCCAACATGTTACACCCTCCTTGTGCCTCCCCAGTTGGCCACCAAAACTTGACCCCGTCCCCCCCACCCCTTAATCAGATTGGCCGCCAGCTCAGGAACAGATGACTGGCCGTCACCTTGTTAAGGCCGCCCAGATTGCGAGGCAGCCTTGTTTAAAGTCAGTCAATGTGGTACTGACTTTTCTTCCAGGGGACTGAGCTGTACCTACCCTCCCTCCCCCACACTTCAACCACCGTAAAATTCAGCTCCACGTTTGAATGAATCATTTTGAAGTATGATTATTTAAAAGATAGCACATACTTCTTCACACAGCCCAGCCTGAAATAGTTCTGTTTGCAAGTCACAATTCAGTGTTAATTCAAGGAAACTGGAATTGGTTTGGGTAGATATAATAAAAAGCACAATTGAAGATTGCCTGTCTGAGACTGCTAGAAAGGTTATTCTGACTTGCCAGTTGTATAGACCATCAAATGTATTGCCTCTCTTAGAACTCAGTTGATTTCAAATTATGTCAATGTTAAGCCATTTAATCTGAGCAATGCAATGTGACACTTACTCATTGCTTTTTCTAACTCTTTAGCTCAGTGCAACAAAATAGTCTATTGCACTGCAGCACCAATCACAAAATGATGTGGTAAATGAGAAGGCCTTTTGGCCCATCGTGACTGTGCTAGCTCTTTGGCAAAATTGTTGAAATAATCCAACTATTCAGCTTCTCCCCATAAAAGTATTCTCTTCAATTACTTTTGAAGATATTATTGAATGTGCTTTGAGTACTATTTGAGGTAATGCATTCCAGATCATAAAACCTGACCATGTTAAAAAAAGTCCTCATTACACTTCCGGGACTTTAGACAGTCATGTTAAATCTGTGTCTTTGGTTAATAATCTTGCCACTGGAAATAGTTTCTCCTTAACTGCTCAATCAAAACCATTCATGGTTTTTCACACTTCTATCAGATTTCCCTTGAACCTTCTCTGTTTTAAGGAGGAGACCCCCAGCTTCTCCTGTCTCTCCGATAACTGCAGACCCTCGTCCAGTTTATTTATTTATTAATCACAAGTAGGGTTTACATTAACACTGCAATGAAGTTACTGTACAAAATCCCCTAGTCACCACACCCTGGTGCCTGTTCGGTACACTGAGGGAGAATTTAGCATGGCCAATGCACCCTAACCAGCAAGTCTTTCAGAGTCTGGGAGAAACCAGAGCACCTGGAGAAAACCCACACAGACACGGGGAGAACATACCAACTCCTCACAATCTGTGAACTAAGCCAAAGTGAAACCGATTCCTGGCGCTGTGAGGTAGCAGCGCTAACCAGTGTGCCACACGTAGTGAACACAGGTGCAAAATATTCATTTAATATCACTCCTACATCCTTTTGTTCCACACAGAGGGTGCCATTTTGGTCTGTAATAGGCATTAATCCTTCCCTGGTTACTGTCTTGCCCTTAATATACTTAAACAACATCTTTCTTGGGGGGGTGGGGGGGGGGATTCTCCTTTATTTTCCATGCCAATGTGTTTTATGCCCCTTTTCACTCTCCTGGTTTCTTTTTTAAGTCACTCCTTGTACTTTCTATTGAGTCACAGAGTAATAGAGGCATACAGCACAGAAAAGGTTCTTCGATCCATCAAATCAGCACCGACAATCACTACCACTAAAGGTGTGCTAATCCCATTTTCCTGCACTTGTCCCATACACTCCTAATACACCCATTGTTTTCAGCCCTCTATCTGCCATAAGCCTTCATTTTTTTTCCTGATCCAATCCTGCATTTCCCTTGACATTAAGTGTTCTCTGGACCTTTTTTTTCCATCCTTCACCCTTACGGGAATGTGTTGGCTTTGTACTCTATTTCCTTTTTGAATAATTCCCTCTGCTCAGATGTAATTTTCCTAAAAGTAGCTGCACCCAGTCCACTTTGGCCAGATCCTGTCTTATCCTAATAAAATCAGCCTTCATCCAATTTGGAACATCTATCTTTGTCCTTTTCCATAAGTAACTTAAATCTTACCAAGTTATGGTCATTATCACAAAAATGCTCCCCCCTCTACTACCTGCATGGCTTCATTCCCTAAAATTAGGCCAAGTACCACACCTTTTCTTGTAGGACTTCCTATGTGTTGGCTCAAAAATCTCTCCGCCCTCTCTAAGCTTTTCACACTTTGCCTACCCCAATTAATAGAAAAGCTGAAATCACCTAGCATTATTACTCTTCTTTTTATGCTTCTTTGAGATTTGCTTACCTATCTGCTCTGCTATCTCTCCACGACTGTTTGAGAATTTATGGTACACTCACAGCAACATGATTGCACCATTTCCACCCCCTCCTCCTATAACAGTATGCCTTTTGTCACCAATGTCATTTTAAACCCTCTGGCTCCTCCGCTTGAAGGAACTGTTCCTGTCTCAGCACCATCCATTACCACTACATCCCCATGCCCAATACCAGAAAATCCCGCTAATAGCCTTTGGAAAGTCAAGAACTTGAAATTGGCCAAAGTTCTGGCTCTTCCTTTCCATCAGAAATGAAATGCCCTTGTGACGTCAAGTAAGGTCAGATCATTTCTGCAGCAGTGCATGAAGCTTTTGACTAGTGCCAAAATTTGGACTACTCCAATTCTGCTGGAACTATTGTATTGAATAGAGTTACAATTAACAAATAAAAGCAGGAGAAAAACAGACTGACATCCAGCTGACTTGAATTTCTACCTAACAGCAGATAGCCTGCAATTGACCTCAGTAAGTAATTACATGTTATATCGGAGCACACCACCGCATATTAAAATGTGCAACTATATATTTACGTATCTTCTTCAGTTCTCTGCCCAAAGACAAGCCCATGGCAATTATTCACTGAACTACATCAAAGTGACATGATTTTTACTATTGGTAGGCTGAGGAGGTAGGCCTGTATCCACCTCAAACAAAACAGGTATCAAATGTTGCACTGTAATTCAAAAACTTACATTTGACATTGCCACTATTATAGCCTGTAATCTGCTACGTAAATAGTTCTAATAGATGTTCTGATGCTAAAATATTAATGCTTATCTCTAATCTATTGTCTGTCCCTCCATTACTAGGGATTTCAATGTAAAATGCCAATTCCGATCTGTTATGAAAAATTGTCCTGTCAGCATGTGATGTTTTATTAGATTCTCTATAAAAATGATGTACTCACTCAGAGCCCTCACAGGGATGGTAGTTTGATTACCTCAATCCTCTGGGTCTGTGGGCCAGTGACAGATGTCTTCAGCTATATTCGGGGAAGCAGCCTGCTGTCACCCTCTCTGGATGATCGGGATGTGCGGAGTGAGTGGCAGGAATGTTGCAGACTAAAATTTCCTTGTCATGAAAATTACAAGGAAATCATGCACAGACCTGTATGGTACACTGTCCGTCATTGTGTGCAAGCTGCACATTCAGTAAGTAGAATTTCCTTTCGTTCATGTACACATCAAGTTCTTTATAGGAAACTATGTGGATTGCAGTTAATTATGCCATGCATCAAGGAGAGGCCATGATCCTTGCCAATTTCTGTTTTCCTGCCTTGCTGCCTGTAAAAGGGAATGTGATTAACTCATATGCTTTGGTAAAGAACACATCCGTGACTGACTTGATGCAGGCATGCACCAAAAATACTCTATTGTTACTTAGGCTGCTGGCTGCTCCTTTAATCTTGTCCTTTAATCTTTTGTGACTTAAGGTCTCCTGCAATCTACCCTCCTTTATTCTCTTCCCTTTGGTGCTACAGGACTATCTACTCGTGTTTATTTCATTTCCTCATCTTTATCCTACAGCCAAATGTGAGAGGGACTCTTCTTGATATCAGAGCAACATTTGCTGGACTTTAGCATCACGAAGCCCCAGCAAAACTGAAGTCTTTGGGATTCAAAGGGAAAACCCTCCGCTAGTTGGAGTCACACCTAGCACAAAGAAAGATAGTTGTGGTGGTTGGAGGTCAATCATCTCAGTTCCAGAACATCACTGTCGTGTCCCAGGCCTAAACATCTTCAGCTGCTCATCAATGATCTTTTTTCCATCATAAGGTCAGGAATGGGGATGTTCACTGATGACTACACAATGTTCAGGATCATTTGTGACATCACAGAAACTGAAACAGTTCACGTTCAAATGCAGCAAGACCTGGATAATATCCAGGCTTGAGCTGATAAGTGGCAAGTAACATTCGTGCCACATAAGTGCCAGACAATGATCATCTCCAACAAGAAACAATCTAACTATCATGCCCTGGCATTCAATGGCATTACCATTTCTGATTACACACTATCAACATCCTGGGGGTTACCATTGACCAGAACTGAAGCTAATTGGCCATATAAATGCTGTGACTAGGAAACCTGTGGCGAGTAACTCCTCTCCTGGCTCCCAAAAGTCTGGTGGTGCGAGGAAGATCGGGTAGGCGGTGGCACACAGTAATTGGAAAATAAGCCTCTATTTGAACCACAATGTCATTTAACATTAAAATTAGACAGATTGTTAACAATGCCTAGCTGACCATCAACACAGTTATAGTATATATAACTTGCCTGTTGAAGTAATTCTGTGCTGCTAGTGTTAGACCCCTTGTCCACACTGTCTGAGGCCTTATCCATATGAGTGTTTCTTTACCCAGGATTTATCATCCAACCCATTAAAGCAACCAATCTCACATTCTGTCGGACCAATGCTCACTTTATTAACTCTTTTCTTTTTCAGACATCCATATTTCTATCCACCTTTCTCTCTACAAGGTGAGACAAGATGGAGCCAAGCATCTTTCTGAAGGTCAAAATAGATGCCCTTAAGTGATTGCACAGATATGTAGTTAGGAGCTCATCTTGGGGTCAAATAAGACTGCATCTTCAGCTGCAAACACACAACACATGTTGAAAACAATAGGAAATTTATGATTGAATGCCACCGTTATCCTTTTGCAGTCCAATATCTTTCACATTATAGATGTGTTACTCTCCAGACTGAAAACTATTTGCAATGTCTTTCAATTTGATCTATTTCACTGGCTGGAAAGCATTATGATCTATCTACAAGTTTACTGAATATTGTGTTATAGATGAATCCCCTGTCGACGCTCATTAGATCTGATGAATCTCAGTTTATGTAGTTTCAAATAGAGTTCCCCCTTCATTGCATTCCTTCTCTTCTTGATTTGCTATATATTTTCTGCTTTTAAACAATTTGTGTTGCAAGGCTAGAAATTGCAGTTGTTGACATTATTGGGCATATATGTTCGTGCCTGTAGATACCTGCAATATAATAATGATCAAATAAGGAACAGGGGAATTAGGAGCAGGGGCAACCCATTAAGCCCTACAAGCCTGCTCTGCCAATCAATAAGATCATAGCTGATCTGATTTTGCTCTCCACTCCATTTTCCTGTCTGCCTCCCATAATCTTTATCTCCCTTGTTTATCAAAAATCGAACTCAACCTTGATTAAACTCAATGACCCAGCTGCTATTGTTTCCTGAAGAAGAGAATTCCGCATGCTAATTCCTCTCTGAGAGAAATAAATTCTCCTCATCTTTGTCTGAAAGGAATGTCTCTTATTTTTAAACTGTGTCCCCTAGTTCTAGTCTCCCCACAAACCGAAACATACTCCTGGTATCCACTCTATCAAGTCATAAAATCATAGAATCCCTACAGTACAGAAAGAGGCAATTTGGCCCATCGGGTCTTCACCGATCTCTGAAAGAGCATCACACCTGGGTCCTCCCCTCTGCCCTATCCCCGTAACCCCACTAATCCATCTAACCTACACATCTTTGGACAATATGGGACAATTTAGCATGGCTAATCCACCTAACCTGCATATTTTGGAGTATGGGAGCAAACTGGAGTACCCAGGGGAAATCCACACAGATATGAGGATATGCAAATTCCACACATTTTGGGGGTGGGGGGGGAGTGATTCTGCCAAAAGTGCTGAATTGGTGGGAAAACTGTTCTAGATCACAACTGGTTTTTTTTCAGGACAGCTTTAGACCCAAATCTCCCCACACTGCAGTGCAGAGGTCACAATCATGAATCTCATTAAAAACCTGGCGAGCGCATGCACAGTGGTCCCAATCTGGCAGTCTCACCATTTGCTGCTCAGCCCGATTGCTGGCCAGCTCAGGACCCCCATAATGCTGCCCGTCCAGCACCCCCCCATGGCCCGACCGGGCCAACCTCGACCACAATAGGCCCTGTCCCCTTGTCACTGCCTGATAACTGGTGGGCAGTGCCAAGGTGCCTCCTGGGCATGCGCACATTTTCACACATTACCTCCACATGCCAAATTTTTGCCCACTCAATTAAACTAACATATACCTTTGTAGATTCTCTACCTCCTCTTTAAAACTTTCCTTCCTAGTATCTCAGTGTCATTAACCAATTTAGTTAGCATATATCTGGACCTTGCATCAAAGTCATAGAATTATAATATCATAGAATGCTGAAGAGGCCCTTTGACCCATCGAGTCCACACCGATACATTAGAAATATCTGAACTCCTACTTAATCCCATCTGCCAACACTTGGCCCATAGCTCTGAATTACTTAAACACAATTTCCATTTCACAAAGCCATGTTGACTCTGCCTGATCACATTATGATTTTCTAAATGCTCTGCCTAATAATGGATACTAAAATTACCCCCTGACAGATGTGAGGCCAACTGGCCTATAGTTTCCTGCTTGCTGCCTCCCTTCTTCCTTGAATAAAGGTGTACATTTATATTTTCCAATCCACTGTGACCATTCCAGTTGTATGCTATTTAAAGGAAAATTTGGAAAATTATAACCAATGCCTCTTATATTTCTTTAGTCAATTCCTTTAAGATGCAGGACATCCCAGGGAAGACCTATCAGCCTATTGATCTGGTTGGTTTCCCAGGTCCTTTTCCCCGGTGATGGTGATTGTTTTAAATGTGCTATACAGTCAGGAGCAAAATGCCCTAGGAGTCCTCAGCACTGACTCCAGACCCTATGAAATCTCATAGCATCGAGTTAAACATGGATAAGGAAACTTCCTTCCATTGACCACCTGCTGATCACTAGCACTCCCTTAGGCTACTCCTGCATGTTGAACACCAATTGGAAGAAGCACTGAGGGTGGCAAGGACACAGAATGTACTCTGGGCAGGGAACTTCAACGTCCATCACTAACAGTGGCTTGGTAACACACTACTGATTGAGCTGACTGAGTCCTAAAGGATGTAACTGCTCGACTGGGTCTGTGGCAGTTAGGTGGTGGTGAAATGAAGAAAAGAGGAAAACCAATTGACCTCGTCTTCACCAATCTACCTATTGCAAATTCACCTTTCAAAGATAGTGTTAATTGGAGTGACCACTGCACAATCCTTCTGGAGAAAGAAAGCCATCTTCACATTGAGGATGTGCTCCACCCTCTCATGTGGCTCAATGGGATAGATTTTGAACAGATCTGGCAACTCAAAACTGAACATTCATGAGGCACTGTGGGTGATCAACAGCAGCAGAATTGTACTCAACAACAATCTATAACCGCAATGACTAGCATATCTTTGACTTTATCATTTCCATCAAGCCAAGGGACCAATCCTGATTCAATGAAGAGTGCAGGAAAAACACCTAAAAAGGTAGTGTCAATGTGGTGAAGCTTCAACTCAGGACTACTTGCTGGCCAAACAGTGGAAGCAGCATGCAACAGTCAGGGCTAAGAGATCCCACAAACAACAGATCAGATCCAAGCTCTACAGTCCTGCTATATTCAGTCATGGAGGACAATTAAACAGCGAACTGGAGGAAGAGGCTCCACAAATATCCATATCCTCGATAACTGGGGAACCCAGCACATCAGTTCAAAAGACAAAGATAAACATTTGTAACTATAAAAGTGCCAAGTGGATGATTCATTTCAGACTCTTCCTGAGATTCCCAACATTACAGGTGCCTGTCTTGAGCCAATTTTACTCACTCCATGTTATATCAAGAAATAGCTGAAGGCACTGGATATTACAAAGACTATGGACCGTGTCAACTTTTCTTGGAGTCAATGAAGATTAGTGCTCCATGACTAACCACAACCAAGCTGGTCCAGTATAGCTACAATACTAGCATCTAGTTGGAGAGAATCTAACCCTTACGCTTGGCCTTCAATGGCAGTACCATTGCTGAATCCCCCTTTGATCAACATCTTTGGGGTTACCATTGATCAGAAACTTAACTGGACTAGCTTCAAAAATATTGTCGCTACAAGAGAAGGGCAAATACTAGGAATTCTGCTGTGAGTAAGCCAAGTCTTGACTCCCTAAACTCGTTAGCCATCAGCGAGGCGCAAGTCAAGAGTGTGATGCAATACTCTTCACTTCTCTGGATGAGTGCAGCTCCAACAACACCACATCCACCGGTTTCCCTCTGTCTACCGCACGAGTCACATCCAGTGGAAAAGCAAATTGCGTGGAGGGTGTGGAAAGTGTGCAGAGAGATCTGGATAGGCTGAGTGAGTGGGCGAGGACCTGGCAGATGGAGTATAATGTTCGCAAATGTGAGGTTATCCACTTTGGTAGAAATAATAGTAGGAGGGATTATTATTTAAAGGGCGAAAAGCTGCAGCATGCTACAGTGCAGAGGGACCTGGGGGTCCTTGTGCACGAATCGCAAAAACCCAGTCTGCAGGTGCAGGAGGTGATCAAGAAGGCGAATGGAATGTTGGCCTTTATAGTGAGGGGGATAGAATATAAAAGCAGGGAGGTCTTGCTGCAACTGTACAGGGTACTGGTGACTCCGCCACTAGAGTACTGTGTGCAGTTTTGGTCCCTGCATTTGCAAAAGGATATATTGGCCTTGGAGGGAGTACAGAGAAGGTTCACTAGGCTGGTACCAGAGATGAGGGGATTAGCCTATGAGGAGAGATTGAATAGACTGGGTCTGTACTTGTTGGAGTTTAGAAGGCTGAGGGGAGATCTCATAGAGATGTATAAGACAATGAAGGGGATAGATAGGGTAGAGATAGAGAGATTCTTCCTGCTTAGAAAGGATAGCAGAATTAGAGGGCACAGTCTCAAAATAAGGGGGGGGGTGCAGTTTAGATCGAAGTTGAGGAGGAACTTTTTCACTCAAGGGGTGGTGAGTCTCTGGAATTCTCTGCCCGTTGAAGTGGTGGAGGCTACCTCGCTAAATATATTTAAGTCACGGGTAGATAGGTTTCTGATAGACAAGGGAATTAAAGGTTATGGGGAGAAAGTGGGAAAGTGGAACTGATCCACTTCAGATCAGCCATGAACTTGTTGAATGGCGGGGCAGGCTCGAAGGGCTAGATGGCCTACTCCTGATCCTTGGTCTTATGTTCTTATCATGTTCTTATGTAACAATACACAAGAGAATTGACACATCAGGACAATGAAGCTTCTTGATTAGTACCACATCCACCATTGTAAACATCTATTTCCTTTACCACCGGCACACAGTGGCAGCAGTGTTTGCCATATCAAATACGTACTACTTCAAGTCACCAAGGCTCTGATGGCATCTTTCTAATCTGGGATCTCTGCCACTCTATTTGCTTGTGGCTCAGGTAGCAATCCAGAGATTACTACCTTTGAATTTCTATTCTTTTAATTTAGTCCCTAGTTGCTCATGCTCCCTATGCAGAACATCTTTCCGGTCCCAGCTATGTTGCAGCTATGAGGACCACAAGAACTAGATTTCTCATCCCACCACAAGTTCCTCTCTACATTTGAGCAAATGTCCTGAACAGTAGCACTGGATAGGTAACATGGCGTTCTGGTTTTTCTAAATACGGAATATCTTCATATACACGATTTTTAGCTACCCATTCACCAAATAATTCAACAAAATCAGATCTTCTTAATCTGGAAAAACTACATAAAGCTGTCCATGCCTAAAAATAAGCCAAGAAGTATAAATCCATGTTTTGTCAGGGGTTTGCCCTTGTGACTTATTCACAGTCATAAAATATCAAAGTCCAACTGCGCAGTTTTTCTCCTGAGTTGAAAAGGCAGACTTACATCTGATGGGCTCAATATTATCTGAGGAATAAACACTCTGTTAATTCCTTGAGCCTGCTCATTATAATTACAGCATCTATCAACAAATAAATCAGCTTGCTAACTACAAATCTTATTCCTTGATAAAGCCCTTGTCAAGGATTCAAGTTTCATAACAACATTACAACTATTCCTTCACTGAGTCTAGATTTGTGCAGTCACGAGCTAATTGAGTTAGTTGTGTCAAATCTCTCAAGGGCATAGATGGTTATTATTTAATCTGTTATTGAATCAATGCTGATGCATTCTTTTCATTCACCCTGAGTTTTTCCAGGACTTTTCCATTCAAATCTAATTCACGGTTAGCACAAAGGATAATTTTCAAATAATAAGTTGTATCAAATAATTCTTCCTGCATTTTGTCATGCTAAATCAATTCTATTATCTTTTCCACCCAGCCATCACCTTCCTCCTGGGCCATTCACACCACATGGTCATTCTATCTTTCTAGCCATCCCTCTCATGTCACCCCAATCCCATTCCTTCCATCCCTCCAATGCCAGGCTCATCCCAGTCATATTCACAAACTTGGTTCACCGACGCCTCAGAATCATAGAATTCTACAATGCAGAAGGAGGCCATTTGGCCCACCGAGACTGCACGAACTCTTATTCAGGCTTACCTCATAACCCCAAGTATTTACCCCACTAATCCCCCAACCCACATATCTTGGAACACTAAGGGGCATGGTTAATCCACCTAACATGTATATCTTTGGATGGTGGAAGGAAACTGGACCATCCAAAGGAAACCCATGCATTCTCAAACATGAACAGGGATGGCAAATAAATGCTGGCCTTACCAAGTAATGCCTGTATTCCATGAATGATTCAAAGACAAATCCATTTAATGCTCCAACATAATTATTAGTCATGGTATTCAATCATCCTACCATCTCTGTCAACCGTACTTTCCTATGTTTATTTTGGCTCAACTCATATTAATTTTCTCCACAAGGATTGGATTCCCTAATGCTGGGTGAAAAAATAAACTTGAAATTAACTCTGAGGCTTGAAACTATTTTTCTTCTGCTTTACAGATAATAAAACCTTGAAATTACAAAATACAATTCTGAGGTAAATAATAAGTATTTCTGCAAGTTATTACTGTGAAATAATATGGAGGCTCTGAATCTATAATGAAATTGGTTTTAGAGTCTTTAATTCTTTACTCTATGATTAGTATTTTTATTTATTTAATTTTATGCTAATTTTACAATCATAACCACATTGTAGTAAATGCTGTTCCTGATTTCAGTAAGAAGTCTCACAACACTGGATTTAAAGTCCAACAGGTTTATTTGGAATTACGAGCTTTTGGGGCTCTGCTTCTTCCTCATCTGAGGAAAGGAGCTACAGGATTTTGATCCAGAGTCTGTGATGGAACAGTGAGGTAGCTCCAAGTCAGGAAGGTATGCGGCTTGGAGGGGGACTTGCTGGTGGGGGTGTTTCCATGCATCTGCTGTCCTTTGAGGTGGTAGAGGTCACAGGTTTGGAAGGTGCTGCTCAAGAAGCCTAGGGGAAATTGCCAAAATATATCTTGTAGCTACTGTTGATACTGTGGCCCCGATTTTGCCATAATGTTGTGCCTGTTTGTAGGCACAAAAGCATGGTAAAGTTGGGTGTGAGGTGAGTAGCATGATTTGCGCCCACCATCACACTGTTTCCCCCTTTACCAAGGCTCAAAAATGGCCGATCAGGACCACACCCGAACCAGGCATGGCAGCCATTTCAATGCTCTTGCATGCATTTAAATTGACTTAATGGACGGCACACCCAACTTCATTGGCACTTCCCCTTTACCACCGTGTTCACCCATCCAGAATCAGCACGAAACAGACGTGTTCTTTAGAAGTCTGATTCAGGCGTTCCAGTTTGTGAGGAGGTAGATGCCGAGTGTCCAATGGCTCTCTGCTTGAGATTGATGGGGTGGGGAAGGTAAGTCCGCTGTCACACTTCCTGAGATCAGTGGAGGGAAAGGGGGATCCACTGCCATTCTGCCTGAGTAAAAAGTCTGACAACACCAGCTTTAAGTCCAACCGATTTATTTGATAGTAAATTCACTAGCTTTCGAGGTTTCCCTCTTCTTCAGGTGAATGGAGAGTTCTGGCCTCAGACAGAGCATATAAAGCACAGACAGTTTAGAGATTACTGATTAGAATGCAAATCTTTACCCCTAACCTGCTGTTCAAGTCCTAAAGTGGCCGACAATGTGTGTGGAAGGAGCACTGATCACAGGTTACAGAGATGTGTATTGTCTCCAGACAGTACAGTAAGTGAGGTTTTGCAAACCCAGGCAAGTCACGGGAGTTACAGATAGTGCGACATGAACCCAAGATCCCTGTTGAGACCGTCCTCATGTGTGCGGAACTTGGCTATCAGTCTCTGCTCAGTGACTTTGCGCTGTTGTGTGTCATGAAGGCTGCCTTGGTGAATGCTTACCCGAAGGTCAGAGACCGAATGCCCGTGACCACTGAAGTGTTCGCCAACAGGAGGGGAACAGTCTTGCCTGGTCATACGCACTCTGCCTGAGATCAGTGGAGGGAAAGGGGGGTCCACTGCCACTTTGCCATTGATCTGTGGGAAGGGGAAGGGGGAATCGCTGCCACTCTGCCTGAAGTTGTTGGGGGGAAAGGGGGGCCCACAATCGGTCTGGGTGGTGTAGGGGTGGGGGAGTGTAAGGGGGGATCAGTACTGTTGTGGTGGTGGGACAATGTCTGTGGGGGCCAGGGGGAGGCGATGGCTGGCCCGGAAGGGATGTGGCAGGGGATCCACATTCTATCATTTTTTTTCTGCGCAAGTGCAGCTGAAGGTGCCAATCAGAGCTGTAGGATTTTGGGTGTGATAAACCTCGCCCACAGGCTTCTGCAGTGCCATTCAGAATTGCTGATATTTTTTCAGGCAGAGTGCGTATGGGGGCGCCTGAGAATGAGTCTAAAAGTCGGACCGGAAACACTTCCAGTTTCAAGCCCACCCAGCGCTTAGAATCAAAAAGGTAAAATAGTGTTCTGTGTGTCAGTGGTGGAGGGAGTGAATGTTTAAGGTGGCGGATGGGGTTCCAATCAAGCGGTTGTTTTGTCCTAAATGATGTCAAGCTTCTTGAGTGTTGTTGGAACTTCACTCATCCAGGCAAGTGGAACTGTTAGGCCGTAAGACTATAAGACCAAAAGACATAGGAGCAGAATGAGGCCACTTGGCCCATCAAGTCTGCTCCGCCATTCAATCTTGGCTAATATTTTCCTCATCCCCATTGTCCTGCCTTTTCCACATAACCCCTGATTCCCTTATTAATCAAAAACTGATCTACCTCTGTCTTAAAGACACTCAATGTTCCATTACACTCCTGACTTGAATCTTGTTTATAGTGGACAAGCTCTGAGGAAATCAGGAGGTGAATTAATCATCACAGAATTTTCAGCCTCTGACCTGTTCTTGCAGCTGCAGTATTTATATGGTTAGTCCAGCTCAGCTTCTGGTCAATGGCAAACCCCCAGGATGTTGATGGAGGGGGATTCAGCAATGTTAGCACCATTCAATGTCATGGGGTGATGGTAAGATCCCCTCTTCTTAGAGATGGACATTGCCTGTAACTTGTATGGCACAAATGTCTTGCCACTTAAGACTGAATTTTGTCCAGGTTTTGCTGCATAAGAATATGGATTGTTTCAGTATCTGAGGAATTGCAAATGGTACTGAACATTGTGGGATCATCATCAAACTTCTGACCTTATGACAGAGGGAAGGTCATTGATAAAGGAACAGATAATGGTTGAGCCTAGGATGCTACCCTGAGGAGCCCTGGCAATGATGATCATGGGCTGCAATGATCGACCTCCATGGATCACAACTATCTTCCTGTGTGTCAGATATGATGCCAAGCACTGGAGAATATTCCTCTTGACTCCAGTTTTGTTAGGGCTCATTAATGCTGTACTTGGTTAAATGCTGCCTTGATGTCAAGAGTACTCACTCTCACCTCACCCCCGGAGTTCAGCTCTTCGTTTATGTTTTGATCAAGGCCTTAATGAGATCAGGAGCTGAGTGGGTCAAGTGGAAACAAAACTGAATGTATGTGAGCAGCTGTGTGTATATGAACAACTGAGTATATCTGAACAACTATTGGGAAGCAGTCCACATTTAACATTTTGTCTACAATTGGGATACAGCCATCCTATTAGCTCATTCCAGAATACTAATGATACAAAAATTATGAATGGGCGAGATTGCCAAACCTTTATCTAAATCAGTTTGGTTCTATTAATATTGGTATACAATGTCCGCTTGATATATTTTCAGAGTAATACTTTTTGCATTGTAATACTATTTGTGACCAGGCTCTGAATATAATTAGAATTGAGGAGGTGGGGAGGCTGCAGAAGGACTTGGACAGACTAGGAAAGTGGGCAAAGAAATGGCTGATGGAATACAACGTAGGCAAGAGTGAGGTTATGCATTTTGTAAACTATTTTGTAACTACGGAGAGAATTCAGAAATTGGAAGCGCAAAGGGACTTGGGAGTCCTAATTCAAGATTAACTTGCAGGTTGACTTAGTAGTTAGGAAGGTAAATGTGATGTTGGCATTCATTTTGAGAAGACTACACTATAAAAGCAGGGGTGTACTGTTGATGCTTTATGAGACTCTGATCAGACCACATTTGGAATACTGTAAGTAATTTTGGGCCTTGTATCTCAGCAAGGATGTGCTGGCCTTGGAGAGGGTCCAGAGAAGGTTCACGAGAATGATCCTGGGAAAGAAAAACTTGATGTTTGAGCAGTGTTTGAGGATGCTGGGTATGTACTCAATAGAGTTTAGAAGGATGAAGGGGGAATCTCATTGAAACTTACAGGATACTGAAAGGCCTGGATAGAGTGGACATGGGGAAGATGTTTCCATTAGTAGGAAAGACTAGGATCCAAGGGCACAGTCTTAGAGTAAAGGGCTGACTCTTTTGAACCGAGATGAGGAGGAATTTCTTCAGTCAGAGGGGGGTGAATCTATAGAATTCATTGGCACAGAAGGCTGCGGAGGCCAGGTCATTGAATGTATTTAAGATAGAGATTGATAGGTTCTTGACTGGTAGAACATAGAACATAGAACATAGAACATTACAGCGCGGAACAGGCCCTTCGGCCCACAATGTTGCGCCGACCAGTCTTATTTTTAAAAAAAAACATTGACCCACTAATCTAAACCACTCCTTTTTCGTCCATAAACCTATCCACCAATCTCTTAAACGCCCCCAAACTAGGCGCATTTACAACTGCAGCAGGCAGGGCATTCCAGTCCCTCACCACCCTCTGGGTAAAGAACCTGCCCCTGACATCCGTCCTATAACTACCCCCCCTTAATTTAAAGCCATGCCCCCTCGTGCTAGATTTCTCCATCCGAGGAAACAGGCTATCACCATCCACCCTATCTAAACCTCTAATCATCTTATATGTTTCTATAAGATCCCCTCTTAGCCGCCTTCTTTCCAGTGAAAACAACCCCAAATCCCTCAGTCTCTCCTCATAGGACCTCCCCTGCATACCAGGCAACATCCTGGTAAACCTCCTCTGCACCCTCTCCAAAGCCTCCACATCCTTCCTGTAATGTGGGGACCAGAACTGCACACAGTACTCCAAGTGCGGCCGCACCAGAGTTGTGTACAGTTGCAACATGACGCTGCGACTCCTAAATTCAAAGATTATGGGAAAAGGTAGGAGAATGGGGTTGAGAAACATGATGTGGGTATGCCGGCGTTGGACTGGCGTAAACACAGTAAAAAGTCTGACAACACCAGGTTTTAGTCCAACCGATTTATTTGATAATAGACTCACAAGCTTTCGGGGTTAGTCCCTTCGTCAGGTGAATGGAGAGTTCTGGCCTCAGACAGAGCCTGGCTCTCCATTCACCTGACGAAGGGACTAACCCCGAAAGCTTGTGAGTCTATTATCAAATAAATCGGTTGGACTAAAACCTGGTGTTGTCAGACTTTTTAATTTGAGAAACATATCAGCCATGATTGAATGGCGGAGCAGACCCAATGGGCTGAATGGCCTAATTCTGCTCCTATATCTTATGGTCTTATGAATGATTCTTTGATTCCAAGTATCTATAACTGTCACTATCAAATCAAATAAATTTTATCAAATGGAAACAGACAAATATATAAAATTTATCCCAAGTTTTTGTACAAGTGTATTTTCAATTAGTGCAATAGTATAGAAAATGTGTTTGGAATTTTTATGTTACTTATAATTATGTTACTCAGGTTCCCAATTTCAAACATGTTAAATGCAGAAGCTATACAAATACAAAAAAAACTATGACATTGATTACTCTAAAATTCTGCCTGGTCATTCACAGTGAAATGAATGGTTCAGTGACACTTCAGCAATCAAAGAGAATATAGCTGAGTAAAATGTTGTGCAGAGCCGTGGATAGCTATCAGACACATGACTGGAGGGAGATGAACGCAAGTGCCTGGATAGCCTGGTGAACTGTAAATAACTTGGATAAATGAATGCAGGTGGAAATGATCCACTTTAAAAAATCTCAAATGCTGAAAAGATTGAAATTCTGTGTCAGGCACTTTCTGAGGGCTTGATGCATGGGATAATCTTGAAACCAAAGGAAATGGATAGGCCATCACCATGACAAAGGTAAAATGATAAAATGTAAGAAGAATTTCAAGCATTATAATCTGTATGGTAGTATTTCACAGTATGAAAATGCATCCAAAGTTTCAATCACATCAGAGACAATTCTGTATAATAATTGATCAATCTTCTTTTCCATAGATGCAGTATTTATTATGCACACCAACTGTTAACTGCATTGCAGTCTGTCCTTGAAGATGTAGCAATGTAGCCTTGGGCTCTGACCTCCAAGTTTCAAGCAACTATGAAGGAGAGACTCTGGGATATTAATGGTCACAGTTCTATACTGCCACAGATCAGTGAATACTAAGAGGCAACAACCTTCAGAGGTAGCATTTGTGCAATATCACAGAAGCCACCACTTGACAGTCATATTAGCAGCAGTCGTGCCTTCACCAAGCAGTGCAGAAGTCACGGTGGATTCATTTACAAAGCAATTAATCTATTGCAACTCCAGCACAACACAATCCTGCACTGATGCAGACACATTATGATTAATCACAATTATAGATCGTCAGTCTCCTGTATTTCCCAACTTGATGGTTGACTAGTTATTCCTTCATCCAGGAAAGCAATTAACAGTTAGATACAAGAAGAAAAAATGTGCAGCACATTAGAACATGCATGGTGTGTAAGAATGAGGTGGAGTATCTGACCATAAGATTATAAGAAATAGGAGCAGGAGTAGGCTATTTGATTTCTGAAACTATTCACCTGTCCCCCAAGCTATTGACTCCATTGTAGAGACCAGTGCAGGAAGTTTACCTGACGCCCGCCTCAGGATCAGGGTGGGCGAGGCTCGCAGAACAACATTCTCCGTTCACTTCAGGTGGGATCTTACGAGCCTTGGGCGGACAAGGCGGTAAAATTCCGGGACAGAACTTTGCATAGTACTCTAGAGGTGGGATTTTCCAGTTGTTGCTCCTGGTCCAGCCCCTCTGGAAATGATCCCCTGTCACCAAATAACCCATGAACAACATTGGTAAGGTGAGAGAGGAATCTCCCAACACTGGCCAATAAGTGGGCTGTCTCCACAATGCAAAGCACACTGCAGGGCAGGGAGGCAGGCATTGGAAATTCACGCCCAAGATGTTGTATCACCAGTACCCTGTACTTTTGTAGTAAGTCTTCCCTATTTTGATATTCCATCACTCTGGCAATAAAAGCCAACATTTGATTTGCCTTCTTAATTACTTGCTGTGTCTGCGGGCTAACTATTTGTGATTCATGTACAAAGACAGCTCTTGTATTGTGTAAGCAACATTTTGAATTCTCTTTTCATTTAGATAATGTTCTGATTTTTCATTCTTGTCCCCAGAGTGGATAAGCTCTCATTGTCCCACCTTCAAATTCAACTGCCAAATTTTTACCAATTCACTTAACCTATCTGAATTATTTTACCGAATTTTTGTATGCTCTTCACAAGTTGCTTTCTTACTTATTTTTATATCATCTGCAAACTTGGCTGCAGTTGGTTCCTTCATCCAAGCCACTGGGAAAGATTATAAATATTTCATACTCCAGTATTGATCCCTGTTGCATTTCACTGGTTACCGTTTACCAACCTGAAAATGATCTATATATCTCAGTTCTCTGTATCCTGTTAGCTAGCCTATCCTCTGATAATTTATCACCCCTAACACCATATATGCTTATTGTGTGCAGCAACCTTTTATGTGCCATTCTATCAAATACCTATTGTAAATCAATTTGCATGACATCCACTGGTTCTCCTTTATCCATCCTGAAAGAACTCCAATAAAGCTGTCAACCACAATTGCCTCTCCCAAAACCATGTTGATTCTGCCTAATTGTAGAACAATTGTTTTAATGTCCTGTCACTACTATCTTAATAATGGATGCTAGCATTTTCCCAATGTTACATTAACTGCAGTTGGTTCCTTCATCCAAGTCACTAACTGGCTTCTGGTTTCTTGCTTTCTGTCTCCCTCCTTTGTAATATCCAGGTATTATGTTTATTGTTTTCCAATCTGTGGGACTGATCCTCAATCTGGAGAATTTTGGAAGATTGCAACTAATGCATTCATTATCTCTGCAGCCACCTTTTTTTAAGGCCTCAGAATGTAAGCAGTCAGGTCCAAGGGACTTGTCAGCCTGTAATTGCATTTCTTTCCTTGCTACTTTTTATCTAGTTATTGAACCATAACTTTCTCGGGGCAGCAATCAGCTTTGGATTGTCACTCCACACCTACTTTCTGGCACAAAAATTCTTAAGTATCTGTCTCACTCGACCTTTCTGACTCAGACCAAGTGGGTTTCAGGCTCCAAAGCCAAAGTCCAAAAGAAGCAGAGTGAAGGAGGACATGACCCCATTTTTATCAGTCAGGTGGAGGTTGAGTTGGGGGGGTCAGGGTACAGCAATGTTGGGTTAGGCCAGGTCTGAGATCAGATCAAGGAGAGAATAGAATTCCCTGTTGATGGGTGGGTGGGGCGGGGGGGGTGGGGGGGGGGGTGGGGGGGGTGGGTGCGGGAATATTATGGTTTGGGTTGCTTGGTAGGATGGGGTCATTTCTGGGGGTGTGAGATTGTGGGGGGAGGAGTGTCGCATGTGAGGACTGGTCTGTGTCTTGAAAATAGGGTCAATTTTCAAGGAGTGGTGGATATGGAGTTTTGGATATTGGGAAAGTGGGGACGGTTGAACAGCAGATCTGGGTGTGTAGGACATTGGGGTTGGGTCAGGTTGGATCAGGAGAGTTAGGGTCTGGTCAGGGGTGATTGTCGTTTGGGTCTGGGATTGGAGGTTGAGTCAGGTCAGGAAAATGGGGGTCAGGTTCGATGGGGGGGGTGGGATTGGGACCTCGATGAGAGTGGTGGATGCCAGGTCAGTGTGTGTTGGCATCTGGTCAGGAGAATCAGTATCAGTCAGATCTGGGGGCTAGAATTGGGTCAGGCCAGGTCAGGAGATTTGGTCAGGCCTGGGGCTTGGGTCACACCTGGGTGCAGGGGTCATGTTTGGCTACAGGTCTCAGCTGAGTTGCATTGGGGCTTTGAGTCAGGTAGGGGACTATGGATTGTGTCAGGATGTGTTGGGGTTTGGTCGGGGCAGGGGGAGTCCAGCTGGTCGGGAGACATCAGGTTAAGGAGGAGGGGATGGGGAAGAATCCTGTATGGGTGGAGGGTTGGGGTGGACAATACCATGGAGGTGGGTACTTAATGGAGGAGTGATGGGAGGCATCTCCTGGGGGTCTGAAGTGGAAGTGTTGTCCTCTGCAGTTGGGAATGGGAGTTTAAAATGGTTACACAGAATTTAGAAGTGTGTTTATTTCTTCTAACTCTTTCAGAGTAACAATTGCTGTAAAACTGGCAGAACTATCTGAAGTTAGTGCTTTTTTAAATTCCTTCGTGGGACATGGGTGTCGCTGGCTGGCCAGCATTTATTGCCCCTCTCTAGTTGCTCTTAAGAAGGTGGTGGTGATTTCCCTTTTTGAATCGCTGTAGTCCATGTTCTGTGAATTGAGCCACAATGTTGTGAGGGAGGGAATTCCAGGATTTTGACCCAGTGACTGCGTAGGAAAAGTGATATATTTCCAAGTCAGGATAGTGAGTGGCTTGGAGGGGAACTTGCAGGTGATGGTGTCCCATTTATCTGCTGCCCTTGTCCTTAAGAACATAGAACATAGAACAGTGCAGCACAGTACGGACCCTTTGGCCCTCGATGTTGTGCCGAGCTATGTCCAAACCCAAGATCAAGCTATTCCACTCCCTTTCATTCTGGTGTCTTCCATGTGCCTATCCAATAACCAGTTGAAAGTTCCTAAAGAGTCTGACTCCACTATCACAGCAGGCAGTGCATTCCATACCCCAACCACTCTCTGAGTAAAGAATCTACCTCGGACATAGCCCAACCACTCTCTGAGAAAAGAATCTACCTCAGACATCCCTCCTATATCTCCCACCATGAACCTTATAATTATGACCCCTAGTAACTGTTACATCCACCCGAGGAAATAGTCTCTACACGTCCACTCTATCTATCCTCCTCATTATCTTATAAACCTCTATTAAGTCGCCGCTCATCCTCCTCCACTCTAAAGAGAAAAGCTCCAGTTTCCTCAACCGTTCCTCATAAGACCTACCCTCCAAACCAGGCAGCATCCTGGTAAATCTCCTCTGCACTCTCTCCAATGCTTCCACATCCTTATAGCGAAGTGACCGGAACTGCACACAATATTCCAAATGTGGTCTTACCAAGGCCCTGTATAGTTGCAGCATAACCCCACAACTCTTAAACTCAAACTCCCTGTTAATAAACGCTAGATGGAAGTGGTCTTGGGTTTGGAAGATGCTGTCTAAGGATCTTTGGTAAATTGCTGCAGTGCATCTTGTGGATAGTACACATTTCTGTGACTGAGTGTCGGTAATGGAGAGTTTGGTGTTTTGTCCTGGCTGATGTCAAGCTTCTTGAGTGTTGTTGGGGCTGCACCCATCCAGGCAAGCGGTGGGTATTCCATCACACTCCTGACTTGTGCCTTGTAGATGGTGGATAGGTTCTGGGGAGTCAGGAGGTGAGTTACTCGCCACTGTATTCCTAGCCTCTGACCTGCTCTTGACAGTGGGGGATTCAGTGATGGTAACACCATTGAATGTTAAGGGGTGGTGGTTAGAGTGTCTCTTATTGGTGATGGTCATTGTATGGCATTTGTGTGGCATGAATGTTATCTGCCATTTGTCAGCCCAAGCCTGGATATTGTCCAGATTTTGTTGCATTTGAACATGGACTGTTTTAGTATCTGAGGAGTTGCGAATGGTGCTGAACATTATGCAGTCATTGGAGAACATCCCCATTTCTGATGGAGGGAAGCTCATTGATAAAGCAGCTTGTTAGGCCTAGGACACTATCCCGAGGGATTCCTGCCGAGATGTTCTGGAGTTGAGATGAGTGACCCTCCACAACCACAACCATCTTCCTATGTACTAGGTGTGACTCCAATCAGTGGAGAGTTTCACTCCTGATACCCATAAGACATTAAAACCATGAGACATAGGAGCAGAATTAGGCCACTTGGCCCATCAAGCCTGCTCTGACATTCAATCATGGCTGATTTTTTTTCTCATCTCAATTCTCCTGCCTTTTCCCCATAATCCCTGATCCCCTTATCAATCAAGAACCTATCTATCTCTGACTTAGAGATTTGGCCTCCACAGCCTTCTATGGCAAAGAGTTCCACAGATTCACCATTCTCTGGCTGAAGAAATTCCGAGTCATCTCTGTTTTGCCCAGTTATACCTGCTGGTTCTGGTTTTTCCTACTAGTGGAAA
This sequence comes from Carcharhinus amblyrhynchos, assembly GCF_965287045.1. Taxonomy (NCBI): domain Eukaryota; kingdom Metazoa; phylum Chordata; class Chondrichthyes; order Carcharhiniformes; family Carcharhinidae; genus Carcharhinus; species Carcharhinus amblyrhynchos. The sequence continues at coordinate 90,991,023 of NC_137328.1, read as the reverse complement.
TATCCTCTCCACGTTCACTCTATCCAGACCTCGCAGTATTCTGTAAGTTTCAATAACATCCTCTCTCATCCTTCTAAACTCCAACGAGTACAAACTCAGAGTCCTCAACTGTTTCTCACATGACAAGCTCTTCATTCCAGGGATCATTCTTGTGAACCTCCTTTGGACCCTTTCCAAGGCCAGCACATTCTTCCTTAGATATGGGGTCCAAAACTGCTCACAATACTCCAAATGGGGTCTAACCAAAGCGTTATACATCCTCAGAAGTACATCCCTGCTGTTGTACTCTAGCCCTCTCGACATTAACGTTAACATTGCAATTGCCTTCCCAATTACCGACTGAACCTGCATGTTAACTTTAAGAGAATCTTGAACAATGACTCTCACGTTTTATTCTGTTTCTGATTTCCTAAGCATTTTCCCATTTAGAAAATAGTATATGCATCCATTCCTCTTTCCAAAGTGCAGAATCTCACTTTTTTCCACATTGTATTCCATCTGCCATTTCTTTGCCCACTCTCCTAACCTGTCCAAGTCCTTCTGCAGTCCCTTTGCTTCCTCAATACTACCTGTTCCTCTACATATCTTGGTATCATTTGTAAACTTAGCAACAATGCCTTCAGTACCTTCCTCCAAATTGTTAATGTATGTTGTGAAAGGTTGTGGTCCCAGCACAAGCCCCTGGGGCACACCACTAGTCACCCTGAAAAAGACCCCTTTATCTCCACTCTCTACCTTCTGCCTGTCAACCAATCCTCTATCCTTGCCAGGATCTTACCTTTAACACCATGAACTCTTAACTTATTTAACAATCTCCTATGCAGCACATTGATTATCCACTGATTCCAGTTTTGCTAGGGCTCCTTGATGCCATACTCGGTCGAATGCAACCTTGATGTCAAGGGCTGTCACTCCCATCTCACCTCTGGAATTCAGCTCTTTGGTCCTGCTTTTCTGCAATTTTCTACATTGCTGGGTAGATGCCAATGTTGTAACTGTACTGGAAGATCTTAGCGGGGGGGCCAAGTTCCAGAGCACAAGTCTTCAGTACTATTGTCGGAGTGTTATCGGGGCCCACTGCCTTTGCGGTATCCAGTGTCTCCAACTGTTTCTTCATATCACACAAAGTGAATCGAGTTGGCTGGAGACTGGCATCTGAGATGCTGAGGGGTCACTGGAGGAGGCCGAGATGGATGAACCACTCGACACCTTTGGCTGAAGATTGCTGCGAATACTTCAACCTTATCTTTTGCACTGATGTGCTGGGCTCCTCCATCATTGAGGATGGGGATATTTGTGGAGTTTCCTTCTCCAGTGAATTGTTCAATTGTCTGCCAGCATTCCCGACTGGATGTGGAAGGACTGCAGAGCTTAGATCTGATCTGTTGGTGTGGGTCGCTTAGCTCTGTCTATCACTTGCTGTTTAAAGTGATATAAATCACTTTGTCAGATGGATCCCAGCGCAAGGGAAGTTAGCTTTTCTGGACAATGGTCAGGTAAACCCTTACCTAGGAACTGCTGAGAAAGATGGCCCAACACATCTGTGAGGTACCCCCAAATCTGTGATGGAGACCCAGGAAGTTACAGGCAAATGTGATTGCTTTAAGTTTCTCCCTCCCTTTTGCCCCTGGTTTCCCACTATTTTGGAGATGTTTTTTGCGTCTTCTACCATGAAGACTGTTGCAAAATACTGCCATTTCTCCATTTCCTATTGTACTTACCTGTTTTTATTTGCTAAGGAACCACTCACTACACTTTATAACTGCCCTTTTCCATTTTATGTACTTATTGAAGCTTTTACTGTCTGTTTTTATATTTCTTACTAGTTTTCTCTCATACTCCAACTTCACCCTCATTGTTTGCTTTAGTCAAACTTTGCTGGTTTCTAAAATGTTCCCGATCTTCTGGCCTACCACCAACCATTGCAGCATTTTAAGTCTTTTGCTTTAATTTTATGTCATCCTTAACTTACTTAATTAACCACGGAAAGAGCATCCTTCTCACAGAGTTTTTCTTTCTCAATATATCTTTGTTGAGAGTTATGAAATGATGGCCGGAATTTTACCATCCTGCTCACCACAGGAATCGGAATGGATGAGGTATGGACCATGAAGAGGTCCATTGTCTTTGGGTGGGATTTACAAGCGAGGTTGTAAAATCCCACTCGGGGTCTGCAACTGCTTCCCAGTGGTCTAGCCTTTAAACCTATTTTCCCATTCTACATTCACAGTTCACAGGTCCTGGAGAATCGAGTGAAAGAGGGAATTTTACCCACTTGAGAAATTAAGTTTGGGTAAATTTCAATGGCTTGAATCCGACCTGGATTAACTGCAGGACTGTTTCAAAGTAAAGACTGTTCACTGGGTTGTGTAGACAGGCCCTGAAGGTTATTGTATCCAGATGTCGAATTTCTTACTGATGGACTCTTATTTGTTTGAGAAGGCTTTTAAAAGACTTTAAGCCCCATAGGTTTTGAAAAGACAAGATGAGACAGCCTTTCTTTTGGACTAGAGGTGTTGCGACTGATGTTTTCTCTGACTGTTCATTCTCTCTTAGTTTTTGGATAAAGGGATTTCAGAATCAAAGGAAAATTTCAATGATGGCTGGCCATTGATGGTCCTCATAGTGAAGAAAGAATTTCAGTCACATAGTCAAAAGTTATTGATATATAATAGAAAGTAGTTGCCCTGCTTTGTTATACGGCATCTCAGGGTCTCAGGGCCTGGGGGTCTAAGATCATTAATAAGAACATAAGAACTAAGAGCAGGAGTAGGCCATTTGGCCCGTCGAGCCTGCTCCACCATTCGGTAAGATCATGACTGATCTTTTTATGGACTCAGCTCCATTTATCTGCCTGCTTACCATAACCCTTAATTCTTTTACTGTTCAAAAATGTATCTACCCTTGCCATAAAAACATTCAATGAGGTAGCCTCAACTGCTTCACTGGGCAGGGAATTCCACAGACTCACAACCCTTTGTGTGAAGAAATTCCTTCTCAACTCAGTCCTAAATCTGCTTCCTTTTATTTTGAGACTATGCCCCATAGTTCTAGTTTCACCTGCCAGTGGAAACAACTTTCCTGCTTTTATTTTATCTATTCCCTTCATAATCTTATATGTTTCTATAAGATCTCCCTTCATTCCTCTGAATTGCAATGAGTATAGCCCCAGTCTACTCAAACTCTCCTCATAAGCCAACATTTTCAACTCCAGAATCAACCTAGTGAATCTCCTCTGCATCCCCTCCAGTGCCAGTCTATCCTTTCTCAAGTAAGGAGGCCAAAACGGTCCACAATACTGCAGTTGTGGCCTCACCAGCAACATAATCTCGCTGTTTTTAAACTCCATCCTTCTAGCAATGAAGGACAAAATTCCATTTGCCTTCTTAATTACCTGCTACACCGGCAAACCAACTTCATGAGATTCCTCACTGAGGATACCCAGGTCCCTCTGCACAGCAGCATGCTGCAATTTTTTACCATTTAAATAATAGTCCATTTTGCTGTTATTCTTACCAGAATGGATGACCTCACATTTACTAACATTGTACTCCATCTGGCAGACCCTCGCCCACGTACTTAGACTATCTGTATCCCTTTGCAAACTTTCAGTGTCCTCTGCATATTTTGCTCTGCCACCCATCTTAGTGTCATCTGCAAATTCTGACACAGTACACTTGGTCCCCAAATCATCTATGCAAATTGTAAATAATTGCAGTCCCAACACTGATCCCTGAGGCACACCACTAGTCACTGATCACCAACCAGAAAAACATCCATTTACCCCCACTCTTTGTTTTCTGTTAGTTAATCAATCCTCTATCCATGCTAATATATTACCCCTAACATCGTGCACTTTTATCTTATGTTGCAGTCTTTGGTGAGGCATTTTATCAAATGCTTTCTGAAAATCCAGATACACCACATCCACAGGTTCTCCATTGTCCATTGCATATGTAATGTTCTCAAAGAATTCCACCAAATTAGTCAAACATGACTTCCCTTCATGAACCCATGCTGCATCTTACCAATGGGACAATTTATACCCAGATGTCTCACTATTTCTTCCTTGATGATAGATTCAAGCATTTTCCCTACTATAGACATTAAGTTAACTGGCCTATAGTTACTCGCCTTTTGTCTATCTCCTTTTTAAAACAGTGGTCTGTGTTATTGTCCCTGTGTAATGGAACAATCTTTGGTAGATGCGAAACTCCACAGAAAAGTGCCGTTTAGGCACGTCTATTCAGTGGTGACCGCTGTGTATTATAATCCAACTTGGAGCTTTCCAGAAGGCTGTTAAATTTGCAAAAGTCAGTTAATCCCTCAGCAGCCATCATACTCAGAGTCTGTTATCAAAGGAATATAGTTAAGAAATGATAATAACTTCATGCCTCCAATGACATGACAGTATCCATGTGAACCATGACAACTTCCCCTCCCACTCCAAGCTCCTTTCCAGCCCAAAGGAAATGACCTCAACCCTGGTACTTGACCAGCAACACACTCTCAGCATGTATCCTGAATATCTGCAAGTGTCACTGGGTGAATGATGGGGGTGTGGTGCTTTGAACAACATGAGACATTGGGTGTTGGTGATGTCATATGAAGATGTTAAAATCCTTCTGGTACCACTGCCAGTGAAGGGTTTAGACTGGAAATTAATCTTCCTAGTGGGCAGTTAACACTACTTCATAAGGGTGGCCCTTGATGGTTTCCTAGTACCTCCAGGCCTCCATGTAGAAACAGACTGTGTCTCCTCCTGCCCACCTGTAGCTAGTGTGTCCAGCATTGCACCACAAACCCGGTGATTGCAGGCCTATTAGTCTGCAGGGTCCTGTACTTGGTCACCATCCATGTTATTGCCAAGGCAGCAATAATGACCATAGACCACAGAGAACACTATTGGATACCTGGCGCTTTACAGTGGGAGCAGACCACCTAACTCTGCAATGCAGATCATCAACAGACAGTCTGTGCAGTATCTTCTGAGACATGGAAATATGTATTCTGATTCTGAGCTGGCAAACTCTTTAGTACTGCAGCATAATATGAATCAAAATTCTGTAGACAAATGTGAACAACCTTCCCAGCCGACATTCATCAAAACTCCAACAAGTGTAACGCATTGATCAAGAAAAGAGAAAGATGAAAGATGTTTGCATTACCTAATCTGGACATCAGACTAAATGTTCAAGAAAAATAAACTTTCTAAAAATTCAACCTTGGAATGTGGGCATCACTGGCTAGTATATATTGCCCAACCCTAATTGCCCTTGAGAAGGTGCTGGTTAGCCATCTTTTTGAATTGCTAAAGTTCTGCGGTGTCAGTACACCCATAGTGCTGTTAGGGAGGGAGTTCCAGGATTTTGGTCAAGCGACAGTGAAGGAAAAGTGATATATTTCCAAGTCAGGACAGTGAGTGGTTTGGAAATTTCCAGGTGATGGTATTCCCTGGAAGTATGTGCCCCGAGCTGAGATTGTATCAAGTACGATCACTAAGTGGCATAACAGTGTGATGAAACAGTTGTCATATCAGACCAATACCATAACCAGGAACATTGAGTAACCTTGTTGCTAAGAGAACTTGGTCTCAGACAAATCCCAAACTCAGCACTCCTAACGATAATCAGCATTTGGAAAGCATGTGGCAATCTCAAATCAAGATCACTGTAACCAAGTCTGAACATATAAGTAAACTGCCATGTGACATATAAGTTCATTAGTTTGAATAAGAATTTATTCATTCACAATGTAGTTTTCTTTTGACGCAATGTTAATAGTTGTTAATCTAACTTTAATTTAGAAAAAAATGGGGATGTTGTAATGTCCATCATTGTGCACTACAAGACAGGATGTGATGTAGACAGAATACATAAAAACATACATAGAAAATAGAAGCAGGAGTTTTCTCATTCATTTGTGGGACATGGGTGTTGTTGGCTGGCTAGCATTAATTGTCTATCCCTAGTTGCTTGAGGGAAGTTAGGAGTCAACCACAGTGCTGAGGTTCTGGAGTCACATGTAGGCTGGACCAGGTAAGGATGGCAGATTTCCTTCCCACATTAGTGAACATGATGGATTTTTCTGACAATTGACAATGGTTTCACAGCCCTCAGTAGGTTCTTAATTCTAGACTTCTTTTGTTGAATGCAAATTTCACCATCTGTCGTGGTGGGATTCGAACCTGGGCCCCCAGAACATTAGCTAAGTTTCTGGATTAATAGTCTAACAATAATATCACTTGGCCATCACCTCTCCTAAGTAATCTATTTGGACCTTCGAGCCTTCTCCACTATTCATTATGATCATGGCTCATTCCGTCTTCCCCCCATAACCTTTGAACCCTTTAGCCCCAAGAGCTATACTTAATTTCTTCTTAAACGTTTTTGTCTCAACTACTTACGACTTAACTACAATACAGCAGCAGTCCTGCAAGTTTCACAGGTCTACATAGCCTCTCAGTTACCTTACTGTAAGTAGTTTTATCTTCAAATAAAGAACCCACATTATCGTTTATCAATCCTTGTCATATGATTAGTATGTTTTCAACAAACAGAAGAATGCAAGAGTCAAACATCCGTTATGTTAATTTATTAATCACAAGTAAGGCTTACATAAGAACATAAGAACATAAGAACATAAGAAATAGGAGCAGGAGTAGGCCATCTGGCCCTTCGAGCCTGCCCCGCCATTCAATAAGATCATGGCTGATCTGTCGTGGCTCAGTTCCACTTTCCCGCCCTCTCCCCATAACCCTTAATCCCCTCTCTTATCAAGAACCCATCAACCCGCTTCTTAAAAATATTTAGCGAGGCAGCCTCCACCACTTCAACGGGCAGAGAATTCCAGAGATTCACCACCCTTTGAGTGAAGAAGTTCCTCCTCAACTCCGTTCTGAACCGCCCCCCCTTTATCTTGAGGCTGTGCCCCCTAGTCCTACTGTCTTTTTTGAGCGGGAAGAGTCTTTCCACCTCTATCCTATCCATCCCATTCATCATCTTATACGTCTCAATGAGATCTCCCCTCATTCTTCTAAACTCTAACGAGTACAAGCCTAGTTTATTCAGCCTCTCCTCATAGCTCAACCCCCTCAACTCCGGTATCAGCCTAGTAAACCTCCTCTGCACTCCCTCCAAGGCCAAAATATCCTTGCGCAGGTGCGGCGCCCAAAACTGCACACAGTACTCCAGCTGCGGCCTCACCAATGCCCTATACAGCTGCAGCAAGACCTCCCTACTTTTATATTCAATCCCCCTCGCTATGAAGGCCAGCATCCCATTCGCCTTCCTGACCACCTGCTGCACCTGCAGGCTGGGTTTTTGCGACTCATGCACAAGGACCCCGAGGTCCCTCTGCACCGTCGCCTGCTGCAGTTTTTCGCCACGTAAGTAATAGTCCTTCCTACCATTCTTCCTACCAAAGTGGACCACCTCACACTTGCCAACATTAAATTCCATTTGCCATTTCCTGGCCCATTCGCCCAGCCTATCTAGATCCTTCTGCAGACTCTCCACACCCTCCGCACAATTTGCCTTTCCCCCAATCTTGGTGTCATCAGCAAATTTCGACACCCTACACTCGGTTCCCTCCTCCAGATCATCTATATAAATGGTAAATAGCTGAGGCCCCAGCACCGACCCCTGGGGCACCCCACTAGTCACCAACCGCCAATCCGAATAGCACCCATTGACCCCCACTCTCTGCCTCCTATTTGACAACCAATCCTCTATCCACGCTAACACCCTACCCCCAACTCCATGTCCTCTGACCTTCTGCAGTAACCTCTTGTGAGGTACCTTATCAAACGCCTTCTGAAAATCCAGAAAGACCACATCCACCGGCTCTCCTCTATCCACCGCCCTAGACACATCCTCATAGAACTCCAGTAAATTTGTCAGACACGACTTCCCTTTAATGAAACCGTGTTGCGTCTGCCCTATCAAGCAATTCCCTTCAAGATGCCTCGCAATTTCCTCCTTAATGACGGATTCTAACATTTTACCTACCACAGACGTTAAACTAACCGGCCTGTAATTCCCCGCCTTTTGCCTGGCACCCTTCTTAAACAACGGCGTAACATTAGCCGTTTTCCAATCCTCCGGCACTTCCCCGGAATCCAGCGACGTCTGGAAAATAACCACCAAGGCATCCACTATCACCTCCGCCATTTCTTTCAGAACCCTCGGATGCATTCCATCCGGTCCTGGGGACTTGTCCACAATCAGCCCCTCCAGTCTGTCGCGCACCACCTCTCTAGTAACAGTAATGTCATTAAGACCCTCCAGTCCTACCACCTTTCCATCGCTAACACCCGGCAAATTATTCACGTCCTCCTCCGTGAAGACAGAAACAAAAAAGTTATTCAAGACCTTAGCCATATCCCCATCCCCTACCACTAGGTCCCCTTTCTCATCCGCTAAGGGACCAACGTTCACCCTAGCCAGCCTCTTCCTTTTTATATATTTATAAAAACTCTTGCTATCCTTTTTTATATTAAGCGCTAGCCCAGCTTCATAGCTTCTTCTACCCTCCTTTATCAACTTTTTTGTCAATCTTTGTTGACATTTAAACCTTTCCCAATCCTCTTCTCGCCCACTGCTCTTAGCTACTCTAAATTCCTCCGCTTTTAATTTAACACTTTCCTTCACCTCCTTCGTTATCCACGGCTTATTACCTCTCTTCCTACTGTCCTTTTTAACCATCGGAATAAATTTCTGCTGAGCACCAAGAAAGATCTCCTTAAAGATCCTCCACTGCTCCTCAGCAGACCTACCTTCCAACGCGCTCCCCCAGTCCACATTCGCCAATTCTTCTCTCATCCTACCATACTCCCCTCTATTCAAACAAAGGACACGTGTCCGGGAACCCACTTTCTCCTCCTCCATCTGCACCAGAAACTCCACCATACAATGATCACTCTCTCCAAGAGGATCCTTCACCTCAAGGTCCCTAATTCTACCCGCCTCATTACATAGCACCAGATCCAAGATAGCTCGCTCCCTCGTCGGCTCCAACACACACTGTTCCAGGAAACTATCCCGGCAGCATTCCAAGAACTCCTCCTCGAGCCCACCTCGTCCAACATGGGTCGACCAATCAATATGCAGATTGAAATCCCCCATAACTACTGCCGTCCCATTCCTGCACGCCACACTTATTTGCGCGTTAACAGCCCGCCCCACCTCCAGATCATTATTCGGGGGCCTATAGACGACACCCACCAGCGTCTTCCTCCCTTTGCTGTTCCTAATCTCCACCCACAACGATTCCACTTTCTGCTCTTTGGCTCCGATATCATCCCTTGCTACCACCTTGATGCTGTCCTTAATCAGCAGAGCTACGCCACCCCCTCTTTCCTCCTGCCTATCCTTCCTAAACACTTGATAGCCCTGTACATTCAGCTCCCAGTCCCTGTCACCTTGCAGCCACGTCTCTGTAATGACCACCAGATCGTATCCATTTGTGTCGATCTGCGCCACCAGCTCATCCACTTTATTCCGAATGCTTCGTGCATTCAGATAAAGCGCTTTCATCCCAGCCTTCTTCTGGACCCTATTTGCTGTAACGCCACCACTTGGGACATCCTCAGCCTCTTCCCTTACCTGTACCCTATCCTTAACTGTAGACCTCCTAACATCACCTCCCCTCGCACCCTCCCCCCCCCTAATTAGTTTAAAGCCCTGTCTACAGTCCTCTTTACTCGATTCGCCAGCACTCTGGTCCCAGCACGATTCAGACCAACCCCATCCCGCCCGAACAAGTCCCACCTACCCCAATACTGGTGCCAATGCCCCATAAATTCGATCCCATTCCTCCCACACCAATCTCTGAGCCACCCATTCACTTCCTTTATCCTGTCAACCCTACGCCCTTACATTAACACTACAGCGAAGTTACTGTGAAATTCCCCTAGTAGCCACACTCCAATGCCAGTTCGGGTCAATGCACCTAACCAGCGCATCTTTCGGATTACGGGAGGAAACCAGAGCACCCGGAGGAAACCCACCAAGATGCAGCGAGAATGTGCAAACTCCACCCAGACAGTGACCCAAGCCTGGAATCAAACCCGAATCCCCTGGGGTTGTGAGGCAGCAGTGCGAGCCACTATGCCACTGTGCCATCAGTGGAGAGATTAGACAGACCAACGTTTCAGGTTAAATCGAGATCAAGCTTTGATATTTCTATTCTCTCCAAAGATGCTGACTGTCCTATTGTGTGCTTCCAGTATTTTCTGTTTGCGCTTTTTGTGTGCAAACAATTTTCATCCTTATGTTAAAACAGTTTAACGGGAATGTTATGTTTTCTGCATGGAAACTAGCTATTTGTACTTCTTATGATAGTTCGAATTTGAACTGTGATTGCTAGTAAAGTCTGTTTTAGTTAAGCTAAGTACATTTTTGTTGTTTTCAAAACATTTCAGTAAAACAATACTTTAGCAAAGGTAATTATTTGATACTTATAATGTGTTGTGAAATGAGAATAGGATTATGCCTGGATTTAATTAAAAATATTTTGTAACCACAAAAATCTGTCTGCCCCTTTGTTATCAAGAAGCAACATAAATCTATTGAAAAGAGTTATAAAAAAATTATAATAAGAACAATCAGAGCTTCTAAACATTCAGAAGTGGTTGCAGACAGCTGGGATTCATGAGACTGTGTGCACATATATTGATGAATACAGTTTAATTGTGAGAAGCAGTAAATCATTTGCAGAAATCTGTGTTGTTACACCATTTCTTATTTTGTAATCTTCTACTAGTATTTTTCTTTTTTAGTTAATGGAATAGACAAACCTATGAACACATAAATTTAACAAGAACATTGGCAGATGCTGCCAGAGGCTATATTTGTGCTTGCTGGTTATCTTTAATGAAAACAAGCATGAACAACTTGGATTTATATAGTACCTTTAACCTAATAAAAAGGTCCCAAGACATTTCACAGGAGTGTTACCAAACAAAATTTAACACCAAGCCAGTTAAGGAGATTATTAATGTAGATCAACGCATCATAAAAGCATGGAATAGTTACAGCACAGAGAGAGGCCATTCAGTCCATCATGCGCATCTGGGTCTCTACAAGAACAATTTTGTGACTTCCACTTTCCTGCCATTTCTACATTGTCCTGAAAATCATTTCTCCTCAAGTACTTATCCCAATTCTGTTTTGAAAGCTGCAATTGAATTCACCTCCACCACACTCTCAGAGACTGCATTCGGAATCACTTGCTGACTAAAAGGAACATTTTGCTTTGTGTCACCATTGTTTCTTTTGACATCTGCCTTAAATTGTGTCCTCTGACTATCAACCTTTCACCAGTGGAAACTCCAGCAAGTCTCATCTCAACCTTCTCTTCTGTAAAAAGTACAGCCCATCACTTCATCAAAAAATCCACATAATTGAAGTTCCTCTTGAATCATTCACATAAATATTTTTTACATCCTCTCCAATGCTTTCAAATCCTTCCTAAAATGTGGCACCCAGAATTGGACACAATACTCTAGTTGAGGGCAAACTGGTACACTGTAAAAGGCTCACTGTAACTTCCTTGGTTATACGGTCTGGGCATTAAATTTAATCTATTACATGTCTGCTCCTTCCACTGACCTGCCTATGTTCTCTTGAAGACTATCATTATCCTCTTCATTGTTCACTAAGCTTCCAAGCTTGATGTAATTTGCACTCTCTGAAGTTGTACCCTGTCCAGTTCTAGGACTTCAATACAGATCAAGAAAAGTAGTCATGTGAATAAGGACAGCTGGGGAGCTTCACTATATATATAAATATTCCTCCAGTCGAAAATCAACTTTACATCACTACTCTGTATTCCCAGTCATTCAGTCAGCATTGTATCTATTCTGCCACTATCCATTTTGTTCTATGGCTTTCAAGTTTACTGGCTCTACTACGTTTATTGGATGGGTGATGGCCATATAGCCAACCACCTTCTATACAATGAATTAGTCATTGGTCACAACCTCCTGGTTGTCCATACCACACTACAAAAGCACCTGCAAGTGAGATATGAAGATGGTGGAAATAGACACTGACATCTAGGAGACAGTTGCTGGCGACCGTGACCTCTAGAGGCTGAATGGAAAGGAATTGGAACAGGTGAGCAAAAAAGAAAAGCTCAATTGGCAGAGGGCCAGGGAAAACAGACACCATTGAATCCTACAGCTTCTCAGCCCTCGGCCTTCCTCTACAGGAAATGTGGCACAGAACACCATACCAAAATGGGACTCCTGAGCCACACTAGGTGATGATTAACAACCAAGGCACAAACAATCATCTTACAAGTTGTCACCAACTTTGATGACAAGCCCATTATATAGCACTTCATCAAATGCCTTTCATGGGGTCATATACATTTTCTTTATTGAACCTTTCATCAAAGAACTCAATCAAATTAGTTAAACATTATTTTCTCTCAAGATATTTGTGCTGTCATTTGTTAATTAGTTCACATTTGTCCAAGTGACTGTCAATTTTGTCCTGTTTCTCACAGTTTTCACACCACCAAAGTAAAATTGACAGGTCTGTAGGTGCTTGGTTTATCCTTACTCCTTTTTTTCAGAACAATAGCATAACAATTGCAATTCAAATGTCCTCTGGGACTACCACAGTAAGCGAGATTGGAAGATTATAGCCGGTTCTTCCACAATATCCACCCTTCCTTCTCTCAGTATCCTTATCTGAACCAGTTCTGGTAACTTATCAACTTGACATACAACAGCCTTTCTAATCATGCCTCTTTATTAATTGATCGAACAGTTGGTCAAAGGGGTCAGTTTCAAGGAGGAACGAGAGGTGGCGAGGTCTAGAGTTTAGAACCTTGGGAGTTGAAGACACTAACCACCAATGCTAGCACAATGAAGATCAAGAATACACAATAAACCAGAATTGGAGGACTGTATACACCGTGGATGGTTTACCGAAACGGCTACGTCATGGAGGGATCTGAAAACAAAGGTGGGAACGTTAAAATCAGGGTATTGCTTAATTGGGGGATATCAGGGAATAATCAGAGATACAACAATCTTATTGAGTGAAAATGTATGCACAAACTCATGCGAGTTAGACTGCACAATCAAATGAGATGCAATGGCATTTGAAAACACTGGTGAGCCTGGTTTCTTGAAAGATCATGTAGTCTACAGGCCACTCAATTCTTGAAAACAATTGTTCTCGTGAAATCATTTAGGCAGCTGAAATTCTAAAACGGCATATAATAAAGGTAAAGTTGCCATAGTCCCAGAGACAATAGGCTGGTGACAATTTAGTCTGCTCATTAATTACTTCACTTCTTCCATGTTAGAAGCTGCCTATACTTTTACATTTTCTTTGCACAAAAGAAACCAGGGCAAATGAGAATGTTTCAAGTTCCGGCAGTCATTCTACTTCACAGTTGTCCTGTTGGTGGCTTAAGCTTCTTGCAGACAGTGATCAATGGTCGAGCGAAAAATTCTGATTAGCAAGCTCGCAAAAAAAAATCAATGTACAAAAGAGATGTACTTACAGTATGGGAAAAGACAGCCACCTCACTTGGATGCACAAAGTCGGTAGAATGTTGATTAATTTAAGAAGCTTGTAAAATGTCAATAGACTACTTTACATTAAAATATATTTTATTAACCAGTGCCCTGAAAGGAGAAGATTGCATTAGGTCAGCAAAATGCAATCTTTAACAAAAAAAAATGTGCAGCGCATAATAAGGAAGGGTTGGCAATAGGAGCTTTTCAGCAAAGCACCCTGATTATTTGCATTACACAACCTTCCAGAAATATTGACTCGAACACAATGTAATTAGAGGATCAAGTCATGTTTAAGATCAGTTTACCATGCATTTAAGGACTTACCCATTTCCTGGGGATGGATTAATTAAGGTTTGGATTCTCAGTTTGATATCTGAAAACATAAGCGTGTCTACTCCAAATAAGAAATAAAAAAAATCAAATCCATCCTCCCTGCGGGACTACATGGATACTGAACATTAAATATAGGATATGCAAAGCAGCTACCTGGGTATTCACTTCTGTTTGACAACCAGTAATGCTAGAATTAATAGAAGTAACAGAATCTTTAGAATGAAATTGGAAAAAGGTGGATTGTATCAAAAATAGCATGGTGGCTTACCACAAATACAAGGATCATTTTAATCTAAACCACCAGCTCATTCTAATTTCAAATAGTTGGAATTGATATAGAATTCAGATTATTTTGGATGAATATTTGAATTTGGCCAAATAATCAACACATTCTCTGGTCCCCATACCTACAATGAAAATCAGGAATACTCAATAAGACAGGCTTGGAGGGCAATATTTTGGAAGGGTTACAGAAACACATAGATCATGGGTAGATCATTTTCATGGTGCCCTTTGATAGGAATGCAACATAGCACCCAAAATAAGCATGGTGTGAAATTATCTCCCTTTTCCTCTTCTCGGCCATTATTTTGAAGCGCAGCTTTTAAATGCCCACCTGTTTTAGGTGGAACCCTCATTAAAATATTCCAATTGTGATCTTATTTTCAGCAAAATTAAAATGAGCTCTCAGAATTTCTGCATAATGATACTCTGCTCACAAAGACAAACCAATTCATTGCCTTGCAGGACACCAGGAAGTAGCAGAGTTTGCTTTGCGCAGATAGCATGTCTCTCCCAAGGATGGAGTATGATGCTATTGTTATTGTGGCATCTCCCAAAAAGCAGGCAGACTTACATGAACAGAGAAAGTTTCAACTGATGGATAACAACTGTCAGACCATTTGTTACACTGGCCCATACTTTTCTGGAGCAGTCAAGATGTTATATACTGTATGATTTCTCTTCTTATCCTCCCTCTCACCATCTCCATCCCACTATTCGACCAAACATAGCACTCCTTACTCTTTGGGAACAAAGGCCAATTCTTAACATCTAGCTCAAGATATATTTCAGAAATGCACATTTGCCATCTGAATGTATGGCATACATTCAATATGGACTTCAGCAAGGCGTTCGATAAGCTCCCCATGCAAGGCTTATTGAGAAAGTGAGGGGTCATAGGATCCAAGGGGAAGTTGCTTTGTGGATCCAGAACTGGCTTGCCCACAAAAGGCAGAGAGTGGTTGCAGATGGGTCTTTTTCTGCATGGAGGTCGGTCACCAGTGGAGTGCCCCAGGGAACTGTTCTAGGACCCTTGCTGTTTGAGATTTTTATAAATGACCTGGATGAGGAAGTGGAGGGACGGTTTGGTAAGTTTGCTGACGACACAAAGGCTAGAGGTGTTGTGGATAGTCTGGAGGGATGTCAGAAGTTGCAGCATGACACAGATAGGATGCAAGACTGGGCGGAGAACTGGCAGATGGACTTCAATCTGGATCAATGTGTAGTGGTACATTTTGGCAGGTCCAATGGAATGAAGGAATATATTATTAAGGGTAAGACTCTTTGCAGTGTGGAAGATCAGAAGGATCTTGGGGTCGGGGTTCACAGGGCTCTCAAATCGGCTTTGCAGGTAGAGGATGTGGTTAAGAAGGCGTATGGTGTACTGGCCTTCATCAAACGATGAATTGAGCTTAGGAGTTGGGAGAAAATGCTGCAGCTGTATAAGACCCTGGTCAGACCCCACTTGGAGTACTGTGCTCTGTTCTGGTTGCCTCATTAAAGGGAGGATGTGGAAGCCATTGAAAGGGTGCAGAGGAGATTTACAAGGATGTTACCTGGATTGGGTGGCGTGCCTTATGAGGATAGGTTGAGAGAGCTTGGTCTTTTCTCCTTGGAGAGATGAAGGATGAGAGGTGAACTGATAGAAGTATATAAGATGTTGAGAGGTATTGATCGGGTGGATTCTCAGAGGATTTTTCCCAGGGCTTAAATGGCTGCCCCAAGAGGACACAGGTTTAAGGTGATGGGGAGTAGGTACAGAGGAGATGTCAGGGGTAAGTTTTTCACTCAGAGGGTGGTGAGTGAGTGGAATTGGCTGCTGCTGCTGGTGGTGGAGGCAAAATCGATAGGGTCTTTTAAGAGACTTCTGGATGAGTACATGGGACTTAATAGGATTGAGGGTTATAGGTAAGCCTAGTGGGTACAGATATGATTGGTGCAACTTGTGGGCCAAAGGGCCTGTTTGTGCTGTAGTTTTTCTATGATTCTATGAATGGAAATAGACCCTAGACCCAGGGAATGCTGGAGCCATCATAGAGTAGCCAACTGGAAAGCTCAAACAAAGGCTCTGCTGCTTTGACATACCTGAAAGAATTTCAGTATTCTGGTGCAGAGAGAGGGTCTCAGATGGTTTAGTCATTTGCTTCATTTTCCAGAATTTTGCCGTGCACTTGGAGACAGCAGATGAAGGCTGATAGCAATAAATTCCTCCATCATCTGACGATGAAGACACAGATAATGGCAGAATTCCTCAATTCCAACCAACAGCCAAAGCTCCTTGGCAACAGTTGATTGCCCTCCACCTTAATTAAGTCAGTCCTTCCTGCACACTCTCACAATCCTCTGAGCCTCCACATCGGAACCAACAATCCTTCATCATTTCTCAGCCTTTTGGCTAAGATCAAGCATCAGCTCCAGCTCAAGCTCAGGTGCAATTCCTTTTCTTTTCAGCTCGGGTTTGTGGGGACCATGAATTGGATTCAATTTGATTTAAATTGATTTTTGGAGCAAGCAAAGACATTTAGGGCTTGCCCTGTCCACTCTGTGTACTGGCTTTGTAACTTTAAGAATGGAGTTTTTTTTTTAATTTTTAGCACCATCTCTACCTGTCCTTTAATCCTAAGCCCCTTTGTTTTTCCACTGTTCCTGGTCTCTCATCATTCTGCAAAATATTCCATTTTGACTTTCTCAATTCCTTGATTGAGAGTGAACTGTACAACCTGCCATTTATCAATGATACAGATCTAACCGTACAACCTTGATATCAGTATTCTCAGCCACTACAATGTAAATTTGTATTGACAGTTCTTGCTAAGATGTGTGGATATATATTCTTAATTTCTGCAGACCCTGTGCAATACATATGAGCTATTCTGATACTTAGCACTGGTGCTTCTTGTACTTTTCATAAGCTTAGTTTATTATGGGAAGGTAATGGCCTAGTGGGATCATTGCTTGACAAATAATCTAGAAGTTCAGTTAATGTTTTGGGGATCTGGGTTTGAATTCCGCTGCGGCAGATGGTGGTATTTGAATTCAATAAATAAAATCTGGAATTAAGAATCTACTGATGACCATGAAATGATTGTTGGAAAAATGCATCTGATTCACTAGTGTCCTTTTGGGAAAGAAATCTGCCGTCTTTACCAGGTCTGGCCTACTTTGTGACTCCAGAGCCACAGCAATGTAGTTGACTCTACATTTGCCCTCGGGCAACTAGGAATGGGCAATAAACGCTGGCCAGCCAGCAATGCCCATATCTCACAACTGGATAAATTACACTGTCTATAGACAGATAGCAGCAACCCTGTTTGCTGTCCATAACCTCTTCCCCCATATATGGCATTCTCTCTGGTTACCCAAAGACACTTAAAAAGACAATTTGTCAAATCATCTGACAGAAGGTGCAGTAGCGCTTCAGTGAAATGACACTTTCTTCATACCCTGTTATGCTCCATCAGCACATCGCAATGTTTGTTTCAGAACTGGGTTGATGAACTGCACGCATCAGCTTGTTTGAGATTTCAAGGGAAACATTGTTGCAGATATGTTCTGGTTGGCCTTTGGGCTGTGGGTGCCTTCTGGTGACCTCAATGTTGTCCAAATCACACACTGTCAAGGACACATTTTCCACAACGCAGAGAGGGGCTTTGTCCCATAGTACGGTACTATCTATATTCTGAAAGTACAGAGGAAAACGTTCGTCAAATTTAGTCCGAAGACAATTTGCCAAAAATTTAAAGTTTCGATCAGGAATGCTCTGCATCAACAGAAAACCGAGCCTGACATCTGTCACAATCACAGTCAAAATCTGCAAAGGTTTCTAATTACAGTGCACTTCACAATAAAGCACAGGCAAGAAACTGCAAAACTCTGCGCTATATTTAGGATGAAATAAATAAACAATAGCAAATAATTTTAGTATTCCTGTACATGTTTATTGTCAGCTTTATAAGGCAACCTAATAATTATCTTTCATGTCATATATTAAGATAGTGGAGGAATCATTAAGGACTTGCTGTACCAGTATTCATCCCAACTAATTGAATGTATCTTAAAAATATCAACTGATGTCTATCTACTGTTGCTCGAAGACTAAAAATTAAACAAACTATCCTTAATTTTTCCAATCCATTTCTAATTTCATAGAATCCCTACAGTGCAGAATGAGGCCCATTGAATCTTCACTAAGTCTCCGACGGAGCATCTTACCCCTCTGCCCTATACCTGTAACCCCATGTAATTATCCCGCTAATCTCTCTGACCTACACATCTTGACACACTAAGGTCAACTCACCTAACCTGCATACTCTTGGACTGTGGGAAGAAACCGGGGCATCTGGTGGAAACTCAAGCAGTCACAGGGAGAACATGCAAACTCCACGCAGACAGTCAACAAGGCCATAAATTGAATCTGGGTCCCTAGCATTGTAAGGCAGCAGCGCTAACTGCAGTGCCACCATGCCGCCCAGACCTGAACTTGATATTAATCAGAGGAAGGGTACAGTCTTTTGACAGATCACAATGATTTGAACTACTTTACTTTCAGTGGGCCCCATTTTCCTCCAGCAACTGCTGAGGGATATTTGTATTTTGCCAACTGCTCTGCGGTAATGCCTTGACATTTTTCTCCACCTTCCTGATTACATTATTGTTTTACAATTCTGCAGTAGAATTCACAATATTTCCTTACTCTTGATTCTTATTATCTCTCATTCCCTTATCCTTCCTAAGCTAATCAATTAATTTCCAAAAGAACACTTTTCATTTTGAAACAACCTTTGTTGGGATGTAAACCAAAGAGGATTCATCTTGAAAAAAAACATGAATAGGATGGGGATAGAGGGACATGGTCCCCAGAAGGGTAGGCAATTTTAGTTCAGATGGGCAGCATGGTCAGTGCAGGCTTGAAGAGCTGGAGGGCCAGCTCCTGTGAAGTAATTTTCTTTGTTCTTAGGATCATAAGATAGCAGAATGTATAACAGGAAACAAGCTCATTCAGCCCCCTTTATCCATGCTGATGTTATACGTGGTTAAAATTATTATATAAATGGAAATCAAAAGAGAGTTGGTTTTGCTCTCCACCACTATCAATCATTGTGTGTAAAGGCAGCCCTACAGTTGATTTTGCCATTTTGCACCACTATGTGTCAACATCAGGAGAGTCAGTAAAAGGACAACAACGATTTAAAATTATCCATCAAAGAACCATGGGAAGGTGAGGATTTTTTTTTAAAGTGAGTTGTTATGCTCTAGATCACAATGCTGGAGGTGGAAGCAAATTCAGTAGTAGCTTTCAAGGGAATTAGATGTATCTAACAACAACTTGCACCCCAAGATGCTTCACAGGAGTGTAAGTGAACAAAGTTTGACACTAGGCTACATAAAGATATACTAGGACAGGTGAACAACAGCTATTCAAAGAGGTGGCTTTTTAAGGAGTGCCTTAAAGAAGGATAGAGAGATGAAAAGACAGTTTCCAAGGAGTGCCAAGAGGCTTCCAAGGCAAATTCTGTGAGGGGAATGGGAGCAGCTGTTCTTGAGTTGGTTGGTGTGCGATCTTAGTCTTTTCTATCTTTTTCCCGATGGAAGAGAGTATGCCCGGTATGCGTGGGATCCTTAATAACGCTGGCTGCTTTTCCGAGGAAGCGGGAAGTGCAGACAGTCAATGTATGGCACCTTTGTTTTCCTTTATCAATTCTCCAGACTCACTTCCTATAGGATCATGCTCGGGTGATTAGTAAGGGGAAGTGTTTATTGTAAATAGAGTGGAAAAGGTGCTGGGAAATGCCCTGCCCCCCAAGTCTTCTATTGCTTCCCATCAATTGCAAGTGGGCAACTGACCATAAACGTGCAGGCGAGTCCAAGGAATGACAATCCCCTGAGCCACATACTGCATTAATGAAGGAGATGAGAACATGGAAAGGAATACCGGAACATGGGAACAGAATGAGGGCAGTCAGGCTCTCAAGCCAGTTCCACCTTTCAGTTAGATTATGGTTGATCGGTATCTTACCTTTTTGACATCAGCCTCCATCCACCTGCTTTCTCTCCTGAGTTAATGTGGACTGTTCTGCTGAATAGGAAGAGAAGTTATTCTCTTACTAATAGGATTACCTGAATTCCTGCCAACCAAGTTCAATTTATTATTCTTTACACCTTCTGAAAGGGAAAAAGAGTCAAGGGAATGGAGAAGGGAGATATTTTATGATAGGGAGTTATACGATTGCTTGAAACTTTTTATTTTGCTTTTAATCCTGTTCTGTGACAACATCGATAGAAGGATAAGAGATGAAATGTTATCCTCAGAGAAAGCAATTCTGCCCTTTCTATAGATATGGAAGCAGCTTTGAATAACTCATACTTTATCTGCTACATTCCAGATGAACTTGTGGAAAATTACTTGAAGATGGAAGCACCAATGTAGAACATCATGGTTATTTTCTTCAGTAGTTGTCTACACTAACCCTCAATGCTGGCTTCTGCTAATTTCATGCTGCCTCAAGAGAGTTCCAATTGATTCAGTATCATCTGGACATCCTAAACCAAATTAATTGGGCCTGAAAAATTACTGCCAAATATCAAAATATTTCAGAATGGGACAACAAAAAAAAGACTGTTCCTTCTGACTTTCAACACATCCATCTGCCCACTCGCTATGTGCCCGAAATTGTTCCTTTGGCAAAACAGGGCTAATCACTAATTGAGCCGATTTATAATTTCTTAAACAGGTTTTCATTGATAATTAGCAATGGCTGCCAGCAAGACACTTGAGATTCACATAATTTTCACTTGAGAATTACAGCTTCCTGATGTGTGTATGTGTATGTGCGTGTGGGGAAGGGGGGATGGAGTGATGGGGTCTGCTCTGGGTGGCATAGTAACAGGTTGGCGAAAGGTCCAAAGGTTGAGCCAACCGACAAACTGATGGCGGGGAACAGTAGGGGGAAGCCCAAGGTGGCAGCTGCCAACAGTAATTAGTGAAAGGTGTTCAACTCCAGTTCGATGTTCATGCTTCTGTCATTTTTGTTAGTCACTTTAAACATCAATACAGATTGGCACATAAAATGTGTTAGAAATGGTGATGTTTTTGGATTTTTTTTAATGTGTTGACAAATGTATTTTGCGCAAGGCACAAATATGCAAAATTTAAATACTAACTGGTTTAATGATTAACTTTGCAATAAATCGGAGAGCTTAATCAATGCACTGAACACCGTGAGTGGGTTCCACTTCACAAAATCTATTTTTATTCATTCTTTTGGCTGCTGTTAACCTTGTAAAGTTTCCCACACTATTTAAAAAATGTTTCTCCTTCCCCATCAGCAAACTGTGGTTCTCCAGTTTGCCAATCAGTCTTGTTCTCCCAGTGGGAATTATATGAATGGCACACATATGCAGCACTTGGCTCATTATCTATACATTTGCATGAACTTATCCTGCACAGATGCAGAAGTTAATAAACCAGCAGAAGTACTATTAAAACAGCATAGACTTGTTCTCAAAAGTAAAGACCAATATTAATACAAATGACACTCGTTATCTTCAAATCCTGATCCACTGTGTTCAGCTGATCCATTCATTGCCATTCTTTGCTGTCTAAGGACACATGAAATAGAAGCTGGACTAGGCCCTTTGGGCATGCCCCACCATTCAATGCAATCATGACTAACCTATACCAGCGATGGCATAGATCACGGCTTATCTATTCCTCGATCTATCAGATATTTATCCACCTCCACTTTAAATACTCTAATGATCCAGCCTCTACTACCTTTGGGGCAGAGAATTCCAGAGGTTCACCACACTCTTCGAGAAGAAATTTCTATGCAGCTTAATTTTAAATGATTGCCAAATTGCGAGCGATTCTCCCAAAGAAATTCTAAGCACGGATTTACGTGAAAACTGGAGTAAGTCACATTGTTTTTTCAGGTTTAAAAAAGAATCTCCCAGACTCTGTGCACTGTAGAGTGTACTAGCATGATTCACTCCAGAAATCAGGGGGTGGGGCCTGATGCCCAGCCCCAATCATTGATCTCCCTCCCTTGGCTTGATCCCAAAGTACAGATTGGCAGCAGGACTGCCCACTCCCACCGATTGCCTTCAGAAGCCCCACCCTCATCAGGCCCCACTCTCATTAGGCCCCACTGCCTGATGGGCAGTGCCAAGGTCTCCCCTAGGCACTGGTACTTTGTCTCTTGGGCAGTGTCAGGGGCATAAGCTAACACTGCCAATGTGCCAATGCCAGGGGGCGCCACTCCCTGCCACCCGATGCTCTGGGGGACTCTGATTGCCCTCCCTTCACTCCAGCGGGGTCAAGCCGCTAGCTCCCCGAAAGTGGGGAGCTACAGTAATCCCCACTGGAGTGAAACAGTCTGACGGGGGGCCAGATGTGAACAGGCCCAAAGATTTCAGTGCCGGGCCCGCTAATTTTATTTAAAATCTCCGCCACCCGAAATTCAGTGTTGGGAGATGTTATCGGGGCGGGACACCCAGCGCAGATCCTGCAGAGCTGGCATCTCCTGGCCTGCTGTGCTAAAAACTTAGTGCAGCAGGATGGGAGAATTGCCCTCATTATCTTGTAGCTATGCCCCCTTGTTCGAAAGTCTCAGACTAATGAAAACATCTCACCGTCTATCTTGTCAAGCCCCATCACGATCTTATATGTTTCAGTAAGGTTATCCCTCACTCTACTAAATTTCACGGGATACAGACCCTGCCTATTTAGTATCTCTTGATAGGACAACCCTCTTATCAAAAGCCAAAATGACATTTGCCTTCTATCGTTTCCTCCTACAGTCCAAAGATGTGCGGGTTAGGGTGATTGGCTCTTAGTGTCCAGGGATGCATAGGTTAGAGGGATTAGTGGGTACAATATGTAGGGATATGGGGGTAGGGCCTGGGTGGGATTGTGTTCAGTGCAGACCCGATGGGCCGAAGGGCCTCTTTCTGCACTGTAGGGTTATATTGTTCTATGGTTCTATGGTTCTTAACTATTTGTTGGAGCTACCTGTTAGTTTTTTGTGATCCATACACTAGAACACAGATCCTTCTGTACTTCACTCAGCTGCAGTCTCTCTCCAATTAGATAATAATCTGCATTTTGATTTTTCCGATCGAAGTGCGTGGCATCACACTTCCCCACGTTAAACTCCATTTGCCAGGTTTTTGCCCAGTCACCCAATCTATGTTCTTATGTTCTTATCTATCTATATCCCATTGCAGAATCAAAATATCCTCATGACAACATCCATCTTCATATGAACGGCAAGTTTAGAAACTTAGTCTGTTCCTTTCTCCAGGTCATTAATATAAATAGTAAACAATTGCTGGACAATTGCCAAAACTGATCCCTTTGTTATTCCATGAGTTACATCTTTCTGCTCTGAAATTAACTTCTATTGGCATTTAACATTCTTATTAGTTAGCACAGCCAGTATTTACCCAGAGCACTGAACTGAACAGTGCACCATGCCCTTTAACTAGATAATCTTGATTGGGAAATGAATCTGCCACCATGCATGTAACAAAGCAAAGGTCCTGATAATGTTCTAAATAAAAAGACATTCATTGCAATATTGCTTGTTTTCTTTTCCCATTAGATAGTCATAGAGTCATAGAGTATTTGAGGTTATTAGACACAGGAATGCAGGAGTAATTATTATTCCAAACAGCCACTTTATATCAAAGGCACTTTGTGTTCAAAACCAGCATGAGGAAAGCCTATCATATTTTACGGAAATTGCATTAAGAAGTACACTCAATTAATTTAATTAAGTGCATATTTGTTCATATAATACATATACGTTTGCAGATGACACATTTCTGGTGCTATTATTTATTATCTGATATCTGAAATGTCATTAGAATATTTGTAGATTGCATTTGACAATGCAGACTTAAACTCCTAGTACTTCCTTTGGGGTTCTGCCGATCTCCCATTTTAATTTCAGTGGAATGCAGATGGAAACCCCGCTGAGCAAATGGGTGGCACAGTGATTAGCACTGGTGTCTCACGGCACCAAGGACCTGGGTTCAATTCCAGCTTTGGGTCACTGTCTGTGTGGAAATTGTATGTTCTCCCTGTGTTTGCATGTGTTTCTTCCAGGTGCTCCGGTTTCCTCAGTCTAAGATCTGTGGGTTATTTTGATTGGCAATGGCAAATTGTCTCTTAGTGTCAGGAGAATTCGCAGGATTAGTATGTGGGGTTACAGGGATAGGGCTTGGGTTTGGTGTAAGCACGGTAGGCCAAATGGCCTCCTTTAGCACTGTAGGGATACTGCAGGGGGCCTCATGCTGCCAGTGGCTGTGGGGGCGCCAATCTGAGCTTGATAGGCTCATTTGCATTTCTTCAGCCTATTGGCAGGCAATGCAGAGCAAAATCGGATTCTGAATGGTCAAGTCCCCTAAGAGTGCAAGACTCGATTAGAGTCACATTTTATTCAATGCCCAATGCTTGGACCACAGTGAGATTTCAGAAGGGCAATTCCAGCAACCCAGCTGGTAAAAAGGTGAGGACTGTCCAACGCCAATGTTCCCCCTGGATTCCATGACCAGCTCAGCATGGCCAAGCAGCATGACAAGAGCCTCCATGATTTGTTCAGCAAAAGAGACAAGAAGAAGAAGAAGAAAAAACAGAAAACCAAAATGGCCAAGGTGGCACCTCCCCTTTGTCATGTTGACAAAGCCCCCAGTTCTCTCTCTGGCTCCAGACCCACCACCACTGCCATCGCCATTGCCGCTTTGGTCATGCTAGTAGCAGTGGCCAGTAGCAGTGGCTCCTGCTGAAGCCATGTCAGTATCAGTCCTCAGAATGGCCAAGAAAGTGAAGAAGGGAAAAGAACAGGTGGCAAGGAGCGAGTGTCAGCACCTCCAACAGGAATGGGTCAGGAAGGATGGGAATGAAAGGCGTTTGGCCTGACCAAGGGAAGGTTGACCTGGAGCAGCTCATCGAAAAGGGAATCAGGGCTAGGCTGAAGCCAGACACTCGCAGCCATTCTAACTCGGTGACTCAGGGGACAGGGTGGCGCAGGAGGGACCAGGTACCAGCCAGAGCCACCTACAAGTTAATGGCAGCAACTTGAGAAGCCAGGCATTACAAATCAGTAATGAAAGAGAGGAAAAAAGGTGATGACAGGAATGAAAGAAGATCAGGATAAAGATGTTGGAGAATGTATACAGAAGGAAACAAGACAGTTGGGAACAAGATAACTCCAGCTCCAGAACCTGTTGTTGTGGTTGTAAATGCCCCAGAATCAAAGCCATTTGATATTTATTAACGTCCTGCAGCCAGATCAGGTCATATGAGAAAGACACAATCACAAAAAACCACCAGAGATTTCCAAAGATGCAGTTCCTATCCCTACAAAACACGTAGAAACCAGAAAAGAGAAAGGAATGGAAAATACCTTTGAGATGGTGAAATTTAAAAACAGAACCAGTGGGGACGGCTCTAAAAGTCAGTCTGTTTAGCCAGGCTTGGCAACAAGCTTGCTCTTGGAGAGCAGTAAATGTTGGTGCCTATTTTACAGGCTGGTGCTCTGTATTGCATCCCAGGTAAACTAAACTACATGCAACCCATCTGTGTTCACCCCACAATGCCAAGACGATTGTTAATTGATCTGGTATAGACTTCTGTGGGCAAATGAGACATCTGCAAGGTATCATGGGAATGTTAAGCTTGAAGCACAATAACTATTATTATCTCCATGGACTGGAACTGATAAAGTGTTTGAATGAGTCACTCTTGGAGTGATGTTTTTGGATAAAGATTAAAAGTACATTCATTAAGTGGTCAATTTGTTCATAGCCCTGTTTTCTATTTGAATGTTGAGCATTTCAAAGGTGACTAGCTCTCAGGCCAGCCCTTGCTGCTTCTACTAACAAATGCTGGCTTATGAAGGAAGGAGTGAGAGAGATCCAATGAGCCCTTTTCACCCCACCAGGTCAGACCTGATTTTAAATTTAACAGAATTTTATTCTGAGCTTTCCTCACCTTCTTTCTGATGCTTCTTTCTAATCAATGGGCTGTGCCCTAACATTTTGTGGTGTCATGAATGTGCCAGCATTTCAAAAGGTATTTCACAGGATATGAATCCCAATAACAAGACTGGCAGCTGTAGACAAACCAAAACAAATACATCATCCTGCAAGTAGGAAATACTTTGGGGTAGACAATGGCACCATTCAGGGAAGATATACAATGTTCATATTAGAACTGACAGAAGCCAAAGAGGCAGACAGCCAAATATATGGAGAGTATCTTCAAAGGAAAACAATGATATAATTGACAATCCATTTGTGGAAGCAGGAAGCAGTGTCCACCTAGCAGCCTGAGGCGCAGAGCCCGGCTAGCAGCCTGTAAGCCAGTGCTGATTAGCAGACCAGAAGCAAGCCTGCAGAGTACCTTCATGGAGACAGTTAACACCTTTGGTTCACTGAACCAACTAGAGACATCCCCAGAATAATTACTCAATCCCATTCAGTGAAATAATTATAAGCTGGCCTTTACCCATAGATCTACAAGATTGGTTGTTGTTTGGGAAAAGGGAAGTCTTGAAAGAAGTTAGATCTTGTAAATGTACTTTGGATCAGAAGGGTAATTCCTACTTAAATTGTGTGGGTGTGTGTTTAGTAGTTTTGTAGATAACTGTCTTAGCTCATTATATCAGGGCGGCATAGTAGCACAGTGGTTAGCACTGTTCTATCACAGTGCCAAGGACCTGGGTTCAGTTCCAGCTTCGGTTGACTGTGTGCAGTTTGCATGCTCTTCCTGTGTCTGCATGGTTTTCCTCCCACAGTGAAAAGATGTGCTGGTTAAGTTAATTGGCCATGCTGAATTGTCCCTTAGTATCAGGGGAATGGGGTGGAAATATGTAGGATTGGGAGAATGAGACCTGGGTGGGATTGTTATCGGTGCAGTCTTGATGGGCGAAATGGCCTCCTTTTGCACTGTAGATTCTATGATTATATCCCTGTTCATATATCTGCATCTTTATTGTAATAAACAGTTTTTATTATGACTGGGCTGATTACTGTTCTCACTGGGAATCACAAGTGGCCCTTGACACCATTCCTGTAAACAGAACTATATGCCACCATGAACTAGTATTTCCAAGTTGGGACACCCTCACTGTTAACATCAGCCACATTTGGGACAGTGGGCACAAAGTGCTCAGACCCAACCATTCTAAATAATATGTCTTCACACAACTGGACTTACTTTCATAAAACGCTTCTTCCAAAAATTTAGGCTCATACTGCTTTTGCATTAGAAAAGAATTTTTAAATAATCATGTTTAAATTGGGAAACAATGGAATTTGGGCTTAGTGATTTCTCATTTTTAACACAGCATAAAATAGATTTTAACTGTTTTCAAAAACCTGATTTTTTTTGCACCTGGCTTGAATTTACACACGTGAATGAGCATATACCAAGACAAGTTACCTTTTAGGAAGTTAACAAACTAATTATAATGCCATCCCAGCAAACAATGAGCAGACCAGTTAATCCTGGAAACCCCATCCCACCAGCACCACCGGGCACCACCTGGGTGTGCCCAGGCAGTGCCAGGGTGATGCCCAGGGGGGGTGACTAGACAGTGCTTGGGTATGACCTCTTCACTGAGTACTGTAATCATCTGGGCTCCTCTGCACGATCTGCTCACCAGGTACACACCTTTGGAGGCCAGTTTTGATTGACGCTATTCTGTCCTCATGATGACATGAACATGTTTTATGATTGGGATGTGGGGAGTGGGAAATGATTCCAGCATCTGGGACTGATAATCATATGCCAATTTATTATAACAATGCTCTTGACATTTTGTTATAGTCCAACTCAGTACTGATGCCCTTTATTCAGTCAAGACATCAGATATATTCAACTAAGATTAAGTGCAGCTAGATCAGAATATCGCGTTAACATCCTATTCTTTTTGTTGTGCCACTAAATAAGCTTAATGTGGGGTTTCTGTTCACAAAGCGTTTAAGATAGAAAAGAAAAAACACTTAACATGCAGACATGAAAAGTATAGCATTCTGAGCATCTGGTCTATACTAAGATAAAATTAACATCGGATTTGCGTACACTAACGAGAACACTTACAGCTAGATCTTGACTTTGTGCGAGAGTGTAAAATGCAATATAGTGAGTCGGCAGCCTGCTTTACATCTCTTCTGATTTTTAGCTTCATTAACTTGCACGAAAAATAAAAGAGCGACAGAGATGTAAGACCAGCTGCCAATCTGCCATCACCCATTTCAAACAATTTTGCAATGATCCACGCCTCAAGAATATTAGACGTGGGCGGTGTGTAAGAAGCGATTGCTTCATGTACTGGTCTCCGTCAGCCTGAGGTCAAATCAAAATTCAGCATCAGGCGTCAGTTACATTAAACAGGCAGTGTTGTAGAGCAAGGGGAGAAGGGGGCTAGATTCAACTCCTGTCAGGGCCAGGATAGTGGGTGCTGTCAACAGACTTGCTGGCAGGCAGATTTTGTACACCATTTTGAGGGAATTAACTTCTGAGAAGTATTATTTTTGGAGACCATTAGGTTTTCTAATCCCATATTTTTCCACATTTTTAATGGTTTTCTATCTGTCAAGTATCTGCATATAACACTTATATAAGGTGTTTCATTAATGAAACATATTAACATTTATAGCTGTTTTATACATAGGAAATTCATTTTCATTATATCCACGGCTCTGGAAATATATATTACAATTACAGGATTAAAAATTGTAATTAACTGTTCAAGGCTTGTCATTTCGATTGATGCTAGCTGAAATCATTTATGGTGTTCTTCCATAATAAAGAATTTGCAATATGTTCAGCTCTCTGCATCATATTGGCATTGAATTAAAACCTTGTCAGTGAATTGAATCGGAGTGGCGAATGGATGTTTGTCTGACTGGAGAAAGGTACACAGGAATCGATATCAAGACCTTGGTTTTTTGGTGTATAAATGACCTGCGTTTTTGTGCAAAACTTGACAACATTTTCATGGAGCGATGGGTAATGAGCTGGAACTCTCTGTTGCAAGTGGAGATGATGAATGGTTTCAAACGGATATTGCTTGGACACTGGAGGAAAATAAACTTGCAGGGCAATGGGGATACAATGAGAGAATTGGTGGCATGGTAGTCACTGCTGCTTCACAGTGCCAGGGATCCGGGTTCAATTCCCAGTTTGGGTCACTGTCTGTGTAGAATTTGCACGTACTACCTGTGTCTGCATGGATTTCATCTGGGTGCTCTGATTTCCTCCCATACTCCAAAAAGTGCACTGGTTAGGTGCATTGGCCATGCTAAATTCTTCTTCAGTGCACCCAAACAGAGTGTGGCAACTGGGCGATTTTCACAGTCTCTTCATTGCAGTGTTAATGTAGTCCTACTTGTGGCTCTAATAAATAAACTTAAATAAAAGATTGCTTTACAGAGTATGGATTTGATAGGCTGAATGGCCTCTTTCTGTCCACAATGACTCTTAAGAAGAAACCCCAAATAGAGCAAAATTGGACATTGTGTAAGCAAGTGACCAAAGATTATCTCCATCTTTTTCCCAACAAACCCCTCCTCCTGCTCTTTTACAATTTGAATAAGATTAGAATGTCACAAAAACAATATCTTGCAACCAAAGATCTCCAACTAATCTAAATGGTGTATTTACCATGATGGTGACATTTTGTAGTAACTGAAATGTCACACACTGATGAAAAACTCTGAACTCTTGGTGCATTTTCTGATTGTAGCAATTTGCATCCAATTGCTGTCATCCAACGGTGATGGCTGCACCCCCTGCACTGTATCAAATATGATTGAGAAAACAAAGGGCTGGATTTTACAGCCTCGCTTGGGTGACGTCATAAAATCCTGCCTGAGGCCACGGAGATTTTCATTCTGGGAACCTCGCCCATCCCGATTCCAGGTAGGGTTTTGGCCAAAGTTCTAAGCACTGAGGCGATTTAATTGGGTCAGTCGCCCCAGTTATGTCTCAGTCAGTATATCTTTTTTTAATAATAATAATTATGATGCAGAAATTGGAACTCATTGGATCCTTGGTGCAAATTAGGCACAATGGGGCCAGAGATGAGCAGGGACAAAATCCTTAACCTTAAGGATGCCTGGAAGATTTCTACATCAATATTTGGTCAGCTCACTTTTTTAAGCACCCGGGGCTGTCACTTTAAACAGATATTAGAATATGCTAATTCCTGCTTTAACGTGGCTTCTGAATAATTAGATTTCCTCCACTCGGGTTTTCCCAGCTATTATGCAGCAAAGTGAGGGGTCACCTCCAAACAAAGTAGTGAAGAAAAATTGTTTTTATTTTAACATGGAGCACAGGGTGGTGGGGCTGGCGGTGGGGGGAGGAGGAGGAGTGCATCTCCCGCCTCCACCACTCCTACCAACCATCCCGACCTACAAACAGCCTTCTATCCACTGTCCCTCTCACTTTCCTGAATTGACCAGGAAGACAGCCCAAAATTCATTCCTGCTGATGAATGACCTGCCCTGAAAGTATTGGGAACTTACCCAGATTATTCAGATGAGGCTTTCTGGCTGGTTCTGGGCCTTGTATGCTGGATAATTTGACACTCCAGCAAGTGCAGTGTCAAATCTCAACTGCTATACTTGGCTCTGCTACCATTTTCTGTGGCATTCTCTTCCACTATTTGTGACTTAGTTTGCTGATGGCTAAAGTAGGAGGATAATATAGATTTGAATGACATTTCAGGTTCAAGTTTGCAGGAATACACAGTTAGTATTATCTTATTAAATATTGTATCATTTATTTGGTGCAAGTGGGATATCTCTGGTATTTCTCAAACTGTAGTTTAGCAATCAGATTCTGACTGAGAATTTTTAAACTGCAAGCTAGTTTAGATACTGAGTAAGCAGAAAGTCTGCAGTGGCACTTGGCTGTCAATCAGCTGAACGTAGTTGCCTGTGTGGTGGACCTTTGTCAGCAAGTGGTGATGTTGGGGGCGAGCAGTGAGAACGGGAACTGGTCAGTCCCTGTGAGCCCATTTCTGCAGGGAGCTGTGTCTTTGACAATCTGAGGGGCAAAGTGAGATGTAGTCTGTTCAGAGCCATGGCTCTGTCCAGACTACATCTGTGAGTTGCAGTGCTGCAATTGTGAGTTGCAGTGCTGGCAGGAGCCTAGCGGAGCTTGTAGCTGCGAAGAAAGCCTAAAGAAGGCAGGAAGGGAATTAGAAACCTAGTCAAATCACCTGGTAGCACCCTGAGTCTCAGAGAGTGAGAGCACAACCTAGGCTATGGAACAAGCCTGGTGAGTAACTGTATTGAGGATCTGAGGCCCCGATTATGACAGTGATTTGGAACATTGGCTGTGAATATTCTGTGTAAGTAGTTTGTTTCTTAGGTTCGCACTTTACCTTGGGGGTTGATACCACTTTGAAGCCAGTGAATTAAACAAATGTTGTTCTGTAAATGTCATGCATTTAGAAACATGTTTCTAAGTCACACGTTACACCTTGGTGTAGTTGGCATGGTTCCACAGTTTGGGTATCATTTCATGACAAATGAAATGGAAAGGCACCAGGCCAAGATTGAGTGGATGGTGAAAGAGCTGGAACTGGCCATGCTGGTGAGGGAGACTGTAACAGCTGCAACTATAATAGGTATGGGTTTCACAGGCTGAAGCTGAGAGTTGAAGCAGAGACCAGAGTGTAGATATACCTAACAGGGAGGTGATGACCTAGTGGTATTATCACTAGACTATTAATCCAGAAATTCTGCTACTGTTCTGGGGACATGGATTCGAATCCTGCCACAGCAAATGGTGGAATTTAAATACAATTAAAATATCTGGAATTAAGAATTTACTGATGGCCATGAAACCATTATCGATTGTTGGAAAAATCCATCTGCTTCATTAATGTCCTTTAAGGAAGGAAATCTGCTGTCCTTCTTCTGGCCCATATATGACTCCAGAGGCACAGCAATGTGGTTGACTCTTAAATGCCCTCTGAAATGGTCCAGTGAGCTAATCAATTCGAGGGCAATTAGGAATGGGCAACAGCCAGTGACGCCCATGTCCCATGAAAGAATCAAAAGAAAATATCCCATCACAGACATTCTGCCTGTCAATATATAAGAAGCTGGATAGGTTTGGTGGAAAAGCAGAGACGTCCAGTCACTTGGAGGCTGGGGACTGGATGGAGGCTGCACACTTGGTCATGACATCTAAAGGCCTCAATGAGAGAGAGGAGGCAGCGTTCATGATGGAGCATGTACGTGGAAAAGTTTTCTGTAAAATATCAAGAGGAGTGCAGGTGTTCAAAGACGTCCATGGTGGATCTTTGATGCCCTGGTTTTTGGGGACAGCAGTTGCCTTTGACAGCTGCAGTGTGGATTTTATGAGTAGAAACAGGCCATAACACTGAAGCTGGTGAATTTGTTTGACCACATCATCCTCCTGGATTCATCCTTCACATTCACCAGGAACACGCAGCTGAAAACCTACCGAACTGAAGTAGAGAGGGATGAAGGCTTCCAGAGAGAGTTGAGGAGACAAACCCTAACTTATTTCACCTGTGAGGTGACACCATCCAAATCACAGGGAGAGATCTGGAAAGAGGCCAGCATCAGGGAGGTGAATATTGGTGTGTACAGAATGTAAACCTCAGGCTGAAAAAGCAGCTGGAACAGCTGGCTGCACAGAAAGCACAAATCCAAGCCTTATTGTCCAATCCCTACCGGAAACCTTACAACCAAGTACATCCAAGGGATACTCCAAAGATGTGCTGGAATTGTAACAGAGTTAGGCACTTTCAATGAGCTTGCCTTAACAACCACAAATGTCATAGACATCAGGCCTGGTGACCCTGTCCAGCACCACTCTATTCCTTCTCCATCATAGGAGAAGATATAGTTCAGCAAAGGAAATGCAAACACTAAGGCCTTTAGCCAACAGACTAAACATGGAAGGCAAAGCTCTTTTGCCAGTTTAGAGAGGATTACAGCTGGTGCAATTCCAATGCCCCAAGCAAATTGCAGAGTTCACACCCCAGCACTTTGCAGAACCTGGGCAGGAATTAGTCCAAGTATCACTGATGTGCTTATGAGGTAGAGCCACGTATGGTTTAACCTTCACTATCCACCTCAAAGGAGGACCTCAGACAACTTCAAGTGGCTGATGAAGACATCAGCATATTTCATTTCTACTGGAACATCCACACACCCAAATGCTGCCTAATGAAGGAGTCCAAATGGGTACATAAACTCCTGAGGTGCTGTGAGACGATCATGGAGGAGGTGGAGCTCTTTATCAGCTGGTACATAACACCTGGAGAGAGGTGGAGAAAGTGATCCTGTCCCATGGGCTCTGATTAAGTGGGACAAGAGCAGATAGCTGTTCTGACAAGAAGGTGGCATACCCGGCCAAGGATGGCTACCAATATTGCCAATTGCTGAGAGGACAAAGCAGGGGAGTGGCTCGACTCCAGTGATCACACCTGTGGCGTCGGCCATATAACTGAATGGCAACCTGAGAAGACCACTCCCATAGGGGAATTGCTCAGTGCCTGTAGTCTGGTGGATAACGTGGTGGCAAGAAGTCCACTAAACATCAAAGAGGACTCTGAAATGACAGCCAGCAGTGACCTGAGTGAATAGGATTGGGATAGCAATTCAGAATTCTAGAATTTGTGTGCTAAGGATTCCAGAAATGTATTGAGAGTGTGGAAGTTGACTATTGCTAGAAGACGATGCTAAGATGCCGAGAGGTCAGGCAGAGAGGTTGAAACTGGACCAACTATCGCTGCTGAGACATGACTGATCTTCACCCCTACATGTCCGGCCCTTCACAGAGCCAAGGTGCAATCGGAAGGGCCAATCGAGAGGGGCTGCAAAGGTCATCTTGAGCAAACACTGGATATCATCCTATCCTGTACTATTTTCCCAGGCCGGTGATGCACAAAGGGAATGTTGCCATCAATGTGGACTTAAATCTGATTATTAAATCAAACCGGCAATCACATGATTGCTCAATAAACAATCACCATGTGAGCGGCTTGGGTCACTGTATGAAGTCTGCATGTTCTCCTCATGTCTGCATGGGTTTCCTCTGGATGCTCCAGTTCCCTTTCATAGTTCAAATATGTGTGCATTAGGTGCATTTGCTATGCTAAATTGTCACTTTCTGTCCTGGGATATACAGGTCAGAGGGATTAGTGCGGTAAATGTGGGGATTACAGGAATAGGAATTAGGTGGGATTATTGTCGGTGTAGACACGATGGACTGAATGGCCTTCTTCTACACTGTAGGGTTTCTAAGGTTTCTATGCTTTTCTATCTCCAATTACTCTGACAGCAACCTTCAATCGCCTGCAGATAGGGATATTGCAGGAGAGTAATGTTTGGGGTGCAGATTAGCCGCTGCAGGCCCCTCACTACAGGGAGGAGTGACTTTGACAAACTGAGGGGTGGAATGAGATGCTGTGAGGTGGATGAGAAGTCAGCCAGACTTGGGAGTGACAGGACCCTTGGGTAGCTTGAAGCCAGGAAAGAAATTGGATACGTCACCAAACAAATGGTAGTACCCCTGAATCGGAGTAGCCTTATGAGAGAAAGAATGAGAGGACAGCCAGGAACCGGGTCACAGAATAAATCTGATGAGTGACTACATTGAAGAGCTAAGGTCCCAAATAGGACAGAGATCTGGGACATCAGTGTTGAATATTTGTCAATTGTTGTTTCTTGGGATCATGCTTTCTCTTGAGGATTGATGCTACTTCAATGCCAGTGGAATAAACAAAACCTGGTTTATAACTGTGTGTAGTTAATTTATTCATTGCACCTACAGATGTGCTAATTATTGCAACAGGAGGATGACTTAACAGTAGTAACTTGTCAAGTAGTTGCTCTATAATGTCAATAGTATTTGCTCATGATCAGTAGAGAAGGCCAGGCCCAGTAAGGATGGCAAATTTCCTTCCCTAAAGGACATTAGTGCATCAAAAGGGGTTTTACAGCAATTAGTAATAGCCTCATGGTCACCATTACTGAGACTTCTAAATTACTAACCTAGTGACATTACTACAGGGCCACCATCTACCCCTATGGTTCAGAATTCAAGTGGGAGGGGAGTAAAGGAATATGGCATTAATCAGAACCAGTCTGGTCAGGGGGTTAGGACCTGTTCTCTGCAACCATGACCAGGAACTCTGGATGTTGTGTTGTCTGCCCAATGCCAAGATTGTGGCCAACTTCTCACTGTTGAAGACGAACTGGAGTCGGAGGGGGACTTATTGTTGTCCATGTAGGAACCAACGACACAGGTTGAAGAAGGAATAATGTTCTGCTCAGAGAGTGAGAGGTGTTAGGGTTCAAATTAAAACTCAAAAACTCAAAGTGTAATCATCTCAGGATTGTTGCCCAGCAGCAAACCAGTTAAAGAATTAAATACATGGTTCAGAGTGGTGCAGAACAAATGGGTTTGGATTCATGGGGCACTGGCACCAAACATCAGAAAAGACAGAGCTGTTCCATTTAGACTTTGGGCATCCCTACTGATCACAGCAGCCCCAATTCCATTTAACTCTCTGGGGAATATGAATGGCCATCAGATCTGTAGTTCCAGCAGTGGCAATGACAGGCACAGGCTAGGACAGAGACATAATTCCCAGATTTTAAGTCCTGGGGTCCAGGACCAGGTAAAAGAGGTCTCATTATGGTAATCAAGCGTATTCTTACACAGCCTAAAGTAGAGTTTATTTATTAGTCACAAGTAAGACTTACATTAACACTGCAATGAAGTTACTGTGAAATTCCCCTAGTCGCCGCATCCCAGCACTTGTTTGGGTCAATGCACTTAACCAGCACATCTGTCAGACTGTGGGAGGAAACCAAAGCATCCAGAGGAAACCCACGCAGATACAGGGAGAACATGCAAACCCCACACAGACAGTTACCTGGGCCAGTAATCGAACCCGGGTGCCTGGCACTGTGAAGCAGCAATCGCAACGCTTGCAAGAGTTCACAAAAATTAGTTGTTCATTTGCTGCTTGCTTGCATTACTTAACATTTCAGTTATTCACCAGTGCTACCCAATGATTCTAATGTTCTTAATCTACTAATGGACATAATTACATAGCATGCTGTCAAAACTCATTGAATAATGAGACATACCAGTTTGAACAATTGTGTAGTTAGCTCACATAGAAGACACATTTTCCAACAAAGATGATTGTAGGGAAGACATCACTTTTTGATGCCAGTGGTGCAACAAAAAAATCCTATGATGAGCCAACAGTACAAATGTCCAATAATTGCATGGTGTAAGTTATTGCCTGATCCATATTTTCTCTACATCAGTAGTCAACTCTAACATCATCTTACAGTACATTTCTTGAACTTCAAATATACTTTAGATGTAATGCAGAACTCAATATCTTTTAATTTGATTTGATGTATTATTGCCACTTGTATTAGTACACAGTGAAAAGTATTGTTTCTTTTGCGCAATACAGCCAAAGATTACCGTACATTGGGAAGGGGAGTGTGCAGAATATAGTCTTACAGTCATAGCGAGGGTGTAGAAAAAGATCAACTTAATGCAAGGCAAGTCCATCCAAAAATCTGACAGTAGCAGGGAAGAAGCTGTTCTTGAGTTGGCTGGTACGTGATCTCAGACTTTTGTGTCTTCCTCCCAATGGAAGAAGGTGGAAGAAAATGTTTCAGAATATCTCACCACATTTAAAGACAAACTGTCTCTCATTTTCAGACAATTTTTGAGGTGAGCGTGGCTGGACAATCCTGCCGTCTGTGAGTGCAAACTAACAATGCTAAATATGCAGCCATTTGGAAAACCTTGGGCTCTGTGACATGAGCCGTTATGAATCATAGAATCATAGAATCATAGAATCCGACAGTGCAGAAAGAGGCCGTTCGGCCCATCGCATCCGCACCAACCACAATCCCACCCAGACTCTATCCCTTTAACCTGATGCATTTATCCTAGCTAGTTCCCCTGACACTAAGGGGCAATTTAGCATGACCAATCCAACTATCCTGCACATCCTTGGACTGTGGGAGGAAACAAGAGCTCCCGGAGGAAACCCAAAGTTTGCTATTTCTACCGACTGCTTATGCTGCATACAATCTAACAGATTATTAATTTCAAGAAATGAATCTTATTTTTGACCAGTTTTCTTCACTGTAGCCATCAGTGTCTGCCATGAACTTTCCAATGGGACGAAAAAGATAGTGTACCATACTCTGACAGGACAGTGACAGAGCTGTTATTTTCCCTGGGTAAGGAATCTAGAATATGAAGACCAAGAGAAGGGGTAGCCTGCTTAGGGCTGAGATTGAGAAATCACAGAACCCCTACAGGGCAGAAGGAAGACATACGGCCCATCAAGTCTACACAAACTCTCTGACAGAGCATCTTACCCAGGCCCACCCCCGCCTTATTTCCTTAACACCATGCATTTACCCCACTAATCCCACTAACTTGGATATCTTGGGACTGCGGGAGGAAACCCGACCACCCAGAGGAAACCCACGCAGACACAGAGTGAACATGCAAACTCACATTGACACTCAAGGCCAGAATGGAACCTGGGTCCCTGGCACTGGGAGACTGCAGGGCTAACTAGTGAGCCGTCCTTAAATCTCTTCACGCAGAAAGTAGTGAATCTTTGGAATTCTCTACCAGTGGATTAAGAATGTTCCATCATTGAATGTAGATATCTGATTTACCATGATTTTGCCATTTGTGCTGAGGTTCAGGCCTTGATGAAGTGCAAACATCTTCCTCACTTCGTGCTGCCTGATCAGAAAGCATCTGCGCCACAATTCCTGGGGATCTCTGAAATTCTCCAAATTTCTAACTTATCATCCTCATGCCTGGTACATGTATAGACTTTGAATTTCTCTCAATTTATTAAACACTTATGGTCAAAGAAAATTAATCTTCTGTATTGCTATATATGAGGCTGAATTTTACATTACCCAGGGAGTGTGTTTGGAGGCAGCTGGGATGCAAAATTTGGGTATCATTCTTGGCATTTGCACGCCTACTCCACTGCAAATAGCAGGGGGGGGGTGCATCTGGTGACCTGCCCATCCATGAACTAATTGAGATCTTTGAGTGGCCAATTGATCTGACTCAAAGGCCTCTTCCTGCCCTTTCTCAATTTTTCTTGTGTCAGACAAAGGTGAGTGCCAAGCCTGAAGCCTTGAAAGTTTCATTGCTCAGTTTGATGGTGGGTAAGGAGTGGTATTTACTTTGTGGGCTATCTGGGAAAATCAGACATCCCTCCCAATGGGTTCTCTGGCCTGTGCATCCAGGACCTCACCTATTCACCTGCCCCAGCATCTAGGCCTGCTGGATTGATCCTGACAATTTACTGCCCACCCATCCCAACACCAACACTTACCCTGGTGTCTAGTTCCAGCAGTGATCTCTATTTGGGACAGAATGTAGTCCTAGCAGTGGCCACCACTCCCAGTGGTATTGCTGGGGCCAGAGAGATTCTGGTCCCTTGATTTGATGGCAGCTGTTGGGGGTCAGACTTTGTCTACAGGTAGGGGTAGAAGGCCTGGCTCATGCAAATTAATGGTCTGCTGAACTTCAAATTGCTGTGGATCAAGCTGGCAGGATGGGATATGTTCACCCTTGACTCCTACACCAAGGTAGTTGATAAATTTCCACCCATGGCTTCTGATGTCCAGTGGGAGGAGGGAAGATCACACCTACACATAAAATACATGTCTCAAGCATTGAAAAGGCAAGGTGAGAAACTGGAGTTAGTGCATTAATAGTTCAGGAGTGACGTATTATTATTCAAAGTATTCTTATGTACCTGTGTGTGTCAGACACAGTACAACCCACGCTGTGGAATGGGAATATGGGGGAGAGGTCCCGATATTTAACCTTGCTGGATGTTCAAATTTCAAAATCCGTTTCTACTACATTTAATAACCTACAGGATCAGATCATACACAAAATAAGCAGTTACACAGTAATGCATCATTAGAATTTGAATGGATAATCACTCAATTAAGCATGGTTGTTATCCATTTATAATAGCTATATATAGATGGCTTTTAAGGGAGGCATGCCTTGTAAATCCATAATTTTTCAGCCTGGGGAGATCAGATAATGTGCTGGCAGATTGTGCTTTTGTTACTTCATTTTTTTTCCCAAAGCACACTCTCTTTTTTCAAATTAACTATGTTTTTTAATTATTCTGATTTGCATGATCAATGACAGCATTACACATTTATACGTGCAATGATATGACTATAAATAATTTTACCAAGTGAGAAACTCATATAAAATTCCATTGTCCATTTAAAGCACATGAAATATACACTTCTCACTTATTTCATTAAATATTCTTATCCATTCAATATTTTTCCCCACAGTCTACATGGAAAACACATTAGGACATATGTTTATATTGTGCAGAAGTTAACATAGGCTTGAGTTTCTCTTTCAGAAGGAAACATGCTTTATCAATTTGCTTCTTAATCTGATGCTATCTCTTAGCCATCCTTGGTTACTCTGCTTTGTACTTGGAGCTCCTAAATTAAATAACAGTTCATGGCAGTTTATCGGCAAACAATTTCTGTAAAAGTGTATTTTATGTGCATCAATTTTGGTATTGCAGATGGGAGCATACTGCTTTTAATCTTGGGAAGTTGCTGGAGTTTGATTTCATGATATTAATTAAGGGAGTAATACATGCAACTGCCTCCAATGGAACTTCAATCAAAATAACTAAGGAACATTACTGAAGAGTGTGCAGGCATTCTCCTTTATGATATTTAGGGTCACCTTCCAGGACTGTGTTGCTGGAATCAGCCTCAAATACACAGTCGATGGGAAGCTCTTCAACCTGAGGAGACTTCAAGCTATTACCAAAGTGAAAGAGACTGATCTGAGAGACTTCTTCTTCGCCAATGACTGCGCCCTGTATACTGGCTCAAAGCCAGAGATGTAAGTCAGTGTGGACAAATTTTCCACAGCTTGTGACAACTTTGGACTCACCATCAACATTAAAAAGACCGAAGTCATGCACCAGCCTAATGCTCATGTACCATTCACAGAACCCATAATCACAATCAAAGGGCAGAAACTACAGGCAGTGGACCAGTTCATTTATCTTGGCAGCACCCTCTCACAAACAGTGACTATTGATACAGGAGTTAACTGCAGAATAACAAACACAAGTTCTGCTTTTGGTAGACTGTGTTCCACTGCATGGGAATGTCGAGGAATCAGCCCAGCAACAAAGCTGAAGGTCTACAGCGCCGTGGTACTCACTACCATCCTGTATGCTTGTGAAACATGGACTGTGTTTAAAGGCATGAAAGACAACTCAATCATTTCCACATTACTTGTCTTCACAGAATATTACACACCAGATAGCAAGACAAAGTACCAGACACTGAAGTTCTCTCTAGAGCAAGTCTACCATCAGTCCACACACTGCCGATGAGAGCACAGACCCGGTGGGCAGGTCATGTCATCCATATACCGAATGAGCGCATACCCAAGCAGCTCCTTTTTGGGGAAATCTCTGCTGGAAGACGGGTGGCGTGGGCTTGTAGGGCTGCAGGGCCTGTTTCCTGTGCTGTGTTGTTCTTTGTTCTTTGTAAGACGCTCACATGGAGGGCAGAAGAAATGTTACAAAGACGCACTCAAGGTATCCCTGAAGTTGCTTGACATAGACATGACCACCTGGGAAACGCTAGCACAAAACCGCCCTACCTGGCACAGCCTCATCCACAAGGGCTGTCAACCTTACAAAGCAAGGTGCAATGCTGAAGCACAACTTAAGCATGAGCTGCACAAGTCCAGAGCCACCAGCGCAACAAATACAATGCCTACACAAGTCTTCCCAAAATGTGTCAGGACATCCCGTGCCTGAATTGGCCTGATCAGTTATCTTTGGACACACTGCATCCAGCCTCAAAATGACTAATGGTGTCAAGGTCCTCATCGACGACGATGGTCGAACAACACTGAGGGATACATGACATTTGCATTTTGTGGAGGCTAGTGTCTACTCATAGTCAAGTGATGGTACAATTACCAAAAAAGAAAATGCTGGAAAATCTCAGCAGGTCTGACAGCATCTGTAAGGAGAGAAAACAGCTGACATTTTGAGTCCAGATGACTCTTTGTCCAATATTGCATGGTA
Source organism: Carcharhinus amblyrhynchos (assembly GCF_965287045.1). Classification (NCBI taxonomy): domain Eukaryota; kingdom Metazoa; phylum Chordata; class Chondrichthyes; order Carcharhiniformes; family Carcharhinidae; genus Carcharhinus; species Carcharhinus amblyrhynchos. The sequence goes on along the minus strand of NC_137328.1, from coordinate 90,949,683 downwards.
CAATTACACAGCAAATCACCTCTCACCTGTATGGTTCATATGGTGTTCAGGAATCATACATGCCATGGTGAGTGCCAGTCAGTATGTGAGGATTCAGGCAGAATGTCAGTACTTCCTACCAAAAATAGTCATGGATTAAACCCCGTTCCTTCCCTCTGATATTGCAAAAGTTTGGGATCCCAGATAAAGAATGCCAGGAGTAGGAATTCTCATCAGAACAGAACTTCATGTCTTCATGTCTTCAGTTTACTGCAGCCAGGATCCCTTTCATAGCAGCCTCTGGTAGAAGTGGGAACAAGGACAAAGAGGATATAAGGAATGGTGAAAGAGAAGGGGAAGATGGCAGGTAAGAAAGGTGAAAAGGCAGAAAAATAGGCAGTAAAAGGCAGGAAACATTTGCATACTGAAACAGGGGGTTGGCAAAAGAGAAAAGAGAAGTGATATTTTGCAGAAAAGAAGGAATTTCAGCATCAACTGATAGGTAGTGGGGACTCAGACAGCATTGATAGAGTGGTAGAGTGACAAGAGAAGAATACTAACTTTAAAAATTCAAGTACCAAAAATGGCTACTTTGCATGGATCGTATCAGAAGCCAAGGAAAGATATTCATTTTATTGTAGGTGTTGAGCTCATGATAAGATAAGAACAAAAGAAACGAGAGCAAGACTAGGCCATATATTGTGCTAACTTGCATTTATATTCACCATCAAGAGAAATATAAGATATAATTGATTTACTTATCTTATTAAAATTGACATGGTTTTTGGCTATATTGGTATTAGAATGTTGCATGAAAAATGGCCAGAAATATATTCATTATAATCAATAATAAATATTGTGGTACTGGAAGTCAAAACCTTATTCATAACAGTCAGAACTGGTAACATTTGGGGACGGTGATTCAAGTAATACAGTTTTGACTCTCTATCCAAATTCTTTATCAAGTTCAAATGAAATCTAACTGTACATTTCATTTGTAGTACCTTCAATAACCTGGAGTGCTTCAGGAACCCCAGTAATGATGTCTTTGCCATTTGTGGTGCAGATGAAGGCAGTGGACTGAGAAGCTGCATAATTTGTTTGTCTCTGTTTTCTGAGCCCTCATCTCAGCTAGCTGGGTTTTTCTTTGCCACTTGCTTCTTCCAATGTCCTTCAAAGCTGTCAGCTCCCAGAGGTCATAGCTGTCAGTGACTGTCTGTGTCAACGTCTGCCACCTTCACATCTCATTTGCAAGCATCCTTGTAGCAGAGGTATGAACACCCAGTGGCCAGTTCAGTGTGCAGAAGCTCTTTGGACATAAGGCTGTCCCCCATCCGATGAACGGGCCAAGCCAGTTCAGACGTTGGTTCAGCAATGGGTGTGGGTTGATGGAATTAGCATGCTCCAGAACCTCTGGATTGGTGACTTGTCCGGCCATGTGATGCCGTGGATACATCCAAGACAGAAAGCTGTAAACTGTTCAGTCTTTTCTCCTGCCTAGCAGTTGTTGACCAGGTCTCACCACTGGAGAAGACTATGCTGAGGACGCAGGCTTGGTAGACTTGCAGTTCGGTGTTCTCAGTCAGATTGCTGTTGTTTCACACTCTTACTCAACTTGGACATAACAGCTATGGCTATTGCATTGTGTGTGTTGATTTTAGCATCGAGTGACATTTTGCTGGTGATTGCGGAACTATTAACAAACCCCAGCGTCACATTGTCAATGCTGATAGAAGGTGGCATGGTGACATCGTGGACTAGGACATTTTTCTTCCTGAAGCTGATTGTCAAACCACATTTTTTAATGGCAAGAGGAAGCTTGTCCATTTACCATCATTATTTTTTCAGGTAACATATTGGAGGCAGCAGTGCCAGCAGCAGCAACAGCAGCACACAAAATATCAGATTGCTTTATCTGCATTATCAGGGAGAAAAATCTGAATTGTGCATCAGCTGTTCAATGTCAGCTTCGAGCGGTCAACAGGAAGGCTAAGGGAAAAGGGAGAAATGTCCTGGTTGTCGCCAACCTTCCACAAGACATTCCCATTGCCTTCTGTTGATAAATTATACAGTCTGATCTATAATGATCTTTTGGGTGTTAGGCTGTCTGAGTTATTCACTGACATAGGTGACAGCAAAATCCGCAATCTCGCCTCCATCAACCTGCTGATCTCTTTGTGCGTCATAAGCTGAAAGCTGTCTGCTTAGCTTCCTGAATAAGGAATATAAAGAACTCTTTCAAAACCATTGGCTACCCTGGAAGACTGTAGTAAAAGAGTGAAGAGTGTGTAAACTTATCTACGAAGATGCTAAAAACATCAAAGTAACGACAACATTCAAGTATGTATGTTAGCTCACTGCATGTGGCAATGAATTATAAATTGACCTTTGAATTCTTGCTTAATATTGACTCTGGGAAGATTTTAAGTAGAAAGAAAGTTGGCTGCCATGATTAATTCATTTTGTTTCCAAACACTAACATAATTTTCTTTTACACAATTACAAAAAGCAATAAACTCGATGGAACCATAACGTCCCCGCAGATTATCCTGTCACAGTGAATACAGAAATATTTCAGATGAAATAGGAAAAGAGCAATGCATTATCATTTAGAAATGGAAATGAAATCATTTGAGGCTACTAATCATACCCTTGTAATTCCCTGACATTTTCTATTATTCTTTATTTATTATCAAGGGGAAGGACCCAGCTTGGATGTATTAGCACGCAGTTGAATTATTCAATGGTATGTGTTCAAGCTGAATCAGCAACACGCTGTAACAATGGTGCATGACTTCCAGGCCTGTGTCATTACCATTCTGACTCCACGGATGTGAATATTCTCAGCATTCAGTGGTGTAAATGCTATAACAGATGGTTGTGTTCCTATTATTCAGTCTGGTCACTCATGGTGGCTGTTACAATCAATACAATATTGTCACTACTCATCCTGCAGCAGCTCCGGATTCAGCATTCTAACTTGAATTGCATTTTGATAAATGAAAAGATAAAAAGTTATAATCAGTTTTCATTTAATGCTCTACTATGGCCTACTGAAACCCTAAGATGTGTTTTAATCAGTGTGTGTGTGTTGGTTTTTAAGATATGTTCTTTCAAAAAAAAACTAGTAAAGTTAACTGTAGATCACAGTATGGTTTCTGTACCAAAATCCAAAAATAAATTATAACATAATTACCAGCTAATGCAAACAATATTATTCTTGAAGATCTCCTATGATTGTGCATATTCCCCAACATTCAATATTAAAAATCTCCGAAGCATTATTACTTGTTATGAATAAAACATGTGATATAAAAGGATTTTTAGTATTGGAGGTGTTAAATGGCAAGTGAAAAAAGACATGTTGTTGACAGGTTGCACTAACAGGTGAAAAGAAATGCTTGATTTTAACTTCTTTGTTCCTATATTGTGAGAACATTTATCTCACATTTTGTTTGTAATTATATGTTAATTCTGTATAATTGATACCAAAAGTGAGTTATTGAAACCAAAAGTCTTGTATTCACATTGTTACTGCCCCTTCTATTCCATGAGCTATAACTTTTCTCACAAGTTGTTTCAAGTGACTTTAGAAAGTCCATTCAGAGCACATCAATAGCATTACCCTCATTAAGCCTCTCTTTTACCTCTTCAAAAAACTCCAGCAACTTAGTTAAACATGATTTCCTCTTTATAAACCCTCGCTGGATCTTCCTAATTAACCCACATTTCTCCATGTGGCTACTAATTCTTTCCAGAACAATTGTTTATTGAAGCTTCCACTCCACACCACTGAAGATAAATTGACAGCTCTGTAATTGCTGGGCTCATCCCCAGGAAATTTGGCATGTCAGCTATGACTCTCATCAACTTTTACGGATGTACCATAGAAAGCATTCTTTCTGGTTGTATCACAGCTCGGTATGGCTTCTGCTCTGCCCAAAACCGCAAGGAACTACAAAAGGTTGTGAATGTAGCCCAATCCATCACGCAAACCAGCCTCCCATCCATTGACTCTGTCTACACTTCTCACTGCCTTGGCAAAGCAGCCAGCATAATTAAGGATCCCATGCACACCAAACGTACTTTCTTCCACCTTCTTCTGTTGGGAAAAAGATACAAAAGTTTGATGTCACTTGCCGACTGACTCAAGAACAGCTTCTTCCCTGCTGCAATCAGAATTTTGAATGCACCTTCCTTCATTAAGTTGATCTTTCTCTACACCCTAGCTATGACTCTAACACTACATTCTGCACTTTCTTGTTTCCATCTCTATGAATGGTATGCTTTGTCTGTATAGTGTGCAAGAAACAATACTTTTCACTGGGTACTAATTTGTGTGACAATAATAAACCAATCAAATCAAATTATCCTGACAACCTTTTTGAATAAGGATATAACATTTGCAATTCTCTCATCGTCTGGCACTTCCCATAAGTCCAGAGAAGACTGGAATATAATGGCCATTTCCATTTTCATTTCCTTCGAAATCCATGGTTTCATCTCATCCAGTTCTGGTGCCTTATTAACTTTTACATACTGACAGTTTATCCAAAACTTTCTCCTGTTGATCCCCTCGACTGATGGAGTCCCCTTCTCTGTCACTATAACCTGGCTAACATCTACTTTCTTGGTAAAGCTGGATGCAAAGTATTTATTTAATACTTCAGCCATGCCCTCGGCTCCATGTGTAAGTTTTTTTTCAGTCCCTAATTATGCATATTCCTCTTTTTACCACCTATTTTCCTATAGAAGATTTTGGGATTCCCCTTAACATTGGCTGCCAGTCTTTTCTCATAATCCTGCTTCACTTCTGTAATATGTTTTTTCATCTCCCCTCTGAATCTTCTGTATTCCTTTTGGTTCTGAATTATATTTTCTACCTGATACCTGTCATAAGCAGACTTTTTTTTTAACTTCTATCTCCTTTTCATCCAAAAATTAGCCCCTGAATCACAGTATGTTGACACACAATAATCATTAGAATAATACAAAATGGCATTTTTGAAGCTCCTTAGAAACTGACACCTACAAACAGGAGGATGAATTGAGAGTGAAAGTGTTCCTGTATTGTTTGGGATCTGTAGGGATCCGTCGAAGATTTTGTATTTATTTGATCTAAGACCAGGTTTCTTTTCAATCAGACTGTCCACTGAACTCAACCCAAATTAAAATGATGCTTCTATTATGTACTGCTGCCTGCTCTTATAAGTTAAGTAGAATGGTTAACTATTAGCAATGCAATGGATCTAAAATCCCTAGTCTACAACAAAGACAAAATGCATAATGTATTTCTGCCAGTAGGCATCAGAGAAATTTGCATATTTGAAAAACTTCCATGGTGCATTGAAACACTGGAGACTTTGGTATAATAAAGTCAGAAACAATTGTCACCTTGGAACTCAATCTATTACTTGTGCTGGCTGGATTGAAACAAAACATTATTCAGTTGATTAATTGCCACATTTTTAAGGCATCAATATCTTTTACTTATTTTCTTGTGTTGTTTATCTTAATTGCTATGCAGAACTTTAAGTGTGCATTTCTAAAGGGAGTAATTAAATTGATCTGAGAACATCGGTACATTAAAAAATTACTTGCAGTACTCAAGCTGCATCTGGAACTTATCATAAGTAATATCCCCTTCAATTTTTCTTTGTTATACATAGCCTGTTCATGGCACTGTCACCACTTTTAAGATTTCTACACAGCAGCGCACACATGTCTGAAATGGAATGTTGACGTGTGTCATCTGTTTGTAGCAATGCTGCATGGCGAGTTCAGAGGACACAGGTCTTGGCAGAGAGAGTACCCTTCATCGTCCAGTAATTCCCCAGAGTGGAGAAGCTACGACATCTTCTCTGGAGCCTTCAACATGTCATCGATGAAGATGAACATCCCGTCAAGGCCATCCCCACACCCCCGCTTCTTGCCTTCAAACAACTGCACAACCTCAAACAGACCATTGTCTGCAGCAAACTACCCAGCCTTCAGGAGAACAGTGACCACGACATCACACAACCCTGCCTCAGCAACCTCTGCAAGATTTGCCAGATCATCAATACGGATGCCAATATCTCATATAAGAACACAATCTACTAGGTACACGGTATGTACTCTTGCAACTCGGCCAACATTGTCTACCTGATACGCTGCAGGAAAGGATGTCATAGAGTCATAGAGTCATAGAGGCCTACAACATGGAAACAGGCCCTTTGGCTCAACTTTTCCATGCTGCCCTTTTTTTTAAAACCCCTAAACTAATTCCAATGGCCTGCATTTGGCCCATGTCCCTCTATACCCATCGTACCCATGTAACTATCTAAATGCTTTTTAAAAGATAAAATTGTACCCACCTCTGTTACTACTTCTGGCAGCTTGTTCCAGACACTCACCACCCTCTGTGTGAAAAAATTGCCCCTCTGGACACTTTTGTATCTCTTCCCTCTCACATTAAACCTATGCCTTCTAGTTTTAGAGTCCCCTACCTTTGAGAAAAGATATTGACTATCTACCTTGTCTATGCCTTCATTATTTTATATTCCTCCATAAGGTCACCCCTCAGCCTCCTACGCTCCAGAGAAAAAAGTCCCAGTCTATTCAGTCTCTCCTTATAACTCAATCCATCAAGTCCCGATAGCATCCTAGAAAATCTTTTCTGCACTCTTCCTAGTTGAATAATATCCTTTATATAATAGGGTGACCAGAATTGCACACAGTATTCCAAGTGTGGCCTTATCAAGGTCTTGTACAACTTTAACAAGACGTCCCAACTCCTGTATTCAATGTTCTGACTGATGAAACCAAGCATGCCGAATGCCTTCTTCACCATTGGCCCAATTGATCAAGATCCCATTGCAATTGGGGATAACTTTCTTCACTGTCCACTATGCCACCAATCTTGGTGTCATCTGCAAACTTACTAACCATGACCTCCATATTCTCATCCAAATCATTAATATAAATAACAAGTAAGAGTGGGCGCAGCACTGATCCCTGAGGCACAACGCTGGTCACAGGTCTCCAGTTTGAAAGACAACTCTCTACAACCACCCTCTGACTTCTGTCAAGAAGCCAATTTTTTATCCATTTAGATACCTCACCCTGGATCCCATGAGATTTAACTTTATGCAACAATCTACCATGCGATACCGAGGCATGGTACATTGGGGAGACTAATCAGATACTACGACAATAAATTAATAAACACCGCTCAACGATCATCAGGCGGGAGTGTTCCCTTCCAGCCGGGGAACACTTCAGCAATCACAACATTCAGCCTCTGATCTTTGGATAAGCATTCTCCAAGGCGGCCTTCACGACACACAACAACGCAGAATCGCTGAACAAAAATTGATAGCCAAGTCCCGCACACATGAGGACGGCTTCAACCGGAATCTTGGGTTCATGTCACACTATCTATTATCCCCACAACTTACCTGGGCTTGCAAAATCTTACTAACTGTCCCAGCTGGAGACATTACGCATCTCTTTAACCTGCCCTCTTTAACAGGGCATATACAGACACACACTCAATTTACATGATAATGGTTGGAATGTGAGTTTTTATAGGTAATCAAGTCTTAAAAGTACAAATAATGTGAGTGGAGAGAGGATTAAGCACAAGTTAAAGAGGTGTGTATTGTCTCCAGCCAGGACAGTTAGTGAGATTTTGCAAGTCCAGGCAAGTCATGGGGGTTACAGATACTGTGACATGAATCCAAGACCCTGCTTGAGGCCGTCCTCATGTGTGCGGAACTTGGCCATCAGTCTCTGCTCAGTAATTCTGCGTTGTCGTGTGACATGAAGGCCGCCTTGGAGAACGCTTACCCGAAGATGAGAGACTGAATGCCCGAGACAGCTGAAGTCTTCCCCGATAAGAAGGGAATATTCCTGCCTGGTGATTGTCGAGCAGTGTTCATTTATCTATTGTTGTAGGGTCTGCATGGTCTCCCCAATGTACCATGCCCCGGGACATCCCTTCCTGCAGTGTATCAGGTCATCAACGTTGGCCGAGCCGCAAGAGTACGTACTGTGTATGTGGTGGATGGTGTTCTCACTTGAGATGATGGCATCCGTGTCGATAATCCGGCACATCTTACAGAGATCGCTGTGGCAGGGTTGTGTGGTGTTGTGGTCTTGCCTGGACTTGCAAAATCTCACTAACTTTCCTGCCTGGAGACAATACACACCTCTTTAACTTGTGCTTGGCTCTCTCTCCACTCACATTGTCTATACCTTTAAGACTTGATTACCTGTAAAGACTCGCATTCCAACTATTATCTTGTAAATTGAGTTTGTGTCTGCATATGCCCTGTTTGTGACCACAAGTCTTCACTCACCTGATGAAGGAGCAGCGCTCCAAAATCTTGTCCTGTCAAATAAATCTGTTGAACTTTAACCTGGTGTTGTGAGGCTTCTTACTGTGCTTATCCCAGTCCAACGCTGGCATCTCCACATCATGCTTACTTGCATTAAACAGATAAGTTGCAGATGTCAGTTGAACTTCCCATTATGTATTTGGGCCTCAAGGAAGTTAGCTAGTTCTAGTTCTTGGAATAGGGCTGGAGGAGTTGATTCTCAGAATGACGGGGCAAAAAATAAAGTGTCAGGAAAAGAGACGGTCAAAATGCTGCTGAGTGAAAAAGAGGCAGCATGGCAACACAACGGTTAGCACTGCTGCCTCAGAACACCAGGGACCAAGGTTCAATTTCAGGCTTGGGTCACTGTCTGTGTGGAGTTTGCACGTTCTCCCTTTATGTGCCTGGGTTTTCTTGGTGCTCTGGTTTCCTCCCACAATCTGAAAGATGTGCTAGTTAGGTGTACTGACCTGAACAAGCACTGGAGTGTGGTGACTAGGGGAATTTCACAATAACTTCATTGCAGTGTTCATGTAAGCCTTACTTGTGACAAATAAATAAACGTTACTTTGGCTTGCATTTAATATTACTTTAATTTTCAAAACTTAGATTTTGCATCTATCTAATTATCACCACCCATACATTGTTGACAGAAAGTATCAATGCTAATTTCCGTCGTAAGTGAGATAGATGTTCCAATTTCTAAATCCCATGAAGCAGAGAGAGGGAGCATAGTTCACAACTACCGAGACAATTTATTTTTTCATTTTAGTTTGTTTCTAAAGTTCATTGCAAAAACAAACAAAGTTTGCTTGATGGATACACAAGGAAGGAAGGGCAATGAAGGAGGGCAGGGAAAAGGTAACTGAGGCTGAGTGGATCTCAGATCCAGTGCCACCCTAGAACTGGAAAGAACATAGAACATAGAACACTACAGCACAAACAGGCCCTTCGGCCCACGAGTTGCGCCGATCACATCAACACCTATCTATAACCCCCAATCCCATAAAACCCCATATACTCATCCAGAAGTCTTTTAAAGGACTCCAGCGAGTTCGCCTCCACCACCACTGACGGCAGCCGATTCCATTCACTCACCACCCTCTGAGTGAAAAACTTACCCCTAACATCACTTCTGTACTTTCCTCCCCGCACCTTAAACCTGTGTCCTCTCGTAGCGACCATTTCAACCCGGGGAAATAGCCTCTGAGAATCCACCCTATCTATTCCTCTCAACATTTTATAAACCTCTATCAGGTCGCCTCTCAACCTACGTCTCTCCAGGGAAAAGAGACCCAGTTCCCTCAACCTAACTTCATAAGGCATGCCTCCCAGTCCAGGCAACATCCTTGTAAATCTCCTCTGTACCCTTTCAATAGCAAAAGAATTGACAGAAAGTTAAGGATGAGATGAATGACAATGTATCAGGACAAGGCAAGAGGAGGACTGGTTACAAGTGGGGGAAGCAGGAAGATCATTGGAACGTGATGAAGGAGTAGGAAGGGCTAAGGTCTGCCAAAGGTAATGGTGCTGAAATTAAAAGTACAAGATTAAGGATGGGGATTGGAAGAAAACAGCTTAGTGTCATTTTATCCTTTAAACTCTGCAGCTAACGCCTAATATCACATCACACTTATCACTGCCTACCCAAAAGGATGCATAAAAACAGAGAAGTGATCAAGAACAAAAAAAAACAAAAAAATCGTGGACGGGGGAAGGGAATTCACAGACATGAATGGAAGAGGAAGAGAGAAGGGGAATCTGAAGGGGAAGAAAAAAACAGAAACAGCACACGAGAATTAATATGTTAAATCAATAAAAGCTGCCTTGATTAATACATTATAAGGCTTTAATGCAATTTCAAAGGCTCAGGTGACTTTAGGAATTCCTTTGAGTTTTGCTGCCATGACTTATGATGTCACAAGAAGATTGCAACTGTGTTGCAAATTTGTAAAGCACTCCAGGCAAGCTATTATTCTGTTCAGCTCAGCAAGATAGCTTAATGTATGTATATGTAGGATGTGAGGTTTGACAGGTTGACTAAACTGATTAAGTATTTAATAAATGTGGCTGTTTTGTTGAAACATGGTATTCAATGTGGAATGGACAAGTCGGAGAACTGCTTCTCGTGTGAGGTAATTTGCAGATGCTTTAGTCAGCCTGAGACCCAATTTAGAAATGTGTGGCTTCACTCAATACAGCTGTCAGCAATTTAACAACTTTTATCTGCGCACCAGGAAACCAGAAAAAGGGAAAACATTGAATGGGAAAAGGTCATTTGATCATGATAATCCAATTACTTTCACAGAGCCTGTACAATTACCCTGAGTCTAAGTGCTGATTTTCATGTGGGACATGAGTGTGACCTGTAAGGAGGGGACAGCAACATTTAGTGACAGCCACTTACATGGAACCATACATAGAATATAGATGCAGGAGTAGGCCATTCAGCCCTTTGGGCCTGCTCCACCATTTATCTTGATCATGGCTGATCATCAAATTCAATACCCTGGTCCCACCTTCCCCCCATTTTCTTTGATTCTTTTAGCCCCAAGAGCCAGATCTAATTTTGTCTTGAAATCACACAATGTTTTGGCCTCAACTACTTTCTGTGGCAGTGAATTCCACAGATTTGCCACTCTTTGGGTAAAAACACATTCTTCTAAATTTAATCCTAAAAGCTTTACCCCTTATCTTCAAACTATGACCCCTAGTTCTGGACTCTCCCACAATCAGAAGCATTCTTTCTGAAACTATCTTGTCTACTCCTCTTAGAATTTTATAAATTTCCATGAGATCCTGCTTACTCTTCTAAACTCCAGTGAATATAATCCTAATCAATTTAGGCCCACCTCATATGACAGACCTGCCATCCCGGGAATCAGCTTGGTAAGCCTTCGCTGTACTCCCTCTATAGCAAGAACATCCTTCCTCATATAAGGACATCAAAACGGCACACAATACTCCAGATATGGCCTCATCAAATCATACACAATTGCAGTAAAATATCTCTATTCCTATACTAAAATCAGCTCGCTATGAAAGCCAACATACCATTTGCCTTCTATATTATCTACTGTCCCTGCACGCTTACTTTCAGTAACTGATGCATGAGGATACCAAGGTCTCACTGAGTATCCATCTCTCTCAACTTACACCCATTCAAATAATAATCTGCCTTCCTACCTTTTGCTACCGAAGTGGATAACCTCACATTTATCCATAGTATACATATCTGTCATAGATATGCCCATTCACTCAGCCTATCCGAGTTACAGTGAATCACTGCATCCTCCTCACAGTTCACCCTCCCAACCCAACTTTGTATCATCTGCAAATTTGGAGATAATACATTTAATTCTCTTGTCTAAATAATGAACATATAATGTGAACAATTGTGGTCCCAGCACAGATCCCTGCAGTACCCCATAGTTACTGTCTGCCAATTGGACAAAGACCTCCTTATTCCAACTCTTTGCTTCCTGTCTGCTAACCAGCTTTCTATCTATCTCAAAATACTATCCTCAATCCCGTGTGCTTTAACTTTACATAGTAATCTGCTCTGTGAGACCTTGTTGAAAGCCTCTGAATAAATCACATCCACCAATTCTCCTTTGTCAACTCTACTGGTAACATTCTTAAAGAATTCCAGCAGATTTGTCAAGCATGATTTCCCTTTTGTAAATCCATGCTGACTTTGTCTGATCATACCATTGCTTTCCAAATGTTATGCTGTGAAATTCTTGATAATGGACTCTAGTAACTTCCCCATACTGACGTTTGGCTCACTGGTCTATAATTCCCTGTGTTTTCTCTCAACCACCCTTTTTGAATAGCAGCCTTACATTAGCAACCCTCCAATCTGTGGGAATCATTCGAAAGTCCAAAGAATTTTGGAAGTTAACTACCAAATGATCTACTATTTCTAGGGTCACTTCCTTAAATACTCTGGGATGAAGATTATGAAGCCCTGGGGATTTATTCACCTTCAATCCTATTAATTTCCCAAAACCATTTCTCCCACTAATACTGATTTCCTTTAGTTCCTGACTAAAATTCGTGTTTTTCAAAACTTCCAGTACAGTTTTCATGTTTCCTTTGTGAAGACAGAGGAAAAGTATGAATTTAGTTTCTTAGCTATTTCTTTGTTCCCCATTTTGATTTTCCATGTTTCTGACTGTAAGGATTGAAACTCCATCCTTTCCAGACCTGGACTCATTTCCTTATTTAAGTGTGGCTTTCTCCTGTGATCACCAACTCATTGGTGAACAGGAGAAAAATGTAAACTAGCAAGAGGCCACTGTTGAGGGAATGACCGCCCTAGTGGTGCCAGTGGTGCCAGATGGAAGCAACACTCAGTGGGAGTTGTGCTTGGCGGCATATTAAAATTGCACCATTGTCCTATCATGTCACTGGATCCCCAATTTTGAATAATTGGCCTTTGCCTACCTATTGCAAGCACCCCATTAACCTCTCAAATTTGGGTATTATAACAGTAGTGGTCATATATGAATGGATGAGTATGGAGGAGAATTCTCTGCCGTTATTCTAACCCACTCCCATCCATTCCCGCATACCCCTTTCATTAGAGTAATCGAGGTTTGCAGAATGGAAACAGGCTTGTCGGCCCAACTTGCCCATGCCGCCCATCTTTTATCATTAAGCTAGTCCCAATTGCTTGCATTTGGCCCATATCCTTCTATACTTATCTTACTCATGTAATTGTCTAAATGCTTTTTAAAAGATGAAATTGTACCTACCTCTACTAACGCCTCTGGCAGCTCATTCCTGACATTTATAGAAATCATAGAAACCCTACAGAAAGATGCCATTAAGCCCATTGAATCTGCATCAACTACAGTCCCACCCAGGCCCTACCCTCATATCCCCATATTTTATCCGCTAAACTCCCTAACCTATGCATCTCAGAACACTAAGGGCAATTTTAGCATGGTCAATCAACCTAACCTGCACATCTTTGGACTGTAGGGCGAAACCAGAGTACCCAGAGGAAACCCACACAGACATGAGGAGAATGTGCCACCCCCAAGCTGGTAGCTTGGTAGGCTTCCAGTGCTTCCAGACCAGAGATCCGGCAGATCTACAGGTGCCTCAGACAGTGACTCAAGCCAGGAATCGAATCCAGGTCCCTGGAGCTGTGAAACAGCAGTCCTAGCCATTGTGCTACCGAGCCACCCACTCACCACCCTCTGAGTGAAAAAATTGCCCCTCTGGACCCTTTTGTATCTCTCTCCTCTCACCTTAAACCTATGCCCTCTAGTCTTAGACTTTCCTACCTTTGGGAAAAGATGTCGACTATCTATCTGATTTATGTCCCTCATTATTTTATAGATCTCTATAAGATCACCCTTAAGCCTCCTACAATCCAGGGAAAAAAGTTTCAGTTTATCCAGCCTTTCCTCACAACCTAAGCAATCAAATCCTGGTAGCACCCTAGTAAATCTTTTTTGCGCTCTTTCTAGTTTAATAACATCCTTTCTCTAAGGTGACTAGAACTGTACACAGTATTCCAAGTGTGGCTTTACTGATGTCTTGTCCAACTTCAACAAGGTGTCCCAACTCCTGTATTCAATGTTCTGACCAATGAAACCAAGCATGCTGAATGCCTTCTTCACCACCCTGTCCATCTGTGACTCCATTTTCAAGGAGCTATGAACCTGCACCCCTAGATCTCTTTGTTCTGTAACTCTCCCCAATGCCCTGCCATTTACTGAGTAGGTCCTGCTCAGATTCGATCTACCAAAATGCAACACCTAACCTTTGTCTAATTTAAAATCCATCTGTTATTCACCAGCCCACTGGCCCAATTGATCAGGATCCTGTTGCAATTCCAGGTAACCTTCTTCACTGTCCACTATGCCAACAATCTTGGTGTCATCTGCAAAGTTACTAACCATGCCTCCTCAACTGAAACATTAGAATGTCTCTCTAACACCATATACCATATTATACATCCTTGTTCAAAACATATAGCCCTTGAATATATTTCTTAGTATTTATTCCTGCAAACTAAAATTTAATTCCAATCTAGAGGATTTTAAAATGTAGACCATCCTTGTTTTTAATGCACAAGTAAATGGGCTTCAAGACAGCTTTAAAGCACACTATTGAATGAACATCTCTTTTATCAGCACTGACTTTGTGGGTTTAGTTTTCACCCTCAGCTATGTTCTGGGCTCCATGCTCCTCAATTCTCTGCTGAGGCAGGGCGTTAATACCATAAAGTCATAGAGTCATAAAGATTTACAGAATGGAAACAGGCCCTTCGGCCCAACTTGTCCATCCGCACTTTTTTTTAACCCCCTAAGCTAGTCCCAATTGCCTGCATTTGGCCCATACCCCCCTATACCCATCTTACCCATCTTACCCATAACTGTCCAAATACTTTTTAAAAGACAAAATTGTGTCCACTTCCACTATTACCTCTGGCAGCTTGTTCCACTCACCACCTTCTGTGTGAAAAAATTGCCCCTCTGGGCCCTTTTGTATCTCTCCACTCTCATCTTAAACCTATGCCCTCTTGTTTTAGATTCCCCTAACTTTGGGAAAAGACACTGACCATCTGGTGGATCTAGGTCCCTCATTATTTTATAAACCTCACTAAGATCACCCCATTGTCTTCTATGCTTCAGAGAAAAAGGTCCCAGTCTATCCAGCCTCTCCTTAAACTCGATCCATCAAGTCCCAATAGCATCCTAGAAAATCTTTTCTGCACTCTTTCTAGTTTAATAATATCGTTTCTATAATAGGGTAACCAGAACTGTATACAGTATTCCAACTGTGGCCTTACCAATGTCTTGTACAACTTCCCAAGTCCCAAGTCCTATATTCAATGTTCTGACCAATGGAACCAAGCATGACAAATACCTTCTTCGCCATTCTATACACCTGTGATTCCAGTTTCAAGGAGTTATGAACATTTATCCCTAGATCTCTTTGTTCTGTAACTCTCTCCAATGCCCTACCATTAATTGAGTCAGTCCTGTCCTGGTTTGATCTACCAAAATGTATCACCTTACATTTATCTAAGTTGAACTCCATTTGCCATTCATCAGCCCTCTGGCCCAATTGATCAAGATCCCATTGCCATTGGAGATAACCTTATTCACTGTCCACTATGCCATCAACCTTGGTGTCATCTGCAAACTTACATGTCTCCCATATTCTCATCCAAATCATTAATAAAAATGACAAATAACAGTAGACCCAGCACCAATCCCTGAGGCACACTACTGGTCACAGGCCTCCAGTTTGAAAAACAGCCCTCTACAACTACCTTCTGTCATCAAGCCAATTTTGTATCCATTTGGCGACCTCACTCTAGATCCCATGAGATTTAATCTTAGGGAACAATCTACCTTGTCAAAGGCCATTAGGCATCCATCGTGAACACCTGGGTTATCATATGCTGGCTGGAAGATTTTTTTCTTATTCATTCATGGGATAAGAGCATCACTGGCTGGCAGCATTTATTGCCCATCCTTATTTATTCCTCACTGCCTTGTTTTCGATTTAGCAACATCCAATAACGTGTTGACTGATACCCAGTCTTTCAAACAGCTATAATCTGTTTACCAGTCAATTTGTTCCCACAAACACCCATAAGGACCTCAGACTTCCCACTGTACATGAATGGTATGTCTTAACCACAGCCCTCTTTTGTAACATGAGTTTTTTCCATATGTATTTGATTATCTGTGTTGGTTCATGCTCTGGATCCATGCCCAATATTTCTATTTCCATTTTTTGGTTTTACTCAAGCTTTTTTATCCTCTGCATCCTGTAACCCAGTCATACACTTTTCATTCTCCCACCTCATCTCATAGAATGTTCACAGAAAGCTCTGTTGCTTCCACAATCTCCACCTTAAGCTCCTCGATCTTCCTAGTAGCTTGTTGCAGCTCCAGGTTTGGTGGAATAAAGAAGCTCACAGATACACTCTGCTTCTTTCAGCAGTCTCTGAAGGCTCTATTAAGTTATCTATTGTTGCCCCCTTATCAGGAATAACCTCAACTGCCACTTCTTCCTCTCCTGCTGACCTTCCTACTAGTATACTCGTTGATGGCTAATTGTGTCAACCTCTTTCCCCTTTTACCCAGCCCATCCATTGTTGCCTCATCGGACACTAGGCAGTTGATCAAAAACTGCCATTCTTCACCCACCCCCGCTATTTTCTTCCAGAATTTATTCACCTACAATCAAGGTTCTTGCGATCCAAGCCCTTTGTGACGATTGTCCCTTTAAGGGGAACATAGCACAGTAAGACTTAGATGCCTTGTGAGGCCAATCAGGATTCACTCTATGGAGTGTGGAATCACCCAATGCTGATTCTGAGGCAAAGAGATATTTAGGGAGCTCGCTCCAGCTCGCTGCTGTACAATTGTTATTGATAAATACCATTTGTGTTTGTTAATGAAGTCTGTGAAAGTGCATCTTTACACTTATTTTGCGGATTGCACCGTCATAATGGCTTACACAAAACTCATGTTATAAAACAGTGCTGTGAAGCTTACATTGACTATGTGCACAGACAAGAGCTTTTTGTGTCACAGTAGACAGCAGTCCAAAAATGGAGAGTTGATAAATCGCAGAATTGGAACTTACAGATTTCCCTGTTTCAATATTTATGTTTTATATAGCGAGTCCATAAGGATATTATATCATGGGCAGCCTCGGGTTCTTGATAAGAGAGGGGATTAAGGGTTATGGGGAGAGGGCGGGAAAGTGGAACTGAGCCACAACAGATCAGCCATGATCTTATTGAATGGCGGGGCAGGCTCGAAGGGCTAGATGGCCTACTCCTGCTCCTATTTCTTATGTTCTTATGTTCTTATGTTCTCTCTGTATCCCAGTTATAGTCATCACTGAGTTTGTGCCAATTAAGTGTGGATTTTCATACGCAGGACTAGCTAATAATTCCTTGTCTCTTGTATCCCTACTACAGGCTGTTATATACAGTCCACTGAAGATCAAGAATGATAATTTATAATCATGTAAAGATAACACTGCTAATTGTTCTGATAAGGGCACTTTATAACAGGACATGTATAGTGAAGGGATGTTGCAAATGCAGATGATTCACTCCAAAAATCTTGCTCAACCCAACAAATAAAAAATCAGACCCAACAATCTTTTGGATAAGATAGAGGTGGAGAGACTCTTCCCACTCAGAAAGGATAGTAGGACTAGGGGGCACAGCCTCAAGATAAAGGGGGGGCGGTTTAGAACGGAGTTGAGGAGGAACTTCTTCACTCAAAGGGTGGTGAATCTCTGGAATTCTCTGCCCGTTGAAGTGGTGGAGGCTACCTCGCTAAATATTTTTAAGACGCGTGTTGATGGGTTTTTGGTAAGAGAGGGGATTAAGGGTTATGGGGAGAGGGCGGGAATGTGGAACTGAGCCACGACAGATCAGCCATGATCTTATTGAATGGCAGGGCAGGCTCGTAGGGCTAGATGGCCTACTCCTGCTCCTATTTCTTATGTTCTTATGTTCTTAATCTGGCATAGCGAGTGAGGTCAGTTAGAAAAAGATTGGACATCAAGAAGACAAAGCTAGTGGTATAAAGTGAATGACATTGAATTAGTTGACTGTTACATACACTGTCCGACTTTTCTTTCTGTTGAAGCTGGTGGAATGGCTAATCAAACAATGCATAAAAATAGCAGCCAATTTGAAGTTTTCCAAAAGTTAGAAGTACCTCCAGAGGTTTCTGTGCATCTTAAAAGCTTATTTTAAAGACAAATCCAAAAATATATAAGATGTGAAAGGTTCAGGTTTCTAAACATTAACATAACTTGGACAAACTGGAACATTTCACAATCAGAAATTTGTTCAGTCCCTGTCACGAACATGTGATAGTGGAATGAGGAATTAGATGATCTCCTTCGGGACTGCTTTGAGTCAGTAGACTGGTCCATAATTAAAAAACTTAGCAACCAACCTGAACAAAAATTCCACTTCAGTAACCGATTTCATCATTAAATGTGTAGAAGACTGTGTGCCAAAGAAGTAAATCTGTGTGATTCCCAACCGAAAATCATTGGTGAACAGGGATATCCAGTGTTTGCTGAAGTCCAGGTCTGTCCGAGGCGTTCAAGTCAGGTGATACTGAGTTCTACAGGAAATCCAGATATGATCTATGGACATCCGTCAATGATGCAAAAGACAGCACTAGACCAAGCTAGAGTCCCAGGCTAGCCACATGGACCCCCACAAACTACAGCCAGATCTGCAAGACATAACAGGCTACAAGATGAAAGCAGGTAAAATCACCAGCGCCAATTCAGCCCTCCCCGATGAGCTCAATATATTTTATGGCCGCTTTGCGCTGTATGTTAATTTGAGCTGGTCAGTAATGAATCAAATCAAATCAAAGAAAGCTCTGCCATTTAGATGTATCAAAAAGAAGACTTTTTAGTGATGCTTGGTAGTATGCTAAGTGATGCTCTGATCTAAAATGTATATGCAGCATGCACTATGTTGTCCCTCAAAGTTGTATCACTATTTGCAATACAAAAAGAGGTTATGCTGAGAGAGTAATTGATGGGGCACATTGAGCAGCTCAGATAGATCTAGTACATGGTTAACAAACACTTGAGAGTACCTGAAGAATCCATTGATTAGATGGAGTCAAACATGTTGCTTTGAAATGACAAATAAAAATGGGGTTAAGGCAATCTATTACAATCAAAAAAGCTGAAAGTGGAAGATGGCATTAGACTAAATTCTAACAAGAGTCAGTCTGACATGACCCCCAACTGATTAGTCAATTGAATTTACTGATGTTTGTTGATTGTTGTCATAACCAGGAAGTGAAGCATTATCATTGCCATAAGATTTGGTTTGTACTGCTGTTATTGGCAGCACAAAGATACAGACATATAAAAAGACAGAGGAAGCAACTAGCCAATTAAGCAAGATCCATTCTGACATGATTTAACTTCAATGCTGATATAAACTATACTTACACCCTTTGGTTTTCCCAAACTTATGAGGCCTTAAAGCCCAATGTTGCTGAAAACTTTTCACTCTTTGAAATACATATCCATTGAACCAAAGCTTCCTGAAGACTACGTATTTATAACAGAAAAAATGCAAACTCTTCTACTTATCCTGTAACTTATTAAGCTTATGTAAGGTATCAAACTAGTAGTCCTCTCTTTTTGAGGCCTTTTATGTTTTCTAGGCCTTTAAAATAAGAAGAGTACAGATAAAGATTTATAGAATTCTACTGGGACTTGATGGTTTGAATTATAAGCAGAGGCCGAATAGACTGGGACTTCTTTCCTTAGAGCATAGGAGGCTGAGGGACGATCTTATCGAGATCTATAAAATAATGAAGGGAATAGATCACCTAGATAGTCAACAACTTCTCCCAAAGGTAGGGGAGTCTAAAACTAGAGGGCATAGGTTTAAGTGAGAGGGGAGAGATACAAAAGGGTCCAAAGGGACAATTTTTTCACACAGAGGGTGGTGAGTGTCTGGAATAAGTTACCAGAGGTAGTAGCAGAAGCGGGTACAATTTTGTCATTTAAAAAGCATTTAGACAGTTACATGGATAAGATGGGTTTAGACAGATATGAGCCAAACAAGAGCAATTGGGGCTAGCTTAATGGTTAAAAAAGAAGGGCAGCATGGGCAGGTTGGGCCAAAGGGCCTGTTTCCAAGCTATAAACCTCTACGACTCTATGTTCCCCACAATGTGAGGCAACTAAAATTAGATACAGTGAGAGGAATTCTTTAGAATATCAGTAAGATGGAACTACAAAATCACAGGAGGCGTGGGTGTGGGTGTGAACACCCATGGAATTACTCCCACTCATCTGTTGTAACATTGATAGAAGAACCATAAAAACCCATGGTTTCTATTGTACCCCCCTGAAATTTATGTTGGATGACAGACAGAGCTAGGCAATCCCACAGCCAGTTAATCAGATCAAAATTCTGCAGTCCGTCCAAATCCAGTCAGAAAGCATACATAAACCCATTTTCATTGATGGGGAAGCTCAACAAATCACTGCAAAAGACAAGGCAAAAGTCTTTGCAACCATCTTCAGCCAAACAGCTAAGTGGATGATACATGCAAAAGAAGCAAGTCAGAGTGAATTCAAGGAGAAGCAAGGCCATGGAAAGTCTTTAAAACAAGGATGGCATTGTTTGACTGCAGCCAATGTAGGACAGCAAGGGTGAAAGATGAACAGCCCTTGGTTTAAGTAAGAGCACAGGCAGCAAAGGTTCGAACGACCTTACGTCTACAAAGAATAGAATTTGGGAGCAGCCAGGAAGCAATGAAATAGTCAAATCTAACGTAATAAAAGCATGAATGAGAGTTTCAACAATGAGCTAAGACGGAGGGACGAAATAATTGTCCCAATGCCAGGAGCACGATCAGGTTAAATTTAACACAAAGACCCATAAGATATGTGAGGGTTAACTACAGTGGCACATTCTAAGCAGTGCCTTAAAAGAGGAGGAAGGGAGTGAGAGATAAAAAGATTAATATCCATGTAATAGTGCTCCCATAAAGCTTGAAAAATTCAAATCCTGGTCATGAACCCCAGGCAAAAATATAAGAACATTCGAGTGAATACCAAGGCAAGAAAATTCAGCTAAAGCACCAGGCAAATCCTCAACCCTTCGCCTTAATTTATTGTGAGGAAACAATCTGGTTTTCCACCTAGTGGATACCTTGGAGTTAATAATATCTAAATTCAGTTTGCCAAAGTATTTTCCATCAAGTAGTTCAAGTTCTATTAGCATTTACACTACCAGTGTCATCAAAGTTCACACAAGCAATTGAGTGAATGAATTAGTCCTTGCTTGCTAATTAATGAAGTCATCAGTAGTTTAACGTCTGTGGTAGGTAAAATGTTAGAATCCGTCATTAAGGAGGAAATTGCGAGGCATCTTGAAGGGAATTGCTTGATAGGGCAGACGCAACACGGTTTCATTAAAGGGAAGTCGTGTCTGACAAATTTACTGGAGTTCTATGAGGATGTGTCTAGGGCGGTGGATAGAGGAGAGCCGGTGGATGTGGTCTTTCTGGATTTTCAGAAGGCGTTTGATAAGGTACCTCACAAGAGGTTACTGCAGAAGGTCAGAGGACATGGAGTTGGGAGTAGGGTGTTAGCGTGGATAGAGGATTGGTTGTCAAATAGGAGGCAGAGAGTGGGGGTCAATGGGTGCTATTCAGATTGGCGGTTGGTGACTAGTGGGGTGCCCCAGGGGTCGGTGCTGGGGCCTCAGCTATTTACCATTTATATAGATGATCTGGAGGAGGGAACCGAGTGTAGGGTGTCGAAATTTGCTGATGACACCAAGATTGGGGGAAAGGCAAATTGTGCGGAGGGTGTGGAGAGTCTGCAGAAGGATCTAGATAGGCTGGGCGAATGGGCCAGGAAATGGCAAATGGAATTTAATGTTGGCAAGTGTGAGGTGGTCCACTTTGGTAGGAAGAATGGTAGGAAGGATTATTACTTACGTGGCGAAAAACTGCAGCAGGCGACGGTGCAGAGGGACCTCGGGGTCCTTGTGCATGAGTCGCAAAAACCCAGCCTGCAGGTGCAGCAGGTGGTCAGGAAGGCGAATGGGATGCTGGCCTTCATAGCGAGGGGGATTGAATATAAAAGTAGGGAGGTCTTGCTGCAGCTGTATAGGGCACTGGTGAGGCCGCAGCTGGAGTACTGTGTGCAGTTTTGGGCGCCGCACCTGCGCAAGGATATTTTGGCCTTGGAGGGAGTGCAGAGGAGGTTTACTAGGCTGATACCGGAGTTGAGGGGGTTGAGCTATGAGGAGAGGCTGAATAAACTAGGCTTGTACTCGTTAGAGTTTAGAAGAATGAGGGGAGATCTCATTGAGACGTATAAGATGATGAATGGGATGGATAGGATAGAGGTGGAAAGACTCTTCCCGCTCAAAAAAGACAGTAGGACTAGGGGGCACAGCCTCAAGATAAAGGGGGGGCGGTTCAGAACGGAGTTGAGGAGGAACTTCTTCACTCAAAGGGTGGTGAATCTCTGGAATTCTCTGCCCGTTGAAGTGGTGGAGGCTGCCTCGCTAAATATTTTTAAGAAGCGGGTTGATGGGTTTTTGATAAGAGAGGGGATTAAGGGTTATGGGGAGAGGGCGGGAAAGTGGAACTGAGCCACGACAGATCAGCCATGATCTTATTGAATGGCGGGGCAGGCTCGAAGGGCCAGATGGCCTACTCCTGCTCCTATTTCTTATGTTCTTATGTTCTTATGTCAATGTCCTGAACTAATTATTTATTAATATTAGAATCAAAGTTAGCAGCACCCAACTTAGACATTGACAGTACTAGTAGTTAACAGATTAGACTACCAGATAAAATTAATCACAGCGATTAAACAGCAGTTCAGTTTGGTTTCAGTAATTCAACACCAACTACGTGATGTTTACAAAACTGGAGTTGAGATTGTAGTCTCACATTGATGTAAACTGGCGAAATTAATGAGGGTTAGAACACACATTGAAAATTTATGCACATTAGAAAGCTATTTGGCCCATCATAAAATCCCGACAGTGCAGAAGGAGGCCATTCGGCACCGACCACGATCCCTCCCAGGCCCTATTCCCACAACCCCACATATTTACCCCACTAAGCCCCTGACAAGAGGATCAATTTAGCATGGCCAATCAACCTAACCCGCACATCTTTGGTCTGTGGGAGGAAACTGGAGCACGCAGAATAAGCTCACACAGACACGGGGAGAATGTACAAATTCCACACAGACAGTGACCCAAGGCTGGAATTGAATCCAAGTCCCTGGCGCTGTGAGGCAGCAGTGTTAACCACAGTGTATCGGAAAAATAAGCTATCTATCCTCATTTCACTTTCCATCCCTTGATCTGTAGCCCTGTAGGCGATGGCACTTCAAGGTCATAACCGAATATTTTTTAAATATGGTGAGCATTTCTGCCTCCACTATCCATTCAGAAACTAAGGTTCAGATTTTTGCAGAACTGTGGAGATCTGTGGATCTTTCAAAATGGTGGGCTGGACCCAGATGTCGATGTCTGTCCCCCATTTCTGACAGATCCCATTTGTGCTGGTAGGGGCAAGGGGACAGGGCATTACTACCACATGAGGCAAACCCAAACTCAGCAGGGGCATTTGAAATAATTGCAGAGTTACATATGAACGTACATGCAAACAAACATATGAATTGGCAGCAGGAGTGGGCCATTTGGCCTGCTCCACCATTCAATAAGACCATGGCTGATCTGATTGTGGCCTCAACTCCACATTCCACCTACTCCAATAAACTTTGACTCCATTGTTAGTTAAGAATGTTTCTACCTCTGCCTTAAAAATAGTCAACAACCCTGTCTGCATTGCTGTCCAGGGAAGAGAATTCCAAAGATACGCAAACCTCTGAGAGAAAAAGTTTCTTCCCGTCTTCATTTTAAATGAGAGATCCTTATTTTTAAACTGTGTTCCCTAGTTCTAGTATCTCCCACAAAGGTAAACATCCTTTCAACATCCATTGTGTCAAGTCACCTCAGAACCTGTGTTTCAATCAGATCACCCCTCATTCCTTAAACACCAATGGACACCATCCCGACATAGTCATCATTCTTCATGAGATAACACCTGCATGCCCACACCCACCCCATCCTAGGTATCAGTTCAGTAAACTTTCTCAGATCTACTTCTAACCTATTTATCTCCTTTCTTAAATGAGAGACTAAGGACGGAACTTTTTGGTGTGCTCAACCCAAGACTGGAAAATCCAGTCTGAGGTCACCAGACCTTTGTATCGTCCATCTCCATCCACCACAGGAATCACAGGGGACGGGATGGGAAAATTTCACCCATATGTCTATGCAATACTCCAGATGTAGTCTCACCAACACGCTGTACAACTGAGAAAAAAACATACCTACTTATATTCCTTTCCCCTTGCAGTAAACAACTATGTTCCATTTGCCTTTCCAATCACTTGCTGTACCTGTATGATAACCTTTTGTGAATATGTCCTGTTTAAAGTAACTGTGAAGAAGATCTGTCAAGGGGACCTGTCAGAAGCACTTGTCAAAGCGAGCTTTCAAAAAAATGAAAGGTCCTGCCCTTAAATCTTTGAGATAAATTACTGGAGAGTATATAAAATAAATTGTTTGATATTTCACTCTGTTAGTTGATATTACTGGATACCTGCTGCTGACTGATTTTGCAACCATTCATTACCACAGCAGGGTGCCAGCCACTTCATTTTGATTGACAGCTATAGGTGGTTATAGATGCTTTGGAGTGGGACAATGAATCCCAATACTTACTGTTTTAAAGAATTGTTCGCTTGAATGATAGGGTTGTTGTTATAAGGTTTTGTGTAGTTGGTGGGATATAAATGCAATTAAAAAAAAATGAATTAGAGCATTTTTTTCAATGTGGTGACATCTGCAATTGAAACTTGGGCTGAGATTTTCAGAACTCGCCCATGGGTGAATCGCGATGAGTGGGACAGAAAATTTAACTTCAGGTGGAAATTTCCAGTTCCACAGCAAGCGGAAACTTTATTTTCTCTCACCTCTGTGTGGGCCCTGATGTTTGCCTCGGGTGGATAATAGGTGAGTTGTCTTGATAGGCGTATGGGTAAAGAGTAGTGAGTGGGGGGGACATGGGCTAATATGAGTCGACATTAAGTTATCATAGGCTATAAAGCGCCATGGGGGCATAAATGGACATGGAAAGTATAAGTGACCATTTAGGCTTTGATATAGGGCGTAAGTTGCAATGCAGTGTATGAGAGATGCTGGATGTGGGTATAGGAGCATATTTTGTCATGGACAGTACGAACAATTATAGCAGAGGGTACAGGGCATGAGGTGGCATGGAAGGGGCACAGACACTGTGAGGGGAGGATGAGGGCCGAGTGTGGGCAGGATGTTTAATGTTTTAGACTTTAGGACGTACTGCTGGAGCCCCAAGGTAAGTTTTCCACCCAGCCCACGTCCTCACCCAGTGAATGCCTCACCTCCTCACTACAAAGAACAAAGAAAATTATAGCACAGGAACAGGCCCTATGGCCCTCCAGGCCTACAGCAACCATTACCTTGGGGCTCACCTGCTCCAACTTCCAATAGAGCCCAAAACCACATACCACACACCCCAATTTTCTCTCCCACTCCCGATACCATTTTAAAAAGTCAGGTTGATGAAACAGAAATTCTCCCAACTGTGCCCATCTGAGTCGTGGATGAATTCAGGATGGTAAGGTTGAATTCATATCCCATCACTCCATGGCATAGCTCTTTGAGATTGTGACACAGTTTATCTCCCTGCAAAGCTGAATCATTCATGGGCAAACCACAAATTCAGCATAGATTAAGCCAGCTATCATTATGGATGTGCTTACTCAAAGATCTCTGTTTACTCTGAAGTTTCTCAAAGTGCAATACACATGTTACAAACAGAATCTGTCACTCAGTTGTTTTTACATGAGCTGCTTGGCAGTGCACTGGGAGAACAGGTGTGCAAGCAATGCAGACAGAACATATGGAGAGCAGATCCTGCTCTCATTACTTTCTGGTCGTAGCTCAGTGCATTTCTGCATTTTGTTTGTGCGTTACATTTGCTTGAGTCCATGCTAAGGTCCCAGATTTGATGCAAAAATAACTCAATTCTGCAATGTGCTGGCTTTGATTTTTTTATTGTCTGTATAAGAGTAGGTGAATTTGAATAAATGAAGCAATCATTGTATCTTGCAATATCAACAGCGTCCTCAAGTGCCATATCATTTTTCTAGACGGCTCGCAATTTTATTAAGCTTAATTTTTGGAACAAAAATGAGACATATTTTCTTTAACTCCTATTGATTAGTTTGCTTTCCAAACGTTTTAGTAACAGGAATCCGTGGCGGAGCTGGCATAAGATGAAAGAAGCTTTCTCGGGGAGATCAACCACCCAGCTCCATTTCTGTAGAGCTTGACACACAATGCCTGGCAACAGTCGCTGGATTCTGGCTCAGCTTCTTTAGACCAGTGGTGTAGTTTGCTGTTGGCATTGTGGGCAGCGTGTTCTGCCAGTGGTGAACAATGTTACCACAAACCTCAGTTTTTAATGCTCATTTCCATCTAGCACTGAAAAATTAAGTATTGGATTAAACAGTTGACCAGTGTGTTCCACAATGTAGTCAGGCCGCATGTTAGCTGAAAGGGGTGTCCCTCCATCTTCATAATGGGTGCATGATTAAGGTAATGGACATAGGGCATTGGGGTGGCCACGGACAGCAACACCCCTGCTCTTACTGCCAAATGTCACGGTCCCCCCTCTCCTTGCAACACCCCCGCTCACCTTGCAAGACAACCACCCCTCCTCCCAATCCCCACCCACTCCCTGCAACATACCTTTTTCCTGGGTCACTCCATGATCCTGGGACTCTGTTGTAGACATAGCCACAGCTGTTCCCTCAAAGGCTCTGCCGAGTGCAAGAGCTGTTGACCTCTGATTAGTTGGTAATTCCAGGCAGGCAGGATGTCATATCCCGCAATTCTCAGCTAGGTGAGAGGTCCTCCATCGTTCTCGTAACTGACTGATGGACAGGCCTTCCTGCTAAAAGTCAGCATGGGTTTCTCACTGCTTTTCCAGACAGCGTAGGAGAGCCCTGGTGAAAAAGGAAAAATTCCACCCTAAGAGTGGGACTTGAACGTGGAGCCTTTGGATATGGTGGTGAGAGTGCTCCCAACTCAGTTGCAACAAATAAACCTGGTGACCACCATCTGCCTGGCTGTCAGTAAATGTTCATAGAATTATAGAATAAAACCATAGAATTCCTACAGTGCAGAAGGAGGCCATTTGGCCCATCAAGTCTGCACCAATCACACTCCAGCTAATCCCTCTGACACTAAGGGGCAATTTAGCATGACCAATCCACCTAACCTACATATCTTTGGGCATTTTTAACACACGTCTGTGTTAAAATATTTTGATTTATGAAGATGTGAGTTCAGGTAGTGCCGGTATGGGAAATTAATATAAATACTATTAATTTATGCAACCTGACGTAACATCAACAGAAGATCCAAAAAAAAACCCCTGGTAAAATAGTCTAAATTAATGATGTTATGGCGAACAATGAAGTGGTTCTCCATTTGAACTTCTTGTGGCTTCTTCAATTTTGCAGGATTTCTCCCAGGAGAACACTTTAAACCCTAGGAATCCTTTTGGATTGATAGCAAGACAAGTTGCATGGCTGAAGCCCTCAAGTTACAAGAACTGATTTTTTGCAAAAAAAAGACAACTTTGTTATTGTTACTGGTAATTTTTCCAGACTTTTATATCTTTATTAATATTTATTTTTGAGGAAAAAATGGAAACTGATTGTTTTTCATCCTCGAAAATGGAATATATATTTTAAATTTCTTCACATATGGCATCTCCTGGTAGAAGTGGTGAAAGATGAAAGAAGCCACAACAAGCAGATTAACAGATCACAGACCACATTTGCAAACTTTGGCACACCTACCCACCAATCACAATTGACAATTGCCTCAGCTTGCTACTGACCAGCTGGAAACTAGTAGAAGTGTTTTGCTGGCTGTGACAAGCACATTTGCAATCAACTTCGAACATAAGGACAGCACAGCTGATGAACGGCAAGGTTGCCCCTGCTGTTGGCTGCCTTATCTGTGGCTTGTTACTGGCTGATGCTGCAACATCAGCTAACATATTCACATATATATCAAACAGATGATTGATGTGTGAGTCAACAGCATTGGCACTGTCATCCAATTATATGCAATGTAATTATTGGGTAGTATTCCCCAAGTTCAAGGCCCAGCTTTAGTTGCTGTGTGCACATCCTGTCTTCCACCCTAGAAGCAGTAAGGAGGGATTTTATTATTACGTTTTTGTTTAAAGCCTTTGGAAAATGTTAATGGGTAAAGCTTACAGTCTTAACTGACATCCCTATTACAGTATGGATATGGATATGGATATGGAATAGATAATGAAATTTGATTGTGGGAGGGCTGTGCCTGGGTGGCTTGTAAATGTGGAATGAGTCAACAGTGTCTTTTGGATCTTGGCCATTCCCCTAGTGCGTTGTACACTGTGTAGCCTTATGCCATTTTTCCCGTCACCTTGATGCCCACCCATATCACCCCCTTCAGAAGTTAAAATCTACGATTTGGCGACTATTTAAGAATGGCATGGTGGCACGGTGGTTTAGCACTGCTGCCTTACAGCACAAGGACCTGATTCTGGCCTTGGGCCGCTGTCTCCGTGCAGCTTGCACATTCTCCCCGTGTCTGCATGGTTTTCTTGTTCCTCCCGATTCCTCCAGGTGCTCCAGCTTGCTCCCACAGTCCAAAGATGTGTGGGTTAGGTTGATTGGCCATGCTAAATTGCTCCTTCGTGTCAGGGGGTTAGCAGTGTAAATAAGTGGGTTAAGGGGATAGGCCAGGGTGGGATTGTGATTGATGCAGACTTGATGGGACAAATGGCCTCTTTCTTCACTGTAGGGTTCTATGATCTTAGAATCTTTGAATCATAGAATCATACAATCCCTACAGTATAGAATTAGGCCATTCAGTCCATCACGTTTGTACCGACCACAATTCCACCCATGCCCTATCCCCATAACTCCACACATTTACCCTGTTAATTGCCCTGACACTAGGCTCAATATAGCCTGGCCAATCAACCTAACTCGCATATCTTTGGACTTGCTGAGTTGTTTCTGATTTTAATTTGTGAACTGAAGCTAATACTTCAATTAGAAATCTGATAGAAAAGGTACTGTTTGAATATCACAAAGAAATCATAGAAATCCTACAGTCCAGAAAGCTGGCAGAATGCAGTCAAACAGCAGCTGACAATGACCTTATAAGGTGACATGATGCTAGAGGTAGCCACATAATCCAAAATGAAACTACTTAGCTTCAAGGTGACCCGCATACCCCAAAGAGAGGCCATAAATTTAAAGTTTTATTGTGAGTATATGAAAGTTAATGGAAAGAAAAAGCGTAGCAATTATGCAGAACAGGTGTGAAGAAATTAAAAGCCTCTCTCCTGAGGGCTATTTAAACATTCATTTATATAAGGCTGATAGGTAAATTCATATTTAGGTTAGGGATGAAGTAATTTGCTGTGTTTGTACTTTAAATCAAAGCTGTTTTATTATTTGATAGAATAATTTAACCTTGGAAATGTAGCCATCACAAATCTATCTTTCCAGTGCCAAAGTCTTTCTGAAATGATTAGAGAAGCATTCCTGAAATCTACAGAGTCACTCCCTGGTTCGTGCAGAATCAACTTACCTTAGCTGGAGTAACAATGGATTTGTATACATTTCCTACCTCTAGGAAATGGGAAAAGTTAATTTTTGCTTTCCAATCTCTTCCTTCTCTATCCCATAAAGTGCACTTGCACTAAGTTTGAGTCAGTTGCTGTCTTCCAACCTGGAGAGACCAAGCAGGATCAATCGGAGGCCACAAGCCTTGCATGGGGCAATGGGAATTTACTCCATTATGATCGGCTAGGAATATTGTGGCTAGTAATTCACCCCCTGACTCCCCAAAACCTGTCCATTATCTACAAGGCACAAGTCAAGAGTGTGATGGAAGGCGCAGCTCCAACAACACTCAAGAAGCTTGACACCATCCAACAAAGCAGCCACATGATTGGCACCACATCTACAAACATTCACTACCTACGCTCACTATCTACAAGATGAATTGCAGGAACTTACTTAGGTTCCTTAGACAGCACCTTCCAAACCCACGACTGCTTCCATCTAGAAAAACAAAGGCAACAAATAGATGGGACACCACCACCTATATCTTCCCCTCCATGCCACTCGCCATCCTGACATGAAAATATATTGCCGTTCCTTGACAGTTACTGGATTGCAATCCTGGAATTCCCTTCTGAATGGCATTGTGAGTCAATCCACAGCATGTGGACTGCACCGTTTCAAGAAGGCAGCTCACCACCACCTTCTCAAGGGCAACGAGGGATGGCCAATAAATGCTGGTCAGCGACATCCATGTTCCATGATAGAATTAAAAAAAACTAATTATGAAAAATAAGGAGGTTCTTTCCTGATGCCAGATTGTGTCTGTGTCCTTTTATGCACCATCCTGTTATGCAACCAGATGTAATTTGAACAACAACATACACAGGTGCAAATGTGTGTCCAATCTGTATTGCATCCTGGCCATGCTTTCATGACAAGCAGTTACGAGACTTGACTGTGATAAAACTTTCCACAATTTGAACATGTGCCCAGCTGAAACAGGGTGGAATTTTCCGGTCACGCTCATCCTTAAGCAGAAATCCCTGCCAAAGATCAACAGAGCTTTAAACAGTCTGCCAAATTGTCCATCCCACCTACAACAATTCCTGAAAGCAGCTGGGACCAGAAAATTTACTCATGGGCTTTCATGAGAGATGGATTGATAAAAGCTAGTAGATGAGATTTTACAGTCTCGCTCATCCCAAAACCGTAAAATCCCACCTGAGGTCAACAGACCTTCCTACTGTCCTCCCATTACCTACTCTGATTCTCATGTTTGACAGGCCGGTAAAATTCTGGCCAGTGTGTCAGATAGGTAACCAATTACTTTAGAACAGACAGGCAGGTAAATTCTTGGACAATAAATCTGATACATAGTGGCGTTGGGTAATTTTCCTTACCAGATTCTTTATGTCTGTTGTCTTTACCTGCTGTGTTACCAGGCTGTGGTGTGGATGATATTGTGCCTACAATCCACTGCTGACTAGTTGGACTGCCATCTTCTGAGAGTCTCTAAAATGCCAAACAGAAAACGCTTTCTTTCCCCCTTTGAGCTGCAAATCATTCCAGCACCAAATAGGAAGTCAATTGCTTTGCTACTATTGTTATTGTCATGGTGGAATTGTTCAAACTTACCACAGGAGACTCAGGGACAGGTTATAATAATTTATTCATGATTCAAGCATTGAGGACACTACCCCAGATAAACCTCCGAAGCAGCACTCTCTTCAAATACAGACTTCAGCTCTACTACAACTCTCACAGGGAGGGAACTCCAACACAGCTCTCTCTCTTCTGAGTCACAGATGCATAATGTTTAATCAATACACAGAACATTGTTTAGTTTCAAATCTTTTATTATTAAAACATTGGCCCAAAAGCAAGACTCCTCCTAGCTCGAGACTATCTGCTCTGATGTATGCAAGCGAGATCTTGCTAATCTCAGGTCACTGAGGGTATAAGCATTTAACTAGAATGTACTCTTTACTCTTAATTCTAAACCCCATTTTACAAAACCCATTCATTTACCCCAACATCACTTTCCCACAGGTCCCATTTTGTGCCTCACGCCTGGGATTGTGAGCAGTTTTGGGCCCCATACCTAAGGAAGGATGTGATGGCCTTGGAAAGGGTCTAGATGAGGTTCACAAGAATGATCCCTGGAATGAAGAGCTTGTCATATGAGGAAAGGTTGAAGACTCTGGCTCTGTACTCGTTAAGTTTAGAAGAATGAGAGGAGGCCTTATTGAAACTTATAGGATACTGCAAGGCCTGGATAGAGTGGACGTGGAAAGGATGTTTCCATTAGTAGGAAAAACTAGAATCAGATGGCACACTAAAGGGACGCTAAAGGGATGATCCTTTAAAACAGAGATGAGGAGGAATTTCTTTAGGCAGAGAGTGGGGAATCTGTGGAACTCTTTCCAGCAGAAGGCTGTGGAGTGTCTTTAAGAGATGGATATGTTCTTGATTAATAAGGGGATCGGGGTTATGGGGAAAAGGCAGAAGAATGGGGATGAGAAAAATATCATGATTGAATGGCATTGCGGACTCAATGGGCTGAGTGGCCTAATTCTGCTCTTATGTGTTATGGTCTTATGGGATTTTTGCAATTTGTTTTTGTCATTTATTTCCCATTCCACACAGGCTTGAAAAATGCTGCTGAATCCATTTGTTCTCACCTGTGTCAGGAGCCCTGGAATTATTGCCCTTCCTGTAGCAGCCACTCATGATTGATGACATCCCTTTTAAATATTTCACGTTAGCTCAATTTCCACCCTCGTCTCACTGATTAAATTAACTCCTTGAGTAGAGTTACAATTAATTATTTCAATGAGCTATGCCCCAAAATATATCAGCCAGAATTCAACACACTATGATCTGGACAAGCTGCTCACTCATCCAGCTTGCTTCACTGATTCCAGAGCCAGCAAGGGTGGGGGCGGGAGGGTTACCAACTTATCTTCTTCCGATCATAGGTTTAAGTTCTAACGTAACCAAAAATTAATCAGTCAAGAGTTTCTCCTTGTAATCCAAAGGATAAATTATTAACTTTAACCAAATTGCTGTCAGCATTATGATCTGGAAAACTGGGACCAATAACTGAAACAGGCACTGGTGAAAACCTTGCCAATGTGTAAATCTAGGTTTAAGGGAAAATGAATTTTGAATTACAGTTATTTGCAATTTCAATGTCACTCTTTGGGACTTTGAAATTGCAGGCTGTATTGGTTCCACATGTATTTAAAGCAAAACCGAATAGAATATCAATATAGTCAAAGGTACAATTTGCATTTCAACAGTCCTTGATCCATGAAGTCCTTTAAAAGTGTGGAATGAATGGAAGTGAGAATGTAACATTGTCTTACACCGTAATCCTGAAAGAAACATGTTCTAAATCTTCACTTTCGTAATTTAAATCAAAGTGCATTTAAATTTCTTCTCATTGTGCCAGCTTCAGTCTTCACTTTCTGCTTACAGAAGTATTTTCTGCAATTTGCTAATAAATATTTTTCAAAGTAGAATATTAGACTCTTCATTCAAAATAATGAACACTTTTCATATTCAAGCCACTGAAGTAACAAAGACTCTGCACATTTTGCCATTTTTTTCCCTTAACTCTTTAAATTCACTGTTACATTTACAAATTTTAGTAAAAATGATGACCTTTTTCACCACTTACACCCCAGTGCATAATTATTGTCATTCCTTCCAATTTGACATAAATAGCTACTTCCTAAATAAACTTTCAGAATTCTTACAATCAATTTTCAGATATTAAAACAGCCAACTAAATGATGCTGTCATTAAAAATACCATGGGCATAATCTTGTCTGTTATTCATGCCACAAGGTCGAAGAATTTGACGGCCAGACAAGTCTCTGTTCACTGCAGTGGGATGGGAAAACCCCACCAGCGTGCACAGTGATAAGATTCTGGCCCATGACCTTATTGGATGGTGAAGGAGGCGCAATGGGCTAAATGGCATTTTCCTGCTCCTATTTCTTGTGATCCAATGATAAAAACATGTTACACAGAAAGGGATTAAGTGGAATTATGTAAAGGTGCAAAAAGTTAATTTATATCCATAATTTAGTGAAATGAACCAATGCAAAGGCACATTGCTCCATAGCATCTAACAGAGAATTAAAACACAAACTTGAATTATTTATCTGTGGTACTCTTGGTGAATAATGTTGAAAAACATGCAAATATTTTCCTGGAGAAAGTTCTGTTAAATGATTGAATGGCAGGTACTAAATGCTGCCATTTGACTGGCTACAAAATCTACTTCCCGTTACTAACATCATTTTATATTGTCCTATTAAGCACATTATATGGTTACTCTATATTGGTGGCATCTCAATGTAATAATGCAATGAATATTGTCAAAGTAACAGATGGTTGGGAATGAGTTACAGGTTTCACAGACAGAATGAGTTTGTTTTCCTGCTGCCAGTAATCAGGATATATCGCATGGAAAGAGATGTGGTTTTTCCTACCCTTGGAGTGCATATTCCAATTGAATAATTCAGCAACAAGCTTTTGTGATTTTAAGTAAAGAAAGCGTTTATTCTCACACACTTAATAAAAATTAACGCAAAGTCACACACTAGCCGGAAGTTTACAGTGCCTCCCACCATGAGAATCAGAGAGGGCGAGGGCAGACAATGAAGAGGTCCGTAGACTTTACATGGGATTTTTCGGCTTCAGGATGTGTGAGGCTATAAAAGCCTGTCAACTGAGTCTCACTCTCTCTCCCTTTCTCTCTCTCTCTCTCTCACACACACATACACACACACACACACACACATACACACACACATATACACACACACACGTGTAAAGATACAGTGGTTAGCTGCCTCACAGCGCAGGGTCCCAGATTTAATTCCAGCCTCAGGTCACTGCATTGAGTCTACATGTTCTCCCTGTGTCTGCATGGGTTTCTTTTGGGTGCTCTGGTTTTCTCCCACAGTCCAAATCTGTAAAGGTTAGGGTGATAGGCCATGTTAAATTTCTCCTTTGTGTTGGGGAATTAGTGGAGTGCAAACAAGGGGTTATGTGGATGAGGCTTTGGTGGGATTGTTGTCACTACAGGCACGTTGGACCGAATGGCCTCCTTCTGCACTATAGGGATCCTATGATTCTACGATAGTGCACTATTACAGATTACAGTTAATTCAGTCCCTGATTTATGATTTCTGATCTTTCACCTAGTAGGAATGTTCTTCAATAGATTTGTTGACTTAAATTCAAAATGGGGGACTTGAAAAGCAAAGGGTTCACACCAGACTGTGACGTTTCTTGTAAAATATCTAGGATGTTGGTGCTCAAGTGAAATTGGAGACTTGAACAGACTAAATAATTTGGATGCTTGATGACTCATAGTATATTTTGGATTTTCGTTCTTAAACTGACTGGTGACTGATAGTTCCAAAAGGCAAAGATGGCATAGCCTTGTTTTGCCACTGTTGTCTTGTTGGCGTTTCTTCTTGGAATAACAATGGACCTCAGTATTAGAACTCAGTTTTGGTCACAAGGTCAACGGCCATTGTTCACCCACAATGTCTTAAAGCTATAAGTCTATTGATATACAGTAGGAGATAGATGGTGTCCTTTCACACTTAACTGGTCAACCTCCCATCCATTGACACTGCCTACACTTCCAGATGCCTTGGAAAAGCAGTCAGCATAATCAAGGACCCCATGCACCCCGGACATACTCCTTTCCACCTTCTTCCATTGGGAAAAAGATTCAAAAGTCTGAGGACACATACCAACCGACACAAAAACAGCTTTTTCCCTGCTGCCATCAGACTTTTGAATGGACCTACCTCGCACTATGTTGATCTTTCTTTACAACATAGCTATGATTGTAACATTACATTTTGTACTTTCTCCTTTCCTTCCTTATGTATGGTATGCTCTGTCTGTTTAGCATGCAAGAAACAATGCTTTTCACTGTATACTAATACACATCTATGTGCAGATCCACAAGAGATGGGTGAGATCCTAAATGAATATTTCTCATCAGTATTTATTGTTGAGAAAAGCATGGATGTTAAGGAACTTGGGGAAATAAATAACGAAGCCTGGAGGAATGTACATATTACAGAGAAGGAGGTGCTGGAAGTCTTAAAGTGCATCAAGGTAGATAAATCCCCAAGACCTAATGAAACGAGGATGGAGGGTTATGGTAGGGGCTATTAAATAAGGTTAGAACCTCGGGAGACACCGGAAAAGTAGGCTTGTAAGATTAATGTTTTTGTCTTTTTATTCCGCAGGTGGAGGTCCACCTCGTGTCAAACGAGGGGCATGCACACGGTGGGTTGTGCGTGGGCTGCTCTAGGAAGTTCCGGGAGTGGCCTAGTACTTCGTGTCAGCGTGTGTGCTTGATCCTGGACCGGTAGACGGGCACCGCAACAGCTCGGTGACTAGCGCTGCTAGCTGTGCAGATACATGGATTTGGGCCTGTGTCTATGGGAGTTTGCGCATTCTCCCTGTGGTTGCGTGGGTTTCCTCCGGGCGCTCCGGTTTCCTCCCACACCCCAAAGATGTGCTCTTAGGCTGATTGGTTTTACCAAATTGACACTATTCTCCCCTGGATCTGGCTAAGTTAGGGGTTCCATTCGTAGACATGCAGGGTAGAATAGGTGTAGGGTGATGCGGCGGCACGGGCTCGTTGGGCCGAAGGGCCTGTTTCCCGTGCTGGGTTGTTCGTTGTTCTTTGTTCTAAGTGTATCCCAGCTTGTTGTGGGAGGCTAGGGAGGAAATTGCGGGTCCTGTAGCTGAGAAATTTGAATCATCGATTGTCCCGGGTAAGGTGTCTGAAGATGGGAGAATGGCAAATGTTGTGCCTTTGTTTAAAAAGGGTTGCAGGAAAAAGCCTGGGAACTACAGGCCAGTGAGCCTCACATCTTTGGTGGGTAAATTGTTGGAAGGTACAGTGCGGTCCCATTATAATGTGATGGTTGGTGTCCATAAAATGTTATTGCGAAAAAAAGGGACCGCGCTAAATCGGTGTTCAAGAAAATCAGCATTCAAACTGACCCAATGTTGACCTAACATCCTAAAACACCCCTCTTATCTCCCTATTTGACCCGTTTTTTGCATGTTTACCACCTGGCAAGTAAATTATTTTTAATTAAAGAATTTCATGAATAAATTGTTGTTGTTATAGTAGAAATTAAAACACAAATTAATTT
The DNA here is from genome assembly GCF_965287045.1 of Carcharhinus amblyrhynchos. Classification (NCBI taxonomy): domain Eukaryota; kingdom Metazoa; phylum Chordata; class Chondrichthyes; order Carcharhiniformes; family Carcharhinidae; genus Carcharhinus; species Carcharhinus amblyrhynchos. The sequence goes on along the minus strand of NC_137328.1, from coordinate 90,912,857 downwards.
TTAGTAAAGCTTTTTAATAAACAAAACAACAACCATTTATTTCCTAAAAAAGTGATCGAGCAGTTTGTTCTATTTTGATCTAAGAAAACACAAAATTAACTCGCCAAAAACTTCTCAGTTCCCCGGAAACAGCAAAACAAAGGGTCCAATGATTCATCATGTTATGTCCGAATTCGTGCTAAACCAAGGCGTGTAAAATTGGGGTTTCACTGTATTTTGAGAGACAGGATCTATAGGCATTTAGAGGTGCAAGGACTGATTAGGGGCAGTAAACATGGCTTTGTGAGTGGAAAATCATGTCTCACAAATTTAATTGAGTTTTTTGAAGGGGTAATTAAGAAGGTAGATAAGGGCAGTGCAGCTGATGTTGTCTACATGGACTTTAGCAAGGCGTTTGACAAGGTACCGCATGATAGGTTGTTGCATAAAGTTAAATCTCATAGGATCCTTGTAGAGAGTTGTTTTTCAAACTAGAGGCCTGTGACCAACAGTGTGCCTTAGCGGTCAGTGCTGGGCACATGTTATTTGTCATTTATATTAATGATTTGGATGAGAATATAGGAGGCATTGTTAGTAATTTTTGCAGATGACACCAAGATTGGTGGCAATGGTGGACAGTGAAGAATGTTATCTCCAATTGCAACGGGATCTTGATCAATTGGGTCATTGGGCTGACAAATGGCAGATGGAGTTTAATTTAGACAAATGTGAGGTAGATTGAACCAGGGCAGGACTCATTCAGTAAATGGTAGGGCATTGAGGAGAGTTACAGATCAAAGAGGTCTAGGAGTACACGTTCATAGCTCCGTGAAAATGGAGTCACAGCTGGACAGAGGGTGAAGAAGGCATTCCGCATACTTGGTTTCATCGTTCAGAACATTAAATACAGGAGTTGGGATGTCTTGTTGAAGTTGTACAAGACATTGGTAAGGCCACACTTGGAATACAGTGTGCAATTCTGGTCACCTTATTATTAGAAAGGATATTATTAAGCTCGAAGGAGTGCAGAAAAGATTTACTTGGATGCTATCGGGACTTGATGGATTGAGTTATAAGGAGAGACTGGATAGACTGGGACTTTTTTCTCTGGAACGTAGGAGGCTGAGGGATGACCTTATAGATGTCTATAAAACAGTGAGGGGCATGGACAAGATTGATAATCAATATCTTTCCCAAAGGTAGAAGAATCTTAAACTGGAGTGCATAGGTTTAAGGTGAGAGGGGAGAGAAACAAAAGTATCCAGAGGAGCAATTTTTCACACAGAGTGTGGTCTTACCGATATCTTGTACAGCTTCAACAAGATGTCCCAACTCCTGTATTCAATGTTCTGACTGATGAAACCAAGCATGCCGAATGCCTTCTTCATCCTCTGTCCACCTGTGACTCCACTTTCAAGGAGCTATGAACATGTACCCCTAGATCTCTTTGTTCTGTAACTCTCCTCAATACCCTCCCATTAGCTGAGTTGAGTGTCTGGAACAAACTGTCAGAGGTAGTAGTAGAGGAGGGTAAAATTTTATCTTTTAAAAAGCATTTAGATAGTTACATGTGTACAATGGGTATAGAGGGATATGGGCCAAATGCGGGCAATTGGGATTTGCTTGGGGGTTTCAAAAAAAAAGGGCGGCATGGACAAGTTAGGCCAAAGGGCCTGCTTCTAATCTATAAACCTCTATGACTCTATGACATGACAATAATAAATTAAATCAAATCAATAGGTAGGCTGTGACTTCTTCCCCTGGAGTGTAGGAGGATGAGAGGTGACTTTATAGAGGTTTATAAAATCATGAGATTTTAAAAGCATAATTAATGTGAATAACAAAAATATTTTCTCCAGGGTGGGGGATCCAAAACTAGAGGGTTTAAGGTGAGAGGGAAAAGATTCAAAAGGGACCTGAGGGACAACTTTTTCATACAGAAGGTGTTGTGTGTATAGAATAAGCTGCTAGAGGAGGCGGGTACAATTCCAACATTTAAAATGCACTTGGATAGGTACATACATGAGAAAGATTTAGAGGGATGTGAGACAAATGCAGGCAAATGGGATTAGTTCAGTTTAGGAAACCTGGTCACCATGGATGAGTTGGACCAAACAGCCTGTTCTGTGCTGTATATCTCTATGATTCTATAATCCTGACTTTGTGTAAAAGTATTCAAAACAATAAATATTGAAAGGAGAGTTGGAAAATGTGACAGTGGATCTTTGCAACAGCTGAGAGAAAGTCTCGTTTGAAAGGAGAGTTTGAAAACCAGGAGTTGGATTCTTGATTAAAACAGCTGATGGAAAGCATTGATTAAAAGAATTGGTAAAGTTAACTAAAGTTTATTTATTAGTTATAATTAAGGCTTACATTAACACTGCAATGAAGATACTGTGAAATTCCCCAAGTTGCTACACTCCAGCGCTTGTTCAGTTCAATGCACCTAACTAACATACCTTTCAGGTGTTCCTGTGATTCTGTTCCTCCACGTTTCTACAAAAAGTTAAAAGTTATCTAGAACCAGGATTCCATTCTGGGATCTTCCCATCCAGTTGTAACATTATTTGAGATTGTAACAACAAGATGCAGAGTGCCCTCAGGTTAATATCTGTTCTCTGGAAGATTACCAAACAACGCGAAATGAAGTTAATGTCACTCTGAAAATACTGAAGAACGAATTGACAGAGAAGACTCAGCAAAATTTCATATTCCAGGAAGAAAATGTTATGCTGCAACAAGACATCCAAGCAGCGAAAGAGGGAATACAATGCAGTACATTCTTATTGAAGAGGTTGAGACAAAGAAAACACTGAACGGCAGTTTGGGAACTGCATGATGGACGATGAGGAAGAGAAGTTGAAGGATTCTTGTGTGCAGGAGCAACCAAAGTGGAAAATGTGCAGCTCCAATTCAATAGTCAGAAGAAGGGTTCTCTACTATTTCTGCAGTGTACCCAAATGAAAATAGAAGTTCTCACAAAAGAGCATGAAGAGTCTCAAAAACAATTAGAAGTGTAATTACAGAATGTGAGACTGAAGGATAGCACAGAGGAATTAGGCTCTGCTAAGGGAAAATACTCAGTGTAGAGAAGCAACTTTCGAGTACAAATGAAGAGTTGCCTAATGAAAAACAAGGCCAGATGATAACACTGGAGTGTTCTCATCGGGTCTTGCTTTTCATTAGGAAGTAGACCACTTGAAATGGGACTTGAAAAAGCTGAATGATAAACTTGCAGAAACAAATTCAAGAAGATAGATCCTCAATTATAACTTTGATGAACTTCATGAATCATAAGAACATAAGAAGTAGGAGCAGAGATTTGAGCAGAGGCGATGGAGCAGTATCGACAGATTGAGTTGTAAATATATTTGGGTGAAGACTTGCACATCAGTATGCTATGTTCAGCATAACGCTGGTTAATGTAAGGCTGGAGAACAGTACTTCCCACAATATGATGTAGAGAGTCACAAGATAGCAGACTGACTATAATGCAGTTTCGCAGAAGCTAGCATGGAGATAGTACCTAGCTGGGGTTATATAATAGAGATGTGTATAATTGTTACCAATAAACACTTATGGGGTGATTTTGAGCCTGCACTCTCTGTCTGCGGGAATGGTGGTACATGCTCAAAATCAGGAGAGTGTGATTCATGCTGGTGAGTTTCTAAGTTCCGATCTTACCAGCCCCTCATTCGTGAAGTGGCTTGAAATATGTCATGGGACTGCATAAAGCTGATTTTAATATATTAGCATGTCATTAGCGAACACTCTCTCTGGTACTTCTTCCCTACTGGATATTCAGCAGGTGCCCACATGATGCCCACTGCTGCCTCACAGCGCCAGGGACCCGGGTTCAATCCCAACCTCAGATAACTGCCCATGTGGAGTTTGCACCTTCTCTCCATGTCTGCTTGGGTTTCTTCTGGGCACCCTGGTTTCTTCCGACAGTCCAAAAATGTGCAGATTAGGTATATTAGCCATGGTCAGGCATGGGGTTATGGGGATTACAGGAGGAGTTGGGGGCAGGGTTGGGCATGGGGAAGATGCTTTTTCAGAGGGTAAGTGCAGACTCTGAGCTGAATGGTCTCCTTTGTGGGAGCCCATGGTCGCGTATGTATAGATGGCTGATGATTTCTGAGCTGCACACAAAACTATTAGTTTGTGAATAATGATGTGACTTAAGGTACTTGATTAAATTAGAGCACAAAACTCATCCAGCCAACTATGTCTAGAGGAGTGGCATGAATTCATGTTTCTTCTGAATAAAACTACATGAAACTATAGGTTGATTTCTCACATAGATATAAAATGAGGATTAGCATGTACGCAGCTCCTTTCACCATTTTAGAATGTCCTGCAATAATTTACAGCCAATGAGGTGGAGTTACTGTTATAGTACAGACAACACAACTGTCAGTTTGCACAGAGCAAGTTTCAATAAACGTAAGATGATAATGATCAGGCAATTGTTCTGTGGTGATTGGCACTTCAAGGGCAACACAGAAGAGAAGGGTCACCTAGCTTGGGGACCAATTGGGACTGGGAGTAGACAATCACTCCGAAGGTTGGCATCCTCTCTGAGACAGAAGACATGTAGAAGACATGTAGGGACTGGAGGCAAACAAGGCAGGCTGCTCTAGGGCAGCTGGGTGGCTGCTGGCCTCCATACAGTTTATCTTTGTAATAATTGCAGTATAAAGAGGACAAATGTGAGGTTATCTACTTTGATAGCAACAATAGGAAGAATGATTATTACTTGAATAGGTGTAAATTGAGAGAGGTGAGTGCTCAGCAATGGCACACAGGTACAGCAGGCAATAAAAAAGCCAAATGGTATGTCACATGAGTAGAGACTAAATTGGTTAGGATTATATTCACTGGAGTTTAGAAGAGTGAAATGGAATCTCATGGAAACTTACACAAAATTCGAACAAGATCAAACAGAATATATTCAAAAAGAATATTCTAAATGGTGGTGGGGGTTGGGGGGTCCAGAACTAAGGCTCATAGTTTGAGGATAAGGGGTAAACTTTTAGAACTGAGGTGAGGAGAAATTTCTTCACGCAGAGGGTGGTGAATATGTAGAAATTACCACAGAATGTAGTTGAGGCCAAAATGTTGTCTAATTTCATGAAGAAATTAGATATAGATCTAAGGGCTAAAGGGATCTAGGGACATGCGGCGAAGGTGGGATCAGGAAATTGAATGTGATGATCAATTATGATCAAAATGAATGGCGGAGCAAACTCGAAGGGCCGAATAGCTACTCCTGCTTCTAGTTTCTCTGTTTTTGTGTTTCGAAATATCTTTTGCGATTCTCATAGTTTGTAAATGAGTATCATTAGATTTATTATAACGTTATGCAGGCAAATATAATCACAATACAACAAAATCTGAGGCATTGACAGTTTTTTCACAGACTCGGTCTGTGGTGTGTGAAAGAATGGTTGTAATACTCTGTTTCTGATACTTGGGTCGTGTGATAAGAATTTTTTCTCTTTCCAGGATTTCAATTCAGCATTGTTTTCATCAACCATTTTATCAATTTGGCCCTTGTGCTTTTCTTTTAGTGTGACCATTTCAGCAATCTTGCTCTGGCATGTAATCTCAGTTTCTTTCTTTGTCTGAATTGCTGATTCTGCTGTCAAAGCCAATGTTTTTACCTCTTCAGTTAATTTCTCATTGTCACGCTTCCTTTCTGAAGCTCTTATTCTTCTAATTCAATTCTTCACAGAACTTGTTCTTACTTTCTAGTTGCTTTTTCATGGGGTTCAGCTTATTCTACATTGTTTCACTTTCTCCTTCTTAAACTTCATTTTGTAAATGTTTGCAACTTTTTTTCAAGTTTGTTGCCAGTTCATGTCAGTCCTTTCATCTTGTTGTTTTATTGTTTTCGCTCGCGCTTTATTTCTTTTTGCTTATTCCTCTTTTCATTTGATTATTCCTAGTTTCTTTTCAAGTCATTCAAGTCTACATTTCTTCTGAGGGGAGTCTATCATGTTCTTACTGGACATGTACATTTCTCAAATGGAACCTCCATTTCCACTTGTCTTTTGATTTCAGTGTTGGTCGGATCTGTCTCTGACAAAATGTTGACTTGTTTCCTTTCTGCAATTACTCTGTTGGTCTTTCTGTGGGATCTTCTGTTGCCCTCCTTCTGGGGTCTTTCAGTGCCCACCTTCTGGGGTCTTTTGGTGCCCTTCCTCTGGGCTACTTCAGTGCCCATTTTCTGGGATCTTTTGTTGCCTTTTCTATGAGGTCTTGCACTGCTTTTTCCTTGCGGGCTTCGTTGCATATGGGCTTGTTTTTGAGAGTTGCCCTCTATCTGGGGGTCTTCTCCAATTTTCCCGTCCATTGCCCTTTGCTCCTTCTTGTGGTTGCTGCTTAAAGTTAGCCACTTTAAATGCAAAACATCTTTGGATGCATTAATGCTTTAAGACTGTCATTTTTTGTTTGCTTAGCTGTCTGCAGCAGTCAGTTTTCTCTCCTGTTTTTCCTGCGCTTTTGAATGCAGCTTTTAATGGCATTTCCTCAAGAATCTTAGCACTGCCTCTGTCTGTTAAGATGGCGTCTTGTGGTACAGTTGGTAATCTGCCTCTGAGCCAGGACTTGATAGTGCAAACATGGCTGCTCTGTATTGAACTTTTCTAAGCTTTGAAAAACCCCCAGTCCAGATGGAAAACTCTTCCAGTGACCTTTGCAGCTTTTTCTTCCTCTTCTGGCCGTTTGGAGAGTCGTTTCTTTTTCAATTTCAAAGGTAGATCCAGCATTCTCAAGGGTCAAGGGGCGGTTTTAAAAAAATTTGGAATTTCTCTTTTTTAAACAGTTGAGGAGTTCTCTCCTCACCAGAACTCCATAACTTCGCTGCCTGCACTCTGTCAGTACAGCAACGGGACCTCCGCAGACTCTGCTCCAAACAGCAGCCTATCAATCTCAACCCCATCATTTTCTCCTGCAGTTCCTTGGGGCATTCTCCCCTTTTCACTGAAAACACTGCTCCCTATGATCTCCTCTCTCTTCAAAAAAACTCTGCAGCAACTTTTTATTTAACATAAATTCCACTTTTCCTCAAATCCAAAATCACAGCTCTTGCTTCTAAGGGCTATTTCCTCTTTTTTTCCCCCTATATTTCTAAACTCTTGGCCGAACCAGCCAATTCAGGTCTGCTCTACATCCATCCTTCAGTGTCTGGCAATATCTCAATATCTCAAACGGGTCTATTTGCCCAATGAGGGGCATTCAGGTGAGTAGTTTTTTTCTTCAAACTTCAATTAAAACAGGATACTTACAAGTGTCGGACCAGAGTCAATGTCACTATAATTCTGTTTATCCTCATTGTCAAATGTTACGATGCACTGCCACAAACTTCATTAGAAACACAAAAGGCATTTATTAATAAGAACAACTGTATGGAGGCCAGTTGCCACCTGACTGTCCCCAGTCCCTAAATATCTTCTACCCATCTCCTGCCCCAGACAGAACTCCACTTCCTGGGGTGATTATCCACTCAGTTGTTTTAAGCAAAGGACATTGTTGCTTTTCTCTCTTCCGCACCTATTGGTGCACAAGGCCGACTTTCATTTGATTCCATAGCCGGCTTTTCCTGGAACAGATTGATACACTGTCACCAGGGGCTTATAGCTTGAGGGCATCACTCTGTATCAAGCAGAGCTGCCCAGGCATCTCTCCTGTTTTTGCCATTTGCCAATGGAAGGATTTTGCAGGTCAATGCTCATACTGTTGGTCTTGTTATGAATGCATCCTCCTTGACTATCAAGTCCTGGCTCAGAGGCAGATTACCCATTGCACCACAAGACATCTTCTTAACAGACAGAGGCAGCGCTAAGATTCTTGAGGAAATGTCATTAAAAGCCGAATAAGCTAATCCTTCAACAGAGATGATATTACATTCTGCATTGCTTCTTCAGTATTACTTTCTGCTACAGACATCTACTTCTGCTGTAACAAACAGACAAGTTTGCAATCTGAGCAATTCACATGTGGGGTTTCGACCATGTTTTATTTATCCATTCATGGGGTGTGGATGTTGCTGGCTGGGCCAGAGTTTATTGCCATCCCTGAGGGCATTTAAGAGTCAACCAGATTGCTAAGATTGTATGTAGGCCAGACCAGGTAAGGACAGCAGATTTCCTTCCCTAAAGGACATTAGTGAACCAGATGGGCTTTGACAACAATCGGCAATGGTTTGATTGTCATCACTAAACTTTTAATTCCGGATTTTTATTGAATTCAAATTTCACCATCTGCCGTGGTGGGATTTGAACCCAGGTCCCCAGAACTTGCTCTGGGTCTCTTGATTACTAGTCCAGATTACACCACTGCCTCCCTCCTATGTGATAGTTGAATATTGTTACACAGTGGAAGAAACCTATGTTAATGTAACAGTTTCAATCCCTCATTGTCAAAGCTTTTAAGAAGGCATCAAAGCAAATAGAGGGTCTTTAGCATCCTTTTGCATCATGAGTTTTGTTAAAGCTCTTTGTTCTGGTGTCAGGAAACCTATACCTACTGTTCTTATGTTCAGCAGAAAGTTCAGACAATGGCAGGTGTAAAGCCCATCAAGCAAACTGCCTAGACATGGTCCCCTGGTATTCCACATTCAATACAGTAAGAAGTCTCACAACACCAGGTTAAAGCCCAACAGGTTTATTAGGCAAGGGGATTAAGGGTTATGGGGAGAGGGCGGGAATGTGGAACTGAGACACGACAGATCAGTCATGATCTTATTGAATGGCGGGGCAGGCTCGAGGGGCTAGATGGCCTACTCCTGCTCCTATTTCTTATGTTCTTATTTGGTAGCAAACACCACTAGCTTCCAGCGCTCCGAAAGCTAGTGGTGTTTGCTACCAAATAAACCTGTTGGACTTTAACCTGGTGTTGTGAGACTTCTAACTGTGTTTGGCCAGTCCGATGCCGGCGTCTCCACATCATTCTACAGTCAAAGCAGGTGGAGAAACTTAACCAAATTGTAGGTCAGGTGTCTTTTGCAGCAATTTTAAAACACAGGCCACAAATACTCCTTCCAGATGAAACAACAATTTATTGTACTTCCTTAGTTTGTCAATTGACAGCTTATATTGCAGTCTCCTTTACACTGGGGAAACTAAATGCACATTGGGTAATTGCTTTGCAGAACATTTTCTCAGTCCACAACTGTGACCCCAAGCTTCCAGTTGCCTAACATTTATTCTCCATAAAGTCTCACTCTTCCCTCTGTTCTCAGCTCCCTGGACTGTCCAATAAAACACAGCTCATCTTTCAATTAAGCCCTTTACAGCCTTCCAACTCAACACTGAGTTCACTAATTTCACATCGTAACCCCCGTTGCCAATTTTGTCTGTTGATTGTTTCAGTAGTTGCTGTTCGTAATGATTGTCCACTTTCCCAATAATATCTCCTCTAGACACATATTTGATCCTTTGTTCTATCACCGCCTCCTTTTGCCTTCTCCTATTATCTCTTTTTATCAGGTAATCTCTCCCCTCGGGTCTTCTACCCTATCACAGACCTTCCTCCCCATTTCTCTGCCTTTGTACTTGCTTTAAACACGTTCCATCTGCAACGTTTGCAGTGCTGATGAAAGGCCATTAACCAAAAAGATGAATCCACGGATCTTCTGAGTACTACCAGCAATATTTCACTCCTCTGTACATCTGCTGTTTGACAAAATAATATTTTCAAATTATTAGAACTGAGGCAAATTCGGGAATTTACATGTCAATGTGGTCAATTTAAAATTTTGAATTTAGTTTGATTTGCATCCCCAGTATAATTATGCTGTAATCTGTTATAACATAACTGTATTGTACCTCAAAGGATTATAATATTTAATTAGTAATGTTATAGATTTTGAAATAGTAAGGGCACGATCTTGCTGGCCGTTCACACCATGCTCCCATTGTAGAAAAATCAGAGAATTCGGCGCCCAGCCAAACCTCCTTTCACTGCAGCAGGATGGGAAAATCCCAGGTTGGAGTGAGGCTGGAGAATCTTTGTCTTTCAATTGTTTCCTATTAATTGGGCACAATGGTTGAAACTTCCCAGTTGTTTACGGCAGTGGGATCTTCCAGCCCCACTGACAGCGCACCCCTACCATGGGTTTCCCAGTAGTGAGGGATGCATTCATTGAGAAATCCCATTGACAATAGTGGAAGCACAGAACCCCACCCCCACCAATGTCAGGCTGCCCCTCACTACGAAATACATGGCAGGTCACACAGTAAATCCTGCCCAATGTATTAAAATTTCTACCCTTTCATACTTATTTCTCTCACAGCTATGCATGATCTGAGGACTAAAAATTATATCCAATTGTACCCATTTGTTGGATAATTCCATAATTGTCCCATAGTATTCCCAGTGACAAATGGTACTTATGTGAAGCACATTTTGAGAAATCATAGCACAACATATCCAACAGACCCAATTTTCAATTGCCACTGTCCTTGCCAGCCTTAATAGACTCTTCATGTTGTAGCACCTTGAATTCAAAATTCTCAGCCCTGCCATAAGTCCTTCACTTAATCTTTCATTTTCAACTTCTATATCCCAGCTGCTCACTCCACTCTTCTGAGCCTGAGCTATTGCATCTTTTCCCCTGCCTTGCTCTATTATTGATGGCACAGCCTTCAACCATGATGGTCCTTAGTAATGAGAAGGCCATTAAAAAAGCCCTCTGGTAAGGCAGAACAAGACAAATGAAACGCAACATCTGACAGGGTCACCCTATCAAAAAGTAAAGAGTTTCTGAGCCTGAAAACTCCAGAAAGTTTACCTCATCATTACTAAAACTAGGGAATGCATTTGAAAGTGTTCTTTAGGGTATTTCTGACTTATGTGCGCTTTTCTTTGACTGTTTCTTTCCAGATTATCAGATTTTCAGATCCCTCTTAGTGCTTCTCAAAAGCAGACATGGTATTGGTATATCTTTATATGTCTTTATCATGTAGGAGGAAGTGCAGCACAAGAGGGAGTTAAAGAGAGTCAGACACCATTTAAGGAGTTTGCAGTCCACCAGGCATAACCCCCTATCTCCATAGAATATCTGAAAGCTCAACTCTCATGAAGACCTTTCTCAGAAGTTGGGCGTAAGAATGTATGTAGTAAAGAGGTAAGAAGCTACCTCTGACCTCCTTCAAGAAGATCTTCCCTTCCAACTCAGTTTTCAAGGTTTGCTGATGACACGATGGTAGTGGATCAGATGGCAAACATTGATGAGACAGAGCACAGGACAGAGGTAGAGAAACTGGTGAATTGGTGTAATGACAATAATCTCTCCCTCAATGTCAGTGAAACGAAGGAGATAGTCATCGACTTCAGGAAGTGTAGTGAAGTGGATACCCCTGTTTACATCAATGGGGATGAAGTGGAAATGGTTGAGAGCTTCAAGTTTCTAGGTGTCCAGCTCACCAACAACTTATCCTGGTTCATTCATGTCAATGCTGTACTTAAGAATGCCTTTACTTTCTTGAGAAGCTAAGGAAATTCAGCATGTACACTACGCCTCCCATTAATTTTTTCACATGCGTCATAGAAAGCATCCTTTCCGGAAGTATCATAACTTGGTATGGCTCCTGCTCTAATTAAAACTGCAAGAAACTACAAAGGTATGTGACCAAAACCCAGTCCACTACACAAACCAGCCTCCCATCCATTGACTCTGTCTACATTTCCTGCTACCTTGGAAAAGCCGCCAGCGTAATCAAGGACACCACACACCATGGGCATACTCTCTTCCATCTCCTTCCATTAGGAAAATGATACAGAAGTCTGAGATCATGTACAAACTGACTCAAGAACAGCTTCTATCTTGCTGCCATCAGACTTTTGAATCAACTTATCTTATATTATGTTGATCTTTACACTCTAGCTATGACTGTAACCTACATCCTGCACCCTTTTCTTTCCTTCTCCCTATACATAGAACATAGAACACTACAGCACAAACAGGCCCTTCGGCCCACGAGTTGCGCCAATCACATCAACACCTACCAATCCAAAGACCTATCTATAACCCCCAATCTCATTAAATCCCATATACTCATCCAGAAGTCTTTTAAAAGACCCCAGCGAGTTCGCCTCCACCATCACTGACAGCAGCCGATTCCATTCACTCACCACCCTCTGAGTGAAAAACTTACCCCTAACATCACTTCTGTACTTTCCTCCCCGCACCTTAAATCTGTGTCCTCTTGTAGCGACCATTTCAACCCGGGGAAATAGCCTGTGAGAATCCACCCTATCTATTCCTCTCAACATTTTATAAACTTCTATCAGGTCACCTCTCAACCTTTGTCTCTCCAGGGAAAAGAGTCCCAGCTCCCTCAACCTAACTTCATAAGACATGCCTCCCAGTCCAGGCAGCATCCTTGTAAATCTCTTCTCTACCCTTTCAATAGCTTCTACGTCCTTCGTATAGTGAGGCGACCAGAACTGCGCACAGTACTCCAAATGAGGCCTGACAAGGGTCTTATAAAGTTGCAGCATTACCTCCCGATTCCTAAACTCAATCCCTCGATTAATGAAGGCCAGTACACCATACACCTTCTTGACCACATCCTCCACCTGCGAGGCTGATTTAAGAGTCCTGTGGACCTGGACCCCAAGATCCTTCTGCTCTTCAATACTGCTAAGACTCCTGCCCTTGATAGTGTACTCGTTCATCCCATTGGTTCTGCCAAAATGGACGACTACACATTTATCCGTGTTGAAGTCCATCTGCCACTTCTCCGCCCAGTCCTGCATCCTATTTATGTCCTGCTGCAACTTTTGACATCCTTCCAGACCATCCACAACACCACCGACCTTCGTGTCATCAGCGAACTTACTTACCCATCCCTCCACTTCCTCATCTAGGTCATTTATGAAAATGACAAACAGCAAGGGTCCTAGAACAGATCCCTGGGGCACTCCACTGGTGACTGACCTCCATGCCGAAAAAGACCCATCCACAACCACTCTCTGCCTTCTGCAGCCAAGCCAGTTCTGGATCTACAAGGCCAAAGGCCATTGGATCCCATGCCCTCTCACCTTCTCAAGAAGTCTTGCATGGGGGACCTTATCAAACGCCTTACTGAAGTCTATGTACACCACGTCCACTGCACTTCCTTCGTCAATGTGTTCAGTCACATTTTCGAAGAACTCAACTAGGCTTGTAAGGCACGACCTGCCCTTGACAAAACCATGCTGACTATTTCTGATCATGTCAAACCTCTCCAAATGCTCGTAAATCTTGTCCCTCAGAAGGCTCTCCATCAGCTTACCAACCACTGAGGTCAGACTCACCAGTCGGTAATTTTCTGGGCTATCTCTGTTCCCTTTCTTGAAAATAGGAACTACGTCCGCAATCCTCCAATCTTCCGGAACCTCTCCCGTCTCCATTGACGATGCAAAGATCATCGCCAGGGGCTCTGCAGTCATTTCCCTCGCCTCCCACAGTATCCTGGGGTACATCCCATCTGGTCCCGGTGACTTATCTATCTTGATAGAATTTAAAAGTTCTAACACATCCTCCTCCTTAATATCCACATACTCAATTTTTTCCATCTGCTGCAAATCTGCTACACTCCATAGGACAGCACGGTAGCACAGTGGGTAGCACTGCTGTCTCACAGCGCCAGAGACCCGGATTCGATTCCCAGCTTGGTTCACTGTCTGAGTGGAGTTTGCACATTCTCCCTGTGCCTGCATGGATTTCCTCCAGGTGTTCCAGTTTCCTCCCAACGTCTGAACGACGTGCTGATTAGTTGCATTAGCCATGCTAAATTCTCCCTCAGTGTACCCGAACAGGCCCCAGAGTGTGGCAACTTGGAGATTTTCACAGTAACTTCATTGCAGTGTTTATGTCAGCCTACTTGTGACTAAGAAATAAACTTTACTTTGAATGTCATGTTTTGTTTGAATAGCGTGCAAGAAACAATACTTTTCACAGTATGCCAATATGTGACGATATTAAATCAAATCATGCCCATCTTGCCAGACAACTCTCTAGTAAGGAAAGTGGCACCATCATCAATTCCAATGGCATGGGGTCGCCGCAGGCTGTCATACATGACCCATGGAAAACCAGCCAGGATGAAGAATGAGCAAACACAAAACTAAAATACTGCAGATTCTGAGAATCTGAAATCAAAAGAGATTTCTGTCAGAGTTCTATATGTCCATTGCAGAATCTTGTTGCTTTGAAAGAAAGGCAGCCTCCATTTCAAGATGTTCATAGTTATTTAGAACAGTTCTATTCTACTTCAGACTTGAGACCTCCACTTGACATTTTTAAGTGTTAGAATAAGCTAAGTGAAATGTTAAATTGTCATAAGGTTTTCCACAGTAGTGAATCTTTGTGAATTATTCCTTTGTCAAGTTTCATATCATAGTATTGTTGGAGTCTGAGTGATTTAGATGATGTTGGTGATTGCTCTGAAAGTTACACAAACTGGTACTACAAGCAGTAAATGTTTCAATGCTTAAGACCTTCATGTGACTTTTTCTTTTAATCCTGTTTATTGAATCTTGAGGGATCGAAGATTGCAATTCAATGCAGCTATCTGGTTATTGCAGAAATGAAATTGCAATAATTGGATTACACATTGCTGCAAATTATCTGGATATGTCGGTCTGAGCCTTCTCTCCTTGATGCTGAGGCTGATTCTGATACAGTATCTTTATGTCTATGTTCTTCAGCTTCAAGGTCTTCAGATTTGGATTCCATTTGTCTCAGCAATTGCAATTTCAAGGCTCTTTGGAAGAGTGAAATTGTTGAGGGTACAGAAGGTCAGCGTTATTCACAACATCATTCTAGGGGTGTACCAAAGAGGAAGCTATGGCTTTCTTGAGCACCTGATTCTTCCCTTCAGCCTGCTTATTGCTGTTCAATGCTGGGTGTGGAAATTGGTCTGTTGTAACACTCTTTTGTTCCATGGATGATAGAAACATAGAAACTAGAAGCAGGAGTAGGCTATTCAGTCCTTTGAATCTCCTCCACCATTCATTTTGATCATGGCTAATGATCAAATTCAATATCCCTGCAGGTTGATCTACCCTAATAATGTTCACAATCAGTGTGGAACTGGATACCTCTTGTCTCTAAGAAGCCTCATGCAGGAATGCAGAACCACAGAAGGATGATCCAGTCATGGCAGTTCCCTAGCCATTGAGCTGCAAGATCAGCTACATGAGCACAAATTATTGTCAGCAAACGCTGTGGAAACATTGCAATGTAATAAAAATTAATGGCCCCTTTAATCAGTTATCTTGTTGATGCAACAAGTATGAAGAACTGTGTTGCCCTTAGCTAAATCATGCTTCCTGGAGAAATGCTGGGTTTCAGTGATGGCAGTCAAGGGTTTATACTGACACGTTTATTAAGTATTCTCAGCAGATATTACATGCTTTAACTCTGCCCTCGCTCCAGCATGTGACCCTTTAAGTAGCTGTGTCATCATGGCATCACATGACCCCCTCGGTCTGTGCTTGCCTTCTGCAAAACATATGATTGACCTGGCAGTTGCCATTTGGAATGACCCTTTGTCAAGAAAATTCTGCACTGTTGTAGCTTTCATCCTAATAAGTTGGTATAGTCCTGCCAGCTTTTCTGGGGTCGATATTAACTCTCCTCCTGTCTGACAGACAGCAGACTGGCTTGGGTGGGAAAGTTAACATGGGGCTGAGGTTTGAACCATATCTTTCCCACCCCTATCTGGTTGGAATTCATGGTCTGTTGCTGACACCAAGTTAGTAACTGAGCCTTCTATACTGTCTGCCTGACAGCTCTCTGCAGCATCATAGTCACTTCATTCTTTTAAAGTCTCCCTCATCCCAAGGGGGCAATTCTCCTTTTTATTTTCTGCCATCTTATCCTGCAGATTCACCACAGCAATGGGGCGACTCACAAAAAGGAAGATTCATCTGTGGTGATGACCACTATTCTCAACTGACAGCTCATGCTTCTTTCAGGGGTCACACTGGACAGCTGCTGTATAAACCAGAAGTAGTCAAGACATGCAATAAAACCTCACACAGCAGCACTTCTTCACAGTAGTACCCAGGCAAAAAAGAAATGCAGCTTTTAGGAATTAGCATGGGATGAAAAAGTGTCTTTAAAAGCCAGTAATCAACAAGCCAAGTTTAAGAACTCTACAAAGGCACAGCAGTTCCTCACTTCCATGCGGATGAGGCAATGAGAAAGCAGCTGTGGTTCTTTTATCCCGGTATAAATTAGTACAGTAGGATTGTGAAAACCAGAAACTTGAGTCTGCTGATTGAGACACATTGCTATATAAATGAACCCTGTGGGAGATTAGTGGGAAGATCGCAGGAAGGGGCAATAAACAGCATGGAAACAGAAATCGTTTTAAAAATGCACAAATATTGGAAAATGTTTATATTCAAGTTCTATCAATGGAAATCGCTCCTGCACCATTCCAGCAAGCTAAATCTACAAGAGTTAAAAAGGAAATGTCACCCCTCCCATCCATGATTCCTGGGAATATACATATGGCATTTAGAGCTTGCAATTATTCAGAACTGTAACTGCAGGTTGTAAAGGTTCAATTAATATTCTGTAGTTTAATTGGATTATCTTGAGTGGTCATGGTGAAATTTCATAGAGGGTTATCTTTGTGGTGCATTGCCTGTAAATTCTTGCTTGGGTTCACAGAGCAAAATTATATACTAAATATATATATAATATATATATTGCTCTATGCATCTCCCTGGCATTTCCACATATATTTATATTGCATGATGGATGTGGTTTGAATGGTCTTTCTTGCTCCATTCGGTTCTGACTGAAGAAGGCCCCAAGAATGTAAATAATTCATTCTCCAAACCGGAAAATCTATGTGATGCTTTATCAAGTGATGAAAAACATATGAAAGGAACAGCCGCACCGGATAGAAAGCTGGCACGCACTTGATACTTTCAATTAGTCAGAAGTAAAGTTTAACTGGTAAGAAATTTGCATAACATTTATCTCTATTAAATTCCTTTTCCACAAATATTTGACATGCGTCTTTACTTATGAGCTAATTAAAAAGCAATTAAATCAAGAGAACATAAAGGATATTACTCCAAGCTTAGTAGTGCTAAACAAGCAACTTTTTTAACTGCCATTCACATACAGGGTAAATATTTTTATAAACATCTTTTTTGCAAACCACAGCAGCCATGCTAAAAATATCTGCAGAACACCAGCATATTTATAACATTGTTTCCTAAATGATGCTGAGGGTCCATAAGATAGATTTGTAGGCACACACTGCCACACTACTTTAAAGGTTAATGTATGTAAACTTAGTTCTGTAAGGATAAATCAGAGAAGCAAGAGTGTGCAGTTTGATATAAGAAGATTAAGAATCAACTCCTCTGACAGATTAGCTCTGCCTTCAGAGCTGAAGTCCTGGGGATTGTATACTAGGTCACCCCAAGGACAGAAACAGAATATGAAGAGCAAGATTGGAGAGTAATTCTAGTACTAGTCGGCAGAAAAACACTTCAACACAAGCAGGGCAAGCTGAGCAGACGTTGTAGTGTACAGCATGCCAAAACATCTATCCTGATGAAGCATCAGACAAAATGTTAATAGGCTTATGTGTTAATAGGTTGATGTGAACTTGTCGACAGAACTATACCTTCATTAACCATTTATTTTGAAAAGTCTATTCCATTTCACAAGGTTGTCTTGATCAGTTAAAATGAATTACAAATATATATTTCTAATGCATTTAGTTTAAAGGGAAGACAAAAATAACTGGAATCAATAAATGCTGGCATTCATAATCACCAGTTTATGAATAAAATGCAGGAGTAACTCCGTAGTGACAAAATAAACTTATTTTATCACACCACCCGAGTGTAGCTGTTAAACAGACTAAGTACTATGTGTTAACCGCAAACTTTGTGCTTGGAAATACATAGGAAGTTCCTGATGGCTAAAATACTCCTACATGGATGAGAGTTTTTTTGGGGATAAAAGGAAAAGGATTCCTAAGATCGTCCCCGCATTGCTCAGCTGTTACTGAAGATAGCAGCTCAACAAAAGCTGCAGTTATAGCACAATCATTCTGAGATCAATCGCTATAGCGTGAAAGGTGCCAGCAGCATATTAGGTGTATTGTCGCTGCCCTTGCCTGAAAATCACAGTCTGCCTACCAGGAGTAAGTTTCCTTTATACTTACTTCCACGTGTGCACAAAACACTCTGTTCCTCCATGGCTTTTTTTAACAGCAGGAAAGACATTCAATGAGGCCATCTGGCACAATTTCAACTTACAGTTCAGATGCAGTGCAGGGCTAAGTTTATAACTGGGCAGCAGGTTCAATGTACCAATTCGACCACTGAACTGGAGTTAGACTTTGATGGTGTAAAACCCTAGTATGTGAGATGGCCTCCTAGCTGGAAGAAACATCCCACCATTTGGCTTTAATATCTTCCAGAGTCAGATCTGGCAGCACAATAATGCCACCACTTTCATGTCAATGTGTGCACGAGAATGCTTCATATTGACATGAAAGTGGCAGAACAACTATAGCTAAAGATGTTGTTGCTGCAGGGGCCTCAGTCTCCTGAGTCATTCCAGTCACATTCCTGTAAGAACATGAGACTGACATGATTTCTTCTCAGAGGGGAGATCACTTTAGATTGTTGTTCCATCTCTGTTAGTGCAGTTAGTGTTGCTTGGCACAGCTACACGTAATGTCATCTAAACAAATGTGTGACTGCGCTCAGCAATTGACCTGAGTCTTCAGCCAGTAGCAGGTGCTGTCAAATATAAAATGATTTCTGCTCTCTGAGTTTATTATCTTCTGGTTGCAATTTTCAACAACAGTTTAAATTTCTTTTGTGCATCAGACAAAATAGACAACTTCTAGTGTGAGTTAATAAAATCCATGTTTCTTTATTGACTGCATATTTGTCAGATAGATACATTTCTTTTGTAATACATTGATAGCATAATATTAAAATGATTCATTGTCAGTTTGTTTAAGATCCTTTGCATTTATATGTATTTTAAAATCCATGTATACCGTAGGTTCTCACCAATTGATGAGTCTTATGTATTACTTGTTAACCAGTTACAAGCCGTGGCATAGTATAGTTAGGCACAGGCTGAATATTCCATTTCATATAGTCCATGGCCTCAGCTTCCCTGAATTTGGTAAGCCAGCATGTCCAGGTCAAGCGATTCTAAAGAGGAAAAGGTGAAAGAAGCACTGGACTCACCAGTCTTGTATGTTGCTTTGTTAAGTGCTCTGAAGCAAAGGCCTGACAGCAGAGTATTGTAGTATAAGGGTGCCTGGGACTTAAAGGTTAATGTGGAACCAGGGAATCAGTTTTATCCACATTATGATATCGAGAGCCATATGAGAATAGTAGACTTTCGTAGTGAGTCTGATGGAAGCTGGCATGAAGACAGAGCCTAGCAGGATTCTGTATATATGTATATAAATTTGTGTTTATAATGCAGTTATTGTTCAACCTTACAAACCTCTAGCTTTCTTCATGAGGCAACTTACAACTTATAACATGGTGCCAGCAGGTGAAGGATCACAAATCTCGAAGAATGAAGAAACAAAGAAACTGTAGTCAGACCTGAGAGAAGTGTGCCTAGCTTAAAAACTTCAAATACACAGCGGAAGATTGCCTAAGAAATTCCAATGCAGACTTGGAGAGTGGGCAAAAGAAAAGTCCACTTTACAACATAGAAGAACTCCCCACAAGATCACATGGAGGTTCACTGCAACGTCCAATCGAAAGCAGAGTCAAAGAACCTAGCCAGATTGCTAGGAAACTCCAAATAAAATGCTGAAATAAGCTTTTAAAAGTTGATGCAATAATCAGGTAGTACTGGCAGATTGCTTTAATGAGAGTGGCTTGAAGGATGCTACAGCCCAGACCTAGAGTCGGTGACACATACGAGAATGATAAAAAAGAATTCAAGAGAAGTCAGAGCAAAGAATCAGCTTCAATTTGATTCTCCAAACTGAGGAAAGCAACTTGCTGTCCAAAGTGAACATAGAACATTACAGTACAGGCCCTTCGCCCCTCAATGTTGTGCCGAGCTATATCCAATCCCAAGATCAAGCTATTCCACTCCCTATAATTCTGGAGTGCTCCATGTGTCTATCTAATAACTGCGTGAAAGTTCCTAAAGTGTCTGACTCCACTATCACAGGGGCAGTCTATTCCACACCCCAATCACTCTCTGAGTGAAGAATCTACCTTGGACATCCCTCCTATATCTCCCACCATGAACTTTATAGTTATGCCCCCTAGTAACAGGTACATTCACCCGAGGAAATAGTCTCTGCACGTCCACTCTATCAATCCCTCTTATCATCTTATAAACCTCTATTAAGTCGCCTCTCATCGTCCTCCACTCCAAAGAGAAAAGCCCCAGCTCCTCAATCTTTCCTCATAAGACCTACCTTCCAAACCAAGCAGCATCCTGGTAAATCTCCTCTGCACTTTCTCCAGGGCTTCCACATCCTTCTTATAGATCAGGACTGAACACAATATTCCAAACGTGGCCTCACCAATGTCCGGTACAATTGCAGCATAACCCCACGGCTCTTAAACTCAAACCCCCTGTTAATAAACACTAACACAATATAAGCCTTCTTCACGGCTCTATCCACTTGACTGGCAACCTTCAGAGATCTGTGGATATGAACCCCAAGATCTCTCTGCTCCTCCACATTCCTTAGAACCGGGCCGTTGACCCTGTAATCCGTATTCAAGTTTGTCCTACCAAAATGAATCACCTCACACTTATCAGGGTTAAACTCCATCTGCCACTTTTTGGCCCAGCTCTGCATCTTATCAATGTCTCTTTGCAGCCTGCAAGAACCCTCCACCTCATCCACTACTCCACCAATCTTGGTGTTGTCAGCAAATTTACTAACCCACCCTTCAGCCCCCTCTTCCAAGTCATTGATAAATATCACAAAAAGCAGAGGGCCCAGCACTGACCCCTGTGGTACACTGCTGGTAACTGGCCTCCAGTCTGAAAATTTTCCCTCCACCACCACCCTCTGTCTTCTATGAGACAGCCAGTTACTTATCCAATCGGCCAAATTTCCTTCTATCTCACACATCCTTATCTTCTTCATCAGCCTACCATGGGGAACCTTATCAAAGGCCTTACTAAAATCCAAGCATACAACATCAACAGCTCTACCTTCGTCCACATACTTAGTTACCTCCTCAAAAAATTTAATCAAATTTGTGAGGTAGGACTTACCCCTCGCGAAACTGTGCTGACTATCCTGGATTAAACTGCATCTTTCCAAGTGATCATAAATCCTATGTGATTCACTCAAAATATTTTTTACAGAATTGTAGTACCTTCCAAACCCATGACCACTACCATCTAGAAGGTCAAGGGCAATAGATATTTGGGAATACCACCACCTAGAGGTTCCCATCCAAGTTATTTACCATCCTGACTTGGAAATATATCCAGATGAAAAAATTTCCTTGATTGACAGCCCACCTGCAGTGTATACAATCTACAAGATGCAATGAAGCTAGTTGCCAATGTTTCTTCAACAAGACCGTCCAAACCAATTAGGAGGACAATGACTGCGGGCTAATGTGAACACAACCACCACTTGCAATTTCCCCTTCTGGTCACACACCATTTCACTGTCACTGGATCAAAATCCTGGAACTCCCTTTCAATCAGTACTGTGGGTGTACTTGCACCACAAGGATTGCTGCTGTTACTGGGACCTTCACATCCTTCTGAAGAAATGAAAGGAAATTATTTTTTATGAATAGAAAAGATGGTCCATTACCTTAAAGAGCCACTTTCCATACTATCTAGCAGTTTCCATCTGTTATTGTTATCTTTATATCTCAGAACTTTTCATGCAGCCCTAATTTGTTTGGCATACCATTTTGTCTCTACTTCAAATATGGTTGATTTTCCCATTTCTACCTTCTAAATTGTGCTTAGGGAACCCTAGTGTTTTGTCTTTGTGGAGTTTGCACTTTCTCACCGTGTCTGTGTGGGTTTCCTCTGAGTGCCCTGGTTTCCTCCCACAGCCTGGAAGATGTGCTTGCGAGGTACATTGGGAATGCTAAATTCTCCCTCAGTGTACCCAAATAGGTGCCAGAGTGTGGCGATTCGGGGAGTTTCACAGTTACTACATCGCAGTGTTAATGTAAGCCTACTTGTGCTTAATGAGTAAACTTTAACTTTCTTTATATATCCATTTTGCAGTAGATATAGTAGCATATTCTGCAGAAGAAATTGATAGCCATGATGACAATTGTTTTTGTAGCAAATAGTTCTTGGGTTAATCAAGAACTGAATCTGCTCAAAAATTCATGAGTAAGAAAACAATGCCATTTTGTTGTTACTGGGGATAGTTGCCTATTTATGTTTTCCTTACCATTACATGCTTGAGGAGTTACATTGTTTCATCATCTTGAAGAACGAAATAGAAAATGCCACTTACAAGTTATAGTCTGCACTGAAGAAAAGGAAAATACAGCATACAGAAAATATATTCACTTTGTCATAAGTAATACGGGTAGCTGAATTATTACTTACTGCACTTATTCTATATGCTTCTGATGTTTAATTCAGAATTCCTTGGCATTACTGTTGTAAATATTTGCTCAAGCACCAGGATCATGGCATTTCTCAAGAGTCACAAAACAACTGGATGAACTTCATCATACAAGTAGAAACCATTGCCATTATTGGCCTTGAGTTTTCACCTAATTGCTCTGGTTTTGCACATTTTCCCTGATATCTCTCCGATAAACTCAAACATTTTTAAATTTGAAGCATGACAGGTCACAAAGTTTTGACATCCAACTCAATTTTCTGTAATTTTTTTGTATTAGTCTTAAAAACATTCTGATAGAAGCAGACCATGTCAGCAAAGCCAATCACATCTCGAGGTTAATTAATCACAGGGGCAGGATTTTCCCGTCCCGCTTACCACAGGAATTGTAGCGGGTGGGGTCGGGCCATGCAAAGATACATTGACCTTGCACAGGATTGTCCGTCATTGGGTTGAGCCTGGCCAAGAAATCCCACCTTGGGAGTTTCAGCTAATTAACAGGCCTTCAAATAGGCTCCAAGAATTACACTGGAACTTCTGGGTGCAATCATACTTATTGGTACATTCCAAAAGACTTTGAAAAGTTTTTTTTTAATCAGAAAGAAATTGATTACTTTCCTTCAATCTGACTAGAAAGCAGTTCGGCATACTTTTTGTGATAAAACCAAT
Source organism: Carcharhinus amblyrhynchos (assembly GCF_965287045.1). Taxonomy (NCBI): domain Eukaryota; kingdom Metazoa; phylum Chordata; class Chondrichthyes; order Carcharhiniformes; family Carcharhinidae; genus Carcharhinus; species Carcharhinus amblyrhynchos. The sequence goes on along the minus strand of NC_137328.1, from coordinate 90,889,611 downwards.
TTCAGCTGCATTCATTAGACCTCAAGCTACCGCTGTTAGGTATGTCTATGAGCAGCATGGTGGCACAGTGATTAGCACTGTTGCCTCACAACTCCAGGGACCTGGGTTCAATTCCCAGCTTGGATCACTGTCTGTGTGGGGTTTACACATTCCCCCTGTCTGCGTGGGTTTCCTCTGAGTGTTCTGGTTTCCTCCCATTTTCCAAAGATGCGCGGGTTAGGTTGATTGGCCATAATAAATTGCCCCTTAATGTCCTGGGATGTGTAGGTTAGAGGGATTAGCAGGGTGAATGTGTGGGGTTGTGGGGATAGGACCAGGATGGGATTGTTGTCGGTGTAGACTCGATTGGCTGAATGGCCTCTGTCTGCACTATAGGGATTCTATGTTAAAGACTATTTTTCGAAAGAAATTTATCTTGGGTACAAAAAATTACATTTTAAAAAGCTGCCCAATCATGTTGGTTCATGGCAGATTTTGCATTCAGTGCTAGACAAATGAGTTGGAGTTGAAAATCGGGGGTGCGGGTTGTGGGGGGGGCGAGGGGGGATGCACAATTCTGGGTGCAATTTGTGGCAGAATCACCGATTGCACCCAAATTGGAAATGCCACCCTGTTGTCTTGAAGAACTTTGTTTGTTTCTACTTAATTTGATGATACAGTTAGAAAACACGGCAGATCATTGCTTTTGACCCAGTCCCATGGTTGTTAATGAGTAAGAATATGTGAGCTGATTCCCAACACGCCTATTAAAAAATAAAGTACCCTCTCATCCATCAAATCTCAGCTCCCAATTGGCCAAGAGTGCAATGATGATTTATTTATGACTCTTTTTTAAATGTGTTATCAGAAATATTTGCAGGCATTTGTAGTTCACGAAAGCAAGGGCGAGAGTGCTGAGGAGTGAAATATGGAACAATTTTTTCAAGGCATGCTGCAGGCTGCTTGTTTACAAAAAATAAAGCAAGTCCCTGTAATTCGTCAAGAACTTTGGCCTAGCAATTTGGCTGTGGCAATGGTTTTGGGGTATATGAGGGCAGAAGATCTGAATAAGCAGGGCTGAGATATCTTGGATATTAGGCCTTGGGTTTCAACACAGCAGTGCCGGCAAGAATTTCTCCAATGGCGGCAAAGGCAGATTTTGGGAAGGAAAAACGGTGATAGGCTGCCAATGGCATTGGAGGCTTTTTCCATCATATAGAGTGGTATTTTGAAGAACAAGAAGGCAGACAGGGGTTCCACATCATATTGCTGCTGGGCGACCTCTGATTCACCCCCTCCCACACCTCCCTGCCACCAATTCAGCAATCTGGGCACTATTTTTAGAGACCACTCTAATGCACAGTTTGCACATCAGGAAACAATCTTCACCCAACCGCACTCCCTGTCATGTCACGGCATTATCCTGGCACCTCCTGGCATTACCTTGGCACCCCCTGGAGCCTCTACCATTACCCTGACATACTTTTCCCACCTGAGCACTGCGCTCACCTTTGGGGTCCCCTGGGAGTACTGCTTACCAAGTGCTCTCCTTTTGAGGCCAGTTGGGCTTTGTGTCATTCTGATATCATGCCTCCGTGCTTGCATTATTTGATGTGTATATGACTCTGGTGTATGGGCAAGATCATGAGATGCTCATTTATTACAATGAGGTTCCTGACATTAAACAGCAGAAAACACAGCTTGCCACTGACAGAGGAAGGGAACAACCAATTACTGCTTTTACAACAACGTGAAATGTGCCTTTGGCCTTCTCGCAATATTTTCTGCTCTCGTCACCAAATCTGCCCAACTTGAACAAAATTGGAAACTCCTGGCCATTATTGAACATAGTAAGAAGTCTCACAACACCAGGCCAAAGTCCAACGAGTTTATTTAATAGTAAGCCCACAAGCTTTCAGGGTTTGCCCTTCGTCAGGTGAATGAGAAATTGATTACTTTCCTTTATTAAAATTGATTACTTTACTTTCACAGTTGTGAGACTTCTTACTGTGTTTACCCCAGTCCAACGCCTGCAGCTCCACATCATTACTGAACATCACAGCAGCTGTCAGTTAAATGAGCAAGCGAGGAGTGATCAGTCATTGGGCCGGAGCAATCATTTTTCAGGGTGCAGGATGGGGCAAGGAAGCATTTTCCATATTCCTTTAGTGTGGGTTTGTGAAAGGAAACCTTGCCCCTCCTAGTTCCATATTCAAGTAAATATGAACACTTCCTGCTGGTTAATGCCACGTATCTCTGTACAAGTTCAACATGTGGTGAGTGAAGCTCTGGCACCTTCAAAAAACGACCATGAGTCCTGCAGGAGGCAGCCGAAATAAATTATTCTCTACTTAAAATGCTACCTGTGAGCTTTCCTGCTACTAACCTTCATTACGATGGCAGAAAGGTACTTCACCACCCCACCCCCTCCACCATTATGGGATCATAGAATTTTGTTGGAAAATCGGTGAAAATCCTGGAACAATGAAACCATTCAGAGTTGTACCTGGTTTTCCAATGAAGTTTCGGTGTGCTGGTCAGATGTATTTATAATTCTATCTGATAAACTTAGCTTGATCAAGTCAAATCCAAAGTCGCTTCATTATGTGTCCCAATATTTTAACAAGATGGTGCTGATTCTTACTTGGGTTCCATTTCCAAAGTAAAAAAATTATACCCGCCCTTAACTCATGCTGCCTGACAATTGCCTGAAATTAGGGAATTAATTTGCATTCGTACCTCAAATCATTCCTTTATAAATACGGGTGCAATTTTGCTTTGATAAAACTAGTTTTTTATCGTTGAAAATAAGCAAAGCTGGGAGGAAAGGATGAATACATGGATACAGATAACTAAAGTCAACAAGAGAAAGGAAAATACATAAAAGAAAGGGAAACTAAGAGAGTGTTGGCAGATTTTGTTGAGTTACCATGAATGATTTTGCGACAAATTACAGACTTAAAGCCAATGGCAACTACATTGTACCTCATTAGTGGAAACATTTGGCAGTATTGAATTAAAGCAGTGCACCCTTGAATCAGCAAATACCTCCTCTCATATTGTATATGTCCAGTTTCATGGCATTTCCTGAGGTTGGGCTCATTAGCTATTCACAGTGAGTTCCCAGATTGGATTGGAACTCTGTGCACAAGCTTGCTGTCAGAAAGGGAAGCAGAAAACAGCATACATTTTGACTTTACTGGCCACAGATACTATTTAAAGAAGCCTTTTTTTTGTCTGGCACTCATGGAAAAATAATTACAACTTGGTATCTAATATTAACAAAGTACCAGGCTGTTTTACAAATGAATATAAACAGAGCAATGGATGATGAATTATGGAAGAATTTTTCTTTTCAAAATTTTTATTTGTTCATATGTGAGCATCACTGATAAGGCCAGCATTTACTGCCCATCCCTACTTCCCTTTGCTAAAGTGGTGATGCAGGGACAAGAAAAGGATGGTGAAGTAGTTCCAAGTCTGGATGATTTGTGACTTGGAGGAAACCTGCAGGTGGTTATGTTTGCATTCATCTACTGTCCTTGGTCTTCCAAATGATAAAAGGTGGTAGATTTTAAAGCTACTGTCACAGGAACCTTAGCAAATTGCTGCAGTGCATCTTGTACATGGTACACACTGCAGCCACCTTGAGCTGGTGATGCAGAGAGTGACTGTTTAAGATGGTAAGTGGTGTGTTGATCAAGTGCAGTGCTTTGCTTTGCATGGTATCAAGCTTCTTGAGTTTTGTTGGCACTCCACTCATCTAGGCAAGTGAAGAATATTCCATCACACACTTAACTTGGTGTCTTGTATATGATAGACAGTCTTTGGTGTGTCAGGAGGTGAGTTACTCCTTGATAATGATGTTCCCATCTGTCTGCTGTCCTTATCCTTCTAGATTTAGTGGTTGCAAGTTTGCAAGGTGCTATCTCAGGAGTCTTGTAGTTGGTACACACTACTGCCACTGTGCATTGGTGGTGGCGGGAGTGAACGTTTGCAGATAAAGTGCCAATCAAATAGGCTGCTTTGTCCTGGATGGTATTGATCTTGTTAAGTGTAACTAAAGCTGAACTCATCCAGGCAAGTCGAGAACATTCCATCATAGTCCTGACTTGTGCCTTGTAGATGGTGGACAGGGATTGGCAAGTCAGGAGGTAAGTTAGTTGCTGCAGAATTGACAGCCTCTGACACAGTGCAGACATGATGGGCCAAATGGCCTCCTTCTGCGCCATAACAATTCTGAGATTCTGTGACCTGCTCTTCTAGCCACCGTGCTTATATGACTGGTCCTGTTCATTTCTGGTTAATGGGAGCACCTGGGATGTTGATACTGGGGGATTCAGCGATGGCAACACCATTGAGTGTCAAGGTTAGTTTATTTCTCGTTGGAGATGGTCATTACCTGGCAATTGTGTGGCACAGATGTTACTTGCAAGTTGTCAGTCCAAGCCTGGATATTGTCTGAGTCTTCTTGCATTTGGTCATGGACTAGCAGCTTGGCCAGGATCACAGCTAATTCTGGGACACAAGGCTTCTGTACCACAGTGGGGATGTTGTCAGCGTCCATAACCGTTGCTGTATTCATTTCTTAATATTGTTTATTGACATTGAGTGTTACGAATATTTTGATCTTGTCTTTTGCACTGTTGTGAGGTTGGAAATATTTAAAGGACCTGGTTAGGGGCAGCACAAGAGCAGAGTGGCTAGCATTACTCCTTCACAGTGCAACAGACCTGGGTTCAATTCCCAGCTTGGGTCACTGTCTGCGTGGAGTTTGCACATTCTCCCTATGTTTGCAAGGGTTTCCTCCGGGTGCTCTGGTTTCCATCCACATTCTGAAAGATGTGCTGGTTAGGTGCATTGGCCCAAACAGGCACCAGAGTGTAGTGACTTAGGGAATTTCACAGTAACTTAATTGCACTGTTAAGGTAAGCCTTACTTGTGACTAATAAATAAACTTTACTTTTAATTGTCCAGCAACTTTCATGACTGCATGCAGCAGGGTGTCACAGATGCTGAATGTTTCCAGTATTTTCTGTTTTTATATCAGATTCACAGTATTTGCTTTGATATACAAATTCTGAACTGGCAATTTGCCAAAATTTCATCCCACAATAGATGCTTTCTGCACTGCATTCACACCTGTTTCAAAACTCCTTTGATCTAATTGCTTAATTCTATTCAAAAGCTAGCTGGCATTTTCCCACAATCCCTGTTAATTATGAAATTAATCTGTCAATGCAAGTTGGTCCCTTCTCATCCACAGTTCTCAGCCTCAAGCAGACAACAAACACCGTAGTGACAGGACAGCCTTTGCTTTGAGTGTGGTATTTTTTGAAATGCTATATTAAAACGTAAATGAAAAGAAAAGACATATTAAACAAAAAATCCTTTTTTGATTTATGTGGAGGTTTATAACTGCTCCGCACCGGCGCACTCTTGTGTCGCTCTGGATTCCGGGAGAATGGAAGCTTGTGGCATCGCTGTGGTTTCATTTCCGGCCTACAGCTATCTATGCAAAGTTCTTTTTTTGAGAACGATTAATAATCACGGAATTAGTGACCATAAATTGGGCTGGAAACGGATTTGATACTGAAAATGATACTGAGGAAGCCTCTCTCAGTTTGGGCATTTGCCCCTGGTTCCTATTTATATATTTGCTTCATATGGGAAAGTGATATTAGCAAGTTAAAGGTCTGTAAATGACCATTGGAGAGGAAGGTGATTGCATTTATTTGGATCAAAATGAATTAAATGACTGGGCTGAAGATAAAGTTAAAACTAGAACAGGTAACGAGAAGCATGTGGAAAAGTAAAGAATTTGACTGATATTGTGAATCAGATGAGAAGTTCTTGTAGGGCAGTGGGCAGCATTCCTACCTCTGAAACAGAAGCTCTGAGATTGTGCCCCATCCCAGGACTTGTTGGCCAAGGAAGGTGCATGCATAACGCGATCAAACAGGCTGAGTCTACCAACCCGCAAATCCTTCCAAACAGAATAATGGCTGGCAGTAAGAGCGGGAGAGAGTCCTGGTCTCATCCAGGCTGAAGGGCCTTTTCTGTGCAGTACGAATCCATGACTCTTGGTCAGCTATGCTTGATGCAGAGTGGCATCCTTCAAGCTAATGACAGACTAATGACCTGTTCTGGGAATTACTAGCTATGGAAACAGACAAATGTCTGCGTTAGTGCTGTACTAGGTACAAGAAGAAAATTGAAATTAGTCAGATGCTTAAAGTTGCCATTTATTGTGATTGCAGGTGCCAACAAGTCAAATGATGTACAAGGATACATCTTGTGTATTCGTTGTGCTGTAGGCAAGGTTGCTGTGTGGGCTCACCCACTCCTCCAAAAGGGATGTCAATGCAACTCGCACTGAAGTAGGAGCTATAAAATATGCTTTGCTACAGTTATGGACATGGTCAGGAAGCTGGGAAAAAGCTGTTTCCAGAGGGCATGGTGTGCAATTTGAGTCATGATAGGAAATTTTTTGTAACATGCATAATTTACTAACCTACTCGATTTAATGCAATGATGCCCTGTAGTTATTCACTATAGCCATCTGTTCCCATGTTCTCTGGATGTTTCACACTGCAAAGACACTGGTCGTTACCTCATTCAAGCTGTCTGGATATTTCTTCTGTGAGGAGGGAACCAAAGGTGGCAATCCTCCCCTGCTGCATTACTTCTGCAAGCACTTATAAAACTGCCTCACAAAATAGAAATAATTTGCCCCAAACTCAGCCCCTCTTCAACTGGCATCTTTATTTATGTTTTTGCCATCCTCTCCATCTTCCCCCCCCTCCTCCTCATTATTAAAATATTAAATCGTCTATACCCAATCTCCCATCTTCACTGACCTGCACTGCCTCCTAAACATTTACTGTCCATCCACCCCATCTCTGTAAGTCCGACCAGACTCATTACAGTCCATCAGTCCTTTGATTCTAATACTTTATGCTTTGCCTCATTTTTTGGTTTTCAAACCTTTCAGCTGCTTTGGCCCCAGTCTCTTGAACTCCTTCCCTGAACCTGTGCATCTCTATTTCTCTCTCTCGCTGACAAACATCCTCATGTTTTTGACCAGGCTTTGACCACCAGTCTACTCTTAATCACCAACAAAATGATGGAAAGAATTGTTGATGTGCTTTCAAGCAGCACTTACTCCCCGGTACTAAGTTTGGGTTCCATCAGGGGCACTCATCAATACAATACAACCTTGTTCTAAGTATGGACTAAAGAGGTGAGGTGAGAGCATATGCCATTGTCAGCAAGGCAGTACTTGAAAGACAGTTACATGAAGAAGCCCTCATAAAATTTAAGCCAGGGAAAATCAGGGGGGAAATTCTCCACTGGTTGAAGCCATACCAGACAAAAGGAAGATGGTTTTTCATTGTTTGAAGCCAATCATCTCAACCTGGGACATCACTGGGACATGTGGTTGGTGCAGACTGGATGGGCCAAACAGCCTCCTTCTGAACTGTAGGGATTCTATGACTCTGAGGGCAGAAGTGGATTTCCCTTACTTCTATCCCGTAACATCACCTGCCTTTCTTTCTATTTTAGCCCATGTGCTTCTGAATCCTACAACCATGCCATTTTCACCTTTTGACTCAATTATTCCATTGATCTCTCGGCCTATTCTATTTATTTCATTTATTTATTAGTCACAAATAGGTTTATATTAACACTGCAATGAAGTTACTGTGAAAATCCTCTAGTCGTCACACTCCGACTCCTGTTTGAGTACATAAGAACATAAGAACATAAGAAATAGGAGCAGGAGTAGGCCATCCAGCCCTTCGAGCCTGCCCTGCCATTCAATAAGATCATGGCTGATCTGAGTACACCGAGGGAGAATTTAGTGTAGCCAACGCACCTAAGCAGCGTATCTTTTGGATTGTGGGAGGAAACCAGAGCACGCAGAGGAAACGCAGGCAGACATGAGATGAATGTATAGGCTCCACACAGACAATGACCCAAGCAGGAAATTGAACCTGGGTCCCTGGTGCTATGAGACAGCAGTGCTAACCACTGTGCCATCATGTTCTACACCCTTCAAAGTCCTGCTTTATACATATCCTATCTCAAACCAAATTCTGCTCATCAACCAAACCTATTTTTGCTGACCTACATTGCCACCCACTGCAACAACGTATTTGTGGGTCATTTGATGTATTAAAACATCCCATAGTGCTTCTTACGGTGTTATCAAAAGATTAACATTGAATCACATCAGGTTTTTTTTATGTTTATTTATTAGTGATGCAAGTAAGCTTGCAATCAAGTTGCTGTGAAAAGTCCCCTAGTTGGTACACAGAGAGAATTTAGCATGGCTAATGCACCTAATACCATATTTTTCAGACTGTGGGAGGAAACTGGAGCACCTGGAGGAAACACATGCAGACACGGGGAGGACATGCAGACTCCACACAGACAGTGACCCAATCTGGGAATTGAACCCGGGTCCTTGGTGCTGTGAGGCAGCGGTGCTACTCACTGGGCTACCGTGCCACTAGGGCAGACAACCAAATGCTTGGTCAAAGAAGGAGCTTTTAAGGAGAATCTTAAAGGAGGAAAGAAGGTAGAGAGGCTGAGTGGCGTGAAGTTGAATTAGGTCGAAGTGGGCATTGGGTAATTGCTTCATTTACAGACTGAAGACCCTGAACCCCTTTCCTGATTCATTGCATGACTCATTCATCAAATACATTACTTAGATGCAAGCTTTAAATAATATATAACATGTCAGGCAGCCATATTCCCACTTATGATTGGGAAAATGGGCTTTTCTCTTCAACCTACAGAAAGTAATTGGTCCGGATGGGATACCTGGATGAACCTTCAGACCCTGCGCGGATCAGCTGGCGGGGACATTTGCAGACATCTACACGCCTGAGGGCCCTATCTGCTTCAAGAAAGTGATCATCATCCCAGTACCAAAGAAAAACCAGGAAGTGTGCTTTAATGACTAATGTCCGGTGGCTCTGACATCCATCATTATGAAGTGTTCTGAAAGGTTCGTCATGACATGAATTAATTCCAGCCTCCTAGATCACCTGAATGCACAAAGATCACCTATTGCCCCAACAGGTCCACAGCAGATGCCATCTCCCCGGCCCTACACTCAACCCTGGAACACTTAGATAACAAAGACACAAATATCAGACTCATATTTATCAACTGCATCTCAGACGTCAAATTCCATTATTCCCACAAAACTCATCTCCAAACTTTGGCACGTTCCTCTGTGACTGGATCCTGAACTTCCTAACTCACAAACCACAATCAGTAAGGATAGACTACAACACCTCCTCCATGATCATCCTCAACACCAGTGCCCCACATGGCTGTGTCCTCAGCCCCTTACTATATTCCTTATACGTCTATGACTGTGTGGCCAAGTTCTCCTCCTACTCGTTTTTCAAATTTGCTGATAACACCACCGCAGTGGATGAGATCTCAAACAATGTTGAGGCAGAGTATAGGAAAGAGATGGAGAATCTGGTGAACTGGTGCGACAACAATAAACTCTCCCTCAATGTCAACAAAATGAAGGAGATAGTTATCAACTTCAGGAAGTGTATTAGAGGACATGACCTTGTCTACATCAATGGGAATGAAATAGAAATAGTTGAGAGTTTTAAGCTTCCAGGTGTCCAGGTCACCAACCTATCCTGGTCCTCCTATTGCTGACATTATAGTAGAGAAAGCCCACCAACATCTCTACTTTCTCAGGAGGCTAAGGAAATTTGGCATATCCGTTATGACTATCACCAACATTTACAGATGCACCATAGAGAGTATTCTTTCTGGTTGTATCACAGCTTGGTATGGCTCCTGCTCTGTCCAAGACTGCAAGAAACATCAAAGGATTGTGATCAAAGCCCATTCTCAAACCCTCCATTGACTCTGTCTATATTTCCTGCTGCCTCAGAAAAGCAGCCAGCATAAGTAAGGACTCCACACACTGCAGGAATACTCTCTTCCATCTGGAAAAAGATACAAAAGTCTGAGGACACATACCAACTAACTCAAGAAAGTTTCTTCCCTGCTGCCATCAGACTTTTGAATGGACCTACCTAATCTTACGTTGATATTTCTCTACACCCTAGCTATGACTGTGACAATACATTCTGCACTCTCTCCTTTCCTTCTCAATGTACGGTATGTTTTGTCTGTATAGTGCACAAGATACAATACTTTTCACTGTATACTAATACACGTGACAATAAATCAAATCAAAATCAAATAAAAAATCCTCCAAAGTGTCTGTGAAAGTGAAACTTGCTCATGTGGATATGTTACAGCACTGAAACAGCTGAGTAGCTCCTTTTGACGTCCCCTACTTTGTTATATACTGGCCATCTGCCAACTCTCTTTTCTGCATTTATGTCACCATTTATGTTGATATCATCAATGTAATCTGTATTTGAAGGCAATCATGAGTGAAGTTGCATAATTGGTACTTGACAAACCCTTATCAAGCAAAAAAAACTGTTAATATCAGGTCTGTGTGTTAACAATTTACTCTCAGATACAATTATAGAAGCAGGGAAAAATATTGGGTATAGCCCCCCACTCCATCTCCGCCCCCCCTGCCCCTTCCCTGTGATTATGCAGTTTTGAAGATTGCTTCTTGTCACTGTGTCAGCTATATTGCACATTTCTATTTCTAGCACAGAAGTGAATGCCCTCTATCAAAATGGTTCAAAGAACTCTTACAATTTCTCCCCACTGTTTTTCACCTCCTATGTGTGTTTTGCCTAAAATTAAGAAAGAAAGAGGTGAGAAATTTATAATTAAGTTGTTTCTCATCTTTTGATTGTAAGTATTCCGCTGTAATAAAATCTGGACAGTCTAATCTCATTCCAAATATGCATGTGCTCAGAATGTGACTAGCCATTTATTTCACACATAAATTAGTAACCCCCTTCAGACAGACCACACAGTAGCAGATCTTTTTCTGAGGCTGGGCCTGAAGTACAGTGTTAATGGAGAATAGGAGCAGCAGTCCATATGTAGTTATAATTAGACATGATGTTGGAGTGTTTTATAACACTGGGGATTCAAAGGGTGTTAAACATGTTTTATTCTTTTAGCACCAACACTGATGGAAAATGTTTTGGAAAAGTGTTCTGTTAAATAAATTGTTTCAGTAAATCCTTTAAGCTTTGATGTATTAAAAGTAATGGCTTGCAGTACATGTGTGGTATGGGTCAATGGTATTGAGTATCCTATTTTCCATAATTCATTTTGTGCTCCATCTGATTTATTTCTTATTCTTTTCATAAACTTGCACTGGAGACTGGTCTTATCCCTGTCATCTTATTGAACAAAAGGAATATCAGGAAGAAGGTATGTGCTGCATCAAAGCCCAATGTTGAGAGACATTTCCCTACTATCAATCTCTTCTTTCATTGTGCTTCATGGTACAAAGGAACAATATAATAGGATAGGCCATTCAACCTCTCAAACTTGTTCTGCCATTCAGTCAAATCCTGACTGATCTGGAACTCAACCCTACTAATATGTCTATGATCCATATCGCTCACTTCCCTCATCTAACACAAATCTATCAAAAGCAGTCATGAACATTTCATGAACATGAATACAGTATCTGTGAGGGGGATCTGTCTACTGAAGTAAAATGGGCTCAAGTTAGAAATAAGAAAGGATCGGTCACATTGTTAGGAGTTTTCTATAAGTCCCCAAAGTAATAGAGGTGTGGAGGAGGAAATGGCAAAGCAGATTATGGATAGGTGCAGAGGTCACAGGGTAGTTATCAGGGCAACTTTAACTTTCCAAATATTGATGGGAACCTTTATAGGTCGAATTGTTCAGATGGGACACTTTTTGTACAGTGTGTGCAGGAGAGTTTTCTGACACAATATGTGGATAAGCCGACAAGAGGTGGGGCCACATTGGACTTGGTGCTGGGTAATGAACCGGGCCAAGTGTTAGATTTGTTTGTGGGAGAGCACTTTGGAGATAGTGACCACAATTCAGTGTCCTTCATTATTGCAATGGAGAGGGATAGGGTCACATGACAGGGCAAGGTTTATAATTGAGGCAGGGGTAATTATGATGCAATTAGGCAAGAATTAGGCAGCATAAGATGGAAACAGAAACTGTCAGGTATGGGCACAAATGAAAAGTGAAGCTTTTTCAACAAACAAATACTGCATGTCCTTGATAGGTATGTCCCTGGCAGGCAGGGAGGAAATGGCCGAGTGAGGGAACCATGGTTCACAAAGGAGGTTGAATGTCTTGCCAAGAGGGAAAAGGAAGCGCACGTAAGGATGAATAAACAAGGTTCAGTTGGGTCGCTTAAGTGTTACAAGGTTGCTAGGAATGAGTTAAGAAAGGGCTTAGGAGAGCTAGGAGGGAGCATGAGAAGTCCTTGGCGGGTCGGATAAAAGAATGACCAGGGTAACGATAGGGCCAGTCAAGGACAGTAGTGGGAACTTGTACATGGAGTCAGAAGAGATCAGTGAGGCGTTGAATGAATACTTTTCTTCAGTGTTCACTAAGGAGAGGGGCCATGTTTTTGAGGAGAAGCGAGTGGTACAGGCTGATAGGATGGAGGAGGTAGATATTCTGAGGGAAGATGTAGTAGCAATTTTGAAAAACCTGAGGGTAGGTAAGTCCCCTGGGCCAGATGGGATACATCCTAGGATACTTTGGGAGGCAAGGGATGAGATTGCGGAGTCTTTAGCTTTGATCTTTGGGTCCTCACTGTCCACATGGATAGGGCCAGAGGACTGGAGAGTGGCAAATGTTGTTCCTCTTTTCAAGAAAGGAAATAGGAATGACCCTGGTAATTATAGGCCAGTTAGTCTTACTTCGGTGGTCGGTAAGTTAATGGAAAGGGTCCTGAGAGATAGGATTTATGACTATTTGGAAAGATTCAGTTTAATTCGGGATAGTCAGCACGGTTTCATGAGGGGTAAGTCCTGCCTCACAAATTTGATTGAATTTTTTGAGGGGGTAACAAAGTGTGTGGACGAAGGTGGAGCAGTTGATGTTGTATACATGGATTTTAGTAAGGCATTTGATAAGGTTCCCCATGGTAGGGTCATGAAGAAGTTAAGGATGTGTGGGATAGAAGGAAATTTGGCCAATTGGATAAGTAACTGGCTGTATCATAGGAGACAGAGAGTGGTGGTGGAGGGGAGATTTTCAGACTGGAGGCCAGTTACCAGCGGTGTACCACAGGGGTCAGTGCTGGGCTCTCTGCTTTTTGTGATTTTTACAAATGACTTAGAAGGAGGGGCTGAAGGGTAGGTTAGTAAATTTGCTGATGACACCAAGATTGGTGGATTAATGGATAAGATAGAAGACTCTTGCAGGCTGCAGAGACATTGATAGGATGAAGAGCTGGGCCAAAAAGTGGCAGATGGAGATTAACCCTGATAAGTGTGAGGTGATTCCTTTTGGTAGGACGAACTTGAATGTAGATTACAGGGTCAACGGCAGTGTTCTAAGGAATGTGGAGGAACAGAGAGAGCTTGGGGTTCATATCCACAGATCTCTGAAGGTTGCCACTCAAGTGGATAGAGCCATGAAGAAGGCTTATAGTGTGTTAGCGTTTATTAACAGGGGGTTTGAGTTTAAGAGTCGTGGGGTTATGCTGCTACTATACCGGACGTTGGTGAGGCCACATTTGGAATATTGTGTTCAGGTCTTGTCACCTCACTATAAGAAGGATGTGGAAGCATTGGAGAGATTTACCAGGATGCTGCCTGGTTTGGAGGATAGGTCTTATGAGGAAAGGTTGAGGGAGCTGGGGCTTTTCTCTTTGGAGCAGAGGAGGATGAGAAACGACTTAATAGAGGTTTATAAGATGATGAGATGGATTGATTGAGTGGACGTGCAGAGGCTATTTCCTCAGGTGGATATAGCTGTTACTAGGGGATGTAACTATAAGGTTCATGGTGTGAGATATAGGAGGGATGTCCGAGGTAGATTCTTTACTCAGAGAGTGGTTAGGGTGTGGAATAGACTGCCTGCTATGATAGTGGAGTCGGTCACTTTAGGGACTTCCAAGCAATTATTGGATAGACACATGGAGCACTCCAGAATTATAGGGAGTGGGATAGCTTGATCTTGGGTTTGGACATAGCTCGGCACAACATCGAGGGTCAAAGGGCCTGTACTGTGTTGTATTGTTCTATGTTTCTATGTTTTATCTATGATCTTTTGGGAAGTGACTTCCAGATTTCTATCTGGAAACATTCATAATCATAAGATTAGAAATAAATACTGTAATGACTGCAAAAACTACTTTCTTTATATTAAAGTAAGGTTGAAAGATGCTACTTATGAGATGGTAAGTGTTCTGTTTGCTCTATTGCGAGAGAGATCTTCAAGTTCAATGTTGCAGATGTTGTTGCATTAAGTGATTTGTATTTAATGTATCCTCGTGTCACTTTCAAGGTAATGAACTTGATTAAATTTCTCTGGTTCAGCACAGGCAGACTGCTACAACAAACACTGCAAATGTCACATTTCCATAACGTAGTACTAGTTATTAATAAATTTAGATTGAAATTAATGCAGTCTTGAAAAACTCCATGTCCCAACTGTAATATTCATTTGCTTTGTAGTGTGTTTGATGCTCAGGGGCATCACATGCAATACTGTATAATGTTGATAAGCTAATATTTGGTAATTGGAATTCTGCTTTTGTAAGACATTTTTTAAGATTAGTTGGCATACGGCTGCCAGAATATGTTTACATCTCTCTGGTTATTTGCCACATAGTTGTCAAGGTCTGATGTCAGTGTTTTTCTGGCTTCCTGTATTTGTTATGCTATTCCTGTGTTCAGCTGAGGCTGTAGTTTATAACTAGAAACCTTAGGTTGGAGGAGGGAAATTTTTAAAAGCCGCAGCCATTTTAAAATATCCCATCTTGTACACTTATCCCAATTATCTCACAGCATCATTCAGCGTGGGCACTACTGTTTATTATTTATTAGCCATAAGTAAGGCTTACATTAACACCACAGTAAAGTTACAGTGAAATTCCCCTCATTGCCATACTACGGTGCCTGTTCAGGTCATTGCATCTAACCAGCACATTTTTCAGATTGTGGGAGGAAACCAGAGCACCCGAAGAAAATTCACGCAGATACGGGGAGAACGTGCAAATTCCACACAAACAGTGACCCGAGCCGGCAATCGAACCCGGGTCCCTGGCGTTGTGAGGCAGCAGTGCTAACCACTGTGTGCCACCGTGCCACCCTCCAATGAGGCAAATGAGACAAAAGTTCAGGGTTTCATTATGATTCAAGCTGAATTAAAGTAAAGCATTTAAATACGTGCCTAGAATAACACAATAGTTGCGGCATTGGATTAGAGATTGTGAATTGACAGCCTATGATGGCAGTTTATGATCTTGAAATCAATCAGTCAGGTGATTTGTGAGTTAGTTGCAGAAAACCCCCCAAAAGCCATATTGTTTAAAGCTCGACCAGATTCATGAATGGCATAAAGATACAACTGGCACCTATCTGGTTTAGCTGACATATCATACATAGTTGACACTTGATGCCCTCTGAAATGGCCCAGCAAATAGGAAAGACAATCAATGTGGCTTTGCTGATGTTTCCCATATTATAAGAACAACTAAAATGCAGCTTTTTTTCCCCCTGTTCACTGAGCTTCTACCTGACAGTGAAAGGTTGGTGCTGGTGGAAGCAAGCCTGATAATGACTTTCAAAAAGAAATTATTTACAAAGAAAAAAAGATACAGTGGATGGAGAGCAAGCAACAAAATGGGACTAATTGGATAGGCCTTTCAAAAAGACAGCTTCAGGGATTGTTGGCCAAATGGTCTCCTTCTGAGCTGTATTATTGCATGATTCTATTGATTCCATAACACTAAAATGTAATTTATTCCTGTGGTACAGGTTCTCACTCCTAAAACATCTCTTGATCCTCCAATCCATCCCCCAAAAGATATTTTTATTTGATGCACTATAGATCGTTTTTTCTCTGCCTTCACCGTGTGTCATAAGAACATAAGAAATAGGAGCAGGAGTAGGCCATCTGGCCCTTCGAGCCTGCCCCGCCATTCAATAAGATCATGGCTGATCTGTCGTGGCTCAGTTCCACTTTCCCGCCCTCTCCCCATAACCCTTAATCCCCTCTCTTATCAAAAACCCATCAACCCGCTTCTTAAAAATATTTAGCGAGGCAGCCTCCACCACTTCAACGGGCAGAGAATTCCAGAGATTCACCACCCTTTGAGTGAAGAAGTTCCTCCTCAACTCCGTTCTGAACCGCCCCCCCTTTATCTTGAGGCTGTGCCCCCTAGTCCTACTGTCTTTTTTGAGCGGGAAGAGTCTTTCCACCTCTATCCTATCCATCCCATTCATCATCTTATACGTCTCAATGAGATCTCCCCTCATTCTTCTAAACTCTAACGAGTACAAGCCTAGTTTATTCAGCCTCTCCTCATAGCTCAACCCCCTCAACTCCTCAGTCACATCCTGATTGGTGCTCTAAGGGTAATGGGGAAAGGGATCCTGACAAGATGATTAAACAACCTTACAAAAATATGTTTCTTCTGTCCAATACCCTGGCACCAAGTCTGAACATGTTTCTTTCATTGCACGGCCTCCTCTTGCATCGATTCAATTTTGATTATTGGCCTATACAATACCAACTACTTATCGACAAGTGTCTGACCATTCATCTTATTGTTGTTTGTGGAACTTTCCTCAGTGTAATTTGTCTGAAACATAGGACAGAGACTTGGTCATTCAGCCCTTCAAGCCTGTTTTACCATTCAATGAGGGAATTTGCCTGGGTTTCACCAATAACAACACTTGAAAATTATTTGATTGGTTATGGAACACCCTGAGAACAGGGAAGGTGCAATATAAATGGAAAAGCTTTCCTTATCACTGGCAATTTAATGTACTGATGATTTTTTTTTACTTTAATTATTAAAATAATTTACTTTATTCATGAACTGCCTTGCTCTTCCAACATACCACTCTGGAGAGTGCCACTCCATTCCATGTAAAGTCTTATTGACAGGATGGTTTGGCAGCAGTTAGCAGATTGTGTTTTAGGAGAAATTTGAATGCATTTTCTACTGTTTATTTGAAGCCATCCCAATAAACATAAAAATTCCTTGTTCAAAGGATTATCTGTTTACTGTGTGGTACCCAATCTAAGACTGAAATAGCTCTGGGTGATCTTACCGAAGGAGCAATGGAACAAAGGAACTTTGCATGGTTGAATGTAAAATCACTTTATGCAGATTTGTTACTGTAACCTTATAGTATTACTGCCTAGCCAACAGCTCCTCTTCTGCTCCATTATAACTTTACTCAATCATATAAGCTATCCAGTAAACTGTTTATGGAAATTTATCATGTTGACTTAGGAGAAGAATCACTTGACCAGTACAGTTGATGTGACGTGAAACCAAAAAATGCTGGAAATCATCAGCAACCCTTTGAGAAGGATCAATGCCCCGGAATATTGGGAACCTGAATTTTATCAGCTCTTTGGCCTGAGGGTGCTTAATTGATGGAGGAAGGTATTAGGTAGGTTAGGAAATCTTTCAAATGCAGTTAAATGATTCTTCATGATTCAGGTTGGAGTACATTGTCCAAATGTAAGTTTATTACACAGACACCAATAGAAAAAAAGAGAATTAGTTATCCAACAGAATCTTACAACTGAGTTTCCTGCAGACCCAAGAATATCAAGAATCATGAATATGGTCTTTGTAAATGATGTCCCTCCAGCTATATTGTGAGTTTTGGACTTAATTCCTTATTCTCTGACATATTATGTGCCTTTCCTTTGTGAGTTATATCAAGATATTCAAAATGTGTATTGAAGTGCATTGCTTCTCAACATAATGGCCACCATGATGGTTTCACTGTTAAGCGGTTCATACCACAAAGGCAGCAGAATGGCCTAGATAATCTCAAATAGTTAAGTGATGAGTTTGGTGCTCCCATTGCTCTTGCCAATACCCAATACTTGCCCATGATATGGGGTGTAACCAGCATGCCTGCCAGTTTCTACATCTTTTGTTCTGACCAATAACCATATCAACACAAAATCATTTTCTGAACTAGGGCTCTGGTAAATTCCAAGCAGACGAAAGTCTGTCATGTTGCCACCACCACAGGATATTATCAAAAGGGGAAGGGCGATGTTCGACCTCCAGCTGACTGAAGGCAGGCATCTAATTCAGGCAACCAACTGGCCCAGTGATGGCCATGATTGACCCTGTCGCAATTTTATGAACCTAAAATGGCAGGTCTCACCACTGCATGGTGATTCCACCAGCTACGTCGAGGCATCCAATACTTAATATAGTAAGATAGTGTTGAGGGGAGAAAACAGAAAAGGTGCCTTCCTTACTGGAGTCTCAAGTCCATGGAGCAATTCCCATAGCCCTGATACCATCATTGGAAGGCTCATCCTTCTGATCTCCAGGGTTGCCTGGCCCTGGCACAAAATATTTTCTACACAATTTGCAATAACATCTCAATATGAAAGTGCCCTCTCCTTCCCCTGTAGCCTTAGCAAGAGCCACTTCTATTAGTGGCGCTTTTGAGGGTGCTAATTGGCGGTAAATATTAGGCCTCCATTTTCAGTGCCAGATATGGAGGCCCAGGGTCACAGAGGCAGCCATAATCTTGTTGGAGGGGGTGGGAGGGGATGCTAGTGGTGCCTCTTCAGGGATGGAGCCATGGGGAACCAAGGGCATAGATGTGAAACTATAGAAATGCTCCTCCATGCAGCTGGTGGCTTCCCCATGCAGTAAGGGACCATTCAGCCTTTGAAGTGGCTGTCAATTGAGCCTTTAATTGGCTGTCCACTTCAATTCAGAAGGGGGCTGAACTGCTGCCCTTTTTGTCTCTGGGGAAAAGGGTCTGTTGTTGGGGTTGGGCAGGGAAGCTCTTGTTGCCATTTCACACCATTTTCCACTCCTCCCCAACCCATCTCCAGAGTGCCAAAAGAAAGCCGTTAACTCTGATTCTGTCTCCACAGATGCTGCCAATCTGCCGAGAATTTCGAGCACCTTTTGTTTTAATTTCCAATTTTCAACAACTGCAATATTGAGCTTGTGTTCTGTTGCAGAAGTGATGTTGCTCTGATGGCACTATGGGGCAGAAAACAATGCTTGTGAATAAACACAGGCAGTCCAAATGTTTCAAAATATAACTTCTTACTTCAGTATCATAATACAAAGCAATGGTAACAAGCACTTCAAGGCAGTCAATCAAGATTATGTCTAACAGAGGGCTGTATAATGACAAAGTCTGCCTTTGTGAAAATAAAATCAATTGGTGTCCAAGAGTGAAAAGTAATGCAGGACCTTACAAGAAAGCCACATTCATTTTGAATGACTAGAATCAAACAAAATCCATGTTTCTATTATATAGTCGCTTCTTCAAAACAGGCAATATGTGTCTGAAAGTACTTAACGCAACTAATTCCACTAATCCTCTGCTGATTTGTCTCTCTGTGAAGTACCTTTGATTTTTATAGCTAAAAGTGATTGTGAGTCTAGGTTGTCATTGACTTTTGGAAACCTTAGTGAGATTGTATGTGCTTCGGGTGGCATGTG
This sequence comes from Carcharhinus amblyrhynchos, assembly GCF_965287045.1. NCBI lineage: Eukaryota > Metazoa > Chordata > Chondrichthyes > Carcharhiniformes > Carcharhinidae > Carcharhinus > Carcharhinus amblyrhynchos. Next base: position 90,870,026 of record NC_137328.1, on the reverse strand, counting down.
AGGTGAAATGTGTGGGGAGAGGGTAAAGCACAAAATTTTACTGATTTGTTTTTGCTGAGGGTGCCATTCAGAATCTGAATCTTGAATTTTTTTTTTGAAGTATCAATTGACATTGAGAGATTAGGTGAATTGACTTTTATTTTTGGAATGTTGAGGGTTGTTCTATTTATAATATTGCTGATATGCATTGCCTTAAGTGCTGTGATACAATTTGGCACAGCTATAAAAATGTGAACAGAGTTTTCAGAGCAGGTTGTTGGATATGAAGCTTTCTCAGCGAACTGCAAGCTTTTATTAAAAGGTTTTTTTTACTTCATACTTATAAATCATCAACCTGTCAACAAAAAGCAAAGAAAGAGCAGTGTAATTATAATAATATTTAGTTAACACTGTGCTATATGGAATCCTTTCTTTAGTCTTTCTCCGTGTAGCCACAGTAGCAGCCATCTCTATCAGTGGCACTCTTGATGCTACAGAGCTGCCTACTGCCTCACAGCACCAGGGGCCTAAGTTTGATTCCAGCCTTGGGTGAATCTCCCCATGTCTATGTGGGTTTTCTCCAGGAGCTCCGGTTTCACCCACAGTCCAAAGATGTGCAGATTAGACAGATTGGCCTTGCTAAATTGCCCCTTTGTGACCAAAGATGTGTAGGTTAGGGAGATTAGCCATCCAGGGTTACAGGATAGGGCAGAGGGGAAGGCTTAGGTGGTATGTTCTTTCAGACAGTCAGTGTAAACTCAATGGATCAAATGGCCTCATTCTACACTGTGGGCATTCTATGGTTCTGACTGGGCCAGTGGCATGGAGAACACAGTCAGCACCCTTAATTAGAGGAAGGAGACATATGAAAAGGAGGCTAAATGGGAGTGAGAAGTAGATAGAGTGTGTATAGTTAGGAATTTGTTTTATGTGGGAATTCGGTACAGAGGGACAAACGGGTATTCCTTTCTCTACTAATTTTCAGCCTCCATTTGCTGGTGAGTTCTCTTCCTTTGTCTCAAACTAGGAGACTGCAGCTTTCAATTACTTCACCTTTGTAAATTATTAACTAATTGACAAATTAAATAAATAAGGAGAGATATGCCGGGGCTGATGGTGTGGCATAACTACAGTATCTGGGAATCTGTGAGATACACTACAATCCCAGACAGCGATATCTGCAGCTGGAGCCTGCAACTTGTGCAACTTTGGCTGAGGGTCGCTGAGCTAGAGTCTAGTTGCAGACATTGCAGGGCATCAGGGAGTGGGAGAGTTACCTGGACAGGTGGATAGCTGCACCCATTACGGCATGCCATGGTGGCACAGAGGTTAGCACTGCTGCCTCACAGTGCCAGGGACCCAGGTTCGATTCCAGCTTTGGATGAATGTCTATGTGGAGTTTTCATGCTCTCCCCTTGCCTGCATGGGTTTTCCCCCGGGTGCTCTGGTTTCCTCCCACATTCCAAAGATGTGCAGGTTAGGTTGATTGGCCATGCTCAATTGCCACTTAGTGTCCCAGGATGCGTGGGTGAGGAGGATTAGTGAGTAATATGTGGGTTAATGAGGCCAGAGTAGGATGCTCTGATGGAGATTCGGTGCAGAATTGATTGGCTGAATGGTCTCCTTCTGCAGTGTGTGGCCAAAGGATAGCTACAGAGCAAGACAGCCAGTAGTCCCACCCTTGATTATTTTTACATCTGGAGGGACTCAGAACCCACATGCTCCTGTGAAGGTTAAAACTGACAGCGTTATGTCCTCATTCAGAGCCAGAAGACCCTAAAATCCTGGCTCAGGAAGATTCCCTGCTGTATATTTCAATGAGATCAGTTCTCAGTTCTCTCAATTCCAGGTACATAAGCCCTGGGAATCCTCTGAGCAAATCCCAACTCTAGAGGGATGCCAAATGACTTAAGGTGGGATCTATGCTCTCCTGTTGGCACTTACATCTTTTGAAGAGGTTTGACAGATGTAATGCCGGTGTAAACTCCCCTTCCCCAAGAAATTGTGCCAGCACATCCTGAATTGCATGATAATATGTGAATGCAGGACAACCTGTTATGCTGAACGAGTCAGCAAGAACATCACAATTACAGAATGTGAACACCACCCATCTTCAGGCAATATCACTGTTCCTTCACTGTCACTGGATCAATACCCTAGAGCTCCTTCTCTAACAGCACTATGGGTGTACCCACACCACAGTGGTTCAAGAAGGCAGCCCATCATCCCAGAATGTACATCAACAGAGCCAGATGCAAAGCTTTTTCAGTTGCTTCAGAGATATTTGTGACTGTACTCCAGCTCAAAGATGCAACGATTGGTGACAATAATGGTCTGAAAATGGTTTGGAGCTTTTTGCTGGCACCTTCTGGGTTTTTTATTAAACACTCCTTGTGAAGCATCTTGGGATTTTTCCCTACAGTGAAGACATTTTATAAATGCGAGCCGTTGTTGCTATGACGATTACCCACGGTGATGGTGCACTTCAATAGCACAGAGGACAGCATCCTCACAGGTACCTCATGCAGCAGAACCTTAACTTCAGCAGCCACGAAAGAGGGATGTTCGGTGTTGGTTACTTTTCTGCAGATTCATGCTGAACCTGGCTTTGCTTTCACTTCATTTTTGCCTGCTATTTCAAAATCAGCTGGCTCTTCAAATGTGTTCCAGTCTCCTAATTATTATGACTCTCCAATAGGTTTTCTGAGTAGTCATCCCATCCCGCCACTCAACCTTGTGACACCCTTTGCCTCGCTTGTTTGAAATATCTCTAGTTGGCAATTTTTCTTTCTGGCCATCAGGTTCTTGCTTCAAGTGCTGTGAGTAATTATAGAAACAAGCTTACACTGGAGAATGAAGTGCACTTAGGTCCTGTGCATGGGATTTGTACAATTTCATGGCATTTAAAACTTAAAGATGCAAAGTAGCTCCGTAAGGTTTGGGAAAAGCTGAACTTTCATTTCCCTTTCAAAACTAAACCATGGCTGCACTTAACAACAGTTATTGAATATACTTCCTTCAGTGGGAGGATAGAGCGAAGATGTACTCAACTTAAATATCTGCACAGATTTATAGAATTAATCTCTCATACTGTCAACATTTGACAGAACCTATTTTTGCCAGTCTTTGTCTGTGGTAAAATCTGCGTTCAGCTCTGTAATTCTTTCCAGCTATTTTCGAACAGAAGGGAACAAACAGTTCCAGTACAAACCCTTCACCGGCAGCTCAAGTAAATTCACAATTAAGGATTGTACTAAACCTCCTGGATGCATTTACCCTTGTGTTTTGATAATTATGCAGAAGGAATATGTCTTATAATTTTTGCCGGAACTTAAACTTTCTCTGCCTTGCTTCTCATTTCTTTCTACCTGCCTTTCCGTTTAATGAAAGTAAGATTACTTCCCATTCTCTTTCAATTTATTCTTGGACACCATGCATTCTTTAATTGGCAAGTATCCACAATATTGTGTTCAGGTGTTTTGACTTGATTTGATTTATTATTGTCACACGTATTAGTATACAGTGAAAAGTATTGTTTCTTGCATGCTATACAGATATGGTATACCGTACATAGAGAAGGAAATGAAAAAGTGCAGAATGTAGTGTTACAGTCATAGCTAGGGTGTACAGAAAGATCAACTTGTGTATAGTGTATACTGTTCAATAGTGTATACTATCAAAACTCCAAATGTTGTTCTGATCTTTCACTGGAGCCTTTAATACTAACATCATGTAGAATTCGTCTTACAATTTCATTGTTTATGTCATAAGCCAATGTGATTTTTGCACCTCGCTGTTTGTTATAGGCCTTTGATGGTGCAGCTAAAACCTTAGGCTATTTGTAATTTTTGAAGATAACTGTTTCCATATTTTTCAGTGAGTAGCGTTGTGCAAAGCAACATACTTAAAATTCAAAACTGACCCAAATAAAGTGCAGCTTTGTTCAAGATCACCTAGAAGTGATTCAAGCAGACTTCCTCCATCAGTGTCGTTATTAACTTATTTGTTTTAAATAGATCACTGCCTCACAAAATTATTATGCCACAGAAGGAGGCCGTTTGGCTTATCGTGTCTCCACTACCTTTCCAAACGAGAAGCGTGACTTAGTGCCATTCCTTGTCTTTTCTCTGTACCTCTGGAAATTATTTCCATTCAAAATAATAATCAAATGCCCCCTTGAATGCTCCAGTTGATCCTTCCTCCACTGCACTTCCAGGCAGGGCATTCTAGACCAAAACATCTAGAGAAATAATGGAGAAAATAATGCCATAAGAATTTGTTAAGTGTTTGTTTTCCATTGCTTTCAAGGCTCAAGTAGACTAATAAGGCAAATATGGATTTATCGCCAGTCTTCCATACTGAGTGGAGCACGGACGAGGCTTGATATTCTGTTTCTCAAAGTCAACAACTTAGCACACCTTTGTGCACAGCAAGTTAGTTTTTTAATTCATTTCTTAATGTACACCTGAAGAAAGATTTGTACAATATTGTCACGCATAATGAATATATGCTCAAAATTCTTCAGTTAGGTCTCTCAACTGTTAATTTAGCTCAGTGTTGTAAATGAAAATCAAATGGTGTATAGTAAATTTGACCATTCTGCATGGCCACAGGCATCCATCATAAAGTAAAATTTATTTATAGGTTTATTTATTAGTTACTACTGGGCTTACATTAACACTGCAATGGAGTTAATGTGAAAATCCCCCAGTTGTCACACTCTGGCACCTGTTCAGGTACATTGAGGGAGAATATAGCATGGCCAAAGTACCTACTCATCACGTTGTGTGGGAGGAAACTGGAACACTCAGAGGAAACCCATGCAGACACGGAGAGAACGTGCAAACTCCACATAGACAGTGTCAAGTGTGGAATCAAATCCAGATCCCTGGCATTGTGAAGCAGCAGTGCTAACCAGTGTGCCACCATGCCGCTTATGATTATCAAATCATCCTGCAGTTTAGTAGTGGGGAACTATCTTTTCCCAAGGATTTATAAGGATAAACATGTCAGTTATTGTATTATGATTTGATTTGATTTGATTTATTATTATCACTTACAGTGAAAAGTATTGTTTCTTGCGTGCTATATAGACAGAACATACCATTCATAGAGAAGGAAATGAGAGATTGCAGAATGTAGTGTTACAATCATATCTGGGGTGTAGAGAAAGATCAACTTGTTATTCATATTAGGTGTTTTATGAACTTGCCATTTAGTTTGACCAATTAAAATGGATCTACCTTAAGTTGTTGTGTACTATCTAACTTAACACTCCATTTATTTTAAAACAATCTTGCATCTTTCAAATATTTTAAAGTTAAACCTTGGATGTGGACAATGAAATACTATGTTCTCAAACATTGGTGGTGACAACCCTCATGATCTTTAGCTGTGGATACACTAATATAGGCTCATTCAGACAAGAGTGCTATTAACCTGAACAAAGAACAAAGAGCAAAGAAAATTACAGCATAAGAACAGGCCCTTCAGCTCTCCAAACCTGCAATGACCATGCTTCCCAACAAAACTGAACTCTTCCACAGACCATATCCCTCTATTCTCATCCTAGTCATGTATTTGTCAAGACACACCTTAAAAGTCACTATCGTATCTGTGCAAAATATTTGCCTCATACGTCTCCTTTAAACATTGCCCTTTGCACCTTAAATCTATGCCCGTTGGTAATTGACTCTTCCACCCTGGGAAAAAGCTTCTGATTATCCACTCTGTCCATGCCTCTCATAATCTTATAGACTTCTATCAGGTCACTTCTCAACTTCCGTTGTTCCAATGAGAACAAACCAAGTTTCCCCAACCTCTCCTCATAGCTAATGCTCTCCATACCAGGCAACATCCTGGTAAATCTTTTCTGTACCCTCTCCAAAACCTCCACATCCTTCTGGTAGTGTGGCGACAGAATTGAACATTATATTCCACACTATATTCCAAGTGCAACCTAACTAAGGTTCTATAAAACTGCAATATGACTTTCAAATTTTAAACTGAATGCCCTGGACGATGAAGGCAAGCATGCCTCATGCCTTCTTGGTAGTAGTGTGAATGAGAATTTGCTGCTTTATCAATGGATATTAAATCAGGTGCAGGTGCTCCACCAGACAAAGACTTATATTTATATATTGCATTGAACAGAGTGAAGCATCTCAAGGCATTATCAGAAGTTTTTTTTTCACACAAAGCCACACCAAAAGCCCGGTCAAAGAGGTCAGTTTAAAGGAGTACATTCAAGGAGAGAAAGGTGAAGAGGCAAAGAGATATAAGCAGGGAATTACAGAATTTAGGTCCAGTGCATTTAGGGAATGGTGCAACAATTAAAATTGTGCATGAGGCCATGATTGAAGGAGTGCAGATGTTTCAGGAGGCCTTCTGGCACATTGGGTAGTGTCTTGAAGGGAATCTTGAAGGGAATTGCTTGATAGGGCGGACGCAACACGGTTTCATTAAAGGGAAGTCGTGTCTGACAAATTTACTGGAGTTCTATGAGGATGTGTCTAGGGCAGTGGATAGAGGAGAGCCGGTGGATGTGGTCTTTCTGGATTTTCAGAAGGCGTTTGACAAGGTACCTCACAAGAGGTTATTGCAGAAGGTCAGGGGACATGGAGTTGGGGGTAGGGTGTTAGCGTGGATAGAGGATTGGTTGTCAAATAGGAGGCAGAGAGTGGGGGTCAATGGGTGCTATTCGGATTGGCGGTTGGTGACTAGTGGGGTGCCCCAGGGGTCGGTGCTGGGGCCTCAGCTATTTACCATTTATATAGATGATCTGGAGGAGGGAACCGAGTGCAGGGTGTCGAAATTTGCTGATGACACCAAGATTGGGGGAAAGGCAAATTGTGCGGAGGGTGTGGAGAGTCTGCAGAAGGATCTAGATAGGCTGGGCGAATGGGCCAGGAAATGGCAAATGGAATTTAATGTTGGCAAGTGTGAGGTGGTCCACTTTGGTAGGAAGAATGGTAGGAAGGACTATTACTTACGTGGCGAAAAACTGCAGCAGGCGACGGTGCAGAGGGACCTCGGGGTCCTTGTGCATGAGTCGCAAAAACCCAGCTTGCAGGTGCAGCAGGTGGTCAGGAAGGCAAATGGGATGCTGGCCTTCATAGCGAGGGGGATTGAATATAAAAGTAGGGAGGTCTTGCTGCAGCTGTATGGGGCATTGGTGAGGCCGCAGCTGGAGTACTGTGTGCAGTTTTGGGCGCCGCACCTGCGCAAGGATATTTTGGCCCTGGAGGGAGTGCAGAGGAGGTTTACTAGGCTGATACCGGAGTTGAGGGGATTGAGCTATGAGGAGAGGCTGAATAAACTAGGCTTGTACTCGTTAGAGTTTAGAAGAATGAGGGGAGATCTCATTGAGACGTATAAGATGATGAATGGGATGGATAGGATAGAGGTGGAGAGACTCTTCCCGCTCAAAAAAGACAGTAGGACTAGGGGGCACAGCCTCAAGATAAAGGGGAGGCGGTTTAGAACAGAGTTGAGGAGGAACTTCTTCACTCAAAGGGTGGTGAATCTCTGGAACTCTCTGCCCGTTGAAGTGGTGGAGGCTGCCTCGCTAAATATTTTTAAGAAGCGGGTTGATGGGTTCTTGATAAGAGAGGGGATTAAGGGTTATGGGGAGAGGGCGGGAAAGTGGAACTGAGCCACAACAGATCAGCCATGATCTTATTGAATGGCGGGGCAGGCTCGAAGGGCTAGATGGCCTACTCCTGCTCCTATTTCTTATGTTCTTATGTTCTTATGTCCTTCCTCTAAGCTAGAAGCTTCAGTTAATGTTCCACTCTAGGACATAATGGCCAAGGAAGGTGTTTCCATAATGCATCCAAAAGAGGTTGAGTATCAACTTGTAAATTATTCCAACATCCATCAAAGTCAGATAGTAAGAGCAGGAGAAATTCCAGATCCTCTGTGGAAAGAGAAACCGAGGGCAAGATCTTCCATTCCATCCCACCGGTGGGATCTTCCAGTCCTGCTGCAAGTGACCCCACACCCCCAGCCCCCTGTACCGGATGCTCAGCAGCAAGCAAAACAAAACACCATAGACTTCAGTGGGAGCATAAGATCCCACACTTGGCCAATGGGGAACTGCCTCCATCACTGGAAAATACACCACAGGGGTGGGGGAGCAGAGGAATAGGGGTGGTGGGGAGACAGTCCCAGCCAGAGTTAACATTTCAACTCCACATGGCTCTTCTTCTGAGTTGGAGGGGCTGAAACGTTAGGGATTATATAGTCAGAGAGTTTGGTGGGGAAAGTGAAGCAGAATATAAGGTTACAGGTAGGTGTCAGCTCAGTACTGTTTGACAAAGATGTCATGGACACAAGACAAACCAGTGGTATTGTTAAAGACTAAAGAAGGCGCTAATAATGGCGTAAAGATAAGGTAACAGAATTTGCTAATGACAAAACAAGGGCCAGCATTCTGAAAGCAAAGCAAGTTTCAGGTGGTCCTGTGGGGGAGGACGGTGGAAAAGAAAATTTAAGTGGAGGAGAGAGTTCACGGTCTGAAGTTGTTAAACTACAAGCTAAATCCAAAAGGCTGTGAAGTGCCTTATGGGAAAATGAGAAGCTGTTCCTCCAGTTTCCTCCAGAAACTTTAGAGGCTGAGGATGGAAAATTATGGTGAGTTGAAATGGCAAATGATGGGCAGATCAGGGCCATGCTTATGGATTGATTGTTCGACAAAGTAGTCATCCATCTGAGTTTAATCTCCCCAGTATGAAGGAGACACATTGTGGGCAGCAAATATAACAGATTAAATTGAAGGAGGTACAAGTGAAATGTATTTGGAGCCTTGATGGGTGAGGAGGGGGCTGATAAGGGGGCAGGGATTACACCCTCTGTGATTGCATGGAAAGCTGTCGTGGGAAAGTGATGCATTATTGGGGGTGATAGAGGAGTGGGCGAGGATGTCACGGAGGCAAAAATCCATATCGAATCCTGACAGGGGAGGTGAGGGAAAGAGGATGACCATGTAAAATAGGAGTAGAAGTTGACTATTCATCCCCTTGCTCCACCGTTCAATAAGATCATTGCTGATTTGCTTGTGTTGAGTTTCATGTTCCCATCAGTAACCCTGCTTTCACCATCTTCTGAGGTAGAGAGTCCCAAAGTTGTACAACACTTGCAGAGAAAGGCTTTCTCCTTATTTCTGCTCTATAAGGGTGATTTCTAATTTTAAAACACTTTTGCCTGGTTTTGGAATCACTCACAAGAGAGAACATCCTTTCCACATCCATCATGTTAATAGCTTTCAGGATCTTTATTATTTCAATCAAGTCACCCCTCACTCTTGCAAACTCCAAGGGAAACAAGCCCAAAACATTCAACCTTTACTCATAAGCTAATCCGTTCATTCCAGTTATCAATCTCCTCTGAATCACCCCCAACATATTTAAATCCTTTCTTAAATAAGGCGACTAAAACTGAACACAGTATTGGAGATGTGGTCTCACAAATGCCCTGAATAATGGAAGCATAACATCCTTACTTTCATGGTAAAGTCCTCTGGCAATAAAGGATAGCATTCCATTAGCTTTCTTAATTACTTGCTATGCCTGCATGCTAACTTTCTTTGACTGATGCACAAGAACATCTAGATTTCCCTACAGGTCCATACCTATACCCTCTACTGTATATGTATATAGTTATGAGTTGTGAATAAGGATTTGCTATTCATATATTCAAGACTAGGAAGCCTACTTCATGATGTCCAAAGCAAGATTCTTCAGACAGGGGGATTGTTTTCTCCCTTGAGGAAGAATATATCTAAAAATCATCAATATAACATTGTCATCAAGAAATCAAAAATGGAATTTAGAAGAAGCTTGGTTACCCAAAGAGTGGTGAGAATGCGGAACACATTACCTCTGGGAGTGGTTGGAGGAAATGGTGCAGATGTACCTAAGGGGAGCGAAACATGGATATAAGAAAAGGCAATAGAGGGTAAAATGATAAATTTAGATGTGGAACGATGGGTGGAGGCATGAGTGGAGCACAGTATGGGCAAAATTGCCTGTTTCTGTACTAGATATACTTTGTAATCCTTGATCACAAAATGCGTTTAAAAAAATGTTTATGAAGCCAGGAATCTGCAAAAAAAGACTGGGGACTCATCAAAATTTAAAACTCCTCACTGCTGCTAGAATCAGGTGTCTTAACTTCAAAATTCTCATTCTTGTCATGTCCAAAAGTAAGTCCGACCAATTCTACCAAGGCCAACATGATGTTATGGCCAAACACATCAAAGCTTATTGCAGAAAATAAAAGCTCACAGTGTACGGCATCATTTATTAGCCTGGAAGAAAGATTGGCTGGCTGATAGAAAACAAGTATACATTAATAGATCTCTGTCTGATTGTGGGATGTGACAAGTGGAATCCCACAGGGGTCTCTGCTCAGATCTCAACTTCTTACAATTTACATCAATGACTTAGATGGGGAGAGCAAAGTCGTGGTTGCTAAATTTGCAGATGACACAAAGTTAGGTAGGAAAGTATGTTGTGAAGCGGACATAAGGAGGTTGCAGATTAATATAAATATATCAAGTGAGTGAACTAAAATGTGGCAGATGGAGTATAATGTGGGAAATATGATGTTGTTCACTTTAGCGGTAAGAATAAACAAAAGTATTACTTAACTGGAGAATAGCTGCATCATGTTGGCCTTGGTGGAAATGGTCAGACTTACCTTTGGACATGATAAGGATGAGAATTTTGAAGTTAAGACACCTGATTCTAGCAGCAGTGCGGAGTTCTTAATCTATGATGAGTTCCCAAGCATTCTTTGCTGATTCCTGGCTTCATAAACATTTTTTAAAAAATTTTGTGAGCAAGGTTTACATAGTATACCTAGTACAGAAACAGGCAATTTTGGCAATACCATAGTTTGTGCTCCACTTGAGCCTCTGTGTATCATTCCACATCTAAATCTATCATTTTAACTCCGATTTGCCTGCCCCTTTATATGCTCATCTCACTCCCCTTCGGCGCATCTGCACCATTCCTTCCAACAACTTCCAGAATAGTGAGTTCCACATTCTCATCACCCTTTGGGTAAACAAGCTTCTTCTAAATTCCATTTTTGATTTCTTGATGACAATGTTATGTTGATGATTTTTAGATATGCTCTTCCCCATGAGAGAAATCATCCCTCTCTCTGAAGAATCTTGCTTTGGACACCATGAAGTAGGCTTCCTAGTCTTGAGTATATTAACAGCAAATCCTTATTCACAACTCATAGCTATATACATATACAGTAGAGGGTACAGGTACGGAGTTGACTCCATCCTGAGTCTTAACACATTTCTGTCCATTTCTAGACTGACCCTAGTTCTGGGTCATGTGCCTTCTTACATTATTGTATATGTTGTTTTCATTCCCACTTTAACACTATATTCACCAGACCCTTCTACTACACTCTCCACTCTCTCAAAACATTAACTATTTTTAAAGGCCCCTATTAGTTTATGCCTCAGCCTCATTTTTGCAGAACAGAAATCTAGCTTGTTAATCCTTTTCTGATCTGCCCAGTGTTACAACCCTAATCACTTAAAATCATTTCCACTGGGCAGGACATGTCATTCATATGCCTGGACATGAGACTCTCAAAGCAATTGTTCTACTTGGAACTAGGTTATTGCAGAAGGCTCCTCCCAGGAGGGCAATGGAAATGTTTTAGCTTCCTCAGAACATCCCTGAAAAGGTTAAACATTACTGCCGATTCATGGAAGTGGGAGTGCTGGCAGGGCATGCAAGGCTGGAGAATTCCAGCCATTGTGTTGTTGTGCTGCATTTTAAGGGTCTAGTCACGTGCTTAGTTTGTGATGTTGTTGGTGGTTTCGTGGGCTTTCAGTCAGTCTAGCCCAAGCATTTGTACAATGCACCACTTCTCAATAAATCTGCTCTGTTGACTGCAACCGACATATGTGCTGCGACTCCATTTTCTCTTAACCTCACAAGTGCAATATATACAACTTACAGCATGTCCAAATAATGTTAATGGAACCTAATGCTGACACATGATTAAACCGGGCATTCATAGCCATTCGGCTTTGCTCAGTTCAACTTTAAAAATGGGTTGGAAAGAAACTTTCATCCTTTTGTTCAGTACCACATCATCAATGTCAATATAGAAGCAAATTTTCCTGTTCCGCCATCACAGGAATTGGAACGGGTGAGGGGCAGACCGTGGAAAGGTCCATTGACTTGGTGGGATTTTTCAGTTTCGGATCAAGCGCGAATGGAAAGTCCCATACATAATGTTTATTGAAACATTGGTTTGGCCATTAAAAGTTCAGTAGATTGTGCAATGCTATTAAAATGCATTACTACATTCTGTATTAAGGGCAACCTTGCCATCATTTGTTTTGCTGAGACGGAATTCTTCAATTTGATTTATTTTTCATGTGTTTGAACTCCTCACCAGCGGTTTTATAAATCTAATACATCAATAATCTCTCGCCTTCCATCATCAAATATATGAAATGTCCAGAAGCAAGTGCCACTGACAGATTGCAAAAATGCCATCTTCAGTCAACCAAATTCTGAAATCCAAGTGAAAGATGACTTTTGTGATATAGTGAACAAAAATTACCCGGCCTTTCTGGGATTTATGAAGGACAGGAGCCGAATATAAACTAGCTGGTAGCTGGAGAAAGACTGGCGGGACAAGCAGATTGTCTGGTGTAAAGTAGCTGTGCTTTCAAGCAACAACCATCCTTTATTTACCACAAAATTATGAGGCAATGGTAAAGATAATCAGGCAAGTTGTGAAACAGGAAAGTGGTTCTCTGTCACTTGTCTATTGGTGGCAATGGAAGTTAAAATCACCTCTGGTATAATGAGACAACTTGACTGAGTGAAATGGAAAGGGGTGGATACCAAAGGTAAAAGAGAAATTGCCTTTAATACCACAGCCTTTGTTATTACCTGACCAGCAACCGGTGAAGGTGTTATAGATGCCTTCCCATTTCACATATACCTACAGTACACAAGTCTTGGATAGACTTAAGCTTTACAGATAATTCAGAGTTGTTGAAGGGAAAAAGATATGAAACAACTATAGCAATGGAGAGGATGGCGGCATTTAATTGGAGATGGTAATTAATGATGAGATTTTAAATATCCATGCATGAAGGTGCGACATATCCTTTCTTAGTAGGTCATTCTTACACTACCAATTCAAACTGTCACATCTGAGACCCATCACTATACTGGAAGCTGAAATGGGATAAATGATTTTGCTAGTGAGAACAATTACATAAATTGGCCTTCTTGATTGGAACAGTTTGGAGCTGTACTTAATCTGATGGATGTTGGCTCAGTTGCTTCCCTATGTGTGGGTGTGTGGTCAGTAGAGTTTTCACTGATAAATAATAATGCGCTCTTGGTCTTGAAACCAAGTGGCCATGTATTAGATTGTGATGTTCTGCTGCCACAGTCTTTACCATCTTCTACCTTTGGATAGAACAATGCAGCTAAAATAAATTGAGACCCATTGGTCACAATTGACACATTATACCATGGAAATGTTATGATGCAGAAGGAGATCATTTGGCCCATCACTGGCTCTCTGGACTTAGTGTCATTCCCTTGCTTTTTCCCCATATCTTTTGCTTTTTCCCCATATTTCCCCATAGATGATTATTTGAGTTGAAACAATGTGCATATTCCTGCACATTGTTTCAACTCAAATAATCATCTAATGCTCTCTTGTATGCCTTAATTGAACTGCCTCCACCATACCTCCAGGCAGTAGAATTGGTTAACAGACAGAAAACAGAGAGTAGGAATAAACAGGCCATATTCAGGATGCCAGTCTATGACTAGTGGGGTACTGCAAGGATTGGTGCTTGGGCTTGAGAAATTCACAATCTATGTCAATGGTTTAGATGTAGGGACCAAATGTAATATTTCCAAATTTGCTCATGACACAAAACTAGCTGGGAACGTAAGTTGTGAGGAGGATGCAAAGAAATTTCAAGGGGACTTAGACCGACTAAGTGAATGGGCAAAAACATGGCAAATGGAACATAATGTGAAAAAGTGTGAAGTTATCCAGTTTGGCAGAAAAAACAGAAATACAGAGTATTTCTTAAATGATGAGAGATTGGCAAGTGTTGATGTCCAAAGGGACCTGGTTGATCTTGTTCACAATTCATTGGAAGCTTGAATGCAGGTACAATAACCAGTTGGGGGGAGGGGGGGCTAATGGTACATTGACCTTCAGTGTAATGAGATTTGAGTAGAGAAGCAACGATGTTTTGCTGCAGTTGTCTTGGGCCTTGGTGAGACTGCACCTGGAGTATTGCATGCAGTCTTGGTTTTCTTACCTAAGGACAGAGATGCCATAGAGATGTGCAACAGGAATTAGACAGACTAATTTCTGAGGTGGTGAAATTGTCCTATGGCCTATTTTCTCTAGAATTTAGGATGAGAATCAATTACATTGAAATATGCAAAATTCGTAGAGGGCTTGAAATTGTAGATGCAGGAAGGATGTTTCCTCTGGCTGGGGAGTTTAGAACCAGAGAACAGTCTCAGAATAAGAGTAAGCCATTTGGGACTGAGAGGAGATGGAATTTGTTTCACTCAGAGTCCTTTACCTAGAGGGCTGTGGAGGCTCAGTTACTGAGTATGTTCAAGACAGAGATCGACAGATTTCTACATAGTTAAGGTGTCAAGGGGTATGAGGATAGAGTGGGAAAATGGCTTTGATATAGAAGATCAGCCATGATCTTACTAAATGCTGGAGCGTGCTCAAGAGTCTAAGTGGCCCACTCCTGTTCCTATCTTTCAAGTTTCCATATAGAGGAATAAGTGCAATGACCACACTTGGGTGGCCAGAATAGAGCATGATTATAGTGGTACTAGACAACTCTTGCCACTCATTGAGCCTTCACTCTTGTTTTTGATAATAATATACTTTCTCATTCAGCATCTGGGTATCACAGGGACTCACTTCTGTCCAGAGGAACTTCAACAAGCACCATCAAGCATCATCTTTGCTCAAAACTACTTGGACAATCCACACAGGCTTTCATAAGGGCTGCCACGGGTCATAAAGGATAAATTGTTTAAGAGAATATGCAAATCAGCATCATGCTTTATGTGCATCAAAAGGTGAAATGCTCATGCCACTGTTTTTCCCTCAAAATAAAAAAGCTGTTTTGCATCCAGAATCCACAGAAATGAGGCGAAAGCGTGAGGTACAGCTTTGACAAGAACAAAGAAAACCACAGCAGAGGAGCAAGCCCTTCCGCCCTCCAAGATTGCACTGACCATGCTGCCCAACTGAACTAAAACCCCCTACCCTTCTTGGGACTATATCCCCCAATTCCCATCCTATTCATGTATTTGTCAAGATGCCCCTTAAAAGCCATATTTGAATTTGCTTCCACTACCTCCCCTGGCAGCGAGTTGCAGGAACCCACCACCCTCTCTGTAAAAAGTTTGCCTCGTACATCTCCTTTAAACCTTGCCCCCCACACCTTAAACCTGTGCCCCCTTGTAACTGACTCTTCCACTCTGGAAAAAAGCTTCTGACTGTCCACTCTGTCCATGCCCCTCAGAATCACGTAGACTTCAATCAAGTTACCCCTCAACCTCCGTTGTTCCAATGAGAACAAACCAAGTTTATCCAACCTCATCTCATAGCTAATGTCCTCTACACCAGGCAACATCTGGTAAATCTTTTCTGGGCCCTCTCCAAAGCCTCCACATCCTTCTGGTAGTGTGGCGACCAGAATTGAACATTCTATTCCAAGTGCAGCCTAAATAAGATTCTATAGAGCTGCAACACGACTTGCCAATTTTTAAACTCAATGCCCCAGCTGATGAAGGCAAGCATGCCACATGCCTTCTTGACTGCCTTCCCCACCTGTGATGCCACTGTCAGTGACCTGTGTACTATACACCCGGATCCTGCTGTCTATCAATACTCTTAAGGGTTCTACCATTTACTGCATACTTCTCATTTGTTTTAGTCCTTCCAAAATGCATTACCTCACATTTGTCAGACTAAACTCCATCGGCCATGTCTCCACCCAAGCCTCCAACCGAGCTATACCCTGCCATATCCTCTGATGGTCTTCATCACTATCCGCAATTCCACCAACCTTCGTGTTGTCTGTAAATGTACTAATCAAACCAGTTACATTTTCTTCCAAATCATTTATATATATTACAAGCAGCAAAGGTCCCAGCACTGATCCATGAGGAATGCCACTTGTTACAGCCCTCCTTTCAGAAACGCACCCTCCCATTGCTATCCTGTGTCTTCTATGACCGAGCCAGTTCTGTATCCATCTTGTCAGCTCACCTCTGATCCCACGCGACTTCACCTTCTGTACCAAAGTCCTGTGTGACTTCACCTTCTGTACACTTCACCTGAGTGCAGATGAAGAAGAAAAGATCTACAAATCATGGGTAGGCAGACAGCAGGTTCTATGAAAGAAAAGACCTAGTTAATAGCCAGGTGGTAACAAGATTGATAAACTTGAGTACTGCTCATTATGGGTGATGTAAGTGTATTGTAATAGTAGATGGGGGTACAATTTTGTCTTTTAAAAAGCGTTTAGACAGTTATATGGGTAAGATGGGTATAGAGGGATATGGGCCAAATGCAGGCAATTGGGACTAGTTAGGGGTTTAAATAAAAGGCGGCATGGACAAGTTGGGCCGAAGGGCATGTTTCCATGCTGTAAACCTCTGTGAATCTATGATTCTATCCTTACACAATACAACCAAAAGGGTGAATATCTCTGTATGTACAGCTAAACAAGCTCTCCTTGCTTTCACATCAATAGGGGTACCTTGCTAAGCCAAAAAAAACTGATCACCATAATAACAACCAGTCACTTAAAATAGGGAACTTGCTTTCAACTGATCCACGGTTTCGACTGCTGCTGCTTCCTCACTAGCGCTGTCATCATATCTTGTTGTGTCAGCACCAGAATAATGGCGTCCACACAGGAGGAGTATTGATTTTGAAGGATTTTCAATGGGCGAAATGCTTTGTGTCAGGAATGGCAGAGAGAGATTGCAATGCCTTTATGGAGGGAGGAGGAATAAATGCTCTGAACTGAGCCATCTTCAGACTTGGATCTCAAGGGCTCGGTCTTCAAAAAAAATCTATGATCTAGGAGCTTCAAAGACATGTGGAGGCAGTGAGAATATTTTCGATACATATGGTTGAAATGATGGTCACATGGGAGGAGCACACTACCCACATCTGCTAAATGTTGGGTGAAGTTTCCATACTGGAGGATTACCTCAGAGACAGGGGCAAACCCAAGGAATTTCTGTGGCTCATACATCAGGAACAATTTGATGCGAATGGTTTGCGAAAATAACTAAACATACTGCCATAGATCCTTTGAACATGACAGTTTGATGGAAGTTCCAAGATTAGTTTGTACTGACAATGTTGAATAGATCTAGTGAACTCATGTTTTGTACCTGCCAGTTGGGAGGAATGGGTGTGGATGTCACTGACGTCAATGCCTCTGGTACCTCCCTTCAGGTTGCTTACACCACTCTCTTGTGAGACTTCCAGCCCCCATTGTCTGACGGTGTGATTTTGGCCTTCAGTTCTATCTACTCCAAAGATCTGCCTGAGGATCAAGAAACCCTTCCAAATACTGCTGCCTCAGATATTCCTGCCATTCTCACTCCCTTTGTTCAGAAATGTTCACTTTTACCTACTTTCAGGAAGAAATTATAGCGTTAACTAATAGAATCATACGGGCATTGTTGGATTGCTTTCCTGCTTCATTTGTTATTTTAAACACTGGAAACAGTTGAAATGACAACAGGCCATAAAACCATAAGGTGTGGAAGCAGAAGTAGGCCATTTGGCCCACCGAGTCTGCTCTACTATTCAATGGGATCATGACAGATCTGATATGGTGATCCTCAACTCCACCTTCCTTCCTTAACCCCTTAACCATTGATCCCCTAACTGATTAAAAATCTGCCTATCTCAGCCTCAAACATACTTCACAATTCAGCCTCCACAGCCTCTGTGGTAAAGAATTCCATAGATTCACTACCCTCTGAGACAAGAGAATTCCTCTCCATCTCTATTTTAAATGGGCAATTCCTCACTCTGAGATTATGCCCTCTGATCCAAGACTCTCCCACAAGAGGAAACAACCTTTCAGCACCTGCCCTGTCAAACCCCCTCAGAATCCTATGGCTGGGGTTCTCCAAACCCACTGTGCTGCTCGAGCCGGGCAGTGGGCCGGGAGACAACAGTGGGAGGCATTTCATGAGGTTTGCGACTGGTATCCAGGCATCTCGCAGGTGCTTTTTCTTAGCACAATCAGCTCCATGCCAGAAATTAGCATGTGGCTGATTATCATTTGAAAATGTAATTGAAATGGACATTTCCATATGATAGGAGGGCCGAGGACAGGATTCTCCAGGCCTGCTAGTGCCTTGTCCCGCCTGCTGGGAGTGGTTCCCACCAGCGGGGTTTACAACTGCTCCCCCACTAGTGGGAACCATTGGCTTCACCCCACTGGTGGGGACAGAGGCCATTGAAACTCCGCGGGATGTCGGGGGTGACCATTTGACAGATGGAGGAGGTCGGGGCTGTGTGTTGGGGGGTGGGTGTCAGGGCTAGCCGTCAGGCAGGGGAGTGGTTGATTGGGGCTGGCCCAGTCAGAGAGATTAGGGCTGGCTGGGGCAGGAAGGGGGCTAAGATCGGGGCAGGCCTGGGGGCGTAGGTCCGATAGGACAGCAATCGAGCGGGGGAGTGTTAGGATGGCCAACAATCAAGGAGGTTGCAGGGAAAGCCATTGATCGGAGGCCAACGATGGGGAGGTCAGTGATTGGGGTGGAGGGCCAATCTCTGCACTGACAGACTGGTGCAAGCGAAATGGCCCACTCAGCAAATAAAATACAAATAGATAGTCATTAAGGATGACTGGGTAACCTTCAAGGATATATTAAGCTCCACTGCTCCATAAGGCCTTGGCTCTATCTCCTGAAAGCATTAAGATTGATTTTGTGAAAACAATGAGGTAATCCAAGAGGAGAAATATCACCTCTATAGAGTTTACCTTAATGACAAGTTCTGACTATTCCAGCATAATGCCGACTGGAATAATCACAGTACTGTCCAATGTTTGCTCAGGAAGATACAAAACACTGAGCTGAGTCAGAAAGCAAACAAACATTAGTCATGTGCAGATCTTGACTGAGGTGACTCCAATGGGATGGATAGGATAGAGGTGGAGAGACTCTTCCCGCTCAGAAAGGACAGTAGGACTAGGGGGCACAGCCTCAAGATAAAGGGGGGGTGGTTTAGAACGGAGTTGAGGAGGAACTTCTTCACTCAAAGGGTGGTGAATCTCTGGAATTCTCTGCCCGTTGAGGTGGCGGAGGCTGCCTTGCTAAATATTTTTAAGATGCGGGTTGATGGGTTTTTGATAAGAGAGGGGATTAAGGGTTATCGGGAGAGGGCGGGAATGTGGAACTGAGCCACGACAGATCAGCCATGATCTTATTGAATGGTGGGGCAGGCTCGAAGGGCTAGATGGCCTACTCCTGCTCCTATTTCTTATGTTCTTATGTTCAAGATGTTCTGAAATCTGTCTATGCTTCCTTGTTATCTGATTCATTCATCTTCAGTGTCAATGATTCAACACAGCTCAGAGAAAATGCCCAAATCTTCAAAAGATGGAAATTTAACCATACCCTCAGTCAGTCTTCATTCATCAATGAAAAAGCAATCAACAGAAATGAACAAATTAATCTTGCGTCCTTGTTTCTAAGTCACTTAAGGCGAACATGCAGGTACAGCAAGATATCTTCGTAGAATTTGTCTCTCATCTGGTCCGGGTTTTTCATTGTGGGGGCATAGGGTCTGATCAGGGTGGCTTGATTTCTGTTCTGTAGCGGAACCTGTAATGTCATAAGCCGGTTATTCACACCCTTGGGTAGACTAGCAAGTTTCCGGACAAGCTGACTCCTGACGGCGAATCCAACTCCAGCATCACGATGTTCATCGCTGCCGCGACCACTCCAGAAAAAAGTGTATCCACCTCCAGGTTCAGTCAACTGACCTACGTTGGCAAGACAAGTTTCACTCAGGGCCGCAATGTCAATGTTGTATCTTGCAAGCTCTCTGGCAACTAAAGCTGTTCTTCTCTCTGGTCTGTCTGCAGTAGGGTTGTCCAAAAGCATGTGCACTTCCAAGTGCCAATTGGGAGCGGTGTCACCTTGTGTTTTATTTTGTTTTTTCGACTGCAAGATGGGATCCCCGCCAGCCACGGCAAACTGGCCAGGGTGTAGTAAGCAGGCAATGTTTAGGGCACCTTTTCTAGCCCCTTCCTCATTCTACAGAGGTGAGCAGTGAAGAGGACTGCTCAGTCACCCAGGTAGATGCCGAGTTCCACTGATACTTCGGTCAACGGAAAACGACCATTAGATCTGAGCCACCTGCAATGCAGGTCCGTGACTACAGCTCCCAGTTTATGCACACCTGCTGCTTCATCGCTCGCCCATCGCCACAGGACTTCAAGGATTGAACAGGACACTGATGATGATGATGATGGTGTTGATTTGGATTAAAGTGAGAGAGAGTTGCGCAGCGTCAGCCTCACTCTCTCTTCCAATTCCTATCTAGAGCCAGTGGCAAGACAAGAGTCAAGACAGCTGGAGTTGGGAGTGGATGAACTGCACTGGTATTTGATAAATAGTGTCCGTTGGTCACTGCAACTCCCCTTACACTGATGGCATGGTTTGGGATGAGTGTAAGCTCTGGCCATTCTGGAATTGCTGACCTAAGGTTGGGGTCTAGCCTCTCTAGCTCTCTGCCTAATTTAAGATCTTCCCAGCACATCACCAAAGCTGGATGTGTGCTGGCAGTGCAAGGAATTTCACCATATTAAGCCAAAATTTTGCTAAATAAAAATAGAACCACATTGTTCACTGACAGAAATGTTGGATTATGAACATTAATGAATACTGGATTCTTAATCAATGGGAGCCACATTGAAAATCCCATAGAAAATTATTTTTAAACGCAGCGTGAGTGATGGATATTTAATTTTGAAAGAACATACTTGTAATAACATGGAACTGAAGTCAGTGATACACTTAGTATGTGTAATGGAAAAAAAGACAATTGTAACTCTGTTGTCAGTTAAATTGATTTTCTTGTGTATACCTTACTTTAAACAAAAAGCTCTTCTTTCCAGTCAGGTATTTTAAGTTTCAATGTTTTTGAATAACCCTTGCAACCAAAAAAGAAAAATACTCTCACATAAAGTTATCCACTGTGCTTTATTAAATACCAGACAGTTTAACAAATTCTACCCCTGTTAATTTTACCAGCTCTGGCTTGGCCTTTGTATCCTTTGTTAAATTGAAAGCCTTTACTGAAAACACATAAGGAAGGAGCAGAAAGGTTCAAGAAGAAAAAAAATCAAATAACTTAATGCTGGAAGTTTGAAGGCAGTGAAAACCGTTACTGTAGGATCACTGCTATTGTGTCTTCCAATGTTTACCCTGCCAGGGTGGTGGGATCAAATGTATGCAAAATCTCAAATAAATGGGTCCCAATTATTCATTTTTTGTGAGGAGAGGGAAAATTTTGGGCTGAATTTTCAGAACGTAAGGAAGTGTGTGTGTGTGGAAATTTGTGTCGCTGGCTAGTGTCCCACCCCCCACTAGATCTCATCCCTGGGCCATTTTTCTGGAGGTGATGTGGTGGTCAGTGGCAGGGCTATCCATCACATCCATAGCAGCAGGTAGCCAATTAAGTCTATTAAACTTTGTTGTTGGAAACTGACTGGAAAATTACTGGGCACATTGGAGAACAGCCTAGCCACCTGGCAACAGACTGGGGGTGTGAAGTGCTCCAAACAGGGATAAGGGCTCTCCCTACCAGCCTGGCTGCAGTTGCAGTTAGAAGGCACCGTGTAGAGGAACTCCCTCTCTACTTTGCTGGCGGTTAAAAGGCTTTTTATTTTAAACTTCATGGGTGGGATTCTCCCAAAAGCTTTCTAAGTGCCAAGTTTGCATAAAGGTAGGAGTATGTATTTGTCTGCCAATCCGTTTATGTCAGGAAACCGAGTTGTAAACTTTTTATTTTTTAAAAATTCCCACCCATTTACTGTCACAAGCTCATCTGACTCAAGTTTTGAAACAGGTTAGTCAACAGGCTTCTGCCAGGAATGATTTGAATTGCTAACCTGTTGTCCCCTTGTAGGATCCTGATGTGACTGCCATTGAGGAGTGAGTGCACAGTCTATCATGGCCATCTTACGCATTGTCTCCTGTGTGGAAGGGCCTGACCAATACTTTTTAATGGGACTGCAACAGATCAAGCCGAAAGAACATAGGTTTCTTTTATTTAGATTTTTTTTTCATGGGAAGGTACATTATTTTAAGTAGGACTCGCCAACATAGTAGTTGCAAGAATAAGAAGAAAGCAAACCCAGATTTGGGTGTGTTGCAGAACCTGAATGGGTGGTCAGATTTGAGCTCAGTTGCAGCAGTGAGAGAGGCCTGACCTGTCTCCCTGGTGAGCTCTCATTAGCATCTGACCAGTAAGTTGCAAATGCCTGACTGGCGATCTGAGATCGCTCACCAGTCAGGAATTGATTTTGAGAGTAGCCAGTTGAGAATTGACAGAAAATTGATTTTAACATCTCATAACAGAAGTGCAGTTGCATGGCTTTTGCTTGTCATGTTTGATTAGATATCAGGTGATCTTTGAAAAACTATAATCAGAAAACATTAAATGAAAATCTGAACAGCAAAGCGTCCTGCTACTTGTAATAAGGTGACCGTAGCAAATTATACAACTTAAACAAATTAAAGAGAATCAATATTTTGACATGTGAGAAAGAACACTCTCCTTTTCGTGTTGTTATCTTAGTTTCTTTGATCAGCAGTTCAAGTCTCAATCCCTTGAAGAATATCTGCTGTTGATTTCCTGTCTCTCAGCAATCTAAAGTAAGTGATGCTACCTACTTCTTCTAATAGGCAGTCTGAACCCAAGGATAAAGGTAATGGGCTAAATATCGAATTTCACATGAAAACTGGAGTAAATCATACTAGTTTTTTTCAGTGGGAATTCAAAATGAGTCTCCCACACTCTTTACTGCACAGAATAGAAGCGTGATTCACTCCAGAATTCAATGGTTGGGGCCTATCCCCACCTGGATGGTCAGTAGTATGGCGCTGATCGAGTCACTGTGCACATGCCGATCTGTCAGCACTGAGATCAGCACGTGCACAGGGTCCCATACTGCCGGCCTCCTGATTTCTGGACAGCTTCATCGCTCTTGTTCATCAACCCCCCACCACCAGCCCCCCCCCAACCCTCCACCAATGCTGGCTCTCCACCCACTCACGGCCTGGTTACTGCGCCCCCCCCACCCCCCCATACATATCCAGCCCAGCCTTGAACCCCCCCCTCCCCCGCAACACCGATCTCCCACTCACCCCCTCGATTCCCCCCATCCCACTGGCAGTCCCGATTGCCCCCCCTACCTTCCCTCCAGTGGTGTCGGGCCACTGACTCCCCAAAAGTGGAGAGCTAGTGCTATCCTCGCTGGAGTGAACCACTCTGGCTGGGGGAGGGGAAGGGGAGGGCAGGAAATGCTAGCAGGCTTAGAGACTTCAGTCTCGGGCCCGCTAATGAGATTTAAAATGTATGGTAATGAATATTACCATAATTTATGCATCTCCCTGCCAATTTCTGGCACGGAACTGATGTTGCTGCAAATCCGGCGCTGGGAGGCATTTGTGGGCTGGGGCACCCAGCACGGATCCTGTTCATTGGGTGCTGCTGGTATCTCCCAGCCTACTGTGCTAAATAGTTAGTGCAGCGGGATGGAAGATTTGTCCCCAGCATTTAACTCTGGATGTTTCACTGTTGGTTTCACCTGATCTCTTTTTCTTCACGTGTCACAGCATTGATTCCCTCTAATTTGCTTGAATTGTATAATGTGTTGCAGCTATCTTATTACAAGCTGACTTGGATCTTAATTGACTAAATTTTAATTTATTGCAGCCCTCAAGGATCCCTTGCTATCTATTCAAAAGAGGCAATTGGGAAAAATCCTCTAACTTGCTGATGAGTGTTTTCTTCCTCCTCAATAGATACCCCAAAACGCACTCAAGGATTGATATATGTGAACCTTTAATCCTGATGTACATTGCAAATCCCAATGGAACAACCCTCAGTGATTGTTTCCTTTGAGCAATTCTCCATTTTCAAGTGAATGTTGACTCTTCTCCTTTTTATACTCCAGGCTTTACTGATCTCATTCAGTGTGAGTGACTTTATATTGGAATACAGGCAATCGAATTTGACACTCTCTTCATTTTCCACTGAAGTGTTATCAACACTTCATGTTGAGATTGAAACATATAAAGCTGCACATACATGCAGAGTAAAGTTTGTTAGCTCTGAAGCGAGCTTTATCCATATAACTGTAAAGTGATGAATAAATCAAAAATTCTGTGCTTTTGCCCCACTGTGAAGGAATGTAAATCTGCCCTCTTGTAAAAAGATAATCAGTTGGCACTCCCTCATTGCATGCTCTGTTTCAACAGTGAGGTATGTTCAAAAAATTGGGCATTGTCAAGATTTGATTTGATTTGATTCGATTTGCTGGGATACAATGAAAAGTATTGTTTCTTGTGCACCATACAGGCAAAACATACCATTTGTAGAGTACGTAAGCTAAAAGGAAAAGGATAGGGTGCAGAATATATCAAGTTGCAAATAGGGTGAAGAGAAAGATCAGCTTAACATAGGATAAGAACATTCAAAAGTCTGATAGCAGCAGGGAAAAATCTGTTCCTGACTCTGTTGGTAGGTGATCTCAAACTTCTGTATCTTTTCCCCGATGGGAAAAGGTGGAAGAGAGTATGTTCAGAGTGCATAGGGTAGTTGATTGTGCTGGCTGCTTTCCCGAGGTAACGGGAAGCGTAGACAGTGTCAATTGATGGGAGGTTGGTTTGCATGATGGGCTGGGCTATGTTCATAATCCTTCTTGTCGGTGGCAGAGAGGTCAGAGAAGCATATCAAAAGCTAAATATTTCATTTTTAAAAATATTTTGTTCAGGCTGATGTATGAATTTGTACTTCTCCCAAACAAATGGCAGAATATTTGGCATTTCTGGTGCCAGTCCTAATGGGGAGCTGGCTACCACACCCAAAACGTTCAACTTACATTTTCCCTTCATGTCTCTGATGGTTTCTAGTTTATTCTGAATTTGTTAATCTTTCAGATTTCCAGTTCTATCTCCATCCACCCTAGCATAAAGATTGACACTTGATTGTGATGTTCCCACAGTGGGACACTCCTGACTCTCCAGACTGTTTGGTGTAGACTAATTTCCCAGATAAAGCCTCTGAGGAATCTCAGCCAGTGTCAAAACCATCAGGAAAGGTAACGAGGATGTTGGCACAAATAGGAGGATTCATCGTTAATGCTCCCACGATCTGGGCTTTAGATCATCTTGTCAGCCTGGAGCTCTTGCCACAAATTGCCAGCTAAAGCAAGTGCTGGATGGTGAAATTTTGGGAAAGTAGACAGTGATGCTCCAAAGGTTCAGCACTAGGATGCCAAGCTCTTTGTGATTTGTTTTAATAAGCTTGACGCGGATATATATACATAGAGAGAGAGAGAGAGCAGGGCTCCAAACAAATGGTACAGAACCAAACAAAATAGAAAATTTTGCTATAATCTGACCTCAGAGGGGCATAGACAGACTGCTAAAATAACCAGACGTGGATGAACAACATTTAATGAAGGGAAGTGAGATGTGATACATTTGGTAGGAAGAATGGGGAGAGACAATATAAAGTAAATGGTGCAATTTCAAAGGGGTTATGGAGGCAGGGGGTTGGGGGGTTATTATATATGCACAAATCTCTGGTGGTAGCACAAGTTGAGATGGTTGTTGCAAAGCATATGTGATCCTTAGCTTTCTTACTAAAAGAATGGAATGCAAAAACAAGGAAGTAATGCTAAACCTTTATAAATCCTTGGTTAGTTCCTAGCTAGAGTATTGTGTTCAATTCTGAACAGCCCACTTAAAGATGGATAGAGCTTTAGAGAGGGCTCAGGAGAGATTTACTTGAATGGAAGCAGGAATCAGGGAGTTCAGTTTTGTGAAGAGGCTAGAGAAGCTCGGATTTTTCTCCATGGAGTAGAGAAGGTTAAAGGGGAGATTTAGGGGGGGTGTTCAAAATCATGAAGCATTTTGACAGAATATATAAAGAAAACTGGAAAATGAGGAAAGTTAGCAGCTGGTACCAGCAAGATGGAGCAAATCACCTCCTGTGCTGTGTCATTCTGAGATTTCATCATTCCATCTAAAGCAAGAATTTTATGGGCTATTTTTACAGCAATAAAAAGTTTTTCAACAGATTGTCAAATCGTTCATCTGCTCTCTGCATTTCCTAGAATTCACAGCATAATTTTGAATAAAAATTGTACTTGAATTCTGGTAAACACAAGTTTGTTTTGTCAAGACATTTTATGCTTGCACTAGGGCTATCATATAGTGGAACCTGATCATTTTATTTTATATCAGAAATGCACTTGCACTAAAAGCAAAAAAAAAGTTGGAAATTCACAGGATATAAGTATCTGAGAAGGCAGAAGAGGAAAGGTAGGTTCACATTTTAGATTTACAGCACCATTGAAACATTTCCAGTCCCACAGTTTCAGTAGGTTTTTTAAAAAATCAGATGCTTGGATATTCATGTATAAATAATTTCACAATCGATCCCTTTTAATTTGTAATACAGCATTCCATTGGTATTTCAAATTTCCCCTGTAGCTATTTGAGCAGTGAAGTATGCTGGGGTATAGTTTCAGGAGACCTAGCATGTTTTTTGATATTTAACCCAAGCAAATATTCTTCGCAATGATAACTTCGGGGACATTTTCCCAGGAGATAGAGCCATTTAAAATGTCATCCTGCAGGACGATGTAGAAGCGAAAATGGATTCATGGGTGATCGGATTGGGAAAATAGGAGATATAGTCTTGCATTCAAGATGAATCTGGAGAGGGCATGACAAAATTATTTGAGATGACAGGGATTTGGAACTTGAGTAGAAGGGGGAAACAGGATGAAGTTTGCCTTGATGGACAAAGGAAAGAGAAAAAGGCATAAAGGGAATGGATAACTCTTGGTGTTGTCAACGCTTATAAACTCTTTGCATTTGTCACTTGGGTTAGAAGTCTAGCACCAGAGCAGAGTGAATAATGGAAGACATGGTGAGATATGTTTACATGCCCCATATAGCTGATCCACACAGATAAAGACCATTTCAAATGTACTCTGCTGCACAGTACAAAATTGTACTGTGTACCATTTTGTTCCCCTTATTTAAGAAAGGATATATTAACTTTGGAGGGGGTACAGAGAAGGTTCACCAGGTTGATTCCGGAGATGAGGGGGTTAGCTAATGAGGAGAGATTGAGTAGGCTGGGCCTGTACTCACTGGAATTTAGAGGGCTGAGGGAAGATCTTATAGAGACATATAAGATAACGAAGGGGCTAGACAGGGTAGAAGCAGCGAGGTTATTTCTGTTTACATTGGAAACAAGAACTAGGGGGCATAGCCTCAAAATCTGGGGTGTCAATTTAGAACAGAGTTGAGGAGGAACTTCTTGTCCCAGAGGGTAGTGAATCTTTGGATTTCTCTGCCCAATGAAGCAGTAGAGGCTACCTCGTTAAATGTGTTTAAGTCACCGATAGATAGATTTTTAACCAATAAGGGAATTAAGGGTCATGGGGAGCAGGCGGGTAAATGGAACTGAACCCACTGTCAGATCAGCCATGATCTTATTGAATGGTGGAGTAGGCTCGAGGGGCTAGATGGCCTACTCCTGCTCCTATTTCTTATGTTCTTGTGTTCTTATCACAAAGATGATCCCAAATTAATGAGCTGGCACAGTAATGTGGCCCAGTTCCATTGTCTTGATGTGGAAATCTGTGGAAAGAGGATGAGGCAAAAAACAATGGCTTTGACCACCATCTTCACAGCATTCTGAATGCTTTCTCCATCAGCATCTGAAAAGATCCAAAGATTTTGTGGTCCTGCAGTCATAAAATTTGATTGATGCCAGTCTAACTTGCTGCTGGGCCACTCAGAGTCTCCAGTGTGAGGGATCCTGACGCAAACACACTTCCAGCTTCTTAAAATAAATGACATCTTGGCAACTCAGGGTCATCATGACTGTAAGCTGTGGCAGTAGGCTGGAAACATATTCTTCAATTTACTGATATTGGTACACTCATTTATTGCAAACTCAAGGTCAACTCTGTTCCTTAACACAAGTCTAGAAATCCTAAGGGAATGGGAAAATGGTTCATACTTTGTATAAGGGCACCCATAGCCATTCTTTTGACTTTTGTATCTAAGAAGTGGGTCAAAGGTCAGGAAAAACAGCCCTGTGCATTTTTTATAGTCTATTGAACTTCATGTACAATGAGACGTTTTTTTGAATTATTACGTTAGCAAATGCAGTGACCATTTTGCAACATCACTGAAATAAGTGATGAATAATCTACCTTTTGAGACCAGGACACAAGGAGAATTCTCTCCTCTTACTCAGTTAATGCCTTAGATTTTTACCAATCAGTGGAAAGACTGATAAAGCCTCAGGTTAGCAAAGGTCATCACCTCTGACACTCTCTCAGTATTGCACTGCACTGCCAACATGTATTCAGCACTCAAGTTCATGAGCGCTACCAACTCAGGTCGGCTGACTTTAACCTCCAAAATTGTTTCTGGAGTTTAGATTATCCTATGATAAATAGGAACAACCGCTGTCAAAGTTCTGTTTAAAATGACCAGAAACGCATCCCAAAGTGGGCAGTTAACTCCAAGTCAGTAATCTCATTTTTCAGATGTATCTATTTAAACCTCACCTACAAATCACATATCACAGAAAACAATTTATGGATCTTTTCAGAAATAATGGCCTGCTGGGAAACATCACTGCCATCATAAAAAGACAAATGCAGCTTTGGAGCAACATGAAGCAATTTTTTTCTGCCAGAGCCTTCTACAATGAGCCGCATAAGCTCATAGCATCTCCTCATTGATATGCTGGTGAAGACTAGAAATATGTTGAATCGCCCAACAGAAATGACAGATGCTTTTATCAAGCAGCTCTGTGGAGAGACACAATTCCTTATAAACGCAGAACATTAATAAAGACAGTCACATGAGATTTGATAAATGATGGAGAAATTATCAGAGAGCCAAAGCGTATCACAAAGTTCCAGACGTACACAGATTGAAACCCAGCATGAGAAGAAAGTGTATTATGAAAATTGATATAAAATATGTCACTTTGCACCACCCCCCCCCCCCCCCCCCCATTTTCATACTAACTATAATTTTGAAATTAGGCTCCATCAATGGTTAGGTAGAAAATGCATCACATCCTTTGAGAGTTTCATATGCTGTATATTGTACTCATATTTTAGCATGAAACATAATATTTTCTGAAATTAATCTTCTCCTTTCATTGAAAGTGAGGGTTTCAGTTTACCTTTTGTGTAGTTTCACCTTGGAGTCAGATGGTAGTGGTTTCAAGGCTCACTTTTGCACTTGGACATTGAATCGGGCACATTAAGGCAATGACACATTTCTGGAGAAATCGGGGTGTTGTTACTTTGTTCCGTTTAGTTTTGCGACAAGGTTACAGCCAATTGCAATGAATTAATGTGAAGGTTGGGGAATTTAAAACATAAGTGTATGTCCAATAATTAATTCTACATCTAAAATCATTTACACAAGTGTTCTCGGCAATCTTTTACAATGGTTTAAGATTTATTAAGTTTGAACAAGGACTTAATAAAATTGATCACAAATCCAGGTCAGGATTGTGAGCTTCTGCCAATTGCATGAGTTTTTGCAGGTTCCTCAAATTGTGATAATTTTCTTAGCTACTGAAGATGCATTTTAAAATTTTATCTTCTTAAAAAATATTTGATTTACTGGAAACTGACAGCCATACACAGATGTAGCTGTTAAATTACCCAGCATTTGAAGCCTTTTTAAGTCATTTTCAGAGATAGGTCACTTAAAGTAATATTCCAAGTTTGCAATGGTTCTTGAACAAGTTTATGTTTGTGATTACACAAACAACTTTTTGTGGAAACTTGAACAGCAACCTAACCAGCATCATTTCAAACAAATCTTGGACTGTTTCCCGATTGCTCCTAAAGCCGAAACTCCACTCTGCTACGAGTTGCTAGACAGGTTTCATCTCATTGGCCCTCTGGGTATTAAAGCTACAATGGAAGGTCAAAGAAGGTGAGTATCTCTAGGCTTCTCATGTTTGGATGTTGTTATTGTTCATTAGAAGTTCATCAGAAACCATGGGGGCGATTTTCCAACCTTGCTGTACCTGCCACACATCTTCAGTTGTTTCATCAATGACCTTCCTTCCATCATAAAGTCAGAAGTGGGGATGTTCGCTGATGATTGCACAATGTTCAGGACTATTTGTGACTCCTCACATACTGAGGTAGTTCACACCAAATGCTGTAAAACCTGGGCAATATCCAGTTGACAAGTGGCAAGTAACATTTATGCCACGCAAGCGCAAGCAATTATCACCTCCAACAAGAGAGAATCTAACCATTGCTCCTTGGCATTCAAAAGTATTAGCATTACTGAATTCTTCACTATCAACACCCTGAGGCTTACCATTGACCAGAAACTCAACTGGACTAGCCATACAAATACTGTGGCTACAAGAGCAGGTCAATGGCTAGGAATCCTGTGGCAACTATCTTAATTTCTGTCTCTCCAAAGCCTGTCCGCCATCTGCAAAGCGCAAATCAGGAGTATGATGAAATACTCTTCGGTTGATTGGATGAGAGCAATTCCAACAATACTTAAGAAGCTTGACATTACTTAGGATAAACAGCCAGCTACTTGGGCACCCCATCCACAAACATTCATTCCCTCCACCACTGATGCTCAGTAGCAGCAGTGTGTACCTCAGCAGGAGTTCTCGAACACTACACAGACTGCATTTTCCAAGCCCACGATCACTATCATCTAGAAGGACAAAGGCAGCAGATATATGGGAACACCACCACCTGGAAGTTCCCCTCCAAGTCACTCATCATCCTGACTTGGAAATATACCGCTATTCCTTCACTGTCATTGTGTCAAAATCCTGAAACTTCTGAACAGCACAGAGTGTATCTACACCACATGGACTGCAGTGGCTCATGAAGGCAGCTTACACCACCTTTTGAAGTGCAATAAGGACTGGGAAATAGATTTTGGCCGAGCCAGCGATACCCACATCCCATGAATGAATAAAGACAAAAGTTACATCCTTTGGGACTCAGCAAGCTCTATTTGCAATGATGCAGCTGAGCTAAATTACATTCTGCACCCTCACCGTTCTCACTCCAAGTGGATAAAGAGTGATTTGAAGTGATCAAAAACTTAATCAACCACGTAGATTTCAATAGGATCTTAAAGAAGGTTAGGAGGATGTTCGATAGAAGGGTTAAGAAAGAAATTCCAAAGAAAGTAATGTAAATGTTTGAAAACAATACAGGATAAAGGATGATAGAAAAGTATAGCTTGGAATCTGAGGAGCAGAACACTAAGGGGCAGGAGTAGCAGGGTGGGAAGAATTAATAAAGTTGAAAAAGAAAGCCCACTGAGAAATTTTAAGGTGAACATGGTGTTAAGGGCCTGAGAAAGATCAGCAAGGACAGGGTGGGCGTTGAGTCTGTGGGACATGTTTAGGGTTAGGGTATATGCATAGATACTCGTTTTGGATGAACTGAAATTTATGGAGTTGTGAGGATAAGGGATTGGTCGTGAAGCAGTGGAGTACAATGTAATATTTCAGGAACCAATGCATGAATAAGGCCTCCAGTGGCAGATGGACAGCAGCAGAATAGAGGCCAGCAATGTTGTGACGGTGAGAGCAAGGGATAATTTTGCCTTGGAGAAGATGTTTGAGTTGGCAGCTCAGAATAGTGAAATTGTGAACAATGTGGCGACTAGGGATTTTTCACAGTAACTTCATCGCAGTGTAAAGGTAAGCCTACTTGCAACTAATATATATAAATTATTGCAGTATTTATTTGCTTTGGCCAAAGGCAGTGGACAGGAAGGAAGAGCCGGGAGTGACAAGAGTCCAGAGTTTGTGTAGGCGACTGAAAATTACTATTCTGGCCTTTCAGTGTTTAACTGGAGGAAGTAAACTCTTATGCAGAACTAGATGTCAGGCAAGCAGTCAGGCAGTGAAGGTAAAATTTAATTTTATGCACTTGTTCCCCTATATAGCTCCAAGGCTGAGGCAATGTAATGTCAAAAAATGTTATTTCACATTGCAACATTTGCTGCTGAAGGATTTCAGTTATAGAATAAGTGCTATTGCACTGTAAGATCATTTTCTATTTTTCTGATTCACTATCTGTTGCCTAATAATTACAATATTGTGAGAGAATGCGGTGAGGGGATGTTATATAAATTGGACTTTCTTTGATGAGAAATATTTATTTGTTGTTTGAGCAGAATGCTGATTCAGGGGACAAAGTTACACATTCAGCATCATTACAAAGTAACCTTCACAAAAGGTTAATGTACAGTATTAACATATCTTTGCTTCTGATACTAAAAAAAACTGACTGAACTATTTTTAGAAATAACTTCAGCTAATTTGTGCATGTTATTTTAATTAAGCTGAAGATCCTTAATTTTGAGCCATTGCTTTATTAGCACTACAGCAATTTGTTCAGATTGTGTTTCAAGTTTTGGCTGCCAAAATGTTTAAATTATTGAAATAAAGGGATGAAATTTCCCTACTCCATGATGGTGGACTTTAAGGTGTGGGACTGGGAAACTGAGGAGGTATATTGTTTTGGTATCTTGATGCATTCCCACCACTGGATAAGTTTCTCATGGGTGGTAGAGACATAGATCGGCTGCCCGCTCATTGGAGATGGATAGCCAGTTAAGGTGATTACAGAGCTCGTTAGGTCAGCTTTTGTAATCATGCCAACACTTTGATGCTGGTGTAGTGGTCC
Source organism: Carcharhinus amblyrhynchos (assembly GCF_965287045.1). NCBI lineage: Eukaryota > Metazoa > Chordata > Chondrichthyes > Carcharhiniformes > Carcharhinidae > Carcharhinus > Carcharhinus amblyrhynchos. The sequence goes on along the minus strand of NC_137328.1, from coordinate 90,836,968 downwards.
CCTGCTGTGTGAAGAGGCTGCCATTGAAGTAGAGGCAGCCACTCTACAGCAGGCCAGGAAGCCACAAGAACCAAAGGCTCCATGTCCCCAAGAGAAGACTGCACCTTAACCGGTTCACTGAAGGGATTTACATTCTGCTGTGAAAGGCCTCATGACTTCGCCCCTCTGAATTTTTAATTCAAATGCATATATGTGAGGGCTTCTCTGTGTTGAGATGTTCGCGCCATCCTCATCCTGCTTCAGAAGCACATGTCCCTCCTCCTGAAGGTAGGAAAGGGCGGGGGGAGGGGGGAGTGCTTTTGTGACTCCTGCAATTTGCTTTTCTTGCCAAATGTCTTCATACCAAAATGCCAATATTATTTTTAGCTGATGCGAACAAGCATGTTCCTTTACATTAACCAAGTTGGAAGAGGATTCCAAGGGAATGTTTGTCTGACCTTTGACACAGGTCCATGTGAAGACATGTCACAACATATCTTGCCACTTTTCTGTTGCACGTAGCTTTCTGATTGGATGACAAACACAGAGGTTGCCATTTATGAGGCTGCCTGCAAGTAGATTGACTGCCTGTGCACAGCTCGGAAGTGAAGGCTCAGAACTCCATTTAGTCCTGACAGAGTCCCAAAACCGGTGGAAAATTCAAGCCCAAGTAATCAGGTTTCTGTGATTCGTCACAAGAAATATAGACCACTGCAACAGAAAAGCGGCAAGATACTTTGCGACATGTCTTCACATGGACCTGTGTAAAAGTACAGACTACCATTCCCTTGGACCCCTCTTCCTATTTGGTTAATGTGAAGGAACGAGCTTGTTCATGTCAGCCAAAAATAATATTGGCATTTGTGGTAGGAAAACATTTGGCAGGAAAAGCAAATCGCTGCAGCAACTTTACAATGCAACCTTTTCTTTGGTGCAGCCTCTGATTCCTGCTATAAAATCCACCAGACACCAAAGAAGTGTCTGCACATTTGACTTTGTAGTGCGTACGTCAGCATTAGCTCATCAAGTCCTCTTGGAAGCCAGCCCAAGCGTGTTATCCGTTACAGTAACAGTTGTGTTAATGCATGCTCCCAGATGCCTTTGCTGTTGCTGAGCTATAAACTAAGTAGCATCGATCCTTCACAGCATCAGCATTTCAATAAAATCCATCCTTTATCCTGAAAATAAGCAGGACTGAAGCCATGCCCATAATAAATCTTTCATGTGGCCTTGCCTTGGTACAAAACCTTTTGAAGGATATGCAATTCTTTATCTGTGCTTTAAATAATAATGCAGCTTTTAAAGCACTGATGTTCCCCAGAAGCCTTTCAGCTTCATGTGTCCCTATTGCCAACATTCCATAAGGCTTTAAGTGCTTTATATCAGATGTGCAATTTAACCACGAGCTTACAGCAGCATTTCATGCACCGTGTTGTAGATAATAGCTTTGTTGATAGTTTTGATTCTGGATGAAGTATCTCATCAATCCTTGGGTCTTAACAGTAATGAACAATCATCATTCCTTATTTCATCCGAGTTCTGGGTAATAAGTATAGTGTCAAGGGATAGAGGAACAAGGGAAATTTCAATTGTGTTGTGGTTTGCTCTAGACAGACACACAATCAGCTTCAAGCTTATAATCCACTTCTGCTGAATTGAAGACATCTTCTTTTTCATGTTTGCCTTTAGGTAGCAGGTTTTCAACCAGTAATAATGTTTCTACAGCCATGGATCACAAGTTGGATATACTTCCACACTAACACTTAATTATAGTATATAGAAAGCAACTATCTAGTAAAACTGGTTAAGTTCAAGCTCTGCTGGGTATACAAAGATGTCCAGTCTATAATTCAAATCAGCCTCCCATCCATCGACTCTGTCTACACTTCCTGCTGCCTCAGCAAAGCAGCCAGCATAATTAAGGACCCCACGCATCCCGGACGTTCTCTCTTCCAATTTCTTCCATCAGGAAAAAGATGTAAAAGTCCGAGGACACGTGCCAACTGACTGAAGAACAGCTTCTTCCCTGCTGCCATCAGACTTTTGTGTGGACCTACTTCCCATTAAGTTGATCTTTCTCTACACTTAGCTATGACTGTAACATTACATTCTGCACTGTCTCGTTTCCTTCTCTATGAACTTTGTCCCTATAGTGTGCAAGAAACAATAGTTTTATGTATACTAATATATATGACAATAATAAATCAAATCAAAATCAAATCAAATTACAATTTTCTCTAGCCTGATCTTATAATGACTGTATTTTTTTTGTTTGTCTCTCCGTCGCTCATTATGGTTTCTGGCCCACACTCTGTTCATTGCCTTTCCCTATTGAGCTAAGCTAGTGCTGGCCCCTTGATACACTGGGCAGAATTTTCCCATTCCGCCTGCCACAAGAATCGTAGTGAACAGGACACGGACCATGCAAAGGCCCATTGACCCCGAGCAGGGTTTCTGTGTTGTGATGAGCATGGTCGGAAAATCCCGCCCATAGTCCCACTCATGGAACTGACAGATTCTGTACTACAATCTCATCACAATGGATCTGTCTCTTTATTTGAGATTATCTCGGGAATGTGTCTTCAAATGTTCCCGTGAAGTTTCCACACCGTGATTTCAACGTTCTTGATGAATCACAACTTCACGAGTTGTTCCATCCCTGTAGCATGACCCAAAGATGTTCATCATGTCGTAACTGTACTTAATCTTGCTGCCATGCTGTTTGACCACCACTGAACACCATGTCATATTTTTATGATGATATAAAGGTAACAGTCACTCATAAGGGATTGCGAGGGTTCATTTATTGAGACTAGGCATATGATAACCGATACACGTGGATAGAAAACTTGAAGCTATCAGCAGCATGACTGTGCGTGCTGTGTTCTGCTCACAGGCCAAAGTGAAACTGATACTGGATCACATGACACACTTCCCTTCTCATGAAAATCTGCAACTATGCAAAAACAACAACTTGTTGAAGTTTTGACCAGGTATCCATGTAACCACAGGCAAAGCTAATCTTCTAGTCAATGTTCCTGAGTGAGTGCAAAGAAGAAAAAGTTCCAGACATTGTTATTCAGTGTAATAAAAGTACATGTCAACTCTTCCCTTAAAAAAAAGCAAAGGTCCCAGTGGTGGGAACACTAAAGTACATATCTTGTGTATTTTGGATGATTTGTTTAAATGTCCATATGAAGTATTAGCTGAATTTTGTCAACCATTTGGTCAATCTATGTATAAAACAGTAACCTAAAAGAAAACCTGACCACAAGAATTAATATCATTACTGCTATGAAATTAAACAATTAGGAGGTTATATTTAATTCGATCTTTCCACCAGAAACCAGGTGATTGAGCAATTAGCAAGTTATCAGCTCAGAACCTGACTGTTTTTGACCATCTCAGTTACCAACTGACAGGGTTCTCCAAACAGTGATGTTTGTCAAAAGTAGACATGCATTTATGCACACCAGGTCTTAATACACCACTAGGGTCCTGCTAACATTTGAACCTTATGTCTTCATGCTGCAATCAGTGCATGGTCATTAATCTCTGTAAACAGTTTCATACAAACCCACTTCAAGTTAAAATCCATTCTTGTGTATTTCCTTCAATAGGTTGATCTGTCTGAATGGTAGCTCTGTGCTTCTTTGTATTCAGGTGTTTCTTTGTTGAGTGCCCACCGGACTTGCTTACTTCGACTCATTTCCCCATTCCCATGTGGGAAAATGAGATTGTTGGACTGAGTACAAAATACAATTTTGCTTAATAGATAGACTCTTAGACATGCTTGATTCAGGCATATTGCATTTCCCACCTAGGACTATTAACAACATTAAGATCCTGGTAAAATGATCAAGCAAACAAGCTGGTAAGAAAAAGTACTTATATATTGTCGACATTTCTTATCTCACTGGGTTGTGTTACTGCTATTACTTATCAGCCATGCAATTTAAAGAACACCTGTTTAATTTGAAAATACAGTCATACGCGGGAGAGAGCTGTTGCTATTTCTGCAAGCAAATTTCCAACAAACGTCCTTGAGCTTTGCAGTGAAATCTTTTCTCAGTTCCTTCTCTTTACAGGAACACACATGAAACCCTTTTTCTAATCCAGTCCTCTAATCCCCCAAAAGACCTCAGGTCTGATTAGTATGGATGGAGTTCAGTGAGCTCTTTCTTTAATCGTTTAATACATATACATTACAGGTTAGCTTTAATGAATCTACAATCCCAGAATGGAACTTTAACCACCTGTAGCACGAGAGAGAAGTCAGATGCTGTCAGCACAGGACTCAACAGAGCTATCTATACATAAAAATTAACTCGCAAAATGACCTCCCCATGGAAAGAACTTCATGACAGAAACACAAATTCACAAACCCTATCCTGATATGTAAAAAAGTGGTTAACTGTTTGGCTAACTGTAAGAAAATGAGAGAACTAACCATATATTAACATACTGTTATACAGAATTAAATTGTGTTTACATAAGAACATAAGAAATAGGAGGAGGAGTAGGCCATCTAGCCCTTTGAGCCTGCCCCACCATTCAATAAGATCATGGCTGATCTGACGTGGCTCAGTTCCACTTTCCTGCCTTCTCCTCATAACCCTTAATCCCCTTGCCTGTCAAAAACCCATCTACCCGCGTCTTAAATATATTTAGTGAGGCAGCCTCCACCACTTCAACGGGCAGAGAATTCCAGAGATTCACCACCCTTTGTGTGAAGAAGTTCCTCCTCAACTCTGTTCTAAACTGACCCCCCCTTATCTTGAGGCTGTGCCCTCTAGTCCTACTGTCCTTTCTGAGCGGGAAGAGCCCCTCCACCTTTATCCTATCCATCCCATTCATCATCTTATACGTCTCAATGAGATTTCCCCTCATTCTTCTAAACTCTAACGAGTACAAGCCTAGTTTATTCAGCCTCTCCTCATAGCTCAACCCCCGCAACTCCAGTATCAACCTAGTGAACCTCCTCTGCACTCCCTCCAAGGCCAAAATATCCTTGCGTAAGTGCGGCGCCCAAAACTGCACACAGTATTCCAGCTGCGGCCTCACTTGCCAGGAAATGGCAAATGGAATTTAATGTTGGCAAGTGTGAGGTGGTCCACTTTGGTAGGAAGAATGGTAGGAAGGACTATTACTTACAGGGCGAAAAACTGCAGCAGGCGACGGTGCAGAGGGACCTCGGGGTCCTTGTGCATGAGTCGCAAAAACCCAGCTTGCAGGTGCAGCAGGTGGTCAGGAAGGCGAATGGGATGCTGGCCTTCATAGCGAAGGGGATTGAATATAAAAGTAGGGAGGTCTTGCTGCAGCTGTATAGGGCATTGGTGAGGCCGCAACTGGAGTACTGTGTGCATTTTTGGGCGCCGCACCTGCGCAAAGATATTTTGGCCTTGGAGGGAGTGCAGAGGAGGTTTACTAGGCTGATACTGGAGTTGAGGGGCTTGAGCTATGAGGAGAGGCTGAATAAACTGGGCTTGTACTCGTTAGAGTTTAGAAGAATGAGAGGAGATCTCATTGAGACGTATAAGATGATGAATGGGATGGATAGGATAGAGGTGGAAAGACTCTTCCCGCTCAAAAAAGACAGTAGGACTAGGGGGCACAGCCTCAAGATAAAAGGGGGGCGGTTTAGAACGGAGTTGAGGAGGAACTTCTTCACTCAAAGGGTGGTAAATCTCTGGAATTCTCTGCCCGTTGAAGTGGTGAAGGCTGCCTCGCTAAATATTTTTAAGACGCGGGTTGATGGGTTTTTGATAGGAGAGGGGATTAAAGGTTATGGGGAGAGGGCGGGAAAGTGGAACTGAGCAGCGACAGATCAGCCATGATCTTATTGAATGGCGGGGCAGGCTCGAGGGGCTGGATGGCCTACTCCTGCTCCTATTTCTTATGTTCTTATGTTCTCACCAGTGCCCTGTACAGTTGCAGCAAGGCCTCCCTACTTTTATATTCAATTCCCCTCGCTATGAAGGCCAGCATCCCATTCGCCTTCCTGACCACCTGCTGCACCTGCAGGCTGGATTTTTGTGACTCATGCACAAGGACCCCGAGGTCCCTCTGCACCGTCGCCTGCTGCAGTTTTTTGCCATGTAAGTAGTAGTCCTTCCTACCATTATTCCTACCAAAGTGGACAACTTCACACTTGCCAACATTAAATTCCATTTGCCAGTTCCTGGCCCATTCGCCCAGCCTATCTAGATCCCTCTGCAGACTTTCCATACCCGCCGCACAATTTGCCGTTCCACCAATCTTGGTGTCATCAGCAAATTTCGACACCATACACTCGGTTCCCTCCTCCAGATTATCTATATAAATGGTAAATAGCTGAGGCCCCAGCACCGATCCCTGGGGCACTCCACTAGTCACCAACTGCCAATCCGAATAGCACCCATTGACCCCCACTCTCTGCCTCCTATTTGACAGCCAATCCCCTATCCATGCTAACACCCTACCCCCAACTCCATGCCCCCTGACCTTCTGTAATATCCTCTTGTGCGGCACCTTATCAAACACCTTCTGAAAATCAAGAAACACCACATCCACCTGTTCTACTCTATCCACTGCGCTAGACACATCCTCATAGAATTCCAATAAATTCGTCAGACACGACTTCCCCTTAACGAAACTGTGCTGTGTCTGCTCTATCAAACAATTCTCCTCAAGATGCCTCGCTATTTTTTCCTTGATTATGGATTCAAGCATTTTACCTACAACTGACGTTAAACTAACCGGCCTATAATTCCCTGCCTTTTGCCTGCTACCCTTCTTAAACAATGGCGTAACATTAGCCGTTTTCCAATCTTCCGGCACTTCCCCGGAATCCAGCGAGGTTTGGAAAATAACCACCAAGGCATCCACTATCACCTCCGCCATTTCTTTCAGAACCCTTGGATGCAGTCCATCCGGTCCTGGGGACTTGTCCACAATCAGTCCCTCCAGTCTGTCGAGCACCGCCTCTCTAGTAACAATAATGTCATTGAGACCTTTCAGTCCTACCACCTTTCCATCGCTAACACCCGGCAAATTATTCACGTCCTCCTCCGTGAAGACCGAAGCAAAGAAGTTATTCAAGACCTCAGCCATTTCCCCATCTCCTACCACTAAGTCCCCCCTCTCATCCTCTAAGGGTCCAACGTTCACCCTAGCCTCTTCCTTTTTATATATTTATAAAAACTCTTACTATCCTTTTTTATATTTAGCGCTAGCCCAGCTTCATAGTTTATCCTTCCTTTCTTTATCAACTTCTTTGTCATTCTTTGTTGATATTTAATCCTCTCTTTACAGCAGAGAACCAGGCCATTTGATCCGACAGGTGTTGTTCATTCACCACATGAGTGTCCTTCCACTTTATTTTATCTCACGTTATCAACATATCCTTCTATTTTGCTCTCCTTCATTGAGTCAGTGTTTGTGGCACAGAAGGAGGCCATTCAGCCAATGAAGTGCATGCTAGTTCATTGCAGAGTCAGTCTCATTTCCCCACTTGATCCTTATTTCCTTCAAGGGTCCATCAAATTTCTTTTGACATCATTGGTTGCTTTGATTTCTATTACCCTATGGGGATAGCGAGTTCCAGGTTACATCCATTCGCTGTGTAAAAAAAGTTCTTCCTCACATTTCTCTGTATCACTTGCTCAAGGTTTCAAATCTGTCTCCCTTACCCTCATACCATCAGGTATTGAGAATACATTTTTCTTGTCTACCTTGTCTAAGCCTATCATAATCTCTTCTGTTAAACTTCTGCTCAATCTCCTTTGCTCCAAGAAGAACAATCCCTGCCTTTCCAGCTTAATCTTTTAATTAACTCCACTGAGCCAGGAAGCATTCTGGTAAATCTCCTCTTCACCCATTCAAACACCTTCACATCTTTCCTAAAGTGTGGTGACTAGAACTGGACACAATACTCCAGCTGAGGACTAATCAGTGCTTTATAACAGTATAGCGTACCTTTCCTGTTTTTGCACTCAATGAGAAGAATTTAATGTCCTATTTCATGGTGAATTTGGTGGCAAAAGCATTTAATTAGGCAGGGGTGGTGACAGGTAGAGGCACAATCATATTCCCACCTCCACTGTGATTAAGTTCAAGGGAGAAAGCTCATGATTGGCAAATTGATCCCACTGCCAATTGAGACTCTTCACTGGGCAATTAATGTCCATTTAAAAGCCTCACCTGCCATCATTAGTATTAACCCAGCTGCAGGTAGAGTGCCTGCCATGTAGTAAGTATCACAAGAAATGCTGTCAGGAGATGGGTCCATTATTCAAGAGACCCAGCATTGAGGGAGAGAGACAGCCACACACCTTGCTGCCAACACATCTCCCAGTAAGAATCCCCCCCTGTAAAGACCCTCCCTCCATGATTCACCTGGAAACCAGTGGATCAAAGCTGCCTTGTTTTGTGAGCAGCCACTGCCTCAATGGTGGCTTCACCATTGAATAAAGCTGCTGACCTCTGATTGGTCAGCAGCTCTTAACAGGACAGACTTCCACTCCTGGGAAAGGCCCATGCTGTCCAGTAAAATGCCTAAGTGGCACTTAACTTAGTGGGCCTTCCCCAGCAGAAAGGACACAGGGCTCCTGTTGGACATATAAATTTCCCATCATCCCCATTAAATCTAGCTCAATGCCTCCAGTCCAAGATTCCGTATGCTTTGCTAGCTGCCCTCTCAATGTATCCTGCAACCTTCAAAGGTTGATGCACATAGTCTCCCTGGTCCTTCTGTTCCTGCATACTCTTTGGAATTGTGCCATTAAGTCTACTTGGTGTCTCCCTACCCCCTCCACCAAAATACATCACCTCAGACTTTTCTTTATTTAATTCTATCTCCAACTTGTCTGTCCATTTTCTTAGCCTACTGAGCACCTGCATTAAAAATTTGAATATCTACACATTCTAAAAGAATTTCTGCAGATTTTAAAACAATCTAAGGAAAAGATAGTGAAAGTGTTAACACAGATATTTAATAGAAAAAGGTGCAGTGATGGAGTGGTTTAGGGGTAGCAAATGTTGTACCCACATTGAAATAGGGATATAGAATATATTCAGGAAACTATTTTGGAATGAAACATAGCAGAATTCCTATTAAAGTGTAAGGGAGGGGCTAATGGACTGACTACAAGTTAAGAGCAATGTTCATTATGGGAAAAGAGGATATGTGAGGTATTGTGACACGTGCTGAATTGAACAGAATAGCTTACACAGTGCAGAATAATTTGAGCTGAGGTAGAACAGTTAATTGCAGCAAACTGATTGAAAGCAGACAGGTAATCATAGTGAGGTGGCAGGAAGTCCTTATATAGCTATGCAAATGCAGGACAACTTGGGAATACGCTAACCAATCAACAGCCGATCGTGCACCCTATTAACCAATCTGCATCCCAAAGAGGATTGCGCGTGAGCTCTTCCACCTTCCCTGATACCACATCACCTGTGTGAGGCACCCATGCCCCACTCGAACTTCTACCTACCACAACTGGAATCTCTGTGCATCAACTTACAGTAAACGGTGTGGTATAACCCCCATCCCCAACCTCTGATTTTCATGTAACCTTGTTGGGGTCCAGCATCACTCCCTGCTGCTTTCCCTCTGCCTTCCATTGTTTATCATCTTTATCCACCTCCATGCCCCTCTGCCTGTCATCTTGAACCCTCATCTGTGCACGGCCCTCCTTCCACATTGCCCCTCTTGTCTTCATTAGGCCCCAACCCCTGACCACCCGCAGCTTCACTTCATACCCTATCCTTGGTTGAACTTCATACAGTGAAGTTCAACCCCACAGCAGTGCTGTGTAGAAAGATACAGGGTGTGTGGCACAATGGTGGGCAAGGAGACCATTGTACTCCCCAGCCACAGGCAGTGTACTGGACTGAGATGGTGACAAAGGAAGGTTCACTGGACCAGCTCATGGTGATGTCCATGAAGGCCAGTTTAGCATGAAGTTGGAGGGCAGGACCCAATCTGCCCCAGTAGAGTGATATACAGTGAGTCAGAAGCAGCACAATGCAGTGGCAGAAAGTTGTTGCACCCCAAAGTCTCTGACCAACTGAGGACTGCCTTGTGCACGCCACTCATTAGCCATCACGTTTAAAACCAGCGTAATTTTCCGCTGGCAAAACGCATGATTGAAAGGCTGGAGGGTTCAAGATAGAAACATAGAAACATAGAACATTGCAGCACAGTACAGGCACTTCGGCCCTCAATGTTGTGCCGAGCTATGTCCAAACCCAAGATCAAGCTATCCCCTCCCTATGATTCTGGAGTGCTCCATGTGCCTATCCAATAACCACTTGAAAGTTCCTAAAGTGTCCTACTCCACTGTTACAGAGGCAGTACATTCCACACCCCAACCACTCTGAGTAAAGAATCTACCTTGGCCATCCCTCCTATATCTCCCACCATGAACCTTATAGTTACACCCCCTAGTAACAGCTACTTCCACCTGAGGAAACAGTCTCTGAACGTCCACTCTATCAATCCTTCTCATCATCTTATAAACCTCTCATCTTCCTCTGCTCCAAAGAGAAAAGCCCCAGCTCCCTCAACTTTTCCTCATAAGACCTACCCTCCAAACCAGGCAGCATCCTGGTAAATCCCCTCTGCACTCTCACCAATGCTTCCACATCCTTCTTATAACATCCGGTATAGGTGCAGCATAACGCCATGGCTCTTAAACTCAACCCCCCTGTTAATAAACACTAACACACTATAAGCCTTCTTCACGGCTCTATCCACTTGAGTGGCAACCTTCAGAGATCTGTGGATATGAACCCCAAGATCTCTCTGTTCCTCCACATTCCTTGGAACCCTGCCGTTGACCCTGTAATCTACATTCAAGTTTGTCCTACCAAAATGAATCACCTCACACTTATCAGGGTTAAACTCCATCTGCTACTTTTCGGCCCAGTTCTACATGCTATCAATGCCTCTTTGCAGTCTGCAAGAGCCCTCCACCTCATCCACTACTCCACCAATCTTGGTGTTGTCAGCAAATTTACTAACCCACCCTTCAGCCCCCTTTTCCAAGTCATTGATAAAAATCACAAAAAGCAGAGGGCCCAGCACTGACCCCTGTGGTACACCGCTGGTAACTGGCCTCCAGTCTGAAAATCTCCCCTCCACCACCACCCTCTGTCTTCTATGATACGGCCAGTTACTTATCCAATTGGCCAAATTTCCTTCTATCCCACACCTCCTTATCTTCTTCATGACCCTACCATGGGGAACCTTATCAAACGCCTTACTAAAATCCATGTATACAACATCAACTGCTCCACCTTCGTCCACACACTTTGTTACCTCCTCAAAGAATTCAATCAAATTTGTGAGGCAGGACTTACCCATCATGAAACCGTGCTGACTATCCTGGATTAAACTGAATCTTTCCAAATGGTCATAAATCCTATCTCTCAGGACCATTTCCATTAACTTACCGACCACCGAAGTAAGACTAACTGGCCTATAATTACCAGGGTCATTCCTATTTCCTTTCTTGAAAAGAGGAACAACATTTGCCACTCTCCAGTCCTCTGGTCCTATCCATGTGGACAGTGAGGACCCAAAGATCAAAGCTAAAGACTCTGCAATCTCATCCCTTGCCTCCCAAAGTATCCTAGGATGTATCCCATCTGGCCCAGGGGACTTATCTACCCTCAGGTTTTTCAAAATTGCTACATCTTCCCTCAGATCATCCACCTCCTCCATCCTATCAGCCTGTATCACACACTCCTCCTCAAAAACATGGCCCCTCTCCTTAGTGAACACTGAAGAAAAGTATTCATTCAATGCCTCACCTATCCCTTCTGACTCCATGCACAAGTTCCCACTACTATCCTTGACTGGCCCTATCGTTACCCTGGTCATTCTTTTATTTCTCACATAAGAGTAAAAACCCTTGGGGGTTTCTTTTATCCGACCCGCCAAGGCCTTCTCATGCCCCCTCCTAGCTCTCCTAAGCCCTTTCTTAACTCATTCCTAGCAACCTTGTAACACTCAAGTGACCCAACTGAACCTTGTTTATTCATCCTTACGTACGGTTCCTTTTTCCTCTTGACAAGACATTCAACCTCCTTTGTGAACCATTGTTCCCTCACTCGGCCATTTCCTCCCTGCCTGCCAGGGACATACTTATCAAGGACACGCAGTATTTGTTCCTTGAAAAAGTTCCACTTTTCATTTGTGCCCATACCTGACAGTTTCTGTCCCCATCTTATGCTGCCTAATTCTTGCCTAATCGCATCATAATTACCCCTGCCCCAATTATAAACCTTGCCCTGTCATGTGACCCTATTCCCTCTCCATTGCTCTCCCACAAACAAATCTAACACTTGGCCCGGTTCATTACCGAGTACCAAGTCCAATGTGGCCCCACCTCTTGTCAGCTTATCCACATATTGTGTCAGGAAACTCTCCTGCACGCACTGTATAAAAAGTGTCCCTTCTAACTATTCAAACTATAAAGGTTCCAATCAATATTTGGAAAGTTAAAGTTGCCCATGATAACTACCCCGTGACCTCCACATCTATCCATAATCTGCTTTTTTTTTGCATCTTCATCTCCCACCAGAACAAAACAGAGTTGTTCTGGGGAATTAAGTCTCCCTCATTGTTTGTTTTAATAGTGTCTCAAGGAATACCATATCCCTCTTGAAGCACTGGATAGTTTCAGCAGCAATATTTTTAACTTTAATTCTTCTTATGTCTTCCTGCAGGCTGGTATTTCAATCCTAGTTGATATCCAAGGGCAGGTTTCTCTCGCTGTCAATGCATCTCAGAAAGTCCCACTGGCAGTTGAAGGCTCTAAAATCTATCCTCGAGTTCACCCTTCCTCTACTCAGTTGTTAGTTTTCAAATCAGTTCAGTTTGGTGCTTTATTCTCTTAGGATCCTTGATGCCTTTGAAGAAGCCTTATGGAGAATGTAATTTTGCACATTCTGGTACATGCTGTATCATTCATTCCTGTGCCTTCAGCCATCTAGGCTTTAAGCTCTGGAACTTCTTCCATAAGTATATCTACTTCTATAGCTCTTATCCCTCCTCCAAGAAGCTTCTGAAAACCTACTTTCTTCACTGGAGATATTTGGTCACATCTTTAATCTCCTTATGTGAAACACTATCAAATTTAACATAGAAACATACATACAAAATAAAAGCAAGACTACGACAATCGATCCTGTGAGCCTGCTCTGCTTTTCACTATGATCATCAAATTCAATACCCTAATTCTGCCTCCCCCCATATCTCTTGATCCCTTTAGCCCCAAGAGATATATCTAATTTCTTCTTGAAATCGCACTGTTTTGGCCTCGACTACTTTCTGTGGTCCTGAATTCAAAAGATCCACCACTCTCGAGGTGAAGAAATTTCTCCTCACTTCAGTTCTAAAAGGTTTACCAATTATCCCCAAACTACGACTCCCCGTTCTGGACTCCCCCACCATTGGGACCATTCTTTCTGAGTCTACCCTGTCTTATTCTGTTAGAATTTTATAGATTTCTATGAGATTCACTTTCACTCTTCTAAACTCCAATGAATACAATATAATCCTGACCTGTTTAGTCTCTCCTCAAAGGACAATGTAAACCTCTATGACTTGATGACTCTATGACAGTACTGCCATCCCAAAAATCAGAGCTCTTGCCTGATAATGACCCTTTACAGCCCTTGAGATGTTTCACAATGCTAAAGAAAAGAGATAAAGGTAAACATGCAAAATTGGTCTACATCAGTAACATGAATAGACAAAACTTGGCAGATGGAGATAGGAAAATGTGAAGTTATGCACTTTTGTAGGAAGAATAAAGGAGCTGAATATTATTTAAATCGAGAAAGATTGCAGAAATCTGTGACACAGAAGGATGTGGGGTCTTCATGCATAAATCGCAAAAAGTTAGCGTGCAAGTTCAGCAGTAATGGGAAAGGTAAAAAGAATATTGGCCTTTATTTCAAAGGGAATGGAACATGAAAATAGGGAAGTCTTGCTAAAATTTTTTAAGGCACCAATCAGCCCACACCTGGAATGCTGAGAACAGTTTTGATTCCCTTATCTAAGGAAAGGTACGGTGGCATTAGAGGCGGTTCAGAGAAGGTTCACTTGGTTGTTCCCGGGTATGGAGGGATTTAATTATGAGGAGAGGTTGAGTAGATTGGGCCTGTACTCATTGGTCTTTAGAAGAATGAGGGGTGACCTTATTGAGACATATTGGAATCTCAGGGGGCTTGATAGGATAGGTGGTCAGAGATTGTTTCCTCTTATCGAAGAGTCTAGGACTAGAAAGCATAATCTCAAAGTAAGGGACAGCCCATTTAAGACTGAGATGAGGAGGTAGACATGTAGAATTCTTTACCACAGAGGGCTGTGGAGGCTGGGTCATTCAGTACATTTAAGGCCCAGATAGACATTATTAATCAGTATGGGAATCAAGGGTTATAGGGATAAGACAGGAAAGTAGGGTTGAAAATTATGATATCAGATCAATCATGACTTCACTGAATGGCAGAGCAGACTTGATGGGCCAATATATCTTACAGTTTTATGGAGGTGAGTCTCCAAAAGATTTGAGGCATCATTCTGTGAACTTCAGCAAAAGAAGATTGGGTTCTTCGACCTAACTGTATTAGTTTACATTTGTTGGCTATGATGGAGTAACAATCATCTTCCGACTGCGATTCCATTCCGACTTTTCTACACCTGTCTGAAGCATCACATTTCTGGCTGGAATGTCTGATCATGACTTTGCCAGAAATGTGGAGTGAAATCCTGAAGAGTACCTGGATTGTGGGGAGTTGGTGGGTCAGGGAGGAGTCAGGAGGCCAGCAGGGGGAAAGTGGGTGAGTGTCAGTGTGAATGATTAAGAGGTTAGTTGTATGGTTACCCAGGAGTTAGACTAGGTTTTTCTCTTGTCTAACGTTTCCTGGGTAACTATTGAGGTAAATAAGAACATAAGAACATAAGAACATAAGAAATAGGAGCAGGAGTAGGCCATCTGGCCCTTCGAGCCTGCCCCGCCATTCAATAAGATCATGGCTGATCTGTCGTGGCTCAGTTCCACTTTCCCGCCCTCTCCCCATAACCCTTAATCCCCTCTCTTATCAAAAACCCATCAACCCGCTTCTTAAAAATATTTAGCGAGGCAGCCTCCACCACTTCAACGGGCAGAGAATTCCAGAGATTCACCACCCTTTGAGTGAAGAAGAAGTCAGAACAATCCAAAATCCCTGACTTTAGCTCAGAGTCCAAACTTCCCAGGCAATGCCCTTGGAGTCAGGGCTTTGGGGAGTTTTTTTTTGAAAAATTGGTTCTGATCCGCTGTGGGCCTGTCTGTGCAATTGATACAGACCACTTTCACGAACGTTGCAGTTGTTTTTCTGCTGATACCAATTGCAAAAAAGAATTATTTCCTCTACTTACTTTTTATATCTGGATCAATTTTTAGCAGCCTGTTAAAGAAAAATGTTGGGCAGAGAATATTGAACACGCAGCAGTTTTTACCAGCTATATTTGTCAATTTTATCTCATAATATCCTCCCATGCATCTGTGTAAAATTCCTTCTGTTTTTCCAGCCAATTCTGCTCAAATTATGAGTCAAAATTATCTGTCATCACAGTGATTTTCCTACACTGGAGTAGATTGGGTCTGGTCTAAAAATGACTTATAACTGAAACTATCACACAGTTGGATTCTTTGACCTAACTGTATTCGTCTACATTTGTTGGCTATGATGGCCTGAATCTTCCAAGGAGTAACAATCATCTTCCGACTGCAATTCCATTCCGGCTTTTCCACGCCTGTCTGGAGCATCACATTTCTGTCTGGAATGTCTCATTTTGACTTTGCCAGAAATGCAGAGTGAAATCCTGAAGAGTACCTGGATTGTCGGGAGTTGGTGGGTCAGGGAGGAGTCAGAAGGCCAGCTGGGGGAAAGTGGGTGAATGTCAGTGTGAATGATTAAGGGGTTAGTCGTATGGTTACCCAGGAGTTAGACTAGATGTTTCTCTTGTCTAACATTTTCTGAGTAACTATCGAGGTAAATAAGTCAGAACAATCCAAAATCCCTGATTTTAGCTCAGAGTCCAAACTTCCCAGGCAATGCCTTTGGAGTCAGGGCTTTGGGATTTCTGAACTAATTTTCTGGGGTATTTCCAATCTCCAACAATTTGGAGAGTAGAAGATTGGGGCCAAATTTTTTTTCCCAGTGCCATAAATATTATTTGATCATATTAAATGTGTAAAAAATTTTGAAAAGTGTATAAATACTGTCCAGAAACACCTTTACATATTGTTAGCTGTTATCTGCGTGCCAGCCAGATCTGTACGCTTCTAGTTTTTCATTAAATCTTCAAATGAGATAAGTTTTTAAATGGAGAAAGCAACAGTTTGATTATTGTGCTGAGTGACATTGTAAACACATCGGGATGACGCTGAATTCCACCACCTGTAGACAAGTGATGCAGCCAGCAGAGTAATATTTTGCATGGGAGGACTTCAGTTGACCCATGGACGCCAAGAGGCCACTTAATATACTTTCACTGTGGGTCGATATAGCATGCCCACCTTATCAGAGTCTGAAGCTGTTTACGTTTATAAGGTAGGATCCTATGTCATGGTCGAACAATAGTTGAAATTTTGCAGTGCAAGTGGGTGGACCACGTGACCACATGAGATCAAGCCAAGAAGGTGTACTTGCCCTCGGCTTAACAAAAATATTGTGGGCTTCTGTCAGCCTATGCTTAGCTCCCTGAGGGATTGGTTCCCCTCCTCCTGGCCTAATCATCTAGCCAGCTCTGTATAGAAGCTGGCTGATTTCTTACCCGGCTAAAATTGTAGGTTGCAGGGCATTTGTTATTTGCCAGCTGCATTTGTATTACACTGGATATACAGCACAAAGCAGGCCATTCAGCCCAACAACTCTATCCTTATGTTCGTGCCCCAGTTTAACCTCCAACCATCCTTCCTTGTCCATATCAACTATCATAACCACCAGAGTCCCTCCTCCCTTAGATGTTATGGTTGGGGTTACAGTGATAGGGCCTAAATGGGATTGTTTGTTGGTGCAGACTTCATCTTAAATATATTTCAAACACTTTTTCTCACCAATCTTTGGGTAAAGAAATTTCTCCTGAATTCCCTGCATAATTTCTTGGTGACTATTTTATATTGATAGCCTTTAGTTATGCTTTTCCCCATAAAAAGAAACATTCTCACTGTATCCATTCCATCAGGACATTTCACAATTTTAATGACCTCAGTTAGGTCACCTTCAGTCTTCCTGTTTCAAATGAAGAGACATAGCCTGCCAATCATTTGCTGATATACATATTCACGTGTCTCTAGTATCATCCTTGTAAATCTTCTCTGCACCATCTCCAGTCCGCTATATCTTTTTTATTAAGTAAAAAAGACTAGAACTGTGCATAGTATTTAAAGTGAAATCTAAATAAAGTTTGAATTAGATTTAGCATAACATCCTTCTTTTCAATGCTATTCTTCTAGAAATAAAACATAGAGATTTTATTTTCCAATGGCTTTAATAACCTGGGTCCACCTTTAGTGATTGGTGTATTTGAACTCCGAGATCCATTTGTTCCCCTATTGGGGCGACACGGTGGCACAGTGGTTAGCACTACTGCCTCATAGCACCAGGGACCTAGGTTCAATTCCAGCCTCAGGTGTCTGTCTGTGTGGAGTTTGTGCATTCTCTCCCTCTCTGTGTGGCTTTCCTCTGGGTTCTCCAGTTTCTTCTCGAAGATGTGCAGGTTAGGTTGGTTGTCTATGCAAATATAGGGTAAATATGTGGGGTTACGGTGATAGGGCCTAAATGGGATTGTTTGTTGGTGCAGACTTGATGAGCTGAATAGCCTCTTTCTGTACTGTAGGGATTCAATGACACCTAGACTTGAACATTCCATGCTGTGCATGACCTCCATATTCTTCCTAATGAACTGTTTGCATTGAATTTAATTTTCCCATTATTCTTCCATTTTGTAAATTTATTAATATTTTTCAAAGTCCAAATCATTGATGTAAATTTTAAATATGTACGGGTCCCAAGTCTGATCATTGTGAAGTACCATGTCCCATCTTCTGAATAACTGAATTCCCATTCCCTCCTTGAAGCCAGCCAGAAGTCTGATCTGGCACTTGTCCCCTAACTCCCCATTCTCTGATCTTATTCATGAAAGGCCTTTATCAAAGGCCTTTTGAGAATCCAGATAAATCACAATTAACTCATTGCCACTGTTTACTCTCTCTGTTTTTGTTTCTGAAAATGCAATCAGGTGATTTAGGACGGATCTAAAATTAGCCTCAATGGGAGCCTCCCAATGCTGTCTTTGGTCTCCAAAATTGTTGCAAGTTCAAAAATTGTTTGCACCTTATTTGAATGCATTTACTACTTTCTATCAAAACTTGGATATCCTGAGCTAGACTGATGAATTTGTGCAAACAATTCCAAATTTACTGACTTATATGATCAAAATGGTCAAAAACTTCAAGTTTTTAGATGTCCAGATCACCAACAACCTGTCCTGGACTCCCTATGCCAACACTATAGTTAAGAAAGCCCATCAACACATCCATTTCTCAGAAGACTAAGGAAATGCACCATGTCAGCTACGACTTTCACCAATGTTTACAGATACACCATAGAAAGCATTCTTTCCAGCTGTATCACGGCTTGGTATGGTTCCTGCTCTGCCCAAGACTAAAAAATTGCAAAAGATCGTGAATGTAGCCCATGCCATCACGCAGACCAGCCTCCCATTCATTGATTCTGTCAACACTTCCTGCTGCCTCGGCAAAGCAACCAGCATAATTAAGAATCCCATGCACCCCAGACATTCTCTCTTCCACCTTCTTTGGTCAGGAAAAGGTACAAAAGTCTGAGGTCACATACCAACCAACTCAAGAACAGCTTCTTCCCTGCTGCCATCAGACTTTTGAATGGACTTACCTTTCATTAAGTTGATCTTTGCCTACACCCTAGCCATGACTGTAACCCTATATTCTGCACTGTCTTGTTCCCTTCTCTATGAATGGTATGTTTTGTCTGTATAGCATGCAAGAACTGATACTTTTCACTGTATACTAATACATATGACAGTAATACATCAAATCAAATTATATCTCTTCGTTTGTTTCAACTGAGCCAAAACTATTTTAACAGTTGTTAAAGTGAATGCGAATCAGACTGAATTGGGTCTCTGCAACTGCTTGATAACCGATTTTCAAATAATGGTGTGGAACTCCGCATTAAAGGACAATAACATTATTTTCATATTCAAGAAAAGATAACTACAGAATTCAATCAGAATACGAATGTGCGATTGAGGGAAATTGCTCAGCCCTTTCTTGCCTTTGTCCTTCCTTGAAAGTCTAACAAAGGCGTCTATCACAAATCTTCCGCTGATGTTTGATTTACTGTATCATTTTATGTATGCGAAGTGACACACTGTCCACAGTGAAAATAATGAGCCAGATGTCTGTTGAGTACCAAGGGAAGGCTTTGTCTCCTCACTGACAGTCTCCAGCATTATGGTGCATTGTTGTGCCAAGAGTGTCAGCAAACATAAGACATTTCCTGACCTCAGAGAGACGGCTTACTCTAGTTTGACCCAGCCAAGACATTTTAGCCAGATCTAATATTGTGCATCTCTTTGAAAGCGTACCAGTTATTTCACAAAAGATGTAGTGCGTCAAGGTAATATTTTTATAAGTCAATAAATAAAAATGGCAGATGACCTTTATAAGACAAATGTCATTTTGTTTGAGGAACTTTTTTATTTGACAGATATGAAATTATTTGAGAATACGAGCACTACTCGGATAAAACCGTCCACTATAGTTTACAGATTGGAAGTAATGTTAGCAAGATGTATTTTCTAAAGGACAGGAATGTGTAACATACCAAGTAATTAACTGAATGAAGGTCAGGCAGAATCTTGTAGCATATTCAATTTGTGCTTGTTTTGTGATGTTCAAAATTGATGCTTGTGCAACTGACCCCGGCTTCAACCATGATAGATTAATTTAAGGGAGTAGGGAGCTAACTATGCAGGAAAATCCATTTGCTTGGATGCAAATAATGTATGATGGAACAATCAGCGATTGTATTCATGGTCTCACCATTCCCTGCCAGATAAAGGGTGGAATCTTCCATTCCAGGACTAAGTCCTATGGCAGAGGCAGGAACCATAAGTGTGATTTTGCAATTCATGTGATTTTGGCCCAATTAGTCAGGGGTTTCTTGATGTATTGTGTGGTAACATGAGCTGAATGTTGCATTCCTCACCGCCATTTCTGGGTGCAATATTTAAAAGGCACCCAGATATCAACTTCTTTAATAAAGGCAAAATACCATGGATGCTGGAAATCTGAAAGGAAAGCAGAAAATGCTGGAAAACCTCAGTTGGCCTGGAAACATCCATGGAGAGAGAAACAGAGTTAACGTTTCAAGTCCGTGTGACTCTTCTTTGTTGTGCACCCAGTGTTGAAGGAGGTGATGGCCTACCAATCCCGGGGAGCTCCAGCCCCCAGATTCAGTAATGGTGTTCAAAGCAGTGGAGCACAGAAGGGGCATCCTGTACCCCAAAGCTAGAAGGAGGAGGCTGGAGTGTCTGCCAATCCAACATGGAAAGAAATCAGCAGAGTGGTCAATGTCCATGGCCTCCAGCAGAACAATGCCGTCAAATGCCCTCATTTGTCTCACCATGGTGAGTGAACCCTTAACTGCTCACACTCACTGATTGGCAGAGGGAACATAGTGGCAAGGGTACCATCCAGACAGCCATTCATAAAAAAGTTACTCAGTATGATAAGGTGATGCCTCATAGCCCCATTACAATCCATCCAGTCTGCAGGGGGAGAGACCGCTGTGGGCCCTTGACCTTTCCACACAGAAATCTCAGATGTTGTCTGGGAGGGTGAGTGGGGGCTGGGGAGTGGTGGTGTGTCAGCATAGAAGACACCAGTAAGCACCACTAATAACATGCCTCAATGAGCTTTATCCATATGTCTGCATGGGCTTACCGCTCTGGCGGTGCTGCCCAGAACATTTGAGAGCAATTAGTGGTGCATCAGTCACATGGCACACAATGCGGTGGGTTATTTGTTAGAGTTGAAGCATGAGAAAGAGGCATGGAACCCAATGTCTCTCAACCCCATCTTCTCTCTTTGCGCAAAGTTACAGCACAAGGGCAAACAGAGAGAGAGAGAGAGAGAGAGAAAAGGACAGGGTCCACCTGACCTCTAGAGTCTCACTGAGTTTGAGGAGTGGGCAGCCCAGCTGGCAGGGAAAGAAGTGAACCAAAGCTGTACAGATGAAGAGGCTGGTGGGCAGTGTCCATCCAGTAAGAATCCATGCATGATGTAGTCACAAAGAAACCTAAGGGTCATACATTCCTCCATGTTGGAGGCTCTCTCCTCTCTCATTACAGGTGCCAGCAGAAAGAGGTTGAGGTTGGAAGAGGAAGCCCGGTCCCTCCAGCCCATAGAGGACTGAGGACATTGGGGAGGAGGAAGAAAGTGTGCCTGTAGAGCTGTCACAGCAGTCTCCTGAAACTGCAATAGCCCAAAGACACAGACCCTGGTGAGTACTAGGCATAGTTCAGGCAGGACCTCACGTTCTGGTGGTCACCACATGAATATTTGTCCACAGCAGGAGGTAGTGTCAAGCCAAGCTCACGACACTCACAGGAATGCGGAGAATAGGCATCTGCAATATCAGATGATGTGCTCTTGGGATTGGCCCTTCCCAAGATGCTGGGGTGCTGTGAAAGGCAGGAGAAAACAGAAAACAGAGGTGTCAGAAGTCCTTGACAGAGTCACACTCAAGACTGAGGAGTCCACCTGCCTTTTGATGAAACGATGCTGACATGTGCAGGTACCCAGGTGTTTGTGGGGAAGGTGGTGGATGCCTTCGATAGCCTGGTGCAGCAGAACATTCAATTTCTGCTGCAGATGCGTGCAGACTTGCACTCCATCACTGTGACCATGGGTTTGCTTTTGCAGTGGCTATGTGAGAAAGGGATAAGGTACCTCACACTCCCTGCAGGTGCCCATTCCCATCAAGGGGTCCGGCATCCAAAGGGAGAAAGAGTGGCTGTGGACTACTCCGTGGAACCTCCACTCAGAAATGAAGGTATCCATTCAGCTGGTTGTGAGCTTTCTGGGGAACTGCATGAGGCCGATTATCATATGCAGAAGCTACTTTGCAGCTCTTTAGGGAGCCTGGGACTCAACTGTCCAGCCTCGGTAAAGTTTCTTGGTAAAGTGGAGCTTCACCTCAGTGGGGATTACGGATCACATATGGTCCCCACCAAAGGGGATCAGGCATGATGGCCTCACTGGTGGGACCAGAGACCATTGAGGCTCCCTGGGAGGTCAGGGCAGGGGGTGGTGCCCCTGGGGCAGTCCTAGCCTGACACTGCCAGTAGGCACCGGTCAGTGTCAAGGGGGTGGGGATTGAGGGGGCAGAGCAGACAGGGGTGGAGCAACACCGGAACAGGGTGGGGGAGGTAGGATGGCAGGAAATGGAGGGATCTCTGCAATGCAGGGGGGTGGGAGTTTCTGGTAGGGCTGCTCTTGAAGGCCAGCAATTGGGAATCGGTGGGGGGAGGCGGCATTGAAGGCCAGCTATTGGGTCGGGGGTGGGGGGGGGAGCGGTTGTTGGGCCTGGCAGTCGGGCAGCTGGCCATTGGGGATGGGGGGCGGTTTGGGGCTTAGTTTGGGCCAAAGATCCAGAGGCTGGCAATTGAGGCGGGGATGGGGCTGGGGGAGGACGTTAAAAAATCTTCCAGTATGCGATGCCAATCTGTCAGACATTACTAGCTATCCCCTCCTCCCCCCACTGCTGGTGTAAATTTCCTGACAGACTTCTCTGTGATGTGCCGTAAATCATTCCACTAAGCCTCATCCAGAAAACAGGCAGGAAGAGCTCCCATATTCCCACCTGGTGGTGACATAGTTGTTTTTTGGGAAACTCACCCCCATCATTTCATTATATACTCAGCCACCTAATACAGGAACTAATTAAGTAAGACAATCACATATTAATTACTAAATTTCAGAGGCTGAAATCACTGATTCTAGCTACATGCCAAACATTGCATTATATAGGTATAAATATTGGGCTTTACTGAAGTGGTGCATCGCGTGTTTTGCCCAGTTAGTTCTTTTTATCCTCTAATTTGCTGCAAATTTGAGCTGATATCAGCACAGGGAGGGAAACAAGGCATCTGAGATTTCAGGAGGTGGTGGGACAAACAGGATAGGGGCAATTCTTCCAAAATTGTAAAAATTGGGAGTAAATCCCACTGTTTCCTTCAGCAGGATTTTCAAAATGAATTTCCCACACTCTGTGCACTGCATCAGAATCTCATTAAAAATCACTCAGCAGGGCCTATTCCTGCTGGAAAGGCTGGCAGCTGAATGGGCCCCTGCACACACACCAATCTGTCAGCATCGAGATCCGTGCGTATGCACTGCCGGCCTTCCGATTACTAGCTGCTCCTGCGGCCCCGCATCGCTGCCCCTCCAAGCGCCCCTCCACCACCACCCAATCGCTGTCCTTCCGGAGATGACTGGAACATCGACGACCTCCCGCCCCCATAGCTGCCTTGATCTCCCTATCCTCTCAGTCCCTGCCCCACCCGCAGCCCCTCCCTTCGCTCCCCGCGCCCCCATCCCCCGCTGTCCCAACACTCCCCACAGCTCTGACTCCCCCCCTCCCCCCAGATGGCCAGCCCCAATCGCCGGCCTCCCTCCCTCCGTCACCAAGCCCAGGTGCAGAGTGGCAGTGGGACCCACCATCCTTACTGATCTCCGCCCCAGAGACCCTGCTAGTGTAGGCTCTGCCTTCTTGCCCTGCCTCCTTGAAACTGCCTGATGCCTGGTGGAAGTGCCAAGGTGCCCCTGGGTATCGCCACTTTCCCCTTTGGGCAGTGCCAGGCGGCTGGGTTGGCAATGCCCAGGGGGCACCTTACCCTCAATCTCCTGGATGGCCTCCATGGCCTCCCTTCACTCCAGCAGGGTCAGGCCGCCAGCTCCCCTCTTGTCTTATTTTCCTCTTTACGTCTTGCAATCTATAATATTTGAGCTGTCTATAAGTGCTATCTTTTATGGATATATTTAATTATTACAGCATGAACTGTCTGCTTAATAAATTATCAACACTTGACCTTAATCTGTGAAGGGCCTTATTGATTTTGAGCAAATAAATAAAACATCTAATTGTAATAAAAAATATCTTACACAGCTACCATATTATTCTTTGATCTGCATTGTTCTAACAATAAGGCCTCAATATTTCAAACACTCTAGCTAATACCTGGAGTGATTATGAAGGCATATGGTATACTTGTCTTATTTTCCTCTTCACTTCTCCTTTCAACCTATAATATATGACTTGTCTGTAAGTACTATCTTTTATGGATGTATTTAATTACTACTGCATGAACTGTCTACTTAATAAATTATCAACATATCATCCTTTTCTGGGTGTGGACCTACTGATGGTGCAAGCGGGAGTGGGGAAGATCTCAAACTGAGAAACTCACCACCAAGACACTGGGAAAATTACCATTCAGTGCGCTTTCACCCACCTTCTCAGTCCATCCTCTGTTTATTTTTAGTCCACAGTTAGGCCACAGCTGGGGTATTGTGTGCAGTTCTGAAATCCACATGAAAAGAGGGGTGTGATAGCATTGGAAAGGGTACGGAGGAGGTTTAAGCAGGATGTTGTCTGGGATGGAGACTTCTGGTTGTGAAGAGAGATTGGATAGACTGGGTTGCTTTCCTTCAAACAGAGGAGATTGAGATGTATAAAATTATGAGGGGCAGAGATAGAGTAAACAGAAAGAAACCTTTCCCCTTGGTGAAGGAATCAATGACTAGGAGGCATAGATTTAAGTTAAGGGGCAGGAGGTTTAGAAGAGATGTGAGGAAAACCTTTTTCACCCACAGTGTGGTGGGAGTCTGGAATTCACTGCCTGAAAATGTCGTGGAGGCAGAGACCCTCTTAACATCTAAGAAGTACTTAGATGTGCACTAGCAATGCTGAGGCATTCAAGGCTATGGGCCAAGTGTGGGAAAATGGGGTTAGAATAGCCGGGTGGCTTGTCTTTAACCAACGCATACATGTTGGGTCAAAGGGCCTTTTTCTGTGTTGTATACCTCTATGACAGCAAGACCTTAAGGTTTTATATAAGTTCATTATTATATCAAGGCTTTTGTATTATATACAGAAATTAATTATTTTTAAGTCTAGAACCACAGTCTTTAGTGTCTGTGTTTGCAAACCCTCAAATCCTTCTGCTGTTTCCCAAGCACCGATCCAATTGTCACTCAGAATATAATTGCTGCATTTGTTTGTACAAACATGCGTCATCTTACTGGTATAGAATTTAATCTAACAGGTTTTTACTATTCTCCATCTTATCAATTATCCTTTGCAACTTCATTTGGGTTTCTAAAAATAACCTTCTATTTTGCTGTCTTCGGCAAATTTCAACACATCTCTGTCTGTGATTATGTATCTAAATCATGAATGTACACTGAAGAGAAGTGGTCATTGAAGTCTTTGTGGAACATTTTGCTGTATAGGCAAGTAGAAAGAGGCTTATGGTGTGTTCTGGCTCATGGCACATTGCTGTGCCCACAACTTTACAATATAAAAATCTGAACAGTTAGCAGAAGATTTGTTAATGACAATCTGGCGACAGAATTCTAGGAGGCATGCGTCACTATAGAGCTATCACTCAGAGGACACAGTGATGACAATTTCAAGAGACAGCAAAGCGTATCTGATCACTAGTATCTTTTTCTCAGTTTAACAAAATTACCTTAGTCACTCATTCTTCCCACTTTCAAATAAAGAATGAATCTTTCAATCTAGTAACCACATGAAAGTAGGACAACATATCTGATTTCTTGATTTGCATGACCAAATTGAATAAGTCAGCACCAAACTTTCTTAATGAGTTTAACCTCCATCAAGCACATATTATAACTGCACAATTTGTCGAAGTATGACAAAGATCTAAGTGAACATAAGTCTACCAGAGCATCTGGAAATGACAGATTTGCTCCAGAAAGCCCGATGGTGAAACTGGGGCCAGAACTTTCCTCAATTTCAATACGCATTTATCTACAAAGTTACGCAGCTCATGCATACACCCCTTAATCCAACAACCACAATTGCAACCAGTTCTTCTTCAGAAGAGTATGATCGGAATTTTACTGTCCCACCCACCATGGGAGTGGGTAAGGACCGCACCATAGAAAGGACCGTTAACCTTGGGCAAGATTTTGCAGTTTCAGGATGAGCAAGGCTGTAAAATCCCCGTTCTATAAGTCAACCTCAAGTTCATGTCCATCACCTGCATCTAATTAATATCCAATTATACAATTAAGGCGGTGCATGTTCCATAATCTTTCCTTGAACAAGGACCTCAGCCCACATCCTAATGATTACACTGGTGAGCAAATTGAAGCAGTCACGCGGACAATTTGAAAGCATGTTTGAACAGATATTTGAGAAATTGGTCGTTGATTTGAATCATAGAATCCCAACAGTGCAGAAGGAGGCCCATTGAGCCTGCACCGACAACTTTCACACCCAGGCCCTATCACCCATAATCCCATGTATTATCCTGCTATTTTCCCTGACACTATGGGGCAACTTAGCGTGACCAATCAACCTACCTTGCACATCTTTGGAGTATGGGAGGAAACTGGAGAACCTGCAGGAAAGGGGAGAACATGCAAACTTCATGCAGCCACCCAAGGCTGGAATTGGCCTGGGTCCCTGGCATTGGGAGGCAGCAGAGCTAATCACTATCAATTGAACAATATAAAGATTCTTTGGATGGACCTGTTTCAGTCCAACATTTCATTATGCTCCCAAACTCCTGATGGACCCCTGATAAGGAATTGTGTTCAAACCCTCTTATTGCAATCCTGCAATTTAATATGCATTTTTTTATTCAAATATCAACTATTGCCATCTTACAGCAGACTCTGGCATTATAACTATTGGTCTCCCTGTTTTCACTAATAACAAGTGATTACTCACCAAGATGTTCTCAGTGCAAGGTATTGATTGGTCTGTTAAATTCTTTGTGCACCTTGGCAGCTTGAGATGTTGCCCATTGCTGCTTATGCTTTGTTTCATGTGTTACAAAATGAAGCTGGACCAAATGTAGCCGAAACATGAACAGAGCTGAAAGCATTATTCTCATTGGGAGGTTATCTTGAACTAAGCAGGAAGATTTAGATTAATCTGTCAGAGGAAAGAGAAAAGTAAGACAATAGAATGCACACAAAAGCAGATAATGCTGGGAACACTAAACAGTGCTGGCAGAATCTGCAGAGCGTGAATTAGTTAATGTTTCAGGTTGGTGATCTATCAGCAGAAAAAGTATTAAGAGGGAATATTTTGGAACAATGTACAGCTACATTAGAATTATCTCAAGAAATTAGGACATTTGGCCCAACCATTTTGGAATTATGCTTCCACGTGGGCAATGTTTGAAATGCCACACGCCTGCTCTGTTCCCCTTTCCTTTAGCCACCCATTTAGGACATAGAACATAGAAAAACTACAGCACAAACAGGCCCTTCGGCCCACAAGTTGCGCCGATCACATTGTTACCTACTAGGCTTATCTATAATCTTCAATCCTATTAAGTCCCATGTACTCATCCAGAAGTCTCTTAAAAGACCCTATTGAATTTTCCTCCACCACCACCGATGGCAGCTGATTCCACTCACCCACCACCCTCTAAGTGAAAATCTTACCCCTGACATCTCCTTTGTACCTACTCCCCATCACTTTAAACCTGTGTCCTCTCGTAGCAATCATTTCAGCCCTGGGGAAAAGCCTCTGAGAATCCATCCAATCAATACCTCTCAACATCTTACACACCTCTATCAGGTCACCTCCCATCCTTCATCTCTCCAAGGAGAAAAGACCGAGCTCCCTCAACCTATCCTCCTAAGGCATGCCACCCAATCCAGGTAACATCCTTGTAAGTTTCCTCTGTACCCTTTCAATAGCTTCCACATCCCTCCTGTAATGAGGCGACCAGAACTGAGCACAGTACTCCAAGTGGGGTCTGACTAGGGTCTTATAAAACTGCAGCATTATCTCCCGATTCCTAAACTCAATTCCTCGATTGATGAAGGCCAGTACACCATATGCCTTCTTAACCACATCGTCAACCTGCGAGTCCGATTTAAGAGTCCTATGGACCTGGACCCCAAGGTCCTTCTGATCTTCTACACTGCTAAGTGTCTTACCCTTGACATTATATTCCTTCATTCCATTTGACCTGCCAAAATGGACCACTACACATTTATCCGGGTTGAAGTCCGTCTGCCACTTCTCCACCAGTCTTGCATCCTATCTATGTCACACTGCAACTTCTAACTTCCCTCCAAACTATCCACAACACCACCAACTTTAGTGTCGTCGGCAAACTTACCAACCCATCCCTCCACTTCCTCATCCAGGTCATTTATGAAAATTACAAACGGCATGGGTCCCAGAACAGATCCCTGGGGCACTCCACTGGTGACCGACCTCCATGCAGAAAAAGACCCATCTCCAACCACTCTCTGCCTTCAGCAGGCAAACCAGTTATGGCTCCACAAGGCAACAGTCCCTTGGATCCCATGCCCTCTCACTTTCTCAATAAGTCTTGCATGAGGGACCTTATCGATCACCTTGCTGAAGTCCATATAAACCACATCTACCGCTGTTCCTTCGTCAATGTGTTTAGTCATATTTTCAAAGGACTTAACCAGGCTCATAAGGCATGATCTGCCTTTGACAAAGCCGTGCTGATTACTTTTGAGCATACTAAACTTCTCTAAATGTTCATAAACCCTATCCCTCAGGATCTTTTCCATCAACTTACCAACCACTGAGATTAGACTCACCAGTCAGTAATTTCCTGGGCTATCCCTATTCCCTTTCTTGAATACAGGAACCACATCCGCAATCCTCCAATCCTCCGGAACCTCTCCCATCTCCATCGATGATGCAAAGATCATCGCCAGAGGCTCTGCAATCTCTTCCCTTGCCTCCCAAAGTAACCTGGGGTACATCCCATCCGGTCCTGGAGACTTATCTACCTTGGTGCTATTCAAAAGCTCCAGCACATCCTCTTTCTTAATGTCCACATACTCAATCTTTTCAGTCTGCCACCAGCCTGCAGTAGAACGACCCAGATTTTTTTCCACCGTGAATACTGAGGTGAAGTATTCATTGAGCACCTCTGCTACTTCTAACGGTTCTGTACAAACTTTCCCACATTCACATTTTATAGGTCCTATTCCTTCACATCTCATCCTTTTACTCTTCACATATTTATAGAATGCCTTAGGGTTCTCCTTAATATTACCTGCCAAGGCCTTCTCATGACCCCTTCTGGCTCTCCTAATTTCCTTCTAAAGTTCCTTCCTACAAGCCGTATACTCCTCTAGATCCCTAACATCGCCTAGCTCTCTGAACCTATTGTACACTTTTCTTTTCTTCAATCACTAACTCTGCTAGTCTATTCCAGGGCCCCAGCTCTCTATATAGGAAATTTTCTCCTGCATTCTGTCCAAAATCTCCAACATTTACTCTTACAGAGTCCATTTCTCCTGCATTCTTCATCTACTAGAGAAAGGTTTTTTTTCTTGACTCTTTCATCCTTTTATAATTTTTAATGGTTCTGTTAATCAACAATAATTCCCCATGTATAGCAATACAGTGCCTTCAGTGCAAAAAAATGCCCCATTACCTTTCGCAGGAGCACAAAGATAAAGGAGTGGATATTGGGAACAATTATCAAGAGTTCAAATACTTCAGTTTAAGTAGGTTTTCAAAGATGGAGAAGAAGTTGAAAAGACAAATGGGTTTAGGGAGCTAGGAAATAGGATCCAGCTATAATGTACATCCACCAAAAGAAAGGCAACTAGAGTTAGAAGGAAGTAGAGTTTAGGAGAGGTCTTCAACAAAAGACTGAACTGCACTTATCCCTGAATATTTCAACTTTGGAACTCTCAGCTTTGTGTTCAGTTTCCTTCAACCCCTCTTCTGTATGAACTCTGTAACCTTCTCCAGTCTTGCCATTTTCCAAGAATTGTGTTTCTTTACATTCTGGCCTCTTGTGCTCCCTCCATTCCCTTCATCTCACACTAATGGCTCCTCCATGGAGGACTGGACACGATACATAGAGCACTTTGGGCAGTGCTTCCAGGAAAATGGAATGGGGAGGAGTGAAGCATAAGGCAATTCTCCCGAGTGCATTTGTAACACAAGCTTATAAAATGATTTGTTGCCTCACAGCTCCAAGAGTGCCCAATTCCAAATCATTCAGTGAGCTCATAGGATTGGTGAAGTCACATTTCTGGCCTGAACCACCAGTCATGTTCCAGATATACAAGTTTAACTAAAGGGGGAGAACCCCAGGCGAAAAGATTGATTTATATCTTTGATTTGATTTGATTTATTATTGTCACATGTATTGGGATACAATGAAAAGTATTATTTCTTGCATGTTATACAGACAAACAATACCATTCATTGAGTACATGCGGGCGGGGGAGGAGTCGGGGAAGGAAAAGAGAAATTGCAGAATATAGTATTACAGTCATAGCTAAGATGTGGACAAAGATCAGCTTAATATGTGATAGATACTTTCCAAAGTCTGATGATAGCATGGAAGAAACTTCTTGTGTTGGTTGGTATGTGACCTCAGACTTTTGTATCTTTTTTCTGATGGAGAA
Organism: Carcharhinus amblyrhynchos; assembly: GCF_965287045.1. Taxonomy (NCBI): domain Eukaryota; kingdom Metazoa; phylum Chordata; class Chondrichthyes; order Carcharhiniformes; family Carcharhinidae; genus Carcharhinus; species Carcharhinus amblyrhynchos. The sequence goes on along the minus strand of NC_137328.1, from coordinate 90,806,207 downwards.
AGGTGTAAGAGAGAATGTCCGGGTGTGTGGCATCCTTGATCATGCTGGCTGCTTTATTACAAGTGGTATTCTTATTAAAATAGGTCAATGGTGTAAAGTCCATTATCCATACTTAGGACAAGAATCAATGAGGGTTAACCAGTTCAAATTGTTAACAAGTGGCATAAAATTCAGAAAGGATAAAATGTTTTGATTATTTAGTGTAATAATGAATATTAATGAACACTGTAAAAACTGCCCTGCCTTTCAATGAACACACTTAACAGCACTTTTGTAAGTGCAGTGTTATGGAACAAATTGTGATAACAACCATTCTCTTAAATTTTACAGAGACAGGGTTTAATCCAACTCAGAAAGTAATCTCTTATTTGTACCTGTCAAGGATCACAAATGGTTCAATTTAAGAGCCTTGGCTTTGCTGCAGGTATTTTACCATAACAAAGTCTCTTTGAGGTTATCGGAGTTTTCAGATCACTGGGATGTGAACTGCAGCAGGAAACTTGGAAAGTCAGTGTCCTTCTGAAGCTCTGGCTGAGGTCACACTATTGAAGATCACTGGTGATACTGACAGCACCATCCATAACTTAAGAATACATTGCTACCAGCTGCCAAATGGAAAATGTTCCCTTCTGTGGCACTGTCATCCTTCACCTGAATAAGCACAAAATGACAGTTTTATCATGAATAATGTAGTTTGAGGCTTCAGCTGAGACAATATTGTTGAAGTTCACCAATCCAACAACACTAGACACAATCTGGCCTTATAGTACCTTGGTACTATTATACAATACAAAAATGGTAAGCTATTCAGTTTGTTTCATTGTCACCCTTCACTACAATGAACACAAAATTCATAGAATCATAACTTTCTACAGAGCAGAAGGAGGCCATTTGGCCCATGGAGCCTCCACCACTGACAATCCCACCCTGGCCCTATCCCCATAACTCCATGTATTTACACTACTAATTCCCTTGACACTAAGGGGCAATTTAACATGGCCAATCAACCTAATCCACACATTTTTGGAGTGTGGGAGAAAACCCACACAGACATGGGGAGAAGGTGCAAACTCCACACAGTTACCCAAGGCTGGAATTGAACCCGAGTCCCTTGGTTAATTCAAATTCATTTCAAATGGCTCATCAAAAGTGAAATATTGAAAACTGACCATAAGGGATGAGATGTCAGGAAGACAAGTAATGATGGCCTCAACCATATTTCATTACATTGGTACTCGTCCTGTATTCATTTCATTCCTGAGTTAATGGAGGATAATAATTCTTCAAACAAAACACTGTTTAAAAAACAGTGTAGGATTCACCTTCTGATTCATTTACCAAAGGATAGTGAAATGGGGAGAACAAATAAATATCTTTGTTTGGTATGTCACATTATGCTGTCATAGAAAACATAGAACAATACAGCACAGTACAGGCCCTACGGCCCTCAATGTTGTGCCGAGCTATGTCCAAACCTAAGATCAAGCTATCCCACTCCCGATCGTTCTGGAGTGCTCCATTTGCCTATCCAATAACCGCTTGAAAGTTCCTAAAGTGTCCGAATCCACTATCACAGCAGGGGTATTCCACACCCCTACCACTCTTGAGTGAAGAATCTATCTCGAGCATCCCTCTTGTATCTCCCACCATGCACCTTATAGTTATGCCTCTAGTAACAGATACATCCACCTGAGGAAATAGTCTCTGCACGTCCACTTTACCTATCCTCCTCATCATCTTATAAACCTCTATTAAGTCGCCTGTCATCCTCCTCCGCTCCAAAGAGAACAGCCCCAGCTCCCTCAACCTTTCCTCATAAGACCTACCCTGGTAAAGAGGGAACCGGCACGGCGGCAGGCGAGGATCGCGCTGATTGCCTCACGCCTGACTTTACCAAGTTTTCATGCTTGAAAATGTGCGCAATGTGATGGTAAAATTGAGCCCAGTATTTGAAACAGGAGCTCTCTTTCTTCCCATAGCTACTTACTTGCTCAAAGGAACAGGTTAATATGAAAATATGCCAGAAAGAAAGTACAGCTCTGGAGATAGTTGATACCCAAACCAGGCAGCATCCTGGTAAATCTCCTCTGCACTCTCTCCAACCTGGGTCTGTGTGGAATCTACACGTTCTCCCCGTGTCTGTGTGGGTTTCTTCTTGGTATTCCAGTTTCCTCCCACAGTTCAAAAGACGTCCTGTTAGGTACATCAGCCATGCTAAATTCTCCCTCAGTGTACCCAAACAGGCACCGGAGTGTAACAGCTAAGGAATTTTCCCAGTAACTTAATTGCAGTGTTAATGTAAGCTTCTTTGTGACGCTAATAAATAAGCAAACAAACAACATGATTGTCTTTTATTAGAAACAAAATAACACTTCTGAAGAAAAGGTGCTTGAAAATGTAAAGGTTAGGAACACTTAAGGCCCAAGCTTTATTCCTCTAACCCAGCAGAAACTGGGCAGCAAAGGGCATTTAAAATAATGGGTATCAACTATCTCCAGAGCTGTACTTTCTTTCTGGCATATTTTCATATTAACCTGTTCCTTTGAGCAAGTAAGTAGCTATGGGAAGAAAGAGAGCTCCTGTTTCAAATACTGGGCTCAATTTTACCATCACATTGCGCACATTTTCAAGCATGAAAACTTGGTGAAGTCAGGCGTGAGGCAATCAGCGCGATCCATGCCTGCTGCCGTGCCGGTTCCCTCTTTACCAGGGGCTGAAAATGGCCGCTGCCGGGGCCACACCCAAAATGTCAATTTAAATGCATTTAAATTGAGTTAATGGGCTGCATGCCCAAACTTACCGGCACTTACCCCTCTCCCACTGCATTCACTTGCCCAAATTCAATGCGAAACAGATATGGTCCACAAAGGTCTGATTTGGGCACTCCAGCTTCTGAAGGGGTGAGTTCTGAGTGTCTGGTGGGTTTCTGACTCGGATCGGTGGGGGTGGGGGGATAAGGGTGTCAGCTATGTTGTGGGGGCCATGGGGAGGCATTACCCGGTCCGGGAAGGATCTATCTTTTTTTCTGTGCATTCACAGTTGGAGGCGCTGATTGGAGCTGCAGCATTTCGGGCGTCTTGAGCCCTGCCCACAGGGTTGTGCAACGCAATTCAGAATTGCTGATATTTGTGCAGGCAGAGTGCATATGGGGGTGCCTGAGAATGGGTTTACAAGTCAGATCTGAAACACTCTCAGAACTTAGAATCAAAATGATAAAATAGGGTCCAGTGTGTGCAGATTAGATCCAATAACATCATTAGTGTTTGATCGGCAATTTCAACCTATATTCTGAGCAGGTCAGGTGGTGTCATTACGTTCATCGGGCAAACCAGTCAGAGGAGCCAAACCTCGGGCCAGAAGAGACCCAGCTCAATTGGCACTTTGAACTTCTTTAGTGAGAACACACCTTTAGAGTGCAAACAGAAGAATCATATTTAAGCCTCAGGGCAGCATGCTGGCACAGTGGTTAGCACTGCTGCCTCACAATGCCAGGACCTGCGTTCAATTTCGGCCTTGGGAGTCACTGTCTATGTGGAGTTAGCACGTTCCCCTTATGTCTGCATGGTTTTCCTCTGGGTGCTCTGGTTTCCTCCCACACTCCAAAGATGTGTGGGTTAAGTTGATCGGCCATGCTAAATTGCCCCTTAGTATCCGGAGATTAGCAGGGTAAATAAATGAGGTTATGGGGATAGGGCCTGGATGGAATTGCAGCTGGTGCAAACTCGATGGGCCAAACAGCCTCCTTTTGCACAGTCGGGATTTTATAATTCTACCATCAGTTCCCTTAGGGGAATTTAAAAGTTATTTAAAGAAGAGCTTGGAGCATTCAGGTGTTCTGGTTAACATTTATCCTTCAATTAAAAAAAGTGTTGTCTGGTTATTTACCATATTGTTCTTTGTGGGCTCTTGCTGTGAGCAGGTGACCACCTTATTTCCTTACATTAAAACGGTGTCTACTATTTGATGGTAAGAGGTTGACTATGAAATGCTTTGGGATGTACTAAGATTCTACAAGTGCTTATATAAATGCAAATTTGTTCTTTTCTAACATTCAAAGTTATTAACGTGACAAAATTGAACCTTGATTCAGGATCCGATATGAGGTGCACTTTATGCTAGTCAACGTATTTAAAGAAGAAGGATTGAAAAGTCAGGCTGCCTAGGCTGGAGAGCCAAAAACTCATTGATTGTCTTGCATTGTTACAGGGAAGGTTAGCGAAAGGTTCACACCAGATGAGAAAGCTTTGAATACATGACATGCAAGAAGCGTAAGTTTCTAATTACTAGGAAAAGTATAATATTACAGTCAAGATCATAATGTCACAAAAATAGGTACAGAAATAGACCATTTAGCTCATCAGGCTTGTTTTCTATTCAATAAATCATGAATGATCTGAATGTGGCCTTAACTTCAATGAGCCTCATGAATATTCAGTGAGGGGAAACGTCCTGGAGTGAGCGCTTGCTAATGACATATATAAATGAGGCTCCCGGACTCTCACAGTGTTACTCCACTGGCGAGGGGTGTTGAAAATTGGATATCATGATCTTGCTGGTGAGATTTACATTTTCCGATTCCCTCTGGATTTTGCACTCTGCCTAAACTTTTGTGAGGAAGCTCTAACTTTATCTTCCTGACTTTCCTTTTCAATGGAATATATCATGACTGTCCCCAAATTCTCTTTGAAGGTCGCCGATTGTTCAGTTACCATTTTGCCTGCCTTCCTTAGCGTCAAATTAATTCAGTCCAGATCCTTTCTTATCCCATTGAAGTTCTGGACTCTGGACTGTGCCTTGTCCTTTTCCATAGTCAACTTAAACATTATAATACAATAAGTGCTTTCCTCGAAATGTTCTCCTCCTCCTACTGGTACTTCATCCACTTGGCCCACCTCATTCCCAAGAGTGAAAGCTAGCAGTCCAACAATTCTTGTTGGGCATACTACTGTAGAATATTTTTCTGAACACATTCTAACAACTTTTGCCCCACTTTGCCCCTTGCATGACTCATATCCCAGTCGATATTCCAATAATTAAAGATCCCCATTATTAATTACTCTATAATGTCTGTGCCTCTCTATAATTTCTCTGCAAATTTATCCCTCTGCGTTCTTCCCACTAATCAATGGTCTATTAATTATATCAAGCAATGTCATCATCCCATTCTTCTTTGTTCCTTAGCTCTAGCTGAATAGACTCTGTCCTCGACCCCTCTGAGATATCCTCCTTTTCTCCAGACTGCAACGCTCTCCTTGGTTAATACTACCACCCCTGTCCTTTTCCTTCCTTCCCAATCTTTCTTGAATGCCTTATATCCAGGGATATTTAACACTCAGTGCTGCTCTTCTTTGAGTCAGGTCTCATTATTGCCACAATATTGTACTTCCAAATGGTAATATGCACCCATAACTCACCAATTTGATTAATCATACTTTGTACATTCTCATACATGCACAATAACTCTGATTTAGAATTGATTACTTTTTCTTTTATTCTGACTCCACCTATTAACTTAATTTTCCTTAATCTAATATTTCTTAATATTCCTTAATCTCGCTCAGTAGTCTGTGACCTTCGTATTCCTCTCTGATATTACTTATTTGTCAAGTATGTTTAAACGCTTTTCATTAGCACCAGTCAACATTCTGCAAGAAAGACAGACTCAGCTTTATTTAGGAGGAACCCATTTGGTCTGAACTTCCTGCATCACCTTTCTAGCTGTTCAGTCTTCTGCTTTCTAATCGTATTCGCTCATTTTTGATCTAGGTCTTTAAATTGTGACTGCTGGATGACAGAACTCTTTATACCTATGTTGTTTGTACCTAAGTGGACAAATGACTGTTAGCTATTCATTCTTCCCCCGTAGGGTGCTCTGCAACCACTCAGTGATATTGTTGACTCTTGTATGAAGGAGACAACATTTCATCCTGGATTTACATCTGTAGCCACAGAAGGAATCCTATTTATTGATTAAATATTATTCACCGCAGGAAGATTTATCTATTCCTCTGACTGTTGAATCAACTATCACTTTTGCCTGGCAGCATGCAGTTGGCTCTGGCTGCTCTTCACAGTTACATCTTCACTCTCATTAATGTTCAGCGCTAAATGTCGATTGCAGAGTGGGATACACTTAGTGAAGTTCTGCACTACCTGCTTGTTTCGACTTGATTGCCTAGCAGTCAACTATTCATCTCCCTCTGTATATTCTTGAGCTGCGGGATGATCACATCTATAAATATGATATTCACAAATTACTTAACACCGTGGATATACTGCAAAGATAACAGTTATTGCTGAAAGTCAGAAACTTAGGGCTTACACTGCTGAAACTAGCAGCATATTCTGCACAAATAGTTATTCGGGAAAAGGGAATTTGGAGTTCCCACATATCACAGGATGTACACTCACAATGTTTCTCTGTTAATAACCTTGCGACTTCTAATCAATCTTATGATTGTGATCTAACTTTTATCACTATTAATAAACCATTCATGCTATGAATAAATGTCAGAAACACTAATAAACCTCAGCTGGAATTCTGTGATGTTGTACACCCTGTACTACTGCCAGTGAGAATGGAGAATTTGGCGCTCAGCCAAACTGATAAACCCTGCTAGTACTTAATAAATCAGACTGGTAGTAATAAGCCTGACTTTGAAAAAGAAAGATAAATCTCATTAATTTATTCTCCAGTTTAGATAAAATAAATAGGACATGTTCACCAGCCAATCACCAACCTGCTTCTCTGTGATGTCTCACCTTGATTTTTCTTCTGCTTGGTTCCTGCCGCTGGATGTGGATACCTATTTTGAACCCCGCTCCTATTCCAACTCTTTCTCACTGCTCTGACTCTGTATGGTTAGAGGGTTGATTAGCTAACACGAAGGAGAGTGGTGATTAATGGATCAAGTTGGCAAAATGTGATGAGTGGAATGCCAGGTAGATCAGTCCTGGGGTCCCAACCATTTACAATCTATATCAATGATTTGGATGAAGGAACTGAATTTTTGGCTGCTAAATTTATAGATGACAATTTAAAAAATACTCTCTCATGGGACGTGGGCACTGGGCACGATTACCCTTGAACTGAATAGTTTGCAAGTCAACCACACTGCTCTGGATTTGGAGTCATATGTAGGACAGACCAGTTAAGGGCAGCAGATTTCCTTCCCTAAAGGACATCAATGAACCAGATGGGATTTTATGACAATTAGTGATAGTTGTCATGTTCACTATTGAATGAGACTTGCTTTTAATTCCAGATTTTTATTTATTGAATTTTTAAATTCCACTTGTTGCCATGGTGGGATTTGAATCCATGTCAACAGAGCATTATTCCGGGCCTTCAGACCACTATGTCACCATCTCCTAATGATAGATAGTAGTTTTTTTTTCTCCTTGCAGGTGCTGCCAGACCTGCTGAGGTTTTCCAGCATTTTCTCTTTTGGTTTCAGATTCCAGCATCCACAGTATTTGTTTTTATGATTTGTAGTAGAGTACATAGTGAAAAGGACAAAATGAGTCTGCAAAGGAATGTATATAGATTAAGTAAGTAGACAAAAAAATGGAAGACGGCTATAATAGAATGTGTCTACTTTTACAGGAAGAATAGAAAAGAAGCAGTATATTGTTTAAATTGAGAGAGATTGTGCATGATACTGTATAGAGGGATTTGAGTGTCCTAGTATATGAACCACAAATCAATAGCTTGCAGGTACAATAAGTGATTAGAAAAGCAAATGGAACATTACTGTTCACTGCAGGTGGAATGGAATATAAAAGTAGGCAAGTTTTCCAACAGTTGTACAAAACATTGATAAGACCTCATCTGCAGTATTGTGTACATTTTTGGTATCCTTATTTAAGAAAGGATGAAATCGCATTAGGAACAATGCAGAGAACGTTCAATCAACTGATTCCTGGAATAGTGAGGTTGTCTTTTGAGGAAAGATTAGGCAGGTTGGGTCTATATCCATTGGAATGAAGAAGAATGAGAGGTGATCTTTCTGAAGCATTTGGTATCCTGAGGGGACTGGACAGGATGGATTTGAGAGGGTTGGCTTATGAGGAGGGACTGAGTAGAATGGGACTATTCTTGTTGGAATTTAAAAGAATGATGGGAGACCTTATAGAATTATATAAAATTCTGAAGTGAAAAGGTGTGATAGAAGCAGGGAGGTTGTTTACACTGGGAGGCGAAACCAGAACAAGGGGGAATAGCCTCAAAATAAGGGGGAGCAGATTTAGAATTGAGTTGAGGAGGTACTTCTTCACCCAAAGAGTTGTGAATCTGTGGAATTCCCTACCCAGTGAAGCAGGTGAGGCTACCTCATTGAATATTTTTAAGGCAAAGATAGATTTTTGAATAGTAAAGGAATTAAGGATTATGGTGTGCGGGTGGGTAACCTCTGGAGCTGAGTCCACGAAAAGATCAGCCATTATTGAATGGCAGAGCAGGCAGGAGGGGTCAAATAATCTGTTCCTGCTCCTAGTTCTTATGTACTTCTGGATGCTGAGAAGATGTTTTATGGGAGGCTCTAGAACTAGGGGACAAAGTTTAAAAATAAGGAGTCTCTCATTTAGGACAGAGATGAAGAGATTTTCCCTCTCAGATGTTGTTAGTGGGAGTGGCATTCTTCTCCGAAAAGAGTAGTGGACGCAGGGTCAATTGAACACTTTTGAGGCTAAGTTGGATGGACTCTTGATTCACAAGGGAGTCAAAGGACAGTGGGAATAGACAGGAAAATAGTGGTTACAATCCGATCAGCCATGATCTGCCCAAATGATGAATCAGTAATGAAGGGGCAAATGGCCTACATCTGCTTCTTATGTTCTTATGAAACTAGGGTACAGGCCAACAAGTCCAGATGGCTTGTCAGCCTTTTAGTTTCCTTCTTGTGATTGTGATTGTCTTAATTTTCTCCCTCATTTTTGCCTCTTGCCTTTCTACTATTCTTGGATACTTTCAGTGTCTTTATTGTGAAGATAACTACAAAATATTTGCAGAACACAGCTACTTGTTACCATTATTAATTCCTTGGTCTCACCCTCTAAGGGCCCAAAGCTCTCTTCAGCTATTTTCTTCCATTGTGTACATTTGTCAAAGCTTTTACTGCCTGTTCTTACATTGCTTGTTTTTTTCTCCCCCTCATATTTCAATCTCTTTCTTTTTTTATGTCATTCTTAGCTGGTTTATCAACCTTTTCAAGCCTGGGCTACCATTAACCTTTGCAGAATTTTACGTCTTTCTTTTCTGTTTCATACTGACAGAGGGTATCTATAATTCATAGCAATTTATATAATTTAAAATAAATTGTTCATGGTGACTCGATGCAGCATTAGTCCAAGGGTGATTCCAGGGCAACGTTGAGGAAAGCAGCATGGTTTATTACCAGGGCAGTATTTTATTCAAGGAAAGCTTGTATGATTTTAGGGCCACATTAACAAATGACAGCCTTACCACTAGAGACTTACAAGTACGATTCTGAACATAGATGTTGACCTGAAAGACACTAAAACACCAAAGACAATTAAAAGGAAATTAAGCTTGAAAAACTATGGCCCATCTGATCTGTCTTGCTGTAACTGCTGAAGGGGAAATATTGGATGAAGGCAGAGACTTTGCTAAATGCCAAACATGCCCATTGATGTAGTAGCAACCTGGATAGGAGGTGACAGAGACACTGTGATCTTAACCCTCAAAATGGCCCAACGTAGAATCAACACCAGTACAACTGTCAAAACTATTTGTGGAATTCTCTCATTTCCCTACCTGTGGGTTCAAAAATTGGTTTTACACCAATTTTCTGCAGAACTTCTACTGATACCTACCATGGCAGACTAGGAAATCTATTGATGGTCAGCAGAAAACTGATCTGCGTCCCGTTAATGGGATACGGATGAAGGCTGACTAGAATCTTCTACCCATGCTCGATTCTCTGCAGTGCCAATGGGAAAACATACTAATGCAGAATACATCTAGAGCAACATGACATACATGCATTGAGATTTACCTGAAAAATGGCTGAGATTGCCTTTAGGGTACAGGATGGAGGCCACCAGCAGCCCCAGATCTGGGAGTACAAAAACAGTGTCTGAGAGGGCATCTATTAGATGGATCTTCCAGCTTCAAGATCATCAAGGAAGTCCATCTTCCAACCTCAGCATGTTCTTGGAGATTCATCATCTTTCTTCAGGAGGTCCACCTTCTCTCTTCAGGAAGTCCATCTTTTTCCTTCAATGGTGGGTAGGTAACGTTGAATGCTTTTTAAATATGGCACCCAGATTTTTTAGAAAATCATGGAAGGGATGTGGGTTAGGCCAGCATTTATTGCCCACACCCAGCTGCCCTTGAGAAGGTGGTGGTGAGCTGCCTTCTTGAACCACTGCCTGAAGTGTAGGTACACACACAGTGCTGTTAGAAAGGGAATTCCAAGACATTGATTCAATGACAGTGAAGGAATAGCAATATATTTCCAAGTCAGGATGGTGAGTGATTTGGGGGTGACCTTGCAGGTGGTGGTGTTCCCAGGTACCTGCTAACCTTGTCCTTCTAGATGGTGCTGGTTGTGGATTTGGAAGGTTCTGCCTAAGGGACTTTGGTGAGTCATTGCAGTGCATCTTGTAGATGGTACAACTGCTGCCACTATTTATGAGTGGTGAAGGGATTAACTATTTGTGGAAGAGGTAACAATCAAGCAAGCTGCCTCGTCCTGGATGATGTCAAGTTTCTTGAGTGGTGTTGGAGCTGCACTCATCCAGGCAAGTGGAGAGTATTCCATCACACTCCTGACTTGTGCTTTGTAGATAGTGGGCAGGTTTTGGGGAGTCAGGAGGTGATTTACTCACTATATGATTCCTAGTCTTTGATCTGATCTTGCAGCTACAGTATTCATATAGCTAGTCCGATTCAGTTTCTGATCAACGTTGACGTGATAAGGGGATGTTTGCAACCAAGCCCACCACACAATGGAATATCCTCTGGATGCATAATTAATGACATCGGGTCTGGAAGATATGGTGTCGTTTCCTGTCAGTCTCAGCAGAGGGAAACATTCCCTGTCTCTGTCCCCTCCAAGGGACTTAGTCCTAGAATTTCTCTTCAAAGATTTTCAGAGCCATTCTGTAATCTTCATTATTTACTTTCTGTAATAAGAGAAACACAATTTATGCTGAGGTTGTGAAGTTGATAATGAAGCTACTGAAACCATTATGATAATATAAATTCTATTCATATGAAGTATCAATCTACTTTTACTGTAATTACTCCAAGTGGCATTGCCCATATCCTTTGAATTGCAGTTAGATAAAATGTTGTTTGCAGTAAACCTTCAGGTTCACTCCCGTCTTTAGCTTTTCTGAACATATTAGTTAGTTTGCAGTCCATATAGCGTTAAGTTGTTCTGATTGATTTGGCTTGGTGAATAATCCATAGACTCCAGTTTCTGAGATGATGTGTTGTTTCTGTAGTCTCATGTGCCCACTGTTTATTCTGATGCAATATTGACCAAAAAGGCAATAATCAGGATCCCTTAGGAATTTCTAACATTTTACATGATTGAAATGAGGAAACGGTAATTGTGCAAGGCCAACAAATGCCAAGAGGCATTCCATTCTTAATCAATGCTATTCCAGGACCCAAACCTCAATTTGTCGGAGAAGTCCTGTATCCGCTGTTTTTACTTCATAGAGCAGATTGCCGGATAATGGTTTTATGTAACCTGACACAACAGGCCTGAAGGTTAGCACTGTAATAAGTTTTCATTGTTTTCATGCATTCTATCATTTTAAAGCAACACAATCCACATTACATAGTCTGCAGTGCAGGTATGTATCCTGGATTTGAGAACCCCACAGTTGTTAAAGGTCAGCATGTGGAAGGAAGATATCAACTGGAGAGGATAGATGGCTTTTCTTGAATGGCAGTTCCATTGAGTGAAAATTTGTATATGGGACCCCTTTAGCCATCAGGGTTTGTTGTGTCTGCCCTATGGTCTTCATCTAGAAAACAGAATTGCCCTCAGTTAGTGTGTTGGCTGGTGATCTAACCAACAGAATCTTCATCATGTTTATCAGTGGCCATTATCCAGGAGACAGCAGTTCATAATGCTCACATTCTGTCAAGAAGCAGGAACATTGGCAGCCATCGCTCCCAAAAGGCCACCATTGACAAAGAGATCCAAAACCAGTTCATCTGCATCAGCTCAGCTTTCTACATATTACAGTAGTGTGTTTGACAACAAAGACCTCTGCAAAGCAATAGAAGTTCTAAGGTGGAATTTTCTCATATTTATGCAGAACAGCACAATGGGTGGGAAAAACGATGCAGAAGCCACCGGTCCCAAAGGTGGCTTTCTCCACCATATGTTTCTGGGCTCAGTTAATAAAAGGTGAAGGGGCCAGTCCCACAATGTTAAGCTCGTTCAGCAACGAATGGGGAGGCATTGGTACAGTGGTATTGTCACTGGACCAGAGACCTAGAGCAAGATCTGGGGACCTGGATTCAAATCCAATTGTAGCAGACAGTGACATTTGAATTCCATAAAAATATGGAATTAAAAGTCTAATGATGACCATGAAACCATTGTTGATTATGGTAAAAACTCATCTGGCTCACTGATATCCTTTAGGGAAGGAAATCTGCCATCCTCACCTGGTCTGGCCTACATGTGACTCCAGATCCACAGCAATGTGGTTGACTCCTAAATGTCTCTGAAGTGGGGGGCAACTCGGAATGGGCAATAAATGCTGGCCGAGTTAGCACCACTCATGCCTTACCAATCTCTCAGTCCTTTTGGAGATACTAATCCCATCTTCACACTGGGGATGCCCTCCATCATGTTGTGTGGCACTTTCACTATACCAAATAAAACAATAGATTTCAAACAGATTGAGCATCCACGAGGCATCATGGACCACCTTCTCTTGGGCAATTAGGAATGGACAATGAATGTTGGCCGAGCTAGCAATGCCCACACCCCATGAATGACTATTCACAAAAAAGAATCAGGATTAGATTCTGTTCAGGGAAACCCTTCAATGTCTCCAGGCAGTGTGTCTCTGCAAAAAGTCACAGCCAGAGGCTGTAATCAAGTGTTTCCAGATGATTGTGGTCCAGCTATCTACAACAAGGAAGATATCAGACTATGACAGCTAGAACAATTACATACAAATCAGTCTTCCTAGCTGGATGGATTTAGGAGCCACATTCCCATGGTCAGTTTATGTCCTGTGCTCTGGCATTGTTCCTGAATTGCTTTGTCCCATGGTCAGTTTTTGTAGAGCCAAAGGATATAATAGTAGTTAATGACTAAGGAGACTGTGTGGGCTCTACACTGCAATTCATCCCTGATCTGTGCAGACATGTGAATTCATGCTTCAAAATGCAAGGACTGTGTTCAGTAATGAACTTAGCTGTTGCAGATGGGCCCTTGTTGTAATCACACTCACGTTATATTTATATTTGTTGGCTAATGACACCATTGCAAAGCTGGAAAGTGTAGTCCCGATCTCCCAGTAGACATGCTTCCTGTCTGCTTTAACTTTCTGAACAGCTGGCACAGATGATTGAAGCAACATTAAAGCATTCAGGATGCCACCCTGGGAAGGTTAGCTACATAGCTGTGCCTGGTTTTGCTGTTCTGAATGGTGATCTGGTAAGAGTGCAGTAAAATTTTCTATTGTTGCTATCTAGCTTTTTGGGCACCCTTGTCTGTTGGTTGCTATCTTTGTTAGATAAGCTGTGTGTCACATTAACACTAAAAAGATTCACCATTGTTGTGAATGCTTTGGGTGGATGATTCTGGCAATAAAAAAACAGGAAGATCCAATGATGTGGTCCAGGATGTTGCCTGGTATGGAGGGGAGGTCCTATGAGGAGAGACTGAGGGATTTGGGGTTGTTTTCGCTAGAAAGAAGGCGGCTAAGAGGGGATCTTATTGAAACATATAAGATGATTAGAGGTTTAGATAGGGTGGATAATGATAGCCTTTTTCCTCGGATGGAGAAAGCTAGCACGAGGGGGCATGGCTTTAAATTAAGGGGGGGTAGTTATAGGACGGATGTCAGGGGTAGGTTCTTTACCCAGAGGGTGGTGAGGGATTGGAATGCCCTGCCTGCTGCAGTTGTAAACGCGCCTAGTTTGGGGGCGTTTAAGAGATCCGTGGATAGGTTTATGGACGAAAAGGGGATTGGTTTAGGTTAGTGGGTCATTGTTTTTTTAACTGGTCGGCGCAACATCGTGGGCCGAAGGGCCTGTTCTGCGCTGTAGTGTTCTATGTTCTATGTTCTATGTAATGACTCTTAACTACCCTTTTAAAGCCATTCAGTTCAAAGAACAAAGAAATGTACAGCACAGGAGTAGACCTTTTAGCCCTCCAAGCCTGTGTCGATCATGATGCCTTAACTAAACCACAAAAAAACCTTCAGCCCTTACTCAGTCTGTATTCCTCTATTCCTGCCCTATTCATGTACCCATCCAGATGCCCCTTAAAAAGGGTAAATCCAAGGGCAATTATGATGGACATCAAATACTGGCCCACCCATGGCAGAATAAAAGAGAGAAAGAAAAATAGCTGGCTCAGTAATTCAAGTTTTTAATTTTAAGTTTTAAGTTTATTTATTAGTGTTAGAAGTAGGCTTACATTAACACTGTAATGAAGTTACTGTGAAAATCCTCTTGTCGCCAATTCCAGTGCCTGTTCGTGCAGGACAAATCAGAAGAATAAAAGTACAGTTATTCGTTGAGTCAAATTTTGGAATTGATTTACCAACTACAACAATATATCTGTCAAGTGTATCATGTATTCATATCCTTTCCAACATCAGAATATCATACCTTAAGCATGGGATTAGCTAATACAGTTCTTGCCTTTTGCATTCTGAATTCATGTTCATTGATTTTTCTTTATCTTCAGATAGTTGTGATATTACCTGGGTGTTTGTGGATGACCATGATGTCTGGAAAATGAGGAACTACAATATTTTTCTTTTGCTAATATCACATTTTTCATCCAAGAAATTAGGCTGGTGGGAGTGGATAAAGCGACAGAGTGACTGCAAGGGTCTAAAACAGTAAGAAAGGATTTTGGTATGATATGTTAATGAGCTTCAATAAGAATTTACCCAATTTTCTTTTAGAAGTAGGGTGGAATTTTCCCGCCCTGCTTGCTGCGGGAATCGTTACGGGCAGGACAGAAAGTTTGACGGGTCATGTAAAGCTCCAATGACTTTGGGTGGGAATATACAAATAGAGGGGATATATACAAGTTGTAAAAAGTGTAAATAAACAAGGCAAAGATAGGGTAAGGTTACTTTTTAAAATATAGGAGCCAAAGTAAAGAAAGGAGTTTGATCAGTTCTGGAAAAAAAACACGTCTAAGAGACAGGATGAAACAATAAAGGATAGAGAGATCAAAAGCAAGGAATGCAGTTACAAAAACACTGAAAACACTGTGTAAGGGGATAGCTGCTTAAGTTTCTCAGCACGCAGTGGCTGGCCAGATCTCCCAAAGACAACGTGGACAAAGTCAGACCTGGAGAGCCAGTTGGTGTCAACCACAGATAACACTGGTATCTGGTATCCATTGATACCAACACTGGTGCTATTCTGATTGGCGGTTGGTGACTAGTGGAGTGCCGCAGGGATCGGTGCTGGGGCCTCAACTGTTTACCATTTATATAGATGATCTGGAGGAGGGGGCTAAGTGTAGGGTGATGAAATTTGCTGATGACACAAAGATGAGTGGAAATGCAAATTGCGCGTAGGGTGGGGAAAGTCTGCAGAGGGATCTGGATAGGCTGAGCGAGTGGGCGAGGACCTGGCAGATGGAGTACAATGTTAGCAAGTATGAGGTTATCCACTTTGGCAGAAATAATAGTAGGAGGGATTACTATTTAAAGGGCAAAAAGCTGCAGCATGTTACAGTGCAGAGGGACCTGGGGGTCCTTGAGCATGAATCGCATAAACCCAGTCTGCAGGTGCAGCAGGTGATCAAGAAGGTGAATGGGATGCTGGCCTTTATAGCGAGGGGGATAGAATATAAAAGTAGGGAGGTCTTGCTGCAACTGTACAGGGCGCTGGTGAGGCCGCGGCTGGACTACTGTGTGCAGTTTTGGTCGCCGCACTTGCACAAGGATATTTTGGCCTTGGAGGGAGTGCAGAGGAGGTTCACTAGGCTGATACTGGAGATGAGGGGGTTGGACTATGAAGAGAGACTAAATAGACTGGGTCTGTACTCGTTCGAGTTTAGAAGGATGAGGGGGGATCTTATAGAGACGTATAAGATAATGAAAGGGATGGATAGGGTAGAGGTAGAGAGATTCTTCCCGCTTAGAAAGGATAGCAGGACTAGAGGGCACAGCCTCAAGATAAGGAAGGGCAGTTTAGATCGGAGTTGAGGAGGAACTTCTTCACTCAAAGGGTGGTGAATCTCTGGAATTCTCTGCCCGTTGAAGTGGTGGAGGCTACCTCGCTAAATATATTTAAGTCACGGGTTTTTGACAGACAAGGGAATTAAGGGTTATGGGGAGAGAGCCAGAAAGTGGAACTGATCTACTTCAGATCAGCCATGATCTTATTGAATGGCGGGGCAGGCTCGAAGGGCTAGATGGCCTACTCCTGCTCCTATTTCTTATGTTCTTATGTTCTTATAGCACCTCAAGAGCAAAGAGTAACTGCATGCTAAAATTATTGGAATTTGATAGATTTAAATATTGATAAGGATTGTTGCCAAGCAGAAAAGGGAAAGTTAGCTTTGATTGTAGTTTAAGATCATCTGGAACAGTTTTAAAGTACTGCTAACTGTGTGAAGCCATATTTGTGCTTAACTGTAATTTTATTTATTTTCTGATTTTTTAAAATAATGAATATTTGCTTGAACATAAAAGTCATCACTATTAGTCAGAGACATAATTTCCTGATTTCAGAAACTTCTTTATAAGATACAAATTGCAAAAAACTATTCTGGCAGCTCTTTCAAGCTTCTCTTTGGGATTTGGACAGCTTGGCATTTACCATCAATCTGTGCCTTAACAGTGATACCAGCTTTGGGAGAAGAAAGTGGTCAAAAGCCAAGCAGTTAATCAAAATAAAATTTGCATTTTAAATCAAAGGAAATGATTCCATGTTTGTAGCCTCTAGCTGCATCTTAATGTTATTGTCATCATAACAGAAAATACAGCCAACTGCAAGAGATGAGAAGCTATTGTTTGCTTGTCTCTCAAAGGTAAATTCTGACAACAGAAACTGAAAGGGTCAAACATTTAATCACTCAGCTTTAAACAGATATGGTTTTGCAAGAATTTGCAAAATTTGGTTGCAGAATACCCATATGGGTAGAAAATTGCCTACTAACAGGAAACAGAGAGTAGGCATAAATTAATCTTTTTTCTGATTGACAGGATGTGGTGTGCCACTCGCGCTGGGGCTTCAACATTTTAAAATTTATATAAATAACGTGGATGAAGGAACCAAATGTATGAGGTTGCTAAGTTTGCTCATGGTAGAAAGATAGGTAGGAAAGTAAGTTGTGCAGAGAGCGTAACGATCTAGAGTTTGGTTAACTGATGGACAAAGATCTGACAAATGGAGTATACTGTGGGCAAATTTGAAACTGTCCATTTTGGCAGGAAGACTAAAAAAAAGCATGTCAGAACCATGGAAGGATAACTCTACAGAAAGAGGCCATTCAGCCCATCATATCTGCAATGGATTATCTAAATTGTGAGAGATTGCAGAATTCTGAGGTGCAGAGGGGTTTTAGTGTCTTATGGCATAAGTCACAAAAGGCTTGTGTGCAGGTACAAATAATGAGAAAAAGCTAATGAAATGTCATTGTTTATTGTGAGGGAAATTGAATATAAAAGGTGGGAGGTTATACTTCAGCTGTGTTGGACACTGCTGAGACCACATCTGGAGTATTGTGTCTGGTATGGTGTCCTTATTTAAGGAAGGATGAAAGTATATAAGCAGCAATTCAGAGAAGGTTTACAAGGCTAATGCATGGATTGTGCAGGTATGAGTAAAGATTGGATAGGCTTGGAGTGTTGTCTTTGGATTTTAGAAGTGTAAGAGGTGACTTGATTAAAACATGTAAAATCCTGAGGGGACTTGTCAAGGCAGCTTTGGAGAGGATGTTTCCTCGTGTGGGAGAATCTTGAACTAAGGGTCACTGTTTAAAAATAAGAGGTCATCCAATTAAGACAGATATAAAGAGAATTTTGTTCTCTCAGAGGGTAGCAAATATTTGGAAATCTCTTCCTCAAAAGTAAGTGGAAGCAGGGTCTCCTGAATATTTCTAAGGTAGATGCAGATACATTCTTGCTCAGCAAGGGAGTGAAAGGTTATCAAGAGTAAGCAGATTACAACCATGGTCTTATGAAATGATGGAGCAGGCTCAAGATGCCTACTCCTGTTCCAAATTCATATGTTTATATTTCTGGTGTTATTCAGGTCCAACTAGTATTGGTACCACATGTGTACACTGCTAGTGCTAACCAAGCAGGGCACCATTTTGGATAGGTTATAAATGTGGATAAGGGGGGTAAGAGCCAGAAATTTGCAGAGTATGTAAATCATGGAATCAGCTGGCTTTTACCATTGAGTTGACTCAATTTTTGACATTTATGCTCTACCCAAACCTATGCAGTTGATTATGTGTTCAGCAGCAAGGAGCTGATTAGGAAAGAACGTATCATTATCTTCACTGTTTTCAGTCCCACTGCTAGCCAAAATTCAATCATGGTCACTCCAAAAAAGCTCTGTCACTTCCACTGGGTAAAGGCATGCAACTGTGCCTGTATACCACCAATTAGATATTGTTGTGTTTTAAAGTTTATTTATTAATGTTACAAGTAGGCTTACACTAACACTGCAATGGGCCAATGCACCTAGCCAACACATCTTTCGGATTGCAGGAGGAAACCAGAACAAGCCACACAGACACATGGATAATGTGCAGACTCTGCACAGACAGTGACCCAAGCTGGGATTCGAACCCAGGTCCCTGACGGTGTGAGGCAGCAGTACTAATTACTGTGCCATTGTGTTTGTGTGTCACCTTGTCCTGCAAGAGAGAGATAAATGAAAATGTTGCAAAGTGTTTGGGTGCGCTATGTGCAAGGGATGAAATAAAGTGCAGGAGGCTTGCAACAATACCAAGTGTGATATATTCATTCACCCGAACTACTCATTTGTCTTCCTTTGGCGTTGCTGACATTGACTGCAGTGGTGATTTGTTTCTTCCGCCATCAAAGTATCTGCCTAGAGGTCCTCCTGTTCCTTATAAATAGAACACCTCTCTCCTCCTGCACCATGCACTTCATTGGAGAAACTTAGAGCACACTTTCTATCCTATTTTGCCAATTTTCAGTTTTATTCCGCCTTGGAATCTCTTCCCCAGCCACTTCCAGCATCTTTTGTAGTCAGAATGTGCTTCCCTTTCAAAGATGCAGGCTGGCTTTCAGTAATTCATGCAAACTTTAAGTAGCTCTAGCTTCTCGCAACTGTGCCGCTGCTCAGGAAGTGTGGCCATTATTCGCATGTTTAGCTCTGGCTGCACACGATAACAATGGTAATGATACGGGGAGAAGTTGACCACACATTGTAGTCCCCATGTCTGATTTCAGGCCGTATAGAGCTCTGTCATGTTAGGGTTTCAAAAATCTGACATAGCTGCATAAATACGCAGTTGCTTCTAAAGAAAAAAATTCATTGAAGTGCCTCTGGGGAAATGCAAGTGCACAGAATTCTGGACAGATAAACCAGAATTTTGACATCTTAGAAACTTTTCTGTGGTAGTGCTGGATTCTTAAGTTCCTACATGGTAAAATATATCCCTGATTACTCATTTCAAATATTTAATTGTAATGCAATTATCATTTCTTCATCTCATTGAGTGAACACAGAACATATAAGGTGGAATTTTTTCCAAGTGTTGTAAAGTAGTGGCTCACCAGCTACTTTACTGGGTTTATTTGTCATATTTTCAAACACTCGGGGGAAAAAAAGTTAAGGAGTGTCTTGATGGTGGGGCCAGCTTAGCAAGTTTGGCTCCTGAGAAATTGGAGCATTCTTTAAATAAAAAAAAATTCCCAATGGACACAGGACACCCCCTCCTCCACAGAACCCCCAGCAGAAGCACTACCCTGGCACTACCACCTGGCACTGTGGGGACATTGCCAAGGCATTGCTTGGGCATGACCTCCTCCCGACTGGGGTTTGTACTAAAGTATATGCGCCCAGCAGAAACTATTTATAGGTTCCCGATTGTCAGGACTTGTGGTAAGCCCCACTGACGTAATATCATGCCAGTGGGGTGAGGGAATATCCTTACGCGGGGGGATGATGCAGCTGGGGGATGCCCATTAATGACATTCAAATGTATGGTAAGATGGGTCCCGACCTTTCATGGCGGGAATCCATTTTTGCGACTCTTGGTGGATTTTCTGCTCCCTCTGGCTTTGTCGCCTGCTGAAAACACGATGGAAAAGTGTCCCATCCCTCCCCGCTCCCCCACCCCCCCTTCCCCGCACCCCGCCCCTCCCCCCCAACCCCACCAGAGTTTGCTGACGGAAGAAAAACATTAATTTTATTGGGGCGTCTCTTACTGTGTCTCCCTTTTACCGCCATCTCCTATGAGGAGATATCAGTGTGGGCCCCATTCCAGCAGACACTGTTATTGTTCAGATGACGTGAGTGCACCAAATCTCAATGCTACCCTAATCCTAATCCAAAATGGAAAATACATCTCACAAATCATGAAAATAAAGGCAGTTTGGTCTTGGTTCCATCTAACTATCGATGACCAGCTTCAAGAAATATTGTATCCTGTTCATTTACAGGAATAGAACATTTGAATGGGTGGCACAGTTGCACAGTACTTAGCACTGCTGCCTCAAAGTGCCAGAGACCCACATTCAATTCCCAGCTTGTTTTACTGTCTGTGTGGAGTCTGCACATTCTTCCTCTGTTTTTGTGGGTTTCTTCCGGGTGCCCTGGTTTTCTCCTATATTCTGAAAGGCGTGCTGATTATATGCATTGGCCATGCTAAATTCTCCCTCAATATAGCCCAACAAGTGCCGGAGTGCAGCAACTAGGGGATTTTCACAGTAACCGTAGTGCAGTGTTAATTTAAGCCTCTTTACAACATTAATAAGCTTTAAACATCATGGGACAAAGGGCCTGCTCCTGTGCTGCACTGTTCAATGTTCTATACCACAAGTGGTCATTGATAAATTGCCAGCCCTTGGCATTGTACCTATCAGCATTAGAATACAAAACAAAAAAGCTTGTGTAAATTTAATTAGATTGCAATTGGTACATTATGGTAATCCATTATTCAAAGTATATAAAAATTGAAAAAGGAACAACAAATTGTCACTGGGATGTTATTTAATAATCGGAAATTAGATATATAGAGACTTTAGAAACTAGGCTTCTTCAACAGAGCTGAAAAATTCATTATTATCTTCCTATGTTCTAGAATATGAAGGGTTATAATAAAATAAATAGTGATCGAATAGTTCCACGTGTAGCCAGATGGCAAAGGCACAAAAGAACACTAAATGCGGTTAGGGGGAAAATATTCAGAAAGGATGACGAAAAAGAGTAATTATCTGTCAGAAACTGTTTTGGAAGCCCGACAAATTCTTCCAAAAGAGAATTGGATAGCGGTTAGAAAAATAGAAATGTTAAAATCTATAAGATGAGAATTTAACATGCTATATGGTCATTTCTGTATTTTAAACAAGCAATTATATTTTCTATTGATGAAAGAGATGGGATTATGGCAAGATGAACTACTTCTATTCACACATTTTGAATGGAAAGGAAAAGAGCTTGCATTTATATAGTGCCTTATCACTGCCTCAGGATGTTAAAATATGTTTTTGAATTACTTTTGATGCATAGTCACCGCTATTATGGAGAAAGACATGGCAGCCAATTCCCCAACAATAAAGTCCCATACATTATAACGAGATGAATGATCAGCTTATCTGCATTTTGTCATGTTGATTAGTTTTCCTTTTGTATCTAACAAAGGCGTCCACTTTAAACAACAGCTGTCATATTCTAAGAACTGCAACTGTTGTGCTATTTTTCATCCCATTTAGCAGCAATCTCCTGGAGGCATTTCCAATCTCATGCAGGAACTTAACTTATTAATAAAGCTTTTAATCTTAAAATCAGAAAAAAATACTCTATTTTAATAAGACTAGTTTTAGGCTTTGGTTGATCCCAAGATACCTTTGATTGGATTGCTAACCTAAACCAAAATAATGTGAAAACGTGCAATGCCTCTTTGTAGTTCTGTAAGATAGCTGCAAATAAAACCAGCATGTTGAGGTAAGACCATTGTAAGGCAGTTCCCAAGATAGTAGTTGGCAAACTATGTTGCAGTTATATAAAACCTTGGTTAGGCTGCATTTGGAGTATTGTGCGCAGTTCTGTTCACCACACTACCAGAAGGACATGGAAGCTTTGGAGAGAGTGCAAAGAAGGTTCACTAGGATGATGCCTGGTCTTTAGGGTTTTGGCAATGAGGAAAACAACAAAAACAAAGAACAAAGAACAACACAGCACAGGAAACAGGCCTTTCCGCCTTACAATCCCGCACCACCCATTTTAACACTCAGTGAGTGCCTTATTCAAGTCTTTTGTCGCTTGTCGATGTTTTTGTCTACCTCTAGTGGATCTCCACAATACAGGGGGTGGAAATTTAGGGAATTATATGTACGACAGATTAAGGGAAATCCAATTCAGAGACAATTTATTGACACCAATCAGCCTAAAAAGCACATTTTTGGGATGTGGAGGAAACTGGAGCACCCGGAGAGAACCCATGCAAGCACGGGTAGAATGTGCAAACTCCCACAGACATTGATCCAAGCCGGAAATCCAAGCCGGGTCCCTGTAACTGTACAGCAGACAGTGATAGTCACTGAGCTGACATGTTGCCCGTCAATTGGTCCAGATTAAGCGTACACTAACGAAAGTGAAGCACTAGGCAACTTTCGAAGCAACATCCAAGAGCAGCCCTTGCACAACCCACCGCATATATATTCCTTGTTGGCCAACAAGGTGGACCGAATCGCCTGTGGATGTAAAAGGAGACATCAATAAACATAAATAGACATACAACAGGCTATACAGACAGCAATGGAAGATCCCCAATAGATCCAACGTAAGTGACAAGCTGAGCCTTAAAATTTGTTGGACGACTGATAGGAATCTATTAATTCCCAGGAACGTCCTGAGGCTCTTGATCTTCAACTAGAACATTCCTTTGTATCCCTCCATTTCCAGTCTGCTCATGTGACTATCCAGGTAAGACTTAAACAATCCTAGCATGCCTGCCTCCACCACCCCACTTGGCAGTGCATTCCAGGCCCCCACCATGCTCTGCGTAAAAAATCGTCCCTCTGACATCTGAGTTATACCTCACCCCTCTCACCTTGAGCCTGTGACCCCTCGTGTTCGTCGCCTCCAACCTGGGAAAAAGCTTCTCACTGTTCACCCTATCTATACCCGTCATAATCTTATACACCTCTATTAGGTCTCCCCTCATTCTCCGTCTTTCCAGGGAGAACAACCCCAGTTTGCCCAATCTCTCTTCATAGCTAAGATCCTCCATACCAGGCAACATCCTGGTAAACTTCCTCTGCACTCTCTCTAAGGCCTCCACGTCCTTCCGGTAGTGTGGCGACCAGAACTGGACGCAGTACTCTAAATGTGGTCTAACCAACGTTCTATTCAAGTGCAACAACAGCTTTTATACTCTATACCCCTTCCTATAAAGACAAGCATACCATATGCCTTCTTCACCACCTTCTCCACCTATGCTACCACCTTCAAGGACTTGTGAACTTGCACACCTAGGTCCCTCTGTGTTTCAGTACTCTTGATGGTCCTACGATTTATTGTATAACTCCCCCCCTATATTAGTTCTTCCAAAACACATCACCTCGCATTTATCTGGACTAAATTCCACATGCCATTTCTCCGCCCAATTTACCAGCCTATCTATATCATGCTGTATTGCCTGACACTGTTCATCGCTATCAGCAAGTCCAGCCATCTTCGTGTCATCCGCAAACTTGCTGATCACACCAGTTACTCCTTCTTCCAAATCATTTATATATATCACAAATAGCAGAGGTCCCAGTACGGAGACCTGCGGAATACCACTAGTCACAGACCTCCAGCTAGAAAAAGACCCTTCCACTGCTACCCTCTGTCTCCTCTGACCAAGCCAGTTCTCAACCCATCTAGCCACCTGTCCTTGTATCCCATGAACCTTAACCTTTTTTACCAACCTGCCATGAGGGACTTTGTCAAACGCCTTACTGAAATCCATATAGACGACATCAACGGCCCTTCCTTCATCAACCGTTTTTGTCACCTCCTCCAAAAATTCCACCAGATTTGTAAGGCACGACCTCCCTCTTACAAAACCATGCTGTCCGTCACTAATGAGATTGTTCTGTTCTAAATGTGCACACATCTATCTCTAAGAATCCTCTCCAACAGCTTCAATACCACGGACATCAAGCTCACCAGCCTGTAATAATCCAGGCTGACCCTGCTACCCTTTTTAAATAACGATACCACATTTGCTATCCTCCAATCTTCTGGGACCTCACCTGTGTCCAAAGAAGAGACAAAGATTTCCATCAGAGGCCCAGCAATTTCATCTCTTGTCTCCCTGAGCAGTGTAGGATAAATGCCATCAGGCCCCAGGGATTTGTCAGTTTTAATGTTCCCTCAAAAACCTAACACTTTCTCCCTTGTAATGGAGATTTTCTCCAACAGTTCAACAACTCCCTCTGAGACACTCCCAGACAACAAGTCCCTCTCCTTTGTGAATACTGACGCAAAGTATTCATTCAGGATCTCCCCTATTTCCTTGGGCTCTGAACATAATTCCCCTCTTTTGTCCCTGAGAGGTCCGATTTTTTCTCTAACCACTCTTTTGTTCCTAACATATGAATAAAATGCCTTTGGATTCTCCTTAATAAGTTGAATAAACTAGGATTGTTTTCACTGGGAAGACAAAGGCTGAGGGGAATCCTGATAGAGGTCGACAAAATTATGAGAAGCATAGACAGGATGGATAGAAGCTTTTCCTAGGTGGAAGTGATAATTACAAATTACAGATTTAAGGTGAGAGAGGAAGTTTTAAGGGAGATGTGCAGGGGAGGTTTTTCACACAGAGAGTGGTGGGTGCCTGGAATGCGCTACCAGAGGAGTTGGTGGAAACAGGCACATTAGTATCATTTAAGAGGCATCTGGATGGGTACATGAATAGTGAGGGAACAGAGGGATATGGACTGAGTAAAGGCAGAAGGTTTCTTTTAGTTTGGTTTGGGCATTGTGATTGGCACAGGCTTGGAGTGCCAAAGGACCTGTTCCTGTTCTGTACTTTTCTTTGTTCTTTGGTCTTAATTTCCTTGATAATAATTGACATTACATACTTTAGTTCAGATTTTCCTTTTTCCTTTTCAACTTTATCCACA
Organism: Carcharhinus amblyrhynchos; assembly: GCF_965287045.1. Lineage (NCBI taxonomy): Eukaryota > Metazoa > Chordata > Chondrichthyes > Carcharhiniformes > Carcharhinidae > Carcharhinus > Carcharhinus amblyrhynchos. The sequence continues at coordinate 90,780,689 of NC_137328.1, read as the reverse complement.
TCTCAGTTCATCTGCTGTTGAAATCCTCATCCATATCGGTACTACCTTTAGCCCCAACCATTCTAATGCACTCCTGACTGGTCTCATGCATTCTACCTTCCAGAAACTTCAGTCACTCAAAATCGCTGCCTCAACTTGCAGCAAGTCCCATTTACATATCACCTCATGCGCTCAGTGAGCTGCCTGGGTTTACCGTCAAGCAAAGCCTTGGTTTTAAAGTTCCCACCCTTGTTTTCAAATTTCTGCATGACCTTGCCCCTCAAATTCTCTTCCGACCCCACAGAAACCCCACAGAAATATCTGTGTCTTCTAATTCTGGCCTTTTGTGCATCCTGAAACATAATTGCCCCGCCCTGGATGGGAGTACCTTCAGTTGCCTTGGTCTCAAGCTCTGGAATTCCATCCCTATATCACTCTACCTTTCTACCTCATTTTTGTTTATTAAGATTCTTCTGAAAAAGGGATCAGTTTGGTTCAGTTGGTTGGACAGCTATTTCATGATCTAGAGCAATGCCAACAGAGCTGGTTCAATTCCTGTACTGGCTGAGGTTATTTGTGAAGACCCCATCTTCTCAACCTTGCTCCTCGTCTAAGGTGTGATGGTCCTCAGGTTAAATCACCATTAGTCAGTCTATGATAATCTGGGACTTTGATGACTTTACCTACCTTACTTATGAAAATCTAAACAGATATATTTTTGTTATTTTTAAGATACTCCTCAGGCCTTTGTGAGTACATTTCTAAGAGACATCTTACCGGCTATAATTGTAGCAGTATTTACATAATTTTAACAAGCTTCCATGGGTCTTTCATTGGCACATGAGTGCAAGCACCTCTTTGGAAATTCTTGAACACTCTTTTGTCAGGGATCAAAGATTTTCCAATATACTGGCCCAAAATCTCTGCAAAAGTGAGAGTACCAGCCATTGTCAATATTGTATAAATGTTACCAAAGCTTCAGACAAGGGCAGATGTATGGTTCAATGTGAAACTTAAATTGTTCCTGATGGAGATTTCCTGTTTCCAATATGAAAATGGCACCCTGCTGTCTGGCTCTCTGTTTTAAACACAGTAAGAAGTCTCATAACACCAGGTTAAAGTCCAACAGGTTTATTTGGTAGCAAAGCCTCTTACTGCGTTTACCCCAGTCCACGTCATCTCTGCTTTAAATGCATTGAATGGCATGAAGTTCCTTAACTTACTGGGCTGAATACAGAATAAACATGTAATAAATTAAAAGCTATTTCAACTCTAAGTACCCTTTTAACAACATGACAAATGATAGCAAGTCAACACCTCTAGTACGAAAATGAACTTCTAGCTGATGTGGAGATTTCTTAAAACATAAAACTTACTTAAAAAATATTTTGCTGGCCTCTTTTTTTCTCTGTTTTTTATTGTTACTTCATTTTCCATGCCTAGCTTGATATTGAATTCATAGAATTCCTACATTACAGAAGGAGGCTATTCAGCCCATTGAGTCTGCACTGACTACAATCCCATCCAGGCCCTATTCCTGTAAACCCACATATTTACCCTGCCAATCCCCCTGACACTAAGGGGTAATTTTTAGCATGGCCAATCAACCTAACCTGCACATCTTTGGACTCTGGGAGGAAACCGGAGCACCAGGAGGATCCTCACGCTGACATGGGGAGAATGTGCAAACTCTACACAGGCAGTGGCCCAAGGCCAGAATTGAACGTGTATCCTTAGCACTGTGAGGCAGCTGTGCTAACCACTGTGCCACCATGTCGCCCCCTTCACCATTCCAGTTTTATGCTTCCTTCATAATCTAGGCAATGTTCAGGTGAGTTCTCCCAACCGGCCCGTAGCATGTTTGGTGGCTGGAGGAAGCAGAGAAGCTGGTGTTATGTGGAGTTTCAGAAATATTCAACTACAGTGTACCCCATTCCTCCAACTGAGCACGTGACATTCAAGATGGGATTTTCTGGCCATGCTCACCCCTAGGCCGGAGATTCCTGCTGAGGTCAACAGATATTTGCATGGACCTGTCCCGCCCACTACAATTCCCATAGTGGGTGAGACAGGAAAATTCCACCTTAGCATATCAATGACCTTGTGTTGAAGTATTTATTTTTAAACAGTTATTGACATTGCTTTAAAAAATAAACTTTAGAAGTAACTTTCCTGAAACTCTTCTATGGAAAAATATTCAAAAAATGACAGAGCTGCAGGTCATAGAATAATAGTGTCATAGAACGATAGAGGTTTACAGCATGGAAACAGGCCCTATGACCCAACTTGTCCATGCCACCCTTTTTTTTAACACCCCTAAGCTAATCCCAATTGCCCGCATTTGGCCTATATCCCTCTATACCCATCTTACCCAGGTAACTGTCTAAATGTTTTTTAAAGGACAAAATTGTATTTGCCTCTACTACTACCTCTGGCAGCTTGTTCCAGACACTCACCACCCTCTGTGTGAAAACATTGCTCCTCTGGACACTTCTGTATCTCTCCCCTCTCAACTTAAGCCTATGCCCTCTAGTTTTAGACTCCCCTACCTTTGGGAAAAGATATTGACTATCTAGCTGACCTATGCCTCTCATTATTTTATAGATCTCTATAAGATCACCCCTCAGCCTTCTACGCTCCACAGAAAAAAATCCAAGCCTATCCAGCTTCTCCTAATAACTCAATCCATCAAGTCCCAGTAGCATCCTAGTAAATCTTTTCTGCACTCCTTCTAGTTTAATAATATCCTTTCTATAATAGGGTGACCAGAACTGCACGCAGTATTCCAAGTCTGGTCTCACCAATGTCTTGTATAACTGCAAAAACACATCCCAATTCCTGTATTCAATGTTCTAACCAATGAAACCAAGCATGCTGAATGCCTTCTTCACCACTCTGTCCATCTGTGACTCCACTTTCAAGGAGCTATGAACATGTACCCTAGATATCTTTGTTCTGTAAATCTCCCCAATGCCCTACCATTAACTGAGTAAATCCTGCCCTGGTTCAATCTACCAAAATGCATCACCTTGCATTTATCTAAATTAAACTCCATCTGCTATTTATCTGTCCACTGGCTCAATTGATCAAGATCCCATTGCAATCCGAGATAACTTTCTTTACTATCCACTATGCCACCAATCTTAGTGTCATCTGCAAACTTACTAACCATGCCTCCTATATTCTCATCCAAATCGTTAATATAAAAGACAAATGACAGTAGATCCAGCACTGATCTCTGAGGCATACCGCTGGTCAAAGGCCTCCAGTTTGAATAATAGCCCTCTACAAGGACTCTCTGGCTTCTGTCAAGAACCAACCTGTCCAGTACTTCCCCAGAGCAGAGAAACTATGATATCTTCTTCGGAGTCATCAACATGTCATTGATGAAGACAAATATCTTGCCAAGGCCACCCCCACACCCCCACTTCTTGCCTTCAAACAACCACGCAACCTCAGACAGACTATTGTCTGCAAAAAATCTTACTCTGTTTATCCCACTCCAACGCCAGCATTGCCACATTCTGTCAAGAAGCCAGTTTTGTATCCATTTAGATAACTCACCCTGGATCCCATGAGATTTAACCTTATGTAACAACCTACCATGTGGTACCTTGTCAAAGGCCTTGCTAAAGTGCATGTAGACAACATCAACTGCACTGCCCTCATCTACCTTCTTGGTTACTCCTTCAAAAAACTCAATCAAATTTGTGAGACATGACTTTCCACTCACAAAGCCATGCTGACTGTCCCTAATCAGTCCTTGCATTTCTAAATGCCTATAGATCCTGTCTCTCAAAATACCTTCCAACAACTTACTCACCACAGATGTGAAGGGCTCACTGGCCTGTAGTTCCCAGGCTTTTCCCTGCAGCCCTTTTCAAACGAAGACACAACATTTGCCACCCTCCAATCTTCAAACTCACCCGTGGCTATCGATGATTCAAATATCTCTGCTCGGGGGGTTGCAATTTCCTCCTTGGTCTCCCATAATGCCCTGGGGTACACTTCATCAGGTCCCACAGATTTATCTACCTTGATGCATTTTAAGACTCCCAGCACCCCTTTCTCTGTTAAATGTACACTCCTCAAGACATCACTATTTATTTCCCCAAGTTCTCTAACATCCATGTTTTTTTCAACAGTAAATACTGATGAGAAATATTCATTTAGGATCTCAACTATCTCTTGTGGATCCACACGTAGATGACTTTGTTGATCCTTAAGAGGCCTTATTCTCTCCCTTGTTATTCTTTTGCCCGTTATGTATTTGTAGAAGCTCTTTGGATTCTCCTTTGCCTTATCTGCCAAAACAATCTCAAGTCCCCTTTTTGCCCTCCTGATTTCTCTCTTAACTCTGCTCTGACATCCCCTATACTCTTCAAGGTACATGATACTGTCTCTGTCAATGTTTAATGCTATTCAAAATTCTACAGTTATAACGATAATGCTGAAAAAGTTTGGTAGTCCCTTACATAATCTAATTAAAACACTGCAAAATTTGAGAGAAAATGAGTTCAAAAATATACTTACCAATCTCTACCAATGAACTCTGTGGCCAAAATTTTCACATTTGGATTAGGAACACAGAGATGGGATATTTCCCAAGATGCTTGGAAGTTGGAATTTTCATTGCAGAGTTGGAGGCTGGCTGGATTAGAAGTCAGAAATGTCACCCTTAGAAAGAATGCAGAGGCTGCTGCTGGGTGCGGAGGCAGATGGGATGGAAGGCCTGCTTTTGTGATTCAGCTCTTTGTTGAATTTATCAAAAAAGACCCTTCCTGCCCTCATCCCATCTCACTCCTTGCCACAAACTCCCCATGCTCCATCCATATTAACCCACATCAGCACATTCCCTCATCCCATCCTCATGATTCTGCAGTGTCCCAGTGCTGCCCAATGCCTCTTTACTCACCTTTTATCACCCCACATATGTGAATTTTATCAGCTATCACTCTACCCAACCCCTGTGGTTTCCATACTCCCTATGCCAACCCATTCCCTCTACCTAATCCCTTGTACTCCTTTTAGCAACACATAGTCCCATCCATCTCCATGGCTCTTTATGGTCCTGCTGCCAACTTAGTGCAAACTCATGCCAACACATGCTTCCCCCCACCCATCACAGTTTATCTTTACCCCCCCCCATGCCAACTTACCCATTGTACACCGTGGGCATACCTCAGAAGCTGCATTGACATAAAATAAAATTATGTGTCTTGTTATGGTGCACAAGTTATATTATGAATTTTTTGAAAATATTTGTAAAAGCTTTTTTTTAAAAAAGCTAACATGGACTCAGTTTAAAGACTGTTTCAAAACAACTCCTAGTTACAAGACAGAATTGTGGATTTCAAACTGGGTCTCTGCTTCTGAAAAGACAAATGGCAACCCTGAACTTAATTATCATCCACTCAAACCTCATTCAGGAGATAACAATCCACCTGACAGGAAGTCTATGATCAGGCAGGGGACAAGGTTAGCTCATTGCTTTTAGGGTATGCTGATAGCTGGGATAATTATTTGCCTAAGCTACAGTAGAGTAAAGGATCAAGGTAGCCAATGAGATTAAACCAAGGCTTTATCTGATGCAATTTTTCAAAGCCATCTCGGTCTTTTGGCTAAGTTGAAGTGTTAGATCAAACCTGGGATGGGGTGCAATGCCTCATCCTGTCAGCTTGGATCTTGTTTGGCTGAGCCCAAGAAGGGATGCAATGTCTTGTCTTGTCAGCTTCAATCTGGTTTGTCCCTCATGTGGGGACCATAATTGGACTTAATTCTAATTGGCTTTTTTTGATTCAAATTAAAGTATAGGAAGGTAGTGATAAAATAAAAGGTAGTTTGCCCAGGACAAGGCTAGTCCATTGCAGCTCCCGTATGCTGGTACCTGTGATGTCCACCCCAACAAAAAATAGAACAAAAGCTAAGAACTATCGGTGAAAGAAAGGCTGTTTGTAGGCGATGACTTATATGGAAAGAGACACATTCTTCACAGGTCATATAATCAATATAGCCACCTTGGCTTTCTTACACAAAGCATTGAAAGGTGCAGGAAGCTGGCTCTAGCACAGAACCATTTTGAAGAAGTTTCAATCCAGGAAGAGACAGAGAATGGCATTTAAAAATAGTCTGCTGTAAAATAACTTGGCAGCTGAAAGTTCTGTGTCTGCAGAATAGAAATATGGAACCTTCTCTCCTTCCTGTAAACCTAATTCCATCTACTAAGCTGTTAATACAACCTTCAGCAATGTGGCAGTGGCATCTATCACAACTGCAAAGATAACTCAAAAGCTGAAGACCTTTACTTCAGATATGTAATATTTTGATTTCAAAACATATGGCTTGCAATGAATACGGACTAAACTGAATTCATATTTATAGCATCATTTTATTTTCATTTGCAATTATTTTTTCTGCAAATGTGTTTGTAATTTTATCATTTCTTAGTTAGCTGCCAGAGCAACAATGTAGCATAATCTACAATAATCTTTTTAAGTAAAAAGGCTTTGCTGCTGTGTATATAGCAACAATCCTTGCAGAAATGTAATCCATAAAAATTTCAGTAATATTACCACAAGGCAAACCTCACTATTGCTATAGGGAAGGAATGTCACAGGGCTTCTCTCTTTCCCTCTCTCAGTTGGCTATGGATTTTCAAGACTTTAAAACAAAACCTTGCTTTCTGGAAAAACATGAGCTTTTTCTGCGTTACTGCATACTTCTGCACGTTGCTCCTTTTCACAGCTCACTCCCAGCACAGAGCATGCTCAGGGAGGTCTTTCATTGCCAATCCCCAACATATCTCCCAATTTCTCTTAAAATTTATTTTTTCTCTTCTTCCTTGATTGTCCTTCTTCAAAACTTACCTTTTGCCGTATTTAAAAATCTTTTATATTCTCCTCATGGCCACTTTCAGGTAAATGATATTTACTACATTTCTCATATTAGTTTATGACTTTGCTCAAGTTGTAAACTCCTTTTACCTTCCTTTGAAATTTAATAGCCAAATGCAGCAAACCTTCTTTATCTCCTAATGCAAATGTCTATTCATGTCTTATTTACCTGTTGAACATCCAACCTTATTCACTTCAAATGCCTCCCTTTCAGAATGAGACCCTTTGATGTTCTAAACCTTTCAGCCACTGTCTTTAGTCTAATTAAATTAGTCATACATACACAGTGCGGCACAAAATAGAACCACAATCCTGTTGCACAGAATATCAAAGCAGACCCCAGAAATACTTGTTTAAAAAACTATTTTCTTCACACAAACAAATACATTGTTTGCAGGCAATTTTGGAGAAACACTTTTTAAAGCGTTGGTGACTGATTTGTTTTTCTTCATTCTTTGAGGGGTTTTGCATATTATTGGCAAGGTAAGTATTTGTTACCCATTCCCATCTGCTCTTGAATTACCCTCTTCAGGGCAACTGCCTTTACCATCTGTACCTCTGTTCTGCTATTCACACATTCTGATCACTTAATGGACACTTTTAACATATTTCTCAGCTTTTTCTTCCTCATTTACATCCCCTTTGTCCAATTACAGATCCCCCGCCCTCATATTATAAGTCCCTCCTGATTTTCTTTGCATTTACTTCTCATGAAGGTCTATCCAGACACAAATCTTGGCTCTATTCCCTCTCCACAGATGCTTTAAAACCGCTGAGATTTTCCAGTATTTTTTGTTTTTGTGTCAGGTTACAGCATCTGCACTATCATCCACTTTTATCTTGCCCTTGAATTGAATGGCTTACTGGGTCAATTCAGAGAGTCAACCACATTGCAGTTGGTCTGGAGTCACGAGTAGGCTGGACCAGATAAGGGTGCCAGATTTCTTTCCCTAAAGGATATTAGTGAATCAGATGGGTCTTTTTATAACAACAAACCTCAACAGTTTCATAGTCACCATTACTTCGACTAACTTCATATTCCAGATTTATTAACTGAATTCAAATTCTATCAGCTGCCAATGTAGGGATTTGAACTCATTACGGTAGCCTTCATGCTTAGGTCAACAGACAGAGTGACATATGAAGCACTGATTATTTTTGAACTCCGTACTAGTTCAGATTTAAAGCCCAGCAGAGTTGAAGGTGATGGAAGCTAGTTTTAGGGGTGGGACAACCTGATTCAGACCCCTGGCAACTTTTTGCCTGTCTGTCTGTTTGAGAATTCAGGCCTATCGTTGGTATTTACAACTGATAATCACAAAAAAAGTGGTAAGTTCTGTTTGATTACTTGCAAAAAAGAAATGAAAGTGCTTTTAAAACCAGAAAATACCCTCTACTGAAGTTTAAACTCCAGAGGACATGTTTCAGTGTCATCTGAGATTTCTAGTCGTAGGATTAATACAATTATTTAGAACAAGAGCTTATATAGTGCCTTTAAAAGCTTAAAGCGAAGAGATTATTGATTTATTATCTCACTGTCTGACAGCTAGGTACTTAGAGGTAGCAGACACAGTGTCCAGTGAATGAATGTTAATCAATCCAAGATTAAAATGCAGAGGAGAGATGCCTTTTTTCATCCAATTAAAACCTTTTTAGAGATGCAGTCACAATTATTAAATTTTTGCATGGTAGGGACTAATTTCCAAATGTTATAAGTGTGTTTCTTTAATAAACTTAACAATATAACAATAAAGGATACACATGGTGGGAGAATAATAAGGACTTAGAATAATCATTTCACTTAGAATTTCTGGAATATAGAATGCTTGGCAGAATGGATATTGACTCAGAGATTACATCTTCCTTGTAGAGGGGACAAAGGAACAGCAGTGTAAGAATGCAAGCAGAACAAGGGGGCATGACAGAAAACAGCAGTCCACCAAGTAGTACACTGCACAGCCTGTCAATAGAAGTCACAGTTTCAACTCTTGGGAATGCTGTGTATTCAAAGAGAGCACACAAGTAAAATCAAGGAAAATCCAAAGATATTTTATAGACAGATAAAGAGGATTAAGGTAACTATAGAAAGAGGAGGGTCAATTAGAGATGAAAAAGTTACTTGCGTGTGATGAATTAGATATTGTACTTAATGAATAATTTGGGCCCGATTTTACCAATCCAGTTGTAAAAATGTGGTGAAGTCGGGCATGAGGCCATTAACGTGATCTGCAACCGCATCCGCGCAGGTGGCCACTTTACTGAGGCCCAGGAATCGCACTGATCCGATTCACACCTGAAATGGATGCAACGGTGTTTTAAATGTACTTAATGCATTTAAATTGAATTAATGAACTGCCCGCCCAATTTTACCAGCATTTCCCCCTTTAACATCTCATTTGCATGTCCAGATTCAGCACAAAACAGACATGCTCAGCAAAAAGTTTTGGGCACTCCAGCTGCTGAAGAGGTAGGTTCAGAGCTTTCAACAACTCTCTGACTCAGATCGGCAGTGGGGGTGGGGCGTGGATCAGATCATTCTCTGGTTGTCGGGGGCAGTGGGAAAAGGGAGGCCCGATCATTTCCTGGTGGGGCTGGGCGGGGGTGGGCTGGGGGCTGGTGGTGGAGAGGAGGCAGGTCAGATGTACCTCTGGGACAGGGGGGGGCGGTAACAGATCATGCTGAGGTCAGGGGGGAGGACAGATCATTCTCTGGGGGAGGAGGGGGGAGGGAGACCAGATCATTCTGTGGGGTGGGGGTGAGGGAGGCCAGATCATTCTCTGGGGGAAGAGAGATGGAGGCCAGATCATTCTTTGGGAGGTTGGGGGATGCAGGGAGGGCAGAGCTTTCTCTGGTTTGAAGAGGGAGGGGGGGAAGCTGGTAAGATGTATCTCTGGTCAGGGGAAGGAGGCCTGTTCGCTCACTGGTGGAGGGGAAGCCAGATGGAACTCTGGTGGGGGCAACGGAGGGGGCGGGGGGACTGCTACCACTCTGCAGGTGATCGGTATGGGGAAAGGGAACAGGGGTTTGCGATCGGGGGGGGGTAGGGGGTGGATAAGGGGGACAGTTATGTTGAAGGGATGGGGGCCATGTCTGTGGGGACATTCGCTCTCTGGCCACTTTATCTGTTTTTTGCCACCTTTGAGCAATGTGCCAGGGCTGTGCTTTTTCTAATTTTTTCTAACTGCACATGCACAGTTCAGAGCTCCAGTCATTTCAGGTGTGCTAAGCCCTACCCACAGTGCAATTCAGATCTGTGATTTTTTTTTCCAGGCTAAGTGCATATGGGGGTGCCTGAAAGCAGATTTTCAAATCGGATCTGACTTGCCCCCAGATTCAGCACTTAGAATGAAAATGGTAAAATCAGGCCCTTAGTGTCTGTTTCCACAAAACAAAGAAGTATAGAACTATTGAATCCCTACATTGTTGAAGGAGGCCATACAGCCCATTGGGTCTGCATCAACTCTTCAACTGAGTATCTTATCCAGGCCCTATCCCAGTAACCCCATGAATTTAGCCCATTAATTCCCCTAAGCCATACATCCTGAGACACTAAGGGGCAATTTAACATGGTCAATCAATCCGAACTGCACATCTTCAATGACTCCAATGACTCTGTCTACATTTCCCACTGCCTCAGCAAAGTAGCCAGCAGAATTAAGGACTCCACGCACCCCTGACATTCTCTCTTCCACCTTCTTCCCTTAGGAAAAATATACAAAATTCTGAACTGGCTCAAGAATAGCTTCTTTCTTGCTTCTGTCAAACTTTTGAATGGACTTACCTTGCATTAAGTTGACCTTTTTCTACACCCTAGCTATGACTGTAACACTACATTCTGCACTTTCTCATTTCCTTCTCTATGAACATTATGCTTTGTCTGTATAGCGTGCAAGAAACAATACTTGTCACTGTATGTTGATACATGTGACAATAATAAATCAAATCAAAAAATCAAACTCCGATGCCTGTTTGGGTACAATGAGGGAGAAATTAGCATGGCCAATTCACCTAACCAGCACATCTTTCAGACTGTGGAAGGAAACTGGAGCACCTGGAAGAAACCCACATAGACATGAGGAAAATGTACAGTTTGCGCACAGACAGTGACCCAAGCCGGGAATTGAATACAGGTCCCTGGTGGTGTGAGGCAGTGCTAACCACTGTGCCACCGTGCCATATGTAAAAGGAATACATACTAGGTTTTTGCAATCTACTCTCATAGTTCAGCCATTTAAGTTCTGTTATCATTTTTTCTGGCGTTGAGAGAGTTGAATTCTGTACTATAGATAGGGTCTGACCAAACCTCTGCACCACTGAAGCATCAATCCATCACTCAATTTCCTTGAGATTAAGGTCACCATTCCATTAGCCTTTAGCAGGGTATCAGGGAATTGACTCTTTTATACATGCATTTACAAAGCACGTGCACATTAATCAACTGGCATCACTTTTAGTTCATGGTGGCCATGGAATTCAGCTGGCCACATCCATGCCATCCATAATGTCCTGTCCTTGGGGTAAGCCTATCATACAGAAAGAGTGCACTGCTCTCCAGTGTGGGCACATCTTTAGGGAAAGTAATAGAGGAATTTACTCTGAAAAACAACACGTCTGACACCTGCTATATGTATCACCACACTGCTGATTGAGTAACTAATTCGGCTTAAATTCCCTGAGGTGAAATAAACCACTTACACTAAAATTCAAGGCCAGAGTCACCTTCACCATCATCAGCAGCACTATCGGTACCCATTGTTGATCTTGGTGATGATCAGGTTGGAAGAACCCTTGTAAATCCATGATTCCCTCCCTGGAGGCTAGGGAGGAAAACCTCCACAAACATGGAAATGGCTTCGTTGGATGAACCTGCATACAGGTAGAATTAGCTCTGATCTCACTCAAGAGCAACAGAGGGATACAACAAAAGTAATTGGAGATGCAAAAAGGATTATAAAGAAATCTTGCAAGGAATATCAAAGCTGAAAGCAAATTTTCGAATAAATTTGTGAAGAGAGTATGATAAAAGGAAATGTTTGGCTCTTTAAGGACGAATGATGGTAAGATTATAACGGATAATTGAGAAATGGCAGGCTTACTGGTGTAATATTTTGCATCTGTTTTTATAATGGAGAAGAAAAAACACTAAATACTTCATGGGGAAAAGAAACCGACAAGTCACTTGTTGTGAAATTCAGTGGATTTGATATAAGGAAATAAGTGAAACTGAAAGCCATATGAGTTTTAAGATAAAGAGATCTCCAGGACCTGATGTTTTTCACCCTGTATTATTAAAATAAATTGCCGATGCATTTGTCATCATTTCTGAAGCCCTCTAGATTCTGCAATTGTGTTTTTGGTTTGAAAAATTTCAAATGCGACTCTATTATTCATGAAAGGAAGGGAGGCAGCAATCAGGTAATAATAAACCTGCCAGTCTATCACAATTGTGGGGAAGTTACTGGAACCTATCATCAGAGATAAAGTGACAGAGATAGAGTTGGATAAGCATGAATTGATCAAAGTGAGTCAGTGTGGATTTCTGAAGGGTAGGTTAAGTCTGACTTTTCAGTTGAATTTTCAAAGCAAATCAATAACGTGGTGAAAGAGCAAAGAGTATGGATGTTATCAAGGGTTCAACATTTCACCATAAATATAAATGAATTGAATAAAGGAATATGGAGGGAACTGTATAGCCAGATTTTCAGACATCTCATTTGGATGCATAGTAAGGTCAGGCACAGAAATTTACAAGCATTTGATCAATCATATTACAATCCTAACGTAATGCCTCCTCAGATAACATCATGTTGGATGCTGCACATTCTGGTACATTGAGGAGTTGCAGTGATTGAATATTAATTTAAGGGGCAGAATTTTTATATGATATTATATTCCCCCCACCACAACTCCTCTGCTCCAGTTCCCGACTAATAAGTCAGTTTGGGATTCCACCCACCACAAAGTCAGCTGCGCCGCTGTCATTTTACACTAGGAGTTGTGTTAATTGCCTCAAGGCAAGACTTCTGTCTCCATCTGGGGAGGAATTCCCAGTAAAAAGTCTGACAACACCAGGTTTTAGTCCAACCTGGTGTTGTCAGACTTTTTACTGTGTTTACACCAGTCCAACGCCAGCATACCCACATGAGGAATTCCCACCCATAGAGAGCTATCAGAAAATCTGGTTGAAAGGCAGTTTTCAGCCTAGCTGGAGGGGGGTAGGGTGGGGTGGAAGTCCAAATTTGGGAGGCCAATGGAAAGGGATAATAGGAGACAATGGTCTTGGAACAGGTGTCTCCAATGTACTTCCAAAGGAGGACCCCCTTCTTTCCTGACACCACCCCGCATAGTAAATGTTGCCAGAATACATACTTGGCCTGGCCACCCAATGCTGTGGATAAAATACCAGCAGGAGAAACTAGGTAGCCATTAATTGATCATTTAAGCATCACTAATTGGTTATTATGCTCAAGGGAAAGAGGAATGCCTGATACCTCCCCCACTATCCCCCTAAACTGGGAGAGAAGTCGGGGCAGGTGTGAAGGTGGTGGGAATGCCACATATCAAATATTACAACCTCATCCTCCCCAAGCCAGCTTCAAAAGTGCTTAAAACTAACCTCAAGGTATCAATATGGCAGTATCTTTTTTGAATCAGAAGGTCATGGATTTTAACTTACCCTATAAGGTTGACCACATCATCGAGGCTGGCACCCTACCGTAATAGTGAGGACATGTTGCACTGTCTAATGTGTCGTCCTATGGATAAAATGTTAAACTGAGTCTTTGTTATTGAAGTCAATGAAAAGAAAACCTGGCAGGTTCGATGGATCCAAGTTTTGCTGTGCATTATTTGTCCACTGTTCCAAAATTGGACAAAGCATGGTAGGAAAAGAAGGTTACTATCTTCTGTTTTGTATAGGAAACCATCTTAAAACATGGCACGTAAGTGGATCAGGTGTATAAGATGACCCCATATTTTTGGCATAAAAGATTCTGCTTTTGCATACCCTCGGTGTTTAGGTTAACCACTCTTTTCAGCTATGAAATGCTTTACTTGCATTAGTGGCCATCCTCAATGTTTTACCAAAGAGACGTATGTCTTAATTATCTGAAACTGTAAGCCAGCACAGGGGGTCAAACTGTGTTGTAAAGATGCGGCAGGAATTTCAGACACACACACACACACACACACACCCACACAGACTGAATAACATTACACCAGTTATCCCAACTGCGAGTGAGATTGGAGGATCTGGTCGAACGTGTTGTAGGTGGATAATTCTGAAATGGGAAGTGCAAAATCTAACCTGGGGGTGGAATCTTTACGATGATGTCATTGCCAAAGTGACTTAAAATCAAAGCATTTGAACTGATTCTCTGACCTTGCCCGCAGTTGGAATTCTCCAGATCTGCTGCAGTGAACAGAGACTTGGCTGAGCGCCGAATTCTTCATTCCCTCTGGCAGTGGTGACAGGGTGTGAATGGCCAGAGAATTTTGGACAGCATCTCCTTCTCCAATCAAAGTAACTTAGGGTGAATCTGATGAAATCTTTGCTTCAGGTGCGAGGGACAATAGACTTGCTGTTTTTAAAAGCTTTGATTTTAAAGGTTAAAGGTTTCTTTATACAATTAATACATTCAATAAACTGCACCACATTAATGTAACATCAATAACTGATGGTTTTTAAGTTACTTTTCACACTTCAAAATGGCGATCACCATAACTCACACTGACTGTTCATATTGTATACATAACCTATCAGTCCACCCCTGTTTGTGGAAGGAGTTTTGGAGGTTGACTTGTACGCTGCTATCTACGGTAATTGTTTCTTAGTTAAAACAGAATTCACCATTGGGCAGATGAAAAAACGTATTGTGGCTCCAGGTGCCCCTCAGGAAACACAGGAAAAATCAGTAGAGATACACACTAACAAGTTGACGTGAGGTTAGCTGAAAAATAAATGTTCTTCCCTACAGCAATATGCATGCTCAGAACCCTGGTAAGTGGGTAGGAGAAAAGTGATGGTATAATGGCCTTTACTTTTCTTACTAAATGGAATAATATGTTGCTTTCTTGTACAAGTTGCAGCCCTGCATAATGCAGCATGCTAGATTTCATTTCTTTTTATTAACTTCGTCTTAATCCTCACGTGCCTCTTCTCACCCTTATTTGTACAGTATATATACAGTCACTGAAAAGTCATTAAACTTGTTTTCCTTTATCCTTCAACATAACCCAGAAATTGCTGCAGCTTTTAGAATCTGAGGAACAGTGTTATTCGAGCTCTGTAACCCAGTGGCTTGGTACTGGTGCTGACAAGGAGTCCACTTTCACCTTGATGAAATTTCCCTACCCAGCCAGACAGGAACTGTTCCCTGCAGGAATCATATGGGTTGTTCCTTTTGAGCTTTCAGACACTCCTGTTACATACACCTTATTGGAAGAGTTTCGATCATTGTCCTTCAGCAATATCTTGCCACAAATTTTGCCTTCTAGTGCTTCAAGTGGTGACATGCTCATTCCATTAAACCCAAGCTCAGTTTCAGTCACTTCCTCATTCATTCTGTCAACTTTAATTTCTGACGCATCCCTCTGTGCGTTCATTCGTATGAATTCATGCACACGTTTCCAAGAACGGGAGGATAGATGTAATTGGTGGCATTAACGTCTTTGATGTTTTGAGCATTAGTAGGAAGGAATGTGACAAGTGCACTGCAGCACATAATTAACTGTCACATTGTGATTACAATTGAATTGTTGCTGGGAGGGAATGACAGATTTTGGTCCCTAAAACCCAGTGGAAAATCTTTCTAACCATTTATCAAAATCGGCTCTAATTCTAATCATGCACTTAAGGGTTTTTTTTGCTGAAGACAATGATCATTGGGAATATCTATGCTAATTCTTTCAAGAGACATGTCCTTGTGATAAGCTTGTGGGTGTACTCACATCCTCCTTTACTCAACTAATGCAGATTTATCTCTTGCCAAATAGTTGTTTTTTCCATGCTCAAGTAAGTTTTCTGCTTGTGTGCTCTTTGTGCACTCATCAGCATGTGGATTTTCACCCATGAAAATTAGCAGTCAGAAAATCTGCGATCTGGAGAATTTCAATGTCACAATATTTCCCTGGAACGTGTTCAGTAATAGTGAATCAAGGTCAGGTTTTTCCCTTGGATGACCTTCTCTTGGTCCTGTGTTTGAGTTATGACTTGTCTCTTTTTTTCTGAGATCAGGGTAATTTGAATAATAATAAAATACTGGCAGCAGCAAAAGTAATAAAACAGTGATATGAGAAAATGTGAAAGCTCACACTTTGTATGGTTGCTAAGATCATCATTTCAATATGCTTTCACTGAGTAGTAAAAGCCACATTTTAGTGTTGTGCTGTAATTTTCAAAATACCAGAAGTTATTGACATTCATGTAACCAACCTAGATCTCATACTATACTCTAATAGCAGAGTGTGCACTTGAGCACGGGTGTTCAATGCATGAAAAAAGCTATTAATTTTTCAGCGCGTGTCTGTGGTGGCTTTTTACCTTCTAAGACATTGCTTTGTGCTATGATGGTCAACTCTGCACATTACCTATGGGCTCAAGAACCCTATCGGAATCTCTGCTGCACTTTACTGCAGAGGAAGACAGGGGGCTGAGAGGGTGCATGATTCCCTAGCCTCTATTTTCTATTTTTAACTTCTGCTCACCTCTTCGCATGAGCAACTTCCAGAGACCAGTGGCAAGAGGTCATGACCCTCCATACAGAAGGTCTTTGATTATACAGCCTTCAAGGTAGCTGAATAAATGCAGATATTGTTGGCTTAGTAATGAGTCTTTGCTGATGAAATTAACTTCTACAGGGCTTGATCAGACAAAATACATCTGAAACAGAAAAGATGGAAACTATTCTGCTCTTTTCTCCTGCCTAGCATATGTTGTCCAGGTCTCACCATTGTAGGGGAGTGCGCTGAGGATGCGGGCTGTGTCAATTTGCAGTTTGATGTTCTCAGTCAGGATGCTGTCATTCAAACTCTCTTACTCAGTTTGGACATAACAGCTGCAGATTTTGAAATGTGTCTGTTGATTTCAGCATCAAATGACAGATTTCTCTGGTTGTGGAGTCTAACTGTGAGGTCAACTGACCCTGTTTGAATTGAGAGGCAGCTGGAGAGAATCCCTTCTGAACTGCTTGAAAGGCTTCTAGTGCCAAGAGTAGCAAGTTCTTTACAACTATGCTTACATCCTGCTTACATGTCCTCTCTAAATTCTTCCTCTGCCAGCTGATACTGTAACGTTTTTTATTCAGTGATCCACTCTTGTAGGAAAGCTATGTCAATGTTCAGCATACCAAGTTTCATATCGGTCACAGCTGTTTTGCAAATATTATCAATAATCTGCCAATCCCATGCACATAGTCCTCTCATTCCATCTTAGCAATCAGAGTTGGATTTTGCCTTCATCAGTCAGATTTATTGACTTCTTTTCTTTCTTTGGTTTGTTTTGCTTGCCCGGTTTAATGGATTTCATCCATTTGTTGAGCAGAGACTTGCAGCTCCGAGCACCCATTGAAGCAGATGGACCATAGCACCTTGCTTGTTGGGGGCTGTTGAACCCAAGCTGGGCAGTGACTGACCGGTGGGACATTTTGGTCTTTACCACAATCAGAGACACTCTATAGTGTCTGTTCTCTATGCCAATCAAATTGTGCTTATCACTCATAAAAGTTATCCTTGTGTTGTGTTAACTTCTGCAGCAAAACTGGAGTTTTCTTTCCAAGGCACAAGCCTGAGCAAAATGTCTGGAAACCCTGGGCTGCCCAAATGCCAGGATCCGCTCAGCACTGGCTTGCTTGCAGGAGTTGCCAAAGCGATGACAAATTTATACAATAGTTATCGTTTGGGCTTCCCTTCAGATGTTTTGTCAGGGTTTACTTCTTTCACGCTCAGCTCTCCTACAGCATCCACAAGGCAGTGCATCATATCGCCCATATTTAGGAGGTTGGTTCATGTGAGCCAAGGTCTGTTCACAGGCTGATGGGCCTGCACACTGCATGTCTGGAGACCAAACCCCCTCCAAATTCCACTGAAACTTTAGTCTGGGGTTGGGATGATCCCACTTTCTGCAGCCAGAATTTTACATCCAAAGTTCGGACGTGTGCCCAATCCTCAAACATGTAAAATCATGTGAGAATACATGGGGCACACATCCTGACATCTTTGTGCACTGGCATGATATGTCTTATGGCTTTAAATTAAGGGGGCGTGGTTATAGGACGGATGTCACGGTTAGGTTCTTTACCCAGAGGGTGGTGAGGGATTGGAATGCCCTGCCTGCTGTAGTTGTAAATGCGCCTAGTTTGGGGGCGTTTAAGAGATCCGTGGATAGGTTTATGGACGAAAAGGGATTGGTTTAGATTAGTGGGTCATTGTTTTTTTAACTGGTCGGCGCAACATCGTGGGCCGAAGGGCCTGTTCTGCGCTGTAATGTTCTATGTTCTATGTGCTATGTCAGTCAGCGGATGTGAGTTGGATATGTGGCCATTGAAAATTAAGAATGTAAATTATTTAAGCATAATTAACCTGGATTTTATGTTGGCCTTGTAATTTTTAGGTTGGCACATGGACAACATGGGCAAACAGCAAACTGTTTTTGGTGATTTGTCATCAAAGTATGGGATGAAAGGAGATAGGAGCAAAGGTAGACTAAGTTGGGAGGAGCTCTCCAGAGTTTGGTGTGGGCTTCAGCTAGAGTTTTGTGAATGTTTTCATTGGTTTCCTTTGAGATTTGTGCATTTTGTTTGGACTTTTCAGGACATTTTAAGTCTTGTAACATCTCTCTAACATTTCCAGCCCTTGGCATCAACAGTACACAAGTCAGCCCCAGCAGTCCAAGGGATTTGCATCTATAACAGGGTTCCCACGTGTCCAGGTTTTCATTGATTGCATCTATGCCAGGCACCTTAATCAATAGCAAGGGGGTATCACTCCATGGATGTTCAAATTGTGTGAGAACAGATTCTACAGGTTTGTGTGAGGTACCCTGGTAGGTCCCACAATGCCTACAGTTTGAGACATTTGCAAGTGAGAAGGCTGTTCGCGGCTTCAGCTTGCCTCGAGAGGTGATTGCTAGGTGATAAATTGGCTATGATGCCATTTAGCACGGGTTGAAGAAAGATACAATCGCTGTCATGTCTCCACAAAGGCAATGGTGGAGAGGACAATAGGGATCTCCTTAAAATTAGGTCCTGATGCATGAACCGTTCAGGGATGCCCTGCAATATTTGTGAGTGTCCAAGTGCAAGTGTCACTCATCTTTGTTGTCCAGTGCTCTGCATAATCTAGCCCTTTCAAGGAAACCACTGGGCCAGGAGGATGCTGAGGCAGATGCACTACATCAGAGGTAGAATCCAATGATGACTCTGATGATAGTTCAATCAAGCAGATGCAGCATGGATTCATGAAGAGAAAGTTGTGTTTGATGAATTTACTGGATTTTTATGAAGATGTAACGAGTGCGGTTGACAGAGGGGAACCGGTGGATGTGGTGTTTTTAGATTTCCAGAAGGCGTTCGATAAGGTACCTCACAAAAGGTTGCTGCATAAGATTAAGGCACACGGAGTTGGGGGTAAAGTGTTAGCGTGGATTGAGGATTGGCTATCTAATAGAAAGCAGAGAGTTGGAATAAATGGGTTGACAGCTGGTGACTAGTGGCGTGCCGCAGGGATCGGTGCTGGGGCCTCAACTGTTTACCATATACATAGACGATCTGGAGGAGGGGTCCGAGTGAAGGGTAACAAAGTTTACGGATGACACAAAGTTGACTGGGAAAGCAGATTGCGTGGAGGATGTGGAAAGTCTGCAGAGAGATTTGGATAGGTTAAGTGAGTGGGCGAGGATCTGGCAGATGGAGTATAACGTTGGCAAGTGTGAGGTTATCCACTTTGGAAGGAATAATAGTAAAATGGACTTATTTAAATGGTGAAAAATTACAACATGCTACTGTGCAGAGGGACCTGGTAATCCTTGTGCATGAATCGCAAAAACTCAGTCTGCAGGTACAGCAGGTGATCAAGAAGGCAAATGGAATGTTGGCCTTTATCGCGAAGGGGATGGAATATAAAAGCAGGGAGGTCTTGCTGCAATTGTACAAGGTACTGGTGAGGCCACAACTAGAATACTGTGTGCAATTTTGGTCCCCTTATTTGCAAAAGGATATATTGGCTTTGGAGGGAGTGAAGAGAAAGTTCACCAGGTTGATTCCGGAGATGAGGGGGTTAGCTTATGAGGAGAGATTGAGTAGACTGGGCCTGTACTCGTTGGAATTTAGAAGGCTGAGGGGAGATCTTATAGAGATGTATAAGATAATGAAGGGGCTAGACAAGGTAGAAGCAGAGAGATTATTTCCACTTAGAAAGGAAACAAGAACTACAGGGCACAGCCCCAAAATAAGGGGAGTCAATTTAGAACAGAGTTGAGGAGGAACTTCTTCTCTCAGTGAATCTTTGGAATTCTCTGTCCATTGAAGCAGTGGAGGCTACCTCATTAAATACGTTTAAGTCACAGGTAGATAGATTATTGACCAATAAGGGAATTAAGGATTATGGGGAGCAGGCAGGTAAGTGGAACTGAACCACTATCAGATCAGCATGATCTTATTGAATGGCAAGGCAGGCTCAAGGGGCTAGATGGCCTACTCCTGCTTCTATTTCTTATGTTCTTATGTTCTGATGGGGAGGTTGGGCAGACATAGGGTGAGAATAAGGGGCCAGAAATAAGGGACCTTCAGGGAAGCAGAGAAACCAGGGAGGCTTTGATTCAGCATCCCTTCAGCTAGGCCATCAAGGCTTGTCTTCCACCTGAGACCAAGGGCACTGCCTCCTTTCCAAACACCTCACACAAAACCATGCCACAAATCCAATATCACATCACTGCCTCTGCATTAATGTATCAATGTGAACCAAATTATGAAGAGAAGAGGTAGAGTGGACAGGATAAAATTTTTCACTTGGTGGCAAGTTCCAGAACCGAGAACATAGATTCAAGATAAGTGGCAGAAAGTGTAGAGGTGACATGAGGAAGAACATTTTTACACAGGGGGTATTTGGTATCTGGAAACAACTGCTCGAGTTAGTTGTGGAAGCAGTGTCCCTGAACTCTTTTAAAAAGTATCTGGACTATAAGTGCTGTAAGCTACAGGGTGATAGGCTGGGTGCAGGAAGCTATGATTAGAAAGGGCACCTAGAGTAGCATGGACTAGATGGGCTGAATGGCTTCCTTCAGTGATGTAGTTTTTCTATGGTTTTATGGCATCCAATCTTCTTTCACCAGACACCAATAAGGCCAAAAGCTATCAAATACTTAGGATACTCAGGGCTTGTGATCAAAGTATTAATTTGTCTTCATAACATTTAAGAAATGCAAAAAAAAACCTGCTTGACAACGTTCACTGATAACTGCATTGATAATGAAAAGAAAGACATCTGTGCAAACCCACTGCTGTACCCACTGTGCCTTAAACTAATTTTTTGCAGGTGCTATACATTGGTGCCCCCTACCCCATCCCCACCACTAAACAGTGACATTAGAGTAGATTGCTGATTGTGATGTCTTGTTGAGACAATTGACATTGGTGGTCACCCTCTGGCCAATGGGGCCTGAGCAGTACTGTGATCTGTAATGGTGCTACTGAGCCACTCTTGGTGATGGACATTGAAGACCCCCACATAGAGTACATGCTGCGTCCTTGCTACTCTCAGTGCTTCCTGCAAGTAGTGTCTAACATGGGGCAGCACTGTCTCATCAGCTGATAGTACATTGTAATTAGCAGCAGATTTCCTTGCCCATGTCTGAACTGGGGTCTAGAGTTGATGTTGAGGACTGCCAGTGTAATTCCCTCCCGACTGCATACCACTGTGCTGCCACCTCTGCTGAATGGTGTCTGGGGCAATATCTGTACGATATGATTCCGTAAGTATAACTACGTCAGGCTGTTAATTGACTAGTCTATGAGACAGCTCTCCTCATTTTGGCACAAGCCTCTAGATGTTAGTGAAGCGAACTTTGCAGGGTTGGGTTTATCATTGTTCTTTCTGGTGCCAAGATTCGAATTGTTTCCTGGTGGTCTCTCTGGCTTTATTCCATTGTTTTATTTGTAGTGGTTGAATACAATTGAGTGGTCATTTCAGCTGGCCCGGGATGATGACTCATCTGACATAGGAAAACAATCATTCAGTGCTATTCCTCATTACACAGTCAACGTCCATGATATGCGGCCGGCTGCAAATGATATCAATGGTCCCACAGCGGCTCAGTGATTGGTGAATTGGGGGCGGCATGGTGGCACTGATGCATCACAGCGCCAGGGACCGGAGTTAGTTTCCTGGCTTGGGTCACTGTCTGTTTGGAGTCTGCATATTCTCCTCATGTCTACGTGGGCTTCGGGTGCTCTGGTTTCCTTCCACAGTCTGAAAGACGTGCTGATTAGATGCATTGGCCATGCTAAATTCTCCCTCAGTGTACCCGAACAGGCGCTGGAATGTGGGGATTTTCACAGTAACTTTATTGCAGTGTTAATGTAAACCTACTTGTGACTAATAAATAATCTTAAACTTAACTTCGGGACACTATTTCTCAGAAATCATTATGAGGGATGAGATGACCTGACATTCTTTTCATTCTCTGCCTGTTCCACCTCTGCCTTCCTTACCCTACCTTGTCCCCTTACCTTCCTCAGAGGCCCCAGCATAACTGTGACCTGAGGATTTTCCTCCATGCTCACTTTCCAACTCCAGGGCTCCTAGTTCATGGCTGGTGAGACTAGCCAGGTTCTCCACCACACCACCTGTGGCAGTTGGCTCTGCATTTTAGTGTTTCTCTTGTCAGTGTGAAGCACTTCTCAGTATTCAATGCTCATGCTGTCCCCCATCCCACTCCAGCCCCCTGAATAATGTTCCCAACATCTTTGCACATCTGTTCCTTTAGTGCACCCAGGGCTTCTGAACTTTTCTCCCAGCCTTATCACACATGCGGAAGTGTGTTCTGAGAAATTGATTCCTATACCTGTGAGTTCAACTAAGGACAAGAAGCCCTTCCACGCATCTCCACATTGGACATGTCAACCAAGTACTCACCCTTCCTGAGCGCAGATGATCATTGAAACTTTTATGGCAGTGAATCCATGTGTGGGAGATCAAGTTGTGCCTGCTGATCTCAAGTGCCACGTTTGCCCAGGCCTTCTTGGTGAGGTAGGGTGGCCTCCTCCTGCCATCCCATAGCATTATGATAGCTTGCCGAGCAGTCACCACTCCCACAAGAGTGCAGAGGCAATCATCTAAGAAACAGGGTGGGAGGGCTTGATGCCCATCTGAATTGCCTTCCTGCCTGGAGTATCTGCCAGGTGCTGCTGCCATGATACAGATTCCCTCTGCCACCTCGGATATCTTCACTGATCTTAAGCAACGGCTTTTAAAAGTCCAAGCAGGTCACCATTGGACCCGGTACACCAACCCCACACTCCCTACACCCCAAACTCCCCCTTCAACCCCATCCTGCTGGTTTCACAGATGCGTTTTAGGCTGGCCAGTCCTTAATAGTCCAGCCAGTGTAATACTGCAGTCTTTCTGAGACTTTGGGGGACCTGGAAAATTTGGGTGCATACAGTTCCCACCCGCCATGCATCAGGTATTCTTCTGGAAAGACATTTATCAGTTCAGAGGTACTGTTCCCACTGAGGTAGCATCATAAACCAGAGGATACTGATTTAAGGTAATTGGCGAAATAAGAAATGGTGGCGTGTGGAAAACTGCTTTACCCTGTCCTTGGTTAAGATCTTGGACCTGAGACAGGGTGAAAGCAGATCCAATTGGGACCTTCAACAATTACCTGAAGTGAAAGAAAATTGCTTTTGCAGATTGCAGGAACAGGTATGATGGGCCAAATGGCCTCCTTCTGTGTTTTAAGTATTCTACAATTCTATGATTCAAGGGAAGCACTGATGATTATTACATTTCAATATGTGACCCTCTCCAACTGAAGAAAAAGCAGAAACAATTGAAAAGATCAATACTTGTTCTGGCAATTTGTCTTTGATTAAAGCCTTGAGGTTAGAAAAATTCAATTTGAACCCAACAGGTACCTCCAGTGTTCTTGGGCAGAAGTAGTGATTAATCCCTCCGGTACATGACTGTGACAAAATATTTACAGTTGTTGCTGATATTGAATTACTGTTTGAATGAACTGAGCTGTTCTATAAATAGAAGCAGTAGTAGGCCATTCAGGCTTTCAAGCCTACTCCAACATTCAACTAGACCATAGAGTCATAGAGCAATACAGCATGGAAACAGGCCCTTTGGCCCAATCGGTCCATGCTGACCATGGTGACCTCCCAACTAGTCCCAATTGGTCCATAAGCCTCTAATCCTTTTACATCCATGTATTTATGCAAATGCTTTTTAAATGTTGCTACCATTGCTGATCTTCTACCTCAATAACATTTTCCTACACTATCCCCACATCCCTCAATGTTTTTAACATCTAGAAATTTGTCTTGAATATTCTCAATGACTGAGTCTCCAACAGCCCTCTGAGGTATAGAGAATTCCAAAGGTTCACCAATCTGAGTGAAGAAACTCCTTCTTACCTCAGTCCTAAATTGGATCTGTCTTGTTCTGAGACTGTGTCCCTTGACTTTTGACCTCAGCCAGGAGGAAACATCCTTTCTGCAACTGCCCTGTTGAATCCTGTAAGCATTTTAAATGCTTCTATGAAATCACCTCTCATTCTTCTAAACTCTAGTGAGTACAAGTCCAGTCCCCTCAATCATTCAACTTAAGGGCAATCCAGGAATCAGTCTGGCGAACTTGCATTCTCTTGCATTTACATTCAAAACTTTTTAATGACAAACTAAAATGACATACTTCCCCTACCCAATTGACAGATCTGATTCTTCAACCTCTTCAGACAGCTGGTGAGAATGCCCCAGTGAATGGGGCGTTGGACAAAAATCAGGATTCCTGATAACAGCGAGGGATCTTGGGATACACCCAACCCATTGTATAGGTAAAAACTTTTGATTCCTTGTTATTTTTGATGCAATCCTACTTTGCCTGCACATTTGCAGTGGGTATAAAAAGAAAACCCATGGAACTCCTTTCATAATAGCACTGTGGATGTACCTGTACCAGATGGACAGCAACAGTTCAGGAATGTGGCTCACCAGCACCTGCTCAGGACAAATAGAGTGAGCAATAAATGTTAGCTTAGACAGCAGTCCCATGAAAGGTAAAAGACAAAGTCAGCACTTCATCCCTTTAAAAGACAACTTTAATGAGCTCTTATGATTTCTTTTAGTGGGGTGTTATGCATCTGTACTTTGACTCAATTTATTTACTTTTTCACTCCATTACTCAGTTTCATTTTTACATCAGAAATTGTTGGAATTTTAATGTGGAAAATGAAACATTTGAATATTATCTGAAATATCCCATTGGAGCTGACAGGTTTATAAGAATTTGTCAAAACTGGCCAACAAGGAAAGAGGGAAAAAAAATTCATCCTTGATAGATGGAAGATTGCAGAGGAAGTGCATCCAAGTCATTGTTGTATACTGAGGATGCAAAGTAATTTCATGAACATGGCCAATATAATGATCATTGAAACTCTATAATTGGAAAGCTATTTATTGTGTGTTACTGTCCTGTGCTGGTTGGTAGAATAATTTAAGAGTAATAGAACTCCCACTCCAATTGCATTCTTTTATTGATATGTGGTATGAGATAATAGAAGACAAGGTGGGGTGATTAGAGGTACCACAGCTGAACTGCCTGATTCCCCATCATCCCATTAAATATATCTGCAGGCATTGATACACCCACCTGGCACTGAGCACAGACTCCAGGTCAATGTCTATACAGTCTCACAGCTGCTGAATTGACTAAACAGACATCTGCAAAGTTGCACAGCACTGCCATTGCTTCCATCTCTTTCCAGGCTAACACAGGGATCAATTGCTGCCCTTGTCAAATTGTTGGTTGCGTTCATATCAAATACGTATTGTTCAGACTGGGAATTCCACTAATTCCAATAATCACTTGCATTTCTTTAGCATTGTTGACATAAATGGTATTGCAGAAAAAACTGGAAAGTAAGCTAATTTTTACAAGCTCTTTGCTTTCTCGTTCCAAATTGAGTCCTGATCATTTCATCTTAATATGCATCATGACTCCTTCTCTTTCAATCTTGGTATTATTTTGATTTTGTTTCTATTCCAAAGTTGCTCTTTTCACAAACTGGAAAAGTCATATCTTTGCCTTTGCGACTCTCAATTTTATTGAAATGTTGATGTTTCTTTTATTGTTACGGTCAAAACAATCTGTATTCACTTATCTCGATTTCTACAGTGGCACTTCATCTTTTCCGACTGTGATATTTCTTGAGTTTAACCTGCCCTCTGTGAATTCATTCTCAATCCATCAACGAAACAATGAAACTTGAAACTTTCACATCACAAAACTACAGGAGAAACATAGTTCAGAAAAAGTTATTTGATGTATGCTAGGTCAATAATTCCCCATTTTTGCATCCAACTGCTGCTTAAATAATTTTCATTATAATTCTCATTTCACATGTTAACAGGACCAGACAGGATAGATAAAGGAATGATGGCTGGAATTTTACTACCCCACCCACCAAAGGAAGCGGAGAGGGCAAGGGGCAGGCAGTGGAAAGGTCTATTAACCACGGATGGGATTTTACAGTTTTGGGAAGAGCGAGGCCGTAAAATCCCGTCTGATGTTCCCAATGGTGGGGGAGTCCAGAACCAGGTGTCATAGTCTAAGAATAGGAGAGAAACAGAAAGATTTCTTCACCCAGAGTGTGGTGAGCCTGTGCAATCTGTTACCACAGAAAGCAGTTGAGGCCAAAACATTGCATGTTTTCAAGAAGGAGTTCTTGGGCAAAAGGAATCAAAGGATTTGCGGGAAAGGTGGAAACAGGTTACTGAGTTGCATGATGAACCCTGATCATAATGAATGGTGGAGCAGGCCTAAAGGGCCAAGTGGCCTACTGCTGCTCCTATTTTCTATGTTTCAATCGCTCTTTCTTGTGAAAAATAATGTTTTGATATCTGTTGTAAGTTCATCTATTGCCATCTTCAACTTGGGCTCACTTTTTCAACTGCCTTTTCAACTCCCTATGCAAAGTAATATTGCAATAATGAGCAGCTGGGTTTCCGCATCTTCTCCAGCTCACTTCTTCTTTCAGCCATTCAAGCCTACTCTGAGGCTTAACCACAACACTGCACTACCCATACCCTGATTTCACTACAGCCCATCATGGTGAGAAGGAGATGTATCTGGGGACTGTATTTATTCAGGCCTAAACAGATTACCTTCCAGCTAATTAAAACAAGTTGTTTCTTTCTGGTTTGGAGGGAGGTGAAAGAGAAAAATTTTACAAGTGCTCAATGTAAAAATCATAAGGCAACATTTTATGTATCCAAACAAGCAAAGTCAAATTTGAAGCAATTTCTGAGCAATTTCTGATATCTTACCTTAGTCCAGAAATTCAATGGCACTCACAAAGAATTAAAACATTAATTTGAAACCATTCAGGTCACAAGTAGCCAGAATTCATTGGCATCAAAGTTTCCAGTATAAGAATTAATTGTCAAGCCAAATACATATTTTATATTCATTCACAGTGTATAAAAGTCACTGGCAAAATCACTATTTCGGAAAGGTTGATGGGATAGCATTGTTAATTAAGGATGACATTTGTACAAAAGTGAGGAATGACTTTAATTCTAAAGATCAAAATGTAAAATCAGTTTGGGTAGAGATAAGAAATGACAAAGAGAAGGAATCCAATTGTGGGAATGGTTTATAGGCCTCCTATGAGTAACAACATTGTAGGATGGGTCTATAGCAAGACATAATGGGACCTTCTAAGAAAGACATTGCAGTTATTATGGATAATTTTAATCTATATCATTATGGGGAGGCTGTGGCACTGTGGACCAGCAATCCAGAGACCCAGGGTAATGCTCTGGGGACCCAGGTTCAAATCCTACCATGGCAGATGGTGAAATTTAAATTCAATAAAAAGTCTGTAATTAAGAGTCTAATGATGACCTCTGCCTCTTGTTGTTATAACCCACCTTGTTCACTCATGTCCTTTCAGGAAGGAAATCTGCCATTCTTACCTGGTCTGGCCTACATAACTTCAGACCAACAACAATATGGTTGACTTTCAAATGCCCTCTGAAATGGAGGGCAATTAGGGACGGACAATAAATACTGGCCCAGTCAGCAACACCCACTTCCCATAAAAATGAACTTTAAAAAATTTTAATTGTATAAATTAGATTGGTAAAGTTTCCAAGGAGATGATTTCCCTGGAAATAGAATGTTTTTAGGCTAATTTCATAGAGCAAGAGTAAACTCGCCCATTATATCAGGATGGATAGAAAATCAAAATTCTGTGGCGCATCTTGGTTCATGATTCACAAAACATTTATTTGGAGGTACAGCAAGCGACTAAGAGAAAATTGACTGTTGTTGTTTATTGCAAAGGGATTGGAATATAAAAGTTGGAAAGTTTTGCCGCTTTTGTACAGGACATTGGTGCAATCACATCTAGAGTAATGTGTACAGTTTTAGTCTCTTTATTTAAGAAAGGAAATAATTATATTCAAAACAACGCAAAGAAGGCTCGCTTGACTAAACCCAGTATTTTGCAATGAGGTAGGATTAACTAATGATCCCATAGTAAAGAAGGTAGCTGTGATCGTAACATGATTGAATTTCACACTCAATTTGAGGAAGACAAGGGAGGGTATAAGACTGGTCTTTTAAATCAAGGCAGTTACTCAGGTCTGAATATGGAGCTGAGTAAGGTGAAATGAGAAAATAGGTTAAGGGATAGGTGAGTTGAGATGCACTGGCAGGCAGAACATGCAGCAAAGATATATTCCCAGGAGAAAGGAGGAATCTAAGAAATGAATGCATCATGTGTGGCTAACTAAGGAAGTTATAGATAGTGTTGAATTGAACAAAAAGGCATGTAATTCTGCCAATATTAGAAGGTAGGGCACAAATTTTAAAACAGCAATAAGAAGTGAGAAATAAAAGTATTAGAAAAACGTAGATAGAAACATACAGCAGGAGCTTTGACAAGTATTTAAAAACAAAGGAGTAACTAAAGGGAGCATGGGTTCTCTCGAAGATGAGTCTGGGGAATTAATAATTGGAAATATGGAAATGACAGAAACAGTAAACATTTTTTTTTTGTCTATCTTCATTGTGGATGACACAAATAACATCCCAGATAGACTTATAAATCAAGAGATGAAAAGAAGAATGGAACTTAAAACAGTGACAATCGCCAGGGAAAGTGTACTGAGAAATCTATTAGGCTAAAGGCTGACAAGCCACCAGGATCTGATATACTTATTATTATTATTAAGGAGGTTATAGCAAGGCACTTAAAACATCTTATTGCAATTAGGTAGATTCAACTAGTTACAATCTAGATAAATGACTTGAATGAAGGAACCAAATGTACAGTTGCTAAATTTGCGGATGAAGAAAGATGGGTAGGAAAGTAAATTGTGAGGGCAGCATAAAGAGATTACAAAGGGATTGAAATAGATTATGTGAATTGTCAGATGGAGTATAATATGGGAAAGTGTAAACTCGCCCATTATATCAGGATGGATAGAAAATCAAAATTCTGTGGCGCACCTTGGTTCATGATTCACAAAACATTTATTTGGAGGTACAGCAAGCGACTAAGAGAGAAAATTGACTGTTGTTGTTTATTGCAAAGGGATTGGCATATAAAAGTTGGAAAGTTTTGCCGCTCTTGTACAGGACATTGGTGCAATCACATCTAGAGTAATGTGTACAGTTTTAGTCTCTTTATTTAAGAAAGGAAATAATTATATTCAAAACAACGCAAAGAACATAAGAACATAAGAACATAAGAACATAAGAACATAAGAAATAGGAGCAGGAGCAGGCCATCCGGCCCCTCGAGCCTGCCCCGCCATTCAATAAGATCATGGCTGATCTGTCGTGGCTCAGTTCCACTTTCCCGCCCTCTCCCCATAACCCTTAATCCCTTCTCTTATCAAAAACCCATCAACCCGCTTCTTAAAAATATTTAGCGAGGCAGCCTCCACCACTTCAACGGGCAGAGAATTCCAGAGATTCACCACCCTTTGAGTGAAGAAGTTCCTCCTCAACTCCGTTCTGAACCGCCCCCCCTTTATCTTGAGGCTGTGCCCCCTAGTCCTACTGTCTTTTTTGAGCGGGAAGAGTCTTTCCACCTCTATCCTATCCATCCCATTCATCATCTTATACGTCTCAATGAGATCTCCCCTCATTCTTCTAAACTCTAATGAGTACAAGCCCAGTTTATTCAGCCTCTCCTCATAGCTCAACCCCCTAGGGAGGTCTTGCTGCAGCTGTATAGGGCATTGGTGAGGCCGCAGCTGGAGTACTGTGTGCAGTTTTGGGCGCCGCACCTGCGCAAGGATATTTTGGCCTTGGAGGGAGTGCAGAGGAGGTTTACAAAGAAGGCTCGCTTGACTGATTCCTGGGATAAGGGGGTTATCTTATGAGGAAAGGTTGGGCAAGTTGAGCCTGTATCCATTGGAATGTAGCAAAATGAGAGTTAATCTTATTGAAGCAAACAAATCCAGAGGGGAATTAACAGGATGGATGCTGAAAGGATGTTTCTCCAGTGAGAGAGTCTAAAACTAGGGGACACAGTTTAAAATAAGACGCTGTCCATTTAAGCAGAAGATGAGGAGAATTTATTTTTAATCTCAGAGAGTCATTAATCATTAGACATCAGTGAATGCAGGGTCATTGAATATTTTTATGTCTGTGTGAGATAGATTCTATGATTCTGTGATTCTATCTTCTTGAACTGCTGCAGCATATTGAATACACTCCAACACTGCTGTTTGGTAGAAAGTACAAGGACTTTGACCCACTGATGATGAAGGAACAGTGATATATCCAATTCAGGATGATGTGGGAACCTATGGTATCTCCATGCATTTGCTACCCTGATTTGGGAGATGCTGTCAAAACAAATTAGCGAGTTCCTGGGGTGCACAATACACACTGTGCCATGTTGTGTCAGTGGTCAAAGAGAGAATGTTTAAGGATGGAAGTGCTGACAGTCAAGGAGACTGCTTTGCTCTGGATGATGTTGAGATTCTTGGATGTTATTATTTGAATATTAGAAGGCTAGAGAAAAATCAACAACAGGATTAAAGATTGAAGTGCCAGTGTAGGAAGAAAAGGAAGAAAAAGGTTTTCTATGAAGTTTTAAAAGAGAAGCGTGTTCTGATCAGACAAGGGTGAGATTCCAGACACTATCTAGCATATTTAAAAGGAAGGATGCTTTGCCCTAGGCTGGGGCCATTTGAAAAAAAAATGATATATCAAGTTAACGGTCTCCAGGGTAAAAAGCAGAGTACTGGGAAGACAGTAAAATAAAAAAAAACACTGAACAGTCTTAAATCACAAGTGCCTACAAGAGAAGTAGCAGGCTAATTCTGAGCCATGGGTTGTTTTGATGCAGAAAATGATTCCCGGGATTCCTGAACTGAACATTTTCAGTACTTTGCACAAGTAACTAAAATTGCAAATGAGTTTCTTGTACCAGCTTTTTTCAATGCAACAGGAAACAAAACCTGCAATTTGCTCCAAAGGTTGGTTCATCCAGCAAAGTTAAGAAGCAAACCCTCTGATGATCTGACAAAAATCCTTGAAGGGCATCGTTCTCCAAAGCCACTAATCATCACAGAATGGTTCAGGTTCTACCAAAGGAATCGAATAGGAAAATAAAAGCATTGCTCAGGTTGTGGCAATAGAACAAAGAACAACCCAGCACGGGAAAAAGGCCCTTCGGCCCAACGAGCCCACGCCGCCATTTCAACAAAGCATTTTCCTACACCTACCCTGCCCCGTGTGTATGTGAATGGCAATCTTAAAACGGCTGGCACAACATTGTGAGTTTGGTAAGTTATTAGGAGATACTCTTTGAGATTATCTAGTTTGTGGTCTTCAAAATGAGGCTATCCAAAGAAGGTTACTCACTGAACCTGCTTTGACTTTAAAGACTACAATAAAAATGGCAGTGTTGATGGAACTGACTGTTAAATAAGCTTCACAATTTCATGCAGATGTGAAGATCCACAAGTTGAGAACTGCCCATAAGAAGTCAGAACAGCAACAAGCATGTCACAGGTGTGCCAAAATGGGCCATTCCAGTTAACGCTGGAACAAGGGTATTCAATACAAGAATTATGCCAAAATGGGTCACCTTGTAAAAGTTAAACCAGCTTCCCTTGAGAAGAATATTCAAAAGAGGAATCTGGATACCTTCAAGAAGGAGAACAAAGAACAAATAACTTACCAGTCCGCCATCGGTTTCCAGTGCAGCCTCAAAGAACAAAGAACAAAGAAAATTACAGCACAGGAACAGGCCCTTTGGCCCTCCAAGTCTGCACGGACCATGCTGCCCAACTTTCTGGGGACCATATCCCTCTATTCCCATTCTATTCATGTATTTGTCAAGGCGCCCTTTAAAAGTCACTACCATATTCGCTTCCACTATCTCCCCTGGCAACAAGTTCCAGACACCCACCACCCTCTCTGTAAAAAATCTGCCTCGTATATCTCCTTTAAAACTTGCCCCTCACATATTAAACCTGTGCCCCCTAGTAATTGACTCTTCCACCCTGGGAGAAAGCTATCCACTCTGCCCATGCCTCTCATAATCTTGTAGACTTCTATCAGGTCACCCTTCAACCTCTATAGCTCCAGTGAGAACAAACCAAGTTTCTCCAACTCTTCTCATAGCTAATGCCCTCCATATCAGCAATATCCTGGTAAGTCTTTTCTGTACCCTCTCCAAAGCCTCCACATCCTTCTGGTAGTGTGGCGACCAGAATTGAACATTATATTCCAAGTGTGGCCAAACTAAGGTTCTATAAAGCTTGCCAATTTTTAAACTCAATGCCCCAGCTGATTAAGGCAAGCATGTTGTGTGCCTTCTTGATTATCTTCTCCACCTGCGTTGCCACTTTCAGTGACCTGTGTACCTGTATACCCAGATCCCTGTGCCTATCAATACTCTAAAGGGTTCTGCCATTTACTGTATATTTCCTATCTGTATTAGACCTTCCAAAATGCATTACCTCACATTTGTACAAGTTGCATTCATAGAACAAGTTGCATTCTACAAAATAATTTACTACATTGAAGAAAATAATTAAGACTATGAAAACGAGAATGTCTGGGAATATGATGAAGAGCTCCAACTGAATGTCTTATCCGTACAGGGTGAATCACATAGATTCTGGATGATTCTGAAGTTAAGTGGACAACTTATTAGGATGGGAATTAATACTGGTGCTGCTATATCTTTAATTCTGGAGACTACATACCAACAAAAACTGAAGCAGCCTTTACAACCAACTGATGTGATTTTAAGAACATAAATGGAAGAGATTGTGCCATTGAAAGGTTCCCATTGAGTGGACAAACAAAAGAGTTGCCTCTCCATGTGGCCCATGGTAATTATCCAATTCTATTTGGGAGATCATGGTTGGGGAAGATAAAGCTTAACTGGATTCTTGTCAATAGATTGGTCAATGCCAAAACAAACAGGACCCTGCATACCCAACTCACAATCAAAAAACAAACAGACCTCACTTTTGTTGGAGGTTGTCAATGTTTGATATCTTTGTAGTTTTACTTATTAATTCTTAGGCCAACATCTCTTGCCTTCTTTTGCAAAGTTTTCATTGAAAATGAAAACAAGTGTACTAACTAATTAAAATAAAATTAGTCATGCATTTAATTCGATTTTTAGTGTTTTTATGTTTTTGCGGATTTAACAAGCTTGTTTTTTAATAAATAGTTTGTTGCATTTTACGGTTCCACCCCACCAAGGCAGGGAAGTCAAATTTTGCATATTGATTCCCCAATTTCCGATCTCAACATCTTCCACATCAACAACAACTTATATTGATATAGTGCCATTAACATGTAATACATCTCAACTTCACAGCAGTCTTATCAAACTCAGCTTGATCATACCAGAAGGTATGCCGCTGCTGGAGTAATTATAAATTGAGGATGTGCAAGTTGCCAGAATTAGAGGAATGCAAATATCTCAGAGGCAGAGATAGGTGGGCTGAGGCCGTGGACAAATTTGAAACAAGGTTACGAACTTTAAATTCCTGCCGTGGGTGGGGTGGGGGAGGGGAGCGGTGTTCGCCTTCAGCAGGACTGGAAGATCCTATCAATGGGAGGGGCTGAAAATCTAGCTCTGAGTTAATGTTTCAAGTCTGTATGAGCCTTCAATGGATTTTTGGCTGGCCCACTGTTTCCGCCACAGTGGGAGCTGACGCGTTGGCGAGGGAAAACCCCAGCCACTGACTTTGCTCGTCCTAATATTTACTTTGCTCATATTTACCAGAGGTTGGACAAGCAGTGTCAGAAACAACAGAGGAAACAGGAAAAACTAAAGAGCTGCAGCAGGTGTGGGTAATGTATGCCTTATTCTCTTTGTAAACGAGGCCAAAAGAAATCAAATGTGCATCTATCACAATTAAATGGAACTGTCAGCCTTCTGCAGAACTTAATGTTCAGAGATATAGACCCCTGCATTTGTACCTGTCCTTGCAGTAACTGCTGGACACGGTCTATTTGTTGCTTTTTCTGTGATGCTCTTATGTCCAATTCTTCTTCACAGCATAATATCGGTAGTTCCTTCAAATAGCAATTTAATCCAATTATTCATATTCCTAATGAATTTATCATTAAAATACATCTGCATATGAAAAATTCAGTGGGTTAGGAATGAGATGGTATTGGAATTATGGAGGAATTCCACTTGTTTATTGAGGTTGCTGGCAGGACTGTGGAATAAGATCTACCCACTTCTTCATTTGCTTATTCTGGTGGGCTTTGGGCACCAGTTGCGGTCCCAGAAATAGCTTTGAAGTCTTGTGGGAGAAAGGGCAGTGCTGGTATAATAAACTGATTCAGACTTTCCGAAGGAAATTCAGGAATGAGGCTGAGCTTGTTGGACAGGGCAGCTGAGCTGGCGCTGGCAAAGGTTTGCAGATTTAATGCAGACCCAAGCTGAACAGTGGCATAGTGGTATTGTTGCCAGAACTAGTAGTTCAGAGACCCAGGGTAATGCTCTGGGGGCTTAGGTTCAAATCCCACCATGGCAGGTGGTGAAATTTGAATTCAATAAAAAATCTAGAATTAAAAGTCTATTGATGACCATGAAACCATTATTGATTATCATAAAAACACATCTGGCCTACTAATGTCCTTTAGGGAAGGAAATCTGTCAAGTTTCCCTGGTCTGGCCTTCACGGTGTGACTCCAGACCCACAGCAACATGGTTGACTCTCAAATGCTCATAGGGATCGGTAACAACTGTTGGCCCAGCCAGTTACACCATATTGCATGAATGAATGAAAAAAAACTCCTGCATCTCTGGCCTTCATAGTAAAGTAACTAAAGCTGAGACTTACTTTTTAGATGGCAAGCTCCAGAAGTTCTTCTAAGGACTGTTGGTTTGTCTATTGCCTGAAGAAACTTACCACTGCAACATGCAATGAGGTTAGCCACAAGTGAATTTTGCATTGGAGGATCATAAGCAGCCATTAGTTGGCCTAAAGATGCAAACATTTGTTTCATGCTCACCCCCCAGAAATCTACAAACAGGTGGAAATACACTTCCAGTACTCTAAGCTGTCTGTTGAAAAGAAACTCTTGAAAAGAACTAGGTTAGTTAATACCTCAATAAAAGAGATGTCAGTGACAGTCCTCGAATGCTCCCATTTACTGGGAACACAATAAAAGAAACACAAAAAAGGGTCAAATGGGAATATGTAGAATCCGAGGACGGGCTTTAACACAAGTGATGGCATTCTCACCTGCTGCTGGTGAGCTGGTGAGAGCTCCGTATTGCCTCCCTTCTTCGGCCGACATTATTAAATTCCAATCAGACACTTTAAAGGTCGGCATCAGTCTGCATTTCCAGCCTCCAAGTGTGATCAGGACTGCAGCTCGCCACTGTGGCCAACCATGCACTCACCTGAGGACCAGGATCAGCTAGGGATCTGGGGTCAGTGTTGATTGTGGGAAGGGGATCATGGCTTTGGGGTCATGGGAAGAGAAGGAGGTGGTCTGGAGGCAAGGGCAGAGGATAGTTTTTTCAGTGCCTCCCCCTACCACAAGCCTCAATGCTTAGTTCCTCGATCAGGCACTGAGTGCCTCAGAACAAGTAATATCCGCCCCCACCCCCAGCTCTCCCTCTGTACCCGCCCCCCACCCCCCCGCCCAGAGAATAATCTGATCTCACTCCCTCCCCCATCCCTGACCACAGAATGATCTGGCCTCACTCAACTGATGATGGAGCAGCGCTCCGAAAGATAGTGGTGTTTGTTACCAAATAAACCTGTTGGACTTTAACCTGGTGTTGTGAGGCTTCTTACTGTGCTCACTCTCTTCCTCCCAGAGAATGATCTGGCCTCACTCCCCACCCCACCTGCTGAGAATGATCTGGCTTCAATCACCCCCTCCCCCCAGATAACCATCAGCCCTCCTCCCCTCCCAACCACCAACGGTCTGCCCTCCTCCCACCTCCTCCACCGACCAGACAACAATCGGCCCTCCCTCCTACTCCCCCGCCCCCCCCCCCCCCCCCAAGGGAATGATCTGGCCCGTCTCCCTCCTCCTCCACCCACCACCACCCCCCACAAAACACACACACACACACACACATACACACCCCACCACTGATCTGAGTCAGAGAGTCATTGGTCTGCTGTCACTCGCCTCTTCAGCAGCTGGAGTGCCCGATTCACACTTTTATTCAACATGTCCATTTCAGCACAATTCCTGATCGGTGAAAGTGGTGGTAAAGGGGGAAATGCTGATAAAGTTAGTTGGGCAGTTCATTAATTCAATTTAAATGCATGCAAATACATTTAAATCACCGCTGCGCCCATTTCAGACACAAATCAGATCGCAGCCGTTCCCGGGTCTCGGTAAAGTGGCCATCTGCACGGATGTGTATCGTGTTAATGGCCTCTCACCTGACTTTACCATGTTTCCGCACCCGTTTAATGGTAAAATCGGGGCATATATTTAAAATATTTATTATTACTGTTGCTTATAAATTGCACCAGTTACTTAATGTGCTTTGTATAATAAGGGACTGAAAGAAGGAGGGATGTAGTCACTGGCCCTTTTATCAGACTGGTCATGTGAATACGTTGCCCAATGGGGAACTTGGTGCAAAGCATGAATGTTTGCAGCCAGGGTAGATACAAAAGTGAAAAGTATTAATATCGTAAACACACTCTATATATTGTATTTTTATCTGTCTGTAAATAAACCATTATAGTTCATTCTACAAACTGGTCGTCACCAATCCTTGCAATCACTGTATTAACCATTTTGAATTTTCTGCCCAAAGTCATAGAATCAAAGAATCTCTACACTGCAGAAGGAGGCCATTTGGCCCATCAAGCCTGCACCAACTCTCCAACAGAGGACCCCCCCCCCCCACCCTACACCCATAACCCTATGCATTGAGACTGCTAATCCCCCTAACTTAAGCATCTGGGGACACTAAGGGACAATTTAGCAGGGCCAATCCACCTAACTTTCACATCTCTGGACTGTGTAAGGAAACAGGAGCACTGGAAAGAAACCCAAGCAATTACGGGGAGAGGTTGCTAACTCCACACAGACAGTCACGAAAGGCTGGAATTGAACCCGGGGCCCTGGAGCTGTGAGGTGCCAGTGCTAATCACTGTGCCACAGTGTTACCCAGTACAATACTGAAGGAGCCTTCAGAAGCTTCAGCTGCATGATGTTTTCAGTCTATGCTGAACTCGGTCCCAGAAGCAGGCCCAATATAAGCACAAGCTCTTTGTACAGATGTAGCACCTTTGCAACACGATATCGCTGGGCATGAATCTTACTCCATGCAAGCTGCACTCAAAAGCTGCTTACAAACTGAAACATAATGCTCAAAAATAAAGGAACTATAAAAAATAACACTTGCAAAAAAGCAAAGACGCACTGTCAAGGCGCACTTTCATATACAGAATAAATATGTTATCTCACATTCGGTTCCTGTCAGATGAAAGGATCTCCAACTCTAATTGCCCACTTTATATGGATGCATGCTCTAATTTATATCTCATTAATATTTATGGTAATATTAATATGTAACTCTGGTAGACTTTATGTGAGAGCATTGCAAGCAATCTTGAAACATTAGTCGGAAGATCATGGGGTTGACTTGTGAAATGGGAGATAAAGTGAAAAATGGGTGGAATCCTCAGTGCACCTTACATTCTCAAGAGCTTGCCTGATCCATTTAGTGGCCAGAGGTTTGTGGACACAATACGCTGATTTTTAATAATTTATAGGAATCTGGATATTTACTAAATCTATTTGAATGTGAAATATTTATGTGCAAGATTGCTTTCTTTTGCAACTTTTTTAAAGTAGTTTTATATGAATTTTTTAACAAAAGCAGATATGACTGTTCATTGGGATTTGTGTGGGTGGGTAAAGCATCAGAAATTATATTTAATTCTAAATTATTAAACACAACAGAAGGTTTAAACATATTTATATGTAACAGTAGTTAAACTGATGATTTTGCCAGATGATTTTATTCTTATGTTGGTTTTAACATGATTTGTAGAGTAAGGACTATAAGTACCTGGAATAATCTATGCATCCCTAAGCAAAGGGCAAAATTCATTTATCTAAATAATTTAGATGATCTTTTTCAGATTTCACTGTACATTTTTACACAGCAGACATTCCGATTTACAATTTAGATTCAAGCATCCTGATTTACAATTTAGATTTGCTACTCAATTACTTCCAATTTTTGTTGAGTTGACAATCCAATAAATTAGCATTAATTGACTTTTAATTCTATGTATGTCCTCTACCATCTGTGTTCCCACACATCCAAATCGAAGGGACCTAACTGTATTCGAATCTATCTGCATAACCTTGATAATCTTGAAGGAACATTAGAAGTGGCTAATGTTCTCCCCCAAGATATTGTTATTTATGTCACTAATCATGGAAAACAGTATCAGAAGAAATATATTTTATTAAAAATATCATTTTACTGCTTTACTTTGCTTGTAAAATATGTTATTAGTCAGCCAATCAAATATTCATTACACTTCCATGTCTTGGCCCTTAGAGTTGGTATTGTCGCCCTGTTTAAAAGAGCTCTTGACATTTCAAACCATAAAATTTGTTGCCATATGTCAAGCATCATTCTTACACTATCGATACTTAATGAAAGAATTGTTGTGGTCAACTCATTTGCTGTGGGAATATGATGAAGGGCTATGTTACAGACTGAGTTCCAGACCAGTGCCAACAAGTCAATGTTGCAGTTAGAAGTTTGTTCACTATATTTGTGAATTCTAAAAATTCAGCAGTTTATCAGAAAGTACCATAAGTGCCAACACAATAAATCACAGATACGTTCCACCAAGAAGTTTAAGAGTTCAAGGTTTGCCCTTTGCAAAAGAGGCAGCAATGATTTTTTTCTGTTATGTATAGTTCTACACATTACAAAGTCATGCTGAAAAATCCAGATACTGCATCATAAGGCATAAAATGAACCATGATTGTCGAGTAAAGGGTTGGCTGTAACACTATTCTCCAAAAGTGTTAGAAAATGGATATGGTTCAACATTATGATGGCCACGAAGGGCACGGGGGATGGTTAATTGATCTCACCATGGACCTCGTGGAGTATGAACTCTCTAATTGAACAAATGGAGAATTACCCAATGGAAAATAAGCAGTGGGGGTCAAAACCCATTGCCTCAACCCAGATCAGTATTCTGTAGGTCCCCAAGTATTGATTTGCCAGCTGTAAACCATGGGCGCGAATCTTTCTTGTGTTATCATTCAAGGATCTTTGGTAATGGAAGACTGGCCTTGGTGGAATCATTGCATTAAATAAATTGCATTAGTACGTGTGGATGTTAGGAATAAGTGGCAGTTTTAAGTTTAATTTATATTTCTGTATTTACATGTTGAAGGGATATCTAAGTTTTGGTTTCACTTGAAAAGTTGTTTGTAAACCTACATTTTTAACACCCCTTAAAGTTATTTTGGGAATTTAAAACAAAGTAGAGAAATATGTGTTGCTGCCTAGCAACAGAGAGGCCACAGGGAAACAGCAAGCAGTTTGAGGGTTATACTCGAAGGTGAAGGGAGAAGTTGAAGTCTCTCTCTAGCTGGACATACTAGCAGGTTGCTGAGGAAAGTAAGTCTAAGAATCTTAGACAAGTTGCTCTAATGTCAACATAGCATTGGATGTTGAATGAGTTCTGGATCTCAGGGGGAATACAAAGTTGTCAAATGTCTAGCAGGAGAGGAAATTGCAGGGAGTAGATCCTAAATGAAAAGGAGAAAGGTCCCAAGAAGTCCTTTAAGTTAAGTCAAAGGACAAGGACAGAGAATCTGGACTAGGTCCTGTTTGGTGAAATTAAAATAAGGGACAGAGGAAAAATCTCTGAATTAAAGAGAGAAAGCTGCAGGGAACAGAATCAAGGCAAAGAGGAATTGTAAAAAGCCAGAATATCTAAAGCAACAGCTGGTGACTCCTTACTTCAGGCCTGTGAAGTGATGTGTTTTATTGACACAGCTGAGTAACTGAGGGAGAGTGTATGTAAGTCAAAACTTGAATGAACATGATAATCCAGGGAGATAAACGTTAGAAGGAGGGATGAGAGTACTGGAGGTGGATCCTTATGGAAGGCGTCCTACAGGAAGCATCGTTTGGGGAAAGATTTCAAAGCAATTTCTTTGAGAGTGGAGATTGGAAATCCTTTGTGAGAGATGGGGTTCAGTAAGATCAGTTGATGTGACAAGCGTCTGTGCGGAGTTAATGAGAGAAACATAGCATCTGTTTGGGGTTGACATCTGGCTTGGTTTCAGAGTGTGTTGTATCTGACCACAGGTCACCTATTGGTTTACTTGGACGGTGTAGTTACTGTGAACGTTAAGGGTATAAAATAGATTTTGTAAATTGTGTTATCGTTATGAGTCTGTATATATCTGTAAAGATATAGCTGGGGTGGGTGAAGTTGTGATGTAATATATTTCAGCTCTACTTGTATAATAAATTATTTATTCTTTTGTTGATTTTTAATCAAAAAACTATGTGACTCTGTTCAGTGGCCACCCTCCACATTATAAACAAAAAATAAATGTTAGGATCAATCATGTCAGGTTCCACCCCAGGATCTGACTTGTCCAGTACTAACATCAGCTGGGATTGTAACAATAGCTACTGAGCATGTCCAGAAGGAGCGATGAAATAATGATGCCTGACAGAAGAGAACGAGGAAAATCTGAGAGAAGATGAGTGGCTTTGTTTTAATGCTTTGTAATCCTGTACATAGTTAAGTACATAAATAAAGATTACTTTGAAAAAGGATCTTTGCCTCTAGCGATCCCTTACTAAGAGTAAAACACCCAACATCTTTGAAGATTACACAACAACAATTGATGCAAGGTCAGGGAGTAAAATCATGGGCCCTGGTGCTTTTTCTGTTTCTGGCTCCCTTATCTTAACCCCTTGCTCTCTTTAATCCTCCCCCTCACATAGGTGCCTAGAATTATAAGCCAGAGTCACAATGGGGTCAAACTAATTCATTTGGCTTTAGGAAAAAATCTTGGCTTTTGTGCTCTATGCATATATTTTGTAAAGCGCATTGATAGCTCAACCACAACCACAACTTTGTCAGACATTTATACTTAATTCCTGTCCAACCTATTCCACTAATCCCCATATGCCCATCACAAAGATTACTCCCATAAAATGATAGATTTTGGGAGGATGTGTCAGAGGATGTGTACATTAGCATGGAGAGATAAAGATGTGGGGACATGGATAAGAGAAAGGGTTAACACTGACGCAACTGCAATAATAGCTACTGAACAGCGCATAATATTTAACCAACGTCATACAGAAGAGAATGAGGGGCAACTGAGACATGAGCAGTGGTTCTGCCCTCGAGCTTTGTAATCCTATTTACAATTAAATATTTAAGTCAAATTCATTTTGAAAATGGATTTGCCTCTATTCAGATCCTTTTCTAAGAGTAATACACCCAAAACCTTCTAAAATGACCCAACAATTGTAGAATGATCAAGCAAATTTAAGTTCATTGGTAGTTGGCCAAGTTTACCTGCTTGTCTGTGGTTTTGTCAAATTATTAAGTAATTCTAAGGACCCACATTGAGCCATGGTGCAGACGT
This sequence comes from Carcharhinus amblyrhynchos, assembly GCF_965287045.1. NCBI lineage: Eukaryota > Metazoa > Chordata > Chondrichthyes > Carcharhiniformes > Carcharhinidae > Carcharhinus > Carcharhinus amblyrhynchos. The sequence continues at coordinate 90,738,447 of NC_137328.1, read as the reverse complement.
TTCAGGGACTTTCCTGCAGTTGGGCCGGTGCCTCGCTGAGCCAGAAGCCAACAGCAACTGTGAGGCAGTGTCCCAGCCAAGTGCGAAAGGGGTATTTCCCATAACACTGCGCTTTACAAATTCAACTTTCAGAATAGTGTTTGCATGTCTTTATCACCAATGGTTTATGAATAATTAACTTCCTAACTGACCGAATCAGGTCTTGTGGATGCAGTTTTAGAAGCAAGATCAGGGGCAAATTTTGATAGTGGTCAGCTAAGGCAGCTCCCTGGATTATTCCATGTTCTTTTGCGGAAGGCAGGTTCTAAAGTGGCAGAGGCTACCAGTCCAATACTGGTGGGTAGTCAATTAGTGTCTTTTAAGGACCCACTTTGGGCTGAGTTGCAGATGCGTCAGGGATTTTCCTGCAGTTGAGCAGGCTTACTCACTGAATCAAGAGACAACAGCAACTGAGAGCTGGCGTCCCAGCAACAAGGCTGAGGACCAGTAGTCCCTCATCGCATTGGCCCCATTACTGTGTTACAGGATCCATAGCCTGTGCTATGACTGTACCCGTGGAAATAGTTTCTCTCTACAATGATGCTCTAATTGTCATGAGCCTTATGTTCAAATCTTCGGCAAGCTTCCAAGAGCTTTCCTCCACCTTGAGGTGTCCTCATTTGTCTCCACTTGGCTGAGTAGTGCCCACCTCAGTAATGCTCACCTCTCCTAGTCAGTCTGCCATCTGTCCGGTGATGCAGGCCATCTGATTGGACAACCTACCTTAGGAACCTACCCGCTGTCCTTAAATTGGCATTGAGTCACAGAGGTTTACAGCATGGAAACAGGCCCTTCAGCCCAACTTGTCCATGCTGCCTTTTTTTTAAAAACCCACAAGCTAATCCCAATTGCCCGCATTTGGCCCATATCCCACTATAGCCATCGTACCCATGTAACTATCTAAATGCTTTCTAAAAGATAAAATTGCACCTGCCTCTACTACTACCACTGGCAGCTTGTTCCAGACTCTCACTGCCCTTTGTGAGAAAAAATTGCCCCTCTGGACACTTTTGTGTCTCTCCCCTCTCACCTTAAACCTGTGCCCTCTAGTTTTAAACTGTTTAGAAAAAGACATTTGGGAAAAGATATTGACCTTCTAGCTGATCTGTGCCCCTCATTTATTTTACAGACCTCTATAAGATAATCCCTCAGCTTCCTACGCTCCAGAGAATAAAGTCCCAGTCTATCCAGCCTCTCCTTACAACTCAGTTCATCAAGTCCCGATAGCATCCCTGTAAATCTTTTCTGCACTCTTTCTAGTTTAATAATATCCTTTCTATAATAGGGTGACCAGAATTGCACACAGTATTCTAAGTATCACCTTACCTATGTCTTGTACAACTTCAACAAGACATTCCAACTCCTATATTCAGTGTTCTGACCGATGAAACCAAGTATGCCAAATGCCTTCTTCACCACTCTTCCCACCTGTGATTCCACTTTCAAAGAGCTATGAACATGTACTCCAAGATCTCTTTGTTCTGTAACTCTCCCCAACGCCCTACCATTAACCGAATAATGTAAAGAAACACATTCCAACCATTCTTCACATTCCAATCCATAATTATCTTGCAATTATATCTTTGCCTATGTATGCTATATTTGTGAACATACCCCAACTCACCTGACGAAGGAGCAGTGCTCCGAAAGCTTGTGATTCCAAATAAACCTGTTGAACTTTAACATGGTGTTGTGAGACTTCTTTCTATCTCGCCTCATAATTAAATTATAGTTGATCTGGAATGGTAATAAACTTAGCTCTATTAACCTTACTAACATTTGATACCCTTACAGAGCAAAATTCTATCAATGACAGTCTTGAAAATGTCATTTGAAAATTCACAATGAATGTTCACTTTGATTTTACTTTAAATCTCATTCTAATTATTTTGAAATTAGTACCAGTATGAATCTGAGAGCTGATCCAATGGAATTTGAATTATTTAATTTTGTGGATCATGTGATGATGGACTGCTTTTATTTCCCTGTCTTATCTCTCCAAAGAAGGTTCAATAAAACTGAATACTTTTGAATTAGTGCCTAGGCCACAGAGATGCATAAGGCAGCTGCCATATGTCTGTTTTGCACCTGTAAGGAACGGAAGAAAATCATTTCGAACAAGTTTAGCTACCCCTTGGATACTGAAAGGCTGCCTCCATTTTATGACCTATTTGTAAATGGCCACAGCAGACCCACTTATTCTGTATGAGAGACATTTGTACCAGACAATAAGTGACCTAACCAGCCTATTGGTAACTTTGCTAACTCAACTACAAAATGCCCCAAATATCTTTATCTTGTACTTTTAGGGAGTGTACATAACAGAAGTTCTCCTTCAGCTTCCAAAAGAGTAATGCAGCTCAGTATTGCTCCATGTTTGCCACCCCTGGCCTTTCTGGATCTGTTCCTTGCCAAGGGCCTGATCTGTTAGGTCACGAGGATCTGGCTGATATCCCAATCTCTCACAATTGTGGAACTAGTCTGGAATCCCTGTTTGTTGCTGGCTGCTCACCAGCTGCATTTCAGTAAAATCAACATCAAAAAATGGTTTGATCCTCTCTACATGGGCTTTGGGCGATATGCTACTGATTCCACATGTTTTGCAAGTCAGCCCTATTTTTGAGAATCTTTAGGGAAACTACTCTATTGTAATATGTGCCTGAATGCCATTGTGCTATAAAGATGCCTGGCAGAGCAAGGATTAATGCAGGATTGGAGAATAGCATCACCTGTGGTATGATGTATAGAGTCACATCGTAATAGCCCCTGTGGGACAACCATCTAGAGAAACCCTCAGTAACTTAGCAGCCTACCTGCCCAGAGATAGCACCAGGCTTGACTGTAACCTGGGGACTGTCAATAGTTAAAGACTAAAAACAAAGGGTTCATGTTTAAATATACAAGTCTCAAGAACTCTCTTGAGTTTCTCTTTGGAGTGGAGGAGGACAAGAGGCGACTTAATAGAAGTTTATAAGATGATGAGAGGGATTGATAGAGTGGATGTGCAGCGACTATTTCCTCAGGTGGATGTAGCTGTTACTAGGGGGCATAACTATAAGGTTCATGGTGGAAGATATAGGAGGGATGCCCGAGGTAGATTCTTCACTCAGAGAGTGGTTGAGATGTGGAATAGGCTGCCTACTGTGATAGTGGAGTCGGACACTTTAGGAACTTTCAAACAGTTATTGGATAGGCACAAGGAGCATTCCAGAATTATACAGAGGGGATAGCTTGATCTTGGGATTGGGCGTAGCTCAGCACAACATTGAGGGCTGAAGGGCCTGTACTGTACTGTAATATTCTATGTTCTAACTCCTCAATGAGGCATTTAAGGAACCCCTAATACAACCGACAGTGGTAGCAGACAGCATCAAAATGCAATATACGCAACCAAAAATGAAGCTCTTTAATGACAAATTAAACTTGTAGTGGCGGTCTGTAGGCAAGCATTGGTATAACCTAATAACAGAGTAATTTTCCTTAATACTTGGAGGCAATGTATACATTTCAAAATATATGCTATAATTATCTTTTTCTCATGACATAAGGGAGGGAAGTTAAAGAATACTCAGTTGAAACTTGATTAGCTTGCAGCTGTCAAAGGAAAAATATAATGACAACATTCTGATTTAGTCTTTTTAAGCTGATGATAATGAAGTCCTCAGTTTATTTTCCTGTGACAGAATGTCTAGTATGACTAAAATTAAGATTGACAGGAAAAGAAAAATCAACTAAATCAATCGTGACATTTTCTGTTGTCAGCAAATTACTCAGACTATTAAAATAAAGGGGGTAATGTGAAAATAAGTTACCTGGTGGGAGAGTGAAATAATCATATTGCCTGTTTTACACCACGTACTTTCCGATGATGTCCTGATCGTATCAATTTCCCATGGAATTAATCGATTAAAAAATACCCCAAACTGTTAGCGGTATGGAGGCGAAGGAAATTTAGCATGTCTGCAAAGACTCTCACAAATTTTTACAGTTGCACCATTGAAAACATCTTTCCAAATATATCACAGTTTGGTATGGCTCCTGCATTGATCAAGACCACAAGAAACTGTGAATGTAGCACAGTCCATCATGCAAACTAGCCTCTCACCCGATGACACTGTCTGTATTTCCCACTGCCTCGGAAAAACAGCCAGCATAATCAAGGACTCCACACATCCTAGACATATTCTCTTCGACCTTCTTCCATCAGGAAAAAAACACAAAAGTCTAGGATCACACACCAACTGACTCAAGAATAGCTTCTTCGCTGCTGCCATCAGACTTTTGAATAGACCTACCATATACTAAGTTGATCTTTCTCTACACCTCAGCTATGACTGTAACACTATATTTTGCATCTTCTCCTTTCCTTCTCCCCCATGTACTCTGTGAATGGTATGTTTTGTCTGTATAGTGTGCAAGAAACAATTTTTTTCACTGTATCCCAATACACGTGGCAATAATAAATCAGATCAAATCAAATCAAAGATACTTCTCAATGGGCTGTGGAATTGGGAACAAGTTAATTTAAATAACAATTTCATCTAATGGTCTTTAGATACCTTGGAGTGGATGGAAAATACTACATCCTTATTTGTTGTATATTTGTGGCAGAACAGAGTTTTAAATCTGCTCAGGATTTTCATCTTCAATTTGCCAGCAGGTGACATAACACATCAGATCCTTCTTCCTCTGCCAGCATCAAATCCACAAATTCATCAGAAAATCCATAATCATCTGCTGAGCCTCCCAAACACTGCTGCCCTTCTATGTCTAGCTGAGAAACACGGTGGCCAGAGAACTTTGACTGTGTAGCACCTGTTTTTCAGCTGACAGATAACTTTGTACCCTTGAGTTGGAATTTAATGTCCTCACCAATGGCAACTTTGATGACAGGGGTGTTTAATTGGGTGTGAGGATGGGATCCCCCTGCTTTTTCACCTCTGTGTGATTAAGTCTATGTCATGGACATCCTTTCCACCCTGCCACCAACTGAAATTCTTCATTGGGCAATGAATGCTCATTTTAAACCATTGGCTGAACAGTATTCATTTTGGTGGTGGGAACAATACTCATAATGCAGAAAGTACGAGAAACAATCCCTGGAGGGTTTTCCTATGGATTCCTTGAGAGGGATGGTCCCTCATTTAAAGACACTCAATGCCTGATCAAGAAAGCAGGATCGGGAAGAGGGAGAGCTGCTATGAGCCATCCCCAATGTTCTTGCTGTCTATTTTCAGTGGACAATTGGCCAAGGGTTGTGTATAATGGGGGTGATTCTCCTATCCTGCTGTGCTGAACTTCTGGCACAGCAGGCTGGGAGATTTAAGCAGTGGCTAATTCATGCGATTCGCACTGGGCGTCCAGGCCTCCGCATGTCTTCCAGCCTATGTTTTTTGGTATGGATGGAACCAAGCTGAAAATCAGCGTAATAGACATTCCCATGTATTTACATACCTTAGCATGTTATTAGTGGATGCGCAACTTGAATCTGCACCCCCGCTAATATCTCCCCTACTCTGGCCTGATGTCACACTGGCAGGGATTACAACCGCTGTATAAAAGTCAGGAGTTGGCATGGCAGCACTGAGCAGGCGCTGTTACAGGACATAAGTTTTACGGAGCTGCATCCCCTGGAGTGCAGGAGAGGTTGGAGGCAGGCCTGGAAACTTTCTGCTTGCTGTGGGCACTTTCTGGAGAATTGGAAGCGTTGGCATGTTCCATTAGGTGTTTATGGGGTGGGATGTGGGCAGGGTGCAATACAAAAACAAGATTCATGTTTAATATGGGAGTGCCTGCAGCCACTGGGCTGTTCCATTGTTCTGGCTGTGCAATGTGGTAAGAGACTGATATGAGTGCTGGGGTTTTGGGGATTGGGGGGGTAGGGGTGGGGGCAGTGCACCATGTGCTGCCTGAGGGCTCATTAGATCAGGCAGCTAGTGCTCCAAGCACGGATGCTCAGGTTAGCACACTCATACTGCATGTACTCTGCAGTGATTGGGAAGCCATCTTGTGATAAGTCTATCCCTACCCTGTGTCCCTGACCTGCAACACGTGCCTGGAAGGGAATGCTGTAGTTGCAGTCATGGCAAGGGCTCAAGGGGAAACAATGGCCACGCCTGCGCACCAACCTGCATACTCTCCCTGCTGGTTGCGTCCATGATGCCAATGGCAGGCAACCTAATCAGGTGAGGCATGACACCACAGATTGTGTTGTGTTGCCAGCATCCACAAGTGGGCCCAATAAGGGATTGAAGTGGGGGGGAGAGGGATGCTGGTACTGCGGTAGTCACAAGCAATGACATGTACCTATCAATCTCTCCCACTCTCTCGAAGCCCACCACCCCCCCACCCTCTTCAGCCCCTACCCCACCCCAACCCTGAAAAACCTCACAACAGGTTAATGGGCATGGGCTAGCACAGCTAGTGAGTCTTTGGTGAAGACTGGAGGATGATGATGACTCCCTGTAAGGCACATTGGGATCCTACCCCTGTTGCCACTCAAGTCTGACTCCTACCTGTTGTGTGATTGCACACTGCCACCTGGGCCCACGTAGAGTAATGGTTGGGAACACAAGCATGTGAAGCAGTGGGCCTGGGGCGAGAGTGGGAAGGGTGGGGTGAGGGAGATGGCTGAGAGAGCGTGAGGAAGGGGGTGGTACGTGACTAAGTGTTTGGGGGATGCTGGGGAAAGTAGGGCAGGCATTGTACAACATTTGGCCAAGGGATTGCATAGCACAGCAGTCTGCGCCTTGACGTGTGGGACTGGGGAGCCTTCAGCTCTGTGAAGGGTGAATCAGAGACTGATTAGTCACGGCTATGAGATGCAAATAACATTTCATTGTGCTCTTAACATTTTCCAAAATGTAACCCTGACGACTGGTGACCTGCCAAAAACATTGATGACTACTGACATTCACCCGTGCCATCTTAGTGACCCTAAAAGTTTCTAATCTTGTGCGGCCTACTGCTCCTTCTAGGTGCTCCCCCAGGATGGACATTGGAGTGGTCAACTGGGATCCACGCCCCGTTGCTGATAGCCCATACATAACTCCACACGTTTTCTGATGCATCTTCACCAGGTTAGGGATGAACGAACCCTGAGGCCTTGCAACTGGCTTGAGGACAGCTGATTCCTCACCTCTGGCAGATTTCTGTGTGCCTGAGCCCTCGGATGTGCGCGCCTCCACCTGATGTGCATCAGTGGTTGGTATGTGCTCACTAGTAAGTGACCCATATACCTCAGCACTAACATGGCCCACCGTCCTAATCGTCTGTGTTGGTGTGTTGTATGGTTGATGCCTGTGCTGAATCACTGGTGCTGTCCTCGGGGGACTCATCAGGGCCTCCTTCTGAGGTGTTACCTGAGGTGGGGGGGGTATATTCAGGAGTAGAAGTGGGGACACCAACATCAGAAGGGCCTATGCATTAGGTTGCCGGTTATACATCCAGTCACGTCCTTCCTGCCAGCTCCAGAGCATGCTGCTCATACACCGTGAGCATCTGCAGCTCTACAACACCCCTGCCAGTCTTCTCTCTCTCATGGCAGTTGTGTGCATTCTCCTATGGGGCCATAAGGGGGATTGAAAGCATGATGTATGGAAGGGTATGGGGTGCAATGTGTCTCGGGTTTGGGAAGCTTGTGTTTGTCATTTCGGGAAAATGGGTCCCCACGAGGGGTTGCTGATTTGGCGGGAGTGTCAGATGAGTTAGAGGCAGTACTGAGAGAGGAGGGGCTGGCTGCCCTCAAGCTTTCTAGGCATGGTTTGACATTTAAGTTATGAAGAGAGGTTGCATAGGCTTGGGTTTTTCTCATTGAAGCAAAGACTGAGGTGCGACCTGATCAAAGTGTACAAGATTATACGAGACATGGACAGAGTGGATGAGGAGCAGCTGTTCCCTTAGTTGAAGATCAGTCATGAGGGGGCATAGGTTCAGGGTAAGAGGCAGGAGGTTTAGGGGGGATGTGAAGAAAAACTTTTATACCCAGGGGGTGGTGACGGTCTGGAATGTGCTACCTGGGAAAGTGGTGGAGGTAGGTTGCCTCACATCCTTTAAAAGGTCCCTGGATGAGCACTTGGTACATTGCAACATTCAGGTCTACGGGCCAAGTGCTGGCAGATGGGGTTAGGTGGGAGTTCAGATGTTTCTAAGGGGCCTTGGCAAGTTTGTCCACAGTTCTCAAACAGCAGAAGGACATGTCAGTAGAGTGGTAAAAAAGGCTTTATCAACCGAGGCATAGAATACAAAAGTAGGAAGGTCATGTTGGAGTTATATAGAACTTTCGTGCAGACTCAATGGGCCAAAGGGCCTTTTCTGTGTTGAATGATTCTATGACTTTATGGTTCTCTTCTACTCAGCCACTATGAGATGGATCCCCTCAAGTCAGGATGCCACCATGAAGCTTGTGAGGCAGGGGTCTCTGATGAACGTAAGAGTGTTATGTGAGATATGAAAGTAATGGGGAAAGCAAAAGTAGTAATATCTTCTCAGTTTAAGTGGAACTGTTAAAACAACAGTGCCCATTGATCCTCCAATCAATGCCATGCTGCAGTTCTCTATTGTCACATCAGCCCATCAAGCAAGCACATTGACGGATGATTGAATGCACTGACAGATGCTCCATCCACAAGATGCAAAGCTGGGATTTTGATCCCATTAGCCTGGTTCTCAGGATTACAGGTTGAGTGATAATTCCACTACACCACTATCTTTCTGCGACTAACTTTTGCTCAATGCATACCCTTCCTCTTAGGAAGCATCCTGTGGTATTCTGCTGCCTGAAAATTGCCACCTAAATTGCAAGTTATTTTTGTTAATTTGTGTGAGGTTAGGTACTGTGATTTTAAAGAAATAATCAATAAATTGTGGGAAGTGGTCTGTTAAAAAACTGGTTGAGGGAAGTCGGGAATGAGACATATTTTTGAGCTGGAACAAAATCTTTAGCAGGATGTCACCCTTGTAACGAGGAAAGTTTAGGAGCCAGCTGTCTGATCATTTGGGCTTACTGATCATATGGAAAAATGCAATTTTCTTTCAGTCTTTTACTAGAGCAGATTGGCAAATTAAAGTGTTATCCATACTGTGAACTGAACACTTAGTTAAAATGTCAGCATGTAAAATGTTGCAAACGTGAAGGGCCATTCTATATCATTTCACATCTATAGTAGGAAGTCTCACAACACCAGGTTAAAGTCCAACGGTTTTATCTGGAATCACCAGCTTTCATAGTGCTGCTCCTTCATCAGATGAGTACCCAAAATCACCTCATCTGGTGATTCCAGATAAACCTGTTGGACTTTAACCTGGTGTTGTGAGACTTCTTACTATCTCAGTCCAATGCCGGCATCTCCACATCATTTCATTTCTATGGCATTCAATACGCCACATACTGATGGATTTAATAGTTAACACATGTTAAGTAATTAGTTCAAAATATTGATTAAAACATTTGAAATAATTGATATATATTGATTGAAGTTGACCCATAGATTAATCCTGACCTATTTAGTTTTCAGGTACTGAATCGATAGCAGAGAGCTGAGGGATCATTCACACTGATAACAACAAACATTCAGCACCAAAATCACCAAGGGTTTTCACTGGGAGTGGATCTTAGGTGAGTAATGGTTGGTTTAAATGTCAACACACATCCCCATTTACTCCATCCCAAAAGAGTGCTAAGTGTTGAGTTCATGTGAAAACTGGAGTAAATTGCGTTGTTTTTTCAGCGAGTTTCAAAATCAATCTCTCCCACTCTGTGCACTGCAGAGCGCAGTTGTGTAAATCACTCTGAAAAGCTGGGCAGGGTCTATTCCCGCTGGAGTGGCTGAAATCAGCGCACTGAGTGGATCCCCACTCATGCACACATCTCTGGGCGATTGGAAAGCAAATCTTCCCAGCATTGAAATCGCTGGCCTCAACCTCCACGGACATTGTTGGTTGCTCACCCTCTTCCCCCCATAAAAGATTCCCTGACCTCCTGCCCTCCCCATTCCACACTGACCTGGACATTGCTGGCTGCCCCATATCCTACTGACCCAGACATCGCTGGCCTCCTGGCTTTTCCATCCCCCACAGACACGAACATCTCTGGACCCCCTATACCCTCCCTCCTCCTTCACACACAGAGCACTGTATTGCCATGCACTACCCTGTGAGCATTTCCCCTCACTGAGTTAGAGCTTTAGGCATTGTGCCCCCTACAGGACACAGTATCTGTTGAGTTAACCCAATCAGCACTTTTGGAGATGGCTCACCCTCTATTGAGGTTGCCTACACATTATTCTCAAGGAAATCTACTAACGGGCCCATGACTGGCCAAAACTGACTGCACCTAGACTCCCTTAACAAGCCAGGGCAATATATAAGCTGCATTAATGGACACACAGGCAGTGACACCAGGAGGATGGCCTCAAAAAAATGCACGCTGAGTGAACAGGTCAGCTGGATGTGCTAGAGGAGAGGCACCAAGTGCTTTACCCCACTTAGATCTGTTGCCCAAGGGTTCGTGCAGCAAGTGCATTATGGGAGTCAGTGACATTGTCTGTAAATGTCCAGGACACTGACCCCTCGGTCTGGAGGGCAGCGCTGCAAGAAAATGAATGACCTTGAACACGGATGCCATCATCTCACGTGAGAACACCATCCACCAGGTACACAATACATACACTTGCAACCCTGCTAATGTTGTCTACCTGATACACTGCAGGAAAGGATGTTCCGAGGCATGGTACATTAGGGAGACCATGCAGACGGTACGACAACTGATGAATGAACACTGCTCGACAATCACCAGGCAAGAGTGTTTTCTTCCTGTTGGGGAACACTTCAGCGGTCACGGGCATTTGGCATCTGATCTTTGGGTTAGAATTCCCCAAGGCAGCCTTCACGACACTTGACAATGCAGAGTCGCTGAGCAGCGACTGATAGCCAAGTTCCACACACAAGGGCAGCTTCAACCGGGATCTTGGGTTCATGTCGCACTATCTGTAACCCCCAAGACCTGTGGGGCTTGTAAAATCTCACAAACTGCCCTGGCTGGAGACAATATGCATCTTTTTAATCTGTGCTTAACCCTCTCTCCATTCACATTGTCTGTACCTTTAAGAGTTGATTATCTGTAAAGATTCGCATTCCAACCATTATTTGGTAAATTGATTTTGTGTCATTATATGCCCTGTTTGTGAACTGAAATCCCACTCACCTGATGAATGAGCAGTGCTCCGAAGGCTAGTGGCTTGTGCCACCAAATAAACTGTTGGACTTTAACCTGATGTTGTGAGACTTCTTATTGTGTGCATCTCCCCTATGGCCAGAGAGGAATTGAAAATTTGGGTCAGAGCATCTGCAGTCTCTTCCCTTGCCTTTCACAGCAGCCTAGGGCACAATTCATCTAGGCCTGGAGATTTATCTTTTAAAGCTGCCAACACCTACAATACCTTGTCCTTCTATTTGAGTAGCAGGAGATTGGGTTCCCCACTGGCCATTCTTCAATACTCTGCCACGTTATGGATTCTCTTCTCATGAAAAGGAAGATCAGATTTCATCATTAGTGCTCCCTCTCTTCCATCACCAATCCAGCCTGGACCCTGAGAATCTAATTGCAGGGCGTGGCACAGTGGCACACCTCGCCCTTCAATGCATTCAGGCTAAGCGGTCAGATTTCCCAGCTTTGGCTGGTGCAGGCCTCAGTGCTAATTGGTGTCCTTACACCCCTGAGTGTGATGAGGAACGGCCATCCAAATACATATCTCCATGAAGAAGCATGTCACTTCCTTACTCTACCTTTTGTAGCACTGGATCCATATTTGGTGCATTGTGCCGTGCCCACTGTCCTAGGTGGCCACCTCTACTCATGCTGTCTTTGTGACATGCTGTTGCTTCCTCTTCCCATTACTGAGCATGCCAACATCACACCTGGTACTGACCTCCACTCTGAGAATGCCTAGGCACCCATCTGCAAAAGGTAGGGGAGGGGGGTGAAGTGCAGAGTAATTGCATTGACAAAGCGGTCTCGCTGGGAGCAGATTCTACATTCACTTCAGACTGTGCCAACATTATGCACATAACAAGTGCAAAATTCAAGCCTAAGGAGAGTGGTGAAATTGAGTGCCACCCTGCAGGAGGTCTATCAATAGGAATACATGTGGCAAAAGTGTGTGACAGCTTCAGTTTGACACCTCCCCTTGGTGAAACACAGCTATGAGATATGATGCGGTTTAGGAGCTTCAGCAGTGGGTGTCAGGCATATCTGCAGTGCTACCTGGTCAACTTGACTCTCTCCTGCTGAGTTGAACTTTGTTTCAAGGGACAAAGAAAAACCCATCTCGACCTGACCTTGCCACCTAATCCCACCACCTGCTTTCAACACCACTGTACCATGTTTGAAGTGAAGCTGGGGGAGTGGAGGCCTGGAGATATTGATGTGGGTAAATGGAAGTCCTGTTAACGAAATAAGCTTGTTCACTTAAACTCAGGATTGTGCACTGAAAACCTAGCTTGAGTGAAACTAAATGGCAATGAGAGTGACAGGATATAACGGAACACACCATGGCACAATGTGGTTGAATTTCCTAGGCAAACATGAAGGTGGCAACATGGGAGAGGATTTGGCTTTATGAACTCTTGCGATATCTCCTGCTCCATTCACCCAAGTACCTCCCCAAAGACTTGGGCACAGTGCAGTAGGGAATTTATTGGACGGTGTGGACCCTTTACGATGATAATCTGGATCATTGACCTGACAGCCAACATCATGTCAAGAAGGAGACATAAGACACTGTTTCAATTAGCAAAGGCGGGGCTAGATTTTCACCTTCACTACCTGGGTATTATAATCTGATTTTGCTTTGTTGGCTGGATAGCTGTTTAGTGATGCAGAGCGACACCGACAGCGCAGGTTCAATTCCTGCACTGGCTGAGGTTACTCATGAGATATCACTTCAGCAACTCTTAGTGGTTAAATCAAAATAATTAATTCCCTGACACACTGTTTAAAGTCAACAAGTAACAATTTATTTACCTAACTAACAGTGAACAAATTAACTTAATTATTAACAAACCAAATAAAATACAATTCTGATGAAATGCTATTTAGATAGATACAATTCCCACTTATTAACAAAAAAATAGAATTTTTGTTATTCTCTGAATTACAACCAGGTTTGGCATCTTCCAGAATATTCTGGGCTTTCTCTATTGATTATTCTGCCTAGAACTTCTATCTCCTTTGATATTTTTGCTACCAAGATAAGATTTCGCTAAGACAGAGATGAGGCTGTTACTCTGGCAGATGACCATTGCTCTCTCTGCTTATTGCCCACTGCCCTCTTCTTTTATACCTGTGATGACATATCAACATCCCCCACAATAGGATTGGTCCCAGGTTGCCAAAGGTATCAAATATAAATCTAATGTATTGCTGGTATCCAAGGGCCTGATTTTAAACTGATTGGTTGGATTCAAAAAAATTCAAAAGCCTTTTTGTTGTCTTGGCAACTCTGCTGCCTGGCCTTTGATGCAAATGTTTCAGTCTGCGACCCCATAGGCACCTGCGTTTTTAACTTTCTGAGCACAGGAAAAGCACCACCTTTCAAAGGGACCGTGCAACGCCTTCACCTCTTTGCACTTTACAATTTTTTAAAAATTTTACAAACCGAATCTACAATTACTCTACTCAACTTTGCAACACCATCCAAACCACAAACCATCCTGACTGGAAACTATATTGCTGTTCCTTCACTGTTGCAGGGTCAACATCGTGGAACTTCCTTCCCAGAAGGACTGTGGATGTACCTACACCAGATGGACTACAGCATTTGAAGAAGCTGGCTCACAATCACCTTCTCAGGGATAATTAAAGATAGGCAAAAAGAAAACACTGAATCACAGAATTCTTACAGTGCAGAAGGAGGTCATTCGATCCATTGTGTCTGCACTGGCTCTCCAAATAAGCAATTTATTTAGTGTGATTCTCCTTCCCATAACCCTGTGCATTCTTCCATTTCAAATAACAATCTAATTCTCTTCTGAATGCCTCAATTGAACCTGTGTCCATTACATTCTTGGGTATTGAATTATGACTTTAACCACCTGATGTGTGGAGTGTTTTCTCTTATCACTTTTGCTACTTCTGCAAACTGCTTTAAATGTAATTTGACCTTGTCCTTTCGAAGTTACAATTCTTTTCAGTTAGCAGCCCTCATTTTCATTTCTTTAAAAAACTCCAGCAAAATCATCAAATGTTGGTCTTGCCAATGACACCCACATCCGATGAAAGAATTTAAAGAAAGGACTAATGATCTTGTAATTTAATCAGATATTATAATTTGCTTTCTTGCCTTAGTAGCATCATTAGTTCAGTAAATGCATTTGAGATGATATTACATTCAATAATTTAAGTCTCTGATTGACTTCTATGGTCTCAGTCAATATCTGAACTGTTGTGTAGTGCCCTGTGACTCTCCAAATGGCCTGAGTTCATCCATAATGAACGGAAAGACTTTCATAGTCATGTCAGTAGAAATTAGTAACATTTACTGATAGGGCATAAGGTAACACAGGGACATGGTAACAGCACACGTTAGATTTCATCTTCACACTTTCCATTGCATCATAAACTCAGCAAGGTGGCTCTTGTGCTGGCTACTGCAAATTAGTTCCTCTTCTTTACAATTTTATCCATGGTTATGCATTGCTATCCCTTGCTCCAATTCCTTTCAGTCTCTGTCGCTTAAGATATCAAATTCTTAACTGTGAATATATTTTTGTTCCATCTGAAATTACAAGCTCCACATCAATATCAACTGTGCATTGTAGGTGGCATGGTGGCACAGTGGTTGACATTGCTGCCTCACAGCTCCAGGGACCCAGGTTCAAATACAGCCTTGGGTGAGTGCCTTTGTGGAGTTTGCACATTCTCCAGGTGCTCGGGTTTCTTCCCACTTTCCAAAGATGTGTAGGTTGGATGGATTGGCCATACTTAATTGCCCCTTAATGTCCAAAGATGTGTAGGTTAGCTGGATTAGTCATGGTAAATGTATGGGTTTATAGGATTAGGACAAGGAGTGTGCCTGAGTAAAACACTCTGTCAGAGAGTAGGTGCAGACTTGATGGACCAAATGGCCTCTTCTGCATTGTAAGGATACTGATTCCAGCCTTGTTTGTTCTGCATAAATTCCCTTCCAGAGTTCTTCCTCCTGCTCTTTTATCCACCTGCTTTTCGACCCTTGGTGTCATTATTTTCAAATCACGGGTTTTGATATTTCTTTTCTATCAGCTATCCTTCTTTTTGGATTGCTCTTCTGGCTGACTGAATCAACTGTGTCAGTGTCCGGTGATTTACAATGGTCTTTGCAGTCCCTTTCAGCCTTTACATTCCACTTCCATGAATGCTTCAGCTGACATTCAGCTACTGACATAGCTCCCAGTAGCTCCCTGCCATCTCTAGCTCCTCCTCCCTACCTGCCACATAAAACTCTGAAATCTGGACATTAGTCATGCACATAGTTGTTTAACAATATCCCTCTTTCTCTCTTTAGACAGTTTCTCAGGATTGAGAATGACTTGCTTTCACTCTGGTGTGATGGATTTTAAGATGGTGAATAAGCCGAGTGCATAATCTGCAGTCTCAACAATTTGGACAGTCGATAAATGAGTTTTTGGAAAGTTTGTGCGCTCTCTCCAATGGGCTGTTTTCACTTCTTTATGTTCTTGACAAAGTCCCTCAATGTGCTTTGTGACTTCCAGAATGAACCTTTTCATTTTGGTTGGACATAAACCAAGGTCTCCCATGAATTGGTGGGGAGTCCTCTGCCAGGATGGTCTGCAAGTTCCACCAGATCCAATGGAAGAAAAGCAAACCAATAGCAGTGCTCTCATTGAAGCCAACATGCTCCACATGGAGGAGCTAATCATTCAAAACCAGCTCCACTGAGCAGCACATGTCATCTATATGCTTGACATAAGTCTCACAAAGCAATCCTTCTATGTGAAACTCAGTCATAACAGAAAGAAATCCCACAACACCAGCTTAAAGTCCAACAAGTTTATTTGTAGCAAATACCGCAAGCTTTCGGAACAGGCTGCCCCTTCATCAGGTGGCTGGAGCTGGACCCAGTCCAATGCTGGCATCTCCACATCAAAACTCAGTCATAGCAGAGAATCCCCAGGAGGATAGTGGAAACACTTTAGGGATGTCCTCAAAGTATATCTGAAGAAGTCAAATGTGTCTCTGGTTAACTTCATCCGTGATGTGGAGATGCCGGCATTGGACGGGGATAAACACAGTAAAAAGTCTCGCGATACCAGGTTAAAGTCCAACAGGTTTATTTGGTAGCACAAGCGACTAGCTTTTGAAGCACTGCCCCTTTACCAGGTGAGTGGGAGTTCTGTTCACAAACAGGGCATATAAAGACACAAACTCAATTTACAAAATGGTTGGAATATGAGTCTTTACAGGTTATCAAGTCTTAAAGGTTCAGACAATGTGAGTGGAGAGAAGGTTAAACACAAATTAAAGAGATGTGTATTGTCTCCAGCCAGGACAAATAATGAGATTTTGCAAACCAAGGCAATTCATGGGGGTTACAGATAGTATGACATGAACGCAAGATCCTGGTTGAGGCCGTCCTCATGTGTGTGGAACTTGGCTATCAGTCTCTGCTCAGCGACTCTGCATTGTTGAGTGTCGTGAAGGCTGCCTTGGAGAATGCTTACCCAAAGATCAGAGGCCAAATGCCCATGACTGTTGAAGTGTTCCCCAACAGGAAGAAAACACTCTTGTCTAATGTTTGTCAAGCAGTGTTCATTCATCTGTTGTCTGCATGGTCTCCCCAATGTATCATTCCTCAGGACATCCTTTCCTGCAGCAAATCAGGTTGACAACGTTGGCCAAGTTGCAAGGGTATGTATCGTGTACCTTATGGATGGTGTTCTCACGTGAGATGATAGCATCCGTGTCGATGATCCGATACACCTTACAGAGGTTACTGTAGCAGGGTTGTGTCGTGTCATTGTCACTGCTCTCCTGAAGGCTGGGTAGTTTGTTGTGGACAATAGTCATTGATGAAGACAAACATCTTGCCAAGGCCATTCCCATATCCCCACTTCTTGCCTTCAAACAACCACACAACCTCAAACAGACCATTGTCCACAGCAAACTTATCTTTGAAAGAATTATGCCTGGTACAATGACAGGATTGCAGGAAGATTGTAAAATGCTAAAAGGATTCAGCTAGAGATTTGGAAAGACAGAATAACAAAGCAGAGAAAATAAAGGAAATATATGCCTAAGATGGCAGCATGGTGGCACAGTGGTTAGCACTGCTGCCTCACAGTGTCAGGTACCTGGGTTCAATTTCCAGCTTGAGTAACTGTCTGTTTGGTTTGCACATTCTCCCTGCATGGTTTCCTCCTGGTGCTCCTGTTTCTTCCCACAGTCAAGACATGTGCAGGTCAGACGCTTTGGCCATGCTTAATTTTCCCTAAGTGTGCCAGGATGTGTGGGTTAGGGGGATTAGTGGGATAATCATGTGGAATTACAGGGATAGGGTCTGGGTAAGATGCTCTTTCGAAGAGTCGGTGAGACTCGATAGGCCAAATGTCCTCCTTCAGCACTGTAGAGACTCTATAATTCTATGCCAATGGCTGGAGTAAGCTAGATTCACCAATGAGGAAATGAGCCTGCTCCAGTCTCCATGAGCTATCCAAAGTAGCAGCTGAGCATAACTCAGCCAGAACACAGTTTGCAGTTTGCAAATTCAACAGAGTGCAGCAAAAAGATAAAAAAGGAAGCTGAGGAGTCACAACTCCACATTATATATAGCAAACACTGATAAAACCTAGGGTTCAGCACTCTAGTGAGCCAATCCTCAGCTTCAGTCAACACAGATGAAGTTAAAAAATAAAGAAAGAGAGACAAATACAAAGAAGAACTGAAGGTGTAGGTAAACAAGATGGTAGTGACGGACAACCTATTCTTCAATCCGTTCCGTTCAAGATCACCTTCAAGTGCATTGAATATTCATCTGAGGATTTAGAATCAAAAAACATTTATTTGGTATCGGAAGTCAAGAATATGACTGAGGGACCTGTTTTGCTGAAAGGCAGATGTTTATTTTTCAGGCTGATGCAGTAACTCTTTCTCTTATCCCAGTTGTGGATGCAGTTGGAGTAGCTGTCATGTTAATAACCTACACACACCCAAGTCAAGGTTGGGTATTATGAAAGTAATGCATACAACAATCTAGAGTGGAATAAAAATCCTCCTGTGAAACCGGATTTCTCGAAGCTCCAGCAGAACTTTTTGGCATTAAATCCATGAGTTACAATATCCCATATCAACTGGGATAACAGTAATAAAAAGAAAATGTTTCCAGTACACAAATCCAGTCTTCCTTCAAGTATGTTTATTTCAGCTTCAGAGGGCTTTAAACTGACATGAGGGAAAATAGAACATCGTTAATGCTAAAGGCTACGTAGTCACTTTAGTCCAACAAGTCATCCAAAAAACTAAGGTCATGATGCTGTTCAAAGTATTGCTTCAGGCTGCTATTGCCAGGAACTTACGCAGACCATTCAGTAACTCAATACTATCTTATCTGTGAACACTCAGCATCAGCTTTCTGAGCTGCTCCAACTTCATCTGGCTTCTACGTAGTTGCTGTAAGGAATTTGGAAGGCATTCCACATCCTCAGATAAGTGTACATCATCTGAGCAGGCTTTTCCATTGGGATGCAGGACAAAGAATCAGCTGCAGTTTGCTGTTTACCCTGAACATATTTTGCAGTGGCATCAAACTTCATGAATTGTAATAGGAACCTTTGCTGCCAAACTTTTCCATTTTGGAATAGAAGGCTTTCAGTTGTGGCATACAGTGTTAAAACTTCCTTCAGGAGTTGGCACCCTGCATGTGTGGTAGGACAGTCTTTGTGTCTGTGGGGTTTTCTCACCCCACAACTCGAATACTGGATAATGGTAGCAATCACCCTCTTTTCATTTTGGGTTTGCTTTTTAATGGGTGCATTGGTACCTGTATTGCTCATAAACTGGATTGAATCAATGGTCCTCTTCCACAAATCACTCTGTCACCCTGGAGGAAAGCTCAATTCAGTTCAGTCTGCCCGTTCAATTGAACTGCCTTGGACCATGCTAAATCTTTCTTAGAACTGCAGAAAATTAGATAATGCTCCCACCACAATACAGTCTTGGATGTGTTCATTCTTTTCTTTTAACTAACAGTCAAATGAAACAGGTTGTTAATGGAAAAAAAACACTTTCTCCAGATTCCTGACAGTGCCTATTGAACCTCATCCAGATTATAATAGGATTCCTCTGAAGACGGAAATATGAGTTGAAAGCCTTTTCATAGGTTTGTGCATCCTTAATAACAACCTGTATTGATAAAATCAATGGAATAAGGGAATGTGTTAATGTGCATTTTCTCAGGTTTCTGTGGTAACCCCCTAAGTGATTGTATATTTGTTGAATGTGATGTCAGTTTTGTAAGTGCGCTGCTTGGTTAGCATTGTCACATAGTCGAAGGAGTCAGTTGGAGGTGGGACATTTTCCATGATTGCTGCTTTAATCAACTGTCTTGTGACTTGTTTGGCACTTTCCCACCAGATTCTTCTCCACAATCATTCCCTTGCTGTTTTATTCATGATAGCATTCAGTTTCCTAACTCCAGCAGTTTCATCGAGGATCCTTGTTATTGGACAAGTTTACTATTGTCATCGGAGACAGTCCCAGGATGAGCTCATAGGGATGACTAGAAACAAGGCGCTCAGGTGTTTCCAAACATTTATTAATGATTTACAGCTATGAACAGGGTCAGAAAAGCACAAGGCTCCTTCTAGAACCATCTTTCGCTGAGTTCTAACAGCACTTGATCTGACACAACTGATGATGTATATTAGTTATCAGCATTATAGCTATTCATCCTTTATAATATGCTACCCATTTGCTATCTTACCCACTCTACCACCCTAATCACCCTACCTATCAACCATCCTAACCACCTTACCCAAATACTAGCTCAACTATCTGTCAACCTACCTGCTTACCACCCCAACCACCTGACACCCTAACCACCTACAAATTCACCCAGCTGCCATCCTGTCCCCTTGTCACTTACCTCACCTACTCTACCCCCTTATACACCTACACACTCATCATTTCACACATACACTAACACACTGAAAAGTAAGAAGTCTCACAACACCAGGTTAAAGTCCAACAGGTTCATTTGGAATCATGAGCCTTCAGAGCACTGCTCCTTCCTCAGGTGAGTCTGAAAAGCTGTTTAAATGTCCCAGTATGTTAGTGAACACATTCCAGAATATGGCAGCAAGTGTCATAAAGAGGCATGGCTTATCTTCCCTCCACAATCCAGTGCTATGAAGCAACAGTTGGTTTTCAGGTATACTCTCTATTTCCAGAGATTGGAAGTCCCAGCCAGTAATGGAGAGCTCTGACATGACACAGAAAAATTAGAATGGTCTAGATGGTGATTGCCATGGAAAAAAAAACACATTCTCCGGATTCCTGACAGGACCTGTTGAACCTTGTCCAGTCTATAATAGGATTCCTCTGAAGACTGAAATATGAGTTGAAAGTCTTTCCATAGGTTTATGCGTCCTTAATAACAACCTGCCTTGCTAAGAAGCTTCAGGCCAGCTTATCATTCTTCACTAATGGAAGACATTCATCCTATAATATGGAGAAAAATCTATTTCCTATCAGTTTCAAGGCCCATATCATAGAAAACAGCAGTTAATCAAAGGTGGCTTTAATCCAGCTCCTGTGCTTTTAACCTTTGGGCATAAAATACTATTTTTCAAATTTCAAATCAAGACTTCTATTTTCACTTCTGAAATATATTGAGACATCCAAGAAAAAAAAGCACTCCTTTCTCATTTGCATAAAAATTGCATAATAAATAGGAAATTTGATTGAGAGAGGAAGAAACAGAGATTTAAACAGTAATTTGAAGGAATGAAAATTAATCATTCGAGGCCATTAGTGCCAAAATAAAACATTGTATTTAATCTTTCATGACTATTGAATATACGCTTCCATGTCCGTATAGGGAAAAATTGGCATGATAAAGGCCAACGAAAAGTTAACAAGTTGAGAAAATTTAATACCCAGTTACCCAGAATTGTCAAGCTTGAATGTCTGTTACATTTAGAAATTGGAAGTCTAGCCTTGAATTCATCTGGGACACAGGCAGACTCCAACCATAATGCCAGGAGAGACACTAATTGGGGGATCTTTTCACTCCCAAGAGTTAGGGATATGTCTGGAGTTTGACTAGGCAAACCTGCCTCCAACAGGCTCATTTCCAGGTTTAATGGAGGTATATTTGAAAGACTTTGAGCGATCTGTTTGTCAAAGTTTTTTTTTCATTAGTGGAAGCCAGCTGATATTTATTACAGAAATTAGCATTCTTAGGAGGTGTTAATGAGGTCTTCTTCAATGAATTAGACTTGGTTTTCAATTTAACACAGGGGCTGATTAAACGAAGTTGTAAAATGAGATTAAGCCACAGGGCAGATAGGTAGTTAAGTTTTTGATATCTTCATGGAGAAAACGTTCCAATTCCAGCTGATATTTCAGTTCCAATTTGCAAGTACATGAGTAGAGAGTTCTGGACACAAAATGTAGATTGTCAGTACATAGTGCTTGGGTTCTATGGGTGCTTTCTGGGGACAAAATAGCATCAGGGGTGTGAGTGCACACATTTTTGCAGTGTAACAGGCAGACCATGATGTCCATTAGCTGATGCTCTCCCTAGCCATACCTTCTGCAGCAAGCAGGGCCAACCATTAGTGTTAAAAGGATCATCAACTGCTCACAGATTAGTTGTTGGTTGATTCTTTTTCTGGCTGTTGCTTTGATTCCACAACTGCTTGCTGCTTTGCATAGTTGCTTAAAGTTGCCAAGGTCTACAAATTTGCTGTCTGAGTGGGTGGTGGAGTCAAAGATCCTAAACTTGCTTTAAAAATAGCTGTTTCTGCACCTTAAGTGCAGTAAGTTGCAAAGCTCTGGGCCATGTTTCGGAAGGAGGGAGTAGAAAGAGCACCTGTGTATCTTTGAGTCAGTATGGACAAGATGAGCTGAATGGCCCCACTTCTATGCTGTATCATTTCTATGGTTCTAAAGGGATGGGCAGGTGCTCAAGGTGCTTTTTCTGACTTCAAGACTTCTGCACAAACTCATTGCTCCCATACTTAAATGCAGTCAAACGCAGCTTGACTTGGAAAATCAACAGAGCACATGCATGGATAACTGGAAGAGAGATAACAGACTGTAAGGCTCTCAGAATGACACAATATCTACACAAGATTTACAGGGAGCAACTCTTAAACTTGAAATTCAGCAGGGAACAATATGTGTGATGTCTGTGCTTAAGTAATTACTTCCACACTAAATCCTGCTACCTGTCACAACCTGAAGGAGGACAAAAACCACGTTGTCATTGGCTGTGAAGGTGACCATTGGTGTTCACCTTTTATGCATCTGACTCCTTCCTGGTTGGAACTGGAAATGTACATAACATATTGCAGTTTGAAGTCCACTGCTGCAAGAGCAATGTTACTGACATTCTCTATTCAAACAACGTTGACTACATTTCTCACCAGAGACAAGAAGATAGATGATCAGCTTCTTAACAGTCGCAGTGTTCTGAGCCTGGACCCTGTTTATAGTGCCCTGGGCCTGGACCCCAGTCTCAGTGCTTGGGTCTGGACTCGGGTCTCAGTGTTCAGGCCTGGATGCCAGTTTCAGTGTTCGGGGTCTGGACACCAGTCTCAGTGCTCTTGGCCTGGGCCTCATATTGAGGTGATTAAAGGGGGAGAGGAGTGATTAGAGCGGATTGACGACCATGAAGGGAGGAAGGGGTAGCAGAAAGGAAAGGAGAGGGAGTATGAGGCAACGGAGGAGGGAAAGGTCAGGGAGGAGAAAAGGAAGTGTAGAGTGAAGGAGAGGTGTTATATATTGAAAAAAGGCTGCAGGTTGCTTTAAGAGCTGATTATGTTATTTGATGATGATGTCATTAGGGTGTGTGATTAAGCTGCTACTTTACTTTCCATTTTGTGTTCTGCAGTGCAGAGCGAGCAGCTCTTCAACAAAACCTATTGTGTTATTTGAAAGCAAACCATGTGCTTTTCTTTCTTATAAAATCCCTAATCCCTAACATAGGACATTACAGAAACAAAATTAGTGGCCAGATGGAATTTTGTTACATCAAGATCATCAAAAAAAAGTTCCTAAAGAAGTAAAAGAAAAATTGTGGGTCCTCACAGGCTGCGGAGAATCAAGAACAGAGTTAAAGATAATGTGCTAGTGAAGGAAAACCCAAATATGAAAAAGCTCTCTTTGTGAATTTAAAAGAAGGGGTTTCTGATCAGAGAAAGCTGAGATCCCAGGCTGTATCTGGCTCATTTTAAAAGAGTGAATGCTTTGCTGTATGGCTGGGCCATTTGAAAGTAAAATATCAAATCAATGGTCTCCAGCTTAAAAAGAATAATAATGGAAGAACAGTTTTATATACTATAGACATATAGTCTCAAGTTGATCATGTCTGCAAGAGAAATGCAGAACAGTTAGGATCCATGAGCCCTTTCAATGAAAGAAGTGAATCAAGGAGTTCCTATGTAGAGCATTTCAATGATTTATAGAAGCGAATAAAATAGAAAATGAGTTGTTTGTACCAGTGTTTCTCAGTGCAGTAGGATGTAAAATCTTTAATTTTCTCTGAAGTTCATCCAGCAAAGCCAGAAACCAAAATTTATGATGACTTGACAAGCTTTACTTTCCAAAGCCATTAATCACCGCAGGATGTTTCAGGTTCTATCAAGGGAATCAAATGAATGTTGAAATCATTGCTCAGTTTATGGCAATCTTTAAAAGGCTGGCACAACATTGTGAGTTGGTGCATCATGAGAAGATACCTTTTGGGATTATCTACTTTGTGATCTCCAAAATGAGACTATCCAAAGAAAATTGCCCACTGAACATACTTTGACTTTAAAGGTAACTGCAGAAATCACAGTGTGAATGGAATTGGCAATAGGAAAGAGATCCCCAATTTGAGAACTGCCCATAAGAAGTCAAAACAACAACAGGTGTCACAGATGTTCCAAAATGGACAATTCAATGAGTAAATGCTGGAACAAGGATAGTCAATGCAAGAACTGCAGCAAAATGGGTCACATTGAAAAAGGTTGTTGGGCTAGACGAGTTTTCCTTGAGAAAAATATTCAGGGAAGAATCTGGGTACCTTCTAGAAGAAGAACAAATTGTATTCTACAAAGAGCATTTACAACGTGGAAGAAAAGAATTATACTGTGAAGAAGAGAATGTCCAGAGAAATTTTCCAGCTGAACATTTTATCCATACAGGGTGAATCACATAGATTCTGGGTGATTCTGAAGTTAAGTGGTTCATATATTAGGATGAAGGTTGATACTGGTGCTGTTGTAACATTAATTCCCAAGGCTACATATCAACAAAGACTGAATCATCTTCCTTTATAGCCAGCTGATGTGATTTTATGGAAATACATGGAAGAGATTGTGCCATTAATAGGTTGTATCATGGTCAATGTAGAGTTGAGTGGACAAACAGAGGAGTTGCCTCTCCACACGGTCCATGGTGATTATCCAGCTCTATTTTGGGAGATCATGGCTGGAGAAGATAAAACTTAACTAGAGTGCTGTCAATAGATTAGTTGATGCCAAAACAGACCTACAACACCTTGTGGATATATACAAGAATGGATTTGAAGAAACACTAGGTCCAATGAATGGAGTTCAAGTAAAATTCGAGATAAAGCCTAATAGTCAACCAAAAAGCCTGAAAGCAAGAGCGGTGCCATATTCAATTCATCCCACGATCAAAGAAGAGTTATATAATCTGTTAACTCTAGTGAATTAGAGCCGGTAACAATGAGTGACAATGTATAATGATTAGTGATGCACAGTGTTGTGTCTAGAATATTATTGATCATATGTATAACATCATAGTGATTTGTTGTCATGACCACAGAAGTAAAGGGGAGAGATGGTACGTACTTAAAGGACTGCAGGTTGCTTTATATAATTTGAAGGTGATGTCATTAAGGTGTTTGTAGAGGCTATTGTTTTACGTTCAGTTTTGTATTCTGTGCAGAGCAGAAAGCATCACTTTCAATAAATCTGCTATATCTAGCCTGCATCTAGTTCATGTTCTTTTTCTTTCTTTCAAAACCCACAACATCTAACATTACAAGGTTCCACACTGTCCTCAGGCTATGGAATGCATGGTGCCTGGCATTTGAAGACAAATTGAAGGGATATGATTTATTTGTAGTAAAGATGCAATCCTGACAATCAGTACATTCAGTCTTCTCATAACTAGTCTTTGATTTTAAAAGGTTAGCAGAGGTGTTTGTAATTCCATCAGCAGCCATCTGCGAGTTTCTTGTGTCTCCATCTGTCTTCATGACATCCTTCTCTGCATCTGTTTGCTGGTGGTCTTCCTCCACTTCTCTCTTTCTTTCAGTTTACACTTCTTTTGTATAATCTGGATACCTAAAAAAGAATGGATACCTGAAAAAGATACCTATCATAGCTGGATGCAGGAGGACTAGCAAATGGACTCACTTTTCCTGATTTGTTCTTACCGTGAAACAGCTTCCAGCACTACATCAAAGACCAGGGCACAGTGCTCCTATTTCTCACCTCTTCAACTACCTCTAACCACAGCTTTTGCTGAGAACTGACAATTTTTTTCCCCCATATTAGTTGGGAACAGCAGCTCCCCTTCTTGCATCCAGCAGTAATTTCAGTAAGGTACCATTCAGCCTGGGTATGTTCCTTGTCCCATGTGCAGCATTCAGTCTAATCATCTGTTGGCTGCTCTGTTTCCATTCATACAAAATCTCTGCATGTCGAGCTTAGTATATGTATAGCAACTGAGAATCATGTCCACTGCAATGCTGGAGATACAGGGTATGATCTTACCTGCTGTTCACACCAAGCTCCTGCTGCAACAAGGTCGAAGAATTTGACGGCCACCAAATCTCTACTCACTGCCGTTGGATGGGAAAATCCCGTGGGTGTGAATGGTAATAAGATTCCAGCCGTAGAGTCTGGAATTTAAAATCCATTGCTTCAAATTCAGATGCAACCATAGATTCCAATTTGCTTACTTCACTTCCATGTTTCACCCTTGCAATTCAATCTCCTACCACTCCACCCCACCTGACCTATGGATCATCAGGGCTATTATGATCTGATCAGCACTACCTGAAATGTGGTGGAAGCAGATACAGTCATAGGTTTGAAAAGGCAACTCGACATGTCCTAGAAAAGGAGACATTTGCAAGGATTATGGAGAAGAACAAGGGAATGTGGGATTAATTATGATCTCTTTCTAAGAGCTGGCACAGACATTATGGGCTGAATGGTCTTCTGTGCTGTATGATTCTATGATTTCATCTGGTTATTGCAGTCGCCCTTGTTGTACTCAAAGTTCCACGTAAAGGAATAAAATGAATGAGATGCTAATCTGCTGATTTTTGAAGGCATAGATGTCAGGATCCATCTGAACAGACAAATGGTTCAATGTTTCACCCAAAAGATGGCATCTTCAAAACCCTGTATTCCCTCAGTATTTGACCAGAGTATCAGTTGAGATTAAGCACTCAAGCTCTGGACCAGAAATCCACAAACCTTGGACCCAAGGACAACAATATTAGCAATTGATTCAAGCTAACACTTGTTTCATTATGTTTCAAGTCTAAAGATAGCAGCAATGTTCCTCTATGTTCAAATAATCTTTATACTTACAAGAAAACAGTACACTGGCTTTGTTTTGCAAGTTCCATAAAATCCCTACAATTCAGAAAGAGACCATTTGGCCCATTTGATTCACTGAAAGAGTGCCCACTGATTGCCCTCTGCCATCTGTCCCTAACCCCACATATTTCACAATTCTTCAAATTCGTAACAAGCCATACATGCAAAATAAATTCTGGAGCAATGGAACACAGCACCATATTTAGTGATACAGGCCAACTGAGCTCACTTGGTAGCATTCTCGTCTTTACTCTGGCAAGGCTGTGTGTTCAAATCCTATTCACTACCTTACTGGATAATATAGGCTGAAGTTTCAGTTTAGTACTGAAGGATACCTGTGTACTCCTAAATTAGATGCTAAATTCAAGCATCTTTAAGTAGATACAAAAAGAAACACTAGTGCTAAAGTTCTATCCTTAAGGACAACAGATCTCTCATTTAGCTAAATTGTTGTTTGCGAGACCTTGCTGTGGGCAAATTCTGCCGCACATCTAAAATCCACAACAGAACAGTTTCTTATTGTGTTTGGAAGTATTTGTATTCAGTTTGTGATAACAATGCTGATGTGAGAGTTCATCTGAGGGCCTGTAGGTTGTATTTTATTACTTTCTGGCCCACCATGAACTGTAGAATTTTTTTGTCAAGCCAAGTGAAATGGTAAATTATCAAAATCCACCTTTGGCTGTTCATTTTTTTTCTGTCTGTACAAAAAACATCTCAAGAGTTGCTGATGTCCTGAAATGAACAGAACAAAAGACAAGGCTTTCAGAAGATATTATGCAGTTTGAGGCAACAAACCTGTGCCAATGTCTAATACCTGCATCTGAGTACTTTTGCAATGATTTACTGCTTTTACCCAATGTAATTATGCTGCAGTTACAACCTTCTTCCTATTTTATCTCATTAGGTTGTAATAAACATTGAAGCTAATGCATGGCAGGGATGAGATGATGGTTGAACAAACTCTTATCTCTGTTATTTCCACCACACTTTCAAAATTATGGATTTTATGTATAAGCCTTCGTTAATCATCAGCCTTTTTTTACATAACAGCTGAATGCTAGCTGTTTTATCATTTGTAGTTCAAATCATAATTTCAAATGTGGCATTGAAATGTTAAACAGAAGCTTGGGTGTTTGAATTAATCTAACAATTATCCATATTAACATCCAATCATCAGTCTTCTCTCTTGTTTCTTTTAGCCCCAACACTCAGATTATTATTTTTTCTAGATCCTTCATTGTAAGCATTTATTGCAAGGGGAGTGGAATCTAGGGAAGTTATGGTGCAGTTGTACAGGGTGTTGGTGAGAGCACATCTGGAATACTGTGTACAGTTTTAGTCTCCTTACTTAAGAAAGGATATAATTGCATTTGGAGCAATTCAGTGAAGATTGACTCGGCTGTGCTGAAGCCGGTTATTTCATAAGAAAAGATGGAGAAGGCTGAACCTATATTCATTAGAGTTGAGAAGAATGAGAGGAGATCTGATTGAAACATATAGGGCAGAATTTTCCCATCCCGCCCACCACAGGAATCTTAGCAGACAGGACACAAACTATGAAACGGTCCATTGGCCTCGGGCAGGATTTTCTGTCCATGGGGTGAGCACGGCCAGAAAATCCCACCCATTAGGTACTGAGGAGACCTGAAAGATTGGATGCTGAGAAGATAAAGTCCAGAATGAGTGGACACTGTTTAAAAAATAGGGATCTCCCATTTAAAATTGGGATAAGGAGATTTTTTTTTCTTTAGAAAGTCTGTAAAATCTCTTCATCAGAGAACAATGGGCACTGACTGGCTCATTGAAAAAATTCAGGGTAGTGTTAGACAGATTTTTGATTAGCAAGGAGTCAGAAAGGAAAGTTGAGTCCATAGTCAGAGCAACCATGATCTTATCAAATGGTGGAACGGGCTCAAAGGGCCCATTGACCTTCCTGCTCTTATTTCACATGTCCTTGTGTTTTCTGTCTTCACTTCATCTTGTCAAAATTCCTGACAATTTCTCTAAAAACGTAATGAAAAATGATTTCAATGTGCCTCTCTGCACTTTGTGTGAAATATGTTTAATTAAATAACTGGAATTTTTAGACAAGTAACATTCTTGCTGTTTGAGAATAATAATCACAAGGCAGCTTTGTTGTCTAAATGTACAAAAACAAGGAGCGGGGTATTAGCAAGCATGAACTGGAATGTGGAACGTGACTGAGAATTAGAAACATATATCCAAAATAGATTTGCTATACAAACAGGTTTCTTATCTGGTCATTACTATTTCTGGCATGCCTCTAGGTAGCTCAGCAGGCTTCCCATTATTAAATAAGCTGTTGTGAATGGAGGTGCCCTTTCATTAGGTGCTCCTATTGTTTACCTTAACCATGGCAGAACAATAAATGAAACACCTCAAGGCATGGCTATTTTTTCATGATCTATAGCTTTCCTGTAGAACTTATAGTGCACAAATTGAGAAAGCCCTTACAGAAATTCACCCCCGAGCTTCATGTGCTCCCATCATGGCTGTAACTGCACACTTGTACCACTAGTGAAATATTTGGCATTGAAACACCATTAATTGGCCTGTACATCCATAGAATGGAACTAAGCTCACAACATCCATGCCTATGTAATATATGCAGGACCAGGTGCAGGTTTAACTTTTTACTAAATACTCCTTTTGTATCCGGCTCCATGCATAATGTCAGAGGACTTGTTGCCAAATCTCCAGACCCTCACTGATTTCTTCTGTGATCTCCTTTTTACTCTTTTTTAGGTACACAATACCCTTCTCTATAGATTTTTGATGTGGATTTACTGGTGTTGGATTGGGGTAGGAACAGTAAGTAGTATCACAACACCAGGTTAAAGTCCAACAGGTTTATTTGGTAGCACAAACTTTTAGAGCACTGCCACACCGCTGACTCACCTGATGAAGGGTCAGCGCTCTGAAAGCCTAAGCTACCAAATAAGCCTGTTGGACTTTAACCTCGTGTTGTGAGACTTCTTACTATGGATTTTTGCTTCTTTTCAGTTCCTCCATTATGTAAATTCAGGTCTCGAGGTCAACAGCCACTTTTGCTTGATAATAGTCCCAATATTACACTGGATCAAAAAAAATTATCTTTACTGTCTTTACCTTGAATATTTCTCCTTTATTATTTCTCCCCATCAGAATGATCTTCTACAATTTGCTCTAGGCTGAGTTTGCTGTCAATGTAGTGCATGCACAGTTGTACTGTTTAGCCTAATATCATTGGGAGTAGGCCGAGGTCAGGACAGAAACAAAAGAATATTACCTGCAGTTAATTATATCTTTGAGGAATCTAGGATTTAGATCTCTGTTCTGGGCAAGGTTTGGCACTCTGATTCATTAACTCGAGTTTCTACATAAATGCTGCAGGGTCTGTTCATTTCCATTTGTCGCCAATTTTCCCATTTCCCTTTTTGCTCATTTCATTGTTGGAAAATTATGTGAATGAGCTGCAGTGTTAACACAGGCTTGTGAAAAGTCAACAGTATAAGATGTGCAATGGTGTGGGATGTTTTGCAGGTTAGACTAGCATTAGCCTATGATCCATCTAGGCTGGAATTTTCCCTTTCCACTCACCAAGGGAGTTGTAGCAGGTGTGACACGGACCATGCAAAGGTTTCCATTGACCTCAGGCGGGAGTTTCTGGTCTTGGGGCAAGTGTGATTGGAAAATCCTGTGGCCAGTGTCTGTGGGACCCATTCACATTCTGATTTCTTACCTATATGTTTGAAGTTCTCCATTCACTTCACTGATCATCCCACATTAATTTACAATGGCATTAAATTATTTAAAAATAGCACCTGACACAACTCAAGTTTGGAAGTATAAGATCTGTCATTGGATTTTTGCACCTGGGTGGACAAATGTGCATGTGCAGATAGATATATCTTTGTGGCTGTCTTGCATTCTCAGGAGACATTGACCAAGGTGGCATGACAATTCCCATCACAGGCAGGAGTAAATGAATATCCCAGGGTGGGATTTTCCATCTCCCTGTGCCGTGTTTTACGATGGCAGATTGGCCAGCAGCAAGATCTTCTGATCCAACCACAGAACCTGCGGCAGAGAGTCACCATTGGTAGGACTGGAAGATCCTGCCAGCAGACGTGGCTGGAAAATTTTGGCCGTAGTGTTTCTTTTAACTTCTTTTTGCTCATCTTTGATTTTATGTGGTACCAGATTGGGCTTTTAGTTGCCAGCTCTACACCTCCCAGGCCAACCTCCGTGGCACTTTTTCCACATTGGCTGTATCCTGTCTTTTTTAGTTACAAACATCTACTAGTTCAATCATCATTCATAATATTTAACTAATAACCCATAAGAAGTTATATAATTTCAATCTAATTTACATGCATGTTAAATCATACTCATTTCCAATTAATTTTAAAAATGATAATTTCAACATTTTTTCATTTAGTACATGAATTATTTCTATATTTGAGTCTAACTTTGGTTATCACTTTCATTACTTAATAATGACAATTACAAGTTTAATATTTTACTCATTTTGATTCAGTAAATCGTGATCCAAATCTTTGATCCATTGTCGCAATATTCTCCGATAGGCGCTCCTTAGGGTCAGGATTGTCAACCAATTTTCACTCTCATCCTGTCATATTTTGAAACAAGACCATCAATTCTTTTCCATAAGAACTAATGGATGCCACAAGAGGCTTGTTGCTATTGTCCATGCCTGATACATATAGAAAAACTGAATGAAGAATTTCTCTTAAAGGAGTGCTTTCTAAGGTTAATGCAGCTGAGGTTGATCCAGAAATTGTATTGCAGTAACTAAGGGGGGATAATGGCCTAGTGGCATTATCATTAGACGATTAATCCAGAGACTCAACTAATGCTCTGGGGACCTGGGTTCAAATCCTGCCAGGGCAGAGGGTGAAATTTCAATTCAACTAAAAAAAAATCTGGAATTAAGAATCTACTGATGACAATGAAACCATTATTAACTGTTTGGAAAAAAATATCTGCTTCACTAATGCCCTTTAGGGAAAGAAATCTGTCATCCTTATCCAGTCTGACCAAAATGTAACTGCGGAGCCACAGCAATGCAGTTGACTCTCAACTACCTTTGGGCAAATAGAGATAGATGATAAATGCTGGCCAACTAGCGACGGCCATGTCCCATCAATGAATATAAAAAAAATTGTTCTCTCAACATGCCCTGTCATCTTCAATAACTTATGTACATATAGATAGAGGTCCCTTTGTTCACAAACCTCCTTAAGATTTTCTCCCTTTACTTTATCTCCAGATTCTTCCTGCCAGGGTGAATCACCTCATACTTCTCTGCATTGAACTTTGCTTGCCACTTATATGCCCAATCCACCAATATGCCTATGTTATTTTTCTGTAATAAAAGGTATGTTGAAGATTTTTAATTGCTTCTTTTTGCTATTTCTTTTAAGAAGTTAATCCTATTGTTATTAGCTCATTTAAAATGTATTTTTAATTTTATTTTTTATGATTGCAGATTTTATTTAAAATGCATAAATGAACATAGGTTTTGTTATTTGTTTTAATTCTATGAACTTCCTACTTAAATACGCATTATATTATTATATAACTTTATGCGTGGCATGCTTAAAAGTGTTCACATGTTTTAATTTAGAGTATGGAAACTAAAATGGAATTGTGAAGAAGAGAGGTCTGAACTTCTCAGACCACGATTTGGATACCTTATTGCATGAGGTTGTGCAAAGAAAGATTCACGTTTTGGGCTGTGGAAAATTTAAGTGTGTCTATCATTAGTATTCTTCTGCTTTGCTTCCTTCATTTATAGTTACCTCATATTTAACTGCAGTGTTTTGATATTTCAGTAAAGCACCTGTATAATTTCACATTGAAGTGTTTTGTTTCAATGTTTCAATCAAGCATTAGTAGAATTCCAGTGTCCTCCTTAACCTCTTGGACCAAATTCAGGAATTCATGCACCATGCCTTTTAAGCACAGCTCTCTATAATACTTCCTCAGAAGCTTTCAACAACCCCACAATGATAGCAAGATCTGTCTGATTTGTTTACCCCTCAAACATGCCCCGGGCAATCTGATTTCCTTCCCCAGACAGTCTTCTAAACATGCCACAGATAGTCTTGCCTCCATTCCAAGACAGCCGCCCAGCTGGTCCTCTGTCCCCTCCTGCCCACCTCCACTCCACTCTTCCCCTCTTCTCCTCCTTCCCATTCTGCACTGCTTCTGCGCCCTGCTGTCCCTACCTCCACTCCATCCTTCTCCGCTGTTATGAGTGAGGTTCTGAGCAGCCCCCAACAAGATAAAAGCAGATTCTACTGACCTCAAAGTCAGAGGAAAAACTGAAATTCGGCAGGTTCACATTCCTTCCATACCATCGTAAAACTGAACATTCCAAGTTCTCACTGATGGGGACCTTTGTTTGGAGAAGGGATTTAATTCTGGTGAGATGGACTTCTCATGAGAATGCATGAGATGCTATTTCATATAAATGGGCTTCCTGACGTTGTTCATAGGGAAGCTTGACTGCCTTTAATCAACCTTTAAAATCCCAAGAACAAAATTTTGACAATTCATCCCGACAGCAGGAAAAACTTCTGGCCTCCTGCCCAATTAAATTCCTCTGGCTGCCACGATTCTTACTGTTGGTGGGACCGGAGGATTCTGCCCCATGTGTGTAACAGCTTTGAAATGCTCGATGTCTACTCCATACATCAATTCTGGCTTTCAGCTCTTTCTGCAGTTTGGATACATTTGTCTGAGTCCACACCTGGGCTGAACA
Organism: Carcharhinus amblyrhynchos; assembly: GCF_965287045.1. Lineage (NCBI taxonomy): Eukaryota > Metazoa > Chordata > Chondrichthyes > Carcharhiniformes > Carcharhinidae > Carcharhinus > Carcharhinus amblyrhynchos. The sequence goes on along the minus strand of NC_137328.1, from coordinate 90,704,771 downwards.
AAACCAGCACCGAAAACATCAATAGTAAACAGGCACACATAATAAAACACAGAACAATTGAACACTCCAGTTCCAACTCTCCATACAAGTGTTGGGAGGAGGGGGGGAATCAGGGCTTATAAAGCTCACATCAAGACACAAAAATAGTACACAGCAAGAAATATAATTTTTGTGTGATCCTCACAATGGAGACTTCAACCTTGGAAGATGTGTGTGTAATTTTCATCCAAGGTTTCCCAACCCACCAAAAGGCCTCAGAAAAATCATGTTGGGTGGGGATTGTTTCTTCAGCAAAAGAAAACTAAGTTCAGCATTTGGCAATCTGGTTCGCAGCACCATTGGGAGATGAAAATCTGGTTTGTGCATGGAAAGTGTCACATACTCACAACCAGGATCCATATATTTGCCCATGGACATTTTACACTGTATGACGCTCTGACAACTAGTTGATGCTGAAGAGGAGATAAATATTTATGTAAGCTTTTTAACTTTAAATTCATTTAGTGGTAAATAATTATCTCCAGTTGTGGTAGAATTCTTGAGTGAACTGAATATTCAGTTCATCAGTTGAAAAGAATAAAAACACTGTGCACAACTGCACCCCCATACTTGTGACAAGGATACTCACTGGCAATTTGCAAGTGTGCTATTTTCAGTGTAGTTATACAAACTTCCGAGCCTTCAAACTCCTATGAAAAATATCCGTTATTTATACAAAAATGATTCCATTCATTTTGTTCACATGACTAACAACTGAAACATGGGAAGTAAAAAGTGAAATATGATATTTCACATACGGTTTAGAATTACATTTTTTTGTTTCATTGATTTGCACTTGGACAGGTTATAGATGAATGCAAGCACACAAACACATTCAAAAATTGATAAAACTTTTGAAAATGCATTTTTATGGGTTATGGAAAGGATGCAAAATATGTATGTTTAATTTTGAAAAAAACTGGCAAATATTATTAAGAATTAAGTACATATGCTTCCAAAGCTGATGAGAATTCCAGTACTTAAGATATGTTGTTGGTTTCTGCTTATTTTTTTGTTTTTATTCCAATTCAATCCAATCAAGTCCAATTCAGAGTCTCAACAAGTTGAGACATTCCCAATCCAAGCTGACAAGACAGGGCTCTCACCTCCCATCTTGGGCTTGATCTATATGATCCAAGCTGATTGGAGCAGGTACAGCTCCTCCTCCAAGGTTTGATCTCATTTGCATCTTAGCCAAAAGACCGAGATGCCGCTTTTGAAAATTGCTTCAAATGAAGCTAAAATGTAACCTAATGACTTCAACCAAGCACAGCATGTTGATACTACACTTGAGCTTAGCCAAAAGAGTTTGTACTATGCAGCTGCAATCTGAGCCAAGCATCTAAATGACGGCCCAAAAATATTTTAAGTGTTGAGTTTGAGTGAAAGCTGGAGTAATTCACGCTGTTTTCTTTTCAGTGGGAGTTCAGCCCCTTGGGCAGTGCCAGGGGGCCCAGTCTGGCACTGCCAGGGTGCCAATGCCTGACCCTCTGGGGGAGGGCTTCTGATTGCCCCTTCTTCACTCCAACAGTGCCTCTAGTTCCCCGCAAATGGGGAGAAATGAACCACTTTGATTGTGTGTGGGGAAGGGGCGTGGAAGGAGGGGAGACGCTAGTGGGCTCTGAGAATTCAGTCCTGGGCTTGCTAATTGCATTTATGTAACAGTCAAATGACCATTTAAATTGTCTTTGCGCCTCCCCGCTGATTTCCAGCACAGGCAGACGCTGCCAGAAATCCGGTGCTGGAAGATACTAACGGTGCATGAATGCATGCGCAAACCCCACAAATTGCCCATCACAGGATTCTCCCAGCCCGCTGCGCTAAAAAATTAGAACATCAGGATGAGTGAATCGCCCCCATAGTGTTTTAGGGATATGTCTCAAGAAACTGTGTTTAAAAGTCTAAGCAGAAATCATCGAGAATCATGCACAGTGTTTACGTGCACCATTTGTTTTTAACAAGCTTTTAATTTCTAAAAAATAGAAGTCGTTTAAATATTGTTGACTAACGTCTTTTTGTTTTAAGTGCTTTAACATTATACATGGGCACAAATTCACAACCCAAAATTGTGGTACAGTTAAGTGGTTGTTCAGTTTTTCAAACAAGTAGCTTTAGTGGAATAGTCTGTGCGCTAAATATATTCCAGATGACAAAACCATGCAGTCATTTAACAGTATTTATTTCTTTAAAATGAAATTAAATCCACTCTCAAATAATTACAGAGATAGTAAGACAAATTCCTGGAGATGTTCCCTGAAGTTTCCAACAAAACAAGTATGTGTTACTCTGCTGTTTTTCACAAAGGTTTTACTTTAATTGCCAAACTGAATGCTTATCATGGCATCACAAATGGACAAATGTCCTTGAATCAAACAAAATAATGAGCCAGATTTTGCTATAGCAGGGCATCTAAAGGTGCTTGCTATTAATTAGACTTGCTCCTGCGCCCTTCAGCTCAAAACATTTTTACCCACGAAATTGTCAAAGTGCTAAATGGAAGTACTGCAGTGAGGGAAACAGGGCATTTGGATCCTGAGTGAGAGCCAGCAATTCTGTAGCTCCTTAACCAGCATTATTTAAGATTAGACAAATGGACAACAGAAAGGCTGAATTGGAAGTGTAAATTAGTGCAGGTGAATTTGAGTAAAATCAGGTATATCAGAGCATTTTCACAGTAATTTCACTGTGGTGTTAATGTAAGCCTACTTGTGACACTGAAGTGTGAAGTTGAACTTTAAGAAAGAGAAATAACAAGTCATAAAGAAATTCAGGATTAAGTGAGAAAGATAACAGTCACTTGGTAATATAAAACTTGAACATTTCTGAAAAGAGAAACACGTTGCAGCTGCTTTTCATCCTGGACTCATCATCAGGACAAATGCAAGAATGGCAAATTTCAAATAATCCCAACAGTTTGGAGTATAGGAGAAAGTATAGGAGAAAAAGGTACTGATTGGTTGGCAAGCCGATTTTAATTTGCTGAAGCTTTCCCCTGGAGAAAACAATAGCAAATTGTAGGCACCCTGTACCACAAAATGTGTTCTGCAATTGGGCAGCACATGCTGAACAATCCTGAGTGCAGAATCCCTACACTAACAATTAATTTAAAATTATGAGTCGAGTTCGTAACATGGCTCACTTATGTTTGCATAACATACATTCATAGACAGGAACCTGTTCTCGGAAACAAGAGGAATATGTTGAAGTCTTGTGTCCTTTATGAATTATCCATGAGCTTGGGAGTTTTATCTGTGGCAATGCCAGTCAGAGTTGACTTGCAAAGCAAAAACCATTTGTTTCTTCTGTCATAGAACATAGATCATAGAACACTACAGCACAAACCGGCCCTTCGGCCCACGAGTTGCGCTGATCACATCAACACCTCCCAATCTATAGACCTATCTATAACCCCCAATCCCATTAAAGTTGTCATATAAGTTGTTGTGATCGTTTAAAATTTAGCATTCTTGTGCATGTCCAAACGAGTGCAGGATGAAAAGTTTTGACTTTTTAGCAACAGAGTAAGAAAAGAAATAAGAAGAAGTTAAAACATAAATTTGGTATTTTTTAAACCTACAATGTCAATGAACACCTGAAGCAGTGAGTCTCCATACTTGTAATAGTTAATTTTCAGTGCCAGAGGAATTGATTGGAAGCAAGTAACAATTATCATATTGGTAAAAGGATACCTACACTTGAAATGACTAGATTTAACTTCCAGTGCCAATCTTCCTTTGCATTGACCCCACTAAAACAACAACTGTTGGAACAAGCTGTGATGTGGCATTTTGAGAAGCTAAAGCTGGTGTGACACAATTACGCTAACAACTTCTGGATCTTGGAATGTTGCCCTATACAGCTAAGAAACTTCCTGCTTGTCTGATCCCCTTTGTCCCGTCTCTTCTCATATAAGCCTGTTAATGGACTTAATTAATGTTAGAGTACTGATTTGAGCTTGATGTTAAAGAAGTACTGCTTTTTGAAGCTTTAGGTATTTAAATAGAATCAGTCAGCTGTGCGTTACCAGCTGTTCACATCGCTCTCCCACTGTAGCAAAGTCAGAGAATTTTGCAGCCAGCCAAATCTCTGTTCACTGCGATGGGATGAGAAAATCCCGCTGGCGTGAATGGTGGGAAGCTTCCAGCCTAAATTTTTTTTATATGGCAAGCTTGCTGGAGAAAATGGCTATATTTCTTCCATTAATTTATTACTGTCAGAGGGCAACTTTTCTCTTTTGGGTCACAATCATTCCTTGGTTAGCCGATTACAAAGCACAAGCAGTCAACCTGCACTATTATTATCGCTGCATCTTTTACATGAGTGTTTAATGATATTGTAGTAATTGAAGGATTGGTGACCACCAGTTAGCACATAATGAACTATAACAGCTTATTTACAGATAAATATACAAAGTCCTTTCACCATGTAGTTAACACTTCTAGCTCTATGATCTACTCAAGTAGCAAAAGCCCACACTCTGAATCAAGATCCTTATGATCTTTCCCCATTGGGCAATTGGATCACATGACCTTCCTGATGTACAATCCTTAAAGAGGCCGTGCCCGACAGACCCTAAGCACTCAGAATTTTTTTTATTGTCGATTTTAACAAAACAGTAACCCTATTTCTACAGTGTGGTTTCATTTGTAGACTGTTCGGATGTTAGTATTATCATAAATATAAAATAAGAAGCAAATGACCTTTGGTGTTGCTTAAGCTGAATTTGGAGTTTTATGAATTCTATTCACTAGTAGTTTCTGGATCATCAGAGACTGGGCATCTGACTGAAGACATGCGTCAGTGCCCCAACTCATGGATATATGTGGGAATTGCATGCCCGAAAAGTTTAAATTTCCGATGAGCAATTTACCTATTCATCCTCTCACTCATTCATCCACTCACCCATTTACTAACATTCAAAGACTGGATGTTTAAACTCGCCATGTGACAGTTAAGTGCTGTTAATAGGTGGCAGAGTGTTTCATCTTCCCCTAACTCTATTCCACTCTCAGAGTTCCCTGAGGAATACTGTTCTTAGCATTTTGGTGAAAGCTGGAATTGGAAGATTCTGAAAGAAATGCACACCAACCTTGGGTCAGAGGAATTTTCGAGCACAGCACCAATTTGCTCCTGCTTGGAGGATCAATGTCATTATTTTTCATACTGGTGCCTTACAGGCTTAATAGGTATTATTATGAAGATCAGTCAGACACTTCCAGCAAAATGAATTTTTTAGATTTCCCTTACGATGAACTGAAAAGTACATCATTACATCAATTTTCTATTAAAACCTCTGTATCACACAAGAGCCAGTACTGGCCTTTGTCATGTCCCTGATTTTAATACTTTTGTCTGTGAGTCAAAATGTTGTGGGTTCAAGTCCCATTGTAGAACTTGAGCAATTCAGTACAGTCTGAGGAAGTGCTGTGTTGTCAATCATAGAATCCTAATGTAGAAGGAGGCCATTCAGCCCAATGAGTCTGCACCAATCACAATCCCATCCAGGCCCTATCCCCATAACCCCATGCATTTACCCTGGCTAATCCTCCTGACATAAGGGGCAATTTAGCACTGCCAATTCACCTAACCCACACATCTTTGGACTGTGGGAGGAAACCCACTCAGACGCAGGAAGAATGTGCAAATTCTACACAGACAGTGACCCAAGCCAGGAATTGAACCCAGGTCCCTGGTGCTGTGAGGCAGCAGTGTTAGTCACTTTGTCATCATGCCTTTTTTAGATAAGGTGTTAAACTGAGGCCCTGTCTGCTCTCTCAGGTGGACAGAAGAGATCCTGTGAAATTATCTTCAAGAAGAGCAGGGGCATTATTGCCAGTATCCTGGCCAATATTTGTCTCTGAACCAACAGCAGAAAAGCAGACTACCTGACAAATATTACATTGCTGTTTATGAGAATCTGTGCCAATTTGCCTTGTTTCCTTTGGATTACAACAGTGATGACACTTGCAAAATACTTCATCACTTTGAGGTAAGAATGCAAATCTTTCTTTTTCCTTCATGATTATCTTTCAAAATGGCTTACACCCTGCAAACTGCATTCATATTCATCCATACATCTGTCCATTTGATTCAAATATATTTTCAAAACCACAGAAGGCTTTCAATCAGTGAATATTCCAAGCATGCAATTTTGTTACAGAACTTTTGTGACAACTCAATTTGTCATATTTTGTTGTCCTTTCATTTCATACCAGTAGACAGGATGCTAAAAATGAAGTTTGTTTATCCCTAAACCAATTATTCTGAGGTTGTTTGGTGGAAGATAGCTGTGTTCAGATCGTTTTAAGTTTATTTATCAGTGTCACAAGTAAGCTTACATTTAACACTGCAAATGAAGTTATTACTCAAACTCAGGTGCTTGTTCGGGCACAAGAGGATCAATGAAGCATGGCCAATGCACCTAACCAGCACATCTTTCAGACTGTGGGAGGAAACAGGAGCACTCGGAGGAAATCCACACAGACAAGGGGGAGTGTGCAGACTCCCTGGCGCTGTGAGGCAGCCTTGCTAACCATTGTGCCACCTTCCTACATTACGACATTGACTACACTTCAAGCATCATCACATTGGTCATAAAACACTTTGGGAACCCTGGAGCTCATAGAAAGTAATAAATGAATGCAAATCTTTCTTCTTTTCTTTCAGTTTGTAGTGCTAGAAGATGTATTTGTTTTTCTTAGGTCAACTTAAGGGCGTAGAAATCTGATCGTGACCAAAATCCCTCCCATTGTGCTGAAAGAGTATCATGTCTAGGTTACTTTCCCTCCAAAACTCTCATTCTTCTCTCTCTAATCCTTGATCTGATCAGTAGAGTGCTTGATATCGCCGTTCTCCCCCTAAACTGTTTGATGTTGATGTTTTGATGACTCATGTAGACCTGACCCTGCCCTCACCTTGAGGTCCATTGTACCGTGACTTACTGAGACTGACCCCATGAGATCATTGAGTGCCCCCTCACACCACCTGTTCCCTATCTACAGACTGCAAATGCCTGCCCTGACTGTGGCTGTGCCAACTGTGACCTTGTATCAAGCCATTCATCCCCAGGCATGGCGTATGCTAGGGACCAACAACACCCTTCACTTCATGCTGGCTACCACTGATACTAATCTGATAGACCCACTCCTTCCCTAGACTAGAACAAGAGCATGTGTGCTAAGCACAGCCCTTCAAATTGTATTGTAGGACAGTCTCAGGTCTCTGACTTTGACTAACTCTACCCCCACCCTTTAAACCACCACCAGTCCTTCCCACTAAGTCATGAATCTCTGTGCTCTCTTGCCCAATCATCACTCCCTCTTTGAAACCTTTGCCCGCCAACCCTTCCCTTGTCTGACTCCCCCAATCAAACCTTTGCCCTCCATCACCTTCCACATATCCCCATTCTCCTCCCCCACCCCCCCACCCCCACCCCGCATCTTCCCCAGAACCCTCCAACCTTCTCTCTGGTCTTACATGGTAAGCCTTGGTTCTGAACCCCCTTTGATTTTCCGTTGGTCTTGCCTGCACAACCTTGGCACAGAGTCAAAGCAGCTGTGCAATGAAAGGTAGACAAACATCTTGAATTTTCAAGAACGAGTTAGATGCAGCTCTTGGGAGTAATGGGGATCAAAGAATATGGGGGGAAGGCGGGATCAGGCTTTTGAGTTTGATGATCAGCCATGATCATAATCAATGGTAAAGTAGGCTCCAAGGACTGAATAGCCTACTCCTGATCCTATTTTCTACATTTTTATGTTTCCACAACTCAAGACCATGAGTGGAGTATTGCTTGCCAGGTACACGTCACATATATCTGGTTCTGAATCTAACCAGTCTAATTAGTCACTGGCATGTCCATTTGATCTGGAGTGGGTGTGTGATTCTGCATGGTGCTTTTTAAATGAGTATTTATGATATTCAAATGAATGTGAGTATAGTTCCTGACATGGCACAATGGGCTACACCAACTCACCATGAAAGTCAGGAGCAGAAAATTGCGTTCTATTTTTAAGTCGAAACTGGCCATTCCCCCATGACTCGCCTGCCATGACGCCTGTCATTGATAGGACCAGAAAATCCTACCTTTGGTGTGGAGGCAGGAATGTTCCTCCTGGATTCACTTTATCATAGAATTATAAAGCCCTATAGTGCAGAAAGAGGCCCTTCGGCCCATCGAGTCTGCTCTGAACGCAATCCCACCCAGGCCCTGCCCCCATCTCCCTACATATTATACCCACTAATCCCTCTATTCTACACATCCCTGGACACTAAGGGGCAATTTCTTAGCATAGCCAATCAACCTAACCTTTAAGGCTACAAGTTGCTGCCAGCCTTGTTTCCTCCACTGCAAACCTATTTACTGTCTTTGTCCTAAATGACCACTGCCCTGTTGCTGAGCTGCCTTCAAGGCTACAAATGATAAGAAACATATAATGCCAGAAGCTCAATTTCAAATGGTCACTTCAGCCAGATTACACCCGACTTGTAGGTAGACCAGCCTTTGTAAATAAAATTTTGCTCTCCTCACAGATAATAGAAAGTATCTGAGGCACTGACTCAATCTGTTGAAGATCCAAAGCACAAGAGCAACATGACATTACACACCAAGTCGTTTCATCAGTCAGTGAAAGAAAATGTGATCATTTTCAAACATTAAAAGTGGAATTTTGTTATTTAGCTTGCATAATATATCAAAAGGAGATCTACCTAGTTACAACATCTGCCAATCCATTCTGTTTTAGCCACTAACCTGTCAATGGACAGCATTGAATCATTGCAGGCAGATTTACATAGAGAATCCAGATGTGAACGATAATTTATCTCCTACAAAAATGCTGTCTAGAAATGGAAAGTTAAGTTGCTGTAAACTAGAAAATATCAATCTACGAAAGAACAGGTAACCTTCGTTTTTAATATTTTTTTTTTACCTGTAGTTGCAGTCTGGAGATGTATGGTTACATCCTACAGATTCCCAAGTGCTTTCTAATTCTCCCTCAAGGGTTGTATGTATCTTATTGCTTTTTCTGAGCAGTCACCTCAGGAGCATTCTCTTTTGGTGAAAACAAGCTATTACAGTTGGTGGGATCAATAGTGTCCAGGCCGTTATACCTCCTCAGTGTTAATGCTCATAATGGGGTAAAATAATATGATGCCACTGAATGATCAATATATTATTTATATTTATTTTATAATTTATGTTGGTTATTGTTTTTGTAACGTTGCATTATTTCTGGCAATATCAATGCTGAGGTGTGTTGCATTTTCCAGCTCATTTTGAGGGATATTTGCATTTCTTTCACAGTCCAAATGCCTTGAATTTATTTCCAAATCTGGCTAACTTGACTAATGAGTTGCCTTTCTGACCCAAATCCTCTCATTATGGAGCTGGCCAGTCTCTCCACTATCAATGCACATCCTTATATATCATATTTGGATGTCACAGGGGTTTGAACAAAAACCTTTTATGAGCCCAGTTTGCATGTCATAATTGATTTCACGTGCACCTACCTTATTTCTCAATTGATTCTTTCTCAATTTACACTTCTCCATCTTCCATTTACAAGTACTTACTGTGATAACACAACTTTTGCATATCATCTTTGAGCTATTTAAATTTAACACTAAAGAATTAATACTTGCATAGTATAGGGCTCACTAGGACATAGTAATAATGCACGACAAGCTTGCGTGTGAGCTCTGCTACCAGGATATCTCCCCTTGTGTCAGTGTACCCATCACTAATAGGCTGCTGTAAACATTAAGAATAACATTTATCTTATCCCATTACCTTCCTATAATCTGCTCCACAGCCGCTGCTATCTCAACGATCTGACAAACTGTGGTTGAAAGAAATTACAGTATGCACAAATCTACATCAGGACAGTTTCCATTACAATTCGAATCATGCAACAAACTGAGCAACAGTGAGTTTGTATGGTCACTAAACTGTGAATTTCTGATAAGGGAACACTCTCGATGAATGAATAAAATGATTTGGCAGAGAGGTTATCATTTAATGGAAAATTACTATTTAGAAGACACACCTTAGGGAGAGATGAGTTACAACAATGAAGCTACTATCACCAGCTGCAGATGTGTGTCTGCTCTATATGCAACACACGATTTATTTTCTGTAGTACCATCTAATTGATATATTTATACAGTGCATATAATATCAGTTTAAGAGACTAGTTTGATTTGACAAAACTATTTTTATTAGACACGTGTACTCATATGGCTGGAGTGACTTTATGATCCATCACCACTACAGTAATTTTGGTATTTTTTTAGGAATGGAGTAGTAATGTCATTGGACAGTAATCCAGAGGCCCAGGCTATTGCTCCATTGCCTAGGGTTTGAATCCCACTTTTGTTGTTTGTGGAGGGTTAACTCAGTTGGCTGGATGACTAGTTCATGATCTGAAGCAATGCCAAAAGTGTGGGTTCAATTCCTATATTCCTGAGGTTATTCATGAAAGCCCTACATTGTCAACCCCCCTCACACAATTAGTTTATTCAGCAAAAATCTTGGCTTGAGTCCTCTTTTTCAAAATAGTCATTATCACCTAAAAATCCACACTCAATCTCTCCACTGTTTCATGCTATGGCTTGCTATCCAATCCATCTTTCTTCTCCAAAGGTCATGGCTGAAATTTTAGCACCCTCACCCGACCTCCTTAGATAGATTAATAGTCAGGAATGGGACATAAATCTGGGCATCATTGCGGTAGTGCTCGTCCCATCACTGATATGTCTCTGTAGTATTTTACCTGCAGTGGGGAAGTACAGATTGCCTGTCACCTGTGGACCAATCGAGGAGCTTAAATGGCCAATAACAGCTACTTAACACCCTATTCTGATCACGAGGGCGGCACAGTGCCACAGTGGTTAGTACTGCTGCCTCACAACGCCACGGACCAGGATTCGATTCCTGGCTTGGGTCACTGTCTGTGTGAAGTTTGCACGTTCTCTACATGTCTGCACGGGCTTCCTCCAGGTACTCCAGTTTCCTCCCGGTCTAAAAGACATGCTAGTTAGGTGCATTGATCCAAACATGCGCTGGAGTGTGGCGACCAGGGAAATTTCATAGTAAATTCATTGCAATGTTAACGTAAGCCTTGTGACTAATAAATAAACTTTACTACTAGACGCAATCAGATTTTACTTGAGGCAATCAGTTCCAGGGTTAAGACCCTGGCGGATTTGTTTGCAAGCTAGGGAAGAGTACCCACTGTGGGGACATCACCAACCCCCCCACCACAAATTAGCTCTCAACAGTTGGATTTTTCCTTCTCCCATTCTGATGTCCCAGATTCAGAAATCCTCTTGCCGGAGCTTGTCAACATGGTCCCTGGCTAAAACTTGGATTTCGCTCTAACCTGTGACACCTGTTCTCTTCTTTGAGAACTGGATGGAGCCTGTGGGGTGTCTGGGACAACAGCTGCCATGTAAAATTCCAATATTTGTGCTGCCTCCCAAATGATTGCCCATCTTATCCACAGCTCCACATCTTATCCACAGCTCCATATTTGCATGTATGTATATCAACATTTGACTGTATGTATACATTTGAATGTGTTGCTGCCTCCCAAATGAATGTCTATTGCACCCACAGCTCTATGTCGCACCCACAGCTCTACATATCATATCCACAGTTTGATATCATATCCATAGCTTGATATCATACCCACAACTCAGTATCATCCTGAACAAGTTTTTGTTCTTATGGAATTGAGATAGCCTAAATTAGAATTATAGATGACAATTTATGTGATACTCTCCTCAATCATGGTGAAGCTTTTGACGTTGTTGACTGCATCACTCTTCTATTTCTCCATTGTATGATCTGTTGAGTTACATTTGCTTTGGTCTGGCTTTATCTATCAAATCATTATCAAAGCATCCCCACCAATCGTTTCTCTACCTGTCCCTACACCATTAACTCTGGAGTCCTACAAAGATCTTTTCTTGGTCCTTGTGAGAGAGATCATTTAAAAACATGGGGGTGATTTATCTGGCTTCACCGCACCTGATGCAGATCACAACAATCCCAAAAAGTAGTGTGTAGGCTTAAATATTGGTTTTGTGCACAGCAGCAAATGGTTTGCAATCGTCCTGGTCCGTTATAATGGCAGAAACTGGTTTGTGCCCAGAAAGGGTGTGAGGCTGATTAACATATTTAAAGTAACATTTAAGTATGCATAGTCCATTTGATGCCAGATTCAACCCCACTCCCAGGATCTTCCAACCTCAGAGCACGGTACAAGACAGTGAGAATCAACACCGGTCTCCATCAGTGGAGATCAGGTGGGATGGCCACGGCGGGGGGGGGGGTCACGTTCTCAGAGGCTATTGAAGCGCCCAGGTGATCATGGACATGGCAAGGCAGTGCCCATCTGGCAGAAGGGTAGGATATGCAAATAGCCTCATCATTGGCCCCTCCTGTGTCACCAGTTGCTTCAGTGTCAGCAATGTTCCTTCCATGGTGACCTCCATGGGGGTTAAAATATGCAGGCATGCTTGTCTTCCACTAGTTCATTCTTGCTGACTTCCACCATCAACCAGCTTCTCCTGTAAGTAGAAAGGAAGAATCAGTGAGCATCTGAAATCTGTTCAGGCCATATGGTTGTGATAGCTGAATAGTTGTCAATGTGTGTGAGCTGTATGAGACCATTCAGCCAATGAAGTCCGTGTCAGTTCTACATGGATGAATCAATTCCCATTCCCCTGCTCTATCCCATAGCTCTGCCAGTTTATTTCCTTCAAGTACCCATCCAATTTCCTTTTGAAATCATTGATTGCTTCTGCTTCCGTTGCCCTAGTGGACAGTATGATCCAGATCATCACCAATCACTCCTCATTCTCCCCTTGCACCATTTGCCCAAAACCTTAAATCTGTGTCTCCTCGTATTTGTACCATCAGCAAATAGGAAGATATTTTCCTTATCTATCTTTTCCAACTTTTCCAAATCTGTCATGATCTTGTAGACTTTGATCAGGTCCTCCCTCACTCTCCCTTGCTCCAAGGTGAATAATTCCAGCTTTTCTAACACGTCCTTGTAACTAATCCTCTTTTGTGGAACCATTCCAGTAAACTCTTCTTCACCCCTTCAAGGACCCTCACATCCTTTCCAAAGAATGGTAACCAGAACTGGGTCCAACACTACAGTATTTTAGAAAGATTCAGCATAGCTTCCTTGCACTTGTACTCAATTTATGAAGCCCACGATCTTATGTGCTTTGCTAACCATTCTGTCAATAGATTATGCCACCTTCAATGAATGATGCACATGCATCTTCCAGGTCACTCTGTTCCTTCGCACTCTTTTAAAACTGTGCCATTAAATTTATACTGTCTGTTGCTATTCCTTTTGCCAAACCACAATAATTTCCCTGTTTTTATAAATTATATACTATGAGGACAAATCTTCAGTTATTGCAGAGTGCCACATTTGGCAATTAGTCCAACTGTCAAATCAAATTATGTGCACCAGAAGGTCATAGATTGTTTCCATTTCCACTATCCTCATGTGTTCCAGATAATTATCATTTGCTGCAAAAGTGTAAAATGAAGAGAAGCAAATGAAAATATCTCCTTATAATCAGGGGCAAGGTAAAGAAAATGCTTTTGACCAGACAAGAATTAAAACCGCATGGTTCAAAGACTACAGCTACAAAACTGTTTAGTGAAAATAGTGAAGCCTACCAATGAAAGAAAGGTTGATCTTGGGATTGTACCCTTTGCTTTTATTTTAATTTGTCTTATTCACAATATGCAGTGAGATGTTGCCCCTGCTCCTCTCCAGCTCATCTGAGGATTATGAGAATGAGAATAAAAAAGGTCGATGCAAATGAATGGAGACAAATGGCATTGTGTTGGAAAAATAATTTATTACCTGTCAATTTATGTTCCAAAACAAAGAAATTTTTAAGACGTAGTTAAATTTGATTTATTCAATTGCTATATCAAAAAATGTTATAGTTGATTCAGCGTAATGGTTACCCTTAGGCCTCTTATAAACTACAGGAGTAAAAAGCTAATTTGTTGTATAATTAGTTAATCATTCATTTAGCAATTTAACAGAAAATCAACAGAATGTACATAAACCAAAATGATATTTGACAGAAATTTATCATATATCTAAATTGTGCTTTCGTGTCTAGGTTAAATTAAGCTATGTGCAGTGAAAATCAAATGAAGCTTCGATCAGGAATTGTGCGTGATTGAACTGAATAAGCTGTTGTTTTTGTTTTTGCATTCCATACACTAGAGAAAATTACATTTCAGAAGGATATATATATTTAGCTGGAGATCAATAAATGCTAAACTGATAAGGGTTAACATTGCAGGAATCGATTGTACTATAGTCAGTCAGCTTTTTCACTGACATTGGATTCAAAATAAAAACTTGCCTGAGAATATAACGTGCCCAGAATACGTAAACTACATGTTCCAAGCAATTTCACTGATCCATGCAATCTCTCCTGCACATATGATATGGCTTCTATATTAGCCACAACCTATGCTTCATAGTAGTGATGTCTCAGAGTGAAGGCAATTTGAATAGTTACATCTTAGTCATTAACACTAACAAATTGCTTAATAAAACGAGAACTACACATCATAGTTAGCAACTTTAATCACATTTATGTCTTCAACCATTCTCTCTTGACAATTTTGGTACAAAAGTATGATGAAGGAAATAGCTCTTGTGCAGTTAATCTGCCAAACTAAAGCCGTGGACAGTTACCAAAAGTTCCACAACTAATTTCTAACATTGATTTTCTGTCAAAGGGCATCTTTTTGCTGACAGTTGGCACATTTTGTTTAAAACTGAGTTGTTTATGGTTGGTTTTCAAACCAATTATGTGTTTTTTTTAAAGGGGGTATTGACACAGGTTTTCTGAGCTGAGCAGTTTCAGAATGGAGGAAATATGAAGTGGAGACATTCAATGGACTCTGGATTCTGCCATACTTTTGGAATTTCCTGCTGGAGGTGTTGATGGGTGAACATAGGAAGATAAGAAATAGGAGCAAGACTAGACTGAAAGCCCTTTACATTTGCCCTGCCATTCAATAAAATCATGGCTGCATTCAACTCCATTTTACTGTCACATGTCTATCACCTGATTCTCTTAGTGCTCCAAAATCTATCAATCTGCCTTGAACATGTTCATCAACTGAGCATCCACAGTTATCTGGGGTAGAGAATACCAAGGCCCTTGAGTAAAAAGGATTCTACTCATCTCAGTTTCAAAAGGTTGGCCTCTTATCCTGACCCATGGTTTTAGACTCTTTATGATGTGGAGATGCCGGCATTGGACTGGGGTAAACACAGTAAGAAGTCTGACAACACCAGGTTTAAGTCCAACCGATTTATTTGATAATGAACTCACAAACCTTCAAGGTTTGCCTCTTTGTCAGGTGATCTGACGAAGAGGTAAACCTCAAAGGCTTGTGAGTTTACTATCAAATGAATCGGTTGGACTTAAACCTGGTGTTGTCAGACTTCTTACTGTGTTTAGACTCTCTAGTCAGGGGAAACGTCCTCTATGAAGCCCCTTAGAAGCCCTTGAAGATTTTTATACATTTGATAAGATCAGCTCAGTACATAAAAATCATATATTTATAGATAGTATTTAATATAGTAAAAAATAGTGAAAGCAATGCAATTAGAATTCCTTGGTTTAATATAAAACTTAAGTTAATGAATCAGGTTATTGTCTAATTCTAGTGATTGGTGCAACAGAAGGCAAGACCAACAATGGGGGAGTGTTTATTGTTGGGAAGGCACACAAGACCAGAGTGAGAGGAACGCACATACTTCTGAGAGTTTTGGGGTTGCCGGAGATTATAGAAGTAAGGAGGAGCAAGGGTATGGAGTGATTTGAAACAAAATAAGAATGTTAAAGAAACTATCTTCACACATCGCTTTAATAATGTTGCAATTTCATGGGAAAAACTAGTAAAATTAAACAACTACTTAAGTTGGAACTCTGAGACCTGCTGTATAATGTTATAAAAACTCTAGTTTATGGTCCAGGACTTCTGTTCTGGGTGGAATGTAGAGGGGATCATATTCTGGAACATGGGCTAAAAAACCACTGCCACCCCATCCCACTGCACTGGAGACCACCTAAACCTCTGATTTAAATTGGACGGTTCCAATTTTCTTAGCAGAATAACCACCCAGAAAAAAAAATGTAAGGGATTGAACCACTCCTGATTCCTACGTAATTGTAATACTGAGGCCCATTCTCCACCCACTCCCCCTGCCCCCACATCCGTCCAGGAAAATCCCACTGGCCTTGACTACCTTCCAATGCCCCAACTTTCACCCACATTCCTGAGTCCCTACACCTAATCCTCCAACCACACTATCCCCCGATCACTCCCCAACGACTGTCCATATCCTTATTCCCCTGACCTACATTGCTAGAACAGTACAGCGGGCTGGGAGAATCATCCCAATGTAATTCCATTCAGTTTAGTGGACTGAGATGATTGTTAACTCTGTTGCATGATCTGCAGACTCTGTCACATGCTTGAACTTAGAAAGTTTGTGCATTCTCTCAGATGTCTTGAATTCAGGTGTGTCTATCCCTGATGACATCTTTCTATGTGTTTAGTCCTTTCCCAAATAAAACTTTTCCATTTTGGTCAGTCCCACACTGCAGATTGGCAGGGACATTTGGTCTCTTCAGTGATTACTTGAAGAAATCCCTAAAGTGGTTCCAGTGTCTTCCTGGGAATTTCCTGTCATGACCAAGCTCAGAGTAGAACAGTTGCTTCAAGAGTCTGGTGTCAGGCATATGAGTGTCATGTCCCACCATGCGGAGCTGGTTTTGTGTGATCAGTGCCTCAAATGCTGGACATTGCAGTATTTAAACAGTTTATATACACGTGTTTCAGATCGCTAGAAATTAAACATTTCACATCCATTTGAAGCATAGACATCTGTGCAACTTCATATCCAAAGCCGGATTTTCATGAAGTAGTTGGAAAGCGTGTCAGAAAAGTTATGACTCGGCAAACTCATCTCCGATAGAGAGGGTTCTACCTGCTATATTTTCCATGATGTGGAAGTGCTGGTGTTGGACTGGGGTGGGCACAGTAAGAAGTCTCACAACACTAGGTTAGAGTCCAACAAGTTTATTTGGAATTACAAGCTTTCAGACCACTGCTCCTTCAGCAGGTGAGTGATGTAGGAGCAACGCTCTGAAAGCTTGTGATTCCAAATAAACCTGTTAGACTTTAACCTAGTGTTGTGAGATTTCTTACTGTGCTATATTTTTAATTTAGGGAAGTGGGGCAGGATGGAGTTGAACCCACCACTTTTGAAGGCAGGCCTGAGATGGAAACAAAGATGGGAAAATAGTAAGGCTGGCAATGCCCACCTCTATTTACTGAGACATTAGCACAGTTGTAATTATGAGTGTCAAGCTTTCACCACTTATCCACACTACATATGCTCACAATACCCCTTCATCTACAGCTGCCCCTTCTACACTCTCATATCCTTCATTCCTCCGTACTCCATCATGCCCCCATTGTCCTTTCATGTATTCAGGCTCCATTATTGACCATTGTGCTCTCACACTGTTATTCTGTCTCCTGTCCCACTCATACCCAATGACCTCTCCACACTCGCAGGTATCATCTATAGCCAATCACCCAATATTTACTATTGATCATCCTCAGGAGACATGCAATAGTAATGGGAAGTCTTTGAAATGGATATAAACAATGTAAACTTCTACCAATTTGACAGAGCTATTACTCAAACACATTTAATACGGAAAAATGGCTCCAGACTCATTACAAAAGTTAATTCCCTCAATTGATAATTAAGTTGTAAAAGCAGACACATATCCACAAACTACATTGAAGACAAATAATCTTTTAATATCCTTCTAAAAGCTATCAAAATGTGTGCATAACTCCTGCTGAGATAATTAATTCAGTACATTTGAAACTCAGCCAAGTGTTCATGATGGGTGTAATTGTCAAAATAATGCATTATACCTCCAAATAATGAAATCATTCAAAACTGAGGCTTTTTTAATATTTCAAAGCAAGTGACCTGTCAATTAAATGTTTCCTGGTGGAGATAGCTATTTTATTTTGGTTTCTCATTCAGGTTTAGGGTTTTATAGGTTCTCCTGTTATTCAAGGCTCTTTTGAAGTGCCATGAATTATGTCAACTTATTATAAGGGGGAGTCTCACTCCATCAAAATCACAGGGGACTTTGAATTTCCCACTCTTGTAAAGGAGCTGTCAAGGGAGTGAGTGTTATATGCAGGTTAGCTACCTGTACACTTATCCCAGAGTGGCAAAAATTGCCACAAATAGGAATAGAAGCAGGAATCCTAGAATTTGGTCTTCTCCACCATTTTTAAAGATCTTCTGTGTTGACCCAATTCAGTGAAAATCCAAGCCCTGGAAGCAACAACACAAATTTAAAATACATATAAAGAATTAAACCAAAATTACAAAAACATACAGCAAATCTGTGGAGCTCTGAAGAAAGACCAGACAGGACAACATGTCAGGCTGAACTCCAGAACTGAAGATAGCCTTAGAACCAACCTTTGACCTGACTGTTCATTCAACATATATACTGACTGATTTGTGTGTTACAGAGTTTTTGGTTTTTTTTCCGAATATCCAGGATTTACAAGATTTTTCTGACTGCTTTTTACTTATACAAAATAATCAACTACTCAAACATAAACTGACATTGGCTATGCTAACTGTGTATTGGCTGAGTAATCTTATTGTCTGGTTGCTCTTCTTCACAGTTAAGTGATTTATCCTCTCACTATCCCCCCTCAAGAGTCTTCAAATTTGCTTTAAACAAAGAGTTACCAAAATCCCTGGTTTGGGATCAGCTGGGAAGAAGAAACACAACTGTTTGTTAATTAGTTACACAGCGACTGATTAATGCTGGTATTTAATTTGGAGAGTACTTGTTGGTTGTGTATGGGTTCAAAACAAGAAGAAGCAACTGCAATGGAAGAAATACAAAGAAAAACAACAGCCATACAAAAAAATTGCATTTTAAATAGGAAAACATCCCAGTGTGTTTCACTGAACATTATAATGGACACTAAGGTTAAATTCTTTGTGGATTCCAGCGGTAAAGATATGAGAGGTGGAAATGTGGGAGGTGGAGTGATTGCTAGAGAGGTTCTTGCAATGAGTAGTTAAAATAAAATCAGCCGCTCTGAGCAAAACAATGGAGTGCAAGCACTAAAAGAGATTATCAACCTTGTCAAAAAGACTGCAGAGAGGCTGAGAAATATGAGGAGTGATTGTGTACCACACTTTCACAGAAGCTATCATTTGTGACTTTGGTGCTGTGGCAATGCAGAAACTTGATAAGAGACCTTGAAATCACAGAAATGTTATAGCACGGAATGAGGCCATTTGGCCCATCATGCCTGCACCAGATGTTCCAATGAGCAACTCACCTAGCACCATTTCCTACTTTCTCCCTGTAACCCTGCATATTCTGCGTTTTCAGACAACAAATTCATTTTTGAAAGTTTGAGTTAAACCTGCTCTTACACTGATGTGGAGATGCCAGCATTGGACTGAGGTGAGCACAGTGAGAAGTCTGACAACGCCAGATTAAGTCCAACAGGTTCATTTGAAATCATGAGCTTTCAGAGCACTGCTCCTTCATCAGGTGAGTACTTACTAGTTGGGTGTTTGGTTTCATTTCAAGAAAGAGCAGCACTCCGAAAGCTCTTGATTCCAAATAAACCTATTGGACTTTAACCTGGTGTTGTGAGACTTCTTGCTGTTCAAACACAATGTCAGGAAGTGCATTCCAAGCTGCATCCACTTGCTGTACAAAGATGATTCTCCTTTTATCACTTTTGCTTCTTTAATTCATTACTGTGCACTCTTGTTCTTTCATGAGTGGCAACAGTTTCTCCCTATCTACTCTTTCCAAACCCTTCATGATTTTGAATGCCTCAACCAAATCTCCACTCAGCCTTCTCTTCTCCAGGCACAACATCCCAAACTTCAGTCTATCTTCAGAACTGAACTTGTTCATCCCTGAAACCATTCTCTTGAATGTTTTCTGCATCCTCTCTAATGCCGACATGCCCTCATTAAATGGAGATGTGGGAAAAATGGACAAGGGCTGTGGAGATGGCAATCATTTCACACTATCATTAGTGTTGCTAGAAAATAAAATCAGGACAAATCAGTGGACTGACCTGCTAAAGAGGGCGGAAGCCATTTCTGCCAGTTTTCCACACCAAAATAGATACCTCCAGCTTTCAAAAACAAATAGTCCTTTCCTGTAATTAGCACATGAATCCCCATGCACCTAATTAAAATGTATGATACTCCCAATGCACCCAATTAAAGTATACATAATGGGACCCAATGGTTTTACAGCACAGACTTTCCTGGTTATGTACTTGGACTGTCCCAGATACTTCAAAGGAATTCATTCTTAAAAATATCGGGCATAGACACATTTGAGATTTACAAGGAAAGCAGCTGACAGTGAATTGCTTATTTATCAGCTATTGCAGTAGCCTGATGCTGGAATCTTCAGCCAGAATTCACTTTTTAAAGACTGCACTCTGTAATTTCCAACCACAGTACTAACATTACATGACAGTTGAGATATTGTGACCATAGAAATGCTATTTGATTTTAAAGATCCTTGTCTAAAAGGATCACAAGATTTCAAATTTTAAGACTTTTCCAGTAACAAATTTAAAGCAAAATTGTCTAAACACTGGCCAAGACATAACTTATACCCTACACTACCGGAATGAAATTCCCCCTTTGGCTTTTATTTAGTCTTAGGCTTAGACAGAGTTTCTTAAGGACAATGGGCAATAAGACTCTGATGTGGATATGCAGGCGTTGGACGGGGGTAGACACAATAAAAAGTCTGACAACACCAGGTTTAAGTCCAACCAATTTATTTGATAGTAAACTCACAAGCTTTCAGGGTTTGTCCCTTCATCAGGTGGATGGAGAGTTCTGGCCTCAGACAGAGCATATAAAGCACAGACAGTTTAGAGATTACTGATCAGAATGCGAATCTTTACACCTAACCTGCTGTTCAAGTCCTAAAGTGGCCGACAATGTGAGTGGAAGGAGCACTGATCACAGGTTACAGAGATGTGTATTGTCTCCAGACAGTACAGTAAGTGAGGTTTTGCAAACCCAGGCAAGTCACGGGGGTTACAGATAGTGCGACATGAACCCAAGATCCCTGTTGAGACCGTCCTCATGTGTGCGGAACTCGGCCATCAGTAATAAGACTCTACCACTAGCCCTGGTCCACCTGAAGCTCTTTCACTCCAGTTTGGGTGGTGTCACTCTCTTGGACGCCCTCAATAAATGTGCTTTGCCTGGTTTTCTTTAGCCAATCCCCTCTTCTTTGCTTAACTCTGTTTATTCTGCCACTTGAGCAGCTCATATGTCTGGGAGGTGAAGGACATGTCCTGCCTGTATCTGTCATCTCTCATATTGTCCCATAGGTATCTTTTACCAGTCAACTGTAGCACTTCTTTGTTTTTGATGCAGACTCTTCATGTGATGCCCAAGATCTTACATAGGCAGCACTGATGAAAGGCATTCAACTGACATGACACTTTTTGCTTTTCTCTTCCATGTCTTGTCGGCATGGAATACTCTGGACATAGCCTTGTTGATGTTGCTGGATTATCAGGCTGTGTAGGCTGCTGAAAGAGTAATGCTTCCTTGCCAATTCTAGTATGGACACTGAACTGTACACCACCGTCCCTGAAGATGCTGCTTCTTAGGTGGGGGTGTGGTAAACATCCTCAATGTTCTGTTGCCGGATAGTTATGGGGATATTTGTTGCCATCTAGTGATCATTGTCTTGGTCTTTTCACAGCTTATTACATGGACAACTCTTGGTGTAGCTACACTCAGGACTACTTGTATTGTTTTGGTATGCATGCAATCTTTAACCAACAATGAGATGTTGGTTGCAAAATTCAGATCGGCCAATCGGTGGTGTTACCATGGGATGCTAAAGTCAGAACTCACCATCACCTTCTTCATGATGAACAGAATAACCAGAAGCAAGAAGAATAAGGAGAGTATGCAGCCTTGCTGCACCACTATGAAGAAGAGGCAGGTTTCCCAGGATCATGCAGAGAGCAGATCTTTACACTCGTGCTCAGCATAGAGTACCCAGAATATTAGAAACCACTCATTATCAAATTCATTGATTTCAAGAAAGTTTTCAAGCATTTGTCTGGGCACTCTGGTACAAGATAGTGTGACATTAAACAGGTGTACATTAATATCTTTGAAGGCTTATAGTGTGCCCTGAGCTGCTGCATCAAGACCACCATGAACACCATAGTCTCCTTCATTTAGCTTGTAACACAACCAAAATTCTCCTGCTGCAATTATTCTTAATGCTGACTCTTAAATGGACATTTTAGTCCCTTTGAACTATTCCACAGTTATTTTGGTTCCTAAGGATTTGTTTCATTTTTCCTATCCCAATCAGGTAGCTTCTAATTCCATAACTGTCTTTCACTGTGAGGTTACATGGGAGACTCCTTCCCTCCAGCACGGCATTGTTGGAATGCTAGCTGATCACCTTTCACATCTCCATTCGTTTCAACCACCAGGTTTAGTTTTGGCAAGTGGATTCCTGGCACAGACTCTCCCCAGTGATCCGGGCTGGGCCAACACATGCTGACTTTCCTGCACTAATAGCTGTGTTCTTCCATTGTTTACAAGGCATGGAGAGGCACTCAAACGTGGAGCATTCTAACTCAGAGGCTGCTGCCTGAAACACAAGAGCCTTTAGCTTTGCAACTGAGTTGATCTCTTCTTTGCAGAAGGCACTTTGCAGGTAATATTTCTGGGTTATCAAGATAGATATACTCACCTACACTGCTGGTTAAGTGAAACCTTATAGGATAAGTATTGCGCTGGATTTAGAAAAGTATCTTTTTTTTAATTCTATTGTTTGTCAAACATTCTTTAATTCAGTTAAACGCTTGAATTGATTTCTTATTAGGCAGAATTTATCCTCAAAAATCATATCTGCAGATTTTAGCCCAGGGAGCATTGTGTGATACTCTATATTTTCCTCTGTTGTTTGATTAATTAAAGCACACCAGAGAGAAGATCAGGACATGACAGAAATTAAAACCAGGGATGCTCCAGGGCCAGAATTACGGAAGCTCAGAGAGTTGTGGGGTTGGAAGAGATTACAGACTTGGGGAAGAGCAAGACCATGAAGGGACTTGAAAAGAAAGATGAGAATTTTAAACTCAAGATATTACTTGACTGAAAGCCAACATAAATCAATGAGCATGGGGTTGATGGGTGAATGAGATTTGGTGCGAGTTAAGATATGACCATGGATGACCTTAAGCTACCAAGACTAAATTATGAGTGACAAGCCAGAAGTGCAATAGAATTGTCAAGTCTAGAGGTAACATAGGCATAAATGAGGATTTCAGCAACAGATCAGCTGAGACAGCGCAGTCAAATAATGTTACGAAGGTGGAAGTAGGCGGTCTCAGTGAAGGTGCAGGTAAATGGCTGGAAGCTCAGCTGAGGGTCAACCTTGACATTAAAGTTGCGAACTGACTGGTTTTGTTTAAGACTGTTGCCAGAGACACAGATAAGTCAGTCACTAGGGATTGGAGTTTGGAGCGGGGAACAAAAACAATCGTTTCAATCTTCCCATTATTTAACTGGATAAAATGTCTGCACATCTAAAATTAGATGTCAGAAAAGCAGTCAGATAATTTAGCAACACTGAAATTGAGGCTGGAGATGCGGGTGAAGTCAAGCTGGGTGTCGTTAGTGTACATGTGATACTTGCGATGGTTGATAAGAATGAAACCATGCAAGAATCATCTCATCCAGGTGGATGCCTTCAGAGGCTTTAGAGGAGGATGGTGGGATCAGTTGTGTCAAATGCTGGAAATAATTCGAGAAGAGATCATTTACCTTTGTCACAGTCACAGAGGACAGCATTTCAGGAGCAGGAAGTGGGTCTCTTGGATAATATGAATTCAGACAGAGCATAAGGGCTGGAAAGTTTTGTAGAGCAGTCTCTGCCTCTGGTTGTTTACACAATTTAATGATCACTTTGAGTGATTTAGTATTTTCCCTATGGTAAAGGCATTCTTTTGCTGTGCTGTGCAATTCAATACATAAGTGATTGACAATTTTATTAGATTATAATCTAATGAAGCTCAATCTAATGAATCTGGTGAATCTCTGGAATTCTCTGCCCGTTGAAGTGGTGGAGGCTGCCTCGCTAAATATTTTTAAGACGTGGGTTGATGGGTTCTTGATAAGAGAGGGGATTAAGGGTTATGGGGAGAGGGCGGGAAAGTGGAACTGAGCAGCGACAGATCAGCCATGATCTTATTGAATGGCGGGGCAGGCTCGAAGGGCTAGATGGCCTACTCCTGCTCCTATTTCTTATGTTCTTATGTTCTTATGTTCTTCTCTGGCAAACTTTCAATTCAAGACCCATTAGTATAACTCACAAAGCAGACATTTTGGAACTTCAATATTTCTTATCATGATAAATAGCCACCATATTATCAGTGACCATTTTCCTCTTCACCACCACATGCCTGAGTGTCAGCCTGGCACAGAGACACCCAAGGGACTTTTCACCTGACCACCGCCCTCCTGTGATCACCTGATTTTAACAGAGCTTCAAAAATGGCAATGATTATGAGCAGTGAAGCCATCTGGCCGCTCTCCACAAAGGGAAGACTATAAGTTTCAAAAATGTTTCTGGTGTCGGTAAAAAGGCAGTTATCTTTTCCTAATGCAAAACCTATTGCTTTCTCAGATCCTGCGAGTGAAGTGAGACGTGACACTAAGGTTAAGGTCCAGTTGTTTTCAGTACGGCACTGAATTGCTGTCTCACATTCATGTCAGTGTACAATGAGGAAGTGTTTCATTTGGATTGAATGTCCTGCTCATGGCAAATTTAAGCACAGCATCCTTCGGTATTGCACGGCTCTCCCTTAGAAACTATTGCTGTAAATCTCTGCTGAATCCAAAAGAGATTTGAACGGAGCCTGGATTTGCAATCACTTGTAGAGAGCAGATGGCCTTTCAAAATAGTGTTCCTGGATGGGATGCCAGTATTTCAACCCCTCTGGATGCACTGAAATTGTCAAATAACTATGGGACAGAGAGGTAGAGAAGTTGGGAACTTGCTCATCTCTAATTAACTTAATTTAAAAGCTACTTAAGGGGCCTTTTATCGGGCTTGGGAAAAGCAAAAGTGTTTTTCAACTTGTGAGCCGTCAAATCCTACCAGCCTGGTGCACATTAATGCATGGATGTTGGGTTCAGTTCGAGGAGCGTAAGTGACTATTTTATATAATGGGAAATGTTTGGCACAAGGGGCTTGTTTTCAGTACCTTCCATTTAGCCTTTTGTGTGCGCTGAAGCTATTGGCCCCTCCAAAGTGCTGCAAGGCAGCAGCAGGCTCAATCCTGACTGCCACCTGCTTTTGCCATTCATGCTGTGCAGGCAGTTCCCACCTTTTGATAATGCTCGGCATTACAATTCAGCTGCCAAACTCGTGACCAGCCCAATGAGAACATTTCCATGCGAAGACTGCAGTGCATGAGTGGCACAGATATGGTGTGGGATTGGGACTCGGAATTTCTCCAGGCACCAGTTCTCATAGATTCCTACATTGCAGAAAGAGGCCATTTGGCCCATTGAATCTGCACCGACCACAATCCTACCCAGGATCTATCCTTATAACCCAAAACATTTACCCTATTTAGTCTCCCAACACTAAGGACAATTTAGCATGGCCAATCCATCTAACCTACACATCTTTGGACTGCGGGACAGAACTGGAGCACCCTGAGGAAACTCACCCAGATACGGGGAGAATGTGCAAACGCCACACAGTCAGTGACCCAACGTGGGAATTGAACCCAGGTCGCTGGCGCTGTGAAGCAGCAGTGCTAACCACTGTGCCAACATGCTGCCCTTGACACAAATTGAAAACTAATTTGTGGAAGGTTCATAAGTTCATAAGATGTAGGAGCAGAATTAGGCCATTTGGTCTATCGAGTCTGCTCCGCCATTCAATCATGGCTGATATACTGTTCATGCCCATTACCTTTCAACCTGTTATCAATTAAAAATCTGGAATGTTGGAAAGATGGACGTCCAATTTTTGAGGTGTGTTTCTGAGACTAGAGTCAATGCCACGTAAGTAAGTAAAATTTTTGTGCCTATTGATTCTCTGTCAACTATATTATACCTCAGAGGTAGAAAAGGAATGATGCTGGGACATTGTCCATAACTTGAATTAAAATGCTATGCAGATTAATAAGCTGAGTCTCCAACTAATGGAGCAACTTTAACCCTATGTTTGTCATTCGGATGACCTGAGTTACATACACGCTCTTGTAAGCAGGCAGCAAGGGCATGCATTAAATACGACAGCATTCTTCTTTGTGTAATTGGGATCTGAATATAATTAAAGTCAGGCTTCAGCAGGAAACCACTGTGGCTTTTCGAAACCAGGACAGAAGGGAATTAGCCCGTGTTTTTCCCCAATAACTTTAGGCACAAAGAAGCCTCTCAGTTGGCCAGGTTAGGATATTAAACTGAAATGTTGCTTGATCCCGAATTTTAGAACAAGACACAATCTTGATGAGTTTGCATGAGGATCAGCCTCTTGTTAAAGAGCTGATTGCCACTTAAATTGCTTGCTAACACTCATTAATGAGGCTGCACAGATCGATTTAATGCTCTCTCCGAACAGCGACCAGCTGATTGGGAATAAATTAATTGTTGCAGAGTCCTGTCATACCTCATAAACTTCGATCAACTTTTTCCTTAACCTTCTAAATTCCAGAGAACATCACTGTCCCTTGTTTTTTAATGAATGTTTTTACTGAGGGCTTTCCATTTTCCATTTTACCACAAGCCTCAACAAATCCCCAAAATGTAGTAAAGTACAGAGGGATTATTATTCCACAAGTACATACAGAAAAGACTAGCAAATACTCATACAAATGGTTCAGATTATCAATCATAGTAATCGTTGTAGTCAGTGCCTCCTTTTATACGGATAATGTAAGGATACCGGTAAGAGTGGGGAATCTCAAGACAACAGATTAACAGTAGAAAGCCATCAGCATATGGCACCATGGTGCATGCCATCCTCCACAGGATAAAAAATACAGAGCCAGGTAATGTACGAGATTTCTAATGAGATAAAATACAGATAAAATAATGAGATAAAATAATTGAGACCTAACTCAGCAGCCCAAGAACTCCAAGGAATGGAAAGATAACACCAGGATACTGCTATTGGTACATATACAGATTTTTAAAAGTTTTATTTATTAATGTCACAAGTGGGCTTACAGTAACATTGTAATGAAGTTATTGTGAAAATCCCCTAGTCGCCTCATTCTGGCATCTGTTTGGGAATGGCTGAGGGAGAATTTAGCATGGCCAATGCACCTAACCATCACATCTTTTGGACTGTGGGAAGAAACCGGAGCACCAGTAACAGGAGCCATAGTGTAGTTTCTTACACTATGCCAAGACTCACAACACAGTTGACCTCACTCCTCTCCAGCCATATCAGAGACACCATCCAGGCCCCACCATCACCCGAAATCCAAAACCATTTTCCACCATGGAAACCTTACTGACAAGGTGGAGAAAAATAATCAAGCTACCCATCAACAGGTTAGCTCGGGGAGAGATACAATTCTGCTCCTCCCGATAAAATAAGGGAAGCCTCGAGAATTAAATATAACAGGTCAGAGCCTCACTTACACAGATAAAGAAGGGAACCCCAGAGAGAGAGGAATACTAAGATTAGTCAATAGAAAGCAGATATGGTTGAGCAGTGCATGCTTTCATAAAAAGCATTCCAGGAACAGATCAGCATAACCCCATAAGAAACAGGATACTGCCCTCCCTCAGAGGAGATCATCCTCAAGGAGAACACTTGGGAAGTCCCTATATAAGACCACTTGGAGGAGAGTGACCTTCTCCTCCATTCAGCCTAATCTCCAACCAAACAAAGACTGTCATCCACAATTTCACTCACATTGGCAGCTATCATCTCAATGCCAGTGGCATCGCAAAGTGTAGGCCTGCTCACCATCAAAGCCACTGCAAACTGGGGCCTACCCCAGCTGTCTCCAACTACTTCAATTCTTAACTTAATTTAGCACCCCATCACCAAGCTTTAGCCAGGATCTTCCAGGAACATTGCAAAGGTAATACATATCAGGGTCAAATAATTTGTGTTGGGCATCAAGATTAAGAAAAGCCTAAAAAATGAGGAGTAAGCACCGAAGCTCATGAAAACGCAGCTCCTCCCACACTTACCTCACATGATTCACCCCAACCCTGGTTTGTTTAATCCCTCTGTGTGAGTTAACCCTGGGAATCCTGGTATCAATCTGGTGTATCACTATTGTGCCACATATCTTGTAGTCAAGAGATAATCCAGTCTACTTTAACAATAAAGTTTCTCTCTCTGTCCCATGTTTGAAAGATAACAAAGATACAGCAATGTCACTTGTCTACTGTTTTCAAGAAGAATGTTACCAAGGTCACACAGCACCTTTGGGCACAGACTTTCATCAAGACATTGCTGGACCTGATTAAATGGGAACTTATTCCCACGAGATAAAAGAGATGTTCTGACAAAAGGTAAGATGATGTCAGAGGAAGTGGATGCTGTCGATCTTCTATATCTGCTCATCATTGATTGGACATTCGAATGGGACAACATGATTTAACGAATAATTGACATGAGTTCCTAAGAAATATAAATGGGCAACCAAGGGGAAAAGTCCCCTTGGACAAGAGAGAAATGAATCCATTCAGTCTTCAGACTAAGCTTTTTGTTAGGTAAATAGACTGAAAACAGAAGATATTGACATGTCTGACCTCATTTATCCTTTCATCTGAATCTGGACTGATA
This sequence comes from Carcharhinus amblyrhynchos, assembly GCF_965287045.1. Taxonomy (NCBI): domain Eukaryota; kingdom Metazoa; phylum Chordata; class Chondrichthyes; order Carcharhiniformes; family Carcharhinidae; genus Carcharhinus; species Carcharhinus amblyrhynchos. The sequence continues at coordinate 90,675,737 of NC_137328.1, read as the reverse complement.
AAGCATTTCATCTATTATGATTGCACGTCTTTCCTGCCCATTTAACTTATGTATCCTACCTAAACTTGATAAATCACAGCACACCTTGTGGCCTTGATACCTTTTTGGGTATTTTGTGATTCTCAGACTAAAATCTATCCTTCAGATCCAAAGTAGATGCCTCACATTCACCTGCATTGAAAACCATTTACCACAGAGATGCCTATTCACTTAATTTATCAAAATCCCTTTGAAACTTTACGTTTCCAACTACACTGCTTAAAATGCCACTTATGTTGTGTCAGCAGCAAATTTGGATATGTGACTTTCTATCCTATCAACAAAGTTGTTAATAAATCAGGGAATAGTTGAGGCTACAATACAGATCTTTGCAGGATCCCCACTAATCACATCTTGTCATTTGGAATACCCGCTCGTCATTCCTAGGACATTTTTTTTTGTCAAGACGCTTGATCTATTGTCAGTATGTTGATACACAGCTTGCATTTTGAATTGTCCTTTTCTCTTTCCATGATTTCAACAGATAGGCAATTTCTTTAACATTTTTGAATCTCTGTACTTTAATGGACTCTTGTTACTTTCTGCTTTCTTGTAATGTGCCACAGTGATGGCTTCAGTCAAATGGAAATAAAATGACATCAATAAGAGATAGTTCATTTGATATTTCTTATTTTAATTATTATGACCAATTGCATAAAGTACTGAGAATACAACATGTAAAGTCACCATGGTACCAGAACACCATAAGCTGCTTTCCCCTTTAAAGGGATTTAACCTGAGGATCACCACACCTCAAGTGGTGGGCAAGGTTGAGAAGGCAGATCTTCATGAATAACATCAGCCAGTCTAGGAATTGAACCCGCACGGTTAACATTGCTCATATAGCACTAACCAGCTGTCCAGCCAACTGAGTAAACCCAATTTATTCTAATAGAGCATCTGGCACAGAATCATTCAGACTCAAAACTTCAGTTCTGTTCTCTCACCACAGATACTGTCAGACCTGCTGAGATTTTCCAACAGTCTTTTTTTTATCCCAATTTACTCTAAGCAGCCATCTTTCAATTAACTTTAATTACACCATGCTACCAGAGGGGGCAACAAAGAGTGAAATATATGACAAAGTGCTAAAATTTTGAAATACGCTGCACTCCCTCGCATTTACAAACATACAATTTATACATTAAAATAAAAAAAGGTATACATACACAAGTTACAGATTACAATGAATACAATTATAGAATCTTGTCTAACAAATCTGATTGAGTTTTTTAAAGGGGTAACCTAGAAGGTAGATGAGGGCAGTGTAGTTGATGTTGTCTACATGGACTTTTGACAAGGTACCACATGGTAGGTTGTTGCATAAGGTTAAATCTCATGAGATCCAGGGTGAGGTAGCTAAATGGATACAAAATTGACTTCTTGACAGAAACCGAGGGGTGGTTGTAGAGAGTTGTTTTTCAAACTGGAGGCCTGTGACCAGCAGTGTGCCTCAGGGATTAGTGCTGGGTCCACTGTTATTTGTCACTTATATTAATGATTTGGATGAGAATATAAGAGGTGTGGTTAGTAGGTTTGCAGATGACACTAGGGTTGGTGGCATAGTGGACGGTGAAGAAAGTTATCTCCATTTGCAATGGGATCTTAAACAATTGGGCCAGTGGGCTGATGAGTGGCAGATGAAGTTTAATTTAGACAAATGCGAGGTGATGCCCTGAAGGTGGAGCTGAGGAAGAATTCTTTTCTCTCAAAAGTTCAGGAGTGTTTGGAATTCTCTTCTCCAATGAGTACAGTTGGATCATTGAATATACTCATAGAATCATAGAAACCCTACAGTGCAGAAAGAGGCCATTTAGCCCACCATGTCTGCACCGAACACAATCCCACCCAGGCTCTACCCCCATATCCCAACATATTTACCCACTAACCTCTCTAACCTACGCATCTCAGCAGATTAAGGGGCAACTTCAGCATGGCCAATCAACCTAACCCACATATCTTTGGACTGTGGGAAGAAGCCAGAGCACCTGGAGGAAACCCACACAGACACGAGGAGAATGTGCAAACTCTACACAGACAGTGGCCCAAGCCAGGTGTCTGGAGTTGAGAAGTAGCAGTGCTAATCACTGTGCTGAGTCAGATTTTTAAGGGAAAGATAATGGAGTCAAAGGTATGTATGACAAACAGGAAAGTAGAATTAAAGGTGCAATCAGGTCACCCATTCATGGTGGCATAATGGAACAGAGGTTAGCACTGCTGTCTCACAGTGCCAGGGACCCGGGTTTGATTCCCAGCTTGAATCACTGTCTGTGTGGAGTTTGCACGTTCTCCTCATGTCTGTGTGGGTTTCCTCTGGGTGCTCAGGTTTCCTCCCATACCTACACTCTGAAGGTGCGCTGGTTAGGTAAATTGGCCATGATAAATTGCCCTTAATTGTCAGGGAGACTAGCTAAGGCAAATGCATGGGGTTATGGGGATAGGGCATGGTGGGTTTGTGATCAGTGCAGATGTGATGGGCCAAATGGCCTCCTTCTGCACTGTAGGGATTCTATGATCTTAATGACTGGTAGAGCAGGCTCGAGAGACTGGACGGCCTGCTTATAGTTTTTGAGTTCTCATGTTTTCTCTAAACACATCAGAATGAAATGCGCATTTTTTTTGACTCATATAACTTGAAAGTATTTTCTTCACAAAAGTGTATTTAGATCTATCCATTAAATTTGAATTAATATGGTTTACTCTTGGGCACCATTTTAAAATTTTTGTTAAGAGCTTGTCAAACACCAGCAGATTGTAAACACATTTCTTTCAATTGCTTTCCAGATCACATGGTACCCATTATAAAGGTTTTGTTAGGACAACAGACTGAGTTGAAAAACCCAACACAAATAAATGACATTGTAATGACATAGCAGCACAAACCCCGCTCTGCTGAACATACTGCAGTCAAAGGGCAGAAAGTGCACGATCATAGGAAGACTGTAAGAATATGCTATTAACCCAGGCAATATATCCACAACTGTCAATGGATCAACCTTAAATTGTCCAAGGAGTGCTGTTGGAGGAGATTATGGTTTCAAACATCATTGGGAATTTTGGCAGTCTTCAGTTGTAACTCCATTGACAAATGACAGGATCCCAGTTGTGCCATGTGTCTGCTGTGCTACATCCAACAATTTTTATCAAGTTTATAACAGATGGAACCTTCACCTACCCCTTTAAAGGCAAATGTTGTCATGGGGAATGCAGCAAGGAAGGGGCAATTCCGCTGCTGGGGTTTTTCATTTTACAATTCATTCAGGGGTTCCATTGCAGTAGTGCTGATGGCTGGCATGCCCGCTGAGATGGATGTAAAGTCAAGATCCAGGTCAAGAAATTGGCCTGGACAGCTTCCATATTGATGAGATTGATTCCTTGTTAATGAAGAAAGATCACTGGGATTGGGTGCATTGGCAACCTTCGTTTTCCAAAGGCTGATGGGAGAACTGTTTCTCAGTTGGATATGACAAAGAGATGCTGGAAATCCAAATACTGTGATGCTTGTACCCACATCCCTGAAATAAGTGGGGTTCTCTTCCACTGACATTGCCAATGCTCACAGAGTAATGGAGTCACATCCAATGGAGTTTTGGACTGACAGGGTAATGCTGCACCCTCATTCTGGCAGTTAAATGCCAGGCTAATAACAACACAGATCATGGAATCACGCGAAAAATATTGTAATCCTATCAGATCATGCTCATCGCAGGGACAGCTGACCATTTGGGAGTACAGGATCATAGAATTTCACCCCCCTCCTTGCCCTGCCAAGAAAGCTATGCGAGAAGTTTACAATTTACTAAAAGAATAAACAGCATCAGTGTTCAGCTGCCACTAACAATAAGCAATGAAGGCACTCAGCTGTTATACAAGAACCCTTCCAAACAATGGATCAACCAGTTTGCAGCTCAATGCTCCAACATAACAGATATTCTGTTCTGACATGCAGCTCACAATAGATTCAGCCCCAGGATCCAACAGGACTTGGATGCAGAAGGGTTTTGAGAGATTTGTCATCCCTATTGACTGTGCCTATTCATCATCACTGACAAATGACACGTGATCATCACTAAAATATTCTGCATATTCGTACACGGTTTCTAGGGTCAGCCATTATATCTCGAACATGGTATCACCACTTACATAAAGTGGTTGTAACAATAAATGAATTGCCCCCAGGATATCATACTGGTTTTAGTATATCTTGAGTTGACAATGTCAGGTCCCCCAACATCATTGCCGGCAGCATCTAACATTCCATCCTCTCTGTACAGTTGAGTCATTCAATGGCAGTCCAGAAAAAAAAAACAAATCCTTTGCTGCACAAACTCAACTCATTTGTACTAACTGCTCCTTTCATGCTCTGCAAGCGAGCACGTGTCTTACATGTCCATTTATATTCCTGAAGACTCTTTGATATTGGAGTTAGATACGTGATACAAACTAGGTCACAAAGTTAAAATCTCTCCCATGGTGTTGAGATCTTATTGGTCCTATGATTCTGACATAGTTTCATAGAATCCCTACAGTACAGAAGGAGGCCATTCGACCCATCGAGTCTGTACCGACCACAATTCCACCCAGGTTCTTTTCCCGTAACCCCACACATTTACCCTGCTAATCAACCTGACACTAGGGTCAATTTATTATGCCCAATAAACCTAACCCGCACATCTTTGGACTGTGGGAGGAGATTGGAGCACCCAAAGGAAACCCATGCAGACACGGGGAGAACATGCAAACTCCACACAGACAGTAGCCCAAGGTGCAGAATTGAATCTGGGTCCCGCACACTGTGAGGCAGCAATGCTAACCACTGTGCGCACCTCCCCCCCCCCCCCCCCCATAACAATAAATAATAATAAACAACTTTATAACAAAAAGGTACATGCAGAGTCCATTGTTGTTGGACTTGTAACATGAGTAACTATGTAACACATTTTATAGTATATGGCCCTCATTATTTCATGATTCTGAGAACACAAATGTGTGTATTTCTCTCCTTCAGATTCACCTTCGCAGTGTACTTTGAAGGCATTACCTGCTGAGTCCTCCATCAGTCTACAATTGGCATCTTCCATGTTACATCATCCTTTACTGTCATCAAAACAATATTTGTATTGAATGAAGGAATATTTTGTGGTTTCAATTTTAGAATACAAATACAGGTCATTTAATTTTTATGTATTGCAAGTACTTTGCCTATGGACAGTTTTGACGCTATCTGTGTTAATAAGTCTTCAATTTTGTCAGTTGCATATGTTACCATCCTGTACAGATCAATAACTTTTAAAAAGAGACTTGCATTACTAGTGGCCAACTTGAAAGAATCACACAAGGTTTTAAATTTTTAGACTTCTACCGAAGAAACAAATTGAAACCAACAACAGCTACTTCTAAACTAGCAACTACAATTTCATTCTGTTCCCATTTTTTTCTCTTTCTGTTGCTATTTGTTGGAGCAGAAGTGAATCCCCAGTTAATGCTTAGCACCTGCAAACAATTAAATACAAATATAAAATTACCACTCCTCAGCCTGTGTGTCTCTCTGCAATGCACTGCTCTGCAATATGCAATAATATATGACCTGGGCACATTGCAGCAATGGAGACACTAGAAAGAACTGATATATTTATAGAGCATCTTTAATGACTTCATCGCCATGAGGTTGTTGTGAAATTTAATCCCTTCTGTATGGAAGTTTAATGTGATAACAAACTCCTATTTGCAACAAACTGCTAATGACTACTTAATCTATTATTGAAATATTGACTAAGGGATTAACATTGACAGATACCAGGTTTGACATCCCTCTGTTCTTCAAAATAGTGGTCACGGAATCATTGATGTCTACTTGAGAGAACATTTAGGGCATTGGTTTGATGTTTAATCTGGAGGACAACAGTGTAACATTTCCTTGATGCTGCACAGAGTCCCAGCTGAGATTTTCTGCTCCAGTTTCTGGAGTGGGACTTGAACACTCAATCTTTTGATGCAGCCACGAGTGCGACGCTGAGTCACAGCTGATGGTACGGGTAACCTTATTGGGTGCTCCATAGGCACCCTTGTGGCATTCAGGTTTCGGTTGTCTCTACATTGCTTGCATGTGGTTCAGGTTGCAGAGGGAATATTATCAGCCAGTCTACTTTTACCAGCTTGCCCAGCCCATGGATGGGCAGAGCAAGCTGGTAAAATTGCGTGAGAACCGAGAAATCAGGGTTACGTCCGATCTCTCAGCTCTTGCAGTTTTACAACACCGGGACTTCCGACACTGTCAGCCTCTCACTGGAAATGGGCAAGATGCTGTTTAATTTATTTAAATTTGTATGAATGTTCATTTCCATGTGATGGGCACGTCCGACGTTCAATCGTCTGGGCTCGCTTGCCTTTATAGCCTTGCCAGGAGAGGTTCTCTCTGGCAAGGAGAACACCTGCTTCCCATGAACGGGGAATAGTTGTGTTGGCCTCGCTGGTGGAGGCCTTTCAGGGAGACTGAGTGCAAGGCAGGGGTGCCCTTTGGGCAGTACCAGACTGGCAGTGCCAGGCAATGCCACCTGGGCAGTGCTGGGGTGTGGCCAATTCAGCATGCCAAGGGGTGGGGTCAATGGGGGTTCGGGACGGTGGGGATGTACCAATGCAGAGGCGGGGGGGGGGGGGGTGCGGGGTCTGCTCCAAGTCTGCCTGTGATTGATGGGAGAGGGAACAGGGGCTGCGAACAGTCTGAGTGGCAGAGGCATGGCAGAGCTGCATATTGGGCTCCAGGACCCTGCAATTGCGGGGGTGGGGAGCCAGTTGAGGAGGCCTGCAGTAGCAGGGGTCTGACAGTTCTCTCCCAGTCTGTCAGACCCCCTGCAATGCTAATGTGCATGTGCAACATCAGAGGTTTGCACATGCGCAATATCTCCCTCTATAGACTGGCTGGTGAAGTAAGCCCCACTCACAGCCTCCCTGGATAGAAACTGACTACCCTATCTTTTCAGAGACAGTGTGCATAATATTGGGTGTGAAAACTTGCCCAAATAACCGATCTCGAGCTCTCACATTTTCAGATTAGCTGGATCCTTAGAAAAAAATCTCGTAAAATTCCACCCACTTGGCATTCACTCAAAGCTTGCTTGATCTCGCCCGAGGCCAACGGAGAATGCCATTCTCTGAGCCTCGCCAGCCCCCAGAATCGGGGTCGGCATGCCGGCAAAATTCTGGCCGTTGTCTCTCCACCACCCCCCCCCCACCCCAACCAACCGTCTTGTCAGGTTCCTCATTGGCAGTGAATGATAGACTGTCTTAGCATAGCAAAGCAATTGGTAATACGGGTCATTCATTACCTGTGACCTTTTCATGAATAGAGTTCCACCACTTTCAAGACACAAGCTTGTATAATGGCCTTTACACGTTACAAGAGAGGTTTCCAAAATGTCTTGGCACTGATTCATTTGGTGCTGTAATTGGTTAATAGCTGAACATTGTGAGAGCGGCAACCTGCTCGAATGAAGAAGATGACTGACCTTTGTCTTGTGTGGGCATACTGAGTGCTAAAGTTGAAATGACTTTGCGGCACTGTTGACAAAATCAGACCACAACTTTATGCGCCAGCTGAAAAGAGGCAAAACAAATTGCCCTGCACTAGGGAAATGAAAGTGTCAACATCCTAAAGGTTCTGATATCTTAACACAAATCTGGAACTTGTCTTAAAATATTTGGGGAAAAAATCAATATAGCAAAAAATTACTTTCTGGACAGAAAGAATTAATATTGAAGTAATTTTCTTCAGTTTTCATTTCCAATTCACTTGTAATTCCTTTGAGGCTTTGCACAATGAAGCACCTCCCTGGAGAAATGTTTTAGAATTCAGATCAGATTCACTTCATCTGAAACAGCTTGTTATGGCAAAACGAGAGGGCTGCAGCCTCCCCACTACGGCAACATGTAATTGTTAAAAATAGTGAAATTGCATTGCAAAGCGAAGATATCAGGGAGGCAAATATAAGTCAGCTTACATTCTTTCACAGTGACATTACAAATCATGGGTTATCATTCTGGGAAATATTTTTCAACATATCTTTTCAATATGACATCGGTTAGAAATTTTAGCGAAAGCAGAGAATGCTCAGTGAAAACAATTTCTTATTGCCTCAGGCATTACAAGGATTGGTAATACAGGTCATTACCTGTGACCTTTTCATGACTGAAGTTCCTCCGCTTTCAAGGCGCAAACTTGTGTAATGGCCTTTCCACGTTACCAGAGACGTTTCCAAAATGTCAGGCACATCGATAAACTGTATTTGTAACACATACTCTAAAATTCATTTCTGTTTGGTTTGCTCTTGTGGGATTCTTTAGCTTACAACCTGACCTTTTATTTCAATCAATGGTAGATTCAAGTGTGGGGCTGTGAACTGGTTGAATATTCTTATGATATACTCACTTCTCATTTGTCAGCATCCTTTGTGGCTTGGATTAATTGCCTGTTTGCAGGAGAAACTGGAGGAAATTTTATTAATGTGATCTGTGACAGTTCAGTTAATGTGTTCTGAATAAACATTCCTCGACTGCACAAAAGAAAGCCATTTCCCACTTATTCCAACCTATCCTATTCATCCTACATTTGGTGAACCTGATGTTATATCGGTATGCACCATTATAGTCATTCTGATATTTCATATGGACAATGTGAAACTTCAGACACATATAAAGAGCAATTAACTTATAAAGTTTCCATGACACCGTAGTCCACTCCTCCAAATCCTCATCCTCTTCCCATGCAATTACGGAAGAGGTAATACCTGCCCCTTTACCACCTCCCTCTTCACTGTTCAAAGCCCTCAACACTCCTTTCAAGTGAAGCAACATTTCACTCACACCTCCTTCAATTTGGTCTATTGTATTCATTGCCCTTAATGTGGTCTCCTCTATATTGAGCAGACAAAAAGCAAACTAAGAGCCTGTTTTGCGGAACACCTTTGCACCATCTGCAAGCATGACCCTAACCTTCCTGTTGCTTGCCATTTCAGCTCAGCCTCTTACTCTCTGGCCACATGTCTATCCTTGGCTTGATGTAGTGCTCCAGTGAAGCCCAACATAAACTGAAAGTCTCATCTTCCGACTCAGCGTGTTTCAGCCCTCAGGACTCAACATTGAGTTCAACAACTTAAGATTGAGACCTCTCCCCATCCAGCCATCACCCCTCACACCGCACCACCCCCTTCTCCACTCACTCCACACCCCCCTCACTCCATCCGCCAACTTTCCCACCGGGCGATCTGTCACTGCTTCTCACGTTTTGTTTTCACTGAATGTTTACCTTTGTTCTCCTATTAACACATTCTGCTTTCTTATTTTTCTGCCACTATCTGCACCTTCTATAGACCTTCACACTGCCATTAATGCTTCTGCTGTCTTATGTCCTACACACTTTTGTTGCAGTCTCTCCTATGTCCTATTTCTCCACTGATTTCTGACCTCCTACTTTGCTCCACCTTCTCCTGTACAGTATATAATCCATCAAATTTCTCCCTCTCTTTAACTCTGAAGAAGAGTCATAGAAACTCAAAACATGAACTCTGGTTCTCTCTTCACAGCTGCTACTAGATCTTATGAGGTTTTCTCATTTTATTTCAGATTTCCAGCATCTACAGTATTCAATGATTTTCTAAGTTAAGGTATTCCATTTCCTTGTTACCATTGTGCAATTTACATTTCATTGAATCCCCATTTATCTAATGAATATTTGGGCAATAGGGAGAGAGAAAATTTGCAAATTCGATAGGGTCTTTCAAGAGACTCCTGGATGAGTGCATGGAACTTTATAGAATTGAGGGTTATAGGTAAGCCTAGTAGGTATGGATATCATCAGTGCAACTTGTGGGCCGAAAGGCCTGTTTGTGCTGTAGTTTTTCTATGTTCTATGTTCTATGCAAAGGAGTGGGATTAAGAGAAAGGATAGCATTGGCACATTATAATTTGTATGCTGGTGTGCACATCATTTCCTATTCCTTAAACTCTATTAGTTTTTGAAACATTTACTGAGTGAAAATTCGTCATCTTCATTAGTTCTGTTATAAATTTAAACAACTCCATTAGGGCACCTTGAATTTTTCATCTTTCCAGCAAATCAACTTCAGCATCTTTCAGTTTTTCTAATAACATTGTTTCCTGAAAGTAGGTATAATCTTTTCTGCCCTGTACTGTATCCTCTGAAAAGTAATAATATCCTTCTTTAGCATAATATTTGCAACTAAACATAATACTACATGAGTTCCAACAGGACCTTGTACAACAGCTATATTACCTTTTGTAATTGAGTTATATCCTTATGACTGATATTAGCTATATGCTATTTGGTTTTTTTTATTGGATTTGAGAATTATTTTCTCCAACAATCTAAGGCCTCTTTCTTAAAGAACATCAGGTATGACTATTCCGTTCAACATATTCTTCTCATATTGTTGCCTTGCTCCCATATTAAGAGTGGCAAACTGAGTTTTGTAACAACCATTCATAGAGGCTGCCATTTTGGACCAGGAAGGCATCAAAAGCTTTCTCAGCCAAGAATTGTCCCAGACGTTGCTTATTGGTGGGTATTAGGACACACACACACACAGTGAGCATTTTCTGGGAGTATGCAGAGCAGGTAAATCATAATGTCAATCAGGATAGAATCCTGATTTAAAAACAGAAAATGCTGGAAAATCTCAGCAGGGCTGACAGCATCAGTGGATCTCCAGATCAAATTGCAGGAAGTTAGTATGCAGGTGCAGCAGGCCATAAAGAAGATAAATGGTATTTTTGGCATTCTTTGCTAATGCAATAGATGTTAAAGAGGATTGACAGGGTACATATAGAGTGGATGTTTCCCCTTGTTGGACATTCCAGAATAAGAGAACACAATTTTGAGTTAGGGATAGCAGATTCAAAACAATAATGAAAAAGAATTATTTCACTCAGGAGGTCATGGAATTCTCTACCCCAGAATGCATTGGATACCAGAACACTCAATAAATTTAAGGAGGCGATAGATAATTTTTTAATTAAAAGCAGGATGAATGGTTATGGGGAGCAGGCATGAAGGTGGAAATGAAGCTGAGGTGAGATCAGCCACGATTGTATTAAATGGCAAAGAAAGCTTGAAGAGCTGAATTACTTACTCCTAGTTCTTATATACTTATATTCATTCCTCTCTGCTTTCATTCTCAGCATCATTGCTTCACCATCATAAAATCTTGACACCTGCCCTCTCCCATGTTCTACCATGTCTCACTTTTTCTTCAGATTCACTTTTGTATGATTTCCAGTACTTGCTACAGGCACAACAAACCCCCATTTAAGAGGAACAGGCTGGCTTTAAATTCAAGTCTAAGCTTAGTTAGGAGGTTACAAATGTTGGCCTTGCTGCTGCTGTGCAGATCCAATGAATGGCATTGTTAGCTTGACTTCACACAAAAAATCATTCTAATGAGGAGACAGCATAAAGTTGGCACTCTGCCTGCATTTCAATCAACAAGCATGGCTTCATTGCACATCATGTTCCCCATGCCCATTTTATCCAATTTAGCCCTGTAATTTTTCTGCATGTCTGCACTGCTCTGCACGTGTTCTTTACTGACCTCTGCTTTCATAAAATTCTTCTGAACCTAATTGTAATATTTCTTATCTTTACACAGTCTTGAATAATAAGACATTTCAAACATACAAATCTTGTTTGTGACTCTCTCATTCAATCACGTATGATGAACAGCAAGCATCCTGGGATGAATTTCTCGGATAGGCATCTTGAAGCATATTTACAATTTAAAGAATGACTACCTTCAGTTCCCTGCGCATGAGTTGTTCAGCACTCTGCATCAACTCCCCATTCCCACAGTTACACACTGCTTCTGTTACCACTAATCCCCAATATCGGACTTTTTTTTAATGAAATGTTTATTTGAAATTCTAACTAACCCCCTTGTAGTCACAACAGTAATGTCTTTGGAAAAACTCCAGCAACTTGCTAAGCATGGCCTCCCTTCCTGAATCCATACAGGCTATTTTGTTTTTAAAGTACGTTTTTTCCAGCTATTTTCCTGATGGGTTCCTTAAAATCACTTCAATGCTTTTCCATTTTAGGTTACACTTTCTGCTAGGTTCAATTTAACAATAATGGTAGTGAGGGATCATGTGCTCAGTGATGAAAAAGTAATGCCCAATCTTTATTGTGTTTAAGTTTGTTCACAGACTTCCTGTGAGCATTTGAACTGTATGTAAACTTTTAAATCTCCAATAGTAATTAAAATCTGAAGGAATGAGATTCTTGTAAATAAAGTTTCAAGCCCAGGTAGGTTATTTGATTTGATTTAATTTGATTTATTGTTGTTACATGTATTGGAATACAGAGAAAAGTATTGTTTCTTGCACACTATAAGGGCAAAACATACTGTGTACCTAAAATGACCCTGTTACATAGAAGTTCAGGGCCGCCATCAAGTTAACTTCCACTGGGAGCAGATGTCTGCCCCTCCTCTCAGGCACGAGGTATGTGAGCACCTCACACAGGTGCCGGACTGTGTCCTTAAATTGCCAGAGCCAGTGACGGCACATGACCTCCGAGAGCCCCTCAAAAGATGTTCTGGTCCGGTAGTGCCTAGACCCCCCACCTCAGAAGTCTGATGGCAGCAGGGAAGAAGTTATTCTTAAGCCAGTTGGTACTCAAGCTCATACTTTTGTATCTTTTCCCCAACAGACGATGGTGGAAGAGAGTATGTCCTGGGTGCATGGGGTTCTTAATTATGCTGGCTGTTTTTTCAAAGCAGCAGGAAGTGTTATCAGAGTCAATGGATGTGAGGCTGGTTTGCGTGATGGATTGGGTTACATTCACAACGTTTTGTAGTTTTTTGCAGTCTTGGTCAGAGAAAGAGCCATACCAAGCTGTGATCTATTTAGAAAGGATGCTTTCTGTGGTGCATCTTGGTGCATCTTAATTTAGCAGTAATTAAGAATGATCACACTATTGAACATTGACATACACTGGAATGCACCAGCTCTAACCTTTCTGGTATAATCAGTTGGTATCTAATGGGTAAGAACTGCAACCTCACGCTCTTCCATGGATTTCAATGCCAAGTCCCTCAACAAGATACCATTAGAGTGAAATTGAGGTGGATAAGCACAATCCGAACATCAACTTCCAAATTTCCATGGTCAACTGCACATATGTTTATGACAGAGGTTGCTGTCTAATTTCTTTCATAATAATGGTAAGCATTGCGGCTTTACTATTATTGTCACTGCAAAATCTGGATTCACACGTGCCTTATAAGAGATATGGTGCAGATCTACTTTAAGAATGTGATGTTAATTGTGATAGATAAAATGGGCTGATTCCAAATCAATTGTTTTCCAATATATTTAATATTGTGACATAACAGTAAATGTGGCTTGGGCATAACAAGTGAAGCAAAGAAGGGACCAAAATCCTCATAAATATTTTCATTGTTCATGATCAGTTCTCTTTATGCCTCCAAGGAGTTTGATTTCATGCATATTAACTTTCATGATGAAGCAATCAGTATCCTTTCTGGTTAATTTTCATTCTGTTTTTCTATTTCATCAAACCCTCTACAGTATCTTTGTTGTCACACTGATTGGCACTCCTAACCAAACAGGTATTTGTTGTCAGTCCTTGCCTTATTTACCTGTAATTTATGTCTCCTATGTTGCGGAATGCATTTATCTGGTTTATTTATCTTTATTGAATAATAACTGCTTAAATCAAGCAGAAAGTATCTCCTATTAACTGCAAAACCATGCCAATATGGTTCAAAACAACATTGCAGACAATGCTGCAATATTATTGTATATTATAATGTACTGTATATTATACTGCCAACAGCTAGTTAATTAAGTAGCTAGACCAAAGTCCTGAAACAAATAAGGTAGGTCACTCAAAAGCTTTGATGCTTTACCCAGAAAAATGTTCATAGTACAACACAGCAGCTTATAAAGAGACAACTGGGGTGGCACGGTTAGCACTGCTGCCTCACAGTGCCAGGGACCAGGGTTCAATTCCGGCCTCGGGTCACTGTTTGTGGGGAGTTTGCACATTGTCCCCATGTCTGCATGGGCTTCCTCCAGGTGCTCTGGTTTCCTCCCAAAAATGTGCAGGTTAGGTTGATTAGTGTCAGGGGGATTAACAGAGTAAATATGAGGGGTTTTGGGAATAGGGCCTGGGTGGGATTGTGGTCGGTGCAGACTCAGTGAGCTGAATGGCCTCCTTCAGCACTATAGGGATTCTATGATTCTGTGATAAACACAAGAATTTTAGCACCTCTTTAGGAAATTGCTCTTTTTGATATATATTAATGGCTTGTACATGGGTACACAGGGTATAATTACAAAGACTGGAGAAATCCAGACTTTTTGTAAAACAGTGATGAGGATAGTAACAGACCTCTGGAGAACATGGGCAAATTAGTGAACTAGACAGAGACATAGCAGATGACATGTAACACAAAGAATTCTGAAGTGGTTTGTTTTGTTGGGAAGAATAAAGAACAAGAGGGTATATATACATAAACAAGTCTTTGATAGCAGAAGAAAAATAATGCATGCAGATCCTTTGCTTTACAAAATAATAAAGAAATTATGCTCTACCGATACAAAATATTGCTAATGGCCTAGCTTGAGTGTTGTGGTCAATTCAGAGCATCATATTTTTGAAGCAAGTTGAGGCTTGCTTCCAAAAGATGTAGAGGAGATAGATGAGACTTATATCAGGAATGAAAGATTTCAGTTATGCAGTGAGATACCAGAGAAGCTGAGGTTGTTCTCCTTAGAGTACAGAAGGCTAGGGGAAGATTTGACAGACGAACTCAAGATTATAAAAGGCTCTGATAATGTAAACAAGGAGAACTTCCGTGCAGTGGCAAAATGGCTGGTAACCTGAGGATTTTGATTTAAGGGAAATAAATACAGAGGTGACAAAAGATGAAAATGTTCATGCAGCAAATGGTAATTATCTGCAATGCACTTCCTGAAAAGGCAGTGGGAGCAGATTCAACAATATTTTTCAGAAGGAAGTTAGGTAAATAACTTCCTTTTGGAAGAGAAAATTAAGTTTTCTCAGCAGTGACTGACAGCTGCTGCCTTAGAGGAATCTTCAAGGTTGACGGGGAATGGATTCCTTTTGTTTGTTTCCATAGCTTGATAAACCAAGAACAGAAAGAAAGCAACAATGAGAAGCTCCACAATTTGCATCCAAATAGAGACAGAGCGTTGATTTTTACTCTTCTCTGGCTCGACCTGTGTCACTGGCTGAACTTTAGGGACCGGCCTTCTTGGAAGTGCATCCTTGAACATGAACTCAACTGGTCTCCCAGCAGCCCCTCTGATTGGTCTCCAGCAAGTGGCACTGATTCCAGTAGGCATTGATGCCTGATTACTGAACATTTCTTCCAGCAGATTGTCCTTTATTATTCCTTTTGTTCAACCTGGCTATTGCTCAGAGTTATCATTTACCAGGATGGCTGCTTTTCAGTACAGCAATTCAACAGCCCCTCTGCTCTCTGTTTCTCCCAACTGTACTCAGTTTTTCTATGCCTGGTAATTACGTGAGCCTTGCTTGTAAACAGCTCCTTATTTTCATTTATGATATCTTCTTCTGTGTCACTGTATTGATCAGAATCTGTGCTCCCATTTGGCTGGTTTTCCTCAGTTACTGAGCGCTGGTCCATCAGCTGCTCCAGCTTCTTCTCGTAAACCTTCCTAGTGGTAGTCACAACAGGACCTGCAGAAAATTTATATTTTATAAGCTGCTCTTTTAAATCTTCATCTGACAACGTAGTCACATCTATGAAATCTCTCTCTTCCTCAATGTTTGTATCCG
This sequence comes from Carcharhinus amblyrhynchos, assembly GCF_965287045.1. Taxonomy (NCBI): domain Eukaryota; kingdom Metazoa; phylum Chordata; class Chondrichthyes; order Carcharhiniformes; family Carcharhinidae; genus Carcharhinus; species Carcharhinus amblyrhynchos. The sequence goes on along the minus strand of NC_137328.1, from coordinate 90,659,839 downwards.
TCTTCCTTGCTGCCTTTTTACCCCACCCCGCGTCGCTCTCCTCCTCATCACTGGAGAATTCTGCTTGGTGCTGGCAGCCTGTCAGGTGTGTGAGATACAGCCGCACATAGACATCTTTGCACTGATCCCCGGGTGGCAGCTCCAGGCTGTGGGCAATCAGCTCACCCTTCAGCCGCTCCTTGGTCAGAACCGAGGGGTCCTGCAGGAACTTGGGCATGGCGCTGGGATCCGCGAAAAGAGACTATTTCCTCGTGTGGATGTAGCTGTTACTAGGGAGCATAACTATAAGGTTCATGATGTGAGATATAGGAGGGATGTCTGAGGTAGGTTCTTTACGCAGAGAGTGGTTGGGGTGCGGAATGGACTGCCTGCTGTGATAGTGGAGTCGGACACTTTAGGAACTTTCAAGTGATTATTGGATAGGCACATGGAGCACACCAGAACGATTGGGAATGGGATTGCTTGATCTTGGGTTTGGACAAAGCTCGGCACAACATATAGAGATGAAGGGGCTGCACTGTGCTGTACTGTTCTATGTTCTATTAAAATTTCCTAGGCTATTAATTGTCTAAAATTGCAATGAATTGGATTCAAAGAACCAGTAAAGGTATGATGAGTCCAATGATACCATTCTTAAAGCTATGATTCTATGATCCTGTTTGCTCTCATTCTCTTTTTCAATTATGCTACCAAATAAGCAGTCATTTTTGCATACAAACAAATGAATTAGGAGTAGATCACCCGGCTTCCCTAGCCCGCTCCGCAATTAGTTCATTGCAGATCTGATTTTTGAATGGACTTATCTTGCATTAAGTTGATCTTTCTCTATATCCTAGCTATGACAGTAACACTGCATTCTGCACTGTCTCATTTCCTTCTCTATGAATGGTATACTTTGTCTGCATAGTGCACAAGAAACAATATTTTTCTCTGTGTACTAATAGATAATTCAAATCAAAGACTGTAACCTCAACTTCACATCCCTGCCATTATCGCAATAACCTTTCACTCCCTCGTTAATCAAGAGTCTAACTGGCTTTACCTTTAAAATTATTCAAAGAATCTACTTCCACTGCCTTTTGAGGAAGAGAGTTCCAGAGGCTCACTACTCGCAGAAAAAAAATTCTCCTCATCTCCATCTTAAATGAATGACCCTTTACTTTTAAACAGTGATCCCTAGGTGTAGATTTTTCAACAAGAGGAAACATCTTCTTCACAGGTTTCGATCAAGTCACCCCTTACTTGTCCAGACTCTAATAGATAAAACTTTAAATTCTCAAACCTTTCCTCATAAGGCAACCTGCCTATTCCTGGAGTCAGTCAATAAACATTCTCAGAAATTCTTCCAATGCATTTACATCTTTCCATAAAAAAGGAGGTCAATACTGTACACAGTACCCCAAGTTGCCTGGGGCATCAATGCCCTATACAACTGAAACATAACTGGAGCATAACCACTCTACTTCTTTTTTAATTGAATCATAATGACATTCTACTAGCTTAGGTTTTTGACATATGAGAAAAGATTGTCCTTCACTACCCTGCCTTAAATTTGATTGTTAGAAGTAGAAACAGTTGGGAAGTTCAGCAACCTCTACCCCAGCCTCAGATTCTCTCTTCCAAACTCCTTCTACTGACCACGCTTGCTCCACCCAGCGTGCCTAAGCACCAGCTTCCCAGTCCACTTCCCTCCCACCAACCTCTATTATATCAGTGGGATGGTGATGGGAAGGCCTCAGGTGTCTGAAAATGACCTAGCGCAGTATGGGGCTTTCCCTCCATTACAAGCTAATCATTCAGCTTCTGTAGGTCTAAGTGCCGCTTGCAGCCTTTGGAAGATTTGCAGGTTTTGCCCCTCAGTTGGCCTGTCATTTTTATTTATCCATTCAGGAGATGTGGGCATTGCTGGCAAGGTCAGCATTTATTGCCCATTCCTAAGAGCCCTTGGACTGAGCAATTTGCTTAGCCATTTCAGAGTTAACCACATTGCTGTGAGTCTGTGGTCATATGTAGGCCAGACCAGGTAAGAGCAGCAGATCCCCTTCCCAAAGGACATTATTGAACCAGATTGACTTTTGTGACAATCTATAGTTTCATGATTAAAGATCAGACTTTTAATTCCAGACTTTTATTGAATTCAAATTCTACTATCAGCCATGGTGGGCTTTGAACCCGGGTCCCCAGACCATTACCCTGGATCTTTGAGTCAGTAATCCAGTGACAATACCACTCCACCAATGCATCCCCACCCTTTGTTACGTTGAACAGTAGCTGGAAGCTTTATTAATGTGGGTAAGTAAAGAAGGGGCATCCCAAATGCAGTTCTCCAGCATTAAATGGAACAGGCCTTCCACTAGAGGGATGGGATTACTGGCCCATGTGCTCCCAATAGTTTAAAAGGCCTCCCACAGAAGATGATGGCATTGGTGTTTATTTTGCATTGAAACATCAGAAACATACCAACTGCTTAAGATTCAGGTCCCAATGCCAAGTTTGGTGATGCTTTCACCAATTGTTTGTTCTGCAAAAGTTATTGTTACATCAGGGAATGCCACAGAGTACAGCATTCTTTCAATTAACATCTCTTGTGCTATAAGAGTCAAAACCCTTCTGGTTTGAGATCCTTTCTTTTCTGATGCAACGTATTTACAGTTCACTATATTTCATAAAACACATAAATACATCAAATACTTCATATAAACTAAGAACAGCGTGCAACTCATGATATAAAATCAATCACTTCCAAATGTTTATTTTCTCACCTGAATCTATCATTTTTAACTTTTAAGCATGTGCAGCCATCATCTCAAATTTCATGCCTCACATTTTTACAATCTCTGTCAAAATCTATAACTTTTAAAAAGAGACTTGAACTTCCAGTTGATTGCTGTTTCATGTATAAAACTTTTACTATAACAAGCAGCGGTGGCACGGTGGTTAGCGCTGCTGCCTCACAACTCCAGGGCCCCAGGTTTGATTCCGTGTTTGGGTCACCGTTTGTGTGGAGTTTGCACATTCTCCCTGTGTCTGTGTGGGTTTCCTCGGGGTACTCCGGTTACCTCCCACAGTCCAAAGATTTGCAGCTTAGGTGCGTTGGCCATGCTAAATTACCCCTTAGTGTTCCAGAGTGTGTAGGTTAGTGGGATTAGCAGGGTAAATATGTAGGGCTACAGGGATAGGGCCTAGACGGGATTGTTGTCAGTGCAGACTCAATGGGCCGAATGGCCTCCTCTTGCACAGTAGTGTTTCTATGAGAATACTAAGGGAATAAATTCATGATTGGCTCAACACTATTTCAGTTTTCCAAGCTCATACTTATATTTGAACCCACAGGAAATAAATTTCCCTTTTTATGTTTATGAAATATTGCATTCTCCATGGAATTGCAAACAATCCATAATTGCCCCCAGCTTCCTGTCAGTTCCTGTATCCCTACTTCACAGATGAGTAATTTTGAGTGACCAGCTCCAGGCACTTCCCTCAGTTTTTGGAGAGTTCCTTAAACTCATCACCATCAGTACAGTGTGTTCCAATGATTTTTCTTCCCTCTGATCTTGCCAGGACGAATCTCTTGAAATCCTTAGCTAGTTGTAAGAAGTGTCCCTTCAGCTAGAGATGGTTTCCCTCTCACATCCAACTGTAGTTGCTCACAAAGTCAAAACAGTCTCACCTCTCTTTTGATCACACAGCACTGCTATCTATCTTGTGATATTCATTGATTTGTAGAGAAACCTTGATCTAATCTCAAAAATGACTTCTTCTTCCCACTCCTTCATGGCAACACATTAACCTTGCATTCAGGTAGAACTATTTTTGACCCCAATTCTTTTTCACCTTCAAAATATTTTACATGTTTACAACCTAACTTCTCTTGAATTTTGGGAGACTCAGCCATTGTGGACTTAGAGACTTCTGCAGTTGTCTCCAAGCATCATCTCCCCAACAAACTACCCAGACTTCAGAATTGGTCACACAATCCCCTTCCTCTGCCTAACTTTAAAGATACAGACCAGGTTTATCTGACCTGTCAAGATGGACCCACCATAGGAGGTTCTGCAGTCCAGCCAAACATCCATCAACTTTTAGCATGACTGGACAATCCTGGCCGTGGGCGGAGCTGGTAAATCATAGAATCCTACAGTGTAGAAGGGGGCCATTTGACCCATCGAGCCTGCACCCATCACAATCCCACCCAGCCCCATCCCCACAACCTCATGCATTTACCCATCTTGTCCCCCTAACACTAAGGGGAAATTTAACATGGCCAACCCACCTAACCCACAAATCTTTGGACTGTGAGAGGAAACGGGAGCACCCAGAGGAAACCCACATAGATACGGGGAGAATGTGCAACTCCACACAGACAGTGACCCAAGCCGGGAATCGAACCTGGATCCCTGATGCTGTGAGGCAACAGTACTAACCACTGTGCCACTGTGTCGCCACTCGGTCCCAAAACATCTTATCAAATTTCTCAGCTGTAACAAACGGTGGAATTTCTGTGCATAGTGTACTAGCTGAACTGGGAGAATCAGTGTGCAGCTCAGCAGCTGCATACCTGAGTTTTCTCTCCAGATTCGCTGGCACTCTGTACTCAGATAATCTGGAGGCATGGTCTTCACTGTCACGGTGGCCTGCAACACTGGCTCCACATTGATCGGAGAGGCTGCCTCAATCGGCGCAATGAAAATACAACTCCGTCCCCGGATATGGAAAATCGTCCTCCCACTAGCACTGGGGTAATCCGCATTCCATGAATAAGTGCACCCCCTCACCCATCAAGAAGTGTGCAAGCTCTCTCCAATGAATAGGGTGGAACCCCCTCCTACTTATTGAGGGAATTTCCCCCTCCCTCACCAATGAAGCTCCATAGAGGGCTGCCTTGGCTCTTCCTCTGGCCATCGCACTACAGGGTGCAGTGCCAGGATGCCAGGAAACTGTCCGGATATTTCCGTAACCCCCTGAGAGTTATGCTTACCTGTACACCCCCAGTGGCTTCCCTGCATTTGCTTCATGCAGTTGTAAACCTCACTGGCATAATTAATAGTTTATTTATTAGTGTCATAAGTGGGCTTAAGTTAACACTGCAGTGAAGTTACTGTGAAAATTCCCTAGTCTTCACACTCTGGCACCTGTTTGAGCACACTGAGGGAGAATTTAGCATGGCCAATGCACCTAACCAGCATGTCTTTCAAACTGTGGGAGGAAACCGGAGCACCCAGAGGAAACTCAATGCAGATACGGGGAGAACATGCAAACTCCACACAGACAGTGAACCAAGGCTGGAATTGAACCCGGGTCCCTGGTGCTGTGAGGCAGCAGTGCTAACCAGTGTGCAGGCAGGGAAGCCCTTTAAGTGTACTAAAATTTATTTAAATCGGTTCCCAGCCTTTCTGAAGGGGTGCCTCGTTACTTCATCAGTGAGGAGCAGGGAAAATTGGAAGACAGGATCTTGCTGGCGAGAATCTCACAAAACTTTGCTCCCATGTCACTGTTTGTGCTCACAGATAACATGGATACAAAATCACTCCCAATGTTTCACCATAAGAATTTAACGTAACATCAGTTCAGTTTGGAGCCCACTCAATTCTGCTTTCACATAATTTACACATCTTAATTTCACTCAAAAATGGCACTGAGTGATAAATTCTTCAAAATAAGCTAAAACAAAAGCACCTAACACAGATGTTCCTGTCCAGCTACCTTTCACTGGCCTCTTCCTTTTGTTCCTTTTTTGCCCCTTCTTTTTCTTGGCTATGTACTTTCATAAAAGGTTTCATCACTTCTTGTCTTTCAATTCTGAAACATCAGTGACCTCAAATACTGGCTATGACTCACACAGGGTGATATGAATTGTTAGCCAATTTGCAAGGCTGGGGATGCAAAAACCCTGTCAATATTAATAGCAGGACCTCATTGGAATCATAGAGTCACAGAGGTTTACAGCATGCAAACAGGCTTTTCAGCACAAATTGTCCATGCCACCCTTTTTTTTAAACCCCTAATCTAATCCCAATTGCCCGCATTTGGCCTATATTCTTCCATACCCATCTTACCCATGTAACTGTCTAAATGCTTTTTAAAAGATAAAATTGTACCCGCCTCTACTACTGTCTCTGGCAGCTCACCAAATTTGCCAGTCTGGACATTGCCCAACTCACCCGATTGCCACTCTGGAGATTGCACCTCCCTCACAATAAACCCCTCCCTCACTGAAGGGATGCTTTCTCTCCCTAACTACCCAGAGGGGGGGCTTCAAATGCATCCGTCCGATCACTGTTGATGGGGACCATATGTGATCCTCACTGGTTAGGACATCGACCGGTGAGGAGGTAAAATCAAGTGAACTTGGACAACAGCATCCAGGACTCATTAACAACACATGTCATGAAAATTTAAAACAGCTTTATACCCTTTGTAGATGCAAAGTCAATTTTGCAGGCTATAACATCCAAGAGGTGAGAAACCAATCGACTTGTAGGACAAGCCAACAAGATTGTCCCCTAAAATGTTTGGTCCTCTTTCACCAAGGACCCAGGTACAACAGATTTGCCAGACAAGGATATTGAAAGTATATCCCACAATTTCACAAATCTAGTTCCTTTCGTTTTATTATTCATTCATAGGACACGGGCATTGCTGGCTGACCAGTGTTGATTGTCCATCCCTAGTTGCCTTTGGAGGACAATTGCTGTGATTCTGGAGTCACATGTAAGCCAGACCAGGTAAGGATGGCAAATATCCTTCCCTAAAGGATATCAGTGAACCAGATGAGCTTTTCTGACAATCAACAGTTATTTCATGGTCACCAGTAGACTCTTTACAGATATCATTTTTTGAATTCAAATTCCACAATCTGCCCTGGTGGGACTCAAACCAAAGTCCCCAGAACATTAGCTGAGTTTCTGGATTCTTGTCTAGTAATAATACCACAAGGCCATCTCATCCTAATTCATGTTTTAGAGTATAACTTTTGGTTTTAGGAATGAAAGGTTTAGCTGAAAATAAATTGTAACTTCAGGTTAAGAAACTGACAAATGCAATTCTGCTAGAAATGTAACTAAGTTTATTATGTTTATAAGGTAAACCTGTATTTATTCAATTGGGACAGGGTTGATCGTGAGAAAGATTTGTCACTGAATTTTTGGTACGGCCAGAAAGTTTACATTAAGCTAAAAGCTAGAAGTTTGGAAAGGAATGTCATAAAATTCCATTAGAAATATAAATTAATTATATGAGTAACAGAATCAAATCGATTAACGGTGATAATAACTTATTTACATTTCTGCTTGAAACACCCCATATATGCCACATTGCCACAGAGATTGGTGTTAGGGGTTGAGGAGATTCCTCTGTGGAGTTGGGGGGGGGGTGCAGGGGCAGGGTGATATATCTGTGTCTGTGTGCCTGTCTGTGTGTGTATTTTGGCACACAAAAACAAGTAGCCAGTGATCAGTCAGTTCAGAACAGGCAGAGAGAATGCATCCACCGGGAGCAGGTAATCAGCTGTAGGACCAGCAGCTTTACAGAAACTGTAAGGGCATTGATGGCTATTCAGAACCAGAGGGAATTCCCAAAGTTTAACTCACAAAGCAGAAAAGCAGCGAAGACCAAGCTTGAATTGAAGATTCTACACTCTTTTCTTATCTTTAAAGAAAAATTGAAGGATCATTTCGCCAAAGGCAAAGGATTCCCATGAAATATCATACCTTGACAACTAATAGAAGCAGAGGACAAACAAAGGTGAATTCTGGAGGGCTGTGGCATACCTTTGGTTGGTCCCAGGAAAAGTGAATAAACTTTCAAGATTTTATAAGATAAAAAAATGTTTAGAGGGGAAGTAAAAATAGAACTGTGTTCAGGGCATAAATCCTAATAAACTGTAGTATTAAGCGCTTTTCTTAATTATTTATATTCTCACTAAAGTTTGTTTTTGTACAGAAATGTGAAATCTAGTGGTGTAGTTGTCAGCTAATCAAGGGAATTTTGGATTTCTTTTGAAATGTTAACGATTTCTAACAGGATTTGGAATTAGGCTGCTTTGAAATAAAACCCCTTTTGAAACTATTTCTGTATGGCTTGTTCTGAATTAATGTTTATATGCTATTTTTATCATTCTCAATAAGACCAGTATGTATGTTCAATGATGCATTTATGTAAAGCAGTTAAGATTATTATTAACATTTGTTTCAACCACATCCCAAAATAAATCTTTCATATTTCTTAGCCAAAGTTCCATGTGTCTTTCTAAATAAATGTCTCTGCTATTGTTTTTACTTTGCTCCATTATAATTAGCAGAGTTAAAATAGACAAGGACCAGAGGCCTAGTTTAGTTGAGTTTATATCCAGTTAGGTTAATGTGAACTTGATCTGATGGAACACAAGTGCTATTATACTCTTTCAGTTCAATGACAATATATGAAAATTGTACCAGTTGAAATTCCCATCCACATTATCACTGAAATAGAATGCATAGAACCCCAAGGCAAACTTTATTTTCAATTTAGCCCAATTCGATCTCCCCACTACCAGTAATGATCCTTTACAATTGCCTCAAACCAGCTCATTTTGAATCCTGACAGACAAGCAGCATTCAGATGTAATATGCAGTCATGAAATTTCCTCGTTAGATTAAATCTCATATTTAGACTTGTGACTTGCATTTTTTACTTACTCTGACTCAAATCCCATCACTGCAGATGGTTGAGTCAATTCGGTTCCACACATGCAAGGGAAGTTATTTATTGTCATTATTGTGACCAATGACTCTCAGGAAGTACTCAGTTAGACTAATTATCAGACAATGTTATGAAGGAAGTGAGTAATCCACCCCCTGACAAAGCCTGTCAACCATCTAAAAGACCATTTAAGGGCCTTGGTTGAGGTGAAAGGGGAAGGCCTTTGTACTGGCATTTGCCAGGTTAGGGTGGGTGGGAGAGTGGTGGGAAAAGCCCCCAGAGAATCTTTGGCTCCAACTCCCACTGCCTCCCCCTCATCACCCAAATTGTCAGCGTCAACTAGTGGAATTCTTCCATAATGTATTTGTCTTTCTAAAATGGATACAATCTATAAAGTAAGTCCTGTTCTTTCTACATATTAGCTTGGTTCACAAATAACACTGTCATCTCTGAAGCAGAAGACCACAGTTTCAAATCCCACTGCAGAATCTAGTCTGAAACTTGAATGCAACACTGAAGGATTGTTATTTTTTTGGGAAGGATATTAAACCAAGGCCCTTTTTGGATACTTAGGTGAATGTAGAAGGCTCCATTGCACTACACAAATAAAGCAATCATGTTCTCTTGGCATTCCAGTCACATTTATTCCTCAGAAAATTAACTTGTCATTCAGCTCAATGCTGATTATTGGCTCTCGCTGTTTACAAATTGGCTCCCCCAGAACACAGCGTAGCTACACTTCAGAAAGAATTCATTGATTGTAAAGCATATTGGGGCATTGCAAGGACATGAAAGATGCATATCTATGTCAGTTTATAACTTTGTGGGATGTTAGTACAAATACATTGTATTAACCCTCTTACATCCTAGTGTGAAAACAAAACAAAAGTTGTTGCTATAGTTATAAGTTTTAATTTACCATGCAGGAAAGGGATAATTTTGGGCACCTTTAAGATGTTTCCCTTATATCTAAATATAACAGAAGAGGAGTGATGGGGGAAAGGGAGAATCACAAACCTGTCAAGGAGAATGTAATCCATATATATTTCACACCCCACCACTCCCCACAACCCCCACCTCCCATTCAAAGACTATGTAGGCAACTGAGAACATTTGAAACATCTGTCTCTGAGAAGATCTGCATAAGAAATGTACTCTTCACCAAATATATGAGAGGGCACATTTTTGACTTTCTGTAGGAAAATTTTAAACCAAGCTACTCTCTCAGTGGCTATGAAGTTGACTATCACCCTCAGGACTTTTAACAAGCCATAAGGAATCTGCACAACACCAGCCAGGGTGCAGCACAGTCATATTTTGGCCATGTTACTGCTAACCATTACAGCACAGGAGCCAAATTCATAAGCTTTGATATTTTAGTGAGGCAATCGGCAAAAAGTGTTGGGTAAGTGTCCAGCATACACAGGGTTAATGTAAGAGTAAGTGTAGTACCATCCATATGGTGATGTAAGAAGACACATGACCCAGATCCGGAACTGAAATGAATATACAGTACGACTGATATTAGAGTGTGCATTAATTGCTTTAGAATAGACCCATGTAGTGAGAGCTTTTCTTGGGACGATGAGAAATTTAGCCAATATTTTAGGCATGATGGGATCCTTGGCCAAGGATACTTTTTGGGCAGCTTTCACAGACCTTAGTTGTTTAACAGGACAAAAAGGAGCTGGGGGAAACTGAAGGCCATACCCAAAGTGAGATAATGGGAACATCTGCTTGGCTAAGAAATTAATGAGAAACATCATGGTGAAGAGCAGCAAGATAAGAACTTTGAAAATGTGCTACAAAGCCTGTATCATTGAGAGAGGCTGCTTGGCAAGCTGAAATATACTCTCTCCTGTTCTAAAAAAGTGTCTACTTATCGAAAACTCACAAATCAGAGTAAACAGGGATAGCACGGGAGTTGCTCAGAGCTTGTACCCTTGACTATAAATGTGTAAATAGCTCTAATAGTTAATAAAGACTTCCAATTAACCCACTGTAAACGACAAAGACTTCTTTAATATACAATACTCTGTAACCAACACCCTCGCAACAAGGGTCATGCAGCTTTTTTGGATTTCTGCATTGTCCAAGGCAATGGGAGTAATTAATGGTATGCATCACACATACAATAGGCCATTATCAAGAAGAACTTCATTCAATATTCAGCAGTTATAAAATCCTTAAAACATGCAAGAAGATGCCATGATGAATTAATTCATTGGCATTTGGCCTATGCTGACCTTTTCAGGCATAGGAATCATAAGAGGGAGGCACAGTGGTTAGCACCACTGCCTCACAATGCCAGGGACTCAAGTTTGATACTAACCTTGCATGACTGTCTGTGTGGAGTTTGTACATTCTTGCATGGATGACCTTTTGCTGTTCCTGTTAGGTGGATTGGCCATGCTATATTGTCCCTTAGTGTTCAAAAATGTGTTGGTTAGGTGCATTAGCCATGGGAAATGCATGGGGCTCAAAAGGATCAGATGCACTTTCAGAGAGTCAGTATAGACTTGATGGGCTGGATGGCTTCATTCTTGCGCTGCAGAGAAACTATGATAACTATTTATTGAGCTTTATTCTGCCTTTATAAATGGTGTATTCAACAGAATATTATCACCTGTACTGATATTGGGTAGGAAAATACCTAAACTATTTTTGTAGGTGATTAATAACTGCACATTTTCATCATTCTCTGTACTGAATTTTAAAACATAATTGGTAGTTTGACTTTGCTATGGTATTCTACTTTGACAATAGTGAGCTCTATTGAAGGTGACAGCTTATCCAATTTGGATGCTTTTCCATTTATGTCATTACATTCGTGGTAAGAGCAAATCTATATAAGTCTGTCTTCAGTGCGGTTGAAAAACTGAAGCCTGAGGAATAGTTTCACTCCCATAAAATTAGATTTGGTTTCTGTCAGAGTGACCTGAACTGAAATGTTTTCTAACAAAAAACTAATTTTGATTCAGTTCACGTGCCAATAGATAATAAATTGAACTGCTCTGTTCAAATATTAAATTAAACCTTCTTCAAAGGACTTTTCTCTGAAACTGCAACGGTTGTATTCTTTTGGAGGCTAATCAATATAAAAAAGAACAGGCTACATTGTAGGATCCTGATTTTACAAGAAATCATGACACGATTCATCACAAGCACAATCATTCTATTTGGTTAAGTTTTGGCACGTAGCGGCAAAGAGAACTGATGTATTGTTATGCCAAATGGATGGATTGCAGACTGCAGCAATGTCCTTTTACTTCAAGGTAAAAGAGAAGCAGATATGTCCCTGGTGTCAGAGGTAGAAAACATAACACAGGAGAGAAGAATTCAATGATGGGATGTGCTGTGATGCTTCTTGCAGTAAACAGTGCCTGATTCCTACTGTCCTTTTATTCTGCTTGAATATAGCAAGCCACATAGACATTTTCAGCATTATTAACAACATAAGGGGAGGCAGTAACATTAAGGTATATCGTTGGTGGACTAGTAATCCAGAGGCCCAAGGTAATGCTCTGGGGGCCCCAGTTCAAATCCCACCACAGCACATGGTGAAATTTGAATTCAATTAAAAAATCTGGAATTTAAATAAAGGCTAATGATGACCATGAAACCATTAGATTGTAGTAACAAAAAGCTCCATCTGGTTCACTAACGTCCCTTAGGGAAGGAAATCTGCCATCCTTACCTGGTCCAGCCTACATTTAACTCCAGAATGAATAATAAAAAGCATGCCCTTCAACTACCCGACTTCAGAACGTGCACAGTAGGCGTCTTTGCATTGTGGGACTTAAAATAGAGATCTACTACTTTCAAAACAGGGCAGAGGACTGTGGGAAGAACAGCAGCAGCTGCTATGGCAGGCTCAGCACCTTGCTGAGGATGAAAGGAGAAAAAGCTGACAGCAGCTGGGAGATTTGTGTAACTCCACTAGTAGCCCTAGGCAATATAAAGTGAATGTACATGAGATTGTTACCCTCTGTTTATGCCAATCACCTTTGATTTGATTTAACCCAACATCCTGGATATAAATGAATGAAGGCCGACCCTGACATTTTCTTTCCTGTATTCATACTCATTTTTATCAACCATTGACAATCCACTTCAAAGCCTCAGAATAATGTGAATAAGTATTTAACCTTCTCTAGATAGGTTAAGTGCCACATGTGCTTATATTATAAGAATGTCTTTTCCAATTGGCAGCTTTTTGGCAGTGTAGTTCAGGCATGTATCAATGTCAAATCATCATCAGCCCATTGCAATTTCATCTCTGAACTTTTAGAAGCCATAAAGGGCAGTTTGAGGACCGCAAAGTACTCTTTCCTGGCTTATCAAACAAAATTTCAATGCTTTCAAAGAGTTGAAATACTGGAGTGTAACATTATTCTCAGCAGAAACAGAAATCTTGGTGTCAGCATGTTGAAAAAGCTCCCTCCTCCCCTCCCAAATGTTCAAATGAGTCACTGATGGATCTTACTATCAAGGCAGGAAGGTCCAGTTGAGAAATTTTGCAAATCAGCAGACCCATCTCTTCATTAAAACAAGCCCCAGCCATTATATTCTCATTCTGGTGAGGCAGGAGCAGCATAGATCTGGGCCTGCCACCTCAGTAGGCAGTTTGGTATTGACCATGGAAGTGGGAAAATGTTGAGGCAGGCTGATTTCTTCTCTGTTATGAAGGCTGTTGGGCCCTCTAAACCCCACCCCCACACACCCTTAGCTCCATACACTCACCATGCCACCTCCCTACCTGCCGTGCCCCTTCCAGGATCCCTCTACATCCTCCATTCTCATTCTCCCAGTTTGCACTATAGTGCCATGAAGCAGATATAAACGATGACAAGAATTGAAGTGCACTTAACAAAAACACCCCTTCATAATTCTGCTTGTAATGAAACTACAGCTCTTACAATCCAATAAAAAAGCTTATTAGGCAGAGCCATTACGATATCAATTACTGAGATTTTACCACACTTCACATTTCTTAATTATGTTTGAATAAATATACTCACATTAAAAGAAGTTCAAAGAAAGAATAACTTATTATAACCTCATAAAGATGTCCACGAATCAAAACAAATATGCAGTTCCACCTGCAAAAGTAGATCTGCTGCTAATAATTATAATTAGCCACAATATGAATAATTGACTGAACTCCAAAACTCACCAATGGATGAGTTTATAAGGATCTTTTGGCATTTGGCATTTTAATGGGATTGTAAGTGCAGCAGTTTCTTTCAAAACAGATTGATGCTTTTCAGAACTTGTCATTGTTATTATATGATTCATTGATTCTACAGTGCATATTGGGTGAATGGGCATGAGGATATGGGGAAACATGGATAGGGCATGGGGACATGGGGAAATGACCTTTTGAACATACCTTTCAAAATGTTCCTGAATACAGACTGTGGTTCACATATCCCCTGAGGGGCTGTGAACCATTTGTCCTTGGAAAGCTCGTCTGTTGCATGAAAATTGCACACATAAATTCAAGCTAAAAACAACAGATTTATTGAAGGAAGGAGCTATTGCTTGTTCAGAGAACAAACTGAAACTAAAACAGCAGCTTATGCAACACTCTAACAACATCATCAAATCATGTGATCAGCTCTTAAAGCAATCACGAAACCATTTAAATGTATAACATCCCTCTCCATTTACTTCTGTGGTTGTGACACCAAATTACTACAATGTTAGGGACTAAAGAAATTTGTACTTCTGGAGAAGATTCTGAGAAATAATTTTGAGATGACAACAATTGGCCAGCCTGGCATCGCCAAATTAATTCATCTTTGGTTTGAACCATGTAAAAAAATCTGTTTTCGCTAAAACTATGGCTGATATACATTTCTTACTCATGGCATAATTACGCACTAACACGTGATCTCCTTGTTGAAATGAATGTTGTTTTGCCCTCATTTCTCATGGAACAACTTGAGATTGTTATTGACACTCTGCCGACTCTGAAGTTTCAGGAGATAATAATGAATCAAATGTAGATCTCAACTTTCTCTTTAAGGATAGTAATGTAGGTGAACTTTGACTAGTTGCATGAGAAGTGTTCCTTTATAATGTCACACAACATGATCACAAATCTTGCTGTCCTGAAGCTTTTAAAGAATGTTTCAAGGATTATATGAGGCTTCAGCTAACTATTGGTTGGTAAGTGCAGATTTTATAAGCTCAATACTATTTACTTGGAGATAAACTTTAAAATCACCTGAAGCAAACTGTGAATCATTATCCCTAACAATCTTTTCCAGTTTAGTAAATCTTGCAAAGATTTCATCAAGTTTTTCAATGGTTTATTCAGATGTAACAGATCTCATGATAACACCTTCTGGCCACTTTGAGTGTGAACCAATTTTGACTAAGAACATGTAACCCTCAAATAAACTAACAAAATCTATATGCATTAATTGCCATGACATTTTAGTCCATCCCCAGTGTTGTAAAGGGTACAAAATAGTGTATTTTTTATTTGTGCCCAGGATTTGCACTGTCCCACTTTTTCTTCAATCTGAGCATCCAGACGTGGCCATCAAAAAGATCTGTCCTAATTACTTTGTCTTGACTAGACTAGGACATAAGAACATAAGAACATAAGAAATAGGAGCAGGAGTAGGCCATCTAGCCCTTCGAGCCTGCCCCGCCATTCAATAAGATCATGGCTGATCTGTCGTGGCTCAGTTCCACTTTCCCGCCCTCTCCCCATAACCCTTAATCCCTTCTCTTATCAAAAACCCATCAACCCGCTTCTTAAAAATATTTAGCGAGGCAGCCTCCACCACTTCAACGGGCAGAGAATTCCAGAGATTCACCACCCTTTGAGTGAAGAAGTTCCTCCTCAACTCCGTTCTAAACCGCCTCCCCTTTATCTTGAGGCATCCTTCATATAGTAGTTCAAGAAAGGCAGGGTAGCACAGTGGTGAGCACTGCTGCCTCCCAACACCAAGGACATAGCCTTGGGTGACCATCTGTGGGAGTTTGCATGTTCACCTCATGACTGCATGGGTTTCCTTCAGGTACTCCTGTTTCCTCGCACAATCCAAGGTTAGAGGATTGGACATGCTAAATTGCCCCTTAGTGTCAAAAAAAGTGTAGTTTTAGTGGATTAACCCCTATGGTAAATATGTTGGGTTACCAGGTTAAAATGGGGGAAATAGGCCTGGGCAAGTTGCATTTTCAAAGAGTCGGTGCAGACACGATGGGTCAAATGGCCCCCTTCTGCTCTGAAAGGCTTTGTGACTTGATGATTCTATCTCTTCCACATACATTAGAAGGAACATTCACTCAGATTTCCCATAATAGAGTCCCACATTTCTTGACACATACTGGGGGCGGTTCTCCTATCCTGCTGTGCTAATTTTTTAGCACAGCAGGATGGGAGATTCCAGCAGCATCTGATGCACAGGATCCGCACTGGGCATCCCACCCTCTAACATCTCCCAGCACTGGATTTCCAATGGCATTTGCTCCACGCCGGAAATCGGCAGGGATACCCATAAATTGTGGTAATTAGCAGTACCATATACTTTAAATCCTATTGTCGGGCCTGGAACTGAAGTCTCCGGGCCTGCTAGCCTCTCCCACCCCGTTGGGTGTATTTCACTCCGGCGGGATTTACAGTAGCTCCCCACTTTCGGGAAACTAGTAGCCCGACCTGACTAGAGTGAAGGGCAGGGGGTAATCAGGGCTCCCCAGAAGGCCGGGTGCAGGGAGGGGCAGGTTGCCCTCGACATTACCCAAGGGATAAGGTGCCAATACCCAGGGGGTATCTTGGCACTATCCATCAGGCCAAGAGGACGAGGCATTTGGGGATGGGGCCCAGGGATAGGGCCTGATGGATCAAGACTACTGGTGGGGTGTCTGCATTGCAGGGGGTCATGATTGCTTGGGGGTAACTGTCAGGAGGCATTGAAGATTGGGTTGGGCTGGGAGGGGGGTCAGCGCTAGACCCAGGAAACGTTGGGGCCAGTGATCAGGCTTGGGGGAACAGAGAGCCAGCACTGCGGGTGTCATGTGACTGGCCAGTGATTGAGTTGGCCAGCAGTTGGGAGCCGGGGCCACTGCATATGCGCCAATCTTGGTGCTGACAGATCAGCGTGCACAGTAGCCCACTCACCACACTGATTTCAGCCTCTCCAGTGCTAATAGGTCCCGCCCCCTGAAATTTAGTGATGTTCACACTGGTAGCCTCTGCAGTGCACAGAGTGTGGGAGATTCTTCTCTGGACTCCCATTGAAAAACCCAGGGTGGAATTACTCCAGTTTTCATACAAGTTCAACACAAAAGTATTTTTGGGAGTATTCCGGCCATTGTTTCCAATTAGAATGCAGATAATGTGTTCCAGCTATCGTTCCTTTCATCTATCACCTTCCCCATCATGTGATCATTTCTGATATGTCTCTGAACTTCAGAAGCTGTCACTGGCAAATTATCTACCTGTGAAAAATAAAGAATATTAGCAAACCTAGTTGGTGGCATCTGCTCATTAGTTAAAAGTAAGTGTGATAATGTATCAGCATTAGTTTGGCAATCTGATTGATGATACTCTATATTGTAAAATTGTGGAGAGAAGATCAGTGACCATATTTGTAATCGGGTAAGAGCTAATATTGGAACACCCTTACACAACCCAAAAGTAGTATTAAATGTACATGATCAGTTAATAATATGAAATGACAACCATCTAAATAACAATAAAATCATTGCATGCCAAAAACAATACTAAATGCTTTTTTTCTAGTGAAACATAGCTAGATTCAGCACTAGTCAGAGTACACAAAGCAAAAGTGATTGGCTGTTCTCCCAAAGGCATAATATGTGAAACAACTGCTCCCACTTCATAAGGTGAAAAGCCACAAGCATGGTAGCTTCAGATTCAAATGTACCAATGTTTCAGACATCTGCAAAGCATCTTTGACACACTTGTATGTTTCTCAATTTCATTTATCCACAATATGACTGTGACTGTTTCACACTTAGTAAACTATGCAACCGCTTCAAGAATGTAGCTAAGTTAGGAACAAATTTGCAATAATAATTTAATCTTTCTAGACAGGACCTCAATTGCACCACTTTTGTTGGCGGTTGTTTTTCTAAATAACACCTTCCTGTTTAGATGCTTGATGTAGGCCTTTACTATCAATAAAATAACCTAGATATTGGACTGATATTTGAAAAAAAACACACTTTTCTTTCTTGATAGGCAGACCAAGGGCCCACTTTTACCATTATGTTGCACCCATTTTCAGGCGCAAAAATGTGGTAAAGTTGGGCATGAGGTGAATATTGCGATCCGTGCCCATGCCCGTGCAGATTCCCACTTTACCAAGGCCCGAAAAAGGCCGCAATCAGAACTGAGCCCGAAACAAGTGCAAAGTGAAATTAAATGCATTTGCACATTTTTAAACTGACTTAATGAGCCGGATGCCCAATCTTACCTACGTTTCCCCCTTTACCATTGTGTTCACCCGTCCAGATTCAGCACAAAACAGACATGCCCAGCAAAGTTCTGTTTTGGGTGCTCCAACTTGTGAAGAGGTAAATTCATAGCTTCCAACGGCTCTCTCTAACTCAGATTGGTGGTGGGGAGGGGAGGTTGAGGGGAGGCAGTTCAGATCATTTTCTGGTGGGGGGAAGAGAGGATAAGGCAGGTCAGATGTATCTCTGGTGGGGTTGGGGGGCCTGAACATTCTCTGGTGGTGGGGGAGTTGGGGGAGAAGGGAAGGCCAGGTCATTCGCTGGTGGGGGACGGGGGAAGGGGCAGGAAGGAGGCCAGACGGTTCTCTAGTGGAGGGGGAGGAAGGAGTCCAGACGAGCCTTTGGATGGGGCGGGGGGGAGGAGAGGAGGAGGAGGAGGAGGAGGAGGTCCAGATCGTTCTCTGGCAGTGGAGGGCAGGAGGAGAAGGGCCAGATTGCTCTCTGGTAGGTGGAAGGGGGGGGGGGGCGCGGAATCACTCTCTGGGGGTGGGAGGGAGGGAGATCAGATGGTTCTCTGGTGGTGGGGGGAGGAGGAGGCCAGATCATTCTCTGGTGGGTGGGCTGGGGGGGCGGGGGTGGGGGGCGACGAGCAGGAGTAGGGGGGGTCCACTGCCACTCTGCAGGCGATTGATGGGGGGGGAGCGTAAAAGTGCAGGTTGTCAGGATTAGTCTAGGTAGTGGGGGAGTGGGTAGATAAGGGGATCAGTTATGCTGTGGGGATGGGGTGATGTCTGTGGGGACCATTGCTCCTGCTTTTCGCTCCTGGGCCACTTTATCCACTTTGAGGCCTGGGAGCAATGTGACAGGGTAGCATTTTTCAAATTTTTTTTTCACTGTGCATGCGCAGTTAAAGGCTCTGATTGGAGCAGCAGTGTTTTGGATGCAATAAGCTCGACCACAGCGCATTTCAGACCCGTGATTTTTTTCTTCAAGCTAAGTGCATATGGTGTTGCCTGAGAACAGGTTTCCAAGTTGGATCTGAATTGCTTTCAGGTTCAGCACTTAGAATCAAAATGGTAAAATCGTCCCCCGTGTGATTGAAGATGTTCCTATGTTGCTTCCAAGTTATTCAAGTGCTTTTGTTTACTGAACTCATTAATTAGAATATAATCCAGTAACATGGTGCACCAGACAGATCACTTAAAATCTGACCCATCAATCTTTGGAATAGTTCTGGTGTGGATGTTAATCCAAAAGGCAACCTCGTATAGTGAAAAAGATCTTAATGAGTAACAACGGGAAGCAACAATTGTGAGTCAGTGGCTAAATGCATCTGTCAAGGGTAGCATGGTGGGACAATCGTTAGCACTGTTGCCACACTGTTCCAGGGACATGGACTGAATTATTGGCTTGGATGACTGTGTGGAGTTTGCACATTCTCCTCGTGTCTTCATGGGTTTCCTTCAGGTGCTCCAGTTTCCTCTCACAGTCCAAAGATGTGCAGGTTAGGCTATGCCAAATTGTCCCTGGATGTGTAGGTAAATAGATTAGCCATGGGAAATGTATGGGGTTATGGGTACAGAGAAGGGAATAAGACCTGAGTAAGATACTCTGTCAGAGAGTCGATGCAGACTCGGTGGGCCAAATGGCCTCTTCTGACTGTGGGGATTCTGTGATTCTATAAAATATATTTATCAAAGATCAATCTTGCTGAATTTCAGTCCACTTGGTAACGCAGCAAACAAATCTTTAATTAAAGGAAGGTGATATTGATCAGCACACAACACTGGATTTATGGTTGCTTTGAAATTATCACAAATATGAACTGAACTATTTTGTTTCATGAGAGATACAATGGGGGTAATCCAGTCACTCAATCACACTAATGTTAACAACTCATATTCATTCTTCTTCGACCATGGGATAAATTATGTATGGCACCACTCTTGCTTTGAGACTTTTTGATTGACTCTTAGGCTTTATCTTGTGTTTCACTTGAATTCCCTTCATTGAACCAAGTGTCTCTTTGAATCCATTCTTGTATTTATCCATAAGGTGCTGTAAGTCTATTTTGGCATCAAACAATCAGTTGACAGCACTCCAGTTAAGCTTTATCTTCTCCAACCACAATCTCCCAAATAGAGCTGGATAATGACTACGACTATGTGGAGAGGCAACTCCTCTGTTTGTCCACTAACTCGACATTGACCATGCTGTAACTCTTTAAGGCATGGTCTTTTCGTGTATATCCTTAAAATCACATCGTTGGATGTTTCAGCTTTTGTTGGTAAGTAGCCTCAGGAATTAAAGATACAACAGCACCAGTATCAATCTCCATTC
The DNA here is from genome assembly GCF_965287045.1 of Carcharhinus amblyrhynchos. NCBI lineage: Eukaryota > Metazoa > Chordata > Chondrichthyes > Carcharhiniformes > Carcharhinidae > Carcharhinus > Carcharhinus amblyrhynchos. The sequence continues at coordinate 90,639,382 of NC_137328.1, read as the reverse complement.
TAATATATTGTCCACTTAACTTTGGAATTACCCAGAATCTATGTGATTCATGTTATATGGATAAGATGTTTAGGTGAAATCCTTCATTATATCTCTGGGCAATCTCTTCTTAGTAAAAAGTCTGACAACACCAGGTTTTAGTCCAACCTATTTATTTGATAATATACTCACAAGCTTTCGGGGTTAGCCCCTTCGTCAGGTGAATGGCTAACCCCGAAAGCTTGTGAGTATATTATCAAATAAATAGGTTGGACTAAAACCTGGTGTTGTCAGACTTTTTACTGTGTTTACGCCAGTCCAACGCCGGCATACCCACATCAATCTCTTCTTTACAGTCCTAATTCTTTCCTTCCATGTCGTAAATTATTTTTGTAGAATGCAATTTCTTCTTTTGGAAGATACATAAATCCTTCTTCTGAATTTTCTTCTCAGAGGAAGTATTTCTAGCCCAACAAACTTTTGCTATATGACCCGTTTTGCCACAATTCTTGCACTGACTATCCTTTCTCCAGCACTCACTCACTGAATGGCCCATTTTGGCACATCTGTGACATGCTTGTTGCTGTTTTGACTTCTTACAGGCAATTCCCAACTTGTGGATCTTCATTCCTGCACCGATCTTCTTTGGATAGCCTTAAATTGGAGACTACAAAATAGGTTATCTTGAAGGATATTCTATAATGACTCAGCAAACTCAGAATGTTGTGCCAGTCTTTTTAAGGTTGCCACAAGCTAAGCAATGCTTTTGCCTTCCACTTGATTCCTTCACTGGAACCTGAACCATTTGTGATGATCAATGACTTTGGAAAGTAAGGCTCTTCAAGGAACTTTGGCAAGTCATCATAATCTTCATTTCTGGCTTTGTTGGATGAACATGTTGCAGAGCAAATTGTAGGTTTTACTTCCTATTGTGCTGTGAAATGCTCAGTTGCAATTTTATTCACTTGCACAAAGTACTGAAAACACTCTAAATAGGAACTCAATGATTTATTTTCTTAATTGAAAGGCCCATGGATTCCAGTGACCAGTCATTTCTCTTGTAGGCACAAATGACTCAAGACTGTTCAATACACATTTTATACTGCCTTTCCTTTTGGACGCCAGAGATTGTTGACATTATGGGCAAATTTTCCTGTATCGCCTGGCATGGGAATTGGAATGGGCGAGGGGTGGACCATGGAAAGATCCGTTAACCTCGGGCAAGATTTCACGGTTTCAGGACGAGCGTGGCCGTAAAATATCACCCTTTATTTTAAAATGACACAGCCATATAACAAAGCATCCCTTCTTTTCAAATGTGTCAGATACTGCCTGGAATCTCTGAACAGAAAAACCCCCTCTTTTAAAGCCACACAAAGGGTTTTGTTCTTATCTTCCCGTACTTGCACTTTCCAATCTTTAATCCTATTGTTGCTTCTCCCCAGCTTTCTAATATTTGAAGTGTCTGGGCCAAAAATATTTTTCTTCTACTTAGGATCTTTTCTTGATGCTCTCAATGAAACATCATCCTGACTCATTGCCGATTTTCTTGAAGTAATCTCCTAAATATGTTAGGAGTTGTGGGCGTTAACAAAATGATTCAAGCTAACAACAATAGATTTATTGAAGGAGCTGTTACCTGTACAGAGGACAAACTGAAACTAAAACATCAGCCTGTGCATTCCCTGAATGGCATCACTATTAAATCATGTGATCAGCTCTTAAATCAAACATGCAATCATTTAAATATATCACATACTCCCACATCTACATGGCATTTCAGTGTGAGAATGCCCCAACCTCTTTGTCCTCCCTGTCAGTAAGCATCACCTGAATCAAGATGTCAACACCAAATATATGCAATATTTCATGATTGGCTTTAACGTCCATCAAACGCAAGTTGCCATATTAGTAGTTTATCACAGTGAACTGCAAAATGCAGAAAATAAGTTTACTTTTTTTTAACATTGTGCTCCCCCAGCCACATCCACATGAATTTTTAAAATCTATTTTTGTGTGCCTTTGGAGTGCCAAAAGGCTCCTTATGCTCATAAAATGCTCATGGGATTGAGATGATCTTTGTTTACATGACAGCTTGCTCCAGGCAGTTTTCTGCAGCTGACTGCAGCTTAGTCCTCTGTAGCCTGAGCTCACTGACCAGCTTCTACAGGCATGATCTCCTGAGCAGGAGACCTCCATGTGCAGCTATGCTGAGAGATGGCAGTACCAGCAACTATCGGACAGATCAATCAGTCGCTGTTTGTGATCTGCTAGTTGGCTGACGTGGTAACCTAGATTAAAAATTATGCTTTGTGTTTGTGTACTTCCTATTATTACCACGAAGTGTAATATGTGCTTTTTTTTAATTGAAAAAGGCACTCAACGTTGAAAGTAAGGTTGAAGTAATATTAACCAGTTGTAAATATTATCCAGAAAAATATTCTCCACTCAAAATGTAACTAGTACAGCCACAATTAAATGAATTCATTGCTCATCTGGACATCAGACTAACCTGGTTCCATACATAGAGCACGGTGAAAGGGTTTCACCATGAAACACAGCAACATAAATCTGTCATTAATGGTCCTTTGTACTTTATTTAGTGCCTTCCAGCACTAAAAGCAATCAACCAGACTAAGTAGATTACACTCCAATGATTAATTTGGTGTAAGCTGAGAATGAATGAATCAATTATGTGTCAATGTCGTTGTACCAGAGGAAAATAAAGAAAATGAAAGGAAATAAGCAATGGGCCTATAAACTAAACTAATAGACAGAGAGAATAACACTTTTGGTAATCTCCTGTGCATTGGCCTGTGCGAGAAGAAAATTTAAAATTTCCAAGTATTGTTTCAATATTTAAAAGGTATATTTTATGCTTGCAAGCACTTGACATATAAACAAAATGCTCAGTCTCAAGCTTACAGCCCCACGTTTATGTGAATGCATGAATGAAGCTCATTAATAGTGGAAAATGTAATTCCTTTTGGCCATATCTTATTAAATATTCCCAAAAAGTTGCAAATTTATTGCACTGATAGTAATCCATCATCTAACACTAAACTGCAAGCATAACCAAAACATAAATGACTAAATAAATTACTATTCAAATACAGAAAGATATTTTGACTGGTGCAATAGCATAATGATTCTTTTTATTTCCCTGTACTATTTTTAAAGTCTCAAACACACGGCATGCAGACGTTTGAGAATCTCTGCAATACACTCAGCTGCAATCCTTTCCTTTAGTCCAAAGATTTATGAGTTTACTAATTAAACAGTAAATTCATCCACAATTTCTCCTGCTGATTAAATAGCACCTTACAATAGCTACAATAGGGCAGCATGGTAACACTGTGGTTGGCATTGCTGCCTCATAGCACCAGGGACCCGGGCTCAATTCTGGCCTTCAGTCACTGTCTGTGTGGAGTTTGCACATTCTTCCCATGTCAGCGTGGGTTTCTTCTGCATGCTCTGGTTTCCTCCCACACTCCAAAGATGTGCAGGTTAGGTTGATTGACGATGCTAAATTGTCCCTCAGTGTCAGGGGAACGAACAGGATAGATACGTGGGGATAGGGCCTGGGTGGGATTGTTGTCAATGCAGGCTTAATGGGTCAAATGGCCTCCTTCTGCACTGTATGGAATCTATGATTATATTATCACATGATATTGATTATGCAGGTCAGAAACAGTTTAGACATTATAATCCAGAACTGTATATGCATATGTATTCTTCAGCCTATACCCCCAGCTTCCTGGGACTTAGCTAATGGTTAGCAGAAGTCAGGTCCGCAGCTCAGTATTCATAGAACATAAAACAGTACAGCACAGTACAGGCCCTTCAGCCCTCAATGTTGTGCTGAGCTTTGTCCGAAACCAAGATCAAGCTATCCCACTCCCTATCATTCTGGTGTGCTCCATGTGCCTATCCAATAACCACTTGAATGTTCCTAAAGTATCCGACTCCACTATCACACCAGGCAGTCTAATCCACACCTCAACCATTGTCTGAGTAAAGAATCTACCTCAGACATCCCTCCTATATCTCCCACCATGAACTTATAGTTATGCCTCCTAGTAACAGCTACATCCACCCGAGGAAATGGTCTCTGAACGTACAGTCTATTTATCCCCCTCCTCATCTTATAAACTTCTATTGAGTGACCTCTCATCCTCCTCCACTCTAAAGAGAAAAGCCCCAGCTCCCTCGACCTTTCCTCATAAGACCCTACCCTCCAAACCAGGCAACATTCTGGTAAATCTCCTCTGCACTCTCGCCAATGACTTCCACATCCTTCTTATAGTGAGGTGACCAGAACTGCACAAATATTCCAAATGTGGTCTCATCAACGTCCAGTCTATTGTTAATAAATGCTAACATACTATAGGCATTCTTTATGGCTCTATCTCCTTGAGTGGTAACCTTCAGAGATCTGTGGATATGAACCACAAGATCTCTCTGTTCCTCCACATTCTTCAGAATCCTGCCGTTGACCCTGTAATCTGCATTCAAATTGGCCTTACCAAAATGAATTCATCTTATAAAATGTCAAAGCGTAACACTCTAAATTGGCTTCAGAAGAATTTCAATGCTATTGTTTCTTACTACCCCATTTGCTTTATTGTTCTTCCCTTAAGCAGCTTGTGGAAAGGCTGAAGTTGACATCTAAAATATTTACAGAATCTGTGGAGGCTAAAAACATGCTGCTGGCTAAACAGCCACTTACTTTCAGTTGGATGCATCCCATTAACTTCATCCAGCAGTCCTTCCCAAGCTGTCCTTTGATGCACTTCCTTGCTGATTTTTCAGCAAAAGGCTGAATGAGGAGGACAGGTCACCATAAATCATGGCCAACATTTTGGGGCCTTAATCCTGCTGTCTAGCATCAACAATTTAATTAAATACTGCAAAAGTTTGCCTACAAAATGAACCAAACTACTCTAGTTTGGTCATTCAAATTAAACACGCAAACAAAGGCTCATGAAAAGAAAAAGAATGACCAGGATTTTGCCCGAGATAGAAACTAGAAGCAGTAGTAGGCCATTCAGCCCTTTGAGGCAGCTCCATCATTCATTTTGATCAAGGCTGCTCATTGAATTCAATATTCTTATCCCCTCTTTCCTCCATATCACTTGATCCCTTTAGCTCCTGGAGCTATATCTAATCTCTTCTTGAAATCACACAACATTTTGGCCTCAACTACATTCTGTGGGAGTGAATTCCACACATTCACCACCCTCTATACAGCTGCAGTGACAGCACTAGCCTTTCCCAGAATGCTCCTCAGTGAAGTCTCTCTGCCTTCTCTGCTGGATTGTATTATAAAGCACACAATATAGTAATATATACCAACAATTTAGGTAGTAATTGATGGAATGTGATGCCACTGGAACTATCTTAATAATAAAACACCCAGATGCTGGAAATCTGAAGTCAAAACAGAAAATGCTGGAAATGATCAGTAGTTCAGACGGTATCTGTGGAGAGATTCAGATCAATGATGTGGATCAGCTGTTCCACCCCCCCACCCCCACAACACTTTACAAGAACACGCTGCCAACTTGGCACCACCAGGTTGTGGATGGGAACTTATTACATCACCAGTGATGGACAGGGAAAATTGGGAAATGAGATCTCGCCTGCAAGAATCTTATTTCCCAACTCATGTGAGATTTTGTACCCATTCTCACTGAGGGCAATTGCAAACACATATGCCGGAACTCTATCACCTCGCCCACCACAGAACTGGAATGGGTGAAGATCTGACAACAGAAATCTCCGTGGACCTTGGGTCTCCTTGTCCCATTGCTGAGAAGTGTGGCTGCTGGACCCCATTGTTCCAATTACAAATCATATGGAAGACAGCTGTGCCTCCATTGTATTAGAGACAATGACAATCATTTTATCATAAAAATCAAAACAATAAGTAAGGATGTTGTCAAGAAGGTTCCTGTGAAGGTACTGTCATGTGAATTCAAATTCCTGCCTGTTTTGATTCACTGTTTGCGCCCTCAATGTACCCACTTCAATGGTCCACTATTTATGCAATTTTCACAGCAAGACTGAGTTGTTGCATTCTATTAAATTCTGTTGAGGATTACTGCATTTATTTTAGATTTCAATCACATTATTCCCTCCCTTGATCAAGCAATTGAGAGGTTCATGATTAACTGATTTGTTTTGAAGCTAAATTGGGATCTGACTGGTTTATTGTTGTGATTGGAGTACATGCACATCAGCTTCTCAATCATTTGATTTTCCGCAAGCTTTTACTGAAGTGTATTTATCTGTAATTATCAAGCTCTCACTTCAATTTCTTCGTGTGGACATGATCAAATGTTCACTGCCCTGGACTCAAATAATAGAACTTGATTGGAATATGAGGAGGAAATGAATGCGGGAAAGGCTAGCTCAGTAACTTGAAGCTCAAGGAGAAATTTCAAATGCGTGGTGGAGAATGAATTATTGTCAAAGGTATTTGGGGTTGCAAATTCACGTAAAGATAATATGACAACTGCATCACTCACTGCACCACAGACAATGCTCGGAAACAGATTGAGTAGAACAGATCTTTTCACTTCTTGGCCTTTTAAAAATCACCTGCAGCCAGCTCATATGCCAGAATTATCAAAAAAGTGGAAATTCAGCAAAAGAAAATAAATTGGAATGAAGATCTTCAATACTTTGTAACACTGTACACTTTGAGGAGGGTGTTTCTTAATCATTTTTTTTGATAATGTTTTTACACAGAGTGGGATCGAACTCGAATTTAACAGGTGATAGTGAGTTGGTAGCCTATTTTACATCTTTCTCTTTATTTCGGGCTGAACTCTCCATCTTCTGGGACTGTGGGCAGCTCCTGAGGTGTCTGTCCCCCAATCAGAATAGTAGGATCCTGCGCCAGATTCTGCATGTGGAAGATCATTAATTATGCACAAGGGACTTCCTCTCTGAATTTCCTGGTGCTCTGGCAGCTGATTAATCTGCCAGTCCTCAGCTGATGGGTTCGAAGGTCCCAGTGCCATATTTAAATACTGGTCCTGCACCTTCATCTCACTCTCTCCAGCGTACCTTTCTTCACCAGGACTGTATGGTCTTTCCAACAAGACTGTATGAAAAAGTCAGGAACAAGAGGGTCAAAGTAATATCATATTGTTTACTGGAAGAGAATGGATGAAGAATCCAGGTTTAGTGGGTAGTTATCCATGTGTTGCATGGGCGTCATGCAGGTGATGGGCTTGGGGGAAGGGTGCTTGAATGAAGGAACAGATTTCCTCTTGAGACTGCCTACCCCAGTACCAATCCATCTTGGTGACACAGGAACATTCATGGGTCCAGCTGCAGGGTGCCATACATGAGGACCAGCTCGACATGGAGATGGAGGACAGGAACAAGTCTGTCGCAGCAGCGTGGTGAACAGCACATCAAGAACGGATTAGCAGTATGACAGAAAGCTGTTGTACTCATCCCAAAGTCTCTGAAGATGTGTGAACCACCTTGTGCACACTGCTAATTAGCCATTGGGTTTGACAGTGATGTGATTTCCTGCTGGTGTGGCCCAAGATTGAAAGACTTGGCAGGATGCTGGTGGGTAATTATTTTAATGAGATTCTTGAGATGCAAATGAGGGTGCCAAAATGTCAGAAACTGGCCAGCATAAAACCACGTTGCAATGAAGAGAAGAGTGACCCCTCATTAACCCGCCAGTGGGAGAATTTTACGCTGGCCAGTTTCTGACTTTCTGGCACCAGCCAAATTCAGCCTATTTTACACAATTGCAGATACAAAGTTGGGTGGGAGGGTGAGCTGTGAGGAGGATGCAGAGATGCTTCAGCATGATTTGGATAGGCTGAATAAGTGGGCACATACATGGCAGATGCAGTATAGTGTGGATAAACGTGAGGTTATACATTAGTAGCAATAATAGGAAGATAGATAATTACTTGAATGGGTGTAAATTGAGAGAGGCGAATACTCAGCAAGACCTTGTTGTCCTTGTGAAGCAATTACTGTAAGTAGATACACAGATAGAACGGGCAGTAAAGAAGGCAAATAGTATGCTGGCCTTCATAGCATGAGGATTTGAGTATAGAAATAGGGATGTTTTACTGCAATTGTATAGGGCTTTGGTAAGACCACACCTAGAGCATTGTGCGCAGTTTTGGTGTCTTTATCTGAGGAAGGATGTTCTTGCTATAGAGTACAGCGATTTACCAGGCTGGTTTCTGGGATGGCAGGTCTGTCATATGAGGAGAGACTAAGTCAGTCAGGATTATGTTCACTGGAGTTTAGAAGAGTGAGGGACGATTTCATTTTGGGCCCTATTTTACAGTTTTGATTCGAAGTGCTGGGCACTTGGAAACTGGGAGTGTTTATGACCTGACTTTTAGATTTGTTCTCAGGCGCCCTCATACCTACTCTGCTTGAAAAAATATCAGTGATTCCGAATCATGCCCCACAAGCCTGTGGGTGGGGATTAATGCGCCTGAAATCCTACAGCTCTGATTCCTGCCTCCAGCTGCGCATGTGCAGAAAAAAAAAAGAATGCTGCTACTCTGTCACATCCGTCCTGGGCTGGATAATGCCCTCCCTTGGACCCCAGAGACATTGCCCCACCATCACAACATTACTGATCTGCTTATCCCCCCACCCCCTCTGCCACCAGACCGATCACAGCACCCCCCTCCCCCCCCCCCCCTCACCGATCTCAGGCAGAGCAGCAGCGGATCCCCCATTCCCCTAACCGATCCCAGGCAGAGTGGCTGCAGAGCCCCCCCTTCCCCCTCACAATTCAGAGGCAGAGAGGAGGCAGTCCCCCCCTTCCCTCTCACTGGTCATAGGCAGAGTGGCAGCAGACCCCCACCTTCCCCCTCACTAATCTCAGGCAGAGTTATTTGACCTGCTGATTATTTCCAGCACTGTCTACTTTTATTTCAGATTTGCAGCATCTATTTTACTTTTGAATCATTCATATTCTATAAATAGAGACTTTAAATGGTAGTAATTTCCTGAACAACTCTCAGGATGTGAATATTTTGCAGCATTTACCAAAATCATCAAGCCAAATCATGCCATTATGATGACTATAGAGACCAATAACCTTTAACAAAACAATTAATTTCCTAATGACCGACAGGAATCATAGAACAAAGTTTCTCATTTTAATGCTGGAAATCTCCAATCTCACCTACGGCTGAGACTCTCCAGTCCCGCTGCAGTGAATGGAGATTTGGCTGAGTGCTACATTCTCCATTCTCACTGGCAGCAGTACTACATCGGAAAGTAGGCTCCTACTGAAAGCAAGTTCAACGCAGATCAAATATTACAATCATATATCTCATCTCATCCTATTGCAGCATGGTGGCACAGTGGTTAACACTTGCTGCCTCACAGCGCCAGGGATCCAGGTTCAATTCTGGCATCAGGTCACTGTCTGTGTGGAGTTTGCACATTCTCCCTGTATCTGCATGGGTTTCCTCCTGATGATCCAGTTTCCCCCCATCGTCTAGAGATATGCAGGTTAGGTTGATTGGCCATGCTAAATTGACCCTAATACCAGGGAGATTAGCAGGGTAAACGTGTAGAGTTGCGGGGGGTAGGGCTGGGTGGGATTGTGGTCAGTACAGACTTGATGGCTGAATGGCCTCCTTCTGTACTGTAGGGATTCTATGATTTCCAATTGTCTTCAGCTCTGACAAAAAGTCATCCAGATTGGAAACGTTAGTTCTATTCTCTCTCTACAGATGCTGTCAGACTTGCAGAGATTTTCCAGCATTTTCTGTTTTTGTTTCATTTATTGCTTAATGAGCAACCAATACATCAACTTAAAGAAAAAGTCCTTTCACACTAACTAATTAACCCAACTGAAAAATCCCATATAGTACATTCTTATTTTATGTCATGCTTCTGGCAAATGGGCATCATTTCAAGATTAAATCTCAAGGAACTCCCAGCTTCTGACAGGCTTGCCACAGGCTCTGCACACCAGGGCAAAACCCATACCAGGACAAATCTTCCGGTGTCATTCAGAAATTTCTCCACTGAGATGGAATAATCACAAAAGGCTTCCACCAGCAACGCCCACCTCAGCGACTCCTTGTTCCTTAAACATTGAAAATACAATGAAGCCTATTCATTCTTTGTCGCCATTTAGAGATTCCAGCTGGTGTGGCGTTGCTGTGGTGAGGTTGTTCAACATACACCGAAGGGCCACCAAAACATGACTACTGATGATCTGCTTTGACAATAGTCTTTCAATCTTCCTGTTTCTTTCATTCAATCTTTTAAATTATACAATCATGTTAACTGGGTGGCACGGTGGTGAGTACTGCTGACTGACAGCGCCAGGAACCCACAGTTGATTCCAATTCCTCGGGTGTCCATCTGTGTGAAGTTTGCACGTTCTCCCCATTTCTGCATGGGTTTTTGCCAGGTGCTCTGGTTTCCTTCCACTGTTCAAATGATGTGCAGGTTAGATGAATTGGCCATGCAAAATTGTACATCAGTTTGTAGATGTGAGTGTGTACCCTGTAATGATCTGGCATCCCATCTTGGGTGGAGACTGCCTAACTCCCAGTGCCTGTCAGGATAGGCTCTAACTCCTCAAGACCCTTATTGCAGTAAGCAGTTAAGTGAAGACATGAATAATGTTAATGAATTTAACTCTTGACCTTTTCATTGAATGGAAGAAGAAAGTAAATATTTTTTAAATGGGTTGAATATCTTTCTGAATGACTAAACCATGTTGCTTTGCATTTGTATTCTGCTGGATGTTATTGTTCTCAGGTAGCATTCTTGGCATAGAATAGCAGTAGAGTGGCACTATTTCTGCTCCTACTCCAACCTCACCCCAGCTTCCTTACCCAGGTAATTTTAATTCCTGTGGAATTCCTACTGCCAAAAGCAAACTGGTAAACGTTGAGGTGCAGTGACGATGCAGTGTGACTTTTGTTACATCTCTACAAAAGCAGTTAAGACACCTTAAAGTTGCAGAAGCGTCCCAGAAATAAAGAAATATGCTGACTTCCTAGGTGTTGGTAAACCTAAACAAACTGATGAGATTGAAGGGATATGGGAACTGAGCAGGAACATGAAATTGAAGGCCAAGGTTAGCCATGATTGTACTGAATGGCTGAGTAGGTGCAATAGGCTAGTTGCTCAACTCTTGTGCCTATCTCTTGTATCTTTGTGAACTGGAGATGAACCGGAGGAAGATGGACCCTCGACTGAGTTCTCTTGTCCATCTGCAATATTTAGGGTCTTAGTCCTGCAAATTCAGGACAACCATTCCCTTTGATCCTGGGAAGCAATGCGATACAATGAATGGATAAATCACGTTCTGGTATCTCCTGCAAAAAGGTCGCACGCAGTTAGAACCTTGGTCCCTGCTGAATTGGGCTTTTTCCAGATAGCTACTATTACGCTACAAAAGATAGAAGAGAGACACTAAGTGATTACACTTCCCCCAATTCATGTAAATCCTAGTCTGAAAATTCAGGGATACCAATTACTAGTCTTTATATTGTCAAGTACGTTGTTCCGCATTAGCACAATCACTCGGACTGATCTGTCAAGTGACATTCTTTTTTACAATCCTACTGAATTCCTTACTAATTATTTCATGTTATCTCATTAATTAATTCAAATTACTGAAGAAATTATGCTTTCTTTGTTCAGTTTGTTTTGTTCAATTTATTTTCAAGTCACTCGGGATGCCTTTTTGAATATGTAAGCAGTACAGCTCACTGGTTCCAACATTTAAACGACCAAGTGGATTGTCGGCCTTCCATCATATGGAGGCAGAAACATATTTCACATGCCAAGCCAAATGGTACAGAAAACATGGGGAGAAAGCAGCTCAGGAACACCTATAGGGGAATGTAAGAGCTGGAGGAGCATGAACAACAAGAAGAACTGAATACCAGCAAATAGAAACAGGTGGGCGGGCAAGCGGGTAGGGATTAAGAAGCAATACACTATATAACATGATCGATCTAGTTGAGCAGCCTGGTATGACTGGAATGCAAAACATTATAGGGTTGCACGATGTTTGTTCAGATAAGTGAGCTGTCTAACAAACTGCCTGGAACTCTATCACTTAGCCTGCCAAAAATTGAGAGTATTTATTAGACTGTAATTGCTATTTATCAGGATGCTGCCAAGCTGGAGTGTTCATATGTTTAAGATGTTATGTCATCTTGCCCAGACACAGAGTGACCCACCACAGTTATATATAAAAAGGTAATCCAATAGACACAATTATTGAAGAAAGGTCGTTGAACTGATAGGTGGGATTTAATGCCCTCTTCCTACAAGGCAAGTTTGGATGCAGGGGACGGCCTTGTAAGCATGCAGATCCTGTTATGCCGCCTCCCTCTGATAAGTCTGGCGCAAGAAGGCATTTGGGCAGTCTTCCCGCCCAGGAATGAGTTGAGGCCATTAAGTGACCATTTAATGGCCTAAGCCCACACAGGATTTTAACCCAGTGACAGTGAGGAACAGTGATATATTTCCAAGTCAGAATGATCAGTGGCCACTGCTGGTATTCAACCAACAACAGATGAAGGATTTGCTGCTCTGTTAAATTTGCTCACAGCTCATTGAGGGAGATTGGCAGGGGAATTCCTCACTCACAGCCACCCAGTTCCATAGTGGCACCGTGGTTAGCACTGTTGCCTCACAAAGCTAGGGACCCGGGTTCAATTCCCAGCTTAGGTCACTGGCTGTGCAGATTCCATACACTCTCCCCATGTCTGTATGAGTTTCCTCCCACTGTTCAAAAGACGTGCTGGTGAGGTGCATTAGCCAGGTTAAATTCTCCCTTGGTGTACCCGAACAGGCACTGCAGTGTGGCAACTAGGGAATTTTCCCAGTAACTTCATTGTAGTATTAATGTAAGCCTACTTGTGACTCATAAATAAACTTTAAACTTCAGTTGTCAATCAAAGGACCTATCATCAGGAGGGAAATTCTGTTGACAGCCAGCATCCTTCCTTTGATAACAGCACCCTCCCACCCCTGACAGAGATTCCCTCGCCATAATCCCTATCCTGCCCAGAATCACATCTATTTGGGGACTACTTGATGATTCTCTGGGTGGATCCCACTGTAATACTGGCAGAGGCCACCAATCCTGGTGCTGCTGCTGGTACTGGTGAGGCCATCAGCTCTCAGGGGCAGGATTTTTACCCCACTTGGTACTTAATTGCATGGGAAGTACCATAGGAAAGTGGGAAAAGTGACCTGGGTCTCCAACCAGTTTTCCAACCAGTGGACAAGACTCCTATCATCTACATTAAATTCCATTCACTAAATACGATTTTTTTTCCAGTGAAGGCACATGATCTGCTGAGTATTTCCAACATTCTCTGCCCTTATTCTATTATTGAAGAAGTTAGCTGAGCGCTCACTGGGTTCTTTAGAAGTGTCAGAAACCAGACATTGTTGTTCAGGGAACTGATGATTGACGATTGCCAGATATCCCTTGTACAATGAACAGTAAAACTAAGAGAAGACCTCAAGACTGCATCAATCCCATTGTGGTTCTCCTGGGCCTTGGCTCATATCTTCCACCCAGGAGACCAGAACATTTAACATGTCCCCATGTTTCCCAGGTTGTTGTGGTGCAGCTGTTCCTAATGTTTTAAACAATTTCCTTGCTGCTTCTGGTACAAGCTGTGCCTCTGTGAGCATCTTCTGAGTATTTTGAAGATATCAAAGTGAGCCCAACTTGGCCTAATAATATTCAAATTTTAAAGATGACATTTATCTTTGAAAAAAAATTGCACATTTGTTCTAACATTTTGTCCTTAATTATCAAATCAATTGACGCTTAATGACTGGGAGTGCGCATTGCCACTAATCATTAAGTGCAAGATGAAACAGTGAACTAGCAGTAATTACACCATTGGCATATTTACTGTCCCCAAACAGATTTACTGTTATTAAAAATGTCCAAAGTCGCAAATCTGGGCCAATGATATTCTTAAAGTGCAAAAAAAACTTAAACTACTTCTAGAGCTCTTGTTTCTTGATCATGAGGCTAAGGGGAACATTTCACAGTAACTTTTTTTAAATACCAGTTGAGTTAATCCCAAATATTGAAGATGCAAATTGAGGAAATAATGGTTAATTTTGCAAAAAAAAAACAGAAGTTTAGGTAAAAATAAATTGCATATTTTGAAAGTAACCTTTCACAAGAAAGATATTGTAAATATGTTAATTATTTCTTCCAAACTTTAATTAAAGTAAATGTTTTAATTTCACATTATGTAATGAATATTCCAGTTATGATGAGAAGTTGGATAGGCTTGGTTTGTTTTTGATGAAGCAGAGAAAACTGAAAGACGACCTGATCAAGCTGTGCAAGACTATGAGGAGCATGGGCAGAGTGGATAAGAAACAGCGGTTCCCCTGAGTTGAAGGGTCAGTCACGAGGGGACATAGATTCAAGGTAAGGCTCAGGGGGTTGAGGGAGGGGTGTGAGGAAAATCTTTCTTACCCAGAGGGTGATGACAGTCTGGAATACACTGCCTGGGAGAGTGATAGAGACAGGTTGCCGCACATCTTTTAAAATGTATCTGGATGAGCACTTGGCATGTCATAACATTCAAGGGTTCGGACCAAGTGCTGGTAGATGGATTAGGTGGAGTTCAGGTGTTTCTTAAATAATAGTGTAGAAGCAATAGGCTGAAGGGCCTCTTCTGCACTCTGTGATTCTATGACTCTATGATGAAATTATTCAGTTAGTTTTATTGCTTTAATTATACCAAAAGTGTTTTGCGCTTATACAGTATTTTGAAATAGCTAGGTAAAGTGAAGCTCGTGGCACGCAATTCTCAAGAAAGATTAATCTTGACACAAAAGGAGTTGTCTCTGGAGTGTTGATGTTTTTTTTGCACGGGTTTGGTCCTAAAGTGTATTTGCTGCTCTGTTATGGACACAGCTTTTGTATTTGAAGAGTCAGTGGTAATTACAGTTGTCAGAACGTGGCAGTTAAGCGAGTATTTCAACAGAGGTCTTTTAGTGTCTTCGTCCAAGCTATCTATGATTATCAAGAGCTTTAAACTGAGTATGTGCACAACACGATTTAGTGTTAAAAGCAGTACCATAGCAACTAAAGACTGTTTTCTGAATCCATCCATGTTGTGAAGTTCGATTTTTCAATCAACAAAGATGAGCAGAATTGGATAAGGTATATTTTAATTTAGATGGTGTTATTTTGTACGACTGCCATAGGTAGCAACATAATAAACATGTTATTAAAATCAGATAGATTTGATGACTTTTCTGAAATCTCAACAGGAATTATAGCATTTGCTAACCTGAATGACGCGCAAATGGATTTTTACTGTTGGGAAAAGCGAATACATTGTTTCTATAACAATTCTTTCACAGAAACAGTTCTGCATCCACAACCTATCTATCCCCCTGCCCCATGCCGCATGACTATCCTTCAATCTGGAGAAGATAGTATAGGCGCCTCCTGACATACAGAACCTCACTCTGTGAAACTTTGTGTTTGGACAAAATGCTACAGATGATAAATGTAGCATTTATCAGATCCACTGTTTAGTTCCGACCATGGCCCGGTTAAATTCCCAACTCACTTGTCTAAATTATCTGATTTTCTCAATGCTGCCCATCTTTTTCATTGCTATATTCAAAAAAAGACTAAATCTTCAGGTAAACCATTGCCAGCGAGACCCTTTTGGGTCAGGAAATGCCATCACCTCTTTATTCCTTGCAATCATGAGAAATGTCACCTATTCCATGCAGTGAAATAAAAACAAAGGGGAGAATGTTTCCATTGTTTTAGTGTGTCAGGCTCTGACCGAAAACCGATGTGTATCTCTCAAGCTGCACAGCCAACTATTTAGTCCCAGTGTTCCGGCACTCAGGAAAAAATATCAGCGGCTGTGGTTTTCACGATCAGTTTGGCACTATGGGGCCTAATAGAGCCAGCAATGCTAGCTCCATTATTTATAGGTGCCCGAGTCTGTAATAAAAATAACCCAATCTGACTCTACCACACAATCAGCAGGGGCTGTTAGTCCCATCACCCATGGCCAAATCACTGGGGGCTCTCCCCCCACTTACACACAATCTTTGGGGGCTCTCCCCTCTCCACACAATCACTAGGGTCTCTCCCCTCTCCACACAATGATTGGGGGCTCTCCCACCTCCAAACAATGATTGGGGTCTCTCTCCCCCTCCACATAATCATTGAGGTCTCTTACCCCCTCTCCACACAGTCATTGGGGTCTCTTCCCCCCTGTCCACACAATCATTAGGGGCTCTCTCCCTTTCTCATATAATCAATGGGGTCTCTCTCCCCCTCCACACAATCATTGGGGTCTCTTACCCCCGCTCCACACAGTCATTGGGGTCTCTTCCCCCGTCTCCACACAATCATTAGGG
This sequence comes from Carcharhinus amblyrhynchos, assembly GCF_965287045.1. Lineage (NCBI taxonomy): Eukaryota > Metazoa > Chordata > Chondrichthyes > Carcharhiniformes > Carcharhinidae > Carcharhinus > Carcharhinus amblyrhynchos. The sequence continues at coordinate 90,622,981 of NC_137328.1, read as the reverse complement.
GCTCTCTCCCCTTCTCATATAATCAATGGGGACTCTCTCCCTCTCCACACAATCACTGGGGGCTCTCTCCTCTTCCCAAACAATCATTGGGGGTGCTGTCTCTTCTCCATACAGTCATTGGGGTCTCTCCCCTCCCCACACAAACACTGGGGGCTCTCTCCCTCTTCACACAATCATTGGGGGCTCTCTCCTCTCTCCACACAATCATTCAGGGCTCTCTCCTCCCTCCACACAATCACTGGGGGCTCTCTCCCCTCTCCATACAATCATTAGGGACTCTCTCCCTTCTTCACACAATCGTTGAGGACTCTCTCTCCCTTCCACACAATCATTAGGGTGTCTCTCCACTCCCCACACAATCATTGTGGTCTCTCTTCCCTCTCTACACAATCACTGGAGGCTCTCTCCTTCTCCACATAATCATTGTGGGCTTTCTTGCTTTCCACACAATCATTGAGGGCTCTCTCTCCTCTCTCCACACAATCATTGAGGGTTCTCTCTCTCCCCTCCTCACAATCATTGGGGGCTCTCCTTCTTCACACAATCACTGGGGGCTCTGTCCTCTTATCACCACAGCTAAAGCATCAAGGGCTCTCCCCCCAGCCCTCCCTCAGCCAACAACTGCCGTAGAAGTTTCACCATCATTCCTCCCCCCTTCACTGCCTGCTTCCCCCTCCGATACCTGCAAGCTTCCCCCTCAATGACCTCAGCACTGTTTCTCCCACCCTTCCCCCCACCACATTTAATGGGAATCGCTCACCATGGAGCTCCGCAGAGGGCCCGCTATGGCACTGCTTCCTGGTACTGCCCCTTTGCAGCTCACTTGCTTTCACTAACAAGAGTCATATCATGAAGAGGCATTAGAGAAAGTTTCACTTCTCCTGATATTAAGTCATCCTTCATAAGCCATTGCCTTGATGTTCAGTGCCCCCAGAAGCTGAGGCATATGGAACAGGGAGGCCAGCTGAAGTGCAAAAATGCAGAGAGTACACGACAACTGGAATGAGTAACACTAGCCCTGTACACAGTGAGAGGCATCCTCACTCCCAATGAGATAAAAGCAAAACTGATATGTTTAGTCACTGTGAAGAAACGCTATCAATATACTGGAAATCTTGCACAAAGCACATGAAGGAAGCTCTGGACTGAGCACTCTGCCTTTATCTTATAAAGTTAACCAGTTTTCAAATTGGGATTAAAGGAACACAACTCATCAGAGCAAAGGGCCTGAGAAAGGGGACAGTTACTGAGGGTTTATTCAAAGAGGTGAACGTTTTGTACAAATGCTTAACACCCATGCCCAGACTGCGTAACTAGAGGTTCTTAATCTTTCTAACCCTGCTGCTATGTCTTGCTGAATCCCAAATATCCACAGTCACAGTGGAGGCAGCCTGCTATCTGCTATGCCTGATTATCTCTGGTGACTTTGGCGGGTGACCTCTAGAGGGCTGAGACCGGGGGGGTCCAGACCTGCGTTTAGAATCCTGCTGTGTGACTGTGTCCTGTTCCTCAGCCTGTGGAGCTGGAGCTGAACTGATCATAGGAAGAGGAAATTCGGATAGTTGGGCCATTCCTGAACTCATCTGGGTGAATGGCCTTGGGTGTAAATCAAGTCATCTTCCTCCTTATGAGTGCCTGAAGGCCCCTCGCTTCTTCAGGATAGACCACCCTAACTGTGTTAACACTCTTGGGTTGGTTACGGTGTCAGCACAATCAGCTGAGACATAAGGCAGATAGACACTTCCATGTAGCCTTTCATGCTGAGGAGCTAACTCTTCATGGTTTTTTTGTGGTTGGAGTTCCAGAAACTGAGGCATTACCGAGCCCAGAGGCTTATTATCTGACTGGGACTCAGCAGGTTCCTGGCCTCCTGCAATCTTCGGAGTGCTGGCATCCTGGGACGCCCCTGCCTCTGCCTGCTGTGGGTCATACAGTCAAAAGACTGTGACCCCAGGGCTATTCTGGAACTAGGTTCCCCGTAGCATGTGTGTCCTGTTATGATCCCAGTTAATGCTATAACTGGACAGGAAAATCCTAGAATAGAAGCCTGTCCCCTGGCTCCAAAGACCATAACTTTTGCTTCTTTTTACATTCTGCATTCTCTCGTTTCCTTCTCTATGAATGGTCTGTATAGCACACAAGAAACTATACTTTTCACTGTATGTTAATACATGTGAAAATAATAAATCAAATCCAATCAAGATGTCTCCCTCTTGTTGTGTGCATGCTTCTCCTGCATGCAAATATATGGAGGGAAAGTAGGCAGAATGTGTGCCAGTGTTGACATTAAGGATGCTTGGCATGTATGGATGGTGAGTGGAACCAGAGAAATGATGAGGACATGATTCATAGAGGAAATGAAGGTGTGTGTGAGAGAGCGAGTGGTGGTATCCCTGGAACTGGCAATGAAAGATGAGAAGAGTGACTCACCCTGGCACAATGGAGGAGATTGTTCATCCTCTTCCTGCACAGGATGGCTGTCCTCTTGTGCAGGGTGTGCACTGACCACCACTGGCCACCATTGCCACCAATCCCAATGTCAGGTTCTTCACCAGATTTCCATCCTGAGCATGGGTATGTTAAAGTTTAAAGTTTACTTATTAGTCACAAGTAGGCTTACGTTAACACTGCAATGAAGTTACTGTGAAAATCCCCTTATTACATAAAATTCCTTTATTACAATATTACATCAAGGTGGGTCTCAACACCATCAAACAAGCTCTCTAAGGAGGCATCAGGGTGTTTCTGGGCAGACTTCCTGTCAGCCATTACTTCCCGGCAAGCTGTGAAGTGTCATTGCACGGGGTGATCTTTAACTGTGGTACTTGTTGGTGGCCTCAATGCTGTTTTGCTGCATGCCATTGGCTTTTGTCGATTTCTGAGAAAATTTGGCTCATCGTATTATTCATAATAATTATCACAGGTTGTCTAAATGTCTTAATTTTACATTATTGCAATTTAATTTGCTTGAAAATAAAACCTAATAACCTACATCAAGGAACTGGAGCACATTGCTACATAATGATACCTTCCAACTACATTGTGCTTATTATGTTGTCAGTCTGTCTCCTGAGGTTTTAATGTGCATGTACAAGAGGAACCATGGAGAGAAACGTATAGAGCTGGGCACTGAAATTCCCGAACAACATTGTTTTTACTTTGTTATTTTAGAGCATTTCCAATTACACAGCAGGGATTTAGTAACAACACAAATCAGAAATGCAGTCATTATAGTTGAGTCGGAAGAGAAAATAAGTGCAGAAGAAGTCAATTAAACTCTGTGTGGTTCTAACCAGAGGGGAGGGAGTGGGAAATCAGCTTGGCATCAGCTCAGCATCGTTGGTAGCGCGCTTATATCTGAGTCATGCTGCACACTGGACACCACACTTTAAGCAGGATATGCAAAGGAGGTTTACTAGAATGGAAAAAGCAATAAGTTTACATGGAGAGGCTAGAGAAGCTGGAATTCTTCAGAAAGTTGAGGGAAAGTTATATAGCGGTGTTCCAAATTATGCACAATTTTAGTAGAATAATAGAGAGCCGGCAATAATTATAAGGACCAGGGACCAGAGGATACAGATTTAAATTGACAAAAGAAGCAGAGGGGTAGTGTGGGGATTCCTTTTTAATGCAATCAGTTGTTATAGCTGCATAATTCTTGACTGGATGGAAACAGATTCAATAGTAAATAAGAATTTGAATGAAAATAAATTGCAGGGCTTTGAAGAAAGAGCAGGAACGTCAGACTAATTTGATTGTTTTTTTCAGAGCTGGTTCAAGTGCATAGGATGAAAAAGCTTCCTGCTGCACCACATAATTCTATGGTTCACTTCAGAACTTCAGCAAGCAACTTTCTGAGTTCGCATTGCTGGCAAGTAACATTGCCTGCCAAGAGCACAAAATTGGATGTATCCAATTATGGTTCCATATGTAGTTATTGCTGCAGAGTAAAATAAGGCAGCATGCATCAAACCAGAACCTTTTTGGGCTGGCTCAGAGGAATCTCTTCAGGTGGGTCAAAGCTGAGGGGTAGTTAATTGAGGACTCCAAAGGTTCACTCACTGAGGACTCCATTTGTGCTCTATGTCTAATCATAGCATACTTTGGTCATTGAGTCTCTGTTCCTCGGAGGATTTGTGAGTCACATTCGTTCATTTCTAAGCAACCTGACTTATACTAGCCATTCTGGGAAAAGATTAGGGGAATAAAGCACAAACATAAAAAGCATCATGACGGCTGGCAGACAGCCAGCACAGTTTGATCTATGACTGGTGAACTTACACCAGTTGCACATTAACTAATTAGCTAAAAGCCTTTGCAGTACACAAAAGCAATGTGATCTGGGTGCAATGAAATCCAACAACAGCACAAACCCTACCGAGTCCTATCATGCTGGCTCTGATTATCCATTTAGCACTTATGGCATCAGTCACCTGGTAAACACCGATATGCAGCGCAGACATGACAGCTTGGTGGCATAGTGGTTAACACTGCTGCCTCACAGGGCCAGGGACCTGGGTTCGATTGCTAGCTTGGTTCACTGTCTTTGCGGAGTCTGCACATTTTCCCTGTGTCTAAATGGGTTTCCTCTGGGTACTCTGGTTTCATCCCACAGTCTGAAAGATGTACTGGTTAGGTGCATTGGCCATGCTAAATTCATCCTCAGGTGCCAGAATATGACGGCTAAGAGATTTCCACAGTAACTTTATTGCAATGTTAATGTAAGCCTACATTAATAAATAACAAACTTTAAAAAAAGACTAACTAATGCCCCTGATCTTTCCTGTTGTAACTTGGAAAAAAACTAAAGGCAAAGGAATTCAGATTGTAGTGATATTGTCTGGAGCAGGCTGTGTTGTCCTGGCTGTGGCACTTTCCTGTGGCAACCTCTCTCTCAAGAAAACCAGCTGTTTATGCACCACAATCTTTAAGTAAAGGCAGCATGTTGTCTGCGGCAACATTTTATTGAGAGGATAAGAATTGCCAGCACATCTCGTTCTTATCAGTTCCACTCCAGATGAAAGTATTCTTTGTTCCTTCCCCTTATTGCTGTTGCTTCTCTTTTTCTGACCAAGAATGGAATTACCAGATGACCATGGGAAGAAAGTGTTGCCTGAAGCCCTTTATGAGTTCAGAAGGTTAGACAGCCACTAAGGTATTCTAAAATCATCTAGGAGCACAGGAATATACCAGCAAATTATCTGCCAAACATCTGTTACATTTTACGAAGCGTTTCCTTGAAAGAAGACTACCATGGCTGCCTCATGGTTTCCAGAGAGGTTTCAATGTCAGTAAAAGGTCTATTCTCAATAGGGTTCAAAGAATACAAATGATTTTTGTGAAGTCAGCATGGCATCTTGTTCCAGATTACTTTTTTTTAACAACCCGTAGTAATCTGCTGTGTACTGCTATTCTAATACAGAGTAAAAAGATTTAGAAAATGACATCAGCGACAAAAATGTTATGAGTGTGATCTACATGATTTCCCTGAGTAAATCTGTTTTATATCAACTTGCAATGCAATGATCTCAGCCTTAAAGAACTGTCCCTTTTTTCAATGGAAATCATTATTACCAAAATGTTACCACATCAAACAAGGATAAAAGGACTTTATTGCTATGGTTCAAAACTTTGTTTCAGCTTTGTTCCTATCCACGCTTACTTTTTTACTCAAGATTTTTTGTTTCCTGGGAAGAAATGTAATTCTGATGCTGTTTCATCTGTCAGTCTGTAAGGAAATTCCTTTTCGCTTAAGAATCTTCTATCAGTTGTATTTATATGGACATGGTGCACTCACATGTCATTCTTACTCCCGCAGATTAAATTTCATGCCACATAGATAGGACGGAATCTTCTCCATGAGTTGAGTCCTGATGATGTACCACTTGCCCTCAGATAGGGAACAGCTGGCTATACGGCAGCCAGCTAATTAGAAAAGCAGAAGGAAGAACCCTATCCATCATGTATCAGAAATAGGCAGGATGTCACTGGCTCCGTTATGTCCACAAGGTCCAAGGTCCAGGAGCCATACCTTTAAATGGCACCCAGACAGGCATCTTGTCCTTGGCATCTAAAGCAACAGTCTGAGAGTTTATGAGGTTCTTCTAATCTCCAGGTAAGCTGCGACACCTGTCCCGACTATCGCATCTTCAGTTCTGCCACCCTCCCTCACTTTCTACATCCCTGAAACTGGATTCCATCATCCTGCACCATTCCGCCTTCACCTTTCACCCTCCCTCTATCATCCTTGACCCTCACTCCATCACCTTCACCCTGCCTTCAGTGATCCTCAACCCAGATACCACTATCACCCTCCAAAAGTTAGCATTCACCCGATAGAGCTTTCCCCCATCACCATCAATCAGACATCAAGCACACTGGAAAGGCTCTCTGTTACCTTTTACTTGCCACACATAATCTTCAAACTTCCCTCTATCATCCATGGCTCTCCCACAGTTACCTTTAAGTCCCAGGACTTCAGCATTAACCTTCACTATATAGCTCGTGATCCCCGCACCATTTTTGACCTCCAATCTGTAGATATTGCTTCCTCCCCCTGTCCTCCACTAGCCTTCATGGGACCACCTCCCTCCCTCAGTCAACCATGCCCCACTCCCCTTTTACAGCAACCAATTAATTCAATGCATCAGTGTCTCCTCTCTCCTGCTCCAATAAAGTTCCCCATGTGTGAAAAGCAGACTCTCCTCCATCCAACTCTACTTGGAGGACGACCTCAACTGCTGCACAAAGCCAATAACCAGCCGTGAATCTGAAACCATGTCTTTCTTGTTTGTTGATTACTTAATTCCAAAGCTACAATTTATCGTGGTGAAGCTGTGTTTTAATGAGCATGGATGATATGCTAATGCATTTGAAAGATGTTCCTGTTGCTTACTGTTAAGAAGCTCGAGCCACCTTCAATCCATCATCAACTTAATCACCAACTTTCATCTCAGTGTTAGGAAGCTGATCATTCAGTTAAGTGATCCTGCCCACTTCAGTTCCCATTCCTAAAACTTTCACAAGATTCCACCCTTAATCTATGATCCTGGGATTCTGTATTGGCATTATGTAATGAAATAATACAGTAAGTGCATGGGAGGAAGAGTGAAATCATTGCGTTGGTTGGGGATAGTTAAAAAATGAATTAAATTTGCAAAAGTGATGTTGAAAATGATACTGCTGACAGTGTAATGGTGCTTTTTCAGTATTTCACTTCAGTAATCAACTGTTCTGCTGTTGTTCCATGTTCTTGGTTTTTGGGGAGGCAATCATATTGACATGTGAATAATGACAGACAGCAAAAGACCCTCTGGTCCACCCAACATGTCGCATATGACTGTGATGCCTTGCATATCACATTCAATGGACTTTGCATCCCACTCAAAAGCTGTGCCATCTCTTAGCTTTCCCTGAGCCACTTTGAAAAAGCGGCTGTATTCCTGGAGTTTAGAAAAATGAGAGGTGATCTTGCTGAAATGTATGAAATTCCTAGAGTTCTTGACAGGATAGTGGCTGTTTCTGCCATTTGGAGAGTCAAAAACTAGAGGTCATTACCCTAAGATCTGCCGGTTATGACTGAGATGTAGGGAAATTTCTGTACTCAGGCTGTTGTGAATCTTTTGCATTCTATTCCCCAGAGGGCTGTGATTAGCTGATGAGTACATTTAAGACTGAGATTGATAGTTTTACCAAACTAAGGAAATAAAAGGACATGATGATGGGGTGGAAAAGTGGAGTTGATTCAAAAGCTCAGCATGAACTTACTGAAACATGGAGAAGGCGCGAATGAACATAGGCCCTATGCTTGGTCCAACTTCTTAAGTTCTTGAATGTATGCTGCTAGTCAGATATCAGAGTAGATTTTATGGGGGAGGCAGCGGCATAATGGTGAACAGTAGTTCAGAGACCCAAGAGAATGCTTTGGCAACCTAGGTTTGGATCCCATAATGGCAGATACCCACGTGTCATCATGTTCTGTAGCGTGACTTCTGTGCTAAATGAGATAGATTTCAAACAGATCTAGCAACTCAAGACTAACATTCATGAGGCACTGTGGGCCATTAGTAGCAGCAGAGTTGTTCTCAACTACAATCTGCAATCTCATTTTCCAGCAAATGCCCCATATATATCCCAGTATATCAAGCATTACCATGAATTCAGGGGATTGTTCAATGAAGGGTGCAGGAGGACATGCCAGGAATAGCAGCAGACATACCTAAAGATGAGATGTCAACCTAATGAAGCTAATACTTATGTGCCAAACTGCATAAGCAGCAAGTGACAGAGTTAAACAATCCCACAACCAACAGATCAAATCTAAGCTTTGAAACCCTGCCACACCTAACCTTAAATGGTGGTGGACAATTAAACAACTCACTAGAGGCAGAGGATCCATAAATATCCCCATTTGGTGGATGCTAAGGAAAGCCTTCAGTGGCAAATAGACCAGTTCTTTTACGGCTATAAAGAGTTTGCTTGACTATCGGTATCAGGAAGACAAAATAAAACAGAGGAGGGGGATTTCCACACTGCCTTCCCCCCCCCAACCTGGATTGTTTTCTGGTGGCAGATGCAGCTCACCATTAGCCACTGGCAGGATCTCCTGGTCCTGCTGATGTAGACATCATTTTGTGTGGCTCACCCATCCCATCACCGGGGAACTTGGAGCGGGGGCGGGGTCGCCTTCCCATAGAATGCAAAACATTTGAGATGTTGGATTCATAACACACACATTGCAGAGTGTCTAGAGGAATGAAATCTGATGATCTGTGAAATTCCTTCACAGTGTCCAAATGTGAAAAGCACACAGGGCAGCTGCAGTGACTAACAGCACAGTGCTGCAGATGTTGGGATTGTGAAATAAAAAGGCCAGGCAGTTTGTGTTGATATGCTAAAGTCGACGTTTCAGGTTAATGATCAAAAATGAAAGCTCGTTTTTGTGATGTAATATGCACAGATTTAAAAAGGAATATAAGTGAGTTGTTATTAAGAAGAGAACCCAAGCACTTTCATCTGACAACTAGCAATAAAGAATGCAAAGATTGAATCCTGGTGTAAAACAGCCAGAGGAGGTAATGCTGTGATAGAGAAAAGTCTGGTTAAAATGCAATAGGAGGGATTTTATGGCCTCACTCATCCTGAAACTGGAAAATCCTGCCCAAGATCAAGGGATTTTCCCATACTTTGTTGTTCGCCTGCTCCAATTCCTGAGGAGGCTGGGATGGTAAAATTCCAGCTAATGGGTGTAATTTTGTCATTTTTTGATGATGTGCTAAGTTTAATGGCCCCGTCACGAGGGGAGTGTGGCTGGAGAATGCAGCAAACCATTCAAAAGCCTATTGAACTCCATGGGAGTGGAAAATCCTGTCTGCAGAAAATTCCACCCATGTGCCAGCTCAAGCACGAAAAGTGGTGCGTGGGTTGTCCGCTCCGCTGCTGGCTTTTCACATCACATTTTTTGACACAGTGAAAAAAGGTCAAGGAAACTTTGTAGCACGGAGGTTAGCACTGCTACTTCACAGCTCCAGAGACCGGGTTCGATTCTTGGCTTGGGTCACTATCTGTGTGGAGTTTGCACATTCTCCCCGTGTCTGCGTGGGTTTCCTCCGGGTGCTCAGGTTTCCTCCCACAGTCCAAAGATGTGCGGGTTAGGTTGATTGGCAATGCTAAAATTGCCCCTTAGTGTCCTGAGATGCATAGGGATTAGGGAGTAAATATGTAGGGATATGGGTGTAGGGCCTGAGTGGGATTGTAGTCGGTGCAGACTCAATGGGCTAAATGGCCTCTTTCTGCACTGTAGGGTTTCTGTGTTTCTATGAGGCGAGTCCCATGAAGTCATGCTGGCAAGAATGCCGCGCCACCAATTTTAGCTCCTGGGAGATGTAAAAAAAAGTAAAAGTAAAAAATGGATCACCCCAGGGATATGGAAAATACCTCTCCCTCCGCACCCAGGACTGCCACTTGACTCACCTGTGTGCCCCCAGTGGGTTCTGTTTGCCAGGCCTCCATTTTAAAAACCTGTTGTGAACCCTGCTGTTGTGATATCACATCCCCAGGGTGGGAGTGAGGGGACTTTCCTACATGAGGGAATGTTACATTGTGGAGACCTGCTAACCCTATTAAAATGTATTTAAATGAGGTTCCTGTCCATGAAAGGTGTGAACCCCATTCAATCACTGATAGAGAGGGAGGGAATGGGGACACTTGAGTGAGAATCTTCTGCAGGTGTAAATGCCATTTTGGGACTTGCCCTCAATTCTCCGTTTCCCCCCCACCCCCCACATCCCACCACACCCTGCCACTCCCACCCACAGAAAACAGGAGGCGGAAATATCTGTTCTGAAGTTTTCGAACCATTATGGTGTGGGCTAGCTATGGATTACCTCAATAATATATGTTATTAGTGCAACAATCGAACAAACTGACCCAACCCATCCCACAGATCATGGCAAAATACTGCACATGTTGGAATCTGAAACAAAAAGAGAAAATGCTGGAAAATCTCAGCAGGTCTGACAGCATCTCTGTGGAGAGAATAGAGCCAACATTTTGGGTCCAGATGACCCTGCGTCAGAACCATTCCATGCTGATTTCCCAGTTAAGAAATAAACTAGAATGAATTCAGGGATTATTTGTATATTTCATCAGATGGCTTCTACTCAATAATCTGACAGTAGAGTCATTGCAAGCAGTGCTCCACAATTCTACCTCGCTCCCATCTTTGGCATTGTTTCTCAAAGTGTTGACAGGACAGGAGGACCCTGCATTTTGAAACTGCAATTATTCATTTCAGGTTATTTTTAAACAGTTTATGTTTTAAGACAAAAGATTAATTTTCTTCAAATTTGGCACTCTATGCAGACACTTAGAAAACCTGCAGCTGTAGCAATGTCCGTAACAACAAAAATGCAAAGTAAAAACATAGATAATTTAAAAAGCTTGAACTAGTTATACAAACTGAATACACGCTAAAGGTCAGCAATTTACTGAAATCAGCCAGTCAATTAGTAACAGTGTGTCATTGCCTTGATTTATTTTTCTCAGTGCACTTGATCTTGGCATGTGTCTTTTGTGCAATCAGTTCCAGTTATCCACCATTCCCCATTTATCAGTTCCTCTGAACATCAATGTCTTGAACATGTCTTCACCTGTCAACTTGCTGAAAACACATCAACAAAGAACCAATGAAATAACATCCCAAAAAAATTGCAGTGTTTCTTAAATTGGTACTTGCATCCCGTTGCTAGGGATATACAACTCATATCTCGTGAGCTGATGGCTTGCGCTGTGGTGGGAACAATAAAACATCACTCTGTGTGTCTCAGGAGCCGTACTCTGGCAAGGCAGCTTCTACTGCTCATGCTGCAGAGGCTGACTGTTCAGACGAGTGTCAGAAGAGAGATAGTGGTGGCTGAGAGATAATGGTGCAGGGCAAAGAGAGGCCAGCAGATCCTGCCCCTTCCCAATGCACTGCCTTCTGTCCTGTTAAAACGTCTTAAAGCTATCTATGTTTTTTATCACTGTTGTTTTAAAATATTTATTTATCACAGCTTCAGCTTTTACAAGACTATGCTCCAAAACATGGAGGCCAATTCTCCCATTCTGCAATGCTGATGTTTTAGTGCAGCGGGCCGAGAGATTCAAACGCCAGCTGATTTGAACGATTCACGCTGGGCATCTGGGCCTCCACACATCGCCCAGCCTAGGTTTTTTTCACATCGATGGCCCCAGACTAAAAATCAGCATATCGGACATTAGGACATAGAATGTAGAACAGTGCAACACAGTAAAGGCCCTTCTGCCCTCAATGTTGTGTCGAGCTTTGTTCGAAACCAAGACAAACTATCCCACTCCCTATCATTCTGGAGTGCTCCACGTGTCTATCCAATAACTGCTTGAAAGTTCCTAAAGTATCTGACTCCACTATCACAGCAGGCAGTCCATTCCACACCCCAACCACTCTCTGAGTAAAGAACCTACCTCAGACATCCCTTCTATATCTCCCACCATGAACATTATAGTTACACCCCGTAGTAACAGCGACATCCACCCGAGGAAATAGTCTCTGAACGTCCACTCTATCCACCTCCCTCATCATCTTATAAACCCCTATTAAGTCGCCTCTCATCCTCCTCCACGCTAAAGAGAAAAGCCCTAGCCCCCTCATCCTCATAAGACGTACCCTCCAAACAAGGCAGCATCCTGGTAAATCTCCCCTGCACTCCCTCCAATGCTTCCACATCCTTCTCATAGTGAGGTGACCAAAACTGTGCACAATATTCCAAATGTGGTCTCATCAAGGTATTGTACATTTACAGCATAACCCCATGGCTCTCAAACTCAAACCCCCTGTTAATAAATGCTAACACAATACAGGTCTTCTTCACCGCCCTATCCACTTGAGTGGCAACCTTCAGAAATCTGTGAGTATGAATCCCAAGATCCCTCTGTTCCTCCACATTCCTCAGAACCCTGCCATTGACCCTGTAATCCGTATTCAAGTTTGTCCTACCAAAATAAATCACCTCGCCCTTATCAGGGTTAAACTCCATCTGCCACTTTTCTGCCCAGCTCTGCATCCTATCAATGTCTCCACCTCATGAATGAGCCTTCCACCTCATCCACTACTCCACCAACCTTGGTGTCATTAGCAAATTTACTAACCCACCCTACAGCCCCCTCTTCCAAGTCATTGATAACAATCACAAAAACCACCACAACGTTTTTAACCTGATTCACACTAGTCCACTCTGCAGTGCACAGAATGTGGGAGATTCATTTTGAAAATCCAGCTGAAAAATTCAATGTGAATTATTCCAGTTTTCATGCAAATTTGACAGTTACAAATTTTTTGGGAGAATCGCCCCCCCGATATATTAAAATTCCCAGTCAGTATTATAAACATGAACATGAAGAAGGAGCTCAGATGGTTATAATTGAATGTTTCCAACACTATTTCCAAGGCACTTAAATGTAATTTTCTTTTGTTGCTATTAGATACACCCTTTCACCACTTCTCCAAAATCAATCCTTCTATATTTCTTTCTGTCACCATGCAGGGCAGTGTGAAGTAAAAATGTAAATTAGCTACAGAAGCAAAACTGCCATTTCTGACTTCTGACATGTGAGAATATCTTCACTCGAGTGATGAATTATCCCACCGCACTTCAAACAAAATAAATGTACATTGTTTGTAAAATATCTTTTTTTGTAGAGTTCTGTTTGTTTATAAACAATAAAGCAGTCTCCTGCAGAGGCCCTGAGCTTAGAACTTCCCGTTTGTAATCTGCCCTTATTACAGGCAAAGAAAGATAATTGTTTGTGTTATAATATTTATGGCACATCGATTCCTGTTCCTTCAAGTAAACTTAAAAAGCTTTGTTTTATCAAAAAGATATGTGGTACTCAAACTCCATTGTCTGACAATGATCTAGCCATTGGAAATACTTTGTGAGGACAATGGAAATGCCTTGGTCACATGACAGAAACCAGGTTTCTGTTAAGGAGATTTGAGCAGCACACTCGCACAGTGGTTAGCATTGCTGCCTCACAGTGCCAGGAACCCGGGTTCAATTTCAGCCTTGGGCAGCTGCCTGTGTGGAGTTTGCACATTCTCCCCATGTCTGCATGAGTTACTCCAAGTACTCCAGTTTACTCCCACAGTCCAAAGGTGTGCAGGTTAGGTGGATTGGCCAAGCTCAATTGTCCCATTGCATCAAAACATGTTTAGATTAGATGGATTAGCCATGCAAAATGTGTGGGTTACAGGGACAGGGCGGGAGAGAGGGCCTGGGTAAGATACTCTGTCAGAGAGCTGGTTAGACTCAATGGGCCAAATGGCCTCTTTTGCACTCAAGGGATTCTATGATTTGTAGAGTATTTTTTTTGGATCAGACAAGGGAGAAAGAACATGAACCAGCAAAAGAAAATGATCCTGTCTAAGAAACACAAGTAAGCAGAGACTGTCATTGACTTTGACCTCTCTATCTGAGGAACCAATACAGGGTTTCTGTATATGGCTTTGATATTGTGCCATGATTGGACTGCAATGAGAGAAGTCTGCCTCAGTGAACCACACACAACTGTAAATCCATCTTCCTAAACCTCCCGACTCTTCTTGAGTAAACCAAGAAAGGCTTGCATTTCTTCAAGCCTTCATTACTGAAAAAAGCAGATGTGAGAACGAAACTTTGAACTCTTGAACCACAAATGCTTTTATAACCATACTTCTCTTGAGTGTATGAATGTGTGAGAATTGGTGTGCTACACTTGGTGTTGAATGATAAAGCTTAATCTTTCTTTTAAAACTTACAAAGAAACCTGTCATTTGTCTGTTCCTGAGTATGGTGACTAGGGGATTTTCACAGTAATTTCATTGCAGTGTTAATGTAAGACTACCTGTGACACTAATAAACTTGACAGTTTTAAAGCGCATCTTAAAGGAGAAGTAAGAGATGGAGAGTTGAAGAGAGAACCTCAGGCCCAGATGGCTGAGGGCGCAGCCATGAGGTAGTGCGGGAACGTACAAGGGAAAGCGATTGCATGTTTCCCCACTCACCCACTCTAAGCACTTTAGAGTCAATGGAGTGCTTTTGGAAATGTAGTCATTGTTGTAATGTAGGAAATGCAGCAGCCAATTTGCGCACAAAGAGCAATGTGTTAATGACCAGATAATCATATTAGGAATGGTTGAGGACTCTAGGTCTGTAGTCATCAAGGATGAGGGGGGTTTTCTGGAAACTTACTGCGAGGTCTGGATAGAGTGCATGTGGAGAAGATGTTTCCACTTGTAGGAAAAACTAGAACCAGAGGACATAACCTCAGACTAAAACAATGATCTTTTAAAACAGAGATGAGGAGGAATTTTTTCAGCCAAAGAGTGGTGAATCTGTGGAACTTTTTGCCTCAGAAAGCTGTTGGGACCAGGTCATTGAGTGTCTTTAAGGCAGTGATAGATAGGTTCTTGATTAATAAGGGCATCAGGAGATATGGGAAAAGGCAGAAGAATGGGGGTGAGAAAAATATCAGCTTGATTGAATGGTGGAGCAGACTCGATGGGTCAAGTGGCCAAATTCTGCTCCTATGTCTTATGGTCTTACAGTCTTATGGTCAACAGTAGATAAGCTGAGATAGAGGTGAAGATGCACCAAGCAGTGTTCTTTTTGACAGGGAGTATATGAGGTTGTAGAATCAACTTGGAGTTAAAGAGAGCGTTGAGATTGGAAATACTCTGATACAGCCAGAGACTGAATCCAGGGAAAAATATTAAATCGATGCTAGTGAATAACATTTGTGGTAGCAGCCAACAACAATGGGCTTTGATCCACCGAATGTTTAAGTGCAGGAAATTGTGGCATACTCAGACAGGTCGTGAGGTTGAGAATGTCCCTGCGAGGTATGGATAGATGCTATTATTGTAGATGTGATACATCACACCAAGTGGCTGTATGTAGATGAGGACTCAGAGTAGGCCAAGGTTCGATCCCAAGGAGTGTCCAGAGGCTGATTAAGTGCTGAACTCCTGGAGCAAGGCTTGAATCTGCATGACATTGTCGATTGTTTTGTCTTTCTGACCTTGTATAGTAAAGTTTATTTCTGTTGAAAAAAATCCCATGGAATCATATAGCTTTATTCTCTTAGCAAGTGCCTTGAATCTCAAATTTTATCTATTTTAAACAAAACATTATTGGTCCCCAACTGATTCTTACCAAAATCTGAGGGCTCTGGTCAGGGTCAGAACAGTATTAAAAGGAGAGCAAGGGGATTTTCCTAGTGTTCTGGCCAATATTTATTCTTCAATGAAAACTGTAAGCAGTTGATCTGGACAGTTAATGAGGTGGCAAGACAGCTATGTGAGTTGATACATGGAGAAGTGTTACAGATAAAGGTCATCTATACTGGGATTGAGAAAGGTGTGTATGGAAGCTGCATATTATTAATTGGGCACCAGATGGCCAACTGATGGAAGCAAACGGATTATAGCCCAAACACTTTAAAGTTTTTCATGTAATGGTCTTGCTTTCTTTGACAAAATATTCTGGATAGTCTATAAATATACACTGTGGGGGGTCATTTTGCACCCCCTTCCGCCTTCAGCAAGAATGCCAAAGCAAATGCAACATCTTGCGAGAATCAGGAGATGAAATTGTCGCTGGCGAGATTTTGTTCCCCGATTTTCCACGCCCCTCACCAGTGATGGGACAAGGTTTGTGTCCACAAAGGATGAAAACTTACTTTAATGCTTTCACGTACATTTTAACTTACTTACCGCCTCACCACCACATGATCCCTCCTCACTGAATATTCAAACCTTGCCAATGTAACGTCACATCGGCAAGGTTTACAACAGCTGTATAAAAATATACATCAGATAAGGGGATCAACTGAGGGAGCAAAGGCAACCATAGCCCCCAAGGGGGTGAGGGACATAACCCCAGGGATTAGCCCTTGGCACAAGCTGGCACTGCCACATTGACAGTGTTGGGGCAGATCACTGGGAACCCAAGTGGGTCAGGGTGCATGTTATGTTTGTTGGATTGGAGAACATCAATGGTTGTAACGAAGGGGTGAGACCCCCAATGCAGATGTTGGGGGTGAGGGGGTTGAGAGATGTTGACACTTGTTGAGAGAGGCATACCCCATATCCATGGGGTGGTCTTAGGGGGCTTTATTTTCTCAACTGATCTCTGTGGAACTGGCCTTGCCAGCTCTATCAGGCCTGAACCACTAGAGTGATAAATTAACCCACGCCCACTGATTTGTTTTCCAGAAATACTCAAGATCTACACTAAAAACTCGATTGTACAACTGGAGAGCTACACACTGGTTTTCATTCAGACCCTGACAATCAGCAAAAATATGGGAAAATTTTGCCCTGTGTTTCTTGCCAACACAATATGGCCAACTATGATCATCACTCTGCCTTCGCATGTGCAGAAATTCAATGATATAGTTGTAGGAGCCTGCACCTGGAACTCACAATGCAAAACAGGCAAGGAAGGCTTTGCAGACAGGAAACTAATATCCTTTCCTGTTATGATATCTGACTGCAGTCAGGTTCATGAATATTTCAAAACTTGGCTCACTATCCCTTTGAAGGAGTCACATGTGCCGTAGATAAAGGGGAACCCATGGATGGACTAGATAGAGATTTCCAGATGGCATTCGATAAGGTGCCGCATCAAATTTTTTATGGAAAATAGAAAGGTGTGGTGTAAGGGGCAACAGATCAGCACAGATTGAAGATTGACTAGCTAACAGGAAACAGAGTTGGCCTCAGTGGGTCTTATTCTGGTTAGCAGGATATGACAAGTGGTGTGCTACAGGAATCATTGCTGGGGCCTCATTATTTCACAAATTATATAAATGACTCGGATGAAGGGACTGAAGGCATGGTTGCTAAATTTGCTGATAACACAAAAAGAGGTAGGAAAGTAAATTGTGAAGAAGATGTAAGGAAGTTTCAAAGGGGCATAGATAGGTTAAATGAGTGGGCAAAAATTTAGCAAATGGTGTATAATGAAGGGAAATATGAAATGGTGTATTTTAACAGGAAAAATAAAAGAGAAGCCTATCATTTAAATGGTGAGAGATTGTGGAACTCTGAGGTGCAGAGGGATCTGGGTGTCCTAATGCATGAATCACAAAAGGAAGGTAGTGTGCAGAGTGTTAGACAAGATAATATAGTATAACACGAGGAAAATGTTTTCCCAACTGCAAATCCTTCCCTTCTAACCCACAATAAAAAGGGGTTTCCAAAATCCATCACTGTCAGTCCAGGATAGAAAGTCACAACACTACCAGTGATCACCTCTCGTGCTCTGCTACACATTGTCCCCTAAAAACTTTGGTAGCTATTAACCCAGGCTTGTCATCAGTACATAATTGACATGCACACTGTTGGTAGCAAATGCAGCAAGAAATAAAGTAGCAGCTGGTTAATTCAGATATTATACTACATGGGGCTATTTATTCAGTGGGTAGGAGATAAGTAGGAGAACATATATCATTTTAAGCAGGTGTGGATGTCTCTTACAGCTAGCGGTCTGAGAATTCTCTTACTTTTAGGAGCCTTTCCATGAGAATGCCGCTGTGTAGGATAAAATTGTGTAACATGTAATGTACCACCACATCCTTCAAAGCTGGATTACATTGAATAGATTCCCACACACAGCAAGAGCTTCTACAATACTGGACACTCCTTACTCCCTGATTACTGTGCAACCCACCCAGCCCCCCAACCCTTCCTCCCCACTGAGAATAGGGCCCCGATTCTCCTCCCACAAACTACCTGTTTCTGTAAGTACTGGCTAGCGAAGAGTGGTCAATGTTCTAGAGGCTGACAGGCTGCCTTACCATCTCCTCATAGTCCACTAACAATATGTTTGTGAGGCTCCATTCTCCAAATGGACCCGATTTCAAGCCATCAATACCGGATGGTCTATTGTTACGGAGCGTCTGCCCAAAGTAGCATTTGTTGAAGTGGGAATCTACTGCACTAATCAGAGACGATGCCTGGTCACTAACTATTAAAATCAGTTCGGAATTCTTTTTCTATGATCAGGATACAAATAGCATATACTCCAAAGATATCCAACCAGGTCAGGTGAATGCTTCAAAAGCATAATGTTAAAAATGCCCAGAGGGTGTTATCAGATTGGAGGGGTGAGGGGGGGAATACATAGAACATAGAACATAGAACACTACAGCACAAACAGGCCCTTCGGCCCACAAGTTGCACCGATCACATCGACACCTACCAATCTATAGACCTATCTATAACCCCCAATCCCATTAAACCCCATATACTCATCCAGAAGTCTTTTAAAAGACCCCAGCGAGTTCGCCTCCACCACCACTGACGGCAGCCGATTCCATTCACTCACCACCCTCTGAGTGAAAAACTTACCCCTAACATCACTACTGTACTTTCCTCCCCGCACCTTAAATCTGTGTCCTCTCGTAGCGACCATTTCAACCCGGGGAAAAAGCCTCTGAGAATCCACCCTATCTATTCCTCTCAACATTTTATAAACTTCTATCAGGTCGCCTCTCAACCTTCGTCTCTCCAGGGAAAAGAGACACAGCTCCCTCAACCTAACTTCATAAGGCATGCCTCCCAGTCCAGGCAACATCCTTGTAAATCTCCTCTGTACCCTTTCAATAGCTTCTACGTCTTTCCTATAGTGAGGCGACCAGAACTGCGCACAGTACTCCAAATGAGGCCTGACAAGGGTCTTATAAAGTTGCAGCATTACCTCCCGACTCCTAAACTCAATCCCTCGATTAATGAAGGCCAGTACACCATACGCCTTCTTGACCACCTCCTCCACCTGCGAGGCCGATTTAAGAGTCCTGTGGACCCGGACCCCAAGATCCTTCTGCTCTTCAACACTGCTAAGACTCCTGCCCTTGAAAGTGTACTCGTTCATCCCGTTGGTTCTGCCAAAGTGGACAACTACACATTTATCCGCGTTGAAGTCCATCTGCCACTTCTCCGCCCAGTCCTGCATCCTATTTATGTCCTGCTGCAACTTTTGACATCCTTCCAGACCATCCACAACACCACCGACCTTCGTGTCATCAGCGAACTTACTTACCCATCCCTCCACTTCCTCATTCAGGTCATTTATGAAAATGACAAACAGCAAGGGTCCTAGAACAGATCCCTGGGGCACTCCACTGGTGACTGACCTCCATTCAGAAAAAGACCCATCCACAACCACTCTCTGCCTTCTGCAGGCAAGCC
Organism: Carcharhinus amblyrhynchos; assembly: GCF_965287045.1. Classification (NCBI taxonomy): domain Eukaryota; kingdom Metazoa; phylum Chordata; class Chondrichthyes; order Carcharhiniformes; family Carcharhinidae; genus Carcharhinus; species Carcharhinus amblyrhynchos. The sequence continues at coordinate 90,603,231 of NC_137328.1, read as the reverse complement.
AGTTCTGGATCCACAAGGCCAAAGGCCCTTGGATCCCATGCCCTCTGATTTTAATTGATTGCAGTGTGGTGAGAGAGTTACAATTCTACTTTTACGTGCTAAAGTAACAAGAAATGCAAAAATGAATAAATCAAAAATCTGTTTATTTCCTGCAAAAGTTCAACATCTACATAATATATACATACTTAAATGCATCATATTCACTTGCAAAGCAAATCCACACAAATGAGCAAGTAGCATTTGCCTGTCTACACTTCATCTATCACATGTTTAAAAATGCATTGGGAAGATTTATTATGCACTTATATGCTGGTGAACTGCCTTGAAACGTTGCAGTCCATCTAGTGTAGGTACAGCCTCAGTGCTGCTCAAAAAGGAATTCTAGTATTTTCACAGTGACAGCAAAGGAACAGTTATCATGTGTGGCTTGAGGAGGGTGAAGACCTTTGGAGAAAACAGTAAGATTCAGCAAGAAGCAGAACTACTGCACATACTGTAAAAACATGGATTTTTATATTCTGTCCCTAGACTCCCTCTGCTGGTACATGTGTATGATAGCCTTACATGGGCAAATTGCAAAATTCAATTCCCAATACAAATAAGTGTTATAGCATATTTCAATGGCTTATAAGCAAAATTGCAAAAAATAAGCATAACATGAGCATTCAACTCCAGCAGTAACACGATTACACATTCTAACTTAATTTAACAATGCGCTTGTTATGTACATTGAGAAGAAAAATTTGTTCACCAACTTAAAATTGTTCACTTCACTGTGTATTCATTTAAGTAGACTGGACGTTTTCTTTCATGAGTAGGATATCATCTGACATTGGGTATACTGTTTGACTCATGTCCTAAAATGGACTATTGATGTCTAAATTGGATTCAATGCTTATGAGTGGTGTTTTGCATACTTTGAAGAATGATGTATTTAGAACCATAGAAGCATATAATTTCTACAGTGCAGAAGGAGGCCCATCAAGCCTGCACTGACAAAAATCCCACCCAAGCACTATCCCTGTAACCCCGGCTATTTGATCTGCTAATACCCCTGACACCAAGTGTCAATTTAGCATGGCGAATCCAGCTAACTGGCATATCTTTGGACTGGGTTTGATGATTTGTGAACTGTGTTTACCAATAATCATTGATCCTTTGTGTTGGCCACAGCTTATGCTGGATGTCATAGTGCATTATTTGTTTTAAGAACAAAGAACAGTACAGCACAGGAACAGACCCTTCAGCCCATCAATTCTATGCTGACACAGATCCCTCTCCAATCTAATATTTTTTCTTGCCTGGATGTGGTCCATATCCCTCTATTCCTTGCCTATTCATGTATCTATCCAGGTGTCTCTTGAACGTTATTATAGAATCTGCTTCCACCACCTTCTTCAGCAGCAAATTCCAGGCATCCACCACCCTCTGTGTGAAAATCTTGCCCCTTATGTCTATTGTAAACTTTTCCCCTTTCAATCTCAACTTATGCCCCCAATTAATTGATTCTTTGACTCCGGGAAAAAGACTCAGACTATCCAGTCTATCCAAGCCTGTCTTAATCTTGTAAACCTCTATCATCCTCCCTCATCACCAAGGCATGGATGCCTTGGTGATTATTTTCCAGACGTCGCTGGATTCCGGGGAAGTGCCGGAAGATTGGAAAACGGCTAATGTTATGCCGTTGTTTAAGAAGGGTGGCAGGCAAACGGCAGGGAATTATAGGCCGGTTAGTTTAACGTCTGTTGTAGGTAAAATGATAGAATCCGTCATCAAGGAGGAAATAACGAGGCATCTTGAGGGGAATTGCTTGATAGAGCAGACGCAGCACAGTTTCGTTAAGGGGAAGTCGTGTCTGACGAATTTATTGGAGTTCTATGAGGATGTGTCTAGGGCGGTGGATAGAGGAGAGCCGGTGGATGTGGTCTTTCTTGATTTTCAGGAGGCGTTTGACAAAGTGCCTCACAAGACGTTATTACAGAAGGTAAGGGGGCATGGAGTTGAGGGTAGGGTGTTAGCATGGATAGAGGATTGGCTGTCAAATAGGAGGTAGAGAGTGGGGGTCAATGGGTGCTATTTGGATTGGCGGTTGGTGACTAATGGAGTGCCCCAGGGGTCGGTGCTGGGGCCTCAGCTATTCACCATTTATATAGATGATCTGGAGGAGGGAACCGAGTGTATGGTGTCGAAATTTGCTGATGACACCAAGATTGGTGGAACGGCAAATTGTGCGGAGAATGTGGAGAGTCTGCAGAAGGATCTAGATAGGCTGGGCAAATGGGCCAGGAACCGGCAAATGGAATTTAATGTTGGCAAATGTGAGGTTGTCTACTTTGGTAGGAATAATGGTAGGAAGGACTATTGCTTACATGGCGAAAAACTGCAGCATGCGACGGTGCAGAGGGACCACGGGGTCCTTGTGCATGAGTCGCAAAAACCCAGCCTACAGGTGCAGCAGGTGGTCAGGAAGGCGAATGGGATGCTGGCCTTCATAGCGAGGGGGATTGAATATAAAAGTAGGGAGGCCTTGCTGCAGCTGTATAGGGCACTGGTGAGGTCGCAGCTGGAGTACTGCGTGCAGTTTTGGTCGCCGCACTAACGCAAGGATATTTTGGCCTTGGAGGGAGTGCAGAGGAGGTTTACTAGGCTGATACCGGAGTTGAGGGGGTTGAACTATGAGGAGAGGCTGAATAAACTAGGCTTGTACTCGTTAGAGTTTAGAAGAATGAGGGGAGATTTCATTGAGACATATAAGATGATGAATGGCTTGGATAAGATAGAGGTGGAGAGGCTCTTCCCGCTCAGAAAGGACAGTAGGACTAGAGGGCACAGCCTCAAGATAAAGGGGGGGCAGTTTAGAACGGAGTTGAGGAAGAACTTCTTCACTCAAAGGGTGGTGAATCTCTGGAATTCTCTGCCCGTTGAAGTGGTGGAGGCTGCCTCGCTAAATATATTTAAGATGCGAGTTGATAGGTTTTTGATAGGCAAGGGGATTAAGGGTTATGGGGAGAGGGCGGGAATATGGAACTGAGCCACGACAGATCAGCCATGATCTTATTGAATGGCGGGGCAGGCTCGAGGGGCTAGATGGCCTACTCCTGCTCCTATTTCTTATGTTCTTATGTTCTTATGTTCTTATCCTCCGATGCACCAATGAAAACAATCCAAGCCAGTTTTGTATCCATCTTACGAGCTTACCTCGATCCCGTATGACTTCACCTTTTGTATCAGCCTGCCATGAGGAACCTTATCAAAGACTGTACTAAAGTCCGTGTATACAACATCCACTTCCCTGGTCTGGTCAATTTTTACTCCTAACTTCCTAAATTCAGCTTGAAGGACCTCATCCCATTTTTTACCTACATTGTTGGTGCCTATATGCACCATTACAGTTGACTGTTCACCCTCCCCTTCCAGAATGCCCTGCAGCTGCTCTGACACATCCTTCACCCTTGCACTAAAAAGGTAACATACCATTCTGGGGTCTTGTTTGCATCTACAGAAATACCTGTCTATTCCCCTTAGAGTTGAATCCCTATCACTGTCACTCTGCCACTTTTTTTCCTGCCCTCTTGTGTAGCAGAGCCAGCCATGGTGCCATGAACCTGGCTGCTGCCACCTTCTCCTGGTGAGCCATCTTCCCCAACAGTATCGAACACGGTATATCAGTTTTGGAGGGAGGTGACTACAGGGGAACCAAACCACTGAATGTGCTATCCACAACTTCCTCAGCACTGTGGGTATTCCAAAGTGAACCCATCCACTGCTTCAGAGCCGTTAAGCAGCCTAACAGGATTTGCAGTTGGGCACAGTTCTTGCACATGAAGGAGAAAGGGAAACCTGAAGTGTCCCTGAATTCCCACTTTGCACAAGAGCAGCATGATGTAGGTCTGGGATCTCCTGCATGACTTAACCCTTAAGTTAACTTACAACAACAACCACAATGCCAAGAGAATCATAGAATTATAGAAGGTGGCCATCTGGGTCATCGAGCCTGCACCTATAACAATCCCACCTCGACCCTATCCTTATAAACCTTTGCATTTACCCTGCTAATCCCCCTGACACTAATGGGTGATTTAGCATGGCCAATCAACCTAACCTAAACTTTAGGTTGTGGGAGGAGAGTGGAGCACCCTGAGGAAACCCCCACAGATACAGGGAGAACGTGTAAACTCCACACAGTCAGCGACCCAAGCCAAGAATCAGGTCCCTGGCACTGTGAGGCAGCCGTGCTAACCACTGTGCCACTGTGAAAAGAAAAAGGAAAAAAAACTACTTACCAGTCAATCACTTACCTGCTGGTTGTGACGTTACAGTTCGATTTTTTTCTACCTCAAACTTGCCCTTGAGTCTCCCTCGCAGATCCGCCTCTTTTCTCCTCAAAAAGTAAGCATCTCTTGCCCCTCAGCTCCAAATTTTCAATACTCTCACTCTGATTGAATCTCATTCAGGCTGCAGTCTCTTTCCCTCTGGCTTGCACAAGCTCACTGGTCACACAAAGGTGAAAAATAGGAAGCATTGTTTTCAGATATGAAACTTCTGGAAAATCTTTGTTTTCTTTCTGCAGACAGCATTTTAAATTGGAGATTTTAGGAACACATTGAGGCCTATTGTTGGCTTGTACATGCACAAACACATAGTGATCTGTTGAAATAACCAACCAAAAGAAAAACAATTAATTGGATCATTACAAAGAGCTTTTTTTTTGAAAGGGATATGATCCCAGCTCCTTGATGAGCAACTATTACTGCACTATGTCCAATCTATCACATTTTGACGTGCATTTGGAGCCTTCTTCTGTAGTCCAACTTTGGCAAAAGTGGTTGTGATGTTTCAGAGTTCCAATGGCAGGTTTTATAAACATAGTTGACAAAAGGAAAAACGGCCTTCCTTCTACTCAATGGAGATTAGGAATGGGAAGATATTTTTGAGATACTTACACCTGACCAAAGCAAATACAATTCAGTTAAAAAATACAGTAGCAAGCTATTTCATATCCAAGAGACATAGAATAAATCAAACCATTGTCTTCTGATGTAGGTACCGAGCAAGAAGTAAATAATACAATTGAGCAATATCGCATGCAATAGAGGCAACTAGAAACCCAAATGCAACTTTTATAATGTTGAATGTGTCGAATAGCAAATTAAAACACAAACAATTGTAGGTTGTTCTTCTAGCCAGCTATGCTGCAAAGCACTTGAGAGAGATAGAAAGCTGTCAGAGTCGCTAACGTTAGCAAGATCATGATTGCTTTCAGAATCTCAAACTACTGAAGTTAAAGCTGCCAACAGTAACTAGCACATTCCAAGTTCAAATTCTGTACAGCAACATTATTCAAAAACAGAAAAAGAAGCATTCTCAATCACATAGCATACCTTACATTTTCATCTCTACTTTTGCGGTAGAAAGTTTGAAGTAATAACCCATAATAGATGATTCGGAGGCTTGTTCAACAAACCAATTAGGAAACAACCCAACTGAATAGAGAGTTGGGAACTCAAACTACAAGAGAACAAGTTCCAGGCTGAGCACCAGCCAGGCCAACGTATTATCTTTCATGACAGCTGTTGGTAACAGTCAGTGCTATTCGCCCTGAAGAAAAGGTTGTTGAACAATGTCTTAACCATGTAAGCCTAAACATGGTGCTAAAATCATTAAAATTAGCTGACACCAAAGCAGTAACAAGACTAGATGGGGCATTGCAAAAGTCTGGTGGCTATGGAATCATGAAACACGGAAGGATGTGATTGAGAGAAGGTCTACAAACTAAATCAATCACACACTACAAGGTCCTTGCAATATTCAAAATGAGCTCACCTTTGCTATCATATCTAATCTTATGTCACATGGCAACTGTATAACCCTCTGCACACATTGAGGGAACATGTTTAGAACAGGCACATACAGTTACCCGGAATTGTCAAAAATTAACATCACCGGAGTGAAAAGGTACAGCCCCCACAATTGAGCCCAAGATAGAGCATAAGATCGATTCAGTTTATACCATCTCAAGCAACCAGTGTCAAATTCTTTTAATCCTATGAACTTCCACCAGGACAATGGGTTGACGTTAGTGATGATTTAGTAGATTTGCCCACTAATGTTGCTCATGAATACAGCAGATTTCTAGTCACAAAAGTCATCACATAAGCTTCAATGAAGTTTGACCAGATTTTAGCTTTGTTTTGAATACTCCAAATGGCGATAAGTAACAATGGAACCCCCATTCAATAGCAATGAGTTCACTAAATTTGTGAACTTCCTGGAATTCACACATCAAAAAATCATACCCTGTTGGTCAAGAGCTAATGGAGACATCAAGACATTTACACCTACCTTGAAGAATATGAAAAATATATGGCTAGAATTGAAAGCAAGTCATGGCAGCAAGAGATCTACTGCTTTATTCTCAATTGCAAAGCAACTCCTCACTCAACTGTTGGAAAGCCTCCTGCTTGGGGAATCTAAAACTACAGGGGAAAGGTTTAAGGTGAGAGAGAAGAGATGCATATGTGTCCAGAGGGACAATTTTTTCACACTGAGAGTGGTGAGTGCCTGGAACAAGCTGCCAGAGGTAGTAGAAGCGGGTACAATTTTGTCTTTTAAAAGCATTTGGATACGATGGGTATAGAGGGATATGGGCAAAATGTGGGCAATTGGGATTAGCTTTTTTGAAAAAGGGCAGCATGGACAAGTTGGGCCATAGGGCCCATGTCCATGCTGGAAACCTCTATGACTCTACGCTCATCTTTGCCCATATATCTTCTTGAACTGACCCACTGGGTAAATGATCAACACACACGATTGAGAACAAAAGGGTCAAGTATAAGTAAATGGAGGGCAAAACAAGAAATTTAGAGCTACATTACTAGATAACATGCAAGTGGAACGTGATGGTCATGTTGGAAAAAGGCCAGCGTGAAGTGGAGGAACTGATATGTCAGCAGATTATGGGAAGATGTAAAAATAACAAGGTTGTTGTGATGGACGATTTTAACATCCCCAACATAGACTGGGATTCCTTTAGCGTCAGTGGCTTAGTTGGGGCAGAGTTTATTCGGTGTGTCCAATTGTGCTTCTTGAGGCAAAATGTAGATAGTCCAGCTCAGGAAGGGGCTATCTTAGACATGGTTCTGGGAAATGAGCCCAACAGATGATTGATGTCTCATTCAGGGACCATTTGGAAACAGTGATCACAATTCTATAAGTTTCAAAATACTTGTAGAAAAGGATAGAAGCAGTCCAGAGTGAAAGTACTGAACTGGAGCAGGCTAACTATGACTGTATTAGGCAGGAGCTAGGGAATATAGAGTAGGGGCAGCTGTTTGAGGGTAAATCCATATCCGACATGTGGGAATCTTTTCAAAGTCAGTTCTTAAGAATTCAGGACAAGTATGTTACTATAAAAGTAAAGGATAAAAGTGGCAAAATTCGGGAATACTGGAAGATAAAAGAGATTGTGAGCTTAGTGCAAAAGAAGAAGGAGGCATACATAAATTTCAGGAAATTGAAAACAGATAAAGTTCTTGAGGAATATAAGGATTGCAGGAAAGAGCTCAAACAGGGACTTAGGAGGGCTAATAGAGGCCATGAATTGAACTTGGCAGGATTTAGGAGAATCCCAAGGTTTTTTATCCATACACAAGGAGGAAGAGGATACCTAAGGAAAGGGTAGGTCCATTCAAGGACAGTGGAGAGAATTTGTGTGTGGACCCAGATGAGGTGGGTGAGGTCCTTAACAAGTATTTTGCATCAGTATTCACAAAGGAGAAGGATATGGTGGATAGTGAACATAGAAAGGAAGATGCTGACATTCTAGGATGTGTTGAGATAAAAAGGGAGGAGGTATTGGAGGTTTTGAAAAACATTAAAGTGACAACTCTGTAGGGCCAGATAGGGTCTATCCCAGGATATCTTTGTATCCTCTTTAACCATGGGTGAATTACCAGAGGATTGGAGCGTTACTAACATTGTTCCTCTGTTTAAGAAAGGCAGAAGAGACATTCTGGGAAATTACAGGCCTGTGAGCCTTACATCAGTGGTGGGAAAATTATTTGAGGAGATCCTTAGGGTGTACTCACATCTGGAAGAGAAGAGGCTTATTTGCGATAGGCAGCATGGTTTTGTGAAGGGAATGTTGTGTCTCACAAACTTGATTGAGTTTTTTGAGGAAGTGACAAAAAGAATTGACCAGGGTAGGGCAGTGGATGTTGTCTACATGGACTTTAGCAAAGCCTTCGATAAGGTTCCACATGGCAGACTGATACAGAAAGTGAAGTCATATGGAATCCGAGGTGAGCTGGTAAGATGGAAATAAAATTGGTTTTGGCATAGAAAGCTGGGAGTAGCAATGGAAGAGTATTTTTCTCACTGGAGGTCTGTGACAAGCGCTGTTTCACAAGGATCAGTGTTGGGGCGTCTGTTGTTTGTAATAAGTGATTTGGAGGAAAATGTAAGTGGCCTGAATAGTAAATTTGCAGATGATACAAAAGTATGGGGATGTAGCGAATAGTGAGGATGATTGTCAGAGGATACAGCAAGATGTAAATCAGCTGGAAACCAGGGTCGAAAGATAGCGATGGAATTTAACCCAAACAAATGGGAGGTGGTGCGATCTGGAAAGTCTACTGCAGAAGAAAAGTATACAATAAATGGTAGAGTCCTTGGAAATATTAGCATATAGAGAGATTTACGTGTGCAGATCCATGGTTCGCTGAAGGTGGTAATTCAGGTGGACAAGGGGGTCAAGAAGGCATATGACATGCTGGCCTTCATCAGTCGGGCTGTTGAGTATAGAAAGTGGAAAATCATGTTGCAGCTATGTAAGACTTTGGTTAGCCATATTTGGAGTATTGTGTACAATTCTGGTTGCCACACTATCGGAAACATGTTGATGCATTAGAAAGGGTACTGAAGGGACTTACCAGGATGTTGCCTGGTTTGGAGGATATGGACTATGAAGAAAGGTTGAACAAACTTGGATTGTTTTCATTGGAATGTCGGAGGATGAGAGGGAGTTTGACAAGATTTTGACAGATGTGGATAGAGTGGATAGAGTCTTTTTCCCAGGATTGAAGTGTCAATTATTTGGGGCGTAGGTTGAAAGTGAGAGGGAGAAGGTTTAAAAGAGATGTAAGAAGCAAGAGTTTCACACAGAGGATGGTGAATGCCTGGAATGTGCAGCCAGAGGAGGTGGTGGAAGCAGATCCTATAACAACGTCCAAGAGATATCTATATAGACACATGAGTAGGCAGGGAATAGAGGTATATGGAACACAGGGGGAAGAAAATACTAAACCAGAGAGGCATCTATGTTTGCACAGACTTGATGGGCTGAAGGGCCAGTTCATGTGCCGTACTGTTTTTTGTTCTTTGTTCTTTGTGAAGCTTTTGGGAACGAACAGTAAGATTCAGCAAGAAGCAGGCCTGCCACATGTGCTGTTAACATAGAACATAGAACATAGAACACTACAGCACAAACAGGACCTTCGGCCCACAAGTTGCGCCGGCCACATCTATACCTACTAAGCCATAGACCTATCTATAACCCCCAATCCCATTAGATCCCATATACTCATCCAGAAGTCTTTTAAAAGACCCCAGCGAGTTTGCCTCCACCACCGCCGACGGCAACCGATTCCATTCACTCGCCACCCTCTGAGTGAAAAACTTACCCGTAACATCTCCTCTGTACTTGCTTCCCTGCACCTTAAACCTGTGTCCTCTCGATGTGACCATTTCAGCCCTGGGAAATAGCCTCTGAGAATCCACCCTATCTATTCCTCTCAACATCTTATAAACCTCTATCAGGTCGCCTCTCAACCTTCGTCTCTCCAGGGAGAAGAGTCCCAGCCCCCTCAATCTATTTTCATAAGTCATGCCTCCCAATTCAGGCAACATCCTTGTAAATCTCCTCTGCACCCTTTCAATAGCTTCCACGTCCTTCGTATAGTGAGGGGACCAGAACTGCGCACAGTACTCCAATGAAGGCCAGTACACCATACGCCTTCTTGACCACCTCCTCCACCTGCAAGGCCGATTTAAGAGTCCTGTGGACCCGGACCCCAAGATCCTTCTGCTCTTCAACACTGCTAAGACTCCTGCCCTTGAAAGTGTACTCGTTCATCCCGTTGGTTCTGCCAAAATGGACAACTACACATTTATTCATGTTGAAGTCCATCTGCCACTTCTCCGCCCAGTCCTGCATCCTATTTATGTCCTGCTGCAACTTTTGACATCCTTCCAGACCATCCACAACACCACCGACCTTCGTGTCATCAGCGAACTTACTTACCCATCCCTCCACTTCCTCATCCAGGTCATTTATGAAAATGACAAACAGCAAGGGTCCTAGAGCAGATCCCTGGGGGACTCCACTGGTGACCGACCTCCATGCAGAAAAACACCCATCTACAACCACTCTCTGCCTTTTGTGGGCAAGCCAGTTCTGGATCCACAAGGCCAAAGCCCCTTGGATCCCATGCCCTCTCACCTTCTCAAGTAGTCTTGCATGGGGACCTTATCAAACACCTTGCTGAAGTCCATGTGAACCAAGTCTACCGCTCTTCCTTTGTCAATGTGTTCAGTCACATTCTCAAAGGACTCGACTAGGCTCGTAAGGCACAATCTGCCCTTGACAAAACCATGTTGACTATTTCTGATCATTCTAAGCTTCTCCAAGTGCTCATAAATCTTGTCCCTCAGAAGCCTCTCCATCAACTTACCAACCACTGAGGTCAGACTCACTGGTCGGTAATTTCCCGGGCTATCCCTGTTCCCTTTCTTGAAAATAGGACCCACATCCGCAATCCTCCAATCCTCCGGAACCTCTCCCATCTCCATCGACAACGCAAAGATCATCGCCGGGGCTCTGCAATCACTTCCCTCACCTCCCACAGTAACCTGGGGTACATCCCATCCGGTCCCAGCGACTTGTCTATCTTGATAGAGTTTAAAAGTTCTAACACATCCTCTTCCTTAACATCCACATACTCAATCTTTTCAGACTGCCGCAAACCTGTAGTACAACCTCCCAGATCACTTTCCACCGTGAATACCGAGGCAAAGTACTCATTAAACACCTCTGCCATTTCTTCCGGTTCCAGACAGACTTTTCCCCCTTCACCTTTTATAGGTCCTATCCCTTCTCTTCTCATCCTTTTACTTTTCACATATTTGTAGAAGGCCTTGGGATTCTCCTTAATCTTACCTGCCAAGGCCTTCTCATGACCCCTTCTGGCTCTCCTAATTTCCTTTTTAAGCTCCTTTCTACAAGCCTTATACTCCTCTAGATCCTTAACATCTCCTAGCTCTCTGAACCTTTTATACACCTTTCTTTTCTTCCTGACTAAGTTCACCACAATCTTCGTGCATCACAGTTCCCACGCCCTACCAAAACCTTCTTGTCTCATTGGAACGTTGTCGTGCAGAGCTCCAGTAAAACATTCCTTGAATATCCGCCACCTGCCTTCTGTACTTTTCCCCAAGAACGCCTCCTTCCAGTTTATTCGTCCAATTATCTGCCTGATGTCTTCATATTTCCCCTTACTCCAGACAAACACCTTCCTAGCCTGCCTGATCCTATCTCTTTCAAATGCTATCGTGAAGGAGATAGAATTATAATCTCCATCCCCAAGATGCTCTCCTACCGAGAGATCCCACACCAGTCCTGGTTCATTAGTCAGCACCAGGTCAGGTACAGCCTCTTCTCTCGTAGGCTTATCCACGTACTGTGTCAGGAAACCCTCCTGAACACACCTAACAAACTCCTCCCTATCCAAACCCCTTACCCTTGGGATATTCCAGTCGATGTTTGGGAAATTAAAGTCTCCCATCACGACAACTCTGTTATTTCTACATCTCTTTAGGATCTGTTTCCCTATCTGCACCTCAACTTCCTTGTCACTATTGGGCAACCTATAGAAAACACCCAGCAAAGTTATCGACCCTCTGCTGTTCCTAACTTCCACCACAGAGACTCATGAATTAAATTAAACATGAATTAAATTAATTAATTTAATTTAATTAATCAATTAAAACATGAATTATTTTATCCTTCCCTCTAGACTTCCTCCGCGGGCACCTACAAATGGATAAAATGCATTTTGCAATTCTCAATATACTCCAGTGGGAACTTGCAGCTGGTGGAGTTTGCATGAATCTCCTGCCATTGTCCTTCTGGTGGCGAGGTTTGGGGTTAGAAGATGTAATCAAAGGAGCTTTTAATTTATAAGCCAAGATATTAACATTAGAAAATAAATAGCTTACTCAAGATACGCGCATTTACACTGTTTAAATCAAGTTGAAGTGGATCAAGGCGCAGGGCAACACCTGCCTCTGGTTTTCCACATTTGTATGCACGTCCTTGTTGACTGGTGATTGCAGTTTGAATTCATTATAGCTTTTTTCACCTTTCTTTTACCTTCCTTCTCTATTCCTGTTCATTCAAAAATCTGAAACAAAAGTACATAAAATAATTCATGGTCAATTTGCTCATTATCTCTGTTGCACTGTGCTCCACATAAGCTTGTGACTTCCTGTCGACGGACTCACACTGTTCCCTTTCCTTATGTACCACTTCAGGTCATCCTTCCTTTTGTGGTAATTTTCTTTGCTGAGAAAATCATATTGTTTCACTAAGAAAGCCTGTGCTAAATTCTATCATGGCCTCCCTGAGGCAGCTCCAGATGCATATTGTCACAGGATTGATCTTGTTGACTGGCAACCACACATCCCTCATGATCAGAAGATTTTCAGTCCCTGGTTTTTGTGCTTCACAGCAGCAAGTGAGTTAGCACATTGTGGGAAAACACACACCATGTAGCTTTAAATAACCATAGAATCATTACTCACATCTTATTATCACATTCTTCAACTGCTTTTCACACACTGCAGACCCGCTGATTTTTCACTTCAAGCTTCATGAATAACAACAAAAAATGCCTGTAATGTAAACTTCATTTCCAGTAAAATGGCTGAAATGTGTGAAAGTAAATATCGTCAACAAAAGCACAAATTTCTCTCCGTTCATTTCCAAAAGACTTGTTCCACCATGTTTGCTGGAAAAATAACAAAGGCTTGTTAGGGCAGCACATTGGCACAGTGGTTTGCACTACTGCCTCATAGCACCAGGGACCTGGGTTCGGTTCCTGGCTTGGGTCACTGTCTGTGTGGAGTTTGCACGCTCTTCTCTATCTTTGTGAGTTTTTCTGGGTGCCCTGGTTTCCTCCCACAATCCAAAGATATGTGGGTTAGGTGGATTAGCCTTGCAAAATTTCCCCTTAGTGTCTAGCAGACTAGCATTAAATGCATGGGGTTATGAGGATAGGGCCTTGGTGGGATTGTGTTCGATGCAAACTCGATGGGCCGAATGGCATTCTTCTGTACTGTAGGATTCTATGATTCTAGGTATTTGCTAGACCCAAAGACGTGCAGGTTATCTGGATTGGCCATTATAAATTGCCCCTTAGTTTTCCATGATGTGTAGACCAGATGGATTATCCATGCTAAGTGTGTGGGGTTACATGGTTAGGGTGGGGTAAAGGGCCTGGGTAAGGTACTCAGTCAGTGTTCTTGCAGACTCAATGGGCTGAATGGCCACCTTCTGCATGACAGGAATTTTATGGATTCTGAAATGGAAGTTTAGAAGTTGAACACACGTAAAATGCTCTCAGTGTGAGAATTTGCTTGAGTCAACCAAAAAAGAACACTTATATTCCATTTGGATTAAGTGAGTCATACTTCACTTTGTCCCATGCAGCTCTAGAATTATGTTTTTTCTCCAAGGCTGAACAACATTGCCAAATTTAGAAATTAAAACTACAGAAGAGAAAGGCTGCTCTTTGTCCCTGGCAATTATGAGAGTTAAAGTAATCTTGGCTTTGCACATTGGAGAATTCAAATTAGTCTCTTTTCAAAAGAACACAGAGCACAGAGTTCTTCTTTTTTCCAGATGAATACTTATGAAAATAATGCTATTAGTGGAGCCAGTTGTATCCTGAGCTTTTTTTGTAAATGGCTTGTTAATTCAGAACAGTTCTCAAGAAAGGTGATGGTGTTGTGGTAATGTTACTGGACTAATAATCCAGAAACCTGGGTAATAATGCTCTGGGGACGTGACTTTGAATCCCATCACAGTAGAAGGTGAAATGTAAATCCAACAAAAATCTGGACAATTGCTGGAAAAGCCCAACTGGGCTTGTAGTGCTTCAGGGAAGGAAACTGCCAAGCTTACCTATCTGGTCTATATGTAACTCCACATCCACAACAATGTGGTTGACTCTTAAATGCCCTCTGACAGCCACTCAGCTCAAAGCTGAATGAACAAAAGAAGCACCCACCACCTTTTACAAATGCACAAGTTCCATTGGTGGGATTTACCAAATATTCTTTCCAATGGAATCTTCCAATCCCACCCTCGGTGTTCCTCCGCTGCATATCCCCCAGTGGTTGAGGGTGCAAACAATGGGAAACCCCATTGGCAGCAGCAGGACTGGAAGATTCCACCATCTCCACTCCCACAAAGTACACCACAAACCATACCAAATGTACTCACTTCTTTTCCTTTCGTGGGGCGTAGGCATCACATTCTTCAACTACCGCAGTCCAGTTAGTCATAATTTGGTACAAGTGAAAACCTTGCTCAGACATTTCAGAGAACAGTTAAGATGCATTGCTGTAGGTCTGGAGTCACATATAAGCCAGACCAGGAAAGACCAATAGATTTCCCTCCCTGAAGGGCATGAGTGAACCAAATGGGCTTTTATTACAATCAGTGATGTTTCGACAAGTTGTAATATTCACAAGGTGGTTTGTTTTATTCATTCATTCACGAAACCTGAGCGCATTGTGGCCAATCCCTAAATGCCCCACAAATGAGTAGCTACACCATTTCAGAAAGCCAAACACATTGCAGTGTGTCCGGGGTTACATGTTGACCAGAGCTGGTTAGGACAGCAGATTTCCTTCCCCAAAGATATTAGGGAACGAGATTTTTTTTTCTGACAAAAATTGATGGTTTCATGGTCAACATTATTGATATTAAACTTTATATTCCAGGCCTATTAATTACATTTAAATAACATCAACTATCATGATGGGATTTAAACCCTGAATTACTTGCCCAGTGACAATACCACAATGCCAACATTCCCCATATTTATATCACAAATAGAGGGTTTTTTCAAGGACATCAAGGGTGCATTATTGAAGGTATAACTAATTCAGTTACATCCCATGCACATAGAGGTTTATCACTTAGCACGTAAAAGTTTATCCATTGGTAACAAGGTCAAGGCCTGCATGTTTTAGCTGTAATAAATATTGCACACTATACAGCAGCATATTCCATGTGAAACATATTCCTGGAAATAGAAAGATCCAGTAATGCCATCTTCTGGGATAATTGAGTCTATGGCTGCCAGCTGAGACACAAAATATAGGCACGTAACACCGCAGGAAGAAATAAGCCTTCATTACAATTGCTCAACAACCAGTGTTATAAAAATATCCAACAGAATAAGGCACAATATTGACCACTGTGCCCATCACAATGCTTGGAAGAACTCCTGCTAATCATAATTCTTCCATTTTCCCAGCTTTACCTCAGCCCCACCTGCCAATAGTTTCATCTGAAGCACATAGCCACTCACAGTTATGAGAAGCTAACACTCTCCATTAATAAAACAATTCACTTTGAAATGACCTCTTCTAAAAGAAAACATCTTAACTCAGTAGGGGGAGATTTTAACTCCAGCACATGGGCAAATTGACCACTCATGATAGAAAATGGGACAGGTTCTGTAATGAGTTGGCAGTCTGCACTGCCAGATCACTCCCCATGCAGAGATAGTGAAGTGCCAAATGTGTCAAAAAGTTCACAGCTTAATTGTGCTGTTTCTTTTAAACTGATTTTACTGCTAGCAGCACATAATCAGTTCCATCTGTTTTACACAAATGTAAATAATGCACAATTGTTTTTCGTGACATTTCGGCTCAGTCCAGGAAAACAGCAACTTTAACACAGTGACTCCAATGGTTGATAGCAAGGGTATTCCATCAAGCCAACACATAGCACACTGTACTCCACCCCACCACAACCCAGCACACTGTACTCCACCCCACCACAACCCACTCCATTGCAACATTGACATGATTAGCACCTGTGTTACATGCGAAAAATGTAATACATTGCAATTTCAACCTACTAGAGATATAATAAGGACATGATAATAATACAGCAGCAACTGGTGAACTGTCTGGACAGCTCCTCATTGTCAATATAAAATTCTTAGTAAGAAAGATAAGAAGCGCATCTGCATGGGTGATCTAAACGTGGCTGTTGTATTTTTCTGGCTTCTTCTAATGGCACATTGTACTTCACTTGGGAAGAGTGGGTTAGAAGCCTGAATGTGCACGTTAGCTGGGAAAATAATTTGAAGAGATTTTATTGATTGAGTTGTACTCAACAAGAAAGTTGTGGTAAGTTGAAGAGAATCATTTAGCACTGTAAAATATGCCTTTTTTCAGAAGGTGTGCAAGATGGATGATAATTGTTTCCTTGATAATGTCAAATAAGCTTGGCAGCAGAGTATACAATAAAAAAAAATCTGTGTCTGAAAATAGACAAGCATGATTAAAGGTATTAAATCACCATTGTCACAGGATTGTATTCTTTCTAGGATTGTTCTTTATTTAGGAGAATTGTGAATTTCTGCAGGGCTCTGCTGGCCTGAAGCTGATATTCCGGTGGAAGAAACAGGGCTGTTTGGATACTGTGTTGCCTCAGGGAATTTGAAATTACAACTGAACACTGTTAGATTTGAGGAAAAAGAGTGGTAACTTTGCCCAGCTTTGTCCACAGATTGAGTGCCTGGTTTAAAACGGCAGTCAGGCAATTCACACAGCGAACTCCCTCATTACCATTTTAACAACTCTGATTCTCTTGCGCAGGAGGCGAGCGTCAACGGCAAGTGGAGACTGCAATAAAAAATATAACTTACAATCCAGTGACAGACACCATGCAGATGCTGACATTATTTCTTATGCTTTTCCCAGTGCCCAGCCCACCAGTAAAACGCGGTGGGTTTGGTGTGTAAAGTCATCGAAACTACATAGCACTCAGCTATAGCCCAGCTGACCATACAAACTTCTCTTTGCTGCTTTTGTTTTGCCAAGGGAATTTCCAGTTTTTAGATTACTTGATTCATACTGCTTAGTTATTTTTATTACCTTTAGAATTTTTTCTGTGCTCATTCTTGTTGCTTTCATCCGCATGGAGTTACACTTGGAGAAAGGAGAGTAGCAGCAGCAGTGATAATTTCTGAAACCAGCAGCACCAACAATGATAAGCACTGCAATGATAACAATGATCAGAGGGCCAGGTTTAGTACACGGACAAAGGGTCACTTTACTGCAGCTATCTGAACATACAAACAAACAAATCAGAGGTCGGAGTAGGCTATCCAGTCCCTTGAGCCTGCTCTGCCATTCAATAAGATCATAGCTGATCTGATTGTGGCCTGGGTGTCCTCGTACATGAATCAGAATAATTAGTATGCAGATAGAGCAAGTAATTAGGAGAGTTAAAAGAATATTATTGTTTATTGTGTGGACAATTTAATACAGAAGTGGCAAGGCTATGCGTCAGTTTGCAGGCCATTAGTGAGATTGCATCTGGGTTACTGTGCGCAGTTACTAGTCTCCTTATACAAGCAAGGATGTAAATGTATTTGAAACAATTTGACCGGACCACGACTTTAAATCGGGGGGATTATCTGATGAGGAAGGGGTAGACAGGCTAAGCTTGTATTCACCGAATTTTGGGTGAATAAGAAGTGACCTTTAATATCCTGAGGGGTCTTGAAGGGGTGGATCTGGAATGGGTGTTTCCTCTTGTGGGAGAATCTAGAACTGCAGGTCATTGTTATAAAAATAAGGGGTTACCCATTTAACACCAGCATCTCCACATTATGGTTACCCATTTAAAACAGAGATGAGGAGAATTTTTTTTCAGATGGTAGTGAATCTTTGGAACTTTCTTCCTCAAAAGGCAGGGGAAGCAGTCTTGGAGTATTTGTAAAGCAGAGATAGATTCTTGATAAGCAAGGTGGTGAAAGATATAGAGAAAATGTTGGAAAGTCTCAGCAGGTCTGGCAGCATCTGTAAAGACATAGGGCTACCTGGACTCAAAACATTGAGCTTTGACAAAGCGTCATCTGGACTCGAAATGTCAGCTTTTTCCTCTCCTTACAATGCTGAGATTTTCTAGCATTTTCTCTTTTGGTTTCAGATTCCAGTATCCGCAGTAATTTGCTTTTATCAGTGAAAGATATAGATTGAGAGACGGTAGATTTAAAACTAAGATGAGGAGGAACTACTCACAGAGGGTGGTGAATTTGTGGAACTCGCTGCAGTGTAGCATAGTGAATCATTGAATGGCTTGAAAAGGAGATAGATATATCTCTAATATAAAAAAAGGGGATAAAGGGACAGGTGAGGAGTTGGACCTGCAACCAGGGAGAGATCAGTCATGATCTGATCGAACAGCGGAGCAGGCTTGAAGAGTTAAACTTGCCTACTTCAGCTCATAATTCCGATCATCCTATGTTCCTATGTTGTATGGAGCAGGTGAGAATCTTAAGTTGAGGTTGCAGGTGTCAGTCATTTCTTCCTTAATGGTATCACAACTGAGTATTATTAAATTCATCCAAATGAGGAAGTACCAGAAAGACTGCAATAAGTTAGAAAGGCAATAAGTTAGAAAAGATCATTCATTAACCTTCTGAATACACAAATGAAACTATGCAATAGTGCTCAATCTGCCATTCCATTTTCAGTGAGAATGCTCTTGTTTATATCATCCTACCAAATCTGACAATTTAAACTCTACTGTGCCATCTTAATTGCAGATTACCATTTGGCAACTGGAGCAATGTATACTTATTTATTTTTTGCAGAAGAATCAAGTAAAAGTTTTAATTCATTTCAGGATTTTTTGCAAATGGTAAAAGTATTCATTTATTCAGGCGTAAAATATTTCTTGCAGAAGTTCCCGATGCTTTAGTATGCAGCTTAAATTGTAATTGTATTTCTTCCACTTCTAATATAGCATCCATCTCTTTTTTATACTGGAGTTCCAGTGAAACACTTCACTATGTGTGAATTTAATCATGGCAAATCAAGCAAAAGACAAAGATTGGGAGTTCTACCATAGTATGAGGTTGCCTGTTCTGTGATTTGTACTATCTTGCATGATTATTTTGGTTATGTTTTATGCATGCTTTCTCAGACTTTTCAACTTTATATTGTGCACTTGGTTATCTCTTTTACTTTCCCATTTTTAAATTTGACAGGTTGTTTGTCCCTTTTCTCATTTGATTGCTTCATAATCCCAACAGCAAAAGCGCCCATTCTTCTCACTGCACCACTTTTTACTTAATTTCTAATTATTTTGCTTGCCTACTACTATATTTAGCATGAGGTTTTGTCTTATAGCCACCCTATTATGAGAAACGTTTCAGAAATTATTCAATCCTTTATTAGAGATTTTTTAGTTCATCAAATTTACTGTGAATTTAAATTTAATGATGCATTGAGTAATGATTTCTCCCAATTTATGAGTTTACCTGCTTCATGCACCACATTTTGGCTTGTATTACCTTGCAGGCTTATTCATTAATCCATCTAATAATGTAGGAAACTAGACACTTTCTCTTTTTTGATGTCCCCTGATGACTCAGAGCACTATTTCAATCTTTTCCAATTTTTCTGCACTACTGCTGATGGATGAATTAAGTTACAGCAACACTAGAAAAATGTCATAACCAATGCAGAAGGATTTGGAGGTGATGATGTTTCCACACTGTTGTTGCTCTTGGTCTTAGGTCATAGGAGAGGGACGTAAAATAAACTCGAGGAATTGATGCAGTGCCTCCTGTACATTGTGCAAAATGCTAAGACAATGCATCAGTGGTGGAGCTAATTGATGAGAACAATTTTGCCTTTGTGCAGGGAGGCAACCAAATTGAGTCAAAATAAAAGAGCTGAATGCCTACGGGAGCAAGTCATTATTTTAACTCTGTCTTGATTTTTGAACAGTCTTGCCAGTGACAGATTCTCATGCAATCTTTGTTCATGTGGCTATGAACCGTTAGGATTTCTTCCCCAGAACATTGTGAATGTTTCATTGATTAGTATATATTGGGCAGCACAGTGGCACAGCAGTTAGCACTGCTGTCTTACAGTGCCAGAGACCTGGGTTCAATTCCCGGCTTGGGTCACTATCTGTGCAGTGTCTGCTTGTTCACCTGTCTGAGTGTGTAGCTTCCAGGTGCTCAGATTTCCTCCCACAGTCTGAAAGATGTGCTGGTTAGGTGAATTGGCCATGCTGAATTCTCCCTCAGTGTACCCAAACAGGCACCAGGACTAGGGGATTTTCACAGTAACTTCATTACAGTGTTAATGTAAGCCTACTGTGCCACTAATAAATAAACTTCATTTAAGGCTGAGATAAATGTTTGGTCTCTCAGGGAATCAAATGATATGGGGAGCAGATGGGAAAGTGAAATTGGACTCAGCACAATTGTATTGAATAGTGGAATTGACTCGATGGGCCATGTGATCTGCTCCTGCTACTATCTCTTGAGTTCTTGCAGCCCATTCCATCAATCTCAGATATACGCTTGTCTCCGCATTGCAATCATCAACATGAAAAATGTATTAATTGTGCAGTAATTGAATATTTAATTGTATTCATTTGACAGGATTAACTGTTATTCACTTGTTCTACTATACAGAATCATTGAATGGTTACAGCCTCAAAGAAGGACATTTGGCCCATGGTGTATGAGCCAGCAGAGGATCATCTAGATTCGAAACATTGGGCCCAATTTTACCATCATGTTGTGCCTGTTTTTGGGCATGAAAACTTGGCGTGAGGCAAGTAGTGCAATCTGCGCCCATCTCCGTGCCAGTTCCCCCCTTTACCAAGGCCTGAAAATGGCCGTGATCAGGACCATGCAGGAAACGGGCATGACGGCCATTTAAATGCATTTGCGTGCACTTAAATGCACTTGGGCTGCATGCCCAGCCTTACCAGCATTTTCCCCTTTACCACCATGTTCACCCATCCAGAACTGGCACGAATCAGGCATACTCCACAAAAGTCCGATTCGGGCGCTCCAGTTAGTGAGGAGGTAGGTGCCAAGCGTTCTTTGCTTGAGATCGGTGGGGATGGGGGAAGATGGGTCCCATGCTGCCATGCTGCCTGAGATCAGTGCGGGGGAGGGGGGTCTGCTGCCACTTTGCCTGAGATCGGTGGGGAGTAAGTGGGGAGGGGCCTGCGATTGGTCTGGTAGTGGGAGGGTGGGTGTATAAGGGTGTCAGTAATGTTGGAGGGGGTGGAGCAATGTCTGTGGGAGCCAGGGGGAGGCATTATTCCACCTGAGACTGATGTGGCAGGGGAGCCACATTTTATTCTTTTTCTGCGTATGTGCAATTGGAGGCGACAATCAGAGCTGCAGGATTTCAGGTGCGTTAAGCCCCACCCACAGCGCGATTCGGAATCACTAATATTTTTGCAAGCAGGGTGTGTATGGGGGCACCTGAGAATGGGCCTAAAAGTCGGATCTGAAACACTCCCAGTTTCAAATCTGCCCAGTACTGAGAATCAAAATGGTAAAATAAGGCCTGTTCTCTGTTCTCTCTCCACTGAAGCTGTCAGGCCTGCTGGGATTTTTCCAGCAGCTTCTTTGTGTTTGACTAGAACTTTGCAAGAATACCCAATCCTCCATCTTTTCCTGATGGCTCAATAAATTGTTTCTCTTCAAATACTTCCACATTTCCTTTTGAAAGCTAGGATCGAATGCGTCCACCATGTTCTCAAATAGTGCATTCCAGATTTTAACCAGGCGCTGCATAAAAAACATTTATCTCATGCCACCTTGATTTTAAATGTTGTTATCTGATTTGTGATGTTTCTAACAATGGGAATATCTCTATCAGCTTTGTGATCCCAACTCTTTTACCTTGGAAGTAAATTGACATTTTAAAACACAACTGTTTGCAACCCAACATTCTCAACGCCTTCCTGGGACTTTGGAAACTTGAAATCTGACCACTACAAACACAAATCCTGAAAGTAAATACAACAATGATATAACAATTCATATTTGTCACACTTCTCTAATAAGAAGCATCGCAGCTTCTCCAATCTATCCATGTAATTGAGCCATGGCTAGAAACCTTTTATACACCCTCTCTAATTGGAGATATACAAGCCTCTATTACCCCATCACAACAAATGGGAAACATTGGGCTGGTCTAAGACTAGAATTGTTGGAGTGATCAAACAAGTGGAGTCTTTGAGACCATATGGAGTTTCAACAAAAGGTTTATTCAAGCTTCTACTCTATATTCCGGGGGGCACCCAGAAAATCACCTCAGAGGGACTCTGCTCAGGTGAATTCTAACAGCATTCTTAAACAACTTCATGTTACAATGTACACATTCAATGTTCCAATTGGGCCATTATCTGTTAATTCAACTTTTGTCATTTCAGAACTATACTTGTGATTCATGATGATGGGACCTGTGGTTCTATTTTCCTGATTAAGCGATCTCGCATAATGCTGTTTCAATTGCCCGTTGAAGTGGTGGAGGCTGCCTCGCTAAATATTTTTAAGAAGCGGGTTGATGGGTTTTTGATAAGAGAGGGGATTAAGGGTTATGGGGAGAGGGCGGGAAAGTGGAACTGAGCCACGACAGATCAGCCATGATCTTATTGAATGGCGGGGCAGGCTCGAAGGGCCAGATGGCCTACTCCTGCTCCTATTTCTTATGTTCTTATGTTCTTATGATGTTATTTTATACTATTTCCCCCTTTATCTCCTGTGTTGATTTTTTTTCTACTTCTATCTGATATGAAATTGTTATAAGCATTCTTCCCAGACATGGTGGAGTCACGATAAACAGTGTCCTTTTTTTTGGGGGGGGGGCGTGTGGTGGGGGTTGCTCACAGTCCCTCTTCCTGCAGTAAGCTTTAATATTTCAGCCTGGCTTTAACCCTTTCTCCTAATTTTTGCTACAGCCTCTGTTCTCATAAATCTAATCCTTCCACACCTCTGGTATTGTCTGCACCTGACATTATGTGTCAAAGGAAGTATTTTCAAGTCATAAGAGTCGCAACCATCAGGGAAAATTTCTGCCACTAAGATTTTTGTCAAAAGAAAATTTAATCAAAAGGTAGATGATCTACTTTCTATTCTAAATTTACATTTTAAATTGCAATCAAATGTTGCTATTCAGATGGTGAACATAAACAGCTTTACATTTTAAAATATCATTTAAACTACTGGACCAAATTAATAGCTTGTAATCACTGGGAGGCAGCCACAATGCTCCAATTTTCTGTTTCATTAACCTATAATAGACATTTATTCCAGAAATCCACAGTATGGCTATTTTTAGGTTCAATTACTTTTACTGAATTTATAAAGTTGTTCATTTTATTCCATCTCTTTCCTCATACTGCTTGCTGGGAAGCAAGTGCAGAGGAGATGTTAGAGGTAAGTTTTTCACTCAGAGGGTGGTGAGCGAGTGGAATCGGCTGCCGTCGGTGGTGGTAGAGGCGAACTTGCTGGGGTCTTTTAAAAGACTTCTAGATGAGTATATGGGATCTAATGGGATTGGGAGTTACAGATAGTTCTACGCCTTGGTAGGTATGGATGTGATCGGCGCAACTTGTGGGCCGAAGGGCCTGTTTGTGCTGTAGAGTTCTATGTTCTATATTAATATAGGAAGAAGTTCTCTTTGTACTTATGCATTTCCCTGGTATTTCCCTTGAAACACATTGGGCAGAATTTCACAGCTTTGTCACGACCGGGGAAGGACCTAAAAATGTGGCCAGCCATTTAAGAGTCCATTGACTTCATCGGGACTGGAAAAGCTTGCCGGTGGGAGGGGCTGTAAAATTCCAACTATTAACTATGCAGATGGCGTGATCTTCTGGCTTTCAATGCTGGTGGGATCTTCTGATCCTGCTGACGTCACATGTTTCCTGGCAGCATGGGTGGAATCAATGAGAAATCCCATTCACAGTGGCAGGAAGAGAAGATCTCACTGACAGAGGCACACTGCCTCTCGCCACCAAGAAAAATGCCACATGAAGGCCAGAGAATTCCTGCAAAAGAGTTCAAAATGGTTTTCCATGGAAAATACATTTACAGGATGAGAACATCAGTGGCTGGGCCAGCACTTTTTGCACATACTTAACTACCCTCCTATTGAGGAAGAGTTAAACATCCCCCCCACCCCCCATCTATATCTTTCATGTTGCTCACATACTTCAGTGCTTTTCCATTATGGATGAGCTCTGATTTCCCATATTTCTTCCAAAATGTGCCACCTCACACTGTGCACATCAAACATTCACCCGCCTCCCTGAAGTGTCTTATAATCCTCTCACTGTTTTCCAAACCCCCTGACTATACCTTGCCACCACAATTTGACTGATTGTTCTCTGCACCTAAATCTGAATACTAACTGTGAACTAAAGTTGACCCCAGCACTGACTCCTGGTGTACAACACTTTGAATGATCTTCAAACAGAGCAATCATTTAACTTAATTGTTCTTTGCCTGTCAACCAACTCTCTGTTAAAGCTGCCTCTTCTTCTATCAGAAGGCTGAATTTTTCAAAGCATCTTTGATGGATGTTAGTGAGTGTCTTCTTTCATTTATACTTGCTCTGTTTTACTTGAAATCTGCTTTCTGCATCTCTGCTGTGTTGCAGAGGTTTCGATAGAAGCACGATAAATGTTCTTGTTCCCTATACTGTCAGCCAATCTCTTGGAGAGGAATCTTACTGTAAACTCCCTCAAAAACCTAAAAATAAAAGAGAAAATTTTTGAACTGAGCAAGAAAAATTGTGAAGGCAAAGAATTGTCACATATTGGGCTGAATTTTACCATGAGGCCTCAAGAAGTTGATATCACTGGGCAAAGGCTCAGTGATTCTGCAACAGGGGCCTCCTAATTGACCACTTGTGGACCTCCCATCCATGAAAGATGGGGGATATTTTTGATTTGATTTATTATTGTCACATGTACTAGTAGCCAGTGAAAAGTGCTGTTTCTTGCGCGCTATACAGATAAAGCATAAGAGGAAGAGTCATCGAGATTTACTGCAAGGAAACAGGACCTTTGGCCCAACTTGTCCATGCCATCCTTTTTTTCAAACCCCTAAGCCACTCCAGTTGCCTCATTTGGCCTATATCTCTCTACACCCATCTAGGCACCTGGGTTCAAATTACACCACAATCGATTGTTGTAAAAACCCATCTGATTCACTGATGTCTTTTAGGGAAGGAAATCTGTTGTCCTTACCTGGTCTGGCCTACATGTGATTCCAGAGCCACAGCAACAGGATTGTTTCTCAAATGCCCTCTGAAATGGAACCGATTGTGTCTGGGACTCACTAATTTATATTTAAATTACCTGCTGAATATTGAAATTGGCTTTTTGCCCCATAAAGGGTATTAATCCAATTTTTCATCTCTCCTGATCTAACCAGCTTACCACACCGATTGGCTGGCGGGACGAGCTGGTAAGATCACCCCTCAAGCATTTCCTCATTTCTTTGCCATTGATCCTGTGTACTCAGTTGAAATCAGCATTCCGACTGAACATCAGCTTAATTCAATGCCATCATAGTCAGCACAGCAACAATTCCAGTTAAAATGCTCATAGGTATTAGATATGAAGATATACCAACCAATGTCAACCAGAAAACAAGATACAACATTCGCAAGATGAAAAACTTTGATAGCATATCTCTTTTTCAGCATCACTCACCACTCGCCACCCACACCCTACACTAACTTTATTCCAGAGACTGTTGTCCTGGGACTCAGGAAACCTCGAGCTCCTAACCAACTTCTTGTTTCTGCCGAACAGTTTTGAGCAGGAGATGGGACGGCCCTGTCAATTGCTAATGAGACACAGGAATTAAAATGGTGTGAGGTGAGGAATGGAGAAATGGGGGATAATTCCTGTTATCATATTGGAATATATTTATGTAGTCAGGAATTCCTGTTATGAATCGTATTGTGGGTTTGGTTTAATATCACCCCTCGTCCCATCCTGTATTGTGCAGTACATTCATCATCTAATTTCTTCATGTAATAAATCCCTTCAATCTTAAAATCAATTGAAGCACTTTCTTAATGCAATAAAACGATTGATTTCTCTACGTGAGCTGCACTGGATATAAAACAGAAAATATCTATATATGCATCATAAAACTTCCAGGACATCACAAGCATACACACCCCTACACCTAGAACTGCTGTTGTTCATACTGCGTCTGAATATTTGCTTAAATGACGGTTAGAGATATCAGCTGTGGATCAGAACCTGGTATGAATGCATGGAAGCATTTTGTGATGTGAAATATCCAATTTAAAACAAAACATCAGTGTGTAGGTAATATCTGTCTGAACATTTTTCTTCTTTAACATTTTGACAAACTAGAATGTCATAGGTATTGATACTTAGCAGGATCTTGGACCTTGAGGATGTTGAAGATTTCTGCAGTGGGTACCCTCTGAGTCTACAGTTGCCTAGCCTCCTTAAGACCCGGCAGAGGGTACCAATCAGACTCAGACTGGCGCTAGTGATAAGGATAGTGTTAAAGAAGACAGTCTGGAAGCCCTGCACAAAATCAGTAGCTAGTGAGAGTACAGAAGCTTTCTAAGCAGGCAGAAAGCCATGGGTTTGCAATTACCTACAGGGATGTACTGACCCTAATACACATGCAATAGCTGAAATCAACAGAGACTCTGCCCAGAAATCAATGCGAACACTAAAATCGATATAGGCTCTAGTCGAGAATACCAGCACCTTTTAAGTTAAAGGGTCTGGAGGATTTGTTGCTATGCTAATTCAGGGGGGCGTTCATGCTTGGCATCTGTTGGGATGAAAATGGATTTTGAATACAGTAATCAAATGGCAGCTACAGTACAGAAGGAAGCCATTCAGCCCATTGAGTCTGCACTAACTCTCCAACAGAACATCTTACCCAGGTCCTATCCCCGTAACCACACATATTTACCACACTAATTCCCCATATATATACATCTTGGGACACTAAGGGTCAATTTAGTACAGATAATCAACCTAATTACTTATCTCTGGACTATGGAAGGAAACTAGAATACCCAAAGGAAACCCACGCAGACATGGGGAGAATGTGCAAACTCCACACAGTCACCCAAAGCCAAAATTGAATCTGGGCCTCTGGCAGTGTGAGACTATTGTGCCACGTGCTGCCCAGAATCATGATCAGTCATTAAGACAAACAGGAGGGCCTTGCCCAACAGCATGACGCAAGGGAGCATGCATGGGATGCCAGCAGCCACGCCACACTTGCATTCTTCTCATGGCAAACCTGTTGGGAACCAGTGAATTACACACAACCTGGTCATTCATAGTATGCAGCCAGCTCCACTTTGAACCTGGTGCTGTGCAGAAAACCCAAAAGTCTTAACTTCCCAAATAGGCCCATGTACATTCGACTGGCATATGACTCTTGATTTAACTTCTAAATTTTAAAATGGCAAAGCCTTCCACTATATTGGCACCAACCAATTCACCTGCAATGTTTTGTTCCTATCTTCACAAGTAGATTCCAGAGGCCTCCAATACAGCCTCCCAGAGGGTGTCCCACATCATCGTGGTCTGCTGCACTTTGCACAACCTGGTACTGCAGCAGGGAGGGCAGCTGGACCAGGAAGAGATGGAGGAGTGTCAGACCTCCTCAGATAAGGAGGATGTCAAAGATGACAGAGAGGAGCAACCCTTGGAGGAGGCAGAGGAAGGACCTTGGTTGATAGACAGGACCTGCATGGGATGAAGTCCCAGGGAGGCACTTATTGCCTTTCAGTTTGGGGATGACCAGGAGTAGGGAGTACAGAACTCTCCCACCATGGGGTCTGACATGCACTCAATACTGTAGTACCTTCAGGGGTCATCGTGATGGTGGCTACATTCCTGGGCAGGATGCTAAAGTTGCAGGGGCTATAAGACATTCACCAGTGAATGACCCAGAAGCCTGTCTACCACTAATTCCCACCAAGGTGTGAGTGTTTGCACAGCAGGACGGTGTGAGTGACAGCTGTGATATCTCTTTGACGCTAGTCTCCAAGATGTCTCCCTCGGAGCTGCTTGTGTCTCTGGTTTCCAGGGGGCATGAGGATGGTCCAGGCAGGTCAACTGATTGACCTGCAAGATGACATTAGTGCATCACAGGGACAGACTGATAGAAGAAAGTTAACTCACATGAGACTTACAACATGGCTGCATGCTTTGCGCATTCTCATTTTTATCTCTTGCCCCACCTTGTCCTCTGCAGAGGTGGGTCCTGCTCCAGTTCTAGGGCTCTGTCCTCATAAAATAACAGGTTCTCAGCTTGGGCATGATTCTGGTGGGCTATGCTCACTCACATCAGTTGTGCTCAAGTTTGTCCTGCAATGAGACAGATGGGGATAGTGTAGGCGGAGTCCTGCCGGTCAGATGGTGATAAAGTCTGGCATTTGTGGAAGGTGAGTGGAAGCTGGAGTGTGAGGATCTGAATAGGTACTGGGTGGACCATGGGGAGTTGATGGGGGGAGAGGGTGCCATTATAAGTGTTGGGAAGCGTGGCTGGGAGAGAGATCATGGAAGCGTAATGGGTTTGTGAAAGGGTGCTGCAGGAGAAATGAGGAGGCAGACTTACCCAGGCTGCACGAAGAGGGTCATTCATCTTCTTCTGGTACTGTTGCTCTGTTGTTTTGTGGATCAAGCAAGCACCACTGCCTCCCTACTTGCTAGACATCTACACCACAGGTAGAAGACATCACACCTCTGCTCCACACCATCCAGAGGTTTGGTGAGGGCACCCTCTGTGAATTGTGGTGCTGTCTTCCTATCAATCCCCCCCAACTGGCTGGGAAAAAGTGCTGTAGAGTGGTGGGGAAGAATTTAAAAGGGGCATCCCATTGATTGTAGAGATTAAGTTTTACCATGGCTGAGTGAATCAAAGGCAGTCCACTGTGAGCTCCATGTGAATCATATGGAAAAAAAAGGCTCAACCACAGGGAGTGGTTGAAATTGAAATTGTTGCATCCTGTATGGGAACATTAACTAAACATTTGAAACAGAAGATCACAGAGCTCTGGGGAGAGTGTACCACATTGAAATAAATTTTGGATTGTTTGTGTGAAAAGCAGGTCCAGTGCTGAAGAGTAGAATGCCAGTCTCTGTACTGGAACTGCCCATTATCTAATTGTCCTTTGATTTTAATGGGCTCAGTGTTTTGGTTTCTACATTTTACAGAATACTGAGGAGGCACGCTGAGCCTGATTTACAAACCTCATTTTCTTTTCACAATTCAGTCTTCATCTCATCATGACATTTAGCATGATAGGGAGTGCAGCATTTCCAACATAAACAGCTGCCAAATGTGAGACTGCAGTTTAGCGAGTGCACCAGCTGAGGATACAGCTGGCAAACACGTGAGCCTTCTGACCTTTCCAAAGTCTTGTCGGCCCTCTCTGTCAGGACAATATTTCTTTTTGAGATAAGGAAATTAAGGGAAAGAAGCAGCTTAAAAAATATCTACGTTCTAGAATTGGGGCACTGCACTGCCAACCCAAAGGGACCCAGCAATTATACGTACACAAGTGTGAACTCACATCATTACATTTCTGACAGGGTCATTTAACCACAGGAGTACATTTAAGGTGGGGTCTTGCAGGATAGTTGGTTTAAATTAATATAAGACAGCATCCACTTGGACTTAAATGTTTCTTTTCACATATATCAAGCTGCATAACTGAACAGCACATCCCATTTGCCAACATTTCTCTCCAGTAGATCTTGTGGCCAAGATGTTTAGTTGGCCCCTGCTGTTTGATCCTCAGGGCCATTTGCTTTATTTTGACCACTCCTTTACAGATTTACCCTCATTCATTACGCCTTCATTTTGCTCTATTTGTGCCAAAGCTGCACTTATTTTCTTAACATGATTTTTATCTTTTATTATAAAGGGGCCAGATTGATAAGAACAAAGAACAAGGAACAACACAGCACGGGAAACAGGCCCTTCGGCCCAACAAGCCCACACTGCCATTTTAACATCCTCAGTGGCCTCTTCTACCTATGACCTTTGTCTACGCCTATTGGACTCCACAATAAAGGAATTATAATCAGAGCGAGGGACACCTAATTTAGGGGCAACTTGTAAACACCAATTGACCTTGCTGGACTGCCTGCAGCTCGAGTGAGGATAGAGAGTATCGCAGCAGGCCTTGATTGCGTTCAATAGGTGTACCAGTGAGGCATCACTGAACTGGGGGGCAGCTGTCTTCTTGGATATTGGGGACATCTCTTACCCCTGTAGCTGTCCTGGGCTGCAGAGATCAACAAAACTGTAGGGGGGTGCTGTTTAAATGTGGTGCCCGGAGTGAGGAAGTGGTGAGCTGATGGTGGGCCGTGCAGGAAACAAATGATACGGAAAGCCCATCACTGTGGCCAATGGGTAAAATATCAATTTTCATGCTCATTTCAGCACTAGAACAATGAGGGGAACATCCCATGCTATAAATAGGGGGCAGCTTAAAAATAAAGGGTCTCCCGTTTGAGACTGAGGTATTTTGTTCTCAGGGGATTACTAGTCTTTGGAATTCTCTTCCTCAGAGAGCAGTGGAGCTGGGGTTACTGAAGGTATTGAAGACTGACTTAAACAGATTATTGATCGACAAGGGAGCTATGGGGGACAGGCAGGACAGTGGAGTTGACAATTAAATCAGTAAAGATCTTACTGAATGGCGGAGCAGGCTTGAGTAGCTGAATGACCTACTCCTGCTTCTATTTCTTCTGACCCTATATCAATGATTCTAATTCAGGTGCTGAAGTGGGGTTAGAATAGTGGACACTGCAGTTTCTGACAGAGTGGGGTGTGCATGCACCAGAGACGTTTCCGTAGTGAGGTGGGCACTTCTGCCTTCGGGCTAAAGAGGTGCCCTTACATTCTCCCTGCAAATTCCATTTGGGGCAACAGTGAAAAGCACTGGCAGACACATTCCAAGTGTAAAGTGCTGGGATTGCAGTCTGATGATTTTAATCCCTTTTTACATTTTCAATTCGATCTCACTGTCCTTTGTAATCCATTGACCATTGCTGAGCATTCTCCCAACCATCCAGAACATACATTAATATCTCTTCTAATATCTTGCTTTAACTGTGTACCTTCGTTCTTCAGCAGCTGTGTAACTGAATTCCATTCCTAATTCTACCTGAATTAAGACATGAATTTCAAATATTTTACTTGTTCACAGTTGGAATAAAGAGGGAGCAAAATTCAATTAGAGTGCTGCTGGCATCAACAGTCAATCAATCTTTATCTGTCTGTACTGTTCTTACTGACAGCACCTACACTATAAGGAAAACTGCTGAGAGCTTTCTATGGTAGTTAGCTCTTCCAGCCAATCACCTGAGTTGACACAATGAACTGACTGTCCTGACTCTTAGCACATTCTGAACAATTTTCTTATTCTTTGTTTTTTGTGTTTAATATGGAGGAAAATATTATGAGCTTCAAGGCTGTCTGATTCACTTGAGTGAGATACAGTACTTCTAAGCTCCAGTGTATATGTTTCATATTTAATTCCTTTTGATGAAACTGCACTGAAACATTACCTTGGGGATCAGATATCTCAATTTCTTATTCCTATTCCCCAATATAAACATTTCTCACCTTGACAGGAAAGCAATATGAATTTTAAACATTACTTATGTGCTACAAATAAGGAGTTTGTTACTTTAAAAAAATAGAAAATGTTAATTTAGTGTATTATCTTTCAGAGAGTTTAGTTGCAGATGATTCACAGGTATCAGAACCAGGGATTATAGAACTAACATTGTATACAAGACATAAAGTCCCCTTCTCTAGAATTTTCACTTAAGCCAATACAATGGCTGGGATTTTACCAGCTTGCCCCTTTTATCGACAGGTGGAGCAAGCTGATAAGATTGCGCAAGAGTAAAGAACTCAGGATCACTCTCGATTTCTCAGTTCCCACGAGCCCACGAGAGCCAGATTTCCGGTGAGGTCAGCCTCCCACCAGAAGTGGCCAAGAGGCTGAATAAATTATTTAAATTCATTTGAATCTTCATTTGCATCTGTTTAGTGAGCCTGCACAGAATCACCCGGGCTCACTTGTCTTTATGGCCTTGCCAGGAGCGGTTCTCTTTGGCAAAGAAAACACCTATTCTCCATGAATGGAGAAGAGATTTGTTGGCCTTGCCAATGGAAGTGGAGGACATTGAGGTCACCAGGGGAGGCCGAGGGCAAAGGGGGGTTCCCCTTGGCCAAATTCAGCCTGGCAGTGTCACCCTGGTACTGTGGCACTGCCAGCCTGGCACCTTGGTAATTCCCACTGGGCACCCGGACATTGCCCACTGGGCAATGCAAGGGAGTGAGGCCAATGGGAGGTTCAGAGTGATGGGGGTGTGATCCAGGGACGTGATGGGTGACATGGGCTACATGCCTGTGCAGTGTGGGGCTCACAGTTGGCCATGGGCCCTCACTGTTGTGGGGAGGATCAGAGCTTATTAGGCTGCTATAACAGCAGGAGCCTGGCAGTTCTCTCTGTCAGACCTCCGCTGTTGAAATTGCGCATGTGCAGAGTCAGAGGTCTGCACATGTGCAATAGCTCCCTTGACAGTTGCTATGCACTTGTGTAGTCACAGACATCTGCACAAGTGCAATAGCCTCCTCTGCAAGCTGGCTGGTGAATTAAGCCCAGCCCACTGTCTATAACAGTTAGAAACAATCTAGCCCATTTTTTCAGTGTCTAAGTGTGTAAGATTGGGTGTGAAAACATGCCCAAAAAATGGATCAGGGACTCTCTCATTTTCATGCTAGCTGGGCACTTAGAAACATTCTCATAAAATCCTGCTCAATGTATTTTCTTATACCTAGTTGTGTACTAAAGCAGACTTTCATCTCTTTTCATAGTTATAATCCCAGAACAGGTTGTCAGTCTGTCAGCTAGGTATTATAACTTGAAGGGCACCACTCCGCATCAAATGTGGCTGACCAGAAATCTCTCTCACTCTTACCACCAGCCATTGGCACATTGTAAGGATTTGCAGATTGGCAGTCAACCTGCTCGACTGCTTTATGAATGCACCTTCCTTGGCCATCAAGTCCTGGGGTGGAACTTGAACCCAGAACTCCTGGCTCTGAGGTAGGGACATGACCCATTGTGCCACAAGGCCTCATAATACAATGTACAATTGAACAAAATAAGAATCTAAAAATGGCAAACTTGTACTAGAAGTCCAAAATGTTTTAGGGCTCTTCCCACAATAAAAAAAAATGTCATGGTGTTAGTGGACAATAATCAATTCTTAAGTCTTCCAATCCACCAAAGCCTTGAATAATGGTGAAATACCTTTTAGTTTCTGAAGCTTTACTGGGCATAAACATGTGATGTTTGTCACCTATTTGATGATTTATAAACACCTACTTAATTTTAATCAAGCAAAGTAAATCGATTTTGCAAGCTATTATGTGTCCAGCCTATTTTTAAAGCATACAACTACTTTGAAATTGCAATTATTTAAACCAGATAACATGACTGTGAACAATATGAACACATAAACTGGTTTGGAAATTGGAAACAGTGATTAAACTTCTTCCTGCTCCAAAAGAAGTTAAAGGTTAAATTGCATGCATTCAATGAAAAACACAAAACTTAAAACTTTGTAGCATTTCCTTTCATTACGTCTCATTTGTTTTCTTCTAATTACACATTCTGGCTGTCATCCCATTTGACCCCATGCCTTATTCCACTGTAATTGTTTCATCTTTTATTCAGAAATGAATGTTATGAAAAATGTGATGGGATAAATATTTTTATTTATGTAAAGCACACAACTGCTGAGCACCTTCCGCTTGGCTCTGCTACACTCCGCTGTTTGCCAAATCTTTACTGCTCAATTAAATTAAATAAATGTATCAATGGGCTACATCAGAGTGCTCATTATCTTTCACAGACAAATGATAATGCTACTAAGTGCAATTTTTTTGATTGTACATTTTCTAATAAGACAAATAAGGCTCACTTCATTATGCCAATAAATATGAAAATACCTATGAAAAATACAAGATAAGGACAATACAATTCTGATGTTGAGTGAGTGTTCAGCAAGCAGACCAATTGTTCACTGTCTCAACTGGGTATTGTCTCTTGTGTGATATTAAGACAAATCTTGATTTGCAGATCTGACCACACATATTGTATACAGAGTCATTGTTGGAGGGGTGGATGCAGCACGCTCCATTGTCTTGTAAGGACCTGACTCTGTTATCTTCAGGTGTTGTGATTGTTTATTGACAGATACTTCTACATTTGGATCTGTCCAATATTGCATTTCCTCTGTGTAGTGAGTGGAGTCCAACTTACAGGCTTTGAGATTAGCTTTCAGAATGTCTTTGCATCTGAGTTTGGGACATCAAGTGCTCAGCTGGCTACACAGAGCTGGAACGGTGGCACAGTGCTTATGAGTGCTGCCTCACAGCACCAAGGACCTGGGTTTGATTCCTGGCTTTCTGTCACTGTCTATGTGGAGCTTGCAAATTCCCCCTTTGTCTGCATGGGTTTCCTCCAGGTGCTCTGATTTCCTCCCACACTCCAAAAGTGCTGGATGGGTGCATCGGCCATGCTAAATTCTCCCTTAGTGTATCCGAAGTGTGGCAACGAGGGGATTTTCACAGTAACTTCATTGCAGTGTTAATATAAGCCTACTTGTCACACTAATAAATCATTTTTAACTTCTAAAACTAGAGTACAGCCTTTAGTTTGTGGGAATCCTCCATGTGAATTAAAAGGCTGACCCAGCTCAGCTCATCTCAATGAGCATGCTCTCACCTTGTATGTGGCACCTAGCAAACATTTTGGTGTTACGGATTTTGTCCTGCCACCTGATGTTTGATAAATCTTAAGCACTGAAGGTGGAATGCATCCACTTACCTTTTCTGTTTTATGTGCATTATTGCCTCTGAATCCGAGAAATGCTTCTTCTTCCTTTCCTCAATTACTGTTTCTCCCCATTACTCTCTCAGCACCCATTTCATGCATAAAGTCACTTTTCCAGTTTTGTTTTCTTGACCCCCACACAAATTAGCATCATCAGCATTTCTCTCTCTTCTATGAAATTATCACGCTCCTTCAAGAAAAATGTCCTGCAGTTAACAATGCAATGAAGCTGTCTGGGGAGAGTGTCCTGCAGTCAGCAATGCAGAGAAACTATCTGGGAAGAGTGTCCTGCAATCATTATCACAGTGAAGCAGACTGGGAAGAGTCTACTGTAATCAGCATCATGCTGAAGCAGTCTGGGGGGAATGTTCTATCATTCACATCACAGTAAAGCAAACTGTTAGCAAAAGTGTTCTGAAGTCAGTATTGCAATGAAATAGTTTGGAAACCTGCTGATCTTTATGTAGGAACTAGTGAGTATCTATTCTATCATTTGATAATATAGTAAGAATACATGTGAGGTCTCTTGCTACAGAGTCAGCATCTAGTGTAGAAGAATGTCCTTAGTATCATTAATATTTGCAAACTTGGAAGTGGTAAGGGGAGTGATCAAAGAGGAGTCTTGGCAGGACAGCTGGCCTGTAGGATGCACTTCCTGTGCTATGTGGGAAAGCAGGGACTCTTCCAGTGTCCAGGATGAACATGTGTGCAGGAAGTATCTCCAGCTGCAGCTATTGGAAATCTGTGTATTGGCAATGGATCAGCAGCGAGAATCACTCTGGAATATCCGTGAGATTGATGTTTTCATGGATTGCACATGTAGAGAGAATATCCCAGGCTAAGTCTGTAGAGACAGAAAAGGAATAGGTACCTGAGCAGGGAGGTGGAGGAGCTCAAAACTGAATTTGAAGCAAAAGGCAGAAAAAGTGAAAGAAAAAGAGGAAGACATGGGAATAAAAGGCAAAAACCAAACAGTGGCTCTATTGCCCTAGACATGGGTTTAGTGTTAGTGGTAGAAAAACAAACTTAATACTTTTGTACCTTAACACACATAGCAAAAAAAAGAAAATAAATTAACCAATGGTACACATAGAGTTAAATGGAGATGACCTGAAAGAAGTAGCTTTAGAGACAGTGGATGCACTGGTTGCAATTTTCCAAAAATCCTTGAATTTTAGAGAAGTATCAGAGGATTTGAAACTGCCTTTTCAAAAAAGGAAGGAGGAAAAAGCAGGTGACGATAAGCTGATTAGCTTAACAACTGTTGCTGGAAAAATGTTGGAATCAATTATTAAGGAAGTAATAACAGCATATTTAGAAAGGGATAATCCAATCAAATTGAGTCAGCATGGCTTCATGAAAGGGAAATTGTGCCTGACTAATTTATTAGAGTTTTTCTGAGGAAGCCTCAACCAGAGTAGATAGAGGGGAATCAGTAAATGCATTGTATTTGGAGAAGGCATTCAACAAGGTACCTCACAAAGGTTAAGTCATAAGATAAGAGCCCATGGTGTTGGAAATATTATATTGGCATGGATAAAGAATTGACTAATAGGCTGGAAACGGCAAATGGAGATAAAGGATTCTATTTAAGGCCATGAACAGTTTCTTCCCTGCTGCTTTCAGACTTCTGAATGAACCTACCTTGTATTAAGTTGATCTTTTTCTACACGATAGCTACAAGTGTAACATTACAATCTGCCTTCCTTTTCTTCTCTATGCTTTATCTGTATAGCATTCAAGAAACAAGATTTTTCACTCTACGCCAACTTGTGTACGAAACATTGAAAGCTAGCACACAATTGCAGCAGGTAATCAGGAAGGTTAATGAAATATTGGCCTTTGTTTCAAGCAAGTTGGAGTATAAGAGTAGAGAAGTCTTGCTGCAACTGTATAAACTGAGACCACAGCTAGAGTACTGTGAGCAGTTTTTGTTCCTTAATGTAAAGTAATATATTATTTCATTGGAGGCAGTTCAGAGAACGTTCACCACCAAGATTATCCCAGATATGAGGGATTGTGTTATGAGGAAAGGTTAGACAGGCTGGGACTCATTGGAATTTAGAAGAATGAGAAATGATCTCATTGAAACATGTATGATTCTTAAGGGGCTTGACAGAGTAAATGCTGAGAGGATGTTTCCCAATATGGGAGAGTGATATGTAGCTGCCAGGAGAATCCCAGAGTGGGGTGCATGGAGTTCTGGATGTGAAGAAAAGGAGTAAATCTCACTGCTCAGCAACTGTCTGTATAAATCCATGAATATATAAGTTCTCATATAAATTTTTGCCTTGCTCACACAGTTCATCTGGGAATCTCATACATCCAACATATGTCCAACTTTGGGAGTGGATGTGAGGATGTGACAAAAGGAGCTCCTCATCGGTCAACAACGGAATCCCCAAGGTCAGCAGCGAGCAGCATCAGAGGGAGAGGGTGGTCACATGGCAGCAATCCAGGGAAGGCTGTTGGATGGAAGCCACTGGCTTCCCACTGTGTTTTCAGGATCCGGACACATTGCCTCCAGATGTCTGAAGAGCAATGCCAGACACACCTGAGGCTGTCCTGGGAGACGGTCACAGAAATCTACTGGATCTGTAGCAAGACCTGCAGCTACATGGATTGGGCTACAACCCCATGTCTGTGGCCCTTAAACTGATTGCAGAGTTTAACCTGTTCATTACCAACTGCATCTGGAGCTTCAGGGCTAACATGTGGAATTTCACAGATGGTCACATACAGGAGCATTAAAAAGGTGACAAATACTTGCTTCGATCACGCCAATGAGTTCATCATATTCACCTCAGATAATAACAGCCAGGTGGCCACGGCAATGGGTTTCATGCCCATCACTCATTTCCCTAGAGTGTAAGGGGTAACTGTCTGCAGTCCTGTTATTATTCAAGGCCACTGGGAACAGTCAGCAGTATATGTGAACCACGGATTCCACTCTGTAAACATCCCACTGTTTTGGGACCACAGACGAAGAATCATGCAGGTCTGTATTTGTTTCCCAGGGAGCTCTCGTAACTCCCGTCTTGCAGAATTCACAGCTTCCTGAGCTTTTCCAGGCCCCTGCCCAGTTTGACAGCTGGATCCTGGGTGAAGAGGGCTACCGCCACTGACTCACACAGATACGTGGAGAATGTGTAAACTCCACTCAGACAGTAACCCAAGCCAGGAATAAAACCCTGGTCCCTGATGCTGTGAGGCAGCAGTGCTAACCACAGTGCCACTGTCCCATAGATGGGGGATCAGCTAAACAGCATTGAATACAAACATTAAATATAGAAAAATTGCAAACACACAATACCATAGTCTCTCAGACAATAAAGGAGATGTCTAATATTCCCCTGAAACCATCAATGGCTGACAAACATGAGGCATGGCAAGAAGATAGAAACAAGCCCCTAAAAAGGATAATGATGCATAGAGCCATAAAGCAGAAGTGATTTACTGTGCAATATTTACATGTCACAAACTAAACTTCATAAGAACACCCATGCCATCTTTATGGTGCCAATCATCTGTCTAGCAATTTGTAATGGTTTGTGCCAAGGTGGTCAACTTTGTGTAAGCATCCCCTGACATGTCTCCAGAGTCTCATTCTGGCATGGCTATCTCTGCTGCATGATGTTAATGGTTTTGTTGAGTGATCAGAAAAGTGGCAAATGGAATTCAATCCAGAAAATTGTGAGACAGTGTATTTGGAGATAGGAAGATATTGAGAGGGAATGGGGAATTGAGAGACCTTGCAGTGCAGATCCACAGGTCTCTGAGGGTGACAGGACAGATGCATAAGTTGGTAACGAAAACATATGGAACACTTTCCTTTCATCGAAGAGACATTGAATTCAAAAATACAAAATGAAGGCTATAATGATAGAACTGTATAAAACACGGGTTTAGGTCACAGCTTGAATTTTCTATATCGTTCTAGGCACCACATTACATTCACTTTACACAGACTTAATATATCAAATATCTCACCACATAACTTATTGCATCATACAAGTACAGTTTTCTTAGTTCACAGTTACACATGTCATATTATATAATTCCAATGATTTAACTAAAACAATGACAATACGTCGAAAGTACAGTTGTCCTTTTCATCACTTGTAGGCATATTTCTACTTTCAAACCCACTTTCCAAATTCACATGTGGTAAATTTGCATTTTGCTTTAACACAGTTAAAATGTCATTTTTGTGCATTAATATCTCTTTCCTACTCTTGTCAAAACCTTTTAGCTGTTTCAAGAGCATTGTTAAGATGCTTCTTATGTTCATTTAAAATAGAATCGTACTTGCTTCTTTTGTTTATTTTACTTTATGTGATCTTGTTGTTTCTCTCAGTTCCATTTCAAATGAGTTTTTTTCAATTTTGTCCGAGCCACACCAATCATTTCCACTCTCTGACAGTTGGGGCTAGA
Source organism: Carcharhinus amblyrhynchos (assembly GCF_965287045.1). Taxonomy (NCBI): domain Eukaryota; kingdom Metazoa; phylum Chordata; class Chondrichthyes; order Carcharhiniformes; family Carcharhinidae; genus Carcharhinus; species Carcharhinus amblyrhynchos. Next base: position 90,563,712 of record NC_137328.1, on the reverse strand, counting down.
TATTGGACTACGAATCCAATAGAAAGTGTATCTTAATTGTGCCCACTTTCTCAAGGTGAGTCTCCTCCTCAAACCTTCATTTCACTTAAACATTGTTCCTGCCCAGTATCCTGGCTCCACTGGTTGTCCTGTGCTCTGGTCTGGTGTTATTGTCCGGAAGTATTCTGACATTCCATGAGCCGAGAGTTACCCGATGTTTCATTGCCCAATGAGTTTGAGTTTTCTTTATGTTCTGAGTACAGTGGTTGGTGAACAGCCAGGAATGTTGACCTGATAGACACAAGGAGGGCTGGCAGTCATCAGTGTTTCTTTACTTCCTGTTCTCTGGAATACGAAGTGCAGTACTGTATCTAAGACAATTCTACACTTTTGCCTCAGGCATATATGAATTCTACACCTTCCCTGATTTGTGTGAGGCCACCTGTGTGCAGGATCATGACTGAAGGTTGCCTGTATTCTCCCCTATCTGTCCATATCGACACTTCCACCATGGAGCTTGGTAGTCTGATGTCTGGTTGATATTGGCTGAATAATGAGCACATTGACTTTGTCCAAGAGGGTGAAGTTTATGCAGTGTTGCTTCCAGCCTCTTGTCCGAGGCAGCCAGCTCTGCTATACCATGTGCCATAGGCTCAGTAGCTGAAAAGATACAGGTTTTAATTTTGGAGTTTTTCTTCTCCCAGAAGAGCTGCTAAACAAACTGGAGAGCCTCGCCTACCCTTTCTACATCCCCATCCAATCCTTTGGCATGTCTGTCTTCCTTCATTCTGTCAACTGTTGAATAATTTACTTTATGACCCATAGCTAGGAGGTATAGAACATAGAACATAGAACATAGAACACTACAGCACAAACAGGCCCTTCGGCCCACAAGTTGCGCCGACCACATCACCTACCAACCTACAGACCTATCTATAACCCTCAATCTCATTAAACCCCATATACTCATCCAGAAGTCTTTTAAAAGACCCCAGCGAGTTCGCCTCCACCACCACTGACGGCAGCCGATTCCATTCACTCACCACCCTCTGAGTGAAAAACTTACCCCTAACATCACTTCTGAACCTCCCTCCCCGCACCTTAAATCTGTGTCCTCTCGTAGCGACCATTTCAAACCGGGGAAATAGCCTCTGAGAGTCCACCCTATCTATTCCTCTCAACATTTTGTAAACTTCTATCAGGTCGCCTCTCAACCTTCGTCTCTCCAGGGAAAAGAGTCCCAGCTCCCTCAACCTAACTTCATAAGGCATGCCTCCCAGTCCAGGCAACATCCTTGTAAATCTCCTCTGCACCCTTTCAATAGCTTCTACATCTTTCCTATAGTGAGGCGACCAGAACTGCGCACAATACTCCAAATGAGGCCTGACAAGGGTCTTATAAAGTTCCAGCATTACCTCCCGACTCCTAAACTCAATCCCTCGATTAATGAAGGCCAGTACACCATACGCCTTCTTGACCACCTCCTCCACCTGCGAGGCCGATTTAAGAGTCCTGTGGACCCGGACCCCAAGATCCTTCTGCTCCTCAACACTACTCAGACTTCTGCCCTTAATAGTGTACTCGTTCATCCCGTTGGTTCTGCCAAAATGGACGACAACACATTTATCCGCGTTGAAGTCCATCTGCCACTTCTCCGCCCAGTCCTGCATCCTATCTATGTCCTGCTGCAACTTTTGCCATCCTTCCAGATCATCCACAACACCACCGACCTTCGTGTCATCAGCGAACTTACTTACCCATCCCTCCACTTCCTCATCCAGGTCATTTATGAAAATGACAAACAACAAGGGTCCCAGAACAGATCCTTGAGGCACTCCGCTGGTGACTGACCTCCATTCAGAAAAAGCCCCATCCACAACCACTCTCTGCCTTCTGCAGGCAAGCCAGTTCTGGATCCACAAGGCCAAAGGCCCTTGGATCCCATGCCCTCTCACCTTCTCAAGAAGTCTTGCATGGGGGACCTTATCAAACGCCTTGCTGAAGTCCATGTACACTACGTCCACGGCACTTCCTTCGTCAATGTGTTCAGTCACATTATCGAAGAACTCAACTAGGCTTGTAAGGCACGACCTGCCCTTGACAAATCCATGCTGACTATTCCTGATCATGTCAAACCTCTCCAAATGTTCGTAAATCTTGTCCCTCAGAAGCCTCTCCATCAGCTTACCAACCACTGAGGTCAGACTCACCGGTCGGTAATTTCCCGGGCTATCTCTGTTCCCTTTCTTAAAAATAGGAACTACATCCGCAATCCTCCAATCCTCTGGAACCTCTCCCGTCTCCATTGACGACGCAAAGATCATCGCCAGGGGCTCTGCAATCTCTTCCCTCGCCTCCCACAGTATCCTGGGGTACATCCCATCTGGTCCCGGCGACTTATCTACCTTGATAGAATTCAAAAGTTCCAACACATCCTCCTCCTTAATATTCACGTACTCAATCCTTTCCATCTGCTGCAAATCCATAACAAAATCTCCCAGATCGGCTTCCACCGTGAATACTGAGGCGAAGTACTCGTTAAGCACCTCCGCCATTTCTTCTGGTTCCACACAAACCTTTCCCCCCTCACCTTTTATCGGTCCTATCCCTTCTCTTCTTATCCTTTTACCTTTCACATATTTATAGAAGGCCTTGGGATTCTCCTTAATCTTACTCGCCAAGGTCTTCTCATGACCCCTTCTGGCTCTCCTAATTTCCCTTTTAAGTTCCCTCCTACAGTCCTTATACTCCTCAAGATCTTTAACATCTCCTAATTCCCTGAACCTCTTGTACACCTTCCTTTTCTTCCTGACTAGGTTCAACACATCCTTTGTGCACCACGGTTCCCTCGACCCACCAAAACCCCCTCGTCTCATCGGAACGTTGTCATTCAGAGCTCCAGACACACATTCCTTGAATATCTGCCACCTTCCTTCGGTACTTTTCCCTAAGAACGCCTCCTTCCAGTTTATTTGTCCAAGTAACTTCCTGACTTCTTCGTATCTCCCCTTACCCCAGACAAACACCTTCCTAGCCTGCCTGATCCTATCTCTATCCTATAAAATCAGGATTTGTTCTCCTATGTATGCTGCCTTTAGTTTGAGGCATCAGACACTCACCTTCACACTTCTGCTCATAGTTATAAACAGGGATAACCTTAACTTTAATCATTTTTCAGATGCAGCAATTGTAGGCTGAAAAATTCAAATTATTCCAGTCTTTTCTCCTAATCAGACCCCTGGCACTCCTTCTGTGCACTTTGGGCATCTAATTTTAATCCACTTAAACCCCACCCACTGGCACAAAGTTATAATTGGGTTGTAAAAGTCTCTTGTATATCTTGGCGAAGAGACCTGGAGACATTCAGTTTGCTCGGAATAAAGCATCATCGGTGTTTGCCTTGGATTCATGGTACCACTGTAAATGAGAAAGTAAAGAATTCAAGCCCTTCTCCAGAGAATGAAATACCTTATCAAGGCTAATACTGTGCTTGCCTGTCAGAGATTCAGTCTTTCTGAGGATATCTTTTTTCAGATGGAAGAAGGTGGAAGAGAGTATATCTGGGGCGCATGAGGTCCTTGATTATGCCAGCTGCTTTTCTGAGGGCCTTGTCAGCCTTCACATGCGGACATAAACTATATCATACTACTATTTGCAGAAGAGCAGAAGCCTTGATCTCATATCCTGGCCAAAATCAATTTCAGCCAACACCACCAAAAAGCCCAGAGCATCTTATCATTTACCTCTGTTTGCTGCATGTAAATGTGCTTTCTTCTTTACCAACATAACAACATATATGATATGTTGAACATATACTTAATTGGCAATGAAGCCCTTTGGAATGTCCTGAATAGGTGTAGATTAGGGGGATTAGCAGCGTGAATACGTGGGGTTATGGGGATAGGTGCTGGGTGGGATTGCAGGCTCAATGGGCCGCATGGCGTCCTTCTGCACTGTAAGGATTATATAATTCTATGAATAACAGTACCATATAAAAACAATTCTTTCTTTCCATAAATTTTGATTGTAGCCAAAATAGTAGAATATAGGTAAAGTCACCATAGTCTCAGATGACCATAGGCAGCTCTCCCCTTTGAGGGGAAGAGCTAACTGGTGGTGATTTAACCTGAGGATCACCAGGTGCGAGGCAAGATGGACCTTCACAAATAACCTCAGCTAGTAAGAGAATTGAACCTGTCCACATTGATGTTGTTCTGCATCATTAACTAGCTATCGAGGCAACTGAGCTAAACCATCAGTAGAGAATAAAGGACATGTGGAGGATAAGTAGTTCAACATCTCATTGGCCTCGTCAATTGATACTTCATTGTTTGCCACTGAGTGCAGTAAGACCGTAAGGCCTCTTTCAGCTTTTTATTTTTCTACACAAGTCTTGATTTTATTTTATTTATTATTTGATTTGATTTATTATTGTCACATGTATTAGTATACAGTGAAAAGTATTGTTTCTTGCGCACTATACAGACAAAACATACCGTACGTAGAAAAGGAAAGGAGTGCAGAATGTAGTGTTAGCGTCATAGCAAAGGTATAGAAGAAGATCAACTTAATGTGAGGTAGGTCCATTCAAAAGCCTGATGGCAACAGGGAAGAAGCTGTTTTTGAATCGGTTGATATGTGTCCTCAGATTTTTGTATCTTTTTCCTAATGAGAGAAAGTGGAAGAGAACATGTCTGGAATGTGTAGGGTCCTTGATTATGCTGATTGCTTTTCTGAGGCAGCGGGAAGTGTAGCAGAATCAATGGATGAGAGACTGGTTTGAGTGATGGGCTGGGCTTCGTTCATAGCCCTTTGTAGTTTCTTGCAGTCTTGGGCAGAGCAGGAAACATACCAAGCTATGATACAATCAGAAATAATGCTTTCTATGGTGCACCTGTAAAGATTGGTGAGAGTTGTAATGGGCATGCCAAATTTTCTTAGTCTCCTGAGAAAGTACAGGCATTGGTGGGCTTTTTTTAACTATGACATTCACATGGAGAGACCAGGACAGTTGTTGGTGACATGGGACACCTAAAAACTTGAAGCACTAGACCATTTCTACTTCATCCCCACTGATGTAGACAGGGGCATGCCCTCCACAATGCTTCCTGAAGTCAATGATATCACCTTCATTTTGTTGGCATGGAGCAACTCATGATATTGAGTACTCGTGATATCTATTTTTCATTTTTAAGTGTAGTAATTTATCCTTTCCTGTGTTAACCATTGATCTGGTCACTTACTATTTTTGTTTGACACACGCATGAACTGCATTCTTCAATGTTATTGCCACTTCTGCAGTGATAGCCTGTGGCTAGGATGGCTGGCAAACCCAACATAGTTGTAAGATTGTAAGCTGCTAAATGCTTCATCACAGTTCCACTGCACTGGAGTAACACTAAATAAAACATTTCAGTATTGTTGCTTCTTTTTATTTTTAGCATCTATTATTTCTCTATCAATAAACTTGTCTAAACATGTTTCTCTTTAATAAGTTGAACAACTTCAGTCAACTGTGAATCTAAGGATTGTCAATCCAGCAGTCCATTATTTCAGAGATAATAGACAAGCTGATTGTTATCTCTCAACTTGGTGTTCTCACTCTCATTTATTAATGTTTCTAAAAATGAAATGAATGTGCTTTATGTTCCATATTTCCAAATGACTATTACTTGAAATTTTGTATTCATATTTATATAGCATGGAAGAAATATATTCTGTAGCATTTAGTCAGAATATGGAGAAGAACAGAAGAATTCCATGACAACATTTCCCATTTCTCATGGCTGATCATAGCAACATCAACTTATACCTATACATTTCATAAGGACTGATTTTAGGATCAGTTAAATATTATTTTTAGGAGTAAACCATGGATCAAAATTACCATTGACTTGGTAAGTCCCCCTCCATCAGCCTTGGAAGCTGTGACTGAATTTTATCTGACTCAGGCAGCTCATTACTTGAAGTTGTGGCTTCTGCTCTTGAGGAGGGTTGGCCCATACCCTATAGGAGAGACAGCATCTCTTTAGTCCCCAAATGTGGCAGTGGGCGCAGTGACCACTGCTGGGGTTGCAGTAGGTCCAGCCCAGGGACAGTGTCCAGAGTTAAGATAAATCAGACAGGCCCTAATGAGGGCTGGGTAATGTTATAACAGTAAGAAGTCTTACAACACCAGGTTAAAGCCCAACAGGTTTAGCACAAGCTTTCGGTGTGTTACTCCTTCGGGTGAGAGAGGAGTTGTGTTCACAAACATGGCATATATAGACACAAATTCAATTTACGAGATAATGGTTGGAATGCAAATCTTTACAGGTAATCAAGTCTTAAAAGTACAAATAATGTGAGTGGAGAGAGGATTAAACACAGGTTAAAGAGATGTGTATTGTCTCCAGCCAGGACAGTTAGTGAGATTTTGAAAGCCCAGGCAAGTCATGGGGGTTACAGATAGTGTGAAATGATGTTATAACAGGTCCGTGGTGCTGTCTAAATGTGTGAGACCAGTTGTTGCTGTTGGAGGGTGAATGAGGGGAGGGGCAACTTCCATGAGTCGCAAGATGAATTAATTAACTATTTAAGGGCCTTAATTTCCTAAGAGTGAGAGACAATGGACACGGGAAGTTCCTGCATTTAGCAGCTTACAATCTTACAACTATGTTGGGTTTGCCAGCCATCCTAGCCACAGGCCATCAAATTTAATGCCCATTGCTTACGTTCCAGCCAATTCCCAAGGGGCAAATAAGGTGCTTAAAATTCTGGTTAACATCTTTTGTTGAATTAGAGAAAAAAATTTGTTTTCTTAATCTGACCAAACAAAACAGCTGCAATCTTCATATTATCACTCAGCCAAGAACTGCAATAGATTTTTCCTTCACAATTAATTTTGCTCTAAGACTTAGACTTGGACTTGGTGGTTAAGATGCAGTCAAGAACGAACTAATCTATTTGTAATTGACATGTGATACAGTCTATATCAGTTATATTATAATCATTCACATGACCAAAGTAAAAATGAATATTAGAATTGTAAAAAGATAGATTTCTTTCAATTAAAGTCAAAAGCTTAAAAAATATATTCCCGAGGCAAGGCACAAAACAAAGCTCAGAATCCTTCCCCAGTTACTAAACATATAAGTACCATTTAAAAATTTCAACGAATATAATTAGCCTTCTTGCATTAATTACTAAAAATAGATATCATTATCCCTGTATAATTCTAATGTGAAGCCAAATTAATAACATATCCAAGTGGATTATCATCCTATTATATGAAAAGGTACGGTGGCATAGTGATTAGTGCTGCTACCTCACAGCAGGTTCAATTTCAGCCTTGGGTAACTGTCTGCATGGGGTTTGAATATTTTTGCCATGTTTCCACTAGGTGCTCCAGTTTCGTCCCACAGTCCAAAGATCTGTAGATTAGGTGGATTGGTGATGCTAAATTGCCCCTTAATGTCCCAGAATATGTAGACTACAGGAATAGAGTGGGACTGATCCTGGGTAAGATTTGCCAGAGAGTTGGTGCAGATTCAGTGGGCTGAATGGCCTCCTTCCAACTGTAGGGATCCTTTGATCACTTTTGCTATACAGAACAGATCAATTAAAATGTAAATTTCACTCACATTTTCCAGCAAATTTAAATTGCTTGTTTCATACTTTTTCTACTCTCTTATAAATGGCTTATCGGCTTTCACATGAAAGCGTGAAAACCATTTGAAATAGAAGCAATTTGCCATCATAGGACAAGTGTTCGCAATCTTCCTTTGATGTAGCAGTCTGCTCAAACTAGTGAGTTGTGCAAATTTACGTTAATAAAAGAATGTTAATAATTGTCCTACACTGGTTGCTTGGGCTAGATTTCCGTCATGAAATCAGTAAAAACAGCCTTCTGTCCAGCTTGCATGTGCTCAGTTTGTCACTAAATAGAGTAGAAACTAGGTCAGAGGATCGACAGCTGATTAAGGCATAACTTTCAGTAGCTTTTATATAAAGTATCTATCTTGATTTTGGTGCTCAATAGTCTTCCAACCATTCATGCCAGTGTGATTTTCCCATCCTACTGCAGTGAACAGAGATTTGGCTTGTCACCAAATTCTCCACCTTTGCTGAAGCGAGAGTGTGATGTAAACGCGCGCTAAGATTGTGCCCCCATGAAACACTTGAAGATCTCCTCAAGAGCCCCGGAGATGAGGTTAGTGTTGAGTGTTGGGAGATGGATGGGGTAATATAGTGAGGAATAGGGTTTGGGTAAGAACAGACAATTATTTTTATATCCCAATGTGCACTTGGCACCTGACTCAATTTTTGAGTGCTCCCATCTGTAGTGAAGTAGTGGTCCAGTTAAGATTGTGAAACCTCAAATGCAATTTTCATGTACTGCTGTTCAGAAAATGACTCACTCCATTAAAACTTCTGAAAGACATTATTTTTTGTTGGGCCATGTACTCTCTTCCCCTCTACCCTGAGATTGCCTGCTTGCTGTTTAAATTTTGATTTGGCTCTGCAGAGCCTTTGCTGACTTCCTCCCGCACATCAACAATCTGCCTGTTTGGGAACGCTGGCAGCTCGCTAATGTTGTGAGGATGCAACCCAACCATGAAAATAGTTCAGCCCTCTGACTGGTATCATTGAACGGACATTGTTGATGCCTCACACGTCATCAGCCCAATTTGGGCCACAGCAGAAAATCACTGCTCAGGTTTCAATGAAACGGTTGTTGAAGCTGATACATTCAACTGATGCCAGGCTGAGAGAATACAAACATAATAAAACTGAACAGACACATAATTAATTGTAGTGAAATGTCTGGCTACTAATCCTGTTGATATTACTCCTCAGCATACATCCATTTCAGCAGTGTCAGCCTTAGAGCCAAGATGGTTAAAATTCCAAGTCATTGTACTCCTCTTTCAAGAAAGATTTGAAGGTTATCTGCAATAGAGCACACCAATTGACCTGGAACACAAGTCCTTTCCTCCAAGGGCTAAATTTTCATTTAAATCAGCTACTTTTTGTGTGCAGGATTTGGATTCACTCAAAACACCAAGATTACAGCAACAAGAATTGCTAGTGGCCAGCTAGAATCCCTCTATTTAATTCAGCAGAACACACAAATTGCTATACACCAACCTCAGTGCTCCAGAGCACTTTTTATGATTGGCTGTTTTTGTTGCGAGCCTCGAATGACAAAGCATGTGTGGTGTTTTTACTGATATGACATGAGCAATATTTGACATTTTCATTTTTGTGGGAATATGTTGGTTTGATTCAGAACAGCCACATTATACAAGTGCACATTCACAAAATGGAGCCTCATGTCTACAGTCCTTGGGCGCTATTTTACCATTTTGATTCTAAGTGCTGGGCGTTCTTGAAACTGAGAGTGATTCAGATCTGACGTTTAAACGTCCCCATATGCACTCTGCTTGAAAAAGAATCAGCGATTCTGAATCACGTTGCACAAGCCTGTGGGAGGGGCTTAATGCACTCAACACCCTACAACTCCAATCAATACCTTCAACTACGCATGTGCAGAAAATAAATGATAGAATGCTGCTCCGCTGTCCCATCCTTCCAGGTCTGGATAATAAGAACATAAGAACAAGGAACAGGAGTAGGCCATTTGGCCCATCAAGTCTGCTCTGCCATTCAATAAGATCATGATTGATTTTTTTTGTGGACCCAGCTCCATTTACCCACCCTCTCACCATAACCCTTAATTCCTTTACTGTTCAAAAATGTATCTCTCCTCATCTTAAAAACATTCAATGAGGTAGCCTCAACTACTTCACTGGGCAGGGAATTCCACAGATTCACAACTCTTTGTGTGAAGAAGTTCCTCCTCAATTTAGTCCTATATCTGCTTCCCCTTATTTTGAGGCCTTGCCCCCTCATTCAAGTTTCACCTACCAGTGGAATCTGCTTCTATCTTATCTACTCCTTTCATAATCTTATATATTTCGATAAGACCTCCCCTCATTCTTCTGAATTCCAATGAGTATATCCTCAGTCTACTCAGTCTTTCCTCTCAAGTCCCCCAGACTCTCAAGTCCGGAATCAACCTAGTGAATCTCCTGTGCACCCCCTCCAGTGCCAGCATATCGTTTCTCAAGTAAGGAGATCAAAACTGTACATAGTACTCCAGGTGTGGCCTCACCAGCACCTTATACAGCTGCAACATAGTCTCGCTGTTTTTAAACTCCATCCCTCTCGCAATGAAGGACAAAATTCCATTTGCCTTCTTAATTACCTGCTGCACTTGCAAATCAACTCCTTGAGATTCTTGCACAAGGACACCCAGGTCCCTCTGCACAGCAGCATGCTGCAATTTCTTACTATTTAAATAATAGTCCATTTTGCTGTTATTCCTACCAAAATGGATCACCTCACATTTACCAATATTGTACTCCATCTGCCAGATCCTCGCCCACTCAGACTATTTATATCCCTTTTCAGCATCCTCTGCGCTTTGCTCTGCCACTCATCTTAGTGTCATTTGCAAATTTTGACATACTACACGTGGCCTCCAATTCCAAATCATCTATGTAAATCGTAAACAATTGCGGTCCCAACACTGATCCCTGAGGCACATCACCAGTCACTGAGGGAAGTGACTAGTCACTATGCAGGGAGAGATCACTGGGCTATATTGAGGTCCCCACTAGGTCGGTCCAGGCACTAAAATCGCATTTTGAGGATCCCAATGCACCTCTTCACTATCGTACAGATAGCTACATGGGCCTCATTATAGCGAGTCTCCACCTCAGTCACAGGCCTCCACACATCCGTCATCAGCCATGTCCGAAGCGGGTAACCCATATTGCCCTGGAGCCACCCCCGCAGCCTGGGCTCCTCTTCAAATGCCTCCGGGATGTCCGAGCTCCTGGCAATGAAACTGCCATGCACCCACTACCTGGATGTCTTGCGCAGACATGCATAATGTTCATATTATGGTCTCACACTAGTTCAACATTCAAGGAGTGGAATCCCTTTCTGTTGATGAATCTCCATGGATCCTGTGGAGCGACACGTGCGCAATCGATTGCGCCCTGCACGTTAGGCATCCCCGCAATGGCTGTGAACCCTGTAGCCCCGGTTTCCTGATGGGCCTGGTTCAGGTTAAGTTTGATGTACTGCCCAGCCTGGGCAAACAGGGCTTCTGTGACCTGCTTGACACAGGTGTGCACAGCTGACTGGCAAATGCCGCATCCATCTCCGCTAGGGGCTGAAAGGAGCCAGTCGCATAAAAATTCAGGGTGGCCATCAATGTCTCTAGGTGCCAGGTCCTGCAACAAGTTGCTCAGGTGTTGCACTGTCTCTTTTCGGAGGCGGAAACGTAAGTGGCACATTGTGTCCGACATCAAATGACACTGATGCACAGAACGGTCGGGATCTCTGCTCCCTCCTTCTCTTATGCACCCACCCCATCCGCCCCACCCTCTCTGGCTCCAGGGTGAATGGTGGCCACCTCCTCCCTGGTTGTCTCCCTCTACTCCTGCAAGTAGGAAGGCCTGGGCCTCCAGTACCTGCAATTCTTCTTCCAGCTCCTCTTCCTCAGCTCCAGCAGGAACCAAAAGAACAGCAAGGTCAATTGGTTGCATTGCAAAAGCCATCTCATCATTCTGAAAGGGGGGGGTGGGGGAGGGGGCACAGAGAGATGGAGAGGAACACATGTAGAGGCTAAGGAATGTTGCTTGCCCCTAGCACATCAACAGTCACTGTCCATACCTCCAATTCCCCCAGCCACATGCTCCCCACAATCACAGCCCCCCAATTCCCCCAGCCACATGCTCCCCACAATCACAGCTCCCCCAATTCTCCCAGCCACATTCTCCCCACAATCACAGCCCTCCAATTCCCCCAGCCACATGCTCCCCACAATCACAACCCCCCAATTCCCCCAGCCACATGCTCCCCACAATCACAGCCCCTCCAATTCCCCCAGCCACATGCTCCCCACAATCACAGCCCCCCCAATTCCCCCAGCCACATGCTCCCCACAATCACAGCCCCCCCAATTCCCCCAGCCACATGCTCCCCACAATCACAGCCCCCCCAATTCCCCCAGCCACATGCTCCCCACAATCACAGCTCCTTGCAAAGTTGAGAGGTTGCAGCAGTGCAATTTGCAAGGACTTTATGCACATCCTTCAGCTGGAATTGAGCTGAGCGCACTAGGACCGAGCAGCACCACAAGACCCGAGATCAGTGCTGAGACCTGGATCCGTGCTGCAAGTTGGACATCGGAGACCCTGTTGAGCAACAGCTTCCCACCCCTCACACACTCGCAAAGTCGCCACCGACCCAAGAAAGAAAATGGCTGCAAGGAAAGGACATCCGTGTGTCACAGAGAACTGTTGAACACTATGCACTTACCTCATCATTAACCCTCACTGATGGAGCACCCGAATCAGACTTTTATGGAGCATGTCTGGTTTCGCACCAATTCAGGATTGGTGAACACGGTGGAAAAGGGAGAAGTGCTGGAAAAGTTGGGCGTGTAGCCCATTGATTCAATTTAGATGCATTCAAATGCGTTTAAATGTCTGCCATTCCCGATTCGGACGTGCTCCCAATTGCGTCCATTTTTCAGGCCTTGGTAAAGGGGGAACCGTTGCGGAGGTGGGCCCGGATCACATCACTGCCTGACGCCCAATTTTACCATTTTTTGCCCCTGAGAACGGGCGTAACTCACTGATAAAATTGGGCCCCTTCTTGAATGCACTTAGAAAATCATGGGACATGCTCCTAATAGGCACTTCTTGAATTCATGTGCATAGCATTACATTTGGGCCCAGAATGGGAATGTTCTGTTCCACCCAATATGTTACACCTCAGGGATTAGTTTTTACGTTGTGTTCTCCTCAAATCATGTCCAAAAACAGCAATTAAGTGTTGTCCCATCTGTGCAAACTAGGCCATCTGCAATAAGTTATGTTGCTTAAGGCTTTGTCAGTGCCTAGAAACTGCTTCTAAGTTATATATTTGTATTAAAACTAAGGAAAGCTCATATGTCTAGTTTTAATCTTTGCAAGTTTTATCTTTTACTTTTTTTTCTATTTTGCAGCTGGATTAGGTAGACAGAGGCTACATGAAGACATCAGATCTTGCTGTCAGAATATCACTGGATCAATAAAATACTTCCCACAGTTTGTGTTAATGTATTATTGTCACAAGGCTTACATTAACACTCCACTGAAGTTACTGTGAAACTCCCCTAGCCTCCACACTCTGGCACTTGTTCAAGTTAACAAACCTAATCAGCACATCTTTCAGACCGTGGGAGGAAACCAGATCACCCAGAGGAAACCCACGCAGATACTGGGAGAATGTGCAAACTCCACACAGGCAGTGACTCAAGCTGGGAATCTAACCCGGGTCCCTGGCACTGTGAGGCAGCAGTGCTAACCACTGTGCCACTTTTCTGCCCCGATTTAATGATCCTAGCTTAGCCAGTGGTAATTAATGCTGCAACTAATATTCTGCACAATGGAACAAATTTTAAGGTATTGACAAAGCATGGGAGAAACTTCTACGATATACTATGGGTAATATTTAACATTTTCGTTTTTATGACGGCATTTTGGATTCACTCACAATAGCCAATTTCTCAAGTGCATGTTTTCAGAGTGGACCTCACCTCTGCTCACCTGAGTGCAAATTAGAAAATCATTGGGCACGCACTCAATGCACACTCCTGGCAAATTGGGCTCACAGCAACAATGTGAAATCTCCCAGTCAAAAAATGGGCTTTAGAAAATCGAGGTTAATGTGCAATGGCTCTTGTGTTTTCTAAATTAAAAATTGTAATCCTGGCTGAGTACAAACAATTTTTCTCACAGTAATCATGTTGAGAACTGTTAGTCTCTCTGATGTTGCAAAGGATAATCTCAACCTATTCTTACAGAATGCACTGCATAGCTTTATGGGTGCCACGGTGACACAGAGGTAGCACTACTGCCTCACAGCTCCCGGGACCTGGGTTTAATTCCCGACTTGGGTCATTGTCTGTGTGGAGTTGGCATGTTCGCCCCGTGTCTGTGTGGGTTCCACCAGGTGCTCTGGTTTCCTCCCACAGTCCGAAGATGTGTGGGTTAGGTTGATTGGACATGCTAAGTTAACTCTTAGAGTCCCGGGATGTGAAAGGTTAGAGGATTAGCAGGTAACTAAGTGGGGATAGGGCCTGTGGGGGATTGTTATCAGTGCAGAGTCAATAGGACAAATGGCCTCCTTCTGCACTGTAGGGATTCTATGATTTATACTGATATCCTGTGAAAAAGATGTGCTTGCTAAAAGGGATATACATATATATACATATATATATACACACACACACATACATATATATAGACATATATAGGTTACATACAGCATTGATGTTGCTTTGAGGAATGAATGAAGCTCAACTTTCTTGAGGACTCACATTCTCTTTTGTACATATGCAAACCATATTTGTCACTTGTTCAAACTGACATCAAGCAGATTTAATTAACAAGCCAGGAAACTGGAAAGTTGAAAAGAATTTACAAGGTGAGTTAAAGCTTTGTTATTTCAAACTGTACTCGATACAGAGGGTGCGATCGAAATATAATTTTGTTCCAACCAACAATATGAACAAGTAAATGCAACACGTCTTTAAAGAGTTGAGCCAGCCTTTCATACAGGGTGCCAGGTAGCCTTTCCAATAATGCTGCAGATGAAAGTTATGCCCGAACTGACATTGGAAACTCCATTAGAGATAGACTCTGCCACCAATAGATTAAGTAAGTATTTTCCTGCAGTCTGGGGAATTTTTCATGCCAGTGATTGTGATTGGTTTTGGATTTTCACCTTCTCATGTGGCTGAGTTTGCTCTGAAGCAATTTTTCCCCTGGGTGAATGACAGATTTATTGTCAGTAATTACACTCTGCCCAAAATGTGGCCGCTGATGAGAAAAATCAAATCCTCAATTCTTTCAGCAGTCGTGCTTGAATCCGACAGAGACAGATGGATGAGATCGAGCTCTCTCCACTAACTGAAGGTAAGAGCCATGAGGGAAATTTACTTGTGCAATCTCCGTTACTACAACCAGTGCAAAACAGCCTATAATGCAGCAAGACTCGAGTAGTCTAACAGTTAGATTTTAGAACCTGTCGTTTTTATTGTCTAAGAGCTCTGGGGGAATCATTTCAGCCAATCGAAAGACAAAGTGGTGAATAATTGGCATATATGTTTATCACACTATTGCTGATAATAATGGACGTTGGTGAGTAAAGTCATGGAAAACTCAAAGCAGAATGCCAGCAAGCTCATTCAATGATTCTAGAGCCTTATCTTCGAAAATGGAACTAATATTCAGACATTCCTTTAATTTCACTGCTTAAAACTGAATTAAAGGCTCATTGATGCTATAATTGGTGCTGCCTTCAGATAGACAGGTGCCGGGTGAACAGTTATGGTGTAAAAGAGCAAACAGATCTTTTTCCGAAAAGGACAGAATCTTTATGTAAAATGGCCAACTGTCATCACTTAAAGGATATCCGAAATAGACACCAAAATCTTGTTGCTGTTCATACCTGTGGAATCTTATGGTCTCACCGAAGGCAAGTTTCCCGACAGTGAGGGGTGTGTCCAATTGGAAATCCCATTGACAACAATGGACCATACAATCTCACCACCAGAGAGCAGCACACTGTCCCCTGCCACTGCAAACATAATGTGGAGATGCCGGCGTTGGACTGGGGTAAACACAGTAAGAAGTCTGACAACACCAGGTTTAAGTCCAACTGATTTATTTGATAGTAAACTCACAAGCTTTTGGGGTTTCTCCCTTCGTCAGATGAATGGAGAGTTCTGGCCTCAGACAGAGCATATAACAGCACAGACAGTTTACAGAATACTGATTAGAATGTGAGTCTTTACAGCTAATCTGCTATTCAAGTCTTAAAGATGCTGACAATGTGAATGGAAAGAGCATTAAGCGCATGTTAAAGGGATGTGTATTGTCCCCAGACAGGACAGTAAGTGAAGTTTTGCAAACCCAGGCAAGTCATGGGGGTTACAGATAGTGCGACATGAACCCAAGATCCATGTTGAGACCTTCCTCATGTGTGCGGAACTTGGCTTTCAGTCTCTGCTCAGCGACTCTGCGCTGTCGTGTGTCGTGAAGGCCGCCTTGGAGAACGCTTACCCGAAGATCAGAGGCCAAATGCTCGTGACCGCTGAAGTGTCCGCCAACAGGAAGAGAACAGTCCTGCCTAGTGATTGTCGAGTGATGTTCATTCATCCGTTGTCGTAGTGTCTGCATGGTCTCTCCAATGTACCATGCTTCTCTTTAACCTATGCTTAATGCTCGTTCCACTCACATTGTCGGCATCTTTAAGACTTGAATAACAGGTTAGTTGTAAAGACTCGCATTCGAATCAGTAATCTGTAACCTGTCTGTGCTGTTATATGCTCTGTCTGAGGCCAGAACTCTCCATTCACCTGACAAAGGGAGAAACCCTGAAAGCTTGTGCGTTTACTATCAAATAAATCGGTTGGACTTAAACCTGGTGTTGTCAGACTTCTTATTGCAAAACAAACCACAGAGAGAGAGAAAGAAAATCCCACCTGGAATATATTATGGATATTTGCATCTTGAAAAGAGGGGCCTTACTGCTGTTTGATGCCTCTTTTGAAAAATGAAAGCAAGACCATTTTACCATTTTGATTCTAAGTGCTGGGCGGACTTGAAATTGGGAGTGTTTCAAATCCGACTTTTAGACCTGTTCTTAGGCATCTCCATACACAGTCTGCCTGAAAAAAATAGGAGCGATTCTGAATCATACTGCACAAGCCTGTGGGTGTAACTTAACGCACCCGAAACCCTGCAGCTCCGATTGGCGAATCCAACTGTGCATGTGCAGAAAAAGATAGAATGCGGCTCCCTTGCCACATCACTCCTAGGCTGGATAATGCCTCCCCCTAGACCCTACTGACATTGTCCCACCCCCACAACATTACTGACCCCTTATCCCCCCACCCTCCGCCACCCAGGCTGATTGGGGGCCCTTCCCCCCCTCCCACCAACAATCACAGGCAGAGTGACAGTGGATCCCCCCCTTCTCCCTCACTGATCCAGGCAGAGTGGCAGTGGATCTCCCCCCCACAACCCTTCTCCCTCACTGATCCAGGCAGAGTGGCAGTGGACATCCCCCCCAACCCTTCTCCCTCACTGATCCAGGCAGAGTGACAGTGGATCTCCCCCCCCTCCCCCATCGCTGATCTCAGGCAGAGTGGCAGCGGACACCCCTCACCTCCCCACCACCGCCCCCCTGCCCCACCCCCAACGATCTCAAGCAAAGTGCCATTGGATGTTCTTACTTCCTTTCTAACTTAAGCTCCCGAATCGGACTTTGGTGGACCATGCCTGTTTCGTGCCTTTTCTGGATGGGCGAGAACAGTGGTAGAGGGAGAAATGCCGATAAGGTTGGGTGCCCACCCTATTAAGTCAATTTAAATGCATACAAATGCATTCAATTGGCCATTGCATCCATTTTGGGCGTGGTACCAATCGCGTCCATTTTTGGGCCTTGGTAATAGGGGAACCAGTCGGGGGCGGTACGGATTGCACTTCTCACCTCACTCCCAACTTTACCAAGTTTTCACAACCAAAAATGGGCACAACGTGATAGTAAAATCGACTCCTCTGTGTTAGTATTGTAAACACCACCACGTGGCTGTGTTGCTAAGCTACTAATAGAGTTTAACATGACAATATCCAACTGGATTGGAAGGATATTATTATTGTCAACACAAAACAAATATCCCAGTGCAAAATCTCAGGGGGAGGCTGATAGTGTGTGAAATTGGTGTTTGCCAGGAGCACAGAACAAGCTCATGTGAATTGGCAGTCTAATTCATATCATGGCTTTCTTATTGAACTACATATATCTACATGCCTCCACCATCCTCAATTGCTGTCTGCTTGACTGCAGATTGTGAACTTGTCACCAAGGAATCCACAATAACCAATCCCGATTAATACTACTGAAACTTCCTGCCCTTGGGAACCACTGCCCTCCTCCTTCCCATCACTGACCTCACTCCCACTAATGTTATCCTCCCTCTCACCCGCACCATCCCTCTCCCTCGATCACTACTCTCCTTCTCACCAGTGCTACCCTATTTCCACTCACTGCTGTCCTCCCTTTCATTTTCACTCCCCTCCCTTTCTCTATTGTTAATGATTCACCAACGATACCCTGCTGATCAGCCACTGCTTCTTTCCCTTTCACCAACACTCCTCCTTCCAGTCAATGCTACTTTCCTCTCTGATCACTTCCTATTGTTGCCTCTTTCTTATTTTGACACATTTCTCAATTCTACTGCTTCACAACTGCCCCTTTCCTGCTCTTCCCACTTCCTCCTCTGATCATTCTGTTCCTCATTCCCTTTTTGAGGGATGCTGCTGACATTGCACCAGACATGCCTTTACATCTTTTCCTCCACTAAGCTCAGAGAAACATAGAAAATAGGTGCAGGGTTAGGCCATTCGAACCTTCAAGCCTGCACCACCATTCAATATGACCATGGCTGACCATGCACTTTCAGTATCCCACTCCCACTTTCTCTCCGTTCTCCTTGATCCATTTAGTCACAAGGGCCACATCCAACTCCCTCTTGAACATATCTAACAAAGTGGCCCAACAGCTTTCTGTGGGAGAGAATTCCACAGCTCTCTGAATGAAGAAGTTCTTCCTCATCTCAGTCCTGAATGACTTGCCCTTTATTCCTATCCTTCCCATGGAGCAGATAATTAGAAAGCTAAATGATAATCAGTGCCGAGGAGTAATGCTGCATAAAACTTGGACAGCTCTGTTACTGCTCCCCACACTCCCATTCTACTTTTTGTGGACATGCTGGAATTTATAGGCTCTTGAGTTTAAGCTTAAGGCTGCTCATTAATGTGTTTACTTGTCAGTGTCATGCCCTGAACAATGAATCTCTGTCTTCAGTTGCCACTGCCATCCATGCCCACAAATACGGCACTACTGGGACTAGGTGGCGCTGGTAATCCTAAAGGCCGCAGGGCTTTTCCAACTTGAATTCAGGATTAATCAATTGGCTACTTGATCATTGGCCCTAAACTCAAAGGGACTTCACCCCTTTCATCTGAATGTTAATGCAAAATTCCCTGAGAAAAAGAATGTTTCTTACATTCTGAGTCAATCCATCATTGGCAAGCTGTTCCAAGTGGAGGAAGGTTGGCTAATATGGATTACATGTTGTTACCATGGTTACTGATACATCTTTACAACATGCACATACACATCGGGTGTGATACGTTAATGCACATGAATGATACAGAATGAATAAGTCAGTGGTGTCTCCAGCGTCAGGTGTCACAGCCATGCTGTAGGCTGCGTTATGTATATCACTGAAAATAATTGAAGTTAATACTTGCAGTGCTTCAAACTCCACAGCACTGCCTTTGGCAAGGACTTTAGCATGCACTTCGCTGTGTTAACTGAAAATTGGAAGGCAGTAGTGCAAGGGAACGATAATGAAAGGCAACGACATTTGTTCCTCGAAGAAGAAAGACCACTGGCAACATGAGAACAGTGGCAGCAGTTGATTAATGGTGGGGGTGAAGCTGGTATTTATCAGCAGCATGATATGGGTGTTTAGCAAATCAACAGCCTGTTTTACACCATGCCCGATTTCTTCCTGCTAAGTTCAAAAAGAAAACCATGATATGAATTGGACTGCCAATTCACATGAGCTTGTTCTGTGTTCCTGGCAAACACCAATTTCACACACTATCAGCTTCCCCCCCGAGTTTTTGCACTGGGATATTTGTTTCGTGTTGACCATAATAATATCCACCTGATCCAGTTGGCTACTTTCGTGTTAAACTCTATTAGTAGCTTAGCAACACAGCCATGTGGTGGTATTTACAAAACTGACATAGAGAATACAATCTTTAATTAGTATCAACAATCACCTAAAAATAACAACACGGGAAATGTCCATATAGTCCACATTGGTGTTTGTCCTTCAATGTGTCATGTTCTCTTTATTTAAATTTTTTGTTCAACGACCTGCCTTAATCTATTCCTAAAATTGAACATGGTCTCTCCTTGAATCATCAGCTCTGTTATTACATTCCACACTCTCACCATGAAGTATTTAACACAGACTTTTCAACTTATTAAACAATGTCGTGTAAAATGTATTCTGGAGCTATGGTAAAAATAGTCTGAAAATATATTAGACATAAAACTGTAATTGTCCCCCACAGCATCACACAAGCAAAATATTTAATAGATGACTGAACATAATTTTTAAAATTCATTCACAGGGTGTGAGAATGGCTGGCAAAGCCAGCTTTTGTTAAACATTACTAATTGCCTTTGCAATGTTAATAATCAGCAGCCTTCATGCAGTCCATGAAGTGTAGGTACACCCACAGGGCTGTCCGGGAAGATTTTGATGCAGCAACAAAGAAGGAAAGAGAATGGTGGGTGGAGGGCAGAGGGGTTTTCAGGCCCCTTCCCTGCAGCTTGGTTCTCGGTGGTGGGAGGCAGCCTGCTGTTGCTGAGCGGGGCATCTTCTGGTCTCTCTGCTGACAATGGGATTTCCCTTTGATTTCACTCACCATTTCTAGGAAACCCCCAGCGGGGAGTCACTGTCGATGGGACCAGAAGATTCCACCTGCGGGAGCTGGAAAATCACTCCCAGAATAATGTGTGACCTGGAGGTAGTGGTGTTCCCATGCATCAGTTGCCCTTATTCAGTGAGGATTTGGACAATGCTGTCACTGAAGTATTGGCGAGTTGCTGTAGTACATGCTGTAGGTGGTAGATATTTCAGTGTGCCTCTGTTGGAGGGATGTAATGTTTAACAAATTGTTTGGGGAACTAATCAAGTGGGGTTGCTTTGTCCTTGATAGTGTTAGGATTCAGGAGTATTCCTGAAGCTGAACTCATCCAGACAAGTGGAGAAAATGCCAGAATTGAATTTTGAGAATTTTATAATAATTTCAAACTAAAAGTCATTGGGGAGAATTTTTCCATCTGGCTCACACGGGATTTGTAGCAGACAGGCGCGGACCATGCAAAGATCTACTGATCTCGGCGGGCAGTATTTTCCATCACTTCATCCACCGGCCTCTCCACCCACGGCAGGAGCTGAAAAATCAATTTCTCACCATTGTAACAGGAGGCGGTATTTTCCACTTCTGCCCACCACCAGAGGCTGACGTGAAACCAATTTGCTTCTTACAGTGGCATGGTGACATAGTGGTCAGCACTGCTGCTTCACAGCACCAGGGACACAGATTCAATTGCCAGCTTCGGTCTTTGTTGATGCGCGTTCTCCCCATATTTGCGTGGGTTTCCTCTGGATGCTCTGGTTTCCTCCCACAGTCCGAAAGACGTGCTGGTTAGGTGCATTGGCCATGCTAAATTCTCCCTAACAGGCACCGGAGTGTGGCGACAAGAGGATTTTCACAGTAACTTCATTACAGTGTTAATGTAAACTACTTGAGACACTAATAAACAAATTAGACTAAACTAATGGGATGCAGATGAAGGCCCAACTGGAAGTATACTTCCCCATCCAAACATCAGTGCTGCCATCGAGAATCATTCCAGTCCAGAACATATCTGGGGCAGCTTACGGAGGTAAACTGGTTTGTCAAGAGGATGGAACCTGAGGGATACCTTACCTTGGAAGGAAATAATTATGGTAATAGAAATTAGAAAAGTAACAAGTGAAATTAGAAGGCAGGTGAAACAAAGGTGAGCATCAACTGAGTTAGAATGTGGAATAATGTCAAAAAAAGATGTTAAAGGCACTCCACCTGAATGTGCACAGCATTCACAACAAGGTAGATGATTTAAAGGTACAAATAGAGGTAAAAGAGTATGATTTAATTGGCATCATGGAAACATGGCTACAGGGTGACCAAGTCTTGGAATTGAATATTCAAGGATTTACAACATTTAGGAAAGAATAAAGAGGTGTTGTTGCTGATAATAAGCGATGGGATCAGTGCATTAATGAGGAAGGATCTCAAATTAGAAGAACAAAATGTGGGATCTGTTTGGCTGGAACTAAGAAACAGCAAGGTGCAGCAAACATTGGTAGAAGTCGTTTATAGGCCGCTAAACAGTAGTGGTAATGTGGGGCATGGTATTAACCAGGAGATGAGAGAAGCATGTAACATGACTAAGATAGTCATGGGTGATTTCAATCTGCATATTGACAGAGTAAACGTACTGAGTACTAATACTGTGCGGGACGAGTTTCTGGAATATGTCAGGGATGGTTTTCTGTACAGTCTGTTGAGGTACATGGTAAAGAACAGGCTACTTTAGAAACATAGAATCACTAAAGTGCAGAAGGAGGCCATTCGGCCCATCGAGTCTGCACCAACAAAAATCCCACCCTGGCTTTATCCTCACAACCCCACATATTTACCCTGAAAATCCCCCGACACTAAAGGGCAATTTGGCATGGCCAATCAACCTAACCTGCACATCTTTGCACTATGAGAAAAAAACTGGAGCACCCAAAGGAAACCCATGCAGTCACAGGGAGAACGTATAAACTCCACACAGTCATCCAAGATGAACTCAGGTCCCTGGCTTTGAGAAGCAGCAGTGCTGTCCCTAGATCTAATATCATGTAATGAAAAAGGACTAACTGGGGAAATTATTAAGTTATGAGGTGGATACATAAAAAGGAATATTTAGCTGAGATAAATGGATACGTAAAAAGGGACCTTTAGTTGAGATGAATGTGGATCTATTACAGGCAGACTCAGGAGAATTCATAATGGGGAATAGAGAAATGACAAAGAAGCTAAATGATTACTTTGTGCCTGTCTTCACTGCAGAAGATACAAAAAAATCTCCCAGAATTAGAGATCCAAGGAACGAGGAAGAATGGGGAATTGAAAGAAATTTCTATTTGTAAGAAGGTTGTATTGGAGAAATTAGTGGAACTGAAGGTTGATTAGTTCCTGGGACCTGATAATATATATTCTAAAGTGTTAAAAATGTTATTATGGAGATAGTGGATACATTGATATTCATTTTCCGAAATTCTATAGATTCTGTAACGGTTCCTACAGATTACAAAGTAGCAAATGTGACCCCATTGTTTAAGAAGGGAGTGAAAGAGGAAACAGACCTGTTAGCCTGACAACAGTAATGGGAAGAGTTATAGAGTTTATTATAAACGATGTGATAAGTAGACAGCTGGATGATAATCATCTGATCGTGCACATTCAAGATGGATTTATAAATGGGTAAACATGTTTGATGAACTTGGAGTTTTCTGAGAACCTTAAAAACAGAATTGTTAAAGGGGAGTCAGTGGATATCATATACTTGGATTGTCAGAAGGCTTTTGATAAAGTCCCCACAGAAGTTTGGTTAACAAAATCCGAGCACGTAGGCTAGGAGGTAATATACAGATATGGATTAAGAATCAGCTAACAGGTAGAAAACAGAGTATGTGAATGAATGAGTCATTCTCATGTTGGCAGGCTTGAACTAAAGTATCAGAACTTGGGCACAGCTGTTCATATTATATACCAGAGATGTGGATGTAGGGACCAAATGTGATATTTCCAAGTTTGCAGATGACACAAAGCTAGGTGAGATTGTGCGCAAAGCAGATTCAAGAGGATTTGAAGAGACTTAGTGAATGGGCAAGAAGATGACAGATGGAATATATTGTGGACAAACGTGTGGTCATCTGCTTTGGTAGGAGGAACAGAGGTGCAGAGAATTTCTTAAATGGTCAAAGATTAGAAATTGTAGGTGTAGAAAGAGATCAAGATGTCCTCATCAAAAAGTCTCTGTTATGCCTCCTCCTCCTCCCATCTGGTGGAAAGAGAACATCCCACCTGGGCTCCACATGGTCGAGCGGGATGCCCAAGGAGGCATCGCTGAATTTAGGTGCCAGAGCTCCCTGTGCACTTCTGGCCATCTGCTCAATCAGTGTTGTGTAGTTAGTGTCTGGATGCATTTTAACTATGGCACCCTGATATGGTAAGAAGTCTCACAACAGGTTAAAGTCCAACAGGTTCATTGGGTTCCAAAAGCCACTAGCTTTTGGAGTGCTGGCTGCCCCTTCGTCAGATGAGTTCTGATCACAAACAGGGCATATAAAGACACAAAATCAATTTACAGAATAATGATTGGAATGCGAGTCTTTACAGATAATTAAGTCTTAAACGTACAAATAATGTGAGTGGAGAGAGCTTTAAACATAGCTTAAAGAGATGTGTATTGTCTCCAGACAGGACAGTTACTGAGATTTTGCAAGTCCAGGCAAGTCATGGGAGCTACGGATAGTGTGATATGAACCCAAGATCCCGGTTGAGGCCATCCTCAAGTGTGTGGAACTTGGCTATCAGTCTCTGCTCAGTGACTCAGCGCTGTCGTGTGTCATGAAGGCCGCCTTGGAGAACGCTTACCCGACGATCAGAGACCGAATGCCCGTGCCCACTGAAGTGTTCCTCAACAGAAAGAGAACACTCTTGCCTGGTGATTGTCGAGCGGTGTTTATTCATCCGTTGTCGTAGCATCTGCATGGTCTCCCCAAGGTACCTCGGGGCATCCTTTCCTGCAGCGTATCAGGTAGACAACGTTGGCCGAGTTGCAAGAGTATGTACCATGTACCTGATAGATGGTGTTCTCACATGAGATGATGGCATCCCCCACTAACTGTCCTGTCTGGAGGCAATACGTATCTCTTTAACCTGTGCTTAACGCTCTCTCCACTCACATTGTCTATACCTTTAAGACTTGATTAGCTGTAAAGACTCACATTCCAATCATTATTCTGTAAATTGAGTTTGTGTCTTTGTATGCCCTGCTTGTGATTAGAACTCCCACTCACCTGACGAAGGGGCAATGAGTGCTCCAAAAGCTAGTAGCTTTTGCTACCAAATAAACTGTTGGACTTTAACCTGGTGGTGTGAGACTTCTTATTGTGTTTATCCCAGTCCAACAACGGCATCTCCACATCACCCTGATACGGTGCCAGGGCGTGCACCATCCAGCCAGCCCTGTCGCACTAAACACCAGGAAACCGGCAACTGCATTACTAACATGGACAGGATTGTGTAATATTGTGCAAATTTCCAGCGACCCCTACAGTGGGAAACTCTATCCATCCCTACCCCACCAAGGGCCCTCATCCCAGAAAGGAAAATTTTGTCCAGGAATATAATTCTACCCTTCAGTCTATTAAAGCACACTTGTGTCCCAAACTTCCATGGAGAAGTTATCACAGTCAGATTGTCATTCCACTTCTTTTTCCTCTTGGGGAGCTGTACATTTCTGGCCTGGGCTTCTGACCCAGGCCTGGTCTCAGGTTCAGGGGATTTGGAAGGGGTGGGCAGCAGGAGCAGGTGGAGGGGAGAATGGGTGCAATGGTGAGGCAGGCAATGGTGGTACTTGGGTGTCAGTGGGGTGACTGGGGAGTCAGCTGTGTAGTTACCCAGATGTCAGATAAGGCTTTACTCTATCTTTCCAGTGTAGCTATCAAGATAATTTCGATAGAAGTGTCCAAACTCTCCAACTCTAACTTGGAGACTTCCGGGAATTGCAAATTGCCCATCACAAATTGAAACTTCTCCAGAAACTTGCAAAAATGTTTCACATAAAACAGGCTTTTATGCTAATGGTAGGCATGCTACTAATTTTACACTTCAGGGAATGTAAGGATGTTCAGATCCATCATTTTTATGTGTATATATTGAACAGCACCAGACAATTAGATTGTCTAATCTTGATAATCAAGCAAGCATTTGCAGTAACATGCACATGTGTTTTACTGCCCACCAAAGCCCACGCTTAATCACAAAACAAATGTTCTCTTTGAGCCATTCGATTCTGGCAGAGGTTGTATATAGTTTTATGATGAATTATTGATCAGAAATAGAATTAGTTAAGATATTCTAAACAATTTTGTTTGCCCCTTTGAAGCAAAATTAATTTTCTGATAATAGATTTGGACTATAAATCCAACACCAAATTGGATACACCTGTTCTTTATTTCAAGCAGAGGAGAGTCTCAAATATTTCAGTAATTTAGAGAAACATGAACTATTTTTCCCCATCCTTGCAAACCTTACACATTGAACATGCAGTCCTGCAGACATCTTCCAGCATGGCACCTCAATATCTACACTGGAAGCTTCTTCACCCTTATACCCTCTTCACCTCTTCACCTCATATATCCCTTTCAGTCATGTAGTGTGTATACTGAATCATAAACAGAAAATGCTAAATGTATTCAACAGATCAGGAACACCTGTGAAGAGAGAAACAGAGGTGATGGCCGGGATTTTCCAGCCCCGCCCTTCCCTTTAAAAGTCACTGAATGTTTTGCTGGGTCGTCAAATGTTGCGTCGCGCTCGTAGAACTGGAAAATCCCAACCAGTGTTTCAGCTCAGGAAACTCTTGTCAAGACTACATTTTTTTGGAGGAATGGATTGTGTATATCGTCTGCTTATTTGCATCTGTCTCCTTTTGGCATTGCGAAAGAACATAAATTCACTCAAATCCCAGACATTAAAGCTGATCAAACACTATGGGCAGGATTTTACAGCCTCACATGAGCGAGAGTGGAAATTCCCACCCGAGGTCAATGGACATTTCTAGTGTCTGCTCCTCGCCCACTCTGATTCTGTGGCGGGCGGAGCGGTAGAATTCCGGTGTATGGATGCAATGTTCTCGCCTCCCCCGCCATGGGAATCGTAGCGGGCAGTGGTGGACCATGCAAAGGTCCATTGACTTCTGGCAAGAATTTCCAACCTTGGGGTGAGTGCAGCCTGAAAATCCCCCCTATTTACCAGCTCTGTTTATCCCATCTTTTCAGGCAATCAGTAATAACTCCTCATCTGTTAATGATTCATCTGAGGTGATCGACCTCTAGTTAATATGCACATTTCGATTGTTTTTGATCTTTCTCAATACATTCTCAATGCTTCTCCAGTTGTCTATGCAATTGTGTAAGGCACGATGGCAGAATAAGTTTAAGATGTCCATTTCTAAATCTTTACAGACTACTCCTCTTGAGGTGAAGATCAATTTCTGATCTGCATTTCAGAGTCATGAAGATTTTTTGTGCTGCCAGATTTTCTGTCCCACCCACATTGGGTGCCACCACTGGCAGAGCTGAGCGATTTTAACACTGGCCAGTTATTAATAGGTCAGTCAGCTTATGATTGCTTTCAACTGCCAGCTTTGAGCGATTCAAACACATGCCGATCTTGCACACACACCGAGTGTAATATTCAGGCCCAGAATTATATCTTAAGAACAGGACTGTGAATTTATAATAAGAAGTCTCACAACATCAAGTTAAAGTCTAATCAGCTTACATGGAATTTCAGAGCAGTTCTCCTTCATCAGGTGAGTGAAGAGTTGGGTCCACAAACACGGCATATATAGACAGAGACACAATTGCAATATAATGGATGGAATGTGAGTCTTCACAGGGAATCAAGTCTTTACAGATACAGACAGTGAAAGTGGAGAGAGGGTTAAGCACAGGTTAAAGAGGTCTGAATTGTCACAAGCTAGGACAGTTAGTAGGACTTTACAAGCCCAGACCAAATAGTGGGGGGCTACAGATAGTGTGACATTATCCCAAGATCCGGGTTGAGGCCATCCTCACGTGTGCAGAACTTGGCACTCAGTTTTTGCTTGGCGATGCTGCTTTGTCGAGTGTCTTGAAGGCCGCCTTGGAGAACGTTCATCCGCCCAAGGATTACAAGCTGAATGCTCTTGACTGCTGAAGTGTTCCCCGAGTGGAAGGGAACAATCCTGCCTGGCGATTGTCGTGCGGTGTCCGTTCATCCATTGTCATAGAGTCTGCATAGCCGTCGCTGATGTACTTTGCCTTGGGACATCCTTTCCTGCGGTGTATGAGGTAGACAATGTTGGCCAAATTGCATGAGTATGTACTGTGTATCTTGTTGGTGGTGTTCTCACATGTGATGGTGATATCCATGTCAATGATCTGGCACGTCTTATAGAGATTGTTGTGGCAGGGTTGTCTGGATTTGGGGTCGCTGTTCTCCTGAAGGCTGGGTAGTTTGCTGCAAACAATGGTTTGTTTGAGGTTGCGCGGTTGATTGAAGGCAAGTAGTGGGAGTGTGGGGATGGCCTTGATGAGATGTTCAACTTCATCGCTGACATGTTGAAAGCTCTAAAGAAAATGTTGTAGCTTCTCCACTCCGAGGAAGTACTGGACGACAAAGGGTACTCTGTTGGTCATTTCTTCTGAGGAGGCTGGTATGGTTTTACGCGGTGTATATCAACAAGTTCCATTCCACCTTCAGACTCAACATGAACTACTCTCCATAAGCCCATGGATAACGTCGCGATTCTCCTCTGCTCCAGCTTTCTTTCTAAGCACATTAAAGAAAACATGTCCTATGAATAAGCTCCCCGTGTATGCAGGATCTGCTCAAATGAAGAGGAATGCAACAGACACTGAAAGAAGCCCTCATAAGAACGGGATATGGTGCTTGATTCACCGATCAACAGTTCTGATCCACCATAGGAGAAACTGCACCGACTGAGCAGAAACGGATAGCCAACATCAGCACACATGAAGTCGGCCTCAACCGGGATCTTGGGTTCATGTCACGCTAGATGTACCCTCACCATTTGGCCTGGCCTTACAAAATCCTACTAACTATCCTGGCTTGAGATATTTCACATCTCTTTAATCCGTGATTATCCCTTTTTCCACTCGCACTATCTGTACTTGTAAAGATTTGACTACTTGCAGAGACTCGCATTCCAACCATTATCTTGCAATTGTGCCTCTATCTATATACGCTGTGTTTGTGAACCCACCAATCCTCTCACCTGATGAAGGAGCAGAGCTCTGAAAGTTCATGATTCCAAATAAATTTGTTGGACTTTAACTTAGTGTTTGAGACTTCTTACAGTGCCAACCCCAGTCCAATGTCAGCATCACCACATCATGAATTAACAATGGCATGTTTTTAAGCAAAGGGATGGCAATCTTATAGAAGAGATATGTTGATTATAACAAACTCCTTCAAGTGTCAAGATGATGTGTATAAATAAATGAGTAAAAACCAATGAAAAATGAACACAGTGCACAACTTGGAGAGAGGTTGGAGGGGAGCTAGAGATCTGATAAAATGAAGATAAGGAAATGGGTTTTATAGCTAAAGTTTTAGAATATAAAAGCTGACATTTAATGGCAGATCTAATGAAACCATAACAAAACCACAGAGTAATGGGTTCCATTACAGGACTCCAAGCCAGTGAAAGGATATTACTCTCATAAAGAGAAAGTATATAAACAATAAAATCTTGAACAATTGTGGCTAGGAGAACAGAGAAGATTACAGACTGATTTCTACAGGTGAAGAGGTGGGATAGGTAGTTAGGAGCAAATTGTTTTTAGTGATTGACAATTCGGGAATAGATACTGGTTTAAATTTAAGAGATTTGGGACAGAGAGAAGAAATCCGTTTTACACAGATTTATCAGGCTATGGAAAGCATTAGCAGAGCTAGTGAGCGAATCAGTGGCCATCTAACTGTTTAGAATAGGTGTTTGGGTGTTTGAAATCAATATTGATTAAGGGCTAAGGGAAAAAGGGCAGGCACATGGGTAGTGCACTTGTATGGAGTTTCAGCATCAACATGATCTGGTTGGGTTGAACAGCCTGTTTCTCTCTTGTAATTCCTGTGTAATTCAATTTAATTATTCCTTTATCAGGAAACCTCAGAAGGTGAAGAGTAGTTTATATCAAATGAGTTGAGTCAATATTTGCCTTCACCCGTAATAATTTTTTTTCAAACTAAAAGTGTGGTAAATTAAATTAGTCAAGCATATTCAATTCTGGTAGAATATCATTTGAATATAATTCAAAAAAGCCCTTGTGCTCTGGGGTATTGCCATTTTCAATTATTTTTTATTTAAAAGCCAGGAGACGTGTATAGAATTTACAGATACATTTTCCAACATGTCGTATTTAAAATAAAACTTACAATGTTTTTGCAAGTGTGTATTTTGTTCAGCACAACATATTGTACATTTGTGGCCTCTGCCTCAGAAACAGTATTTGGTATATGTGGTGCCTCAGACCTGCTTCTCCAATGTTGCAGGCAACATTGGGGAACATGGAGTTTTAACTTTAAAAGGCACAGTAAGAAGTCTAACAACACCAGGTTAAAGTCCAACAAGTTTACTTAGAATCACAAGCTTTCAGAGTGCTGCTTCCATCGATGGAGATGCGCTCCAAAAGCTTGTGATACCAAATAAACCTGTTGGACTTTAACCTGGTGTTGTGAGGCTTACTGCGCCAACCCCAGTCCAATGCTGGCATCTCCACATCATGACAAACTTAAAAGATACTCAGAATTAGGCCTGGATGAGGGAATTAAGTGCAATGAAAATGTTGATGCCATCATGCTACCTATTAGAAAACGCCATTTCCATTGAAGGCTGTGTTAGTGGTTATAATCTAACAGAAGGATAAGCTGTAGTATGATCAATATGTGTAACACAGTAGCTAAATATTTTAAAATAAATCAATTTTAACCTTACCTACTTGCTTGCTTATTTAATGCTCAATCATTGTGGAGACCAACTTAGATAAGCCTGAATGAATTGAAGTGGGTGGGCACTTAAACCTACCCAGCTTACTAACTCAATTTGTAGCCCCCAAAAATTGACCATTCTCTATTTTCACCTGGCCTACTGAATAGGTGACAAGGACATTGACACAAAGCTAGCGGAGTCCTTACTTGGGGTTGGCAAGGTGGCACTGCTACCTCACAGTGTCAAGGACTGGGGTTAGATTTCTGGCTGCGGAAGTACACCCCTGCTCTCACCAATCATCCCACACCCCACAGTGGGATCCATCTGTCTGGCACCAGCAATCTTAACCCCACACCTCCATTGCAGACCTGCTCCATGATGTCAAAGAACAAAAACAGCCCAGGAAACAGGCCCTTCGGCCCAACAAGCCCGCGCCACCATTTTAACACTACCAGTACCCCCCTCCACCCATGACCCTTATCTATTGTTTTATGGCCATCCACATTGAGAGAAACTAATTTAGGGACAATTTATTACTTCCAATCAGCCTAATAGCACATCTTTGGGGTGTGGGAGGAAACCGGAGCACCCGGAGAAAACCCACGCAAGCACGGGGAGAATGCGCAAATTCCTACAGACACCGGCCCAAATCCATGTGTCTGCACAGCTAGCAGTGATAGTCACTGAGCTGTCGTGTTGCCCAGCATCTGGTCCAGTTTAAGCACACACTAACGACATGAAGCACTAGGCCAATCTCAAACAATCAAGAGAAGCCCAAGTACGACCCATCGTGTATGCCCCTCGTTGGACAACAAGGCGGACCGACTTAAAACCTGTGAATGAAAAGAGAAAAATCATTATTATCATACCATATCCATTTACCTTACCAGGGATGCCCCAATGCTAATGAACCTTATTTAAAACAATCTCCTATATCCACCCATCTCCAACCCACTCATGTGCCTGTCTAAGTTACTCTTAAACAACTCTAGCGTGCTTGCCTCCACCACCTTACTTGGCAGAGCATTCCATACCCCCACTACCCTCTGTGTGAAAAACCTCCCTCTAATATCTGTGTTATACCTCTCCCCCCTCACCTTAAGCCCCTGGCCCCTCGTACTGTGTGTCTCTAACATAGGAAATAGCTTACCTCTGTTTACTCTATCTATACCCTTTATAATCTTATATACCTCTATTAGATCCCCCCTCAGTCGCCATCTTTCAAGGGAAAACAGCCCCAATTTGTTCAATCTTTCCTTATAACCCAGTCCTTCCATACCAGGCAACATCCTGGTAAACCTCCTCTGCACACTCTCCAGAGTCTCCACGTCCTTCTGGTAGTAAGGCGACCAGAACTGGACGCAGTACTCTATAAGCGGCCTAACCAACATTCTATACAATTGCAACATTAGACTCCAGGTCTTATACTCCAACCTCTTATAGTCTATATGTCACCTCTGCCTGGTTCTGGTTCAGCAGTGGCCACAGCCCCTTATGGTGCCACTGGAACTGAAGAGCTGCTAGCCAATCGAAAGTGCTGGCTGCAGTCGAAGTGGGGGTGGGGAGGGTGCGATTCTCCCAAAAGTGCTGAACTGGTGAGAAAACTCTTCTCGATCACAGCCTGATGCTGAGTAGTTAATTGTCTGTTGCACATAAAAATTAGATCAGGGCTCCCAAAGGTATCCGAGGTGGAGCTGCATAACCATCCGTGATCTTATTGAATAGCAGACTGGACTCAAAGGGTCAAAAATCTTACCCCTAATTTATGTGCTCATATGCTCTCACCCATGGATGGGGCCATTGTTGCCCCATAAAATCCCAAACACTGGGATAAATTTTCAAATCCAAGTCACTGTAAGAATCGTCGTGGGCAGGACAACAATTTAATGGATGATTAAAAGATCCTTTGACCTCAAGCGGAATATTCCAGCCCTGGGCAGGCAGCGACAGAAAATCCCACCCAATTGCTTTGCTCATTAGTTTGGAATTTACTTACCTTCTGCTGTCAGCGATGTGATCTGGTTTTAATAATCTGGACAATGCGAAGCAGCCCGTTAAAATCTACATCATGAGGTAATTTTAGAATCCTAAAAACTTGTTCCAGGGCATAAGTTTGCTTTGAATACAATCAAAACTTCCTGTACAACTTGCAAGAAATATTAGAGCTGTTTTGCAAAATGTATTTTCCCTCCTATGCTTCTCAACAAATCTATTTGCATATCAATTAATACAAAATATACCATTCACCAAGCACCATATTAAAATGTTTCTTTTTATTTCACTTTAAAATATCCCTTGGTATTTCTAAGACTGGGAACTGGTAAAATTTGTTCCCAGACAGCTGGAATTTAGTTTAATTACAACATGCAATCATTTACAACTTGTTAATAACTTGATTTAAAACAATTATGTTTTGATTAGAATAGGGTATGCTATTCTTGTTCCTCTATAAATTTAAAAACAATAAAATCATTTGATAATTTTCAAAATGTACCTATTAGTGTGTCTGTGTCCAAAAGATTATGCTTAACCTTAGAGTCTGCTCGAAGGTGGGGCATTGTGATAATAATTTCACTGAACTGGTAATCCAAGGCTCATGGGTACAAATGCCAGCACAGTAGCTGGTGGAATTTAAATTCAATTAATGAAAGCTAGTCTCTGTAATGGTGATATTACCAAGGGTCACTAAAAAAAACATCTGATTCATGAATGTCCTTTCAGGAAGATAATCTGTCATCAGGTCTGGCCAGGTCTGGCCTTCGTGTGACTCCAGATCCACAGCAATATCGTTGTCTCTTAAGTTTCCTTTAAAATGGCCTAGCAAGCCAGTTAATTCAAGGGCAATTAGGGATGAGTGACAAATGCTGACCTTACCAGAGAGGCCCATATCTCATGAAAGAACAAAACAAAAGCTCGGTTAGAGGGAGATTGCCTTGGTGGTTAATTTATCCTGGGAGATGGCTAATTTTGGGCAGGCTCCTTCCAACACAATGATTTTATAACCAGTGTAAAAGATTGCAGAAATCACAATGGAGGCAATTTGTACTCAAACATTTGTGATGCCGATAATGGGTGAATTACACCAAAAAACCACAGCAGAATGGAGCAGAGACTCAGCCCACTTGGTTGATAAAGTCTGTATAAGGGTAGAGATTGCGTGAAGTTTTATTTTAGTATTAAACAATTTTGTTAACCGCAGATTTGAAGCAGATAAAATGCAGGTAGCATTCTCTCAATTTGAATTAAGTAATTTGAGCAATATTTGACATTATTTGCTTGAATTTCTCTGGAGTTCTTTCTTCATGTAGTAACATGCAAATATAAGCTTAGAGCTCAAATGAAGAGTTATCGTTCTTCATTCGCAGGTGAAAATCTTCCGTCTGGGAAATGAAATAGCATCCATATTTTGCAAATTTGCAGAATGAAGCTAACCACTACTTAAGATCAGAAAGTTTTAGATTATCTGTAGTTGAGTACGTTGCAGAAAAAAATTCCTGAGCACTGTAGGATTTTAAATTGGAACACAGCCTCTTTTAAAATTTTCCCTTACTTATTTTCTAACTGTTCCTGGATGACTATTTTGAAATCCCTGAAGCATCACAAAGACATAGGGGAATGCTCATGACTTTTAAAACATCTTTGCTTGGAATTGATACATCGATGATAATGTTAGGCTGTAATCTTGACTTAAAAAAAACAAGGTTATTCTACATCATTAAAGTTTAGCTGTCATGACATTCCAATTCTCTAGAACTGTAATTTCTCACTGAGATGAATACATAATTAACAACATTTATTTTAAAACACAAAGAGATTATATCAAAAGAAAAAGACAGGGGAAAAAACTCAGAGGGAAGACACATTATTTCACTGTCCTGGGATTTGCAAATGTGCCTGTTGTAAAAGTGAATAATAAAAGACATATATTAATAGAGTGAATACAGATTTTGGTCTCAGAGTATACTTAGCCTTCACAAAGGTTTACCTTTGTTCGCCATTTAATTTGAGATTGTTACTATTATGTTTTTCTTGTTATCACTGAATGAAAATCCTTGGAAGACAGAAAATTGTTCAGTCTGATAATCTATTCTCAGTTATGTGGCATTTCGAAGCTAAAAGCATCATTAATCATGATGAATGCTGGAGGATGAAAATCTACGGGAAGGCTGGTATTTTTTATCGATTGAAGTTGGCAACAGCCCCATGAAACAATTCAGATTACTGAATTATTAATTATTAAATTCAGTAGTGAAAAACACTCAGAATTGGACTGTTAATAAATATTACTTGGATATACTTTTCCATGTTTTCCGAAAGTATCTGAATAATTCAGATTTTAGTTTTTCAGAGATACATTATTGGCTGAGAAACAAGATCTCATATTGTTTGAAAGTAAAAATAGATCTTACAAAAAAAGGTAATTGAGGGAAATTTTAAATTCCATTACCCTGAGATTGAGCTAATGGAATAAAAATTGGCATCTTTATTCAGCTTGGGAAATCTATGACTTGTGTTCATGTTTCCCAAACTAACGTGGCCCATCATTTATCATTCCAAAACTTGTAAGAAATCTCACAACACCAGGTTAAAGTCCAATGGTTTCATATGGAATTACGATCTTTCAGAGTGCTCTTCCTTCATCAGGTGAGTGAACGTAGGTTCACAAACATGTCATATATAGGCAAAGACACAAGTGCAAGATAATTACAGATTGGAATTATCTTGCAATTGTGTCTTTGCCTATATATGACATGTTTGTGAGCCTACCTCCACTCATCTGACGAAGGAGCAGCATTCTGAAAGCTTGTGATTCCATTTAAACCTGTTGGACTTTAACCTGGTGTTGTGCAACTTCTTAAGAACATAAAAAATAGGAGCAGGAGTAGGCCATCTAGCCCTTCGAGCCTGCCCCGCCATTCAATAAGATCATGGCTGATCTGAAGTGGCTCAGTTCCACTTTCCTGCTTTCTCCCCATAACCCTTAATTCCCTTGCCTACCAAAAACCTATTTACCTGTGTCTTAAATATATCTAGCGAGGTAGCCTCCACTACTTCAATGGGCAGAGAATTCCAGAGATTCACCACCCTTTGAGTGAAGAAGTTCCTCCTCAACTCCGTTCTAAACTGCCCCCCTTATCTTGAGGCTGTGCCCTCTAGTCCTGTTGTCCTTTCTGAGCAGGAAGAATCTCTCTACCTCTACCTTATCCATCCCCTTCATTATCTTATACGTCTCTATAAGATCCCCCCTCATCCTTCTAAACTCCAACGAGTACAGACCAAGTCTATTTAGCCTCTCTTCATAGTCCAACCCCCTCATCTCCGTTATCAGCCTAGTGAACCTTCTCTGCACTCCCTCCAAGGCCAAAATATCCTTGCGCAAGTACGGCGACCAAAACTGCACACAGTACTCCAGCTGTGGCCTCACCAGTGCCCTGTACAGTTGCAGCAAGACCTCCCTGCTTTTATATTCTATCCCCTTCGCTATAAAGGCCAGCATCCCATTCGCCTTCTTGATCACCTGCTGCACCTGCAGACTGGGGTTTTGCGACTCATGCACAAGGACCCCCAGGTCCCTCTGCACCATAGCATGCTGCAGCTTTTCACCCTTTAAATAGTAATCCCTCCTACTGTTATTCCTGCCAAAGTTGATAACCTCACACTTGCTAACATTGTTCTCCATCTGCCAGGTCCTCACCCACTCGCTCAGCCTATCCAGATCCCTCTGCAGACTTTCCACACCCTCTGCACAATTTGCTTTTCCACTCATCTTCATGTCATCAGCAAATTTCGTCACCCTACACTCAGCCCCCTCCTCCAGATCATCTACATAAATGGTAAATAGCTGAGGCCCCAGCACCGATCCCTGCGGCACTCCACTAGTTACCAACCGCCAATCAGAATAGCACCCATTGATACCAACTCTCTGCTTCCTATTAGGCAACCAATCCTCTATCCAAGCTAACACCTTACCCCCAACTCCATGCCCCCTAACCTTCTGAAGCAACCTTTTGTGCGGCACCTTATCAAACGCCTTTTGAAAATCGAGAAACGCCACATCCACCAGTTCCCCTCTGTCTACCACATGAGTCACATCCTCGTAGAATTCCAATAAATTCATCAAACACGACTTCCCCTTAACGAATCTGTGCTGTGTCTGCTCTATCAAACAATTCTTCTCTAGGTGCCTCGCTATTTCTTCTTTGATGACGGATTCAAACATTTTTCCAACAACAGACGTTAAACTAACCTGCCTATAATTCCCTGCCTTTTGCCTGCTACCTTTTTTAAACAGCGGTGTAACATTAGCCATTTTCCAATCTTCCGGCACTTCCCCAGAATCCAGCGAAGTTTGGTAAATAATCACTAAGGCATCCACTATCACCACTGCCATTTCTTTCAGAACCCTGGGATGCATTCCATCTGGTCCTGGGGACTTGTCCACCATCAGTCCCGCTAGTCGATCAAGCAGTACCTCTCTAGTGACAGTAATCGCATTCAGGCCCTCAACTCCTACCGTCCTTCTATCTTTAATATCCGGCAAACTATTCGCGTCCTCCTCCGTGAAGACCAAGGCAAAAAACTTATTTAAGTCCTCAGCCATTTCCTCATCTCCCACCACTAAATCCCCCCTCTCATCCTCTAAGGGTCCAACATTCACTCTAGCCAGCCTCCTCCTCTTTATATATTTGTAAAAACTCTTACTGTCCTTTTTTATATTTAGTGCCAGTTTAGCTTCATAGTCTATCCTTCCTCTCTTTATCAACTTCTCAGTCAATCTTTGTTGATTTTTAAACCTCTCCCAATCTTCTACTCGCCCACTACTTTTAGCCACTCTAAATGCATCAGCTTTTAATTTAATACTCTCCTTTACTTCCTTCGATAACCACGGCTGATTATCCCTTCTCCTACGTTCCTTCTTTACCATTGGAATATATTTCTGCTGAGCACCGAAAAAGATCTCCTTAAAGATCCTCCACTGTTCCTCAGCAGTCCTACTGACCAATCTGCGCCCCCAATCTACATTTGCCAATTCCTCTCTCATCCTATCGTACTCCCCTCTGTTCAAACAGAGGACACAGGCCTTATTGTGCCCATTCCAGTCCAAAGCCAGTATCTCCGCATTATTCCAAAACTTGACACATTTGCTGAAATGTGAAGGACAATACCAACATGTGATTCAGAGGACTTGCATTGTTATCACAATTGACACAAAGCTAGTGAGAAGTGATGACATGTTGGGAGAACCATTAGCTACTGCAGCCTGCAGGACTGAGGTTACATATGCCACTACTTACATTGTTTCAATCACTTTTGGATATCAACTGATGCTTCCTTCATTGCATTTTTCTCTGGACACGTCCAATGCTTTCCCTAATGTGGATGTGCAAAAACCTGGATGGTGCTATGATACAGTAAAAAGTCTGACAAAGGTGCTATGATACCCATTGACAAGTTGTCTCTTTTACAATACCAGGCATGAGTGACCACAAGAAAAATTAAATCTATCAGACATTGAATTGACCTGGCACACAATAAAAAATAGATAGGGCATTGACCTTACCTCTCTTCCCAATTTCATCCACTGCCTTGTTTCACTATCCCCTTTGATGTCCCCTTCTCTCACCCTGAAAGATCAGTCCTCAGCAAAGATTTCAGCTTCACCTCTTACACCTTCACCTCATTTTTTAAAAATTATTCATGAGATGTGAACATCACTGGCCCCGAAACTTCGGCCCAACTCCATAGCCTCCTAATTAGTGAAGAATAAAAAAAGGACCTCTTGACAAGAGCAGCAAGGGAGAGGTACATTTTCAACAATGCTGAACAATAATCTTGATCTCTTTGTGAGCCCCCAACCCCATCAGCATAGATGAGGTGAAGGAAGGGTTAGCAGCAATGAAGAAAGTGTTGGTGGCTGGCAGAGATAACATTCCCCTGGAATTTCTACAACAATTAAGACCATAGAGACTGCAGTAGTTTGTGAAACAGTACAGCAAAGCCATGGAACCAGGATACATCACAAAAGCATGGCAGGAGTTGATTGTGCCATACTAAAATCTGGCAAGCCGTTCAATGAGCCAGCAAGCTGTAGGCCAATTTCAAATCGGTGCATGACAAACTCCTAGAATGTATCATTCTATGGAAAATCAGCCAGCTTGTCAAGCCTTTAATCCCTAAAGAATAGGAGGGATTCTGGCCTAAATGTACTCACTGCAACCAAGCTCTTTCCTCACAATGCACATGGAAACAGTGGAAATTTGACGGGTGCAACATTGTTGGCCTGTCATTGGTCTTTGACACACTCTGGGTTCCTAAAGCTGAAACTTGCAAGGATCATCCCCTTCCACAAAGCACAATTCCTGCTTCAGGCAATGCTGAGCAGTTGACAGCTATGTGAACTTCTTGGCAACAAGGTTATCTCACCATGTTCCCTCAACAAAGGACTGCCACTAGGATTAATACTGGCACTGAAGCTTTTCAATGTCTATATGAGCGACATGCTGCCATGCCAACAAAATTGTAAGATACCACCACCAAATGAACCTTACCCTCCCTTTTTACATAGAATGGTTGAATCCCTTCAGTGCAGAAGGAAGCCATTCACACCATCAAATATGAACCAACTCTTTGCAGAACACCTTACCCAGGCCCACATCCATGCCCTATCCCCACGCATTTACCCCCTAATTCCCCTAACCTACATATCTTGGAACACTAAGGGGCAATTTAGCAAGGCCAATTCACCTAACTTGCATATCTTTGGACTATGGGAGGAAACCAGAGCACCCAGATGAAACCCAAACAGACATGGGGAGAATATG
This sequence comes from Carcharhinus amblyrhynchos, assembly GCF_965287045.1. NCBI lineage: Eukaryota > Metazoa > Chordata > Chondrichthyes > Carcharhiniformes > Carcharhinidae > Carcharhinus > Carcharhinus amblyrhynchos. The sequence goes on along the minus strand of NC_137328.1, from coordinate 90,524,329 downwards.
CAGACTCCACACTGACAGGGGTGAAATCGAGCCCGAGTTTCTGATGCTGTGAGGCACCAATGCTAGCCACTGTGCTTCCATGCTGCTCCAAAGGGATTGTTCCATTGGAAATTCACTACTCCACTTTTTAATCACCTCCAACACCCCTTTCAGATTCCATGGTACCTTTCTTCAGAAGCAAAGAAAGGCAACATTTGTCCTTTCAACTTCTCCCTTTCTACCATCCAGAGCCCCAAACATTCCTTTCAGGTGAACCAGTGATTCATTTTTACTTCATTCGATTTAGTATTTTGTATTCATCACCTAGGAAATCTTCTTCACTACATTACAGTCACAGGATCACAGAGTTTTACAGCATAAAGAGAAGCCCATTGTGCCTGTGCTGACAATCAAGCATCTATCTATTCTATTCCCATTTCCCAGCACTTGGTTCACAGCCTTGATGCTATAGCATTTCAAGTGCTCATCTAAATGCTTCTTATCATCGTTGATGGAACCAAATGCAGATTCAGTGGTTGCTTTGCAAAATATCATTCTGTTTGCAAATATGTTCCTGTGTTTCGAGTTGTTTGTCATTTCAGTCCCATTCAGACCTCTCTACTCTTGGCCTCCTACACTATTCTGATGAAATGGACACTTAAGGCATCATAGAATCCCTACAATGCCAAAGGAGGCCATTTGGCCCATCAAGCCTGCACTGACTACAAATCCCACCCAGGGCCTGTTGTCATAACCCCACATATTTACCCTGCTAATCCTCCTGGTTTTAGGTTAATTTAGCATGGCCAATCAACTTAACCCACACATCCTTGGACAGTGGGAGGAAACCAGAGCACTAAGAGGAAACCATGCAGACATCGGGAGAATGTGCAAACTCTACACAGACAGTGACCCAAAGTCAGAATTGTACCCAGATCCCTGGTGCTGTTAGGCAGCAATGCTAACCACTGTGCCACTGTACTGCTCCAACAGCACTTCGTCTTTTGATTAGGTCTTCCACACCAAACTAAACGTTAAGCTTTAACAATTTCACATCTAACCCCACTTCTCCCCCTTTGTTCTGAATAGCAATTGCTGGCAAAGAGTTTTCTTTTGTCTTCCTCAGTTGCTCTACCCCCTTTTTCAGTTTAGTTTTTTGTTCCATTGCTTGTTACTTCACACCATCATCCATTTTGTCACTGAATCACTGCTACCTTCCAATCTGTCAGTTTTCCCCTTTATTCACTCAGGATGAATAAAGTGTTAACTCTGATTCTCCCTCTCCACTTATGCTGCTTTACCTACTGATTATTTTTAGCATTTTTGCTTTTATTTCTACTTGTTCAACTCATTACCTCATGACAGAAAAGCAAAGGATTGGTTGCAGGATTATTCATTGATCATATCTCACAATTAACAAAGCATAAAATACATTCCAGCAAACTCTCTCTGTACAATTAATTTCAATGTCCAGGGTGCGCAGAAGTACTTAGCTGTAATAAATATCAATATATATATACATATCGGCAGATGTGGGTGAGTAGGTTCTTTTGCTGGCATGTGTTTGACCAATCTAAGTGCCTGCTATTAACTGCATCTTGATGGCTAGGTGATCCACATTGCCTACGTGCAGATCCAGAAATACCCTTCAAATATTTCAATCAGCATTACTGTATTGCCTTTTACTTTTATTTTCCTTGCGGCATTTTTTTTGTGCTGGACGACTGGACAAGTTCCTGATCACTTCATGACCGTCATTAGTGCAGCAAATTGCTTTGAAAGAGGGTCAGTTCACAGACAATTGCTTTCAAATTTCAGATGGTTGCGAATGCTTTGCTCATCAATTTAAGAGATGGCATCACTGGAAATGAAAACCAGTGAATCTCCTTGCATTTGACCTCGCCAATGCAATTTAACTCCAGCCTCAGAAGAGTAGTCCCCATCTATATGATTTTGTTTCATTTTGTGCAAACCAGCTATCCTTGGCTCTTTAACCAAATACTAATGTCATACAAATTGTGCCAAATTATAAGCACTTTTCTGATATGCATTCACGCACAGTAAACCTAAAATGATGCAATCTCATTTCTAGTAAGAGAGACTTTAATCCCATCAGCTTTTTTTTTCCTGTTCCTTTTACATCAAGCAATTGCATGGCACTCCATCCAATAATTCAGCCATGGACTTAACACCAAGAGCAATCACTGACAGGCAGAGAAGAAGTCAGAATCATAACTGTGTTACACAATTTCTGGAGGTTATAGTAAAGAGAATATTACACTGTCAAAGCCATTTCAAAAAGTCAAAGAGCAACAGAGAAATACAATTAATTACAACAATAAGGTCAGAAATGGGGATGTTTTCTGAAGACTGCAATGTATTCATTTTCATTCAGAGCTCCTTAGCTAATGAAGAAATCCACACCTCCCCTCTAACAAAGCTTGCGAAGGTTTTCTGGCTTGGGTCAAAAAGGGGCAAACAACATTTGCCCAATGCAAGTGCATTTCCCATCTATTCCCAAGAGAACCACTCCCCCCTTGACATTCAATGGTGTTACCACCACTGAATTCCTCAGTCACATATGTACTGTGGTTGGAAGAACAGGTTAGAGCTTGGGAAATCTGCAGTGAATAACCAGCTTCCTGACTTCCAAAGCCTTTCCACAAGTTAAGGGAGTATTTGCTTGGATGAGTGCAGTTCAAAGACCCTTTAAGATACTCAAACCCATCCTTTCATATTCGTTCCCTCCACAACAGGTGCACCATGCTTCCAGCATCCACCATCTACAAGTGCACTGCAACAACATGTCAAGCGTCATTTAAGAACAATCCCCCCAAAACTGCAACATCTACCACCTAGAAGAAAAAGGACAGAAAGCACAGAAGGACATCATTTTCTTAGTATCCCTCCAAAATACACAACACCATGACTTGGAAATGGATTGATATTTCTTCATCTCCTGTGGATCAAAAGCATAGCATTCTCTAAGTAACAGCACTGTGATTGTATATTCCTTATTTGTGTTGCAGTGGTTCAAGAAGGTAACTCACCCATTTTCTTCAGGGCATTTCAGGATGGGCAATAAATGGTGGCCACATTCTGTGAATATCAAGTAAGTTGTATAATTTTGTCCAAATAAATATAAGGATAAAAGCTAATTACTGCAGATGCTGGAATCTGCTGGTGCTTTGACAAAGAGTCATATAGGCTCGAAACATCAGCTCTTTTCTCTCCTTAGAGATGCTGCCAGACCTGCTGAGATTTTCCAGCATTTGTTCTTTTGGTTTTAGTTTTGCCCATTTCAGTTGGAAATAGACCAACATTGTACACACAGTAGCTGAGGATGACAGAATGGAAACTAACTTAGCAGGTTGTTTATGCTTAATCACCCATGGGTTTTTGATTGTCTCTCCAATAATGTAACTCCGCTGAATAAATGCTGAGTTCAGCCACCTCTTTAGACTTGTAACAGTTACCAATATCATTATTGCTCACTTTTGAACAAAAATAAACTCAAGCTGTGATAAAATGATCAAATAAAAATGTTAATGTCAATCGGTGCTGATTATTTATATATTTTTAAAATGATATTTATGGTGAGAGTCATTGCATGAGTAACATATTGACAGAGTCAGCATGACAGCAGAAACAATGGGAAAATCGAGGAAATTTTCATGGACAATTTCTCAGTCATCTCGGAGTTCTATCAAATAAAGCCGACATGTGTCCTTGGTGAAGTCAGCTCATTCAGTATATCCATACTATTTATGCATTGGTCCCCTTTCTGTCATCATAGAACCATAGAATCCCTGCAGTGCAGAAGAAAGCTATTCAGCACATCAAGTCTGTACCCACTCTCTGACAGAGCACCACACCCAGGCCCTCCCCTTGCCCTATCCCCGTCACCTCACACATTTACCCTGCCAATTTCCCCAACTCACACATCTTTGGACAATAAGGAGCAATTTAGTATGGCCAATCCACCAACGGCTGCATGTCTTTGGACTGTGGGAGGAAACCAGAGCACCTGGAAGAAACCCACGCAAACCTGGAGAATTTGCAAACTCCACACCGTCACCCAAGGTTGAAATTGAACCTGGGTCCCTAGAACCGTGAGGAAGCAGTTCTAACCACTGCGCCACTTAAAGGCCAGGACCCGGAGATCTTGCCTTTTAAGGGACAGACAGCTACACTCACCCAAGATTAAAACCTCTTCAAGTTCTCTCTTTCTCTGTAATTTTCTGCAGCCCTACAATCTTTGAGGACTCTGTCTCTCCAATGGTATTGTAAATGCTGTAATACAGGTCAACACATTGACCCATTTTCACTAGCAAGATAGCAAAAATAGTTTTTAAGGTAAGTGACCAGTTAATTTGGTATGCCAATGTTGGTTGACGGATATATGTTGGTTAGGTGACTGGAAAACCTCCTTGCTCTTGTTCAAAATACATCATGGGATTGTCTGCACCAATCGGAGAGAACAGATGGGACATTAATTTAATCTCTCACCTGAAAGACGCTGATCTTGACAGTATGGCACTCCCTCAGTATAGTACTCAAGTGTCAATATATCTGCTGGAGCTGGGCTGGGATCTATATGATGAAAACATTGCTACTGCTGTTACCTACTTTCATCCATTATGGAATGAAGTGATCATCTGGGTATTGATCAGATGAAATCTTTTTTACTCATAATTATCACAAGATTGACACCTACTGGTTGGGTTCACAAAGTGCAGAACCTCATTGGCGACACCCATTCCATTCAGCAGGCCAAAGAACAATTGACGCCTACTCCGGGCTCCAACCAATGGAGAGTTTTCTGTATGATTGCTACCCCATTTACCATTTTAGGCATTGACTTCTTCCACCACCGCCACCATATTATAGGTACAGATTATATTTCTTCTCCTCTTCAGCAGTTTTCAGAGTTGTGGGTGATTTGCTTCCGCACCAAAAATGAGTTCTCAGGTTACTGAGGAGTCCAAAGTGATACCTGCATTCTCTGTCACAGGTGGGCCAGATGGTGGTTGGAGGAGTGGGTAGTTAGTGTGCCCAGGTTGCCATATGCTCCTTTAGTTATTTCAGTTTGCTGTCAGCAAGGAAACGCAAGATGTTCAGCTCCTTCCCAGATGCTTTTCCACAACTTTGGGCAGTCTTGGTCCAGGGATTCCCAGGTGTCTGGGGGCGGATGTTGCATTTTGACAAGGAGCCTGTATACCATCATAGAGTGCTCTGAAACAACATGCCAAGCCTTCTTCAGCAATATTTTCCAAACCTATATCTTTACCAGCTAGAAGAACAAGGGTTACATTGGAACAGCACCACTTACAAGTTCCCTTCAATTTACACACCATGCTGACTTGAAAAGATAACTTTGCCCTTCACTCATTGCTGGGTCAACATCCTGAAACTCTCCACAGCATGATAGACATTTCTACATCAAAAATATTGCAGTGGTTTTGGAAGGCTGCATGCCAATATCTTTGCAAGGGCTATTAAGGATGGGCAATAAATTCCAGTCTTGCCAGAGACACCCACATTCCATTAGTTATATGAAAATACATTTCTTGGTGTGCTGACGGCAGCAGATGTGGCATCAATGAAGTGAGCTACTTCTTAAACCCAGTGAAAGTTGTTGTTGTTTTCCATTGCGTAAATGTCAAACTAAAGAAGCAATGGCTTATTAATCAAGAAATTCAGCTAAAGTTTGGGGACCCAGGTTCAAATCCTGCCATGGCATATGACGGAATTTGAATTCAATAAAAAAAATCTGGAATTAAGAATCTATTGGTGACCATGAAACCATTGATTATTGTCAGAAAAACCCATCTGGTTCACTAATATCCTTTAGGGAAGGAAATCTGCCATCCTTACCTGGTCTGGCCTACATGTGACTCCAGCAATGTGGTTGACTCTCAACTATCCTCTGAAATGGCCTAGCAAGCCACACAGTTCAAGGGTGATGAAGGATGGGCAATAAATGTTGGCCTAGTGATGACCCACGAATGAACAAAAAAAAAATCAGATTGCTTAGGCTTCAGTAACCATTTTGATGTCATGGTGTACTGACATCCAGTTAATTAAACAAATGCCACCAGCAGTGGATAGGTCTGTTGATATCCTGTCACTTGTAGGTCATGGCCACCAAATACCTGTGACTCAAGGCCATCTGCTTTTCCTGTCTCTATTGTGGAAAATGTGCACTATTGAAACACTGGAGTGCAGTTAAGGAGCAACAAGAGGCAAAGAGAAAATTCAACAATAGCAACAAGGAATTCAATTTAGCAAGTCAGAATGGAAGGTTCAGAATTCAGGCTTTTTGGATTCAGAACATTGTAAGTGGTAGGGGGTAGAGATACACCTTGTAGCTGAAAGTACAGTTTGGACCTTATTAAATTGAACCAGTATGGTGGAAATGGCCAATGAGCCGAAAGGAAACTAAGGCCATGTGAAGCCTGTTAGGGATCAGGGTCAGAGGCTAGCAAGGAAAATTAAGAAGTAATGTGGCATGATTGGAAGTCAGGTTTTGGTTAGGATGCTGTGGAAGGTTGTTGGTTACAAGTTAGGAAAGGAGGCCAAGGTTCAGTGGAGGAGGCTGGGATGCAGTGGTGTTGGGGGAGGATGGGTGGGTGGTAGACGAGAGAAGGATAGGAAACAAGGGATCAGGAGAGGAGCTTGTGGCTAGTGAGGTCAGACAAGAGGCTGACGTCTTGGAAAGGCACCAATTAAGGGTGGGGTTGGGGAGGGTGGTATCAGAATCGGTAGCCCACATTTATTAAATGAGGGATCGGGAGACTCTCACTTTGGAGGTTAAAGGAAGTCTTAAAGTATTAGAACAAACCAATCTTGGAACTGGGACCTTGAACAGGCACTTGGTCCATCACTTATATACTCAAAGTGTTTATCAACCATTTCAGGTGTGAGCTATGATAGCATTTTTCACATTTCAGATTTCAAAGATTTTACTGTAACAAAAGATTAGAAACACTTTAGACCAAACATAATCTTTGTGGACAACTTATATTTGAAACCACATAGTAGAATATTTCCCTTTTCCTTTGAGCACAACTGAAAGCACACTTCATAGATATACTTTATATCATCTTTTAAATAGACATTTAATTCTATTGGAACTAATCCAAGGTGATTAGCTCCCAAGGATTTACTTCTGTTCTTTTCATATTCTTTTCCTTCACCAGTATGGCAGGTGTCACACTTCTGTTCAGAAATGTGCACATGTTTCCAGTCCACCATATTAGATTACTAGACAGTCAATGTACCAAAACAATTTTCAAGAAATTAGGGACCAAACTGTCTTTACAAATATTGCAGCATTCCTTTAAGTGATTCTGCTGAGTATAAGACACGGTAAAAGAAACCTCCCAGTACCCATCTGACGTGGATACTCAGTGAATTAAGGACTATGCTGCACGAGAATGTGGGAGAATTCTTGTGCGACTAATGTCCATTACTTTATATCATTTTGTACATTATAAAAAGGTGAGCTGTGCAATCAACAGTTGATTTCAATGATGTAGCTACTTTTATGTAAAATATAAACAGCGTAGCTATCATGGGCCCTATTTTACCATTTTGATTCAAAGTCCTGGGCGGACTTAAAACTGGGAGTGTTTCAGATCTGACTTTTAGAAATGTTCTCAGGCACCCTCATATGCACTCAGCCTTCAGAAACATCAGCAATTCTGAATCACACTGCACCAGCCTGGGGGCAGGCTTAATGCATTTGAAACCTGCAGCTCTGATTGACACCTCCAACTGCGTGTGCACAGAGAAAAATATATAATGCTACTCCCCTGAAACAGGGCTCCAGGGCTGGATAATGCCTCCCCATGGCCCCCACAGAAATTGCCCCACCAACCCCCACCACCAATCCCCCCCAACATTGCTGACCAACATAACATGACTTATCTCACGACCCTCTTCGCCACCCAGACGGATTATCACCTCTTCTTCCCCACTGATCTCAGGTAGAGTGGCAGCTGACCCCCCCCTTCATCCCCCACTGATCTTAAGCAGAGTAGCAGTAGACACCCCGCTTCCCTCCCACTGATCTCAGACAGAGTGGCAGCAGAGCCACCCCACCCCAACTGATCACAGGCAGAGAGCCGTTGGACCCACCTTTCGCCCCCACCTATTGATCTCAAGCAGACAGCCGTCGGACACTCGGGACTTACCTCCTCACTAACTGGAGCACCTGAATTGGACTTTTGAGGAGCATGTCTTTTTTGCCCTATTTCTGGACGGGCGAACATGATGGTAAAGGGGGAAGTGCTGGTAAGGTTGGGTGTGCAGCTCATTAAGTCAATTTAAATACATGCAAATACATTTAAATGACCATTGTGCCCGATCTTGGCCATTTTTGGGCCTTGATAAAAGGGGAACGGCTCAGAGGCGGGCGCAGGTCACACTATTCACCTCACGCATGACTTTAACAAGTTTTCTTACCCAAAAATGGGCACAAAGTGATGGTAAAATCAGGCCCTATGTCTTTAAACTAGATGAGTTATTGACTGGATGCACATATAGCCATGGTGGAAGATTTGCAAGTTTTATTTTTATCTGTAGTTTATATAAATCAAGTGCCAAGCATAACATGTAATGGCAAGTCATTTTTGTGTTTAACAGGAATCAACTGTACTTCAGCTGGAAGCTGACCTTCCCACATCCCTAGTGCTACCTAGACCTATAAATATTGTCTAGCTAGTGCTTCTCTAGTGCTCCCTGTAGTCTTGATTATTAAGAGATTGTGTACCTTTTTTTTGCAGGCATCATTATTTCCTAAGTGGATTGAGTGGGGTAGCACAGTGGCACAGTGGTTAACATTGATGCCTCACAGCTTCATGTTCGATTTTTGGCTTGGGTCACTGTCTGTGTGGAGCCTGCACATTTTCCCTGCGTCTGTGTGGGCTTCCTGCCGGTGCTCCAATTTTCTCCCACAGTCCAAAGAAGTGGTGGTTAGGTGCATTGACCCCCCTCAGTGTACCTGAACAGGCACCGGAATGTAGCGACTAGGAGATTTTCATAGTAACTTCATTGCATTGTTAATGCATGCCTAGTTGTGACTAATAAATAAACTTTTGAAATGAGAGTGGTCAATTCCTCTCATTTTGTTTAACAGAAGTCCCTGGCAGCAAATCATTCTTAACCTCACCCTTGTTACAATTTCCATAGAGACAATACCTTTAAAAAATGAAGGTCAAAATTTCAGTTAAAAGCTGAAAGAATACCGCTACGAGATTTCACACGTTAAGGGTTTCACTGTAGCAAAAGACTAAAAGCACTTTTGACCAAACACTGGGGGGCGATTCTCCCATCCTGCTATATTAATTCCTTAGCACAGCAAGCTGGAAGAATCTTGCGGTGGCAATGTGCTGGATTTGTGCATGCATTCCCACCACGTTAGCATCTCCCAGCGCCGGATTTTCAATGGCGTCTTCTCAATGCCAGGAATCGGCAGGGAGGCACAAAAATGTTTTAAATCATAATTTCAATATCATTTAAATGCAATTAAGCCTCCCCCGCCCCCATCCCCCGCCCCACCATCAGAGTGTTTTACTCCAGCGGGAATTACAGTAGCTTCCACTTTCATGGGGAACCAGCAGTCTGACTCCATTGGAATGAAGGGGAGCAATCGGGGACCCCAAGGAGATCAGGCAGTGGGAGGGTACCCCCTGAGCATGGTCCCCCAGTAATGCCAATCTGGGCCCCTGGCACTGTCCAACAGGCAAAGTGCCAATGGCCAAGTAGCACTTTGGCACTGCCCATCAGGCATGGGGCAGTGCAAAGGGGGTAGGGCATATGGAAGTGGGGCCTAGGAGGCAATCGTTGGGGCTGGGTGGTCCTGCTGCCAATCCGCAGTTGGGACTGGGGCGGGGGGGTGGTGGGGGAAGGAGGGAGGCTAGCGATTGGGGTGGGCTGAGGCAGTCAGCCTGCTGGCGGGGGGGGGGATGGGTCAGCACTGCGGTGGGGAATTGGGACTATGGGGAAGTCAGGATTGTGGAGGTGGGGAATGGGGGGGGGACTGGCGATTGGGGTGGGCCATGAGGGGGGCTCTGGGTTGGCCCAGGAGTGGATGGGGGGGGTGGCCTGAGATAGGACCGTGGCACGTTGGAGAGCTGGCATTGTGAGGGTTGCAGGGCTGGCCAGCGAATAAGCAAGCCAGCAATCAGAAGGCTGTAAGTATGGGGCAACTGCTCAAGTGCCGATCTTGGCACTAACAGGTCGGTACATGCGTAGCAGCTTGCTCAGAGCGCTGATTTCAGTCTCTCCAGTGGGGATAGGCCTTGCCTCCTGAAATGTAATGATATTCATGCTGGTGACCTCTGCAGTGCACAGAGTGTGGGAGATTCTTGTCTGAACCCCCCACTGAAAAACTCAATGTGAATTACTCCAGCTTTCACACAAATTTGACACTTAGAACTTTTTGGGGAGAATTCTGGCTACTATATTTGTGGACAATTTATATTTGAAACCACAAAACAGAATATTCCCATTTTCCTTCTGGCACAACTGAAAACACACTCCATAGATCTTCTTTGTATTGACTTTGAAGTGGGCATTTAATTCTATCAGAACTAATCCCAGGTGATTTTCTCCCAAGGATTTGCTTCAGTTCTTTCCCTTTCTCAGTCTGGGAATTGTTAATCTCAAAACTGTCTTGCCCCATCAGGACTTTCTCCTCCTAGAGATCTGGCCTCTCACACAACCAAAGCAAATGCTTGAGTTTAATTTTAAATCCTCATGATTTTGGTCTTTTCAATGCTCCCAACTAGATTCCTATGAGATGAAGCACAGGATTTTGCTGCCAACAGCTGTTCTCTCTCCTCAGATCCTGACTAACTTTAAAGTATCAGGGATATCTTAAATTATTCTCCTCACAAGATTCACTTTCATGGCAACGTGAATCACATAAGCCTTCTATCCAAGTAGAAATGATGATTAGCTACCCTTGAGAACCCAACTCTCTACTATCTTGGAAATAAATGCAGAGTGAAAGTCCAATCCAAAGTATTCAGCTAGCTTTCCTCCACCCTGATGCATCACAGTCTTCAAAGCTCGAACTCTAGCTTTCAGTTTTGAGCCTAAGATCCTGAAGTGTTCGACAATTGGAATCATTGGATCCTTATAGTGCAGAAGGAGGCCATTCAGCCCATCAAGGCTGCTGTGACCACAAACTTATCCAGGCCCTATTCCCGTAACCCCGCATATTTATTCTTGCTGGTCCCGGTGGCACTAATGAGAAATTTAGCATGGCCAATCAACCTAATCTGCACATCTTTGGACTGTGGGAAGAAACCAGAGCGCCCAGAGGAAACCCACGCAGACACAGAGAAAACATGCAAACTCCACACAGACAGTGACCCAAGGTCAGAATTGAACACAGATCCCTGGCGCTGTGAGGCAGCAGTACTAACCACTATGCCACCGTGCAGCCCACTTACTGCAGTTGTGGTTGCTGTATTTCTCACAGGTATCCATCAGCTGTCAGCGGCAACACATCACCTACTCTGCTATCCTTATTTCAGTTTCTTTATATAATTAAGTCTCAAGTTTAAAAATATTGCTCAGTGGTTACCCATAGTTAGGTTATGTAGTTTAAATATTTACACTATAAATTATGTGCCAAAGGGAATCAAAGCTACAATATTCACCAGGTCAGCTGCCACTGAAATGCAGATGTCAGGTTTAACACCTGAACACAAAGGGAGAAACAGCTGATTGTGCAATTGCAAACTTACTGTTTCAGAGACTTTGAACAGAAAGAGACAAGTGGAGAAAGCAGCAGTCGTGAGCAGCAAGGCAAGTTTTCTGCTAGCTCCCAGATGAAATGTTAGTAAAAACTTGTTTTCTACATGAAGAAAAGGAACCTGCAGAGATTTTAGGTCATTTTTCCCCTTGGTTGAGGGGTCAATCATGAGGGGGCTTGTTTTACGGTAGGGGGTAAGAGATTCAGAGGGGATCTGAGAAAAAACGTTTTCACTCGGAGTTTTGTGGGAATGTGGAATGCACTGCCTAGGAAGGTAGTCAAAGTCAGAAATCTTACAACCATTAAAAAAACATTTGGATGAGTACTTGGAATATCATAATATTCAAAGATGTGGGGCAAGTGCAGGAAAATGGGATTAGCATGCCTTTAGTGGTAGATATTGTTGGAAAGAAGACTCACAACACCAGCTTAAAGTTGGACTTTTGTCTGGTGTTGTGAGACTGCTTTCTGTTTTTACCCCAGTCCAACGCCAGCATCTCCACAGATATTGTTGGTGCAGAATTGATGGTCCAAAGGGCCTTTTCTGCACTGTTGACTCTATAAGATTTGCTGTTGGAGGGAGCACACAGATTGCTGCTGAAAGTTGACTTGGGAATTCTCAGAAGAGAAAGAAAAATGGGTTTTAAAAAATGGCAGAATATTATGGCAAAATGGTAGAACTTAACCTGTTAGAAGTTGGGAATGACTTTGTGCCTTTTCCTAAAATGACTGCAATTTTGTGGAAATTGTGTTGTAAAATCTATATATGGTGTGGGATAGTTTGTGTATTAAGACACAAATAAGGGTTATTTTCTCTGTAGTTTGGAATATTGGTTGCCTATAAGTAATGTTTGATTAATGTTGATTTTCATTTGTTTGTTCCCTTAATGGTGTAAGAGAAAAGGGGATGGATGGAGAGCATAAGTTGACAATAGAGCTATAAAGATCCACAGCAGTGGGTGGGGGTATATGTTGGCACAGAAGATATGAACAGCCATGGAATAGGTGGAGGGGCATAGTTTGGCATGAATTGGTGTGGATGGGGAGTGTATTGTGGATTGAGGGGGTCTGAAAGATAAGGGTTGGAAGCGGTCTTTAGTTCAATTTATTTATTAATGTCTTTGACACTCTTTCACATTGCAGCCTTCAAACTCCTTCCAAGGTCCATAGAATGAGTACATTGAAAGCACAGTTTTAGGTCAAAAAGAACCCTCTTGGATTCGCTAACCCACTCAACATGACTTTCCCAAACTCTCCCTGCAAAAATTAACCATTAGCACTGACCTCCCCATGATCATCTCAGTGATCATGATGTCATTTAAGGTCAGGGAGAGACAGCTGAACATTACTTTATTGGAGATCGGTTATTAATTCTATTTACATTGTGCTAATGTTTTCTGCTCTTTGCCAGCTCAAACCTGTATATTATCCAAATTCTGCAAAAGGCTGGCATACATGTCAAAATGCAGTCCATGTGAGTCAGCATGGTTTTATGAAGGGTAAATCGTGTTTGACTAATTTGCTGGAGTTCTCTGAAGGTGTAACAAGAAGGTAGATAATGGGGGTCCTGTAGATGTATTGTATCTGGACTTCAAGATGGCATTTGATAAGGTGCCCACAAAAGGTTAATACACAATGAATTAGGGGATTAGGGTTAATATATTAGCTTGAATAGAGAATTGACTAACCAACAGAAAGCAAAGAGTGGGGCTACATGGTCTTTTTCAATTGGCAAAGCTATAACTAGTGGTATGTCATAGGGTTTGGTCCTTGGGTACCAAGTTTTTACAATCTATATTCATGACTTGGATGCAGGGATAGAAAGTACAATAGCCATATTTGCAAACAAAACTAAAATAGGTAGTAGCAAGTTGCAGTAAGGAAATAAGAAATCTTAAAATAGATATGGATAGTTTGGGCCAAAATCTGGCAGATGGAATTTAATGTCGGTAAGTGTGAGGTTATCCATTTTGGTTGGAGGGATAAGAAGGCAACTTATTACCTAAATGAGAGAAACTTTGAAATGTTTCAGTGCAAAGGGATCTGGATATCGTTGTGCACAAATCGCAGAAAGTTAGGATGAATGTGCAGTCGGTAATAAGGAAGGCAAATTGAAACGGGTTTCATTGATAATGGAATAGAATATAAAAGAAGGGAGGTGGTGTTGCAACTGTATCAGGCATTGGTGACATTGCATCTGGAGTACTGCATATAGTTTTAGTCCCCGAACTTGGGTAAGAATGTAAATGCATTCAGCACGGTTCAGAGAAGGTTCACTAGATTGATTCCAGGGATGAAGGACTTATGAAGAGGGATAGAGCAGTTTAAGCTTATACTCGCTGGAGTTTAGAAGAAGGTAAGGAGATTGAGCTGAGGTATATAAGATGCTAAAGGGGATTGACTGGGTAGACATAGAGTAGATGTTTCACCCTGTTGGACATTCTAGAATGAGAGACCATTGTTTTAGGCTAAAGGATGACAGATTTAAAATAGAAATGAGGATTTGATTTGATTTGATTTGATTTATTATTGTCACATATTTTGAGATGCAGTGAAAACTATTGCTTCTTCCACGCTGTACAGACAAAACATACCGTTTACAGAGTACATAGGGGAGAAGGAAAGGATGCAGGTGCAGAATATGGTGTGGCAGTCACAGATAGGGTGTACAGAAATATCAACTTAATAAATGGTAGGTCCATTCAAAAGTCCGATGGCAGCCGGGAAGAAGTGTTCTTGAGTCGGTTGGTATGCGTTCTCAGACTTTAGTTTCTTTTATCTAACCGAAGAAGGTGGAAGAGAGCATGCCGGGGATGTGTGGGGACCTTGATTATGCTGCTTCCTTTTCCGAGACAGAGGAAAATGGAGATGGAAACAATGAATGGGAGGCTCAAAGAGTTGTGAATCTGTGGAATTCTCTACCCCAGTGGATGCCGGAACAGTAAACAAATGCAAAGAGGAGATAGATAGGTTTTTAATTAGTAGCGGATGAAGGGGAATGGGAAGTGTACAGGAAGGTGGAGATGAGGCCATGATGAGATCAGCCATGATTGTATTGAATGGCAGAGCAGGTTGAGGGTCTGAATTGCCCACTCCTACTCCTAATTCTTTTAAACGAGCAGCTTCATTATTGAAGAAATCTTGAATGGAGCTAAACTGTAGAGTTGAGGTATGGTGATTGCTAAAGATGCTTGGGCTGAGAACACTTCAGTGGGAAATTCCGCCAATGATGTCTTGGGTTGCAATGATTGGTTCCCAACAGCCTCAATCATCTTCCTTATTTCAGATACGATACCAGGTGCAGGAGACAGTCCACTTCATCTGTGTTATCTGTGATCAAAACCATCACCAAAATAACATAATGTAAAATAAATTTTAGAGAAATTTAAATGGAAGTAGATAGCCCGAAACCATTCAGTTTCTAAAGTTGTACAAGTTATTTTCACTTATTTCATTGCATCAGTGCTTTTCATTATTAAAAATATATAGCTTAACAGTGATATTAATAGGTAGGCATTGTTGCATGTCAGAACATTTTATTTTCCTTTCAATGTCAGAGAAATGACCACAGAATATATCAACACACTGTTCAAATTTCCTGGCTTTCTGTGGTAATATTGTGGGATTACTTTACGATGTTTTAGATTGCTATCTTAGAGCCCTATCAGTTATTGCAAACCTCAAAATGCTCAGGCTGGTGAGAACATTGAAAGATTTTCCCATTGTGTAACTTGCTTTCTGGATGTTGGGTGCTAATCTCTTGATTGAAAGCTGGAGATATTCATCAGTGAGTTGATGAGTGTGATTGTTATGGGATGGGTGGTTCATCATTGTAACAGAGTGTGTGGTTCATCATCTCAGCTTTGGCTGTAATGTTTCACAGTGACATGGATTTCTAATGGAGTTTACCATTTCTCCTTGCTAGCTTTTTTTTAAACCATGGTGATCCAAGACTCTACATTGGTCATTCCACGGTTTTTAACTTTGCGTACTTGACATTTGTATTCTTTTGTTATCCCTTCCTTTGGCTGTGGATGGAATCTTAATATTTTCTTCAATGTCTTTTTAATAGCTTTTATTGTTTTGGAACATTTGCCCTCAGTTGAATACTATCCAATTTGTTTACTTAGTAAGGGTGATGTTTCGGATAAGAGTTAATTATGCATGGCTTATTGGAGGAGCAGAGTTGATGGTCCAAACGAGCTTTATATTCCTTGCTTTATTATGTGCTATTAATTCCACATCAATTTTCTAGTAAGCTATCAGGGATGGTTGTATGCTATGGCAATGAGATATTGTTTTTCACATCAAGTTACTGTGGTAACAAATACATGCACTCCAATAAATTATGCCTCTTCATCATATATTATATACATACATATATTTCACCATTTATGAAGAAAATAAAATGTATTAACTAAAATGCATATTTTAAATTAGATATGGTGTTACATTGACAGGGATATTAAAATGTCTCCCCAAGCCCACAGAGAATTTACCTAATGTCCACATATATTCAATTGCCAGCTGGTGAAATATATTAAACCAATAGTTAATTAAGATTAAAACAGAAATGCTGGGAATACTCAGTGATCTGTCAGCATTTATGGTGAGAAATGGAAAATTAACGGCAGTGATTTTCCGGCCACATTACACCTGGCACAGAATGTGTTAGAGTTCAGCGGGGACAGAAAATCAAGGGTTAGTGGTTCAGCATTTTTGCACCAGTGCCAAACCTCATCAGTATCTTCCCACCCACCACTCCTGGATGCAATCTGGTTCCAATCCTTAGGGCAGAATTTTCTCCAAGTGTGTCTGAGGACACGATCTTACCACCTCGTCCTGCCGGTCGATCAGTGAGGCAGACAGGTAAGATAAGGTGAGTGGCAAAAAATCAGGATCGTGCCCGGTTTTTCACATCTCACAATGTTGCTGGCACTGATCTGCTGGCGAAATCACTTTTGCATTCAGAAAGGGCTCAAAGCCATTTTAAATATGCATGACATATTTAATATGGAGTCCGCGTGAGCCAGGGAAACAGCTGGCTCCTAGTCAGGTGCTGGGCTGTGTGGTCAGTTCTCGCTATGACTTGGCTATGCCTTGGATCCTGCCACCAATGGCAAACATCTTCTGTCCCAGGCTTTCCACTGTGGACACCACTCTTGCAGTGTTGTCCTGGGTTCCACACAATGTCGGCACCATTTTCTTCACCAGTGGCGAGTCACATGCCTGGAAATTCCACAATGGCATGATGGACATGGAGGATCTTTTGTTTTGGCAGGTCAAATAGGATGGCAGAATATAATATTAACGGTAGGACTCTTGGCAGTGTGGAATATCAGAAGGATCTTGGGGTCCGAGTTCATAGGACGCTCAAAGCAGCTGCGCAGGTTGAAGCTGTGGTTAAGAAGGCGTATGGTGTACTGGCCTTCATCAATCGAGGAATTGAGTTTAGGAGTCAAGAGGTAATGTTGTAGCTGTATAAGACCCTGGTCAGACCCCACTTGGAGTACTGTACTCAGTTCTGGTCGCCTCATTTCAGGAAGGATCTGGAAAGGCCATAGGAAGGGTGGAGAGGAGATTTACAAGGATGTTGCCTGAATTGGGGAGCATGCCTTATGAGGATAGGTTGAGGGAGCTTGGCCTTTTCTCCTTGAAAGGACGAAGGATTAGGGGTGACCTGATAGAGGTGTATAAGATGTTGAGAGGTATTGATCAAGTGGATAGTCAGAGGCTTTTTCCCAGGACTGAAATGGTTGCCACAAGAGGACACAGGTTTAAGGTGCTGGGGAGTAGGTACAGAGGAGATGTCAGGGGTGAATTTTTCACTCAGAGAGTGATGGGTGCGTGGAATGGGCTGCCGGCAATGGTGGTGGAGGCAGATTCGATGGGGTCTTTTAAGAGACTTTTAGATAAGTACATGGAACTTAGTGAGATAGAGGGTTATAGGTAAGCCAAGTAATCTCTAAGGTAGGGACATGTTCAGCACAACCTTGTGGGCCAAAGGGCCTGTATTGTGCTGCAGTTTTTCTATATTTCTATGTTTCATTACATGAAGTGTCAAACAATTGTGGTGCGGAGTGCGGCTTAAAGTCTGGCGTGGTGCACTCTCATTTTCATGCCATAATGACACTTAAATTTTTGGGAAGTTCTAGCCCTAGAGTCCATTCAGCCCAGTTCTTACCTGCCCCCGGAATTTTCTGACTCACAGATGAAATGGGAACCTGGCGAGAAATCCTACTGGTCTTCACAACTGGAGACATGAGCGTGGCTGGGCATTGCCCAGCTAGCAGTGTGAGCCTGGCTATGAAAAGGAGGCATGATGTGTGGGGGGCGGTGTGAGGGAAGGTGGTCATGAAGAGAGGGGAAGTGTCATGAAGAGAGTTTTAGAGGGGCACCCATTAGGGGGGCCCCAGTGCCAGCAACATTTGTTGGGGGGGGGTACTGGTTCAATGAGGGGAAAGCAGAAGTGGCCCAAGATCTGTGCCTGATCTCTGTGAAGTTGGGCTTTTGGGTGTGTTTCGGCCCCGCCCCACTCAGAACTCAATGCAAAACTCACCACTCTCCCAAAGAATGATGATGGGTAGGATTCTCCAGCCCGGCATGCCCAAGACCAGAAATTCCTGCCTGATCTCAACAGACCTTTAAATGATTTGCGGAATTTTGTCTTTTGCCTGCTACAATTTACACGGTGGGCAAGACAGGAGAATTACAGCCTAAGGGCCTGATTTTACCATCTTGTTGCACCCGTTTTCAGGAATGAAAACTTGGTAAAGTCAGATATGAGGCGGGGAGCACAATCCGTGCTTCGTCCCCCTTTATCAAAGCCCAAACATGGCTACGATGGGGACCATGCACAAAATGGGTATGGCAGTTATTTAAATGCATTTGCGTGCATTTAAGCCGACTTAATGGGCTGCACATCCAACTTTAACGGCACTTCCCCTTTTATCACCGCGTTTGCCCATCCAGAATTGGCGTGAAACAGACAGGCTCTGTATAAGTCCAATTTGGGCGTTCCATCAGTGAGGGTTAATGAGGCGGTGAGTGCCTATTGTCTGACGGTTTTCTGCTTGAGATCTGCGGGGGAGTGGGGGAAGGGAAGAGGGATCCACAGATATGCTGCCTGAGATCAGCAGGTGTTGTGGGGGGAGAGGCGGGTCTGTTGTCGCTCTGCCTGAGATCAATGGGGGAAGGGGGTGTCTGAGATCAGCAGGGGGTTAGGGGGTGGCAGCACAATAGCACAGTGGTTAGCACTGCTGCTTCACAGCTCCAGGGACCTGGGTTCAATTCCTGGCTCGGGTCACTATCTGTGTGGAGTTTACACATTCTCCTCGTGTCTGCGTGGGTTTCCTCCGGGTGTTCCGGTTTCCTCCCACAGTCCAAAGATGTGCAAGTTAGGTTGATTGGCCATGCTAAATTTGCCCTTAGTGTCCTGAGCCCTGCGTATGTTAGAGGGATTAGCAGGTAAAATATGTGGGGGTAGGGCCTGGGTGGGTTTGTGGTCGGTGCAGACTCGATGAGCCGAAGGGCCTCTTTCTGCACTTTAGGATTCTATGATTCTGCTGCCACTCTGCCTGTGATCAGTGGAGGGAAAGGGGGAGGGTGAATCACTCTGCTTGAGATTGGTGGGGGGAGGGAGGTGGATCAGTCTGGGTGGCCAGGGGTTGAGGAGATAAGAGGGTCAGTAATGTGTGAGGGGGTGGGCAATGTCTGTTGGGGCTAAGGGGAGGCATTATCCGGCCTGGGAAGGATGTGGCGGGGAGCAGCATTCTATGATTTTTTTCTGCGCATGCGTAGTTGGAGGAGCCGATCAGAGCTGCAGGATTTCAGACACATTAAGCCCCGCCCACGGGCTTCTGCAGCACAATTCAGAATCACTGGTATTTTTGTAGGCAGAGTGCATATGGGGGCGCCTGAGAACAGGTCTAAACTCGGATCTGAAACACTCCAGCATTTAGAATCGAAACTATAAAATAGAGCCCTAAGTGTGGGAAATTTGTGATCTGATTTGCACTGTCATGCCCAGCGTAAATCACAGCCGTTTTCTCACCTGAACTACAGATCGGTGAACCTCATATCTGTAGTGGGTAAGTTGCTAGAAGGTATTCTAAGGGATAGGATCTGCAGGCATTTAGAGAGGCAAAGACTGATTAGGGACAGTCAGCATGGCTTTGTGAGTGGAAGATCATGTCTCACAAATTTGATTAAGTTTTTTGACAGAGTAACCAAGAAGGTAGATGAGGGCAGTGCAGTTGATGTTGTCTATGTGGACTTTAGCAAGGCCTTTGACAAGGTACCACGTGATAGGTATAACGTTAAATCTCGGGATTGAGGATGAGGTAGCCTACTGGATGTAACATTGGCTAGACGACAGAAGACAGAGGATGGTTATAGAGGGTTGTTTTTCAAACATATCAATGGTTGATGCCGAAAGTCAACAAATCATTGTAAACATCATTAAACTTTGAGTTTTCTCATATCTAAATCCTCTGTACAGCACCAACTGTTCAATGAAAGCCTTTTGTGTCAATTAAATTATTTGACAAATTTGTAACAGCTTAATATTTATAATCAATGGTCTAGTTACCATTCTGCTAAAATAGGCTAACCCAGTAACACTGATAATAAATACAAATTAAAAGAACAACCAGCTTTCAGGAGATTTGTTTGTTGACTCCAAGGCAGACATTTACTGCATCAATATTAATGAATTATATACACCCTTGACATTCATTGTTTTGCTGTTGCACTTCATTCCATTGCTGCAACGCTGTAGCAATGTTTAGCATAGCAAAGTATTACTTTTCAAATTACGGTGCTCGAATGCTTGCAGCTAGAATTTAATAAGGTCTTAAATTCTCACGTCGACAATCATGGAAGGTAATGCTTATTGCATTTCACACACATGTTATTTTGGTGTATTGGGGTTTTAATATCACAGAGTGTCTCTAATCACAATTCATTTGCTATCTTCTAACACAGCTTATTGTTCTGAATTATTAATTCAAATGTAGACAATAATTTCATTAAAGCATTCCAGAGGATGTTTAATTACATTCACTAAATGCATGCACCCAGAAGGGAATAACTTCATATTTTATATTGCTCCAGAAAACACTTTGATCAGCCTAGTGAACACTGAATATAGTGATCTGGCTGTTTTATCATTGTGATGAAGTCTGTTCCACAGATTTATGATCCAAGCAGGTGAATGCAAAGAATAATGTTTGAAATCAGTGCTGGTTCATTCAATTTTAACGTGTTAGTTTCATAATCAATTACTCTTCTTCACTTTTCCTCTTTTATTTCACCTTACTGTCACTTTAGACGTTTAAGCCTTTAAGCTGACATCTCAGCAGTAAACTATTCAAGATGCACTGATGTAGTTTTATAGCCACAACACAGATGCAGATCTGTCTGCCTAGCATGAGATGTCCTTATGGCATGCCACAGGTATGAGGAAAAATAAACATCCTGGGGCTCTCAGGAGAGGACAGAAAATTGGCATGGGTGAACAGTGAGCAGTTGGTGGAGTCATGCCAAAAGCATTATAACCAATGTTGGGAAGTAGATTAAGGTTCAGCGTCAATCATGATCTATAAAGCACAGGATAATCATTATTCAAGTACATCTTCATGAAACTGATGTGCTGCAAAGACACTATCTCCTTGTTTTCTCCAGTCCTTTTTTTTGTTCCAAATTGCACTCCAAACTGAAAGTTCGTCCAAAGAAACATGGACAAAACGGATGGTCAGAAACTTTTTCCTAGGTGGAAAAGTCAATTACTTGGGGGCATAGGTTTAAGATGTGAGGGGTAAGGTTTAACAGAGATGTACGAGACAAGTTTTTTTACACAGAGGATGGTGGGTGCCTGGAACTCGCTGCCAGGGGAGGTAGTGGAAGTGGACACGATAGTGAGTTTTAGGAGACATCTTGACAGATCCATGAACAGGATGAGAATAGAGGGATATGGTCTGCGGAAGGGTAGGGGGGTTTAGTTCAGTCGGGCAGCATGGTCGATGCAGGTTAGAGGGCCAAAGGGCCTGTTCCTGGTACTGTGATTTTCTTTGTTCTTTGCTCTTTGGCTCTAGGGATAAAACCACCCAAGATAACTTTGCCTATAAAACTGTTGAGGCAATGAAGAGAAGGTGAATCTATGACTGTCATCAAAGCAATTGCATTCCTTTCACATTCCCTCCCACACAGACAAGTCCACAACGATACAGACACAGTTAACATTTTCCAACACAGATTACATTGGAAGGTGTATTTTGGAGATGATATTGTCACATCAGTCACCTCTCCATCACTAATAGCCTTTTGATTTGACTTGATTTGATTTGATTTATTATTGTCACATGTATTAACATACAGTGAAAAGTATTGTTTCTTGCATGCTATTCAGACAAAGCATACTGTTCATAGAGAAGGAAACTGAACAGCCGCCTGTTGACATTGCTGATGGACTAACTCTAACTGCACCCCTGCATCCCTCTTACCAATCATTACAGTTATATATAGTTCACAGATTGGAAAATAAGGTTATGAACATAATGCAGTTTAAAGGTGAGGAGGGACGTGAACTATCATTGCCATCAGCAACCTTTGCTATTTGTGAAATGAAGCAGTTAAGTGGAATTGGATATCCTGTTGTACTCCAGTATGAAACATTGGCCATGCCACTGTTTCAACACTCACGTTCTGATCCATTTTTGCAACACCGTATGAGCCAGATGTAGAAGGTTATGGGCAGAGATAATGTTGCCCACTAAGTGCTGAGCCTGTGTTGTACGCTTTTTCTAGTAAGAGATGGCAAAGCTTTGCAACTGACTTGATCTGACCCAGAAACTTTGGAGATAGATTACTTGAATGGGTGTAAATTGAGAGAGGCCTTGGTATCCTCATGCATCAGTAACTGAAAGTCAGTGTGCAGGTTCAGCAGGCAGTAATGAAGGCCTTCATAGCTAGAGGATTTGAGTATAGGAATAGGGATGTTGGGCTGCAATTGTATAGTGTGCTGGTGAGGTCACATCTTGAGCAACTTTGGTGTCCTTACCTGAGGAAGGATATCTTTGCTATAGAGGGAGTACAGCGATGGTTTACCAGGCTGATTCCTGGAATGGCAGGTCTGTCACATGAGGAGAAACTAAGTCGTTAGGATTATATTCATTAGAGGTTAGAAGAGTGAGAGGGGATCTCATAGAAACTTTTAAAATTCTAACAGGGTTAAATGGAGTAGATTCAGAAAGAATGTTCCCATGGTGAGGAAATCCAGAATTAGGGGTCATAGTTTGAGGATAAGGGGTAAACCTTTTAGAACTGAAGTGAGGACAGATTTCTTCACCCAGAGAGTGGTGAATGCTTGGAATTCACTCCCACAGAGTAGTGAGGCCAAAACATTGCCTGATTTCAAGAAGAAATTAGGTATAACTCCAAGAGCTAAAGGAATCAAGGGATATGAGGGGAAGGTGGGGAATCAGGATATTGAAATTGGACGAGCCATGATCAAAGTGAACGACAGAGCAGGTTCAAAGGGCCAAATGGCCTATTCCTGCTTCTAGTTTCTATGTTTCTACCTCAGTCATTAACAAGTAGACTTGTCAAGATCTGCAGAGGAGTTGCTGATATCATAGTAACTATCAATGTGACTCAATGCTCTAAGCTCCAAGTCAGAAGGCTGTGGGCTTAAGTTTCACTCTCGGGACTTAAGCACCAAATTTAAGTTGACATTTCAGTGCAGTATTGAGGGAATGTCACATTGTAAAGATGCTGCCCGGGTAAATCATTATGACACTTGAAGAAACAAAGGGACGTTTTCCAGTGAGTAATGCATTAAGCTGTGATTTATCTCATGGCTATTTAGGACATTGCAACACAACAATTAGCTGCTGCAGTCACAACAGTGACTAGACTTCAAAAACACTTCACTGATTGCAAACCAATTGTGCCTTTTAAGGGGCATCTTGACAAATACATGAATAGGATGGGAATATATGGTCCCGGGAAGGGTAAGGGGTTTTAGTTCAGTTGGGCAGTGCAGGCTTGGAGGTTCCTATGCCGTAGTTTTCTTTCTTTGTTTTTTGTACTCACTGTGGGATATCCTGAGGAAATAAGAGGCTCTATAATCTTTAGCTAAAAGCAAAATAATGCAGTTGCCGGAATCTGAAACGAAAACAGAAAATGCTGGAAAATCTCAGCAGGCCTGACAGCATCTATGGGGAGAAAATAGAACCAACATTTTGAGTTTAGGCCTTTCACCAGAACATAGAGACTTGAAACATTCGCCCTATTCTCTCCCCACAGATGCTTTCAGACCTGCTGAGATTTTCCAGCATTTTCTGCTTTTGCTCTGTAATCTTTCTTTATTTAAGTGTTTGATGATCGCTTGGCATTTCATTTTCATTGTACTAGGGGCACAGCCAAGCTAACCTCCTGATAAATGTTATATTCAATTGCTGCCTACCATGGGACTCTGTTACCAGCTCTTAAAATTGTTGGTATTGCAAGAATTCTTTCTCATGTGTTTTCTTTTCAAGTGGTTCTGTCTTCTGGAAGACCTGCAAATGATTAATTCCACTTTGGTGGAACGGGAACAGGTGAAAAAAGAGGGCATGCACAAAGGAGTGTACTTTCCATGATCAGCAGACAATAAATGATCATTTTCTTCCAGATATTTAAAATCAAACTTGCAATGATACGTGGCTAATAATTTTACCACGCATCAATTCCACAAATTCATATTAGTAGAATTTTTAAAGATACTTTTGAAAAGAGCATAAAGAGTTCCTAATGCTGCAAACAAAAATATCGAGAGGGTAATCTTGATTCCGTGTTCACTGCCTGCAGGATCCCCAGTGAGGGCTCAAGATCCGGAAAAACCCGTATAATCGGGAATCTCACCCGTGGAATCCTGATTTTGAATTTTTGCTGCCCCTCATTGGCAACATAACCAGGTTCACAATGGGCGTAAACCTGACTTGCATTCATCTTAATGTATTTGCATGTTATGAAACACTCCTCCCGACATGTTTAGCCCCTGTTGTATTTTCAAAACGTGCTCATATGACAGCACGTCACTGCAGTTTAAAACACATTTGCCCAAACGCGAACCTGTCCTGGGGATCCCCCCAGGGGCATAAAGGTGAGTATAGCTGCAAGAGAGAGGGACATGGTCATGCCACCCTGGCATTGCCACCGTGGTAATGCCAACCTATACCAGGAAGAAGTATCAGGAACAGACCCCAGTGGGAGCCTCATGGGAGAGGGGGATTCATTTATTTGTGGTGGTGGGTGGAAGCAGATGTGGGAACTGGAGATGCAAGTGATGGCCATTCTGGGGGCAATGGCTGTGTGGTTGTGAAGTTGGAGGGAAGGGGTCCCTTGTTCGGGGAGATCGGGGGGAGATGGGCTGCTGGCACTGCCTGCTGGAGGTGTTGGGTGAAGTGGTTGATTGAGAAAGGATTGCCAACATTGACTGTTTGGGGAGGGAAGGTGTCAAATGTTCAGGGGAAAGGGGGTTGCCAGCTCTGATCAGGAGAGGGGGTGAATGCTGGCTCCAATCATGGGACACTGGAGTGGTAAGAATCCCTGACATCTCCGCGGTTAGGATGGGGGGAAGTCATTGTTTGGTCTGATCGGGGTGCCTTCTAAAGATGGACCCTGATCTCAGCGCAGTTGGGCATTGCTGGCATGTTGAGGCACCTCCCTCACTGCACGACAGCATGCAACGCACCCAGCTGATTTTTTGTGATATTGTGTGGTAAATTCTGGAGAGAGACATGCCATTTTTTGGTAAGATTTCATCCCAAAGGCCCATCATACATGAAGCTAATGATGAACTACTTGTGATCATTGTGTTGCTGTGTCTATTAATTGATAGTAAGGTCTAACTCCAACACCCCTTGCACATTATCACAGAATTGTTATGGTGTAGAGGGAGTCTATTTGACCCATTGAGTCTGCATCAGCTATCCAAAGGAGCACCATAACTTACTGCCATTCCCCTGCCTCTTCCCTATAACCCTTCACATTTTTTCTAGTCAAATAGTCATCTAACTCTTGATCCTTTTAGGAACAGAACAATTCCTCCCTATCTATTCTGTCCAGATCCCTTGTAATTTTGAACATCTCTATTAAATCTTCTTTTATTTTTCTTCTCTCCAAGGAGAACAATGCCAATCTTTCCAATCTATCCACAGCACTGAATTCTCTCATTCCTGGAACCATTCTTGTGAACCCCTTCTTCATTCTGTCTAGTGTGTTCCCATTCTTCCAATAGTGTGGGGCCCAGAACTATACACAATAATCAAGCTGAGGTCTAACTTGTGACTTGTATAAATTCAGCATAGTCTCCTTGCTCTTGTGCTTTTCTGCCCTTATTAATAAAGCTCAGAATGCTATATGTTTATTAACTGCTCTCTCCACTTGTCCTGCCTCCTTCAATATCCTATGTACATATACATCCAGGCACTTCTGCCTCTACACCCCTTTAAGACTTTTATCCTTTATTTTGTATCTTCTGTTCACATTCTTTCTACCAAAATTCACCACCTCACACTTCTCCGCATTTAACTTCATCTGCTATCTCTCTGCACTCTCCACCAACTTGTCTATGGGAGGGGTTTCACTGCCTTGCTTGGGCGAGATAATAAAATCCTGCCCAAGGCCAATGGAGGTTTAAGTTCTGGGAACCTCGCCCACTCTGATTCCGGGTCGGGCGAGGTGGTAGGGTTTCGGCCTATGTCTTTTGAAGTTCTACACTGTCCTCTTCACAGGTTAAAATACTTTCAAGTTTCTGTGCCATCCACAGACTTTGAAAATGTCCCCTGCACATCATTAATATATATCCTAAAAACAAGGGTCCCAATGTCGACTGCTGGGGAATACCACCGTAAACCGTCCTCCAGCCAGAAAAGCATTCATTGACCATACTTAATAATGTACCTTTCCAAACACTTATCATACCTCAAGCCTGTGCACCAGTTGTAAGCTCGGATGATTAAGACCCAGCAACTTCTCAAAAAAGAAAAACAATGTCTCCTTACTTTGTTCTAAGTGCCTGAAAAAGAATTCCAACTAGCACCATAAATGATACATGGGATTATGATGACCATATGGAAGCCTCCTCTCAAACTGAACTCATTAGCTGCTTTGCTTGCTTGCAAAGATTTCAGTGCTTTTTTGCTATTTTGCAGTGCTCCCAAAATAAACTAATGCAGAGCTCCTGAAGCCTGTAGCGCACCTGTTTATCTATTTCTATTTCACCAGGGAACTGTCACTATGTGCTGCCTATGCAAGTGCTGTGGGTTTTCTCTCTGGGCAGACCATTCTACTTGCAGATTCTGAATGAGGAGAAGGATTAGATGGGTGGAGGCATTGCAAGACAGGAATGTTAGCATCTTGCAAATGATCAGAGAGACTATTTCATCTACAGCTATCCATCTGTAAAGGTGACAGGAAAAGCACATTGATATTGTTGACAAAATTGCATATGGAAATAAATCAGTTCTGAGAAAGAGCCATTTTGAACTCAAAACGTTGGTCAGAATTCTCCAATGTGTGCCCCGCTGCTAAATTAGCACTCAGCTAAATCTCTGTTCACAGCAGCAGAACCGGATAATCTCAGCCATAGGTCAGGTCAGAGAATTCTGGCCAATAACTCTGTATCACACACCAAAGATGCTGCCAGGCCAGTTGAGCTTTTCCAGCACTTTCTGTTTTTATTTCAGCTCTGTAGCATCCATAGTGTTTTGCTCTTATTTATGACCATATATGCAACCGTCAATGTCAGACTACAATTAGGCTCTGTACTATATACAATGCACTCTGCAAAGCTCCATATATCAATAATCAATATATCACTTGAACACTGTACCAGAGAATAACTGATGCCCATGAATTATAGCCTGGCATAGGATCAATAAACTCAGGAGATGATAGGAGAGGAGAGGGAAGAAAGGAAGGGGAAGTATTAGGGGAACAAAATTGTAGAAGAACATTGGGAAGAACCCTTTTTCTTTTAAATGCAGACCATTCGAACCTTCCCAGAGCTAAAAGGTCAAACACAAAGTTTCAGTGTAAAAGATAGGTTTTCATCTGCAAGCTTGGCTTCATGAATGTGTAACCAGAAAAATATAATAAATACCCGCTTCTCTTCCTCAAGTGAATTCTGGTTACTTACTCGGTAGTTGTCCACATTTTAGTCCTGATTTTAACCTAACCAGCCCAGCAGTGATGCAATGAGGTAGAGCAGAATGGGAGTAGGGGAGGATAGGGTAGAATCAAGTCAGATGCCATTTTTATATCAGGTCAATTTTCCATTGTATTGATCGTATTTGTTTTTCAAAGGGTAATTGAACCCATCACAGAACATTGGCTATTACCTCTATATTTAAGACTTGGACATATTTAATCATTTGCAGATTAATTATGCTTCCAGTTTCTTTCGGAGGGTCAATGCGGCTGCTTCTGCACTGTAGGGATTCTATGATTCATGCATAATTAGAAATAAATATTTTAAGCACATATTTTCATTAAAAATAAACAAGAGGAACCCATGGGCTGAGCATGTACAATTTTTCAATTGTCGTTCCAGTTGTAAACCAGGATTGCTGAAGCAGAAAATCACTCCAAGTTATTTTGGTCGGTAAAATCTCAGTCCCAACCATAATATTGCATCAATTCCAAAGAGGTGGCATAGTAGTACAGCAAAGAACATATTGTTAAAAATAAGAAAAACTGTTGTGCATAAAATTGTGCAGTTCTTTATCAAGCAAGTCATCAATAAAAATATTGATCAAAGTAGTCAGCTTTGACAAAGGGACTCAAAACGTCAGCTCTTTTCTCTCCTTACAGACCAGACCCGCTGAGATTTTCCACCTTTTCCTCTTTTGGTTTCAGATTCCAGCATCTGTAGTAATTAGCTTTTATCAGTAAAAATATGGCTTCTGAATCATTGGCCGGGATTTTCCAATAACAATGGATTTCATGGGGGATATCGGTATGGGGGGAATCGATCTGGTAGGATTTGAAAAATCTCAAGTTTCTTGCCCTAGTGAAATAATGGCAGGAATGTGTGCTCCTGCCTGGCTAGGCGGAATGCCATTCCTGCCAGAAGCCAGTGTGAAACTTGGGCTCCAATTCTCCCGTCACGTGCCACAACTTTTCTGGCTGGTCTGGTCCTCAGAATCGCGTGTCAGCTATTTCGCGGGATTTGCGCACGCATCAGAAATGCATTCGCATCTCCCAGAGCAGAGAACAGTCGCAGTCAAGACCATAACGGAAACCAGCGGGAAGACAGATAAGTCATTTGAATCTTTTTTAAATGTATTTTAAATATATTTTCTTTGTGATTATTGAACCCGACATGGAACTTGTCAGGCCTGACAACATCTCCCACCCCGCCAGGAGTACTTCACTCCAACAGGTTTAGAGTAGCTCCCCACATTCAGGGAACTAATGGGAGAACCCGCAGGAGTGAAGGGGGGCAATCAGGGCCCACCAAGGGGTCAGATGGCGGGGGGTGGTGCCCCCTGGGCATGGGCTCCCTGGCAGGGCCAGCCTGTGCCCCCAGAACTACCTAAGGGGCAAAGTGCCCATGCCCAGTGGGTACCTTGGCTCTGCCCACTGGACATTGGGCAGTGCCAAGACAGTGGAGTCTATTATGGGGGGGCCTAGGAGGCAATTGGTGGGGGTGGGAGGCCCCACTATCACTCTGCATTGGGATTGGTCTAGGCTGGAGGGAAGCCGGTGATCGGGGCGGGCTGGGGGAGTGAGGTGGTCTGCTGGGGTGGAGGGGCGGGGGGGGCTGCCTCCTGGGGGAGGGAGGGGGAAGTCTGAACCTGGGGTGGGGGGTCAGTGGGGAGGGGGAGCTGCCTCCTGGGGGGAGGGTCAGATCCCAGGGGGCGGTCTGACCCCAAGAAGCAGTCAGCAGGGGAGGGCCTGCTGGGGTGAGAGGTGTGGGGGTATCGCCACTGCTGGGAGGAGTGTACTGGATATTGGGGTGCTCCAGGGCCTGGGCAGGGAGTCAGGGCTGGCCCAGGAATTGTTGTGGGGACCTCTGAGGGGGGGCTGGAGGGGCAGCATTGTGGTGGTGCCAGGCTGGACAACAATTGAGCTGGCCAGCAAATGGGGAGACTGACAGATCAGGGCCAATGCGCATGCATAGAGTTGCAGAACTGTCAAACTCTGGTGCAAATAGGCTCTGCTCCCTGGGTTTTTAATAATATTCACAATTGTGATCTCTACAATACACAGAGTGTGGGAGATTCTGGTCTGAAGTTGCACTGAAAAAACGATCCTGATCTAGAACAGTTCTCCCACCAATTCAGCACTTTTGGGAGAATCGCCCCCTTGGTTTCATAAACTTGTTATTTGAAAAATCTAATAGACATTCCCTTCTCTACCTCAAGCAAGTTTTGGTTATTTACATAAACAGATGCAGATTTGCCAGCACCATGCAATTATCCAGCAGGATATTACCCTGGTCCAGAACATGTCCAGACCAACCTGGGATAAACATGTCGGAACTCACCAGGATGGAGGCCAGGAGCAGCTTCCGGAGTTGGATGCCTACAGCAACCGCTGTGGGTGACTGTATGAGGCATTGTTGGGTGTTGGTGGTCTATGCTGTGGGTCATGAGGGATGGAATTTGACAGGGGTGGGAGGAGGAATGAAGAAGTGGAGTGGGTGTGGAGGTTTAAAGAGGGGTGGAGGAGGTTAGGGGTGGTAGGTGAAAGAGATATGCTGTGGGAGTCATTGCTCCCACGGAGAAACTCCATTCTAGGAAGTATCTAAAATCTATCCATGCTATGTTGGTGGGAATATTCCGAAAATGGAACTCTCCCGTTTTCTCCTAAGCCACCAAAACCTGAAAGCCAGTGATGCTCCATTCTCCTCCCTGACCTGCTAGACTCCTCCCTGCCTGAGATCTAAGACTTACCAGCTTTAGGGATCCATAGTTTTTTTGCTCTTCTTCTTGCCGTCCCAGCAGTAGCCACTAAGATGCTCTTTGTGCTGCCAGGGCTAAGGCAGCTGCTGGTCAATTCAATTGGCTGGCAGCTCCAGAGAGTGGGTCTTCCTTCCCATTGAGGTGTAGAAGTCCATCTTGGCCTTTGTTCAGCCCATCCACTGCATGTTATGGCAGCAGAGTAGGCCAGCATGGAGCAGGTTAGCTCTGCTTGTTATTCAGTCTTATGTAAATCAGTGAACCAAAGGTACTGAGTGCATAGGAATTGGTGCAAAGAACACACATAAAGCATTTTCGAATGGGATATCAGCCAGCATTGCATTGGAATTGTCAATTCAAGAGCTACCAAGGGAGGGATGAGGGTTCCAACAATTTTTACACAACAGGAGTCACTTTCACTTTCTTTACCTGGGCAGCAGCCTGGGAATCAGATTTTAGGACTGCTTCCAAATCTTCAGCTAATGTACAACTTTGTCAGTTTTTTTTACTCCTTTTAAGTTGCCATGTGTACAGCTCAAATACAGTGCAGCTGACTATCAGTTGTGCAATGGGTCATTTTACGTGAATTCTCTGCTTCAATCATTTTTGATTGAGAACAATTTTCAAAAGATTAAATATTGCCCCCATGAAGAAATTCTATTCTAGGAAGGATCTGAAGTCTATGCTAGTGAGAATATTCCTCGGTATTGTGTAATTTTCTTGGAATGGGTATTTGCATCTACAGTGAAAAAACAGATCCATTTTCAGGAGTTACTAACACAAAATAAATGGCACTATAACACATTTCAAGTATGTGTCATGTCAGATGCCAGAAGCAAACAATATTTTTAAAACTCAAAGGTGTCCATTGACAAATAGTTGGCAAGATTCATAACTGCAATAATGCTTACAATTGTGGAATTTACAGACAAAAACATTTTTAGTGTGTAACAGTCTCAACAAAAACTTACAACGTAATCAATGAGACATTATTTTTGCAGCAGCAGCTTTAGTTGGAACGCGACCTTTCAGTCTATCTGAAGTTTATCCATTGATGCAGGTGTTATGGGTCAGGCTAGAAATTTCGAAGTACTTAATAGAGACTGCCAGAACCATAAGTTTTGTATCTTGAATTTGGCTAAGATGAGCAGGATATGTTTCACTTTAGGTATGATTCGAATGGCCCACTAGGGAGCTTTTATCAAACAAAGTTTATTTAAGAATATCGTTAATATGTACAGTAAGAAATTTAGTAATACCTTTTATCAGTTACTAATAAAAAATCAGAAAGAAAACAATCACAATAATGTATTAACCCTTAATTGAAAATTAAAGCTATTCCAACAAACCCCAGAACATTTCATAAACAAAACCCTTTTCACAGGCTTAACACAGCATGGATTAAAATCTCACAACTGGAATTGAGTCTTTTCAAAGCCTGCACTTTCCTTCCAGAAGGCAAAACATTGCCTTGAAATAATCAGCGGAATTTCCAAATAAAATAGGGAGACAGAGAGAGAGACTTCAGCTTCTTCCTTGCTTGACGCCACTGTTAAAAACCATAAACTAAATTGCAGCCTTAGAACTCTCAAAATTGAAAGAAAGAAAACTGTCACAAAAGACGAGACCTTTTCTCCTAACAATGCAGGATAATAAAACTAATCCCAGAGTAAACACAAACAAACCCATTTGTCACTTAAGTGGTAATGCTAGGGTTCATCATAGGCAGCCCAGTAACAATGACGTCACCAAAGTTGTGAGCGAAGTAATCATGTTTTAAAAAATCTTCCTTAAAGGGACACTAATATCACACAGGGACTTAGCTTCCTACTGTGCAAGAAGCCGCAGTTGGGAAATAGTGCTAACATTTGGAACAGTGGGCAGGATTTTACGGCCACACTCATCTCAAAATCATAAAATTCCACCTGAGGTCAATGGATCTTTTCATGGTCTGCCTCTCATCTGCTCTGGACAGGGTGGTAAAATTCCAGCCAGTTACATTGTCATCTTTTTCACAGGACTTAAATAATGTTGGTAATTGCACATCTCAAGTTTTCTTGAGACAGCAGCAGTGGTGCTAAGCTGAGTTGCTTTGAGCAATAATTTTGAAATTCTTCTTTGGACTTCTTTTAGAATGACTGTTTTTGCATCTGAATCTATCCTTGGACCCTTGTGCTTGTTTATCCATGTACCAATCCTTGTCAACATTATCTGAAGATAATATCCAGTTTCAATGCTGTTCAATGCTGTATCATCACACCAAACTCTTTGCTTTTTCCACACTTCATAAAGATTGTCCAACATTCATTCTCGGGTGAGCTCCAATATAAACATTGGAAAAACTGAGCCCATCATTTTCAGCCTTTCCCATGAATTTGGCATCTTCGCTACCAATTCCAACTCTTTACCTCTCCTCCACCATCTCCGATTAGATCAGATTTTTCATAACCCCAGTATCCTATTTCATCCAAGAAGAACTTCTGATCCCATATTCTTTTCATGACAAAATAACATTGCACACCTGTACCCCTTTCTGTTGACAAAACCCTTATCTATGCTTTCTGTACCTCCACACCTAACTTCTTGAAAGCCTTCTTGGCCAGTCTCACATTCTCCATGTCTATAAACTCCAGCTCATCCAAAACTCTGCTGCTCATATCTGAGCCAGCACCAAGTCTGCTTGATCAGATCAAGCGGTCTTGTTAACCCACATTAACTTATAGTACCCCTCTCTGTCTCCAGCTTGCCACATTCTCAAGACACTGCATTTCACTGATTCCAATATCTTATCAATTACCTCACTTTTTGCTCCATAATTGATGGCTATACTAGCAGTTGTCTAGGCTTCATGTTGTAGAATCCTCTCCGCAAATTTCTCCAGCTCCCTCCTTTGCTTTAAAGCTCTCCTTAAACCCACCTCAAGCCAATGGTAACCCCATTGTAATATGGGGAGGCAGTGGCCTAGTAGCATGACCACAGGGCTAGTAATCGAGATTCTGAAGGTCTCTGGGGACCTGGATTTGATTCCCACTGTGGCAGATGATGGAATTTGAATTTAATACAGATGTGGAATTATTCATTTATTGTTGACCATGAAACCATTTCCCATTGATATTTAAAACCTTTCAGATTCACTAATATCCTTTTGGGGATGAAATCTGCCATCCTTATCTGGTTTGGCCTACATGTGACTCCAAACCCACAGGGTCTTAATTATCTTCATGTATGGGCAATAAATGTTGGCCCAGCCAGCAATGTCCACATCCCATGAATGAATTTTAAAAAAATCTCAATGTCATATATCTATGAAATGCCAATTTCAAGAATTTTTTTATTTAGCATTTGTTGTTCCAAAACACAGAGCGCAAGCTTAAGAGACATTGAGAGTTGAGGTAAGTGTGAGAGTGCAAGAGAATATATCTTAATCTTTCGGCTTCTTAAAATCAAACAAACTGCTAGTAATTGAAAGGTAGACATTTAAGCTTCTTTCAGGCCTAAGGAAAGTGAAAAAATGAGCTCTCCTGTTGCTATAGCTTACACAGGCCCACTAATCAAATAAACTGGTTCAATAAACTGAAGCAGGACAGGCCTAAGGTATATGAGCAAGGCCTCAGGTGCAATCAGCAAAGAGCACAAGCTACACAGAGTGAGACACTGAGAGTTGAGGTAAATGTGGGAGTTTAGGATAGTTAATCTTAATCTTTTGCCTTCTTAAAATTTAATAAACTGCTGGAATGAGTAGTAATCAAATTGGCTGCTGTGTCCTGGGTGGTGTCAAGGTTCTTTAGCATTGTTAGAGCTGCACCCATCCAGGCAAGCAGAGAGTATTCCACCAGGCTCCTGACTTGTGCCTTGGAGATGGTGGACAGCCTTTGGGGAGTCAGGAGGTAAGTTACACACCAAGAATTCCTAGTCTTTGACCTGCTTTTGTAGCTACAGATTTTATATGGCTAGTTCAATTGGGTTTCTGGTCAATGGTGAACCCCAGGATGTTGATAGTAGGGGATTCAACAACAGTAATGCCATTGAATGTCATAGGGGCAATGTTTAGATCCTCTCTTGTTGGAGATGTTCATTGCCTGGCACTTGTGTGGCACAATTGTTACTTGCTACTTATCAGTCCAAGCCTGGATATTGTCCAGATCTTGGTGCATTTGGACATGGATTAGTTCAGTATAAGAGGATGGTGAATAGTGCTGAACATTGTGCAATCATGAGTGGATATCCACTCTGTCCTTATGATGGAGGGAAGGTCATTAATGAAGCAGCTGACAATGGTTGGGCTTAGATCATTCCCCTGAGAAACTCCTTCAGTGATGTCCTGGAACTGACCAACCATCTTCCTTCTTGCCAGGTTTTGACTCCAACTAGTGTAGAGTTTTCCCCTGATTTCCATAGACTTCAGTTTTGCTAGAGCTTCTTGATGCCACACTTGGTCAAATATAGCCTTGAAGTTAAGGGCAGTCACTCTCAACTCACCTCTAGTATTTAGCTCCTTTATCCATGTTTGAACCAAAGCAGTAATGAGGTCAGAGTGACCCTGGCAGAACCCAAACTGAGCATCAAAAACAGGTTATTTCTCAGTAACTGCCACTTGATAGCACTGAAGACGAACTCTTCCATCACTTTACTGATGATCAAGAGCAGACTGATATGGTAGTCATTGGTTTGTCCTGTTCCTTGTGTACAGAACATACCTGGGCAATTTTCCATATTGCTGGATAGATGCCGGTACAGTAGTTGTATTGGAACAGGCTCAGGAGACAGCATGTTCTGGAGCACAAGTCTTCAATATTACTGCTGAAATATAGTCAAGCCGCATAGTCTTTGCAGTATCCCGTATCTTCAGCTCTTGATATCAGCACATATGGCTGAAGGTTGTTCTGAATGCATCAGTTTCATTATTTGAATAGGTATGCTGTGGATATTTACGGAGCCTACTCCTCCACAGAATTGTTTAATTGTCCAACATCACTTATGGCAGGACTGCAGAGCTCAGACCTGATCCATTGGTTGTGGAATTGCTTAACTCTATTACTTGCTGCTTATGCTGTTTGATGTGCATGTATTCTTGTATTGTAGCTTTACCAGATTGACACCTCATTTTCAGGTATGCCTGATGTTGCTCCTGGAATGCCTTCCTGCCCTCTTCATTGAACCAGGGTTGATCCCCTAGCTTGGTGGTAATAGTACAGAGGGAGATATGCTGGCCTATGAGGTTACAGATTGTGGTTGAGTATAACTCTACTGCTGCTGATGGCCCACTGTGCCTCATGGATCTGCAATCTTGAGGTACTAGATCTGCTAGATCTGTTCAAGATCTGTTCCATTCAGCATAGCAGTTGTGCCACATAACATGATGGAGAGTATCCTGAATGAGAAATTGGAACCCCCCTCCCCAACCATGGCATTCCGTGGCCAATTGCCACATCCCCCACCCCCCCCATCTCACCCAGAATGATCATGGCTGAAGCAAATAATCACCCCCACACTGTTCAGTGTTGCAGAGTGCACTGCCATGTTCAGTGATTTTCCTGCCCTCTCAGGCCCAGACCCATTATGCCATAACCTCTTGGTATTACCAGTGTGCCAGGCAGGCAGTGCCAGGATGCCAGGCTGGCACTTCCCAAGGAGCAGCCCCACCTCTGATGTCTCAGGGAGGTGCTAAATGGCCTCCTGTTCTACTGGCGAGGCCATCACGTCTAATCCCAGTTGATAGGGACCATACGTGATCCTGGCCAGAGAAACCTTCCCTGGCAGGCCAAAGAGGCAAATGAGCCCAGACGATCACATCCAGGGCTCGCTAATAATATTTAAATCCAGTGTCAGTAAGATCAAAAGGTGAGAAATCGGGCACACACTTGATTTCTCTACTCTTTCACAATCTTACAAGTTCACCCTGCCCAATAGGGCACAACGGTAAGATCGCTCCCTTTGTCTCCATATGGTGCAATTCCAGCATTATTAATGAATTTAAATTCTATGAGCTGCCAATGCTGGGATTTGAGCCAATATCCTCAGAATATTAGCTGCTGGGCCTCAAAATTACGAATCCAGTGATATTACCACTACCCCACCATCTCCCTCTGCTGTTGCTGCTGCTGCTATAGGTTTCTGTTATTGTTAGTATATACCTACAGGATGAAACTTGATCACCCCTGCCTTCCAGTGATTTGATAATTGCATTCCCATAAGACAAGGCCAAAGTGTCATTAGCCCTGGATGAATACGCACTGATTTATGATACAGCCAAACTAAAGAAAATGATTGAAGTATATAATTTCATGTAATTATAATGAATAATGCAAGTCTATCCACTATAGTTATTATACCCAGGTTTTATTTGATCTATTTATTGCCCTTCTTAGTTCATTTTGTAGTGATGAAAATGAAACAATTAAGCACTTATCTGCACATTAAATTGTTTTAGAATCAGCTGGGCCTATTTACCTTCACTAATCTGAGCATCCTGAAAATTGAAGAGCTGGGTGAAACAATTTGTCACTTTCAGTTTGGAAGAATGCCATGTAAAGCAATTTAGTGCTAATCTTCATATACAATTGACTAAATTTCATATTTACAAAGCTGCATTTCCCATGTATGCAGTAATCCTAACTCAATTGTTTTCAATTATGAAAGGGCAACATTCATTCAAGCTCTCTAAAAGATTAATTTATGTGCAAGCTGTGAGATTTAACTGTATTTAATCCTGGGTAAGATGCCTTTGCTATTCAAAAAACCCACATGTGATTGGGTTCACTGTCTTCAACTGGCCACAAACTTTACGTGAATTATCAACTTTAATTGATCCGTAACTTCCTGGGAGAAAAGTATATTCGTAGAGTCTGCATACTGTTTCATGTATAGTTTCCCAGGCTTAGAAACATGTGCTTGTCTTTGAGGGAAACAATGTCAAATGTGTGTCGAATTCTGCTGCTCTGATCCAATCATCAAAAACAAGGATCTCCAAAAGTTCTTGGATGGTATTTACATTCCTGGGAAGGATGCTGTTGTTGACACCACAGCATATACATAATGGATTAAAGCCATCCTCATTCAACATGCAACATGCAAGTGAAGAAGGATATTCATAAATTCCCAATTGCTTCTACGTGAGCGAAAAGGCAACTGTGGTTCACCGAGTAACTCTCGGGTCTTTCAAATAGAAAGTACTGAATATATTTTATGGATTGAAAAAAAAAATCGCCTTTGTTTTACCAAACTTCTATCAAGGAGATTTTCATATGGGGCTCACTTGGGCATTCGCATATGGGGACGGAGTAGATAAGAGAGGAAATGAGAGAGGTAGAGGAGGTCTTAGAAGTAGCATTCCCAGCTCTGAGTGAGAGGATGGAAGGTTCAGATCTCAGTGGGTGGAGTTAATGGCCCAAATCTGGTTCCAATCCTGTGTACAGTGTTTATCAGGGGCCAGCTAGGTTGAGTCAGGGGGATTGAGGGATGTCAGGGGAGGACCTGGGTGGTGGGGGTTAGTCAGGGCAGGTTTGATCAGCGGCTGGAGGCGTTGGGTAGTAAGGGAGGCATCGAGCAGATGAGGGGAAGATGGAAGGGTTAGTTTGAGTTATTGGAAGGGTCAGTTGTATAGTTTCCAGGTGTTAGATTAGGAATTTTCTGTCTAACAATTCTTAGGTATCAATTCTGATAAATAGGTTGGAATTGTACACAGCCTTGGACTCCAACCCAGAGTTGGAGAATTTAGCAAAGGACCCAGGGAGTAGGGAATTGCCCATCAGAAGTTCAAACCTCCCAGACAATTCCCCGGAGTCAGTCCATCTTTGCAGGATTCCACTGCACATCTTATGGGGTACAATCAGCCTCCAACAGTCCAAAGACAATGTTCTGGACCAACACCATTGAACTGCGGCATGGTGGCACATGGTTAGCCCTGCTGCCTCACAGTGCCAGAGACCTGGGTTCGATTCCTGGCTTAGATCACTGTTCGTGTGGAGTTTGCACATTCTCCTTGTGTCTATTTGGGTTCCTTCCAGCTGCTCCGGCTTCCTCCCACAGTCCAAAGATACACAGGTTAGGTGAATTGGCCATGTGCTAAATTGTCATTTAGTGTCAGGGGGACTAGCAGGGTAAATACATGGGGTTACGGGGATGGGGACTGAGTGGAATTGTGGCTGGTGCAATCTCAATGGGCTGAATGGCCTCCTTCTGCACTGTGGGGATTCTATGATTCTATGCTATGGATGTTCTGTAGTTATTGAAAGTGCCTGTTCATGTTTCTTTGTGTTTTCAAACTATTCTCCTGGCAAACTTCATATGGTGTGGAGATGTTGGCATTGGACTGGGGTAAACACAATAAGAAGTCTCACAACACCAGAATAAAGTCCAACAGGTTTATTTGTAGCAAACGCTACTAGCTCTCGGAACTGGCTGTTCCTTCATCAGGTGGGTGGGAGTTCTGATCACAAACAGGCTGCCTTGGAGAACGCTTATCCAAAGATCAGAGGCCAAATGCCCATGACCACTGAAGTTGTCCACATCAAACTACCCAGCCTTCAGGAGAACAGTGACCACAGCACCACACAACCTTACCACAACAACCTCTGCAAGTCATGCCAGATCATTGACACAGATGCCATCATCTCACGTGAGAACACCATCCACCAGGTACATGGTACGTACTCTTGCAACTCGGCCAACGTTGTCTACCTGATATGCTGCAGGAAAGGATGCCCCGAGGCATGGTACGCTGGGGAGACCATGCAGACACTGTGACAACGGATGAATGAACACCGCTTGACAATCACCAGGCAAGACTGTTCTCTTCCCATTGGAGAACACTTCTGTGGTCACGGGCACTCGGCCTCTGGTCTTTGGGTAAGCATTCTCCAAGGCAGCCTTCACGACACACGACTGCACAGAGCCGCTGAGCAGAGACTGATAGCCAAGTTCCGCACACATGAGGACGGCCTCAATCGGGATCTTGGGTTCATGTCGCACTATGTGTAACCTCCACAACTTGTCTGGACTTGCAAAATCTCACTAATGTTCCTGTCTTGAAGCAATACACATCTTTCTAACCTGTGCTTAATGCTCTCTCCACTCACATTATCTGTACCTTTAAGACTTGATTAGCTGTAAAGACTCATATTCCAATCATTATTCATGTAGATTGAATTTGTGTCTTTATATGCCCTGTTTGTAATCAGAACTCCCACCCACCTGATGAAGGAACAGCCAGTTCCGAAAGCTAGTGGTGTTTGCTACAAATAAACCTGTTGGACTTTAATCTGGTGTTGTAAGACTTCTTCCCAAATGGCCCAGATGAAGCTGTATGTTCCCTGTCATCTCCCCTTCTCCATGTGGCCCAAACCTCTGAATCCACCACGTATCTGCCCTACTGCAAGAAATAATCCAGACACATCAGGTTTGGGGATCAGGCAAATTTCATCTTTAAACATGCATCTGCACCGTCCTATCACTCTAACTGAGGCTGCCAAGACTGCAACGCTGGGGAGCTAATTGTCAGATTAACTTGTAGATCTGGTTGTAGTATGTCTTTAGATTTAATATTGACTCCTTTGTGAGGATTTGTTTTACTGGGGCCATTGTTAAAATTTTGGAGTGCTCTATTTCATGACCTTAGTTTGGAGTAGTGTTGCAGACCACATTTAAACTGGTATTGTATTAATCCCATCAATTCAATCTCCTATTCTTCCATCATGCTGCAAAGACATGGACGGAATAACCGCCTACTCATCTCTGTAGGAAATTCCTGAACTTTTCTCTTTGGGACAGAGACTCTACGCTTAGAAATATGTGTGAAAATGACCTCTTAAATTTCTCTGCTTCCATATTTGTTTTATTATCAATTTATTATTCAGTCTAGATGCACCACCTTACATTAGTTTTTTTCTGACATATAACTGCTTAATCTGCTACCCCATCTGTTTCTACATTTGAATTGATTGAATAAAATGCCAGTCTATTCAGAACACCAATAAACTGTATTGATCTGATATTTTGTTGGTGAAAACAAAATTGTTAGAAATCTCATTTGGTTTTTTTTATCAAGTTTATCCACTGCATTTCATTAACACTGATGATTACTACCTTCAAACTCTCACTTCTACATAGATAAACACAGACATTATAGCAGTGAGCCTTTCTACTGAAGTAAAAAAGCAAAAGTAGGCAATTTTCTTTATTTACTGCAACAGGATTCAATATTTATTACATTTTACACTTGTGCAATAATTAAAGCTTTTGGAGTTCTGTGTAAAAAATGTCCCAATTAGAAATAAATCATTCTTGGAATGTAATTGGCTCTAGTATGATTGTTTTTATTGCAAATTCCTTATTACCCTAAGAAAGCAATAGAGAACTTGGTGTTTGGTCTTCTTGAACCACTGCAGTAGCTTGATAGACTAATTCAGAGGGCAGTTGAGGGTCAACCACCCCCTTAGGGGAGGGTGATCACATATAGATCAATTCAGGGTAGCAGGTTCTTCTTTTCCAATGGCACAAGTGAATCATTGGGTTTTTATAATCTGATAAATGCATGGTCTCTTTTTTTACTTTCAACTAAGTTAAACTGAACTCAAATTTTCAAACTTCAACAGTAGGATTCTTAGTCCATCTTTTTTTCATTCATTCACAGGCTGTGGGTTCCTTTAGCAAGGCCAGTGTTTATTGCCCTTGTGTGGCTAGATAGGCCATTTCCAAGGCACAATTAAGAGTCAGCCAGCCACGTTGCTGTGAGGTTGGATTCAAATACAGGCCACACCAGGTCAGGATGGCAGATTTCCTTTCCTAATGAACACTGGTAAAGTAGTTGGATTTTCACAACAATCCAGCTGTTACATGGGATGGAACCTTCCCTTCCATTAGACACTGAACTGTCCAAGATTAGCGCTGGGAGCAGAAGTAAGAGTGTGGCCCATTGTGGCAGGGGACAGCTGGGCATGCATGATCTTGCACTGTTCATTACATATGCATCTTGGACAGCCATTCACTCATTGCAAGCCAGGAGCTCCAGACTGTGCATCAACCAGAATGTCACAGAGCAGCTAATGTGTGGCTCCATGCTTTAGCAAAGCCTCTTTGCAGGTTCAGGCCATCCAGGAAAGGCAAGAGATTTCCCTAGGATGGCAGCAGGAGGCCCTGTCGTCTTACCACAATGGTCTGATGAAGGTTATAGTGAAGGATAGTGGCCAGGACCCCACTGGGCAGTGCAGGAAGAGGATCTGCTACACTCTACTATGGCATGTGTCATCTTTTACTCACTGCAAAGTGACACTCAGAGAGTATCAGGCAGTCTAAATTTTCCAAATACACAAGGATGTCAGGCAGGAGTTTGGATTACAGGATTCAGCAGCAAATGGGACTTGTGCACTGAATGTATGCAATGTCCCAATGTTTTAACAGTTGCAGGACATCCTGCTTGTTAAATTTACTAGGGAGGGCTCAGGAGCTGGCACTGGCATGCATACTACTGAATGACTCATTCACCCAGTGGGGTGACAATAAATGCTTCTGTCTGTCTGCAGAACAAGAAATAAGGCCAAAACCGGTGGCAGCATGCCTGACATTTGAATTATCAGCTTTTTCCAGGTGGAGGTCATCAAAATAGCTGGGGAGGAGCAGGAGCATGATTGTGCCAAGGATGAGATAGTACTTTTCCAGGAAGCCAGTGAAGATACCTCCAGTTTGCAGTAATCAGACGCTGCCACAGAGAGAGGCATCCACTAATTTGTTATTCTCTCCATTCCAGATACCAGAAAGAAAAGAGGAAGGCCAAGGAGAAAGACCAGCATAGAACTTCACATTTGAAGATGGTTCCTCGGATGCCTCAGATAATGCCCTGTCACATCTTTCACCTGAACCCTCCACTAGTGCAGATACAGTCAGCTGGTGGGTCCATTTTTCTACAGTAGATTCGCAGTAACCCGCCTGATATTGATAGTATCCTGTATATTAGTTCATGCCTTATCATTACTAGTCCCACAACGTAACAAGTATTCAAGCTCCCTGTGACTTACACATGACACTGCTGCACATCCTTGCTATTGTGCAATTCAGGCCTAAAATTTAACTTTGGTGTTGTAAATTACTACAGGGCACTCATTAAATGTTCCTTGCCCTTTTGCATTATAAAAGATGCCATGCCATTATGTTAGTGTGCAAAAATTAAAATAGCACAAAATCAAAATACTATGCGCATTACTTACTTACACTGGTTGTCTAATTATAAAATCCTTTAGAAGGGGAAGATTGTTTCTGAAAAAACATTCTTGACTTCTTAAAGGACTTAATTGAAGTGAAGGAGGTTGTTGAGTTCACTGTGGTTATTTTTAGAATGCTTATGTTAAGGTTCTGCACAAAAGATTTCCAATTAAACTGAAAGCAATCGGAAGCCACAGGATTGGACATAAGTTGATAAAGGGATAAGAAACAGGATATTTGTACATGGCATTTTGTCACACAAAGGGAAAACAGGGAGTGAAGAAAGCTTAAGTGTAGATCTGCAAGAATCAGAGCTTCAATTTCTCAATTAAATAATGCGGATTTGGATATCTACAGCAAGATTGGGAAATATGCAGGTGACACTAAAGTAAGTTCCCCTCAATGTCAATGCAGAAGCAATTTGATCAAGGAAGTGTTTTGAAGACACAGAATCTGGCATTAATGTTGGTGGTGAGGGTGTCAATTGATAACATCAATTAGATTTTCAGATGACAAAGCACTTGCAGAAAGCATAGAAGGATTACAATAACTAGTAGATTGATGAGTCAAAGCAGGCTTAAGCTCTGGAATAAAAGCAAAATCAAAGTGATGCATATTTCTAAATCAACAAGAAATGTCCGTATATTCAAAGAATGAGGAGAACGAGAACATGTGCAAGAATTCAAGTATGTGGGAAGCATAGTATCTGCAAATAGAACATGCAACAAAGAAATAAGAACAAGGAGAGCTATGGAAAGACCATATTTGATAAAGACACAGATGCTTACCAGAAAGCTGAATAATCAACTTGGAGCAATTGGTAAAGCGTTTGGTTTGGACTGCTGTTTGTATTGTGTAACGATGCACTTTCATAGACTTCAATAATGAACATAAAAGGTAATTATTAATAGGAATTG
Organism: Carcharhinus amblyrhynchos; assembly: GCF_965287045.1. Classification (NCBI taxonomy): domain Eukaryota; kingdom Metazoa; phylum Chordata; class Chondrichthyes; order Carcharhiniformes; family Carcharhinidae; genus Carcharhinus; species Carcharhinus amblyrhynchos. The sequence continues at coordinate 90,480,518 of NC_137328.1, read as the reverse complement.
TACAACTGCCTCAAGAAAGTAGTGAGCTCCCAAAATGTCACTTTGCCTTGGAGCCTCTCTCACCATGGTGACTCCACATTCAATTGGTCATAAGGCCATGTGACCCTTCCTCTGCTGTGTTTCCCTTAAAGGGACGATCATCATACCCTTTCCACTTTTAGTAAGTTCTTTATACAATCTAATTCACTTAGAACTAAATATTGACTAAGCGTTATATATATAAGTTGGGAAATTATAAATCAAGTCTTTGACAGGGTTTTCTGTTCCTTGTAGGGTGGCATAATTCTATTATCTGAGATGCTTCCACATGATTGACATTAATTGACATTAATACATACCGCAAAAGCAGGTACTGCTTCTAACACAGGCCATTATCACTATTTACTTCCACGGAGACATCAGTCATGCCAATAACAGGTCGAGCAGGTACTTCAATGTTTACGAGTTCAAAAACATTTCTTGATGGCAACATTAAATGCTAGAGAATATTTCCACTCCTCAAGTGGTCCATGTGTTTACAAATGATCTGTCCCTCCATGTCCACTTGGTTTGAAAGGAATTCAGTCTTACAGACAATAATTCTGGGGATCCAACTTGATCCACTACCAAAGTTTCTCACGCATACAGCTTTAGTTACCATATATAACCATGCTGTACTCTGTGAATCATAGCTTGCTTTCTGAATACTTTGGCTGGCTTCTACCCTTCCCAGCACATTTATATAAACATCTTAGATGTGAGAATCAAACATAATAGTTCCAAATTTACTGATGACATAAAACTAGTTGGGAAGATGTGTTGTGAAGAAAATGCAGTGAGGCTTTAAGGGTGCTTGGACAGGCTAAGCGAATAGGCAAGAACATGACAAATAATGTGAATGACTGTGAAGTTATCCACTTTGGTAGCACAAAAACAGAAAGGTAGAATATTTATGAAAGAGTGGGGGATTGGGAGGTACTGATTCCGAAAGGGAGCTGGATGTCCTTGTCCCTGAGTCACTGAAAGCTAGCATGCAGGTGCAGTAAGCAATTAGGAAGGCAAATAATATATTGGCCTTTATCGTAAGGAAGTAAAGATATCTGCTGTAATTGCATAGAGCCTTGGTAAGAACACACCTAGAGTATTGTGTACAGTTTTGTTCTCATTATCTAAGGAAGGATATACTTACCATAGAGGAAGTGTAACAAAGGTTCACAAAACAAATTCCTAGGATTGTCTAATGAGAGATTGAAGAAACTAGACCTGTATTTTCTAAAGCTTTGAGGAATGAGAGGTGATCTCATTGAAAGTTCTTATGGGGCGTGAGAGGGTAGATGTGGATTGGATGTTTTCCCTGACTGGTGAGTCTAGAATCAGAAGGCACAGCCTCAGAATATGGAGGAGGCTATTTCAGCTGAGAAGAGGAGGAATTTCTTCAGTCAGAGGGTGATAGAGAACATTTGGAATTTTCTACCCCAGAGAACTGAGGAGAATCAGTCATTGATCACGTTCATGACAGAAATTGATAGACTTCTGGATACGAATGACATCAAGGAACATGGAAATACTGGGGAAGTTTGGTATAAGAGGTGGATGATCAGCCATGATCTCCATGAATGGCAGATAAAATATGTGCAACATTCAAGCTTGAATCACATATTAACTTCTGAGGATTTAAATGCTTCTTTTTCTGTTCCCTAATTGCAGGAAGAAGAAGGTGAAAGGAATTTTGTTGGTAAAATGAAAAAGATGAGCAAAGTGTTCTCAGCAATGCCATTAAAAATAGATTTTCATTATTTATTAATTGCTTATATTAAAAGCAAAATGCTTCAGATGCTGGCATTGCTGCCTCACAACTCCAGGGACCCAGGTTCAATTCCCAACTTGGGCCACTGTCCGTGGAGTGTCTGCCTGTTCTCCCCGTGTCTGCATGGGTTTCCACTGGGAGCTCTGGTTTCTTCCCACAGTCCGAAAATCATGCTGGTTAGGTACGTTTGCCGCGCTAAGTTCTCCCTCAGTGTACGCAAACAGTGTCAGAGTGTTGGTGACAAGGGGATTTTTTACAGTAACTTCATTGCAGTGTTAATGTAAGCCTACTTGTGACACTAGTGAATAAACTTTAAAACTTTTATCTGAAATAAAGACAAAGCATTGGAAAAGCTCACCAGGTCTGGTAGAATCAGTGGAGAGAGAAACACTGTTAACATTTCAAACCCAATTTCACTCTTTTTGAAAGTTAGCTGTGTTGAAATGTTGGTTTGTATGATTACTTTCCAAATGATATTGGGGAATCTTTAATATCTTTGATATGGCAGTTTTAAGTGAGACCACTGGCAATATGTAGAACAGAATAAAATATTTTCTGAGCATTTATTTTGCAGTCTCAGTAACATGACAGCACGTGTAGGTTTCCCAGTTACTTGGTAAGAAAAAATGTTGTTTCGTATTAACTTGTCATCCCTCCTGAGGGTAATAAACTTTTAATTTATTATCATTTCTTTTATTTGTTCCAAGTTGATTTTAGAAAGGTTCTATAGACCAAAACTGTCCTTTTATTTAACAAGAAGGGAGATCTACAGTCCACATCCAAACGCAACAATATCCTAGCTTGGACTGACAAGTGGCAAGTAGCGTTTGCGCCACACAAGTGCCAAGATATGACATCTCCAGCAAGACAGAATCTAACCATGGCCCCGTGATGTAAATATATTGCCTTTCTTTCACTGTCACTAGGTCAAAATCATGGAACTCCCTCCCTAATAGCACTGTGGATGCACTTACACTATATGGGTGGCAGCGGTTCAAGAAGGCAGCTCACCACAACCTTCTGAAGAGCAATTAGGGCTGGGCAGTGAATGCTGACCTGGCCAGCAAAGCCCATGGCCCTTGAATGAATAATATTTTTTAAAAATGTAAAAAGATAAGACTTCTTTGCTGCACTTTTACCCTCAGCCCCACCAAATTTCCATTTGGAAAAGGAATGCTCTACATTTAGAAACCCTACAGTACAGAAGGAAGCCATTCAGCCCATCAAATCTGCACTGACAACAATCCCCTCCAGGCCCTATCCCCGCTTAGTTACCCTGCTAATCCCTCTAACCTATCACACACGAGCACACTAGTTAATTTAACATGTCCAATCAACCTAACACCTAGATCTTTGGACTGTGGGAGCACCCGGAGGAAACCCGCACAAACACAGGGAGAACATGCAACCTCCACACAGACATTGACCGAAGTCGGATATTGAACCTGGATCCCCGGAGCTGTAAGGCAGCAGTGCTAACCACTGTCCCACCATGCCATCCAGTCTCTTTCTTTCTGTGGAATGGAGCAGCCCCATTAAAGATCAGCTACAATCATTGAGAGCTGATGCTGAACACCATAGGCTCTGCTAAGAACAAAATCCGGCAGAAGCTGAATCCACAATGGGAGATCACTAGGACTAGTTATTGAGACCAACCTTAAAAACAGAAAGATTTGCAGCATTAGGCAGCCATTCACTCATCATATCTATGCTGGTTTCCCTGACCCAGTGATATCAATGAACACCACATCACTCCGTCCTCCTCATTATTTTCATATCATTTCTGAAAAACTCAACTTGTATTCAACAGTGTATTTGTGAGTTACTAACAGCATTAGCACTAATCCTCTTTATTAGCAGCGCCCTTCTCATGGAATCTTGCACATCTTGTGTCCTACATTTCACCTCTGGTAATGTATTTGTGCTTTTTAAGTCTTGCTTAATCGAATAATAGAATGACCTCTTAGAAGCAGTCAGGCATCTCACTTGAGATCAGTATTAGCTGGCAACTAGAATTTGCTGCAATGAATTGGTGAGTAATTGAACAGGCATCCTATCGAAATTCTATGCATGACCAAAGGCAAATTCAAAAATGCAACTATAAGATAGAAAGAAGACTTACTAAAGGGCTGATTGTTACAACAAATTGAAAACTTTTTAACCTAACACGGTGCCACAGTGCACAGCAAGGAAAAGAAGTACTGAGCCTAGGGACTCTTTCAGAAATTTCATTTTTAATTGCTGAGAGAAAACTTGATTTTCAATCATGTAAGTTTAAAATATTTACTTTCTTAATTTGAAATTCCGACAGGGAATTTCTTAGGAACTGTTTGCACTACAGCTATAGCTTTGCTGGCTTTTCTCAGATCTTCCCACAAAATTCATAAGGCTTTGAAACCCTTTTATTTCAAAGTAATCAGCTCCGTTCTGGAAATCGCCATGGAGCAGATTACCATTTGGAAATCTTGATGTCCATATGATTAGCGGACTTGGGATGGTAGCGTCCAGGCGGGCTAGCGTCTCCCCCAACTTCCACACCCCCACCCCCCTACCCACCACCCCCCATCCCCTTGCCGGGAGAGGTTCACTCCAACTGCACCCCACCAATGGAAAACAGGCGCCCTCACCCTGGGCACTTTGGCACTGTCCACTAGGCATCGGGTAATGCCAAGGAGGCAGGGCAGGACATGGGTCACCTGGGGTGCAGGGCCTACTGGGGAGAATGACCAGTGGTGGGGGGAACCCACTGCCATCCTGCAATAGGTTCAGTGAGACAGGGAGGGAGAAGGGTAATTAGGGCTAGTCACTGGGGAGCAGGGAGAAGGGCCGGGCTGTTAATTGGGAGTGGGTGGCAATCGGGGTGGGATGTGGGGGGGTGGGGGGTGTGGTCAGGGCTGGCTATCGGTATGGTAGATCAGGGCTGGGGGGTTGTCAGGACTGCCATGGGTGAATGATCAAGGCTGGCCTGGGGGTTGCCGGTAGGCCATTATTGGGGCAGGGGGCGAGAAGGCTGGCAATTAGGAGCTTGAGGTCAGTGATCAAGGTGGGGGTTCAGCGATAAACAGAAAGCCAGCAACCAGGAGACTGGTGATGGGAGTGAGGGCCAGTCTGTATGCGCCGATTTCCACACTGACAGATGGGTACTTGAGTAGTGGCCTGCTGAGCACTGTGCTGCTGGCCTCTCAGGCGGGATGAGCCCCCCCCACCCCACTTCCCAGCATGAATGGCACTCTGTAAGGCACTGAGTGTCAGAGATTCATCCAGCTAATTACGCCCAAAAACAGACTGGAAATTCCCCTGTTTTCCTGCCCATTGGGCACTTTGATTTTTTGGGGGGAGAATCCTGACCACTATGTCCATGCAGCTATTTAAAGACAGTTAGTATTTCCTAAAGGTGAGGCTATTGAATGCTGGAGTCTGTTTCAGATGTACCTGAAACACCTGTTGTGCAGGCTGATATTGTTACCTGCTGCACTGGGGGTTCCAGAGATGATCCACTGGAAGAATGTGATGATGTTCCTTCTAGGTGACCAAAGAGTCTTCAGGTAAATGGCCAGGCACAAATGGCGAGAGATATTCAAAGAGTGCAATGCCAGGAGCATTCTGCAAGAAGTTCAATTAATTCACAAGATTTGCCAAGGTAGAATTTTGTATTTTCTTACTTCCCAGCTCTGCACCATTTAGTTTTGCTACTCATAAGCCACCCTGATCCTGTTTCCCTTCTGTCTCTCGCAATCACTGTAATCAATTTTATTGCACCACATCGTGCTACTGATCACATTCCCTCCTTGCAATATTCCTTCTTTCACTTGTCCACACCTCTGCTGACTTATCCATGCTATATGCCAGCCGTTCCCAACCTTTTTATACATCATGGCACACCTCTATACTATTAGACATTTTGATTAACACCTCTGCCTATTTTCTCTGTCTTCTTCCCTTACTGGAACTTTACTTTTAACTTCTCCTGGGCCTCTTGTTTGTTTTTTTTTATCCCTCTCGCTTCTCCCAGGGGATTGTGCCCCTTTTGAGTTTACGGTTTTTTGTGCAGGTGACTGGGGCCTTTGTCTTCAGCTCTGAGTCCTGTTGGTCATGTGCATGGGCCTAACCAACCTAAAAAATCTAAACCACGTACGTGCAGGCTCTTCCTCAACCAGCACATGCATGGGAAGCCCAGATGCATTGAATCTTTGGAAATGCTAATTATTATGTATGCACTTACATATGTGCAAGAAAAAGCACAGAATAAGCCTCATAACTTAAACATTGGGGAACTCTTGATTATAAGTGTACACTGTCCCACAATCAGATCCAAGACTGCTTAACTAAATTCCATCCTGGGAGGAGTGAACCCTACCTCAGGGTCACATTATCCACACTCTTAAAGGGACAGTACACACGCCAAATCCCCACCATACATGGAGTATACCAACCATAGAAATGAAAATAAAAGTGAGTTTTAGTTTAATTACATGAATTTTGAATCTTTTTTCACAGTACACTTGTGGGGGGAGTGGTCTTCACTGCACACCTGCCACACCACACTGGTTGGGAACCATGCTGTGTGCCTTGGCATGCACATCCTCTGAACCTGTCCCTTGGATATCACTAACTAACCTTCACAGGACTCCAAAGTGTTAAAAATTCTTGAATTGCAACTCTTAAATCTCTCTGCTCCTCTATTCCTAACATTTTCCTATTTATTGTCGATATGTATGTCTAATCTACAATACTGCCTACTTTTATGTTTGGATTGATTGAACACAGTGCACCAGTAAACTGTATAGGCTCCATTAACTCCAGCCTCTGCAGATCCAATGGGTTAACACAACACTGGAGTTAATCATGCAGCAGAAGGGGTGGGGGGGAATAGTGTAGAAGCCTCTGGTAACAGCTTTGCTGGAAATTGAGACAATTGTTATTTCATCTGACTTTCAAGCCTGGGTGATCACAATAGAAAGGGGCTTTAAAATCATCAGTCACTCCTGCACTTCTCTGTTCTCATATAAAGCAGTGGGAAAGTTGAGGTGAAACCCTATGGTAAGGTAGTGATGGGGGGACATCTTACCAATAAATGACAGAGTTCCAGTAAGTAAAATAGCGGGGCCGATTCTCCCAGAAAAATTCCAGGAGTTGAATTCACATAAAAACTGCTGTAAATCACAGTAAATCAGTTTTAAAATTAATCTCCCACACTCTGTGCATTGCTGAGTGCCGAGCGTGAATCAGTCCAAAAAGCTCTGGGTGGGGCCTATTTCCAGTGGAGAGGCCAGCAGCATAGTGCTGAGCAGGCCACTGCGCATATGCCAATCTGTGACCACCAAGGTTACGCTTGCAACAATGGCCCCGCACTGCTGGTTAGCCCAATGAACGCTGCATCACCTTCTGTGTGACACTTCCCAACGCCCCTCCCCCCATCCCAACCCTCATGGCCCGATCGCTGGCCTCCTAAGTGTGCCCAGGCCAGTCTCGAATCCCATACCCTGCTCCCCCCACCCCTCCCCCGCAGCCCCGATTTCCCATTACTTTTTCCCCCACACCAATTGCTAGCCCAGATAGTTGGCCTCCCTCCCTCCCTCTGTCACTCAGCCCAAAGTGCTCCCCTCCCTACAGATTGCCCCCTGCAGGGGGCCCAGGCTGGCACTGCCAAGGTGCCAATGCCTAGAGGATACACACTTCCTGAGTTCCTGACCCTCTGGGGGGGCCTCAATTGTCCTCCCCTTCACTCAGTAAGTAGGAGCTATACTAAACCCCACCGAAGTGGAGGGAGAGGCTAGAGGGCCCAGAGATTTCAGTCCTATTTAAATTGAATACAGATTAGGATTTGCATACATTATGCAGCTCCGTGCTGATTTCCAGTGTGGAGCTGACAGTGCTGGAAATCTGGCTGCCGGAGACGCGCGGAGGCCATGGCACCCAGTAGGGAGCCCACAAAATGGCCTCCACTCGAGTCTCCCAGCCCGCTGCACTACAAAAACAGCGCAGCAGGCTGGGAGAATGGCCCCCAGTATATCTCTCCACATCTTACCACACTCTGTCACAAAAACTACAGCGGGGCAGTTTCTTGCTGTCATAATGCAGGGGAGGGCTGGGGGAGGGGGGTGCTTCAACACGCTGGCAAAGTCAATAAAAAGGGGAATGTCCAACCCCACCATCCAGCATGGAGGATTTAGAGGTTCCACCACACCCCTCCTCCTGTGAACAGAGCAAGCATTATTCAGAGTTAGTTTTCACCCCACTACCTCCCACAGCCCCCCACCCGATCAAAGCTGAGGGCTGGCATTTTTCCAGCCTCACCCCTTCCCTCCACTCCTCGCAGTCAGAACTGTCAAACCCTCTGCCTTTCCCCCTCAACATCGGACCCCTTATCCCCCTCCAGCAGTCAGTGTCGGCTGACACCCCTTTCTACTCACACCCCACTCCCCGCTTTCCCCCACCGAACATCAGGACCACCTTCCCAGCCCCACCCATCTCTGGCACCACCCCGCCATTCTTCAAACGTCATTGCCAGCTTTCACAGTTCCCACATCCGCCCCTGACACTGCCTGTAGAAATGAATCTGCCCCTGTCCCCATAAGGCTCCCAATGAGGTCTGCCTTTGGCGCTGCCCCCGACACAGGTTGGCACTGCCAGTTTGGCATGGACATGGTGCCAACCTCTGCCAGAGGGCAGTGCCAGGGGGCACGTCTCAGCGAAAATGTGTAAACCTCACAGCATGACATCACATTGGCATTGTTTGAAAATGTGGCGGGGGTTTAAGAACTGGCAGGGTCAGATTGGGATCGGGTTGTTGTTGGGGTCAAGAGAAAAGATAGGTTAACTTTCTCAGCAATGCATTATTCCTCAGAACAAAAGGTCTATGCTTCAAAGGTTTGCCTATGCATTTACTTTATAGATGCTGATGGGTTTGGTGCGTACTTGTTAGGTGTGGCTTAGTTTATAACATTCTGGCCCCTGAGTCAGAAGACAGTGGGTTCAATGCACTTACAAATACAATACAAAAGTCGCTCCAGTGCAGTGTCCAGGAATGCTGCACTGTCAGAGTTGCTGTCTTTCACATAAGATGATAAGCTGAGACCCCAGAAGATTCCATGGTACTATTTAGAAGAAGAGCCAGGCAGTCATCCTTGGGATTTTGATCAATCTTTATCCCTCAATATAAATTTTCTGGTTATCATCATATTGTCCTTTGTGGCAACTTACTGTGCACTTATTTGCTGCTACTTTTCCTACATTCTAACAGTGATCTCACTTCTTTGGCTGTACAGTACTTTCAGATGCTTGGTGACCATAAAAGACATGATGAGTCCGCCAATGCACTTTTGGCTGTTCTCCAAATTTTCCAGTCTTCTCTGTGCCAATTCCTGCGATAAGTGCAAGGGTGGGATTTTCTAGCCATGTTCGCCCAGAAACCATAAAATCCTGCCCAACGCCAAAGGACCTTTCCATGGTTCACCCCTTGTCCACTACAATTCCCATGGCAAGCAAAATGGGAAAAGTTGCTGTCAAGTCTTTATCTCCTGCTTTTCTGTTATTGTTGGGCAAAAATTTAAGATGTCCTTGAAGTTCGAAGTTAGACTCAGAGTAACAGATGCAATTTGATTTTAGTGGCTATAATCAAATAAAACCAAAACTTTTGGATGCAACAGCAAAGATACTACTTACATTTGTATATTTGCATATTTCCGGGGGTGATTTTGCCCTCTGGTGAATTGGTACACTTTACACAAAATAACCCCCCTACCGATGGCTCCTGAATGACTAAAATCAGCATTAATTGTGTTTTTCTCAATTTTCTGGCCACCTATTACACCAGCAAAGTGGGAGGAATGGGGCAGGGGAAGGGAGGTGAGGAGATGGGCAGAAAGATATGGGTGATGATGGACAGTCCCTTCCATCTGCTCCACACATGCACCACTGAGGAAACAGGAAACAAATGAGATCTGGACCCAGGGAGAATTGGGGACCCTCAGACAACTGCATGGTTTGAAGTCCTGCAGCAGCTGAAGGCCACAGTCTTTAAATGGAAAGGAGGTGAGGAGCAAGGTGGGATTGAATCATAGGACAAAAAGGGCCTTAATAGTGATCAGAGTCCAGTGTTTCTTCCAAAAATCAGCATTGTGGAAAAATGAACACTGTTTGACAACCCGATCAATTACTGTGATCACTTACTAGCTCCCCTTCATCAAGATTTGGGAACATTGCATGTCTGAAGAAAGCAAATGTCTATCTATTAGCTAGTTCATCAAAGTCCACCCACAGATATTATTACCCTGCAGAAAATGCTCAACAGAACAAATATTAGCATTGCAAATTTTTTTTCACATTATTATTCATTCAAGTAGGAGGATTATATGAAGTTAAAGTTTGTGGGCATGAATAGACATAAGCCTGGAAATTGCTTTCTGCATAAATTATCACACTGACAGCAAATTGAAGAATATGGGGACAGCAATATAGGAAGTGCACTGCGTCTCTGATGTACTCTTATGTTTCTTGGCCTGTACAACAAGTAATTGTGAGATCTAAGCACAGTGGCAATGTTATTATTAGAATACACATATAGTTTACTTAAATTGCATGGAATTGTCCTTGGACTGGCAAGTACAAGCCAATTAAATATTTATGTGACATATTTATAATGGGCTGGGATTTCTGCTGAAAGTTTCAAAATATATTTGAGTTTAGCTAAGAAGATGTGCATAAAATAATGTAGTAATATGGCCAAAAAGTGAAGAAAGCACACGTGCGGCTGCCTGAAGAGAATTGAATCTAACAAAAAGGGAGGGAAAGAAGCAATGGAGATGACACAAGAGACAAACTGTAGGCATAAAAGCAAATTATTGCAGATGCTGGAATCTGAAACCAAAAGAGAAAATGCTGAAGAATCTCAGGAGGTCTGGCAGCATCTGTAAGGAGAAAGAAGAGCTGAAGTTTCGAATCCAGATGACCCTTTGTTAAAATTGAAGGCATTCCTTCAAAGATCTGTTATTCAGGTTACCAAGGTTTTTTTTGTCACTTAGAACTCTGTGCTAGTATTCAACTTTAATGATGTTCACTGATTTTAATTCTTGACCAAGAGAGAGAGATTTTACCACGATAGGTGCAAGCTGATCATTTCTGATTTTAACCTCTGTTATGAAACAGACAGTATGGAACTGAATCCTGTGGTGACTTTCGTTATATCCACTGGAACCCAATTGAAAGTTTGAACTTGACAGCCAGTAAGTAATTACCTTTGATTTCCCACCAACTGAAAACAATTGGGAAGATGATCAGCATCAAAACTTAGTTGCAGAGAATGGTTATTTATTGCTGAATGTTTGAAACCAAGAAAAAGTCAGACAGAAAACTAAAATCTTACAGGCCATTGTGGAAAATGACAGAAAGCATTATAATTGTTGGAGCATAATTACCCTTTGATATTTTGGGGTTATCATCCCTGCCCATATCCAGGCCCTGTGCCCTCCCCATAGGCCCCATCTCCCCTGGCCCCACTCCCTTGGCACTGCCCAGGATGGCAGTGCCAGGGTACGTGGTAGGAAGTGGTAGGGTGTCAGGCTGCCATCGCCAGGATCCCAGGCTTGGAGTGCCAGGCTGGCACTGGCCAAGGGGTACTTCCTCCTACCCCTGGCCTCCCAGGGGGGCCTCATTGGCTTCCAGTCTGACTAGCAAGGCCATCATGAGAAGTCCTCAATATGGGGGCCATACATAATCCTTCAGGGCTATCATTGATCAAGCTTTTAAGGCAAGTGAGCCCGGATGATATAAATGGATTTAAACATTAAGACCAGCTTGTGCAATTTCTGAGCGCGGACCTGATCTTGCTTGAAGTTTGGGTCCAGTAGATTGCAAGAGGCAAGAAACCAGTCGCAAACTTGATTTTTCACCTTGCGCAAGCTTATCGATTTGCCCCACACACCATTGGATGGTGTTATAAGCCAGGGCAGAAACTCCAAAGAGTTTTATGGAGACTGCCTGAACCATAAGTTTTTTTTAATGTTGAATTAGGTTAGGACGAGCATAATATGTTTCATTTCAAGTATGATTCAATAACCCACTAGGAAACTTTTAACAAAGTTCATTTAAGAATATAGCTAACATGTATAGTAAGAAAATTAGCAATGCCTTTTATCAAATGCAAACAAAAGAAACTGAAAGAAAACAACCACAATAATGTATTAATTGAATATTAATGCTGTTCCAACAAACTAAAATCTCTCATAAAAAAACCTTTTCACAGACTTAACACAGCATGAATTAAAATCTCACTTGATTGGAATTGAGTTTTTCAAAATCTGCACATTCCTTCCAGAAGGCAAAACGTTCCTTTGAGATAACTAGCAGAATTTCCAAATCGAACAGGGAGAAAGAGAGAGAGAGACTCCAGCTTCTTCCTTGCTTGATGCCCCTGCTAAAACTAAAAACTAAACTGCAGCCTCAGAACTCTCAAAAATGAAACCCTTAACTCACTGGAAATAAACTAAACTGTCCAAAAACACATGACCTTTTCTCCTAACAATGCAGGATCATAATACTAATCCCAGAGTAAACACAAACGATCCCATTTAAATCACTTAAAAAGAAATGAAAGGACAATTCCTGTTAAGTCGGCAACAATTACAGCACTGAATCTGTGAGCTGCAGAAATCATGTATCAAAAAAAATCTTCCTTAAAGGGGCACTAATGTCACAGCTGGTGAGATGAGAAGGTAAGATCACCCCAAAGTCTTTTATTAGATGGATTAGTTCAATAATGGTGAAGGTTTAGATCTTCTTTACTCAACTAATCTCTCTCTCTCTTTCTCCCTGTTCGATTCGGAAATTCTGCTAGTTATCTCAAAGGAACGTTTTGCCTTCTGGATAGAATGTGCAGATTTTGAAAAACTCAATTCCAATCAAGTGAGATTTTAATTCATGCTGTGTTAAGTCTGCGAAAAGGTTTTTTTATGAGAGATTTTAGTTTGTTGGAACAGCATTAATATTCAATTAATACATTATTGTGGTTGTTTTCTTTCAGTTTCTTTTGTTTGCATTTGATAAAAGGCATTGCTAATTTTCTTACTACACATGTTAGCTATATTCTTAAATGAACTAGAACTAGGATTTGTTAAATACTTAAGCGGAAGCATCAGAATTGGATAGAGTTCAAGAAACAGATGAACGTTCCATGAAAGAATATATCATAGGCTTTAATAAATGGTGTAAAAGATAAACAAAATTCAATTTGGTGGTTCCTTGGAATAGTGCAAGTGTTTAACACATTAGATTGTGCTTAGATATCTCTCATGGGCAGGCAACCAGGTCTAACTTGCATTTGATTCTCAGTGAAGGACATCATGTTGGATCAGAAATCAGCTGCTTTAAAAATCATGAGTAAACAATCCATTCCTTTGGCTTCTCATGGAACAGGTGAGATATTTTGCAGTGGCGCAAATATAAGATTCAATGATCACCAGATTTCAAGACAGTCCAGATACCAGGCACAGGGGTCAATTCAATGGAACAATTGAAAGCAAGTGGAATGAGGATGAATGTAGGTGTTACAGCAGAAGACAAAATTGGGACAACAATAATGGTTAATACACCAAGAATGGTTAATAGATGCTTTATGTGTAATTCATAATGCGGTGAAGTGCTTAAAGCAAAGAAGCAAATTCCATAAATTGGCATTTGTCAAAAAGATGCCTGCAGAAGAGGATGAGAAAATGAAGAATCTGAACAAATTACACTGGTTGCATGGACTTTTAATCATGTGATGAATTTGTTGTTCATGATTTCTTTAACAATGTAGTGCAAGATAATACTTGTACCTCTATAGTACATGGAGCAGGTTGTGGAGTGTACAGGATAATCTCCTGGGTAGTTTATATCATGACGTGGAGATGCCAGCGTTGGACTGGGATGGACACAGTAAGAAGTCTCACAACACCAGGTTAAAGTCCAATAGGTTTACCTAGAATCATGAGCTTTCGGAGCACTGCTCCTTCATCAAGTGAGTGGAGGGAGGGTCACAAACATGACATGTATAGGCAAAGACACAATTGCAAGATAATTACAGATTGGAATGTGAAGAATAGCTGGAATGCGAGTCCTAACAGGTAATCAAGTCTTTATAGGTACAAACAATGTGCATGGAGAGAGGGATAATCACAGGTTCAAGAGGTGTGAATGGTCTCAAACCACGACAAATAGTAAGATTTTGCAAACCCCAGGCAGTATGGTGGGGATTACAAGTAATATGACATGAACTCAAGATCCCGGTTGAGGCCATCCTCATGTGTGCGGAACTTGGCTGTCAGTTTCTGCTCGGCGATTTTACATTGTGTGTCTTGAAGGTCACCTTGAAGAGCACTTGCCCGAAGATCGGAGGCTGAATCCCAGTGACTGCTGAAGACTGCTGGAAGGGAACACTCCAGCCTGGCAATTGTTGCATGGTGTCTGTCCATCCATTGTCATTGCACCTGACGGTCTCACCGATATACAAGATTAGTGTTCAGATATGGCCATTGCCTCCCCTTTGAGCCATTGCCATGAGTGCAACTACAGCATTCCTTTCCAGGCATGTGTTTCAGTTCAGGCACATGGGGCAGCTATCGACTCCTAATTGTCACAAGATGGCGTCCCATTCACTGCAGAGTACAAGCAGTATGAATGCCTATGTTAACCTGCTTGGAGCACCAGCTGCTTGAACTGATGAGCCCTCAAGCAGCACGTGGTGAAGTCCTCCTCCCCCTCCCCCCAAAACCCCAGCACTTGGTCCAGTCTCTCACCACACCCCACAGCCAGAACAAAGGAACAGCCCAGTGACTGCAGAGAGCAGCCTGGCCAGCACTCCGTTAAGGGCCACACCCCAGGGGAACAGCATAGTGGCTGCAGAGAGCAGCCTGGTCAGCAGTCTGTTAAGGGCCCTATCCCAAAGAAACAGCACAGTGCTTGTAGAGAGTGGCCTGGCCAGTACTGCATTAAGGGCCTCACCCCACTCGCCAGGGCCAGGGCACAGCATTTGATGATCTCCAAGCAGTTCCTCACAGTGAGTTGCAAATCTCCAGGCCCTGCCTGCAACCTCCCCAGCACTCTGGAGGCTGCAGCTCCATAAAACTAACCTCCTTACTCCTGTTCAGCGTTGCTATGCCAACTCCCGACTTTTGTACAGCAGGTGTAAACCACGCCAGAGTCATATCACGCCGTAGAGCGGAGAGACACTAACGAGGGTGGAGATTGTTGTCACGGATCTGCTAATCAGATAGTAAGATATGTAGACGCATGCAAATGTCTGTTCAGTGATTTTCAGTGTGGATCCGTTGGCACCAAAAAACTTGCGGTTGGAAGACGCTATCGCATGCATGTATCCCACGAATTGGCCAACGCGAGATTCTCCCGACCAGCTGCATTAAAAAAATTAGCATAGCAGGATAGGAGAATCATCCCCATTAGTTCAGTCAGGTACTTCACTAAATCTGTCTGTAAATATGAAAAGCACAGCTTCTGACAAGAAAACAACAAAATTGAATAGGAGTCAGCACGGAAACATCTTCAGCTTATTACCCTCCTGCTCTGACTATAGATGGATTGCATGGTCTGGAACAGCTGCAAAATGAAGATATTTCAGCAGAGAAACAAATCTCCTTTACACTCCAAAAATTCACAACAAAGACTGACATCTTTAAAGTAAACAACAGCCTCTGAAGCTGTGATCCACTGATGTAGTGAACATGCACAATTTGGTAAGCACAACTCTTCAAATATAATTTTTCTTCTACAGACAGATAATAGTTCTTATTAGCACTGCAGAGTGAGTCACATTATAAATAATTCTCTATGATGCATTTCAGAGTCCGATACCAATGATAAGGGATTACTTAACATTAATAACAGGCTTCAGAAGGATCTTCTGTCAGCCCATCTGCAGAACACCATGGGAACACAATCAGGAATGATTGGGAGCTCCCTGCTGTCCTCTTATTTAATCATTCACAGGACATGGGTAGCGCTGGCAACGCCATCATTTGTTGCCTATCCCTAATTGCCTCTGAGAAGGAGGCATTGTGCCACTTTCTCGAACTGTTGCAGTCCATGTGGTGTAGGTACATCCACAGTGATGTTAGGGAGGAAGTTCCAGGATTTTGACCCAGCTGCAGTGAAGAAATGAGGATACAGTTCCAATTACAGAGAGAGAGAGACAAATGCAGTCCCTCTGGGATGGAGCCCCTGTGGATGTTGGAGACTGCCAGCACAGCAGCACTCACAAAACTCCGATTTCCTGCTATTAATCTTGAACCTACAGCTCCAACAAAAGGGAAATATTGTGGATGCTGCAAAACCGAAATTAAACGAACAGAACATGTTGGTAAAGTGAGCAGGGTAAGGCAGCATTTGCGGTGAGTGCATTCTGTTTCTCCGTCCCCAGCTAATGCCTTAGCTGATGAACGTTCATTTTTTAATCTGTTGTACAACATTCCCTCTGGACCCAATTGGGTGTTGTGCTGAGATTCCACGTAGTCAGTGAGGTGGGTGTACATGTTTCACCACTTACAGGCATTGCCCTTCTTAATGTAATGATCTAGGTCCTGGAATTCCAAATTTTTGCACAGATGCCAGTGGAGTTTATACCCAAAAAATCTGTCTCAATATTGTTCCAAGCTGCTTTTTCACTAAGAATTCAGCTTGTCATTAGGTGAGAAGTTGACCTGGACTTCCCTCTTTGCATTATGTCCAGGCAGTGCGAGACCTTTGCTCTTCCCTTTGACACTGTTGTAATCCCAATCTGTTTCCCTAATTTAAAGTTCTTTCCTCTTATATTTGTGAGAGGAAGCCCCAGTAACGTTGCAGTAGGAACATTTTTAGGGTCAGTCAAGACTTGAAGTATTCAGAAGCTATGGTCTTATATCCTTGTACTTCCTCAAGTAAACAAATGGCATGATTGAAGAGGAAGGACAATGTGCCTTTTTTGTGCCCTCTTCATTCATTGTTGCACCATTGCAATAGGCACCCCAAAATCTGCACTCAGCTCCAATCAGGTAGTCCTGCAGGCCAGTGATAACAATGGTGGTAATATTCTTGTTATTCGAATGTGTCCTAACTGTAAGTGACTTTATCATCTGCAGTGGATTCCTTCACGATTGGTGAGTCCAGGGTGGCACAGTAGCACAGTGATTAGCACTGCTACCTCAAGGACTCAGGTTCAATTTCAGCCTTGGGTCACATTCCGTGTGGAATTTGCACATCCTCCCCGTGGCTGCATGGGGTTCCTCCGAGTAGTCCTCCTACATTCCAAAGATGTGCGAGTTGGATTGATTGGCCATGCTAAATTGTGTCTCTGTGTGGGTTAGGGGGTTTAGCAGGGTAAATAAGTTGAGTTACGGTGCTAGGGCCTGGATAGGATGCTCTGTCGGAAAGTTGGTACAGATATGATGGGCTGGATGGCCTCTTTCTACATTGTAGGGATTCTATGATTCTTTGAAAATTCAGAGCAAAATTGGCACAGATGTCCAGCACGAATGCACAGCTTATGGAACCTGTACCTCAATGAGATTCAGTGTTAGTGGAACTTGTACCTCAGTGTGTGCCATGTCTATGAAACTTGTATTCAGTGAGAGTCATTGTCAATGGATCCTATGGGAATCAATGCCTGTGGGACTTATGAATCTATCCACATCTCCACTGCCCCCTCCTCATGGCACGCTCCTTAGTTTTGACACCTTGCCCAGATTGCCAACCTCCTTCAGCTGCTCCAGTCCCTACATGTCTTCTATGTCTTCAAGATGCCTTCTGCCCAAGAAAGGACTCTACTCCCTGGGGTTATTGCTCACACACATTCCCAATTGTCACTCAAGACAGGTAACCCTCTTCTGTTGTGTTGTCCTTAAAGGGCCAATCACCAAAACAGAAGGGAAACAGTTTGTGATTGAAGGGTTAGTTCAATACAGAATCTGTCTCTACCATTTAGTGGGTGACTTCTCTGATTACTTGCTCCTGTTATTGAATTTTACAGGAATTTTGGGGGGTTTTTTTAACACTAGACCATACTGTTTATAATAAAATCTAAAACATGGAACATGTACTTGTGAATTACTATCCAAGTGTTTAATTGTTTTATTTCTAGTGCATTTTTCTCTGTGTGGAATATCAATGAGGTATTATGAGTTGACTGTAAATGTGTGATCACTTACATAAAGGAATTGGTAAATGACTTTACACATTATACATATTTTTAATTCTTAAGAGTGGGGGTATTAAGCAGTGGGATATCCACCCCTTCACAATAATTTGGAAAAAACACCACTGAATATATTTCCCCTCTGTGTGCATTTATTATGCCTATAAACTTCATTAGACTCAATGGAACCAGTAGATTACTGAAAAAAAGGATGTGAAAAGCCTTTACCAGAAGTCCAGTGTACTACTGGATTGATCACGGCATCTTAGTGAGTATGAAAGAGTGACTGGTATAGACAAGATGAGACAACATTTTCAAGGAAAAGAGTTACTTAAAATTACAGGTGTCACAAAAAGGGGCAAATGTTTGCATCCAATAGTGCTTTGTGCACTGTTACTATGTTAAACAGTCTACACAATGCATGCTAACATATTGCACCAGCTGGGAATAATGTATGAAACTTGTTTGACATAATGTATGAAACCTTGTTGTGATCTCTAGAATTTCAATTTTTTTCCCTCAAAAACAAGCTCTATGATCATCAGTTGAAGTGATTTGAAAATAGTTAAATGGTGTTAATGATTGCAAAATATGTTTGAGTGCTGTATGATTTCACTTGATGTGAATTGATGACTAATAACGTCAGCGAATCGCTACTGGGATGTCAAATGATGGCTAAATAATCATATTTTAGTACAGGTGATGTCAAACAATGGATAAGGATCATTTTTGAGTGTAGTTAATCACAAATGAATGTAATATGATGCCCACTGAATGTTGTTGAATGCAAATTATGTCCTAACTTTCTGGTAGGGTTGGTCATCAAAACATGCTGAACCAAAGTTCAATGGTTGTTCCATGTGGGCCAGTTGGCTATTGTGTTTTTCCAAGAGAGGTGTTCTGCAAAAGGCTCTTTTTTAGGATATCCTTTTAACATTGGACTGACCACCATGATGTTTATTGCCCAGTTCCCTATGGACATCCATGCAGGAGACATGATCTGCCCATCAAAGTTAAATATTCTCAAGGGTGGTCTCCACTCTGTTAAGCCCAGCACAGTGTAGGGCCTCATTTATTGAGATTTTGTCTTGCCATTGAATTGCCATGATAGGTGCCTTTGGCGGAAGTGTTCCAGTGCTCTGATGTGGTGCAAGTATCAGATACAGGATTCTATATCATACATCAGGGCGTTAAGACTTATGGCCAGGTAGACTTTGATTTTATTTTTCAGTGTAATGCTATACTACTTCAGATGCAACCATGGAGTTCACCAAAGGCAGAACTTACTTTCTGATTGTATGCACGCATATCTTCATTAATAATGTCATCCCCATCGAGCTCATTGCCAAGTTTGAGAATTTTTTCTATAATCTTCAGACAAGTGCCATTGACCTGGGATCTTATAGTTTTAGCTGAAACATAACCTCAGTCTTAGAGGCACTGACTTTAAGACCAAAGTTGTCAGCAACACTTGAGAATGTGTTTGTCATAGACTGCATGGTTTCATTGTTGTGGGAAGCTAGGGCACAGTCATCTGTATACAGAAGCACTCTTTTTTACTGCTTCTGTGACTTTGGTGGAGATTGAAGAGCTTCCCTGAATGGAATTAGGCAGCCTCATAAATGATGTCTTCCAGGAAGTATGGTTTTAGGGTTAACCATAGGACAACCAAAAGATGTTTGCAGTAAGACAACTACAAGAAAAGTGCAGAGAGCAACATCAGGATGTATATATGCTGTTCATGGACCTAACTAAAGTTTTTGACTTTGAGAGTCAATCTTATCTAAGGCACTTGTTCTCCAAGCCAGAATGTCTGAACAAGTTTGTCAAAATCCTGCGCCAGCTGCATGATGGCACAGTTGGATGTATTTGTATCTGTGAGTGATGTCCAATGCCTTTTCAGTGATCAGCGGCATAGAGCAAGGATATGCCATGCCCCCCCGCAACTCTTCAATCTCTTTTTGCTGCAAGGAAGCGAACAGAGAAATATCTGTAGGCATCAATATGGGTAGCAGGGAAATGGAACAAGAGGATCTGCAACCTCACAACATCCCTCAGTGGCATTTGTATATCATAGACAGAAAAGGCTTCACTTGCACAAGATGTACATGAATGGGAGAAGTACAGGAAGTCTGTAGTAGAACTCACAGCCTGCTTTGTTGCTGTCTGATGTGACGTCCGGATTATCAATGATTAAGAAGATATAAATCATCTCAAATAAAACCACTTCTATTTTTGATCCCTGGGTTTTCAACAAGTATGTCTGATTTTGTATGAAACTTCACTGGTCTGTACATTTGGCCTAAGTTACAGTTTCAGCGTCAATGTGGCTAGGAAGACTAGACTTGTTAAGTTAAGGTCTCTGGTCTAATGATCTACAATTCCAATGGTCAGCAAGTTAACTTAATCATACTTGAGTGTGTGCCTGTGTAAACTTCCTTTAAATTTACAAACACTTTCACACTGAAACCCTGAAACTCTGGAATGGCCTTGAGAATTTCTTACCCTGGCAACTTGAGAATTTGTTGATATCTGTATTTTTCGATTAATAAAGGAGGACATTATTTCAATTGCTTGGATGGCAAAACTTTGATTACTTTTAAAATAAATTTAGCACTTTGGAGTCAGACAGAAAGATATTAGTTTGGCTCATTGAACTCAAGTGGGGGATAGGGTGGGTAGTGTTTTGGAACGCAATAGCCAAGAAGAGGAACAGCCTCGGGTTATGTGATGTTGAATGAGATGAGTGAGCTCTCTTCATTTATTGCCAATTCCTCCATCACCTTAGATTTTAGAAACATTTATGTAATGCGAAGTTTCACCAAATCCTGACAATGGGAAATAAGTATTTTAACCGCCCCACCTGGCACTGAATACGGGAAGTCAAAACCAAGTGTAGTCTTCAGGTGAAGAGTGATCACAAAGCATAGAATTGTTGTTCCAAGCTGGAGTGTCATAACAAAGCATCTCTGTCAAAGCCATGCATTCAGGAGAAAAGCTTGTTCATGCACTGCCGCTTCAAGTCACGATATATAATCTTACACCAATTCCTTGTGGCTTTCTTCAGTGCCTGTGGCACTGCCCGCCAAGGGAATTGACATAAGTATGCACAGCACTTCTTCAGCTAAACAGTAAAGCACAAACAAATGTTTCCTCCCCCATGTTTCTGTGTAAAAAGAGGCACTCAGTGTTTGTATGCCACCAATGTTTAGACAAGGACAGGAGGATGTGGGGGAGCGCAGTAACATGTGCGGAGACACTTGGAGACTGTGACTGCTGAAACCAATGGCCTCCTTATAACCTTTTCCTTTTGCATCGGGGTCCCAAGGTAAGTGGCGGGAGAGAAGGGGTTTCCCAGTGCACTCTTTGCAGCCAGGCTTATTGGCATGTTTAGGCCACACCACTCCCAGAACTGGCACACAACTCACCACTCTCCCAAAAATGTGTGGGTGGTGACATACTGGACCATGATTGTTCTGGTTTTCTCACTGTTATGACACTTGGGGTAGAATTCTCCAGCCATTTGCACCAGCAAGATTTCCCCCATCCCCATGCAGTGAACAAAGATTTGGCTGAGCGCCAAATTCTCCATCCTGTCTGTCAGAGGGATGGAGCAATCCTGCTGACATGAATGTTCAGAGAATTCTGACCTCAGTCATTTTTTGGGGAAATCACGGCAAGCAGTTATTGCTTCCATTTCACAGTCAGCTCCAGAAACACAGCTCATTTTATTCTGTCAAGGGGTATGAGTCATGCTGACTAAACCAACATAATTGCCCATTGCTAATTGCCACTGAGCTGCTAGTGAATCACCATCTCAAACCACTACAGTTTATTGTTTGCAAGAGAATTCCAGGATTTTGACTTAGCTATAGTGAAGGGACAGCGAGATATTTCCAAGTCAGGATGGTGTGCAACTTTAAGTGTTCCTATACATCTGCTGCCTTGCCCTTCTGGATTGTAGAGGTCATAGATTTGTGTAGTGCTGCTGAAGGAGCCTTGGAAAGTTTGTGTAGTGTATTCCATTTGGTACACATTACTGCCACTGTGAGTCATTGGTGGTGGAGGGAGTGAATGTTGAAGGTGGTGGATGGGACGTCTATCAAGTGAGTTACTTTGCCCTGTATGGTGTTGAGCTTCTTGAATGTTATTGGAGTTGCATTAATCCAGGCAAGTGAAGAATATTCCATCACACTCATGATTTGTATCTCTTAAGTGATGGACTTCCTTTGGGGAGTCAAGAATTGAGTCACTCACTGAAGAACCGCGGCTTATGACCTGGTCTTGTAGTCACAGTATTTGTATGGTTGGTCCAGTTCAGTTTCTGGTCAGTGGTAACCCCAAGGTTGTGATACTGGGGATTCAATGATGGCAATGTCATTGAATTTCAAGGGGAGGTGGTTAGATTTTTTTTGCAGGAGGTGGCTGTTGCCCGGCATGAATGTTACTATTCATTTACTGGGCTAACCTGGATATCATCCAGCTCTTGCTGCATGTGGACAAGGACTGCTTCACTATCTGAGGGATCGCGAATGGTGCTGAACATTTTACAACCACCAGTGAATACCTCTACTTATCACCTTATAATGGAGGAAAGGCCATTGATGACACAGCTAAAAGTGTTTGGGCCTGGGATACTATCTTGAGGGACTCCTGCAGCAAGATCCCAGGACTGAGATGATTGACCTGTAACAACCACAACCATCTTCCTTTGTGGCACCTATGACTCAAACCTAGCAAAGAGTTTTCCTCCTGATCCTCATTGACTTCACTTTTGTTTGGACTCCTTGATGCCACAATCAGTCCAATACGACCCTGATATAATGGCAGTCACACTCATTTCACTTTTTGTGTTCACCTCTTTTATCCATGTTTGGACCAAGCCTGTAATAGGGTCAAGAACTGAGTGGCTCTGACAAAACTCAAACTGACCTTTTGTGAGCAGGTCATTGCTTTGTAATTGCCACTGATAGCACTGCTGATACCACCTTCCATCACTTTACTGATGAGTAAGATGGTGGTGATTGGCCGGTTGCACTTGTCCTCATTTTTGTAGACAGGATTATCTGGGCAACTTCCACATTGCCAAAAAGATGCCAGTGTTGTCACGGTGGCACTGCTGCCTCACAGTGCCAGGGACCCGAGTTCGATTCTCGGCTTGGGCAACTGTCTGTGTGGAGATTGCACTATTCTCCCTGTGTCTGCGTGGGTTTCCTCCAGGTAGGCTGGTTTCCTCCCACAGTTCGAAGGTGTGCAGGTTAAGTGGATTGGCCGTGCTAATTGCCCCTTAGTGACAGGGGGATTAACAGGGTAAATACATGGTGTTAGGGGGATAGGGCCTGGGTAGGATTGTGATTAGTGCAGACTTGATAGCTTTCTTCTGTGCTGTAGGATTCTATGTTTCTACTGGAACAGCTTGGTTAGGGGCACTGCCAATTGTGGAACATAGGTTTTCAATATTATTGCCAAAACATTGGCAGGCCCTCAACATTTGTAACATTATATTTAAGTGCTCACAATGAATTATCATAAAATTGTGAACTGAATAATATTGCAGGGGTGGATGCCCCCAAATCAACGTCAACGTTGCATCCATATACTCCATGCCAACCTACCCCACAGCCTTAAAGCCCCGCAAGGAAAACCAAACAAGCCTTCCACCCCTTGTTAAGGAGATCCCATCCTTGGAGCTGTCAGATTGGCTGGTGGTTCCATCAGTTGCAGCAGCAATAACAAAGTGTCAGTAGTCAATGTCAGGCTAAAGCAGGAGCAGAAGAAGACCAAGGCCCATGCATCCCAGAACAGGTATATCTGGAGCCTTGGGCTGGGTACTTTAGGGAGAGAAGCAAAGGAATTCAAGGACAGGAGTGGGCAGGGTGCCCTGCCAATGGCAAAGCGCAGCCCCCGATGATTAACACCCACTTCCTTCCCATCATTTGAGAGGGTCACTGTTTAAAAGTAGGGGGTTGGCCATGTAAGACAGAGATAGAAAAATTAATTTTCTCTCAGAGGATAGTGAGTCTTTGGAAATCTTTTCCTCAAAAAGCTATCCAAGCAGAGTCTTTGATAACTTTTAAGACAGAGGTAGATGAGTTCTTGATAAACAAAGGGATGAAAGGTTATTGGGGATAGTCAGGTGGTTACAATCAAATCAGCCATGATCTTATTTAATGATTAAGCAGATTAAAGTCCAAATGGCCAATTTCTGATCCCTATGAGTAAGCATTTGAGTGAAAAATATCAGCCTTCCCACCCCTGCCTAGTTGCCCACGCCAAAAGCTTTTGGCGTGGGCAGAGTCAATTGGCTTGATAGCAAATAATCCTTGATTATTCATTTAAATCTAGCAAGGGGAGGCTGTTGATTTCAGTACCTGCCAGCATCCCTCCTTGTTTAATGGAATGGAGCTCGGGAGTTCCATTTGGCAGGAAAGTGGTGGGATGAGCATCCACACTATTTTATGTCCTCCCCAGTGGGAAACAAGCCTATCCGGGTCTCATAAAAATCAGCCCTGTGTATATCTGTACTTCTGAATATCTGACAAGTGGTGAGCATGTACTGATAATAATACTCATATCCCTACATTACAATAGTGACTACACTTCCAACAGTACTTAATTAAAGGTATTTTGGTACCTCCTGATGTTGCAAATGGGTTTTATAAATGCAAGTTTCTCTTTTATTTAACTCATTAAACACTAACAAATCTAACAGGCAAACTTTTAATGATAATATTTAACATGAGCATTTGCAGGTTTAATGAGACAGTTGCAGGGTGGCAAGGTATTTTCTACAGTAGTCTGATATTCATTATAATGTGTGGTAGGTATGATATTATTGTAGCAGCTATAGACTTCTTTTAGTTCCACTTAATTTCTCAAATGTGCTCAGCCATGGCAAACAAGATGGTGATAGGTGCACAATGGCTATGTCACCACTCGATAATCTGAGTGTCCTACAAAGTTTATATCAACTCTATGCAAGGCATAAGAAAGTCATGCTCACCATTAAGTGGTGTTGACATGCAAGGCTCCCAGCAGAATCAGGCAGACAGAAAATTATCTCTGAGGTAGACTTAGCTGGTTGCTTCCCTCTAATTTTTCCAATAAATTTTGTCAGTAGCCCTTTGGTGGCCAAGTCTGGTCTCGGAACATTCTGCCTGAAGTGTGAAAGCTGACATGTCTTCTCTTCAGTGCACTGTGCACTGACCTGGAAATCAGTTCTTCTCCCGGTGATGAAACCTGATTACAGACAGGTTTCCCCACTAGGAGCCTGTCCCTTTTTTGCAGAAATTGAAAACCAGGGTAAACCCTCACTTGAAGTGCTGGTGTTATTCAGACATGCTCAAGGCTATGGGAGATCTTTTGTCTGTAGTATTATTGTTTCTCCAAACACACAGAAACCAGTAGGGTTCATTTCACAAGGCCTCTGCTCTTGCTACACTTGTCACTCAACTGCACAACATTGTCACATGTACTAATATATAATTTTTGAAAAAATGCTTTCCAGGAATCAGCTGACAAGTCAATGATTTCTCTTCTAGACAGTAACATTTATATCTCTCACGTGGCCTTGCTAGGGATGGGTTAGGCAAAGTTTAAAGTTTATTTATTAGTGTCACAAGTAGGCTTACATTAACACTGCAATGAAATTACTGTGAAAATCCCTAAGTTGCCATCCTCCAGCACCTGTTCAGGTACACTGAGGGAGACTTTAGCATGGCCAACGCACCTAGCCACCTAGACTTTCGGACTGTGGGAGGAAACCAGAGAAGAGGTGTAGACGCCACACAGACAGTGACCCAAGCTGGGAATCAAACCAAGTTCCTGGGAGCTGTGAGACAACAGTGCTATCCACTGTGCCACAAGTGGTTTATAGGTATATACTGT
This sequence comes from Carcharhinus amblyrhynchos, assembly GCF_965287045.1. Taxonomy (NCBI): domain Eukaryota; kingdom Metazoa; phylum Chordata; class Chondrichthyes; order Carcharhiniformes; family Carcharhinidae; genus Carcharhinus; species Carcharhinus amblyrhynchos. Next base: position 90,454,686 of record NC_137328.1, on the reverse strand, counting down.
CACTATGGGATCATGAGATTTTGATGGTTTAGAAAGAAAATAAAGCATAAGAGCAAGCACTCACTAAGCTACAGAGGTATTTATCAAGAAGGAAATAATTTTGTGGAAGTTGGACTGAACCATTATATTGAGCATATGGAGACTGGCAACACTGGGTCAGATCCATTGGAAGTAGCCTGTGCTGAAATGTACGTTTGTGATTTAATATTTATGTTCCTGAGATACATAAAGCAGATATTAATACAGTTATTTTAAATATAAATAAAACAATCAGAAATAGCTTGTTCCATTAATAAGTCATTACTTTAACATTTTAAATTTCACTGCCATTGAAAACAACAACTTTTGGGGAGTGGGGGAAATGCTTCTTCCTGTTTTTATTTGCACTGTGATTATAAATTGGAAAATTGCTCTGGGCTGAGGTGGGATTTGTGAATGATAGCGTCTCATAAGATTCTGGATGTCTTTGAGAAAGGAACAGTTGAGCACTTTGTAACTTTTCCACAGGAATTTCCTCTCAAGGTTGCAACAATTTACAATTCTTTCAAGCAAAAGATTTGTTTTACTAAAATGGAAGAAATTATGTCGTTATGTAGAAAGTACAGTGGAGAAACTGGTCATTTGGTGTGGTTAAGTCAAATTGGTGTTCATCTGGCTGTTCAAACCTCATGTTCACTTTATTCTTTTAACTTCATCATGCTCCCAATTCAGTCCCAAATATTGTGATGTGGAGATGCCGGTGTTGGACTTGGGTGGGCACTGTAAGAAGTCTCACAGCACCAGATTAAAATCCAGCAGGTTTATTTGGAGTCACGAGCTTTCGGAGTGCTGCTCCTTCATCAGGTGAGTTCAGCTGGTGCTGTGAGACTTCTTACTATTCCTAAATGTTAACATTGCATCTGTTTCAATCATTAATTCAAGTAGTACATTCATAATCTCATAACTGTTTATGTGATAAGGTGTGTCCTTATTTCATTCTTAAATCTCATGCTTTTAATCTTACATCCATGTCCCCTCAACCACAAAGCAAAGGGGAAAATCTGTTTCCTTCAACTCTGTCTTGTTCCTTGGTATTTATAACCATTTTGTTCTCCAAATCTGAGACCCCTAAACTACAGTTTAACTGTATTACAGAGAGCTAATTTCACTTTCTATGCCCTGTCTTTTACTATCAAGGCAAAGGATTTCAACTACACTTTGGAATTGTCTAAGTAAGAGCTTGAGTTGACATTTCTGATGAGGCTGCTTGAATTATCAGCCCTAGTTTTATTCTCCAGCATTTACGCTCACCTTGATGAACACAGTAATATTTAGTTGAACCTTGGAGTTGTCAGGAAGTCCAGGCCTTATCTTGCCACTGGTGTCAACATGACAAAAGCCCAAAACCTGAGTGTAGTTCTTCTGGTAACTTGGGGCTTCTTCCATCAGGGATGGAATGAGATCCCCTGCTTCAAAGGGTGTTACTGTGGGGATTTATTAGGGTTCGGGGAGAGGTGGCAGCTTTTGGTGGTAGGGGTTGAAGATTGTGATATCAAAATGCTGGTCCGACTGATCTGGCTTTTGAAATTTGGACAATGGCAAGTCCAGGAAGACTTGTGCTTATCATTCGCAGCTGAACATGTACTCAGCAACTTGGGGGAGCCAAAAATACAATACGCGACTGGTGTGCTTTTGACTTCTGCCGTCATGGACATGTTGTGGTGAGTAACTGAATTTGACAGTGGGCAGAGGATTTGGTTATTTATCCATACAAAGGCTGCTTGGGGACTGTAGTTAGTATATCAGAGACTGCAATGTTACAGAAAATGGAGTAGAGGCTCCAGAGAGGAGAAACTCTGTGAATAGAGATGAGGAGGGATCTCCTCAGACCCTACCAAACAAGAGAAGCTCTCCTTCCACCTCAACCTCACTCAGAAGCAATGTCTGAGGTGTCAAAAATTCATCAAGGACCTGCTTCACACATCAGGGTGAGGACAGTGCTGCCAATGGCCACTCTGATCTTATATATATTGGATTCCTCCAAGGTGGGGTTACATTGCAAGTGTCTCTTAATACTTCTTCCATTGCTACATCTGAGAGATGATGGGGGCCCTGTATGAGACGAGAGTTGGCCTCACTATTTTCTGTCTAAGCAAAAAAGAAGGATGAGTGAGCAGGTAGCTTTACTAGGGTAGTTGGATTCCCAGTGGGACAGGGAGCCATTAACTGCATGCACACAGCTCTGTGGGCTCCACATATTCACATGGAAAAGCAGAGGCACTTTAAAGGGTTTCACACTATTAATGTACAGTTGATGTGCAGCCACATCTTCACAGTGCTCAGGCAACGGCTTTGCTGCCTGGATGATGCCAGGAGTGTGGATTGTGTATTGGCATAGAAAGCTGGTGGTCATCTTAAGATCTTTCACTGACCTTGAACAACCAAGTGAGATCATTAAACTTCTTAAGTCACTGCTGCCAGGTATTTGGGGCCAGACTCAGGGAGTTGACATCCCTTCCTACCTGTTTCCATTTTCTTTAGAGCATGTTTCTTGAGAACATCTTGATCCCTTGCAGAATTGTTTTCTCTTGTCTCTCTCCTCCTGTCAACCTCCATCACCAAGGCCTCCAACACTGCATCCATGAACCGCAGAGCATTATCTCTTAGCTGTTGCTCCATTTGTTCAGTTTCTACTTGCAGCCAATCACACTACAGTTAGCAGCAATAATATTGCAATGAGTGTAGCTTGCCTTTAAGAGGGGGTAGGCTGTGCTTAAAAGCTTGAACACAAGGCAGGATCCTTGTTGAGCATGCAGCCAGCCAGGACTCTGGGTTGCATGCGGTTGAACAATACAACTGTGCAAATGAGGTACCTGCATGAAATTTGCATGATCCCTGCCTCAGTGTACCCAGGCGCTGGCAGTTTGCAAGCCACAAGCCCACAGTGCCTGAAAACAGGAAGAAACCATTTTTTAGCTTCAGGTATTTTGCTTCCAATCTTGCTGTAGCCTAGCAATTACTGTATGTAGAATTAGCGTAGGAATACTTCAGAGATTTGTTTGAAATTCCTTCGTCTGCAATTTTAATGGAAGCATTAACTTGCTTAAAATAAATGTTTTCTTGCTCTGCATTTGTCATTTGTTTATAATTAAGTTTCCAGCAATATAACCAGCAATTTAAATTAAACTACACTGGAAATAATCACTTATAAGATAATTACCACAGTGTTTAGATTTGAGCTTAAAGGCAAAAACTATAAAATGTTAAATTTATTAATACAATGTTTATATCTGGCAGTGTACACTGTTCAGAGATGAATGTGATGCTATCCTGGCACAAGCTGCTGAAGAATTCAATGAACATATATTTCTTTTAAAGGAATGCTGTCCTTTACATTTTGTTGTCACTGAATTGCAATAAAAATCAACACATTCTCACAGCAAACATAATCAAAGCTCAAAAAATCTGTGGATGCTGAAAATCAGGCACACAAAAATAAAAATGCTAGAACAGGTCAGTCAACATTTGTGGAAAGAATAATTTAACTAAAAACATTAACACATCTGTTCTTCTTTTCGTCCTCCCGTCAATTACAGTCCTTTTATACAGTAGATTAGTTCACACTGCTCCCACTGATTTCCCATTTAGACCCTACTAAAATCAATGTCCACTTCCACTACTTCTACTGTGACTATAGTGTGTGTGTGTGTGTGTGTGTGTGTGTGTGTGTGTGTGTGTGTGTGTGTGTGTGTGTGTGTGTGTGTGTGTGTGTGTGTTCTGTTTCTTTTCACTGTGGATTCCTTTCGCTTTAGCAGAGCTTTCTTGTAGTGTGCTTGAGCATTGATCTTCGAATTCTTAATCATAGAAGCCCGACAGTGTAGAAGGAGGCCATTTGGCCCATCAAGCCCACACTGACAACAATCCAACCCAGGTCCTATCCCCTTAACCCCATGTATTTATCCTTCTAATCCCCCTGAGGGGCAATTTAGCATGACCAAACCACCTAACCTGCACTTCTTTAGACATTGTAATGCTCACCTACTCCTCCTGCCAGATGTGAACAGCATGGCAATGTTGAGAGTGGCTTCTGATGCACGAAATAAAACATCATCATCTCATAGCAGCTTTGTCCCATGCAGGCTCCACCTTCTGTGCTGACTTTATAAGCAAATATCAACGATAACCCCATTACCATCGGACCAGCCAGCTGCTGCAGGGTTAGCCTGCTCCTGCCTCTTTCCTGTCACCTGGTGGAAAGGCACGTAGGCTGCTCTCTGAAAGTAACAGCAACACCAAGTCAGGACAATTACTCCATACCACCAACATTTGCCACCAGCTCTGCAAGGCCACCAGAAACCAGCTCCAGTGATGCCAACAGAACATCAAAGCCCAGAGACCTACTGTTTGGAAGGACAACAGAATGGAGGAAACATATAATAAAGATTTGCCTCAATTCTGACAGAGATCTGTGAATCAGGAGTTATCAGGATATCAGAGAAGGATGGGTAAGAGCCAAGACTAAAAATGATTATTTTTAAAAAATGTATTTAAAAAGTCATTGACTGATGATCCTGAGCATTGGGCCTTATGGACCAGGGTGTGGGGGGTTTGTGATCGGTCAGTAGGCAGAACTCACCCACACTTTTGATGGTTTCCCCACAATTAGTTGTTATTTGACTTTGGGCTGGACTTCCACCCATCAGCAACAGGATGTCCAGCCTCAGGGTCAATCAGAGACCAACAGCTCTCCCATACTGGCAGCACCACTGGGAGTGGTGACCATTGCCAGTACTGCTGCGAGGTCCACAGGAGGGCATAGCAATGGAACCAGGACAGGATGTAAGTCTGGGACTCTCACCACAGCCAGGCCAGCAGACCCCTGCAAGGATGGCAAAGGGTGTGGAGCAACAAGGTAGAATGATCCGGGGGCCAGGGAAGCCTGGGGTAGGGGTGGATTATACCTTGCAGGTGGTTTTCCAATGGGCTCAGAAGCTGGTTAGAGGGAATATCGCCCTCCACCCCCCATACCACTGGCCCAGCCAGGGAAAATTACGAGGCTGGATGCAGGAGGGTTGGTACGCTTTTGTGATTAAGTCCCAGCAACAACGGTGTGAGGTGCTTAAGGGGCATTAATTGATCAATCACGGGCCTCTGCCCACCACCACACAGACCCCCACACTATTGATAAAATTGTGGTCAGGCAGCAACAGGTGAGTACGCAGCGGGGATAGTGTCCACTGGATTTTATATGCCCCTGCCTTCAATCCTGCTATGAGCATTAAATCCTGTTCATGGGTTAAAATCCTACCATAGCAGTTGAGAAATAAATAAGTAAAATCAGTAACGGTGACTGATTTTTGTAAAAAGCCATCTGGTTCAATAATGTCCTTCAAGGAAGGAAACCTGTCTTATCCGGCCTTTGAAATGGGACTCCAGATCCACAGCAATGCATTTGATTGTAATCAACCCTCTGAAACAGCCTAGCAACCATTCAGTCATAGCGACCAAGACAACTCACGCTAGCATTTTCACCAGGAAAATTAGAGAGGGCAATAAGTGCAGGCTGTGCCAGCAACCCACGCAACTCATGAGTGAATAATAATGATAAACACAGCGGCACAGTGGCAGAGTGGTTAGCACTACTGCCTCACAGTGCCAGGGGCCTGGGTTCAAATCCGGCCTCGGGTCACTGTCTGTGTGGAGTTTGCACATTCTCCTCATGTCTGTGTGGGTTTCCGCTGGGTGCTCTGGTTTCCTCCCACAGTCCAAAGGTGTATAGGTTAGGTGGACTGGCCATGCTAAATTGTCCCTAGTGTCAGGGGATTAACAGAGTAAATATGTGGGGTTATAGTAATAGGGCCTGGTTGGGATTGTGGTCGGTGCAGACTTGATAGATCGAATAGCCTCCTTTGGCAGGCTGGGATTCTATGATGAAAAGCAAAAAAGTTAGCCGATCCAAGCCAGAAGAGTGAAGAAGATTTGAAAGTAGATTGGAACATTATCCATAATTTTTCAATTGGACACAGGAATTATTTAAACACTGGTGGGTGGCCAATATTGTACATCATTGTTAAACAAAAAGGAAATGGCATAAACTCAGGAATTATAAACCATTAAATTAGTCTAATCTCAATTGCAGATACACATCTAGACCAGAATGTCCTGTTAAGTACAAGTTTTCCATTATCATTTAGTCAGGTACATGGAAATAAGGCGATAATAATGATTATATGTCTCATGTTCTGTCGTGTCTGCCTCATTTGTACACTTTTTTAACAAAGCCTATCCTGAAGACAGAAGTAACTTTAAATAAATGAGCTTATTTGGCTCCACAATAAGCACAATGATGCTTTTATCACTTTTTGATGAATTGTTTTTCTTTATTCACTGATGCAACCTACCTTATCATCATACCCAGCTGGGGCAGTTAGGGATGAATTCTCCTGTCTCAGCCAGGAAGAGTGTCTGAAGTGATTGATGGTCACTGAACTCTCCCACCTCCTCCACCCAGAACTGCAGCTCTTAATTTCTATCCAAACGATGCTTCCAGCCAGAAGCCAGAGACACTGCTGACATATCACAGTTTCTCACACATCACTGCATCAGGGAGGTAACAGAGGCCTGTGTGCTGGGAGAGGGGAATTAATTTTCTCTCTAACAAGAAGAAGCAGGAGGATAGACATGTGGCTTTTCCAGGGCAGCAGTGATTTCCTATGGAGCAGGGCACTAACAACTGTGTGCTTATGGTTCTGCAGGCTTCTACATGTTAACAGGGAGATATATCACAACCAAAAGGACTAACACTCCCTTAATATGCAGTTGGTGTTTGACAATACACAGAACATCAGGTAGGTAAATGCCTCTATCCTGGCAGCAACAACAACACTTGCACCGCATGCTAGTCAGCTGTTCCAATGATATTTGGGAATCACAATGTATCAGGGGTTGGCTGCTCACTAACAAGGGCGACCTGCTTTACACTTCCCCACACCAGCTGATCAGACATGAACAACACACTTATGAGAACCAAGTTGTAAGTGTCATGGAGCCGGTCCTCAGCATCCTAAAACATAGTTCCTCTCCCAGTACCAGCCAGTATGCATCTCCAAATTCATGGTGGTTTTCTGCACCTTCCACAAAAAAGGCCTTGAATGGCACAGCCCTTGCTGAAAAAGAAAAGGAGGAGGAGTAGGAAGGGTATGAGCAAAATGAGGAGAAAGAAAAGACCAGCCCTTTTCTCCAGACAGGCTGTTCATGACCATCTAGTCAGGCTCCAGCTCCAATAAAATCTCATTTCCACATCATCGCCATCCCTTTCTTTATATTCCTCTCCTATGGACCATAATAGCATCACCATGGCCAAAATCCTGAAATATAATAATAGAAAAAAATTAATTCAACAGCAATATCATCAACAGCACTTCCAATAATACATGCAAAATGTAACTTTATGCTTTCCTTCAGTGCTTGTCCTGCAAGTGTCCTTGTCCAAGTGCTCTCTCAGTGGCTGTAGCACGGCTGGTGAAGGCTGCTGATTTTCAGTGGAAGACGATGCAGGTAGCCTCTGGAAGGTGACCTCAGGCAGCTCTGGACCCTGTTAGACTGCATTACATCTGCATGGATGGGTACTAATCTGGATTGGCTGGCTGACTGCACTGGCAGGATGGCAATGATGAGAGGAAGAATGCTGCCATCCTGAGATAGGTCCATGCACAATGAACTCACTCCCATGGGAGAGGTGTTTCACAATCGATCAATTTTCTGTAACAAAGATTGTCGGACCACTGTGACACCCCACAAGTCCCTTCGACCTCTATCCATAGTCATGAGGGCAGCAATCTGAGTTGGGATGATATCAAATCGAGCAGGCATGGGCAAAACCATGAATCTCATGAACCCAGTCTGAGCTTCCACTGCAACACTCAGATCTTGGGTGGGTTCTGTGTGTATTGCAATTGAAGAGGAGATATTGAAAAGCCATCAGATGCACGTGGCTGCGTCTGCAAGTGCTGTCATGTGGTTGTTCACCTTTTCCAAACTGGGAATGATGGGCTCCAATCTGCCCACAAACTCCTGCACTCATTTGGAGTTGCAGTTCCTGACAGTAAAATCAGACTTTGTAGCAGGTCTGTCAATGTGCCAAACAGTTGCGTGTGCACGTCCATCAGTGTTTCCCTCTACACCATCCTGTCAAAGTCCTCTTATGAAGCCCATTCAGCAGAACTCATCTGCAACCTTTCTCTCTGGGGAACTCACCGAGTGCTGATCTCCACTATCTTCTAACTTACATACCACGCCAGGAGTTGTTGGCTGTGACTGTCAAATCAAATCTAGCTGCCCTATTATGCTGAAGGTCATCTCCTCCAAAAGGGTTTGGGAAACACTGGTATGCCTGTATCCCGTTAGTTCCCTGCTGTTTCCTCCTGTATGAGCCACTTGATCCTGCAAGGCAGGGGGAGTAGAGTTAGCGAGTGTGCTGAAATATTTTTGGGTGATGGGCCTACCATAGCTGAATGGCTGGAAGTGCAAGGAAGTTGCAATTTTTAAGTGTGAGGCTGGCAGCAGTGCTGAATGTGAGGTGAGGTTGAGCATTTGAATGTTAGATATGAGTTCTCGTAGCTGAACGGTGGGGTTACAGTGCATTAGACAGAGTGAGAGGTTGCTGGTATAGTGTAGATGTATTGATTGGCTTTGACCACTCTTGTCATGTCATTGAAACTTTTCCAGCATTGCAGCCAGGTCCCCAGGGAGCAGACAACTGGAATTCACTTCCCCGGCCATCTGCTCTTTTTCCCTTCACAGGGTACACCTCGAGGGTCCCCTGGAACACTGTGGAATCCTCGGGATCTCTGCCCTCATCTCCACTCCCTGGACTAATACCTCCAGCAGTGGCACACTGGAGAACCTTGGAGTCCTCTCTCCATGGCTCCTCCCATCCCTCAAAATCTTTCACAAGCAGTTCCACCAGCTGCTGTGGTTTGAATGCTCAGCCCCTTTAAGAAGAGCAAACTGCCTTTATAAGATACAGGCCAGCTTTGTGTCATCCAACACACTCAGACATCTGAAGCCCCTGCTGAGTGTGCAACCTAGTTTCCTTCTGGGCCACACATCACTGTCATGGTAATGAGCAGGCTGCATGCAGTTTGTCTGAATCACTTTGACTATTACAGGTTAATTCACATCATGATCTTTGCACTGTAACAAGCTTAATCTAATTTTTAACACTCAAATTTGGGTCCTAATTGGTGGTTACCACAACTTGAACTTAACTGTAAGGGCTAAGTTAGATACTTGCAAGTTTAATGCTCAATTACTGAGACGTAGAGCATTAGATGTGGGCCCTTTGCACTCACTTCAATTATAGGCATACAGTGCACTGGTTAGAATACATTAGTACTCTGCGGGATGATTCAGGGATGGAAGGAGAGGGTGCACATGTTCCAGAATGCAGCACTGAAGATCCTGACAGAGGAAGTCCAAAGGAGGAGGGATGTGCTGGACCTATGGTGCGGAGGGACATCACCTCACTCTCCTCTCCCTTCTAATCCTCACCCCTATAGATGCAAATGCTGCTCTGCCTACCTCATGTCTTTCTTCCATTCTTTCTCCAAGCCAAGAGGGACCCCTTGTAAAATTCCCATGACCAAGCACTCCCTTTCTCTTGGTGATCTCCTATGAGGTGTTCAGTAAAACAGTATGTGCTTATTTTAAGTGAAGTTCTCAGAGAATTTCCAGAGTTAAGTTTTGATAAACTGGCCCAGAAAGTCTCTTCACAACTCCAACAAATAAATATGAAATAATGAAAATTCCTTTAAGTGGTCCTTGGCCAATGCTGTGTTTACTACCAAAGAGCTGGTTATTGTTAGGAGAGAGTGTTTGTTACAACACGAGGCACCAAAAGACTGCAACTCACCACTGAGCATCAGCAAGTATTCTGAGTAATAATTAACTGTTTTGTATTCCTCTAGGCATTCCGAGCTGCTTCACCAGAATAGTGACTTGATCAAACCATCATTTCAGTTCCATCTTAACCATCTTGGAGAATTGTTAGTGCCTGAATGCACTTCCAAAAGTCAGCTGTATGTAGTTACATTGTGTTTGACTCCTGCATTCTATTGAAAAATATTACCCAACTTGACTTCTTCAAATTTGTTTGTTCTGATCTCAAGACATCAAAAAGTTATGGATGGCAAAATAGACTTATTTTACAACATAAACATTAAAATTCAGGGACCTTGCTCTAGTCTGATTCACATTGAAGTGTATAACAGCAGACACATCTCTGCAGATGCTGAAGATCCAAAATAAAAGCAGGGACTGCTTGAAAATCTTCAACATATCTGGCAGCATCTATAGAGAGAGAGAAATAGGGTTAACAAGGAAATTCTCCCATCTGGGACTAATTGATGTGGCCTGAATACACTCTATGAATTCTTCCTCATTAGTACCTCTGCCAATTTGATTTTTCCAACCTAAATGTAGTTCTGGACATTCTCTGGTGTTGCAGAGAATCAGCCTTGAGGCAGAAGATTCCAGTTGTATCCTCATCTGCGTCCCATGCAAATCGGTTTCAGGCCAAGCTCTAGCGGGTTTCCCAAGCTGTCATAGCAGGCACCAATGGAAGGGCCTGCAGAAAATTCACACCACCATAAAACCATTTTTTTGGACTCCCATCACATTCTCTCCCAGCACCCCATTCTCCTCAGCGCCCCCCCACCCCCCCCACCCGCTGACATCCACTCCCACTCACCTCCAAGCCCTTCCCACCTACCACCATTGCACCGGTGGCACCATGGGAGAATTCCACAAGTTTCAGGTTACAGACAAGAGCCATATTGGACTCAGAATGTTAACTCTGTCACTCTTTCCACAAATGCTTCCAGAACAGCTGAGCTTTTTCCAGCACTCTCTGTCTTTATTTTAGTTGGAACTATTTGTTATTCTTCTATGTTCCGAGGGCAGACAGATAAATCTGCATCACTGCCTCTGTACGCGTATCGACTTACTGCTCAATAAATCTGACATTTACACCAGAGATAGAAGTGGGCCCTAAAAATAGAAATGTTTTGGGACCTGAAGGGAAAGTAAGATACTCAATACAGCGGTCGCCCACTTGGAAAATGGTCCACCACTGTTGCTCAGAAACTATAGTCAACCTTCCCAGGGATCAACAGTGTTACAGTCTAAATTAGTAGAAGTCACATAAAGGTATGCAATGTAACTGGCAACTAAAATATCAGAATTGGGGTTTTGCATTTTATCTCAAAGTTTGTGACAAATTATTTTATTATAAGGCAGGTAAAGGCAAACTCAGGGTCATAAGGCGCAAAGGCTTACCGACAGGAGGAACATGCTGAACCTGGGGAAAATATCTAGATTAAAAACCAAATACAAAACATTTCCCTGGGCTGCCCTGAAGGTCACTGACAATATAATCACACCAACCTTGGTGAATCACACAAGGTCTGCTCAGCACAGTTTTGGTAGCTCAGAACACACATCATTCCACTGTTGGTCAAACTTATAGCCAATCAGATAGCCTACAGAAGTCATAAATATTTGAAAAGGATGAATAAATATAGCTGTGGAAAAAATACAGCAAAGATTACATGACAATATATCGTTCCATTTGAGGAGCTAGAACCAGTAATGGACAGAATTAATTCTAACTGCACCATTATTTGAAAAAATATTAATCACTGTGAACACAGAACTTGCAGAAATGGCATTTATTCATAGAATCATTTAGTACAACACAGCAGATGACTATTCAGCCCATCAAATCCGAACTGCCTTTATCACAGAGCAACCTAATTAATCCCATCCTGGTCTCTTTCCATTTCCTGCCCTTGTTTTCCTGCAAGCATGTGTCCACTTGTCTACTACTGAACTTTCTTCCACCATTCTATCTGGCAATGCATCCCATTTCTAAGCATTAATTACACAACTTTTTTCAAGCAACTTCTGATTCCTTTGCTAATCACCTTCGATTTGTGTCCTCTGATTATTGACTCTTCAGCCAATGGAAGCAATTTCTCTCTGCTAACTTATTTAAATCCTTCAGAATATTAAACAACTCCATTAAATCTCCTCTTAACCCTCTGTGTAAGGAAAACAATCCAAATCTATTCAGAGAATTGTAATCTTTCATTCCTGGACTTTTTTAGTAATTCTCTTCTGTATCCCCTCCTTCCTAAAGCATGGTGCTAAAAATTGATACAAGGCACCAGCTGGGGCTGAACTAGTGTTTGATAAAGGATTTAACATGACTTCCTGTTTGTCTGGTCCAAGAGTGGAATTTAATTCCCTCTACCATGATGAGGGCATTTAATGAGATGGAAGGGTGAAGGGTGTGGACCCTTCCCCATTCCCACTTCTGCCCTGATGAAGTCCTGGCAAAAAGACTTGTGGATGGTGGCCCTGTCCCATTGTCAATTGAGGTTCTTGAGTGGACAATTAAGAGCCACATACAGTCCCTGATGGTATTCATCCAGTTGCAGAGGTGGACTAGCTATGTGGGAATCTCAAAGAGTATAGAGGGTATGGGCCAAAGGGAGGCAATTGGGACGAGCTTAGAGGTTACCAAAAGGGGCAGCATGGACAAGTTGGGCCAAAGGGCCTGTCTTCCTGCTGTAAATCTCTATGACTCCATGACTCTATGAGTAAATCCTGTTGCGGTTGATTGTACGCTCCTTGAGTGGTGGGGGCCCTGCAATCAAAGGTATCAGTGCCTGAGGTCATGAGAGATGCTATATTAATGTAAACCATTTCTGCTCATTCAAATTATTCTTTCATCTTGTTCTCACATTTTACAAGTCTGAAAGTAGTGGTTATCCCCTTAAAGGCAACACAACAGCATAAAGGTCACCTGGCCTGAGTGACCAGTCGGGACTCAGAGAAGGAAACCACCCCAGGGGGAGGGGTTTTATTTGGCAGAGGTATTTTAGAGGTAGCTACAAACATGTTGCTGATCCTGAAGATCACTAAATAAAAGGGTGGCACGCTGGCACAGTGGCTAGCACTGTTGCCTCACAGCACCAGGGACCCGGGTTCACTTCTGACCTTGGGCCACTGGCTGTGTGAGGTTTGCACATTCTCCCCGTGTCTCTGTGGGTTTTCTCCGGGTGCTCTGCTTTCCTCCCACAGTCCAAAGATGTGCGGGCTAGATTGATTGACCATGCTAAAATTGACCCTAGTATCAGGGATTAGAGGGATTGATATGTGGGATTATGGGAATAGGGTCTGGTTGGGGTTGTGGTCGGTGCAGACTTGATGGGCTGAATCATTTCCTTCTACACTGTAAGGATTCTCTGAAACCCCTTTTTATTGCTTCACGATTGAAGTTTCTGAGAGTGCATTGTTACACTCCCTCAATCTTGTTAAAAGTTTTGTTAAAAGCACTATGAAAAATGGCGCTGAATTTACTTCACATTTCTGCACTGTCAAAGCTTTACTGAAGCTGTGGCGGAAATCCTCCTTGTGTGTAAATGGAGTTTCTATCGGACTTCCAATGAAAGTACAGGAGCACAGCAAGCATCCGAGGAAACTCAAAGTGGTTTTCTCTAATATCATTAAAAGGTATCATTACTACCTGTTATATATGATCTTTGTCCTAATTCAAATACTTTGAATATGGAAATTTGTCACTGAAAATTAATTCTCCACCCTTATCATGGATCATAACAATGGTCTAATATTTGTCAGAAGTTAAGAATGAATTTTTTGTAAGTCTGGCAGGCAAGTTTAGTGCATTGCTTTGAAATTTGCTAATTGTTAGTTTGTAGATTTATTGAGTAGGTGAGATAATTGCATTATTCTAAAGTGATCTCACAAGGACTGATAGAAGCCGACAAAAATATTAGAATTTGAAGCAGCAAGTATTTCCAAGGGAGTGAAAAGGCTTTATGGTGAGTACTTAATCATGCTCTCCAGTAAGACTTATTCTTTTCTTGATGGTTACAATCAGAGAACTCAGCATGATGATGATTTGAAAACAGCCAGGGGTAAAGTTTGTGCTACTTGAAAGCGTGCTGCATTTATTTTTAACCACCAAAGCCTTTGAGATTTCAGGAGCTTCTAGCTGGAGGTTCATTTTCTGTAATTTCCTACCTTGTGTGTGTGCTTTTGAAGAAATGAACAAGCAGATTAAAAGCAACAGACATTGTTAATGGTTAGGAGGCATTGTCTGAAAAAGGGTTAAAACGAATGGCAGAGCTTGAACAGTAGAAGCCTCCTCTGTTGAGAATGTTAAAGCTGGCTTCCTAAGACAAGGTGCGCACCTGTTTCTTATCATATCCAGGCTGTGAATGTCTGCGAGATATTGTGTGTTACTGTGTGAGATACAATAGCATGAATCTTGAAACCTTGAATAAAGAAGATAAAAGATATAAAAGATATAAGGAAGCGAAGAGAAGGCATTATGAGATGAAGATATCTTGGGCCTTTCAATCAATGAGATACCTTTACCCACTGGTCATACATATCGAAGTATATATTATACATACAGAAGTTTTGTCCTCTGGATTTATCTGTTCCAGGAGGCAAACACTTGTGCCATGTTTTATTGATTTTATTGATTTCTATGTCTTCCCAGAAAGATCACTGGTGACATTTAAATGTGGCCTGAGAGAAGCTCGAGCCTAATTTTTTCCTGCTGCTGCTAAATTTTGAATTGGCACCGAAAGAGGAATTTTAGCCTGAAAAAGGTTTGGATTGGGAGGGGGAGTCATGATTAAAGTCTCAGAGATCTGTTTCTTGCCTCTAACCCGCCCCCAGTCTGCCCATTTCCTGCTTTAAGTGGTGGCGGGGAGGAGGTAGGGAAGAGAAAATGGAGGAGACCAGGTGACCAACCACTCTTTGGAGGTATGTTGGAAAGTTAAATATGATAATGCGATAATGAGGCGGCAAGTCCCAATTATTCTTCTACTTTAGGAAATAAGCTATCATCAGCTGGGTTTCCCAAACATTTGATTTGATTTATTATTGTCACATGCATTAGTATACAGTGAAAAGTATTGTTTCTTGCATGCTATTCATGCCTATTCCTGCTCCTATTTCTTGTTCTTATGTATTCAGACAAAGCATACTGTACATAGAGAAGGAAAGGAAAAAGGATGGAATGTAGTGTTATAGTTATAGCTGGGGTGTAGAGAAAGATCAGCTTACTGCAGGGTATGTCCATTCAAAAGTTTGATGGCAGCAAGGAAGAAGCTGTTCTTGAGTTGGTTGGTATGTGTATCTTTTTCCTGATGGAAGAAGGTGGAAAAGAGTATGCCCAGGGTGTGTAGGGTCCTTAATTGTACTGGCTGCTTTGCTGAGGCAGTGGGAAGTATAGACTATGTCAATGGGTGGGAGGCTAGTTTGAGTGATATACTGAGCTTTGTTCATGACCCTTTGCAGTTTCTTGTGGTCTTGGACAGAGCAGGAGCCATACAAAGCTGTGATACAGCCAGGAAAAATGCTTTCTATGGCGCATCTGTAAAAGCTGTTGACAGTTGTAGCTGACATGCCAAATTTCCTCAGCCTTCTGAGAAAATAGAGGCATTGGGGAGCTATTTTAAATATAGTGTCAACCAGGACAAATTGTGGATGATCTGGACACCTAAAAAACCTGAAGCTCTCGACCATTTCTACTTCGTCCTCATTGGTGTGGACGTGGCATGTCCTCCACTAGCTTCTTGAAGTCGATGACTATCTCTTTCATTTTGTTGACATTGAAGGAGAGATTATTGTCATCACACAAGTCCATCAGATTCTCTATTTCTTTCCTGTGCTCCATCTCAAACCTGACAGCTTTATCCAGTTGTTGAGTTGGTGGATTCCGGGTGTGAGTGCCTTCATACATAATCCCTGCCTGGGTGCCTGGCTGAGGAGCCATTCTGATTGCAATCTCACCACCATCCCCCCCCCCGCCCCCCGCCCCCCACCCTCCCCCCACCCTCCCTAGCACTCCCATAGTCATCTTCACAGTCAGTGGCAATGGTACCCTCTTTCTACTGTCCAGTTCTAATTAAAGGAGATGGCCATGCGCAGACAGTGTCTCCTTGGTGAATTGTGGGCATCTCAGACATTGCTCCTGGCTGAGTTGGGAGTAGTGCTCCCTGAAGACCCTTGGGAGTAGAGACTTCTATTTAAGCCCACTCTCTTCCTCCTTCTTTGTGAAGCTTCCCTGCTCTTTAGCCTGTACTCTATCTCCACATTATGCCGCAGCCCATGAAGTACAGCAACAATCCCTGGAATTCTACCGGCCTGCCTGCCACGGAATCGGAGTGGGTGAGGGGTGGACAACGAAAATGTCTGTTGACCTTGGGCGGAAATTTTCGGATTTGCTCAAGTGAAGCCGTAAAATCCTGCCCAATGACTCCCATCATTGAAAGCAGGAATTCTTCGGATAGCCTCTCCAACTCCACCAACCTCCTTATCAGAGTACAACAATATTCCCTTGTGAATCCCAAAGCTTGTTCCAAAAAATCACCAACACTCTGCAGCAGCAAAAGAAAGTGAAAGAGACACTTTGATTTTGATTTGATTTGAGTTAATTTATTATTGTCACATGTATTAGTATGCAGTGAAAAGCACTGTTTCTTGCACACTATATGGACAAAGCAGGCCATTCATAAAAAAGGAAACAAGAAACTGCAGAATGTAACATTGCAATTATAGCTAGGATGTAGACAAAGGTCAACTTAATGCAAAGTAGGTCCATTCAAAAGTCTGATGGCAGTAGGGAAGAAGCTGTTCTTGTGTCGCTTGGTACATGACCTCAAACTTTTGTATCTTTTTCCTGACGGAAGAAGGTGGAAGAGGGAATGTCTGGGGTGTGTGTGTGGTCCTTAATTATGCTGGCTGCTTTGCTGAGGCAGTGGGAAGTGTAGTCAGAGCCAGTGGATGGGAGGCTCGAAAATTTGGCTGTATTCTCTCTCCACTGATGCTGTCAGACCTACTGAGAATTTCCAGCATTTTTGGGTTTTGTTTCAGATTCCAGCATCCGCAGTATTTTGCCTTTATCAAAGGAAGTGAAAAGCACTTTACCTGAAAAGTTGTGTAGGTCATCCCTTTAATAGAGTTGTACTTCATGTGGCTGAAAGCATTTCATCACCAACCTCAAATTCTTGCACAATTAGTTTGGTTTCCCTGCCTCCTGAACTGTAATCCACCTTTCTTGTGGATCAGTTGATATAAGTTGATCTTTCAAGATATGGCCTTACATATTGGTGTCACGGCCAATTGCTTTTTTTTTCAATTTTCTTCTTATCTGCTTCTTTCTACAATATATTAATGACCTTATGAATATGCACACTCCATGAAACTTGTTATGAAAATGTGTGGTGAGTTCTAACATTACAATGTTAATACCTACAACATTTAACTGGTATATTGTCCAACTGCAATTGTAATATTGAATGACTATTTTGACTAGTCACACAATGGCCCATCATATCATTAGGTTGTGCTGCATTCTGTTTTCCATACTAATCATCCAAATGGCTTCCTGAAAAAAAACATTGCCAATTGCTTTTTTCCAAAACTGGAATTTGTAATGTCCAGTTTTAAACATTTAGGGCCTTCCAAAATGTTTTAACAGAATTCATGCAAACTCACAGCTCCCAGAAAATAGCAAGTAAGACAAAACAGATTGGATTCCAATGGTCTTGTGCTGGACCTCATTTTCCAGTCAAGAGCTTACACCTTAGCCTTTGATCAAAAGTTTGGGGGAAAATGTCAAATGCGCATTTTCTATTCATTGTATTTCAAGCATTGCATTCAACTTAATGCACTAAACTTCAGAAGAAAACTATAACTAACAGAAACTGCTAAATGATACATTTTCTTTGTTTCATGTATTTGTCTCCTGAACAGCAGAGAGGGACAGAAATTCTCCTTCTTGCTTCCCTTGCAGCTTTACCTGAAAGCTAATGTTGGTAAGACAGGCTTGCTAATGGATGCCACAATCAGCGAAGTGCTGGTAGTTTGTAAGTATCATTAAAAAGCCCAAGGCCCAGAACCCAATTTCAAGTGAGCCTCAAGCACTGTTGTGATTTGATGTGCAGCTTTAAGGGTGCATATCTTAAACTATTGTCAATCATTACTATCCTGTCATGATAGGATGTATTAGTCCCATGACTTGCACTTAGTCTGTAACAGCAGTGTTTTGAGGTCAGGCATATGCCTCATTGTCTCCCAGTAAATGCTATCTGCATGTTGTTTTATCTCCAAATAAATAATCCACATTATTGTTTCACTAATCCTAGTGCATGATTGTTATGTATACATCGAAGAAGAAGTAGAACATAACAAAGAACAGTACAGCACAGGAACAGGCCCTTCAGCCCGCCAAGCCTGTGCTGATCATGTTGTCCTATCTAGGCCAACCGCCTGCATTCCTCTATTCCCTGTCTATTCATGTGTCTATCCAGATAAATCTTAAATATCGCTAATGTGTCAACCTCAACCACCTCACTTGTCAATGCATTCCAGGACCCTCCACTCTCTGTGTAAACAACTTCCCCTGCACACCTCCACTGAACCTTTCCCTCCCTTACCTTGAACTTGTGCCCCTTATAATTATCATTTCTACCCTGGGAAAAACCTTCCAATTGTTCATCCTATCTATATCCCTCATAATTTTATAAAGTTCAATCAGGTTGCTCCTCAGCCTCCATCTTTCCAGGGAGAACAATCCCAGTTTAATCAATGGATAAAAGCAAAATACTGCAGCTGCTGGAATCTGAAACCAAAAGAGAAAATGCTGGAAAATATTTGCATGTCTGGCAGCATCAGTGAGGAGAGAAAAGAGCTGACATTTCGAGTCCAGATGCCCCTGGTCAAAGCTGTGTTTAGCTTTGACAAAGGGTCATCTGGACTCAAAATGTCAGCTCTTTTCTTTCCTTACAGATGCTGCCAGACCTGCTGAGATTTTCCAGCATTTACTCTTTTGGTCCCAGTTTATTCAATCTCTCCTCATAGCTAATACCCTCCATACCAGGCAACATTCTGGTAAACCTTTACTGTACTCTCACCAAAGCCTACACATCCTTCTGGTATGTGGTAGTCAGAATTGGACATAGTATTCCAAATGTGGCCTAACCGCGTTTGATATAACGTTCACTTTCAGTGTGTACTTACAGCGTGTCACCCATATTTGGCCTAAAAAATACTTTCAATCAGAAGGGTCTTAATTGACATCTATATGAATTTATTCAGTGTACATTTGCAGCTTCTTAAACTTAATGTTTTCTTAAAATAATGTAATAGTTGAGCAAACTGCTAGCGCCTTCCTGTCCCCACCAAGCATGACTCCTCCACTCATACAGAACAAGGAAGTGAATGTTGGACCATGGTTTTAAACTTCATCTCAGTTTGCTGAACCAGTCACACCTCCGCCCTCCTACTCCTTCAATCATAATTTCCCATTTCACAAATCCCATGCATGCAAATGAGAGGTTTTTAGAGTCCCAAATACTTCCTGATTTTCAGACAGAATAACAAGCAAACTTTCTGCTCGCACAGTCCCACGGGTCTTTATAGGTAAACTGTATGCAGAAGGCAATCGCTGAAGGATCGCAGTAGCTCAATTAGGTTTTGAGTATTTTTATTTGATAGGTTTCTTTCATTAGTTTTTAGTATCATGCTCTTTGGATTTAAGGAAGGTGAATTGTTCATGTTTCTGAGCAAACAGATGAAATAACTTCTCCTGACAAACTAACTAAAAATAGGAAGGCAGATTATTATTAGAATGGGTGTAAAATGAGAGAGATGGATACTCAGCAAGATCTTGTAGTCCTCGTGCGTCAGTCGCTGAAAGTAAGCACACAGGTGCAGCAGGCAGTAAAGAAGGCAAATGGTATGTTGGCCTTCTTGCAATAGGATTTGAATATAGAAATAGGGATGTTTTTCTGCAATTGTACAGGCTGTTGGTGAGGCCAACAACCTATGCAACTGCAGCAAAACATGGAATATTATGAGCAGTTTGGGTGTCCTTATCTGAAGAAGGATAGCCTTGCTATAGAGGGAGTGCAGCAAAGATATACCAGGCTGATTCCTGGGATGAGAGGAGACAAAGTTATTTAGGATTGTATTCATTGGAGTTTAGAAGAGCAAGAGGGGATCTCATAGAAACTTATAAAATTCTAACAGGATTAGACAGGGTAGATTCAAAAAGAATGCTCCTGATGGTGGCTGAGTCCAGAAATAGGTGCATTAGTTTGAGGATAAGGGATAAACCTTTCAGGACTGAGATGAGAAGAAATGTCTTCACTCAGCGAGTGCGAATGTGTGAAATTCACTACCACAGAAGGTAGTTGAGGCCAAAACATTGCGTGACTTCAAGAGGGATTAGATAAAACTCTTAAGGGCTAAAGAGATAAAGAGATATGGGGAAAAGCATGATATTGAATTTGATGATTAGCCATAATCATAATGAATGGAGGAACAGGTTCAAAGGGCCAAATGGCTTCCTCTTGCTTGTATTTTCTATGTTTCTGTATAACTGCAAAATGTATTTCTATTAATTCTGCAGAAATGGAAGTTTTTGGGGAAGACCTGTAAAGTGCCTTCTGCATTTATACCAATTTGCATTGCAATTCAGATAGTACCGGGGATCTACAAACTACGGAGTAAGTGCTTTCAGACAACTGAGGGGGAGAATTTTCACTGTTTTTGACGTAACTTCAGGAAATTTGGCCCATTAATTCTCATACAGCACTGTCAATAATCAGAAGAACACTGTGCTTTACATGTCTCCCATACATACCTTTGCAGAGTGAAAGCTGAAAGGAACGTGAATTGTAACATTTTTCCAAAACTTGTAATGCTGGTTGCTAAATTATTTTTATTCACACAAACCACAATTTCTGTTTTTATTAATATTGGACCAACTTCACACCAACAAGGCTCTTACCATAATGCAGGAATGAATAATCAAAATCCTCAACCTTTCAAATCACTCTGCATATACTTGAGATTCTTATTCCATAAGTTAATTGCTCACGATGCAAAACGATAAAACCAACAAAAAAAGCTGGTTGGAATGAAGTAGTGCAATAGGTAATACTTATGGTGCCTTATGTGGCAGGATGTGTATTACATTTATTCATTTTCCAGTGAAAAATCTTTTCCAGTCAAAAGGACAAGTAATACATTCATACACAGTGAACTATGTGTTAAAGCATTGCTTTGCTTGGCATAGCTTCCACGACCAACATCTTTTTTTGGTTCTAACGAACACAGTATGCAGTTAGCGGAAGTCTTCCAAATGATGACTTATAGCTATGGGAACGATGTTTCTGGTTTTCAAGTATGACAAACAGGAAAGCCAAAAATGTCCTCTATGTACAGTAAGTAACACCCTTAAATAACACCGTGAAGTATTAGGTAGAACCCACTCTGATGAAGAAATTCTGAGATCATAGTTGAACCATAACTGAAAACCTTGTGCGTGTGCTTCAAAAGAAATCCCAACAAACAGCTGTCAATTGCTTAATATATAATTCACCACTCTTCAGTTAAAAAGATCCATTCATTTCTCCAAAAGAGTGCATTGACTTGGCTGGCAGGGCTCTGAAAGTGGGTGCCCTAGGTTAATTCCCTTTATACACTAGAGATAACACTTTTAGACATTTGACAAACTCATTATTTAAAAGATCACACCATTCATTTACAATCAATTATGGTAACTGCTAACTGTATTCTAATCAGAAAACTGACTGCTAATATTCATGGAAAATTATAAAAGCTTTTAGCCAAGAATTTCTTCAGAACTGCTCTCTGTCCACTGTCGTAACTTAGCTGGAGGTGTGACATAGACCTTGCGCTTCTGGCCAAGTCAGACCAATGGAGGGAAAGCAACTGAAAGGAAAATCCCAGCCTTTTGATTTATCGACTTTTCCTCTTCTGTACTTCCGTCTCTCTCCAGCACAATCTGCAGCCAAGACAGCAATCTGATCATTTGCTGCTATTCCTCCGACTAGTTACCTGGCCACTAACAGCCACGGCTGGCACCCCCACCTTTTTCCAAGTGCATTGTTTCTACTTCCCCTTGGTCTGGTTGAGATTGGTGAATCACCATGTAGGAAACTTTCCGGACGCAATTGAAATCCTACAACCCTTGATGGATTGGAATTTCAGTCTGCCACCCATAGGAGCATTTTTAAAAAGCACTAAAGACATACTTTCTGGCCAATCTTTGCTCCTCTCTTTAAAGTATTAGCTCTTTGTTGGAAACAAAATCAGCTTGCTTACACCCACAGTAACCCAACTTGTGCTGGGTGTACGCAAATCCCTGTCAGCAGAATGAGGTATCATATCTTCAGAGTGTGTTGGCAACACATGGACTTCCATTTGAATGGTCCATGATTAAGCTTGACAATACACTGCAGTTGTTTGCTGTTGCTTCCTACCATTTGGCCGATCAGAAAACCTCCAATCCAATGCCTGCCATCAGGATTATTGGGATGATTTATCGGCTATTAAGCAACTTCCAGCTTTTAAAGTAAAACAAGTCACAGGAAATATAAAAATGGAAGGAATTCTATTATGACATTGAAGCTGAAGTTGCGTTTGTGCAATTCAGATGTTATTTGGTCAGAGAAAGAACGACAATAAAATCAAAACAAATAGAAGCTCACACCAATTATTCCAGTCTGACCACAGGTTGCTGGCCCAGGAGTTAAGAACATAAGAACATAAGAAATAGGAGCAGGAGTAGGCCATCTAGCCCTTCGAGCCTGCCCCGCCATTCAATAAGATCATGGCTGATCTGTTGTGGCTCAGTTCCACTTTCCCGCCCTCTCCCCATAACCCTTAATCCCCTCTCTTATCAAGAACCCATCAACCCGCTTCTTAAAAATATTTAGCGAGGCAGCCTCCACCACTTCAACGGGCAGAGAATTCCAGAGATTCACCACCCTTTGAGTGAAGAAGTTCCTCCTCAACTCCGTTCTAAACCGCCTCCCCTTTATCTTGAGGCTGTGCCCCCTAGTCCTACTGTCTTTTTTGAGCGGGAAGAGTCTCTCCACCTCTATCCTATCCATCCCATTCATCATCTTATACGTCTCAATGAGATCTCCCCTCATTCTTCTAAACTCTAACGAGTACAAGCCTAGTTTATTCAGCCTCTCCTCATAGCTCAATCCCCTCAACTCCGGTATCAGCCTAGTAAACCTCCTCTGCACTCCCTCCAGGGCCAAAATATCCTTGCGCAGGTGCGGCGCCCAAAACTGCACACAGTACTCCAGCTGCGGCCTCACCAATGCCCTATACAGCTGCAGCAAGACCTCCCTACTTTTATATTCAATCCCCCTCGCTATGAAGGCCAGCATCCCATTCGCCTTCCTGACCACCTGCTGCACCTGCAAGCTGGGTTTTTGCGACTCATGCACAAGGACCCCGAGGTCCCTCTGCACCGTCGCCTGCTGCAGTTTTTCGCCACGTAAGTAATAGTCCTTCCTACCATTCTTCCTACCAAAGTGGACCACCTCACACTTGCCAACATTAAATTCCATTTGCCATTTCCTGGCCCATTCGCCCAGCCTATCTAGATCCTTCTGCAGACTCTCCACACCCTCCGCACAATTTGCCTTTCCCCCAATCTTGGTGTCATCAGCAAATTTCGACACCCTGCACTCAGTTCCCTCCTCCAGATCATCTATATAAATGGTAAATAGCTGAGGCCCCAGCACCGACCCCTGGGGCACCCCACTAGTCACTAACCGCCAATCCGAATAGCACCCATTGACCCCCACTCTCTGCCTCCTATTTGACAACCAATCCTCTATCCACGCTAACACCCTACCCCCAACTCCATGTCCCCTGACCTTCTGCAATAACCTCTTGTGAGGTACCTTGTCAAACGCCTTCTGAAAATCCAGAAAGACCACATCCACCGGCTCTCCTCTATCCACTGCCCTAGACACATCCTCATAGAACTCCAGTAAATTTGTCAGACACGACTTCCCTTTAATGAAACCGTGTTGCGTCCGCCCTATCAAGCAATTCCCTTCAAGATGCCTCGCAATTTCCTCCTTAATTGGTTTCTAGGATTTCATAGAATCGAAATCATAGAATCCCTACAGTGCAGAAGGAGGCCCATTGAACCGACACCAACCACAATCCCACTCAGGCCCTATCCCAATAACCCCATGCATTTATCCTGCTAGCCATACCCCCAACACTAAGGGGCAATTTAGCATGGCCAATCCACCTAACCCACACACCTTTGAAGTGTGGGAGGAAAGCGGATTACCTGGAGGAAACCCACAGAGACCCAGGGAGAACATGCAAACTCCAGACAGACAGTGACCCAAGGCTGGAATTGAACGCAGGTCCCTCTAGCTGTGAGGCAACAGTGATAACCACTGTGCCAGCATGCCACCCCCTAATGTGCCACCGTGCTGCCCAATTTAACAGGGCTTTACATTATGCAACAATTACTATTATTTACAAGCTATTTTATTTCAATATTATTTTTCTGCCTTTATTTTGTAACTAGCACTTTTCTTTCTCCCTCTTCCTCCCAGGGTGGATTTATACACTAGAAACTTCTACTTGGTCATTCTAACATGTTAGAAAGCCAGCAGAAAATACATTAATGGGATAGTCTTGGGTCTTTGGGCAATTTCCTGCTGAAGCCATGGCAGCTGATTGGGAGAAGGCCCAAGGAAATCATTGGTTATAGTTTTTACTGCAGAAGTCATTGGTGGTCTCCAAATATGCTTTATTATCTGGGTGTGGTCCTTGTGATTTCAACATTCAAGGTCAGCTTCAAAATGTTCCAGGAATATTGCCCCTCCAGAACAATAAAATTAGTCCTTCTCTGCACAGGAAAAAACATCACTCCATAAACAACATTGTCATCTCAGATTTTTTATTCAATGGCCTTTTGTTTTAAAAAATGACATTTTTTTGCCACAAATATCTCTTTTTTGTAAATTGTTATTTTCCTATCTCAATCTTGGTAAATTTGAGATTGTAATTCCAATTAGACATTGCAATTTTAATGATACATCTTCCCCACACACACAGGATTTACCGTTAGCAGCAAGACTTTTTCTGTTCAGGTTACTTCGTTTTTGAATGCCATGGTTTGCTTTGGTGTACTGTAGATACTTTGGTTCTAGAACAATAGCATGGAAACAACTCACAACATAAGAAGGTTGTGTGTTTCTCGTTCCATTTTGTCTCATTTGTTGGTCTAAGTTCCTAGGAAACAATGTGAAATGTTTCATCAGACCTCCAATTCTCTTTTATAATCACAGAAGCAAGCAGCATCACTGCCCACCCTGGCAGACCACCTCATACATTGAATAAAGTTGCACCAACGCACAGCAGCAGTGAGATGGGTAACCCACATTTATGGGGCTGCTGGATCCAAAAGATCCAGGGCACATTCAATGGCAGCGACATGGCTTTGCAAACTTTCAACTACCTGAACAGGAAGGGTTCCAAATCCCTATCTGTAACAAACTGCAAAGGCTCCTGTATATTAAGGCAAGGTGTGCTGAAAGTTGTCATAATACCTTCAATCAGAGCAATTCAACCATTTCTGAGCTCCTCAGAGAAGAAATTCAAACCAGTGACTGATTTCTGGACAACAAAGCAGAACTCCAGCTCCCATGGATAATGATCTCATTGAGAGGAGACACAACAGCATCACAGGAGCAACATGATGCATTAAAATAAAACTTACCTAGTCCAATGACACAGATGGTGCAGTGGCACAGTGGTTAGCACTGCTGCCTCACAGCACCAGGGACCCGGGTTTGATACCAGCCTCAGGTGACCACTATGTGGAGTTTGTACATTCTCCCAGTGTCTGTATGGGTTTCCTTCGGGTGCTCCGGTTTCCTCCCACATTCCAAAGATGTGCAGGTTAGGTTGATTGGCCGTGCTAAATTGCTCCTTAGTGTCTCCAAGATGTGTAGGTTAGGGGGACTATCAAGGTGAATATGTGGAGTTACAGGGATCAGGCCTAGGTAAGATGCTCTGTCGGAAAGTTGGCGCACTGTAGGAATTCTACGATGATAGCTGCATTCAGAGCATCTGAACTTTGGGAAGACGGCCTGAAAACAAGCTTTAGCCACCCTCTTTTCTTGAACTGTGAACATTAAGGAAAGATTAATGGGTGACTTAAACGATAAGAGAAATAGATAGCCAAAACATAAATCACTTCAACTGGCAGTTAAATTGAAAGTGAGAGGTCCTGATCTCAAGATATTCACCAGATACAAAAAGAAGCATTTGAGAAGTTTCTTCATGCAAAACGTTATCAATATGTGAAATGAATAGAGGAGGAATCTCCTGTCTCAGTTGGTCATTAATCTTTGGAATTCTCTACCACAGAAAGCAATGCATTGAGACTGGATCATTGATATAATTAAAGGCAGAATTGGTCAGAATTTCCATTCAGAAGGATGTCATGGGGTTGAGTTGGAAAGTGGCGTTAGACCATGGTCAGACCCTTATTGACTGGTGGAGCAGGTTGAGGGGACTGATTGGCCTACTCCTGCTCCTATTCCTTATGTTCTTATGAATGCCTTGCCATAAATGATGAATGCTAAATCAATTACAGCATTTACAAAACTATTGGATTTGTGGTGAAGGCCAAGAAATGGGACTCATTTGGTAAGAAAGCAGGAAGGCAGAAGGTATTATGACAACTTCCAGCACACATTGTCTTGAAATGCAGGAGCCTTTACAATTTGTTACACAGAGGGATTTGGAGCCCTTCCTGTTCAGGTAGCTGAAAGCTTGCAAAGCCACGTCACTGCCATCGATCGTACCCTAGACCTTTTGGAAACTCAGCTGCATGAAATCGAACCCTGGGAGGGTTTTAAATTCAATGTAGTCAGGAAGGAGTGAATGGCCTCCTCCAATGCTAAAATATCTATTTCAACGAGCTGTATTCAGTGGAGTCCATCAGAGCATGCATGATAGCAAGACAGCTGAGAGAATTGGGCAGGAATTCCTGCTTCTAATTCCCAACATCTGGAAAACTCTCCCCAATTTAGTCAGGGGTGAGAAGAGCCTGACACGGGAATCCCGCCCACTGGTGATAGAATGCCAGTTAAGCTCGTCACAGCTAGTGGTAGCAGAAGCTAATGAGAGAGGGGCAGGGCAGACAAACCTGCTTGCGCTAACCCCCATGGAGGAAATGGAGTGAGTGGTAACGACTAGGGCCATGGCTACAAGCTTGACCAGTGGTAGGGCTGAACACATTGAAGATGGTTATGCACAGCAAAATGCTGCTGTGCTAGGAAACCTGCCAAAAAGCCTGCAGTCAATGTCAAGGTGCATGGAGGAGTCCAGCAGCAACTTAGCACAGGCATTGCTTAGAGTTTGGGTTCCATCCTTTCCAGCGTGAAAGTTCTGACCAACTCCATTTGCCAAACCCAACCCTGTTGCAGCGTCAAATGGCTAATGTTGCAGCTCCCACTGCAGTGCAAGCACCAGTCACCCAAAGTCTGAGTGCTGCACTGGCAACACTCAGGTCCTTGGAGCATCAGCCTCTTTCCCTCTCCCAGGAAGACAAAGGACAAAGAGAAATACAGCCTTTATTATGGCCTGTCAACCAGCCAGCTCAGATTGTTGCTACCTATGTCAAGATAGTGTAATCCACAGCTGAGCCTTCCAAGCATAGAGCTGTCTGAGGACACCTTCCAAGGTCATTTGGAGTCTTCACCACTTCCAAGTCAGCTGCTTTCTTCCAACAAACAGCAACAACTGGGATAGCATCTTGAAGGAGCACTGGGATAAGCAAAGGCTCCACAAGAAAGACGCTAAGGGGTTATGAAAGGATAATTTTGAAATATTTTGGAATATTAAACAATTTATTTGATAACGTTGGTTTGGAATTTTGTGGTGATTTTTATTTCCATGTTTGGTCATAAGGGCATTGTAATCATCAATGACAGAGGAAAGGGAAGATATGGGATTGTTGTAGCTTGGTGAATTGGCATTACTTTGATTAGTGTCATTGTCGGCTGAGAAGATCATGGACATCCTTACCAAAAGACAGATGGGTTGGTTGCCTCTTTCTCCTGCAGTCTCTCCCACTGAAAGCCTTTCAAAAGCCATGCTGCAGCCGTTAGACTAATATTACCCTGGAGTAAAAGGTCAAGAAAAAGCATACTGTTGAAGACACGAAGAGAATACATAAAGGTGATTAGTTGATAGAATATGGAATGATCTTATATATACACTTGTTTTGAATATTTATATTATGGTCACTGTTAGGTTTGCATTGTGGCCAAGTTGACATTGTGAGGAAAGTGAAGGTGTGGGACTGCTTGTGAATGCAGAATTAGGGTTGTGGTTACTGCTTTCACACAGGAGTGATGTTTTCACTTACAGACAACTGGAGAGCAGTTGTCGAAATTCCTTCTTCCTCTCCCTTTACTTCCTCCTCTTCCTCATATTTCTGCTCCTGCTCTTCAGATGCATGTTGAATAGGTGATGGACAAGGCTGTCCCCCTTCATGCTGGTGAGGTTGTGTAGCATGCAACAGACCATCATGGGTCTTGAAACTTACTCCACTAAACACCACAGGGTTCCTCTAGAGTGGTTCTAGCAATATCAGCAGGCCAATAATCTGCTGTATCACATTTCATTTGAGTGCAGGCTCTTTTGCATGTATGCTGTACACATGTGTAATGGCTGCAAACCCAAATCATTAACCACATGGTGAATGGCTTGTCACTCAGTCACCAGCCTTTATTTTATTATAGTGGCTCCAATGCAACAGACACAATGGGCTGTTGTAGAATGAAGTTTCCTTGGCCATTGCCAGGATATCAATCATTGATAGAAGCTGTGAAAAAGAAATGTCAACTCTGTTTCTCCACGGATGCTACCAGACCTACTGAGTTTTTCCAACATTTTCTGTTTTTCTTTCAGATTTCCAGCATCTGCTGCTTTTATTATAAAGCATCGACTTGCATACCAGCTGGATGTTGAGGGACATCCTGGCAGCAATATAGCACACAGTTTACATGTGCTCATGCAAAGTAAGATGCGTGCAGTCAATGGCAGCTTTATCATTGAGAAGCCCACAATCATTCTGTGTGGTGCCTGCTCATATCTGGCAAGAGAAGGTGAAATGTCATTAGCTGTCACTGAATACAGCGGTAAAAGTGGATGGCAAACTAAAAGACGGGGCAGCACGGTGGCACAGTGGTTAGCACTGCTGCCTCATAGCGCCAGGGATCGGGGTTCGATTCCCAACTTGGGTCACTGTCTGTGTGGAGTTTGTACATTCTCCCTGTGCCTGCGTGAGATTCCTTTGGGTGCTCTGGATTCCTCCCATACTCCAAAGATGTGCAGTTTAGGTAGCTTAGCCATGGTAAATTGCCCCTTCGTGTCAGGGTTTCTAGCTAGGGTAAATGCATTGCTTAATGGGGATAGGACCTAGGTAGGATTGTGGTCGGTGCAGACTTGGTGGGCTAAATGGCCTTCTTCTCTACTGTAGGATTCTATGTTGCAACATTCACCTTCACAGTCACTGGCCCTGGCCTGAGGAAGCTGACACATACTGTTGCAACAAAGCATCAACTGCTTACAGCTATCTGAAGGAACCTAACAGCAACAAACCCTTTAAATGGGAAGGATCCTTGCTACTGCTAAATGCATGTTAAGCTGTGGGAGGTTAAGAGAGGGTGTTAGCTAGCCTGCTGAGCTCCAGAATGACACTTGTATCAAAACAGCATTGCATGCAGATTGGCATCATGATCTGTCTGCTCCACAAACTTCCAATGATCATTTGTGCACACATTAATGGCCTCACCAATATACTCTCCAGCACAATTCATCCAAAAATTGTATGTGTGCACAACATGAATGCTGTTTTCAAATTCTAATTGTGCTCATGATACCCAGAAAATACTATAAATAATCCCAATTTTCCACCTTATTGACCACAAGCCAAAACAAGAGTTAAGGTAACATTACATCTAAGAGACTATTAATGTTACCAAAGTAGATTAGTAAACTTGAGGATTTGGATAACTTTTAAACTCAGCAAAGGAGGACCAACAAATCGATGAGGAAAAGCTATTTTGCCATTTTTATTCTAAGTGCTGAATGGACTTGAAACTGGGAGTGTTTCAGATCCGACTTTTAGCCCCTTTCTGAGGCATTCTACCCGCAAAAATATCAGCAATTCCAAATCACGCTGCACAAGCCTGAGGGCAGGCCTTAACGCGCCCGAAATCCTGCAGCTCAGATTGATGCCTCCAACTGCACATGCTCAGAAAAAACAGATAGAATGTGGCTCCCCTGCCACGTTGCTCCCGGGCCGATCACAGCTCCCTCCCCGCCTTCACCCACCGATCTCAGGCAGCGTGGCAGTGGACCACCCTTCCTCCTCACTGATCTCAGGCAGATTGGCAGCAGACACCACCGCCCCCCCAACCTTTCCCGCTCACTGATCACAAGTAGAGTGGCAGCAAGTCCCCCTTCCCCTTCACGGATCACAGGTAGAGTGGAAGCGGACTTCCACCCTACCCCCCAACCTCAAGCAGAGAGCTGTCGGACCCACCTTGCCCCCTTCTCCCCGCCGCCCCCACCGATCTCAAGCAGAGAACCACTGAATGCTTGCACTTACCTTCTCACTAGCTGGAGCGCCCAACTCAGGCTTTAGAGGAGCATGTCTGTTTCACGCTGAATCTGGATGGGTGAACACAGTGGTAAAGGGGGAAGTGCTAGTAAGGTTGGCCGTGCAGTCCATTAAGTCAATTTAAATGCATGTAAATGCATTGAAATGGCCATTTTGTTTCTGATACAGTCCCTATTGCGGCCATTTTCAGGCGTTGGTAAAGCCAGAACCTGCAAGGAGGTGGGCAGGGATCACGTTACTCGCCTCACTCAACTTTACCAAGTTTTAGCACCTAAAAACTGGTGCAACGCGATGCTAAAATTGGACCCATAAAAACAGTTTTTTATTTAATAGTGTCACAAGTAGGCTTACATTAACACTGCAATGAAGTTACTGTGGAAATCCCCTAGTCACCGCTCATTGTAAACATTTCAATTGGTACTTGAATAGGAAACAATTAATGAAAATAAATGTGGACCATTGCAAACAGTGACAGGTGAAATTATAATGGAGAATTAAAAAAGGGCAGAGACATTAAGCAAAAACTTTGGCCCAGGTTTCTGCTCAGTCTTGGGGATGTCAGATCTTTAGAAAAGGCAGTAAAGACCCAGATGTGAAAGTCTTGCCCCCATTTCCAATCAGATCCCATTTTGCTGTCCTATGCGGAGAGATAAGACTTAGTCAACATAGTCAGTGGAGTTGAGAAGAATTTGAAGTGACCTGATTGAAACATGTATAATACTTAAGAGACCTAACAGGGTGGCTAGTGAGAAAATGCTTCCCCTGACTTGGGAGCATGAAGTCACAGTATTCAAATTGAGGGGAGGCAGTGGGGTAATTGTAGTGCCACTAAATTGGTAATCCTAGGACCCAGGGTAATTTTCTGTGGACACCAGTTCAAATCCCACCATGGTGGAACTTGAATTTTAAAAAGCTGGGAATTAAAAGTCTAATAATGACCATGTATCTATTATTGATTGTTAGAAAAAATGATATGGTTCACTAATGTCCTTTTGGGAAAGAAATCTGCCGTCCTCACTTGGCCTGACCTTCATGTGACTCCAGTCCCACGGTAATGTAGATGACTCTTAAATATCTTTATTAGGGATGGGCAATAAATGCTGGCTTAGCCAGTGACCCCTATCTCCTGTAAAAGATTTTTTTTTAAATGAGGGGTTTACTTATTTAGGACTGAGATGAGGAGAAATTTCTTTATTCACAGAGTTATGAATCTTTGGAAATCTCTATCCCACAGAGCAATAGATGCTCAATCATTAAGTTTATTCAAGACAGAGGTCGATGGAATTTTGGTTAATAAGGAAATAAATGGATATGAGGATTGTCTGGGAAAGCAGAGTCAAGGTGGAAGGTCAACCATGTCATTGAGTTGCAGAACAGGCTCAAATGGCCTACTGTTATTCATTTTTCTCATGTTCTGATGAATAGAGGTGATTTGGTCAGGTTGGTTTACTATGGGTGTGATGGGGTCAGATTGGTTTAGGCTAAGCATGATTGGGTTAGGTTCGTTTAGAGGTGGGAGCAGTTGTTCTGGCTGGTTTAAAGTGGGGAGGCTAGGTCAGATTGGTTTACAGTGAATGTGCTTGGGTCAAAGTAGTTTTGGGAATAGGCAGTGGATCAGCCTATCAGAGTGGATGCAGTCGATCAAGTAAGTTAGGGTGGTTTAGAGCTAGCACTAACACGGGAGGTGGTGAGAGGAAGCAAGGAAAGTAAGCAATGATGACCTTGAAGTCAATAATGTACATGTCATTGAGGAAAACAGTATCAGAGTGTCACCTAGCATCGAGACACAGCTGGGAGGATGTGATGGTAAACAAAATAAGATATGCTGTGTTAGGCAGACAATACAGATAGAGATAAAAGGACATTTCGGCCAAAACAGTGTGAATGAAAAGTGTTATTAGAATTCTGAAACTCACAGAATGTGTGTGTTGACTTTTAGTGTAATATTGATAATTATGATTACTGTAATTTCTAGCTTTTATTACGTTCAATCTATGCAATAAAAGCAGATGGAATTAGTGGTGTAAAACAGTGTATATTATCTTCCATTCGGTCTGTTTGTTGTTGCTGCCCTCTTCAGTTCAAAGTAATTTATCATTCCAAAGTTTGAGGCTGCGGTACTACATATTTGTTTTGTCAGCTGTGGACTGGTTCAACGCTCTGAAGACTGTCTTTTTTAATGAAAAGAAGAATTGTACAGCTGGTTAATGTTGATAGATAAAATGGGCAACTAAATAAAACTAGCAAAAAATGCAAGCTGATTATAGAATTCACCTAGGGACTGCTTGGCACCACTACAGTTGGAATATGGTCTTTCATTCCCCGAGGCTTGTTTAGAATCAAAGTCTAACATATAGACTAAAAGTCTTCTTTTAAATCCAAGGAGCATTAATCCATTTATACAGATTAACAACAAATCAAATTGCAGCCATGCTCACAGATTTCTGCTTTTCTGCAATTTTCACTGGAAACTGAGGTTTGGTTGCATTGATGCACAAACAATTTGAATTGTTATTCTCAAGTTATTACAATGTGGCTAAATAATAATTAAAATGTGGTGAATGGAAAGGTGATTTTTAATCTTACTGATTTCATAAGGCCACAATTGTTATTAGGCAAATCTAAAAGCTTATCAGGCATTGATTTCTACATTATTTTGTTTCTTAAAAAATAACATTCAGCTGTGATTTGTGCGAGCTTATACAAAGTACAATGTCTAAATTATGACGGACATGCCTGAAGTTTGTTATAAACGGGAGACCACCCAAGATTTGCAGAAAAGGGGCTGACGCTCTGTTGTCTGTCTTCATGTTTCTTTCTCTGGCTCGCTTCTTAAGTTTTTAATCTTGCAATCTCTTTCTCTGACCTTAGCTCTTCTTTTGTGTTCTGATTTTTTTCTTTCATTTCAGGCTGGGAATGGTGAGGCTTGCAGGGGAAATGTGATCTCATAAGTGCCTATTCCTCCCCTCTCTCTCCCCCCTCTCCATTGCTATACTTCACTACACCCCACCCAGCCACACACCCCACGCCCACATTGCAGTCCCCAGTTCCTCGACTTCTTATTAACCTTTTCCTTCATATTATCTCCCGATTCCTGACAGAACACCGTACTCGACCCTCATGCTACACCTCACTCTTTCACTGCCTGCTAAACCCTGTTTCCATTGCTCTCCTTCAGTCAGACATTTTTTTTTAATTGCCTAAAAACACTTTTGAGTGATTTGTAAGACAAAGATAATACAGCATAAATGTGATGATATTACAGCATAATGACAGAAAATTGTTCATATTAACATTGGTAATCATGTTAAAGCACCACCTACTGGCATAAGGAAATAATAAAAGCAAATAGTTTTTTGAAAGGAATTCCCATCAGGAATATTTATAAAGCAGTTTTCAATAGAGCCCATGACCCATGTAAGATTATGCTATACACACACTAGCTCATGTCTCAAGACATTAATCACAGTGAGTTTGAGATTTATAAGAATCAGTGTGATATGCAGAAAGATTTATTAGCATTTTAGGCATCTCTGGGATATAAAAAAACTAGCAGAACATCTGGGGCATGGCAGCAGCAAGAAAGGCTTCAGATTTAAAAATGTTTTGAGGGCCATCTCAGTGTCTGGATTCACTGGAGGTTCTGTGATCTGGAAGCATTAGAGAAGGTGGGTCTGGGTGAGTCTGGGCTCATGGGCTCCAGTTGCAGGGTAGATTTATTGCAGAGATAAGGCCTTGAGCTGATGACTGGGAGAGAAAAGGGGAGCATTGTTTGTTTTGCATATAACAAAAGAACCAAGAAAATTACAACACAGGAACAGGCTTTTGGCTTTCCAAGCCTTTCAAAGAAAAGCTTCACACAGGTCTCCCCTAGGAGAATGGTGTGGACTGATAGAAGACTAGGTTAACAACCTGCTTCGAGCCAGATGAACACTCCTTCTGCAGCCAAGTGCTGGAAAGGGGGCTCACATCTGGGGCCTTCTGCATTAGACACAGGAGCAGTACCAAATGAGCCACTTGGATTCATAAAGACTATCAATGTTCAGTCAATATTCAAAGATGTTGGAGCCTAATCGTATTAGAGGGAGGCAAGAACTAGCAGTCTTGAGGAGAGGGGAGGGTAGAGGAAAGCTAAGTAATTGAGCATCAGGTATTGTTGTCTCTTGTTAGATCATTGGGTGCCTCATCCATTCTGTTACACCTGTCTGTTCCCCTCTCAAATTACTTTCCTTCCTACTCCCCAAATCACGTAATTCCCCAGGAGATCTAAAATTTATCAATCTCAGTCTTAATTACACTTAACAATTGAACTGTCACAATCCTGTTTCAGTGGTATTTTTGTGCTTTGTATTTTATTCTTTCCCCAAACAACATTTTAGATTAATGCAAGAGCAAAATACTGTGGATGCTGGAAATCAGAAATAAAACCAAATATTTCTGGAAAAACTTGGCCCGTCAGGCAGATCTGGGGAAAGAAACAAAGTCAGCAGCCAGAA
Source organism: Carcharhinus amblyrhynchos (assembly GCF_965287045.1). NCBI lineage: Eukaryota > Metazoa > Chordata > Chondrichthyes > Carcharhiniformes > Carcharhinidae > Carcharhinus > Carcharhinus amblyrhynchos. The sequence goes on along the minus strand of NC_137328.1, from coordinate 90,419,604 downwards.
TTCTCTGGTCTTGCAAATCCCTACTACCGCTGCCAGCGAGAACAGAGAATTTCAGCCAAATCCCCATTCACTGCAGCAGGACTGGAGAATCCCAGCTTCAGGCAAGATCAGAAAATTCAACCAATGTTTCAAGTCAAATGACCTTTCATATGAACTTCAGAGTTCTGAAGGGTCACTTGATCTGAAATATTGGCTGAGATTTTTGGGCACCCCCACTGGAGACTAGTCACCACTGGCCACCGGTGAGATTTTTCTGTCCCACCAAAGCCAATGGACATTTCCAATACTCGCCAGCCATACCACTGTGGAACCCGCCATGAGTGGTCACCTTCAGCAAGACTGGAATGGGTGGATGATCCCAGCTATTAACTCACATTATCCCCACAGTTGTTTCTAACATGATGTGCTAACATTTTACATCGTCACAAATGTCCAAAAGGAAATACATTAAACATAGCATTTGTTGCAAAATAACCCTCGGCACTCTGTAGCACTTATGTACCAAAACTCTCTTCCTACAATTCCCCAACTTTCAATCCATCTGCTATCAATCATTACAGTATCTAGCTTGGCTTGGTTCTGAAATTAAAAAAAGCACAAATGAGAAATCATCCCATAATAACCTTACTGAATAGCATTTCCAATAGTACTATTCTAAATTGAATTTTCACCCTCACTTTGTTCCTGTCTTGTGGGTGCCTTTTCCTAGCTTGCTACACCTGTGCAGTACTACAGTGGTTTCAGTATGGCTGGTGGAGGACAACTGACTTTCACTACAAGAGACTCAGATAGGCTTGGAGAATGACTTATGCAGCTCGGAGCATTGAAGAAGCAGTTGTTGCAGCACCTTGGAAGGGGCAGCATCAGACTACACTACCTTGCTGAGAGGCAACAGCAAGAGTACTGATGGGTGGCAGTGGTGGGACCATGAATGACCTCCATCCTGAAAAAGGATAATGATTTCATGGAGCTGCAGCCATTAACCTGTGGCAGAGTCTCAGCAATCCTCATAATATGCTGGCACATAAACTGCTACGTTATTGGGGAATCCTGCATGCCCCTTTGACCAATGATATCCTCAGGCATGCTGATAGCAGTCTGAGTCTGCTTGACAACAGGCATGGATGTCATGAACACAGTCCACTGCAGCAGTCAGATGTTGGGTAGCTTCTAACCTGTGCTGTAATGGAAGCTGAGATGGTGGTCATCAGGTGTATCATGACTGGCTCTGAAAATACTAATATGAAGTTGACCACCCCTGCCACACTGGAAAGGATTAGATCCAATATCTTCATGAAACCCCATGCCAATTTGGAACCAGATTCTGCCTTGTTTCTTGACATTAAAAACGAGCCCTATAGCACGCTTGGCCAATGCACTAAATATCCATATGTACATGCTCATCAGTGTTCCCCTGTAGGCTGCCCAATCAAAGTCCTTATCTGAGTCCTCTGCAGCAGAGTTCATCTGTGACTTTCCCCTTTGGTGGTCTGGTATATGTGCTATGAGTTATATAGGTATACAACACAGAAAAAGGCCCTTCGATCCATCCTGTTAGCGCCAGTCAGACAAACCACCCAAAAATTCTAATCTCATTTTCCAGCACTTGGCCCATAGCCTTATATGCCTTGGCATTACAAGTGCACATCTAAATACTTCTTAAGTGTTATGAGAGCCTTGCCTCCATTACCCTTTCAGGCAGTGAGTCCCAGACCTCCATCTCCTTTAAGCGAAAATGTTTCTCCTCGCATTCCCTCTAAAGCACCTTAAATATATGTCCCCTAGTCATTGATCCCTCCATCAAGGGGAAATTTTCGTCCTGGCTACTCTATCTCTGGCCTCATAATTTTTTACATCTCAATCATGCTCCCCTCAGGCCCCAAGGAAAACAACTCCAGTACATCCAATCTCTCTTCACAACTAAAACTCTCCAGCCCAAGCAACATCCTGCTAAACCTCCTCCGCACCCTTTCCAATGCTATCACATCCCTCCTATAATGTGGATTCCAGAACTGCACACAATACTCTAACTGTGGCCTAACCAACATTTTATACATTTCCAGCATAATCTCCCTGCTCTTAAGCTCTATCCACCTGTCCTGGTACCTTAAGGAACCGGTGTACATGAACATTAAAGTCCCTCTGATCCTTGATGCTTCTCAGGATCTTACAGTTCATCATGTATTTCCTTGCCTTGTTTGTCCTGTCCAAGTGTAGCACCTCACACTTATCTGGATTGAATTCCATTTGCCACTGATCAGCCCATTGGACCAGCCCTTCTCTATGAATCATAGAACACTACAGTGCAGAAAGAGGCCCTTCGGCCCATCAAGTCTGCACCAACCACAATCCCACCCAGGCCCTATCCCTGTATCCCTACATATTTTACCCACTAACCCCTCTAACCTACACATCTCAAGCCACTAAGGGGCAATTTTTAGCATGGCCAATCAACCTAACCCGCACATTTTTGGACTGTGGAAGGAAACCAGAGCACCGAAGGAAACTCATGCAGACACGAGGAGAATGTGCAAACTCCACACAGACAGTGACCCGAGCTGGGAATCGAACCCAGGGCCCTGGAGCTGTGAAGCAATACTGCTAACCACTGTGCTGCTGTGCCGCCCGTAATCCTCCTGTAATATAAAGTTATCTTCCTCGCTGCTTACCACCCTACCAAATTTTGTATCATCTGTGAACTTACTGATCAATCCTCCTATATTCAAGTCTAAGTCATTTATATGAACCACAAATAGAAGGGTTCCAACACTGATCCCTGTGGAACCCCACTGTTGTGGCCGCAGCCTTGTTACCTCAGCAGATGCCCGTCCAAACTACACACTCAGTCAGTTACAGTGCCAGTATCTAAGCTGGCAGCTGTGATTGTCAGCCCAAGTGACCACAGTTCTTCATTGGTGATCTCTTTTCCTTCATTGTGAGGCTACACTGACTGGCAAGATGGTAGATTGAATATATCTGGAATATTTACAAAGGGAGTGTTAGGAAGGGGAAAAGTGCTTTAGGTGGAGAACAAAGGGTTCACAGTCCTGTTCACCTGTTTACCTATCAGTGAGTGCATTGCAATATGTTTTGGTGATATGCCTGCCATTGCTGAAAGGCTGGAGGTGTATGGCAGCTGCAAGGTATGCTTCTGAAGCTGACAATATTGGTAATAGTGTGAGGATTGAGGTGGAACAACTAAATGCTTGAGAGGAGTTTTGATTGCTGATTGCTGAGTGATGGGCCTATGGTGAAAGGTTGGTGGTGCAGTGAGTAGAATATGTCACTAAAGATGTAATTCACTGACCTTGACCAGTGTGAGGTCATTAAACTTTCACCTACTCTACAACCAGGTCCTTGGGGACAGACTTTGGGAATTGGCATCCCTAGCCAATTTCTGTGGAGGCATGGACTCTCTGCTTCCTTCAACTTCCATTGCTAAGACCTCCAGCCTTGCATCCAAGAGGCCTCTCTCTGTCTTGCTGCTCTACTGCCCACCCTCTTTGTTCCACCAATATCTTCCTGATGTTGTTCCAGCAGTTGCTGTAATCTAGGTGCATCTCCCTTTTAAGAGGAACAGGCTACCTGTAAATAGCGCTGGCTAGTTGTTCATAGTGGTAGCCACACACACTGCTGGGGCCCTCTGCCCGACATACTGCCAATCAACAATGGTTTCTGTGCTGAGTTGTATGCTTCGAGCATGTTGATGAGGAGGCAACACAAAGTTAGCATACTGCCTATTTCAAGAGGACTGAGTGTAGGGTAATTGTGCATACAACCCCTGTACCTTTTATTCTGCCGAAACAACAGTTTTCCCCAGAGTTGGTCTCAGCATATGCCAAATAGGGCGGCGAAATTAAGTAATTGATAAGGTTGTTAAGAAGGCGTATGGTGTGTTAGCTTTTATTGGTAGAGGGATTGAATTTCAGAGCCGTGAGGTCATGTTACAACTGTACAAAACTCTGGTGCGGCCGCACTTGGAGTATTGCGTACAGTTCTGGTCACCACATTATAAGAAAGATGTGGAGGCATTGGAAAGGGTGCAGAGGAGGTTTACCAGGATGTTGCCTGGTATGGTGGGAAGTTCTTATGAGGAAAGGCTGAGGGACTTGAGGTTATTTTCATTGGAGAGAAGAAGGTTACGAGGTGACCTAATTGAGGCATTTAAGATGATCAAAGGATTGGATAGGGTGGACAGTGAGAGCCTTTTACCTCAGATGGTGATGGCTAACACAAGGGGACATAGCTTTAAATTAAGGGGTGGTAATTTTAGGACGGATGTCAGAGGTAGGTTCTTTACTCAGAGGGTAGTAAGGTCGTGGAATGCCCTGCCTGCAGCAGTTGTGGACTCGCCAACTTTAAGGGCGTTCAAATGGTCAGTGGATAGGCATATGGATAACATTGGAATAGTTTAGGTTAGAGGGTCATTAGATTGGTTCCACTGGTCGGCGCAACATCGAGGGCCGAAGGGCCTGTACTGCGCTGTAATGTTCTATGTTCTATGTTCTAATGTCTCCTTTTTCAGAAGAGTTAACAATAGCTAATTCTGGAAAAGCATAAGCATGTGGTCATCAGATGAAGTCAAGATTGACCTCAGTATGGCAGTCCCAAAGGATAAAGTATCGATTCACATTTATTACTAAGCTTGTACCTGAAAAAAAGAAATCCAAAACAATCCAAATCCAAAGCAATCTAATCATTAGATGATCGTGCTTGTTAATAATCTGTTACCAGTATGATTTGAAGAATAAAGATAAGAAAATTGGAGGTAAAAGTATGTGTTCTAATTTAAGTAAACTAGGAAGTGAAAATGTTAAAATCACCTGCAGCTACAGAGTCTTAAATATGCATCAGTAAATATATTCCACAAATTAAAAAATGGTAATAAGCTCACACATCGCTGTGCTCTGTATCTAGGCCATTGCAAAAGTTTCCTATCTTACTCAAAGTGCTCTGTTATAAAGTTTGACAGCAATTTACTGAATATTGCCCAGAAGGAACACTTTGGCAAGAATAATAGTAGGAGGGATTACTATTTAAAGGGCGAAAAGCTGCAGCGTGCTACGGTGCAGAGGGACCTGGGGGTCCTTGTGCATGAGTTGCAAAAACCCAGGCTGCAGGTGCAGCAGGTGATCAAGAAGGCGAATGGGATGTTGGCCTTTATAGCGAGGGGGATTGAATATAAAAGTAAGGAGGTCTTGCTGCAACTGTACAGGGCACTGGTGAGGCCGCAGCTGGACTACTGTGTGCAGTTTTGGTCGCCACACTTGCGCAAGGATATTTTGGCCTTGGAGGGAGTGCAGAGGAGGTTCACTAGGCTGATACCAGAGATGAGGGGGTTGGACTATGAAGAGAGACTAAATAGACTGGGTCTGTACTCATTGGAGTTTAGAAGGATGAGGGGGGATCTTATAGAGACGTATAAGATAATGAAAGGGATGGATAGGGTAGAGGTAGAGAGATTTTTCCCGCTTAGAAAGGATAGCAGGACTAGAGGACACAGCCTCAAGATAAGGCGAGGGGATATGCAGTTTAGATTGGAGTTGAGGCGGAACTTCTTCACTCAAAGGGTGGTGAATCTCTGGAATTCTCTGCCTGTTGAAGTGGTGGAGGCTACCTCACTAAATATATTTAAGTCACGGGTAGATAGGTTTTTGACAGACAAGGGAATTAAGGGTTATGGGGAGAAAGCGGGAAAGTGGAACTGATCCACTTCAGATCAGCCATGACCTTATTGAATGGCAGGGCAGGCTCGGAGGGCTAGATGGCCTATTCCTGCTCCTATTTCTTATGTTCTTATGTTCTTAGGAAGCTCTTGACTGCTTCCAGAATGGCATCGATGCTGAGGTTATGCATGTCCTCCTTTGTTCTGTGTCAGAGGAAACAAGGACAGAATAAAATATGTGAATTATAGCACAAACAAATATCATGCAAAAGTCCTGTTCGGATTAATTGAGCATGAGATTTACTGCTGTTATATTTGAGATGTGCCTACACCCAATCCCTATGTGAACTGCAGCCAAGAAATTTGCTACTTTAATTCACATGGAAATAATGATTAATTAATCATTGGAGGATTTTGTTTGTTAGTAATCTGCTACCAGTCTTCACACTCAGCAGAATTCAGGGGTGGTTCAACAAATTAATAACTGAAAGTCCAAATGCATTGGAGTTGCTGTTGAGCATGTGAGCATCCAGTGCTACTATTGCAATGTGCATAGCATAACAAAGTGCAGTGAAACAGTATTTTTGATTTCTTGTATGTAGCTGTATGCCAAGCTGTGTCTTTACTGAAAGTTCACTGTGAATCATTAAACCTCAATTTGCAGGCAGCACAAGGCAGGACTTAAAGCAAAACAGGAGATCTGTATTTTGGCTGACATTTATCAATGGCAGGACAGGTATAATTAACAAATGTCTCCCTTTAGTTGGAGGATATTCCAAATATATTGTTTAAGCTGATGGCTGTCCAAATTAATTTTGGGGGTTGACAGAAAGTAATAACAATTTAAATAACAATGGTACACCCAACAGCAACTGTCATCAGCCGATTGGCAAACATACCATGTGCTTATTACGTTCCTCACTGAAATGATAGCTATGATGCGGAGATGCCAGCATTGGACTGGGGTGGGCACAGTGAGATGTCTCACAACACAAGGTTAAAGTCCAACAGGTTTATTTGGAATCACGAGTTTTCAGAACGCTGCTCCTTCATCAGGAGAGCGAGTCTCCTGATCACTCCTTCATCACTCTCCTGGTGAAGGAGCAGTGTTCCAAATGCTTGTTATTCCAAATAAACCTGTTGGGCTTTAACCTGGTATTGTGAGACTTCTTACTGTCTGGATCCCTTTGTCTGCCCTGGTAATCAGTTTGCAAACATTTTCATTGCAATCATCCTTTATCTACCTTGTCTTTTAGAGGCAGCCTGCCTTTAGAACATAAGAACATAAGAAATAGGAGCAGGAGTAGGCCATCTAGCCCTTCGAGCCTGCCCCGCCATTCAATAAGATCATGGCTGATCTGTCGTGGCTCAGTTCCACATTCCCGCCCTCTCCCCATAACCCTTAATCCCTTCTCTTATCAAAAACCCATCAACCCGCTTCTTAAAAATATTTAGCGAGGTAGCCTCCACCACTTCAACGGGCAGAGAATTCCAGAGATTCACCACCCTTTGAGTGAAGAAGTTCCTCCTCAACTCCGTTCTAAACTGCCCCCCCTTTATCTTGAGGCTGTGCCCCCTAGTCCTACTATCCTTTCTGAGCGGGAAGAGTCTCTCCACCTCTATCCTATCCATCCCATTCATCATCTTATACGTCTCAGTGAGATCTCCCCTCATTCTTCTAAACTTTCTAAACAAGTACAAGCCTAGTTTATTCAGCCTCTCCTCATAGCTCAACCCCCTCAACTCCGGCATCAGCCTAGTAAACCTCCTCTGCACTCCCTCCAAGGCCAAAATATCCTTGCGTAAGTGCGGCGACCAAAACTGCACACAGTACTCCAGCTGCGGCCTCACCAATACCCTATACAGCCGCAGCAAGACCTCCCTACTTTTATATTCAATCCCCCTCGCTATGAAGGCCAGCATCCCATTCACCTTCCTGACCACCTGCTGCACCTGCAAGCTGGGTTTTTGCGACTCATGCACAAGGACCCCGAGGTCCCTCTGCACCGTCGCCTGCTGCAGTTTTTCGCCACGTAAGTAATAATCCTTCCTACCATTCTTCCTACCAAAGTGGACCACCTCACACTTGCCAACATTAAATTCCATTTGCCATTTCCTGGCCCATTCGCCCAGCCTATCTAGATCCTTCTGCAGACTCTCCACACCCTCCGCATAATTTGCCGTTCCACCAATCTTGGTGTCATCAGCAAATTTCGACACCCTACACTCGGTTCCCTCCTCCAGATCATCTATATAAATGGTGAATAGCTGAGGCCCCAGCACCGACCCCTGGGGAACTCCACTAGTCACCATCAGAAATACCTGCACCACGGGTGGGATTTTCCAGCTGCACTGAATCCAAGACCGGAAAATCCCACCCAAGGTCACAGACCTTTGCATGATCCACCACCACCCCCCCGCCCCCCCACCATGAGCTAAAATCCCTGTGGCGGGCAGGACAGGAAAATTCCATGTGTAGTCACTGTCAGAGCATCCTATTGTGTCCAGACCTCATGGAAAACATTCAGAAGAGATAACCAGCAATGAAGGTGAAGGAACCTTCATTCAAATGAGGTGGTTGAATGAATTTTGCGTCTTACCCACCTCAACCTGAACAGGTGTGGGCATGCTACGAAGAATGGCCCAGCATCCAAAACCAAGCAGAATAAATTCTATGCCTAAAAAAGAGGAAGATGGGATTGTGATCTAATATTCCCCCAATGTGCAACCAGATTTCTCTGTCAACAGAAATCTAGCATCACTGATGTGTATTCTAGATGATAATACAAAATAGAAGCTTACCATTTGTTTCCCCCTTCCCATTGTTTTCAGGATCCATATCATGAAGCAGAGAGGAAAATTTGCTTTGGAAGTACAATTCCAAAATTTTATGGCCCTGATTTTCTCTCTGGATTCGAGTGCACAGAGGATGGAGTATTGCTGGCTCCACACTCTCAATTTTTTAAAATGACAGCTGATCTTCTTATCTTTAGTCCGGGGATGGAAAGTGGTGAGTGGGATAAAATAGGAACCAGGGAGGGCAACAGCAAAAGCAGTGAGGGATTGGTGACGTGACTCAGGCACAGATAAAACCGGGCCCTTCTGAAGGTTTGAGGTAGGTCGGCAACAGTGAAATGCCTGTTCCCCTGATGAGATGCCTTTGCCTTGTCAGGTGAGTATCCGAACTGTCAATGTTGTCCAACTGTTAGCTTACCCTGAACAGATGGCCATTCATGGGTTTTCCCAGTGGTAGAATTGTCATTGCTGCTGCTGAATTAATTCTGAACCAGCCATGAAGATGGCATTGTCTTGCCATCACTACCTGGTGCAGGAATAATGCAGTCATGTAGTTTGCTGCCAAGACATAGTAGGTGGATGAATGATGAACAGTGCCATGTGCATTCCCTCCATCATTTGCCCTCTTGCCACTCATTCATCAGGATGCACCCATACTGTTGACCAATCCCTCACAGCTGCACACTGGCACAACATAATAGTTTGACTAAAAGTGAAAACCAATAATGCTGGCACTGATCCTGGAGCACAGCATGCTATCTTGGAGTCACAGCCAGAACCTTCTTGGCACTAAGGATTCATGTGCAGCTATTTTTTTCTTTCTTTATTTATTCTGGGATGTTAACATTTCTGGATAAATCAGCATTTATTGTCCATTTTCATTTGCCCTTGAGAAGGTGATGATGAGCTGTCTTCCTGAGCAGCCGCATTCCATGTGGCGTAGATGCACCACAGTGCTGCTGGAGAGAAAACCTTACCTGTAATCATTGGTGATGTAGTGAGAACACTTGGAAGAACTATGGCAGCTGCAGGGGACATGGATGGAGACCTTGTGATCACAAATCACTTGGACATTGATTGAAGGACTTCTGATTGATAAAGATTTCTGCACATTGAGTTGGGACCTTTATGGCAGCATAGGTTCACTCAATAATATCCTGCACCTGAGGAAAGCCTGTTAATTGGGCAAAGCTCGTAACTCGCTGTTTCTGAGATGCCCAATCTATAGCAAAATTAATATGGCTCCCCAACATGAGCAAGTAGGGCATTAGTCACAACCTTAATGCAGCTATGTGCTACTGACTGGATTATACCAGACATTATACCAGATTATACCAGACAGGTCGCCTGATGAGCATTGGAAAGATCCTGAAGCATAGATGTTGAAAGCGATGGTTACCTTCACAGCCACTGGCAGGAAATGGTGGTTGATGAATTGTGGTTCAAGTTGCTGCTGGATTAATAATAAATATCTGTCACCACCTCACATCTCAGTCTCCGTCACCTTTGCCACTGGTTCTCCATCATACTGAGGTAGGATGTCCTAAGTATGTACATCTTTCTGTTATGATTCAGTTAGGGCACAGCGGCACAGTGGTTAGCACTTCTGCCTCACAGCGCCAGGAACCCGGGTTCAATTCCCAGCTTGGGTCACTGTCTCTGTGGAGTCTGCATGTTCTCCCCATGTCTGCATGGGTTTTCTATTGGTGTTCGGTTTCCACGCACAATCCAAAAGACGTGCTGGTTAGGTGGATTGGCCATGCTAAATTCTCCCTCAGTGTCCCCGAACAGCTGCCGGAGTGTGGCGACTAAGGGATTTTCACAGTAACTTCATTGCAGTGTTAATGTAAGCCTACTTGTGATACTAATATAATAAACTTATAACCTTAGCCAAGGTTTGAAATCCCAGTTACTTACTTGGAAAATGAAGCCACAAGATTCCATAGTTTAAAACAAAGTAAACTATACCATGCAAAGTCAAAAAAGGAAAGTAATTTACAATATCATCTTATACTCAAACATTCAGAATTAACATGAGATAAATAAGAAGCAACAAACTGTGGTTGAGCAAACTGAATATGAAATGATAGATCTCATGAAGAGAAATCCATGGATTTCTTAGCAATCCACTAGTGACCCACTCAGAAATCAGTGACGATTGTGAGCCACAACATCTCATTAAAACTCTCTCTCTGAAGAGGGATCTCAACTTCTAGCTTTCAAAGATCTGACTTCTGAATTCCCTCAATAACTGATCACTTCACCATGGTTCAATCTCTCCTCCTGAGATTGCATTGCATGTGATTTACAAGCTACACTCCTGCCCCTAATTACTAGCACACTTCCAACTCTTCTACAGACACCTAGCTTCACTAAGCTGCCATTGTCAATTGGTTTCTCCAAGCTATAAGTGGCCCCCATGGCTTCCTTGGGCCCTAATTCCTCTCCAGCATGGAACCCGCAAACCTCCGCCACCTTCTCAGCACCCCAAGGCTTCTCCTGAGCCCTAACTACATCAGATGGCTCACAGTTTCTACGTGCAATGCAAACCATACAACTAAACTGCAGATACCTTCTCTCCCAGCAAACACACAGATAACTTGAAAGCAAAGAGTTTTTTAAGATCCATCCTTCTCACAGGGTAGTATATGGTTTCCTGTCTCTCCTGTTCTTCCTCCTTGCTGGTGTGTGGACCACAGCTTTTTCCTCTTGACATTCTATCTTCCCTCTTGCCTCTGGCTACTCATGGTAGCTGACTACTATGGCCCCTGTGTGCTAGGGTGCTAGGCCTATCTTCTGTGTTCTTTTGCATGAAGTGCTAAATGTCCTTCTCCAACACAAAGTCCTTCTTGGCAACTGAGTGTATGAGTCAGTAGAAACAAAAATAATTACCTTGTGAAACCTGGATCCTCACACCCCTACTTCTTTGGTTTAAGGTAAGACAGCGGGAAATTATTTTGTGGTATTTCTGGGGCAGTGGAAAAAATGTTTGAAAGCGAATTAAACAGGGTATCTTCCCTCCAAAGGAATCCCTGGCTATCAAAATAAATATACCAAGTTCAGATGTGCTTTTACCAATTATACATTGCACACTTTGGGTTTGATGCTTCTAGGTTCCCAAAGTCTGACCAGAATGGAGTTAGCAGATAATTTAAATAGCCAGCTATCTCTGTAAGATACAGGAATGTGTGAAATATGTACCGGTCTCATTCCCACTAGGTAACTACACCACCTCATCATATTTCTTTTATCGCAGACACACAACTTGTTTCTAAAACCAAATCCGACTGATGCTGGAGATCTGAAATAAAAACAGAAAGTTCTGACAAAACTCAGCAGGTCATGAGACATCCCTGAAGGGAGAAATAGTGTTAAAATTTATAGCCCAATGTGATTCTTCTTCAGAACCTTAGTTGACTTTGTACTATCTCTAGATGACTAATCCAGAGGCCCAGGTCAATACTCCAGCGACACAGGTTCACATCCCACCATGGCAGCTGGTGGAATTTAAATTTAATTAATAAATCTGGAATTTAAAACTAGTCTTGGTAATAGTAACATTGGAACCATTGTTGGTTACTGTTTGAAAAAAACCCAATTTGCTAAGATCCTTTAAAAAAATGAATATGCCCTTTTTACCTGCCATAGACGGCATTGATTTTGAACAGATCTGACAGCTCAAGACTGAGCATCCATGAGGTGTTGTAGGCCATCAGCAACAGCAGAGTTGTATTCAATCACAATCTTTAATTCTATGGCTTGGCATATTAGCCCTATTCTACTATTACTATCAAGTCAAGGGATAATCCTGGTTCAAGGAAGACAACAGGATAGCATATTGGGAGCAACACAGGCAGAGCTGAAAATGAGGTGTCAACCTGGTATGGCTATAACACAGCGCTACCTGCATACCAAACAGTAGAAGCTGCATGTAATAGGCAGAGCTAAACAATCCCACAGCCAATGGAACAAATCTCCACTCGAATTCCTACCACATCTAGTCATAAATGGTGGTGGACAATCAGTTTGGGTTCCAGCAAGGCCAGTCAGCTCCTAACACATTATAGTTTTGGTTCAAACATGGAACATGGACCTCCAGAATTAAGGTAACACCAAGGTCACATTTGACCAAGTGTGGCATCAAAGATTCTTAGAAAAACTGAAGTCGATGGGAATCAGGAGAAAACTCTCCACTGGTTGGGGATATACTGGACAAAGGAAGATGATTGTGTTTGTTGGAGGTCAATCATCTCAGTCCTAGGGCATCATTGAAGGAGTTCCTCAGCATAGTGTCCACAGCTCTAACATCTTCACTTGCTTCACCAATGGCATTCTCTCCATCATAAGGTTGGTCATGGGAACGATTGTGGATGACTCCACAATGTTCAGCATGTTCGCAATTCCTCGGATACTGAAACTGTCTGTTCCAAATGCAGTAAGACTTTGAAAATATTCAGGTTTGGGCTGATAAGTGTCAAGCTACATTTGGGCCAAGTTCCATGTTCAACAAGAGAGAATCTAACCATGTCCTCTTGAAGCCAATGGCATTGTGAATGCTTAATTTCCTTCTCTTAAGATTCTGGGGGTTACAATTTACCAGGAACTGAACAGGAACAGCCATATAAATACTATGGCTACAAGAGCAGATCATAGGCTGGAAATTCTGCAGCAAGTTACTCATCTCCTGACCCTTTAGAGCCTGTCCATCATCTACGAGGTGCAAGTCAGGAGTGGGATGGAATGCTTCCTACTTGTCTGGAAGAATGCAGCTTCAACAAAAAGTGTGACATCATCCAGGACAAAGCAGCCCATTTGATTGGCACCTCATCCACCACGTTCGACATGCACTCCATCCACTCCTGATGCACTGTGACAACAGTGTGTACCATCTGCAAGATGTACGTCAGCAAATCAGCAAGGCTCCTTCATGAGCACCTTCCAAACCCACATCCTCTAACAGCTTAGGCAGCAGATTCATGGAAACATCACTACCTGCAAGTTCTTCTCCAAGCCACACACCATCGAGACTTGGAACTATATCGCCATTCTTTCACAGTCGGTGGATCAAAATCCTGGGACTCCTCCTCTAACAGCACTGTGGACGTGTAACTACACCACATGGCCTACAGCTGATCAAGGAGGGGGCTCAGCACTCCCTTCGCAAGGTTAATTGTGGATGGGCAATAAATCCTTATTTAGGCGGTGACAGCTGCATCCCATGAACAAATAAATAAAAAACATTTGCTTCAGTGAACTGAACAATTTATTCCAAGTTACACTTTGTATAAAATGATTTTGCCTGAATTTCCTTCTTACTTCTCACGCTCTCATATGTAAATTAAGACTGCAATTCTGAACCTCAATGGTATGAGTAATGGCACAGTAGTCAGCCAGATTTTAACTTATGCTGCATAAAAGTAATGGTCACACATGGAAGGTTCTCTGGAGTCCAAACCATACCTGTAGTTAATCAAAACTATTGGGATTCATTAATTATTGACCTTTCAAAAGTTCTGGAGACTGTCTTAAATTAAATTAAAACAAATGAAATCACTGGCTTCAAGTCTCCTGCTTTGATAAAATGACCTTTCAGTTCTATTTCTGAAGTTATTAAATTGGTTTTCTCTTTTCTTTTTCTCTTTCATTGTTCATGTTCATCAAATGTTCATTGTTCTCTTTCTTCTGTTTTCACTTTCATTACCTAATGTTTCATCACCAATAGGTCTATTTGATCACTATGGAAAAAGCAGAAACTTAAGCAATCATTAATTCAATAAGTCCATTTTATTATTTCTATCTATATATTAATTAAATCATAAATTTTAACTAAATATTCTTTTCAGTTAGCTTCTTTCATTAATTTACTGATTTACATCATTTAAAGCTCACTTGGCTGACTCCGGTTTGATATTGAGTGAGCAAAGTCAGTTTAAATGGGCACGGTCGATTATGATTTGGGAAGAGTCACTCCAATGTCAACTGTCAGTCAATCTAATATCAGTCACGGTCATTGATTTAAATGTCCCACTGTTATCCACTGATTAAATTGGCCAGTAGAAGTTTTTCTTTACTGCTTAGGTCACAAAGATCTCACAGTGAAAGGACATCACAATAATTTCAGGAGCTTAGCTGCTCCAGTTTCCATCTGGATTTAATGAAAGTGTCTAAATATCACTGCCTCACAGCTATTTATGTTTAAGATAAGTTCGTTTTTAATCAACCATGTTTAAACATTGTAATATGGGTGAAATTAAGAATTTTGTGAAGCAGTGCTCTATGCTGTGAAAAGCCTTCGGTTTTACTTAGTTTATTAAAGCAAATATTGTCGCCATGCTAAAATGGGGATAAATCTATTGACAATGCAAAATATTACCAAGAAATGTGAAATGTCTTCTCTTCATAAGCACTGATAGTAGGTTACTAAAGTGCTGGGACTTGTTCTGAAACTCTGAAGCAGAATATTATTTCAATGGACTCACTTCCAGATGGAATCCTTCATTTGACGTAAACATTCCAGGTAAAGGTCAGTAATGGAAGCTCTGACACAGATTTTATCAAATTTGAACAAGTAGGATCTTGCAGTTATGAAATTATCCTTAGCCATAAAGAAGCACAAGTTCCCACAGGCTTAAAAACCAGTAATGTCATTCAATAACCTCTCAACTCCTGCAAACTAAAAACACATGACTTAACTTGGGGGGATCTTGGTTCGTGGGCTGAGCAGGAATGATACATTCATGAAATGATACAATGTAATCACAGAATCTAAGCGGGACTTGCTATATATATATTTTCTGGTATGTAAAAATCCGACTGAAAATAGACATCATAATGACAGAAAACTGTAGGGAACACCTGCAATTTCCCAATCTTTTCTTCCAATGGGTGAGGTACCCTGCTAGAAGCACATATCCATGTAAGTGATTTTTGTGTGTGCTTGCAGCATTAATACCAGTTGCACAACCAGTTTTGTTCTCACGTATTATCCATATATTGCTGAAAACAAATTTTCTATCTATATCAGATCGCTTTATCTTAAATGTGATTTCAATGTGACGCAAGCATGGGTATTTGCATGATAAATGAGAAGGAACCTCAGTAGATGAGGGAGGTAAGCAGATTTCAAGGACAGTGGGAATTTGCAACAGAATGATTGTGGACCCGAGGGGTGAATTTGGTCTTTGGCAATAGCATGAAATGGGGAATTGTGAATCAGGAGTCCATATATAAGTCTGCCTAATTTCAAGCAAAATTTACCCAGGCAACAGATTTATTGGCAGACATGTTGACTTACTACTGTGATGAATTAGGAATAACCCATTGTGTAAAAATACTCCAGTCAAGAACATAGGAGATGATACCAGAGTGAGAACAATGACCACCTAAGCGCTCTCCAGACTTTTACTAACCAAATAAATATAAATGATCATTTCAGGGAAAGTTTCAAGGAGAATTAAAATGAATCAACGCTGTTTAATGATTAAACAGACATTAGTGGAATTTTGAAGCCCCACCCACTGGCGGGATCTTCTTGTCCTGCAGAAATCAATCGACTTTTGGCTGGCTCACTGAATGCACGACGCGGGAACCCTGCTGAGGGCAGAGGCGGGGCCGGAAACCCCTTTTGCTAAATTCATTGGCCTTGCTATGAGTTTGAAGCATAACTGACACCTCTAAATTGTCCTAAATTACCTCAAACCTGAAATCCAGCCCAATTAGGTTTCTGATCATTAAATGCACTAACTACTTTACTGTAAAATCTCACAAAAATATGGCCACCACCGTACTGCCATTCCATAGTCTTTTGGATCCTTGTACTGCTCTCACACATTTTCACTACATAGGATTCAGCTGAAGGAATCTTTCTTTGAAAAAGTAGATGAGTTGCACAGGTATCAAATTTCGAAAGCTGGTCACCTCTTAGCTGTTAAAAAAGGCAAAGGAGAAAACCACACAGCATGGTGCTTTGAGCTGGGATGGAAAAATCAAAACGTGATGTGGAGGTGCCGGTGTTGGACTGGGGTAAACACAGTAAAAAGCCTCACAACACCAGGTTAAAATCCAACAAGTTTATTTGATAGTAAACCCACAAGATTTCGGAATGGAACCGCGTTCCGAAAGCTTGTGGGTTTACTATCAAACAAACCTGTTGGACTTTAACCTGGTGTTGTGAGACTTCTTACAAGATCAAAACAGCCAGGAAGATATCTTTCAATTTTTACCTATTTACCAATTCAGGACAGCCTAGGGAATATAGCAGGAATACAGTAATTGACTTTATGTCTAAACTGTGTCAAATCTGAGGCCCATTTTACACTGTTTTAGTGCTAAGTTAAATTTGAGCCTCATTTCTAAATAGTAGGAGAATTCTCCCCAATGATAATTAGCATTTATCCTTCAAACAACCCAACAGCAATAAAGCAAGGTTACCTGATCTTTATCATATTGCTATTTTGGGAATATTTGAGTACATGCTCAAAATGACTCCTGCATTAAGGTGTAGCTCTTGGGGCTAAAGGAATCAAGGATATAGGAGGAAGGCAGGACCAGGATATTGAGTGGAATTCTCCGGTCGTGCTTGCCCCAAAACTGGAGAAACCCGCCCAAGGTCAATTGGACCATTCCATCGTCTGTCCCCCCTTTCCCCCCCACCCCACTGCCCATTACAATTCCAGTGGCAGGCAGGATGGGAGAATTCTCCCCATTGATTTTGATGATGAGCCAAATCAAAATGAATGGTGAAGCAGGCTCAAAGGGCTGAATGGCCTACTCTGGCTTCTTTTTTCTATGTTTCTATGCTTCCTACATTACAACAGTCACTATGCTTCAAAAATACTCCATTGGCTGTAAAGTACTCTGGGGTGATGTGAGATCATGAAAGATGCAATAAAAATTCACGTCTCTTCACTTATTAGATGTGGCTAATAAGCATGAATTTAAACTGACACAGAGCCTTTGTAGTATTAACACTTATTGAAAGTTAAGCAATTTTGAACATATGTATTTCTAAATGTAAAAACGGATTGTGAAGCATAAGTCAGTTTTAAAGCTGTGGCTCACAGGCAAATATATTTGACACAAACTAGCCTGTTGCATCAAAAGGTGCTAGGAACAAGATTGATGAAATGGCTGACATGTGCTTTTGATCTTATTTTTGAAAAAGTGCAATCATAAGATATTTTTAAAAAATGAATTTCTAAAGCTCCATTCTGAAAATCATATAAAATTATCTGGGAATTGTCAGATCATAAAAGGAATCCATTCCTTTCACAGAAAATGAGATTACTTGCTGGTCTGAAATGATATAAGTGGAGGATTATGATTAAAGCTTCCACTGATTTCTGTATGTAATGTTTCAATTTATATATTCTAACCACTGTTTCCTGGTGTGATAATGTCACATTGTTCTATATTCCTGGCCTCTGTCTCCTTGGGGAGGGTCTTAGCATACAAGCATATCAGTAAAGGACACCGCAAGCCTGTCTCATCCAATCAGGGTCCAACGATGTGTACCATTAACACACCTGCCCTGCATTGCCATATTTCTTGGGACCGACAAAGAGAATCTGAAGATTTCTTCTGATTCTCTTTGTCAGTCCCAAGAAAAATGGCAATGCAGTGCACGTGCGTTAATGGCTAATACATGGGGTTAGGTGAAATTGTATTTGCATACTTGGTAAGTAAATACATGAGGTGAATCATGTACCACCATTAAGCTTCTACTCTTTCTCGATCTTCCTAACCCTGTCGCTTCAGCTTGATGCTTCCCTGATGTCCACAGCACTTCGCAGCCTCAGGCATTTGGCAGAGGTGTCCATGATAAACAGTAGACATAATTAGTGTATGGCACCAAAATACAAAATGTCACATTGCGCTCACAGTCTTCCAGTCTGAAGGATGAGCTGATGTAGGGTCCTTATGTGGATGTGCACTGCCAACCTCAGTGTCGCTGCAGGCATTGTCCCTATCATCTCCAGCCAGTTGAAGAGCACATTCCTTTGCTGAGTGAGGGCTCTGATCTCTGCCATGCCCCCACACTGATCCAGATCTCTCCCTCCCTTGTAATGAGTGAGTTTGGCTTGCATATACAGAGTGTTTGGGATGAGTGCATAAACTGTACAGGATGTGAGGCAAGATGGAGATGTCAAAAGTCCACCCTTAGTCTCCAGAATGGCAAATTTCACCCTCTGCTCGTGTTATACCATTTCATTAACAAATGTACAAAGGTGTCAGCCTACACACTGTGTGAAAACATGTAGTGAGCTCGCATGCCCAATGCTGGCATAGAATCAAGCAGCATAAAAGAAGGTCATTTGGCCCATTGTGTCTGTACCTGCTCTTTGCAAGAGCTATCCGATGAGTGCCATTCCCCTGCTCTTTAACCTTGGTCCTGCAAATTCTTATTTTTCCAATTTAAAAAATTATTAAAAGATACCTAATTCTCTTTCAGAAATTACTATTTTGATGATTCCACTATCATTTTGACATTGTATTCCAGATCTTAAGAACTTGCCACATAAGGAACCTCATTGCCCAATCCACACCCACCCCTGCACCCCTCACCAACTCACATCCTAACACATGTTACTTGAACTGCTGAGTATTTAGAGCATTTTCTGTAATTTTTCACTTGTTTGGAGTTTAGGGACACACCAGATAGCTATCCTGCCTTGGATTTGGAGCTATGTAAAATTGTGTCTGCTTTTTATTGATTTCTTCAGTGTAGTCAGTGATGAGGTTGTCATCACTATTACAATGTGATTATCCCAATCTGTGCTAAAGGATATTTGTAAGGAGCTATTAAGGCACATAACCCTAGTTATAACATTTTACCCTGATATGATGAACATCTTTAAGTCATCATATTTCTACAATACAGAAGGAGGCTACTTGGCCCATCAAGGTTGAGAGACAACAATCCCACTGAGGCCCTATTCCTGTAAGCCCACATATTTACGCTACTGACACTCAGAGGCAATTTAGCATGGCCAATGCACCTAAACTGCACATCTTTGGAGAGTGAGAAGAAACTGGAGCACCTGAAGGAAAGTAAGGCACACACAGGGAGAACATGCAAATTCCACACAGTCATCCAAGACTGGAATTGAGCCTCGTCCCCTGGTGCTCTGAGGCAGTATTGCTAACTACAAAGCAGAATTTATTAGTGTGATCACTGCATGGATTTTAATGCACCTGTTGTGAGTCCTCATGGTTTGGAAGAAAGCAATCTCAGTGCTTTCCAACTCTGTTGCATTTAAATTTCTTATTATCTTACCTTTCACTTCAAGCCCTGTTGAGTTTGATATGCTTCATGCGATGGGACTGGTGATTAGCTGTGTACATAGCCAATGAGCACGTGCTGATCCTCCGGAAAATGCCAAGCCCTTTGTTCTCTGTACTCAGTGGGCTCTGAATATAGAAGGGATATCTGCTTTCAAAAAAATATGCTCCAACAACAAGGAAAAAACAGTACAACGGAAATAACATTACTGGTCCAAACTGGTCTTGTATACTTTAAAATGGAACCCCAGCAGAATGGGAAAATAGCAATACTGGATCTTAACTATTTTTTTCCTTCTGGGTAGCTATTCTGGGTGGCACAGTTGTTTGCACTGCTGTCTCATAGGACCAGGGACTCAGGTCTGTGCGGAGACTGCATGCTCTCCCTGTGTCTGTGTAGTTTTTCTTAGGTGCTCCGGTTTTCTCCCAGATGTGCTGGTTATGTGCATTGAGCATGCTAAATTCTCAGTGTATCTGAATAGTTGTCAGAGTGTATCGACGAGGGTATTTTCACAATGACTTCATTGTAATGTGAATGTTAGCCTAGTTATGGCACTAATAAATACACTTTAATTTTAAACTATTCCATTTTTGTAGCATTGGTGGTATGATACAACATCCACCTGCCCCTAGCTCTGGATAATTTTCTGATCTGGGCTTTAAGGCAAATAATTTTTTTGCAGGCTTTCCAGCTTCAGACAGAGAATCCAAATGGAGTTACAATGAACTCTGTTTTGGTAGGGGTCAAAGCCTTGAGGAGAGAAAATTGGGAAATAAATGTAAAGCACTCACTCAGCTCTGTCTCAGCAACAGTGTTAACAGCACTAACTCTGATTACAACTGAGACTAAGACAGAAATGTAACACTTTCAGCTTATGTATAGCTCCACAATCTAATTCCACCAGCAGGAAACAATGTTCAAAAGGAATGAAAATCTGAAAATCAAAGCTACAATTATGATTGATTATGTAGAGTACTCTAAAATTAACAGGCCTTGTTATTTGATTTCAAAGCAATAATTAATCTCTTAGCAAGCGTAGCATAAAATCAAATCCATGTACACCTATCGATAAAATTATCTTTCCGCTATATTTCCTCTTTTCAAAAAAAATTGTGAAAAGATATTCTTTGCTCAATAGCAAGGCTTTCTGGCAGCACCCATCGTAGGGGATGTAGTGGGCTAGCTAAATTGACTTTCAGAAAGACAAGATGATTCCGGTGATGGGGAGTACACAGGTGAAACACAATGCAATTCTTCTCTGTCAGTAGATAGATGGACTTTGTCAGCAAAGTCAACCAACAGGCCAGAAGCTTTAAAATGTTATACATACAAAAATATACCATCGGATAGACTCAAAGCTAAAGAAGCAAGAAATGCTAATAAGACGTGTAATAAAAATGTGAAGGAGTGCATTGAAACCCAGAAATTAAATGGGCAATGGCAGAAGGGGTACAAGATTGGCTGAGATACAGGGACAGAAATGAGTAGCGAATCCTCAAAACCAGCATTCACAGTTTTTGATTTTATTTTAATAACCTGATTGATTTTCACGTTGAAGAAGGCTGTACAATGGTGTCCTGCACCACATGGATGCTAGGCAATTACCATCTCCAACAAGAGAAAGTCCAACCACTTCATATTCAATGACGTTATCATCGCTGAAACCACCCCCCACCACCGCCCCCCCTCCCCCTCCACCCCCTCAACATCCTGGTGGTTATCATTGACCAGAAACTGAACTGAATCAGTCATATACATACTGGGAGGATTTCTCCCATCCCGAATGTCATGGGAATCGTAGCGGGCAGGGGTGGTGGACCACGCAAAAGTCCATTAACTTCAGATGGGACTCTCTGATTTTGGGGCAAGCGCAGCCAGAGAATCGTACCCACTGTGGCTACAAGAGCAAACCGATCAGAGTCTGGACATTGAACTATATCACTGTTCCCTCAATGTCACTGGGTCAAAATCCTGGAATTCCTCCCAAACAGCTCTGTGGGTGTACCTACACCACATGGATTACAGTGGTTCAAGAAGACAGCTCGCCATCACCTTCTCAATGGCAATTAGGGATGAGATATAAATAAACTGGCCCAGCCAGCAATACCCACGTTCTCTGAAATACATATTTTTTAAAGCGTTAATATTGGGACAACTGCACTCCTGGAATCTTGTAAAAATCTGAACTTGGGTACGGTGGACATCGTCTTAAAGGTTGCAGATGTGATAAAGTTTGGAAATGTAGTACACAGTGAGGATGTTAGCAGCAAACTTCAGGAAGACATTAATGCTGGACTTCAGCAGGACTGGAAAATCCCACCATAGACTAGCGAAATGGTCAGTCACACGGCAGTTGAAATTTAATGCAGAGAAATATGCAGGAAGGCACTATGGAAGGAAGGTTGAGGAGAGACAATATAAATTAAATGGTATAAATTTAAAGATGGTGCAGGAACAAAGAGAGCTGGGGTGGTGGCAGGAGATAGATCTTTAAAGACAGAAGACAAAGTTGAAAGTGTTGCTGATGAAGCATTACGAAAAATTTTTAAATATATATAGAAGATAAAGCAGTGGAACACATGTCTAATGCTAGGAGCAACATATAGAAAATATGCCAATCCCTTGGAGAGGGTACAGAGGAGATTCATTGAATGGTACAAGGATTAGAGAATTAAATTTTGCAAAAAACTAGATAAGTTCTTTTAGAGCAAAGAAGGTTAAGAAAAAAATGAATTGAGTTGTTCAAAATTATGTGGTGCTTGAAAGAGTAGATAGAGAAAAATTGTTTCTACTGGTAGAACGGTCACAGATGACACAGATTCAAGATGACTGACAAAAAGTTAAGTGGAGGGAAATGGAACAATATTTTTTACATAGTTTTTTCTATAACGCACTGCCTGGCAGGGTGATAGAACTGATTCAATAATAATTCTGTAAAGACAAATGGTATGTAACTAGAAGGGATAACTTTCCAGGACTAAAAGAAAAGAGCAGGAGGGCAGAGCTAGTTGGACAGCCCTTTGAAAGAGCTGGCAAAAGCCCAACAGGCCAAATGGCCTCCTTCTGTGCTGAATGGTTCATAAATCCTAACGATTTCATCATCCTTCAATTTTTCAGCCCGGTGCCATTTCAGCAAAGTTGGCAACCAAATGATTTTGGTCTCTTCCAATAATTGTGTTTTGTTACTATTGAACTCTTATGAGTCTTTACAGCTGTTCTTTGGCAAAAATAGCTTATATGTCGTAATTTGAGATAGATTGCATTTTAATGTGAGTCAAATACTTTTATCCCTCCAGTCTCATGGTGAATGTTACTTGCAATCTGCAACAAGGGAGCTGGAGACAAATTTAATGGGGTCCCTCTCAAGGCATTTTGCCTCTTTAAATCGAGTGCATATAACACACAATAGGCATGCTGCACAGTGTCCATTTCGACATGAAGTGGTAACAATGTATCCAGCTTTAACAATATCAGCTCAAATATTCTGCTTTTGTGGAATTGAAAGGCTGTTTTCAGCATGATCGGGTATCTCACAAAGATGTCTGCCTGATAAGAGATAACTTTTCGTACTAGGTGTTACTAAGCATTTTTTACATTCCTCAACCTCGCCTACAGAATCCAAATGAAGTTGAGGTGGAAATTATCTGCGACAAATCTCTTCAGTGCAACACATCCTGTCCCATTTTCTGCTGCTAACCCAGTTACACCCAAAAATCAGCAAAGGTCTTGTATGCTTACATTGTTTCTAAAGCCCCTCAGTATTCCCAACAGCCCCTACACCAGAGTTACATTGATTTGGATGCTGTGAAACTATTTTAGAGTCCATTAAAATTATACATCCAAAGTTATATCTGTGATAGAAAATGTCATTTTATGTCCTTAAACTGGGCAAATAATACAGTGGACTGAATTTTCCTACCATTGGAGATAGACTGAGAGGAGGGCAGGTTAGCAATATTGGTGGGGAGGGCGGGGGGGTGTGGAAATCACTGGAAGGATGGTCCAGTGTTTTACCCCGCCCCCCAACAATGGCATATTGCCAATGATGAACATCTTGGCAGAGCAGCCACCCACCAGCTAGCCACATGAGTATATAGTTAATGGCCACTTCCCACTTCCACAAGCACTTTTCTTCACATGTAGAGACATGCCACCATCTGGGAAGACTGTCATTTGAACCCTGGCACCCTCCTAGTGAATACTGGGGACCTTTCCTGATTGCCAATGGAATTATCCCCTTACCTCTCTTGCAAGGATAGAAGCTGGGTGGGATTGGTGTCGGTGCAGGCACAATGGGCCAAATGTCTTCCTTCTGCACTGTAGCTTCTATGATTCTATGAAAAGGATCCTGCCACTGATGTATGCTCTCCATGATCATATAGCCTCAGCAATGATTACCACCAGAGGTGGCACTGTTGAGACTGCTAGGCTACTGGTCTCCTCAATTTTATTTATTCAGTCAAAGGATGTGGGCATCACTGGCTAGGCCAGCATTTATTGTGCATTCCTAATTGCCACTGAGAAGGTGGAATGAGCTGCTTTCTTGAACTGCTGCAGTCCATGTGGTGTAGATGCTGTTAGGGAGGGAGTTCCAGTATTTTGACTCAATGACAATGAAGGAACGTGGATATATTTACAAGTCAGGATGGTGAGTGACTTGGAGGGGCATCTCTAGATGGTGATATCCCAATCTCTACTGTTCTTGTCCTTCTAAATGGTTGTGGTCATGGGTTTGAAAGGTGCTCTCTGAGGAGCCTTGGTGTGTTGCTGCAGTTCATTTTGTAGATGGTACACACTGCTGCTATTGTGCTTCAGTGGTAGAGGAAATGAATGGTTGTGCATAGGGTACCAAACAGGTTGCTTTGGCCTGGATGGTGTTGAGCTTCTTGAGTGCTGTTGGAGCTGCACTCATCCAGGCAAGTGGAGAGTATTCCATCACTTTACTGACTTGTGCCTTGCAATTTCTGGATTGGCTTTGGGGAATCAGGAGATGAGATGCTCAGCACAGGATTCCTAGCCTCTGACCTGGTCTAGTAGCCACAGTATTTACATGGCTAGTCCAGTTAAGTTTCTGGTTGATGGTAACCCCCAGGCATGTCATGGTGGCTACAAGAGCAAACCGATCAGAGTCTGGACATTGAACTATATCACTGTTCCCTCAATGTCACTGGGTCAAAATCCTGGAATTCCTCCCAAACAGTTCTGTGGGTGTACCTACACCACATGGATTACAGTGGTTCAAGAAGACAGCTCGCCATCACCTTCTCAATGGCAATTAGGGATGAGATATAAATAAACTGGCCCAGCCAGCAATACCCACGTTCTCTGAAATACATATTTTTTAAAGCGTTAATATTGGGACAACTGCACTCCTGGAATCTTTTAAAAATCTGAACTTGGGTACGGTGGACATCGTCTTAAAGGTTGCAGATGTGACAAAGTTTGGAAATGTAGTACACAGTGAGGATGTTGATAGTAGGGGTTTCTGAGTTGGTAATGCAACTGAATGTCAAGGGGTGATGATTTCTTTTGTTGAAGATGATCATTACCTGGGACATGTCAAACAAATGGGTATCACTGTCAATCTGCTGCCCTTGGATCCCACCACCTGTCAAAGTACAGTTAATCTCAGTTGTGAGACTTCAAAGTAAATGGAAAAATTCAGCCCAGCATCTCAAAACACTGTTAGATACAAGAGCATCTGTGCCTATACCAACATAGCGTATTTGAATATTAACACAAAAACAGAAAAATGCTAGAAAATCTCAACAGACCTGACAGCATTTTTTGGGGACCATGTTGTGGAGATGCTGACGTTGAACTGGGGAGGGCACAGTAAGAAGTCTCACAACACCAGATTAAAGTCCTAAAGGTTTATTTGGAATCACGAGCTTTCGGAGTGCTACTTCTTCATCAGGTGAGTGGAGAGGTGGGTGTCTGTGTCTGTAAAGATTTGATTACCTGTAAAGACTCACATTCCAACCATTACTTTGCAATTTTGTCTTTGTCTATATATGCCATGCTTGTGAACTACCTTTCCACTCACCTGATGAAGGAGCAGCACTCCAAAAGTTTGTGATTCCAAATAAATTTGTTGAACTTTAACCTGGTGTTGTGAGTGTTCTTATTATGCCCACCCCAGTCCAATGCCAGCATCTCCAAATTGTGGAGAGTAGAACCAATGACCCTTCATCAAAGCTCAAGGGTCAAGACAAAGGGTCACCTAGACTAGAGATGTTGGCTCAACTCTCTCTCCACAGACTTTGTCAGACCTGCTGAGATTTTCCAGTATTTTTCTGTTTTTGTTTCAGATTCCAGCATCCACAGTCTTTTGTTTTTATATTTGAACACTGTTCACCCCAATTTGATTAATATGTTTACAAAGAGAAAAAACACAAGACTCCAAGTCTCTTAAATAAAATACTATAAAATGACTGAAAGTCCTTAGAAACTTTTCTTTCAGGATAATGCTTGCCCTTTCTCTTATGTTCTAATGCTGCTGAAAAGCCCATTTTGGATAGTGATACTCCACCAAGACTGTTGAAATGAATAATGGATTCTGCTTGATGAAAGGAGTCCTGCTGATGATGTTGGGGTTTTAGTTAGAAATGAAGTGCAAATATGTTTCAGGTTTCTTTTGAAGAATAAAGGAACAGAGGAAAGATAAGGACTTGAATAGGGCATTCTACTTACAGGCAATTACACAGAGACAAATCGGTGAAGGCACTGGCTAGTACTGAGCAGTAGATGTCCATTCTTTAACTGTTGGAAGCTCTGTACGCCCTAGGACAAAAGCCCGCACATTTTCAGGATGCAATGCCGACATTTATGCCAGTTGTAATCCCACCAAAGTATTTCGGCTGAGTGGGAGACCAGCTGATTGGTATAGAAAAGTCAGATGTAGGCAGCACCATGGGTGACAATTCCCCATATTGTCCAAAATGTCAACATCAACTCATCATTGGTGATCCCTAACCCTAAGCATATGCTGCTTATTTCCCCTGAGGGGGTTGGGGGGGAGAGAGTGAAGGTGGAGATGGAGGTGGACAGATGTTTTGCAAATTTTTGCAAATCTGGAAGCTGCTGTGCCTCAGCTTACTGAGCATACATACCCGCTGAGGTATGTGGAGTCCCAACGAATCTACTAAAGCAAGAGCTCTCAGTTCTTGCCCTGTCCCTTGCTTCCCTCCCCCAGTAGTTTTGAGTTGTAAGGCATAGCTAGAGTTTCTTTGTTCAAGGAAGTATGTCAGAAACAGTGGGAGACCAAATAAACCCTTGGTCATTTATGGGCTCTAAAGTTTCCTCTGACAGACTGTGATACTTAACCACCTCACACTTCACTCCCAACACACAAAAGAACATTGCAGGTGATATTTAAACATTAGGAACAGCCTATCTCTTGGAAATTGATAGTACAGTATTTTTATCTTCTTCAGGCCACCCCTTACAAATAAAGAGCAATCAAGCAACTATGGAGCAGCCACCCAGGGAAGCAGGAGCTACAGAAACAAATTAAACTGAGGGCAGATGAAAGTTATTTCTTTAAAATTCTTTCAGATTTTCTCTTCTGTAACAATGTAATCTTTCACAGGTCAATGATGTAAATGAGATATATATAGGGGTAGTTTATCTATCTCTATTGGAGTAGCTAGGTGCTTATGGAGCTAAATTCATTCCATTCCTACAACTACACTCCTGAGTTGGTTTAACTTTCATTCTGCAGATCCAGGTTTAAACATTAAGAGTCTGATCAGCAGGTGAACACTCCACGACAGCACCCATTCCAGATTACCTGGTTAAAGGATAACATTGTGACAATAAGACACTCTCCTTCCTCTGTGTTGTGTGTACAAATTTATTTATTTATTGATAAAACTGTATTGTATCTGCCTGAAATGGGTTAGATAAAATTTGTGATACACCCGTCCCACTGAACTTTGGTAAGAGTTTGACAGATGAGTCTAAAACCTTCGTCAGATTTCTCGGTTGGCCTTACGGGGGCAGAACTTCAACCCGTCCAACAGATACATCCTTCTGAGTCATGGGATCAAGGCCAGCAGCTGAGACTTCCCAAGACAGGAGTTCCCACTTTAAGAATGTAGAATTAGGAGCAGTGGACCACATGATCCATTGAGCCTAGCATTCCATTCAATATGATTGTGGCTGGCATTGGGCTTTAACTCCAATTTCCCATCTGCTCCCCATATCCCATGCTTCTCTGAGCGATCCCTGTCTTATATATATTCAATAACAGAACGCCCGCAACCCTCTGGAATAGAGAATCCCAAAAATTCACAACCCTTGGAGTGAATTAATTACTCCTTATCTCAATCCTAAATGATCAGCCCCTTATCCTGAGACTGTGCCACAGTGTTTTGGATTCCTCAATCAATGTAAACAATCTCTTAGTGTCCACACTATCAAGCCCCTCCAGAATGTTGTAGGTTTCAATGAGATTGCCTCTCATTCATCTAAGCTTCAGAAAATGTAAGTCCAATGTACGTAGCCTTTCATCATAGTGTGGACAGAGAAAGAACTGCTGCAGCAATAATTTAACAACAATCATGGCAATAGTGGCTTTATAATGGTTATTCTGGCTGAGAGCTGAGGTCAATTTATAGATTAAAACCTGATGCAGGTCGCAAAGAGGCTCGGGCCTGGGAGCTATGTTCTAAAGTTTTCTGTTGTGGTCGGATCAGGGAAGTTGTTTACATTAACCGAGATACAGTGGCTCTGATTTTTATGGCTGGTGTGTATGGGATATGGCAAATGAACTAAGCATCATGGCACCGTTCAAAAGTAAAGTAATTTCACTGGATATTTGAGCCATGTGATCAGTTACTGGTTATGCAGTTGGCTGGATGACAGAGATTCTTCCGGAAGTGAGTGGAGAATTGTGGATAAAAGACATGTGAGTTTTTTGTTTGGATAGAGAACAACCATCACAAGAAATTTGTACCCTGAATGATACTTCAGAGAATAAGAAGATAGATTCTACATTGAGGATATTTCTTGGCCAAGGTTTTCCTAAACTCAGTAGTATCTATTTTCAGTTAAATAGTTACAGTTGATGTTCAGTTAAAGTGCAGTTTAAGAGTTAAAATTCATAAAGAGTTAATGGATTGCAACTTTTTATGTTTGAATTGGTACTGGAAGTGCTAAATAAATAAATAATTGTATTACTGCCCTTGTTTGTCTCACTAAACTGGCATGCTTGGAAGATGTTTAAAATAAAGCTTTATAACAAAAGGACTTAGAACAATCTCCTCATCCCAGGGACCAATTTAATGAACCTTCACTGTATTGCCTCTCATGCAAGTACAGGTCAAGTGTCCTTTATCCATAATTCTGAAAACCAAACACATTCAAAAATTGCACTTTATTTGAATCACATTGATCCTTAGCACAGAAAGTCTGATTGTTCGTCAGTATTGTTTACCTTATAATTTTTCTGGTTAATATGTCAAAATGAAACATATTACAAGTATCCTGTATTTATTATTCAGTGATACACCTTACTTTTCTACCCATTTTATTTACTTTACACTGTAGCTAGTCTATGCTTAGGTTATCATAATGTATGCTTATATGCAATATCCATAACTGAAATTATCTGAAATCCAAAATACATTTGGCCCCAAGGGTTTTAGATAAAGGATACTTGATCTGTATATCCTTTCTTAAATATAAATGCCAAAATTGCACACAGTACACAAGCTACAGTCTCACCAATACCCTGTACTGCTGTAGAAAGACTTCTTTATTCATGTCCTCCAATTCCTTTGCAATAAAGGCTAACATGCCATTGCCATCCTAATTGCTTTTGCAACTGCATGCTAACTTAGTGTATTCCTCGTACAAGCGCTTCAGAGTTGCTTTGAGCATTAATGTTGCTCACCTGTTCAGAAAATATTCTGCATTTTTATTCTTATGAGTAAATAACTTCATGCTTCCCTATATCATACTCCACCTGCCATCTTGTTGCCCACTCACCTGATCTGTCTATTTCTCTTTGCAGCCTATCTGTGTCCTCCCCACAGCTTACCTTTCCACCTAGCTTAGAGATATTTGCTTTTCCTCTAAGCCATTAGTAGAGATTGCAAATAACTGAGGCCCTAGCACTGATCCATGCAGCACTCCATGATTCACTGCCTGCCAAGTTGGAAAAGCCCAGTTTATGCCCCCTCTCTGTTTCCTATCCATTCCTGTCCATGCTAATATATTGCCCCAACTCCATGAGTCCTCATTTTGCCTATTAACCATTTGCATAGCCCCTTATTGAATTTCTTTGGGGAATCCAGTTACCCACTGTATTCCCTTTATTTACGCTACTATTTACAGTCTCAAAAAAAAACTAGAATATATTTATTTAACAAGATTTCCCTTTAATAAAACCATGGCGACTTGTCTCAACCATACAATGCTTTTCTGAGCATTCCTAGGACTTCCTTAATAATAGTTTCCAGCATTTTCCCAAGAGCTGATGTTAGGCTAACTGGCCTGTTCATTGTTTTCTCCCTTCCTCCTTTCCTAAAAAACAGTTTAATATTTTCCAATTTCCAATCTAGTGGGGCCTTTCCTGAATCTAAGGGATATTAGAAAATTTCAGCTAGGACATCCATTGTCTCTGCAGCTTCTTTTATACCCAAGGGTATAGGCCATCATGTTATGGGGATTTGTTGGATTTTAGCCCCACAAGTTTCTCCAGGGGCAGGATTTTCCAAACCCCCTCCCACCGCCACTGCAGTGTATTTTCTGATGGCAGAAGCTCCTTACCATTGGCTGGTGGTGGGATCTTTCAGTCCCACTGATGTCTATGGTGTTTTATGTGCCCTGCACCCTCCGCCACCGGGAGGGGGGGGGGTGGTTCTCCATTGGTGGGACTGAAAGATCCTGTTTTTGGGAAGGGCAGGAAAACTTTGGCCTTTATTTTTACTGATATTAATTTCCCTAATTGCATTGCTCTTTTTTGCCTTAGGTTACCATCTATTCATTATATGGAGTATGTGTCCTGTAATGTGAAGGTAAACACAAAACATTTGTTCAATATCTCTGTTATTTGTTCATTCCCCATGATAATGTCTCCTGTCCCTGCTTGAAAGCCCACAAATACCTCAGGAAGCTAAGGAAATTTGACATGTCCACTACAACTCTCACCAACTTTTACCGATGTACCATAGAAAGCATTCTTTCTGGTTGTATGACAGACTGGTAGGGCTCCTCCTTTGTCCAAGACTATAAGAAACTACAAAGGATGGCAACCGTAGCCCAGTTCATCAATCAAATCAGCCTCCCATCCATTCACTCTATCTACACTTCCCACTGCCTTGGAAAAGCAGCCAGCATAATCAAGGACCCCACGCACACCGGACATAGGACAGAATTTTATTGTCCTGCCCACCACAGGAATTGCACCGGGCGAGGGGTGGACCATGGAAAGGTCCATTGATCTCAGGCAGGATTTTACCATTTTCAGACAAGCAAGGCCATAAATCAAAACAAATCAAATCCAAGGACCCAAGATTTACTTTAGCTATTCTCTTCCTTTTCTTATTCTTATAAAAGCACTTACGATCATTTTTTTCTTATTTCTAGTTTACTCTCATTCTATTTTCCCATTTTATCAATTTTTTGTTGACCCTTTACTGGTTTCTAAAACATGCCCAATCCTTAGACTCACTATTATTTTTACAACATTGCAAGCCTCTTTTAATCTATTACTCTCCTTAACTTTCTGAGTGAGACAAGTCTGAGTCCTTCTTGCTGAATTTTTGTTCTTCAATGGAATATATTTTTGTTGAACATTTTGAATTGTCTCTTTTAATGTTTCCCACTGTTTATTTATCTCCATATGCTTTAGTCTATTTACCCAATTAATCATAGATAGTTCTCCACCCATACCAATGTAATTGGCTTTGCTTAAGTTTATGATTTTTGATTGTGATTATGGTCACTTTTTCCCAATGGATCCTTTACTATGACATTACTAATTAACCCTGCTTCACAACACTTAAACATTAGATTTAAGATAACCTAATACCTAGTCAGTTCTGTTGCTCCAAGAAACTGTCTGGAAAACATTCTACAAATTCATGTTTTAGACCTTTTTTTAATTGATTTATCCTAGCCTATATGATGATTAAAGTCTGCCAGAATTATTACATTTATTAGATGCTCCAATAAGTGCTCAGTCCACTTGTATGACTATTGATAGGGAACCTACAAACTATTCCCATCAGTGTTACTGTTTCTAGTTTCCATCCATACTGATTCTAGATCATGACCATTGAGGTCTGATTCTTTCTCAATAACACCTTTATGTCATCCTTCACTATAAGGGCACCATATTCTCTTTGCCGTTCTGTCTTTCTTTCCAAAATATTGTGTACTCTAGAATTATTTTAAGGTTTATTTATTAGTGTCACAAGTAGGTTTACATTAACATTGCAAGGAAGTTACTGTGAAAATCCTGTAGTCGCCACACTCTGGCACTTGTTCAGGTACAGTGAGAGAGAATTTAGCATAGCCAAAGCAGCTAGCCGGCATGTCTTTCGGACAGTGAGAGGAAACTGGAGCATCCAGAAGAAACCCATGCAGACATGGGGAGAATGTGCAAGCTCTGCACGGACAGCGACCCAAGCCAGGAATCAAACCCTGGCGCAGTGAGGCAGCAGTGCTAACCATGCCACAGTGGTATTGTCATTGAGCTAGTAATCCAGAGACCCAGAGCAAGATCTGGGCACTCAGATTCAAATTACGTCATGGCAGATGGTATCTCATCCAAGTACTTTTAAAAGGATGTGAGGCAACTTGCCTCTACCACCCTCCCAGGCAGTGCATTCCAAACTGTCACCACCCTCTGGGTAAAAATGTTTTTTCTCACATCCCCCTAAATCTCCTACTCTCGTCTAGAACCTAAGTCCCCTCATGACTGACCTTTCAACTAAGAAGAACAGCTGCTCCTTATCCAGTCTGTCCACGTCTCTTATAATCTTGTACACCTCGATCAGTTCGTCCCTTAGCCTTTTCTGCTCCAATGAAAACAACCCAAGCCTATCCAACTGTGACCCCCTGCAGCACGTTCCCTGTCAGCAGAAAGGGTGAGCCACGCAAAATGCCATAAACATTGGCGACAGGACAGGAAGACCCCACCAGTGGCCAGTGGTGAGTTGCCAGAAAGCACACTGCAGAGGAACCAGAAAATACCCACCTTAGAATCTAAGTACATTCCTGGCAACTTTGCAAATGAATGACCTTTCCACCCCCCTCCCCACCACTATTCTCCCTTCCTCCAAAAGGTCGGGGCAGGGGGTGGGGGGGTGCGGTTGGTGAGCATGGTAGTTGATTAAGAGGGAGCAACTTGTGGCTCCCAATAATTTTGAGAATACGTACAGTGAGGGGTTGAACCATTCTGGTCTGAGAGATTCTATTCCCTATTCTAAACTAAGTTCAACAAGCGGTTTAGTAGAGTTTCTAATATTGTCCTACTTTTTCTAGAATAGGATTGAAAATATTAGTCAGAGTTTCCACTCCTGTTGTTGTTCAGCTACAACTCAACATGAAGGGGCACTAAGTGAGAAGATGGTCAGACTGAGCTACGACGTCTCCTGAAGCCAGAAACTCTATTGAGATTTGTAACTCAGTAATGGCCACTTGGGAAAAGGTGCTATGTCACAGCACAGAGCCTTAGGAGAGGGGAAGAGAAGTAAATTGGCAACAAAAACTGAGTCTCCTTGTATAAAGTGGTCTACTTGTATTATAGATTTTAGAACCAAGCCTTAGTGCCAGGAAGTGATGGGGCATAGGTTTATGCTTATAATCTTCTGCATAATTAAACATTCAATTATTTGCAAGTTGCTGTGGGAAAGTACAGGTACACAGTAAAAGGAGGAAGGAAAGTCAGATCGGAAACATTTCCTCTGTTGACAATTCTCAGTATGGTATTGAAGTGGGAGTCATTTGTCCAATAGTCGAGCATTGAAAGCTGTGTAAAATAAAGAGAATTAACCTCAAGTTTAACCAAATCTGAATTAGTAAACAAAATAAATACCTTCTGAAGTTGACCAAAGCGAACCCAAAACATCAGGGGCACTGTTTAACCTGAGCACCCATCATCCATAGTGAAATCTGCTGACACTATCACCAACCCAATCCTTGACATAACAAAGTTCCTAACTGGCAGTGAGAACACTGCCCACCAAGGTTCCCACCTCCTCCGGCGGGGGGGGTCATTAATTCATGGAAGCTTCTAGTCTAGGCCCTCTGCAGCAGTTTTCTGGTCGGTGGAATGGGTGAACCATGCAAAACACATTAAACATTAATAATGGAACTGGAAGATCTTGCCAGTGGCCAGTAGTGAGCTGCCGAAGGCGTTCACCTTTGGCAGGACTGGAAGACCCCACTGGCAGGAAGGGTTGAAAAATCCCACCTGGAATATATTTTGGATGCCTGGTTCATGGAAAGAAAATGAACAGGTTATCCCTAAGTGGAGTGCTATCCAGTACAGGTTCTGAGGTGCCCGATTGGAATGTTCTGTTGACTTTGGCAGCGTTTGTAGAATCAGGGCAATTTTGCTCACTATGTTGAGGGCAGTCACCATGGCAGAAAGATGGAAATTCATGGCAGACATCACCCAGAAGTAAATGTTAGATATTCCATTGGTCCATTGGTGGGATTTGAGTGTGGGTGTGGGTGGAGGTGGTTTTTAAATAATCTACTGCCTTTCCTCGTTAATTCAGGATAGATCCTGTTAAGGATTGCTAAAGGAAATAAATAAATCAACGTTGGGAAATGGGTGGCACAATGGTTAGCACTGCTGCCTCACAGCACTAAGGACGGGTGTTCAATTCCCGGCTTGGGTCACTGTCTGTGCAGAGTGTGAACATTCTCCCCGTGTCTGTGTGGGTTTCCTCCAATTGCTCCAGTTTCCTCCTGCTGTCCGAAAGACATGCCTGCTAGGTGCGTTGGCTCCTAAATTCTCCCTCAGTGTACCTGAACAGGCACCAGAGTGTGGCGACTAGGGGATTTTCACAGTAATTTCATTGCAGTGTTAATTTAAGCCTACTTGTGACACTAATAATTTTTTTTAAAAACTGTGTCACTGCCTTCACCAGAGTGCTTCTAATTCTTGGCACTGCTGAGCATTTGAAAGGAACATAGTGACAAGAGTAGGGTATTTAGACCTTTGGTTCTGCAATGAGGACATGATTGATCTGTACCCTAGAGGGATGAATCACTAGTGGAAGCTCACTGCAGGGATATTTTGTACTTTAAAATTGTCATATTTTAAAGCCTTAAATGAAGTTACAAGCATGCTTTCATATGATAATTTATCACTCACCAGAACTTGTAAAATCAAAGGAGCTTTCAACAGAGCTGTCAAAGTCAAGAGACTGTTAAGGATGAGGTTTACATGATCACAAAGGGTGAGACAGTTTGCACACAAATGTAACTAAATTATCATTTGGAGTGATATAGGTTACCTTTCAAAATTAAATGAATGAATGAATTGACAGTCCCTATCTCGCGCAGAAGATGAACATTTGGGCCACCATCTTGAATCAAATTTGCTTTTCTTTGAGGCAATATGCAGTTATCATTACAAAGTTTTCTTCATTCGTTTGGCTTCAAGATGTATGGAAAATATTAATCTCTTTGCAATAGTGCTCAACAGTACCTGCAACTTTAGGCATTTTACTAACCCTTTTGCAAACATTTTCAACCCTGGCATTATATGCATTTTTAGAAATGTTTTTCAAATTTCTCTGAACAGTATGGGCAGAACCTTCACATTGTGTATTTTGATTCAAATATATGTTTCACTGACCGACCATTGTCTATTATTTAATACAATTGCTAAATGCAAAAAGAGAGGAAATTTGCTCAGGGTAAATAATTAGAGGAGTAAACTTGAATAAATACTATTGCTAACCAAATAGAATACTTAACGTTATAACCTGCAATGTGATCAGTGTGGTGGTATTGGAAAAAGAAATGAATTTGGAGGAACAGATTTTTACTTTTGGAAGTGTCGGAAATTGTATGAAATTATGCCTACCTTCCCAATATCTGAAATGTTCCTCAGTGTCTGTCACCAGAGTTTTGCTGCCTTTCATGCTAGGGAGATGTAATTACCCTTTATATGATTAATTTTCACCTCGCTGAGCTGTTTAATGTTCCTGGAACTATTTATTTTATTATCTGGAGAAAAACCATTTGCCAATAAGTCTCCCAGAGACACCACTAATCTCACATATCTTGAGCCACTTCCCATAAACATTTTTAAGAGTTGTACTGGCTCATTAGTGCTAGAGATGTGTAAAATACGACAGGAGGCATTGCAAAAGATGGATCAGCAAACTGCAGTATTGACTCCTCTTTCATGGAGATAGCTGCATTTGCTTCTTTTTCCAATCTTTACCAGGGGTCAGTTCTTCGCATTAATTTTCAGATATTGGAAGAACTTTACAACTATCAAAGATCCAAAACCTTTTTAACTCGACAAATGCAGAAGGATTTTCATTAAAAGTTGTAATGACATTTTTTTTAAAAAGTGAAAACGTGAAATTCTTTGAATCTACGAAGTTATATTCAAAGTGTGCTGTTAGGAAACTGAAAAATACAATTCTGTGAAGGTTTGGGCTTTGTTGTGGAATTACTACAGCATCCCTTAGAAGATTAAACCTCATGTTTCCTTAAAGGAACACTGTCACAAGGACAAGCCAAACATTTTTCTGTGTTTCTGAAGATGTAAGAACATGCCATCATTTTATAGCTTGTTTTGAAAAGCAACTTTGTCTCACAAAACAGTAGCTATCGTTTGTTCATGCCATTATATGACACAGGTAGCTTGCAACTTTTCTGTCTGCTTGTCCCCTACTAAAAGGGCAATGATCTCACTTTAAGGCAGTGTTGGGCAACCTGTGGCCTTGGGGTCTTATATGGCCCATCAGGGTTCTGAGTGCAACACACGGAGTCTTTTGTTGACTGTTGCTCACGTGTAGAATTGTCACATTTCGGCTGATTTCCATTAGTGTAGTTTTTTACCTGTTGGTATGACTAAAGTGATATGCATGTAAAACAAGGGCATGTGAAGTGATGTGCATGCTGATTGCACACACATTGATGGTAAGACTCATGTGCTCCCTCTGCATCCATATAAGGTTAAATTTTTATTTTGTTTTTTTACAGCTTGAAATTGATGACAGTTCTATTAATATATGAACGATTAAGCATTTTCTATAGCTTGTTATGAAACATATGGCATGTATTAAATGTTTTCAATCTTATACAAGGGTCATGGTTAGTGAACATACCCCATTTCAATCTTGTGGCCTACTGAGATAAAGGAGGGCCATTTACGTGGCCCACTCACTAGCTTAGGTTGCCCATCACTGCTTTAAGGAAATCAGATAATTAGGGTTTGCATAGAAACATAGAAAATAAGAGCAGGAGTAGGCCATTCAGCCTTTTGAATCTGCTCTGTCATTCATTATAATCATGACTGATCATCCAACTCAATAATCTGTTCCCTCTTTCCCCCATATCCTTTGATCCCTTTAGCCCAAAGAGCTATATCTAACTTCTTGAAAACATACAATGTTTTAACCTCAACTGATTTCTGTGGTCATGACTTCCACAGGCTTATCACTCTAGTTGAAGAGATATCTCCTCATATCAGTCTAAATGGTTAACCTTGTATCTTTAGACTGTGACCCCCGGTTCTGCGCTCTCCATCATCAGGAACATTGTTCTTGCACTGACCCCATCTAGCCTTGTTAAAATTTTATAGGGCTCTATAAGATTTCTCCATCATTCTTCTAAACTCCAGCAAATATAATCCTAACCAACTCAATCTCTTCTCATACGTCAGACCCAGCATTCCAAAAATCAATCTGGTAAACTTTCTCTATATTCCCTCTATAGTAAGAACATCCTTCCTCAGATAAGAAGACCAAAACTGCACCCCATATTCCAGGTATGGTCCCACCAAGGCCCTATATAATTGCAGCAAAACGTCCCTGGTCTTGTATCAGATTTTTAGCCCCACACTCTATTTTTTCGATCACCACAATCTGCGCTAGGCATGGTGAGCTCAGAAGATTGCTCTCTTGAGTTGTAGTCCAGATTAGTTCAAATTGCTGAAGTTGGATACCAGGATTATTGCCAAATTCCCTTGACAAGTTGGATGTTCAGCAGGTCACAAAGCTAGGCATTTATGTTTGTTGTATTAGGAGGCTTGACAGGTTGTATCAAGCTGGGAGGTTCTTCTCAGATGTCTGGTGCCACGTTCTTAAAGATAAAGATGACATAGGTTTTGGTTTAGCTGCTATCATTTTTGGTGCTTCTGCAAAATGCCCAAGACTGATTATGTGTCGTCAACCAACCCACCACTGCACAAATATCCTACGCGCTTCAAGTCCCATCATTGGGGCACTCGATACAACTACAAAATTCCAACCACAATTTCTCCAAAATAATTCCCAAGCTTCCTATACCTGAGTTTTCTGTTTAATCTCATCATAAGTACAAGCTAACAAAGTGACTGGCCTGAAATCCTGCTAATATATCTGTGAAACTCTTAGCCCGAAATATTTCTCTTCTGGGTAGAGATTTCACCGACATCTCCATGTCTACTCCAGCCTGACATATTTCCCTGGGCCGCCCTGGCTAATCAGCTAATCATTACACAGTCAGCTGCCACTATCAGCATCAACAACCAGCTAAAACCAGCCAGAACCATCTATTATTTTTTATTGAGACTTAGTCACAGCACTGGTAAAAGTTTCTGTGAAGTAATTGAACACTTTTTTCTTTTGCAAATTACAGCACAGGGCTAACTTTATTTCCCTAAGAGAATAGGGATGACTTTACATGATTTGAGTTGTACTTGTTGCTGTGAAAAAGAACAATGCGGGAACTTTTACATACAGCAGGCAATATCAAGGGTATGTTAAAGTAAGGATAATTGTCAGGTAAGCATGAATTACATTTGCCATTATCTTATGTTTCCCATTCAAAATCACAAGATAGAACTATTAGTAATCCCCTACAACCTAATCACTCTGACACACTCAGTACTAATGTTAGAAGTATTATTACCTCAAGTAAATATATTTTCAAGGGTCAGATGTTCACAGTTGGATCCTGTCTATGTCTGTTTCTGTCATTCTTCACTTTCATTCCCCAATACATCAAACCTATGGCAAGTTTCCTGTTCAATAGAGTGGAAAGTCAGATAACAGGAGAGGTTAGTTTCAATATTTATTTTACTAAACACTTACTCAATTTTCTCACCACTATCCTGAATTGTGATATTTAGTTTCACAAGAATTGATTTTAAACAAAAATATTGTGCCAGCTTCATATTAGAGTTGACCACACACATTTGTGAAACTAAAGACTTTCCGTAACTTGCCGATTATTTTGCTTATTTTGAATGTGCCTTCTGAGAATTCATATCTCATCTATAGCAAGGTTCAATAGAACCAGACGTATGCAATATAAGAGTCAACAAGTCAACTCAGGTTTGCATATTTACTTCAGCTAATCTTGAACTGACGTTATTCAGAATTATTTTCATAAATCTAAACGCCTGAAAATTCAACTGAACTTGGTGGGAATTGCCACATTCACAGTACCAGTGCCTGTTCATCGCATTTGCAAAACACAAGTAAGAGAATCACACAAATCTGTCCCATTGCAACATTTTACTTCAAGCATTGTTGTCATTGTAAAAATACTGTCCCTGGTCTGAATAATTTTACTAACTATTCATTTTGACTTTAATGTCTTTCATTGTTCTTGTCTTTCCTTCAATTCTTAACTTCCACTTCTAGCTTCAATTTTATTGCAATAGAGGCCTTTGAGCATAAATAAGAAAATTATATGAGGCAGACTCCTCATCCTTTGCCCACACAAGAATGGGCCTGAACCATCAATATTTGTGGGTTCCGTTGATGCACTTACTGTGAATGTACATCACATGTGCCTTGTGCCTGTGAATTGGCACAAGCTCTTTCAGGGAAGCGAGTTTCTGTGTTGCCGGATGCCTGAAATGATTGAGGGTCAGTGCTCATCTTTTGATTCTGTCTTCAAGGCAAACTTTTGTGGAGAAATCAGACATCTGTGGGTTTGATTGGTGCAGTTAAATGTTCCCAGTTAAATTGGCTATAATGGGTTAGATTAAATTGGGGGGGGCGGTGTTGGATAATGGGTTAGGTAGCAGGTACTGCATAATCATGGCGGGGGGGGTGGGCGGGGGGGCTGTGCATCCCATTCCCACCAGCGGGAAAAGTGATCTCCATTAATTCAACAGCGGGAATGGCTGATGTGGGGAACACATTCACTGCCTAATTAGGCTCATAAATGAGCCACTTAATGGTCGTTAGCCCTGTCCCCACTGCAAATTAGTGGTGACACAGGAATTCTCCCAAACTTGCATGGGCTTCCTGTGCCTCCTGAAGATCACCCAGCAAACTCAGTCAGGATTTCCAAGGGCATCCCTGGCAAGAATTGGCAGACTGATTAAAAACCAACAGTACTGTGCAGCACATGAATGTGGGGGATGAGTTAGAGGTAACACCTTGTCCAGGATTCAGCCACATCCTACTTCATGGTTAGATGGATAACTGCACCTGGCACTAACCCAACTGTCACCTGTGCTCCAGGTAACTATGTCAGTTCACATGCCAAACTGAGTAAGTGTAACATGTCAACATATGAGGAGGAACACCTTTCTCAGTGCTCAAAAAACGTTACCTTGATGGATGTAGTATTGGAAATGATGTTTATTCACTGGTACTGAAAGCACCTCAGCACAGTTATGTAAACAGTTGTAAAATCCCGTCAGTATGAGCATAGATCATATACTGCAGTCGATCACATCACCAGTTCTCTTTACTTATCAAGCCATGGGGAACAGATGTGAAGGACTAGAAGAGTGAGGCTGGCAAAGCACAATCCATCTCCACTTTAGTCAACTCACATACAGGTGTTTCCTGTGTGCACATGTAGCAACTCCCTCACAGTCATCCCAGTATATCCTAAAAATGCAGAGTACAGGAAAATGCGGAGTACAGGAAAGAGACAGAGAATCTGGTGAACTGGTGCAATGATAATAATCTCTCTCAATGTCAACAAAAGGAAGGACGTAGTCATCAACCTCAGGAAGCGTAGTGGAGGACATGTCCCTGTCTACATCAATGGGGATAAAGTGGAAATAGTAGAGAGCTTCAAGTTTCTAGATGTTCAGATCACCAACAATCCATCCTGATCCCTCCATGCCAATGTTACAATTAAGAAAGCCAGGAGACTAAGGAAATTTGACATGTCTGTTACAACTCTCACCAACTTCTACAAATACATCATAGAAAACATTCTTTCTGGTTGTATCACAGCTTGGTATGGCTCCTGCTCTGCCCAAGACTGCAACAAACTACAAAGGGTTGTGAACAAAGCCCAGTCCATCAATGAAACCAGCCTCCCACACATTGACTCTGTCTACACTTCCCACTGCCTTGGAAAAGCAGCCAGTATTATCAAGGACCCCATGCACACCAGACATACACTCTTCCATCTTCTTCCATTGGGAAAAAGATACAAAAGTTTGAGCATACATACAAACTGATTCAAGAACAGCTTCTTCCCTGGCATCAAACTTTTGAATGTACTTACCTTACATTAAGTTGATCTTTCTCTACACTCTAGCTGTGACTGTAACATTCTACACTCTCTCCTTCTCTATGAATGGTATGTTTTGTCAGTATAGCATGCAAGAAACAATACTTTTCACTGTATCCCAATACATGTGATAATAATAAATCAAACCGAAATCAAGGCAAATCAAAAAATGCTCTCTTTTAGTATTCATGTAAGCATTACATAATGTTGCAGGCAAGACAGAAAAGAAACAAGCTAGAAAGACTGGGCACTTCCAACAAAATTGGGAAATTCATTCTTATCTGTACTGTGGAAAGTCATGCAAGCCTGTAGTCAAGCCCACAGCCACATTAAAATTTAAACCAAGCAAGAAATGGTCATCTTCAATAATGAAAGGAAACTGCTGATGACAATGACTGTGCAGTAACTTCAGTGCTAGGTATACTGGAAATGGGCACACATTGTGTGACCTGACTCAGTTTGAGGAGTGGGACCAATAAATTCAGAGCCAAAATTTGGAAGCAAGAGATGGGAAAAGAGGCATGTCCACCTTATAACACTGCAGCTTCATTTAGACACCAGCCATGGCCGTTGGATCACAGCTATGACAGTTGACCATTCAGTGTAAGGGCCATGCAGGCAGCTGTGGGCCTTCCAGATGTTAATTTTATTACCTGATCTGCCATATCGAGCAACCCCCCCCCCCACTTTGTCTTTCTATGTAAAAAATGTAAAGATGCTGATTGCCCTCCTTTCCACTCTCTCTTCTGCCTGCATTATCCTTAATTGGATGGTGGACATGTCCTCTGGCTATTAATTGACCAATTCTGAAAAAGTTGTTTCTCAGGTGACTATTCCTGACACATTGACTGGAATCCTCCAGCTGTCCACACCAGGAGGTCTCTCCAATCCTGCTGGTGGTGCGCCCTCTACCATTGATTTCCCAATGACGTAAGGTGGCTTCAATGGGAATTCCCATTGACAGCGAATGGCATACTATCTCCTGCCACCAAGTAAAACACCAAAGGGAGGCCAGAGAATCTCACCCATTGCAGGTTCGGGACAAACATGTCATCCCACCATGACCACAAATGGAAAATCCAGCCTGTGATGAACGGTTGTTTTTCAGGCTGGAGTTAAGTCCCCCAAAGATCAATATTAGGACCACTGCTCTTTTTTATGTATATTAACGACCCCTGACCCCCATCCCGCTCTCCACTTTCAGGGGCCCCACTACCAGAGATGCATTTACAAGACAATTGAAGAAAGGCAAAATAATCTGAAACTTTACTGTGTAAAAGTGATGCAGGACCAAGATACCTGGGGATTTTCATGCATAAATCTTTGAAGCTGGTGAGATGCATTGATAAAGGTGTTAAAAAACCTTGAGACCTTTAGCTTTACAAATAAAAGGATAGAATACAAAAACAAGAACATTATGTTGAATGTTTATAAATCACTGTTTGGGCTTCAGCTGAAATATTGCAGGTGTCACACTTTAGAAAGAATCTAACTGCATTGCAAAGGGTGCAAAGGAGGTTTACTAAACAATACCAGGCTTGAGGAACTTCAATTATGTGGATATATTAGAGAAACTGGCATTGTTTTCTTTAGGGCATAAAAGTTTAACATACGACTTAATACAAGTGTTAAAGTTTGAGGGGTTTTGGTAGGCAAAGGGAGAAAATGTTTCAATTGGCAGCAGCATTGGGAATGAAATGACACAGATTTAAGGTAATTGGCAAAAGAACCAGAAGGGAGATGATGTTAGGTTATTCTTTAATGCAGCAAGTTGTTCTGTCCTGAAATGCACTCTCTGAAAGAGTGGTGGAAGCATGTTCAATGATAACTTCAAAAAGAAATTGGATAAATATTTGAAAAGGAAATAAGAATGCAGAGCTACAAACAAAGGGTAGGGGAGTGAAATAATTGGATGGCTGTTTCAAAGAGTTGGCATGCAGATGATGGGCCAAATGATCTCTCTCTGTGCTGATTTGAATCATGTTTCAATGATTCTAAGTTTGACCACCTGCCATCCTTTGTTTCTGCCTACTTTTTCAGGTAGGTCCATTGGAACTTCATACCCAGTAAATCTATATTGAAGGTATGGACAATCATCAATATGGAAATGTAGTGGATGAGTGAGCATGAAATTTAAGGATGTAAGACAGAGGAGGCCACTGGAGGAGATCGAGGTGTATGGTGTTCGAGGAATTGGATTAAAAATTGGTCAAGGGAAAAGAAACTCTCATCCAGGTCGACAGTTTGAGAGGTGGTTAGGCCTACAAAATGACAGGGTAAGGTATTAAAATGGATGCCTGATGTGTTCCGGCCATTATTAAAGTATCTCAAAGACAGCCAGGTTGCCAGGCAGAGACTGTGCTTGTTAACAGTAGGTAAGAGCCTCTCAAGGATCCATTTAATGGGTATTTTAAAATCATAAAATCATAAGAAATAAGAGCAGGATGAGGCCATTTTCCCCCTCAAGCCTGGTCCACCATTCAATAAGATCATGTCTGATCCAATTGTAGTCTTGACTCCAGTTTCCCGCTTGTCTCCCTTAATTCTTTATGATCAAAAACCCTTGTAGATCAAAAATCTGGCTAACTCAGTCTTGAGTATATTCAATTACCCAGTTTGCACCCCTCCTGGAAAAGAGAACTCCAAAGACTAACAACCCTCCTAAAGAAAATTAAATCCTCCTCATCTCTGTCATAAATAAGAGATCTCGCAACACCAGGTTAAAGTCCAACAGATTTATTGGGAATCATGAGCTTTTGAAGCACTGCTCCTTCATCAGGTGGCCAATGGTCAAGGAGGGGCTTGCAGCTGGAATTGAGGGGTCAAGAAGTGCTATCGCACTTGTAGTCTAGTCTTACCTTGCTATATACTTATATAATTATTCTATTGACTCACCTGATGAAGGAGCAGCGCTCTGAAAGCTCGTGATTCCAAATAAACCTATTTGACTTTAACCTGGTGTTGTGAGACTTCTTACTGTGCTGACACCAATCCAATGTCAGTATCTCCACATCATGTCCTAAATAGGAGGCTTTTTAGTCTGAAACTGTTCCACCCTAACTCTAGATTCCCCCACAAGTGTAAACACCCTTTTAACTTATTTACCCTATCACAGCCCTCAGACTCTTACTTGTTTCAATTAGAACACCTCTCACTCTCCTAAACTTCAATGAGTATAGGCCCAATTTATTCATTTTCCTTTATAAAACAATCCCTTCACCCCAGGAATCAGCCTTGCAAACCTTTTCTAAACTGCTTCCAATGCAAGTATGAAGAGGCCAAAATAATATGCAGTAATCTAGGTGTGATCTCACCAATGTACTGCCGAATTGTAACAAGACT
Source organism: Carcharhinus amblyrhynchos (assembly GCF_965287045.1). Lineage (NCBI taxonomy): Eukaryota > Metazoa > Chordata > Chondrichthyes > Carcharhiniformes > Carcharhinidae > Carcharhinus > Carcharhinus amblyrhynchos. The sequence continues at coordinate 90,374,839 of NC_137328.1, read as the reverse complement.
TCTCCACTTTCATACTCCATCTTCTTTGCAATAATGGCCAATATTGCATTTGCCTTCCTAATTGCTTGCTGGACCTGCATGTTGACTTTTTGTAGTTTATGTACAAGGACACTTAGATCCTTCTGTACTGAATCTTTCTGCAGTACCTCACTATTTAAATATTATTCCACTTTTTTTTGAAGTGGACAACCACTCATTTTTCCCACCATATCTGCTAAGTTTTTTCCTGCTCATTTAACCTGTCCATATCCTTTCTGTAGTTTTGCAGATTTTTCCAGGGATGCACATGAAAAATGGAACTTCCAGCTTTAAAGCGTCAGGAGCTCAGTGGCAAGTCCATGTCGGCTGCAGTTGGCAGTCATTGCAAGCTGTAATTCGCAAGATGGTGGCTTGGTGGAGGTGGGGGTGGTCTGCACCACGCTGAGAGTAAACAAAGTGTAAGAATGACAAGCTGGAAGCTGGGAAAGCTTGACAAAATAGTATTCCATTATTCTGTTTGATCAAGTGCATCTGTTTATTATTGATGCTCACTGTTCTTGATTGGTTAAGCCTGGGCATTGACTCAGAGAAAGGTCAACAACGGAATGGAAAGAGCTGGAAGCTAGAACTCTCCTATGAAGTAAATATTTTGAAGAATTGAGACTAAAGCATGTTTCTCACATAGAAACTGAATTTTGCTGTAGAAAGAAACACGTCAAAGCTTTTCATCTTGCATTCATTAAGTCTCTTTGCAAGAACACCAACATAAGGGAAAACAACACTTTGTACTATCTGAGTAGTGTTGATAGGTTGGCAAGTGGACTCTGATTGGTAGAGATATTGTAGAGATGCCAGCGTTGGACTGGGGTAAACACAGTAAGAAGTTTCACAACACTAGGTTAGAGTCCAACCAGTTTATTTGATAGTAATCTTACAAGCTTTCAGAAACGGTGTTCCTTCAAAGGAACACTGTTTAATAAAATTAAACTGCCTTAATAAAATTCCATTGAATCTTCTGCTCTCCACCCTTGCGGCAGTGCCACCCGCAAGAGTGAAAGTTAAAAGAAATTTCTCAAATTGGTGGAAGAGGATAGCAATGTTCCACCACAACAGGTTGCAAGTATGTAGTTCAAACATCCCACAGGGTGGGATTTTCCTGCTGTGCTCGCCCCAAATCACACCCGAGGTCAACTGACCTTTGCGTAGTCTGCCCCCCTGCCTGCTACGATTCCCAGGCAGGATGGGAAAATTTACTCCCTCCCCTCACGACTTCTTGATTAGTAACAAAATTATGTCAAAAGTGAAAGTTAAAAGCAATTTCTCAAAATTGGTGGCAGAGGGTAACAATGTTCCACTACAACAACAACTTGCAAGTATGTAGTTCAAACATCCCAAGAGCCTTTGATAAGAGGCTTTATCAAACAACATTTGAAACTGAAACAAAAGGCTGGTCACCAAAATCTCAATCAAAAAGCTCTTAAGGAGGGTTCAGGGGTCACTTCTGTCCAATGCGTTCATCAATGATTTGGATATAGAGTGGGAGGAACTGGTCTCAAAATCGGGCAATAATATTCAGAGGGTATTACTAAGATGGAGGATCTGACAAAAATGTGTTTGTTGGAATTCAAATGAAAAGCAATAATCAAACTTTGAATGTGGAAGGGTGGGTAATGTCTACATGATGCAATATGAAAAAATTACACACTGCTCAGAACATATAGAATTGAGCCAATGATTTTGCATTGCAAACGGTGTCAAGCTTTTCCTATTCAATCAAAAGATGCAGGCATCGCTGGAAAGGACAGCTTTTATTGCCTATTTCCACTGCCCTTGAGAAGGCTAAGGTGAGTCATCTTCTTGACTGCTGCAGTCTTAGGATGTAGATAGTCCTACAGTGTTGTTAGATGGAGAGTTGTAGAATTCTCATCCAGCATCAGATAAAGGAACAGTAACATATTTCCAAGCAGATAGTGCATGCTTTAAGAGGAACTTGCAAATGGTGATGCTCCCACACATTTCTGGCCTTGTTCTCCTGGGTGGTAGATGTTTGGATGGTACAGTTGAAGAAGTCTTCATGGGTTACTGTAGTTCATTTTCTAGATGATACAAATTGTTACCACAGTGCACCGATATTGGATGGAGTGAATGTTTAAGGTTGTGGATGGAGTATCCAACAAGCAGGCTGCTTTGTTCTAGATGGTGTCAAGCATTCTGAGTGTTATTGGAGCTGCACTCATCCGGGCAAGTGGAGAGTATTTCATCACATTTGTGCCTTGCTGATGGCAGTCTCTGGGCAGTCGGGAAGTGAGTTACTACCACTGATTGCCCGGCTTAACTTGTTTTTAAAGGCACAGATTTATGTGGCTGATCCAGTTAAATTCCTGGGTGATCCCCAGGGTGTTGATGCTGGCGAATCTAATGATGGTGGTGCCAAGTGGGAACATCGTGGCTAATCAAATAGGTTAGAACTGTTGACTGTGCCATCTTGGGCAAGTGTTGTGAATGTCTAAGGAGCCAGTTCAAGGGATGGCAAAATTTTGGAACAGGTTGCATCCTTACCCTTACAAACAATGGTACAGATCCACATTAGAATGTTACAAACCTGAAGTTCCATGCCTATCTATCATGTAAGTGATGTGCTAGGTAAGGATGCATTTTATGTTGCATGCTTCGTAAGCGTTGTGCACACTATACTTTTTACTTTAGCAACTTTCTAAACTTTCATGATTCAGAAATGCTCTCTACTTTTAGTTCCCTTCTTTGCAGTAATTTATTTTTGAGAGGCCACCATCTCTTTTAAAATCTTAGATATTTTGTTTGTTTAGAAAGGGAGAAGAGCCACAGGGGAATATGTTACATAGCACTACATGTAATGAAACTATAAATCTATCCTTTATAAGGAGTTTATGGATCAGCTACATATAGCAAACACAGCAGAATTCTCCATTGTTCATCAAATCATGTTATTTTCAACAGCATCGTACCACAATTTATGTTACTACACCAAACAATAAAGCTTTGTCACCATACTTTTCCATGAAGACAGCAGGAGTATTTTTCACTTTTTTTTCACAGGCAGAAAACTGCTTTTAGAAACTGGCAACCCATTATACAACTTCTCCATTCAGGGCAATGACAAATCCACAAGCTTTTTTGTCCTTGCCCAAAACTAAAATTACTCCAGTGCCCTTTAAGGTTTTCTTCAAAATGTTCTTTCCAAAGCTCCAGTTCTTCATTTTGAGAACTAAAAGGAATACAAAAGGAATACTGCCCATGCTGTCTGTGTGGAGTCTGCACATTCTCCCCATGTCTGCATGGGTTTCCTCCAGGTTCTCCAGTTTCCTCCCACAGTTCGAAAGATGTGCTGTTAAGTGCATTAGCCATGCTAAATTCTCCCTCAGTGTACCCGAACAGGCACCGCAGTGTGGCGACTAGGGGATTTTCACCAGCTGCACCACTAACTCCATTGCAGTGTTAGTATAAGCCCACTTAAGACACTAAGAAATAAACTTTAAACTTTAGTTTTGGGTACCACAGGACAGGGAGGATGAGAACGCACTGGAGAGAGTGCTGAAAAGGTTCGCAAGAATGGCTCCAGGGATGAGAAACATCAGTTTCGAGGTTAGGTTGGCAAGGTTGGGACAGGTTACGTTAAGATGAAGAAGAGGAGATTTGTTAGAAATGTTAAAAATCGTGAGGGAACAGGACAGATTAGATAGGAAGAAATTGTTTCCACTCTTAAAAGGATCAAGAACGAGAGGGCATAGATTCAAAGTGACCTGCAAAAGAAACAAAGGTAATACGAGGAAAAACCTTTTCACATGAGCGGTTTAGATCTGAAATGCACTGTCTGGAAGTGTGGTGGAAGCAAGTTTAATAGAGGCATTCAAGATAGCATTAGATGAATACTTGAAGAGAAACAACACATAGGGGTATTGGGAAAAGGCAATGGAATCGTACTAAGCCATAATGCTCATTTGGACAGCTGGTGCAGACACAATAGCTCAAATGGCATCCTTCTGCACTGTAACAATTCTTTGATTCTGTGAATTTATTTATGGCTGAGCTTTCTCCACTAGCTCCTTCTTGTAATCTTGATCTCTTGATACTCAGTCTTCTCATGTACTCAGATCTTTTTATTCAAGATCCCTCAATCACCCTCATAAGAGTGCTGCAAGCTTATTGTCGGCAGCACTCTCATGGAATAATGTGTGAAGAATAACCGTTCCAACAAAATGGCACTCATGAATGAATGAATAAAGTTAGGATCTCCATAGAGACTGTTAAATTCACTCTGATGGGTATTGGCAGGGTGTACGTGGAAAAGATGTTTCCTGCGATGGAAGAATCTAGAACTAGGAGACACCATTTAAAAATAAGTTTGACACTGTTTTAACCTTTTTAGTTGACCACAGATGACGAGCCCTTCCCTTGGAATTTTTTTTCTCATTAGAATGTATCTATTCTGCGTATTCTGAAATATCTCTTCACATGTCTGCCACTGAATATCTGTTGATCTATCACTGAAGCATATTCGCCAGTTCTCTTCAGCTGGTTTTCATGCCCTCATAGTTACCCTAATACACATTTCAAATACTGATCTTGGATGCAGTCTTCTCTCCCTCAAACTGAATGTAAAATTCAATTATATTATTGCTACCTCGGAATTTGTTCACTATGAAGTAATCAATTAATCCCTATCTCATTGCACAATTCCAGGTTTATTACAGCCTGCTCTCTGGTTGACTCCAAAAAGTGCTGTTTTAAGAAACTATGCTGAAACCATTCTAAGAACTCTTGAATAATGCTACCTTTATCCAGCTGATTTTTCCAATCTGTAAGTAGATTAAAATCCCTCATGATTATCGCAGTATCTTTCTGACAATCTCCTATTATTTCTTATTTGGAGGGGTGAACAAGATAGGAGAATCCGAAGACGGTCCCATGCTGTAATGGTTAGCACTCTGAACTTTGAATCCAGTGATCCGAATTCAAATCTTGGTGGGACCTCAAAATGTTTTAGGATGGCAAGGTGGCACAGTGGTTAGCGTTGCTGCCTCACAGTGACCCAAGTTCAATTCCCAAACTGAGTCACTGTCTGTGCAGTCTGCACATTCTCTCTGCATCTGCGTGCATTTCCTCCAGGTGCTCTGGTTTCCTCCCACAGTCCAAAAGACATGCTGGTTAAGTGCACTGGCCACACTAAACTCTCCTGCAGTGTACCCAGACAGGCACCAGAGTATGGTGACTGAGGGATTTTCACAGTAACTTCATTGTAGTGTTAATGTAAGGCTACTTGCGACACTAATAAATAGACCTTATAGGTTTGTTTACGCTTAAAGTCTTTTCTTTCTGATCCATTACCTGAGCAGAAAGTTGTGCATGAGATATAATTTGGTGCTATTCTAGATAGCATCTGAAATATTGCTTAATTTTCCTTCTGCATCCCAGACATTCTGGCCTTCCTTCTACCTTACGTGTGTTAGTTTTAAATCTGTATACTGCTTCATTTCTGAAAGGACACACAGATTTCTTTCATGAATGTAAATTTGACAGCAATGGGGTTGGTTCATGCATCACCACAATTCCACGAAAACCTAATTCGGCTTGGAATGAGAGACATCCACTGCTTGACATTTGATAGAAACGTTCTGAGGCTGAGGATTTGGATCAGATAAAAACTTCAAAAATTATTGAGGCAGGCAGAGCCAAAAATGAGTTAATACAGAGAGAATTTTGCTACTGAAAGTGTGCTGGAACAGCAGACAAACACAGGGTGCATTGTGCATCGAGGTGCATTAAACATATCTGACAGCAGTAGATAGGTGTCAGTATATTTGGAATAACATTGCTGTGCGTCACTATTCAGAGGCGTGTCATCCCTAAAAGCTTTATCTTAGTCACATGCAGTTTTGTCCAACATCATGAATGCAGCAAATCCAATTACACATTATTCTAATTTGGAATTGGTACCACAATTAAAAATGCTTAAGGTCATAAATCATCAGCAGCAGCGCCTTCAGGTCAACGTGAGTAAATTGCAAAGCTTTAACTGGCTATTTCAATTAAGAATCCAGTACTTTGAATGGCTTTTGCAGCATGAGAAAATTGCACTTTCTAACACTATTACGTATACCTCTCCAGGACATAATGCAGTTTTAACAGTGAGATATCCAATGCTAGCAGGCAGTCTAAAAACATACACCAAATTGAATACTAAAAGAGAACAATTAATGGAACGCAAAAGCTTCCATGTTTGTGGACAGCACTTTTTGACAATGGCAGAACTAACCTACAACACAAACTCACTAACTCACTAAGCAGCATGGTGGCACAATGGTTAGCACTGCTGCCTCACGGCACCAGAGACCCGGGTTCAGTTCCAACCTCGGGTCACTGTCTGTATGTAGTCTGCACATTCTCACCATGTCTGTGTGGGTTTTCTCCGGGTGCTCCGGTTTTCTCCCACAGCCTGAAAGATGTGGTGGTTAGTTGGATTGACCATGCTAAATTGACCCTAGTGTCAAGGGGATTAGCAGGACAAAGGAAGGTTATGGGAAGAGGACCAGATGGGATTGTGGTTGGTACAGACTCGATGGGCTGAATGGACTCCTTTCCCTCCACCACCACTTCCTGCACCTGCACCCACTGCACTGACAGAAAATCCAACATCATGGCGGGTGCCAAAATCAGCAACCCTGGCACGATTCTCCCAACATGACGCGCAACAAGTTACTTAAATCTTTTTTAGTATATTTTAAATATGTTCAGCAATTCATTATCAGGAACTTCCAGGTCCCGATCGAATCTCCCACCCCGCCAGAAGTACTTCATTCTGGCGGGGTTCAGACTAGCTGCCAACATTCGGGAGCCTAGTGGGAGACCCTGCCGGAATGAAGGGGGGACAATCGGGGCCCCCCAGGATGTCAGGTAGTGGGGGGCGGGGGGGGGGTGCCCCCTGGGCATGAGCACCCTGGCACTGCTCAAGACACAAAGTGCCCATACCCGGGGGCACCTTGGCTCTTCCCATTGGGCATCGAGTAGTGCCAAATGGGTGTGGCCTACCATGAGTGGGGCCTGAGGGCGATCGGTAGGGGTAGGGTAGTCACACTGCCACTCTGCAGTCAGGATCATTCTGGGATGGAAGGGGGGCAGTGATTGGGGCAGGCTGGGGAGGGGTGGTCTGCTAGAATGGAGCATGGCCTGCCTCCCAGGGAGATCCGACCCTGGGGCGAGGCGGGGGGAGTCTGCCGGGGTGACAGGGGTAGGGGAATCACCACTGCTGGAGGGAATGGGCTGGGCATTTGGGCATTCCGCGACAGGGATAGTCAGAGCAAGCCTGGGAATTGCTGTGGGGGCCACAATCGGAGAAGCTACGACATCTTCTCCGGAGTCTTCAACGTTTCATTGATGAAGACGAACATCTCGCCAGGGCCATCCCCACACCCCCACTTCTTGCCTTCAAACAACCACACAACCCCAAACAGACCGTTGTTCACAGCAAACTACCCAGGAGAACAGTGACCACAACACCATACAACCCTGCCACAGCAACCTCCGCAAGACATGCCCGATCATCAACATGGATGACATCATCTCACGTGAGAACAGTATCCACCAGGTACACAGCACATACTCTTGTGACTCGACCAATGTTGTCTATCTAATACGCAGCAGGAAAGCATGTCTCGAAGCATGGTACATTGGGGAGACCATGCAGACACTATGACAACGGATGAATGAACATCGCTTGACAATCACCAGGCAAGACTGTTCCCTTCCTGTTGGTGAACACTTCAGTGGTCACAGGCATTCGGCCTCTGATCTTTGGGTATGCATTCTCCAAGGCAGCCTTCACAAACCACAACAGCGGAGAGTCACTGAGCAGAGACTAGTAGCCAAGTTCCACACGTATGAGGACGGCCTCAACCTGGATCTTGGGTTCATGTCACACTATCTGTAACCCCCATGACTTGCCTGGGCTTGTAAAATCTCACTTACTGTCCTGTCTGGACACAGCTCTTTAACCTCTGCCTAATGCTATCTCCACTCACATTGTCTGCATCTTTAAGACTTGAATAGCAGGTTAGCTGTAAAGATTTGCATTCTAATCAGTATTCTGTAAACTGTGTGTGACTTTGTATGCCCTTCTCTGATCAGAACCTTCCACACGCCTGACGAAGGAACACCGTTTCCGAAAGCTTGTGGGATTACTATCAAATAAACTGGTTGAACTTTAACCTGGTGTTGTGAGACTTCTTACTGGGGCCACATTCGGGCCGTGGGGGGAGGCTGGAAGGGCAGCCCTGCTGGGGTCCTGATCTGGCCAACAAACGGGGAGTCTGACAGATCAGGACAACTGCACATACGCAGAGTTCCTGAGCTGTCAGGCTCTGGCAACAATATGCCCCCTCCTCCCCCGGTTTTTAATGATAGTCATGACTGGGAACTCTGCAGTGCACAGAGTGCGGAGATTCAGGTGAGAAGCTGATCTGACAAAACAGTCGACATTTAGAACAGTTTTCCCACCAATTCAGCAATTTTGGGAGAATCGCAGCCCCTCTCTCTGTCATTTTAAAATCATTAATTAACAAACTATCAAGCTTGTTTACAACCCAATCATTCATATTTTTTCATTGCCTGCTGTCTTTCCTGAGGATGATAGAAAATTCATTATCACATGAATAGGCGAGGCCAGAAGGTTGTGTGATTTCAAGAAATTAGATGTAGCGCTTGGGGCTAAAGGGATCAAAGGATATGGGGGGAAGGATGGATCAGGATATTGAATTTAATGATGAGCCATGATCATGATGGATGGCTGAGCAGGTTCAAAGGGCTGAATGGCCTTCTCCTGTTTCTACTTTCTATGGTTCTAAAGGCCTGTCACTGGGGCCAGAGTTGCCAAAAACAGCAGAGTTTGCTGGAGAAAGCAGCAGTGTCTGCGTGCTTTTTAAATGACTCTTTAAAAACTTCTTGGTGCCTTCAATGAATGATTAAGGACTGATTCTGAGAGCATGGGATCTTTATAATTCTAACCGTGATCAGAGCCACATGATGTGACAGCCTACAGTGCTGATTTTCAGCACCCAAAAGGTACGTATTGACATGTAGGTGTCCACTTCGAACATCACTGCAACAAAACTTAATTACTGTATTATTTTTCATATTAACTCAAAGTTACAAAAGCTGGCTATATTGCAGCATCTTAAAACAGGCATGAGAAACAGGCACTGATAAAAATGTGAGGTTGGAAGGGAGCAAAGGGAAGGCTTTACGGTCAGGAAATAAGCTTCCTAAGCACCCATTCTTGGCCTCATTCTTCCCCAAAAGTCACTAATTGACCATCCAATGTTTGATTGAATGTGCAGAGACAGCAGGAAGGGGTCAGTGGGATGCAGGAAGGGGTCGTGGGAGAAAGCAGACCTCTCTGCCTCTCTCACCCCACCAACAGACATAAGATCCTGTCCTGGTGTTTCCTAGGTATCATTAGCAGACCCTCACTTTTCAACCTATCTACTAATGATTTGGATGAAGGAGTGGGGAGTTATATAAGCAATTTTTCAGCTGATACTGAGTTAGAAGGCACAATAAATTGAGCAGATTTGAATAATGACATGAACTGGCTAAGCCAGCAAGTGGATGGAATTCAATATGAACAAATATGTAATCATCATCCACTTTGGATCCAAGAAAGTCAAATCTTTTAATAGTATGAAACACAATCAATAACACTTGGTTTTGTCTCTTTTAATGAGACTAGCTTTATATCCCAGATTTATTAATTTCATTTAAATTTCACCAGCTGCAGCGGGGATTTAAACCCATGTCCCCAGAGCATTAGCCCAGGCCTCTGGTGTCTAATACAATGACTTTACTACTCATTTCCCTTCTCGCTATAAAATGAAGCATGTATGTGAATATTTCACATGGATGATGAAAAGGAGATTAAGAGTTCAGCCTCAAGGTGACCAAATGGATTTAAAAAGAGACATGCATGATGCTTGCCAATTGAATGATCTTTGCTGGAGAGGCCTCACATTCCACCACAGAATAGTTGGCTTGATAGAGGACGTTATTTAATAGTACTTCCCCCTTTTTCAACTTTTTCAGTACTTTCGTAACAGCTGCTTCTGATATTACCATTCCATTTAAAAGCACAAGAATCATTCAAACATTTCTTATGGTTTTGTATTGTCAGCTTCCAAGACAGACAGTGCAATAAGTGGCTAGCGTTGGGGAGGGAGGAATGAAGTCAATTTTGCAATAAAAGGATTTAATCGTATTCATTCTTATGACAACATCAGAGAAAACTTAAGAAATTTTACATTATCTTTCTACCGCCTAGATTACCTGTTGGGAGTTGATACACATGTAATTCCAAGACATAGGCCTATCAGCATTTGCACTGAAGCTGTTCTATCATTCAATCACTTAGTTATTAAGGATATTCTCATTTGTGTGAAGTTCAGTTCTCTGTAATGATTTTTTGCTGAGGTAGTTAGTTCTGGCATGTGGGGATCATCTTCAGCCTTGTCTTGTTCAGAAGGGAAGCTTGCTTTCAAGCCCTATCCTTTAATACTTGGAATTTTTTGTTGAATATTCCTCTGCCTGATTTTCCAACTGTCGTCATGAATTGTGCTTCCCTTATCTCTACATAACAGCTCTCAGTGCTCAATAGAAGACTAACAACCCTGTGTTTAATGTGTGGAACTTCAATGTAATGCTGGGAAATATAAGTGTTTGAGAAAGGCATATAAACAATGTTATTCTCCCCCTTGTCCCTGTTATTTCAAGAGCGTGGTATGGATGTTCATGAAATATGACTTCTACTTTCAAAAGTAAAGTAGCCTGATAACTCACGAGTGACAAAGTTGCAGGTAAATTATGGTCTGTCTCACAAGCGAAAATTAAAATCATATTTCACTATCCTGTGTAGCCTATTCTATTTATAATGTTCATTTGTTCCAATAATTAAATAATTTTAAGATTCATTTAAATTCTATTCATTTTTTATTCAATTTTAACATTGACTATTATAAGCACCAAAGCTGTGTTTCTGTCTGTTATAATCAGATGAAATGTTCTTTCTCTGCTCACTGAGTCTTACTTTCTCAATGTTAGTGGCTGCAATCTTCAAAATCCCTCAACTGGGATTAGGCTTTGTGCAATTCATTGTTCCATCTCATTCTAAAAAGCTTTGTGTTTCATCAGCAAATCAGAGTTAGTTGGAATATTTCACTTCTTTCTTCAGTACAAACAACACACTGCTCAAGATTCTTTCAAATTAAACATCAGATTATATCAAGAACAGTCAATGGCATGATTTAGCAATCTTTGTGGTGTGAGTATATGGGTTGTGCTGTGTGAGTATACAGTTTGCACTATATGAGTATACAGTCTGTGCAGTATGAGTATACAGTCTCTGCTGTTGAGTATACTGTCTGTGCTGTGTGAGTATACAGTCTGTGTTGCTTGAGTATACAGCCTGTGCTGTGTGAGTATACAGACTACTGCATGAGTACACAGTCTATGCTGTGTGAGTATACAGTCTATATTGTGTGAGTATACAATCTGTCCTGTGTGAGTAACAGTCTGTGCTGTGTGAGTGTACAGTTTGTGCTGTGTGAGTGTAAATCTGTGCTGTGTGAGTATATAGTCTGTACTATGTGAGTGTACAGTCTGTGCTGTGTGAGTATACAGACTGTGCTGTGTGAGCAAATACTGTGGATATGCTCAGATGACCCCTGGGGTGGGCAAATCAAACATTTAATGCAACAGACGTGGCATTTTACATGTGACAAACTTTTGTTTCCAAAAATTGCGGCCTGGGCTGCGCCGTCGGGACTGGTGGTATTCACATTGGTTTTTGACCAAACCTTACACTGCCAAATTTTGGATAAATTCCACCCAATATATCTTTTAAAGTTAATATCGTTGTGCAACTGGTAACTGCAAAATGTGTAAAGTTGGCTTATGTGACTTATGCTCTGAATTCAGTTCATGCTTTGTGGCAGTTACCCTCCCCCATTTAACTGAGTTGCAATCAGAGCCTTTAAATGGGTAAAATCAAACATAAATCTACACCGATCACACTGCAGCAGGTATGTGGAGAAGCCAATGCTACACAATGTTCTTATTTATCAAATCGAATTTTTAAATTTAAATTGCCATCTTTTAAATTGTCTGACATCTTCCGTCCATCAGACTTTGAATCCTCTTGCCCAATGGGACCAGAAAGCATGTGAGACAACCCAAACACAACTCTGCTCATTGACTTTTACTTCCCCTATAAGGAGATTCCAGTTGCTTTACTCTTGCCACTCCACTTAATGGAGAACAGCTTATAGTTCTCGATGTTAGATTCAAATACTCATCCATTTCCCTCCCCTCCAATTAATATTTCTTACAATTAGGATGGGAACTGTTTCAAGATACAATTCTAATCCTAATTTTGTGATTCAGTTGTGCAAAACTTTTAGTGCGTCACCGAAAGTATGACATGTGCATTTTCAATGATCAATTCAAGGCCAGATTTTCCACAGGTTTGGGTGCAAATTCAGATGGGTTCCTTAAGGAAGGGGCAGTAAATTGTAAAACAGCTCCAATTTCGAAGGGATGAGGAGAGTTAAACGAGAAAGTAAGATGGGGACAAACCCTCTGAAGTTTGAGGAAAAGTTCACATAAACGTTTGTTTGAGTGGAAATGACCAGCTGGCCTATCAAGCAGGAAAGAGATAGAGGGGGCGATTCTCCCAAAAAAGTTCCAAGTACTGAATTCAACGGAAAAATGGAGCAAATCACAATTGTTTTTTCACTGGGAATTCAGACTTGAATCTCCCACACTCTGTGCAATGCAGAGGTTACAATCGTGAATATTATTAAAAGCCCGGGGGAACGGGACCGACTTACACCAAAATCTGACAGTTCCAGGCCTCTGTATACACACAGTGGCACCAAACTGACATCCTCCTGATTGCTGGCCAGCTCGATCGCTGGCTAGCCTGGGAACCTCACAGTGCTGACCCCCCACCAGCAGTCCCCCCAAGGCCCAATCGTAGCCCCACAATCATTTCCAGGCCAGCCCCGACTCCTCTCAGTTCAGAAGCACCCCAATCTCCAGCCACCCCCACACCCTCCAGCAGTGACGATACCCCCCCATCAGCACCCCCAACCCGGCAGATCACTCCACTGGAGGCAGACTCCCCCAGCAGACCAACCCTTCCAGCCCGCCCGGATTGCTGCCTCCCTCCAGCCCCGACAGGTCCTGTCTGCAGAGCGGCAGTGGGATCATCCCCCACCAATCGCCTCTAGGCCCTGCTCCTAGCTGGCCATGCCCCCTAGGTACTGCCCTTTGGCACTGTCCCTTGGCCCTGCCGCTTACATTGCCCAATGCCTAGTTGATAGTCCCAAGGTGCCCCCTGGGCATGGGCACTTTGCCCCTTGGACAGTGCCAGGGACACAGGCTGGCACTACCAGGATGCCCATGCCCAGGGGGCACCATCCCACACCATCTGACCTCCTGTGGGGCCCCGATTGCACCCCCCCTTCACTCCAGCAGGGTCTCTAGTTTCCTGAAAGTGGGGAGCTTCTCTGAACCCAATCGGAATGAAATTGTACTTATGGGATGAAAGGTGCTGTCAGGCCTGGAAAATTCAGTCCTGGGCCTGATAATCACATTTAAGTTACATTAAAAATAGATTAAAATGACTTACCTGGTGTTCCTGTCAGTTTCCTGCGTGGTTCCAACTACGCTGGATAACTAACAGAGGGAGATGCGCGTGCGTCGGGAATGCATGTATGAATTCCGTGAATCGGCACATGTGTGCACATCTCCCGGCCCCACCTGCTAAAAAATTAGTGGGTTGGAAAGGGAAAATCAACCCCAGAGAATGTGGTGAATTGGTGCAGTGACAACAATCTCTCCCTCAATGTCACTAAAATGAAAGACCTAGTCATTGACTTCAGGAAGCCTAGTGGAGGACATGCCCTGTCTACATCAATAGGGATGAAGTGGATAAAAGCAAAATACTGCAGATGCTGAAATCTGAAACAAAAGCAGAAAATGCTAGAAAATCTCAGCAACTCTGATAGCATCTGTGGAGAGGGAATAGAACCAATGTTTTAAGTCTCGATGACCCTTCGTCAGAACTAAGGATGAAGTGAAAATGGTTGAGAGCTTCAAATTTCTCAGTGTTCAGATCAGCAGCAAACTGTCTTGGTCCCTGCACGCCGATGTTATAGTTAAGATAGCCCACCAATGCTTCTACTTTCTCAAGAGGCTAAGGAAATTCTGCATGTCCACTATGGCTCTCACCAACTTATACAAATGCAGCACAGAAGGCATTCTTTCTAGTTCTATCACAGCTTGGTATGGCTCTTGCTCTGCCCAAGACTGAAAGAAACTACAAAGGGTTGTGAACATAGCCCAATCCATCACTCAAACCAGCATTTTCTAAAACCTAAAAACCTAAAATCTTCCAGAGGATTTTTCAACAACCCACTCAGACACTTATCACATTGTGAGCCAACCAATCTCACTGAAACTTTGTCTTTCTTGTGAGAGTTTTCAATCACCACGTTTGAAGATCTTATCTTGGAATTCTCTCCTGAAGTCATTCCCATGCAGACAGCTTCAACAATGACCCACTTTGCAGCTTCAGTCCTGCTTTGTGAGATTCCTTTTCCCTGGATCTCCAAGTACACTCAGGCTTCACCTGCCAAGCAACATCTCAGATCTTCAACTATGCCAAGCAGACCATCACTGCTCCAAAGGAGTACCTTTGCCCCAGCAGTCTCTAGCACCGAGTCACCAACCTTTGACTGCCTTCTCAGATCTTCAGGGCTTCTCTGTGCTAATGTTGCATAAAGCCTGCTCCCTGTAGTGCTTTATTTACCTCAGAGCTATTTCTCTGTTCCTGTCTTTTAACTTAATTTAATGTGACCTATCTTTGTCCCTTACCTGGGACTTTCTCTATGGGACCTCTCTCTGTCCATCTCCCACGTACTGCTCCCTGAGACACTTATTCACAATGGTCCTCCATTCCAGATGATTTGACCTACATTTCTGTGCTTTTTTCTGTGCAGGCAGTCCTCAGCCCAAAGACTATCAAATACCCATGCTGTGCATGTCAGCTCCAGATGATGCGTGTGGGAGAGGCTTAAGGTTCATTGGGAACTGGAGTTTCCAACCTCCAAACTTCAGATTAAAATAAATTCAGGTTTCATCACAGGTCCCACCTACTTGAAAATGACCCATGGCAGGATAGAGCCAGCGAACACTGGACACTGGTGCAAATCTTTGCATCTGTCTGTTTCCCTACCCATTCAAATTAGGGCTTGAAATCTTGCCCATAGAGTATTTGGTAGGCCTTGGCATTGTGTGGCATCATACAATCCACTTTCTGCTACTTAACCCAAGGGCCAACTATGTGATGTTTCTAATAATCATTGATGAATAAGGCAGTATAATTAATAAAAAGAAGTAAACTTTCACTTTGTATAGAAGGTAACGAGCCATTTTAAATAACATGGTAGCTAGAAAGTCCATTTATTTATCAAGGTAGGCTTACATTAACACTGCAATCAAGTTACTGTGAAAATCCATTAGTCGCCACACTCCAGTGCTTGTTCGGGTATACTGAGGGAGAATTTAGCATGGCCAATGCACCTAACCAGCACGTCTTTCAGATTGTAGGAGGAAACTTATTCAGACACAGGGAGAATGTGCAGACTCTGTACAAACAGTGCCGGTAATTGAACCCATATCCCTGGCGCTGTGAGGCAGCATTGCTAACCACAGTGCCACCATGCCACCCTCACTATGTTGTTGACCTTATGATATGCAATTGAACACTGGATTCAAACAATGCAATGGGATTTATTTATTTAATTTCATAACATGAGGATTAAATAGATTCCATTGAAAAACTGAAAATAATCAATTACCTTCGGAGCTAAAACAACATGGAATATTTTCCTCTTGGCTTTAAGCATTAGAGTGGGGAATGTGGGAAAGAATGCGGTGGCTAGCACTGCTGCCTCATAGCGCCAGGGACCCAGGTTCAATTCTTGGTTTGGGGCACTATCTGTGTGGAGTTTGCACATTCTCCTCGTGTCTGCGTGTGTTTCCTCTGTGTTGTCCAGTTTCCTCCCATAATCCAAAAGTGGGCAGGTTAGGTGAATTGGCCATGCTAAATTGCCCCTTAGTGTCAGGGGGATTAGCTAGGATAAGTGCATGGGGTTACAGGGATAGGGCCGGGTGGGACTGTGGTTGGTGCAGACTCGATGGGCCAAATGGCCTCCTTCTGTGCTGTAGGATTCTATAATGGTTGACTACGTAATGTATCTCACAATGTCATAGCATGTGAAAAATGTTCCGTTTCCTAGCGTTGTTGCTGTTTACAGATGAATATTCTGTCTTCAGATATCAAATTATATAAGTTTCTGTGAGACTGCTTTGTCTTAAATTATTACCATAAAAGAGTTGTTCATTTAATGCCTAAGTGTCACATTAACTCCCAGATAACGTTAATTTATATCCCAGCAATTTAACTCTACAAATTAATAGGTATCCATTTCTCCGTGGAATGATTGTTACCCTATTAAGGTGTGTTGTTTTAACTTCATTTCTTTGGACTTTATTCAACGGCCATCTGTATACCATTTGGAATGTATGCATATTTCCTGTATGCCTTTGCAAGTGCTTAATGTAAATGAACTTAAAATACATTTTTTATTATTCCTACATCTTTATCTGTTTCATAAAAAATCATTTACAAATTAATCATTTTGAAATATATCTGAGAATCCTACATAATAACTAAAAGAACATTTTACAATTTGTTATTACAATTAGACAGTATTAACGCCAAAATAAAATACTGCAAATGCTTGAAATCTGAAATAAAATCCAAAATGGCCAGAAATATTTATAGGTCAGGCAATGCCTGTTAAGAGAGAAACAGAACTAATGTGGGGAATTTTAACCAAAAATAAACAGTAGGGTTTGGCTCATCTGGGGAGGAGTTGAAGTCCTAAAACTCAGATTCTCAATACAAACCCATCTCCAGTTCCACTTTGGCTTTAACTGAGCTAAGGAGGTGGGTAAGTGATCAACCCGCTCCAAGACGCAAGAGCCTTGGGAAATTCCACAGTTATATTGAAGCAAGGACTTGGCAATCCAGGAAGTGAGTGCCTTTACATGTGGTTCCTGTATGCCTGCCTGAGAAAAGCCTGCATTAGTGAACTTACATACCTTGTCAAACTTCACCAAATGGTCTCCAGTCCTTCCCCTCAGGCCTCCCTATCCCTGACTTCAGAGCTGCCAATCCAACAGATCACCAAATTCCCACAAAATCTTTGACTTCTGACTAGGATTCTGACACATTTCCCATGAGGCCTCCAATTAAGTACTCTGATCCTCTGAAAAGTACTTTTCACTGTATGATAATATGCGTGACAGTAATTAATCAAATCAAAAAGATCTCACCTTCACCCCTTTCAATGTAATTACTGCTCCCCACCCCCCACAACCCCACCTCCCCAGTCAGGGGTCCATTAAGCCCAGACTTATACACTCCAAGTTTGCTAGTCACATCTATCCACCTTAAAGTCTCCAATTTTCTCTTGCTCAAGCCATTGACCTCCCCACCCCAGTCCTGCCAATCCTTGATGCCATCCAAGACTCAGGGGTTACAGTGGCATGGGGACTTTCTCCACTGTGAATTAAACCAGACCCAACAACAAGGCTAAATTTCCCCTCGCCCTGATTAATCCCCCTACCCTCCTAAGATCAAAACCTCCCCTTTCCATTGACCCCATGGATTTACCTGATCCCGAAACCTATACCACTAATAAAGTTTAAAGTTTATTTATTGGTGTCACAAATAGGCCTACATTAACACTGCAATGAAGTTACTGTGAAAATCCCCTTGTTGCCACACTCCAGTGCCTGTTCGGGTACACTGAGGGAGAATTTAGCACGGCCAACACACATAACCAGCACATATTTCAGATTGTGGGAGGAAACCGGAGCATCCGGAGGAAACCCATGTGGACACGAGGAGAATGTGCAGACTCCACACAGACAGTAACTCGTGAATCAAACTTGGGTCTCTGGTGCTGTGAGGCAGCAGCGCTACCATTGTGCCACCATGCTGTGCTTATATAGAACTCTCCATTGTCCAACTCCAAAGAAACAAGACAGATTCGACCCTCACCCTGATTGATGCCCTCCTCGCCCTTCTGAGATCAACCCGTGAACAGGGCAGACAGTCAAGTCGGGCAGCCCTAATGCATGGATCTGTTAATGGCCACCTTTCCAGGCCAAGGCACAAACTTACAAGGAGACCCTCCTTCCTCCTCACCGGGTGACCAAAGACCAGGAGCATGGAGCTGAAGTGCAAACAAAATTTGAGGATCAGCCCCTTTAACTAATGAAAAAGGTGCTGCAACTTCTGATAATCTTTGTACACATGGAACTCCTCAAGGCCACAGAAAATAGAGGTAGCCTGGGAATGTGTGATCCGTCTCAACTTCTTGTTGCATGGAACTTCAACATGCAACACCTTCCACGCCAAATCCCCAGTGGTGAAAGGGAGGTCTCCCACAAACAGAACTCTCCAATGGGGACCAGTGCCACTGCTGGATCACAGGATAGAATGCCATAGCATGTCTGGATGGTTGATGAGTGTGAGAAAGAGAAGGATGTGCATCAGCAAACACCCATATAGGAGACCACACCGTGCTGAATGAAAGGGCACGGACGGAATTTCCATGAGACGGCTCAAATTGCCGGGCCGATGTTCTCAGGGATGTTTCAGGATGTGGGGCCAATGACCTGAGCTGGGAAGAGTTATAATATTGACAGAATAGAATTTAAAATAATGACTCATTGTAAACTGAAATAATACTAATTTGCATTCTCAACACATTTTTTTCTCTCATATTCTTTATCTGCATCATAGCTAGTAATTTGGAAAATCATTACAGCAAATAAACTGCACTAATGTTCTTTCATTGAATCCAAAATACTGGTAGTCTTTGTCATTCTCACGTGTAGGTAACACAATGCTTTGCAGCAATAACAATGGTCAGTACAAGGACATTGTATTTCTGCACAGCAACCACTCCTGTGAGGCACAATTGAACAAAATTGTTTTGCCAAGTTGAATAGTAATTGCCTGATTCATGATCACATTACCAGCCTTTTATTGAATTTCAATGCATCTTCACTTTAATCAAGTGTTCTGCCGTTGTACTTTCTCATAATTCTTCCCTTATCTAAATAATTTCACCTTGCTTTGATGCAATTTAACCTTATCAGCTGAGTGACCATATTGTTGTGTCTTTTAGCACCAAGTTAATTCATTTACAATTCAAACACACATATTGAATCTAATTTAGTGCATTACTATGTGCAGTTTAATTAAGGTGCCTTCACACTGTGTCTAGAGATGTGAATTCAAATTCTTTATTGTATTAATTAATGTATTACTGTTAATGTTCTTGTTGTATTATGGTTAACGTGAGTGCCATTAATAGCTAGCTCCCTTTATACCATTGATTTTCTCATGCATCTAGATGCCTGATATGAGTTTTTCTCGTAATAAGCCATTACTAACTATAAACAGGGTTTTCATTAGGTTATACTGGTTCCCTATTACTGGCTGAGATATTTGTGTCAAAGATATAAAAGTCAACCAATATTCTTGTTCAATGGCAGGGTGCTACTGAAAGTTTAAAAATGCATTTCAAAGAATTTAGTTGTGCGCAATAAATTAAATCTGAATAATGAGTAATTTCCTGTACTGTACCAGGAAATAAAGCTTGGTGTGTAAGTAAAAAAACACAGCCAAAATGTAGTCAGCAATTCTTAATTTGATGATATCATATAATCAGAATTCATTATCACTTTTTTGGTTCACCTCTGTACAATCTAACAAGCTGTTAATAGAAGAAGTTCCTCTCCTCTTGTGCATTTGGCAGCTGATTTGATAGGTTGAAAGCTTCTCCAGATTACAGGAGTAATGGTGCAGTAAATGTAAGAAAGAATTGTTTCCACTGTCCAATGTATTCTTGCAAGTCAGTGTGCAGTTGTTACAATATGTGTGTGGTCATTTATTTCTGAACTCAAATGTTTGAAACACTGGAACTCTTGGAAGAAGTCTAAACAAAAATGAACTGTGCATGCAGATGTTTCTGTTTGTGGACAGCATTATATATTCTCCACTTTGAATTGACTTTGACAATAGAACCACAGAATCCCTACAGTACAGAAAGAGGCCATTTGGCCCATCAAACCTGCAGCAACTCTTGAAAAGACAATCTTACCTCAGACCACTGGCCTTCCTCCACCGCCCTAACTCTATTCCAGTAATCCTGCGTGTTTATCATGGCCAATCCATCTAAACTACACATCTGTGGGAGGAAATCAGAGCACCTGGAGGAAAGCCACACAGACATGGGGAGGACGTACAAACGCCACCCAAGGCCGGAATCGAATCCAGGTCCCTGACGCTGCAAGGAAGCAGAGTTAAACAGTGGGCCACTATGTCACCTTTACAGAAGAGGCATGAATGAAATCTGTCAACTGCTGCAGCCAGAACTGCAAACTCAAAGTAGAACATGGACTGTATTGGCTTTGGCTGCCAAGGTGACCATGCCTTTTAACTTTTATGTATGTGGCTCCTTTCAGATCGCTGCTGCAATTATAAATAACATCTGACAATTTGAAGTACACTGCTACAGAATGGGTGTCACTGAGACTCTGTAGAAACAGATGTTGGTACATTCATGAGCTTCTGAAATATGCAATTCTTTTTCATTAGAGACAAGCAGACAGAGCGAGAATACAATTTTGCATTGATTTCAAACTCCTTCATGGTACCTGGTGCTTTATATTGCATCCACAATGCTTTGCATACAATTCAAGTGAACCAAAGCATTTTCATGAACTGAAAGGGATTTCATTCCCTCAATGGACATTGTTCCAGTAGTAGCGATGGGGGGGACATTCCACTCCCATTTGTGGAGGCGGGGGGGTAACAGCAGAGGTGTTGGAGAACCCCACTGCCTAATAGTGTCAGAGGTCAGAGCTAGGGCAGTGCTGGGAGACGTTTTATGGCAGAGGTGCTGTGGGGTTCCTTAGGGGGGATACCAAGGGATTCCATGTTTGGATGGGTTTGGGACTGGTGTCCTGTGGTGTGGGAGAGCGGGAGTTCCATGGTGGGATGGAGGTGGGTCCATTTGTTTTTATATCAGAGTACCCTTTAAAAAGGCAACCAGCTCTGAACTGACCTGCCCCTTGAATTTCTTTTAACAAAATGTCAAAAGAATGGCATGAGAAAATCGAGCAGTACAGCTGAAGGGCCACAGTCTATTTTTCCCACTCATCTTGTCAAAATATGTCAAAATCCCAGCCATAGTTTCTTCACTCTGCAGCAGTTTTCCGTGGCATCTCTGTTTGACATTCCAAGACAAGTTAAATTCTGACTACTGGGAAATAGGGGTTATCCGGACATGACTTGAGACATGACTCTGCTCTGAATAACACGCACAAGTTCACAGCAGGCTTACAATGAGGGGTATGCCACCACAAAGGAGATTATATAGTAAAGAATCAATATCATCACACAACACCTCTGTTGCCTGTACCACTCTGGAGAAGGGCTTTTGTACTCAGCTGAGTGTGTTTCAAGATTTGCTGTAGTATGTCGCATGTTTGGCAACCTGGGTCATTGTGAGGGGACAGCACTTGACATCATCAATCCAGTGAGAAACTGAGGAAGGAGGAGCACATGAAAGAGGGGGAGGAATGGAGATACAGGACTGGATTTTCCACCCACCCTTGCCTCAACATCAGAAAATCCTGCCCCAGGTCAACTAATCTTTGTATGTTTGTGTCTCGTCCGCTCCAATTCCCATGGTGAGCAAGACGGGAAATATCTGGCCAGATTGCTAATGGAAGTGGCCATCCACTCCATGTTGAAAGGGTTGTATATATTCTAAGCTCATATCTCATATCATGTGAGTTCTAGACTGGTCCAAGTTGCTTGACAATTGAACTTAGGCTTTCCGTTAGGTTTTCTGTTGCATCAACAATCCATCAGCCTAGTTCTGTAGCTTGGCCATTTTCTGACTCCTTTGCAACAGAACAAGTGTGCAACCTGGGCTTCACATGAGCTGGCACCCAGAACAGTTTTCTGTGCACTTTTTCTTTCTATTCTTTTGTGGGGTGTGGGTGTTGCTAGCAAGGTCAGTATTTGTGGTCCATCCCTACTTCCCTTGAAAAGGTGGTCGGCTTCCTTCTTGAACTGCTGCAGTCAATCTGGTACAGGTAAGTCCAGGCTAAACTGAACTTTTGTGCATTCAAATTTTGCCTGAAAAATGGGGGCGACAAGTTTAATGGCACCCTGCAGTGGTTGAACAAAGTCCACATGAAAAAACACATTTGATTTGTCAAGTTAATGGCAGTTGCTGTTTCACAAACAGCAGACATAAGTTGTTGACATTTGTGGCTCCCAGTTGTTTTTGGCCTTTAATAGCTGCTCAGCAAATTGAACCATTTCATTCTTAATTTGTCTTTTTATTCCCCCCTCATACTACCATGAAGCACCTTGGGTTGTTTTCGTACAGTAAAGATGCTATATAAATGCAAGTCATCATGACTGTTTCATTTAGTCAGTGGCGAGTCATCGCAATCACGTTAAGTGGCCATTTTAGATAATTTGGTTTTGCTTCCAGATGTGCAGTGCTTTTGAGGTGTGACACTTCGAGATGGGACAACCTCAGGAGAACCAACTCACAGTAACAATCCATAGTTTGTGGAAAGGTAGCAAACAAATTATGGGACATGAAAATATTTATTTTGCAGTAGCCCATCTTGCACATAAAGATAAAAGAAATTTTAATGAGGGGGGAGGCTGTCAAATTCCAGAAGTACTTGGACCAGTGAAAAATTAATCAACTTAAACAAGAATTTTAAAACCAATTTGTTTTCTTTTACAAAGAACAATAACAAAGCTAGATGTGTCAAATGCATATTTTTATTTGAATTTATTTTGCATAAGGAAATGTTGACACAAATGTTGTTTGAACTACTTTAGTTACAATAGGAGAGTGAACTTAACAGGCTTTAGTCTCTCTTGATGAATTGTGAGCGTGGCATGTTGAGTCCCACCTCACAACAGGGACCCAACATCCTTTCAAGATATTAGATCTCATTACAGATAAACAGTTTGCTGCAGTGATTTCCAGTTTAGTGAAGTCTGATTTTTATTTTTGGAATCATAATAAAGGGAAGAAAGATTGGAAGAAAGACTTGCATTTATGTAGGATCTTTCATACAGGATGTTCCCAGGCCCATTACAGCCAATGGAGTACATGCCAATATATCTGCCTATTGAAAAAGTAAAGTTAACATAGAGAAAAAATATACTAATACATTTCTAATAGCTCGCTACCTCAGTTAAAATGCACAACCTTTCATTAATTATTCCTGCATACATTTGGCATTCAGTAAGAAAGTATGTATGTTCATGGAGCTTATGATATGTTTTAAAATGACCCAAAGCACTTCACAAACTCTTAATTAGTTACAATCATTGTTATACGTTGCAGAACATGACAGCCATTTTGCACAAGGATTGTTTTCCTTTAATGACACGGCGAACATTTGTGGAAAGAGAATAACAGAGTTAATGTTTTGACTCCAATTTGACTCTTCTTTGGAACTGAAGAGAAGTAGAAATGTGGGTTTTATGCTGTTGAAAGAAACAAGGGGAGGTAGAACAAAGGTCTAGGGTTGGTTAGAGGGTGGGAGAGAATAAATCACAAAGCTGGAACCAAAGGCAAAGGGAATAATAATGATTGCAGCAAAGAAACAAAGTACTCGTCCAGAGTTAGTCTAAATGACAGAATAATAGACATCTCTGTTTGAAAGCTTAAAAATAACAAGATAATTGGACAAGGCACTTGGCAAAAAATAATCAAAATAGGAGCTGAATTCATGGCCTGAAGGTGTTTAACTCAATGTTGATTCCAGGAGGCTGTAAAGCCCAGATTGGTACTCTGGGAACATGGGTTTATATCCCACCACGGCAGCTGGTGGAATTTAAAATTTAATGAATAAATTTGGAATATAAAGCTAGTCTCAGCAATTGTGACCTGTCAAATATCATAATTTTTTGTAAAAACCCATCTGGTTCACTAATACCCTTTAGGGAGGAAATCTGGCACCTCCACCTGGGGCTGGCCAACATGTGGTTCCAGACCTAGAGCAGTGTGGTTAAATCTGAAGATGAGATTCTGTTCTTATCACTAGTCACTAGTGATAGTGATCACTAGTAATATCACTAGTCCAGTGATATTACCACCATACTCATATCTCTTGCCAGATATATTGAGGCTGTTGAAATTTGAGGAATTCAACAGATGGTTAGTACTTGAAGCTGGCAGTTGAAGGCAGAAGGCTGGCACTCCAAGGCAGTTCACTAACTGAGAAGGTTGGGAAATCACATGGTTCCTACATGCGGCTGGCTAACAGCCAAAGCCTGGGGGTGGCAAAAGGCATAGAGAGTGGGAAGAAAGGCTCGCACAGCAGATCACAGTCATTTAGTGGTCCCATCAGAAGCAATGCTGTTCCATCTTGCCCCAAATAATTAAAGAAACATTTAAAAGGATGCACCAAATGGACTTTGGACTTCCAAATAAAGATCAAGGTGCTCCCCAACTGTCGATTGCATGTATCCATTCTTCGAATGAGCAATAATTGAAAACTTTCTATCTATTCAAAGGGGTACAATGGATGTGGGACACCAACCTGAGAAATCTGGTCGCAAAATATACCAGGAATTAACCAAGATGTTTAACCAATTAATTCTGGTGGAGCGTTTTAGGTCCCATTGCAGGTTGATTTACATTGATTGAAGCCATTGTGTCACATAACCGAATAAAGTTCAAGTGCAGATGATTATATTTCACAGAATGTTTTGCTCCCCCCCCCCCCCAACTTCTGCCCCCAACAACCCACAGTATGTTTTCTGATGGCGGGAGATGACCCGATATTTCACCCCGCATCTGCATGGGTTTCCCCTGGATTATCCGGTTTCCCCCCACACTCCAAAGATGTGCAGGTCAGGTGGATTAGCCATGCTAAATTGTCCCTTAGTGTCAGGAGGTTAACAGGGTTAATACATGGGGTTACAGGGATGGGTGAGATTGTTATCGGTGTAGCCTTATGGGCCGAATGGGCTTCTTCTGCACTGTAGAGATTCTATGATTTGCTTAGAGGAGGGGTCATCTGGTCCCACCACTGTCAATGGAACTTCCCATTGAATCCACCCCAGTGATGGAGGGCTACATCGTTGAGACTGGAAGAATCTGCTATCTAAATCCCACCAATTGGGTCTTGCCGCTACTTAAACTTTTTTCTTGGATTTTCCTGCTGGTAAAGTCAAATTTTATATTAGGGAAACATGACGTGGTAAATTTTTTAAAAATGGAAATACTTGCATTAATGGAGCACTTTTCATAACCATTGAACCTCTTGAAGTGCTTTACAATCAAGTAACTTTGAGGTATAGTTGTTGATGCAATGAAATGCATTAGCCAATTTGCACACAGCAAGCTCTGACAAACAGCATTGTGTTAATAACCAGAATATCGGTTTCTTTTGTGACTTTGATTGAAGGATAAATACTAGTTTTACTTTGGAATGCTGCCATTATTTTATTATAAATGCACAAGTGGGCAGATGGGGCCTCAGCTTAATATCTCATCCAAAAGTCAGCACCTCAACAATGCAGCATTCCTTCATAAATGCACTGGAAAGTTGGGCCCCAGTTTTTGCACTCCCACCCTGAAGTGGGACTTAATGGGTGGCACAGTGGCGCAGTGATTAGCTTCTGCCTCACACCACAAGGGACCTGGGTTCGATTCCTGGCTTGGGTTACTCTCTGTGCAGAGTCTGCACACTCTCCCCATGTCTGCGTGGGTTTTCTCTGGGTGCTTTGGTTTTCTCCCACAGTCCGAAAGACGTGTGATTAGCTGTATTGGCCATGCTAAATTCTCCCTCAGTGTACCCGAACAGTTGCCGGAGTGTGGTGACTAGGGAATTTTTGCAGTGACTTGTAATATGAATAAACAAACTTTAAGTTTGAACCCATGACCTTGGGATACAGAGGCACATGTTCTACCAACTGTCATGACGAATAAGGGAAGAGAGAAAATAGACAAGAGAGAAAAAAATGAAAACCTGTTTGATTTGAATTTTAAAAACCCATTGGATCAATTTACAACCAGCAGGAGTCAGATTCCTGAGTTTCAATTGTTCTTCCTGGCCCTCCAAGGTTGAGCTTTATGTCAGGACTATAAATCAACTCATTAACAGGATTCTAAAGACATGATGTACCAGCCCTAAATACCTGCAGTGAGATCCATTCAGATTTATGGTACATATCCAGCAATTTCTTAACACTCAGGGAGACTAATAACAAGCTACTGCTTTTGCAAGGTTAATGGTATAAATGTGCAAATCATCCAGTAACTTGGAGCAATTTGCAACTCAGGACATATTTCAACAACTCATATTCTGGAGATTTATTCGTCGGATGTAAGTGTTGCATCCGATGAATGGCAGCATTTATTGTCCATCCCCAATTATTCTTGAAAAAGTGGTGATGGCGTGAACTGCTACAGATGATGTGGTGATGAGTTATTAGGATGGGTGCAGCAGGATTTTGATCCACTGACAGTGAAGGAACAGCAATATGTTTCAGAATCATGTGAGCTTGAAGAGAAATTTGGTGGAAATGTTCTCGTGTATCTGCTGTCCTTGCCTTGCTATTTGGCAGGTGTTACAGGAGCGAGAGGTGCTGTTGAAGAAGCCTTGGTGAGTTAATATAGTGCAGGCAGTAGATGGCACACACTGCAGAAAATGTGCCACTGTAGAGAATGTAAATGCTTAATGTTGTTGATCAAACAGACTACTTTGTCCTGAATGGTGTCAAGCTTCTATAACATAATTGGAGCTGTATTCATCCTGGTAATTGTTATTCCATCACACTTCTATTTTTACCTTGAAGATGGTGGACAAGCTTTGTGGAGTCAAGAGGTGAGACACTGCAAATTTCCCAGCTTCTGACCGGTTTTTGTAGTCATAGGGCTCTATTTTATCATTTTGACTCTAAGTGCTGGGTGGACTTGAAATTGGCAGTCTTTCAGATCCGACTTTTAGACCTGTTCCCAGGCATCCCCATACGCACTCTGTCTGAAAAAATATCAGCAATTCCAAATTGTGCTGCAGAAGCACCCAAAATCCTGCAGCTCTGATCGATGCCTTCTACTGCGCATGTGCAGAACAAAATAGAATGCAGCTCCCCTGCCACCTCCCTCCTGGGCCAAATAAAGCCGCCCCCTTGTTCCCACAGACATTGCCCTACCACCACAACTTTACTGACCCACTTATCCTCCTCATCCCCTGCCACCCAGATCAATTGTGGGACCCCCCCTTCCCCCGCCACTGATCTCAGGCAGAGTGACAACAGACCCCCCTCCCCCCCCACTGATCTCAGGCAGAGTGGCAGAGGACCCTCCCTTCCTTCACCCACCAATCTCAAGCAGAGAGTCATCAGATGCTCGGCATCTACCTCCTCACTAACTGAAGTGCCCGAATCAGACGTTTGTTGAGCATGTCTGTTTCGGGACATTCTAGACGGGTGAACACGGTGGTAAAGGGAAAAGTGCTCGTAAGGTTGGGCGTGCAGCCCATTAAGTCAATTTAAATGCATGCAAACGCATTTAAATGACCATCGTGCTCATTTCAGGCACGGTCCTGATCACGGCCATTTTTGGGCCTTGGTAAAGGGGGAACCGGCATGGATGTGGGCACGGATCACACTACTTGCCTCATGACTGACTTTACCAAATTTTTGCACCTGAAAACGAAAAGCTTGGTGGTAAGATCTGGCCCATAGTATCTATGTAGCTGGTCTAACTAAGTTTCTGGTCAATGATAAACTGCAGCCATGCTACTTCATGTCACAGGCAGAGTTAGACTATCTTTTGTTGAAGCCAAGTGTTGCTTGCCATTTATCAACCCAAGTCTAAATGTTATCTGATTCTAGTTACATGTGGGTACAGACTGGTTCAGTAAGCGAGGAGTTATAAATCAATCTGAAAGCTGTACAGGCATCAGTGACCATCCCCACCTCTAACCTTATGATGGAGGAAAGGTCATTGGTGAAGCAGCAGATGTCTTGCTCGGAGAAACTGTAGAAATCTTCTGTGACTGAATTGATTAGTCTTCAACAAACATAGCCATCTTCCTTTGCGCTAGGTTTGACTCTAAAACAGTTGAGATTCTTCCACGATTTTTATTGACTTCAGTTTTGAAGGCGTCCTTGATGCCATATTGAGTTAAATGCTGCCTTGATGTCAAGTGCAGACACTCTCACTCCTCCTCTGAAATTGACTATCTTTGTCCATGTTTTGACCATGAAATGCAGGGCTGAGTAGTCTTGCAGAACACTAACTGAGCATCAGACAGCAGGTTATTACTGAATAAGTGGCTTTTGGTTGCATTGTTGACAACACCTTCCATCACTTTTATTGTTGATTTTTATTGTAGCCAACATTTAAAGCAAAGAACTATAGCATTAGCCATTTGCCATTCCGTTAATTGTCAATGGCCTTTTAATCTTAATGTTAAACATTGGCTACTTCGACAGACTCACTTGTCCACACCTTCTGAAGGTTCAGTAACCTTACTTACGCATTTCTTTTTCAATAACATTGTGTTATAGTTTTTGATAACAATATTAACTGCAGCAACAAACATGACATGGACAACAGGACCCAGATGAAAATAGTAGAGATAATGGTACCAGCATTCTGACACAGACTCAGACTGGGTCATGCTAAGAATGGTAAGAAAGATATAGCATCCATATTGCCAGAGAAGCACAGTGCAGATGGATGGTAAATTACATGTTCCATAATGAAATGGGAAATCTCTGATGTTTTTTAGAGTGGATTTTGACTTTGTGCAATTGTGTAAAAAGGTTGACCAAATGATAACAGGAGCAGAAGTAAATCCCTTGACCCCACATGCCTGCTCTGCCAGCAGCACATTTTATATCTGTCCTGAAATTTATTCCCACTTTACATTGTCTTTCAAAGTGGAAGTCCACCATTGTTATTTTAACATGCAGCTGAAAGTAAGTTTGTGAACCAATGTATAAATTGTGATTTGGGGAATTTTTAATATCAGGTTAATGCATGAGAAACTTTAGCCATTTTTATGTCCATCTTGTACGGCAAAGCAAACTGTGTGTACACCAGCACTCCTGATATAAGTGATGTGATCTATAATCTTAACCCTATACCGAGTGGCACGTGGTTAGTTCTGCTGCCTCACAACGCCAGGAATTCTGGTTCAATTCCAGCCTTAGGTACTGTTTATGTGGAGTTTGCATGTTCTCCGTGCATCTGTGTGGTTGTCTTCTGGGAGCTCCGGTTTCCTCCCACATTCCAAAAACGTGCGGATTAGGTAGATTGGCCATGTTTAATTGCTCCATAAAGTCCAAGGCTGTGCGAGTTATGGGGAATTGGTGGGGTGAATGTGTGGAGTTATGGGGATAGGGCCTGTAAGATGGTCAATGTAGAGTTGATGGGCCAAATGACCTCCTTCTGCACAATAGGGATTCTATAATTCTCTGTGATCTACATTGCCCTAATTTAGTATTAATTGCCAACCAGCAGTCACAAATACAACTGATTGAGGAAAATGTAAATTCAATAAGGCTGACATGTTGGCACAGTGGTTAGCACTGTTTCACAGTGTTAGGGAACCAGGTTCAATTCCGGCCTCAGGTGACTGTCAGTGTGGAGTTTGCACATTCTTCCCGTGTCTGCCTGGGTTTCCTCTGGTGCTTTAGTTTCCTCTCCCAGTCCAAAGGTGTGCATGGTAAATTGCACCATAGTGTCAGGGGAGATTAGCAGAGTAGGTAGGTGGGGTTACGGGAATAGGATCTGGATGGGATTGTTGTTAGTACAGATTTGATGAGCTGAATGGCCTCCTTCTGCACTATTGATATTCTGTGATTTTATTACATGATAATTGTAGTTTAAGAGTTATTCTTTTATGGTGGGATTAATTTTCAGTGATGTTGTGAAGCAGGTGTTAGTGGACTGGGCATTTATTGTACACATTATACATCAGCCAATTTTCTTTCCATTGAAGTAATTGGAGAGGAAAATAAGGTAGGCTGTATGATGGATGGCCAATCCCATAACATTTATTTAACTCCCTCACTAAAAATTGAAGCTACATCTTTCAAGAGATCTTCATTTGTAATTTCATAGCAGAATCATGGGCTGGAATTTATGGGACTGGGGGAATGATGTCTTGTTCTCAGCCCCATTAGAAAAGTCACTCATGAGCCAACTGACTCCAGCAAAGGCTTCTGCAGTGATAGTATGCTGGGACGGCCTTCACAAGTTGAGTTTGGAACTTCCATCCCTCAAGGGCAGGAGGTTCTATCCTCAAGAGTTGCTGGCCACTCTGACTGGCTGGTAGCTAAGTAGTCCCTGCAGTGTCAGAAGCAAGCAGATGGGATTAGTAGGGAATCACCAAGAAGAGGTGTCATAGATACTGGACTTAGGTATGTCGGTGTTTTTTGGATGGGAACGGGTGTGGGAGGTCTGGTTTTTGAGGCTGAGAAAGGAGGTACAAAGATAGGGCAACATCTTGGAAGAAGGGTATCCCTCATGCACACAACATCCCTCCCCCCCTCCCCCCCCACCCCCCGCCACCCCAAAGAAGATATCCCCTTTCCTTTCTGTCTTTTCACCTTAGATGGTGAGAAAGTGGGCTGGTCAATTTCCTCCACCTTTCAGGTCTATCATATTAAGGTGCTGTGGGTGGAATTAGGCCTTTGGCCCTAAATTAGCCTTAATGGGCCTAAAGGTAAACCAGCTAGTTGCTGCCTTACCAAGCCACTGTATTGTGGGGGACATCTCGGGGGTGAGTGGGAAGGAGGTACACCATCGTACATCCATGTTCAATGGGTTCGCCATGATTACGGGGGTTGGATTCTGCAGTTGTTGTATCTGCTCCCAATTACGTCCAGGACTGCATTTTGTTCATTCTCACAGTCAGCCAGTGGGGAGGGTCGAAGGCTTTTTTTTCCACTGGACTGGTTGGTCTCACAACTTTGCCTCCAGTGGGCTGATGCTCTTTGAGCCTTGTTGTGAATACCTGGTTTCAAATTTCACAAGGATCACAGTGACAGAGTGTCAGGAAATACAGATATTTAGTCAGCATTTCTGTTTGAAACCTCCAAATGCCCATCCAATTTCCTTTGAAATAGTTTACTGTCTCCACTTCCTCCACACTCAGCAGCAAATTCCAGGTCATTATTATTCATTGCATCAAAATATTCTTCCTCACATTCACCCCTGTATCTCTGACCCAAAACCTTAAATCTGCGTCCCCTTCGTTCTTGCCCCATCTGCTAATGGGACAGCTTTTCTTTGTCCACCTTATCTAAACCTGTCAGAATCTTGTCCACCTCTATCAAGTCTCTGCTTTTGTTCCAAGGAGAACATCCTCAGCCTGACATCGACAATAAAGGAA
Organism: Carcharhinus amblyrhynchos; assembly: GCF_965287045.1. Taxonomy (NCBI): domain Eukaryota; kingdom Metazoa; phylum Chordata; class Chondrichthyes; order Carcharhiniformes; family Carcharhinidae; genus Carcharhinus; species Carcharhinus amblyrhynchos. The sequence goes on along the minus strand of NC_137328.1, from coordinate 90,343,225 downwards.
TAACTGAATATGTTAATACCTGAAATCAAATGTGAATGTGGTTAGCACTGCTGCCTCACGGTGCCAGGGACCTGGGTTCAATTTCGGCCTTGGGTCACTGTCTGTGTAGAGTTTGCACATTCTTCCCGTGTCTGTGTGGGTTTCCTCCAGGTACTCCAGTTTATTGCCACAGTCCAAGGATGTGCAGGTTAGGTTGATTGGCCATGATAAATTCTCCCTTAGCTAGGGGGAATTGGAGGGTAAATATGTGTGGTTATGGGGATAGGATCTGGGAGGGATTGTTGTTGGTGCAGGCTCGATGGGCCAAATGGCCTCCTTCTGCACTGTAGATTCTATGATTCTATATTTTCATTGCTGCTTACATCTGCATTTCTAATTGAAGAGTGAACAGAAGAAATTCCCCCTTTGCTGGTGCCGCATAGAATGATTGATTCCACTGGGCTTAGAACGGAGGCAAATCCTTTTCTTCCAGCTCAGACATTTTGATAAGCATAAATATTCACACAAACCATGACATGAAATCCACAAGATCATCAAAATATTGCAAAAGATCATTTTGGAAGATAATTTTACTGCCACTGCTAAGTCAAACAAAATATTTTACCTGGAAGCCAAAGATATAACAGATTCATTACAAATTTCTGTGACCAGCTATTTTGAAATCAAATAAGTCTGCCCAGCCTGTGGGAAGTTTTTATTACATATGTTTCAATAATCTTGACCTTTGAGTAAAGGTAAGGCAGCAGCTGCATAAATAAGAAAAGTTTATTTTTTCAGTACAATCTTGTGGGCTCTGCTACATCTATTGGTGGGAGCTTAACCCTTGAAGTGAATGCACAGGATCAACAAATGTGTGCATGGTCACTAGCTGCACCAATGATTGCCAGGATGTCAGTATTGATCAGCGGTTGATAGAGGAATTCCAACACACAGTCAGTGCTGATATGCTGAGAAAAACGGTGTCTTTTATTCATTACCAAGAGCAAATTCGCATTGAAGTCTCTTTGATCCTTCCATGTTTCACATACTTCAGTTGGGTGATAGCACAGCTGTTCAGCCCATATTAAAATGGCCCCCTTTTTTGATTTGATTTAATTTATTAGGTGGTCCACTTTGGTAGGAATAATGGTAGGAAGGATTATTACTTACATGGCGAAAAACTGCAGCAGGCGATGGTGCAGAGGGACCTCGGGGTCCTTGTGCATGAGTCGCAAAAACCCAGCCTGCAGGTGCAGCAGGTGGTCAGGAAGGTGAATGGGATGCTGGCCTTCATAGTGAGGGGGATTGAATATAAAAGTAGGGAGGTCTTGCTGCGGCTGTATAGGGCACTGGTGAGGCCGCAGCTGGAGTACTGTGTGCAGTTTTGGTCGCCGTACTTACGCAAGGATATTTTGGCCTTGGAGGGAGTGCAGAGGAGGTTTACTAGACTGATACCGGAGTTGAGGGGGTTGAGCTATGAGGAGAGGCTGAATAAACTAGGCTTGTACTCGTTAGAGTTTAGAAGAATGAGGGGAGATCTCATTGAGACATATAAGATGATGAATGGGATGGATAGGATTGAGGTGGAGAGACTCTTCCCGCTCAGAAAGGACAGTAGGACTAGGGGGCACAGCCTCAAGATAAAGGGGGGGCGGTTTAGAATGGAGTTGAGGAGGAACTTCTTCACTCAAAGGGTGGTGAATCTCTGGAATTCTCTGCCCATTGAGGTGGTGGAGGCTGCCTCGCTAAATATTTTTAAGATGCGGGTTGATGGGTTTTTGGTAAGTGAGGGGATTAAGGGTTATGGGGAGAGGGCAGGAATGTGGAACTGAGCTACGACAGATCAGCCATGATCTTATTGAATGGCGGGGCAGGCTCGAAGGGCTAGATGGCCTACTCCTGCTCCTATTTCTTATGTTCTTATGTTCTTATGTTACATGTATTAGTTTACAGTGAAAAGTATTGTTTCTTGTGCACTATACAAAGCATACCATAAATAGAGAAGGAAAGAAGACAGTGCAGATGTACTGTTGCAGACATAGCTAGCAGGGTGGCTACTCTATGACATGAAAAGATTTGATTGGTTCAAAATTGTAATACGAACAATTAAAACAGCATTAAATGGAGTTTGCACAGGCATCCCTCATTTCTTGCCATAACTTATGGAGGTCCAGGGCCTACACAATTTTTCTGGCCTTCTCTTTGATTTAACATAAGAACATAAGAACATAAGAAATAGGAGCAGGAGTAGGCCATCTAGCCCTTCGAGCCTGCCCCGCCATTCAATAAGATCATGGCTGATCTGTTGTGGCTCAGTTCCACATTCCCGCCCCCTCCCCATAACCCTTAATCCCCTCTCTTATCAAAAACCCATCAACCCGCATCTTAAAAATATTTAGCGAGGCAGCCTCCACCACCTCAACGGGCAGAGAATTCCAGAGATTCACCACCCTCTGAGTGAAGAAGTTCCTCCTCAACTCCGTTCTAAACCGCCCCCCCTTTATCTTGAGGCTGTGCCCCCTAGTCCTACTATCTTTTTTGAGCGGGAAGAGTCTCTCCACCTCTATCCTATCCATCCCATTCATCATCTTATACATCTCAATGAGATCTCCCCTCAATCTTCTAAACTCTAACGAGTACAAGCATTGTTTATTCAGCCTCTCCTCATAGCTCAACCCCCTCAACTCTGGTATCAGCCTAGTAAACCTCCTCTGCACTCCCTCCAAGGCCAAAATATCTTTGCGCAGGTGCGGCGCCCAAAACTGCACACAGTACTCCAGCTGCGGCCTCACCAATGCCCTATACAGCTGCAGCAAGACCTCCCTACTTTTATATTCAATCCCCCTCGCTATCAAGGCCAGCATCCCATTCGCCTTCCTGACCACCTGCTGCACCTGCAAGCTGGGTTTTTGCGACTCATGCACAAGGATCCCGAGGTCCCTCTGCACCGTCGCCTGCTGCAGTTTTTCGCCACGTAAGTAATAGTCCTTCCTACCATTATTCCTACCAAAGTGGACCACCTCACACTTGCTAACATTAAATTCCATTTGCCATTTCCTGGCCCATTCGCCCAGCCTATCTAGATCCTTCTGCAGACTCTCCACACCCTCCGCACAATTTGCCGTTTAACACTGCTGCCTCACAGCGCCAGGGACCCGGGTTCAATTCTGGCATCGGGTGACTGCCTGTGAGGAGTTTGCACATTCTCCCCGTGTCTTTGTGGGTTTCCTTCAGGCACACTGGTTTCCTCCCACAGTTCAAAGATGTGCAGGTTAGGTTGATTGGCCATTTTCAAATGTACTTGGAGGTTTAGCAGGGTAAATAAGTGGGGTTACGTGGTTAGGGCCTTGATGGGATTGTTGTTGGTACAGGCCTGATGGGCCTGTAGGGATTAGGACAGATGTATATAGTATTATACTATGGCATGCGAATACTGATGTAAAGGGGTAATTATCATATTCACTGCTTAGAAAATAAACATGCAAAAACATTGCCCAAACATGGTTTCTAAAATAGATGCCCCAAAGTTTACCATCCTAGTGAGGAAGGTGACAATTGCTCTCACAGTGTTTTGATTCCTTGTCCATGAATTACAAGTCACTTGTTTGGATATATTGTTGGCATGAGTTTATCCCTTGGCAATAAATCTATCATTGTATAGAAATAAGTGAGCATCCCAATATTATCTTTGAAATACTGTCTTTACCTATTTGTCAAAGCACAGACCAGCCATTGATTTTGCTGCTATTCATGCTCTTTCTTCTAGCCTGCACACACAAGCTTTTGTTATTATTCCAGGCACCAAACTCCATTATCATTCGCTCGTGTAGATCATAAGGGAGCCGAATTTTATCATTTGATTAATAAAAACAAAGGATGCATACAGCTTTGTGCAATGTGATTTTTCCTTCCATGAATGAGATAATCATGTTACACAATAATAAACAAATATTGTTGCAAAGATGACCAGCAAATATATTCTGTTTTAAACCTGTCCTGAATTTCATTATTTCTGAAAATGTAAAATGTATGATGTTACTACTGCATTGTGACAATAAAAACGGAAGTTTGGTTCAAATTGGAAGGGAATGCTAATAGATAGAGATGAAGTCTGAGACTGCTTGTGCAGGACCAAAACACTGGCATAGACTTGTTGGGCCGAATGGCCTGATTCAATGCTAGAATTTTTATGTAATTCTATTTCATATTTTCTCAGTACTGAATGGTACGTCTGTTATCACAGCTATTATTAAAATTGGTATAACTTTGATTTTATGGGAAGAGCAGAGGATGCGGCAACTGCTAGCAATGCCTCGCTGATTTGGAGCACAGACTTTCATAAAACACTCTAGGACAGTGAACATTGTTGGAAGTATGACTTTTTTGATGAACCTACCTGTTTGAGTGGATGTGAAAAGGATGACTGGCTTTATTCAAAGAAGAGTAGGAAATTCTCCCAATATCTTGGTTAGTAGGCCATTAGGTTACTGTGTACAACTTTGCAGGATCAAGTGCACTTATCACTTCAAGCACCGATTTAATTTTACTCCGGTAGGTAGTCAAATGAAGGATACACAAAATTTGGTCAATGACTCAAATTTTAAGGGATATGCATCCTATAGAAAACATTTGCACTGGTAAAGTACACTGTCTCTGTAAAAAGTGCTCATCCTGGCCCAGGACATGCGCACTCCAGCGTAGGCAGAACAGTGAGCAATGCCATTAACGGGAATGGATTGGGTGGGTAGAGATGGAAACAGGGGTGCAGCTACCTCTTAAACCTGTAACTGTGTTTGTGCTTCAAGACCTGAAGATCATCTCAAGCAAAATTGTTTCTAATGTTGTGAAATCCCTTCTTCATTCAAACCACATAAAGAGTTTTGAGGCAAGCCCCATCCAATGCCCCTTTGCTGGGTGAAGAATGTCCTACCATATCTCAATATAGTTGTTTTGTAAAGTCTTTACTTTATCTAGGCATTGATTCAGTTATATTTCAATGGGAAAACCCTGGAAATCTCAGGGAAACATAATGGTGGATTGGTGGGTGATGAATAACTAATGCAATGTATTGCTGCTTTCCTTTGTGTTGTTCCTGGGAATTGAGCATTCCTCTTGTGGAACAAAGAAGAAAGTCTCACTGGTAAGCATATTTCTAGCATCTCTGATGGTGTTCCCCTCACCGTGCCACTCCATACTCATCCCAACACAAAACCCGACTTTCTAAAATAGCTCCATTATGCAGCTTGGCCGTATGGGACTGCTCTTGTGACCACTTAATTTGAAGGAAGCACAGCCCTGCTAGCTCAGCTCTAGAAGACATCCAAAATATTGGGGCCCAGATTTTCAAATGCACCAAGGTCCAAATCCCCATTATGCTTGTCAATCTCCACTGGCTTTGCAATACCAGAAAATCATGATTTATAATTCTCATTTTCACCGTCAACTGGTTCCATTGCCTTTCCCCTGTTTACATCTTTGATCACTGTACACTGGTCCTGTGAAATTAACCTGCATCTTGTTGCCTGTCCTACCATCAGAGATGCTGCTCCAACACCTTGACCCTGCCTTCAGTAATTTTCTTCCTTAATAAATATTCCATGCTGACTTATTTTCTGCTGTCAAAAACTTCCTGAATACTCTCCACTTTGACTGTTCTTTCCTCTATTCTGACTCTTCTCTTTTTCAGAAATGTGATTTTCACTGCAGAGGTCTGCAAACAATCAGCTTGGAGCACCAATAGTAAGATAATAATTCTTCTGTGGTACTTTCGTTCTTAAAAGTAAAGACTGCTCTCTGCTGACCACTCAGCTTTACTGTTTCGGAGTTTGTTTCAAGTTCACTATATGTTAAGAAACAATTTTGAATGGTGCTTTTCGTCAATTGAGTACTCTGAAAACACAGAGGGAATTCAATCCCAACCACCCAGAAGGGACCAGACAGGTAGACAAATAAAGTGCCCCTCTACAGCCCCCAAAGCCAGCAAGTTCCTAATTCACATGTGCTACTGGGGAATACAATGATGTCAACAGTCCTCAGCCTCAATTTTAACTTGGCCTAAGCAGTTGTCTGACCAGGTGAAAGCTCACATGGATACTAAGGACCCAAAATGATGTCCATGTAAGTACTGTTCTGGTTTTTAAGGGACTAAGAGTAAGGGTGCTCCTCCAGACCACACAAGACTAGTTTAGAATCCCGTATCCTGAGCTTCCAAACCTCTCATCTATCCTGAGACCCCTTTCCAAACCTTCTTTCACCCATGTACCCAAAGTTCTTTTCCCCTCTGTTAAGCTTTCTTTGCTAATTCTAAGGTTACAGTTATCAGGAAATTCTAACAAGTTATGCGCTAATCTATTCAGATGTGTGAGAGTTACAGTTCTGGTCTAGCACTGTGAGATGTTTTGAACTTTCTGCTTTCCATGTAGTATTACAAATATTAGGTTCCATTTACACAAGTTCACTTAACCTTTGCTGCACTCCTTGCAGACTGCATTGTTAGCGTTACAAATCAGAAATCCCAAGGTATATTGTGAAGCCAGACAAGACCCTAACATTCTTCTATTTTTGGTATTAGTATGAGGATAAGATGTTTCACTCCAGGCGCAATTCTACTGACAAACTGGGTAGCTTTTATCAAAACAAATTTTAGTTGATAGCTATAACAAATGAATTAGCTTAACTTTTAACAATTGCACAATTCTTAAACATGACAAGATACAATTCTTAACTGCTAATCTATCACGATGAGTTCCAATCAAGCAAAGTGTCCCTAATAGACTCAAATCCCTCTTTAACATTAGTTAGCAAAATATAGGTACATGTGCTTTTAGGTTCCTTAAGTTAGCATTCAGAAAGCCTTTGGAGACAGAGAGGGACACTGCTTTCTTCTGGCAGCCCAGGCAGCACCTGCCCGTATTTTAAAATGAAACAGAAAATGATTCTTTTATGTTTGCTTATCTCCTCCCATTCAGTACATGACCACACTCCTGTCAATCAACTTAATCAAATTTCTACTCTGAAATCTCAAGGGGAACCTAAATAAACATGATTATATGAGCTCTGATTAGCATTAGCTCCAAGTCTAAAATGATTACTTATCTTGTGCTCCCAATATTTTAAAGGTTATGCTGGACAAATCGGCACCCTGCAAAACAGGTCTGAATTCTAATCATATCCCTTACAAGAAACATGATATAAATATATTTCTTAAATGCACAGTATCATCACAACATTTATATCTGTTCAAAATTATCTGCACAATTCCCAATCTACAGTTGCAAATTTTAATCATTTTTCAATATTTTGTATGACTTAGTAATATTCACTTTACTTTAGCCATTTTAAGGAAACATTGTCTTTATATTTGATTTCTGTTATAAAATAAAAGGCAGCAGATGAGAGGCAAGTGGGGGAAATAAAAAAATACAATAAAACCTCAAAAACAGAGAACTCAAGATTAGCCCTGCGATGAGAAAGCCATTACTTGGGACTGCTGGTGTATCCATTGACACAAATCTTCCAGTCTCCAAATCATCTGAGACTGGATGTATGACAGAAAATGCACATCAAACTTCTTTGGAACCCTGATGCTTGGGCATTCATTTGAATTGTCCCGGATATTTAACGTTCTGATTAACAATTCCCTGGACTCTCTATGAAATTCCCCAAGCTTCAGATGGAGACTTGAGCTAGATACATGCCAATTACCTTGATAGTTACCTATGGACAGTTTAAAACCTGGTCTGACAATGGGCTAACCCTACAACTGAACACCCCACCAACCCCTAGACCATCCTACAACCCCATCAACCAGACCAGACTAACCTTAACTGACTACCACCTTTGACTATCTGACCAACTCCCCTGACCAACTGACTATCCATGACTCACTCACCCACTACTCCTCTATCCACCTCACACATCCGCTCCCCCACTATCCTACCCACCTCACCCATGGAAGTTTCATCACAATTGGTACCACGGTGTGTTTGACATGAACTGCAGGAAATGAGGCCTCTCAGAACCTTCAAGCATTTATTAACTATATAAAACTACAAACATGGATACAGAAGCATAATATTCTTTCCAGAACCATCTCTGAGTTCTGAACATATGTGATCTGACTTCACAGACGATGTATATTAGCTATTACCAGAATAACTATTAACTCATCATACTACGTCTCCTCCGGGTGGAATTTTTCTATCTTACCTGCTACAGGAATCACGGAGGACAGGACACAGACCATGCAAGGGTCCGTTGACCTGGGGTGGGATTTTCCGGCTTTGGGTTGAATGCAGCCAGAAAATCCCGCCCGGAGTCTTTAATTCTGCCTGCAAATATTTAAACATTATCTCATCTTTTCTTCTCCTGGTGTTTGTGCAGCTGTAGTAAATCTGCAATCTTCCTATCCAGCATGTCCATTATCTGGCAGAAGGATCGGTTGCTAATGTGCATTCAGTGATTCCTCTCCTGAGGATGAAGTGTTATGCAATTCTGATGTCACATTCATGAATCAATCAGATGGGTAAACAGAAGAACAAGGACTATTCCTGAGCAGGGCTGATGGCTGTTTTGTTGGTACTGTAGGGGTTTGTATAATATGTGTACAATCTGCCCTCACTGCTTTGCTTCTTTAGGCCTCGATCCTTCAGGAGCTTCAGCAATCAAATCAATATGTGGATTAGAGCTGGATTTCACCTCAGTTTCTGTTGCTAGGTAGTCTTCTACCTCATTAGGTTGTTGTGTTATTGCTTGTCTTCACTATACATGTGAGATGTGTACAAGATTCGAAACTGGCACTTCAGCGGTTACCTCTTCAGTTTTGAGATCAGGCTTTTCTCAGTCAGATTTATTTCTTGCAATTGTTTTTCCCGGCATTCAGGGAGCTTCTGTTTCTGAGACGAGAAAAAAAGCAGAAAATGCTGCAAAATCTCAGCAGGTCTGAAAGCTTCTGTGGAGAGAGAATAGACCCTATGTTTTGAGTCAGGATGACTCTTCTTCAGAGCTGAAGACAAAGAAAATCAGCCAAGATTTATATCCTGAGGGTGAGGGGTTGGTTGGGGGTGGGGGGGGAGGTTGGGGGCTGTAATTGATAGGAATGGCATAGACAAAGAGTGTCAAAGAACAACTTGAGGAATATGGTACACCTCCCCCCGCTATTGCACGCTCCCCCCACCCCCCAACCCACCGCCCCCCCCACCCCCCTTCCATTCCCATCCCACTAAGGCCATTCAGGACTGAGACAAGAAGAAATTATTTCAATCAGAAAGTGGTGAAATTGTAGAATTCTCTACACAGAAAGCTGTGGAGACCAAGTACTAAATATATTAAAGAAGGAAATAGATACATCTCTAGACACCAAAAGCATTGAAATAGAAAATCAGCCATGATTATATTGAATGACAGAGCAGGCTAGAGGAACTGAATGGACTACTGCTCCCATCTTCCAGCTTTAGCACTGCTGTGAAATGAAAACCATTTTAAAGAAATAATGTTATATAAATATATCTCTTGAGCTCTAATATATATAGATTTTTTTGAAGACTCAGGTCAATCATTTTTGTTTTCCTTTGGCATACCAGCCATTTTTAGAGAGCTTTTAGTTTTGATTCAAGAGGGGAATCAACCTCCATATTCTTTCGGTAGGTTTCCTTCTGTCAATGCCAAAGATCGCCTGCCTTCTTGGCCCTAGTTTGGTCATTGAAGTCTCACTGAAGGAGTCAGTACATTTAGAGGCCTACACTCTGAGGTTGTAGCCTCTTGGAACGTGTCATTCTTCAGAATCTTCCAATTTCTGGGACCCAAAAAATAGCTGGCTTGCTGCATTAATTGACTGCAGCCACTTTCACATGTGCAGGAACATTGAATTTGTGGAACAGGCAAACTTCCAATCGAGGACAGAAGTGGCACTAGGAGAATAAACACAACAGAGTCAGAGTGCCGTCACACTTGTGAGAGTGAGTGCAGTCCCATTAGCTGCCAATGGTAAACCTATCATGGAGAAAAATCCAACCCATCATCTCGGGTGCTCTGAGCCAAAAGAATTACTAAGGCAAATAAAAGTATTAACATGATAACTCACATTGTCACACTAATCACATATTATAGGCATTCTCATTTTCATTTCATTTGAAGGTGGAAGTAATTATCCTTAGGATATTCTATCTGAGGAAGACCACTGAAACTTCCATTCTCACCATTAGAGCAACTTGTCAGAAGGTGACAACTTTCTATTTTTCTATGGTATCCAAAAGTAATTCTATGTTCCTGCAGAATTTGCCATATTTTCCAAATGGGAATAGTTGAGCTGCAATTGGCGTAATTTTCCTCTACCATCTTTGAATGAACTTATTCTATTTTGTTTCACTTCCATAAATATAAAGTAAAGTTGAAAGTGCTGGAAGCCTAAAGGAAAACAAAAAAGAATTGTTGGAATAAACAACAGATTGGTCAGCTTTTGTAAAGGAACACTAGACTCATATTTAACTGCATCCATCACAGGACCATAAGAACATAAGAACTAGGCTCCTCCAGCCTGCTCTGCCATTCAATAAGATCTTTTTGTGGACTCAGCTTCACTCACCCGCCCGCTCACCATAACCTTTAATTCCTTTACTGTTCAAAAATTTATCTATCCTTGCCTTAAAAACATTCAATGAGGTAGCCTCAACTGCTTCACTGAGCAGGGAATTCCACAGAGTCATAACCCTTTGTGTGAAGAAGTTCCTCCTCGACTCAGTCCTAAATCTGCTTCCCCTTATTTTCAGCTATTTCCCCTAGTTCTAGTTTCACCCGCCAGTGGAAACAACTTCCCTGCTTCTATCTTATCTACTCCCTTCATAATTTTATATGCTTCTATAAGATCCCCCCTCACTCTTCTAAATCCCAATGAGTATAGCCCCAGTCTACTCAGTCTCTCCTCTTAAGCCAACCTTCTCAACTCCAGAATCAACCTAGTGAATCTCCTCTGCACCCCTTCCAGTGCCAGTCTATCCTTAAGTAAGGAGACCAAAACTGTACACAGTACTCCAGGTGTGGCCTCACCAGCACCTTATACAGCTGCAACATAATCTCGCTGTTTTTAAACTCCATCCCTCTAGCAATGAAGGACAAAATTCCATTTGCCTTCTTAATTATCTGCTGCACCTACAAACCAATTTCTTGAGATTCCTGCACAAGGACATCCAGGTCCCTCTGCACAGCAGCATGCTGCAATTTTTTACCATTTAAATAATAGTCCATATTGCTATTATTCCTACCAAAATGGATGACCTCACATTTACTAACATTGTACTCCATCTGGCAGACCCTCGCCCACTCACTTAGATTATTTATATCCTTTTGCAGACTTTCAGCGTCCTCTGCACACTTTGCTCTTCCACCCATCTTAGTGTCATCTGCGAATTTTGACACACTACACTTGGTCCCCAACTGCAAATCATTTATCTAAATCATAAACAATTGCGGTCCCAACACTGATCCTTGAGGCACAGCACTAGTCACCGATCACCAACCAGAAAAACAACAATTTACCCCCACTCTTTGCTTTCTGTTAGTTAACCAATCCTTTATCCGTGCTAATACATTATCCATAACACTGTGCACCTTCAACTTATGTAGCAGTCTTTGGTGTGGCACCTTGTCAAATGCCTGCTGGAAATCCAGATACATCACATCCACAGGTTCCCCATTGTCCACTGCACATGTAATGTTCTCAAAGAATTCTATCAAATTAGTCAAACATGACCTGCCCTTCATGAATCCATGCTGTGTCTTACCAATGGGACAATTTATAGCCAGATGTCTCGCTATTTCTTCCTTGATGATAGATTCAAGCATTTTCCCTACTACAGAGGTTAAGTTAACCAGCCTATAGCTACCTGCCTTTTGTCTACCTCCTTTTTTAAACAATGGTGCCACATTTGCTGTTTTCCAATTTGCAGAAACCACACCAGAGTCCAGCGAATTTTGGTTATTTACCACAAGTGCATTTGTTATTTCTTCTGCCATCTCTTTTAGTACCCTGGGATGCATTCCATTAGGACCAGGAGACTTGTTTACCTTTAGCCCCATTAACTTGCCCAACACCAACCTCTTTTGTGATAATGATAGTTTCTAGGTTCTCTCCTGCTATAGCCTTCCTGTCATCAATTTTTGGCATGTTATTTGTGTCTTCCACTGTGAAAACCAACACAAAATACCTGTTCAATGCCTCCACCATTTTCTCATTTCCAGTTATTACATCCCCCTTCTCGCTCTCCAAAGGACCGATGTTTACTTTCGCCGCTCATTTTCGGTTTCTACATTTGTAGAAACTTTTGCTATGTGTCTTCATATTTTGAGCTAGTTTACTCTCAGAATCCATCTTACTTTTCTCTATAGCTTTTTTCATGGCTTTCTGCTGACCTTTAAAGATTTTCCAATCCTCTAGCTTCCCACTAATCATTGCCACTTCATATGCATTTTCTTTCAATTTGATACCCTCCTTTATTTCCTTAGATATCCATGGCTGATTATCTTTTTTTCTACAGTGCTTCCTTATCACTGGTCAAGTCATTTACCTTGTTTTGACTGCTATGAGCATTCAGATAAAGTGCCCTTACGCTAGTGTTTGTACCTTCTTTTTGAATTCTAATACTTCCATTAATAACATCTCCAGCACACTCAGAGCTTCCAGTATATTTATCTTTTTATTGCTTCTGCTCAGGGTGTTTCCAACTTTTGAATTGCCACTTGCTGAAACATGACACGGATTCTAAAAATCAGAAAATGATAGACGTTCAAAATCTATTACTGTATAGTCAATCAGAGTCATGCTGCATCAGATCAGTGGAACAAATAATCAGTCAAGCTTCAATCATTCATTGAACTGATGGTCGAGTCAATTCAGTTGAACTGAATATAACTGAAAAAAAAAGGCAGCGAGCCTCAGCCCAGTATGGATATTGTGATGACAGATTAGTCAAAAGGAATAGCTACAACTGACAGCTTCATCTGTATTGTGACAATGGTTCATAAACCTTAGCCCTAAAAATAATTTTATATAGTATATAATATTTTGCCTGTGCTTGTCCATCATGCAGGTGCCAAACAAACTCACTAACAGCCTTACCACACTCTGGTCCAGTGAGAAAGAACATCAAAATAAAAACCCATGAACGGAAGTTTTGTTGTAATTAATGTTAATTTTAGCAGCATGAAAATCACTGAGAAAAAAGAGAAATGGTACCACTGAAATATTGATGAGGAAAAGTCGGCCAGTGGTAAGATTGTACACTTACAAGGGCCGGGTTTACACAGCTGATTTCCATGCTAAATGTTCGCACCCCAGGAATTTGCAATGAGAGAAATTTAAAACAAAAGATTTACAGGAAATTTGCTTCTACCAGTCTGCCTATGAATCTTCCACTAAAGTGACGATTCAGAAGAAGTCACAAGGAAATTTATAGCGAAGATCTTGAGGACAATAAAGCACTCAGTCTTCAGGTTTCTAATAAAATACATGAATAGATAAATCTCACAAGTCTCCTAAAAATGAAGATCAACATCTTTGTTGCTAAACTATTCGTGATCTTTACAAACAGTTACTAGGGTTTCTTGTTAATTCATAGCATAAATTATTAACATTGATATAAAATGTCCATGTGATTATAAATATAGAATCTTTACAGTGCAGAAGGAAGGCATTCAGCCCATCAAGTCTGCACCGATCACGATCCCACCTAGCCCCTATTCACATAACCTCCATATTTACCCTGCTAATGCCCCTGACACTAGGGTTAATTAAGCATGGCCAATCAACCTAACCCACACATCGTTGGACTGCAGGAAGAAATCAGAGCACTCAGAGGAAAGCCATGCAGATACAAGGAGAATGTGCTGACTCTACATAGACAGTGACCCGAGGCCGGAATTGAACCCAGGTCCCTGGTGCTGTGAGGCATCAGTGCTAACAACTGTGCCACCATGCCACCCAGCTGAAACTATTGGTGCACTCCATCACATAAACACCCCTTGGACAATTGACTATCATGATTTCGTTATTTTAAGCACTGTAGATCCAAGTACTAATTTTTGTGTTGCACTTCAGAAGAAGAGAAATGATGAAAAGTACATTACTGACAAGGGAAGGCAGTGACTGAGGATGGTTTCAGTAATAAAAGAAGTAGTGATCATTTGCCTGTCTGTTACTTCAAGAAAAATTAGTGTAATGCCACAAAATGTAGAAAATACATGAAATATGTTTCACCTTAAGGGTAATAAATATTAAAATAATGAGTCACCTTTTATTTATAAATTGATTGATTGCTTAAGTGCAAGTTCAGATTCATGAATAAGGGATCATTTTATGGGGAGGTAGGGATTAACTGAATGTGATATTCATGTGCACTTTTAAATAAAGTAGTTCACCGTAATTAGCTCTCTGATGCTGTTCCTGATGGTCTTCTTGTATTCAGTCACAATTCATTGATTTATATAAATATGGGTGTCACATTTTTAGGTCTTCAGTATTTTTATGTTGTTCTTCTAAAGTGAAAAAATAAATTTTAAAAACAGGTTTCAGGTTGCAGAGATCAGAATTAAATCTGGTGGCTACAAAATTCAGCTCTGTGGCAGTTTTAATGTTATTGATGCTGGTTTAGGTGAAAAATGGCATGAGGTAGAAAAACTGAACCGTACTTTGCTTTTGAGGATGTTACAAACGTGAGCCAAAGGTATGCAGAGTAGACATGTTGTAACATTAGTTGGTTGATTTAGAGAACGAGCAACAAAGGAAGAGAAAAGGTAAGGGGAGAGGGATAAAGTAGGGGTACTGCTGAATACATATGGAACCTCTTATAGCACTTTTTAAAGACATTGAATGGGATTTTGCAACCTTATTTATCCTAAAACCATAAAATCCCACCCATGATCAAGAACCTTTCCATGATCCACCCCTCGCCCACTCCAATTCCTACGGCAGGCAGGATGCTAAAATTCCGGCCATTGTCATCCAACTTGCAGATGAGTTGCTTTTGTTAAGAATGCAAGGTTTTATTGGATTATGATTATGTTTTGGACTCTTTCTTTAATTCAAGGTAAAATGGAGCAATGAAGAGGGTTATGTGATCTGCTTCATATTCTGCCTGACAACAAGCCTGAGTGGCTTGGTAACCATGGGGATATGGGGGCCCAGGTTGATAATAACTATAAGAAGATACAAAATGTCCACACCTGGAAACTGTGGACAGTCTCTGAGTTTTTGGACAGGAAAACAGAGGCAGATTTGCAGAGGGGATCAGGATGCAAGTTCTTAGCAAGCTATCAAGCAGAACATGGGAGGGAGGTGGTCTCTGGTACAGGAATTACATCCTGTGGCAATTTAAAGATGGTTTTCCTTGGCAAGTGGGCCTTATTGCTAGAGGTTGGTTCAAACAGTCTCAGAAAATGTAAATGGTCACTCAATGGTATGACTTGGCAAAGGGGAGGTGGGAGGGGAATGGACCCACTGAAAGGTGGGAATGACTGTGAAATCTTTCCTATTAAAACTAGAATCCTGTAGAGAGAGTGTTGTAGAGTATACGTTGCTGTGTGATGATGTTGCTCACATTAGCCCATTAATAGGGGCTATCTTAACTGTGGTTTAGAGTATTAGCTACCCACCAGGTAATGTTTGGTCGCTTTTGCTTTCAGTTTGTTTGTTACAAGAAAAATCTTAAAACTTGAAGTCTTGTTGTGCAATTTCTTTACGTTGGTCATTAAGAATTCAAATATCTTTTTGTAAGTTATTAGTTTCTGTGGAAATTGTAAACTTTTTACAATCTACATACTCTTTTTGAATTAGTGAAAGTGATTTGATTTGATTTATTATTGTCACATGTATTAACATACGGTGAAAAGTATTATTTTTTTGTGTGCTATACAGCCAAAGCATACTGTTCATAGAGAAGGAAACAAGAGAGTGCAGAATGTAGTGTTACAGTCACAGCTAGGGTGTAGAGAAAGATCAACTTAATGTGAGGTAAGTCCATTCAAAAGTCTGACAGCGGTAGGGAAGAAGCTGATCTTGAGTCAGTTGGTACATGACCTCAGACTTTTGTATCTTTTTCCCGACAGAAGAAGGTGGAAGAGAGAATGCCCAGACTACATGGGGTCCTTAATTATGCTGGCTGCTTTGCCAAGGCAGCATGAAGTGTAGACAGAGTCAATGGATGGGAAGCTGGTTTGTGTAATGGATTGGGCTACGTTCACAATATTTTGTAGCTCCTTGCAATCTTGGGCAGAGCAGGAGCTATACCAAGTTGTGATACAACCAGCTGTTCATGAAGTTTTTAAATGTTGGTTAAAGCTATATAGTGTGGTGCTAAATGTTTGGATGCTGTTGTGTAATTCTGGAAAACTACCAGGTATGTTACTACAATCCAGTATTGGGGGCGCGAGTTAAATTATCCCTTACGCTGCAGTGTCATCGAAGATGCAGCAGATGCAGCAGAGAAGACAAGCTGCTCAGAAGGAGAAGGAGGAAGAGAACTCTCAACAGGATTTGACCTATATAGGCAGCACTTCTCCTGGTTGCATCTAAGTCAGGTGCAGCATGTTTGGCATTTGCACCAAACAGCTGGTTGCAGAACTGTGTCACCTCTTGGACCTGCAACTGCAGGGAAGGGCAAGGATGGTGCTGCCAGCAGCAAACAAGGTGACTGAGACCTTGAATTTTTATCACTGTATTCCTTAATGCTGGAATTGGCAACATTGCAAACACCTTGCGTTTTGCCATCTATTGCTGCATCCAGGATATCACAGAGGCTCTGTACACCAGAACAGTCTTAAATAGAGGTATCACATTTTGTATTTTTCAATCACCTTTCCAGAATCGAAAGAATTTTAGCAGTTTGCAACTGCCTACAATCTTTGCAGTCACTTAGTTTAAGATCCTAGGAAGCGGGCAATCAGGTTTGGGGATCTGTCAGACTTTAGCTCTAATAGCTTTACTAACATCTTTTCCCAAGTGATTGTGATTGTTTCAAGTTCCTTCCTCTCTTTTACCTGTTGAATGTAATGTTAGAGCCATAGATAATTAAGATAGTTGGTAGGCAAATGAAGGGATATTGTGAACGGAGCAATGAAGTGGAATTGGTATAATATGGAATCATTAGTCTTGGCTATTTATGTGAGATCATCAATCTTCTTGTGGCATTGCATCTAGAGTCATCAGAGCCAGACTGATGGGATTGACTGATGCAACCAACTGCTCCTGCAGCCTTCTGACCACTCCTCTAGGGGGTCTCCTCTGAGGGCAGACAATCTTTCACCTCTGATCGACCTTCTGCACCAGCATCTCCTGCACTTTCTAATTTGTAGTGCTATTTCTGTGGCTTCTTGTATGTCTTGAATTAGAATGCAACTTGCCTTTAAGAACAGCAATCTGGTTTTAAATGGTTCGTGTTAGCTGTAAATGGTGTTAGTTTCACACAAACACGCACCTTTTATTAATATGTGCAGTCTCTCAAAAGCATATTTCGCATTAGATGATTATGACACAAATATGGAAGTGGGCAGGCAACATGAAATTTGGGTGCTGGCTGCATATCATTTTCCCTGCTCCTAATTTCAGGGGCATTCCAATTTAGCACCCACTGGGTGGAATTTTCGTATCCCACCCACCACAGGGTGGGACACAGACCATGAAAAGGTTGACCTTGGGCAATTTTGGGGCAAGCATGGCCAGAAAACCCCGGCCATTGTTTTTTTAATCTTTTCACAGATATTGCTGATTATGTAACCCCTGTAATCTGGTCCATATTCTTTAAAGGTGGCATACCTAAATAGTATCGATCCATGGTAAATAAGATCACATACAAAACAAATGATGCACCAGGCACCTGTCGGCTTGTCTATGCATTGGAAATAGTGAAAAAGAAACCTGTAAATAATATTAAAACATATTGTATAAAGAGAACCATTACTACATTCAGTATTTGTGTTAGGTTCACTTGTCATAGATTCACTGTACTGAAGGTCTGAGGAGTCACACTGCAGCCAGTGCAACAACCACCAAAACAGGAATATGGAAAATAAATTAAGTATGTTTAGTTTTTAAAATTTAGCATGTTTGGGCCTCAATACCAATGTTCTAAAAGACATGAGCAGATTAGAAATTACACAGTGGAAAACATGATTCCAAACCACCATCTAGATGTCTACCAACAATATGAACTGGGATTTTCCAGCCATCTATTTCCTGCTGCCACTGCAAGCGAGGATGGAGAATTTGATGCTCAGCCAAATCTGTGTTCACTGAAGCAGGACCAAGGAATCCCATTGGCAAGAATGACCTCTGGTCATGATGTTTTATGCATTTAAATTGGCATCAAAATGCAAATGGCTGCTTATTATGAACCCCACTGACGTTCAATGAGAAAGCATTCCAAACCCCAAAAGGGAAACTTGGAATGCCGGTTTTTAACTATTTATTTTTGTGATTTGGAAAAAAAAGGAAAGAAATGAAACCAAGTGATGAAAGGAGACAGTCTTGTTGTAAATTATTCAAATGACAAAATGTTTATTAAACTTTAAATCGTGCAAAAAAGACAACAGTAAAGCTCTACATTTATAATTAATTACAATAATGGTTACCCTGACAGTATGCTTAAATAACCTCACAATCTAAATCCATTTACTTTCTTAAACACTGAGAATACACATTCTCCAACACAACAATCTATTGGTTTTAATACTATGAGCCAAACTCAGCAAATAATTACCACACCATTAGTTTAAAGTGAGAGGGGAGAGATACAACAGTGTCCAAAGGGTGCCTGGAACAACCTGCAGTAGTAGAGGTGGGTACAATTTTGTCTTTTGCTTCTTGGCCTTTTGGCTAAGATCAAGTGTAGTATTGACATGCTGTGCTGATTTGAAGTCAGTAGGTTACATTTTAGCTTCATTTGAAGCAATTTTTAAAAGTGGCATCTTGACCTTTTGGCTAAGATGCAAATAAGATAAAACCTTGGAGGAGGTGCTATGCTTACTCCAATCAGCTTGGATCATGTAGATCAAGCCCAAGACAGGAGGTGAGAGCCCTGTCTTGTCAGCTTAGATCAGGAATGTCCCAACTTGTTGGGACTCTGAATTGGCTTTAATTTGACCTGATTGGATTTGAATAAAGTAAACAAATAAAAACCTGCAAGACTCTACAACACACTGGAACTATAGTTTTCTTCTGGGGACCCTTCTTCTAGTTTAGGGTAAAACCCATGGGGTCTGACACAAACAGCTTTGCTGCTTTCTTTTCTGTACAACAGCTCGAATCTATAAGAGCTCTGTCTTGCAACTGCACCCTAGACTACTAGTCTCCACTTTGCTTAACAAAATGTATTGATTTCACCTGCTCCTAGGCTAATCTGCTTCTCACAAGTCCTCTGTGCAGCTAAATCCCTTTCAGTTTCTTTTTTATCCAGTTCTTTATTTTACATTTCATTCCAACTTCCCATCAGTTTTCATTTTGATTTTGCAATTTTCAGCTGGATTTCACAGGGCTCAGAAAATCCGACAAAAAATGGGAGGTGGGAAATGCTTCCTCAAATGCACTCATTGTAGGCCAGGAGCAATAAATGAAAGAAGATGATAATGACAAGGCATCCCATTAATTTCAACAGAATATTGGTACTGCTGCCTCTTAGAGATTTTCCCAATCCTACTGCAGTACCCGATACCCTCCTGCCTTGCCTTAAATACCTAGGGCATTGGTATTGTGTAATGCTGGAATTGAATAAGGTGAGGGATCTCCTCTGTTTAATATCTTTCAAAGGAAATTGAAATTTAAGTGCCACTAGCTTATTTTTCAGTGTTGACAATGCTTCTACAAAGAACAAAGAAAATTACAGCACAGGAACAGGCCCGTCTTCAAGCCTGCACCAACCATACTGCCTGACTTAACTAAAACCCCCTACCCTTCCAGGGACCATATCCCTCTATTCCCATCTCATTCATGTACTTGTCAAGGCGGCCCTTAAAAGTCACTATAGTGTCCGCTTCCACTACCTCCCCCTGCAATGAGTTCCAGGCACCTACCACCCTCTGTGTAAAAAATCTGCCTCGTACATCTTTAAACCTTGCTCCTCGCATCTTAAACCTGTGCCCCCTAGTAATTGACTGTTTCATCTTGGGGGAAAAAACTTTTGATTATCCACTCTGTCCATGCCTCTCATAATCTTGTGGATTTCTAACAGGTTGCCCGTCAACCTCTGTCGTTCCAGTGAGAAGCTTGCAAAACATGAGATCTACACAACCAAAATCAGCTATTCATGAAGAGCTCTACATCTATACCAAAATCTGTCTTTGATATATTACTCAGAACATTGAATAGTGCAATTCAACATAATTCTCTGAGATGCCTTCGAGTAGACAGCTTGTTGATTGATCTGAATTACGGTTTTAAAAACATTCATAAAATGCCAAGCAGCACTGCAGGAATTTATTGAACCCTGTGGCCCTAAATACATGGGGGGAAATGGATTAGATAGATGACTGTTCCTTGAGAGATCTTTGCCGCAGTAGTCTGAAGTCATATTTTGTGTCTGTGTCAGAACATAAATTTGAGTGGAGTCTGCAAAGGCTGCAAATTTATTTTGAGATCCTATTGTTCTTTTTCCTAACCTATACCAGTCTATGCCAGAATGTTCCCTAGTTCCAATATTGCATTTAAAAATGAAAGCACACAAATCAATACATTTCAAAATCAAAGATTGAGGTTCTCAGGTAGAAACATAAAACTAATGTTTTCAAGGCCCAAAACATCCTTTGTATTGTTGAACTGTATAAATTTTAACCATTGATTAGAAAGAATTCTCTCAAGTGTGAAAATGCAGTTTCCAATAGTCGTTGAACTATTTTGTTCAGAAGGTCACAAGATAAATGTGAATAAGGCAATTCAGTTTATTCTAGCACAGGAATTCAGAAAATACACATGATATAATGTGTATGGAAAATGAAAGATCTCTGATACTGATTGACAATAAATGGAAGCTATCAAAACAATGTTCAGTGGCATTGAGTAAAGGAAATCAAATGTTGGGATGTATTAAAAAGTCAATATTGAGCTGGACTAGTGATGTAATTCTGCTATAGTACTTTATGAATCATTGGTGGGACTGCACCTAGATTAGTGTCTACAGTTCCAGTCACCACAGTAGAAAAAAGGATATTACAACAATTGAGAGGATACTGAACAGAATAATCAGAATAATAGAGGTGATGGAGGGATTAGATTAGGAGGAACAATTATATCGATTGAACATGTTGTCCTCGCAAAGAGAAGATTGGGAAGGAACAGAACCAGAGGACTCATGCTGCACCTTTAAGGGAGGTAAGTGCTAAAATAATCCTCAAGAACATGGAGGAGTTTGAACTCCTAAAAGGAGTTCATTTGTGTCAGGTGGGAAGGAAACCATGTAAAAAAAATCAAAACTGATCCCTGCCCAGTCAATTCCAGTTCTAATGGTGGTAGAATGGTGAACAGGCATCCAACCCAAGCCCAGGAAATAGATCCTTCATGTAAATAGGTTAATGAGGCTGCATGGGTCAGATATTTCCTCTCTCCAGCCACTTCTATGTTCTGCCTGACTCGCTCCTCACTCTTTTGACCATTTTCTCCCATCCTCCACCGATCCCTCAGCCTCTTCCCTGATGCCTCCACAATCTTCTCTCAATCAGTCCAGTCCTTCATTATCTTCTCCCGTGCTCAATTATCTCCCCTCTTCTCTGACCTCTGTTCTGTCTGCAATTGTTGCCAATGCCCTGATGTTTCCAGCTTTGGCTTGATACTGCAGACATGTCCTCCAAGGCAGCCAGCCAGCCTCTCAATCTGCAAATTCAGAGTTATTATGTCAATGACTGAGTGATAAATTTATGGAACAGGTTCCCTTTGTGTAGTGGAAACGAACAGTGTTGATGCAATCAAATGTGAAGTAAACAGATTTTCTTTAAGAAAGTAATGTTTTGGGACATGATGGAGGGGATTTTCTGACCTCGCATGCCTGGTGCAGATTACACCGATACCGGGAAACAATCTGCAGACCGAAAACTGGATCCTCACCTGATGCCAAAAGGTTTGCAATCATCCTAGCCCCTTTCTACTGACGCAAACCAGATCATGCACAGAAAGGACACGAGGAAGGTTAGCATGAAACTGACTTGATTTCAATCTCAATAGTGAGTTTGGCACTCAACCGCTCTCCCTTCTGAGTATTTCCACCTCTCCGGCAAGATAGGTGGGCGTGAATTGGCACGGGTCTGCACTAGCGGAGACCAGGCTCGATGGCCACACCAGGGAGATCAGAGCTATTAAAGCCCTCAAGTGGTCAGGGCATGGCTGGGTAGCGGCCACCAGGCAGGCGTCACCTGATACCCTAGCAGTGCTCATTGGACTTGCTGGCAGTGTGAGTTGGGAAATGCCAGTATGTCAGGGCAGTGCCAAGGGATGTGGCAATTAAGGGTGGGGCCTGAGTGAGGCCTATGATGGGAGGACACTATGCAGGAGGGGTGTGCTATATGCAGGGAGTGCTATGTGGTGGGGGATGATGAGAGGGCATGTTGGGGTCATCATGGAAGACCTATTTGGAGGGTCCCAATGCCAGCAATACTTATTGGGGAGGGGGGGAACATGCCACCGATGAGGGAGGTGTCCTGATATCTGGGGGGGGAGGGAGAAGGTCTACCATCGCCCTTGCGAAACGACGTCCAATTGCTGTGTAGTCAAGTTCACCAATGCGTTTAGGCTCCACCCCGCTCCATACTGGCACGTAACTCATCGCTCTCCAAAAAAGTGACATGAGTGTGGAACGATTGCAGTCCAGAGAACATCCGATGGACCAGTGCAGAACACTCTGGTTTTCCCGCCGTTATGACACTTAGTTTTATTTTTTGGAAAATTCTGCCCATTATCTACCTGCATAATTGCACAACCTTTGGGATGTTCAAAGCTAATAGGTGATCTTTTTTCAGCCACCAGCTCCTATGTTCCTATTTCCATTGCAACATCAGTCTATTTCTTAACTGCTTCCAGAATCTTTGAATTTGCAGCTCTGTTCAGACATTAATTCCACATATTGATTACACTTCATGTCCAAATACATATCTGACATCAGCCTAAATTAACTTAATTGGTTTAAACCCCCTTATCTCCTGTTGATATTCAATCACATTATCATTACTGAATTCCCTATCCTGGGATTACCATGGACTAAAAACTAAACCGGATCAGTCACATAAATACTGTGGGTACAAAAGTAGATCAGAGGCAGGGAATTCAGTGGTGAATTCCAGACTCCTCAAAATCTACCTATCATCTACGAAGCACAAGTCAGGACTGTGATAGAATACTCTCCACTCGCTGGATAAGTGTAGCTCCAATAACACTAAAGAAGCCTCATACCTTCCAAGACAAAACAGTCCTCTTGGTTGTATCCCTTTTCTACTTTGAATGTTCACTCCCTCTCTCACGATGTACAGTGACAACACAGCGCATCTATCTACAAGATACACTGCAGGAACTCAAAGCTCCTTCAGCACCTTCCAAACCCATGATTTCCACCACCTGGAAGGATAAGGTGGGTAGATGCATGGGGACCCCACCATCTGCAAGTTCCCCTCCAAGCCACACATCAATGCAACTTAGAATCATAGCATCATAGAAACCCTACGGTGCAGAAAGAGGCCATCTGGCCCAACAAGTCTGCACCGACCACAATCCCACCCAGGCCCTACCCCCATATCCCGACATACTTACCCACTAATCCCTCTAACCTACACACCTCAGGACACTAAGGGGCAATCTTAGCATGGCCATTCAATCTAACCCGTTCATCTTTGGACTGTGGGAGGAAATTGGAGCACCCAGAGGAAACCCACACAGACACGAGGAGAATGTGCAAACTCCACACACGCAGTGACCCAAGCCGGGAATCAAACCCAGTTCGCTGGAGCTGTGAAGCAGCAGCATTAACCACTGTGCTACCGCACTGCCCTTGGAACCATACTGCCATTACCTTGCTGATACTGGGTCAAAATCTAGGAACCTTTTTTTTAATAGCATTGTGACTCATCCTACGCCGCATAGCCTTCAGTGACAGGATGGGCAATAACGTTTTGCCTAGCCAATGATGCCCACATCCTGTGAAAGAATGAAAAAATTGCACTGCTTTACTTACTGTCACAGTTTCACTTGAATTATTGTTCTAAATTTTGCTCTTCATAGTCATTGCTATTTTATATAAATCTTTAATGCTTCCTGTTAATAATCTAACAGTTCTGTGGTGACTGTTTTAAATTTAGTTTCCTTTTTTGGAATTAAATTCTAAATTATAAAATTATATATGTTCCAAGCTTCTCCTCAATGAACCACATTAATTCAATTCTAATTTGGCATCGGAAGCAATTATTTCTCACAAATTAATTAAACCTGATCAGGTATAGATTTTGAAATGAAAGATACTTCCTGTCACAGTAAACTAGTAGCCATATAATGACAACAGAAGTTCTTATCAAGAGTTGAGTTGCACACTGGGAAAAAAATAGTAGAAGCAATATGTGAGGAAATTGAGACAAGAGAACTGGTAAAGCGTAACATGTTTGAGAGGAAAATTGTAACTTTTGACTTTTGGAAATCTCTTCAACATGTGAGGTAATGCATTTTGGTAGATTAAACCAGGGCAGGACTTATTCAGTTAATGGTGGGGTGTTGGGGAGAGTTACAGAACAAAGAGATCTAAGGGTACATGTTCATAGCTCCTTGAAAGTGGAGTCACAGGTGGACAGAGTGGTGAAGAAGGCATTCGGCATGCTTGGTTTCATCGGTCAGAACATTGAACACAGGAGTTGGGATGTCTTGTTAAAGTTGTACAAGACATTGGTAAGGCCACACTTGGAATACTGTGTGCAATTCTGGTCACCCTATTATAGAAAGGATATTATTAAACTAGAAAGAGTGCAGAAAAGATTTACTCGGATGCTACGGGGACTAGGTGGATTGAATTATAAGGAGAGGCTGAGTAGACTGGGACTTTTTTCTCAGGAGCATAGGATCTGAGGGGTGACCTTATAGAAAGAAGCTATTCAGCCCATCAAATCTGCATTGACTCACCTAAAGAGCATTCCACCCAGGTTCTCCCCTCCGCCCTATCCCTGTAACCCCATGCATTTACCGTGGTCCATCCACTTTAGGTGCACATCTTTGGACCTTAGGAAAAACCAGAAGAAACCTATATAGAAACAGGAAGGACATGCAAACTCTATATCGACAAACACCCAAGACTGGAATCAAACCTGGGTTTCTGGTGCTCTAAGGCAGCAATGCTAACCACTGTGCCACCCCACATGTAGCTCTACAGCCCCTGCAGCACCACTGGGAGAGATGCACTGCTGAGGCAGGCATGAGTCCTCAGGGTGCGTCAAAAAAGGTGGAATTTTAAAAATTAGGGAGCCAAGCATGCAAAGGAAAGCCCTCTGGGGATTGGTGGACCACAGAAGCTGCCATTCCTGCCTGAATGCCCCTCTTTGGACCTTGACTCCAATGGGCCCTCAGGCTTCTGCATACAGGCCACCTTCCTGAAGCTGGCAGCCTTCCCACATGTTAGGTGCCACTACTCATCATAGGCAAATTGGCTTAACAGGGCTTTTAATAATGTAATTTGGTTACCCACCAAGCATCTGTAGCTTCAGTTGGGAGTTAGGTTCAGTGCAGAATCCCTTGAAGGTGCTCTTTTACTTTGTATCTCAGCATTCTTGTGAGGATGGGGGTGGGGGTTAATTTCAAGGCTGAAGAATCATACTTTGGACACCATGAAGTAAGCTTTTAATCTGGAGGTTATGTTTATTTATTAGTGTCACAAGTAGGCCTACATTAACACTGCAATGAAGTTACTGTGAAAATCCCCTGGTTGCCACATTCTTGAAGCCTGTTCAGGTTCAATGACGGAGAATTTATTATGGCCAATGCACCTAACCAGCATGTCTTTTGGACTGCACCTGGAGGAAACCCATGCAGACATGGGGAGAACATGCACATTCCTCAGAGACAGTGACCTAAGCCAGGAATTGAACCTGGTTCCTGGCACTGTGAGGCAGCACTGCTAACCGCTGTGCCACCGTGCAGTCACTATTCTAAGTCTGAACCCAACTGTGACCATCTCCAGACTGATCCTTGCTCAGGATCAGATGTCTTCTTATATCTTATATTAGCAGTACTGTTCTTAGTCCCTTATTAACCCGTTACTTACCAGACCCTACTACTACAGATATCATTGTCCTTATCGCATCTTTAAAACCTTGCAACCTAACTTATCAATCATAGGTTGTATACATGCTCCCAATGATATTGCATGAAAACAAAGGATGTTTTGAACACTGTTTGGCTTTATTTTTGAAGATTGGAAATATTTGCTTTTGAATACTGATGCATCTCACTTCTTGCAGTAGGTTATTCACTTTGGCTGTAAATACTAATCAGGATGGAGCACCTCAAATTTCTTTGGCTGGAACCAAATAACAGACATTGTGTGTAAAGTTATGGAGCTGAATTTTGAATCCCACTGCATATGAACTAGCTAGAGGAGGACATGACTGAGTTGCGAATTCTGTGGGATGCCTGAAGGTTATAGAGCACTGGAGGAGGAGAGCCGCAACAAGCTGAGCAGCACATCATCCTCAAAGGACTTTCTTACATCTCAGTGAACAACGAGGCTAGAATTAGCTCTGTTTCTATGGAGAAATTTGCATCTTATCCTAGGACAAGACTTTGCATCTCATTGTACAATTATCACTACATTCACTAGAACAGTGAAGAGTACAACTTTTCTATGTCAGTAAATTATTTTAACGGGCCATTGATGACATATAGACTGGATCAATCCATGTCTATGAGTGCATCCAGCAAGTAATAGATGTTGTTTTGTTGCTAATATAAATCTCTTTACTGATACCTAGAGTATGGATGAATGGATGCTATTATGTAAATATCTTTTGGCTCACTGTAGAGCCGTGCTGTAGTAATGTAAGCAAGGAAGTATTTTCAAGAGATTTGACCCTGTTCATGTGCACGTGGTTGACATGATGAGATGTAAAGCTGGAAATAGAGAGAAGCAGTGAACACACACCACCAATAAAGTTCTGTTGGTTTTTACTAATGTGCCCCCGAGTGTCATGTCTCCAAATACACAGCATCTGCTTGTCCTCTTTTTCAGATTTGCAAGTTACCTGGACTCTAGAAATGAATGGAACCAGTGTCATTCTTTGTCCCCCATGGACAGCAGTGCCCTACATGTGACTACTTGTATGAGGTTCAAATAGTGTGTTACCATTACCATACAATAATGCAGACAAATGCCAACTTCTCAGGCAGTTTGCAAGATCCTGTTATCGTAAGACAATCTACTATGAAGAAACACCCCCAACTTATATAGTGCCATTCATGACCCCAGAATGTTTAAACATGCTTTATAAGCAATTTTGAACCATAGGCACATTTGTCGTATAGGAAAGAGTTCTACTATTCTTTAATAATAATCAAAGGAGTGGCTGTTAGTGGATTCTGGCTACTGAATACATTGGTGAGAACACCTTTCGATGCAGCTGAGCAATATTATAAAGAAGCTTATACATCTACAAGCAGCCATACAGCCAATACAAGGATACAAAATCAAAGGCTCAGGCGCTTAGACTATTCACATTTATATAAAACATAAATTTGGGAAGGAAACTCGGGGTAATTGTGGCATGTTGTAAAATACTAAACCTCAGAGGATTACACTGACTTTAACCATTCGGTAAGGATATTATCAGTAAAACGACAGGCAGGTCACCATGATCAATGTTCTCCATGAAGCAGCTCATCACCAGCTTCACAACAGCAATTAGGGATGGATAATGAGTGCTGGCCCAGCCAGGGGAGAAAAATTCAGATCAGGAGCTCAAACCATCTAAACTCCAAATGTGGATCCAAGTTCAAGTTCAAGGATTGTAGCTGAAGAATTTGCTTTGGGCCCAACATCAGTCAACAAAGGCAGGCTTAGTAAGAACAGTGTGAATTATTGTGAAATGATTTTACTTTACACAATTGATGAAAATAACTGAAGAGCCTAATGGCTTTTAATATAACCACAGGTACAACACGTAAGAACATAAGAACATAAGAAATAGGAGGAGGAGTAGGCCATCTGGCCCTTCGAGCCTGCCCCGCCATTCAATAAGATCATGGCTGATCTGTCGTGGCTCAGTTCCACTTTCCCGCCCTCTCCCCATAACCCTTAATCCCCTCGCTTATCAAAAACCCATCAACCCGATTCTTGAAAATATTTAGCGAGGCAGCCTCCACCACTTCAACGGGTAGAGAATTCCAGAGATTCACCACCCTTTGAGTGAAGAAGTTCCTCCTCAACTCCGTTCTAAAACGCCCCCCCCTTTATCTTGAGGCTGTGCCCCCTAGTCCTACTGTCTGTTTTGAGCGGGAAGAGTCTCTCCACCTCTATCCTATCCATCCCATTCATCATCTTATACGTCTCAATGAGATCTCCCCTCATTCTTCTAAACTCCAATGAGTACAAGCCTAGTTCATTCAGCCTCTCCTCGTAGCTCAACCCCCTCAACTCCGGTATCAGCCTAGTAAACCTCCTCTGCACTCCCTCCAAGGCCAAAATATCTTTGCGCATCAATCTTCACTATTTATTGCTCAGCTTCTTCAAGCATCTAATGGGAAACTAGACAAGTACGTGAGGGATAGAGGAATAGGATACTCAAAGTTATGAGAAGGCTACTGCAAAGCCTAGACACCAGTACTGACCATTGGTCAAATCTGCTGCTTAATTTAAACTTTTCCAAGCAAACACCTTGCAACTCTTTGAATCAGTGATAGCTTAATTTCGGACAAGAAGTCAACCTATTCCCACTGATCAATCAGCCAGGTGTGCCAACTGAGTGCGCATGATCACTAAGCGCAGTGCCTTCTGGTATTTGTAGTTCGGTCTTCCTGCTTCAGCCGTCGTTTCCCATAGTGCTCAGCGGTCCTCATTTCCGCTTGAGCGGGGAAGTTCAGGGAGAAGCTTCCAGTGATTGCAATCGGGAGCCATGTTGTGGGCACGTACGGTCCGTAACTTCAGCACCTCGCTGATCCGCCGGTCGCATTATGAGGAAGGCCCGGGAAAGGTAATGGGACGATCCACAATTAGGGAATTGCCGTGCCGCAGAAAGCAGAGGCTGGTTCGGGGCCTGTTGCGGATATTTAAACCCGGGAGGAGGTGCTGACCGGCCGGCCGGGGAGCCCGGGCTGTGTGAGGGCAAAGACCATCCCCAGAGTTAGAGCAGTCCAGGCTGGGAGAGAGGGAGCTCGGCCAGAACCCCCGGCTGGTTCCATTCTTTGTACCGAAGAGCGTTTCACTTCACTGGGGAATGAAGGGGGCCGTTAGTCGGTGTTTCGGAGGCGGAAGAGAAGCTGGCTGCCGCCATTACCTTCCCCGCTGCGGAAGAGGCCTCAATGTCACCGTTAGCAGCGCTCTCAATGTCAGTAGTTTAGGGATTTAGTATCGTCTTACCCCATTTCCTTCTCCTAATCTATGACCGACATTGTGTCCCCATTTACCCCTATCTCACTCTCTTTAATCGCCCTTAGTTAACATATTTAACCTTTTGAATGTGTTGCCTTCCAAATTTGAATGTATTTCATTCTTCACCAGTTTACACCCAACTCCAAACCTCTCATGGGAGCTCTAGCTAGCCTCACTTGCTTGCTTTCCTATATATTCTAAAAATTATTTCATGGGATGCTGGCTTTACTGACAAGGCCCACATCGATTATGCATCCTAATTGACCTTGAACTCGCAGGCCTGTTGGAACACTGCAGAGGACAGCTAAGAGTCGTCCACGTTCCTCTGGATTTGGATTCACTTAGGCCAAACCGATTATGGCTGGCAGATTTCCTCCTGTTTAGGAAATTGGAACCAGATAATTTTGTGGTCACCATTGTTGAGACTAGCTTTCAATTCCAAATTTTAACAATTAAATTTAAGAAGCACCAGCTGCTATAATGGAATTTGAACCCATGTCCCCAGAGTGTTAGCCTGGGCTTTTAGGTGATTTAATCCTCTGGAATATGGGTTCAAATTACTTTCATGCCCTTGTGGGTGTTCCAAAGAGTTTTGCATTTCAGTGAAGTACTGTTGAAATGGAGATTTGAGTTGTATATTGGAAAAGATGGTTTGAACCCTCGCCGCTGCTCTTCACATTAGATTTTTTTCTCCTGAAAGAGTTCTAATTCTCCCTCCACAGATGCTGTCACACCTCAGTTTTTTTCCAGCAGTTTTGTTTTTATTTGATTTCTGGTATCCCCAGTTGTTTTGTTCTCCCATACTACTCTGCAAATTCACTGAGTTTGCTTGCATTAGTGACTGCTGTTAAGTAGTCAGTGGGCTGTAAAAATGCTTTTTGACACATCAAGAACATGATAGTAGCTATGGGTAATGTAATTTCTAATATTTTAAAATTGTGCATTTTCTCTTTCCCCAATCCTGTGAATAAGTCTGCCTTTTGCAAAACCATTTTCAATGGCTGAAGTCCAACTTGATTGATTTTTGAGTCAAAGGTCTCATTTGAGCAGTCTTGGTAGTTTCAACTGTGCTGAAATGAATAAATGCATCCAAGATTAAATAGTAACCCAGTGACCTTGGAATTTAAAGTGATAATCATTTGAAAATTCATCATTAGATGACTCAGATAATTGGTGAAACTCATTGTTTGCCACCATTACAACTGTATAATAGCAACTTTGTGTCTGCAATTAAAACATGTAAATCCAAAAGTTGCTGGCACTGTCCTTGTTCTGGGTGTGCTGTGACATGACAGAAAGCAATCAGTGAGAAATTGCTGAACAGATAAGAACTTCCCTTTTTATATTTTAATATCATTGTTTAGAAACCCTTAGGTTGTGCATTGTTATTGAGATGTAAGTGGGCTTTTAATGGTATACAAAATCTAATATGCCCAAAGAGTCTTTGTCCCTAAAAAGATAATTCTGTATTTGTCAGATATCAGACTTTTTTCTGATATTCCAAAGAATCATATGGCATTGACAACCCCGTGCATCTACCCTGCAAGACCCACTGACACCAAAGGGAAATTTTAGCATGGCCAATTAAGCTAGTTCTCACATCTTTGGACTGTGGGAGCACTTAAAGAATTTTAACGCTTTATTGTTCATTTTGCAATACAAATTAAAATCTTTACTTTTCTGTATGTAAAATTCATTTAGCAGATAAACAGTGCTGTTTACTGTTTGAGAATTCTTCAGCACAATTGGCTGCTTACCCTGTTTGACCACTTGCCGATCCCTTTGATTTGATGCTAGATTCAAATTAACACCAAGAAAGGTGAAGTCCACACTGCAGATATTTCTAAATCTTTGATCAGCTGTCTTAGAAGTTAGTGGCAAGCTTCATCTCTTTGCATTAGACTAAGATCCAGTCTGATAATTATTGTAATGGTGCTGTCCAAGGTTTAAATGTTACTTGAAAAGGTCTTTGATGGAAAGATAACAGATACTTCCACTCCAAAAATTGCATTACTATAGCAACTTTGACTGTTGTGCTCATTTTGAGGTCAAACGTTTCTGTCATGAAAATCTTATGTTGAAGTGCAGGTTAAATTCTGTAATGGCTATCAATAGCAGAGCAAACAGTTTTATACTGAAACTGCTTCCCAGCGTGTGATGGCTTTGTAACAACATTTTTTCTAGGTGTGTCTGGCACATATGATGTGAATTCTTTAAGTGAGTGATACTGTGAAACTGTAAACGCTTGCTGATGTGCCAACACCAAATCTACAATAACTTACTTATTTTCTTTACTTGACCTTTAATTTAAAATACTTGTTTTTCTTTTCACTTCAACAGAACTTGCCATTTTCAGTGGAGAACAAGTGGCGACTGTTGGCAATGATGGCAGTATTCTTTGGCTCTGGCTTTTCTGCTCCATTCCTGTTAGTCTGGCACCAAATGCTCAAGAAGTGAGACTACATTATTCAGTAAGTGGCATATTGTCTAAAATTGTCATACTGAGATTAAATTAACTCAAAAGAATATATTTTCTTATTGGTGTATCTGGTACATATGATGTGAATTTATTGAAATGAGTGGTTCTGTGACACTGTAAACGCTTTCTGATGTACCAGAGCCAATAAATTGTTTAGCCTAATAACTGTCAATTTTCAAGTATTAATTGGCATTCTGTGTAGTTAAATGATTAATCATGTTATAAGTTGGGTCAGTTGGATCTTGGCTGAATAAAATTGTGATCAAGATTGGTGGTTACTTATAGACACAGTGCAAGTCTTGCGTCAACAGCGTGCAGTCCATCTCCCACGCCACAACCCTGATCCCCTCCCCTCCCCGAGCAAGGCGAGTCCCCCTTGCTCTCTCAGTTCACCTCTTCACGTACAAAGCATAATCCTCCACCATTTTTGCCAACTTCAATGTGATGCCACCACCAAATACATCTTCCTGTCACTCCCTCTGTCAACATTCTGTAGAAACTGTTCCTTCAGGGATAACCTAGTCCATTCCCTCTCAACACCTCCCCCATCACCCATGGCACCTTACCATGCAAGGAGGTGTAACACCGCCCCTTTACCTCATCCGTGCTGACTGTCCAAGGCCCAAAACATTCATGTCAGGTTAAACAGTGTTTCACTTGCACCTCTTTCAATTTGATCTATTCACTGTTTCCAAAGTGGTCTCTATCAGAGACCAAGTGTAGACTGGCCAATTGTTGCGCACAGACTGTGGAGGTCTTCTACAAAATCAGGACCCTGACCTCTTTGCTTGCAATTTTATCTTGCACTCCTGCTTCTATGCCTGCATGTCTATCCTTGGCTTGCTGCAGTGCTCCAGTGAAGCTTGCCACAAACTGGAGGATTGGCATCTCCTCTTCCTGTTAAGCACTTTACAGCCTTCTGATCTCAACATCAAATTCAGCAACTTCAGATAATTAGTTCTACCCCACTTTGATGCCTTTGTTTTTATTTTTAACTGTTGTCTACCTTTTTATTGCTTGATTGTCTTTATTTTTTTCTTTCCACCCTCCATTCTTCCCCTTATTTTACCCCCTCCTATCCATCTCCCTCTCACCCACATCTTCATCTGTCACAGTTTACCTTCTGATTTCAGCTCTGCTGTTTACCTATTCACACCTTCTTATCCCTCTGTGGATTGCTGTTAGCAGCTTTTCCCCATGTTTTTTGTGGCTATGACTCATCTTTCTTTCCCTCATCCTACAGCATAAATATCTCCCACTTTCTGTGCTTTGTAGCTTTGCCAAAGGGTCATCTGGACTCGACGTCGGCTCTTCTCTCCTTACAGATGCTGCCAGACCTGCTGAGATTTTCCAACATTTCTTGGTTTCTAGCATCAGCAATAATTTGCTTTTATGCAAATTTTCAGTTTGGTTCAAATATGACTGGCAGTGCAGAAATCACTCGCCAAGATAACCACCTGGAATAGAATTACTCAAATTAACTTTTTCAGCTCAAAGATGAGTGGTTAGTTATTTTTCTAGCACTTTTGTCAAATGTGATCCAACTAAAGGTTTATTAGAAATTGAAATATTCACTAATGTGCATTATGCTTTGCAAGTGGAAACTACTCACTGTTATTCACGAGTAGAAAATGAAAGCCCATTAAAATCTAAATCTGAGCTTTAAAATTTGAGGACATGGTTAACATTTGTTTTGTCTTGTCTGGAATTTTATTTGCCACAGCAGATAGAAATGTCATGTAACTTGTACAGTACCATGAAATTAGGTGATTTAGTCATGTGTTTTATGTGTATATGCTAAATGTCAGAAGTTTAAGTGCATTCTAATGAAATTGAGTCTGCCAAAACCTTCCCAGGAAAGGTTGAACAAATGTGGAAAAATTGATGTACTGTTCTAGTAATAATTATTTTAAAAAAAACTAACCTTTTTAAAAGTATCGTACACTTTTTGGATACCTTGGAAATTTGTGGCTTTTGGTTCAGAACGAGGATTGCGTATTGGCATTAGGGAACAGGAATTCCACTTGGTAGTGGTAATAGCATAAAAATCAGCATCATATGTAATAAAGTGGCACAAGTCTCAAAACAGGGATTCAGCATGAGAAGTGTTTCACTTAAGCCTTTCAAACCTTAATATTAGCAATGAAAGATCATAGACCTGAACTGAAAGCCCTTTGTTTCACCACAGATGTTGCAGACCTGCTTGAGTATTTTTTGACATTTTGATTTTTACTTTGAACATTGTGGTTAGGTTTGTTCATGTTAGACCTCTATTTGTTCCTGCTTCTAAACTGATGCTTTTGCTTTTCAGATGGAATTCTATCTCAACTGTCGTGCATTACCTGCTGAGCAGCTTAAATCCTCATGAGTTTGTGCTGTCAATCCTTCCAGTGAGATGTTCTTGTAAATAAAAGTATAACAAATTAAACATCTTTCTTTTAATTTGTACTTTATTGTTATGAAAGCCACTTGACATTTGCAATTTAGTAAATATACATCAATCCCTCCCAGACCAACATCTCCTTGCTGAAGCAATCCAGAGCTACTAACAACACTTGGCTAAAATTTCTAGTTTGAAATTAATAGCTTTGTTAAAATAAATACTTAAAAACAAAAATGAGGATGGGTGACAGAAGTGATTAACAATGAGGGTGATATTAAGGAATAAACATGGAAACAAAATGGATCGTGAGGAGGTTTTAAACGATTTTTGTGAATGTCCTGGAGTTTGTGAGGCTGTAACTAAATATTCTGGAGTATATCGGTGGATGAAGGAATAGGGAATAGAGAACAGAGATTAAACATGAAGCATCAATGTGATTAGGACTACTTGCCTCAGCAGCGGGCAAATCCTGATACTGTTTGGGGTTCATGCTATGTTTCTAAGGCTCCCGTAGAAGTTATATGTAATATTGATCCCATAATGCAGAGTTTTCATGTGAATCCAGTTGTGGTTCTGCTTTATTACTGTATTGTTATTCCAGAAATCATTAATTGTCTATAATATGGTATATTGGCTGTAAGGTGACAAAAGACTAAGGGTTTACGGGTGAGACATGACTAATCATATTAGGAGACAATTACTTGGAAAGACCAGTAGTCAGATTTGACAATCCTATCATAAATTGGCAAAAATACCAAAAAGAGCAACAATGTGGGAGTTACTTAGTCACAAGAACAGATAATCATGTAAATGGTCAGCCTGGGCAGTGATAAGAAAGAGGAAGACTGCTTATATAAGCAGTTGGGAGGATGAGTATGCAACTGTTGTAAACATAAATGTAGCTCACAAACTCATGACCCTTGAGAGCAGTCTTGAGTGCTTCTCCCCTGCATACAAGCTTGAATAAAGCAGCTTATTTGAGAAATCATCCTGCACCGAATCTGTTGTCTTCTTGCCAGATCTGGCATCCTCATCTATGCAGTTGGAGTAGTAACTAGAAGCTCTGACAAATGAGCTAAAGAATGTGATTTCTACCATGGAAGTTTTAATTTCAATTTAGTTTTCAAATGTCTGGAAATTTAAAGTGCTGATATTTGTTGGTTGGGTTGTTGTAAAGATCCATTCAATTCTTTAATGTGTATTACAGAAGGAAACCTCATACACTTGTGCAGTTTGGGTGAAATGTGGCTCCAACCCCACAGCAACATGAACTATACTTTGACAGCCTAGGAAACAATTCAGGATAGTGCAAGATGATCCACCACAAGCTTTTTGGGCAACTTGTGATGAGCAATAAATGCTGACTTCATCAATAATGCTCACCTGCCAACAAGGAATTTTTAAAAAAAATTCTAGTCCTAGACTCCCCAGCCAAGGAAAACATCTTGGCCTGCATCTACCCTGTTTATTCATTTTTAAGTATTTTACAGGCTTCAAGGTAACCCCTCACTTCTAGAGACTACAGTTTGCCATCGTGACAGTCCTGCCATTCCTGGAACAAATCTGGTGAACCTTTTAACAAAAACAAAAAAAAAAATGCTTAAATCTCAGCAGGTCTGACTGCATCTGCTGTCTCCAACTCTTTCACAATGTGCACATCTGCCTAGCTTTCTACTGTACACAAACTTGGAAGTGTTACATCCAAATTGTTGTAAGCGGCTGGGGCCCAGGTACAGATCCTTGCAGTATTAGCCAAAGCTAGCAAACACAAAAATGACCATTTACTCTGACACTCTTCTGTCTGTTAGCCAATCATGACTCTATATTTACCAGAATGCTGCCTGGTTTGGAGGGTAGATCTTATGAGGAAAGGTTGAAGGAGTTGGGGCTTTTCTCTTAAGAGCAGAGGGAGATGAGAGGTGACTTAGAGGTTTAT
Source organism: Carcharhinus amblyrhynchos (assembly GCF_965287045.1). Classification (NCBI taxonomy): domain Eukaryota; kingdom Metazoa; phylum Chordata; class Chondrichthyes; order Carcharhiniformes; family Carcharhinidae; genus Carcharhinus; species Carcharhinus amblyrhynchos. The sequence continues at coordinate 90,306,875 of NC_137328.1, read as the reverse complement.
AAGATGATGAGGGGGATAGATAAGTCTCTGAATGTCCACTGTGTTTCCTTGGGTGGATGTAGCTGTTACGAGGGGGCATAACTATAAGGTTCATGGTAATAGGAGGGATGTCTGAGGAAGGTGCTTCACTCAGAGTGGTTGGGGTGTGGAATGCACTGTCTGCTGTGATAGTGGAGTCAGACACTTCAGGAATTTTCAACCGGTTATTGGATGGCACATAGAGTACGTCAGAATGATAGTGGGATAGCTTGATCTTGGGTTCGGACATAGCTTGGCACAACATTGAGGGCTGAAAGGCATGTACTGTACTGTTCTATCTATTTTGTTATGAATGCTGGGTGCATTCAGGTGGAGTGCCCTTAACTGACTTTCTGACAATTCCACATGTGACATGTACTCAATGCTTTGCTTTGTTTAACCTACCTATCATCTGTTACCAAAGTTATTTCCTTCGAGTTCCAACTTTGTTGAGTATTCAAGCAGGGAATAAGAGATGGATATTTGTCTTCAATGTACATCACTCTATGGAGGTGGAGCGACACATGATAAACCTCACCCTAAGCCTATGTGAGAGGTGAATTTGGATTTTCTCTAAATGAAGAATAGGAACAGGCAGGTCACTGTTCGAACGACTTAAGTTAAATGAAAGATCTGCAAGGAGCTGTTCCTCCAGTCACAGGACGTTTCTCTGCCTCGTTTGCAGCCGATGTAGTTGATGGGCTTATCTCACTAATGGCAGGCTAATATATTAAAATGAGCTCTCTGATTTTACAGCATGTTTCACACCACCGGTAAGATCAGGTCACGGAAACTCACCGGAGTAAATCACACGCTCCAGATTTTGAGTCACGCACCACCATTCCCGCAGACTGAAATTGAGGGCTCAAAATCGTGCCTTATGACTACAAGAGCAGGTCAGAGCCTATGAATCCTGCCACGAGTAATTTTACTTCTCTAAAGCCTGTCCATCATTCAAAAGGCATGAGTCAGGTGATGGACTAATCCCCACTTGCCTGCCGACAACACTCATGAAGCTCTACATCCTCTTGATTGGAATCCCATACACCACCTTAAACATTCATAACCCTTGATCATTGATGCACAGCAGCTGCTGTGTATACCAGCTACAAGAGGCATTGCAGCAACTCACAAAGGCTCTTTCACTGCCACTGGGTCAATTTCCTGAAGTTCCATTCCTAATAGCACTGAGTGTACCTAAACCACATTGACTGTAGCAATTCAAGGTGATTCACCACTACCTCCTCCTGGGCAATTAGGAATGGGCAATAAATTGATTTGTCAGTGATGTTTACATCCCATGAATGAATAAAAGAAGTTATATAACTTCATCATGGTTATGGAATTAATGATATTCTGAGGTTTCCATTTTTTCTTCTAACATGCTATTATTGTGAATTTTTCTCATTCCTTAAAACCTATTGCTGCCTTGGCCTGCAAAAAGCTTTTTCCATTTTGCAGGCTTTGTTTCTTATACCCTGCTTCAATAATCTAAAACAATAAGTGAATAACAAAGGAAAAATATCCCAGCATTTATAAAACACCTTTCAAAATGTCCCAAAATATTTCACAGCCAATTTTAATTACTTTGAAGTATCAAACAATCAAGGGTAAGTTTATGACAGTACAATGCATGACTAGATAATATGCTGTTTCTTAGTGATGTCAATTGTGTAATAAACATGAGGTTTGTCACCAAAACAACATCACGTTTTTTTTTAACTACCGCTATCGGATTTTTCACTTCCAATTAAGAGGACAGACATCTCATTTGAAAGAATTATTTATGTCTATTAATATTCCTGACAGGATCTCTACCTTGTTCCTGTTTTTGTTCTCAACATATATTGTATACATTTCAATGTATATATATATATGTATGTAATATATATATGTGTGTGTACATCAATGTATATATGTGTGCATACATGTATATAAGTATCATTTTTCTCTATTGAAATTTCATCTGTACCATTTTAAAAATCCAAGGATACAAAGCAGGATGGTGTGTGCAATATATTCCAGGTTGACAAAGATGATGGTCATTCTGTTTAATATTTAGCAGCAGTAGAGTGATGATTAGTATCTGGATAGAGTTGAACTTTGCTCGCCGTGGTAAGATGTTCTTAATGTTTGGTGGAATTCCTGGAATTGATAACACTGAGGAAGTGGCCTAGTTGTAGTGTTACTGGACTATAATCCAGAGATTCAGGGTGATGTCCTGGAAACGCAGGTTTGAATCCCATCATGGAAGGTGGTGAAATTTGAATTCAATAAAAATCTGAAATTAAAAGTCTAATGATGTTCATGAAACCATTACTGATTATCATAAAAATCCATTTGGGTTGGGGAAGGGAATCTGCCATCCTAACCTGGACTGGTCTTCATGTGACACCAGACTCACAACAATGTGATTGATTTAGATCTCGGAAGACAGAAAGGCAGGTACATAGGATGGTGAAAAATGCATATGGCATGGTCGCCCTTATCAATCGGGGTATTGATTATAAAAGCAGAGAGGTCATGATGGAGTTGTATAGGAATTTGGTGAGACCACAGCTGGAGTGCTATGTGCCATTCTGGTCACCACATTATAGGAAGGATGTGATCGCACTGGAAGGGGCGCAGAGAAGATTCACCAGGATGTTGCCCAGGATGGAACACTTAAGTTATAAGGAGAGGTTGGACAGGCTTGGGTTCCTTTCTCTGGAGCAGAAAAAACTGAGGGGAGACCTGACTGAGGTGTTCAAGATTATGAGGGGCATGGACAGGGTAGATAGGGAGCAGCGGTTCCCCTTAGTTGAAGGGTCAATTACGAGGAGACACAAGTTAGAAGTGAGAGGTTTGGGGGATTTCAGAAAAAGCTTTTTTAAGAACATAAGAAATAGGAGCACGAGTAGGCCATCTAGCCCTTCGAGCCTGCCTTGCCATTCAATAAGATCATGGCTGATCTGTCGTGGCTCAGTTCCACATTCCCGCCCTCTCCCCATAACCCTTAATCCCCTCGCTTATCAAAAACCCATCAACCCGATTCTTAAAAATATTTAGCGAGGCAGCCTCCACCACTTCAACGGGCAGAGAATTCCAGAGATTCACCACCCTTTGAGTGAAGAAGTTCCTCCTCAACTCCGTTCTAAACCGCCCCCCCCTTTATCTTGAGGCTGTGCCCCCTAGTCCTACTATCCTTTCTGAGTGGGAAGAGTCTCTCCACCTCTATCCTATCCATCCCATTCATCATCTTATAAGTCTCAATGAGATCTCCCCTCATTCTTCTAAACTCTAACGAGTACAAGCCTAGTTTATTCAGCCTCTCCTCATAGCTCAACCCCCTCAACTCCGGTATCAGCCTAGTAAACCTCCTCTGCACTCCCTCCAAGGCCAAAATATCCTTGCGTAAGTGCGGCGACCAAAACTGCACACAGTACTCCAGCTGCGGCCTCACCAATGCCCTATACAGCTGCAGGAAGACCTCCCTACTTTTATATTCAATCCCCCTCGCTATGAAGGCCAGCATCCCATTCACCTTCCTGACCACCTGCTGCACCTGCAGGCTGGATTTTTGCGACTCATGCACAAGGACCCCGAGGTCCCTCTGCACCGTCGCCTGCTGCAGTTTTTCGCCATGTAAGTAATAATCCTTCCTACCATTATTCCTACCAAAGTGGACCACCTCGCACTTGCCAACATTAAATTCCATTTGCTGTTTCCTGGCCCATTCGCCCAGCCTATCTAGATCCTTCTGCAGACTCTCCACACCCTCCGCACAATTTGCCGTTCCACCAATCTTGGTGTCATCAGCAAATTTCGACACCATACACTCGGTTCCCTCCTCCAGATCATCTATAATAAATGGTAAATAGCTGAGGCCCCAGCACCGACCCCTGGGGCACTCCACTAGTCACCAACCGCCAATCCGAATAGCACCCGTTAACCCCCACTCTCTGCCTCCTATTTGACAACCAATCCTCTATCCACGCTAACACCCTACCCCCAACTCCATGCCCCCTTACCTTCTGCAATAACCTCTTGTGAGGTACCTTGTCAAACGCCTTCTGAAAATCAAGAAAGACCACATCCACCGGCTCTCCTCTATCCACCGCCCTAGACACATCCTCATAGAACTCCAATAAATTTGTCAGACATGACTTCCCCTTAACGAAACCGTGCTGTGTCTGCTCTATCAAGCAATTCCCCTCAAGATCCCTCGTTATTTCCTCCTTGATGACGGATTCTAACATTTTACCTACAACAGACGTTAAACTAACCGGCCTATAATTCCCCGCCTTTTGCCTGCCACCTTTCTTAAACAACGGCGTAACATTAGCCGTTTTCCAATCTTCCGGCACTTCCCCGGAATCCAGCGACGTTTGGAAAATAACCACCAAGGCATCCACTTTACCCAGAGGGTGGAGACAGTCTGGAATGCACTGCCTGGGAGGAAGGTGAAGGTGGGATGCCTCATATCTTTTAAAAAGTACCTGGGTGAATACTTGGCACGCCATAAAATTCAAGGCTATGGGGCTAGAGGGATTAGATGGGCAGGTCAAGACCTTTCATGCATCGGTGCAGACTCGATAGCTGAAAGGCCTCTTGTGCACTGCAGTAATCTGATTCTGTGACTTTCAACTGCTCGATGAAATGGGCTTAGCCAATGCCACCCACATCCCATGATGAATAAGAAAAAAATGTCCTCGCCATTCTTCCAAAATTTACCTGTACTAATAAATCTTTGAAGAGTCAAACTGTAACATACTTACTGCAATAAAAATAACTTAACCATTTCATTTTCATTAACTAATCAGTGTAATAAATGCTGTTAAGTGCACAACATAATTCGATTCCCCTCCAATTTTCAAGTTTGCTAACGACACCATCTTGGTGGGTCGGATCTCAAACAATGACGAGACAGAGGACAGGAATGAGATGGAGAATCTAATGAACTGGTGCAGCAACAATAATCTCTCCCTCAGTATCAACAAAACAACGGAGATTGTTATCGACTTCAGAAAACGTAAAGGACAACATGCCCCTGACTACATCAATGGGAACGAAGTAGAAAGGATTGGGAGCTTTCAAGTTTTTAGGTGTCCAGATCACCAACAACCTGTCCTCGTCCCCCATGCCGACACTGTAGTTAAGAATGCCCACCAATGCCTCTACCTTTTCAGAAGACTAAGGAAATTTGGCATGTCAGCTACGACTCTCACTCACTTTTACAGATGCACCATAAAAAGCATTATTTCTGGTTGTATCACAGCTTGGTATGGCTCTTGCTCTACCCAACACTGCAAGGAACTACAAAAGGTCATGAATGTAGCCCAATCCATCACGCACACACCTCCAATCCATTGACTCTGTCTACACTTCCTGCTGCCTCAGCAAAGCAGCTAGCATAATTAAGGACTCCACGCAATCCGGACATTCTCTCTTCCACCTTCTTCCTTCAGGGAAAAAATACAAAAGTCTAAGGTCACATACCAATCGACTCAAGAATAGCTTCTTCCATGCTGCTGTCAGACTTTTGAATGCACTTACTTGGCATTAAGTTGATTTTCTCTATACCTAGCTATGACTGTAACACTACATTCTACACTCTTGCGATCCCTTCTCTATGAACGGTATGCTTTGTCTGTCTAGAGCGCAAGAAACAATACTTTTCACTGTATGTTAATACATGTGACAAGAATAAATCAAATCAAATCAATGTTTCTTTTAATAGATTGTTTGGAATTTGAAAATAAATAAAAGCTCCCACAAGTGGAATAGGCTGATCCTTTTGTAGACAGCACATATCTGTCACTTTGGAACACATTACATCATAAGTGATTACAGGATCAAGGTCTGTGATGAGTATATCCACATTATAGTGAGCTTTGACTTTGATCAAGTCATCTGTTCGGTACTCCATGTTGTCATCTATTCATGTAGGCGTAAAACTACCCAAACTCAGCCGGGTTCAAAATAAACCAGGAGCACAAACTTTGAAACAAGGACTAAGGAAAGATCATCAGAAGACTGATTAAGAACTCAACAACTTAGTGCTATAGCTTGTTGCTTTTATAGCAGCACAAATTCACTGTAATTTAAAATAGGATTTAGATATACGAACTTTTGAACAAATCCAAACCCAAATTTTGAACGTTACATACATGTAAAACAGTAAATTCTTTCAATCACCATGATCTGCACCAAGGAAGATATATTAGACAAATAAAAATATTGCTCTCATGGTATTGTTTGTAGTAAGTTCCTTTGTGTCATTGAAAAGAATTATTGGTTTCACCAAGGCCAAGGGAGATATTGTGTTTATGAAGTGCTTTGGTACTGACTTTGGACATTGTAACCAAAAGCAGCATGATGGATGACCACCTATTTGAGGACTAATCATTGAAAACACTAAACGATGGGGAAACCTCTCTGCTAGTGTTGCACCAATGTTACGTTCAGCAACCGAGGTGTGAATTATTTTTACCTTCTGTCAGTTGTGATGGATTGCTTCAATAAATTTGCTGTATTAAACCCACTGGATGAATTGTTGCATTTCAACCGCAGGATACTGCAGTATATAACAGAACCCACAGTCAACCTTTGAATATTGCCACACAAAATCTACTAATTGATTGGTAGCAATTTACATATGGCCTAGTTTATGATGGATGTTTTCAGTATGTGCTATTATTGACATAAGAACATAAGAAATAGGAGCAGGAGTAGGCCATCTAGCCCTTCGAGCCTGCCCCGCCATTCAATAAGATCATGGCTGATCTGTCGTGGCTCAGTTCCACTTTCCCGCCCTCTCCCCATAACCCTTAATCCCCTCTGTTATCAAAAACCCATCAACCCGCGACTTAAAAATATTTAGCGAGGCAGCCTCCACCACTTCAACGGGCAGAGAATTCCAGACAGGGACAATTTGATGTTGAAATAGAAAGCAAAATGTCACTAGCAAATCTTATCCCCTCTTCAGAAATCGTGAATAGAAACATGGAAAATACAAGCAGGAGTAGACCATTCAATCCTTCGAGCCTGCTCTGCCATTCATTTTGGTCATGGCTGATCATCAAATTCAATATCCTGCATCCCAACTTCCCTCCATATACCTTGGTCCCTTTATCCTCAAGAGCTCTATCTAATTTCTTCTTGAAATAACACAACATTTTGGCCTCAGCTACTTTTTGTGGTTGTGAATTCCACAGATTCAGCACTGTCTGGGTGAAGAAATTTCTCCTCACCTCAGTCATAGAAGGTTTACCCCTTATCCTCAAACTATGACCCCTAGTTCTGGATTCCCCCCCCATCAGGAACATTCTTTCTGAACCCACCCTGTCTAATCCTGTTAAAATGACCCTCCCACACTCTTCTAAATACAAATCAGTATAATCCTAATCATTTAGTCTCTCCTCACATGATAGACTTGCCATCCCAGGGATCAGCCTGGGAAATCTTCGCTACACTCCCTTTATAGCAAGGACATGCTTCCTCAGATAAGGACACCAAAACTGTACATAATATTCCAGGTGTGGCCTCGCCAATACCCTGTATAATTGCAGTAAAACATCCTATTCCTATGTTCAAATCCTCTCGTTATAAAGGCCAACATACCATTTGCCTTCTTTACTGCCTGCTGTATCTACACACTTACATCATTCAGTGACTGATGTATGAGGACACCAAGATCTCAATGAATATCCATCTCTCTCAATTTACACCCATTCAAATAATAATCCTATTATTTCTGCTGAAGTAGATAACCTCACATTTATCCACATTATACTGCATCTGCCATGTATATGCTCACTCATCCAGCCTTTCCAAATCACACTGAAGCATCTCTACATCCTCCACATAGCTCACCCTCCCACCCAATGTTGTATCATCTGCAAATTTGGAGATAATACTTTTTGTTCCCTTTCCAAATCATAACATGTTATGTGAATATAGACTCATAGAATTCTACACAGCAGAAAGAAGCCATTTGGCCCATCTAGTCTGCACCAACCACAATCTCATCCAGACCCTATCTCCATATCCCTACATATATACCCACTAATCCCTCTAACCTATGCATCCCGGACACTAAGGGGCTATTTAGAATGGCCAATCAAACTAGGCCACACATCTTTGGATAGTGGTTGGGGTCCTAGCACAGATTCCTGTGGTACCCACTAATCATTCCCTGCCAATCGGAAAAAGATCCCTTTATGCCAACTCTTTGCTTTCTGTCTGCTAGCCAGCTTTCTATCCATCTCAAGACGCTACTCACAACACATGCGCTTTAACTTTACATAGTAATCTGCTATGTGGGACATTGTTGAATGCCTTCTGGAAATCTAAATAGACCTATTCACCAGTTCTCCTTGGTCAACTGTCAGTGCAGACTCAATGGGCCGAATGGCCTCCTTCTGCACTGTAGAGTTTCTATAATTCTAATTGTATAATTCTAACTCCACTAATTACAATCTCAAAGAATTCCAATAGATTCACCAAGCATGATTTCCCGTTTGTAATTCCATGCTGACTTTGATTACAGTAAAAAGTCTGACAACACCAGGTTTTAGTCCAACCTATTTATTTGATAATATACTCACTAGCTTTCGGGGTTACCCCGTTCGTCAGGTGAATGGAGAGTTCTGGCCTCAGACAGAGCATATAAAGCACAGACAGTTTAGAGATTTAGTAATTAGAGATTTAGTAATCTCTAAACTGTCTGTGCTTTATATGCTCTGTCTGAGGCCAGAACTCTCCATTCACCTGACGAAGGGGGTAACCCCGAAAGCTAGTGAGTATATTGTCAAATAAATAGGTTGGACTAAAACCTGGTGTTGTCAGACTTTTTACTGTGTTTACGCCAGTCCAACGCCGGCATACCCACATCATGACTTTGATTACACCACTGCTTTCCAAATGCTGAGCTATGAAATGGTCATGCTAATTTTGCAATGGCAATTTCAGTACATAAGTCATAATGAGGCCCAACGGATCATAAGTAGTGGGAGATTCAAAAGACAAGAGTTACCAGTTTCATCCAACATAATGCTGAACATGATAGTGTTTGAACAATAATGGGAACAATGTTGGAGGTAATTTTAAATGAATCCCTCTTGATACCATTTTATTCTTGTTCAATTTGTTTTCTAATTAGTTTTACAGAATGTTAAATAATTTGGGGAGTTAAACGGGGGCCAAATCAAGTTTCATCAATTCACCAACAAATGGGTTAGGTTAAAATTACCCTGAGTTTTAGAGGGTTGTAAGATTTTATGCAATGAATAAAAATGGCATGCAGTATGATATTTTTTAATAAATTGTATTTGGAAAATTAAAGTTTTATAATATATCTAGTGCCTTTTATTCTCTGTAGCAGTTAATTAGAAGTATAGCCAAGTCAAGTTGTTTTATAATATGCATAAATCTTTCTTTTCCTCCTACATTTCCTTCCTCGGACGACAAAATTACTGATGGCTACATAACTCCAATCATAGTTCTTCATCTATTGACATCTGCTGCTTGTAAGGCTTCTTTGAAAAACAAGTGTCGCATCCAACCCTGTTCCTGGTTGGTACAATTTCACAATGCAAAACTCTCCATAATTTTAAATAAATCAGCAATTTAATTCAGGAAATCAGCAAAATGAAAACTTTACATTGAAACAATAATGTGGTTGGAAAAAGGGACAATGTTCATGAACTGTAAAGAGAGTTTTCACCAGCTGTATTATGTATGACTAACCTGGAGGTGCTGTTAGTGGCAATTATTATGAAAAGGTGGAAAGTATTCCATTTCTGACATCCACAGTTTGATGAACATACTACTGACATATTTTTAAACGAAAGAATGTTCCCTGATGGCATAATGGACAAATGCACTACATGGATTCTACCATTAGCCTCAGAATTCCCATTTTCGAAATACAAAAGAAAATAAGATGACCTGCTTTTACTGCTTTAATGTTAAGGCTGTAAAAGTAAAATACAAAAGATATTCAAGCAAAAGTAAAACATCTGGGAACCAATTTTAACTCTGTGCAAGTGGATGGGTTTGTTAAAATCTCACTCCAGGGCAGAATTTTATGGCCTCTCTTGATGGTGGGATTTCATAGTCCCATCAAAAGTCAATGGACTTTTGGACAGCTTGACACGTTTTCCGGTTCCATCATTAAATTCTGCCTCTAGAGAGGGTGCCATTAAAAAGGGACCAGCATGATTGCAACCGTTTGGCGCTGGCCGCGAAATTGATTTTGAGGCCTGGATGCTATTTTCCGGGATCAACGCAACCTGCACGAGGTCAGAAAATCACCCCCATAATTCATGTCTTTCACAAGACAGCAATAATAGAATGCTTAGCAACTGGGGCACCTTTAGGGTAAGAAGAATTTGTGATTGTGGGGGTAATTCCTGGTCTGGCCTACATGTGACTCCAGACCCACAGCAATGTGGTTGACTCTTAAAACACTCCCTGGGATGGGTAATAAATTCTGGCCCATTCAACCATACCTACATCCCATGAATAAATATGAAAATAAAACTCATTGTAATTGAGTGTTGTATCAGGATCCTATAATTAACACTGATCCTTGATTTAACTATTTAATAAAGGCACCAATTACTTGGAATGGCATTTTGACAACTTGTAACTTTGACAGAACAACACCAAATTTGAAAAGAATGGGAGAGGATACTTGTTTGAAAAGTTGATGATTCGAAATTCTGTCTCATCTTTCTGCTGCATCTGAACGCTTTCATGAAACAATATGAAGAAGAAGGAAATTTATTTTTGGGACCCTGGCTAACATTTATTGTTTTCTCAACATCGCTGAAAAAGCAATGTGCAAATTGGTGACCAAGTTTCTCTGCTCTGCAGCAGTGAATAGATTTCAAAAATGATTAATTAGTTGAAAAGTGCTAGCTGATGTCCTGCAGCTGTGAAAAGTGTTTTATGAATGCAGTTCTCCTTGGTCCTTGCAGTTCTTAATAAAATTGAAAAGTATTTGGAAATGCACTGCAGGTAACAGTGCAAAGTTCATGTGGATGATTCTGTTTTATAGAATTCTACAGTGCAAAAGGAGGCTATTTGGCCCATCGGATCTGCTCAACCACAATCCTATCCAGGCCTTATCCCCACAACCCCATGCACTTACCCTAGCTAGTCCCCCTGACACCAACGGGTAATTTAACATGGCCAATCTACCTAACCCGCACAGCTTTGGACTGTGGGACAAACTGGAGCACCAGAAGAAACTCACGCAGACATGGAGAGAATATGCAAACTCCAGGCAGACAGTGACCCAAACTGTGAATTGAACCAGGTCCCTGGCACTGTGAGGCAGCAGTGCTAACAACTGTGTCAACGTGCCGCCCCGTCTTCATTTTGGATCAGGAGCAGAGGGGAAAGTTATAGACTTGAGAATAGAATCATAGAATTACAGAATGATTACAGCGCAATAGGGGTCTATTTGGTCTGTTATATCTATGCCAGCTCTCTGCAAGTTAGGTTCACCTGGTGCCATTCCCCTGCCTTTCCCCATTGCTCTGCATTTTTTTCCTCTTCAGATAATGATCAAAAGCTCTTTGGAAAGCAATGCCTGAACCTGCCTTCATCAGATCCTGAGGCAGTGCAATCCAGATCCTAACCAACCTCTGTACAACATCATTCTTTCTCAGATTGCCAATTCTTCCTTCAATCACCTTAAACAGATGTCCCCTTGTTCTCAATCCTTACACTATCTTCCTATTTATTCTGTCCAAACTCTACATGATTTTGAGCACCCCTATCAAATCCCCTTTAAGATTTTCATCTCCATGGAGAACAGCTTCTGCATTCTTTCTCCTCAGCCCTGAAACCACTCTCATGTGACCGTCTCAAAGGCCTCCACATCCCTTCTAAGATGTGGTGCCCAGAGCTAGGCACAGTATTATAGCTGAGGCTGAAGCAGTGTTTTATTCAGATTTATCGTAAATTCCTTGCTTTTATACTCTATACCCCATTTATAAAAGCCAAAATCTTTACATTATTGAACCATTCTCTAAACATGTCCTGCCAACTTTGAGAATGTGTGCACATGAACACCCAAGGCCCCTAAACTTCTGCACCTCCCTTAGAATTGCACCCTTTATTTGATACTGCCTCTCCCCATTGATGTAAATTGTTAAGCTCTAACATGTAGCATGTCTCAGATCAAAATGAACTCTTTTTCCTTGAACAAGCAATGCGATCCATGTGGTGAAAATGATCAGAGTGATTGCTTGCGATGAGTTCTTCCACCAAGTAGCCAATAACATTTAATATCCTGCTTTATCAGCCGTACCACTTTGCCCTTGTTTATGAGGAAGTTGCTGTGACGGCTTTGTCTCATGTATTAGTTTGTCAATATGTGTTCATTTCTCATAATGTTCGGAATTACATTCTGTCTTCTTCCCTCACCTCAGCCCAATGCTCTCATTTTCACCTGGAATGTTTTGTGATATTCTTATTTTACAAAGAAATTTGCTGTAATGTTTTTATTTCCTGCATTAGCTTATCATAGTGTTCCTTTCTCACACTGATTTACCATTACTTTCTCATTATCTCTTAGGATATTACTGGGTCAAGCTTTGTTCCAGGACTAATTTGCTATGAGTCTCTCCATTCTCTCAATAAATTGTTCACTCAAGTTTCCAACAATAATGCAAAAACGATTCTCCCAATTGGTCAGTGGCACGCTGTATTCCTGTACCATACAGAACAGGAACAAACGAGTTTCTTTATTACAGAAGTCCTTTATCATTTCATCATGATATCTCAAAGTACTTCCCAATCAATTGATTATTTTGAAATGTTGTCTCTGCTATTCTACAAGCAAACACAGCAAGAATTTGCACAAAACAAGCTTATATCAAATGAAAAGAATGTCACATATTCAGGTCATATTGATTGGAAGAGGAGCGTTAGCCAGGATAAATAGGAAAACTCATATCTTTTCTTTGAATAGTGTGACAGCACCCTTATGTCCAAATGAATTGGCAGATGGAATTTCATCTCATCACTAAACATCACCTCCATAATGCAGTACTCTCTCAATATTATACCGAGGTCTCAACAACAACAGCGACTTGTGTTTTATATGGCACTTTTAAGGTGGTAAGTTTTGTAATGTGCTTCACAGAGGGAGGAGAAAAATCAAAGAGAACTGACACTGAGCCATGGTGGAAGTGGATGAGGCTGTGAAATGGCAGATTTTAGATTTTTAAAGGCAGAAAGTGACAAAACAAAGATGTTTTTAGGTAGGGTCTCCAGGAAGTTGGGCCAAGACTCTGTTGCCAATAGAGTGGTGAGGACACTGTTGATGCTTGGTGTTATAATCTCCATGAAGGTTGATACATTTTCAGAAAAGTGATATAAGTTTCCTCGTGACTAACACAAAGGATCGTATAAAAATATTTAAGGTTTTATGGTCTTCACTGCAGCAATCAAATTAAAATCAACAAAGACTAAACATGAGTTAGTAGGCAATGAATACACAAACCTATAGAACTCTTTAACTTCTTACCACATCAGAAAACCCACTGTTGTGTTTATACTTTATACCACTCTCGATGAACATGCAGTCTTAAGTTTTAAATCCAACCCAAAAGGGAAAAACATTAAAACTTGGAAATAAGAATTGTTTTTTCCTTCTGGGAATACCTCCCAGTGTTAATAGGGTCCCTTCTTCCTACTTTTAAACAAAATTCTCTTCACTCAACCCTTTTGAGCATAATCAAAATATGGTAGGTTGAGAGAGCTCAATCTTTTCTCCTTAGAGAAACAAAGGATGAGTGGGGATCTGATAGAGATCCTGATAGAGGTGTATAAGATGGTGAGAGGTATTGATTGGGTGGATTCTCAGAGGTTTTTTCCCAGGATGAAATGGCTGCCACAAGAGGACACAGGTTTAAGGTGCTGGGGAGTAGGTACAGAGGAGATGTCAGGGGTACGTTTTTCACTCAGAGGGTGCTGGGTGAGTGGAATCGGCTGCCGTTGGTGGTGGTGGAGGCAAAATCGTTAGGGTCTTTTAAGAGACTTTTGGATGAGTACATGGGACTTAATAGGATTGAGGGTTATAGGTAAGCCTGAGGGGAGATCTCATTGAAACATATAAGATGATGAATGGGATGGATAGGATAGAGGTGGAGAGGCTCTTCCCGCTCAGAAAAGACAGTAGGACTAGAGGGCACAGCGTCAAGATAAAGGGGGTGCAGTTTAGAACGGAGTTGAGGAGGAACTTCTTCACTCAAAGGGTGATGAATCTCTGGAATTCTCTGCCCGTTGAAGTGGTGGAGGCTGTCTCGCTAAATATATTTAAGACGCGGGTTGATAGGTTTTTGATAGGCAAGGGGATTAAGGGTTATGGGGAGCAGGCGGGAAGGTGGAACTGAGACACAACAGATCAGCCATGATCTTATTGAATGGAGGGGCAGGCTCGAGGGGCTAGATGGCCTACTCGTGCTCCTATTTCTTATGTTCTTATGTTCTTAGGTAGCGATGTGATCGGCGCAACTTGTGGGCCGAATGGCCTGTTTGTGCTGTAGTTTTTCTATGATTCTATGATTAAATGAACTCCCCATTTTAAGATTGCCTCGGGTGATTCCGTGGTTTCTGACTTTTCATAATCTTTGTTTCCTCAAACATGGGCACTGTCTTCATCAGCTCTTTGCTCAGCAGCTCACCCTATTCAGCTCTTGTGCTTTGCATAGTATTATCTGTTGTGCGTCTACTCAATCCAACTTCTTCAATCTCATTGTCTCTGAGAGGCTGTATGTCTACAGCTGCAAGGCCTTTTCCAAATGCTAAAGCTTTGAATGAGTTTATTTTTACCTGGACACCCCCCCATCATCTTGGCAACCAGGTTACATGTTTTTATTGTCGAGAAGAATACAGAACAACCGTCCTTCCATTCCAGAGCATTCTGTCTTACCTGAGGTTAAAAGAGCGAGGTTAAAACGTAATTACTGTAAAGTCAATTGGTCGAAATAATTGCATGCTGGATTTGGAGAACTGACGAATGCAAGAGGGCATGTAAGTCTAGAAGAGATTGCAGAAGAGATTGAGTCCTTAGAGGAATTTAAAAAAGTATGGTATGTTGGACAAGTAGAGATGCGAGCCATTAGCAGAGATGGAGATAGTCCGTTTGCCTGCAGTTGATATAATCAATGAGCATTGATATGGATTCGGAAGAGGAAAGGGCCGTAAGAAATCTTTGAGGGAGTCCAGAGATGGACAGATGAGGGAGTCCAGGGAGTGGGAAGAAAGGCCATTGTCGGAAGTGCCTGCACTTGAACAGAAATGGTGGAACAATGTAAGGGCAATCTGATGGTTGGGCAGTGTTGAAGAAGTATGGAAGAGAGTGGCATTATCAACAGTATCATGCAGAGCAGAGAGGCCAAGAAGAAATAATGCAACATCATAATCGCAAAGAATGTCACTCACAGTATTATCGCCATCCATAAACAGCAAAGTGAAATTGAAGAAAGTTGAATAGAGAATGCTGTTAGAGATAGACATGAAGACACTAAAATTTTAAGGCCTCAGAGTTTAGGGATGGGACGGTGATTGGCCAGTGGTAGAATATGATAAAGGGTTTAAATGGTCTAGTATCCATTATACATTTTATGATTTTAGCCACCCACTGCATTGGGAGAAAAAGTGAAAACAGAGCTGAGCTATACGAATCAAGATAAGGGTCAGTTGACAAGACACTAACATAGCACAGTGGCTGATAGTATAGAAGTACTTCTGTGGCAGTCAGAATTATGGATGCCTGCAAGGCACAAGTAGGTAAAGACAGGCCTAAGCATTTCTGAAAACAATAAATAAGCTTACAGGCCAGAGTTGGAAGTCAAAGAGATTAGGACTAAGTGGCCTAAACATTTATAAATGCCATGTGCTTCGTGGGATGGTGCACTGTACCAAGGATAGGATAAAGGTAGAACTTGGTCCTTCTCAAAGTTAGAAATTCTCGGAACAGTTAGAAGTTTTTTCATGTTAAAGCTGAAATAGCTGAAAATGACTTATTCAGTTCTAGAAACAGGTACT
The DNA here is from genome assembly GCF_965287045.1 of Carcharhinus amblyrhynchos. NCBI lineage: Eukaryota > Metazoa > Chordata > Chondrichthyes > Carcharhiniformes > Carcharhinidae > Carcharhinus > Carcharhinus amblyrhynchos. The sequence continues at coordinate 90,290,807 of NC_137328.1, read as the reverse complement.
TGCTTGCCATTTTTTTGCTTAACGTTTGGCCTGATCCGAGGACAGTTGTATTTTCACACTGTATATTAAAGTTTGTTGTTCAAAACCATTCACGTAAAACTTATTATTGTAGCACTAAAAATCTTTAATTACATTTGTAGCTAGCAGCAGAGATTATGGGCAGGATTTACAGCCTCGCTCTTCCCGAAACTATAAAATCTCGACCTTCCCATTGTCTACCCTTCGCCCGCTCCAATTTCCATGCAGGCAGGGTGGTAAAATTCCAGCTACCAATCAAATTGCTGAAGCTTTAGTTTGTCTTTAAACCTGTTACTGACTAACAGGTGAGTGTATCAAGCTAGGATAAGGCTGTGATGCTCTGCATAACCTGCTGACAACTACCTTCTGAAAAATGATTGTTCGGGTGAGAGAGACATGAATGGCTGGCACCATGGAATTTTATGCCAAGATTAAACTATAAAAACATCTGGCCTGTTCTTACTTCTTAGGATGAATATTGCTATTAAGTGTTACTGATGCCAGTGTTTATTATTTTTAGAATTTAAAAAAACTGTGAATGACACTGATGGAACACTTCATTTCTCCAATTTGCTACAGATCCCAAAATACGTGCCCTAGTTTCTCAATTACATTTTTTCTGCTTGTTTGTTTATTGCTAAGGTAACTGTAGAACTTCTTGCAATGATTTGTTATGATCTTTCTCACAGCAATTCAGCAGAAAGCCATGGTTGTTCTGAGCCATTTATCTTTCAATGGTTTCCTACAACAGATCATTGCCAGCTTCTTATTTACAATGAAATGTGTATTTTCTCTCAGGACTCAGCCTCACTCCCATTTCACACAGGGTATCACCACAAAGCTCTCCGTCACTAAGTTCTTTTAAAAGTCGCGCACCGTTCTCTCTCACTTGTTCTTGAATCATAGGCAAACTTTACGAGGAGTAAATTCACACCAATTTCTCATAAGCGAATTTGAAAATTGCCCTAACTCACTCCCAATTTTGAGGAACCTCAGAAAGTAACGTCTCTTATTCAGTACACTAAGAGTGCACTTTTATTCAGTGCACTTATACTATTAATACATTTAAAAAATATTGACAAATGAACAACACTCTCAGGAATAGGGAAAATGCAAGTGCCATGAATGGAGAAATGCTGAGATATAGTTTGTCAGTCTCAAAAAAGAATGGTCCTAAAGCACCAGTTGATCTAAAAGTTTAGTTTAACGATCTGTGGACAGCAAATGCAGTTTTATTTGCACTGTGTAACAAAAAATACAGTTTTATTTTAAAGTGGTGTATTTCTTTTATAACAGTTCAGTTGTTTTTTTTATATGTTAATTATTAAGTGTTCACTGCAATTTGAGGTCATTTCAAGAATAATCCGTGGAATATTTAAAGTTACAAGTTTATTTATTAGTCAGAAGTGAGGCTTACATTAACACTGCAATGGAGTTACTGTGAAATTCCCCTCGTTGCCACAGTCCAGCACCTGCTCGGGTCAATGCACCTAACCAGCACGTCTTTCAGACTGTGGGAAGAAATTGGAGCACCTGGAGGAAGCCCATGCAGACACAGGGAGAACATGAAACCTCCACATAGACAGTGACCCAAGCTGGAAGTCAAACCCAGGTCTCTGGCGCTGTGAGACAGCAGTGCTAACCACTGTGCTACCGTGCCTCCCTAACTTAGACTTACGTGAACTTAAACTTAGATAATTAGTTAAAGGAATGTTAAAAGGTTAACTTCAGTGGCTGGTGTTAGAACTAACAACCAGCTTTGGTGTTGTCTCCTGAAAAATAATGGTAGGATGGTATCAATTTGTTACATTTATTCAACGTAAGGCAGTCACTGAATTATTACCTAGTCTGAAAATGATGTGATATCTTTGAAAATAATTATAGAAACTGGTGATTTTTCAGCGACGCAGTTCATTGTCCCCACACTATTTCAGATGAACAGCAAGCGTTGCAGTTTGTAGTTTATCAGCGCGATAAATTAAGGACAGGAAGAATTGCACACTGCTGTACTGCCTACTTGAGGCATTTGTAAACGTGATTGTCAGAAGCAATAAATGATTAATGGAGACTTCAGCATTTTTGTGCTGAGTGGGTGGGGAAGAAGCTGACAACAGTAAGATGGAAAATCTTTCTGCTCAACAATAAATAATAACGCATCATTAATTTGCAAAGCTGTGGCAGGTTTAATTGTTGGAACTGTTTTTGGTAAACCAACCTTTTTCTCTGATTACCTTTCTAGCATGCATTTGACATTAACTCTTGAAACAATAGTCATGCTGCTGAGCTGTGCTGGCTGTGTGGCGTACCCGTTTATCCAAAAGAATGGAAGTTAACGTTTTACATATCTGACAATTATTAATTATGATGGGGAGATGCCAGTGTTGGACTGGGGTAAACACAGTAAAAGTCTCACAACACCAGGTTAAAGTCCAACAGGTTTATTTGGTAGCAAAATCCATTAGCTTTCGGAGTGCTTGCTGCTCCTTCTTCAGCTGAATGGAAGTTCTATTCACAAACATGGTATATAAAGACACAAACTCAATTTACAAAATAATGGTTGGAATGTGAGTCTTTACAGGTAATCAAGTCTCAAAGGTACAGACAATGTGAGTGGAGAGTGGGTTAAGTACACATTAAAGAGGTGTGTATTGTTTCCAGACAGGACAGTTATTGAGATTATGCAAGCCCAGGCAAAATCTGACATGAACCCAACATCCCAGTTGAGGCCATCCTCATGTGTGCGGAGCTTGGCTATCAGTCTCTGCTCAGCAACTCTGCACTGTTGAGTGTCATGAAGGCCGCCTTGGAGAATGCTTACCCAAAGGTCAGAGGCCGAATGCCCGTGACTGCTGAAGTGATCCCCAACAGGAAGAGAGCACTCTTGTCTGGTGATAGTCGAGCGGTGTTCATTCATCTGCTATCGTAGCGTCTGCATGGTCTCCCCAGTGTACCATGTCTTGGGACATCCTTTCCTCACTAACAGAATCTCACTAACTGTCCTGTCTGGAGACAATATGCATCTCTTTAACCTGTGCTTAATGCTCTCTCCACTCACATTGTCTGTACTTTTGAGACCTGATTACCTGTAAAGACTTGCATGCCAATCATTATTTTGTAAATTGAGTTTGTGTCTTTATATGCCCTGTTTGTGAATAGAACTCCCACTTACCTGACGAAGGAGCAGCGCTCTGAAAGCTAGCAGCTTTTGCTACCAAATAAACCTGTTGGACTTTAACCTGGTGTTGTGGGACTTATTATAATTATTAATTATGTCAGGGGTACTCATAAAATAATGAATTCCTGCAAAAATCAAGCCAAAAATGGGTCTCAAGATTCCTTATTCTCTACTAGAAATCATGCTAACATACAGACAATCTTGATAGAGATGGCATAAAATTATATTGGGTCAAATCTTCCTGGAGGGACATCTGTACAATTAGAACTTTTCCAACACCCTTCAATTCAAATTATTTTGTCCCAGAATTCACCTGCGCTGTGTGAGGGCAATGGGGTATCTGGGAGTTTATTAAACAGCAGGGCCACTGGTCTGACTCCTTAACCAATGAAATTGTCAAAGAAACAGAAATGATGTAGAGGAGGATGAATTAGTGGCAGATCAGGTGCAGAAAAAGAAATAAAGAGAGAGAAAGAAAGATGGATTCAGAGAAACAGAAAAAAAGTGACAAAGGGGAAAGTAAGGAAAATATTATAAAAATTGAAATTAGAATGTTTTTAAATCTCTAAACTACACACAAAAATGAGATTGAATAGCTTAAATTGTTCCCTTTTTGAGCCAGAGAGTTTGATTACCATTTCATTAATGAACACCACAACATAAAAAGGTGCTTATGGCTTAATCACTATTCTTAACTTTCTGAGTTGGTTTAATGGGTTATTAATGTGCATTTAATCCAGCATGATCTTAAAATAATGGGGAGGCTAAGGGCAAGAAGCCATTTGTGCAAACTACTTAATAGAGGGGCATAAATCAACTAACAAGTTCTGGAGATTTGCTCTCACAGTATCGCTGGGATTCAATGTTGGTGAAGAGTGGTCTCACCTACCAGTTTGAGAAATGATTGAAGCCCTTGTGGCTTTTCTCTGGGACAAATGACAATAATATCAGGGGGTAATAAGGCACTTATCAAAGGCAACATCAGGTTCCCAAGCAGATTAAACCCCCAGTATGTTGGTGTATCCAGATTGGAATAGAAACTGGCAGCTTTTCAGAACCCACAGCCCCATCAGGAATGGTGGCCACTACCAGTACAGTGGGGCCAATCATGAGGATCATTAATTGATTCCCAGATAACAGTGAGTGTGAATGGCCATAGAGTCATAGAGGTTTACGGGATGGAAACAAGCCCTTTGCCCCAACTTGTCCATGCCACCGTTTTGTTTTTAACCCCTCAGCTAGTCCCAATTACCCATATCCCTCTATATCCATCTTACCCATGTAACTGTCAAAATGATTTTTAAAAGACATGCACCACCCTCTGAGTAAAAAAAAATGTCTATCTGGGTGACTATATCTCACCCTACTCCCTCCCCCTGGTCATATGGCCACTCCCACCTATGAACATGCCCAGGAGTTCAGGGAAGGCTTAGATTTCACCCTGTATGTCTTTGTTCTGTAAATGTGCTGGCTGGCTGATTTACACATGGCGTGCATCATTAACACTGCTTTGCCATACAATGTAATTGAGATTGTTGTCTAAATTATCATTCCCAGGAACCTTTAGAAAGCTGACAATGTGAAGACCATTATGTTTTTTCTGAAAGGTCAGGCAATTTGGGATATTTTTCAAGGGCACTGCAAGGATTTAGGTGTCCATTCACATAAATCACTAAAAGCTAGTGCATAGGTCAAAGAGACTAATGCATTGCTGGCTTTTATCTCAAAGAGACTGGATTGCAAAATTAAAGGTTTGATGCTTCAGTTGTACAGAACATTAATCAGGCTCCTTTTAAAATGTTACATTCACTTTTGGTGCTAAACTCCAGGAAAGATATTTACCTCTTGAAAGGGAGATACATCTGAATAAGTGTGAGGACAGAACTAAAGAAACTTATAACATATCTTTTAGCAATAATTTTGCATTTATGATATCCAGTTATTGACTCACCTGTCAGACTTTCTCCATCTCCTCTATTTAAACCTCTCATGCTCTTGGAAACATCTGTTAAATCACCTCTTAACCTTCTCTATTCTAAAGAGAATGGTCCCAGTTTTTCAAGCTCTTCACCATTACAGAAGGCCCTGGTAAACTACTTTTGTATCCTTTAGAAGGGATTTACATCTTTTTGGATGCATGTCATGTGCCTCCTTCTTCTTCTTGACCAAAGCCTCAATATCCAAAGTCATCCAAGGTTCCCTATTTCTACCAGCCTTGCACTTCACTCTGAAAGGAATGTGCTTATCCTGACTCCTGGTCAACACACTTTTGAAAGCTTCTCACTTACCAGCCATCCCTTTGCCTGCCAACAGACATCCTCAATCAAGTTTTGAAAGTTCCTGTCTAACACCATCAAAATTGGCCTTGCCCCAATTTAGAATTTTAACTTTTGGGACAGACCTGTCATTCTCCATAGCTATCTTAAAACTAATGGAATTATGGTCACTGGTCCCAAAGTGATCCCTCACTAACACTTCTGTCACTTGCCCTTTCTTATTTTCCAAGAGTGTTAGTTTTGCCCCCTCTCTAGTCGGGCCATGTACATATAGAATGAGAAATTTCTCCTGAATACGCTCAACAAATTTCTCTGCATCCAAGCCCCTAATATTATGGCTGTTCCAGTCAATGTTGGAAAGTTAAAATCCTCGACTATCACCATCCTATTTTTCTTGGAGCCATCTGTAACCTCCTTACATATTTGCGCCTCAACTTCCCACTGACTATTTGGGGGCCTATAGTAAAATCCTATCAAAGTGATCTCCCCCTTCCTATTTCTCAATTCTATTCATAAAGACTCAGTGGGCCAACCGTCAGAAATATCCCCTCTCTGTACTGCCGTGATGTTTTCCCTAATCAAAAACACAACTCTCCCTCCTCTCTTACTTCTTGTTTTATCTTTCCTATAGCATCTGTACCCTGGAACATTGAGCTGCCAGCCCTGTCTCTCCCTTAGTCATGTTTCAGTAGTAGCTATAATATCCCAGTCCCATGTATCCAACCATGTACCCATCCACCCATCTGCCTTGCCTGTCTGTCCTCTTGTGTTGAAATAAATGCAGTTTAATTACGACTTCCCTTGCTCTCTGCCCTGTTCTTGTCTGACCTGTCTAATACTAGGATTATTAATACTGCCTTTACTTTTTAACGTGCTCTCTTTAACTCCCATGCTGTCCTCAGCCTTCTTTTCTGTCTCCTTACTGCTTTGGGTCCCACCCCCCTGCCAAACTAGCTTCAATCCTCCCGAGTGGGAAGGTGCAAAAGAGAACGATATCAGGAATGAGAGACTTCATTCCTGGATTGGTACAACAACATTCAAACATGCCCTTGATTTTTCCGCATGTATATAATCACCGCTCTTTTTGCACTCTTCTATTCTGAGTGGGATTTGAACTCAGGTCTCTGAACTACTAGTCCAGTGACAATACCACTATGCTACCACCTCTCCAAATAGTGCCAGATTTCTGAATTGCAGTACAAAAAAAATTAGGAACTCTATTTTTATGAGTACTCAGACTAGAAGCAGCAGAATTTAATATCTGAATTTGAACTAATTTCTTTTGCATTTGTCTGTAAAACTGTCTTATGTTCTTATGTGTAGAGGGCTAATTGCTACATTATTACTGTACTTCTGGGAATTAGTTTGTGTGTATTTAAAGGGAGGAAAGTAATATTATTTTAAGAACAACTGCAGCATTTGAATTTTACATTTTTCTTCACTAGTGTAAAATGTTCCAAAATTGACCTTTTTGTCACATTAGATCCCTGTGTGTAGGTTGTGACTTTGCTGTTTTTACTGTAATCAGGGGTTCAGTCATTGAAAACATTTAATTAATCACAGTGTGATGTCTGTATATCAAATAAAATCACTTTTTTAAAAAAAATTCAAATACATACTCGTGAAGTTTAGCAACTGATGCAATGGATTGTGAATGAAGGTGATAGACGCTGAGCAGTGTGATTGAGGTTTTCAATTACTGAGTGAGAAATCACATCTATTTTGTGGGCATTGCATGTACATGCTGCATCTAGCAATTTGTGTATAGGGCATGGGGATCATGCTTATCCATATTAAATTACTAAACTACAGATAGAGCCTGAAACTCAAAAACTGTTCTGCAGACACTTTTATCAGTATTGCTAACTGCTTTAAGAGAAAGGAAGAAATGGGAAAGAACAAAAAATGTGTTTTGCTGTTTTTATAGAATCCATGCATATTTGCCGATTCTGGTTCGAACCTTATTAATGTGAGTATCTGGTCCAAAGTATGATCTTGTTAATTCCCAATGATTTCTTACTGTTGGCTAAATATGGATATTAGTCTGCAATGCCAACACAACTAAATTAGAAGCAAAAGCAGGCTACGACATGAACTCTTCAAAGTGGGTGCAAAAGATTCTATGGTATTATTTCAAAGAAGATCAGGAAAACCATCCCCAGTGTCCTGACCAATTGAAACCCCTCATTCAATGAGACTATAAAAGCAGATTGTGGTTATTATTGCATGGCTGTTTCTGGGAGCTTGCTGTGCATAAATTAGCTGTCGCATTTCCTACAATACTCTGAGGTTTTGAAGGACACTTTACTCTAAGTATACCTGAGATCTTTGATTTGATTGGATTAATTATTGTCACATGTATCAAAATACAATGAAAAGCATCTTGTGTGTTATACAAACAAAGCATACCATTTATAGAGTACAGAGAGGAGAAGGAAAGGAGAGGGTGCAGAGTATCGTATTGCTGTCATAGCTAGGGTGCACAAAAGGATCAACTTAATATAAGGTAGGGCCAGTCAAAAGTCTGATGGCAGCAGGGAAGAAGTTGCTCTTGAGTTGGTTGGTACATGACCTCAGATTTTTTAATCTTCTCCCCAACAGAGAGTAATGAATTGATTTAGAGAGTAATGAATTGATTGGAGATAGTCAGCATGGTTTTGTGGAGGGTAGGTCATGCCTTACTAACCTTGAGTTTTTTGAGAAAGTGACCAAAGAGGTGGATAGGGGTAAGGCAGTTGACGTGGTATATATGGACTTTAGTAAGGCGTTTGATAAGGTTCACTATGGAAGGCTTCTGCAAAAAATGCAGATGTATGGGATTGAGGGTGATTTAGGTAATTGGATCAGGAATTGGCTAGCAGATAGGAGACAGAGGGTGGTGGTTGATGGTAAGTATTCGTCATGGAGTTCAGTTACAAGTGGAGTGCCTCAGGGATCTGTTTTGGGGCCACTGCTGTTTGTAATTTTTACAAATGATCTGGATGAGGGTATAGTTGGGTGGATTAGTAAATTTGCTGATGACACCAATGTCGGAGGTGTGGTAGATAGTGAGGAAGGGTGTCATAGTTTACAGAGAGACTTGGACAAGTTGCAGAGCTGGGCCAAGAGGTGGCGGATGGAGTTTAATGCGGAAAAGTGTGAGGTAATTCACTTTGGCAGGAATAACAGATGTGTAGAGTATAGGGCTAATGGTAGGACTCTGAATAGTGTGGATGAACAGAGGGATCTAGGTGTATGTGTACATAGATCCCTGAAAGTTGGGAATCAAGTAGATAAGGTTGTTAGGAAGGCATACGGTGTCTTGGAGTTTATTGGTAGGGGGATTGAATTTAGGAGCCGCAGCGTCATGTTGCAACTGTACAAAACTCTGGTGCGGCTGCACTTGGAGTATTGTGTGCAGTTCTGGTCCCCACATTATAGGAAGGATGTGGAGGCTTTGGAGAGGGTGCAGAGGAGGTTTACCAGGATGTTGCCTGGTATGGAGGGAAGGTCCTATGAGGAGAGGCTGAGGGATTTGAGGTTGTTTTCATTAGAAAGAAGGCGGCTAAGAGGGGACCTTATTGAAACATATAGGATGATTAGAGGTTTAGATAGGGTGGACAGTGATAGCCTTTTTCCTCGGATGGAGAAAGCTAGCACGAGGGGGCATAGCTTTAAATTAAGGGGTGGTAGTTATAGGACGGATGTCAGGGGTAGGTTCTTTACCCAGAGGGTGGTGAGGGATTGGAATGCCCTGCCTGCTGCAGTTGTAAATGCGCCTAGTTTGGGGGCATTTAAGAGATCCGTGGATAGGTTTATGGATGGAAAGGGATTGGTTTAGGTTAGAGGGTCATTGCTTTTTAATTGGTCGGCGCAACATCGTGGGCTGAAGGGCCTGTTCTGCGCTGTTATGTTCTATGTTCTATGTTCTAACAGAAGAAGTGGAAGAGAGTATGTTCAGGGTGCATGGAGCCCTTGATTATGCTGTTCCAAAGCAAATGAAGCCAATGGGCAGAATTTTACAAGACACTTGGCGATAGGCTGAGAAGTAGAAAGACTGGTAAAAGGGCATAGGAAGACAATGGGAAAATTTTCAGACACTTTTATCAGTATTGTTAACTGCTTTAAGAGAAAGGAAGAAATTGGAAAGAAGAATAAAAAATGTATTTTGCTGTTTTTATAGAATCCATCCATTAATAAGGTTCGAACCTTATTAATGCGAGTATCTGGAGTTCTCCTGCTGCCATGCCAATTTTGCCAGCATCAGGAAAGATGGAAGATCAGCAGTCTGCCTGGAACTGAATTGATTTTGATTTACACACAGTGAAAAATATTGTTTCTTGCATGCTGTAAAGACAAATCATAGTGTTGATAAGAGCACATAGGGAAGAAAGAAGGAAGAGGATACAGACCATAGTGTTATTGAATATAGTCTGAACTGAGCCACTTAAATGGCATATAAGGCATCTCCTCCTGTTTTGACTATCCAATGCAACCTTATTCCAATAGAAGATCCCTCTCTTCCAGCATTAATCAATTTCTCTTTGAAAAATATTATTAAAACTGCTTTCACCATCTTTTCAATACTGCATTTCAGATTATAACAACTCACTTTCTATAATAAAAATCTCCTCTCTGTTTTTTTCACGAATCATCTGTAAAAATGTGTCCTCAGATTACCAACCTTGCAATTGGTGCAGTGTCGTATAGTAGGCTTGTCAGTGAAAGCATTAATTTTGTTCGGAATATCAAGGAGAGAAATATAAATTTAAGTTACCATGTGGATCTTCTTGTGGCACCTGGTGACATCTCAGCAAGCTCTGGATGGGGTGTTGGGCTGCGTGCCACATTCCTTTTTGGGCACTCCATGGCTCATAGAAGAGACCTTTCCGGCAGTAGCTGTCTCTGAGGCGACAGTCCTGCTTACACTCTGCAAACCACTTGCTCCCGCAATTATCTTAGCTTCTCTATTTGGCCACCCCCACTTATTCCTCTTCAAGGACTTTTCATCTATTGGGATGCTCTCTCCTCATGGCTGTAGTGGCGTTGTCACTGAGCTACTGTCTGTCAAATTGGACCAGGAGCTCTTAGGGGTTGCCTGCCTTCCTCTTATAGAAACAGGCAATCCCATTGTGTCTACTTAAACTTTCACAGTGATGCTATGGTTAAGAAAGTTCACCAACACCTCTACTTTTTCAGAAGGCTAAGGAAATTCATCATGTCCATTACAACTATTGCCAATTTTTACAGAAGGACCATAGAAAGCATCCTATCTGGATGTACCGCAGCTTGGTATGAATCTTGCTCTGGCCAAAACTGCAAGAAACTACAAAGGGTTGTGACCATAGCCCAGTCCATCAAGCAAACCAGCCTCCCATCCATTGATTCCAACTACACTTCCCTCTGCCTCACAAAAGCAACCAGTATAATCAGGATCCCATGCACACAGGACAAACTCTCTTCCACCTTCTTCCATTGGAAAAAAGAAACAAAAGTCTGCCCTTTCCTTTTCCCCTATGTACTCTATGAATGGTATGTTTCTCCGTATAGCACACAATGCTTTTCACTGTATCTCAATTCATATGACAATAATAAATTAAATCAAATCTTGAATCCTGTTGCCCACTGAAGCAGGGTTACATGACACTTTTGAACTTGGTGTGGAACTTCAGTTACTCCTGTAAAATTCAGTCCAATATGTACTTGCTATATAGGAGATATAGGAATATGTACTTGCAATATAGGAGAGAAAACTAAACTTGCTGTAAGGAGAGGTGTATTATGAATGTTTTAGACATGTACTCGAGATTAAAAACAACAATTTGGTTTCTTATAGTACCGTTAATGCCGTGAATGTTCCGAATTGCTTAAGAAGGGAGGAAATCTATGAACGTTACACTGTGAGATTGCTTTATGATATAAGTGTCAGTGATGTCTTACTGTCAATGGATTTGATAATTAACTACAGTGAAAATGATGATGTCAACTGCAATTAATTATCACCCAGTCACCTGAAATTGAAAAGTGAACTCAGAATAAACAAAAGCATCTCACCACTGACAGTGCAATATTCAAACACATTTGCTTATGTGAAAAATTATTTCATGACTCAATATTCCTGCACTCATGACTTACGGGTTTTTTCCCCAGCAGTGTAGAAATCACATGAGATACTGAGACAATATTCTAAATGTACCAGCTGGATTTGACTAAGGAATATATTTGGCTCCCTTTATTTGCCCGTGTTACATTATACAATTGTATTTCTATTGCTGGACATTGGATAATGATTACTTATTTGCACTGATTGTCATAATAGTTGCATCAGACAGGATAAATGAATTATGCACATAAGATCTGGCTATTTAAGAGCTGTCTCTCCTTATGACTTGCTCCTGTGGGCTGGCTGTGACTAATGTGGTGGTTAGGTAGTCAATGCACATAATACAGATTAATTATTATATAAACCATGTAATGTGTTCAGGAACTGAATGATCCTGGTGGAACCCAAATCGAATGCCCATGAACAGGTTATTGCTAAGTAAGTGTTGCTTGATAGTGCTGTTGATGATCCCTTTACTGATGACCACAGTAGACTGATAGGACGGTAATTAGTCAGGTTGGATATGTCCTGTTTCTTGTGTATTGAACATACCTGGTGAATTATCCACATTGCCAGGTTGATGCCAGCGTTGTAGATGTACTAGAACAGCTTGGCTAGGGAAGCAGCAAGTTCTAGAGCATATGTTTTCAATACTATTGCTGAAATATTGTCAGGGCCCATTGCTCACAAGTCTTCCCCACACAGTCAATTCTTCAACACAATTCGATCTTTCTCCTGTCTCTTTCATATTCATTTCCATTGTCCTTGGTCCCCCTGTTCTCCCTGATACCCCCAATTTTGTGTTGAATAAAATTGAACAGCCTTGCTTTGTTTATTTATGACAGTTTCAAAATCATAAAACCTTTCACTTGGGCAGCATGGTGGCCTAGCAGTTTACACTGCTCCCTCACAGTGCCAAGGACGTGGGTTTGATTTTTGGCTTCAGTCACTGTCTGTGCAGAGTCTGCACATTCTCCCCACGTCTGCGTGGATTTCCTCTGGGTGCTCTAGTTTTCCCCAAAATCCAAAAGACTGGTCAGATACATTGGTCATGCTAAATTCTCCCTCAGTGTACCTGAACAGGTGCCGGAGTATGGTAACATAAAATATTTTCACAGTAATGTCATAGCAGCACTAACATAAGCCGACTTGTGACACTAATAAGTTTCAAAAGGAAAGTTTATTTCACAGTTGAAAAGACAAATGCTTACCTATCTCCTAACACTAATATCTACCTATTGTTTATTTATCTATAGAGAATTCACTCAGCTGTACCCACTTCAAATACATTCTGTTAACACCTACGCACCTTTCATGTCTCAAACCATACCACACAATTAGCACCCAGCTTAATTTAATTATTTTCACACACTGGCCTACAAACCATCTTCACAATTTTTTTTTATTCATTCATGGGACATGGGCGTCTCTAGCTGGCCAGCACTTATTGCCCATCCCTAAATACCCTTGAAGGGCAGTTGAGAGACAACCACATTGCAGTGGGTCTAGAGTCACATGTTAGGCCAGCCCAGGTAAGGACAGCAGCTTTCCTTCCCTAAAGGACATTAGTGAACCAAATGGGTTTTTCCGACAATTGACAATGATTTCATAATCATCAGTAGATTCTAATTCCAGATTTTTTTTATTGAATTCAAATTCCACCATCTGCTGTGGCAGGATTTGAACCCGGGTCCCCAGAACATTAGCTGAGTTTCTGAATTAATAATCTTGCGATAATACCACTAAGCCATTGCTTCCCCTATTGCACAATAATCCACCAAAATATTAAAAGAAGTAATATTTCTCGCCACACTAGCATAACATTTCCACTGAGCTCAGTGTCAGAGACATTCATGGAAAGTCTTGGGTAGCAGGAATCGGCCCATTAGAAGTTTAAACTTTCTAAGCAGTTTCAGCACCTGTGTGTGTGTGCAAGACTTTCGTGGGGTCCTGACACTCATCACCCAACTCAACCTTCTCCCCTTTGACATGCAGCTAGCAGAAAACTTTCATGTCCAAAGGAATAATGATATCAATCAGATGTTTTTATCAACCCCATGTTTATTAGTCAAGAATAATCAATCACTTTCAGAACAAAACATATTCATCATCTAGCTCTGACAGACGTTAAAGAATTCCTACATACTTGGTGGACCTAAACTTCAACATATAATCTTTTATTCAAATTGCTGTGGAACACATTGTGTACTCCTATTGTAAACTGTATTGAAATGTGTCAAATTAATGAAATTTTGATCTTGCCAGATAAAGTAGCATAGCCACAAATTCAATGTCAGAATGCAGAATATGAGAAAGGAAGTTTTGCATTTATAAAACACTTTTCATGACCTTAGGACGTTCCAAGAATTTTAAAGGCAATAAACAGTTGTTGAATTATACTCACTGTTGTAACAATGAACATGGAAATTATATCCAGATGCCCATATAACGTGGCTCAGGGCTGCTTGGAAGGACTTCTGAAAATAGCGCTGCAAACAGATTTTTGTTCCTGCTCTGGTATATATAGTCTTTTGAATATTTCTCTTTATGAAATAGACTGTTTACAAATGGGTCATGATGCATTGAACTGAGGGCTCTTGCACTGTTTTTACGCCCCATGCGTAGTCATTACTCATTGTAGCAAAGCACATTGATATGAATCCCTGCACAGTATTTAATTGCCTGGCCATTGAAGTATGTTTTCTCTTGTGAAAATGTAAAGTTAAACAGCCTTGATGGACGACCACATGTGCAAGTGACTCACTATGATGCATGGCCCATCCATTTAAATAAATATTATCAAAGGCTTGAACACAAATCCTCCGTTCTATTCAGCTTTACCTGATCATTCAAAGTTGGAAGGGCTATTTTGGCTTTGAAGAAAGAAACACTTCCTGTAAAACCACACAAAATTGAATCTTAGGGAACCTAATTAATAGTAGGAGTTGGGCAAAGTTGAGAAAAAATCCAATTTTCCATCATTTTAAAATAATATGGCATTGGTCTTTGCACATTCAAGATAATAGCCGTCAAATCAATGTACACTAAGCTTCAGGTGACTGTTCTGCAGTAGTAGTGATATGTCAGTGCTGTCTGGTAGAGTTGAGGCAGGATGAAAACACAACAGGCAAGGACTCACTTTCAGTGAAAGTGCAAAACAGGTGGAATTACATTGGCTGTTGTTTGAAGGCTCACCGTACTGACTTCAACAAAATTGAATATCACGCAGGTCGGAAAACAGATGCCTGACACACAATTCTATCTATTTTATGCAATTACCCAAGATGAATTTCAATTCCATTTTGTCTTTTGCCTGTAGTACTCAATGAGACCATGGCAGTTTCTGATTTTTTTTTAATATGCTATTTACTATAGGAACAGTTTTAGTAGACCGGTGTTTAAAAACTCAATCATTGGAATTGGTATATTATTACAGCTATTTTAATACATTTTTAATATCTGCATTTCAATGTTACTCATTAAATGTTATTTATCAGCTCCTGAGCAGCATTCTTTGTGTTTTCAAAAATGGGTTATTTTTGATGAAAAATTACCTGACGGGGTGTTGACCAATTATCAAAGATGATTGTTTTTTATACAGATCAAAGTTACCAACTGTGGTAGAGTTCTCACCTGAGTCAAAGATTTTGGTTCCAAGTTCACTGCAGAGAATCCCTACAGTGCAGAAGGAGGCCATTTGGCCCATTGAGTCTACACCAACCACAATCCCACCGAGGCCTGTTCCCATAATGCCATATATTAACCCTGCTAATCCCTGACACTAGGGCCAATTCAGCATGGCCAATCAACCTAATCCGCACATTTTTGGACTGTGGGAGGAAACCGGAGCACCCGGAAGAAATCCATGCTGACATGGGGCGAATGTGCAAACTCCACACAGACAGTGACCTGGGGTCCCTGGTGGTGTGAGGCAACAGTGCTAACTACTGTGCCATTGTACCGTGTAATCCAGGCCGACACTGCAACATTGTATTCAGGGAGTGCTACTTTGTTTAAGCTTTTGGATGACACATGAACCCAATGTAAAAAATCCCATGACACCTTCCAAAGAAAAATAGCAAGTTACCCCAAATGTTTATCCAATATTTCTTCCTTAACTGAGCCCAGTTATGAATAATCCAGTGATTATGCAGAAGGTTTGGGCTAATGTGCCTGAAAGTTCTGCAGAGAGGCTTCAGATTCACAATTGCAGCAGTAGGAGTGCCATTGCAGGAATGTGGACACAGTAGTCTCCTTGGCATGCAGCAGGACTCAGTATGACCTGTACTTGACACTAGGATCTGGCTCGGCCTATCAGTGTCAACCCAACCATGCTGCACCTGGTCAAACAGTACAAAATGAATTTGAATGGTTTTGCTCCATCAGACAATGTGTGAGGAATCACACTTCCCAATAATGCACTTTACTAAATGCCTCTGTGAATTACAACCAGTTCAGGTTCACACAATGTTGAAGTGTTAACTTGCTACTATCAACCTTCATTAAGGCAGCACAATGCTCTTTTAAACTCCACTCTTTACTTTGATGTTCTTTCATTAACAGCCTGTCACACATTTAACCAGCTATTGCGATATGGTTATCCAGGTACACAAATCACCAGAGGTTGGTGCACAATTGCAAAGGCAATTGAAAATCTCAGGGGATTCTGACCTTTATTTTAAGGGCAGTAGAATTCAAAATTGAGGTAGTTTCACTTCAGTTTTGCAGAGCTTTGGTCTGATGCCACCTGGAGTATTGCGTCCAGGTTGAACACCAGATGACAGAAAAGACATATTTGATGTGGAAGCAGAGTGATGCAGATTCACCAGACCAGGGCTTAAAGGGTTAAATTATAAAGATATTTACATTGTTTTACTTGGTGTTTAGAACATTGTAGGTGATGTAGTTAAAATGATAATGAGAATCAGCAGGTTAGCATGGATGAGAAGAACTGGTCAGAATTCTCTAGCTGTTCACACCCTTCTGCTGTTGCTGCCAGACTGAAAATTTGGCGCTCAGCAAAATCTCTATTTGCAGCAACGGGAATAGAGAATCCCAGCCAATGGGCGGGATGAAAGAATTCCGGCCATTATTTCCTGAAATGGGAAAATCCTGAACAAAAGTGCACAATTTTAAAATTAGAACGCAGCCATTTAGGAGCACTTTTTCCACATAAAGGAAAGAATGTACAGATGCTGGACCAATTGAAATTTTCACAAGATGTTTGTTAGATAAAAGGAATCAAATGATCTGAACTGGGCTGTGTAAGTGGGGTTGAGGAGCAGATTAGCTACGAACAGCTCACACTTGCTCCCACCAAAACTGTTGAATGGAATGTAATTGCTTGTTACATGCATGGCATCATGCTTCAGTGGGTTAAACACATGGCATGGAAATCAAAGAGAAACCTTATATTTTGCATTCTTTTTCAAGGAAGAAACAGCTCATAACACTGAAGACAGTGCTGCAGCAAGTGGTAACCTCCCTGGCAATCAAACTGCTGAACTCCTTGCATGAAGAATATGGTAAAACATATTGGAAAGCGGGGAATAAGTGCACACACAACTGTGGTTCCATGAAGTTCTGTTTCTCCTCCTCATTTTATTGAATCCTAGGTTAACTATCAGCAAACCATATAAAGCATTCACAAAATTCTTACTGTAAATTTTATATGAACCTTGATCATCAAGAATTTTTTTTTCCCTGTCTCTAGACATGCCTGGGGAAGAACAAAAATTTTCCAGTGTATCTAACCCTGCCAGTCCTTCACACCACATAATGTCGCTCCATCCATCCCTTCACAAGACCAGAGGGATTCACCATAGGGAACAGCGAACCAGTAAGAATAGGTAACATACAGTGAACCAAGACAACTTCTGATGGTCAATCAGAAGGAAAGTGTTGTTATCTGAGGCTCCTCAAATGAAAAATCCTATGGATATGGATTTTAAAACATCAGATTTAACATTCTGGAGGTCCTATCTGTCCAAGTATGTTTATCCTAAGCCATATGAGGACAGATGGTGGCCTAGTGATTAGACTATTAATCCAGAAACTCAGCCAATGTTCTGGGGATCCGGGTTTGAATCCCACAGTGGCAGATGCTGGAATTTGAATTCAATTTTAAAAAAATCTGGAATTATGAATTTACTGATGATCATGAAACCATTGTTAATTGTTGGAAAAATCCATCTGGTTCACGATGTCCTTGAGGGAAGGAAATCTGCTATCCTTACTTGGTCTGGCTTACATGTGACTCCAGAGCCACCTGGTCTGGCCTACATCTGACTCCAAGCCACAGCAATGCGGTTGACTCTCAATGCCCTCCAAGGGCAACTAGGGATGGACAATAAATGCTGGTCAGCCAGGGATGCCTATGTCCCATGGATGAATAAAAAAATGCAGAAATTAAGTTTGGACTGGGCTACCAAAATCCCCTTTCCTCTCCCTACCAGAAAATTACAAACCATAAGAAAAGGGGTGGAATGCTGGAAAGCCCAGGATCAGCCCAGCAATCGGCTATTGGCCTGTTCATCATCCTTAGAAGTATGGCCCTGGCAATTATGTGAGTACTGTCTCCAATGTTGTTTTCTGCCATTTAGGATCTCATTGAATGATCAATTTTAATATCTCATTTCTGTATGGACATTTGACATTTATGACGTCTTTGGTCAGAATCAGCTTAGTGACCCCTTTTGTATGGGCCCTATTGCATTAAAAAAATTCCATTTCCCTTCTCTGCAAACCCAAATTGGATCCAATTGCTCTTGAGAAATTATTAAGCATTTTCCACTGGGCATATAGAGCCATATTGTCATAGAGGTTTACAACATGGAAACAGGCCCTTTGGCCCAACAGGTCCATGCCACCGTTTTTTTCTAAACCTCTAAGCTAATCCCAATTGTCACATTTGGCCCATATCCCTCTATACCCATTGTACCCATGTAACTATCTAAATGCTTTTTAAAAGACAAAATTGCACCCTCCTCTACTAATACCTCTGGCAGCTTGTTCCAGGAACCTATTACCCTCTTTTTTAAAAAAATTGCCCCTCTGAGCACTTTTGTATCTCTCTCCCCCTCACCTTAAAACTATGCCCTCTAGTTTTAAACTCCCCTACCTTTGCGAAAAGATATTGAATATCTAGCTGATCTATGCCCCTCATTATTTTATAGACCTCTATAAGATCACCCCTCAGCCTGCTACGCTCCAGAGAAAAAAGTCCCACTCTATCCAGCCTCTCCTTATAACTCATACCATCATATCCCGGTAGTGTTCTAGTAAATCTGTTCTGCATTCTTCCTAGTTTAATAATATCCTTCTGTAATAGGGTGGCCAGAACTGAACACAGTATTTCAAGTGTGGCCTTACCAATGTCTTGTAAACTTCAACAAGAAGTCCCAACTCCTGTATTCAATGTTCTGACCAATGAAACCAAGCATGCTGAGTGCCGTCTTCATCACTCTGTCCACCTGTGACTCCACTTTCAAGAAGCTATGAACATGTACCCCTAGATCTCTTTGTTCTATAACTCTCCCTAATACCCTACCATTAACTGAATAGGTCCTGCCCTGGTTCAATCTACCAAAATACATCACCTCGCATTTATCTAAATTGAACTCCATCTGCCATTCGTTAGCCCACTGGCCCAATTGATCAAGATCCCATTGCAATCGGAGATAACTTTCTCCACTGTCCAATATGCCACCAATCTTGGTGTCATCTGCAAACTTACTAACCATGCCTCCTATATTCTCATCCAAATCACTAATATAAATGACAAATATAATATAATTGACCAAGGACGGATCAATCTCTTTCTTAGCTGAAAGTGACATGAACGCCCAACATAGGGAATTTGTCCTGGAACCTTTCCCATCCATGTCAGTAGAACAATGAAAGAACGCAAGACCTTCACCTCTAATAAGGCCCTGTAGACAGGGATATGATGTATCCTGGCCCCAGCTTAATTTCTGTTCTTCAGTCGCATTTTCTTTGACAGTATAGTGGGAATGTGACAGCAGAGCCAAGGAATTCTGGCTCCAGAGTTTTTCTCACAAATCCAGGTTAATGTGTTAATTATATAATAATTGTGCTTAACTGTATGTAAGTGATGAATATTGATTGGGTTTTTATTTGAGTACATATAAAGAGGCACTTATTGAAACTGTGTGGCTGAGTTAGGGGTTCTATGTTTGTAATGTTTAACTCTTTAAATAAATGCAAGACTGAGTAATGGTTGGCTCTGGTGCTATCCCTCACCACCTGGCTTTCTGGATTATAACATTAGGTCTCTCTCAAGATCTGGGGTCAAGGGTAAAGACAGGTGTAACCTGGTGCAATCCTACTTGCCTGACATCCCTCCTTTACCTTATTTCCTCACTCAAATGAGATGAATGCAAAGGTATTCCAACAAGAGCTACCCCTGGTAAATGACACTAACTAAAAATCTAAATATGGAAACTCTCAGCAGAAACTGTATGCAAATTTGATTTATTATTGTCACATGTATTAGCATACAGTGAAAAATATTGTTTCTTGCACAGCATACAGACAAAGCATACCATACATAGAGAAGGGAAGGAAAAAGTACAGAATATAGTGTTACAATCATAGTTAAAGTGTTCAGAAAGATCAACTTAATGCGACGTAGATCCATTCAAAAGTCTGATGGCAGCAGGGAAGAAGCTGTTCTAGAGTCGGTTGGTATGTGCGCTCAGACTTATGTATCTTTTTCTGGATGGAAGAAGGTGGAAGAGAATATGTCTGGGGTACATGGAGTCCTTTTCCAAGGTGGCGGTAAGTGTAGACAGTGTCAGTGGATGGGAGGCTGGTTTGAGTGATGGACTGGACTTCGTTCATGACCCTTTGTAGTTTCTTGTGGTCTTGGGCACAGCAGGAGACATACCAAGCTGTGATACAACAAGAAAGAATGCTTTTAATGGTACACCGGTAAAAATGGTGAGTCGCAGCAGACATACCAAATTTCCTTAGTCTTCTGAGAAAGTATATGCATTGGTGAGCTTTCTTAATTAGAAGTGTCAGCATGGAGGGAGCAGGATAGGTTGTTGGTGATCCGGACACCTAGAAACTTGAAGCTCTCAACTATTTCCACTTCATTCCACTGACGTAGATAGGGACATGTCATCCCCTGTGCTTCCTGAAGTCAATGACTATCTCATTCATTTTGTTGACATTGAGGGAGAGATTATTGTCATTGCACCAGTTCACCAGATTCTCTATCTCTTTTCTTTACTCCATCTCGTCATTGTTTGAGACCCAACCCATTACGGTGATGTCCTTTGTGAACTTGAAAATCGGGTTGGAGGGGAATTTGGCTACACAGTCTTAGGTGTATAAGGAGTATAGTAGGGAGCTGAGAACGCTTTGCAGGGCGCCAGTGTTGAGGATGATCATGTAGGAGATGTTGTTATCTATCCTTACTGATTCTGGTCTGTGCATTAAGAAGTTCAGGATCCAGTCGCAAAGGATGGACCGGGCCCCAGGTCATGAAGTTTGATGATGAGTTTTGTAGGAATAATGGTGTTGAATGTTAACTTGTAGTCAATAAATAGGAGTCTGACATAGGTGTCTTTGTTGTCTAGGTGTTCCAGGGATAAGTGCAGGGCCAGAGAGATGTGAACCTGTTGTGGGAATAGGCAAACTGTAATGGATCCAGGTAATCTGGGAAGCTGGAATTGATTCGTGCCATGACTAAATCTTTCGAAATACTTCATAATGATGGATGTCAGAGCCACTGGACAGTAGTCATTAAGGCAGGCTGCCTGGCTTTTTTTTAGTGCCAGGATGATGGCCTCTTCTTGAAGCAGATAGGGACCTCAGGTTGTTGTAAAGAGAGGTTGAAGATATTTGTGCATATCCCCATCAGTTGGTCCATGCAGGATCTGAATGCTTGTTCGGATACCCCATCCAGGCCAGTCGCTTTCCATGAGTTGACCTTCGAGAAGGCTGCTTTGACATCTGCAATGGTGACCCCAGATACAAGTTCATCCAAGGCTGGATGAGGAGGGTGTGCTGTGGCTGACCTCTTGCTTAAAATGGGAATAGAATGTATTAACTCATCAGGGAGGGGTGCATTGATGCCAGCAATTCTACATGCCTTCATCTTGTAAATAAGGTGAGTCAAAATAAATATCCAGATTTTAAGAAAAGCTATCCTTTCTGTAGGCTCAAAACTGTTGGCTCAAAAAAAGTAGCCCTCCTTCAAATATTAACTTCCTGTGAGAGAGAGGTAACATGGTAAAAGGGAATTCCTATTTTATGTGGCTGCCGAGATGTGTTACATACCTGGTGCAAATGCCAGGAATTGAATATTATAATCAAGCTTTCATCTGTTTTAAGTGTTTCCAACTGACTGGAAGTAATTGGCTTCACAAGATGGGTTGAGATCCTTTGAATTATCCAGAGCTCCAAAATAAGGCAGGGCTATAAACGGCCAGAACATTCACAATTAATTTCAGGGAACTGCTTAATTTGATGCTTGGAAAGTGCGCAAGCTGTAATTGAACGAGTTGGTTTTCTTTTGTAATTGCTATCAAATTCAGATTGCGCAGAAACATCAGGAGTGAAATGAGGCATGTCTGCCATCTTGATTTACTTCTTTTATTTTCCACAAAATGAGATACAATTATAGTTACTTCATGGTAAACAGGTGAAATATTGTCATGACCTGACCTCAGTGAAATGCTATTTGTTTCTATCGCAGTGACAGCAGATTCTGAGACAGTCACTTGTTGGAGCTAAGCAAACCTTTATTGCACATATCTTATTATAGAAACCCTATAGTGCAGAAAGAGGCCATTCAACCCATCAGGTCTGCACCAACTCTCTAACAGAGCTTTTTACCCAGGCCCTATTCCTGTAGCTCTATGTATTTACCCCAATAATCCCTTAACGTACACATCTTGGGGCACTCAGGGGCAATTTAGCATGGTCAATCAACCTAACCTGCACATCTTTGGACTGTGGGAAGAAACTGGAGCAGCCAGAGGAAAATACCTTTAAAATGTATCTATCTGGATGAGTACTTGGCACATCATAACATTCAGGGCTGTGGGCCAAGTGTTGGCAAATGGGATTAGGTGGGAGTTCAGGTGTTTCTAATGTGTTGGTGCAGACTTGATGGGCTGAAGGACCTCTTATGATTCTATGAAACCCACATGGACACAGGGAGAATGTGCTATCTCCACACAAACGCCCAAAGCCAAAATTGAACCCGGGTCACTGGCACTGTAAGGCAGCTGTGCTAACCACAGTGCCACCATACCACCCAGTTATTATATTTTTAAATGTGTTAATTTTATGCAAAATTGCTCAATCACTCAAAGGTGACTAGTTATAATAATATAAGATTTGTGGGTCAATCCACAGCAGCAATTCAAGAAGGCAGCTCACCACCACCTTCTCAAGGGCAACTAGGCTTACACAATAAATGCTGGCTAGCCAATGACGCCCATGTCCTGCAATTGAATTTAAAAAATTTCCGATGCAGAAGCATATTCCTAGTATAAGTCTTCACAGTTAAGGTGAGGGAATCATGCTTTTCAGAATTCAGCTGATTTCTGCTCCAAATGGACACCCTTTCCTGCCCTGGCTTCGCAGTGGATGTAAATTTAAGTGAGGGGATTGGTATTCATCCACTAGCTTCTGTATTTGACATGGAAGTGTTTGTGCTAAATCTGCCCATTCAAAGCAAGTGTGAAATACAAGCAGGACTCCTCATACATGAAAAAGGAAATGCTTAATGGGTGGCCAATTTTGCCTATGAATTTTGTCATTAAATATAGGATTTGATTTCAATTTTTCAAAACACAGTTTTGACATTTGAAGTTTAAAATATGAAATTTGGATAAATGTGAGGTGATGCATTTTGAAGGATCAAATTTAGGTGTGAATTATGCTATAAATGGCAGAACCCTTAGGAATATTAACATACAGAGGGATCTGGGCACGCAGGTCCACAGTTTCCTAAAAGTGGCAACATTGGTAGCGAAGGTGATTAAGAAGGCATATTGCACTCTTGCCTTCACTGGCTGGGGCATTGAGTACAAGAGTTGGCAAATCATGTTGCACCCATTTAAAACCTTGGTTGGGTCGCATTTGGAGCATTGCATGCAGCTCTGGTCATCACACTATTAGAAGGATTTGGAAGCTTTGGAGAGAGTGAAAAGAAGGTTCACCAAGATGTTGTCTGGTCTTGATGGCATTGGCTATGAGAAGAGGTTCAATAGAGAACAAAGAACAAAGAAAATTACAGCAAGGAACAGGTCCTTTGGCCCTGCAAGCCTGCACCGACCATGTTGCCCAAATGAACTAAAACTCCATCCGGGGACCATATCCCTCTATTCCCATCCTATTCATGTATTTGTCAAGTTGCCTCTTAAAATTCACTATTTTATCTGCTTCCACTACTTCCCCCAGCAGTAAGTTCCAGGCACCCACCATCCACTATGTAAAAAAACTTGCCTCGTACATCTCCTTTAAAACTTGTCCCTTGCACATTAAACCTATGCCCCTAGTAATTGGCCCTTCCACCCTTGAAAAAAACTTCTGACTATCCACTCTGTCAATGCCCCTCATAATCTTGTAGACTTCTATCAGGTCGCCTCTCAACATCTGTCGTTCTAGTGAAAACAAATTTCTCCAACCTCTCCTTTTAGCTAATGCCCTCCAAATCAGGTGACATCCTGATAAATCTTTTCAGTACCCTCTCCAAAGCCTCTACATTCTTCTGGTAGTGTGGCAACCAGAATTGAACACTATATTCCAGCGTGGCCTGACTAAGATTCTACAAAGCTGCAACATGATTTGCCAATTTTTAAGCTCAATGCCCCGGCTGATGAAGGCAAGCATGCCATATACTTTCTTGACTACCTTCTCCACCTGTGTTTCCACTTTCTGTGACCTATGTAACTTAACGGCCAGATCCCTCTGTCTATCAATACTCTGAAGGCTTCCAAAATGCATTACCTGCTGTATCCTCTGGCAGTCCTCATTGCTATCCATAATTCCACCAACATTTGTGTCGTCTGCAAACTTACTAATCAAACAGTTACATTTTTGTCCAAATCATTTATGTATATTACAAACAGCAAAGGTCCCAGCACTGTTCTCTGAGGAATGCCACTAGTCACAGTCCTCCATTCAGAAATGCACCCTTCCATTGCTACCCTCTATCTGCTGGTTAGGTGCGTTGGCCATGCTAAATTCTCCCTCAGTGTACATGAACACAAATGTGGCTAGGGGAGTTTCACAGTAACTTAATTGCAGTGTTAATGTAAGCCACTTATGACGCTAATAAATAAACTTCAACACTGATTTAGCACGCCAAGTCCAGCAAGAACAATGATTCTCGACCTTGCATAATGCTAAAGTACATGAGAGAGGATTCATTGCAACAAGGTCTGCATGACAGAGCACATCAGAAATGGTGCCACATCGGCATGAACATGGGGAGTTACGCCAGCTATCACCATCCTAACTTGCTTGGGGGTCCTGCATAATAAAGTTCTGCTGTGTACTGCGAAAGGCTTGAATTGAAAGATACATCTACATTCTTAGAGCTTGGTGTTCCAAAGGATTAATCTTCTCCCCAGACTGCAACTAGATCTAGCCCTGGATATTAAACTGGCCTACTGGACTCTTTCAAGCTTCATCAGTTAGTCGCTCTGACAATAACATTCATTTTGACGAGACACAGCTGAATCCTGAGAGGCATGCAACTAGCTTTCGAAGCAATTGCCTAGTCATAGAATCATAGAGTCATAGAGGTTTATAGCATGGAAACAGGTCCTTCGGCCCAACTTATCCATGCCACCACTTTTTACCATTAAGCTAGTCCCAATTGCCTGTGTTTGGCCCATATCCCTCTATACTCATCTTACCCATGCAACTGCCTAAATATTTTTTAAAAGACAAAATTGTACCCACCTCTCCTACTACTTCTGGCAGCTTGTTCCAGACACTCACCACCATCTGTGTGAAAAAATTGCCCCTCTGGACTCTTTTGTATCCCTCCCCTCTCACCTTACCGTTTTGCCCTCAAATTTTAGACTCCGACTTTCAGGAAAAGGTAGTGACTATCTATGTTATCTATGTCCCTCATTGCTTAATAGACCTCGATAAGTTCACCCCTAAGCCTCCTATGCTCCAGAGAAAAACGTCCCAGACTTTCCAGCCTTTCCCTATAAGTCAAACCATCACATCCCGGTAGCATGTGGCAAATCTTTTACACAGAGGGTGGTAGGTGCCTGGAATTGGCTGCCGGGGAGGTAGTGGAAGCAGGTATGATAGTGAGTTTTAAGGGGCATCTGGACAAATACATGAATAAGCTGGGATTAGAGGGATATGGTCCCTGGAAATGTAGAGGGTTTTAGTTCAGTCGGGCAGCATGGTCAGTGTAGGCTTGAAGGGCAGAAGGGCTGTGCTGTAATTTTATTTGTTCTTTGTTCCTTGTTCTTTAGTCCCTCCCCTATTATTACTGCTCGCTTGCTCTCTCCCTGACCCTGCTTTACAGCAGAACCAGGTGTGGTGCATAGGCCCGGCTGCTGCTAGTATTTTCCTTTGATATTTTATCCCCCTCAACAGTATCTAAAATGTTTGAAGGGGGAATAGAGGCAGGACATTCCTGCACTACTGGCCTTCCTCTCCTGGTAGTCACTGTCTACCTGACTGAACCTGTGGTGTGACAATCTTCCTGCAATTAATGTCTAGATCACCCTCTGCCCCCTGTATGCATCCCCCCCCACCACCATATGCCCCACAGTGTGTCCAGCTGCTGCTCCAACCAAACAATGCAGTCTGTGAGGAGCTGCAACTAGACACACTTCTGGCAGACAAAGTTGTTAGGGAAATTAGATTGCTCCCTGATTTCCCACGTCTGGCAGGAGGGGCATACCACTGCCCTACCTGCCATAACTGGCCTTTTACAGTTAAAAAAAAAACAGAATCTCAATTCACTTTTCCTTTGCTTGTGGTCGCCACAGTGGCTTTTTTGGCTACAGGAGAAGGGAGGGAGGAAAACACTGAAGTAGTGTTTTGGGTTTAACTGCCCCTTGACAACAGCTCCTGTTGAGGAGCTTCTCTAAGGACAGCCTCATTCTTTGGGGTTTTCAATGCTGTGCAGTTAAGCAGCTTTGCATAAGAACAATCAATGCATTCTAACTGATGGATCTGAAAGTCAGAGTTTGCAGGGAAGTGGATTTGAACTTCCTGTCCATTAAGCCCCTCTGGCCTCACGTCATTGACAGAGTGATGGTTGTAGGCTTCATTGAATTTGCCCTCCCCCAAGTGAGATGGTCTTTATGCTTCATGAGGCAGGGTAGCTCCCCCTCACTGAGCCCCCCATACTGCCTTGCAGCCTGGCCTCTCACAAAACAGGACCCCAGGACCTTATATTCACCCTCAGTACTGCTCCTCTGTTGTGGCCACCTCCCACTCAGTTTGTAACTCCAGCAAGAAAGGGCACCCACTCAGCTGTTGTTTGAATTGTAACCCAGCATGGAGAAACCAGGAAGCACATCCCCGCAGAACAAGGGGCAAGCCAATATGAAGGGTTGCTTCAGGGAGTTTAGATTGCCCTCCGATTTCCCACATCTGGCAGGAGGAGCATACCACTGCCCTAACTGCCATAACTGTTCTTTTACAATTAAAAAGATAACAGAATCTCAACTTACGTTTCCCTTGCTTGTAGAACTCACAGTGACTTTTTTGGCTACAGGAGGAGGGAGGGAGGAAAACATTGAAGTAGTGTTTCTGGCTTAACTGCTCCTTGACAACAGCTCCTGTTGAGGAGCTCCTCTAGAGGACAGCGTCCTCCCCATTGGCAACAGTGACACTCAGCCCTGGCCCTGAGCTGCACTTGTGCATCCCCATCATTCTCCTTGGTGCTCCTTGTGCGTTGGACTTAATTACTGGGAAGTAATGGTCACCTGAGCACGCACCTCCAATATCCTGCTCAGTGCTGATGGCTTATATAAAGGTGCAGTAAATGGCACAGCGTGATGCACACCGACACTAGCTGTTCAATATCCAGAGCGAGGGCTTGCTACTGATACACTGACGCATTCAAATTAGGTTTGTGCCCTTCCCTGGCATGTTCCACATCACTCCACTAGTGAGGTCAGCTCAAAATCAGAAAACATGATCTCACCGGCAAGAATCACACTTTTCCGACCTCTCCGCATCTTGAGTCCTCCTCGCCAAGCCCGCTGAACGTAAACGTGGGCTGAGGATCCTGTCCAGTTTCTTTAAGGTACTTAGTGCCAACCAACTGAATAGGACATGACCTTGGTTGAAGTGGAGAATAGTTCTGTTTTTTCAGCAGAATCTCTTGATGAAAAAGCGGACACAAAATCATTGTCCCTCTAATTGGAAATAGAAACAGGTATTGGATAAGGATAAAATGTTGCAGCATTTTCCCTCAGAAACAGCTATTGTTAATTATAAGATTATTTCCATAACTGAAACACAAATACTTAACACTTATGAATCTCCAATAGTTGATGATTTTACAGAAATAACCATCAAAGCACTGGTTTCAAGCAAAATATAGCCATGATAAAATATTGAAGCAATTTTGAATCACCTGCCGTACAAATATATAGAATTGTTATTCATGGGTGGTGTAGAATACAAGATGTTTCTCATTTCTGTGATAACAATCTTAACCATCTGCAACCATTTCTTGATATGCCATTTTTTAATTCACATATTCCTGTACTTAATGGAATTTTGGTATCAACAACACAGCCAAAATAAATCTGCACTTGATAGTTCCTTTACCACGCCTGTACAAAAAAGCAGCAGAATATGCAGTCGACCTACACATTGTTCAGCAAAATTGTTGAACCAACTGTGCTTTAAGTATCTCTCCTAAGGGTAAATCTTTCAAATGGAAATACTTAACCTTTATCTCTAGGCAGAAAAATGCCCTCTTCTCTATTATTCAAGATCACTGCCCATTTTACATTGATCCTGATGTTATCATTAGTGCAGAAAGTAGCTGCTAGTTTGTAAATGGGTTCACATTAGTGTGTGCATCATGGCCTGGTGGCATAATTTTCCTTATTTTGTTTCATTAGGAGCCCTTTCCTTTTACCCATCCATATAAACCAATTGTTCAGGCATCAACCTCCACATTCAATTCAATTTAAAATTCCATTTCACCATTCAGGAGCGTTTGTGATTATGGGTGCGATTTTGAGCCCACACTCTCCGTCTGCAGGAATGGCGTTGCACACCCAAAATCCGGAAAGCATGATTCACACCAGCAAGTTTCCAAGTTCTAATCTTCCAACCCCTTTGCTGATGGAGTGACGTGAAACACACAGTGAGACTGCAGAAAGCTCATTTTAATACATTAGCGTGTCATGAGCAAGTACTCTCTCTCTGAGCAAAGACCAAGGTGACTTTTCTGCACTGTCTCTCCAATACCTTCACATCCTTTCCGAACTGTGGTGTCCAGGACTGGGTGCAATCCTCCAGCTGTGGCCAAACTAGTGTTTTATTCAAATTCAATGTAACTTTCTTGTTCTTGGATCCTATGTCTCTATTAAAAAAGCCTAGGATACAGTATACTTTATGAACCGCACTCTCAATCTGTCCTGCCACCATCAACCCATCTCTAAACTTTGTGGCCTGGGCCCCGGCACCTCCCTCTGCGACTGGATCCTGAACCTCCTAACTCACAGACCACAATCAGTAAAGATAGGCAACAACACCTCCTCCACGATCATCCTCACTCCGATGTCCCATACTCTACTCCTTATACACCTATGACTGTGTAGACAAATTCCCCTCCAATTCGATTTTCAATTTTGCTGATAACACCGCCGTAGTGGGTTGGATCTCGAACAATGACAAGACGGACTACAGGAATGAGATAGAGAATCTGGCGAACTGGTGCAGCAACAATAATCTCTCCCTCAATGTCAACAAAACAAAGGAGATTGACTGAGGAAGCATAAAAGAGGACATGTCCCTGTCTATATCAATGGGGATGAAGTGGAAAGGGTCAAGGGCTCAAGTTTTTAGGTGTCCAGATCACCAACAAACTGTCCTGGTCCCCACATGCCGACACTGTAGTTAAGAAAACCCACCAGTGCCGCTACTTTTTCAGAAGACTAAGAAAATTTGGCATGTAGTTACGAATCTCACCAACTTTTACAGATGCACCATAGAAAGCATTCTTTCTGGCTGTATCACAGCTTGGCATGGCTCCTGCTCTGCCCAAGACTGCATGGCACTACAAAAGGTTGTGAATTTAGCCCAACCCATCACACAAACCAGCCTTCCATCCATTGACTCTGTCTACACCTCCTGCTGCCTCAGCAAAGCAGCCAGCAGGATTAAAAACCCCACGCGCCCCAGACATTCTCTCTTCCGCCTTCTTCCTTCGGGAAAAAAATACAAAAGTCTGAGGTCACGCACCAACTGACTCAAGAACAGCATCTTCCCTGCTGCTGTCAGACTTTTGAATGGAGTTACCCTACATTAAGTTGATCTTTCTCTACACCCTAGCTATGACCATAACATTACATTCTGCACTCTCTCGTTTCCTTCCCTATGAACAGTATGTTTTTGCTATATAGCACTCAAGAAACAATACTTTTCACAATAAGTTAACACATGTGACAATAATAAATCAAATCAAAAATCAATGACTAATACACACATATACTCAGGTACATCTGCTCCTGTATCCCCTTTAGAACTGCACTCTTTATTTCATGTTGTCTCTCCATGTTCTTTCTACCAAAATGATCACTTCATTTGAATCACTCCATATTGAACTATATCTGCCACCTGACTGCCCTTTCCACCAACTTAGCTATGTCATTTTGAAGTTCTATAGTTTGTCCTCTCTCCCATTACTCATTGACTGAAACCTCCTTGGCTTTATCTTTTACATTTTAGTGAACACTAGTTTAGAAAGAAAAGTAAGCACTTTGATAAAGTACCTCAATCCTATAAAGTTCCTTACCTCACATGAATAAAGGTGGGAGAACCAGGAGACTCACTAACACCCCAAAATTTAATGCAGCAAAGTTCTTAATTTCTAATGAGTTCAATTTTATTCTGTATACTGGAGTTAAGGGCTGGACTTCAATGCAGTGCAGTCATCAAATATGCAGCAGAAAGATCAGAGATCCTGAAGCATTAATTATTCATACAGTCAAAGAAATTAGGCTGTCAGTGATGGTTCTATCCAGACTGGAAAAAAATCATGAGCTCTGTTAATAGTTGCAGTAAAAATTTCAGTAGCATGATGCTTCTATTGTATCCTCCATATTAAATGGGGGGACAGATAAGAAAATATCCTTCTTGAAGTTTCCTCAAGTCTCAAAGAGTGAAACTTCCAATGCAAAGAAAGACACGACGAGGATCCCTTTGAAGCTCAGCAGCATTTACGTTAATCATAGAATCCCTACAGTGCAGAAGGAGGCCATTCGGCCCTTCAGGAATGCATCGACTCTCAAAGAGAGCATCCACCCAGGCCTATCCTTCACTCTATTCCCCCGTCCACACACATTTACCCCATTAATCCCCCTAACCTACAGATCTTGGGACAATGAAGGGCAATTTAGCATGGCCAATCCACCTAACCTGCATATCTTTGAACTGTGGGAGGAAACTTGAGCGCCTGGAGGAAACACATGTAGAGAAGGGAAGAAGGCACAAATTCCACACCGGCAGTCACCCAAGGCTAGATCCAAACTCGCTTCCCTGGCGCTATGATACAGCAGTGCTACCACTGTGCCACCATGCTGCCCCATCATTAAGGTGGAAGGAGTTTACTATCAATCATTCAAAATGGTGGCAACTTATCTATCAAGCCAAATCACTGTGAATCATAGCATCTTAGTAGTGAGACAGAGCAGCAGGGGACCAGGAAAGAAAAGAAAGCAAATCCTCCATTTCAGATCCCGTTATATCCAAAGATTTGTGAGTCAAGAATTGGACCGTTCAGTCACATGAAGGCCATGGCAGATACTCATGACCCAGAGTAGACATGACCCTCAAATCAAAGGGCAGTCAATGGTGATGATGCTGCTGAATTAAATATTGTGGTGACATTAGACAAAATTAATTAATGCATTGTTATGGTCCCCATAGAGACCAATAGCTTGTAAAGGATATTTAAATCTACTTAAAGAAATTGTACAAGATTTCTAGTTTAAAGACATTTACTGTAACAAACTAAAATCCACGTCAACTAAATATTACCTTGTAAGGAACTAATACTTTAAACTCCAGAAAAGATAACCCCTTATTAATGTTTTAACATAACAATAAGCCTATATGGCATATCTATATATTGTTTCACTCACTGCAGGAATCATAGCAGGCAAGACAGAAAATCCAGCAGACCATTCAAAGGTCTGTTGAACTCGGGTGGGAATTTACGGGTTCCGTGCACCCGCAGCCCAAGAATCCCGCCCTCTCTGTCCAAAAACTCAGAGACCGAAGGTCTGTCCACTGTGAGCCTTTGTTTTCAAGTGTGAACATTTTACACCTTGTTCCCAGTATTCTTCAACCTCATTCCCCTGTCCCCATGGTAACTAAGGCACACGGTGCCCACCCAATCACCAATTCATCCATGTCCTTTTGAAGTTCAACATTTTGTCCTCACAGTTCATAAAGCTGCTTAATATTACTAGTAAGCAACTAATAATATAGTTTGAAAACTCTGAGATTGTGCCCTGTACACCAAGGTCATTGATATATATCAGGAATAGCAAGGTCCTAATTTGTATGTTCATATTTATGTCCTTATGGCAAAGTCTGATGCAAATATTGTGGCTGGGTTAAAAAGTAAATGACTGCAGTGCAGCTACTATTATGTTTAACTTGCTACCAGATCCACATCCACTCACCTTATATCTAGCAATTGATCAAATTAAAATTCCAACCCCCCTCACCCCCTGCCCGGGCACCCTGTTTGCAGTGTGGACCTGTGTAAGTGCCTCTTCTTCCAACAAAAGCTGGCATTGCAATCACTGAAATTACACAGTAAAATGAGTAGTTGCTGAATCAAAATATCTTACTAGAAATCAGGCAACCATTTTGGTTTACTATTCTAGTGGTTTAAATTATCACTAGAGAATTATAAGTGCAGGAAATTTAAAACTAACTCTTCAATTTGCATCCTATTAAGTAAGACTCCATGCCAGGTGTCTCCCCTTACAGTGTTTACTGCTTTAAATGCGGGTAGGTTTTGTATCAGATAATTTGGCACACTGCACTCACATTGGCACTTTTACGACATGACCAATCTAACAAAGGCTGTAAAATATTAAACAGCTGCATCTGGAGACTGCAATAAAAAAAATGCAGCAGCCAAAAAAAGTGATGGATTGAGAATTAAGAATGATTAACTGTTGTTCAA
This sequence comes from Carcharhinus amblyrhynchos, assembly GCF_965287045.1. NCBI lineage: Eukaryota > Metazoa > Chordata > Chondrichthyes > Carcharhiniformes > Carcharhinidae > Carcharhinus > Carcharhinus amblyrhynchos. The sequence goes on along the minus strand of NC_137328.1, from coordinate 90,257,847 downwards.
GGCTTGGTAGAGGGTGCTCCCTGCTGTTTGATTCTCAAATATTGCACAATGACCCACACAGAGTATTATGTCCGTTGTCTGCTATGGTGGAATTTACTCAGCAAGCCAAACGAAAGGGTATTCGCTGCCAAACAGTGATCAGCAAATTAGGAAAATAGTGAACTTTGCTTTTCCAAAGAAAAGTACATATGGAAAGTCCAAGAACATTTTAGAGGAAAAACAGCCTTATTTCCTTTAATGGATTAAAGTGTGACACAAGACAACACAAAATGTAAGTGTGGCTGTTATTCCTAATGTTGCCATGGTTTAGATTGAGCAAGAGTAATTTCTCCTTAATCAGATTTAGCCCCATCCAGGCAAGTTGTTTTTCACCTACACAGATAAAGTGCAATTTAATTAACTTCAAGTTTTGAATTAGAACACTTATCAACATTGTAGCTCCATGATTGATTCCATTGTGTCACTGAGACTTATTTGCTGATGTATAACATTGCATTAGGATGGGGAGGAGGCCAATCTTATTCTTCATTTTTATTCACTTGTAAAACATTCTACAAGTTCATGTTAACCCAAGTGCACAAATCCTCTTACTTGTTGGTCTAATAGTGTGAAAATAAGTTTAATATAATCAAAATACTCTGGACTCTGGAAATTGGAAATAAAACCAGAATATGCTGGAAAGATTCAGCAGATTTGGCAGCATCTGTGAATAGAGAAACAGAGTTACTGTTTCAAACAGCATCATACGGACCCAATGCATTGGGCAGAATCTGACCAAACAACGGCAAGTATCAGGGTCTGACTGAAAACTGGCATGTTTCTCTTCAGAGAAATAGACAGGTTTTCTCTCCAGCTCTTCTACGGCACTTTGTCAAGGAAAAGGCAAGGGGGCATGTTTCATTTTGAGGGGCGCAGCCTAAACGTGCCAGCAGAACTGGCTGTACAGAGGTCGATGTGCCGTTTTTAAAGGGCATCCTGATTAGAGCAATAACACTCAACCCAATCCACCACTAAAGTACAGAGGCACCAAGAGTTACCCACAACTCCACCCTCCCCTCATCAAACAGTCATCACTGGCATCTAGCCTTCTGCCACTCATCATCACCAGCATCTTACCTCCTCCACCAGACCTCACTATCATCGCTAGCATCTCCTTCTTACACACCTCTCTCCTCCAAAAGCAATCATTGCTGGCATTGATCCCCTTCCCACTGAAAGTTGCCAGCATCCTCATCATTCCCACGTCCACTCTCCCCCAATCACCACGAATAAATGAGTCACAGCATGTGAGGGCTTCCTGTGGGGCTCACCCCTGGCACTGCCCCAAGCATAGGTTGGCACTGCCTAGTTGGCAGTGCCTATTTGTGCGATGGGCGGTATTGGGGGGGCATTGCCAGGGCACTGCCTGGTCATGTCTCACTCCCCCAGGGGCTATACTCACCTTTTTGCCCTTAGAGAACTTGCCCTTCGACAAGTTCATATCTGGGAAGCTGTTGCAAATCTTGTCGACATCATGAAAATGAGGTGTGAAAATTTAGTGAGGAGGAAGACCTGGTGAGGGGAGTAGTTAATTGTATTTAAATTTATTTAAATGAATGTAAATCAAGTTCTTGCCCAATATGGGTTGTACCTGATTAGGTTGCCTGTGACGCGCACACTCCCACCTTCTCAAGGGGAATTAGGGATGGGCAATAAATGCTGGCCTAGCCAGCAATACTCACATCCCATCAATAGTTTTTTTAAAGCAACCAATCTCTTGTCAAATATTCAATCTTCAACTCCTGGCAACTTTCTTGTAAATCTCTTCTGCACTCTGCACTCTGTCCAGAGCAGTTATCATCTTTCCTGCAACGTGTTGACTAGAACTGTATGTAGAATTTTAGCTGTGGCCTAACCAGCATTTTATGCAGTTCCATCCTTACATCGTTAGTTTTATATTCTGGCTCATTCATTGTGGCATAGGGCATATTCCTGATGCTGCTCAGGTGACAGAGGTTGACCTCCTAAATTGGACATTTGTGTTTCAGTTTTTTGGCTGGGAATCGGACACAGTGAAATCTTACTTTGCCCCATTAAATTTCAAGAAAGTATGACTGCTGAATCCTTTATCACAAATTTTCCCATTGAAGTTTTGCGAAATCCAAAAATCACAAGGTCAATGACTAATTTGGCTGCTTATAGGTGGCAAATTGCCTAGAACTGTCAGTGTCACAGAAATGAGCCAGAACGCACTTAAAACAATGACGTTTATCCTCTTTAAAAACTAATGGCCTGAATTTTATGTTTTCCCACAGTTGGGATTTTAGGTGGGGGAACATGAAATTGAAGGGACAGGATTCCCTTTGGTCTCCTACCTGCCCTGATCGCACAGTGATTTTACATTGGGATGGGAAAGACTTCAAACAGGAATCCCTCCTTTCCCCAGTTGTGGCCCTTAGGTGGCTAATTATTGGGCACTTAAGGACAGTTTCCCACCACACCTTAATTTTTTGGCTGGAGGGAGGATTGAACTTCCATGGGGGAAGGGGGATGGCAGTGATGAGGAGCACGAAGCTTTGATGCTCATGAATAAAGAATAGAGCTAGATCCCAGGCCTCCATCAGAAGCCCCCTTCAGAAGCTGGATGCCTCCACGTTGAGGTCCAGTTGTATCCAGACTTTCTTCCTCACTAGCCTCTCCCCCGAGACCAATAGATCCCTTCCCATTCCCCTAGGCCTTCCGTAGCCTCTCCACTCTGGGACCTCTTAAACTGATCTGGAATTCCAGTGCCCGGGCTTAGTTTTGGACATCCTCCTGAACTTCCATTTTTGTCCACTGCAGTGATGTTGCTGCAGAGGTTGGAGAGCTACTGCTGGAAGTGTGTTCCCCGCCAACGTTTAGGATGGCAGGAAACAAGGCCCCACCATCCAAAAAAATTCAGACCAGTACGTTTATGTTTCAATCAGGGACAATCAACAGGACTTCATGGGTGGCTAACAAGTGTACATTTTAAAATGTTTTTTTAATCAGAAAGTTACAAAATGAAAGAAGATGGGCTTATTTCACAGGCCCTTCAGCATTGAGAACAGCACAGAGAGGTTACTGAGTATCAAGATTTGCAGTGAATTGAGTAAATGCTTCTGTAAAGCACAGAGCGCAGATTAGATGTAATTCAGCTGTTGGTGCTCATGGAAGTTTGATGCAGTGCAGTTGCAATCTACAAGTAAAGCAGGATTCTGTCACAGAGATTCTGATTATAGATCAATAGGCTGTTTAATTTGGCTGCCATTCATTTGCTGCAAGAAGTATTATTCTAGATTGTGATTTTACTAATCAAATCTTCTGGTTTCCGGAATGTCAGAGACCAGATAGATGACTGTGCTGTGCATCAGGATTCTGTGGAAATCCTGACAAGTGGGTCCTTGTGGGAATTGCTGGGAAGTTTCAACTTCTGACATGCAACTCCTCAGTTCCTAGGACCCTCCTTGAATTTCTCCAACTCTAAAAGAAAGCTTATTTATTAGTCACAAGTAAGGCTAATACTAACGCTGCAATGAAGTTACTATGAAATTCCCCTAGTCGCCACAGTCCGGTTCCTGTTCGGGCCAATGCACCTAATCAGCATGTCTTTCAGAATGTGGGAAGAAACCGAAGCACCTGGAGGAAACCCATGCAGACACAGGGAGAACGTGCAAACTCCACACAGACAGTGATCCAGGCTGGGAATCGAACCTGAGCCCTGGCATTGTGAAGCATCAGTGCTAAGCATTATGAGTGAGATTTAAAAAATTTGGACAGTTTTGATTTACTTACCTGGAAATGTGAGATAGATTAAAACCTAGTTTGGTGTTATTCCATAACTGACCCCCTGACTGACCCAACTACACTAACTACCCAACACAACCACACCCACAATTCCATTGCTTCCTTGACTCAGCTAAACCTGACTGCCCCTCAGGCTATCCTGCAACACGATCCAATTACCCCCCGATCCAAATATATCCGACCACACTCGTAACTCCCTGATTCCCATCAAGACAGCTAACGAGTCTGCCAACCACATATCCTGGCTACTCCCTCAATCTGACTAACCCCCTGACTATACAACGCCCTGACCCGACCTGATTATCTCCCGACACAGTCCAACGTGACTACCCCGACCCAATTACCTCCAGAACTGACCTGAACCACCTACCTGCCTGACTTGACCCAACCAGAACTGTCCAACACACTGATCACCTGACTACTACCCTGTTTGACGATCACCAGCTAACTACCCCCCTGACTTGACAGCCCTCCCCTCACCCCGCAAATACTCTCCCGACTCTGACCCGACTACCTCCCAAACCGACCTGACTCAACCTGCCCAAACTTCACCCAACCCGATCTGCCTAACACCCTGATCACCTAAATAGCCCCTGATCCAACCTCACCTGATTTGACTACCCGTTGCTACTTGAGTGGGTGGCACAGTGATTAGCACTGCTGCCTCACAGCGCCAGGGGCCCTGGTTCAATTCCCGGCTTGGGCCAAAGTCTGTGCGGAGTCTGCACATTTTCCCTGTGCCTGTGTGAATTTTATCTGGGTGCTCTGCTTTCCTCCCACAGTCTGAAAGGTGTGATAGTTAGGTGCATTAGCCATGCTAAATTCCCCCTAGTGTACCCAAACAGAGTTTGGTGATTAGGGGATTTTAACAGTAACTTCATTGCAGCGTTAATATAAACCTATTTGTGACACTGATAAATAAACTTGACTCAAACAGATCTGCCCTGGTCACCTATGTAGCCCCCCTCTGGAATGACTATTTCCCAAATTGACCTGCTCTGTATATCCTCCCCTGACCTGACCCAACCTGATCTGACTACCCCCTTATCCGACTAGCTGACTTCCTTCCTGATTCAGCAAACGCCATAACCAACTATTCCCTGACCAGACTTGACTGCCCCAACCCATATACTACTTCATCCAGTTACCACCCCCATCCACCTACAACCTCAACCACGTACAAAGTTATCCAACGACCCACCTACACCCTTACCCCATTACTCATGCTACCCTCCTCACCCACTCCATCCATCCTATCCATTCATCCACTTACCCAGCCACTAACAGTCAAACTGCACATTTAAACTTACTGCATGGAACCTAGTGCCTAATTTTACCAGCATGTTGCACCTGTTTTTGGGCGCAAAAACTTGGTAAAGTTGGGTGTGAATTGAATAGCACGAAATGCATGCATTTAAATTGACTTAATGAGTTGCACACCCAACTTTACCAACACTTCCCCCTTTACCGCAGCTTTCGCCCATCGAGAATTGGCGCGAAACAAACATGCTCCATATAAGTCCAATTCAGGCACTCCATCAGTTAGTGAGGACGTAAGTGCTGAGCGTCTGACAGCTTTCTGCTTGAGATTGGTAGGGAGAGGGGGACGGGGGAGTCCGCTGCCACTGCCTGAGATCACTGGAGGGGAAGGTGAGTCTGCTGTCACTCTGCCTGAGATCAATGTGGGTGAAAGAGGGTTCACTACTACTCTGCCTGAGATCAGTGGGGAGGGAAAGGGGGAGGGGCCCACGATTGGTCTGGGTGGCTTAGGGGGTGGGAGGATAAGGACGCCAGTAATGATGTGGGGATGGAGCAATGTCTGTGGGGGTCAGGGGGAGGCATTATCCAGCCTGGGAGGGATGTGCAGGGGAGCAGCATTCTATCATTTTTTTTTTCTGTGCATGCGCAGTTGGAGGTGCAGATCGGAGCTGCAGGGTTTCGGTTGCGTTAAACCCCATCCACAGGCTTGTGCAGCGTGATTAGGAATTGCTGATATTTTTGCAGGTACAGTGCATATGGGGGCGCCTTAGAACAGGCCTAAAAGTCGCATCTGAGACTGTCCCAGTTTCAAGTCCATCTAGAACTTAGAATCAAAATGGTGAAATAAAGTCTTAAAAATGGGAAATGTCCTGTTTCCCCAGACTCTGCTCTGTTCCTACAGAATTTCCCAAGGGACATTGTGTTATACTTATTTGTGAAAGCTGGGCTCTGAGTATTCAACTAGGAATGCACAGCATTACTGAGTCAGGGAATATTCAAGCAAAGTGCCAATCTGACGATTATTTCCTCTGCTCGGAAGATCCAGGCCATTGTTTTTAAGTTAAACTTGTCAGGAAATATTTGCCAGTTACTGGAGGTATTTTTAAAAATTCTGCTTTCTTTCCTTGTAAAAAAAACTGTCAATTATTTAGCCCTTGTCTACTTACGTGTCTTGTGGCATAAGAGTCAACCGTGACTCAATGATAACAGTCTCACCGCAGTCTGAAGATTGTAGATTCAAGTTCCACTTGAGAGACTTAAGAACGAAATCCAGGCTGTCACCTCAACGTAGTACTGAGGTTGCACTGTGAAATGAGGTATGAAGCCAAGGCCTCACCTTTCTTCTCGGCTAGACATCAAAGATTCCAAGACTATTTTAAAGAAAAGAAAGAAGGCTCTCCCCAGTGTCCTGGACAATATTTATCCGTCAGCCAACACCACTTATAAAGATTATCTTCTAATTAACATATTATTGCTTCCAAGAGCTTGGTGCATGTAAATTAGATGTCTGGTTTCCTTCATTATAGCAGTGATTACATTTCTTTTTGATCCTTTTACCTTCAAAATAATTGCCATTAATTTTTGATCATCAAGTATTTGCATAGTGGATTAATCTAAGCAAGTAGTTAATTTAACATTAATGCTGAGAAAATCATGGAGTAGAGTTTGCTGTTGCGTGCTTAGGTTGAATGGCTCTTACTTCAGTGGGAGCTTGTATGACCTTGAGTTGGTGACATTGGGAAATATGACTGAAGAAAGGGTTCTATTCTCAAGCATTGACAGTCTCTCATCTCAATGAGCCAAAAAAGTAAACAATAATGCAATTTAAAGCAGGACAAGATATATCTTGTTGGTTGTTTACTCTGAGTTGAGATCTTTTATTTCTCTCAGCTATTCCTCTAACAGTTTGGCAGAGGCTCCTGATCCAGCATGCAGGTTCCTACAGAAAAAAAGAACTTGACTTTGGCAGCATTCTGGGAAGAACTGGTCAGTTTTAACAAGTGGCATGCAATGTGGCTTGGAACATATCTCTCTAAACCTGGCCAAATACAACAAGCAATCTTTTGCATGATCTCACAAATGGAAGACAGGCTCAGTTCCAATCTGAACATAACTATAGAATTACACTCTATCTAACATTGATGTTCTTTTCCATACTTCAAACTCAGCTTTGAAATTTGGACCCAGAATTGGGAAGAACTCTTCCCCATTGTTCATTGCAATTTAAATAAATTCAAGTGGATGAGATGTAATGATCTGTGTTGCATTTTTCAATGTTGTTTTACTGCTTTTAGAAATTTCATGATGCCACATCTGATTTTTAACTGCTGAACAGACATTTAAGCCTTCAATGTAGTGGGCAGAAAGCATGCACTTACTATAAGCTGGAACCCACCAAATTGGTACAGGCAAAAACATCAGCCCCCAAAACACAATACCTATTAAAAATATGATGATATTTTGCATTTCCAAATAAAGGGCAACAAGCGAACAGTTTTCAGGAAACCAGGTAGGGATGTACTCCAGCCAGTCACCCTTAAAGGGAGCAGTGCAGAACTCACCCAAAAAGGTAGGGATGAAAATAAAACTTAACAATATAGGGGGCCAGGAGGAGCAGGAGTGTTCCCTCTGACACAATGTTAGCACCCTGAGCCAGGGCAAAAAAAGCACCCTGAGACATCTCACTGCACCATAGTCAACTTCTCAACACCCCCCTTCCTAATCATCAACTCAATCTCCCTCCTGATCACCTTTTCTCATCCCGCCTATTGCAAATAGATTTCAAGCCCTTTATGTCAGGACATAGTGAGTGCAATGTGATGAATTGAAAGGCGAGACATTCATATCACTACAGATATTGCTAAGTTAACACAGAGGGATTTGGATGCTGATTTAGCACTTAAGATTATAGAATCATAGAATCACAGAATCCTTAAGTTGCAGAAGAGGTCATTCGGCCCATCAAGTCTGCACTGACTCCAACAGATCATCTTACTCAGGCCCTCTTCCTTTAACCCCATATATTTACCCTGTTAATCCCCCTGACATTAACGGGCAATTTTGCATAGCCAATCCTTCTAATCTGCACGTCTTTGGAGTGTCGGAGGAAACCAGAGCACCCGGAGGAAAACCCACGCAGACACGGGGAGAACAGTCACCCGAGGCCAAAATTGAATCTGAGTGCCTGAAACCGTGAGCTGTCATCTTTGTTTTTAGAAATGGGAAAAAAAGAGTGCTTTGGCTATAATGGACTGTGGCACAGTGGTTAGCACTGCTGTCTCACAGCGCCAGAGGCCTGGGTTCGATTCCTGCCTTGGGTCACTGTCTGAGTGGAATTTTCACATTCTCCCTGTGTCTGCAAGAGTTTCCTCTGGCTGCTGCAATTTCCTATCGCATTCTGAAGATGTATGAGTTAGATTGATTGGTCATGCTAAATTGTCCCTAAGGGACAGGTCAATTAGCAGAGTAAATACGTGCAGTTATGGGGATAAGACCTAGGTGAGATTGTTGTCAGTGCAGGCTTGATGGGCCAAATGGCCTCCTTCTGCACCGTAGGAATTCTATGATTCTACGTGAGGTAGCAGTGCTAACCATTGCGCCATTGTGCCGCCTGTCATAACCATAGCACTCTTTCCTCTTCTAAAAACAAAGATGACAAAATAAATGTCCTTTGATCTCAAGATAAAAATTATAATTTGAAAGAAAACTTTTGCCTTGGCCTGTGATCACCTGGCACTTCCTGGCGATAGAGTGGAAAATGGGCATGGGTCCTTTTTCAGTGGTTCCATTACTGGAAATGCCAATTCTTAGAGGACAGAATTGGGTATGACTATATGGCACTCTCTGCAATAAAACAGCTTGCTGATACAGTGAAGGGTACCTCAATAACTAGTCAGTGGGATTAAGTATGGTCACTATGGATCATCCATAGCACATGAGCATTAAGCATGAACTGGATGGAGAGCGGAATGAAACATCTGGTGGGAAGGGCCACACAATGATATCAGAACATATTGGATACTCGATTCTGATTTGGAGATTATCAACCTTAAGCGTTAACTTTGTGCATCTCTCCACAGGTGCTGCCTGACCAGCTGAAAATTGTCCAGCATTTCTGTTTTTATTTCAGATCATCAGCATTCACAATGCCTCTGCACAGCCCGATTGTCCAACTGGCTTGTGGTGAGCATGGACAGAGTGGATAGTCAGAAGCTTTTTCTCAGGGTGGATGAGTCAATTATTAGGGAGCATAGGTTTAAGGTGTGAGGGGCAAGGTTTGAAGGAGGTGTATGAGGCAAGATTTTTACACAGAGGGTGGTGGGTGCCTGTAACTTGCTGCTGGGGGAGATAGAGAAAGCAGATATGATAGTGACATTTAAGGGGTGTCTTGACAAATACATGAACAGGATGGGAATAGAGGGATACAATCCCCAGAACGGTAGGGGGTTTTAATTCAGTTGGGCAGTATGGTCAGTGAGGGCTTGAAGAGCTGAAGGACCTGTTCCTGTGCCGTAATTTTCTTTGCTCTTTAGCTCTACAAGGGGTGCAGAGTCCTTCTTGTCAGGGGTTACAGTCCACCCAGACACCAGCAATGGAATAAGGATGAAAATCACCCTGGTGCTTTCAAAGAAGAAATGGAAAGGGAGAGAACTTGCAAAAAGTATTGGTAAGGAAAAGTCTTTTGCCTTAAAAGGTAAAGTTTAAAAAGTATAAGCGAAAGAGTAACCAATTCTCCCAGTGCTGTTGAAATGAAATGATAACTTTATCATCTGACAGTGATGTGAGTTGAATCATGGAATGATTGGTATGCACCAGCACAGCTTTGTAACACTCTGAGCAGATTAACCACATTTTAATTTTTAACACAACTGAAATCTTAGCCCAGCTGGTGTTGAAATGACATCAGCGCATAAAATAATAAAACTGTTTTCCAAGTTACAGTTAGTGTTCAAACCTGAACCCGCAATCACATCACAACTCTTCACAATTTTATCAGTGCCTTCTCAGCTCATGAATTTTCATACAATTTGTGCAATGTTCTCCCCACCAATTGTTTTCACTTTTATTATGTTTATTCTCTATACAGACAAGTAGGAGCTCACAACCAAAAAGTATGGGAACAATTAAAGTGTTAAGGTGCATGTATGCAAAGAAACAAAGAAGGAGAAGCAGGAAAGGCATAACATACCGGAACAGAAGCTAGCACCTGAGCTTTGCTGTTTATTCCCTTTGTATCCTACTTACCATTGATTTTTCACTGTTGGTTTCACTTTTGCTTGCTTATTGTTGAATTTTTTATTGCATTTTTCTTTTTATTAACTTGCCAATGATTACTCTAAGAAGCCTCACAACATCAGATTAAAGGTTTATTTGGAATCACGAGCTTTCAGAGCACTGCTCCTTCATCAGGTGAGTCACCTGATGAAGGAGCAGCACTCCAAAAGTTCATGGTTCCAAATAGACCTGCTGGACTTTAACCTGGTGCTGTAAGACTTCTTACTGTGCCCTCCCAAATCCAACGCTGGTGTCTCCACATCATAACAATTACTCTGGTTTAGTTTGATTCCCTTTGGATTCATTAATACATTTTCTCACCTTCCTTTCTTTTTTGGCTCTTTCTTTTTCTTTGTTGATTTTCCTAGGTTAAATCATGCCCAAAGAATGCCAAAGAGCATCTTTTTTGTTTGCTTATTTGTGCTTTTCACTACTTTTAACTGGGCATTGATAATATTGAAAGATTAATATTGGAAGATCTGGGGTTGATTTTTAACTCTCCTAGCTCTCTGGTACAGACTGGGGAGATTCAGATGGTGAAGGTGGAACAGGGTTCCAGCATCCTGACATGTTGTTGGCCTCACCATAGTAACTGACCTCAAGTTGAACATGCAAGGGCCACCTGCACCAGAGAGACTAATTGATGGTAAAATTTCCAATCCAATTTTACTTCGGATCCACATAGTTATATCATGATTGGAATCAATGGAGCAACGGTATATGACCCTTGGTGCCTGCCTGTCTGCATGACCTTATGGCTGAAAGGTTTCAGGTCTTTTGGATTTGTTTGTATATGTACATTGTTATGGAGCTCTTACAATCCTTGAAGTTAAAGAGATGGGGTTAAAGGGGGTTAAAGGTTTGATGATTTTGGAAACAAAACAAGAAGTGGAAAAGCTTTACTGTTGCCTAGGGACAGTGATCCAGGGACACTGAAAAAAGAGGTAGGACTGAGAGAGGAGAGTTCAGTGTGTGTGTCGGAGATAGAAGATGGGATATAAGCTCTCTGAGAATCATAGAATCCCAAAGGTGCCAAATGAAGCCATGTGGCCCATCAAGTCTGCAGCAAAAGCAATCCCACCCAGGGCTTACCCCACAACCCTACATATTTATCCTGCCAATCTCCCTGATACTAAGGTGCAACTTAGCATGGTCAATCAATCTAATCTGCCCATCTTTGGACTGTGGGGGAAAACTGGAGCACCTACAGGAAACCCACACAGACATGGAGAGAATGTGCCAACTCCACGTAGACAGTCACCCAAGGCTGGAATCTGGGTTCCTGGTGCTGTGAGGCAGCAGTGCTAATAGTTAACCACTGCAATGATAACCACTCTACTACCATGCTGCCCATGAAGTAGAACTACAAGCCTGTAGGGACAGGGAGTTTACTGAATAATCAGTCATAGGATTCAGTGAAATGATCAGTTTAGCAAAGATGCGACTGGAATGCTGAGTTTAGGGAACTCATTTGTTTGTTCTGCAGTTGACGAAACAGTGGGCCCTATCTTACTATTTTGATTCTAAGTGCTAGGCAGACTTGAAACTGGGAGTGTTTCAGATCCAACTTTTAGACCTGTTCTCAGGTGCCCCCATACTCACTCTGTCTGAAAAAATATCAGCGATTCCGACCCACACTGCACGGGCCAGTGGGCAGGGCTTAATATGAACAAAATCCTGCAGCTCCGATCGGCATCTCCAACTGTGCATGCACAGAAGTAAAATGATAGAATGTGGCTCCCCCGCCACATTGCTTCCGGGCCAAATAATGCCTCCCTCTGGCCCCACAGACATTGCCCCACCCCCACAACATTACTGACCCTTTTATCCCCTCAAACCCCTTCCACTAGACCAATTATGGTCCATCCCCCTCCTCCCCCCCACCGGTCATAGGCAGAGTGGCAGCAGACTCCACCTTCCCCCGCCCACTCATCTCACACAGAGAGCCATTGGATGTTTGGCACTTACGTCCTGACTAATTGGAGTGTCAGAATCGGGCTCTTGTAGAGCATGCCTGTTTCACACCGAAGCTGGATGAGCGATTACAGTGGTAAAGTGAGAAGTTCCGGTAAGGTTGGGCATGCAGCCCATTAAATTAATTTAAATGCATGCAAATGCAAATGCATTTAAATGGTCATCGCGTCTGTATCGGGTACAGTCCCGTTTCGGGCCTTGGTCAAGGAGGCCATTTTCAGGCCTTGGTAAAGAAGGAACCAGCACGGAGATGGGTGTGGATCACGCTACTTACCTCATGCCCAACTTTACCAAGTTTTTCTGCCTGAAAATGGGTGCAATGTGATGGTAAAATCAGGCCCAGAGAGTTTAGAGTGTGTTTTTTGAATGCCTCATGTAGAGGCGAGAAAATCAAATGCATGTTCAGGGATTCACCAGAAGAAAACCATTTGCAACTGTGCCAGCCTCAAGTGAGAAACCTTTGTGTTAAGCCAGTTGTAACTCTTCACTGGTTTATGTATCTGTAAAGATTTTGCTGAAGTAAAGGGCTAATGGGAATTTGAATTGTCTTCTTATAATTGTTTTGAAACCTTTCCAACCTTTTTGTCTAGCAACATATTCTTTAGCTTTCTTGTTTTAATAAATATTTTAAGCTTCGTATTAAATATTCACCAGCAGATTCCTATGAATTTGTTCAAAAATTTGCCTCCACTTTTAAAAAAAAATTGCTTGAGTCTATCAAGCCAAGTTCCATTCTAGGATCTGACTTGTCCAGTATTAAGATCAGCTGGGATTGTAACAAGTATTTAAACCAACATATGTATTTATCTTCCCGCTTCTAAGCTTGATCCCATGTCCCCTTATTCTGGAGTATATGAAAATATGAAAAACATAAGCAAGACTCCATTTATTTGCTTAAGAAATTTAAAATTGAGGATTATTGTTTTAATGACTTAGTTTTTTCCCCATTTAAAATTTTAAACTGGCTTCAGATTCACTGAAGTGATTTCTCTTCTTAAACAACGCTATTTGTAAGCTTTGAGCTCACACACTCCCGACACTGAAACAAGCATTAAATTAATAACGTAGCTGACGATATGTTATAGGATTGAGTTTGTGAATGAGTTAATCAGTAAGTGAATGGAACAACGCCAATCTGCAAGGTTATGGGCAGGAGCTGTGGACATATCTACAGGTTTCATATTGGTACATCAAAAACAACTTTGATTTTTTGATTTATTAAAGTATATTTGAATGTAATTTTTCACTGAAGCAGTTTCTCAAAATAATCTGGTGCATCTTCATTGAAGGTTGAAGAGATGGACTTGTTCAAAATGATAAATCTATAGTGCCATCGAGGTTTACAGCATGGAAACAGGCCATTTGGCACAACTTGCCCATGCTGCCCTTTTTTTTAAACCCTAAAGCTCATCCCAATTGCCCGCATTTGGCCCATATCCCTCAATACCCATCTTACCTATGTAACTGCCTAAATGCTTTTTAAAAGACAAAATTGTATACACCTCTACCACTACCTCTGGCAGCTTGTTCCAGACGCTCACCACCCTCTGTGTGAAAAAGTTGCCCCTCTGGACACTTTCGTATCTCTCCCCTCTCACCTTAAACCTATGCCCTCTAGTTTTAGACTCCCCTACCTTTGGGTATGAACTAGCTACCAAAATGTACCCGTAGATTTGTGAGTCTGTAACTCTCCTCAACATGCTACCATTAACTGAGTAAGTCCTACTCCAGTTCAATCTATCAAAATGCATCACCTATCATTTATCTAAATTAAACTCCATCTGCCATTCATCAGCCCACTGACCCAATTGATCAAGATCCCATTGCAATTGGAGATAACGTTCTTCACTGTCCATTATGCCACCAATCTTGGTGTCATCTGCAAACTTACTAACTATGCCCCCTATATTCTCATCCAAATCATTAATACAAATGACAAACCCAGCGCTGATCCCTGAAGCACACCGCTGGCTGCAGGCCTCCAGTTTGAAAAACAACTCTCTACAGCCACCCTCTGGCTTCTGTCAAGAAGCTAATTTTGCATCCATTTAGATAACTCACCCTGGATCCTATGAGATCTAACCTAATGCAACAACCTACCATGCGGTACCTTGTCAAAGGCCTTGCTAAAGTCCATGTAGACAACTGAATTGCCTTCAACTACCTTCTTGGTTATCCCTTCAAAAAACTATTGTAAAGGATATTATTCAAAGTTAGTCTCCAAGCATAAAAGAGGAGATTGATCAGAAGTTTTCTCATTTAAGAAATTATTGTTGTATGGAAAGTGTAACCACAAGTAGCTGTTGAAGCCAATTCAATCATGGTATTCAAGAAGGAATTTGATCAACACAGGAAAAAATGTGATATCCAAAGGTTGGTGATCTGTCCAGTTCCGCCAAGATCATGCTCACTGCTGGCACCCACTGATTCCACCACAGTATGCAGGGTTTCAGGGAGATATCTTAATTTTGAGGTCATTTTTCACTCAAACATTAACTAGATCATGCACCATGTGAAGTAAATTGAGACACAAGTGTTCAGGCTGAGTAGGCAACTGATGACTCTTCCCCTGAAATATACCATGCGGTATACGATACCAATTATTCATTTTTGGATGCAAGGTTAAACTGCCATATCTTTAGGGCTCAGGTCACAATCCCTGCCTGAACCCCCAAGAGAAACATACAATCTTCACTGAATCAGCCAGCAAACCTGGGAGCACGTATACTAACACTATCCCTATGCTGGGCCGTTTTGTGGAATACATTCAAAGATACTCCCAACATGGGGAATCATTGTTCCTGCCTACTGTCCTTTCCTAAGTCGTAGAATCATAGAATCCCTACAGTGCAGAAGAAGGCCATTTGGCCCATTGAGCCTGCACCAACCACAATCCCACCCAGGCCCTATTCCCATAACTCCACATATTTACCCTGCTAATCCCCCTGACACTAGGGTCAATTTTAGCAAGGCTAATCAATCTCACCCACACATCTTTGGATTGTGGGAGGAAACTGGAGTACCCAGAGGAAACCCACATGGACATGGGGATAGTTTCCACACAAACAGTGACATGAGGCTGGATTTAAACCCTGGTCCCTGGCGCTGTGAGGCAGCAGTGCTAACCACTGTGCTACAATGCCATATTGTCCATATTTGGAGTGGATGGAGGCTCCACCACTATTAGGCCATCAAGAATACCTCAACACCAAACTGAGACTTGTCTTGTTAAGTCCCAATCAATAATTGGCTTTCAGCCAAAGTTACTATGGGAGTATAATGGAAGAATTATGGATTTCTGGCCCAATTATAGCACTGAGAAAGAATAAAGGAATGGGTTAGAGTAGTTGTCTCCACACCAGCTTCCATAGTAGCCATGAAGTGGCTGTCATCAAGTAGTGAATATCTCTTTTAGTGCTGCTCTCAGTATTTCATTCTTTCTATCTGCAGTGAGCTCCACTTGAAAGAATTCACATGATGGATCAGACATGATGGACTTAAACAGCAGACCAGCTGGAGGGACTGAATGGCCTTTTCCTGTTCCTTTGTTGCAATAGAGTCCTTCCAAATTCCTTTGGCATGTTCTGAATGATTAGGAACATGATTTACATCAAAAACATTTTATGACATTTATTGTGTGAAGGTGGATTTCTCTACCTCAGCAGATAATTAATCCATTTCCAGGTTTTTTTGAAATTCAGCAGGACAAGCTAATGTTTGATAACCTGGTGTTACAATATTACAGTGAGCCTCCAATCCTGATGCAATACATTTTAATTATTTTTGAGATCATTTAGAATAATTTACAAGATCGTATTGTGGTTTTACATGCAGAGTGCATTTTTTAATGTGTCCTGCTGTCACCTTTATGCTTAAACCCTTCAAGAAAATGTGCATTGTTTGCTGATTTAGCCTTTGTACTTCATTGGCTTTCACAGATACCCCACACTAAGATATTTCTAAAAGTATAATTACTAAACAGCCACAAAACTGTCTATTATAATTAAATCATAAAAAACTTATAAAGAGTAAAATATGAATCAATTTGTAACCTCACACTTTTCAGCGTAACTGATTAAATGTCACTAACAGCAGAAATATGATCCCATGGCTAAGGATGAAAGAAAAAAAGGAACATAAATTTCCAATAAAAATAAATAATGTTCTCTTTGTATCTATAGTATTAAGAGACTCTCTTGAGTCATTTAAAAGCATAGCTTTAGAACTTTGTTTATTGTAAAAGTGGATTGAATGACACATTTGTAATGTTATTAGTTCCTCAGAATAAATAACATTCTGGTAGGCTTTGTATGAGCATCATTTATTCCAATAACAGCACAGAAAATGTTTAAAGTTTTTAGCAGTCGAAGAGAGCCAAATGTTTCTGCTTGCGTTTATAAGAGTGAAATTCTCAAATGCATATAGTTGCTGCAAACTCTGAAAGGCTGTTTGCTCATGTATTGTCGGTAACACAAAACAGATTGGTCCACAATATATTTGAAATATGAACATTTGAGCAACAGATGAAGCTAGCTGTTTTTGGCTGCAGGATGCTGCCATTAAGCCAAAAAGACAACCACACAAATGAGTATGTAATATAAGAATTTCAGTGCTGGTGGGATGCCATGTATGTAGACCATGGGCGAGACTCTCCAACCTCCCAGACACGTGATTCCAGGTAGTGGAGGGTGACATGTTTTTCACTAAATAAGGGGAAGATTCTCAAGATTCTCAAGGGGTGTGCTGCTGGCGGGACTGGAGGATCCCACTTGTGCGAATGGCTGGAGAATTCCAACCCAGCTGTCCCAATTTGTGCCACACAAATGCCAAGCAATGACCATCACCAATAACAGACACTCTAACCATCACCCCTTGAAATTCAATGGTGCTATAATCACTGAATCCCCCATTGCCAATATCCTTGGGATTACCACTGACCAAAAACTCAACTGGACTCACAACATAAACACAGTGGCTACAAGAGCAGGTCAGATGCTAGGAATATTGTGGCAAGTAATTCACTTCCTGACTCCTCAAAGCCTGTCCATAAGTGAGGAGTGTGATGGAATATCCCCCATTTGCCTGGATAGGTGCAGCTCCAACAACACTCAAGCAGCTTGACACCATCCAGGACAAAGCAGCCTGATTTGCACCATGTGATTGGCACCACGTCCACAAATTTCCATGCGTCCCCCACCACTGACAATCAGTAGCGGCAATGTGTACTATCTACAAGATGCACTGCAGCAATTCACCAAAGATCCTTAGACAGCATCTTCCAAACCCATGACCACTTCCAACTAGAAGGACAAGAGCAGCAGGTACATGGGAGAACACTACCTAAAAGTTCCCCTCCAAGCCACTCACTATCCTGACTTGGAAACGTATTACTGTTCCTTCGCAGTCACTGCTTCAAAATCCTGGAATGCCCGCACTAATGACATTGTAGGTCAAGATGTGGATGTGCCGGCGTTGGACTGGGGTAAACACAGTCAAAAGTCTGACAACACCAGGTTTTAGTCCAACTGATTTATTTGAGCCCTGACGAAGAGGGAGTCCCCTCGAAAGCTTGTGAGTTTACTATCAAATAAATCGGTTGGAATAAAACCTGGTGTTGTCAGACTTTTGATTGTAGGTCAACCCAGAGCATGTGACCTGCATTATTTCAAGAAGGCAACTCACCATCACCTTCTCAAAAGCAACTAGATATAGGCAATAAATGCTGGCCTACTTAATGACAATCATGTCCCACAAATGAATAGAAAAACGACTGGCAGATCATGTCAAACAGCAAATCCATTTGGATGTTCACAATCAGATGAGCACTGACCATATTTCAACTAATCTGTGCTTGCAAAACTTAGAATGTGATATTTAGCGTTAGATGTGATTCAGCAATTAGACAACACTTACTGAACAATACCACTGTAAGATTATTAGTTGGACTCACAATTTGGCTCACTTATGCTTCCTAAAAGTGACATAGATTCATACACAGGTACGTGATCTCTGCAGCAATAGAAAATGTCCAGACAATGCACCTTTTTGAATTAAACAGCATGGAAACAATTGATCCTTGTGCATGAATTCTCCATAGCAACATTTTGATCAATCAGAGTCAACTTTCTGACTGATCAGCACCATTTTCTCATGCAGTGTAAATTGTTGTTCACTTTGAAATTTGGCATTCTTTATCTGTCCTGGTGATTGCAAAAAGAAAAGCTTCAATAACGTCTCTTTTTTCAGCAGTTTATTGAAGTGCTGAGAAACAAATATCATGTGGTACCTTGAACATCATCAGATTTTCTTCTTTGGACTTTCTCTCCTGGGGAAAACAGGCCTGTGTGATTCCATCAAATGAGTGGCCTTTTAACTCATTTGTTGGTCCAGTAGTGGATTATTTATTCAATTTTTATGTTATTCATGACAAAGTGTAGAAATTGTATTGATAATTAACAAGGGGTAATATAAGGATGATTTCCTCTGATTTCTAGAACAGAAGTTTAGGGGCTAGACATTATTTGGCACCATACCTATTTTATGCACCCAATAATATGGACAGTGTGTGCACGCATACTCTGAAAGTGCTCCTCCTGCCATGTTGATAAAGTTTGAAGTTTAGAAACCTAGCTGCCACGCTTGAAACAGCCATTAGGCTCTTTAATGGGCAAATAAAGGATCAACCATCTGGTTCAGGTCTCCCTCCCAATACAAGTCTGCCCTGAACATTGTTGGTATCAGGCCTTCTGTACTCTAAATAATGAAGTCTACATGTAAACTAACCAGCAATCCACAGGGGAACCTGTAACTGACAAGATAAGTTTCCTCAAAAAACTCTTACCTGGATATGTTAAGGAGATGAGTCTTTCCACTCTCCATTGCTGACAGCTGTTGGTCCCATTCCAATGGCCTCACCCGCTCATGGCACAAAAACAACACCCTTCACAGAGCCTCAGTCAGCTACCAGCCGTGCTTAACTCAAAATTTAAAACCTCTTTGCTATGGCATTGTCTGCTTTTGAACAGACCTAACATTATGTCTGCCTTTGAGCCCATCTGTTCTGCACCCAGTTGGCACTGCCAGGCTGTTGCTGTCAAATGCCTCTCTCGGTGTTCCTGTATTTTAGTTTTTTTTTTAGTGTGCATCTTACAGCTGTGACTTCCAGCAAATTGGCTGAAGGGAAAATGTTAGGTTGATGGTTACTCAGTAGTTTTCATGTTTGCTGAAAAAGTCAAAACATCACTTTTGAATAACAATGTGCGTGTGGTCAAATCTTCTGGTCCCATGGTAACAGAATTACACACAGCTTATTGTACTGCAGTGTGGTTGTTTTATTAGACTGTCCTTTCTCATGTCCCAAACAACTGGACTATAATAAATGCGTCCATTGAGTTGAGCACCAAATGAACTCTTCAGCTTTCAAGTCATGCGCACATCTGCAGTCATTTATTTTTGAATACTTGTTATTCTTGTTTTTTGTTTCACTCTGTGCCCTTCTGTTCCTGAAAACCACATTCATGTTTGGGCACAGTTCCATGAATTGGAAGAACCTTGGAAAATTTAGCATTCCTCTTGTTTGAACCTGAAGATTGAACGATTGAATTTTCAGAAATAAAGAATGAATTTGTAATTATATTGCACCTTTCACAACCTCGGGATGCACCAAAAACATTTGCAGTGACTAAAGATCTTTAGGCAAACACAGCAAAGCAAGATTCCACAAAATCATGAGATAAATGGCCCTGTTGTCTGTTTCAAAAGTGCCAGGATACCATGGGAATTCCCCAGCTCTTCTTCAAATGATACAGTGGGAACATTTATGCCACTTGCAAAGGAAATTGGGGGTCAACAATAAATGTCTCATCCAAAGGTTGGCACCTCTGACAATGCAGCACTCATTTAGCACTGCATTTGAATTGTTGACCCAGGATTATGGTGACTTGGCAACAGTTTGAACTCACAGGGGTGAAATATAACCATGGGCAGAATTCTCCAAGTGTTGAATGTGCTGAAAAACTGGAGTAATTCATGCTTTTTTTTCAGTGGGAATCCACACTAGAATATCCCAAATTCTGTGCATTGCAGAGGCCACCAGCGTGAACCTCAGTAAATTTCAAGGGCCGAGGCCTATTACCACCTGAGAGGCTGAAACCAGCAGGCCTTTGCACATGTGTAGTGGCCCCAAACTGCCAGCCTGCCGACTGCTGGCCAGCTCGAATGCTGGTCGGGCCGGGATCCCCGCAGTGCTGACACACCCCCCCTCCCCCCCGCAACTCCCCCACAGCCTGATCTTGCCCCACCGATGATTCTCCCATCCTGGACTCCCCTCCCCTGCACATCTCCCAGCCCGGCCTGATCACTGGCCTCCCTCCCGCCCCATCGATTCTGATACACAGCGGCAGCGGGACCACCCATCCCCACTGATCACCTCAAGGCCCTGCCCCATCAGGCCCGTCCCCCTTGGCATAGCCCGATGCCCGATAGGCAGTACCAAAGTGCCCTCGGACATTGCCACTTTGCCCAATGGATAGTGTCATAGGACACAAGCTCGCACTGCCAGGGTGCCCATGCCCAGGAGGCACCACCACTCCCACTGCCCAACCCCCTGGGGCCCCGATTGACCCCCTTCACTCTAGCAGGGTCAGGCTACTAGCTCCCAAAACTGGGGAACTACTCTAAACCCTGTTGGAGTAAAACATTCTGGTGAGGTGGGAGAACCAAGCGGGCCTGGAGAATTCAGTCCTGCTAATGGCATTTAAATAATATTTCAAAAACCAATTAAATGCTAGCCCCGCCGCTCCACTGACTTCCAGCATGGAGCAGACTGCACCGGAAATCCGGTGTTGGGAAATGCTAGTCAGGCGTGAACTCTCGTGGGAACCCCACGAATCGCCCCCTGCATGATTCTCCTGACCCACTGCATTAAACAAATTAGCGCAGCGGGATGGGAGAATCGCCGCCCATTCCTCATAGAACATAGAACCCTACAGTGCAGAAACAGGCCCTTCGGTCCGTCGAGTCTGCACTCAATCCCTACTACAATCCCACCCAGGCCCTATCCCCATATCCCGACACATTTACCCTCTAACCTACACATCTCAGGACACTAAAGGGCAATTTTAGCATGGCCAATCAGCCGAACCCGCCCATTTTTGGACTCTGGGAGGAAACCGGAGCGCCTGGAGGAAACCCATGCAGACACAAGGTTAATGTGCAAACTCCACACAGACAGTGACCTGAGCCAGGAATCGAGCCCAGGTCCCTGAAGCTGTGAAGCAGCAGTGCTAACCACTGTGCTAGCAGGCCGCCCATCTCTTTCTTGGCTTTTTAAATGGATGAAAAGCAGGCAATATCAGGTTATGCATCCATAATCTCCAAAGCAGGGGCAGCAGCTGCAGGAGTACATTTCCTAGCTCCATAAGAATAGAGTGGGGAGCTGTCAGACCAGCCAAATCCATGTCCACATTGCCACTAATGTTGCCCCTGCCTACACATGAACAATCATCTCCCTCTCCAGGCTTACCTATGAGCTGGCTTGACATTGGGTGCCAGCTGGGATGATTTGATCTTCAACTGGCAAGCAATGGCAAGATGCCCAATTGATGCCTTGTAATTTGTAACTCTGTACATAAGTGCGTAAAAGTTGACTCAAGTTCTACCTTTCATTAACTGGCTTTCTGTGGGCATCACCCAGTAGGCATCCACAGCTTGCCAATGAGGAGAATTTCAAGCTTGGACTATTATGTTGCTGTCCCAGCCCTGGGAGCATGATATACGTGCAGTGGATTAAGAAAAATTGGAGGAGCAGTGATCAGGGGAAGGAGCAATAATCCACCAAGATCAAATTTTTAGGTCCTGTTGCTGTAGGGATCAGTATCATTAAATCCCATTTATTTCAACCTAGCTTTACTTTAATATCATACTTGACAATTGTTGAAGATAAGTGCTCCAGGCTTAATGGATCCTGGGGCTGTTGTTAATCTTAAACAGTAACACATTTTGCAAATCAAATCTTGGCAAAGTCTCAGAGTTGGAGTAACTGAACACAAATTGACAAAAATTGCATGCGTTTCTTTTTGTATTCGAAAGTTCAGCTCCACAGTCATCTCGAAGAGAAGCAATTGACTTAACACCTTAACATTATGTAAAATGTCTCTTTCCTCGGAAATGAAAACAGGAAAAAATATTCTTGCTTCCAGGTTGGTCGATACATTTTAAATGCATCAGGTAAAATTTCACAGCTGTCACCCCAGTAGTTCAGACAAAATTTCATTTTCCACAGGAGATGCTGCCATCTACAGGAACTAAGAAAATTGCACATCAAACACAGGCTGACCTGTGTGGATTTCTGATCAGCATTCAATTCACAAAATGAAACTAGCCAAAACATCCTTGTGCCATTTGTAGTTTCTCTAGAATGACTATTCCATCTCATTGGACCAATTTGGATGCAAGCTAAATACATGCTGCATTTCATATGCAAATAAAACAGTAATCCCATGAAAGCACAAAACTCAATCACAAAATGATTTAGACATGGTAAACAAATAAATGCAGAGCTAAAGTGAAATGCAAACAAATTCCACCTAACAGGGAAACTATGCAGTCATAATATGCAGTGTTGAAACTTTATCAATTAGTAACAATTGGCAAATAAAGTTCAACACAGATAAATGAGCATGGTGGTACATGGTGCCTTACAGTGCCAGGGGCCCAGTTTCGATTCTGGCCTTGGGTCGCTATCAGTGTGGAGTTTGCATGTTCCCCCCCACCTCCCCTTCCCCATATCTGTGTGACTTTCTTTTGGGTGCTCCGGTATCCTCCCACAGTCCAAAGATGTGTAGGTTAGGTGGATTAGCCAAGGTAAATGCATGGGGATTATGGGGCAGGGCATGGGATGTGGGCCTGAGTACAATGCTGTTTCAGAGAATCAGTGCAGACTTGATGGACCGAATGGCTTCCTTCTGCAATGGCCACTCTCTGCATTATATGGAAACATGAGATAGTGCACTTTGGTAGGAACAAACAGGAGGTCACTTAGTACTTGAAAAATGCAAGTCTGGGGAGTGTTGAGAAACAAAGGGATCTCCTAGTGCTGATATACCAATCACCAAATGTGTCAGCATAGGTTAGAAGGCCATTAAAAAGCAAAGCAAGCACTTTATTGACAGAGGGATAGGATTGAAAAGAAGTTATGCTAAACCTGTACTGAACTTGTGTTAAATCACACTTGGCGTAGGGCAAACAGTTCTGATTGCCATATTCTAAAAAGGATATTGAGGCACTAGAGTCAATGCAGTGAGGATTTTCAAGGATAATATGAGGAAGGTGTGTGTGCACACATTAGGAAAGATTGGCAGATAAAGCCTCTTTCTCTTGAAAAAAGAAGATGCTAGCTAAGGGTGATTCTCCATCACCGTTAGTGAGTTTGGATGGCACTATCATTATTTCAATCACTATTTCCTTAATGAGTCATTTTAAGTCACCTGTAGCCTTGTGGACCCACCGCCGGTTCAGGCCATCTTTCTGGTACTGTAAACCCTCTTATCCTGCAAATACAACACACAAATGCAGAGTGAGGTAAGGCCATTCTTTCATGCTGTCAGGGATAAAACTTCTCAATGTGGCCATTCACATGTCAACCCATAATTACTTGGAACTACAAGAGCACCTTGGACATACAATTGCCACAGGAGGCGTATTTGACAAATGTGCCCCAATAAGTGCACCAACCAGGTGCCATCACTGCAAGGACCTCTGTGTGCTTCTCCCAAACTATTCACCTACATGGAGGGCAGCAAGTCACTTGCTGCACTCATAGTGGATGCAATCTTCTGTCATATTCTCTTTGTCACATTCAGTGTGTTCCTACTTCCTCTGGGATATTTGATTTCCTTCCTTCACTACATCACTTCAAGCAACATCTGGAGGTCCTGGTTGCAGAAATGGTGTGTCCTTTCTCCTGTACCTTCAGCAGCTGACCTCTTCTGTAACACTCTGGCATGACAATGAAGAAAATACTAGCAAGTAAGGCTTCCAGTTATGTTAATCAGCACACATAAGCTATTTCAGTTCACATACAAGAACCTGATTTTTGTCAGGTTCAGCATTGACTGATGTTGATCAGGATGTCTGAGTGCTCAGTGGCCTGGCATATGTGCTTGTCACGCCAACATGGCATGTTGGCCTTCTCGCTCCAAGTTACATTAATCTGTGATGATAGTGTGTTGCTGTGAGGGTAATGAACTATTGGATGCATACTTCCTCATTATAAAGGACAATAGGTGGCATTAATCTTTATATTTCCTATGGAGGGCCTAAGTTGACCAACTCTCTCAGTGTGATAAACAATTGGTCAATTATTGCAGTTAGTACTCACCTGGCTTGAGATAAGACATCTCATCCATGATCCATCAGGACATTATTAGCTACCTTACCTCACAGCAGGACCTACTTACAGAAGGGCCCTTTATACTGTGCCAAGATGTGCTCCACATGCAGGACTCACCTCCACATTCAATCTGGGTTCGGTGGGCCTGATTCTATCCTGCGCACACCTCCTTGGAACAAAGATGATTTGGGGAGAGTGTCTTTCTATCAAGGTGAGTCTGACGAGTCAGAAGATTTCCCAACTCAAGATAACCACCTTGGCAGTGTAAATCCGGGCCTAAGTGTGGCCATTTGTATACCGATGCACACCTCCACGTCCAGATGAAATTTTCCCCTTAGTCTTTTTTGGAGGAAATCTGCTGACCCTCAACATTTTCCTTTGTCTTTTTGTGGGTTGGGGATGCCTAATGTGAAAAATGCATGCCTGCCGAGGTAGGGGGAGGTTCCCATTTTAAATGGGGGACAAAAATCAGATTTCCTCTCACACATCATTTTCACCTAGTACAGTTATACCAGATGTATGGTTTTCTAAGCCCCTTAAAACATGAGAGTCCCCTTTTGAGAGTTTGTGAAGAGAATGGAATGGAGTTTGGAACATTAGGCAGCACAGCGATTAGCAATACTGCCTCATAGCTCCAGGGACCTGAGTTCCATTCCTGGTTTGGGTCACTACCTGTGTGGAGTTTGCACATTCTCCTGGTGTCTGTGTGGGTTTCCTCTGGGTGCTCAGGTTTCCTCCCACAGTCCAAAGATATGCTGGTTAGGTGCATTGGCTAAGGTAAATTCTCTTACAAATGTTGTTCATTCTTTGGTTGTGTGCATAAATAGATCTCTCAAAGACAGTATCCAAAAGATTTGGAACGATGAATAAACATTCACTAACAATGGAAATATCTGGGCATTCTCACCAGCAATTTTATGCTGATGAACCATAGACGTATGGAATGAGCTTGACCCCAGTGTTGTCAAAAAAAATAAAGATTTTTTTTATTTTGATTTTCTTTATTAGTAACAAGTAGGCTTACATTAACACTGCAGTGAAAATCCCATGATCGCCACACTCTAGTGCCTGTTCATGTACACTGAGGGAGAATTTAACATACAACATATGCTCCAGCCTTTATTATTTGATTTGAATTTGATTTATTATTATCACATGTATTAGTATACAGTGAAAAGTATTGTTTCTTGTACGCTATACAGACAAGGCATACCATTCATAGAGAAGTAAAAGAGAGAGTGCAGAATGTAGTGTCACAATCATAGCTAAGGTGCAGCGAAAGATCAACTTAATGCAAGGTAAGTCCATTCAAAGGTCTGATGGTAGCAGCAGTGAAGAAGCTTTTGTTGTGTCATTTGGTATGTGTCCTCAGAGTTTTCTATTTTTTTAATTGTTCTCTCAACCTGACCTGTCACCTACAATAATCTATTCACGTACACACTCAGGTTCTTCTGCTCCTGTACCCCTTAAGAATTACACCTGTTATTTTACATAGTCTCTCTGTGCTCTCCCTGTCAAAATGAATGATGCTATATCTACAACCAGGCAATCGGGAAGAATTTTTTTGTTGATTCAGAGAGTGATTTTGATGAATTTCAATCTAAGATGTTTGCAGTTAATTCATTATTTTATATATTTGGATCCTGCTTTGGATGAAATGTATTGTAATGTTTATAAAACAAATAAATGCAAAAGAAATAGCATGAATTGTTGCCCCTTTTTACGTTTTTCTCGTGTGATGGTTTTTTTATGGGCCCAAATTAAGCATACATGACAATTCCTCAAAAACATTGCTCATGTGAAATTCAAGCCCGTGACTCATGGCCTAAAATATTGGTGCCAAAATTTCAACATTTACATCAATATGTTGTTGGACAAAGAATAAAATTAATATCCAGGGAAAAGGCTGCTCACGGTGAGTCAATTCAACCGGTGTAAAGGTACCAGTTAAATAAACAGACGGTATTGGCCCTGTGTAACATCCTAAACAATGTTATTTGAAACAATGTTGCTGGGAGTCGTGTAATGCCACTATAGGTACAAGTCATTTTCACATTGAGGTTATTGCTACAATATTTCCCAGCATCAGAAAAGGAAGGATAATTTAGTTATTTACATCTCAGTGTGTGGCACAAGAGCTGACTTTATTATTTAACAGAAATTGTTCTATCTATTTCTGAGCATTTCACAGCAGCAGCATCAGGTCAAGCATGAACAGAACGTTTTCTTAATGTCCTGGGGCTTATCAATTGTGCACATGTGTGTTCTTAGACCACCTGCACACAATGGGATCTTCAAGAATAGAAAGCACTTTTAGCTGATGAATCTGCAAGAAGCTGACCTCCAATGTGATTGCTATCCTCCCAGAGTTTTCTCATGACTCATATAACCTGGTAAACTTTGCTCTGACACAAAGGTTTAACAAATCAAACATCAAAGCGACTGAATAGCTTTGTGCATAACATAATTTGAGTTTCTTGAGGGAAGAGCGGGATAGAACATAAGAACTTAAGAAATAGGAGCAGGAGTAGGCCATCTAACCCTTCGAGCCTGCCCCGCCATTCAATAAGATCATGGCTGATCTGTCGTGTCTCAGTTCCACCTTCCCGCCTTCTCCACATAACCCTTAATCCCCTTGCCTATCAAAAAACTATCAACCCGTATCTTAAATATATTTAGCGAGGTTGCCTCCACCACTTCAATGGGCAGAGAATTCCAGAGATTCACCACCCTTTGAGTGAA
Source organism: Carcharhinus amblyrhynchos (assembly GCF_965287045.1). Lineage (NCBI taxonomy): Eukaryota > Metazoa > Chordata > Chondrichthyes > Carcharhiniformes > Carcharhinidae > Carcharhinus > Carcharhinus amblyrhynchos. The sequence goes on along the minus strand of NC_137328.1, from coordinate 90,230,402 downwards.
GAAGTTCCTCCTCAACTCTGTTCTAAACTGCCCCCCCCCCCCTTATCTTGAGGCTGTGCCCTCTAGTCCTACTGACCTTTCCGAGCGGGAAGAGCCTCTCCACCTCTATCCTATCTATCCCATTCATCATCTTATATGTCTCAATGAGATCTCCCCTCATTCTTCTAAACTCTAACGAGTACATAAGAAATAAGAAATAAGATCATGGCTGATCTGTCGCTGCTCAGTTCCACTTTCCCGCCCTCTCCCCATAACCCTTAATCCCCTCTCCTATCAAAAACCCATCAACCCGTGTCTTAAAAATATTTAGCGAGGCAGCCTCCACCACTTCAACGGGCAGAGAATTCCAGAGATTCACCACCCTTTGAGTGAAGAAGTTCCTCCTCAACTCTGTTCTAAACCGCCCCCCTTTTATCTTGAGGCTGTGCCCCCTAGTCCTATTGTCTTTTTTGAGCGGGAAGAGTCTTTCCACCTCTATCCTATCCATCCCATTCATCATCTTATACGTCTCAATGAGATCTCCTCTCATTCTTCTAAACTCTAACGAGTACAAGCCCAGTTTATTCAGCCTCTCCTCATAGCTCAACCCCCTCAACTCCGGTATCAGCCTAGTAAACCTCCTCTGCACTCCCTCCAAGGCCAAAATATCTTTGCGCAGGTGCGGCGCCCAAAAATGCACACAGTACTCCAGTTGCGGCCTCACCAATGCCCTATACAGCTGCAGCAAGACCTCCCTACTTTTATATTCAATCCCCCTCGCTATGAAGGCCAGCATCCCATTCGCCTTCCTGACCACCTGCTGCACCTGCAAGCTGGGTTTTTGCGACTCATGCACAAGGACCCCGAGGTCCCTCTGCACCGTCACCTGCTGCAGTTTTTCGCCTCGTAAGTAATAGTCCTTCCTACCATTTTTCCTACCAAAGTGGACCACCTCACACTTGCCAACATTAAATTCCATTTGCCATTTCCTGGCCCATTCGCCCAGCCTATCTAGATCCTTCTGCAGACTCTCCACACCCTCCGCACAATTTTACATACCTAGTTTATTCAGCCTCTCCTCATAGTTCAACCCCCTCAACTCCGGTATCAGCCTAGTAAACCTCCTCTGCACTCCCTCCAAGGCCAAAACATAGAAAACATAGTTAAGAGTTATCGGGGTAATTTTAATCCAGCCCACTCAACAGAGAGTGGACAGGACCGCGTCAGAACAGGGAGTGAGAAGGTGTGACTGGAGTTATCAGGGAGTGAGAGGCTGTGAGTGGAGTAGTCAAAGAGGGAGAGGCTGTGAGTTTAAGTTTATTAATTAGTCACAAGTACACTTACATTAACACTGCAATGAAGTTACTGTGAAAATCCCCTAGTCGCTACACTCTGGCATCTGTTCAGGTACACTGAGGGAGAATTTAGCATGGCCAATGCACCTAATCAGCATGTCTTTCTGATTTTGGGAGGAAACCAAAGCAACTGAAGGAAACACACACAGACTTGCGGAGGATGTGCAGACACCTCACAGATAATGACCCAAGATAGGAATTGAACCTGGGTCCCTGGTGCTATGAGGCAACAATGCTAACCACTGTGCCACCTTGCTGCCCAAGAGTGGAGTGGTCAGAGAGGGAAGAGGCTGTGAGTAAAGCGGCCAGAGAGGGTGAAGTAGTGAGTAGAGCTGTTAGGTGTTTAGTCAAGTCTTCGGTTTATTTAACTTATTTAGTCTTGGGCTAACAAGTGGCAAGTTATAATCATGCCACAGAAATGTCAGGCAATGATGATCTCCAACAAGAAAGAATCTACCCATCACCCCTTGTCATTCAATGACATTACCATCACTGAATCCTCTTCTGTCAATGTCCTGCAGGACACCATTGTCCATAAACTGACTGGACTGACCATATAAATAATGTGATTACAAGGGCAGGTCAACTGATTAATAAATAAAGGTGAAGCCATCTCTATCAGTCCTTATCCATGTTAAACTTGAGGAATCTTCTTATGCCCTGGATACCTTCATGTGCAGTGTTGTCAGATCGAGATGTTTGTTTAATGTGGTAGATCGAGTGTCAATCAAGCGGGCTTCTGGATGGCATTGAGCTTCTGGAGTGTTGCTGGAGCTGCATGCATCTTCTCAATGGATAATATTCCACCACACTCCTGATTTGTGCCATGTAGATGGTGAACAGACATTGATAGGTGTGAGTTATTCCTTCTGACCTGCCCCTGTAATCACATTATGTCCAGTCAGTTTATGGACAATGGTAACCTGCAGGATATTGGCAGGGGAGGATTCTGTGATGGTAATCTCATTGAGTATCAAGGGATGATGTTAGATTCTCTCTTGTTGGAAATTATCATTGCCTGACACTTCTGTGACACGATTGTAACTTATCACTCGTCAGCCCAAGACTGAATGTTGTCCAAGTTTTGCTGCATATGGACACAGAATGCTTCGGTGACCAAGGAATCTCAAATGGTGCTGAACATTGTGCCAACATCAGCTTGCAATTGCCCCTGGGAGTACACCAACTGCAAAACTGGAAGCCAATGACCACTAGGAATGAAGATGGCAATTCTCCATCCACAGTACCTGTAGAGACTTTGCAGAGGTGTGTTTACTGAGCTGTCCCTAACATTAGCAGAATACTTGAGGATCTCTGCTTGATTACTCCTTTGTTTTCTGTTAGGAAAGCCGAAGGCCCCTGGACATTTTTTTTTTGCAATCTTATTAACTCAATAGCTTGCAGAGAATCATTCAGAACTTAATTGGAGAGCTGTGACCATTTCTGTTTGTGACTTGACTAAGGTATGATGAAAGAAATAGAAATGGAACTCTTGTATTTATGTAGTGCCTCCCACATCCTCTAGACTTCTTAAAACAGTTTATAACCCAATGAAGTATTTGATGTGTAGTCATTGTTATAAAATAGGAAATGTGGTAACCTACTGACACATCACAAATAACTATAATGATCAGATCTGTGTTAGGTGTTGTTGAGGGATAAATATTCAGAGAGAGCTTCCTGCTCTTTTTTGAATAGTGTCCTACTGAAAATGCAGGCTAGGCTTCAGCTGCATGTTTCACCTGAAAGGCAGCACTTCCAACATTACACCTTTCTCACGGAATCACACTTAAGCTGCTGAAGTCCCTGGACCAGTACTTAAATCCATAACATTCTGAATCATAGGCAGGAAAGCTACTCACTGAGCTAAGACTGCCACCTGCTGGAGGATTAGGTTCATTCGTTTATGCAACAATAACACAACACTATTATTGCATTCTTCAGGATAAGCTGGCTAACACCAGTTAACCCACTTGCAGACCAATTTTGGGTAAATGAGTCAATTAAAATACGCACTAATGAATGAACTTGTCTTGCTATTTAGCTGAGTGTATGCTGTCAGTGGCAGCTTCCTTCTTGCCTTATTTGTTTACCTGTTCACTCGCAACTGTATTTTTGCTACAATTTATACTTTGTGCAGTTAAACAGTATGACTGTATAAAAGTCTAAGCTGTACTGTAGCTTTCGTGTGTGTGTTGTTCATTTCTCTGGAAAATTTCCAAACAGAATTATGAATTTGCCTCCAGCTTGATGATTTATTTGTTCTTGGAATATTGAACAAGTCTTCAAAGTGTTTGGCAGCAAGTTCCCACAAGAAGAGAAGCCCTGAGACTGAAGGAGAACATTGAGAAGTCAACACTCACTGTATTTATGAGCTTGGTTGAGCAGCTCTTTAATTTTTACATCACAAGCTTTGTAAATTTTTATAAGTTTCAGCTTGGTGTCCTGGGAAAGGGCTGACTAGTTTATGCCTATTGGGCAGTCTCTGTAACCTTCAAGAATCAGAACAAACTTTTCTCATAGTAGATCAACAGGCAGCTGTATGTAAATGACCAGAATACCATTGGCCGTAAACTTAATTTCATAATTGTCATTATCATATAAATGATGTAATGAGGCGGCACGGTGGCACAGTGGTTAAGCACTGGTGCCCCACATCCCCAGGGACCTGGGTTCAATTCCCAGCTTGAGTCACTGTCTGTGTGGAGTTTGCATGTTCTCCCCAGGTATTCGTGGGTTTCCTTTGGTTGCTACGGTTTCCTCCCACAATCCAAGATTGTGTTAAAAAGATTAGGTTAGGTGGATTGGCTGAGCTAAATTGCCCCTTAGTGTCAGGGTGACTAGCTAGGGGAAATGCATGGGGTTATGGGGATAGGGCCTCGGTGGGATTGTGGTTGGTGCAGACTCGATTGGCCAAATGGCCTCCTTCTGCACTATAGGATTTTATGGTAAAAGAAAAACTTGTCAGCACTTTTCTGATGAGCAAAGTCAACCTTGTTTTCAAAAAAAAGTGGAGACAAAGAAGATGATTCATGGGCCTAGTGGATAAAACTTCCTGTTCATAGAATCTGTCATCAAGTCATAATGGAGGACTATCACTCAGAGGAGAGAAAGCTAGTGTCCTAGATTTCAGATCACCATTAAAAGACCAAAGCAAGAGATTTGGGGCACAATTTTACCGTGCATCTTCAGCAATATGCTGTGGGGGGGAGGCCTGTCAAATTCTACTGGTCGTCTTTCCATCACCCATCCACCCACCCATGATCTGTTCATAATTTTACAAGGGACAGGCCAGGTCTGGAGAGGCCTGCCCTCACTTCAGTTGAGGCCTTAAGTGGCCAATTATTAAGGGCTGCTTCTTATCCAGCTACAATTTTGAGGCTGGCGGGAGGAACTTAATGATGGGGGAGAGGCCCAGCAGATCACCCTGGTTAAATATTGGCCTCCATTATTGGCGCCCTTTCCAAATAGAGCACCACTCCCAAGGTTTATCTCCCCGTCATGCACTCCCATACAACCACCACCCCCCCTTCAATGCTCCTTCTTGCCTGGTCTTGCCTTCACAAATTCAACTTCCTTCACTCCATCACTGCGAGGCTCAACTTTACATCCCCACCTCAATCCTCATTTCTGGCAATTTTTACAGACAGGGACAGAGTGTAGACAGTCAGTCCACATGCCGCATTCCTGCCCATGCTGGCTGCAATGAGGGTGTCAGCTGTTCAACCACCACCCTATTCTTCATGGATTTAGGGTCTTTCTGTCTGTAGATGAAGACCATGGGCTCTCAGATGACTCATGAACCACAGGGGAACTCCAGTTCCAAATGGGGAAGCAAGAAATAAACAGCCACCCACTCCTCATGTTCTTCCATTCATAAGCTTTGAAATGCAAAAACAGCTTATTTCAGTTTCAATCTATCTAGATCCTAAAAGTTAGATGTATTTTTACAACAGTGATTGATTATGTAACTCTATCCTGCAAAGTTGACCCCAGCATTGATCAGTAATGCGTACGTATTAATGCGTTACAGCACTCTCACATTGGAAAAAATATTACTATGCATTAAAAGCTGAGTAAAACACTGCTTGTAAACTCTAGCGCCAATGTCTAAATGCCCAGAGCCTGTTGAAATGAAAAAACAGTAGTTATCACCTAGAGAAAAAAAGGAGCTATCTGCTCTTGGACTGACAAGACATCTGTTATAACTTAGAGAAAAAGCCATCCGATCTTTAATTTAAATAGCTTCCAATGTTTGACACTGAAAGTGTACAAAGGGATATAGATATCTAAATGAGTGGGCAAGGGTCTGGCAGATGGAGTACAATGTTGGTAAATGTGAGGTCATCCATTTTTCTAGGAATGACAGCAAAATGAACTATTATTTAAATGGTAAAAAATTGCAACATGCTGCTGTGCAGAGGGATCTGGGTGTCCTTGTGCATGAATCACAAAAAGTTGGTTTACAGGTGCAGCAGATAACTAAGAAGGTAAATGGAATTTTGTCCTTCGTTGCTAGAGGGATGGAGTTTAAAAACAGCAAGCTGTATAAGGTGCTGGTGAGGCCACACCTGGAGTACTGTGTACAGTTTTAGTCTTCATACTCGAGAAAGGATATGCAGGCACTGGAGGGGGTATAGAGGAGATACACTAGATTGATTCCAGAGTTGAGAGGGCTGGCTTATAAGAAGAGACAGAATAGACTGGAACTATTTTTAAGGCAAAGATAGATAGATTTTTGAACAGTTAAGGAATTAAGGAATATAGTGAACAAGCGGGTAAGTGGAGCTAAGTCCACAAAAAGAACAGCTATAATCTTGTTGAGTGGTGGGGCAGGCTCGAGGGGCCAGATGGCCTACTCCTGCTCCTAGTTCTTATGTTCTTATGAAATCCATCTCTCTGAGATTTTCCAACCACGTTTGTCCCAAGATCCTAATATCCCACCCGAGGTCAATGGACCTTTGCATGGTTTGTATCCCAACTGCTACGATTCCCATGGCAGGCAGGATGGGAAAATTCTGCTCTTTGGCTCTGTGGGCTGCTTGTAGTCCCAGCTGTGCCCATTAGTCCAGCTTGTGTTGCTGGGACTACAGAGTTCCCAGCCAGTCGTACTTACTGGCAGCTCTCAGAGTTGGGACTTCTGCCCAAGTGAAGACCTAAAGACCCATCTCCAGCCAATTGTCATGCCACGGAGCATTAAATTATTGCAGAGCTGCTGCGATTGGTGGAGATACTGACTCTCTGGGTGTCAGGATGGGAAAGCTGGCCATCCGAAAAATCCTTCCCCATGGTGTTTTCCCTTGTGCAGAGGCCTGTCAAATATCTTAACAGAAACAGTGACAGAAGCAACAACCATAATAGCTTTTAAAAGATGAGTAGAAAAATGAAATTTGGATACTGCATCAAGTTGACCAGTATACTATATAGTATACTATATAGTATACTAGGCAGTGCTGTGTTGGGGTTTCCTCTCTCCTAATCAATTTTATGATCCCATACTTTATAAAATGTTAATAAATAGCAACCACATCTATTATTTGACAGTGTAGGGTGCTTTGGAAGGATTAACTAGAGGGGCCAAATGGCCTCCATTTCCTGCACTTATCATTGAGATGAAAATGTTTTCAGGATTATTAGGAATGCTGCATTGTGTTAAACTCTCAAAACCTAAGTACCAGTATTATGGAGAACCAATGGTATTAAATTACATGATACACAGTGACTCCCATTTTCCTTGACAATAATACCAAATAGGTGCAAAATTGTTGGACTTAAATAGATTCAGTGCATTTTTTTTATTCCTAATATGTCAGCTTCCACTATTTATATTGCCGCATGTGCATTCAACTGCATTATATTTATTTTTGCCCAGATAGGAGGAAAAAGCTTGAGGTACAGATCTACCATGGCCTGATAGATCAGAGTCAATGGGCTGAATGGTTCACTCCTGCTCCCACATGGTACAAAATCCAGTTTTATCCCAATGCTTCTTTATGATCTCAAAGATCAGCTTGTCTGTAAAAAGGGCTAAGGAACTTAGAAGTGTGTTTCTGCATGATTTTCACTTGCAAAATATTTCTAGATTAGGCCATTACGTCACAGTGGTGCCAAACATGTTGTTGAATCATGCCATAGATTAATTCATTTCTAATGTGTATGAGGGAATAATAAAGCAATTTCAGAGCTTTTGAAAAGTCTTTAGGGTTTTATCCTAGTAGAAGTCTCCATTTCTCACATCACAATACTTAATTTGAATTGGCTTGTTGATGAGATTCAAAGTTTGTATTCTGCCAGAGCTGAATTTTAAATGGATCCAGATATTTCCACTTGACATCTAATCAGACCCTCCCAGTCTGCCTTCAGATATGAATTATTGGGTTGAGGGGAGCTCACTCAATTGGGATGTTACACAACTCAATATTTTTACAAAAGGTAGCCCAAGTTCTGTAGAGCTAAGTGCAGTTATTCTGAAGCATTAATGCCAGTCCATATAATGTGGACTATTCAGTTTAATTGTTGAAGTAGCACTTAGATGCTAAACAAAAATCCTTACCATTTTGCAGTTTTGTTTTAAAATTATTCACTCTAGGGGACAAATTAATTCTAGCTATTTTTTAATGGATAAACTGGATTAGGATTGCTATGATCTCTCACCCCTAATTTCAGTCCAGGATCAATGAAAACCGCAAAGAAATTACCTAAACAAGGTTATGCAAAAGGCCAGAAATTCCAGACACCAACTTAAAAATTTTAGTGTTATTTAAGTTCACGTTTGAACTAACTTCTAACTGAAATTCAGTGAAATTGAATTGAATGTTTTGAGTACAGACCGTAAGAAATTTCAAGTTAAACAAATGATTGATATAAAATGGGACAAACACATTTATATAATTTATTTGAAAAAGCAGATGTGAATGCACTTAAACACATTAATAATGTGTGGGATTTTATGGTCTTATTCGCCCCAAAACCGGCAAATCCTGCCCAAGGTCAATGGACCTTTCCATGGTCTGCCCCTTGCCCACTTCAATTTCTGTGATGGGCAGATTGGCAAAATTCAGGCCTATACTTTAATCTTAAAAATCTATATTGTCTTACACCCCTTTAAAAACTGATTACCTTTCTTTTCTCTCACCCAATTTCCTGTGACCAACTAAAAAGTCCCATTGATCTTTTGCACATGTATTAAAGAGATCGGCATGGATCTGTGAAGGGTAGGTCATGTCTGACTAATCTAGTTAATTTTATGGAAGGGGTCAGTAGCATGTTGGATGGGGAGTGTTACTTGTATCGACTTCTAGAGTATTTGAGAAGATTCCACATATTAACAAAAATAAGAGTGCTCGAAAATACAGAGAACCTCTGACAGATTTGGTGTGAAGTATGGAGATATGTAGTGGTGGGGGGGGAAGCATTTTGTTCTCGGATTGGCAGAAGGTGACAACTGATGCTCCACAAGGATCTGTACTGAGGCCTCACAGTACGTGCTAATACATTAGCTAAAGGAATAGAGAGCTGTACAACCAAGTTTGTGAATCACAGTAAGTTAGGATGAAGGCAAAGTTGTATAGATGGCAGCAGAAAACCTTGGCCAGGGCCCACCTCAATTTTGAACATTACACTTTAGACAAGGTATATTGGGTTTGGAGGCAGTGCAGCACAAATTTACCAAAAGAACATCAGAGCTTAAACAAGTAAATTATGAGAATAAAATACATAAACCTGGCTTATATTTTCTTGAGTTTAGAAGGTTGAGAACCTTAACTAATCAACATATTTAAAATGAAAATGCGAGTCAACAGAGTAGGTACAGAGAAACTATTTTCTCTAGTGGGAGATATTAGAATAAAGGAACACAATCTTAAAATCAGAAGTAGTAACAGAGACTGGGACAAATAGCGTGGTAAGGGTTTCAAGGAAGGCTGGTAAATGACCTAATTGAATGGTAGAACAGCACCTAAACGGCCTTAACAATTCCTATGTAATTTAATATTATTTTTGCATTGAAAATTGCCCTAAGTTATCTGATGTCCTTGAATAGAATGTCGGAGAGTAAGAGAAACACGGAGTGAGGCAAGGCCTGTAACTTGTGGAGAGCGAGTGCTAACTCAGGGATCTGGTACTGATGGTAATTCAGTGCTGAGGGGAAGGAGGTGCTCCTTTTCATAACTGTTATCAAAATCCAGTCGTTGGTGAATGTTCTTCGTTAGTGAGTAAGCTAGGAGAGTTACTTTTACATTAGCAGTGTAGATTAATGACTAATTAACAAACAAATTAATAAGTAAAGTTCGACAGACATAGTAGGGATGGTGGTATGTCATAATTGCAGTATACGTGAATTTGGAATGCACTGCAATCCCAGACAACCATATCTACAGGACATGTCTGTGGCTTTAGTAGATTCAGCTCAGAGTTGCTGAGCTCTGAGTTGCAGGCTTTACAAAGCATCAGGGAGGGGAAGAGTCACCTCAATATTTTGTTCCAGAAGATGTTTACATTCCTTAGGATAGGTATAAATTTAGAATTGTTCAATAATTGATTGATATAAAATGGGACAAACACATTTATATAATCTATTTAAAAAGCAGATAGGAATGTACTTAAACACAGTAATAGTATGTGGGATTTTACGGCGTTGTTCACCCCAAAACTGGAAAATCCTGACTGAGGTCACTGGACCTTTCCATAGTCTGCCCCTTGCCCACTCCAATTTCTGTGACAGGCGGTTGTGATTGAGAATCAGGCAGCATGGGAATCCAACAGGTAGGAATGGGGGAGCACCAGCCCTTGACTTTAACCAATACATATGCAGGGCTTGTTACTTGAGTGGATGACCATGCCATCATAGTGCAGATGCCATTTAAGTAGAGGGAAGTTAAAATGAATATGGTAGTGACAGATGACAGTATAGTCAGGGAGATGGAAACTGTTCTCTGTAGATATGACTGAAAGCTCTGAAGGTGTGTTCGCTAGCTGTCGTGACCAGAGTTAAGGCATCTTCTCGTAGTTGAGATGAAATGGATGGGAAGGAGACATCCAGTTGTCATTGTCCATGTCAAAATCAACAACACAAGTAGAACTAGGAATGATGTTCTGCTGAGAGTGTTTGAAGAGTTAGGGTCCAAATTAAAATGTAGAACTCTGGACTGTTGACAGAGCTGTGTGACAATTGGCATTGAGTCAGGCAAATTAGCAAAATTAATTTATAACTCAAAGAGTGGTGTGAGAGGAAGGGGCTTTGATTCCTCAGGTCCAATTCTGAAGAAAGTGGGAGCTGTTCCATTGGGAAGGACTTGATCTAAACTGGACTGGGACCACTGTCCTGAGTTGTATAGCTACATCAGTAGACACAATTTTAAACTAATGAAGTGGGAGGGAAGTTCAGTGAAGCGAGATTCAGGAATTTGAGAAATTGAGGTAACAGGAAAGCGTAGTGATGCAAGTAAAGACAATTCGATTGGCACAGGAATGGACAGAAAGTTTAACAGGAATTGTAAGTAAGGCACATGCAGGGAATAGAAGGCAAAATATTAAATTAATGGCTCTTCATCTGAAAGAAAGAACATGAAGCTTACCTGAATGGACACAACATGCATGGTGTTCAGCAGCATTGCAACAGCATATACCCGAGGCCAAGTCAATGTCAATAATGTTAATGGTAAAGGAAGACATTAAGGAGAATTATTTGGAGACCTCTTGGAGGAATTGCCAAGCCCAATGCTTTAATGAACCACTGCATCACCCTTTCCACCTTGTTTTTTCAGGGAACAAGAGCCCACAATACCTATGAGCTCTGCAAAACCAGGGATGAAGCCAAGTCTGTGAGAGACCAGGCCTGTGAAGGAGAGGGCCATGTTGATCATGAGAATGTCATCCACAGAATATGTGAGTGATGGCAAGTCCTCCCTCCCAGATGCGCACACGTCAATGGTTTGTTCAATTAGAGTCATTTGTAGATACTCTTCATTGTACCCTCTCAGGGCATCTGTCTGCTGTTGCCAAAGGAGTGCGAGTTGCCACCACCTCAGGGTATACCCCTTATCCCCAAATTTCCATTCATGTGCCTTGACATTGGTCAGAATATTTAAGACAGTCCTGATTCTCAAAAATTAATGAACCATGGCAACTGCCAGTTTAACAGCACAGACATGAAGAAACTTCTTTTAGTGGTTACACAGCAACTCTACATTCAAAGAGTGGTAGATCTTTCTGTTAATGTACCTATCAGCATGGAAGTCGCAAAAGCCCAGCTTGCAGGTGCAGCAGGTGGTCAGGAAGGCGAATGGGATGCTGGCCTTCATAGCGAGGGGGATTGAATATAAAAGTAGGGAGGTCTTGCTGCAGCCGTATAGGGCATTGGTGAGGCCGCAGCTGGAGTACTGTGTGCAGTTTTGGGCGCCGTACTTACGCAAGGATATTTTGGCCTTGGAGGGAGTGCAGAGGAGGTTTACTAGGTTGATGCCGGAGTTGAGGGGGTTGAGCTATGAGGAGAGGCTGAATAAACTAGGTTTGTACTCGTTAGAGTTTAGAAGAATGAGGGGAGATCTCATTGAGACGTATAAGATGATGAATGGGATGGATAGGATAGAGGTGGAGAGACTCTTCCCTCTCAGAAAGGATAGTAGGACTAGGGGGCACAGCCTCAAGTTAAAGGGGGGGCGGTTTAGAACGGAGTTGAGGAAGAATTTCTTCACTCAAAGGGTGGTGAATCCCTGGAATTCTCTGCCCGTTGAAGTGGTGGAGGCTACCTCGCTAAATATTTTTAAGACGCGGGTTGATGAGTTTTTGATAAGAGAGGGGATTAATGGTTATGGGGAGAGGGCGGGAATGTGGAACTGAGCCACGACAGATCAGCCATGATCTTATTGAATGGTGGGGCAGGCTCGAAGGGCCAGATGGCCTACTCCTGCTCCTATTTCTTATGCTCTTATGTTCTTATATTACAACATACATTGACCAAGCCCTGCATCTGCAAAGACGAATCTTGTACTCTGTGTCTGACACAATGATGTCAAGAAAGGTGAACTGGGCCAACCTCGTGAATAGGTCAGTCATTACTTGGATATACATGTATGCAGCTAACTGAAAGAGGACACACAAATCGGCTACAGGGCCTGTGAAAAAAAACCAGTTGCAAAAAAAGGCTCAGGGATATAGTGAGCTTCAATTCTATTTGTAGTGTATTCCTTTGGCCTGCAGGTCTTCTTGAAGGAGGCTGTAGAACTCAGCTATGATCTCTATGGATCGACACAGCATCCTCCTGCATTGTTATTCACTCACGTCAAGGTGAGTGACCTTGCTCCTGTAAACTCTTTTTGGTGGGTGCTGCCACAGGCACCTCCTCCCTATGGATCTTTCCATATAACAGATGACATTCTCAGGCTACTGCTGCTGCTGCACCTAACCCTCAACATCTTGGAAGTACCTTAGTTCCATGTCCATGATCGGAGGGACAGTTTTAAAGAGAATGTTTCAATGTTCCAGGCTTTGAGGCAGCAGTGAAGCCCTATTGCTGGCAGGTAATTAGGTGGGCTATGTATGGCCTTGACAACTTCCTCACTCTCTTTCATCCTCCCTGGCAGACAAGATCAGGTAAGGGCTGACTTTCCAAAGTAGAAGGAAATGTTTCTTCGATTTCCTAGAAGAATTCTGCTGTAGCTGTGAAGTGGGGATGATATCTCAAGGGAATGAAGTCTGAATATTCACCTGTTCCCAGCTATCCTGAGAAAATTAAGAGCCAACCAAGTTGAAATGGTACTGCACAATAATTGTCCAGGCCTGACCACAGTATTCCCAATGATGGAGGAAGTATGTTTTTGGAAGCTTCCAAAACATGAACAAGTAAAGAAAAATAGCAGTGGGCATTGGGGGGGAAACAAATTTGCTGTGCCTCTGACAGCAGCAGCCCCATTGTCAACAGACATACGTGCAGGGTCACTTCCAACCTGCAAAATGGTCATATGAAAATAGCTTGGGATTGGGAAGAAACAGGAAATTCAAAATCCCACTTAAAAGAAGAAATATTTTGCCATTCCTACCTCCATTAATAGATGGAAATCCAGCCTCTTATGTCCTCTTTCACAGTAGAAAATGTAAGTTGTATACACAGAAATAGAGCATAACGTGGGTGCTAAAAAGAGCAAAGAAATTAAGGTAATTATTATCAGCAGAGAAAAACTTCTTAAGAAATTTATTAAACAAAAATCCAACAAATCCCCAGGGCCTGATGGCCTATATTCTAGAGTTCTAGAAGTGGTAGCTACAGAGACAGTATAGAACACTGGTTATAATTTTCCAAAATTCCCTAGGTTCTGGAATGGTGCCAACAGATTGAATGTTAACAAATGTAACGTAACATTGCTATTCAAAAAAGGAGGAGAGAATAAAAAGAAAAACAGGCCAATTAGTCTGATATCAGTCATCATGGAATCTATTCTTAAGAAAGTTCCAGCAATGCACTTAGAAAATCATGATATGATGAGACAAAGTCAACATGATTTTATGCAAAGGTTATTAAAGTTTATTAAATTATTAGAATGTTTTTAGGATGTAATTACTGAGAATCAGCAAATGTGGTACACCTGCATTCCCAAAAGGAATTCAATATAGTGCCGTACAAAAGGTTAATCCGCAAAAGGGCTCATGGGATTGGAGTAATATATTAGCATGAATAAAGGATTGATTTTAACAAATGGGAAGGAAAGATTGGGGTTAAACAGGGCATTTTCAAATTGACAGATTATGACCAATGGACTGCTGAAAGGATCAGTGCTTGAACTTCAGATCATTACAATCTATGTTAATAACTTGGACAAAGAGGCAGAGGGTTATGTTTCTAAATTTGCTGATGATACAGAGGTAGGTGGAAGTGTAAGCTTATGAGGAAGGGATGGAAAAACAGGTTAAATAAATGGGTAACAAGTGGAGGAGTTGATTTTTGATTCGATTTATTATTGTCACATATATTAGTATACAGTGAAAAGTATTTTTCTTGTGCTATACATACAAAGCATATCATACATAGAGAAGGAAAGGAAACTGCAGAATGTAAGGTTGCAGTCATAGTTAGGATGTAGAGAAAGATTAACTTAATACATGGTAAGTCCATTCAAAAGTCTGATGACAACAGGGAAGAAGCTGTTCTTGAGTCAGTTGGTACTGGACCTCAAACTTTTGTATCTTTTTCCCAATGGAAGAAGATAGAAGGGAGTATTAATTAGTAGAACTAATTAATAGAATAGAACCCTACAGTGCAGAAAGAGGCCCTTTGGCCCATCGAGTCTGCACTGACCACAATCCCACCCAGGCCCTACCCCCATATCCCTACATACCCGTTAATCCCTCTAACCTAAGCATCTTTGGACACTAAGGGGCAATTTTTAACATGGCCAATCAACCTAACCCACATATCTTTGGACTGTCTGGAGTATGTCTGGAGTATATGGGTCCTCGATTATGCTGACTGCTTTTCCAAGTGTAGACGCAGTAAATGGATGAAAGGCTCGTTTGTGCGATTGGCTGGGCTGCATTCACAGCCCTTTGTAGTTTTTTGCAGTCTTGGACAGAGCAAGAGCCATACCAAGATACAACTAGAAATAATGTTTTCTATGGTGCACCTGTAAAGGCTGGTCATAGCGGACATGCCAAATTTCCTTAGCCTCCTGAGAAAGTAGAGGCATTGATGGGCTTTCTTAGTGATAGCATTGGCATGGAGAGACCAGGACAGATTGTTGGTGACTTGGACACCTAGAAACTTGCAATTCTCGACCATTTCCACTTTGTCTCCGCTAATGTACACAGAAGTATGTCCTCCAATAAGCTTCATGAAGTCGATAACTATCTCCTGCATTTTATTGACATTGAGGGAGAGATTATTGTCGTTGCACCAGTTCACCAGATTCTCTAGCTCTTTCCTGTACTCTATCTCATCATTGTTTGAGATTTGACCCACTATGGTGCTTTCATCAGTAAACTTGAAAATCAAGTTGGAGGGGAATATGGGGTTATTTCTCTTTGGTTGTAAGAATAGAAAACTGTTCTAATTTTTAAAAGTTGTGAAATTTGTCAGTGTTGATGTTCACATAAACATGGGCATGCTTGCACAGGGAACACGGAAAGTTAGCATACAGGTACAGCATGCAATTAAGAAGACATGTTGGACTTTAACTACAAGGGGTATGGATTAAATATGGAGACCTTAATTACACACAATATTCCAAGTGGAATCTCACCAAAGGCCTGTACAAGCTCTGTAGCAGGACTTCCTTATAAGGAATAAAAGATGAAATAAACATGTTTTGGGGAATCTAAAACATGAGACACAATTTCAGGATAAGGGAATCAGTGGCCAAGATAAGCAGAAATTCTTCACTCACAGGATTGTGAATCTTTGGAATTCTCTGCCCCAGAGGGTTGTAGCTGTTCCATTGTTGAATACATTTAAAGCTGAAATAGGCAGGTTTTGGTCTCTCAGGAAATCAAGGGAAATGGTGAGCAGGCAGGAATCCACAGTCAGTCACAATCATGTTGAAGGGTGGAGCTGGCTCGACAGACCACACAGCTTACTTCTGCTCCCTTTTCCGATGTTCTCATGTCATCATCCCAGCTAAAAAAAAGTGTGAAGTGTCATCACTAGGTTTCATTGCTCCAGTGAAAAATAATGTGAAAATGAAATAAGTTTTTACATAATTCAGGGAGTACCTTGGAGATGCAGTTCATAGCTCTTGATATGATGAAGGAAGGATACTGAAAGTGATTTAGGATTTGATCTTGTAAATGACTGCATATCGTGCATAAAACCACAATTCATCCTCAGAGAATCATAAAATTCTGCAGAGTGAAGAAAAGACTAGGAATTGGATGACTGCCATTTTCAGGCATGGGGCCCAAAATTCTCAGCATGCCTGTGCGGATTCCAATACAGGTGAGCATTATGTAATTATGGTGCTTCGACTTTATTTCCATGATGGTAATGTGGCCACAAGCAGATCTTGCAGTGCATTTCTCTAAGGACAATACTGCTGATCTCTCTGTATCTAACTTGTGTTGCCTGAATGGTCCTTGTGTTTTTCCCTTCTTGAAAGTGCAGCTGTTAAGGGACGGAAGTTGTTCTAATGGAGTGAAGGCTGCTATGTAATCATTGTAGAAGATTCAGGCTGAAGGGTGCCAGTGTACCCAGATGCCGTGACATCATTCTGGGGGCACTGCTGGCAGGAGCAGTAACTGGGATAGGTGCCATGTTTCCAGCAGAGGCCAGGAAGTCTTCAAAGTTAACTTCTAGAAAGAGACTGAAACAGGTGGCAAGAGTCCAGAGTGTAGCAATGCGGTGCCGTTGCTCAGGTGGTCAGCATGAGTGAATGCATCTGCATATTGCATTTCAACACACCCCATGTCCCCCTTCCCCACTGTTAACACTATTTCATGCATCAGCAACACAGCCTGGACCCTGGGACTCATCCCCAATGCTGTTATACTACAACCCACCACCACACACCTGCGAAGCGTGGTAGCCTCTCTAAGGCTCAGACTCTCATCTCCAGGTTGGGTGTTCCTTCACTATCACTGGGTCAAACTCCCTTTGTGACACACTGCGAGTGTACCCACACCACATGGTCAGAAGGCATTCTCAAGGACAGCTGGGGATGGGCCATAAATGCTGCCTAACCACATAGTGTGAAACAATAAATAAAACATAACTCACCTTCTCTAGATTAGTACAGTAACATAAACACATTGCCATCAAATCTGCACCGCAAATAAGCATGGCACAATTAAAATATGCACTGGCCTACAAGAATGGAGGAAACGTTAAGTTATCAAAACAGGTATAGTGTCACAATTAAGATCTTAAACAAAATGCTCTACTTCTATTTCCTTGTTGTTATAACAACTGGACTGTGTGTTCCTCTTAAAATCCAAATACGTTTTACCACTAACCCCAAGAAGATTATTCTGGTCATAAATGAATAAAGGTTAGAACTGTGGGACAAGGCCGTTATCTATTATCTCGGTGAAACTGTGTCAAGAAGTTACTCCCATGAGTCATTAGCTATTCATTGAGAAAACAGTGCAGAACAATATTCTTAAAAAAACCAGGGGAAAACTAAATGGAAGTGTTACCAACAACATTAACAGTGGTGCCTTTGTATTATTACGAGTACTAAGGGCAGAATTTTCCAAATAATGCAGGAGCAGGCAAGAAAAACTGTGTGAAACTCGCTGGTTTCATGGCTGCCTTTCTAACCTGATCAAACAGCACTCTGAGCAAGGATTACTCAGCCAGTTGGGGGGACGGGGCCTAAACCATCGGGAAAGCTGGGATTCTGAATCCGGGGAAAGATCGTAACGCCCCTCCCTTCCCCCAGCCTCCCCCATTTCAAGCAAACATCAGGGCGACCCAATACCTAAAGACCTCAAATTTGATGCACCCTGAGTAAAAACGGTACTTATTAGCTCTGCCTCTAATGTTTATTTATCAGTCACAAATAAGGCTTGCATTAAAACTGCAATGAAGTTACTGTGAAATTCCTCAAGTTGCCACACTCTGGCGCCTGTTCGGGTCAATGTGCCTAACCAGCACATCTTTCAGACTGTGGGAGGAAACCAGAGAACCAGAAGGAAACCCACCCAGGCATGAGGAGAATGTGCAAACTCCAAACAGACAGTGCCCCAAGCCGGAATCGAACCCAGGTCCCTGGCACTGTGGAGCAACAGTGCTAACCACTGTGCCACCGTGCCACCCTGAAGCATTAAGAAATCGTGCTCTCTAACATTCTTGAGACTCATATTCATCATACTAATTGGCTATCAAGAGTTAGTCCTTCAAAACGTTGGCTCCCCTCAATGTTGTTACCTCCCCACAGTCTCAAAATCAAGGAATAGAATGAATACTCCATGGGATGGAGGGGCAGCTGGAGAGAGCTCCAGGTGCCTCAGCATCATCTGACACTGCCAGTCCTGGAGACCCACCATTGTCTAAATTATGCAGTTGATGCCCTCAGCCATGGTAGTCAGGGACTGAATTATGCTTCGGAGTTCCACCACCTTGGATCTGACTTCAAGCCCCAGACTTTCCACTGAGGATGCCACCTACGCAATGTTGGCCTTGATGCCACAGATTGCTGTCACCATCTCCCGTGATTGCAGACTTTGGGGCTTCTCCACTGAACCTTGCAGCCTTAGGCATGTTGCTGACAATCCCTTCCTGGTATGCCTGGCTCAGCCTTTGCATCTCCAGAAGCTGGGGGGGGCGAATGTGTCAGAGGTACAGCATCTGACTGTGGTACAGCTGAATCCTGGGATCAAGCAGACCTCTGACTATCTGATCCTGGGACATTCCAGACTGCACCTGACGTGCATCAGGAGTTGTGCACTGCTCACCAGATATTGACCCAGAAGTCTTGCTAGGATCACGGACCGAGGTCTCTGCAATGTTGGATGGTGTGGGTGATAGCCATGACACTTCTTCACCGTCCTCCTCTGACATCTGTGAGGTTGTGTCAAGGATGGGCAGTGGGACAATGTTGGTGGATGGGCCAGGCTGATTGAGTGATGTTCCTGCATGAAAAGGAACATGGTATTATATAGCCAGGTCAGTGGTCCAGGATATGCAGAACTCTTGTGATTTTGGTCATCTGGATGAAGGTGCAGTGAGTCCTCACTTTTCTCCTGCAAGCCTACTTCACTCTCAACACAGGGTCTGCTGCTCCCTTACAAGCCCAAGGGCTCTTCCTTCCAAAGGAGTCAGGATCTTCAGCTCTGCCATCCCTCTGCCCGTCTTCACTCATTCACAGCAGTTGCGAGCTAATCCTGCAGGAACATGGGATGATGTGAGCAGGTGGTCAGGAAGGCAAATGGGATGCTGGCCTTCATAGCGAGGGGGATTGAATATAAAAGTAGGGAGGTCTTGCTGCAGCTGCGTAGGGCATTGGTGAGGCTGCAGCTGAAGTACTGTGTGCAGTTTTGGGCGCCGTACTTACGCAAAGATATTTTGGCCTTGGAGGGAGTGCAGAGGAGGTTTACTAGGCTGATACCGGAGTTGAGGGGGTTGAGCTATGAGGAGAGGCTGAATAAACTAGGCTTGTACTCGTTAGAGTTTAGAAGAATGAGGGGAGATCTCATTGAGACGTATAAGATGATGAATGGGATGGATAGGATAGAGGTGGAGAGACTCTTCCCGCTCAAAAAAGACAGTAGGACTAGGGGGCACAGCCTCAAGATAAAGGGGTGGCGGTTTAGAACGGAGTTGAGGAGGAACTTCTTCACTCAAAGGGTGGTGAATCTCTGGAATTCTCTGCCCGTTGAAGTGGTGGAGGCTGCCTCGCTAAATATTTTTAAGACGCGGGTTGATGGGTTTTTGATAAGAGAGGGGATTAAGGGTTATGGGGAGAGGGCGGGAAAGTGGAACTGAGCCACGACAGATCAGCCATGATCTTATTGAATGGCGGGGAAGGCTCGAAGGGCTAGATGGCCTACTCCTGCTCCTATTTCTTATGTTCTTATGTGAGCTGGCTACCTAACAGTCAGATGTCAATGATACCTGGCACATGAGGACAGTGTGCGTAAGCAGGAAAGACTTCTGAAGAGGAGTGCCACGGGTGTGAGGAAGCTTGTGGGTGTTTGGGTGCTGGGTCCCTGCTGGGTAGCAGCATGTGGGATCGAAGTGACAGCAAGGTGGAGTGTAGATAGGATACAGTGTGCACTTACCCTGGCAGGACAGTGTAACTCATTCATCCTCTTGTGACATTGCACCCCTGTCCTCTTGTGCAAGTTGCTGGCGCAAACCATTCCTGTGACCATCTTCCAGGTGGGGTTCTTTATCTTGCTGGAGGTTCGCCTGCCAGCATGGTGATATATTGTTGCCATCTCTCCTCCACGGCATCCAGCATTCAAGTGGGGCCTCTTCCGTTAATTGAGGAGCAGGCTTCCTCAGTGCCATCCTCTTAGCTTGAATGAGAACAAATGCTGCGGAGGTGTTTAAATGATTAAAGCGCTCAGATGACACCCAGGCCAGGCAAATTAGATGCTTCACACTTCAGGCATGGAGTTTTTCACATGAGGAGCTTTTTTTAAGTGCCTAAAATTGGCAGTGCAGGTCCAGTGAGCATCATACCAGTTCCTGTGCCGAGATTGATATTTCGCATTTTTTGGAAAATTCTACCCATTATATATTTTGTGGCATAAAGAAAGTGTTTTTTTAAATCAATATTAATACAATTAAGACATTAAACAACTGGTAATTTATCCACCGAATATATCTAAAATTCTACTATTAATATACATGTTGTATGTAATACATGTGACAGCACTTTTTTTAATGACTGAAAACATTTAGTGCATTAGAATGGGTCAATAAATGAGGAAACCCCTGATTAATGCTGAAGGTAAAATTGCTGAACCTAATCAAAGATGCAGTCACTTTGATCCCTCATACAAATTGGGGCCAATGTGATCAAAGATTATAGGGAAAAAGCAGGATTAGGTATTGAGTTGGATGATCAGCCATGATCATAATAAATGGCAGAGAAGGTGCAAAGGGCTAAATGGCCTCTGCCTGCTCCTATCTTCTATGTTTCTATATTTCAATGATGCTTAGATTTCCCCATAGTTCAGCACAAGATGAACTATTACAACAACAAATAATATTCAGACAAATGTTGTCATTGTGGAAACAATGTCTAATTTTGGAAAAATTAGTACAGCATTGCAGTCAATACTTGTGCAAAAACTTCATAAACTTTTGTGCTGTAGATATCTAAACATGACTGTACTAAATATCTAATATCAATTGTGCTGCAAAATGCATTCCCTGTGCACCTAATTTCCATGGCATCATCCTTGCCAGATGTCTTTGAATAGCAGTGCTGCAATTTGTAGACCTGTAAATAGAACACTTCCAGCAATCCATTAATTACATATAACAAAATAATACATGCTGTACTCACAGAGCTGTCAGTTTAACAAGTATTGCATCAAAACCGATCTGGAAGCCCTTCCTAATTGCCACAGATATTTATTAAAGTCTTGTACTGCTTTCTTAAAAAAAAAATTCACAGATAGCTGCATCTCTGCTCAATCTTCATTTCTCCTTCAGGAAGAGTCTATGTTTCAGAACAGCATTTTTCAAAGTGGAGGCTGCAACCCGCAGGTGGGTCGCGGGATGTTGAAAAATGGGCTGCCAAAAGTGATCCGCAAAGGTTGCCTACCTTTTTTCTGTTTTCCCTCTGGGTAAATTCTCACTGCAGTACAGTGAGTATAGTATCACATGAGGCAAGAATTAACAGCTCAGCACATCAAGAACATGCACTTGGCACCAAGTACATACATGCACTCCAATTTTCTTTCCCTTTCTAGTAAGTCAGTTGTAGACATGGGTTGTTTTATTACATTAAAGAAAGGGCGAGGGATACAAGTAGAAAGTGTATTGTGTAGGACAGTTGTTTGGTAAAAGTGGGTTGCCAGAAAAAAGTTTGGAAGATGGTAAAAAGTTTGAAAAACACTCCAATCAGGTTTATGCATGAAATGCTTCTTGTGAATCCCCTAGTTCCTCTGCTTTGCTTTTGACAGGCAAGCCCTAAGTTCTGGAATTCCTTCCCTAAACCTTTTGATCTCTCTAACTCTCTTCTCCTCTAAAAATACTTCTTAAAACATATCTCTTCCATCAAGCTTTGGGCTACACCTGTCCATGGCGGCATGGTGGCACAGTGATTAGCACTGCTGCCTCACAGCTTCATGGACCTGGGTCCGATTCCGGTCACTGTCTATGTGGAGTTTAAACATTCTTCTCGTGCCTGCGTGGTTTTGCTCCCACAGATTGGCCATGCTAAATTGCCTCTTAGTGTTCTGGGATGTGTAGGTTAGAGGGATTAGCAGGGTTAATATGTGGGATTGTGGGGATAGGGGTTGAGGTGGGATTGTTGTCAGTACAGATTTGATGGACTGAATGGTCTCCTTCTGCACTGTAGGGACTGTATGATTTCTATCGTTTCCTTCTTTGGGTTGGCTTAAAATGTTGTTCCTGTGAAATACATTTGGAATATTTTGTTCGATTAGAACTGTTGTATAAATGCATGCCGAAGCTGTTGCTATTTACGATTGTACAGGAGTGATATTAGGAGTGAGATTTGCAAAGAGCACCCAAAGAATGATCAGTAGCATAACATTTAAAACAAACCGACAAGGGGAACAATACAGCTCAGGAATAGGCCCTTTGGCCTACCAGGCCTGGAGAAGGGAAGTTACTTCTTACTGATTCATTTCATTTAGATTCAAACAGTTTCATTAAGTTTCTTCTGGAGCCAAAGAAAAGGTCAATGATTTTATTGAACTACACTAATCAATAGTTTTACATTAGTATCAGAGTTGCTGCTGACATTGTTGTTTTTCAAACCATTCATCTTCAAAAATAAGACACCACCAAAACATTTCATAACAGAGTGTACAGTTCCTCAGCCTCATTGTGTCACATTGATAAGTCAACAGTTTATGTCAATAATCTCAGCTAATGAATGTGCAAAGTCTTGATTTGACCCCAATATTTTTACTAAAAGGTTCCACAGATAGAATTAGAGGCGTGTGTGATATGGGAGCAAAAAGAAGTGGGTCCCACAGAGGTGAAGGGTGCAATTATGAGCATCTTGTACTGGCTCAGATTTCCCGTCCCGGGTCAGATGCACAGTGATGGGAGGATTCCTGGATCTGCAAACGTGCTGTCTAAAAATGTCTGCCCGAACTTCCGGAAGCTCCGGAAACTTCCTTCATTTTAGGAGAGATGGACATTATTCAGCTGGTTCAGGGGCAGTGATTCAGATTTTTGAGCACTTGGAATTATTCTGGGGCATTGGTGACCTGTACAAGAGGGTTCGGTTTGTTAAGAGTGTTCAGGAAAAATTTCTCAATCAATATGTAGATGGCCCTACTAGAGAAGGATCAAAACTCGACTCCTCTTGGGAAATAAGGCAGGACAAGTGACTGAAGTTTTGGCGGGCGCGCACTTTGGGACCAGTGACCATAATTCCAATAGTTTTAAAATAGTTATGGAAAAGGATAGATCCGATCCATAAGTTAAAGTTCTAAATTGGGGCAAGGCCAATTTTGATAGTATTAGACAGGAACTTTCAAAAGTTGATGGGGAAAAGCTGATCGCAGGTAAAGGAATGGCTGGCAAATGGGAGGCTTTCAAAAGTGAGATAGCGAGAGTTCAGGGCCGGCATGTTCCTGTTAGTGTGAAGGGCAAGGCTGGCAGGAATAGGCAACACTGGATGACTGGAGATATTGAAGCTCTGGTTAATAAACTGAAGGAAGCATAAGTCAGGTATAGGCAGCAGGGTCAAGTGAATCCCTTGAGAAGGATAGGGGGTGTAGGAGTCCACTTGAAAGGGAAATCAGGAGGGCAAAAAGCAGACATGAGATAGTTTTGGCAGATAAGGTAAAGGAGAATCCAAAGAGATTCTGCAAGTGTATTAACGGCAAAAGAGTTACTAGGGAGAGAATAGGGCCCCTTAAAGATCAATGTTGTTGTCTAGATGTAGAAGCACAGGAGATGGGTGAGATCCTAGACGTTGTCTACATGGACTCCCTCCCTCCCTCCTTCCTGGGGCATAGAATTTGAGAGCAATCGTCACCTTCACAGCCACTGGCAGGGCATGGGAGTTGCTGTATTGTGGGTCAAATTACTCCAGCACCATGCAACTTATGTCTGTCACCACCTCACAACTTCACTTCACTCACCTTCAACACTGTTTCTCCAACATCGTGAGGTAAGATGTCCACGGTCTGTTCATCTTCCCACAGGGTAATAGTACCTGGTTGACCTGCCTCGCTTCCTCCTCCTTTCTGGACCTTAGGCAGCAGATTCTCTCTCCTAACCCTTCTGCTCTTCCTCTGGCCTCCCCCTGCTGCTCGTGTTGTCTGGCTTCTATGTATGAGGGTGGCATGACCATCTTTTGATCTTCCTTTGCTCAAAACATTATGTGCCTTTCTCCAGCACAAATTTCTGGATACATGTATCAATAGGGGCAACAATAGTTACCCTGCAAGACCAAGAACCCTATTCTTCTACTCCCCGGGTTAAGGGAAGACACATGAAATTTATTTTGTGCTACTTCTAGCACTGTGAATAAATTTTTAAAGCAAATTCCACAGAGACCCCTATCTCTCCAAAGGGGTTCCTTGGCCAATTACAACAAACACCAAGTTAACTTTGCTCACTTAGAGTTCAACAATCCTAGGCTACCAAAATCCAACTTGAGTGGAGGCAGCTGCTGATCTAAATGGCCAGTTCCCTGTAAAAAGCACCATGCCCCCATCCTTCCCCAGCAGAAATGGGAAGTACCATGTTTAGGACTGGACTTTGATTTGATTTGATTTATTATTGTCACATGTATTGGCTTACAGTGAGATGTATTTTCCTTGCACGCTATACAGTCAAAGCATACCATTCGTAGACTACATAAGGGAGAAGGAAATCAGAGGGTGCAGAATGTAATGTTACAGTCATAGCTAGGGTGTAGAGAAAATTCAACTTGATATAAGGTAGGTCCATTCAAAAGCCTGGTGGCAGTGGAGAAGAAGCTGTTTTGAGTTGGTTGGTATGTGTCCTCAGGTTTTTGTATCTTTATCCCAACGGAAGAAGGTAGTAGAGAGTATGTCTGGGGTGTTTGCAATCCTTGATTATGCTGGCTGATTTCCCAAGGCAGTGGGATGTGTAGATGGAGTCAAAGGATGGGAGGCTGGTTTGTGTGATGGACTAGGCTACGTTCACAACCCTGGGCATTTCCGCTGTTTTTGTAGTGATGGAGAGGCGCTCCATCATGATCAAAATCTGGGTTCAGATATTACATTCCCAATTTCAGTTACCAAAATGAGGAAATGTCAAGCAGCAGCCAGGTACTTATTCACAGAAAGACAATGAGTGATGGTCATTCAAGGAGTTTGCACACCTCCCAGTGCCCAGTTTCCGAGCACCACTGACAGAAAGCTCAGAACTAGCAAAAATCACCCACCAAGTAGAAGTCTGGGGAACATCTCAAAAGATGCAAAGTCATCTAAAGAAAAACGTTTTGCACATAGCTATGGAGTCAGCAGTTGTGTCATTATATACCCCGACTGGGCAATTTCTAGCTAGTTACAGAGACAATCACTTGCATGTCCTTTCAGTGGTGCAATGTTGAACAGGGTGTGGCAGAGCTTGGGATAAACATGGAAGGGAGCACAAATAATTGAAAATGGATAGAAAGGAGTAATTGTCAAAATATGATCACAACTAGAATTGTTATTGTTAATGCGTATATTAGATACATAAGGTTACAGTGTACATATTCTAGTTCTGCATTTGATGATTTCTCAGTAAGGATATTTCCAAGTAATGGTGAACAGGCAATGGGAATCTTGCCAGCAAGAACAGACCAGGACCAAAATTTGTTGATCTGACCCAGCTTTGCACACGTTTTACTGAGTGCTCACTTATTCGATATCAGTCCTCACAAATCTTGGAGATTAAATTTTTAAATTTAATCTGTACAGGGGGTTTTTGTTTCCAGCTAAGATCAGAGTGATGTTTCTAACAAAGTGCAATCAGTCATTTGCTTTCACATTCGCTATATAAGATAAATGTGACCCTAAATTCATATGACCTTAAACTTATTGCTTAATTAGCAAAAAAACACAATTGGTTTCTTTTTTTTGATTTTTCATTTATGTTTGTAGTAACGAAAACTGCGAAATGAAGTAGTATTTTCTAAGAAATCAAGAATCCTAATTGAGACTAAAGATAAACAAGATTAAAATGTCTGACTGACAGGATATAGACTTGGCTTGAAACAACAGCAACAGTGTGTTCACAAAACAAGGTGGTACAGTGTTGCTGGATGAAGCTGAATAACATGTTTGTGCCAGTCACACTGCTTGTACCTCTATCAGCAGATGTAGCATATAACGATTGGCAACTGGTTTCTAGAGCTCCGATTTTAACTTGAGACAAGATGTGGTGTTGCAGGGACCACATCAAGTGGCATTCCATTCAGCCCCTGCCAGCAAGATGTCCAAAACGTTTCAACTCCTACTCTCTTCAGCTCCATTACTGTCTCTCACACAAACCCAGTAGGAGCAAGGGAGGCCAAACGTATTTAGTTGGAGGAGAGCTAATGTCCCTGGTCCACAAAGGACCATCAAAAGGTTTTTTTTTTAATAATTTACCCAGGCTTGAGACTGCAGACATTACTATTAAGTTTAAGAGTGTGCGGGCCTGAAGTTTGGTCTGCAGTTAAAATGGCTTGTGTCTCAATCAGGCCCTGATTTCACTATCTAAATCAGGTGCAGTTGTCCTTCCTGTGCCTGATTTAAACACAACCTAGGTCAAGGCACAAAAATGTGCCATCATAACTGTTCTGCATGCACCGATCTTGGCAAGTTATGGAGGGGTTAACACCAAGCCTGAAGTCTCCTGGTCACAAATTCAATTAACTGAGTTTTCATTTGAAATATCATTTTCATTTAAATTCAAGACAGTTGGAAATTGTTGCCAGTACAAGTGAGAATATTTCAATATATTAGAACACATTAATGCCAACGTATAATCTTACAAATCATATAAATGCATATTTTATAATAATTGAGTGAGACTCCCCACCTCCTTGAATCAGCAGCGTCCCTCTATGAGGGCAATAAAAGCTGTCAGAATCAAAATATCACAGTGTTGCAAAAAGAATTACAAAACAAATTAATATAATTTTATAAACTGGTGATTTTGGTGAATAGACATACTGTTAAGATGCATATGAGGAATTTTGAGATGATTGTACTTCCAACAGTTAGGATTGGAAGTTTTTGTCAAACAGAAAATTAATTAATTGACTGTTTTTCACCATCATTAACATTCAACAAATTAAATCATTTTTTACAAATCATATTTGAAAAGCACATTTCAATGTTTAATTTTCAGTGGACTGCTAAGTGCAAATCAGAACACCATCGTTTCAATGATTTAGTATTAAAGGTAAAAGCACACCCTAGATGCCTTAAGTGGAGTTAATTTAACGTTTGTTTTTGTTCTCATTGAATATATAAATCAAAGTTAATTTAATTATACACTGGTGCTTTATTTACAGGATAACCTAGCAATGTCATTTTTAGCCAGTGTGGATACAGTTCTCAAAACCAAGAGGTAGGTGTCTAAAATTTTCTCCTGAGCATGCTTACCATTTCAAATGTCATCCTCATTTATTACATTTTACAGTAAATGAAATCCAGAAACAATTAATATTATGAAGTATTTCCAAAGGATGGCATTCTTATACCCAGGAATACTTATAGCAATGACACTGTTGTCGATTATGATTTACCCAAGTGATTCCAGCTGAATTGGTCCAACAGACCAGCAGAACTCTGTACTTTGGCCATTCTTAATCTAAGTTAACTTGAATTTATACAAGGAGGGCCTAGACTTTACATTATATTGATCTCAAGGACCAATTTAGGACAGAGGTGATGAAAATGTGAGAAATGTAGAAGTCCTCCATCACTTCATTTCAAAAGCTTAATGAGAAAAGCTCACTATGTTCAAGAGATCATTACCATCACAGCACAGGAAATGAACCAGAAGATCCATATCTCGTTTTTATGATGGTGGAAACTACAGTAGAATGGCTGCAGACAAGTAGCTTTGATGAGCTAAATGGCCTTTCCTTGGTTCATACTTTGTTGTTCTGATGAAACAAAGGCAGAATTTAAATCGCTCGGAATCAATGTTATGGTAACTGTTCCATGAACAATTTATATGCAGTCAACTCACTTCAACTCCAAATTTGCATACTATTTAATCATGTAGTGTCAACTTAGCTTTCTTGCTATCAATCTTACCTCTGAATTTGAAGGCTGCACCTTCAAGCAAAGAAAAACGGGAAATGTTGGAAACGCATAATAAAATTCTGGTAATGACACAGCAGTTGTGTTTTCATCCACAAAAGGAGCAGTATCTTGGTATTCAGGTGGGATCTTTCATCAGGTCAGAAGTTTCGTGTTTAGGAATTAGTGCTATCAATGTGGAGCAAAGCTCTATGAGCTGAATAAAGAACACTAACAAGATCAATAAATTGCCATCCATATTTAAACTGGAATGAGTTGGCCAGCAAGGATTGCTCATACATTCACTTTGATCTAGCAACATCAGTACAAATTTCTGCACTATCCATGTTAGATTTTAGTCCAATTAGTGAAGTTGGTTGAATGAATATACCTGTGGAGTGAGGCTTTGACTCTCAAAGGCAGAATCATTGCTTCAAAGCTTAAAATCTTCAGTAAACAGGGGGATTTAGAGCACAGTTTAATAGGTCTTTGCTCATTTTCAAAAATAAATAAAGGTATAAAAGAAAATATCACCCCAGGTTGAATCATGGTTATGTTTGCATGCCAACTTAGAACTAACATCAATGCAACTAGCGTTTGACAAAATGTGAAAAGAAATCCAATGGTCCCTAGTGGTTTGCCTGCCTGCAGCCTTTATGCAGATGTTGTTAGATTATTCTGGAGAAACTGGATTACTCATATTTGTTTCCTAATTCAGAAAATTGTTACAGCATGATTGGCAAGAGGAAACCTGCAAAATGTAGCTCTGCTGAGGAAAAAAAAACAGAATTAACTGTATTAGTTTATCCAGGGTACTGCATCCAGAGGTTTAAACAGATGGTGCACTATGTAATTATTTTTCATAGCTATGAGCGCAGGATGGTGTTGGTTTAAACTTTCTCCAACACTACCAACAAATCTCCCAGCGAGAATATTGGTCCTGCTTGTGCTAAGATATAACCCATTTACCTGTACAAGTACCTGCTCACAGTCCATTCCCTGTTCCTCAGAAATCTAAAGCCTTCCTGCCTGCACCATCTCTCCAGGCACTTGTTTGTTCTTTCTTCTTATTTTTGTACTCACTGAATAGGTTACACCTGAACTTGGATGGATTACACCTGAATTGGGGGGGGTTTAATATCCTGGCGGGGAGTTTTGCTAGAGCCACTCGGGAGGTTTTAAACTAGTTTGGCAGGGGATGGGACCCAAAGCAGTAAGGAGACAACATAGAAGGTTGAGGACAGCACAGAAGTTAAAGAGACACATTGAATAATAAAGGCAGTGTCAGTAATCCCAGTACCAGACAGATCAGGCAAAAGCAAGATAGAGAGCAAAGGAAGTCCAGAGTAAATGCATTTATTTCAATGCAAGAGGCCTTACGGGCAAGGCAGATGAACTCAGAGCATGGATGGGTACGTGGGACTGGGACATTATAGCAATTACCGAAACATGGCTAAGGGACAGGACTGGCAGCTCAATGATTAAATTGGGCAAGACAGCTGATGAATGGCAGATGGAGTTTAATTTAGATAAGTGTGAGGTGATGCATTTTGGTAGATTGAACCAAGGCAGGACCTACTCAGTTAATGATAGGGTGTTGGGAAAAATTACAAAACAAAGAGATCTAGGGGTACAGGTTCATAGCTCCTTGAAAGTGGAGTCACAAGTGGAGAGAGTGCTGAAGAACGCATTCAGTGCTTGGTTTCATTGGTCAGAACATTGAATACAGGAGTTGGAATGTCTTGCTGAAGTTGTACAAGATATTTGTAAGGCCACATTTGGAATACTGTGTGCAATTCTGGTCACCCTATTATGGAAAGGATATTATTAAACTAGAAAGATTGCAGAAAAGATTTACAAGGATGCTACTGGGACTTGATGGTTTGAGTTATAAGGAGAGGTTGGATAGACTGGGACTTTTTTCTCTGGAGCTTAGGAGGCTTAGGGATGATCCTATAGAAATCATCTTAGAGATGATCTTATACAAATTGATTGACAATGGAGTCACTCACATTGTCTGTACCTTTAAGACTTGATTACCTGTAAAGACTCACATTCCAACCATTATTTTGTAAATTGTGATTGTGTCTTTATGTGGCCTGTTTGTGAACAGAACTCCCACTTAACTGATGAAGGGACAGCACTCCGAAAGCTAGTGGCTTGTGCTACCAAATAAACCTGTTGGAAGTTACCTGGTGTTGTGAGACTTCTTACTGTGTTTACCCCAGTCCAACGTTAGCATCTCCATGTCTTTCTGTCTCCACAGGAGAAGACTGACCACAATACCCGTGAGAGGGTGAAGCCAGGGGATAGTGGGCCAGACCACCTTTGAGGAACTGGCGCTGGAGCTCTCCAGAGAAGGGGAGATGTATGCTGTCACTGACAGCATGGTTGGGTTGCCATCAAGATGTGAGCACTTGTCAATCCTCCACTCACTTTGAGACAACTTCTCAGAGGCATGAGTTTTGGGTGCACAGGGCATGTTTATTTGCACAGAGAGGGTAGTGGGTGCCTGGTACTCACTGCCGGGGAAGGTCGCGAAGGCAGATACGATAGTGACCTTTAAGGGGTGTCTTTACAGCTCTGTGAATGGGATGGGAATAGAGGCGTATGGTCCCCAGAAGGGTAGGGAGTTACAAATCAAATGGGCAGCCTGGTCGCTGCAGGCTTGGAGGGCCAAAGGGCCTGTCCTGTGATGTAATTTCCTTGATGCTTTGTTCTATATTCAATGGAGAAATGTGAATCACGTGTTTGGTACCCTGGATTCCTCTCCCTTCCTTGCACTTAACCTTGTGTCCTGTGTTGCAGGGACAGAACCAAATGCACTGGAGCCATCTGGACTCTAGGCTCATACTGCAGCTCCTGCCCGTCCTGGTCAGGACAGCTTAGACAAGTCCTCGGAGGATATGGATGAAGGGACCTCCGAGGGTGGCACCGATTTGCTGTCAGATTCCACCTCTCCGTTCACCATCCTAGATACTGACACATCGGTGGGTCCAGTTAGTGATGAGGTTTCTGGGTCACCCTCTGCTGAGCACGACACATTTGCTGATATACAACGGGTGGAGGAGGGAATGTCCGAGGCCCCTGCTGGAGGTGAGGACTCAGCTGGTCCCAGACTACATGCTCGCCCTCTGAGATTGCTTCTCCCTCGGCTGCTGGCGATGCGAAGGAATACGGGAGGGACTGATGGCCACACTGGACCGACTGCAAGGCTGTTGGGAGGAGTCCCAAAGCTTTCAGGCAGACTAGCTACAGCCTATCTTATGTGGTTCCAAGGCCAACACTGCAAAGGTGACATCTGCAGTGGAAAGCCTGGGGCAGGGGGTCCTCACCATGAGTGGCAGGCTCCAAGTGGTGGCCGAGTCACAGCAGAGTCCCAGAGGGCTACAGCCAAGTCACGGCGGGCCACAGCTGAGGGACTCAACAAGCTTCTCGAGATTCTGTGGCCGTTTGCTCAGAGGCTCAAAAGCTTGCAGGAGATCCAGCAGGACAGTGCCGAGACACAGCGGGCTATAGCAGCAGCCCTTGGGAACGTGACCCAGTTGCAGAGGGTGAGACTGGGCCACGCTCTGCAACCCCTCAGCCATCAGAGGTCACTTGCTGTGGCCATTGACAGGTAGCCCCCGACTCAGGTGGCCCTCGCAGAAGGCTCGACCACCATGGGTAGGATGCAGGTGGTCCTCCAGGGCTGGTAGTGCCAGGTGACCCCGGAGCTTCTGGAGCTCACTGCAGAAGCACTGCCTTCCCATGGAGTGACCCGGGGACCCGCTGGAACCCCAAGGGAGGAGGAAAGGCTTGAGCCCATGCTGGGGCCTTCCATCCAAGCGACTGTGGCTGTGGCTACACCTTCTGATTCCCCCTTTCCTGACACCGGGGCATCTCAGGGGCAGCAAGGTGAAGAGGGTGTCATGGAAACGTCCCAACACCTGGAAGCAGGCCAGGGTCCTCAAGGTCCAGGGTGTCCAGAGGACATCCACCATGTGCATCACAGGCCATGGGGTGAGGTAGGCAGTTGGCCCCCTTCACCTCCGATGTATATTTTGGAGAGTCACTCAGATGTAGTGGTAGGCCACATAAGGTTAGGAAGTTGTAGATGCACTAAGATGGCAGGAGTCAAGGATTGCACGAGTCACATAGATCATTAAGCACCTTAATGTTTTCTGTTCACAAGTCCTTAGAACATCTTGTTTAAACACCTTTATTACAATTATTAAATGTTTCTTCACCACCCACCTGTGACTAATTTGTCTTCGATTTGTCTTCCATTGATGATCATCGGAGGGATGCTTCATGTTGATGTCAGTTGGGGAGGCCCCTCAATGCTGTGTCACTGAGAAAAGGAAGCCATTAGTTCCCCAGAACTCATGAGTGATTCCCTCCCCTCCCCCACCCCACCCACCTCAGAGCCCTGTATGGGGGCTTCAGTCCCTTACCCACCTCACAGATGTGGGCTCAGATGCCAGGGTGCATGCGGAGCTCAGGTAGGAGTCACTAGTGCTCAGCGAGTTGTCATCACTCTCCTGCCCGCCAAAAAAACTTGCTAACACAGCGTACCCAGGCCCCCACTTCGGTGTGACAATGTTGCAGGAGATAGAAGGACTTTGGTGAGGGGGAGGGGGATGGAAACCACAGACACAAGGCCATAGCAACCGAACTGCCTGGTAATCAGAGCCTCCCTAGCCACCTTCACATGCCTCATTTAAGCTGCCAGCCCTCCAGCGCCAGGCTGGTCTTACTTGCCCTTCCTCCTCCTCCTCCTGCTGGTCAGCCACTTCCACTTCCTCCTCCTGCTCCAATAGGTCACCTCTCTGATGACCAGGCCGTGCAAGGCACAGCACATGACCACAATGCAGAAAGAGATCACTGGGCTCTATTGGAGGGCCCCGCCAGATTGGTCCTGGAATCTTATTTTAAGGAACCCAATGCACTTCTCCACTATCAGGTAGCTACAGGCGCCTCAGTATAGCAGTTCTCCGCCTCCGTCAGCCCTCCGCACAGGTGTTGTCAGCCATGTCCGAAGTGGGTAACCCATATCACCCACGAGACACCCCACAGCCTGGACTCCTCCTCAAATGCCTGACAATGAAGCTGTCATGCACGCTACCTGGATGTCTTGTGCAGACATACATATTATGGTCGCGCACCAGTTGCACATTCAGGGAGTGGAATCCTTTCTGTTGATGAATCTCCATGGATTCTGTAGGGGGGCCTTGAGGGCAACGTGCGTGCAGTCGATTGCGCCCTGCACGTTAGGCATCCCCAGCAATGGCTGTGAACCCTGTAGCCCAGGCTTCCTGATGGGCCTGGTTCAGGTTAAATTTGATGTACTGCCCAGCCCGGACAAACTGCGCTGCAATGACCTGCTTGACACAGGTGTGCGCAGCTGTCTGGGAACTGCCGCATCCATCTCCGCTAGGGGCTGGAAGGAGCCAGTCACATAGAAGCTCAGAGTGGCCATCAATTTGACAGCCGCTGAAAGTGGGTGCCCGCCCCCCCACCCTGAGGTGTCAGGTCCTGCAACAGTTTGCACAGGTGTTGCACTGTCTCCTTTCAGAGGTGGTGACGATGGCGGCACACGGTGTCCGACATCTGTTCACCCTCTGGGTGAATGGCAGCCACCTCCTGCCCTTGGTGGTTGTCTCCCTCTATTCCTGCAAGTGGTAAGGCCTGGGCCTCTAGTGCCCGCGATACTTTCTCCAGCTCTTCCTCCTCAGCTCCAGCAGCAACCAAAAGGACAGCAAGGTCAATTGGTTGCATCGCAAAAGCCATCTCATCATTCTGAAGTGCAGGGGTGGTGACGGGGGTTGGAGATGAAGAGGTGCACATGGAATGTTGTTTACCCGAGCCCATCTACAGTCACTGTCCAGACAGCCCATTTCCCCAGCCACATGCTCTCTACAATCACAGCCCCCCCTCCCCATTCACCCAGCCACATGCTCTCTACAATCACAGCCCCCCCTCCCCATTCACCCAGCCACATGCTCTCTACAATCACAGCCCCCCCTCCCCATTTCCCCAGCCACATGCTCTCTACAATCACAGCCCCCCCTCCCCATTTCCCCAGCCACATGCTCTCTACAATCACAGCCCCCCCTCCCCATTCACCCAGCCACATGCTCTCTACAATCACAGCCCCCCCTCCCCATTCACCCAGCCACATGCTCTCTACAATCACAGCCCCCCCTCCCCATTTCCCCAGCCACATGCTCTCTACAATCACAGCCCCCCCCCCCCAATTCTCCCAGCCACATGCTCCCCACAATCACAGCCCCCCTCCCCATTCTCCCAGCCACATGCTCCCCACAATCACAGCCCCCCTCCCCATTCTCCCAGCCACATGCTCCCTACAATCACAGCCCCCCCTCCCCATTCACCCAGCCACATGCTCCCCACAATCACAGCCCCCCTCCCCATTCTCCCAGCCACATGCTCCCCACAATCACAGCCCCCCTCCCCATTCTCCCAGCCACATGCTCCCCACAATCACAGCCCCCCTCCCCATTCTCCCAGCCACATGCTCCCCACAATCACAGCCCCCCTCCCCATTCTCCCAGCCACATGCTCTCTACAATCACAGCCCCCCTCCCCATTCTCCCAGCCACATGCTCTCTACAATCACAGCCCCCCCTCCCCATTCACCCAGCCACATGCTCCCTACAATCACAGCCCCCCTCCCCATTCACCCAGCCACATGCTCTCTACAATCACAGCCCCCCCTCCCCATTTCCCCAGCCACATGCTCTCTACAATCACAGCCCCCCCTCCCCATTCACCCAGCCACATGCTCTCTACAATCACAGCCCCCCCTCCCCATTTCCCCAGCCACATGCTCTCTACAATCACAGCCCCCCCTCCCCATTTCCCCAGCCACATGCTCTGTACAATCACAGCCCCCCCTCCCCATTCACCCAGCCACATGCTCTCTACAATCACAGCCCCCCCTCCCCATTCTCCCAGCCACATGCTCTCTACAATCACAGCCCCCCCTCCCCATTCACCCAGCCACATGCTCTCTACAATCACAGCCCCCCCTCCCCATTCACCCAGCCACATGCTCTCTACAATCACAGCCCCCCCTCCCCATTCACCCAGCCACATGCTCTCTACAATCACAGCCCCCCCTCCCCATTCACCCAGCCACATGCTCTCTACAATCACAGCCCCCCCTCCCCATTCACCCAGCCACATGCTCTCTACAATCACAGCCCCCCCTCCCCATTCACCCAGCCACATGCTCTCTACAATCACAGCCCCCCCTCCCCATTCTCCCAGCCACATGCTCTCTACAATCACAGCCCCCCCTCCCCATTCACCCAGCCACATGCTCTCTACAATCACAGCCCCCCCTCCCCATTCACCCAGCCACATGCTCTCTACAATCACAGCCCCCCCTCCCCATTCACCCAGCCACATGCTCTCTACAATCACAGCCCCCCCTCCCCATTCACCCAGCCACATGCTCTCTACAATCACAGCCCCCCCTCCCCATTCTCCCAGCCACATGCTCCCCACAATCACAGCCTCCCCAATTCTCCCAGCCACATGCTCCCCACAATCACAGCCTCCCCAATTCTCCCAGCCACATGCTCCCCACAATCACAGCCTCCCCAATTCTCCCAGCCACATGCTCCCTACAATCACAGCCCCCCCTCCCCATTCTCCCAGCCACATGCTCCCCACAGTCACAGCCCCCCTCCCCATTCACCCAGCCACATGCTCCCCACAATCACAGCCCCCCTCCCCATTCTCCCAGCCACATGCTCTCTACAATCACAGCCCCCCTCCCCATTCTCCCAGCCACATGCTCCCTACAATCACAGCCCCCCTCCCCATTCACCCAGCCACATGCTCCCCACAATCACAGCCCCCCTCCCCATTCTCCCAGCCACATGCTCCCCACAATCACAGCCCCCCTCCCCATTCTCCCAGCCACATGCTCCCCACAATCACAGCCCCCCCTCCCCATTCTCCCAGCCACATGCTCCCTACAATCACAGCCCCCCTCCCCATTCACCCAGCCACATGCTCCCTACAATCACAGCCCCCCTCCCCATTCACCCAGCCACATGCTCCCCACAATCACAGCCCCCCTCCCCATTCTCCCAGCCACATGCTCCCTACAATCACAGCCCCCCTCCCCATTCACCCAGCCACATGCTCCCCACAATCACAGCCCCCCTCCCCATTCTCCCAGCCACATGCTCCCTACAATCACAGCCTCCCCAATTCTCCCAGCCACATGCTCCCCACAATCACAGCCCCCCTCCCCATTCTCCCAGCCACATGCTCCCTACAATCACAGCCTCCCCAATTCTCCCAGCCACATGCTCCCTACAATCACAGCCCCCCTCCCCATTCTCCCAGCCACATGCTCCCTACAATCACAGCCCCCCTCCCCATTCTCTCAGCCACATGGTCCCTACAATCACAGCCCCCCTCCCCAATTCCCCCAGCCACATGCTCCCCACAATCACAGCTTCTTGAAAAGTTGTGAGTCTGCAGCAGTGCGATTTGCAAGGGCTTTGTCCACATCCTTCAGCTGGAAGAGTGCTGAGTGTGTTTGGGTCCAGCAGCACCACAAGACCCGAAATCAGTGCTCAGACCCAGCTCCATGCTGCAAGTCGGACATCGGAGACCCTGCTGAGCAACAGCTCCCACTCCCCTCCACACACTCGCAAAGCCTCACCAACCCGAGAAAGAAAATGGTCACACGCATAAACAGCAGAGAGCCATCTGACACTATTCACTTCCTCACTAACCCTCATTGATGGAGTGTCCAAATCAGACTTTTATGGAGTATGTCTGTTTTGCGCCTATTTCGGATTGGTGATAAAAGGGGAAGTGCTAGTAAAGTTGGGCATATAGCCCATTAAGAAAATGAATTTAAAGGGCTGTCGCGCTCGTTTCTGGCACGGCCCCGATCATGTCCATTTTTGGGCTTGGTAAAGGGGGAACCAGCACAGAGGTGGGCACGGACTGTGCTACTTGCCTCACGCCCAATTTACCAAGTTCTCACACCCTCAAACGGGCGCACTTTGATGGTGAAATTGGGCCCATTGTGGTTAATTCACTTTCCTTCGAAAATCACTTAACAGTAATTATTTTCTTTATTTGATTTTATTGCTAAGCAAAGCTTCCAGAAGCCAAGATATTCTATATTTTGTTTTTAATGGATTAACTCTTGAGTGTCAAAGAGCTTTTTAATTTCCATCAATTGCACACCCACCATTTGGCAATCAAAACTGAACAGATTGGATCACAACAACAATATAACTGAAGACACATGTGACCTTTGCAAATTCAATCTCAGCAACAAATGTTAACAGCTGGTTCAAATTTCATTTTCAATTCAATAGCTTGTTTCACAGCATCATATTTAGATTACTGTACTTGATCTCGGTTTTTCTAAGGCTCTTGGGTGCTCTGCACAATCAGATGCAGTCTTGAGGTTGAAGGCAACTTTCTTCTGGCATTCAGCTTCTTATGTTGCTATTCCTCTCAGAGCTGTGATGAGATCTATAGCAGAGTGATTTTCACAAACCCCAAAC
This sequence comes from Carcharhinus amblyrhynchos, assembly GCF_965287045.1. NCBI lineage: Eukaryota > Metazoa > Chordata > Chondrichthyes > Carcharhiniformes > Carcharhinidae > Carcharhinus > Carcharhinus amblyrhynchos. The sequence continues at coordinate 90,192,676 of NC_137328.1, read as the reverse complement.
TGAGAATTAATGAGCATGTTATTGGTGACTAAGAACTGTGTGACGATTCCTTGACTTCTGGTGACTCCTTCCATTCCTAACAACTTGCTAACTGCCAGATTTCTTTTGGAAAGGACAGTTCACACTTTTTGGCAGATCCCAGTACCATAGTTGCATTATAAAGCTGGAACTGTGGTAGGTTGTAGTTCTAGTGTTCAGGTCTTCAGCATAACATTCAGTGTGTTCAGTAAGAAGACTCACAACGCCATTCAGTATGTTGTTAGCATTTACTGACTTTGCTCTATTTAGTGCACATGGCTGCTTTTTTGAATAGATTTGATTTATTATTGTCACATGTATTAGTATACAGTGAAAAGTAAGGTTTCTGGAACTATACAGACAAAGCATACCATTCATAGAGCAGAAAAGGACAGAATGTAGTGTTACAGTCATAGTCTAGGGTGTAGATAAAGGTCAACTTAATGCAAGGTAAGTCCATTTAAAATTCTGATGGCAGCAGGGAAGAAGCTGTTCTTGAGTCGGCTGGTACATGACCTGCCAGAGATTTTGGAAAAATAGGTCAATTAGGATTATTCACTTAAACTTTTGATTGAAGCTAGTTGTAAACACTTTAGCCTTGCTTCTTGTATCATTGCTGAGTACCACCCTCAATGATAATTGGGATGTCCTCCCATCAGTTGTCTAATTAACAACTACCATTCTAAACAGCTTCTGATCTGTAAGTTGTTTGAGAGCTCAGCTGTAATTATACCACTGCTTTTGGTGTCAAACATACAGGTAACCTTTTCAGGTAGGTTAATGTTATTCTTTCCATTTCTATCTTCCTGTCCTAAAAACAGTTGTTTATGCTGGTAGTAGTTGACTCCAGTACTTCATCCAACTGGTCACTATTCAGACATGAGATTCAGAACATGAGAAATAGAGGCAGAAGTAGACCACTCAGTTCTGCAATACCCCTCCACTATGATTTCAAGGAGATCATGGCTGATCTTTTATTTCAACACCATTTTCCTGAACAATTATTGCATCCTTTGATGTTTTTAATTGAAATATGTCTATGTTCATTATGTTTGTCAGTGACTATCAATAGGCTAGTCCAGTAGGAAGGCATCACAGATAAGTCTGATTTTATGCTCACTGGTGGCCATGTGTGCACTCTATGATGGGCCAATTGAAATAATTATGTCAACCAAGAGTGGGTACCTTGAAAGAATTATTTTCTCCCTTTCCCAAACTAGAGACGATTTTAAAACCAAAGTGGTGTGTTACGGATCATTCAGGGAGTCTAATTTGCTGTGGCAACATGCATTTTTACATATATGTTGTAGTCTAGGGCTGTGGACAGTAATGATAGAGGATCCAATTTATTCTGATTACATGGCTGATGAGAAATCTCTCCCACTCCTATTGCCTGCCATTGGCATCTGTTGGAAGGATTTACAGACTGTTAATCAACCTATTTGGCCTCATAATGAATGCATTCATGAACATCAAGTCTTGGGATGGGACTCAAACCCAGAGCTTCTAAAGCAGAGGCAGGGATGCTACTCACTGCACCACAAGACCTCCTAATACCACAATACAGATCAGTTAACTCTGCACAGAGTGGTAATCAAATGTCCTGCAACATAGATTTGGTGTGCTCAAACATTCAGCTAGATGTTGCATTCTCTTGTTAAACCATGAAAGCACCTCTGCAAAGTGCAATTAAAATTTTGTCTCAAGGGAATGTATGTCTGGAATCCTGTGTTGGTGCAGCCATTGGTGCTAATTAAGTAGGTTTGAAATATGAGTCAAATAACCTTTGCAGCAACTTGCTAAATTACTTTGGATTGGAGCATCTTTGCATCCGGAGTGGATGTCTATTGTCTTATCAGTTGATAATACATGCTCCATGAGGTGGTATTGGTACAGTGGTATTCTTTTCACAAATAATGTGAAAGGATGGAATTTCTTCACCCATGTTGACCCCACTTACAAAAAGTTGGGAATGAACTTATTCCAGTTGTGTGACTCCATTTAGAAGTTTTTCATTAGTTTGAACAAAGAAATAGCCAATCTCACAACTTTTACAATAATGAGATTTTAACACTTCTTAAGTAACTTGTGATCCTGATATACATTTCCCAAACATCATTAAATCAGATGTAGAATGAACAAGCTGTTAGGACTTACAACTAAGCATCAAGTAGTATGCTTTTATGAACTTCAGGAAATTCTGATGTTTTCAAGTTTCAATGAGAATTGGGACATTTTTGAGAGTGGCGGATGCCTCACAACCGACCAAGAAAAAGAGGAAAACATGGAATTAATTTACGAGAATAGTTAGTTCTATAACCAGTGCCAGAAAATGATAGACATGTCGAAGTGGTATGATTTAAAGAGAAGAACCAAGCAAAGGTATAGATACAACTATGAAATCCATAAGGAGCCATAATGATAATTAGGAGTGGCATGGTGGCACAATGGTTAGTTAGGGATATGGGTTCAATTCCGGTCTTGGGTGAATGTCTGTGTGGAGTTTTCACATTCTCCCCGTATCTGTGTAGGTTTCCTCGCACACTCCAAAAATGTGCGGGTTAGGTGGCTTAGCTATGGTAAATATGTGGGATTACAGGGATAGAACAAGGGAGAGGGCCAGGGAAAATACTCTTTTTCAGACAGTCGGTGCAGACTTGATGGCCCGAATGGCATCTTCTGCACTGTGGGATTCTATGATAATTAAGCATTTCAAATGTAAATTTAAAGTATACTTGTGTATTTAAGTGTTTATATTGTAGCATGCATTTCATTGAGGGTTAAAATATCGAGAGTATTCCAAAATACATCGTGTGATACTGCAATCACATAAATTTTCAGGCGAAGTTCCATGTCGGGAGTGCAATAGTGTAAAATTGTACTTTCGGCTAGAGGAGATACATGTTGGACAAAGCCATTGAATCATGTAGGAGGACTCTGACTGGGAAAATGAAAGTCAGTTCAGCGTGCTGTGGGAAGGAAGTAAAACAACAAAGCCATTTGAAAGCGGTGGGAATGTAGACAAGCTCATAGACAAAGTTTTCAAGTCAAATTTGTATACCTCTGAATCAAATTTTGCGCTGCCTTGTGAATTTAACAGGAGATGCATGGGGATCAGAGGCTCGTCATCATCAGCCTGGGGCTCAGCATAGGCACATCCTTTAATAGTCTTCTACTGCCATGCCCCTTGGCTGTCACCATCTCCATCAGCTGTGTCTGTATTACAGTGAGGTTCTCACAAATTGGTTACTCCAAGGTTTCCAAGACAATTTGTCAACACATACGGACTGAGATGAGCATATATGTGCTGCTGGAGGGTGTTGGGGAAAGACGTGACGCTGAGCTCTCTGAGGCATAGGGATTGCCCGGAGGAGGAGGTTTGAAAACCTCAGTAGCAGTTATTCCATGCCCCTTCAGAGTGTGTGTACCTACAAGGGTGAACAAAATCAGTTAGTTCCTCTGCACGCCAAACACTTGCATCCATATATGCATTGCACTTCCTTTCTGCCCACAAATGTATATAAGCCCTTCACTCTCAACACCTAACATCTAAATCTCTGTGTCAGTGATGAAATGGCTTCCTTGCTTTCCGGCCAACGTGAGTGCCTTCATCTCAGCAGGGGTCAGGGTTTGAATAGCATATTTTCCAGGTTATTGTGGTCCCTTTCCTTCTGCAGGTAGAAGGGAAGAATGAGTTGCCAAAATACGTGGACATATTCTGATGGGCCGATGATGGACATATGTCTCTCCCATATGTCCATTGTTATACTACATGGAGGATGCTGGCATCTACATGCAACCATTCTTCCTGAGTAAGTTAGTACATAAGACAATAAGAAATAGGAACAGGAGTAGGCCATTCAGCTCTTCAAGTGAGTGAGCTAAACTTGGTAAATGGAATTTAACATGGACAACTGTGTAGTTATCCATTTTGGTTGGAGGAATAAAAAGGCAATTTATTATCTTAATGGAGAAACACTTTAAGATGCTTCAGTGCAGAGGGATTTAGGTAACCTCAGGCATAAATCACAGAAAGTTAATATGCAGGTGCACCAGGTAGTAAGGAAGGCAAATTAAATTTTGGTATTCATCGCTAATGGAATAGAGTATAAAAGTAGGGAGGTGCGGTTGCATGCATATAGTGAATTGGTGAGACTGTATGTGGAGTACTGCACAGTACTGGTCACATCATTTGAGGAAAGATGTAACTGCCTGAGAGATAATTCAAAGAAAGTTCACTAGATTGATTCCAGGGATGAAGGACTTGTCTCACGAAGAGAGATTGGGCAGTTTCGGCATATACTTGCTGGGGTTTAGAAAAATTTAGAGTTTAGAGGAGATGTAATTGAGATATATAAGATGTTAAAGGGGATTAACAGGATAGATGTAGAGTGGAGGTTTCCCCTTATTGGACATTCTAGAATGAGAGGCCATTGTTTTCGACTAAGGGGTGGCAGACTTAAAACAGAAATGAGGAGGAATTACTTCTCTCAAATGGTCATAAATCCATGGAATTCTCTACTCTAGAGTGCATTGAACGCTAGAATACTAAATAAATTTATGGAAGAGATAGATAGGTTCTTAATTAGTAGAGGGATGAAGTTTATGGTGAACAGACAGGAAGGTGTAGATAAGGCCGAGGTGAGATCATCCATGATCATATAGAATAGTGCAGATTAGTTTCAAGAAGCTGAATTGCCCTTTGTTTATGTTCTTACGTTTTAATGTTTATGGCAGGCACAGAAGATGAAGGATAACATTGGTACCCCTGAAAGGTGGCCACTTGATCTGTCAGAGTTGTGGAAATCTATGGGTACACAGTGAGCTCAGCTCAAGTGCATGCTACTGTATACAGGCTTAGAGGCCTCTCTTCTAGGTATCACTTACCATTCACCTTTCTAGATGTTATAATGTCATTGGACTCATTTTCTGCACCGTCCCACATCCTTCTGCTCATTTCCTTGTTGCTGACCACCATTGCCACCTCCATCACGCCTTAGATGCATTTCATCTTCCAAACATTAGGAATAAGATATACCTCTACAATCTGCCACAGCTTCAAGAATCCTGATGTTGCCTGGGGATGCCTGCTATTACCAGCGCTGGCACTTTGAGTTCTCTGGCACTCCATCATATCAGCAATGGCTACCATTTACCTTTTCAAAGGGCCTTTGTGTAACTATGTCCTGCCTCCTATACACTCAGCAATGCTAATTGACCATTGGGTCATGTCCCTGATGCTGTCATGTCATGATGCAATGCAGGCTGGAGATACAGAAATGATTCATGCATCGGGTTTCCAACCCCAGATTGAAAATCCAGCCCGACATTTCAATGAACATACAAATTAGGAGCAGGCACGCAGTGAAAGCCACACAGTCCCTTAGCCTACTCTGCCATTCAATAAAATCATGGCTAGTCTGATTATGACTTCAATCCCACATTCTTGCCTACCCCAATAACCTTTCACCCCTTGTTAATCGAGAATTAATTCTGAAGTCCTTAAATGGCAACCGACGTCTAACAAAATCATTCAGTGCATTTCCTAAATATCTCTTTGCATTGTGTGCAGCATTTCCTGTAACTTTAACACATTATAATATTGATGAGAGGGATTGTGGCTTAACAACAGTTACTAAATTTGTTACCTGTGCCGTGGGATAGCATGGAGAAGAATAGAGAGAGAGAACATTTGAACTCGTGGCTAAAGGGATGGTGCAGGAGGGAAGGGTTCAGATACTTGGACAATTGGGGCTCATTCTGGGGTAGGTGGGACCTCTACAAGAGGGATGGTCTGCACCTGAACCAGAGGGGAAGTAATATCTTGGGGGGAAAATTTGCCAATGCTATTCAGGGGGGTTTAAACTGATTCAGAGGGGGGAATGGGAACCTGAACTGTAGCTCCAATGTACAGGAGGATGAGAATAGGGAGGTCATGGATAAGGTTTCTAGGTCACAGCAGTGTATTGGCAGGCGGGACGGTGGTTTGAAGTGCGTATGCTTTAATGCGAGGAGCATACGCAATAAGGTGGATGAACTTGCAGCCTGGATTGGTGCCTGGGACTTCGATGTTGTGGCCATTACAGAGGCATGGATAGAGCAGGGACAGGAATGGTTGTTGCAGGTTCCGGGGTTCAGATGTTTCAGTCAGAGCAGAGAAGGTGGTAGAAGAGGGGGAGGCGTGGCATTGTTAGTCAAGGACAGTATTACGGTGGCAGAAAGGACGTTTGACGTGGACCTGTCTACTGAGGTAGTATGGGCTGAGATTAGAAACAGGAAAGGAGAGATCACACTGTTGGGAGTTTTTTATAGGCCTCCAAAAAGTTCCAGAGATGTAGAGGAAAGGATTGCAAAGATGATCCTGGATAAGTGTGAAAGTAACAGGGTAGTTGTTATGGGGGACTTTAACTTTACAAATATCGATTGGAAAAGCTATAGTTCAAGCATGTTAGAGGGGTCAGTTTTTGTCCAATGTGTGCAGGAAGGTTTCATGACACAGTATGTAGATAGGCCAACAAGAGGTGAGGCTACATTGAATTTGGTACTGGGTAATGAACCAGACCAGGTGTTAGACTTGAAGGTAGGTGAGCACTTTGGTGATAGTGACCACAATTCGGTTACATTTACCTTATGGAAAGGGATAGGCATATACCGAAGGGCAGAAGTTATAGCTGGGGGAAAGGTAATTATGAGTCCATTAGGCGAGATTTAAGATACATAGGGTGGAGTAGGAAATTGCAGGGGCTGGGAACATCTGAAATGTGGAGCTTATTCAAGGAGCAGCTACTGCGAGTCCTTGATAAATATGTACCTGTCAGGCAGGGAGGAAGTGGTCGAGCGAGGGAACCGTGGTGTACTAAGGAAGTTGAATCTCTGGTGAAGAGGAAGAAGGAGGCTTATGTAAAGATGAGATGTGAAGGCTCAGTTAGGGCACTGGATTAAATTAGCCAGGAAGGAGCTAAAGAGAGAGTTAAGAAGAGCTAGAAGAGGACATGAGAAGACTTTGGCAGATAGGAACAAGGAAAATCCTAAAGCTTTCTACAGGTATGTCAAGAATAAAAGATTGGTTAGGGCAAGATTAGGGCCAGTCAGAGACAGCAGTGGGAAGTTGTGCGTGGAGCCTGAAGAGATAGGAGAGGCACTGAATGAATATTTTTTGTCAGTATTCACACAGGAAAAAGTCAGTGTAGTCGAGGAGAATACTGCGATACCAGGTAGTATACTGGACGGGATTGAGGTACGTGAGGAGGAGATGTTGGCAATTCTTAAGAGTGTGACTGGGCCGGAAGGGATTTACCCTAGGATTCTCTAGGAGGCTAGGGAGGAGATTGCGGAGCCTTTGGCTTTGATCTTCATGTCGTCATTGGCTTCAGGTAAAGTGCCGGAAGACTGGAGGATAGCAAATGTTGTCCCCTTGTTCAAGAAGGGGAGTAGAAACCATCCTGGGAATTATAGACCAGTGAGCCTTCTGTTGTGGGCAAAGTTTTGGAAAGAATTATAAAGGATAGGATTTATAATCATCTAGAGGGAAATAAATTGATTAGGGATAGTCAACACGGTTTTTTAGGGATAGTCAACACGGTTTTGTGAAGGGTAGGTCGTGCCTCACAAACCTTATCGAGTTTTTTGAGAAGGTGACCAAAGAGGTAGATAAGGGTAAGGCAGTTGATGTGGTGTATATGGATTTTAGTAAAGCATTTGATAAGGTTCCCCATGGTGGGCTATTGCAGAAAATGCAGATGCATGGGATTGAGGGTGATTTAGCAGTTTGGATCAGGAATTGGCTAGCTGATAGAAGACAGAGAGTGGTGGTTGATGGGAAATATTCAACCTGGAGTTTAGTTACAAGTGGTGTACCTCAAGGGTCTGTTTTGGGGCCACTGCTGTTTGTCATTTTTATAAATGACCTAGATGAGGGTGTAGAAGGGTGGATTAGTAAATTTGCTGACGACACCAAAGTCGGAGGAGTTGTAGACAGTGAGGATGGATGTTACAGTTTGCAGAGGGACATAGGTAAGCTGCAGAGCTGGGCCGAGAGGTGGCGGATGGAGTTTAATACGGAAAAATGTGAGGTAATTCACTTTGGTAAGAATAACAATACAGAATATAGGGCTAATGGAAGGACTCTTAGTAGTGTTGACGAGCAGAGAGATCTCGGGGTACATGTGCATAACTCCCTGAAAGTTGGCACTCAGGTTGAAAAGGTTATTAAGAAGGCGTACGGTGTGTTAGTTTTTATTGGTAGAGGGATTGAATTTCGGAGCCGTGAGGTCATGTTACAACTGTACAAAACTCTGGTGCGGCCGCACTTGGAGTATTGCGTAGGGGTTCTGGTCACCGCATTGTAAGAAAGATGTGGAGGCATTGGAAAGGGTGCAGAGGAGGTTTACCAGGATGTTGCCTGGTATGGTGGGAAGTTCTTATGAGGAAAGGCTGAGGGACTTGAGGTTATTTTCATTGGAGAGAAGAAGATTACGAGGTGACCTGATTGAGGCATATAAGATGAACAAAGGATTGGATAGGGTGGACAGTGAGAGCCTTTTACCTCGGATGGTGATGGCTAACGTAAGGGGACATAGCTTTAAATTAAGGGGTGGTAATTATAGAGGTATCAGAGGTAGGTTCTTTACTCAGAGGGTAGTAAGGTTGTGGAATGCCCTGCCTGCGTCAGTTGTGGACTCGCCAACTTTAACGGCGTTCAAATGGTCAGTGGATAGGCATATGAATAACATTGGAATCGTTTAGGTTAGAGGGTCATTAGATTGGTTCCACTGGTCGGCGCAACATCGAGGACCAAAGGGCCTGTTCTGCACTGTAATGTTCTATGTTCTATGTTCTAAATGGAAAATAAAACTCAACAAGCAATTTACAAGCATATTCAACCCAATATTAATTTTGAAGATAAATCAATAACTAACTGAGTCTTGATTATAAACAGAGGCCCTGTCAGCTAGAACTTCATCCTGACAGTTCAGAAAAGCCATTTTATTAAATAAAAATGAGCACCTATGTGGGAAATGTGTGGAGATTGGTATCGCTAAACAATATGAAGATTTGTTGTAGCCAATATAGTTGCTAATTTGCTGTGATTTTCTTTCTTTCCAGGAAAGTATGTTACTCGGACAAGTTTGTTCTTGTTTGCTTTGCAAAAAAAATGTTTTCATACCAAAGGCTTTTGAAAGATTATTTAATTGGAGTCCTTCACATTTTAATACAATTCTTCTGACAGGGAGATTTACATGACCCATAATTGCACATAGGTCACAATCAACAATTACATATTAAATCTTGTACTTTCATGGTGAAGATTAACCTGGGAATTACTGCAACGGTTTCACATAAAACCACACACTGCCTAACAGCGCCAGGAACCCAGATTCAATTCCAGCCTTGAGTGACTGTCAATGTGGAGTTTGCACATTCTTCCTGTGTCTGCATGGGTTTCCTCCGGATGCTCCGGTTTCCTCCCACAGTCCAAAGATGTGTGGATTAGGTTGATTGGCCATGCTGTATTGATCCTAATGTCAGGGGGATTAGCAGGATAAATAAGGGTTCCGGGAATAGGACCCGGGTGGGATTATGGTCGATACAGACCCGATGCCTCCTTCTGTACTGTAGGAATTCTATAATTGCTTAATGCAGAAAATCTCCACACAATTTTAACAGCTAGGTTGACGGCCTCATTCAAATATTGGATGGCCAGATTTAAATAAGCAAGTTAGGCATGATAATGAGCAATGTTGCCTTTAGAATATTTATGGTGTGTGTGTGTGTGTGTGTGTGTGTGTGTGTGTGTGTGTGTGTGTGTGTGTGTGTGTGTGTGTGTGTGTGTGTGGACAGTTTTTACAATGTGCAGCATCTTTCAATTCTTTTCATATAGCCACTGTGTTGAACCTGAATAAAGCCTGCACAGTCGCATCTTGTACGCAGCCACATGCATGTGCAGCTTAATGGCAATATTGCATATGGGTCTGATTTTTAACCTACCTCACCTGTAAGTTAGATTAAAGTCAAGCATTGGATAACATCATGTGCAGGCTCTTAAGATCATCTCATTTTGTAAATAAATGTTCAAAGTAATAATTAAATAATGTCCACAAAAATATAATGTGTAAGTGCTGCCACCGTGTGCACATTTTCAATTATGACTTACTGGAGCATAAACAGACCATATTGGTGTTGTGTTGCAATCGTATCCATCCCATGATTGATATACTTGGTACACATTCATTGCAAGATATTGACTCCAGTGGCGAAAGCTAGCAGAATAGATTCCCCACACAAATAATGATCTGTTTCACATAAGAAACATTCCAATTGCACCAACTAAGATGTGAGTCAATGAATGGTGCTCTGCCTTCATGGGAAATGTTATTAAATAGCTTTCTGAAGCAGCACATTTATTTTAAATATTAACCCTTGTTGAGCTGTTTCCAGTGATAACCCTCTAAATGTTGCCAATCCAGTCCGGAGATGTGCAGGTTAGGTGCATCGGCCATGCTAAATTGTCCCCTAGTGTCCCGGGATGCATAGATTAGAAGGATTAGCAGGGTAAATATGTGCGATTACAGGGATAAAGCCTGGGATTGCGGTTGGTGCAGACTCAATGGGCTGAACAGCCTCCTTCTGCACTGTAGGGATTCTATAATTCTATTCTATGATTCTTATGAAATTGGATTGATTGAAATGAATATAAAGGTTCCTTATTCCTAATTTCTGTGGTAAACACAGGACGCCTTGAGCAAGTTTCTTAAAATAACAATGCAGAAGGACGCACAATAATTAGACCTCAAAGTATCAGGTAAGGCATAGGGTGAGACCCTGGTGGACAAGTTACTGTTTGCAGGCAGGGAGGAAGTCTTATTTTCTTACCTAACTTTTCTGTGTGCACTAAAATAGGAAAGTTGTCAGCCCTATCAAAAGAAAGCCTCTACGTCCAGTCGAGATTCATCGACATTACATCATTTGCTTCCATATATTGTTTTCATAAGGATAAAGTAAATAGTATTAAAATGGGAAAGTTGAGATCAAAGATGGTGCTGTTGTGAAAGTAAGTATGAGCCACAGGTGGCAAAATCCTTTTCGAAATCTGGCTGCTTGTTGAGATCTGGAGAGGGATTAATGTACATCAACCAAGCTTTAAACATACCTGGAGTGTAGTTGTAAAGAGAGAACTTCAAAAGTCTGGCTGGAAAGGGTTATTTTTAGATTCTTTTCTGTTGGTTGGAATTTACTGTGTGTGCTCAGCAGTGGAGGGACTGTGGATTTCAGCTCAGTCTGCAAACTTTCTGATCTTTTTTCACCCAAGAAAGGGTGAATTAAAATGGGAAACAGGAGCCACTGAGGTCCTGCTGCAAATTGCAAGCTGCTATTTCTACTTTTGGATTTTTGTTTGCAACTAGAGCTCTGAGGGGCATGTTGGGACTTGCAGTTAAGACTGGAACCATCTTGTAGTTTTTTCACTCAGTCAAGTGTGAATTGGTTTAGAGTGGAAGAACTCCTGTGTCATTAAAACTGCAACTGTCAGATCAGCCTGAGTATGCTGTGCTGTTTCTTTTTTCACACAACCAACAGTGAATTAAAGTGAGGGAGAAGAGTTGCAACTTGCAACGTGGCTGGGAACCCTTTGCTGCTTCTCTTCATGCAGTTTCGGGTGAAGTAAGGTGAAAAGGAATCCATGTAAGAACACTGGTAGATCGAACAGCAAGGCCAAGAAATAGCGCTCCAGACTGGAGGGAATGGGTAAGCCCACAGGCACTGGCATTGGTAAAATGGCAGGAAGCAAACCAAAATCAAAGAGTGGGACAAGGGCCGGGGCGGGGGGGAGGGGGTGTCCCACCACAGTCTCCTGGTGGAGTCCCTGAACAGAGCATGTTGAGGGCGAAAGGACAGGGGAAGCTATTATGGAGGCCATGCAAAGATATACAGTAGGTTGGACTGGTGGGTCACTGAGCTGCAGGCCAAGATAGATGAGCTGGGAGAGGGGCTCGGATCATCTGTTAAATCCCTCCAAGGTGTCACCATCACCCATGAGAACCACTTGAAAGAGCTTGAGAGGACTTGGAGGCATTTAGTGGATACACTATCTCCGAGCTGAAGTGCCAAGTTACTCATTTGACACTGGAGGTTAAGTCTCTAAGGGAGAAATGTGATGAGATGGAAGGATGCTAAGGCGAAATAACATCTGCCTGATAGGCCTTCCAGACGGAACCAAGGGCTCAAATATCACTGACTTTGTCGCCCAGCTATTGAAGAATGTGCTGGAACTTAAGGATGAGCTGCTTCTGGATCACGCACACAGAGTGTTAGGGGCAAAGCCCAGACTGGGAGAAGCTCCTCAGCCCATTATTGCACGAGTACATTACACCTCAGCACGAGAGAGAATCCTGCAGCAAGCAGCACAGGAATCACTCCAAGGTACCAGGAAAATAAACTGTTGATATTTCCAGATTTTACCCCAATGATGACAAGGAGAAGGGCGGCCTTCGTTGATGTTCAAACAGCTTCTGCGTGACTGTCCTGGAGTCAGGTTTGGGCTTTACTTTCTAACCTGCTTGAGGATTATTCTCAACAATGGAACCAAACACAAGTTCACGGATCCGAAGGCTGCGATGAAATTTGTGGAGCAGACTTTTGAATCGGGTGACCACACAATGGATGTAAACTGATCTGTTTTTATGAGCCTGCATTCTATACCTCGATCGAATTGTCAACCAGGAAAGGGTAATGGGTTTTGCGACCTGTTAGGTTAAGTGTTAACTGTTTGGTATTCCTACAGACCTTTTTCAGGTTATAGCACCTGTGACCACGGTGGGAATGGAGGTGGAGATCGTGTCCTGTGCAGAGTGCTGTGAAGGTGCTGCATTAAGGAGTTGTTGGAGACACAGGCGCCGTGTTTGGCAGGGCATGTGCGGTAAGGGGGTTGGGGGGGGGAGGACGCTGTGTTTGCATGTTTGGTCTATGTGCGTGTTTCTGTGTCTTTGCTATATCTTTTTTTCTCTGCGGGTGTGGTTGGCCTCTTTCAAGTCCACCCTCTCTTTCTTGTTATTGGTTCCCCACAGCCAGTGGGGAGTAGGCCCTGGGCTGTGGCATCTGCTGATCATGATGTGGGTATGCCGGCGTTGGACTGGCGTAAACACAGTAAAAAGTCTGACAACACCAGGTTTTAGTCCAACCTATTTATTTGATAATATACTCACAAGCTTTCGGGGTTAGTTCCTTCGTCAGGTGAATGGAGAGTCTCTCCATTCACCTGACGAAGGAACTAACCCCGAAAGCTTGTGAGTATATTATCAAATAAATAGGTTGGACTAAAACCTGGTGTTGTCAGACTTTTTACTGCATCTGCTGATGTCAGCTGTTGGGCTGCACAGTGGTTATTTCTGCTGCCTCACAGTGCTAGGGACCCCGGTTCGATTCCCGGCTTGGGTCACTGTGCGGAGTCTGCACGTTCTCCACTTGTCAGTGTGGTTTTCCTCCGCGTGCTCCAGTTTCCTCCCACAGTCCAAAGATGTGCACATTAGGAGGATTGGCCATGCTAAAGTTACCCCTTAGTGTCAGGGGGACTAGCTAGGATAAATGCACGTGGTTCTGGGGATAGAGTCTGGGTGAGATTGTGGTTGGTGCAGACTCGATGGGCTGAATGGCCTCTTTCTGCACTGTAAGATTCTATAAAACCAGGCTACTGTAGGGAATGTGTGATGCTGGCTAGGAGGCCCTTACGCTCCAACCTTGGAACAATTGAGTCCACTAACTGGAAGGTCAGGGGAGTAAATCATCTGAACATAGAACATAGAACAACATAGAACCCTACAGTGCAGAAAGAGGCCCTTTGGCCCATCGAGTCTGCACCAACCACAATCCCACCCAGGCCCTATCCCCATATCCCTACATATTATACACACTAATCCCTCTAACCTATGCATCCCTGGATACTAAGGGACAATTTCTTAGCATGGCCAATCAACCTAACCCGCACATCTTTGGACTGTGGGAAGAAACCAGAGCACCCGGAGGAAACCCATGCAGACACGAGGAGAATGTGCAAACTCCACACAGACAGTGACCCGAGCCGGGAATCGAACCCAGGACCCTGGACATGGTAAGATATTTCAACATCTGCAACAACTGGGTACCCAAATTGCATTCCCCCAAGAGACCCACCTCAGGCCAGTGGACAATTTTAGGCTCCATAGAGGAAGAGGTCAATGCTTTCACTCAACTTTTCACACCAAGGCATGGGGGGCAGCAGTCCTCATCCACAAGTCCTTACCCTTGGTAGTAGCCAATGTTATTTCTGAGTCAAATGACCGATACTTCATTGTCATGGATAAATTATATGCTACGTCCCTGGTTTTACCCAATGTGTATGTCCCAAACTGGAACCGTGAAAACTTTTTCTGGTCGTTTTTCGCTCTACTTCCAGATTTGAATTCACATTGGTTGATACTTGGCAGAGATTGGAGAGTTGGTTGAATCCTGACCTGGACCCCTCCTCCAGCAGACCACTGTATCTTCTAAGTCAGCAGAAATTATTAAATCATTTCTCATGGAATACATGAGAATTCCATGTATTCCATGAGTCGGACCCATGGAGGTTTCTTAACCCCACTAGTAGGGAGTAATTTTTTTTTCACCTGTCCACCGAACGTATTCACGTATAGATTACTTTTTGGTGGATAATAAGTTGCTCCTGGCTGTGCGCTCATGCTCCTACGAAACCATTACAATCTTGGACCATGCTCCCTTGACAATGGATTTGGAAGTGGATACGCCTTGGGATTTAATACATGTCTGCTCTCTGTTGATGAATTTGTTAGTTTTCTGTTAACCCAGATTGATGATTTCTTAGAGTTTAATAATGCTTTGGGAGTCTCGGCAGCTACCTTATGGGAGACATTGAAGGCTTATTTAAGGGACCAGATCATATCTTATTCAGCGCACGAGGCAAAGCAGAGAGGTAGGAGGTTGTCAGGATTACTGGGGCATTTCAACCAAGTTGATGCCATGTATGCTGTGGGCCCGTCCCCAGAGATATATAAGGAACATTTACTACTACAGGTGGACTTTGAGTCCTTGTCCTCACTTCAAGCAGAAGAGATGCTATTCAAATCTAAGTATACACATTATAAGCATGGGGACAAGGCAAGCAAACTACTAACTCATCAGCTGCGCTAATTCTCCATCAAAAGTCTAATACCACAAATGCAGTCTCCAAATGGAGTCTTTATTGATCCACAGCAAATGAATGAACTGTTTAGGGACTTTTACTCAACCCTCCATACTCAGAGACTACCCTCAATGGATCGGACTTTCAGGAGTTCTTTGGGGCAGTGAATCTCCCCGTGGCGGACAGGGGAGAGGCTGCGGCACTGGAGAAACCAATCAACATTGAAGAAATAGTTACAGCGGCCAGAACTATGCTGAGTGGGAAATGTCCAGGATCGGAAGGGTACCCCATCGAATTTTACAAAAAGAATTATGGATAGATTGGCTCTGCTGCTACTGTGCATGATCAATGAATCATATGAGAACCGTTCTCTCCTACAGACTTTGAAGCAAGCGACAATTTTGCTTAGCCTTTAAAAAGAATAAAGACCTGCTAATCTGCAGCCCTTATAGATCAATCTCATTGCTGAATGTGGATTTCAGACTGATCTCTAAGATTCTGGCCATTTGCTTGGAGGACATTCTGCCCACTATTATCTCACCTGATCAAACTAGATTTATTAAAAATAGACATATGTGCTCGAATATTCGGCAGCTGTTTAACATTATGTACAAGCCTGCCACCTTCAAGCTACCGGCAATGTTAACCTCACTGGACACTGAAAAAGTGTTTGATCGGGTGGAATGGGATTATTTATTTTATGCTCACAGGAAGTTTGGGTTCAGACCCAAGCTCATCTTCTAGATCAAAATACTGTACTCCACCCCTCTAGCCTCAGTCTGGACAAACAATGTACATTCAGCTTTTTTCCCTTTGTCCCGTGGCACTAGGCAAGGATGCCCTCTCCCCCCTGTTATTTGCCATTGCTATTGAACCTCTTGCTGCAGCTTTTCACAACAGCAAACGAGTGGTGGGGATTGGTCAGGAGGGAATCCAGCGGAGTGTATCACTGTATGCAGACGACCTCCTATTGTATGTTGGCAACCTGTTCAACTCAATTCCCAAAGTCTTATCTATACTAAAGGGCTTTGGTCGTATTTTGGGGTACAAGCTTAACTTGAATAAGAGTGCCTTCCTTTGAATGCAGTTGCTTCCCGCTCCACACCCTACCTTTCAAGATTGTCACTAGGCAGTTTTCTTACTTGGGAGTGCAAGTGACTAGTAAATTTAATAGCCTCTTTGGAGCTAACTTTCTTCCATTCATGGGGCAGATGGAACAGGACCTCAAACATTGATCCAGCCTCCCATTATTGTTAACCGTATCAATGCGATGAAGATGAACATACTAGTTAAGTTTTTAAATCTCTTTCAGTGCAGCCTGGTGTTCACCCTCAAATCCTTTCTTCACAGACTTGATCAGCTCATTTCTAACTTTGTTTGGAGTAGGAAAAAATTCAAGAATGCAGCGAACAGTCTTGCAAAGCCCTAAACGGGAGGAAGGTATAGCATTGTCTAATTTTCTATCTTATTATTGGGCAGCCAATATGAGAGTGGTAGTGTTTGGTTGCAGAGAGAGAGGCAACAGGAGGTTCCTTTTGGCTGCAGATAGAATCCTCCTTCTGGGGTCTGTTTTCCCTGACTATGATATGTTCCCCAGTAAATTTTCACTCCTTCCAGTACAGTAGGTGTGCACTTGTCAAGTCAACTCTTAGAATTTGGATGCAATTTAGACGCCACTTTGGGTTTCAGGCATGGTTGCTAGTCTCCCCCGTATCGGCTGACCATTTTTCTCCTCCGTCTGTTTTGGGATGGTGCCTTGAACATATGGGTCAAGCACAGGTTCAGAACATTCCAGGATTTGTATGTGGACGGCCTGTTTGCCTCATTCCAGCAGGTGGTGGATATGTTTGCTTTATCTGCAATGCACTTTTTCAGATATTTGCAAATTCGAGACTTGGTGCTTAGGGCCGACCCCCAATTTCTGGCGCCCCCACCTCATGTCTCCGCTGACACCTTTTTAGTGCCTTTTATTACTATGCATGGTATCATTTCTGTTTTTTATTCTCAAATTCTATCCCAACAAAACTCTCCTTTAAGTGGTTAAATCTTTATTGGAACGAGATCTGTGGGAGGAATTCTTGGTGGAGGATTGAGACATGGTGCATTGAGTACACCTCTCCTCAATATGTGCCAAGCCGGGTGTGATACAACGTAAACTCCTTCACAGAGCATAGCTAACTCGGGTTAGTCTCTCTAGAGTGTACACAGGCACCAACCCCATTTGTGAACAGCGCTGGCAAGCTTCCCCCACCCTCTTATATATGTTCTGAGCTTACCCATCACTGTGTAACTACTGGACATCGATATTTGAGATGATTGCGGCAATGCTAGATTGAGACATAAGTGCACCCCACCCCAGGCTACCCTGTTTGGGGTCGTGCCTTTAAATCCACTGCTGCCGAAATTCTAAGCAGATTTTGTAGCTTTCACTGCACTCCTGGCAGATGACTAATCCTATTTAGGTGGAAATCAGGTGCATCCTGATGCACTCACAGTGGGTGAAGGAGGTGGTAGATACCATTAAGCTGGAGAAGATGAGGAGCACACTACATGTGTCCACTGCTAGGTTCTATAAGACCTGACAACCATTTATAGCACATGTTGGGAAGCTGCAGTTGGAGCCAGGTGAGTAGATGCCCGATGGCCCCAGGACCCGGGGTACTCCCACAGAACCCTTCTCCCCTGATAGGTGGACACGCTCTGGCGCTTTTACTTGAGTACACCCGCCCACCCTGCCAGGGTGTGGGGACTGACACGAGAACTTCTCTCTTTTCCTTCTCACTCTCTTTCTTCTCTCGCTTTCACTGTCTGTCTTTTTTTTTCTCTGCTCGCTAATTTATAGCAAGGGCTGTTTGGGTGTGCAGTTGGTTCTCCAGCGGTGTTCCTCTGCCTTTTTGTTTTTATATTAAGCTCCATTTGGCATAATATTATGCCAAATGTCCACAGTGGGGGACTGATATTATGTGCCTTCAGGCACTTAAATGCTCACTGCCGAGTCTTCCCTGGATTTCAGAATCCCAACAGTGGAAGACCCCTGCCCCTTACCGAGATCTGCCAACCACTCAGAGGCTGGCTGCTCCTCATTGCTGTCAGTGCCACCAGGAGTGTTGGCAGTGCCTGGGAGATGTAGGAAAGTCATGGGGTCTCCATTTAATCCCTGATCCACTGCTGAATTAATAATCAATATTAATTAGCTCATTAATCAGCCTAATTAACCTCCTACTACAGGCAACCTGGAATCCCACATCTACCCCTTCCTCCCTCTGACTTAACCAGGGGATGTCATGCTACAAGAGGGAAACTAATGCAGGGAAATCCCATGATTTAAGTGGATCTAGCTGCCATAGTTTCTGTGCAAGAGCTGGATTACATTCTGCCAATTTTCTCTGTTTTTCACTCCACAGATGCTGCCAATGTGCTGATATTTCTGTTGGAATAAATAACTGAATACATATGAAAATTAAATGCAGCCTGGGGAAAAAGATACTTATAAAGATTAAATTCAATTCAGCTCTTTCTGATATTGTTGCAGGCTATTGATTGCAGTTGAAGTGTTGATTGTCTGAAGTGAAAGTTTTCAGAGTTGTGTTCAGCAGCTGCAATGACTTCTGTAGTTGAGTTGGTGTTTGTCTTTTCAGGTGGATTCAAAGGGTCAAGCAAGGCTTTGGGAAAGAAGGAAGGTTTCTTGCCTTTCCCTTTCGCAATTACAACATTTGAAGGTTGCCTAGATTCCTGTCAGATTTCCTGTCTATCTTCCTTTCTGTTCTTCGTTGGTCAAGATGTTTGCTGGGACTTTCTGGCCTCACCGTGGCAGGTTATCCCATGCTGGATCCCGTGATAAGTTCAAATCCCTGCAGACTTTGAAGGGACCAGAGGATCCTGCCAGTGGCAGGTCCCAGATAATCCCACCTGTTGGCCGGAATTTTACTGGCCTGCCCCACCACGGGAATTGGAGCGGGTGAGGGGCGAAGCACAGGAAAGTCCATTGATCTCAGGCAGGATTTTATGGTCTCAGGACAAGAGAGACCCTAAAATCCCACTTGTTGTCTCTCAGTTCTTCCTGGGGGTTCTGCACAAAATGCTCTCAGCTAAATTTTAAACAGTTCAAAACTCAAAATGGCTACAATCCCAATTGACAAATCATATTTCCATATTAGATATTAAGTTATCCCAGGTTTGGGAGCAAAGAACCATCCATTGTCTTTTTGCCAAGGTAGCTTACTGTTTAAATGACTAAACCATTGAATAGAACCCAATTTTCCAGGTTTGGTGAGTAAGGATGGAACTAGTCACAGCTCCAGGAAAGTTACTGTCAATGAGTTTCTGTTTATTCTTATGGAAATGTGCATTGAATTTCAAATATCTTGATACGTCTGGGTATGTTTATTTGCAATCCACTTGGAGCCTCCGAGAAGCTTGATAAACATTGCAGTTGAAAAAGATCAGGTAGCTTTTGGCATCACTTCTGAGGCTCTTTTTGTGTCCATTGACAGGAAAGACTAGCTATTTTACAAAATCTATAAGATGACCACACGTCTTTGATAATTGAAAGGAGATTGTTGGTCATGCTAAATTTTCCGTCTGTGTACCCGAACAGGTGCTGGAGTGTGGCGACTAAGGGATTTTCACAGTAACTACATTGCAATGTTAATATAAGCCTACTTGTGACACTAATAAATAAACTTAAAACTTAAACTTGCCCAGGTTAGATTTGTCCTACTTTTTATACCTGGATAATTTCCAGGTAGATGCTAGTGTTGTAGCCGTGCTGGACCAACCTGGCTAGAGAGGCAACTAGCTCTAGAGCATGCGACAGTCATGTAAGTGAGCAACAGCTCAAACGGTGCATGCTGCCTGCATCAGAAGGAAGAGGCACAGATTATTTATGCATTGATTTTTCAGGGATTTTCTGATTTTGCTCCATTATCATAGATCATTCAATCATAGAACTCCTCCCGATAGTTTACCTTGCAAGAATACCACAACATACTAAGTTAGGTGGCATGAGGAGAAAGCAGAGATATATATCCTGTTCTACTCCTTCTTGCTGAAACATTTGAGTCATTCTGCCAAATGTTTTTTGCTCTTCTCCTGGCTGCCAGCTAAATTCTTTCCATTATGTCAAGGCCACCTACAAATTATGATGTGAATTGGAAAGTAAGCATTTAAGCAAATTTACACACAATCTTTTAATGGGAATTTAACAAGCATTAAGCAATTAAAACGCAAAAGAATTCAATCTCGGACAACTGTTAAGATTATGGAAAAAGAATAGGTGAAAGCTCCCAGGCCAATGACCAAAATAACTAAACATTAATACCCACTTTGTGAAATCTGTTGACGGCACTTCACAGAGAAATTTCACCTCTAAAGTACAAATACCCAAGGCTCCTTCAACAGCACCTTCCAAACCTACAAACTCTACCACTCAGGACATGGGCAGCAGATACATGGGAATACCACCACCTGCCAGTTCCCTTCCAATCATCTTGACTTGGAAATGTATCATAGTTCCTTCAGTGTCGCTGAGTCAAAATCCTGAAACTGTCTCCCTAATAGCACTGTGGATGTACCTACACCTCAAGGACTGCACCGCTTCATGAAGGCCTTCTCCACCACGACCTTCTCAAGGGCAACTACGGATGGAATATAGATGCTGTTCTAGCCAGAGATGTCAATGCCCATGAATGAAATAAAGTAAAAATAAACAATTCTGAACTTACCAGGGAAAGGCATTGAAATTGAAAATATCAACATTTTCAAGTTAATTACATTCATTGCTGGAGAGTGAGAAAAGATTAATGAGTCAAAAGGGAAATTGGAAGTGAGGTTGATCAAACAGAAATGGGCTTTATTTGTTCCTAAAAATGCTTATGTTGTTATTTTTTATGATGTGAAGTGTTCTGTTCTCACTATTGGGAATCAAGCTTGTTATAAATATTGTTTAATAAGTTTTTCCCATGAACTAATATATATTAATGTTAGACCCAGGAAGGGAAAACAGTTCGGACCGGTATTCATATTACCCCTGAGATAAAATGAAACAACTGCTGATGTTGGAATCTAAAATAAAAACAGAAAATATTGGAAAATCTCAGCAGCTCTGACAGCATTTGTGGAGAAAGAAAGAAGCCAATGTTGGCTCTGTTCTCTCTCCACAGTTGCTGTCAGACTTGCTGAGATTTTCCAGCAATTTCTGTTTTTGATTCTTATTTCCCTGTTTTATTGGCATTTCATTTTAAAGAGTATGAGACCAGTTCAGACCAGTGTTCTTATTTCCCCGCTTTACTCCTTTTTTCCTTCTGGGGAGTATAATGTTGAGTATTCTGAGTCATGTTAAGAACATTTCAAAATATATTTATGAAATATCTCCTGTCGGTTTTGTGAAATCAGTTCTATGAAATTAATGGCCTAGAACTGTCAGAATTTGCTGTCTTTACAGCATTGAAACTAACAGCAACTTCGAGAGCCTACATCGGATAACACGGAAATACAGAAGTTGCTATCAGAAATTCAATGTTTCTCCTGAGATGCACTGCTGAGATTCCCCCCAGACTGCAACCTCCAAGTCATTATTTGAATTGATAAGAACTTCCACTCTTACGTTGTTGAGATTCGCTGTAAAAAAGGCCTTGAAAATGTTACACCTTGTTAAGTGAAGTTGTTGTGGTAATGTAGCTCCTTTAAGGGGTATTCCTTTGAGGGCCACGTGATTGGGCAGGACCCTATGGAGAGGCTACGATGGAAGCCAAGCCAATTGGGTGCAAATGCTCATGTCCTGAGAGGAAGGAACATTATTTGGAGCCAGGGAGGAGAAGGGAGTAGATGAGATTTGCCGTTCTGTCAGACCCTTTTCTTGCATTTATAGTATTGTTAATAAATCAATTATTACCTGAAGCTACAATGAGTCACCTTTGGCTTTACTATAATTGTTAACAATATACTAACTTCATAATTACTTCCTACCTTCACTGTCCCAGAAAGCTCATTTTTTTGGAAAAAGGTTGTTTATTTTGATATTCTAGTTGCAATAAAATCCAACCAATAATCATTTATTTTGGTATCTGAAAGTTTAGATTAGAAGAGAAGAATAATCAGTACTTTTAACTTCTTGAAATAAAAACAGAAAATATATTGCCAATCAAGCAACTATATCCAGTCAGTTGGAAGAGCCATTGGCTTAAAACATTTATGCTATTTCTCTCCACAAATTCTGCCTGACCTGATGAGCATTGAGGGGTTAATAATCAGTTTTTTTTAAAAAATGAAATTAATTAATTGGTATGGGAGACTAGTGTTTTTAGCTATTAATATTTATAGTGGATATCTAGCATGAGGGAGTTTGGTGAAACAGGCACAGATGCCACAAGGGAGAGTGCTTATTGGTAAGTAAGTGTTACTCTTGGTTCTCTGAAACTGACAGTGAGTTCAGACTAAAAAAAACTGAAAAGTAACATCACAGGAGGGCTGTGGCCTGGGAGCTGTGCTAAATTTGAAAATCCATTTAAATTACTGGTTAGAAATTGCATTGAGATCTAAGTAATAAGGAGATATATAAAAAAGGCTTAAATAACAAAATATTAAAAACTAATTAAATAAAATAGAGATAGAGGTTCAGGCGATGTGTTGTTCATGCATGATGTGGGAGCTGGTGGACCCCATTGTGGTTCCCAGTGAGCATGTAAGCGTTGGTTGCTTGAGGAAGTCTGGCTGAGAGTTCATGAGTTGGATTCTGAACTTCAGACGCTGCGACACATCAGGGAGAGGGAGAGACACTTGGACACTGTGTTCCAGGAGGCTGTCACATCCCTTAGAGTACATATCTTGAAGTTGGCCAGTGGACAGGGACCGGAGAGTGTGGCTGTGAGTGAGGCAGGTAGAGGGATCCAAGAGATAGGGTTGCAGGAGTCTCAGTCCCTGAACTTGTCCAACAGGTTTGAGATTCTTGCTCCCTGTATGGACGGGAATGGGTATCCATTCTGCAGGGAGGATGAGCAAACTGGTCACGGTATCATGGTACAGGGAGCCTTTCAAATAGGGGGAGAAAAAAGATATGTAGTTATAATTGGGGATGGTATAGTTAGGGGCATTGACATTGTTCTCTATGACCAGAATCGAGAATCCTGAAGGTTGTGTGGCCTGCATGGTGCTTGGGTTCAGGATATCTCATCTGGGCTGCAGCAAAACTTAGAGTGGGAGGGTAAAGATCCAGTTGTCATGGTCCACGTAGGTACCAATGAGATAGGTAGAACAGGAACAGATGTTTTGCTAAGGGAGTATGAACAGCTAGGAGCTAAATTAAAATTTAGAACCAAAAAGATAATAATCTCTGGATACCACCAGAGCCACAAGCTGATTGGCACAAGGTCAGTAAGATTAAGGAGGTAAATGTGTGGCTCAAAGATTGGTGTGGGAGGAATGGGTTTGAATTCATGGGACATTAGCACCAGCATTGGGGAAGAGGGGACCTGTTTCGATGGGGCGGCCTTCATCTGAATCGAATTATAAAATCAAGGCTAAAGGTGAGGGGAGAAGTGTAGGATAATGCTGGGCACTTTCAACCAGTTAAAGGAGCCGAGGGCTCAGGAGAGGTTACTAACAGAACAGAAAATATAGAAGGTGGTAGGAATCTAACCTCAGGCAGAGCAAAAAAGATGACAAGTATGAGAAAGGAGGTGGTCAATGCAGGACTGAGGGTGTTGTACCTAAATGCATACAGTATACAGAACAAGGCATATTAGCTTGTTGCGTACATTGAAATTGGCCGGTACAATGTTGTGGCTGCAAAGGGAAATCAGGGCTGGGATCCAAATATCCAAGGATATGTGTCCTATCAGAAGGACAGACAGATGGGCAAAGGGGGCGGGGTTGCATTTTTTTTTGAAGCAACTTGTGACAGAATCTACCAGGGAACAGGCAATTCTGGATTTGGTGATGTGTAATGAGGCAGATTTGATTTGGGAACTTAAGGTGAAGGAATCCTTAGGGAGCAGTGACCACAGTATGACAGAATTTACCCTGCCATTTGAGAGGGAAAAGCTGGAATCAGATGTAACAGTATTACAATTAAATCAAGGTAACTACAAAGACATGAGGGAGGAGCTGGCCAGAGTTGAATAGAGAGGGAGCCTAACAGTGAAGACAGTGCAACAGCAATGCCAGGAGTTTTTGGGGCTTATTTACGAGGCTCGACAGAAATTCATCTCAAGGAGGAGGTAACATGCCAAGGGGGGGACGAGCCATCCATGGCTGGGAAGGGAAGTCAAGGACAACATCATAAAAGCAAAAGAAAAAGCATACAAAGTGGCTAGGAATAGTGGGAAGCCAGAGGATTGGGAAGCCATTAAAAGTGAGCAGAGGACAATTAGAAAAACAATAAGGGGGGAGAAGATGAAATATGACTGTAAGCTAGCTAGTAATATAAAAGAAGATAGGAAGAGTTTTTTTCAATATATGCAAGGTAAGAGAGAGGCAAAAATAGACACTAGACTACTGGAAAATGAGGCTGGAGGTGTGATAATAGGAAACAAATAAATGGCAGAGGAGCCCAATAGTTACCTTGCATCAGTCTTCATGGTAGAAAACACCTGTGGGATGCCAGAGCTCCAGGAGAGTCAGGGGGCACAGCTGAGTGTAGTGGCCTTCACTAAAGAAAAGATTCCGGGGAAACTGAAAGGTGAGAATGTAGATAAATCACCTGGACTGGATGGAGTACACCCCAGGATTCTAAAAGAGATAGCTGAGGAAATTGTGAAGGCATTGCTGGTGATCTTTCAGGAATCACTGGAGGCAGGAAGGGTACCAGAGGACTGGAAAGTAGCTAATGTAACACAGCTCTTTAAGAAGGGAGGGAGGCAGCAGATCGGAAATTATAGGCCGGTTAGCCTGACTTCGGTTATTGGCAAGATTTTAGAGCCCGTTATTAAAGGTAAGATCACAGAGTACTTGGAATTGCATGATAAAATAGGACTGAGTCAACAAGACTTCGTTAAGGGGAGCTCATGTCTGAAAATCTGTTACAGTTCTTTGAGAGGGTAAAAAGGAAGTTAGATAAAGGAGAACCAGAGGATGTGATTTATTTAGATTTCCAAAAGGCCTTTGACAAGGTGCTGCACAGGAGACTGTTAAATAAGTTAAGAGCCCATGGTGTTAAGGGTAAGACCCTGGCATGGATAGAGGATTGGTTGACTGGCAGAAGGCAGAGAGTGAGGATAAAGGGGTCTTTTTCAGGATGGCAGCCAGTGACTAGTGGTGTGCTTCAGGGGTTGGTGCTGGGACCACAACTTTTCACAATATACATTAATGATTTGGAAGAAGTAACTGAAGGCACTGTTGCTAAGTTTGCAGATGATACAAAGATATGTCAAGGGAGAGGTAGGATTGAGGAAGCAGGGAGGCTGCAAAAGGACGTGGAAAGGTTAGGAGAGTGGGCAAAGAAGTGGCAGATGGAATACAATGTGGAAAAGTGTGAGATTATGCACGTTGAAAGGAGGAATTGAGGCATAGACAATTTTCTAAATGGGGAAATGTTTAGGAAATCAGAAGCACAAAGGGACTTGGGAATTCTTGTTCAAGATTCTCTTAAGGTTAATAGGCAGGTTCAGTTGGCAGTTAGGAAGGCAAATGCAGTGTTAGCACTCATGTCGAGAAGACTAGAATATAAGACCAGGGATGCATTCCTGAGGCTGTATAAGGTTCTGGTCAGACCCCATTTGGAGTATTGTGAGTGGTTTTGGGCTCTGTGTCTCAGGAAGGGTGTGCTGGCCTTGGAAAGGGTCCAGAGGAGGTTCACAAGAGTGATCCCTGGAATGAAGAACTTGTCGTATGAGGAATAGCTGAGGACTCTGGGTCTGTACTCATTGGAGTTTAGAAGGATGAGGGGGGATCTTATTGAAACTTACAAGATACTGCGAAGGCCTGGATAGAGTGGATGTGGTGAGGATGTTTCTACTCATAGGAAAAACTAGAACCAGAGGGCACAACCTCAGGCTAAAGGGACAGTCCATTAAAACAGAGATGAGGAGGAATTTCTTCAGCCAGAGAGTGGTAAATCTGTGGAACTCTGTCTCAGAAGGCTGTGGAGGCCAGGTCATTGAGTGTCTTTAAGACAGAGACAGATAGGTTTTTGATTAATAAGGGAATCAGGGGTTATAGGGAAAAGGCAGGAGAATGGAGATGAGAAAGATTTCAGCCATGATTGAATGGCAGAGCAGACACGATTGGCTGAGTGGCCTAATTCTGCTCCTATATATTATGGTCTTATGTTCCAGCATTTTCTGTTTTTATCTCAGATTTCCAACATCCATGGAATTTTATTTTTGCTTTTTTTAATTCACTGGTTTGCAGTCAGTGAGAATACTTCAATGTGATTGACTGTTAAACCCCGCTTGCTGACATTATGCTGGATACCTGGTGAACTCTTTGACTTGGCATCATGTTTAAAGGCTTTAAGGCTGTACTACAGGGATCACTAGATTTTATGGGTAGTTTTCTTCGAAGCAAGTGTCTAGCATCATTACTTTGCAATGGAGACTAAAATGTGACCCTGTAGAAATCTGAAGTTGATCATTAAAAATGTCAAGATCCTTTAAAATGTTTGGACTGTAGAACCAATAAGTAACTTTTAACTGTTAGCATGAGGGATTGAAAGTCACAATGAAATTTAGCACACCTCTGGGATCTTTACTTGAATCCAACTCCAACTAATAGACAAACATCTGCTCTTTTCCTCTCTCTGCTGGCTGTGAAGTTGTTGTGTGAAATTAGTTTGGACAGTTTGAATACAGTTCCCGGTGGACATGAGTCCATAGTGCAAACAGCCAGTTGTAGAGCGCAAATTGCTATCTAAATTGGCAATCTTGCTCAATTAGGCCAAAAGGATGGCTAGTGTGGGAAATGGAATGTTACACTGGTTCAGCAAGGTTACAGCTCATTGTTGGAGCAGACCCCAGGGAGCCTTACTTTGCATCTGATTGCGGTACACCAGATCTGAAATTGTTTGTTGCTGATAGTGGATGTCAAAGCAGAAAAATATACCATGCCACAGCATGGAATCACATTTCTTGTTTAAAATAATTCCACTTCTGTTTCTTTAAAAAAAAATCCACAGAGCTTAAAAATGCTATTTATTCCTAACTACAGTCTTTTGACCATTCATTCTTGTGATTTGGACCTCACTGGGTGGCCAGCTTTTATTGTCCATCCCTAATTGCAATTGAGAAGATGGTGATGTTAAGACTTGGAGGAAATATAAGATAAAAAATGAAATTGGGATAAAATAAAAAAAAGGGGGTTGATAAGGGCACCGACTTTCTGCGAGTATTTTGCCCTCTTCCCTGCCCTATCCCCATCACTTCACCCTTACCATGACTAATACATCTAATCTGTTCATCTTGGGACGCTAAGGGGCAATTTAGCATGGCTAATCCACCTCGCCTGCACATCTTTGGACTGTGCGAGGAAACTGAAGAACCCAGAGGAAACCCACGCAGACACAAGAAGAATGTGCAAAATCCACACAGACAGTCATCCGAGGCCAGTTCCTTGGTGCTGTAAGGCAGCAGGACGAACCACTGTTCAGAGGTAAAGGAAGTTTGTCCATCAGGACTTACTATTTCTTAAATAAGTAAATTCCACATTGAGTTGGGAGTGGAGGCAGTAAGAAGAAAACAAAACTCAAACAAAGCATTGAATGCAGTCAGCTTACTCACTCTTAATCTGTGTTTTATGTGGATAAGAAATAATTTAGGAGAAATGATTGGCCAGTTTGTCATTGGGTCTTAACGGCTGTATAAGCAAACCAGCCTCCCATCCATTGATTCTGCCTACACTTCCCGCTGCCTCAGCAAAGCAACCAGCATAATTAAGAACAC
Source organism: Carcharhinus amblyrhynchos (assembly GCF_965287045.1). NCBI lineage: Eukaryota > Metazoa > Chordata > Chondrichthyes > Carcharhiniformes > Carcharhinidae > Carcharhinus > Carcharhinus amblyrhynchos. Next base: position 90,164,617 of record NC_137328.1, on the reverse strand, counting down.
CATGCACCCTGGATATTTTCTCTTCCACCTTCTTCTGTCAGGAAAAAGATACAAAAGTCTGAGTTCACGTACCAACCAGCTCAAGAGCAGCTGCTATCAGACTTTTGAATAAACCTACCTTGCATTAAATTGATCTTTCTCTACACCCTAGCTGTAACACTATATTCTGCACTATCTCGTTCCTTCTCCATGAATGGTATGCTTTGTCCATACAGCTTGCAAGAAACAATACTTTTCACTGTAATACATGTGACAATAATAAATCAATTCACATCAAATCAAACAGCGTATGCATTACAGCCAAACTCTACAGAGTGAAAAATACCTTGGGGAAAGTGTTAACATTTTACAGAATTACTCTGTGCCAAACTTGTCCAAATTGAAACCACCATCAGTGAAATACTAAATAACTGACATAAGTTTCAATTTGTACCAAGTATCTGATTTCAATACACAATGAAAATATTGCTAAACTCTTATCAAAATTCCAAAATAGGGGAAACTGGAAATATATGGCAACATACCAATGTGGGCTATTTTTCTGTCTTTTGGGTAAAGGAGAAAATGACTGCAGATTGGATTTATTGACGGGAAATTTAGCCTGAATTCAGAAAGAATTGTATTGCATTTTGGAAGTCCGCACTGAAGAGAATGAAACCCGAACTAAAAGCAGGCAATAACGCAACCAAAATAATTAAGCAATCGTGCTATAATTTTGGAGGTGGCTACAATGATTCCTGAAACAATATGCAGCCCATTCAGATGGCACAGAAGATTGCAACAATCAAGTTAAAATTAGTTCATCTAAATCTGAATCTATACCATGGTAAGCACCTGAATCTGTCGATGTGTCGCTTAAATAACAATTCCAGTGACGGTCCAATGCTCAGGTAGAATAAAGCTAATGCAAGTCCAGCCTGTAATACTGTGGGAACTCAATTAGGAAAAGCCACTGAAGCTGTAAGACTGATTACACAGACATATATTTATATTCAGTAATGAGTTTTTAAGAATGGCTGCATGTAAATGTGAAAATGAAGTTATCATTTCGACTTTGCACAAATAAAGCATCTGGTTGCAACATGCAGCAAGGCTGATAATGACCTTGCCAATTTTTTCATGAATCCAATATTTAAGTAAACTAGCAAAAAGTCAGCATGTGTTTTAAATTATGGAATAGAAATGTATTCAAATCAAAATCATCCTTTGCTGTGGTGTGGAACTGATAATGATTAATGGAATATAAAAATGATAATCAATAGAATGTGTACGTTGGGATGTAAAATTAAGTATGGTACAAAATGGGGTTCTCATCTGAACTCATCAGTTCAGGGTTAAAATGACCCCAAAAATGTTTTTCCTTTTCTGCACTCTTGGAAAATAGAAGGTTTACATTGGTAGCTGACTAAATCTCACATTTATTCTATGATTGAGGAGATGTATTGTGCATCTGTCTCAATTGGGCTTTATTATAAGGAGGATAAAATATAGCAGAAGGGAAGTCTTGCTACAACTGTACAGGGCATAGAGGGAGACCATACCTAGAGTATTGTGGTTTTGTTCTCCTTGTTCAAGGGAATATAGACTTGCATTAAAAGTAGTTCAGAAAAGGCTCATTAGGCTGGTTCCTGGGATGAAGGGGCTGTCTTATGAAAAAGGTTGAACAGGTTTTGCCTATATTTATTGGAATTTGGAAGAATTACAGGTGCTGTTACTGAAACACATAAGATTCTGAGGGCTTGACAGAGTGGATGCGAGGAGGATTGGCAGAATCATCCTCCATTGCCCCACCAGCAATGGGATTCATGGAATGTGGGGGCGGACAATACATCCAGAGCTAAAAAACAATCAATATTCAAGTCAAGATGCAGTTGTTTCATAACCATTAACTGTGCAGTGCAGTTTTGTTATGTTTTATACAGATAACAACAGTATTGGACACAGTTCGACATCACTTCAAAGACTAAGAAAGAAGAGAGACATTGTCAATGCTGGCAACACTAATAATTTCTGAAATCGTGGGAGATGAGAAATTTCTATATTGTCTTCCCTGCTTCTTGTTAAGTTTGTGTAAACTTTTGCTCAATAATTTCTACTTGATTCATAAATACCAATTAGTTGTACCTTATAAGTCAGGCACTTCTGAGGCGTCTAGTGTTAGAAATTAAAAATTCAGACTTTAGAGTTTGGTTTAATGAGAAGCATTTCATAACTCGAAACTCTAAATCTTACAATATCCTTAAGTGCTGATCATGAAGATCACATAGGAAAGGGACTTTTATCAACTAACAACACATTCTTATGCATAAAAACAGCCTGATTTCTAAATCCTATATGTAAGTGGAGCAGCAGCCAGGTAAAAATGCAGGCTGCCTGGTTTCTCTTTAAATATGGCATCTAGATATTCGACTAATGGCAGGGATGGTGACTTGCTGACTGCCCCGGTTGGAGAATCGATGAGCTCCTCACAGTCGCATACACAACAAGCTGATCAGTATGAGGTGATCAGATCTTTCTTTTCTCTTAGAGTGTAGACTCCTAGATATGACCTGCAATTAACTCTGAACTCTGAACTCATATGTTGGCCTTTTATCCTTGAATCCGTTGGTCAGATTCACTGAGCACCTGAGGCTATGGCACCATTTTGCGATTTTGCCAGCTTCTTTTTACCAAGGCTGTTTTTTCATCTTTCACAACAATGAGGGGCAATTTTGCACATTGTTCATTGTCTGTGGCCAGAAACACACCCTTCCAATGATGAGAATTTTCTCACCTCCATATCTGCATAACTCTACTTGTGATTTTTTTCAGCTGCTGTTGATTCAACATTTCATGAGGTAATGGTTCAGAAATCATGCTAACTGGTGCACCAATGTTGACCTGTGTTTACCAGGACTCTATTCAACTCTACCTGGATCATGATGCCATGATTTTCCTCTGGACATCCTTATATTTGTGATTATATGGAACTCAGCTGATCCTTCATCAAAGTCGTTATTTGACAACTGTATGCAGCAACTGACATTCCCTCTTGCCAATGTTTTCTCCGTGGATGTTCTTGCAACATGTATTGGCAAGATGACCCTTCTTCTTGCAGCTTAGCACTGTGCCTGTACAACTGGATAATTCTGCACCTAAGTACCAGTAAGAAGATTCACTGTAGAATGGGATGCTGGCCTTCATAGCGAGGGGGATTGAATATAAAAGTAGGGAGGTCTTGCTGCAGCTGTATAGGGCATTGGTGAGGCCGCAACTGGAGTACTGTGTGCATTTTTGGGCGCCGCACCTGCGCAAAGATATTTTGGCCTTGGAGGGAGTGCAGAGGAGGTTTACTAGGCTGATACCGGAGTTGAGGGGGTTGAGCTATGAGGAGAGGCTGAATAAACTGGGCTTGTACTCGTTAGAGTTTAGAAGAATGAGGGGAGATCTCATTGAGACGTATAAGATGATGAATGGGATGGATAGGATAGAGGTGGAAAGACTCTTCCCGCTCAGAAAAGACAGTAGGACTAGGGGGCACAGCCTCAAGATAAAAGGGGGGCGGTTTAGAACGGAGTTGAGGAGGAACTTCTTCACTCAAAGGGTGGTGAATCTCTGGAATTCTCTGCCCGTTGAAGTGGTGGAGGCTGCCTCGCTAAATATTTTTAAGACGCAGGTTGATGGGTTTTTGATAGGAGAGGGGATTAAGGGTTATGGGGAGAGGGCGGGAAAGTGGAACTGAGCAGCGACAGATCAGCCATGATCTTATTGAATGGCGGGGCAGGCTCGAAGGGCTAGATGGCCTACTCCTGCTCCTATTTCTTATGTTCTTATGTTCTTATGTAGCCCCGCCTCTACCCTCCACAATGTGTTGTCAACGAGAACTTTTTAATCACCTGCAGCTTATTTACTTCAGCAGACAATTGTCAGGTATTTGAGTCATGTTCTGCCACGTTCATGGACAATACTGTTCAGCAAATCATGTCAAAAGCCCACTTTGGCAATCTGATCAACTTACTGTGACTGTGCTCAATTTTTAAACTGGAATCTTGAAATTCTCCAAAACTACAAAGAATTGAAGGTTTTTTCAAAGCCATAGTGTCATTAGCAGGAATTTTACCAGCACACTGCCTCAGAATCGGGGCGGGTGAGGCTCACTGACAGCATTTTCTGTTAGCCTCAGGTAGGATCTCAGTGCCTCGGATGGGTGAGGTGCTAAAATTCTGGAATTCACGTAATAGCTCTTCCTTATTCAAAAGCAACAGCGTTCTGCAATCAGCAAATAGTTAGGATTGTAGCACTGAATAAAAATGTTCTTCAGCAACATGTTCTTTGATTTTACTGGGACAAGCAAATTTCTGACAGTCTCAGGAATTTCATTGAGCCTGCTTCAATCAAAAATATTGCCCTTTTCCTTTCCCACATTGCTTAGTTGACAGATGGATTACCAGGACCTTCAACAATACTGTTAGTGGTGAAAAACATCTCTAGACTCTCCATATGAGAAAGATTGAATTCACATTCAAGCTAGCTGCAAGGTGACTGGGTGAGAAGACATCACACCAGCATACCTCAAACCAAAAAGGAATTGAGTATTGCTAGCTTATTACCTCATTCCCATCTTCATTAAGTCCTTAGCATTCCAGACAAGGGTGTCCCTGGCATGTGTTACTTAACAGCTGTGGGATATTTTCTGTAACTCTACAGCCAAACAGCAATGTCAATTTTGCACGCAGAGAGTGAGTTGAAAATCTGCCCTCAGTAGTTTGCTCATAACCATCATGAAGAGAAAGTAGAGATTGTGTTTTTTTCCTTCAAAATGATTTTAAAATATCAATTGTATTTTAATAGAGATTTAAATTTGCATTTGATGACAATGGTCTTTGGGAATAAAACCGTAGCAAATGTAAACCGTTGAATTAACAGTGACATTTATAGGTAATTGAAAGCAGGTTTGGACTTGCTATTCAGGCAATCTTGCCCTTTGTAGGCAACTGCTGTGCGTGCATAGACTAAACAGTCAGTGGGATCCACCCTGTATTGGCTCCGTCAGTCTGACACTGTAATATTACTTTGCCACATGTTCCACTAATAAAATAAACCTGATGAAGCTCTCTGTGCACTTCCAAACAACAGGCATTTAATGCTGAGGACAAAATCACAAAACAGTAACTTTTAAAACAATTACAGTAAACTGTTCATCTTTCAACAACAATGCATTGCAAAGTTAACATGATTTATACACAATTTGAATAATGCTGTATTAATAAACTCATAGCATTTATTCAAACCACTATTTAACATTTTAAAATTAGTAGATAATTTCTTCAGATGTCACTTCATAAAGGAATTCTTGCAAAAGTAAGGTGCAAGCACAAGGATTAAGAGGAGGAGTAAGCTATTCAACCCATCAAGTTTGCTCAACCATTCAATAAGATCATGGCTAATCTTACTGTGGCCTTAACTTCCAGTCTACAACACTCCCATCCCAGCACCACCCCTCCCCCCGCCATCCACAGACACACACCTCTTGACTTCTTGGTGATCAAAATGTGTCCAACTCAGCCTTGAATGTATTTAATGACACAGCCACCATGCTTCCTGAGGAAATGAATTCCACAGAGGGATAAAAACAATTAATTCAGTCTTAAATAGTCTCCGAGTCTGCGGTTCACCTGGAAAAATTCTCCATGTTGAATTTGTGGGAATACTGGTGTAAATCATGCTGGTTTTTCTCAGTGTGACTTCAGACTCAAATCTCTGTGCAATGCAGAGATCACAATCATAAATCACTTTAAAAGATTGTGGGGCAGGGCCTATTCACATTAGAGACTGACATTTCTGAACTCTGCACTTGCGCAATGGCCTTTATCTGTCAGCCTGCAATTTGCTGGCCAGCTCGATTGCTCCCCCTCCGTCCCCCTCACAGTCCGATTACAGCCCCCTGTCCATTTACGGGCTAGCCCCAAACCATCCCCCGGTCCCGAACCACCGAATCTCCAGCAACCCCCCTGCCCCGGCAGAGTCCCCTGCTGACCACCCACCCAGCCCACCCCACCCCAATCACTTGCCTCCTTCCAGCCTCTGTCAATCACAATGGCAGAGCGGCAGCAGGAACTCCTGTGCCCACCCATTGCCCCCTAGGCCCCACCCCCTTGGCACAGCCCCATGCCTGATGGGCAGTGCTAAGGTGCCCCCTGGGCATGGACACTTTGCCCTTAGGCTGTGCCGGGGGTGCAGGCTGGCAATGTCAGGGTGCCCTTGCCCAGGGGACACCACCTCCCTGCTGCCCAATCCCTGTGGGGTCCCAATTTCTCTCCCTTCACTCCAGAGGGATCGTCCCACTAGTTCCCTGAAAATGGGGAGCCAGTCTGAACTCCACTAGAGTGAAATACTCCTGACAGAGTGGGAGATGCTAGCGGACCCACAGAATTCAGTCCCAGGCCCACTAATCAGATTTAAATTATATTAAAAGTAGATTTAAATCATTTACCTGGCGTTCCCACTGGTTTCCAGTGCAGCTCAGATGGTGTCGGATATCCAGCACTGGGAGATGTGCAGATGACAGGAACGCATGCACGATTCTTCCAGCCCACTGCGCTAAAAACTTAGCAGGGTAGGATGGGAAAATCACCTCCCTAATCTTTAAACTGCAACCCCTAGTTCTCAGGTTATATGTGTTTCAATAAGATGATCTCAGATTTGCCTAAACTCCAATGGGCCCCAAACTGTTCAATCTTTCCTCACAAGGCAGCCCCTTCATTCCAGGAATCAATCAGGTGAACCTTCTCTAAACTGTTTTCACTGCAATTATACCAGTTCTTAAGTAAGGAGACCAGAATTGTACACAATCTTCCAGAGGCATTCTAACTAGCATGACCAGAAAATATTTACATCATTTTGTATTCAGCAACATCAGTTGGCATCATATGCAACTATTTGTGATAATTTAGCCATAATTTACCAGCCCAAGTAATCAAATAGTGATCAACTGTCATCATTAGTCATCAACTGGCTTCAAATGAATTCATACACTGCTCAAACAACATCACTTGTGATCATTTAGTATCATTTAATTGCCTTCAAAGTATTCAGAAGCATTTGATTAGCAACAAATATGATCCTAGAGCTATTTGAAATAAAATTCTGATAGTCACAGCAAAATTTGACTAAGTTTCAGGGATCAGCTGACGTCAACAATATTGTGTCATGCCTTTTGCTAAGTCCCAGCTGATGCAGGTTTTTATGCATATGTAGTGCTTAATATAGAGCCAGTGTACAAAATACCAGTGGGAGTGAAAATAATTTCCCTTTTCCCCTGCATCTGTAATTTCAAGTAAGTCTTTTCCTTTCCAATGATGGAAGTTTTGTCTCATTTTGTCCATGCCTTGACCAATCATGTCTCCAAGTCAGTAGCCCATAGGACTCTTGGCAAAGTCATTTGACAGCTCTCCTTTTCATAATCCTATCAGTTCCATACCTGCAAATATAAGCTTTATAGGCATAACTGATGAGTATGGCGAGAACACATGTACAATATTAGCAATTTTTTTCCAAAATTGTGATGGAGTGAATATTGAGCTGATTAATATCTCCACTGTTAACAAGTTTAAAAATGGTATATTGTGGTACAGTTTGGGTTAATTTAAACAGAACTAATTTCTCCTTCCAGCACCTGTTCATAAACAGAAAGATGTTTTAATTTGTTTTCCTCTTTATAAGTCTTAAGTATTTCCCCAATTCCTCAGCTTTTGTGCAATTCAAATTTATATTAATAACCCCACAGCAACCTCGAGATAGGATGAACTCAAAGGGTTAGTTTATTTGCACACACTCAAAAGATAGAAAGGTTGGGCTGCAATGTTACCTCCACACTCAGGCAGTAAAGACAGGGTAGAAACCACCAAGTACATAAATAATAATTCACTTGAGTTCCAGAGCCAGATGCAAAGACCAATGAGGTATTCCTTCATGGAGATGGGCAGGCTGAAAACCAATGTTGTAGAATTCACTTTTCTGGTGGTGCTGACTTCACAAGATGAGATAGACATGCAGCAGTGAATCAGTCTTATAGGCAATAGCACAGAACCTCTAACAGAAACAATGTAGATGCAGCCAAGTGTTCAGTCTGGACAGATCGCCTTTCTGTGTGGCTGTTAGTTATATGTTAAAGAGCAGACTGAGCTATTCAGCTCAACAAGGCAACATTGCTTGTTCAAGAAGCCAGAGACCTATGCCACATGACCTCTACCTCTCCACCAGGTCTTCAACAAAGCTTATGTATCCATTGTCGGGAATTTGGTTGAGTCTCAAAGGCTGCTAAACGTTCTAGCATTCTGAATTCAGTGGAATTCTTGAGGGGGCCTCTGGTCTGAGCAGACTCTCTCTGTCTCCTGCTAGCAAACACAAATGGCCTTTGTATAGTTCCCTTTCAAGTTGGCCTGTAAGGTCTCAGGTGATCATTAGCAGCTCCTCAGAGATAACCAAGTGTGAGTTTTCCTAGTACTGCAAAGTGGCTTCTTTTGCTTTGGGTTCACAGAGACATTGATTCAGTTATTTTAACACAGATCAATGATGATGTGGAGATGCCGGCATTGGACTTGGGTAAACACAGTAAGAAGTCTCACAATACCAGGTTAAAGTCCAACAGGTTTATTTGGTAGCAAAAGCACTAGCTTTCGGGCCTCTGACCCTTCGTCAGGTGAGTAGTGGCTTTTGCTACCAAATAAACTTGTTGGACTTTAATCTGGTATTGTGAGACTTCTTACTGTGTTCACAAATCGGTGTCCAGTTAACTGACATAAACAGCAAATAATTGAGGTCTCTGCACTGATAATTTTAACATCCACAAGTAACAGCTTGACAATCTGGAAATGACCCATTTATTCCTACTGTCTGCTTCCTGTTAGCTAACCAATTTTTTATCCATGCAATATGTTATACCTTACACCATGAACTCCTGTCTCGTGAAGTAACTTTTGATGTGATCGATGTGGTAATAAGAGATTCTTTGCAATTTAACAATTAAAAGGGTTCGGTTTCTCGAAGGTTAAGGCAAATAGATACAAGTTGCTTTTAGTTCAAATTTATGCTACTTGGGGGACAGTAGATAGTGGTAATATGTGGCAGTGGTACTAAACTAGTAATGTAGAAGCTTGGACTAATGCACTACAGATATGTATTCAAATCCCACCACAGCAGCTAATGGAATTTAAATACGATCAATTAATCTGGAATAAAATGCTTGTCTCATTAATAATGATCATGAAACTGCTCAATTGTCACAAAAATTAATTTGGTTTATTATGCTCTTTAGGGGAGGAAATCCACTATCCTTAGCCTGGCCTACGTGTTCTCCTTCTTCTTAGGCAGAAGTTTGGGATCAAGGATGTCTTGCTTCTACTCCCATTCTGACATGGCTGATAAATCTAATGCATGTTCTGCAGACTCTACCACATGCAGGCAGGTGGCGTTTGAAGGGTCACAAAGGTGAGTTGCTTCGAGGTTTGTGCTCTCTCCCCACTGCCTCAGCTTTGCCCTTGCATGCTCCCTACAAAGCCTGTCAATGTGTTTGACATCTTCCCAAATGAATCTTCTCCAGTTTGGTGAGTCGGAAGTCAAGGGCAAAATGCCTATGTCAATGAAGATACTTGGTCTCTTCAAAGATCCCTTGAGGACATCCCTACAGTGTTTCCATTGTCCTCCTGGGAGCCTCCTTTACTTGACTGAGTTCTGAATAGAACAGTTGCACTATGATCTATTATCAGTCATACAGGCGACATATCTGTCACAGTGGAGCTAGTTTTGAATGATTAGCACTTTGATGCTGAGCATATTGGCTTGGAAGAGAATGCTGCTGTTGGCATGTCTTTTTTGCCATGAATTTGGAGGATCTTGCAGAAGCAGTGGTTGTGATATTTCTCCCAAGGTTTAAGGAGCCTACTGTAGGTTGTCCAGGTCTCTGAAGAATATAGGAGTGTGAGGGTCACTGCTATCCAGTAAACCATCACCTTAGACCAGGGTTTGAGATCCTGTTCTTCAAATATTCTTTTCCTCCATTGCCATCCCCAAGAGGCTCCCAAGATATGGGAAATGGCCTGTATTTTCCAAAATTTCTCCATTGACGTTTATGAAAGGAGAAGGTATTATGCTGGGAGAGTATGTTAGAAGAGGATTTTAGTTTGCTAGATATTTAGTGAAAGCTTTATTTTCTCAAAAGCTTCAGAGAACGAGTCAGCAATGAGTTGGAATGCAGTTTCTGATTAAACGTGCACACAAACATCATCTACATACTGAAAAAACAGTGATTCAAGTGGTTTTGGTTTTGGTTTTGGATTGAAGGCAGCATAGATTGAACAGATTCTTGCCGTGTTCTGTACATTATCTCTACACCTATAGATGATATGCTGAAGGTGAAGTGCAGTAATCCAGCAAGATAAATGGAGAAGAAGGTTGGTGCAATGACACTATCCTGTTTAATCCTAGTTTTCACTGAGATGGGGGTCTGTGGCAGTTCAATTAATGAGAATCATAGTTTCCACATCATCGTTTAGTGGATGGAAGATGGTGACACATTTTAGAGGGTAGAAATTTTTGGAGAATATTCTACAAGTCTTCATGGCTGATAAGAGTCAAAGGTTATCATTGGATTGAAAAAGACCATGGACAATAGCTAAAGCTGTTACTTGCATTTTTCATGAATTTACCATGCAATGAAGATCATGAAGAGTTTTATGTTTCCCCACCAATGGATACATAGAGGAACGGCTGCCATAAAATTTTTCAGAGAGTCTTTCCATTGGGCTCCTGCCTGCCCCAACCTCTCCAAAATGTTACACTAGCAAGGGTGAGGCCTAGACCAGCTCACCATTCCTTGCCCTATTTGAGACCCTTAAGAGTCCAATTATTGCCCACTTTAGGTCATTCCCTGTCCAGCCTCAATTTTCAGGTTGGCAGGAGGGGTTTGGGAAGAGAGGGGAATTCCAAAAAAGTGACCATGTTCAGTCCTTATGCAGGAAGGGGGGAGGTGGCAGTGCTCCATCAGCTGCATCTTTTTAACCTCCTCTCAAAAGATCTGGCTCTGCAGGTGCTCCCTCCTTACCTGCCTCCTCATCAACATCCCCGCATCCCCCTACCCACCCCTCTGGACCTCCCTACCCCAACCCGAGACCCCCACTCTTATCTTGTCTGAACTCCTGGGACTTAGGCTCATGGATGCTAAGTTTTGAGCTGCTAGATTTGTTTTGAATCTAATCCAATGAGCACTGTGGTTGTGCCACACAGAATGGCAGGTGTCCTCACTGTGTAGATGAGGCTTCCCCTGAAGGAATGGTCACTCCTATTTTGGAGAGATGCATCTGCCACAAGTAAAGTTATGAGGATGAAGTCAAAACAATTTCTCCCGTTTGTTCTCTCACTACCTGCCATAGGCCCAGTCTGACAGGTAAGTCCTTCAGGACTCAGTCATTCATGGCACTCTCTGGTCATGCCTGGTAATGGAAATTGAAGTTCCCCATCCAGAGTACACTCTGTTCCCTTGCTACCCTCAGCGCTCTTCCACTTGCTGTTCCACATTTGGGAACATTGATTCATTAGCTGAGCTTTTTTAAATCTCTCTTTCCATCTTTTTCCTTCGCACTACTGTCCCCCCCTTCCCTGACTTGACTAGGGCCATCTATTGTCCTTTGACATTTTTCTTTGCAATGATCATGACCAATTACATTCCCTTCGTCTTTTTGTCTATGACATCTTTGGGGCGAGGGGTGGCGGGGGGACATTGAATCCAGCCCCAGTTGTCAATCCAACATAGTTAGCTAACAGTGGTTCCTAAAGTAGACATTAAGGAATAGACAATGGTGCCTGAGAGTTGAGTATTGCCCGAAAGCGATATTCAGTACAGGGTTTGCATTTGTCTCATGGAACTCATTAACTATTCCCTCTATGGAAATTAATTGAAGAAAGTTGGGGTGATTATACAACAGGGATGCGATCCACTTCAGTCCAATTTTCCTAGCTCTGCTATGCTCTGTTGACACTTAAAGCCGGATGAGGAAGATGAAAATTTGCCTCTGTACTTTTTAAAATACATTTTTCAACAAAGTTTCATGGCTGAACTAGGTGCTATAAAAAGAGCTGTAATTATATCTCAGTCATTAAGCTGAATGAAAAAGTGCTGTGATTTATTCCCTAAGAGATGAATTGTGACAAGTACAGCAGTGCCTAAATAATGTGCCCACATAAGGTAAAAGTATTTCATACTTTCCATATTGCATTTTTTTTTGCTTCATTCCTGAATTCAAATATAAGGTGGCAAATTCATTTGCTTTTCTCGATGAGTGTCTGACAGGCAAAACAACCTTTCAAATTGTTAGACTGGGTATTAATTTATTTGCTAATTTTAGCAAAAAGACCATGGCCAGAATTTTGGCACTTAACTAGATCTCCGTTCGCAGCAGCGGAGCCAGAGAATCCAGCCGACATGAATGGCCAGAAAATTCTAACCTATATGAGAAAAATGTGAGTAGAAAACACAAGTAGACTATTCCTCTTCAATTAATATCATTCTCAGAATTCTTACACATTTAGAAGAAGGTTAGCCAAAATATTGTTTCTGCCTGTGAACATTCTGTTGCCACCTCCCAGCCTCTGATTTATCTCACTACTTACCCCAGAGTTGATAAAAGCAGTGTGGTTGATTTTGCATATATAGACAGTCGAACAGTTTGTTAGAAGTTTTTTTTATTTATTCAAGGAATGAGGGCATCACTGCCAGGGTTAGTCTTCATTGTCCACTCCTAATTGCCATTGAGATCTGCTGCCTTCTTGAACTGCTGCAATTTATCCAATGTGGGTATACCCACAGTGCTGTTAGGGAGGGAATACATGATTTTCACTTAACAACAGTGAAGAAATGGTGATATACCTCCCAGTCAGGATGGTGAGTGGCATGGAAGAGAACTTCTAGGTGGTAGTGTTCCCATGTGGCTGCTGCTGTTGACCTTCTAGACGGTAGCAGTTATGGGTTGGGAAAGTGCTGTCCAAGAAGCCTTAGTGAGTTCCTGCAGTGCATTTTGGAGATGGTACACACAGCTGCCATTTATCGGTAGTGGAGAGAGTGAATGTTTGTGGAATTGATGCCAATCAAGCAAGGCGCTTAATTGTTCTGGACCGTGTTCAGCATCTTGAATGTTGTTGGAGCTACACTTAGCAAGGCAATTGGAGAGTATGCCATCACACATCTGACTTCCGCCTTGTAGATGGCTTTGAGGAATCAGGAGTTGAGTTACTCGCTACAGGAGCTCTGGTCTCTGACATTCTCTTGTAGCCATAGTATTTATAAGGCCAGCCCAGTTCAGCTCCTCGTCAATTGTGACCCCCAGGATGCTGTTAGTGCGGGCTCCATGATAGTAATGCCATTGAATGTCAAGGGCTGATGAGCATATGGTTAGATTGCTTCCTGTTATGGTCATTGCCTGGCATTTGTGTGGCCCGAATGTTATTTGCCACTTTGCAACCCAAGCCTGGATATTGTCCAGGTCTAGCTGCATGTGATCAAAAAAACAATGATTGCAGGGATATAAGGTTGGCTAAATAAAGTTTATTTATTAGTCATAAGTAGGCTTACATTCACACTGCAATGAAGTTACTGTGAAAATCCCCTAGTCATCACACTCCGGCATCTGTTTGGGTACACAAAGAGAATTTAGCATGGTCAATTCACCTAACTTACACATCTTTGGATTGTAAGAGGAAATCGGAGCAAATCCACGCAGACACAGGGAAAACGTACAAACTTAACACAAAGTGGTTAGCAGTGCTAAGCACTGTGCTGCCCTATAAGGGACAGAAAGCAGAGAATAATGCTCATCAGTGACTCTGATGTGAATTATTCCGCCATTTGCAGCTGTGCATTTGCAATCCATGGCATATGTTCTGAAATTCCTGTCCCAAAATCTCTCAACCCTTCTACCTCTTTTTTCTCTTTTGAGATGCTCCTTAAAACTTACCTCTTTGATTAAGTTTTTGATCATCTGCCTTAATATTTCCTTATTTGACTCAGCATCATATTTTGTTTGATAACACCATATGAAGTGCCTTAAGGATGTTCTTCTATATTAATGCTACTGGTTAAATACAAATACTTGATTTCTACATCATGAACAAGTGTGTAACATTGTTTACCAGGACTTGGTGTTCAGCGCCTGCTCTTTTGGATATATATTAATATTGCAGAGAATATGGGGCATAATTTCAAAGTTTGTAGATGTCATGAAACTTGGAAATGGGTAAACGGAAAGGAATGGTTACAGATTTCAGAAGGAAAAAGAGAGAGACTGGTGAACAGGGCAGATACCTCACTGCTCTGACTTAATGGGAAATGGCCAATGTAAGGCGCAGGTGGACCAGTGACAGGCACATCACTAATGGCATAGCATCCTAACTTGCAGACCACCCACCTATTTTCCCACTTGTGGGTGGCCTATGAAATTCAGCCCATGATCTACTTCAAGGTGAACTCAGTGCATTTCACTAAAGAAAAGCACAGAAGACAATTGACTGCCTTTGTATCTGTAAACAACTTTGACTGTCTCAAAAACAATCTGGAACTCTCGAGATTTAAGTTCAGATAAAATATTTGTGAAACAATGAGTTGTTTTCTTTTTGCTGCATCATCCCCTTTATGTGTTTTCTCTTGAAACAGGCTCATGGCTGTCAAAATAATCAGAGTTTTCTCTGGTGCTCCAGGGTGGTGAAACTGTGCCAGCCCAAAGGTCACTGGTGACTACCCTAAAACTAACTGCAGCTGTACTCCAGCTGTGACATTACCTCCCTGACACATCAAAATCAATTTCAAAAGAATAAACATCTTCCGAAAGGCAAAATTCCTGCCTTTGGAAACAGAAGGTTTTCAATAGAGGCCATATACAACTGAGCAGCAGGAATTGGGATTGTCTGTGGACCTCCTACTAGTTCCAATTTGCCAACGCACAAGGGTGGGTGTCAATTGGCCAGATGTGGGTCCTCACTGTTATTGCATTTACATTCCAACTGCTTAACAGGAGCATAGTCAAAGAAACAGGCCAAATCAAAGAAGAATTAGAAAGCCTTCCAAAAGCCTGGTTAAACAATGTTTTTTAATGGTAGCTCTTAAAGTTGGAGATATGAACACATGAAAGGTTCATGTGTAATAACTTCTGTAATAACCTCTTGTGAGGTCAGGGGGCATGGAGCTGGGGGTAGGGTGTTAGCGTGGATAGAGGATTGGCTGTCAAATAGGAGGCAGAGAGTGGAGGTCAATGGGTGCTATTCGGATTGGCGGTTGATGACTAGTGGAGTGCCCCAGGGGTCGGTGCTGGGGCCTCAGCTATTCACCATCTATATAGATGATCTGGAGGAGGGAACCCAGTGTATGGTGTCGAAATTTGCTGATGACACCAAGATTGGTGGAATGGCAAATTGTGCGGAGGATGTGGAGAGTCTGCAGAAGGATCTAGATAGGCTGGGCGAATGGGCCAGGAACTGGCAAATGGAATTTAATGTTGGCAAATGTGAGGTTGTCCACTTTGGTAGGAATAATGGTAGGAAGGACTATTACTTACATGGCTGCAGCATGCGATGGTGCAGAGGGACCTCGGGGTCCTTGTGCATGAGTCACAAAAACCCAGCCTGCAGGTGCAGCAGGTGGTCAGGAAGGCGATTGGGATGCTGGCCTTCATAGCGAGGGGGATTGAATATAAAAGTAGGGAGGTCTTGCTGCAGCTGTATAGGGCACCGGCGAGGCCGCAGCTGGAGTACTGTGTGCAGTTTTGGTCGCCACACTTACGCAAGGATATTTTGGCCTTGGAGGGAGTGCAGAGGAGGTTTACTAGGCTGATTCCGGAGTTGAGAGGGTTGAACTATGAGGAGAGGCTGAATAAACTAGGTTTGTACTCGTTAGAGTTTAGAAGAATGAGGGGAGATCTCACTGAGACGTATAAGATGTTGAATGGGGTGGATAGGATAGAGGTGGAGAGGCTCTTCCCGCTCAGAAAGGACAGTAGGACTAGAGGGCACAGCCTCAAGATAAGGGGGGGAGGGGGTGCGGTTTAGAACGGAGTTGAGGAGGAACTTCTTCACTCAAAGGGTGGTGAATCTCTGGCATTCTCTGCCCGTTGAAGTGGTGGAGGCTACCTCGCTCAATATTTTTAAGACACGGGTTGATAGGTTTTTGATAGGCAAGGGGATTAAGGGTTATGGGGAGAGGGCGGGAATGTGGAACTGAGCCACGACAGATCAGTCATGATCTTATTGAATGGCGGGGCAGGCTCGAGGGGCTAGATGGCCTACTCCTGCTCCTATTTCTTATGTTCTTATGTTCTAAAGGCTTAGGCTGTAAGCAATGAAAATGGGACTGATGGGATAGCCATGTTTTAAATGAGCTAAAAAAAAAATCACAGAAGATGGAGCAATTTAGACTAACTTCAAAAGGATATTTTCTGTCACGTAATTCTAGACCCCCATCTTCACAAACTGATTTCTTTGGCAATATAACTGTGATCAGCAAGAAAATGTTAAGGGAACGGGACTAAGTTCACTAGGGGGATGAATCAATAACAAAGGATTTGCATCCATTTGCCATCAGCTGTTATTTTCCAAATCAGAAATTCCTTTCCTGTAATAAATTAAACTGTCACCCCACATCATAAAGGCTTTATTGACAAGAAATGCATTAATTTATAGGAAACACAAGATAATTGTCAAAAGTGTACATTGTTATTTCTTTTGGTTCTGTACAGCATATCAAAGACAAACTAAATGAAATACTGAGCCTTAATTTTAATTGGGGCAAATGGCAAAAGTGAGGCCCACAAGGTAAGTGCACACTGGACATCATGAGGCCCAAGGTAATGGTAAATCACAGGCTATCCTCCCTAGCCTTGTGCAAACAAGCAGCCCACTGGCAATCTTGAGGCCTTACTTTTGAATATGAGTTTGTACTTGTAATGCAAGGTGGAATTTCTGCTTGTAGTTACCACTCTGAAACTTCATTTGATGGTATGGGAGAAGATTTTTCCAGAGACCTCTGTCCCATTGTAAGAG
Source organism: Carcharhinus amblyrhynchos (assembly GCF_965287045.1). Taxonomy (NCBI): domain Eukaryota; kingdom Metazoa; phylum Chordata; class Chondrichthyes; order Carcharhiniformes; family Carcharhinidae; genus Carcharhinus; species Carcharhinus amblyrhynchos. The sequence goes on along the minus strand of NC_137328.1, from coordinate 90,147,559 downwards.
AAATAAATACTTCATAAGAGCATTAAAGTTGAGTATACCTTTTCATCTCTGTATTTCTCCAGGTCTCTCAGCAGAAGTTCACAACATTTCTTTTGCCCCGCTTGCCACTCACTACTCTATATAATTCCCATCCATCTATTACATCCTTCAATTCTCATCCCATGCAGTGGGGCTGCTGCTGAGCATCCATCACATGGTCAAATGGTCTTTCAACATGCCCATGACCTTTACTTAGAAAGCAGGAGGCATTACCAATACAGATCACAAAACATTGCACTTAATTTCCAAAAGATATTGTTTTCCATGGAGCCACCATCCTTCAGCTCCTTCATCAAAATCTTGTAGTTCCTCACCATCCTCACTGTTGTTACTGATATATAGTAGAATGAGTGCAATGATGTTGGTCTTTTAACCTTTTTTTAAGACTACTAGTTTAATTTCCCTCTGAAGATAGAGCAGAAACTATTGAAGAGAGTAACAGCTATAACAAAGATGACTCATGCAATGAAGTGTTACTATTAATTACATTACTTTTAATTATGCAATTAATTTCTGTCACATTACAAGAGATGGCCTCTTCTACAGATTTATTTCACTTGATGCCTTCTATCCTTCAAAATCATCAGGACTTTCTGCATGTCCAGTTCACCCCTATCTCTTTTTTTATGTTGTTGTTCTACTTAGTCTGCAAACAAACATTGCCAAGTTGGTTGAAACTGATATAATGCCAGATAGTTTAACATTTGTCATTGAGAAAACCATAGAATCTATTATTAAGGAGTTAGTAGCTGCATTTTTAGAAAACAATAACAATGACAAGCAGAGTTAACATGGTTTTGTGCAAGGAAGATTGTGTTTCACCAATTTATTCAAATTTTTTGATGATGTTGCAAGCAAGATGGATAAAGGGGAACTAGTAGATGGAGTGCATTGAGATTTCCAAAAGGCCCTCAGTCAGGTGCCAGATAAAATGTTACAGCACCAGACAAGAACTTATGATGTTGGGGGTGATATATTAGCATGGATAGACAATTGGACAACAAACAGGGAGTAAAATGTCAGAATAACCATAGGGAGAAGGTGATAGTGCAGTGGTAAAAATCACTGGGCCAGCAATAGTCAGGAGGAATTGCCCAGTGAGTCCTCAACATCAACCTGGACCCCATGAAATCTTATGACATCAGGTCAAATATGGACAAGGAAATATCCTGCTGATTACCACCTACATCATTCCATCAGCTGATGAATCAGTCAACTTCAATGTTGATCACCATTAAGAGTAGCAGGAGTACCAAATGGACTCTGGGGGAATTTAATTTGCGTCACCAAGAGTGGCTTGGTAGAAATACTACTGACCTAGTGGCTGAGACCTAAAGGACATAGGTGCTAGGGTGTGTCTGTAGCAGATAGGACTAACGAGAAGAAAAACCCTATTTGACCTTGTCATCACCAATCCATGTGTTGCAAATGCATTTGTCCATGTCATCATTGGTAGAAGTGACCAGCATACTGTCCATGTGGAGACAAAGTCCCATCTTCACAATGAGAATACACTCCATCATGTTGCATGGCATTACCAATGCATTAAATGGGATAGAGTATGAACAGATCTAGAAACTCAGAGCTGGCCATGAGATGCTGTGGGTCATCAGCAGCAATAGAATTGTATACAACAACAACCTGTAACTTGCTGCTCTGGTACACCCACACTCTACCATTACCATCAAGCCCAGGGATTAAGCTTTGTTCAATCAAGAGTGCACGAGGACATGCCAGGAGCAACACCACAACTAAAAATGAGGTGTCAACCCGATGAAGCTATAACACAGGAATACTTGCATGCCTAACAGCAGAAGCAGAATGTGATAGACAGAGCTAAGCGATTCCACAACCAAAGTATCTAAGATCTGCAGAGCTACTACATTTAGTCATGAGTGGGAGTGAGTAATTAAACAGTGCAGGATGAGGCTCTACAAATATCTTCATCTTCGGTGATGGCGGAGCCCAGCACATCAGCACAAAAAATAAGGCTGGAGCATTTACAGCTATCAGTCAGAAGTGCTGACTGGATGAGCCATCTCAGCCTCCTTGACATCAGAGGCCAGTTTGTGGCCAATTTGATTCACTCCATGTGAATCAGGAAGCAGCTGAAGGTACTGAATATTGCAAAGGTTCAGGGCCTTGCCAATATTCTGGCAATAGTTCAGAAGGCTAGTGCTCCAAAACTAGCCTTGCCCCTAGCCAAGTTGTTCCTATAAAACTGCAAAACTGGCATCTATACAGCAACATGGAAAATTGCCCAGGTACGTCCTGTCCACAAAAGTCAGGGGAATCCAACATGGCTAATCATTCTATTCTCAATAATCTACAAAGCGATGGGAGATACCATCAACAGTGCTATCAGACGGAACTTATTCAGCAACAACCTGATCATAGATGTTCGGTCTAGATTCCTCCAGGACAACTCTGCTCCTAACCTCATTTCAACCTTGGTCCAAACATGGACAAACAGCCAAACTCAAGAGGTGATGAGAGTGACTGCCCCTGACAGCAAGGCAGCATTTGATCGAGTGCAGTATCAAGGATCCAAGGAAAACTGGAGTCAATGGCAATAAGAGAGAAAATGCTCCATTGGTTGGATTCATACCTGGAACAAAGGAAAATGACTACAGTTGATGGAAGGCTATAATCTCAGTCCCACGAAACAACTGCAGAAATTCCTCATGGTACCATCCTAGGCCCTACCATCTTCAACTGCTTCATCAGTGACCATCATTTGGCCAGAATTGGAGATGTTTACTGTTTATTGCATAATATTCAGCAGCAATTGCAACGCCTCAGAAACTAAAGCAGTCTGTGTCCATATGCAGCAATACATACATTCACGCTTGGGCTGATAAATAGCATGTAATATTTGTGTCACACAAGTACCAGGCAATGACCATCTTCAACAAGAGATCTCCCCTTGACATTCAATGGTATTATCGTGGCCAACTCCCTGCTACCAACATCCTAACGTTGTCATTTACCAGAAACTGAATGTGATTAGCCGTATAAAAACTGTGACTGCAAAAGAAAGTCAGAGGCTGGGAATCCTCTTGACTCTCCAAAACCTGTCTACCACCTACAAGACACTCAGGAATGTGATGGAGTATTCTCCACTTGCCTGGATGAATACAACTCCAACAACACTGGAGGAATTTGGCAGCACTCAACACAAAACAATCTGCTTGATTTGCACACAATTCAGCACCATCAACATTCATTCCCTCCATCATTGATGCACAGTGGCAGTAGTATGTACCATCTACAAGATGTACTACAGCAACTCACCAAGGATCTTCATGTCGCACTTTCAAATCCATGACCTCTACCACCTGGAAGGACAATAGTAGCAGATTCATGAAAATACCACCATCTTTTAACCACAAACCATCTTAACTTGGAACTTCTCTCTCCCTGGGTCAAATTCCTGGAACTCTCTCTTGAATTGCACTGTGGGTGTAACTACACCACATGGACTGCCACAGTTCAAAAAGGCAGCTCACCATCACCTTCTAAAGGACAATTAAGAATAAGCAATAAATGCTGAGCTAAATGATCAACGATGCATCCCATGAAAATATTTTTTGAAATGGGTCATTTTCGGAAAACTGTAACTAATGGAGTACCACGGGGACCAGTACTGGAACCTCAACAAGTTGCAATCTACATTAATGATTTGGATGAGGGAATCAGCTGTACTGTGGCCAAATTTAGTGACGATACAAAAATAGGAAAATAGGAAAGCAAGCTGTGAGGAGGAAAAAATGGGCTCAATTTTACCATCGTCCATTTTTGGGCACGGAATCTTGGTAAAGTCGGGCATGAGGTGAGTAGTGCGATCCGCTCCCACCTCTGAGCCAGCTCCCCCTTTACCAAGGCTCGAAAATGGCCGTGATCGGGACTGCGGCCTAAACGGGCACGACCGCAATTTAAATGGATTTAAATACATTTATCCACCTACCACTGCATTCACCAATCCGGAATCAGCGCAAAACAGACATGCTCCATCAGTGAGGGTTAATGAGGAGGTAAGTGCATAGCGTCCAACAGCTCTCTGCTGTCCACAGGTATCCTCTCATTGCGGCCATTTTCTTTCTCGGGTTGATGGTGGCACTGCAAGTGTGTGGGGGAGTGAGGACTCTTGCACTCCGATGTCTGACTTGCAGCATGGACCCGGTCTCAGCACTGATCTCGGGTCTTGTGGTGCTGCTGGGTCCTCATGTACTCCGCTTACTTCCAGCTGAAGGATGTGCACAAAGCCCTTGCAAATTGTACTGCTGTAGCCTCTCAACTTTGCAAAGTAGTATGATTGTGGGCAGCGTGCGGCTGGGCGAATTGCAGGGGGCTTGAGATTGTGGAGAGTATGTGGCTGAGGGATTTGTGGGGTCCTGTGATTGAGGGGAGCATGTGTCTGGGGAATATGGGGAGGCTGTGATTGTGGGGAGCACGTGGATGGGGGAATGGGGGTGCTGTGATTATGGGAGCATGTGGCTGGGGGAATTGGGGTGGGGGGGCGCTGTGATTGTGGGGAGTAAGTGGCTGGGGGAATTGGGGGGAGGCTGTGATTGTGGGGAGCATGTGGCTGGGGGAATTGGGGGGGGGCTGTGATTGTGGGGAGTAAGTGGCTGGGGGAATTGGGGGGAGGCTGTGATTGTGGGGAGCATGTGGCTGGGGGAATTGGGGGGGGCTGTGATTGTGGGGAGCATGTGGCTGGGGGAATTGTGGGGGGGCTGTGATTGTGGGGAGCATGTGGCTGGGGGAATTGTGGGGGGGCTGTGATTGTGGGGAGCATGTGGCTGGGGGAATTGGGGAGGGGGGCTGTAACTGTGGATGTGCTGGGGCAAGCAGTCACTTACATGTCACAGCAAGTGAGATATTGCAAGCCCAGGCAAGTCATGGCGGTTACAAGTAGTGTGACATGAAACCAAGATCCTGTTTGAGGCCATCTTTATGTGTGCAGAACTTGGCTATCAGTCTCTGCTCAGCGACTCTGCGCTGTCATGTGTCATGAAGGCCGCCTTGGAGAACGTTTACCCAAAGATCAGAGGCCGAATGCCCGTGACTGCTGAAGCGTTTGCCAACAGGAAGAGAACAGTCTTGCCTGGTGATTGTTGAGCAGTGTTCATTCATCCATTGTCATAGTGTCTGCATGGTCTCCCCAGTGTACCATGCCTCAGGACATCCTTTTCTGCAGCGTATTCGGTGGACAACGTTAGCTGAGTTGCAAGAGTATATACCGTGTACCTGGTGGATGGTGTTCTCATGTGAGATGATGGCATTCATGTTGATGACCCAGTATGTTTTGCAGAAGTTGCTGTGGCAGGGTTGTGTGGTGTCATGTTCACTGTTCTCCTGAGGCTGGGTAGTTTGCTGTGGACGATGATCTATTTGAGGTTGTGCGGTTGTTTGAAGCAAAAAGTGGGGGTGTGGGGATGGCCTTGGCAAGATGTTCATCTTCAATGACATGTTGAAGACTCCGGAGAAGATATCGTAGCTTCTTCACTCCGGGGAAGTACTGAATAATGAAGGGTACTCTGTCCGCCACGTCCCTTGTTTGTCTTCTGAAGAGGTCAGTGCGGTTTTTCGCTGTGACGTGCTGGAACTATCAATTGATGAGTCGAACGCCATATCCTGTTCTCTTGAGGGTATCTTCCAGCGATTGGAGGTGTCTGTTGCGATCCTCCTCATCTGAGCAGATCTTGTGTACACAAAGAGTTTGTCCGTAGGGGATGGCTTCTTTAACGTGTTTAGGGTAGAAGCTGGAGACGTGGAGCATCGTGAGGTTATCTGTGGGCTTGCAGTACACTGAGGTGCTGAGGTGACCAGCCTTAATGGAGATGCGTGTGTCCAAGAATGCAACCGATTCCAGAGAATAGTCCATGGTGAGTCTGATGGAACTTGTTAATGTCATCATAAAGTTTTTTGTTCTTTTATAAGCTGCAACATTGTCACACCAGAGTGGTGAGCCTGGGTCTCCGTGTTAGCGAGTTTTTTGGCAGGCAGGCGGGTGATAACGACTCGCTAAGCACTATTATGCTGATGTCCTGGTGCAAATTAGTCTGATTCCAACTTGAGTTCCGCACGCACGCTGGCACCACGTCTGTGTAGTGGGTAAGTGAAACCCCCACACAGGGCCCTGCATGGGTGGGGTCTGAGGAACCAATGGCTTCCTTGCCTCAGTGACAAAGCATTGAGGGAAGAGGATTCCTATTCAAGACAAATCTGAGACAAATTAGTCACAGGTGGGTGATGACAAAACATTTAGTTGCAATAAAGGGATTCAAATCAGAAGTTCTAACACAAAAACATGTGAACAGAAAATGTTAAAGTGCTTAAATACCTTTCTAACTAATGCAGCCCTTCACCCTTGCCCTCTCAGTGCAACTACAACTCGCTAACCTCACGTGGTCTACCACTATGTCTTAGTGACTCCCTGGAATGTATATCGGAGGTGGACGGGGCCAGCTGCCTACCATGCCCCATGGCCTCTGATTGCATGGCAGGCGTCCTCTGGGGGCCCTGCACCTTGACGGCCCTGGCCTGCTTCCAGCTGTCTGGATTGTTTCCATGACTCCCTCTTCATCCCACTGCCCCTGAGATGTCCCGGCACCAGGAAGGAGTCAAAAGGTGTAGGCACAGCCACAGTCTCCTGCTGGAAGGCCCCAGCATGAGCTCGAGCCCTTCCTCCCTTGGGGTTCCTGTGGGCGATGTTCCATGGGACAGCGGTGCTTCTGCAATGAGTTCCAACATCACCTGGTCCCACTAGCCCTGGCGCACCACCTGCGTCCTACCCAAGCCTTCCGACCACTAGCCTTTGATCATTGGCCTTCCCCAGAACTCCCCTGAAATCTGGCTTTTGCAACCACTACGGTCCCCCCCATCCATACCAATCTTGGCCTAGAGAATTCCCCAGACAAGCCTTGATCTCCCATCCTCGGGCCAGCCCTGATCCACCTTCCCCTCATTTGGCAGTGCCAACCATCCCCCCTGATGGCCAGCTCACTGCCACTCTACAGCGATCAGTGGGGGGAGGGCAGCAGGGCCGTGATCAGTGGGGGAGGGAGGGGGTTCACGAGCGGTGTGGGAAGCAAGGGGGTCGGCGGGGATTATATCTCAGGCCATAGACCCCCGCTATTGCTGTTTGTCTGTCAGACTCCTGCTACTGCTAATGTGTAGGTGTAGCCTCAGGAGGTCTGTACATGTGCACTACCTCCCTCTGCAGGATTTCAGGTGCATTAAGTCCCACCCTCAGGTTTCTGCAGTGAGCAACAGACTTGCTCAAAATTTTGCAGCCAGAGTGCATATGGGGGGCCTTGAAAACATGCCCAAAAAACAGATTTGAAACTCTCCCAGTTCCACTCGTGCCTGGTACTTAGAAATAAAGTGGTAAAATTCTGGCCAATTTCTCTGGTTTTCAATTCTATTCCCTGCGCAATAAAGAAATTTATTGTTTGTCCTTTTCAATAGCTTTGTGAACTTGTGTGACTATTTGTAATGATTTCATATATCAGTATTCTTGGATCTCTGCTTTGCTCAGATTCTTATTTCCCAAGGAAATGTTTCTTCTATCAAAATGCACCACCTCACACTTATTCATATTAAAACACTTCTTGCCGTTTTCTTTTGTTTTTTTTACATACCCACTTCACAAGTTTGTTTATGTTTTCTTGTTTTTGTCACAGATCTCCTCAATATTAGCTATCCCTCTTAATTTGGTGTCATCTGCAAATTTTCATACTGTACTTCCAATCTGAGGCCAACCCACTGATGCGAATGGTGAATAATTGTAGTATCAGCATCAATTACTGTGGAACATCACCTCCCACCTTTTGCTAGTCATAACTGCCTTTAGCTTTGAAGTCAATTTGCTATCCATTCTGCTCATTGTCCCCTGATTTCACATGCTCTAATTTTAATCATATGATGCATTCTCAAAGGCCTTGAATTTCCACCAGTGTGACTGAATTGTTGACCTCAGTACTTAGTTTCTTCACTTACTGTCATTTCAGCTCCCACGCACCAAGCTTACACACTGCATTAAGCTTAACAAAGGATTTGTCCTCATACCCCTTTTACAGATTCGTTATTAAAATGATGGCTTGCTAAGGAATGATTCCAGCCAAACACTTTTCTCTTGTTAGACTGCTGGGGGCAAATTTTTAGCAACTGAAGAAACATTAATCTTCATCACTAGAATGCAAATAAATGGATTGCTTTATTACTGTCATCCCAAGACATTTGATAATAACATGTGAGGTTTTGTCAATAAATTGCTCATAGGAATAGCAGCACCACTGGCTTGTTTTACTCAGATCATTCATGAGCCAAACAATACAAAAGCAGCTTTGTATACCTTGGAGATACAATCAAATGATATATGCATGTAATTCCATCTATATTTGCTTCGAGCCTTTAAAATGAAATGAGGTGCACTGACAACTAAGGACACCTCAGACAAAAAAAAATCTGTAAAGTGTGTTTCTTAATGGGAGGAGAACAATTATTGATAGTAATCTAATAAATTATGTCAGAAAGAAGGAAATTTCATGAACTCACTTTGGCTTTTACCTGGTTTTGTTTCACAGAAATATTTGGAAAAGGTAGATTCAGCAAGATCTATTAGTATTGTGTGCAGAGAAGATAGGGAATACAATATTCCTGATTCTAATTGTGTCTGACGCCACACAATCATTATTGTTAAAATTTACAAAACAATATGATACCATTGTATGATACAAAAAAACTGCACAAGTTTGCATTGCAGAGATGTAGCATTCCATTGCACTTACAACCACCCCAACCCATTTGATAATTGCAAGTGAGCATGTTGCAATGGAATATCCAGAAGAAGTCACAGTAAGAAGTCTCAACACCTGGTTTAAGTCCAACCAGTTTATTTGATAGTAATCACACAAGCTTTCGGAAACGGTTTTCCTTTGTCAGGTGAGTGGAAGGTTCTGATCAGAGAAGGGCATATAAAGGCACACACAGTTTACACAATACTGATTAGAATGCAAGTCTTTGCAACTAACCTGCTATTCAGGTCTTAAAGATGCAGACAATGTGAGTGGAGATAGCATTAGCATAGGTTAAAGAGATGTGTATTGTCTCCAGACAGGACAGTAAGTGAGATTTTACAAGCCCAGGCAAGACTTGCAGAGGTGAGTTGAGCACCATATCCTGTCCATCCACCAGGTACACAGCACATCCTCCTCATCTGCTCCATATACACAGGATCTGCTCAGATGAGGAGGATTGCAACAGACAGCTCCAGACGCTGAAAGATGCCCTCATAAGAACAGGATATGGTGCTCAACTCATCGATCAACAGTTCCGGCGTGCCACAGTGAAAAACCGCACGACCTCCTCAGAAGGCAAACACGGGTCACGACGGACAGAGTATCCTTCATCATCCAGTACTTCCCCGGAGCAGAGAAGCTATGACATCTTCTCCGGAGTTTTCTACACATCATTGATGAAGACGAACATCTCACCAGGGCCATCCCCACACCCCCACTTCTTGCCTTCCAAACAACCGCACTACCTCAAACAGACCGTTGTTCACAGCAAACTCCCCAGCCTTCAGGAGAACAGTGACCACAATACCACACAACCCTGCCACAGCAACCTCTGCAAGACATGCCCGATCATCGACATGGATACCATCATCTCAAGTGAAAACTCCATTCACCTGGTACACAGCGCATACTCTTGCAACTCGACCAATGTTGTCTATCTAATACGCAGCAGGAAAGGATGTCCCGAAGCATGGTACATTGGGGAGACCATGCAGACACTATGACAACGGATGAGTGAACATCGCTCGACGATCACCAGGCAAGACTGTTCCCTTCCTGTTGGCGAACTCTTCATTTGATCTCTGATCTTTGGGTAAGCGTTCTCCAAGGTGGCCTTCACGACACACGATATTGCAGAGTCACTGACCAGAGACTGATAGCCAAGGAAAGGCTGAGGGACTTGAGGTTATTTTCATTAGAGGGAAGAAGGTTACGAGGTGACCTAATTGAGGCATACAAGATGATCAAAGGATTGGATAGGGTGGACAGTGAGAGCCTTTTACCTCGGATAGTGATGGCTAACACGAGGGGACATAGCTTTAAATTAAGGGGTGGTAATTATAGGACGGCTGTCAGAGGTAGGTTCTTTACTCAGAGGGTAGTAAGGTCATGGAACACCCTGCCTGCAGCAGTTGTGGACTCGCCAACTTTAAGGGCGTTCAAATGGTCAGTGGATAGGCATATGGATAACATTGGAATAGTTTAGGTTAGAGGGTCATTAGATTGTTGCACTGACCAGTGGAACCATCGAGGGCTGAAGGGCCTGTACTGCGCTGTAATGTTCTATGTTCTAAGTTCCGCACACATGAGCATGGCCTCAACCGGGATCTGGGATTCATGTTGCACTATCTGTAACCCCCATGACTTGCCTGGGCTTGCAGAATCTCACTTACTGTCCTGTTTGGAGACAATGCACATCTCTTTAACCTATGCTAATGCTATCTCCACTCACATTGTCTGCACCTTTAAGACCTGAATAGCAGGTTAGTTGCAAAGACTTGCATTCTAATCAGTAGTCTGTAAACTGTGTGTGATTTTACATGTCTTTCCCTGATCAGAACCTTCCACACACCTGACGAAGGAACACCGTTTCCGAAAGCTTGTGGGATTACTATCAAATAAACTGGTTGGACTTAAACCTGGTGTTGTGAGACTTCTTACAGTGTTTACCCCAGTCCAACACCAACAACTCTACATCTGAAGAAGTCATCCAGATAATCCTGGCTAAAAACTCTCCTGGGCATTTGGACAGACACTTAAAGGGACATCTATTCTTCCCTCCCAAAGTATATTTGAAATACTGAAGTAGGCTATTGAATTTTAACATGTTTGTGGAACCCCACTCCTCAACAGAATATTTACTTGTGTCCTTGTGAAAATCCCTATGTTAATTATAAATGGAATTATTTCCATGAAAACCAGATGGTTGTTCCAAATGAAGCCACAAAGGCAGTGATAATCAGACTTGATTAACAGACTGTTGAATCTAAAGAAGGCTTTGGTAAAGAACAAGGAAACTCATCCCATCGCTTTCATCTCCCCAGTGTTTTGTCACACACCAGAAACTTAAACACAAAAATCAAGGCTTATACTTGCAGCACAGTACAAAAATCAAGGTTGCTACTCCACTGAAGCCATGAGGGAGTACTGCACTGTCGAAGGTGCCATCTTTCAAATGAACTGTAGTCCTGTCTGCTCTCATAAGTTGGATGTAAAAGATCTCAAGGCACAAATTTGAAGAAATAACAGTGTCCTGGCCAATATTTACCGATAAACATCATAAAAACAGATAATCTGGGCATTACCATATTGTCTTGTGCATTGGCTGCCTCAATTTCTACATAAGAGTGACTACATTTCAAAAATATTTCAATGGCTGTAAAGCACTTTGCAATGTCAGGAAAGGTACTATATAAACACTTGTATTTCTGTTTTTGAATCAACAGATTTGCAAATGAGTATAAATGGAAATTAGCTCTGAAGCTCTCTCAAGAAGCCAATGAGAATGTAACATGTTACCCAGGCCAAAGTGAGAGAGGAGGTAACTGGTACACTAGAATGCTTTACAATTGAGAAGAACATAGAACATTACAGCGCAGAACAGGCCCTTCGGCCCACAATGTTGCACCGACCCATTAAAAAACAATGACCCTCTAACCTAAACCAAACCCTTACCATCCATAAACCTATCCACGGATCTCTTAAACGCCCCCAAACTAGGCGCATTTACAACTGCAGCAGGCATCTGAGGAAAAAGGCTATCACTGTCCACCCTATCTAAACCTCTAATCATCTTATATGTTTCAATAAGAGGAGGTGTTAGTCTTTATTAAAAGATGTAACGTACCAGAACCAGATGAAATATATCCAAAAGTATGAGGGAGGTAAGAGTGAAAATTGCAGAGGCATCAGTGATAGTATTTCAGTCTTCCTTAAACACAGGAGTGGTGCCAGAGGACTGGAGAATTGCAAATGTTGCTCCCTTGTTCAAAAAGGAGTGCAAAAATAAAGTTCACAGCCACAGACTATTACTTCACCAGTAGGGAAACTTCTAGAAACTATAGTACAGGATAAAATTAGACAAATGCAAGATAATTAAGGAAAGGCAGATAGATTAATTAAGGAAAAATCATGCAGGTTTTTGAGGAGGTAATAGAGAAGGTTGATATGCGACGTGGTGTTAATAATTTTCAAAAGGCATTTGATACAATGTCACACAACAGACTTGTGAGCAAAATTCTAGCTCTTTGAATAAAAGGGAAAGTAGACACTAAGATTGGCTGAGTGGCAGGAGATGATTAATTTTCTGATTGAGGGAAGATTTGTAGTAGAGTTCTCAGACATCAGTGAAGGAAACCTTGCTCTTGCCTAGCCAGCGATGCCCACATCCAATGAATGAATAAAGAAAAGGAAGAATCTGGAGAGACAGGGAAAAACAAAGCGAGAATTTCTAATGGAGGTGCAGGAACAGAAAGACCTTGGGTATTTGTACATAAGTTATTGAAGGTGGCTGGTATGTTGAGAGAGCAGTTAAAAAAGTGTTTCATATCTTAGACTTTGATAGGGCCATTGAGTTCAAGAGTAAGGAGCTCATGTTGAACTTGTATAAGACACTAGTTAGGCATCATCTCGAGTACTGCATTCAGTTCAGGGCACCATACTTGAGGAAGGATGTGAAGGCATTGGAAAGAGTACAGGGGAGAGTCATAAGAATGATTCCAGGGTTAAAGAACTTGAGTGATTAGGATAGATTGAAGAGGTTAGGACTATTCTCCTCGGAGAGAAGCCTTGATTGAGGTATTCAAGGTCCTGGAAGATATGGGCAGAGTAAACAGTGAGAAACTGCTCCCATTCAAAAGAGCATCAAGACCAAGAGGGCACAGATTCAAAATAATTAGTGGAAGGAGTAAAAGTGATGAGAATTTTTTTTGACCCAAAGGGTTGGAGTCTGGAACAAACTCCCTAAGATGGTGGAGAAGGCAGGCTCAATTGAGGTTTTTAAAAGGAAATTGAATTGCTATCTGAAAAGAAACAATGTGCAAGGTTATGGGAATAAGGGGGGGGGATGGTTGGACTGAGTGGAACGCTCATTCACAGAGCCAGTGCAAACTTGATGGGCTGAATGACCTCCTTCTGCACTGTAAAGATTTTGTGATTCACAAGTTAAGATCATGATTCAAGCTTATTCTATAATCCTATAATGCTAAGAAAAATAAAAGGCTTCGCAGAAGATATATCTTTGATTTTAAATGCAACATGTTTACAAATTTCTGACCTCCAAAAATTGAATGAATACTATAAACTGCAATGCTTACAGTTAACTTAAGATCCATGGAATTTGCCAAAATTAACATTTATAATGTTATTTACTTATTTGCAGGCTTATTGTACTCAGTACATTTCTCCGCTGCAAAACTTTGGTTTGTTGTTATTAATTCACTGTGTATGTGGGGTAGTGTCAATTATATCAATGGCTGCAGTGATACATGATGCACAAGAATATAATCATAGTTGTTATAAAATAGTCAACCAATGGCATTTTGTATTACCTCATTGCACAGTTGTTGTGAATTATGTATTGGAAAGGTTTTTTCCTCATTTCAGTTACAAATGTGATAAAGCACAAGAGTGCAGCCTTGTGGTGAAAAAGCACAATAGAACACCGAAGTAGAGGATTCAGGTTCAATCCTCCAGTGTTTTTAAATTCCTGACTTCTGCCTCGCTGCTGTGGAAAGAGGGCAATTCAAAGCGAGAGCAGCCACCAGACTGTGACTGACCTGTTCCCTTGAGGCTGACCTGCATGAAATGGGTCAAAACAAAAATCAATACACAAACAACCACTAACTCCCTAGTTGGTTTGTGAGGAAAGAAGATCTGTGTTACCTTGACAACCGTTGAAAGAAAAACAATCAAACTGGCTTCAACAATTAAAAGAAAATACTGTAGTGTTGTGAAAGATTTTCATAATACTGGCACATAAAAGAGCAGGTATTATCTCCTTGTGTAAGAGTGCCCCCTTGTGAGAGAAGTGCTGTCACTATGCTGGGGGGACGTTTTGTATTTTGTACTATCTCTTACACCAAGGCTTGATCTGAAATGTTTCACATATAAAACTGTAATGCACTGGATATTAATTTGAGATAATTGTGTATTAGAATACTTAGTGGCATTCTCTTGTTTTGGACTGGAAAATTATTGTAATTATCAAATTATAGCTTTATACAATGCAAGAAGGCTGTTTAGCACTTTGAAGCTGTTACTTCAGCACCAGAAGTGCTGAATGTGTTACCAAAGGGTTATGTGACTTAGCAAGGCTTGAAAAGACCTGTTTACAATGCTGTTACTCAACCAGGTGCTCCAGTTTCCTCCCACAATCTAAAGATGTGCAGGTTAGGTGGATTGGCCATATCAAATTGCCCATTAGTGTTAGGGGGATTAGCAGGATAAATACATGGGGTTACGGGCATAGGCCTGAATGCAATTGATGTTTGTACAGGCTCAATGGGCCAAATGGTCTCTTTCTGCACTGTAGGTATTCTGTGATTGTATGAAATTCTGAATCAAAATACTGAGATCTGATGCCATGTCAGGTTGGCTCAGTTAACACACCTGAGCCAGAAGATGGAGAGTTCAAGACCAATCTCATGATTGGAGCACATAATCTAACACTGCTGATGGAATGAATGGGCCAGAATTCTTTAACATCAGTTGGAGCTACTGTCTTTTGGATGAAATGTTAAAACAAAGCTGTGTGTACCTGCTCAGGCAGGTGTTACAGATCCCTGACACTATATGAAAAAAAAGAGTTCTCCAGTTACCCTGACCAACATGTATCCCTCAACCACATCATGAAAACAATATACTTGGTCATTTATCCCATATTATTTGCTGTATGTAAATTGGCTACTCTTTACAAAATTGACTGCACTTCAAAAAAAAAGTACTTAATTAGTTCTAAGGCATCTTGGTACATTGAGATGGTTAAAGGTGATTTATAAGTACAAATTCTTCCATTGTTTCTGAACTGAGTTTTCAATGGTGTATCCATTCAGTTTTCAAAGCCTGAAATCATTGGTAAATGCTTTCAATTTGGAGGATGTCAGTGTCCCTATGGACAATGGATGAGATTGTGCTTGCAGTTGCCACTCACTCCAGGAGGTACTGCCTTCTATGATGGTGTTACTGAGGATATAAATGGCTTCTGCCACAAACTCGTCCATCTACTGCGCATCATGCAAGGTGTTTGGTCCACAGTTCACGCTAACAATTTATAGTTTGAATTAAAAAATAAGTTTTTCAATTTGTAGGTTGCACTAAATTGGGAGGAATAATCAGCCTCAGAGAAATTAAATAAGATGATCTTAATAAACTTATAGATGGCATATAATCAGCAAATAAAGGTCAAAGATTAATGTGAGTTATTACATTTTAGTCAGAGACGGATCGAAGTCCCATATTAAAAAAGACAAGAAACTAATTGGGTAGAGGGACAAAGCAACAAGGGGTACAATGTCTTCTCTGCAAAACCTGCCATCCCTCCTCCCCCAGCCCCCACCAACTCCTCTCTCCCTCCTCATTAGGTTCTAGGTTCCTTTCATAAGAACATAAGAACTAGGAGTCCCTCGAGCCTGCTCCACCATTCAATAAGATCATGGCTAATCTTTTTGTGGACTCAGCTCCACTTACCCACCCACTCACTATAACCCTCAATTCTTTTACTGTTCAAAAATTTATCTATCCTTGCTTTAAAAACATTCAATGAGGTAGCATCAACTGCTTCACTGGGCAAGGAATTCCACAGATTCACAATCCTATGTGTGAAGAAGTTCCTCCTCAACTCAGTCCTAAATCTGCTTCCCTTTATTTTGAGGCTTTGCCCCTTAGTTCTAGTCTCACGTGCCAGTGGAAACAACTTCCCTTATCTATTCTTTTCATAATCTTATGTTTCTTTAAGATCTCCCCTCATTCTTCTGAATTCCAATGAGTATAGCCCCAGGCTATTCAGTCTCTCCTCATAAGCCAAGTCTCTCAACTCCGGAATCAACTGAGTGAATCTCCTCTGCACCCCGTCCAGTGCCAGTATATCTTCTCTCAAGTAAGGAGTGCTAGTATACCCTTTCTCAAGTTTCTTGCCCACAAATGCTAAAACTGACCTATTTGTGGCAACAATGATCCTCTTCATCCTTCTTCCTACAGTCCTGGCAGCACCCAGTTTAAAGTTTATTTATTAATGTCACAAGTAGGCAACTGCAATGAAGTTACTGTGAAAATCCCCTGGTTGCCACACTCCAGCACCTGTTCAGGTACACTGAGGGAAAATTTAGTATGGCTAATGCACCTAACCAGCACATCCTTCGGACTGTGGGAGGAAACCAGAGCACTCAGGGGAAAACCCATGGAAACATGGGGAGAATGTGCAAATGCCACACACACAGTGACTCAAGCTGGGAATCAAACCCAGGTTCCAGCACTGTGAGGCAGTAGTGCCAACCACTGTACCCACTGCTGGAACTGCTAGCCAAACAGATTGACCAACAGCTTTTGACTGCACAACCTCCTCATACTGAGAACCAGAAGACCCATCACTAACCGCCTTAGATCATCCTTATTGGTGTGTTATCATGGTAGGGTGGGCCTCTTCAGAACCTATCAGCTTCTGACTAACTTTCCTTCCAGGAGGGGGGGGACAGGACAGTGGTAAGCACTCGTGCCTAGCACCTTTACCCCCTATAAACACAGCCCTTGGAGTATTGAATGTAGTTCTGATCACCATGTTATAAACATAGAAATTTTAAACAGGAATAGGACATTAAAGGTTATAAAGGCACCACAAAGGATGTAAAAAAAATTTGCAAGGACGATAACAAAATTCTAAGACTGTACCCATCAGGAAAGGATAAAGATATTGGCTTTCTTTCTTTTTAAAATCTTAAGTTTAAGGGGTGACCTATTAGCAATTAGACATAAAATTATGAAAGCTTTGATAGCATTGTACAAAAACACTGTTCCACTTGTAGAGAAGAACAAAACTAGAAGCATTGCAATAAGATTATCACCATAAGAGATCAAATAGGGAACTTGGAAGAAACATCCTTACCCAAAAAGTGGTTAGAATGTGGAACTCATGGTTACAATGAAATAATTGAGATGAATAGTATAGATAAATTTCAGGGAATCTGGGGAAGTGTATGAGTGAGAAGGCAATAGAGGGTTATGCCAATTAAGTTAGATGAGGAGAGGCCCATGTGGAGCATAAACCCTGACATGGACAAGTTGGGCTGAACTGCCTGCATTTGAGCTACATATTCTGGTCTAAATCTTTGCAGTTGCCTCCACATGTTTTTAATCTAGAATCTAGGGATGAATGTTTCCAAAGGAACATCAGCTTTTGTCACATTACTTCCTTGTATTCATAGAATCCTACAATGCAAAAGGAGGCTATTCAGCCCATCGAGTCTGCATTGACCACAATCACACCCAGGCCCTATCCCCATAATCCCATGCATATACCCTAGCTAGCCCCCCTGATACTAAGGGGCAATTTAGCATGGCCAATCCACCTAACCAACACATCTTTGGACTGTTGGAGGAAACCAGAGCACCCAGAGGAAACCCATACAGGCACAGGGAGAATGTGCAAACTCCACAGTGACCCAAACTGGGATTTGAACCTGGGATACTGGCACTGTGAGACAGCAGTGCTAACCAGTGCCACCATGCCGTCCAATGACTCCAAATAACACTTCCTTGTACTACCTACTATCACCTTGAATTTCAAAGCTCCATTGGTATTATCTTCCAAGCCTGCATCATAAACCACCTGGAAGGACAAGAGCACCAGCTGCAAGCTCCCCTCCAGGCCACACATGACCTTAACTTAGAACCAGTCCTCCACTGCTACTGGATCAAAATCCTGAACTACCTCCACCTGTGGATTGTAGTGGTGCAAGAAGACAATTCACCACCACCTTCTCAACTTCAATGGACAATAAATGTTGATCTAGACTGTGATGTCCACAATCCATAAAAGAATGAAAATATGTAAATATTCTGAAATCTGTGGTCAATTTCACAAAGTCTGAGCTGGTGTTCCTCAAAGGGAGTAGGTGTTTGATTATTCAGATGGATTTCTGATCTCTCAACCAAGCCTGATTACATATGCTCCAACCTGCATTCAATCCCAGCAAAGAATATCCCACCTTGGCCTGCACTCTCTTGAGGTGAACAGGCCAAGCTGAGAATTTTCCCCGGTTTACCTCAAGAATGAAAATCCAGGCTAATAGCTATCCACCTGAATTTTATCATTGCCTATTCCTTTTCACTTTCTTCACTGGGAGGGCATCCTGCACATGTTCATTTTCTTACACACCCTGCAGACCTTGTTCTCATGCACATAGGTAAAGTCAAGGGCTGAGGCTTTTCCAGCACTGCATTGTGGATCCTTATCCCTGCCTGACACACAGCCACAGACACCTAACTCTGACCATTGACCAATTTGAGAGCCCTACTTAATTTAACCACTATGCCTACTTCAGGAATAGTGAAAATTTAACTCTCCCCCTCAGCGCCCCATAATTCCTACAGTTCCAACTCTAGCTTGATAATTCTGAGCTGACTTTAGATTTGATTTATATGATTTATTATTGTCACATGTATTGGGATACAGTGAAGAGAATTGTTTCCTGCACATTATACAGACAAAACATACCTTAAATATGGTAGGTCCATTCAAAAGTCTGATGGCAGCAGGGAAGTCAGTTGGTATGTGTACTCAGACTTTTGTATCTTTTTCCTGACAGGAGAAAATGGAAGAGAGTATGTCCAGTGTGCACGAGGTCCTTGGTTATACCGGCTGCTTTTCTGAGGCAGTGGGAAGTGTAGATGGAGTCAATGGATGGAGGCTGGTTTGCGTGATGGACTGGGCTACGCTCACCACCTTTTGTAGTTTCTTGCAATCTTGGTCAGAGCAGGAGACATACCAAGCTGTGGTACATTTGGGAAGGACATTGTTTGAATGCAGGCACTTGACATGGACGCATGAGTGAAAAGTAGAAATAATTAAATGAAGGTTAGAATTAAATGAAGGATGATTGCAAATTTGCATAGTTCCATATTTTGGGAAAAGGAAGCAGTTTGATTCAGAAAATGTTTCCAATCCCAAATAAATGAACCCTTTTTCAGCTGAAATCAGGAACTATTCTGAAATACCATGCAATATGACTAAAAGCGACAGACATATAGCTCATCCTGAAGCTGGACTAGGAATGAAAACCAAAAATGCTGGAAACACGTAACAGATCAGGCAGCATAAGGAGAGAGAAAGACAGAGGGCTCAAATTTACCATGCCTGTTTTCAGGCATGAGAAACCGGAAAGTGGGGCATGAGGCAAGTAGCGCGTTCCATGTCGTCTAGGTGCCAGTTCCTCCTTTAACAAAGGCCCAAAAATGGATGTGATTGGAACCATGCCCAAAATGGGCACAACGGCCATTTGAATGCATTTAAATTGAATTAATGGGCTGCACGCCCAACTTTACCAGCACTCCCCCTTAACGACCGTGTTTGCCAATCCTGAATCGGCATGAATCAGACATGCTCCATAAAAGTCAGTCAGAAGAAGGAGGGAGCAGAGAGCCCGGCAGTTCTGTGCACAGGTGTCATTTGAACAGATGTCGGACACCATGTGTCGCCGACATCTCCACCTTCAAAAGGAGACAGTGCAACACCTGTGCCACTTGTTGCAGGGCTTGGCACCTGGAGGTGGGAGGAGAGGCAGGCACTCACTCTCGGTGGCTGCTCTGAACTTTAATGCGACTAGCTCCTTCCAGACCTCGAGAGGAGATGTCTGTGTCACCTCCCAATCAGCTGGGTACACTTGTGTCAGTCAGGTCCTGTTTGCCCAGGCTGGGCAGTACATTAAACTTAACCTGGACCAGGCCCATCAGGAAGCCTGGGCTACAGGGTTCACAGCCATTGCGGGGGATGCCTAACGTGCAGGGGGCAATCGATTGCGCACACGTCACCCTCAAGGCCCCCCTACAGAATCCGTGGAGATTCATCAACAGAAAGGGATTCCACTCCTTGAATGTTGAACTAGTGTGCGACCATAATATGAACATTATGCATGTCTGCGCAAGACATCCAGGTAGTGGGTGCATGGCAGTTTCATTGTCAGGAGCTCGGGCATCCCGGAGGCATTTGAGGAGGAGCCAACTGCAACGGCTTGAGAGTGATATGGGTTACCCGCTCCGGACATGGCTGATGATGCCTGTGACGGAGGTAGAGACCCTCTATAATGAGGTCTGTGCAGCACCTCGCAATAGGGAGAGGTGCACTGGGTTCCTCAAAATCTGATTCCGGTGCCTGGACCGATCTGGAGGTGCCCTCCAATACAGTCCAGTGATTTCTTCCCACATTGTGCAAGGCACGACCACAATCTGGCTCTACAGGAAGGTGACATATTGAAGGAGGAAGGGGACATGGAGATTGAACAGCCAGTCGTTGCTGGGGAGGATGACCAGCAGAAGGAGAAGGAACAGGAGGAGGAAGATGAGGAAGAACACCAACCAGGTGCTGAAGGGCCAGCAGCTCAAATGAGACATGTGAAGGCAACAAGGAAGGCCCTGATCACTAGACGGTTCAGTAACTAGGGGTTTGTGTCTGTGGGTTCCAACCCCCCACTCTCAAAATTCCTTCTATCTTCTGCAACACTGTCACACTAAATTGATGGGCCTGCGTACTCTGTGTCAGCAAGTTTTTTGGCAGGCAGGAGGGTGGTGACGACTTGCTAAGCACCATTATGATGATGCCCTGGTGCAAACTAGTCTGATTCCTACCTGAGCTCCGCATGCACGCTGGCACCTGGGCCCACGTCTGTGTAGTGGGTAATATCTGAAACCCCCAAACAGGGCCCTGGGGCGGGTGGACAAGAGAGAATCGCTCACGGGCTCGAGGAAGCCAATGCCTTTCTTTCCTCAGTGAGAGAGCATTGAGGGGCCTCCCCAGCTGACATCAATATGAAACATTGTTCAGGCGATCATCAATGGAAGAGGATTCCTATTCAAAACTAATCTAAGGCAAATTAGCCACAGGTGGGTAATGCAAAAACATTTACTTGAAATAAAGGTGTTTAAAATCTGGCATTCTAACATGAAAACTTGTGAACAGAAAATGTTAAAGTGCTTAAATATCTTTCTAACTAGTGCAGCCCATCACTCTTGCCTTCTCAATGCAACTACAATTTCTAACCTTATATGGTTACCACTACGTCTCAGTAACTCCCCAGAATGTACATCAGAGGTGGAAAGGGCCAGCTACCTACCTCACCCCATGGCCTGTGATGCAGATAGCGGATAGCCTCTGGAGGCCCTGGACCCTGAGAGCCCTGACCTGCTTCCAAGTGTCTGGATGTTTCCATGACATCCTCTTCATCCCACTGCCCTCGAGATGCCCCAGGTTCAGGAAAGGGAGAGTCAGAAATTATAGCCACAGTATCCAGCATGGGCTCGAGCCCTTCCTCCTCCCTTGGGGTTCCTGGGTCACTCCGTGGGAAGGCAGTGCTTCTGCAGTGAGCTCCAGCATCACCTGCTACTCCTAGTCTGGAGGACCACCTGCATCCTTCCCCTGTTTGAACACTCTGCGATGGCCACTTGAGTCAGGGGCCACTTCTCAACGGCCACAGCTCTGCAACCCCTCAGCCGGACTCTCTGTAACTAGGTCAAGTTCTCAGGGGCTGCTACTGTAGCCTGCTGTGTCTCACGCTGTCCTGCTCGGTCTCCTACAAGCTGTCAGCCATGTGCTGCAGAACCTCAAGATGCCTGTTCAGCTGTGACATACTGTGATTCAGCCACGGCCCTCTACGATTCTGCTGGGACTTGACCATCGCTTGGAGTTGCCACGCACGTTGAGGATCCCAAGCCCCAGGCTTCCTATTGCAGTTGGCACCCTTGCAGTGTTGGCCTGGGAAGCACAAAAGACGGGCAATAGATGATCCACCTGAAAGCCTTGGGACCCCTCCCAGCTACCTCGTAGTCAGTCCAGTGTTGCCATTAGACCCTCCTGCATTCTCTGGCTCTGTTGCTACATCTCCAGCAGCTGAGGGAGAAGTGATCTCAGAGGACCAGCATGTTGCCTGGGGCCATTTGGTCCTCGCCTATGGCAGGTTCCTGCATGCTAGAGGCCTCGGACATTCCCTGATGTACACTATCAGACATGTCGTGCTCACCAGAAAGTAACCCAAAAGCCTCACCACTAACTGGACCACCGATATGTCAGTATCTGGGATGGTGAGTTGTGAAGTGGTAACTGACAGCACTCTGAGGTCCCTTCACCCATATCCTCCGAGGACTCGTCTGAGCTATCTGGACCAGGATGGGCAGGAGCTACAGTATGGGCCTGGAGTCCAGAGAACCCTGGGGCGTCCAGATGAGTCCGTGCAACACAGGACACAACGTTAAGTGCAAGGGAGGGAGAGGAATCCGGGATACCAAGCTTGTGATTCACATTTCTCCATTGAACATAGAGCAAAGCACCAAGAAAATTACGTCACAGGAGCAGGCCCTTCGGCCCTCCAAGCCTGCAGTGACCAGGCTGCCCATCTGATTTGTAACTCCCTACCCTTCCGGAGACAATATGCTTCTATTCCCATCCCATTCACAAAGCTGTAAAGACAACCCTTAAACAGTCACTATCATATCTGCATCCACGACCTCCCAAAACAGCAAGTTCTAGGCACCCACTACCCTCTGTGCAAATAAACATATCTCATACATCTCCCTTAAACCTTACCTCATGCCTCCAAGAAGTTGCCTCAAAGTGAGTGGAGGAATGAGAGGTGCCTCAAGTCGCTGACAGCTCACGTCTCCCCTTCACTGGAGAGCTCTTGCACCCGCTCCACAACCCCTTGTCTGGCTCACCACCCCATCTTCACCTTCTCACTGGCGTTATGGTTGTTCTTCTCCTGTGGAGACAGAAGGAGTCATGAAAGAAATGGTGGCATGATTCCTTCAAGGTATCAGGTGGTGGCCCTTAGAGGGCAAGCGCAGTGGGGCTCTTGAGGGGGATAGGAAGGAGCTGCTAGGGGGTCAGGGGCTGGAAATATGCAGGGTGCTGGGGATGGGTAAATCTGGGAGAGATTTGGGGAAGATGAAAGATGAGGTTCAGCACTCACTCTTGCTGCATGGATGAGGTCATTGACTTTTTCCTGACACAACTTCCTCCCAGGCTACATTTCGATCAGAGCCCCTGGGTCTGTGTCCTCCTGGGGGGTGAAGAGGCTGTCCTGCCTCACCTCTGCTGCATCCAGCAGCCTCCAGAGGTCACCCTCAGACAATCAGGCAGTTGATCATCAGCACATTTTGTACAGGAATGCCTGCCTGCCTATCCATTCTTGAGTTTTTAATGGAGTTGCCCCTCGTTAGGGCAGATCAGCTGCAGGCAGTTTAGCAGAGCGTTCCAGCAAGTTCCATGCAGTTTGCTTGTTAGCATTGAGGGGAAGGCAAGTGAGCGCTTGCAGGTGTGCTGTTGGGGAGGCGGTGCAGGGGGAGGGGGTGGTTGGTGGATCAGTGTCTCAAAGATTGGGGACAGGGGAGAGAGGGGGAGGTGTCACACAGCTGTCAGAGACTGGAGGATACAGGGCTTTGCACGAGAGGGTCCGAGGTGGGGGTGAGGGGGATCACTCTGCCTGGTACTGGTACAGTGGAGGGAGGAAGTGCATCTGTCAGCCTGGGATTGGTGGGGGAGAAGGGGGTCCGCTGCCGCTCTGCCTGAGATTGGTGGAGGAGAAAGGGGGTTCTGCTACCTCTCTGCCTGAGATCACGGGGGGTGGGGGGGGGAGTCGGCTGCCACTGTGCCTGAGATTAATGGGGGGAGGGGGTCCGCTGCCACTCTGCCTGAGATCAGTGGGGGAAAGGGGGATGGGCCCGCAATCAGTCTGGGTCACAGGGGGAATGTGGGATAAAGAGGTGATTAAAGCTATGGGGATGGGGCAATGTCTGTGCGGGCCTGGGGGGTAGCATTATCCAGCCCAGGAGGGATGTGGTGGGGGAACGTTATTCTTTCATTTTTTTTGTCTGTGCATGTGCAGTTGGAGATGCCAATCAGAACTGCAGGATTTTGGGCACATTAAGCCCCACCCACAGGTCTGTGCAGCGCAATTCAGAATTGTTGAGATTTTTACAGCAGACTACATATGTGGGCACCTGAGAACAGGTCTAAAAGTCGGATCTGAAATGCTTCCTGCTCCTGATTTTGCCAATTTCGTTCTAAGCACTGAATCTGGGCGCAATTCAGATCCAACTTGGAAATCTGTTCTCAGGCGCCTCCATTAGCACTCAGCCAGGAAAAAAAATCGCAGGTCCAAATTGAGCTGTGGGAGGGGCTTATCGTGCCTGAACCCATCAGAGCTCTGAAGTGCGCATGCACAGTTAGAAAAAAATTTGAAAAAGTGTGCCCGTGTCAGCTTGCCCCAGGGCCACAGAAAATGAAGAAAGTGGCCAGGGAACGAAAAGAGGAAGCGATGGCCCCAGAGACATCACTGTCCCCCTTATCCACCCATCCACTCACTACCCAGACCGATCGCGGCCCCCTGCCCCCTTCCTCCGCAGATCGCCCGCAGAGTGGCAGCAGACACCCCTGCCTCCTACCCCCCCCGCCATTCCCCTCAAATCAAAGATACATCTTACCTGCTTCCCTTCCCCCCCTCCCCAAAGACCCATCTGGCTTCCCCCCAGAGAATGATCTGGCCTCACTTCCCCCTTCCCCCAGAGAATGATATGGCCTCACTCATCCGCCCTCCACCCCAAAAACAATCTGGCCTCATTCCCCTCCATCCACAAACAGGGCATATAAAGACACAACCTCAGAATAATGATTGAAATGCGAGTCTTTACAGCCAATCAAGTTTTAAAGGTACAGGTAATGTGAGTGGAGAGAGCGTTAAGCACAGGTTAAATAGACGTATATTGTCTCCAGACAGGACAGTTAGTGAGATTTTGCAAGTCCAGGCGAGTCGTAGGGTTACAAATAGTGTGACATCAACCCAAGAACCAGGTTGAGGCCGCCCTCATGTGTGTAGAACTTGGCTATCAGTCTCTGCTCAATACACATCTCTTTAACTTGTGCTTAACGCTCTCTCCACTCACATTGTCTATACCTTTAAGACTTGATTAGCTGTAAAGACTCTCATTTCAATCATTATTCTGTAAATTGAGTTTATGTCTTTATATGCCCTGTTAGTGAACAGAACTCCCTCTCACCTGATGAAGGAACAGTGCTCCGAAAGCTAGTGGTGTTTGCTACCAAATAAACCTGTTGGACTTTAACCTGGTGCTGTGAAACTTCTCACTGTGTTTACTCCAGTCCAATGCTGGCATCTCCACATCCTCACTCCCCTCCCCCAGAGAAAGCTCTTCCCTCACTACCCCTCCCTCCCCCCGAGAATAATATGGCCTCACTCCACCACCCCCCACCCCACATCCCACCTCCAGAGAATGATCTGGCCTCACTCCACCCCCAAGCCCAGAGAATGATCTGGCCTCAGTGCCCCACTCCAACCAGGCAATGATCTGCCCTCCCCTCACCCCCTCCCAAGCAGACAACGATCGGGTTTCCCTTCTCCCTCCCCGCCTCATCAGAGAATGATTTGGCCTGCCTCCCTCCTCTCTCCCCCCCCCCCCCCCGCCACCGATCTGAGTCAAAGAGCCATTGGAAGCTCTGAACTCACGTCTTCAGCAGCTGGACTCAGCCCGATTCAGACTTTCAGTCAGCATGTCCATTTCAGCGTGATACCAGATTGACGAACACAGTGGTAAAGGAAGAAATGCTGATAAAGGTGGGTTCATTAATTCAATTTAAATGAATGCAAATACATTTAAATCACCGTTGTGGCCATTTTGGATTTGAATCGGATCGCATCTATTACCAGGTCTCGGTAAAGTGGCCATCTGCGCAGACGCCGGCGCAGATTGTGTTAATGGCCTCACACCCAACTTTACCACGTTTTTGTGCCCGTTTCAAGTCTGCCCAGCACTTAGAATCAAAATAGGCCCAGAATTAAACTAAAGTCTCAAATACCAATATTCAGAAGGCATTTGAGATTAACTTTTTAAAGCAGGTATGAAACTGTGAAAAAGAGAATGAAAGCGTAAAAGATACTTGATTTGCTGGAAAGTCAAAGCGATGAAATGATGAAAGGGTTGGTTGTGCAAAGCCAAAGTGGGTGATAACAGGGTAACAAAGGGATAGCCCCAGACGATGAGACAAGGGGGTTTTGGTAGGTCGCGGGAACCGTGGTGCACAAAGGCTGTGTTGAACCTAGTCAGGAGGAAAGGGAAGGTGTATAAGAGGTTCAGGGAATTAGGAGAGGTTAAAGATCTTGAGGAGTATAAGGACTGTAGGAAGGAACTTAAAAGGGAAATTAGGAGAGCCAGAAGGGGTCATGAGAAGACCTTGGCGGGTAAGATTAAGGAGAATCCCAAGGCCTTCTATAAATATGTGAAAGGTAAAAGGATAAGAAGAGAAGGGATAGGACCTATAAAAGGTGAGGGGGGAAAGGTTTGTGTGGAACCAGAAGAAATGGCAGAGGTGCTTAACGAGTACTTCGCCTCAGTATTCACAGTGGAAGCTGATCTGGGAGATTTTGTTATGGATTTGCAGCAGATGGAAAAGATTGAGTACGTGAATATTAAGGAGGAGGATGTGTTGGAACTTTTGAATTCTATCAAGGTAGATAAGTCGCCTGGACCAGATGGGATGTACCCCAGGATACTGTGGGAGGCGAGGCAAGAGATTGCAGAGCCCCTGGCGATGATCTTTGCGTCGTCAATGGAGACGGGAGAGGTTCCGGAGGATTGGAGGATTGCGGATGTAGTTCCTATTTTCAAGAAAGGGAACAGAGATAGCCCGGGAAATTACCGACCGGTGAGTCTGACCTCAGTAGTTGGTAAGCTGATGGAGAGGCTTCTGAGGGACAAGATTTACGAACATTTGGAGAGGTTTGACATGATCAGGAATAGTCAGCATGGATTTGTCAAGGGCAGGTCGTGCCTTACAAGCCTAGTTGAGTTGTTCAATAATGTGACTGAACACATTGACGAAGGAAGTGCCGTGGACGTAGTGTACATGGACTTCAGCAAGGCGTTTGATAAGGTCCCCCATGCAAGACTTCTTGAGAAGGTGAGAGGGCATGGGATCCAAGGGCCTTTGGCCTTGTGGATCCAGAATTGGCTTGCCTGCAGAAGGCAGAGAGTGGTTGTGGATGGGGCTTTTTCTGAATGGAGGTCAGTCACCAGCGGAGTGCCTCAAGGATCTGTTCTGGGACCCTTGTTGTTTGTCATTTTCATAAATGACCTGGATGAGGAAGTGGAGGGATGGGTAAGTAAGTTCGCTGATGACACTAAGGTCGGTGGTGTTGTGGATGGTCTGGAAGGATGGCAAAAGTTGCAGCAGGACATAGTTAGGATGCAGGACTGGGCGGAGAAGTGGCAGATGGACTTCAACGCAGATAAATGTGTCGTCGTCCATTTTGGCAGAACCAACGGGATGAACGAGTACACTATCAAGGGCAGAAGTCTGAGTAGTGTTGAAGAGCAGAAGGATCTAGGGGTCCGGGTCCACAGGACTCTTAAATCGGCCTCGCAGGTGGAGGGGGTGGTCAAGAAGGCGTATGGTGTACTGGCCTTCATTAATCGAGGGATTGAGCTTAGGAGTCGGGAGGTAATGCTGCAACTTTATAAGACCCTTGTCAGGCCTCATTTAGAGTATTGTGCGCAGTTCTGGTCACCTCACTATAGGAAAGATGTAGAAGCTATTGAGAGGGTACAGAGGAGATTTACAAGGATGTTGCCTGGCCTGGGAGGCATGCCTTATGAAGTTAGGTTGAGGGAGCTGGGACTCTTTTCCCTGGAGAGACGAAGGTTGAGAGGCGACCTGATAGAAGTTTACAAAATGTTGAGAGGAATAGATGGGGTGGACTCTCAGAGGCTATTTCCCCGGGTTGAAATGGTTGCTACGAGAGGACACAGATTTAAGGTGCAAGGAGGGAAGTTCAGAAGCGATGTTAGGGGTAAGTTTTTCACTCAGAGGGTGGTGAGTGAATGGAATCGGCTGCCGTCAGTGGTGGTGGAGGCGAACTCGCTGGGGTCTTTTAAAAGGCTTCTGGATGAGTATATGGGGTTTAATGAGATTGAGGGTTATAGATAGGTCTGTAGGTTGGTAGGTGTTGATGTGATCGGCGCAACTCGTGGGCCGAAGGGCCTGTTTGTGCTGTAGTGTTCTATGTTCTATGTTCTAAGAGTGGCAACTGGTTACAGCAAAATAGCAGAAGGAGAAGAAAACATGGAAAATTTATCAAAGAGAACACTTCAGGAGCCTAGGGAATATGGCAGAGAAAGGTAGATAGACCCAAGACTACAAGACCCAGCCAGCCATATATTAGACAGAACGTCCCCCAGAAAGCTTTTAACGACAACTTACTTCCATTTTCTTGAAGGATGGTTGCATCAGAACCACTGGGAGTATGTGCGCTGATTGGGGTGGAGGAGGGTCACTCTGTAAAGGAAGTGACCCACTTAATGAAAAAATTGAGGTGTTAATTAAATTAGTGAAGGGAAAATTAAACTACATTATTCAGCATTTGAACTGATGCCGATAAACTAGTGATCAACATGTCACATAAACTGCACAAACTCATAAAAACTTTAAATGCCTTACTGTTGGAAGAAAGCCAAACTCCTCTAAGAAGCGAGGCAGCTAAGAGCATTATCCTTAAGGATCTGAAGAACACAATGAACAATGCCAGCTTGTGCAGAAACATTTTTAAAAAAAGGCCAATACACAGGCACAACCACAGAGACATATGTCAGCCAGTTTTCTAACACAACAGGGTTGAGCTCTGAGAGAATTCTTCTTAGAGTAGGGAAAAAGACACCTGAACTATTCAGAAATTATATGGGATTGTAAGTACAATCCTCTTCAAATCAATATTTGTTTGAATATCTAAATTATTTCTTAAGGTGGATTTAAAAATTGCATGTAGAATTGTCATGCTATAATTATTTTTAATTAACATCCATTCTATGATACAATATTAATCATCGTAATGCAATCTATAATGTATTCTTATAACAAATATTTAGATGCAAATATAATAGAGTTGTGGTCTATTATAGAGTTATAGAGTCTATAATAGAGTTCATCCTCATGAACCCACATATAACAATAATATCCGTGAATTCTTAAATTAAAACTCTCATCGCAGATATTGGGAAACTTAGAAATATCTTTCTGCTATGATATGCCTGTAGATATTGTTTTTCTGAGATCATTTTGCTGGTTTGAAAACACCGAGGAGAGAGAACATTTTGTTTCAGGATCCAGTCCACAGCTGGCAAAGCTGGCTAAGTTCCTTCACAACAATCTGAAATTTCTCTTCGTAGAGGTTTTAAGCTAACAGTAAGTTTTATTGTTACGTTTACCTTGCCAGGAGATAAAGATAGTAGAACCACTAACAACACAAGGATCCAAGAGTTGGGAAACTATCCATCCAGTTAAAAACATTTAAGGATGGAATTGTGCTGGCTTCATATATTTTGCTGCAGATGCATAACAATGAATCTATTCATTCTTATGAACCCTCAAAATCATACCAGTGATTGAGTGAGGTCTTTCTGTACTCTATTTTTAATAAAGGCCCAATCCTTACTGAAATGAATGGATTATAAACTTAATTCTAAGGTTGAATAATTATATTGTATATCAATAGATTATTTCTTTTATTATTAGCATTGCATTGTATATTTCAGCACTCCAGGAACATAATTTCCTTTGGTCCTAAATTGAATAATTCATTCATATAAAACTCCTTGCTGTATTATTTAATAATGGGTGAAAATGCAACAAAATGTTTCTTAAATGCATTGTTGCCAAAGGTCCTCACAATACTAATATTTTGAGCATCTTGTAATATATGAGCACAGAATTTTACAGGGCACTTCACTAGTCATGTCTGTGGTAGCTTTCTGAAAGGACTACCACGTAAAACTATTCCCCTGCCCATTCCCCATTAAAATCATTCACTATCTCAAACCAAACAGCTAATATAAATTCTCTTTACACCAATCTGATGCCCCTATCTGCTTCAAGAAGGCAACCATCACCCCAGTTCCAAAGAAAAGTCAAGCAGCATGCCTTAACGACTATTGTCCGCTGGCTCTGACATTCATCATTATGAAATGCTTTGAAAGGTCAGTCATGGCATGAATCAATTCCAACCTCCCGGACTGCCTGGACCTATTACAGTTCACCTACCGCTGCAATAGGTCCACAGTAGACGCTATCTCCCTGGCTAACTCTGGAACACCTATATAACTAAGACACCTACATCAGACTCCTATTTGTTGACTACAGCTCAGCCTTCAACACCATCATTCCGATGAAACTCATCTCCAAACTCCGTGCCCTGAGCCTCGGTTCTTCCCTCTGTGACTGGATCCCGAACTTCCTAATCCACAGACCACAGTCAGTAAGGATAGGCAACAATACTTCCTCCATGATCATATGTTCTCAGCCCTCTACTATACTCCTCATACACCTATGACTGTGAGGCCAAACTCCCTTCCAATTTGATTTTTAAGTTTGCTGACAACACCATCATAGTGTGTCGGATCTCAAACAATGATGAGACAGAGAATCTGGTGAACTGGTGTGGTGACAATAATCTCTCCCTCAAGATCAACAAAATGAAGGAGATTGTCATCGGCTTCAGGAAGCGTAGAGGAGAACGTGCCCCTGTCTACATCAATGAAGATGAGATAGAAATGGTTGAGGGCTTCAAGATTTTAGATGTCCAAATCACCAACAATCTGTCCTGGTCCCCTCATCCCAACATTATAGTTAAGAAAGCCCACCAACGCCTCTATTTTCTTAGAAAACAAAGAAAATTTAGCATGTCAGCTGCGACTCTCACCAACTTTTACAGATGCACCATAGAAAGCACTCTTTCTGGTTGTATCACAGCTTGGTATGGTTCCTGCTTTGCCCAAGACTGCAAGAAACTACGAAAGGTCGTGAATGTAGCCCAATCCATCACGTAAACCAGCCTCCCATCCATTGACTCTGTCAACACTTCCGGCTGCCTCAGCAAAGTAGCCAGCACAACTAAGGATCCCACGCACCCCCAGACATTCTCTCTTCCACCTTCTTCTGTCAGGGAAAGATACAAAAGTCTGAGGACACATACCAACCGACTCAATAACAGCTTCTTCTCTGCTGCCATCAGACTTTTGAATGGACTTACCTCGTATTGGAACAAAGAACAAAGAACAAAGAAAATTACAGCACAGGAACAGGGTCTTCGGCCCTCAAAGCCTGCATCAACCATGCTGTCCGACTTAACTAAAACCCCCTATGCTTCCAGGTACCATATCCCTCTATTCCCATCTCATTCACGTACTTGTCAATTCGCCCCTTAAAAGTCACTACTGTATCCGCTTCCCCTATCTCCCCCGAAGCTGATCTTTCTCTCTGCCCTAATTATGACTGTAACCCTACATGCTGCACTCTCTTGTTTCCTTCTCTATGTACAGTGTGTTTTGTCTGTATAGCGTGCAAGAAACAATACCTTTCATTGTATACTAATACATATGACAATAAATCAAATCAAATCAATTTAATGTGCATTAAAAGAACTTCAAGTTTCCCTTCTAGGATTGAACAACTCTGCATTTACCAAAAGACAAGCCCTTAACAGCCATTGAGCTGGCACATTACTCAGGTAGAGTGACATAAAGTCACTGATATTCTGCCTTCCCTTGCAGGAGAAGATAGCCTAGAATAGGAGGGAAAATCAGATGACTGACAGAGGATTAGTATACCTATATCACCTCAGAATCCTTGAGGATGTGGTTGAAAGTATAATTGGGATAGATTCAACAGAGCCAGAGGAACCCAGTACTGCTGAGGTGAATAAGAATAAGTTGCTGTCTTATTCACCATTTCTGTTATGTTGGCGCCATGCCCCTTTAAGAGAATAGGTCAGGTGACCTAGGACTCCAGCTCCATCAAGGCTGAAGCTTGTCTCATCAATCTTGTGCTGACTGCGCTCGTATTAAAATGTGTTAATAAACTGTTCCAGTTAGTTACCAGCACTGATCTTGTGGTTTATTATTAGTTTCAACAGCACTCCACCTAAATAACAATTTCTTCTGATGCTTTTCATGTATTCTAATAGGTGACATGAAATGTTAATTGCAAATGGTGTTACTGTCGATTTCCTGCTTTCCTTCCCAGCTCTCCTCCCCAGTGCTCCCCCTTGTGATATCCTGCTTTCAGATGGTCAAGCATTGATGCATGATCAGCTTCCAAACAGCTGCCAAAAAGGGCAACCCACAACAGAGAAGAGGAAGCTCTGTCACAGGATCTTACACTCACAGCCACAAGAGGTTACTGACATTGCATAAACTTTACAGCTGGTTTTTGTCAGATCAGCACATTGTCATCACTGGACATGAGTGAATTGCTGCAAGGTCAGGAATAGGAAAGTCTTTCTGTGAACTCTGTAGAGGGCAAGATCGCAGGTAAGATTTTGCTGCAGAGGCGTCCTGGTGAAGAGCCTGTTGGCAGTAAAACTCTAATGGCACTGCATATGTAGATGAACATGTGTGTCTAGAGAATGTGTCAATGATGGATGAATAATTCAGAGCCAGAAGACTGTATCTCCCTCATTATATGGCTTCATACTTGCATCCACTTTGTCATTGTGTTTCCAAAATGCAACCTTGGGGTTAGTCCAAGAAGCCTTTTTGGAACACTTCCATAAAGGTAGATGCTACCAGGAGCTTGAT
This sequence comes from Carcharhinus amblyrhynchos, assembly GCF_965287045.1. Lineage (NCBI taxonomy): Eukaryota > Metazoa > Chordata > Chondrichthyes > Carcharhiniformes > Carcharhinidae > Carcharhinus > Carcharhinus amblyrhynchos. Next base: position 90,114,599 of record NC_137328.1, on the reverse strand, counting down.
TATTCTGTCAGCCGTCTTTGCTCGCATGAAGTCGCAATGATGCTCCCTGGATGAGATTGGCCAGCAACCCAGCCAGGTGTTTCCCACCGGCAAGAAGTGGTGTGTTGTTTGCTAGCAACAGGATTCTCAGGCCCCGCCACTGTCAATGGGAAATGACATCACCCCTAAGCCAGCAGGGAACTGACAGGCGGGGCTATGCTGTTGGCAGGACCAGAAAATCCCACCAGCGTGAACGGCCAGAGAACTCCAGCTCTTGTCTCTGAACTTAGTTATGATTTGGACAACGGTGTGTGGTTTTTGTCTAAGAAACATAAATCTAGACAGCGTATTCTGAAGTTCAGCTTCACTTCACTTCAAATGTGACCTTTTTTAAAATTGGATCAGACAGACCAGACGTGCCCTTAAATGAAGCAGGCCTTCATTGCCTATAGCAATTTTAATTTCAATGGCTTGTCTATCTAGTTCAGAAGTATTGAGGTCCAGAAAACACAGCTCTGTGTATTGTAAGAAGAAAGTTAACTCAGATAGGAGATCTGTTAGCTTGCAATTGAGTGTTAGCTTGCAATGGACATTTTGTGGTTATCTTTGAGTGTTTTGCAGGATTTGTAATGCTTCCTGGAACTGTTGCCAACTCATGAGGCTATTTTGACAGTTCACCTATATTTAATCCAGTTCTTTATATACTCTTCAGTCACAACTGCATCCTTCAGTAGGGTTTAAATTTTGACAAGTAAGATTCAAAAGTTGCTTATTTAACTTGAAGACAATTCAATTTTTCTCTGTGCAATTAGCATTTGTCTAAAACTCGGAGGAGAAACATCACTTCTTGTTCAAGGGATATACTGCTGTCCTGACTAACATAATGGGTGGGATGTTATGGCCTCGCTCATCCCAAAACCATAAAACCGCACCCGAGGTCAAAGGACTTTCCATGCTCCACCCCGCGCTTGCTCCGATTCCCATGATGGCGGGACAGGAAGATTCCGGCTAGTGGCATACATAATGAGGCATGGCTGAAAGATCAAACCTCAATTAGAATAACTGATCGCTGCTTCCCAGTGGAAGAATTGTTTGATTGACAGCTCAGGCTCTCTTACCATGCAGCTAATTTCACTATGTTTGTTTACATAACTCAATTAGTTTTGAGTGCTTGCGGTTTGTGGTTTCTGAAACTTCAAAAGGCCTGGATGATTGATATTTTTATTACTTTGCCATCCAGACCTTTCTTTTCCATAGGAGAAATTTATCAATGGAGTATAGTTTTTCAGTGTCTTTACATATCCCGCATTACACCGTGATGTTCATCGCTTCTAGAAAATGTACAGTGGGATCAATGGGCATGGACGTGCGATTCCTGAAAGTTAGTTTCCATCACGTGACTGCAAGCTTAACACTTGTGGGATCCAGACCACGATCATACAATAGTAGTCTGAAGGTCATTCGCTCTTATCTCTGTCCCAACTTGAACTCAATCATTGTCCTTTGTTTAAAATGGCATTCTAAGGTTAACAATCTAGATATTTCATATTCCTTATATGTTGGTTCATCATTAAACAGTGAGAATTGAATGTCTTCCACAGTTTAAGTGTCTATAGTGACATGTTACCTTAACAGAGTTTGTGGCCACTTTCATAAGGCATGAAATTATAGTCTGTAATGTCCAATATCCTCACATTTGTACTAAGCATAACACCACACTTTAATAAATATCTCTTCATATTCTTTTCAGCAAACCAATACATAAAGTAAGTAACACTTGAGGGGGCACTGTAACTAAAACAAAACAACAAAGGAGATTTATAAGTTAAAATAATGTTCCCTATGCTGACGATGTACGCCAGCCCCTGTGGGGCCCACTGGTCATGAAAGGTACAAGCATACTGATGGACACACTGTGCTCCCTTTCCAAGGATATCCAGGCATGAATGTAACTATGAAGAGGGCAGCCGGTTCCAACAATCCCCTCAAAAGTTTGCTGTCTGCTGCTGTTTATAGCCACCTAGGGTACACCAGGAGCAGGCTGACAAGGAGACCCTCTGATCTGCCAATCCGCCCTCCTCACTGTGTGGCCAAAGATCAGGAATGTGATGACAAAGTATAAGCAAAACTTTAGGAGCCGTCCCCTTCAAGTAGTGGAAAATGAGCTGCAACCTCACACACTGCATATGGATGGAATGCAGACTCCTAAGATCACAGAGCTTAAAGTTGGTCTGGGAGACTCTGAACCGATACTTAACCTTCTATTGCACTGGAGTGCTGCAGGCAGCCCTATCCATGCCAAATCCCTAATGTAAAAGGGAAGGACTCCCACTTACAGAGTCTTCCACCAGAGGCCCATGCCATTTCCGGACAGCAGAATGGAATGCTGTGTCATGTCTGGACAGGAAACAAAAACAAGGAAGTGGAGGGCATGCAGCAGCAACTTGTAAAGGAAAGCCCTCCATGGAGAATGGAATGGAACAGTGGGACATTCCATAAGACAGCTCAACTTGTGGGGTGGGGATTCTCAAGGGATTTTTCAGGACCTGGGGCAAATGAGAAATTACAAACAGAGGTCAGTTTGGACAGTAGTCCACCACATGCTTGAGACCTTGAAACCGCAAGTGCAACCAGAGTACTTTGAAAGGTTTTGGCCACAAGCTGGCCATCTACTGACATATGACATACAAATTCACTTGGTGTGTCCATCATCAAACATGTCCCTGATTCCAGTCACTCCAGCAGCTCAAGCTCTCTCTCCTGCCAGCCACATGAACATGTATTGATGGAGATATGGGTTCCTGAGCAGCAGGTCTCTGATAATACTCGTTATGCCTGACGGGAGAGAGATTTGGTATGAGGCCACATTCCAGACTTTGCTCAGCTCCTGGTAAAAGACAGACAAATCCTTCAAGACAGCATGGAAACTTCTCAAGGTATCTCTTTATTCTCTTTTGCTTAAACTAATACCAGATAAACAAATTAACTAATGAACAGCCCCTCAAGGGGAGACTGTAACAAAGACATAACTTCATGCAAACTTATTACACCAATATAACGTTTTGTGGGGAGATAATGCACTCCGGCCCATGTAACATTCACCAGTCATGGAAAGCCTCAAATGCACAATGTGTTTCCTCTGCAAGGACACCCAAAACCAGATGTAACTAGACATTCAGGGACAGGCATTCAGGTCTAAAGATCAGGAGCATGGAACCGAAGTGCAATAAAACTCGAGGAGAAGCCTCATCAGGAAGTGGAGCAGGGGCTGCAAAATCAGACACCCTTCATTAGCATGAAACACCGATTCTTCAAGGCCACAAGAATGGCAGATGCCCTGGGAGTTTGTGAAACATCTTAATCTTCTGTTATACAGGATTACTACATTCAAGGTGTCTCTTTATATCCTTTTGAGTGTGCCAATGAAACAAACAAATAAATTAATAATCAAATTAACTAATTAATAGCTCCTTAAAAGGACACTGTAATATAAATCAAAATTTTAAAGGAACTTTATGTAAATTGAAGTAATATTTTTGGGCGAGGATCATGTACTCCAGACCCTGCCCACTGGTCCCAGGAGGTCTCAGGAGTACTGGCAGATTCGAGGTGTTCCCTCTCGAAGAACACTTGGGCACAAACATATCAGTGGAAGAAAGGCTATCAGTTAGGTCCAATGACCCCCCCTTCCTCAAGCCCCACTGCCTGGAACTATTAATGGCCACCTTGACCAAGCTTACTAGCAGCCTGATGAGGAGACCCGATAAATCTATGGAGACATGAAACTCTTCAAGGCTGCAAAAATTACAGCCTGGGACTCTGAAAACCATCTTAATCTTCTATTACACAGGGCTGCTGCGTGCAATGTGTCTCTTTATGTTCTTTAGAGCAAATCAATCAAACTAACAAATTAACCCCTGCAGCCAAAAACAAAAACTTCAATAGAAACTTAACAAATTCAATTAAGATGTCATTACTGAGACAATCTCTTGAGCATAACAAAATAAAATTAGATAAGTAATTCAAGAAATCTAAAGAACCATCCCTGAAAAAGGGCACTAAAACAAATGCAAAACTTCAAAAGAAGCTTAAGTCAAACTAAATTATCATTGTGGAGAAAGATAATGCATTCCAGCCCCTGCAACACACAGTGGCCATGGAAGGCTTCATGTGTACTGGCAGATACCATATGCTTTCTCATCAGAGACATCCAACTGTGAAGATATGATGCAGCGATGCCAGCGTTGGACTGGGGTGGGCACAGTAAGAGGTCTCACAACACCAGATTAAAGTCCAACAGATTTATTTGGCATCACAAGGTTTTGGAGCAGTGAATGCTACCTGATGAAGGAGCAGCGCTCCAACAGCTTGTGATACCAGATAAACCTGTTGGACTTTAACCTGGTGTTGTGAGATTTCTTAAAACGTGAAGATAATCACAGAAAAGAGGCAGGCAGTTGGACAGAAAGGCCTTCCCCGCTGCCTGAGCCTGTTAAAGCTCCAGGAACAGGCTAGCTGGGAGGTAGGTCTCTGCTACCACCAATCCCACACCAAGTGCTCAACGATCAGGAGCATAGGGCTGAAATACAAACAAATCTTGGGGAAGAGCCCCCTCAAATAATCAAAAAGGGGCTGCCACTTTGGGTAACGTACATGTACCGGCAACACAGGCTTCTCAAGGTCACAAAAATTGAGGCACCTGGGAGTCTGTGAATCAATTCAATCTTCAATTACATGGGCTTGTTGAACCCACAATGTCTCTTTTGCTCAAATTAAACTTCAATTAATGTCCACCACCCAAATGCAATTAATATACAACTAACAATCCCCATCTTTCATTCTTTTAAAACTCCAGAGAGTGTAGGTCCAATTTATTCAACCTCTCATCATGTGACAACCTTCACATTTCAGGAATTGATTTAGTAAATCTTTAATGTACCACTTTAAAGGTAAATATTTTTTACCTTAGACAGGAGAACAAAACTGCCAATGACTCCAGGTATGGTCTCGCTGATGTGCTACACTATTGTGGTAAAACTTTAATACTCTTGTACTCCAATCCCCTTGCGATAAAGCCCAACAGGCCATTTACCCCCCTACTTGAATGCTAACCTTTTATGTTTCATGTACTAGAGCAGAAGTTTGATTCCGTGACAGTGAAGTAAAAGTAATATAGCCCAAGCAAAAATACAGTGTGGTTTTGAAGGGAACATGTGGAACTTGATGGTGTTTTCAGGCTTCTGCTGGTTGTCCTCCAAGGTTGTAGAGTCCGCAGGTTTAGAAGGTGCTGCCAAAGAAGCCTTGGTGGGTTGCTGACAATGCATCTTGTACATAGTATTATCCTATGTACGACTGTACGCCAGGGGTGGAGGAAGTCAATATTTAAGTAGGTGGATTGGCTTTGGGGAGTCAGGAAATGACTTACTCACTGAAGAATTCCCAACCTGAGGCCTGTTTCTATAACCACACTATGCATATGGGTAATTCAGTTTAGGTTCTGGCCAATGGGAGCACTCAGGATGTTGCTAATTGGGTTTCTGTGATGGTAATGATGCCTTTAAATGTCAAGGGAAATGGTAAAATTCTCTCTTTTTTAATGGTGAGAAGCTTTCAAATGTTGAGAATCAGAAAGCTATGAGTGATCAAGAAGGACAAGGACATTAGAAGTATAGGAACACCACCAAACTCCCCATGTTTCCACCTCCCCCCCCCCGATATATTATCATGAATTGTAACTTATTGTGTTTCTCCACTACCACAGGGTCAAAATTCTATTCTTCATACCAAAGTCAATAATCCATCTTCCATCTATTGCCCATTGAACTAAGCTATATCAACTTGCAACCTCTTTGGGCAGTATTTTACCATTTTTTGTCTAAGTGTTGAGCAGACTTGAAGCTGGGACAGTTTAGATTTGTCTCTTGAGCATATCTTCAGACCCTCCCACATACACTCTGCCTGCAAAAATATCAGTAAGCCTGTTGATCAATGCAGGAGCCTGTACGTGGGGCTTATCATGCCCAAATGCCTGCAGAGGGAGGTAGTGCACATGTGCAGATCTCTGAAGTTGCAAATGCACATTAGCAGTAGCAGGAGTTTGACAGACAAAGAGAGAGCTGTTAGGCCACTGCTAGCGCAGGCAGCATGAAGCAGCTGCCATACCTGCAATCACAGGTGCCATGGCCCACGATACAGCCCCCGCTGCCCAGACCAATCGCGGACCCCCTCCCTACCTCACCAATCTCAGCCCCATTGCCGTCCCCCACCAGTCACTGCAGAGTGGCAGTGGAATCCCTCCTCCATTAGCCCCTTTCCCACTGGCCCTTCCCCATCAGTCCCACCCCACTGCCCACTCCACATTAGCCCCGCTCCCGGCAATGCCCAGCGAGCATTGGCCAGGTGCCAGGGTGGCACTGCCAGTCTGGCACTGCCCAAGGGGTACCCCCCCCCACCTTGCCCTCAACCTCCCTGGGAGGCCTCAATGGCTTCCGGTTCCACCGGTGAGGCCAAGTCAACTGTTCCCTGTTCAAGGGGAGCACGTCTATTCCTCACCAATGTGAATCTTTCTCGGCGAAGTCATAAAGGCAGGTGAGCCTGGAGAATTGAGCACCGAGCTCACAAATGACATGTAAATGCTTCTTTAAATAAATTTCAATGCATTAACCTGCTTCATGTCCATTTCAGGTGAGAGGCTGACTGCACCGGAAATCTGGCGTTCGTAAAATGGCGCCAGTCATGAAAACCAGTGCCAATCACTATAATTATTTTACAACCCATATTACGACCATGTCATGCCCAAAAATAGGCACAAAGCAATGGTAAAGTCACCAGCATAGTGCCCTCCTCAAGGCTGACTGTCGCACCTAGCTTAGAGTCATCAGCAATTTGGATACAATACTTTTGGAACATTCACCTGAATCATTAATGTATCTTGTAAATAACTCAGACTCCCGATCCTTGCAGCACTCTACTTGTTATAACCTGTCAATGTACTTATAAAATGAAGACATACAGACATGATCATCTGCGCAGATGGTCTGTTTGTTGCTGGGAAGGTCATCACTGCAATCATCTGATAGTTCAGATAATCTTAAGGATCCTGTGAATTATCAGCCAGGAAGCCACCAGGCCATGTATTCATCTGTTAAGTGACACATCAATTCCATTAGTCATATGGTATCATCAGGTAAAGATCCAACAACACAGAAATAGTTCATACTTTCTGCTTCAGTATTTTTAAGATATAAATGGCAGAACTCTTAGAAGTATTGATACATATCAATGCATCTTGTTTCATTATATTCATCAAAGCTTTCATAACTTTGTGTTGATTGAGAGAGCTGCTTAACAACAGTGACACCTCCATGGCTGCTCTAAATGCCATCCTGTAAGCACGTAGGCGGTGCTGAAAGGGCAATCTGCTGGCGAATTGCTCACAATTTCCCTCTGTTCCCATTTACCTTGGTTCTGCAATGCACTTGCAGACTCATTGAATTGTAATTGAGTCTGCAGGAAGACCAGTCAGGCCTGGATTTTTGCCAACTTGGGCCCACTCAGGCGTCCTTTAAAAATGACAACTAGAACCCAATTCCAGGATTCCTGTAGCCATTCTCATTTCCAGCTAATGAGTCTTGGAGCTCATCCAAGCATAGATTTTTTTATGAGTATTTCAAGACTTTTCACTGTTTTTCTATGGCTCATTGGTTCCGCATATAGTGCATACTGGGTGAGCATGACAGAGACATGGAGAATATGAAGAGGCATGGAAAGCCATGGGAGGCTGAAAGGGGACTTGTGGGATAAGAGAGCACATGAGGTATGTGACGAGTCATGTAGTAGGCATGGGAGCTTATGAGAAGGCATGGGGATCTAATGGCATGGAAGGAGCATTGGAAGAATAGAGAAACAATAGGGATGAGAAGCAGGGGAAGAGGAATGATTGGGGGTTGCTGACAGAGTGTAAGGGGGGAGTGCTAGAGGACCTAATCATGTTGCTTATAGCTGAATCAAGGCCCCAGAGAACTCAAGTGGACCTTCTAACCATCCCAATGTTTCCTGAATCAACCTTACCACCACCACCATGAAAATCCAGCCCACAGGCTCCATGCAAACATTACCTACCTAGGAGGACATGTATATGGCTCATTAGTTCTGCATATAGTGTGTACTGGATAAGTGGGTATGACAGAGGCATGAGGAATATGAGGAGATATGGAAGGGCATGGGAGGCATTAAGGGAGCATGTGGCATATAAGGGCGCAAAAGGGATGTGAGGAGGCATGGGAGATTATGAGAAGGCATGGGGATATAATGGCATGGAGACCAGGAATCTGGACAGCATAGGGGATTGTGCTTGTCTCTAACCAGAACTATGGTGGGGAAAATGTTGGAATCCCAGCAGAGTTTCAGCCAATGTTTAACCAATAAGGCTAACTCTTATTACCTCAGTTTGTAATCCCAGCAGATCCTCCAAGGTTGAGCATGACTAGAGTCATGAGCATACCAGACATTGCTGGGTCAGTCATTAATGTGTGACAGGTGGGTATGAGTGCCACATTGGACACCTCTCCTGTTCATGGGTGATATTGCCCAGATCCATATTCCAATTTGTCAATCTCCTAAGCAAGGTAGTTGACTTAAACTAATTTCTTACTTACAAAAATGATCATTTGTTTGAGGGTCCATTCACTCGGTATAGCAACAATCACTGATACACTCAGTTCCTTTAAAGATCCAAGAGTGAGAATACACAGAATCATAGAAAGGTCATAGCACACAAAGAGGCCACTTGGCCCATCATGTCTACACTGGCTGAAAAATGAACCATCCAGATTAACCTCACTTTCCGGCATTTGGTATGTAGCCAACGGGTTACAGCATCTGAGGTGCATATCCAAGTTAAATGCTTTAAAAGTTTCTGTCCCTACTACCCTTTTAGGCAATGAGTTCCAGACCCCACTACCCTGTGGTGAAAAACCTTTTCCTTCCCTCCCCTCTAATCTTTCTACCAATCAATTTAAAACTATGCCCCCTCGTTACTCTCTGCTAAGGGAAATAAGCCCATCCCATCCACTCTATCTGGATCCTTCACAATTTTGTACATCTCCTTCAGATATCCACTCAGCCTCTTCCGTTCTCAGGAGAACAACTCCAGCCTATCCTACCTTTCTTCATGGCTACAATTTTCCAGTCCTGGTGACATTGTCATAAATCTTCTCTATATACTGTCTGACCCTTTCTGTAGTGAGGTGACCAGAACCACAAACAGTACTCATGTTGGGGCCTAATTAATGACTTATACACTTCCAGCATAACCTCCCTGCTCATAGATTCCATACCTCGGCTAATAAAGGAGAGGATGCCATATGCTGTTTTAACCATCCTGTCAAGGTGTCCTGTTACTTTCAGGGATCTGCAAGGAGTGGGATAGCGTGATCTTAGTTTTGGACAAAGCTCAGCACAACATCGAGGGCCAAAGGGCCTGTACTATGTTGTACTGTTCTATGTTCTATGCAAGGCCCCACAGTTCCTCTATACCTCTCAGTATCCTGTCATTTGCCTTATTGGATATCCGTAAATTCATAACCTCACACTTCTCTGGGTTACCACTGTTCTGCCCACATGACCAGTCCAGTGATATCGTCAGCAGTCAGTGGTAAACCTCCTCACTATCAACCACATAGCCCATTTTGTGTTGTCTGCAAACCTCTTGATCATTTCCTCTACTTTTAAATCTATATCCCAAATATATACTAATAAAAGCAGGGGATCTAGTACTTAGTCCTGCGGAACCATATTGGAAACATCTTCCAGTAACAAAGTCATCCTTCAACAATTACCTTTGTTTTCTGTCACTGAGCCAATTTTGTATTCAGCTTGCTGCATTTCCCAGGATCCCATGGGCTTTTATTTTTTAACCAGTCTGCCATGTGAAACCTTGTTAAAAACCTTGCTTTAATCAACTGTATCAATCCTCCTTGTTGCTTCCTCAAAATATTCACTCAAATTAGTCAGACACAACCTGATAAAATGTCAGTGGGTTCTCCTTGTGAATATTCTTTCATGCCTTCTCTTTACTTTCCTAATTTCTTTTTTGATTTCACCCCTGCACTTTTTGTACTTCTCTTGGCTTCCTGTATATTGTATTCTTGGTGTCTGACATTAGCTTTCCTTTTCTGCCTTATCTTATTCTGGACATCCAGGAGGGCATGTTTCTTTCTGTGCCCTTGAGCACTACCAAACACTCTTCTTATTTACTATCTTTACTATTTACTATTTTCTCAGCCTTCCCAACTCATTCACTGGTTTTCTGGCTCTCATTTCCAAATTCTTATTTTGCCCCATCTGAGTCTACCCTTCGGTATCCTTTCCCCTAACACTTTCCAATAACACTCGCAGACCTCCCAGCAAGTACATTAGTCCCAGCCCCACTGAGGTGCAAACCAACAGACTTGTAAAGGTCCCACATCTCCCAGAACACCAGTGGGTTCACCCACTGAGTCTATATGAGTAGAACTGAGAAACAGGAAGGGGGAGATCATTTTGATAGGATTGTACTACAGGCCTTAAATAGTCAGTGGGAAACTGAGGACAAATATGTAAGGAGATTACAGATAGCTCCAAGAAAAATAGGGTGGTAATAATAGGAGCTTTAACTTTCTCAACATTGACTGGGACAGCCATAGTGTTTGGGGCATTCTGGCAAACCTCCAGCTGAATTTCAGGCACAGTTACTTTTTGACTTCCTAACCAAAAGACAACTTAGCTGTGAATCACATGTTTTTATTCAACAGACATTTCAGTAAAACCATTGAGGCACAAGACAAAATTTAACACTGGAAACTCCCATTGTAACATAGTGACACTTGCTTAGCCATAAGCTAAGAGACAACTATAAGGATTGGGATAAAAATAAATGCATAACATATTAATCTGGTTAGCTTGGTAAATTATGCATTTTAAGAAAACCTGAGTAACTTGGCAGACAAGCAGTTAACAGGACACAGGCTGTTGTGATCAAGTGCTCCGATGAGTCACTGATGAACTACATTTTCAAACCACATGCGAACAGAAGCACAAACTCTTCTGAAAAACAATTGGTTCTTAAAGAGGAAGTTCTTGTGGTACAATATTCAAATGGAACACTGAGCGAACTTATATTTTAAACTTCAAAGTTCAACATTGAATAACTCTGTGCTGAGCAGATTGTGGTTAGCTGTTACAGTTATTTAGATACAGGCATGATGTTAACTAATGGAGTCAGAGACAGCTACAGTTAAGAATATATAAATTATCCATAGGCTGGTCTTACAATTAAAGTAAGTTACAGTTAAGAGTAAATAAGATTGCAGTGGATACGGCAAAGAATGTAGGCTGTAACAATATCTCAGCTATAATGCTAAAACCATGTGCTCCAGTGTTACAGCTGCACTCCTAGCTTAGTTGTACCAGTGCAGTCTATCTACCTGATATCTGCCCTTGTGTTTCCTATCCACCAAAAGTAGGAAAAATCCAACCCAGCCAATCAATCTACTCCTAATCATCAGCAAATGAAAGGAGCCATTAACAATGCTATCAAATGCCTGTACTTACCTGTTCAGCAAGACTCCATTTGAGTGCTACCAGAAACACCTAGGACAGGATTTTCTGGCAACCTCACAGCGTGTCTTTTGGTGGCAGAGGTGGCTCGCCATTGGCCACTGGTGGGACCTTCTGTCTTGTCACCGTCTACAACATTTTGTGCGGCTTGCCCACATTGTCGCCGGGTAACTCGTTGCAGGAAATCATCTCCAACAGGACCAGAAGATCTCGCCATCAAGAAGAGTCAGGAAATCCCACTCCTAGTTTTAGAACAAAGTTTTCAGAGATGAGGTGAGAGACGACTTGACATCAGGGCAGAATTTGACTGAATGCGGCATCCAGAAGCCTTATATAAACTTAAGTTAGTACGAATCATTGGGCAGCATGGTAGGTTAAGGCTTGAAGGGCTGAAGGCCCTTCACTGTTGCTGTGCTGTAATTGTCTTTGCTCTTTGTTCTTTGAATCAGTGGAAATCTCCCCTGGCCTGAATTATATTTAGTGCAAAGGAAGATGGTTATAATGATTAAAGATCAATCTTCTTAACCCCAGGATATTGCTTCATGGCCGGGTTCTAGGCCCAACCATCTTCAGCTGTTTTATCAATAAATTTTGCTCCACCATAAGGTCAGAAGTGGTGTTTAGCTCCACATGCAACTCCTTAGATTGTGAAGCAGTCCATACCTCCATGCACCAAGACCTGAGAAAAATCCAAGCTTAGGCTTATAAATATCAAGTAACATTCATCTCACACAAATGTCTGGCAAAGACCATCTCCAACAAGACAGAAACTAAGCACCTCCCTTGAAAGTCAATGGCACTGCCATCATTGAGTCCCATGCTATCAATACCTTTCACCAGAAATTCAACAATACCAACCGCATAAATACTGTAGCTACAATTTAAAGGTTGGGCTTTCTATATCGACTGGCTCACTTTCTGATTAAAGCCTTTCCATTACTATAAGGCAAAGATTAGGAATGTAATGGAATATTCGCCATAGGCCTGGATGGATGTGACCATAACAACAGTCAAGAAACTCAACACCATCCAGCACAAAGAAGATAATTTGATTGCTACCCTATCCACTGATCTGAGTATTCAACCCCCCTTCGTTACTGCCAAACCATGGCTGCAGTCAGTACTATCACTGGATACCCTGCAGCAATTCACCAAGGCTTTTTCAGCAGCAACTCTTAAACTTTTGACCTACACTATCCAGAAGGAGAAGAACAGCAGATGCATAGTAAATCCATTGTCTACCTATTTCCAGAAATGGATTCAGTGATTTGAACTCCATCGCTTTCTGTGTTAGATAATTTCACAGGCTCACCACCTTCTGAGTAAAGAAATTTCTCCTAATTTCAGGTCTAAAAGGCCTATTTGTATCCTGAAACTGTGACCCCTTTTTCTAGAATTTCCAGCCAGGGGAAACAACATTCCTGTATCCAGTCTCTTCAACCCTGTTAGAATCGTGTACATTTTAATTAGGTCCCCTCTCATTCTTCTAAATCCCAGTGAATGCAGGCCCAGTCTATACAATCTCTCCTCATATAGTAATTTTGCCATCCCCAAGTATCAGTCTGGTGGACCTGCACTGCACTCCCTCAATGGCAAGTATATTCTTTCTTAGATAAGGAGACTAAAGCTGCATGATGCATCCTTGATTCTGTAGTCACGTCCTCTTGCAATGAGGGCCAATGTACCATTTGAACTCCTAACTGCTTGCTGGACTGGCATGCTTGCTTTCAGTAACTGATGTTCTAAGACACCCAGGTCTCTTTGCACATTAACATTCTCCAATCCATCACCATTTAAATAATGATTTATCATTCTGTTTCTCCATCCAAAGTGGATAACTTCACATTTATGCAGGTTATTTGCAATTACCCACATATTTTTCCATTCACTTAACTTATCTAAATTACCCTGAAGCTTCTGAACATCCTCCTCACCACTCACCTACTAACCAAGTTTTGAGTCATCAACAAACTTGGAAATATTACTTTTGGTTCCCTCATCTAACTCATTTATATATATTGTCAATAGCTGGATCCCAACCCAAGCACAAATCCCAGCAGGACCCCATGAGTCACTGCCTTTCACTGAAAAAGGCCCATTTATTTCTACTCCTGTTCTTTGTTTCCTATCTGCTTCCCAATTCTCAATCCACGCCAATATATTACCCCTGATTATATGTGCTTTGATTTTGAACACTAACCCCTTATATAGGATTTTATCAAAAGCTTTCTAAAAATCCAAATATACCACACCTACTGGTTCACCTATTGTACTAGTCTGTAATACCCATTTTTAGATTGTAAGGGACCTACATTAGTATTCACTCATTTTTTTTTCTTTTTATATGCTTATAGAAGCTTTTACAGAAAGCTTTTGAGGGTTGTCAGGGTTAATTTGTGGAATCGTTTGTCTTAAGTAATGAAAAGACTTCCATGCTGAAAACATTGGGAAAGAAATCTTGTCAACACATCTGCTTATTCAAGCAAGTATGGCCTATCGCTGTAGAGATAGTTAAAAAGTGGATCCCAACAGGAAACACAGAGAAGCCACATTACAGTGAAGGAGTTATTTTATTTCTCCATTAATATATAAGAAAAAATCAGGAGGTTCTTTGCTTTTGGGGAGCAAATCTCTAGCGGTTATGAGGAGACCACAAGAACTTTGCTTTATCATTGTAAAGAATCTCTATATATCACAGGAAGTTAAAATATTCATAAACACAAAGATACAACATTGTCAAAATCAGTCTTCAGTTTCAGCTGCATTAATCTCAAGAAGAAAAATACAACCAAATTTGATGAGGAGGTAGCATCTGATATTCTGATATTATAACTCATTCTGGTAAGTTATGTTGCTGTTTGAAGTTATTCATAAATAAGTAATAAAATAATATTCATTAAATCTTCTATTGTCGGCTTGCAAATACTACACCATCAATGGCATTAGTAAAGCATTGTGCATTTTACCTGTGTCCATAATAATTTTCTGTGCTTGAATTAAATATGGTCTGATTTCTGGGGTGTAGAACTGGCACAACATAACGTACTGCAAATTAAAGTAGAAGACATTTCCACTTATGTTCTACTTTCAAATTGATGTATCCAAGTTACCAATCATACTTTGGGCCTCCCTGAAAATTCCCGTTAGTTTAAATAAGTGAAAATGATGGCCAATTGTGAAATCCCAGAGGTTACGCTTTCACTGCATCAGGGTAACTTGTAGCAGGCTATGAGATATAACTCCTGTCCACAAGAGCTGAAACTGGAAGAAATTAGAAACTTTTGTCCTTGAACTGTGCAGAAACTTTGCCTGCTAATTACTAGAGCCAGCAAAGAGCTTTTAGAATATTTTCTTTTAGATTTTTAACGCAACCTATACTGAACTTGCCTGTGGCTGGTTACGGGATTGTTAGATCAATGGTCTATTTCTGCCCTTACCCAATTAACAAGACTCCCAGTAGGCATTCATTTTTTGACATTATAATGAAAGAGGAGAAAGAACAAGCTCTGCCATCTCTTTTCTTAAAGTGACTTGACAATTTCTGGAATCCGCTGTCTTTCATCCTCTGGTTGCTCTGATTTTAAATTATTCATCTGGCAGTGCTGTGGACAGTCAAAATACAAGTGACTTCTTCCGCAATAGCATTGCACTTACAAATTTTTGTATAGTGATTGTAAAAGCTGTGTTTAAAAAAAATCACTTTCACATGAATCTATTAATAAGATTTGAATTCTTATATCAGAAATGTTGTTATATATTTTGCTTTAGCTTTATTTTTATCGTTCTTATTCAATCACGCAACATGGACAGAGAAAAGCCACGATGAAAAATGCAAAACAGCAAAATACGGACAACACAAAGGTTGGTGGATTTGCGGATAATGATGAAGGCCATCAGAGGATACAGCAGGATACAGATTGGTTGGAGACTTGGGCAGAAAGATGGCAGATGGAGTTAATCCGGACAAATGTGAGGTAATGCATTTTGGAAGGTCTAATACAGCATGCAGTAAATGGCAGAACAATTAAGAGTATTGATAGGCAGAGGGCTCTGGGTGTACAGGTACACAGGTCACTGAAAGTGGCAACACAGGTGGAGAAGATAGTCAAGAAGGCATACAGCATGTTTGCCTTCATCGGCCGGGGCGTTGAGTTTAAAAATTGGCAAGTCATGTTGCAGCTTTATAGAACCTCAGTTTGGCCACACTTGGAGTATAGTGTTCAATTCTGTTTGCCACACTACAAGAAAGATATGGAGGCTTTGGAGAGGGTACAGAAAAGATTTACCAGGATGTTGCCTAATATGGAGGATATTAGCTATGAGGAGAGGTTGGAGAAACTTGATTTGTTCTCACTGGAATGACAGAGGGTTGAGGGGTGACTTGATAGAAGCCTACACGATTATGTGGGGCATGGACAGAGTGGATAGTCAGAAGCTTTTTCCCAGGGTGGAAGAGTCAAATACTAGGGGGCATAGGTTTAAGGTGTGAGGGGCAAGGTTTAAAGGTGATGTACAAGGCAGATATTTTACACAGAGGGTGGTGAGTGCCTGGAACTCGCTGCCGGGGGAGGTAGTGAAAGTGGATATGATAATGGCTTTTAAGGGCCGTTTTGACAAATACATGAATAGGATGGGAGTAGAGGGATATGGTCCCCAGAGGGTAGGGAGTTTTAGTTAAGTTGAGCAGCATGGTTAATGCAGGGTTGGAGGGCTGAAGGGCCTGTTCCTGTGCTGTAATTTTCTTTGATCTTTGTTCTTTGACACTGAAATAGAAAATTGACATCTATAGACATATTGAAAAGGGTAAGTATTGGAAGGTTTTGAGGAAAGAGTATAATGTTGGCTCATCCATGGCATACAATATTGGGTCAAAAAGAACAATTGCTGAAGCTGTCTGCTAGTTCCAAATCAAATAAAATTGTTGAAAGACAATGCACCTAAGTTAGAGGAACTAGATAATGTTTTATACAAATGGTTTTCTTTGAAACTTTGGAGAGTGTCCCTATCTCCAGCCCAATGCTCATTGCACAGGCAAAAATAATTCATGAGAAAATGAAATTGAACAAGTGTATTTTCTGATGAATTGGCTTCACAACATTAGAAGATTAGTTATATCCAGTGAACAAAAATCAGCTACCCTAAAGCTTCTGAAAAATACTGTGAATTTTTTTTAAAAAACTTAATTGCTGAACATAATCTTTCCCTTGATCAAATTCATGCTGGTGATGTTTGCTAAATTCTACTTTGACAGGTGCAAGTGAATCTGGTTCTACTGGTTTTAAGCAGGATAAATGTAGAATTACATTACTTATGTGTGCAAATGCTGTAGGCCCTCAAGGTGCTGTACTCGTAGCTGTAATTTACAATGAGTAATGTAATGCATGGACAAAGATATTTTTAAAAGGGTTTCATTATGTTTCTGCACCTGCAGTGAAAGAACGTTTTAGAAAAATAGGTAAGCCTGAAGATAGTAAAGCTAATCTATTGCTAGACTGTTGTCAAGTTCACCCTCATGAATGTGAATTAGTGAATTTTACCAATTTCCTGCCTTCCAATGTAATCACATTAATTCATCCAATAGACTTGGATGTCATCCAGAATATGAAATATTATTGCAGAAGATATTTCATGAGAAAGTTAACCAATCTTGAAGGCACTGTACTGAATTTGCAATCTCTCTATAGCATAAAAAATGCAATTTTTAATGTGGTTTGTGCCTGGAAATTGTTAAAAAGTGCAACAGTGAAGAAGGATTGTTGTTGCCCAGCTTTATGTTTGCAGATGACTCCTCTGATGAAGAAGATATTGGAGGATTTAACAAAAGGCCTAGAACATTATTCAATATCACAGAAATGATGAATGATTCTCCTTCCACACAACTAATCAGCAAACTTCATGGAAGTGAGATAGAAGAGTGGGTTGGAACTGACAAGGAGCCTGAAGAGACCATTAGTGATTCCAAGATTATGGCAAGTGTTTTGAATTCTCAAAAGCTGAAGGAGACTGAAAAAGACGGAAGGAGTAGATTTCAATGAAGAGGAGAAAATAACTTGGGCTGATGCTACTTGAGCTTTTGATACATTGATTAAATTTACTGAATGGTAGGCTTGTTACTCTGCACAAGAAAGTTATGCAATTGCATTTTCTGCGCTCCACTTTCAGATAGAAAACACAGAAGGCAAATAAGCAAGTGGCATCAAGGACTTAGTTGACAAACCATCCAGGGCTTGTACAATCTCTGACACTTTCTACACCTTCAAAGATGGTTGTAAGAGCTGCTGAGAAGTAGTTCTCTTGAGTATATATATATGGTGTAATTTTGTACTTCCCTTTTTATTTTTATACAAAGATTAGAAGTAAAAGAATATTGTTCTTTCTGACAACTTGCATATTATTTTTTACTTTACTCTTTGACAGTTTGTACTGTAAGTAATTCTCTGTATTCCATCAGTAAAAACACTTTGTTATCTGCCATTTTTGATTAACCGGGAGCACCCATAGCTCGCACATGCCAGGTGACAAAGATTTTACAGTATTTGTATTATTGTAATACGTTTGCTGCATATAACTAAATCTGATTTAGTTATGGTGTTGTGCAAAGTTTTAACTGTAACTCTTCCTACAGATGAAATATTGAATCACACTAAGTCATAGAGTCATAGAGGTTTACAGCATGGAAACAGGCCCTTTGGTCCAACTGGCCCATGTCACCCTTTTTTTTAACCACTAAGCTAGTCCCAATTGCCCCCATTTGGTCCATATCCCTCGATAGACATCTTACCCATGTAATTGTCTAAACGCTTTTTAAAAGACAAAATTGTACACACCTCTACTACTACCTCTGACAGCCTGTTCCAGACACTCATCACTCTCTGTGTGAAATAATTGCCCCTCTGGACCCTTTTGTATCACTCCCTTCTCACCTTAAACCTATGCTCTCGAGGTTTAGACTCCCCTATCTTGGGAAAAGGTATTGACTATCTCGCTGATCTATGCCCCTCATTATTTTATAGGCTTCGATAAGATCAACCCTAAGCCTCCTATGCTCCAGAGAAAAAGGTCCCAGTTTATCCAGCGTCACCTTATAACTCAAACCATCAAGTCCCAGTAGCATTCTAGTAAATCTTTCCTACACTCTTTCTAGTTCCTATAATGGGGTGACCAGAATTGTACACAGTATGCCAAGTATGGCCTTACAAATATCTTGTGCAACTTCAAGAAGTCCCAATTCCTGTATTCAATGTTCTGACCAATTAAATCAAGCATGCCAAATGCCTTCTTCACCATTCTATTCAGCTTTGACTCCATTTTCAAGAAGAATAAATCTGTACCCCTAGATCTCTTTGTTCTATAACTCCCCCCAGTGCACTACCAGACGTAAGTCGTGCCCTGGTTTGATCTACCAAAATGCATCACCTTGCATTTACCTTAATACCAACATGTTGCAGGGGTCACGTTGATGCTTTAAACTCAGAGAATTCTCCTGGTAGCCTAGTGAACAGCCCTTCCAAAACCACCAATAGATTTAATGCCCATTCACCTCCACTTTGCTGTTTTAGGTAGTCCAAAATAATTCACTGCATGTAAAGCACTATGATGAATATGACAGACATGGTAAAAGTCTATTTAAATCAAACTGCTTTTTCCCTTCAAAGAAGAAAAATCTATCTTGATGTCTTATATGATTTAAAGAAAAGAAAATTGTGTAAATAAATAATGAGACAGCAAATATGTTAACACAAACTCTTGACCTCCATTACCCAGACGGACATGAGTACCACGTGCAAGGAAACAACATTAACCCCAAATTCCCTGCCAAGATACACACTCTGCTGACTTGAATATGTAACACTTGCATCATTGTCGCTTGGTGAAAATCCCAGAGCTCCATTCTTCTTAGTTTCCTTCCAAGCCACCACATATCGCTGAGCAAAGTTGAGGGGTGGAGAGTAACCATCAGATGTGTCCTCAAAAAGGGCAGAATAATCTCCCTGAGGCCACTGGGGAGTTGTGTGGATGAGAGCTCAAAAGAAACATGTTGTCTGCGGGTACAAGGCCAGGACCAGTTGATCCTTTTGTAATAAGGCTTCCGGATCTGTCTCAGGGTTTGCCTTCCACTGTGGCAGTGGGATGATGTGTCTGCGACTGAAGGTATGTGGGTACATTTTCATTACACAGGCAGAAACAGTTCAGATAAAATATGCATCCACCACCATCTTCTCAACGATAACTAGGATTGATAATAAATGCAGGCTTTCTCAATGACACACTTTTTCAGATTTTTTTTAAAAAATCAGATACCTTAGATACAGTGTTGTAAAGAATGGCCATGCACGAAGATCTATCAGATTAGTTAAATGAGGGTGTGCAATGAGGTCATATATTAAATCACCAACGACCAGCTCTCTCCATTCAAATTACAACTTTTCTGTTTGTCTCCACTGAGAAGGAGGAAAGCAAAATGAGAATTGTTTTCCACAGCATAGAACTACACCTTCCGGTAATTGGCTCATGGAGAGCCGGGAAGCAGCCGATATGCATTTCCCTCCTGCCCATGATTGGTAAGTAGCACCTCCTCACCGCCTCCCTCACCCCCATACAAAATGGTGAATTGGAATCATTGAGGGATTCTTTGTTTAAAACATAACAAAAGTAAAACAAGGCTATTGAACTTTAGAGGAAAAATTAGCTTTCAGTGGGAATCAAATGAAATCACACACTATGGAATTAAAGGGATGAATGATTCTGATTACAAAAACTCTTCAAAGGGAAATGTTGGCAGGAATTGCATTTGCAAAGGTATATCATATGAGAAATTGTCTTCCACTGTTGATATGTTCAAGTATATTTCATGTGGATACATTCTGCATATTTTATCCTGCTGTAATAAACATCAGCCTTGGTTCTCCATTGACACTTTCACCTCTGCATCAGGATGTTGTGCAATCAAGTTCCACTTCAAAAGCTTTACATAATCCAGTCTGGCATTTCAGTACAGAACCAAAGATGTGCTGTACTCTCTGAGGTGCAATCCTTCAGATGAGAAGTTAAACCAAGGCCCCACCTACCCTTTCAAGTGAAAACAAAATATTGCACAGCGTTCAAAAATGATAAAGGGAGTTCCCTCTGGTGTCTGGGCTTTGTTACATGCAAATTAGTTTCCACATTTCCCAACATTACAACCATGGCAACACTTCAAGAAAGTATTTAATTGGGTCTCAGATGGTTTGGGACATCCTGAGGTCATGAAAGGTGAGATAATACTGTGCCTTTAAGAAATATATTTGTGTCATGTTTCTTGTGAAGGAGCTGTTAAATTCAACTCTGTTTAAACTATGACAATTTGTTTACAACCAATTGCTGAAAATGCATAAGAATAATTGTTCCTCATTATTGAGGTATTTGTTTTAATCTGAGATAATGGAGTTTTGTTATTTTTAGGATTGTCCCCGGGTTTTCAGAGTAAAGTTTAATTGGGCTGCTTGACCAGAATGAATGAACAGAGCTAGGCTTACAGAAAAACAAGCAGGCAGTTACTGTTTGAATTTGAAAAGGAGTAGCGGCTCTTTCTCCTTCCATTTCTGGAAATTGAAGTCTGGGACCTGTTAGGAAATAAGTATCTGTCTCCGGACATCTGCAAAAGGCAAGAGGTGTTTTCTCTCTCTTTCTCTCTGCAATTATGTTGTTTGAGGACAGGTCTTTCTCTGAAGGCTGCTGTCTGAGAATCAGAAGACAGGTATCACTCTGTACCTCTGTCCAGATGTGTTAAAAGGCTGGAGGACTAGTAACTCACTTCCAGCTGTGAGTTGTTGCTGACTGATTCTGAAGAGGGATTTACATCTGTGGGAAATATTGCTTAAATTGAAACTAATAGATGTGGCTAACAGTTAAGAATTGTACCTTGTCATGTTTAAGTATTTCATTTGGGAAAAGTTATGCTAATTTTTTTATAGTTAAACTATATTGTTAAATAAAGTTTGTTATAATAAAATCTCCCTAATGGGTCAATAGAATCACACCTGGAATGAAACACCTTATGCTCGCACTGATGCCAAATTCAAAAACAATTGGGGTCTAGGCTAACTTCATAATTTACCCTGGGGATTTCTGATTTGATCTCCAACAAAATAAATATATTAACGCAAGTTCTTTAATATTTTTTAATAAACAACTTCTTCACTCAAAGGGTGGTGAATCTCTGGAATTCTCTGCCCGTTGAAGTGGTGGAGGCTGCCTCGCTAAATATTTTTAAGAAGCGGGTTGATGGGTTTTTGATAAGAGAAGGGATTAAGGGTTATGGGGAGAGGGCGGGAAAGTGGAACTGAGCCACGACAGATCAGCCATGATCTTATTGAATGGCGGGGCAGGCTCGAAGGGCCAGATGGCCTACTTCTGCTCCTATTTCTTATGTTCTTATGTTCTTATGTTTAACATGCCTTTAAAGCTATAGAGGAAAAACATTCTCAGGCAGCGAGTAGTTTAGATCTGGAATGCACCATTCTGGGAGTGTGGTGGTGGCAGGTCCAGTTGTGTCTTTCAGAAGAAAACTGGATCATTACCTGATACAGAACAAAATGCAGGTTATAGGGAAAAGGCAAGGAAGTGGCTCTTGATGAATTACCCCTTTTGGAGAGCCAGTACAAACATGACAGGCTGAATGGCCTCCTTCTGTGCTGTAACAATTCTATGATTCTCTAATGGAACATTAGGACCAATTTTAGTTTTAATTTACTATCAAATACAAAAACATAAGGCATTACAGTTCATGTAATTAGGTTTTCAAATAGCTATATCAATAAGGAATACTCAATTATGTAATTTGATTTTTGCCTACTTTAGTGTTTTGCATTAATAGAATTTGCAAAGATCATCTCTTTCATGTTTGCTCCTTTAAAAGACCAATGCATTTGAAGAAACCAAGAGAAGAAAGAAAACAATATCAGTGATGGTTTGTCCCACAAAGCATGTGTGCTTTTGAAAGAGACAGGCAGTGAAGAGCAAGCCTCTGGAGACAAAAATGTCCATATGATGCCACGGACAAGTAAACTTCCATCTCAGTGATGTTGAATGATGTTTCAAAAATATGTCGTAATTTACAATGGCAGGTACATTACATTTAAATTTACAGGACATGCAATGTTATTGACCTATCTTTAGAATGATGTGAATTTGCTGTGACATGTTCACATATCTCCATCTGCATTGCATCTTTATAGTTCTAATAGGAAAGAAGGGACTAATTATATTATGTAAAGATTTATGTTTGGCTTTGTCAATGAGGCATCGTAAGTGTCCTTTAGAGAATTTGCATTGTGCATTCAACACATGGCAGTGGTTTTCTGAGCGGTTGTAAAGTGTGACATATCCACTTCTCTATATCAGTGGAAATAATTAACATTTAAGATGTCACATTTTCAAATAATAAAGAAATACTTTGTTTTCTAACCTTTACTATTGATTACAAGAGATGTGGAAAGCTAAAAGTCAAATGTTTACCAAATTAGGAAATCAACTCCATCTTTTGCCTTGTTAAACAATTTTGCTGACCAATCTATTTGCAATTTACACTGCTGCAGATTCCAACCTCCAGAGGATCGAATCCAGGAGGTACCACAAAAGGTACTCCAATATAAATTGGAGACTTTAAATGGTTCCGACTTACTGAGCAAAAACGTTAGAAGTATTAAAACTAGTTTCTAACTCCTGGATAACAATGCGTGGGGGAAATTTTCTTCTCCCTCTCCTCCCCACAAGGGGGAGAGGGTCAGGCCCAAACAAAGGCCTGGCAGTGTCCAGGCATAAACCTCTGCCAGGGCAGCATCAGGGGGCACTCTAGGGACAATGCCAGGGGGCAGTGCCAGTGGGGAGGGACTTCCATTGGGATGGTTAGTAGTGCGGTTTTCCAGAGGGGTCTCATGTCCATGGGTGAGGAAGAGTCCCATGTCCATGGGCAGAAGGATTTACCATGAGTGTCCTCTGTCCATGAGAGAGTGGGGGAGGGGTTCCCTAAGTTGCTGGTGAAGCGGGCTCATTCAGAGCCCACTCCACCAGCAAGACATCATGGGACCCATCCCTTTCATTTTTTAAAAGGCAGGAAAAGCCATCAAGGCAGCCAGCCTTGGGAATCCTCTGTGCTGTAAATTTCTCGCCTGGCCCAAAACAGAAGGACAGGCAAGAAATGTGCAGCTTCCAACTAAGGTGAGGAAAATGGAGCAGAATGGCAATCTGACTGTGATTGTTGCTTCTGAGGAGCTCTGGCCCAATTATTTTGTCATATCATCTGTTGCGCATCTTACTTTCCAAATTCCAGTATTGCTGATTTCAGTGAACAAATAATCAGTTTTGAGGTTCCAGTAGACTTGACTTTGGGTCGTACTTGGGCTGCTCTTGGTTGTTCGAGATTGGCCTAGTGCTTCATGTCGTTAGTGTGTGCTTAAACTGGACCAGATACTGGGCAAGACGACAGCTCAGTGACTATCACTGATTGCTGTGCAGACACATGGATTTGGGCCAGTGTCTGTGGGAGTTTGCGCATTCTCCCCGTGCTTGCGTGGGTTTTCTCCGGGTGCTCCGGTTTCCTCCCACAACCCAAAGATGTGCTATTAGGCTGATTGGCAGTAATAAATTGTCCCTAAATTAGTTTCTCTCAATGTGGATGGCCATAAAACATTAGATAAGGGTCATGGGTGGAGGGGGGGACTGGTGGTGTTAAGATGGCGGCGCGGGCTTGTTGGGCCGAAGGACCTGTTTCCCGGGCTGTTTTTGTTCTTTGTTCTTTGACAAGCGTATAGTCAGTTTTGCAATTCTAATGTTCTGTTGTTTAGCTGAGAGTCTGCCCAGGTCTCTCTTCAGCCATGGTTTTTGCTGACTTGCCTGACTTCCGTAGTCGGAGAATGAGATTGAAATATACCTGCAAAATATGGACTGTGAGTGGGCTTGCTGGCTTTTACCTCTGTGTCTTGTTCTCACAGATTCATTCAAACAATGATAGATAACATGGGGCAGCTGGTTTTTAAGCCAATTTTTGCATGTTCCTAATGGGAAGGCAAATCCACAACATCTCTCTGGGCATTACACAGGGAGTCTCTTGATGAGATGACCATTATATCTCTTTGTCTCCTCCTGAGATGGGAAATAACTTCCAGATATTTTTTAAAAGTACCTTCTCTGGTAAAAGGCTATGGATCCATTGCCTCTTACTGAATTACCCTGCAGCAATTCAGCCAGTGGCTTTATGTCCATTTTTTTGAAAACCTCAGGGTGTACTGAAAGTCCAGTCCTTGCAGGCATAATTTGTTGTTTTTTCCTTCATTGTGATGCCATATGGGGTGCTTTTACATAAATGGCTCCGATAAGTTTCACTGCAATTTGAATGCCACCTTTGCTTTCCACATTCAGCCAATGAATCAGTTGCCTTCCCAAAACACAAAGAAAACCTTAAAAAAAGCCATCTGATTCATTCTAATGTTGCACCAAGTGCTCAAATGGTTAACTTTTTTTTTGTTGCTGTTACAGGAGATCACATATTGGCTAAATCATTTCTAATAAAGTGAACTCACTTTAATGGAGTATGGTTTCAGTCAGTTGATGACAACGTTTATTTGATTTTAGTAGGATGACATGATGACATGTGACAGACACCCATATGCTGCTCAGATCTAACATCAAGTATTAAATACAAGATAACCAGTGAGCTATAACCAAAGCTGTGGGCAAAAAAATTAGATTCGTTTTAAATGAAATATATTTTAAAGCAAAATTTGAGACTTGTCACATAATAGTAGTCACAGAATAATGCAGCACAGAAGGAGGCCATTCTGCCCCTCATCTCCATGCTAGCTCTTTTGTAAAGGTATTCAATTACAGCCTTGTATAGCAATTCACTGTACTTTTCAAATTATGTGGAACCGACAGTAGACAAATTGGTGCCAAATTCCAAAGATGCAGCCAGCAGCAGTTCCCCGGCTGAATCAAGCAGAACCATTAAAAACCTATGGTGCAACAAGAGACCATTCAGCCCATTATGTCTGCAACAGCCAAAAAACAAAAAAAAAACTAGCCGCTTATTTTAATGCCACTTTCCAGCACTTGGTTCATAACTTTGCACATTACAGCATTTTAGTTACAGATCAAGGTAACATTTAAATAAGTTGAGCATTTCAGCCTCAAACACCAATGTAGGCAATGAATCCCAGACTACCCTCTGGGTGAAACAAATTTTCTTCATGCCTTTTACCAATCACTTCAAATCTATACCTCCTGGTAATTGACCCCTCAGCTTGGAAAAACATATCTTTCCTGTCTACCATGTCTAGGCTGCTCATTATTTCATACACTTCAATTAGGCTGTCCTTTAGCCTCCTCTGTTTTAATAAAAACAACCCTAACTTATCCAATCTCTCCTCACAGCTGCAATTTTCAAAAGCCAGCAACATTCTTATAAATCTCCCCATTTTTGGGGAGCTAGTATCCTGAACCTGCTGGCGTGAAGGGAGTGCAATTGGGCCCCCTGGAGGGTCAGGTACAGGGGATGGTGCACCCTGGGCATTGGCACTTGGTAGTTCCAGCCTGTGCCCCAGCACTGCCCAATGGGCAAAGTGCCAATGTCAGGGGCACCTTGGCACTTTGCCCCTGGGGGCAGGGCCTGATAGGGTGGGATGTGGTGGGGCAATCAGTAGAGATGGGGAAATCACGCTGTCACTCTGCATAGGGATTGATGAGGGAGGGAGGGAGGCCAATGATCAAGGTTGGCTATCAGGATGGGGGCAACCTGGACTGCATGGGGGTGGGGGATGTCAGGACTGAGGGGAAGGTTTGTGAATGGGAGGAGGGTTTCCGGGCAGGCAGAAAACTGGGTGCTGTAGGACATGAGGGGTTAAGGCTGGGCTGGATATGTATGGGGAGCCAGCAATCGGACCGTGAGTGGGTGAAGAGCTAACTTTGCAGGGAACACAGCACCAGCCAGCGATCAAGCTGGCCATCAATCAGGAGGCCGCCAATGCAGGGCCATTGTGCATGTGCTGATTCCAGCACTAACAGATCAGTGCATGCACAGTGGCCCGCTCAGCACTATGCTGCCAGCCTTTCCAGCAGGAATAAGTCCCACCCCTGGCATTTTGGAGTGAATCACACTAGTGCGCTCTGCAGTGTACAGAATGTGGGACATTCATTTTGAAACTCTCACTGAAAAAAAAAGCGTGATTTACTCCAGTTTTCACATGAATTCAACACTTAGAACCAGGACTTGTTTCTTGATTTTCAGGAGGCATTTGACAAGGTACCTCACAAGAGGTTATTACAGAAGGTCAGGGTGTATGGAGTTGGGGGTAGGGTGTTAGCGTGGATAGAGGACTGGTTGTCAAATAGGAGGCAGAGAGTGGGGGTCAATGGGTGCTATTCGGATTGGCGGTTGGTGGCTAGTGGAGTGCCCCAGGGGCCGGTGCTGGGGCCTCAGCTATTTACCATTTATATAGATGATCTGGAGGAGGGAACCGAGTGTATGGTGTCAAAATTTGCTGATGATACCAAGATTGGGGGAACGACAAATTGTGCGGAGGGTGTGGAGAGTCTGCAGAAGGATCTAGATAGGCTGGGCGAATGGGCCAGGAACTAGCAAATGAAATTTAATGTTGGCAAGTGTGAAGTGGTCCACTTTTGTAGGAATAATGGTAGGCAGGACTATTACTTACATGGCGAAAAACTGCACCATGCAACGGTGCAGAGGGACCTTAGGGTCCTTGTGCATGAGTCGCAAAAACCCAGCCTACAGGTGCAGCAGGTGGTCAGGAAGGCGAATGGGATGCTGGCCTTCATAGCGAGGGGGATTGAATATAAAAGTAGGGAGGTCTTGCTGCAGCTGTATAGGGCATTGGTGAGGCCGCAGCTGGAGTACTGTGTGCAGTTTTGGTCGCCGCACTTACGCAAGGATATTTTGGCCTTGGAGGGAGTGCAGAGGAGGTTTACTAGGCTGATACCGGAGTTGAGGAGGTTGAACTATGAGGAGAGGCTGAATAAACTAGGTTTGTACTCATTAGAGTTTAGAAGAATGAGGGGAGATCTCATTGAGACATATAAGTTGATGAATGGGATGGATAGGATAGAGGTGGAGAGGCTCTTCCTGCTCAGAAGGGAGAGTAGGACTAGAGGGCACAGCCTCAAGATAAAGGGGGGGTGCGGTTTAGAACGGAGTTGAGGAGGAACTTCTTCACTCAAAGGGTGGTGAATCTCTGGAATTCTCTGCCCGTTGAAGTGGTGGAGGCTGCCTCGCTAAATATTTTTAAGACGCGGGTTGATAGGTTTTTGATAGGCAAGGGGATTAAGGGTTATGGGGAGAGGGCGGGAATGTGGAACTGAGACACGACAGATCAGCCATGATCTTATTGAATGGCGGGGCAGGCTCAAGGGGCTAGATGGCCTACTCCTGCTCCTATTTCTTATGTTCTTATGCTCTTATGTTCTTATGACTTGTTGTTGGTGATCGGGACACCTAGAAACCTGAAGCTCTCGACCATTTCTACTTCATCTCCATTGATGTGGACAGCGGCATGTCCTCCACTATGTTTCCTGAAGTCAATGTCTATCTCCTTTGTTTCACTGACATTGCAGGAGAGATTATTATTGTGCACATACTTCACCAGATTCTCTATCTCTTTCCTGTACTCTGTTTTGTCATTGTTTGAGATCCGACCCACTACAGTGGTGTCGTCAGCTAACTTGAAAATTGAATTGGAGCAGAATTTGGCCACACAGTCATGAGTGTACAAGGAATATAGTAGTTTTGTCACCCAGAAGACATCCATTGACATGAGTTTTTTACGAAGAGGTCATATGAAAGTCAAACTTTGAAAGTTGAATCGTAAAACCCAGGAACATTTAGGAAGCAGAGCTGTAGGCTCCTTAGAGCACTGGAGCTTCTTTACAATATAGGCTGAATTGCTGAGAAACACAATAATGAGGCACTACAGTTACATCAGTTATATCATTACAGTTGGTGACAGCATGCATTATATCATGGAAAGTTTATGTTGTCAGTTCATTATACATGTAAACCTAGATTTTTTAATGGAAAAAGCTGATATGAAACATACACAGATACTTTTTAACATACGCTAGATTATTCTCACATGGACAAATTTTTGCAAGTAACATCTTGGAGCTTAAGGAAAGTGTACTTATCAAATTATTTTTTCCCTCCAATTCTGAATTTGGGTTTTTTTCGCAAATCAAGATTGCATCCTCCAATTCCATATTGTTGACACAAAATAAAACTGGAAGAAGTAAAATTAGTTTTAACAGTGCAAACTGATATGGAGAAAGAAAATGGATTTGACAACTTTGAATGGAAATACCGGTCCCACCAACATCAGGCAGCTTGGTGAATGAAGGAGCTTAATTTAACATGAGGCCAAATATCAGTTTCCCACTGGAAAAATAGATTTTAGGAATCAAATTCTTGGGACTTTCAGGGTGGTTAAAGATAGGTTAGAATTTCCAATGAATGATGTCAGGAATCCTTTTTGCACGCATTGGTCAGCCATGCACACTTATTAAAAGGCAATCCCACTGGAATGAAGGTTCTCATTCAAATTATGTTCCCATCACCAAGAAATTAAAACACTCACTTTTGCGATTATATATAAATGGCACGCACTTGGTGAGGTAAACATCTTCCATAATGAAGTCCCGTGAAGTCCCACTGCATTAGAGTCATATAATTTTAGAGCATAGAAAGAAGTCGCTCGGCCCATCATATCTGCGCTGGATATCCAACACACCTATCTGTTCAAATCCTATTTTCCAGCACTTGGTCCATAGCCTTGGGTGCAATGATCATTTCAAGTGCTCATGGAAATGCTTCCTAAATGTTGTAAGGGTTGTTGCATCCAACACACTCTCAGGCAGTGAGTTCCAGATTCCCACCCACCTTCTGGGCGAAGAAGTATTTTCCTCAAATATCCTCTAAATCTCCTACCCTCACATTAACTCTATACCCCTTGGTATTGACCCCTCTACTAAGGAGAAAAGTTTCTTCCTATCTACTCTGTATATGTCCCTAATAATTTTCTACACCTCGATGAGATTCCCTATCAGCCTTCTCTGCTCTAAGAAGAGCAACCCAAACCTAACCAGTCTCTCTTCATAGCTGAAACACTCCAGCCCATGAAACATCCCAGTGAATCTCCTCTGCACACTTTTTAGTGTAATCACATTTTTCCTATTGTGTGCTGACCAAAACTGTATACAGTCCTCTAGATGAGATCTAACGAGTGTTTTATTCAGCTCCATTATAACTCCCTCCACCTCACCACCCCCCCAACCCCCAGCTGTTATATTCAATGTCTCAGCCAATAAAGGCAAGTATTCATATGCCTTCTTAACTCCCTTATCCTGCCTTCGGGGATTTTTGGACATGAACTCCAAGGTCCTCTGATCCTCTGTACTTCCTAGTATCCTATTGTTCATTGTGCATTCCCTTGCATTGTTAATCATCTCACACTTTTTAGGGTTAAATTTCATTTGGCACTGTTCTGACCAGGCTATCTATATTATCCTGTAATCTAAGGGTCTCCTCATTATTTACCACACCACCAATTTCTGTGTCATCTGCGAACTTACTGATTGTACCTCCACATTCACACCTAGATTATTAAAGTACACTACAAACAGCAAGGGGCCCACAAACAATCCCTGCAATATAATGGGCAGCACAGTAGCACAGTGGTTAGCGCTGCTGCTTCACAACTCCAGGGACCTGGGTTCAATTCCTCACTGTCTGTGTGGAGTTTGCACATTCTACTCTTGTCTGCGTGGGTTTCCTGCCACAATCCAAAGATGTGCAGGTTAGGTTGATTGGCCATGCTAAAATTGTCCCTTAGTATCCTGAGATGTGTAGTTAGAGGGATTAGTGGGTAAATGTGTAGGGATATGGGAGTAGGGCCTGGGTGGGATTGTGGTTGGTGCAGACTTGATGGGCCAGATGGCCTCTTTCTGCACTGCAGGGTTTCTATGATTTACACCACCAGACACAGACTTCCAATCGCAAAAATAACCTTCAGCCATCATTTTCTGCCTCTTGCCACTTAAGCCAATTTTGGATCCAATTTGCCAAACTGCCCTGGATCACATGGGCTCATACCTTCTTGATCAGTCTTCCATGCGGGACCTTGTCAAAAGCTTTACTTAATCCATGTGGACTACAACACACAAACACTTTCAACAGCACCGTCCAAACCCGTGACCTCTACCATTTAGAAGGTGAAGGACAGCGCAAACATCGGAATGCCACCATCTGAGTTCCCCTTTAAACCAGACACCTGGGAACTATATTGCTGTTCCTTCACCTCTAGCTGTGGTCTAATGGGTGGTGTATCCTCCCTTTCGCTGGATCAAAATGCTGGAATTCCCTTTCTAAAAACACTGTGGCTATTCATATACCACAGGGATTGCATTGTTCAAGAAGGGGGCTCACCACCACGAGCAATTGGGGATAGGTGGTAAATGCCAGCGATGGCCATATCCCATGAACAAATGAAAATAAAAGGGAACCATTCAGCCTATTCTGTTGGTGTCAGCTCTTTGAAACAGTAAATCTATTAGCATTCCTCCCCTACTCTTTCCCATAACACTGTAAATTTTACATGAAAAGGTGCAAAGTAAAAATGAATGATGAAGTTTGACAAAGCCCTCTAACCTACAAATCACTACTCCTGCATACTCCTCCAATGGTTTATGGTTAGGTGGATTGGCCATGCTAAATTGCCCTTTAGTGTCAGGGCGATTACATAAGAACATAAGAACATAAGAAATAGGAGCAGGAGTAGGCCATCTGGCCCTTCGAGCCTGCCCCGCCATTCAATAAGATCATGGCTGATCTGTCGTGGCTCAGTTCCACTTTCCGGCCCTCTCCCCATAACCCTTAATCCCCTCTCTTATCAAAAACCCATCAACCCGCTTCTTGAAAATATTTAGCGAGGCAGCCTCCACCACTTCAACGGGTAGAGAATTCCAGAGATTCACCACCCTTTGAGTGAAGAAGTTCCTCCTCAACTCCGTTCTAAAACGCCCCCCCTTTATCTTGAGGCTGTGCCCCCTAGTCCTACTGTCTTTTTTGAGCGGGAAGAGTCTCTCCCCCTCTATCCTATCCATCCCACTCATCATCTTATACGTCTCAATGAGATCTCCCCTCATTCTTCTAAACTCTAACGAGTACAAGCCTACTTTATTCAGCCTCTCCTCATAGCTCAACCCCCTCAACTCCGGTATCAGCCTAGTAAACCTCCTCTGCACTCCCTCCAAGGCCAAAATATCTTTGCGCAGGTGTGGCGCCCAAAACTGCACACAGTACTCCAGCTGCGGCCTCACCAATGCCCTATACAGCTGCAGCAAGACCTCCCTACTTTTATATTCAATCCCCTTCGCTATGAAGGCCAGCATCCCATTTGCCTCACACTTGCCAACGTTAAATTCCATTTGCCATTTCCTGGCCCATTCGCCCAGCCTATCTAGATCCTTCTGCAGACGCTCCACACCCTCCGCACAATTTGCCGTTCCCCCAATCTTGGTGTCATCAGCAAATTTCGACACCCTACACTCGGTTCCCTCCTCCAGATCATCTATATAAATGGTAAAAAGCTGAGGCCCCAGAACCGACCCCTGGGGCACTCCACTAGTCACCATCCGCCAATCTGAATAGCACCCGTTGACCCCCACTCTCTGCCTCCTATTTGACAACCAGTCCTCTATCCACGCTAACACCCTACCCCCAACTCCAAGTCCCCTTACCTTCTGCAATAACCTCTTATGAGGTACTTGTCAAACGCCTTCTGAAAATCCAGAAAGACCACATCCACCGGCTCTCCTCTATCGACCGCCCTAGACACATCCTCATAGAACTCCAGTAAATTTGTCAGACACGACTTCCCTTTAATGAAACCGTGCTGCGTCTGCTCTATCAAGCAATTCCCTTCAAGATGCCTCGCAATTTCCTCCTTAATGACGGATTCTAGCATTTTACCTACCACAGACGTTAAACTAACCGGCCTATAATTCCCTGCCTTTTGCCTGGCACCCTTCTTAAACAACGGCGTAACATTAGCCGTTTTCCAATCTTCCGGCACTTCCCCGGAATCCAGTGATGTCTGGAAAATAACCACCAATGCATCCACTATAACCTCTGCCATTTCATAGCTAAGGTGAAGAGAAAGATCAACTTAATGCAAGGTAAGTCCATTCAAAAGTCTGACAACAGCAGGGAAGACGCTGTTCTTCAGTCAGTTGGTATGTGACCTCAGACTTTTGGTATCTTATTCCCAAAGGAAGGTGATGGAAAGGAGAATGTCCAGGGTGCGTGAGGTCATCAATTATGTTGGCTGCTTTGTCGAGGCAGCAAGAAATAATGAGATGTATACTTGGGGTTATGAGGATAAGGCCTGGGTGGGATTGTTGTTGGTGCAGACTCAGTGGGCTGAATGGCCTCCCTCTGTTTTGTACCATTTCTATGATATTGAACATCCCTCTGAGGAAGCACTGAGGAAGCAAGGGAACAAAATATGCTCTAGGCGATGACTTCAACATGCCAAGTCAAAAGTGACTCAAAGGCACCACACTGAGTGAGCTAGGCAAGTTGTGAAGGTATAGCTGTCAGATTGGACCTGCATTCAACGGTTACAGTGCCGAATGACAATAAATGCAACTCTGCCAGCATTGGCCAGATCCTTAAAAGAATGAAAAATTACAATTGTATCTGTTGTCTATCAATAAACAGGAAACCCATGCAACAGTGTCAGAGATACTGCCTAACAATTGTCAATTTTATTAACAAGTTGCATTTTTTCTGATAAAAGAATTGTGTATCTTAGAATGCTCCATGATCCGTTATGTAATTCTGATTCCAATTTCATAAGTGTTGGAAAGTTACAAAACATGCCTTTGCTGATCTATTGATCAAAGCAACTGTTGAGGATGCTTCAGTGTTTAACAACAGTTTTTGCAGAAAACGGTGTTATGTAAATTAACTTTGCATTAACCTATAGAGTTAAATTGACTTTGCGTTAACCTATAGTTGATGCGGGTATGAACAGCTCTTGGGATTGTCAAGCAAAGGCCTGTGACCAAGTAGCAAAAACTATGGGATTCGTTTATCTCCTTGAATGTGATATAATGAAATCTATTATTAAATTTAAAGTTTATTTATTTATCACAAATAGGCTTACATTCACATTGCAATGAAGTTAGAGTGAAAATCCCCCAGTTGCCACTCTCTGGTGTCTGTTCGGGTACGTGGAGGGAGAATTTAGCATGGTCAAAACATCTATCCTGCACATCTTTGGACTATGGGAGGAAACCAGAGTACCCGGAGGGAACCCACGCAGACACAGAAAGCACATGCAGACTCTTCACAGACAGTGACCCAAGCCAGGAATCAAACCTGGGTCCCTGGTGCTGTGAGGCAGCAGTTCTAATCATTGTGCCAACGTGCCATCCTTTATTTATTGTGAAGGTCTGAGTAATGCTGCTGAACATGACACTATGTAACATTGACATCACTCCCATGTATGCAATTTTAGCCTTTGCATCCAGTTTAAAGTGGCAACATTATTCATTTAAAGATCAGACAGAATACACTGAAATAGCTGTTAATTAAATAAATGACAGGTTGTTTCCACAATCAGCACACAAGTACAATACTATGGCTGGAATTTTGCGGCCCTGCTCGCCACAGTAATCGGAGCAGGCAAGGACAATGGAAAGGTCCATTGACCTCGGGCAGGATTTTACAGTTTTGGGATGAGCAAAGTCATAAAGTCCCATCCTATAGCTTTTGTGGATCATCTTTTATTCAAATTAAATATTCCACGTGCAACTCACACGAAATTGTAATCAGGTTTCAATCCCATGTACAATAATGAGAAAACTTTCTCTGTTCACCTTGCTTGATCAATCAGAAACCATCTTCCAATGAAAGAATCTGCCTAGTAACATAACAATGGAAACACACACACAGCACCACCCCCCCCCCCCCACACACACACACACACAGTAAGTCCATTGGCCTCTCTGTCAAGAAAGCAACATTAATGACTAATGACTAATGATTATCAGTCACTGACTTGTGAGTACCCAGAAATAAAAACCTCTAATGAACAATATGTTGGAATAATCTATGTTGCAAGTGAAGCAAGATGAAATCCAATGATACAGCACGAGATGACCTAAGCTCACAAAGCATTCTCATGTGACAAGTAGCTGCAATGAATTATTCAGGTGGCTTGCCACACTGGTCTAGAAATAGGAATGTGACCAATTTAAAGTAAGTTTTAGTCCCAAGCTTATCAAATATGCATTTTTGCATTTTACAATGGTCCGAGGTCATTATTACTTTAATATTAAAATATTTCTGATGCTAGAAAAATAGGAAATTGATATATAATGCTCATTTTGAATTTTTTAATTTGAAAGTTTGAAGGATTGTGTTATTCAACGGGCAAATTTTGTAAGACTAAGTTCCCTTAATCTGTGATCCCTCACTAACCAGTAAGGCAGACTTAATCTGGATTTAACAAGCTCTACAAAACTTACCCTGAGTAACCTGCAACAACAAAAGAAGAAAGCTTGCTTCAAACTTTCAAACAGATTCAGTCCTCACCATATTCACTTTTCAACCAACCATTTAACTCTGATTGTGGGTGCTTACATATGAGGTTCACATTGTCCTGATCATGGGAAGACCTTCCTGTAATGGTGTGCCAACTGGAATAGATTGTCCCGGAAACTAGAGATAGACGTCATCTTTTCCAGCATCTCTCCTGCATCCCAGTCACAATGGCAGCCTACCAGAAGCAGCAACTGCTCTACTAACCCCCACTGGACTCGTCACTCCATGCTTCCAATGTCACCAAGCTCCTCCCAACAGTAGCAACTATGCAACACTCTCTGTGTCACATTGACAATCCTACTGACAGGTACAACTCAGACAAAGGCTGCCAAGGACGGAATGCAGGTTTCCAGAGAACCATTTAGACATGTCTGCATCCTCCAGTGTCTCCTTGTTCTCAATTGCATTGACGTCTGGTGCTGGCCTGAATTCATCCTTGCCTTTCGACGGCTGTGAACCATTTGAGGATGACGTGTTTGTAAAAGTTGCCTGCCACATATTACAACACCTCCTCTTGAGTAGTGTGATTTCTTGGTGACTATCTTATATTGATGGCCTCCAGTTATGCTCTTTCCGTGATGGGAATAATCCAGCCATATCCACTCTATCAAATTTTTTCATAATTTTAAATATCTCTATTAGGTAACCCCACTTTTTCCTTTTTCAAGGGAATAGAGAAATATCATTGGTTGAGTCAAATTTTAATTTTGCTCTTTTTAAATAATGTTTTACTTCGTGCCAAAAATTTATAAGAAAATTCTTGTAAATGACCATAGCTTGTCGTTTCTCTACAAGGAGAGTTTACCCTCACCTTGGTGAAATACCTTTTATGAGCTTGAAGAGAGGTAGTAACAGGTGATTTAATACTCTAAAATATATTGGGCAGATTTTCCTTTGCATTGGACCACACCTGTGTCCAGGGTCCACGCTCATCTGCACTCCACATGCACTTCACTTGTAGATTTGGAAAGGGTTGCTTTATTATGTCTAAAATGGGCAATACAGCAAAGAGTAAAGACAAAAAAAAGCTTTCATTTGTATAGTACCTTTCGTGATCTCAGGAAGCCCCATAGTGTTTTGCAGCTAATGGAGTACATTTGAACTGTAATCACTTCTAATGTTGTAATATAGGCTTTATATTGCAATGAAGTGAAGTGATTCTTGCTTGCACTGCTTTCCTCTTTCTGCTGGTCTTGAGTCATGGGCATACTTCCTCTATATAGATTGGGTGTTTCGAAAGCTATGACAAAAAAAGACAATGATTGAAACAGAGATTAAACAAGTGTTATGTTATTATTTGGGTGCGCTAGCTCATAAATATACTTACTTTGATAGACACTATGGATAGGCACTCCAACTCCACCTGGGAAGTTCATGACTAATTAATGTTTAAGATTAAAATACAACATTAAAATTAATAGGAAGTAGTTTGATATTTTTAAACAGGATTGCAATGTCTTGAGTTAGCGTAGAATACTAGAAAACGAGTGATACGCTGTCAGCTTATTTGAAGAATTCAGAGGATAAATGGTTTGTGAATATCATCTGATCTTTGGGATTTGATTACAGTTGTACACTCACAACCATCTATAACTATATATAGGCCCTCCAGCTCCACAAAGCTAAATCAATCAGTATCACGTTAACATAAAAAAAAATTATGCTGATTGAAAACTGTGATGCAATTGTGATAGTCTCATTATTGGGTATCTTGTTTTCTAATTCACCTAAAGGTTCAATACAAAGGCTTTTTCCCTGGACTAAAACAGAATTTTAAGGAGCATAACAGCCTGATAAATTTTAGGTGTTTGTACTACTGGCAAACGTTTATCCTATTGGGAATACCTCGGAAATCTGGATGTATGCTGTCCACAATTTTCCATCATTCAAATTAATGGACTGAAAATAAGAATATAAGAATACAATAGGAGCAGGAGCAGATCATGCAGCCGTCAAGCCTGATCTGCCATTCAATGTGTATTTGTTGCAATGGTCTACTTATAGGATGGGTGGTTTTCAGGATGAGCATATGACACTGTGCATCTCCAGGCTGGTACACACTGGGCTTTTAATGGGTTGAAGACGTACCTTGCTTGATGTTGTTGTTGGCTGTTCTCTGACAAATCTTTTCAGCAGTAGCCCCACAAGTTCTGTGACTATGATCTCACATCCTACAATGCCCCACAAGAGGAAGCATCCTCTCCGTGTCTACTTTATCCATACCTATTATCATCTTGTATATCTCAATTTGATCACCCCTTATTCTTCTAAATTCCAGAGAGTATAGACCTAAACTGTTCAATCTCTCTTCATACAACAAACACCTGATCTCTGGAATCAATCTCTGGAATCTCTGGAATCACCTCCCTTTTAGAATAATGGAGTTACATTTGCTATCTTCCAACCTAATGGAATCAATCTAGTGAATCTCTTCTGAACTGCCTCCAATGCCATTACATCTTTACTCAGATAAGGGGAACAAAACTGCACAATACTCCAAGTGCAGTCTCATCAATACCTTATATCATTGTAACAATAGTTCCTTATCTTTATACTCAATTCTTTTAGCAATAAATGCCAACATTCCATTTGCTTGCTTTATTAACTACTATACCTGCCTGCTAGTTTTCTATGACTCATGAACAATGACACCCAGATCCTTCTGCACTGAAGTACCCCAAAGTCTCTCCCCATTTAGATAATAAGTTGCCTTCCCTTTTTCCCAACCAAAATGAATGACCTCACACTTATCCACACTAAACTCCATTTTGGCCCATTCCTCTTACCTCTCTACATCCATTTGTAAGGTTCTTATTACCTCATTGCAACTTACTGTCCTGCCAAAATCTGCAAATTTGGCTATAGAGATTCTATCCTGTATCCAAGTATAAATATATAGTATAGAATATAGATTGTAAGTAGTTGAGACCCAGGGACTGAACACTGTGGCACAACACAAGTTACTACTATCCAGAAAAAAATCCATTTTTGCTATCCAGAAAAAAAACCATTTTTGCTATCCAGAAAAAAATCCATTTATCTTGACTCTCTGAGGACGATTTTACCATTTTTTTGTCCAAGTTCTGGGTGGACTTCAAACTGGGAGAGTTTCAGATCTGTCTTTTGGGCGTGTTTTTAGCACCTGCCCACACACCCCCCCGCCCCCCCCACCCCCACCCCCATACGCGTTCTGCCTGCAAAATTCTGAGCAAGTCTGTTATTTGCTGCAGAAGCCTGTAGGGTGGGACTTTATGCACCCGAAAACCTGCAGAGGGAGGTACTGCGCATGTGCAGGCCTCTGATTCTGCACATGTACATTAACATTACAGGAGTCTGACAGAAAAGAGAGAGCTGTCAGGCCCCTGCTAGAGGATGCAGCCTGAAGCAGCCCCCCTTCCCGCAATCGCGGGATCCTGCTGACCCTCCCGCCACACAGATTGATTGCAGACCCCATCCCTCCCCCACCAATCATAGGCCCGCTGCCCTCCCCCCACTGACCGCTGCAGAGTGGCAGCAGGCCCCCCTCTCCCTCCCTCCTGCCACCGATTGCTGCAGAGTGGCAGGGGGCCCCACCTCCCTCCTACCCCCACCGACTGCTGCGGAGTGGCAGCAGGCCCTTCCCCCTCCAGCAACTTGCAGCAGAGTGGCAGCAGGCCCCATCTTCCTGGCTCCCACCCCCTACCGACCACTGCAGAGTGGCAGCAGGCCCTGTCTCCCTCCCTTCCCCCAACCAATCACTGCACAATGGCAGCAGATCCCCTCCTCCATTAACCCATCCCCATTGGCCCCTTCCCCATTATTCCCATCCCCTGGCACTGCCCAGGTGTCCAGACTGGCATTGCCCAGATGCCAAGGTGTCACTGCCAGTCTGGCACTGTCAAAGGGACATCCACGCCCTTGCCCTCGGCCTCCCCAGGGGGCCTCAATGGCCTCCTGTTCCACCCACGAGGCAAAGTCAACTGCTCCCTGTTTATGGGAAGCAGGATTATTCGTCACTGGCAAGAATCCTTCCCAGCGAGGTCGTAAAGGGGACCGAACCCAAACAATTGAGTGCCGGGCTTGCTAAGCAAATATTAAGCAATATTTAAATAACTTAAATATATTAACGTGCCTCTTGCTGTTGAGTGGCTAACTGTGCCAGAAATCTGGTACTTGTAAAATGGCATTGGTCACTAAAACCGGCACCAATCGCACTAATCGCTTTATGCCCCACTTTACAACAACGTCCGAAAATGGGCGCAACGCACTGATAAAATTGTCCCCCTGTCTTCTGTCCATCAGCCAGTCACCTATCCAAGCTAGTAAATTATCTCTAATCACATGTAATCTAACCTTGTGTATTAATCTTTTGTGTGGCAGCTTATTAAATGCCTTCCAGAAGTCCAGATACGTCCAGAGCGCTCACTAAAATCAAACGACGAGTGACCACAGTGCCAGTGCTGCAGTACTACGGTGAGAAGTACTACAGCAGCTCAACATGCTCTGAAAATCATCAACCCAGCAGGAACATTGATTCGACAGACAAGTGCCTTGCTCAAATTGAGTGAACAACTTAGCAAGATGCAACCCTCCAAGTGCTACAAGAAGTAGTAATGAAAGGATATCCAGAGAGCAGCAAGGGCACACCTGTGGTCACAAGAGCATATTGGACAGAGCAAGATGAATTGATAGGCCAAGGTGACAACTTGAACAAAGGCAATAATCATCATCCCACAGGATATGACAGAATAGATATTGAAGTGCATCCAAACAAGCCATCAAGGAATTAAATCGAGTCTCAGGAAGGTAAGTTACGTGCTCTACTGGCCAAACATGGGCAATGAAATTAATGATCAAAGTACAAAGAACAACACAGCACAGGAAACAGGCCCTTCTGCCCTACAAGCCCGTGCCGCCATTTTAACATTCAGTGAGTGCCTCATTCCAATCCTTCTTCTACCTATGACCTTTGTCTACGCCTCTTGGACTCCTCATATTGAGTGGTATTTTGCTTGTAATGAGCACCTAGATAAACAACCTTAAGAGCTATTGATGATGCATAGCATCCCAGACACACCATGGGTAAAGCTGAGAGTAGACCTCTTCACTATAGCAGGAACTAATTATCTTGTTACTCTGGATTACTGTTCTGACTACTGGGCAATACATCAGCTGTTACTAAACAGGGGAGATAATAGAATACTTGAAAGCACACTTCAGCCATTGCAGTATTCCAGACATTATGTTGAATGAAAATTCTTCATGAGTGAAGAATTTAGCCGATTCACAAAGGATTGGGAAATTTAACACTATCTCCCATCCCTGCACTATTCCCAGTTGACTGGCTGACCAACAGTGGAAATTTCCAAAGGAATCATCAAGAAATCAAGCAAATCTAACACAGATGTACGCGAGGCACACCAACTAAAGTCCAAAGACTAATTTCATGCCATATCTAAACCAGTATTCCGACAACAAAAAAGCTAATGGGTGGCATGGTGACACAATTGTTAGCACTGCTGCTACACAGGCACCCAGGCTCAATTCCAGTCTTGGGTGACTGTCTGTGTGGTGTTTACATGTTCTCCCCATATCTGCATGGGTTTCCTTCGGGTGCCCCAGTTCATCCCACAGTCCAAAGATGTGGAGGTTATGTGGATTGGCCATATTAAATTGTCCGTTAATGTCCAAAGGTGTGTACATTAGATGGATTAGCCATGGAACAATGAGTGGGGTTGCAGTGATAGGTAAAGATGCATCAAATCTCAGCAGGGTTGTGCAGGGCATACTAAATTCCAAATGACATCAAACACTTTCTAACCGCAGCAAATACTTTGCCTTTTTGCTGCACTGCTGCCGAGAAGTCCTGTAAGAACAAGCCTTTCACCACCTCTTACAGCCAAGTCCCACAAGGCCTAGCAGCCTCCAAAACTCTCTGGCACTCCCTGAACTATGGAAATATATGAATAGGCCAAGAACATTGGTTGTCCCTGGGCCTCAAGGATAGGATATGATGCACCCCTCCAAGCTTGATCTGCCCCACCTTCACATCAAGGTTAAAAAAATGTAGCCGCCTGTTTCCATCAAATTTAACAGGAGCCTGCCTTTAGCTCCCTCTGAAAACCGATCACATGGATATTCTTCCTCCAGGCACAATTTTCCAGATCCAAAGATATCTGACATACCATACAACTCATTCTCTAAGGATTGCAGCAGAGCCTCAACTGAAGAAGCAGCACTTTTAACATTAAGGATTCTAACTTCCACCTCACTGAACTTTTTGCTGGTATTCTGAAGTTCATCCAAGCAAGCATCGATGTTCTATGTCAAATCACTGAGTTTGTCATCTGTAACTTTAATGATGTTTGCAGCCATCTCCTGTAGTGCCTTTGAGAGTAGAGACTGCTCCTTAGCCAGGTGACCTGCATGACTTAACAACTCTGTAATGCAACGCATCTGTGGAGACTGACAAGAATAGCAAAGTTTGTTAATGCATGAGAGCAGTTGTCATGTAGTGGATAATTCAGTTACACATGACAGTGCATGTAAAGCTGTCTGTTGTTTATTATGGAAAGGGATATATTTGAGTTTTGAAAGGCAATCATTACTAAATGTCCTAACTAACTTCCCATGCCAGGTAGGAATCACTGGGGCAACAAATGTTACATTCAGTTGAATAAAAACCATACCTTTTGAGTTTGTAACACAGCCTCTATAAGTCTTCTTTCCATTATTATCATTACTGAAACCAAAGAAACAAACAGACATTTCGGTTGTTCTGTCCCTGCTGGGATCCTTTAACCAAAAGTCCTTTCTTTCTTTAACAGATTTGGCATGTCGCCTTCATTCTCACTCAGATTGGTTGGAAAAACTGGAAGGAGACTGTTGATACCATGGTTGAGTTCAAGAGCCACGGCAAAGCCCTCTAAGATAACTAATGGATTCCCAATCTGTTACTGGCCTCCTGCTGCAAGCTGGTTAGCTGTGCAACATTCCACCCTGTGTTTCCAAATAAGTGTGCTTACCATTTGAGTTTGTGAGCTTAACTACTACCTGGCTTGACTTTATT
Organism: Carcharhinus amblyrhynchos; assembly: GCF_965287045.1. Lineage (NCBI taxonomy): Eukaryota > Metazoa > Chordata > Chondrichthyes > Carcharhiniformes > Carcharhinidae > Carcharhinus > Carcharhinus amblyrhynchos. The sequence continues at coordinate 90,072,321 of NC_137328.1, read as the reverse complement.
TGTTATATCATTCATACCATTTTTATGCATACTTAATTCAAATCTTTTTAAGTTTGATAGAAATAACAGAATTTCTGAAATAGTAGGGGTTGAATTTTCTCAGTACCATTAAATCTGGTTTGTAGGCAAGGTTAGAAGGAAAATGAGAGAGTCTCACACCGGATCAGTTCCCCATCAGCAGCAGTTAGGTAACTAGGTTCAACTAAATTCCTCAAATTGCTAACACCTCTGGAATCTTCTTGATGGTGGATTGACTTCCTACTGAAGCTGAAGTCTAACCATTTTCTGGAAGCGGTCTCCCAGTGTTAGGCCAGTGGGCCACCAACCTCTCCTTTCTTTAAATCCAGCAGTACAACCCTACCCACCACCCCCCCCACCCCCTCCTTAGCCCAGAGCAATGGATGCCAGAGGGCCACACCAAAAAGTTTAAAGTTTATTTCTTAGTAAGTAGGCTTACATTCACACTGCAATGAAGTTACTGTGATAATCCCCAAGTCGTCATGCTCTAGCGCAAGTTTGGGCACACTGAGGGAGAATTTAGCATGGTCAATTGAACTAACCTGCACATCTTTTGGACTGTGGGAGGAAACCAGAGCACCCAGAGGCAACACATGCAGACGCAGGAAGAATGCACAAATTCCACACAGACAGTGACCCAAGCCAGGAATTGAACCTGGGTCTTCTGATACTGTGAGGCAGCAGTGCTAACCACTGTCCCACTGTGTTGCATCAGTTACAGGCGATCCTATGGATGGGATTCCCCCTACATACTAATTAACAGGTAAGCACAGTAACACCTATTTTTACATCTTTTCAACTATTCAGAGGTTACCTTCACCATGAGGGTTCTTAGCCAGATATCTCTGAGGGCGCATTTACAGAGCCTGCAAGTTACCTTCATTCTCAATTGGAGTAAGAAGTCTCACAATACCAGGTTAAAGTCCAACTGATTTATTTGGTAGCACAAGCCACGAGCTTTCAGAGCACTGCTCTTTCATTAGGTGATGATGAAGGAGCAGCACTCCTTTTCAAAAGCTCAGTTCCACATTGTTGGAATGTAACAGGCAATGCTTTTCATCCAAATATCATGTAGACAAAGGATATACATCTTAAAGTAATAATAATTTTACCTATATTCTTAAGTGGTCTAATCACCATTTAAGAACATAGATGAAATTAACTTCACTCTGGTAATAATAAAACTGTGGGCCGGATTTTACACCCTCCTCATCCTGAAACCATAAAATCCCATTCCAAGGTCAACAGACCTTCCCATTTTCCGCCCCTCACCCATTCCAATTCTTGCGGTGGGTGGCGCGGTAAAATTCCAGCCATAGTCTCATTTTAGCTTACTTCACCCAATCTAGCATTGCAAAATGATGTTGGAATAGAGCATAACTTTTGGGACATTTAGATTTTAATGAAGCTGATACTGTAACAGTGGGAATGGGCATTAGCAGCAAACATAATGAATAGACAGATGGCATCCTTTTTCTTCCAGAAAAACATTATTTTGTGCAGAATTACAGAAAATTCAAAACTGAGGAGTGAGCAGACAGATCTTAAAGTGTGCAATGGTTTCTGACTGAAAGTTTAGCTGCTTCATCTGCTTTTTAAAAAAACTTTATCCCAATGTAAAATATATATTTGATAAAACGTAAATTCATAGCTACCTATAATTTGAACAGAAGGTGCAAAACCCTTCCTCCTGGCATTATCACATAAGTATCATTATAAATGGTAGTAATAAGTTAAGTGGACAATTGAGAGTAGCCTGTTTACTCAATAGATTAACTCAGGGATGTGATTATTTATTATTAATATTTTTATAGTTTCCATACCTGAAAAGTGTTGTGAAATGATCTAATTGTACTCATTCATCTATTTTTTGTGACATGAACTAGTTGATGATTTGAAGCTGTATCTGATCGCAAATCATTATTTCAATTCATCTCTGTAAATAAAACAGAGGCAATATTTAATATCCAATGTGCCCGACCTGTAACTGGACAAAATAGCGCAAGAAAATGTGGGAAAGGCATCCCAGCATCATCATGTATTCACGTGATATTTTGATTGCTGGATGCATGTGCAAGTTAGACCACCACCCACTGACATTTAAGAAGGCAATGTAAATGTCTTAAACATGAGTTAGCCTGGATTTAATGTTGCCTGTGCAGTTTTTAGGTTAGCACATGGGCAACACAGGCAAGCAGCAAACCGTTTTTGGCAACTTGTCATCTAAGTGTGGGATAAAATGAGGTAGGAGCAAAGGCAGGCTGAGTTGGTCAGAGCTTTCCAGAGTTTGGCACGGGCTTAGGCTAGAGGTTTGTGAATGTTTTCATTGGTTTCCTTTGAGGTTTGTGCATCTTGTTTGGACTTTTCAGGACATTTCAGTCTTGTTAAATCTCTCTGATATTTCCAACCCTTAGGCACAAACAGTACACCAATCAGCCCCTCATGCATATCAGTAGGTGGATTATTGAGTATTCATGAAAGAACACTTCCATTGAGGAGGAAGACAAGGGCCAAAAAGAAAAGAGCAGCCATCATCTAAGAGGAGATCTGCAGGAGCAGGATGTTCCGAGCCAACAGAAAGGGCAAATAGTACAGCCCCTCAGAAAATACCACTAACCAGCTGCCAGGCCGTTCAGCCGTTAATCCACCTACACTTACACAACAGAGATCCAGTGCCACACTAGTCTCCGACTTGCAAGGGAAAACATAATATCCAGGGATAGCCTCCAATTGTGTGGGTGGACACCCAAATCCCATGGCTCTCAAAATGACTGTGGCCCTTAACTTCTGTGGGATCTTTCCAGAAGTCTGTAAGCGATATATGCAGTCACCCAGTCAGATGTGCATAGCTGTGTCAAGCTGGTGAATGGCACTTTGTTCAGGTGGGTGAGGATATTGATCCATTTCAGGATAAACCAAGACAGTCAGGGTGAGCAGTCCAGTGGATTTGTGGTTCCCCCACATCTTGGTGCAATTGATTGCATTCATGTGGCCATCAAGGTGCCAGATGGCCAGTTGATAGATGGGACCACTCAGGCACCCAAGGACAGGGATAGAGGAAAGATCAATTGCTGTCACATCATCATGAAGACTGTGGTGGAGGGGACAATAAGCCAAGTAAAAATGACGCCTTTCTGTACTAAAAATCTTTGCCTCTACACAGTCCGTATCTGTCTATCTCCTGCCTATTCATGTATCTGTCAAGATGCCTCTTAAAATTTCTATTGTATCTGCTTCTACCACCTCTTCTGGCAGCACATTTCAGGCACTTACCATACTCTTTGTAAAAAAAAACTTATGTCACCCGTTTCCTTTAAACTTTGCCCTTTTTACCTTAAACCTATGTCCCCTAGTAATTGACATTTCTATCCTGGGAAAAAGACTCCGACTATCCATTCTATGCATGCCTCTCATAATTTTGTAAACTTTTATTAGGCTACCTCCATCAGCCTCCAAAGTTCAAGTGAAAACAAACCAAATTTGTCCAATCTCTCCTCAGCTAATATCCTCCAAACCAGGCAATATCCTGGTGAACCTTTTCTGTACCCTGTCCAAAGCCTCCATATCCTTCTTTATTGTGGCAATCAGATCTGTACACAATATTCCAAATGCGACCTAAGCAAAGTTCTATACAGCTGCAACATGGTTGCCAATTTTGATACTCTCTGCCCCAATAATCTGCAACCAATGAAGGCAAACATGCCATATGACTTCTTGATCACTTTATCCACATGTGTTGCCACTTGCAGGGAACAGTGGATCTTTATGCTGGTATGCTGCCAGGTCACCACTGGATCAGGCGACTGCCACATTTCCACCTCCCCAGTCTCGCTGACCCTATCTGGATATTTCACACTGGCGGTTAATCAGCGTAATATTGCACTGTTTCCAGGAAATTGGGAGGAACTGAAAAACGCGGTCGCTTCAGGTCCTTCCCACAGATCGTCATGTTTAAAATTCTCAGAGATGTTTCTGGTGTATCACACAATACATCTAGTAACTGGCATATGGAATATGGCGATTACTTCTGGGTCATGCTATCATAGGTCAGGTCCCTTGCAAGGAAAGGCACATTTTTGACCACATTGAGAGTACAATCTGGCTACGACAGTATCTAGATATTTTCAGATTCAGCATCTCAGAAATTGTCACACTGCCACATCTTTAAAAAACAGTGACGAAAGTGAGCATTCTACTACCAACTTTCCCATCGCAACAGAATGTCAAGAAAAACTACTTTCTGGAGACACAGTAAGGAAAACAAAAAAATTGTAAGTGTTTATCGTTGAGTGTGAGTGTTCATTTATATAAAAGTGTTGGACAGGAACTTAGAAGTAGAAGATATCTTTGTAGAAGTGGTGATCCTGAATATTTGTTGAAACTGAGGGGGTGCCTGTAGTAACTCCAGTGGGAGAATGACAGAATCGCAGAACAATTGGCAGGGTTACAATGGGTCCCTCTGAGTCTAAGATTCTTGTGATTACTGGGATTGTCTCTCAACAATTGTTAATACTGAAGTATTTTACTTTCCCCCTTTGGTTTGTATGTCATATTGACAAAAGTGAAAATGGCGCAGAAATTAAGGTTTAGCTTAACAACCACAGTGACTTACTTTTTTTGTTCATTAGAAGGGTGTGGGTATCACTGGTTGGGCCAGCATTTATTGCTCATCCGTAATTGTCCCAAGTAACAGAGTTAAAGCCACATATTTCAAATATTCCTTGGGGCAATAGATAAAACCTTAAACATTGTACCCAATTGTTGAATGATGATAGATGTAAAGTTATCTAAATCTGTTATGAAACTATTCATGAATTTCAGTCAATTACAACTGCAAGGCAAATGAGTAACAAGAAGAATGAATTGTCAATAACAGATTTTATCTTGAACATGTTCAATTGTGCATGAAGTGGTGGTACAGTAATCAAGTAACTCCCAGGCAGCGCATTCCAGACTGTCACCACCCTCTGAGCAAAAACATTTTTCCTCATGTTCTCCCCCAAGCTTCCTGTCCCTCACCTTGAACCTATTTTTCCTCGTAACTGACTCTTCAACTAAGGGGACCAGCTGCTCCTTACCAATTCTGTCCATGTCCCTCATAATCTTGTACAGCTCTATCAGATCACCCCTCAATCTTCTCTGCTCCAATGAAAACAACACAAGCCTACCCAATCTCTCTTCATAACTTAAGTGTTCCATTCTAGGCAGCATCCTGGTGAATCTCCTCTGCACCACCTCCAGCGCAATCACATCCTTCCAATAATGTGATGACCAAAACTCACATTTCTCACAGTTCTCTAGCTGTGACCTCACCAAAGCTCTATTCAACTCCAATTTGACTTCCCTGCTTTGGTAATCTATGCCTCGGCTGATGAAGGCAATCTCCAGATTGAAGAATGAGAGGTGATCTTAGTGAGACCTATTAATGGATGGGGTGGACCAGTAAAATTGCATGACAGCTGAGAAATCAGGATCAAGCCCAATTTTTCAGCTCCAGCAATCTTACAGGGAGCTGGATTTCTGGCGAGGTTAGCCTCTTGCTGGAAATTGGCAAGAAGCTGAATAAATTATTTAAATATATTTTAATGCTGCTTTACATGTGATTAGCCTGGCACTATGGCACCGCCAACTGGGCACCTTGGCACTGCCCACCAAAGTGTTGATGAAATTATTGAAGGAACCATTTAAAACATTTTTAACAGCCAACCTTAAAACAATCGCAAAATAACTTTACAATAAAATTACTTGTATCTCACCCAGTCACTTACAATTGCCTGTACTAAATCTCAATTGCATATCTTGGCCCTCCATTCACCAAATACTTATTTTTAATTCATTCACAAAATGGAGGCATCACTAACAAGGCCAGTATTTGTTGCTGATCACTAATTCCCCTGAGGAAATGATGGTGAGGTGCCTTCTTGAACTTTGGCAGTCCATGTAGGGAAGGTACTTCTACAATGCTGTTAGATTGAGTATTCCAGGGTTTTGACTCAAGCAATAATGAAGAAATAGTGACATATTTTCAAGTCAATGTTTGTGTGATTGGAGGAGTCTTTGAAGTTAATGAGGTTTCCATGCACTTTCTGTCCTTGTTCATCTAAGTGGGATAAGTTACAATTGGGCTGCTGAAGAATTGTCTTGACAAGTTGTGCAGTGCACCATGAAGATGCTGCACTCTGCAGATAAAGGTTAAGGTGGGAGATGGAGTACCAATCAAGCAGACTGCTTTGGCTTGAATGGTATTGAGCTTCTTGAGTGCTGTTGGAATTGCACTCATACGGACAAACAAAGAGTATTCCATTCTACTCCTGACTTATGTGGCAGAAAGGCTCTAGGGAGCCAAGAAATGAGTCATTCACTGCAAAAAAACTCCGCACCTTTGTACATCTCCTTCCTTCCTTAAGATACTCCTTAAAACTTCTTGACCAGACCAAGCTTTTGGTCAACTGCCCTAAAATTGACTTATGCTGCCCAGTTTTCAGTTTTGCTTTATAATATTTGTAATGGTGCTTGGACAGGTGCCAGGCTGTGGGTGAGATCTGGTTAGGGATCAAAACTGATTTGTTTAAAGTAGATAAAGTTTGAGATTCACGAGATTAAGTTTGAGATTCAAGATTAAGTGAATAAGATCACAAGATTCCATGGGTTTTGAACAAACAAAAATTAACTTTACTATACAGGTTCTGAAAAATAAAACCATTTACAATATGCACTTTATACTCTAACATTCACATTAATTACGGGGTACATGTGTATTAACCATCCGACATTCCACACTACATAATAAATGGGGGATGTGGCCAAAACAGATTTTATGGATTTCTCAAAAATTTAGAAGTTAGTCAACCAAACTCACTGAAATTCCATCTTTCTTAACAGCATTTCTAATTTTCACTTTGAAGACCTTGCTTTGGAATTCTTTCCAAAAGTTATTCCAACTTGGATAGCTTCAAAGATGGCCAACCTTACATGGCTTAAGTCCTGCCTTCCCAGATTCCATTTCCTTGGATTCCTGCCTACACCTAAGTATCAATCTACAAGCATAATTTCAGATTGTTGGCCATGCCGAGGAGAATACCATTGCTTTAAAGGGGCATCTTTGTCCCAATGGCCCTCTTTACTGAGAGTCTGCTCCCCACTGTACTTTCTATAACTTGAAGCCTATTTCTCTGCTCCTTTATTTTCTTCTTAACTTAACTAGGACCTACTTCTGTCCCCTGTCTTTGGCCGTTACCTAGGACTTTGTATTGGGGCTTCTCCCCGCCCCCCTCCTTTCTCCCTCTTTCGGAGCGTCATGGTGGTACTGCTGCTTCACAGCACCAGGGATCCGGGTTCAATTCTGGTCTCGGGTCACTGTCTGCATGGAGTTTGCACATTCTTCCTGTGTCTGTGTGGGTTTTCCTCCCAGTGTTTCGGTTTCTTCCCACGGTCCAAAGACGTGTGGGTTAAGTTGATTGGCCATGCTAAATTGACCCTAATGTCAGGGGATTAGCAGGGTAAATATGTGGGGTTATGGGAATAGGACCTGGATGGGATTGTGGTAGGTGCAGACTTGATGGGCTGAATGGCCTCTTTCTACACAGTAGGAATTCTATGATTCTGGGAATTCTATGATTCACTGGAACATTTCCCTTCATATTATTATAACTCGCTAACTGGCCCTTGAACTGATCTGGTGACCTATCAAATAACTCCCCTTTGTAACGAGGCAGCAACAAATGTAACAACCATCATAACATCTTGTACTTTGAGTATTAAATTCAGTAAAAAAATACAAGCTTACATAGCACACAATGACACAGGAAGAATGGATTTCATTATGTTCCTATGAAGCACCTTGAGGCGTATTATTATGTTAAAGGGGCTATAAAAGTACAAGTTGTTATTGTTCATCTCCAATAACAAATTCAAGGAGCTCCTAAATCTTTCTGTCAGTAACATTGAAATTAACCATTTACTTGTCAATTAATCATGATCTAACTGAACTGCAGACCAAATTCAAGGGACTGAACAGAACATAGGAGCAAAGGAATTTTGGGAACATGCATAAGCCTGCTCAGTGTGAAATTTTGTGGCTTAGATCTCCTTGAGAAGTACCTGGAGAATTTATACTCTGTTCAACAGTAGACTGGACACCACCAGATGGAATAAGAACATGGGGCTGACCAAAGAAAACCTAGCAAAATTTAAGGAGGATCTTCAAGCGTGCGACATTACCTGTGCTGGAGCATAAGAGATTGTGATGGAGAAGAGCTGGTTATGGAGGCTGGCTGCTGATTGTTCTGCGTGGGATTGGACAAACTAAGTTTAAGTCAATCTTCACAGATACCTTCTCATCACTTTCTGGGTAAAAATTTGCAAGGCTATGGAAAAAGGAGAGGGAGTGGAATGAATTGGATATATCTTTCACAGAGCCAACATAGGTACAATAGGCTGCATTCCCTCTATGCTGTATCATAAGGACTAAGAAGAGTCCTCAAAGGGACTCAGATGCACTGAAATGAATGAAATGAAACCATTGCAATGCATTAATATCTTAGCCATCAGGTTGCACCTGGGCAAAGCACAGAGATGCACCTAAGAGAGACATGGCGGCACCTCTTGAAAATATATACAAACCTTTGGGGTATTCTGGGTTACATTGAATAATTCCCCAAACCAAACCCAAAGATCACAATGTTTGAATAGCCCTAGACCTTTGATTGAAATATGGATGGGATGCCAAGTTTGGGTGGGTCGTCCCCTTTAAGAAGTGCAGGTGAGCATTAAGTAGTGTTAGGCACTCAAATACGGGCCTCCTGCTGACATGCAGCCAATGAACTGCACGAAGACTGCATGCCAATATCATAGGATCTCTACAGTGCAGAAGGAGACCACTCGGCCCATTGAATCTGTACCAACACTTACATAAGCTTATCCTGGAATCTCACTTACTTACTCCGCTAATTCCCCTAATCTATATATCTTGGGACACTAAAGATGCTGGTAGTTTTGGACTGCCCCCTTCCATGATTAATTGGCATGTTTTGGGCAGCATGGTGGCACAGTGGTTAGCACTGCTGTCTCACAGTGCCAGGGACCTGGGATCACTTCCAGCCTTGCGTCATAGTCTGTGTGAAGTTTGTATATTCTCCCCACGTCTGCATGTGTTTCCTCCAAGTGCTCTGGTTTCCTCCCACAGTCCATAGATGTGCAGGTTAGGTTGACTAGCTACGCTAAATTGTCCTTTAGTGTCCCAAGATACATAGGTTAGGAGAATTAGCGGGTACATAAGTGGGGTTCTGGGATAAGCCTATATAAGTGTTGGCGCAGACTCGATGGGCCGAGTGGTCTCCTTCTGCACTGTATGGATTCTATGATATTGGTATACAGTCCCCAAGCAGTTCATTGGCTGCATGTCATCAGGTGGCCCATATTTAAGTGTCTAACACTACTTAATGATAACCTGCACTTCTTAAAGGGGGCGTGTAGTGTGACTGTGGCACATTCTGAATATTGCGATCTGGAAGACTAAACAATGGCTGATTATTGAAGAGAATGCACTCCAAGATTTTCAAATTTTGCACTGTAAATCTGTTGGATAAGGTGAAAAAAAGTAGTGGTGTCTCATATTCCTAAGAGGATTGGAGGCCCTCTTACACATGCTCAGAAGGCAATGGAAGGAATAAGCAATAGAGGTCAATGTCAGGACTGTATCTCAAAGAACCTGGATGCAATGCAGTTTAATGACCTGACATGAGCTCTCAAAGTCAGTGAATGCATCTTCAAATGCCATAGCTCACACTGCTGGCATCATGGATCTAGATACCAGTCTATAATTGGGTTGCCATGGCACCATAGCATTCCAGCAAACTGTTCTCCAGCAATTTAGGAATAGTAAAGAGCTGCCCAGTAGAGTGGTAATTGTTCAGTGGGGTATGGACCTGCCATCCTCTCTCAGAATAACAACATTCTGCTCTCATTCTTGCTACTCTACATGACCAAACTTCTGCAGCCTAGATTAAAGTGATGTATTCTGAAGATGGGCCAATAGGCCCTTAGCAGATTAACACCCTGCACTCCGTCCACTAAGACCATTTGCAATCTTCACTAAGACCATCAGCAACCTTTCACCAGTCATGCTCCAGCCTTTGGGGAAGCATCTCATAAGAGAACCAGGGCAGACAAAGACATGCAGAAGAGGCGGTTAGGGAATGTACAAGACTAATTAGCATATATTGTGTGCACAATGATATGATTTCATTTCTAAATTTGGATTGGAATGTGTATCTTGTGTTGGATTTTATTTTAGCATTGTGGAAAAGGACAACATGATAGTCAAGTGACAGAGGAACACTAGGGAGTGTGGAAATGTTGATGATAGGGGAATTAAAGTTGTGGCTATTGGTATTGTTTATGAATTATTTGTTCACCTAGAGGCAAACAAAAAGGATCTGTTCAGGTTGCGACCTCCTCTTGAATTCATGGTCCTATTCCTAAACTTCTTACCTGATAGTTGTTCCTCGTGATGGACAGATTTTGCAACATTTAGCACACCACAGCAAATATTGAGATCCATTCAGCTGAACATGGAAGAGCTGCTCCAGAACAGCTCAAGTAGCAGAAAGGTTGCGCAAGAATGCCAATGGACCACTATAATAATCTTTGTGACAGAATGGTTATCATATGGTTTGTGCACGTGTGAATGGATTTCAGACTCAAATCATAAACCGTGACAAGAGTGGATATCCCTCGTCACCCACTCTTGGTTTCCTGTGTTGACTGAGATACAACTAGATTAGTGGGCTGTCACAAAATAAATTAATCAGAACTGCTATCAAAATAACGGCCTTGATCTGCATGGGGTATTGCCAGGGGTCAAAGATATTAAGGGAATGGAATCCTTTTTTTCAGGTAATTGTCTGAGTTCACAAGAGGTATATACAACGCTACATGCATACAATCAATGGCATTCTACAAGATGAAGAAGCATGCATTCCCTGAAAATCCTCATGGTTATTCCTTCTTCTTGTCTCTGGCAGGAGGAGCTGACATGACCTTCTCCTCTTTACATGGAGAGCATCAGTAACTACTTCCTTTATTCAGGAATACATTGCAAACTGAGTGTTACTTACATCTTGATCAGCAGCCTGGAAAGAGCCAGAGATATAAAGGTTCAGAGCCACAAACACATTCCCAGCCACAGGAAACACAATTTTTACTGTATCTTGAGGTTTCAGTTATGGATTCAGTAGTTAGCAGATTTCAGTCAGGATTTCATGAGTGAAGTACAGACATTTTGAACATTGGTAATGATTAAAGTTCAGGGACAACAACTGATCCCTTAACGTTGTCTATAAATACCATCTTTTGCTAAGAACCCTTTTCTCCTTCACCTTCCTTCTTTGAGCGGCTGGTCCTGCTCTGCTTGGCCTCTACTCACTTTCCTAGTTACGCTCAATACTAACAAAAAGCCCTACTAGGTCTCCTATATCTGGAAGCAACTGTGTGTTCGCAAGCCTTAAGTTACCTAAAAAGTGATTCAGCCAGAACATATCCTGTACTATTGAAATTTTTAGCAAGTACGTAGTGGAAAGTACTCAAAACACATAGAATTGCAGCAACAGCCGAGGAAATAATCTAGCAACTAACTTGTATCTAGTTCCTGACCCCTTTAATTAGCATTGTTTGTGGATCCTTCATACTGTTTAACATCAAGTCCAGCTATGCAAGGTGAAGAGAGGTGTGAAACTTGTTATACACTGATAAACATCATGTTTTACTTGCTCTACATGCTGCTGAAATTTGTTAGGACTATGCTAGTAAACAGCTTATGGACACATATTTGTAAAAGGTTTGCAAAAACGCAATCATATGTGTATCAAATTTGTATTTGCACATATCGGAAGTGTGTGCATGGGGACAATTTACATAATTTAAGCAGCCTCAAAATTTGGGGATAGGGTACACAGCCCAAATTCTCCCCCATAATGTCTAAGCTATGCCTATTTTTTCAGTAACCTCAATGAAACACAATACCTCTATGCCCTCCTTACGGAACTCTTGTCTCCTTAAGCAGTCCTTTTCTCGGATATTCTTCAGGAAGCAGTGTCATGTGTGGACTGGTGGAAGGGTATTTGTTCTTTGCCTTCTCTTTTGATGTAGATTGTGCTGCGTTTCCTCCATCATTTCCTCTTCCTCCTGTTCCTGTTCTGTCTACTTTATAAGGACATATATGGAAATATACACTGGGAGTTCCAGGATAAGGGCCCCATAATAGAATGGTGGGAAGGGAAAGAGACCTTTTGCTGAAACTATTGAAATGCAACTTGTAGAATGCTTTCTAAGCAGTACAGCTGAAAACAAATTCTAAATACACCTGTTAAAAGTAATATTTCAGACAAAGCCGGAATTCAAAAATGTGCTGGTTTGACTCATCATGCAAGTACCTCAGCTGACTATTTTACAGACTTCAGATAGTTAGGTACATTTGTGTTGTAAACTTGTGAGGCAGTAGGGTAGATTTTGAGTAGTAGTATCAAATGATTGATAGCGAATCAACAGCCAGTTTTAAATCATGCCTAACTTTTACTTCCATTCAAATTAATGAAAATACAAGTTCAGAGAACTGTAACATAGGCTTCTGATTCCAATCACACTCTTCATACTATTGCACCATGCCAAAATGATACCAGATGTGTTTGATCTTTATTACCCTACAATGCACTATCGATGTACCACTTTGGGGTATTAGCGGCATCATCTCCCAACAGCCAATTCTACTAGTGTTTAATATTTCAGAGAGCTCTATCTATTAAATTGTTTCTTTGGCAAGTCTTATCAGTCTCCCACAGAAATTACAGAAAAGGAGATTGTGAACACACCCCCTCCCCCGCCCGGAATTTAAAGACCAGAAATGTATACTTTCCCAGCATAGGCCAAAGGAGCAACTTTAACCTCCTCAAACTGAAAGGAATATAGGTTAAAATCCAACTGAAATGCCTCTGTAGAGTGGTTGTGGCTGCAGTTTTTGATAAATAGGCAGGGAAGATGTATGGCAGCAGCCCCAGTCTGTGTCAACAGACTATCACTTGGCATCTAGCCTAGTTTCTGATGCCTTTGGGGCCCACAGGTCAATTAAAAAGTTTCAGTCAGCTTTTTTAAGTGGGCAATTAAGGCCACTTAACTCCTGACAATTGGTTATCCGCTGCTTACAGCCCTCTCAATCCCCATTCCACCTCTAGGAAGATGACCTGGGAGCAAAATAGTGCCTCAAAACCAGCACACTGGGCTGTGGTGCAAATAATATGCCAAATTGCCTCTGAACTCTTTCCCCAAATGTGAATGAAAATTGAAGCAAAGGTACTTTCCCTCAAGTTTGTGTTGTGCTTCGTTGGATCATTGCAGGACACTAAGGACAGAAATATTAGAGTGGGAGAAAGATGGAAAATGAAAATGATAGGTATCTGGAAGGTCAGGATTACAGTTGTGGACTGAGTTGGAAGGAGTGTTTTGGGGCCTCAGAAGGTGGAAAGGGAGGAGGTAAACGGTATTGCATTTTCTGTATGTTTATGATGTGGTGTAGTGAAATGGGGAAAGATGTGGGGATGACTGAGGAATGGACCATGGTATCATGGAAGGAACAGTCCCTTTAGAATGCTGAAGGTTGAGGGGTGGGGAATGTGTGTTAGGTGGCGGTTAGGAGGTGTGTTAGGTGCACGGAAGAGGTACGCTAACTTTTTGCCTCATATCCATTTTAATGCAAAGGCAAAATACTGCAGATGCTAGAAATCTGAAATAAAAGCAGAAAATGCCAAATAAACTCAGCAGGTCTGTGGAGTAAGAAACATAGTTAGCATTTCAAGTGCATATGATCCTTCTACAGAATGGGTCTCTAGAAGGGTCATAAGGACTAAACATATCAAATGTGGTTCTCTCTCCACAGATGCTACCAGACTTTATCCAGCATTTTTCATTTTAATTTGGTTTCTTTTGACTTGATTGAGGCACCTGCCTGACTCAAAACTGGAGCCTCATGAAGACATACATATTGGGATCCTATGCTACCATTGCATCGCTTATGAAATAGCTCGCTGCTGATTCAGTGTAGCATTTGCTGCTAGCACTCTGTTAAGTAAAACCTGGTGAACACCCAGTAGTGTAAGCCAAGTGTGAAACTTATATTTGTGCACTCAAAAAGTGGAGTGCTCCAAGGAGCCCCAAAATGCCCCAGGCTTCCCTTGTACCCTGCTGAACTGACTCCATGGTCTGAAATTCATATTTGGGACATGCATGAAGTTGATGTAGGTGGGAGAGGATGTGAAACCCACTCCTGCCCAAGATCATGTTGCTAACGCAATGTTACACAATGAAAGCTGCCTGAGCATGTAATGCATCTGCCCTTTGCGTCTCTGAGTAGGCGGGGGTGGGAACACATTGGGCACCAGGTCCAATACAGACTCGCGGGAGTTAAGATGAGAAGAGGCAGCTCCCTAAAGACTGCCAGAAGTTTTGGTAGAGGCTAACTCAGGTGCTGCGTGGCTGAAGACCAAGAACTTTAGTGGTCTCCAGGAATGTCATCAGTGCCAGGAATCTATAAAAAGTGGGAAGGTAAGTCAGGTGGGCAAAGTGTCCCCCATTTCTCAAACGAATGTTTGTCTAAACTGGTCAGTGCCAGGTGTAACATCCCATTGTCCAGGGATGGGAAGACCAGGCCACCTATTACATTGTGGCACTCAGGCTTCATCAAGAGATTCAGACTTTGTTAAGTCAAATGGTATTTATTGAGAAGAGACACTAGGCATAGAAGTTGCAGCTCCATGTTGCCCTTGAGCCAAGCTCCAGTCTTTGTGATGCTAACTATATGGTTGCTAGATGATTCTCCCAGAGTGAGAACTTCACCAGTTGGGTGATCCCCCACTGAGATCCCATCTGTTTCTTAAGTCAGGTGACTCTCTCCTGCCATGCTGTTTTAAAGGGACAGACACCACATACACAACACCTGATTAAGAAG
Source organism: Carcharhinus amblyrhynchos (assembly GCF_965287045.1). Taxonomy (NCBI): domain Eukaryota; kingdom Metazoa; phylum Chordata; class Chondrichthyes; order Carcharhiniformes; family Carcharhinidae; genus Carcharhinus; species Carcharhinus amblyrhynchos. The sequence goes on along the minus strand of NC_137328.1, from coordinate 90,057,308 downwards.
GTCTGGAATGAGGTGCCTGCCAAGGTCAGTGGGCACCATGTTGTGACCGTACCTGGTTAGAACAAAAAACAAAGAAAATTACAGCACATGTACAGGCCCTTCAACCCTCCAAGTCTGCACCAACTATGCTGCCCATCTGAACGCAAAAGGTTCAACGATCTTCTGCAACAATGAAATGGCCTTGAACTAAATGTTCTTGTGGGAGAGGGGGCATCTGTACACTCTATTCAGCTGACAGTTAGCCAACTGGATGGGCAGGCAATGCAGATCTCTTACCCGCTTGCTGCTCAGCAGATAAAAGTCCTCTCTTAGCAGGGGTGAGGGAAGATGATTCTTCCACATATGTCATATGAATGATGCTTGGACTGTGAATCAAGTCTTGCTACAAAATACAGATGGCAGCAGTAATGTGGTTGACCAAAGGTTCAACTGATATTTTAAGGCTTCAAAGTAAAGGATTTGGTTCAAGAAGAAAGAAAAATAAGTCATTTCCCACAAATCACAAGGCTTCTTAATTACAGTCTAACTGATTACTGATCAAGGCACTGAACCATTTTCTTCATTTCCTTGATTTAAGGGTAAATTGTTTCCAGCACATTGAACTTGACTGGTATAACATGCAGCTTTTCTAGACTGATACACTTTTAACCATAACTTTTGTTTTTGGAAAAGTATGAGTTCAATTTTCAAAGTGTTGGTAGGAAGCTGGAGTTGGGAAATCTCCCAATTTGGCAGACCCGTCTCCATGGGGGAAACATCCCATGCATAATTTTCACTCAGGTAGGGTAGAACTGGGGGACAACTGTCAGGGACAGGACTAGGGGGCAGGATTGATCGAGACAGGCCTTTGTCAAATGCTTTGACAAAGGGTCATCTGAACTCTAAACATCAGCTCTTTCCTTTCCTTACACCTTCTGCCAGACATGCTGAGATTTTCCAGCATTTCCTCTTTTGGTTTCAAATTCCAGCATCCGCAGTAATTTACTTTTATTTTTATGAAAGAGTGTTGGGCCCACTGGCCCTCACCTTCCCACCAAACCCCATTCCCCTGATACCCTCTACCCATCCATTCCACATTCCCCCTCATATAGCCTTACCATCTAATACCCTCCTGCTCCTCCTGGGCTACAGATATGCAGCACTGTAAAACCTTCTTAACTTCTTTTACCTTCTGGGGTTCTGGAAGTCAGGAAAATCTGGTGGTCAGACCACCGTCTTGCTGCCCTCACCTATTATCTTGCTTCCCCCAACCATGGTCTACACTTTGCAATTGTAAAGGTCTTGAACTTCCATAAACAGACAGCAAAGTTGTGCATTCAATTTAGATGCTTATAGAAGGAACAAAAAAAGCATTTTCATTTATTATTTTTCATTATTTTGAACTATAAATAATTTCATTCTAAGTGCTTGATACCACCCTGTAGAACAGAGGGCATTTAAATAGGCTCTGAATTTGCATGGATCTTCCAGCACGTGCCAGCTTTCATTCCTTTAGTAATGGAGTGGAAGGACCCAGAAATGGACCAAAACACTGCTATGGCAGATTCTGTTCTTATGCTGGAAATTTCTGATTGGCCTTGTCAGAGGTAGATATGAATTAGAATCCTATGGAAAATAAACAATTTCATCGCAATAGAGCTGACAGGAGAGAAATATAATTTCCCAGGTAAGGAAGGGATCTCGGTCCCAACAAGACAGCAATTGGCCCAGAGGTTTCCATCCTTTGCGCATTGGCAAGTGTCCAATTAGCATCCTGAGTGGCTTAGGGCTATGTTGGGCCCATGAATCTGATCTGTTCTCCTCTGGTCCTATGTACTTTAATGGGGGTCAGTTTTGGAGGTCACATAGTCCTTGTGTAACTGGTGGGAGTGCAACACATGTAAATGTGGGCCACAATAAAAACAGAAATTGCTGGAGATGTACTGAAAGTCATTCATCAACGAGTGAGCCTTTGGGTTAGTGGTCCCTTTCTCACCTGTGAGTCAGAACAATCAAATCCTATTCCAGACACTCCTGGGAAGTGAGAACTGTTCCATATGATGTGAAAATGGTTACCTCGCTAAAGCCCTGAGTTATCCAAACATCGCCCTTTACATTTGCCATCATTTTCAAATTATTCTGCATACATATTCCATAAAGAAAATTATCACGAGTGAACAAAAAATGTGCTATTCTTCCGAATCTGTTCACATTTTGTTTGTCTCTACACAAGCTTTGCACATGTCAGCCCAATGCTTCTGGTCTCCAGATTTGTTGGAGGCTGGACATACAACTGAACATGCCATCAGGACACTATGGAATTCCTGGCATGTGAATTTATGTGGGAATTGCCTAGAAGTTTTAAATTTCCAATGGGCAATTCCCCTGCTGCAGGGTCCTTGGAGCCTGGGATAGATTTGCAGCATTTTATTTATTCAGACATAGGATTTGGATGTCACTGGCTCGACTAACATGTATTGCCCATCCCTAATTGTCCTTGAGAAGGTGGTAGTGAGCTGCCTTCTTGAACCTCCACAGTCCCTGAGGTATAGGTGCACCCACAGTGCTGCAAGGGAAGGAGTTCCAGAATTGTGACCCAGCAGCAGTGAAGAAACAATTATATATTTCCAAGTCAGGATTATGAGTAAGTTGGAGAGGAACTTCCAGATAGTGGTGTTCCTAGGTACCTGCTGCTCTATCCTTCTAAATGGTAGTGGTCGTGGGTTTGCAATTGAGTATAAAAATAGGAAAGTCTTGCTAAAACTATATATGGCCCTAGTTAGACCACACCTGGAATACTGTGAACAGTTTTGGTCCTCTTTTCTAAGTAAAGATATACTGGCATTAGAGGCAGTCCAGAGAAAGCTCATTAGGTTATGGAGGGATTTTCTTATGAGGAGAGATTAAGTACATTGGGTATTTAGAAGAATGAAGTGACCTTATTGAGACATTTAGAACTCTCAGGGGACATGACAGGCTAAATGCTGAGAGGATGTTTCCTCTTGTGGGAGAGTCTAGGACCAGAGGCCATAATCTTAGAATAATGGGTTGCTCTGGAACAATAGACAAGGAGGAATTTCTTCTGATAGAAGATAATGAATCGGTAGACTTCTTTACCACAGAGAGCTGTAGAGGCTAAGTCATTAAATATGTTCAAAGCTGAGATCGACAGATTTTTAATCAGTAAGGGAATCAAGGGTTATGGGGATAAGGCGGGGAAGTGAAGTTGAGGATTATATTAGATCAATCAGGATCTCATTGAATGGCAAAGCAAAAATAATAGGCCAGTTGGCCTACTTCTACTCCGATGACTTATGGACTTATGGTCGGTGGAGATTCTCCCAAGTCCATCCTCCCCGCATCCTCCACCACCCCACCCCACCCCACCAGAGACCCATCTGAGCCCGCGTCCCTCCTCTGGCAAACGCCAGCGAAGGCCAGGAATGTGCTGCAGGCTCTCCAACAACTACAGTAAGAAGTCTCACAACACCAGGTTAAACTTCATCAGGACTTTAACCTGATGTTGTGAGACTTCTTACTGTGTTGACCCCAGTCCAACGCCGGCATCTCCACATCAACGAGTGCAGGTCAGAAGGATGGTGGAGGGACAGCAGCAATCCAGGTAGGTTGGGGGTGTGCTCTGCCGAGGGGGGCCCTACCTCCCTAGGGGGAGTCTGACCGGTGGGAGGGGGGTCTGATCGCAGGGGGCCGGGGGTGGGGGGGGGGGGGGCAGCCTGCCTCCCGGGAGGGTCTGATCCTGGGGGGGGGGGTCCTGCCTCCAAGGGGTGTCTGATCGTGGGGCTGGGGTCTGCCAGGGGGGCTGTCTCCCGGGGTTGGGGGGGGAGGCGTGTCTGATTGTGGGGGACAGGAGGGCTGCCTCCCGGGGGGGAGGGGGGGAGGGTCTGATCCGGGGGGGAGGGGGGGTGCGGGGGGGCAGGGGGGCTGCCTCCCAGGGGTTCCGATCGCAGCTTATCCTCCCCTGCCATCTCCCCCACCCCAGCTCTCTCTCTTTTTGTCTTTCGCAGGCAGGCATGCTGTTTCAGTTTTTTTCGAACTGCACATGCGCAGTTCAGAGCTCCGATCATTCTGGCAGCGCTAAGCCCCACCCCAAGCGCAGACCAGACCAGAGCTGGCAAAAAGTGTATGGGTGCGCTCGAACGGGGATTCCGGGCTCGGATCCGTTTTACATCCGGATCTGGCACTTAGCCTCCAAATGATAAAATCTGGCCCAGGTCTTCAACTCCAGAAGTATAAATTAACCACATCATGAGCTCAACTGATCATCTTAAATTGTTTTTCACTTTGGCTGTTCATGTACTCAAGATTGTTTAACAAATGCTGCCCAATCATGGAATATGAGCTAACATATATATCTCAGGGGCAACTTTCTGATCTTGCCATGTCTGACGCGGATCGCACTGATCCCGGAAAATAATGCACGGGCATAAAAATCAGTTCTGCACCCAGTACCAATCGTCCCGGTCCCTTTCTATTGGAGGGAAGTGTACATAACGGATTGAAATTAGTAATGACAGAGGAGGAATGCAATAATAGGAGTAAATTGTAAGGAGATTGTCAACACAGCAGCCAAGAACCATGTTGAAGGGATGATTGCTAGTGAGTGGCAACATCCTAAGTCTTAGCACCCATTTCCAATAAAGATTAAAGACTAAAGTTTTAAGATTTCACAAGTTCGACCAAAAGTATCAGACCATTTCTAAAATTGCTGAGAGAAATATTATTGTGACATTCATGATTTTCCTTCTGGAAACAAAGCTGTGGTGTAATTAAAAGATGTTTATGGACTTGAGGCCTCCTGGGAGTGTTTTGAAGAATATTTTCTCCTTTCCCAAACTGATTTCCAACATGTTTTGTTTTTATTTCAGATTTCCAGTTTTTTGTATTTTTTTTATTTTGCTCAAATCTAATTCCAGAAGAAATTAAGAAGCATTTTGTCTGATTTTAAATAGCTGCAATCACATTAAAGTGAATGGAAAACTGACTCTATGGAAACAGCAACATGTAGATGATGTCATCATTTTGGAGAGATGATCTGCCTGTGAATTAACAAAACATCCTGTTTGCGTGTTGAGAATGATGAATATGTGACTTCCATAGCATAATGCGTGACAGCTATTTTAACCCATATTTTATTCATGAGTTACTTTTACAGGTTTCTGTCAGCTTACATTTAGTTCAGGAAAGGCATGGATAAATAATAGAAAAAACTTATAGTCTCAACACTTACAGCAGCAGTTCTTCAAATTATGAGGCCTGCAATCTACTAAACCAACCATTCAGACTGTTCTTAATTCTGTTTCAAATTCTTCATCTCTAAATAAGTAAAGTAGATTTATTAATCACAAGTAAAGCTTACATTAACACTGCAGTGAAGTTACTGTGAAATTCCCCTAGTCAAAGAACAAAGAACGAAAACAGCCCGGGAAACAGGCCCTTTGGCCGAACGAGCTCGCGCCACCATTTTAACATTACCAGTCCCCCCCCTCCACCCATGACCCTTATCTATTGTTTATGGCATTCCACATTGAGGGAAACTAATTTAGGGACAATTTATTACCTCCAATCAGCCTAATAGTACATCTTTGGGGTGTGGGAGGAAACCGGAGCACCCGGAGAAAACACACGCAAGCACGGGGAGAATGCGCAAACTCCCACAGAGACTGGCCCAAATCCATGTGTCTGCACAGCAAACAGTGATAGTTACTGAGCTGTCGTGTTGCCCAGCGTCTGGTCCAGTTAAGCACACACTAATGACATGAAGCACTAGGCTACTCTCAAACATTCAACAGCAGCCCAAGTATGACCCATCGCGTGTATGCCCTTCGTTGGACAACAAGGCGGACCGACTTAAAACCTGTGAATTAAAAGAGAAAAACATTAGTATCATACCACATCCTTTTACATTACCAGGGACGTCCCAGTGCTAATGAATCTTATTTAAAACAATCTCCTATATTCTCCCATCTCTAACCCACTCATGTGCCTGTCTAAGTTACTCTTAAACAACTCCAGCGTGCCTGCCTCCACCACCTTACTTGGCAGAGCATTCCATACACCCACTACCCTCTGTGTGAAAAACCTCCCTCTAATATCTGTGTTATACCTCTCCCCCCTCACCCTAAGCCCGTGGCCCCTCGTACTGTGCGTTTCTAACATAGGAAATAGCTTACCACTGTTTACTCTATCTATACCCTTCATAATCTTATATACCTCTATTAGATACCCCCTCAGTCGCCGTCTTTCAAGGGAAAGCAGCCCCAACTTGCTCAATCTTTCCTTATAACCCAGTCCTTCCATACCAGGCAACATCCTGGTAAACCTCCTCTGCACTCTCTCCAGAGTCTCAACGTCCTTCCGGTAGTAAGGCGACCAGAACTGGACGCAGCACTCTAAATGCGGCCTAACCAACATTCTATACAACTGCAACATTAGACTCCAGCTCTTATATTCTATACCCCTTCCTATAAAGGCTAACATACCATAAGCTTTCTTCATAACCTTCTCCACTTGTACTGCCACCTTCAAAGACTTGTGCACTTGCACCCCCAGGTCCCGCTGCGTTTCTATTCTCTTTATAGGCTTACCCTTTATCATATAACTCCCCCCTACATTATTCCAGCCAAAATGCATCACCTCACATTTATCCGTATTAAACTCCATTTGCCATATATCTGCCCAATATACCAGCCTATCAATATCCCGTTGTATTGCCAGACACTGCTCCTCACTGCCCGCCAGTCCAGCTATCTTAGTGTCATCTGCAAATTTGCTGATCACACCACTTACTCCCTCTTCCAAGTCATTTATTTATACCATAAAGAGAAGAGATCCCAGTACTGAGCCCTGCGGCACACCACTAGTGACAGACCTCCAGCTAGAAAATGACCCCTCCATTACTACTCTCTGTCTCCTCTTAGCAAGCCAGTTCTCAACCCATCTAGATACCTGGCCTTGTATCCCATGAGCCTTAAGCTTTTCTACCAACCTACCGTGAGGGACTTTGTCAAACGCCTTACTGAAATCCATATAGACGACATCAACAGCTCATCCTTTGTCAATCGTTTTTGTCACCTCCTCAAAAAATTCTACCAGATTCGTAAGGCAAGACTTCCCTGTTACAAAGCCATGCTGCGTATCCTTAATTGGATCGCAACGCTCTAAGTGCTCATACATCCTATCCCTAAGAATCCTCTCCATCAACTTGCCTACCACTGACGTCAAACTCACCGGCCTATAGTTACCCGGGTTATTCCTCCTACCCTTTTTAAACAACGGTACCATGTTCGCTATCCTCCAGTCCTCTGGGACCTCACTTGTGTCCAAAGAAGAGACAAAGATTTGCGTCAGAGGCCCAGCAATTTCATCTCTCGCCTCCCTAAGCAGCCTAGGATAAATGCCATCAGGCCCCGGAGATTTATCAGTTTTAATGCTACCTAAAAGCCCTAACACCTCTTTCCTCGTAATCAATAGTTCCTTCAATTGGTCTAAAGCTCCCTCGAAGACTGTACCAGACATCAAGCCCCTGTCCTTCGTGAATACCGATGCAAAGTATTCATTCAGGATCTCCCCCATTCCCCCGGACTCTAAGCACAATTCCCTTCCTCTGTCCCTGAGGGGACCGATTTTTCCCCTGGCCACCCTTTTGTTCCTAACATAGGAGTAAAACGCCTTTGGATTTTCCTTAATCCTACCTGCCAAAGCCATTTCATGCTCCCTTTTTGCCCTCCTTACTTCACTTTTGAGATCCCTCCTACTCTCTCTGTATTCCTCTAACGCTCTCTCCGTTCCCAGTTGTTTAGACCTAACATACGCCTTTCATTTCTTCCTGACCAGGTCCTCAATATCTCTAGTAATCCACGGCTCTCTAATCCTACCTTTCCCATCCTTCCTCCTAACCGGCACATGCCTTTCCTGCACCCATTTCAGTTTTCCCTTGAAAGACTCCCACGTACCTAACGTGGGCTTGCCCTCCAACAGCCTATCCCAGTCTGTACCCCTAAGCTCCTGCCTAATCCAGTTGTATCTAGCTTTCCCCCAATTTAGCACCCTCCCCTTAGGACAGCACTCATCTTTTTCCATTAGTATCCTAAAGTAGACAGAGTTGTGGTCACTATTAGCCACATGTTCACCTACTGCAACCTCAACCACGTGACCCAGCTCATTGCCCAGAACTAAATCCAGTATAGCCCCCTCTCTAGTCGGGCTGTCTACACACTGCTCCAAGGACCCTTCCAATACACATCTTACGAATTCCTCCCCGTCCGAACCCTCAGCTCTAGGCACCTTCCAATCCACCCCAGGGAGATTAAAATCTCCCACTACAACAACCCTGTTCTTCCTACACTTACCCAAAATGTCTCTACATATACCCTCTTCCACTGTCTGCGGCTGTCGGGTGGTCTGTAGTACACCCCTAGCATAGTAATCGCTCCTTTCCTATTCCTCAACTCCACCCACAGAGACTCAATTCCTAACCCCTCTATATTGTCCTCCCTCTGCACCGCTGTGATGTGCTCCCTAACTAACAGCGCCACTCCCCCTCCTCTTTTCAACCCTCCCCTGTCATGCCTTAAACACTTATACTGAGGAGTATTTAGCTGCCAGTTCTGCCCTTCCTTTAACCACGTCTCCGTCACTGCCACCACATCCAAATTCCTTGCGAACACTAAGGTCTTAAGTTCATCCGTCTCACCTGTCACACTCCTCGCATTAAAACAGATGCACTGAAGACCCTCAGGCCCACTTGGATCTTTCTTCTCCTGGGAGATTTTCCTATCATCTAGACTTACCCTGTCACCCAACTCACTCCCAATCCCAGTGCCTACTGAGTTACCTGTCTCCCCTCCACCCCCGCTCCATATTAGTTTAAACTCTGCCGAAACACTCCAGCTAACCTCCCAGCTAAAATATGTGTGGCCTTCCCATTTAAATGTTCCCCATCCCACTTGTACAGGTGCCCTTCCCTCACAAAGACTTCCCAATGGTGTACAAAACTAAAACCCTCTATCCTGCACCAATCCTTCAGCCATGCATTCAGCTGTAGGATCTCATTATTTTTAGCCCTGCTATTACTGGGCACTGGCAGCAGCCCAGAGAACACTGCCCTGGAGGCCCTGCACTTCAGCCTGGCCCTCAACTCCCTGAACTGCCTACGTATATCCCCCCTGCTCTTCCTTCCTACTTCCTTCTCTCCTACATGTATAATTACATCCGTCTGGGTCCCTTGGCCCTTCAACATTCCCTCTACCCTCTCTGACACATCCTGTACTCCTGCTCCAGGGAGGCGGACTACCATCCTGGAATCCCGCTTTTGCCCACAGAACCGCCTATCAATTCCTTTAACCCTCCCAACCCCCACCACTATCTCATATCCAGCCCCCTTCCTTCCCTCTGAGGCATTCTGGTCTTCCTCTCTTGCCCTTTCTACCCCAGTTGTCGCCTTACCCCTGATATTTTGGGAGACTACCTCTGGGGTAGTCTTTGGACCATTACTCCTCTTCTTTTTTCCCCTTCCTAACAGTAACCCACCCATCCCCCCCACTAGGCTCTGGGATCTCCACGTGACCGTGGTTCCTATTCATTATTGCCTCGTTCTCCCTGACTGAAAATAAATCTTCCAGTCTCAGCTCTAATTGCCTAACCCGGGCCCTCAACCGCTGCATTTGGTGCAGATTTGGACTCTCAGGAGATGTGGCATCTCCAGGAACTCCCACATATTGCACCTAACGCAGCTGACGCGTCTCCCCAAGGACCCTGCCATTTATTTGACCACCCTTAGAATTATGGACACAAATGGAAAACAGGAAAAATTGGATAAGTAACTCACTTTGCCTAAGCCTGCTCTCACCTAAGCCCTGTGAGCCAAAGCCCTTACAGCACTCACTCTGCACCCACCTCACTCCACTGCCTGCTCCCGAAGCTGCCCACTGTCTATTGCGGCCTTCTTTTTGTACTCCCGCGCTCCCTTCCCGACTGCCCCCACGCCTATCTCCAGCTACGGAAAGCGAAAACAAACAAAAACCCCGCAAACCGGCAATACACAGAAGAAATAAAGTAAATCGCAAGTTCAAGACTCACCAGCCACCAGTACACTGCTTCGGAGAACACTGAGTCGCCACAATCTGTTTGGGTCAATGCAACTAACCAGCACATCTTTCAGAATGTGGGAGGAAAACGGAGTACCCAGAGGAAACCCACAAAGACATCGGGAGAACATGCAAACTCCACACAGACAGTTACCCAAGCTGGGCATTGAACCCAGTTCCCTGGTGCTGTGAAGCAGCAGTGATAACCATTGTGGCCAAGTCAAAGGTGTTATGCCCCACCAACAATCAGAAGATTACACAGGGAGGTCTGGAAAATCCAGCAGTGCATGGAAAACAGAGAAGCATCTGTAAAGGTGGAAAAACTGCACTTAAAAGATTGACTGTTCTTAACAAAGTAATTTGAATCATGATTCTAAAAGAAAATGGGAAGACAGCCCAACTTTTCAAAGTGTATTTACCTAACTGAAATTAGGCTTGAGAGAGGGGAAACATAATAGAGTGTGGATTGCAAGAGTACTACCTAAGCAGCAGTCAGGGACGGTGCTAATGGAAGAAAAATTGTCAGAGTGGCTAATTCCAAGCCCTACCAACCCTGTCCAATACAGAATGTAGTCCAATGATTCCATAGAATCAATAAGGTTGTCATTGCCAGAATATTTATACAATGAAAGGATGAACAGTTTGGGTCTGTTCTTTTGAAAAGGGAGGCTGAGGGGTGATGTAATACACTCTTTAAAATTACAAAAGACACAGAAAGGGCGAAATTGGATAACCCCAAAATTGGGCATGGAGATTGTCAGACTTGCTTGAAGCATGCTGGCTGCTAATTCTAATGATTGGAGTTTTACTGACAGTACCAGGAGAGAACTGAAACCCTGGTACCCTTTTCCTTATTATCTGTAGTCAGTGTGATTTTGGATGGGTGATCAAGTTTCTTTATGGGTGGTTTGGAATCGGAATCAGATTGGGGGACTTTTTAGATGTAACAGTGTCCAGGTTTGAAAAAGTATGGGGTTACTGCCTTTTTTGCTGCTGGTATCTCACAGCTGGTGTTGTGTATGCTACTTGAGTTTTCGCTGATTCTTGGGATAATAAATGCAACTGATTTTAGTCACATGAAGGTATGTTTCAATGCCTTATATTGCTCACATTTTGGGTTAGAGCCAGGGAGGTTAATACGCAATTGAGGAATGATTGATCCTATAAGCATATCTGCCATGATTAGCTCACGAGAACTTCTTATTTGATATTTCATCCTCATGCCAACGACATGTCTGGCACTCAGTTTGTCAGGTCTCTTTAACTGAGTTGGGAAAGATGGTCCCTTTGCACCTGGGAAACCCATTTGAGAACTTTCTAGAAGGATCATAGAACCATAGAATCTCTACAGTGCAGAAGGAGGTCATTCGGTTCATCAAGTCCGTACCAACCATAATCCCACCCAGGCCTTACCCCCATAGCTCCACCTATTCACCCTGCTAACCCCCTGCCACCAGGGTCAATTTAGCATGCCAATCAACCAAATCTGCACATTTTTGGACTGTGGGAGGAAACTGGAGGAAACCCACGCAGACAGTGACCTTAGGCTGGAATTGAACCCTGATCCCTGGCACTGTGAGACAGCAGTGCTAACCACTATGCCAGCGTGATCTCTCTCAGGTATAAGATACTTCTATGCATGAAGGATGTGACGGCTTTGAAGAGGGTGCAAAACAGAATTACCAGGAATTTGCCTGTTCTGAAGGGCATTAGTTATGAGGCGAGGTTAGAGAAACTTGGTGTGTTCTCATTAAAATCACGGAGGTTGAGGGGCAACCTGATAGAAGTCTACAAGATTATAAGGGGCATGAACAGACCAATAGTCAGAAGCTTTTTCCCAGGGTGTCAGAGTCAATTACCAGGGGCATAGGTTTAAGGTGTGAGCAGAAATGTTTAAAGGAGATGTACGATGCAAGTTTCTTCCAGAGAGTGGTGAGTGCCTGGAACTTGCTGCTGGGGAGGTAGTGGAAGTAGATACAATATTGACTTTTAAGGGGCATCTTGACAAATACATGAATAGAATGGGAATAGTGAAATATGGTCTCCAGAAAGGTAAGGGGTTTTCGTTCAATCAGTGCAGGCTTGGAGAGCTGAAGGGCCTGTTCCTGTGCTGTAATTTTCTTAGTTCTTATGTACAGAAATTACAGAACTCACCTGACCTTTGGCCATCTAAACAATCTTGTTAGTGTCCATTTTCAAATAAATGACAGTTCTGAAGATTATACACTGAGTGTAGTCCATGTTTAAAGGGATTGCCCAACTAAAACAGAGATGAGGTGAAATTTATTCACTCAGGTGATCATGAGCCTTTAGATCCTTTCCTGAAAATGCTGTGGAAGCAGAGGCTTTGGATATTTTTAAGGCAAATGTAGATAGATTCTTGGTAAGCAGAAGTGGGTGATAGATTATTGGGAGTGGGCAGTGTGCAGATTTGAGCTTACTATCAGATCAACCAAGATCTTATTGCATGGCGAAGCAGGTTCAAGGGGCAAAATGGCACACTCCTGTTCTTTGTTCGCATGTTCATACCACACAATCCCCATCTGCTGGGTTGCAGTTGGCACAGCCCCATGCACTGAAGGCTGCAATAGGCAGAACTGCACCAACAGAGTTGAAAAAGAAAAGAACCCTCAGAACAAGGCTAACAAAACAAATACTTCAGAAGCAACCAGAGGCAAAAGTCTGAAATCTCAAGACTAAAACAACAGCAAACTCTCTAATTACTCATACAGAAAATGCTTCAGTCCCCTTTTAAACTGCTTCTGGATGGGAAAAATGAAAGAAATGGGATGGTCACCTGCCCATCTTGCCCATGTGCCACCCAAGAAATCATGCGGGCAACATAAAATTGGCACCAATTACTCTCTTTAAGTATTTTAAGTGACTGATTAGTGCCACCTACTCACGTTCAATTTAACATTCTTCTGCGTCGGTCGCACCCCCAAAAATAAAATATTAAATTCTAGCGATGGTCAGCATTCCTTGCCTTGGTAGTGAAAATCCAGCTCTATAACAGGCCTGGCAAAAATACTCAACACAAACAATGAGACTTGAACATTGCTCTTTTCTCCAGTCTGTTCCTCCCAGTAAACTCACCCATGAGGCATAACTAGCAAAAATCAGCCCCTTTATCTCCATCTGTGCAAAGAAAAATTATACATAAATATTCAACATTTATGTAAATGAGTTGGAAACATGAACACAGGATCTTAGCATACATTTTCCACATTGCCCATGAGAGATCGGTACACATGTTATGTTTGATCAACAAAATCACTATTCTTCATACTTAAAGCTTTTACTTGCATTTAGGAAGGTTGATTACTATAATAATCCAGACTAAATAAACACACAGCAATTGGTACACATCATTGAATTCTGCAACAGACACCAAGCCCATGTATACTTCTCATAACAAAACATATGCTTCATGTCTATAACATGTTACTTCTGAACTGTTTCTTCTGCCACACCAGTGATGCTAATATGTCATGAATATGCACAGCAGTTTGAAAGCAAAGCTGCAAGGCTCCATTATTTCAGAGAGGTAATTTTTTAACCTCTTAATGTCTTTTTTCAATGACACTATTACATTTCCCTATTCATGCGTATTCTGGAGCAGGAAAAGTAGCTAATGCATTCAACATTCACATCTTAAAATGGCTGTACATGATTATAAGTATTTAATAGAGAAAAAGGTGCTATTAGAAAATTACCATTGTAATTTGATGCTTAATACCACAACCATTAATAAACTTTATGCCAGTTCTTTTAAATAAGAATTTATGGCAAGTATTGGTACAGACTCGATGGCTCAAAGGGCCTCTTCGACACTGTATGATTTTATGATTCTATATGAAAATCAATATAGATTTATCCTGAAAAGACGACTAAATTGTCTGTGAAGCCAGTGAGGGTTAGTGCGAATAGAATGACAAGACCGGCAGTATTTTGGATTGCACTTGCATTGTTGATGCCAACCATCTGCCTTTTCTGCAACATCAGTATTCGAGGGCCCTTGTACTCGGCAGCACTACTGAGCTCCTACCAGCTGCTACCCATGTTGTGATTAATGACACTGAACACTGTGGGCAGGATTTATTTGATTAATTCCAGGAAGATGTCATTTGGGAAAGAGCCATATTTCGATCAGTGCCAGGTGCAAAGACTTTAAGGAGTCAGGAGCTGAGCCATTTGCTGCAGATTACCCAGCCTCTGACCTGAATTAGTATTTATACTAGTACCCATCACATTTATGTAATTTCTTCAGTTAAGTTTCTCATCAATGATGATCCACAGAATGTTGATTGTTACGTATTCAATGATGGTAATGTCTTGAATATCAAGGGGGAGTAGTTATGCTTCTCTCATTAGAGATTGTCATAGCCAGATAAGAAAATAATTTACCAGTTATCATTCCAAGACTGGATGTTGTCTCCGTGTTGCTACCTGTTGGCATAGAATGCTTCTTCAGCTGAGGAATTGTGAATGAAGCTAAATATTGAGGGGAGTGGGGAGAATGGTGGGGGAGTAGAGAGAATGGCAAGGAAAGCAAAGGAAGCGACAAGGAGCTGTCCATGACATCACGAGCTTTGGTCACAGAATCTGCACATGGACACATTGCACCTTCTTCCCAGTAAAGCAATCTGGGCCTCCTTTAATCTCAAGCAGTCAAACCATTCAGAACAGATACATGACACCATTCATTTTACTCTAAATTCACAGTCCCAAAACATAATAATCCTATAAACCTCATAATTGTAACAATAGATGCCAGTGTTTTAGCTTCATATAACAGATAGCTAAAGGTATAGATAGTTATGGAGCATAAAGCATCGATGCTGCAGCCTGCACCTCATCCTCAGGCATGGCTAATGCTATTCTTAGAATATTCTTCTATATTCTCACTGAACCACAACTGGTCGTCTGGCTTGATTGTGACGGAAGAGTGAAGAACATACCAGACCATAAAGATTTCAGATTATGGATTCAGTTCTACTGGTATTGATTGGTGTTTATTGTTATCGTCGTTTAAGGAAGAGGTTCAGAGACATATGGCAGAGTTTTCCAATTCCCCCATAGTGGGCCCGTTCCCCACAGTGGAAGTGCTCACCATTGGCCACTAGTGGGATCTTCCAGTTCTACCAAATTCAACCTTTCCAGTTCTACCAAATTCAATTTTGCATGGCTTGCCTGTCCTGCCATTGACTTAGGCAGGACCAGAAAATTCCGCCAGCAGAAATGGCCAGAAAATCCCACTGTAGAATCTGAACATTAACTATTTTTTGTAGAACATAATTTTGCACAGATATTCAATACAATAGGCTTCTTCAGACCAATCCCTGAATTATCTCCACTCAGACTACTACCAGACTCCTCCTAGTTATATAAACTTAGAAACATAAAAACTAGAAACAGGAGTAGGCCATTCGGCCCTTTGAGCCTGCTCTGCCACTCATTTTGATCATGGCTGATCATCAAATGTAATATCCTGATCCTACCCTTCCCCCCATATCCATTTAGCCCTTCAAGTTATATCTAATTTCTTCTTGAAATCAGACAATGTTTTGGCCTTAACTACCTTCTGTGGTATTGAATTCCACACATTCACCACCCTCTGGGTGAAGAAATGTCTTCTCACTTCAGTTCTAGAAGATTTCCTCCTTATCCTCATACTATGACCCCTAGTTCTGGATTCTCCTACCATTGGGAACATTCTTTCTGAATCTACCCTGTCTAACCCTGTTAGAATTTTGTAAGTTTCAATGAAATCCCCTCTCACTCTTCTAAACTCCATTGGATATAATCCTAAGTGACTTAGTCTGTCCTTATATGACAGATCTGCCATCCCAGGAATCAGCCTGGTCAAAATTCACTGTACTCCCTCTACAGTAAGGATATCCTTCCATAGATAAGGACATCAAAACTGCACACAATACTCCAGGTGTGCCTCACCAACACCCTATACAATTTCAGCAAAACATCCACAAATCCTCTCACTACGAAGGCCAACATACTACTTGCCTTCTTTACTGCCTGCTGTACCTGTGCGCTGTCTCACTGAGTATCCAGCTCTCTCAATTTACACCATTTCAAGTAATAATCTGATGACTTTATTATCTGTGACCCCCTTTTACAGCATCATGTGGGTAGTACTCTTTCCCCAGTTCCACATTAACCGTTTCAGTCCTGAACACTCCAATATTACACTGATTGCCCACAGAGACTGATCCTCTGTACTCAACGTTGATAAGGCATCCAGACTGGATGAAATGCATCCAAGCATACCGAGGGAAGTGAGAGTGCAAATTACACTGGCCATAAATTTCCAATCTGATTCCAGGGTGGTGCCAGAGCACTGGAAAAGTGCAAATGTTGCACCTTTGTTCAAAAATGGGACTAAAGACCCTGGAACTACAGGCCAGTCCATTTAACTTCAGTGATGGGAAGCTTCTAGAAATGATAAGATGAGACAAAATTGTCACTTTGGCATATGCAGGTTAATTAAAGAAAGCCAGCATGAATTTGTTAAGGGTAAATCATGTTTAACTAACATTCTAGGGCCTTTTGATGAGGTAACAGAAAGTGTTGATGAAGGTGATGCTGCTGATGTGGTGTACATGGATTTCCAAAAGATATTTGATGAAGTGCGTGCAGCAGACTTGGGAGCAAAGTTATACTCATCTATTAAAGAGACAGTAATGACATGGATACAAAATTGGCTGAGTGACAGAAGCAAAGGATAGTGATTAATGGATGATTGCTGGACTGAAGGAGATTGCCATGAGACAGTGTTAGAATCCTTGACCTTTCTGGTACTTATTAATGACTTTGGTGAGCAGGGCACAGTTTTAATAGTTGTGGAAAATACAAAAGTTGGAAGCATTGTGAACAGTGGGAGGATAGTGTAGAACTTCAAAAGGACACAGATGGGTTGATGGAGCTGGTGGACAAATGGTAGATGAAATTTAATGCAGAAAAGTGTGAAATGATTCATTTTAGGAGGAAAAACACAGAGAGACATTATACAATAAAGCATTTAGTTTTAAACAGTGCACAGGGGCAAAGGGACCTAGGTGCTTATGTACATTAGCCATTGAAGATCTCAGAATAGTTTGAGACAGTGGTTAATCTTATTCTGGGTTTTATTGATAGAGTCATATAATGCATATAGTGCAAAAGCAAGAGAGTCAGGTTACATTATATAGAACACTGGTTTGGCCTCAACTGAAATATTGTGTCCAGTTTTGGGCACTATACATTCGGAAAGATGTGAAGGCTTCAGAGAGAGTGAAGAAAAGATCCACAAAAATGATTCAAAACCATGAGTGGTCTGGCCAGAGCAGATAAAAGAATACTTTTCCCATTGATGAAAAGATTGAGAACAAGATGGCATAAATTTAAGATTATTGGCAAAAAAGCAAGGAAGACATGGAAAGATTTATTTCATACAATGGGGGTGATTTTGATTCTACTTGCTGAATTTGGGTGCAATTCAAATCCAACTTGGAAACCTGTTCCCAGGCATCTCCATTTGCACTTAGCCTGAAAAAAAATTGTGAGTCTGAATTGCACTGTGGGCGAGGCTTATCGCACCTGAAATGCTGCTGCTCTGATCAGAGACTTCAGCTATACATGCGCAGTAAAACAAAATTTGAAAAACGTTCCCCTGTCATATCGCTTGCGGCCGCAAAAGGTAGATAAAACGGCCTGGGAGTGATGATCCCCACAGACATCACCCCATCCCCACAACATAACTGTCCCCCTTGTGCTACCCAGGCTAATCACAACCCCCTGCCCCTTCCTCCCCCCCACCGATCACCCACAGAGTGGCAGGAGACCCCATTTTTCTCCTACCAATTGCCCTCAGAGTGGAAGTAGATCCCTCCCTTTCCCCCCACCAATTGCCCACAGAGTAGTAGCGAACCCCCCTACTCCCTCTCCCTTCCCCTCCCCACCAGAGATCGATCGGGCCTCCCTCCTACCACCCCCCACCCCCCACCCCCACCAGAGAATGATCGGGCCTCCCTCCTTCTCTCTGCCTCCGCAACCAACCCATTCCCCAACAGAGAACCATCTGGTCTCCCTCCTCCCCCCCTCCCACCTGAGAATGATTTGGCCTGCCTCCCTACCCCCGCACCTCCCTGCTCCCCCCTACCCACCCCCCTGCCCCACCCTCACCCCTCCCCCATGACCAATTTGAGTCAGACAGCCATAGGAAGCTCTTGCTTCTTCAGAAGATGGAGTACCTGAAACATGTCCGTTTCGTGCTGAATCTGGACAGGTAAATCCAATAGTAAAGGGGGAAATGCAGGGAAGATTGGGCCTCCAGCTCATTAAACCCATTTTGGGCACGGTGCCGACTGCGGCCATTTTCAGGCCTTGGTAAGTGGGGATCTATATGAATGTGGGTACAGATCATGCTATTCACCTCATGGCTAACTTTACCCCATTTTTGTGCCTGAAAACAGGCACAACGCAATGGTAAAATCGCCCCCAATGGGTAGTTGGAATCTGGAATGCATTGCCTATGAGTGTGGTAGAGGAAGGTTTAATTGAGGCATTTAAAAGGCAATTGGATTATTGGCCAGAATTTTACCTCCCTGCCCACCACGGGAATTGGAGCAGGCGAGGAACAGACAATGGGAAGGTCAGCTGACCTCAGTATGGATTTTATGGTTTCGGGACGAGTGAGGCTGGAAAATCCCACCATTATCTGAAAAGAAGAACGTGCAGTCCTATCTGGAAAAGGTTGAGGAGTGGCATGAGGGAAATTGCACTTTTGGAGAGCCAGCACAGACACGGGTGTGCTGAATGCTTCCTTGTGTACTGCAATCATTTTGCAATTCAGAGTCCCTACTAGCTGTCCTTAATCGGAGGAAAACTTGTCTCCTTTCCAATTAAACAGACATCCGCAAAATGCCCAATGAGCAACAATTTCCCCCGGGAATAAGTCTGGTACTTGGAAAGAGTCCTGGCTGATGCTTTCTGTCTCTGGAGGGAAAATCTAGTCCATTTACTCTGTTTCACTGTTCACCAATGGTGCCTGGCATATGAGTATTTCCTTCAATATTTGTTTTTATTTCAGATTTCCAGCAGCTGCTGTATCTTGGTTACCTCATAGGTAATTTATTTCTTTGTGAAAGTGTTGAAATATTACCCTAGCATATTCTGGAAGCAACCTTTACAATGACTGAGATTTTCTTGCTAGTGGGATCTTCCAGTCCTGTTGATGGCAATGCCCTGCGGCATATAGACATTACTGGAACTGGAAGACCCCACCAATGGCAGGTCACCACTGCTACCAAAATCTATACCAATTTGATGGCATCAGTTTGATTTCTCTTGATATTTCAGTTGTTAAATATAATGTATATACAGACCAGGAAATCCCAGGTTTGGTTTTTCATGTGATGTGTTAGCGGTTGCTACAATGGAGCATCACAAATGATGTCAGCGTTCTTTGGGTTAGTGAGTATAAAATCCTAGCTGGAAAATGTGCCCATTGGATAAAGGTAGTCTTGGTTTAGCTGTGATTCATCACACAGTGAAAAAATCTGCCAAATGACCTGACCAGATTCACACTTGAAAATGGATACTTGGGAAATGTATTGGAATGTCACCAGTAACTTGGAAGATTGAGAATGTTGTTGTCTTCAAGAAAAGGATAAAAAGGAAAAAAGATCTTTAAAAATGTACTAGAGCATGATGTATGTTTCCACTTTTGCAGCTGTTGCACGCATCAAGTAACCCTGGGCAGATGTGCCTGTTGGTGCAGTGTAATGCTTTCTATAATTTGCCTCAACAATGCACTTAAATTCATTTAGCACATGAGTTTTAGTGTTACTATTTCTAGATTAATTATCCTTACGCACATGTTCCAACTATCCATGTTTCACACGAACTGTCAACATTTTTAGATCAGTGTGTGCAAGTCTGTACTTGCAGCCTAAAATTAGCAATGTTCCTGGACTCTGGTTTCAGCACTGCTCCCAGCACCACATCACAGCGTCATTCCAAGTTTCCTCCCTTGGCTCCTATGTTTTACTGCAACCATCTTGGGAGATGGAAGCCTGCAATGAGTAGGAGTTAGTTTTTCCATTTATTATGTAAGAACAGAAACTCCCACACACAAGAACTTTTGACTAGGTTTATTATTGTCATATGTCTTGAGACACAGTGAAAAGTTTTGTTTCTTGCGCGCTATACAGACCAAACATACCGTTCATAGAGTACATAGGAGAGAAGGAAAGGAGAGGGTGCAGAATATGCTGTTGTAGTTTCAGATAGGGTATAGAAAAAGATCAGCTTAATATATCGTAGGTCCATCCAAGAGTCTGTTGGCAGCAGGGAAGAAGCTATTCTTGAATCAGTTGGTACATGTTCTCAGAATTTTGTATCTTTTTCTTGAGAAAAGAAGGTGGAAGAGAATATGTCCAGAATACATGGGGACCTTGTCATCTCTTAGAATATTGGCAGCATCAGTTAAGAACCTAGGCTATAGTGATTTCAGGAAGAGGCATTCCTGTTTGCAAACTGCAAGAATTTTAAGTATTGGAAAAATATTTCCTCAAAGAAATAGGTACATCTTCAGGAAAGGACAATCAGCAATGTTAACCAATGTTTTGAACTATAAAGATAAGGGAATGGAAGCCAGTATGAACTGAGAAAAGGGGAGGCTGCAGATTGTGAACTGGGAAAGGAGAGAGGAAAATATCAGCATGAATGTTGAGAGGGCAAAGAATATATCAGCTTGAACTGAGAAATCAGGAGGATGTCAGCTTAACTTGAGCAGGGATAAGAGCACTAGTGTGTACGTTATGTTCCAACACAACTGACGACATGGACTAAGGAGAAGGGGTAAGAATGCCAATAAGAACTAAAGAATAAGGGGAGAAAATGTCAAAATGAATTGTTGGGAATGGGTGAAATGTTAACTGGCAAATGAGGGAGCAGGTGAAAAGTGCTACTATGAAGAGGAAGGGAGGATGATCAATAGATTTTTGTTAGCTAAGGTGGGTAAATGAAGTTCAGGTAAAGATCATCCATGATCGAATTGAATGGCAGAGCAGGTTGAATGATCTGCTCCTGTCCTTATATTCCTCAGAGGTGAATGAAGACTGCCTTTAGCTCTGATATTTACAGAGATGTAATATTAAAGTGAAGAAATCCTGCAGTGCATCTAAAATCCGGGAAGGCTGTAGAGGTTTTGTTGATATTAATAACGTTTTCCTCTTCCACTAGATATTCAGCAACTAGCCAGATTGACAAGGAAAATTGTCAGCAGAAGGCCACAATAAGGGATCCTTGGAGTGGACCCTGATAAGCAGGATAGATTTGGGCTTGTAATAGGCACATTTTGTAGGACGTTGTGCTCATCAAAGCCCAGCGAGAAGCTTATGATCAGAGCTTTCTGGGAAAAGTCACCATCGCAATAGTGAGGAAAGGCCGTGATCGGCAGAAGGGAGGTCAATAGCTGCCTTGAGGCATTGTGGGGAGTACACTTGTACCCTTGGCCAGCAAGGAGTGCTCTCTAAAGCACTAACCTATTGTAGCAAACAGCTTTTGCCTCAATTTTATTGCCATTTCTAGTGATCTCTGGCAAAAACTTGCTTTCAGATGTTAAATTTAAAACAAGTTTCAAATGCATTGTGTGAGCCTGATTTAAATATAATGATGAAGTATCATAACTGTTCCTCAGGGTGGTGTCCTAGACCCAACCATCTTCAGCTGCTTGATCAATGACCTACCTCCATCATAACATCAGAAGTGAGAATGCTGCTGATGATTGCACAATGTCAGCACCAGTTGCAGTTCCTCACATACTGAAGCATGCCATGTTCATATGTTGCAATACGTGGATGACATTTGGATTTGATGATAAGTGACAAGTAACATTTGCACCACACAAGAGCCAGGCAATGACTATCTCCAACAAGAGAAAATCCAACCATCTCTTTTTGACATTCAAAGGCATTACCATCATTGAATCCCCACAATCAATGTCTTGGTGTTATCATTGATCAGAAACTGAACTTGACCAGTCATATAAATACTATAGGTACAAGGGCAGTTCAGAAGTTGGGAATTCTGCGGAGAGCAACTCAATCTCCTGACTCCCCAGAGCCTTGCCCCCATTACAAGATGAAATACACTCCAATTACCTGGATGAATGCAGCTGAAACAACACTCAAGAAGCTTGGCACCATCCAGGACAAAACAACCTGCATGACTGGAGCCTTATCCACCACATTCAATATCCACTCCCTCCACTACTGGCATGTGTTAGGGTGCAGGTCTCAAACTCCAAGGTACATTCTGACTTCAGGTTGGACCCCAACATTTTTTTAATTTTTTGGCATCAATGTGAGAATAGAATGCTTTGCTCCAGGAATGATTCTACTGACAAATTAGGGATTTTTTATCAAGGTAAGTTTTATTCATTGCACAGGTTAAATATCGCTGAAACAAAATAAAGTAGCTTAATTTTTAACAGATGAATAATCTTTAAACATCAAAAAACCAACTCTAATTTCTAATTTATCACTATATAAGTCCTAAGCATGCAACAGTCTTCCTATAGACAAAAACCTACTTTAAATATCATTAGCAAACACAGACATACTTGCTTTAACTTGGGTTAACAGCCTTGGAGTTTTCAAAAAGATTTTGTGAACAGAGAGCAGATTTCTGTCTTTAAAAAGCGCTAGTCAGAAACTAAACAGCAAGCTGTTCCTCTTGCTCCTCCCATTAATCTAGTATTACATGACTCATAGAGTCATAGAGGTTTATAGCATGGAAACAGGCCCTTCAGCTCAACTTGTCCATGCCACCCTTTCTCTTTAAACCCCTAAGCTAACCCCATTACCTGCATTTGGCCCATATCCCTCTATATTCATCGTACCCCTGTAACTGTCTAACTGCTTTTTAAAAGATAAAATTGTACCTGCCTCTACTACTACCTCTGGCAACTTGTTCCAGACACTCACCATCCTCTGTCTGAAAAAATTGCCCCTCTGAACACTTTTGTATCTCTCCCCTCTCACATTAAACCTTAAATCATCCTCTGTCTGAAAAAATTGCCCCTCCAACACTTCTGTATCTCTCCCCTCTCACCTTAAACCTATGCCCTCTAGTTTTAGACCCCCTACCTTTGGGAAAAGATAATGACTATCCAACTGATTTGTGCCACTCATTATTTTGTAGGCCTCTATAAGATCACCCCTCAGCCCCCTATGCTCCAGAGAAAAAAGTCCCAGTTTACCCACCCTCTCCTTATAACTCAATCCATCATCCCGGTAGCATCTGAATAAATTTTTTCTGCACTCTTTCTAGTTTAATAATAACCTTTCTATAATAGGGTGATCAGGATTGCACACAATATTCCAAATGTGGCCTTACCAATGTCTGGCACAACTTCAACAAGACGTCCCAACTACTGTATTCAATGTTCGGAGTCATTATACCTTAATTCACCTTCCATTATTTTAATCAAAATCCTTTGGAGTCCTCTTTAATTATAAATAAGAATGTATTAACGTTCTGCTAAATAAATGCTATATGGCTAAAATGAGTAATTATCCTGCTTTCTCAGTATCTGAGTTGCATTCCTACTGGACATACTGACTCCCTGTAAAAAAAAAGAACACAAAATTAAGATGCATAGGAACACCATTGGAACACCCCAATCTGCAAGTTCCCCTCCAAGCCACATATTATTCTGATCTGAAGATAAGAAAGATCCATTTAAATTTTAAGTTCAATGAAATTGAGATAAGAAAAGGGTATTTACCAAGGTGTCCCTCTTTCGATGGATAGATCCATTTGATTTCTTTGCGGGGGAACAATATGTAGAGTGCCTTGGGTATTACTTCCAAGTGAACAAAATAGGAGAGGAGGTGAAGCACAAGACAATTCTTTCGGGTAGGTGTGGGACCCAAACTCATAATCTGATTTTCAGTCTCATAATGCCTGAATCATAGAATCCCTACAGTACGGAATCTGTATTGATTCCTCAACCAATCACAACCCATTAAACAAGGTCTGTGACTAGCCACTTTTTTTCTGATATGCCATAGTATTGATGCTGCATCTAAAGTCTGCAGTGTCTTGCCACTATATGTGGACAAAATGGTACCTGACTCACTTAATGTGAATGGTTAAACTCCTTCGTCAAGATAACAAAATGTCTGCTCCCCTTTACTGTGGCCAGTGCCCCTGTATCAACTCCATCCTGAGTGTTTAACTATTTACCAGTAAAGTTATCTTTATTCGAATGACTCGAATCCCTTGTTAGGCTCTTCATCCAAATTGTTTAACGGAATTAACTAATCTTTCTTATTACTGACTGTACTGGTTGCTATGCTCTGTACGACGGTATGAAACCACTTTTTTGCTACACTTGAGTCACACATAATTCTGGTACTAACAAACTTCTTGAGAGTGTTTTCCCCCACATTGAAAATATACCTTAGCCTTCACTGTTTCAATTCTTCTATGTTGCGCCTGCACCTGGGCTGTTTTGTACAACAGCCGTTTCCCACCACAAACATTTGAGCTCGTTCAGCGTGCCTTGTAAACCTTGCAACTCTGTTACGTTCTCCTCCAAGCATTCAGTCTCTGGGGTGAGCTCCACAACTTTTTCTGAAGTAATTTTGGTGTCCGCCAGTAACTTTTTATTTTATTAAACTATTTATACCACAGACTAATCTATCCTTTAACATTTCTGCTAATGCTGGACTAAATTCACAGTGTTCTGCCAGTCCCCTAAGTGTTGCCACAAAGCCTGAGAGCCTCTGGCTCACAGAATGCTGTATGAAATTTGTACCTTAGCTTAATATTGAGGGATGAAGGCTAAAATGATTTTGACCAGCTCCACACCTGGTCAAAACAATTTGTGTTTGGAGCATCTGACGATATTAATGTTCTCACTAAACTGTGGACCATAGACCGTTAGCAAAATAATCTTTCACTTTTCTTCAGCAGTCCTTTCATTCAACACAAAGAAATAACACAGCCTTTCTATGTATAAACCCCAGTTAGAGTCATAGAATCATAAATCATAGAAGTTTACAGCATGGAAACAGGCCCTTCAGCCCAACTCGTCCATGCTGCCCTTTTTTTTAAAATACCTAAGCTAATCCCAGTTGCCAGCATTTGGCCCATATCCCTCGATACACACCGTACCCTTGTAAGTATCTAAATGCTTTTTAAAAGACAAAATTGTATCCGCCTCTACTACTACCTCTGGCAACTTGTTCCAGACACTCACCACCCTCTGTGTGAAAAAAACTGCCCCTCTGGACATTTCTGTATCTCTCCCCTCTCACCTTAAACCTATGCCCTCTAGTTTTAGACTCCCCTCCCTTTGGGAAAAGATATTGACTATCCAGCTGATCTGTGCCCCTCATTATTTTACAGACCTATAAGATCACCCCTTAGCCTCCTACATTCCAGAGGAAAAAGCCCCAGTTTACCCACCCTCTCCTTATAACTCAATCCATCAAGTCCCAGTAGCATCCCAGCAAATCTTTTGTGCACTCTTTCTTGTTTTCTTTTTATATCCTTTCTATAATAGGGTGACCAGAATTGCACACAATATTCCAAGAGTGGCCTTACCAATATCTTGTATAACTTCATCAAGACATTCCAACTCCTGTACTCAATGTTCTGACCGTTCAAACCAAGCATGCCAAATGCCTTCTTCACTACCCTGTCCACTTTCAAGGAGCTATGAACATGTACCCCTAGATCTCTTTGTTCTGTAACTCTCCCCAACGCCCCATCATTAACTGAATAAGTCCTGCCGTGGTTCGCTCTATCAAAATGCAACACCTCGCATTTGTCTAAAATAAACCCCATCTGCCATTCGTTAGCCCATTGGCCCAATTGATCAAGTTATCTACTTAGGGCTCAATGGCTTGATTTTTCCAACTATAAGCATTGCTAATTGATTATACCCTATTTCTTCTTACTCTCACATTCTAGTTTTCCCTCTTGATGAACACCGTGATCCCTGAAGACATTGATGTTTTACCTTATCACCAATATAGTAGATTGACGGCGACACAATGTGGCTTGAATCAACAAAGGTTTTATTGACAAATAGTGAATAATGTACACAGAAGTTCATGGTAAATTACAACGCGACTGCTCTACTCGACTCCCTGGCTCCAACTGCGAGTCTCTTCTCGACCCGTAGTATACTCGTTCCTGCCGACTGGCTTAGCTTCCTGTCAGGGTGATCCAGGGGCCTTGCCAATCATGTGGCACTTGGGAAATCCCCCATCCCTTACTGCACCATCCTTAATGAAAAAACAGAATGACTGCCAAGCTGTGTCGCTCATACAATGACTACTGAATCATATGGGCAACGTGAAATTGTCTTGAATTGTCCTTTTAATTGCCTTAGCTGGTTGATTAATTATTAGTTGGCACATGCCCAACTCCTGGCTGCACTCATCAACTGTAATCACGCGAGTGTACAATGATGTTGGAATGCACACCTGATGTCTTCTCACAAGCTTTTACACTCTTTTGGGTTGGGTGCATGTTTTTAAGGTTTATTTATTAGTGTCATAAGTAGGCTTACATTAACACGGCAATGAAGTTACTGTGAAAATCCCCTAGTCGCCACATTCCAGCACCTGTTCAGGTGCATTGAGGGAGAATTTGCGATAGCCAATTCGCCTAACATGCGCATCTTTGGCCTGTGGGAGGAAACTGGAGCATCCAGACGAAACAAAGAACAAAGAAAATTACAGCACAGAACAGGCCCTTCGGCCCTCCAAGCTGGCACCGACCATGCTGCCCAACTGAACTAAAACCTCCTACCCTTCCAGGGACCATATCCCTCTATTCTCATCCTATTCATGTATTTGTCAAGACACCCCTTAAAAGTCACTATTGTATCTGCTTCCATTATCTCCCTCGACAGCGAGTTCCAGGCACCCACAACTCGCTGTGTAAAAAATTTGCCTCCTACATTTCCTTTAAACCTTGCCCCTCACACCTTAAACCTATGCCCCCTCATAATTGGCTCTTCAAGCTGCAACATGACATGCCAATTTTTAAACTCAATGCCCCAGCCAATGAAGGCAAGCATGCTGTATACCTTCATGACTACCTTCTCCATCTGCATTCAGTGACCTGTGTACCTGTAGGGTTCTGCCATTTACTGTATATTTTCCTATCTCTATTAGACCTTCCAAAATGCATTACCTCACATTTGTCTGGATTAAACACCATCTCCCACCTGTCCGCCCAAGTCTCCAACCAACTTATGTCCTGTTGTATCCTCTGATGGTTCTCATCGTTATCCGCAAATCCACCAACCTTTCTGTTGTCCACAAACTTACGAATCAAACCAGTTACATTTTCCTCCAAATCATTTATATATATTACAAACAGCAAGGGTCCCAGCACTGATCCCTGAGGAACGTAACTTGTCACATCCCTCCATTCAGAAACACACCCTTCCACTGCTACCCTTTGTCTTCTGTGACCGAGCTAATTCTGTATTCACCTTGCCAGCTCACCTTTGATCTCGTGCGACTTCACCTTCTGAACCAGTCTTCCATGAGGGACCTTGTCAAAAGCCTTACTGAAGTCCATATAGATAACATCCACTGCCCTACCCTCATCAATCACTTCCTCAAACAACTCAATCAAGTTAGTGAAACATGACTTCCTCATCACAAAACCATGTTGCCCCTTGCAAATATGTCCACTTATTTCCAAGTCGGATTAAATCCTGTCTTGAAGAATCCTCTCCAATAATTTCCCTACCACTGACATAAGGCTCATCACCCCTGTAATTACCTAGATTATTCTTGCTACCCTTGTTAAACAATGGAACAACATTGGTTATTCTTCAATCTTATGGGACCTCCCCTATAGCCAGTGAGGATACAAAAATTTCTCTCAAGGCCCGAGCAATTTCCTGCCTTGTCTCTTTTAGTATTCTGGGATATATCCCATCAGGCTCTGGGGACTTACCTGAGCGTTTCTACCTTAATGTTTCTCAAGAACCCCAAACCTCCTCCTTTTTGATCTCAACATGACTCAACTATCTACCACACAGAAACAGGGAGGACATGCAGATTCCGCATCGTCACCCAAGCTGGGAATCGAACTTGAGTCCCTGGCATTGTGAAGCAGCACTATCTGCTACTACTGTGTAAAATTCAGGCCTATGTTTCTATAACATCGACATAATCTGCAGCTCATCTGTGTCAGCTTACTGGTTTGACTGGGCATCTTGCAGCCATCAGAGGATGTTTGCTTCGACTATATGGTAGCTGTACAACTGAGGTTAAGAATTCATCAATGAGAAAATTGACCGAGAAAACCCACATGCCACATTTATTTATGAAATACATCTGAGCTTCATTATGCAGCATCACTGTACTGCCAGGGCACTGTGTTTCTACAGACCTTTGTGTGACAGTATTTGTACATATAATTGTGTATTGTAACATCAGATTTAACTGTATTTTAGTGAAAGTTAAGGACTGTGTAGATTTGTTATTAATTCACTATTGTAGTTTTGGATAATACTGTTCACTTCAAAAAACATCACTAAAATTGCAACATGTGCTAACTATGGGGTGTGGTAAGTAACAACTTGGAACACTTCTTAGTAAAGTGCCACTTTGTGGCCACTAAATGCCAGAAACATTTAATATTCAGTTTAAATTGTACTCAACCAAACATGTTAAAATGAATGCATCTACGAAAGACACTATTTACTAAGGAGAAAAACGTTCAATAGAAAAATAATAAAATTATTGATGTAAGAATGATCAAGTAGTAAATGTGATGGCCTTGAAAGAGTATTTTGTGAGTCCTTAATTTGTCTGAATATAATTCCTTTCTTCAAGGTTATACCAAAAGAATTAAGCTTAAAATTGTCAGTTAAAATAGCAGCAAGAGGAATTTCGCGTGCATGCGTATTTCACAGTATGATTTAAAACCTGAATAACAGAGAATATACCTTACCTGCATTGTATCAGCAATCATAGCTTTTATACATAATTGTGTAAAATGCATTAGCAGCACAACTGACTGGGAGACTCAAGCAGAGGCTGTGTGCAGGCTTCCTGCTGGGTGCCAAGGCCTCGCACTGGAATTCCGGTGCCATCAACTCCGCACTAGAAATCAGCGCAGAGCTGCATAAATTATTTAAATGACGAGTCCAATATCATTAGAGGGCTCAGGACTGAAGTCTCCGGGTCTGCTAGAGTCTCCCCCCTGCCAAGAGTGTTTCACTCCAGTGGGGTTTACAACAGCTCTCCACTTGTGGGGAGCTGGCAGCATGACCCCATTGAAGTAAACGGGGCCATGGAGGCCTCCCCAAGAGTTTAGGTGTTGGGGATTTGCCTCATGAGTATTGCCAGTCAGGCAGTGCCAGCCTGGTTCCCTGCACTGCCCAATGGGAAAAATGGCAATGCCAAGGGGGCACCTTGGCACTGCCCACCAGGCATCAGGCAGTGTCAAGGATGTGGCCAGGGGAGGTGGGGCCAATAAGGGCAGGGCATCTGGGCTGAGGTCGTTGGGGTTAAGAGGTCCCGGTAAGTCAAACTGACACTTGGCAGTGACAGAGGGGCGGAAGCCAACGATAGGGGCTGGCCATCGGGATGGGTAGTTGGCCTGCCGGAGGGGTCAGGGCTGCGGGGAGGAATGTCAGGATAGTGGGGAGGGGAGGGTGGGGTGTGGGGGCTACCAGTGGGGTGCAGAGGTCAGGACCGCTGGTGGCGGAGATGGGAGGAGGGGGAGATCGAGGTAGGCTGGGGGAGAGGGGGAGGGGCGGGGGTAGAAAGATTAAGGCTGGCCTGGATGCTTCTGGAAGGCCAGTGTTCTGGTGTGGGGTGGTCGCCTAGCCAGCGATGTGGGGGTCATGGGGCTGGCCAGCAATCGAAGCTGGCCAGTGAATAGGAAGCTGGTACTGTTCATGCGCTGATTTCCGCTCTGATAGTGGTCCACTCAGCACTATGCTGCTGGTCTCTCGGGCAGGAATAGGTCCTGCCCACCTGATTTTTAATGATATTCACATTCTGGGACTCTTCATGGGAGAATGTGGGAGATTCATTTTCAAAGTCCCGCTGAAAAAACCAGCAGGATTTACTCCAGTTTTTATGCAAATTCAACACCTAGAATTTTTTTGGGAGAGTCCCACCCAATATAATGAGTTGCATTTTCATGGAGAAGATAATAATTGGGTTAAATTGAAAACAAAGTCTTTAAAAAATGAGGTAAATTTGATAACTCATTGTAAAGTTTTACCAGAGCCATTTTTAAAATGTAACTATACTGGTAGTCATTGAAATGGCCTTGCTGGTTTTATATAGCATTATCAGTACCTGATGGAAAATCACACTGACAAGTCTGCTCCTGTTTGATAGTTAAGTGTCATCCTCAGAGATCGTACATATCTTCTTTTTTGCAACCGAGTCCAAATTAAACCTTCATTTCATATCTAAATGCGATAACTTTTGAGTCATCTAAGCAGATTTGCCAAAGCCAATTCCTGATCTGAAGATTGCCCTGAGTCAGAGTATATTGTCAGCAGGTTACCAGATGAGCTTAATGCAACCACATATTACAGCTTGGTTTAAGTTTAAGTTTATTTATTAGTGTCATAGGTAGGCTTACATTAACACTGCAATGACGTTACTGTGAAAATCCGCTTGTCACCACACTCCAGTGCCTGTTCGGGTACACTGAGGGAGAATTTTAGCATGGCTGATGCACCTAACCAGCATATCTTTCAGACTGTGGGAGGAAGTCAGAGTACTCAGAGGAAACCCAGGAAGACATGGGGAGAACGTGCAAAGTCCACATAGGCAGTGACCCAAGCCGAGGATGGAACCCGGGTCCCTGGTGCTGTGAGGCAGCAGTGCTAGCCACTGTGCCACAATACTGCCCTGCTGGGCCATTGTGCCGCACTTGTACTACAGAAATTTATTTAAAAATTTATAAACACAGCTGATTGAAAATTAAATTTATAGTGAACTGCTGCTTGAAGCAAATCATCTGGGTGTGTGTGTGTGGTACAATGGGCAGAATCTTCAATCTTGGCAGGTGTCTTACCTACTGCCTGAAAAAGCAGCAAGATGTTACCACTGACTCTGAGGTGGAAGGGCCACTATATCTTCTACCAACAGGAAGTTAAGTAAACAACAGTGCTCCTTTCAGACTGAGGACATCAATCAGAGGCTGGTAGTTTTTCCACTCAGCAGTGCCATGGCTGTGGCTCTAACTGGAATAACACTTGTTGGATTCCCAGGATTGTGGAGAAACCCAGGGAAAAGGTAAATGGTTTTGGGGGGGGGGCGTGTATCATGGAGGAGGGATCATGTGGAAAGAGGGTCCATGAGGGTCAGCAGCAAGGACAAGAGGTAGCTGTCAGCGGCCACTACCCTGCCCCATGTCCATGCTCTTGATCATGCACAGATTAGTGCAGATCCAGATATCTGCCTAGTATGAGCAGCACTGTATCCAGTCCCACATTGACTCTTTCTATGTCAGACTCTTATACTACAACCACCACCTTCTCAAAGGTAACAAAAATGTTACCTAGCCAGTGATGCCAATGTACTGTAAAATATTTTTTTAAATACTATAAATACCCAGTATTCTTTTTTTCTACTGGGCATTTTGTTTTCATTCAGTCTTCAATAACATACTTTTAAGCAGACATGATTAGTGACAAGATAACATTGTATTTTGGTCAACTCTATTGACAAACTGTAAGATGATAATCCTACAAATGATTTATAAGGCTAGAATATTTTCACTCAGAATGATGAGGAAAATGGCAGCTTTCTATATAATAATGAATTAAAATATTACAACTGAAGTCTGAATTTGAGAAAATGGCAGGCATGACCTTGGGCTTGTGGGTGTAATAATTCAGTTTGCATATTATTTTCTTTGCTTATTAATTTAATCTATTTTAAAACATGAAGTGAAATAATCTTCTGTGACAATGCCATTTTTATCCTTGAACACTCTATCACCAAAAGATTTAATTTCCTCTCCTTTGGGTTCTATCAAAAGTACACAGCTAGCACCTCTATCAGCTATTGTTACTGTTTAGTAAACAAAGTGTCATTTCTAAGGCTAGCTTAAGCATGTAGTTTGAGAAAATGGATAAGTTTACAGTCCTTCTTTGACATACAATTAACATGGCCAATATTAGAACTGATTGATCCTAGATGGCAGGCACAATCAGTACTTTTTCAGTTGATATCATAAAAAGAGGGAAATGCACTCTGAAATAAATCCACTAGTCTCAAAGGTGTTGCCAACTTTAAATGGATCACTCTATAAGAGCATTAAAAATGTCCTTTAAACTGCAATCTAGGGCATGATTTTCCTAGCCTGTTGCACTACTCGAGTAGCGCAGTGGGCCAGGAAAGATCTGCGGGGGGACAGTAGCAGGAGTCAGTACCAGTGTCCAGCTGATCATGATTTACTCAGGCCTTTTTTTCAAGATAATCAACCTCGCACTGCAAACCAACATGTGGCTGATTACAGTATGGAAATTTCAATGGGGGTTAATTTTGCCAAAGGATGAAATTAGACACAAAATGTGTCCAGAAATAATTAGACATGCTTATATGAAAGTTAGACTGCCACAAAATTTGGTTCTAATTGCTGAGTATCTTTTCAATTTGTCTGAAGGTACTAAATCGAAGTTGAGCACTCGAATGCTCATTAGATACAATTTTTAAGGAGCAGTATCTTTTCTATTCATTCATACGGTGGTACTGCTGCCTCACAGCTCCAGGGACCTGGGTTTAATTCCAGTCTCAGGGACTGTGTGGACTTTGCATATTCCCCCATGTCTGTGTGGGTTTCCTTCTGGCGCTCTGGTTTCCTTCCATAGTCCAAAGATGCGCAGTTAAATAGATTGGCCATAAAAAATTGCCCCTTAGTGTCAGGGGAATAGCAGGGTAAATATGTGGGGTAATGGGGTTAGGGCCTAGGTGAGATTGTTGTCAGTGCAGGCTTGATGGGCCAAATGGCCTCATTCTGCAATGTAGAGATTCTATGATTCTATAAAATGTGGGTATTGCTGGCTAGGCCAGCATGTATAGCCCATCCTTAATTGCATTTGAGAAGGGGACAGTGAGCTGCCTTCTTGAATTGCAGCAGTCTGTGTGGTGCAGGTACACCCATAGTGCTGATAGGGAGGGAGTTGCAGGACTTTGACCCAGCAACAGTGAAGGAACAGTGACATTGTTCCAAGTCAGCACGACCTGTGGCTGGGAGGGGAACATTAAGATAGCGGAGTTCCCATGTGTCTGCTGCCCTTGTCCTTCTAGATGCTTGTGATCATGGGTTTGGATGGTGCTAAGGAGCCACGGTCTATTGAAACAATGCACCTTGTAGCTGCTACTGTGCATAAGTGAAGGCAGTGAATGTTTCTGGATGGCATGCCAATCAAGTAGGCTGCTCTGTGTCATGAATATGCCTGATGTGGGTATGCCGGTGTTGGACTGGCGTAAACACAGTAAAAAGTCTGACAACACCAGGTTTTAGTCCAACCTATTTATTTGATAATATACTCGCAAGCTTTCGGGTTAGCCCCTTCGTCAGGTGAATGGAGAGTTCTGGCCTCAGACAGAGCATATAAAGCACAGACAGTTTAGAGATTACTG
The DNA here is from genome assembly GCF_965287045.1 of Carcharhinus amblyrhynchos. Taxonomy (NCBI): domain Eukaryota; kingdom Metazoa; phylum Chordata; class Chondrichthyes; order Carcharhiniformes; family Carcharhinidae; genus Carcharhinus; species Carcharhinus amblyrhynchos. Next base: position 90,023,557 of record NC_137328.1, on the reverse strand, counting down.
ATTAGAATGCGAATCCTTACACCTAACCTGCTGTTCAAGACCTGAAGTGGCTGATAATGTGAGTGGAAGGAGCACTGATCACAGTTTAAAGAGATGTGTATTGTCTCCAGACAGTACAGTAAGTGAGGTTTTGCAAACCCAGGCAAGTCACGGGGGTTACAGATAGTGCGACATGAACCCAAGATCCCTGTTGAGACCGTCCTCATGTGTGCGGAACTTGGCTATCAGTCTCTGTTCAGCGACTCTGCGCTGTCGTGTGTCGTGAAGGCCGCCTTGGAGAATGCTTACCCGAAGATCAGAGGCTGAATGCCCGTGACCACTGAAGTGTTCGCCAACAGGAAGGGAACAGTCTTGCCTGGTGACTGTCGAGCGATGTTCATTCATCCGTTGTCGTAGCGTCTGCATGGTCTCCCCAGTGTACCATGCTTCGGGACATCCTTTCTTGCAACGTATCAGGTAGACAATGTTGGCCGAGTTGCAAGAGTATTTACCATGTACCTGGTGGACGGTATTCTCACGTGTGATGATGGTATCCACGTTGATGATCCGGCATGTCTTGCAGAGGTTGCTGTGGCAGGGTTGTGTGGTATTGTGGTCACTGTTCTCCTGAAGGCTGGGTAGTTTGCTGCGAACAATGGTCTGTTTGAGGTTGTGTGGTTGTCTGAAAGCAAGAAGTGGGGGTGTGGGGATAGCCCTGGCGAGATGTTCGTCTTCATCAATGATATGTTGAAGACTCTGGAGAAGATGTCGTAGCTTCTCCGCTCCGGGGAAGTACTGGACGACGAAGGGTACTCTGTCCACTGTGTCCTGTGTTTGCCTTCTGAGGAGATCGGTGCGGTTTTTCGCTGTGGCGCATCGGAACTGCCGATCTATGATTCGAGCACCATATCCTGTTCTTATGAGGGCATCTTTCAGGGTCTGGAGGTGTCTGTCACGATCCTCCTCATCTGAGCAAATCCTGTGTATACGGAGGGCTTGTCCATAGGGAATGGCTTCTTTAACATGTTTAGGGTGGAAACTGGAGAAGTGGAGCATTGTGAGATTGTCTGTGGGCTTGTGGTACAGTGAGGTGCTGAGGTGACCGTCCTTAATGGAGATGCGTGTGTCCAAGAATGCAACTGATTCTGGGGAATAGTCCATGGTGAGTCTGATGGTGGGGTGGAATTTGTTGATATCATCATATAGTTGTTTCAGTGATTGTTCACCATGAGGCCAAAGGAAGAAAATGTCATCAATGTATCTAGTGTACAGCATCGGTTGAAGATTCTGTGCAGTGAAGAAGTCTTGTTCGAACCTGTGCATGAAGATGTTGGCATATTGAGGTGCAAATTTGGTCCCCATGGCTGTTCCATGTGTCTGGATGAAAAACTGGTTGTTGAAGGTGAAGACATTGTGGTCCAGGATAAAGCGGATGAGTTGTAAAATTGCATCTGGAAACTGGCAGTTGTCAGCATTGAGTACTGAGGCAGTCGCAGCAATGCCATCGTTGTGGGGGATGTTGGTGTAGAGCGCTGAGACATCCATTGTGACGAGGAGTGTCCCTGGTTCAACTGCTCCGTGTGTGCTGAGTTTCAGTAGAAAGTCCGTAGTGTCGCGACAAAAGCTGGGGGTTCTTTGTACAATGGGTTTCAGGATGCCCTCAACGTAGCCGGAGAGGTTCTCACACAGAGTGATATTCACTCATGAATATGCCAGCAGGTTAGAAGTCACCAGCATTTCAAAAGGTATTTCACAGAGTGTGAGTTGTGATAATGAGGATAGATACCACTACTGTTTCAAAAGATATTCCACAGAATGGAAATCCCAATAACACAATTACAGCTGTAGACAGACCAAAAAGAAATACATAATAGGAAATACTTTGGGATAGACGATGGTACTATTAAGGGAAGATGTACACATGTTAATGTTAGAACCAATAGAAGCCAAGGGACAGACAGCCAAATATAGAGAGTATCTTCAAAGGGAAACATTGATATAAGTGGCAACTTTTTCGTGGAAGCAGGAAGCCGTATCCATCCAGCAGCCTGAGGCATAGAGTCCAACTAGCAGCCTGTAAGGCAGTGCTGATTAGCAGATCAGAAAAAAATGTGCAGAGTACTTTCATGGAGACAGATAACACCTATATCTTCATTGAACCAAGAAGTGATATTCCCAAAATCACTACTCAATCATATACAGTGTGGTAATTATAAGCTGGCCTTTACCTATAAGTCTATTTGATTGGATGTTGTTTGGGAAGAGGGCAGTCCTGAAAGAGTTTAGATTTCATAAAACTACTTTGAATCAGAAGGGTAATTCCTACTTAAACTGTGTGGGTGTGTTAGTAGTGTGATGATATTGTACTATTTTGCTATATTTTGTACTTAAGATGGGATTGCTTTAAGAGGAAATGTTTTGTTACAGGACTCGATTTGTTTGGCAAACATGCAAAAGATGCTAAGCTAAGTGTGCAGGATAATAATTGATTCTAGCTGGGAATTTACTTTGTAGAGTTAATGGACCTTTAGTTTATTTAGATTCTTCTGGGATTTTAGACTAGGAATGCAGAGTCATGTAAGTTTTTGATAAAGTTGATTGACAGCAACAGAGTAATGTAGTTAATAGGAGGAGTTAAACCTGCAGGAACATTTTTCATTTTAGTTTTAAAATACAAGCAGTTGCTGCTTGGACCTGCTAGAAGAAACAGATGTCTCATTGTCACTCCCTCTCCAAAGGCTTTCAGAAAGCTCCAAGCTTGGTAACCTAAGGCAAAGCAAGTATGCCTGTGTTTTGCTAACTAATTTTAAAGAAGAAATTAAGTCTATTCAGGAACTTTTGCTTGATTGGAACTCAGAGTGATGGGTTAACAGTTAAGACTTGTACCATGTCATATTTAAGTATCGTTCAAATGTTAAACATTAAGCTAGTTCATTTGTTACAGATAAACTGCCTAGAGTGAAACATCATAAGCTCACATTGATAGTAAAATACAAAAATTGTTGACGCCTATTCTAGCTTCATAATCTACTTTGGAGTTTCTAACCACAGAATCCCTACAGTGCAGAAGGAGAACATTCAGCCCATCGAGTCTGCACTGACTCTTTGACAGAATATCTTACCTAGGCCTTCTCTCCCACCTTATCCCGATAACCCCACTCATTTACCATGGATAATCCACCTAGCCTACACATCTTTAGATACTAAGGGGCAATTTAACATGGCCAGTCCACCAAATCTGCACACCTTTGGGAGGAAACCGAAGCACCCTGGAGGAAACCCACTAGGATACAAAGAGAATGTGCAAACTCCACAAACTCTGTCATTCAAGGCCAGAATTGAACTCAGGTTCCTGGCACTGTGATGCGGTAGTGCCCCCTTAACAGTCCCCTAAGAGTCGTCCTGTGGATCATATTAGTCCTGTTTGTGTATATGTCTTTTCTTTATTGTAATAAATAATCTTTAATAAGTGTTATATTATGACTAGGTTGTATACTATTCTCACTGGATATCACACGTGGCCCCTTACTGTTCCTGCAGACAGAACTATACACCATCATGAACCAGCGTTCCCAAGCTGGGACATCCTCACAGTTAGCATCAGCTGAGTTTGTGACAACTGTCCTGGCTGATGTTGAACATCTTGAGCGTTGTTGGTGCTGCACTCATTCAAGCCAGTGGACAGTATGACATCACATTCCTGACTTGTGCCTTGTAGACGGTGGACAGATTTTGGGAAGTCAGGAGTTGAGTTTCTCTCCTTAAAGATTCCTAGCCTCTGACCTGTTTGTATAGTTATAGTATTTATATAGCTGGTCCAGTTATGTTTCTGGTCAATGGTAACTCCAAGATGTTGACAGTGGGGGTTGACAGTGTTGATAATGGATTATAATGCCATTGAATGTCAAGATGTGATGGTTAGATTCTCTTGTGTTGTAGATGGCCAGTTGAGTGGTGCAAATGTTACTTGCCACTTGTTTATCAAGCCTAGATATTGTCCTGGTCTTGCTGCATTTAGCATTAAGTACTTTAGTATTTGACGAGTCATGAATGGTTCTGAACATTGCATAATCATCAGCGAGCATCCTCACTCTGATCTCATGATGGAAAGAAGATATTCGATGAAGCAGCTGGAAATATTTGGGCCTAACACAATACTCTGAGGAACTTCACTGACCTTCTGGAATTGAGATGATTGATCACCAACAACCACAACCATCTTCCTTAGTACTAGATATGGCTGCAACCAGTGGAAACTTTCCCCTTCATTCCCACTGACTTCAGTATTGCTAGGGTTCCTTGATGCCATATTCAGTCAAATGCTGCCTTGATGTTTAGAACAGTCATTTTCACCTCACCTCTAGAATACAGCTCTTTGGTCCATGTTTGAACAATGAGATCAGGAGTTGAGTGATCCCAACAGAACACAAACTGAGTGTCTATGAGCAAGTAATTGCTAAGTGCCACTTGATAACACTGTCTATGACTGTTTATGTTTAAGGGGGGGTAGTTATAGGACGGATGTCAGGGGTAGGTTCTTTACCCAGAAGGTGGTGAGGGATTGGAATGCCCTGCCTGCTGCAGTTGTAAATGTGCCTAGTTTGGGGGTGTTTAAGAGATCCGTGGATAGGTTTATGGACGAAAAGGGATTGGTTTAGATTAGTGGGTCATTGTTTTTTAACTGGTCGGCGCAACATCGTGGGCCGAAGGGCCTGTTCTGCGCTGTAATGTTCTATGTTCTATCACTTTACTGATGATCGAGAATAGTCTGATGAGCTGTAATTAGTTGGCTTGGATTCATCCTGCTTTTTGTGTACAGGACACATGTGGACAATTTTCCACATTGCCAATATTGGAATGTTGGAACTGCTTGGGTGGGGGAGCAGCAAGTTCTGAAGCAAAATCTTCAGTACTATTGTCGGAATATTGTCAGGGCCCAGAGCCTTTGCAGTATCCAGTGCAACTTCTTGATACCATGTGGAGTAAATTGAATTGGTTAAAGGCTGGCATCTGTGATGCAGGGGACCTCCAGGAGGTCAAGATGAATCATCCACATAGCATTTCTGACTGAAGCTTGTTGCAAATGTTTCAGTCTTGTCTTTTACGCTGATGTGCTGGACTACCCAACCATTGAGGATAGGGGTATTTGTGGAGCCTGCTCCTTGAGTACATCATTATATTTGGTACCCACTTCCATTGAAGGTCTGGAGTACTCTATCTAATACACAGTTGCACATTGCAGGATAGCTTGGGGACTGAAGGCATGCGGTTCTTGGATGGGGTACTGGAGATTGTGATGGAAGACATCCGAAGGAGAATAGACGACCTTCTGCAACAGGCGAAGATTTCATATGTATTCATTACTTTCCAAGTCCTCCATTCTGGTTGTCTATATTGGTCTCATGTCTTCCTCCCATTTCTTCATCCGAGCAAGGTGCCTATGTCTGAGGATTCCCTTTCTCAGGCTGATTCCTGGAAGATGGAAAAAGTACAGCACTTATTCTTTTTAGGTAGTCCTCAGAGAATTTCTAGTATAAATGTTGCCCAAATGTTGGTAAAGTCTTGTCAAAATGTCTGAGAAAGTTTCCCAATATGTTCAAAAGGTCCTCTTCTCAGCTCCAGTAGCCATGATTATGAAATATGTTCATTGCTTTAAGTAGCAGTTGAAATTGGCACAAAACAAACAGCTGGTCATTTCTTGGAGTGGGCATTAATTAAAAAGCTAGCCATCAAAATGCTATGGAGCATTCTCAATGTACACGATTGGATCTTTTAAGTGGGAAGCCACTGTGCACTGATCCGCCATGTGGACATTTTTACAGCAATTCCTTTACCAAAATGGCATCTTGCACAAATTAGGGGTAAAACAGCATTGCAACTTAAGACCTCATCTTGGCTACTTTGGAAGCTTGTAAGTATATAAATTCCAGCAAAAATCATTCTTTATCTTCTTCACTAAACTTTTAGTCTCTGATCCTACTATTATTTCCTTTGCTTGTGGTATCAATGCTTTTCTGATTGTGCTCCTGTGAAGCACCTTGGAACATTTCTTATTTCAAACATGATACATACACATTGTTGTTGTTGCTACCTGGGTCACTTCTGACTCTGGATCCTTTCTGCCACCAGCCTTCTCCGGCAGCTTCAGGACTGAGCATTGCGGTCGTGATGCAAAAATAACACTGTATTGGAACCATACTATATTATTGGGTTCCCAGATTTCAATATTAAAAACAAAAATGATAAAGACTGAGGTGATATATGGCAGTTAGCTAATCAACATTATCCAGACTGAGAATTGTCCCTATTAGGTGATACAGGAAGTACTGTACAATTTGTTTGGCTCAACATGTAAAAGGAAACTTTCATCATGTTGAAAAAGCTGTAAATAATTTTCCAATTTCAAGGGCTAAAAATAAAGAATTCTTTCTCTTGCCAGTGAGCCAACTCTTGCATGAAATTTGTCCCTCCTGAATAACACACCTGTTATTTCTATTTTGAAGAGTGGAAATTCTAGGTGTCCTCAGGGTATAGCTCAACAAGAGCACATTTGAAAAAAATTACAGGACAAAAGCAACCATCTGATTAGAGGTACTCATTTCTTGGAATAAATCACAGGAATATGTGTTGTATATCAGAATTCTAGCACAGCTATCGTTAAAGTTCCAAAGCATATATTGTACTATAAAATGTTGAATCAAAATCATTAAGTTATGTTAAAGCAGATTTTCATTTATAATACATCGTAATATTCCTTTCAAGGGTAGCAGCATGCTATCACTTTAAGGAAAGTGCGTCATATGATCCAGCCTCAGTTTCACTTCAGCCTGGAACAGAACACAGTTCTGCCGCTCTGATGTCCTTAAGCTTTCTTTCCATGTACATCTGTGGACATGTGCCTCAAATTAATAACTTAACAATTTCCTATGAGCAATAGGTGCATTTATATCATCAGAACACACACAACTTTAGATCAGAGTTGAGGAGGAACTTCTTCACTCAAAGGGTGGTGAATCTCTGGAATTCTCTGCCCGTTGAAGTGGTGGAGGTTACCTCGCTTAATATATTTAAGTCACGGGTAGATAGGTTTTGATAGACAAGGGAATTAAGGGTTATAGGGAGAAAGCAGGAAAGTGGAACTGATCCACTTCAGATCAGCCATGATCTTATCGAATGGTGGTGCAGGCTCGAAGGGCCAGATGGCCTACTCCTGCTCCTATTTCTTATGTTCTTATTAACAATATATAGTAATCAGATCAACATAGATAAAAACAAAATTGTCTGATAAAAGGAAATACTTTAAAAAAGGTGACAATAGGTTAATTGTAGTGAACAATGTGGTAGATTTGGTGAGAAAACTGTTCTGAATTTATGTAAAACACCTGAAAATTATTTAAACTTGAAAGTGAATATGTGAGTTAGGAGCAGGAGTAGGCCACTCAGCTCCTCAAACCTGCTCCGCAATTCAAGGCTGATCTAATTTTAACCTCAACTTCACATTCCTGCCTATCACTGATTATCTTTCATCCCTTGCTCATCAAAAATCTATCTACTTCTGCCTTAAAAATATTCAGAGATTAGGCCTCATAACCTTTTGAGGAAGAGTCTCACACTCTGAGGGAAAAAAATATTTTTCATCTCTCTCTTAAATGGGTGACCGCTTATTTTTAACCAATGATCCCTAGTTCGACATTCTCCCATTAGAGGAAACATCCTTTCCACATTCACCCTGTTAAGTTGCTTAGGCTCTCATATCCCAACCCAGTGGCAACCTTCAGCCTGTAGACTCCTGGCCCGGCTCGAGCCTCCCCCAAGCCTCTACAACTCCACACCACTCCGCACCATGGCAGCAACTGACCCACTCTCTTGCACTTGGAGGTTGGTGCTCAGCAGTACTCACCTCCTTGCTTGCCTTCGCAATTGTTGTGCCTGAACCACATTTTAAGGGTGAGCAGTGATTTGTGCCTATGTGAGATCCCACTGGAGAGGTGGGAACATTCCAGGAGGAGGGACAATTGCATGCTGAGCTCGTTAGTGAGATTGAAATCCAGTCCATTTTGTTTCTGGATGTGATCTGGTTTTCATCAATAGAAAGAGACCGGGACAATTGCAAACGATTTGGTGTCACGCTGAACCAATGTTTAGGCCCACATGCTATTTTCCAGGATCAGCACGATCTGCGTCAGGTGTGGCAAGGTGAAAAAATCACCCCCATGCCATGTACAACCAAAGCATAACCTCCCTACTTTTGTTATTAAATCTCTTACAATAAACAATAATATTGTATAAGCTTTGCTAATTCCTTGCTGTACCTGCATATGAACCTTTTGCAATTCATGCACTAAGACAGCCAGATCCCTTTTCATTGCAGAATTCAGTAATCTCTCACCATTTAGATAATGCTTTTTTTAATTCTCCCTGGACAACCTCACATTTTCTCACATTTTACTCCATTTGCCAGATCTTTGCCCATTCACCAACCTATATTTATCCCTTTGTAGCCTAATGTCCTCTTCATAACTTAATTTTCTACATCTATTTGTGTCAACCAACCACACCATTGATCCAATTTCCTTGATCCAAGTAATTTAAGTAAATTGAAAATTACCTGTTAATGTTTACTCTCTGTTCCCTGTTAGTTAGCCAATCTTCTATCCATGCCAATATGTTATCTCTACACCATGAGCTTCTATTTGGCGTCATAACCTTTGATGAGGCACCTTATCAAATGTCTTCTGAAAATCTTGGCACAGTACATTAACCAGATCTCCTTTATCCACAGTGCCTATTATTTCTTCAAAGAAAAAAATTGTTAAACATTGTTAAAATCATTAATAATAGCTTCAAATAGTTTCCCAATGACAGATGCTAGGCTAACTGGCCTGTAGTTTTCTGATTCTGTCTCCCCCCCCTACTTTTTCGCTATTTTCTAATCTAATGGAATTTTGGAAAATTAAAACCAATGCACCAACTATCTCACAAGCCACTTCATTTAAGACCCTAGGAAGAAATCAATCAGGGCCTAGGATCTTGTCAATCCCCAGATCCCACAATTCACCAAGTACCACTTCCTGGTGTTTGTAATTTTCTTGAGTTCCTCTCTCCCTTCCAATTCCTAATTTACAGTTATTTCTGGGATGTTATCTATATTCTCATCTGCCATCTCCTTATTTTCCATTATAACTCCCCAGACTCATTTTCAATAGGATCAAAGCTCATTTTGTTAATTCATTTAATACTCCAATTTTTAAAAAAATCTATAGTAACTCTTACTGTCTATATTTCTAGCTATATTTCTCTCATATTCTAATGTCCTCCCCTTATTAGTTATCTGTGTGGAGTTTGCATGTTCTCCCCGTGTCTGCATTGAGTTTCCTTCAGGTGCTCCGGTTTCCTCCCACTGTCTGAAAGACATGCTGGTTAGGTGCATTGGCATGCTAAATTCTCCCTTAGTGTTCTCAAACATGTACCAGAATGTGGTGACTAGGGGATTTTCACAGTAACTTCATTGCAGTATTAATGTAAGCCTACTTATGACACCAATAAATAAACATTATTGATTTACTTTTAGACTTGTATTCTCTTTCCCTTCCTATCATGATCTGTTTACCATTTCCCATATTAGTATCTTCCTCTCTCCTATTGTCTCTAATCTTTGATATGCTACATCTGCCCACACTTCATTCCTTTCACCCACTGTTTAGTTTTAAACCCCCTCTATTTCCCTAATTATGTAGTTTGCACAAATACTGGTCCCAGCATTGTTTAGGTGTAGACTGCTCCAATGTTACAAGCCCCACTTTACTAGTCCCCTCACTATATTGTCTCTGACTACCACTATTGGCAGAATTTTATAAAAATGATTCAAAGTGTCCAGCTAGCATGAAAATGGGAGAGTTCCTGACCCATTTTGATAATCCATCATACCCAATCTTACATACTTAGTCATCGAAAAAATGGTGTAGACTGTTTCTAGCTGCTGCAGGCAGTGGGCTGGGCTTAATTAGTCAGCCAGCTTGTAGAGTGAGCTACTGCACATGTGTAGACCTCTAATGCTGCACATGCGCAATTTCAGTCGCAGGGTCTGACAAAGAGAGAGAGCTGTCAAGTCCTTGCTGCTGGACTCAACAAACTCCCCTCCCCCAACACAATCATAGGGGTCCACAGCCGATTATGAGACCCACAACTCATGGACATCTGTCTACCCACTGAATAGACCAGTTGTACCCCTCCTCCCAATCCGATTGTGTTGCAGAGTGATAGCGGAGCCTTACCACCCACCCTTACCACCCCCCTAGCCCCCCACCCCTCCAATCGAGCCACTACCTTCATGCCCTGGCCTCTTTATAACAGGCACTCTTCATGTCTCATCCCTTTAGGCCCTACCCACCAGTAGATCCAGCTTAATATTCTGAGCCTCTGGTGCTTTAAAAGGTAGGCTTGCAGACCATGAAGACACAAACAAGCAAGAACTTTATTTGAAAGCTGTTTATTCTGTCAGATTTAAAATAGACTATCCACTTGCCTGCACAAACCCCAATGACATCATTAATATGTCATGTGATCAGACTCTTCCAACTAGCAACAAGCAAGAATGCAGTATTTCTCTGCCCTTTTACATTTGAGGTTCCTGCAATGAAACACAATATGTTGACAATCAATATCTACAATATGAAGAATTAATTAACACAAGAAAATAAATTCAACATTTTGGATCATATCAATTCCTGTGTGGTTATCGGCGAACCTCAGGAATTTTTGTTTTGTGTTGACTGCAACCTCTGGCATTTTTGGTTTTGTTTGGGGTCAATGTAGGATTTGGAAGTATACTCAGAGATGAAATGATAATTTCTAAATTCTTGTGAAATGAACTGTGGCCTATTGTCACTCACAAGTTGTTCAGGGTAACTGAATCTTGCAGAAATCTGACCCAGTCTTTCTATTGTGATCTCCAAGGATGTAATCTTCATAATGGTGACTTCAGGTCATTTTGAGTATATACCTTCCACAAAGAAAAATATTCATCCTTTGAATAGTCTGGAATATTTTATATGAACCCCTAGCCATGCCCTTCTGACCATTCCCATGGATGTACTGGCACTAGTGGCTGCAAGTTTTGAATTTTTCACAAGATGAACACATGATTGTATAGGGTTGTTTTTCAAACTGGAGACCTGTGACCAGTGGTGTGCCTCAGGGATCTGTGCTGGGTCCACTGTTATTTGTCATTTATATCAATGATTTGGATGAGAATTTAGGAGGCATAGTTAGTAAGTTTGCAGATGACACCAAGATTGGTGGCATAGTGGATTGTGAAGAAGGTTATCTAGGATCGCAATGGAACCTTGATCAATTGGGCCAGTGGGCTGATGAATGGCAAATGAAGTTTAATTTAGATAATTGTGAGGTGATGCATTTTGGTAGATTGAACCAGGGCAGGACTTACTCAGTTAATGGTAGGACACTGGGGAATTATAGGACAAAGAGATCTAGTGGTGCAAAGATTCATAGCTCCTTGAAAATGGAGTCACAGGTGGACAGGGTAGTGAAGAAGGCATTTGGCATACTTGCTTTCATTGTTTAGACTATTCAATACAGGAGTTGGGATGTCTTGTTGAAGTTGTACAAGACACCGGTAAGGCCACACTTGGAATGCTGTATACAGTTCTGGTCACCCTATTATAGAAAGGATATTATTAAACTAGAAAGAGCAGAAAAAATTTACTAAGATGCTACCGGGACTTGATAGTTTGAGTTATAAGGAGTGGTTGGATAGAATGGAACTTTTTTCCCTGAAGCGTAGGAGGCTTAGGGGTGCACTGATAAAATAATGAACAGCATAGATAAGGTCGTCAACATCTTTTCCCCATTGACAGATTCAGGATGACATACACTTGGACTGTTTGGGTGGGACATTTAACTTTTACAGGACTTAAATAAATTGTCCATCCTGTCCAGTTTTTCTTTTCATCAACTTTGTTTCAAAGACGAAATGGACACCTGGCACATGAGAGCTAAGCTTTCCTTCATTATTTATTCACATTTATTAAAATACTGATCATAAGAGCATGTATATATCTATTTGTACAAGATCACCTTTGTGATTCAAGAAATAACACTAGTGGTCATAGGGCCTTCTTTTACCATTTTGATTCCAAGTGCTGGGTGGACTTGAAACTGGGAGTGTTTCAGATCCGCCTTTGGACCCGTTCTCAGGCACCCTCATACACATTCTGCCTGCAAAAATATCAGCAATTCTGAATCACACTGCACAAGCCTATGGGCGGGGCTTAACACGCCTGAAACCCTGCAGGTCCAATTAGTGCCTCCAGCTGCGCATGCACAGACAAAATTGATAGAATGCTGCTCCCCTGCCATATCGTTCCCGGGTTGGGTAATGCCTCCCCTGGCCCCCACAGATATTAACCCATGCCGCCAACATTACTGATCCCCTTTTCCACCACCACCCGGACCAATCGTGGGCCTCTCCTCCCCTTTCAATCTCAGGCAGAGTGGCAGCAGAACTCCCTTCCCCCTACTGATCACTGCCAGAGTGGCAGTGGACTTGCTTCCATCCCCACCAATGTCAGACTGGCAGTGGACACACCTTTCCCCTCCACTGATCTCAAGCAGAGTGGCAGCAGACCTCCCCTTCATTCCACCCCCCACCCCCTACCCCCCGTCCCCAGATCAATCTCAAGCAGATAGCCATCTGACGCTAGGCACCCATCTCCTCACTGACTGGAGTGCCCAGATCAGATGTTTGTGAAGCCTGTCTGTTTCATGCCAATCCTGGATGGGCAAACGTGGTGGTAAAGGGAGAAGTGCAGGTAAAGTTGGGCATGCGGCGCATTAAGTCATTTTAAATGCAGGCAAATGCATTTAAATGGCTGTCATGGCCATTTCGGTTGTGGTCCCGATCGCGGCCATTTTCGGGCCTTGATAAAGGGGAACCAGTGCAAAGGCAGGCACAGATTGCGCTACTCGCCTCACTCCCAACTAAATTTCCGTGCCTGAAAACAGGTGCGACACAATGGTAAAATTTAAGGTTTAAGGTGAGATGCGAGAGATACAAAAGGGTCCAGAGGAGCAATTTTTTTACACAGAGGGTGGTCAGTGTCAGAAACGAGCTGCCAGAGGTAGTGGTAGAGGTGGGTACAATTTTGTTTTTTAAGAAGTATGTAGACAGTTACATGGGTATAGAGGGATATGGGCCAAACATGGACAATTGGGAATAGCTTAGTGGTAAAAACTAAGCTATGGCAGTGTGGACAAATTGGGCCGAAGGGCTGTTCCCATGCTGTAAACCTCTATCACATACTAGCTTTCTCCTGATTTTACTATCGAACTCTGGCCACCAGAAATAGCTTCTGGTTATCTCCTTCATCCTTACTAACCCACAATGACATTCATGAAGTTGGTTTAGAACACATTTCCTTAACAATGCCGGATAAATGTGTAGTCGTCCATTTTGGCAGAACCAACGGGATGAACGAGTACACTATCAAGGGCAGGAGTCTTAGTAGTGTTGAAGAGCAGAAGGATCTTGGGGTCCGGGTCCACAGGACTCTTAAATCGGCCTCGCAGGTGGAGGATGTGGTCAAGAAGGCGTATGGTGAACTGGCCTTCATTAATCGAAGGATTGAGTTTAGGAATTGCAAGGTAATGCTGCAACTTTATAAGACCCTAGTCAGGCGTCATTTGGAGTACTGTGTGCAGTTCTGGTCGCCTCACTATAGGAAAGACGTAGAAGCTATTGAAAGGGTACAGAGGAGATTTACAAGGATGTTGCTTGGACTGGGAGGCATGCCTTATGAAGTTAGGTTGAGGGAGCTGGGACTCTTCTCCCTGGAGAGACGAAGGTTGAGAGGCGACCTAATAGAAGTTTATAAAATGTTGAGAGGAATAGATAGGGTGGATTCTCAGAGGCTATTTCCCCGGGTTGAAACGGTCGCTACGAGAGGACACAGATTTAAGGTGCGGGGAGGAAAGTACAGAAGTGATGTTAGGGGTAAGTTTTTCACTCAGAGGGTGGTGAGTGAATGAAATCGGCTGCCGTCAGTGGTGGTGGAGGCGAACTCGCTGGGGTCTTTTAAAAGACTTCTGGATGAGTATATGTGGTTTAATGGGATTGGGGGTTATAGATAGGTCTATAGATTGGTAGGTGTTGATGTGATCGGCGCAACTCGTGGGCCGAAGGGCCTGTTTGTGCTGTAGTGTTCTATGTTCTATGATGACCCTCATTTCCCAAAGGAGACAACCAGCCTGTACAGATAGTTTGAAACTTTGGCTAACCCTAACCCTAAGTCCTGACAGTACTGAATCATTTCTAGTTTTTACAAGAATAAGAATAACACTTTAAATTCCCCCTTTCACCAAACTCTCAGGAATACACTCAGTTGCTCAGCTATAATCATGCAGTAAAAATGAATTGATAGAAAACATGTTTAGAGGTGGAAATTTGATTATTAGGCTGATTCAATAACCTTCCAATTTACTGGAATTATGCTTAAATATACACATGCAACAACCATTCAATTAGAATTAGTTAGAATTAATAATTAAATTAATAATTCAAGCAGCTTGAACTGCAAGAAGGCGCACATGTCACTGAAATTGTTGTAGGGAGTGATCCAATAAGCAACATTGCTGAAGAACAGCTGAAGAAAGCAGTATCAAAAAGGAAAAGCTACAATGAAAGCTGAGAGATCGCCCATTCAATTGAATGGCTCCACTGGCGTGTTGATGGAGGTGGTTATTTTTTTCCATGTTGGGAAAAATTGGTTCCAAGTTCGGTGCAAAGCTCCACGTCAAATTGATATTTGACTTACTTGTACTCCTCGATATTGAAAGCAGGCTTCCAGTGAACCATGCATCCTTCTGTAGCCTACCTCATTGAAGTCCTCATCTGAGTTCAATGCAACAGAACTCGTGTATAACCTTCACCTCCTGTGAGCTGGTATCTCTGCTTTCCTTGTCTTGGTAAGAAGTCTCACAACACCTTAAAGTCCAACAGGTTTATTTGGTAGTTAATGCCACCAGTTTTCGGAACGCTGTTCCTTCATCAGGTGGGACGCACTGTCTGCATTGACCACAATCCCACCCAGGCCCTTTCCCCATAACCCCACGCATTTATGTTAACTAACTACTCTGACACCAAGAGGCAATTTAGCATGGCCAATCCACCTAATCCACCCATTTCTGGACTCTGAGAGGAAACAGGAGCACCCGGAGGATACCCACACAGACATGGGAAGAATGTGCAAACTCCACACGGCTAGTGACCCAACTCGGGAACTGAACCTAGGTCCCTGGTGCTCTGAGGCAGCAGGGCTAACCACTGAGCCACTGTGCCATCCCACCAAAGTGTACAAGTTTTCCAGAACTCTTTCCAGCCTGACTTGTACCTATTTCAATACCAGTCCTAAAACAATATTATTTACTTTTGTTTCTTGTAATCTGAATATTAAATTTCGCACACTACCTTTCTACCATTGAATTTCTCAGAGATTTTGAATTTCTTCCCTGGTATAGAATGAAGATGACAAATGCAAAATTGAAAATATAAGGGGTTTCCCTGCCATATATTTAGTCTTGTCCCCTCTTCTGCCTGTCAAATTTCCTGATGATTTGGAATGGTGGGTAATATTCTTGACTTGAAATTATTATTTTGGGAGGGTATGACAACCAATTATGATGGCAATAGGGTGTCCATCACAGATGTGAAATAAAACAGCAGTGCAAAGGGTGGTGAATATCTGGAATTCTCTGCCCGTTGAAGTGGTGGAGGCTGCCTCGCTAAATATTTTTAAGAAGCGGGTTGATGGGTTTTTGATAAGAGAGGGGATTAAGGGTTATGGGGAGAGGGCGGGAAAGTGGAACTGAGCCACGACAGATCAGCCATGATCTTATTGAATGGCGGGGCAGGCTCGAAGGGCCAGATGGCCTACTCCTGCTCCTATTTCTTATGTTCTTATGTTCTTATGTAATTAAGATCCAATGGTGCTGAGAAACATTCAGATTTTTCTTAATCTCCCAAAATATTGAACATGCTCTGCCATTTAATAAGATCATGGTTGATAGTAATCTCAAATCTGCATCCCACTACTCCCAATAACCTAAAACACCCTTAATTATGAAGAATCTATCTGCCTCTGCCTCAAAAATAGTCAAAGACTCTGCTTCCAACACCTTTCCAGGACGCAAGTTCCAAAGACTCACAACCTTCTGAGAGAAAAAATTTCCAGCATCTCCGTTTCAAATAGGTGACCTCTTATTTTTAAATAATGGCCATTAGTTTTTGATTCTCCCACAAGGGAAAATATCTTCTCCACATTCACCATGTCAAGACACCTCAGGTTCCTACATGTTTCAATTGAATCATCTCTCAGTCTTCTAAACTCCATCAGATAAAAGCCTTTTATAAAAGTCTAGCCTTTCCTCATAAGGCAACTCACCCATTCCAGGTACTGATCTGATAAACTTTCTCTGGACAGCTTCCAATACATTTATATTTTTCCTTAAATAAAGCAACCAATACAGCACTCCAAAAGTGGTCCCACAAGTGCCTGTGCAACTGAACGTAACTTCTCCACTTTTGTATTCAATTCCCCTCACAATAAATGGTACCATTCTATTAACTTTCCCAATTATTGGTTCTATGTGCATACTAGCCTTTTGTGGTTCATGTACTAAGACACCCAGAACCATCTGCACCTCAGAGCTCTGCAATCCCTCACCATTTAAAAAATATGTTTTTTTATTCTTCCTGTCAAAATGGACAATTTTATATTTGTCCATATTATATTCCTTTTGCCAGATCTTTGCTCACTCACTAAATCTATATATGTATATTTTTGTGCCTCCTTACATCCTCTTCACAATTTACTTTCCTACCTACCTTTGTCATCAGCAAATTTGGCAACCATCCTTTCATCAAAGCCCTGTTATGTAACTTGTAAACAGTTGGGATCCCAGCACTGATCCCTGTGGCATACCACTCATTACATCTTGCCAACATGAAAAAGACACATTTATGCCTACTCTCTGCTCCCTGTTAGCCAACCAATCTTCTATTAATGCTGATATGTTACCCCATATAACATGAAGTTTTATTTTTCGCAATAACTTTGATTGACACCTTATCAAATGCATGCTGGAAATCTAAGTACAGTACATCCATACGTTCCCTTTTAACCCTAGCACAGCTTCCTACTTCAAAGAACTCCAATAAGTTGGTTGCTGACTCTAATTAACTTGAATTTATTCAAGTGCAAGTGTCCTGTTATAACATCTTAAATTATAGCTTCTAACATTTTCTCTACAACAGATGTTAAGCTGACTTGCTTGTAGTTGCCTGTTTTCTGTTTCCCTCCGTTTTTGAATAATTGAGTTACACTTGCTGTCTTTCAAACTAATGGGCCCTGCCCTGAATCTAGGGAGTTTCGGAAAATTAAAACCAATGCATTAACTGTTTCACTAGATACTTTCTTTAAGGCCCTAGGATGAAGTTCATCAAGACCCATGCATTTGTCAGCCTGCAGCTCCAAAAATTTACTCAATACGGTATCTCTGGTGATTGTAATTTTCCTGAGTTTATCCCATTTCCTGGGTTATTTGCTGCTTCCGGGATGTTACTTGTATCCTTTCTAATGAAGGCTGAGACAAAGAAATAAGGTATCCTTCTGGATAGGTCCAGGGACACCATTGGGAGAGGAAAGGTGCATTTTGGAGAGGTATGGTGCCATATAGCATTGTTAGAAATAGTCATGAATATGTGTAAAAAGCAGTTAATTGCAAAGGAAATATCAAGCTCATTGATAGTCAAAGGAACTGCCATGGGAAATGCCAAGGAAGCTGTCAAGGGGACTATCAAGGGAGCTGTTAAGAGAACTGGCAAAGTTCATTGGAACTGTTAAGCAGTCAAGGGATTTACATTTTCTGGCCTTTAATTTAAAAGAAAATCATTGCTTCCTATGTCACTCTGTTTATTAACATAAGTCTGAGGATTGTCATTATAGGATTTGCACTGCATGATTGATTTTACAATCTTATTTCAGTGGTGTTCATAGTTTGATTGGTAGCTTCATGTGTTTATAACGTTTTTGATGTGGGGCTGTGAATACAACTGCTTGTTGTTGTAAGGGATAAAGTATTGAAGGAAGTTAAATGTAGTAAATGGGTTTTATCAACAAGTGTTTTTTTTAAATGGTGAATTTATCGATATACATTCGGTACTTGATTTTATTTCCTCTCTGCATGAGTCCTGAGCTCTATCCAAGATGGATACTATGTGAGTTGGCATGGGACGTTTAAAAGTCAAGAGTGGAGGCATGGTTGATACTCCACTAGCACTGGGGCTAGCACTAGACAGGCCATGGGATGGATGGAATGATTTGGGTTGGCATAGGGAGATGAAGGGCCAAGGGGAATGTGTGGAGTGTGGATGAGTGAGGGCTGTATTTTAATGCCTTTTTTGCAACTGGGAAAAAGTGCCAGATCAGCCGTTTGCCCTGTCTGCCACTGCATCCAGCAGCTGACCTCAAACTGTTGCTAGGGGCTGTGGACACAACTCCCATTACACCCCTCGCACCCAGAATAAACATCAGAACTTCCAGGACAGTTCATCAGGATTACGGTTGGCAGAGGCAGGAATTCTCCTGACACTGTGCTTTTAACTTGGACACATATATCATTTGTAATATATATAAATGATTTGGAGGAAAATGTAACTGGTTTGATTAGTAATTTTGCAGATGACACAAAGATTGGTGGATTTGCGGATAGCAATGAGGACCAAAGGATACAGCAGGATATAGATCAGTTGGAGTCTTGGGCGGCGAGATGGCACACAGAGTTTAATCTGGACAAATGTGAGATAATGCATTTTGGAAAGTCTAATACAAATAGGAAACATACAGTAAATGACAGAACCTTTAAGAGTATTGACAAGCAAAGGGATCTGGGTGCACAGGTACACAGGTCACTGAAAGTGTCAATGCAGTGGAGAAGGTAGTCAAGGAGGCATATGGCATGCTTGCCTTCATCGGCCAGGCATTGAGTTTAAAAATTGGCAAGTTATGTTGCAGCTTTATAGAACATTAGTTAGGCTGCACTTGAAATATAGTGTTCAATTCTGGTTGCAACACTACCAGAATGATGTGGAGGCTTTGGAGAGGGTACAGAAAAGATTTACCAGGATGCTCCCTGGTATGGAAGGCATTAGCTATGAGGAGAGGTTGGAAAAACTTGGTTTGTTCTCATGGAACAAGAGGGTGACTTGATGGAAGTCTACAAGATTATAAGAGGCATGGACAGAGTGGATAGTCAGAAGCTTTTTCCCAGGGCGGAAAAGTCAATTACTGGGAGGTACAGGTTTAAAGTGCAAGGGGCAAGGTTTAAAGGAGATGTACGAAGCAGATTTTTTACACAAAGAGTACTGGGTGCCTGGAACTCATTGCTGGGGGAGGTAGTGGAAGCGGATACAGTAGTGACTTTTAAGGGGTGTCTTGACAAACACATGAGTAGATGGGACTAGAGGGATATGGTCCCCAGAAGGGTAGAGGGTGTTAGTTCAGTCAGGCAGAATTGGAGGGCTGAAGGGCCTGTTCCTGTGCTGTAATTTTCTTTGTTCTTTGTGCAAGTGTAGTGTTCAACTGAAGCATGATTTGAGGTCACAGAATAACTAGACCTGGGTATCCATCTGTAATATGGTCCCCATTTAGAAATTATTGTTCTGTCCTTGTTTTTATACTTTTGTTATCAATTCCAATGTGCACATACGTAATGGAACTGTCTACATTAATCTGAATACTGTAATTGTATTGGACAGTGCAGCAGCTCTCCAGAGGCTTTTTTCTCTCTTTCACCTAAGGATATTCACCTTTAACTTCCTCTATAATCCCTTAATCACAGACATATGCAAGCTTTCTAATCTTCAACCTCATTTACAAATACATTCTACCACATTAATGATTTTCTATCTGACAATCCTAGCTATGGCTCCTAGTCTACATTGTTCATATACTCTAGGAACATTAAAGGACCAAGTTATGAATAAAGGTTTTGAGCTGTCGGCAGAATTCTTAGCATATAATGAGATTAGGAATTCTTGCCTACATTTTACAACATAGAGTTCACTCCTGGGGTGAAGTGAAACAATAGTGTTCATTAGTAGGACGTAATCAAGGAGCAGAAAAGTTGTCAGATGTTTTGTAGCTCTTAAATTGTGAATTTGCTTTTTGATTACTCTGGGAGGTGAAATGTGTCCAGATTTGGATACAATGCATAGCGGGTGTCAGTAAATGACAAAGTAAAACATAGCAGCAAAAGGCAAGAAGGTGACTGAAAATAACAAAGATGATGGCTGAAAATCCATTCCTTCCCTCCATTAATTCTTGTAGCAGAATTTTTAAGACTCATTTTGGAACCATACTTTTCTATAAAAGGCAGCAATGCTAAGAAAATTGCCTCATTAAATGTTCTGGTCTCAATCCCATTCTTTATTTCTGGACTATAAGAATATATTAATTGCTTTTAGCAAACGGTACATTACATTGATTGATAAGTGACCCAGCGATGTGAGGGATAAAATGCATAATGTATAAAAAGCAGATATTAATCAGCTTCTTTCCTTTCAGATAGACTCTTATGTATATTGATGTCATTTATATGGAATTCAGCAAAGGCTTTGACAAATTTCTACGTGGGAGATTGATAAAGCAGATGAAGGACATAGGATCCACATGGCAAAATGGATCCAAAATGGCTTAGTAGTTGCAGAAGAGGATGGTGGTAGAAGGCTGTTTGTGTGACTGGAGGCTGGTGTCTGGTGGTGTACCACACAGGTCAGGGCTGGATCTTTTATTGTTCATGATCTACATAAATGATATAGATGAGAATGTGGGAGATGATAACTAAATTTGAACATAAGAACATAAGAACATAAGAAATAGGAGCAGGAGTAGGCCATCCAGCCCTTCGAGCCTGCCCCGCCATTCAATAAGATCATGGCTGATCTGTCGCTGCTCAGTTCCACTTTCCCGCCCTCTCCCCATAACCCTTAATCCCCTCTCCTATCAAAAACCCATCAACCCGCGTCTTAAAAATATTTAGCGAGGCAGCCTCCACCACTTCAACGGGCAGAGAATTCCAGAGATTCACCACCCTTTGAGTGAAGAAGTTCCTCCTCAACTCCGTTCTAAACCGCCCCTCTTTTATCTTGAGGCTGTGCCCCCTAGTCCTACTGTCTTTTTTGAGCGGGAAGAGTCTCTCCACCTCTATCCTATCCATCCCATTCATCATCTTATACGTCTCAATGAGATCTCCCCTCATTCTTCTAAACTCTAACGAGTACAAGCCCAGTTTATTCAGCCTCTCCTCATAGCTCAACCCCCTCAACTCCGGTATCAGCCTAGTAAACCTCCTCTGCACTCCCTCCAAGGCCAAAATATCTTTGCGCAGGTGCGGCGCCCAAAACTGCACACAGTACTCCAGCTGCGGCCTCACCAATGCCCTATACAGCTGCAGCAAGACCTCCCTACTTTTATATTCAATCCCCCTCGCTATGAAGGCCAGCATCCCATTCGCCTTCCTGACCCCATGCTGCACCTGCAAGCTGGGTTTTTGCGACTCATGCACAAGGACCCCGAGGTCCCTCTGCACCGTCGCCTGCTGCAGTTTTTCGCCCCGTAAGTAATAGTCCTTCCTACCATTCTTCCTACCAAAGTGGACCACCTCACACTTGCCAACATTAAATTCCATTTGCCATTTCCTGGCCCATTCGCCCAGCCTATTTAGATCCTTCTGCAGACTCTCCACACCCTCCGCACAATTTGCCGTTCCCCCAATCTTGGTGTCAATCTTGAGGATAACATGAGGATTGGCAGCGTAGTTAAGAGTGAGGAGGAAGGTCTTCTGCTGCAAGAAGATATAGACGGGTTAGTCAGATGGGCAGATGTGTGGTAGATGGAATTTAACCCTGGAAAGTGCGAGGTGATGCACTTTGGAAGGAATGAAAAAACAAGAGAATATTCAATGAATGGCAGGACACTAGGAACTTCAGAGGAACCATAGAACACTATAGTGCAGAAAGAGGCCCTTCGGCCCATTGAGTCCACACCAACCACAATCCTACCCAGGCACTACCCCCATGTCCCTACATATTTTACCCGCTAATCCCTCTAACCTAAGCATCTTAGGACACTAAAGGGCAATTTTAGCATGGCCAATCAACCTAACCCGCACATCTTTGGACTGTGGGTGAAAACCAGAGCACCTGGAGGAAACACATGCAGACACAAGGAGAATGTGTAAATTCTACAGTGACCAGAGCCGGGAATCAAACCCAGGTCCCTGGAGCTGTGAAGCAGCAGTGCTAACCACCGTGCTACCATACTGGAACAGTGAGATCTGAGGGCGTTTGTCCACAGATCCCTGAAGATGGTAAGTGAGGTTAATAGGTTAGTTAAGAAGGCATACAAAACACTTGCCTTTATCACTCATAGCATTGATTATAAGAGCAGGGAGGTTATGTTGGAGCTGTACAAAACTTTGGTTAGGCCGCAGCTAGAGTAGTGCATGTAGTTCTGGTTGATTTGATTTATGATTGTCACATGTATTAGGATACAGTGAAAAGTATTGTTTTTGCACACTATACAGACAAAACATACCATTCAAAGAGCACATATGGGCGAAGGAAAGGAGAGGGTGTAGAATATAGTGTTATAGTCATAGATAGGCTGTAGAGAAAGATCAACTTAATATAAGGTAGGTTCATTCAAAAGTCTGATGGCAGCAGAGAAGTAGCTGTTCTTGAGTTGGTTGGTACTTGATGTCAGACTTTTGTACCTTTTTCTTAACAGAAGAAGATGGAAGACAGTATGTCTGGGGTGCGTGGGGACCTTGATAATGCTGGCTGCTTTTCCAAGGCAACAGGAAATGTAGTCGGAGTCAATGCATGGGAAGCTGGTTTGTATTATGGATTGGGCTACATTCACAACCCTTTATAGTTTCTAGTATCTTGGTCAGAGCAGGAGCCTTACCAAGCTGTAATGCATCCGGAAATGATGCTTTCTGTGCCTCACCATAGGAAGAATGTGATTGCACTGGAAAGGATGCACAGAAGATTCACCATGATGTTGCCTGGGATAGAGCATTTGTGCTATGAAGAAAGACTGGATAGGATTGGGTTGTTTTCTTTAAAACAGACAAGACTGAGGGGACTTGTATAAGATTGTGACCGGTATGGACAGGGTGGATAGGGAACAGCTGTTCCCCTTAGTTGAAGGGTCAATAATGAGGCGGCATAAATTTAAGGTAAGGGGTAGTAGGTTTAGAGAAGATCTGAGGAAAAGTCTTTTCACCCAGAGGATGGTGGGATTCTGGAATATACTGCCTGGAAGGTAGTAGAGGCAGTGATCATCCATAACCTTTAAAAAGTTATGTGGATGAACGCTTAAAATGTCATAACATTCAAGGCTATGGGCCAAGTGCTGGAATGTGGGATTTGTGTAGGTTTAATGTAGTTTTGTCAGCGCAGACTTGATTGGCCAAAGGAGCTCTTCAGTCCTGAATGGTGCTATATCCAAAGTGCTGTAGACAGCTGCAATGAAAAAATAGATGCTGAATCAAAGAAGGAATTATTACAAGCAATTATCTAAATGGTTAGTCAAATAGACAGCAGGGAAATGGATTAGAGAATGCAGAAGAGACCAGAGTCAATGGAGAGGTTTGGAGGCTAGAGAAAGTGGTACAGGGAGGGAGTTGGATTTGCCTATTAAGGTAAATAAACAAAAATTTAGGAATTTTAAACGGGAGGGTTTTGGGAAGAGGGAGGGAGTTGGCATGTAATGAGTCAATGTGGATCATCAAGAAGGATAATAGGTGAACAGCGATTAGGGTAGCAAAGACACAGACAGTTTGTAATGAGCTTACATTTATAGATGACGGAGAAAGGGAGCCCCAGTAGGAGAGCACCAGAATGCATGAATGTAGATTTCAGTAACAGATAGGCTAAGGTAGGAACAGACCTGGGGATGGATATTCAGGTGAAATAGGCAATGTTTTTGTTGAATATGATATGGAATCAAATGCTTAACTTGGGATCAAACAGGATAACTAAATTGCCAAGTACACACTTTAGTCTTAAATAACGAATTAAACTAAATTACCAGCAAGAATATAGTTTGTCGCAAGGATGAAGACATTGGCTTTGATATTCCCATTATTTAACCAAAAGTTTTTGATTGTAAATAAAAACACACATGAATAGATTGAAACTGATGAGGATAATTGAATTCCTTGCAGTTAGCACAGAAGAATGACAGTGACCTTAAGATTCACATGTGCCTTAGGAAGTTGCGAAAGCTTTGTAAAGAAAACTCTAAAGGCATATATTTAGTTAACCCAAAGCTATTGTTACTGCAAACTTAGTGTCACTTAATAGCTTAGATAATTGGATTTCATGTTTCAAACTATTTTGAAAAGAGGATTGCTGAAAATATTGGCAAAGTACCAGGGACTGCTAAAAATACTGACTGTTACCCAAGTTCTAACTTCTGTAAATAATGTCAACTACACAAAGTGAAAATGATAGAATTACAGTAATTGTTTAACAGTATTGAAACAGTGTATGAGTAAGCTAATACAGTGAAAATATAGAATAACAAGTTAGGAAGATGCTATGCTTATGGCATGCTGGCTGAGACAGGCATAGACAACCTCCCAGACCCCTTGAATTTCCTTTGTATTGCCAAGATTTCAGCCTGGATTTTCATTTGCAAGTTTGGTGCAGAGAGTCAGGAGAATTCTTGGATCCGCAAACCTGACTTCTAAAAATGGCTGCCTGGATGTCAGGGTGGGGGTTGTGGGGGTGTGGGTAGTGCACAGGTGTTGAGTCTGGGGAAGACTATATTAGAAATTGGGATCTACAACCACAGAAATACTGAGAAGGCTGCTGGGTGCAGAGACAAGCTGGACAGAAGGCTTACCTTGGAGATCTGACAATGTGTCCAATTTATTTTTAAAGGCATAACACATGAACATCCTCACCCTTCACACACACTCTCCATCTATGTAAACCCATGCCACATCATACACCCCAATGCTCCTCATACCCTCCAGGCCAAACTACGCCCTATACTTACCTCCCCATGACCCTTTAAAGCCCTCATGCCAGCTAAATGCCAAGTCATGACAGCCCATGCAATGCCACTCCACCCAGCACTCTTACATCAACAATGTTAACTCACCCAGTATCCATCATAGACAGACCAAGAGCCCACACAGAGATTCGTTAAAATGAAGTTATAAGTGTCTTTGCAGATTTCACTATATTGATAAAAGCATTCTCATTCATAAAAAATGCATTTACTTCATTTACATTCCTTAAACTGCATAAAGCCTCATAACAAGAAACATTTCATTCACATGCACAATCCCTTATAACAAGCATTGGAACTCATTGTTTATTTCAAAGGCTACTTGTAGCTGTCAATCAAATTGCAAAATGGGACCCTGCTGTGATAATTAATGGCTGTGAAATCAGTCATACATTTGTAATCCTGTATTAGAAACGCTGAAGTTTATATCTACAGAGAGTGAAAAAGCAAGCAATCATTTGTTTTAACACTCCAGTCATTCTTCCAAAGATTTAAAGGCTATGACTTTTAAATTCTTTGACAGCTTCCTTTGACAGTTGAATTTGACAGATCTGTTAACAATAATCTGTTCATGCACATTTTATTTATATATTTGTGTTCACTTTTTAACAATTCTAAAGGGCATTTGACTTCCATCAAAGGTTATCCTACTTCCATTAAAGGTACTAGATCCAAATGAGCTCCTTCCGTACCTCTTCAAAGGGCTGGCTATTCAAATGAATCCACAAAGTTTAGACCTGCACTTACCTGTTCTAATCTGCACATTTCAGACTTCACACTCCTGAGCTAAAAAATGTGACTTCAGTGGAGACACTTGACGATTTATTCAGATTCCCTTTCAGAGTTTGTGTCCTCCACTCTATCAGGCAGAATACTCCATATCCTAACAACTCATTGCATAAAACCATTTTTCTTCTTGTCACCTAGGTTCTTTTACCAAATACCTTAAATCAGTGTTGTCTGATCATCAGTACTTGATCTATTAGAAACAGTTTCTCGTTATTAAATCGTCAACTGCTTCTGAAAATCCTACATCTGCAAAATGCCCCTTTTCTGCCCCACAGAAATTGGAAGTGCTATATTTGGAGCAGCACTTCTGATTTTCTCGCACTTCGCTTACTTGCTTCCAAATACATTTGATTTTGCATAACAAATCACACTAGCAAAAAATGTTTGGATATTTTGCACGAGATCTTTAGAATAGAAGAAGAAATAACAAGATGACTGAATCAGTGTGTTTTATTATATTGACTGTATGACTCAGATATTATTTCTAATCATGGTGCCACTGTGTACTAAAATCATGAAGGGTTTAGACAGAGTTAATAATGAGAAACTGTTTCTAATAGATCAAGTACTATTGATCACACAACATTGATTTAAGGTATTTGGTAAAAGAACCTGAGGTGACAAGAAGAAAAATGGTTTTATGCAATGAGTTGTTAGGATATGGAGTACTCTGCCTGACAGAGTGGTGGACACAAACTCTGAAGGGGAATCTGAATAAATATTTAAAGAATAAAATATTAAGCTATGGGAAAAGAGATGGAAAATAGGACTCAGTGAACAAAAAAATCAGCAGACTTGATGAGCCCTGTGGCCGCTTTCTGTGCCATGCTATTCTATGATTGCATTAAGACAGGGAGCAGGCAGTGGTGGAGTAAAGATGGATGACTATATGAAGCATAAGAAAAAGCATGGAATTGCTAAAACAGGAGTCCCCAGAGCAGTATACTCTGTCAAACAGAAAAATGAAGACTGTCCTCAAGAATAAGTATCAAAGGCACCAACAAACAGGACATATATTGGAGCAGTGAGGGTCAATTAGCGTCACAGCTAGAAATGCAGTAATGATATTGCATTCTTTTGTTAGAAGGGCTGACAAATCTTTTTGCAGTATACATTAGTGGCTTTGTCACCTCTCATCTGTCACATAAAGGAATATATTAGAGTGGAAAAAGATTGAGTAAGGGAGGGAGAGCAAACAGTTGATATGATCTGAGAGAGCCAGCAATGCAAGTAATGAAAGACCAGATGTCCTGTAAGATAAACTGAGGTTATTGAAACAAATTTAGGAGTAAGATTTTACAGGTGGAAATCTCAGGGTTACTTTCGCAAGGAATGACAGGGAGAATAGAAAGAGATCGTACATGGATAAAGATGAGGGTATATTTTGGTGTGAAAGTTTGTGCAGCCAGCTGGCATTCTGATTTGCCTGCACTATCCCATCCCTGGACCATTTTCTTGGGGTGGGATCAAGGACTGAGGGAAGCGGGTGAGCTTTCCATTGCCTGGAGGTGACCTTCAAGGGTGCCAGTACTCTAGGCAGGGTTTCAGGCCTTCCCCATGTACTTATCTACTAGTGCAGCCACAGGCTACCCAGTCACCCTCCAAAAAGGTGGCCAGGATGTAATTGTAAAGTTTTGAAAGTTGTTGAAGGCACCTTAGGATGGAGGGGCACTCTTTATCAATTGAAATGCGAGGCTGTAACTCCACTGAGTTGGAATGCTTCCTGGAGAGCCTCCTGCTCTGAGAGTCCACTGAATGTCCTTAATTGAATAGTGGGCATGTCATCTTACCACTAATTGGCTAATTCAAGAAAAATCACTCCTGGTGTATGTTCCCCACACTGTGTGGAGTTGGGACTCCCATTTGACCCTCATCTCAGGTTCTTGATTCAAATCTCAAAATCTTGCCAATGGAAGGAGGATTCCGTTTTTGGGTAACGTTGCTGGTTCTGGGACAAATGGGAACTATTCCACAATGGTCAGCTAAACCGCAAAAGATGATAATATTGTGAACTATCTTAAGAAAGGATGTGCTGGCCTTGGAGGGGGCCCAGAGGAGGTTCACAAGAAGTATCCCAGGAATGAAGAGTTTGTCATATGAGGAGTGGTTGAGGAGTCTTGGTCTATACTCGATGGGGTTTAGAAGGATGAGGGGGAATCTAATTGAAACTTACAGAATACTGAGAGACCTAAATAGAGAGGATGTGGTGAGGATGTTTCCACTAGTGGGAGAGATTAGAACTCGAGGGCACAATGTCAGAGTGAAGGGACGCTCCTTTAAAACCGAGATGAGGAGGAACATCTTCAGAGGGTGGTGAGTCTGTGGAACTCATTGCCACAGAGGGCTGTGGAGGCCAGGTCATTGAGTGTCTTTAAGACAGAGATAGAATAAAGGGATCAAGGGTTATGGGGAGAAGGCAGGAGAATGGGGATGAGAAGCCTTTCAGTCACGATTGAATGGCGGAGTAGACTCAACAGGCTGAAAGGCTTAACTCTGCTCCTATATCTGATGGTCTTATGCTAATAGGTAAATAGGCAAGTGACAAAATACTTATACTAGCAAGGAGAGTAAGCCAGAAAAATAAAATTGACCAGAATCAGCTGAGGTAAATAAATGGATTAGTAGAATAAGGATAATTTTCACGTGCAAAACAATTTAGCAGGAGGAATATGGAAAGAATAAAATATAGTGGATCAACAGGGTACATTGAAGTTAGCTAAGGTTTAAAAAAAGGCAATATTTACATAAAAAACAAAAATAGGCTAACATATATGTATTGCAATGCATGTGGGTAATAACATGGGAACTGGGAACAATTATTTTACAGGATGCTTTGGACCAACCCAAAACCTAACTCCAAATTGAACAAAACTGAAAAATAAATCTGTATATAATCAGGAAAGATGAGAAAAAAGGCACATTGATGATAGAAACAAGGAAGGAGTACTGAGATGATTGGAGCTTAAAGATATAAAAGACATTTGTAGCGATGTATTACAGGTCTCCAAATGGTGTTAGTGAAATGAAATAGGAAATCTGCAAACAGACTGGAGAGGTACGTAGAAATAACACAATTTTTGTTCAGAGAGGTTTTAATTATTTGTTTATTGATTGGGACAGAAAA
The DNA here is from genome assembly GCF_965287045.1 of Carcharhinus amblyrhynchos. NCBI lineage: Eukaryota > Metazoa > Chordata > Chondrichthyes > Carcharhiniformes > Carcharhinidae > Carcharhinus > Carcharhinus amblyrhynchos. The sequence continues at coordinate 89,994,505 of NC_137328.1, read as the reverse complement.
TGATAGGGGAAATGGAGTGGAGTTCCTACAATTTGCACAGATCCCCTTCAAGCAGTATGCCAGGAAGCCTATAAGGGTGCAGGTGTTTCTTCATCTGGTTATGAGTAATAAGACAGTTTAAATACATAAGGCACACATAAGATATACTATACAATTAGAGGCCATTCAGCCTAACCAGTCCATGCTGATAGATAAGCTAAATCTAGGTGAGGACCTTGGGAAGGGTGACCACAATGTGATAAGGTTCAAGATCCAACTAAAAAGTCTTATCTTTGGCAATCAGCTAAAATGATCTCATAAAACAAAGGAAACACTGGTATTGTCCTTGTAAAAGGCTTTATTTAGGCCTCTTTCAGAAAATTGCGTCCAATTAAAGGGCTAAGTAACATGGAGGCCTGAAAACGATTCAGTGGGAGGGGGCATTAGATTGATGCATTGCTGAAAGCCATTAATTCCTCAATTATTTTGATAGGATTAGAGAGCTGGGCCTATTGGCTTAGGAAAGTGTAGACTTAATGGTTAGGTATAACAATGGGATACGCAATTAACTAGATTAAGCGTCAGGAGATATTTTTTCATGAAGCTTTGGAACAGAATTTTGGTTAGATTTTCTGCAATAATCCAAAAGGTGGCTGGATGAGATACTTATGAACATAAGAACATAAGAAATAGGAGCAGGAGTAGGCCATCTAGCCCTTCGAGCCTGCCCCGCCATTCAATAAGATCATGGCAGATCTGTCGTGGCTCAGTTCCACTTTCCCGCCCTCTCCCCATAACCCTTAATCCCCTCTCTTATCAAAAACCCATCAACCCGCGCCTTAAAAATATTTAGCGAGGTAGCCTCCACCACTTCAACGGGCAGAGAATTCCAGAGATTCACCACCCTTTGAGTGAAGAAGTTCCTCCTCAACTCCGTTCTAAACTGCCCCCCCCTTTATCTTGAGGCTGTGCCCCCTAGTCCTACTGTCTTTTTTGAGCGGGAAGAGTCTCTCCACCTCTATCCTATCCATCCCATTCATCATCTTATACGTCTCAATGAGATCTCCCCTCATTCTTCTAAACTCTAACGAGTACAAGCCTAGTTTATTCAGCCTCTCCTCATAGCTCAACCCCCTCAACTCCGGTATCAGCCTAGTAAACCTCCTCTGCACTCCCTCCAAGGCCAAAATATCTTTGCGCAGGTGCGGCGCCCAAAACTGCACACAGTACTCCAGCTGCGGCCTCACCAATGCCCTATACAGCTGCAGCAAGACCTCCCTACTTTTATATTCAATCCCCCTCGCTATGAAGGTCAGCATCCCATTCGCCTTCCTGACCCCATGCTGCACCTGCAAGCTGGGTTTTTGCGACTCATGCACAAGGACCCCTAGGTCCCTCTGCACCGTCGCCTGCTGCAGTTTTTCGCCACGTAAGTAATAGTCCTTCCTACCATTCTTCCTACCAAAGTGGACCACCTCACACTTGCCAACATTAAATTCCATTTGCCATTTCCTGGCCCATTCGCCCAGCCTATCTAGATCCTTCTGCAGACTGTCCACACACTCTGCACAATTTGCCGTTCCCCCAATCTTGGTGTCATCAGCAAATATCGACACCCTACACTCGGTTCCCTCCTCCAGATCATCTATATAAATGGTAAAAAGCTGAGGCCCCAGCACCGACCCCTGGGGCACTCCACTAGTCACCACCCGCCAATCCGAATAGCACCCGTTGACCCCCACTCTCTGCCTCCTATTTGACAACCAATCCTCTATCCACGCTAACACCCTACCCCCAACTCCATGTCCCTCGACCTTCTGTAATAACCTCTTGTGAGGTACTTTGTCAAACGCCTTCTGAAAATGAAGATTACTGTCACTATGTACAAAAGGTAAATTGGGTACTTTGTGAAATATCTTTTGGTCACTGTGTCTTCTGAACTTGTTTAAACACTTTCAGGGTCAGAGGAAGAGGTGTGTGACAATCAGAGTCGTGCAGCACAGAAAACATCCTTCGGCCTACTGAGTCTGCACTGACAATAACTACCACTAAAGTTGCGCTAATCCCATTTCCAATGGCACTTTTCCCATATCCCTGAACATTATGATATTTCAAGTGCTCATCCAAATACTTTTTAAAGGTTGTAAGGTTTCTGGTCTCCACAACCTTTCCAGACAGTGCACTCCAAATTCTCACCACCCTCTGAGTGAAATGTATTTTTCTCAAATCCGCTCTGAATTTCCTGCCTCTTACTCAAAATCTATGCTCCTCATGATTGACTCCTGAACCAAGGGGAACAGCTGTTTCCTATTCACCCTGTCCATACGCCTCTCCATCTTAAACATCTCAATTATGTCCCCCTCCTCCCCAGCCTTCTCTGCTCTAAAGAAAACAATGCAAGCCTATCCAGCCTCTCCTTATAGCTCAAATGCTTCATCCCAGGGAAAATTTGGTGACTCTTCCCTGTATCCCCTTGAGTGCAATCACATCCTTTCTATAGTAAGGTGATTAAAACTGCACATAGTATTCCAGCTGTGGCCTAACCAACGTTCTATACAGCTCCAATGTAACGTCCTTGCTCTTATACTCAATGCCACTACTGACAAAAGCATGTGTACCATATGCCTTCTTAATGGCCCTATTCACCTGCTCTGTTGCCTTCAGGGATCTGTGAAGAACCCTGAAATCCATCTATTCCTCTGAGCTTCCTAGTGTCCTGCCATTCATTAAACACTCCTTTGTCTTGTTACTTCTTCCAAAGTGCATCACCTCACACTTGTCAGGGTTAAATATCATCAGCTACTGCTTTAGCCATCTGACCAACATCTCTATATCTTCCTGTAACCTCCACTATTCTTCTTCACTATTAACCAACCTACCAATCTTGGTGTCATCTGCAAACTTGCTTATCATTCCCCCCACATTACCATTTTATCATTTATGTAGGTAACAAACAATAAAGGGACCCAGCACTGAACCTTGTGGTATGCCACTGGGTAACCGCATCCAGACACTCAAACAGCCTTCCACCACCACCCTTTGTGTCCTATTACTAAGCCAGTTTTAGATCCACCTCGCCAAGTTCCATTGAATTCCATGTGCTTCAATCTTTTAAAACAGTTTCTCTTATGGGACCTTGTTAAAGGCTTTGCCAAAATCCATATTAACTACATCAACTGCACTTCCCTCATCCACACACTCAATCACATTTTCAAAAAATTCCATCAAATTTGTTAGGCATGACCTCCCTCTGACAAAGCTATGCTGATCATCCTTAATCAACCCATACCTTTCCAAGTGGAGATAAATTCTCCCCTTCAGAATTTTCTCCAATAGTTTCCCTATTACTGACGTGAGACTCACTGGTCTGTAATTTCCTGGTTCATCCCTACCACCCTTCTTGAGCAGTGGAACCACATTAGTTGTCCTCCAGTCCTTTGGCACTTCCCCCATGGCCAGAGAGGAATTAAAAAATTGTGACAGAGTGCCTGCAATTTCCTGCCTCGCCTCCCACAACTACCTGGGATGTAATTCATCTGCTCCTAGGGATTTCTCCATTTTTAACCCCATCAAAGCCTCCAATACCTCCTCATTTCCTAGGTCAAATGACTCAAGATCCTCAGAGTCCCCTTTCTTGAATTTTGTATCTGCGTTCTCCTTTTCCAATGTTCTGCAACTTTGCAGTTTGCCTTCTTGGTGTTTAATAAGCCCTTCTCTTTCCCTGGTTAACCTCTTCTTCTTAGTATATTTATAGAATATTTTAGGATTCTCCCTACCTTGTTCGCAAGATGGCTCAGTGATAGACATCACTCTTCTGAGTAAGTAATTTGTGGGTTCAAGCCCCAAACCAGATAATTAAACACATAATTTAGGCTGATACTAAGTGTAGTTTTGAACGATTATGATATTAAAGGGGCTATCTATCAGATGAGATATTAAACTGAGGCCCTGTCCACCAGGATTCATTCCTAATTCCCACAATTCATTTCCCTGTTTTCCCTCCCAAATCCTTGCTCCAAAATCCAGGCACAGAACTTTGTTTCAACTTCCCACATGTTGCTTCTATTCTCAACTAACCTCTGCTCCAGAACCCCAAGATTTATCAAGTGGAGATAAATTCTCCCCTTCAGAATTTTCTCCAATAGTTTCTCTATCACTGATGTGACACTCACTGATCTGTAATTTCCTGGTTCATCTCTACCACCCTTCTTGAACAGTGGAACCACATTAGTCGTCCTCCAGTCCTCTGACACTTACCAGTTGATCATGAACAAAGAAAATAAGCACAGAGTACAGAATGTCACAACAGTAACTGACTTCATTAATAAGTGTGTAGAAGACTGTGTGACAAAGAAGCAAATCGGTGTGTTCCCCAACTGAAAACCATGGATGAACAGGGATATCCACTGCTTGCTGAAATCCAGGTCTGAGGCCTTCAAGTCAGGTGACTCTGACCTATACAAGAAAAAGTCTCACAACACCAGGTTAAAGTCCAACTGGTTTATTTGATAGTAAACGCCACAAGCTTTTGGAACGCCATTCCTTCATCAGGTGACTGGAAAGTTCTGATCAGAAACAGGGCAAATAAAGGCACAGTTTACAGAATACTGATTAGAATGCAAGTTTTTACAACTAATCAAATCTTAAAGGTGCAGACAATGTGAGTGGAGATAGCATTAAGCATAGGTTAAAGAGATGTGAATGGTCTCCAGACAGGACAGTAAGTGAAATGTTGCAAGTTCAGGCAAGTCATGGGGGTTACAGATAGTGTGACATGAACCCAACAGCCTGGTTGAGGCCGTCCTAATGTGTGTGGAACTTGGCTATCAGTCTCTGCTTAGCGGCTGTTGTACGTCATGAAGGCTGCCTTGGAGAACGTTTGCCCAAAGATCAGAGGCCAAATGCCTGTGACCAGTGAAATGCTCACCCACAGCAAGGGAACAGTCTTGCCTAAGTCTTACACTATCTGTAACCCCCATGACTTGCCTGAACTTGCAACATCTCACTTACTGTCCTGTCTGGAAACAATATATATCCCTTTAACCTATGCTTAATGCTATCTCCACTTACACTGTCTGCACCTATAAGACTTGAATAGCAGATTAGCTGTAAAGACTTGCATTCTAATCATTATTCTGTAAACTGTGTGTGCCTTTATATGCCCTGTTTCTGATCAGAACTTTCCGCTCACCTGATGAAGGAACAGCGTTCCGAAAGCTGTGGTGTTTACTATCAAATAAGCCTGTTGGACTTTAACCTGGTGTTGTGAGACTTCTTACTGTGTTTACCCCAGCCCAACACTGGCATCTCCACATCTATACAAGAAAGCCAGATATGATCTAAGCAGATCCATCAAAGATGCCAAAAGACAGTACTGGACTAAGCTAGAGTCCCAGGCTAGCCACACAGACCCCCACTGACTGTAGAAAGGTCTGCAAGACATAACAGGCTACAAGATGAAGGCATATAAAATTGCTAGCTCTAATGCACCCCTCCCTGATGAGCTCAATGCATTCTATGCCCGTTTTGATGAAGAGGTCAGTCAGAGCATGCCCTCCACCTTGGAAGCCCTGGATGAACCTGTATCTGGGGTCACCATTGCAGATGTCAGAGCAGCTTTCTCGAAAGTCAACCCATAGAAAGCGACCGGCCCAAATGACCCGGACGAATATTCAGATCCTGCGCGGATCAGCTGGCAGGGGTATTCGCAGACATTTTCAACCTCTCTTTACAACAATCTGAGGTCCCTATCTGCTGTGAGAAGACGACCATCATACCGGTACTTCAGAAAAACCAAGCATCATGCCTCAATGACTATCGTCTGATGGCTCTGACATCCATCATTATGAAGTGCTTCAAAAGGCTAGTCATGGCATGAATCAATTCCAATCTCTCGTACTACCTAGATCCACTACAGTTTGCCTACCGCTGCAAAAGGTCCACAGCTGATGCCATCTCCCTGGCCCTGCGCTCAACCCTAGGACACCTAGATATCAAATACATCCATGTCAGACTCTTATTTATTAACTACAGCTCAGCCTTCAACACCTTTACTCCCACGAAACCCACCTCCAAACTCCGTGACCTGGGCCTCGGCTCCCTGCTCTGAGACTGGATCCTGAACTTCCAAACTCACAGACCACAATCAGTAAGGATAGGCAACAACACCTCCTCCACGATTATCCTCAACACTGGTGCCCCACAAGGCTGTGTTCTCAGTCTCCTACTATACTCCTTACATCTATGACTGTGTGGCCAAATTCCCCTCCAATTCGATTTTCAAGTTTGCTGATGACACCACCACAGTGGGACAGATCTCAAACAATGATGACAGAGAGTTCAAGAATGAGATAAAGAATCTGGTAAATTGGTGTGGTGACAATAATCTCTCCTTCAATGTCGACAAAACGAAGTGATTATCATCGACTTCAAGAAATGTGGAGGAGAACATGCCCCTGTCTACATCAACGGGACGAAGTAGAAAGGGTCAAGAGCTTCAAATTTTTAGGTGTCCAGATCACCAACAATCTGTCCTGGTCCCTCCCATGCCGACACCATAGTTAAGAAAGCCCACCAACGCCTCTACTTTCTCAGACGACTAAGGAAATTTGGCATGTCAGCTACGACTCTCACCAACTTTTACAAATGCGGCATAGAAAGTATTCTTTCTGGTTGTATCACAGCTTGGTATGGCTCCTGCTTTGCCCAAGACTGCAGGAAACTACAAAAGTTCATGAATGTAGCCCAATTCATCACTCAAACCAGCTTCCCATCCATTGGCTCTGTCTACACTTCCCGCTGCCTCAGCAAAGCAGCCAGCATAATTAAGGACCCCACACATCCCAGACATTCTCTTTTCCACATTTTCGGTTGGGAAAAAGATACAAAAGTCTGAGGTCACGTACCGACTCAAGACAGCTTCTACACTGCTGCTACCAGACTGTTGAATGAACCTACCTTGCATCGAGTTGATCTTTCTCTACACCCTAGCTATGACTGTGACACTACATTCTGCACTCTCTCACTTCCTTCTCTATGAATGGTATGTTTTGTCAGTATATCATGCAAGAAGCAATACTTTTCACTGTATGCTAATACATGTGACAATAATAAATCAGATCAAAAGAAAACAGGGAAGATACCAAATTGAAAGGGAGGGACGGCTGAAGGCTCACCCCTAATAATCTAAGAAAATGAGCCATACTCCAAAGGCTCAAGAATATACTCCAGATGCAGTAGTGAGGGAATGCTGCAAACATGAGGCTCTGGCTTTCAGGTGAGATGTTAAATCAAGATTTTGCCTGTCCTTTTGGGTGGGTCTAAACAATTCCGTAGCACTTTCTGGAGAGGAGCAGGAGAATGTTCTCTAGCTATCTTGCCTATATGCATCCCTTAATCAACACCTAAAATAGATTCTCTCCAGTTATTTCTTTGTTGCTTGTGGGAGCTTGCCATGCACAAATTGGTTACCATGTTTCTACATTACAATGATGATTCCACTTTAAAAGTACAAGATTGGATCTAAAGTGCTTTGGGATGATTCCATTCCATCAATGTGGGTCCTTCTAAAAGTTTCCTGCTGTAACTTGAGTTCCAAGTAGGGCAACTGTTTCGGGAGTCTGCAGTTAAGGTGCAGAGCAGGTTTTGAATGAGCATCTTGATATTGGGCAAATTGACTTGGGAGGGAATGAGGAGCGAGGGGGAATCACTTCCATTGGGCTAATGGAAGGACTCTTGGTAGTGTCAACGAGCAGGGAGAGCTCGGTGTACATGTGCATAGATCCCTGAAAGTTGGCACCCAGGTTGATAAGGTTGTTAAGAGGGCGTACGGTGTGTTAGGTTTTATTGGTAGAGGGATTGAATTTCGGAGCCGTGAGATCATGTTGCAACTGTACAAAACTCTCGTGCAGCCGCAATTGGAGTATTGCGTACAGTTCTGGTCGCCGCATTATAAGAAGGACGTGGAAGCATTGGAAAGGGTGCAGAGGAGGTTTACCAGGATGTTGCCTGGTATGGTGGGAAGGTCTTATGAGGAAAGGCTGAGGGACTTGAGGTTGTTTTCATTAGAGAGGTTAAGAGGTGACCTAATTAAGGCATACAAGATGATCAGAGGATTAGATAGGGTAGACAGTGAGAGCCTTTTTCCTCGGATGGTGATGGCTAACATGAGGGGACATAGCTTTAAATTGAGGGGTGATGAATATAGGACGGATGTCAGAGGTGGGTTCTTTACTCAGAGGGTAGTAAGGGCGTGGAATGCCCTGCCTGCAGCAGTTGTGGACTCGCCATCTTTAAGGTCATTCAAATGGTCATTGGATAGGCATATGGATAATAGTTTAGGTTAGAGGGTTATTAGATTGGTTCCACTGGTTGGTGCAACAGACGGCCGAAGGGCCTGTACTGCGTTGTAATGTTCTGTGCCGCCTGATTTACCACGAGCTTAGTCTCGGAAACGAAAATGCTCTAGAGATGTTGTAAAACCATGACTGAAGAGATTAAGCGTACCTGGTAGAACCCGGTTTGTGCCCAGCATTTGGGAAGGCATCGAACACCTTGAGACCTCACTGTCAACATGCAATGACAAAGTTTTGGTGTTGGACAGGGAGCATAAACTCCCAAACAACTCATCTATCCAACCCTTCATGTCTCACATGTGATATATAGCTCACACACTGAACGTAACAGCCATTTCAGAACCCATCCAACCTGAGGGACTACCTAAGAAGAAAACAAGATAATTGCACGTCTTTGTTTAGTTGCAACATAACTGAATGGGGCAGGGTTAATAGCCCTGTCCATTAGTTTGGTATGCTTGTGATTAACTTACTCCGAGGATAAACGCCAACACGGACCGGTCGCACCGAAAAGCTTGCCGTGATTCCAATGTGTTTCAAATAGCTTTTCATATGTTCAGTAGATTAATACGTAAAATCAGAACTTTTATTTTAAAGAAAGATTGTGATAAAAATAAATTAGGAAGTTGAGGTTTGTTGCATTTTGCGCAACTACCTCATTCATGTTCATTTATAGAAAAGATGCGGAAGTTTGGACATCTGAAACTGGCCTGTCGACATCGAGGAAGAATCATAGGTGAGATCAGGGAGTGGAGCAGATTCTGAGTGATTGAAACACCCGGAATTGCTTAATCTTCAAAATATTATCTTCTGTTCTTCTTCGATGGTCCTGGGGGGTCGAGGATCACTCGCTCCCAAACTCAGAACGAAGTTCTCAGGTGACTGGAGTGGAAAATAATTTGCAGCAAAAACAATCTGTTCCTTTAAAGTTAGCTTGAATAAACATGGTTCCCATCACGGGACATTACTAACAAGCAGCTTCCTTCGTGATCGCTCGCTCACAGACACACAAACATTGCCCACGCATCCTGATTTCTGTAGCCTTAAGGTGTTGCGGGATTGCAGAGCGCATCGCTTTCCCGGATTGCAGTCGATTTCTCGGGCCTAAATCGGATACAATAATAGTAAAGTTGCGCAAGAAGCGAGTGGCCCAAAGAGAGTGAGAAAGAAAGGATTGACTTGGCTTTTACACTCACTGTGTGTGTGCGCCTTGTGCTCTGAGTGACAGGCAGAGAGGCCCGGACTCGGCGGCGCTCCGACTGGATCGCGCGTGCAGCAGTGACGGTTCAACGGCCAAACTGCCAGCTGTGGCTCACGCACCCTCACGCGGAGAGACCATCCCCTCACCCTTCCCCCGAGTCAACAAACGGCTTCTCCCCTCCCTCCATCCCCCCCCCCCCCACAGTTACGGATCGGCCTCCCACACCCCAGAGTTAGTGATCGATCTCTCTCCCCACCCTCCCCCGGAGTTAGTGACCGCCCCCGCCCCCTCCTCTCCAGAGCTAGTGATCGATCTCTCTCCCACCACCCTCTCCCCTCCGAATTAGTGATCAAACTCTCCCCCCTCTCCAGAACTAGTGATCAACCTCTCCCTCCCTCCCACCCGAGTTAGTGTTCAACCTCTCCCTCCCCCCCGAATTAGTGATCGACCTCTCCCACACCCCAGAGTGAGTGATTGACCTCTCTCCCCCCAGAGTTAGTAGTAATCAACCTCTCTCCCTACCCCCCCGAGTTAGTGATCAACTCTCCCCACTCTCTCCACCCCCCGCCAGTTAGTGATCAACTCTCCTCACCACCCCCCCCCGAGTTAGCGATCAAGCTCTCCCCACCCCCCCAGAATTAGTGACCCACCTCTCTCCCCACCCCCCACCCCGGAGTTAAGTGAGCCAGTGGTTTTTGCAATCTCCCCCACCCCCCTCCCCCGCCACTGACTGACTGACGGAAGGAAGACAGATGAAGTCATGAACTCTCCCCTCCGCTGAGCGCTCCTTCAGTAAAAGTTGCCTCTTCACCTTCCGCACCGAACCCTGTCGTATGTTTTTATATAGATAAAAGTTTCTCGCTCCTCTCTTTCTCGCCTCTCCCCCCTCCGCGCACACCCCGTTCCCATATTGTGAGCGGGGCTGTGACCATGATGGCGGCGGAAGTGGGGAATGAATGCCTGCTGGCAGCGGCGGCGGCTGTGCCTGTGGCGGCTCCGGGTGGAGATGGGGACAGCGTCGTTCTCCAGGCTCCGACGCAGAAAATGCCGGACTTGGGCTCACTGCGGCTCGTCGAGTCCGAATCATCCCCCTCCCCGTCATCTGCATCGCCGCCTGGGGGCCCGTTCCTCTCGGAGACAGTTGTAAGCGCCGTTGCTGCCCCAGCCCCCGTCTCCGGCGCCCCTGCCCTCCCCTTGCCCCCCGACGAAGTGGATTCTTTCGACGGCCATGAGTTTGAAGAGGAAGAAGTGGAGATCCCGCTGACGGCTCCTCCGACTAACCAGTGAGTAGTGACCAAAGAGAGAGATGGCCTGTCCTAGGCAGCGGCCCAGGGGCTTGTCAAGGGGGAGGGAGGGAAGCTTCCCCGAGAACAAAGAAACAGAGCCGCGGCCTCGTCATCACACCTGGATCCCAGCAGTTGTAAACACAAAACTAATGCAAAGAGGTCAATGCAAAACTGCTGCCTTTGCCCTCAACAGGAGTATAAATTTATTGACCACTTATGGCCGGAAACTCATTTTCTTGCTTTTATTTACTCCCTACAGATTGAGGTTTCAAATGTTCAAAATTGCCTCCTTGCTGAACAATACACGTTTTAATTTGTTTGCTGCGGCAGATGCTGAAATAATCTAGCCTGCTGATTGTTTTGAATCCTGTAAATTGTGCTGGAAGTTGTCAGCGGATATCAAAGTGTGCAGTGTAACTTCTGGAGGAAACCGGGACCACCTGAAAATATCTTGCCTTTTTTGGTCTTGTGTATCCCGTATATTTTATTGGTTACTGTTCAACTATATTGCTTGAATTATGACTTCTACATCTGGTGAGTCGCTTCAACTGGCAGCATAGTTGCTTAATATATGGCAGAGCAAGGGTGTTGTAATATTAAGCTTGTACTCTCAGCGAACGGTTACTTACACGTTTGAAAGGGACCGACATATTGCAAAATTTCCAAATGTCTTTTCTTTAATAGATTTGTTCAGGAAAGTGTAGGCCAGCATTGCTGTCAGAACGAGCTATTTAAGTCAATGAACGTGACAAGTTATCATAAAGCAGATGGTACAAGGAAGTGTGTAGTTTGAGATTCCTGGTTATCAATTCCTCAGGTGCGCGCTGCTAGCGAATGAAGCCCCTATTTGTAAAACTGCTAACTTATTCAGCACCAAAATTATAAGTATGTGCTTTTTTTAGTATCTCTACCAATCATTCGTGGGTATGTGTTTTTGACTTTTCTAATTCACAGATTTCAGTTCAGAAGTCATATCTTTCATCTACCTAGTATGTGCAGAATCTACATTGTAGGTCTTTAATTCAAATTCCTTGCTCTTTCCATATTTTTCCTCTTAACATTTTGCATCCTAAATCCTGTGATTACCATTTTAGGTCACTTTTGGTGACCAACAATGGCAATCACAGGATTTTGGAAGCAAAATTGGTGACACATTGTCATTTGAGTGCAAAACTTTATAAGTTTCCATTTGTACTTTTATTAGTAATTCAAGTGCTAATATTAGTTATGTGTCACTATCAGTGACAATTGGCTTGCACTTTTTCAAGTCTCTTCAGACCAAATGTAATATTTCCAAGTTTGCTGATGACACAGAATTTGGTGAGAATGTGTGATGAGGAGGATATTAAGAGGCTTTATGGTGATTTAGACAAATTGAATGAATGGGCAAAAACATGGCAGATGAGACACAAGATGAGTAGATGTGAAGTTATCCCCTTTGGCTGGAGAAACCGAATGTCAGAGTATTATTTACAAAGTGATAGATTGGAAAATGTTGACATACAAAGGTGTCCTAGAACACCTGTTACTGAAATAAAGCATGCAAATAAGCAAGTAGATAGGAAGGCTAATGGTATGTTGGCCTTCATTGCAAGAGGACAGCATAGGCGCAAGGATGTCTTACTGCAGCTGTACAGAGCCTTAGTGAGATCACACCTGGGGTATTGTGGACAATTTTGGTCTCCATATTTGTCAGGGGGAATGCAACAAAAAGTTAAATCAAACTGATTCCTGGGATAGCAGGATTGTTATATGAGGAGAGATTGGATCTGGATTCACTGGAATTTAGAAGAATGAGAGGTGATTTATTTGAAAAGTATAAAATTTAGTCAGGGCAGCACAAACTGGATGCAGGATGCTCTTTCCTCTGGCTGGAGGAAATCAAATAAGGAATCACAGTCAACTGATTGGAAATTTTGCAATTTTAAATCTGAGAAACTATAAAGTGTGAGGCCCTTACAAGGCGAAGGTGCGAAAGCAAGAAGACACCCTTGGGGAAGTTTGAAGAGAGGGACATTTCCTATCATTCAGAGATCCATTCAAATAGCTCACTGTCTAAGGAGGAGACATTAAAATGAAAAGTGCTGGATATTGAAACTGTGATTGTCTCAGACAAACCCATCCAAAACCCCTCAGAAGTACACAGTGAGTGAAGTATGACAGGTCAAACTGCAGCCACTGTAGAAGGTGTTGAAGATTGGTGAGTAGATAGGGTGAATGAATAAATTATAGCAGTAGTGCAGAATTGGGGTCATGTAGTTTAATAATGTTATGAGGCTTGTTGTAGGGTTAGGAGTTGGGGCTTTCTTTTTGATATTTAGAATCAAAAATCTGTTGGTTCTCCAATTGATATAAATCGAGCATGCCATAATGGGAAAAGATCTTTCAGACTTTCTCTTTTTCCACAAGTCATTTTATCTTCCAGATTTGCCTTTGGGTGGCAGCCTTGAGCTTTTGGAATGCTACATTCTTGATTTGCAACCTTGCAACGAAGGCTGCACATTTTAGTTCCAGGTGATCTCATATTTCAGCATCATTTTCATTTGACTAGTCCTGCTGACAACTATGCTCATACCCAATGGTCTGGACACTAGAGTCTAGTACAGCTGATTTTATTTGATCCCACTGTTCTAAAATTTAGTTAGCTACATGAAGAATTTCAAAATTAGTTGTGAACTGTGTTTGGAATTCCTCTCTTTGGCCGGCTGCTTTAGGGCCGTGACGTTGATCTTCTTCCTCTTGGACTTTGGTTTTTGCATTTTCTTGGTGCTCGGCGAATGTCACCAGCAATTGATCAAGTCAAAGATCCGTTCAGCAGGCATCAGTCCAGGATCTGTGTGGATTGATTGATACAGATATCACTTAGATTTTTAACTCAAACTATAACATAATCCAAGAAGTGCTGATGCTTCAATGTGTGATGCCTTCATGTGGTTTTGAGTTTGTTCTTCTGACAGAAGAGGCTGTCGATGGTGGCATATTGAGTATGGCTGAGCTGTGGGTGAAATGTCATGAACCTTTCATTTATGCAACCCTGGAGTTCTGTTAGTGCATCCAAGATCCTATTCTGGACACACAGACCGCTGTCAGTCTTTCCTTTCAGTAGAAGTTCTTTCCTGTGCTTGTTCCTTCAGCTGCCCCTCCCAAGAGGGTAGGTCTCCCTGACTGCAGCAATTTGGAGTCTTGATAGGGTTTGTTATGTCAGCTATCTTAAAAACAAAATTCCGGCCCAGACTGGCCAATCCGATATTCCACTTTCTTTATCTGTTGAAGGACAGAATCTGTAATATGTTGAGCACTTTTCATACCTTGGTAACCACCTCTCTCAAAACGTCATCACGGACGATGAGATCCAACATTGGATCTGCTACGTCCACTCAGCCATCTATGGACTGTGGTCAAGTGTTTGCCAAAGACAACATTTTATTTGGAAGTGAGGTAGTTCAAGCTGAAGCCAGGTGTTAAATTTAAGCAAAGGAAAATATGACAGTACAATGGGCAAATTAGCTGATGTACATTGGAGAAAAATAAAGAATTATGCAACTGTATCTTTGTTCAAGGCTCAAAACCCTCAATGGCCAATGACTATGGCTAACAAAGGAAGTTAAGGATTGTATAAGATTAAAAGAAGATATACATAGTTGCCAGAATAGTAATAAACCTGAGCATTTTAAAATACAGCAAAGAAGGACCCATCAACTGATAAAAGGAGAATAGTAGGTTCCCATGTGGGTTTCATGGGTAAATAAAAAAGAAACATTTTGGCTAAGACAAATATGGGTCAATTACACTGAGATTCAGGATAATTTGTAGTAGGGAATATTATAGAACAGCTAAATGATTATTTTGTGTCTGTCTTCACTGAGGAAGATGCAAGAAATCTCCCACAATTAAAGATCCAAGGGATTAGGGAGAATGAGGAATTGAATTTAGCCCATTGAGTCCACACCGAAACACCTGAACTCCCACCTAATCACATCTGCCAACACTTGGCCCATAGCCTTGAATGTTGTGATGTGCCAAGTGCTTATCCAGATACTTTTTAAAAGGATGTGAGGCAACCTGCCTCTACCATCCTTCTGTCACCTTCTACTCTACCACCACAAAGAGATAAAGGAAAATCTCTAGTCTTTTAAGAACATAACTTAAGAACATAAGAAATAGGAGCAGGAGTAGGCCATCTAGCCCTTCGAGCCTGCCCCACCATTCAATAAGATCATGGCTGATCTGTCGTGGCTCAGTTCCACTTTCCCGCCCTCTCCCCATAACCCTTAATCCTCTCGCTTATCAAAAACCCATCAACCTGCGTCTTAAAAATATTTAGCGAGGCAGCCTCCACCACTTCAACGGGCAGAGAATTCCAGAGATTCACCACCCTTTGAGTGAAGAAGAATGCGAGATGGTCTCAGTGAAACCTACAAAATACTACGAGGGATAGAAAGGGTAGATGCAGGTAAAATGTTTCCCTTTTTTGGGGAGTGTAGAATCCAGGACACGATTTCAAAGTAAAGGGGAAACTACTTAGGATGGAGATGAAAAGATTATTGCTTTTAATCAGAGAGTTATGGATCTTTGGAATTCTCTACCTTAGAGGATTGTGGGTCAGTCATTGAGTATGTTTAAAACAGATCAACAAATTTCAAAATACTAATGACTTAAAAAGGACATGGGAATAAAATAATGAGAAAAACACACTGAAGGGGATGATCAGCTGTGATCATATGTAATTGTGGAGCAGGCTCAATGAGCTGAATGGCTTTCACCTTCTGCTATGTTTTGTAAATCAACAAAAGTCCTAGTGAACAGAGCAGTTGTTGTAGCACCCTCCTACACTGCAGTGATACGTAAGAGCAAAATTCCATCAGCAATGCCTTCACCACATTTCCCAGATTCAATGGGAAGACTGGCGAAAAAGTTCTTGTGCATTTGAAGGCAGCTGCACAAGCATTCCAGGCAAAACTCCTGCAAAATCGACTGTGATAAACTGGACACAGTGGCAGGGATTTTACGACCTCGCTTAGGCAAGGCTCGTAAAATCCCACCCAAGGCTAACAGAGAATTCTGTTCTGCAAGAGTCGCCCACCCTGATTCTGGCATGGTGGTAAAATTCTGGCTCGTGTCTTGATGGCTGAAAAATATTTTCCCCACCAGGTCCTGTCAACTCTCAAATGCAGTAAGAAGTTTCACAACACCCAGGTTAAAGTCCAACAAGTTTATTTGATAGTAAACCCACTAGCTTTCGGGATTTGCCCCTTCGTCAGGTGAGTGGAGAGTTCTGGTCACAAACAGAGCATATAAAGGCACACACAGTTTACAGAATACTGATTAGTATGCGAGTCTTTACAACTAATCAATTCTTTAAAGGTGCAGACAAAATGAGTGGAGATAGCATTAAGCATAGATTAGAGATGTGTATTGTCAGAACTTTCCACTCACCTGACGAAGGGTCAAACCCCAAAATCTGGTGGGTTTACTATCAGATAAACTTGTTGGACTTTAACCTGGTGTTGTGAGACTTCTTACTGTGTTTACCCCAGTCCAATGCCGGCATCTCCGCATCATAACTCTTAAATGGCCAGTGTCCCAGGGAAGTCAAAGAAAATACTTTAAAAATACTCTGAAGCTCTCCTTGCAGTGCGGCAGCATTGATATTAATGTACTGGGAAGAGCTTGCTACTAATTGTTCTAAGTGAATGGTTTTAAGTACACCAGGTCAGTAGTGGTTGAAGATGGAAATATGGAAATAAAATTAAACAGCGGAGAAGCTCTGATAGGAGAAATAGGAAGAAGTGCAGTGCAGTGGAGTGTTATGGCATAGAAAATTACTGCTGAAACTGAAAAGAATCTACAAAACATTTGTGAAAGTGGCCTTGTTATATGATGTAGAAACTTCAGCAAAATCAACAAGAGAGGAACAGTGATTGCTTGGATTTTTCAATATTTTGATGATGCCATTTCTGAGTCTTGTGAGCCTTGGGAGGAGAGAATTTTCCAAATTACCAAGGAGTTAAGTTTATATATTGAATTGACAATGTCTTTTTAAATTCAAACACTGCTATAACCAACTCAGGAGTGACTCAAAGAAGTCAGTTCACTCCTTCCTCCTAACTTGGTTGTAACAATATTTCGCATTGAGAGCGACTGAAGAAAGAAACAACTCCGCAGATGTTATCGGGCGGCACGGTGGCAAAGTGTTTAGCACTGCTGCCTTACAGCACCAGGGACCCAAGTTCAATTCCAGCTTTTGGTGACTGTGTAGAGTTTGCACATTTTCCTTGAGCCTGAATGGATTTCCTCTGGTGTTCCAGTTTCCCCTCTCAGTCCAAAACTGTGCAGGTTCATTGGATTGGCCATGCTAAATTGCCCCTAGTATTCCAAGATGTCACGGTTAGATGGATTACCCATTTTAAATGTCAGGGATTAGAGGGTTAGAGTGGGGGAGAGGGCCTGGGTAAGATACTCTGTCAGAGAATTGGTGCGATCCGATGGGCCGAATGGCTTCTTCTGCACTGTAGGGTTTCTATAATTCAGTATAGAGTTTATGTTTTGTATCAGTCACCACTAATATCTGTACATTGAACATATTCTGTATAGCGCAGGGTTTAAAGTAAGTCTTTAACATTAAAGATCAGCACACAGCATTTTTTGCCATCTTATTGCAATTCAAGTGTATCAAAGGATTTTTGGAGAGGTAGCACTGCTGCTTTACATTACCAGGGACCAGGTTTGATTCCGGCCTTGGGTGATATCTGTGCAGAGTTTGCATATTCTCCCCGTTTGAATGAATTTCCTCCTGGATGCTCTGGTTTCCGTTAGTGCAGTACAAAGATGTGCAGGTTAGGTGAATTTGCCACGATCAATGCACAGATTTGTGGGGATGGAACAGGAGGGTGGGCCTGGGTGGGATGCTCTTTTGAAGAATCAGTGCAGATTTGATGGCTGAATTGCCTCCTTTTGCACGGTAGGGATTCAATGCCTTCATAACCTCAACTATATCTTACCAAATACATAGAATTACACTATTGAAGGAGAGCATTTTGCCCATGCTGGCTGAAAAGATTCCAATGTTATCCCTTTTTTGCTCCAGGCCTGTAGCGGTGTAGATTTTGACATCTCGTGAATGTGCAAGAGTTTTTTTAAATGCAATAAAGACTATTCCCTCCTTCTTCCTTTAAGACAGTGAGTTCCAGATTCCCATCACCCGTTCAAAAAACTAAAAAAGAGTGCTCCTCAACTTCCAATTATTATTCTGTCTTATTGGGAGGGAATAGAGGGAATTCTCTTTGCTAATTTAACCTCTTCATGCCCACTAACCTAAAGAAAGTCTCCATTCCTGGCGATGTTCTTATAAATCTCTTCTGTACCTTCAGGAACAGGGTTGTCCAATAAACTGCTTGTGGATCACAATCCTGTCTGCTTTGTCTCTATATCCAGCCTTCAGAGCTAGTGTTCAAATTGCAGCTAAGTGCCAAGTGAAAGATTCTGCAAAGAGCTGCTCTTCCAAACTCTCCCAAGTGAGCATAAAATGCAGTAGCCAAAACAGTCTGTGATTAGAGTAGCAACAAACAGCGGGAAGGTGATTGGCTTTGTTCAGTTGGAGGCCTGAATGAACACTAGAAGTGGTGTGATCGCTGATGAGGGAGAGAAGTGGCTCGCTGTTGTTGAGGGGTGGGGAGAGAGCAAGACTACCTGCCTGGGATTGGAGGGTGAGTCGGTAGTGGGAAGAGAAGATGGGAAGGTGTGTGTGTGAGAGAGAGAATGTTTGATGGGAGTTGGAGGGTGGGGGAAGTGTGGGAGAAAGAGAGAGTGCAGTGACTGCAGGACATGGGACACCTGACAAGGGTGGGGAGTTTTGATACTTTCACAGCTACTGTGAACCACCCCAGCATTTTAATCTCCATACCACCCAGGCCTGGCAGCTGTGTGTGCATGTCTGATTCATCCACATACATCGACATGCGTACACCCATTCTTGGGGTGAGTGAGGTGAGTAAGTGGGCAGCTGGAGACTGGGAGTGAGCAGGAGGCACGCACACGCACTGTTTCACTCACTCACTTTTTTATATACATCCTTTTTCGTATACCCTCTGTATTGCACTCTAATGCCATTTTTATTAATTGTTCACTTTTTTTAAATGATTAATTGTCAGCTTTTTTTCTTCAAGTTGTTTCTTCTTTTCCATGACTCAGTTTAAAAAAAATCAGTTTTTGGCACAACATTAAACATATTTGTCTGAAGTTTGCTCACTGGCCTCACACAAAAAGCTTGTGTGATCGCATCCTTTCTATAATGTGATGACCACAACTGTAAATAGTACTTCAGCTGTGCTCTATCTAGTGTTTTATACATTTTTAGCCTAGCTTCTCTTCTATTATACTCCAGGCCTCAGCCAATAAAGGGATCCAATTTGCCTTGTTGACCACCTTTTTTCTACCTCTTCCGCTATTTGCAGGGATCTGCACAGAAACATCCAAAGCTTTTCACTTTTGAATGTTTTCTTGTAATGAAATCCTTATGCTAAACTCCCTAATAATGATCACAGATGAATGGTCTGATACAAAGCTGTCCTTTATGTTTAGAATATTTGTGCAAAGGCTATGCATGTCCATGTGGCTTGTAGTTAAAATTGGGCAGCATCTGAAATTTATTGGTTTATTTCTGGTCAAGAATATTTGGTATGGTCTTTTATTAAATGTTGATGAAAAATCAGCCAGAGAACAAAAAGAATATAAGTTGAATTTTTTTGTTTGCTGATGTACTTTTTAGCGATTGCTAACGCTTTAAGAGTCAGATCTTTCCTCATCTAATTAGGTATGATATGTACCTGAGAGTTTTTCAAATTATAATTTTTAGTCACATTTAAAGATAGGAAAATGTATTGTACCTGAGTTAGAGATGCCATTTTCCAAATTGATCTTTGCCACTGAATGCTAAATCAGGAATTATTATATTGGCATTTAAACTTAATGTCTTTGTGTTTTAGATTTTTTTGTGCCAATGATGGTTAATTGCTATGCATGAAAGCACCTGGGATTTGACTCCTGACCACAAGTGTTTATATTTGTACATTCTTGTATCTTCTTACTTGTAGCTAGTGTTGTATCAATCTTGGATGACTCTAGAATGCAGTTGCTGTGGTGCCACAATAGCTGAAATGCTACTGTTTTGTTTGTTGCTGCAATAGAGGAAATATACTGAAATAACAAATGCTTATAACAAAGTAAACAAAATGAATATTACATCAGTTACTTATGCTGGAAGATTTCAGATCTTCAATATATTTGGAATATTACTTGCACTGTACTTTACAAAATAGTTTAAGATGGAAATAACGTCTGTTTTTTTTTGGAACTTTGTCTTTTGTTTAAGTTAAATGGGGTAATGTGACCAGTTTTGAAGTGTGCTTGACAAGCTGGGATGATTAAGGATGAAAGGGAGGCTCAGATTGTTTTACTGAGAAGAAGGTGCAAGATATTTATGCTTGGAGGTAGTGGCAGCAACCTGGTGACTGAGAGTCTCCAAAGGCCCTGAAAGGCGTTAGAATGGTGGGTTATAAACAGTTGTGTTTAAATTATTTAGTTCCAAGACGAAAGAAGGTTTGGCATTCAAGAATAGCTAATTATGGTTATGGGGAGAGGGCAGGAATGTGGAACTGAGCCAAGACAGATCAGCCATGATCTTACTGAATGGCGGGGCAGGCTCGAAGGGCTAGTTGGCCTACTCCTGCTCTTATTTCCTATGTTCTTATGTAATTAATATTTCTACTGAGATACAAGATCTAAGTGATTCATATTGCTATGAAAGGTTGTGGAAGATGGGATTTTTGAGGTAGAGTTACAGACTTCCTTACCATTCAATGAATATCATATAGTTAGGTGTGGACAGCAGACAAAAGTGACTTTGTGGTTTTGTGAAACACCACAGCAGGATGTAGGTGGGAAATGGTCTCTTAAAGATGCAACCTGTACGTCTTTTGAGGATTCTGTGACATCCACCCTTAGCCTGGCCAGAGGGGAGATTGACACAGGCTCCATCTACTGCTGGTAGAGATTTGGAAAAATTCTCAGAAAACTAAGGGAACACCTGGAGGTAGCCACTTGAAAACGTCAAAATGGGGAAATGCGAACCCATTGGAAGCTGGGAGCATTTGTGATCTGTTTGCTAGAAGGACTGTCATTCCTTGGAGGGTGCAGTGTGCGATTAAATATAAAGGGAAATATTGCGTTCTGTAGTTTAAAGTATAATCTGTTCACAAAATTGTCAATGTATTTTTGGGACCATTTGTTCTGGTAAAAGTTTTAAAACTTGAAATCTTTGGTGTATCATTCTTTCAGCTATTAACTTAAAGATTTGAACTTCCAGTTATCAGTCTCAACTGGTATCATCACAGCCTCCAAACTGGGCAAGAATGGTAAATGAACCTATTGTGATGTTATATGCTTAAGAGGGAAATAAAAGACAAGAAAGGGATCCAAGTGGTAAAATTGGTAAAATAAACTTTGCATAATTCATGTGGCAGAGAGGGTTGATACAGACAAGGAAAGGACATGGTGCAAAGGGTTCTTTTAGTTTTAAAAAAGGGCTTGTTGCATTAGGTGTTTTACAAATCATGTGTCAATAAAATGGAAATGTTTAACAGGTATTAACAGTTATTGCTGTGGGAGATTTTGATGATAGGCAGTCCATTCATCCGTCAGTTGTAACAGAGAGAGAACTGAAAAAAATGAATGGAATTCCTATGCTGAAATAAAATTCCCATTCTGTGTATAGCACTGCTGTCTTAAATGATAAGTCTATAATCTGCCAACACCTTGCTCTTTGTGAATAGTGAACTAAAAGAGGTAGATAAGCTAAAAGGTAGTTGGGAGCAATGCTTGCAATATAATGAGTGTTAAGTTTCAATTAAAAAAAATTAAAAAGCTGGAACATCAAATTGAATCCATAGAATTCCTGCAGTGCACATTTACCATATTCCCAACACGTTTGAACACTTCAGGAGCAATTTAGCATGACCTGTCCACCTAACCTGCGCATCTGTGGATGTGGGATGAAATTGGAGCACCTGGAAGAAACCCATGCAGACATGGGGAGAATGTGAAAACTCCACCCAGGCAGTCCCCTATGCCCATGGCATGTGAGGCAGCAGTGTTAACTACTGTGCCACCATACAGCCCTTGAAGACAGTTTTTAGATTGATGAACAGCAAATCTGTTAAACTAAAGTGGAAAGGAGAAATTGTCACTGAGGGCTAGAGCAAATGTTGGAAAGAACACCACAAATACAGAAAGTTAATAGGGTAAGTCAGAGTGTAGACTTTTCTAGTTATTTAAAAGAGCAATTTCAGAGATTTAAACTAGGAGGCAGGAAGAGCTTTGAAATGTCGTGACCTTTAGGCATTAACTTCCAGGTTGGATATTAAAAAATAAATTGTCAACCTTCCATTAGGTAAATAGTTGAAAAAAAAACAACAAAAGGATTTAGGAACAATGTGGGCACATTTCATTAGAACCTTTTGCTTGCATTAGGGTAATCACCAGAAAGACCGATTTGGCCTGAATGTCTTAAAAGAATGAGAGACTAGCAATTATATAGTACCATTCCTAACCCAGAACGTCCCAAGTTGCTTTACTTCTGAAGTCTAGTTACTGTTGTAATGTGGAAAACTTGGCAACAAATGTGAAATATTGACCAGCTACGATTTAAACTGTTTTATTAATGTTAGTTGAAGGATAAGTATTGTCCAAGATTCCAGGGAGAAGTCCCCTGAGTAGTGCCAAGGGTGGATGGGGGATTTGATTTAATATTTCACCTCTAACAGTACAGCTTGCCCTCAGTACTGCACATGAATGTGATCCTGGATTGTGTGCTGAAGTCTCTGAAGTAGGATCTGGGTACGTAACCAATTGACTTGAGGTGGGAGCGCTGTCAACGGAGACATTGTTGTTTCTCTCTCCCTTTCAATCCATTATCTTCTCTGTTGTTTGTGTCACCTGATCCAACTCTCATTGGAGCTTGTTTTCTTATTTCATGATCTATCAGTTGTCCCTGGAGTTCTAGAGCATGCATTGGTTGAGAGAAGTAGGATGTGGGAAGTCAGAAGCAGAGGTGTGAGATCAGGAAAGTAGTGAAGTGGGAGCTGCCCTGTGATATGTGGGAAGTGATCCTAGTCTTGGACAATACAGTGAAGACGATTCTTGGTGTGAGGAAAATAAGGTCTTGCACTGAGATTAACAAAGCAAAGTATAAATAGAAGAAAAGGCATATGAGATGTTGAAGAATGAGAAAAGGTGATCTTGTCACATGGGAAGGATGTGAGGCCCGATAACATTTTGAAGCTCTAGGTTGCTGGGTCTGGGGTAAATAGGTGAGGCTGAAAATGCACTCTACAGGCAAGTGTGTAAATTAGTATTTTTCCATTAATGCACAAATGTAAGAATGTTGTAGCTATGTTTGGAATTCTTTTTAAAAAATTTTAAAGTAGTTTGTATAATATAGATGTAATAAATATAATGCTATTTTATATTTGGAAGGACGAGAAGCAATCCAGAGTGAAATATAATTAATTGGCGAGGGCCAATTTCAATGGGGTTAAAGTGAATCTGGCCGAGATAAATTGGAATCAAAGATTGGCAGACAAAGCAAGTGAAACATCAGGCTGCCTTTAAAGAGGGGATAGTCACTATACAGTCAAGGTACATTCCCTTGATGGGAAAAGGTAGTGCCAACAAATGCAGAGTTTCCAAGATGATGAAAGAGATAAAAAGTAAGATGGAATAGAAAAATGGTATATATCAGCAAGTGTCAGGCAGATGAGACAATCAAAAATTGTGCTGAATAGAGAAGGACCATGTTTTTCTTAAAAGGGGATTTGTACATGGCTGAGTTCTAAATTAGCACTTTGCATCTGTCTTTGCCAAAAAAGATGATACCCCAATCATAGAATTATTTATTAAGGTGCAAAGTGATGTAGTTGATTTTGAGATCCTGAGGGTCCTGAATCTCAATAAAGGTAACTATGATGATATGAGACATGAATTGGCTATGATGGTCTGGGAAACATTACTGAAAGTGAATGGGCATATGTGGATAGATGTGAGGTTAAATGGGAAGGCAGATTATTATTTGAATGGGTGTAAATTGAGAGAGGTAAATATCAGTGAGACCTTGCTGTCCTCCTGCATTAGTCGCTGAAAGTAAGCATGCAGGTACAACAGGCAGTAAAGAAGGCAAATGGTATGTTGGCCTTCATAGTGAGAGGAGTTGAGTATAGGAATAGAAGTTTTACTGCAAACGTACAGAGCGTTGGTGAGGCCAGACCTGGAATATTATGTGCAGTTTTGGTGTCCTTATCTGAGGAAGGATACCCTTGCTATAGAGGGAGTATAGCAAAGGTTGACCAGGCTGATTCCTGGGATGGCAAGTCTATCATGAGGACAGACTCAATCAGTTAGGATTGTATCCATTGGAGTTTAGAAGAGCCAGAAAGGGTCTCATAGAAACCTATGAAATTCTAACAAGATTAGACAGGGTAGATTCAGAAAGAATGTTCCTGATGGTGGGGGAATCCAGAACTAGGGCTCATAGCTTGAGGATAAGGAGCAAACCTTTTAGGACTGCAGTGAGGAAAAAATTCTTCAGAGTGGTGGCGAATCTGTGAAATTCGCTACCACAGAAAGTAGTTGAGGCCAAAACATTGTGTGATTTCAAGAAGAAATTAGATATAGCTCCTGGGGCTAAAGGGATATGGGGGCAAAGCAGGATGAGGATATTGAATTTGATGAACAGCCATGATCAAAATGAATGGCGGAGTAGGCTTGAAGGCTAAATGCCCTGCTCCTGCTTCTGTTTTGTTTCGTTGTGGAAGAAGAAATAGTTGAAATGTAGGATGGCCTAAAGATTCATAAAGAGGAAATATTTGAGTGGCTAGCTGTATTTACGTTGTTAATCACCAAGACCGTGTGAGAAGTCTCCAGCGACATTGAAATAAATAAGGGTAGAATTTGTGGAGCGAATGACCATCATTTTCTATATGCAGAGGACTGGAGAACTGCAAATGTTAAACCCAGTTTGATACAGTGTGACAAACTTATAAAATCTAGAGTTCATGGGATAAAGGAACATTTAAAAGGAATGTCATGACCATGTGAGGAGGAATGACACTTCGCTCTTCCCCCAATCCTGGTCTGACTGCCAGGATTTTTTTTACTGAATTAGAGAGATTGCACTTCGAGAATTCTGTACAAGTTCCACTATTTACATTTTCAGATTATAAAGAATTAGTCAGATAGGTTTTCTTAAGTTAAACAAATTCATGATTCCAGTTGATCATACTAAACAAGTCAGATCCCAGAGCGAAACCTGGCTTGAGTGACCCTAAGTTTTTTTTTAGAAACCATGGAGGGGAGGTCATTGAATAAATTCATAGGAGTCTGCTGATGATCTCTTAACACATAGAATAAAACATTAATCATATATTACACTAGACATAAAGGTTGGAAAGAAAAATGGTCTAGGGTTAAGCACAGAAGATTCAGGGAGACAGCTGAATCATAGAAATGCAACAGTGCAGCAGCAGGCTAGGGATATTGTCACTGCATTAGTAGGCCAGAAATCCATGGTAATGCTCTGGAGATTGGCAGATAGCAGAATTTGAATTCAGTAAAAAAAAATCTGGAATTATCGGTCTAATAATGACCATGAAACCATTGTCGATTGTTGTTATAAAACCCCATCTGGTTCACTGGTGGTGGGAAATTTTCTGTTGTTAACCAGTCTGGCCTACATGTGATTCCACACCCACA
This sequence comes from Carcharhinus amblyrhynchos, assembly GCF_965287045.1. Taxonomy (NCBI): domain Eukaryota; kingdom Metazoa; phylum Chordata; class Chondrichthyes; order Carcharhiniformes; family Carcharhinidae; genus Carcharhinus; species Carcharhinus amblyrhynchos. Next base: position 89,968,883 of record NC_137328.1, on the reverse strand, counting down.
GCAAAGTGGCTGACTTTTAAAAATGCTCTCTGAAATGGCCTAGTAAGCCATGCAGTTCATGAGCAGTTGGAGATGAACAGTAAATGCTGACCCAGTGATGTCCAATCCCATCAACGAATAAAAAGAAAGAGCTGCGGAGAGCAGACTTCCTCTTTAATTCAAAGCCTGTTTCTCTGAGCCTTTGTTTTAACTTGACTTCCATCTAAGTCCTTCTGTCTAATCCCTGTATTTGTCCCTGTATGGGGTTTTCTTCTGAGTCACCTCTGGAATGATGCTCCAGTTCCAGGTCATCTACCTTTTCTTGAGCCTTTTGACTTCCGTTTTAAAGCACAGGCATGCAGGGTCAGTTCGTAATCAGAAGAATGGACCAAACACTAACTGTGCATGTGTGGCCACTTTCTGACCAACACATGCGCAGAAAGCCTGAGGCTGGCTCCATACTGGAGTTTCCAACTTCTGAGGTAAGTATTCCAGTTTCATCACACAAAGAACAAGATAAGTTTATTGAAGCTATTTCCTGAATTTTAAAAAGACTAGGTAAATCACAATTATGATTTATACATCTCTCTCATTCATGTCGGCCACATTCTAATACAGGTGGCAGAATAAGAGAACAGGCTTAAGGGTTTCTTATAGTTAGCACACTGAGCCTGCACCAACTCTCCAATGGAGTATTCCACCCAGACCCTATCGCCATAACCCCATGTATTAACCCTCCTAATCCTCTGTATCCTACACATCTTGAGACACTAAGGTGCAATTTTTTTTAGCATGGTCAGTCAACCTAATCTGCACATCTTTGGATCGATGGAGGAAACTGGAACACCCACTCAGACATGGGGAGAACGTGCAAACTCCACACAGTCAATCAAGGCTGGAATTGAGTTTGGGTTCCTGGTGCTGTGAGGCACCATTGCTAACTATTGTGTTACTGAGCTGCCCAAAGGTAGGTAACTCTGTGCTGCAGGCTATAGAACAATTGACAACATATACCTGATACTTAGAGTATATGTTATATGTAAATTAATGGACAAACTGTAGTCAGACACACCTCATAGAGTCATAGAGGTTTACAACATGGAAACAGTCCTTCGGCCCACTTTGTCCATGGCCTCCTTTTTAAAAAAAAAACCCTAAACTAATCCCAGTTGCCCACATTTGGCCCATATCCCTCTATACCCATTGTACCCATGTAACTATCTAAGTGCTTTTTAAAAGACAAAATTGTACTTGACCCTACTACACCTCTGGCAGCTTGTTCCAGACACTCACCACCCTCTGTGTGGAAAAAATTGCCCCTCTGGACACTTTTGTATCTCTCCCTTCTCACCTTAAACCTATGACCTCAAGTTTTAGACTCCCCTACCTTTGGCAAAAGATATTGACTATCTAGCTGACCTGTGCCTGTCATTATTTTATAGACCTCTAAGATTGCCCCTCAGCCTCCTATGCTGTAGAGAAAAAAGTCCCAGTCTATCTAGCCTCTCCTTATAACTCAAACCATCATATCCCGGTATCCTAGTATATCTTTTCTGCACGCTTTCTAGTTTAATAATATCCTTTCTATAATAGAGTGATAGAATTGCACACAGTATTCCAAGTGTGGCCTTACCAATGTCTTGTACAACTTCAACAAGATGTCCCAACTCCTGTATTTAATGTTCTGACCAATGAAACCAAGCATACCGAATGCCTTCTTCACCACTGTGTCTCCCAAGGAGCTATGAACATGTACCCCTAGATCTCTTTGTTCTGTACCTCTCCTCAACGCCCTACTATTAACTGAGTAATTCCTGCCCTGGTTCAATCTACTAAAATGCATGACCTTGCATTTGTGTAAATTAAACTCAACCTGCCATTCATCAGCCCACTGGCCCAGTTAATCAAGATCCCGTTGCAATTGGAGATAACTTGCTTCACTGTCCACTATGCCACCAATCTTAGTGTCATCTACAAACTTACTAACCATGCCTCCTATATTCTCATTCAAATCATTAGTGAACTCCAAAGTAAATAACATGCAACAAAAGCAGATTCCATGGATTGCTCAACAATCCATCTAGATGTTTTTCACATTGTGAGTGAACCAGCCTCATGAAAACTTTGTCTTTCTCGTGAGGATTTGCAATCTCCACATTTGAAGAACTCTCCTTGGCACTCTCTCTAAATGTCACTCCGTATTGGATAACTTCACCAAGGATCCATCTCCATGATTGCAATCTTGTCTTCGTGATTCCTTTCCCCTGGATCTACGAGTATATTTGAGCCTCACCTTCCAAGCATGTTTTCAGATCTTTGGCAGTGCCAAGCAGAATACCACTGTTCCAAAGGGCTATCTTTGACTGTGGGTAGTATGCTGAGGACTTAGCTGGCTTATGTCTAGGCTATAAGAACATAAGAAATAGGAGCAGGAGTAGGCCATCTAGCCCTTCGAGCCTGCCCCGCCATTCAATAAGATCATGGCTGATCTGTCGCTGCTCAGTTCCACTTTCCCGCTTTCTCCCCATAACCCTTAATCCCCTCTCTTATCAAAAACCCATCAACCCGCGTCTTAAAAATATTTAGCGAGGCAGCCTCCACCACTTCAACGGGCAGAGAATTCCAGAGATTCACCACCCTTTGAGTGAAGAAGTTCCTCCTCAACTCCGTTCTAAACCGCCCCCCTTTTATCTTGAGGCTGTGCCCCCTAGTCCTACTGTCTTTTTTGAGCGGGAAGAGTCTCTCCACCTCTATCCTATCCATCCCATTCATCATCTTATACGTCTCAATGAGATCTCCCCTCATTCTTCTAAACTCTAACGAGTACAAGCCTAGTTTATTCAGCCTCTCCTCATAGCTCAACCCCCTCAACTCCGGCATCAGCCTAGTAAACCTCCTCTGCACTCCCTCCAAGGCCAAAATATCTTTGCGCAGGTGCGGCGCCCAAAACTGCACACAGTACTCCAGCTGCGGCCTCACCAATGCTCTATACAGCTGCAGCAAGACCTCCCTACTTCTATATTCAATCCCCTTCGCTATGAAGGCCAGCATCCCATTCGCCTTCCTGACCACCTGCTGCACCTGCAAGCTGGGTTTTTGCGACTCAGTGGGTTCCCGGACACGCGTCCTCTGTTTGAACAGAGGGGAGTACGGTAGGATGAGAGAAGAATTGGCGAATGTGGACTGGGGGAGCGCGTTGGAGGGAGGGTCTGTTGAGGAGCAGTGGAGGATCTTTAAGGAGATCTTTCTTGGTGCTCAGTGGAAATTTATTCCGATGGTCAAAAAGGATAGTAGGAAGAGAGGTAATAAGCCGTGGATAACGAGGGAGGTGAAGGAAAGTGTTAAATTAAAAGCGGAGGAATTTAGAGTAGCTAAGAGTAGTGGGCGAGAAGAGGATTGGGAGAGGTTTAAATGTCAGCAAAGATTGACAAAGAAGTTGATAAAGAAGGGTAGGAGAAACTATGAAGCTGGGCTAGTGCTTAATATAAAAAAGGATAGTAAGAGTTTTTATAAATATATAAAAAGGAAGAGGCTGGTTAGGGTGAACGTTGGTCCTTTAGAGGATGAGAAAGGGGACCTAGTGGTAGGGGATGAGGATATGGCTAAGGTATTGAATAACTTTTTTGTTCCTGTATTCACGGAGGAGGACGTGAATAATTTGCTGGGTGTTAGCGATGGAAAGGTGGTAGGACTGGAGGGTCTTAATGACATTACTGTTACTAGAGAGGCGGTGCTCGACAGACTGGAGGGGGCTGATTGTGGACAAGTCCCCAGGACCGGATGGAATGCATCCGAGGGTTCTGAAAGAAATGACAGAGGTTATAGTGGATGCCTTGGTGGTTATTTTCCAGACGTCGCTGGATTCCGGGGAAGTGCCAATGTTACGCCGTTGTTTAAGAAGGGTGCCAGGCAAAAGGCGGGGAATTATAGGCCGGTTAGTTTAACGTCTGTGGTAGGTAAAATGTTAGAATCTGTCATTAAGGAGGAAATTGCGAGGCATCTTGAAGGGAATTGCTTGATAGAGCAGACGCAGCACGGTTTCATTAAAGGGAAGTCGTGTCTGACAAATTTACTGGAGTTCTATGAGGATGTGTCTAGGGCGGTGGATAGAGGAGAGCTGGTGGATGTGGTCTTTCTGGATTTTCAGAAGGCGTTTGACAAAGTACCTCACAAGAGGTTATTGCAGAAGGTCGAGGGACATGGAGTTGGGGGTAGGGTGTTAGCGTGGATAGAGGATTGGTTGTCAAATAGGAGGCAGAGAGTGGGGGTCAACGGGTGCTATTCGGATTGGCGGATGGTGACTAGTGGAGTGCCCCAGGGGTCGGTGCTGGGGCCTCAGCTTTTTACCATTTATATAGATGATCTGGAGGAGGGAACCGAGTGTAGGGTGTCGAAATTTGCTGATGACGCCAAGATTGGGGGAACGGCAAATTGTGCGGAGGGTGTGGAGAGTCTGCAGAAGGATCTAGATAGGCTGGGCGAATGGGCCAGGAAATGGCAAATGGAATTTAATGTTGGCAAGTGTGAGGTGGTCCACTTTGGTAGGAAGAATGGTAGGAAGGACTATTACTTACGGGGCGAAAAACTGCAGCAGGCGACGGTGCAGAGGGACCTCCTAAATATAGAATTTGAGCCCTGATCCAACTGGATCTCAAAATAATTATTTCATAAATTGAGTTTTATAGGGCAAGGAGCATTACTTTTTGAACTCTTCAAGGAGCATTACTTTTTGAAGTTTTTCAAGCATGATCTCACCCATTCACCCATCAAATGTGAGCTGCATATGCTGTTCAAATTTAGTGTATATCTGGTTCTGCTGTTTTTGGAGCGTGTAGAATTTTTAATGGTACACCACCAGCACCAGTTCGCATAAACTTAAGTATTTGCTACCTCATTGTTTGTCGAATGCTTATCAAGTAACGGGGAGTAGACTTAATGAATCTTGCCTGCAAATTTGCCTTGTAGAAGCAGCTCTCTAACCACCTTACTTGCTGAGCTACCTCCTCTTCTTTGCCAAGTTTAAGAATTAAATGGGCAAACTTGAATAAGGTACTCATAGGACAGTGATCAAGAACAGACCTGAGCTAGGGGCATTTTCAGTGGGTGTAGGGGACCTATCCCTATACTTCACATTCTTAACTCCTTTTTGCTGTTCTCTTTGGAAAGCTTGTTCCGTCTCCATTTTTCTGTTATTTCTGTCATTTGCTTTGGAATTCTATCTATGGCTGTTTCTGTTCTAACTAATTTCGCTAAAACCAAATTGGTTGTTGCAATTTCTCCAGGATTACAATCCAATTGTCTGGCCACTATTTTTAAAATTTTATATTTCTTCATTTGTTTGTTAAAACTCCAACTCCTAAGCAACACTTTTAAACTCTCAAGGGACAGAATCTTTAAACTATCAAAGTAGTTCTGTCTGTTCAGGAAAGGTACTGACTTTGAATGAGGACGTTTTAGCACTTGAATATTGTAAACCCAAGAACGTTTGCATAGCGGTCTTTTAAAAATTTGTCTCTAGGAAACAATTTACACCCTCCCCACGTGATTCTGTCTTGCTTCTGTGGCATCAGTCTGAGACTTGATCCCCCAAATTTCTGATCCAACCATGTGAGGAGGGATGAAATAATTGCCTTATTCTCTCACTCCAGGACTGACCATAACATGATAATGAATTAAGAGAGGATGTATTTCACCAATTCTATAGAAGTCCCACTTTCAAATTGTAAAGAATTAGTCAGATAGATCACCTTCGGTTAAGCAAAGGACAAGATAAATTTATTGAAACTTTCCTGGATTTAAAACATAGACCAGGCAAATCGCAAACACTACTCATAGTTTCACACATTCGTTTGGGCCCAGACACACACCAGTATAGATGGTAGAATGAGAGGATAAGCTTAAGGATTTTTTTACAGTTTGAGGGGAAAAAAACAAAGGCATTTTGTTAATTGTTCCTTGGATGGTCTGAATATGGTGATTCTCAGTATGTCTATTTTGTTCAGTTGTCGTCTTGGCTATTTAGTTGCTTGGAGCAGGTTTTCACAATTTATTCCCAAAAGACCTTGGTTTGCAGTTAGACATCTCCTCTCGGGATGGCTACTTTGCAAATCTAGACACACTATTTCTGAGAAAGAGATAGTGAGGGCACACCTACACCAGCTTGCTTAAGCACAGCATTGTCTTTGGACTTCTCTTTCTCCTGCTTGATAATCAGTCCCTTAAAGTACTTTGGCTATATATTCCATAGAAATTCTATTAGTTCATGTCTGCTGCAGGTGGAGAGTCTTTAACGCTCCCCAGGAATGTAGTGTCTTTTTTCTCATTCCACTTGGAATGCAGTTGTTTATTGTAGCAGTTTGGACAGTTTCCATTGTCTTTAGATGGTCCCAGTTTTTAAGAAAATTGAAATTAGAAATGGTACCTTTTTTTGCATGGATACAAAATTTGTTGAGTGACAGGGCACAGAGTAACAGTGAATGATTATTTTTTGGATTGTTGGTAGGTGTATGTATATAGGTTCCCCAGGGATCAGTGTTGAGACAGGACCACTGCCTCTCTTTTTATATATTAATTTGACCTATTATGTCATATGTGTTAGTATTCAATGAAAAGTATTGTTTCTTGTGTGCTATACAGACAAAGCATACCATACTTAGAGAGGGAAAGGAGAAAGTGCAAAATGTAATGTTACAGTCATAGCTAGGGTATAGAGAAAGATCAACTTAATACAAGATAGGTCCATTCAAAAGTCTGATGGCAGTATGGAAAAAGCTGTTCTTGAGTCGGTTAGAGTATGACTTCAGATTTTTGTATCTTTTTCCCGACAGAAGAAGGTGGAAGAGAGTATGTCCAGAGTGTGTGGGGTCCTTAATTATGCTAGCTGCTTTGCCGAGGCAGCGTGAAGTGTAGATAGAGTCAAGGGCTGGGAGGCTGGTTTGCGTGGTCGACAGAGCTTTGTTCAGGACCCTTCATAGTTTTTTGCTGTCTTGAACAGAGCAGGAGCCACACCAAGCTGCAATTCAGCCAGAAATAATGCTTTCTATGGTGCATCTGTAAAAATTGGTGAGAGTTGTAATGGATATGCCAAAGATCCTTAGCTTCCTGAGAAAGTGGAAGTGTTGATGAGCTTTCTTAACCATAGTGTCGGCATAGAGAGACCAAGACAGTTTATCGGTGATCTGGACACCTAGAAACTTGAAGCTCTTGACCATTTCCACTTCGTCTTCGTTGATGTAGACAGGGACATGTCCCCCACCACGCTTTCTGAAGTAGATGTCTATCTCTTTCACTTAGTTGACATAATGACCTAGACTTAGATATGCAGGGTACTTAGGAAGTATTATGAGCTGTGAGGAGGATGGTGTTAAAGTTCCAAAGGAAATAGGAATGGGTGAACAAGTGGCAGATGAAATTTAATGCAGAGAACTGTGATGCATATAAAAACAAATTGTTGGAAATTGGGCAGTAAACCTGTGGCAATAATAGGGATGTTTAAGGAGTCTTCAGGAAGGGTTGTACCAGAAAAGGAAATGGGTGTTAAATCAGTGGCAGTGGTGCACGTGACTGGAATTTCCACATAGAAAACTGAAGATTGTAAGAAACCCATTGCATCTGATGTTTTTACCATGGGAATAGTGAGGGGTTTATACTTGAAGGGGAAATTGCTCCTTTTTTTTGCCCAAGAAAGATTATTATTCAGCTCGGATCTTATTGTTAGCAAGTTTAGAAAGTTAATTGAATCAGAATGTATTCATGCAGAGCATTGATGCATTACATAAAGTGATGAAGTGGTCTTGTATCGTTAGAATTGTTCCAAAATTACCTATTTAAATATGCACTTAATATTGGGAAATGATATTGACAATGTTATTTTTCCACAACCTGGGATAGTATGCCACAATTTGGGAATAGTTTCTGTGAGCTATATTTTCTTATCTGTGTTCCAATAAAGGAAAAAACTGATGTTAGAGGAGAAACTGATGGAATGATTCTAGTAATAGACAGTGCCGAGATAGCAAAAGTGTTTGCAGAATTTCCAAGTCAAAGTTCACCACCAAAAGACATTGGAGTGACTGTAAAGGGTTAATGACAGGTAACACTGAGTTAAATGATACTGTCAGTACTGAAATAACATAAGAATTAACTATGCCTGTCAGTGTTGAGATACAGGGCAAATCTGGAAAAATCCAGGCATCTGGACGGAGTTCAAAAGCCTAGTTATGACTTCAAAATGACTGGAATAAAGTAATTTGTGAATTGCATGGAAATAGTGAAGTCTTCAAAAGAAAATTTAAGATTGAAAAAGAGGATACTGTTGATATTGTGCAGAAATAATTAAATAAAATTTGATGTGAATGGAATCATGAGAAACTGAAAGGTAATAAATTCTTTAAAGATGAGATCAAACAAGAATATCAAACTTTTTTGCTCAAGTGTAAAAAGCATCTCAATGATATTCTTAAAGTGGCTAAGGAAGATTTTGTTCAAAGAAGGAACAAGTTGTTGGGACAAACAGAAGTTACTTTGAACTTAAATGAAAAAAGAGATTTTAAAATGCTTGGCTCTGGAAAATGAATTTAAAATGGGATTACAACTGCAGTTAATTAAGAGTCTAGCAAGTTAACTATGAACCTAGCTGTGGAGTTTAAAGATGAAAAAGCTACAGACTTTGAGGACAGGAATGTTCAAAAGCTGAAATCAGCATAGACACTCCTTAAAGACTAAGCTTGAAAATTCATCTGTACGAAACAATGAGGAATCTTCTTTTGCAGATTAATCTTTGGACTATAATTATTGTAAGAAGAAAAGTTTCAGAAAATATAATTAAGAAGTACAAATTTTCACCTTAAACTGGGCATGGAATTTAGCAGAGTGCTGATGGACTTGTGAACTTCATTGGACAATGGGGTATGATTGTCAGTATTGCATGTTTAGGATAGTGTTAACATATACACCATTGTAAATTGTAATATTCTAAATGGTAAATTAAAATGCATCACTTGGTGTCAGATTTACATTTTTTGATGTGCAGGTGTTGCGAATATCTAATTAATATTTTAGCTTTATTTCTGGGACAATTAAAGTTTCATTGTAGAAAAATGGGATAAATGCAGCTAAATTAGCTTGAAATCTATTCCACTTAAAAGGTTAGGGCCATGTTGATTTTTATTCATTCATAGGTTGTGGTAAGACCAGCATTTATTGCCCGTCCCTAATTGCCACTGAACTGAGTGGCTGTGGATCTGGTTTCATGTGTAGACTAGACTTAGTAAGGTTGGCAGATTTCCTTCCCTAAAATATATTGATGAACCAGATGATTGTTACAACATTTGATGGTTTTGTGGTCACTATTACTGAGGCAACTTTTAGTTCCAGGTGCTTTTAATTAATTGAATTCCATCACCTGCTGTTATTACAGTATGTATGTGGCTGTCTCTTAAGAGGTTAACAGCTAGAAAAGAAAGATTCTATAATAGGGGAGAATACTCAACTGGAGAGTTGGAGATGCATTGTCAACATTGATTGCAAATAAGTGCTGTCCAGAATTTTAGGAGTTAGTGCTAAATTAGTTTTAAAATAGTGAATGAATCCTGAAAGGCTCTGGTTTAAGGAGATAGGTGGAGCCAAAGAAGGTTCTCTCGCTTCCGTGTGCTTACTTTGAGGGAGTTAGCAACAATTTGAACTTTGTCTGGTTTGCAGCTCACAAAAAGACCATCAGGAGATGAGCAGTCATTGAGGCATTTCAAGTTGAAAGTAGTGCTTGAGGGAATTCAGAGGTGAAAGTAAGTTGTTGAAATCCCTTGTAAGGGAGTCGGTTTTGACAAGATTTTGTGATTCACTTGTCACTGATGTCTGGATGGATTGCTGAGAAATCCATTGGATCAGTTGTGATCGCATCTGCCATTTAATGTGCAGTTTGGTATATTCAACCACAGTTTCTGTTAATTCATATTTACCTCATTAATTCTGAGTATAAAGGTTAAGATAGGTATTGCAGATTGTTTGTTTGATTTTCCTGACTTTGTATAGTGAAGTTTATTTTGTTGTATAAAACCATAGTATATTTAAGCTTTATTCTAGTGGCTAACTGGGATTTCAACATTGTGTGCTTTAAGCAAAATGTTACTTTCGGATCATAACAGTTGACATGTTCTTGAAAGTTGATGAACTGCTTTAAGAATGTAAAACATCTAATGTTCCTTGGAATCTTTTCAATGAAACTGCCAGGAAAGACATCAACAGATTTATGAATTCTGACAGTATTTCAGAATATTTAATGAAAAAAATGCATGATAGTGATGAGGTCAGACTGGCTGTTAGCTTTTATATCTTCTTTCTGTATTTTGTTTGCCTGGTGGAGGAAACAGATTTTTGGAAAATGTAGTTCTATGGATAGAATCATAGAAATTTACAGCACAGAAGCGAGAGCATTTGGCCCAGCGTTCATGTGTTGGCTCTTTGAAAGAGCAATTCTGCTTAGTCCCATGTTCCTGAATTTTGTCCATAATCCCATCTTGAGCAGCTGTTGAACTGCCTTGTAAAATTATTTTTGGAATCAGTTGCCATCACTTTTTTAGATGGGGTTCCAGAGCTTGACAGCTGTGAACACACTTTTCCATATCTCCTACCAAGGTTCAGAATAACTTTATTGCTTTTGCGCACTCTGTCTCTATTCATAATACCAGGGATCCCATATACATTTTTAACAACCTTATCAACCTGCCACCCTCAAAGATTCCTACTTCCTCCCCCATCCCCTGTTTAAGCTTCCGGACTGGTCCTGATGTTCCAGGAATCAGAAGCCTCCACCTTACGCGATGTAATAATTTTGTCTGCAATGGTAGTGTTTTGCGCAGCCCCATGACCCTTTTTTTTCAAATTTTATCCTCATAAATGGGTGGCACAGCACCAGGGACTGTGAACATAAGAAATAGGAGCAGGAGTAGGCCATCTAGCCCTTCGAGCCTGCCCCGCCATTCAATAAGATCATGGCTGATCTGAAGTGGCTCAGTTCCACTTTCCCGCTTTCTCCCCATAACCCTTAATTCCCTTGCCTACCAAAAACCAATCTACCCATGTCTTAAATATATTTAGTGAGGTAGCCTCCACCACTTCAACAGGCAGAGAATTCCAGAGATTCACCACCCTTTGAGTGAAGAAGTTCCTCCTCAACTCCGTTCTAAACTGCAACCCCCCCCCTTATCTTGAGGCTGTGCCCTCTAGTCCTGTTGTCCTTTCTGAGTGGGAAGAATCTCTCTACCTCTACCCTATCCCTCCCCTTCATTATCTTATACGTCTCTATAAGATCCCCCCCTCATCCTTCTAAACTCCGAGTACAGACCCAGTCTATTTAGTCTTTCTTCATAGTCCAACCCCCTCATCTCTGATATCAGCCTAGTGAACCTCCTCTGCACTCCCTCCAAGGCCATAATATCCTTGCGCAAGTGCGGCGACCAAAACTGTAGACAGTACTCCAGCTGCGGCCTCACCAATGCCCTGTACAGTTGCAGCAAGACCTCCCTGCTTTTATATTCTATCCCCTTCGCTATAAAGGCCAGCATCCCATTTGCCTTCTTGATCACCTGCTGCACCTGCAGACAGGGTTTTTGCAACTCATGCACAAGGACCCCCAGGTCCCTCTGCACCGTAGCATGCTGCAGCTTTTCACCCTTTAAATAGTAATCCCTCCTACTATTATTCCTGCCAAAGTGGATAACCTCACACTTGCTAACATTGTACTCCATCTGCCACGTCCTCGCCCACTCGCTCAGCCTATCTAGATCCCTCTGCAGACTTTCCACACCCTCCGCACAATTTGCTTTTCCACTCATCTTTGTGTCGTCAGCAAATTTTGTCACCCTACACTCTGCCCCCTCCTCCAGATCATCTATATAAATGGTAAATAGCTGAGGCCCCAGCACCGATCCCTGCGGCACTCCACTAGTTACCAACTGCCAATCAGAATAATGGTTTGATTCCAGCCTTAGGGGACTATCTGTGTGGAATTTGCACATTTTCTCTGTGTCTGTATTGGTTCCCTCCAAGTACCTCGCTTTGTTCCCATAGTTCAAAGATGTGCAGGGTGGGTGGATTGGCCATGCTAAATTGATCTTCACAGAAACAAAGTACTGAAGAAGGTCACTTGGCCCATCCTGCCTATCTGGCACTTTGGTAAAACAGTAGTGTGTGGTCCTGCAAAGCTGTTTTTGTCTAAAATCTCTTAGTCCTTCATTCTCAACTACCTGTCCAACTCTCTTTTTATGGAATTAACTTCCATCATTTTTTCAGGTGTGTTCCTGATCCTGACAACTTGAGTAAAAACATGGGCAGCATGGTGGCACAGTGGTTAGCACTGCTGCCTCACAGTGTCGGGGATCTGGGTTCAATTCCGGCCTTAGGTCACTATGTGGAGTTTGCACATTCTGCCCCCATCTGCATGGGTTTCCTCCAGGTGGTCCAGTTTCCTCCCACAGTCCAAAGATGTGCATGTTAGGTTGACTGGCTATGCTAAATTGTCCCTAGTGTCGGAGGATTAGTAGTGTAAATATTGGGGTTACAGGAATAGGGCCTGGGTGGGATTGTGACTGGTGCAGACTCAACGGGCCGAATGGCCTCCTTCTGTAGGGATTCAATGATTTCCTGTCATCTCTTATCTAGATTTTTTGCCAATGGTTTTGAATCCAATAACCTATTACCAAAAGGAGTAATTTCCTACATATCTAATAAAACCACTCATCTCAAAATCCTCTATTAAGCATTCTCTTAAGTTCCCATTTCCAAGGAGAATGATCCAAACATTTCCAGCTTCCTGTTAGAACCAAGGTCTGTCGTCCATGGAAACCTCCTTTGTATATTTTCTGAGGCATTTTACATGTTTCTTGAAATGTGTTACCCAAAATGTCCCTAACACTTCAGCTGAGATCCATCCAATGGTTATAAATGTTGTCATGGTCTCTTATTTCTCATAAACTTAAGAAAGCCAATTTTTTTTAGTATGTCATCAATTTGCACTGCTCTCTTAAGGATTTGTGTTTACGAGCATTCAAGGACTCTGCTCGGTAACACTTCCGAATTGTTATTTATATACAGTACCTTGTATTTCCATTTTAGTCCTCCTGTAGTGCATCACTTCACATTTCTCCATGTGAGACCACATCTGCTTTGTTGACTTCACCATCCTGCCTATCATCTTGAAGTCCATATCATTCTCATCACGATTATTTTACAAAGTATCATATTATCTGCAGATTTTACAATGCTTCCTACACTTGAATAAAGGCAAAATACTGCAGATGCTGGAATCTGAAACAAAAATGGAGAATACTGGAAAATCTCAGCAGGTCTGACAGCATCTGTGGAGAGAGAATAGAGCCAACTTTTTGAGTCAGTATGACTCTGCATCAGAGCTGAAGACAAGAAAAATAGGACAAGGTTTATACTGAGGTTGAGGTGATGGAGGCTGTCCCACTGAACTAATTTCTTCCAGTCTTGATTCCATTTTCTCTCGTCTTGTCCAGTCCCTTCCCTAAATTCCTCTGATGCCCTATGCCAGATCAACAACTTTCAGTTCCCTGACTTAAACTGCCTCCTCCTCACCATGGATGTCCAATCTCTCTACACCTCCATACTCAGCCTGGATGGCCTGAGAGTTCTTTGCTTCTTCCTCAAACAGAAGTCTGGACAATTTCTATCCACCACCACTCTCCTCTGGCTGAACTTGTTCTTTCACTCAACAATTTCTCCTTTAACTCATCTTATTTCCTCCAAGTAAAAGGTGTGGCTATGAGCATGTGTGTGGGTCTCAATTATGCTCATCTCTTTGTAGTGTATGTGGGGTATTCCCTATTCCAATCCTAATTCAGCCCCCTCCTACAACTTTTTCATCGGGATGTCAACAACTATTTTGGTGCCTTTTCGTGCTCTTGCCCGGACTGGAAAAAAATTTATCAATTTCGTTTCTGGCTTTCACCCCACCTTCACCATCACATGGTTTATCTCTGACAGTTCTCTTTCTTGACCTCTGTCTCCATTTCTGGTGATGGACTGTCCACCACTACCCATTACAAGCCCCACTGAATCTCACAGCTATCTTCACCACAGCTCTTCACACCCCACATCCTGTAAAGGACTCCCATCTTATTCTATTCTCTCTGTTCCTTCACCTCTGCTGAATCTCTTCCAATTATGCCACTTTCCAAAACGGCACTGCTGATATGTCTTCCCTCTTCCTCAATCATGATTTTCAACCTACCGTGGTTGATAGGGCTCTGAATTGTATCTGACTCATCTGCCAGGCCATTGCTCTCACTTCGCCTCCGCTCCATCCCAGAACCAGGATAGGGTCCCCCTTGTCCTCATTTTTCACCCCATCAGCCTCCACACTCAAAGGATCATCCACCGCAATTTCTGCCAACTCCAGCATAGTGCCCCTGAACATCTGCCCATCATTCCCCCGTCAGCATTCTGCAGGGACTATTCCCTCTGGGACACCCTGATCTACTCCTTTATCACACCTGATGCCTCATCAACCATCAACAGAACCTTCCTAAGCAATTGTAGGAGATGCAACACCTGCCCCTTCACCACCTCATTGCTCACCATCCCAAGGCCTCAACGCTCTTTTCAGTTGAAGCAGCACTTCATCTGCACTTCCTTTAATCTGATCTATTGCATTCGCTGCTCCAAATGCGGACTGGGTGACTGTTTTGCAGGACATCTTTGGTCCGTCCGCAAGCAGGACCTAGACCTTCCTGTGGCTTGTCATTTCAACATACCACCCTGCTCTTCTGTCCACATATTTGTCCATGACCTTTTGCAATATTTCAATGAAGCCAGCATTAACTGGAGAAATAGCATCTCATCTTCTGATTTGGCACTTTACAGACTTTGGGACTGAACGTTAAGTTCAACAACTTAGGGTGGCATGGTAGCATGGTGTTTACACTGCTGCTTCACAGCTCTAGAGACCTGGGTTCGATTCCTTGCTTGGGTCACTGTCTGTGTGGAGTTTGCACATTCTCCTCATGTCTGCGTGGGTTTCCAATGGGTGCTCTGGTTTCCTCCCACAGTCCAAAGATATGCGGGGTAGGTTGATCGGCTAAGCTAAAATTGCCCTTTTATGTCCTGAGATGCGTAGTTTAGAGGGATTAGTGAGTAAATGTGTCGGGATATGGGGATAGGGTCTGGGTGGGATTGTGGTTGGTGCAGACTCGATGGGCCAGATAGCCTCTTTCTGCACTGTAAGGTTTCTATGATTTTATAAACTTCAGAGCATGAACTCTTTCTGCCACCTTCACTTCATTTCCATTTTAGTTTATTTCATTTCTTCTTTTCATTTTATTAATCCAATTTTATTACTTTATGTTTTTACTTTTCCATTTCTACAGTTTTGCTTTCAGTCTTGTTTCACTGCCCCTCATCTCTCTCTCACACACACTCACACACACTCCCCCCCCCCCCCCCCCCCCCAATCTCACTAGGGCCATCTGCCACAAAAATCAAATCAATTAGATGGAGCACCAATGGTTTTAAATTGGTGCGTCATTATTTCTTTTGATTTTTATGAAAACAAGTTTGAATGCAAATATGTTTGATTAGTGTATTAGCCTCGAGTTGTTGGCTAGTGTATTGCCAATTTTAATATGTTACTGCCACTTGAGTGGCTGACCCATTGACTGATTGTGATGCATTACTGGTCAACCTCCTGTGCTATTGGAGATGATCAGTTTTATGTTCTGCTGGTCACCCCCAACCTATTATGTTTTATATCATCCCACTCCTTTGAACTTCCCAGTCGACTCCTTTCTTCTGTGGTCAACCCACCTTGCCTTTAACCATTCATCCGCTACTTTAGAATTCAAAAAAATAATCAGTTCAAATTGAAGACCGAAATTGTTTGTCTATCTTTTTTTATTTGTCTCGTGTATTTGTGTGCGTGTCTTGTTCTCATACATGCTGTACTCTTTTTGCCCCTTTTTCTCAAGCTGTTCCCAGATGCTTGTGTATGCGTATTGTTGGCTTAACGCATTTAGCCTTAAAGTTTACGAGAATTATTTTTAGTTCGAACACTGAATCCTTTTCTCTACTTTTACTTTTTCCCCCCAAAAGTGAATGTTTCTGTGTTCTATCACAAAGTTAATGAATATTTTCTAATTTTCTTAAAATTTGAGTGCTAAGAGTCAGAAGTTACTTGATTCATATAGCCAAACAAGGTATAAATCTATCCTGGCAAAGTGGGCACACATCATTTGCTGAGTCTGCACAAACCAAATTCATCTTGCAGTCATGGTCCCCAGTTCTTTTGAAAAAGGCTGCTGCTTTCAATAAAATTTTAACCTGTTTTAAGTGTTAGATTTGCTTGTGGGAGAGCACTTTGAAGATAGTGACCACAATTCAATGTTCTTCATTATTACAGTTGAGAGGGATAGGGTCACACGGCAGGGTAAGGTTTATAATTTGGGCAGAGGTAGTAATGATGCGATTAGGCAAGAATTAGGGAGCATTAGATGGGAACAGAAACTGTCAGGTATGGGCACAAACGAAAAGTGGAGTTTTTTTTTCAAGGAACAAATACTGCATGTCCTTGATAGGTATGTCCCTGGCAGGCAGGGAGGAAATGGCTGAGTTAGGGAACCATGGTTCACAAAGGAGGTTGAATGTCTTGTCAAGAGGAAAAAGGGACCTTATGTAAGGATGAGAAAACAAGGTTCAGTTGGGTTGCTTGAGGGTTACAAGGTAACTAGAAATGAGCTTTAAGAAAAAGGGCGTAGGAGAACTAGGAGGGGGCATGAAAAGTCCTTGGCGGGTCAGATAGAGGAAAACCCCAAGGCTTTTTACTCTTATGTGAGAAATAAAAGAATGACTAGGGTGAGGTTAGGAGAGAATACAGTCGAGGTTTACCAGGATGTTGCCTGGTATGGAGGGTCTTAGCTATGAGGAGAGATTGGGTAAACTGGGGTTGTTCTCCCTGGAAAGACAGAGAATGAGGGGAGACCTAATAGACCTAATGTACAAAATTATGAAGGGTATAGATAGGGCGAACAGTGGGAAGCTTTTTCCCAGGTTGGAGGTGACGATCACAAGGGGTCACGGGCTCAAGGTGAGAGGGGCGAGGTTTAACTCAGGTATCAGAGGGACTTTTTTACACAGGGTGGTGGGGGCCTGGAATGCACTGCCAAGTAGGGTGGTGGAGGCGGACATGCTGGGATTGTTTAAGACTTACCTGGATAGTTACACAAGCAGACTGGGAATGGAGGGATATAAACGTAAGAACATGGAGCAGGAGTAGGCCATCTAGCCCTTTGAGCCTGCCCCGCCATTCAATAAGATCATGGCTGATCTGAAGTGGCTCAGTTCCGCATTCCCGCTTTCTCCTCATAACCCTTAATTCCCTTGCCTACCAACAACCTATCTACCCGTGTCTTAAATATATTTAGCAAGGTAGCCTCCACCACTTCAACAGGCAGAGAATCCCAGAGATTCACCACCCCTTGAGTGAAGAAGTTCCTCCTCAACTCTGTTCTAAACTGGACCCCCCCTCCCCCCCCGAGGCTGTACCCTCTAGTCCTGTTGTCCTTTCTGAGTGGGAAGAATCTCTCTACCTCTACCCTGTCCATCCCTTTCATTATCTTATACGTCTCTATAAGATCCCCCCCATATCCCTCTAAACTCCGAGTACAGACCCAGTTTATTTAGTCTCTCTTCATAGTCTAACCCCTTCATCTCCGATATCAGCCTAGTGAACCTCCTCTACTCCCTCCAAGGCCAAAATATCTTTGCGCAAGTGCGGCGACCAAAACTGCACACATTACTCCAGCTGCGGCCTCACCAATGCCCTGTACAGTTGCAGCAAGACCTCCCTGCTTTTATATTCTATCCCCTTCGCTATAAAGGCCAGCATCCCATTCGCTGCCTTGATCACCTGCTGCACCTGCAGACAGGGTTTTTGCAACTCATGCACAAGGACACCCAGGTCCCTCTGCACTGTAGCATGCTGCAGCTTTTCACCCTTTAAATAGTAATCCCTCCTACTATTATTCCTGCCAAAGTGGATAACCTCACACTTGCTAACATTGTACTCCATCTGCCACGTCCTCGGCTACTTGCTCAGCCTATCTAGATCTCTCTGCAGACTTTCCACTCCGTCCGCACAATTTGCTTGTCCACTCATCTTTGTGTCATCAGCAAATTTCGTCATCCTACACTCTGCCCCCTCCTCCAGATCATCTATATAAATGGTAAATAGCTGAGGCCCCAGCACCGATCTCTGCAGCACTCCACTAGTTACCAACCGCCAATCAGAAAAGCACCCATTGATACTAACTCTCTGCCTCCTATTAGACAACCAATCCTCTATCCACGCTAATACCTTATCCCCAACTCCATGCCCCCTAACCTTTTGAAGCAACCCTTTGTGCGGGACCTTATCAAACGCCTTTTGAAGATCGAGAAACACTACATCCACCGGTTCCCCTCTGTCTACCGCACTAGTCACATCCTCGTAGAATTCCAATAAATTCGTCAAACACGACTTCCCCTTAACGAATCCTTGCTGTGTCTGTTCTATCAAACAATTCTTCTCTAGGTGCCTCGCTATTTCTTCTTTGATAACGGATTCAAGCATTTTTCCAACAACAGATGTTAAACTAACTGGCCTATTATTCCCTGCCTCTTGCCTGCTACCTTTTTTAAACAGCGGCATAACATTAGCCGTTTTCCAATCTTCTGGCACTTCCCCAGAATCCAGCGAAGTTTGGTAAATAATCACTAAGGCATCCACTATCACCTCTGCCATTTCCTTCAGAACCCTGGGATGCATTCCATCTGGTCCTGGGGACTTGTCCACCATCAGTCCCGCTAGTCGATCAAGCACTACCTCTCTAGTGACAGTAATCGCATTCAGGCCCTCAACTCCGACCATCCTTCTATCTTTAATATCTGGCAAACTATTCGCGTCCTCCTCTGCGAAGATCGAGGCAAAAAACTTATTTAAGGCCTCAGCCATTTCCTCATCTCCCACCACTAAATCCCCCCTCTCATCCTCTAAGGGTCCAACATTCACACTAGCCTGCCTCCTCCACTTTATAGATTTGTAAAAACTCTTACTGTCCTTTTTTATATTTAGTGCTAGTTTAGCTTCATAGTCTATCCTTCCTTTCTTTATCAACTTCTTAGTCAATCTTTGTTGATTTTTAAACCTCTCCCAATCTTCTACTTGCCCACTACTTTTAGCTACTCTAAACGCATCAGCTTTTAATTTAATACTCTCCTTTATTTCCTTCGATAACCACGGCTGATTATCCCTTCTCCTACATTCCTCCTTTACCATTGGAATATATTTCTGCTGAGCACCGAGAAAGATCTCCTTAAAGATCCTCCACTGCTCCTCAGGTCTAGTTGGTCCAATGGTCTAGTTGGACCAATGAGCGGCACAGGCTTGGAGGGCCAAAGGGCCTGTTTCCTGTGCTGTACTGTTCTTTGTCCTTTGTTCTTTTGTCAGTCAAGGATAGGAGTGGGAACTTGTGCATGGAGTCAGAAGAGATAGGTGAGGCATTGAATGAATCCTTTCCTTTATTGCTTGCTAAGGAGAGGGGCCATGTTTTTGGGGATGAGAGTGTGATACAGACTGATAGGATGGAGGAGGTAGATGTTCTGAGGGGGGATGTATTAGCAATTTTGAAAAATCTGAGCGTGGATAAGTCCCCTGGGCCAGATGGGATACATCCTAGGATTGGTGGAGTAGTGGATGTAGTGGATGAGGTGGAGGGCTCTTGTACGCTGCAAAGAGACATTGATAGGATGCAGAGCTGGGCAGAAAAGTGGCAGGTGGCTTTTAACCTTGATAAGTGCAAGGTGATTAATTTTGGTAGGACAAATTTGAATGCGGATTACAGGGTCAACGGCAGGATTCTGAGGAATGTGGAGGAACAGAGAGACCTTGGGGTTCATATCCACAGATTTCTGAAGGTTGCCACTCAAGTTGATAGAGCCATGAAGAAGGCTTATGGTGTGTTAGTGTTTATTAACAGGGGGTTTGAGTTTAAGAGCCACGGGGCTGCAACTATACCAGACCTTGGTGAGACTACATTTGGAATATTGTGTGCAGTTCTGGTCACCTCATTATAAGAAGGGTGTGGAAGCATTGGAGAGAGTGCAGAAGAGATTTACCAGGATGCTGCCTGGTTTGGAGGGTAGGTCTCATGAGGAAAGGTTGAGGGAGCTGGGGCTTTTCTCTTTAGAGCGGAGGAGGATGAGAGGTGACTCAGTAGAAGTTTATAAGATGATGAGGGGGATAGATAGAGTGGACGTGCAGAGACTATTTTCTCGGGTGGATGTTGCTGTTACTAGGAGGCATAACTATAAGGTTCATGGTGGGACATGTAGGAGAGATGTCTGAGGTAGATTCTTTACTAGAGAGTGGTTGGGGTGTGGAATGCACTGCCTGCTGTGATAGTGGAGTCAGACACTTTAGGAACTTTGAAGTGGTTGTCGGATAGGCACATGGAGCGCACCAGAATGATAGGGACTGGGATAGCTTGATCTTGGGTTTGGACATAGCTCAGCACAACATCGAGGGCCGAAGGGCCTGTACTGTTCTATGTTCTAAATAACAAAAACAATTTAGAGTGTAATTTTAACAGTGTTGTTAGGAGATATATAGTGTTTTAAATCCTGTTTTAGTCATTGTATTGGACATTAAAAACTCAGTTGATGGAAGAAAAGCTAGTAGATAGGAAAGTAAAACTCAGAAGTTCTTTCTGAGTGACTTGTTTGGCATGTATAGGTACTGTGAAATAGCAGCTTAATACTTCTGATATATTGGAAATATGTCAGTGCCACCTACAGGACTAATCAGTATTGTACTTGTAATTTGATTTTAATGGGATGTTCATTGAATTTACAGAATTCCATGTATATTAAGTTGGTTACATAATTGTGTAAAACCGGAACCATTTCTGCTTGGCAAAATCTCGTACCGCCCCAAGACTGGAAATTACCACCTGAGATCAATAGATCTTTAAATAGTAGTCAAATTCTTCATTCTGCCTGCGATGAATCCCACAGCGGGCAGAAAAGTTAGCCCCATGTATTTGAATATGAGCATTTACTGGTAGTGTATCATTTCCAAGTTAGTGTCTTCCTAAAACTTGGTACAAATTGGCATTTGTGTCTTTTAATAAGGGACCATATCTTCAGTTTTTTTTTGTTTTCCTTGTCTTTTCAACTTTTAATTCAGTTGTTTTTTTTAAATTTTATATTCATGTTTATCTAGATTATTTGTATACCTGAATCTAAAGTGCAACAGTAGTCTAGAATTTCTGTCGATAGCATACTATAATGTTTGAACACAGTTTAATTCTTTAATGATTGAATCTCATTCTCTTTTGTTTAAATTAATTATTAATAATGGAGTTTGATAAACTCTGAAATATATTACTGTTCTGTAATATTTACAGAAAAGCAATTGAGGACAAGATGTAAATTGAGCCAAACTTTCAAAATTAGTCTTGTGCTTCAAAATGGAATTCAATTTATTGTAGAAAATGATTTTTAAGTTTTCAATAAACTGGTTGAAATTGGTATTTTTCTACATATCTAGCAGTAAGGATTTTAAAAAATAAATTGATGTGGAGTGCACTACTTCAGTGCATTTCTGTTATATCTTGATGCTAATAAGTTCTGACATTCTGCCTTCTGAGATGCTTTAACAAAGCTGCTTTACCAACATGCGAACTGCTACGTGACTTCCAGTTATCCACCTTGCAGAATCACAAATTCAGTGCTTAGTTGCAGTGCAGTTAGTTCAGTGCACCAGATGAGGTAGGTTGCATTTGTTTTTTTGGTGGGATAGTATTTTAGAATTCTATAAGAATGTAAAGAAATGTTAAAGTACACAGTACAGTGGGGTATTCCTTTTTTTTGATTATAATCTTTGTTGAAATTCACATAGCAGGTAATGTAGGAGAGAAATACTTTGCTATGGTTTATTGCCTGTCTAATGTGATGGGATGCTAGATTAATCTGTTTTTAGTGTTTTTGTATTGGGATGCCAAAATAAATTTTCATATGTTTTCATTAACCATGATTCAGAATAGCTATTCAATAATTGTTAGATATTTCTAATTTATGTGATCATATAATAATTGAATGCTGCTAATTGAATATTATGCATGGCTTCAACCCTGGCTAATGGTTTTCATCAAGTACATTTGTGGCTTATAGCTTTCAAAATATGTTTCTTTTTAAATAAACCTGTACATTTTGCCTTAACTTGACTAATTTTCCTATGTTACTAAATAGAGCATGTGCAGTGTTTTAGATTTCTTGATAGGACTCTCCAATTCTTTCTGTGTAAAATTGCAGCTGCAACATTGACTCATTAAAGATTATTGATTTTTTTTTTGCTGTTCGAGTTTGGAAGAACTCAAATGGAAATATCAACACTTGCTACAGAGAATCTTCAGAATTGCACTTTGCAGTAACTTGCAGAGAAATGAAATCATAGTTTTACACAACTAGTGTATTTTAAATTGATGATCAGCTTTTTAGAAAATTACAATTCTATGGCCAGTAAGAAAGCTGAAAATTTTTGAGTGGTGCTTTGGAAGCGATGTTGGTGGTTTAGTGATGCATATTACCCTGCCCATTGAGCATACACACAGATGTTTGTCTATATATAGCCATTTATGACTTAATGGTGCTACTGAACCATATGTGAATTTAGAGTGTCTTTCAAGTTTCACTCTTAACATTCATTCATTGACCAATTTGAGGGTACATCTACTTTTTTTGATTTCAGTGGACAAAAGTATTAACAAAGGACAGTTACACTTCAGTGTAGTTCGAGCCAATATAGAAACTTAGAAGAAATATTTGTTATGTTGATATGTATTAAGATGAGCTTTCAACACTGTCATACTATTTAATAGAATGGTGTTTTTATGAGTAAAGGTGCATTTCATGCAGACTTCATGATTGACTAGATATGAATGTTAAGTTTAGCTCGGTTGATTTTCCACATAACCTCAAGTTTATCCACTTACCTGAGTGCTTCCTCAGACTTACATTACTAAGCTGTATAATTTATCAAGAATGGGATATTGTTGATCTTGGCGTGTTAATCATAGAATCCCTGCAGTGCAGAAGGAAGCCATTTGCCCCATTGAGTCCACACTGATCACAATACCACCCAGGCCCTATTCCTGTAAACCCACATACTAACTCTTTTTTTAATCCCCTGACACCATGGTCAATTTAGCATAATCAATCAACCTAAAGCACCCATCTTTGGACTGTGGGAGGAAACCAGAGCACCTGGAGGAAACCCATGCAGACACAGGGAGAATGTGCAAACTCCACACTGACGGTGACCTGAGGCTGGAGTTGAACCCAGGTCCCTAGCGCTGTGAGGCAGCAGTGTGCACTTTGTCACCATGTTACCTAAGCTGTAGAAGTTTCTGGTGCATTTATGACTTGATGTTATATAAATAATTGAACGTTGCAGTAGTAAATTGAGGCACTTATAAGTAAAATTAAATGCCTTTCGGGTCACGTGTTGTAAACATAAGAAAGGCTGTGTTTTTTGCAAACTCTGGCGCTACTAATCTTTTAATCCTTTTATGCAGAACCTTTAATTAGCTAATCTTGGAGTGCATGTTCTGTGCTATATTCCTTGAAAATCCTTGTTAAGTTGGGGTGATTGGGAGCGTAGTAAAGTCAAGAAAATCCTCGATTGATTAAGGCTGTCGGAGACAGCCAGATTGGGGCCTTGTTCACCGTAGTGGTTTAGCTGGTGAGTGGGCTCACACTCTGGTGATGTTGTAGACATTGAGATACCGACTGTCTTAGTGGGTAAAGTTATAGATGACAGTCTCAGCTCCCTGGTGCAAATTATTGGTACTCATGTTGATGAGCTGCAAGATATCCAAAAGAAAATGAATGAAGTGAAGGAAAGAATCCTGTCAGCCAAGTGGGCAGCTTCTTTGAAGGTCCTTGGAAATTCTGCTTCATGGTATGTTAGACATCCTGCCTAATTCATGCCTGGGTTCAGTCTACACTTCCCGCTCAGAAAGGACAGTAGGACTAGGGGGCACAGCCTCAAGATAAAGGGGGGGCGGTTTAGAACGGAGTTGAGGAAGAACTTCTTCACTCAAAAAGGGTGGTGAATCTCTGGAATTCTCTGCCCGTTGAAGTGGTGGAGGCTACCTCGCTAAATATTTTTAAGACGCGGGTTGATGGGTTTTTGATAAGAGAGGGGATTAAGGGTTATGGGGAGAGGGCGGGAATGTGGAACTGAGCCACGACAGATCAGCCATGATCTTATTGAATGGCGGGGCAGGCTCGAAGGGCTAGATGGCCTACTCCTGCTCCTATTTCTTATGTTCTTATGTTCTCGCAGTTTTGGAAAAGCAGCCAGCATAATCAAGGACCCCTCGCACTCTGGGCATCCTCACTTCCACCTTCTTCTGTCAGGAAAAAGATACAGAAATCTGAAAATAAACACTAACTGATACAAGAACAGCTTCTTCCCTGCTGTCATCAGACTTCTATTCCCATCCTATATTAAACTGATCTTTCTCTTCACCATGTCCGTAACTGCAACACTATATTCTTCACCCTATTCTTTCCTTCTCCCCTGTGTACTGTATGAATGGTATTTTGTCTGTACAGTGCACAAGAAACAATACTTGTCACATGTATTAAGATATAGTGAAAATATCAAAGCAAATAATTTCGAGATGGGGCCAGAGAAAAAATATTTTGAAAGGAGCTCAGGATAATTTCCCAGCCGAATTTGAGAACTGGTTTATATGCTCTCATAATGGTTTATATGCTGTCATAAAGGCTGGGCATATCAAGTTTGAAGAAGCATACTCTATCCGGTTTTTGAAATCTGGGGTGGTTATAGGCTCCAATTGCTGGTCTTGCGTTGTCTTAACTTTGGTGTTTGTTGAGGGGGGCTGGACACAGTTGATCTCACCACCTGCTGGGGCCAAATCTCTCTCTACTGGGGCTTCTAGGCGATGGTACAGAGGAAGTGCAGAGGCTTTGGTGGAACTATGGACAGATCCTTGATGTGGCTCGACAATCCTCTCGAGGCTTTGGCCTTTTCAAGCTCCATGGATGGCTTTGTTATCCTGAAGTTCATCATTAATCCTGAATTATTCTTTGTGATTATAATCCTGATTTTTGTGATGCTGTCTTTAACCTGACAAGGATGCTTGATATTTGTGACCTGAGGCATATGTCGCCAGCTATCATGTTATTCTTTGAAAGCCAGTGTTACGCATTTATTCATAATGGAGTTCCACCATTGGTATGCTCTGGTGGTGGAAAGAGGGAGACCTTAGTTTAAGATGTGTGACATTCAAGCTTGGTCTTTCTGTGTGGCATCAGGAGAGCAGGGTAGACAAGGGGATCTGCCCATCCTGCTTCTGGCCTGTGTCAAATCTAAACTTTTGAGGTCTAGTGTTTGTAATACAGAGATATTTTCTTTGCCTGTGGGTCTCCTTTGTTCTATTGGGGAGTGTACAGGGTTGGTTGTATGACATCAGGATTAGGTGATATTTATCCTTTCTTTTGTATTGTAATCCTGGATAAAGATCCTTATAATGGATCTTTATATTATATGGCATCCTTTAATTATGGACAATATGAGTAGCCTCACAGCAGGGAGGTGAGCAAGCAGTTTGGTATAGAAATGGTAGGTACGACCTTAAGTCCTAAATCCCCTTTAGAACTAATGGTGGTGTTGTGCTTTTTGTTTTTTGTTGTTAATTTGGGGTTGAAGAATCCTTATTGGCATCCTATGCAGGTATAGACAAATCACACATCCTGAAAAAGACTGGGTTTAATTATCATTGGCACCTCCCAGCATATCAGCGTACAGGAATGAGATAGAGAATCTGGTGAACTGGTGCAGCAACAATAATCCCTCCCTCAATGTCAACAAAACAAAGGAGATAATCATCAACTTCAGGAAATGTAAAGGATGTAGACAAGGGCATGTTCTCAATGGGGACGAAACAAAAAGGGTTGAGAGCTTTCAGTTTTTAGGTGTCCAGATCACCAACAATCTGTCCTGGTCCCTTCCCTTGCCAACACTATAGTTAAGAAAGCCCATCAATGCCTCTACTTTCTCAGAAGACAAAGAAATTTGGCATGTCAGCTACGACAAGTCCAACTGGTTTATTTGGTAGCACAAGCTTTCAGAGTGTCACTGCCTTCTTCAGGTGAGTGAGGAGTTGTGTTCACAAACAGGGCATATATGGACACAAACTCAATTTACAAGATAATGGTTGGAATGCCAGTCTTTACAGGTAATCAAGTCTTAAAGGTACAGACAGGCGACGGTGCAGAGGGACCTCGGGGTCCTTGTGCATGAGTCGCAAAAACCCAGCTTGCAGGTGCAGCAGGTGTTCAGGAAGGCGAATGGGATGCTGGCCTTCATAGCGAGGGGGATTGAATATAAAAGTAGGGAGGTCTTGCTGCGGCTGTATAGGGCATTGGTGAGGCCGCAGCTGGAGTACTGTGTGCAGTTTTGGGCACCGTACTTATGCAAGGATATTTTGGCCTTGGAGGGAGTGCAGAGGAGGTTTACTAGGCTGATACCGGAGTTGAGGGGGTTGAGCTATGAGGAGAGGCTGAATAAACTAGGTTTGTACTCGCTGGAGTTTAGAAGAATGAGGGGGGATCTCATTGAGACGTATAAGATGATGAATGGGATGGATAGGATAGAGGTGGAGAGACTCTTCCCGCTCAGAAAGGACAGTAGGACTAGGGGGCACAGCCTCAAGATAAAGGGGGGGCGGTTTAGAACGGAGTTGAGGAAGAACTTCTTCACTCAAAGGGTGGTGAATCTCTGGAATTCTCTGCCCGTTGAAGTGGTGGAGGCTACCTCGCTAAATATTTTTAAGAAGCGAGTTGATGGGTTTTTGATAAGAGAGGGGATTAAGGGTTATGGGGAGAGGGCGGGAATGTGGAACTGAGCCACGACAGATCAGCCATGATCTTATTGAATGGCGGGGCAGGCTCGAAGGGCTAGATGGCCTACTCCTGCTCCTATTTCTTATGTTCTTATGACAGTGGAGAGAGGGTTAAGCACAGGTTAAAGAGGTGTATATTGTCTCCAGCCAGGATAGTGAGATTTTGCAAGCCCAGGCAAGTCATGGGGGGGTATAGATAGTGTGACATGAATCCAAGATCCCGGTTGAGGCCGCTGTTGTGTGCAAAACTTGGCTATCAGTCTCTGCTCAGCGATTCTGCGTTGTCGTGTGTCGTGACGGCCATCTTGGAGAACACTTACACGAAGATCAGAGGTTGAATGCCCGTGACTGCTGAAGTGTTCCTTGACAGAAAGAGAACACTCCTGCCTGGTGATTGTCAAGCAGTGTTCATTCGTCCGTTGTACAAAGAGCAACCCAGCACGGGAAACAGGCCCTTCGGCCCAACGAGCCCGCGCCACCATTTCAACAAAGCATTTTCCTACACCTACCCTGCCCCGTGTGTATGTGAATGGTACCCCTAATGTAGCCAGATCCAGGGGAGAATAGTGTAGGGTCAATTTGGTACACCAGTCAGCCTAAGAGCACGTCTTTGGGGTGTGGGAGGAAACCGGAGCACCCGGAGGAAACCCATGCAACCACAGGGAGAATGCGCAAACTCCCACAGATACAGGCCTAAATCCATGTATCTGCACAGCTAGCAGCAATAGTCACTGAGCTGTTGTGGTGCCCGTCTGCTGGTCCAGGATTAAACACACACAACAACACGAAGTACTAGGCCACTCGCGAAGCCTCCAAGAGCAGCCCACGCATAACCCACCGTGTGCATGCCCCTCATTTAACAACAAGGTGGACCGACACCTGTGGATTAAAAGAGACAAAACATTAACATGTAATATTACATTAACATGTAATATTACATTAACATGTAATATTACATTAACATGTAATATTACATTTCCAGTGTCGTCCCGAGGCTCTGACCAGTTTTAATACCGTCTTCTATAACCCTCCATACCTGTTTCACTTGTGTCTATCTAAGTAAACCTTAAACAAGTCCAACGTGCCTGCCTCCACCACCTTACTTGGTAGTGCATTCCATAACCCCACGACCCTCTGCGTGAAAAACCTTCCTCTAGTATCCAAATTATACTTCTCCCCCTCACCCTTAGATCGTGACCTCTCGTAATAGTTGTCTCCAATTGAGGGAAAAGCCTGCTACTGTTGACTCTATCTATTCCCTTCATTATTTTATACACCTCTATCAGGTCCCCCCTTAATGTCCGTCTTTCTCAGGAGAAGAGCCCCAGTTTTTCCAATCTTTCCTCATAACTCAGTCCTTCCATACCAGGCAGCATCCTAGTAAACCTCCTCTGCACTTTCCCCAGGATTTCCATGTCCTTCCGGTAGTAAGGTGACCAGAACTGGACGCAGTACCCCAAATGTGGTCTAACCAACGTTCTGTACAATTGAAGCATTAGCCGACAGCTCTTATACTGTATACCCCTTCCTGTAAAGGCTAGCATTCCATAAGCTTTCTTCACAACCTTCTCTACCTGTGTTGACACCTTCAGAGACTTGTGCACCTGCACTCCCAGGTCCCTCTGTATTTCTATACTCTTAATCGGTCTACCTTTTATCATGTAACTCCTCCCTGCATTATTCCTTTCAAAATGCATCACCTCGCATTTGTCAGGATTAAATTCCATCTGCCATCTATCTGCCCAGCATACCAACCTATCTATATCTTGCTGTGTCGCCTGACAATCCGCCTCAGTATCCGCCAGACCTGCCATCTTGGTGTCATCTGCAAACTTGCTGATCACACCACGTACGCCCTCTTCCAAGTCGTTTATATATATTACAAAGAGGAGTGGCCCCAGTACTGAGCCCTGCGGCACACCGCTGGTGACTGACCTCCAGCCAGAAAAGGACCCTTCCACTACTACTGTCTCCTGTTGCCCAGCCAGTTTTCAATCCATCTAGCTACCTGTCCTTGTATCCCATGTGCCTTAACCTTTTCTACCAGCCTACTGTGAGGGACTTTGTCAAACGCCTTACTGAAATCCATATAGATGACATCAACGGCTCGTCCATCGTCAACCGTTTTGTCACCACCTCAAAAAATTCTACCAGATTCGTAAGGCAAGACCTCCCCTGAACAAAGCCATGTTGCATATCCCTAATCGGATCGCAATGCTCCAAATGCTTATACATACTATCCCTAAGAATTTTTTCCAATAGTTTTCCTACTACCGATGTCAAACTCACTGGTCTATAATTACCAGGGTTATCCCTACTGCCATTTTTAAACAGCGGTACCACATTAGCTACCCTCCAGTCCTCTGGGACCTCACCTGTGTCCAAAGAAGAGACAAAGGTTTGCATCAGAGGCCCAGCAATTTCATCTTTCACCTCCCTAAGCAGCCTGGGATAAATACCGTCAGGCCCTGGAGCTTTATCCGTTTTCATGCTACCTAAAATCCCTAGCACTTCCTCCCTCGTAATGGATATTTCCTTCAAATGATCTACAGCATCCTCCAGGACATTACACGACACCAAACCCCTCTCCTTCGTGAATACCGACGCAAAGTATCCATTCAGGATCGTCCCCATTCCCTCAGACTCGATGCATAGCTCCCCTCGGAACCTTCCACACACCTGACAAAGGAACAGTGTTTCCGAAAGCTTGTGGGTTTACTATCAAATAAACTGATTGGACTTTAACCTGATGTTGTGAGACTTTTTACTGTGTTTACCCTAGTCCAATGCCAGCATCTCCACATCATGACCCCCATGACTTGTAGAGCTTGCAAAATCTCACTAACTGTCCTGGCTGGAGACAATACACACCTCTTTAACCTGTGCTTAACCCTCTCTCTACTCACATTGTCTGTACCTTTAAGACTTGATTACTTGTAAAGACTGGCATTCCAACTATTATCTTGTAAATTGAGTCTGTTTCTATATGTGCCCTGTTTATGAACATAACTTCTCGCTCATCTGAGAAGGAGTGACACTCCAAAAGCTTGTGCTACCAAATAATCTTGTTGGACTTTAACCTGGTGTTGTGAGACTTCTTACTGTTAATACATGTAACAATAATAAATCAAGTTTGGAGTTGGGGGAAATATATACTGCTGTATACCCAGGCATGGTCAGGAAAACATTGGTGCTGTGGGGGTTGTGACAGTGGCTACTTGGTTGTTTAGCTGCTGGAATGTACAGTGAGCACATCATCCTGTTGGGAGGAGGAGATTCTTGTCCCCTGGGATATCCTGACTGTGGGTGGCTGGGCGGCCTCTCCTCTTGTTGCTGTTCATGGGGGGAGTGGGGGAGGAGGAAATGGAAGACAGACAGGGTTGGGGGGGGTTACGGAAGACACAGAAAGGGGTGGAATTGGTGGCAGGGCATAAATAACATCTCATGACAAATAAGGGAAATTGTATTGTTTGAAGCCCAGCATGAATAATCCTGGCCTATTGATTCTTTCTTTAACCATGTCATTGTCCTATGTTTATCTTGGTGAATTATCCATTCCTGGGCCCTGAGGAGAATATACTAAATGAGGGAGTAGGCTGTCCTCCCCTGAGAGTCCTCCTTTTGGGAGTTGTATTCTCTGAGTGTGAACCCAAAAGCTGGTAAACTCTGATAATGATAAACTCAGATGATAAGTTTCTCTGATGAAGTTGTGACTATTTTGCTGATAATCTGCATGTGAGAGTGTACATTGTCAAACATCATCTTGTGTCTGTGATCTTATTCTGGTGTTCCTTTTTCTCCGAGGTTTCCTTTCATTCTCTGGGTCAGTGGAGTGCTGATATGGGTGTCGATTTATGGTACTTGATCCCTCAGGATTTCCCTCATCATGTTGGGAGGGAGAAGATTATATTTTTCCCCAAGATATCTCATCTGTGTTGACAGTTGTTCTTCCGGTTGGTGGGGCCCCCTTGGTGTGAAAATAAGTTAAAGTTCTGGCCGATGGTGGGGTTTAAGTGCCATCTCTGGTGGCTGGAGATGAGTGAGGCTTATTTTTTGATGAGTTCAAGTGTGATGCGAGAATTCTTGGCTTATTGGCTCTTTTATCTGTGTCAATATTCCTTATTTTCTTTGACTGTATAGGCAAGGGCAACAGCTATTTTGAAAATTTGCACATAGAAGGTGTGGTGATTATATTATACATTTATTCTCCCTAATGGAAGGTATCCTGGTATTCATGGGATCCAGAGTTAAGTTTAAATAACAGGGCTCTGTTTCATCTGCAGTCTTCCCATGAGGCTGTATAGCTCTGCTCCTGTTATCCTGTGTGTGAGAGTGTAATATGTATTGCCAGGTCTTGGGTTTGGATTTGAATCCTGATTGTCCCCTCTTTCTGTGGTATCCTTTCACTGCTTAGAGGTTTTGGGGTACTGTTTTAGGTTCTGATTGATTGATTCTATTTGATCCCATATGGCTTCCCTTATGCTATGTAGCTTGGCCCTTGTTATCCTTTGGGTGAGGATGTGCATCACTGTGCTGTTCTCCTGATATCCTTCGCTCTGTGTGATATCTTTCCATTATCCGTACAAAGTGAGGCACCAATTACAATGATTAAAACAAATTGTAATTGATATCCCAGAACCAGTTGTAATGATATGTGTCAAGTCTTTTCTGTATGTAAATGGGGAAAAATGATTATGGTGTATTGTAGCAATCCTTTGAGAGTTTGTTGAGTTTGTAAAAATAAAAATTAAGAATATTTTTAAAAATTAAATATCTTTGACATAGCAGTAAAAATTGGCCCCATTTTCATAAATAATGGTACGAAGAAGTTAGCATATTGGTAAGGAATAGGAATGGATTAAGGATTGAAGCAGAGGTGGTAAAATGGGTGTGAGAGGAGGGGTTTTTATGTCTATTCTGATGCACTAGCATTGAGAATTTCACTTGAGTAAAAGAGCTTATTATGACATTAAGGTGATTTACTGTTTTGATGTGACTTGGAGACAGTTTGCAGGAAAGTAAATGATCTTTTATTGACCCATTTGCTGCTTTCTGAATGTATGCAAGCAGTTGTGCTTCACTGGATAATTGGTTGAATTCTTAACTTGGGAGAGCAAAAAAGTGACGCAGTACATGTTTGGTCTCGATATTGGTTTTCACATTAACATGCCTGCGGATGATGAGGGAACTTCATTGATGACTTGTCACTTATCACTATGGGGGATGGAGTCCTCTGTCATGTCAGGATATTATGTTCTGCCAACATTTGGAACAAAAGAAAGGAGAGAGCACCTTTAACAAGGCTTTGCTAAGTTTGTCTATTTCCCTCTGTACATCAAGTCTTGAATTAGGCTCCTGGTCTATCACACAGGAAGGTTGTACCTTCATTGAAACAGCATGTTAGTTACAGTGGCTCATATTCATGATGCATTGAATAAACTTTACTCTTTTTCATTAATTGGAATCTTTATTATCATTCTTTTCCTCAAATTTCTGGATGCTGATTCCACAACCTGAACATGAAACATATATTCCATCTGAAATGGCTCAAATTTCTTTAGATTATAATTTCAAGGTATTGAGGCAGCATTTAAATGCAGGTCCAGTAGAAGGATGGAAAATATTGCACCATGACAATTCACTGCACGTAATCACAGAATTAACATTAATTAAATGCACATGGTGACACAAAGGGCGAGATTTTATGGCCTCGCTCTGGTGAGACCGGAAATTCCTGCCCAAAGTCAACAGAGATTTCCATTGTTGGACCCTCACCCACACCGATCCTGTGGCAGGCAAGATGGTAGAGTTCTGGCCAAACTGTCTTAATTGACCCAAAGTGGTGCTGTGAAAATTCCTTATTCAAACGCTGTTGTGACTCCCTAATGGAATACTTGTCAAATAATGCAAAGCTAATATGTGGGCACAGCAAGCGAGAAGGAAACTAGTATGTCTGTCTTTATTGCAAGGGAATTGGAATACAAGAATAAGGAAGCTTTGCTTTTGCACACCTGGAGAGTACACCTGGAGAACTGTACTCCTTTTTGTCTCCATATCTAAAGAAGGATAGATTTACTTTGGAGTGGTAGAGTGAAGATTCATTAGATTGGTCTCTAGGATGAGAGAATTGTCCTGTGTTGAGAGGCCGAGTAAATTGGACCTCCATCGTATGGAGTGTAGAAGACGTACAAGATTTTGAAGGAGCTTGATAGGATTGCTGCCGAAAGGTCAGTCCCCCTGGCTGGGCATCCCAAAACACAGGGACACAATCTCAGGATAAGGAGTTAATAATTTAGGCCTGAGATGAGAGAGCTCGGAGTTGTGTGGCATTCTCTACCCAGAGGGTTGTGAGTTCTCCAATATTGACTATATTTAGGGTTGAGATAAACAGGATTTTGTGTACTCGGGGAGTCAAGGAATCTGGGGAGTGAACAGAAAAATGGAGTTCAATCAGAAAACCAGCCATGATCATACTTGATGAGAGAGTAGACTTGCATGGCCATGTCGTACACTCCAGCTCCTACTTCTTACTCTTTGGATGGAGAGACTGTCAGGAGAGCTTTGAAATCAGTTTTGAGGGCATTTTTAGTAGTTTCATTTTTTTGAAAAATTATGTGAAATTGAGAGGTTTTGTACTTTTTTACATTTCATATCGAGAATGGGATATCATTGAAGTATTATCTTAGTGTGGCAAAATTTACTTAAGCTATTGAAAACAAGTGAAGTGTAATTCTGTAAGTAGCAATTTGCATTTATATAGTATGCTTTTCATGTAGAAAGTTCTTTAAAGGCACAAGACCGATGCATCAAAAAAATGCGTTGTAAGCCATTGACTAGAAATATTAAAAGGGGTAACTAAAATAATATTTTTAGTTTTAAGGAGTGTATTAAAGGATGAGGGGAAAGAGTAGTGGATTTGGGAAGAAAAATGGTGCACCTTCTGTGATGAAAAAATTGCTGCTAAAGGATGGTAAGAAAGAGGATTGAAGAAGAGACTGGAACAGAAGAACTGAGTTCAAGTAGAGATGTAACATTGAGGTTATAGAGATAGGGAGGGCCCAGGCAGTTGAAGAATTTAAACACCAGGCCCCTGTTGTTTTCTGGGATGTAATTCTATTGCCTAAGTTGACTCAATGCTGCAAGAGTCCACTAAGTATGGAACAGCAAACAACGCAAGAAATGGAAGCAGAAGCAGGCCCTTCAAGCCTGCCCTACCATTCAAAACAATCATGGTTGATCTATGCCAACCTCAATTTCTTTTCTGTGCCATTTCCCCATAACCTTCTATTCCTCAATTTTATCCAATATTTATCCACCTCCACTTTAAATACTTATAATGATCCAGCCTCCACTACCCTTTGGGGCAGAAAATTCCAGAGATTCACCACCTTCTGCAAGAAGAAATTTATATGCATCTTAGTTTTAAATGACCAGCCCTTTGTCTTGTAACTATGTCCTCTTGTTTGAGACTCCCACTAGTGAAAGTATCTCACCATCTCCCCTGTCAAGGATCTTGTATGTTTGAATAAAATGAATAGAATGTTAAACAACAGTCTGTTAAGACTTAGAAACTCTGCTTCATGCTAAGACACTTCAGCACCATGTCATCTATATTGCCTCCCAATGTTAATACTTCTATAGTGGCCAGAATTAAATTTAATCTCATAATTTCATCTCTGCTCATTTGCATAACCTGTTAGTCATTTTATAAATTTTAAGCTTATAATTCAATATGATCAAGTTTGACCATCTTTAGCACTAACTTTTTTAATCTAGGTCATTTATATAAATTAGAAGGCAGAAATAATGAACACATGCTGAGCCCTAAAATGTACAATGTAATTGGTATTCCCCCAACAACTCTCACTATTGTATTAGAACATAGAACATAGAACATAGAACATTACAGCGCAGAACAGGCCCTTCGGCCCACGATGTTGCGCCGACCAGTTACAAAAACAATGACCCACTAGCCTATACCAATCCCTTTTCGTCCATAAACCTATCCAGAGATCTCTTAAACGCCCCCAAACTAGACGCATCTACAACTGCAGCAGGCAGGGCATTCCAATCCCTCACCACCCGCTGGGTAAAGAACCTACCCCTGACATCCGTCCTGTAGCTACCCCCCCTTAATTTAAAGTCATGCCCCCTCGTGCTAGCTTTCTCCATCCGAGGAAAAAGGCTATCACTATCCACCCTATCTAAACCCCTAATCATCTTATATGTTTCAATAAGATCCCCTCTTAGCTGCCTTCTTCCCAACGAAAACAACCCTAGATCCCTCAGTCTCTCCTCATAGGACCTCCCCACCATACCAGGCAACATCCTAGTAAACCTCCTCTGCACCCTCTCCAACGCCTCCACATCCTTCTTGTAATGCGGGGACCAGAACTGCACACAGTACTCCAAGTGCGGCCGCACTAGAGTAGTGTACAGTTGCAACATTACACTGCGACTCCTAAATTCAATCCCCCTACCAATAAACGCCAAGACACCGTACGCCTTCTTGACAACCTTATCTACTTGATTCCCAACTTTCAGGGATCTATGTACACACACACCTAGATCCCTCTGTTCATCCACACTATTCAAAGTCCTCCCGTTAGCCCTATACTCGACACATCTGTTGCTCCTACCAAAGTGAATTACCTCACACTTCTCCGCATTAAATTCCATCCGCCACCTCTCGGCCCAGCTCTGCAACCTATCTAAGTCTCCCTGCAGACTATGACACCCTTCCTCACAATCTACCACACCTCCAACTTTGGTGTCATCAGCAAATTTACTAATCCACCCAACTATACCCTCATCCAGATCATTAATAAAAATTACAAACAACAGTGGCCCCAAAACAGATCCCTGAGGCACACCACTCGTAACTGCACTCCATGATGAATATTTACCATCCACCACCACCCTCTGTCTCCTATCTGATAGCCAATTCCTGATCCAACTTCCTAGATTACCCACAATCCCATACATCTGCATTTTCTGCAGAAGCCTACCATGGTGAACCTTATCGAACGCCTTACTAAAATCCATGTATACCACGTCAACTGCCTTACCCCCATCCACCTCTTTGGTCACCTTCTCAAAAAACTCAATAAGGTTAGTAAGGCACGACCTACCTGCTACAAAACCATGCTGACTATTTCTAATCAATTCATTACACTCCAAATAACTATAAATCCTATCCCTAATAATTTTTTCTAAAACCTTGCCCACAACAGAAGTAAGACTCACCGGTCTATAATTCCCGGCAAAGTCTCTGTTCCCCTTCTTAAACAATGGGACAACATTCGCTATCCTCCAATCCTCCGGGACTACACCAGAGACCAATGACGACCTGAAGATCTGAGCCAGAGGCTCTGCAATCACCTCTCTAGCCTCCCAGAGAATCCTAGGGTAGATCCCATCCGGACCAGGGGACTTATCTATTTTCAGCCCCTCAAGAATTTCCAGCACATCCTCTTTATCAACCGTAATACTTTCTATTTTACACCCCTGCGACCCAATGTCCTCCTCAGCTATATTCATGTCCCCCTGCGTGAACACCAAAGAGAAATATTGGTTCAATACTTCTCCAATCTCCTCCGGTTCCACACACAACTTCCCCCTGCTGTCTGTAACTGGCCCTAATCTTGCCCTGACCAACCTTCTGTTCTTGACATACTTATAGAACGCCTTAGGATTCTCCTTAATCCTATCAGCCAAAGTCTTCTCATGTCCTCTTTTAGCCCTTCTCAACTCACTCTTCAACTCCCTCCTAGCCAATCTAAAGCTTTCTAGTGCACTATCTGAGCCCTCCAATCTCATCCGAACATAAGCCTCCTTTTTCTTTTTAACCATCGACTCAACTCTTTTAGTGCACCACGGTTCCCTAGATCTACCAAATCCACCATGCCTGACAGGGACATACCTATCAAGGACTCGCAGTAGCTGCTCCTTGAAAAAATTCCACATTTCAGATGTTCCCAGTCCCTGCAATCCCCTAATCCAATCCATGCTTCCTAATTCACTCCTGATAGCCTCATAATCGCCCTTACCCCAGCTAAAATTGCTGACCCGAGGTTCACGCCTATCTCTTAAGTACTATTAAGTACTTACTTCTTATCCATTCCCAAGCTTTATGCTCAATCCGCGCAACATTTAGTTTAACAGCTTTAACATTTTTGTCTACTTATGTATGTGGAATTCTAAGAATGAGAAATGTTAGAAGTTTAGCTTCCTTATTCGTGTTCTACATTTTGCTTTTCAAACTGATGCAGCTTAGATCTAGAAGATGTATCACAAAGTAATTTTCTGTGTAATTTTGCTTTATGCAGAAGATTAATACCCCTCAAAGATGCTGATTGGTTTAAACCTAAAAGACAGATGGGTTATGTAAAACTTCCAGATTTTTTAATAGTGATGAACATATACATCAACAATTACCACACTTGGTTCTTGTTTAGTATGATATTCTGGTGACAAACCTATCATAAGAAGAACCTACTGATAGA
This sequence comes from Carcharhinus amblyrhynchos, assembly GCF_965287045.1. NCBI lineage: Eukaryota > Metazoa > Chordata > Chondrichthyes > Carcharhiniformes > Carcharhinidae > Carcharhinus > Carcharhinus amblyrhynchos. Next base: position 89,931,415 of record NC_137328.1, on the reverse strand, counting down.
AAAAAAAATAGCAGTTAAAATTTGTACTGAAATGCATCCTGTCACAAAATATGCAAATATTTAAATGATTTTTTAGCCCATAATTTGCTTCAAATTGATTTCAATAACAGGAATCTTCAACTGATCCACGGCACTAATCATTTTGTTGTCTGAAATTTATGATACAATATAAATTATTCATTTTAATTTTTCAGGTGGTATCATGGAAAACTGGATCGTACAATCGCTGAAGAACGGCTTTGTCAGGCAGGCCGACCAGGAAGCTATCTCATCAGGGAAAGTGATCGAAGACCGGGATCATTTGTGCTTTCGTTTCTAAGTAAAACAAGCGCAGTCAATCATTTCAGGTGATATGTTTAACATTTTAGTAATAAGCTAATGTGGGGTGTGGAAGGGGGATGGGTGCACAGTGAGGAGGGACTATTTGAACATACTGTGTTGACTCCCTTGAAAATGAAAATTATATAACTTAGCTGCAAATCCTTAATAGACTAGATAGTAATGTGATTTTTAAGGTTTCTGAAACAGATATTAGTTCACAAGTTAGCATTGCTCAGTTGTGACTGATATTGGAGATTTTTTCCCCCTAATCAAACGAGTATACCGATTAAGAACAGGAGCAGATGATTCGCCCCTCGAGCCTGCTCCGTATTTTGCCTATCCCGATAGATTGACCAACAAAGAAATCAAAGGTCATCTACCTCTGCTTTAAAAATATTCATTTATTCTGCCCCTACTGCTCCATGGGGAATAAAGTTTCAAAGATTTGTGACATTCAGAGAAATAAAAACTTCTTATTTGTACCACAGATATGAGACCCCTTATTTTTAAACTCTGTCCCATAATTCCAAATTCTTAAGAGGAAACATCTTTTCCCCATTCACCCTTGTAAGTCTCCTCAAAATCTTTTATCTTTTGATAAGATAAATCAGCAAACTTCTAAACTTCAATGCATACAAGCCCAGCCTCTCCAACCTTTCCTCATATGATTCCCCATCCCTCATCCCAGGCATCAGTTTCAAGAACCTTACCTGAATAGCCTATTCTAATACATTTATGTTCTTTCTTAAATAAAAGCCGGATATATGGAACTTGTTTAAATGCCTTATTGAGGTTATAGTTCTCATCCACAAGTTTACTTATATCGTCAAAGAATTCCAGTAAATCAGTGAAACACTATTATTATTATTCTCAGAATAGTGAAATATTTGCAAAGTTGTGTTGATTACCTATCCCTGGTTCCTCTGAGATGGTGGTGTTATGAAAAGGGGAAAGATGGTAGGGTGGTTCCCGTTTTCGCCACCTCTTGACTACCCACAACGAGATGTATTTTGAAGAAGAGTTCTCAGCTCTTGAGAGCTGTGATTTTTAGGAGCAGACATAGGCGGGCTTTTTCATAGGTTTAAATTATGAGATGGAATAAATGTTTATTTTCTCAACTCTTGAAATGTAATTGCAACAGCATTCATTCTGTCTTTTACAAAACATACACACATAAGAAAGGATAATTACAAAAGATGTAACAGAATTCAAAAAGAGTACTGTCACTTCTTGAAATGGTAGCTGGAAAAGTTGAAGGTCTGAAGATTCTCTCTTGATTCACTAAAACGATGTAAGTTTGTTGTTTCTGGCAATTAACTTAGTGATTCACTTATTTGATACCTGGTTTATGACTTTTCCAGTAAAAGTTGTGGTCCAGCCCCATAGTGAAAATATACCCGGCAGGTAAATAATGGCCCTGCATTTCGGCCTGTAGATGAATATATATGCAAGGTTATTGCTTTTTCCTGAGAGATGTTTCTCTTCTGTGGTCTTTGTACCCCAGACTTAGTAAGTTTCTGTCATATGACCAACATACTGGTGTTCCCATTGTTCACATAAACAGTTTGATGGGCTCAGCAATTGTTGCACAATGGAGAATGTTTGATATTCCCATTTATGTTGTAGGTATGAATAGCCTCCGGATATTTTTATTTGTATTTGCATCTCCATGTTTGAGTCTCTTTAATTGAAATGGAGCAGTGCTGTCATCAGCACCTGAGAAGGTTATTTGCATTTTAAATAACTCAATAACAACATAACCAGACGAGAGTCAGTGTCTATATCTGTGCAGAGAAAACAAAAGCAGGTCAAAAGCCCCTAAACTCCATTTTGTGCCCATGTAGATAGTCATTATTCCTTCTGATCTTTAAAAAGTTGTGACCACCTTGCACATAAACCCACTACCTGAACATAGCTACCTGGATATAACCGTGGTGACTGACCTTTTAATTCAACTACAGCTGAATATTGTGATGATGATGCTCCGAAAATGGTGTAAGGTAGGGAAGTCCGTGACTTTGGCCGCATTCGCTTAGAAAAACAAGCCACGTGGCCCATCTAATCCATGTCAGTGTTATGCTTCACACAGGCCTCCCTGCATCCTTCTTAACATAAGTCTATCAGCATGCTTTTCTAATCTCTACTATATCCAGCTATCCTTAAATGCGTCTAAGCTAGTGATTTCAACTAACTCCTTTGGTAATGAGTTCTACGTTCTCACGTCTTCCTACGTTTAGAGGTTTCTCCTGAATTTCTTATTAGACTTACTAGTGACTACCTTATATTTAAGGCCCATAGTATCCCCCATGAGTGGAGACATCTTCTCAATACGTAACCTTATTTCACGTTTCTAAAGACCTATTAGGTTATTCAGCATTCTCCTTTCCAAAGTAGAGAAGCTCAGCAAGTTCAGGGCTTTCTCTTAGGAGTAATGCCTTAATTTTGATACCATCCTTGTAACCCTTTTGTTGTACCTTCCCCAGTGTCTTTATTATTATAGTCTGGAGACCAGAGCTGTGCCCAAGTCCTGTTGATGTGGAAAATATAGATGATGATATTGTGATGCTGCTGCTGTTGCTCTTTTTGATGTTGGAGGGGTCGGTTCACATCAGTATGCATCAGCACCTGCAGAGTCGAGGGCTAGTTAGATTAGTTCTTATTCTCACTAGTTTCAAGAGGGTTAATTATTTGAAATTAATTGTCCCTTAATTTTTATGGATTTGGGACTCATTAGAATTTGGTCAAACATAGAATCATAGAATCCTTACAGTTTAGAAGGAGGCCATTTGGCTCATCAAATCTGTATCGACACTAGAGTCAATTTAGCATGGTCAATTAACCTAACCCACACATCCATTAACAAATTGACCTGGCTCCTAGAAGAAAGCATTTGAACAATGAAGTTGTTGTTGAATGAGATAATTGATTCTTATGTGAGATCTTGTTACAAGATGCAAATGTGGTTTGTAGGTGTCCTCCAGTGTCTTTTTTTGTTAGTTTTTTTACATCACTCCTGGGACATGGATATTACAGGCTGGTCAGCATATATTGCCCATCCCTAGTTGCCCTTGGAGGGCAGTTGCTGTGGTTCTGGAGTCACATGAAGGCCAGACCAGGTAGGTTTCCTTCTTTTAAAAGACATTACTGAACCAGATGGGTTTTTCCAACAGTCGATAGTGGTATCACGGTCATCAGCAAATTATTAATTCCAGATATATTTACTAAATTCAAGTTCCACCATTTGCTTGGGTGGGATTCAAACTTGAGTCCCCAGAATATTAATTGAGTTTCTGGATTAATAGTCTAGTGATAATAGTCCTAAGTCATCATCTTCCTCACACTGCATCCACAGAATTGGGAAGTTTATTGTTATTCTTGCTGTTTAGTTAATGTACGTTTTTATTTATTTTAAGTTGAGATGTGAATCAGTCACAGTTTTAGCTTGTTGGATGGAATATGTATTTTTATAGCATCAATTGTGATGCCTTGGTCTTGGATCACCTTCTTTTAGAATCTGGTGATTGCTCAATAAGCTTTACTATATCGTGTAAGCTGACTCTGCATATTATTAGGTAGCTTTGCATCCAAGTACATTACAAATGGCAGCAGTTTGTGCTGCTGTAGCAAGTTGGAATTGCTGCATTTGATATCAGCCTTATTACTTTAGAGGCAATTTCAAAATCTTTGTGTGAAGGCTCATATTGTAGCTTAAAGAATGAGGACTGAGAGTTCACCTTATTTGATCAACTGTATTATTCAAACCCTCAATTTTCTTGCAACCAACTCAGGGAAGAAATCTAAAGCTACTATTAAAGCCACTGTCCTTGCTTCACAACTGCAATTAGTCTTTACCCTGTCAAACAAACTGGCAAAAGATAATTAATTTTTAAATTGGACAAATTAGTTACATTACTCTGTTGCAAATTCCATAAATTAAATAATGGTTTAAATTACCTTGACATAAACTCAGCATTTCATTGTTGTGCTCATTCTAGGATCATTGCAATGTGTGGTGACTATTACATCGGTGGACGACGGTTTTCCTCCCTTTCAGATCTGATTGGATACTACAGCCATGTGTCCTGTTTACTAAAAGGCGAGAAGCTTCTGTTTCCAGTAGCACCTCCAGAGGCAAGTAGATGAATTATAATTCAGAAATGTTAGACATGAATCAATGTGACCAATAATATAAGACATATGAAAAGCAGGATGATTAAAGAAGTCTCTCCAATCGAATGTTTCTCAAGGTCTCTCAGATCATCCACTTGAGTTTTCTTTCCTTTCCATTCTTTTATACATTCGTTTTCAATCACTGCTCTCTATCTTCTCTGCCCCATTCTGTTTCTCATTGTCTGTCCTAATTTGTCAACACAGATGCAGAAATGGAAATGTGTTTGAGGGGCTTTTGTGTAACTGTGATCCAAAAATGTGGCAGCATGAAACTTAACCTTCTGCTGCTGAGACATTGACTGCTCAACTCAATACCCAATACTCTTCAATGTGTCCTTGCCCCATAATTTTTTAATATTGAGCAGTCTTATGCTATAGATCCAAGGATGAGACAACAGCATTCACTTTGTTGAAAATATAAGTTGGACAGCAACTTGCAATGAATGCATCTGTTAGGTTAAATGCAAAAATCAGGAAACAGCTGTCCAAAATTGCCTTGTGAAGTGGTGGAATATGGCCTTTGTATCTTGCCAAGAGACCATATATGGTGTTACAATATATGGAATGGCTGAATTTGCTGTACTTTTGTGACAGATGTCTCCAAACCTTGTCAGAAAATATTCAGGCTTGTCCACTCTGGTATAAATATATTTTTAATGACGCAGTAAGTAAGCCTTAATTATTGTGAAATAATCTCCCTGGAATTAAAAATTAACTTTTACAAATGTAGTGCTCTTTCTTGCTGTCAATCCAATTTTTCCACCTTTCTCTTTTGCTCTTTGTGTGTAATTTTGCATTGAATTAAATATTCTAACTTGCACTTCCTGGTTGAAATTATACACCTCATTAACCACTTATACTCAAGAATTGTTAAGGGAATGTGCAATTTATTGTCTGGTTCACACTGGACCCACATCTTCTGCACAGGGGTCACAGTATGTTCGAGTTTAAAATTCCACAGTAAGGTGGGTGACACAGTGCCTCTCTGCACCAGGGACTTGGGTTTGATTTTGGCCTTGTGTGACTTTGTGGAGTTTGCACATTCTCCCTGTGTCTGTGTGGAATCCCTCCAGGTGCTCCAGTTTCCTCCTGCTGTCCAAAGATGAGCAGGTTAGGTGGATTGGCCATGACAAATTCTCCCTTAATCCACCTAATGTGTAGGTTAGGTGGATTGGCCATTGTAAATGTGTGGGGCTATGAGGATAGGGCAGGGTGGTAAGCCTGGGTAAGATACTGTTTCAGAGAGTCAGTGCAGACTTCTGCACTGACTCAAATGGCCTCTTTCTGCACTGTAGGGATTCTATGGTTCTAAGTCTGTGGGTAGATGTAATGAATGGATAGCATTAAGAACAAAATCTGACCAATTAGTTTTGAATCCTGGTAAAGAATTGCTCTGCCCTTGTGCCCTATGAATGAGGGAGATTATTTATTGAATTTCAGAGATTTTGATATTTGTAAGGACAAGGCATTACTTCTTTCAAGGTTCATTGACATGGTTCTTCCTCCTTTGGGAACAATGTGCGTTTATTTACTCTTGACCTCTCAAGTCCAAGGTGGTGGGTGGGATTGATGAGGGGAGGGAGCTTTATTGGAATTTGAAATTGGATTAAGGCTGGGAGAGCTGGGGGGTATGTGAGGTGGAGTGGCCAACGGTCTTGCAGGCAGTAGCTATCTCAATTCAGGTTTGGAATTTGGAAGGAGTATTGAAGTATTGGAATATGATGGAGACACTTAAGATTTGAGTCTGGTGACATAATGAAGGACTGTACCTGAAATAATTAAGTTTTCCTTTCACCTGTTGTTGGGGATTTGTATAATCTCATTGGTCATATTAACCAGTTGGCCTCTTGGAAATAGAACATAGAACATTACAGCGCAGAACAGGCCCTTCGGCCCACGATGTTGCGCCGACCAGTTTTTTTTAAAAAAAACACTGACCCACAAATCTAAACCAATCCCTTTTCGTCCATAAACCTATCCATAGATCTCTTAAACGCCCCCAAACTAGGCGCATTTACAACCGCAGCAGGCAGGGCATTCCAATCCCTCACCACCCTCTGGGTAAAGAACCTACCCCTGACATCCGTCCTATAACTACCACCCCTTAATTTAAAGCCATGCCCCCTCGTGCTAGCGTTCTCCATCCGAGGAAAAAGGCTATCACTATCCACCCTATCTAAACCTCTAATCATCTTATATGTTTCAATAAGATCCCCTCTTAGCCTCCTTCTTTCCAGCGAAAACAACCCCAAATCCCTCAGTCTCTCCTCATATGACCTCCCCTCCATACCAGGCAACATCCTGGTAAACCTCCTCTGCACCCTCTCCAAAGCCTCAACGTCCTTCCTGTAATGTGGGGACCAGAACTGCACACAGTACTCCAAGTGCGGCCGCACCGGAGTTGTGTACAGTTGCAACATGACGCTGCGACTCCTAAATTCAATCCCCCTACCAATAAACGCCAAGACACCGTATGCCTTCTTAACTACCTTATCTACTTGATTCCCAACCTTCAGGGATCTATGTACACATACACCTAGATCCCTCTGCCCCTCCACACTATTCAAAGTCCTCCCGTTAGCCCTATACTGAACACATCTGTTACTCCTACCGAAATGAATTACCTCACACTTCTCCACATTAAACTCCATCCGCCACCTCGCGGCCCAGCTCTGCAACTTATCTAAGTCACCCTGCAAACTATGACACCCTTTCTCACAATCTACCACACCACCGACTTTGGTGTCATCAGCAAACTTACTAATCCACCCAACTATACCCTCATCCAGATCATTAATAAAAATTACAAACAGCAGTGGCCCCAAAACAGATCCCTGAGGCACACCGCTCGTAACCGAACTCCATGACGAATATTCACCATCAACCACCACCCTCTGTCTCCTATCTGCCAGCCAATTCCTGATCCAAGTACCTAGATTACCCCCAATCCCATACATCTGCATTTTCTGCAGAAGCCCACCATGGTGAACCTTATCAAACGCCTTACTAAAATCCATATATACCACGTCAACTGCCTTACCCCTATCCACCTCTTTGGTCACTTTCTCAATAAGGTTAGTAAGGCACGACCTACCTGCTACAAAACCATGCTGACTGTCTCTAATCAATTCATTACTCTCCAGATAACTATAAATCCTATCCCTAATAATTCTTTCTAAAACCTTGCCCACAACAGAAGTAAGACTCACCGGTCTATAATTCCTGGGGAAGTCTCTGTTCCCCTTCTTAAACAATGGGACAACATTCGCTGTCCTCCAATCTTCCGGTACTATACCAGAGACCAACGATGACCTGAAGATCAGAGCCAGAGGCTCTGCAATCACCTGTCTAGCCTCCCAGAGAATCCTAGGGTAAATCCCATCCGGACCAGGGGACTTATCTATTTTCAAGCCCTCTAGAATATCCAGCACATCCCCGGTTTCAACTGCAATACTTTCTATTTTACACCCCTGCACCCCAGCGTCCTCCACAACTACATTCATGTCCCCCTGCTTGAACACCGAAGAGAAATATTGGTTCAATGCCTCTCCAATCTCTTCCGGTTCCACACACAACTTCCCTCTACTGTCTATAACTGGCCCTAATCTTGCCCTAACCAACCTTCTGTTCTTGACATACCTATAGAACGCCTTAGGATTCTCCTTAATCCTATCAGCCAAAGTCTTCTCATGTCCTCTTTTAGCCCTTCTTAACTCCCTCTTCAACTCCCTCCTAGCCAATCTAAAGCTTTCTAATGCACTACCTGAGCCCTCAAGCCTCATCCGAACATAAGCCTCCTTTTTCTTCCTAACCAACGAATCAACTTTTTTAGTACACAGTTCCCTAGCCCTACCAAATCCTCCTTGCCTGACAGGGACATACCTATTACAGACCCGCAGTAGCTGTTCCTTGAAAAAATTCCACATTTCGGACGTTCCCAGTCCCTGTAATCTCATAGTCCAACCTATGCTTCCTAATTCTCTCCTAATAGCCTCATAATTACCCTTCCCCCAGCTAAAACTACTTACCCGAGGTTCATGCCTATCCCTATCCATCACTAAGGTGAACGTAACCGAATTGTGGTCACTATCACCAAAATGCACACCAACTTCCAAGTCTAGCACCTGCTCTGGCTCATTACCCAGCACCAAATCCAATATAGCCTCACCTCTAGTTGGCCTATCAACATACTGAGTCAAAAAACCTTCCTGCACACTTTGAACAAAAACTGACCCCTCTAACGAGCTAGAGCTATAGCAATTCCAATCAATATTAGTAAAGTTAAAATCCCCCATAACAATTACCCTATTACTTTCACTCCTAACCAGGATCGTCTCCGCAATCCTTTCCTCAACCTCTCTAGAACTTTTTGGAGGTCTATAAAAGACTCCCAGCAGGGTGACCTCTCCTCTCCTATTTCTAATCTCCGCCCATACTACCTCAACAGACAAGTCCTCATCAAACTTCCTCTTTGACACTGTAATACAGTCCTTGACCAATAATGCTACCCCACCCCCCCTTCTACCTCCTTCTCTACTCCGACTAAAGCATTTGTACCCCGGGACCTGCAACATCCATTCCTGACCCTGCTCTATCCATGTCTCTGAAATGGCCACAACATCAAAGTCCCAGGTACTGATCCACGCTGCAAGTTCATCCAGAGATAACCACTCTGTCTGACTTGGCCTTTAGTTTCCACCCCAACTCCATGAATCTCTGCTTAATATCCCCTTCCCTTAGCTTCCCTATGTCATGTGTCCCCACATGAATTATAACTTGGGGTTGATCTCCCTCTCCCCTAAGAGTCTTGAATATCCTCTCAGATACATCCCGGACCCCAGCCCCTGGTAGGCAACACACCAGCCCTGAGTCCCTACCATTACTACCGACTCTCCTATCCGTCCCCTTGACTGTGGAGTCCCCAATCACGAGGCCCAATCTTTTGCATCCCCTAACCACCTGAGCTTTTTCAATAGGCTCACCCCCAGAGACCTGCTCCCTTTGGCTATCCCCAGTTGATTCCTCCTCAACTGAAGCCTCCAGAATGCAATTTATTTCATTGGTAATCCCCACAGATTTCACACGCTTCTTATTTAGAGTTCAATTTAGAGAGAATTGAAAAATTGGCATCAACTAATGTAATTGTAATTCAGAGCATGTATTATCAAAAATGATTGCCTATTATTATACGACAGTTGAAGGCAAGGCCCTTACCACATGCTATTAGGTTGAAGGTGGAAGTTGACTTGGAACAACTTGTGAAGACGGGAGTCTTGGAACATGTCAGCATTGGTGAATGGGGTACGCAAAAGTTCCAGGCATCAAGAAAAATGGGTCCATAAGGATTTGCTGAGACTTCAAAGTCACCATTAATCCAATGTTATGTGTGGAATGGTACCTGTTACCCCACATTGAAGACTTGTTTCTGAGATTAAGAGGAGGCCAACGTTTTAGCAAAATTGACTTGAGCCGGGCTTATTTGCAGATGAATGTGGACAAGAAGTCGCAGGAACTTCTGACAATTGTGGCACATAAAGGATTGTTCTGATCCCAAAGATTGCTGTTTGGTCTCACCTCATCTGCATTGTTTCAAAGAGCAATGGATCAAATTCTGAGTGATCTGAGCAGAATCCAGTGTTATCTGGATGACATCCTGGTCACTGAAAGAGACGAAGAGGAACATCTTCAAAACTTGGATGTCACTCTGTAGCAATTGGAAGACTTATGGTCTGAGAGTTGCAAGGACAAGTGCAAGTTCTTCCAATCCTTTGTTGAATATTTAGGACATGTGATTGACACCAGCAGCTTTCACAAACCTCCTTCTATAGTTAGGGCCATTACAGAGGCTCCTGCATCCCAGAATATTAACCAGTTCCTTCCTAGGATTGTTGAATTATTATGGAAGATTTGTTCCATACTTGACAACCATTCTGAAACCATTACATAATCTCTTGTGCCAGAACAAGATGTGGGAGTGGTTGGATCAATGCAATAATGCCTTCATGTAAGCCAAAGAAGTGTTTTAAAATCTGAAGTTCTTGTCCATCTCTGCTGTTAGCTGGTGTTGCGGCCGTTATGGTGTAGGAGCAGTAGTCTCCCATACCATTCCATTGGGTGAAGAAAGACCTTTTTGCTTTTGCATCTCGAACCTTGTGCAAGGCTGAAAGTAACCATGCACAGATTGAAAGGGAAACATTAGGGATTATTTTTGGAGTAAAGAAATTCCATCAGTTCCTGTATGGAGGGGAATTTACATTATTGATGGACCACACATGGGACTTCATCACAAGCAATATGTAGAATGCTAAGGTGGGCACTGCTTTTGTCTGCACATATGTATACCATTAAATATCAACAATCAGGTCTACGTGGTAATGCAGATGGACTTTCAAGATTGCCACTGCCAGGAAGTCATCAGACTACTCAAGTGGAAATATCTTCTACTTAGAACAAGTAGAAGCCTCACCTATCACTTCTAGACCAGTGAGAAAACACTTGGAGCGAGCCTATGCTCTCACAAGTGATAGATCTGGATTTACTGGGAGAAATTTCAGAACTAAGACCTAACCATCAGAGCTGTCAGTATAGTCGGGATGTCTTTAATAAGACTCATTCTGCCACCATTGAGAAAGCAGGTGATAGAAAAGCTACAAGAGGGTCTTTGCAGAATCGTGTGCATGAAGGAGGTAGTGAGAAGTTATTTCTGGTGGCCTGAATTGAATTGAAAGAAATTGAAAAGAAAGTTAAAATATGATCTTCCTGTGCAAAGGTAAGGAACCTGCCAGCCTTAGCACTGCTGCATCAGTGGGAATGGCCTGAAGAGGCTTTACAGTTAGTACTTGTGGATTTTTCAGGATCTTTTGAAGGATCTATGTCCTTGAGCATTGACCAAGGAGCTGGAGATCGCTGTGAGAAAATCTACTTAATCGAAGAAAACTATTGAAAAGCTAGGAGAAGTATTTGGTCGTTTTGGATTCCTTGAACAACTGGTAAGCAACAATGGACCTCAATTTGTCACAAGAATTTGGAAGTTTCTTACAAGAGGATGTTATGCAATATATTAAATCTGTACTATATCATCCAGTGGACTGTCATGTGTTTTGTCCAACCCATGAAACATACTTTGGATCAACTAGGGCAAATTATCAAATGTCTTAAATTCTTACCAATGTATAGGAATACTGCACATTTCACGACTTAGACCTTTCTAGCATTACGAATGGTGAAGAGACAACTACAGCATTCAATCTACTGAAACTTAGAAAAATAAAAAAGATCATACAACAGCAATAAGGACAAATGGAATGGCAGAGAACAAAGCATAGAGTTTTCCCACCAAGCAAAAGGAGTTTTAACTAGGAATTGCTCCACAGGAGAGAAATGAGTGCCTGCCACAATCCTTGCACAGACTGGACCTGGCTCTTGTACTGTCCACACCAGAAATGACACACCGGTCAACTGTTGACTGGGAGAACAGATCCGTCAGAATTGGAACCTACTGAGAAACCAGATTCAGCCATATAAAGTCCTGATCTGAACCTTCCCTGACATCAACAGACACTTGAGCAAAGCAACATTTCATCTACAGGTCTGATACAGACAACCTCTAGTTCCTACGTCAACACTAGTCAAACCAACCAGCATAAGTGGAAAGACGAAAATGGCAGAGATTGCCACTAATGTAAAAAAAGAAGGTGCCAGAGGTTCGCCCTCAACTGTTTTGAGAGCGACGACTTATCGATAGTGAGTGACTTATTGTTGTTGCTTTCGCCTTGTTTCGAATGTTCAAGTTAAGAGGTGGGGGGAAGTTGTATGTTCGTATTAATTCTTATTGGCTTACTGAGCTCTGCTGTGTTCACCAGAAGTGGTGTCATAAGTCACTAGCTTGGGGAAACAGGCAGTGAAGAAGCAGCCATGTAAGTGAACATACACCTGTAAATAAAGCTCCATTGTTTTAACTCTCCGTGTCCCACGTGCAGCATATCTCCAGTACGCAAGTTTGTTTCCTGTTTCATCCATCACCTATTGGAGTCAAAAGCCTGTAAATCATAATCGAGGATTATTGCTTAAATCATCCAGTGAAAATACGAGGAGCTTGTTCAGTTTAAGACACCCACTGTTGTGCAAGGAATGCTGCATGTTCTTTATTTTGTAACATTACTTAACATAAACAAAGCTATTTTGTTCATACTTATTACTCTGTATGAAGTAGTTTACATTCAAACTAAAGTTCACCTCATTTGGTATTAACTCAACTCCTATTTATTTATTAGTCAGAAATAGCCTTACATTGACACTGACACTGAGCTTGAAGAAATTCATCTGCAAAAGGCAGTTGTTCGTTGCAAAACACAAAGGGATGCAATCCCCAGATTATGCTGACGTATAACTAGATATGGAACAGTGAGAGTCAATTTCTGTAAAAAAAAACTGCTTAAAGGAGCAACTGGCACAACTGATCTTGGAACAACTGCCTATGGCAGTTAGAAATTTGCGCTGACTTGTTCCTTGGAAAACAGCACTTGAGCAAACTTTCTTTGCAAAGAGCTGGTATAGACTTGCATTCATATAGCACTTTTCATGACTGCTGGACAATGAAATGTAGGAATTGCAGCAGTCAATTTTACACATAATAAACTCCCACAAACAGCAATGTTATAATAGCTACTTAATCTGTTTTTGTGGTGTTGATTGAATGATGCATATTGACAAGGACACTGGCGGTAACTCCCTGCTCATCATCAAAATAGTATAATGGAATCTTTTATATCCACCTTAGAGAGCTAAGCAGTTTAGCATCGCAATTGGAAGACACTGCTGCTTCCCTGAGTACTGTACTTGAGTGTCAGCCTTAAGTAGTAGGGGAGTGATCTTTTTTAATTTGATTTTAGAGGAAGTGAATTTATTTATAGAAAAATTTTGGAGTTATGCCCTGCAGAGGACATATTTCTCCAAACCCATGTGGTTTGCTGCTTGGGTTAATATTGGTCCTAGTTGTTTTCCTTTGGAGATCCTATTGTCTTGTTTCGCCAGTTGGCTCTTTCCATTAATGTGGTTCTCCTTTCCCACTCTGTTTCTGAACTATTTGTGATTACTTTTCCTCTTCACCAAAGTTTATTTACTCATTGTTGATAGTACCTTAGCATTCATGAACAACCTGAAAGACTGCATACAATTGTGTTGAAATTCCCAAGATCTGGAGACTGTGGAACTTCTTACCTTCTCAATGCTTTGTTGCACCTACACACTTCTAACCACCAAGCTTGACATCACCAGACTGATATTTCCTGATTTGACCACTCATTTGAATCTCAGAATTATGATTTTGATTTTCAACCTGACTCTCTTTCTCTGATCTGCCTCCCTTGCCTTACCCAACAGCCTAACTAGACAGTTTTCATCATTGAGCAAAATATCAAATAGATGATAAAAGCTGCCATGTGAGTTTCTATGGACAGTGGTTGTCTTGTTTTATCTTGTCTTGATAAATTAGAATTGGTATGTGTTCCTGTCCTTTATTGTGGACTAGACAAAAACAGTGAATGACTGTGGAAATTGGAGAGGTTATCTATCACTTGATGAATCATGTCCTGATACCATGATGAAGACATGTTTTATATTTTCCTTTTGAATAGTCGAATCCCTACAGTGTGAGAGGAGGCCCATTCCACTCAGGCCCTATCCCTGTAACCCCCACATGTTTACTCTGCTAATCCCCCGACACACAATTTGTCATGGCTAATCAATCTAACATGCAAATCTTTGGAGTGTGGGAGGAAACAGGAGCACCCAACTGAAACCCACGCAGACACGGGGAGAAGGTGTAGATGATTACCCAGGGCCAGATTTGAACCTGGGTTGCTGGCACTGTGAGGCAGCAGTGCTAACCACTGTGCCACCATGCTGCCCACAAACTATGACTGCTCACGTAAAGCCATTGCTAAGTGGAAGAATCCTATGATAGATCAATAAAACTAACCAAACAAGAGAATCAGTCTATATTTTGCAGTTGCTTGAAAATCGATGGCCAGGATTTTACGGCCCACTATGACGTGTCTCCCCTGGTGGAAGCAGCAAGCCATTTAAATCTCCATTCAGTTCAGGACCCAAGTGTCCTGCTGGTTGGAAGGGGCCATAAAATCCTCCCCTGCTCTGTAACACCCAGTTTAGATTTCGCAGGGGCCACTCAGCTCCTGACCTCATTACAACCTTTGTTCAAACATGGACAAACTCCAGAAATGACAGTCCTTGACATCAAGGCCACTTTCGACTGATTTTTAGTGGCAAGGAGCCCTAGTAAAACTGGAATCAGTGAATATCAGGGGTAAACTCTCCACTGGTAGGGCCGTGTCTGGCATATAGAAGGATGGTTGGGAGGCTGGGAGCGGTGGTCAGTCATCTTAGCTCCAGTATGTCACTGCAGGAGTCCTCCTCAGGGTAGTGTCGAAGTAGTCTGCTTGATTGGCACCACATTCACTCTTTCCACCATAGGTGCTCAGTAGCAGTAGTGTGTATGATCTCCAAGATGTACTGCAGCAATTTACCAAAGATCCTTAGACAGAAACTTCTAAACCCACGACCACTTCCACCTAGAAGAACAAGACTGTAGATACGTGGGAATACCACTACTTGCAAATTCCCCTCCAAGCCACTCGCCATCCTGACTTGGAAAAACCGTTCTTTGCAATTGCTGAGTTAAAATCCTGGAATTCCCTCCCTAACAGCCTTGTGGGTCAATCCACAGCACATGGACTGCAGTGTTTCAAGAATGCAGGTCACCACCACCTTCTCAAGGACAACAAGGGATGGGCAATAAAGTTGGCCAACCAGCGACTCTTGTGACCGTGATTGAATATAAAAAAATTGGCCCATCCTTATGCTCTGCTGCTTTTCTCAGTGTCACCTAGTCTAACCCCTTTCCGCTGCATGCTTCCCAAAGCCTTCAATATTCCAATTACAAGCAAAACCTTTAACATGATTTCAGTATATGATGGTCCACTTTAGCTATATTTGCATGAAATTTAAAATTGTTGATAATTAAACCTGTTGTCTATTCATGTTTTTCTTCTGAAATTTCAATTCCTTGATTTCTAAGACACTAATCAGTAATGAGACACACAAGTGAAAGATGTTCACTATGGGGGAAATAATGCCAATCCAAATGGATTGGTTGAATTAGATGTGTTTCCTCTTTTGAAAAAGATTTTGACACCTGGCTGTTTATGTTGCAGAAGATACAGTAAGTAAAGTAAGATGTGTTAAATTGCTCATAATATGCTTCATATAAGAACCTGAATAAAGCATTTTTTAGCTTTTTTTTCCATTTGTAAAAATTAAGAACTGTGTTTCCTATCCAAAATTATAGCCTGTTGAGGATAGAAGGAGAGTTCGGGCCATCTTGCCATACACCAAAGTTCCAGATACAGATGAAATTACGTAAGTTACTCAAATTTATCTTTCCCAGGTGAATAAGAAATTTCACTTCAAATATCTTTTGGTGAATTTGACCAAGTGAGAGGTTATTTTGAGCACCGTGTACTATATCCAATGCTTCCAGACCAAGAACACGTTCATGCTATCTTCTGCGTGTTGTAGAAAATCTAGGTTTACAGCAGGAGGGTAATCCACAACCTTTTTCAACTACTTGCTTCACATCAAATCTTGGAAGAAACTTTTTCCCCAAGGCACTCCCAACTGTCTATATTTGCTACGAAATTGTTGCTTTTTGAACCACTCCTTCACTACCACCTTCAATGCTTTTGCCTCCAGAAAAGCATTCACTGCCTCCAAATCCTGTCACTCCCTGTAGAATGTTATTCATCTTTGTTGCCTCAAGCCCAAGGAATGCTCACTTGAGCATATCTGGTGCAAACCTGGCTTAGATGTTCGATGTTGGATCTGGCTCAATTGCATCAAACGGGAACCTTGGCTCTCTGTTCATCTAGTGACTCTAAAATTGTCGTCCTTTTGTTTAAATTGCTACATGACCTTTGCCTTTCTGACTTTGGTAACTTAATTCAACACACATCTCAATTTTCTCCATCCCTGGAATCTCCATTCCCCTCATAAAAATCTCTATCCCTCCAATCAACATAATGCTATTGTTTGAAGTACTTCCCAAAGGAGGAGCAAACTTGAACATACCAAAGTTTTCATAGCCAGAGTTACTTTTTGAATACATTGCAAGCAAGTTCCTTCAAACAGCTTTGCAACATGTAACAATTTAATTTTTTCCTATGGTAGTGTTTGGGATGGATCTTGGCCACACTTGAGGAGCTCTCCTGCTATTCTATGAATTAGACTGAAGTCTTTTCTGTTTGGTTAAACAAGGAGACCCTCAGTTTAATGTTTCATTCCAACGGTAGCACCTTCTTAATTTTACTTTGGTGCGCAGTAGTAATTGTTTAGGTCTTGCACTGGAGCTTGAATCCATATGCTTCTCAAACATGCGATCACCAAACCAAGCTGAGAATGACTTTAGGTCAATCTGCCTCTCCATCACCTCTCCTTTTTGAGTCCCTTCTGACTTCATTGGTAAACCTTTGGTCATTTTTAGGAAAGCTTGTTTACAGCTCTCTGAATATCTGAATGCTTTTTTAAAACCAAAATCAAAAATTTAGTAGAAGGAAAGCAAAATGCCCAGGTGAGCCTATTGCCTCATCAACCAATTCTCCCTTTTTATTAGCCTTACTAATTCTATCTTTTCATTGTAATTTTCTTCCCTTTTCTTTATTCAATAACCTTACTTCCCCCAAGTAAGTGTCTTTTTTAAACTTCTCAATTAATCTTTTTTGATCGATGTTTTCTGAACCATAATCTAGGCATAGATTGGAATTCTCTGGCTAATCATGCTGGTGGATTCTCTAGCCTCACTAGTGGTGCTCCCTCTGTTGCGTGTTTCCCAGTAGCAGGGGTTGCGTTAATGTGAACTTCCATTGACGGAGGTGGGACTAGAGGTTCCCATCACTAGCGAACAACACGCTGCTGAGAAAAACGCTGAGGGGAGGCCAGAGAATCTCACCCATAATCTATGATAGCATTTATTTAAAACCAGTGTTACAAATTCAGATTTGGCATAGATGCTTCTTGGGTTCAATGGTGTCATTTATTCTTGTAATTAGTTTGTATGTTTGCCTTTTATAGGAATTGATTCACATTCTCTGTAACCTGTGTGAAAGCATAACCCATGAATGTTGCAATAGCGCCCTCTTGTGTTTAATTCCATTACTCCCATAGAACCATAGAACATTACAGCACAGAAACAGGCCTTTTGGCCCTTCTTGGCTGTGCTGAACCATTTTTCTGCCTAATCCCACTGACCTGCACCTGGACCATTATCCCTCCACAACTCCCTCATCCATGTACCTGTCCAAGTTTTTCTTAAATGTTAAAAGTGACCCCGTGTTTACCACTTCATCTGGCAGCTCATTTCACACTCCCACCACTCTGTGTGAAGAAGCCCCCCTCTAATATTCCCTTTAAACTTTTCCCCTTCACCCTTAACCCACGTCCTCTAGTTTTTTTTTTCCCCCCTGGCCTCAGTGGAAAAAGCCTGCTTGCATTCACTCTATCTATACCAATCATAATTTTATACACCTCTATCAAATCTCCCCTCATTCTTCTACGCTCCAGGGAATAAAGTCCTAACCTATTCAACCTTTCTCTGTAACTCAGTTTCTTAAGTCCTGGCAACATCTTTGTAAACCTTGTCTGCACTCTTTCGACCTTATTAACGTCCTTCCTGTAATGAGGTGACCAAAACTGCACACAATACTCTAAATTTGGCCTCACCAATGTCGTGTACAACCTCACCAAAACATTCCAACTCTTATACTCAATACTTTGATTTATAAAGGCCAGTGTACCAAAAGCACTCTTTACGACCCTATCTACCTGTGACGCCACTTTTAGGGAATTATGTATCTGTATTCCCAGATCCCTCTGCTCTGCTACACTCTTCAGTGTCCTACCATTTACCTTTGAATGTTCTACCTTGGTTTGTCGTCCATCTGTCATTTCTCAGCCCGTTTTTCTAGCTGGTCCAAATCCCTCTGCAAATTTTGAAAACCTTCTTCACTGTCCACTACACCTCCAATCTTTGTATCAACAGCAAATTCGCTGATCCAATTTACCACATCTAGTGTTCTACACTAGATATTCGCGTCTCTTGCAGATGTGCTTTTCAATCGTTTCAAAGATGGGCAAACACTGAATGAAATTAGGTAAATATGGATTAAGTTAAAATAATAAGCATCCTGTAATTCACCATGGTGCTTACTAATAATTTTAACGTGTTACACAAAGATCCACCTGTAGGGGTGCGATCAGAAATCCTTATACATGGCCACAGATTTGGTTTATTGGTTTTGCACCCTCTTTCTAGATTCTTTGACAGAGGGAAGAATAATTCCAGTAATCTGTCCCTTTATTATGATAAACACTTTGATCAGATCATTCTATTACTTCCTCATTTTAAGGAAATAAAGCCAACATTTCAGTTTTGGGCAATCCAGCCTCCATCTGAAACATCATTGGACTTTCTCCATTAAGGTCCAACGAGTGTTCTATAATTGCAGTAAATCACTTTGGCTTTTATAGAACATAACTTTTGTGCTGCATCAGTTTGTATTAGTTTTTTAATATAATTTTAACACAGGCTAGATTTTAAGGTATTTTTGGAAAAAAGACTGGGAGATTCCAAAACTTCAGACAACTGTATAGACAGCTACCAATGTGCAGAATTAGACATTTGAATGCTTTAACTATACTTGGATGAATGCACTGTTCCTGGATGATTAAAAATCTTGAGATGGTTGAGAGAGGCATGCGACTATGAAGAGATTTCTACAGGAGAATGAGAATTTTAAACAATTCGGTGAAGTAGAAGCAACTACAGGTTGATGAGCACAGAGATGTTGGGAGAGCAGGACTTGATCTCAAATATGATCCCATCAATTTGGTTGAGTTGAAGTTAATGGAGGAGATGAAGTATGAAGCCAGCAAAGGCAACATGTGGTTTTGATTGAAGAAGCTTCAAAGCAAGATGATGTGAGCAATGTTATGGAAGCTGGATGTTTTTGTGATGAGGATACAGAGTGAGAAGCTCTGTTTAGGATCAATTAAAATGCTGAAGTTGCAGACAATCTGGTTCAGTTTAAGACAGTGTCTGGGAAGGAGATTGGAATTGGTGGCAGAAACTGAAGATGATAGCTTAATTGTTTCCTGTGTTTAATTTGAGGACTTGTTTTGTGACTGATCAATGATTCTTTCTTTCCAGATTTATCATAGTAAGGAAAGTCACAGTGGAGGAATGAATTCTCCATGTCATGTCACCCCACATCAACTTCAAACACTCCCAGGTCATTACAGTACAGACAAATGCTGAACATGTTGTTCTACTCCAGCTCCTCAATTTGTCTCAGTCCCTTTCTGCATTCTTGGGCCTATCTTAACAACTAAAAGTAATGAGTTAGGTTGAATTTTGCTTTACATCTGTGTCCATTAAAAACTGGACTGACATTAAATCAGTTGCATGAAGCTGAGTTAGTATGAGAAAATTACCATGTAGAATTGAATTGGCACCAGGAGTGAGCCAATGGATGGCAAGTTACTTCTGAGGGCATTAGAAAGTCACAACCATGTATTGTGCGTGACTCAGGCCTGTTTTGCCAATCAACTGAATTAGATGTACTTGGGGTCCAAATGTATAATATGCTTATCAGCACAAGTCTAGAAACATGTTAAGTTTTGACTAAGGGTGTGGTGGAAATTTTACTTTAATTTCACCAAAGGTCATTTTAAAATTTTGCCCTTTTTAGCTTTTTCCTTATGTCTTGGACCACAACTGAAGACAGCTGCTGCTAACGTTTAATATAAATCATTTATGCTATATCCATTGTAAACTTGTAAACCATTATATTTATGTCCAATAGTACATTCTCTTATAGTGTGGTGAAATTTACTTTGTAAATGCAGAATGTTAGGGGTGTTCTGCAAACTAACTCCTGAGGCTGATGTGACATCTATGACACAACGCGTTATAAATGATTGTTTTTCCCAGTTCGATACCAGTCTTAAGTTTTAGCAGATACATCACTTCTTTGAATTAGAAAAAAGAATCCCTGTGTATTTAGTAGATCACAAAGGAACTCTCAGAAAAGCACCTGTTCTTCCTCTCATTTCATAGTATGATAAATTATGCTGTTTCCCTTGTCTAAATCTTTTACTTTTTGGACAAATGGTTATCTGAAATCATAGTTGGTTGTACTACCTCAAATTGCTTGGGAAGCTTAGGTAGAAATGTCAATTACTAGGAAACTTGTGCTTAAGGTAAGAAGGGGAAAAGATAAAGGAGATGTGAGGCATGTTTTTTTTACACAGAAGGTGGTAAGTGCCTGAAATGTGCTGCCAGAGAAGGTGGTAGAGGCAAATACAGTAGCAACATTTAAGAATCGTCTTGACAGATAACATGAATAGGCAGGGAATAGAGAGATATGGACCCCATAGAGGCAAGAGACCTTTAGAAAGGTGCCATATACCGGCGCAGGCTTTGTGGGCCAAAAGGCCTGCTCCTGTGCTGTACTTTTCTTTGCTGCTCAGGAAACTTAACTCATAAAAGCAAGCCTCGTCCATGTCAAATTAATTTGGCTATTTTACAAGAGGTTCTGTTTATTTAGATTCTATGGTAAGGACAATTTAATCTCAACTTAAAAATGATTTTATTGTTTAGTTGCTGCAGTTTCAACATGGATATTGTGTCTGTGCAGTTTTCTGAAGGGGGATATGTTTATTGTTCACAATGAACTGGAGGATGGATGGATGTGGGTAACCAATCTACGAACTGATGAGCAAGGCCTTATCGTCGAGGACCTAGTCAAGGAAGTGGTGAGTAACTGAAACATCATTCTTCTAAAAATTTAAATTTCTTATTTATTCATGCAAAATGTATGCCAAGAATGCTTACCTGAAAATGTTGGACAGTTTTTTCATTTAATATAAAAATTGAAAATCTTGAGCAAAGCTAAGAGAGCAATTATGTACAGTTAATTTTCCATAATTATATGACCTTTCCTTAACTGGCATAAAGCAAATATTTTGCTAAATCAGAAGTATTGAATGTATTGCCTTTTAGAAATGTTAGTAAAGTTTGCAAGAAATTAGATGAAAATGTTTCATTTAAGGCTTTAATCTTGCAGATAAAATGGATAAAGAACTATGATAACAAGATTTCTTGTTTGCAGTAAGGTATTCACATGGGCTAAAAAATCACATTTACTGTATACAAATAATGGGACTTAAACTTGAAATTTATATTAATATAATTATTTGACATTTTCTTTATATTTTATACATTTCATAGATTAGGAAATCATGTCTATCATTTATTCGTGGTAATTGCTCAACTCTTGCTCAGTGTCTTGTACTTAATAGGAAAGCAGCCGAGTTCACTCCGTATGGTTTGAAATATGATCCAGTGTTTCTCAGCTTTTAAGATACATTTCTCGGGTGAATAGAGTGCATTTATAACGTAGAACTCGTACATGTACTCACTGCTGTATTTACAGTGTAGGACTTTCATTCCAAACCTGCATCACTTCAGAAGTGATTAATATAGTTCCAGATGTCTTTTTATTTGTCTGAGTTACCAAATTGGCTGATTTGCCAATCTTTTAAAGCAGAAACAATAGAGAAATTTGCAATAGTCCATGAAAATATGAGACTAGTCCACCAGTTGACCTTTTCTGATATTTCTTTGCAAACTTTTCAAGTAGTAGATAGATTCTTTTGTAAATTAGCATTCTTAATCCCAGTTAGTTGAAATTGCATGCAGAATTGCATGCGTGTTCCTATCTTGGATTTCACATCTTTTCTCCGTGTCCATTGCAGATCAGTTAGATTTTTATTTGTTTCTTGGCTGTGACCGTCACTGGCAAGGTCAGCATTTATTGCCTAGTGCTAATTTCCCTTGAGAAGGTGATAGTGAGTTGTTGTGTTCATCTGCAGTCCAACTGGTGAAGGTATACCCACAGTGCTTTTTGAAAGGGAGCTCCAGATTTTTGACTCTGTGATGAAGGAATGCAGTTATAGTTCCAAATGAAGATGTGAGGCTTGGTTAGAAACTTAAATATGGTGATGTTCCCATGTATCTGCTGCCTTTGCCCATCGAGTGGTAGAGGTTTCATACTTGGAAGGTGCTACTGAAGGAGCCTTGGCGAGTTACTGCAGCACATCACGTAGATGGTATACGCTGTTGCCGCTGTGTCTCAGTATTGGAGGGAGTGAATATTTAAGGTGGAGGATGGGATGCTAGTTAAGCAGGCTGCTTTGTCCTGGATGGTGTCAAGCTTCTTGAGTCGTCTTGGAGTTGCACTTATCTGAGCAAGTGATCACCCTCCTAACTTGTGCCTTATAGATGAAGAACAGGTTTTGGGGACTCAGGCGGTGAGTTAAGTGCCATAGAATTCCCAGCCCCTGATTTGCTCTTGGAGCCTTGGCATTTATATGCCTGGTCCAGTTCGGTTTCTGGTCAGTGGTAACCCACAAGATGATGATGATGGAGGAGGATTCAGCGATAGTGATGTCGTTGAATGTTGAGGCAAAATGATTAGCTTCTCTTCTGTTGGAAATGGTAATTGCCAGGCATTTTTGCAGTATGAATGATTTTTGCCACTTGTCAGCTCAAGCCCAAATGTTGCCCAGATTTTACTGCATAAGGATGATCATCTGCCAATGTCTGACCCATGTTTGACCTAATGCTGTGCAGTATCATGCTGTCCAGAACCAATGTTGAGGATTTCCAGAGCCGTTATCTCCTTATTGAGTTAGTCCTGCTGGAATATATCCAGGGATGGTGCTGAGGGAATCTGGAATATTGGCTGCACAGTAGGATTTAGTGAGTATAACCAAGGCTGTTGCTTGACTAGAATAAGGGACAGCTCTTTAAATGCTGGGCGAAGTCCCCACAGCTAGTCAGTAGGACTTTGTAGTTGAAGGGGCAGGATATGCCTTGGCATTTCCAGTGTCTAGTTGATGGTAAGTGATGCATATAGCTTCATTCATTTTTTGACTTTGCTGCAGTATTTGATACAACTGGTTGGTAGAAGGCAGTTAAGAACAACTACATTGCTGCGCGTCTGGAGTCAAATGTAGGCGAGATTGGGTAAGGATAGTAGATCTTAATTTTTTAAATGACATTAGTGATCAAGGTGGGTTTTTATGACAATCCAGTTGTTTCATAATTGCTATTCCTAAGACTAGCATTTTATTCCAGATTTATTAACTAATTGAATCTAAATTCTACTAGCCTCTCATGCTGGAATTTCAACTCGTGTCCCAAGAGCATTAGTCCAGGTCTCCAATAGCATCACTATTCTACCATTACAGTTGAAATTGTAAAATCATATATCATTAATCATAGAATCAGAAATGCACAAACTTCATACTATTTGAACTGTGCTCTGTAATCTTGGTCATTGTAAACCACTATGAGATTAAAACAGTTTCTTATGCAGTGAGGGTCACCATTTTTCTCAGAGGCTTGGCAACTAGTAGCCCCAACAGTTGGACTCTTCCTTTTCTACTATGTTTTAGCAAAGCCAGTTTTCAAACATACAGTGGTGAAATCCATTTCAAATGGCAACGATCTTCAAGAAATCTTCTTTCAGAAGGAAAAAGAATAAGATAATGGTGGTCATAATGTTTAGTATGGCCTAGTTAGCATGGTAAAAAGTCTGACAACACCTGGTTTTAGTCCAACCGATTTATTTGATAATAGACTCGCAAGCTTTTGGGATTAGCCCCTTCGTCAGGTGAATGGAGAGTTCTGGCCTCAGACAGAGCATGTAAAGCACAGACAGTTTAGAGATTACTCAGTAATCTATCTACTCATATCTGCACAGTAATCTCTAAACTGTCTGTGCTTTATATGCTCTGTCTGAGGCCAGAACTCTCCATTCACCTGACGAAGGGGCTAACCCCGAAAGCTTGTGAGTCTATTATCAAATAAATCGGTTGGACTAAAACCTGGTATTGTCAGACTTTTTACTGTGTTTACGCCAGTCCAACGCTGGCACACCCACATCATGACTAGTTAGCATGGCCAATGCACCTAATTAGCCCGTCTTTCAGACTGTGGGAGGAAACCAGAGCACCCAGAGGAAATACATGCAGACATGGGGAGAACATGCAGATTTTGCATACAGTGACCCAAACTGGGAATCAAACCCGGGTCCCTAGTGCTGTGAGGCAGCAGTGCTAACCACTGTGCTGCCCATAATATTGGATTATTAATCCAGAGGCCTCGACTAAATACAGAGAAAGCAAGTTCAAATCTCACTGAGGCAGTTTGAGAATTTGAATTCAGTTTTTAATAAAGTTTGGAAATAAAAGCTTAGTGAACAGTATTTTTGTTATTCATTCATGGGATGTGGGCACTGTTGGTTGGCCAACATTTACTGCCCATATCTAACTAGTTTTGAGAACGTGATGGTGAATCACTGCCTTGAACTGCTGCATTCCATATTGTGTAGGTATATCAACAGTGTAGTTAGGAAGGGAGTTCCAGGATTTTGATCCAGTGACCATGAAGCAACAGTGATGTAGTTCCAAGTCAGGACATTGGCTGGGATTTTCTGACCCTTTTGTGGCAGGACCTACTGCGGGAGATTCAGCAGCCCAGATGAAAGTTTGGTGAGACCAGATAATCACAGCAGCAGGCAAGTCCATAAAAAAAACAAATGTGTGGCTTGGAGGGGAACTTGCAGGTGGTGGTGTTCCCATGCATTGTCATTTCCAGTGCCTAGGCCAATGTTGGCTCGTTGTCTGGTTTGTTTTAGAGTTTGTAGCAGTTTGGTACAAGAGCGGTAGATTTCTTTCACTCAAGGGTATTAGTGAACCAGGTAGGTTTTTATGACAATCAACAATGGTTTTGTGGTTAACATTAGGCTAGCTTTTAATGCCAGATTTTTTTACTTGAATTTAAATTCTAACAGCTGCCATGGTGGGATACAAGCCCATGTCCCCAATGCATTAACATGGAT